>NC_090451.1:8433028-13895842 GCF_031143425.1 Pleurodeles waltl | reverse complement strand
TGAGAGGGGGAGGTGGGGGTTCCTGGGGTGAGCTGAGGCAGGTGTCCTGGGTGGGGAGGTCTCCTTGACTGAGTGAGGGTCTCCTGAGCCCTGGGCTGAGAGGGGGAGGTGGGGGTTCCTGGGGTGAGCTGAGGCAGGTGTCCTGGGTGGGGAGGTCTCCTTGACTGAGTGAGGGTCTCCTGAGCCCTGGGCTGAGAGGGGGAGGTGGGGGTTCCTGGGGTGAGCTGAGGCGGGTGTCCTGGGTGGGGAGGTCTCCTTGACTGAGTGAGGGTCTCCTGAGCCCTGGGCTGAGAGGGGGAGGTGGGGGTTCCTGGGGTGAGCTGAGGCGGGTGTCCTGGGTGGGGAGGTCTCCTTGACTGAGTGAGGGTCTCCTGAGCCCTGGGCTGAGAGGGGGAGGTGGGGGTTCCTGGGGTGAGCTGAGGCAGGTGTCCTGGGTGGGGAGGTCTCCTTGACTGAGTGAGGGTCTCCTGAGCCCTGGGCTGAGAGGGGGAGGTGGGGGTTCCTGGGGTGAGCTGAGGCGGGTGTCCTGGGTGGGGAGGTCTCCTTGACTGAGTGAGGGTCTCCTGAGCCCTGGGCTGAGAGGGGGAGGTGGGGGGTCCTGGGGTGAGCTGAGGCAGGGTGTCCTGGGTGGGGAGGTCTCCTTGACTGAGTGAGGGTCTCCTGAGCCCTGGGCTGAGAGGGGGAGGTGGGGGTTCCTGGGGTGAGCTGAGGCAGGTGTCCTGGGTGGGGAGGTCTCCTTGACTGAGTGAGGGTCTCCTGAGCCCTGGGCTGAGAGGGGGAGGTGGGGGGTCCTGGGGTGAGCTGAGGCGGGTGTCCTGGGTGGGGAGGTCTCCTTGACTGAGTGAGGGTCTCCTGAGCCCTGGGCTGAGAGGGGGAGGTGGGGGGTCCTGGGGTGAGCTGAGGCAGGTGTCCTGGGTGGGGAGGTCTCCTTGACTGAGTGAGGGTCTCCTGAGCCCTGGGCTGAGAGGGGGAGGTGGGGGTTCCTGGGGTGAGCTGAGGCAGGTGTCCTGGGTGGGGAGGTCTCCTTGACTGAGTGAGGGTCTCCTGAGCCCTGGGCTGAGAGGGGGAGGTGGGGGGTCCTGGGGTGAGCTGAGGCAGGTGTCCTGGGTGGGGAGGTCTCCTTGACTGAGTGAGGGTCTCCTGAGCCCTGGGCTGAGAGGGGGAGGTGGGGGTTCCTGGGGTGAGCTGAGGCAGGTGTCCTGGGTGGGGAGGTCTCCTTGACTGAGTGAGGGTCTCCTGAGCCCTGGGCTGAGAGGGGGAGGTGGGGGTTCCTGGGGTGAGCTGAGGCGGGTGTCCTGGGTGGGGAGGTCTCCTTGACTGAGTGAGGGTCTCTTGAGCCCTGGGCTGAGAGGGGGAGGTGGGGGGTCCTGGGGTGAGCTGAGGCAGGTGTCCTGGGTGGGGAGGTCTCCTTGACTGAGTGAGGGTCTCCTGAGCCCTGGGCTGAGAGGGGGAGGTGGGGGTTCCTGGGGTGAGCTGAGGCAGGTGTCCTGGGTGGGGAGGTCTCCTTGACTGAGTGAGGGTCTCCTGAGCCCTGGGCTGAGAGGGGGAGGTGGGGGTTCCTGGGGTGAGCTGAGGCAGGTGTCCTGGGTGGGGAGGTCTCCTTGACTGAGTGAGGGTCTCCTGAGCCCTGGGCTGAGAGGGGGAGGTGGGGGTTCCTGGGGTGAGCTGAGGCAGGGTGTCCTGGGTGGGGAGGTCTCCTTGACTGAGTGAGGGTCTCCTGAGCCCTGGGCTGAGAGGGGGAGGTGGGGGTTCCTGGGGTGAGCTGAGGCGGGTGTCCTGGGTGGGGAGGTCTCCTTGACTGAGTGAGGGTCTCCTGAGCCCTGGGCTGAGAGGGGGAGGTGGGGGTTCCTGGGGTGAGCTGAGGCGGGTGTCCTGGGTGGGGAGGTCTCCTTGACTGAGTGAGGGTCTCCTGAGCCCTGGGCTGAGAGGGGGAGGTGGGGGTTCCTGGGGTGAGCTGAGGCGGGTGTCCTGGGTGGGGAGGTCTCCTTGACTGAGTGAGGGTCTCTTGAGCCCTGGGCTGAGAGGGGGAGGTGGGGGTTCCTGGGGTGAGCTGAGGCGGGTGTCCTGGGTGGGGAGGTCTCCTTGACTGAGTGAGGGTCTCCTGAGCCCTGGGCTGAGAGGGGGAGGTGGGGGTTCCTGGGGTGAGCTGAGGCGGGTCTCCTGGGTGGGGAGGTCTCCTTGACTGAGTGAGGGTCTCCTGAGCCCTGGGCTGAGAGGGGGAGGTGGGGGTTCCTGGGGTGAGCTGAGGCGGGTGTCCTGGGTGGGGAGGTCTCCTTGACTGAGTGAGGGTCTCCTGAGCCCTGGGCTGAGAGGGGGAGGTGGGGGTTCCTGGGGTGAGCTGAGGCAGGTGTCCTGGGTGGGGAGGTCTCCTTGACTGAGTGAGGGTCTCCTGAGCCCTGGGCTGAGAGGGGGAGGTGGGGGTTCCTGGGGTGAGCTGAGGCAGGTGTCCTGGGTGGGGAGGTCTCCTTGACTGAGTGAGGGTCTCCTGAGCCCTGGGCTGAGAGGGGGAGGTGGGGGTTCCTGGGGTGAGCTGAGGCAGGTGTCCTGGGTGGGGAGGTCTCCTTGACTGAGTGAGGGTCTCCTGAGCCCTGGGCTGAGAGGGGGAGGTGGGGGTTCCTGGGGTGAGCTGAGGCGGGTGTCCTGGGTGGGGAGGTCTCCTTGACTGAGTGAGGGTCTCCTGAGCCCTGGGCTGAGAGGGGGAGGTGGGGGTTCCTGGGGTGAGCTGAGGCGGGTGTCCTGGGTGGGGAGGTCTCCTTGACTGAGTGAGGGTCTCCTGAGCCCTGGGCTGAGAGGGGGAGGTGGGGGTTCCTGGGGTGAGCTGAGGCGGGTGTCCTGGGTGGGGAGGTCTCCTTGACTGAGTGAGGGTCTCCTGAGCCCTGGGCTGAGAGGGGGAGGTGGGGGTTCCTGGGGTGAGCTGAGGCGGGTGTCCTGGGTGGGGAGGTCTCCTTGACTGAGTGAGGGTCTCCTGAGCCCTGGGCTGAGAGGGGGAGGTGGGGGTTCCTGGGGTGAGCTGAGGCAGGTGTCCTGGGTGGGGAGGTCTCCTTGACTGAGTGAGGGTCTCCTGAGCCCTGGGCTGAGAGGGGGAGGTGGGGGTTCCTGGGGTGAGCTGAGGCAGGTGTCCTGGGTGGGGAGGTCTCCTTGACTGAGTGAGGGTCTCCTGAGCCCTGGGCTGAGAGGGGGAGGTGGGGGTTCCTGGGGTGAGCTGAGGCAGGTGTCCTGGGTGGGGAGGTCTCCTTGACTGAGTGAGGGTCTCCTGAGCCCTGGGCTGAGAGGGGGAGGTGGGGGTTCCTGGGGTGAGCTGAGGCAGGTGTCCTGGGTGGGGAGGTCTCCTTGACTGAGTGAGGGTCTCCTGAGCCCTGGGCTGAGAGGGGGAGGTGGGGGTTCCTGGGGTGAGCTGAGGCAGGTGTCCTGGGTGGGGAGGTCTCCTTGACTGAGTGAGGGTCTCCTGAGCCCTGGGCTGAGAGGGGGAGGTGGGGGTTCCTGGGGTGAGCTGAGGCGGGTGTCCTGGGTGGGGAGGTCTCCTTGACTGAGTGAGGGTCTCCTGAGCCCTGGGCTGAGAGGGGGAGGTGGGGGTTCCTGGGGTGAGCTGAGGCGGGTGTCCTGGGTGGGGAGGTCTCCTTGACTGAGTGAGGGTCTCCTGAGCCCTGGGCTGAGAGGGGGAGGTGGGGGGTCCTGGGGTGAGCTGAGGCGGGTGTCCTGGGTGGGGAGGTCTCCTTGACTGAGTGAGGGTCTCCTGAGCCCTGGGCTGAGAGGGGGAGGTGGGGGTTCCTGGGGTGAGCTGAGGCGGGTGTCCTGGGTGGGGAGGTCTCCTTGACTGAGTGAGGGTCTCCTGAGCCCTGGGCTGAGAGGTGGGGGTTCCTGGGGTGAGCTGGGGCGGGTGTCCTGGGGATGGGGGGGTCTCTGAGTGAGGGTCTCCTGAGCCCTGGGCTGAGAGGGGAGGTGGGGGGTCCTGGGGTGAGCTGAGGCAGGTGTCTTTAGTGGGGAGGTCTCCTTGACTGAGTGAGGGTCTCCTGAGCCCTGGGCTGAGAGGGGGAGGTGGGGGTTCCTGGGGTGAGCTGAGGCAGGTGTCCTGGGTGGGGAGGTCTCCTTGACTGAGTGAGGGTCTCCTGAGCCCTGGGCTGAGAGGGGGAGGTGGGGGGTCCTGGGGTGAGCTGAGGCGGGTGTCCTGGGTGGGGAGGTCTCCTTGACTGAGTGAGGGTCTCCTGAGCCCTGGGCTGAGAGGGGGAGGTGGGGGTTCCTGGGGTGAGCTGAGGCAGGTGTCCTGGGTGGGGAGGTCTCCTTGACTGAGTGAGGGTCTCCTGAGCCCTGGGCTGAGAGGGGGAGGTGGGGGTTCCTGGGGTGAGCTGAGGCGGGTGTCCTGGGTGGGGAGGTCTCCTTGACTGAGTGAGGGTCTCCTGAGCCCTGGGCTGAGAGGGGGAGGTGGGGGTTCCTGGGGTGAGCTGAGGCAGGTGTCCTGGGTGGGGAGGTCTCCTTGACTGAGTGAGGGTCTCCTGAGCCCTGGGCTGAGAGGGGGAGGTGGGGGTTCCTGGGGTGAGCTGAGGCAGGTGTCCTGGGTGGGGAGGTCTCCTTGACTGAGTGAGGGTCTCCTGAGCCCTGGGCTGAGAGGGGGAGGTGGGGGTTCCTGGGGTGAGCTGAGGCGGGTGTCCTGGGTGGGGAGGTCTCCTTGACTGAGTGAGGGTCTCCTGAGCCCTGGGCTGAGAGGGGGAGGTGGGGGTTCCTGGGGTGAGCTGAGGCAGGTGTCCTGGGTGGGGAGGTCTCCTTGACTGAGTGAGGGTCTCCTGAGCCCTGGGCTGAGAGGGGGAGGTGGGGGTTCCTGGGGTGAGCTGAGGCAGGTGTCCTGGGTGGGGAGGTCTCCTTGACTGAGTGAGGGTCTCCTGAGCCCTGGGCTGAGAGGGGGAGGTGGGGGTTCCTGGGGTGAGCTGAGGCAGGTGTCCTGGGTGGGGAGGTCTCCTTGACTGAGTGAGGGTCTCCTGAGCCCTGGGCTGAGAGGGGGAGGTGGGGGTTCCTGGGGTGAGCTGAGGCAGGTGTCCTGGGTGGGGAGGTCTCCTTGACTGAGTGAGGGTCTCCTGAGCCCTGGGCTGAGAGGGGGAGGTGGGGGTTCCTGGGGTGAGCTGAGGCAGGTGTCCTGGGTGGGGAGGTCTCCTTGACTGAGTGAGGGTCTCCTGAGCCCTGGGCTGAGAGGGGGAGGTGGGGGTTCCTGGGGTGAGCTGAGGCAGGTGTCCTGGGTGGGGAGGTCTCCTTGACTGAGTGAGGGTCTCCTGAGCCCTGGGCTGAGAGGGGGAGGTGGGGGTTCCTGGGGTGAGCTGAGGCAGGTGTCCTGGGTGGGGAGGTCTCCTTGACTGAGTGAGGGTCTCCTGAGCCCTGGGCTGAGAGGGGGAGGTGGGGGTTCCTGGGGTGAGCTGAGGCAGGTGTCCTGGGTGGGGAGGTCTCCTTGACTGAGTGAGGGTCTCCTGAGCCCTGGGCTGAGAGGGGGAGGTGGGGGTTCCTGGGGTGAGCTGAGGCAGGTGTCCTGGGTGGGGAGGTCTCCTTGACTGAGTGAGGGTCTCCTGAGCCCTGGGCTGAGAGGGGGAGGTGGGGGTTCCTGGGGTGAGCTGAGGCAGGTGTCCTGGGTGGGGAGGTCTCCTTGACTGAGTGAGGGTCTCCTGAGCCCTGGGCTGAGAGGGGGAGGTGGGGGTTCCTGGGGTGAGCTGAGGCGGGTGTCCTGGGTGGGGAGGTCTCCTTGACTGAGTGAGGGTCTCCTGAGCCCTGGGCTGAGAGGGGGAGGTGGGGGTTCCTGGGGTGAGCTGAGGCGGGTGTCCTGGGTGGGGAGGTCTCCTTGACTGAGTGAGGGTCTCCTGAGCCCTGGGCTGAGAGGGGGAGGTGGGGGTTCCTGGGGTGAGCTGAGGCGGGTGTCCTGGGTGGGGAGGTCTCCTTGACTGAGTGAGGGTCTCCTGAGCCCTGGGCTGAGAGGGGGAGGTGGGGGTTCCTGGGGTGAGCTGAGGCGGGTGTCCTGGGTGGGGAGGTCTCCTTGACTGAGTGAGGGTCTCCTGAGCCCTGGGCTGAGAGGGGGAGGTGGGGGTTCCTGGGGTGAGCTGAGGCGGGTGTCCTGGGTGGGGAGGTCTCCTTGACTGAGTGAGGGTCTCCTGAGCCCTGGGCTGAGAGGTGGGGGTTCCTGGGGTGAGCTGGGGCGGGTGTCCTGGGGATGGGGGGGTCTCTGAGTGAGGGTCTCCTGAGCCCTGGGCTGAGAGGGGAGGTGGGGGGTCCTGGGGTGAGCTGAGGCAGGTGTCTTTAGTGGGGAGGTCTCCTTGACTGAGTGAGGGTCTCCTGAGCCCTGGGCTGAGAGGGGGAGGTGGGGGGTCCTGGGGTGAGCTGAGGCAGGTGTCCTGGGTGGGGAGGTCTCCTTGACTGAGTGAGGGTCTCCTGAGCCCTGGGCTGAGAGGGGGAGGTGGGGGTTCCTGGGGTGAGCTGAGGCAGGTGTCCTGGGTGGGGAGGTCTCCTTGACTGAGTGAGGGTCTCCTGAGCCCTGGGCTGAGAGGGGGAGGTGGGGGTTCCTGGGGTGAGCTGAGGCGGGTGTCCTGGGTGGGGAGGTCTCCTTGACTGAGTGAGGGTCTCCTGAGCCCTGGGCTGAGAGGGGGAGGTGGGGGTTCCTGGGGTGAGCTGAGGCGGGTGTCCTGGGTGGGGAGGTCTCCTTGACTGAGTGAGGGTCTCCTGAGCCCTGGGCTGAGAGGGGGAGGTGGGGGTTCCTGGGGTGAGCTGAGGCGGGTGTCCTGGGTGGGGAGGTCTCCTTGACTGAGTGAGGGTCTCCTGAGCCCTGGGCTGAGAGGGGGAGGTGGGGGTTCCTGGGGTGAGCTGAGGCAGGTGTCCTGGGTGGGGAGGTCTCCTTGACTGAGTGAGGGTCTCCTGAGCCCTGGGCTGAGAGGGGGAGGTGGGGGGTCCTGGGGTGAGCTGAGGCAGGTGTCCTGGGTGGGGAGGTCTCCTTGACTGAGTGAGGGTCTCCTGAGCCCTGGGCTGAGAGGGGGAGGTGGGGGTTCCTGGGGTGAGCTGAGGCAGGTGTCCTGGGTGGGGAGGTCTCCTTGACTGAGTGAGGGTCTCCTGAGCCCTGGGCTGAGAGGGGGAGGTGGGGGTTCCTGGGGTGAGCTGAGGCAGGGTGTCCTGGGTGGGGAGGTCTCCTTGACTGAGTGAGGGTCTCCTGAGCCCTGGGCTGAGAGGGGGAGGTGGGGGTTCCTGGGGTGAGCTGAGGCAGGTGTCCTGGGTGGGGAGGTCACCTTGACTGAGTGAGGGTCTCCTGAGCCCTGGGCTGAGAGGGGGAGGTGGGGGTTCCTGGGGTGAGCTGAGGCAGGTGTCCTGGGTGGGGAGGTCACCTTGACTGAGTGAGGGTCTCCTGAGCCCTGGGCTGAGAGGGGGAGGTGGGGGTTCCTGGGGTGAGCTGAGGCAGGTGTCCTGGGTGGGGAGGTCTCCTTGACTGAGTGAGGGTCTCCTGAGCCCTGGGCTGAGAGGGGGAGGTGGGGGTTCCTGGGGTGAGCTGAGGCGGGTGTCCTGGGTGGGGGGCTCCTTGACTGAGTGAGGGTCTCCTGAGCCCTGGGCTGAGAGGGGGAGGTGGGGGTTCCTGGGGTGAGCTGAGGCGGGTGTCCTGGGTGGGGAGGTCTCCTTGACTGAGTGAGGGTCTCCTGAGCCCTGGGCTGAGAGGGGGAGGTGGGGGTTCCTGGGGTGAGCTGAGGCGGGTGTCCTGGGTGGGGAGGTCTCCTTGACTGAGTGAGGGTCTCCTGAGCCCTGGGCTGAGAGGGGGAGGTGGGGGTTCCTGGGGTGAGCTGAGGCGGGTGTCCTGGGTGGGGAGGTCTCCTTGACTGAGTGAGGGTCTCCTGAGCCCTGGGCTGAGAGGGGGAGGTGGGGGTTCCTGGGGTGAGCTGAGGCGGGTGTCCTGGGTGGGGAGGTCTCCTTGACTGAGTGAGGGTCTCCTGAGCCCTGGGCTGAGAGGGGGAGGTGGGGGTTCCTGGGGTGAGCTGAGGCCGGGTGTCCTGGGTGGGGAGGTCTCCTTGACTGAGTGAGGGTCTCCTGAGCCTTGGGCTGAGAGGGGGAGGTGGGGGTTCCTGGGGTGAGCTGAGGCCGGGTGTCCTGGGTGGGGAGGTCTCCTTGACTGAGTGAGGGTCTCCTGAGCCCTGGGCTGAGAGGGGGAGGTGGGGGTTCCTGGGGTGAGCTGAGCCAGGTGTCCTGGGTGGGGAGGTCTCCTTGACTGAGTGAGGGTCTCCTGAGCCCTGGGCTGAGAGGGGGAGGTGGGGGTTCCTGGGGTGAGCTGAGGCAGGTGTCCTGGGTGGGGAGGTCACCTTGACTGAGTGAGGGTCTCCTGAGCCCTGGGCTGAGAGGGGGAGGTGGGGGTACCTGGGGTGAGCTGAGGCGGGTGTCCTGGGTGGGGAGGTCTCCTTGACTGAGTGAGGGTCTCCTGAGCCCTGGGCTGAGAGGGGGAGGTGGGGGTTCCTGGGGTGAGCTGAGGCGGGTGTCCTGGGTGGGGAGGTCTCCTTGACTGAGTGAGGGTCTCCTGAGCCCTGGGCTGAGAGGGGGAGGTGGGGGTTCCTGGGGTGAGCTGAGGCGGGTGTCCTGGGTGGGGAGGTCTCCTTGACTGAGTGAGGGTCTCCTGAGCCCTGGGCTGAGAGGGGGAGGTGGGGGTTCCTGGGGTGAGCTGAGGCAGGTGTCCTGGGTGGGGAGGTCTCCTTGACTGAGTGAGGGTCTCCTGAGCCCTGGGCTGAGAGGGGGAGGTGGGGGTTCCTGGGGTGAGCTGAGGCAGGTGTCCTGGGTGGGGAGGTCTCCTTGACTGAGTGAGGGTCTCCTGAGCCCTGGGCTGAGAGGGGGAGGTGGGGGTTCCTGGGGTGAGCTGAGGCGGGTGTCCTGGGTGGGGAGGTCTCCTTGACTGAGTGAGGGTCTCCTGAGCCCTGGGCTGAGAGGGGGAGGTGGGGGTTCCTGGGGTGAGCTGAGGCGGGTGTCCTGGGTGGGGAGGTCTCCTTGACTGAGTGAGGGTCTCCTGAGCCCTGGGCTGAGAGGGGGAGGTGGGGGTTCCTGGGGTGAGCTGAGGCGGGTGTCCTGGGTGGGGAGGTCTCCTTGACTGAGTGAGGGTCTCCTGAGCCCTGGGCTGAGAGGGGGAGGTGGGGGTTCCTGGGGTGAGCTGAGGCGGGTGTCCTGGGTGGGGAGGTCTCCTTGACTGAGTGAGGGTCTCCTGAGCCCTGGGCTGAGAGGGGGAGGTGGGGGTTCCTGGGGTGAGCTGAGGCGGGTGTCCTGGGTGGGGAGGTCTCCTTGACTGAGTGAGGGTCTCCTGAGCCCTGGGCTGAGAGGGGGAGGTGGGGGTTCCTGGGGTGAGCTGAGGCGGGTGTCCTGGGTGGGGAGGTCTCCTTGACTGAGTGAGGGTCTCCTGAGCCCTGGGCTGAGAGGGGGAGGTGGGGGTTCCTGGGGTGAGCTGAGGCGGGTGTCCTGGGTGGGGAGGTCTCCTTGACTGAGTGAGGGTCTCCTGAGCCCTGGGCTGAGAGGGGGAGGTGGGGGTTCCTGGGGTGAGCTGAGGCGGGTGTCCTGGGTGGGGAGGTCTCCTTGACTGAGTGAGGGTCTCCTGAGCCCTGGGCTGAGAGGGGGAGGTGGGGGTTCCTGGGGTGAGCTGAGGCAGGTGTCCTGGGTGGGGAGGTCTCCTTGACTGAGTGAGGGTCTCCTGAGCCCTGGGCTGAGAGGGGGAGGTGGGGGTTCCTGGGGTGAGCTGAGGCAGGTGTCCTGGGTGGGGAGGTCTCCTTGACTGAGTGAGGGTCTCCTGAGCCCTGGGCTGAGAGGGGGAGGTGGGGGTTCCTGGGGTGAGCTGAGGCAGGTGTCCTGGGTGGGGAGGTCTCCTTGACTGAGTGAGGGTCTCCTGAGCCCTGGGCTGAGAGGGGGAGGTGGGGGTTCCTGGGGTGAGCTGAGGCAGGTGTCCTGGGTGGGGAGGTCTCCTTGACTGAGTGAGGGTCTCCTGAGCCCTGGGCTGAGAGGGGGAGGTGGGGGTTCCTGGGGTGAGCTGAGGCAGGTGTCCTGGGTGGGGAGGTCTCCTTGACTGAGTGAGGGTCTCCTGAGCCCTGGGCTGAGAGGGGGAGGTGGGGGTTCCTGGGGTGAGCTGAGGCAGGTGTCCTGGGTGGGGAGGTCTCCTTGACTGAGTGAGGGTCTCCTGAGCCCTGGGCTGAGAGGGGGAGGTGGGGGTTCCTGGGGTGAGCTGAGGCAGGTGTCCTGGGTGGGGAGGTCTCCTTGACTGAGTGAGGGTCTCCTGAGCCCTGGGCTGAGAGGGGGAGGTGGGGGTTCCTGGGGTGAGCTGAGGCAGGTGTCCTGGGTGGGGAGGTCTCCTTGACTGAGTGAGGGTCTCCTGAGCCCTGGGCTGAGAGGGGGAGGTGGGGGTTCCTGGGGTGAGCTGAGGCGGGTGTCCTGGGTGGGGAGGTCTCCTTGACTGAGTGAGGGTCTCCTGAGCCCTGGGCTGAGAGGGGGAGGTGGGGGTTCCTGGGGTGAGCTGAGGCGGGTGTCCTGGGTGGGGAGGTCTCCTTGACTGAGTGAGGGTCTCCTGAGCCCTGGGCTGAGAGGGGGAGGTGGGGGTTCCTGGGGTGAGCTGAGGCGGGTGTCCTGGGTGGGGAGGTCTCCTTGACTGAGTGAGGGTCTCCTGAGCCCTGGGCTGAGAGGGGGAGGTGGGGGTTCCTGGGGTGAGCTGAGGCAGGTGTCCTGGGTGGGGAGGTCTCCTTGACTGAGTGAGGGTCTCCTGAGCCCTGGGCTGAGAGGGGGAGGTGGGGGTTCCTGGGGTGAGCTGAGGCAGGTGTCCTGGGTGGGGAGGTCTCCTTGACTGAGTGAGGGTCTCCTGAGCCCTGGGCTGAGAGGGGGAGGTGGGGGTTCCTGGGGTGAGCTGAGGCGGGTGTCCTGGGTGGGGAGGTCTCATTGACTGAGTGAGGGTCTCCTGAGCCCTGGGCTGAGAGGGGGAGGTGGGGGTTCCTGGGGTGAGCTGAGGCGGGTGTCCTGGGTGGGGAGGTCTCCTTGACTGAGTGAGGGTCTCCTGAGCCCTGGGCTGAGAGGGGGAGGTGGGGGTTCCTGGGGTGAGCTGAGGCGGGTGTCCTGGGTGGGGAGGTCTCCTTGACTGAGTGAGGGTCTCCTGAGCCCTGGCGCTGAGAGGGGGCGGTGGGGGTTCCTGGGGTGAGCTGAGGCAGGTGTCCTGGGTGGGGAGGTCTCCTTGACTGAGTGAGGGTCTCCTGAGCCCTGGGCTGAGAGGGGGAGGTGGGGGTTCCTGGGGTGAGCTGAGGCGGGTGTCCTGGGTGGGGAGGTCTCCTTGACTGAGTGAGGGTCTCCTGAGCCCTGGGCTGAGAGGGGGAGGTGGGGGTTCCTGGGGTGAGCTGAGGCGGGTGTCCTGGGTGGGGAGGTCTCCTTGACTGAGTGAGGGTCTCCTGAGCCCTGGGCTGAGAGGGGGAGGTGGGGGTTCCTGGGGTGAGCTGAGGCAGGTGTCCTGGGTGGGGAGGTCTCCTTGACTGAGTGAGGGTCTCCTGAGCCCTGGGCTGAGAGGGGGAGGTGGGGGTTCCTGGGGTGAGCTGAGGCAGGTGTCCTGGGTGGGGAGGTCTCCTTGACTGAGTGAGGGTCTCCTGAGCCCTGGGCTGAGAGGGGGAGGTGGGGGGTCCTGGGGTGAGCTGAGGCAGGTGTCCTGGGTGGGGAGGTCTCCTTGACTGAGTGAGGGTCTCCTGAGCCCTGGGCTGAGGGGGGGAGGTGGGGGTCCTGGGGTGAGCTGAGGCAGGTGTCCTGGGTGGGGAGGTCTCCTTGACTGAGTGAGGGTCTCCTGAGCCCTGGGCTGAGAGGGGGAGGTGGGGGTTCCTGGGGTGAGCTGAGGCAGGTGTCCTGGGTGGGGAGGTCTCCTTGACTGAGTGAGGGTCTCCTGAGCCCTGGGCTGAGAGGGGGAGGTGGGGGTTCCTGGGGTGAGCTGAGGCAGGTGTCCTGGGTGGGGAGGTCTCCTTGACTGAGTGAGGGTCTCCTGAGCCCTGGGCTGAGAGGGGGAGGTGGGGGTTCCTGGGGTGAGCTGAGGCAGGTGTCCTGGGTGGGGAGGTCTCCTTGACTGAGTGAGGGTCTCCTGAGCCCTGGGCTGAGAGGGGGAGGTGGGGGTTCCTGGGGTGAGCTGAGGCAGGTGTCCTGGGTGGGGAGGTCTCCTTGACTGAGTGAGGGTCTCCTGAGCCCTGGGCTGAGAGGGGGAGGTGGGGGTTCCTGGGGTGAGCTGAGGCAGGTGTCCTGGGTGGGGAGGTCTCCTTGACTGAGTGAGGGTCTCCTGAGCCCTGGGCTGAGAGGGGGAGGTGGGGGTTCCTGGGGTGAGCTGAGGCAGGTGTCCTGGGTGGGGAGGTCTCCTTGACTGAGTGAGGGTCTCCTGAGCCCTGGGCTGAGAGGGGGAGGTGGGGGTTCCTGGGGTGAGCTGAGGCAGGTGTCCTGGGTGGGGAGGTCTCCTTGACTGAGTGAGGGTCTCCTGAGCCCTGGGCTGAGAGGGGGAGGTGGGGGTTCCTGGGGTGAGCTGAGGCAGGTGTCCTGGGTGGGGAGGTCTCCTTGACTGAGTGAGGGTCTCCTGAGCCCTGGGCTGAGAGGGGGAGGTGGGGGTTCCTGGGGTGAGCTGAGGCAGGTGTCCTGGGTGGGGAGGTCTCCTTGACTGAGTGAGGGTCTCCTGAGCCCTGGGCTGAGAGGGGGAGGTGGGGGTTCCTGGGGTGAGCTGAGGCAGGTGTCCTGGGTGGGGAGGTCTCCTTGACTGAGTGAGGGTCTCCTGAGCCCTGGGCTGAGAGGGGGAGGTGGGGGTTCCTGGGGTGAGCTGAGGCGGGTGTCCTGGGTGGGGAGGTCTCCTTGACTGAGTGAGGGTCTCCTGAGCCCTGGGCTGAGAGGTGGAGGTGGGGGTTCCTGGGGTGAGCTGAGGCGGGTGTCCTGGGTGGGGAGGTCTCCTTGACTGAGTGAGGGTCTCCTGAGCCCTGGGCTGAGAGGGGGAGGTGGGGGTTCCTGGGGTGAGCTGAGGCGGGTGTCCTGGGTGGGGAGGTCTCCTTGACTGAGTGAGGGTCTCCTGAGCCCTGCGCTGAGAGGGGGCGGTGGGGGTTCCTGGGGTGAGCTGAGGCAGGTGTCCTGGGTGGGGAGGTCTCCTTGACTGAGTGAGGGTCTCCTGAGCCCTGGGCTGAGAGGGGGAGGTGGGGGTTCCTGGGGTGAGCTGAGGCAGGTGTCCTGGGTGGGGAGGTCTCCTTGACTGAGTGAGGGTCTCCTGAGCCCTGGGCTGAGAGGGGGGTCCTTGGATGAAAGCACCTGGCCTGAGGAGGGTCCCGGCCTGAGTTGGGGTCTGTCCTGTGCAGCTGCAGGTCCTCGCATCCAAGGTATTGGGGGGTCCTGGGGTGGAGCGGGAGGTGTCTGACGAGCATCTGTCAAAAAAGGGTCCTAGTTATGGAGTGGAGGGTCCCTGCTGTGTAAGCAGAGGATGGCAACTGTAAGATCAGGCTCCTGCTGTTGGGTGGTGGTGGGTCCAGGACACACAATGTTCCTAGACTTCGCTTTTAAATGTCATTTATTAACAGTAAATCTACATCAGCAGGAATGTTTATGTCCATTTTAGTTGAAAATGTGCTGTCTGTAAATAACATATACTGAACCCCTCCCCCCACCAAAAAAAACAAATCTCACCCCAATTACTAAACTAAGAGGCAAGCTGGTCCTAGGTACCTTTATATGGGGTCTAGATTCTTATTGTCTATGGAGCAAAAGTTTAGTCTATTAAATGAAAGAAGAGTTTTATGTTCAGCAGACAGACTGAACTTGCATGCTTGGTAAATTACGTATTTGCATGGGATTGCACAATTTGAGATCAGTTTAGCAGTTCAGTGCACTACAGTTAGGCCAAGTAGATTGTATGACACAAGACCTGCACGTTTCGTAACACTTTTATGATTAGGTCGAGAACACAAACTCATGACCTGTTGTAAGTATTGTTGGCTGTTAACCACGCCCATGTCACACCGATCACTTTCATTCGTTCCTAGGCTTAACTTAAAAAAAATCACTTGATGTAAATTGTAATTGCTTTACTTTTGCCCCCATCTTGAGGCTATTTTTGTCATGCTTTGCAGACTGCCCCTGTTACAATGATTATTGCATAATTGCTTAAATACTTCAGTATGAGCAAACTATTTTTTTGTCTATCCTCTTTGTATGTCAGTCATAGTGCGAACAGGCACAACAGCATGAACTCAATATGCAGCATTGAAGCGCTGATCATATTGTTCACAGTTACCTAATCGGAGTAATTTCTTGTGCTTCTCCTCTGAAAATACCTGAAATTGGTCAACGTTTTACATGAAACAGAAATCCTCAATGAGAAAACGTCTCCACACACAGCGGGGAGAGTCATTACTACCATTTTCACTGCACTTAGGAAAACCCAACCCATAATGCTTTGCAAGTGTTCTTTTTCATAACATTTTTGCCCATATCTCAGCCTGTGGTGGTCTTGGGACAATGAGACCACCACCAAAACATTCAGCATGACACATACTTTCTGTCTAGGTCATTTCTGGGCCCCCACACCACGTTAATGGGGCCCCCAAAATAATACCCCCTCCCACCATTTAGACTTTTTAAACATTCTCGTGGCTGGATCTTTTGTTTTCTGGATGGGAATAACTTGTGTTTTTAGGGTCTTGTTTATAATATCAATGCTATGGACCCGCTGCCCTTGTGTGATGCAGTATGATCTGCAGGAGCTACATATATGGCTACTCTGCATTATTTATTGCCATTTTCTTATTGTATCGTATTATTTATTGCGGTTTTCTTTTTGTGTGGTCATGCTCCTCAGGGGCTAGCTATAAAGTGATATGACCATGTTTCTTACAAATGCTATTTTCATTGTGGTGTCCTTTAGGGGCTGTTCTAGGCATTACAGTCATATCAGCATACTAAAATATTTGTGGCACTGAAACTTGCCCCATAATGCTTTGCAAGGTATTTACTTTCACAAATTTTTTTGCTTATAACTCAGCCTGTGGTGGTCCTCGGACAATGGTATCGCCTTCAAAACATTTACCACAATGTGTTCTTTCTGTCTACATCATCTCTGGGTCCCCACACCATCTTAGTGATTACTCCAAAATAACACCCCCTTACCACCCCCCAACACCAGTTAATGTCAGAACGTTTGTTTTACAGCTGGGAGAAGTTTTGTTTTAAGGGCCTTCTTTGTAATATCATTGCTGTAGGCCTTTTAGTCCTAAAAATGCTCTCTAGAATGTATCCAGTTTTTTTCATGGGGTTATGCTCTCTAGGTACTAACTATGTGATGACATGGTCATGTTGCTTACAGATTATATTTTTGTTATAGTGTACTCAGGGGCTGTTTTGGGCATTACAGTCGAATGCTAAAGTTTATTTCTGATAAAGGTTTAAATGATAATTGTGTTTTGTTTTAATAATCTCTTTGTATTCAGGTCAATTTAACGTCCTTATTACACTATGTCTGTTTGAACACTTGATATGTTTGGGTGAGCCTTCTAGTTTATTTCTCCTCTGTGGCTGTCTTGTGTCTTGTTTTGTGGAATTGTTTGCCACCCAGCAACTCTGATGGTCGGGTGGTTAAAGTGGTATTCTATTGGAATTAGCATGGCAGACTTGAAAATGTTGCCATTTAGCATCCTAATTTTTTTTTTTTTGCAGATAGAGGGCGAAGGTAAACGGGTGCTTTAGTTATATGCAGGGCCACTGAAATTAATAGCAGGAAAAGATGAAATTATGAGGCAGTGTTGACCAATTTATGTGGCAAGAAAAGTAAAGTCCAGTTATGAATTTACAATGCCACTAGCTCTAACTCAAGCAAATGAGAGACCTATTGCATTTACAAATGCTTGTTTTTCTCGTCCTGGAGTGGGGAATACAGATTTTTCAATGCTTATTCATGTGCAGAGAACAATCTTGCCTGGCCTGAGCATCTCTCTTCCACACTGGTGTTTTTATAGTGAGTTATTTGCAGAATTGCCCATAACATCCACTCTTCCCTCCCATCTTGCCCCAGATCCTGACAAAGAGTGGCGCGTCCCGTAAGAAACCTATCCTGCATGGCCCTTCCGAATTCCTGGAGGTGGAGCTCCTCGGCCTGAATAAACAGTTAAGTATCTTGTCCCTGTGTCTTCTGCTCATCGACTGTGGGCGGTGGTGGTGTTTATATGCCGTCTTTTTGTTCAGTGACTGTAGACTGGGATCTTAGTGGGAAGGGGTGGGCAACAGACAAGGTACCTGACAGAAAGATTATAGCGTCAGTGTTTTTTTCTTTGTCGTAAGACATAACAACACTTGTTTCGGTGCCTGTAGGAAAATACCTTCTTTTTTGGCATGGTTACCCCCATTTTCTGCATATTGTCAGTGTGTTTGACTGTGTTCACTGGGATCCTGCTAACCAGGACCCCAGTGATTATGCTCTCTCCCTCCTAACTTGGTAACTTGTACCACTCTCACCCCACATTAGGCATACTGATACCCCCATGTAAGTCCCTAGTATATGGTACCCGCAGCATGTATTATGCCATCCATGTGAGCCCATGCAAAGTGTTCAGCAGGCCTGCCATTGCAGTCTGAGTGAACGGGTGCATGCACCCTTTTCACTACAGGTGACTAAGTCACCCTTATGGCAGGCCCTCCTAGCCCAGAGGGCAGGGTACAAGAACCTGTGTTGGGGGGCACACCTGCACTAGCAGAGGTGCCCCCACAAACTCCAGTTCCATTTTCCTGGACTTCGTGAGTTTGGGGACGCCATTTTATGTGTGTACTGGACATAGGTCACTACCTATGTCCAGCTACATAATGGTATTGCCGAACCTAGGCATGTTTGGTATCAAATATGTCGGAATCATACCCCAATACTGTTGCCAGTATTGGAAGTGTGATTCCATGCACTTTGGGGGCTCCTTAGAGGACCCCCAGCATTGCTCCTAACAGCCTTCTAGAGTTTTCCAGGCAGCCCATGCTGCTGCCACCCCTGAGACAGGTTTCTGCCCTCCAGCTGCTTGAACAGCTCAAGCGCAGGAAGGCAGAACAAAGGATTTCCTTTGGGAGATGGAGGTCACACCCTCTCCCATTGGAAATAGGTGTTACGTTCCTTGGGAGGGGTAGCCTCCCCAAGCCACTGGCATGCTTTGAAGGGCACGTTTGGTGCCCTCACTACATAAACCAGTCTACACCGGTTCAGAGACCTCCAGCCCCTGCTCTGACGCAAAACTGGACAAAGGAAAGGGGAGTGACCACTCCCCTGTCCATCACCACCCATGGGGTAGTTCCCAGAGCTCCTCCAAAGGGTCCCTCGGTTCTGCCATCTTGAACCCAAGGTTGGCAGGGACCTCTGGGAGCATCTGAGTGGCCAGGTCAGGCAGGTGACATCAGAGCCCCCTCCTGATAGTTGGTCACCTGGCTAGGTGACCAATCCCCCCCCCCCCCCTTTCAGGGCTATTAAGGGTCCTCAGATTCGGCTTGTACGTTTCCAGCAGGACTCCTCTGCAAACTTACTTTGACTTATAGCCACTGGAACCGCAAGTGGACCTTTCAGGAACCGACAATCTGCATCCACGATGAAGACTCTGCTTGCAACATTGTTTCCACGTCTCCTCCCAGTTTTTGCAACATTTCCCGGGCTGTGCATCCTCTGAGGGTGGCAAGTCTTCAGCCTGCATGAGAAGGAAGAAGGAATCTCTCTTGGAGTGAAGGAGTCACTCCCATGCATCCGCAGGCCCCAACTGCAACGACGACCGGCTGTGTGGATCTCCCCTCATCTTGAGCTGCGTGGATCCTGCATCATGGGTTGTTGTCCAGAGTAGTCCTCTTGGTCTTCTCTGCCAGCAGTCCAACTTTGGTGGAGGTAAGCCCTTGCCTTCCCACACAGGACAGTACCCCCGTGCACTGTGTCTCTTGCAGCTGCCCTCTGCATGGTCTCCTGCAGCGTGGGACCCTTCTTCTGCGTGCTCTGTGGGCTCCTTCTGCAACTTCTGTGTCCCCGTCCTGTGGGTGCTCTCTCTGTTCCTGTGGGCTCTGTGTTGCTGAGGGTCCCCCTCAGACTTCCCTCTCCAGGGTAGAGTCCTCCTGGGCCTTGCTGATCCCCGGCAGCACCACTTTCTGTCAACCGCAAAATTTCCTTTGCCAAGGCTTGTTGGTGGAATTCCTGCACCAACACCCATCTGCAATCTTCCTTCCAGCGTGGTACATCTTCTGCATCCCTCTGGAACTCTTCTCCGGCTGCAGTGCTGACCTTTTCCTCATCACCGTCGACCAACTCCTGCAAGTACAGCTGGGTGGATAGTAGCTCCTACTCCTCCTGGACTCCACTGTGACTCTTGGACTTGGTCCCCTCTCTCCACTCTTCTTTTCCTTTTTTTTTTTGGGTGGTTTGGGGAAATTCCAGTGATTTCCTCCTGCTTTCCTGGTGGCCGGGGAGGTGGGGGTGTTGTTGGTGCTGTTACTTACCTATGTGGTTTTCTAGTACTACCAGCTCCCTTCTACATATTCCACTTACATAGATGGGGGGTCCTGTGTTCATATGTGTGTTTTTTTTTATTTTTTTAGTACAAGGTTTGGGCTCCCCCTGCTGTCACTATTGGCTATTTGCAACTGCACTGTTTTCTAACTTTTTCTATGCCTACTTCTGTTTACTAGTGTATATAAATAGTTTATCACTTGCCTCCTATTGGAGGGTTGCCCTTCTAGTACTTCATGGTATTGTGTTACCAAAAATAAAGTGCCCTTTGCATGAGCTTTGCATGCCTCCTAGGTAAGCCTTGGCTGCTCATCCACAGCTACCGCTAGAGAGCCTGGCTTCTAGACACTGACTACACTTTACTGAGAGGGGATACCTGGACCTGGTGTAAGGTCTTAGTACCATAGGTACCTGCCACACACCAGGGCAGCTTCCTACACACTGACAATGCCGCTTCATCTCTCTGTATCCCTCCACCGTCAGCAACCGCCTCCTCTCATCTTCACAATCCTCCACACCTCTCACTTCTCCTTGGCAGTAAAGATGAAATCTCATCTTTGCCACAACCCTGCCACCAGTGGTGATTGCCTCTTCATCTCTCCCCATTCCTCTGCGGATTGCTGCCCTCCTCATGTCTTACTGATCCTCTGCTCACAAGGATGATGGCCTCCTCCTCTTTCCCCATTCCTCCGCCAGCAGTGCTAATTGCCTCCTTTCTCTCTCCTTTCCTCTCCTACAGTAACTGTGTTGGGACTCACAAGTTGCTTATCATCGAGGTATGCGCAGTACTGCCAAGAGGCTGTAATGAATCATGTACCAAACACCATGATAAGTGAATGAAATGAAACACCTTTCTTCTCGTTCCAGGATCCGTGTGCGTCGCAGGGACACGTTTCCTTTGGAGAAGACTAAAATCGAAGCTCTTGCCAGTGAGCTGGGTGAGCATCTTTGTGGGAGGCAAACAAGCTGGGGAGATTTAAAAAACTCCCCTGTTGAGAATTTTTAGCAACGCTGTTTGTTCGTGGGTAAACAAGGGCACCAGGACAAGGCCTTGTATAGAAAAAGTTTCAGTTGGTAGAATGAGCTGGACAAGAGACATGGTTCATGTGAATTGAAGTGAAAAGGAGTGAGATATAGCCTGCTTGTGCACTAAATACCAGTGTAAGGTCAGTAGGATATGTGCAAGAGCCGTAAGTCCTGCGTAGGACCTGTTTTATAATTGAATGTGTGAGTTACAGACTAACCAAAATTTTGCTAGAAGCGTGTAGCTGCACATACACTTGGGCCTAGGAAAAAAGTATGAGAATAGGCATATCACGCATGTGATCTTCAACATTCGAAGCAGTTTGTGTCATGTAGTTCAGTTCATGTTGTGTGTGGAGCAAGCAGTGTCCAGCGGAGAAGAATGCTGCCCTTGGTATGAAAACCCTGGTACGTGGAATGCTTGCATTTGACCTTCCGTTGGAAATCACTCCGGGCTGCATTGCATTTCATTCTTCTTTTGCTTGCTGTGCTACGCCACGTAGCAACCAACACACTGAAAAACAGCCTTGGTCCGGCCCTAGTACGAAGCAGTGAGGTTCCAACTGCCAGGCCACAACCCATCTGAACAGAAACAAAACTGGTCCTAGTACTACTTCACTCTTGTTGGCTATCCTTGGAAAGAGCATTTTTCATTGGCTGTAGTATAAAAACTCTAGAGTCTACATGGGAGTGGCAAGGAGCAATCCGTAGGACTGGGCATTATGTAGCCAGCCATGGTATGTGCTGCATAGCAACCCACCGTGGCATATTCTCGGAGGGGTGAACCCAGGAGCATCTCAGATACAACCATGGATAAACTGGCTGCATGAGGCACATCTCATCTGGCTTGGCGCATATGGAGTGCACATTAGGACATGAGAGGTACATCAGATCTGGCTTGGTGTATGGCATGCACAATAATGTGTATGAGGTACTTCAGATCTGGCTTTGTGTGTGGAATACACAGTAGACTGTATCAGATACATTGTATTTCTCTTGGTGTGTGGTGTACACAATAGGGTGTATGAGGTGCATCAGATGTGGCTTGGTATGTTGAATACACAGTGTGTATGAGCTACATCGAATCTGGAGTACACATTGGGGTGTATGATGTGTATCTGATCTGGCTTGGTGTGTGGAGTACACAATAGGGTGCCTGGGGTACATTGTGTTTCTCGGTGTGTGGAGTACACAATAGGGTGTATGCAGTACATCGGACGTGGCTTGGTGTGTGGAGAACACAGTGTACGAGATAAATTAGATCTGGCTTGGTGTGCGGAGTACACATTAGGACATATGAGGTACATCAGAACTTTCTTGGTGTATGGCATGCACAATAATATGTATTAGGTACATTAATCATACCTGGCTTGGTGTGTGGCGTACACAAGAGTGTATGACATACTTTGGATCTGGCTTGGTGTGTGGAATACTCATTAAGGTGTATGAGGTAAAGCAGATCCGGTTTGATGTGTGGAATGCCCATTAGGGTGTATGAGGTACATCAGATCTGGCTTGGTGTGTGGAATACACAATAGGGTGATGATGAAGGGCGAATCCCAGAATGCTTGTTTGTGGTCCAGGGAGGACCTGGCCTGGCAGTTTGGGCTGGACTGTCCCCATAGGGAACAGGGTCAAGCCTGATTTTCATATGACTCACTGCAAGCTGGAATGGCATGGCGAGAAAATAAAAATCGGATGTATTCAACCCAGATCTGTAACTGGGGGTGAATGTTTGTTCTGTATTCCGTCCATCAGCTGTTGGTTTTACATTTGTCACTACTACTAAACTAGCATTGGTGTATCTCCCTATGGAGATAGATAGATAGATATATATATATATATATACATACACACACAATAACCATCAAAAACAGCATAAAAATACACATGGCCCTATGGGGGGGCTAAACCATATACTGAAAAAATGGAATGTGGAACAGTGACTCCAACCAAAGAAAGTGTGTAGTTAGCTAAGGGCTGGAGCAGTTAGGAACACCAGAGGTATGTACAGTAAGTGACCCCAGCAGCCAGAAGTAAGGAAGCTACCCACCTAGTTGTCCCATAGACTAACACAGAATGTAGTGTTTGGAGCACATGGAATTCAGGACCCTTCCCAGTGGGCCCCAAGAACACCAGCAGACCAGAGGACGGATTGATGGAGAGTGCTCCTACCCCAGGATACCCAGAAGACAGGAGCACCTACACAGGGACTCTAAAGACTGCAGATGTCTCGGATTGTCCAGCTGCTGTCACATCCTGTGGACCAGGCCTGTGGAACCCAATGACGATTCTGGACACAGAGGACCTGCAAAGGAAGGGGACAGGGTCCAGCACCGAAGGAGGTGCCCAGGTAGCAATGCCCACCCTCCTGAAGGCCAAGTTCCTGCAAGTTAGTGGAAGGAGAGGTCCCGCTTGCAGGGTCTAGGAGCTGTAGAAGACCCCAGTTGTCACCTAGGAGCTGTCGCCGGATTGCAGGAGGGCCAGTGACCAACCAGGTCACCAACAAGCACTGGCAAGTGCAAACAGGAACTGAAGAAGAGTTTGCCAAGTTTTGGGGACCAGCAAGGCCCGGGAGACGCTACCCTTCAGGGGGAGGTAGGGGTGGCCTTCAGCACGCAAGAAGGCCTGCAGAAGTCGATGGCGCCCCCACGAGTGAACCAAAGGCGAAGGACATAGGGAGTCACAAGGAGACCTCCCCAGCACAACAAAACAGAAGTTCCACACTGCAGGACAAGGGCTGGTCTTCACGTTGCAGAGTGCTGGGGGCCGGGGCTTCTCGATGCCTGAAGATGTCCCAGAGGAAGAGTCAACAAGCATTGGCAAGTGCAACATTCGCAGTGCTTAGTAGTTCCAGTCCAGTGGCTGGAACAGGGGCCAACAGTCTCCCAAGTTGGTTAAAAGACCAGCAGAACCCAGTGGAGGCCACAGACTCAGTGGTGGACCATGGACAGCAGACCCCATCAGCCGGTCTGTTGTCTTGAGGTGCCTGCGCATGCAGATGGGTGACTCCTGCACTCCAGGGAAAATTCCTTTGTGCTTCCTGGTGCAAGCAGACTTGTGCGGTTCCCATGAGGACCAGAAGCAGTTCCAGAGACGAAGGGCAGAAGGTGTCTTGCAGAGTTCCTTGGAGAGTCTTGCTCGATGAATCTGAGGACCCATCCGCGAGGGAGCCCTTAAGTAATCCTAAAAGGGTGTTGATCCCTCTCTGCAGTGACTCACCTATCAGTGTCAGGGACATGACTAGTCAGATGCTCCCAGGGGCCTCTGCACATCTTATTTTCAAGATGGCAAAATAAAGTGGCCACCTGGCAGAGCTCTGTGCACCTCTCTAGGGGAGGAGCTGGACAGTGGCGTGGTCACTCCCCTGTCCTTTGTGCAGTTTTGCTACAGAGCGGTAACCGGTGTTTCCTGAACTGGGGCAAACTTGATCATGCAAGGAAGGATCCAAATGTGTCCTTCAAAGCAGTCAGAGGCCACCCCACCCAAGTCCTTAGACACCTAATATACAGGGGGAGGTGGTCACACCTCTCCCTTGCAGGAACTCCTTTGTTCTGGCTCTCCAAACAGTGCCTGGGGTCAGCAGCAGCATGGACTGGTAGGGTGTATGAGGTACATCAGCTCTGGGTGGATCTGTGGAATACATAGTAGGGTGCAAGAGGTACACCGAATCTGGCTTGGTGTGTAAAATACACCGTGTGGTGTATGAGGTACATCTGACCTGGCTTGGTGTGTGGAATACACAGTGGGGTGTATGAGGTACATATGATCTGGCTTGGTGTTTGGAGTACACAATAGGGTGTATGAGGTGCATCTAATCTGGCTTGGTGTGTGGCGTACACAACAGGGTGTATGAGGTACATTGGATGTGGTTTAGTGTGGAATACACAGGGTGTATGAGCTACATTGGATCTAGAGTACACATTGGTGTGTATGAGGTGCATCTGATCTGTCTTGGTGTGTGGAATACACAATAGGGTGCTTGGGGTACATCATATTTCTCTTGGTGTGTGGTGTACACATAGGGTGTATGAGGCACATCGGATGTGGCTTGGTGTGGAATACACAGGGTGTATGAGCTACTTCGGATGTGGAGTACACATTGGGGTGTATGAGGTACATTGGATCTGGCTTGGTGTGCGGAATACACAATGGGGTGCATGAGGCACATCAGAGGATCTTGGTGGGTGTGTGGAATACATATTAGGGTGTATGAGGTACATTGGATGTGGCTTAGTATGTGGAATACACAATGGGGTGTACGTGGTACATCAGATACGGCTTGGTGTGTAGAATACACAATAGGATGTTTGAGGTGCATCGTATTTCTCTTAGTGTGTGGAGTACACAATGGGGTGTATGAGGTACATCTGATCTGGCTTTGTGTGTGGAATACACAATTGGGTGCATGAGGCACATCTGAGGATCTGGGTGGGTGTGTGGAATACATATTAGGGTGTATGAGGTACATTGGATGTGGCTTAGTATGTGGAATACACAATGGGGTGTACGTGGTACATCAGATACGGCTTGGTGTGTAGAATACACAATAGGATGTTTGAGGTGCATCGTATTTCTCTTGGTGTGTGGAGTACACAATGGGGTGTATGAGGTACATCTGATCTGGCTTTGTGTGTGGAATACACAATGGGGTGCATGAGGCACATCTGAGGATCTGGGTGGGTGTGTGGAATACATATTGGTGTATGAGGTACATTGGATGTGGCTTGGTATTTGGACACAATAGGGTGTACAAGCTACATCGGATCTGGAGTACACAGGGTCTATGAGATATATCGGATCTGGCTTGGTGTGTAGAGTACACTATAGGGTGCATGAGGTACATCCGATCTGGAGTACACATTGGGGTGTATGAGGTGCATCTGATCTGGCTTGGTGTGTGGAATACACCATGGAGTGTATGAGGTACAGCAGAGGATCTGGCTTGGTGTGTGGAGTACACAGTGGGGTGTATGAGGTACAGCGGAGGATCTTGCTTGGTGTGTGGAGTATACAATAGTGCATGAGGTACATCGGATCTGGCTTGGTGTGGAGTATACAAAAGGGTGCATGAGGTACAGCAGAGGATCTGGCTTGGTGTATGGAGTACACAATAGGGTGCATGAGGTACATCTGATCTGGCTTGGTGTGTGGAGTATACAATAGGGTGGATGAGGTATAGCGGAGGATCTGGCTTGGCGTGTGGAATACACATTAGGGTTTATGAGGTACATCAGATCTGGGTGTGTCTGTGGAGTATTCATTAGGACTTATGAGGTACATAGGATCTGGTTTGGTGTGCGGAGCCCACAATATGATCTTCACAGTGTATCACATATGGCACAGTCTGGGGAGGATAGCCTCACAAGGAATCAGGCCAGCTCAGCTGAATACACGCTTGAAACTGAGACGTGTATGGTTTCTCCTTTTAGCGCATTTGAGCCCTTCTACCATGTCCTGCACGCTGCCCTTCAGGTGTGGTGGGGCCTCCTGCTAGGCTGTTGCAGTACTCATTTGCTGCTTTTTGTTAAATAGAGTTCCGGTTTGAACAGGGCTGCAGATGCTAACTAAGCTGCTCTTTTATGTTTCCTAGATGAACGATCGAAGCAGCCCTTGGAAGAGATCACATACCGTAAGGCCCTTCGAATTGCTCTGGAAAGTTTGAATAAGAACTTGAAGCGCCCACGCTCTTCATTTGATAAGGAAACTTCACCTACTGCTTCTCCGAATGTCAGCCAAGCCAAGCTTTCTCGTTCTGTGACTTTAAGTAATTCTGCAACAGACACTATCAGGAAAGTTGTGGGAACTGGCACAAGGTCAGAGGGGACAAGTGAAAAGCAAAGTTCGCCTAACTTGTCGAGCAGCAGTACCAAAGCCATGGTCAAACTTAAAGATAAGGCGCCAGTTATGGGTGAAACCAATGCAAGCTCAAGAAGAGACTCTGAGGCAAGGAGGGAGGATGCCACTACAACTCCAAAATCAAGAAAGCCAGCCCTCCGGGTAGCAAAGGAGAGGAGATCTGCACCAATTCCCACAGACCAGGCACCTTCTCCTGGAAAGGAGAAGAAACCGAAAACACCAAAGAAATGCCTTAGAAGCTCTCTTCAGTCAGATGGTCTTGGTACTGGGGCACACAATGTGAGTCTTCAGAATATCCCAGTTTCGGGGTTCCGCCATTCCATTCCACCCACCCCTCTGAAGAACGGTTCATGTATCAGCAGCCACACCCGCCAAAAATCTGGGAACCTCCGTGCAAATGATAAACACTTGCAGGAGACAGACCAACACACTTTGAGTATGAGCCAAGTGTTGATTGAGGCCCAGAATTCTTCCAGTATGGATTGTCTGACAGGCGACCTGGGAGACTCACTTGTGGCTTGTGCGCAGGGCTTGGAACACAACAGATGTCAGAGTTGCCCAGAACCCTTCTCTTCTTCCAACTCCCAGACTAAGTCCACTGTGTCTTCCTCTAGGGAGAATCGCCGGTATGGGAGCAATACACTATGCAAACCCACAACATACCAACTTCCTGACTTCGAGGTGGACGAAAAAGGTACCCTCGTTGATGGGCAGTGTTTTTGTGCTGATCAGAGAGGCCCACAGGGGCATGGCTATCTGACTGGTGTTCTTCATGTGTGCTTTCCCTGCCAGTCTCTTCTGTAGGTTCATATTCCTTTGTCTGGATGCCAGCCTCATAGATCTTTATCCTGGTGTGCAAACGGGGAACTCCCTGCTTCCACATCTACACAAAGGGCTGAGTCTGTGTGCAGTGAGTAAGCTACTTGACCACACAGTGGGATGTCGCGATCGTACACGTGACTCTCTATTGACAATCGTTCTATCCAGCCTGCCCCAAGTGAATGCCCTGCCTAGAGTGCTGTATGTGATTGTGCTGTGTGCCTTCCTTGCTAGTCAGGTTGTTCCTTTGGGTGGTTTGTTGTTGTGCTTGCTGTCTCCTTTGGGACAGACGTCTGTCCATTGAGTGAGATCCCACTCTCCTGAGTGTATTCTGTGACCCTTTGGTTAGAGCCTGCTGCCTCCTGCAGGGCTATAGTCTTTGTCCCTTTGGCGAGTACTGCCTCCTGCAGGGCTGTAGTCTTTGTCCCTTGGGGGAGTGCTGCCTCCTGCAGGGCTGTAGTCTTTGTCCCTTGGGCGAGTGCTGCCTCCTGCAGAGCTGTAGTCTTTGTCCCTTGGGGGAGTGCTGCCTCCTACAGGGCTGTAGGCATTGTCCCTTGGGGGAGTGCTGCCTCCTGCAGGGCTGTAGGCTTTGTCCCTTGGGCGAGTGCTGCCTCCTGCAGGGTTGTAGTCTTTGTCCCTGGGGGGGGAAGTGCTGCCTCCTGCAGGGCTGTAGTCCTTATCCCGTGGGTGAGTGCGTCCTGCAGGGCTGTAGTCTTTGTCCCTTGGGGGAAGTGCCGTCTGTCTCCTGCAGGGCTGTAGTCTTTGTCCCTTGGGCGAGTGCTGCCTCCTGCAGGGCTGTAGTCTTTGTCCCTTGGGCGAGTGCTGCCTCCTGCAGGGCTGTAGTCTTTGTCCCTTGGGGGAGTGCTGCCTCCTGGAGGGCTGTAGGCTTTGTCCCTTGAGAGAGTGCTGCCTCCTGCAGGGCTGTAGGCTTTGTCCCTTGGGAGAGTGCTGCCTCCTGCAGGGCTGTAGTCTTTATCCCTTGGGGAGTGCTGCCTCCTGCAGGGCTGTAGTCTTTGACCCTTGGGAGAGTGCTGCCTCCTGCAGGGCTGTAGTCTTTGACCCTTGGGAGAGTGCTGCCTCCTGCAGGGCTGTAGTCTTTGACCCTTGGGAGAGTGCTGCCTCCTGCAAGGCTGTAGTCTTTGACCCTTGGGAGAGTGCTGCCTCCTGCAGGGCTGTAGTCTTTGACCCTTGGGAGAGTGCTGCCTCCTGCAGGGCTGTAGTCTTTGACCCTTGGGTGAGTGCTGCCTCCTGCAGGGCTGTAGTGTTTGTCCCTTGGGGGACTGCGTGCTGCAGGGCTGTAGTCTTTGACCCTTGGGTGAGTGCTGCCTCCTGCAGGGCTGTAGTCTTTGTCCCTTGGGTGAGTGCTGCCTCCTGCAGGGCTGTAGTCTTTGTCCCGTGGGTGAGTGCTGCCTCCTGCAGGGCTGTAGTCTTTATCCCTTGGGGGAGTGCGTCCTGCAGGACTGTAGTCTTTGTCCCTTGAGGAGTGCTGCCTCCTGCATGGCTGTAGTCTTTATCCCTTGGGGGAGTGCGTCCTGCAGGGGTGTAGTCTTTGTCCCTTGGGGGAGTGCGTCCTGCAGGACTGTAGTGTTTGTCCCTTGGGGGACTGCGTGCTGCAGGGCTGTAGTCTTTGACCCTTGGGTGAGTGCTGCCTCCTGCATGGCTGTAGTCTTTATCCCTTGGGGGACTGCGTCCTGCAGGGCTGTAGTCTTTGTCCCTTGGGTGAGTGCGTCCTGCAGGGCTGTAGTCTTTGTCCCTTGGGGGAGTGCGTCCTGCAGGGCTGTAGTCTTTGTCCCTTGGGGGAGTGCGTCCTGCAGGACTGTAGTCTTTGTCCCTTGAGGAGTGCTGCCTCCTGCAGGGCTGTAGTCTTTGTCCCTTGGGGGAGTGCTGCCTCCTGCAGGACTGTAGGCTTTGTCCCTTGGGGGAGTGCTGCCTCCTGCGGGACTGTAGGCTTTGCCCCTTGGGGGAGTGCTGCCTCCTGCAGGGCTGTAGGCTTTGCCCCTTGGGGGAGTGCTGCCTCCTGCAGGGCTGTAGGCTTTGTCCCTTGGGCGAGTGCTGCCTCCTGCAGGGCTGTAGTCTTTGACCCTTGGGAGAGTGCTGCCTTCTGCAGGACTGTAGGCTTTGTCCCGTGGGTGAGTGCTGCCTCCTGCAGGGCTGTAGGCTTTGTCCCTTGGGGGAGTGCGTCCTGCAGGGCTGTAGTCTTTGTCCCTTGGGGGAGTGCTGCCTCCTGCAGGGCTGTAGTCTTTGTCCCTTGGGGGAGTGCTGCCTCCTGCAGGGCTGTCTGCCTCCTGCAGGGCTGTAGTCTTTGTCCCTTGGGGGAGTGCTGCCTCCTGCAGGGCTGTAGTCTTTGTCCCTTGGGGGAGTGCTGCCTCCTGCAGGGCTGTAGTCTTTGTCCCTTGGGGGAGTGCTGCCTCCTGCAGGGCTGTAGTCTTTGTCCCTTGGGTGAGTGCTGCCTCCTGCATGGCTGTAGTCTTTGACCCTTGGGGGAGTGCTGCCTCCTGCAGGGCTGTAGTCTTTGTCCCTTGGGCGAGTGCTGCCTCCTGCAGGGCTGTAGTCTTTGTCCCTTGGGCGAGTGCTGCCTCCTGCAGGGCTGTAGTCTTTGTCCCTTGGGGGAGTGCTGCCTCCTGCAGGACTGTAGGCTTTGCCCCTTGGGGGAGTGCTGCCTCCTGCAGGGCTGTAGTCTTTGTCCCTTGGGCGAGTGCTGCCTCCTACAGGGCTGTAGTCTTTGTCCCTTGGGAGAGTGCTGCCTCCTGCAGGGCTGTAGTCTTTGACCCTTGGGAGAGTGCTGCCTCCTGCAGGGCTGTAGTCTTTGTCCCTTGTGGGAGTGCTGCCTCCTGCAGGGCTGTAGTCTTTGTCCCTTGGGCGAGTGCTGCCTCCTGCAGGGCTGTAGTCTTTGTCCCTTGGGGGAGTGCCTCCTGCAGGGCTGTAGGCTTTGTCCCTTGGGGGAGTGCGTCCTGCAGGGCTGTAGTCTTTGTCCCTTGGGGGAGTGCTGCCTCCTGCAGGGCTGTAGTCTTTATCCCTTGGGTGAGTGCTGCCTCCTGCAGGGCTGTAGGCTTTGTACCTTGGGAGAGTGCTGCCTCCTGCAGGGCTGTAGTCTTTGTCCCTTGGGGGAGTGCGTCCTGCAGGGCTGTAGTCTTTGTCCCTTGGGGGAGTGCTGCCTCCTGCAGGCTGTAGTCTTTGTCCCTTGGGGGGAGTGCTGCCTCCTGCAGGGCTGTATTCTTTGTCCCTTGGGGGAGTGCGTCCTGCAGGGCTGTAGTCTTTGTCCCTTGGGGGAGTGCTGCCTCCTGCAGGCTGTAGTCTTTGTCCCTTGGGGGGAGTGCTGCCTCCTGCGTCCCTTGGGGGGAGTGCTGCCTCCTGCGTCCCTTGGGGGAGTGCTGCCTCCTGCGTCCCTTGGGGGAGTGCTGCCTCCTGCGTCCCTTGGGGGAGTGCTGCCTCCTGCGTCCCTTGGGGGAAGTGCTGCCTCCTGCGTCCCTTGGGGGAGTGCTGCCTCCTGCGTGCCTTGGGGGAGTGCTGCCTCCTGCAGGGCTGTAGTCTTTGTACCTTGGGGGAGCCTCCTGCAGGGCTGTAGTCTTTGTCCCTTGGGGGAGTGCTGCCTCCTGCAGGCTGTAGTCTTTGTCCCTTGGGGGAGTGCTGCCTCCTGCAGGACTGTAGTCTTTGTCCCTCGGGGGAGTGCTGCCTCCTGCAGGGCTGTAGTCTTTGTCCCTCGGGGGAGTGCTGCCTCCTGCAGGACTGTAGTCTTTGTCCCTCGGGGGAGTGCTGCCTCCTGCAGGGCTGTAGTCTTTGTCCCTTGGGGGAAGTGCCTGCTGCCTCCTGCAGGGCTGTAGTCTTTGTCCCTTGGGGGAGTGCTGCCGCAGGGCTGTAGTCTTTGTCCCTTGGGGGAGTGCTGCCTCCTGCAGGACTGTAGGCATTGTCCCTTGGGGGAGTGCTGCCTCCTGCAGGACTGTAGGCATTGTCCCTTGGGGGAGTGCTGCCTCCTGCAGGACTGTAGGCATTGTCCCTTGGGGGAGTGCTGCCTCCTGCAGGGCTGTAGTCTTTGTCCCTTGGGGGAGTGCTGCCTCCTGCAGGGCTGTAGTCTTTGTCCCTTGGGGGAAGTGCCTGCTGCCTCCTGCAGGGCTGTAGTCTTTGTCCCTTGGGGGAAGTGCCTGCTGCCTCCTGCAGGGCTGTAGTCTTTGTCCCTTGGGGGAGCCTCCTGCAGGGCTGTAGTCTTTGTCCCTTGAAAATGATTGTGTTTCAGTACTTTATCTGAGCAAATTAGTCTTCTGGTGGAACAGCTTTGGATACTTCATACTAGATCACCAATTAAGGTTTGTGTGGTATTTTGTATACTGTTTAGTGTTTATAGATGACACTCGCCTTTCCTCGCTGTTCCTTTCACTGTTAAATTTCTTATTCCTTCATTCTGTGTACTCCCATTTGCTCACACGTGGCCACGTTTCTTCACTCTCCCTCGTGTTTTCCTCATCGGGAGGTCTCTCGTCATCATTCTTCCCTTCTGACTCAGTCCCTCAATGCCTTCCTTTGTCCTTTCTGAATGTTCACCTCCTCGCCGTGCTGTTCTGCTGTGCTTCCTTTATCTCACTCTTAGCACCACACCTTCATCCTGCTTTCCTCCCCCCTAAACCCCACTCGCCTTTCTTACCCTTCATGTTGTTCTGTACACTCCACGTTCAGGATTTCACTCTTTCCATAAAGCTGTCTTTCTGCTGGTGTAGTGAAAGAAGGGGCCCTGTTTGATCTGTGTATGTAGCAATGGAGTATTTCTAGCAGAAACATTTTACAAACGGGTGATGCTGTGGTGAAATAAAAATCTCATCTAACTTCATTAACAGATGTGATGTCCTCTGATCTGTCTGTGGAGTTTAGCTCGCCAGAGTATCAAAGCCATACCTCCTCCTTGGTGCACGGAGAGGCTGACGACGACGACGATGAGGAACTGCCAAGTGTTCTCCTTCAGCAAGGTGAGTGACTGAGATCAGATAAGAGTCAGTGTAAAGTTCATCACTTGCAGCTGAGAGACCCTGCGTAGGAAGATGGCTCTGAATATACTGTTTCAAAGTAAGAGATAGTGTGCACAGAGTCCAAGGGTTCCCCTTAGAGGTAAGATAGTGGTAAAAAGAGATAATTCTAATGCTCTATTTTGTGGTAGTGTGGTCGAGCAGTAGGCTTATCAGAGGGTAGTGTTAAGCATTTGTTGTACACACACAGGCAATAAATGGGGAACACACACTCAAAGACAATTCCAGGCCAATAGGTTTTTATATAGAAAAATATATTTTCTTTATTTTAGAACCACAATATTCAAATTTTAGGTAAGTACAAAAATTGTAAGGTACTTCACTCAGGTAAGTATAGAACTTTGATTTAAAACAGTAGTATACACAGTTTTGGCAAAAATGGCAATACGCTATTTTCAAAGTGGACACAGTGCAAAAATCAACAGATTCTGGGGGAGGTAAGTAATAATTAGTTTCTTAGGTAAGTAAAGCCCTTACAAGTTCAGTCTCTTGGGCATATGCAGCCCACCGTTGGAACTGTTGATTTTTGCACTGTGTCCACTTTGAAAATAGCTTATTGCCATTTTTACAAAGACTGTATATGATATTGTTTTCATTCAAAGTTCCTAAAATATCTAAGTAAAGTACCTTACATTTAAAGTGTTTACTGTAAATCGTGAACCTGTGGTTCTTAAAATAAGATAAGAAAATATATTTTTCTATATAAAAACCTATTGGCCTGGAGTAAGTCTGAGTGTGTGTTCCTCATTTATTGTCTGTGTGTGTACAACAAATGCTTAACACTGCCCTCTGATAAGCCTACTGCTCGACCACACTACCACAAAATAGAGCATTAGTATTATCTAATTTTGCCACTATCAACCTCTAAGGGGAACCCTTGGACTATGTGCACACTCTCACTTTGAGATAGTATATACAGAGCCAACTTCCTTCACCGGTGTTGTTAGTTATTTAGAGGTGAGGGAACCCGGTATAGTGCTAAATCATTTACCCTTTATAGTGCTCAGTCACGTACAGGGAATATCCTGGAGTAGAGGGCAGCCATTTAGAGGTGAGAGCCAGATGTAGTGCTCTGTCATTGTAAGTGGGCCTGCAGTGGCATGTGCAGAGAGGGCCATCCAAGTTCCATCGCCCGTTTGAAGTATGGTTGCTTCCCGGTGCTGCCTTCATCAGCCAGTCTTCTACACTGGCCCTTAACGTTCATCCTCTGCTGTCTCTAAGCGGACACTTCCTATTTTGGTATTTCTCATTGTCTTTCTTCCACCCACAGTTTTAACAGTTACCAAAGAACCCACCACACTGAGTGGCACTTGTCGTCGACTCTGCTGCTCTGCTTTTTCCCTTTGGCTTTGGCTTTATTACTTAGTGTACCGATTCCAGCTTTTGCCCCCAGCCCCCCCTTTCCCCCCCCAGCCCCCCCCCCCCCCCCCAAATAGCACTCCCAATGCCTTCCTGTCCTAGTTTGTGACTGTTTTGTCCTTTGTAACCTGCATTTTGTATTATGGTTTTATATCCTAGGTGTGCTCGGTCTCCCCCTCCAGTATGGCCTTTAGAAGGCACCCTCTGGTTTGGGGTGTGTTTGACCTCCATATGCCTTGGTGAACAACTCTCCTTCTTACCTTTCACAAGTGACTGCCCCCCTCAACTCCCCTTTGGGGTTCTGCGGGCCCTTTGGCACTCAGCTGATTTCTGTTGTCTTTCTGTGTTAGTTTTGTGTAACAGTTCTTTTCTTTTCCCAGAGCCGTGTTCGATCGAGTCCGGGGTGTTGGTCTGGTGCAAATACTACAAGTACCCTTACTGGCCTGGTGTGGTAAGTCTGGGTTAGTCACTGGGTTGGTGTTAGGTAGGTGCATGCGTGGGTGGGTGGGTGGTCCGGGGTGTGTGTTAACCTCTGGTGCTGTGCACCAGGTGAATTATTATTATTTTTTAAAAATTTTTTACAATTCTTTATTGCAGATTTTTAATAATAAACATGGAAACTGTACAGGATAAAGGACATATGTAGGTCTGTCACAATGGTCATAACGCGCTTCTTTCACATGACAGTCTAAAGCGTGAGGTTAATAACTGTTCAAACCTGTGGTGGAGGAACAATACTGGGGACAGAAAGGGGTAAGGGAAAAGAGAAAAAAGGGAGGGGGAAGAGGTGCAAGGCCAAGGAGGGAGGTTAGGATTTAAGAGTATACTGTCGCAGGCTAAGGGAAGCGCATGCTGTTTTTGGGGCGTGGCATCCTGTAGGCTGACATGCCTGAGTGTTCTGTTCGGTCATGGCCTGTGCTTGCTCTGCAGGACCATAGAGATAGGAAATATGATCATGCTGTCCAGTAATGGCGCATCTCCAGGGAAGTAGATCATGAGTAGGCTGTCCACTCTAAGTCCCATTCTGATGCGAAGTGCTGGCTGTCGAGATAAGACTTTATGACTTTGAGGGGGTGCCAATCCGTGAGCAGTCCACAGTAGTATGTGTCAGCGGGCCATGTCCTCCAGCTTGCAAGGGGGGGTGGCTCCTGCCAATAGGCTGATCAAGGACCCGTGGTGGGAGTTTGGGGGCGGGAAGGAGGTAGAGAAGAAAGGAAAAGAGAAGAGGAGGTGGGGATAAAGGGAGGGGTGGAAGTGTAGGGGGGTAAGGAAAGAAGAGGGGAAGGCAGACAATCATGGGGGTAATTTCGTAAGTCAAAGGATCGGGGGTATAGTGAGGCTGTGGCTGGAATTCTGCGGTACGCTGCATGGGTGAGCAGGGAGAGTGGTAAATGATGAGGGAGTCATGATACCCCTGGGTAGGAAGTTGGCTCTGTATATACTATTTCAAAGTAAGAGATAGTGTGCACAGAGTCCAAGGGTTCCCCTTAGAGGTAAGATAGTGGCAAAAGTAGCTAATTTTAATGCTCTATTTTGTGGTAGTGTGGTCGAGCAGTAGGCTTATCGGAGGGTAGTGTTAAGCATTTGTTGTACACATACAGGCAATAAATGAGAAACACACACTCAAAGACTTACTCCAGGCCAATAGGTTTTTATATAGAAAAATATATGTTCGATGGCATCTGTCGCTGTAGATACACATGGTATGCATGAGCTCGCCATCTGGTGTTGGGTCGGAGTGTTACAAGTTGTTTTTCTTCGAAGAAGTGTTTTCGAGTCACGGGACCGAGTGACTCCACCTTCTGTGCTCATTGCGCATGGGCGTCGACTCCATCTTCGATTGTTTTCTTTCCGCCATCGGGTTCGGACGTGTTCCTGTCGCTCCGAGTTTCGGAACGGAAAGTTAGCTGAAGACGGAAGATTTTCGACGGTATCGTTGCGATCCGGTTAGAGATAGACACATACGACGACGCGTTCAACATCGAAGCGCCTCGGTGCCCTTCGGGGTAGATTTCGGCACCCCGTCGGGGCCTAGTCGGCCCGACCGCGTGGAGGACAACGCCGATGGATCGGACCCCGTTTCGATTCTGCCCCGAATGCCACAACAAATATCCTTATACGGACCTACACTCGGTCTGTAATCTGTGCCTGTCACCCGAGCACAGCGAAGAATCCTGTGAGGCCTGTCGGGCGTTCCGGTCCCGAAAAACTCTGCGCGACCGTCGAGCGAGAAGACTCCAGATGGCGTCCACGCCAAAAGAGCGTCCACAGTTCGAGACAGAAGAGGAACAGGAGGAATCCTTTTCCATCCAGGATTCAGACTCCGACGAGCTACACTCTACAAGAACTGTGAGTAAGACGTCGAGATCAAACCTTAAAAAAGGAAAGAAGGCCCAGGGGACGCCACTGCCAACCGGCCATGGCTCCACCCAAATTCTCGGTGACCAACAATCGGCACCGAAAAAGGCCCATTCAGTGTCGAGATCGTCCGACTTCGGTCGAGACACCGGCACGCAGCCTCCTCGGGACCGAGAGAGTGCTAAACAGAAGCATCGACACCGAGAGTTCGGTGTCGACACCGATCGACGCCGAGACAGTGGCGCCGAAGAACATAGAGGCCAAGAATTTTCGGCACAGAAAAAGAGGAAGGTTACCTCGGAGCCGAAAAAACAATCGACAGGGCTTTCGGAGCCGAAAAAAGCGACATCAGACCCTGTTTCTGGCTCCTATACCGAAGAGCATTCTATGTCTTCTCAAATGAAGAAACATAGATTTGAACAAGAACTGCAATCCACTGACGTGGATCACACGCAAAAGCGTATCTTTATTCAGCAGGGGACTGGGAAGATCAGTACCCTCCCACCTGTCAAACGAAAGAGAACGCTTCAGTTTACTCCTCAGCAACAAACAACACAAAAGGTAACACCTCCTCCCTCGCCTCCACCTGTAACTCCGGCTTCGCCAACTTACACCCCGTCACATTCGCCAGCTCACACCGCCATGAGCCACGACGACCAAGATCAGGATGCGTGGGACTTGTACGACGCACCAGTGTCTGATAACAGCCCAGACACATACCCAACTAGGCCATCACCACCGGAAGACAGCACAGCCTACTCGCAAGTGGTGGCTAGAGCAGCTCTATTCCATAATGTGGAACTACACTCGGAACAAGTAGAGGATGATTTTTTATTTAACACCCTCTCCTCAACCCACAGCTCCTACCAAAGCCTGCCGATGCTCCCAGGCATGCTACGCCATGCAAAGGACATTTTCAAGGAGCCAGTTAAAAGTAGGGCAGTGACGCCTAGGGTGGACAAAAAGTATAAGGCGCCTCCTACGGACCCTGTCTTCATCACCTCTCAGCTGCCACCAGACTCTGTGGTGGTAGGGGCTGCCAGGAAACGGGCAAACTCACACACTTCTGGGGATGCACCTCCCCCAGATAAAGAAAGTAGGAAGTTCGATGCAGCCGGGAAGAGGGTTGCTGTCCAAGCAGCAAACCAGTGGCGCATCGCAAATTCACAAGCGCTGCTAGCGCGATACGACAGAGCCCACTGGGATGAGATGCAGCATCTCATTGAACATCTCCCAAAAGATCTGCAAAAAAGAGCAAAACAGGTTGTTGAGGAGGGTCAAAACATTTCCAACAATCAAATACGCTCCTCCATGGATGCAGCAGACACGGCCGCAAGAACCATTAATACGTCGGTTACCATCCGTAGGCACGCATGGCTCAGAACGTCTGGATTCAAGCCAGAAATTCAACAGGCAGTGCTTAACATGCCAGTAAACGAGAAACTTCTGTTCGGTCCGGAGGTCGACACAGCTATAGAAAAGCTCAAGAAGGACACTGACACTGCCAAGGCCATGGGCGCACTCTACTCCCCGCAGAGCAGAGGATCTTATAACACCTTCCGCAAAACACCTTTTAGAGGAGGGTTTCGGGGTCAGGCCACACAAGCTAGCACCTCACAGTCCGCACCGCCCACCTACCAGGGACAGTACAGGGGAGGTTTTCGGGGCCAGTATAGAGGGGGGCAATTCCCTAGGAATAGGGGAAGATTTCAAAGCCCCAAAACCACTACCAACAAGCAGTGACTCACATGTCACACACCCCTCCCACACAACACCAGTGGGGGGGAGGATACGTCAATATTACGAAGCATGGGACAAAATAACTACAGACACATGGGTCCTAGCAATTATCCAGCATGGTTATTGCATAGAATTCCTGCAATTCCCTCCAGACATACCACCAAAATCACAAAATTTAACAAAATACCATTCACAGCTTCTAGAGATAGAAGTTCAAGCACTACTGCAAAAAAATGCAATAGAATTAGTACCAAGCACACAAATAAACACAGGAGTTTATTCACTGTACTTCTTGATACCAAAAAAGGACGAAACACTGAGACCAATTCTAGACCTCAGAGTAGTAAACACATTCATCAAATCAGACCACTTTCACATGGTCACACTACAAGAAGTGTTACCATTGCTCAAAAAACACGACTACATGACAACCCTAGACCTCAAGGACGCATATTTCCATATACCAATACATCAATCACACAGGAAATATCTAAGGTTTGTATTCAAAGGAATACATTACCAATTCAAAGTATTGCCTTTTGGTTTAACAACCGCTCCAAGAGTATTCACAAAATGCCTAGCAGTAGTCGCTGCACACATCAGAAGGCAGCAAATACATGTGTTCCCGTATCTCGACGACTGGCTAATCAAAACCAGTTCGCTCACACAATGCTCAAACCACACAAATCAAGTCATACAAACCCTCTACAAACTAGGGTTCACCGTCAACTTTGCAAAATCAAACATTCTGCCAAGCAAAGTACAGCAATATCTAGGAGCCATAATAGACACGACAAAAGGAGTAGCAACGCCAACTCCACAAAGGATCCACAATTTCAACAGGGTCATTCAACACATGTCTCCAAACAAAACAATACAAGCAAGAACAATACTACAGCTCCTAGGCATGATGTCCTCATGCATAGCCATTGTCCCAAACGCAAGACTGCACATGAGGCCCTTACAACAGTGCCTAGCCTCACAGTGGTCTCAAGCACAGGGTCACCTTCTAGATCTGGTGTTGCTAGACCGCCAAACTTACCTCTCGCTTCTATGGTGGAACAGTATAAATTTAAACATAGGGCGGCCTTTCCAAGACCCAGTGCCACAGTACGTAATAACAACAGATGCTTCCATGACAGGGTGGGGAGCACATCTCAATCAACACAACATAAGAGGACAATGGAACATACATCAAACAAAACTGCATATAAATCATCTAGAATTATTAGCAGTTTTTCAAGCACTAAAAGCTTTCCAACCAATCATAACCCACAAATACATCCTTGTCAAAACAGACAACATGACAACGATGTATTATCTAAACAAACAAGGAGGAACACATTCAACGCAGTTAAGCTTGTTAGCTCAAAAAATATGGAAGTGGGCAATCCACCATCAGATTGGTCTAATAGCACAGTTTATTCCGGGGATCCAGAATCAGCTGGCAGACAATCTCTCTCGAGATCACCAGCAAGTCCACGAATGGGAAATCCACCCACAGATTCTGTACACCTACTTCACACTCTGGGGAACACCACAAATAGACTTATTTGCAACAAAAGAGAACGCAAAATGCCAAAACTTCGCGTCCAGATACCCACACAAGCAATCCCAAGGCAATGCCCTATGGATGAACTGGTCAGGAATATTTGCTTACGCTTTTCCTCCTCTCCCTCTCCTTCCTTACCTAGTAAACAAATTGAGTCAAAACAAACTCAAACTCATTTTAATAGCACCAACTTGGGCAAGACAACCCTGGTACACAACACTGCTAGATCTGTCTGTAGTACCACACATCAAACTGCCCAACAAACCAGATCTGTTAACGCAACACAACCAACAGATCAGACACCCGGACCCAGCATCGCTGAATCTAGCAATCTGGCTCCTGAAATCCTAGAATTCTGACACTTACAACTTAGCCAAGAGTGTATGGAAGTCATAAAGCAGGCCAGAAGGCCATCCACTAGACACTGCTACGCAAGTAAGTGGAAAAGATTTGTTTGGTACTGCCATCATAATCAGATACAACCGCTAGATGCAACTCCAAAACATATAGTAAATTACTTGCTCCATTTACAAAAAGCAAAGCTAGCCTTCTCTTCTATTAAAATACACCTTGCAGCAATATCTGCATACCTGCAAACTACCTATTCAACTTCCTTGTATAGGATACCAGTTATCAAAGCATTTATAGAAGGGCTTAAAAGAATTATACCACCAAGAACACCACCTGTTCCTTCATGGAACCTAAACGTGGTTCTAACAAGACTCATGGGCCCACCTTTCGAACCCATGCACTCTTGCGGAATACAATTCCTAACCTGGAAAGTTGCCTTTCTCATCGCCATTACATCTCTAAGAAGAGTAAGTGAAATTCAAGCGTTCACAACACAAGAGCCTTTTATACAAATACATAAAAATAAGGTCGTCCTACGACCTAATCCAAAATTTTTACCAAAAGTTATTTCACCATTCCATCTAAATCAAACGGTAGAACTACCAGTATTTTTCCCACAGCCAGATTCTGTGGCTGAAAGAGCACTACATACATTAGATGTCAAAAGAGCATTAATGTACTACATTGACAGAACAAAGAACATCAGAAAAACTAAACAGCTATTTATTGCATTCCAAAAACCTCATGCAGGTAACCCAATATCAAAACAAGGTATAGCCAGATGGATAGTTAAATGCATCCAAATCTGCTACCTTAAAGCAAAAAGACAACTGCCCATTACTCCCAGGGCACATTCAACAAGGAAAAAAGGTGCTTCAATGGCCTTTTTAGGAAACATCCCAATGCAGGAAATATGTAAGGCAGCCACTTGGTCTACGCCTCACACATTCACCAAACACTACTGTATAGATGTGCTATCCGCACAACAAGCTACAGTAGGTCAAGCTGTATTAAGAACTCTATTTCAGACAACTTCTACTCCTACAGGCTAAACCACCGCTTATGGGGAACTAACTGCTTACTAGTCTATGCATACCATGTGTATCTACAGCGACAGATGCCATCGAACTGAAAATGTCACTTACCCAGTGTACATCTGTTCGTGGCATCAGTCGCTGAGATTCACATGGACCCACCCACCTCCCCGGAAGCCTGTAGCAGTTCAGAAGTTACCTTCAATTTTGTACATTTGTATATATTACTTAATCCTTTAATAGGTACATACTTACATTTTTCATTGCGCGGGCACTATTACTATAGTACAACTCCTACCTCACCCTCTGCGGGGAAAACAATCGAAGATGGAGTCGACGCCCATGCGCAATGAGCACAGAAGGTGGAGTCACTCGGTCCCGTGACTCGAAAACACTTCTTCGAAGAAAAACAACTTGTAACACTCCGACCCAACACCAGATGGCGAGCTCATGCATACCATGTGAATCTCAGCGACTGATGCCACGAACAGATGTACACTGGGTAAGTGACATTTTCATTTCTTGGTTTATTTTAAGAACCACAGGTTCAGGATTTACAGTTAATACTTTAAATATAAGGTACTTCACTTAGATACTTAAGGAACTTTGAATGAAAACAATATAATGTACAGTCTTTGTAAAAATGGCAATAAGCTTATTTCAAAGTGGACAAAGTGAAAAAATCAACAGTTCCTGGGAACGTAAGTAAAGGTTAGATTGTGAGGTAAGTAAGACACTTACAAGTCTCAGTCCTAGGGCATAGGCAGCCCACTGTTGGGGGTTCAAAGCAACCCCAAAGTTACCACACCAGCAGCTCAGGGCCAGTCAGGTGCAGAGGTCAAAGAGGTGCCCAAAACACATAGGTGCCTATGGAGAACAGGGGTGCTCCGGTTCCAGTCTGCCAGCAGGTAAGTACCTGCGTCCTCGGTGGACAGAACAGGGGTTTTTTGTAGAGCACTTGGGGGGACACAAGTAGGCACACAACACACACCCTCAGCTGCACAGGGGCGGCCAGGTGCAGTGTGCAAAGCAGGCGTCGGGTTTCTCGTACGAAACAATGTAAGGGCCCGGGGGTCACTCTAGCGGTGCAGGCAGGCACAGGGGGGGCTTCTCGCGACAGCCACCATCTGGGCTAGGCAGAGGGTTGCCTGAGGGTCACTCCTGCGCTGAGGTTCGGCTCCTTCAGGTCCTGGGGACTGCGGGTGCAGTGTTGGTTCCAGGTGTCGGGTCCCTTGTTACAGGCAGTCGTGGTCAGGGGGAGCCTCTGGATTCTCTCTGCAGGCGTCGCTGTTGGGGTTCAGGGGAGGTCATCTCTGGTTACTCACGGGCTCGCAGCCGCCGGGGAGTCCTCCCTGTGGTGTTTGTTCTCTGGATCTCGAGCCGGGGGCGTCTGGTGCAGAGTGTGAAGTCTCATGCTTCCGGCGGGAAACGTGCAGTCTTTGAAAGTTGCTTCTCTGTTGCAAAGAAGTAGCTGGTTTTGAACAGGGCCGCTGTTTACGGGAGTTTCTTGGTCGTGAAGACCGCCAGAGTGGGAGAGTACAAGTTTCTCTGCGGCTACCCATTGTAGTTGTTTCGGGTTCCTGGGCAACATGTATGCCAATTGTGACAAATAGAGAGCCACGGAGTAATGTTCCATGGAAGGAAGTCCTAAGCCCCAGCAGGAGCGACGTGCAATTATCCGGTGACAAGTCGTGGGCGTGTAGAGCCCCACACAAAGGCTCTCAGCGCTGCATCTATCTGCCTGAGGATTGAGAGGGGAACTTGAAGGGGGATCATTCCTAGAACGTAGATTAAACGCAGGAGTGTGGCCATTCTCACCGCCTGTACCTTGCCCCCCATGGATAGGCCTATTTGTGACCATTTAGCAAAGTCTAGTTTCATACACACTATAAGGGGGTCCAGGTTATCTGGCACCATACGTTTCAAACCCCGACTGACCAGAATTCCCAGGTATTTGAGGCAAGTCGGGGTCCAGCAAAACAGATATCCATGTAATGCGTCTCTCGTCGTCTTGAATGAGAGGGGCAGTGCTTCGCTCTAGTCCCAGTTCACCAGATAACCAGATGGTTTTGCAAACCCATGTATGATCTTAAGTAAGGCCGGCAGGGATCTCTTCAGAGTGTGTAGCACATCTTCCGCGTATAGGTATAATGTGGTGGTCCCACCCGTCAGGGGTATTCCTGTGATCTGTGGTGATTTGACGGATAGTAGCCGCAAGGGGCTCCATTGCTAACAAGAACAAAAGCGGCGAGATAGGACATCCTTGCCGCATCCCACTTTGAATTGGAAAGGTGTCTGATAGAAAGCCCCCACCATTGACCTGTACCGTGGGGTGGTTGTAGAGCAGGTAAACTTTGGCAATGAATTGGTCTCCTTATCCAAATTTTGACAGGGTGGCGAAAAGATTGGGCCATTCTATCAGTTCAAACGCTTTTTCAGCGTCTCAGGACAGGGCAAGAGCCTCTTCCTGGATGTTCCTGAATTCCCACAGGGTATGGCCAAGAGTGCGCAAGTGGTTCCTAGAGGTGCGTGCGGGCACAAATCCCACATGGTCGTGGTGGATCAAGGATGGGACATCTTAAGGGAGGCAGGCCGCCAGGACACTAGCAAGTATCTTGATATCCTAGTTCAGGAGAGATATGGGACGATAACTGCCACAGAGTAGCAGGTTCCGTCCTGGTTTGGGTATGACAGCTATCGTTGCTCTATTGGACATCGCCCCAGAGAGCCTTCTTGACATGCCTCATTGAGTGCTTCGTGGACAGCGCCAATCACCTGTTCGCCGGCCCACTGTTAAAATTCTGCAGGGAAACAGTCTTTCCCTGGCACTTTGATAGGGGAGATTGGAAATGGCTTGCTCTATTTCAGTCCTGCTTAACTCTCCATCTAGGAGAGAACACCATTCAACAGTAAGGCATGGTAGATTAGTATTATGTAGTAAGGCTCTATTTGGCCGGGGTCAGATATAGATTCCGGGGTATATAGATGTTGATAGAAAGTTGCGAATTTGTTTACTAGGTCCTGTGAGTATCTCGCCATTCGCGGATGTAATGGCCAGGATAGCTAAGGCAGCCTTCCTTTGTCGGAGCTGTGCTGCCAGCAGTCGACCAGCCTTCTCCCCTTGCTCATAGTGCCGTCCTTGCAGACATTGTAGCGCGTATTCGGCTTGGTACGTGTAGAGCTCATTATGCGCCATGCAGGTGCGTTCCAGGGAGCGGCACGTACCTAGAGATGGCTGAATGATATACTGTCTCGTAAGAAGTCTTATATCTTCCTCTATGGTAGTTTCGCAAACTTTCATGTCTTTATTGTCTATTGCCGCATCTCACATCATTTGACCTCTTAGGGTCGCCTTTGCTGCAGCCCACAGAACCCTCTTGGAGGTGACGGTGTCGATATTTTCCCTCCTATAAGTGGACACATGGGTCCGCAGGCGTACCTTGCCCTGCCGAGATCTACATCGTGGAACGGTGAAGCGCCAGGGCTTGCAGCCGGGATTCGTCCAACCCAACTGTGTAAATAATTGAATCGAGGAATGGTCAGAGAGACCACATTCCAATATACTAATATCTTGTATTTGGCCCACAATGTTGTGCAACACTAAGAAGTCCAGTCGGGGCTGAGTACCGTGTATAGGCAACAGAAAAGTATATTTCTTGTCGGTTGGGAGTGTAATCCTCCAGCAATCCACCATTCCCGTATCTGCCATCACTTCAGTTACGAGAGCTCTGTCATGGTTATTGCTAACGTCAAGAGGGCCTGTCCTGTCCAATACTGTGTCTCGTGTCAGTTTCCAGTCTCCCCCTATGATGTAGTGGGTTGCTCCTATTTCGGCTAGAAGATGGTTGCGTTACAAGAGAAACTGTCTTTTAGGGCCAGTTGGAGCTTATATGGACCCCATGCAAATCAAGGAGTCTCCCAGCTTTAATTTAGCAAACACATATCTCCCTTCAGGTTCCTCCCATGTTTTGATGGCAGTAATGGGCAGCGTCTTGCGTAGTAGGATCGCAACCCCGCATTTCTGTGGGGTGCCACCTCCCTCTTCCTGATGCCTAGGACAACAGCTGAAGAGTACCTTTCCCACTCAGTCCCTGCGTAGTTTACTGGATTCTAAGCTGTCAAGATGTATCTCGTGGAAAAGAACTGTAACAGCCCGTCTGGATTGAAGGTGGGACAATATTTTTTCAGTTTCACAAAATGCGTCAGGCCGTTAACATTCCAGGAGACGATCTGTAGGGGGCAGGCCGTGGTTAAGACAGGGCTGGTCATGGTGATGGGAAACAATTATGTATATGTTTATTGCCAGAGAAGGAATTGGGGGAGGGGGAAACTAGGGGCAAGGACAGGTGGCAATCCTATGGACATGAGGATATTACCCGGTCATGATTGACGATGATACCCCTGGGTTGTGAGGTTGCAATGGTCGTAAGAGGACCCAAGAGGGTTTGGATGAGTATACAGTGTGTTGGAAGGTGTGTGCTGCCATTACATACCGTGCTGCTGAGCACCCAGTTGTTCGGTCTTTTGTGAATCTGTGGTTGTGCGTCGTGTCTGAGAGGTTTGTCTGTCACACGTTACAATACCGTGGATGAGTCATATTGTATCGCTACCATGTTCGCGGCGTGGGGTTTAGGGGGTTATCTGGACAATGGCCACGCTCGCAAACGTTGGTGGGATGGGGGGGGGAGGATGAGGGCGAGAGATCAATAAGAGACCATTTCTGGAGGGCACTGAGGTGCAACAACGACTTATACGAAACAGTAAGATACAATATTTGTGTCCATGTGTACATCGCCGCATGTAAAGCTCAACCAAAACTGAATGTTACACATTTAGAATGTGATGTAAAGTTTCAGAAACATAATGAGTACTTCACATTATACCTTCAGCACGCGGGCAGGTACTCATCTGTCCGTCGATCCATTTTTTCGAACTCTCCGGTCCCTCATTAGTGCTCTGCGTCTTCGAGGCTTCTTACATCGCGACTGCGATTTCAGGTGCAGGCCGGGATGCTGGGTGCTGGGTGGTCTTGAAGGCCTGTCTGGGGTTGTTGTGTCCATAGATTGCGGTTGTAGGTTATCCAGGAAAAGGCGCAGGTCTTCTGGGTTATAGAAGTCCTAGGAGACGCCATTTTTTGTTTCCCATAGTCTTGCTGGTTCAGACAGGCCATATCTTACTTCCAGTTGGCACATTCTGGGACTGAGTGCTAAGAACCCTTTTTGGCGGTGTAGGAGGCTGGAAGGCTTATAGAGGGTACCTTGTGGTACTTACACCTTGTGCCAGGTCCAGTTATCCCTTATTAGTAGATTAGTGGTGTGCTAGCAGCTCAGGCCGATAGACATAGCTATAGCAGAGCAGCTTAGGCTGAACTAGGAGACATGCAAAGCTTCTACTATACCACTTACATCATATAGCACTATATCGCAAAAAAACACAATACTCAGAGTTACTAAAAATAAAGGTACTTTTATTTTAGCGACAATATGCCAAAAGTATCTGAGGATACCCTCACTTAGGAGGAAGTAATATACACAAATTATATGTACACAAACCAAAATCAGGTAAGTAATAGTAAGAAAAGTAGTGCAAACAATGTAGAATCACAATAGGATGCAATAGGTAGAAATAGGCCTGGGGCAACACAAACCATATACTCCAAAAGTGGAATGCAAATCACGAATGGACCCCAGGCCTAGGGTAGTGTGTAGAGGGTCACTGGGAGTGTAAGAAAACACTAAGGGTGTCCAAGATACCCCACCCCAAGACCCTGAAAAGGAGTAAAGTTACCCTACTTCCCCAGAAAGAATGTAAAGTTGAGATAGGGGATTCTGCAAGAACAACAACTGCCAGCAAAAAACTGAAGACGGATTCCTGGACCTGAAGACCTGTAAAGGAAGGGGACCAAGTCCAAAAGTCACGCAAGTGTCCAGGGGGGGCAGGAGCCCACTAAACCCAGGATGAAGGTGCAAAAGGGCTGCCTCTGGGTGGAAGAATGCAAAGATTATGCAACAACGGAAGGTGGCAGGAACTCCTCCTTTGGTCAGAAGATGTCCCATGGCGTGCTGGAGGATGCAGAGTTGTTTCCACGCAGAAATACCGCAAACAAGCCTTGCTAGCTACAAGAGTCGCGGATGAGGGTCTTAGGTGCTGCTGGGGCCCAGGAAGGATGTCACCCCTGGAGGAGGAGGAGACGGGGTGCTCAGCAACTCAGCGAGCCCCCGCAGAAGCTGGCAGCACCTGCACAAGTACCGGAACAGGCACTTAGAAGATCTGAGGACAGCGGTCGACTCAGAGTCACAAAGGAGGGTCCCATGACGTCTGAGTCCAACTCAGCGAGTTGGGCAATGCAGGACAGAGTGCTGGGGACCTGGGCTAGGCTGTGCACAAAGGAAGTCTTGGAAAAGTGCACAGAAGCCGGAGCAGCTGCAGATCACGCTCGTCAGGGGGAGAGGGGACCCAGAGGACTGGTGATGCAGAAGTTTGGTGCCTGCGTTAGCAGGGGGAAGATTCCGTCGATCCACGGGAGATTTCTTCTGGGCTTCCAGTGCAGGGTGAAGGCAGACAGCCCTCAGAGCATGCACCACCAGGAAACAGTCGAGAAAGGTGGCAGGATGAGGCGCTACAATGTTGCTGGTAGTCTTATTCCTACTTTGTTGCCGTTATGCAGGCGTCCTGGAGCGGTCAGCGGTCGATCCTTAGCATAAGTCGAATAAGGAAGTGCAGAGGAACTCTGGTGAGCTCTTGCATTCATTATCTGAGGAATAGCCCAGAGGAGAGACCCTAAATTGCTCTCAGAGGAGGATTAGCTACTGAGAAAGGTAAGCACCTATCAGGAGGGGTCTCTGACGTCACCTGCTGGCACTGGCCACTCAGAGCTGTCCATTGTGCCCCAATACCTCTGTATCCAAGATGGCAGAGGTCTGGGACACTCTGAAGGAGCTCTGGGCACCTCCCCTGGGAGGTGCAGGTCAGGGGAGTGGTCACTCCGCTTTCCTTTGTCCAGTTTTGTGCCCGAGCAGGGCTGGGGGATCCCTGAACCAGTGTAGACTGGCTTATGCAGCGAGGGCACTATCTGTGCCCATAAAAGCATTTCCAGAGGCTGGGGGAGGCTACTCCTCCCCAGCTCTTCACACATATTTCCAAAGGGAGAAGGTGTAACACCCTCTCTCAGAGGAAATTCTTTGTTCTGCCTTCCTGGTACCAGGCTGCCCAGGCCCCAGGGGGGCAGAAACCTGTTTGAGGGGTTGGCAGCAGCTGCAGTGGAGACCCCGGAAAGCAAGTTTGGCAGTACTCGGGTTCTGTACTAGAGACCCGGGGATGCATGGAATTATCCTCCTGGTACTGGGGTGACAATTCCATGATCCTAGACATGTTACATGGGCATGTTTGGAGTTACCATGGTGACGCTACATATAGGTATTGACCTATATGTAGTGCATGCGTGTAATGGTGTCCCCGCACTCGCAAAGTCTGGGGAATTTGCCCTGAACAATGTGGGGGCACCTTGGCTAGTGCCAGGCTGCCCACACACTAAGTAACTTGGCACATAACCTTCACCAAGTGAGGGTTAGACATATAGGTGACTTATAAGTTACTTATTTGCAGTGAAAATGGCTGTGAAATAACATGGACGTTATTTCACTCAAGCTGCAGTGGCAGTCCTGTGTAAGAATTGTCTGAGCTCCCTATGGGTGGCAAAAGAAATGCTGCAGCCCATAGGAATCTCCTGGAACCCCAATACCCTGGGTACCTCAGTACCATATACTAGAGAATTATAAGGGTGTTCCAGTGTGCCAATGAGAATTGGTAAAATTAGTCACTAGCCTGTAGTGACAATTGTAAAAGCAGAGAGAGCATAAACACTGAGGTTCTGGTTAGCAGAGCCTCAGTAAGACAGTTAGGCACCACACAGGGAACACTTACAGGGAATACATTATGAGCACTTGGGTCCTGGCTAGCAGGATCCTAGTGGCACATACGCAACAACAAATATACATACAGTGAAAATGGGGGTAACATGGCAGGCAAGATGGTACTTTCCTACAGGCGGTCATTGGTTTCCTTGGAGAAGTCAGACGTTATGCGGATCTCGTAGCCAGCCGTTTTGAAGGGTCCGTGCGCTCTGGCCGCTAAGAGGAGTTGATGGGCCTGTCCATGTCTCAAGAGATAGGCAATGATCCGGCGAGGCTTGGAGGTTCCATCTTTCCTCTTTGGGCCCACTTGATGTGCCCTCTGAAATTCCAATGGCAGGTCGAAGGCTATACTGGTCAGTTTGGGAAGGACAGAACGAAGGAAAGAGGGGGTGTCTGTACCTTCTGCGTGTTCCGGAAAGCCAAAAAGGCACATGTTATCCCTACGGCTTCTGTCCTCTAAGTCTGTGAGTTTACTACGGAGGAACAGAAGTTCCTGGTCTTTGTCTAAGACTGTGTGAACATGATCCTCCATGGTCTCAATTCGATGTTCCAGTCCTGTTACTCGTGACTGAAAGCCAGCTATATCTAAGCACATTGATTTTGTCTCCATTGTCAATGAGGTTATAGCTGTATCCATACCTTCGAGTCTGCGGCTGTCTGCTGTGATCTCCTGTAGTATGCAGCCCATGGTTGTTACCTGCTCCGGGTCAGTCACTTTTTGGGACTGTACGGGCGGGGACGCAAGTTTTGGAAACCTGGAGGGCCTCGGAGAAGAGTAACTGTTGCGCTGGTTCACCTGAGGGTTTACCTGTCGCTTTTCCACCGGGCATCGCAGGACTTCAGTTTTGAGATGGCCTGTAGGGCTAGGGGTTGAGGACCCAGCCTATGGTCCAAGGCTGACTGGGGTGGTGGAAGAGTCAAGAAGTCCAGTGTGGGGCCTCTCTCCATGGCCACTGCTGCGTAGTCTATCTGCGTTGGTAGAGGGCAGGAGTCCCTAGCATGTGCAGGATGTAGAGAAGAACTATTGGCGCAGTTTTCATGCTGGGGGTGCAGCAAGCAGAGAGGAAAAGTGGAGCAGCCTGGGGTGACTGAGTACTGGGTGCTGGTACCCCTACCTGTCTCTCACCCCCCCCCCCCCCCCCCCCACCACACTACCCAATCGTCATCGCGATAATTGGAAAAACAAGGATTAATCCACCAGTCAGGACACTGCGTAAGGTGCCCTGAGCTAATGGTGACCCCTGCATTTAGAAAACCTCCATCCTAAGTTTGGAGGATTCCCCCAATAGGATTAGGTATGTGCCCCCCTCCCCTCAGGAAGGAGGCACAAAGAGGGTGTAGCCACCCTCCAGTACAGTAGCCATTGGCTACTGCCCTCCCAGACCTAAACACACCCCTAAATTCAGTATTTAGGGGCACCCAAGAACCCAGGAAATCAGATTCCTGCAACCTCAAACTAGGACTGCTGACCTACAAGCCTGCAGAAACGACAGAAGACAACAACCGCTTTGGCCCTAGCCCTACCGGCCTGACTTGTAAACCTGCAACCAGCGACGCATCCAACAGGAACCAGCGACCTCTGAAGCCTCAGAGGACTGCCCTAAACCCCAGGACCAAGAAACTCCAGTGAGCAGCGGTTGCAACTTTTCTGCAACTTTCAAAGACCTCACTCTTCCCGCCGGAACCGTGAGACTTCACCATCTGCACCCAACGCCCCCGGCTCGAGATCCAGAGAACCAGCACCACAGGGAGGACTCCCCGGCGACTGTGACCCCGTGAGTAGCCCGAGACGACCCCCTGGACCCACACCACAACGCCTGCAGAGAGAATCCAGAAGCTCCCCCTGACCGCGGCTGCCTGTAACAAGGGACCCAACGTCTGGACCAAGCACCTCGCCCGCAGCCCCCAGGACCAGAAGGAACCGAAATTCAGTGCAGGAGTGACCCCTAGGTGACTCTCTGCCTAGCCCAGGTGATGGCTGGCCCGAGATGCCCCCCTGTGCCCTGCTTGCACCGCTAGAGTGACCCCCGGGTCCCTCCTTTGAAACCAATACAAAACCTGATGCCTGCTTTGCACACCGCACCCGGCCGCCCCTGTACCATTGAGGGTGTGTTTTGTGTGCCTACTTGTGTTTCCCCACCCCCGTGCTCTACAAAACCCCCCTGGTCTGCCCCCAAGGACGCAGGTACTAACCTGCTGGCAGACTGGAACCGGAGCACCCCTGTTCTCTATATGCACCTATGTGTTTTGGGCACCTCTTTGACCTCTGCACCTGACCGGCCCTGAGCTGCTGGTGTGGTAACTTTGAGGTTGCCTTGAACCCCCAACGGTGGGCTGCCTATGTCCAGGAACTGAGACTTGGAAGTATCTTACGTACCTCACAATTTAACCAATACTTACCTCCCCCAGGAACTGTTCATTTTTGCACTGTGTCCACTTTTAAAATAGCTTATTGCCATTTTAACAAAAACTGTATATGTTATTGCTCTAATTCAAAGTTCCTAACTTACCTGTGTGGAATACCTTGCATTTTATATATTTACTTCAAATCTTGAACTTGTGGTTCTAAAAATAAATTAAGAAAATATATTTTTCTATATTAAAACTATTGGCCTGGAGTAAAGTCTTTGAGTGTGTGTTCCTCATTTATTGCCTGTGTGTGTACAACAAATGCTTAACACTACCCTCTGATAAGCCTACTGCTCAACCATACTACCACAAAATAGAGCATTAGAATTACCTAATTTTGCCCTATCTTACCTCTAGAGGGAACCCTTGGACTCTGCACGCTCTCTCTTACTTTGAGAAAGTATATACAGAGCCAACTTACTACATGGTCAATGAGAAGGAGACAGGATGCACAAAGGGGCCTACAAGGCCTCTCTAGGCCTTAGGAGTGAATGGTGTCAGTCCAGCATCTAGGTGAGAGTGCCAGAGGGTGTAGGGGCATCAACTTTATATGATGTAGGCGGTGAGGAATTCCACCTCTGCGGCTGCAGGCCAGGGGTGGGGGGGGGTGGTATCTTGCCGACTGTCGTGCTTCTTCTCTGCCGCAGAGCCCAGCCCCACTTCACCCAGTGGGTCCACTCCCTACCCCGGGATCAAGCGGCAGCATTTGCCAGGTGAGATTAGGAATCCTCTCTGGAGTCAGGTGAGGGAGCGCCTGGGTCTCTAGCGCCCCCACCTCTGCTTCAGAATAGTCTCTTAGCTCTCAGGCTGGGGAGGGGGGTGGAGGTAGGCAGTGTGGGGTCCGGCCCTCCGGCACTGTGCCGATCCTCCGTCGTTCTACTGCAGTGGGTGCGCTCTGCGCTTCTTGTGGGTCGAGGCCCTCTTTCCCCCAGGAGGCCTCTACTCCTCACCTCACCTCCCCTCCATCGCGATGCATCTTGCCCCACCTCGGCCCTCCGAGCTGCGTCGTAAGTGTCTCCCGGGTTGGTTAAGAGGGGCTAGAGAAAAGCAGGCGGGTTGATTCAGCAGTGACCACGATGGGCAGTTCTAGACTGATCTTGTATTTGTCTTGAGCATCAGCGTGTGTGAGCCCCTTATGAAGATGGACGTGCTGCTGTGGTCTCCTGGGGGCGGGTGGAGTCCGGCCTTGTCGCTGCTCTGCTGAAGCAGTATTGTCATTGCTTCTGGAATCAAGGGGCTGCTCTGCTTGGGTATTTTCTGGTGGATGGCATTGGTTATTTATGTTATTTTGAATTGTACTCTGGTTTGTAGTGAAAGCTGGTGAGGGTTGGTGTAGGAGGCTGGCCTGGTGTGTGGTGGGTACCCAAGGTACTTACACCGTATACCAGGTCATGGTATCCCCCCCCCTAGTGAAGTGCAGGCAGTGTCTAGAAGCCAGGCTCTCTAGAGGTAGGTGTGGATGAGCAGCCAAGACTTATCTAGGAGACATGCAAAGCTCATGCAATATTACTGTAGTCACACAGCACTTACACACATGACAGAAAACACTCAGTGTACAAAAATAAAGGTACTCTATTGTAGTAACACAAATACTAAAATACTGTATAGGCAATACTCCACTGGGATGTGAGTAAAACACTATTATGTACACAATAGAAGTCAGTGATTAGCATAAAAATATTAGAAATAGCAAGGGCGCTATAGGGTGCCAAACCGTATACTAAACTAGTGGAGTGGGCCCCCCACCAGAGGATATGGAGTAGTTAGCCAAGGGCTGGGGGAGTATGGAACCCCAAGAGGCGAGTATCCGAAGACCCCCACCGACCAGGAGAGCAGAGGGAAGTACCTGGTCGTCCCACAGGCTAACAGGGGGACGTAGAATTGGAACAATGCAAGAACAGGACCAGGCCGGTGGAACCCAGCGGTGGATTCCGAGTGAAGAGGACCTGTAAAAGGAGGGGAGAGAGTCCTGTCCATGCAGGATTGTCCAGGCGGGCAGGAAGCAATGCCCACCCTTCCGTGGGTGAAGATCCGGGACAACAGTGATGGGTGAAGGCCAACTGTGGAGTCCAGGAGCTGCAGCGGAGTTCCTGAAATCACATAGGAGCTGTCCCTCACCGGTCGCCGGATTGGTCAGGAGGACCAACAACAAGCACAAGCAAATGCAAGTTGGAGCGGAAGAAGAATTGCACGGCTGAAGAGGACCAGCAAAGTTCCAGGGACTCGGCCCTTGGCGGGAAGTCTGGGCTGACGCTAAGAAGACAGGGGAGCCAGCAGAAGCAGTCGGAGCCCCCACAAGCACCCCACTGTCAGCAGGCGCAGTAAGTCTCAGTGAGGCTTGGTAGCGTAGCAGAGAGGAGACTGTCCTTGCAGAGGTGGAGTGCTGGGGCTACTTGGATCCTTAATATCCCTCAGAGCAGGAATCCACAAGCCTTGGTTGCTGCAACATTTGCGGTGCCCAGGGATTCCGCCCTGGAGGAAGAGGCGAAGTCTCACCGTCTCCCAACTTGGGCAGAAGGCGGAGAGGACTAAAAGGACCCCTCGGAACCACCACCTCTGTTGGGGAATGTAGGAGGCTGGCCTGGTGTGTGTTGAATACATATGGTATCATCACCTTCGACCAGGACCAGGTATCCCTTTATTAGTGAATTGCAGGCAGTGTCTAGAAGCCAGGCTCTCTAGAGGGAGCTGTAGCAGTGCAGCTTAGGCTGAACTAGGAGACACGCAAAGCTCATGCAATACCACTTATAGTCACACAGTACTCGCACACGAAAGAACCACTCCTTTAGGTGGCCACTTGATTCTGCCATCTTGAAACCAAGATGGACAGAGGCCCTTAGGAACATCTGAACGGTCAGGTTAGGCAGGCGATGTCAGTGACCCCCTCTGATAGGTGGTCACATTGCAAAGTGAATCCAGCCCCTTTTTGGGCTATTTAGGGACATCCTTGTGGTTGGGTCCCCTGGTGCGGCGTGCAGGACCCCACCAGGACCTCTTTGCAAAGACATCTTCTGCTTCTGGCCACTGGAACCGCTGCTGGACTTCCCAGGAACCGAACAAGACTGCAACACCGAGAAAACCTCTCCTTGCAACAGTTTCCACAGCTCCTGTAAGCACTTTGCAACATTTCCACAGCTGTGCATGCTCTGGGTTCAGCAAGACTTCATGTGCACTAAAGAAGCAAGACAATCTCCCTTGGATTAAAGGAGTCCCTCCCCTGCATCTGCAGGCAATGACGTCCAGCTGCTGAGATCTGCTGTCCTCTGGATCTGCGAAGATTCCCGGCAGGAAAGGACCCTCCGGTCACTGCACCAGGTCACTGTAAGTCACCCCTACGGTAGACCCTCCTAGCCTAGATGGCAGGGTGCTACCCCTGTGTGTGTGCACCCCAGCAGCAGCAGAGGTACCCCCACGAACTCCAGTGCCATTTTCATGGACTTCTTGAGTGTGGGGACGTCATTTTATGTGTGTACTGGACATGTCACTACCTATGTCCAGCTACATAATGGTAACTCAGAACCTAGGCATATTTCGTATCAAACATGTTGGAATCATACCCCAATACTGTTGCCAGTATTGGAAGTGTGATTCCATGCACGTTGGGTGCTCCTTAGAGGACCCCCAGTACTGCTCCTACCAGCCTTCTAGGGTTTTCGAGGCAGCCCAAGCTGCTGCCTCTCAGAAAGGTGTCTGCCCTCCTGCTGCTTGAACACCTCAAGCCCAGGAAGGCAGAAGAAAGGATTTCCTTTTGGGGGGGGGGGGGGTGTAACATCCTCTCCCTTTGGAAATGGGTGTTACATGGCGTGGGAGGGGTAGCCTCTGAAGCTACTGGTATGCTTTGAAGGGCAGATTTGGAGCCCTCCGTGCATAAACCACTCTACACTGGTTCAGGGACCTCCAGTCACTGCTCTGGCGCCAAACTGGACGATGGTAAGGGGAGTGACCACTCCCCTTTCCATCACCACCCCAGGAGTGGTGCCCAGAGCTATTCCAGGTGGCCACCTTGAATCCAAGGTTGGCAGGGACCTCTGGGAGCATATGTGTGCCCTGGCCAGGCAGGTAAAAATGTAAAACTTTACATTTGTATAGCGCACTACTCACCCGTTGGGGCCTCAAGGCTCTGTATGCATACCGCTGTGGAACCCCTCCTGGCTTATCCCTGTGAGGCGCCCACTCCTGGGCATCCTCCAGGGTGAAGCCAGGCATCCAAGCGCTGTCAGGGCCGTTGGGGAAATTAAGCAAGCTATTGCCCAAAGTTACAGTGTGGGACCCATTAATTAGATTAGTCACTGAGAATTATCAGGTCCAAGGGAATTGAGCCCAAGACCCGCTGAGGTGGGAATTGAACCCTGGTCCTGGGCCAGATCTCTGCATCAGGGTCTGCCGCTCTAACCATTGTGCCACACTGTGACGAGCCCCCTCCTGATAGGTGGTCACCTGGTTAGGTGACCAATCCCCTTTTCAGGGCTATTTAGGGTCTCTCTCTTGGGTGGGTCCTTAGATTCAGCTTGCAGGATTCCAGCAGCACTCCTCAGCAACATCTACTTCGACTTCTACCCACTGGAACTGCGACAGGACCTTCCAGGAACCGACTGTGCATCCACAACGAAGGCTCTGCTTGCAACATTGTTTCCACGGCTCCTTCCACCCTCTGCAACATCTCCCCGGCTGTGCATCCTCTGAGGGCGGCGAGTCTTCAGCCTGCATGATAAGGAAGAGGGAATCTCCCTTGGAGTGAAGTAGTCACTCCCCTGCAGGCACCAACTGCATCGACGACCGGCTGCGTGGATCTCCTCTCATCCTGAGCTGCCTGGATCGTGCATCGTGGGTGGTGGTCCATAGTAGTCCTCTTGGTCCTCTCTGCCAGCTGTCCAACTTTGGTGGAGGTAAGCCCTTGCCTTCCTACACAGGACATTACCCCGTGCACTGCGTTTCTTGCAGCTGCCAAGGCTTGTTTGTATCTCTTCCAATGGATCTTCAGGCTCCGTATAGCCCCAGCCTCCAGCACTCCTTCCAGCGACTCCCAGCCGTCTGCGTGCTTCTCCTGCGGTTTGAGACCCTTCTCCAGTAGTGCTGAGTGGGTTCCTCTGTGACCTCTGGTTCCTCTTTCAGTGGGGGGCTGCCTTTTCTTCTGTGGACTCTCTGCCTTGCTGAGGGTCTCCCTAGGACTTCCCCCGTGGGTTGAGTCCTCCTGGGGCTTGCTGGTCCCCAGCAGCTCCACTTATGCTTCACTGCGACTTCTGCCTTTGCCAAGGCTTGTTGGTGGCTTTCCCCTGCCACTGACCGACTGCAATCTTCCGTCCGGCGTGGGTTGTTGACTGCATCCTCCAGGACCTCTTCACCGACTCCAGGGCTGCATTCCTGACCGACTTTGTCCCACCGTCGACCAACTCCTGCATCCACAGCTGGTGGGTAGTCGCTCCTACTCCTCCTGGACTCTCCTGTGACTTCTGGACTTGGTCCCCTTCTTTCACGGGTCTTCCTCTTCAGGGATCAACCGCTGGTTTCTTGCAGTCTTGTCTGGGTGTTGCATTATCTTCTTTTCTTTTTCTTCCTTTTGGGTGGTTTCGGGAAATCCAGTAACTTACTCCTTTCCTCCTGGTCGCTAGGGGACACTGTGGTACTTACCTTTGGGGTTTCCTTGTACCCCCAGCTCCCCTCTACACTTTCCACTTACATAGGTGGGGGTCCTGTGTTCACATTTGATTTGTTTAGTATATGGTTTGGGCTCCCCCTAGGGTCACTATTGTCGATTTGCACTATTTTGTATCACTTTCTATGCCTATTTCTGATTACGAGTGTACATATCTAGTGTGTTACTTACTCCTATTGGAGAGTTGCCGCTCTAGTATTTTTTGGTATTGTCACTAAAATAAAGTACCTTTTTATTTTTGTAACACTGAGTGTTTTCTTTCATAAGTCCTGTGTGACTACAGTGGTATTGCATGAGCCTTGCATGTCTCCTAGATAAGCCTGGGCTGCTCATCCACAGCTACCTTTTAGAGAGCTGGGCTTCTAGACACTGCCTACCCTTCACTGAGAGGGGATACCTGGACCTGGTGTAAGGTCTTAGTACCATAGGTACCCGCCGCACACCAGGCCAGCTTCCTACAGCAAGTTTTAGAAAAATCCAGTGCCATAAAGTGATAACGTTTAATTCTCTCAAACAGCCTTAAAACATACATTGTAGATGGAATCTTGGCCCTCTGTGTAATTGATATGTGTTTTTTTTCAAACGTAATATTTGGCTGGAATGTTAATTGAAGCCAAAGGTGCCTCTATTTTTGCCACCACTTTCAACTACACTGTGTATGTAAACGTCCAAATCATCGCAGTCCCGTGTCACAAGTCCAGGCCTTGGGGATGTTAAAGGGTCCCCGGTTGTGCACACACACCTCCACCTCCCGCTGCTTCTGTATAGTTCTTTCCTCTGCACCTGACCATCCCTTGTCGCAGGTCCAACCCTTACGGATGGAAAAGGATCTCCGGTTGTGCACAGACACCACCACCACCACCACCTCCTGCTGCTTCTGTATAGTTCTTTACTCTGCACCTGACCATCCCTTGTCGCAGGTCCAAGCCTTTGAGATGTTAAAGGGTCTTTCGATGTGTACAGACCTAACACCACCACCACCTCCACCTCCTCCTCCTTCTGCTGCTGCTGTATGGTTCTTTTCTCTGTACTTGACTGTAGGAAAGTCCCCTCTTTTTGCTATCAGTGTGTTTTGACTGTTTTCACTGGGATCCTGCTAACCAGGACCCCAGTAATTGTTTGCTTAGGAGTTTCGCACACACCACAATTGGCATACTAGTGCCCCTGTATAAGTCTCTAGTATATGGTACCTACGTACGCAGGCCATTGGGTCACCAGGGATCCTCCATGGGCTGCAGCATGTATAATGCCACCCATAGGAGCCCATGCAAAACCTCTCTTCAGGCCTGCCATTGCAGCCGGTGTGAAAAGGTGCATTCAACCTTTCACTACAGGTCACTGCACCAGGTCACTAAGTCACCCCTTTGGTAGGTCCTCTCAGCCCAGAGGGAAGCTTGCAGGTACCTGTGTGTGAGGGCACCCCTGCATGAGCAGAGGTGCCCCTACTTACTCCAGGGCCATTACACTGGACTTCGTAAGTGCGGGGAAGTCATTTTATCAGTGTGCTGAACACAGGTCACTCACTACGGGTGTCCAGCTACATAAAGGTAACTCCGAACCTGGGCATGTTTGGAATCGAACATGGCGGAATCTTACCCCAATACTTTTGCCAGTATTAGTTGTATGTTCCATGCACTCTGGGGGCTCCTTAGAGGACCTCTAGCATTGCCCCTACCAGTTTTCTGTGGTTTACCGGGCAGTCTGCGCTGCTGCCACCCCACAGACCGGTTTCTGCCCTCCTGCTGCTTACCCTGCTCTAGCCCAGGAAGGCAAAACAAAGGATTTCCTTGGGGAAAGGGAGGCAACACCCTCTCTGTTTGGAAATAGGTGTGACATGGCTTGGGAGGGGTTGCCTTCCCAAGCCACCGGTATGCTATGAATGGCACATATGGTGCTCTCCGTGCATTAACTGGTCTGCACCAGTCCCAGGACCCCGGGTCCCTGCTCTGGCACGAAACTGGACAAAGGAAAGGGGAGTGACCACTCCCCTGTCCATCACCACCCCTGGGGTGGTGTCCAGAGCTCCTCCAGGTGGCCACTTGATTTCGCCATCTTAAATCCAAGGTGGGTCGAGACCCAGGTCAGGCAGGTGGCACACAGCCCCCTCCTGATAGGTGGTCACCTTACTAGGTGACCAATTTCCCTTCCTGGGCTATTTAGAGTCTCCCTGGGTTCTCAGATTTGGCGTGCAAGATTCCAGCAGGACTCCTCTGCATCGTGTACTTAATCTTCTGGCCACTGGGACTGCAACTGGACCCTTCAGGAACTGACAATCTGCAACTTCAGTTATGACTGCGCTTCGCAACATTGTTTCTCTGGCTCCCACCAGCAACTACAACATTTGCCCGACTGTGCATGCTATGAGGGCGACGAGTCTTCAGCCCGCACAAGAAGTAAGAAGGAATCTTCCTTGGAGTGAAGGAGTCACTGCCTTGCATCCGCAGGCACCAATTGTAATGATGACTGTGTGCGTGAATCTTCTCTCATCCGAAGCTGCATGGATCCTGCATCACAGGTGGTGGTCTGGAGCGGTTCCCTTGACCCTCTCTATTAGCTGTCCAACTTAAAAGACGGTAAGCTCTTGCCTCTCCTTGAAGGACGATTCCCTGTGCACCACGACTCTTGTAGCTACCAAGGCTGTTTTGCTTCTCCAAGGGATCTTCAGGCTCCAAGTCGCCCCGGCTTCCAGCACTTCGGCTGTGCAAAGACAGTCTTCCCCCTGGTGCTCCAGTAATGCGGGACTCCTCTTCAGGCGTGCTGACTGGGCCTCACTGCAACCTACTGCGCCTGCTGCCAGTGGGTTACCTGTGGGGGCTGCGACTGCTGGCTGTCCCGACTGCTGAGGGTCAGGTCGAGTCCCCAGGACCTCGCTGGTCCTCTTCAGCTTTGCAACTCTTCTTCTGCCCTGGTCTGCATTTTCCAAGGCTTGTTGGTGGTCCTCCTAACTGCTGACCTCTCTGTGACCCGATGACTGGCGTGGGACATCATCTGCAGATCTCTGAACAGTGCCTCTTGTTTCTTATGCTAATTTCTAACTATTACTGTATATACAGTGTTTCCCTCCAGGTGGGGGTTGCCTATAAGTAATCTAGCTCATTGCTACTGTAATAAAGTGCCTTTATTTTTGTGACACTGTGTGGTTCCTTTCAGGTGTGGTAGGATGCTGTGTGACTGCTGTGGTATTACAAGTGCCGCACACCCCTCCTAGATCAGCCTTGGCTGCTCACCACAGCTACCACTGGGGGGGGTCCTGGCTTCCTAGACACTGTCTCCCTAACTAATAGGGGTTTCCTGGACCTGGTATAAGATGCCAACACCAAGGGTGTCCACCACACACCAGGCCAGCTTCCTACAGTGACCATCCCTTGTCACAAGTCTAAGCCTTCGAGATGTTAGAGGGTCTCTGGTTGTGCACCTCGTCCTGCTGCTGCATAGTTCTTTCTGCTGCACTTGAGCATGTTTTCTTAGGACTCCATTCCCAGCTCCCCTTCTTCCTCTATGAAGGCCACAGCTCATCTTTGTGCTTTAATCCAAGGTGCTGCCTCCGTAGATGCTGAGAAGGGCGACCTACAAGTGTTTTGATGCCACTTCCCCCTCAGATCAGTAGGACCGGCCTTGCTTCTCTGGCCCAGTCAGAGCTTCTTTCACTCCTAGCTTCCAGAGTTGTGCATGTTCCTTATTTCCAGTGTTGCTGAAATTTTTCTTAGCTGTTATCTCACCCTCCCACCCCCCTCTAACTGCTCCACTTCACGGCCCCTTGGTTATTGAGCTGTCTGCTCTGTTCTTTTCTTTCCCTCAGGTGAACTATGTGCGGCGGAAGGTTAAGAAGGCGAGCGTGCTGTTTGTGGAAGAGTCTCTGGCAGATCCCACCAAGAAAACCAAGAAAGGGTAAACGTTGCAGTAGTCACTTCATCCTACTCTGTCACCCGACTTCCCCACTCTTAGCCACCGACAAGCAGTATCCTTGCACTAGTGCACCTACTGCCCCTGAACCCTCCAAAGACACCTGCTCTGGCACCCCAAGGGTTAACTTTCAAGCAGAAGCTCTGGCACCCCAAGGATTAACTTCCTAGCAGAATCTTACACCCCAAGGATTAACTTCCTAGCAGAAGCTGACACCCCAAGGATTAACTTCCTAGCAGAAGCTGACACCCCAAGGATTAACTTCCTAGCAGAAGCTGACACCCCAAGGATTAACTTCCTAGCAGAAGCTGACACCCCAAGGATTAACTTCCTAGCAGAAGCTGACACCCCAAGGATTAACTTCCTAGCGGAAGCTGACACCCCAAGGATTAACTTTCAAGCAGAAGCTCTGATGCCCCAAGGATTAACTTTCAAGCAGAAGCTCTGACGCCCCAAGGATTAACTTCCAAGCAGAAGCTGACACCCCAAGGATTAACTTCCTAGCAGAAACTCTGATACCCCAAAAATTAACCTTAGGCAGAGATATTGACTCTCCAACATCAGCACTAACTGCCCCCACTCAAAGTGAGATCAGATCCCTCACACCAGCACTTACTGCCTCAAGTTTAACCCCCACAGAGTGAGATCAGCTCTCTGACACTAGCATTGACTGCCTCAAGTTTAACCCTCACAGTGAGATCAGCTCCCAGACACTGGCACTGACTGCCCCCCCTCGCAGAGTGAGATCAGCTCTCTGACACTAGCATTGACTGCCCAAAGTTTAACCCTCACAGTGAGATCAGCTCCCGGACACTGGCACTGACTGCCCCCCCCTCGCAGAGTGAGATCAGCTCTCTGACACTGGCATTGACTGCCTCAAGTTTAACCCTCACAGTGAGATCAGCTCTCTGACACTAGCATTGACTGCCTCAAGTTTAACCCTCACAGTGAGATCAGCTCTCTGACACTAGCATTGACTGCCTCAAGTTTAACCCTCACAGTGAGATCAGCTCTCTGACACTAGCATTGACTGCCTCAAGTTTAACCCTCACAGTGAGATCAGCTCTCTGACACTAGCATTGACTGCCTCAAGTTTAACCCTCACAGTGAGATCAGCTCTCTGACACTGGCATTGACTGCCTCAAGTTTAACCCTCACAGTGAGATCAGCTCCCGGACACTGGCACTGACTGCCCCCCCCTCGCAGAGTGAGATCAGCTCTCTGACACTGGCATTGACTGCCTCAAGTTTAACCCTCACAGTGAGATCAGCTCCGGACACTGGCACTGACTGCCCCCCCTCGCAGAGTGAGATCAGCTCTCTGACACTGGCATTGACTGCCTCAAGTTTAACCCTCACAGTGAGATCAGCTCCCGGACACTGGCACTGACTGCCCCCCTCGCAGAGTGAGATCAGCTCTCTGATACTAGCATTGACTGCCTCAAGTTTAACCCTCACAGTGAGATCAGCTCCCGGACACTGGCACTGACTGCCCCCCTCGCAGAGTGAGATCAGCTCTCTGACACTAGCATTGACTGCCTCAAGTTTAACCCTCACAGTGAGATCAGCTCCCAGACACTGGCACTGACTGCCCCCCCTCGCAGAGTGAGATCAGCTCTCTGACACTAGCATTGACTGCCCAAAGTTTAACCCTCACAGTGAGATCAGCTCCCGGACACTGGCACTGACTGCCCCCCCCTCGCAGAGTGAGATCAGCTCTCTGACACTGGCATTGACTGCCTCAAGTTTAACCCTCACAGTGAGATCAGCTCTCTGACACTAGCATTGACTGCCTCAAGTTTAACCCTCACAGTGAGATCAGCTCTCTGACACTAGCATTGACTGCCTCAAGTTTAACCCTCACAGTGAGATCAGCTCTCTGACACTAGCATTGACTGCCTCAAGTTTAACCCTCACAGTGAGATCAGCTCTCTGACACTGGCATTGACTGCCTCAAGTTTAACCCTCACAGTGAGATCAGCTCCCGGACACTGGCACTGACTGCCCCCCCTCGCAGAGTGAGATCAGCTCTCTGACACTGGCATTGACTGCCTCAAGTTTAACCCTCACAGTGAGATCAGCTCCGGACACTGGCACTGACTGCCCCCCCTCGCAGAGTGAGATCAGCTCTCTGACACTGGCATTGACTGCCTCAAGTTTAACCCTCACAGTGAGATCAGCTCCCGGACACTGGCACTGACTGCCCCCCTCGCAGAGTGAGATCAGCTCTCTGATACTAGCATTGACTGCCTCAAGTTTAACCCTCACAGTGAGATCAGCTCCCGGACACTGGCACTGACTGCCCCCCTCGCAGAGTGAGATCAGCTCTCTGACACTAGCATTGACTGCCTGCGTTTAACCGTCACGGAGGGAGGGCACCTCCCAACACCAGCACTGACTGCCCCCTCACAGAGTTAAATAGGCTCACTGACACCAGCATGGACTGCCCCATGTTTAACCCTCAGAGTGAGATCAGATCCCTGACACCAGCACCTTCTGCCCCAAGTTTAACCATCACAGAAGGAGGGCACCTCTTCACACCAGCACTGATTGCCTCAAGATTAACCCCCTAGGGAAATATCACCTGCCCTACATCAGCAGTGACTGCTCCAGGGCTAGCATGCGATACCTTCCCCAGCACCAGCAATGACGTCTGCAGGATTAAGCCTTGCAGAGTGACCTCACCGTGCTGAGCCATGCACTGAGTGCTTCAGGAATAACTTCCTGTGGGAACTGCTGCCTCTACATCAGCACTGACTGCACCCAGATTCAACCTACCAAATGGGATCACTCATGACGCAAGCGCTAGCTGCTCAAAAATGTGTGAAAAGCAGAGCTGCTCCCCGTCCGCAACCCGCCTGTCAGTGTGTGTGCAGTTGTATCATAAGGTGACTTGGGGTCTCTGCCTTCTTAGTGTGGATGCAGCCTGTGCCCCATCCTCTGCCAGATGTAGCATTTTACCCCGATTGTGTCCAGTGTAAGGAAGGTGTGCGACCTTTCTTTTTCGTTTTGTTCAGTTACATTCGGTGGTTATTGGACATTACTGTTCAGTGCTGGCTTTTTAAGCTCTGATGCTCCAGGGTCTTTCAGGCACTCATCAGTCGCTGACCCTCGGAGGTAGCAAGGGTGGGCGGTTAAGACTTACTCCAGTAGCTGGCAGTGGGTTTCGACCTGGGGAGCACACAGAGTAATCCCGCATAAAAGAGCTCCATGCAGTATCACGCCTCTTACGTGTAAAGATTTGGGTCTAAGTGTACCTAATGTAAATGAAAGGCATTCATGTAAGACAGTACACTGCTGAGCAGAAGGTGCAAGCACCGTCAGCATCTTTCAAGTTCCAGGTGTTATTCTAACGTGGTATTGCAAGCACTGTACTGATGGTGTCTCACTAGCGGGCAGGTTAAGGTCCACTTGGTTAGGAAAAAATCCTTGTAAACCACTGGGACCTGTCTGTCTTTTGTGCTGCTTTGTCTGAGTGATGGTAGAGTGAATTCAAGCCAGTGCCGAGGGCACGAGTTCACGCACAGCCCACCACCCAAGGGAACTGGACCACAGAAGGCGCTGCCCTTGTTCTCCTGGTCTGGGGCAGTTAACAGGAAGTGCGGCCTGCAGTGCAGAAGACCAACAATGAGGCCAAATTGGTCCCACATTAGATTTAAGGTGCCAGTTGGAACTGGGAGATTGATTGGGTACCTCGCAATTGGCATTCAGTGCACGTCTTGAATGTTCGAATTTTGGGTGGCAGGGGCACTCTCTGGCCAGTGGCTGCCAACGGACTGGCACTCACCAGAGGCAGCAGGTTCCTGAGATAAGTTACAACCTGCCATTCAGACACCTTAATGTGACACGCACTCCTGCAGCTGCTATAGGGCTCACATCTATGCAGCGCACACCAACCACCATGCCTGCCATGACATTGCAGCGCACATTAATGCCCCATTGCTGCAGCTGGATAGACGTTCACACCCAAGCACCATCGATGCCATCACACAACGGAGCACTGTTGGCATCGTGCATGTGCTTCTTGGTTACTGTGCAGTATTGTGAGGCGTCCTTGAGTCAGTGCTGTGGGTAGTAATGTTGAAGGTTTCTTTGGCAGTTCAAGGGCTGGCATAGCTGTGATCATACTGGAATCCTATCAGCAAAGAACAGTCTTCTTTATTTCCTTGTTGTGCAGGGTGTCTGTGTCCCTCCGAGCCTTGAAGCACTTTGACTGTGAGGAGAAGCAAGATTTAACAGTAAGTACATGATTTCAATTCTTTCACAACACCTGTTGTACGTTGCTAGTCCCCCTCCAAACCAGGTGTCTTGTCTGAATTGGCGGGTTCCTGCCGTGAGCACTTGTGGTGTGACAATGGGTGTGTTATGCCTCTGTAACCATAGATGTCATTTGTTTCTCAGTCATGCAGATGTCTGTCTTGTAGTAGGAGAAGGGCCATTGATATTTGTTGGTTCTGAGTGTCCCACAGAGTTGCCATAATCCAGTTTGTTCATTTGGCATTCTTCACCATTTTAATGTGCACAGCAGTAATAGATCCCCAATCTATGTCTGTAACAGGAAGTGAAGATTATCCTTCTTTTTTTTTTCTTCTTTTTTTTATTTTATTAAAAAGGTGCTTGGCTTCACGCTGTGTTCGCCATCATAGTTGGGATACACCCTGTTTGGCTTCACACAGAGGATACACGCCCTGCTTAGATCCGCACTGGTGATCACACACTGCTTAGCTTCACACAAAGGATACACGCCCTGCTTAGCTTCACACAAAGGATACACACACTGCTTAGATTTACACAAAGGATACACGGACTGCTTAGCTTCCCACAAAGCATACACGCCCTTCTTAGATCCGCACTGGTGATCACACACTGCTTAGCTTCACACAAAGGATACACGCCCTGCTTAGCTTCACACAAAGGATACACGCCCTGCTTAGCTTCACACAAAGGATACACGCCCTGCTTAGCTTCACGCAAAGGATACACGGACTGCTTAGCTTTACACAAAGAATACACGCCCTGCTTAGCTTCACACAAAGGATACACGCCCTGCTTAGCTTCACACAAAGGATACACGCCCTGCTTAGCTTCACACAAAGGATACACGCCCTGCTTAGCTTCCCACAAAGGATACACGCCCTGCTTAGCTTCACACAAAGGATACACGCCCTGCTTAGCTTCACGCAAAGGATACACGCCCTGCTTAGCTTCACGCAAAGGATACACGGACTGCTTAGCTTTACACAAAGAATACACGCCCTGCTTAGCTTCACACAAAGGATACACGCCCTGCTTAGCTTCACACAAAGGATACACGCCCTGCTTAGCTTCACACAAAGGATACACGCCCTGCTTAGCTTCCCACAAAGGATACACGCCCTGCTTAGCTTCACGCAAATGATACACGGACTGCTTAGCTTCACGCAAATGATACACGGACTGCTTAGATTTACACAAAGGATACACGGACTGCTTAGCTTCCCACAAAGGATACACGCCCTGCTTAGCTTCACACAAAGGATACACGCCCTGCTTAGCTTCACACAAAGGATACACGCCCTGCTTAGCTTCACACAAAGGATACACGCCCTGCTTAGCTTCACACAAAGGATACACGCCCTGCTTAGCTTCACACAAAGGATACACGCACTGCTTAGCTTCACACAAAGGATACACGCGCTGCATAGCTTCACACAAAGGATACACGCACACAAAGGATACACGCGCTGCATAGCTTCACACAAAGGATACACGCGCTGCTTAGCTTCACACAAAGGATACACACACTGCTTAGATTTACACAAAGGATACACGGACTGCTTAGCTTCCCACAAAGGATACACACCCTGCTTAGCTTCCCACAAAGGATACACGCCCTGCTTAGCTTCACGCAAATGATACACGGACTGCTTAGATTTACACAAAGGATACACGGACTGCTTAGCTTCCCACAAAGGATACACGCCCTGCTTAGCTTCACGCAAAGGATACACGCCCTGCTTAGCTTCACGCAAAGGATACACGCCCTGCTTAGCTTCACGCAAAGGATACACGGACTGCTTAGCTTCACACAAAGGATACACGCCCTGCTTAGCTTCACACAAAGGATACACGCCCTGCTTAGCTTCACACAAAGGATACACACCCTGCTTAGCTTCACACAAAGGATACACACCCTGCTTAGCTTCACACAAAGGATACACACCCTGCTTAGCTTCACACAAAGGATACACACCCTGCTTAGCTTCACACAAAGGATACACGCACTGCTTAGCTTCACACAAAGGATACACGCACACAAAGGATACACGCGCTGCTTAGCTTTACACAAAGGATACACGCACACAAAGGATACACGCGCTGCTTAGCTTCACACTGGTGATCGGACGCTGCTTAGCTTCACACTGGTGATCGGACGCTGCTCAGTTTCACACTGGTGATCATACACTGCTCAGTTTCACACTGGTGATCATACACTGCTCAGTTTCACACTGGTGATCATACACTGCTCAGTTTCACACTGGTGATCATACACTGCTCAGTTTCACACTGGTGATCATACACTGCTCAGTTTCACACTGGTGATCACACGCCACTTAGTTTCACACTGTGTATACGAGCGCCGCTTAGTTTCACACTGTGTATACGAGCGCCGCTTAGCTTTACACCGTGTATACGAGCGCCGCTTAGCTTTACACATTGAATACGAGCGCCGCTTAGCTTTACACATTGAATACACGGGCTGCTTGGCTTTACACCGAGGATACACGGGCTGCTTGGCTTTACACCGAGGATACACGGGCTGCTTGGCTTTACACCGAGGATACACGGGCTGCTTGGCTTTACACCGAGGATACACGGGCTGCTTGGCTTTACACCGAGGATACACGGGCTGCTTGGCTTTACACCGAGGATACGCGGGCTGCTTGGCTTTACACCGAGGATACGCGGGCTGCTTGGCTTTACACCGAGGATACGCGGGCTGCTTGGCTTTACACCGAGGATACGCGGGCTGCTTGGCTTTACACCGAGGATACGCGGGCTGCTTGGCTTTACACCGAGGATACGCGGGCTGCTTGGCTTTACACCGAGGATACACGGGCTGCTTGGCTTTACACCGAGGATCCACGGGCTGCTTGGCTTTACACCGAGGATCCACGGGCTGCTTGGCTTTACACCGAGGATCCACGGGCTGCTTGGCTTTACACCGAGGATCCACGGGCTGCTTGGCTTTACACCGAGGATCCACGGGCTGCTTGGCTTTACACCGAGGATCCACGGGCTGCTTGGCTTTACACCGAGGATCCACGGGCTGCTTGGCTTTACACCGAGGATCCACGGGCTGCTTGGCTTTACACCGAGGATCCACGGGCTGCTTGGCTTTACACCGAGGATCCACGGGCTGCTTGGCTTTACACCGAGGATCCACGGGCTGCTTGGCTTTACACCGAGGATCCACGGGCTGCTTGGCTTTACACCGAGGATCCACGGGCTGCTTGGCTTTACACCGAGGATCCACGGGCTGCTTGGCTTTACACCGAGGATCCACGGGCTGCTTGGCTTTACACCGAGGATCCACGGGCTGCTTGGCTTTACACCGAGGATCCACGGGCTGCTTGGCTTTACACCGAGGATCCACGCGCTGCTTGGCTTTACACCGAGGATCCACGCGCTGCTTGGCTTTACACCGAGGATCCACGCGCTGCTTGGCTTTACACCGAGGATCCACGCGCTGCTTGGCTTTACACCGAGGATCCACGCGCTGCTTGGCTTTACACCGAGGATCCACGCGCTGCTTGGCTTTACACCGAGGATCCACGCGCTGCTTGGCTTTACACCGAGGATCCACGCGCTGCTTGGCTTTACACCGAGGATCCACGCGCTGCTTGGCTTTACACCGAGGATCCACGCGCTGCTTGGCTTTACACCGAGGATCCACGCGCTGCTTGGCTTTACACCGAGGATCCACGCGCTGCTTGGCTTTACACCGAGGATCCACGCGCTGCTTGGCTTTACACCGAGGATCCACGCGCTGCTTGGCTTTACACCGAGGATCCACGCGCTGCTTGGCTTTACACCGAGGATCCACGCGCTGCTTGGCTTTACACCGAGGATCCACGCGCTGCTTGGCTTTACACCGAGGATCCACGCGCTGCTTGGCTTTACACCGAGGATCCACGCGCTGCTTGGCTTTACACCGAGGATCCACGCGCTGCTTGGCTTTACACCGAGGATCCACGCGCTGCTTGGCTTTACACCGAGGATCCACGCGCTGCTTGGCTTTACACCGAGGATCCACGCGCTGCTTAGCTTCACACAAAGGAAAAGAAAGTATGGCAAAAGGACATCCCATCTCCTTTTTAAGTTTTTCAGGGAGTCCCATAATCATGCCCTTCAATGTCTTGTTGAACTTTTCAGCAAGTCCATTGGTTTGTGGATGGTATGGTGTGGTGAACTTGTAAGTCACCCCACATTCATTCCACATGTGTTTTAGGTAAGCTCACATGAAGTTGGCATCTATGTCAGAAGCCACCTCCCTAGCAAACCTTACCCTGGTAAAGATACAAATGAGGGTTTTGGCTACTGCAGGGGGGTGTAGTAGGCCTAAGGGGAATTGTTTCAGGATACCTGGTAGCGTGATCCACTACTACCAGTGTATATTGGCTTCCTGTGGCTGTGGGTGGTTCAGGTTGACCCACTATGTCCACACTAACCCTTTCAAGGGGAACCCTAACGACTGGAATTGAAATTAGGGGGAGGTGGTTGGTAACCTTTCTTACCACCGGCTTGGCAGGTGGCACAGGAGCTGAAAAACTCCTTCACATTCCGTGGCATATTGGGCCTTTAGAAATGGCTGACAAGCCTATTCTAAGTTTTTGTTTGGTCCAGATGCCCAGCTAGGGGGATGTCATATGCTAGGTTGAGGATGAATTCCCTGAACTCCTGAGCCACTACCACTCCCTGGTGGCACCAGGTTTGGAGTCTCTAACCTCGCTGTACAAGAGTCTCTCCTTCCAATAGACCCTTTGGGAGCCACTGACATCTCCCTTTTCCTTTGCAGCAGCTTGCTGCCTCAGGTCTTTGAGTGGGACAGGTTCTCTGTCCCTGGCACAGCTGGTCCCTAGAGGGTGCCCCTTGGCACAAGCACTCTTCCTGGTAAGGGTCAAGTTCCATGGGCTCAGTTCTCTCTGAGGATGTAAAGACCTCTTCCTGGGAAGAGGAGTCTTGTCCTTTTTACTATATAGAAATTGGTCCCCCCCAGTCTTCTTGCCCATTCTCTTGGAAGGTTGAGCCATTATTCCAGGCTACAGCGCTTTCTTTTCTCTCTGTGCTCGGCTTTGTGCTCTAGTCCTTACACACATCATCTCATGGATACCCAGCATGGCTGCATGGGTTTTGAGCTCTACCTCAGCCCAAGCTGAGGACTCCAGGTCATTCCATAGCAGACATTCAACTGGGATTACAGAAGAGACCACTACCTGTTTCAGGCCAGTGACCCCTCTGTATTATAAGGTCGCCATTGCTATGGGAGGGACATTAGTTTCATTGTAAGCATTGGTGACTGGATATGTTTGTCCAACCAGACACTTTCCTGGGGAAACCAGCTTTTCTTTCACCAGGGTGACATTGGCACCTGTATCCATCAAGGCTTCTAGCTTAGTCCCATTAATTAAGGGATGTTGTCTGTATTTGTTCATTTTAGGGGCCAGACAGCAAGAGTGTCTCCACCATCGGAAACTAAAGTAGCTTCAGTGTGAACCCTGATTTGCTCTGGGCGCACTGTTCATCCCACCTGGAGACTGGCTGTACCAGAGCTATCTAGCATAGTACTAGGGGGGATTCTTTTGCGATAGGCCAAGTCTCCAGTTTGGTGTCCATTCTGCCTACTGTTGAAACACCAGGCTTTTTTGGACCATAGTTTTTACCTTTTGTACCCATGAGAAGATTGCGAAGAGGTTCAGGGGCCCACCCTCCTACTCAGGATTTCGTAGGTAGGGTGACTCCCCACCCTACCCTTGGGGAGGCTTTGTTTCCCCTTTCTTTAGACGCCCACTGTGGAAGTTTTGGTCACCCTTGTCTTGACCCAGTGGTCTGCCTTCTTTCCCTATTCTTGGGGAGATTGGACTTAGGTCTACCAGATGCTGATGCAACTTTTCATTGAAGCAGTTACTTAAAATGTGTTCTTTCATAAACAAGTTATAAAGCCCAACATAGTCATGCAGTTCATTTCCAGTTATTCAACCATCTATTGTTTTGACTGAGTAGTCAACAAAATCAACCCAGGTCTGGCTCGAGGTTTTGTGAGCCCCCCTGAATCTAACTGTATACTACTCAGTAGTGAATCCAAAGCCCTCAATCGGGGTAGCCTTCATGCGGTCATAAGATTCAGCATCTGCACCAGTGAGTGTGAGGAGCGTATCCCTACACTTACCAGTAAACAGTTCCCAAAGGAGAGCTCCCCAGTGAGACCTTTTCAATCTTCTAGTTTCACAGGCCCTTTCAAGGGCCGTGAACCACTTGAACATGTCATCACCTTCCTCATACTTGGGCAACAATCCCTTTTGAACATTTTAGGGTTATCAGATTGCTCTCTGTCCCTAGGGTCCCAATCCAGTATGTGCCAGCAACGGGACACCCCGAGATCTTCCAGGAAAAGAGTGGCCATGCCAAGGGGTGGCCGTGTCCGAGGGGTGACCCAGCCCAGCCTGGCCCGGCTGTGAATGGGTGCAGACGGGCCTGCTCTTGGCATGCGCCTGGGCATGACCCACATGCATCCCGTGCAGCAGGAGTAGAATCGCGCTATTAGCAGGTCAGGCGGCCCCTTGTGGGTGTCGCAGGCTGGATGAACGCTGAGGTATGAAGTCCCACCTCAGCCGGGGCAGTGTCAGCATCCTGCGCAGCAGGTGTACAATCATACTTTTAGCGCGTCCGGCGGCCCTCCCGTGGGCTTCACAGGTAGGATGAAGACTGGAGCATGTCGTCCTACCTCCAGCGGTGAAGTGGCAGCGTCCCACGTAGCAGGTGTAAAATTGCATTTTGGGGTCAGGTGGCCCCCCGCGGGCATCACAGGCAGGCTGGGGGTGAAGTCCTACCTCAGCTGATGCAGTGGATTCAGTGGTGTTCATATGCTGCATAGCTTCACATTAAGGATAAACTCGCTGCTTGGCTTCAGATCAGGAGATTCAGATGCTCCTTGACTCCACACAGAGGGTGCACAAGCCGCTCTGCTTTGCTTCACACAGTGGATACAGATGCAGCTTAAGCTCACACCTGGTATATATTCTCGTCCTAGCTTCACACTAAGAGATACTTGGTCTGAGCCAGTCTACCCAGCTTCTCAGTAGGAGTGCACTGCTCTCGGCTTCCCAGCGGAGTTGTACTGTATTCACACTCCAGCGGAATTGCACTGTATTCACTCTCCAGCGGAGTTGCACTGTATTCACTCTCCAGCGGAGTTGCACTGTATTCACTCTCCAGCGGAGTTGCACTGTATTCACTCTCCAGCGGAGTTGCACTGTATTCACACTCCAGCGGAGAGTTGCACTGTATTCACACACACTCCAGCAGCGGAGAGTTGCACTGTATTCACACACACTCCAGCAGCGGAGAGTTGCACTGTATTCACACACACTCCAGCAGCGGAGAGTTGCACTGTATTCACACACACTCCAGCAGCGGAGAGTTGCACTGTATTCACACACACTCCAGCAGCGGAGAGTTGCACTGTATTCACACACACTCCAGCAGCGGAGAGTTGCACTGTATTCACACACACTCCAGCAGCGGAGAGTTGCACTGTATTCACACACACTCCAGCAGCGGAGAGTTGCACTGTATTCACACACACACTCCAGCAGCGGAGAGTTGCACTGTATTCACACACACACTCCAGCAGCGGAGAGTTGCACTGTATTCACACACACACTCCAGCAGCGGAGAGTTGCACTGTATTCACACACACACTCCAGCAGCGGAGAGTTGCACTGTATTCACACACACACTCCAGCAGCGGAGAGTTGCACTGTATTCACACACACACTCCAGCAGCGGAGAGTTGCACTGTATTCACAGTCCAGCAGCGGAGAGTTGCACTGTATTCAGCTTCACAGTGCAGTTACTCTATGGTTTGTGTTATGGCTTGGTTACACTATGTTTACTTCACAGAGGGGTTGTACTGTGCTCACTTCACAAACCAGGGCTACACTGTACTCTGCATCGCGATGGGGCTCTCCTGTACTCGGCTTCGCGATGGGGCTCTCCTGTACTCGGCTTCGCGATGGGGCTCTCCTGTACTCGGCTTCGCGATGGGGCTCTCCTGTACTCGGCTTCGCGATGGGGCTCTCCTGTACTCGGCTTCGCGATGGGGCTCTCCTGTACTCGGCTTCGCGATGGGGCTCTCCTGTACTCGGCTTCGCGATGGGGCTCTCCTGTACTCGGCTTCGCGATGGGGCTCTCCTGTACTCGGCTTCGCGATGGGGCTCTCCTGTACTCGGCTTCGCGATGGGGCTCTCCTGTACTCGGCTTCGCGATGGGGCTTTCCTGTACTCGGCTTCGCGATGGGGCTCTCCTGTACTCGGCTTCGCGATGGGGCTCTCCTGTACTCGGCTTCGCGATGGGGCTCTCCTGTACTCGGCTTCGCGATGGGGCTCTCCTGTACTCGGCTTCGCGATGGGGCTCTCCTGTACTCGGCTTCGCGATGGGGCTCTCCTGTACTCGGCTTCGCGATGGGGCTCTCCTGTACTCGGCTTCGCGATGGGGCTCTCCTGTACTCGGCTTCGCGATGGGGCTCTCCTGTACTCGGCTTCGCGATGGGGCTCTCCTGTACTCGGCTTCGCGATGGGGCTCTCCTGTACTCGGCTTCGCGATGGGGCTCTCCTGTACTCGGCTTCGCGATGGGGCTCTCCTGTACTCGGCTTCATAGTGGGATTGTAGGATGTTGGCTCTGTATGTACTATTTCAAAGTAAGAAATAGCATGCACAGAGTCCGAGGGTTCCCCTTAGAGGTAAGATAGTGGCAAAAAGAGATCATTCTAATGCTCTATTTTGTGGTAGTGTGGTCGAGCAGTAGGCTTATCAGAGGGTAGTGTTAAGCATTTGTTGTACACACACAGGCAATAAATGAGGAACACACACTCAAAGACAATTCCAGGCCAATAGGTTTTTATATAGAAAATATATTTTCTTAGTTTATTTTAAGAACCACAGGTTCAAGATTTACAATCAATACTTCAAATGAAAGGTACTTCATTTAGGTATCATAGGAACTTTGAATCAGCAGAATAGCATGTACAGATTTGGCAAAAATATAGCAATAAGCTATTTTAAAACTAGACAGTGCAAATTTCAACAGTTCCTGGGGAGGTAAGTATTTGTTAGTTTTGCAGGTAAGTAAACCACCTACAGGGTTCAAAGTTGGGTCCAAGGTAGCCCACCGTTGGGGGTTCAGAGCAACCCCAAAGTTACCACACCAGCAGCTCGGGCCGATCAGGTGCAGAGGTCAAAGTGGTGCCCAAAACGCATAGGCTTCAGTGGAGAAGGGGGTGCCCCGGTTCCAGTCTGCCAGCAGGTAAGTACCCGCGACTTCAGAGGGCAGACCAGGGGGGTTTTGTAGGGCACCGGGGGGGACACAAGTCAGCACAAAAAGTACACACTCAGCGGCACGGGGGCGGCCGGGTGCAGAGTGCAAACAGGCGTCAGGTTTGCAATAGGTTTCAATGGGAGACCCAGGGGTCTCTTCAGCGAAGCAGGCAGGCACTGGAGGTCAGAGCCTTCAGGTCCTGGGGGCTGCGGGTGCAGTGTCTTTTCCAGGCGTCGGGTTCTTAGAAGCAGGCAGTCGCGGTCAGGGGGAGCCTCTGGATTCCCTCTGCAGGTGTCGCTGGGGGGGCTCAGGGGGGGTCAACTCTGGCTACTCACAGGCTCAGTCGCCGGGGAGTCCTCCCTGTAGTGTTGGTTCTCCGCAGGTTGAGCCGGGGGCGTTGGGTGCAGAGTGGAAAGTCTCACGCTTCTGGCGGGAAACGTGTGGTCTTTAAAAGTTGCTTCTTTGTTGCAAAGTTGCAGTCTTTGTGTAACAGGGCTGCTGTCCTCGGGAGTTCTTGGTCCTTCTAGATGCAGGGCAGTCCTCTGAGGCTTCAGAGGTCGCTGGACCCTGGGGGACGCGTCGCTGTTGCAGTTTTTCTTGGAGTGGGGAGAGAGGCTGGTAGGGCTGGGGCCAAAGCAGTTGGTGTCTCCGTCTACTCTGCAGGGCTTCAGGTCAGCAGTCCTTCTTCGTCTTCAGGTTGCAGGAATCCAGTTAACTAGGTTCTGGGGAGCCCCTAAACACTGAATTTAGGGGTGTGTTTTAGGTCTGGGAGGGCAGTAGCCAATGGCTACTGTCCTTGAGGGGGGCTACACCCTCTTTGTGCCTCCTCCCTGTGGGGAGGGGGTACATCCCTATTCGGGGAATCCTCCAAAATCAAGATGGAGGATTTCTAAAGGCAGGGGTCACCTCAGCTCAGGACACCTTAGGGGCTGTCCTGACTGGTGGGTGACTCCTTGTTTTTCTCATTCTCTTCCCTGGACTTGCCGGCAAAAGTGGGGGCTGTGTCCAGGGGGCGGGCATCTCCACTAGCTGGAGTGCCCTGGGGCATTGTAACACAAAGCCCGAGCCCTTGAGGCTCACTGCCAGGTGTTAAGCACCTCCACCCAGAGCAGGCTTTGCTTCTGGCCCAAGAGGGCACAAAGGCCCTCAGCACATGGGGTCAGAAACTCGTCTCTCAGCAGCAGGCTGGCACAGACCAGTCAGTCCTGCACTGAACAATTGGGTAAAATACAGGGGGCATCTCTAAGATGCCCCCTGTGTGCATTTTATAACAAATCCAACACTGGCATCAGTGTGTGTTTATTATTCTGAGACGTTTGATACCAAACTTCCCAGTATTCAGTGTAGCCATTATGGAGCTGTGGAGTTCGTTTTTGATAAACTCCCAGACCATATACTTAATATGGCCACAACTGTACTTACAATGTCTGAGAATAGACTTAGACACTGTAGGGGCATATTGTTCATGCTGCTATGCCCTCACCTGTGGTGAGGGCATGTTGACCCCATCTCTGACGATGCTCTCCTTAAATGCATCCTCGATACAAAGCCCTCTAACCATTCTCTTGACCCCATCCCTAGTGCCATTGCCATTGACTTCTATACTAATTCTCTTTCCTATTGGACCACTCTGGTCAACCTCTCCCTCAGTCAAGGCTCCCTTCCTGTGTCCTTCAAAACTGGGCAGGTCACCCCTCTGCTAAAAAAAAACCACCGCTGATGCGAACGACCTCAACAACTACCGTCCCATCACTAACCTACCCTTTCTTGCGAAAATCACAGAAAAATGCGTAGCGAAACAACTCTCTCGCCATATCAAGGAAAATGATCTTCTTGACAATTTCCAGTCTGGCTTCATTCAAAACTGCAGCACTGAAACAGCCCTGCTGCTAGTGATTGATGACGCGCTGCGGATACTCTATTCAGGGGAGTCTTGTCTTCTAATTCTTCTGGACCTTTCTGCAGCCTTTGACACTGTCAATCACAACACTCTCCTTAACACTCTTCAACAGAGAATGGGCATGGAGGGCACTGTGCTCAAATGGTTTGCCTCCTTCCTCTCTGATAGATCCCAAATGATCAAAATATCGAACAGTCTTTCAGCTCCTTTAGCGGTCAGTCAAGGTGTCCCTCAAGGCTCCATACTTGCACCCACACTGTTCAATCTCTATTTAGAACCGTTGGGAAATCTCCTGAGTAAATCCGGGATCCACTATCATCTATATGCGGATGACACTCAGATCTACCTTAAGGTGGCCTCCACTCACGATCTCTCCTTCCTTAGCTCTACTCTCGACTCCATTCAAAACTGGATGATAACTCATCAACTGATCCTGAATCCCTCCAAAACAGAATTCCTCCTCACTTTCTCATCCCCCAGTGCAATCATGGATGGATCAGATCAATCTAATGAACAATAAGCCCATCATTGTCGAGAGCGCAAAATCCCTTGGTGTCATACTCGACAAAAAACTCAATCTACTCTCCCACATCGACTCCATTGCAAAGTCTGCTCGACACCAACTGCGCCTTCTTTGGGGGATGCGTCGCGTCTTCCCGGAGCACGACCTTAAAACCCTGGTCCAATCGCTGGTTCTCTCTAGATTGGACTTTCCCCCCTGAAGTCTATTCTCCATTCAGCAGCTCGTTTCATATATGGGGCCAAAAGAAGCGACCACATCTCACCCTTGTTATCCACCCTCCGCTGGCTTCCCATAGAGGCAAGATCTATCTACAAAACTGCATGTATCACCCGCAAAGCCTTGCACTCCTCCTCCCCTCGCTACCTGGTGAATAAGCTGAAACTCTCTGGGGGCTCCAGACCATCACGTAATGCAGAAAAATTATTGCTTGAACCTCCCATTTTCAAGAAGGAAAGATTGATGGCCCAATCCTTTTCAGGCAACGCGGTGAGAATCTGGAACTCACTTCCGCCTCAGCTTCGGACCACCACCTCTTCCCAGGCCTTCAAAACTGACCTCAAAGCTCTCCTCCTTCAAAGACACTTCCAAAGTTAATTCAAGCCCTCTGTTTTCTGAAGGAAGTCCTTCCATTATAGGAAATTCTGTTCTCCATGCCTATAGAAGTGCCTTCCCAGGGTGTTTTTGTGTTTTGAGTGTCTGCCATTTAGTGCAGTATTATAACTCTACCTGTATTTTGTACTCGTTTGTAACATGCACACGGCACCTTTCCTTTTCAACGTATCATTTGCTACCTCTTATATCTTGTTTGCTTTTGATACATGCACAACGGCCACCACTGCCTCATGTAACGTAACTATTGTTTTAGTGTTTTGAGTGTCTACCATTGATTGCAACTTTTTCTACCTCTATTCGTACTTTATTTGCTCTTGTAACCTGCACACGTCACTTTTTCCTCTCATAACGTATCGTTTGCTACCTCGTTTATTTTTTGCTCTTGATACGTGCACAATTATCACGATTGCCTCATGTAATGTAACGCTTGTTTTTGTAACAGGCTCACTTGTATTTCTTCTCCTCTTGTATCTGTACTTTGCCTATTGTGAAGCGCTCTGACACCTTCGGGTAAAGTCCGCGCTATATAAATACGCATTAAATAAAATAAATAAATAAAATAGTGCACCCTGCCTTTGGGCTGTAAGGCCTGCTAGAGCGGTTACTTACCTATGCCACAGGCAGCATTTTGTGTGCATGGCATCCTGAGGGGGATGCCATGTCGACTTTGCCTTTTTCTCCCCGCCAACACACACAATCTGCAATGGCAGTGTGCATGTGTTAGGTGAGGGGTCCCTTAGGGTGGCACAACACATGCTGCATCCCTTAGGGACCTTCCCTGGTCACAGGGCCCTTGGTACCACTGGTACCTTTTACAAGGGGCTTATCTGTGTGCCAATTGTGTAAACAATGGAACATTTTTAGGTGAAAGAACACTGGTGCTGGGGCCTGGTTAGCAGGGTCCCAGCACACTTCTCAGTCAAGTCAGTATTAGTATCAGGCAAAAAGTGGGGAGTAACTGCAACAGGGAGCCATTTCCTTACAGGGATGCACTATGCTATGCTTCTTCCCAGAGCTGCACTGTGCTTGGATTAATGCTAGTGTTTATAAAGGTTGGAATGCACTCTGCTCGACTTCATAGCAGAGAAGAATGTGATTGTGTTCAGAGCTGGGGTACACTGTGCCCCGCTTCACACCTGGAATTCATTGCAAGCCCTTCACCGGGGGATGCTTTGTGCCCGGATTGACAGTGGGATACAGTGTGTTAGGGGTACTCTAAGGTCCACAACTGGGTAGCCTGTAAGCAGCACAGGTCTAGCTCTTGAGAGACTGAAGACAGAATTGCGTCGCTAACCTTGAGTGAATGGATCTGGTCAGGTTGTCGATGCCATGTGTTTCCATTGGATTGAGGAAGTGTTTGAGTTGGTTTGTGCCGTTGTTCATCTGTATCATGCAGCTGAGGTGTAGCTAGATAAAGACTATGGAAGGTAAATTGTGAACGGCTGAGAATGAATGGGTTGATAAAATTCTATGTCACTGCTGTCCTACATTTTGTACACTTTGTTGAGCAGGAGCGAAGTGGAAGAAAAAAATAAAATCTAGGGTTGCACTTGTAGATTTATTAGTGCAGGTGTGTAAGCGCACAAAAGGGAAGTGTGTCAGTGGGCGGGTGTACTTGTGCTAGAGCACGTTACAAGTATTTGTCTTGTGTGTGCACAGGAGAAGGCAAGATTGGAGTACGGCCGCGCCATTGACTGGTGTATTGCGCTGATTGCCGATTACAGGATTCGCCTGGGTAAGCTTTCCTTCGCGACTCTTCTCTCTTCGGGAAGCGTGGTTAAGAATGCCTGTTTTGTTGCGTGTCTCGTTTCCATAGTGTGAACAAGTGTTGGCACCCAACTCCACCAAGGAGGATGCGGCTATTGGGAATGCCTGGGTACATGCCCCATCCCCGCAGACTGGAGGGCCTGCTTTCACTGCATATCTGAAGTCATCCGTGAGTCGTCCTTGGGTGCTCCCTTCAGACAGCAAGATCTGGTTCCTGAGAATGCCTGAACTCCCCATGTTGGTGGGTTGGGTACCTGCCTCATCCCAACAGGCTGGAGTGCCTGACTGTGCCCACGTGTGTTGCACATCGACAGTCTCCTGGATGAGTGAGTCTCTGGGAGTCACCTCTTCCCCGGCTGATGGCAGCAGGAGGCCAGCTGCCTTGGTGGTGGGGGAGATGCGGGTGTAGCTAGGTTAGGGGTCTGGTCATGCAGGAGGCTACAATGGTTGTTTGGTGATGCAGCTGTTTGTAATGGTCTGCCTGAGATCAGGGGTTGGAGGGTTCTGGAAGACCCCGTGTTGCTAAGCAGTGTGCTGGAGGGTTTGCACTGATTTCTCCCCCACGCCTCCTGTAGGGTTAATAATGGCTAGAGGTGCCTAGGTTGGTGGGTGGAGCACAGTTTGTAATTCCCACTCCTTGCATAGAGTTACAGAAACCTGGTGAAGCTGGTGCCCTGGTTTGTTTGAGGGGAGTTGATGTTTACATGGGGTTATAGAGTGCAGGACGACTCTGGGGGGGCTGGGGACCACGGTAATCTTGATGTCTCGTTTGTGGTGTTATGAGGATGGTTGTCTCAGAGACCTATTACGGACGGGTGTTCGTTAAGACCTCAGCCTGCTTCTGCTACACACAATGCTATTTTACATCTTGCAGGTTGTGGCTCCTTTTCCGGTTCCTTTACGGAGTACTGTGCGGCAGAAATCAGTAAGTGTCACCTTGGTCGACTGAGCACGTAAGAACACCCTTTACTTCTTGTTTAGACCTTTCCTGTTGTCTATGCCAGACGTGTCTCACCCAAATGCTGATCCCTCTCTGAAGTTTTCCCTCTCAACCATTAAGCAGAAAGTGGTGTTAATGCAGTTTTCTGTTCCACAGCGCCTGGTCATCACACCAGTAAAAGAGCTGTTTTTTTAAATTGCTTAACTTTGTTTAAAATCTAGCCTTGAGTTTCAAGGACTTTTATCTTAGAGGCCTTGCATTTTGAATTTTCTTATAGATTTACATACTGTGCACAATTCTGCCTCCCAGTGGCTGCGATTCACAGGGCTTTTCACAACGGTAACTTATGCTTGTGAATAACTTACTCATGTACGTTTACTCTCACACATGTCTAATTTTGCTGCCTTGGGCTGTTGACAAAATCCAAGTGTAAAATTACTCAAAGTTGTAGATTAACTTGTCTCCACCCCCTGAAAACATTTGTGCTTTATGTGCGTAAAGCATTTCTTTTGTTTAAATAGGCAAATCATGCAGTAGCTTGTGGGCTATGTGGCAAGTGTTGTAAATCCTTAATCATATGGAGAATGCAGTGGTCATTGAGTCACATAGTTCCAGTGAGCCTGCCTAGTGCACTGTCCTGCAACATGTTATAATAACTTTGCTGACAACTGGCTTTCATGCTAGGTTATCCAGTGCGGAGAGAGGTTCAGGAAGGGCCATTTCGCTTGACTTTCCCCAGTTTGGAGACCGACACAGACGACTCGCAGCTGGAGTTAACACCCTCTAGATCTCACCTCATCCGGAAGTGCCTGCCTGACCGCACCCGAGCCGCCAGGGACAAAGCAAACGAAAAGCTTGTGGAGTACATTGTGAAAGCGAAGAAGACTGAGAAGCACCTGTTGTCGGTCCTCAAGGGTGAGAGGAAGTCACGCTGGCTGCACGAGTTCTTGCACCCCAGCCGCTACCTGACGTGTGTGGAGACGTACCTGGAAGACGAGGACCAGCTGGAGGTGGTGGTGGATTATCTGCACACCGTCTGCGATCAGATGAGCAGCATCGTCCAGACGCTCATGAACGGCGACATGATCCGCTTCATTTTGGACGTCCTTCTGCCCGAGGTAGGTGGCTGGGACCCTCCGCGGCAGCATCCGGTTCAGCTGTACATACCACCGTTCATCACTCAGAGGGGGCACGGGTGTGTGTCTGCGTGTTTAGCTGTGCTTGCGTTTACATACCCATCAGTTTGTCCAATGCTCCCCGTTCCGCAGACTTGTGATTCTTGCAGATGTTTGGGGGAGATGATGAGACTGGCTTTGCTCAGAGTTGATGCAGCAGTTGTGCCTGGCTTTCAGTGTACTACCAGTAATGCAGCGTGCCTTTATGATGCCCAGTCTTTGCTTTCCTCTATATTCAGTTTTTGGTGTCTTTGCCGTCTAGGCTGTGATTTACGCCATCTCCGCTGTGGATAAGATTGACTACAAGAAAGCGGAAGAGAAGTACATGAAGGGGCCATCAGTCAGCCAGAGGTGAGCGCTTCCCCTCCAGATTCTTCCCCTACCCCAACACACAAACTGCTCTGAGGAGGCCCTCAGTCAGCCAGTAGGTAAGATCTCTTCTAGGAGATTGTGCCCTCCCCAGGTCCCCTACAACAAATCCCCACTCTACTGCAGTGCGCTGGGTTTACTCTTCAGCGAGGGGTGCAAGCCACTTCAACACTATTGGTAGGCATGCATTGCCACTTGGCTTGAAAACTGAATCGTTTTTCTGTATGCATGAAAGTAGGACCACGATTTCTGTTCCTTTACAGCGGAAGATATTGTCTTTGCTATTCATGTTTAAGTCTAAAAAGCAATTGGATATTCATGTATTATAATTTGTGATGTTGCTAAAAGCAAATACACGTGATAAAGAAAACTGAAGAATAATACAAATATTTCTAAATAGAAATATTGATTTGCAAAATGCATACAAGTAGTAAATGTATCAACGAGTGAAAGGGAGCAGCTGGGCCAGTCTGCCAACCCATTTCCTCCAGCAGAGCTCTGCAAAGGATATTCTGACTTCTACAAGAAAAGGCCAGTATGTACCATAGCCACAGGGTGGCTGGGGGTAAGCCTGTGGCCGTGGACTGAAGTTCAGCTGTCACATCATAGCCTGGTTCCAAGGGACAGACTCGCACTTGGGGTGCATCCCTCGCAGCACAACCTGTTTTATATATGGTGCACTTCTAGGGAGCTGGCGGTTAGGTTTACCAGAGGAATGGCTCACACTAGCCAGCATTAAACCTGAAGATACTGCTTCACAAAGCCGTACAGAGGACCTGACCCAGCAGCCGGCTGGTTCTAGATCTGCTCCTCAGGTGTATTGATTGATAACTTTTGTCCCAACCAGAAGACAAGGCCTCAGTCTGGGAGGGGCTCCCCATTAGCCTCTTCCACCTTTGGGAAGGTGTCTCTCACAGAGAGGACATGTTCTATTCTCTTTACAATTGTTACCCTCGGCGTCAGGCTTCCTGATTCTTTGACCTATACTTTATCACGTGGGACATATGGCTGAAGCGGGGTTACAGAAAAAGCACAGCTATAGTCCACGTCACATCAGCTCCTTGCATTACTACTCTGCAGGCGCCCATGGTTGAGATGCCTCACGTTATTTTTATGAAGGAAATGTTAGTTTGTACAACATCATGTATTTTGACTCAGTATGAGTAAGGGTGAGTAAGAGGCTTGTTTAACTCATGGGCTTGCCTTGAGGATGGAATAAATTACTCCGTCCCCATGATGGAGAACCTGTCTACCTAGTTCATGCCATGAACGGAAAGAGTTGACCATGTTATTCCTCAGTTGGACATACTGATGGCTGTTGAGAAGGACTTGGTAGTCAACGATGAGGAACACGCAGCAGAACACAACCGAAAGCCTCAAGCACAAATAGTTGCTTTCTCACTCCTTGGGGGTCCCTTGGCACTTCGGATAGACAAAAGATGTCTAATGTTTCACAGCTCAGTGATACGAGTATCACAGACCTCATAAGGGTCAAAGGCTGCGTTGCCGTCAGAGGGATTGAAAACTGTGACCATGGTGTTAAAACACAGATTTTGTTGGCTGATGCATTAGTCCACTCGGCCCCGACACCGATCGAGTATCAACAGACAGATGCTGTGCTTTTGAAGAGCCTGCAGGAAAGGGGCAGGGTGCTCCTTGGCTTCTGCAGATATACTGTAAACTTCCAGCAGTTTGTCTTGCACTGGTAAAATGGAAACAGTCGGTAAGTTTTAGTTGCAAAGGTGCAACTTTTATTTACTTATTTATTTTTGTAGCACTGTCTCGACTGCACCCCCTTTAGGTCTTCTTTAAAGGTGGAGATTGTCTCCATTACAGCTAGCTTAGAAGTGGCAATGCCGGTACACTCCAGATGTCTTTTGGAGCACAAACGGGTCAGAATTGCTCTCTACCTTTGTAGGAAGTTGGCTCTGTATGCACTATTTCAAAGTTAGGAATAGTGTGCACAGAGTCCAAGGGTTCCCCTTAGAGGTAAGATAGTGGCAAAAAGAGATCATTCTAATGCTCTATTTTGTGGTAGTGTGGTCGAGCAGTAGGCTTATCAGAGGATAGTGTTAAGCATTTGTTGTACACACACAGGCAATAAATGTGGAACACACACTCAAAGACAATTCCAGGCCAATAGGTTTTTGTATAGAAAAATATATTTTCTTAGTTTATTTTAAGAACCATGGGTTCAAGATTTACAAGTAATACTTCAGATGAAAGGTATTTCACTTAGGAACTTTGAATTAGCAAAATAGCATATACAGTTTTCACATAAATGACATATAGCTATTGTAATACTAGACAGTGCAATTTTCAACAGTTCCTGGGGGAGGTAAGTGTTTGTTAGTTTTTGCAGGTAAGTAAACCACCTACAGGGTTCAAAGTTGGGTCCAAGGTAGCCCACCGTTGGGGGTTCAGAGCAACCCCAAAGTTACCACACCAGCAGCTCAGGGCTGGTCAGGTGCAGAGGTCAAAGTGGTGCCCAAAACACATTGGCTTCAATGGAGAAGGGGGTGCCCCGGTTCTGGTCTGCCAGCAGGTAAGTACCCGCGTCTTCGGAGGGCAGACCAGGGGGGTTTTGAAGGGCACCGGGGGGGGACACAAGTCAGCACAGAAAGTACACCCTCAGCGGCACAGAGGCGGCCGGGTGCAGTGTGCAAACAAGCGTTGGGTTCGCAGTTGGATTCAATGGGAGACCAAGGGGTCTCTTCAGCGATGCAGGCAAGTGGGAGGCTCCTCTCGGTAGCCACCACCTGGACAAGGGAGAGGGCCACCTGGGGGTCGCTCCTGCACTGGGGGTCGGATCCTTCAGGTCCTGGGTGCTGCGGGTGCAGAGTCTTTACCAGTCGTCGGGTCTTTGGAGCAGGCAGTCGCGGTCAGGGGGAGCCTCTGGATTACCTCTGCAGCCGTCTCTGTGGGGGATCAGGGGGGTCAACTCTGGCTACTCACGGTCTCGTAGTCGCCGGGGAGTCCTCCCTGTGGTGTTTGTTCTCCACAAGCCGAGCCGGGGGCATCGGGTGCAGAGTGCAAAGTCTCACGCTTCTGGTGGGAAACGTGTGTTGTTTCAAAGTTGCTTCTTTGTTGCAAAGTTGCAGTCTTTGGTGAACAGAGCCGCTGTCCTCGGGAGTTCTTGGTCCTTCTAGATGCAGGGCAGTCCTCTGAGGCTTCAGAGGTCGCTGGTCCCTGTGGAAAGCGTCGCTGGAGCAGTGTCTTTAGAAGTGGGCAGACAGGCCGGTAGAGCTGGGGCCAAAGCAGTTGGTGTCTCCATCTTCTCTGCAGGTTTTTCAGTTCAGCAGTCCTCTTCTTTTTAGGTTGCAGGAATCTATCTTGCTGGGTTCTGGGAGCCCCTAAATACTCGATTTAGGGGTTTGTTTAGGTCTGGGGGTTAGTAGCCAATGGCAACTAGCCCTGTAGGGTGGCTACACCCTCTTTGTGCCTCCTCCCTGAGGGGAGGGGGGCACATCCCTAAACCTATTGGGGGAATCCTCCATCTGCAAGATGGAGGATTTCTAAAAGTCAGTTACCTCAGCTCAGGACACCCTAGGGGCTGGCCTGACTGGCCAGTGACTCCTCCTTGTTTTTCTCATTATCTCTCCTGGACTTGCCACCAAAAGTGGGGGCTGTGTCCAGGGGGTGGGCATCTCCACTAACTGGAGTGCCCTGGTGTATTGTAACATGAAGCCTGAGCCTTTGATGCTCACTGCTAGGTGTTACAGTTCCTGCAAGGGGGAGGTGTGAAGCACCTCCACCCAGATCAGGCTTTTGTTTCTGTCCTCAGAGCACAAAGGCCCTCACCACATGGGGTCAGAAACTCGTCTCTCAGCAGCAGGCTGGCACAGACCAGTCAGTCCTGCACTGAACAATTAGGTAAAATACAGGGGGCATCTCTAAGATGCCCTCTGTGTGCATTTTTTAATAGATCCAACACTGGCATCAGTGTGGGTTTATTATTCTGAGAAGTTTGATACTAAACTTCCCAGAGTTCAGTGTAGCCATTATGGAGCTGTGGAGTTCGTTTTTGACAGACTCCCAGCCCATATACTCTTATGGCTACCCTGCACTTACAATGTCTACGGTTTTGCTTAGACACTGTAGGGGCATAGTGCTCATGCACCTATGCCCTCACCTGTGGTATAGTGCACCCTGCCTTAGGGCTGTAAGGCCTGTTAGAGGGGTGACTTACCTATGCCATAGGCAGTGTGATGTCGACTTAGTCATTTTCTCCCCACCAGCACACACAAGCTGGCAAGCAGTGTGTCTGTGCTGAGTGAGGGGTCCCTAGGGTGGCATAAGACATGCTGCAGCCCTTAGAGACCTTCCCTGGCATCAGGGCCCTTGGTACCAGGGGTACCAGTTACAGGGGACTTACCTGGGTGCCAGGGTTGTGCCAATTGTGGAAACAATGGTACATTTTAGGTGAAAGAACACTGGTGCTGGGGCCTGGTTAGCAGGGTCCCAGCACACTTCTCAGTCAAGTCAGCATCAGTATCAGTATCAGGCAAAAAGTGGGGGGTAACTGCAACAGGGAGCCATTTCCTTACAACCTTGAAGTGTCATCCAGGGAGATCTCAGAAATGATTGATAATATCTGGAGAATGCTGGAAGGATTGCAAGTTACTTTAACATCTGAGCCTTTTGCTGTAAGTAGCCTACTTGGTACAGGGGTTGGGGTCCTTGGCACAGAGTTGTGCCCCAGTAGGCATCTGTAAGGTCAGTTGAAACCTGGAATGGTTGCTTGTGTGTCCTTGCAGTAGTGTTCAAAAACATTAGCAAATTGCACAATCGTTTGGGCTTTGTTCCTTTCTCTTCATCTCCTTCCCCCCAGTGGAATGGAAAATGTCCTAGCTGTCGTAACAGAAAGTTTCAATTCTTCCAAGGACATGGAGGCGAGAATTAGGCTGTTCATTCCACGCTTTAGTTTTACAGCAGCCCTTCAAAGACGGACATTTGAACTTTCTAAAAACTGTCAAATAACTTCATGTTCGATGGCATCTGTCGCTGTAGATACACATGGTATGCATGAGCTCGCCATCTGGTGTTGGGTTGGAGTGTTACAAGTTGTTTTTCTTCGAAGAAGTGTTTTCGAGTCACGGGACCGAGTGACTCCTCCTTCTGTGCTCATTGCGCATGGGCGTCGACTCCATCTTCGATTGTTTTCTTTCCGCCATCGGGTTCGGACGTGTTCCTGTCGCTCCGAGTTTCGGAACGGAAAGATAGCTGAAAATGGAAGATTTTCGACGGTATCGTTGCGATCCGGTTCGAGATAGACACATACGACAACGCGTTGAACATCGAAGCGCTTCGGTGCCCTTCGGGGTAGATTTCGGCACCCCGTCGGGGCCTAGTCGGCCCAACCGCGTGGAGAACAACGCCGATGGAACGGACCCCGTTTCGATTCTGCCCCGAATGCCACAACAAATATCCTTATACGGACCTACACTCGGTCTGTAACCTGTGCCTGTCACCCGAGCACAGCGAAGAATCCTGTGAGGCCTGTCGGGCGTTCCGGTCCCGAAAAACTCTGCGCGACCGTCGAGCGAGAAGACTGCAGATGGCGTCCACGCCAAAGGAGCGTCGACAGTTCGAGACAGAAGAGGAACAGGAGGAATCCTTTTCCATCCAGGATTCAGACTCCGACGAGCTAGACTCTACAAAAACTGTGAGTAAGACGTCGAGATCAGAACTTAAAAAAGGAAAGAAGGCCCAGGGGACGCCACTGCCAACCGGCCATGGCTCCACCCAAATTCTCGGTGACCAACAATCGGCACCGAAAAAGGCCCATTCAGTGTCGAGATCGTCCGACTTCGGTCGAGACACCGGCACGCAGCCTCCTCGGGACCGAGAGAGTGCTAAACAAAAGCATCGACACCGAGAGTTCGGTGTCGACACGGATCTACGCCGAGACAGTGGCGCCGAAGCCCATAGAGGCCAAGAATTTTCGGCACAGAAAAAGAGGAAGGTTACCTCGGAGCCAAAAAAACAATCAACATGGTTTTCGGAGCCGAAAAAAGCGACATCAGACCCTGTTTCAGGCTCCTATACTGAAGAGCATTCTATGGCTTCACAAATGAAGAAACATAGGTTTGAACAAGAACTGCAATCCACTGAAGTGGATCACACGCAAAAGCGTATCTTTATTCAGCAGGGGACTGGGAAGATCAGTACCCTTCCACCTGTCAAACGAAAGAGAACGCTTCAGTTTACTCCTCAGCAACAAACAGCACAAAACGTAACACCTCCTCCCTCGCCTCCACCTGTAACTCCGGCTTCGCCAACTTACACCCCGTCACATTCGCCAGCTCACACCGCCATGAGCCACGATGACCAAGATCAGGATGCGTGGGACTTGTACGACGCACCAGTGTCTGATAACAGCCCAGACACATACCCAACTAGGCCATCACCACCGGAAGACAGCACAGCCTACTCACAAGTGGTGGCTAGAGCAGCACTATTCCATAATGTGGAACTACACTCGGAACAAGTAGAGGATGATTTTTTATTTAACACCCTCTCTTCAACCCACAGCTCCTACCAAAGCCTGCTGATGCTCCCAGGCATGCTACGCCATGCAAAGGACATTTTCAAGGAGCCAGTTAAAAGTAGGGCAGTGACGCCTAGGGTGGACAAAAAGTATAAGGCGCCTCCTACGGACCCTGTATTCATCACCTCTCAGCTGCCACCAGATTCTGTGGTGGTAGGGGCTGCCAGAAAACGGGCAAATTCACACACTTCTGGGGATGCACCTCCCCCAGATAAAGAAAGCAGGAAGTTCGATGCAGCCGGGAAGAGGGTTGCTGTCCAAGCAGCAAACCAGTGGCGCATCGCAAATTCACAAGCGCTGCTTGCGCGATACGACAGAGCCCACTGGGATGAGATGCAGCATCTCATTGAACATCTCCCAAAAGATCTGCAAAAAAGAGCAAAACAGGTTGTTGAGGAGGGTCAAAACATTTCCAACAATCAAATACGCTCCTCCATGGATGCAGCAGACACAGCCGCAAGGACCATTAATACGTCGGTTACCATCCGTAGGCACTCATGGCTTAGAACGTCTGGATTCAAGCCAGAAATTCAGCAGGCAGTGCTTAACATGCCAGTCAACGAAAAACTTCTGTTCGGTCCGGAGGTCGACACAGCCATAGAAAAGCTCAAGAAGGACACTGACACTGCCAAGGCCATGGGCGCACTCTACTCCCCGCAGAGCAGAGGATCTTATAACACCTTCCGCAAAACACCTTTTAGAGGAGGGTTTCGGGGTCAGGCCACACAAGCTAGCACCTCACAGTCCGCACCGCCCACCTACCAGGGACAGTACAGGGGAGGTTTTCGGGGCCAGTATAGAGGGGGGCAATTCCCTAGGAATAGAGGAAGATTTCAAAGCCCCAAAACCACTACCAACAAGTAGTGACTCACACGTCACTCACCCCTCCCACACAACACCAGTGGGTGGGAGGATACGTCAATATTACGAAGCATGGGACAAAATAACTACAGACACATGGGTCCTAGCAATTATCCAACATGGTTATTGCATAGAATTCCTGCAATTCCCCCCAGACATACCACCAAAATCACAAAATTTATCAAAATACCATTCACAGCTTCTAGAGATAGAAGTTCAAGCACTACTGCAAAAAAATGCAATAGAATTAGTACCAAGCACACAAATAAACAGAGGAGTTTATTCACTGTACTTCTTGATACCAAAAAAGGACGAAACACTGAGACCAATTCTAGACCTCAGAGTAGTAAACACATTCATCAAATCAGACCACTTTCACATGGTCACACTACAAGAAGTGTTACCATTGCTCAAAAAACACAACTACATGACAACCCTAGACCTCAAGGACGCATATTTCCATATACCAATACATCAATCACACAGGAAATATCTAAGGTTTGTATTCAAAGGAATACATTACCAATTCAAAGTATTGCCTTTTGGTTTAACAACCGCTCCAAGAGTATTCACAAAATGCCTAGCAGTAGTCGCAGCACACATCAGAAGGCAGCAAATACATGTGTTCCCGTATCTAGACGACTGGCTAATCAAAACCAGTTCGCTCACACAATGCTCAAACCACACAAATCAAGTCATACAAACCCTCTACAAACTAGGGTTCACCGTCAACTTTGCAAAATCAAACATTCTGCCAAGCAAAGTACAGCAATATCTAGGAGCCATAATAGACACGACAAAAGGAGTAGCAACGCCAACTCCACAAAGGATCCACAATTTCAACAGAGTCATTCAACACATGTCTCCAAACCAAACAATACAAGCAAGAACAATACTACAGCTCCTAGGCATGATGTCCTCATGCATAGCCATTGTCCCAAACGCAAGACTGCACATGAGGCCCTTACAACAGTGCCTAGCCTCACAGTGGTCTCAAGCACAGGGTCACCTTCTAGATCTGGTGTTGCTAGACCGCCAAACTTGCCTCTCGCTTCTATGGTGGAACAGTATAAATTTAAACATAGGGCGGCCTTTCCAAGACCCAGTGCCACAGTACGTAATAACAACAGATGCTTCCATGACAGGGTGGGGAGCACATCTCAATCAACACAACATAAGAGGACAATGGAACATACATCAAACAAAACTGCATATAAATCATCTAGAATTATTAGCAGTTTTTCAAGCACTAAAAGCTTTCCAACCAATCATAACCCACAAATACATCCTTGCCAAAACAGACAACATGACAACGATGTATTATCTAAACAAACAAGGAGGAACACATTCAACGCAGTTAAGCTTGTTAGCTCAAAAAATATGGAAGTGGGCAATCCACCATCAAATTGGTCTAATAGCACAGTTTATTCCGGGGATCCAGAATCAGCTGGCAGACAATCTCTCTCGAGATCACCAGCAAGTCCACGAATGGGAAATCCACCCACAGATTCTGAACACCTACTTCACACTCTGGGGAACACCACAAATAGACTTATTTGCAACAAAAGAGAACGCAAAATGCCAAAACTTCGCGTCCAGATACCCACACAAGCAATCCCAAGGCAATGCCCTATGGATGAACTGGTCAGGAATATTTGCTTACGCTTTTCCTCCTCTCCCTCTCCTTCCTTACCTAGTAAACAAATTGAGTCAAAACAAACTCACTCATTTTAATAGCACCAACGTGGGCAAGACAACCCTGGTACACAACACTGCTAGATCTGTCTGTAGTACCACACATCAAACTGCCCAACAAACCAGATCTGTTAACGCAACACAACCAACAGATCAGACACCCGGACCCAGCATCGCTGAATCTAGCAATCTGGCTCCTGAAATCCTAGAATTCGGACACTTAAAACTTAGCCAAGAGTGTATGGAAGTCATAAAGCAGGCCAGAAGGCCATCCACTAGACACTGCTACGCAAGTAAGTGGAAAAGATTTGTTTGGTACTGCCATCATAATCAGATACAACCACTAGACGCAACTCCAAAACATATAGTAAATTACTTGCTCCATTTACAAAAAGCAAAGCTAGCCTTCTCTTCTATTAAAATACACCTTGCAGCAATATCTGCATACCTGCAGAATACCTATTCAACTTCCTTGTATAGGATACCAGTCATCAAAGCATTCATAGAAGGTCTTAAAAGAATTATACCACCAAGAACACCACCTGTTCCTTCATGGAACCTAAACGTGGTTCTAACAAGACTCATGGGCCCACCTTTCGAACCCATGCACTCTTGCGGAATACAATTCCTAACCTGGAAAGTTGCCTTTCTCATCGCCATTACATCTCTGAGAAGAGTAAGTGAAATTCAAGCGTTCACAACACAAGAGCCTTTTATACAAATACATAAAAATAAGGTCGTCCTACGACCTAATCCAAAGTTTCTACCAAAAGTTATTTCACCATTCCATCTAAATCAAACGGTAGAACTACCAGTTTTTTTCCCACAGCCAGATTCTGTGGCTGAAAGAGCACTACATACATTAGATGTCAAAAGAGCATTAATGTACTACATTGACAGAACAAAGAACATCAGAAAAACTAAACAGCTATTTATTGCATTCCAAAAACCTCATGCAGGTAACCCAATATCAAAACAAGGTATAGCCAGATGGATAGTTAAATGCATCCAAATCTGCTACCTTAAAGCAAAAAGACAACTGCCCATTACTCCCAGGGCACATTCAACAAGGAAAAAAGGTGCTTCAATGGCCTTTTTAGGAAACATCCCAATGCAGGAAATATGTAAGGCAGCCACTTGGTCTACGCCTCACACATTCACCAAACACTACTGTATAGATGTGCTATCCGCACAACAAGCTACAGTAGGTCAAGCTGTATTAAGAACTCTATTTCAAACAACTTCTACTCCTACAGGCTAAACCACCGCTTATGGGGAACTAACTGCTTACTAGTCTATGCATACCATGTGTATCTACAGCGACAGATGCCATCGAACTGAAAATGTCACTTACCCAGTGTACATCTGTTCGTGGCATCAGTCGCTGAGATTCACATGGACCCACCCACCTCCCCGGAAGCCTGTAGCAGTTCAGAAGTTACCTTCAATTTTGTACATTTGTATATATATTACTTAATCCTTTAATAGGTACATACTTACATTTTTCATTGCGCGGGCACTATTACTATAGTACAACTCCTACCTCACCCTCTGCGGGGAAAACAATCGAAGATGGAGTCGACGCCCATGCGCAATGAGCACAGAAGGAGGAGTCACTCGGTCCCGTGACTCGAAAACACTTCTTCGAAGAAAAACAACTTGTAACACTCCGACCCAACACCAGATGGCGAGCTCATGCATACCATGTGAATCTCAGCGACTGATGCCACGAACAGATGTACACTGGGTAAGTGACATTTTCATTCCCATCAGACCCTGGGGAAATCTGCATTACATAATGTCCAATCTTTTGTCTGCGTTGTCCATCAAAGCCTCACGACGACACTCCCTCTTTCTTCCTGCAGAGGCAGCCTTTCCATATGGCTCACACTCGTGTTTTGTAAAACTCCGTGCCTGAAGTAAAGAGAGTAATCTTGTACGTATCATGTGGACGGAAATCCAATGCAGCTGAATATGAGCAGAATTATACCACAATATCAGCAAACATAGGCACTTGCAGTAAATGTATACATTGACAATAGTCTAGTCTGTAGATAAGCAGCTCTACTTACGAGTAAAAGAGGTGTTCCACCAGAAGTTTGATTACTATACCTGTATCAGGAGGGGAGAGTACCCTGTCTGGGTGGGCTAATCCTCACCTCCTTGTCCTTAATAGCATTGAAACTTTCTGTTAGAATAACTAGGAAATTTTTCATTCTGTGTGGGAACCAGAGGCGGGGATTAGGCTGGTTCGAAGCTTTCTTGTAACTAGGGATGCTGGATGTTGGACTGATTTAAAGTAGACATAGATTCAGAAGACAAGCCCGCTGCTTTAAAGATGTCCTCCAGCAGGGCACCTAAAGAGAAAGCCTTAAAGGCCATGGGCCCTCTGAGTGAACGCCGAAGAATGAAGTATCAGTGCCCGCCTCCTGCATGGCCCATCTGACCCATCTTGCGATGAATGGAGATGACAACTCCTTGTGAGGTTTGGTAAGGGTAATCAGGAGTCCCCTCTCCCCGTGAGGGTGTAACTCCATAGTCATAAATTCGTAAGCCTTCAATGTCCTAACCACACAAAGTTTAGGAACATCAAGAAATCTTGGGTACGATACCACCCTGGAATTGGTTTTAATTCTCTGAGAAATGGAGAATGTCACCCCTCCTGGGGTAAACACTCTACCTGTAAAATCCAAGGTACGAACGTCTGAGACCCTGCGGCAAGATACCAGGCAGAGCAGGATAGCCAGCTCAGCTAAAAGCTGCTTCCGAGACCGGTACTTATTTGACGGCCAGGACTTGAACAGGTGTAGAACCTTAACATCCCATAGGGAGGAATATCCGGGCTCCAGCGGAGTGGACAGTCTGACTCCCCTCATACGTATATAGATTAAATGATGTTCCCCCTATCTGGCAGGCATTGATCAGAAGTTGTTAATTGACCTGTATGCTAGACCCTCTGAGGCTAAGGAGGCCAGAAAATTTGGGATATGGACAATGTCTGCCTCCCACGGGATCCAGTTGCCGTGTACGACACCAACCCAACCATCAAGCCCAGGATGAGCAGTATCGTCTGGTGGTCCTGTCTGCCAGGGGTTTCACGAGCACTGCAGCTTCTTGTGAAATCCCTGGGACCTTCCAACGTTCCCTGTAATCTTTCAGGCCATAAGATTGAGTGACCATTGTAGAACTAGGTGATGCTAGTTTCCCAAAGGATCCTTGAGGAGGTCGGGAAATAGGGGTAGACGGATTGGAAAATCTCAAGCAAGTTCCATCAGAACTGGAAACCAGACTTGAGATCTTCAAATCGAAGTACCCACCACTCCGCCTTCTGTCGCCAAAATTGGGTCGGGAGTCTCATAATCCTGGAGAACGGGGGGAATGCATACCCTGTGTCCTTGCTCCAGTTCTGAAGGAAAGCGCCCATCGCCACTGCTTTGGGATGTGGCCTCTAGCTGTAGTACCTGTCCAGTTGATGGTCCAGGCGAGAGGCGAACAGATCCATCGTGAAGGGGCCCTATGGGTACTGAATCGCTTGAAACACTTGAGGATGTAATTGCCATAGGCTTGAATCCTGCCAAGGACGTGAGTGCCAGTCTGCCCCCCAGTTGTGTGTTCTGAGGGGGGGGGGGGGGGGTCTCTGCTGTGACAGAGATCTGAAAGTCCAGGCAGTAGGCCCAGAAGTCCCTTGCTAGGTTGGAGAGAAGCTTGGACCTCGTCCCCCCCAAGATGGAAGATGTACTGGATTGCCGCCACATTGACCATCTTGAGGAGGATGCAGCATTGTGCACTGTCCCTGGTCCAGCACTTGACTTTAAAGGTCCGCGCCATCAGCTCCAGGCAGTTTATGTGGAGCAATAAATCTGTGGAAGACCACTTTCTTCCTGTGGAAAATGTGCTGCATAGTCTTCCACCCCTCCCCCTTTCTTTCCCTTCCGCAACTGGAGCTGCTGGCATCCGATTCTATCCCCAGATCCGGTTGGGAACCAAAAATTGCGTGCCCATTCCAGGCTTCCATGTGCGCAATCCAACAGCGAAGTCCCTTCTCGGCTTCCTCCGAGAGAGGAACGGACTGGGAGTAAGTGTGGCCCATGCCGGGGTGGAAGAGTTTCAGGTGCTGCAATGCCTAATAGTGTAGAGGGCGGCCGGGAATGTGGCTTGAATGGAGGATGGCAGGAGGCCTACTGTGTGGGCTATCTTAGGGAGCAAGAGGACTTGTGTTTTCTGGATAGTTTCTGGGATGGAAGGCTCAGGGTAGCCCCCACTGAGTCCATCAAAAATGCCAGGATTTCTCTCCTAAAGATTCTAGTAGAGTGATCTCCCTCTGCAGATGCACCGAAAGCCCGGATGGGCACTAATCCAACATTCAATTCAACAGATCGTCCAGGTTTATTTGGAGTTGAACTCCTGTTGCCCGAAGGTGTCCCGCAACCGGTTTCATAACCTTGATGAAGCACCAGGGGGCCCCTCAATGTCTGCAATACTCAAGCATCAGAAGTTCCCAGTTGTGATAAAGTGCCATTCTTTCCCCAAGTTCGAATTCCCAAATGGGAGTGGACACTTACCTTGAAAGGACCCGTAGTAGGTGTTATTGCTGAATGTCCCTCTTTAGGCTCATTGGTGAGGGTGGCTTCTCTTTGGATAAAAGCTGGAAAATCGTGAAGAATCCTATCACTGACCCCTACGGACAAAGGATCATCTGATGGAGGACTGTTGGATGATGAGGTTGCTTGAGTGTATCTTACCACAACCGGCTGGTGTAAAAACATAGGGGGTGAAGATTTTTTTTTATTGAGGTTTAGGCTTTATTGAGTGAGGTAAACGTCTGGTTATATCCAGTAATTTATTCTGGCATGACCTCCAGGACCTGTAAATCCCCATTTTTGGCATCCCGTAAGAACTTGACCAGGAAGGTGGCCATCCTGGCATCTGTTTCAGGGGTGATGTAAGGAAATGCCTCCTTGGCATGGTTGCTCCCTGACTTTTTGCCTTTGCTGATGCTATGTTTACAATTGAAAGTGTGCTGAGGCCTGCTAACCAGGCCCCAGCACCAGTGTTCTTTCCCTAACCTGTACTTTTGTATCCACAATTGGCAGACCCTGGCATCCAGATAAGTCCCTTGTAACTGGTACTTCTAGTACCGAGGGCCCTGATGCCAAGGAAGGTCTCTAAGGGCTGCAGCATGTCTAAGTCCACCCTGGAGACCTCTCACTCAGCACAGACACACTGCTTGCCAGCTTGTGTGTGCTAGTGAGGACAAAACGAGTAAGTCGACATGGCACTCCCCTCAGGGTGCCATGCCAGCCTCTCACTGCCTATGCAGTATAGGTAAGACACCCCTCTAGCAGGCCTTACAGCCCTAAGGCAGGGTGCACTATACCATAGGTGAGGGTACCAGTGCATGAAACAAAAACAAAACCTTAGACATTGTAAGTGCAGGGTAGCCATAAGAGTATATGGTCTGGGAGTTTGTCAAACACGAACTCCACAGCACCATAATGGCTACACTGAAAACTGGGAAGTTTGGTATCAAACTTCTCAGCACAATAAATGCACACTGATGCCAGTGTACATTTTATTGCAAAATACACCCCAGAGGGCACCTTAGAGGTGCCCCCTGAAACTTAACCGACTGTCTGTGTAGGCTGACTAGTTCCAGCAGCCTGCCACACTAGAGACATGTTGCTGGCCCCATGGGGAGAGTGCCTTTGTCACTCTGAGGCCAGTAACAAAGCCTGCACTGGGTGGAGATGCTAACACCTCCCCCAGGCAGGAGCTGTGACACCTGGCGGTGAGCCTCAAAGGCTCACCCCTTTGTCACAGCCCAGCAGGGCACTCCAGCTTGCTGGAGTTGCCCGCCCCCTCCGGCCACGGCCCCCACTTTTGGCGGCAAGGCTGGAGGGAACAAAGAAAGCAACAAGGAGGAGTCACTGGCCAGTCAGGACAGCCCCTAAGGTGTCCTGAGCTGAGGTGACTCTAACTTTTAGAAATCCTCCATCTTGCAGATGGGGGATTCCCCCAATAGGGTTAGGATTGTGACCCCCTCCCCTTGGGAGGAGGCACAAAGAGGGTGTACCCATCCTCAGGGCTAGTAGCCATTGGCTACTAACCCCCCAGACCTAAACACGCCCTTAAATTTAGTATTTAAGGGCTACCCTGAACCCTAGAAAATTAGATTCCTGCAACAACAAGAAGGAGGACTGCCCAGCTGAAAACCCCTGCAGAGGAAGACCAGAAGACAACAACTGCCTTGGCTCCAGAAACTCACCGGCCTGTCTCCTGCCTTCCAAAGAACTCTGCTCCAGCGACGCCTTCCAAAGGGACCAGCGACCTCTGAATCCTCTGAGGACTGCCCTGCTTCGACGACGACCAGAAACTCCCGAGGACAGCGGACCTGCTCCAAAAAGACTGCAACTTTGTTTCAAGGAGCAGCTTTAAAGACCCCTGCAACTCCCCGCAAGAAGCGTGAGACTTGCAACACTGCACCCGGCGACCCCGACTCGGCTGGTGGAGAACCAACACCTCAGGGAGGACCCCCGGACTACTCTCCGACTGTGAGTACCAAAACCTGTCCCCCCTGAGCCCCCACAGCGCCGCCCGCAGAGGGAATCCCGAGGCTTCCCCTGACCGCGACTCTCTGAAACCTAAGTCCCGACGCCTGGAAAAGACCCTGCACCCGCAGCCCCCAGGACCGGAAGGACTGGACTTTCACTGGAGAAGTGACCCCCAGGAGTCCCTCTCCCTTGCCCAAGTGGAGGTTTCCCCGAGGAAGCCCCCCCCTTGCCTGCCTGCAGCGCTGAAGAGATCCGTTGATCTCTCATAGACTAACATTGCAAACCCGACGCTTGTTTCTACACTGCACCCGGCCGCCCCCGCGCTGCTGAGGGTGAAATTTCTGTGTGGGCTTGTGTCCCCCCCCCCGGTGCCCTACAAAACCCCCCTGGTCTGCCCTCCGAAGACGCGGGTATTTACCTGCAAGCAGACCGGAACCGGGGCACCCCCTTCTCTCCATTCTAGCCTATGCGTTTTGGGCACCACTTGGAACTCTGCACCTGACCGGCCCTGAGCTGCTGGTGTGGTGACTTTGGGGTTGCTCTGAACCCCCAACGGTGGGCTACCTTGGACCAAGAACTGAACCCTGTAAGTGTCTTACTTACCTGGTAAAACTAACAAAAACTTACCTCCCCCAGGAACTGTGAAAATTGCACTAAGTGTCCACTTTTGAAATAGCTATTTGTCAATAACTTGAAAAGTATACATGCAATTGAAATGATTCAAAGTTCCTAATGTACTTACCTGCAATACCTTTCAAACAAGATATTACATGTTAAATTTGAACCTGTGGTTCTTAAAATAAACTAAGAAAAGATATTTTTCTATAACAAAACCTATTGGCTGGATTTGTCTCTGAGTGTGTGTACCTCATTTATTGTCTATGTGTATGTACAACAAATGCTTAACACTACTCCTTGGATAAGCCTACTGCTCGACCACACTACCACAAAATAGAGCATTAGTATTATCTATTTTTACCACTATTTTACCTCTAAGGGGAACCCTTGGACTCTGTGCATGCTATTCCTTACTTTGAAATAGCACATACAGAGCCAACTTCCTACAGGTGAGAGCCACCATTCCTTCGAGGCGACTCCAGGCTTTCTTGTCCAGAGGTTTTCTCAGGTGATTTGCTACGTAAGCCGCCACCTGCGGGCAGGAGACCACTCCTCGGAACGTGGGTGGATAAGTTCTCTGGGTTCAACCTATCTGAATCCGGGGCCTGAGCTGCCTCAGAGGTACCACACTTTGCTGATATAGAAGCTTATAGAATGGGAGCCAGGACCTGGACTCATGCGAGCCCTCTACATCAGAGGTGACTGGGGAGCCCTGGTCGTCTGAGAGGTCGGGGAGGGGTGGATCTCAGTTAGTGCTAGGGCGAGGGGACCCTGGTCAGGATTGATGGCAGAAGCATCTATGTCAACCCCAGGGTCGCCTGGCTGCTTGGGGTTTGGGGTGTATTTATGTGCCCTGGAGATAAGGGGTCAGAGGTTTGGGGGTGTCTTTCCCCGATGTGTAGGGTTGTGGGTATTTTGGCTTCTAGCTGAAGTATTTTCTATTGCAGGTGCATGATTGCCTGTAAAACTGCCTGCCATATGCGATGTCCATCACATGGCAGAAATTACTGCCAATGGGGAGGTATATAATTTCCTCCTCCTCTAGGTATTCTGCCTCGTCCTCCCCCAGGAAGGGCTCTGAGCTTTGCATGATTACAAAAGGCTGTGCACAGCCTGTAGTGAGAGAGGGCTGTGAGGGTGGGGCTGGCCCAGACACACTTGTGGTATCGCTGGAAGCGCAATATTCCGCCTGTGTAAGTACATAGGCAGCAGGTCTGGCTATTTGGACCTGAAGGGGGCAGGTGAGGCCTTGGGACTGCACCCCTTGCTTGTGGTGGGTCGCGCTCGGTCCGCCAGGGTAGGTCGCAAATTTTAATCACCAGCGATCCTGGATATGCTTATTGATTTATGGCTGTTGGACCGCCTCCGTCCAAGCGCATGGCTTGACGTGTCTCCTGCGGCCGTGTTGGCTGGCGGAGGGTTTGGGTTGCGCGGAGCATAGAACTGGCACAGTGCACGGCCCTCCAGCAGTCGTGTGGCTGCCAGCGCTCGGAGCCCCCGGCAATTGATAAGCAGTGGGCCATGGAGGAGCGGTAAACGTTCCTGGGGTAGCTCTACCTCTCACCTGTGCTATCTTGGGACCTAGCCTAGCTCTACCTTTCACTAGTGCTGTCCTGGGACCTAGCCTAGCTCTACCTCTCACCTGGGCTGTCTTGGGACCTAGTCTAGCTCTTCCTCTCACTTGTGCTATCTTGGGACCTAGCCTAGCTCTACCTTTCACTAGTGCTGTCCTGGGACCTAGCCTAGCTCTACCTCTCACTTCTGCTGTCTTGGGACCTAGCCTAGCTCTACCTCTCACTTGTGGTGTCTTGGGACCTAGCCTAGCTCTGCCTCTCACTTGTGCTGTCCTGGGACCTAGACTAGCTCTACCTCTCACTTGTGCTGTCCTGGGACCTTGGCTAGCTCTACCTCTCACTTGTGCTGTCCTGGGACCTTGGCTAGCTCTACCTCTCACTTGTGCTGTCCTGGGACCTTGGCTAGCTCTACCTCTCACTTGTGCGGTCCTGGGACCTTGGCTAGCTCTAACTCTCACTTGTGCGGTCCTGGGACCTAGGCTAGCTGTGCTTCTCACTTGTGCTGTATTGGGACCTGGCCTAGCTCTACCTTTCACTTGTGCTGTCCTGGGACCTAGGCTAGCTCTACCTTTCACTAATGCAGTCCTGGGACCTAGCCTAGCTCTACCTCTCACTTGTGCGGTCCTGGGACCTGGGCTAGCTCTACCTTTCACTAATGCTGTCCTGGGACCTAGCCTAGCTCTACCTCCCACTTGTGCTGTCCTGGGACCTAGCCTAGCTCTACCTCTCACTAGTGCTGTCCTGGGACCTAGCCTAGCTCTTCCTTTCACTAGTGCTGTCCTGGGACCTAGCCTAGCTCTACCTCTCACTTGTGGTGTCCTGGAACCTAGGCTAGCTCTACCTCTCATTAGTGCTGTCCTGGTACCTAGCCTAGCTCTACCTGCCACTTGTGCTGTCTTGGGACCCTCGCTAGCTCTGCCTCTCACTAGTGCTGTCTTGGGAGGTAGGCTAGCTCTGCCTCTCATTAGTGCTGTCTTGGGACCTAGCCTACCTCTGCCTGTCACTAGTGCTGCCCTGGGACCTAGGCTAGCTCTGCCTCTTACCAGTGCTGTCTTGGGACCTAGACTAGGTCTTCTCAACACACCTTTTCCCAGAATCCTTTAGTAAAGACTAGTGGCAAGTCAGAGTACGGCCTGAAGTGCTGGACCACCTGTTAATGCACCCGGCAGGAACTCTAACCTAATGCTTCTGTTTCTAGGGAGAGGGAGATCTTTGAAGAGCAGATCCTTGAGAAGAAGATGCAGGATGCAGCAGCAGCGGGGGACGCATGCTGACGCCCCCATTCTACGTCTTGAATCACTGAACAAGTGCTCCTTCAAGAAGGGCTGACCTCAGGGATCCCTCTGTGGCTTGAAGGCAGGCCAGAGATCGGGCTCTGGACTTCCAGGAACAGCTTTCTGGAGATCTCATTATCCGTTACCACCCGACACTCTGCTGTCTTTGGGAAATCAGGAGAACTTTCAGTCTTTCTTCTTTCTATGCATTAGTGCCTCAACCTCATTTTATGTTTTAAATGTTTCCTTTGATTCTTTGAATTCAAGCTGAGGGAATATTGTGTTAATTGCCTGGCACTGTGATTGCACTGAGCTGTACCAGACTAACGCATGGCTGTAACTGCTCTCGCCAGTAATGACGCTTCTGCTCCTCCAGCCGCTGTGAGGCCCAGACCCCAAACTCCCATTACTCTTCATACTCTCACACTAGCAGAGGGTGGGGGCCGCGAGGGGAGAAGAGTCCTGTTCTGTAATGATGTGCTTGGGGGCCTGCAATTGGTTTCCTAGGTATGTGAGTGATGTGCTTGACGTCACAGGATCTCTTTGCAGTGCCTTGAATCTGAGAATGGTGCACTTGAAGTGATGAGGTCTGTGAGTTGTGGTATGCTGGACATCACTGGATCTGTGTGTAGTGTCTTGGATTTGTGAATGGTGCGCTTCAGATGGCGTCTTTGAGTGGTGGTGTGATGGATGTCAGAGGATTTCTGTGTAATGCCTTGGATTTGTGAATGGTCTCTTGATGTGATGGGGTCTGTGAGTGGTGGTGTGCTGGATATCACAGGATCTGTGAGCCATGTGCTTGATGTGATGGCATCTGCTTCTCGTGCAGGTCTTTAGTCCCAGCCGTGCACATTTGCTGCAGTCCCTCTGTGAATTTGTCAATGGTGCACTTGATGAGTGGTGGCGTGTTTGACGTCACAGGATATGTGTGTAATGCCTTGGATCTGTGAATGGTGCACTTGATGTGATGGGTCTGTGAATGGTGGTGGGCCAAGGTAGATTCTTTGGATCTGTGACTGGGGCCTGAGAAGTGTGTCCTGTGTTGGGCAGTTGAAGGGTGCTCCTTAGTTTGTGAACCATGTCTCTTTCCTGACTTAGGTGCGCTCCTGAATGTGAGTGCAGAGTCCTGTGTCTCGTGGCATCCCAGAGTGCCCTTGTTTTAAGCTCAGAGTGAGTGTGCAGGCACGTGAGACACCTGGAGAGCGAAGGAGAGGTTTTACTGCACCATGTGGTTATGTGCTGCCACTTGTGTCGGGCGAGCAGAGGAGTGTGTTGGCAGAAGCAGTGAATGGTTCATGAGAGGGGCTTCAATGGAACCAGTGCTCTTTTCGGGGGGGGGGGGGGGGAGGGGGGGGAGTGTTCTGTGCTTCTGTTTTTGTGCGTTTAAATGACTGTAGAACTGTCCTACCTCTAGTGCCTGCCCGTAGCACTAGGTCCACGGTGGGGGCAGGGGGGGTTGCAGCAGCACATTTTGTGCGGCGGCGGGGCAGCTGCATCACTTCCTGGGACAGGGGTGGGGTGGCAGTTTGCGCTCTCTCTCAAGGTGTCTGGTTTTTGCTTCTACTCCTTGATTACTACTTGGCCCTCTCGTGAGGGGCGCCTCTTTACAATTTACATTTGCAAAAGGTTTGATATATTTTTGTATTAATGCTGCTGATGATGTTCCTTTGACCGAGAATGTATCCATGACCCAAAAGGTAAAATAGTGTCATAAATGACAGTGCCTGTGGTGGTTGATAATCCATGATTGTAGTTGGGAAGTATACACACTGCTTCTCGTGCAGGTCTTTAGTCCCATCTGTGCACATTTGCTGCAGTCCCTCCGTGGTCTGTGTGCCTGGCACGGGTAATGCTGCCACGCGTCAAATCCCCGCTGTACCCTGTGCTGACACTTGGCCCCCGCACGTACATGGAAGTCTACCTATCTTCTCAAGTTGAAACCACCTCAGTCCTACTTCCTTTTCTTGTGCTTCCTGCGATGGCAGTGCCAGGAGAAACCATGTCCTGCCCACAATTTAGTGAAAAAAAAAAAACACTGGCCCCTCCAGACTGCTGTGGTCCATTAGAGACATTACTCCAGGACATCGGCGGAGAGTGATGCCTCTCTCTTCTGGCAAGCTGCAGCCCATCACTTGTAGACACACTACACAAGCTAGGGTGGTTGCTTAGTCAGAACTGTCAAACAAGTCTTGTGCCCAAGTATTAAAGTTTAAGATGGTGTTCGCTATGTGTCCTGTGAAAGGTGGACTCCAGACTCTAACTCTTCCCTGGGATAGTGATGCACCCAATCTTGACAGCTCATAGGTGTTTGTTGTCACTTATATTGCACAGTTCTGCCCTGCAGTTTGCTTTCATTGTTGTTCGGGTTGGCTTTTCAGTTCTCCAGCAACCCTTCGATACCCTCTGAGTTACACTACAACTCTCCTGAGCTTTGCCTAAAAGAAACATTTGGTGATGAATAAAAGATATCCTTGGATTTTGGATAAATGTTGAAACATTTGATATCCAGGAAATTTGTCTCTAGTGAGAATTTAGCTGAATTGAAACATACTGCCAAAAATAATGTTTCCTGCTCTGGGGTGTCTCTTCTGACCCTGCATTGGGTTGTGGCCTCCAGCCTGACTGGCTTGTGACATCTGACCCTACACTCTTCGCGACCTTTGGTCGATGCTGATGGTGTGACCTGTGTCCATCCACTGGTTGTGCGACCCTTCAGCCTACACTTGTGTCTGTTTCTTGGCCATATCCTGGTATCTGACGTCTGGATTTTTTCTGTAAAACCTCAGACCCTGCTCTTTATATGTCCAGATCGCAGTAGTTTGGGGAATTGTCCAGTGTTGGGAGGAAGAAAGGTTGTATCATTTTGTGGAAATAAGCTCTTCTCCATTTTTCAAAAATAATCAGAAAATCCCTTCTAGTCCATTGTTAGTATTTTAAGCGCCCGCCTCTGAAAGAATCATGAGCTGCACATACTCACGGCAGCAGCTAATTTCTCCTAACTCTGTTGGCATCAGTAGGCCTAACAAAGAATGTATTGTTTATAGTTCTCTTTAAGCGGACAGTGTCCTTGATATTTTTTTACAGATTTTTGAATGGATTATATTTCTGAATTAAATGGCATTTACCACATGTTTGTCTTATTGTTTTATCATTCAAGATTGTTGTAAAGGATGCAGATGGGGCGGGGGTGTATGTCTCACTTAGGCACCAGCAACTCCAGTGGGAAGCAGTGGAAGCACCACAGCTCTTAACAAAGTCCCCAGTGTTTGCGCTGTTTGCTGCCTTATCTTTAAGTATAAAATGTACCTGAAGTAGGTGTGTCTGAAAACAATGAAATAATACTTGCTGCAAATGGTTTATAGTCCCAAGGAATCTGAGCGGATCCCATTCTGAGACCATAGGAGAGTTACAGCCTCCTCATTCAAGAGCTCTCCGGTTTAAGGAGCGTCTCTCACATATACTGTTGCTTTCCTCCTAGATTTGTTTCCACACTGCAGAATGATCCAAGACCCCCCACTCACTTTCAGGTTACAGGTCCAGTGTCGGAGGTACATGATGCCCTGCGGAGTACTCCTGCTTCTCAGCCGGCCCCATTGACGTCACTAGTGCACGAGGGATGTGATCTCATTTCTTGCACCAACAACAAAGTTCGCTTTCGCATGCAGAACTGCTTTTATGGGGACGGGGTGTAAAGTCTAGACCACACCAGGACTGGACAAGTGTCTTTAGGTCTTCTTCGTCATAGATAGTAATATTCCTTCTTGGTCAGCTCATTACTTTGAATTTGACACCTAATTTCTAGCCAGAATATATCCCAGAAATGTTGTGCTCTCATTGACGGAGCATTCTGGTTTGCAAGTATACCAAGGATCAATCCAGGATTGGGCCGGTAACGTTGAATGTGAAGATGATATAGGAAGAAACTGTCGTAGCATGCGTGGATGTAGATACACATGCTCTGCATAGTCTTCCCATCTAGTCTTGGGGTCAGACGTTTGCAACCTTTTTTAATTTATTTGTATTTTTTTTTATTTATAAGAAGACTTTCGAGTCACGAGGTGTAGAGCCTCCTACCTTAATTGGTAATGCATGTTAGCACAGGCTCCAATTGTTTTTTTCTGCCATAGGGTTTGGATGTGTACTGATTGGGCTCTGTGTTAGACTCTTAAACTCCAGTTGTCCTTGAATAATCCAGACAGACTCTCTGGGCCTATCACCCCTGGTCTCCAGTGCCCTCCTGATGAGAATGCCTGCTCAGTGATGGAAAGGCTGACAGTGCCACACCAAGTTACAATGAACTGACCACCTTCAAGTCTACAAAACCTGCCTCTTCCCTGAGCAAAATACCATGTGCCAGGCCTGCCTCACTTTCCTGATGAAGATCGTTTGATACTGATGCAAGCAGAGGTGGGCCTATCTGAGGATGCAAAGATGAGATGAGCCAACACCCCTGACATGATCAGAGACCAAAACCTCGAGTTAGAGGAAGAAGCAGGCCTTTCCAAGGCCCTGCTGGTGCAGTCCAGTTCAGAGGTGAACTTCCCCTCTGAGTCTGAGGGAGCAGCACCTGGATCCCGATGTTCAGCCAAAGACTTCGACTGTGACTATAGTCATTACTCAGTTACCACCCATTGCCAGTCAGCGACCTTCGTGCACAGGCGTATCACCACCGCCATCGGAGTTAGGTGTCAAGCCCAGAGACTCAACATCCTGTGGGTCTATGTAGGAAGTTGGCTCTATATATACTATCTCAAAGTAAGAGATACTGTGCAGAGTCCAGGGGCTCCCCAAGAAGATTGACAGAGACAATAATAGATCATACTAATGCTCCATTTGTGGTGGTGTGGTTGAACAGTAGGCTTATCAGAGGGTAGTGTTAAGCATTTGTTGTACACACACAGGCAATAAATGAGGAACACACACTCAAAGACTTAACTCCAGGCCAATAGGTTTTTATATAGAAAAATATTATTTTCTTAATTTATTTTAGAACCACATTATTCAGAATTGAAGTACATAAATTGTAAGGTACCTGGCATAGGTAAATATGGAACTTTGAATTAAATCAGTAATGTACACAGTTTGGCATAAAATGGCAATAAGCTATTTTAAAAGTGGACACTGTGCAAAATTCAACAGTTCCTGGGGGTGGAGGGGGGGGGGGGGATTGGTTAGTTTGTCAGGGAAGTAAAGCACTTACAAGTTCAGTCTCTGGGGTAAAGGCAGCTCACCGTTGGTGGTTAAGGTGAACCCTAAACACCCAGCACCAGCAACACCGGGCCGGTCAGGTGCAGAAGTCAAAGTAGGGCCCAAATAACATAGATACCTATGGAGACTAGGGGTGCTCCGGTTCCAGTCTGCTAGCATAAGTTCCTACATCTTTGGGGAGCAGACCAGGGGGGTTTTGTAGAGCACTGGGGGTGAGCCCAAACTGGCAAACAAAATACACCCCCAGCGGCACAGGGGCGGCAGGGTGCAGTGGGCAAATAAGGCATCAGGTTTTGTATTGTTTCAATGGAGTGACCCTGGGGCAGGGCACAGGGGGCTTCTCGGGCCAGCCACCAATTGGGCATAGATAACGGCAGCCTGCTGGTCACTCCTGCACCGGTAATTGGTTCCTCTCGGGCCGGGGGCTGTGGGTGCAGTGCTTCTTCCAGGGGTCTGGTTCTTTATTACCGGTCAGGGGGATCCTCTGGATTCTATCTGCAGGCGTCGCCATGGGGGGTGCAGGAAGGTCGTCTCAGGGTGGACCCGTCGTGGGAGTCGCCAGGGGTCCTCGCTGCAGTGTTGGTTTCTCTGGACACAGGCTGGGGACATCTGGTGCAGAGTGTTGGGAACTCGTGCTTCAGGAGTGAGGGGGGTGTCCCTTTAAAGATGGTTTCTTCTTGGTTGTTTTGGACAGAGCCACTGTCCACAGGAGTTTCTTGGTCCTTTGGGTTGCAGGGCAGTCCTGAGTCAGTAGAGGTCGCTAGGCCCACTGGATGTGTCGCTGTTGCAGGTTCTTTGAATCTGGAGACAGGCCGGTAGGGCTGGGGCCAAAGCAGTTGTCGTCTCCTTCTCTGCGGGGTTTTCAGGTCAGCAGTCCTTCTTCTAGTTAGGTCATCAGGAATCTGTTTCCCTGGGTTCAGAGTCGCCCCTAAATACTAAATTTAAGGGTGTGTTTAGGGCTGGTGGGCAGTAGCTAATGGCTACTGTTCCTAAGGGTGGCTACATCCCCCCTTCCTTTGGGGTGGGGGGGGGGGCACATCCTTAATCCTATTGCGCTAAATCCTCCAAAGCAAGATGGAGGATTTTCTAAGGAAGGGGTCAGCTCTGCTCAGGACACCTTAGGGGCTGTCCTGGCTGGAGGGTGACTCCTTGTTTTTCTCATCATCTCCTCTGGACTTGCTGCCAAAAGTGGGGGCTGTGTCCAGGGGGCGGGCATCTCCGCTAACTGGCATGCCCTGGGGCGTTGCACATTAGGATTCATAATCAATTACCAAAAATCTCATCTTCAACCAGCACTGGTTCAACCTTACCTAGGTGCAATTCTCAGTACTCAAAAAGCATTAGCCTACCCAAATCCACAAAGGATACAGGCTTTTCAAATCCTCATATCACAAATACAGCCCAATCAGAATTACACAGTAAGATTTGTCATGAAACTATTGGGAATGATGGCATCATGCATAGCAATAGTACCGTATGCGACCACTGCAACAGCATCTCTCACAACAATGGTCTCAAGCACAGGGTCAGCTGCAGGATCTAGTGTTGCTAGACTGCCAAACCTACAAATCTCTGCTATGGTGGAATCACAACAACTTAATAAAAGGGCGGTCATTTCAGGACCCAGTGCCTGAGACCATAATAACAACAGATGCGTCAATGACAGGTTGGGGAGCTCATCTCAACAACCTAACCATACAAAGGGCATGGAACTCAACACAATTAATTTATCACATAAACCATTTAGAATTGTTAGCTGTTTTCATGGCCCTAAAAGCTTTTCAACCTCAGATCAGGCTCCAAACAGTCTTAATAAAAACAAACAATGTATTATCTGAAGAAATGGGGGAACACATTCATCCCAATTGTCCCTTCTAGCCCAAACAGTATGGAAATGAGCAATTCACAACTAGATTTATTTGCTAGCTGAATATGTCCCAGGGATACACAACCACTTAGCAGACCTACTAAGCAGGACGCAGCAACAAATACACAAATGTGAAATTCACTCACAGGTACTTCAACAGTACTTTCAATGTGGGGAACACCAGACATTGCGTTTTTGCTTGTTGCAAAAAGGTCTAAATGCTAAAACTTTGCATCCAGACATCCTCACCCTCTGTCCAAGGGCAATGCTTCATGGATCAACTGGCCAAGGATATTTGCTTACGCTTTTCCCCCTCTCCCATTAATTCAATTTCTGGTCAACAAACTGCGTCACACTTCTCTCACCATGATACTCATAGCTCCCACGTGGGCACGCCAACACTGGTACACAACACTTCTGGATCTGTCAGTAGTACCCCATCACAAACTTCCAAACAGACCAGATCTGTTAACATAGAACAAGGGTTGAATCCGGCATCCCAATCCCAGTGTACTCAACTTAGTGATTTGGCTCCTGAGGTCATAGAGTTGGGATATTTACACCTGCCATTAGAATGTATGGAAGTTCTCGAACAAACACTCAAGCCAACAACTAGACAATGCTATGTGAGCAAGTGTAAATGGTTTGTTTACTACTGTCAACCCAAAAATATAAACCCACTTAAAGCATCAATACAAGATATTGTATATTACCTGCTTTATGTACAAAAAGCAAATGTAGCTTTTTCCTCTATTAAGATGCATCTCACGGCTATACCAGCGTACTTACAAACCATACAACATACTTCTTTCTTCAGAGTCCCTGTCATAAAAGCCTTTATGGAAGGACTTAAACATATTATTCCACCAAGAACCCCACCAGTTCCTGCATGGAATCTCAATATTGTACTCGCAAGATTAATGGGACCATTATTCAAGCCTATTCATTCATGCAATATTCAATTTCTGACATGGAAAGTTGCTTTCTTAATAGCAATTACTTCATTAAGAAGAGTGGGTGAAATACAAGCATTCACTCTAGAGGAACCATTTTTCCAAGTACACAAACATAAAGTTGTACTTAGGACAAATCTGACATTTTTTCAAAAGTTGTTTCTCCTTTTCACCTTAACTAATCAGTGGAATTGCCAGTCTTCTTTCCACAGCCAGACTCAACTGCTGAAAGAGCTCTTCACACTCTTGACCTTAAAAGAGCTCTAATGTACTATGTTGACAGAACAAAAGAGTTAATGAAAACTAAACAGTTTTTTGTTGCGTTCCAAAACCCACATAAAGGTAATCCTATCTCAAAACAAGGATTAGCTAGATGGATTGTGAAATGTACTCAAACATGTTAGATTAAAGCAAAAAAGCAACTTTTGATAACTCCACTAGGAAAAAAAGGTGCATCTGTGGCATTTTTAGGAAGCATACCAATGGCTGACACATGCAAGGCTGCCACATGGTCCACACCACATACATTTACCAAGCATTACTGTGTGGATGTATTATCAAAGCAACAGGCCAATGTTGGTCAAGCAGTGCTAAAAACATTATTTCAAACCACTTCAACCCCTACAGGCTAGCCGCCGCTTTACTGGGAGAAGGACTGCTTTTTAGTCAATGCACAGCATGTGTATCTGCGCTACACATGCCATTGAACGGGAAATGTCACTTACCCAGTGTACATCTGTTTGTGACATGTAGTGCTGCAGACTCACATGCGCCCTCCCTCCTCCCCGGAAGCCTGTAGTCGTTGCAGTACTTATTTGTACATATGCATATATATTTACATTTGCATGGACATCTTATTTACTTATTACATTTAGTTGTACATTTACATTCTTTCACTCTATCACTCCTTCCTACACCCTAATACGGGAAAACAATCTAACAAGGGAGTCGATGCCCATGCGCACTGTAACCGAAAGTAGGAGTCACTCGATCCGGTGACTCGAGAAAAGACTTCTTCGAAGAAAAACAACTTGTAACACTCCAAGCCTAACACTAGATGGCAGAATATGCACAGCATGTGACTGCAGCGTCTCATGCCACGAACAGATGTCTACTGGGTAAGTGACATTTTCCATATATATACACACACATTATTCTTACCTCAGGTTTTGGGGGGGGGGGGCTGCCTATAAGTAATCTAGTGTAGTCTTACTGTTATAAAATACCTTTATTTTTGTAACACGGTGTAGGAGGCTGACCTGGCTTATATTGGGTACCAATGATACACCTTGTGCCAGGTCCAGTTATCCCTTATTAGTAGATTAGTAGTGTTCTAGCAGCTTAGGCTGACAGAGGTAGCTATAGCAGAGCAGCTTAGGCTGAACTAGGAGACATACAAAGCTCCTACTATACCACTTGTATCATATAATACCCTTTAACAATAAACCATCCCAACCTCTACAGTCTTTCAAACAAATATCCCAGGATGAATTTATGGATTTGGTCAAAGCAAGCAGACCTTCTGGTTGCCCTTCTGACCCTTGCCCACCACAAATCTTCAAGAACATCCTGCTATCTACTTCTGCTGCCACACCTGTAAGAATCATCATCAACAACTCTTTAACTTCAGGAACTTTTCCTACAGACCTGAAAAAGGCATACATACGATCATTATTAAAGAAAACAAACCTAGACCCGCAAGACCCCAACAACTACAGACCTATCACAAATGGACCTTTCCTGGGCAAATTGATAGAAAGAGCAGCATTCGCCCAGATGTCACAATTCATTGAAGACAATTCTATACTTTCAGACTTCCAAACTGGATTCCGCCCAGGAAGAAGCACTGAATCGGCACTCATGGCAATCTGGGACGATCTTAAAAACACAGTCGACCGAAATGGAGTTGCTGCACTACTTCTCTTGGACCTCTCAGCTGCCTTTGATACGGTTGACCATGACACCCTAACTCAAAGACTCCACGAAGCCGGCATACAAGGGATTGCTCTCGACTGGATTACTTCCTATCTCCAAAAAAGAGCGAATATCATCCACTCGCCCCCCTTCTCGTCCGAACCCTACCTCACAAAAACAGGGGTCCCCCAAGGGTCAATCATCTCACCTTTGCTTTTTAACATCTACATGATATCTTTACCAGAACTGATCAATGATTTCCATCTCACATGCCACAACTAGGCAGATGACACACAAATACTACTTCAATTAGAAGACTCCAAAAACATCGAAAACTCACAAATCTTCAGTTGCCTCAGAGCCGTTGATCAGTGGATGACCTGGAGCCATCTCAAACTAAATACCTCCAAAACTGAAATACTCATATGTGGTGACTGGAAACATTATGACCCTCTGTGCGTCTGGCCTGACGATCTCGGACCCCCTCCTCAATTATCCAAGGAAGTTAAACACCTTGAAATCACCATGGATTCCAAGTTAACTATGAATGCCCAAGTGGACAAATTAGCACGAACAAGCTTCATCACCTTAAAGACTTTACGACGCATGTTACCCCACCTCGGATTTCCACACGAGGTGCAAGCTACTATCTCACTTGTATTATCCAAACTGGATTATGCCAATAGCCTCTACCATGGATCATCTCTATCTGTTATGAAAAAACTACAACGTATCCAGAATTCCGCAGCCAGGCTACTACTACATATAAAGCCGCAAGCCCACATCTCCCCTGCCTTGAGAGCACTACACTGGTTACCCGTTGCCAGAAGATGCACTTTCAAACTGCTTTGTATCACCCACAAAGCTATACATGGAACAGGACCGCTTTTTATCAGAAAGAAAATTACCAAATACATCCAACAAAGAACCCTCCGCTCAAGACTGGCACCCCGCCTTAGAACACCACCGTACAAGAAAAAGACTGTAGGTGGTACATGCTTCTCCGTCCAAGCAGCCAAACTATGGAATTCATTACCCCCAACTATAAGAGCCACAGATAACTTTCTTGTTTTCAGAAAACTACTCAAGAGTTGGCTCTTTCCTTCATAACCACCTTTTTCAAACAACTATGAACTGCATATGCCTATGTGGATAAATATTTTTTCAGATTATATGTATATTTCTATTTAGTTATAGTTTCTTTGGAAAATATGTATTGCTACTGTCAACAATAAAATACACACACACACTCTTAAACCTGTCTGACTAAGTATTTTTTACCCATGATTCTAATTATGTATTGTATGTGCATATGTGTGTGTATTCATGTATGTGTGTGTATAAATATATATATATATATGTGTATGTATGTGTATATGTTGTTTCTGTGCTTGGCATGTTTGTGGATCGTTGCATGGCTCCTGGTTTTTGGGTTGTTATACTAGATATCTATGAATTTCTGCTCTCATTTTTCATCACTCTTATGTCATGTCTCTATCAAACTATCCTCCATTCTCACTCTGACTCATCCCAAATCCCTTCGACCACTTTCATCTCCTAAATATCTCTGCCTACGCTCTTCCCTCCACCTCCACATCTAACTCACCAAACCTCACTCTACCTCTGTGACCTCCCACACAACCCTACTAAATTCTCCTGCATTCATCTCACCCTGCTACTATGCTCTCTCTAACCCTTCCACATACTCTTCCCCCCTCCACCCCCCTTTATTCATCCCAAGCCTTTGGATTGAGTAAATGAAGGATATACTCCCAATTAACACTTCTGGATTTCTTTCCTCCTCCACCCCTCCATTACTCCAGTCAATCTAACTAACAAACTCTCATATCCGCGGGTCAAATGAACTCATCATAATACTAAAACTGTACTCATTATTAAATGATACTAATCCATCACTAATTCTTGTTGGGTTCCGGAGTAGCGTGCTACTCATCGAAAAGCGCTTCGACGCCTCGTCCGGGGTAGTAAGCGCTATATAAATACGATTACAATACAATACAATATAGGTACTATATCATAAGAAAGACAATACTCAGAGTTGCTAAAAATAAACATACTTTATTTTAGTGACAATATGCCCAAAAATATCTCAGAGGATATACTCCCTTAGGAGGTCAGTAAAATACACAAAATATACACACAAACAAAAATCAGGTAAGTAAAAGAGTCAGAAAGTAGTGCAAACACTGTAGAATACAATAGGATGCAATAGGTCTAGGGGCAACACAAACCATATACTAAGAAATTGGAATGCGAACCACAAGTGGACCCCTAGGCTAGTGTAGTGTGTAGAGGGTCGCTGGGAGTGTAAGAAAACACTAAGGGTGTCCAAGATACCCCACCCCAAGACCCTGGAAAGTAGGAGTAAAGTACTACTATTTCCCCAGAAACACACTAAAGTCGTGATAAGGGATTTTGCAAAGACCACAACAGACTGCAAAGCGCTGAAGACGGATTCCTGGACCTGAGGACCTGCAAAGGAAGGGGACCAAGTCCAAGAGTCACGAAAGTGTTCGGGGGGGGGGGGGGGGGGGACAGGAGCCCACTAAACCCCGGATGAATGTGCAAAATGGCTGCCTCCGGATGGAAGAAGCTGAAGATTCTGCAACAAAGAAAGGTGCTAGGAACTTCTCCTTCATGCAGAAGATGTTTCATGGAGTGCTGGAGGATGCAGAGTTGTTTCCTTGGCAAAATACCACAAACAAGTCTTGCTAGCTGCAAGAGTCACGGTTGAAGAAAAAGGGTGCTGCCCGGGCCCAGGCAGGACCAGGATGTCGCCATTTGGGAGAGGAGACAGAGGGGCCCTCAGCAACGTAGAGAGCCCATGCACAAGAAGGTAGCACCTGCAGAAGTCCTTGAACACGGGTTCAAGAAGTCTGAAAATGGCGGTCGTCTGAACATTGCAAAAGAGGGTCCCACGACACCAGAGATCAACTCAGGGAACTGAGGATCACAGGACAGAGTGCTGGGGACCTAGGCTTGGCTGTGCATGCAGGAGTGTGTTGAAATATGCACAGAAGCCCTTGTAGCTGCAGTTCACGCGGTGCACAGGACTACTGTCTGGAGAAGGGAGGCAAGGACTTGCCTCCTCCAAATTTGGACAGTTGGCCCACTGGACAGTCTGGGTCACTTGGGTCCACCACCTGTGTTCCAGGGGCCACACTCGTCCGGGTGAGACGGGTCCCAGAGTGCCGGTGGTGCTGAAGTTTGGTGCCTGCTGAAGCAGGGGGAAGATTCCGTCGACCCACTGGAGATTTCGTTGTGGCTTCCAGTGCAGAATGAAGGCAGGCAGACCCCAAAGCATGCACAACCAGGAAACAGTTGAGAAAGCGGGCAGGATTGGAAGCTACAATGTCGCTGGTAGTCTTCTTTCTACTTTGTTGCAGTTTTGCAGGTGTCCTGGAGCAGTCAGCAGTCAATCCTTGTCAGAAGTCGAAGAGAGAGGTGCAGAGGAACTATGGTGAGTTCTTGCATTTGTTATCTGAGGAAAAGCCCACTGGAGAGACCCTAAATAGCCCTCAGAGGAGGATTGGCCAACTAGTCAGGTAAGCACCTATCAGGAGGGGTCTCTGACGTCACCTGCTGGCACTGGCCACTCAGAGGCCTCCAGAGTGCCCTCACATCTCTGGATCCAAGATGGAAGAGGTCTGGGACACACTGGAGGAGCTCTGGGCCCCACTTCTGGGGTGGTGATGGACAGGGGAGTGGTCACTCCCCTTTCCTTTGTCCAGTTTTGTGCCAGAGCAGGGACTGGGGTTCCCTAAACCGGTGTAGACTGGCTTATGCAAGGAGGGCACCCTCTGTGCCCTTCAAAGCATTTCCAGAGGCTGGGAGAGGCTACTCCTGCCCAGCCTTTAACACCTATTTCCAAAGGAAGAGGGTGTAACACCCTCTCTCAGAGGAAATTCTTTGTTCTGCCTTCCTGGGTAGGCCCAGGAGGGCAGAACCCTGTCTGTGGGGCGGCAGCAGCGGTAGCTGCAGAGAAAACACCAGAGAGCTGGTTTGGCAGTACCCGCTGTCCATCGTGGAGCCCCGGGATGCATAGAATTGGCACCCCAATACCAGATTTGGCATGGGGGGGGGGGGGGGGGGGGGGGTGACAATTCCATGATCTTAGACATGTTATATGGCCATATTCGGAGTAACCATTGTGAAGCTACATATAGGTGTTGACCTATATGTAGTGCACATGTGTAATGGTGTCTCCGCACTCACAAAGTCCGGGCAAATGGCCCTGAACTATGTGGGGGCACCTTGGCTAGTGCAAGGGTGCCCTCACACTTAGTAACTTTGCACCTAACCTTCAGAAAGTGAAGGTTAGACATATAGGTGACTTTTAAGTTACTTAGTGCAGTGAAAATGGCTGTGAAATAATGTGTGTTAATTGTCTGAGCTCCCTACGGGTGGCAAAAGAAATGCTGCAGCCCATAGGGACCTCCTGGAACCCCAATACCTGGGTACCTAGGTACCATATACCTGGGAATTATAAGGGTGTTCCAGTTGAGATTGGTAAAAGTGGTCACTAGCCTATAGTGACAATTTAAAGGCAGAGAAAGCATACACACTGAGGTTCTGATTGGCAGAGCCTCAGTGACATAGTTATTCACTACACAGGTACACACATTCAGGCCACAACCTATGAGCACTGGGGTCCTGGCTAGCAGGATCCCAGTGAGACAAGCAAAACAAACGGACATACATGTAAAAAAAAAAATGGGGGTAACATACCAGGCAAGATGGTACTTTCCTACACACTGTGTGGTTCCTTTCATATGTGATAAGTTGCTGTGTGACTATTGTGGTATTGTACAAGCTTTGCATCCCTCCTAGATAAGCCTTGGCTGCTCATCCATAGCTACCTCTAGAGAGCCTGGCTTCCTAGACACGAACACTTAATCTGGGTTGCCATGACCTGGTATAAAGTACCAACACCACAGATGTGTACCACACACCAGGCCAGCATCCTATATAACTCCATGGTGGATTCTGGGTGAAGATGACCTGCAAAAGAAGGGGACAGAGTCCAGTCCACGCAGGAGTGTCCAGGTGGGGCAGGAGGCAATAGCCACCCTTCTGCGGGTGAAGATCTAGGTAGACAGTGATGGATGAAGTCTCCTAGTTGCTGGATTGCTAACAGGTCAGAGGTCAGGAAGACCATCGCCATGCAACTGGAGCTGTTGGAAATTTGCAGAGCTGAACAAGACCAGCCAGGTCCTGGGGACTCTACCCTTGGAGGGGAGTCCAGACTGACCCTCAGAAGATAAGAGCCAGCAGAAGCAGTACTATCCTCCACGAGCAGCCCACTAGCAGCAGGCACAATAAGCCGCAGTGAGGTCCATGCAGCACTCCTGAAGAGGAGACCCACGTCGCTGGAGCAGCAGATAGGAGACTGCCCTTGCAATTGTAGAGTGCTGGGCTACCTGGAGACTGAAGATCCCTCAGAGCAGGAGTCAATAAGCCTTGGTTGCAGAAGTAGTCACAGTGAACAGGGTTTATGTCTTGCAGGAAGAGGCAAGGGCTCACTATCTACCAAGTTGAGCGAAAGGCAGAGAGGACCCCTCAGAACCACCACTTGTGCTGAAGAATCTTCACAGGTCCAAAGGACAGCAGATACCAGCAGGCAGACATTGTTGCTTGCAGATGCAGAGGAGTGGCTCTTTCACTCCAAGGGAGATTCCTTCTTGCTTCTTTTGTGCAGCTGAAGTCTTGCTAACCCCAGAGGATGCACAGCCATAGAAATGTTGCAAGTTGCTGACAGGAGCCACGTAAACAATATTGCAATGAGATTTCATCCCAGTGTTGCAGTCTTGTTCGGTTCCTGAGAAGTTCAGCAGCGGTTCCGGTGGCCAGGAGCAGAAGAGGTTGTTGCAGAGGAGTTCTGGTGGAGTCTTGCACAACAAGTCTGGGAACCCACTGGCAAAAGGAGTCCCTAAATAGCCCCAAAAGGGGCTTGGTCACTTTGCAAGGTGACCACCCATCAGAGGGGGTCACTGACGTCATCTGCCTTCCCTGACCAGTTAGCTGCTCTCAGGAGACCTCTGCCCATCTTATTTTCAGGATGGCAGAATCAAGTGGCCACCTGGGGGAGCTCTGCGCACACCACCCCTGGGGTGGTGATGGACAGGGGAGTGGTCACGGTAGGAAGCTGGCCTGGTGTGTGTGGTGGAGACCTATGGCATTTGCACTTTATATCAGGTCCAGGCAATCCCTGTTAATTAGTGAGACAGTGTCTGGGAAGCCAGGGCTCCCTAGTGGTAGCTGTGGTGAGCAGCTAAGACTTGTCTAGGAGGATTGTAAAGCACTTGCAATACCACAGCAGTTACACAGCAACTTATCACACCTGAAAGGAACCACACAGTGTCACAAAAATAAAGGCACTTTATTACAGTAGCACGGAACTAGATTATAGGCAGCCCCCCAACTGGAGGTAATATATATAATATTAATAAACACAAGCTTTATTCAGTGATAAAAAAAAAACATCAAAGCAGATAACCATAGTACCCCATATGATTACAAATTGAATTAAAAAATAAATAATAAAAACAGTTAAAAAAACACCATTCCATACTAACAATAAACATTTATGTCTCTCAGTTCTTACCCTACAACATGCATACTTACAAATTACTGTATTTTTAAAAGGCTAACTGCATGAATCAGAGCAATAGAAGTATCGCTCTTTAGAATCCTGAGGGCGATAACAAGTTGTCTGATGCCCAAGTTCTGACAAACTGGACGAATCCACTTACGTCGAGAAAGAGCATACCCTGGACAGAAGAATATGAAGTGTTTGAACGATTCAAGGGCAGCATTGCAGCCTGGGCATAGGTTAAATACTGGTGGTGTCCTCCAACTACCAGTGAAAGACAATAACGGTAAACACCTGTAACGAAAACGGGCATACAAACTCTTTACAACGGAGTCTGGAATAAGATCTAAATAAGATTCATACTGGGGGTACCACTTAAAATCAAGAAATTGGTAGGTCAATCGTCCATGGGATGTACCAAGGAGATAGTTGTTCCTAACATAAAACCAATAAACTGTTTTCAGAGATTGTTTCTGAGCCTTCCCTATATCCTGTGGGTTGTCCCAGTAGTTCCCAAGTCCAAGGGTATGAAACCAGTTAGACACATGCCTAAGCCATGGAATAGAGGCTGCATTAGGTCTTTTTTTTAGAAGATCAAGAAGTGAGTCCCTATAAATAGTGAGCTCTTGGGTGGTCCAGATCCTTATCGTGTCAGAAATGCGATTAAAACCAAGGTTCAGAAAAATGGGGATCAGAGGAGTAATGCTTGGGCACGCAAGTAATGCTCTGGCAAAGCTATTTTCACCCACAGACAGTTTGGTGGTTTTACAAAATCCCCACACCACGGCGCCATGGGTAACAGCATTTTGTGCTTTTTCCAAATAGCCGGGGAAACGGCTTTCATGGCAGTACTTTTATATAGGCGCAAAATGGCACCTGATCTATGTTGGAGAAGAGACAGACTTTTGCTAATCTGATCTTCCCAATGTAATTTATTGGAAATCCTCACACCCAAATAGTTTATCGAAGTGACTTTATCCAAAGGAACCCCAGCTATAGTGATAGTGCACCTCATGGCTTGTTCTGGGCTAAACACCATTAATTTGGTTTTGCTGACATTCAGTTCCAAACCATGACCTGCACAAAATGTTGAAAACTTGTTAACAAGGGTCTGGAGCCCCATTGGAGTCTTAGAGATGAAGAGGGAGTCATCTGCAAAGAGTAGTACAGGGATTTTTTGCGCATTCAAGGAGGGGGCATCGTTTTGACAAAGAAACACAGCTTGTACCACCTCATGTATATATAAAGTAAATAGTGTTGGTGCCAACATACAAGCTTGATGTACCCCCCCGCTGGATTGCAATGTGGTCTGTTAGTTCTCCCGGATTACCCCATCTCACCTGAGCATATGTGCCCTCGTACAGCCGTTGTAGAAGATGAACTATGTTCCCTGGATACCTATTTTATGTAGAACACCCCATAGTTTATCTCGGGGAACCATGTCAAAAGCAGACTGAAGATCCACAAAAACAACATATAAATTTTGTTTGTCAAGGATTACATATTTCCAATAAAAGAGCGCCAACCTGAAAACCTGATCCGCCGCACTAGTTTTGGGGCAGAAACCCGCCTAGAGTGGGGACATCACATAATGGACATCAACCCAGTCCAAAAGCTGTTTAGCAAAGATTTTTTGAAGATTATCGATAAGGCTGATGGGTCTATAGTTAACAGGTGAGCTCACTTCAGTTGTTTTTCTTCTAAGAAGCTTTTTCTAGTCACGAGATTGAATGACTCCTCCTTTTGGCGATAGTGCGCATGGGCATTGAGTCCTTTGAGTCCAAGGGTTCCCCTTAGAGGTAAGATAGAGGCAAAAAATTAGATAACTCTAATGCTCTATTTTGTGGTAGTGTGGTCGAGCAGTAGGCTTATCAGAGGGCAGTGTTAAGCATTTGTACACACACAGGCAATGAATGAGGAACACACACTCAATGACAATTCCAGGCCAATAGGTTTTTATAGGGGGAGCCTCTGGATTCCCTCTGCAGGCGTCGCTGTGGGGGCTCAGGGGGTCATCTCAGGCTACTCACTGGGTCGCAGTCACCGGGGAGTCCTCCCTGTGGTGTTTGTTTTCTGGATCTCGAGCTGAGGGCGTTGGGTGCAGAGTGGGAAGTCTCATGCTGCCAGCAGGAAATGTGAGTTCTTTAAAAGTTGCTTCTTTGTTGCAAAGAAGTTGCTGTTGTTGAGCAGAGCCGCTGCTCACAGGACTTTTTTGGTTCTTTAGTCTAGGGAAGTCCTCTGAGGCTTCGGAGGTCGCTGGTCCCTGTCGGATGCGTCGCTGGTTGCAGGTTTTCGAGTCAGGAGACAGGCCGGTAGGGCTGGGGCCAAAGCAGTTGTTGTCTTCCGTCTTCTCTGCAGGGCTTGTAGGTCAGCAGTCCTTATTTCTTCAGGTTGTAGGAATCTGATTCCCTGGGTTCTGGGTGCTTCTAAACACTAGATTTAGGGGTGTGTTTAGGTCTGGGAGGGCAGTAGCCAATGGCTACTGTCCTGGAGGGTGGCTACATCCTCTTTGTGCCGCCTCCCTGTGGGGAGGGGGGCACATCCCTAATTCTCAAGATGGAGGATTTCTAAAGGCAGCGGTCACCTCAGCTCAGGGCACCTTAGGGGAAGTTCTGACTGGTGGGTGACTCCTCCTTGTTTTTCTCATTATCTCCTCCAGCCTTGCCGCCAAAAGTGGGGGGAGTGGCCAGAGGGGCGGGTATCTCCACTAGCTGGGATGCCCTGGGGTGTTGTAACAAAAGGCAGGAGCTTTTGAGGCTCACTGCCAGGTGTTACAGTTCCTGCAGGGGGGGCGAGAAGCACCTCCACCCAGTACAGGCTTTGTTCCTGGCCCAATAGTGACAAAGGCACTCTCTCCATGTGGCCAGAAACTCGTCTGGTTGTGGCAGGTTGACAGAAACTGGTCAGCCTAGCATTAGGAGTTGGACTGGTATTCAGGGGGTATCTCTAAGATGCCCTCTGGGTGCATTTTACAATAAATTCTACACTGGCATCAATGTGCTTTTATTGTGCTGAGAAGTTTGATACCAAACTTCCCAGATTTCAGTGTAGCCATTATGGAACTGAGGAGTTTGTGTTTGACCAACTCCCAGACCATATTCACTTTTATGGCTACCCTGCACTTACTATGTCTAAGGTTTTGCTTAGACACTGTAGGGACATAATGCTCATGCACATATGCCCTCACATGTGGGATAGTCCACCCTGCCTTAGGGCTGTAAGGCCTTCTAGAGGGGTGACTTACCTATGCCACAGGCACTCTGAGGGGAGTGTCATGTCGACTTAGTCATTTTCTCCCCACCAGCACACACAAGCTGTGAGGCAGTGTGCATGTGCTGAGTGAAGGGTCCCCAGGGTTGCATAAGACATGCTACAGCCCTTAGAGACCTTCTCTGGCCATCAGGGCCCTTGCTACCAGGGGTACCATTTACAAGGGACTTATCTGGGTGTCAGGGCTGTGCCAATTGTGGGAACAAAGGTACAGTTTAGGGAAAGAACACTGGTACTGGGGCCTGGTTAGCAGGGTCCCAGCACACTTTCAAATCATAACTTGGCATCAGCAAAGGCAAAAAGTCAGGGGGACACCTACCCCCACCCCCTTCACCCTCTCTCTACAGCATGCCTCAGTGATAACCCCCGCAGGCAATGATTCCAGACTGTTGGTGGCTGCAGGAAGCTCAGTCCCCCTTCACCCTTGGTGGCTGCAGGAAGCTCAGTTCCGCTTCACCCTTGGGGGCTGCAGGGAGCTCAGTCTCACTTCACCCTTGGGGCTGCAGGAAGTTCAGTCCTGCTTCACCCTTGGGGGCTGCAGGAAGCTCAGTCCCACTTCACCCTTGGGGGCTGCAGGAAGCTCAGACCCGCTTCACCCTTGGGGCTGCAGGAAGCTCAGTCCTGCTTCTCCCTTGGGGCTGCAGGAAGCTGAGTCCGCCATCACCCTTGGGGGCTTCACCCTTGGGGCTGCAGGAAGCTCAGTCCTGTTTCACCCTTGGGGCTGCGGGAAGCTCAGTCCTGTTTCACCCTTGGGGCTGTGGGAAGCTCAGTCCCGATTCACCCTCTGGGGGCTGCATGAAGCTCAGTACCGCTTCACCCTGTGGGGGCTGCAGGAAGCTCAGTCCCGCTTCGCTCTTGGGGCTGCAGGAAGCTCAGTCCCACTTCACCCTTGGGGCTGTAGGAAGCTCAGTCCCGCTTCACCCTTGGGGGCTGCAGGAAGCTCAGTCCCACTTCCCCCTTGGGGGCTGCAGGAAGCTCAGTCCCGCTTCACTCTTGGGATTGCAGGAAGCTCAGTCCCGCTTCACTCTTGAGGTTGTAGGAAGCTCAGTCCACCTTCACCCTTGGGGCTGCAGGAAGCTCAGTCCGCCTTCATCCTTGGGGCTGCTGGAAGCTCAGTCCCGCTTCAACCTTGGGGCTGCAGGGAGCTCAGTCTGCCTTCACCCTTGGTGGCTGCAGGAAGCTCAGTTCTGCTTCACCATTGGGGTTGCAGGAAGCTCTGTCCACCGCACCTGAAGAGCTGACAGTCTGAGTGTTCCTGTCCCTACTGTCGGGTCGTGGGTAAAAGCACAGTGACCATGCCGACACAAGATATGGTGATTGGCAGTATCTTTATTCACTCCGCTCCGCAGGCCTAGGAAAAAGCCCTTTCCCGCTCCTCACATTTAAAGATTATGTCTACGTCACCCAGGGCGCACCCATTGATCCCGGTTCTAACGGGATGAGCGGCATAGCCCCTGCGGGATATGGGTGAGATGGACTGGCCCTGACGTCGACACTACATCCCTCCCCAACTGAAGGATGAAAACCATAACAGGGCAACCATCATGATCAACCTACAGGATAGAAAAATCACAACATTAATCAATCATGTCTCCAGACAGGCAGTGACGCAGAGGCGTCCAAACGAATGCCCCAGTTCAGCCGAGTGCAAAGTCTGCATATTGCCTGGACGGGCTGGGGTTAGACCTTAGTTGATAGCACTCACTCCCACACCTTCCGGACGCCGGCTTCTGGCTCAACCCTAGGCTGGAGGCACCTGCCTCCGTGATTGTGTCTTCAGTTGTTGTTGGCGTCTTTGGGGATGCTGGTTCTGGGTGATCCACTGAGGTCCTTCCCGCGATGGGACCATCTTGGTTTTCCATGCCCTCAGGAAGGGTTGGACTCCTCTCATGGTCGTTCTGGGCCTCAGTTGTGGCATTTGAGACTGGGCAGTGTTTCGGGTTACCTCTTCCGACCCGCGGCTTGCAGTTATTATTGTGCCCTTCACAACAGTCACTGTCCAGGGTAGTGCTTCAAAGGGTAACCAAAATTTGCCTCCAGGGTGGCAGTCTTTCACTAGGACAGCATCTCCCACTTGAATGGATACTTCTCGGGCCCTCTGCCTCCAAGAGGCATAGGCGTTGGTTTGGGACCTTTGTCTTTCTGACTAGCTCTGGGGCGGCTGGACTGCCCATGACAGGTGATGTGGGATAATGTCCGTCACTACTCGTCCAAAACAAAGCTGACGTGGGGTCACACCCATGGTGGGTGACTTGGTACTCCAGGAGGAAGGCGTATATTGCACTGAGGGGCCATTCACCGTGATGACCGGCGCTGGGGGGGCTCCGGGGCCCCGCTGGCTTGGCAAACTAGGCAGCCTTTGTCGGTGTCCTCCACTAGCTGGTCCAAACCCGGGAACCAGACCTTGCTTTGGAGCCGGTTTTTAGACTTGACAATGCCTTGGTGGGCCCTGTGCGCCAGTGACACAGCTCGGGCGACCAGACTAGCGGGGATTACCAGGCGGAGCCCCCTCAGCAGGAACCCCCCCCCTCGCTTACTGACAGTTCATGCCAGCATTCACCAAGATAGCGTCGTTCACATTGAGGACCCCCGGGAGCCCTTGCAGGACCCCCTTGATGGTGTGTTGAAACACCTCCGCAGCACTGGAGATGCCAAAATTCCACTGGGTATATCTCCAGAGGCCAATGTGTGTGGAAAAGATGGTTATCGGCCTGGATGTTGGGTGTAGCACAATCTGATGGTACCCTGACCTGAGGTCCATTTTGGAGAACCACTGGGATCCTGACAGCTCACCTATGATGTCTATGGTCGGGGTCAGGTGCCGTTCCCTCTTGATCGCCTGATTGGGTAGGCACATATGCGCGCAAATTCGGACAGCCTCCGGTTGTGTGGGTTTTCGTGCGACAACAATTGGGGACACCTATGGGGTGGGACCTGCCACTCTTTCAATGATGCCTACCCTCTCCAGGAGTCGTAGTTCTTGTTCTACTTTTGGGCGTAGGTGGAAAGCTACCCGTCTGTGTCTGAGGGCGACTGGAGCTACTGAGTCGTCAATGTGGAGTTTCAGACAATCAATCCCCTTGAAGAGTGAATCAAACTATTTTACGAGGTCTTCTAGATCGTTGGCATGGATGCTAAATGCAAAATGTACTAAGTTGAAGTTCTGGGCGGTCTGGCAGGCAAGCAGGAACCCTGAGCCTTCTTTGGACACGTAGATTTTAGCCAATACTGTGGTGCTTTCATGGGCAACTTCTGCTGTGAAGACTCATGCCATTTCAAGTGGTTGAGTGTTGCCAAATGCATAGACCTCTACTTGTGTCGGTATGAGTGGTGGTGGCGGCTTGGAAAGTCTCTGGTACCCTTCTGCGGCCATGAGATTTATCGAGGCACCAGTGTCGACTAATGCAGATACGGGTAGGCCTTGTAGCAGCACCTGGCACGTGGGTAGCCGTCAACCACCGATGGTGTGCACAACATGGACCACATGGTGATCATCGTCCATATCACTGTCCGAATGCGTGGGTGGGGTGGCATCTATTGACCATCTTCTTAGATGTGGGTGCCACTGCTCTTGGCGCGGATCGACAGACCTCCGTGAAGTGGTTTGGTTTCCCACGTGCGCTGCACGTTTTCCCTCATGCTGGGAAGCTTCCGGGGTGCGGTAACAATCCTCCACACCACTTGCAGTGTCTGTCAATGTGTCTCCCTATGTGGCTGTCGTCCTTTGTCTGCGGTGCGCTTGTGGACACTGTGTACTGATTCTGTTTTGACCTGGACTGTTGGTGCCTGCTCCATGTGCGCGGTGCGTGCCTTTGACAGCTTAAGGGAAAGTCCTTCATTTGCATGTTTGGCTGTTGTAGGATGTGCTCTCTGAGCTTCGATGAGGGGCATCCCTGGATAAACTGCGCCTGGATTTCGTCTTCCTCGTCGGGCAGCGTGCATGTGCTGGCCAGTTCTCTCAACCGTGCATAGAAGACGTCAACTGATTTGTCGGATGTTTGGCGCGCCTGGCTGAGCAAGAATCACTCATAGTCGGGATTTGCGTACGGTTCGAAATGTGCTGTGTTTGCCCTCCTGAGAGTGTCATACGTGTGTGGTCTTGCTTCAATTATCGACTTGTACACATTGTGGATGTCCGCCCCCCTAGATGAAGAAGGGGAGGGTTCTCTTGCGCTCCGCTTGAATGTCCAGAGCATCAAAGTGGGTTTCGAGGTGCTCTACCCACACTTTCCACCTTGCTGCCTGTGTTGTGGGGGCTCCTGTGATGGTGAATGGCTCCAGGGCGGGGATACCAGCCATGTTGGGGGAGGTATTGGGTTGTCCGTGGGGGGCGGGGGAAAGACGCTTTGAAGTCCGTGCCTTGGGAGCAGCGGCTTCCTCACCTCAGATAATGCTGGAAGGACTTCTGCTAGTAAAACACTTCACATGCAACGTGCTGTCAGGCAGGTGTGGTAGCACGTGGGACCTGGGATAGTCTGCTTGCTGGATTTGAGAGGCGGCTGGCTTCTTTGTTGTTGGCACTGTGGTGTAGGTACAAGTGGTGTCTTTCCTGGAGTCCGTCCCATATCGGTAGGCTAGCTGAGTAGCAGGAGTCCCAGCAGGGTGTTCCTGCCCCTCCCTGGAAGTGCTGGTTGAATACACGGCAGGAGGCCCAGTCGGGCACAGCTCATGGGGGTGGGGCGCACAAACACCTGCAGTGGCGTTGCGAAGGGCCGCAGGCTGCACTCAGAGGAGCCGCACTTTACCACTCGTGCAGAGGGCCGGGCTGGAGAGTGCCACCGAAACCTTCGGGCCGGTGAAGGGCGTGTCGCCGTGACCACGCGCTGGCAGCAACAGGCTGGACGAAATGCGGCACAGTTTTGTAGAGGCATCGCACCCGGGACCTCCGGTATTGTAGGCTGGTGGGCCCAACCCTCATCGCCAGTTGTCTGGTCCCACCCTCGTCGCCAGCTGTCAGGTCCCACCCTTGTCGCCAGCTGTCAGTCCCACCCTCGTCGCCAGCTGTCGGGTCCCACCCTCGTCACCAGTTGTCGGGTCCCACCCTCGCCGCCAGCTGTCGGGTCCCACCCTCGCCGCCAGTTGTCGGGTCCCACCCTCGTCGCCACCAGCTGTCGGGTCCCACCCTCGCTGCCAGTTGTCGGGTCCCACCCTCGTCGCCACCAGTTGTCGGGTCCCACCCTCGTCCCAGTTGTCGGGTCCCACCCTCGCCGCCAGCTGTCGGGTCGCACCCTCGTCCCAGTTGTCGGGTCCCACCCTCGTCGCCAGCTGTCGGGTCCCACCCTCGTCGCCAGTTATTGGGTCCCACCCTCGTCCCAGTTGTCGGGTCCCACCCTCGCCGCCAGCTGTCGGGTCCCACTCTCGTCCCAGTTGTCGGGTCCCACCCTCGCTGCCAGCTGTCGGGTCCCACCCTCGCCGCCAGCTGTCGGGTCGCATCCTCGTCCCAGTTGTCGGGTCTGTAGGAAAGTACCATCTTGCCTGGCATGTTACCCCCATTTTTCACTGTATATATGTTGTTTTAGTTGTATGTGTCACTGGGACCCTGCCAGCCAGGGCCCCAGTGCTCATAAGTGTGCCTGAAAGTGTTACCTGTGTTATGACTAACTGTCTCATTGAGGCTCTGCTATCCAGAACCTCAGTGGTTATGCTCTCTCATTTCTTTCAAATTGTCACTAACAGGCTAGTGACCAATTTTACCAATTTACATTGGCTTACTGGAACACCCTTATAATTCCCTAGTATATGGTACTGAGGTACCCAGGGTATTGGGGTTCCAGGAGATCCCTATGGGCTGCAGCATTTCTTTTGCCACCCATAGGGAGCTCTGACAATTCTTACACAGGCCTGCCACTGCAGCCTGAGTGAAATAACGTCCACGTTATTTCACAGCCATTTACCACTGCACTTAAGTAACTTATAAGTCACCTATATGTCTAACCTTTACCTGGTAAAGGTTAGGTGCAAAGTTACTTAGTGTGAGGGCACCCTGGCACTAGCCAAGGTGCCCCCACATTGTTCAGGGCAAATTCCCCGGACTCTGTGAGTGCGGGGACACCATTACACGCGTGCACTACACATAGGTCACTACCTATGTGTAGCTTCACAATGGTAACTCCGAATATGGCCATGTAACAAGTCTATGATCATGGAATTGCCCCCTCTATGCCATCCTGGCATAGTTGGCACAATCCCATGATCCCAGTGGTCTGTAGCACAGACCCTGGTACTGCCAAACTGCCTTTTCGGGGGTTTCACTGCAGCTGCTGCTGCTGCCAACCCCTCAGACAGGTTTCTACCCTCCTGGGGTCCAGCCAGGCCTGGCCCAGGATGGCAGAACAAAGGACTTCCTCAGAGAGAGGGTGTTACACCCTCTCCCTTTGGAAAATGGTGTGAAGGCAGGGGAGGAGTAGCCTCCCCCAGCCTCTGGAAATGCTTTCATGGGCACAGATGGTGCCCATTTCTGCATAAGCCAGTCTACACCGGTTCAGGGACCTCTCAGCCCTGCTCTGGCGTGAAACTGGACAAAGGAAAGGGGAGTGACCACTCCCCTGACCTGCACCTCCCCTGGGGCGTGCCCAGAGCTCCTCCAGTGTGCTCCAGACCTCTGCCATCTTGGAAACAGAGGTGCTGCTGGTACACTGGACTGCTCTAAGTGGCCAGGGCCAGCAGGTGACGTCAGAGACTCCTTCTGATAGGCTCCTTCAGGTGTTGCTAGCCTATCCTCTCTCCTAAGTAGCCAAACCCTCTTTTCTGGCTATTTAGGGTCTCTGCTTTGGGGAATTCCTTAGATAACGAATGCAAGAGCTCATCAGAGTTCCTTTGCATCTCTCTCTTCACCTTCTGCCAAGGAATTGACTGCTGACCGCCCTGGAAGCCTGCAAAACTGCAACAAAGTAGCGAAGACGACTACTGCAACTCTGTAACGCTAATCCTGCCGCCTTCTCAACTGTTTTCCTTGTGGTGCATGCTGTGGGGGTACTCTGCCTCCTCTCTGCACTAGAAGCTCTGAAGAAATCTCCCGTGGGTCGACGGAATCGTCCCCCTGCAACCGCAGGCACCAAAGAACTGCATCACCGGTCCCCTGGGTCTCCTCTCAGCACGACGAGCGAGGTCCCTTGAATACAGCAACTGTGTCCAAGTGACTCCCACAGTCCAGTGACTCTTCAGTCCAAGTTTGGTGGAGGTAAGTCCTTGCCTCCCCACGTCAGACTGCATTGCTGGGAACAGCGACTTTTGCAGCTACTCCGGCCTCTGTGCGCTTCCGGCGGAAATCCTTTGTGCACAGCCAAGCCTGGGTCAACGGCACTCTAACCTGCATTGCATGACTTTCTAAGTTGGTCTCCGGCGACGTGAGACTCCTTTGTGCAACTTCGGGTGAGCACCGTTTCACTCTTCTTCGTAGTGCCTGTTCCGGCACTTCTGCGGGTGCTGCCTGCTTCTGAGAGGGCTCCTTGTTTTGCTCAATGCCCCCTCTGTCCCCAGACGTAATTGGCGACATCCTGGTCCCTCCTGAGCCACCGCAGCATCCAAAAACCCTAACCGCACGATTTGCAGCTAGCAAGGCTTGTTGGCGGTCTTTCGGCGGGAAAACACTTCTGCACGACTCTCCACGGCGTGGGGGATCCATCCTCCAAAGGGGAAGTCTCTAGCCCTTGTCGTTCCTGCAGAATCCTCAGCTTCTACTGTCCAGTAGCAGCTTCTTTGCACCCACAGCTGGCATTTCCTGGGCATCTGCCCATCTCCGACTTGCTTGTGACTTTTGGACTTGGTCCCCTTGTTCCACAGGTACCCTCAACTGGAAATCCATCGTTGTTGCATTGCTGGTTTGTGTCTTTCCTGCAGAATTCCCCTATCACGACTTCTATGTCCTTTGGGGAACTTTAGTGCACTTTCCACTCACTTTTCAGGGTCTTGGGGTGGGCTATTTTTCTAACCCTCACTATTTTCTAATAGTCCCAGCGACCCTCTACAAGGTCACATAGGTTTGGGGTCCATTCGTGGTTCGCATTCCACTTTTGGAGTATATGGTTTGTGTTGCCCCTATCCCTATGTGTCCCCATTGCATCCTATTGTAACTATACATTGTTTGCACTGTTTTCTAAGACTATACTGCATATATTTGGTATTGTGTACATATATCTTGTGTATATTTGCTATCCTCATACTGAGGGTACACTCTGAGATACTTTGGCATATTGTCATAAAAATAAAGTACCTTTATTTTTAGTATATCTGTGTATGGTGTTTTCTTATGATATTGTGCAAGTGACACTAGTGGTACTGTAGGAGCTTCACTCGTCTCCTAGTTCAGCCTAAGCTGCTCTGCTAAGCTACCATTATCTATCAGCCTAAGCTGCTAGACACCCTATACACTAATAAGGGATACCTGGGCCTGGTGCAAGGTGTAAGTACCCCTTGGTACTCACTACAAGCCAGTCCAGCCTCCTACATTGGTTGTGCAGCGGTGGGATAAGTGCTTTGAGACTACATACCACTCTTGTCATTGTACTTTTCATAAGAGAAAAATATACAAAACAAGTTCAGTGTGTACACATAACTAAAAAGTTTTGCATTTCCTCTTTTCACTCTTTTCTATGTGCTGAAAAGTACCTCTGAACTTTCTAAAAGTTCTTTAAAAGTTTTTAAAGTTTTTTTCTGTCTTTCCAAAAAGTTCTGAAAAACTTTTTTCTTCACTTTTTCTATCACTTAAACTCTTTCTAAAATGTCTGGCACAGGCCAAACTGTTGATCTGTCCAAACTTGCTTATGACAAACTTAGCTGGAAAGAAGCAAGGAGTCTCTGCATAGATAGAGGTTTAAGTGTAAGGAAGAATCCTTCTAGAGAACTGTTAGTGAATATGCTTGTTGAACAGGATATGGCCAGAGCTGGCACTCCTGTTGAAAAGTTAGCTGATGGTTCCCAAAGAAGTGGGAGGGAAACTTCCAAGCCTGCCCCCTAGTAGACAACCTAGCATAGCTGGTACTGACGTTGAGTCACATCATACTGATAGTGTGGTCTCACATCACAGTAAGAGTATTCACTCACATCATAGTAGAAGTGATGTCTCTGTGAGCCAAGCTGTTAGGGTGCCATCTGTTAGGGACAGGTCTCCTTCTGTCCTTTCTCATCATACTTCTGTTTCTAGACATGTCCCTCCCACCCACCCTGATGACAGATTGTTAGAAAGGGAGCTCAATAGATTGAGAGTGGAACAAACCAGACTGAAGCTCAAGAAGCAACAGCTGGATTTGGATAGACAGTCTTTAGAAGTAGAGAAGGAGAGAGAAACTGGGTTTAGAAGCCCATGGTGGCAGCAGCAGTATTCCCAATAGTCATCCTGCAAAAGAGCATGATTCTAGGAATCTGCACAAGATAGTTCCCCCTTATAAGGAGGGGGATGACATTAACAAGTGGTTTGCTGCACTTGAGAGGGCCTGTGTTGTACAGGATGTCCCTCAAAGGCAGTGGGCTGCTATCCTATGGCTATCATTTAGTGGAAAGGGTAGGGATAGGCTCCTTACTGTGAAAGAAAGTGATGCCAATAATTTCACTATTCTTAAGAATGCACTCCTGGATGGTTATGGCTTAATCACTGAACAGTACAGGATGAAGTTCAGAGAGACCAAAAAGGAGTCTTCACAAGACTGGGTTGATTTCATTGACTATTCAGTGAAGGCCTTGGAGGGGTGGTTACATGGCAGTAAAGTTACTGATTATGAAAGCCTGTATAACTTGATCCTGAGAGAGCATACTCTTAATAATTGTGTGTCTGATTTGTTGCACCACTACTTGGTGGACTCTGATCTGACCTCTCCCCAAGAATTGGGAAAGAAGGCAGACAAATGGGTCAGAACAAGGGTGAACAGAAAAGTTCATACAGGGGGTGACAAAGATGGCAATAAGAAGAAGGATGGTAAGTCTTCTGACAAGGGTGGGGACAAATCTAAAAATGAGTCTTCATCAGGCCCACAAAAACACTCTGGTGGGGGTGGTGGGTCCAAATCCTCTTCCAGTCAAAACAAAGAAAAGAAACCATGGTGCTATTTATGTAAAATAAAAGGCCATTGGACAACAGATCCCAGTTGTCCAAAGAAAAGCACCAAGCCTCCTACCACTACAACCCCTACTGCTACACCTAGTGTCCCTACTAATAGCAGTGGTGGTGGGAGCAAACCTACTAATAGCCAATCTAAGGGAGTAGCTGGGCTCACCTTTGGTAACTTAGTTGGGGTTGGTCTGATTAGGGAGACCACAGAGGCTGTGTTAGTCTCTGAGGGGGCTATTGATTTAGCCACCTTGGTTGCTTGTCCCCTTAACATGGATAAGTACAAGCAACTACCCCTAATAAATGGTGTTGAGGTTCAGGCCTACAGGGACACAGGTGCCAGTGTCACAATGGTGATAGAGAAACTGGTCCACCCTGAACAACACCTACTTGGTCACCAGTACCAAGTAACCGATGCTCACAACAACACCCTTAGCCACCCCATGGCTGTTGTAAATCTCAACTGGGGGGGGGTTACTGGTCCAAAGAAAGTTGTGGTTGCCTCAGATTTAGCTGTAGACTGTCTATTAGGGAATGATTTAGAGACACCAGCTTGGGCAGAAGTGGAGTTGGAGGCTCATGCAGCAATGCTGGGCATTCCAGGGCATATTTTTGCTTTGACAAGGGCTCAGGCCAAAAAGCAAAAAGGACAGGGAAACTTGGATCCTGGAACAATGGACCAAGTGCTCCCTAAAGCTAGGGCTAGTAGAAGTAAAGCACTACCTACTATCCCTCCCTCTACAGTGGATTCTACTTCTGAGGAAGAAGAATTTCCACCCTGTGCAGAACCTACACCAGAGGAGCTGGAAGCAGACACTGCTGAGCTTTTGGGTGAAGGGGGGAATGCCAGGCAGGAGCTGAGTGTGGCACAGCAGACCTGTCCCACACTAGAGGGTCTAAGACAGCAAGCTGTCAAACAAGCAAATGGGGATGTCAGTGACTCTCACAGAGTTTACTGGGAGGAAAACCTCTTGTACACTGAAGCAAGGGATCCAAAACCTGGAGCTGCCAGGAGATTGGTGATTCCTCAGGAGTACAGAAAGTTCCTCCTAACTCTTGCTCACGACATTCCCCTTGCTGGACATTTGGGGCAAACGAAAACTTGGGACAGGCTTGTTCCCTTGTTTCATTGGCCTAGAATGTCTGAGGACACAAAAGATTTTTGTAAGTCCTGTGAAACCTGTCAAGCCAGTGGCAAGACAGGTGGCACACCAAAGGCACCCCTTATTCCACTGCCTGTGGTTGGGGTTCCCTTTGAAAGGGTAGGGGTCGACATAGTTGGCCCCCTTGACCCTCCTACTGCTTCAGGCAAAAGATTCATCTTAGTGGTAGTGGACCATGCCACAAGATATCCTGAAGCTATTCCTTTAAGGACCACTACAGCTCCTGCAGTGGCAAAGGCCCTCCTGGGAATATTTTCCAGGGTGGGCTTCCCAAAGGAGGTAGTTTCAGACAGAGGAAGCAATTTCATGTCTGCTTACTTGAAGGCCATGTGGACGGAGTGTGGGGTGACATACAAGTTCAACACACCCTATCATCCACAAACAAATGGACTGGTGAAGAGATTTAACAAAACTCTCAAAGGCATGATTATGGGTCTCCCTGAAAAACTCCGCAGGAGATGGGATATCCTGTTACCATGCCTCCTTTTTGCCTACAGGGAGGTACCCCAGAAAGGAGTGGGCTTCAGCCCCTTTGAACTCCTCTTTGGACACCCTGTTAGGGGTCCACTAACACTTGTCAAGGAGGGTTTGGAACAACCTTTAAAAGCTCCAAAACAAGATATTGTGGATTATGTACTTGGCCTCAGATCAAGGATGGCTGATTACATGAAAAAGGCCAGTAAAAACCTTCAGGACAGCCAAGAGCTCCAGAAGCAATGGCATGACCAGAAGGCTGTTTTGGTTCAGTACCAACCAGGGCAGAAAGTGTGGGTCTTGGAGCCTGTGGCCCCAAGAGCACTCCAAGATAAATGGAGTGGACCCCACACAATTGTTGAGAAAAAGGGTGAAGTCACCTACTTAGTTGACTTAGGCACTGCCAGGAGTCCCCTTAGGGTGCTCCATGTCAATCGCCTGAAACCCTACTATGACAGGGCTGATCTCACCCTGCTCATGGCAACTGATGAGGGACAGGAAGAAGACAGTGATCCTCTACCTGATCTCTTCTCTTCCACAGAACAAGATGCTCTAGTGGAAGGAGTTGTACTGGCAGATTGTCTTGCTGCTGAGCAGAAAGACCACTGCATAAATCTCCTGGGTCAGTTTTCTGAACTCTTCTCTACTGTGCCAGGTACCACTTCTTGGTGTGAGCACACTATAGATACTGGAGACAGCTTGCCTGTCAAAAGTAAAATCTATAGGCAGCCTGACCATGTCAGAGACTGCATAAAGCAAGAGGTGCAGAAAATGTTAGAACTGGGAGTGGTTGAGCACTATGAAAGTCCATGGGCCTCTCCTGTGGTACTTGTACCAAAACCCCATTCCAAAGATGGAAAGAAGGAAATGCGGTTTTGTGTAGACTACAGAGGTCAAAACCAGGTAACCAAAACTGACGCTCACCCTATACCCAGGGCAGATGAGCTCATAGATACACTGGCATCTGCCAAGTATCTAAGCACTTTTGATTTGACTGCAGGGTATTGGCAGATCAAATTATCAGAAGATGCTAAAGCTAAAACTGCATTTTCAACCATTGGAGGCCATTACCAGTTCACAGTAATGCCTTTTGGATTGAAAAATGCACCTGCCACTTTTCAAAGGTTGGTGAACACAGTCCTGCAAGGGCTGGAAGCTTTCAGTGCAGCATATTTGGACGATATAGCTGTCTTTAGCTCCAGCTGGGATGATCACCTGGTCCACCTATGGAAAGTTTTGGAGGCCCTGCAAAAGGCAGGCCTCACTATCAAGGCTTCAAAGTGCCAGATAGGGCAGGGGAAGGTGGTTTATCTGGGACACCTGGTTGGTGGGGAACAGATTGCACCACTTCAGGGGAAAATCCAAACAATTATTGATTGGGTTCCCCCTACTACTCAGACTCAGGTGAGAGCCTTTTTAGGCCTCACTGGGTACTACAGGAGGTTCATTAAGAACTATGGCTCCATTGCAGCCCCTCTTAATGACCTCACATCCAAGAAAATGCCTAAAAAGGTATTATGGACAGCAAACTGTCAGAAAGCTTTTGAGGAGCTGAAGCAGGCCATGTGCTCTGCACCTGTCCTGAAAAGCCCAAAATTCTATGACCAAACTGATGCATCTGAATTAGGAGTAGGGGCAGTCCTATCACAACTTAATTCTGAGGGCCAGGATCAACCTGTTGCTTTTATTAGTAGGAGGTTGACCCCTAGAGAAAAGCGTTAGTCTGCCATAGAGAGGGAGGCCTTTGCTGTGGTCTGGGCACTGAAGAAGTTGAGGCCATACCTGTTTGGCAGTCACTTCATTGTTCAGACAGACCACAAACCTCTACTTTGGCTAAAACAAATGAAAGGGGAAAATCCTAAATTGTTGAGGTGGTCCATATCCCTACAGGGAATGGACTATACAGTGGAACATAGACCTGGGAGTACCCACTCCAATGCAGATGGACTCTCCACATATTTCCACTTAGACAATGAAGACCCATCAGGGAATGACTAGTCTTATTGTCCTTCGTTTGGGAGGGGGGGGGGTTGTGTAGGAAAGTACCATCTTGCCTGGCATGTTACCCCCATTTTTCACTGTATATATGTTGTTTTAGTTGTATGTGTCACTGGGACCCTGCCACCCAGGGCCCCAGTGCTCATAAGTGTGCCTGAAAGTGATACCTGTGTTATGACTAACTGTCTCACTGAGGCTCTGCTATCCAGAACCTCAGTGGTTATGCTCTCTCATTTCTTTCAAATTGTGTCTAACAGGCTAGTGACCAATTTTACCAATTTACATTGGCTTACTGGAACACCCTTATAATTCCCTAGTATATGGTACTGAGGTACCCAGGGTATTGGGGTTCCAGGAGATCCCTATGGGCTGCAGCATTTCTTTTGCCACCCATAGGGAGCTCTGACAATTCTTACACAGGCCTGCCACTGCAGCCTGAGTGAAATAACGTCCACGTTATTTCACAGCCATTTACCACTGCACTTAAGTAACTTATAAGTCACCTATATGTCTAACCTTTACCTGGTAAAGGTTAGGTGCAAAGTTACTTAGTGTGAGGGCACCCTGGCACTAGCCAAGGTGCCCCCACATTGTTCAGGGCCAATTCCCCGGACTTTGTGAGTGCGGGGGACACCATTACACGCGTGCACTACACATAGGTCACTACCTATGTGTAGCTTCACAATGGTAACTCCGAATATGGCCATGTAACATGTCTATGATCATGGAATTGCCCCCTCTATGCCATCCTGGCATAGTTGGCACAATCCCATGATCCCAGTGGTCTGTAGCACAGACCCTGGTACTGCCAAACTGCCTTTTCAGGGGTTTGACTGCAGCTGCTGCCAACCCCTCAGACAGGTTTCTGCCCTCCTGGGGTCCAGCCAGGCCTGGCCCAGGATGGCAGAACAAAGGACTTCCTCTGAGAGAGGGTGTTACACCCTCTCCCTTTGGAAAATGGTGTGAAGGCAGGGGAGGAGTAGCCTCCCCCAGCCTCTGGAAATGCTTTGTTGGGCATAGATGTGCCCAATTCTGCATAAGCCAGTCTACACCGGTTCAGGGACCCCTTAGCCCCTGCTCTGGCGCGAAACTGGACAAAGGAAAGGGGAGTGACCACTCCCCTGACCTGCACCTCCCCTGGGAGGTGTCCAGAGCTCCTCCAGTGTGCTCCAGACCTCTGCCATCTTGGAAACAGAGGTGCTGCTGGCACACTCGACTGCTCTGAGTGGCCAGTGCCACCAGGTGACGTCAGAGACTCCTGCTGATAGGCTCATTCAGGTGTTAGTAGCCTTTCCTCTCTCCTAGGTAGCCAAACCCTCTTTTCTGGCTATTTAGGGTCTCTGTCTCTGGGGAAACTTTAGATAACGAATGCATGAGCTCAGCCGAGTTCCTCTGCATCTCTCTCTTCACCTTCTGATAAGGAAACGACCGCTGACCGCGCTGGAAGCCTGCAAACCTGCAACATAGTAGCAAAGACGACTACTGCAACTCTGTAACGCTGATCCTGCCGCCTTCTCGACTGTTTTCCTGCTTGTGCATGCTGTGGAGGTAGCCTGCCTCCTCTCTGCACCAGAAGCTCCGAAGAAATCTCCCGTGGGTCGACGGAATCTTCCCCCTGCAACCACAGGCACCAAAAAGCTGCATTACCGGTCCCTTGGGTCTCCTCTCAGCACGACGAGTGAGGTCCCTCGAATCCAGCGACTCTGTCCAAGTGACCCCCACAGTCCAGTGACTCTTCAGCCCAAGTTTGGTGGAGGTAAGTCCTTGCCTCACCTCGCTGGGCTGCATTGCTGGGAACCGCGACTTTGCAAGCTTCTCCGGCCCCTGTGCACTTCCGGCGGAAATCCTTCGTGCACAGCCAAGCCTGGGTCCACGGCACTCTAACCTGCATTGCACGACTTTCTAAGTTGGTCTCCGGCGACGTGGGACTCCTTTGTGCAACTTCGGCGAGCACCGTTTCACGCATCCTCGTAGTGCCTGTTTCTGGCACTTCTCCGGGTGCTACCTGCTTCAGTGAGGGCTCTTTGTCTTGCTCGACGTCCCCTCTCTCTGCAGGTCCAATTTGCGACCTCCTGGTCCCTCCTGGGCCCTAGCAGCGTCCAAAAACGCCAAACGCACGATTTGTGTGTAGCAAGGCTTGTTGGCGTCCTTCCGGCGGGAAAACACTTGTGCACGACTTTCCAAAGCGAGAGGGATCCGTTCACCAAAGGGGAAGTCTCTAGCCCTTTTCGTTCCTGCAGAAACCTCAGCTTCTTCTGTCCAGTAGAAGCTTCTTTGCACCCGCAGCTGGCATTTCCTGGGCATTTGCCCATCTCCGACTTGCTTGTGACTTTTGGACTTGGTCCCCTTGTTCCACAGGTACCCTCGACTGGAAATCCATTGTTGTTGCATTGTTGGTTTGTGTCTTTCCTGCATTATTCCTCTAACACGACTTCTTTGTCCTTAGGGGAACTTTAGTGCACTTTGCACTCACTTTTCAGGGTCTTGGGGTGGGCTATTTTTCTAACCCTCACTATTTTCTAATAGTCCCAGCGACCCTCTACAAGGTCACATAGGTTTGGGGTCCATTCGTGGTTCGCATTCCACTTTTGGAGTATATGGTTTGTGTTGCCCCTATCCCTATGTTTCCCCATTGCATCCTATTGTAACTATACATTGTTTGCACTGTTTTCTAAGACTATACTGCATATTTTTGCTATTGTGTATATATATCTTGTGTATATTTCCTATCCTCTCACTGAGGGTACACTCTGAGATACTTTGGCATATTGTCATAAAAATAAAGTACCTTTATTTTTAGTATAACTGTGTATTGTGTTTACTTATGATATTGTGCATATGACACTAGGTGGTACTGTAGTAGCTTCACACGTCTCCTAGTTCAGCCTAAGCTGCTCTGCTAAGCTACCATTATCTATCAGCCTAAGCTGCTAGACACCCTATACACTAATAAGGGATAACTGGGCCTGGTGCAAGGTGCAAGTACCCCTTGGTGCTCACTACAAGCCCGGCCGGGCTGGTGCAGGCCCCTCGTGGGCGGCTGTGGGGTGGTGGGTAGAAGCGCTGTGAGGCGGCGGCACAGGGTGCGTGAGTGCTGCTCCCCGTCACATGGAAGGAGTGAGTGCTCTGACGTCAGCACTACTCCTGCAAACCGGGGCTCGAATGATGGGTGAACGAGGGAGTGATTGTGAATAAACATCAGTGGGAGATGGAGTGAGAGCTGCGAGCAGAGAGCGCATCGGCTTCCAAGCGCTGCCTGGTCCCCGCAGATGCTCCGCGCCGCGCGCCGGGACGGGCCACGTATTCTTTCTACTTCCGGGTCGGTGCAGCAGCCTATCGGGGCGCTTCCGGGTCACGGGCGGCGGAGCAGGCACCGGAAGCTGTTCAGAGGAGCTTCAAGGAGACCGGAAGTGGATCCGCAGGACGCGCGGAGAGAAGATGGCGGCGCTGCCCGGTGAGGGGGCGCGGAGGGGGCGCACAGCGGTGCGGAGTAGCGTCGGTGCCGGGCTCAGGGCCGGGCTCTCAGTGCCGGGTGCTCAGTGCCGGGCTCTCAGTGCCGGGCTCTCAGTGCAGGGTTCAGTGCCGGGTGCTCAGTGCCGGGCGCTCAGTGCCTGCTCAGTGCCGGACTCTCAGTGCCGGACTCTCAGTGCCGGGTGCTCAGGGCCGGGCTCTCAGTGCCTTCTCAGTGCCGGGCTCTCAGTGCAGGGTTCAGTGCCGGGCTCTCAGTGCCGGGTTCAGTGCCGGGCTCTCAGTGCAGGGTTCAGTGCCGGGTGCTCAGTGCCTGCTCAGTGCCGGGCTCTCAGTGCCGGGTTCTCAGTGCCGGGTGCTCAGTGCCTGCCTCTCAGTGCAGGGTTCAGTGCCGGGCTCTTAGTGCCGGACTCTCAGTGCAGGGCTCTCAGTGCAGGGCTCTCAGTGCAGGGCTCTCAGTGCCGGGTTCTCAGTGCCGGGCTCTCAGTGCAGGGTTCAGTGCCGGGCGCTCAGTGCCGGGCTCTCAGTGCCGGGTTCTCAGTGCCGGGCTCTCAGTGCCGGGCTCTCAGTGCCTGCTCAGTGCCGGGCTCTCAGTGCCGGGTTCAGTGCCGGGTGCTCAGTGCCTGCTCAGTGCCGGGCTCTCAGTGCAGGGTTCAGTGCCGGGTGCTCAGTGCCTGCTCAGTGCCGGGCTCTCAGTGCCGGGCTCTCAGTGCAGGGTTCAGTGCCGGGTGCTCAGTGCCGGGCTCTCAGTGCCGGACTCTCAGTGCCGGACTCTCAGTGCCGGGCTCTCAGTGCCGGGCTCTCAGTGCCGGGTTCTCAGTGCCGGGTGCTCAGTGCCTGCTCAGTGCCGGGCTCTCAGTGCAGGGTTCAGTGCCGGGTGCTCAGTGCCTGCTCAGTGCCGGGCTCTCAGTGCAGGGTTCAGTGCCGGGCTCTCAGTGCCGGGCTCTCAGTGCCGGGCTCTCAGTGCCGGGCTCTCAGTGCCGGGCTCTCAGTGCCGGGTTCTCAGTGCCGGGTGCTCAGTGCCTGCTCAGTGCCGGGCTCTCAGTGCCGGGTTCAGTGCCGGGCGCTCAGTGCCGGGCTCACGGTACCGGGCTCAGTGCCCGCTCCGGGCCCCGGGACCCCGCAGCTCCCACGCCCCGGGGCGGCCGCGCGGAAACGCCTGTGTGCCCAGGGGAATATCACGCATCCCTCTCTCTGCCGGGCGCAGCCCTCAGTCTACGAAGTGCACACGGAGCCCAAACTATAAACCTGGCAGCGCGTTGAGCGCCGCCCGAGCCTGCGAGCTTCGGACTCTGCTAACGACGTGCGCATTCACCCACCCCATTATTCCACTTTACCAGAATATTAAGGGTCCATTTTATTTTTTTCATAATGCAAAAAGTCGTTAACAAGCACCACAACGTAAATATAAAACGAAATTGATCCAAAACATCCGTTCATTGAATAGCCCTCCCTCAGGAAGCGGAGAGGAAGTCTCATGAGCCGCACCTTCACCAGCCACTCCACATAGCGTTTAGGCCCTCCTAGTGCAAAGACTACAGACCGTCCAGAACGCTGCAGCCAGACTTATCCAGTTCACTCCTACGGTGCATCATTCAACACAGAAAGACTGAACTTGTTACAACTTCAGAAATCATAACTCAAAAAGTACTTAACTAATTCTGATCATTTTGGTCTTAAACTATATATAACAATCAAAAGTATTTTAATAAATTGGTCTCAAGTTATTCCCTCGAATATGAGTTGCATGATTGATACTAAGTACAGCAAATGCTTTGCACTTCTCCAACATTCCCCTAGCTGCTCGCCCAAGCCACCATAAAAACATTAGGCATTAGGTGATCTAATTCTCATCCCTGTAAACCAATGTGTGGTTGCCTGGACCCACTGCACAGTGTGCCTAGCTTTGCACACTACATAGAGGGCAGCCTTCTAGAAAAGTGCATAAGAAGCTTCATACAAAACACTTCCAGCTATCACTTCTTTTATTTTTGTTTCTGAATCTCTACAAGGGGAGAGGTACAGCCAGATTTGGGTTCCAGATATGCTGTACTATAGGGCTCAAGCTGCATCTCTATATCGAGAGTCTGGATGTGGCTTCCACACTTACTGTATATGGTGACTAAAGTTGTACCTCAGCGACAAGATCGCATATGCAGGTCCCAAGCTTGCTGTGCAGCATGACAGAGGCTGCAATATGCTGATCAAAGCTCAGACGTAGGTCACAAGCTTGTTGTATCTCTTGAACAAGCAGAACCTCATTAATGAGAGCCTAGATGTGGCTCCTAAGCTTGCTGAAGCTGCACCTCAATGAGCTGAAGAAGTGGGTCCCTGTGCCATAGGACTTGAACTCTTCCTTAGTGGGAAAGCTTAGATGTGGGCCCTGAGCTTGCTGGTGGGCTTCCAGTGTATGTATTGCCCCTGCTGTGGCATGTCGATAAGTCTGAACAAAAACCTGTACCGGTACCCCTCATGGACCAGGGCTGCCTGCAGTCCCTGAGAGCTTTGGTGGAAACCTTAAGCTCTTAGCCAGAGTCTGGGACGCTGATAGTAGGGAAAGTCCTTCGTGTGTTAGTGCAGTGGCCTCTGTCAGGACTGCTGCTGGATTGGGAACAGCCGGAGTTGTGTGTCTGGACGTTTCATCCAGCATTGAAAGGAGAGCAACTTCTGCAGTGGCAATGTCAAGCCCTGACCTGTGTGATTTAGAGTAGGGGGGCTGCACCTAGCAAAGAGATCATTACGTGCTGACCCAATCAATTTACAATGAGGGAGAACTTTAAAAAAAAAAAAAAAAAACGTTCCATCTCTCCAAGTACTTTCTTTCTGTAAACAAGCCATATAAAATATCTATGCACATCTAAAAATATTTTTACATGTAGTAGAGAACACATTCAAACTGCGGTTTATTCATTTGACCATAGTAAAAGAATTTGGGTGTTGAGTTCTTGGAGACATTTCGCCAGAATGAGTTGTCAGTGAATCGGAAAATAACTTACATTAAGAGGATCTGAAGAGTTTGCGCTTACGTCCTCGTCTGCTTACTTTTATCACTCTGCTTCAAACATTGCAAGCGCAGACGCATTGTGTATTAATGCTCAACAGTACTCCTGTGTTATATTAATGTAACTTCACCTATTGCGTAGCTTTCCCGAACGCACAGATGTGTGTAATAACTCTTATTAGGCAAGTAAAGCCAACCTTAATAAAAACTCTGTCTAATCAGTGCTCCTGCTTGTAATTTGGCTGTAGTTTTCAGTATTATAGCAGAGGACTGTGGAGTCAGTTTTGAAGGTCGTAAATCAGTCTCTTTCTTTGATTCATTCATCAAGGTGTTGCCACATTTGCCTCACCCGGAGCATCTCTTGTTCTGGTGCTTTTGAGCAGTCACTTTGGGCTCCTGTTCATAGTAAACCAAATTTATCCTTGCCAGCTCCTGGTGCAGCTTCTGAAGCAGAGTGGCTTTGGAGCTGAGCAGAGACTTGTAAGGTTCTGTTTCTCATCTGCTGGCCTCAGGCTACACATCTGCCTTAGAGGCCTTGAGCAGAAGAGGTATTGATCGCCCACAGTGTGCCCTGTTGCAGTGGGACAAGGCCCTCAAATTAGTCGGGAATTACATTTCTTGACATTCAGTGTGACTCTTGCCCCAGCTGGGAGATGGTATTACTCCTATGGAGTAGAGGATCAAACTTAAACCTTGACATGGCAGACAAGCCCCTGCATGGATGTGTCCGCAGTTACTTGAAACACAGGCTACTTCTATGTGAGCCGGACTGAACACGAGGTGCAGTACCAGATGAATTCTTACAGCACCAAAGATCCATCAGACAGAAGAGGGTGGTCGGGCCCTTCCATGAAATTTAAGAACCCTGTGGACCACTTGACCCACTCTAAGAATGCTGTAAGAGGCACATCTGCCCCTCAGCAAACCTTGAAAGACCTGTCTTTTCTAGTCTGAAAATACTGTCTCATCTCAGGGACCTAAAGCAAATGGGCAAATGGCTCTATACATGATGAGTATTTTATAGAGAGGAGGGGGTGAGATGCGTGCACACTCGGATGCACTGTGAGGGCCGGGAAGTATCTTGCAGTGATGTGGAGAGGTACAGGGAGAGGTGTATATGGTCCAGTACTACAGGGAGTTTTTAACCACCTTCTTTCCTTTTCAGTGCCTCGCCTGGCCCGGCTGCAAGCTCTGACCTTCAGGTAGGACTCTGCCTGGGAAGCCCTGCTGAAAGGGAGTGGTGGGAGGGCACTTGAGCTTATCACACAAAGCTGGCCGGGTGCACTTTGGTACTGAAGCAATGTAGGAGGGAGTTTGCCTCCAGTCCTGGGCTTCTTGTGGGTGCAGCCAGGCGTTTGAGTGGCTCTGCGACTGCTGTGTGTCTGTGCAGGCAGAGCCCTTTGTACAAGCCGGCACATCTCTCTTGTAGTCGTGACCTCAGTAAACTCTAATAACCTGCTAACTAATGCATACAAATGTTTGATACAGATCTACCACTGGGACAGGGTGGTGTAATGCGTTAAAAGTCCAGCTGGTCAGTACCAACACCCAAGTCTCCTGCCAGTCTTGCAGGCCCTATGCTATCATCAGTAGTTGCACCTGCCCACCCCTCCTGCCAGGTTTCTTGAATCAGTCTCTTCCTTCAGTCTGCTCACATCCGTTCTCTACCATCTGTTTTAGGCCTGGGTCCTTTGCTCTGCTTCAGAATCTGCTGTGTCGTCCGAGTGCCACAGTGGAACATGGTATCAGGTAATTCTTTGCACTGTGCAATGCTGGACAGTTATGCCAGTTGTGGTGTGTGGTCTGGAGTGATATTGTCTAGGGTAGAGAGTGGCTGGGGAGGGGGAGCAGTTGTGAAGCTGCTGGTGCATTGCCTAGGGTAGAGAGTGGCTGGTGAAGGAGAGCAGTTGTGGAGGTGTTGGTGCATTGTCTAGGCTACAGGGTGGCTGGGGAGGGGGAGCAGTTGTGGAGCTGCTGGTGCATTGCCTAGGGTAGAGAGTGGCTGGGGAAGGGAGAGCAGTTGAGGAGGTGTCTGTGCATTGTCTAGGCTAGAGAGTGGCTGGGGAGGGGAGAGTACTTGTGGAGGAGTCAGTGCATTGTCTAGGCTGGGGAGGGGAGAGTACTTGTGGAGGTGTCAGTGCATTGTCTAGGCTAGAGAGTGGCTGGGGAGGGGAGAGTACTTGTGGAGGTGTCAGTCCATTGTCTAGGCTAGAGAGTGGCTGGGGAGGGGAGAGTACTTGTGGAGGTGTCAGTGCATTGTCTAGGATAGAGAGTGGCTGGGGAGGGGAGAGTACTTGTGGAGGTGTCAGTGCATTGTCTAGGCTAGAGAGTGGCTGGCGAGGGAGAGAAGTTGTGGAGGTGTTGGTGCATTGTCTAGGCTAGAGTTTGACTGGGGAGGGAGAGGAGTTGTGGGTGCATTATCTAGGCTGGAGAGTGGCTGGCGAGGGAGAGCAGTTGTGAAGGTGTTGGTGTATTGTCTAGGCTAGAGTTTGACTGGGGAGGGAGAGGAGTTGTGGGTGCATTGTCTAGGCTAGAGAGTGGCTGGCGAGGGGGAGCAGTTGTGGAGGTGTCGGTGCATTGTCTAGGTTAGAGAGTGGCTGGCGAGGGGGAGCAGTTGTGGAGGTGTCGGTGCATTGTCTAGGTTAGAGAGGGGCTGGTGAGAGAGAGCAGTTGTGAAGGTGCCTGTGCATTATCTAGGCTGGAGAGTGACTGGCGAGGGAGAGAAGTTGTGGAGGTGTTGGTGCATTGTCTAGGCTAGAGTTTGACTGGAGAGGAGTTGTGGGTGCATTGTCTAGGCTAGAGAGTGGCTGTAGAAGGGGAGCAGCTGTGGAGGTGTCAGTGCATTTTCTAGGCTCGAGAGTGGCTGGGGAGGGAGAGCAGTTGTGGAGGTGTTGATGCATTGCCTAGGTGCACAGGCACCTCCACAACTGCATTGTCTAGGCTAGAGAGTGGCTGAGGAGGGGGGGCAGTTGTGGAGGTGTTGGTCCATTGTCTAGGCTGGAGAGTGACTGGCAAGGGAGAGAAGTTGTGGAGGTGTTGGTGCATTGTCTAGGCTAGAGTTTTACTGGAGAGGGAGAGGAGTTGTGGGTGCATTGCCTAGGGTAGAGAGTGGCTGGCGAGGGAGAGCAGTTGTGGACGTGTCGGTGCATTGTCTAGGCTAGAGAGTGGCTGGGGAGGGGAGAGTACTTGTGGACGTGTCAGTGCATTGTCTAGGCTAGAGAGTGGCTGGGGAGGGGAGAGTACTTGTGGAGGTATCAGCGCATTGTCTAGGCTAGAGAGTGGCTGGGGAGGGGAGAGTACTTGTGGAGGTGTCAGCGCATTGTCTAGGCTAGAGAGTGGCTGGGGAGGGGAGAGTACTTGTGGAGGTGTCAGTGCATTGTCTAGGCTAGAGAGTGGCTGGGGAGGGGAGAGTACTTGTGGAGGTGTCAGTGCATTGTCTAGGCTAGAGAGTGGCTGGGGAGGGGAGAGTACTTGTGGAGGTGTCAGTGCATTGTCTAGGCTAGAGAGTGGCTGGGGAGGGGAGAGTACTTGTGGTGGTGTCACCGCATTGTCTAGGCTATAGAGTGGCTGGGGAGGGGAGAGTACTTGTGGAGGTGTCAGCGCATTGTCTAGGCTAGAGAGTGGCAGGGGAGAGTACTTGTGGAGGTGTCAGCGCATTGTCTAGGCTAGAGAGTGGCTGGGGAGGGGGGAGCAGTTGTGGAGGTGTCGGTGCATTGTCTAGGCTAGAGAGTGGCTGGTGAGGGAGAGCAGTTGTGAAGGTGCCTGTGCATTGTCTAGGCTGGAGAGTGACTGGCGAGGGAGAGAAGTTGTGGAGGTGTTGGTGCATTGTCTAGGCTAGAGTTTGACTGGAGAGGAGTTGTGGGTGCATTGTCTAGGCTAGAGAGTGGCTGGAGAGGGGGAGCAGTTGTGGAGGTGTCGGTGCATTTTCTAGGCTCGAGAGTGGCTGGGGAGGGAGAGCAGTTGTGGAGGTGTTGATGCATTGCCTAGGTGCACAGGCACCTCCACAACTGCATTGTCTAGGCTAGAGAGTGGCTGAGGAGGGGGAGCAGTTGCTCTTAGACAGGATGGGTTCTTGTTTTACAAAACGCTGCCTGGGACACAGTAGGAGTTGCAACCCTACTATGCACACTCCTTTATAAATGGCACTCATAGCGGCGTGCACCTCTATCTGGGAGTAAGTGGTGTGCAGCACTCGCTTGGTATTAAAGCTGTTTCTTTCTAAATGTCCCACACTTGCACGTTATCTTTTTCTCCCTGTTAGGCATCAGAGTTCAGCTGTGGCTCCCGCCCAGAAATCAGTAGGGACCCCTGCACCAAAATCAGCTCTGCCCAGCAGCAGAGGAGAGTACATTGTCACCAAACTGGATGACCTGGTGAACTGGGCACGCAGGGTGAGCATTGAAGCTGGTGCTGGGTACTAAGGTGGTACTAGCTACACACAGATGGGCACACAGTTTGAGCACTGGTGAGGCTTGCGCCAGGCAGATAGTGCCCTGGTACTAGGGTGGTACAAGCTACATATAGGGAGTGCAGTGAAGATTGATAGCAGATACGCAAGATGGGTGCGGAGATGCCAGGAGCGCCTGGTTAGTGCAGGGAGAGTTGTGAGCGGGGCAGAGCTTGGGTGCTGGATTAGTGCTGGTGGTTGAGTGAAGGGTTTTTATTGGAACTCTGAGGGCACTCTGGAGCAGGGGTGTGGTGGCAGAGCTGTGCATCCAAAGGAGTGTTTATATAATGGGTGAGGACTGGTTTACGCGGGGTGGACAGTGAGGCGGTTTAAGGGTTAGGGTCAGGTTGTTCTAGAAATCCAGGTTGAGTAATATAGGCTGAGGCCTCCTGCAGATGCAGTGGGCGCTCGGCCTTGATATCCTGTTAATGTCGAGAGGGATGGTCAGTGGCAGGCATGGCGTTACAATGGGTGGTGTTAGCTTTCCTTTACTTATGCATTGTTTACGTCTTTCTTTACTCTTCTTTACACCCACTCGTGGTACTCTGCTGATTTTTATTCTTGGTGCCTTCCTCATCAATATCCACTCTGTACACTTTTCCTCCTTTTAACCTGTCCCCTTCTCCTCACTAAAGCACTGATCCCTGCTGTCCCCCTTGCTCACGCTGTACCCTTGTCCCCTCTATCCTCTTCTCATCTCTCATGTCCCCCTTGCTCACGCTGTACCCTTGTCCCCTCTATCCTCTTCTCATCTCATCTCTCATATCCCCCTTGCTTCTGTATCCCACGTTCATTGTTTGTGTCACTTTTCCTGCAGAGCTCTCTCTGGCCCATGACCTTTGGCTTGGCGTGCTGTGCCGTGGAGATGATGCACATGGCCGCCCCACGTTACGACATGGATCGTTTTGGTGTGGTCTTTCGCGCCAGCCCACGCCAAGCTGATGTTATGATCGTGGCAGGAACCTTGACAAACAAGATGGCGCCCGCTCTTCGAAAGGTGAGATCTTCAAGCTTCACCGACGCTCACTCCAACATGGATCATGGATGTGTGCACTTCCTCCTCATCTCCTCTTCAGATCACTGCTGGGTGACTGTATCCCGTCTCACACCCGCCCCTCGGAATCACTGCTGGGTGTCTGTATCCCCTCTCACACCAGCCCCTCAGCATCACTGCTGGGTGACTGTATCCCCTCTCACACCAGCCCTCAGCATCACTGCTGGGTGACTGTATCCCCTCTCACACCAGCCCTCAGCATCACTGCTGGGTGACTGTATCCCCTCTCACACCCGCCCCTCGGAATCACTGCTGGGTGTCTGTATCCCCTCTCACACCAGCCCCTCTGAATCACTGCTGGGTGACTGTATCCCCTCTCACACCAGCCCTCAGCATCACTGCTGGGTGACTGTATCCCCTCTCACACCCGCCCTCAGCATCACTGCTGGGTGACTGTATCCCCTCTCACACCCGCCCTCAGCATCACTGCTGGGTGACTGTATCCCCTCTCACACCCGCCCTCAGCATCACTGCTGGGAGACTGTATCCCCTCACACCCGCCCTCAGCATCACTGCTGGGTGACTGTATCCCGTCTCACAACCGCCCTCGGAATCACTGCTGGGGGACTGTATCCCCTCTCACACCCGCCCTCAGCATCACTGCTGGGAGATTGTATCCCCTCACACCCGCCCCTCAGAATCACTGCTGGGTGACTGTATCCCCTCCCACACCCGCCCCTCGGAATCACTGCTGGGTGTCTGTATCCCCTCTCACACCAGCCCCTCAGCATCACTGCTGGGTGACTGTATCCCCTCTCACACCAGCCCTCAGCATCACTGCTGGGTGACTGTATCCCCTCACACACCAGCCCCTCAGTATCTCTGCTGGGTGACTGTATCCCCTCTCACACCCACCCCTCAGCATCACTGCTGGGTGACTGTATCCCCTCTCACACCCGCCCTCAGCATCACTGCTGGGTGACTGTATCCCCTCTCACACCCGCCCTCAGCATCACTGCTGGGAGACTGTATCCCCTCACACCCGCCCTCAGCATCACTGCTGGGTGACTGTATCCCGTCTCACAACCGCCCTCGGAATCACTGCTGGGGGACTGTATCCCCTCTCACACCCGCCCTCAGCATCACTGCTGGGAGATTGTATCCCCTCACACCCGCCCCTCAGAATCACTGCTGGGTGACTGTATCCCGTCTCACAACCGCCCTCGGAATCACTGCTGGGGGACTGTATTCCCTCTCACACCCGCCCTCAGCATCACTGCTGGGTGACTGTATCCCCTCCCACACCAGCCCCTCAGCATCACTGCTGGGTGACTGTTTCCCCTCCTACACCAGCCCCTCAGCATTCACTGATTCACTTCTGGGTGAGGATTCCTCCCCCACTGGATGTCGACCGGTGTTTGGGTGATGTTTAGCAGCCCTCTGGGTTATTGCTGGGTAGTGTCTGTTTCCACCCATTTTTTTGTCTTATCAGTACTCCCCCGCCCCTCCTCATTTCCCCCTGACTAGCACTGTCGTTTATTGCAAGTTGGTGCTTGTGACACCGGTGAACAAGTGACTCTGCTCGTGCTAGCTATGGCGCTTGCAGTGCTCGCACTCAGGAGCACATATACATCAGGCTCCCTCCGTGCTCTCCCATGCCACACACTCCCTGGGTTTCCCCACTCACCCACTGCTCGGAGCTACATTGCTTGAAAGCTGGGTTTGTACCCTACAAATCCCGCATCCGGAGTTAGAGGAGCTGAGTGCGGTGAGATGGGGTTCGTGTCCTGAGGACACATGTCTTGTGCCCGAGGTCGCTCTTGCATGTGGCGGCCAGCAGCTCGCTGCTGTTTATGTTGATGAAACTGTGACCTGTTCTGCGGGAGTTGGCATGGGTGAGAGATGCCTTCTAGCTGTCAGCTGACTTTGTTGTCTCATTGCAGGTTTATGACCAGATGCCAGAACCGCGATATGTGGTGTCCATGGGCAGGTGAGCACTCTGTTGATTGGCTTCTTGGTGTAGGAAAGTATCCTCTTTTTGGCATGGGTACCCCCAGTTTTTGCCTGTTGTCAGTGTGCTTGGACTGTTTTCATTTGGGATCCTGTCAACCAAGACCCCAGTGATTGTTCACTCTCCTCTAAATTTGGTTGCCTAGGACTTTGCACACCCCACAATTGCCATCCTGGTGCCCCCACATAAGTCCCTAGTATGCGATACTTAGGTACACAGGGCTGTAGGGCACCAGGGTTATGTCATGGGCTGCAGCATGTATTATGCTACCCAAGAAAGCCCATGCAAAATGTTTAGGCAGGCCTGCCATTGCAGCCTGCGAGAAAAGATGCATGCACCCTTTTCAGTACAGGCCACTATACCAGATCACTGTAAATAACCCCTGTGGTACGCCCTGCTAGCCCATGGGGCAGGGTGCAGGTACCTTTGTGTTGGGGCACCGCTCCATGACCACAGGTGCTGCCACTACACTGGACTTTGTATGTGCGGGGAAGCCGTTTTACACGTATACTGGACACCGGTCACTGTAAGTCACCCCTATGATACGCTCTCCTAGTCCAGAGGGCAGAGTTCCCCCCTTGCATAAACAGGTTTGCACCAGTCCAGGGACCCTGGTCCCTGCTCTGGGGTGAAACTAGACAAAGCAAAGGGGCGTGACCACTCAGCTGTCAATCACTATCCCAGGGCTGGTGCCCAGAGCTCCTTCAGGTGGCCACTTGGTTCTGCCATCTTGAATCCAAGATGTGCAGAGGCCTCTGGGAGCATCTGATTAGCCAGTTCAGGTAGGTGACATCACAGCCCCCTCCTGATAAATGGTCACCCTGCTAGGTGACCAGTCCCCCTTCCTGGGCTATTGAGGGTCTCCTTGGGTGGGTCCTCAGATTCACCATGCAAGATTCCAGCAGGACTCCACTGCAACGTTTACTATATCTTCTGGCCACTGGAACCGCAACTGGACTCTTCAGGCACCAACAATCTGGAACTCCAGCGACGATTTGGCTTTGCTACATTGTTTCTCCGGCTCCTTCCAGCAACTGCAACATTTCCACAGCTGTGCATCCTCTGAGGGTGGCGAGTCTTCAGCGTGCACCAAGAAGCAAGAAGGAATCTCCTTTGGAGTGAAGGAGTCACTGCCCTGCATCTGCAGGCACCAACTGCTACAACGTCTGGCTGTGTGGATCTGCTCTCCTCTGGAACTCCGTGGTTCCTGGTAGTGGTCTAGCGTGGTCCTCTTGGTCCTCTCTGCCAGCTGTCCAGCTTGGGAGATGGTAAGTCCTTGCATCTCCTTGCAGGAGAGTAACCCTGTGCACTGCGACTCTTGCAGCTACGAAGGTTTGTTTGCTCCTCCTCCAAGGGATCTTCATGCTTCATGTAGCCCCCAGCACTTCTTCCTGCCAAGGACAGTCTCCTCTCTGTTGCTCCAGCGACGTGGGACTCCTCTTTGGGTGTACTGACCTGGCCTCACTGCAGCTACTGTGTCGCCTGCCTGTGGGGGCTGCCTCTTCTTCTGGTGACTCTCCCAACTGCTGAGGGTCACCCTGGACTCACCTCCTTGGGTCGAGTCCCCTGGGCCTTGCAACACTTCTTTTCCATATTCTGCCTTTGCCAAGGCTTGTTGGTGGTCTTCCTGCATACTTACCACTGCATCCCGATAGCCGACGTTGGACACCATCTGCATCACTTCAGAGACTCCTCTTCATCTCCTGTGCTGCACTGCTGGCCTTCTTCGTCGCTTGTCGACCTAGTCCTCCATCCACAGAAGGGTAGGTAGTGGCTCCTGCCACAACCGGGCACTTCAATACAAACTGGACTTGGTGCCCTTCCTTTGCAGGTCCTCATCCGTGAGGATCCACCTTTGGCTTCTTCCAGTCTTGGTTGGGTCTTGCATAGTCCTTTTCCAAGTCCTCCTGTTGGGTTTGGGGAAAGCCAGGTATGTACCTCTCCTCTCCCGGTCGATGGGGGCACTCTGGTACTCACCTCTTGGGGTTCCTAGTTCCTCCAGCTCCCCTCTAATAATTCCACACCCTTGGGTGGGGGATTGTATATATGGTTTGGCTCTCACTGTTTTCTATTGCTTTTGCCAATGCCTATTGCTTTTTATGCTAGTTACTGACTCCTGATGTGTATATAATAATGTGTCTACTTACATGCTAGTGAAGTATTGCCTATACAGTATTTTAGTATTAGTGTTACTATAATAAAGTACCTTTACTTTTGTAACACTGGGTGTTTCCTTTCATGAGTGAGTACTGTGTGACTTCAGTGGTTTTGCATGAGCTTTGCATGTCGCCTAGATAAGCCTTGGCTGCTCATCCACAGCTACCTGTAGAGAGCGCTGGCTTCCAGACACTGCCTACACTTCACTACTAGGGGATACCTGGAGCTGGTATAAAGTGATAACACCATAGGTGCTCACCACACACCAGGCCAGCTTCCTACACTTGGGAGGAGGAGAATCTGCTAGGAAGGGATCGTAGCCTTACAGGAAGATGTGCCACGCGACTGTCTTCTGTGTGACCGGATGCTCTTTCTCACTCAGCTGCACCACTTCTTGGATCCGTGTCGGTGAGAAGGTGCTAAGGCCCCCTGTCTCCTTTCCCAAAATGCCGACAGGAAGTTTGTAGACCTCATAAGCTCCTTCTAGCAGGAACCCAAGGATGCTGATGTGTTATGGCATTATTCTTTCTGTGCAGCTAAAAAGAGCTCTCTCTCTGCAGTGAGTTGGTTGAAACTGTTACTTTGGCGAACGCAGCGTTCAGTCCTGGCTGCTTGAAGCGTGTGTTGGATTATGTTTAATTATTAAGCAGCTCCACAAGGCTGTAAACTCTCTTCTCCTGAGTTTGGGGAGATGTTTTTGAAAGGTGCAGTATAGCCCCTTCCTTGTCCAGTGTTGGCTTCAGATAACGTTGTCCCACCTTGAGAGTTGGCAGCCAGAGTCCTCTCTTTTATATCTGGGAATGTGTTTGTTACGCAAGGCGCTGGTCCCTGATTCGAACTGAGGGCCACTGTTAAGCGCAGAGAACGCCGGGATAGTGTTGGACATTGAAATCTCCAGTCCTTATTGTGAAACTGAGAGCGTTGCAGATCTTAATAAAATACTGGGTGCAGATGCCACCTGGCCTTAGCTGCACCTCTGAGAAAGTGCTGAGAGCACAGCACGTCGGTTCATAACTCCACCTCCGGGATGTGTAGAAGTGCAGAGACCCCCATGCCCTTGGCTGGGACAGTGGTAAATGCGATCACAGGCCCTGCTTGCACTTGTGATGAAGAGTTGGTTTCTGAAGCCTCAGTCACTCGTCCGTGGCTGGAGGAGTATCTCTGCAGAGGCTCTTGGCTCTTACCTTTTGGCCCGTAGTGTTGCGTGCAGGCGACATCTTGCCTTTACTCCAGGCCTGGAAGGGCTTTGGCTGCTTTCACCTCTGGTATCTTACTTGCTGTCTCTTCCTTCCTCAGCTGTGCCAACGGGGGAGGTTATTACCACTACTCCTACTCGGTGGTCCGGGGATGTGACCGCATCGTGCCAGTCGACATCTACGTACCAGGTGTGATATCTGGATTTGAAGGCAGTAGTTTGCATAAAGCTGCTTGTATTTGTGGGATGGGTTACAAACCAGGAACACTCACTAACACACACTGGTGTCTTACCCCCAGGTTGTCCACCCACGGCCGAAGCTCTCCTCTATGGAATCCTCCAGCTTCAGAAGAAGATCAAGCGGGAGAAGAAATTAAGAATCTGGTACCGGAAATAGACGCGGAACAATCTCGGCTGGATGTTTCTGATCAGACACTTATTTATCTAAGGAACTGGTTTGTGTTGGCTCCTGAAGTCTCTGGCTGCACACTTCTGCCTCTTTCATGCAGTGCTTTACTGGCTGCATTTTCTGTAGCACTCTCTGACCATCAGCGGCTGCAGGGTCATTGGGTGTAGAGTCTGCAGTGTTACGGGTTGTAGAGTTTCTAGAGTGGTGGCTGTAGGGGCTGCAGTGTCGAGTGGGGACTGCTGCGTCATGAGTAGTAGGGTTGCTATGTTCCATCGTCTTGCTTTGGTGGCTCACACTGTGTCCAAGGGATTGACAACCCAAAAAAGCTGTATTGCAGTGATTCCTCTACATGAATAAAGTATTCCTAAAGGTCCCGCCTGGTCTCCGTTCACAAGAATGCAGGTTGTGTCTTAGTGTGTGATGTGGTTTGCGACATCGTGGCATGGCCTCATGTGTTGAAAGGACATGCTCTTCGGCCCTTGTCCTTCGAGTGGGAAGACAGGCCTTTAGATGCAGGCCCTTCCTTTGCATGCTCGCATATGATCCGGGACAGGATTGCCTGCGGGTGCGCAAAGTGCATGAACCTCATTATCTTGCTTTTCCATTGCTCTTGCTCGCCACGAAAAGGCCTATTCTGGAAGATGAGGGAATTACAATAAGTTTGTTAATTAACAATTGCTGTTGGTTTTCGGAAAGGTAAATTCATCCTGCAAACAAGAGAAAGGCAGTCAGTTTGCACATTACTTTCATACATCTGTGAGTTCAGGAATGGCAGAGAACAGCAAGACCATTCAGGGAATGAAATGTGTGTCCCCACCTTCTGTAAGATGATAGTCACCAGTTTACTGGTCCATCGCAGGCCTCCATCCTTCTGGGGCCAGTGATATCAGAGCCAGTGAAATGAGTTACGTTAGCAAGGATGCGGCAAGCTTGTGAAACAAAAGACTATATAAAAACATTATTTTTCAGACGCATGTAGACTGCACTGTGTGGCAAAAGGAGGAGACTGAAAGGGGTGATAGAACCAGTGAAACATTGTTGCTTGGATGCAAGTGCTTCAGAGCCTTTCTTTGAGCCCATACTTGAACTTTGAGAAGGAGGAGCCTGGCAGAAGAACCGTTGTCCAGGAAGCTCGCCGATGGTGACCACGTTAGGCTGAAGGTAGATCTTGAAGGTTCCTTGAGTGCGAGGTCTGGTCCTTGGGCTGTAGGCGCATCGAGCACATGCTAGTGGCTCTATGCGTTTCACAAGCTTGTTCTGCTTTGTAATTTTAATTGCATGGGGTGTTCTCCGGGACAGGCTACTAGGCAGCAGCCTTGTGGCTGTTAGGGTTCTGGCCTTATGACCAATAAATAATTTGTCCTTTGAGGCACTGACCAAGCTACGCTCTGTGCAAATGTAATGTTGGTGTCAAAAGTGCTGTTCGTGTTAACCCCTTCGCTGCCTGGCCTTTTCCCCTCCTGTGCCAAGCCTTTTTTGGGTCATTTTGAGCAGTTCGTGCTTAGGCCCTCATAACTTTTTGTCCACATAAGCTACCCACGCCAAATTTGCGTCCAACATCCTATGGATTCTAGAGGTACCCAGAGTTTGTGGGTTCTCCTGAAGAAGACCAAGAAATTTGCCAAAATTCAGCAAACATTTTTTTTTAAATGGGGGGGGGGGAAGGACTGGCGAAGAAGGCTTGTGTTTTTTTTCTCTGAAAATGGCATAAACAAAGGGTTTGCAGTGCTAAATCACCAGCTTCCCAGCTATCAGGAACAGGCAGACTTGAATCAGAAAACCACATTTTTCAACACAATTGTGGCATTTTAGTGGGGCGGCATACCCCACTTTTACTATTTTTTTTGTGCTTTCAGCCTCCTTCCAGTTAGTGGAAGAAATGGATGGATGTTAAACCAATGCTGGATCCCAGAAAGCTAAACGTTTCTGAAAAGTAGACAACATTCTGAATTCAGCAAGGGGTCATTTGTGTAGATCCCACAAGATTTTCCTACAGAAAATGACAGCTGAATGTCAGATTTTTTAAATCAATATGCTGTTATGTCTGCTGGACTCTCCTGGCTCTAGGGATATATAGGGCTTGTAGGTTCGTCAAGAACCCTAGGTACCCAGAGTCAATGAATGAGCTGCACCTTGCAATGGGTTTTCATTCTATACCGGGTAAAAAGCAATTCATTTGCTGAAATATAAAGAGTGAAAAATAGGTATCAAGAAAACCTTTGTATTTCCAAAATGGGCACAAGATAAGGTGTTGAGAAGCAGTGGTTATTTGCACATCTCTGAATTCCAGGGTGCCCATACTAGTATGTGAATTACAGGGCATTTTTCAAATAGATGTCTTTTTTACACACTTGCTTATATTTGGAAGGAAAATATATAGAGAAAGACAAGGGGCAGTAACACTTGTTTTGCTATTGTGTGTTCCCCGAAGTCTCCTGATAAAAATGGTACCTCACTTGCGTGGGGAGGCCTAATACTCGCAACAGGAAAGGCAACATGGACACATCACATTTTTACATTGAAATCTGCTATGTTTTTTGCAAAGTGTCTAGCTGTGGATTTTGGCCTCTAACTCAGCCGGCACCTAGGCAACCTACCAAACCTGTGCAATTTGTAAAACTAGACACCTAGGGGAATCCAAGATGGGGTGACTTGTGGGGCTCTCAAACAGTTCTGTTACCTAGAATCCTTTGCAAACCTCAAAATCTGGCTAAAAAAATATACTTTTTCCTCACATTTTGATGAGAAAAAGTTCTGGAATCTGAGAGGAGCCTCAAATTTCCTTCCACCCAGCGTTCCCCCAAGATTCCTGATAAAAATGATACCTCACTTGTGTGGGTAGGACTAGTGCCCGCGACAGGAAACGCCCCAAAACTCTATGTGGACACATCAAAATGAGCAAATACTAAACTGCCTGTTTTTGCGGGGGCACCTACGTTCTTGGTCCTGGGCTCGGCAGCCATATGGGGAAACCTACCAAACCCAACCATTTCTGAAAACTAGACAGCAAGGGAGTCAAGGGAGGTGCGACTTGTGGGGAGCCCCTAATAGTTTTTTTTTTTTTTACCCAGAATCCTAAGCGAACCTCAAATTTAGCTAAAAAAAATCACATTTTCCCACATTTCTGTGTGGGATACCGCACCGGGACACATTCCCTACCACCCAACGCTCCCCTCAGTCTCCCAGTAAAAATGCTACCTCTCTTGTGTAGGCGACCAAGTGCCTGTGACGGGGAAGAACCAAAAACATGTTGAAATTGAGGGGGATCCAAAGCGGATCCAAAAGGGCAGTTTGAAAAGAAAAAAAAAGGTTTTAGGCTGACAAGTGGGGCATAATTTTTATCGGTATAGATGAGACAATGCTGGGTGGTAGGAATTTTGTGGATTCCTGCAGATTCCAGAAGGTTCCATCACAAAAATCTGTGATTTCCAGCAAAGTTGGAGGTTTGCAGGGCATTGTGGGTAATAAAATGGTGCCGGGTGCATGTGAAGCACACCGCCCTGGAATCACCCAGATGTTTAGTTTTCAGATGTGTCTAGGTCTTTTGGATTTTTCTACATGGCAGTGTCCCAGAGTCTAAAAAGTGCAGACCTCACCATTCCAAGTGGGGCGATTTTGAGAGTTAGCCAAGCTCTCATGGCCCAAATGTAAAACCAAAACCCAAAATAATCAAATATCTTCTTGCTTAGGGTGGGATAAGATGTTTTAGTGTGCGGGGTAGAGCTGAAAGTTACCCCCTTCAGTTGGGATGGGGGCATACCCATGCCCATACTGGTTGGTAGCCATTGCCACACAATAATTATTATTATTTTGTTTTAATTCTCTGGCATCTAGTAGACTTTCTACCCCCACATGTGTGGATCGGGGGTAATTGCCCCATCTGCCCATGGTGGGCAGAACAACTTTGGCCCCATTTATTTGGGGTGGGTATGGCCATACTCTCAACCTCTTATTTTGAAAAAAAAAATAATTCTTCCCTGGTCTCTGGTGGGCTTTCTGCCCCCCTAGGGGGCTGATGGACCTTCCAAAAATAGGCCGATCTGCCCCCGAGAAGGGCAGATATGGCCAACAGTAATGTGCTCCCATGGGGAGCGACCCTTGCCCAAGGGGCTGCCCCCCAAACAAAACACACACACCAATCCCTGTTGCCTAAGTGCTTAATAGAAATAGGCTGATCTACCCCGGGGGGGCAGGGGCAGAACAGGCCTAATAAAAAAAAAATTGCCCCTCCTGGGGAGCGACCCTTGCCTAAGGGGTCGCTCCCCTTATCAATGTAAATAAAAATTAAAACAAAAATCCCTGGTGTCTAGTGGCTTCTGCCCCACCAAACTTTTTCAAGTAAAAATGTTTGCATCCACGTTGCACTCAACAGTGGTAAACAACAGGGCATGGCGGTTTATTGTGTGCTTTGAGAATGAAGGTGAACCTACCTCCCTCTGAAGGTCTCTTGTGCACTACAAGGCCAGTCTGCAGGCTCAACAGCCGTGAAGTCATCAGGAAGTGCAGTGTAGTCTTACTCCATGTGGGCACTCTTCACAAGCAATAAGGCAAGATTTAACCCTGGTGGCGGAAACTGTTTTATACTTAACTAGAGCATGACATGGTACATAGCCCATAATACACTCAGGGTCTGCCCACAGGTAGCCCTCTCAGCACAGTACGTAACACATTAACATGGTGCCTGGCCACAGCTACCCTACTCAGGACAGTGCGTAACACATTATAAACTTGGTGCCTGGCCACAGGTAGCCTTCTCAGCACAGTACGTAACACATTATAAACTTGGTGTCTGGCAGAGGTATGCCTTCTCAGCACAGTACGTAACACACTATAAACTTGGTGTATGGCCACAGGTATGCCTTCTCAGCACAGTACGTAACACACTATAAACTAGGTGTCTGGCAGAGGTATGCCTTCTCAGCACAGTACGTAACACACTATAAACTTGGTGTCTGGTAGAGGTATACCTTCTCAACACAGTACGTAACACATACACTTGGTGTCTGGCCACAGGTATGCCTTCTCAGCACAGTACGTAACACACTATAAACTAGGTGTCTGGCAGAGGTATGCCTTCTCAGCACAGTACGTAACACACTATAAACTTGGTGTCTGGTAGAGGTATACCTTCTCAACACAGTACGTAACACATACACTTGGTGTCTGGCCACAAGTATGCCTTCTAAGCACAATACGTAACACACTAACTTGGTGTCTGGCAGAGAATGCCTTCATAGCACAGCACGTAACACACTATAAACTTGGTGTCTGGCCACAGTTAGCCTTCTCAGCACAGTACGTAACACATTATAAATTTGGTGTCTGGCCACAGGTAGCCTTCTCAACATAGTACGTAACACATTAACTTGGTGCCTGGCCACAGGTAGCCTTCTCAGCACAGTACGTAACGCATTCTAAAAATGGTGTCTGGCAGAGGTATGAATTCACAGCACAGTATGTCACATTATAAACTTAGTGTCTGCCCACAGGTATGCCTTCTCAACACAGTACATAACATTTCATAAACATGGCGTCTGGTAGAGGTATGCCTTCTCAGCAGAGGATGTAACGCATTATACACTTGGGCCCATATTTATACTTTTTTAGCGCTGCATTTGTGTAATTTTTTTGACGCAAAAGTGCCACAAACTTACAAAATACAATTGTATTTTGAAAGTTTGCGCCGCTTTTGCGTCAAACAAATGGCGCAAATGTGGCACTAAAAAAGTATAAATATGGGCCTTGGAGTCTGGCCACAGGTAGCCTTCTCAACACAGTACGTAACACATTATGAACTTGGTGTCTGGTGGAGGTATGCCTTCTCAGCACGTAACACATTATAAACGTGGTCTTTGGCCACAGGCAGCCTTCTCAGCACAGTACGTAACACATTCTAAACTTGGTGTCTGGCAGAGGTATGCCTTCTCAGCACAGTACGTAACACATTCTAAAAATGGTGTCTGGCAGAGGTATGAATTCTCAGCACAGTATGTCACACATTATAAATTTGGTGTCTGCCCACAGGTATGCCTTCTCAACACAGTACGTAACACTTCATAAACATGGTGTCTGGTAGAGGTATGCCTTCTCAGCAGAGTACGTAACACATACACTTGGTGTCTGACCACAGGTAGCCTTCTCAACACAGTACTTAACACAATAACTTGGTGTCTGGCCACAGGTAGCCTTCTCAGCACAGTACGTAACACATTATAAACTTGGTGTCTGGCAGAGGTATGCCTCTTCAGCACAGTACGTAACACATTATAAACTTGGTGTCTGGCAGAGGTAAGCCTTCTCAGCACAGTATGTAACACATTATACACTTGGTGTCTGGTAGAGGTATGCCTTCTCGGCACAGTACGTAACACATTATACACTTGGTGTCTGGCCACAGGTAGCCTTCTCAACACAGTACTTAACACAATAACTTGGTGTATGGCAGAGGTATGCCTTCTCAGTACAGTACGTAACACATTAACTTGGTGCCTGGCCACAGGTAGCCTTCTCAGCACAGTACGTAACACATTATAAACTTGGTGTCTGGCTGAGGTATGCCTCCTCAGCACAGTACGTAACACATTATAAACTTGGTGTCTGGCAGAGGTATGCCTCCTCAGCACAGTACGTAACACATTATAAACTTGGTGTCTGATTGAAGTATGCCTCCTCAGCACAGTAAGTAACACACTATAAACTTAGTGTCTGGTAGAGGTATACCTTCTCAACACACTACGTAACACATACACTTGGTGTCTGGCCACAAGTATGCCTTCTAAGCACAATACGTAACACACTAACTTGGAGTCTGGCAGAGAATGCCTTCATAGCACAGCACGTAACACATTATAAACTTGGAGTCTGGCATAGGTATGCCTTCTCAGCACAGTACGTAACACATTAACATGGTGCCTGGCCACAGGTAGCCTTCTCAGCGCAGTACATAACACATTATGAACTTGGTGTCTGGCAGAGGTATGCGTTCTCAGCACAGCACGTAACACATTATAAACTTGGTGTCTAGCCACAAGTATGTTCTCTCAGCACAGTACGTAACACATTATAAACTTGGTGTCTGACAGAGGTATACCTTCTCAGCACAGGCTGTAACACATTACGCTGGTGTCTGGCAGAGGTATGCCTTCTCAGCACAGTGCGTAATACATTATAAACTTAGGCCCATATTTTTACTTTTTAGCAATGCTTTTACACCGCTTTTTGACGCAAAAACAGCGCAAACTTACAAAATACATTTGTATTATGCAAGTTTGCGCCACTTTTGCATAAAAAATTACTCAAATGCGGCGCTAAAAAGAATAAATATGGGCCTGTCGCGCCGCTGCACGCCACACGAGCCGAACATTCGGCTTGGGCCGTGGCACGCGGTCACAAGACGCGACGCGCCCCTAGGCTGCTCTGCATTCTCCGAGGCCCCAAATTGGGCATGGGGCCTCATTCTACTTTCACGCACCGCGCTCACAGGCAGGTCTGACCCCCCACTCACCTGTTCTTTTCTGCTTTTTCTGGCTATCTGGTTGTGCCTTCCTTTGTGTTTTTTCTCCCTTTCCCATATTTCCCTTTTCTTCCCAGCATTCCTTGTTCCCTACTCTCTATGGCTCCTAGTCCATTCTGTTCTATGTGTTTTTCCCTATCTAAGATGGTGTCCTTGTACGTCCTGTTGGTCGCTTCCTGTTTGTTGGTATTTAAGGGCTGTGATTCTTTCTCTCCTTGCGCTGCAACACTTTCTGTTTGGATGGTGTCTTCGCTCCTATTTCTTTGCCTTCCTGTGCTGGTTCTCGTCAGTTCCAGTATATTTTCCTGTATTTTGCCTCTGTTGATTCCTGTTCTTTTTGTACCTGTTTCAGGAACCTATCTTTTTGGAGGTTTTTTCCCCTTTTCAGTGTTTTTTTTCCCTCTGGCTCTACTTCTGAGCGACACGGTCTGCTCTTGGCGCTCCCATTGCCTGCAGCACCGTGGCTACCAGAAAGAGTCGCCCCTACCTGGGCCAAGGCCGAACATTCGAGAACAGGATCCACGCCACTCGTTCTGCGGACTCCAGGTTTAAGCAGCACGTGAGTCGTGACAGATTCCAGCGCCCATTTCTCCCGACGTCGTCTAACACCATGGATGATACAGTGGCGGCTGCTGCAGATCCTGATCAATCTCTTCTGGCAGCTATTCACCAACAAGGCTCACAAGATGTCCTTCAATATATTACTCGCTTTCGACAGCTAGTGGCGGAGACCACCTGGGTGGAACGAACTCTGGTGACTTTATTCCGTAGAGGACTTAAAGAAGAAATTAAAGACGAGTTAGTACACTCCACCCAAGTTGAAGATCTTTGTGGTCTGATGGATCAGGCTCTTTCCATCGAATACCGTCTCCAAGAGCGACGTATGGAGAAGAGAAAGAGTAGAGGATCTTCCCAGCCAAGCACTTCACGGGTCTTTATGCATCGTCCTGAGGAACCTCGTCCTCCCGCCAGAGACAGCGAAGGCGAACCTATGCAGGTGGATACTACTCGAGGACCGCTTTCTGTTAACGAGCGGAAGACAGATGTAAGAAAGGATTGTGCCTGTATTGTGGTGCTGCCGGCCACATGCTTCGTACCTGCCGCGTTCATGCTCAAAGACCATCAGGAAACGCCACTTCCCGTCCTCTGTAAGAAGGGAGGGGACGGGATCATCGGCTATACCTTCCATCAGTTCATTCAAGGACAGTGCCACAACTTTGTTTATGTTACCTGTGATGTTACAATTACCGGACGGCCGTCAAGAAAGAACGATGGCTTTACTTGATTGTGGTGCCAGTGGCATATACATGGATAAGACTTGGGCTACTACTCAACAAATACCAACACGACCCAAAGAAACCCCAGAACAAGTTCACAGAGTGGATGGGTCCTTAATATCCTCTGGTCCAGTTGATACTACCACCCTGACACTAAGTTTACAATTTGGTAACCACCAAGAACACATCTCATTTGATCTCATATCATCCCCCAACCATACTATCATTTTAGGAATTCCGTGGTTCATAAGACATAACCCTTATGTAAATTGGGAAACCCAGACTATTTCCTTGTCCTCACAGTTTTGTCATGAGAATTGCTTTGCTTCAGACACATATTGGTCACCCAAGAGATTGATGCCTACTGAAATTACTACCGGATGTTCCATCAATACAGTCCAAGGAGTCCCTGATCACTATCTAGAATTTCAAGATGTGTTCCAAAAACCATCCAGACCTGTGTTACCCGCACATCGAGATTATGATTGTGCTATTCCGTTGGAACCCGGAGCTATCGTTCCCTTTGGGAGGATGTATTCACTCACAGAACCCGAAAGGAAAGTTCTAAAGGAGTATCTGGAAGAAAACTTACACAGCGGTCTTATGTACCATCGTCCTCTCCGGCTGGGGCTCCTCTCTTTTTTGTACCCAAGAAGACGAAGGATCTTCGTCCCTGTCTGGATTTTCGAGGCCTAAATAAGATAACTATAAAAGACCGTTATCCTTTGCCCCTCATCAAGGATATATTAGAGGCAGTCAGAGGGGCTCAACGATTTACCAAACTTGATTTCGTGGAGCCTACCACCTTTTGCGTATTAAAGAAGGAGACGAGTGGAAGACTGCTTTCCGGACCCCATTTGGTCATTATGAGTACAGAGTTATGCCTTTTGGTTTCACTAATGCCCCCTCCATTTTCCAAAGATTTATGGACTCTGTGTTCTCTGATCTCTTGAACCATACGGTCGTCATCTATTTAGACAATATCCTTATTTATTCTAGACGTCCTGAACTGCATTCCTCTCATGTGAAACAAGTCCTCCAAAGACTCCAGGAACATCAACTGTCCTGTAAACCAGAAAAGTGTGAGTTTGACAAGACCGAAGTCAAATATTTGGGATATCACCTGAGTCCCACTGGCATAGCTATGGACCAAGAAAAGGTACAAGCCATTCTAGACTGGCCTTCTCCTTCCTCTATTAAGGAAACACAATGTTTTCTAGGATTGGCTAATTTTTATCGGCAGTTTATCTTAGACTCTGCAGAACAAACCAGCCACATAACTCAAACATTAAAAAAGGAGAATATAAAGAAAGGCTTTGTTTGGGCTAGGGCGGCTGAAATAGCTTTTCAAGGTCTCAAGAAGGCCTTCACTCAAGCACCGATATTGAGACATCCAGATACCAACAAAAAATGTATTGTTGTTACAGATGCTTCTGAAAGAGCCATCGGAGCTGCCTTACTCCAACAACAAGAAGATGACGGTCTTGAACATCCTTTTTTCTATTTGTCCCATGTACTCTCTGCGTCGGAACAACATTACTCAGTACTAGAAAGGGAGTTATTAGCTCTGAAAACAGCCTGCCTTGAGTGGAGACAGTTTCTTATGGGTTCCAAAGAGCCCTTCGAGGTGAGAACAGACCATCGTAGTCTACAATGTCTACGGAACGTTTTATGCCAGAACAGTCGTCAGACTCGTTGGGCCTTCTTCTTCAGTCAGTATGACTTTTATGTCACCCATATTCCTGGATCCCAAAACATTCTGGCTGATGCTCTGTCTCGCCGTTATCCAGAGTTTACTTCTACCCCATCACAGTATCTACTTTAGCCCAGTAAAATCATCGGAGTAACTCAGTCTTTCCTGGATGAGGTACAACTGGAATATTCCAACCTGTCTGATCAAGAATTAAAGAAACTAAACCCCCTTATATGTAAATGGCAAGGGTATTATTATTATCAGAACCTGTTGTTCCTCCCTGTAGGAAAGTTCCATCTTGCCTGGCATGTTACCCCCATATTTCACTGTATATATGTTGTTTTAGTCTATGTGTCACTGGGACCCTGCCAGGCAGAGCCCCAGTGCTCATAAGTATGTGCCCTGTATGTGTTCCCTGTGTGATGCCTAACTGTCTCACTGAGGCTCTGCTAACCAGAACCTCAGTGGTTATGCTCTCTTTGCTTTCCAAATTTGTCACTGACAGGCTAGTGACTAAATTTACCAATTCACATTGGCATACTGGTACACCCATATAATTCCCTAATATATGGTACTGAGGTACCCAGGGTATTGGGGTTCCAGGAGATCCCTATGGGCTGCAGCATTTCTTTTGCCACCCATAGGGAGCTCTGCCAATTCTTACACAGGCCTGCCACTGCAGCCTGCGTGAAATAACGTCCACGTTATTTCACAGCCATTTACCACTGCACTTAAGTAACTTATAAGTCACCTATATGTCTAACCTTCACCTGGTGAAGTTTGGGTGCAAAGTTACTTAGTGTGTGGGCACCCTGGCACTAGCCAAGGTGCCCCCACATCGTTCAGGGCAAATTCCCCGGACTTTGTGAGTGCGGGGACACCATTACACGCGTGCACTATTCATAGGTCACTACCTATGTATAGCGTCATAATGGTAACTCCGAACATGGACATGTAACATGTCTAAGATCATGGAATTGTCACCCCAATGCCATTCTGGCATTGGGGAGACAATTCCATGATCCCCCGGGTCTCTAGCACAGAACCCGGGTACTGCCAAACTGCCTTTCCGGGGTCTCCACTGCAGCTGCTGCTGCTGCCAACCCTTCAGACAGGTTTCTGCCCTCCTGGGGTCCAGGCAGCCCTGGCCCAGGAAGGCAGAACAAAGGACTTCCTCTGAGAGAGGGTGTAACACCCTCACCCTTTGGAAATAGGTGTGAGGGCTGGGGAGGAGTAGCCTCCCCCAGCCTCTGGAAATGCTTTGATGGGCACAGATGGTGCCCATCTCTGCATAAGCCAGTCTACACCGGTTCAGGGATCCCCCAGCCCTGCTCTGGGGTGAAACTGGACAAAGGAAAGGGGAGTGACCACTCCCCTGACCTGCACCTCCCAGGGGAGGTGCCCAGAGCTCCTCCAGTGTGTCCCAGACCTCTGCCATCTTGGAAACAGAGGTGTTGGGGGCACACTGGACTACTCTGAGTGGCCAGTGCCAGCAGGTGACGTCAGAGGCTCCTGATAGGCTCTTACCTCTCTTGGTAGCCAATCCTCCTTCCTAGGTAGCCAAACATCCTTTTCTGGCTATTTAGGGTCTCTGCTTTGGGGATCTCACCACATAACGAAGGCAAGAGCTCATCAGAGTTCCTCTGCATCTCCCTCTTCACCTTCTGCCAAAGGATCAACCGCTGACTGCTCAGGACGCCTGACACTCCTTCCTGCAGTGCACAACCTTCTGAGTTGTCCTCCGGCGTCGTGGGACTCCCTTTTGTGACTTCGCGTGGACTCCGGTTCACTCTTCTTCCAAGTGCCTGTTCAGGTACTTCTGCGGGTGCTCCCTGCTTCTGTGAGGGCTCCCTGAGTTGCCGGGCGCTCCCTCTGTCTCCTCCTCCAAGTGGCGACATCCTGGTCCCTCCTGGGCCACAGCAGCACCCAAGAACCTCTACCGCGACCCTTGCAGCTAGCAAGGCTTATTTGTGGTCTTTCTGCGTGGGAACACCTCTGCAAGCTTCATCGCGACGTGGGACATCTGTCTTCCAAAGGAGAAGTCCCTAGCTCTCTTCTTTCTTGCAGAACTCCAAGCTTCTTCCATCCAGTGGCAGCTTCCTTGCACCCTCAGCTGGCATTTCCTGGGCTCATGCCCACTCTCGACGCTGTCGCGACTATTGGACTTGGTCCCCTTGTCTTACAGGTACTCAGGTCCGGAAATCCACTGTTGTTGCATTGCTGGTGTTTGTTCTTCCTGCAGAATCCCCCTATCACAACTTCTGTGCTCTCTGGGGGTAGTAGGTGCATTTTACACCTACTTTCCAGGGTCTTGGGGTGGGCTATTTTTTTAACCCTCACTGTTTTCTTACAGTCCCAGTGACCCTCTACAAGCTCACATAGGTCTGGGGTCCATTTGTGGTTCGCATTCCACTTTTGGAGTATATGGTTTGTGTTGCCCCTATACCTATGTGCTCCTATTGCAATCTACTGTAATTCTACACTGCTTGCATTACTTTTCTCGCTATTACCTGCATAATTTTGGTTTGTGTACATATATCTTGTGTATATACCTTATCCTCATACTGAGGGTACTCACAGATACTTTTGGCATATTGTCATAAAAATAGAGTACCTTTATTTCTTAGTACTTCTGTGTATTGTGTTTTCTTATGATATTGTGCATATGACACCAGTGGTATAGTAGGAGCTTTACATGTCTCCTAGTTCAGCCTTATCTGCTCTGCTATAGCTACCTTCTACCAGCCTAAGCTGCTAGAAACACCTCTTCTACCCTAATAAGGGATAACTGGACCTGGCACAAGGTATAAGTACCTCTGGTACCCACTACAAGCCAGGCCAGCCTCCTACAACTGCCCAAAGAGATGGGTCACAGGAGGTCAATAGCCTCCTCACTCAGGGCAGCAGGGCTAACTGGGGCAGGGCCTGAGGTGCCTGGGTCGAAGGAGATGCCCACCCTCTTGGGTGAGCTGGCACGGGAAACTTGCTGAGGGGCTGCCGGGAGGGAGGTGCTGGTACGGGGATGGCGGCTGTACCTGTAGTTGGGGTGGCCACAAACGTGTCCACCACCACCAGGGAGCTTCCATCTGAGGAGGTATCACTGTCCGAAATGTCCCCTCCTGTCTCCACCGTGGTGCTCCCATCGCCCTCCATCCCACTGGTGCCCTCACCATCGGTGGGTTCAGCCTCCTGGGCCCTTTGGGATGCAGCTCCCTCCATCGCTGGTGCCTCTGCTCCTCCGCCAGATGATGCTAATGCACAGAAGGACAGGGTGACAAAACAAAAAGGGGGGGGGGGGGGAGAAAAAGGATACACTGGGTCAATGGCTGCTCCAATACCACTGGTGGCGTACACGACACACACACACACACACACAGGGAACAGCCCTACGCATTAGGCAATGCACTACCAGTCACAATGCTAGTCACCAGCCCATTGACAGTATTACCTAACGCCACTAACAGCATACCAGAGACCCACAGACCCCTGCCCAGTAGTGGATGCCTACGAGCTTGGTTGGAGGTGGTTCACATACACTGCCCAACAAGGGACCTACCCTGCAATGTCCGGCCTGGCCTAGGGGCACCCACAGGCCCACATCCCCCAGCCGGAGACCACCCCACCACGCGCAAGTAGTATATTTGGAAACTGTACTCACCCCCTTGTGGCTGCTGTGATGCCCTCAAGCGCCCATCCAGCTCCAGATAGGCCACCACCAGTATGCAGGCCATCGGGGGGGTCAGGGTTCAACGGGCACCCCTTTCTCGTTGAGAAGCCATCCCCAGCTGGGCCTCCACCGTAACTGCCTCCTGGAGAGTTGGTTCCCTCGGCCTGTCCTCCCCCTATTGCACAGCAGTCCTCCCAGCTTCCCTGTTGTCCTGTGCCTCTGTCCCCTGAACCGTGTGCCCACCGCCACTGACCCCAGGTCCCTGATCATCCTGTGTTTGTGGGGTGGCCTGAGGTCCCTGTAGTGGTGGACACACTGCTGATTGACGTGAGCGGGGGACAGAGGTATGGGCCTGCTGGGTGCGTACTGTGCTGGTGTTTCCTGAGGGGGAGGCTCTGTGGTGGTATGGGACTGTGCCTGGGTAACCGACTGTCCCGAGATCCATGATGGGCCAGGTTGGTAATCCAGATCCAGGCGAGCAAAGCTGCTGTCATCACTGTGGGCCTCTTCTGGGGGTGACTGGAAGTTGCTGGCACCTCCTCTCTGGTGACGTTGGCTGGGGGACCTGTGTGGATGTAAATGCAGTGTTATTGTTCCTGTGCGTGTGTCATCTTGTGCAGGGGTGTGTTGCCCTGTATGGTTGTTATTGCCCTGGCAACTTTGCCTTTTGTGAGTAGTGATTTTGTGGGCTAGGTGATTCTCTCTAATGTGCATGCTTTAGTTTTCGGTGTCCATACAGGTCTGTGAGTGGTGTCCACGCATTGGTGTTACATGCAGGGCTTGGTATTGGGATGAGTGGGTTGTGATGGTGGGGTATGTGGGAGGTGGTGAAGTGATGGGAGTGAGGGTAGGGGTGAGGGTTTGTGATGGCATGCAGGTAGGGGGGTGATAGTAATAGAGATTTGACTTACCAGAGTCCACTCCTCCTCCTGCCAGGCCCTCAGGATGTATGATCGCCAAGAGTTGCTCCTCCCATGTTGTTAGTTTTGGGGGTGCGGAGGTGGGGATCCACCGCCAGTCCTCTGTACAGCTATTTGGTGTCTTGCTGCTGTGGAACGTTCCTTCTCCCGTAGGACGTTCCACCTCTTCCTGATGCCATCCCTTGTTCTGGGGTGCTGTCCCACGGCATTTACCCTGTCCACGATTCTCTGCCTTACCTCCATCTTCCTAGCAATGGATGTCTGCTGCACCTGTGATCCAAATATCTGTGGCTCTACCCTGATGATTTCCTCCACCATGACCCTTAGCTCCTCCTCAGAATCTGGGGTGTTGTTGTGGTGTCATGAGTGTAGTGTGTAGGGTGATGTGTTGGGGTGTGTGATGTGAGGTGCGTGGGTGGTGTATAGGTGATGGTGGTTTGTGGCTCTGGTTGTGTGAGTGCTCAGCTGGCAATTATTTCTAGTCGTAAAGGGTTGTGGGTAATGTGGGTGTGTGTTTGTGGGTGTGGTGTGTGTATGTGTGTCAGGTGTGTGTAGTTTGAATTGTCCAATGTGGTGCTGTTTTGTTAGTGTGTGTGTATTTTGAGCATGGCGGTATGTACTGCCAATTGTTTACCGCTGTTGAATGTCCGCTGTGGTGATTCATGGGTCATAATGTTGTGGGCGTTGTTCTGTTGGCACAATGGTGTGGGTTTTGATACTGCCAGTTTATCACTGACCTTTGGTCTGGCGGATTTGTGAGTGTGGCTGAATAGTGACGGATTGGTGTGTTTGTATCGTGATATGGTAAGCGGATATCCGCGGCGGTATGTTGGAGGCAGTCAGCATGGCGGTAAGTGGGATTTACCGCCAATGTCATAATGAAGACCTATATCTCATTTTGATATAGTATATACAGATACAGCTTCCTACATACAGTAAGTAAAGCACTTACAAGTTCAGTCTCCTGGGCATAGGTAGCCCACTGTTGCCGGTTCAAGGCAACCCCAAACACCCAGCACCAGCAACACATGGCCCGTCAGGTGCGGAGGTTAAAGAGGAGCCAAAATAACATGGGTGCCTATGAAGATGGGGGTGTTCCGGTTCCAGTCTGCTGGCAGGTAAGTACCCGCATCCTCGGGGGCAGACCAGGGGGGTTTAGTAGAGCACTGGTGGGGCCCCAAGTAGGCACACAAAACACACCCTCAGCGGCACAGGGGCGGCCGGGTGCAGTGGGCAAACAGGGCGTCAGATTTGCAATAGGTTTCAATGGAGGGACCCGGGAGTCACTCAGACGTTGCAGGAGGGCACAGGGGGGCTTCTCGGGCCAGCCACCTACTGGGCAAGGTTGAGGGCCGTCTGCTGGTCACTGCTGCACCGGTGGTCAGTTTCTCACGGGCCTGGGGGTGCAGTGCTTCTGCAGGCGTCAGATATCTTTGTCCCAAGCAGTCTCGGTCAGGCGGGACCTCTGGATTCCCTCTGCAGGTGTTTATCGTGGGGGTTCAGAGAGGTCAGCCCAGGGTGGACACGTTGTCGGAGTCACCTGGGGATCCTCTCTGGGTTGTTGATTTCTCAGGACACGGGCTGGGGTCGTCAGGTGCAGAGTAGTGGGGACTCACGCTTCTGGAGTGAGGTGAGAGTCCTTTTAAAGATGGTTTATTCTTTCTTTGGTTGGACAGGTCCTCTATCCACGGGAGTTCTTGATCCTTTGTAGCTGCAGGGCAGTCCTCTGAGTCGGCAGAGGTTGCTTAGCCTGCAGAATGCATCGCTGGTGCAGGTTCTCTGAAGTTGGAGACAGGCTGGTAGGGCTGGGTCCAGAGCAGTTGTCGCCTTCCTTCTTCTCTGCTGGGTTTTTCAGCTAGGAGTCCTTCTTCTTTGTAGGTCATCAGGAATCTGATTTTCTGGGTTCAGGGTCACCCCTAAATACTAAATTTAGGGGTGTGTTAGGGCTGGAAGGCAGTAGCCAATGGCTAGTGTCCCTGAGGGTGGCTACACCATCCTTGTGCCTCCTCCCTTTGGGGAGGGGGGCACATCCCTATTCCTATTGGGCTAAATCCTCCAAAACAAGATGGGGTATTTTCCAAGGAGGGCGTCACTTCAGCTCTGGTCACCTTAGGGATGGACCTGGCTGAGGAGGTGACTCCTTGTTTTCGTCAGTATTTCCCCAAACTTGCCACCAAAAGTGGGGGCTGTGTCCGGGGACGGGAGGCGGACATCCCGCTAGCTGGAGTGCCCTGGGACGCTGTAACACCAGGCTTGAGCCTTTGAGGCTCACCCCCATGGTGTTACAGTTCCTGCAGGGGGAGGTGTGAAGCACCTCCAGCCAGGACCGGCTTTGTTCCTGGTCACAGAGTGCACAAAGGCACTCACCCCATGTGGCCAGAAACTAGTCTGGAAGTGGGAGGCTGGCGGAGACCAATCAGCCTAGCACTAGCAGTTGGGCTGGCATGCAGGGGGCATCTCTAAGATGCCCTCTGTGTGCATTTTTTAATAAATCTTACACTGGCATCAGTGTGGGTTTATTGTGCTGAGAAGTTTGATACTAAACTTCCCAGACTTCAGTGTAGCCATTATGGAACTGTGAAGTTTTTGACAAACTCGCAGACCATATAATCAGTATGGTTACCCTGCACTTACAATGTCTAAGAATTAACTTAGACACTGTAGGGGCATAGTGCTCATCCAGCTATGCCCTCACCTGTGGTATAGTGCACCCTGCCTTAGGGCTGTAAGGCCTGCAAGAGGGGTGACTTACCTATGCCACAGGCAGTGGGTTGTGGGTATGGCACTCTGAGGGGAGTGCCATGTCAACTTAGTCTTTTTCTCCCCACCAGCACACACAAGCTGTGAGGCAGTGTGTATGTGCTGAGTGAGGGGTCCCCAGGGTGGCATAAGACATGCTGCAGCCCTTAGAGACCTTCCCTGGCATCAGGGCCCTTGGTACCAGGGGTACCACTTACAAGGGACTTATCTGTGTGCCAGGGCTGTGCCAATTGTGGAGACAAAGGTACAGTTTTAGGGAAAGAACACTGGTGCTGGGGCCTGGTTGGCAGGGTCCCAGCACACTTTCAATCAAAACTTAGCATCAGCAAAGGCAAAAAGTTAGGGGGTAACCATGCCAACAGTGGCATTTTCCTACAACCTTCCTCCGGGTACCACCTGCTTCTGGTGAGTGATGCCTGTCTTTCCATCACCACTTGTGCTCGCCTCAATAATACCTTCCTCTGGGCGCCACCTGCTCGTCGTGGGTGATGCCTGTCTTTCCATCACCACTTGTGCTTGCCTCGATAATACCATCCTCCAGTTACCACCTGCTCGTGGTGAGTGATACCTGTCTTTCCATCACCACTTGTGCCTGCATGTGGTGAGTGATACCTGTCTTTCCATCACCGCTTATGCTCGCCTCGATAATACCTTCCTTCGGGTACCACCTGCTTGTGGTGAGCGATTCCTCTCTTTCCATCACCACTTGTGCTCGACTCTATAATACCCTCCTCCAGTTGCCACCTGATCGTGGTGAGTGATAACGGTCTTTCCATCACCGCTTATGCTCACCTCAATAATACCTTCCTCTGGGTACCACCTGCTTGTGGTGAGTGATGCCTGTCTTTCCATCACTGCTTGTGCTCGCCTCGATAATACCTTCCTCCGGGTACCACCTGCTTGTGGTGAGTGATTCCTGTCTTTCCATCAGGAACGTAGATCTCAGCAGCAGCATCAGGCACGGAGCCCTCAGCAGCAGCATCAGGCACAGAGACCTCAGAAGGGGCATCAGGAACGTAGATCTCAGCAGCAGCAGAATCAGGAACAGAAACCTCAGCAGCGGCATCAGGAACGGAGGCCTCAGCAGCGGCATCAGGAACGGAGGCCTCAGCAGCGGCATCAGGAACGGAGGCCTCAGCAGCGACATCAGGAACGGAGACCTCAGCAGCGACATCAGGAACGGAGACGTCAGCAGCAGCATCAGGAACGGAGACGTCAGCAGCGGCATCAGGAACGGAGACCTCAGCAGCGGCATCGGGCACAGAGACCTCAGCAACGGCATCAGGCACAGAGACCTCAGCAGCAGCAGATCTCAGCAGCAACATCAGGAGCGGAAATCTCAGCAGCAGCAGATCTCAGCAGCAGCGTCAGGAACGGAGATCTCAGCAGCCGCAGATCTCAGCAGCAACATCAGGAGCGGAGATCTCAGCAGCAGCAGATCTCAGCAGCAGCGTCAGGAACGTAGATCTCAGCAGCAGCATCAGGAACGGAGACCTCAGCAGCAGCATCAGGAACGGAGACCTCAGCAGCAGCATCAGGAACGGAGACCTCAGCAGTGGCATCGGGCACAGAGACCTCAGCAACGGCATCGGGCACAGAGACCTCAGCAACGGCATCAGGCACAGAGACCTCAGCAGTGGCATCGGGCACAGAGACCTCAGCAGTGGCATCGGGCACAGAGACCTCAGCAGTGGCATCAGGCACAGAGACCTCAGCAGTGGCATCAGGCACAGAGACCTCAGCAGCAGCATCAGGAACGGAGACCTCAGCAGCAGCATCGCAGCAGCATCAGGAACAGGAACGGAGACCTCAGCAGCGACATCAGGAACGAAGAAGTCAGAAGCGACATCAGGAACAGAGAAGTCAGCAGCGACATCAGGCACGGAGTAGTCAGCAGCGGCATCAGGAACGGAGACGTCAGCAGCGACATCAGGAACAGAGACATCACCAGCAGCATCAGGCACAGAGACGTCAGCAGCGGCATCATGAACGGAGACCTCAGCAGCGGCATCAGGAACGGAGACCTCAGCAGCGGCATCAGGAACGGAGACCTCAGCAGCGGCATCAGGAACGGAGACCTCAGCAGCGGCATCAGGAACGGAGACCTCAGCAGCGGCATCGGGCACAGAGACCTCAGCAGCGGCATCGGGCACAGAGACCTCAGCAGCGGCTTCAGATACAGAGACCTCAGCAGCGGCTTCAGATACAGAGACCTCAGCAGCGGCTTCAGATACAGAGACCTCAGCAGCGGCATCAGGAACGGAGTTCTCAGCAGCAGCAGATCTCAGCAGCAGCATCAGGAGCGGAGATCTCGGCAGCTGCAGATCTCAGCAGCAGCATCAGGAACGGGGATCTCAGCAGCAGCATCAGGAACAGAGACCTCAGCAGTGGCATCGGGCACAGAGACCTCAGCAACGGCATCGGGCACAGAGACCTCAGCAACGGCATCAGGCACAGAGACCTCAGCAGTGGCATCGGGCACAGAGACCTCAGCAGTGGCATCGGGCACAGAGACCTCAGCAGTGGCATCAGGCACAGAGACCTCAGCAGTGGCATCAGGCACAGAGACCTCAGCAGCAGCATCAGGAACGGAGACCTCAGCAGCAGCATCGCAGCAGCATCAGGAACAGGAACGGAGACCTCAGCAGCGACATCAGGAACGGAGAAGTCAGAAGCGACATCAGGAACAGAGAAGTCAGCAGCGACATCAGGCACGGAGTAGTCAGCAGCGGCATCAGGAACGGAGACGTCAGCAGCGACATCAGGAACAGAGACATCACCAGCAGCATCAGGCACAGAGACGTCAGCAGCGGCATCATGAACGGAGACCTCAGCAGCGGCATCAGGAACGGAGACCTCAGCAGCGGCATCAGGAACGGAGACCTCAGCAGCGGCATCAGGAACGGAGACCTCAGCAGCGGCATCAGGAACAGAGACCTCAGCAGCGGCATCAGGAACAGAGACCTCAGCAGCGGCATCGGGCACGGAGACCTCAGCAGCGGCATCAGGCACGGAGACCTCAGCAGCGGCACCAGGCACGGAGATCTCAGCAGCAGCAGATCTCAGCAGCAGCATCAGGAGCGGAGATCTCAGCAGCAACAGATCTCAGCAGTAGCGTCAGGAGCGGAGATCTCAGCAGCAGCAGATCTCAGCAGCAGCATCAGGAACGGAGATCTCAGCAGCACCATCAGTAACGGAGACCTCAGCAGCAGCATCAGGCACGGAGACCTCAGCAGCGGCATCAGGAACGGAGACCTCAGCAGCGGCATCAGGAAAGGAGACCTCAGCAGCAGCATCAGGAACGGAGACGTCAGAAGTGGCATCGGGCACAGAGACCTCAGCAGCGGCATCAGGCATGGAGACCTCAGCAGCGGCATCAGGAACGGAGACCTCAGCAGCGGCATCAGGAAAGGAGACCTCAGCAGCAGCATCAGGAACGGAGACGTCAGAAGTGGCATCGGGCACAGAGACCTCAGCAGCGGCATCAGGCACGGAGACCTCAGCAGCGGCATCAGGAACGGAGACCTCAGCAGCGGCATCAGGAAAGGAGACCTCAGCAGCAGCATCAGGAACGGAGACGTCAGAAGTGGCATCGGGCACAGAGACCTCAGCAGCGGCATCAGGCATGGAGACCTCAGCAGCGGCATCAGGAACGGAGATCTCAGCAGCAGCAGATCTCAGCAGCAGCATCAGGAGTGGAGATCTCAGCAGCAGCGTCAGGAGCGGAGATCTCAGCAGCAGCAGATCTCAGCAGCAGCGTCAGGAACGGAGATCTCAGCAGCACCATCAGTAATGGAGACCTCAGCAGCAGCATCAGGCACGGAGACCTCAGCAGCACCATCAGGAACGGAGACCTCAGCAGCGGCATCAGGAATGGAGACCTCAGCAGCGGCATCAGGAACGGAGATCTCAGCAGCAGCAGATCTCAGCAGCAGCATCAGGAGTGGAGGTCTCAGCAGCAGCAGATCTCAGCAGCAGCGTCAGGAGCGGAAATCTCAGCAGCAGCAGATCTCAGCAGCAGCGTCAGGAACGGAGATCTCAGCAGCACCATCAGTAATGGAGACCTCAGCAGCAGCATGAGGCACGGAGACCTCAGCAGCACCATCAGGAACGGAGACCTCGGCAGCGGCATCAGGAATGGAGACCTCAGCAGCGGCATCAGGAACTGAGACCTCAGCAGCGGCATCGGGCACAGAGACCTCAGCAGCGGCATCGGGCACAGAGACCTCAGCAGCGGCATCAGGCACAGAGACCTCAGCAGCGGCATCAGGCACGGGGACCTCTGCAGTGGCATCAGGAACGGAGATCTCAGCAACAGCAGATCTCACCAGCAGCATCAGGAGCAGAGATCTCAGCAGCAGCGTCAGGAGCGGAGATCTCAGCAGATCTCAGCAGCAGCATCAGGAACGGAGACCTCAGCAGCAGCATCAGTAACGGAGACCTCAGCAGCAGCATCAGGCACGGAGACCTCAGCAGCAGCATCAGGAACGGAGACCTCAGCAGCGGCATCAGGCATGGAGACCTCAGCAGCGGCATCAGGAACAGAGATCTCAGCAACAGCAGATCTCAGCAGCAGCATCAGGAGCGGAGATCTCAGCAGCAGCAGATCTCAGCAGCAGCGTCAGGAGCGGAGATCTCAGCAGCAGCGTCAGGAGCGGAGATCTCAGCAGCAGCAGATCTCAGCAGCAGCGTCAGGAACGGAGATCTCAGCAGCACCATCAGTAACAGAGACCTCAGCAGCAGCATCAGGGACGGAGACCTCAGCAGCAGCATCAGTAACAGAGACCTCAGCAGCAGCATCAGGAACGGAGACCTCAGCAGCGGCATCAGGAACGCAGCGGCATCAGGCACGGAGACCTCAGCAGCGGCATCAGGCACGAAGGCCTCAGCAGCAGCATCAGGAACGGAGACCTCAGCAGCAGCATCAGGAACGGAGACCTCAGCAGCGGCATCAGGAACGGAGACCTCAGCAGCGGCATCAGGCACGAAGACCTCAGCAGCGATATCAGGCACGAAGACCTCAGCAGCGGCATCAGGCACGGAGACGTCAGCAGCGGCATCAGGCACGGAGACCTCAGCAGCGGCATCAGGCACGGAGACCTCAGCAGCGGTATCAGGAACGGAGACGTCAGCAGCAACATCAGGAATGGAGACGTCAGCAGCAACATCAGGAACGGAGACATCAGCAGCGGCATCAGGAACGGAGACCTCAGCAGCGGCATCAGGAACAGAGACCTCAGCAGCGGCATCGGGCACAGAGACCTCAGCAGCGGCATCGGGCACAGAGACCTCAGCAGCGGCATCGGGCACAGAGACCTCAGCAGCGGCTTCAGATACAGAGACCTCAGCAGCGGCTTCAGATACAGAGACCTCAGCAGCGGCTTCAGATACAGAGACCTCAGCAGCGGCATCAGGAACGGAGTTCTCAGCAGCAGCAGATCTCAGCAGCAGCATCAGGAGCGGAGATCTCGGCAGCTGCAGATCTCAGCAGCAGCATCAGGAACGGGGATCTCAGCAGCAGCATCAGGAACGGAGACCTCAGCAGCGGCATCAGGAATGGAGACCTCAGCATCAGGAATAGAGACCTCAGCTGCGGCATCAGGAACAGAGACCTCAGCAGCAGCATCAGGAACAGAGATCTCAGCAGCGGCATCAGGAACAGAGATCTCAGCAGCGGCATCAGGAATGGAGACCTCAGCAGCGGTATCAGAAACAGAGACCTCAGCAGCGGCATCAGGAACAGAGATCTCAGCAGCGGCATCAGGAACAGAGATCTCAGCAGCGGCATTAGGAACAGAGATCTCAGCAGCGGCATCAGGAACGGAGATCTCAGCAGCAGCATATCTCAGCAGCGGCATCAGGAACAGAGATGTCAGCAGCAGCATCTTCCAATCTGCAGAGCAAGACCCCGGGGTGGGGGTAGTTGTGGAGAAGATCCTGTTACCGCCAGAGCTACTACTGCGTGTCTACCACCCTTCCTTGGCCGGGGATCCCTGCTGTGTGTCATTGTGTCCAGCCCTTCTGAGGATGCCACTGGGCTCACTGCGCCACATTGATGAAGAAGACCTCTTCTGAGCCCCCTCAACAAGTCTTCGAAGACAAGTTTGAGGAGGTCACCAAAGTGGGTATAAAGGATGGTATATATGGAACAGTCCATGTTTGCTGAGATGGATGGACATCCCATAAGCTGATCTTTTTCAGATGCCCATCCTCAGGACTGTCTGATTTAGGGCACCGACGAAACCCCAAGTGTGCCGAAGAGACGCCATCCACGTCACCACCTGCATGTTCCCTAAACCATCATCTCTCTCTGCTTCATTTACCTCAAACCAACTGCCTGTTTGGCCCTGCTGGCATTGAAATATACTGAACTTCATACCTGGATTACCTTCAAAAAGAGAATTGGCTGGACCGAAAGATGGTAGCTGAGCTGAGGACTTCTAAGAGAAGAATCATGTGAGATCCCCTTGGACGTAACCATCACCACGGTCTCCGGCAGCTTCGTGGTATACAGACACAGAGGCGTGGAAAGAGGTGGGTACTGACGGGTGAGGAAAACTATTGATGGGCCAACTGCAAGCTTGCCTCCCGCAGGATGAGGGTATCCTGTCTGAATGGACCATCAATTCCCACTGAAGAGATTCAAGCAGCTGCAGACATTCATGAGGCCGTTGTGGAGGTTGAGGGCGATAGTGACTTTCTAATTGCAAGAGTCTTCCAAGGACTTGACAAACCAGCCATGAAGTCGGCAGATGTTTATTTTGCAGCCGTTTCTAACTGTGGACATGGTGACCTGGAGCACGTGGCACCCACACTCCACATTCATGCTTTTGCAGCTCAGGGGAAGCAGACTGTCCTGAGAAGGACAGGAGGAGATCAGATGGTCTACTGTGAACTGGAGTATCACAGCTTCCAGGGAATCATGCACCAGGTGCAAACCAGCCATGGCTTCTACCACCACAACAGAACTTCAGACAAAAGGTGGTCTGTAAATCACAGAAGAGGTGAATGATTTATTGCCTCTGACCCAACTTCACCAGCACCCCTTACCAGCCTGCACAGACTCCAGCTGCATCACCGACGAAGCCATCATGACCACGACCTTCGCGTCTTCACACTCTGCACCCGACTCCCCCAGCTTGTGTCCAGAAGAACCAACACTGCTGAGAGGACCCCCAGGCAACTCCAACAACGTGGACACCCTGAGACGACCTCTCTGCACCCCCACAGCGACGTCTGCAGAGAGAATCCAGAGGCTCCCCCTGACCGCGACTGCCCGGTAACAAAGAACCAGACGCCTGGAAGAAGCACTGCACCCGCAGCCCCCAGGCCCGAGAGAAACCAAATACCGGTGCAGGAGTGACCAGCAGGCGGCCCTAATTGTTGCCCAGTCAGTGGCTGGCCCGAGAAGCCCCCATGTGCCCTGCTTGCATCGCCAGAGTGACCCCAGGGTCTCTCCCTTGATTTCTATATAAAATAAGACACCTACTTTGCACTCTGCACCCGGCCGCCCCTGTGCCGCTGAGGGTTTATTTTGTGTGCCTGTTTGGGACACCCCCCCCCCCCAGTGCTCTACAAACTCCCCCTGGTCTGCTCCCCGAGGACGCAGGTACTTACCTGCTGGCAGACTGGAACCAGAGCACCCCTGTTCTCCATAGGCGCCCTTGCTATTTGGGCACCTCTTTGACCTCTGCACCTGACCGGCTGTTGCTTGTGCTGGGTGTTTGGGGTTGACTTGAACCCCCAACGGTGGGCTGGCTATGCCCAGGAGACGGACTGTGTAAGTGCTTTCCTTAGCTGAAAAACTAACCAATACTTACTTCCCCCAGGAACTGTTGAATTTTTAACTGTGTCCACTTTTAAAATAGCTTATTGCCATTTTTGCCAAAACTGTGTACATTACTGTTTTAATTCAAAGTTCCATATTTACCTATGCCAAGTACCTTACAATTTATGTATTTACTTGGATTCTGAATCTTGTGGTTCTAAAATAAATTAGAAAAATAAGAAAACCTATGGGCCTGGAGTTAAGTCTTTGAGTGTGTGTTCCCATTTATTGCCCGTGTGTGTACAACAAATGCTTAACACTACCCTCTGATAAGCCTACTGCTCAACCACACTCCCACAAAACAGAGCATTAGTATTATGTAATTACGCCACTATCAACCTCTAAGGGGAACGCTTGGACTCTGTGCACACTATCTCTTACTTTGAGATAGTATATACAGAGCCAACTTCCTAAACCCACTTTTTACCTGCTGTCAGTGTGTTTTGACAGTTTTGACTGGGATCCTGATAAGCAGGACCCCAGTGACTGTGCTCTCTCTCCCCCTAAATTTGGTTGTCTTGGCAATTCTTACACCCCACAATTGGCATGCTGATGCACCACTGTAAGTCCCTCGTAGGTGGTACTTAAGTACCCAGAGCATTGGTACATCAAGGGTCCCCCAATGGCTGCAGCATATATTGTGCCACCCATGAGAGCCCATGAAAGTGTATCTGCCGGCCTGCCATTTCAGCCTGCGTGAAAGGGTGCATGCACCCTTTCACTACAGGTCACTGCACCAGGTCACTGTAAGTCACCCCATGGCAGGTCCTCCTAGCCCAGAGGGCAGGGTACAGCTTCCTGTGTGTGAGGGCACCCCTGCACCCCTGCATGAGCAGAGGTGCCCCTACGAACTCCAGTTCCAATTCTCCGGACTTCGTTAGTGCGAGGAAGCCATTTTACCCGTGTACTGGTCACTACCTGTGGTCCAGCTACATAATGGTAACTCCGAACCTGGGCAAGTTTGGCATCCGCAGGCACCCAAGGCAATGACATCTGGCTGGTGGGATCTTCTGTCCGGATCTGTGAAGATTCTTCAACACAGGTGGTGGTTCTGAGGGATCCCCTGGGTCCTCACTGCTTTCTGTCCAAAGTGGGAGACGGTAAGCACTTGCCTCTGCCACTGGGACAGAATCCCTGTGCACCACAACTGTTGCAACAACCAAGGCTTGTTGACTCCTGCTCCAAGGGATCTTCAGACTCCAAGTAGCCCTGGCTCACAGCACTCTACCTCTGCAGGGACAGTCTCCTCTCTGCTGCTCCAGTGACGTGGGACTCCTCTTCACGTGTGCGGACTGGGTATCACTGAAACTTACTGTGCCCGCTGCCAGTGGATGCTCGTGGGGGCTACGCCTGCTTCTGCTGGCTCTCCTGTCTTCCTGGGATCTGCCCGAGCTCTCCTCCACGGGTCAAGTCCCCCGGACCTTGCTGGGCTTCCACAGTTCTGCAAAACATCCAACAGCTCCTCTTGCATTTGCTTATTGGTGGCCATCCTAACCACTGACCCATCTGCAATGGGCAACCGTCGAGATACAACTCATAGGCGACTTCAAGGGCTTCTCTGCAGCTGGACTTCATTCTTCACTGTTGCCCCGGATCTTGAGCTACAAAAGGGTGGGCCTTGGCTCCTGCCCCACCTGGACACTTCTGCCAGGACTGGACTCTGTCCCCTTCTTTTGCAGGTCTTCTTCACACAGAATTCACCCTGGGGTTCAACTGGTAAGGTCCTGCCTCTGCATTATGCAACTGTGACGTCGCCATCTAGGCATATGGGGAAACTGGGTAACTTACCTCTCTGTACCAGACCTCTGGGGATCTTCTAGATACTTACCTTTTGGGGTTCCACACCTCCCCAGCACTTGTCTAACTACTCCATACAGTCTGGTGGGGGACCCCCATTCACATTCCATTCTTTTAGTATATGGTTTAGCCCCCCTATAGGCCCCTTGCTAATTTATGCTTTTCCTTAGAACTTACCTGTGTATATTTAGTGTCTGCTCACACCTCCAGAGGGAGGTGTACTAATTGTTGTCTAGTTTGGTGTGCCTATAATAAAGTATGTTTATTTTTTTGCAACACCTTGTGGTTCCTTTCATGTGTGATACGTTACTGTGTGACTGCTGTGGTATTGCAAGTGCTTCACATGCCTTCTAGATAAACCTTGGCTGCTCACCACAGCTACAACAGAGAGCCCTGGCTGTCTAGACACGGTAACATTATCTAATACAGGGGTTTGGTTGGACCTAGTATAAGGTGTCCACCACACACTGGGCCAGCTTCCTACAGACTGTATGTGTGCCTGTGACTCTGTGCGCTGCTAGACTAGAAATACTTTTTGTCCCAGAGCTGATGGTCTTTGAGACGGAGCATCAAATGCTTCAGAGCAGCGGGTCCTCTCACCTTCTTGTGTCCACAGTACACTCAGCAGGAAAGACAGATTGTTTCCTCTCGAGGTAAGAAAGTAGCTTGATTCGCCTGTGAGACTTAATGGCTTTGCCAATACTTTTTAGCTATGCTGTACAACATTGTCGCTGCTGTGCAGCATGGCTGTAAAAACAAAAACAAAACAAAAAAAGCATTGGCAAAGCCAAAAGTTTCCCTTTGTGTTTTTTTCTATATGCATTCTGAAATATTAGAAAAATGTTATACTAATGTTTGTTTTAAATTTGATAAACCATTAATGGTTTATCAAATTAAAAACAAACATTATAATAACTTTTTATAATATTTGTAATCTAGTTAGATAGAAAGAATAAACATAGGCAAAACCCATTGGCATGAGGGCATACGGCGAAGAAGAAAGACAGATAAAAAAGAAGACAGAAGGCAGCATGTGATAAGAAGAAAGAAGATAGTGAAGACAAGACTGCATGCGGGAAAGAAGAAAGGACAGCGAAGAAAGAAAACATAAGATGGCAAGCGGTAAAGAAGAAAGAAGACAGCGAAGAATAAGAAATAAGACGGCATGCGGTAAAGAAGGTAGAAGACAGTGAAGACAAGACGGCATGCGGTAAAGAAGAAAGAGGACAGCGAAGAAAGAAAACATAAGACGGCATGCAGTAAAGAAGAAAGAGGACAGTGAAGAATAAGACGGCATGCTGTAAAGAAGAAAGAAGACAGTGAAGACAAGACGGCATGCGGGAAAGAAGAAAGAGGACAACAAAGAAAGAAAACATAAGACGGCATGCAGTAAAGAAGAAAAGACAGCGAAGAATAAGACATAAGACGGCAAGTGGTAAAGAAGAAAGAAGACAGTAAGACAAGACTGCGTGTGGGAAAAAAGAAGGAGTACAACGAAGAAAGAAAACATAAGACGGCATGCAGTAAAGAAGAAAGAAGACAGACAAGAATAAGACATAAGACGGCATGAGGTAACGAAGAAAGAAGACAGTGAAGAATAAGACATAAGACAGCAAGTGGTAAAGAAGAAAGAGGACAGTGAAGAATAAGACATAAGACGGCATTCCGTAAAGAAGAAAGAAGAAAGAAGACACGAAGACAAGACTGCGTGCAGGAAAAAAGTAAGAGGACAACGAAGAAAGAAAACATAAGATGGCATGCAGTAAAGAAGAAAGAAGACAGCGAAGAATAAAACATAAGACAGCATGCGGTAAACAAGAAAGAGGACAGCGAAGAATAAGACATAAGGTGGCATGAGGTAAAGAAGAAAGAGGACAGCGAAGAATAAGACATAAGACGGCATGAGGTAAAGAAGAAAGAGGACAGCGAAGAATAAGACATAAGACGGCATGAGGTAAAGAAGAAAGAGGACAGCGAAGAATAAGACATAAGACGGCATGAGGTAAAGAAGAAAGAGGACAGTGAAGAATAAGACATAAGACAGCATGCAGTAAGGAAGAAAGAAGACAAGACTGCATGCGGGAAGAAAGAAAGAGGACAGCGAAGAATAAGACATAAGGTGGCATGCGGTAAACAAGAAAGAGGACAGCGAAGAATAAGACATAAGATGGCATGAGGTAAGGAAGAAAGGACACAGAAGAATAAGACAGCATGAGGTAAAGAAGAAAGAGGACAGCGAAGAATAAGACATAAGACAGCATGAGGTAAAGAAGAAAGAAGACAGCGAAGAATAAGACATAAGATGGCATGAGGTAAAGAAGAAAGAAGACAGCGAAGAATAAGACATAAGATGGCATGAGGTAAAGAAGAAAGAAGACAGCGAAGAATAAGATATAAGATGGCATGAGGTAAGGAAGAAAGGACACAGAAGAATAAGACAGCATGAGGTAAAGAAGAAAGAGGACAGCGAAGAATAAGACATAAGACGGCATGCAGTAAATAAGAAAGAAGACAGTGAAGACAAGACTGCATGCAGGAAAGAAGAAAGAGGACAGTAAAGAAAGAAAACACAAGACGTGATGCAGTAATGAAGAAAGAAGACAGTGAAGCATAAGACATAAGACGGCATGCGGTAAAGAAGAAAGAGGGCAGCGAAGAAAGAAAACACAAGACGGCATGCAGTAAAGAAGAAAGAGGACAGCGAAGAATAAGACATAAGATGGCATGCAGTAAAGAAGAAAGAGGACAACGAAGAATAAGACGGTATGCCGTAAAGGAGAAAGAAGACAGTGAAGACAAGACTGCATGCGGAAAAGAAGAAAGAGGACAGCGAAGAAAGAAAACATAAGACGGCATGCAGTAAAGAAGACAGTGAAGACAAGACTGCATGCGGGAAAGAAGAAAGAGGACAGCGAAGAATAAGACATAAGATGGCATGCAGTAAAGAAGAAAGAAGACAGTGAAGACAATAGTGCATGCGGAAAAGAAGAAAGAGGACAGCGAAGAAAGAAAACATAAGACGGCATGCAGTAAAGAAGAAAGAAGACAATGAAGAATAAGATATAAGATGGCATGAGGTAAGGAAGAAAGAGGACACAGAAGAATAAGACAAAGGACAGCATGAGGTAAAGAAGAAAGAGGACAGCGAAGAATAAGACATAAGACGGTATGCGGTAAAGAAGAATGAAGACAGAGAAGTAAGAAGACTGCATGCAGAAAGAAAAAAGAAGTACCTTCAGTGTTGTAGCCAGGGGAAGGATACTAGCTGGTGTCCAATAGGAAGTGACTGTAAGGAGTACTTGGTCCAGAGACAACTCAACTGCAAGATTGGCGAAGAAGACAACAGGAATGATGTGCAGACGACATGCTGGCCAATCAGAAGTACGTAAAATCAGAGCGACGTTGCAGTAAGCCAATGGTAAGTAAGGGGCTGGTTCCAACCCCCTTTAAAGTTTTTTTTATTATTAACAATAGATTTCGCAAGCAGCGCACAAGCACACTTGCAGGTTAAGCCAAAAAAGGCAGGATGACTGGGGCAATGTGTCATTTTAGAGGTGCATGCATGCGTTCAACACGCATTGCACACTTAGGAAAGGGTGACTTCTTTTTCTGTTGCTGAGATGAATTTGCAGATTTAAAAACATCAAAACTTCCAAGCAGTTTGGGGAGGGGGAAAAGCAACACAAGAGAGAGAACACAGCAACGGAAGAAGCACCCAGGTGAAAGTGAGCAACATGGAGCAGAGTGTGGAAAAGCAATTGGCACAGCCAAAGAGCAAAACTAATTTGGGTAGGAGGAGAGAAGCACAAGGGCGAGAAAGAGCAGTGTGGATGGGGGAGAAAAGCAAGTGAGGGAAATGGCTGGAAAACAATTGATGAAAAAAATAGTTTCATAACAGCGAGCAAAGGACGCAAAGAAGCCAGCCAGTGAAAGAGACATTAAAGAACCTATGCTTTATTGAAGATATAATAACACCAGGCTGAAGCAAGAAAAGCCATCCAATAGAAAGCAAGCAAACGAGTGACAGAAAAACCCTCCAATGGTAAGCAGTGGGCAGACCGTACGCCCCAGTATGTTATTGACAAGCCCACAGTATTTCCTTTGTAACCAGACAACTTGTACTGTTTGGTAGGCTAGGCTGAAAAATAGAAGGGAGCCTGTGTGTGCTTTTGGGCTCTGACAGGGGCGAGGTGGATTCTGCATACTGGCTCTGAGTTGTTGGCATAGAAGAGGCAGAGTCTCATGTGTTTCCCTGACAGAGGAAATGTAGACTCGGTTGTGTGCTTACAAATGCAAGGTATCCCGTATTTCTTCTTTATCCGGCGAGAGGTGAAGTAGCTGTGTGGTACTGATGGAACAAAGGTGTCCTACTCATGCTATGTTTTTCTGGCTGAGGAGAGTTAGCCTGTGGTTGGTTGTTCCCGGTTGAAGAAAGGTAGTCTGCCTCTGTGGTGTCTGATGGAGGAAGCCTGTGTGTGGTGTTGACTTAGTGTGGTGTAGTCTGTCTCTGTTGTGTGACCCTGGCAGAGGCGAAGTAGCCTACATGGAACGGTGACATCCATGAGGTAGTCTCTGCTGTCTGTCTCTAACAAAGGTGAAGTTGCCTGTACATCATTTTGGCAGCGATGACAGTCTTTCTCTGGTGTGTGCAGTGTTGACAATGGTGAGGTAGTCTGCCTTTGCTGTGCATTCTTTGACCGCAGTGAGATAGTCGCCACATATGTGTAGCGATGACAGCAGTGGGGTCTCTCGTGTGAAATGTTGACAGTGGTGAGGTTGTCTGCCTCTCGTGTGAAGTGTTGACAGTGGTGAGGTTGTCTGCCTCTCGTGTGAAGTGTTGACAGTGGTGAGGTTGTCTGCCTCTCGTGTGAAGTGTTGACAGTGGTGAGGTTGTCTGCCTCTCATGTGAAGTGTTGACAGTGGTGAGGTACTCTATTTCTTTTATGTAGTGCTGACAGCAGTGGGGATAATCTACCTCTCATGTGTAGTGCTGAGATAGTTTGCCTCTCGTGTGAAGTGTTGACAACAATGGAGTAATCTGCCTTATGTGTAGTGGTGAGGTAGTCTATCTCTCGTGTAAAAGGTTAACAGTGGTGAGGTAGTCTCTTGTGTGAAGTGTTGACAGTGGTGGATAGTCTGTGTCTTGCGTGAAGTGTTGACAGCGGTGGGATAGTCTGTGTCTTGCGTAAAGTGTTGACAGCGGTGGGATAGTCTCACGTGAAGTGTGGATAGTGAGAAGGTAGTCTGCATCTGCTGGGTTTCCTTTGACAATGGTGAGCTAGTCCAGCTCTGCCTTTTGTTCCTGACAGAGGTGGGGTGTCCTGCCCCCTGTGAAGGGTTCTAGAAGTTGAGATTTGTGGTGATCGTTAGCTGCCCTTCCAGTTGGTGATGTTTACATCCTAGAGCTTGCTTCAATTTCTTTATTCTCATGTCCTCCTGGAAAGAGTTGGAAGGTGAAGAACCACACTGGTGATGCCCTAATACGCTGACTGGTATCACTTTTATTTAGACTAAGTCAGAATGTCAATGTGCTTCCTAGTTCTGCCCTCTGCAAAATGTTTGGGCAGTTTGTTTTCTTCGGTAGTCAGCTTGTGTGGAACCATCAGTGAATGATTTCCACTGGCGTCTTATTCCACCATGGGCCCTAGTCATCACTCCCTTGTGAACAGATTGGTAGAGTTACATTCCCCAAAGACTTACTCCTGCACACAAGCCAGTCATGCAACGGGAAAGGGGGTGTCTGACACTGCAAGGATGGGGCACTCGAACCACTTTTGTATAGCTGTGGGCGGTGTGCATGCTCGATGCTGTGCAGCTCCCCTTCTCATACCAAGGTGCCCTCTCGTGCCCATTTCCTTTTAACCAACCTTCATGGCAGACGGAATTCCGGTGTTGCACTCAGGCGTTCGATGTGGGGGGCCTGGTCCTGTTTTCTGCCCTCTTTCTGCTGATTAGCTTTTGCCACCGGTTTTAAGGTCATGCATCCGGGCATGACCAGATGCAGGAAAGTGTCTGCATAACCTCTGGATCTCATGTTCGAGGCGCGGTCCTCCAGTGCATGCATGTGTCCAGCCTTCAGAATCTGACCCATCATGCAGGACACACTGGTGGCATAGCACTGATGGTGACGGTCAGACAAGTGTAACTGCTCTCATTAACACCCAAGAGGGTACCACTCCCCCAAACATAACACCATGTATAAGGTAATCTCACTGGTCGTACAGAACTGGTCCAAATAACCAAGAAGAGGGTGTACATTTTTGCTGCAACATACATGGGATTAAGACAGTTTTCATTGCAGGCCTCCTCCTATCAGGAGATCCAGTTTCTTCCTGTGACTCTACGGGGGTGGCACCCATCCGCATGTAGACGTCCAAAGCTGCCATAAAAACACAGGACTCAGCAGAGTGGTTTTTATGAGTGAGCACAATGTGCTCCGTCCATTCTGTAATCTCTCTTTGGTCTTGAAACCACACCCATGCCACGTCAGTCACTTACATTGGTTTGTGTTGCTTTCATTTGTGAAAGGCATGTATACATCATGCCTTTTCCTGTGTTTAGCCCACCTACACAGCACCAGTAAAGTACCAAAAACATACGAGGCTCGATGTTTTCAGCCTGGAGTCCAGACTACTTTATCTGTTTATTTTCCACGCAGCGCAATCCCGCTGCATTTTACATAGCACGATCGCGCTGCGTTTTTTCTTTTGCTTTACAACGCTAATAGCTCTAACTCGAACAAACGTGAGACCCGTTGCATTGAAAATGCTTGTTCTAGTTTGTGACCCATCCAGTTCCTGCACTGCGCAGGAGGATCTGAGATGCAGGAGGTCAGAGAGACGCCTCCTCCAGTGTGTAGAATGTGACCCACCCAGCTGAAAACAGCCTCAGATTGATCATCCGTAGTCTTGCTGGAATAACAATTGAACACTGGATCAGCACCAGGAGTACAAGGCAACACCATCATCATTCCCGCTTCAGATCTGGAAAAGACACAAGATGTGACCAGAATCTTCTCAACAATCGCATCTTGAGCCAGAAGTCCGTCTCCTTGGACTCTGTCACTTCAGACTTCCTCAGGCTGCTTCTCTAGCAGGTGGACCCCCATGGCAGAGAGGTCTGGTGCTTCCAGTTGTGAAAAGCTGGAACTTATTAGCTTGTGCCGCTCTGCTTGCCTCATGTCCAAGCTCAGGACTCAATGCATGAAGAAGTCCTTCTCAATTCAGACATATTCCTGGAAGCACTGGGTGCCAAGTTAAATCCATTGATTTAACCCAGATCTGTGACTGGGGGTGAGTGAGTGAAAGGTTTCAGCACTCCGTCGATCATCCTTTTTGTGTTGGTAAAGTCTCCCTAAGTGCGCCAGGTATGCCAAGATGTTGGTCCCAGGCTCACTGTACCACTGGATTCCATCTGGGCTGCCTGATGAGGAGTGATACCCTGAAACCGGTCCCAGGATGCTTGTTTTCAGGCCAGGGAGGACTTGGCCTGGCAGTTCGGCCTGGACTGCTCCCATGGTGAGCAGGGTCAAAACTGATTTGCATATGGCTAGTGTAGGAAAGGACCCTTTTTTTGGCAAGGTTACCCCCACTTTTTGCCTGCTCTCAGTGCGTTTTGACTGTGTTCACTTGGATCCTGCTAACCAGGTCCCCAGTGACTGAGCTCTCTCCATCTGAATTTGGTTGCCTAGGACTTTGCACACCCCACAAATTGCAAACTGGTGCCCCCATATAAGCCCCTAGTATATGGTAGTTAGGTACCCAGGTCCTTGGGGTACCAGGGGTTCCCCATGGGCCGCAGCATATATTATGTCGCCCATGTATAATGTGTCTGCAGGCCTGCCATTGCAGCCTGCGTGAAAAGGTGCATGCATCCTTTTGCTACAGGTCACTGTAAGTCACCCCTATCATAGGCCCTCCTTACCCAGACGCCAGGGTGCAGGTACCTGTGTGTGAGGGCATTCCCTGCATGAGCATAGGTGCCCCTACGAACTCCAGCGCCATTACACTAGACTTCGTAATTGCAGGGAAGCCATTTTACCCGTGCACTGGACACAGGTCAAAACCTGTGTCCAGCTGCATAAGTGGTAACTCCAAACATGGGCATGTTTGGTATCAGGTTGCCAGTATTAGTTGTGATTCCATGCACTCTGGGGGCTCCTTAGAGGACCCCCCAGCATTGCTCCTACTAGTCTTCTGGGGTTTTCCGGGCAGCCCACGCTGCTGCCACCCCTCAGAGGTTTCTGCCCTCCTGCTGCAGGCAGAACAAAGGATTTTCTTTGGGAGAGGGGAGGCAACACCCTCTCCCTCGGAAATAGGTGTTACAAGGCTTGGGAGGGGTAGCCTCCCCAAGCCACCAGTATGCTTTGAAGGACACATTTGGTGCCCTCCTCGCATAAACCGCTTTGCACCAGTCCAGGGACCATCAGTCCCTGCTCTGGCACAAAAGTGGACAAAGGAAAGGGGAGTGACTACTCCTTTGTCGATCATCATCCTAGGGGTGGTGCTCAGAGCTCCTCCAGGGGGCCACTTGATTCTGCCATCTTGAATCCAAGGTGGGCAGAGGCCCCTGGGAGCATCTGAGTGGCCAGGTCAGGCAGGTGATGTCACAGCCCCCTCCTGATAGGTGGTCACCCTGCTAGATGACCAATCTCCCTTCCTCGGCTATTTAGGGTCTCCCTCTTGGGTGGGTCCTCAGATTTTATGTGCAATATTCTAGCAGGACTCCTCTGCATCGTTTACTTCCTCTTCTGGCCACCAGAACTGTAACTAGACCCTCCAGGAACCGACAATCTGCAACTCCCGAGACAACCTCGCCTTGCAACATTGTTTCTCCGGCTCCTTCCAGCAACTGCAACATTTCCCCGGCTGTACATTCTCTGAGGGCGACGAGTCTTCAGCCTGCACAAGTAGTAAGACTGAATCTCCCTTGGAGTGAAGAAGTCACTCCCCTGCATCCACAGGCACCAACTGCAAAGACAACCAGCTGCGTGGATCCTCTCTCCTCCGGAACTGCCTGGATCCTGCATTACTGATGGTGGTCTGGAGTGGTTCCCTTGGTCCTCTCTACCAACTGTTCAACTTGGTAGACGGTAAGTCCTTGCCTCACCTTGCAGGACAGTACCCCTGTGCACTGCGACTCTTGCACTTACCAAGGCTTGTTTGTTCCTCCTTTCAAGGGATCTTCCTCCTGCATGTAGCCCTGGCCCCCAGCACTCTTCCCTGCAAAGCACAATCTCCTGCCTGCTGCTCCAGCAACCTGGGACTCCTCTTAGGGTGTACTGTGTGGGCCTCACTGCAACTCCTGCCTGTCGGCCGCCTGTGGGGGCTGCCTCCACTTCTTGTGGCTCTCCCACCAGCTGAGGGTCACCTCCGACTCTCCTCCTAGGGTTGTGTCCCCTGGGTGTTGCATAGTCCTATTTCAGAGTCCTCCTGTTGGTTTTGGGGAAACCAGGTACTTACCTCTTTAATCCTGGTCACTGGGGGTTACTCTGGAACTCCCCTCTTGGGGCTCCTAGTTCCTCCAGCTTCCCTCTACTGATTCCACTTCCTTGGTTGGGGGACTGCCCTTCACATTCCACTTTTTTAGTACATGGTTTGGCCCTCCCCCAGGGTCCTCACTGCTTGCTATTGCTTTTACCAATTCCTATTGCTTTCTATGCTATTTACTGATTGCTAATGTGTATATAATAGTGTCTATAAATACAGAAAGAGGGGGGTCGAAGCAATCATTGCCGCACCTTTGTATTTGGTTGTATAAACAATTAGTAATAATGATGGTGCACGAGTCTTGAGGACCAACCCCCAGACTCAAATAACAGGAAAACCTGGTTTAACACATTGAAAACGAGAGCCAGCACACATCTATCTGTTAGTATCAGAAGCATTTGCATGAGTGTCACCAGATGAAGTGGTGTTATGGAGCACATTATAATTGTTGACCGCAAGCCCTGAAGCAGTTCATTAGGATGAAACGCTTTGGCTATGGATAGATCATCTTTCATATGAATGAATAAAGGCATAATTTTTAAGGAGATTTGGCTGTGGAATAATGCAATATAAGACTTACCTCCAGTTGTGGGATTGCCTATACAGTATTTTAGTGTTACCATAATAAAGTACCTTTCTTTTTGTACAACTGAGTGTTTTCAATCATGTGTGTAAGTGCTGTGTGACTACAGTGGTATTGCATGAGCTTTGCATGTCCCCTAGATAAGTCTTGGCTGCTCATCCACAGCTACCTCTAGAGAGCCCTTGTAGGAAGTTGGCTCTGTATGCACTATTTCAAAGTAAGAAATAGGATGCACAGAGTCCAAGGGTTCCCCTTAGAGGTAAGATAGTGGCAAAAAGAGATAATTCTAATGCTCTATTTTGTGGTAGTGTGGTCGAGCAGTAGGCGTATCAGAGGGTAGTGTTAAGCATTTGTTGTACACACACAGGCAATAAATGAGGAACACACACACTCAAAGACAATTCCAGGCCAATAGGTTTTTGTATAGAAAAATATCTTTTCTTAGTTTATTTTAGGAACCACAGGTTCAAATTCTACATGTAATATCTCATTTGAAAGGTATTGCAGGTAAGTACTTTAGGAACTTTGAATAATCACAATAGCATATATACACTTTTTACATAAAACACATATAGCTATTTCAAAAGTGGACACTGCAATTTTCAACAGTTCCTGGGGAGGTAAGTTATTGTTAGATCTTGCAGGTAAGTAAACCACCTACGGGGTTCAAATTGGGGGCCAAGGTAGCCCACCCAAAGTCACCACACCAGCAGCTCAGGGCCAGTCAGGTGCAGAGTTCAAAGTGGTGCCCAAAACACATAGGTGGTCATTCTGACCCTGGCGGTCTTTGACCGCCAGGGCGGAGGACCGCGGGAGCACCGCCGACAGGCCGGCGGTGCTCCAATGGGGATTCCGACCGCGGCGGTAAAGCCGCGGTCGGACCGGCACCACTGGCGGGGTCCCGCCAGTGTACCGCCGCCCCATTGAATCCTCCGCGGCGGCGCAGCTTGCTGCACCGCCGCGGGGATTCCGACCCCCCCCTACCGCCATCCAGATCCCGGCGGTCGGACCGCCGAGATCCGGATGGCGGTAGGGGGGGTCGCGGGGCCCCTGGGGGCCCCTGCAGTGCCCATGCCACTGGCATGGGCCCCTGTAAGAGGGCCCCTACATGTATTTCACTGTCTGCTGCGCAGACAGTAAAATACGCGACGGGTGCAACTGCACCCGTCGCACAGCTTCCACTCCGCCGGCTCGATTCCGAGCCGGCTTCCATCGTGGAAGCCTCTTTCCCGCTGGGCTGGCTGGCGGTCTGAAGGCGACCGCCCGCCAGCCCAGCGGGAAAGTCAGAATTACCGCCGCGGTCTTTCGACCGCGGAACGGTAACCTGACGGCGGGACTTTGGCGGGCGGCCTCCGCCGCCCGCCAAGGTCAGAATGAGGGCCATAGGCTTCAATGGAGAAGGGGGTGCCCCGGTTCCAGTCTGCCAGCAGGTAAGTACCCGTGTCTTTGGAGGGCAGACCAGGGGGGTTTTGTAGGGCACCGGGGGGGACACAAGTCCACACAAAAAGTACACCCTCAGCAGCGCGGGGGTGGCCGGGTGCAGTGTGTAAACCAGCGTCGGGTTTGTAATAGGATTCAATGGGAGACCAAGGGGTCTCTTCAGCAGTGCAGGCAGGCAAGGGGGGGGCTCCTCGGGGTAGCCACGACCTGGGCAAGGGAGAGGGACTCCTGGGGGTCACTCCTGCACTGGAGTTCCGATCCTTCAGGTGCTGGGGGCTGCGGGTGCAGGGTCTTTTCCAGCCGTCGGGATTTTAGAGTCAGGCAGTCGCAGTCAGGGGGAGCCTCGGGATTCCCTCTGCAAGCGTCGCTGTGGGGGCTCAGGGGGGACAACTTTGGTTACTCACAGTCTTGGAGTCGCCTGGGGGTCCTCCCTGTAGCGTTGTTTCTTCACCAGTCGAGTCGGGGTCGCCGGGTGCAGTGTTGCAAGTCTCACGCTTCTTGCGGGGATTGCAGGGGTCTTTAAATCTGCTCCTCTGGAAACAAAGTTGCAGTCTTTGTTGAACAGGGCCGCTGTCCTCAGGAGTTTCTTGGTCTTTTGGAAGCAGGGCAGTCCTCTGAGGATTCAGAGGTCGCTGGTCCTGGGGAAAGCGTCGCTGGAGCAGGTTTCTTCTGAAGGAGGGAGACAGGCCGGTAGGGCTGGGGCCAAAGCAGTTGGTGTCTTCTCTGCAGGGGTTTTTCAGCTCAGCAGTCCTCTTCTTCGTAAGTTGCAGGAATCTAAATTCTTAGGTTCAGGGAAGCCCTTAAATACTAAATTTAAGGGCGTGTTTAGGTCTGGGGGATTAGTAGCCAATGGCTACTAGTCCTGAGGGTGGGTACACCCTCTTTGTGCCTCCTCCCAAGGGGAGGGGGGTCACATTCCTATCCCTATTGGGGGAATCCTCCATCTGCAAGATGGAGGATTTCTAAAAGTTAGAGTCACTTCAGCTCAGGACACCTTAGGGGCTGTCCTGACTGGCCAGTGACTCCTTGTTAATCTCATTATTTCCTCCGGCCTTGCCGCCAAAAGTGGGGCTGTGGCCGGAGGGGGCGGGCAACTCCACTAGCTGGAGTGCCCTGCGGTGCTGGAACAAAGGGGGTGAGCCTTTGAGGCTCACCCCCAGGTGTTACAGCTCCTGCCTGGGGGAGGTGATTGCATCTCCACCCAGTGCAGGCTTTGTTACTGGCCACAGAGTGACAAAGGCACTCTCCCCATGTGGCCAGCAACATGTCTCGAGTGTGGCAGGCTGCTAAAACCAGTCAGCCTACACGGGTAGTTGGTTAAGGTTCCAGGGGGCACCTCTAAGGTGCCCTCTGGGGTGTATTTTACAATAAAATGTACACTGGAATCAGTGTGCATTTATTGTGCTGAGAAGTTTGATACCAAACTTCCCAGTTTTCAGTGTAGCCATTATGGTGCTGTGGAGTTCGTGTTTGACAGACTCCCAGACCATATACTCTTATGGCTACCCTGCACTTACAATGTCTAAGGTTTTGCTTAGACACTGTAGGGGCACAGTGCTCATGCACTTATGCCCTCACCTATGGTATAGTGCACCCTGCCTTAGGGCTGTAAGGCCTGCTAGAGGGGTGACTTATCTATACTGCATAGGCAGTGTGAGGTTGGCATGGCACCCTGAGGGGAGTGCCATGTCGACTTACTCGTTTTGTCCTCACCAGCACACACAAGCTGGCAAGCAGTGTGTCTGTGCTGAGTGAGGGGTCCCCAGGGTGGCATAAGATATGCTGCAGCCCTTAGAGACCTTCCCTGGCATCAGGGCCCTTGGTACCAGGGGTACCAGTTACAAGGGACTTACCTGGATGCCAGGGTGTGCCAATTGTGTAAAACAAAAGTACAGGTTAGGGAAAGAACACTGGTGCTGGGGCCTGGTTAGCAGGCCTCAGCACACTTTCAAATCATAACTTGGCATCAGAAAAGGCAAAAAGTCAGGGTGTAACGATGCCAAGGAGGCATTTCCTTACACCCTGCTGCAAATACTCCCGTCAGATTGAGCTAATAAGGTGTCATCGTGGAGTGCCTGGACTGTTCCAGTAGAATGCACTGCACCGGTGCCCATCGGCCTCCAAGTTCAGGTTCAAGACTCTGCAGTCTCCACAAAGGCTGGTAGAACAACCTGGCCTCACAATACGTCCCTACGGGGTGCTTCGGGTCTGCAGCCGATCCTCATCATTTCGACTGGCAGAAACGTTGCAGTCGTGTCGTCAGAGTGCTGGACACTCCGCGCCAGGCCTCAGTCCGAGCCAAACTACATCTACCTCAGGAAACACCTTAAGCACCTGCTTTGCAAGTCTACATTTGGCCGAAGCCCTTTTCCAAGGCTGCGATTGAAGAATGTCAGATGGTGGTTCTCACCTTGGTTTTGGACATCAAGAGACTATTGCTTATGTTATGCATAGTTAGAGTTGGCTGCACTTGGAACCAGGCCTTTCCAAAACTCTGTAATCAGATACTGTGCCTCCGTCGAAGAAGGGAGTAATGATGCCTTTACGGAAGCCTTCTTGCTGCTGCACAGAAGCAAATACTCAATTCAAGGGTCTCTACGTAGCTTCAGGAGTTCTAGAGGAGCCACGTTGTAGTTAACTACCTGTGTCTCTCAGAAACCTTTCATGGGAGAACAATCTTAAATCCTGTGACAAAAAGACGCTATCAGTCTCACTCTGGTAACAAATCCCTACAGATGTACGTGGATATCTATATCATGAGCTTAGCCAAAAGCAGCAGAGTGCTGTACGGGGTGAAAAACCAGGTTAAGGAGGGATAGAGAGGAAGCTGGGTTGTGCAGGGCTTGAAAAATCATAAAAATGTTACTTGACCTGCAGGTTGAGTAACTTAAATAATCTACTCGACCTGACTAATGTACTTGACCCGTAAACAGGTCTCAAATTGTGCAATCCTAGGCAAATAGTTTACAGAGTCGCCTTTTTCTTAATTCTCACATATGATTGCTCCTTCAAATATGTGAGCTCAGCATCTCTTTTGTTTGATTAAGTAGACTAGACTTTGCTGCATGCATCACAAGAATCTAGCCCACACAGGGCCGGCTTTAGGGCTGCTGGCGCCCTGTGTGACAGTAGTTCACTGTGGCACCCCCCACTCCATGACCTCCTCCTTGGTTTCACTCACTACCACCCGGCAAATGTGCCCCTCACATACATTCATGTGATTCAAAGCACTTGCAAAGGCTGGCTTTACTATTCCACTCAGCTCGGCACTTAAAATATAGGGGCATATGTAAGAGCCTCCTTGCGCCATTCTAACGCCACATTAACTGCATGTTTTTTACACTAATGTGGCGTTAGAAGGCCAAAAACACTGCACCATATTTACAAAGTGGCGCAACGCATGCATTGCACCACGTTATGCCTGCGCCCAGGCATAATGTATGCAAAGGGGGCATCCCCCGTTAGCAGGGCCAGAACAATGGTGCAAAGAAATCAGACAGATTGCTTTGTGTCATTTATTTCTGGCACTTTTAATGCCTACTCAGAGCAGGCATTACAAGGAGGCTTCCCTTGGTTACAGTGGGCCTCTGGGCGCTTTGCAGGATTAGCATCAACATTTTTTATGCTAATCCTGCAAAGCGCCGGACTAGCATACAAAATTCTGACACTAGTCCCCTAACTACCACCATGTTGCGCTGTATTATAAATACAGCGCACACATGGTGGTGGTAGGGGAGCGCTAAGGGGTGCAAGGAAAGTGGCGCAGCACTGTGTGCAGCGCCACTTTTCAAATATGCCCCATAGAGCAGGGCTTAATTTGTAAATAAAGAGGTGCTGGTGCCCAAAACCCTCCCCTTAAACATGCAGCTGCTGCAATTAAATGTGTGAACACTAAATACAGAGGCAGCGTAATCCTGAAATCAGGCATAATGCATGCAAAGGGAGCATCCCCCTCGTTCGGGAGGCCAAAACAAATTACGCAAAGAAATGACAGAATTCTTTGCGTCATTTGTTCTGGCACTTTCAACACCTGGCGTTAAAAGGAGGTGTCTGTTGCTTACAATGGGCCTCTGGGTGCTTTGCAAGATTAGCATAAAAATGACGCTAATCCTGCAAAGCGCCGGACTAGCGTAAAACATTCTGACGCTAGTCCCCTAACTAGTGCCATGGTGCACTGTATTTCAAATATGACGCATGCAAGGTGGTGTTGGGGGGGGGCGCTAAGTGGTGCAAGAAAAGTGGCACTGCACTGTGTGCAATGCCACTTTTCTTAAATATGCCCCATAGTTCTGTTTTTTGCCGCAGGCATATTAACCCTCTATGCTACTTTGTGGATTCAAAGCTGCCACTAGACAAACTCCCATCTCTCTAGCAGGAACATTAATCACAAGCGGTAGCTTGACATTTTAACTGTTTCTTGAAGGCTAAAACGCACAAGGAAGTTTAACAGGTGCTTTTAAATTGCAAGTTTCAGAAGTTATTGCTGAACACAGCACACTCCCCCCCCCCCCCCCCCCCCCCCCCGAGGTCAGCGCCCAGTGCGGTCGCACCGCTCGCACCACCCAAAACATGGCCCCGAGCCCACACACCCACGAGGTCTGGCCACATCACCTAGGACTTTAGTAAACTAACAACATTGCCAGCATGTCAGGAGTGTTGCTCAGTTTGTTTAAACACTCAAGTTTAATAAATATATTACTAAACCATGATATGGTAACATATTGTCATCTACACGCAGTAACTTGCCAAGAAATGTTCAAAAACCTCTCCACTAACTTGCATCTTTACTGATAAAACTATGTAGTGTATTAACAATCTGTGAAAATTGGGTTTCAGAAAACATATCCTTTGCACATCAACACGTAAAGTATTAGGACTTGTTTTCATCCCTTTAAAATATATATTTTTTTTCACACAAATATAAAGAAAGGGGTTTCACAACTATTGAAATATATTCCGAAATGTTTGCAGTTTAGTCATTTAAATGTTGTGCGTTAGGAACAACCTGACACCCTATATCCTTTTATTTTACATTCTAAGCAGCAGGTCACACAGTTCACCTTACAAAGTCCTGGAACGCTGCAGTCAGAAGGAAAATTAATTGTAAGAAAAACTGACTTTTGACCTCTGTCTGAACAGAGCAAATGTGACATAACAAGATTTAAGGGCATCTTTTATTGCCCCTCCACTGATCAACTGAACAGAACACCTGTTCAGTGTCCACTCCAGAGGGGACGAGTAAGTATTAAAAATAGCTCTACCTGATCAAATAAGACGCACCAATGCGAGTGGATTTTTTGAGCCCTGCTGTGGATGGTTAATGTAGTCTTCTTTGAAGAGTAAAGTCCTCAACTATTCCATAAATTGGAGCAGAGTTGGGGCAGTCCTCATGGATTCGGGGGTGTTTCACATCCTGTGCACATAGAAGGAAAAAAGCCTACACTGATGGGGTTCTGGCTGCAGATGTGCTACGAATCACCAGAGATGGTGAGGTTGTCTGCAAGGTAAGCTGGAGTGCTGGTTGATCTTTTCCCGTTGTCAGCAAGGACAAAAGTGGCCATCACAATTTCTCGGTTTACAACTCAAGAGTCTCTACAAAATACCCTCCGAGCTGCACTGAGCTGGAGGGTGGACTGTGGGATCTAGGCTGGAAACTGGCCGCATGACCACGCCTCGCTCTCCAGCTACCTTGTACGAGTGTCATGATTACGTCGCTCCTTCCTTCCCCCCCCACCACCCCCCCCCATCCCAGCCTGGCCATTATGCATACACAGGTCACGCCTCTTCCAGCCCTGAGGAGTTATCAGGACACGCCTGTTGTGCCCTCCTGTGTGACCCTCACTGCAGGTAACCCAGCAGCTCGCAAGAAGACTGCGCCATCGCGTAACACTGGGCAGGGCACCTTGATGCAGAGTAAGTGTCAACACAACCACCAAGGACATCCCTCCCGGTGGGCACAGTTACAGACAAGGTGCTACCCTCTACACTAGAGATAGCACAGACTGCAGCAGTATGTCTGGAGCAGCCCTTGAGTACAACTCCCAGGGATCCTCAAACGCCACACTGCGAACATTCCCTCTGCATTTCCAAGGTATGATGGGCAAAACTTACTGGGGTATCCAAATCCTTGAGAGAAACATAGAAGCAGCAAGACTGAGGGGGGCTGAGAAGACTCCACATGACCACACCAAGCTATTGAAGGGGTGGGGGCTGGATGCTGGGGAGGGAGGGGGGTACTGATGGTAACACTGCTTGGTCTGTGGCACAAGAGCTATTTCTATCACAGCAAGTATGTTCAAAGACTGGGGGCACAGGCTAAGGCACTGTAGGAGAACTTGAAGAAACACCAACATCCCCAGTGTCTTGGAGACTTCTGCAGTACTCCGCCCCTGCAGCGAAGGATCAATTTAGTTGGTGGTTTGATGGATACAAACATGGCTTTTAGGGCCCAGTGGACCCAAACAGACCTCAACGCCGTCACAAATCCAGAAACAAGTCATAGAAATGAGCTGTAAAACTTAATTTAATCGATATTAGGTTTGTTCTTCTGGTAGCAGAAGACAGGGTGTCTGGCGCAAAAGGATCTTGATATGAAAATTAGTTTCTTAATCTACAATTCGCCAGAGCAGTCTTTGTCCAGGTAGGTTCATTGTCCAATCGAGCAGTCAGACAATATATAGGTTATCAGAGGTAGAGGGCAGCGTTGTAGGAGTGTTTAAGACCAGGAGGTTCATCTTCTCCAGAGGTAGCAGGCTTCTCAGGGGTAGGGCTTAGCGCTTCAGAATTGTGGGGGTGATCATTTTGTGAAAGGCATAGTACTCGCACTCCTTGGGGGGTACAAGATCCATCAACGTGGTGCTGATATCTTCCGCCTTGAAGCCCGCCTCCAGCAGCTGTGGGACCTGTGTCTCCTATGGAGGGAGAAACGGATGTCAGTCTCCATGTAGAAAACAAGCAGAGAACCCTCACCTAAGGTATTCTTTGTCCACCCAACGCACTCAAACACACCTGGAACATCTTCTCAATGTCGGTGTACTTTGTTTTTAGCAGCTCCCCCCACGATGTCAGGTTGCAGTAGGTGAGGACTCCGCCAGGCTTCAAGAGGCGATGAGCATGTCCCTGAGAGGAGAGAAAAAACAGAATCAGCCAGGAAGGAAGACCCAGGAGCTGGTTGTATTTTATTTATTTACATTTGTACAGCGCATTTAACCCAGCCAGGGGACATCCTACTGGGACCTGAAAGGCAAGGGTTTGACTGCCCTGCGAAATTCCAAATGTGAACCTATCCTTCTGCTGTTCAGTGGTAGCACATTCCAAAGCCTGGCTGCTGCCACTGGGATGTACTGCAGGATCCTTCAACATGGAGGATCCAATGACGGGTCACAGCGTCCTACTGACATGGCATTCAAAGGTCACTTCATGGTCAGAAACCGGCCCCTGGTTCCTTTCTTCCTTCACAGGAGTAGGGAACGGCCCGCGAGGCTTGGGCCACCAGCTACTATTCTAAATCCAACTACAGGACCCAAAATCAGAACCTGTTTTATCTGGGCGCGCCAACCGCAGGGCCCCCAGCCGCGCAAAGCGCCAACCGCAGGGCCCCCAGCCGCGCAAAGCGCCAACCGCAGGGCCCCCAGCCGCGCAAAGCGCCAACCGCAGGGCCCCCCAGCCGTGCAAAGCGCCAACCGCAGGGCCCCCCAGCCGCGCCAACAGCAGGGCCCCCCAGCCGTGCAAAGCGCCAACCGCAGGGCCCCCCAGCCGCGCAAAGCGCCAACCGCAGGGCCCCCCAGCCGCGCCAACCGCAGGGCCCCCCAGCCGCGCCAACCGCAGGGCCCCCAGCCGCGCAAAGCGCCAACCGCAGGGCCCCCCAGCTGCAGGGCCCCCCAGCCGCAGGGCCCCCCAGCCGCGCAAAGCGCCAACCGCAGGGCCCCCCAGCCGCAGGGCCCCCCAGCCGCGCAAAGCGCCAACCGCAGGGCCCCCCAGCCGCGCAAAGCGCCAGCCGCAGGGCCCCCCAGCCGCAGGGCCCCCCAAGCGCAGGGCCCCCCAGCCGCGCAAAGCGCCAGCCGCAGGGCCCCCCAGCCGCAGGGCCCCCAAGCGCAGGGCCCCCAAGCGCAGGGCCCCCAAGCCGCAGGGCCCCCCAAGCCGCAGGGCCCCCCAGCCGCAGGGCCCCCCAAGCGCAGGGCCCCCCAGCCGCGCCAACCGCAGGGCCCCCCCAGCCGCAGGGCCCCCCAAGCGCAGGGCCCCCCCAGCCGCAGGGCCCCCCCAGCCGCGCAAAGCGCCAGCCGCAGGGCCCCCCAGCCGCAGGGCCCCCCAAGCGCAGGGCCCCCCAAGCGCAGGGCCCCCCCAGCCGCAGGGCCCCCCCCAGCCGCGCCAACCGCAGGGCCCCCCCAGCCGCAGGGCCCCCCCAGCCGCGCCAACCGCAGGGCCCCCCCAGCCGCAGGGCCCCCCCAGCCGCAGGGCCCCCCCAGCCGCAGGGCCCCCCAGCCGCAGGGCCCCCCCAGCCGCAGGGCCCCCCAACCGCACAAAGCGCCAGCCGCAGGGCCCCCCAAGCGCAGGGCCCCCCAGCCGCAGGGCCCCCCAGCCGCAGGGCCCCCCAGCCGCAGGGGCCCCCCCAGCCGCAGGGGCCCCCCCAGCCGCAGGGCCCCCCAAGCGCAGGGCCCCCCAGCCGCAGGGCCCCCGCCCCAGGGGCCCCCGCCCCAGGGCCCCCCCCGCCCCAGGGCCCCCCCGCCCCAGGGCCCCCCCGCCCCAGGGCCCCCGCCGCGCCTATGCACTGCCCTCGGCTTTGCCATGCTGAGTGAGGGATGTCATGGCCGAGGTTGGATATCTCCGAGGTAGCGATTCTTCGCAGAGGACATTGGGATCGTAGAAAGGTAAAACGTGCCTGAAGGGTAACATTTCAGCACAGAGTCTACATAGCGAGGAACTCCGGGTAGACCCGCTCTCCGAGACAGTCTAGTCAGCGGGAGCATAAGAGCTCAGGGGGACTTTACTTTCAGACACTGAGATCTAACATGAAGGGTTGAGAACACCAGTCAGCCCACAAGTTAAGTGAGTCCTACAGCTGTGGTGGAAGCATGCAATGACTCTGCCTCACAGCTTCCCTCCTGGGCCTCCACAGTCTCCTTCCAGTACAACCCTATGTGCTCGGTCCTAATTCCCTCCAGGTGTAGTGATGCTTTTCTGACATGGAGCCATGGCTGGAGTCTGCTATGTTTCTCACTAATGTGTTTTCAATGGGATCTATGCACGCTGTACTCATGATACCACCAAGTTTAGTGAAAATAAATTCTCCACACACCCACACTTGCTCTCATATCCCCCTTTCTCCAGCTTACTCTGCTGGAGCGGGGTTCCTGCGCCTTGCCTAGTCCAGGAGGCCAGATTCCCAGGTGTGCTCATGTCCCCCATAGGACTAGAATACCTTCATCTGCTTCATCCCAATTATTTTCAGGGAGAAAAAATAGAAGTACTCCTGAGGCCAAGCTCACTTACCCCCTCCCCCCGCAACAAAGTAACATAATGGGGAGCCGAGGGTCAAAAAAGTTTGGGAACCCACAGACCTCCCTGGGTAGGGTGCACCTGGTTTCCAGATTGTAGCCTAGCTCTGGATGAAATGCGACCACCAGTACAATGTCCCCCGCCCCTCCCTCCATGTTTAGGCATGGAACAAGCATTAAGCAGGGCAATTTAAGTATTTGTGTTTCCCCGACAAGTTCTCAAGATGTGCATCTTGTTGATTTGTTTGGCCCTCCTGTTCCCATCCCTTCCTCTCATCTTGCCAATTACAGTCAGGACAGCAAACTCTCCATGAACATGGGGTCCCACTTCTCAGCCCTCCTGGGTATTTAAAGGGTGTAACTCCAGAATCTGCCCCCAGAGAACCTATAGCCCATGTTAACTTTACAAGAACTGGCGAAGTCTTGGCAACATCCAGGCGTGAACTGGTGCAGACTGCTTGCCTTGGGCACATCCGCACATTGAAGTGCCTATGGGAAGACCCCATGGTCATCTGACCACAACTAGAGCGACCCCTCTCCCGTTTCTTGTGGCCGCCACACCAATCAAATGCAATCGGGCTCCGACAGACCTTCCAGGTCAGAAAACACTTAAAACATCACATACAAATGTCCCAGAGATCCCCAAAGTAAATCCACTTAAAATATGAAAGAAGTATGCTACAAGAAATGATGCCGTTTCTCAATTAAAAGGCAAAACAAGTACAGTCAGTGCCAAATAATGACAAAAGCGTAATGCAAAGAGCTGGAGCGTGAGAAGGGTCAGGAGTCCACATAGCCAGGTGTTGCAGCCATGAAGGCCTTTAGACTGTTAGTTGTAGTTGGACTGCCCAGCGGGAAGTAAGTGTTCACAAGAGTGGGGGTGGGGGCTGTAGCAGTGTCGCAACAGCAGGCAGGGGTGGGCAGTGTATTTCAAAGTAAGGAGGGGAGGGTAGAGTGTTAGAAGGGCAGGTAGGGATGGAAGTGTCCTCACAATTGTGGGGTGGTGAGCAGAGAGTTGCAGGGGTGTGTAGTGTATTTATGAGTGAGGGGCTGTGTGTTACAAGGGCAGGTTGTGTCCTCACAAGTGTGGGGTGGAGAGCAGCGAGTTGCTGGGGTGTGTAGTGTATGTATGAGTGAGGGCTGTGTGTTACAAGGGCAGGTGGTGTCCTCACAAGTGTGGGGTGTGTAGTGTATGTATGAGTGAGGGCTGTGTGTTACAAGGGCAGGTGGTGTCCTCACAAGTGTGGGGTGTGTAGTGTATTTATGAGTGAGGGCTGTGTTACAAGGGCAGGTGGTGTCTTCACAAGTGTGGGGTGTGTAGTGTAGTTATGAGTGAGAGGTTGTGTGTTACAAAGGCAGGTGGTGTCTTCACAAGTGTGGGGTGGAGAGCAGAGAGTTGCAGGGGTGTGTAGTGTATTTATGAGTGAGGGCTGTGTTACAAAGACAAGAGGTGTCTTCACAAGTGTGAGGTGTGTAGTGTATTTATGAGTGAGGGGCTGTGTGTTACAAGGGCAGGTGGTGTCTTCAGAAGTGGGGGTGGAGAGCAGAGTGTTGCAGGGGTGTGTAGTGTATTTATGAGTGAGGGCTGTGTTACAAATGCAGGTGGTGTATTCACAAGTGTGGGGTGTTTAGTGTAGTTATGAGTGAGAGGTTGTGTGTTACAAGGGCAGGTGGTGTCTTCACAAGTGTGGGGTGTGTAGTGTATTTATGAGTGAAGGCTGTGTTACAGGGGAAGGTTGTGTCCTCACAAGTGTGGGGTGTAGAACAGATAGATGTCTGGGCTGTGTAGTGTATGAGTGAGAAGCTGTGTGTTACAAGTGCAGATGGTGTCTTCACAAGTGGGGGGGGTAGTGTATTTATGAGGGAGGGGCTGTGTGTTACAAGGGCAGGTGGTGTCTTCACAAGTGTGGGGTGTGTAATGTATTTATGAGGGAGGGGCTGTGTGTTACAAGGGCAGGTGGTGTCTTCACAAGTGTGGGGTGTGTAGTGTATTTATGAGGGAGGGGCTGTGTGTTACAAGGGCAGGTGGTGTCTTCACAAGTGTGGGGTGGAGAGCAGAGATGCAGGGGTGTGTAGTGTATTTACAAGTGAGGGCTGTGTTACAAGGGCAGGCAGAGAGGGATGAGAATTGTCTGGAGTAGGTAAGCCTGGCTTTGGGTGCAGGCAGCACTGAGGGTGTGTGATGCACAGAGGTGCTGACAGGGAAACAAACATCAGAAGCTACACTAGATAACACCAACCTTTATGAAGTTGAACTGGTGCGTGTGCCAGGTCTCTGCGGACAAGGGGTACGTGTCGTACAGGATGCCTGTGAAGAAAGACACAGCGTTACCTCAGTGGCCACCAAGGAGTACTCACTTGCCACCTCGGGGACAGAGGACATTTCCTTATTCTTCCTTCTGTGGTGGTCCTCAGATTGTGGATGTGACCCCCAATCAGTTTTCAGGTGTTGGTCGTGTTACTTAAACTGGGCCGAGCACAGATTGCAGCTACCTGGAAAGTACTGACTGCAGCCCCTCCTGAATGCTGACAGTGGCGGACTCCAGGCTGCCATCAGTTACTGATGATCAACATGGGCCATCAACACTGTGGCCAACAGCTTCTGTGATTCTTTGTGCAACAGTGCCCAGGTGTCATCCAACCTTCTGGCCATGTCTAGATTAGCACTTCATGGTCAGACTGAACTGACCACTCCCTCCTCCCTCACCGCCACCAAAGATTAGACGAGAGGACCACAGAGACATGAACCAGGCGACTGCTTCCTCCCCCCCCCTTGAAGCAAATCTTCACAAGCACAGGGCTGAGGTCCCAGGAAACACTTGCTCCAGCCACGATACCAGTACACGGCAAAAGGCAACTTTTAGAGAGGAGATGTTTTGGAAAGGGTCCTCCACTCCTGAGTGATACCACACCAGCCCTTCAGCATGGGAGTAGACAGGTCAGCAGCACACCTTACCATCAAAGTGTCCATCGGGCAGCGTAGGGACTACAACCTCCCACAAGCCCTTCAGGGGGGCGATCTGTGGAGACAGGAGAGAAGAGTCAGTGTCAGGTGTGCTGGAGGACAGAGGAACAGCAGAAAGGAGGAGCTATCAAGCAAACAAGCCTTCCCTCTCACTCCTCATGAGTAAAGAGTGTAGTAAGGTCTAAAAGGTTCAGTCGTATAGAAGTCCAGCCCAGTTACAATCCATTAGCTTATTGGTGCTGCTGAAGAGGCCTGCAGGCCTCCTGGAGGCTCCCCTGGCAAACTACCCACTCCCTTCTAGCACTCTTCTGCAAGGGCTATCCCAGCAGATAGGTTAGTAACACTGCCAGTGGGTGCTCCAGTCCTCAAACTAATGTCTGAAGCAGTCTGTAGGCTTCAGATGTGGGAAGTGGAGTGTTTACTCCCAAGTGTTCCCAGCATCTCCACAAACTGTAGAGGACCCAGTGTGGAGGCCACAAACTGGAGCCTCCCCGGGTTCTTATGGATGTGCTGCATTAATGCAGTCCTCATCCCTCCTGGGTAAAGGGCTGGGCTGGGCTTCCTATCCCTTGTTAAATAAAATCATGGAGGACACATTTTGCTGTTTAGGGCACAGACTAGTGTGGCAGGCTCCGGCTGAGGGCTTGGCCGCCTACAGCTTGCGGTGCAAGCCACTGCTCCTATTAGTCGTCCACTCTTCAATGCATAGAGTCTAACAGTCCAACTACGATAACTCCTTGCTCAGGACCTCAAGGTGTGCAGCAGGCTGATCAATATTTGGGCACACCATCCACAGTGTCCACCACACGCCACAACTCCTGGAGACCCATCCCTGAAGCAAGCACCTACAGAGGTACCTGGGGCAGTACAGCGTCCTCCACACACCACAACTCCTGGAGACCCATCCCTGAAGCAAGTGCCTACAGAGGTAACTGGGGCAGTTCCATGTCCATCAAACACCACAACTCCTGGAGACCCATCCCTGAAGCAAGTGCTTACAGAGGTACCTGGGGCAGTACTGTGTCCACCAAAACTCCTGGAGACCCATCCCTGAAGTAAGTGCACCCCAAGGTACATGGAGCAATTCCATGTCCACCACATGCCACAACTCCTAGAGACTCACCCCAGAGGTATCTGGTGCAGCTCCGTGTTCACCACATACACAACACCTGTATGCTCATTGCTTTTTTCTAGCTGCAAGACAACTGGCCGGACCGTAGCTCATGATGTACCCTGATGCCCCAAGGGAAAGGTCATTGCAGTGGGAGGGGGGACCCTGTCGCAGGACCATATGATGCTGCACAGTCAAAGCAGGTGGACAGTACCTTATGTGGCTGTTTCTTGGCCCACTCCTCTAGCCGCTGGAAGACCCCATCGTTGCACTCTATGATCCAGTGCTCCTCGATTGGAAACTCCTCCACTTTGGTGGCAGCAATGGCCATGCCAAAGCCGATCTCCAGCACGCGACCTCCTGCAAGAGAAGAAACCGCTTCAGCATCCAAGATGGAGGCAGGGTCTGGGCAGCAGGGGATTCACTTGCACCACAGTCTAGGGCAGGGAACGGCAACCACTTCTGTAATAAGAGCAGCTTCTAGGCAGTGAAAATCACCTGAGCTACAAACAATGCTAGTGTTGCAACTGGGACAACATAAAATAAGGTTATATTAGAGGCCTCTGTATGCAGAGAACCAGCAGTGGTCACCTCATGCATTATGGTCCTACATAACCGCAAAAGCTGCCATGCCCCGGGCACCACAGGAATAATGTTAGTTGATTTAGCAGTCAAATATCAGCTCTAAATATATTTTCGAAAATCACCCATTTTGCTTATAAGATCAGAAAATAAACATTTTCGGTTCAGATACTTCACTTAACAACCATGGAGCAAGAACAAGCATTTGCAATGCAATCGGTCTCGCATTTGTGAGAGCTAGAGCTTTTGGCATTGTAAATGACAATGGCCCTCATTACGACCCTGGCGCACGGCGCACGGCGTTTTGGAGAAAAGTACAGACAACAAGTTGTTGGTACCTTTCCCTAAAATATGACATTGGTGGTTTGGCTTGTACCACTCCGTCCGCCAGGGCAGTCACAGCCGCCGGCCTGGAGACTTCGGTCTCCAGCCAGACGGCCATCACTGTCCCACCCGCGGGATCATGACCCCACCTACCGCCATGGTTTTCGTGGCAATCATACCGCCATGAAAACCATGGCGGTAGGCACTATCAGTGACAGGGAATTGCTTCCCTGGCACTGATAGGGGTCTCCCCCGCCCCACTCTTCAGAGTCCTCCCCCACTCTCGACCCCCCCCCCCGACATACACACATCCACCCATGCATACATTCATACACACTCCACAACACACTAACATACAAAAAAAGCACACACGCATTCACACGACAACATACATGTCCACCCATTCATGCACACGCATTCCACACGCCTGCATGCATGTATACAAAAACCATCACACACACCCCACAACACCTCGCTGCCCCATCCCCTGTTGGAGAACCCAACTTATCTGCTTGCAGGGGGTCCTCCGGCAGTAGACTGGACTGGGCGCTGCTGCCAGCAGCCGCGTCCACCAGCAACACACCGCCAGGCCGTGTTATGGACCATGATACGGCCAGCGGCGGTCTACAGCCGTGGCGCTGCTGCGCCACCTTACTGCCGTCCGCCGGCATGACCGTAGCTGGAATTCCGCCAGAAGGCTGGCGGAATTCCAGCTACGGTCATAATATGGTGGACGGTAGGTAGCCACGGCGACGGTCTTTTGGAGGCCGTGGCGGTAGGCAGGATTTACCGCCAGTGTTCTAATGAGGGCCAATGTCTTTTACCGATGTGTTTTGTATTAGAGTGTAGTGGATCTATGAACAGAGACCCGGCTGCAGCACTGCCTGGGGAACTTGGAATCTGTGGGGCTCTCCTCTATGCGGTGTCTCCCATGTGCCTGTGGGGGTCTCCCGTGCGGGGCTCTCCCATGTGTCTGTGGGGGGGGGTCTCCCGTGCGGGGCTCTCCCATGTGCGGGGGGGGGGGGATGTCTCCCGTGCAGGGCTCTCCCATGTGCCTGTGGGGGGGGGGGGTGTCTCCTGTGCAGGGCTCTCCCATGTGCCTGTGGGGGAGGGGGGGGGGGGGGGAGGGATGTCTCCTGTGCAGGGCTCTCCCATGTGCCTGTGGGGGGGGGGGGGGGTCTCCCGTGCGGGGCTCTCCCATGTGTCTGTGGGGGGGGGGGGGGGGGGGGGGGTCTCCTGTGCAGGGCTCTCCCATGTGCCGGTGGGGGAGGGGGGGGGGGGGGGAGGGATGTCTCCTGTGCATGGCTCTCCCATGTGCCTGTGGTGGGGGGGGGGGGGGTCTCCTGTGCAGGGCTCTCCCATGTGCCGGTGGGGGAGGGGGGGGGGGGAGGGATGTCTCCTGTGCAGGGCTCTCCCATGTGCCTGTGGGGGGGGGCGGGTCTCCCGTGCGGGGCTCTCCCATGTGTCTGTGGGGGGGGGGGGGGGGTCTCCCGTGCGGGGCTCTCCCATGTGCGGGGGGGGATGTCTCCTGTGCAGGGCTCTCCCATGTGCCGGGGGGGGGGGGGGATGTCTCCTGTGCAGGGCTCTCCCATGTGCCGGGGGGGGGGGGGGGGGCGGGGGGAGGGATGTCTCCTGTGCAGGGCTCTCCCATGTGCCGGTGGGGGAGGGGGGGGGAGGGATGTCTCCTGTGCATGGCTCTCCCATGTGCCTGTGGTGGGGGGGGGGGGGGGGTCTCCTGTGCAGGGCTCTCCCATGTGCCGGTGGGGGAGGGGGGGGGGGGGGTGGGATGTCTCCTGTGCAGGGCTCTCCCATGTGCCTGTGGGGGGGGGGGGGGGGGGGGGTCTCCCGTGCGGGGCTCTCCCATGTGTCTGTGGGGGGGGGGGGGGGTCTCCCGTGCGGGGCTCTCCCATGTGCGGGGGGGGATGTCTCCTGTGCAGGGCTCTCCCATGTGCCGGGGGGGGGATGTCTCCTGTGCAGGGCTCTCCCATGTGCCGGTGGGGGAGGGGGGGGGGGGGAGGGATGTCTCCTGTGCATGGCTCTCCCATGTGCCTGTGGTGGGGGGGGGGGGGTCTCCTGTGCAGGGCTCTCCCATGTGCCGGTGGGGGAGGGGGGGGGGGGGGGAGGGATGTCTCCTGTGCATGGCTCTCCCATGTGCCTGTGGTGGGGGGGGGGGGTCTCCTGTGCAGGGCTCTCCCATGTGCCGGTGGGGGAGGGGGGGGGGGGGGGGGGAGGGATGTCTCCTGTGCAGGGCTCTCCCATGTGCCTGTGGGGGGGGGGGGGGGGTCTCCTGTGCAGGGCTCTCCCATGTGCCTGTGGGGGGGGGGGGGTCTCCCGTGCGGGGCTCTCCCATGTGCGGGGGGGGATGTCTCCTGTGCAGGGCTCTCCCATGTGCCGGGGGGGGGGGATGTCTCCTGTGCAGGGCTCTCCCATGTGCCGGGGGGGGGGGGGGCGGGGGGAGGGATGTCTCCTGTGCAGGGCTCTCCCATGTGCCGGGGGGGAGGGGGGTAGCGGGGGGAGGGATGTCTCCTGTGCAGGGCTCTCCCATGTGCCGGGGGGGAGGGGGGTAGCGGGGGGAGGGATGTCTCCTGTGCAGGGCTCTCCCATGTGCCTGGGGGGGGGGGGGGGGGGGTCTCCTGTGCATGGCTCTCCCATGTGCCTGTGGTGGGGGGGGGGGGGGGGGGGTCTCCTGTGGGGCGCTCTATGCCTGTGGGGGTGGTGGGGGGGCTCTCCTGTGCATGGCTCTCCCATGTGCCTGTGGGGGGGGGGGGGCTCTCCTGTGCATGGCTCTCCCATGTGCCTGTGGGGGGGGGGGGGCTCTCCTGTGCATGGCTCTCCCATGTGCCTGTGGTGGGGGGGGGGGGGGGGGGGGATGTCTCCTGTGCAGGGCTCTCCCATGTGCCTGTGGTGGGGGGGGGGGGGGATGTCTCCTGTGCAGGGCTCTCCCATGTGCCTGTGGTGGGGGGGGGGGGGGGGGGATGTCTCCTGTGCAGGGCTCTCCCATGTGCCTGTGGTGGGGGGGGGGGGGGGGATGTCTCCTGTGCAGGGCTCTCCCATGTGCCTGTGGGGGGGGGGGGGGCTCTCCTGTGCATGGCTCTCCCATGTGCCTGTGGTGGGGGGGGGGGGGATGTCTCCTGTGCAGGGCTCTCCCATGTGCCTGTGGTGGGGGGGGGGGGGGGGATGTCTCCTGTGCAGGGCTCTCCCATGTGCCTGTGGTGGGGGGGGGGGGGGGGATGTCTCCTGTGCAGGGCACTCCCATGTGCCTGTGGTGGGGGGGGTGTCTCCTGTGCAGGGCTCTCCCATGTGCCTGTGGTGGGGGGGGGGGGGGGATGTCTCCTGTGCAGGGCTCTCCCATGTGCCTGTGGTGGGGGGGGGGGGGATGTCTCCTGTGCAGGGCTCTCCCATGTGCCTGTGGTGGGGGGGGGGGGTGTCTCCTGTGCAGGGCTCTCCCATGTGCCTGTGGGGGGGGGGTGGGGGGTGTCTCCTGTGCAGGGCTCTCCCATGTGCCTGTGGTGGGGGGGGGGTGTCTCCTGTGCAGGGCTCTCCCATGTGCCTGTGGGGGGGGGGGTGGGGGGTGTCTCCTGTGCAGGGCTCTCCCATGTGCCTGTGGTGGGGGGGGGTGTCTCCTGTGCAGGGCTCTCCCATGTGCCTGTGGTGGGGGGGGGGGGGGGGGGGGATGTCTCCTGTGCAGGGCTCTCCCATGTGCCTGTGGTGGGGGGGGGGGGGGGATGTCTCCTGTGCAGGGCTCTCCCATGTGCCTGTGGTGGGGGGGGGTGTCTCCTGTGCAGGGCTCTCCCATGTGCCTGTGGGGGGGGGGGGGTGGGGGGTGTCTCCTGTGCAGGGCTCTCCCATGTGCCTGTGGTGGGGGGGGTGTCTCCTGTGCAGGGCTCTCCCATGTGCCTGTGGGGGGGGGGGGGTGGGGGGTGTCTCCTGTGCAGGGCTCTCCCATGTGCCTGTGGTGGGGGGGGTGTCTCCTGTGCAGGGCTCTCCCATGTGCCTGTGGGGGGGGGGGGGGGTGGGGGGTGTCTCCTGTGCAGGGCTCTCCCATGTGCCTGTGGTGGGGGGGGTGTCTCCTGTGCAGGGCTCTCCCATGTGCCGGTGGTGGGGGGGGGGGGGGGGGTGTCTCCTGTGCAGGGCTCTCCCATGTGCCTGTGGTGGGGGGGGGGGGGATGTCTCCTGTGCAGGGCTCTCCCATGTGCCTGTGGTGTGGTGGGGGGGGGGGGGGGGGGATGTCTCCTGTGCAGGGCTCTCCCATGTGCCTGTGGGGGGGGGGGGGGGGGGTCTCCTGTGGGGCGCTCTGTGCCTGTGGGGGGTCTCCTGTGGCACAGCCCACCCCTCAAGTCCCTCCTCCCCCAATGCCGCTCTGCAGCTGTCCCAGTTCTATTCGTGGCGGGCTCAGCTGCCTAAGGGTCCGAGGAGCCGCCACCTGCTGCCTTGAGACCCCCCCCAAGCACAGACCCCTCTCCTTAAAGCCCCCCCGTGACACCCCCAGTCTGAGCTCAGACGCCTCTCCTTAGAGCCAGCCCCCCCCCGTGACACCCCCAGTCTGAGCTCAGACCCCTCTCCATAGAATCAGCCCCCACCCTAGTGGCACCCCCAGTCTGAGCTCAGACGCCTCTCCTTAGAGCCAGCCCCCCCCCGTGACACCCCCAGTCTCAGCACAGACCTCTCTCCTTAGAGCCAGCTCCCCCCCGTGACACCCCCAGTCTCAGCTCAGACCCCTCTCCTTAGATTCAGCCCCCACCCTAGTGGCACCCCCAGTCTCAGCTCAGACCCCTCTCCATAGAATCAGCCCCCACCCCAGTGGCACCCCCAGTCTCAGCCCCCACCCCAGTGGCACCCCCAGTCGGAGCTCAGACCCCTCTCCTTAGAGCCAGCTCCCCCCCGTGACACCCCCAGTCTGAGCTCAGTCCCCTCTCCATAGAGCCAGCCCCCCCCGTGACACCCCCAGTCTCAGCACAGACCCCCCCCCCACACCCTCAGCCTTTCTCCAGACCCCCCACATCCCCAGCCTCTCTCCAGACCCCCCCACATCCCCAGCCTCTCTCCAGACCCCCCCCCCACATCCCCAGCCTCTCTCCAGACCCCCCCCACATCCCCAGCCTCTCTCCAGACCCCCCCACATCCCCAGCCTCTCTCCAGACCCCCCCCACATCCCCAGCCTCTCTCCAGACCCCCCCACATCCCCAGCCTCTCTCCAGACCCCCCCACATCCCCAGCCTCTCTCCAGACCCCCCCCACATTCCCAGCCTCTCTCCAGACCCCCCCACATCCCCAGCCTCTCTCCAGACCCCCCCACATCCCCAGCCTCTCTCCAGACCCCCCCACATCCCCAGCCTCTCTCCAGACCCCCCCCCCACATCCCCAGCCTCTCTCCAGACCCCCCCCCCCACATCCCCAGCCTCTCTCCAGACCCCCCAGCCTCTCTCCAGACCCCCCAGCCTCTCTCCAGACCCCCCCACATCCGCAGCCTCTCTCCAGACCCCCCCCCCACATCCCCAGCCTCTCTCCAGACCCCCCAGCCTCTCTCCAGACCCCCCACACCCCCTTCACTCGCACACCGAAGCCCCTCTAGACACCCCCACACCCCTAGCAGCTCCCGCTGTGCTGACGTCCAGACTCCAGTGTTACCAAAGGGCAACTCCCCAGACTTCCTGGTGGGAGGCGACGGAGTCGGGTAAAGCGCCAAGAGGCTGCGGGGTCAGCACGCCCCCCGCCCTCCCCACGGGACAATCATAGCCAATATGTCAAATGGGAGGTGGCGACATAACACATTAACGTCTCCCTCTTGGGGCCTGATTTGGGGAAGTGGGGGTACACGTGGAAGGGGTTTCCCTTGTCTATATGGGGGGCTGTACTTGTAGGAGGCGGTATCTGTAGGTATGTGGGGACACCCTTGCGTTAAATGTCTGACCTTGTGTATTGTACTGTAGCGCTCTTGTAAAGCGCCTAGTGTCCTTGGGCCACGTCCACGTCCCTGCTATAGACCAGTGCGAAAGACACTGAGGCTAAGCGCCCCCAGGGAGTGGTGGGCTCCCCTGTGCCGAGGGGGCTCCCTGCATGTGGGAGGGGGTCTCCCTTGTCTATGATGGTCTCTCGCTCTCTGTCCAGGGTTGGAGGGGAGTCTCCCTGCGTATGGTGGTCTCTCTGTCCAGGGTTGGGGGGAGGTGGTCCCCCTGTGTATGGTGGTCTCTCTCTGTCCAGGGTTGGAGGGAGGGGTCCCCCTGTGTATGGTGGTCTGTCTGTCCAGGGTTGGAGGGAGGGGTCCCCCTGTGTATGGTGGTCTGTCTGTCCAGGGTTGGGGGGAGGTGGTCTCCCTGTGTATGGTGGTCTCTCTCTGTCCAGGGTTGGAGGGAGGGGTCCCCCTGTGTATGGTGGTCTCTCTCTGTCCAGGGTTGGAGGGAGGGGTCCCCCTGTGTATGGTGGTCTGTCTCTGTCCAGGGTTGGAGGGGAGTCTCCCTGCGTATGGTGGTCTCTCTCTGTCCAGGGTTGGAGGGAGGGGTCCCCCTGTGTATGGTGGTCTGTCTGTCCAGGGTTGGGGGAGGTGGTCTCCCTGTGTATGGTGGTCTCTCTCTGTTCAGGGTTGGAGGGAGGGGTCCCCATGTGTATGGTGGTCTGTCTCTGTCCAGGGTTGGGGGAGGTGGTCTCCCTGTGTATGGTGGTTTCTCTCTGTCCAGGGTTGGAGGGAGGGGTCCCCCTGTGTATGGTGGTCTGTCTCTGTCCAGGGTTGGGGGGGAGGTGGTCTCCCTGTGTATGGTGGTCTCTCTCTGTCCAGGGTTGGAGGGAGGGGTCCCCCTGTGTATGGTGGTCTGTCTGTCCAGTGTTGGGGGAGGTGGTCTCCCTGTGTATGGTGGTCTCTCGCTCTCTGTCCAGGGTTGGGGGGGAGGTGGTCTCCCTGTGTATGGTGGTCTGTCTCTGTCCAGGGTTGGGGGGGGGAGGTGGTCTCCCTGTGTATGGTGGTCTGTCTCTGTCCACGGTTGGGGGGGAGGTGGTCTCCCTGTGTATGGTGGTCTCTCTCTGTCCAGGGTTGGAGGGAGGGGTCCCCCTGTGTATGGTGGTCTGTCTGTCCAGGGTTGGGGGGAGGTGGTCTCCCTGTGTATGGTGGTTTCTCTCTGTCCAGGGTTGGAGGGAGGGGTCCCCCTGTGTAGGGTGGTCTCTCTCTGTCCAGGGTTGGAGGGAGGGGTCCCCCTGTGTAGGGTGGTCTCTCTCTGTCCAGGGTTGGAGGGAGGGGTCCCCCTGTGTATGGTGGTCTGTCTGTCCAGGGTTGGGGGAGGTGGTCTCCCTGTGTATGGTGGTCTCTCGCTCTCTGTCCAGGGTTGGGGGGGAGGTGGTCTCCCTGTGTATGGTGGTCTGTCTCTGTCCAGGGTTGGGGGGGGGAGGTGGTCTCCCTGTGTATGGTGGTCTGTCTCTGTCCACGGTTGGGGGGGAGGTGGTCTCCCTGTGTATGGTGGTCTCTCTCTGTCCAGGGTTGGAGGGAGGGGTCCCCCTGTGTAGGGTGGTCTCTCTCTGTCCAGGGTTGGAGGGAGGGGTCCCCCTGTGTATGGTGGTCTGTCTGTCCAGGGTTGGGGGAGGTGGTCTCCCTGTGTATGGTGGTCTCTCTCTGTTCAGGGTTGGAGGGAGGGGTCCCCATGTGTATGGTGGACTCTCTGTCCAGGCTTGGGGGAGGTGGTCTCCCTGTGTATGGTGGTCTCTCGCTCTCTGTCCAGGGTTGGGGGGGAGGTGGTCTCCCTGTGTATGGTGGTCTGTCTCTGTCCAGGGTTGGGGGGGGAGGTGGTCTCCCTGTGTATGGTGGTCTGTCTCTGTCCACGGTTGGGGGGGAGGTGGTCTCCCTGTGTATGGTGGTCTCTCTCTGTCCAGGGTTGGAGGGAGGGGTCCCCCTGTGTATGGTGGTCTGTCTGTCCAGGGTTGGGGGAGGTGGTCTCCCTGTGTATGGTGGTCTCTCTCTGTTCAGGGTTGGAGGGAGGGGTCCCCATGTGTATGGTGGACTCTCTGTCCAGGGTTGGGGGAGGTGGTCTCCCTGTGTATGGTGGTTTCTCTCTGTCCAGGGTTGGAGGGAGGGGTCCCCATGTGTATGGTGGTCTGTCTGTCCAGGGTTGGGGGAGGTGGTCTCCCTGTGTATGGTGGTCTCTCTCTGTCCAGGGTTGGAGGGAGGGGTCCCCCTGTGTATGGTGGTCTCTCTCTGTCCAGGGTTGGAGGGAGGGGTCCCCCTGTGTAGGGTGGTCTCTCTCTGTCCAGGGTTGGAGGGAGGGGTCCCCCTGTGTAGGGTGGTCTCTCTCTGTCCAGGGTTGGAGGGAGGGGTCCCCCTGTGTAGGGTGGACTCTCTGTCCAGGGTTGGGGGAGGTGGTCTCCCTGTGTATGGTGGTCTCTCTCTGTCCAGGGTTGGAGGGAGGGGTCCCCATGTGTATGGTGGACTCTCTGTCCAGGGTTGGAGGGAGGGGTCCCCCTGTGTAGGGTGGTCTCTCTCTGTCCAGGGTTGGAGGAAGGGGTCCCCCTGTGTAGGGTGGTCTCTCTCTGTCCAGGGTTGGAGGGAGGGGTCCCCCTGTGTAGGGTGGTCTCTCTCTGTCCAGGGTTGGGGGGAGGTGGTCTCCCTGTGTATGGTGGTTTCTCTCTGTCCAGGGTTGGGGGGAGGTGGTCTCCCTGTGTAGGGTGGTCTCTCTCTGTCCAGGGTTGGAGGGAGGGGTCCCCCTGTGTAGGGTGGTTTCTCTCTGTCCAGGGTTGGAGGGAGGGGTCCCCCTGTGTAGGGTGGTCTCTCTCTGTCCAGGGTTGGAGGGAGGGGTCCCCCTGTGTATGGTGGTCTCTCTCTGTCCAGGGTTGGAGGGAGGGGTCCCCCTGTGTATGGTGGTCTCTCTCTGTCCAGGGTTGGAGGGAGGGGTCCCCCTGTGTATGGTGGTCTCTCTCTGTCCAGGGTTGGAGGGAGGGGTCCCCATGTGTATGGTGGTCTCTCTCTGTCCAGGGTTGGGGGAGGTGGTCTCCCTGTGTATGGTGGTCTCTCTCTGTCCAGGGTTGGAGGGAGGGGTCCCCATGTGTATGGTGGACTCTCTGTCCAGGGTTGGAGGGAGGGGTCCCCCTGTGTAGGGTGGTCTCTCTCTGTCCAGGGTTGGAGGGAGGGGTCCCCCTGTGTAGGGTGGTCTCTCTCTGTCCAGGGTTGGAGGGAGGGGTCCCCCTGTGTAGGGTGATTACTCTACCCAGGGTAGGGGCGTCCCCCTGTGCCCGGAGGGCCCCGCGGTGGAGGGGTCTCACCTCTGCTGGCCGCGGCTCCCGCCAGGCTGTGCATGTAGGGGGTCTCCCACCTCTCCATCACCGGCTTGCCCAGGATCCGCAGGTGCTCATCCGTCTGGTCGTAGCCGGCGTCCGCCTGTCCCCAGCGGCCCTTGCAGTCCTCGCCCGAGGCGAAGATGGGGTCCGGGGCGGCGTCGGGAGCGCTCATGGTGGGGCTGGGCGAGGGCGAGAGGGCGCCTGTGGCGAGAGCGGCGCTTTATAAAGGAGGAGTGGAGGGGGGCGGGCAGGGGAGGGAAGGAAGAGGCCGGGGGCGGAGAGAGAAGAGTGGAGGGACACTGGAGAAGGGGAGTGGAGGGACAGGCTGGGGGCGGAGAGAGAAGAGTGGAGGGACACTGGAGAAGGGGAGTGGAGGGACAGGCTGGGGGCGGAGAGAGAAGAGTGGAGGGACACTGGAGAAGGGGAGTGGAGGGACAGGCTGGGGGCGGAGAGAGAAGAGTGGAGGGACAGGCCCGTGGGTGCAGGAGCGGAGTGAAGAGACAGGACAGGGGGCGGAGAGGGGCAGTGTGTCAATTCTGTACGAAAAGACCAAAGGCCAGGGAGGCTGGGCCTGTGGGAAAGGACTGAGGTGGAGAGGGGGGAGTACGGAGGCGTGGGAAAGAGCCAGTGCTGGGAGAGGCGGAGGGCATGGGAAGTGGAGAGGGAGGAGTTGGACACCTAGTCTCAGGGACAGGCACAGCTGCCCAGTGCCACTCACGGGGGACCCTAGACGCACACCGGCCGCCACCAGACACCACCGGCCGCCACCAGACACCACCGGCCGCCACCAGACACCACCGGCCGCCACCAGACACCAGCGGCCGCCACCAGACACCACCGGCCGCCACCACCAGCCGCCACCAGACACCACCGGCCGCCACCGGACACCACCGGCCGCCACCAGACACCAGCGGCCGCCACCAGACACCAGCGGCCGCCACCAGACACCAGCGGCCGCCACCACCAGCCGCCACCAGACACCACCGGCCGCCACCGGACACCACCGGCCGCCACCAGACACCAGCGGCCGCCACCAGACACCACCGGCCGCCACCAGACACCACCGGCCGCCACCACCAGCCGCCACCAGACACCACCGGCCGCCACCGGACACCACCGGCCGCCACCAGACACCAGCGGCCGCCACCAGACACCAGCGGCCGCCACCAGACACCAGCGGCCGCCACCAGACACCACCGGCCGCCACCAGAAACCACCGGCCGCCACCAGACACCACCGGCCGCCACCGGCCACCACCAGACACCACCGGCCGCCACCAGACACCACCGGCCGCCACCACCAGCCGCCACCAGCCACCACCAGCCGCCACCGGACACCACCGGCCGCCACCGGCCACCACCAGACACCACCGGCCACCACCAGACACCAGCCACCACCAGCCGCCACCAGACACCACCGGCCGCCACCGGCCACCACCAGACACCACCGGCCGCCACCACCAGACACCACCGGCCGCCACCAGACACCAGCGGCCGCCACCAGACACCACCGGCCGCCACCAGACACCACCGGCCGCCACCACCAGCCGCCACCAGACACCAGCGGCCGCCACCAGACACCACCAGACACCACCGGCCACCACCAGACACCACCGGCCACCACCAGACACCACCGGCCGCCACCAGAAACCACCGGCCGCCACCAGACACCAGCGGCCGCCACCAGACACCACCGGCCGCCACCACCAGCCGCCACCAGCCACCACCAGCCGCCACCGGACACCACCGGCCGCCACCAGACACCACCGGCCGCCACCAGACACCACCGGCCGCCACCGGCCGCCACCAGACACCACCGGCCGCCACCAGACACCACCGGCCGCCACCGGCCACCACCAGACACCACCGGCCGCCACCAGACACCACCGGCCGCCACCACCAGCCGCCACCAGACACCAGCGGCCGCCACCAGACACCACCAGACACCACCGGCCACCACCAGACACCACCGGCCGCCACCAGAAACCACCGGCCGCCACCAGACACCAGCGGCCGCCACCAGACACCACCGGCCACCACCAGACACCACCGGCCACCACCAGACACCAGCGGCCGCCACCAGACACCACCGGCCACCACCAGACACCACCGGCCGCCACCAGACACCACCGGCCGCCACCACCAGCCGCCACCAGACACCACCGGCCGCCACCAGACACCACCGGCCACCACCAGACACCACCGGCCGCCACCAGACACCAGCGGCCGCCACCAGACACCACCGGCCGCCACCACCAGCCGCCACCAGACACCAGCGGCCGCCACCAGACACCACCAGACACCACCGGCCACCACCAGACACCACCGGCCACCACCAGACACCACCAGACACCACCGGCCGCCACCAGACACCACCGGCCGCCACCAGACACCAGCGGCCGCCACCAGACACCACCGGCCGCCACCAGACACCACCGGCCGCCACCACCAGCCGCCACCAGCCACCACCAGCCGCCACCGGACACCACCGGCCACCACCGGCCGCCACCAGACACCACCGGCCACCACCGGCCGCCACCACCAGACACCAGCGGCCACCACCGCCACCAGACACCACCAGACACCACCGGCCACCACCGGCCGCCACCGGCCACCACCAGACACCACCGGCCACCACCAGACACCACCGGCCGCCACCACCAGACACCACCGGCCGCCACCAGACACCAGCGGCCGCCACCAGACACCACCAGACACCACCGGCCGCCACCGGCCACCGGCCACCACCAGACACCAGCGGCCGCCACCAGACACCACCGGCCACCACCAGACACCACCGGCCGCCACCAGACACCACCGGCCGCCACCAGACACCAGCGGCCGCCACCAGACACCACCGGCCGCCACCACCAGACACCACCGGCCGCCACCAGACACCAGCGGCAGCCACCAGACACCACCGGCCGCCACCACCAGCCGCCACCAGCCACCACCAGACACCACCGGCCGCCACCAGACACCAGCGGCCGCCACCAGACACCACCGGCCGCCACCAGCCGCCACCAGACACCACCAGACACCACCGGCCACCACCGGCCGCCACCAGCCACCACCAGCCGCCACCAGCCACCACCGGCCGCCACCAGACACCAGCGGCCGCCACCAGACACCACCAGACACCACCGGCCACCACCAGCCACCACCAGCCGCCACCAGACACCACCAGACACCACCAGCCGCCACCAGACACCACCAGACACCACCGGCCGCCACCAGACACCACCGGCCGCCACCAGACACCACCGGCCGCCACCGGCCACCACCAGACACCACCGGCCGCCACCAGACACCACCAGACACCACCGGCCGCCACCAGACACCACCGGCCACCACCAGACACCAGCGGCCGCCACCAGACACCACCGGCCGCCACCACCAGCCGCCACCAGCCACCACCAGCCGCCACCGGACACCACCGGCCACCACCGGCCGCCACCAGACACCACCGGCCGCCACCAGACACCACCGGCCGCCACCAGACACCACCGGCCACCACCAGACACCACCGGCCGCCACCAGACACCACCGGCCGCCACCGGCCACCACCAGACACCACCGGCCGCCACCAGACACCACCGGCCGCCACCAGCCACCACTGGCCGCCACCAGCCGCCACCGGCCACTACCGGCCACCACCGGCCGCCACCAGCCACCACCAGCCGCCACCGGCCGCCACCGGCCACCACCGGCCACCACCGGCCGCCACCGGCCACCACCAGACACCAGCGGCCGCCACCAGACACCACCAGACACCACCGGCCACCACCGTCCACCACCAGCCGCCACCAGACACCACCAGACACCACCAGCCGCCACCAGACACCACCGGCCACCACCAGCCACCACCAGACACCACCGGCCACCACCGGCCACCACCAGACACCACCGGCCGCCACCAGACACCACCGGCCGCCACCAGACACCAGCGGCCGCCACCAGACACCACCGGCCGCCACCACCAGCCGCCACCAGCCACCACCAGCCGCCACCGGACACCACCGGCCACCACCGGCCGCCACCAGACACCACCGGCCGCCACCAGACACCACCGGCCACCACCAGACACCACCGGCCGCCACCACCAGACACCATGGACACCACCAGCCACCACCAGCCACCACCAGACACCACCGGCCGCCACAAGACACCACCGGCCGCCACCAGACACCACCAGACACCACCAGCCGCCACCGGACACCACCGGCCACCACCAGCCACCACCAGCCGCCACCAGACACCACCAGACACCACCAGCCGCCACCAGACACCACCGGCCACCACCAGCCACCACCAGACACCACCGGCCACCACCGGCCGCCACCGGCCACCACCAGACACCACCGGCCACCACCAGACACCACCGGCCGCCACCACCAGCCACCACCGGCCACCACCAGCCACCACCAGCCACCACCAGACACCACCGGCCACCACCAGACACCACCGGCCACCACCAGCCACGGCGCGCGTCAGGACCGTGCGACTCTGCGGGACTCTCAGCCGAGGGGGCAAAGACTGAATGGTCATGAACTCTGACTCTCGTAATCTACACTGTGGGAAGAGGCCCGAGGTGCGCAGGGCCCAGGCTGGCAGCAGCCGTGGCAGTCTCCTGCCAATCCCAGGACTGTCAGCTGGAAACAGATGTGCTCTGCCCCTTTCTGGTGCAACCGCCTGCGCGCTCTGCCCTTCGCTGGTGCAACCACCTGTGCGCTCTGCCCTTGGCTGGTGTAACCGCCTGTGCGCTCTGCCCGTCACTCGTGTAACCACCTGTGCGCTCTGCCCGTCACTAGTGTAACCACCTGTGCGCTCTGCCCATCACTGGTGCAACCACCTGTGCGCTCTGCCCGTCGCTGGTGTAACCACCTGTGCGCTCTGCCCATCACTGGTGCAACCACCTGTGCGCTCTGCCCATCACTGGTGCAACCACCTGTGCGCTCTGCCCGTCGCTGGTGCAACCACCTGTGTGCTCTGCCCCTTTCTGGTGCAACCGCCTGCGCGCTCTTCCTGTCACTGGTGTAACCACCTGTGCGCTCTGCCCGTCTCTGCCCGTCGCTGGTGCAACCACCTGTGTGCTCTGCCCGTCGCTGGTGTAACCACCAGTGTACTCTCTCTGCCCGTTGCTGGTGCAACCACCTGTGCGCTCTGCCCATCACTGGTGTAACCACCTGTGCGCTCTGCCCGTCGCTGGTGCAACCACCTGTGTGCTATGCCCGTCGCTGGTGTAACCACCTGTGCGCTCTGCCCGTCGCTGGTGCAACCACCTGTGCGCTCTGCCCGTCGCTAGTGCAACCACCTGTGCGCTCTGCCCATCACTGGTGCAACCACCTGTGCGCTCTGCCCATCATTGGTGCAACCACCTGTGCGCTCTGCCCATCACTGGTGCAACCACCTGTGCGCTCTGCCCGTCACTAGCGTAACCACCTGTGCGCTCTTCCCGTCACTGGCGTAACCACCTGTGCGCTCTGCCCGTCGCTGGTGCAACCACCTGTGCGCTCTGCCCGTCGCTGGTGTAACCACCTGTGCGCTCTGCCCTTCGCTGGTGTAACCACCTGTGCACTCTGCCCGTCACTGGTGTAACCACCTGTACGCTCTGCCCATCACTGGTGTAACCACCTGTGAGCTCTGCCCATCGGTGGTCTAACCGTCTGTGCGCTCTGCCCGTCTCTGCCCGTCGCTGGTGCAACCACCTGTGTGCTCTGCCCGTCGCTGGTGTAACCACCAGTGTACTCTCCCTGCCCGTCACTGATGCAACCACCTGTGCGCTCTGCCCGTCACTCGTGTAAACACCTGTGCGCTCTGCCCTTCGCTGGTGAAACCACCTGTCTGCTCTGCCCGTCGCTGCTGTAACCACCTGTGAGCTCTGCCCATCGGTGGTGTAACCGTCTGTGCGCTCTGCCCGTCGCTGGTGCAACCACCTGTGCGCTCTGCCTGTCTCTGCCCGTCGCTGGTGCAACCACCTGTGTGCTCTGCCCGTCGCTGGTGTAGCCACCAGTGTACTCTCTCTGCCCGTCACTGATGCAACCACCTGTGCGCTCTGCCCGTCACTCGTGTAACCACCTATGCGCTCTGCCCTTCGCTGGTGCAACCACCTGTGCGCTCTGCCCGTCACTCGTGTAACCACCTGTGCGCTCTGCCCGTCACTAGTGTAACCACCTGTGCGCTCTGCCCGTCGCTGGTGCAACCACCTGTGCGCTCTGCCCATCACTGGTGCAACCAACTGTGCGCTCTGCCCATCACTGGTGCAACCACCTGTGCGCTCTGCCCGTCGCTGGTGCAACCACCTGTGTGCTCTGCCCCTTTCTGGTGCAACCGCCTGCGCGCTCTTCCCGTCACTGGTGTAACCACCTGTGCGCTCTGCCCGTCTCTGCCCGTCGCTGGTGCAACCACCTGTGTGCTCTGCCCGTCGCTGGTGTAACCACCAGTGTACTCTCTCTGCCCGTTGCTGGTGCAACCACCTGTGCGCTCTGCCCATCACTGGTGTAACCACCTGTGCGCTCTGCCCGTCGCTGGTGCAACCACCTGTGTGCTATGCCCGTCGCTGGTGTAACCACCTGTGTGCTCTGCCCGTCGCTGGTGCAACCACCTGTGCGCTCTGCCCGTCGCTAGTGCAACCACCTGTGCGCTCTGCCCATCATTGGTGCAACCACCTGTGCGCTCTGCCCATCACTGGTGCAACCACCTGTGCGCTCTGCCCGTCACTAGCGTAACCACCTGTGCGCTCTGCCCGTCACTGGCGTAACCACCTGTGCGCTCTGCCCGTCGCTGGGCAACCACCTGTGCGCTCTGCCCGTCGCTGGTGTAACCACCTGTGCACTCTGCCCTTCGCTGGTGTAACCACCTGTGCACTCTGCCCGTCACTGGTGTAACCACCTGTACGCTCTGCCCATCACTGGTGTAACCACCTGTGAGCTCTGCCCATCGGTGGTCTAACCGTCTGTGCGCTCTGCCCGTCTCTGCCCGTCGCTGGTGCAACCACCTGTGTGCTCTGCCCGTCGCTGGTGTAACCACCAGTGTACTCTCCCTGCCCGTCACTGATGCAACCACCTGTGCGCTCTGCCCGTCACTCGTGTAAACACCTGTGCGCTCTGCCCTTCGCTGGTGAAACCACCTGTGTGCTCTGCCCGTCGCTGCTGTAACCACCTGTGAGCTATGCCCATCGGTGGTGTAACCGTCTGTGCGCTCTGCCCGTCGCTGGTGCAACCACCTGTGCGCTCTGCCTGTCTCTGCCCGTCGCTGGTGCAACCACCTGTGTGCTCTGCCCGTCGCTGGTGTAACCACCAGTGTACTCTCTCTGCCCGTCACTGATGCAACCACCTGTGCGCTCTGCCCGTCACTCGTGTAACTACCTGTGCGGTCTGCCCGTCACTCGTGTAACCTCCTCTAGGCTCTGCCCTTCGCTGGTGTAACCACCTGTACTCTCTGCCCTTCGCTAGTGTAACCACCTGTGAGCTCTGCCCATCGGTGGTGTAACCGTCTGAGCGCTCTGCCTGTCACTGGTGTAACCACCTGTGCGCTCTGCCTGTCTCTGCCCGTCGCTGGTGCAACCACCTGTGTGCTCTGCCCGTCGCTGGTGTAACCACCAGTGTACTCTCTCTGCCCGTCACTGATGCAACCACCTGTGCGCTCTGCCCGTCACTCGTGTAACCACCTATGCGCTCTGCCCTTCGCTGGTGCAACCACCTGTGCGCTCTGCCCGTCACTCGTGTAACCACCTGTGCTCTGCCCCTCGCTGGTGTAACCACATGTGTGCTCTGCCCGTCGCTGGTGTAACCACCTGTGTGCTCTGCCCGTCACTGGTGTAACCACCTGTGCGCTCTGCCCATCACTGGTGCAACCACCTGTGCGCTCTGCCCGTCGCTGGTGCAACCACCTGTGTGCTCTGCCCTTCGCTGGTGTAACCACCAGTGTACTCTCTCTGCCCGTCACTGATGCAACCACCTGTGCGCTCTGCCCGTCTCTGCCCGTCGCTGGTGCAACCACCTATGTGCTCTGCCCGTTGCTGGTGTAACCACCAGTGTACTCTCTCTGCCCGTCACTTATGCAACCACTTGTGCGCTCTGCCGGTCACTCGTGTAACCACCTGTGCGCTCTGCCCTTCGTTGGTGCAACCACCTGTGCGCTCTGCCCGTCACTCGTGTAACCACCTGTGTGCTCTGCCCCTCGCTGGTGTAACCACATGTGTGCTCTGCCCATCGCTGGTGTAACCACCTGTGTGCTCTGCCCATCACTGGTGTAACCACCTGTGCGCTCTGCCCATCACTGGTGCAACCGCCTGTGTGCTCTGCCCTTCGCTGGTGTAACCACCTGTGCGCTCTGCCCGTCACTCGTGTAACCACCTGTTTGCTCTGCCCATCACTGGTGTAACCACCTGTGTGCTGGGCAGTGCGCTCTGCCCGTCGCTGGTGTAACCACCTGTGTGCTCTGCCCGTCGCTGGTGTAACCACCAGTGTACTCTCTCTGCCCATCACTGATGCAACCACCTGTGCGCTCTGCCCTTCGCTGGTGCAACCACCTGTGCACTCTGCCCTTCGCTGGTGTAACCACCTGTGTGCTCTGCCCATCACTGGTGTAAACACCTGTGCGCTCTGCCCGCCGCTGGTGCAACCACCTGTGTGCTCTGCCCCTCGCTGGTGTAACCACCTGTGCGCTCTGCCTGTCTCTGCCCGTCGCTGGTGCAACCACCTGTGTGCTCTGCCCTTCGCTGGTGTAACCACTTGTGTGCTCTGCCCCTCGCTGGTGTAACCACCTGTGTGCTCTGCCTGTCTCTGCCCGTCGCTGGTGCAACCACCTGTGTGCTCTGCCCGTCGCTGGTGTAACCACCAGTGTACTCTCTCTGCCCGTCACTCGTGTAAACACCTGTGCGCTCTGCCCGTCACTCCTGTAAACACCTGTGCGCTCTGCCCTTCGCTGGTGCAACCACCTGTGTGCTCTGCCCGTCGCTGCTGTAACCACCTGTGAGCTCTGCCCATCGGTGGTGTAACCGTCTGTGCGCTCTGCCCGTCGCTGGTGCAACCACCTGTGCGCTCTGCCCGTCACTCGTGTAACCAGCTGTACGCTCTGCCCTTCGCTAGTGTAACCACCTGTGAGCTCTGCCCATCGGTGGTGTAACCGCCTGTGCGCTCTGCCCGTCACTGGTGTAACCACCTGTGCGCTTTGCCCGTCTCTGCCCGTCGCTGGTGCAACCACCTGTGTGCTCTGCCCGTCGCTGGTGTAACCACCAGTGTACTCTCTCTGCCCGTCACTGATGCAACCATCTGTGCGCTCTGCCCGTCACTCGTGTAACCACCTGTGCGTTCTCCCCTTCGCTGGTGCAACCACCTGTGTGCTCTGCCCGTCGCTGGTGCAACTACCTGTGCGCTCTGCCCGTCACTTGTGTAACCACCTGTGCGCTCTGCCCTTCGCTGGTGTAACCACCTGTGCGCTCTGCCCGTCGCTGGTGTAACCACCTGTGCGCTCTGCCCGTCGCTGGTGTAACCACATGTGTGCTCTGCCCGTCGCTAGTGCAACCACATGTGTGCTCTGCCCCTCGCTGGTGTAACCACCTGTGTGCTCTGCCCATCACTGGTGTAACCACCTGTGAGATCTGCCCATCGGTGGTGTAACTGTCTGTGCGCTCTGCCCGTCGCTGGTGTAACCACCTGTGCGCTCTGCCCGTCACTCGTGTAACCACCTGTGCGCTCTGCCCGTCACTCGTGTAACCACCTGTACGCTCTGCCCTTCGCTAGTGTAACCACCTGTGAGCTCTGCCCATCAGTGGTGTAACCACCTGTGTGCTCTGCCCGTCGCTGGTGCAACCACCTGTGTGCTCTGCCCGTCGCTGGTGTAACCAACTGTGTGCTCTGCCCATCACTGGTGTAACCACCTGTGCGCTCTGCCCATCTCTGCCCGTCGCTGGTGCAACCACCTGTGTGCTCTGCCCGTCGCTGGTGTAACCACCAGTGTACTCTCTCTGCCCGTCACCGATGCAACCAACTGTGCGCTCTGCCCGTCACTCGTGTAACCACCTGTGCGCTCTGCCCTTCGCTGATGCAACCACCTGTGTGCTCTGCCCGTCGCTGGTGTAACCACCTGTGAGCTCTGCCCATCGGTGGTGTAACCGTCTGTGCGCTCTGCCCGTCGCTGGTGCAACCACCTGTGTGCTCTGCCCGTCGCTGGTGTAACCGCATGTGTGCTCTGCCCGTCACTAGTGCCCGTCGCTAGTGCAACCACCTGTGTGCTCTGCCCCTCGCTGGTGTAATCACCTGTGTGCTCTGCCCATCACTGGTGTAACCACCTGTGTGCTCTGCCCATCACTGGTGTAACCACCTGTGCGCTCTGCCCGTCGCTGGTGCGACCACCTGTGCGCTCTGCCCATCACTCGTGTAACCACCTGTGCGTTCTGCCCTTCGCTCGGGCAACCGCCTGTGTGCTCTGCCCTTCGCTGGTGTAACCACCTGTGCGCTCTGCCCGTCACGCGTGTAACCACCTGTGTGCTGGGCAGTGCGCTCTGCCCGTCGCTGGTGTAACCACCAGTGTACTCTCTCTGCCCATCGCTGGTGTAACCACCTGTGTGCTCTGCCCTTCGCTGGTGTAACCACCTGTGTGCTCTGCCCCTCGCTGGTGTAACCACCTGTGTGCTCTGCCTGTCTCTGCCCGTCGCTGGTGCAACCACCTGTGTGCTCTGCCCGTCACTGGTGTAACCACCAGTGTACTCTCTCTGCCCGTCACTGATGCAACCATCTGTGCGCTCTGCCCGTCACTCGTGTAACCACCTGTGCGCTCTCCCCTTCGCTGGTGCAACCACCTGTGTGCTCTGCCCGTCGCTGGTGCAACTACCTGTGCGCTCTGCCAGTCACTCGTGTAACCACCTGTGCGCTCTGCCCTTCGCTGGTGTAACCACCTGTGCGCTCTGCCCGTCGCTGGTGTAACCACATGTGTGCTCTGCCCGTCGCTAGTGCAACCACGTGTGCTCTGCCCCTCGCTGGTGTAACCACCTGTGTGCTCTGCCCATCACTGGTGTAACCACCTGTGAGCTCTGCCCATCAGTGGTGTAACTGTCTGTGCGCTCTGCCCGTCGCTGGTGTAACCACCTGTGCGCTCTGCCCGTCACTCGTGTAACCACCTGTGCGCTCTGCCCGTCACTCGTGTAACCACCTGTACGCTCTGCCCTTCGTTGGTGTAACCACCTGTACGCTCTGCCCTTCGCTAGTGTAACCACCTGTGAGCTCTGCCCATCGGACTGTGTGCTCTGCCCATCACTGGTGTAACCACCTGTGCGCTCTGCCCATCTCTGCCCGTCGCTGGTGCAACCACCTGTGTGCTCTGCCCGTCGCTTGTGTAACCACCAGTGTACTCTCTCTGCCCGTCACCGATGCAACCAACTGTGCGCTCTGCCCGTCACTCGTGTAACCACCTGTGCGCTCTGCCCGTCACTCGTGTAACCAGCTGTACGCTCTGCCCTTCGCTGGTGCAACCACCTGTGTGCTCTGCCCGTCGCTGGTGCAACCACCTGTGCGCTCTGCCCGTCACTCGTGTAACCACCTGTGCGCTCTGCCCTTCGCTGGTGTAACCACCTGTGAGCTCTGCCTGTCCCTGGTGTAACCAAATGTGTGCTCTGCCCGTCACTAGTGCAACCACATGTGTGCTCCGCCCCTCGCTGGTGTAACCACCTGTGTGCTCTGCCCATCACTGGTGTAACCACCTGTGCGCTCTGCCCGTCTCTGCCTGTCGCTGGTGCAACCACCTGTGTGTTCTGCCCGTCGCTGGTGTAACCACCAGTGTACTCTCTCTGCCCGTCACTGAGGCAACCACCTGTGCGCTCTGCCCGTCACTCGTGTAACCACCTGTGCGCTCTGCCCTTCGCTGGTGCAACCACCTGTGTGCTCTGCCCGTCGCTGGTGCAACCACCTGTGTGCTCTGCCCGTCGCTAGTGCAACCACCTGTGCGCTCTGCCTGTCACTGGTGTAACCACCTGTGTGCTCTGCCCATCACTAGTGTAACCACCTGCGCGCACTGCCCGTCGCTGGTGCAACCACCTGTGTGCTCTGCCCATCACTAGTCTAACCACCTGTGTGCTCTGCCCATCACAGGTGTAACCACCTGTGTGCTGGGCAGTGCGCTCTGCCCGTTGCTGGTGTAACCACCTGTGTGCTCTGCCCGTCGCTGGTGTAACCACCTGTGCACTCTCTCTGCCCGTCTCTGAAGTAACCACGTGTGCTCCGCCCGTCACTTGTGTAACCACCTGTGCGCTCTGTGTAGGAGGCCGGCCTGGCTTATAGTGGGTACTGTAGGAGGCTGGCCTGGCTTGTAGTGGGTACCAGAGGTACTTACACCTTGTGCCAGGTCCAGTTATCCCTTATTAGTGTACAAGAGGTGTGTCTAGCAGCTTAGGCTGATAGAAGGTAGCTATGGCAAAGCAGCTTAGGCTGAACTAGGAGACATGTAAAGCTCCTACTATACCACTGGTGTCATATGCACAATATCATAAGGAAACACAATACACAGAAGTACTAAAAATAAAGGTACTTTATTTTTATGACAATATGCCAAAGGTATCTCAGTGAGTACCCTCAGTATGATGATAAGTTATATACACAAGATATATGTACACAAACCAAAATTATGGAGGTAATAGCAAGAAAAGTAATGCAAGCAGTGTAAAGTTACAGTAGATTGCAAAAGGAACACATAGGTATAGGGGCAACACAAACCATATACTCCAAAAGTGGAATGTGAACCACGAATGGACCCCAAGCCTATGTGAGCTTGTAGAGGGTAGCTGGGACTGTAAGAAAACAGTGAGGGTTAGAAAAATAGCCCACCCCAAGACCCTGAAAGGTAGGTGTAAAGTGCACCTACTACCCCCAGAGAGCACAGAAGTCGTGATAGGGGGATTCTGCAGGAAGAACAAACACCAGCAATGCAACAACAGTGGATTTACAGACCTGAGTACCTGTAAGACAAGGGGACCAAGTCCAATAGTCGCGACAGTGTCGAGAGTGGGCAGGAGCCCAGGAAATACCATCTGAGGGTGCAAAGGAGCTGCCACTGGATGGAAGAAGCTTGGAGTTCTGCAAGAAAGAAGAGAGCTAGGAACTTCTCCTTTGGAGGATGGATGTCCCACGTCGTGATAAAGCTTGCAGAGGTGTTCCCACGCAGAAAGACTGCAAACAAGCCTCACTAGCTGCAAGGGTCACAGTAGAGGTTTTTGGGTGCTGCTGTGGCCCAGGAGGGACCAGGATGTCACCACTTGGAGGAGGAGACAGAGGGGGCGCCCAGCAAGTCAGGGAGCCCTCACAGAAGAGGGCAGCACCTGCAGAAGTACCTGAACAGGCACTTGGAAGAAGAGTGAACCAGAGTCCACCCAAAGTCACAAAAGGGAGTCCCACGACGCCAGAGGACAACTCAGAAGGTTGTGCACTGCAGGTTAGAGTGTCGGGGACCCAGGCTTGGCTGTGCACTAAGGAAATCCTGGAAGAGTGCACAGGAGCCGGAGCAGTTGCAAATCACGCAGTACCCAGCAATGCAGTCTAGCGTGGGGAGGCAAGGACGTATTTCCACCAAACTTGGACTGAAGAGTCACTGGACTGTGGGAGTCACTTGGACAGACTTGCTGAGTTCCAGGGACCACGCTCGTCGTGCTGAGAGGGAACCCAGAGGACCGGTGATGTAGTCTTGTGGTGCCTGTGGTTGCAGGGGGAAGATTCCGTCGACCCACGGGAGATTTCTTCAGAGCTCCTGGTGCAGAGAGGAGGCAGGCTACCCCCAGAGCATGCACCACCTGGAAACACTCGAGAAAGCCGACAGGATGAAGCGATACAAGGTTGCTAGTAGTCGTCTTGCTACTTTGTTGCAGTTTTGCAGGCGTCCTGAGCAGTCAGCGGTCGATCCTTTGGCAGAAGGTGAAAAGGGAGATGCAGAGGAACTCTGGTGAGCTCTTGCATTCGTTATCTGGTGAGATCCCCAAAGGAGAGACCCTAAATAGCCAGAAAAGGAGGTTTCGCTACCTAGGAAGGAGGATTGGCTACCAAGAGAGGTAAGAGCCTATCAGAAGGAGCCTCTGACGTCACCTGCTGGCACTGGCCACTCAGAGCAGTCCAGTGTGCTAGAAACACCTCTGTTTCCAAGATGGCAGAGGTCTGGGGCACACTGGAGGAGCTCTGGGCACCTCCCCTGGGAGGTGCTGGTCAGGGGAGTGGTCACTCCCCTTTCCTTTGTCCAGTTTCGCGTCAGAGCAGGGCTGGGGGATCCCTGAACCGGTGTAGACTGGCTTATGCAGAGATGGGCACCATCTGTGCCCATCAAAGCATTTTCAAAGGCTGGGGAGGCTACTCCTCCCCAGCCTTCACACCCATTTCCAAAGGGAGATGGTGTTACACTGTAGGAAAGTACCATCTTGCCTGGCATGTTACCCCCATATTTCACTGTATATATGTTGTTTTAGTGTATGTGTCAGTGGGACACTGCCAGACAGGGCCCCAGTGCTCATAAGTGTGCCCTGTATGTGTTCCCTGTGTGATGACTAACTGTTTCACTGAGGCTCTGCTAACCAGAACCTCAGTGGTTATGCTCTCTCTTTGCTTTCCAAATTGTCACTAACAGGCTAGTGACCAATTTCACCAATTCACATTGTCATACTGGAACACCCTTATAATTCCCTATTATATGGTACTGAGGTACCCAGGGTATTGGGGTTCCAGGAGATCCCTAGAGGCTGCAGCATTTCTTTTGCCACCCATAGGGAGCTCTGACAATTCTTACACAGGCCTGCCACTGCAGCCTGAGTGAAATAACATCCACGTTATTTCACAGCCATTTACTACTGCACTTAAGTAACTTATAAGTCACCTATATGTCTAACCTTTACCTGGTAAAGGTTGGGTGCTAAGTTACTTAGTGTGTGGGCACCCTGGCACTAGCCAAGGTGCCCCCACATCGTTCAGGGCAAATTCCCCGGACTTTGTGAGTGCGGGGACACCATTACACGCATGCACTGGACATGGGTCACTACCTATGTACAGCGTCACAATGGTAACTCCGAACATGGCCATGTAACATGTCTAAGATCATGGCATTGGGGAGACAATTCCATGATCCACCAAGTCTCTAGCACAGACCCGGGTACTGCCAAACTACCTTTCCCGGGGTTTCACTGCAGCTGCTGCTGCTACCAACCCCTCAGACAGGTTTCTGCCCTCCTGGGGTCCAGCCAGGCCTGGCCCAGGAAGGCAGAACAAAGGACTTCCTCAGAGAGAGGGTGTTACTGTAGGAGGCTGGACTGGCTTGTAGTGAGTACCAAGGGGTACTTGCACCTTGCACCAGGCCCAGTTATCCCTTATTAGTGTATAGGGTGTCTAGCAGCTTAGGCTGATAGATAATGGTAGCTTAGCAGAGCAGCTTAGGCTGAACTAGGAGACGTGTGAAGCTACTACAGTACCACTTAGTGTCATATGCACAATATCATAAGAAAACACAATACACAGTTATACTAAAAATAAAGGTACTTTATTTTTATGACAATATGCCAAAGTATCTTAGAGTGTACCCTCAGTGAGAGGATAGCAAATATACACAAGATATATATACACAATAGCAAAAATATGCAGTATAGTCTTAGAAAACAGTGCAAACAATGTATAGTTACAATAGGATACAATGGGGAAACATAGGGATAGGGGCAACACAAACCATATACTCCAAAAGGGGAATGCGAACCACGAATGGACCCCAAACCTATGTGACCTTGTAGAGGGTCGCTGGGACTATTAGAAAATAGTGAGAGTTAGAAAAATAACCCTCCCAAGACCCTGAAAAGTGAGTGCAAAGTGCACTAAAGTTCCCCTAAGGACAAAGAAGTCGTGTTAGAGGAATAATGCAGGAAAGACACAAACCAGCAATGCAACAACTGTGGATTTCCAATCTAGGGTACCTGTGGAACAAGGGGACCAAGTCCAAAAGTCACAAGCAAGTCGGAGATGGGCAGATGCCCAGGAAATGCCAGCTGCGGGTGCAAAGAAGCTTCTACTGGACAGAAGAAGCTGAGGTTTCTGCAGGAACGAAAAGGGCTAGAGACTTCCCCTTTGGTGGACGGATCCCTCTCGCCGTGGAGAGTCGTGCAGAAGTGTTTTCCCGCCGAAAGAACGCCAACAAGCCTTGCTAGCTGCAAATCGTGCAGTTAGCCTTTTTGGACGCTGCTGAGGCCCAGGAGGGACCAGGAGGTCGCAAATTGGACCAGCAGAGAGAGGGGACGTCGCGCAAGACAAGGAGCCCTCTCTGAAGCGGGTAGCACCCAGAGAAGTGCCAGAAACAGGCACTACGAGGATGCGTGAAACGGTGCTCGCCGAAGTTGCACAAAGGAGTCCCACGTCGCCGGAGACCAACTTAGAAAGTCGTGCAATGCAGGTTAGAGTGCCGTGGACCCAGGCTTGGCTGTGCACAAAGGATTTCCGCCGGAAGTGCACAGGGGCCGGAGTAGTTGCAAAAGTCGCGGTTACCAACAATGCAGTCTGGAGTGGGGACCGCTGACTGCTCAGGACGCCTGCAAAACCGCAACAAAGTAGCAAAGACGACTACTGCAACCTTGTATCGCTGATCCTGCCGCCTTCTCGACTGTTTTCCTGGTGGTGCATGCTGTGGGGGTAGTCTGCCTCCTCTCTGCATTACAAGCTCCGAAGAAATCTCCTGTGGGACGACGGAATCCTCCCCCTGCAACCGCAGGCACCAAAAGAACTGCATCACCGGTCCTCTGGGTCCCCTCTCAGCACGACGAGCGTGGTCCCTAGAACTCAGCAACTCTGTCCAAGTGACTCCCACAGTCCAGTGACTCTTCAGTCCACGTTTGGTGGAGGTAAGTCCTTGCCTCCCCACGCTAGACTGCATTGCTGGGTACTGCGTGATTTGCAGCTGCTCCGGCTCCTGAGCACTCTTCCAGGATTTCATTTGTGCACAGCCAAGCCTGGGTCCCCAACACTCTAACCTGCAGTGCACAACCTCCTGAGTGGTCCTCCGGCGTCGTGGGATCTCCTTTTGTGACTTCGGGTGAGCTCCGGTTCACTCCTCTTTGTAGTGCCTGTTCCGGCACTTCTGCGGGCGCTGCCTGCTTCTGTGAGGGCTCCCTATCTTGCTGGGCACCCCCTCTGTCTCCTCACGCAATTGGCGACATCCTGGTCCCTCCTGGGCCACAGCAGCATCTAAAAACCCCAACCGCGACCCTTGCAGCTAGCAAGGCTTGTTTGCGGTCTTTCTGCGTGGGAACACCTCTGCAAGCTTCTTCACGACGTGGGACATCCATCCTCCAAAGGGGAAGTTCCTAGTCCTCTTCGTTCTTGCAAAATCCACAGCTTCTACCATCCGGTGGCAGCTTCTTTTGCATCCTCAGCTGGCATTTCCTGGGCATCTGCCCAATCTCGACTTTGTCGCGACTCTTGGACTTGGTCCCCTTGTTCCACAGGTACTCTCATCCAGAAATCCACCTTTGTTGCATTGCTGGTGTTGGTCTTCCTTGCAGAATTCCCCTATCACGACTTCTGTGCTCTCTGGGGAATATAGGTGCACTTTACACCTACTTTTCAGGGTCTTGGGGTGGGCTATTTTTCTAACCCTCACTGTTTTCTTACAGTCCCAGCGACCCTCTACAAGCTCACATAGGTTTGGGATCCATTCGTGGTTCGCATTCCACTTTTGGAGTATATGGTTTGTGTTGCCCCTATACCTATGTGCTCCTATTGCAATCTATTGTGACTATACATTGCTTGCATTACTTCCTTTTGCTATTACTGCATATTTTTGGTATTGTGTACATATATCTTGTGTATATTTGGCATCCTCATACTGAGGGTACTCACTGAGATACTTTGGCATATTTTCATAAAAATAAAGTACCTTTATTTTTAGTATATCTGTGTATTGTGTTTTCTTATGATATTGTGCATATGACACCAGTGGTATAGTAGGAGCTTTGCATGTCTCCTAGTTCAGCCTAAGCTGCTCAGCTATAGCTACCTTCTATCAGCCTAAGCTGCTAGAAACACCTCTTCTACACTAATAAGGGATAACTGGACCTGGTACAGAGTGTAAGTACCCCTTGGTACCCACTACAAGCCAGGCCAGCCTCCTACATTGGTTGTGCAGCGGTGGGATAAGTACTTGCAATTACTTACCACTTTGTCATTTTGTACTTTTCATAAGAGAAAAATATACAAAACAAGTTCAGTGTATGTACACCTAACCAAAACGTTTTGCTTTTCTTCTCTTACTCTATTGCTAAGTGCTGAAAAGTACCTCTAAACTTTCTAAAAGTTTCTAAAAAGTTGAAAAAGTTTTTTTTCTTCTGTTTCCTTAAAAAGTCCTGAAACTTTTTCTTTCTTTTTTCTGTCCCTAAAGCCTTTTCTATCATGTCTGGTACAGGTCCTACTCTTGATCTGGCCAGCACAGCTTATAATCTCCTTAGCTGAAAGGTTTGAGGGGTCTCTGCATTGATAGAGGTTTAGGGGTAGGGAAGAATCCCTCTAGAGAATTGTTGATTAACATGCTCATTGAAAATGATAAGGCCTTAGCTGGCACATCTCTTGAGAAGTTAGGAGATGGTTCACACTCTGATTCTGGGGTAGCCCCAGTAAGAATGTTAGATGGTATTCTTTCCAACCTGCCCCTTAGCAGACCTCCTAGCATAACTGGTACTAATGTGAGCTCTCGTCACAGTAGGGATGTCATTCCTTTAGGCCAGGTTGTTAGGGTGCCAACTGTTAGGGACAGGTCTCCTTCTGTTCATTCACATCATTCTTCTGTGTCAAAGCATGACCATCCCACCCACCCTGATGACAGAATGTTAGAAAGGGAGCTCAATAGATTGAGAGTGGAAGAGACCAGGCTGAAGCTTAAACAGCAACAGCTGGCTCTAGACAGGGAATCTTTAGACTTAGAAAAAGAAGGACAGAAGTTGGGGTTTGGACCCCATGGTGACAGCAGCAGTATTACAGATAGTAATCATGTGAAAGAGCATGATTCTAGGAATCTGCATGAGATAGTTCCCCCTTACAAGGAGGGGGATGACATTAACAAGTGGTTTGCTGCACTTGAGAGGGCCTGTATGGTACAGGGGGTCCCTCAAAGGCAGTGGGCTGCTATCCTATGGCTATCTTTCAGTGGAAAGGGAAGGGATAGGCTCCTTACTGTAAAGGAAAGTGATGCCAATAAGTTTACAGTTTTAAAGAATGCACTCTTGGATGGTTATGGCTTAACCACTGAACAATACAGGATTAAGTTCAGAGAAACCAGAAAAGAGTCTTCACAAGACTGGGTAGACTTTGTTGACCATTCAGTGAAGGCCTTGGGGGGGTGGTTACATGGCAGTAAAGTTTCTGACTATCAAAGCCTGTATAATCTGATCCTGAGAGAGCATATTCTTAATAATTGTGTGTCTGATTTGTTACACCAATATCTAGTGGACTCAGATCTGACTTCTCCCCAAGAATTGGGAAAGAAGGCAGACAAATGGGTCAGAACAAGAGTGAACAGAAAAGTTCATACAGGGGGTGACAAGGATGCCAAGAAGAAGGATGGTAAGTCTTCAGACAAGGGTGGGGACAAATCTAAAAATGAGTCTTTATCAGGCCCACAAAAACACTCTGGTGGGGGTGGTGGGTCCAAATCCTCTTCTAATCAAGTAAAGAAACCATGGTGCTATTTATGTAAAGTAAAAGGCCATTGGACAACTGATGCCAGTTGTCCAAAGAAAAGCACCAAGCCTCCCACTACCACAACCCCTACTGCTACACCTAGTGCCCCTAGTAATAGCAGTGGTGGTGGGAGCAAACCTACTAATAGCCAATCTAAGGGTGTAGCTGGGCTCACTTTTGGTAATTTAGTTGGGGTTGGTCTTGTTAGGGAGACCACAGAGGCTGTGCTAGTCTCTGAAGGTGCCATTGATTTGACCACATTGGTTGCTTGTCCCCTTAATATGGATAAGTACAAGCAACTTCCCCTAATAAATGGTGTTGAGGTTCAGGCCTACAGGGACACAGGTGCCAGTGTTACCATGGTAATAGAGAAACTGGTACACCCTGAACAACACCTACTTGGTCACCAGTACCAAGTAACTGATGCTCATAACAACACTCTTAGCCACCCCATGGCTGTTGTAAATCTCAACTGGGGGGGGGAGGGGGGTTACTGGTCCAAAGAAAGTTGTGGTTGCCTCAGATTTACCTGTAGACTGTCTACTAGGGAACGATTTAGAGACATCAGCTTGGGCAGAAGTGGAGTTGGAGGCTCATGCAGCAATGCTGGGCATTCCTGGGCATATTTTTGCTTTGACAAGGGCTCAGGCCAAAAAGCAAAAAGGACAGGGTGACTTGGATCCTGGAACAATGGACCAAGTGCTCCCTAAAGCTAGGGTTAGTAAAGGTAAATCCCTAACTACTATCCCTCCCTCTACAGTGGATTCAACTTCTGAGGAAGAAGAATTTCCACCCTGTGCAGAACCTACACCAGAGGAGCTGGAAGCAGACACTGCTGAGCTTTTGGGTGGAGGGGGGCCTGCCAGGGAGGAGCTGAGTGTGGCACAGCAGACCTGTCCCACACTAGAGGGTCTAAGACAGCAAGCTGTCAAACAGCAAAATGGGGATGTCAGTGACTCACATAGAGTTTACTGGGAGGACAACCTCTTGTATACAGAGGCAAGGGACCCTAAACCTGGAGTAGCCAGGAGATTGGTCATTCCCCTGCAGTACGGAGAGTTCCTCCTAACTCTGGCACATGACATTCATTTGGCTGGGCATTTGGGCCAGATCAAAACATGGGAAAGGCTCCATGCTCCATGGACTTAGTTACCTCAGGGGATATAACTTCTTCCTGGGAGGAGAGGTTCTTTTTCTTTTTCTGTGCTGAAGCTGGTTCCCCAGTCTTCTTTCCTTTTCTCTTGGAAGGTTGTGCCATTATTCCAGACTCCAACACCACTTTTTCACCCTGAGCCTTGCACTGTGACCTTGTCTTGACACACACCAGTTCAGGGATACCCAGCATGGCTGCATGGGTTTTGAGTTCTACCTCAGCCCATGCTGAGGACTCCAGATCATTTCCAAGCAGACATTCAACTGGTATAGCAGAAGAGACTACCACCTGTTTCAGGCCAGTGACCCCTCCCCATTCTAAAGTTACCATAGCCATGGGATGTACTTTAGTCTGATTGTCAGCGTTGGTGAGTGGATAAGTTTGTCCAGTCAGGTATTGTCCTGGGCAAACTAGATTGTCTGTCACCATGGTGACTCTGGCACCTGTATCCCTCAGGCCTTCTACACTCGTCCCTTTAATAAAGAGCTGCTGCCTGTATTTTATCATGTTAGGAGGCCAAGCAGCTAATGTGGCTAGGTCCACCCCACCCTCAAAGACTAATGTAGCTTCAGTGTGGACCCTGAGCTGCTCTGGGCACACTTGATCCCACCTGGAGACTGGCCATTCCAGTGCTAACTGGAGTAGTAGTGGAAGTAGAACCTTTCTTGGGACAGGCCTTGTCTCCAGTTTGGTGTCCCTGCTGATTACAGCTACGAAACCAGGCCTTTTTGGGATCAAAGTTTTTACCCTTGTACACAAAATTGGATTGTGAAGAGGCTTTGGACCCTCCCTCCTGAGCAGGTTTTTTGGGCCCTGTAGAAGACTCTTTACTTTTTCCCTTGGATGTCTCAACACTCTTCCCCTGGGGAGTCTTTGTGACTCCTTTCTTTTGGTCACCCCCTGTGGAAGTCTTGGACACCCTAGTCTTGACCCAATGGTCCGCCTTCTTTCCCAATTCTTGGGGAGAAATTGGACCTAGGTCTACCAGATGCTGATGCAGTTTATCATTGAAACAATGACTTAACAGGTGGTCTTTCATAAACAGATTGTACAGCCCTTCATAATCATTTACACCACTGCCATTAATCCAACCATCCAGTGTTTTGATTGAGAAGTCAACAAAATCAACTCAGGGCTGGCTCGAGGATTTTTGAGCCCCCCTGAACCTAATCCTGTACTCCTCAGTTGAGAATCCAAAGCCCTCAATCAGGATAGCCTTCATGAGGTCATAGGATTCTGCATCTTTTCCAGAGAGTGTGAGGAGTCTATCCCTACACTTTCCAGTGAACATTTCCCAAAGGAGAGCACCCCAGTGAGATTTGTTTACTTTTCTGGCTGCACAAGCCCTCTCAAAAGCTGTGAACCATTTGGTGATATCATCACCATCTTCATATTTTTTTACAATCCCATTGGTGATTTTTAGCATGTCCGTAGTTTCTCTGACCCTATTTAAGTTGCTGCCACCATTGATGGGAGCCAAGCCCATCTCTTGTCTTTCCCTTTCTATGGCTAGGAGCTCTTTCTCCAAAGCTAATCTTTTGACCATCCTGGCTAACAGGAGGTCATCTTCATTGAGGCAGCCCTCAATGCTTCTAGAGCTGTTGGACTCCCCTGTGGGAGAAGCAGCATCTATGACTATCACTTGTAGAGTCAGGGTTTGAGGAACCCTGGTCTCCCCAACTAGGACAGGAGGGGGGAAATTATCCTCCTGGTCACTAGCTTCCCCCTCTGTAAGGTTGTCTTCAGAGGGGTTGTCTCTAGCAAACTCTGCCAAAAGCTCCTGGAGCTGTACTTTGGTAGGGTTTGATCCAGTTTTTATCTTTTTGGTTTTACAGAGAGTCCTTAACTCTGACATCCTAAGATGCAGGTAAGGGGTGAGGTTGAGCTCCACCACCATCTCATCTGTACTAGACATTATTTCTCTAAAAGTTGGGATACTTTTTAAGAATCTAAAACTATCTCTAAAACTTAATCCAAACTTTTAAACTCTAAAAGAAATGCTAACAGGGACTAACACAAGGCCCTAGCAGGACTTTAAAAAATTTAGAAAAATTGCTCAAATTTCAAAAATCAGTTTCTAATGACAATTTTTGGAATTTAGTCGTGTGATCAGGTATTGGCTGAGAAGTCCAGCAAATGCAAAGTCTTGTACTCCACCGCTGATCCACCACTGTAGGAAGTTGGCTCTGTATATACTATTTCAAAGTAAGAAATAGTGTGCACAGAGTCCAAGGGTTCCCTTCAGAGGTAAGATAGTGGCAAAAAGAGATAATTCTAATGCTCTATTTTGTGGTAGTGTGGTCGAGTAGTAGGCTTATCAGAGGGTAGTGTTAAGCATTTGTTGTACACACATAGGCAATGTTAGAAATGGGGTTTTTGGTTGGCAGTCAGGTTACCCTCTGTCCAAGCAACAACCTTCACTCTAGTCAGGGTAAGTCACACACAATCCAAATTATCCTGTGCCCACCGTCTGGTAGTTTGGCGCGAGCAGTCAGGCTTAACTTAGAAGGCAATGTGTAAAGCGTTTGTGCAATAAATCATACAATAACACCATATAGCACCATAAAAATACACCACGTAGTGTTTAGAAAAATATATGATATTTATCTGGGTATTTGCAGGTCAAAACGATCAAAGATGCAATATGAATTTGCAAAGATATCACTAGAAAGTGATATGAAGTGTCTTAAGTCTTTAAAAAGTAAATAAAGTCTCTTTCAAGCACAAAGTACCTGGTTTGGAGTGGAAAATCTCTGCAGAGGGCCGCAGAAGAGGAGATGCGTGGAAACATGGTGTGTGTGTCAGCTACTCCCCTTCACACACGGACCTGCTTCGTTATTTTTCACGTGGGGAGATTTGCGTCGTTCTACGGGAGGAAAAATGGTGTGTGCGTTGGTTGCGCCCCTTCACACACGGACTTGCGTCGTTATTTTTCACTCGGGGAAGACGTGCGTCGTTTTCTGGCACGCGGACCATCTCCTTCTATGGATCGCGGGATTACCAGATGTCCCAGGGTCTGTGCGTGGATTCTTCGGCTTGTTATCTGGTTGTGCGTGGTTCCGGAGGCTGTGTGTGGAATTTTCTTTCTCACGGCAGGGGTCGCGTCGATTTCCCCTCTGGAAGTCGGGCGGCGTTGTCCATGCGAGGCCGTGCGTCGAAGTTCCGGTCACACCGCAGGCGTCGCGTCGAGCGGCGTCCTTCTGGATCAGCGTGCGGTGAATTTTTCACCGCGGAACAAGCTGTGCGTCGAAAATTTCGGCGCGCGAAGAGTCCAAATGAAAAAGAGAAGTCTTTTTGGTCCTGAGACTTCAGGGAACAGGAGGCAAGCTCTATCCAAGCCCTTGGAGAGCACTTTTGCAGCCAGACAAGAGTTCAGCAAGGCAGCAGGCCAACAGCAAGGCAGCAGTCCTTTGTAGAAAGCAGACAGGTGAGTCCTTTGAGCAGACAGGCAGTTCTTCTCGGCAGGATGTAGGTTCTGGTTTCTTCTCCAGCAAGTGTCTGAGGTGGTAGGGCAGAGGCCCTGTTTTATACTAAATTGTGCCTCTGAAGTGGGGGTGACTTCAAAGAGTGGCTAAGAAATGCACCAGGTCCCCATTCAGTTCAATCCTGTCTGCCAGGGTCCCAGTAGGGGGTGTGGCAGTCCTTTGTGTGAGGGCAGGCCCTGCACCCTCCCAGCCCAGGAAAACCCATTCAAAATGCAGATGTATGCAAGTGAGGCTGAGTACCCTGTGTTTGGGGTGTGTCTGAGTGAATGCACAAGGAGCTGTCAACTAAACCTAGCCAGACGTGGATTGTAAGGCACAGAAAGATTTAAGTGCAAAGAAATGCTCACTTTCTAAAAGTGGCATTTCTAGAATAGCAATATTAAATCCGACTTCACCAGTCAGCAGGATTTTGTATTACTATTCTGGCCATACTAAATATGACCTTCCTGCTCCTTTCAGATCAGCAGCTGCCACTTCAACAATGTATGAGGGCAGCCCCAATGTTAGCCTATGAAAGGAGCAGGCCTCACAGTAGTGTAAAAACGAATTTAGGAGTTTTACACTACCAGGACATGTAAACTACACAGGTACATGTCCTGCCTTTTACCCACACAGCACCCTGCTCTAGGGGTTACCTAGGGCACATATTAGGGGTGACTTATATGTAGAAAAAGGGGAGTTTTAGGCTTGGCAAGTACTTTTAAATGTCAAGTCGAAGTGGCAGTGAAACTGCACACACAGGCCTTGCAATAGCAGGCCTGAGACAGGGTTAAGGGGCTACTGAAGTGGGTGTCACAACCAGTGCTGCAGGCCCACTAATAGCATTTAATCTACAGGCCCTAGGCACATATATTGCACCCTACTAGGGCCTTACAAGTAAATCAAATAGCCAATCATGGATAAACCAATCAACAGTACAATTTACACAGAGAGCATATGCACTTTAGCACTGGTTAGTAGTGGTAAAGTGCCCAGAGTTCAAAAGCCAACAACAGGTCAGAAAAAATAGGAGGAAGGAGGCAAAAAGTTTGGGGATGACCCTGTCAAAAAGCCAGGTCCAACAGGAACTAAATGAGGAACACACACTTAAAGACGTACTCCAGGTCAATAGGTTTTTACATAGAAAAATATATTTTCTTAGTTTATTTTAAGAACCACAGGTTCAAGATTTACAAGTAATACTACAAATGAAAGGTATGTCACTCAGGTATTCTAGGAACTTTGAATAATCACAATAGCATGTACAGTTTTGGCAAAAATGGCAATAAGCTATTTTAAAAGTGGACATAGTGCAAAAATCAACAGTTCGTGGGGAAGGTAAGTAAATGTTAAGTTCACAGGTAAGTAAAACACTTACAGGGTTCAAAGTTGGGTCCAAGGTAGCCCACCGTTGGGGGTTCAAGGCAACCCCAAAGTTACCACACCAGCAGGTCAGGGCCGGTCAGGTGCAGCGGTCAAAGAGGTGCCCAAAACACATAGGCTTCAATGGAGAACAGGGGTGCCCCGGTTCCAGTCTGCCAGCAGGTAAGTACCCGTGTCCTTGGAAGGCAGACCAGGGGGGTTTTGTAGGGTACCGGGGGGGACACAAGCAGGCACAGAAAGTACACCCTCAGCGGCACAGGGGCGGCCGGGTGCAGAGTGCAAACAGGCGTCGGGTTTTGTATTGAAAGCAATAGGGAGACCCGGGCGTCTCTTCAACGATGCAGGCAGGCACAGGGGGGGGCTCCTCGGGGGAGCCACCACCTGGGCTAGGCAGAGGGTCACCTGGGGGTCGCTCCTGCACTGGAGTTCGGTTCCTTCCTGTTCTGGGGGCTGCGGGTGCAGTGTTGGTTCCAGGCGTCAGGTCCCTTGTTATAGGCAGTCGTGGTCAGGGGGAGCCTCTGGATTTCCTCTGCAAGCATCGCTGTGGGGGCTCAGGGGGGGTCATCTCTGGCTACTCACGGGCTCGCAGTCGCTGGGGAATCCTCCCTGTAGTGTTGGTTTTCCACTGGTCGAGCCGGGGGCGTCGGGTGCAGAGTGGAAAGTCTCACGCTTCCGGCGGGAAACGTGAAGTCTTTAAAGTTGTTTCTTTGTTGCAAGAAAGTTGCAGATTGTTGAACAGGGCTGCTGTTCTCAGGAGTTTCTTGGTCCTTGGGTGCAGGGCAGTCCTCTGAGGCTTCAGAGGTCACTGGTCCCTGTTGGATGCGTCGCTGTTGCAGTTTTCTTCAAAGTTGGGAGACAGGCCAGTAGGGCTGGGGCCAAAGCAGTTGTCGTCTCCGTCTTCACTGCAGGGCTTCAGGTCAGCAGTCCTTCTTCTTGTTAAGGTTGCAGAAATCTAGTTTCCTAGGTTCTGGGAGCCCCTAAATACTGAATTTAGGCGGGTGTTTAGGTCAGGGAGGGCAGTAGCCAATGGCTACTGTCCTTGAGGGTGGCTACACCCTCTTTGTGCCTCCTCCCTGTGGGGAGGGAGGCACATCCATAATCCTATTGGGGGAATCCTCCAAAATCAAGATGGAGGATTTTTAAAGGCAGGGGTCACCTCAGCTCAGGGCACCTTAGGGGCTGTCCTGACTGGTGGGTGACTCCTCCTTGTTTTTCTCATTATCTCCTCTGGACTTGCCGCCAAATGTGGGGGCTGTGTCCAGGGGGCGGGCATCTCCACTAGCTGGAGTGCCCTGGGGCTTTGTAACACAAAGCCTGAGCCTTTGAGGCTCACTGCTAGGTGTTACAGTTCCTGCAGAGGGGAGGTGTGAAGCACCTCCACCCAGAGCAGGCTTTGTTTCTGTCCTCAGAGGGCACAAAGGCTCTCACCCCAGGGGGTCAGAAACTCGTCTCTCAGCAGCAGGCTGGCACAGACCAGTCAGTCCTGCACTGAAGGATTAGGTAAAATACAGGGGTCATCTCTAAGAGCCCTGATGCCAGGGAAGGTCTCTAAGGGCTGCAGCATGTCTTATGCCACCCTGGGGACCCCTCACTCAGCACATGCACACTGCCTCACAGCTTGTGTGTGCTGGTGGGGAGAATATGACTAAGTTGACATGGCACTCCCATCAGAGTGCCATGCCAACCTCACACTGCCTGTGGCATAGGTAAGTCACCCTTCTAGCAGGCCTTACAGCCCTAAGGCAGGGTGCACTATACCACAGGTGAAGGCATAGGTGCATGAGCACTATGCCCCTACAGTGTCTAAGCAAAACCTTAGACATTGTAAGTACAGTGGGGCCATATTAAGTATATGGTCTGGGAGTTTGTCAAACACGAACTCCACAGTTCCATAATGGCTACACTGAACTCTGGGAAGTTTGGCATCAAACTTCTCAGCACAATAAATGCACACTGATGCCAATGTGCTCTTTATTGTAACATAAACCCAGAGGGCATCTTAGAGATGCCCCCTGCATACCTACCCGGCTTCTAGTGTAGGCTGACCAGTTTCTGCCAGCCTGCCACACACCAGACATGTTGCTGGCCACATGGGGAGAGTGCCTTTGTCACTCTGTGGCCAGGAACAAAGCCTGTACTGGGTGGAGGTGCTTCTCACCCCCCCTGCAGGAACCGTAACACTTGGCGGTGAGCCCCTAAAGCTCATGCTTTTGTTACAGCACCACAGGGCATCCCAGCTAGTGGAGATGCCCGTCCCCTCTGGCCACTGCCCCCACTTTTGGCGGCAAGGCTGAAGGAGATAATGAGAAAACAAGGAGGAGTCACCCACCAGTCAGGACAGCCCCTAAGGTGTCCTGAGCTGAGGTGACCCCTGCCTTTAGAAATCCTCCATTTTGAGATTGGAGGATTCCCCCAATAGGATTAGGGATGTGCCCCCCTCTCCTCAAGGAGGAGGCACAAAGAGGGTGTAGCCACCCTCCAGGACATTAGCCATTGGCTACTGCCCCCAGACCTAAACACACCCCTAAATTTAGTATTTAGGGGTGACCGAGAACCTAGGAAATCAGATTCCTGCAACCTACACAAAGAAGAAGGACTGCTGACCTGAAAGCCCTGCAGAGACGACGGAGATGACAACTGACTTGGCCCTAACCCTACCGGCCTGTCCCCACACTCAAAGAACCTGCACAGCAACACATCTGACAGGGACCAGCGACCTCTGAGGACTCAGAGGACTGCCCTGAACCCGAAGGACCAAGAAACTCCACAGAACAGCGGCACTGTTCAAAAACAGCAACAACTTCGCAACTTTTTTGCAACTTCCAAAGAACTCACTCTTCCTTCCGGAAGCGTAAGACTTCACATTCCGCACCTGATGCCCCCGGCTGAAGCTCCAGAGAACCAACATTGCAGAGAGGACTCCCAGGTGACTGCGACCTCGTGAGTAACCTGAGACGCCCCCCCTGTACTCCCACAGTGACGCATGCAGAGAGGATCCAGGATCTCCCCCTGACCGCGACTGTCTGGAACAAAGAACCCGACACCTGGACAAAGCACTGCACCCGCAGACCCCAGGATCAAAAGGAACCAAACGCCTGTGCAGGAGTGACCATCAGGCAACCCTCTGCCTAGCCCAGAGAAGCACCCCATGCCCTGCCTGCACTGCTAGACTAACCCCCGGGTCCCTCCATTGATTTCTACAGCAGAAAACCTGACGTCTGCTAAGCACACTGCACCCGGCCGCCCCAATGCCGTTGAGGGTGTGTTTTGTGTGCCTATTTGGGTCTCCCCAAGTGCTTTACAAAACCCCCCTGGTCTGCCCTCCGAAGACGCAGGTACTTACCTGTTGGCAGACTGGAACCTGAGCACCCCTGTTCTCCATAGGCCCTATGGGGGTCATTCTGACCCGGGCGGGCGGCGGACGCCGCCCGCCTGGCGGGAACCACCAAATGGCTGCTCCGCGGTCAGAAGACCGCGGAGGCCATTCTGACTTTCCTGCCGGGCCGGCGGGCGCCCGCCAAGGGAGCGCCCGCCGGCCCAGCGGGAAAGGCCCTGCAACACAGAGGCCGGCTCCGAATGGAGCCGGCGGTGTTGCAGGGGTGCGACGGGTGCAGTTGCACCCGTCGCGATTTTCACTGTCTGCTATGCAGACAGTGAAAATCATGCTGGGGCCCTGTTAGGGGGCCCCTGCAATGCCCATGCCAGTGGCATGGGCAGTGCAGGGGCCCCCAGGGGTCCCACAACACCCGTTCCCGCCATCCTGTTCCTGGCGGTCAAAACCGCCAGAAACAGGCCGGCGGGAAGGGGGTCAGAATCCCCATGGCGGCGCTGCTTGCAGCGCCGCCATGGAGGTTCAGCCCAGCCAGGGGAAATCCGGCGGAAAACCGCCGGATCCTCTTTTCTGACCGCGGCTTTACTGCCGCGGTCAGAATGGGCACTGAAGCACCGCCAGCCTGTTGGCGGTGCTTCCGTTGCCCGTGGCCCTGGCAGTCTTAGACCGCCAGGGTCGGAATGAGGCCCTATGTATTTTGGGCACCTCTTTGACCTCTGCACCTGACAGGCCCTGTGCTGCCGGTGCGGTGACTTTGGGATTGAATTGAACCCCCAACGGTGGGCTGCCCAATGGTGGGCTGCCTATGCCCAGGAAACTGAACTTGTAAGTGCCTTACTTACCTCGGAAACTTAACCTTACTTACCTCCCCCAGGAACTGTTGATTTTTGAACTGTGTCCACTTTTAAAATAGCGTATTGCCATTTATCCTATACTGTGCATGCCATTGCTCTAATTCAAAGTTCCTTCCTTACCTATGTGGAGTACCTTTCATTTTATGTATTTACTTCAAATCTCGAATCTTGTGGTTCTAAAATAAATTAAGAAAATATATTTTTCTATATAAAAACCTATTGGCCTGGAGTAAGTCTTTGAGTGTGTGTTCCCCATTTATTGCCTGTGTGTGTACAACAAATGCTTAACACTACCCTCTGATAAGCCTACTGCTCGACCACACTACCACAAAATAGAGCATTGGAATTATCTAATTGTGCCACTATCTTACCTCTAAGGGGAACCCTTGGACTCTGTGCACACCATCTCTCACTTTGAGATAGTATATACAGAGCCAACTTCCTACAAGGACATTATGAAATCAGCTGATTTAAGCAGTTTTATTATAAACCTGTGGGTGATATTGCAACAAGAGTTTTTCAGTAAGCTTTGAAGTAGCATAATCTGATCCTCCGGTCCTGACATAGAATAAAAATTTGCTAGCATTCGTGCAAAGAATTTTCAATTCTATTAAGGACACGGAGTCGAGGATTACCCGCCCAGTTGATGATCTGATAATGTATGATTAAGTCAGTATATAAAGAGTAATGGATATGTAATATCAACTTTATCCCACCCAGATAATTTCACAGTGATGAATTGGAAGTTATCTTAATGTTCTGTCTTGTTCCTTCGGATCAGAACAAAAAGCGGAATGAAAAAAGGACTTGTTTAACAAGAGGTTGAAGTGTCTGAGTTCGATATCGGGATGGACCGAAATGTTTCAAGGAGAATCGTCATGTTGACGTCCTGCAAGTTCGTGTAGGCAGTTCATGGACCAAGATACAGTTCCTCTGAGCAAAGAAAGAGGAGTTCAAGATGGTGTTGTCGCGTAGACTCTCATTATCCTAATGAGACTACTGGATTTTTGGGCAGCAAGATCGTTCACAGTGTGGGGGACTAAGTCTAACCCACGGTGAAGGACCCTTGTCACCCCAAATCCGGGTCGAGCTCTGGCTAACTAGCAGTGCCTCATCTCTCCCAAAGGGAAGAGACTATTGGGCAGCCGAGCGCATGACATCTTAGTGCTTCCCAGGGAAGTCGTGGTCACTCAGATCCCAACCAGTTCTCTCATACACAGGGTGGTCTCATATATAAATGACAAAGGCAGTTTGAGTTTTAAAGATTGGTTTAATAAAACAACTGCATTTTAGATAACAAGGCGTGAGCTGCAATAACCAGAACCATACAACACAGTAGGATTGAAATAGTAACGAGGAGAGTGATACATAAGAATAACGCTATCATGGTGCAACTAGATTACGTTCTCTCTTCTAAGTTCTATTTTGAGCACAGCATGTTAAGCTTTAAGCCTGCCTTTCAGGTTCCCCCGGGAGGACATCGACCCTCATACCTGAGCAAAGGCCTGTGATCGGGATCAGCATCTGCAACAGGGCAGTCAGCGTCTAGTGTGGGTTCCTGGTCGGAATCTCCCTCTCACGTGTACCAGGACTTGGAAGTGTTTTTATAACTAACACGTCGGTGTTCTAAGAAACGTCCCTACGTAGGAATGTGTACTTTCTACGAACCCTAAAGACTAAACTTCTACCACGTCTATCGGCAATGTACCAGACTGTATCCTTGACTGAAGCACAGAGCGAGCAAGAATGTATTGTTTGAGAACTTCAGTGCTGAAGTAAGCTAAACAGTGTGATAGAATGAAATAAAAACAAGACCGTGAAACTGGTTATTGTAAAATAACAGTGCGAGGTTGAATAAAATGTATCTAGGGCAAAGTGCACAGAGGCCTAATATGTTAAGCTAACGTGCACGAAGCTATATTAAAAAATGGCTACACTACACCCTCCCCTTGTCGGTAGAAAGTGGTTTAAGCTGAAGCTAAAAATGTTCTACGCTAAAAGATAATTAAAACCCTACAGAATTTCAACAAGTCAAGAGGACACCAAAGCAGATTAATCCTCAATTTAGAAATAAGCATGCAGCTAAGAGCCAAATTCATGTAACAGTGTTAATTTAGACGAGATCCAATTTAAGCAGTGGTCATGGAAAGCAGGAGGTTCTCCACTTCGGCAGATGACAAGACCAGAAAATCCACGCCAAAGACTATCAAGGAGCAGGTGTGTTCCAAAGCCCCAGTGTCAACCAAGGCGGCATCCCGTACAGAGCCTACGAACGAGTTAATATCAACTTCCCCCAGGAAGGGTATCTCGTAATCAGCCTCACGAAGCAAACGCAGCCGCAGCGCGCATGTCTGGGAATGAGCCCTCATCGGGAACATCAACAGATCAGCATTAACCACTGGGGGGCGTTGCTGTGAGAGATAGACATCTAGTGCATGTTCAAAAGAGCACCAACGGCACCAATACACGGGTTGCACACAATCCAAAACTGGTCTGAATGACAGAGACCAGTTACACTCCAAATATCCCAGGAGTGTTGCTCCGAAGTGCTGCATCATGCGTTCACGACACAGCTGCGCCGATGGGAGCGCCCACATTCGTCCTTGTTGCGGCGGGACAGCCATTGCGGAAAAACAACAGCAACAGCAAAATGCCGGCTAATAAAGCCAAAGTTATCGGAAATCCCCCAAAAATGCTTCCGAAAATTGAATGAATAGCCAAAGGTATTAAACCAAATATGGAAGAGAAGGTGTGAACCAACACCAACGGATTTGAAAAAATGTGCTAATCCAGCCGTGCTGGACGCATTAAATATACGTCCCACGAGTTCACCAAAGTGGCTCGGAAAGTTCGTATTTAACAGGGACTGTATTTCTGCTGATGACCTTGCCACCTGAAGTGCGTAGGTCTCGCGTGCAGATGTAAGGGCCACATGCTTTTGACACAATAAAGCCTTTAGTCTACTTAACTTGTCGAAATTCACCTTGGAAGTAGCAATGTGAGGCCATATATCCGCTACCTCCCTTAACTTAGTGGGGGAAACAACACATTCCTGCAGCGACCTTGGTGACCGGAACAACGTAAACTATTCCGGCCCGCATGCCACAACACTCTTCACTAGTGAGGAGGACGTAGCTGCCGTTTGAAAGCACCTGGAACATGCGTTTAATCAAGGGGACTGGAACTCCCTTCAGATAGCAAGCCAGATTCGCAACCGAGGCATTACATGCCCCATGCAAGGACAGCTGCTTACAAATCATCGAACGGCTGACTGAAGTCTCACATTCACTGCCACTAAGAAAGACCTCTTTCATGCCATTGAGGCATTTGTACAAGAAGGGAAGCTCCCACACCTCATGGATGTAACTATCTCCCAACTTTTCATATCTGCCTACCGGAACATGTTTCAAACAAGTAGTGAATTGTAATGTAGAAATAGGCAGATTAATAACCCTGTGTATCAACCACTCAGCAGACGGTATTTCGGCCCCGGTAAAAGGCAATCTTTCTAATTTCTCAATGTTGAGCATGACATAAGTTGCCTCCTTCTTAGCAAGTTGTTGTTGTCGCGTTAAATTAAAGGAAAAAAATATCTCCCTGGCACTGATGTGCTGCCATGGAACGCAACCCGCCTTCAGTGTCTGAAGTGTCCAACCCAACTGCATAATGGACCGAGTCTGACTTTGTCCATGGTATAAAGAAGACATATCAGATCATATAGGGGGTTATTACAACTTTGGAGGAGGTGTTAATCTGTCCCAAAAGTGACGGTAAAATGACGGATATACCACCAGCCGTATTACGAGTCCATTATATCCTATGGAACTCGTAATACGGCTGGTGGTATATCCGTCACTTTACCGTCACTTTTGGGACGGATTAACACCTCCTCCAAAGTTGTAATAACCCCCATAATGTCTATAGCAGAAGAAACAATGTTGTTAATCGTATATATTCGGTCGGACAAGGTTGAATTCCATTATCCACAACAGCTAATGCCTTTTTCAAATTTTCCTGATCTATTTGCCTTAAACGGGCTGCAGCCTCCTGTTGGGAAAGTTTCCATATTTCATTGTATACTTCGTACAAGAAACGCTTCCTACGTGGTGTCTTCGGGCCTGACAAAAAATCTTGCAAGTCAGTGTTATTAGACAGGAGAGTGAGATGTGTCTTGACTGCATCTGATGAGGATGATCTTAACCATTGTAGGCACAATTTTCCCACACTATATGTAGTAATTATGTCAGCATGTTCTGGTGATATATAGCGAGGGTCTGGCCTACTCGTTCGGAAACCCCCCGATGAGGTGACAAAACGTTGATGACACCCGTTGGTGTCTATAGGCCACAATAACCACCCACCCGGACGTGTAAATGAAGTGTTAAATGTACCATTATGGACCCAGTCTGTAAGCTCACTAAAAGTGGCATTTATGTATTTCTGCCAGTTATTAATTTTTGCAGGGACAGGTATACTAGGCATGTTCAATTCTCTAATCGTTGCTAAGCCCAAACAGCTAGTCTGTTGTACTGTTTCATTTAAAAAAATAATTTGGACGGGAATGAGACATGCTCTAAACAATGTTTCTCTACCCTTTGTCTGCCAATGTTTTGTTCCACAAACACTTTTCAAATCAACAATATTTGACCAATATTCATAACCGTCAATCGACAGTCGGGAAACAAAGGAATCTGAGTATATGAATTTCGTATTAGTCAACAACATTTGCTTATCTTTCGATGGAGTTAACTTAAAATAATATGACTTAGCATTCATTTGATGATGCCCAGAAAAATACGTAAATTTGTCAGAATAAGTTTTGGAACTCTCTTGCGCGGGAGTTGGGCAATGTTCCCATTGTGTAAGGAAATGCCTCCTTGGCATCGTTACCCCCTGACTTTTTGCCTTTGCTGATGCTAAGTTTTGATTTGAAAGTGTGCTGAGGCCTGCTAACCAGGCCCCAGCACCAGTGTTCTTTCCCTAACCTGTACTTTTGTTTCCACAATTGGCACACCCTGGCATCCAGGTAAGTCCCTTGTAACTGGTACACCTGGTACCAAGGGCCCTGACGCCAGGGAAGGTCTCTAAGGGATGCAGCATGTCTTATGCCACCCTGGGGACCCCTCGCTCAGCACAGACACACTGCTTGCCAGCTTGTGTGTGCTAGTGAGGACAAAACGACTAATTCGACATGGCACTCCCCTCAGGGTGCCATGCCAACCTCACACTGCCTATGAAGTATAGATAAGTCACCCCTCTAGCAGGCCTTACAGCCCTAAGGCAGGGTGCACTGTACCATAGGTGAGGGCACAAGTGCATGAGAACTATGCCCCTACAGTGTCTAAGCAAAACCTTAGACATTGTAAGTGCAGGGTAGCCATAAGAGTATATGGTCTGGGAGTCTGTCATGCACGAACTCCACAGCAACATAATGGCTACATTGAAAACTGTAAAGTTTGGTATCAAACTTCTCAGCACAATAAATGCACACTGATGCCAGTGTACATTTTATTGTAACATACACCCCAGAGGGCACCTTAGAGGTGCCCCCTGAAACCTTAACCAACTATCTGTGTAGGCTGACTAGTTTTAGCAGCCTGCCACACACCAGACATGTTGCTGGCCACATGGGGAGAGTGTCTTTGTCACTCTGTGGCTAGTAACAAAGCCTGTACTGGGTGGAGATGCTTATCACCTCCCCCTGCAGGAACTGTAACACCTGGCAGTGAGCCTCAAAGGCTCACCCCCTTTGTTACAGCACCCCAGGGCACGCCAGCTAGTGGAGTTGCCCGCCCCCTCCGGCCACGGCCCCACTTTTGGCGGCAAGGCCGGAGGAGATAATGAGAAAAACAAGGAGGAGTCACTGGCCAGTCATGACAGCCCCAAAGGTGTCCTGAGCTGAGGTGACTCTAACTTTTAGAAATCCTCCATCTTGCAGATGGAGGATTCCCCCAATAGGATTAGGGATGTGCCCCCCTCCCTTCAGGGAGGAGGCACAAAGAGGGTGTACCCACCCTCAGGGCTAGTAGCCATTGGCTACTAACCGTCCAGACCTAAACACGCCCTTAAATTTAGTATTTAAGGGCTCCCCATAACCTAGGGACTCAGATTCCTGCAACCTAAGAAGAAGAGGACTGCTAAGCTGAAATACCCTGCAGAGAAGACGGAGACACCAACTGCTTTGGCCCCAGCTCTACCGGCCTGTCTCCCCACTTCTAAAGACACTGCTCCAGCGACGCTTTCCACAGGGACCAGCGACCTCTGAAGCCTCAGAGGACTGCCCTGCATCTAGAAGGACCAAGAACTCCCGAGGACAGCCTGCTTCTAAGATCCGACGCCTGGTAAAGACTCTGCACCCGCAGCCCCCAGGGCCTGAAGGATCCGACCTCCAGTGCAGGAGCGACCCCCAGGTGGCCCTCTCCCTTGCCCAGGTGGTGGCTACCCCGAGGAGCCCCCCCCTTGCCTGCCTGCATCGCTGAAGAGACCCCTTGGTCTCCCATTGAAACCTATTGAGAACCCGACGTGTGTTTGCACACTGCATCCGGCCGCCCCCGTGCTGCTGAGGGTGTACTTTCATTGTGGACTTGTGTCCCCCCCGGTGCCCTACAAAACCCCCCTGGTCTGCCCTCCGAAGACGTGGGTACTTACCTGCTGGCAGACTGGAACAGGGTCACCCCCTTCTCCATTGAAGCCTATGCGTTTTGGGCACCACTTTGACCTCTGCACCTGACCGGCCCTGAGCTGCTGGTGTGGTAACTTTGGGGTTGCTCTGAACCCCCAACGGTGGGCTACCTTGGACCCAAACTTGAACCCCGTAGGTGGTTTACTTACCTGCAAAAACTAACAAACTCTTACTCCCCCCAGGAACTGTTGAAAATTGCAGTGTCTAATTTTAAAATAGCTATATGTGATTTATGTGAAAACTGTATATGCTATTTTGCTAATTCAAAGTTCCTAAAGTACCTACCTGCAATACCTTTCATTTGAAGTATTACATGTAAATCTTGAACCTGTGGTTCTTAAAATAAACTAAGAAAATATATTTTTCTATACAAAAACCTATTGGCCTGGAATTGTCTCTGAGTGTGTGTCCCTCATTTATTGCTTGTGTATGTACAACAAATGCTTAACACTACTCCTTTGATAAGCCTACTGCTCGACCACACTACCACAAAATAGAGCATTAGTATTATCTCTTTTTGCCACTATCTTACCTCTAAGGGGAACCCTTGGACTCTGTGCATACTATTCCTTACTTTGAAATAGTGCATACAGAGCCAACTTCCTACATTGGTGGATCAGCGGTGGGGTACAAGACTTTGCATTTGCTGGACTACTCAGCCAATACCTGATCACACGACTAAATTCCAAAAATTGTCATTAGAAACTGATTTTTGCAATTTTAGCTATTTTTCTACATTTTTAAAAGTCCTGCTAGGGCCTTGTGTTAGTCCCTGTTAGAATTTCTTTTAGAGTTTAAAAGTTTTGTGAAAGTTTGAATTAAGTTCTAGAGATAGTTTTATATTCTTAAAAAGTATTCCAACTTTTAGAAACATAGGGGGTCATTACAACCCTGGCAGACGGTGTTAAAGCTGCGGTGATACCGCAAACAGGCCGGTGGACAAAAAAAGGGAATTATGACCCTGGCGGAAACCGCCAACAAAGACAGCCACTTTAACACACCGCCCGCCACGGCGGTACAGACAAACAGCGCGGCGGTCACCGCCAACAGACAGGCGGGAGACAATGTACCGCCCACAGTATTACAACCTACCAATCTGCCACCTTTTCCGGGGCGGAATCACCGTGGATAAAAACACGGCGGAAACAGCTTTTGCTATGGGAAAAAGCTCACCTCAACACATCCCACGAGGAAGGAGGCCACCATGTAGCCGGAATTACAAATACTCCCTGCCCTTGTCTTTCTGCTCCTCTACGACCAACAGCTACGTAGGCACCGAAGACACCGGTGAGTACTGCACCTACGACACGGGGGAGGGGGGAGGCAAAAGTTAGGGGGACACCCACCAAACACCCCCACCCTCGCATATCACAACATACACACCAATGCATTCACAATAAATCACAGTAATAACCCACAATCCCCCCAGAAGAATGAATAGACAATGCGAAATTCGGTCAAATAATGTAATGTGCCAATATACATGTCATACAAAAATATACAGATATATATTTCAAATTCACTCATAATTATAGATACAATACGAGAAGTAGTGCAGATATGTACACAACAATGTCCGTGCACCAACAGTCCAAAAATGCATGGGCGAGGCCCACAAACGATACCTGACCACTATCGGAGAGAACACTGCCGGGGCGTCAGATCGAAATAAAACAGGCACCTCAGGGGGAAGTGAAGGGGGGGCACCTCAGCCAGATGAATGCGAAGCCAGATCCACGACGGGGCTCCATGCCCATTGATGTATCCTGGGGAGTGCAAAGCCACAGTCTCACAAGTCTCTACAGTGGGTGGGTTGCCCACTGTTACATCCTGGGGAGTGCAAAGCCACAGTCTCACAAGTCTCTACAGTGGGTGGGTTGCCCACTGTGCCATCCTGGGGAGTGCAAAGCCACAGTCTCTCAAGTCTCTACAGTGGGTGGCTTGCCCATTGATGTATCCTGGGGAGTACAAAGCCACAGTCTCACAAGTCTCTACAGTGGGTGGGTTGCCCACTGTGCCATCCTGGGGAGTGCAAAGCCACAGTCTCACAAGTCTCTACAGTGGGTGGGTGTGATGCTGTTGATTATGTTTGACCAATGACTTTGTGTTTCACCACTGTGCATATTAGTTGCTCAATGTTCACCAGTAGCACATTATGGGGGTCATTCCTACCCTGGCGGTCCGAGACCGCCAGGGTAGGGGACGGAGAAAGCACCGCCAACAGGCTGGCGGTGCTTCTGGGGCTATTTACCGCCGCGGTCAGAAAAGGGAAGCCGGCGGATTCTCGCCGGCTTCCCGCTGCCCCTGTGAATCCTCCACGGCGGCGCTGCAAGCAGCGCCGCCATGGGGATTCCGACCCCCTTCCCGCCAGCCTGGTTCTGGCAGTTTTCACCGCCAGAACATGGCTGGCGGGAACGGGTGTCGTGGGGCCCCTGGGGGCCCCTGCAGTGCCCATTCTACTGGCATGGGCACTGCAGGGGCCCCCTAACAGGGCCCCACATTGATTTTCAGTGTCTGCTTGGCAGACACTGAAAATCGCGACGGGTGCAACTGCACCCGTCGCACACCAGCAACTCCGCCGGCTCCATTCAGAGCCGGCTTCCTCGTTGCTGGTGCTTTCCCGCTGGGCGGGCGGGCGGGCGGCCTTTTGGCGGTCGCCCGCCAGCCCAGCGGGAAAGACAGAATGACTGCCGGGTCTTCTGGCGGTTCCCGCCAGGCGGGCGGCGACCGCCGCCCACCAAGGTAGGAATGATATGTAGGCCTATATGTTTTGTTCAGCCTAGCCGCCTATTGGCTTTGACATGGCATTAGCCATTACTTTTGGTATTCAATTTAGCTGCCTATTGGCTTTGACATTGCATTAGCCATTACATTCTGTATTCTGCCTATTGGCTTTGACATGCTGTATTCAGTTTAGCTGCCTATTGGCTTTGACATGATATTAGACATTGCATTTTGTATTCAGCTCAGCTGCCTATTGGCTTTGACATGATATTAGACATTACATTTTGTATTCAGCTTAGCTGCCTATTGGCTTTGACATGACATTAGACATTACATTTGATATTTAGGTTAGCTGCCTATTGCCTTTAATGTGGAGTTAGACATTGCAGTTGAGAATCCAAGCTGTATTTTTCCAAGCTGTGTTTTTCCACAAGATGAACCAAGCTGTTTTTCTCACACCAGACTAGACATGATAAGAGAGAGTACATTTGGGGGGTCATTCTAACTTCGGCGGGCGGAGGAGGCCGCCCGCCAAAGTTCCCCCGCCAGAATACTGCAGCGCGGTCAAATGACCGCCGCAGTAATTCTGACTTTCCCGCTGGGCGGGCGGGCGACCGCCAAAAGGCCGCCCGCCCACCCAGCGGGAAAGCACCAGCAACGAGGAAGCCGGCTCCGAATGGAGCCGGCGGAGTTGCTGGTGCGCGATTTTCAGTGTCTGCCAAGCAGACACTGAAAATCAATGTGGGGCCCTGTTAGGGGGCCCCTGCAGTGCCCATGCCAGTGGCATGGGCACTGCAGGGGCCCCACGACACCCGTTCCCGCCAGCCTGGTTCTGGCGGTGAAAACCGCCAGAACCAGGCTGGCGGGAAGGGGGTTGGAATCCCCATGGCGGCGCTGCTTGCAGCGCCGCCGTGGAGGATTCCCTGGGGCAGCGGGAAACCGGCGGGAAACCGCCGGCTTCCCTTTTCTGACCGCGGCTTCTCCGCCGCGGTCAGAATAGCCCCAGAAGCACCGCCAGCCTGTTGGCGGTGCTTCCTCCGTCCCCTACCCTGGCGGTCTCGGACCGCCAGGGTAGGAATGACCCCCTTGGTGTTTTCCTTTCTGCTCAGGCTTGGGAAGAGGAGGAGTCTAGGAGATCTGGCCAGTCTCAAAAGGCTTGCGTAGTTTTCCCGAGTCTGAGAGGAGGGGGCACGCTTTGGTAGGGATGACTCGAATTGCAGAGAATTAGATTGAACTCTGCCTGACTTCGGACTGGAACTTGGCGCCAGTTGCCAGTCTCTCGTGTGGGTAGATAATCTCTTTCTCGCAGTTGACCGGAGTCATCAACTTGCAGACCCCAGAAAGATGAAGCTGTAAATAGTTTCTCACACAGTGAAGTATTTGTTTTGCTTTGCATTCAATATCTTATCAATATCTTATATATATAACCTGCTGTGTACATTGCAACTGAGAAGAACTGAGATATATTTTGTTTTAATGCTGTGACTACTTTTGTGCTTGAAATCTATTAATTCGTCTCTCACGAACTTGTGGGTGGGGAAGAATTAACAACAATAAAGGTCTTCTTTGAACTCAGAAGTGCATTCTTGATATGTTCTGTAAGCTCTGATACGAGATAAGTAGGAAAGCAGAACAGTGGGTTGCCTACTGTGCCATCCTGGGGAGTGCAAAGCCACAGTCTCTCAAGTAGATGCAGTTCTCTACTGGTACTGGGTGGGGCTGGTGCCCAGACTGGATGAGTCTCCCCGTGAAAGTTCATGTCCTGTCCCAGCTGCACATGGGATAAGGATGCCTGATGTGGCGGCCTTTTCATTCCTACACGGTCTTTGCCCTGTTCAGCGGTCTTCACCATGGCGGTCTGTGCCCTGTTCAGCAGTGCTTTGCCATGGCGGTCTTTGCCCTGTTCAGCGGTGCTTTGACATGGCGGTCTTTGCCCTGTTCAGCGGTCTTCACCATGGCGGTCTTTGCCCTGTTCAGCGGTGCTTTGCCCTGGCGGTTCAGGACTGTTCAGCGGTGCTTTGACATGGCGGTCTGTGCCCTGTTCAGCGGTGCTTTGCCATGGTGGTCTTTGCCCTGTTCAGCGGTGCTTTGACATGGCGGTCTTTGCCCTGTTCAGCGGTCTTCACCATGGTGGTCTGTGCACTGTTCATCGGTGCTTTGCCATGGTGGTCTTTGCCCTGTTCAGCGGTGCTTTGCCATGGCGGTCTGTGCCCTGTTCAGCGGTGCTTTGCCATGGCGGTCTTTGCCCTGTTCAGAGGTGCTTTTACGTGGCGGTCTTTGCCCTGTTCAGCGGTGCTTTGACATGGCGGTCTTTGCCCTGTTCAGCGGTCTTTGCCCTGTTCAGAGGTGCTTTGCCATGGCGGTTCAGGACTGTTCAGCGGTGCTTTGACATGGCGGTCTGTGCCCTGTTCAGCGGTCTTCACCATGGCGGTCTTTGCCCTGTTCAGCGGTGCTTTGCCATGGCGGTTCAGGACTGTTCAGCGGTGCTTTGACATGGCGGTCTGTGCCCTGTTCAGCGGTCTTCACCATGGCGGTCTTTGCGCTGTTCAGCGGTGTTTTGACATGGCGGTCTTTGCCCTGTTCAGCGGTGCTTTGACATGGCGGTCTTTGCCCTGTTCAGCGGTGCTTTGCCATGGCGGTCTTTGCCCAGTTCATCGGTGCTTTGACATGACGGTCTTTGCCCTGTTCAGCAGTGCTTTGACATGGTGGTCTTTCCCCTGTTCAGCAGTGCTTTGGCATGGCGGTCTGTGCCCTGTTCAGCAGTGCTTTGCCATGGCGGTTCAGGACTGTTCAGCGGTGCTTTGGCATGGCGGTTCTGATACGGACATTGGTGTGTGGCATGACGTTCTCTACACTGGGCATTGGTGTGTGGCATGACGTTCTCTAAACTGGGCATTGGTGTGTGGCATGACGTTCTCTACACTGGGATTTGGTGTGTGGCATGACGTTCTCTACACTGGGCATTGGTGTGTGGCATGACGTTCCTTCATTGCCCAGCGGGGCTGTGGCAGCCGGGGCCCTCCTGGGCTGTGACTCTGGCGGTGGTCTCTGGACCAGTGACGATACTTGGGCCCTCCTGGGCTGTGACTCCGGCGGTGGTCTCTGGACAGGTGACGATACTTGGGCCCTCCTGGGCTGTGACTCCGGCGGTGGTCTCTGGACCGGTGACGATACTTGGGCCCTCCGGGGCTGTGACTCCGGCGGTGGTCTCTGGACCAGTGACGATACTTGGGCCCTCCTGGGCTGTGACTCCGGCGGTGGTCTCTGGACCAGTGACGATACTTGGGCCCTCCTGGGCTGTGACTCTGGCGGTGGTCTCTGGACCAGTGACGATACTTGGGCCCTCCTGGGCTGTGACTCCGGCGGTGGTCTCTGGACCAGTGACGACGGTGCTGGCGGTTGTGTCTGGTCCGCCGGAAATGATGGCACACTTCTCCGCCGTTACACTCACAAGAGGCTGGGCAGACTTCCTCTGGACCTTCCCCACCTTTGTTGGAGTCACAGCTGACTCACCAATCCCCTTCGAACCCATGTCAGTTGTTGTCCCACCAGGAGTCTTAACACGGTCCCGTCGTCCACTCTCCAATTTGAGAGCCTTTACAGGGGGTGGGCTGCCAGTGCCTTGGCTCCGAGTCCTACTGCCTGCCCTAGTGTCCAGTGCACTCCACAAGCCTTGAACACACACCACTGGTATTGGAGCCTTTTTGGTTGAGGCGCTAGGACGGGACTGATGAATTGGAGGGGGGGGGCTGGGGGCAAAAAGTTAAATTTTACAGAGGGACAGTTTCTGACGAACACTGGGATGGGTAGCTGGAGGGGGTCTGGGAGTGGAGGAAGAGGAGGTGGTTGTCGGAGGTGTCACTTTAGCTGTTTTGGATGCAGGTGCGGGTACTGGAGGCTGTCGTGAGGTGGATGGATGTTGAGTGAGTGATTGCCAGCGTTTGTGTACTTTGGGAGGGGGCGTCACAGACACACTGGGAGAGGACACAGGGGACGTGTAAATGGCAGTGGGGGTGGTGAGTGCAGGTGAGCGCCATGGGGTGCTGGGTCTCCTTGTGCTACTCATGGTGCCTGTAGATGTGGTGCATGCAGGTGTGTGTTTAGACGAGACTGGGAGGGAGGAGGGAGAAGAGGAGGAGGGGGACACAGTGGAGACAGTGGATGTTGCTGTGTCTGTATGGGTGTGATGCTTGTGTGAGTGCCTGTGGGATGTGTGGTGCCTATGTTTGCTTGAGCTACTTTTGTGTGTTGAATTGTGTGCATGCTGGTCTGCAGGTAGATGGGCTGGGGTACAGGGGATTGGGTCTGGGTGGAGGAAGTTGGAGGGGGGAGGCTCGACACAGGGACAATGGCTGCCATCAGTGCTGAGGCCAGAGATTGCAGGGTTCGCTGAAGGACAGCCTGACCAGAATAAATGCCCTCCAGGAATGCATTACTGTGTTGCAACTCTCGTTCTACACCCTGGATGGCATTCACAATGGTAGACTGCCCAACACTGAGTGACCTGAGGAGGTCAATGGCCTCCTCACTGAGGGCAGCAGGGGTGACTGGGGCAGGGCCTGAGGTGCCTGGGGCGAAGGTGATGCCCACCATCCTCTGTGAGCGGGCACGGGGCGAATGCTGAGGGGCTGCTGGGAGGGCGGTGCTGGTAGGGGAGGTGGCGGCTGTACCTGTTGAAGTGGGGGGCACAGATGGTGCCACCACCACAGGGGAGCTCCCATCGGCGGACGAGTCCGTGTCGCTGGTTGGTGATCCGGTGGCCGACGTGAAGCTCCCCTCGCCCTCCGTCCCACTGGTGCATTCTGAGTCCGTGGTGTGGCCCTCCATGGCCATGTGGGATGCAGCTCCCTCGTGCTCCAGTGCCACTGTACCTCCGCCTGTTGATGCAGATGTACAAAAGGACAGGGAGAGCAGGAAAAGAGGGGGGAGACAGAAGAAAGAGAGTTTTAGTGCATGGCATTCCACTACCGTTGGCGGACAAGACAGACGCAGCAGCCCCCTGCATAACGCTGTGCGCCTGCACTCTGCACATGCAATTTCTGGGTTATGGCCCACATGGCAATGGTGGACATCTGCGCACATGGATGCCACAGGGGAAACTATACCTCGACTTGGCACTCTGCTGAGGTGGGGTTGAGTGCCACATGGCCTACATTACGGAGGGGCCTTGACTACCTAACTCGCCCTGGCCTAGGGACACCCACAGCCCACCTCCCCCACCCAGACACCTTCACTGCATGCAAAGTCAGCAGAATGAGGTTGTACTCACCCCCTTGTGTCTGCTTTGATGTCCTCAAGCGCCCATCCAACTCCGGGTAGGCCACCGTCAAGATCCGGAACATCAGGGGGGTCATGGTGCGACGGGCACCCCCCCCACGTTGGGAGGCCAACCCCAGCTGAGCCTCTGCCGTCTGCTTGCTGCATCGCTGAATGTCCTCCCATCTCTTCCGGCAGTGGGTGCCCCGTCTCTGGTGGGCCCCCAGGGTCCGGACCTCCTTGGTGATGGCACGCCAAATGTCCCTCTTCTGGTGGGCGCTGACCTACATGACATGCACAAGGGAAGAGGAACAGTCATTACGAACTGCACCGTCGTTGTGAGTGGCCCCCTCCCTACTCTGGCCATGTGGCCCATTCATTCCCATGCATTAATGTTCTATGAACTCTGCCCCCTTCCCTCTTCCACCCAGCCCTCTCCACCCAGGACTAGCCCATACAACGTGCTCGCTGTGTACTGAGCTGTTGGTCTGGAGGACCGTAGAGTAGCGTGTACTGGGGGAGGACCCCATCCACAAGTTTCTCCAACTCCTGTGCAGTGAAGGCAGGGGCCCTTTCCCCAGACGCAGCAGCCATCGTCACTTCCAGACCGAGGTCACAGCAGCACTAGCAGTGTAGGTCCTCTCCTGTCGAAGGTCAGGTATCTAGTGATTGAACAGATAGAAAATGGCGGTGACGTCCGCGGCGGTGACGTCCGCGGCTGTGCGCATCATCATCGCCAGCGCACCTGTTCATTAGCTCCTGGGACCCATAGGGTCCAATGTTAACCAATGCAGCATTGTGCCGCGGTCTACGACCGCCTAACGCAACGGTGTGCAGCACCAGCGCAGTTACCCCACAATCCCATTGTCCCACTTTAGAGGTCAGGCAGCCGCCATTTCAGGGGCCCACATGGCTTCATTAACTTCTGCGTCACACATAGCTAGGCCTACACTCCACACACATACAGGAAGGCTTTTGTGTCTGGTGTAGTCTTGTGTGTAACTGTGGGTACATACTGTAGGAGGAGGCTGGACTGGCTTGTAGTGAGTACCAAGGGGTACTTGCACCTTGCACCAGGCCCAGTTATCCCTTATTAGTGTATAGGGTGTCTAGCAGCATAGGCTGATAGATAATGGTAGCTTAGCAGAGCAGCTTAGGCTGAACTAGGAGACGAGTGAAGCTCCTACAGTACCACCTAGTGTCATATGCACAATATCATAAGAAAACACAATACACAGTTATACTAAAAATAAAGGTACTTTATTTTTATGACAATATGCCAAAGTATCTCAGAGTGTACCCTCAGTGAGAGGATAGGAAATATACACAAGATATATATACACAATACCAGAAATATGCAGTATAGTCATAGAAAACAGTGCAAACAATGTATAGTTACAATAGGATGCAATGGGGACACATAGGGATAGGGGCAACACAAACCATATACTCCAAAAGTGGAATGCGAACCACGAATGGACCCCAAACCTATGTGACCTTGTAGAGGGTCGCTGGGACTATTAGAAAATAGTAAGGGTTAGAAAAATAGCCCACCCCAAGACCCTGAAAAGTGAGTGCAAAGTGCACTAAAGTTCCCCAAAGGACAAAGAAGTCGTGATAGGGGAATACTGCAGGAAAGACACAAACCAGCAATGCAACAACAATGGATTTCCAGTCGAGGGTACCTGTGGAACAAGGGGACCAAGTCCAAAAGTCACAAGCAAGTCGGAGATGGGCAGATGCCCAGGAAATGCCAGCTGTGGGTGCAAAGAAGCTTCTACTGGACAGAAGAAGCTTAGGTTTCTGCAGGAACGACAAGGGCTAGAGACTTCCCCTTTGGTGGACGGATCCCACACGCCGTGGAAAGTCGAGCAGAAGTGTTTTCCCGCCGAAAGACCGCCAACAAGCCTTGCTAGCTGCAAATCGTGCGGTAAGCGTTTTTGGATGCTGCTGTGGCCCAGGAGGGACCAGGATGTCGCAAATTGCGTCAGGAGAGAGAGGGGACGTCGAGCAAGACAAGGAGTCCTCTCAGCAGCAGGTAGCACCCGGAGAAGTGCCAGAAACAGGCACTACAAGGATGCGTGAAACAGTGCTCACCCGAAGTCGCACAAATGAGTCCCACGTCGCCGGAGAACAACTTAGGAGGTCGTGCAATGCAGGTTAGAGTGCCGTGGACCCAGGCTGGACTGTGCACAAAGGATTTCCGCCGGAAGTGCACGGAGGCCGGAGTAGCTGCAAAAGTCGCAGTTTCCAACAATGCAGTCTGGCGTGGGGAGGCAAGGACTTACCTCCACCAAACTTGGACTGAAGAGTCACTGGACTGTGGGAGTCACTTGGACAGAGTTCCTGGATTCAAGGGACCTCGCTCGTCGTGCTGAGAGGAGACCCAAGGTACCGGTGATGCAGTTCTTTGGTGCCTGCGGTTGCAGGGGGACGATTCCGTCGACCCACGGGAGATTTCTTCTGAGCTTCTAGTGCAGAGAGGAGGCAGACTACCCCCACAACATGCACCACCAGGAAAACAGTCGAGAAGGCGGCAGGATCAGCGTTACAGAGTTGCAGTAGTCGTCTTTGCTACTATGTTGCAGTTTTGCAGGCTTCAAGCGCAGTCAGCAGTCGATTCCTTGGCAGAAGGTGAAGAGAGAGATGCAGAGGAACTCGGATGAGCTCTTGCATTCGTTATCTAAGGAATCCCAAGAGACAGAGACCCTAAATAGCCAGAAAAGAGGGTTTGGCTACCTAGGAGAGAGGATAGGCTATCAACACCTGAAGGAGCCTATCAGGAGGAGTCTCTGACGTCACCTGGTGGCACTGGCCACTCAGAGCAGTCCAGTGTGCCAGCAGCACCTCTGTTTCCAAGATGGCAGAGGTCTGGAGCACACTGGAGGAGCTCTGGGCACCTCCCAGGGGAGGTACAGGTCAGGGGAGTGGTCACTCCCCTTTCCTTTGTCCAGTTTCGCGCCAGAGCAGGGCTAAGGGGTCCCTGAACCGGTGTAGACTGGCTTATGCAGAAATGGGCACCAAATGTGCCCATGAAAGCATTTCCAGAGGCTGGGGGAGGCTACTCCTCCCCTGCCTTCACACCATTTTCCAAAGGGAGAGGGTGTAACACCCTCTCTCAGAGGAAGTCCTTTGTTCTGCCATCCTGGGCCAGGCCTGGCTGGACCCCAGGAGGGCAGATGCCTGTCTGAGGGGTTGGCAGCAGCTGCAGTGAAACCCCGGGAAAGGTAGTTTGGCAGTACCAGGGTCTGTGCTACAGGCCACTGGGATCATGGGATTGTGCCAACTATGCCAGGATGGTATAGAGGGGCAATTCCATGATCATAGACATATTACATGGCCATATTCGGAGTTACCATTGTGAAGCTACATATAGGTAGTGACCTATATGTAGTGCACGCGTGTAATGGTGTCCCCGCACTCACAAAGTTCGGGGAATTGGCCCTGAACAATGTGGGGGCACCTTGGCTAGTGCCAGGGTGCCCTCACACTAAGTAACTTTGCACCTAACCGTTACCAGGTAAAGGTTAGACATATAGGTGACTTATAAGTTACTTAAGTGCAGTGTAAAATGGCTGTGAAATAACGTGGACGTTATTTCACTCAAGCTGCAGTGGCAGGCCTGTGTAAGAATTGTCAGAGCTCTCTATGGGTGGCAAAAGAAATGCTGCAGCCCATAGGGATCTCCTGGAACCCCAATACCCTGGGTACCTCAGTACCATATACTAGGGAATTATAAGGGTGTTCCAGTAAGCCAATGTAAATTGGTAAAATTGGTCACTAGCCTGTTAGTGACAATTTGAAAGATATGAGACAGCATAACCACTGAGGTTCTGATTAGCAGAGCCTCAGTGAGACAGTTAGTCACTACACAGGTAACACATTCAGGCACACTTATGAGCCCTGGGGCCCTGGGTGACAGGGTCCCAGTGACACATACAACTAAAACAACATATATACAGTGAAAAATAGGGGTAACATGCCAGGCAAGATGGTACTTTCCTACACAACCCCCCCCCCCCCAAACGAAGGACAATAAGACTAGCCATGACCTGATGAGTCTTCATTGTCTAAGTGGAAATATCTGGAGAGTCCATCTGCATTGGAGTGGCTACTCCCAGGTCTATGTTCCACTGTATAGTCCATTCCCTTTAGGGATATGGACCACCTCAATAATTTAGGATTTTCACCTTTCATTTGTTTTAGCCAAAGTAGAGGTTTGTGGTCTGTCTGAACAATGAAGTGAGTGCCAAACAGGTATGGCCTCAACTTTTTCAGAGCCCAGACCACAGCAAAGGCCTCCCTCTCTATGGCAGACCAACGCTTTTCTCTAGGGGTCAACCTCCTACTAATAAAAGCAACAGGTTGATCCTGGCCCTCAGAATTAAGTTGTGATAGGACTGCCCCTACTCCTAATTCAGATGCATCAGTTTGGACATAGAATTTTTTAGAGTAACAAGGGCTTTTCAGGACAGGTGCAGAGCACATGGCCTGCTTCAGCTCCTCAAAAGCTTTCTGACAGTTTGCTGTCCATAATACCTTTTTAGGCATTTTCTTGGATGTGAGGTCATTAAGAGGGGCTGCAATGGAGCCATAGTTCTTAATGAACCTCCTGTAATACCCAGTGAGGCCTAGGAAGGCTCTCACCTGAGTCTGAGTGGTAGGGGGAACCCAATCAATAATTGTTTGGATTTTCCCCTGAAGTGGTGCAATCTGTTCCCCACCAACAAGGTGTCCCAGATAAACCACCTTACCCTGCCCTATCTGGCACTTTGAAGCCTTGATAGTGAGGCCTGCCTTTTGCAGGGCCTCTAAAACTTTCCATAGGTGGACCAGGTGATCATCCCAGCTGGAGCTAAAGACAGCTATATCGTCCAAATATGCTGCACTAAAAGCTTCCAGCCCTTGCAGGACAGTGTTCACCAACCTCTGAAAAGTGGCAGGTGCATTTTTCAATCCAAAAGGCATTACTGTGAACTGGTAATGGCCTCCAATGGTTGAAAATGCAGTTTTAGGTTTAGCATCTTCTGATAATTTGATCTGCCAATACCCTGCAGTCAAATCAAAAGTGCTTAGATACTTGGCAGATGCCAGTGTATCTATGAGCTCATCTGCCCTGGGTATAGGGTGAGCATCAGTTTTGGTTACCTGGTTGAGACCTCTGTAGTCTACACAAAACCGCATTTCCTTCTTTCCATCTTTGGAATGGGGTTTTGGTACAAGTACCACAGGAGAAGCCCATGGACTTTCAGAGTGCTCAACCACTCCCAGTTCTAGCATTTTCTGCACCTCTTGCTTTATGCAGTCCCTGACATGGTCAGGCTGCCTATAGATCTTACTTTTGACAGGTAAACTGTCTCCAGTATCTATAGTGTGCTCACACCAAGACGTGGTACCTGGCACAGTAGAGAAGAGTTCAGAAAACTGACCCAGGAGATTTATGCAATGGTCTTTCTGCTCAGCAGTAAGACAATCAGCCAAAACTACACCTTCCACTAGAGCATCTTGTTCTGTGGAAGAGAAGAGATCAGGTAGAGGATCACTGTCTTCTTCCTGTCCCTCATCAGTTGCCATGAGCAGGGTAAGATCAGCCCTGTCATAGTAGGGTTTCAGGCGGTTGACATGGAGCACCCTAAGGGGACTCCTGGCAGTGCCTAAGTCAACTAATTAGGTGACTTCACCCTTTTTCTCAACAATTGTGTGGGGTTCACTCCATTTATCTTGGAGTGCTCTTGGGGCCACAGGCTCCAAGACCCACACTTTCTGCCCTGGTTTGTACTGAACCAAAACAGCCTTCTGATCATGCCATTGCTTCTGGAGCTCTTGGCTGGCCTGAAGGTTTTTACTGGCCTTTTTCATATACTCAGCCATCCTTGATCTGAGGCCAAGCACATAATCCACAATATCTTGCTTTGGAGCTTTTAAAGGTTGTTCCCAACCCTCCTTGACAAGTGTTAGTGGACCCCTAACAGGGTGACCAAAGAGGAGTTCAAAGGGGCTGAAGCCCACTCCTTTCTGGGGTACCTCCCTGTAGGCAAAAAGGAGGCATGGTAACAGGATATCTCATCTCCTGCGGAGTTTTTCAGGGAGACCCATAATCATGCCTTTGAGAGTTTTGTTAAATCTCTCCACCAGTCCATTTGTTTGTGGATGATAGGGTGTAGTGAACTTGTAAGTCACACCACACTCCTTCCACATGGCCTTTAAGTAAGCAGACAAGAAATTGCTTCCCCTGTCTGATACTACTTCCTTTGGGAAGCCCACCCTGGAAAATATTCCCAGGAGGGCCTTTGCCACTGCAGGTGCTGTAGTGGTCCTGAAAGGAATAGCTTCAGGATATCTTGTGGCATGGTCCACTACCACCAAGATAAACCTATTGCCTGAAGCAGTAGGAGGGTCAAGGGGGCCAACTATGTCAACCCCTACCCTTTCAAAGGGAACCCCAACCACAGGCAGTGGAATAAGGGGTGCCTTTGGAGTGCCACTTGTCTTGCCACTGGCTTGACAGGTTTCACAGGACTTACAAAATTCCTTTGTGTCCTCAGACATCCTAGGCCAATGAAACAGGGGAACAAGTCTGTCCCAAGTTTTCATTTGCCCCAGATGTCCAGCTAGGGGAATGTCGTGGGCTAGAGTTAGGAGGAACTTTCTGTACTCCTGAGGAATCACTAACCTCCTGGCAGTTCCAGGTTTAGGATCCCTTGCTTCAGTGTACAAGAGGTTGTCCTCCCAGTAAACTCTGTGAGAGTCACTAACATCCCCATTAGCCAATTTGACAGCTTGCTGTCTTAGACCCTCTAGTGTGGGACAGGTTTGCTGTGCCACACTCAGCTCCTCCCTGGCAGGTCCCCCTTCACCCAAAAGTTCAGCAGTGTCTGCTTCCAGCTCTTCTGGTGTAGGTTCTGCACAGGGTGGAAATTCTTCTTCCTCAGAAGTAGAATCCACTGTAGAGGGAGGGATAGTAGGAAGTGGTTTGCTTCTACTAGCCCTAGCTTTAGGGAGCACTTGGTCCATTGTTCCAGGATCCAAGCTTCCCTGTCCTTTTTGCTTTTTGGCCTGAGCCCTGGTTAAAGCAAAAATATGCCCTGGGATGCCCAGCATTGCTGCATGGGCCTCCAACTCCACATCTGACTAAGCTGATGTCTCCACATCATTTCCTAGTAGACAGTCTACAGGTAAATCTGTGGCTACCACAACTTTCTTTGGACCAGTAACCCCCCCCCAGTTGAGATTTACAACAGCCATGGGGTGGCTAAGTGTGTTGTTGTGAGCATCGGTTACTTGGTACTGGTGACCAAGTAGGTGTTGTTCAGGGTGGACCAGTTTCTCTATGACCATAGTCACACTGGCACCAGTGTCCCTGTAGGCCTGAACCTCAACACCATTTATTAAGGGTAGTTGCTTGTACTTATCCATATTAAGGGGACAAGCAACTAAGGTGGCTAAATCAATAGCCCCCTCAGAGACTAATATAGCCTCTGTGGTCTCCCTAACAAGACCAACCCCAACTAAGTTACCAATAGTGAGCCCAGCTACTCCCTTGGATTGGCTATTAGTAGGTTGGCTCCCACCACCACTGCTATTAGTAGGGACACTAGGTGTAGCAGTAGGGGTTGTAGTGGTAGGAGGCTTGGTGCTTTTCTTTGGACAACTGGGATCTGTTGTCCAATGGCCTTTTATTTTACATAAATAGCACCATGGTTTTTTTCCTTGTTTTGATTAGAAGAGGATGTGGGCCCACCACCCCCACCAAAGTGTTTTTGTGGGCCTGATGAAGACTCATTTTTAGATTTGTCCCCACCTTTGTCAGAAGACTTACCATCCTTCTTCTTGTTGCCATCTTTGTCACCCCCTGTATGAACTTTTCTGTTCACCCTTGTTCTGACCCATTTGTCTGCCTTCTTTCCCAATTCTTGGGGAAAGGTCAGATCAGAGTCCACCAAGTACTGGTGCAACAAATCAGACACACAATTATTAAGAATATGCTCTCTCAGGATCAAGTTATACAGGCTGTCATAATCAGTAACTTTACTGCCATGTAACCACCCCTCCAAGGCCTTCACTGAATGGTCAATGAAATCAACCCAGTCTTGTGAAGACTCCTTTTTGGTCTCTCTGAACTTTATCCTGTATTGTTCAGTGGTTAAGCCATAACCATCCAGGAGAGCATTCTTAAGAACTTTGTAATCATTAGCTTCATTTTCTTTCACAGTAAGGAGACTATCCCTACCTTTTCCACTAAATGATAGCCATAGGATAGCAGCTCACTGCCTTTGAGGGACATCCTGTACAGCACAGGCCCTCTCAAGTGCAGCAAACCACTTGTTAATGTCATCCCCCTCCTTATAAGGGGGAACTATCTTGTGCAGATTCCTGGAATCATGCTCTTTTGCAGGATGACTATGGGGAATACTGCTGCTGCCACCATGGGTTTCTAAACCCAGTTTCTGTCTCTCCTTCTCTACTTCTAAAGTCTGTCTATCCAAATCCAGCTGTTGCTTCTTGAGCTTCAGTCTGGTTTGTTCCACTCTCAATCTATTGAGCTCCCTTTCTAACAATCTGTCATCAGGGTGGGTGGGAGGGACATGTCTTGAAACAGAAGTATGATGAGAATGGACAGAAGGAGACCTGTCCCTTACAGAGGGCACCCTAACAGCTTGGCTAACAGAAACATCATTTCTACTCTGATGAGAATGAATGCTCTTGCTATGATGTGAGACAACACTATCTGTATGGTGTGACTCAACATCATTACCAACTATGCTAGACTGTCTAGTAATGGGCAGGCTTGGAAGTTTCTTTCCTGAATCTTTTCCTGGGGGAGTCCCTGGATCAGATTGGGAACCATTAGCTGCTTTTTCTACAGATGGGGCACTTTTAGCCTTATCTTGTTCTCTAAGCATGTTAAGCAATAATTCCAAGGAAGGATTCTTCCCTACACTCAAACCTCTTTCTACACAGAGACTCCTTGCTCCTTTCCAGCTAAGGTGGTCATATGCAAGTTTGGGCAGATCAACATTTTGGCCTGTGCCAGACATTTTCAGAAAGAGTTAAAGTAATAGAAAAAGAGAAAAAAGTTTGTCAGAGCTTTTAGAAAGACTGGAAAAAAAAAACTTTTAAAACTTTTTAGAACTTTTTAGAAAGTTAGAAGTACTTTTCAGCACTTAGAAAAGAGTGAAAAGAGGAAATGCAAAACTTTTTGGTTATGTGTATATACACTGAACTTGTTTTGTATATTTTTCTCTTATGAAAAGTACAATGACAAGAGTGGTAAGTAGTCTCAAAGCACTTATCCCACCGCTGCACAACCAATGTAGGAGGCTGGACTGGCTTGTAGTGAGTACCAAGGGGTACTTGCAACTTGCACCAGGCCCAGTTATCCCTTATTAATGTATAGGGTGTCTAGCAGCATAGGCTGATAGAAAAGGTAGCTTAGCAGAGCAGCTTAGGCTGAACTAGGAGACCTGTGAAGCTCCTACTATACCACTGGTGTCATATGCACAATATCATAAGAAAACACAATACACAGATATACTAAAAATAAAGGTACTTTATTTTTATGACAATATGCCAAAAGTATCTCAGTGAGTACCCTCAGTATGAGGATAGAAAATATACACAAGATATATGTACACAATACGAAAAATATGCAGTAATAGCAATAGAAAGCAATGCAAGCAATGCACAGTCACAATAGATTGCAATGAGGGCACATAGGGATAGGGGCAACACAAACCATATACTCTAGAAGTGGAATGCGAACCACGAATGGACCCCAAACCTATGTGACCTTGTAGAGGGTCGCTGGGACTGTAAGAAAACAGTGAGGGTTAGAAAAATAGCCCACCCCAAGACCCTGAAAAGTGGGTGCAAAGTGCACCTAAGTTCCCCAGAGAGCACAGAAGTTGTGATAGGGGAATTCTGCAAGGAAGACGAACACCAGCAATGCAACAACAATGGATTTCCAGACGAGAGTACCTGTGGAACAAGGGGACCAAGTCCAAAAGTCACAATCAAGTCGGGAGTGAGCAGATGCCCAGGAAATGCCAGCTGTGGGTGCAAAGAAGCTGCCACCGGATGGTAGAAGCTGTGGATTCTGCAAGAACGACAAGGGCTAGAAACTTCCCCTTTGGAGGATGGATGTCCCACGTCGCGAAGAAGCTTGCAGAGGTGTTTCCGTGCAGAAAGACCACAAACAAGCCTTGCTAGCTGCAAGGGTCGCGGTTAAGGTTTTTGGATGCTGTTGTGGCCCAGGAGGGAACAGGATGTCGCCAATTGCGTGAGGAGACAGAGGGGGCATCCAGCAAGATAAAGAGCCCACTCAGAAGCAAGCAGAACCCGCAGAAGTGCCGGAACAGGCACTACGAAGTGGAGTGAACCGGAGCTCACCCGAAGTCACAAAGGAAGGTCCCACGACGCCGGAGGACAACTCAGGAGGTCGTGCACTGCAAGTTAGAGTGTCGGGGACCCAGGCTTGGCTGTGCACAAAGGAAATCCTGGAAGAGTGCACAGGAGCCGGAGCAGCTGCAAATCATGCGGTACCCAGCAATGCAGTCTAGCGTGGGGAGGCAAGGACTTACCTCCACCAAACTTGGACTGAAGAGTCACTGGACTGTGGGAGTCACTTGGACAGAGTTGCTGAGTTCAAGGGACCTCGCTCGTCGTGCTGAGAGGAGACCCAGAGGACCGGTGATGCAGTCTTTTGGTGCCTGCGGTTGCAGGGGGAAGATTCCGTCGACCCACTGGAGATTTCTTCGGAGCTTCTAGTGCAGGGAGGAGGCAGACTACCCCCACAGCATGCACCACGAGGAAAACAGTCGAGAAGGCGGCCGGATCAGCGTTACAAGGTCGCAGTAGTTGTCTTTGCTACTTTGTTGCAGTTTTGCAGGCTTCCAGAGCAGTCAGCGGTCGATTCCTTGGCAGAAGGTGAAGAGAGAGATGCAGAGGAACTCTGATGAGCTCTTGCATTCGTTATCTAAAGAATTCCCCAAAGCAGAGACCCTAAATAGCCAGAAAAGGAGGTTTGGCTACCCAGGAGAGAGGATAGGGTAGCAACACCTGGAGGAGCCTATCAGAAGGAGTCTCTGACGTCACCTGCTGGCCCTGGCCACTCAGAGCAGTCCAGTGTGCCAGCAGCACCTCTGTTTCCAAGATGGCAGAGGTCTGGAGCACACTGGAGGAGCTCTGGGCACCTCCCAGGGGAGGTCAGGTCAGGGGAGTGGTCACTCCCCTTTCCTTTGTCCAGTTTCGCGCCAGAGCAGGGCTGGGGGATCCCTGAACCGGTGTAGACTGGCTTATGCAGAGATGGGCACCATCTGTGCCCATCAAAGCATTTCCAGAGGCTGGGAGAGGCTACTCCTCCCCAGCCCTGACACCTTTTTCCAAAGGGAGAGGGTCTAACACCCTCTCTCTGAGGAAGTTCTTTGTTCTGCCTTCCTGGGCCAAGCCTGGCTGGACCCCAGGAGGGCAGAAACCTGTCTGAGGGGTTGGCAGCAGCTGCAGTGAAACCCCGAGAAAGGTAGTTTGGCAGTACCCGGGTCTGTGCTAGAGACTCAGGGGATCATGGAATTGTCTCCCCAATGCCAGAATGGCATTGGGGTGACAATTCCATGATCTTAGACATGTTACATGGCCATGTTCGGAGTTACCATTGTGACGCTATACATATGTCGTGACATATGTATAGTGCACGCGTGTAATGGTGTCCCCGCACTCACAAAGTCCGGGGAATTTGCCCTGAACAATGTGGGGGCACCTTGGCTAGTGCCAGGGTGCCCACACACTAAGTAACTTAGCACCCAACCTTTACCAGGTAAAGGTTAGACATATAGGTGACTTATAAGTTACTTAAGTGCAGTGGTAAATGGCTGTGAAATAACGTGGACGTTATTTCACTCAGGCTGCAATGGCAGGCCTGTGTAAGAATTGTCAGAGCTCCCTATGGGTGGCAAAAGAAATGCTGCAGCCCGTAGGGATCTCCTGGAACCCCAATACCCTGGGTACCTCAGTACCATATACTAGGGAATTATAAGGGTGTTCCAGTATGCCAATGTAAATTGGTGAAATTGGTCACTAGCCTGTTAGTGACAATTTGGAAAGAAATGAGAGAGCATAACCAATGAGGTTCTGGATAGCAGAGCCTCAGTGAGACAGTTAGTCATAACACAGGTAACACATACAGGGCACACTTATGAGCACTGGGGCCCTGGCTGGCAGGGTCCCAGTGGCACATACAACTAAAACAACATATATACAGTGAAATATGGGGGTCACATGCCAGGCAAGATGGTACTTTCCTACATCGACGCACTGGATTCTAACGTTCAATATTCAGTCAATAGGGCCTTGGCTAAGGCTTTAGGCCCTCTGACGTCTCACTTTAAAGGTTTTGTGCACCAGCAACGCTGGCTTCCCCCTCTTCCTGTCTCAGGATCCGCTCTGCAAAATGCCAACCCATCTGGTGGTAAGGCTAAAGGGAAGTCCCAGGGGAAACGTTGGCACTTTGATGCCTTTAAACAATTTTCAGCTTCTGTCTTAGAAGAACATGGTTATAGGCATTCACAGCCACAGGCTTCAACTTCAGATGATGCTTTCAAGTATCCGGACGCTTTGGGATTAGACTCCTCTTCTCATGCTTCATCAGACACCGATCAGGACGACGCTCCAGGCTCTAGTAAGAAAAAGCGCCAGGATCATAGATCAGATCCCAGTCCAAGTCCCCTTAAGGTGCTCACTTTTGATCCCACAGAGATTGTGCATCCCAGGTCTACCAACTGGGTTCCTTTACTAGAGGTCACCAATTATGTCCAATCCCATCTTCGGAAGGGCTTTGACAAGGAAGTAAGGGCGAGGCCTCGCTCTGAATGCCCTCATCCAGATCTTGCTGGGAAAGTCTCAGATACTCCGGAAGTGGACCCGACTATGGTTACCTTCATGAAGAAGTGGGCCAAAGACCCAAAGAAGGGTCTTGACAGAGCTTTGCGGTCATGCCAGGACAGGTTACTGGATATGTCAGGACTTCTTACCAAGATCCTTGAACTTGGCTTTCATGATAAAGACTCTGGTATAGCTGTTGATCCGGACATCTTGATCGGTTGGGAACAACGCGCAGTCTGCCTGTTGGGTAACACCAATGTGGCAATGTCAACAGAGAGACGGAGAACTATTCGAATGCGCAGTGATGCGAAACTTAATGAGCTAGCGTCCTCCGAATCTGGTCCTGTGGCTCAGGGTCTCCTCTTTGGAGGTCCCTTTGTGAAGGATTTGGCAAAGTTTGCAGCCACCTATAATACCTTGGATAAAGCACATTTGCATTAAAAAAGGTGTTTCGCAATACCCTTTTTGGAAGGGCCGGACAAATCAGGGCCTGTTCGTCAGGCAGAGGATTTTACCAGGGTTCCTCGCGAGAGAATTTCAATCGCAAACGTGGCAATTGGCAGGACCAGTCAGCTGACCAAACCTTCTATCCCTCCCGTCCACGTAGAGGACGTAGAGGATGCCAGAGATTCCGCAGGGGCTATGGCAGAGGCCAACAACGAAGCCTCCAGGAATCAGGTCACTCAGGTGAGCATTTTACCTTGTTCAGAAGTGATATTGGCGGTAAGGATTCAGCATTTTGTGAGCAATTGGATACAACTTACCCAGGATCCCTGAGTTCTAGAATCCGTTTGAGGATACAAACTGGAATTTTACAGTTCCCCGGTTCAAGATTCTCTTCCCCAGGATCTGTATTTTTCCCTACACGATCAAAATCTCATAACAGAGAAGATTGCCGGACTGATCCAGAAGGAAGCTATCTGCCGGCCCAGTCCTCATCCCAAGAGTTTCATGAGTTCCGTTTTCTTGGTCAGCAAACGGGGAGGAGGTTCCCGTTTACTACTCAATCTCAAGAATTTCAACTCTTGGATAGTTTACAGAAAATTAAAGATGGAGGGTATCCATCTTCTCAGGGACTTACTACTCTAGGACGACTGGATGGTCCGTTTGGATCTAAAAGACGCTTATCTGCTGGTTCCTATTTTTGTCCCCCACAGGCGTTTCCTGCCGTTCTTTTGGCAGGGGCAATGCTATGAGTACAAGGTCCTCCCTTTCGGTCTCACGTTGGCCCCGTGGTGTTTCACAAAACTGATGAGGCCGGTAGTGGAGGCACTTTGTGCCAGAGGCGTTCGGTTGTTTGTTTACCCCAATGATCTCATTCTGATGGCCCAGGATCCTCTTACAGTTACACAGCACCTGTCCTGGACAGTTCAGCTGTCGCAGTCTCTGGGATTTGTAATCAATCAACCGAAGTCCTGTCTAGTCCCTTCACAATGGATGGAATTCTTGGGGTTCCAGATAGACTCTGTCTTGTCCCAATTGATTCTCCCTCACCAAAGGATTCAGAACATCAAGAGGAAGTTGAGGTCTGCCTCAAAAGCCCAGACAATATAGTTGAGATCAGTGTACATCTGCAATGAATAATCCGATATTTCCTGTTGCAAAGCCGGACCATTCATATAGAATAGTCATTGATTATAGACACTTAAATAGTCATACACATACATACGCTATACAAAATTCACACAGTATGGCACTAATAAACAATATAGTGCGTAAAAAATATAAAACAACACTAGACATTTCTAATGGATTCTTCTGCCAGAATTTAGCACATGAAAGTCGGGACCGGAGTGCATTCTTATTTGGCTCTCTTTATGATTTAGTTCAGCCCAATTTTTCTAGCAGACACTGGACAATTGAACACACACGCATCCTTAGGGAGATGCAACAGGACATGCTAGAAGCTCAACACTTGCACACACGTGACAATAAAACAAATTTGGTCATCAGAATAATTGCTGGTGCCCTTGGATTTACTTATGTCACCTTCAATGAGGATAACACGGTACCCATAGCGTATAAATCACATTTATACCACAATGCTGAACAGCGTTTTGCACCTACAGAAAAGATTCTGACGGCAGTTCAGATGGTCGTCATAAAAGAGAGACCAATTGCCCAGGGGAAACGTATCATTGTTGTTTCCCTGGTGCCGGCCTTCGAGGCTGTCACCAAAGCAAGCGTTCCTAACGCTAAAGCATTACATCCACGTTGGATTCAATGGGCAACGTCTCTGACTGCCACTGACATTGATTATATATTTGATCCAAAACTTCAGACACAAGAGTTTCTCCAGTACGAACAAGAGTACCCCGCTCCTCTAAATATCTTGCCACTAGACAACTACCATACGTCATATACACTGATGGTTCAGCACAACTGGCTGTAGGTGCTAAACATCAATACTCCGCAGCTTGCGCAGCTGTGAGCGGAGTGATGGAAGATGGAATCTTCCACCCTCACAATACCTACACGCAGACCTTAGGGGACTGCACAGCCCAGTTGGCTGAGCTTAAAGCTCTTATACTAGCGCTCGAACATACTGAGCCAGGATGCCGGACTTTAATAGTCTGTGACTCTTATTACTGCGTTCAGTCATACAATGACTATCTCAATCATTGGAAACCGAACGGTTTTGAGATTCTAAGGGGAACACCATCAAACACAAAATATTGTGGGGGAGGGTGGCTGATTTAAGGATAAGCTGCTGTGTGTCCATGTAGTCCATACATTGGGACACCAACGTGTAGGAGTACACGTTACTGGTAATACATTGGCTGATGAAGTGGCCAAAGCAGCAGTATGTACGGCTTCTGTGGCTGCAGTGACTCGTTCTCGGACGAGATTGTATAATGAAATACTGACTGCCGTTAAAGCTTCGGCTGCAGGCAAGATACCTTCCGAAAGGATACCCTACGAACTATACTTACCATATCAGTGCACAGAATGTTGCTTACACAACAATTCCTGGGGTTGGAGATCGAGTGGTTTCCAATGAAGACCAGAGATTAGATCTAATTAAAGCAGAGCATGAGGGTGTAGCTTCTGCACATGCCGGTATACAGGCCACAATAACACTTCTACAGAAACGCTTCTGTTGGCCTGGTCTATGCAGACGACCAAAGCTGTATGTCCTTTGCTGTGATATTTGCCAGCAGATCAAGGGTTCTAATATTAAACACCCACCGCAGACATCCCTCTTAGTGTCCAACAGGCCACTATAGTGTGTGTACCTGGACCATTGTGGTCCCTTACAGCCTGATGGTGCATACAAATACATTTTAGTCGCTTTAGATTCTTGTTCTAGATTCCTGTGGGTATGGCCACAGTGGTTGACTGACGCCCGGACTGTTATAAAAGACTTGCTATCACGACTTACGTGCTGCTTTACCCTGGAGGCCGCAGAGTGAGTGGCGTGGATCCTGTTCTGGAATGTTCGGCCTTGGTGCCAGAGGGAAAAAAACCCTGAAAGGGGGAAAAAACCTCCAAAAAGAACCGACGAGAACCAGCACAGGAATACAAGGAAGCAAGAGCGAAGACAGCATCCAAACAGAAAGTGTTGCAGCGCAAGGAGAGAAAGAAACACAGCCCTTAAATACCAACAAACAGGAAACGACCAACAGGAAGTAAAAGGACACCATCTTAGATAAGGAAAAGCACATAGAACAGAATGGACTAGGAACCATAGAGAGTAGGGAACAAGGAATGCTGGGAAGATAAGGGTACTATGGGAAAGGAGGAAAAACATAAAAGACGGCACAACCAGATGTCCAGAAAAAAGAAGAAAAGAAAAGAACAGGTGAGTGGGGGGGTCAGACCTGCCTAGACACGCGGTGCGCTAAAAAAGAACGAGGCCCCATGCCCAATTTGGGGCCTCATAAGGTACAGAGCAGATTGGGGGTGCGGCTATTCTTATGACTGCGTGCTGCGGCCCGAGCCGAATGTTCGGCTCGTGCAACGCGCAGCGGCGCAACACTTGCTGCTCTTTATCGGTACATATGCGGTTGCAGCATTCCATTTGGGCCAGGGCCCTGCATTTGCCTCCAAGGCATTCAGGGATACCATGGGGACGATGGGTGTTGAACTCCATTACTCCTCACCATACCATCCCAAGGGAAATTCGGTTGTGGAGAGGCAGAATCGTGATCTAAAGCAGTCCTTAACAGCTTGAGTATTAGGTTCAGGCCGCAGTTGGTTACATCACCTATATGGGGTCCAGAGAGCACTGAATAATCTGCCAAGACGGTCCTTGGGGGGACGCACTCCATATGATGTTCTCTTTGGGATACCTATGTATGTCCCAGATTTTGATGCCCCTGGTATGGTGGCAGCAGAAACACCATTGACATAAATGAACGTCTCACTGTTCTACAGGAGCTTCAGCAATTTCGTGATGATAAATCATCTGCAAGTGCTGCCACCTTAGGAATAAGGGATTTAGTGAAAACTTCGACTGGCTGGATTCCTAAAGTTGGGGATCTGGTTTGTGAGAAAATTGCAGTGAAGAAAGAATTCAGTCCATCATACAGAGCACCTGTACTGGTCTTGGGAATTCAAGGCACCAGGACTGTCATCTTACCACCACTGTCTGGTTCTAAAACGAACAGATTCATCTCCATTGATGACATCAAACTACACCATGTGGCCAATCCTTCACAGAAGACCAAGAGGTCCCTTGGGTGGTTCCCGATCCCCTCTCACTACCCAACGGGACATACATCTACATAGTAGGATGAACATCACTACTACAGACTATGCAACAATGTCAACTGCTGTTCCAGACACCTCCCTGACCATGGGGAGGGCGGAAAATGAACTCTTGCTGGTTCCAGTCACTTCTTCAGTGACCGCCCCGGTTCAAGATCTAGCTGTTTGTTACACAAACACATCACAGACTAACACACTGTCTACCAAGAGCCCCCACGTGAAGTGGACCAAAGTACGGATGGTGCACCGGCTCCCGTGTTTGCAGAGACTGCCTTTGGCTATTTCATTGACATTGATGATTTTTCTTCAGACTCATCCACTACTGTGATTGACAATGTTTCAAAAAGTAGTAAGCTGTATCAATGGCTTAAAAAGAACTATTTGATATACCCATGGAACTATTTATGGTTCTGTTTGACATTTTTTGCGTTATTTTTATGGATTGGTTCTGTGACTGTTTTCTTTTTGCTTATTAATGATCACTATATTCCTGATCGCTCCTCTGTGGAGCCTGTTGATGAAGTTTTAACTCCACATCATTCTTCACGAAGAGATTTGTCCCCTGTAAATATTACAGCAATACCGATTTCTGATGGGATTGTGTGGGACAAAGATCCATTCGATATATACGGGCCTACTGAAATTATTCAAATACCATATGTGTTCAAAATTTCAATGACTGATGGAATTACACCTGATGTTGTCTCTGATGATTAGGATGTCCAAACGGTTGATTCCATGCCAAGTGAAATGAAGGACTATTCTGCTTTTTAAAGTGATGATGTATATGAACATACAATGAATTATGGGGAAATGTTCTGCTATAACAATTGGGGACATTACTACCTACACCATGCCACTAGATACAGGCCAGTATTAACCTACACACAATGGGAACACTGTTCTACACCACCGGTGGGGAGCCCAAAGTACTATAGTGATAAATGTACATACTTTTCTGGGCATGACACAAGAAAAGCAGAGTCGTATTATTTTAAAATACCTCTGGCACAAATTAGGAAAATGTTGCTAACTGATACAAAACTGATTTATTCAGATCCCTTTGTTTCCCGGCTTGCAGTTGAAGGTTACGAATACTGGAAGAGTACTATTGATTTGAAAAGTGTATGGGGAACGCAAGATTGGCAGATACAGGGTAGGGAAGCTTTATTTTGAGCATGCCTGATCGCTGTGCAAATGATTTTCTTAAATGACACAATCCAGCACACATCCTGTGTGGGGTTAGCAAAAATTAAAGACTTGAACACGCCCAGAATCCCCACCCCGGCAAGGTTTAAAGATTGGCAATACTTCCTCAATATCACTGAGGACAAGCTAGATGCAATGGTTAAGGCTGGTACTTATAGTTCTTCACTTTCTAGTCCCGGCGGGTGGTTAATCTGGCCCACTGACACTGATAAGTGTCAGGCGTGTTTTTTGAACTCTTCAGGGGGTTTCTCAACTAATAGACCAGACCCTCGCTTTGTATCGGGTCAACATACAGGTATAGTTAGGACATACAGTGTGGGTAAGCTGTGGCAGCAATGGGTACAGACCAACACGTTAGCCGCGGTTAAGGAACACCTGAATACCCTTTCCAAAGATATAGACTTGCAGGATTTTCTTCTGGATCCTAGGAAAAAGCGCTCGAAAAGGTTTTTATATGCTATGTACAATGAAATTTGGAAACTTTCCCAGATTGAGGCTGCTGCACGATTAAGGCAATTGGATAAAGAACATTTTGAAAAGGCGTTAGCTGTTGTCGACAACGGAATGAATACACTGTCCAACAGGATTTATTCACTATTAAATATAGGCGGTCATTCTGACCGCGGCAGGCGGCGGTAGCCGCCCGCCATGCGGTCACCACCATTTGGCCGCTCCGCGGTCAAAAGACCGCGGAGGCCATTCTGGCCTTCCCGCTGGGCCGGCAGGCGCCCACCAAAGGAGCGCCCGCCGGCCCAGTGGGAAAGGCCCTGTAACACAGAAGCCGGCTCCGAATGGAGCCGGTGGTGTTGCAGGGTGCGACGGGTGCAGTTGCACCTGTCGCGATTTTCACTGTCTGCTATGCAGACAGTGAAAATCATGCTGGGGCCCTGTTAGGGGGCCCCTGCACTGCCCATGCCAGTGGCATGGGCAGTGCAGGGGCCCCCAGGGGCCCCACGACACCCATTCCCGCCATCCTGTTCCTGGCAGTCAAAACCACCAGAAACAGGCTGGCGGGAAGGGGGTCGGAATCCCCATGGCGGCGCTGCTTGCAGCGCCGCCATGAAGGTTCAGCCCTGCCAGGGGTATTCCGGCGGGAAACCGCCGGATCCCCTTTTCTGACCGCGGCTTTACCGCCGCGGTCAGAATGGGCAATGAAGCACCGCCAGCCTGTTGGCGGTGCTTCCGTTGCCCCGGCCCAGGCGGTTTAGGACCGCCAGGGTCAGAATGAGGGCCATAGTGTCGTCTGCTATTGATATCACTCAGACAGATTTGTCCCGGTTATATCATGGGCAAACACAGCTACGTTCCATCATGCAGCTGGGTTGGACTTTACAGACACTGAAAAATGGCCAAATTCCATGGAAGTATATTAATGGGAGTGAATTCTTCACTACTTCAAATTTTTCCAAGGAACAACAGACAATGGCTAAAAGGGAGGCTAGTTTCCATGGTTCGCGAAGAAAAATTAGATAAGTTGCCCTTCACGGTAGCAGAGAGTCCTTCAACTATTTGGCTCTTACATGGCATAATTAATTTACCGGTTTTGACCTTTCGTTTCTCGAGCTGCCTGAAACATCTTGCAGTGGGAAGGTACGAGCAACTAGGAGATAGCTATATTAAGGAAGAGTGGGAGTTGCCCTTTGACTATAAATGTCTGAACGGCGAAACAGAGGTCTTTCTTGGCGGAAGTGAATGTGAGACTGCTGTTCGTCATTCCATGATATGCAAGCAGGTGTCTCTTCACAGTCTTTGCAATGCGGGGGTCGCAAATTTGGCCTATTTGCTGAAGGATACACCCATCCCTTTGATTCGCCCGGTATTTCATGTACTTTCCAATGAAAGTTATGTGGTACTGAACGATCAAAGTTGTTGCCGCATGCGACCAGGAATTGCCTAAGCAATCTCGGTCTCGAAGGTCGTTACGTGTTGTGGACATGTTTTGTTTCCCCCAACACAAGAGATAAAAGTATCTGACATATGGCCCCACATAGATATAATTAATGTGAACTATGACAAGCTGAGCAGGCTAAAGGCGCTATTGTTTAAAAAACAGGTCGCCTTGACATCCTCAAAGGAGACGTATGCTCTCCAGATTGCGAGATCATCTGCTGAGATACAATCCCTATTAAATACCAATTTCCCCAAGCCCTTTGGAAAACTGGTATCCAGAATATTAAATGCTTCGAGCACCACTGGGATTGTTCATTTCTTTAAGGCTGTCGGGTCTGGTTTTGTGTCCATCTTCCAGACTGTCTTCGGAGTCATCCCGTCAGCCATCCATTTGCTCTTTTCAAGTGTGTTTGGTGGCTTTCCAATTATTATGGCTTTGATTGGCGGACTACTACTGCTATTTCTTCTGATTCGCAGTGGTTGTTTCTTTACAGCAACGCAGAGCAATGGAGCCGCTCCCACCAACTGTGCCGTGAGCGCATGGCTCAGATCTTCGGTGCACCCTTGCTGGTGGAATTGGAGCATGACTGGTCATTGTCATTTCGGCCCCTTCTCTGGTGCGTACAACCAGTCTTCCAGTGCATATGGTGCCTCTTTGAACATCTGCCTATGGTCTGTCTTGCTGTTGCACCGACATCTCCTGTGGACCACGAACTGCTGATGTCCCCGATGAGGGTTCATATGCGGTGATGCCCCTTGAGACTGAGGTTGCTCCGCGAGGCCACCTATGAGCCTTCCGTTTTGAGATCTACAATAGACGAGGGCACTGCAACGAATGACGTTACACCAGAAAGTACTGCTCACTACTGCTCTGTGGATCAGTTTGTCCGCCCAGCACTCGACTTAACATCAGATGATGTTGACTCATTTTTTACGTCATTGGTTGGTGACTTCGATGACACTCTTCAAGATCATGTGTACAGCAAATAATTTGATGAATTGGCTTGCCATTCCCGATTTACAATTATGCACTTAAATTAACTTGCTTTGGCAAAAACATTGTCGCTAAAATACATACAGAGATGTTAATGTCAACCATGACAAGGTTGACATTAATGGTTGATGGTTGACATTAACATCTCTGTATGTATTTTAGCGACACTGTTTTTATTATATTTTTAACACATTTTAAAGATTTTTAGCTAATTTTTATGCTTTTAGTTCAGAGCAATTTTAGCACTTGGGTTCCTATACCTTTGTCATACCTGTTACGACAATGAGGAGGGTGTAGTGAATCCTACTTCATTTTTAATGGGATAACAGGAGTTAGCTTAGCCTCTGGCTTGCAGACTCGTGCCCCGTCACCTAGTGACATTTAACCTACTTAGCTTGCTCTGTCTTAGCCCATTTAATTATTTAATTGCTCTAAAATGGCTGCCTTGTTTGTAGTTAGGCCACTTGTTATGCTTTGCATTATCAGTGCCACCGCGCTAAGACATCAAGATCAAGTGACAAAGACAAACAAACAGTAGGTGTTCACACTTAGGGACTTTCCCTCTCTATGCTTGAGGGAATTGTTTATATTAATTGCCGCCCCAAGCAGGCCTGTTATCTATTGTTTGGGAACACACCTACGTCAGGGGACCTTGTAGATCTGTATAAATACATCGCATTTTAGACAGATAATCAGAGGGATTCCGACCAGAGGGCATCGCCACCATCGCTGATATCGATGCTGCAGTCGTCTTGACGCTGACCCAGTCTTCGTGTCCCTGCGGAGTCTGAGATAGAGACCTCATTCCAAGGTAACGAGGGTTGGGGGCTCCTCTCATGGGCATGGCATTGGCAGATTAGGTTTAGCAAACCCAGCTCTCCTTTAGGTAGGAGGTTAGGCCTTTCACATTAGGGTTTTAGGCATATTACACATCGTATGTCTTTTCTATGCATTGCAAGATGGTGGGGGTCTTTATAATAATGACTCTCGTCTTCACAATTCTGTTCCTTGCTTTATTCATTATCCTAATCATTGCAGCCCATGCAACTTATCGCAAATTGCAGCTATGTTAAATAAAAACTATTGAAACTTTACTGCATCTTTGTCATTGCCTGTGTTTGTATGAGACATGATATATCTGTGAGAAAGGGGTAATCTCCGTTTAATCACAACACTCTCTGAGATGTCATACTCTCTAGTTCATGCGTAAAGGCTGCCACAAATCACCTGTTACTATTGAGTTTCTGGTGAGGTGCTGCTAGTGAGCCGGTAAGGTTGGGACAACAGTTGCGACTCGTTGTAGGAAAGGCGTAGTCGTCTACAAGCAAAAGTACTGTCATCCTTTAACCAGCAGTCTTGCCTAGAGCAAGAGTCCAAACTACGACAATGGAAAATACCAGGCATTTCGCCAGCAGCTTCAGCGTTTATCAACCAGTCTTGGTCCGACAGTACGCACAAGCGATATGCTTCGGCATGGCGGAGATGGGTTAATTGGTGTATGTAGGAAGTTTGCTCTGTATATACTATCTCAAAGTGAGAGATAGTGTGCACAGAGTCCAAGGGTTCCCCTTAGAGGTTGATAGTGACAAAACTAGATAATTCTAATGTTCTATTTTGCTGTAGTGTGGTCGAGCAGTAGGCTTATCAGCATTTGTTGTACACACAAAGGCAATAAATGAGGAACACACACTCAAAGACTTAACTCCAGGCCAATAGTTTTTATATAGAAAAATATATTTTCTTAATTTATTTTAGAACCACAAGATTCAAGATTTGAAGTAAATACATAAAATGCAAGGTACTCCCCACAGGTAAGTAGGGAACTTTGAATTAAAGCAGTAGTACACACAGTATAGGTTAAAATGGCAATAAGCTATTTTAAAAGTGAACACAGTGCAAAAATCAACAGTTCCTGGGAGATGTGTGTTTGGTTAGGTTTTGCAGGTAAGTAAAGCACTTACACAGTCAGTCTCCTGGGCATAGGCAGCCCACCGTTGGGGGTTTAAGGCAACCCTAAAGTCGCCGCACCAGTAACACAGGGCTGGTCAGGTGCAGAGGTCAAAGGATGGCCCAAAACACATAGGCGTCTATGGAGAACAGGGGTGCTCTGGTGCCGGTCTGCTGGTAGTTAAGTACCTGCATCCTCGGGGAGCAGACCAGGGGCGTTTTGTAGCGCACGGGGGGGGCAAACAGGCACACAAAACACACCCTCAGCGGGACAGGGGCGGCTGGGTGCAGTGTGCAAAGTTGGCATCGGGTTTGCTATAGGAAGCAATGGAGGGACCTGGGGGTCACTTAGGCGATGCAGGCAGGGCACAGGGGGGCTTCTTGGGCCAGCCACTGACTGGGCTAGGATAAGGGCTGCCTGCTAGTCACTCCTTCACTTTAGAGGGGGTCTTTCGGTCCTGGGGGCTGCGGGTGCAGTGCTTGATCCAGGCGTCGGGTTCCTTGTTACCAGGCAGTCGCGGTCAGGGGGAGCCTCTGGATCCTCTCTGCAGACGTCGTTGTGGGGATGCAGGGGGGTCGACTCAGGTTACTCACGTTGTCGCAGTTGCCTGGGAGTCCTCTCTGCAGTGTTTGTTCTCTGGAGCTCGAGCCAGGGCGTCGGGTGCAGAGTGAGAAGTCTCACGCTTCCAGCGGGAAGGGGGAATTCTTTCAAAGTTGTTTCAAAGCTGCAAAATGTTTCAGTTGGTGAACAGTGTCGCTGTTCTCTGGAGTTTCTTGGTCCTTCGGGTTTAGAGTCTTCAGAGGTCGCTAGCCCCTGTTGGATGTGTCACTGTGTAGGTTCTTTGAGTCTGGAGACAGGCCGGTAGGGCTGGGGCCAAGTCAGTTGTCGTCTCTGCGGGCCTTTCAGGTCAGCAGTCCTTCTTATTTGTGTAGGTTGTAGGCATATGATTTCCTGGGTTCAGGGTCGCCCCTAAATACTAAATTTAGGTGTGTGTTTAGGTCAGGGGGGCAGTAGCCACTTGCTACTGTCCTGGAGGGTGGCTATACCCTCTTTGTGCCTCCTCCCTGAGGGGACGGGGACACATCCCTATTGCTATTGGGGGAATCCTCCAATCTCAAGATGGAGGATTTCTAAAGGCGGGGTCACCTCAGCTCAGGGCACCTTAGGGGCTGTCCTGACTGGTGGGTGGCTCCTCCTTGTTTTCCTCATTATCTCCTCCAGCCTTGCGGCCAAAAGTGGGAGCAGTTGCCAGAGGGGCAGGCATCTCCACTAGCTGGGATACCCTGGGGTGCTGTAACAAAAGGCATGAGCCTTTGAGGGTCACTGCCAGGTGTTACAGTTCCTGCAGGGGGAGGTGAGAAGCACTTCCATCCAGTACAGACTTTGTTCCTGGCCAGAGTGACAAAGACACTCACCCCATGTGGCCAGAAACTCCTCTGGTTGTGGCAGGCTGGCAGAAACTGGTCAGCCTAGCACTAGGAGTCGGACTGGTATTCAGGGGGCATCTCTAAGATGCCCTCTGGGCGTATTTTACAATAAATCTCACACTGGCATCAGTGTGCATTTATTGTGCTGAGAAGTTTGATACCAAACTTCCCAGATTTCAGTGTAGCCATTATGGAACTGCGGAGTTCGTGCATGACAGACTCCCAGACCATATACTCTTATGGCTACCCTGCACTTACAATGTCTAAGGTTTTGCTTAGACACTGTAGGGACCTAGTGCTCATGCACTTATGCCCTCACCTGTGGTATAGTGCACCCTGCTTTAGGGCTGTAAGGCCTGCTAGAGGGGTGACTTATCTATACCTGTAGGCAGTGTGAGGTTGGCATGGCACCCTGAGGGGAGTGCCATGTCGACTTAGTCTTTTTATCCCCACTAGCACACACAAGCTGGCAAGCAGTGTGTCTGTGCAGAGTGAGGGGTCCCTAGGGTGGCATAAGACATGCTGCAGCCCTTAGAGACCTTCCCTGGCATCAGGGCCCTTGGTACCAGGGGTACCAGTTACAAGGGACTTACCTGGATGCCAGGGTGTGCCAATTGTGGAAACAAAAGTACAGGTTAGGGAAAGAACACTGGTGCTGGGGCCTGATTAGCAGGCCTCAGCACACTTTCAAATCATAACTTGGCATCAGCAAAGGCAAAAAGTCAGTGGGTAACCATGCCAAGGAGGCATTTCCTTACACAACCCCCCCTCCAAACGAAAGAGGATGAGACTAACCTTTCCCAAGAGAGTTTTCATTTTCTAAGTGGAAGAACCTGGAAAGGCCATCTGCATTGGCATGGGCAGTCCCAGGTCTGTGTTCCACTATAAAGTCCATTCCCTGTAGGGAGATGGACCACCTCAACAGTTTTGGATTTTCACCTTTCATTTGCATTAGCCATCTGAGAGGTCTGTGGTCAGTTTGAACTACAAAGTGAGTACCAAAGAGGTATGGTCTCATCTTCTTCAGGGACCAAACCACAGCAAAGGCCTCCCTCTCAATGGCACACCAACACTGCTCCCTGAGGAGTAACCTCCTGCTAATGAAAGCAACAGGCTGGTCAAGGCCATCATCATTTGTTTGGGACAAAACTGCCCCTATCCCATGCTCAGAGGCATCAGTCTGCACAATGAACTGCTTGGAGTAATCTGGAGCTTTGAGAACTGGTGCTGTGCACATTCTTTGTTTCAGGGTGTCAAAGGCCTGTTGGCATTCTACAGTTCAGTTTACCTTCTTGGGCATTGTCTTGGAGGTACGTTCTGTGAGGGCTGTCACTATAGATCCATATCCCTTCACAAACCTCCTGTAATACCCAGTCAAGCCAAGGAATGCCCTGACGTGAGTCTGGGTTTTTGGAGCTGCCCAGTTCAGAATAGTCTGGATCTTAGGCTGGAGTGGCTGAACTTGGCCTCCACCTACAAGGTGTCCCAAGTAAACCACAGTTCCCTGCCCTATCTGACATTTGGATGCCTTGATAGAGAGGCCTGCTGCTTGCAGGGCCATGAAAACCTTCTTCAGGTGGACCAGGTGATCCTGCCAGCTGGAGCTAAAGACAGCAATATCGTCAAGATAAGCTGCACTAGAGGACTCCAAGCCAGCAAGGACTTGATTCACCAACCTTTGGAAGGTGGCAGGGGCATTCTTTAAACCAAAGGGCATAACAGTAAACTGATAATGCCCATCAGGTGTGGAGAATGCTGTCTTTTCTTTTGCTCCTGGTGCCATTTTGATTTGCCAGTACCCTGCTGTCAAGTCAAAGGTACTTAAGTATTTGGCAGCACCTAGTTTGTCTAACAATTCATCTGCCCTTGGAATGGGATGGGCATCTGTCTTGGTGACAGAATTAAGTCCTCTGTAGTCCACACAAAACCTCATCTCTCTTTTTACATTTTCGGTGTGAGGTTTGGGGACTAAGACCACTGGGCTAGCCCAGGGGCTGTCAGAGTGCTCAATGACTCCCAATTCCAGCATCTTGTGGACTTCCACCTTGATGCTTTCCTTAACTTGGTCAGACTGTCTGAATATTTTGTTTTTGACAGGCATGCTGTCTCCTGTGTCCACATCATGGGTACACAGGTGTGTCTGACCAGGGGTTAGGGAAAAGAGCTCAGCAAACTGTTGCAGGACCTTCTTACAGTCAGATTGCTGTTGGTCAGAGAGGGTGTCTGAATAGATCACTCCATCAACTGAGCCATCTTTAGGGTCTGTGGAGAGGAGATCAGGGAGAGGTTCACTCTCAGCTTCCTGGTCCTCATCTGTTACCATCAACAGATTCATATCTGCCCTGTCATGAAAGAGTTTTAGGCGGTTCACATGGATCACCCTTTTGGGGGTCCTGCTAGTGCCTAGGTCTACCAGGTAGGTGACCTGACTCTTTCTTTCTAGCACTGGGTAAGGGCCACTCCATCTGTCCTGAAGTGCCCTGGGAGCCACAGGATCCAGAACCCAGACTTTCTGCCCTGGCTGAAATTCAACCATAGCAGCCTTTTGGTCATACCAAATCTTCTGGAGCTGTTGGCTGGCCTCAAGGTTTTTACTTGCCTTTTCCATATACTCTGCCATCCTTGAACGTAGGCCTAGTACATAGTCCACTATATCTTGTTTAGGCTCATGAAGAGGTCTCTCCCAGCCTTCTTTTACAAGAGGTATTGGTCCCCTTACAGGATGGCCAAACAGAAGTTCAAAGGGGGAAAACCCTACTCTCTTCTGAGGCACCTCTCTGTAAGCGAAAAGCAGACATGGCAAGAGGACATCCCATCTCCTTTTGAGTTTTTCAGGGAGCCCCATGATCATGCCTTTCAATGTCTTGTTAAATATTTCAACAAGATCATTGGTTTGTGGATGGTATGGTGTGGTGAATTTGTAAGTCACCCCACACTCATTCCACATGTGTTTCAGGTATGCTGACATAAAGTTGGTACCTCTGTCAGACACCACCACCTTAGGAAATCCCACTCTGGTAAAATTACCAATGACTGCTTTGGCTACTGCAGGGGCAGTAGTCGACCTAAGGGGAATTGCTTCAGGGTATCTAGTAGCATGATCCACTACTACTAGTATGTATTGGTTCCCTGAGGCTGTGGGAGGTTCAAGTGGACCCACTATGTCCACACCCACTCTTTCAAAGGGGACCCCCTCCACTGGAAGTGGAATGAGGGGGCCATTGGGTGTCCACCTGTCTTACCACTGGCTTGACAGGTGGCACAGGAGACCCAAAACTCCTTGACCTTCTGGGACATGTTGGGCCAATAGAAGTGGTTGACTAACCTCTCCCACGTCTTGGTCTGTCCCAAATGCCCAGCAAGAGGAATATCATGAGCTAAGGTTAGAATGAACTCCCTAAACTCCTGAAGGCACTACCACTCTCTTAGTGGCACCAGGTTTGGGATCTCTTGCCTCAGTGTAAAGGAGTCCATCTTCCCAATAGACTCTATGTGTTCCTGTTATTTTTCCTTTGGACTCTTCAGCAGCTTGCTGCCTAAGGCCTTCAAGAGAGGGACAGGTTTCTTGCCCCTTACACAACTGCTCCCTTGAGGGCCCCCCTGGGCCTAGGAGCTCAACCTGATAAGGTTCTAACTCCAGGGGCTCAGTTCCCTCAGAGGACAGAACTTCTTCCTGGGAAGAGAGGTCCTCTTTCTCTTGTTGTGTTGAAGCTGGTTCCCCAGTCTTCTTTCCTTTTATCTTGGATGGTTGGGTCCTTTTTCCAGGCTCCAACACCTCTTTTTCACCCTGAGTCTTGCACTGTGCACTTGTCTTGACACACACCAGTTCAGGGATACCCAGCATGGCTGCATGGGTTTTGAGTTCTAGGCTGAGGACTCCAGATAATTTCCAAGCAAACAGTGTACAGGGATATTTGAGGAGACCACCACCTGTTTCAGGCCATTGACCCCTCGCCACTCTAAAGTTACCATAGCCATGGGATGTACTTTAGTCTGATTGTCAGCGTTGGTGACTGGATAAGTTTGTCCAGCCAGGTATTGACCAGGGGAAACCAGTTTCTCTGTCACCATGGTGACACTGGCACCTGTATCCCTCAGGCCTTCTACACTTGTCCCATTAATTAAGAGCTGCTGCCTGTATTTTTGCATATTAGGGGGCCAGGCAGCCAGTGTGGCTAAATCCACCCCACCCTCAGAGACTAATGTAGCTTCAGTGTAAACCCTGATTTGCTCTGGGTACACTGTTGATCCCACTTGGAGACTGGCCATTCCAGTGTTAGCTGGAGTAGAGTTAGAAGTGGAACCTTTCTTGGGACAGGCCTTGTCTCAGTTTGGTGTCCCGGCTGATTACAGCTACGACACCAGGCCTTTTTGGGATCAAAGTTTTTACCCTTGTACCCAAAATTGTATTGTGAAGAGGCTCTGGGCCCTCCCTCCTGAGCAGGTTTTTGGAGCCCTGTAGAAGACTCTTTACTATTTTTCCCTTTGGATGTCTCAACACTCTTCCCCTGGGGAGTCTTTGTGATCCCTTTCTTTTGGTCACCCGCTGTGGAAGTCTTGGTCACCCTAGTCTTGACCCAATGGTCTGCCTTCTTTCCCAATTCTTGGGGAGAAATTGGTCCTAGGTCTACCAGATGCAAATAAATTGTACAGCCCATCATAATCATTTACACCACTGCCTTGAATCCAACCATCCAGTGTTTTCACTGAGTAGTCAACAAAATCAACCCAGGTCTGGCTCGAGGATTTTTGAGTCCCCCGAACCTAATTCTATACTCCTCAGTTGAGAATCCAAAGCCCTCAATCAGGGTAGCCTTCATGAGGTCATAGGATTCTGCATCTTTTCCAGAGAGTGTGAGGAGTCTATCCCTACACTTTCCAGTGAACATTTCCCAAAGGAGAGCACCCCAGTGAGATCTGTTTACTTTTCTGGTTGCAAAGCCCTCTCAAAAGCTGTGAACCATTTGGTGATGTCATCACCATCTTCATATTTAGTTACAATCCCTTTAGGGATTTTCAATATGTCAGGAGAATCTCTGACCCTATTTATGTTGCTGCCACCATGGATGGGACCAAAACCCATCTCTTGTCTTTCCGTTTCTATGGCTAGGAGCTGTCTCTCTAAAGCCAATCTTTTGACCATCCTGGCTAGCAGTAGGTCATCTTCACTGAGGCTATCCTCAGTGATTCCAGAGGTGCTGGACTCTCCTGTGAGAGAAGCAGCATCTCTGACTATCACATTTGGAGTCAGGGTTTGAGGAGCCCTGGCCTCCCTAACTAGGACTGGAGGTGGGACTTCCTCCACATCACTAGCTTCCCCCTCTGGGAGGTCATCCTCAGAGGGGTTGTTCTTGGCAAACTCTGCCAAAAGCTCCTGGAGCTGTATTTTGGTAGGGTTTGAACCAGTTCTAATCTTTTTTATTTTGCAGAGAGACCTTAACTCTGACATCCTAAAATTCAAGTAAGGGGTGACGTCGAGTTCCATCACATTCTCTTCTGCATTAGACATTATGGGGGTCATTACAACATTGTCGGTAAAAGTCGCTTACCGCCGTGCAGAAGACCGCCAATACACCGCCGCGGCCGCAGTAGACCGCCACAGCTATTATGACACACATCTCGGAATCCGCTGAAATTCAGACACCCACACAACACCACCACACCAAAGGTCAGCGATAAACATGCAGAAACAAATCCTCCACCTCCACGCCAACAGAAACACGCCCATGCTATTACAACCCACGAATCCACGCGGCGGTCTTTCAACCGCGGTATTCCGTTGGCGGTACACACGGCCGCGCTCAAAATACACACACATCTCCAAAACACAGCCACATTGGACAATTCAAAATATACACACCTGATACACATACAAACAACACTCCCACACACCCAATACAATATAAAACACACACCCACATCACCCACAAACCCCTACGACCAGAAATTCTGAAAGAAGGCCAGAGAGACAGCACAGCAATTGACAACCCCATCACACAGAGGCACACAACACCATCACCCACACAACATCCACGCACAAAACACCACACACCACTATACTCACCACACTCATCAACACATACACTACCCCACACCACACCCACACCACCCCATGGCACGCCAAAGACACCCCCGCTTCTCCAAGGAAGAGCGCAGGGTCATGGTGGAGGAAATCGTCCGGGTAGAGCCACAGCTATTTGGCTCACAGGTACAGCACACATCAATAGCCAGGAAGATGGAGTTATGGTGCAGAATAGTGGACAGGGTCAATGCCGTGGGACAGCACCCAAGAAATAGGGAGGACATCAGGAAGAGGTGGAACGACCTACGGGGAAGGTGCGTTCCGCGGTCTCCAGGCACAACATCGCGGTACAGCAGACTGACGGCGGACCCCCACCTCCTCCCCCACAACTAACAACATGGGAGGAGCAAGTCTTGACCATCCTGCATCCTGAGGGCCTCGGAGGAGTCGGTGGAGGATGGGACACTGGTAAGTCAAATCTTAACTATCAGATCCCCTACCCTACCTGCATGCTATCACACACCCCCACCCTCACCCCCTCCCCTATCACTCCAACTCATCACTAATGTACCAATAACACAAACCACCCATCCCAACACCAAGCCCTGCATGACACAACTAAGCATGGTCACCCCTCACCAAAGCATGCTCACTGCACATACCCAGAACACCCCCCCAACCATCATCACACAAGCCCCCACACAGGAATGCTTGCACTAGGGTTCACGCACACCCACCCATTGCACACCATTACACACACACATGCAATAATCATGCTCTTATGCCCCTGCAGGAACCCGAAGGACCGTCACCACACTAGAGGGTCCAGACAACACCACTCCACCCCCAGAAGAGGCCCACAGTGACGACAGCAGCTCTGCCCTACTGGATCTTGATGACCAGCCCGGACCATCGTGGGCCTCAGGACAGTCAGTTCCCCTTGCACAGGCACAGCCCAACACCGACCATCCACCCTCTGGTAACACCAGCACAGCACCCACCCAGCGGGCCCAAACCTCCCTACCCAGGACAGGTCAATCAGCGGTGTGTCCACCACTACAGGGCACCCAGGCTAACCCACCACCCCAACAACAACAGGGACCTGGGGGCAGTGGTAGTGGGCACACGGTCCAGGGGCCCGAGGCACAGGAACATAGGGGAACTGGGAGGGCTGCTGTGCGACAGAGGGAGAACAGGCCAAGGGAACCAACTCTCCACAAGGCCCTCTCCTCCATCATGGGAGCGTACCACCACTCCCAGGAGACGATGGCGACGGTCCTGGACAAGTTGCAGGAGACCCTGCAGCTGCAGGAGGAGCAGTATTTGGGGTTCAGGGAGGAGCTCAGAACCATCAGCTCCGCCCTGGGCACCATCGTAGGGGTGCTGACGGACATTCAAAAGACCTTGAGGGACACGAGGGAGCTGCATCCCACATGGCCATGGAGGGCCACACCACGGACTCTGAATGCACCAGTGGGACGGAGGGCGAGGGGAGCTTCACGTCGGCCACCGGATCACCAACCAGCGACACAGACTCGTCCGCCGATGGGAGCTCCCCTGTGGTGGCGGCACCATCTGTGCGCCCCACTTCTACAGGTACAGCCGCCACCTCCCCTACCAGCACCGCCCTCCCAGCAGCCCCTCAGCGTTCGCCCCGTGCCCGCTCACCCAGGAGGGTGGGCATCACCTTTGCCCCAGGCACCTCAGGCCCTGCCCCAGTCACCCCTGCTGCCCTCAGTGAGGAGGCCATTGACCTCCTCAGGTCACTCACTGTTGGGCAGTCTACCATTGTGAATGCCATCCAGGGTGTAGAACGAGAGTTACAACATGGTAATGCATTCCTGGAGGGCATTCATTCTGGTCAGGCTGTCCTTCAGTGAACCCTGCAATCTCTGGCCTCGGCACTGATGGCAGCCATTGTCCCTGTGTCTTGCCTCCCCCCTCCAACTTCCTCCACCCAGACCCAATCCCCTGTACCCCAGCCCATCCCAAGCACACCTACAGACCAGCATGCACACAAGTCAACACCCGGAAGTAGCTCAAGCAAACATAGGCACCACACATCCCACAGGCACTCACACAAGCATCACAGCCATACAGACACAGCAACATCCACTGTCTCCACTGTGTTCCCCTCCTCCTCTTCTCCCTCCTCCCTCCCAGTCTCGTCTACACACACACCTGCATGCACCACATCTACAGGCACCAGGAATCGCACCAGGACACCCAGCACCACAAGCCACTCACCTGTACTCACCACCTCCACTGCCATTTACACGTCCCCTGTGTCCTCTCCCAGTGTGTCTGTGGTGCCCCCTCCCAAAGTACACAAACGCCGGCAATCACTCACCCAACATCCATCCGCCTCACGATAGCCTCCTGTGCATGCACCTGCACCCAAAACAGCTAAAGTAACACCTCCGACAACCACCTCCTCTTCCTCCACTCCCAGACCCCCTCCAGCTACCCATCCCAGTGTTCATCAGAAACTGTCCCTCTGTAAAATTTACCTTTTTGCCCCCACCTCCCCCTCCAATTCATCAGTCCCGTCGTAGCGCCTCAGCCAAAAAGCCTCCAATACCAGTGGTGCGTGTTCAAGGCTTGTGGAGTGCACCGGCCACTAGGGCAGGCAGTAGGACCCGGAGCCAAGGCACTGGCAGCCCACCCCCTGTAAAGGCTCTAAAATTGGAGAGTGGACGATGGGACCGTGTTAAGACTCCTGGTGGGACAACAACTGAACTGGGTTCGAAGGGGATTGGAGAGTCAGCTGTGACTCCACCAAAGGTGGGGAAGGTCCAGAGGAAGTCTTGCCAGCCTGTTGTGAGTGTCACGGCGGAGAAGTGCGCCATCATTTCCGGCGGTCCAGACACAACCGCCAGCACCGTCGTCACTGGTCCAGAGTCCACCGCCGGAGTAACAGCCCAGGAGGGCCCAAGTATCGTCACTGGTCCAGAGTCCACCGCCAGAGTAACAGCCCAGGAGGGCCCAAGTATCGTCACTGGTCCAGAGACCACCGTCGGAGTCACAGCCCAGGAGGGCCCAAGTATCGTCACTGGTCCAGAGTCCACCGCCAGAGTAACAGCCCAGGAGGGCCCAAGTATCGTCACTGGTCCAGAGTCCACCACCAGAGTAACAGCCCAGGAGGGCCCAAGTATCGTCACTGGTCCAGAGACCACCGTCGGAGTCACAGCCCCGGAGGGCCCAAGTATTGTCACTGGTCCAGAGTCCACCGCCAGAGTAACAGCCCAGGAGGGCCCAAGTATCGTCACTGGTCCAGAATCCACCGCCAAAGTCACAGCCCAGGAGGGCCCAAGTATCGTCACTGGTCCAGAGTCCACCGCCGGAGTCACAGGCCAGGAGGGCCCAAGTATCGTCACTGGTCCAGAGTCCACCGCCAGAGTCACAGCCCAGGAGGGCACAAGTATCGTCACTGGTCCAGAGACCAGGAGGGCCCTGGAGGGCCCCGGCTGCCACAGCCCCGCTGGGCAATGATGGAACGTCATGCCACACACCAATGCCCAGTGTAGAGATCGTCATGCCACACACCAATGCCCAGTGTAGGGAACGTCATGCCACACACCAATGTCCGTACCAGAACCGCCATGGCAAAGCACCGCTGAACAGCCCTGAACCGCCATGGCAAACCACCGCTGAACAGGGCAAAGACCGCCATGGCAAAGCACCGCTGAACCGCCATGTCAGAGCACCGCTGAACAGGGCAAAGACCGCCATGTCAAAGCACCGCTGAACAGGGCAAAGACCGCCATGGCAAAGCACCGCTGAACAGTCCAAAACCGCCATGTCAGAGCACCGCTGAACAGGGCAAAGACCGCCATGTCAAAGCACCGCTGAACAGTCCTGAACCGCCATGGCAAAGCACCGCTGAACAGGGCAAAGACCGCCATGTCAAAGCACCGCTGAACAGGGCAAAAACCGCCATGGCAAAGCACCGCTGAACAGTCCAGAACCGCCATGTCAGAGCACCGCTGAACAGGGCAAAGACCGCCTGTAGGAGGCTGGACTGGCTTGTAGTGAGTACCAAGGGGTACTTGCACCTTGCACCAGGCCCAGTTATCCCTTATTAGTGTATAGGGTGTCTAGCAGCTTAGGCTGATAGATAATGGTAGCTGAGCAGAGCAGCTTAGGCTGAACTAGGAGACGTGTGAAGCTACTACAGTACCACTTAGTGTCATATGCACAATATCATAAGAAAACACAATACACAGTTATACTAAAAATAAAGGTACTTTATTTTTATGACAATATGCCAAAGTATCTTAGAGTGTACCCTCAGTGAGAGGATAGGAAATATACACAAGATATATATACACAATAGCAAAAATATGCAGTATAGTCTTAGAAAACAGTGCAAACAATGTATAGTTACAATAGGATGCAATGGGGAAACATAGGGATAGGGGCAACACAAACCATATACTCCAAAAGTGGAATGCGAACCACGAATGGACCCCAAACCTATGTGACCTTGTAGAGGGTCGCTGGGACTATTAGAAAATAGTGAGAGTTAGAAAAATAACCCTCCCCAAGACCCTGAAAAGTGAGTGCAAAGTGCACTAAAGTTCCCCTAAGGACAAAGAAGTCGTGTTAGAGGAATAATGCAGGAAAGACACAAACCAACAATGCAACAACTGTGGATTTCCAATCTAGGGTACCTGTGGAACAAGGGGACCAAGTCCAAAAGTCACAAGCAAGTCGGAGATGGGCAGATGCCCAGGAAGTGCCAGCTGCGGGAGCAAAGAAGCTTCTACTGGACAGAAGAAGCTGCGGTTTCTGCAGGAACGCAAAGGGCTAGAGACTTCCCCTTTGGAGGACGGATCCCTCTCGCCTTGTCGAGTCGTGCAGAAGTGTTTTCCCGCCGAAAGAACGCCAACAAGCCTTGCTAGCTGCAAATCGTGCGGTTAGCGTTTTTGGATGCTGCTGTGGCTCAGGAGGGACCAGGAGGTCACAAATTGGACCAGGAGGTAGAGGGGACGTCGAGCAAGACAAGGAGCCCTCTTAGCAGCAGGTAGCACCCGGAGAAGTGCCAGAAACAGGCACTACGAGGATGCGTGAAACGGTGCTCACCCGAAGTCGCACAAAGAAGTCCCACGTCGCCGGAGAACAACTTAGGAGGTCGTGCAATGCAGGTTAGAGTGCCGTGGACCCAGGCTGGACTGTGCACAAAGGATTTCCGCCGGAAGTGCACGGAGGCCGGAGTAGCTGCAAAAGTCGCGGTTCCCAGCAATGCAGTCTAGTGAGGTGAGGCAAGGACTTACCTCCACCAAACTTGGACTGAAGAGTCACTGGACTGTGGGGGCCACTTGGACAGAGTTGCTGGATTCGAGGGACCTCGCTCGTCGTGCTGAGAGGAGACCCAAGGGACCGGTAATGCAGCTTTTTAGTGCCTGAGGTTGCAGGGGGAAGATTCCGTCGACCCACGGGAGATTTCTTCGGAGCTTCTAGTGCAGAGAGGAGGCAGACTACCCCCACAGCATGCACCACCAGGAAAACAGTCGAGAAGGCGGCAGGAACAGTGTTACAGAGTTGCAGTAGTCGTCTTTGCTACTTTGTTGCAGTGTTGCAGGCTTCCAGCGCGGTCAGCAGTCGATTCCTTGGCAGAAGGTGAAGAGAGAGATGCAGAGGAACTCGGATGAGCTCTTGCATTCGTTATCTAAAGTTTCCCCAGAGACAGAAACTCTAAATAGCCAGGAAAGAGGGTTTGGCTACTTAGAAGAGAGGATAGGCTAGCAACACCTGAAGGAGCCTATCACAAGGAGTCTCTGACGTCACCTGGTGGCACTGGCCACTCAGAGCAGTCCAGTGTGCCAGCAGCACCTCTGTTTCCAAGATGGCAGAGGTCTGGAGCACACTGGAGGAGCTCTGGACACCTCCCAGGGGAGGTGCAGGTCAGGGGAGTGGTCACTCCCCTTTCCTTTGTCCAGTTTCGCGCCAGAGCAGGGCTAAGGGGTCCCCTGAACCGGTGTAGACTGGCTTATGCAGAATTGGGCACATCTGTGCCCAAGAAAGCATTTCCAGAGGCTGGGGGAGGCTACTCCTCCCCTGCCTTCACACCATTTTCCAAAGGGAGAGGGTGTAACACCCTCTCTCAGAGGAAGTCCTTTGTTCTGCCATCCTGGGCCAGGTCTGGCTGGACCCCAGGAGGGCAGATGCCTGTCTGAGGGGTTGGCAGCAGCAGCAGCTGCAGTGAAACCCCGGGAAAGGCAGTTTGGCAGTACCAGGGTCTGTGCTACAGACCACTGGGATCATGGGATTGTGCCAACTATGCCAGGATGGTATAGAGGGGGCAATTCCATGATCATAGACATATTACATGGCCATATTCGGAGTTACCATTGTGAAGCTACATATAGGTAGTGTCCTATATGTAGTGAACGCGTGTAATGGTGTCCCCGCACTCACAAAGTCCGGGGAATTGGCCCTGAACAATGTGGGGGCACCTTGGCTAGTGCCAGGGTGCCCACACATTAAGTAACTTAGCACCCAACCTTTACCAGGTAAAGGTTAGACATATAGGTGACTTATAAGTTACTTAAGTGCAGTGTAAAATGGCTGTGAAATAACGTGTGCATTATTTCACTCAGGCTGCAGTGGCAGGCCTGTGTAAGAATTGTCAGAGCTCTCTATGGGTGGCAAAAGAAATGCTGCAGCTCATATGGATCTCCTGGAACCCCAATACCCTGGGTACCTCAGTACCATATACTAGGGAATTATAAGGGTGTTCCAGTAAGCCAATGTAAATTGGTAAAATTGGTCACTAGCGTGTTAGTGACAATTTGAAAGAAATGAGAGAGCATAACCACTGAGGTTCTGGTTAGCAGAGCCTCAGTGAGACAGTTAGGCACTACACAGGGAACACACACATATAGGCCACACACTTATGAGCACTGGGGTCCTGACTAGCAGGGTCCCAGTGACACATAACAAACATACTGAAAACATAGGGTTTTCACTATGAGCACTGGGCCCTGGCTAGCAGGATCCCAGTGAGACAGCGAAAACACCCTGACATACACTCACAAACAGGCCAAAAGTGGGGGTAACAAGGCTAGAAAGAGGCTACTTTCTCACACAACCCCCCCCCCCAAACGAAGGACAATAAGGCTAACCTTGGCCAGTTGAGACTTTATTGTCTAAGTGGTGATAAGTAGAGAGTAGCTCTGCAATAGACTGGTTACTCCCTTTATCATCCACTATATGGTTACTTCCCTGTGGGGATGTAAACCACCCTGTTTGAAGTTTTTTAGCTAAGCAACAATGTGAAGATGTCTTTTCAGAGTTTCTATCAGTAAGTTTTAGTTTAGAGCAGTGGGAATTGTCCACTGAACCTATTTGTAGTGATGGAAATGCCAGACAGGGATGCTGTCTCAGAAAAGCCATAGCTGGGCAAAAACTTTGTCCATATGGCTGGAAGAGAGAACAGGGATGCTGTTTCTCTTGAGTTGGAGCAGGGCAGGTATGCTGTCCTATGAGCTCCACACTAGGGCAGGGATGCTGTCCTAAGTGTTGTGAGGCAGTGCAGGGTTTCTGCACTAAAGTTTCTCTGGGAGGGTTGGAGGGATGCTCCATGTTAACTAAAATGGTGCTCTTTTTCTCACCAATGTTAGTTATCCCACAGAGAGGTACTTCTACCTCAGGGAGTCCAGCTTTGCCAGCTGATGATTCCCTTGGAACAGGTGCCACCCCAGGAGAGGTTTCTCCCACCACAGGAATGGTATCCTGAATGGTAGGGTGGTTAGGGGATACTGTGATACCCTTTTTACCTATTGATGGAGAGGGATCCTGAGTTTTCAGGCCTTCTCTCCTTTGCTTTTTCATTTCAGTAGAAATGAGAGGGAACAATTCCTCAGGGATGCCCAGCATGGCTGCATGGGCATAAAACTCTACATCAGCCCAACCTGAGGCCTCTAGGTCATTACCTAAGAGACAGTCTACAGGTAAGCTAGGTGATACCACCACCTGCTTAGGGCCAGTAACTCCACCCCAACTAAACTGAATTATAGCTAAGGGAAGAAACTTAGTGGAGTTATGGACATCAATAATCTTATACTGTTGTCCAATGATGTGTTGTTCAGGATGCACTAGGTTCTCAGTCACCAAAGTGATACTGGCACCTGTGTCCCTGTAGGCCAAGGCCTCAACACCATTTATTGAAACTGTCTGCCTGTACTTATCCATTGTAAGGGGACAAGCAGCCAGTGTGGCAAGGCCAATGCCACTAGGTGTGACAGAAACTGTCTTGGGACTGACTACCCCAGTTTCTACTATGGACCCATAAGTGAACCCAACTACACCCTTAATTTGACTGTTGCCAGCAGTCCCACCACTAGTACCACTACTGCTAGGGGCACTAGAGCTTGATGTATTAGTGGTGGTAGGCTCAGGGGGTTTACCTGGACAGGACTTATCCCCTGGCCTATGGCCTCTGTTTTTACACACAAAGCACCAAGGCTTTTTAAATTGTGTAGGTTGAGAAGAAGAGGAAGAATTTGTTTTATCTCCACCCCCTGAAGAGTGTTTAAGATTTGAAGTGGAATCTTTGGTTTTACCCTTATCCCCATGCTTATCTTGAGATTTTTCACCATCTTTCTTCTTATTGTTCTCTTTGTCACCCCCTGTATGAACTTTTCTGTTCACCCTTGTTCTGACCCATTTGTCTGCCTTCTTTCCCAATTCTTGGGGAGAGGTCAGATCAGAGTCCACCAAGTACTGGTGCAACAAATCAGACACACAATTATTAAGAATATGCTCTCTCAGGATCAAGTTATACAGGCTGTCATAATCAGTAACTTTACTGCCATGTAACCACCCCTCCAAGGCCTTCACTGAATGGTCAACAAAATCCTGGCTAGCAGGATCCCAGTGAGACAGCGAAAAACACCCTGACATACACTCACAAACAGGCCAAAAGTGGGGGTAACAAGGCTAGAAAGAGGCTACTTTCTCACACCGCCATGTCAAAGCACCGCTGAACAGGGCAAAGACCGCCATGGCAAAGCACCGCTGAACAGGGCAAAGACCGCCATGGTGAAGACCGCTGAACAGGGCAAGCACCGTGTAGGAATTAAAAGGCCGCCACATCAGGCATCCTTATCCCATGTGCAGCTGGGACAGTGACAGGACATGAACTTTCATGGGGAGACTCATCCAGTATGGGCACCAGTCCCACCCAGTACCAGTAGAGAACTGCATCTACTTGAGAGACTGTACCTTTGCACTCCCCAGGATGGCACAGTGGGCAAGCCACCCACTGTAGAGACTTGAGAGACTGTGGCTTTGCACTCCCCAGGATGGTACAGTGGGCAAGCCACCCACTGTAGAGACTTGAGAGACTGTGGCTTTGCACTCCCCAGGATGGTACAGTGGGCAAGCCACCCACTGTAGAGACTTGAGAGACTGTGGATTTGCACTCCCCAGGATGGTACAGTGGGCAAGCCACCCACTGTAGAGACTTGAGAGACTGTGGCTTTGCACTCCCCAGGATGACACAGTGGGCAAGCCACCCACTGTAGAGACTTGAGAGACTGTGGCTTTGCACTCCCCAGGATGGTACAGTGGGCAACCCACCCACTTGTGAGACTTGAGAGATTGTGGCTTTGCACTCCCCAGGATACATCAATGGGCATGGTGCCCCGTCGTGGATCTGGCTTCGCATTCATCTGGCTGAGGTGCCCCCCCTTCCCTTACCCCTGAGGTGCCTGTAGTATTTCTATCTGATGCCCCGGCAGTGTTCTCTCCGATTGTGGTCAGGTGTCGTTTGTGGGCCTCGCCCATGCATTTTTGGACTGTTGGTGCACGGACATTGTTGTGTACATATCTGCACTACTTCTCGTATTGTATATAATTATGAGTGATTTTCTAATATATATCTGTATATTTTTGTATGACATGTATATTGGCACATTATAATGTTTGACCGAATTTCGCATTGTCTTTTCATTCTTCTGGGGGGATTGTGGGTTGTTACTGTTATTTTTGTGAATGCATTGGTGTGTATGTTGTGATATGCGAGGGTGGGGGTGTTTGGTGGGTGTCCCCCTAACTTTTGCCTCCCCCCTCCCCCGTGTCGTAGGTGCAGTACTCACCGGTGTCTTCTGCGCCTACATAGCTGTTGTTCGTAGAGGAGCAGAAAGACAAGGGCAGGGAGTATTTGTAATTCCGGGTCCATGGAGTCCTCGTTCCTCGTGGGATGTGTTCAGGTGAGCGTTTTCCCATAGCAAAAGCTGTTTCCGCTGTGTTTGTATCCACGGTGAATCCGCCCCGGAAAAGGTGGCGGATTGGCGGGTTGTAATACTGTGGGCGGTACATTGTCTCCCGCCTGTCTGTTGGCGGTAACCGCCGCGCTGCTTGTCTGTACTGCCGTGGCGGGCGATGTGTTAAAGTGGCTGTCTTTGTTGGCGGTTCCCTTTTTTTGTCCGCCGGCCTGTTTGCGGTATTTCCGCAGCTTTAACACCGTCCGCCAGGGTTATAATGACCACCTATGTTTCTAAAAGTTTGAATACTTTTTAAGAATCTAAAACTATCTCTAGAACTTAATTTAAACTTTTACAAAACTTTTAAACTCTAAAAGAAATGCTAACAGGGACTAACACAAGGCCCTAGCAGGACTTTTAAAAATTTCGAAAAATAGCTCAAATTTCAAAAATCAGTTTCTAATGACAATTTTTGGAATTTAGTCGTGTGATCAGGTATTGGCTGAGTAGTCCAGCAAATGCAAAGTCTTGTACCCCACCGCTGATCCACCAATGTACGAAGTTGGCTCTGTATGGGCTATTTCAAAGTAAGGAATAGCATGCACAGAGTCCAAGGGTTCCCCTTAGAGGTAAGATAGTGGCAAAAAGAGATAATTCTAATGCTCTATTTTGTGGTAGTGTGGTCGAGCAGTAGGCTTATCAGAGGGTAGTGTTAAGCATTTGTTGTACACACACAGGCAATAAATGAGGAACACACATTCAGAGACAATTCCAGGCCAATAGGTTTTTGTATAGAAAAATATATTTTATTTTAAGAACCACAGGTTCAAGATTTACAAGTAATACTTTAAATGAAAGGTACTTCACTTAGGAACTTTGAATTAGCAAAATAGCATATACAGTTTTCACACAAATGACACATAGCTATTCTAAAACTAGACACTTAGGGGGTCATTGCAACATTGGCGGTAAAAGCCGCTTACCACCGTGCAGAAGACCGGCAATACGCCACCGCGGCCGCGGAATTCCGCCACAGCTATTATGACACACATCTCGGAATCCGCTGAAATTCAGACACCCACACAAGTCCGCCACACCAAAGGTCAGTGTTAAACTGGCGAAAACAAAACCTCCACCGTCACGCCAACAGAAACACGCCCATGCTATCACGACCCACGAATCCACGTGGCGGTCTTTTAACCGCGGTATTCCATTGGCGGTACACACCGCCGCGCTCAAAATACACACACATCTCCAAAACACCGCCACATTGGACAATTCCAAATACACACCCCTGATACACATACAAACACCACTCCCACACACCCAACACAATATAAAACACACACCCACATCACCCACAAACTCCTACGACCATAAATTTTGACGAAGGCCAGAGAGACTGCACAGCATAGACAACCTCACCACACAGAGGCACACAACACCATCACCCATACAACATTCCACGCACAAAACACCACACACCACTACACATCACCACACACATCAACACATACACCACCCCACACATCACCCACACCACCCCATGTCACGCCAAAGACACCCCAGGTTTTCCGAGGAGGAGCTCAGGGTCATGGTGGAGGAAATCCTACGGGTAGAGCCACAGCTATTTGGCTCACAGCTACAGCACACCTCCATAGCCAGGAAGATGGAGCTATGGCGCAGAATCGTGGACATGGTCAACGCTGTGGGACAGCATCCAAGAAATCGGGAGGACATCAGGAAGAGGTGGAACGACCTACGGGGGAAGGTGCGTTCTGTGGTCTCCAGGCACAACATCGCAGTACAGCGGACTGGCGGCGGACCCCCACCTCCTCCCCCACAACTAACAACATGGGAGGAGCAAGTCTGGACCATCATGCATCCAGAGGGCCTCGGGGGAGTCGGTGGAGGAATGGACACTGGTAAGTCAAATCTTAACTATCATATCCCCCACCCTACCTGCATGCTATCACACACCCCCACCCTCAACCCCTCCCCTATCACTCCAACTCCTCACTAATGTACTAATAACACAAACCACCGATCCCAACACCAAGCCCTGCAAGACACAAGTAAGCATGGTCACCCCTCACTAAAGCATGCTCACTGCACATACACATAACAACCCCCTAAACCATCATCACACAAACCCCCACACAGGAATGCTTGCATTGGGGTACACAAACACCCACCCATTGCACACCATGACACACACACATGCAATAATCATGCTCTTATACCCCTGCAGGACCACTACAGAACATCACCACACAGGAGGGTCCAGACATTTTCACTCCACCCACAGAAGAGGCCCACAGTGACGACCCTCTGGTAACACCAGCACAGCACCCACCCAGCGGGCCCATACCTCCGTACACAGGACACGTCAATCAGCGGTGTGTCCACCACTACAGGGAACCCAGGATGACCCACCACCCCAACAACAACAGGGACCTGGAGGCAGTGGTAGTGGGCACACAGTCCAGGGGACGGAGGCACAGGAACACAGGGGAACTGGGAGGGCTGCTGTGCGACAGGGGGCGGACAGGCCAAGGGAACCCACTCTCCACGAGGCCCTCTCCTCCATCATGGAAGCATACCACCACTCCCAGGAGACGATGGTGACGGTCCTGGCCAAGTTTCAGGAGACCCAGCGCCTGCAGGAGGAGCAGTATTTGGGGTTCAGGGAGGAGCTCAGAACCATCAGCTCCGCCCTGGGCACCATCGTAGGGGTGCTGAAGGACATACAAAAGACCATGAGGGACACTGTGGCACTCCAAGGGGCCCCTGACACTAGCATGGACGATGAACTGCCCACCACCTCCGCCGGCGCTAGTGGACAGGATGCCCCGCCACAGGACCACCACACCAGCACCCCACCCCCTGCAGACGGACAACCACCCCGCAAGCGGTCCCTGAGATCCAGGAACAGGACAGAGCAAGATGGCAAGACCCCCGCCAGGAAATGAGACCACCCTGATTGTCCGCCCACTGTCCCACTTTTGTTACCCTGTCCACATTGGAACTGCCCCAGCTCCACTTCCTATGCCCATATGGGCAAAGCACCTGTGAGACGAATAGACTGGACTCTGCCATGGACATTCCTCCACCATCACCCATCACCATTTTACAACCCCCTTCCATTTTTGAGCACTTAAATAAACACCCTTGAAGCACAAAACAATCTGGAGTCAGTCTGTGATTTGGTAAATTTGTATTATCAATGACAGTGTCAAAATGTGTTTTCAATTGTAATGTCAACATACCTATGTCACACATCACAAGTCCATGAAGGATGCAAGCAGATGACACACGTTGGTAACCACACCTGTGAAACCGTATTGGAAAGGTACAACTCAGTTACCAAATACTGCTACTAAATGACAGACAGGATAGAGGTAGAAGTGTGAAAGTGAATGTAATAGTAAAACAAAATATTCTCACCTGTGTGTCACTGGAAATATTGCTGTATGACTGACTCCCTGTTGTCTATGTCTTCTTCCTTAGCTTCCTCCTCATCACTGTCCACAGGCTCCACAGCTGCCACAACACCGCCATCTGGACCATCCTCCTGCAGAAAAGGCACCTGGCGTCGCAAAGCAAGATTGTGAAGCATTGAGCAGGCGATGATGATCTGGCACACCTTCTTTGGTGAGTAGAATAGGGAACCACCTGTCATATGGAGGCACCTGAACCTGGCCTTCAGGAGGCCGAAGGTGCGTTCTATCACCCTCCTAGTCCGCCCATGGGCCTCATTGTAGCGTTCCTCTGCCCTGGTCCTGGGATTCCTCACAGGGGTCAATAGCCATGACAGATTGGGGTAACCAGAGTCCCCTAATAGCCACACACGGTGCCTCTGGAGTTGACCCATCACATACAGGATGCTGCTATTCCGCAGAATGTAGGCATCATGCACTGAGCCAGGGAACATAGCATTTACCTGGGAGATGTACTGGTCTGCCAAACATACCATCTGTACATTCATTGAATGATAACTCTTCCGGTTCCTGTACACCTGTTCACTCCTGCGGGGGGGGGACCAGAGCTACATGGGTCCCATCTGTTGGAAAATGGGTTATTGGTAGGGCAGGTAGGTACCTACACCTAGCAACAAGCCACTATCCTCCACCTAGGTACAGTTAGGTCTCAGTAAATTAATCCCAGCTCAACCCTTGGTAGCTTGGCAACGAGCGTCAAGGCTTAACTTAGGAGACAAAGGCCCTCATTCTGACCTTGGCGGTCTTTTCGCAAGACCGCCGAGTTACCGCCGCGGTGAAGACCGCCGACCGCGGCGGTATGCCGCTGTGCGTATTCCGACCGCTGGGAGCGTTCCGCCGGGAAACCGCCAGCAGCCACACTGGCGGTCGGCGGGAAAGTGGAGACTGGTCAACCTCCACCGCCACGCCAGCAGAACACCGCCCACAGAATTACGACCCACATATCTGTGTGGTGGTCTTCTGTTGGCGGTGTTCTGTTGGCGGTCACCTCCCCATGGCTCCCGTCGCCTCCCGGAGGACCAACGCACAAGGTAAGTTGATCGTCCGTTAGGGGAGGGGGTGGGGGGGTGTTGTGTGATGTGTGCGTGCATTGGGGTGTGCGTGTGAGTGTGTAGAGGGGGTGTGTGAGTGCGTGTATGCGGGCAGGGGGTGCTGCTGTGTCTATGGGTAATGTGTGCAGTTCGGCGGGTGCGCGTTTCTGCATGTATGTGTGCGGGTATGTGTCCCCGTTGTGTATGTGTGTGTGTAGGGGGTGTGTGCATGTCGGGGTGCATGTATGTGCATGTCGGGGGTGGGGGTGGGGAGGGGGTTCGTACCACCTCTGGGTGGTGGCAGGGGGGTGGAGGGTGTGGGGGGAGGACTCGTGGGGGGTAGTGGGGGGTGGAAGAGACCCCTATCAGTGCCAGGGAAGGAATTCCCTGGCCCCGATAGTGCCTACCGCCATGGTTCGCATGGCGGTTCCCGACCGCCAGAAACCGCGGCGGTAAGCAGGGTCATGATACCGTTGGCGGTCTTGGGACGACCGCCGGGCCGGAGTGCGCAAACTCCAGCCCGGCGGTCATGACCGCCGTGGCGGTCGGAGTGGGGAAGTGGCAGTCGATCGCGGCGGTGACCGCCGCGGTCAGAATGCCATTTTTTTGACCGCTGGTCTGTTCGCGGTCCGACCGCCGCCTCTCCGCCGACCGCCGAGGTCAGAATGAGGGCCAAAGTGTAAAGCATTCAAATATCACAAAACAGTAATTAAATAAAACACAGGAAACAGTTTAAAAATCCAAAACCAATTTATAAAAATAGTTTATATTTTTATCTTTAAAATGACACCAAAACGAATAAAATCGGATAAAGGGAACCGGAGATATGAATTTTTAAAGAATTATTACTTTTCTAGCGCTTAGAAACAAAAAGCGCCAATCGGGTCATCTGGTTGCACCACGACCGGGGCAAAGTCAAACTTTCAGGCCGACCGCGATGGAGCCCTGCTCGGCTACAGGTCGCGGGAGGCCTCGGTTAAAAAGTTACCTTCTGACTTAGTCTTTATTTTGAAGACGAACCTGCCAGATGAACACGACCTCCTGGAGCTCTTGTCCGGATACGCGATGTGGGTTTCCTCGGTGGAGACTTTTACCTTCGGACTTAGTCGTTTTTTCGAGATGAAAATCCTTCGACCGGGGTAAACCTGGATCTTGATCCGACGTCCATGTAGCCCTTCTCGGATACGATGGCTGGGAGGTCCCGGTCAACTTTTTACGTTCGGACTTAGGGGGTCATTCTGGTCGACGGGAGCACCGCCGACAGGCCGGCGGTGCCCCGCAGGGCATTCTGACCGCGGCGGTAAAGCCGCGGTCGGACCGGCAACACTGGCGGTCTCCCGCCAGTGTACCGCCGCCCTTTTGAATCCTCCAAGGCGGCGCAGCTGCGCCGCCGAGGGGATTCCGACCCCCCCTACCGCCATCCAGTTCCCGGCAGTCCGCCCGCCGGGAACCGGATGGCGGTAGGGGGGGTCGTGGGGCCCCTGGGGGCCCCTGCAGTGCCCATGCCACTGGCATGGGCACTGCAGGGGCCCCCGTAAGAGGGCCCCTACAAGTATTTCACTGTCTGCTTGGCAGACAGTGAAATACGCGACGGGTGCAACAGCACCCGTCGCACCTTCCCACTCCGCCGGCTCGATTACGAGCCGGCATCCTCGTGGGAAGGGAGTTTTTCCCTGGGCTGGCGGGCGGTCTTTTGGCGACCGCCCGCCAGCCTAGGGAAAAACTTAGAATACCCTCCGCGGTCTTTTGACCGCGGAGCGGTATTTCGGAGGGGGGAACTCTGGCGGGCGGCCTCCGCCGCCCGTCAGGGTCAGAATGACCCCCTTAGTCTCTTTTTCGGATGTTTTTCTTTACCGGGACGAACCACGAAATCAGGCTGGGTCGCGGTTGAGGCAAGCCGGCTAGAATTTCCGCGGCGGGTCGGTCCCTCTCTGGAGCTTTTTTACAAAATTTGTCAAATCTTCTCCAAACTTCTGGTGCTTCACCCAGATGTTCTTTTAAGGTTCTTTTGGGGTCCACAGCTCACCCCAAGGGTCCAGAAGTTCTGTGATGGTCCTTGGGGGGTGCGGACTTCAACTCCCAGAATGCACCTGGCGCAAACTCCTTTTTGGCCACTGGGCAGTGGTCAACTGGTCTCTTTTTTAGGAGTTGGTGCAGGGGACTCTGGATAGCAATTTTTCACCTGTAGCAAACAGGGACTCCCTCCTTGAACCAGTTGAAGCCAGGCAAAGTCCTTCTTGTGGTGAAGCCCAAGTGTGCAGCTGGTGCAGTCCTTCTGAGTGCAGGTTCCAGGTGCAGGCCAGGGGTCCAGCAGGGCAGTCCTTCTTCTCCTTAAGTTCCTTCTTCTTGAAAGTTGGCGGGGATCTGAGGTGTGGGTGCAGGTCTGCCAGTTTTATCCTTGCTCCTGGGTGAAAAGCAGGGGGGCCCTGGTTCTCCAATCAGGGACAGGGTCGTCCCCCTGTGATGACCACTTCCTGGGAAGTGTGGCAAAAATCCATCCCAGAAGGCAACAGTCTCTAAAAATCCAACATGGATGAATCTGATTTTTGGAGGTTACATCTGGCTGAGCCCACCCACTGGTGTGGCTAAAAATCATAAACACACCCCTCTCCTAATCTAATCAAGGGGGCACCTAGCTGTCTGGGGTTGCAGGATGTGGGGGTGTTGCTGGGTGCTGCAAATGTCCTTCTCTGCCTTTGAAGACCAGTTTGGCAGCCCTCCCCCTTCCTGCCTCACCATCTGCTGAGGGGAGATTCTCTCCCCCAAGCACATTCCTTTGTGTGAAGTCTGGCCACTTCACACCTCATCAAGGCAGCCTGGCAGAAGCTGCTGCAGGCTGGCCAATCAGAGCACAGCAGCAAAAACAATGCAGAGCTGAAATTGGCAACTTTTTAGGTAAAGTCTAAACTTTTTACCTGGACAAGTTATATTAAATCCAACAACTGGAAGTTGTGGGATTTATTACAACAATCAATTTGATACCAAATTCTTGGTATGTAACATTTAAGGAGACTTTAAAATTTAAAATAAAGTCTGCCCATTCTAGCCTATGAAGGCCATTTACTTCAATGAGGGAAAAACAAATTTGGCTGTTTTTACCTCACCAGGGCTTATAAATCTATTTTTATAAAGTCCCTGCTTATAGTTACATGGCACCCAGCCCTAGGGGCACATAGGGCACACCTTAGGGGTGACTTATATGTAAAAATAAGGTAGTTTAAGACTTTGGAAGTACCTTTAATTCCAAAGTCGAATTTGCATATAACTTTAATTTAAAAGCAGCCAGCAAGGCAGGCTTGCTTTTAAAATGACACTGGGCACCTCAGCAATGCACCTAGGTGTGCACCACCTATGCTGTGGTCCCTAAACCTACATGCCCTACCATATACTAGGGACTTATAGGTAGGTTAACTTAGCCAATTATAATTAGCCTAATTTGCATATCCATTTTACACAGAGCACAGGCCCTGGGACTGGTTAGCAGTACCCAGGGCACCTTTAAAGTCAGGAAAACACCAGCATAAAGTGGAAAATGGGGGCAAAAAGTTAGGGGGCCTCTGCAATCAGCCCTGTTTTCTCACACCATCAATAGCACCTATGATGTTGGGGATATGTCCAAGGGCATAGAAGTCACCTTTCACTGTAGCCAAATCCTCCACCTGTGGGAAAACGATGTAGCTCCTCATGTGTTTCAGAAGGGCAGACAACACTCTGGACAACACGTTGGAAAACATAGGCTGGGACATCCCTGATGCCATAGCCACTGTTGTTTGAAATGACCCACTTGCAAGGAAATGGAGCACTGATAGCACCTGCACTTGAGGGGGGATTCCTGTGGGATGGCGGATTGGTGACATCAGGTCTGGCTCCAACTGGGTACACAGTTCCTGGATTGTGGCACGGTCAAACCTGTAGGTGATGATTAAATGTCGCTCTTCCATTGTCAAGAGGTCCACCAGCGGTCGGTACACCGGAGGATTCCTCCATCTCCTCACATGTCCCAGCTGACGGTGCCTAGGAAGGACAACAGCGACCACAGAGTCAACAAATTCCCAGGTATGTACCCACAGCTACACAGAACACGAAACATAATCCAAAAAGGTGTCTGTAAGTGTGTTGAGTCCAGGCCTAGGTATGTGTGACGCAGTTGAAAATGAAGCCATGTAGGCCCCTGAAATGGCGGCTGCCTGACCTCTAAAGTGGGACAATGGGATGTGAGGTATCTGCGCTGGCGTTGTACACCGTCGCGGTAGGCGGTCGTAGACTGCGGCGCAATGCTGCATTGGTTAACATTGGACCCTATGGGTCCCAGCAGCCAATGATGAAGTGCGCCAGCGGTGATGATACGCACCGCCGCGGACGTGACCGCCATTTTCTATCTGTTCAATCACTCGATACCTGATCTTCGACAGGAGAGGACCTACACTGCAAGTGCTGCTGTGACCTCGGTCTGGAAGAGACAATGGCTGCTGCGTCTGGGGAAAGGGCCCCTGCCTTCACTGCTCAGGAGTTAGAGAAGCTCATGGGCAGGGTCCTCCCCCAGTACACGCTACTCTAAGGTCCTCCAGACCAACAGGTAAGTACACAGGGAGCACGTTGTATGGGCTATGCCTGGGTGGAGAGGGCTGGATGTCAGTAGGAAGGGGGCAGAGTTCAGGGAACATGAAGGACTGTGAATGCATGTGCCACATGGCAAGGGTAGGGATGGGTGCCACCCACTTCGACGGTGCTGTTGTTAATGACTTCTCTTCTTCCCCTATACATGTCATGTAGGTCAGCGCCCACCAGAAGAAGGACATTTGGCGTGCCATCGCCAAGGACGTCCGGACCCTGGGGGTCCACCAGAGACGGGGCACCCACTGCCGGAAAAGATGGGAGGACATTCGCCGCTGGAGCAAGAAGACAGCGGAGGTCCAGCTGGGGATGGCCTCCCAACGTGGGAGGGGTGCCCGTCGCACCATGACCCCCCTGATGTTCCGGATTCTGGCGGTGGCCTACCTTGAGTTGGATGGGCGCTTGAGGGCATCACAGCAGACACAAGGGGGTGAGTACACTCTCATTCTGCAGACTTTGCGCGCAGTGGAGGGGTCTGGGTGGAGGAGGAGGGCTGTGGGTTTCCCTAGGCCAGGGCGAGTTCCGTAGGCTAGGCACCTCCGTAATGCAGGCCATGTGCCACTCCACCCTACCTCTGTAGAGTGCCAAGTACAGGTATACATGTCCCTGTGTCATCTATGTGGGCAGATGACCACCATAGCCATGTAGGCCAGATCCCAGGAATTGCATCTGTAGAGGCCAAGAGCACGGCGTAGTGCAGGGGGCTGCTGTGTCTGTACTGTCCGCCAACGGTAGCGGTAAGCCCCGCACTCAACCTGTCTTTCTTCTGTTGTCCCCCCCCCCTTTTTGTGCTCTCCCTGTTCTTGTGTGCATCAGCATCATCAGGCGGAGGTACAGTGGCACCAGAGCACGAGGGAGCTGCATCCCACATGGCCATGGAGGGCCACACCACAGACTCTGAATACACCAGTGGGACGGAGGGCGAGGGGAGCTTCACGTCAGTCACCGGATCACCAAACAGCGACACGGACTCATCCGCCGATGGGAGCTCCCTTGTGGTGGCGGCACCATCTGTGCCCCCCACTTCTACAGGTACAGCCGCCACCACCCCTACCAGCATCGCCCTCCCAGCAGCCCCTCAGCCTTCGTCCCGTGCCCGCTCACCCAGGAGGGTGGGCATCACCTTCGCCCCAGGCACCTCAGCCCCTGCCCCAGTCACCCCTGCTGCCCTCAGTGAGGAGGCCATTGACCTCCTCAGGTCACTCACTGTTGGGCAGTCTACCATTGTGAATGCCATCCAGGGTGTAGAAAGGGAGTTGCAACACGGTAATGCATTCCTGGAGGGAATTCATTCTGGTCAGGCTGCCCTTCATCGAACCCTGCAATCTCTGGCCTCAGCACTGATGGCAGCCATTGTCCCTGTGTCTAGCCTCCCCCCTCCAACTTCCTCCACCCAGACCCAATCCCCTGTACCCCAGCCTATCTCAAGCACACCATCAGACAAGCATGCATACACCTCAACACACAAAAGTAGCTCAGGCAAACATAAGCACCACACAACCCACAGGCACTCAAACAAGCATCACCCACATACAGACACAACAACATCCACTGCCTCCACTGTCGTCTCCCTCCTCCCTCCCAGCGTCGTCTACACTCTCACCTGCATGCACTACATCTACAGGCACTAGGACTCGCACCAGAACACCCAGCACCACACCCCGCTCACCTGCACTCACCACCCCCACTACCATTTACACGTCCCGTGTCCACTTCCAGTGTGTCTGTGACGCCCCCTCCCAAAGTACACAAACGCGGGCACCCACACACCCAACATCCATCCACCTCATGACAGCCTCCAGTACCTGCACCTGCACCCAAATCACCTAAAGTTACACCTCCTACAACCACCTCCTCTTCCTCCACTCCCAGACCTCCTCCAGCTACCCATCCCAGTCTTCGTCAGCAACTCTTCCTCAGCAACGTTGACCTCTTTGCCACCACCCCCACCCCTCCAATTCATAGGTCCCGTAGTAGCACCTCAGCCAAAAAAAGTCCAGTACCAGTGGTGCGTGTTAAAGGTGTGTGGAGTGCACCAGCCACCAGGGCAGCCAGTGTGACACGGAGCCAAAGCACTGCCAGTCCACCCCCTGTAAAGCACCTTAAGTTGGAAAGTGGCCGACTGGACAGGGTGAAGACTCATGGCGGCAAAACTGCTCACAAGGGTCCCAGGGGGAGTGCCGAGTCAGCTGTGACTCCTCCAAAGGTGGTGAAGGGCCAGAAGAAGTCTGCACAGTCTGGGAAGAGCAGCACGGCGGAGAAGGGCGCCATCCTCCCCGGCGGCCGGGACGCCACCGCTAGCACTATCGTCACTGGTCAGGAGACCACCGCCAGAGTCATTGCCCAGGAGGGCAGCATAATCGTCACTGGTCCGGAGACCACCGCCAGAGTCAGTGCCCAGGAGGGCACCACAATCGTCACTGGTCAGGAGACCACCGCCGGAGTCATTGCCCAGGAGGGTAGCACAATCGTCACTGGTCAGGAGACCACCGCCAGAGTCATTGCCCAGGAGGACAGCACAATCGTCACTGGTCAGGAGACCACCGCCGGAGTCATTGCCCAGGAGGGCAGCACAATCGTCACTGGTCAGGAGACCACCGCCAGAGTCAGTGCCCTGGAGGGCAGCACTGTAGTCACTGGTCCGGAGAGCATCAGTGCCCTGGAGGGCCCCGGCAGCCACAGCCCCGCTGGGCAATGAGGGACCGTCATGCCACACACCAATGCACAGGTCAGAAACTGCAAAGTCAAGCACCGCTGAACAGGGCACAGACCGCCATGGCAAAGCACCGCTGAACAGGGAAAAGACCGCCATGGTGAAGACCGCTGAACAGGGCAAAGCACAGCTGAACAGGTCAGAAACTGCAAAGTCAAGCACCGCTGAACAGGGCACAGACCGCCATGGCAAAGCACCGTTGAACAGGGAAAAGACCGCCATGGTGAAGACCGCTGAACAGGGCAAAGCACCGCTGAACAGGTCAGATACTGCAAAGTTAAGCACAGCTGAACAGGGCACAGACCGCCATGGCAAAGCACCGCTGAACAGGGAAAAGACCGCCATGGTGAAGACCGCTGAACAGGGCAAAGCACTGCTGAACAGGTCAGAAACTGCAAAGTCAAGCACCGCTGAACAGGGCACAGACCGCCATGGCAAAGCACCGCTGAACAGGGAAAAGACCGCCATGGTGAAGACCGCTGAACAGGGCAAAGCACCGCTGAACAGGTCAGATACTGCAAAGTTAAGCACCGCTGAACAGGGCACAGACCGCCATGGCAAAGCACCCCTGAACAGGGAAAAGACTGCCAAATCAAGCATCGTTAGCCCATGTGCAGCTGAGACAGTGACGGGACAGGAACCGTCACGGGGAGCCTGATGCAGTCTGGGCACCAGTCCCCCTCCAGAACCAGTGGAGACTGATATCCACTTGAGAGACTGTGGCTTTGCACCCCCCAGGATGGCCCGGTGGGCAACCCACCCACTGTAGAGACTTGAGAGACTGTGGCTTTGCACTCCCCAGGATGGTCCAGTGGGCAACCCACCCACTGTAGAGACTTGAGAGACTGTGGCTTTGCACTCCCCAGGATTGAACAGTGGGCAACCCACTGTAGGAGGCTGGCCTGGCTTGTAGTGGGTACCAAGAGGTACTTACACTCTGTACCAGGTCCAGCTATCCCTTATTAGTGTAGAAGAGGTGTTTCTAGCAGCTTAGGCTGATAGAAGGTAGCTATAGCAGAGCAGCTTAGGCTCAACTAGGAGACATGCAAAGCTCCTACTATACCACTGGTGTCATATGCACAATATCATCAGAAAACACAATACACAGATATACTAAAAATAAAGGTACTTTATTTTTATGACAATATGCCAAAAGTATCTCAGTGAGTTCCCTCAGTATGAGGATGCCAAATATACACAAGATATATGTACACAATACCAAAAATATGCAGTAATAGCAAAAGGAAGTAATGCAAGCAATGTAGAATTACAGTAGATTGCAATAGGAGCACATAGGTATAGGGGCAACACAAACCACATACTCCAAAAGTGGAATGCGAACTACGAATGGACCCCAAACCTATGTGAGCTTGTAGAGGGTCGCTGGGACTGTAAGAAAACAGTGAGGGTTAGAAAAATAGCCGACCCCAAGACCCTGAAAAGTGGGTGTAAAGTGCACCTATATTCCCCAGAGAGCACAAAAGTCATGATAGGGGAATTCTACAAGGAAGACCAACACCAGCAAAGCAACCAAAGTGGATTTCCAGACGAGAGTACCTGTGGGACAAGGGGACCAAGTCCAAGAGTCGCGACAAAGTCGAGAGTGGGCAGATGCCCAGGAAATGCCAACTGAGGGTGCAAAGGAGCTGCCACCGGATGGTAGAAGCTGTGGATTCTGCAAGAACGAAGAGGGCTAGAAACTTCCCCTTTAGAGGATGGATGTCCCACGTCGTGAAGAAGCTTGCAGAGGTGTTCCCACGCAGAAAGACTGCAAACAAGCCTTGCTAGCTGCAAGGGTCGCGGTTAGTGTTTTTGGATGCTGCTGTGGCCCAGGAGGGACCCGGATGTCGCCACTTGGATGAGGAGACAGAGGGGACGCCTAGCAAGTCAGGGAGCTCTCACAGAAGCAGGCAGCACCCGCAGAAGTACCGGAACAGGCACTTGGAAGAGGAGTGAACCGGAGCTCACCCGAAGACACAAAAGGGAGTCCCACAACGCCAGAGGACAACTCAGGAGGTTGTGCACTGCAGGTTAGAGTGTCGGGGACCCAGGCTTGGCTATGCACAAAGGAAATCCTGGAAGAGTGCACAGGAGCCGGAGCAGCTGCAAATCACGCGGTACCCAGCAATGCAGTCTAGCGTGGGGAGGCAAGGACTTACCTCCACCAAACTTGGACTGAAGAGTCACTGGACTGTGGGAATCCAATCCATGATAGTTTGGAATTTTCCCCTGAAGTGGTGCAATCTGTTCTCCACCTCCAAGGTGTCCCAGATAAACCACTTTCCCCTGCCCTATCTGGCACTTTGAAGCCTTGATAGTGAGGCCTGCCTTTTGCAGGGCCTCCAAAACGTTCCATAGGTGGACCAGGTGATCATCCCAGGTGGAGCTAAAGACAGCTATATCATCTAGATATGCTGCACTAAAAGTCTCCAACCCTTGCAGGAGTGTAATCACCAACCTCTGAAAAGTGGCAGGTGCATTTTTCAAACCAAAGGGCATTACTGTGAATTGGTAGTGCCCCCCAATAGTCGAAAATTCTGTTTTTGCTTTAGCATCCTCTGATAACTTGATCTGCCAATACCCTGCAGTCAAATCAAAGGTGCCTAGATACTTGGCAGATGCCAGTGTATCTATGAGCTCATCTGCCCTGGGTATAGGGTGAGCATCAGTTTTAGTTACCTGGTTGAGACCTCTGTAATCTACACAAAACCTCATCTCTCTTTTCCCATCTTTTGAGTGAGGCTTTGGTACAAGCACCACAGGAGAGGCCCAGGGCTTTCAGAGTGCTCAACCACTCCCAGTTCAAGCATTTTCTGAACCTCTTGTTTTATGCAGTCTCTGACATGGTCAGGCTGCCTATAGATCTTACTTTTGACAGGCATGCTGTCTCCAGTATCTATAGTGTGCTCACACCAAGAAGTGGTGCCTGGCACAGTAGAAAAGAGTTCAGAAAACTGACCCAGGAGATTTATGCAGTTGTCTTTCTGTTCAGCAGTAAGACAGTCTGCTAAAACTACACCTTCCACTAGAGCATCTTGTTCTGTGGAAGAGAAGAGATCAGGGAGAGGGTCACTCTCTTCTTCCTGTCCTTCATCTGTTGCCATGAGCAGGGTGAGATCAGCCCTGTCATAGTAGGGTTTCAGGCGATTGACATGGGGCACCCTAAGGGGACTCCTGGCAGTGCCTAAGTCAACCAAGTAGGTGACTTCTCCCTTCTTTTCAACAATAATGTGGGGTCCACTCCATTTGTCTTGGAGTGCTCTTGGGGCCACAGGCTCCAAGACCCATACCTTCTGTCCTTGTTGGTACTGAATCAGAACAGCCTTCTGGTCATGCCATTGCTTTTGGAGCTCTTGGCTGGCATGAAGGTTTTTACTGGCCTTTTTCATATACTCAGCCATTCTGGATCTTAGGCCAAGTACATAGTCCACTATGTCTTGCTTAGGAGCTTTTAAAGGTTGTTCCCAACCCTCCTTTACAAGTGTTAGAGGACCTCTTACAGGGTGTCCAAATAGGAGTTCAAAGGGGCTGAAGCCCACTCCTTTTTGGGGTACCTCCCTGTAAGCAAAAAGGAGGCAAGGTAACAGGACATCCCATCTCCTCCTGAGTTTTTCAGGGAGTCCCATTATCATTCCTTTGAGAGTTTTATTAAACCTCTCAACCAGTCCATTTGTTTGTGGATGATAAGGTGTGTTTAATTTGTATGTTACACCACATTCCTTCCACATGGCCTTCAAGTATACAGACATAAAGTTGCTACCCCTGTCTGATACAACCTCTTTTGGGAAACCCACCCTGGAAAAGATTCCCAGGAGGGCTTTTGCCACTGCAGGAGCTGTAGTGGTCCTTAGAGGAATTGCTTCAGGATATCTTATGGCATGATCCACTACCACCAAGATAAACCTATTGCCTGAAGCAGTAGGAGGGTCAAGGTGGCCAACTATGTCAACCCCTACCCTTTCAAAGGGAACCCCAACCACAGACAGTGGAATAAGGGGAGCCTTTGGTGTGCCACCAGTCTTGCCACTGGCTTGGCAGGTCACACAGGACTTACAAAAATCCTTTGTGTCCTCTGACATCCTAGGCCAATGAAACAGGGGGACAAGCCTTTCCCATGTTTTCATTTGACCCAAATGTCCAGCCAAGGGAATGTCGTGGGCTAGAGTTAGGAGGAACTCTCTGTATTGCAGGGGAATGACCAATCTCCTGGCTGCTCCAGGTTTTGGGTCCCTTGCCTCTGTATACAAGAGGTTGTCCTCCCAGTAAACTCTATGTGAGTCACTGACATCCCCATTTTGCTGTTTGACAGCTTGCTGTCTTAGACCCTCTAATGTGGGACAGGTTTGCTGTGCTACACTCAGCTCCTCCCTGGCAGGCCCCCCTCCACCCAAAAGCTCAGCAGTGTCTGCTTCCAGCTCCTCTGGTGAAGGTTCTGCACGGGGGGGAATTCTTCTTCCTCAGAAGTTGAATCATCTGTAGAGGGAGGGATAGTGGGTAGGGATTTACCCTTACTAACCATAGCTTTAGGGAGCACTTGGTCCATTGTTCCAGGATCTAAGTCACCCTCTCCTTTTTGCTTTTTGGCCTGAGCCCTGGTTAAAGCAAAAATATGCCCAGGAATGCCCAGCATTGCTGCATGAGCCTCCAACTCCACTTCTGCCCAAGCTGATGTCTCTAAATCATTCCCTAGTAGACAGTCTACAGGTAAATCTGAGGCAACCACAACTTTCTTTGGACCAGTAACCCCCCCCCCCAGTTGAGATTCACAACAGCCATGGGGTGGCTAAGAGTGTTGTTATGAGCGTCTGTCACTTGGTACTGGTGACCAAGTAAGTGTTGTTCAGGGTGTACCAGTTTCTCTATTACCATGGTAACACTGGCACCTGTGTCCCTGTAGACCTGAACCTCAACACCATTTATTAGGGGAAGTTGTGAGAAGGTAGCCTCTTTCTAGCCTTGTTACCCCCACTTTTGGCCTGTTTGTGAGTGTATGTCAGGGTGTTTGTCACTGTTTTCACTGTCTCACTGGGATCCTGATAGCCAGGCCTCAGTGCTCATAGTGAAAACACTATGTTTTCAGTATGGTTGTTATGTGTCACTGGGATCCTGCTGGTCAGGACCCCAGTGCTCATAGGTTTGTGGCCTATATGTATGTGTCACTGGGACCCTGTCACACAGGGCCCCAGTGCTCATAGGTGTGCATGTATATGTTCCCTTTGTGGTGCCTAACTGTCTCACTGAGGCTCTGCTAACCAGAACCTCAGTGGTTATGCTCTCTCATTACTTTCAAATTGTCACTAACAGGCTAGTGACCAATTTTACCAATTTACATTGGCTTACTGGAACACCCTTATTATTCCCTAGTATATGGTACTGAGGTACCCAGGGTATTGGGGTTCCAGGAGATCCCTATGGGCTGCAGCATTTCTTTTGCCACCCATAGGGAGCTCTGACAATTCTTACACAGGCCTGCCACTGCAGCCTGAGTGAAATAACGTCCACGTTATTTCACAGCCATTTTACACTGCACTTAAGTAACTTATAAGTCACCTATATGTCTAACCTTTACCTGGTAAAGGTTAGGTGCAAAGTTACTTAGTGTGAGGGCACCCTGGCACTAGCCAAGGTGCCCCCACATTGTTCAGAGCCAATTCCCTGAACTTTGTGAGCGCGGGGACACCATTACACGCGTGCACTACATATAGGTCACTACCTATATGTAGCTTCACAATGGTAACTCCGAATATGGCCATGTAACATGTCTATGATCATGGAATTGCCCCCTCTATGCCATCCTGGCATAGTTGGTACAATCCCATGATCCCAGTGGTCTGTAGCACAGACCCTGGTACTGCCAAACTGCCCTTCCTGGGGTTTCACTGCAGCTGCTGCTGCTGCCAACCCCTCAGACAGGCAGCTGCCCTCCTGGGGTCCAGCCAGGCCTGGCCCAGGATGGCAGAACAAAGAACTTCCTCTGAGAGAGGGTGTGACACCCTCTCCCTTTGGAAAATGGTGTGAAGGCAGGGAAGGAGTAGCCTCCCCCAGCCTCTGGAAATGCTTTGTTGGGCACAGAGGTGCCCAATTCTGCATAAGCCAGTCTACACCGGTTCAGGGACCCCTTAGCCCCTGCTCTGGCGCGAAACTGGACAAAGGAAAGGGGAGTGACCACTCCCCTGACCTGCACCTCCCCTGGGAGGTGTCCAGAGCTCCTCCAGTGTGCTCCAGACCTCTGCCATCTTGGAAACAGAGGTGCTGCTGGCACACTGGACTGCTCTGAGTGGCCATTGCCACCAGGTGACGTCAGAGACTCCTGCTGATAGGCTCCTTCAGGTGTTAGTAGCCTATCCTCTCTCCTAGGTAGCCAAACCCTCTTTTCTGGCTATTTAGGGTCTCTGTCTCTGGGGAAACTTTAGATAACGAATGCAAGAGCTCATCCGAGTTCCTCTGCATCTCTCTCTTCACCTTCTGATAAGGAAACGACCGCTGACCGCGCTGGAAGCCTGCAACCCTGCAACATAGTAGCAAAGACGACTACTGCAACTCTGTAACGCTGATCCTGCCGCCTTCTCGACTGGTTTCCTGCTTGTGCATGCTGTGGGGGTAGCCTGCCTCCTCTCTGCACCAGAAGGTCCGAAGAAATCTCCCGTGGGTCGACGGAATCTTCCCCCTGCAACCGCAGGCACCAAAAAGCTGCATTACCGGTCCCTTGGGTCTCCTCTCAGCACGACGAGCGAGGTCCCTCGAATCCAGCGACTCTGTCCAAGTGACCCCCACAGTCCAGTGACTCTTCAGTCCAAGTTTGGTGGAGGTAAGTCCTTGCCTCACCTCGCTGGGCTGCATTGCTGGGAACCGCGACTTTGCAAGCTACTCCAGCCCCTGTGCACTTCCGGCGGAAATCCTTTGTGCACAGCCAAGCCTGGGTCCACGGCACTCTAACCTGCATTGCACGACTTTCTAAGTTGGTCTCCGGCGACGTGGGACTCCTTTGTGCAACTTCGGCGAGCACTGTTTCACGCATCCTCGTAGTGCCTGTTTCTGGCACTTCTCCGGGTGCTACCTGCTTCAGTGAGGGCTCTTTCTCTTGCTCGACGTCCCCTCTCTCTGCAGGTCCAATTTGCGACCTCCTGGTCCCTCCTGGGCCCCAGCAGCGTCCAAAAACGCCAAACGCACGATTTGCGTGTAGCAAGGCTTGTTGGCGTCCTTCTGGCGGGAAAACACTTCTGCACGACTCTCCAAGGCGAGAGGGATCCGTCCACCAAAGGGGAAGTCTCTAGCCCTTTTCGTTCCTGCAGAAACCTCAGCTTCTTCTGTCCAGTCGAAGCTTCTTTGCACCCGCAGCTGGCATTTCCTGGGCATCTGCCCATCTCCGACTTGCTTGTGACTTTTGGACTTGGTCCCCTTGTTCCACAGGTACCCTAGATTGGAAATCCACAGTTGTTGCATTGCTGGTTTGTGTCTTTCTTGCATTATTCCTCTAACATGACTCTTTTGTCCTTAGGGGAACTTTAGTGCACTTTGCACTCACTTTTCAGGGTCTTGGGGAGGGTTATTTTTCTAACTCTCACTATTTTCTAATAGTCCCAGCGACCCTCTACAAGGTCACATAGGTTTGGGGTCCATTCGTGGTTCACATTCCACTTTTGGAGTATATGGTTTGTGTTGCCCCTATCCCTATGTTTCCCCATTGCATCCTATTGTAACTATACAGGGAGTGCAGAATTATTAGGCAAGTTGTATTTTTGAGGATTAATATTATTATTGAACAACAACCATGTTCTCAATGAACCCAAAAAACTCATTAATATCAAAGCTGAATATTTTTGGAAGTAGTTTTTAGTTTGTTTTTAGTTTTAGCTATGTTAGGGGGATATCTGTGTGTGCAGGTGACTATTACTGTGCATAATTATTAGGCAACTTAACCAAAAAAAATATATACCCATTTCAATTATTTATTATTACCAGTGAAACCAATATAACATCTCAACATTCACAAATATACATTTCTGACATTCAAAAACAAAACAAAAACAAATCAGTGACCAATATAGCCACCTTTCTTTGCAAGGACACTCAAAAGCCTGCCATCCATGGATTCTGTCAGTGTTTTGATCTGTTCACCATCAACATTGCGTGCAGCAGCAACCACAGCCTCCCAGACACTGTTCAGAGAGGTGTACTGTTTTCCCTCCTTGTAAATCTCACATTTGATGATGGACCACAGGTTCTCAATGGGGTTCAGATCAGGTGAACAAGGAGGCCATGTCATTAGGTTTCCTTCTTTTATACCCTTTCTTGCCAGCCACGCTGTGGAGTACTTGGACGTGTGTGATGGAGCATTGTCCTGCATGAAAACCATGTTTTTCTTGAAGGATGCAGACTTCTTTCTGTACCACTGCTTGAGGAAGGTGTCTTCCAGGAACTGGCAGTAGGACTGGGAGTTGAGCTTGACTCCATCCTCAACCCGAAAAGGCCCCACAAGCTCATCTTTGATGATACCAGCCCAAACCAGTACTCCACCTCCACCTTGCTGGCGTCTGAGTCGGACTGGAGCTCTCTGCCCTTTACCAATCCAGCCACGGGCCCATCCATCTGGCCCATCAAGACTCACTCTCATTTCATCAGTCCATAAAACCTTAGAAAAATCAGTCTTGAGATATTTCTTGGCCCAGTCTTGACGTTTCAGCTTGTGTGTCTTGTTCAGTGGTGGTCGTCTTTCAGCCTTTCTTACCTTGGCCATGTCTCTGAGTATTGCACACCTTGTGCTTTTGGGCACTCCAGTGATGTTGCAGCTCTGAAATATGGCCAAACTGGTGGCAAGTGGCATCGTGGCAGCTGCACGCTTGACTTTTCTCAGTTCATGGGCAGTTATTTTGCGCCTTGGTTTTTTCACACGCTTCTTGCGACCCTGTTGACTATTTTGAATGAAACGCTTGATTGTTCGATGATCACGCTTCAGAAGCTTTGCAATTTTAAGAGTGCTGCATCCCTCTGCAAGATATCTCACTATTTTTGACTTTTCTGAGCCTGTCAAGTCCTTCTTTTGACCCATTTTGCCAAAGGAAAGGAAGTTGCCTAATAATTATGCACACCTGATATAGGGTGTTGATGTCATTAGACCACACCCCTTCTCATTACAGAGATGCACATCACCTAATATGTTTAATTGGTAGTAGGCTTTCGAGCCTATACAGCTTGGAGTAAGACAACATGCATAAAGAGGATGATGTGGTCAAAATACTCATTTGCCTAATAATTCTGCACTCCCTGTACATTGTTTGCACTGTTTTCTAAGACTATACTGCATATTTTTGCTATTGTGTATATATATCTTGTGTATATTTCCTATCCTCTCACTGAGGGTACACTCTAAGATACTTTGGCATATTGTCATAAAAATAAAGTACCTTTATTTTTAGTATAACTGTGTATTGTGTTTTCTTATGATATTGTGCATATGACACTAAGTGGTACTGTAGTAGCTTCACACGTCTCCTAGTTCAGCCTAAGCTGCTCTGCTAAGCTACCATTATCTATCAGCCTAAGCTGCTAGACACCCTATACACTAATAAGGGATAACTGGGCCTGGTGCAAGGTGCAAGTACCCCTTGGTACTCACTACAAGCCAGTCCAGCCTCCTACAGAAGTTGCTTGTACTTATCCATATTAAGGGGACAAGCAACCAAGGTGGCCAAATCAATGGCACCTTCAGAGACTAACACAGCCTCTGTGGTCTCCCTAACAAGACCAACCCCAACTAAATTACCAAAAGTGAGCCCAGCTACTCCCTTAGATTGGCTATTAGTAGGTTTGCTCCCACCACCACTGCTATTACTAGGGGCACTAGGTGTAGCAGTAGGGGTTGTGGTAGTGGGAGGCTTGGTGTTTTTCTTTGGACAACTGGCATCAGTTGTCCAATGGCCTTTTACTTTACATAAATAGCACCATGGTTTCTTTACTTGATTAGAAGAGGATTTGGACCCCCCCCCCCCCACCAGAGTGTTTTTGTGGGCCTGATGAAGAATCATTTTTAGATTTGTCCCCACCCTTGTCAGAAGACTTACCATCCTTCTTCTTGCCATCCTTGTCACCCCCTGTATGAACTTTTCTGCTCACTCTTGTTCGGACCCATTTGTCTGCCTTCTTTCCCAATTCTTGGGGAGAGGTCAGATCTGAGTCCACTAGATATTGGTGTAGTAAATCAGACACACAGTTATTCAGAATATGCTCTCTCAGGATCAGATTATATAGGCTTTCATAGTCAGAAACATTACTGCCATGTAACCACCCCTCCAAGGCCTTCACTGAATGGTCAACAAAGTCTACCCAGTCTTGTGAAGACTCTTTTCTGGTTTCTCTGAACTTAATCCTGTATTGTTCAGTGGTTAAGCCAAATCCATCCAAGAGTGCATTCTTTAAAAAATTTATTGCCATCACTTTCCTTAACAGTAAGGAGCCTATCCTTACCCTTTCCACTGAAAGATAGCCATAGGATTGCAGCCCACTGCCTTTGAGGGACCCCCTGTTCAACACAGGCCCTCTTAAGTGCAGCAAACCACTTGTTAATGTCACCCCCCTCCTTGTAAGGGGGAACTATCTTATGCAGATTCCTAGAATAATTCTCTTTCACAGGATTACTATCTGGAATACTGCTGCTGCCACCATGGGGTCCAAACCCCAACCTCTGTCTTTCTTTATCTAAGTCTAAAGATTCCCTGTCTAGAGCCAGCTGTTGCTGTTTAAGCTTCAGCCTGGACTCTTCCACTCTCAATCTATTGAGTTCCCTTTCTAACATTCTGTCATCAGGGTGGGTGGGTTGGGCATGCTTTGACACAGAAGAATGATGTGAATGAACAGAGGGAGACCTGTCCCTAACAGTTGGCACCCTAACAACCTGGCCTGCAGGAATAACACCCCTACTGTGTTGAGAGCTCACATTAGTACCAGCTATGCTAGGTGGTCTGCTAAGGGGCAGGTTTGGAAGGTCACCATCTAACACTCTTACTGGGGGTGACCCAGAGTCAGAGTGTGAACCATCTCCTAACTTCTCAATGGATGTGCCAGCTAAGGCCTTATCATTCTCAATAAGCATGTTAGATAACAATTCTCTAGAGGGATTCTTCCCTACCCCTAAACCTCTATCAATGCAGAGACTCCTTAAACCCTTCCAGTTAAGGTGGTCATAAGCTGAGCTGACCAGATCAAGAGAAGGACCTACATCAGACATGATAGAAAAAGGTTTAGGGACAGATAAAAGAGAGAACAAGTTTCAGGACTTTTTAAGGAAACAGAAAAAAAACTTTTTCAACTTTTTAGAAACTTTTTGAAAGTTTAGAGGTACTTTTCAGCACTTAGCAGATAGTGTAAGAGAAGAAAAGCAAAACTTTTTGGTTAGGTGTACATACACTGAACTTGTTTTGTATATTATTCTCTTATGAAAAGTACACAATGACAAAGTGGTAAGTAGTTACAAGTACTTATCCCACCGCTGCCACCAATGTAGGAGGCTGGCCTGGCTTGTAGTGGGTACCAAGGGGTACTTACACTCTGTACCAGGTCCAGTTATCCCTTATTAGTGTAGAAGAGGTGTTTCTAGCAGCTTAGGCTGATAGAAGGTAGCTATAGCAGAGCAGCTTAGGCTGAACTAGGAGACATGCAAAGCTCCTACTATACCACTGGTGTCATATGCACAATATCATATGAAAACACAATACACAGATATACTAAAAATAAAGGTACTTTATTTTTATGACAATATGCCAAAAGTATCTCAGTGAGTACCCTCAGTATGAGGATGCCAAATATACACAAGATATATGTACACAATACCAAAAATATGCAGTAATAGCAAAAGGAATTAATGCAAGCAATGTAGAATTACAGTAGATTGCAATAGGAGCACATAGGTATAGGGGCAACACAAACCATATACTCCAAAAGTGGAATGCGAACCACGAATAGACCCCAAACCTTTGTGAGCTTGTAGAGGGTTGCTGGGACTGTAAGAAAACAGTGAGGGTTAGAAAAATAGCCCACACCAAGACCCTGAAAAGTGGGTGTAAAGTGCACCTATATTCTCCAGAGAGCACAGAAGTCGTGATAGGGGAATTCTGCAAGGAAGACCAACACCAGCAAAGCAACCAAAGTGGATTTCCGGACGAGAGTACCTGTGGAACAAGGGGACTAAGTCCAAGAGTCGCGACAAAGTCGAGAGTGGGAAGATGCCCAGGAAATGCCAACTGAGGGTGCAAAGGAGCTGCCACCGGATGGTAGAAGCTGTGGGTTCTGCAAGAACAAAGAGGGCTAGAAACTTCCCCGTCAGGCAGCCCTCACAGAAGCAGGCAGCACCCGCAGAAATACCAGAACAGGCACTTGGAAGAGGAGTGAACCGAAGCTCACCCGAAGACACAAAAGGGAGTCCCACGATGCCGGAGGACAACTCAGGAGGTTGTGCACTGCAGGTTAGAGTGTCGGGGACCCAGGCTTGGCTGTGCACAAAGGAAATCCTGGAAGAGTGCACAGGAGCCGGAGCAGCTACAAATCACGCGGTACCCAGCAATGCAGTCTAGCGTGGGGAGGCAAGGACTTACCTCCACCAAACTTGGACTGAAGAGTCACTGGACTGTGGGAGCCACGTGGACAGAGTTGCTGAGTTCCAGGGACCACGCTCGTCATGCTGAGAGGGGACCCAGAGGACCGGTGATGCCGTCTTTTGGTGCCTGCGGTTGCAGGGGGAGGATTCCGTCGTCCCACGGGAGATTTCTTCAGAGCTCCTGGTGAAAGAAGGAGGCAGGCTACCCCCAGAGCATGCACCACCAGGAAACAGGCGAGAAAGCAGCAGGATCAGCGATACAAGGTTGCAGTAGTCGTCTTTGCTACTTTGTTGCGGTTTTGCAGGCATCCTGAGCAGTCATTGGTCGATCCTTTGGCAGAAGGTGAAGAGAGAGATGCAGAGGAACTCTGATGAGCTCTTGCATTCGTTATCTAAAGAATTCCCCAAAGCAGAGACCCTAAATAGCCAGAAAAGGAGGTTTGGCTACCTAGGAAGGAGGATAGGCTAGCAACACAGGTAAGAGCCTATCAGAAGGAGTCTCTGACGTCACCTGCTGGCACTTGCCACTCACAGCAGTCCAGTGTGCCAGCGGCACCTCTGTTTCCAAGATAGCAGAGGTCTGGAGCACACTGGAGGAGCTCTGGACACCTCCCCTGGGAGGTGCAGGTCAGGGGAGTGGTCACTCCCCTTTTCTTTGTCCAGTTTCGCGCCAGAGCAGGGCTGGGGGATCCCTGAACCGGTGTAGACTGGCTTATGCAGAGATGGGCACCATCTCTGCCCATCAAAGCAATTCCAGAGGCTGGGGGAGGCTACTCCTCCCCAGCCCTGACACCTTTTTCCAAAGGGAGAGGGTGTAACACCCTCTCTCTGAGGAAGTCCTTTGTTCTGCCTTCCTGGGCCAGGCCTGGCTGGACCCCAGGAGGGCAGAAACCTGTCTGAGGGGTTGGCAGCAGCTGCAGTGAAACCCCGGGAAAGGCAGTTTGGCAGTACCCGGGTCTGTGCTAGAGACTCGGGGGATCATGGAATTGTCTCCCCAATGCCAGAATGGCATTGGCGTGACAATTCCATGATCTTAGACATGTTACATGGCCATGTTCGGAGTTACCATTGTGACGCTATACATAGGTAGTGACCTATGTATAGTGCACGCGTGAAATGGTGTCCCCGCACTCACAAAGTCCGGGGAATTTTCCCTGAACGATGTAGGGGCACCTTGGCTAGTGCCAGGGTGCCCACACACTAAGTAACTTAGCACCCAACCTTCACCAGGTGAAGGTTAGACATATAGGTGACTTATAAGTTACTTAAGTGCAGTGGTAAATGGCTGTGAAATAATGTGGACGTTATTTCACTCAGGCTGCAGTGGCAGGCCTGTGTAAGAATTGTCAGAGCTCCCTATGGGTGGCAAAAGAAATGCTGCAGCCCATAGGGATCTCCTGGAACCCCAAAACACTGGGTACCTCACTACCATATACTAGGGAATTATAAGGGTGTTCCAGTATGCCAATGTGAATTGGTGAAATTGGTCACTAGCCTGTTACTGACAATTTAGAAAGCAGAGAGAGCATAACCACTGAGGTTCTGGTTAGCAGAGCCTCAGTGAGACAGTTAGTCATCACACAGGGAACACATACAGGGCACACTTATGAGCACTGGGGTCCTGGCTGGCAGGGTCCCAGTGACACATACACTAAAACAACATATGTACAGTGAAATATGGGGGTAACATGCCAGGCAAGATGGTACTTTCCTTCACTCACCCACTGTAGAGACTTGAGAGACTGTGGCTTTGCACTCCCCAGGATTGAACAGTGGGCAAGCCACCCACTGTAGAGACTTGAGAGACTGTGGCTTTGCACTCCCCAGGATTGAACAGTGGGCAACCCACCCACTGTAGAGACTTGAGAGACTGTGGCTTTGTACTCCCCAGGATGGTCCAGTGGGCAACCCACCCACTGTAGAGACTTGAGAGACTGTGGATTTGCACTCCCAGGATACATCAATGGGCATGGAGCCCCGTTGTGGATCTGGCGTGGTGCTGTAATCCGGCTGAAGTGCCCCCCCTTCCCTTCCCCCTGAGGTGCCTGTTGTATTTCTATCTGATGCCCCTGCAGTGTTCTCTCCGTTTGTGGACAGGTATCTAGTGTGGGCCTCGCCCATGCATTTTGGGCCCAGTGGTGCACGGACATTGATATGTGCATACCTGCACTACTAATCGTCATCTATCAATTCTGGAATGTGTAAATATATCTGTATATATTTGGTTACTGTATTTTGATACATTACAATTTTTGACCTGATTTCGTTTTGTCTTTGCATTCTTCTGGGGGGGGGGGGTTGTTACTGTGCTGTTTGGACATGCATTGGTGTGTGTGGTGTAGTGGGTGAAGGTCGGGTCGGGGGTGGGGGTGTTGCATGTGTGTCCCCCTGACTTTTGCCTCCCCCCTCCCGCATGTCATACGTGCAGTACTCACCGTTGTCTTCGGCGCCTACGTAGATGGTGATCGTAGAAGAGCAGAAAGACAAGCGCAGGGAGTATTTGTAGTTCGGGCTCCATGGTGGCCTCCTTCCTCGTGGAGTGTGTTGAGGTGAGCGTTTTCCCATTTCAAAAGCTGTTTCCGCCGTGTTTTTATCCACTGTGAATCCGCCCCGGAAAAGGTGGCGGATTGGCGGGTTGTGATACTGTGGGAGGTACTTTGTCTTCCGCCTGTCTGTTGGCGGTAACCGCTGCGCTGCTTGTATGTACCGCCGTGGCGGTCGGAGTGTTAAAGTGGCTGTCTATGTTGGCGGTTTCCACCACGGTCATAATTCCCTTTTTTTTTCCACCGGCCTGTTTGCGGTATTACTGCAGCTTTAACACCGTCCGCCAGGGTTGTAATGACCACCTTAGTGCAATTTTCAACAGTTCCTGGGGAGGTAAGTGTTTGTTAGTTTTGCAGGTAAGTAAACCACCTATGGGGTTCAAAGTTGGGTCCAAGGTAGCCCACTGTTGGGGGTTCAGGGCAACCCCAAAGTTACCACACCAGCAGCTCAGGGCCGGTCAGGTGCAGAGGTCAAAGTGGTGCCCAAAACGCACAGGCTTCAATGGAGAAGGGGGTGCCCCAGTTCCAGTCTGCCAGCAGGTAAGTACCCGCGTCTTCGTAGGGCAGACCAGGGGGGTTTTGTAGGGCACCGGGGGTGGGGGACACAAGTCAGCACAAAAAGTACACCCTCAGCGGCACGGGCAGCCGGGTGCAGTGTGCAAACAAGCGTCGGGTTCGCAATAGAATTCAATGGGAGACCAAGGGGTCTCTTCAGTGATGCAGGCAGGCAACGGGGGGGCTCTTCGGGGTAGCCACCACCTGGGCAAGGGAGCGGGCCACCTGGGGGTCGCTCCTGCACTGGAGGTCGGATCCTTCAGGTCCTGGGGGCTGCGGGTGCAGTGTCTTTACCAGGCGTCGGGTCTTTGAAGCAGGCAGTCGCGGTCAGGGGGAGCCTGGGGATTCCCTTTGCAGGCGTCGCTGTGGGGGCTCAGGGGGGTCAACTCTGGCTACTCACGGTCTCGTAGTCGCCGGGGAGTCCTCCCTGTGGTGTTTGTTCTCCACAAGTCGAGACGGGGGCGTCGGGTGCAGAGTGCAAAGTCTCACGCTTCCGGCGGGAAACGTGTGTTGTTTCAAAGTTGCTTCTTTGTTGCAAAGTTGCAGTCTTTGTGGAACAGAGCCGCTGTCTTCGGGAGTTCTTGGTCCTTCTAGATGCAGGGTAGTCCTCTGAGGCTTCAGAGGTCGCTGGACCCTGTAGAACGCGTCGCTGGAGCAGTGTCTTTAGAAGTGGAGAGACAGGCCGGTAGAGCTGGGGCCAAAGCAGTTGGTGTCTCCGTCTTCTATGCAGGTTTTCATCTCAGCAGTCCTTCTTCTTCTTCTTAGGTTGCAGGAATCTATCTTGCTGTGTTCTGGGAGCCCCTAAATACTCAATTTAGGGGAGTGTTTAGGTCTGGGGGTTAGTAGCCAATAGCTACTAGCCCTGAGGGTGGCTACACCCTCTTTGTGCCTCCTCCCTGAGGGGAGGGGGGCACATCCCTAATCCTATTGGGGGAATCCTCCATCTGCAAGATGGAGGATTTCTAAAAGTCTGAGTCACCTCAGCTCAGGACACCTTAGGGGCAGTCCTGACTGGCCAGTGACTCCTCCTTGTTTTTCTCATTATCTCCTCCGGCCTTGCCGCCAAAAGTGGGGCCGTGGCCGGAGGGGGCGGGCAACTCCACTAGCTGGAGTGCCCTGGGGTGCTGTAACAAAGGCGGTGAGCCTTTGAGGCTCACCGCCAGGTGTTACAGTTCCTGCATGGGGAGGTGAGAAGCACCTCCACCCAGTACAGGCTTTGTTACTAGCCACAGAGTGACAAAGGCACTCTCCCCATGTGGTCAGCAACATGTCTGGTGTGTGGCAGGCTGCTAAAACTAGTCAGCCTACACTGGTAGTCGGTTAAGGTTTCAGGGGGCACCTCTAAGGTGCCCTCTGGGGTGTATGTTACAATAAAATGTACACTGGCATCAGTGTGCATTTATTGTGCTGAGAAGTTTGATACCAAACTTCACAGTTTTCAGTGTAGCCATTATGGTGCTGTGGAGTTCGTGCATGACAGACTCCCAGGCCATATACTCGTATGGCTACCCTGCACTTACAATGTCTAAGGTTTTGCTTAGACACTGCAGGGGCATAGTGCTCATGCACTTGTGCCCTCACTTATGGTATAGTGCACCCTGCCTTAGGGCTGTAAGGCCTGCTAGAGGGGTGATTTTATCTATATCTGTAGGCAGTGTGAGGTAGGCATGGCACCCTGAGGGGAGTGCCATGTCGACTTAGTCTTTTTATCCCCACTAGCACACACAAGCTGGCAAGCAGTGTGTCTGTGCTGAGTGAGGGGTCCCTAGGGTGGCATAAGACATGCTGCAGCCCTTAGAAACCTTCCCTGGCATCAGGGCCCTTGGTACCAGGGGTACCAGTTACAAGGGACTTACCTGGATGCCAGGGTGTGCCAATTGTGGAAACAAAAGTACAGGTTAGGGAAAGAACACTGGTGCTGGGGCCTGATTAGCAGGCCTCAGCACACTTTCAAATCATAAGTTGGCATCAACAAAGGCAAAAAGTCAGTGGGTAACCTTGCCAAGGAGGCATTTCCTTACACTACCCCCCCTCCAAACGAAAGAGGATGAGACTAACCTTTCCCAAGAGAGTCTTCATTTTCTAAGTGGAAGAACCTGGAAAGGCCATCTGCATTGGCATGGGCAGTCCCAGGTCTGTGTTCCACTATAAAGTCCATTCCCTGTAGGGAGATGGACCACCTCAACAGTTTTGGATTTTCACCTTTCATTTGCATTAGCCATCTGAGAGGTCTGTGGTCAGTTTGAACTACAAAGTGAGTACCAAAGAGGTATGGTCTCAGCTTCCTCAGGGACCAAACCACAGCAAAGGCCTCTCTCTCAATGGCACTCCAACGCTGCTCCCTGGGGAGTAACCTCCTGCTAATGAAAGCAACAGGCTGGTCAAGGGCATCATCATTTGTTTGGGACAAAACTGCCCCTACCCCATGTTCAGAGGCATCAGTCTGCACAATGAACTGCTTGGAGTAATCTGGAGCTTTGAGAACTGGTGCTGTGCACATTGCTTGTTTCAGGGTGTCAAAGGCCTGTTGGCATTCTACAGTCCAGTTTACCTTCTTGGGCATTTTCTTGGAGGTACGTTCTGTGAGGGCTGTCACTATAGATCCATATCCCTTCATAAACCTCCTGTAGTACCCAGTCAAGCCAAGGAATGCCCTGACTTGAGTCTGGGTTTTTGGAGCTGCCCAGTCCAGAATAGTCTGGATCTTAGGCTGGAGTGGCTGAACTTGGCCTCCACCTACAAGGTGTCCCAAGTAAACCACAGTTCTCTGCCCTATCTGACATTTTGATGCCTTGATAGAGAGGCCTGCTGCTAGCAGGGCCTTCAAAACTTTCTTCAGGTGGACCAGGTGATCCTGCCAGCTGGAGCTAAAGACAGCAATATCGTCAAGATAAGCTGCACTAAAGGACTCCAAGCCAGCAAGGACTTGATTCACCAACCTTTGGAAGGTGGCAGGGGCATTCTTTAAACCAAAGGGCATAACAGTAAACTGATAATGCCCATCAGGTGTGGAGAATGCTGTCTTTTCTTTTGCTCCTGGTGCCATTTTGATTTGCCAGTACCCTGCTGTCAAGTCAAAGGTACTTAAGTATTTGGCAGCACCTAGTTTGTCTATCAATTCATCCGCCCTTGGAATGGGATGGGCATCTGTCTTGGTGACAGAATTAAGTCCTCTGTAGTCCACACAAAACCTCATCTCTCTCTTTCCATCTTTGGTATGAGGTTTGGGGACTAAGACCACTGGGCTAGCCCAGGGGCTGTCAGAGTGCTCAATGACTCCCAATTCCAGCATCTTGTGGACTTCCACCTTGATGCTTTCCTTAACTTGGTCAGACTGTCTGAATATTTTTTTTTGACAGGCATGCTGTCTCCTGTGTCCACATCATGGATACACAGGTGTGTCTGACCAGGGGTTAGGGAAAAGAGCTCAGCAAACTGTTGCAGAACCTTTCTACAGTCAGATTGCTGTTGGTCAGAGAGGGTGTCTGAATAGATCACTCCATCAACTGAGCGATCTTTAGGGTCTGTGGAGAGGAGATCAGGGAGAGGTTCACTCTCAGCTTCCTGGTCCTCATCTGTTACCATCAACAGATTCACATCTGCCCTATCATGGAAGAGTTTGAGGCGGTTCACATGGATCACCCTTTTGGGGGTCCAGCTAGTGCCTAGGTCTACCAGGTAGGTGACCTGACTCTTCTTTTCTAGTACTGGGTAAGGGCCACTCCATCTGTCCTGAAGTGCCCTAGGAGCCACAGGCTCCAGAACCCAGACTTTCTGCCCTGGCTGAAATTCAACCATAGCAGCCTTTTGGTCATACCAAATCTTCTGGAGCTGTTGGCTGGCCTCAAGGTTTTTACTTGCCTTTTCCATATACTCTGCCATCCTTGAACGTAGGCCTAGTACATAGTTCACTATATCTTGTTTAGGCTCATGAAGAGGTCTTTCCCAGCCTTCTTTTACAAGAGCTAGTGGTCCCCTTACAGGATGGCCAAACAGAAGTTCAAAGGGGGAAAACCCTACTCCCTTCTGAGGCACCTCTCTGTAAGCGAAAAGCAGACATGGCAAGAGGACATCCCTTCTCCTTTTGAGTTTTTCAGGGAGCCCCATGATCATGCCTTTCAATGTCTTGTTAAATCTTTCAACAAGACCATTGGTTTGTGGATGGTATGGTGTGGTGAATTTGTAAGTCACCCCACACTCATTCCACATGTGTTTCAGGTATGCTGACATAAAGTTGGTACCTCTATCAGACACCACCACCTTAGGAAATCCCACTCTGGTAAAATTACCAATGACTGCTTTGGCTACTGCAGGGGCAGTAGTCGACCTAAGGGGAATTGCTTCAGGGTATCTAGTAGCATGATCCACTAGCATGATCCACTACTACTAGTATGTATTGGTTCCCTGAGGATGTGGGAGGTTCAAGTGGACCCACTATGTCCACACCCACTCTTTCAAAGGGGACCCCCACCACTGGAAGTGGAATGAGGGGGTCTTTGGGTGTCCACCTGTCTTACCACTGGCTTGACAGGTGGCACAGGAGCCACAAAACTCCTTGACCTTCTGGGACATGTTGGGCCAATGGAAGTGGTTGACTAACCTCTCCCACGTCTTGGTCTGTCCCAAATGCCCAGCAAGAGGAATATCATGAGCTAAGATTAGAATGAACTCCCTAAACCCCTGAGGCACTACCACTCTCCTAGTGGCACCAGGTTTGGGATCTCTTGCCTCAGTGTGAAGGAGTCCATCTTCCCAATAGACTCTGTGTTCCTGTTATTTTTCCTTTGGACTCCTCAGCAGCTTGCTGCCTAAGGCCTTCAAGAGAGGGACAGGTTTCTTGCCCCTTACACAACTGCTCCCTTGAGGGTTCCCTGGGCCTAGGAGCTCAACCTGATAAGGTTCTAACTCCAGGGGCTCAGTTCCCTCAGAGGGCAGAACATCTTCCTGGGAAGAGAGGTTCTCTTTCTTTTGTTGTGTTGAAGCTGGTTCCCCAGTCTTCTTTCATTTTCTCTTGGAGGGTTGGGCCCTTTTTCCAGGCTCCAACACCACTTTTTCACCCTGCGCCTTGCACTGTGCCCTAGTCTTGACACACACCAGTTCAGGGATACCCAGCATGGCTGCATGGGTTTTTAGTTCTACCTCAGCCCATGCTGAGGACTCCAGGTCATTTCCAAGCAAACAGTCTACAGGGATATTTGAGGAGACCATCACCTGTTTCAGGCCATTGACCCCTCCCCATTCTAAAGTTACCATTGCCATGGGATGTACTTTAGTCTGATTGTCAGCGTTGGTGACTGGATAAGTTTGTCCAGCCAGGTATTGACCAGGGGAAACCAGTTTCTCTGTCACCATGGTGACACTGGCACCTGTATCCCTCGGGCCTTCTACACTTGTCCCATTAATTAAGAGCTGCTGCCTGTATTTTTACATTTTAGGGGGCCAGGCAGCCAGTGTGGCTAAATCCACCCCACCCTCAGAGACTAATGTAGCTTCAGTGTGAACCTTGATTTGCTCTGGGCACACTGTTGATCTCACTTGGAGACTGGCCATTCCACTGTTAGCTGGAGTAGAGTTAGAAGTGGAACCTTTCTTGGGACCGGCCTTATCTCCAGTTTGGTGTCCTGGCTGATTACAGCTACGACACCAGGCCTTTTTGGGATCAAAGTTTTTACCCTTGTACCCAAAATTGGATTGTGAAGAGGCTCTGGGCCCTCCCTCCTGAGCAGGTTTTTGTGGCCCTGTAGAAGACTCTACTATTTTTCCCTTTGGATGTCTCAACACTCTTCCCCTGGGGAGTCTTTGTGACCCCTTTCTTTTGGTCACCCCCTGTGGAAGTCTTGGTCACCCTTGTCTTGACCCAATGGTCCGCCTTCTTTCCCAATTCTTGGGGAGAAATTGGTCCTAGGTCTACCAGATGCTGATGCAGTTTATCATTGAAACAATTACTTAACAGGTGTTCTTTCACAAATAAATTGTACAGCCCATCATAATCATTTACACCACTGCCTTGAATCTAACCATCCAGTGTTTTCACCGAGTAGTCAACAAAATCAACCCAGGTCTGGCTCGAGGATTTTTGAGCCCCCTGAACCTAATTCTATACTCCTCAGTGGAGAATCCAAAGCCCTCAATCAGGGTAGCCTTCATGAGGTCATAGGATTCTGCATCTTTTCCAGAGAGTGGGAGGAGTCTATCCCTACACTTTCCAGTGAACATTTCCCAAAGGAGAGCACCCCAGTGAGATCTGTTTACTTTTCTGGTTGCACAAGCCCTCTCAAAAGCTGTGAACCATTTGGTGATGTCATCATCATCTTCATATTTAGTTATAATCCCTTTAGGGATTTTCAACATGTCAGGAGAATCTCTGACCCTATTTATGTTGCTGCCACCATGGATGGGACCAAATCCCATCTCTTGTCTTTCCCTTTCTATGGCTAGGAGCTGTCTCTCTAAAGCCAATCTTTTGACCATCCTGGCTAACAGGTCATCTTCACTGAGGCTATCCTCAGTGATTCCAAAGGTGCTGGGCCCTCCTGTGAGGGAAGCAGCATCTCTGACTATCACATTTGGAGTCAGGGTTTGAGGAGCCCTGGCCTCCCTAACTCGGACTGGAGGTGGGACTTCATCCACATCACTAGCTTCCCCCTCTGGGAGGTCATCCTCAGAGGGGTTGTTCTTGGCAAACTCTGCCAAAAGCTCCTGGAGCTGTATTTTGGTAGGGTTTGAACCAGTTCTAATCTTTTTTATTTTGCAGAGAGACCTTAACTCTGACATCCTAAGATTCAGGTAAAGGGTGACGTCGAGTTCCATCACATTCTCTTCTGCATTAGACATAATGTTTCTAAAAGTTGGAATACTTTTTAAGAATCTAAAACTATCTCTAGACCTTAATTCAAACTTTTACAAAACTTTTAAACTCTAAAAGAAATGCTAACAGGGACTAACACAAGGCCCTAGCAGGACTTTTAAAAATTTAGAAAAATAGCTCAAATGTCAAAAATCAGTTTCTAATGACAATTTTTGGAATTTAGTTGTGTGATCAGGTATTGGCTGAGTAGTCCAGCAAATGCAAAGTCTTGTACCCCACCGCTGATCCGCCAATGTAGGAAGGTGCCTCTGTATGTGCTATTTCAAAGTAAGGAATAGCATGCACAGAGTCCAAGGGTTCCCCTTAGAGGTAAGATAGTGGCAAAAAGAGATCATTCTAATGCTCTATTTTGTGGTAGTGTGGTTGAGCAGTAGGCTTATCAGAGGGTAGTGTTAAGCATTTGTTGTACACACACAGGCAATAAATGAGGAACACACACTCAAAGACAATTCCAGGCCAATAGGTTTTTGTATAGAAAAATATATTTTCTTAGTTTATTTTAAGAACCACAGGTTCAAGATTTACAAGTAATACTTTAAATGAAAGGTACTTCACTTAGGAACTTTGAATTAGCAAAATAGCATATACAGTTTTCACACAAATGACATATAGCTATTTTAAAACTAGACACAGTGCAATTTTCAACAGTTCCTGGGGGAGGTAAGTGTTTGTTAGTTTTGCAGGTAAGTAAACCACCTACGGGGTTCAAAGTTGGGTCCAAGGTAGCCCACCGTTGGGGGTTCAGGGCAACCCCAAAGTTACCACACCAGCATCTCAGGGCCGGTCAGGTGCAGAGGTCAAAGTGGTGCACAAAACGCATAGGCTTCAATGGAGAAGGGGGTGCCCCGGTCCCAGTCTGCCAGCAGGTAAGTACCCGCGTCTTCGGAGGGCAGACCAGGGGGGTTTTGTAGGTCACCGGGGGGGGGACACAAGTAAGCACAAAAAGTACACCCTCAGCGGCACGGGGGCAGCCGGGTGCAGTGTGCAAACAAGCGTCGGGTTCGCAATAGAATTCAATGGGAGACCAAGGGGTCTCTTCAGCGATGCAGGCAGGCAAGGGGGGGCTCCTCGGGGTCGCCACCACCTGGGCAAGGGAGAGGGCCACCTGGGGGTCGCTTCTGCACTGGAGGTTGGATCCTTCAGGTCCTGGGGGCTGCGGGTGCAGTGTCTTTACCAGGCGTCGGGTCTTTGAAGCAGGCAGTCGCAGTCAGGGGGAGCCTCGGGATTCCCCCTGCAGGCGTCGCTGTGAGGGCTCAGGGGGGTCAATTCTGGCTACTCACGGTCTCGTAGTCGCCGCGGAGTCCTCCCTGTGGTGTTTGTTCTCCACAAGTCGAGCTGGTGGCGTCGGGTGCAGAGTGCAAAGTCTCACGCTTCCGGCGGGAAACGTGTGTTGTTTCAAAGTTGCTTCTTTGTTGCAAAGTTGCAGTCTTTGTGGAACAGAGCCGCTGTCCTCTGGAGTTCTTGGTCCTTCTAGATGCAGGGTAGTCCTCTGAGGCCTCAGAGGTCGCTGGACCCTGTAGAACGCGTCGCTGGAGCAGTGTCTTTAGAAGTGGGGAGACAGGCCGGTAGAGCTGGGGCCAAAACAGTTGGTGTCTCCGTCTTCTCTGCAGGTTTTCATCTCAGCAGTCCTTCTTCTTCTTCTTAGGTTGCAGGAATCTATCTTGCTGTGTTCTGGGAGCCCCTAAATACTCAATTTAGGGGGGTGTTTAGGTCTGGGGGTTAGTAGCCAATGGCTACTAGCCCTGAGGGTGGCTACACCCTCTTTGTGCCTCCTCCCTGAGGGGAGGGGGGCACATCCCTAATCCTATTGGGGGAATCCTCCATCTGCAAGATGGAGGATTTCTAAAAGTCTGAGTCACCTCAGCTCAGGACACCTTAGGGGCAGTCCTGACTGGCCAGTGACTCCTCCTTGTTTTTCTCATTATCTCCTCCGGCCTTGCCGCCAAAAGTGGGGCCGTGGCCGGAGGGGGCGGGCAACTCCACTAGCTGGAGTGCCCTGGGGTGCTGTAACAAAGGCGGTGAGCCTTTGAGGCTCACCGCCAGGTGTTACAGTTCCTGCAGGGGGAGGTGAGAAGCACCTCCACCCAGTACAGGCTTATTACTAGCCACAGAGTGACAAAGGCACTCTCCCCATGTGGTCAGCAACATGTCTGGTGTGTGGCAGGCTGCTAAAACTAGTCAGCCTACACTGGTAGTCGGTTAAGGTTTCAGGGGGCATCTCTAAGGTGCCCTCTGGGGTGTATGTTACAATAAAATGTACACTGGCATCAGTGTGCATTTATTGTGCTGAGAAGTTTGATACCAAACTTCACAGTTTTCAGTGAAGCCATTATGGTGCTGGCTTTGCTTAGACACTGTAGGGGCATAGTGCTCATGCACTTATGCCCTCACCTATGGTATAGTGCACCCTGCCTTAGGGCTGTAAGGCCTGCTGGAGGGGTGACTTATCTATACCTGTAGGCAGTGTGAGCTTGGCCTGGCACCCTGAGGGGAGTGCCATGTTGACTTAGGCTTTTTATCCCCACTAGCACACAAAAGCTGGCAAGCAGTGTGTCTGTGCTGAGTGAGGGGTCCCTAGCGTGGCATAAGACATGCTGCAGCCCTTAGAGACCTTCCCTGGCATCAGGGCCCTTGGTACCATAGGGTACCAGTTACAAGGGACTTACATGGATGCCAGGTTGTGCCAATTGTGGAAACAAAAGTAGAGGTTAGGGAAAGAACACTGGTGCTGGGGCCTGATTAGCAGGCCTCAGCACAATTTCAAATCATAAGTTGGCATCAGCAAAGGCAAAAGGTCAGGCGGTAACCATGCCAAGGAGGCATTTCCTTACAGTAACCATGCCAAGAAAAGCATTTCCTTACAGTGTAGCGAAAGGGATTGGGATCCCTCTGAGGCAGATGTGTGTTTCATAATATTTTTTTTATCTTTGTTAGCTGAGTCAGGATTAGTCTATAGATAAGTTAATAATTACAGATCTGCTATTTCGGCAGGTCATATCCCGTTTAATAGTAAGCTGGATTGGTGAGGATCCTTTAGTGTGCAAATTGCTCAGAGGCAGCCATTTTGCCACACCTCCTCAACCAAAATATACTTCCTTATGGGGTGTTGATGTGGTGCTTAGATTTTTTATATCTTCGGCTGATAATAAGTATTTGTCACGCAAACAGTTGTCGGCCAAGTTGACCATGTTATTATGTCTGATTTCATGTAAACGGGTATCAGATGTGACAGCCTTGGATCTGAAGGATAGATCTTTTTCTCCGGGAGGAGTATCTTTTTCTGTGTCAATGAGAACAAAAACTAATACGAAGTTGATTTCTTATCCGTGTTTTCCACAGGATTATAAACTCTGTGTGGTACAGTGTATTAAGGCTTATAAGGCACCCACCTGCGAGTTTCAGTTAGAACCTCAGGGGCAATTACTTATCGCTTTGCAAAGACCTTTTAAACCAATTTCATCTGCAACACTGGCGAGATGGATGCGTTGGTTACTTTCTGAAGCAGGTATTGATGTTTTAGTGTTTGGAGCTCACTCGGCAAGAGGCACTATGGCTTCAAAATCCTTTTCACTGGGTTCTAGTTTGAATGAAATCATGAAGGCTGCAGATTGGTCTTCTGAATCTACATTTAAAGCTTTTTATTACAAACAGATTGTGGATATAGCATCAGTGGTGGTTGCACAGCTTTGAACAAGAATAATCGGAGCCTTTGGTCCGGACATAGAATATAAAATTTTCTAGCTTTCGCTTCAAGAATTTTCAATTCTATTAAGGACACGGAGGCGAGGATTATCCCACCCAAAGGAGATGTGTACATACATCGTAAGGTCTAAGTATTACAATTCAGGTTATTTGAAGGTTCCAAGTGTTAGGTTTATCCCCTCCTGTTATGGCATTTGCGTATGTGAATTAAAACATTTCTAGCTATTGCGTCAAGAATTTTAGATTCTATTAAGGACACGGAGGCGAGGATTATGCTTTCTTTTTACTCTACTGACAAACACAGCAGCCAATGAAAGTATAAACAACTCAAACTACAACTCCCATGAGCCCCAGTCCACCAATCATGGCTCTACACTGTCCATAAATTGCCTGAACGCTACAGTCCTTCCTCTTTCTTTGCGAAACCAACTCTTAAATGCATTAAAACTTGCAGAACTTGAAATCGAATTCTCTCCTGTTCTTCTGGAACCGATTCCACTTTTGTTGGAAACTTGAACAAACATGCGGTGATCCACCGGAAGAATTCACAAAGTCGTGTTAGATGCTCCTGAAGAAGACAAAAATAAAACTAATATCGAGATATGCCTTGGGAGGGTATTTCATACACATTTTATGCGATAACAATTCAATATAATATCCATAACAAAATGGCAATGAAATGTGCATAACGGGTGGGATAATCCTCGCCTCCGTGTCCTTAATAGAATCTAAAATTCTTGACGCGATAGATAGAAACATTTTAATTCTATGTCAGGAACGGAGGCTTCTGGTTATGCTAGTTTAAAGTCTATTTACCACATTAGATACCACATCAACAATAGGTTTATGGTAGAAAACCTTCAAAGTAGAATAATTTGACCAATCCGCTGCAGCCATTATGTCTTCTAAATGAGCTCCAATTGAAAAAGCTTTAGAAGCCATGGCTCCCCGCACTGAATGAGCCCCAAAAATACCTTTATCAATACCGGCTTCCCCTAACAACCATTTGACCCAGCGAGCCAAAGTAGCAGCTGTGACTGGTCAGAAAGGCTTTTTTAAAGAAATTAACAATGGACCAAAAGCCTCCTGTCTGAATTGTCGAGTACAATCTTCATAGGTTTTTAAGCATTGAACAACACAAAGCTTCTTATTGTGTGGAAAAGAAGGATATGAAATACACCTTGAAGAGATTTTTGTACGTCTAGTAATAGAAAATGACACACCTTCAGGAGTAAATACTCTACCTGATAAATCCAAGGCTTTCACATCTGAGACACGTCTACAAGACAGTAAACATAACAGAATAGTCAATTTGGCCGATAACTGTTTACGAGATAAACCTTCGTTGTCGGGCCAGTTTTTAAGAAAACGAAGAACCAAATTAACATCCCATAAAGATGAATATTTTGGTTGAGGAGGTTTTACCATCCGAATACCTATAAGCAGTTTGCAAATCAAGGGATGTTCCCAAACCGGTTTACCCTGAATGTGAGGATGACCGGCTGATAGGGCGGACCGACAATTATTTATTGTCCTATATGCTAAACCTTGAGAAGCAAGGTCGGTTAAAAAATTGGCTATTACATTAATTTCTGACCCCATGAGATCCAGACTCCTTGATTCGCACCAACAAAACCACTTCCTCCAGGCTTGCTCATATCTTTTATGAGTGGAGGAAGCCCAAGACGGGGATAGGAAAAACAGTGCCGAGTCCGAAACTCCAGGCACTTGCCATCGACGCCTGAAAGACGCCGGGCCATCAGACACAGCAACCCCTGCAAGAGTAGAGGGTGAAAGCTGCCCATCGAATGTGTGAGAAGGTCCACTCTCACAGGAAGCATCACTGGAAAATCGCACGACATTTGCATCGCAGCTGGGAACCAAGGCTGAGCCCTCCAGAGAGGAGTTATCAATATGACTTCTGAGCAGTGGCGCCGAACTTGGGCCAGGACGCGCGGAATCATCGCGAAAGGAGGAAATGCATAAAGAAGTTCCTCCGGCCACTTGTGCAGGAAGGATTCTGTCCTCATCGCTTGAGGATCCGGCCTCCAACTGATTTTTTTTTTAACTTGATGGTTCAATCAGGAGGCAAACAGATCTACTTGACGATTCCCCCACCGAAGTTGAAGGGTTTGAAATATCTGCGAACTGAGTTTCCAGCTGCTGCCACCCCGAAGGAAGCGAGAATTCCAATCCGCAGTTGTGTTGGTACGACCTGGAATGTATTCTGCTATCATCGAAATCTTCTGTTGAAGGCAAAAATGCCAAAATTATTTCGCAATCTCCGCTAGGAGTTGTGATTCTGTCCCCCCAAACTGACTGATGTGCCTGACCGCAGAGACATTGTCCATCCGAAGGAGGATGCAGCAATGAGCCCTGCGAGGGGAAAGGGACTTGATTGCGAAAGCTCCCGCTAGGAGTTCCAGACAATTGATGTGATACTTCAGTTCCCCCGGGGACCAGCGACCCCCTATTTCCACAAAGTCGCAACGGGCTCCCCAGCCCCAACGGCTGGCATCCGATTCTATCACCACATCTGGACTGGAAGAAAAAATTGCTCTGCCATTCCAGGCATCCATGTGAGAGAGCCACCAAGATATCTCCATCTTAGCATTTCTCTGAGAGGGGAATAATCTCTGAGTACTGCAGACCCTTTTGGAGATGAAGAATCTTCAACCTCTGCATGGCCCGGAAAAATCACCTGAATTGACGACGCTAGAAGGCCCACCAGGCGAGTCAACGTCCTCAAGGATATATTCGGAGAGGCAAGGGCTCTCTTCAACTCTTTCTTGATCAAAATCCGCTTGCTTAACGGAAGGAGTAACAAGGCTTTCGTTGAGTCCATCTGAAAACCTAAGAATTCTGTATTTTGGGATGGAGTCAAACTGGATTTTTCTAACTGATAACAAAACCAAGGTCCTGGAGTAGCTGGATCGTCCAGTTGAGGTGCATGAGTACTAGCTCTTTGTCTTGTGCCATAATAAGAATGTCGTCCAGATATATGACCATCCTTACCTCCCACTCTCTTAAGAATTGGACTACTGGACGTAGAAGCTTGGTGAAGCACCAAGGGGCTGAGGACCGGCCGAAGGGAAGGACGTTGAATTCGAACCATTGGGAACCCCACTGGAATTGAAGAAAACGTCTGTGCGGTGCGAAGATTGGAACCGAAAGGTAGGCGTCTTTGAGGTTCAAACGTGTCATCCAGTCTCCGTCTCTTAACAGATCTCGTCGAAGATGTATACCCTCCATTTTGAAATGGCGATATACCATCCAAGAGTTGAAGGATTTGAGATTTAAAACTAACCTGGAGCCGCCGCCTTTCTTTTGCACTAAGAAGATCATGCTGACGAACCCTTGAGGGTGTGGTTTGGACTGCACCACCGCCCCTTTCCGAATGAGAGAGGAAATTTCCTCTGCGATGAACTCGCGATCTACGAGGGAAAAAAGGAGAGGAGAGGAAGGAGTCCCTTGTTTCGGGGGGGCGTAGAACTCCAACCGGAAACCCTGGACTGTTTGAAGAACCCAAGGGTCCTGAGTGATATTCTGCCAAGCTGGGAGAAAATATTGCAGTCTGCCCCCCAAGATCACCGCTGATAAAGGGATAATGCTCACCTGAGTTGGAGGTTTCTTGATTGGAACCACCTCCACAATAGCCTCTGGAGGAGCAACCATGGCCTCTATAGCGGTTAGGGTAGAACTTTTGGTGGTCTGTGGCACCTCACCGGTTTTCCTGATAGGAAAACCTGGAGGCCTGGTGAGCACGGCCTGGAGCTCGCCTCTGAAGCGCCCGCCCCCGTGTAAAAAGAGCATTATTAAATACCTTCTTGATGTTGGACTGGGCTTTGCCCAAAGCTGTGAAGGTAGCGACATATTTGCCCAAATTGTTTATCAATTTGTCGCCAAAAAGCAATCCATTGGCCGCAGGGCCTGCCTCATTTGTTGCCAGTTCAGCCAGCTTAGGATCCAGCCGGATAAGAAAAGACCGTCTACGTTCAGTAGAATGGCGCAATTTGCGTTGCCTAAAAGACAAATCACTCTCTGTGTCCATTGCAACACCACTTCTGGGTCTAATGGGGTGTTAGTCTCCTTAGATTGAACTGCAAGGTCTAGTATTTTAGTTAAGGGGCCAGAGACGTCCAATAATTTGTCCTGGCAGCCTCGCCAGGCGCGATCTAGACCTTTTTTGGAGTCTTTGGCAAATTTACGTAAAAAGGTAGCCATGCTGGGGTCCAGCTCTGGCGTCTCGGCCACTTTCCCAGACAGAGAAGGTCGTGGGCATTCTGACCTGAGGGTGTTGTGCACGTCTTTCTCAAAACTCTTGCGCTATCTATCTTGAACGTAGAGGCTTACCTCTTCTGAAGGGACCCAGTCAGCGGAACGTGGGTGTATAATGTCTTCAGGGGAAAACAAGAGATTTTTACCAGTCGGACATTTATGTCAGGCGTGGAATGTCGTGTTTTTCGCTGTTTTTTACGTGGAAGGGACTCCGCTTGCGAGTCCTCTGACTCTGACTTGGATGAGGAAGATTCATGAAAGCCTGCCAGGTCGAGGGGAAAGAAGCATCTTGAGGGGAGGGAACCCCATATTCGTGATCGCGCAGCACTGAGGCCGCCATCTGTGCCAAAATTTCGGCGGAGGAAGAACCTCCAGCGCGTTGAAGAGAGAGGCCCGAAGCCCCTCTAGAGTCACCAGAATGTGAGCGAGGCTGTTGGCTGCCTTCGCCTAAAAACTCTCTGCGCCCAAAATTAGTCAAAGGCTTCAAGGCCTGAATCAGTGCCCAGTTCACGGAGTCTTGCACAAGGTAGCCCAGTGCCTCCACAAGACGTTCCGCCATTTGCTGTTGAACAGGTATTTCTTGCAGTTCTTGGTACTGCTCATCTCCATCGGCGTAGTACGCCATAGTAAGATTTGTACGATTGGAGGAGTTGGCAGGGGGGAACACCCTGAAGCAGGTGAAAAGTGTTAAAGAAAAAACAGGTCAAAGCTGTTAAGCCGGCAAATTTGAGAATGGAGGGAGCCACCTGCTTTAAATATATAAATATATATATACAGAGTTCCCCAGGGCAGTGCCCGTTCCTATTCTTGCAGCCCCGTCAGGCAAAATGCAGCCGTATAGTGTCTCTGACCAATTTGCTCTCAACGCGCGGGCAACGACAAAGAGAGAGGATTACGTCCTCCTCAGTACGAGTGACTGCTCGTATTACGGCTTGCTCCCACTCCACGCCGGCATAAATAAGGGAATGAGCTACGCTGAATGAAATCGGGACTAAATCGTGAATAGAGCGCAGCAGCTTACTATGATATGCGCGCGCTCACACTCTAAATATAGAAAAAATACCTATCAGCAAAAGCGACGCAACACTTAACTGGCTGCTGGAGCAGCAAAGAAAGAGGAAGGACTGAAGCGTTCAGGCTATTTATGGAGAGTGTACAGCCACGATTGGTGGACTGGAGCTCCTGGGACTTGTATATACTTTCATTGGCTGCTGTGTTTGTCAGTAAAGTAAAGAGAAAGCATAATCCGCAGCCTCCGGTCCTGACAGAGAATTCTTATTGAAGGAAATGATGAGAAGCAAACTTGAAGTTCGATGGTTTCCGTTTTGGGAGCTGTTTTTCCTCGAGATCCTCGTGTTCAGAGTCAACGGTTCCAGGGGCTTCGAGAGCATCTGGGTGAGCCGGGGTCCGGACTCTGCGGTTCAGTGACTTTGTTGCGTGTTTACTTGCCAAGAAAGAGGATGTGTGTTCCTGTCACCAGGTTTTATAGGGGAGATCCTCTATGGTTGGTCATGTGATCAATATGTTACACTGGGAAATGTAGTTTTTTAAATAAAGTTTTTTTTAATTGGCTGTTGTAAAATAAAGCATAGAAAGAGGATCAGCCTGGAGCTAGGCCCCGCGAGCGCTGCCCTGATTGGCTGTCAGACCGGTGCTTCCGGCACTGCGGCCTGTCAGTATAGTCCTTCTTCCCTATCCACGGCGCGGGCCTGTCAGTATAGTCCTTCTTCCCTATCCGCGGCGCGGGCCTCACGTCCTTTCACCTTTTCTACGGCCGTCCGTCTGTTTCTTCCCCGCCTTCGTGTCTGTCATGAACTGTCACTGCTAGTCCTTCCTCCATGTTCGCAGCTCTCCCGGCGCGTGCCGCGCCGCCCGCATTGTGACTGGGCTGTGAGCGCGGCTCCCATGGATACGGCGGCCGCGGCTCGCGCCGCCTACCCAGCGCGTGCGCGGTGACGTGTCAGCGCGAGCGCCCCGGACCCCCGCCTCCTGTCAGGAAACCCCGTAGCGCGCCGGCGCCGCTACCGTTGAGGCCGTTGCGCGGCTGTGAGGAGGCGGCGGCGCTGACCTTCGGCGGAGACCGGGCCCCGGGGCGTGCAGCCCGGCCGCGGGCACCGGAACCCACCGCAGGCCGCAGCCATGAACAGCGTCAGCGGCGCCGACGAGATAGGGTGAGAGGCCGCGGGGCGGGGAATGGGCTGGGGGCTGAGGGGCTGTGGAGAGAGGGAGACACCTGGGAGGAAGAGGGGCGGAGATACCTGAGATGAAGAGGGAGACAGCTGTGAGGGAGATGGGAAGAGAGTGACACCTGCGAGGCAGAGGGAGACAGCTGTGAAACACCTCAGAGGAAGAGGGAGACGGCTGTGAGAGTGAGTGAGAGACACCAGAGAGGAAGAGGCAAACATCTGTGAGAGACCTGAGGAAGACAGCTGTGGGAGTGAAAGATGATGGAAAGGAAGAGGGAGACGGCTGTGAAAGAGTGAGACACCTGAGAGGAAGAGGGAGACAGCTGAGTGAGAGATGCCTGAGAAGAGGGAGACGGCTGTGAGAGACACCTGAGAGGAAGAGGGAGACGGCTGTGAAAGAGTGAGACACCTGAGAGGAAGAGGGAGACAGCTGAGTGAGAGATGCCTGAGAAGAGGGAGACGGCTGTGAGAGACGCCTGAGAAGAGGGAGACGGCTGTGAGAGACACCTGAGAGGAAGAGGGAGACGGCTGTGAGAGAGAGTGAGACACCTGAGAGGAAGAGGGAGACAGCTGAGTGAGAGATGCCTGAGAAGAGGGAGACGGCTGTGAGAGACACCTGAGAGGAAGAGGGAGACGGCTGTGAAAGAGTGAGACACCTGAGAGGAAGAGGGAGACAGCTGAGTGAGAGATGCCTGAGAAGAGGGAGACGGCTGTGAGAGACACCTTAGAGGAAGAGGGAGACAGCTGTGAGATACCTTAGGTGACAGATGTGAGACACCTGAGAGGAAGAGGGGGACGGCTGCGAGATACCTGAAAGGCAAGGGTGTCAGCTGTGAAAGAGTGAAAGACACCTGAGAGGAACAGGGAGACAGCTGTGAGAGTCTCCTGAGAGGAAGAGGGAGACAGCTGTAAGACTCCTGAGAGGAAGAGGGAGACAACTGTGAGAGACACCCGAGAGGAAGAGGGAGACAGTTGTGAGACACCCGAGAGGAAGAGGGAGACAGATGTGAGAGGGACTGAGACTCCCAAGGGGAAGAGGGAAAAAGCTGTGAGAGAGTGAGAGCCACCTGAGAGTAAGAGGGAGAGGGCTGTGAGAGACACCTGAGAGGAAGATGGAGACAGCTGAGAGTGAGAGGCACCCGAGAAGGAGACAGCTGTGAGAGACACCAAGAGAAAGAGGGAGACAGTTTTGAGAGAGACACACCTGAGAGGAAGAGGTAGGAAGCTTTGAGAGATACCTGAGGAGACAGCTGTGAGAGAGAGACACCTTAGAGGAAGACAGCTGTGGGAGTGAAAGATGATGGAAAGGAAGAGGGCGACGGCTGTGAGAGAGAGTGAGACACCTGAGAGGAAGAGGGAGACAGCTGTGAGAGAGAGTGAGACACCTGGCAGGAATAGGGAAACAGCTGTGAGTGAGAGGCACCTAAGAGGGAGACAGCTGTGAGATACCTGAGGGAGACAGCTGTGAGAGAGTGAGACTCACCTGAGAGGACGAGGGAGATAGCTGTGAAAGAGAGCGAGACATCTGACAGAAAGAGGGAAGAAGCTGTGAGAGATGCCTGAGAGTGAGACAGTTGTGAGAGACATGAGAGGAAGAGGGAGACAGCTGTGAGAGGCACCTGAGAGGGAGAGACAGCTGTGAGAGGCACCTGAGAGGAAGAGAGACAGCTGTGAGAGGCACCTGAGAGGAAGAGAGACAGCTGTGAGAGGCACCTGAGAGGAAGAGAGACAGCTGTGAGACACATAAGAGGAAGAGGGTGACAACTGTGAGAGACACCTGACAGGAAGATGGAGACAGCTGTGAGGCACCTGAGGGAGACAGCTGTGAGGCACCTGAGGGAGACAGCTGTGAGGCACCTGAGGGAGACAGCTGTGAGGCACCTGAGGGAGACAGCTGTGAGATACCTGAGGGAGACAGCTGTGAGAGTGATACACATGAGAGGACGAGGGAGACAGCTGAGACACACCTGAGAGGAAGACCGAGAGTGAAACACACCTAAGAGGGAGACCGGTGTGAAAGAGAGTGAGACACCTGACAGGAAGATGGAAACAGCTGTGAGACAGATGCCTGAGAGGGAGACAGCTGTGAGGGAAAGTGAGACATATGAGAGGAAGAGGGAGACAGCTGTGAGACACCTGAGAGGAAGAGAGACAGTTGTGAGAGACACCCGAGAGGATGAGAGAGGCACGCATAAGGAAAAAAGTGGGACACCCGAGATGAAGAGGGAGACTGCTTTGAGAGAGTGAGACTCCTGAGCGGAAGAGGGAGAAAGATGTGAGAGAGGGATGCAGCTGTGAGAGTGAGGCACCTGAGAGGAAGAGTGAGACAGCTGTGAGAGACCTGAGAGGAAGAGTGAGACAGCTGTGAGTGAGACCTGAGAGGAAGAGGGCGACAGCTGTGAGAGATACCTGAGGGGAGAGCTGTGAGAGACACCTGAGAGGAAGATGGAGACAGATGTGAGAGAGGGACGCAGCTGTGAGAGTGAGGCACCTGAGAGGAAGAGGGAGACAACTGAGAGAGTGAAAGACACCAGAGAGGGAGACAGCTGTGAGAGTGAGACCCCCGAGAGTAAGAGGGAAACAGCTGAGAGAGACCAGAGAAGAAGAGTGAGACAGCTGTGAGTGAGACCTGAGAGGAAGAGGGAGACAGCTGTGAGAGATACCTGAGGAGAGAGCTGTGAGAGACACCTGAGAGGAAGAGGGAGGCGGCTGTGAGAGACACCTGAGAGGAAGAGGGAGGCGGCTGTGAGAGACACCTGAGAGGAAGAGGGAGACGGCTGTGAGAGACACCTGAGAGGAAGAGGGAGACGGCTGTGAGAGACACCTGAGAGGAAGAGGGAGACGGCTGTGAGAGACACCTGAGAGGAAGAGGGAGAGAGACACCTGAGAGGAAGAGGGAGACGGCTGTGAGAGACACCTGAGAGGAAGAGGGAGACGGCTGTGAGAGAGGAAGAGGGAGACGGCTGTGAGAGACACCTGAGAGGGAGATGGCTGTGAGAGACACCTGAGAGGGAGACGGCTGTGAGAGACACCACCTATGAGGGTGACGGCTGTGAGAGACACCTATGAGGGAGACGGCTGTGAGAGACACCTATGAGGGAGACGGCTGTGAGAGACACCTATGAGGGAGACGGCTGTGAGAGACACCTAAGAGGGAGAGGGAGACGGCTGTGAGAGACACCTGAGAGGAAGAGGGAGACGGCTGTGAGACACACCTGAGAGGAAGAGGGAGACGGCTGTGAGAGACACCTGAGAGGAAGAGGGAGACGGCTGTGAGAGACACCTGAGAGGAAGAAGGAGACGGCTGTGAGAGACACCTGAGAGGAAGAAGGAGACGGCTGTGAGAGACACCTGAGAGGAAGAAGGAGACGGCTGTGAGAGACACCTGAGAGGAAGAAGGAGACGGCTGTGAGAGACACCTGAGAGGAAGAAGGAGACGGCTGTGAGAGACACCCGAGAGGAAGAGGGAGACGGCTGTGAGAGACACCCGAGAGGAAGAGGGAGACGGCTGTGAGAGACACCCGAGAGGAAGAGGGAGACGGCTAAGAGTGAGAGACACCCGAGAGGAAGAGGGAGACAGCTGAGTGAGAGACACCTGAATGGAAGGAGACCGCTGTGAGAGAAACCCGAGAGAAAGAGGGAGACAGCTGGGAGAGAGAGTGAGACAGCTGACAGGAATAGGTAAACAGCTGTGAGAGGCACGTGAGAGGAAGAGGGAGAAAGCTTTGAGAGAGTGATAGACTTCTGAGAGGACGAGGGAGACAGCTGAGAGACACCTGAGAGGAAGACGGAGAGAGTGAGACACACCTGAGAGGACGAGGGAGATAGCTGTGAAAGAGAGCGAGACACCTGACAGAAAGAGGGAAACATCTGTGAGAGATGCCTTAGAGGGAGACAGCTGTGAGACACCTGAGAGGAAGGGAGACAGCTGTGAGACACCCCGAAGAGGAAGAGGGAGACAGCTGTGAGAGAGAGTGAGACACCTGGCAGGAATAGGGAAACAGCTGTGAGTGAGAGGCACCTAAGAGGGAGACAGCTGTGAGATACCTGAGGGAGACAGCTGTGAGAGAGTGAGACTCACCTGAGAGGACGAGGGAGATAGCTGTGAAAGAGAGCGAGACATCTGACAGAAAGAGGGAAGAAGCTGTGAGAGATGCCTGAGAGTGAGACAGTTGTGAGAGACATGAGAGGAAGAGGGAGACAGCTGTGAGAGGCACCTGAGAGGAAGAGAGACAGCTGTGAGAGGCACCTGAGAGGAAGAGAGACAGCTGTGATAGGCACCTAAGAGGGAGACAGCTGTGAGACACATAAGAGGAAGAGGGTGACAACTGTGAGAGACACCTGACAGGAAGATGGAAACAGCTGTGAGGTACCTGAGGGAGACAGCTGTGAGGCACCTGAGGGAGACAGCTGTGAGGCACCTGAGGGAGACAGCTGTGAGGCACCTGAGGGAGACAGCTGTGAGGCACCTGAGGGAGACAGCTGTGAGGCACCTGAGGGAGACAGCTGTGAGGCACCTGAGGGAGACAGCTGTGAGGCACCTGAGGGAGACAGCTGTGAGAGTGATACACATGAGAGGACGAGGGAGACAGCTGAGACACACCTGAGAGGAAGACCGAGAGTGAAACACACCTAAGAGGGAGACCGGTGTGAAAGAGAGTGAGACACCTGACAGGAAGATGGAAACAGCTGTGAGACAGATGCCTGAGAGGGAGACAGCTGTGAGGGAAAGTGAGACATATGAGAGGAAGAGGGAGACAGCTGTGAGACACCTGAGAGGAAGAGAGACAGTTGTGAGAGACACCCGAGAGGATGAGAGAGGCACGCATAAGGAAAAAAGTGGGACACCCGAGATGAAGAGGGAGACTGCTTTGAGAGAGTGAGACTCCTGAGCGGAAGAGGGAGAAAGATGTGAGAGAGGGATGCAGCTGTGAGAGTGAGGCACCTGAGAGGAAGAGTGAGACAGCTGTGAGAGACCTGAGAGGAAGAGTGAGACAGCTGTGAGTGAGACCTGAGAGGAAGAGGGCGACAGCTGTGAGAGATACCTGAGGGGAGAGCTGTGAGAGACACCTGAGAGGAAGATGGAGACAGATGTGAGAGAGGGACGCAGCTGTGAGAGTGAGGCACCTGAGAGGAAGAGGGAGACAACTGAGAGAGTGAAAGACACCAGAGAGGGAGACAGCTGTGAGAGTGAGACCCCCGAGAGTAAGAGGGAAACAGCTGAGAGAGACCAGAGAAGAAGAGTGAGACAGCTGTGAGTGAGACCTGAGAGGAAGAGGGAGACAGCTGTGAGAGATACCTGAGGAGAGAGCTGTGAGAGACACCTGAGAGGAAGAGGGAGGCGGCTGTGAGAGACACCTGAGAGGAAGAGGGAGGCGGCTGTGAGAGACACCTGAGAGGAAGAGGGAGACGGCTGTGAGAGACACCTGAGAGGAAGAGGGAGACGGCTGTGAGAGACACCTGAGAGGAAGAGGGAGACGGCTGTGAGAGACACCTGAGAGGAAGAGGGAGAGAGACACCTGAGAGGAAGAGGGAGACGGCTGTGAGAGACACCTGAGAGGAAGAGGGAGACGGCTGTGAGAGAGGAAGAGGGAGACGGCTGTGAGAGACACCTGAGAGGGAGACGGCTGTGAGAGACACCTGAGAGGGAGACGGCTGTGAGAGACACCTGAGAGGGAGACGGCTGTGAGAGACACCACCTATGAGGGTGACGGCTGTGAGAGACACCACCTATGAGGGTGACGGCTGTGAGAGACACCACCTATGAGGGTGACGGCTGTGAGAGACACCACCTATGAGGGTGACGGCTGTGAGAGACACCACCTATGAGGGTGACGGCTGTGAGAGACACCTATGAGGGTGACGGCTGTGAGAGACACCTATGAGGGAGACGGCTGTGAGAGACACCTATGAGGGAGACGGCTGTGAGAGACACCTAAGAGGGAGAGGGAGACGGCTGTGAGAGACACCTGAGAGGAAGAGGGAGACGGCTGTGAGACACACCTGAGAGGAAGAGGGAGACGGCTGTGAGAGACACCTGAGAGGAAGAGGGAGACGGCTGTGAGAGACACCTGAGAGGAAGAGGGAGACGGCTGTGAGAGACACCTGAGAGGAAGAGGGAGACGGCTGTGAGAGACACCTGAGAGGAAGAAGGAGACGGCTGTGAGAGACACCTGAGAGGAAGAAGGAGACGGCTGTGAGAGACACCTGAGAGGAAGAAGGAGACGGCTGTGAGAGACACCTGAGAGGAAGAAGGAGACGGCTGTGAGAGACACCTGAGAGGAAGAAGGAGACGGCTGTGAGAGACACCTGAGAGGAAGAAGGAGACGGCTGTGAGAGACACCCGAGAGGAAGAGGGAGACAGCTAAGAGTGAGAGACACCCGAGAGGAAGAGGGAGACAGCTAAGAGTGAGAGACACCCGAGAGGAAGAGGGAGACAGCTAAGAGTGAGAGACACCCGAGAGGAAGAGGGAGATGGCTGTGAGAGACACCCGAGAGGAAGAGGGAGACGGCTGTGAGAGACACCCGAGAGGAAGAGGGAGACGGCTGTGAGAGACACCCGAGAGGAAGAGGGAGACGGCTGTGAGAGACACCCGAGAGGAAGAGGGAGACAGCTAAGAGTGAGAGACACCCGAGAGGAAGAGGGAGACAGCTGAGTGAGAGACACCTGAATGGAAGGAGACAGCTGTGAGAGAAACCCGAGAGAAAGAGGGAGACAGCTGGGAGAGAGAGTGAGACAGCTGACAGGAATAGGTAAACAGCTGTGAGAGGCACGTGAGAGGAAGAGGGAGAAAGCTTTGAGAGAGTGATAGACTTCTGAGAGGACGAGGGAGACAGCTGAGAGACACCTGAGAGGAAGACGGAGAGAGTGAGACACACCTGAGAGGACGAGGGAGATAGCTGTGAAAGAGAGCGAGACACCTGACAGAAAGAGGGAAACATCTGTGAGAGATGCCTTAGAGGGAGACAGCTGTGAGACACCTGAGAGGAAGGGAGACAGCTGTGAGACACCCCGAAGAGGAAGAGGGAAGCACGCATAAGGAAAAAAGTGAGACACCTGAGATGAAGAGAGAGACTGCTGAGAGTGAGAGACACCTGAGAGGAAAAAGGAGACAGCTGTGAGACATCTGCAAGGAAGAGGGAGACAGCTGGGAGAGGCACCTGAGAGGAAGAAAGGTTTGAGAAATACCTGAAGAGACAGCTGTGTGAGAGACACATGAGAGGGAGTGAGAGACCTTTGAGAGGAAGAGGGAGACAGCTGTGAGAGAGTTAGGCACCTGACAGGAAGAGGGAAACAACTGTGAGACACCTGAAAGGAAGAGGGAGACAGCCGTGAGAGTGAGAGGCACCTGAGGAAGAAAGCTTTGAGAGATACCTGAAGAGACAGCTGTGTGAGAGACACATGAGAGGGAGTGAGAGACCTTTGAGAGGAAGAGGGAGACAGCTGTGAAAGAGTGAGGCACCTGACAGGAAGAGGGAAACAGCTGTGAGACACCTGAGAGGAAGAGGGAGACAGCTGTGAGAGTGTGATAGACACATGAGGTCGAGGGAGACAGCTGAGAGACACCTGAGAGGAAGATGGAGAGAGTGAGACACCTGACAGAAAGAGGGAACAAGCTGTGAGGGAGATGCATGAGAGGGAGACAGCTGTGAGGGAAACTGAGAGACACCTGAGAGGAAGAGGTAAGCACGCATAAGGAAAAAAGTGAGATACCTGCGATGTAGAGGGAGACTGCTGAGAGAGAGTGAGACACCTGAGCGTAAGAGGGAGACAGCAGTGAGAGAGAGGAAGAGGGAGAAAGCTGTGAGAGAGTGGGACACCTGAGAGGAAGAGGGAGACACCTGTGAATGAGACACCTGAGAGGAAGCGGGAGACAGCTGTGAGAGGGGCTGAGACTCCTTAGAGTAAGCGGAGGACATCTGTGAGAGAGTGTGAGACACCTGAGAGGAAGAGGGAGAGAGCTGTGAGAGATACCTGAGAGGTAGAGGGAGAAACGCATGAGGGAGAGACCGACCTGAGGGTAAGACAGAGCACAACCCGCAGCGCACACACCCTAGGGTGGGGGATCAACCTGAGGAGATGCATCTAACGGAGAGAGACCTTAAGGTTCCAACCGGAGGGAGAGAGAGAGACAGCTGTGAGAGAGACTGAGAGACACCTGAGAGGGAAACGCATGAGGAAGAGACCTGAAGGGGAGACTGGAAGGAGAGACATATCTTAGAGACCTTAAGGGTGCTTCCGGCGGGGGAGAGACAGCTGTGAGAGGGAGACTGAGCGACACCTGAAAGAAAGAGGGAGACACGCATGAGATAGAGACTGACCTGAGGAGACACATCTGTGAGAGAGACCTTGAGGGAGACAGCCCTGAGGGAGGGACACCGGAAGGAGAGACAGCTGTGGGGGAGACTGACAGGAAGACAGAAATACGCATGAGTGATTCTGACCTGAGGAGACCCATCAGAGAGAGAGAGAGCGCAAGAGATACACACATCTGAGGGGGAGCATGAGCGTACGTGCACCAGAGAGGAGAGTGACCCGCTAGAGACAGACATCGGAGGAAGAGACTGCTAATGGAGACACACCTGAGAGGAAGACACAGACCTGACCTTAATGTGACAGCCCCTCGCACCCAAGAGAGAGATCTGAGAGGGAAGTGAGAACCCCAGAGGGTCATACCTGAAAAGTGCACCTAGTAGGGAGAGAGAGCAGACCGCTGGGAGATAGACATACAAGAGAGAAAGAGATACATCTGTGAGCGGCAGGGCAAGAGACAACAGCCAGGCACAGACTGCCCCCGCGGGTCCAGCCTGAGGAACACACCTTGGCGAAGAGACAAACCTGTGAGAGGCAAAGACACATTCCAGAATGACGGAGAATTAGACGCCAGAGAGACTTGCAGAAGAGAGACACTTGCCCAACAGACCTACTTGCATTCCCAAGTCAGAGACACCTTCCAGAGAGGGAGAGAGAGAGTCACCTGCCAGAGACGGACACCTACCAGAGTGAGAAATAAATGCTTGACGGAGCGAGAGAGCAATACCTATGTGAGATGTAGAGACACAGACATGTTCCATAGAGAGAGAATGAGACGCCTGTAGTCACATGCCTGCTTTATGGAAAGAGACAGAAAACACCCGTCGAAAGTCAGATGCCTTCCAGGGAGACACCTACAGAGGAGATACAGACATCTTGTAGGACGTTGGCTCCGTATATACTATCTCAAAATGAGATATAGGGCCTGATTACAACTTTGGAGGAGGTGTTAATCCGTCCCAAAAGTGACGGTAAAGTGACGGATATACCACCAGCCGTATTACGAGTCCATTATATCCTATGGAACTCGTAATACGGCTGGTGGTATATCCATTACTTTACCGTCACTTTTGGGACGGATTAACACCCCCTCCAAAGTTGTAATCAGGCCCATAGTGTGCACAGAGTCCAGGGTCTCCCCAGGAGGCTGAACAGAGACCAAAGTAGGTAATACTAATGCTCTATTTTGTGGTAGTGTGGTCGAGCAGTAGGCTTATCAGAGGGTAGTGTTAAGCATTTGTTGTACACACACAGGCAATAAATGAGGAACACACACTCAAAGACTTACTCCAGGCCAATAGGTTTTTATATAGAAAAATATTATTTCTTAACTTATTTTAGAACCACCAGATTCAGAATTCAAGTAAGTACATAAATTGTAAGGTACTTCCCACAGCTAAGTATGGAACTTTGAAGTAAAACAGTAATGTGCACAGTTTTGGCAAAACCGGCAATAAACTATTTTAAAAGTGGACAAAGTGCAAATATCAACAGTTCCTGGGGGAGGTAAATACAAGTTAGTTTCTCAGGTAAGTAAAGCACTTACAAGTTCAGTCTCCGGGGCATAGGCAGCCCACTGTTGGGGAGGTTCAAGTCAACCCCAAACACCCAGGACCAGCAACACAGGGCCAGTCAGGTGCAGAGGTCAAAGAGGGGCCTAAATAACATAGGCGCCTATGGAGACTAGGGGTGCTCCAGCTCCAGTCTGCTAGCAGGTAAGTTTCTGCGTCCTCGGGGAGCAGACCAGGGGGGTTTTGTAGAGCACTAGGGGGACACAAGTAGGCGCACAAAACACACCCTCAGCGGCACAGGGGCGGCCGGGTGCAGTGTGCAAAGTAGGTGTCTGGTTTTAGATTGGAAAAAATGGAGGGATCCGGTGGTCACTCTGGCGATGCAGGCAGGCACGGGGGGCTGCAATGAGGGCCACCTGCTGGTCACTACTGCACTGGTAGTTGGTTTCTCTTGGTCCTGGGGGTTGCAGGTGCAGTGCCTGGTCCAGGCGTCAGGTTCTTTGCTACTGGGCAGTCGCGGTCAGGGGGAGCCTCTGGATTCTCTCTGCAGGTGTTGCCGTGGGGGTGTTGGGAGGTCGTCTCAGGGTGTCCACGTCGTGGGAGTAGCCTGGGGCTCCTCGCTGCAGTGTTGGGTTCTCTGGACACAGGCGTCGGGTGCAGAGGGTTGGGGACTCGCGCTTCTGGAGTGAGGCGGGAGTACCTTTAAAGATGGTTTCTTGTTTGTAGATTAGACAGAGCCGCTGTCCACAGGAGTTTCTTGGTCCTTTGGGTTGCAGGGCAGTCCTCTGAGTCATCAGAGGTCACTTGTCCCGCTGGATGCGTCGCTGTTGCAGGTTCTTTGAACCTGGAGACAGGCCGGTCGGGCTGGGGCCAATTCAATTGTTGTCTCCGTCGTCTCTGTGGAGCTTTCAGGTCAGCAGTCCTTGTTGTTCAGATTGTCAGAAAAACTGTTTTCCTGGGTTCAGGGCTGCCCCATAATACTGATTTTAGGGGTGTGTTTAGGGCTGGAGGGCAGTAGCCAATTGCTCCTGTCCCCGAGGGTGGCTACACCCTGCTTGTGCCTCCTCCCTGTGGGGAGGGGACACATCCCTAATCCTATTGGGGGAAATCCTCCAAAGCAAGATGGAGGATTTTCTAAGGCAGGGGTCACCTCTGCTCGGGGCACCTTAGGGTCCTTGCCGGAGAGTGGTGACTCCTTGTTTTTCTCGTTAGCTCCTCCGGACTTCCCGCCAAAAGTGGGGGCAGTAGCCGGAGAGAAGGGCATGTCCACTAGCTGGGATGCCCTGGGGTGCTTTAACAACAGGCATGAGCCTTTGATGCTCACTGCCAGGTGTTAGTTCCTGCAGGGGGAGGTGAGAAGCACCTCCACCCAGTACAGGCTTTGTTCCTGGTCACAGAGTGACAAAGGCACTCACCTCATGTGGCAGAATACTGGTCAGCCTAACACTAGAAGTCGGATTGGTATTCAGGGGCATCTCTAAGATGCCCTCTGTGTGCATTTCTCAAATTCCACACTGGCATCGGTGTCCATTTATAGTGCTGAGAAGTTTGATACCAAACTTCCCAGTATTCAGTGTAGCCATTGTGGAACTGTGGAGTTCGTGTTTGACAAACTCCCAGACCATATACTCTTATGACTACCCTGCACTTACAATGTCTAAGGTTTGGCTTAGACACTGTAGGGGCACAGTGCTCATGCACCTATGCCCTTACCTATGGTATAGTGCACCCTGCCTTAGGGCTGTAAGGCCTGCTAGAGGGGTGACTTATCTATACTGCATAGGCAGTGTGAGGTTGGCATGGCACTCTGAGGGGAGTGCCATGTCGACTTAGTCATTTTCTCCCCACCAGCGCACACAAGCTGGCAAGCAGTGTGCATGTGCTGAGTGAGGGTCCCCAGGGTGGCATAAGACATACTGCAGCCCTTAGAGCCCTTCCCTGGCCACAGGGCCCTTGGTACCAGGTACAAGGACTTACTTGTGTGCCATTTGCACATCACCAAGTAAAGTGTTCAGCTTTGTTTTCATTCTGTGAAACCTTTCTTTTTTTTTTTTTTTAAACCACACAGAATTACAAAAATGTGCTTTGATAACTACTGAAATATATTTTGAAATGTTTGTGCAGTTCACCTATTAGCTACTTCAGTGTTGTGTTAGAAAAAAGCCTGACATTTTATAGCACTTCATTTTACACACTTTGCACAGCATGACTGTCACACAGTCCATTTTACAAAATCCTCTAACTTCACTGTCGGCGAAAGAAAAGTAAATCTAGAAAAACAAACTGACATTTGACCTGTCTCTGAATCCCGAGCAAATGTGACAAGATAAAAGCAAGGTTTAAAAGCATCTTTCTGATGGATACAACTACCTGTGGATTCCTCACCTAATGAATACTCCCATGGCGCCAGCATTCGACGGAAATCTTCTTACTAGTCTCTGCACGTCGACGAGGACGTCCCTCTAGCCCACGCGACGCCGTCTGACGTCATACAGGCAATAAGAGGTCCTCGACGACGTGCCGACGTCAGTTCCCTTTTTTCCGTGCATTCGAAACGGTTATCTTCGAGGGAGCAACTGTTACTTTTGTGGTTACAGTGTATTTTTGCTGCGTAGTCTTTCGCTGTGGTAATAATGTCGCAGAGAAAGTCTGGATTCAAGCCTTGTCGTGAGTGTGGAGGCAAGATGTCAGTGACGGATCCTCATTCCGATTGCCTTTGGTGTTTGAGCTCCGACCACGACGTCTCGACTTGTGATTCATGCCAGCACATGAATCCAAAGGCCCTCAAGGAACGTGAGGCGAAGTTGTTTATGGCGAAATCGAAGGAGAAGCATCACAAGAAGTCTTCTTCACCAAGACATCGGCGTCATCGAGACTCCCGGCGCCGTAGAGAATCTCGGCGTCATTCAAAGGAGACTCGTTCCAGGTCTTCGGATCGGCGCCGAAGGACATGGGAGATCAGTCCCACGGTTACGCCGCATCCTTCGACGCCGTTGCCCTCTCCGGCGTCTCCGACTTCACCTGGACAGGTGTCGGTGATTGAGGTATTGGAGCCTCAGGTGTTTTCTCCGGCGTTGCAGACGTCGAGGCCGGCGTCGGGGTCGCCTCCGAGACAGGCACCCCAGTATCCGGCTTTTCCCACCCCTGGAGCCGATAGTTCCGCATTCTTGAATGCGATGTATGCCATCTTCCAACAGATGGCTCCAGGGGGTGCTCCGGCTGGGCCTTTGGCCTTTTCATTGGGTGATCCTGCACCTCTTCGGCCGGCACCCTTTATGCCCTTTCTCCCTTTTGGGAACGTGGGCTCGGCGCCAGTGGCCGCTCCGGTGGCTTCAGAGGGATTGGCCCCGGGGATTTCCATCCCGTCGACGTCGGGATTTCGGCCTGTGACTCCGGGGGGTCCATCTGCTTCGACTGCTCTTTCGTCGGCGCCGAAGTTACCTGTGGCGCCGGACGCGGCGTCAGTGGCTTCTGAAGATCGGCGCCGATCTTCGACTTCGGCGGAGGCATTGTCGACTCCGCGTATTGAACAATGGCTTCATTCGAGGAGACGTGCTCTCCGTGTATTAGAGGAGCAGGAGTACCAACGAGCCCTGGAGGAAGGAGAGCTAGAGGACTCGGGTGATGGGCTGCGTGGTCTGGAGTCGGCCAGTGGGCTGGACACTTCCCCTGAGTGGGATCTTTCGTCCCCGGGAGAATATACTGAGGAGGCTGCTTCCTTTCACGCAGTGGTACGGAAGGCAGCTAGTTTTTTGGACCTGCCTTTGCCAGTGGTGGAGGCTAAACAAAACCTTCTAACAGAGGTGCTACATCCGGCCTCAGCTGCGGCGGAGCCTCTTTTGCCATTTAATGACGCTCTGCTGGATCCGGTGTTAGAGGTGTGGAAGAGGCCGGCATCTTCCCCAGCAGTTCACAGAGCCGTGGCCAGGAGGTATCGGGCGGCTCCGACTGACCCTGGTTTTCTGTCTAGGCACCCTACGCCGGAGAGCTTGGTGGTGCAGGCCTCCTGTTCATCCAAGTCAGCGCCTGGTTCTTTCCCGACGGTGCCTGGGGACAGAGATTCAAAGAAACTAGAGGCGCAGTCCAAGAAGATTTTTTCGTCCTGCAGTCTGGCGTTGAAGGCCACCAACGCAACCTGTATCCTGGGGAGGTATATTCATGCTCTGATGGATGACATTTCCTCATCATTTACAGAGCTTCCCCAGGGTCTTTTGGATGTTGTTTCAAATGCCCAGGCTGCTGCGACCCAGATTATCCAGACGGGACTGGATACGACCGACTCGGTAGCCAGAGCAATGGGCACAACTGTGGTGGCAAGGAGGCAGGCCTGGCTCCGTAACTCGGGCTTTTCTGCGGATGTACAGTCCACATTGTTGGATCTCCCGTTTGATGGGGACAAACTGTTTGGAGCCAAGGCTGATTCGGCCTTGGAACATTTTAAGGAGAGCAGGGCTACGGCTAAGTCGTTAGGGCTCCAAGCTCCTTCTTCCACGGCCTCTTCCAGATTTTTCAGGAGGTTTCGTGGATTTGGGCGTGGCTCTTCCTCCTCTTCCTTTCGGGGAAGATATCAGCAACCTGCCTCTTCCTATCCCTATAGATCTTTTAGAGGGAGAGGTAGGGTCCGCACCAGAGGAGCCTCTCAGCAGCACTCTGCCTCTTCCTCATCCTCTGGCGGGGTGCAGCAGGGGAAGCAGCCTTAGGCTTCCACCATTTCCCACTCACTCCTCTCCTGTAGGGGGAAGATTACAGCATTTTCTCACCAAATGGAAGACTGTTACAACGGACACTTGGGTTCTTAGTATTGTGGGAAAAGGCTACACCCTTCCCTTTCGGGAGTTCCCGCCCCTCATCCCGCCCCGCCCTTCTTATTGTTCAGAAGAACACCTCCTGTTGCTAGAACAGGAGGTACAAGCCCTCCTTTCAAAGGGCGCGGTGGAGTTTGTCCCAGAGCAGGAAAGGGGTCGAGGATGTTACTCAAGGTTTTTCCTGATTCCCAAGAAGGATGGTCGTTTGAGACCAATCCTGGACCTGAGGATCTTGAATTGGTTCCTCAAGCAGGAAAAGTTCAAGATGCTGACCCTAGCACAGGTGCTTTTGGCGTTGAACAAGGAAGACTGGATGGTGTCTGTCGACTTGCAGGATGCTTACTTTCATATCCCGATACTCAAGTCACACAGGAAGTATCTCCGGTTTGTGGTGGGATCACAGCACTATCAGTTTGCGGTCCTTCCGTTTGGTCTTACTTCAGCACCTCGAGTCTTCACGAAGGTGATGTCGGTGGTTGCGGCAGAACTCAGAAGGAAGGGGATAGCAGTATTCCCTTACTTGGACGACTGGTTGATCAAAGCCAAGTCCCCGGAGCTTGTGTCGCATCATCTGCAGTCAACAACCCAGTTGTTGTTCGACCTGGGTTTTTCGGTGAACGAGCCCAAATCTCACCTAGAGCCCTCTCAGCGCCTCCTGTTCATAGGGGCAGTACTGGATACAACATTGGGTCGGGCCTTTCCTCCGCCTCAGCGGATTCAAGATATTCAGGATTTGGTTCCAATGTTTCGAAATGGAGCAGTAGTTCCAGTCCTCCAGGTCCTTCGTCTGCTCGGTCTGTTTGCCTCCTGCATTCTGTTGGTCACGCATGCTCGCTGGCACATGAGGGCTCTTCAGTGGTGCCTCCGAAGGCAGTGGTCTCAACACAAAGGGGATCTAGAGAGTACTGTCAAGATCTCCAGAGATGCTGCTGTGGATTTGAAGTGGTGGATTGCAAGCAACAATCTTTCACAAGGAAAGCCGTTCCAGCAGTCGCCACCAGTGGCCACAGTCATAACGGATGCTTCCACTCTAGGGTGGGGAGCTCATCTGGGGGATCTGGAGATCAAAGGTCTTTGGTCTCCAGAGGAACAGATGTTTCACATCAATCTGTTAGAGTTACGGGCTGTACGTCTGGCTCTCAAGGCCTTCCTCCCTTCCCTTCGTGGTCAGTCGGTACAGGTCCTAATGGACAATACTACCACGATGTGGTACATAAACAAGCAGGGAGGAGTGGGGTCGTACCTTCTCTGCAGAGAAGCTCTTCGACTATGGTCCTGGGCAAAGGACCATTAGATTTGCTTGATAGCAAACCATCTGGCCGGAGTCTTGAACGTGCGTGCGGACAGTCTCAGTCGCCAATTCTCGGCAGACCACGAGTGGCGTCTCCATCCAGATCAAGTCCGTTTAATCTTCCAGAGGTGGGGGTTTCCTCGGGTAGATCTGTTTGCCACTCGGGAGAACGCGCATTGTCCGTTATTCTGCAGCCTCCAGTATCCGATGCAGGGAGCGTTGGGGGACGCGTTTCAAATAACCTGGTGCGGCCAGTTGCTTTACGCGTTTCCTCCCATACCCTTGATTCCTCGAGTATTGAGGAAGATTCGCTAGGACCGGGCTCTAGTCATCCTAATAGCTCCGAATTGGCCAAGGAGGGTATGGTACTCCGACCTTCTCCAACTCTCAATGTGCCCTCCGCTCCGTCTCCCTTTCAGGGCCGACCTCCTCTCGCAGTCGCAGGGGCAGGTTCTACACCCCAACCTCCAGAGTCTGCACCTACATGCCTGGAGATTGAACGGGGCAACCTGAGTTCCTTCTCTCTCCCGCCTGAGGTAGTGGATGTTATATTAGCGGCCAGGCGACACTCCACTAAATCTATCTACGCTAATAGATGGTCTAAATTTGTTGCGTGGTGTGGAGAGAGGCAGATTGATCCTTTGCATGCTCATCTATCGGACGTTTTGTCTTTTGCTCTGTCTCTAGCGCAGAAAGGTTGTGCAGTGGCTACCATTAAGGGTTATTTATCGGCCTTGTCAGCCTTCATATGTCTTCCAGACCAACCATCTTTATTTAAATCCCCTATTGTTATCAGATTCTTGAAAGGTCTTCTAAATAAATATCCTCCAAAGCCATTCGTTATGCCGCAATGGGATTTGTCCTTGGTCCTGACTTTCCTTATGGGGTCCCCTTTTGAACCTATGTATTCTTGCCCCTTAAGGTATTTGGTTTTAAAAACAGTCTTCCTGATAGCTATAACATCAGCAAGGAGAGTGAGTGAGTTGCAGGCCTTATCAGTAAAGCCCCCTTATACAACTTTTTATGGGGATAAGGTGGTGTTGAGGACCAAGGCTGCTTTCCTCCCGAAGGTTGTTTCACCTTTCCATTTGGCTCAGGCAATTACTTTGTCCATGTTCTATCCTCCGCCTCATCCTTCCAAAGAGGAAGAAAGACTGCACCGTCTGGACCCAAAGAGGGCGTTGAGCTTCTTTATTGATAGAACAAAGGATTTCAGGCTGGAGGATCAGCTGTTTATTGGATACGTGGGCAAGAGGAGAGGAAAGGCAGTCCACAGGAGAACAACATCCAGGTGGGTTGTTCTTTGCATTAAAATCTGTTACTCTTTGGCAAAGAAGGATCCTCCTGAGGGCATTAGAGCTCATTCCACCAGAGCTAAGTCGGCCACTTCGGCCTTGGCCAGAGGTGTTCCTGTGGTCGACATCTGCAAGGCCGCAACTTGGTCGTCCCTTCACACTTTTGCAAAACATTACTGTTTGGATTCTGAGGTTAGAAGGGACGGCCATTTTGCACGGTCAGTGCTGCAGGATTTCTTGGTTTGACCATTTAGGCACCCACCGCCGGGCGTGGTACTGCTTTGGGACTCTATTCATTAGGTGAGGAATCCACAGGTAGTTGTATCCATCAGAAGAACGAGTTACTTACCTTCGGTAACGACTTTTCTGGTGGATACATTAGCTACCTGTGGATTCCTCACGGTCCCACCCGCCTCCCCGTTGCCTTTCTGGTCTTACCAAGTAATCCTTGAGTACGTTCCTCTTGGTCTTTGAGGGTGCAATAGATGTTGTATATATATTATATTTATATATATGTATATATGTATATATCTTTGTGTATATACTTGATGTGTATATATATTTTTTTTAAAAGAGAGTTATATATATATATATATATATATATATATAAAAGATTTACAGTTATTCATGCAATGTTGTGTATTTTTACAATGTAATGGGATGTTGCCTTGCTCTTTCATTGCATTGCCTGGTTGTTCTCATGCACGTAAAAAATGATTGGTACTGACGTCTGCACGTCGTCGAGGACCTCTTATTGCCTGTATGACGTCAGACGGCGTCGCGTGGGCTAGAGGGACGTCCTCGTCGACGTGCAGAGACTAGTAAGAAGATTTCCGTCGAATGCTGGCTCCATGGGAGTATTCATTAGGTGAGGAATCCACAGGTAGCTAATGTATCCACCAGAAAAGTCGTTACCGAAGGTAAGTAACTCGTTCTTATTGCTCATTCACTTTGAGTGAACAGAACACCTGTTATTTGTCAGCTCACCAGAACGGACCAGTAGGCCCCAAAAATAGCTGTCCATTTGAAATCTCACTCACCACAGAGAGTGGGTGAGTAGATCTTTTGAGGCCTGATTAAATAGTTTTGCTAGTTAAGGACCAGCAGGGATAGGTTTGCAAACCCTTATGGACCAGAGGCCTTTTTGTAATTCAGGCTTTTTACCACCATCCTTATTTCTTTTTGAGATATAGCAGTGTCCAGGACCTGCGTTTGACTGTCAGACAAGGTAGTGTCACTGTGTTTTAAATTTTGCATCTGATTATATGTCGGAAGCGTGTCTCTAGGATATGATGTAGCATAGTATTTACCTAACACATTGTTTGTCCCCTTATGCTTGGAAGATGGTTCATGTCTCTGACAGTATTTCTTTAACATAATCCTTTGTCTTTTCTCTCTGAGGTGCCATGATAGGGGTTCACTTTATTTTCTGCTGTGCAAGAGGTGCCTTTTAAGTGCAGCATAGAGTTCCTGCCTGTTAGGATAGAAGGCCCTTCCAGTTTAGCCCGCTGAATGGTGTACCTTCCCTTCTTTTCTAACTAGCTGCCTTGTACTGTGAGGGGAAATCCACGTTTGAAAAATATGGAAACCCCATAGTGTTTGTGTGTGGTTGAGGCGTACTATACAATAGTGTAGTTTGTCTCATCGTGCGCTGGTCCTGTCTTGTAAGGTGTGTTTCTTGAAGGCATATGATATCTGGTTAGGAGCCCTTACTAGATCTCCATGTCACTCTCCTCCTAATGGGTGAGATTAAACCTTTCACATTATATCCAAGTACCTTCACCATTGCTTAGGCACATAAGAAGTATATTGTGGTGTTGAGCTTACTCTGATCTGCATTCCAACAACCAGAAATAATCGCCCTACCCCCAACTTCACCCAACATTACCAAACTTCACCACGAAAGGACGCCCAAACAGTATGTTACACAGCATCATCTTAAGTGTATATCTAGTCTATAAAACGGTCCAATCCTTCCCTGGTTGTACTGTGCCAGAACAGTTCCTCAGTATTAAACTGTCTTTCCTGGTCACTCGTTTGAGAAATGGGTTGAGTAATTGTGTTGGAAAGCAGCTACTGGAGAAATCTGACTCCAAACACCTGTTGCTCACCCGCCGCCTTTAGCCATCAAGTGCAGTTAGTCCCCCTTATATTTCAAAGCTTTTTGCAGGTCCCACTAATGACTGCATGTGCCATGCTCTCCCAGGTTTCGTCTGTGATCACACATCCTTATCTGGTGCAGTCCTGAGTCTGGATTCTCGAGGGGGCACAGCTCATCTTCGATTCTCATGCATTCCATTTTTCTTCCCTGACTGTTGTCTCTCGATTTCAATTTGTTATTGCAGTGGCCTTTCCAGATTCTCCTCAGCATAGTTGGTAGGTCCGCCTCACCCTCTCAGCTCCCTCTTTTTCCTGGGTCTAATTTCATTATTTTGCAACCTCTTGCCATTCTGTGACCTAAAGCATTGTCCCATAATTGTCAAAAACCGTACCAAATTGATATGTCCATCTGTATCGGATCTTTTCTTCCCTAAGTTTCTTTGTGACTACGCGGAGGGAAGCTATTCTTTTGTTATTTTGCTTGTGAGAGGTCCTAAAAAAAAAAGCGAGTGTCCGTTGTAGGAGAACATGTTGACCTTTCTAGCAGCTTGAAATACTACTTCCTTGTCGTGGAAGCAGTGAAATGTCATCACCATGTCTCATGGTAGGGGATAAAGTCTAGGGTTAGCTGGGCCCACTTGATGCGCTCTATCAAATTGTACCCTTGGGTCCCCTGAGTCTAGCAATAATGCAAAGAGGACCGTCCTGAATCTAAGCACATTGTGGCTTTCCGCTTTACTGATTCTGAGATTTTGTTCTCCTTGCTGTGCTTTGCTTATCTTCTGTCTTCAGAAAGGCTATTTGCAGTTTCTCGTTCAGATCTCCAGTTCCTTTTTTGTCTTTCAATTTCCAGTATCCTAGACTCCACTCCAACGTCTTTGGGGAGCTTATCTATCTTGGAGCCAAGCGAGCTTTTGTCCGCATTGCTGCCCTCAGTGTTCTTCACAGATTCTCTCAAAGGTCCCTTTTGAAGGCACACACATCTGCTTTACTTATGTCAGGAGCTGCACCTCGCGGAAGACTCTGGGGATCACAGCTATGCAAACAGGCCATTTTGCCCCTTCTTTGCACATCATTTTGAGGGCATGCAAACTAGCCACAAATCCAAAGTAAGTTACAGGAGTTTGAAATCACACTGCAGTCGTAGTCAATGCCCCTCAGCTTCTAAGATGTTTGCCCTTCAGGCACCAAGTGGCCGTGCAACCCCTGTGCGCTCATTGGGTCTGCTTCTTAGCACTTTGGTGTCTCCTATCCACCCTTGGCCTGGCTCAGTCTTTACAGTCTCTTTGCTTCTGTGCTGCCAAGTGCCACCAGGGGTCTCAAGTCGTTAGGGGTCTTCTCTTTTCCCCCAGAATTATGGACCACCATACTCATTTAATTTCCTCTCTCCACATGGGGGTGGGTGGGAGAGGGATTAGGGGGGCTTGAAGTCGTTTCTCATCTGCCAGAGTGCCTGCCGTCTTGGTTGCCCCTGTGGGGAATCAACAATGAAGAGAATGCAGAACATGGGTTCGGTTAGGGGAAGACCAGAGAAACCAGCCGTCACAAGACACAGGAAAGACAGAAATCGATTACTGGTTGGCGAAGAGAGTGAAAATGTCAAGAAACATGTATAAAGACGTCAGAAAGGCTGTGTAATCCAGGAATCGAGAGAGAATGGAGCACCATCACCAGGGCGGGTTCAGGGTAGGGTTTGGAGACAGAAACGACTACAGAGACTATGATGCATGGGGACGATGGTGTAGAAGCCTGGACTTGAATATAGAGTGGGTCTGGGAATGCAAGGTGTAGAAGTGTATATACTCCTATTCATGGGTAAAGGCAGGACCCTAGAGGGCCTTTGGGAGCGCCATCTAGCGGCTGGATGATAAAATCCTAACAAGTGGAGTTCTACGTTTAGCAAAATATGTAAAACTCAGTTTTCTTTGTGTACTGCGTTGATGCCACGAGTAAGAGGAAAAGTGCATGGTCAGGCCTTCTGAACTGCCTTTTGGATGACGGTGGTCTGATCAGAAGATTCTCTCTGAGATTCGTACTCCAATAACCTCTTTCTGTGATGTTAGTTCCTGGTCACTTTCTATTGTGCACACATAAGGTCATTTGGGGCCCCATAATCGCCACATCTGCTGCAGTCACCTGTGGGGTCCTGCAAGGCTCAGCTCTATTAACTACGCTGTTCAATATCTCCACGAGTCTTGACACGAGAATACATGATTCCTACAACCAAGGTTATCCTAGGCCCGATCATATCATCCAGCTACACTTAAAGCTTGACAACAGCTCTGGCAACTCCTTTGTAAGTCTCACCCTGCTTATCTCGGCGTCACTGATGGATGCAGAAAAACTGGCTATGCCTGAAAGGTGAGAAAAATAAAATTCTGCTAATGTGATGTCTCTCCAGCACATCTTCCTGTTCCTCTAAGGCTTTAACAGTTATTTGCCACTGTTACCCAGTGCTCTGAGGCTCTCACTAGCTTTGTAGCCTCCTACCCCAAAAAAATAAATAAATAATGGAACATTAACCAGTGATGGATGTCACATCTCTATTTTTGCCCTATTTTTCTTCCAGTTCATTGCCTGTTCGCTGTTTTTATCCTTCGCAGGTTGTTCTGGACTTCTTTCAGTGCTATTTACTTGTCCCTTGTGTCAGGTAGCGCTTAGTGCCTAGCGTGTGTACTTCTGCATTCTTCAATCAAGAATAAAATGGCCAAGGAGGTATTTTACCCTTGTTTTCTTCCTCCTAAAATGGCTTTTCTGAAGGAGAAACTTGATATCTTTCAAATTTATATTAAAGTCTTGGCTACAGGGAGGAGTTGACTTTTTCTTTGGCCATGAAGCAGGAAACATAATAGACTTTCCCTGCGTCGGGTCCTTGACGACACTCGAGTACTGGGTAGTCTTCCTTCACTATACACCATGACTACAGGGGACATCCCTTTCAGATTCTTCTGTTATCTCTGCTCCATGATGGTCATATCCTCATATTCTTTTCTTTTCCCATGCATTTTCACCACTCGGACTGCATCGACTTCATATAGGCCTCCAGTTGTTCTCACCTGCTGTCATCGTTTGGCATGTTTATTTGACCAAAGTAGTGAGTAAATTAGTGTGCCAGTTCCATCGTGATTTTAAGGGTACCTCTCCGGTATTGATTCACTGGCCCTAGGGTCACCCTGGTGCAGAGACACAGATCCTCAATCCACTGTTACCAATGGAAGAGCTGAGGCCAATGTCCATGTCGGACCAGGAATTGACATCCTCTCAAGCTAGACTGATGGCTTGCTACAGGATCATGAAAGTACAACTGGGTATTGTACACCCGGACTGTGTCTAACCTGCACCTATCAGCAGAGACACCAGCTCCAACTCTGGCCTTCTACAAGAACACATACGGTTCCCCAGGACACTGATCATGATGGTGAAGGATTACTCCGCACTCACTAAACTGCACAGTCCTTGAATTTGCCTTTTCCCTATTGATTGTAAGGAAATGCCTCCTTGGCATTCTCACCCCCTGACTTTTTGCCTTTGCTGATGCCAAGTTATGATTTGAAAGTGTGCTGAGGTCTGCTAACCAGGCCCCAGCACCAGTGTTCTTTCCCTAACCTGTACTTTTGTCTCCACAATTGGCACACCCTGGCATCCTAGTAAGTCCCTTGTAACTGGTACCCCTTGTACCAAGGGCCCTGATGCCAGGGAAGGTCCTAAGGGCTGCAGCATGTTATGCCACCCTGGAGACCCCTCACCCAGCACATACACACTGCTTGCCAGCTTGTGTGTGCTGATGGGGAGAAAATGACTAAGTCGACATGGCCCTCCCCTCAGGGTGCCATGCCAACCACGCACTGCCCATGGCATAGATAAGTCACCCCTCTAGCAGGCCTTACAGCCCTAAGGCAGGGTGCACTATACCACAGGTGAGGGCATAGGTGCATGAGCACTATGCCCCTATAATGTCTAAGCAAAACCTTAGACATTGTAAGTGCAGGGTAGCCATAAGAGTATATGGTCTGGGAGTCTGTCATACATGAACTCCACAGCACCATAATGGCTACACTGAAAACTGTGAAGTTTGGTATCAATCTTCTCTGCACAATAAATGCACACTGATGCCAGTGTACGTTTTATTGTTAAATACACCCAGAGGGCATCTTAGAGATGCCCCCTGAAAACATTCCAGACTTCCAGTGTGGGCTGACTAGTTTTGCCAGCCTGCCACACACCAGACATTTTGCTGGCCACATGGAGAGAGTGCCTTTGTCACTCTGTGGCTAGTAACAAAGCCTGTACTGGGTGGAGGTGCTTCCCACCTCCCCCTGCAGGAACTGTAATACCTGGTGGTGAGCCTCAAAGGCTCACCCCCTTTGTTACAGCGCCACAGGGCATCCCAGCTAGTGGAGATGCCCGCCCCCTCTGGCCACGGGCCCATGTTTGGTGGCAAGGTCAGAGGAGATAATGAGAAAAACGAGGAGTCACTGGCCAGTCAGGACAACCCCTAAGGTGTCCTGAGCTGAGGTGACTCTTACTTTTAGAAATCCTCCATCTTTCAGATGGAGGATTCCCCCAATAGGATTAGGGATGTGCCCCCCTCCCCTCAGGGAGGAGGCACAAAGAGGGTGTAGCCACCCTCAGGGCTAGGAGCCATTGGCTACTAACCTCCCAGGCCTAAACAAACCCCTAAATTGAGTATTTAGGGGCTCCCAGAACCTAGGAAGATAGATTCCTGCAACCTGAAGATGAAGAAGGACTGCTGAACTGAAGCCCTGCAGAGAAGACGGAGACACCATGGCCCCAGCCCTACCTGCCTGTCTCCCCACTTCAAGAAAAACTGCAACAGCGATGCGTCACCCAGGGTCCAGCGACCTCTGAAGCCTCAGAGGACTACCCTGCATCTAAAAGGACCAAGAGCTCCTGAGTACAGCGGCCCTGTTCCACAAAGACTGAAACTTGCAACAAAGAAACAACTTTTAAAGACCACACGCTTCCTGCCGGAAGCGTGAGACTTTCCACTCTGCACCCGACGCCCCCGGCTTGACCTGCGGAGAAACAACACTACAGGGAGGACTCCCTGGCGACTGCGAGCCCTTGAGTAGCCAGAGTTGACCCCCCTGGGACACCACAGCGACGCCTGCAGAGGGAATCCAGAGGCTCCCCCTGACCGGGACTGCCTGCTTCAAAGAACCCGACGCCTGGTAAAGACACTGCACCTGCAGCCCCCAGGACCTGAAGGATCCGACCTCCAGTACAGAAGCGACCCCCAGGTGGCCCTCTCCCTTGCCCAGGTGTGGCTACCCCGAGGAGCCCCCCCTTGCCTGCCTGCATAGCTGAAGAGACCCATGGGTCTCCCATTGAAACCAATTGCAACCCTGACGCCTGTTTGCACTCTGCACCCGGCCGCCCCTGTGCCGCTGAGGGTGTCCTTTCTGTGCTGACTTGTGTCCCCCCGGTGCCCTACAAAACCCCCCTGGTCTGCCCTCCGAAGTCGCGGGTACTTACCTGCTGGCAGACTGGAACCGGGGCACCCCCTTCTCCATTGAAGCCTATGCGTTTTGGGCACCACTTTGACCTCTGCACCTGACCGGCCCTGAGCTGCTGGTGTGGTAACGTTGGGGTTTCCCTGAACTCCCAACGGTGGGCTGCCTTGGACCCAACTTTGAACCCTGTAGGTGCTTCACTTACCTGCAAAACTAACCAATTCTTACCTCCCCCAGGAACTGTTGATTTTTGCACTGTGTCCAATTTTAAAATAGCTTATTGCCATTTTTGCCAAAACTGTACATGATATTGTGTTGATTCAAAGTTCCTAAGATACCTGAATGAAATACCTTTCATTTAAAGTATTACTTGTAAATCTTGAACCTGTGGTTAAAATAAAACTAAGAAAATATATTTTTCTATATAAAAACATATTGGCCTGGAATTGTCTTTAATTGTGTGTTCCTCATTTATTGCCTGTGTGTATGTACAACAAATGCTTAACACTACCCTCTGATAAGCCTACTGCTCGACCACACTACCACAAAATAGAGCATTAGAATGATCTCTTTTTGCCACTATCTTACCTCTAAGGGGAACCCTTGGACTCTGTGCATGCTATTCCTTACTTTGAAATAGTGCATACAGAGCCAACTTCTCACATTGATCAAAAACAAACATTCTAATAGAACTTTTCCAACCAGGATCAAAGCGTTGAGTCCTTGCTACCATTTAATAATTCCCTAATTGGTGCCTTAATGACTAGATGGGCCTAGCCTTGTTCCTGGCCACATATACTTTCGCCCGGTGATCTGAACTTCCTAACTAGGCCCCCCCACACCTGTGAGCCTCATTGTGCAGGTCTCGACTATTCAGGAGGTAATATTGACTTAAGATAGGGAATTTAAAGGAATTTATGCTTTTGGTAAAATATTTTCTTCTGCAAGCTTTGCTCTTGGGTCTATAAATGCAGTTGATTTATCAGGAAGATACAAGCCTGCTTTGTGGGACATAGATGGCCAGATCTTGCAGGTGATCCCGAAGGACCTCCAGGTTTACCTGACTCATTCAATACATAGTGGCCTGAGTACAGAGAAGTATGTTTTGCGTGCAGGCCTGTATAGTGTTGAGGGCCTTCGCAGGGCTGTTGGAACCGTTGCTGTGCTCAGGAGGCATGCATGGGTGAGGTTGACTGTTTGGCAATGTGCACGAATCTTTGGTGGATATGCCCTTCAATCGGTTCTGACTCTGAGGACCAAGCAGACTGCACTAGAGAGGCTTAAAGACAGCTCAGCCACTTCTCGCTTTCGGGATACTGACACCAGCGAAAACAACGTGTCCCCCCCCCCCCATAATTGTTGGATGTTCAGCGGCTCTTCTGGGATGCTAGCCTAGAGACTGGATCAGCCTTCTCAACAAGTGGTATAACAAATACTGTGGTACTTTGGGTCTGTGGATGCAGCGCAGGCAGACACTGCACGGGCCAGCAGGGGCATAAGTCCTCCAATTCCCCTTCATCCCACTGCAGTGACTGCCATTCTGCTTTAGTTTGTCCTCAGTGGTTCGTCATACTGGTGGGAGGTAGGATCCATCATTTTCTTCTTAGATATCGTCCAAAGTAGCTATGCCCAACCCTTCATTTCCTCCACGTTCCATCTTCCTTCCCTGCTAGAACAAATTTCTGAGGAGCACTTGACAATCCTGATGCGATTCAGCAGAGACCTTTGCCCATTTAATTTGTTACTTGGGAGTGAAACATTCAAAATGCTTATGCTGGCTCAGATCTTATGATCCAGGATACAGGATTGTGTCCTTGGACTTGCATGACTTGTATTTCCAATTATTGGTATTGCAGTCCCTCAGGTGTTACCTACGGCACAAAGTGGACAGGATCACTTTCAGTTTGGCATGCTCCCCTTCGACATTACCGCGGGCCCTGGGGTGTTCAGTAACACAGCTGTTATGGCCCGCCACTGAGCCCTGTACTGCCTTGGGGTCTATTATATTTTTTCTTCTCTTTTATTTCTTGTGAAATTAGGTGATTTATTTTTTCATATAGTAGTTGAGATGACATTAGTTGTTTTAAACTCTTCTTTCAAATAGTCAAAGTAATCAGAGGTCACTGTCTGCCACATTTTTGCTTTCTACATTTGGGAGGAGGAGCATATTGGGAGCCTTGACAACACCTTTTGTTACTTTGGAGTTTATGTTCGTGGCAGAGAGACTGAAATTGAGAAAGACATTTAGTGATGTTTTTTTTTTTTATATAAGTGCTCAAGTTGTATTATACAGAGAAGTTCTATATTTTATGGAATCTGGCAGAATACCATGGTGAATAACTAGGAATGCAAGTAAGTTACATACCACCTTTAAAAAAATAATAAAAAAATAAAAAAAAATGCACTGATTTGTTAGTATGTTAAATTATAGCAGAAGCATCCAGATTCTGATTCTGCCCAAAACCTTCCTTTTGTTCTTTCAGAAAACTCTTTGTGGGTGGCCTGGACTGGAGCACTACTCAGGGTGAGTTCCAAATTCTTTGTGCATTTGAGTTTCCAGTGTATATTTATGTGTGTGTGTGTGTGTGTGTGTATATATATGTGTGTGTGTGTATATATATGTGTATATATGTGTGTGTGTGTGTGTGTGTGTGTGTATATATATATATATATATGTATGTTCGATGGCATGTGTAGCTGCAGATACACATGCTGTGCACATCCCGCCATCTGGTGTTGGGCTCGGAGTGTTACAAGTTGTTTTTCTTCGAAGAAGTCTTTTCGAGTCACGAGAACGAGGGACTCCTCCCATTTCGAGTCCATTGCGCATGGGCGTCGACTCCATCTTAGATTGTTTTTTTTCCGCCATCGGGTTCGGACGTGTTCCTTTTCGCTCCGTGTTTCGGTTCGGAAAGTTAGTTAGAATCTCGGAAAAAACGTCGGTATTGTTTGCGTTTGGTATCGGGTTAGTTACAACAGATCGACACCGAATTTGGAAGAGCTCCGGTGGCCCTTTGGGTTTTTTTCGATTCCCCCGTCGGGGCCTGGTCGGCCCGGCCACGTGTGACTTCAAGGCTGATGGAATGGACCCCATTCCGCTTCTGTCCAAAATGCCATAATAAGTATCCGTATACGGATCAGCATCTGGTCTGTAACTTGTGCTTGTCCCCAGAGCACAAGGAAGATACTTGTGAGGCCTGTCGAGCGTTTCGGTCCAGAAAGACGTTAAGAGACCGAAGAGCCAGAAGACTGCACATGGCGTTGACGCCGACAGGACAAGAGCGTTTCGAGGAGGAAGAGGAAGCTTTCTCTATCCAAGAGTCGGACTCGGAAGAGCTCGAGGCCGAAGAAATGCCGAAAACCGTGAGTAAGATGTCGAAACATAAGACTCACGAGAAGTCAACAAAAGCCCAGGGGACGCCACCGCCAACAGGCCATGGCTTAACCCAAAAAATAGGTGACCGATCCAAGGCACCGAAAAAGGGCACGCTGGTGTCGAAGTCATCCGACTCCGGTCGAGATACCGCCACACAGCAATCTCGGACCCGAGACATCGGCTCAGAGAAATTTCTGCACCGTGACAGCGACACCGAACAAATTCGGCACCGAAACACCACCACGCCGAAAATTGCAAAGGTTTCTTCGGAGCCTAAAAAGACGTCCGAAAAAGTTTCGGTTCCGAAACATCCAGCCTCGGAGCCGAAAACAGGTTCCTATACAGAGGAACAAGGATTGTCCTCCCAAATGCAAAAACATAGATTCGGAGAGGAACTTCAAGCAGTAGAGCCAGACTATACTCAAAGGAGGCTCCACATTCAACAAGACACAGGGAAGATAACCACTCTTCCCCCAATTAAAATAAAAAGAAAACTTGCCTTTCACGAAAAGGACAAGGAGCCACAGGCAAAGGTGGCAAGGAAAACAACTCCACCACCGTCTCCACCACCATCAGTGCACACATCACCAGTAGCAACTCCTCCACTGATGCACTCCCCGACTCATACTACCATGAGTAAAGATGATCCCGATGCATGGGACCTTTACGATGCTCCAGTATCGGACAACAGCCCAGACTCGTACCCTGCCAGGCCGTCTCCACCTGAGGACAGTACATCTTACACACAGGTGATCGCAAGGGCAGCTGCTTTCCATAACGTCACCTTGCATTCCGAACCAATTGAGGATGACTTTTTGTTTAACACGCTATCCTCTACTCATAGCCAATACCAAAGACTACCTATGCTCCCAGGAATGCTAAAACATTCAAAACAAATCTTTCAGGATCCTGTTAAAGGCCGAGCCATAACTCCAAGGGTGGAGAAAAAGTACAAGCCACCGCCAACAGATCCTGTTTATATTACAACGCAGTTAACACCAGACTCAGTAGTTGTCGGGGCAGCTCGTAAGAGAGCAAACTCTCATACCTCGGGGGACGCACCACCTCCAGACAAAGAGAGTCGCAAATTTGATGCTGCGGGCAAAAGGGTTGCAGCAAAAGCAGCAAACCAATGGCGCATTGCCAATTCACAAGCACTTTTGGCAAGATATGATAGAGCACACTGGGATGAGATGCAACATTTGATAGAACACTTACCCAAGGAGTTCCAAGAAAGAGCACAACAAGTGGTGGAAGAAGGACAAAGTATCTCTAATAATCAGATATGGTCTTCAATGGATGCAGCAGATACGGCTGCAAGGACAGTAAATACTGCAATAACAATAAGAAGGCACGCATGGCTGCGCACGTCAGGGTTCAAGCCGGAAATTCAACAAGCCGTGCTAAATATGCCATTTAATGAACAGCAGTTTGGCCGGAAGTCGACACTGCTATTGATAAACTCAAGAAAGACACGAATACAGCAAAAGCCATGGGCGCACTCTACTCCCCGCAGAGCAGAGGCACATTTCGCAAAACACCTTTTAGGGGAGGGTTTCGAGGACAACCTACAGAAACCACAACATCACAAACAAGGCCCATTTACCAAAGCCAATATCAGCAGGGAAGTTTTCGGGGGCAATATAGAGGGGGACAATTCCCAAAAAATAGAGGAAAATTCCAAAGCCCCAAAAGTCCTCAAAATAAGCAGTGACTTACAAGTCACACATCCCCATCACATAACACCTGTGGGGGGAAGACTAAGCCAATTTTACAAACATTGGGAGGAGATAACAACAGATACTTGGGTACTAGCAATTATCCAGCATGGTTATGTTATGTTATGTTATGTTATAAAGGTTTATATAGCGCCTAACTGCCCAACGGCCTCGTAGCGCTTATACTGCCATAACGGTGACATACTGTTTAAATTTATACGAGGGTTTTAAGTTTTAAATAGCCAAGTCTTCAGTTCCTTTCTGAACGACATCTCTTGAGGGTTTACTCTCATCTTGAGAGGGAGATTATTCCAGAGCAGAGCGCCTTGATATGCTACCGATCTTCCTCCCCATCTGGCTTTCCTCGTTGTTGGAATTATGGCCAGATTAGCTGAGGAGGATCTAAGTGGCCTAGCTGGAATGTAAACCTGTGCCAGTGTTTTCAGCATTTCAGGTCCCTTATCAAATATGGATCTATGAAAGTGGCACAGGGTCTTGAACTGAATCCTTTCCGCTACCGGGAGCCAGTGTAGGGAGACAATTCCTGGCCGTATTGAATGTTGTTTAGGAATGTTTAGTAGCAGACGAGCCGCTGCATTTTGTACCCTTTGTAATCTCTGAATTACATATTTCGGGGAGCCAATAAACAAAGCATTACCATAGTCAATCCTAGCACCAATCAGTGCCTGGACAACCAATCTTCTTGCTGGGAAAGGTAAAATAGTTAAAACCTTCCTCAGGGTCCTTAGCAGAGCAAAAGCAATTCCTGCTATTCTATTCGCATGTTGGGCCATTGAGAGAAGAGGGTCCAGCCATACCCCTAAACCTTTAATGAGACCTTTAGGGGAGGGGAGGGTCGATACTCCTCTCAGTAGGCTGGAGTTAAAAAGGGGAATTTTATTTCCAAAAAACATAACCTCCGTTTTGTCATCGTTGAGCTTTAATTTACTATCAGCCATCCAGGTTGCAACTGCTTTCATACACGGACCTAGAGCTGAGCCCATATCTGGGTGGGAATTAGAAAAGGAGACTATCAGCTGCGTATCATCTGCATATGATACTAGGTTCAGTCCGAACGGCTCAACTATGCCTGCTAATGGCCTCATATAGATGTTAAAAAGTAATGTACTTAAGGCCGAGCCCTGAGGAACACCACAGCTACTGAAGGTGCTCCTAGAGATATACTCTCTATCGAGTACCTGAAAAGACCTCCCATATAAAAAGGAGCAAATCCAGTCTAACGCGGTACCGGCAATTCCACATCCTCGTACCCTTTCTATGAGGATTTTTAAGTCAACTGTATCAAAGGCCGCCCTTAGGTCAAGGAGGATAATCGCGGTTTCCATGCCTATATCCATCCTCTTCCTTGGCTCTTCTGTAATGGCAATCAGTGCGGTTTCTGTACCATGTTTAGGTCTAAAACCCATCTGGGTGGGATGTATAAGATTATTTTCTTCCAGGAGTGTGGATAACTGAGAGTGTACATGTTTCTCCGCCAGTTTGGCAATTAGGGGCAGTAATGAGATAAGTCTATAGTTGCTCAGGATCTTAGGATCTAGGCTGGTTTTCTTCAAAAGTGGCTTGACAATAGCTTGTTTCCAATGGTCAGGTACGGTGCCGTCACTCAGTGAGGTGTTGATAAGATTCTTTATTATCGGCCCTAATGCTGAAATTCCCACGGATAGAATCTGGGGGGGGGCAGGATCTAGTGGGGAGCCCGATTTTGTTGAGCTCAATAGATTGGTAACTCTGTCCAAACTGATAGGAGTAAAGTTTGTGAAAAGGGTTAACTCCCCGATCTCTTGGCTTATTCTTTTCTGCTCGTTATTAGGGGAATTGGGAAAGGCTAGATAGATATTCTGGATTTTATCCAGGAAAAAACTAGCCAAATCTTCTACATGTTGTTGGGGGGAGTCCCTAATTTCTGCCTCCTCTCTTGGATGGATAAGATCTTTTAGGGCATTAAAGATCTCCTTGGGAGAGTTGGCAGCTGCTTCAATTTTTCCTGAGTAATAGGTCGCCTGAGTTTTTTTAATTTCCAAATGATAATCTCGGATCAGATTTTTATAATCCCTTTTCATGGATTCATCTTGGGTGCAGCGCCATCTCCGCTCTTGTTTCCTGCACTCTCTTTTCTTCTCTAATAGGCATGCATTGTACCATGGAGCCGACTTATTACGCCGGGTGCTTTTTGACGAGGAGAGGGGTATAGTCTCCTCTAGGCTGTTCTCTATCCATTTATTAACAGAATGCGAAAAGTCTGTTATGTTATTTGTATTTATACTTCCTGGTCTATTTTTCTCCAAAGCGGAGACAAAATCTGAGGATTTTATTCTGTGCCATTTCCTTCTGCGGGGGAGTGCCCCCATATAAGGGATCTTGTAGTGCGTTTGATGTAATTCCATTTCTAGGAGGAAATGATCCGACCATGCTAGCGGGCAGGATGATAGAAATTTTATATTTGGGTTATTAGAAAAAAACAGATCAAGTGTATGACCCTTAACATGGGTGGGGTCTTGAATAAGTTGTCTTAAATCACATGCATTCATGTCTGCTATCAGCATCTTAGAGGACGCATTATCTGTGTTCTCCGCATGAAGGTTAAAGTCACCCAGCACTAAAAAGTTGGGTTTAGTGTGTATTAATTGTGAGGTGTGTTCTGCTAGTGACATTATAAAATCTCCCATGGGACCAGGTGGACGGTAAATCAAAACACCCGAAAGTGTGTAATGAGGGTTTACATTGATGGCCAACGACATGCTCTCACAACCTTTGATTAGGGTGGGGGCGGAATTGATCTTACACGTGTCTCTAAGAATGACTGCAATGCCTCCCCCTCTGCTAGGTCTGTCCACTCTGCTGATCTTATAGCCTGTGGAAAGGGCCATAACGACATCTGGTGCAGAGCTTTCATCCAGCCATGTTTCTGTTAGAAACAAGGCCAGGGGTTCAATTTGTTCTATTAAAAGATGGATATCCATTGTATGAGCTCCTAGTGAACGACAATTAACTAGGCAAATGGATAATTTATCATGATTATTGCATAGAATTTCTCGAATTCCCTCCAACAGTCCCACCGAAAACACACAGTATGTCAAAACAACATATAAACCTTCTAGGATTAGAAGTTCAAGCATTGCTCCAAAAAGAGGCAATAGAATTAGTACCAAAACAAGAACTAAACACAGGAGTTTACTCACTGTACTTTCTGATACCCAAAAAAGACAAAAGTCTAAGACCTTTACTAGATCTCAGAATATTAAATACATACATCAAATCAGACCACTTTCACATGGTTACATTACAAGAAGTAATCCCACTGCTCAAACAACAAGACTACATGACAACACTGGATCTAAAGGATGCATATTTCCATATACCAATACATCCTTCACACAGAAAGTACCTAAGGTTTGTATTCCAAGGGATACATTACCAATTCAAAGTGTTGCCATTCGGAATAACAACTGCGCCAAGAGTTTTTACAAAATGTCTAACTGTAGTAGCTGCACATATCAGAAGGCAGCAAATACATGTGTTCCCGTACCTAGACGATTGGTTAATCAAAACCAACACGCAAATACAGTGTTCACAACACACAAATTATGTCATAGAAACCCTACACAAACTAGGTTTCTCAATCAATTACTCAAAGTCACACCTTCTGCCGTGTCAAACACAGCAATACCTAGGAGCAACAATCAACACAGTAAAAGGAATTGCCACTCCAAGTCCACAAAGAGTCCAAACATTTCACAATGTAATACAAGCCATGTATCCAAACCAAAAGATACAGGTCAAATTAGTAATGAAACTCCTAGGCATGATGTCCTCATGCATAGCCATTGTCCCAAACGCAAGGTTGCACATGCGGCCCTTACAACAGTGCCTAGCATCACAGTGGTCACAGGCACAGGGTCAACTTCTAGATCTGGTGTTGATAGACCGCCAAACATACATCTCGCTTCAATGGTGGAACAGTATAAATTTAAACCAAGGGCGGCCTTTTCAAGACCCAGTGCCACAATATGTAATAACAACAGATGCTTCCATGACAGGGTGGGGAGCACACCTCAATCAGCACAGCATCCAAGGACAATGGGACATTCAGCAAAGACAGTTTCATATAAATCACTTAGAACTGTTAGCGGTGTTTCTAGCGCTGAAAGCATTTCAACCCATAATAACCCACAAATACACTCTTGTCAAAACAGACAACATGACAACAATGTATTACCTAAACAAACAGGGAGGAACACACTCGACACAGTTGTGTCTCCTGACACAAAAAATATGGCATTGGGCGATTCACAACCACATTCGCCTAATAGCAAAATTTATTCCAGGGATTCAAAATCAGTTAGCAGACAATCTCTCTCGGGATCACCAACAGATCCACGAATGGGAAAATTCACCCCCAAATACTGAACACTTACTTCAGAATGTGGGGAACGCCACAAATAGATCTATTTGCAACAAAAGAAAACTCAAAATGCCAAAACTTCGCATCCAGGTACCCACAACATCAGTCTCAGGGCAATGCACTATGGATGAACTGGTCAGGGATATTTGCGTACGCTTTTCCCCCTCTGCCACTTCTTCCATATCTAGTAAACAAGTTGAGTCAAAACAAACTCAAACTCATACTAATAACACCAACATGGGCAAGGCAACCTTGGTACACAACACTACTAGACCTTTCAGTAGTACCTCATGTCAAACTACCAAACAGACCAGATCTGTTAACACAACACAAACAACAGATCAGACATCCAAATCCAGCATCGCTGAATCTAGCAATTTGGCTCCTGAAATCCTAGAATTTGGGCACTTAGACCTCACACAGGAATGTATGGAGGTCATAAAACAAGCTAGAAAACCTACCACTAGACACTGCTATGCAAATAAGTGGAAAAGATTTGTTTATTACTGCCATAATAATCAAATTCAACCTTTACACACATCTGCAAAAGATATAGTAGGATACTTACTACATTTGCAAAAATCAAAACTAGCTTTCTCTTCCATTAAAATACATCTTACGGCAATTTCAGCTTACCTGCAAATTACGCACTCAACTTCATTATTTAGGATACCAGTCATAAAAGCGTTTATGGAAGGCCTAAAGAGAATTATACCACCAAGAACACCACCAGTTCCTTCATGGAACCTCAACATTGTCTTAACACGACTAATGGGTCCACCTTTTGAGCCCATGCACTCTTGTGAAATGCAATACTTAACGTGGAAAGTTGCATTTTTAATTGCCATCACATCTCTAAGAAGAGTGAGTGAAATTCAAGCATTTACCATTCAAGAACCATTTATTCAAATACACAAAAATAAAGTTGTTCTACGGACAAATCCTAAATTTTTACCAAAAGTAATCTCACCGTTCCACTTGAATCAAACGGTAGAATTACCAGTGTTCTTTCCACAGCCAGATTCTGTAGCTGAACGAGCACTACATACATTAGACATCAAAAGAGCACTAATGTACTACATTGACAGAACAAAACTAATTCGAAAGACAAAACAACTATTTATTGCCTTTCAAAAACCTCATACAGGAAATCCAATTTCAAAACAAGGCATTGCTAGATGGATAGTTAAGTGCATTCAAACCTGCTATCTTAAAGCTAAAAGAGAACTGCCTATTACACCAAAGGCACACTCAACCAGAAAGAAAGGTGCTACCATGGCCTTTCTAGGAAATATTCCAATGAACGAAATATGTAAGGCAGCAACATGGTCTACGCCTCATACATTTACCAAGCACTACTGTGTAGATGTGTTAACTGCACAACAGGCAACAGTAGGTCAAGCTGTACTAAGAACATTATTTCAAACTACTTCAACTCCTACAGGCTGAACCACCGCTTTTGGGGAGATAACTGCTTACTAGTCTATGCACAGCATGTGTATCTGCAGCTACACATGCCATCGAACGGAAAATGTCACTTACCCAGTGTACATCTGTTCGTGGCAGTCGCTGCAGATTCACATGCGCCCACCCGCCTCCCCGGGAGCCTGTAGCCGTTTAGAAGTAGATCTTAAACATTTGTACATTTGTAAATATATTACTTTAAACTTCATTATGTACATACGCATTCACTCCATTGCATGGGCACTATTACTAGCATACACAACTCCTACCTCACCCTCTGCGGGGAAAACAATCTAAGATGGAGTCGACGCCCATGCGCAATGGAGTCGAAATGGGAGGAGTCCCTCGGTCTCGTGACTCGAAAAGACTTCTTCGAAGAAAAACAACTTGTAACACTCCGAGCCCAACACCAGATGGCGGGATGTGCACAGCATGTGAATCTGCAGCGACTAATGCCACGAACAGATGTACACTGGGTAAGTGACATTATATATATATATATATATATATATATTTTTTTTTTTATATTTAGCCCATGTCACTGAGCGTAAAGCAGGCACTGGGAAAATATGTGATTTGGAAGGATATGCCCAATCTTGCATACACGTCTCCCTTCCTCAGTGTACACTTCATACGGAGTTATGACCAGGATAGATGTGTCTAATCTAGGATTGACTCTTGATTTTTGTAGCTCTTCAGTCATGGTCATGAACGTGAACTAGCCCCATATGTGTTATTCTAGAGCTCTTTAAATGTATAGTTTCTAATTATTCTCCAAAGTGAATGTTTTAAAGTAAATGAAATTTAGGAGCCTCTCTCCAAGCTGTGTTTAGGGAATTTACGTTTTTTTTCAGTTTAGAAAGTTGCCAATTATGGGGAGTGGCCATAATAGGCATTTTTTTTTTTTTTTTTTTAAGTCCAGTTTGCCAAATGTACTGAAAAATAAATTTGGCTGAAAGCAGTACTGTATTAACCGCGTACATCAATGTATGCACTAGCTCCAGCAGAATGAGGTGAGTTTCTCCCTCTTCTGTAGCTGCTTTTGTGACCAGGTCTGATTTCCCCTAAGGGGCCCTCAGGCCACAGATACTCATGCTCTAAGTCAAGGCAGCGTCTTGTAGCTCTTCCTATGGAGGTCTGCTTCGATGTCCAGGCCTCCGTGCATTACAAGAGGTTCTTGTGGCTTTCCTTGGTAGCAGACTGGCCAGATGATGGCATCCAGTGAGAAGAATAGAATATGGAGATGCACCATTCAGGAATGTTTCACGTTCTCTTCAGCCTCACTCCTCTACTGAAGAGATGCGACCCGCACCACTGACCGTAGTGCATCTTGTACCATTGGCATTCGACCCTTTGCTTCTCCATTGCAACCTCCACTGATGGCAAGCTTGGTAACAAGATTATAAAGAGGAAAGGTTTTGACAGGTGCACCGATCCAGATTTCATGCTCCTCTAAGGGACACCTCTACTTTGACACTGATATGAGTGGTTTCCAAGTTAGATCTCTGAACTTCGTCGCCCTCTACAGTCTACTGGAGACGTACTGCTCTTTCATGAAGTAACAGATGGTGCAGTTAGGAAATTGAATATTGTAGAGCATCTATCCTCAGCAATTTGGCGACTGGTGCACTTTACTGGGCCTAAGTACCTCACCTGATGCCTCAAAAAACAGGGGTTCTGATGGATACAACTACCTGTGGATTCCTCACCTAATGAATACTCCCATGGCGCCAGCATTCGACGGAAATCTTCTTCCTAGCTTCTGCACGTCGACGAGGACGTCACATTAGCCCACGCCGTCTGACGTCATACAGGCAATAAGAGGTCCTCGCCGACGTCCGTTCCCTTTTTTCCGTGCATTCGAAACGGTTATCTTCGAGGGAGCTACTGTTACTTTCATAGTTACAGTGTATTTTCTGCTGCGTGGATTTTCTCTGCGGTAATAATGTCTCAGAGGAAGTCTGGTTTCAAGCTCTGTCGAGAGTGTGGCGGCAAGATGTCCGTTACTGATCCTCACTCCGACTGTCTATGGTGTTTAAGCTCCGACCACGACGTCGCAACTTGTGATTCATGTCAGCACATGAATCCGAAGGCCCTGAAAGAACGTGAGGCTAAACTATTCATGGCGAAGTCGAAGAGAAAGGAGAAGAAACATCATAAGAAGTCTTCTTCGCCAAGGTCTCATCGGCGTCATCGAGACTCCCGGCGCCGTAGGGATTCATGGCGTCATTCCAGCAAGGAGTCTCGTTCGAGGTCGCCTTCGGCTCGGCGTCGGAAGACTTGGGAGGTCAGTCCCACGGTCACGCCACATCCATCGACGCCGTTGCCCTCTCCGACGTCACCGACTTCGCCTGGACAGGCGTCTGTGGTTGAGGTGATGCAGCCTCTTGTGATGTCTCTGGCGTTGCAGACGTCGAGGCTGGCGTCGGGGTCGCCTTCGATCCAGGCACCCCAGTATCCAGCTTTTCCCGCCCCTGGAGCCGATAATACCGCATTTCTGAATGCGATGTATACCATCTTTCAACAGATGGCTCCAGGAGGTGCTCCGGCTGGTCCTTCGGGGCCCTTGGCCTTTTCATTGGGTGATCCTGCGCCTCTACGTCCGGCACCCATTATGCCCTTTCTCCCTTTAGGGAATGTGGGCTCGGCGCCGGTGGCCGCTCCGGTGGCTCCAGAGGTTTTGGCCCCGGAGGTTTCCATCCCGTCGACGTCAGGATTTCGTCCTGTGACTCCGGCGGGTCCATCGGAGACTCCAAGATTTCTTCGTCCGCTCCTTCCTCGGCGCCGAAGCTGCCTGTGGCGCCGGACGCGGCGTCGGATGGTTCTGGAGATCGGCGCTGATCTTCGACTTCGGCGGAGGCCATGTCGACTCCGCGTATCGAGGAAAGACTACATTCGAGGAGGCGTGCTCTCCGTCTTTTGGAAGAGCAGGAATACCAACGAGTCTTGAAGGAAGGAGAGGTTGAGGACTCTGGTGATGGACTGCATGGTCTGGATACAGCCAGTGGGCTGGATACTTCCCCTGAGTGGGACCTTTCATCTCCAGGGGAATATACGGAGGAGGCTGCTACCTTTCACGCTGTGGTGAGGAAGGCGGCTAACTTTCTGGACCTGCCTTTGCCGGTGGCAGAGGCGAAGCAGAATTTACTGACTGAGGTACTGCATCCGGCCTCTGCTTCAGCGGAGCCTCTCTTGCCATTTAATGAGGCTTTGCTTGATCCAGTGTTTGAGGTGTGGAAGAAGCCAGTATCTTCCTTGGCTGTTCATAGGGCTGTGGCCAGGAGATATCGAGCAGCACCATCTGACCCTGGCTTTCTGTCTAGACACCCTACGCCGGAGAGCTTGGTGGTGCAAGCCTCCTGTTCCTCTAGGTCAGCGCCTGGATCTTTCCCGACTGTACCAGGAGACAGAGACTCTAAAAAGCTGGATGCACCATCCAAGAAGATATTTTCCTTTTGTAGTTTGGCGTTGAAGGCCACCAACGCGACTTGCATTCTGGGGAGATACATCCATGCTCTCATGGACGATATTTCATCTTCATTTACGGAGCTTCCCCAGGGACTCTTGAATGTTGTCTCGGATGCCCAGGCTGCCGCAACCCAGATTATCCAGTCTGGGCTGGACACGACCGACTCAGTGGCTAGGGCAATGGGCACAGCTGTGGTGGCAAGGAGGCAGGCCTGGCTCCGTAACTCAGGGTTTTCTGCGGACGTGCAGTCGACCCTGTTGGACCTCCCGTTTGATGGGGACAAACTGTTTGGAGCCAAAGCAGATTCGGCCTTGGAGAGATTTAAAGAAAGCAGGGCCACAGCCAAATCATTAGGGCTGCAAGCCCCTTCTTCTTCTGCCTCCTCCAGATTTTTCAGGTGGTTTCGTGGATTTGGGCATGGCTCTTCCTCCTCTTCCTTTTGGGGGAGATTCCAGCAACCCACCTCTTCCCTCCCCTATAGATCATTTAGAGGGAGGGGTAGGGCCCGCACCAGAGGAGCCTCTCAGCAGCACTCTGCCTCTTCCTCGTCCCCTGGAGGGGTGCAGCAGGGAAAGCAGCCTTAGGCTTCCACCATTTCCCACTCACTCCTCTCCTGTAGGCGGGAGGTTACGGCATTTTCTCCACAAGTGGGAGACTATTATATCGGACACTTGGGTTATCAGTATTGTGGGAAAAGGCTACACCCTTCACTTTTGGGAGTTTCCGCCCCCCATCCCGCCCCGCCCATCTTATTGTTCAAAAGAACACCTCCTGTTGTTAGAACAGGAGGTTCAAGTCCTCCTTTCAAAGGGCGTGGTGGAGTTAGTTCCAGAGCGGGAAAGGGGTCGAGGTTGTTACTCAAGGTACTTCCTGATTCCCAAGAAGGATGGTCGGTTGAGACCAATCCTGGATCTGAGGATCTTGAATTGGTTCCTCAAACAGGAAAAGTTCAAGATGCTGACCCTAGCTCAGGTGCTTTTGGCGTTGAACAAAGAAGATTGGATGGTGTCTGTCGACTTGCAGGATGCTTATTTTCATATCCCGATACTCAAGTCGCACAGGAAGTATGTCCGGTTTGTGGTAGGGTCGCAGCACTATCAGTTTGCGGTCCTCCCGTTTTGGTCTTACTTCAGCACCTCGAGTCTTCACGAAGGTGATGTCAGTGGTTGCGGCAGAGCTCAGAAGGAAGGGGATAGCAGTATTCCCTTACTTGGACGACTGGTTGATCAAAGCCAAGTCTCCGGAGCTTGTGTCGCATCATCTGCAGTCAACAACCCAGTTGTTGTTCGACCTGGGCTTTTCGGTGAACGTGCCCAAATCTCACCTGGAGCCCTCTCAGCGCCTCCTATTCATAGGGGCAGTACTGGATACAACATTGAATCGAGCCTTTCCTCCGCCTCAGCGGATTCAAGATATTCAGGAGTTGGTTCCAATGTTTCGAAATGGAGCGGTAGTTCCAGTCCTCAAGGTCCTTCGTCTACTCGGTCTGTTTGCCTCCTGCATACTGTTGGTCACGCATGCTCGCTGGCATATGAGGGCTCTTCAGTGGTGCCTCCGAAGGCAGTGGTCTCAACACAAAGGAGATCTAGAAGGTGCTGTCAAGATCTCCGGAGATGCTGCTGTGGACTTGAAGTGGTGGATTGCGGGCAACCATCTTTCACAAGGAAAGACGTTCGCGCAGTCACCACCAGTGACCACGGTCATAACGGATGCTTCCACTCTAGGGTGGGGAGCTCATCTGGGGGATCTGAAGATCAAAGGGCTTTGGTCTTCAGAGGAACAGATTTTTCATATCAATCTGTTGGAGTTGCGGGCTGTACGTCTGGCTCTCAAGGCCTTCCTCCCTTCCCTTCGTGGTCAGTCGGTACAGGTCCTGACGGACAATACTACCGCGATGTGGTACATAAACAAACAGGGAGGAGTAGGGTCGTACCTTCTCTGCAGAGAAGCTCTTCGACTATGGTCCTGGGCAAAGGACCATCAGATTTGCTTGGTAGCAAATCATCTGGCCGGGGTCTTGAATGTACGTGCAGACAGTCTCAGTCGCCATTTCTCGGCCGACCACGAGTGGCGTCTCCATCCAGATCAAGTCCGTTTAATCTTCCAGATGTGGGGGTTTCCTCTGATAGATTTGTTTGCCACTCTGGAGAACGCGCATTGTCCGTTATTCTGCAGCCTCCAGTATCCGATGCAGGGAGCGTTGGGGGACGCGTTTCAGATAACCTGGTGCGGCCAGTTCCTTTACGCGTTTCCCCCCCATACCCTTGATTCCTCGGGTGTTGAGGAAGATTCGCCAAGACTGGGCCCAAGTCATTTTAATAGCTCCGGATTGGCCAAGGAGGGTGTGGTACTCCGACCTTCTCCAACTCTCACTGTGCCCTCCGCTCCGTCTCCCTCTCAGGGCAGACCTCCTCTCGCAGTCGCAGGGGCAGGTTTTACACCCCAACCTCCAGAGTCTGCACCTACATGCCTGGAGATTGAGCGGGGCAACCTGAGTTCCTTCTCTCTCCCGCCTGATGTAGTGGATGTTATATTAGCGGCCAGGCGACACTCCACTACATCTATCTACGCTAATAGGTGGTCTAAATTTGTTATGTGGTGTGGAGAGAGACAGATTGATCCCTTACATGCTCATCTGTCAGATGTTTTGTCTTTTGCTCTGTCTCTAGCGCAGAAAGGTTGTGCAGTGGCTACCATTAAAGGTTATTTGTCTGCCTTGTCAGCCTTCATTTGTCTTCCAGACCAACCATCGTTATTTAAATCCCCTTTTGTTCTCAGATTCTTGAAAGGTCTTCTAAATAAATATCCTCCAAAACCATTCGTTATGCCTCAATGGGATTTGTCCTTGGTCCTGACTTTCCTTATGGGGTCCCCTTTTGAACCTATGCATTCTTGCCCCTTAAGGTATTTACTTATTAAGACAGTCTTTTTGGTGGCTATAACATCTGCAAGGAGAGTGAGTGAGTTGCAGGCCTTATCGGTAAAACCCCCTTATACAAATTTTTATGGGGATAAGGTGGTGTTGAGGACCAAGGCTGCTTTCCTCCCGAAGGTTGTTTCACCCTTCCATTTGGCCCAGACAATTACTTTGTCCACGTTCTATCCTCCGCCTCATCCTTCAAAGGAGGAAGAGAGACTACATCGCTTGGACCCAAAGAGGGCGTTAAGCTTCTACATTGATAGAACGAAGGACTTCAGGCTGGAGGATCGGCTGTTCATCGGATACGTGGGCAAGAGGAGAGGAAAGGCAGTCCACAAGAGAACACTCTCCAGGTGGGTTGTTCTTTGCATTAAAATCTGTTACTCTTTAGCAAAGAAGGATGCTCCTGATGGCATTAGAGCTCATTCCACCAGAGCTAAGTCGGCCACTTCGGCCTTGACCAGAGGTGTTCCTGTGGTCGACATCTGCAAGGCCGCAACTTGGTCGTCCCTTCACACTTTTGCGAAGCATTACTGTTTGGACTCTGAGGTCAGAAGGGACGGCCATTTTGCACGATCAGTGCTGCAGGATTTCTTGGTTTGACCATTTAGGCACCCACCACCGGGCGTGGTACTGCTTTGGGGACTCTATTCATTAGGTGAGGAATCCACAGGTAGTTGTATCCATCAGAAGAACAAGTTACTTAACTTCGATAACGACTTTTCTGGTGGATACATTAGCTACCTGTGGATTCCTCACGGTCCCACCCGCCTCCCCGTTGCCTTTTTGGTCTTACCAAGTAATCCTTGAATGCGCTCCTATTGGTCTTCAAGACTGCAATAGATTTTGTATATATGGATATTTGTATATATGTGTATATATATATATATATATATATATATATATATTTGTCTATATACATAATTAGTATATATTTGTTTGTTTAAAAAAAAAAAAAAAAATTATATTAAATCTATAGCCATTTTTTTGCAATGTTGTGTGATTTACAATGTTATGGGATGTTGCCTTGCTCTTTCATTGCATTCGATTATTGTTCTCATGCACGTAAACAATTTGGTACTGACGTCGGCACGTCGGCGAGGACCTCTTATTGCCTGTATGACGTCAGACGGCGTCGCGTGGGCTAATGTGACGTCCTCGTCGACGTGCAGAAGCTAGGAAGAAGATTTCCATCGAATGCTGGCGCCATGGGAGTATTCATTAGTTGAGGAATCCACAGGTAGCTAATGTATCCACCAGAAAAGTCGTTACCGAAGGTCAGTAACTCGTTCTTTTGGCTGATCACTCTAGTCCAAACCTCCAATGCCTTTTTATTTATTTCTTTCTTTTTGCGAGCAGGTGATATTGCCTCAGCTCTCAAGGAGTAATGATTGCAGTTAGCTGTATCTGAAAGTTTATTTATGGATTTCCTCCAATTCCTGTAATACAAAATTTTCTACAAATAAATATATAGAGAGATGAAAAAATGATTCTGATTGTTCCGGCTTGGCCAAGACAGCGCATGTAGACAGAATTGTGGAACTTCTCTTCCCACGGTTCAGATTATGTGCCCTTGTGTTGACTAGGAACAGGGGGCAAATACTTCACTACAGGATTTAGTCCATTTGATTGACAGCCTGGCTTTACAGGACTTTGAATTTGTTCTTCTGGGTTTACCTGATGCTTGCAGACATGCTTAGAGCACCATTCACTATTACAAATTATACCTTTAAATGGATTGGAAGAGGTTTGTGCTATTGGCAGTAAAGGAGAAACTAAATAAGCTACAAATGTTTACTTTCCAGCTTTTACTGTGTCTTCTAAAGCTTACTAGGGATGGTCCCTGTTATGCCTCAAAGTCTGGCGGGCATCGGTTTCTGGATACCTCAGATCAGTTTACCCTCTTGCTACAGCATCTTTCTTGGAAGACATCTTTCTTGTTAGCAGCAACATCCAGAGGCGTCAGTGAGTACATGCTCTGTCTTGTAAGGAGTCTTGCTTACGATTCTCCAGGGACAGTGTAGCTCTGGCTACAAATCTCAAGTTCATTCCTATTGAATCAGAAAATGTTTGCAATGTGTTTTTTTTTTCCCCAAACCCTACCACGGCATCTGAGAGAGCTCTCCACTCTAGATGTTAAAGGATCTCTTAAACTTACCTCCAAAAGACAAAGGACCTTAGCTGTGCTAAGCAGCATTCAATAGATCATGGCTCCTTGAACAAGAGAAAAACAATAATGAAATAGGCAGTTACTAGATTGATTGTTGTAGGAAAGTACCCTCATTTTGGCATGGTTACCACCACTTTTTGCCTGCCGTCAGTGTGCTTAGACTGTTTGCACTGGGATCCTGCTTACCAGGACCCCAGTGATTGTGCGCTCTCCCTCTAAATTTGGTTGCTTAGGACTTTGCACACCCCACAATTGGCATACTAGTGCCCCTATATAAGTTCCTAGTATATGGTACTTGGGTACCCAGGGCTTTGGGGCACCAGGGGATCCCCATGGGCTGCAGCATGTTTTGTGCCACCCATGAAAGCCCATGCAAAATGTGTCTGCAGGCCTGCCATTGCAGCCTGTGTGAAAAGGTGCATGCACCCTTTCACTTCAGGTCACTGTAAGTCAGCCCTATGGTAGGCCCTTCTAGCCCAGAGGGCAGGGTGCAGGTTCCTGTGTGACCCCTATAAACTCCAGCTCCATTACCCTGGACTTTGTAAGTGCGGAGAAGCCATTTTAGCCGTGTACTGGACACCTGTGTCCAGCTACATAATGTAACTCCGAACCTAGTTGGTATCAAACATGTCGGAATCATACCCCAATACTGTTGCCAGTATTGATTGAATGATTCCCTGAACTCTGGGGGCTCCTTAGAGGACCCCCCAGTATTGCTCCGACCAGTCCTCCGGGTTTTTCGAGGCAGCTTGCGCTGCTGCCACTCCTCAGACAGGTGTCTGCCCTCCTGCTGCTTGACCAGCTCAGCAGAGGAAAGCAAAACAAAGGATTTCCTGTGGAGAGGGAGGTAACACCCTCTCCCTTGGAAAAAGGTGCTACATGGTTTGGGAGGGGCAACCTCCCTAAGCCACTGGTATGCTTTGAAAGGCACATTTGGTGCCATCTTAGCATAAACAGGTTTGACCAGACCAGGGACCCGCGATCCCTGTTCTGGCACGAAACTGGACAAAGAAAAGGGGAGTGACCATCACCACCCTAGGGGTGGTGCCCAGAGCTCTTCCAGGTAGCCACTTGATTCTGCCATCTTGAATCCAAGGTGGGCAGAGGCCTCAGGTGCATCTGAGTGGCTAGGTCGGGTAGGTGACGTCACAGCCTCCTACGGATAGGTGGTCACCCTGCTAGGTGACCAATCCCCCTTTCTGGTCTATTGAGTTTCTCCCTCTTGGGTGTATCCTCAGATTTGACGTGCAAGATTCCAGCAGGACTCCTGCATTGTTTACTTCATCTTCTGGCTTCTGGAACTGACTGACAATCTGCAACTACAGCGACGACTCTGCTCTGCAACATTGTTTTTCCTGCTCCTTCCAACAACTGCAACATTTCCACAGCTGTGCATCCTCTGAGGGTGCCGAGTGTACAGTCTGCACAAGAAGTAAGGAATCTCCCTTGGAGCGAAGGAGTCACTCCCCTGCGTCTGCAGGCACCAACTGCAACGATCGGCTGCGTGGATTGTCTCTCCTCCAGAACTGCGTGGATCCTGCATCACAGGTGGTGGTCTGGGGAGGTCCCCTTGGGCCTATCTGTCAGCTGTCCAACTTGGGAGACAATGAGCCCTTGCCTCTCATTGCAGGACAGTACCCCTGTGGACCACAACTCTTGCAGCTACCAAGGCTTGTTTGCTCCTCCTTCAAGGGGTCTTTAGGCTCTGTGTAGCCCTGGCCCCCAGCACTCCTTCCTGCAAAGCACAGTCTCCTGCCTGCTGCTCCAGCGACGGGGAACTCCTCTTAAGGCGTGCTGAGTGGGCCTCACTTCGTATCCTGCCAGTGGGTTGCCCATGGGGGTGCCTCCACTTCTTGCGACTCTCCCAGCTGCTGAGGGTCACGCCGGACTCCCCTCCTTGGGTCAGGTTCCCTGGACCTTGCTGGTCCTTACCAGCTTTGCAAAAGAGCTTCAGTCTCTTGCATTTGCCAAGACTTGTTGGTGGTTTTCTAGCACCACTAACCGACTGCATCTCGACCACCGACGTGGGACATCACTTATGTAACGTCGCTTCATCTCCCGGGCTGCACTGCTGAACTTCTTTGTCCACCTTCGACCTGGTCCTGCATCCACAGAAGGGTGGGTAGTGGCTCTTGCCACAACAGAACACTTCAGCACATACTGGCCTGGTCCCCTTCCTTTGCAGGTCCTCTTCTGTCAGGATCCAGCTTTGGGTTCCTCCAGTCTTGGTTGGTCTTGCACAATCCTTTTCCAAAGTCATCCTGTTGGTTTTTTGAAAAACCAGGTACTTACCTTTGCCCTCCTGGTCGCTGGAGGTCACTTGATAGTCACTTCCTGAGGTTCCTAGTTCCGCCAGCTCCCTTCTGATTCCAGTTCCTTGGGTGTGGGGCTGCCTTTCACGCTCTACTTTTTTAGTATATGGTTTGGCCCTCCCCTAGGGCCCTCACTATTTGTATTGCTTTTACCAATGCAAATTGCTTTTATGCTAGTTACTTATTGCTAATCTTTATATAATAGTGTGTTTACTTACCTCCAGTTGGGGTTCTGCCTATTCTAGTATTTGTGTTAACCTAATAAAGTATTTTTGTAATACTGTGGTTCTTTCATGTGTGTAAGTACTGTGTGACTACAGTGGTATCGCATAAGCTTTGCATGCCTCCTCAATAAATCTTGGCTGCTTATTCACAGCTGCCTCTAGAGAGCCCGGCTTCCAGACACTGCCTGCGCTTCACTGAGAGGGGATCCCTGGACCTGGTATAAGGTGATAACACCTTAGGTGCTCACCACACACCAGGCCAGCTTCCTACAATTGTCTAATGAACAGACGACTCTCCGGAGCTGCTAGAGCCCATACAGAGGAGTGTGGCAACCACAGCCGTTGTAGGAGTCACTTTAAAAGAGATTTGTAAAGCAGTAGCATTGAGAAGGACACACACTTTATCAAAACATTAGTGCAGTGGTTCCCAACCTTTTGACTTCTGTGGACCCCCACGTTATCATTACTGGAACCCGGGGACCCCCACTGAATCACTATTGGAATCTGGGGACCCCCCACTAAGTCATTACTGAAAGTGGGGAACCTAAACTATTTGTAGTATTTAATTTTCTAAGCAGTTGCGGACCCCCTAAGGAGGCTTTGCGGACCCCCAGGGGTTCTCCGGACCACAGGTTGGGAACCACTGCATTAGTGCATAGATGTTGACTTCAAGAAATAAGCAACTGTCCAACAAACTGTTCTCGTAAACTTATTTAATACAGTATTGGAACTCATAGATTAACTTTTGTAGCATATCTAAGACCGTTTAAAAAAAGAGACCAAAGATAGACCTTAGCCAATCAGGCTGTACATCCCTTTAGAACACTCCTGTAAGAAGCTACATTTTCTGCCATGTGTCGTGCTAGGGAGTCGCCACTGAGCTCTGCTCAGTCACACCTTTTCAGAGTCATTTCTGATGATATATGCTATTAGAAGTAGAGTTTGAGGAAAAATATCTCCTACACCACACTATTGTCTGGGATATATCTGATTTCTACTTCACCATCCATTTCAGATAAGAAGAAAGAGACTCTTCAGAGCCTGCAAGACCTGTGGCAAGAACAGACCTAATTTTGAAGATAAACACAAAGATTGTATATTTCTGATGGATACAACTACCTGTGGATTCCTCACCTCATGAATACTCCCATGGCGCCAGCATTCGACGGAAATCTTCTTACTAGTCTCTGCACGTCGACGAGGACGTCACTGTCTCGCACGCGACGCCGTCTGACGTCATACAGGCAATAAGAGGTCCTCGACGACGTGCAGACGTCAGTTCCCTTTTTTCCGTGCATTCGAAACGGTTATCTTCGAGGGAGCAACTGTTACTCTTGCGGTTACAGTGTATATCTTGCTGCGTACTCTTTCTCTGTGGAAATAATGTCGCAGAGAAAGTCTGGATTTAAGCCTTGTCGTGAGTGTGGAGGCAAGATGTCGGTGACGGATCCTCATTCCGATTGCCTTTGGTGTTTGAGCTCCGACCACGACGTCTCGACTTGTGATTCGTGTCAGCACATGAATCCGAAGGCCCTTAAAGAACGCGAGGCGAAGCTGTTTATGGCCAAGTCAAAGGAGAAGCATCACAAGAAAAAGTCTTCTCCAAGACATCGGCGTCATCGAGACTCCCGGCGCCGTAGAGAATCTCGGCGTCATTCAAGGGAGGCTCGTTCCAGGTCTCCGGATCGGCGCCGGAGGACATGGGAGGTCAGCCCCACGGTGACGCCGCATCCTTCGACGCCGTTGCTCTCTCCGGCGTCTCCAACTTCGCCTGGACAGGCGTCGGTGATTGAGGTATTGGAGCCTCAAGTGTTTTCTCCGGCGCAGACGCCGAGGCCGGCGTCGGGGTCGCCTCAGAGTCAGGCACCCCAGTATCCGGCTTTTCCCACCCCTGGAGCCGATAGTTCTGCATTCTTGAATGCGATGTATGCCATCTTCCAACAGATGGCTCCAGGGGGTGCTCCGGCTGGGCCTTTGGCCTTTTCTTTGGGTGATCCTGCGCCTCTTCGGCCGGCACCCTTTATGCCCTTTCTCCCGTTTGGGAACGTGGGCTCGGCGCCAGTGTCGGCGCCGGTGGCCGCTCCGATGGCTTCGGAGGGATTGGCCCCAGGGATTTCCATCCCGTCGACGTCGAGATTTCGGCCTGTGACTCCGGTGGGTCCATCCGTTTCATCTGCTCTTCAGTCGGCGCCGAAGTTACCTGTGGCGCCGGATGCGGCGTCGGTGGCTTCGGAAGATCGGCGCCGATCTCCGACTTCGGCGGAGGTATTGTCGACTCCGCGGATTGAGCAACGACTGCATTCAAGGAGGCGTGCTCTCCGGGTACTAGAGGAGCAGGAGTACCAACGAGCCCTAGAGGAAGGAGAGCTAGAGGACTCGGGTGATGGGCTGCGTGGACTGGAGTCGGCCAGTGGGCTGGACACTTCCCCTGAGTGGGACCTTTCGTCCCCGGGGGAATATACCGAGGAAGCTGCTTCCTTTCATACAGTGGTACGGAAGGCAGCTAGTTTTTTGGACCTGCCTTTGCCGGTGGTGGAGGCGAAACAAAACCTTTTGACAGAGGTGTTGCATCCGGCCTCAGCCGCGGCGGAGCCTCTATTACCTTTTAATGACGCTCTGCTGGATCCGGTTTTAGAGGTGTGGAAGAAGCCGGCATCTTCCCCAGCAGTTCACAGAGCCGTGGCCAGGAGGTATCGGACGGCTCCAACTGATCCTGGTTTCCTATCTAGGCACCCTACGCCGGAGAGCTTGGTTGTGCAGGCCTCCTGTTCGTCCAAGTCAGCGCCTGGTTCTTTTCCGACGGTGCCGGGGGACAGAGATTCAAAAAAGCTGGAGGCGCAGTCGAAGAAGATTTTTTCGTCCTGCAGTCTGGCTTTAAAAGCCACCAATGCAACCTGTATCCTGGGGAGGTATATTCATGCTCTGATGGATGACATCTCCTCTTCGTTTACAGAGCTTCCCCAGGGTCTTTTGGATCTTGTCTCTGATGCTCAGGCTGCTGCGACCCAAATTATCCAGACGGGACTGGATACCACCGACTCGGTAGCCAGAGCAATGGGCACAACTGTGGTGGAAAGGAGACAGGCCTGGCTCCGTAACTCGGGCTTTTCGGCAGATGTACAGTCCACATTGTTGGATCTCCCGTTTGATGGGGACAAACTGTTTGGGGCTAAGGCTGATTCGGCCTTGGAACGGTTTAAGGAGAGCAGGGCCACGGCTAAGTCGCTGGGACTCCAAGCTCCTTCTTCCACGGCCTCTTCCAGATTCTTCAGGAGGTTTCGTGGATTTGGGCGTGGCTCTTCCTCCTCTTCCTTTCGGGGAAGATATCAGCAACCTGCCTCTTCCCATCCCTATAGATCTTTTAGGGGGAGGGGTAGGGTCCGCACCAGGGGAGCTTCTCAGCTGCACTCTGCCTCTTCCTCATCCTCTGGCGGGGTGCAGCAGGGGAAGCAGCCTTAGGCTTCCACCATTTCCCACTCACTCCTCTCCTGTAGGGGGAAGATTACAGCATTTTCTCACCAAATGGGAGACTGTTACGTCGGACACTTGGGTTCTCAGTGTTGTGGGAAAAGGCTACACCCTTCCCTTTCGGGAGTTTCCGCCCCTCATCCCGCCCCGCCCTTCGTATTGTTCACAAGAACACCTCCTGTTGCTAGAACAGGAGGTAGAAGTCCTCCTTTTAAAGGGCGCGGTGGAGTTGGTCCCGGAGCAGGAAAGGGGTCAAGGAGTTTACTCAAGGTATTTCCTGATTCCCAAGAAGGATGGTCGTTTGAGACCAATTCTGGACCTGAGGATCTTGAATTGGTTCCTCAAGCAGGAAAAGTTCAAGATGCTGACCCTAGCACAGGTGCTTTTGGCGTTGAACATGGAAGACTGGATGGTGTCTGTCGACTTGCAGGATGCTTACTTTCATATCCCGATACTCAAGTCACACAGGAAGTATCTCCGGTTTGTGGTGGGATCGCAACACTACCAGTTTGCGGTCCTTCCGTTTGGTCTTACTTCAGCACCTCGAGTCTTCACGAAGGTGATGTCGGTGGTTGCGGCAGAGCTCAGAAGGAAGGGGATAGCAGTATTCCCTTACTTGGACTATTGGTTAATCAAAGCCAAGTCCCCGGAGCTTGTGTTGCGTCATCTGCAGTCAACAACCCAGTTGTTGTTCGACCTGGGCTTTTCGGTGAACGAGCCCAAATCTCACCTAGAGCCCTCTCAGCGCCTCCTGTTCATAGGGGCAGTACTGGATACAACATTGGGTCGGGCCTTTCCTCCGCCTCAGCGGATTCAAGATATTCAGGATTTGGTTCCAATGTTTCGAAATGGAGCGGTAGTTCCAGTCCTCAAGGTCCTTCGTCTGCTCGGTCTTTTTGCCTCCTGCATTCTGTTGGTCACGCATGCTCGCTGGCACATGAGGGCTCTTCAGTGGTGCCTCCGAAGGCAGTGGTCTCAACACAGAGGGGATCTAGAGGGTACTGTCAAGATCTCCAGAGATGCTGCTGTGGATTTGAAGTGGTGGATTGCAAGCAACAATCTTTCACAAGGAAAGCCGTTCCAGCAGTCGCCACCAGTGACAACAGTCATAACGGATGCTTCCACTCTAGGGTGGGGAGCTCATCTGGGGGATCTGGAGATCAAAGGTCTTTGGTCTCCAGAGGAACAGATTTTTCACATCAATCTGTTAGAGTTACGGGCTGTACGTCTGGCTCTCAAGGCCTTCCTCCCTTCCCTTCGTGGTCAGTCGGTACAGGTCCTAACGGACAATACTACCACGATGTGGTACATAAACAAGCAGGGAGGAGTGGGGTCGTACCTTCTCTGCAGAGAAGCTCTTCGACTATGGTCCTGGGCAAAGGACCATCGGATTTGCTTGATAGCAAACCATCTGGCCGGAGTTTTGAACGTGCGTGCGGACAGTCTCAGTCGCCACTTCTCGGCAGACCACGAGTGGCGTCTCCATCCAGATCAAGTCCGTTTAATCTTCCAGAAGTGGGGGTTTCCTCGGGTAGATCTGTTCGCCACTCGAGAGAACGCGCATTGTCCGTTGTTCTGCAGCCTTCAGTATCCGATGCAGGAAGCGTTGGGGGACGCGTTTCAAATGACCTGGTGTGGCCAGTTGCTTTACGCGTTTCCTCCCATACCCTTGATTCCTCGAGTATTGAGGAAGATTCGCCAAGACCGGGCTCTAGTAATCTTAATAGCTCCGGATTGGCCAAGGAGGGTGTGGTACTCCGACCTTCTCCAACTCTCAACGTGCCCGCCGCTCCGTCTCCCTTTCAGGGCAGACCTCCTCTCACAGTCGCAGGGGCAGGTTCTACACCCCAACCTCCAGAGTCTGCACATACATGCCTGGAGATTGAACGGGGCAACCTGAGTTCCTTCTCTCTCCCGCCTGAGGTAGTGGATGTTATATTAGCGGCCAGGCGACACTCCACTAAATCTATCTACGCTAATAGGTGGTCTAAATTTGTTGCGTGGTGTGGAGAGAGGCAGATTGATCCCTTACATGCTCATCTATCGGACATTTTGTCTTTTGCTCTATCTCTGGCGCAAAAAGGTTGTGCAGTGGCTACCATTAAAGGTTATTTATCGGCCTTGTCAGCCTTCATATGTCTTCCAGACCAACCATCTTTATTTAAATCCCCTATTGTTATCAGATTCTTGAAAGGTCTTCTAAATCAATATCCTCCAAAGCCATTCGTTATGCCGCAATGGGATTTGTCCTTAGTCCTGACTTTCCTTATGGGGTCCCCTTTTGAACCTATGCATTCTTGCCCCTTGAGGTATTTGGTTTTAAAAACAGTCTTCCTGATAGCTATAACATCAGCAAGGAGAGTGAGTGAGTTGCAGGCCTTATCAGTAAAACCCCCTTATACAACTTTTTATGGGGATAAGGTGGTGTTGAGGACCAAGGCTGCTTTCCTCCCGAAGGTTGTTTCACCCTTCCATTTGGCTCAGGCAATTACTTTGTCCACGTTCTATCCTCCGCCTCATCCTTCCAAAGAGGAAGAAAGACTGCACCGTTTGGACCCAAAGAGAGCGTTGAGCTTCTTTATCGATAGAACAAGGGATTTCAGGATGGAGGATCAGCTGTTTATTGGATACGTGGGCAAGAGGAGAGGAAAGGCAGTCCACAAGAGAACACTATCCAGGTGGGTTGTTCTTTGCATTAAAATATGTTACTCTTTGGCAAAGAAGGATCCTCCTGAGGGCATTAGAGCTCATTCCACCAGAGCTAAGTCGGCCACTTCGGCCTTAGCCAGAGGTGTTCCTGTGGTCGACTTCTGCAAGGCCGCAACTTGGTCGTCCCTTCACACTTTTGCAAAACATTACTGTTTAGATTCTGAGGTTAGAAGGGACGGCCATTTTGCACGGTCAGTGCTGCAGGATTTCTTGGTTTGACCATTTAGGCACCCACCGCCGGGCGTGGTACTGCTTTGGGACTCTATTCATGAGGTGAGGAATCCACAGGTAGTTGTATCCATCAGAAGAACGAGTTACTTACCTTCGGTAACAACTTTTCTGGTGGATACATTAGCTACCTGTGGATTCCTCACGGTCCCACCCGCCTCCCCGTTGCCTTTATGGTCTTGCCAAGTAATCCTTGAGTGCGCTCCTCTTGGTCCTTGAGGGTGCAATAGATGTATATATATAATATATTTGTATATATATATGTGTATATGTGTATATATCTTTATGTATATACTTGGTGTGTGTATATATTTTAAAAGAGAGAGTTTTTTATATATATATATATATATATATATATATATATATATATATATGTACATAAAAAGATTTACAGTTATTCATACAATGTGGTGTATTTTACAATATAATGGATGTTGCCTTGCTCTTTCATTGCATTGCCTGGTTGTTCTCATGCACGTAAAAAATTATTGGTACTGACGTCTGCACGTCGTCGAGGACCTCTTATTGCCTGTATGACGTCAGACGGCGTCGCGTGCGAGACAGTGACGTCCTCGTCGACGTGCAGAGACTAGTATGAAGATTTCCGTCGAATGCTGGCGCCATGGGAGTATTCATGAGGTGAGGAATCCACAGGTAGCTAATGTATCCACCAGAAAAGTCGTACCGAAGGTAAGTAACTCGTTCATTGCCTTCACCCAGACCATTCAGCGACAGTCTGCAAGGTATGCTGAACATTTTCTAACAAAACTCTCCTGGACAGAGAGGGCAGGCTACTCATTTGGCTCCAGAAATTAATATCAAGAAAGGAGCCTGGTTCTGAGTCTGACAGTGTGGAACCATCTATGTCCACAAGGAGTGGAAAGGGCATTCTGCCTTTCCAGAACAGTTCCAAAAGGCTTCTTCTGAAAAAACATAGTCAACAAGACCCTCGTCGTCCACACCATCGATGATGAGCGTCGACAACCAATACTAGAACTACTGTCTACACATTGTGCAGTGCTTCAACCATTCACTCTACGCCTTCAGTAAGACTTGACATTAAAAATAGTCATGTTTATACTACTGACGGCAGTGACGACAATACCGTTGTCGACGGACACATCTCTCCAGCCGACGATGCCCTCGTTGATGGGACCCACTACGAGAATGCAAGTTGCACTGTCGATGCCAACGGTACCGTAGACGAGAGGGAAATCCAAGAAACAGGGAAAAAATAAGTATTTGATACCATCCCTCACCTCTCCTAGAAAGGTGTTGCCCTTGATCCCAGCACATCTCCTGGATGAAGACAATTCCAATTAGGAAGGGCCATTTGATGGTGTGCACAACGTTTCTAGAGTTGCACATAAAATGCCAGGAAGTATACGACAACTATGAGTATAGGTCCGAAGGGTATGATCCACAAGCCTCATAACCAGTACTTATAACAGGAAGAGATGGTTCCTGTACCTGGGTCCCTAATGTCAGACTTTCAGTTAATGCTGGCAGATTACAGGAAGCAATCGCAACTTGCATACAGAAATTACATACACCACCAAGGTCACCCATACCACCGCCTTCCACACCTACTCAAAAGATGATACCTTTACCTGAGATTGCCAGACATACACCTCAAACAGCCCTATTGCAAGATCCAGCAACCTCTGACGTTGATAGGGAGGATAGAGAGTTTTTGATGGCATGGTCAGGAATATATGCTAACGCCTTTCCTTCCATTCCCCTAATTCTGAGAGTTCTAGTCAAGATCTAGTCCGAACACTGCAAAACACTTCTGATAGCCCCAGCATGGCCTCACCAGCATTGGTATACAGAACTGCTTCTCCTGGCTCCTGGGCACAATGAATTTGGTCACTTAGTCATCTCTCTTGACCGTAGACATTTTTGCCAGCGCAGACAGTACAAACAAGACTTAGGCGGTCATTCTGACCCTGGCGGTCATGGACCGCGGGAGCACCGCCAACAGGCTGGCGGTGCTCCCAAGGGCATTCTGACCGCGGCGGTATGGCCGCGGTCAGAGACGGAAAACCGGCGGTCTCCCGCCGGTTTTCCGCTGCCCTGTGGAATCCTCCATGGCGGCGCAGCTTGCTGCGCCGCCATGGGGATTCCAACCCCCTCACCGCCATCCTGTTCCTGGTGGTTTTGACCGCCAGGAACAGGATGGCGGTGAGGGGTGACGTGGGGCCCCTGGGCGCCACTGCAGTGCCCATGCCAATGGCATGGGCACTGCAGGGTCCCCCGTAAGAGGGCCCCTAAAAGATTTTCAGTGTCTGCCATGCAGACACTGAAAATCGCGACGGGTGCTACTGCACCCGTCGCACCCTTCCCACTCCGCCGGCTCCATTCGGAGCCGGCTTCCTCGTGGGAAGGGGTTTCCCGCTGGGCTGGCGGGCGGCCTTCTGGCGGTCGCCCACCAGCCCAGCGGGAAACACAGAATAACCGCGGCGGTCTTCTGACCGCGCAGCGGTATTCTGGCGGCTCCCGCCGGCACCGCAGTTACCGCGGCCGGCGGGAGTCAGAATGACCCCCTTAATGTCTTAAATGGAAAGATTTTGCATATGGTGCTAACAAGCTCAAATACATCCATTCTCATCATCACCTGAATATGTGCTTCTATACCTGCCCTATGGCCTTTTTTTCTACATATGTAGCACCAAGGTTTCTTGTGGGAAGAGGACTTGGCCCACCCCCAGAAGATTTTTGTAGGCCTGATCAAGACTCCTTGTTTGATTTATCCTGATTGTTGGAAAAATCATTCTTTTTGGGGTTGTCCTCTGTGGAAGTTTTCCTACCCACCCTGGTGCGAACCCATTTGTCTGCTTTCTTATCCAGTTCTTGGGGAGAGGTCAGATCTGAGTCCACCAGGAAGAGAAGCAGTTGATCTGATGTGCAGGTATGAAGAATGTGCTCTCTCACAAGAAGATTATACAAGCCCTGAAAATCATGCGCATTGCTGCCATGTAACCAGCCTACTTGGTAATTGAAAGAATCCTGGGAGGACTTCTTCCTAGTCTCCCTGAATTTGATTCTGTTCTTCCTTGTGGTTAAGCCAAATCCATCAAGGAGTGTGTAGGAAGTTGGCTCTGTATATACTATCTCAAAGTGAGAGATAGTCCAAGGGTGCCCCTTAGAGGTTGATAGTGGCAAAATTAGATATTTTTCTATATAAAACCTATTGGCCTGGAGTAAGTCTTTGAGTGTGTGTTCCTCATTGCCTGTGTGTGTACAACAAATGCTTAACACTACCCTCTGATAAGCCTACTGCTCGACCACACTACCACAAAATAGAGCATTAGGATTATCTACTTTTGCCACTATCTTACCTCTAAGGGGAACCCTTGGACTCTGTGCACACTATTTCTTACTTTGAAATAGTATATATAGAGCCGACTTCCTACAATATCCAAATACACAAAGGAAACAGGCTTTCCAGAATCTCATCCCACATATAGAACCAAATCAGCAATACACTGTAAATTTTATCGTGAAAATTCAAGGGATGATGGCAGCTTGCATAGCCATAGTTCCATATGCAAGACTAAACATGAGGCCTTTACAACAATGCCCCTCACAACAATGGTCTCAGGCACACAGTCAGCTTCAAGATCTAGTGTTGATGGACCACCATATGCACACGTCCCTTCAATGGTGGAATCTCAGCAATCTAATGAAGGGGCAGTCATTTCAAGACCCTGTGCCTCAGACCATAATAATCACAGACGCATCGATGATCGGTTGGGGAGCTCATCTCAACAATCACACTGTTCAAAGGGAATAGGATCCCAAACATAGACAATTTCACATAAACCACCTGGAATTATTGGCTGTTTTCCTTGCCCTAAAATCGTTTCAACCCCTTCTCAATCAGAAGACTGTTCTGATAAAAACAGACAACATGACAACCATGTATTACCTCAAAAAACAGGGCGGGACACATTCATCTCAACTGTCCCTACTAGCCCAGTCAATATGGAAATGGGCAATTCACAATCACATTCATCTATTAGCAGAATACATTCCAGGGATAAACAATCAGCAGCGGATCTCCTAAGCAGGAATCACCAACAAACTCACGAATGGGAGATTCACTCCCAAGTACTTCAAAAGTACTTTCAAAAGTGGGGGACACCAGAAAATAGACCTATTAGCAACAAGCGAAAACGCAAAATGCCAAAACTTTGCATCCAGACACCTACGTCCTCTATCCAAGGGCAGTGCTCTATGGATCAATTGGTCAGGGATATTTGCTTACGCTTTTCCCCCTCTCCTTCCCTTTCTGGTAAGCAAACTACATCAGTCATCTCTCACCATGATACTTATAACCCCAACATGGGCACGTCAACATTGGTACACAACACTCCTAGACCTGTCTGTAGTACCTCATTCCAAACTGCCAAACAGACCAGATTTGTTAATACAGAACAAAGGTCAAATCGGGCACCGAATCCCCAATGCTCTCAACTTAGCGATTTGGCTCCTGAAGTCATAGAATTTGGTTACCCAAGACTTCCATCAGAATGTATGGAAGTGCTTAAACAAGCATGTAAACCTACTACCAGACAATGTTATGCTAACAAATGGAAAAGATTTGTTTACTACTATCAATCTAAAAATACTAACCCACTCATAGCATCTATACAAGATATTGTATGCTACCTACTTTTTTAGCTCTCATCCATCAAAATCCACCTTACTTGCAATATCTGCATATTTGCAAAATATTCAACATACTTCTCTATTCAGAGTCCCTGTTATTAAAGCTTTCATGGAAGGATTAAAACGCATTAGTCAACCTAGGACACCACCTGTTCCGTCTTGGAATCTAAATATTGTAGTTCTCTTCCAGGGGATCCTCATCAGTAGTCATAAACATTGAATATTCCTGTCCTCGTGCGGGGATCCGGGAACATATATAAAACACACACATGTATAAGTATGAAATATACCTGAAAAATATAGCATTTTTTAGTAGACAATTTTCATACCAGATTCATGTATACATGTGCATAACAGCCATGCAGACTATATTGATAAACAGGCTAAAATGCTTTATTTCTATGGAGTTTATTTTTATTTTTTAAACACTCTCCTTTATAATTACAAGAAAAAACTTTCCAAAGCCCCATAGCTGGGCCCAGGAAAAGAAGCACTAGCAACACATGTGAAAAAAGAGAAAAAACTACATTGAAAACAATAGAGCATTATTAGCCAATAGGCTGCATTCAGGTTAATACAGCAGAACCACAAAATTTGGCACCGTGCCTTTAAGACCCTGAGCACCTCCAGTATCCCACCATGCCTCAGGGGTGAAGGAGAGGTGACAGTTGGTTCATAGTTAAGTCAGTTCTTTTTTCCGTCTTCTTCTGAGAGGATCCTGGAGCATTGAGCTCTCAATTTTTCAGAGTTTTTCACAGAAAAATATTCAAAAGTGTTTTTTCTACCTTCACTCGACGTTTTTCACCTTTTTCTGACTGAAGGGATTTTTTCCTGACTGGAAAATGCGTTCTCTTTTTGTGAAGTGCCCTTCCTGTGGGAAGAAGAAGGCCCAGTCTGATCCACACTCTCTCTGTGTTGTATGTTTGCCTCAGAGCCACTGCCCTGACACATGCAGGCACTGTAAGAACATGTCCAAAAGGACTCTGAAGACAGAGAGAAAATCAGACTTCATGGTCTTCATGAGAGGCAGAAAACATCGTCCTCTTCGCTTCACAGGCAGTCAGCAAGCAATTCTCAGGAGAGACAGGCTAGGCCGATGTCAGCTGGTAAGAAGGTGCCTGTCTGTTCCCCATCGAGGCCATCGCTGCCATCATCGCAGATCGCCGCCAACGTCGAAGGATACAACGTTGAAGGCGCATAGCCATTATCGGGACAGATCTCTGCCGACGGCAACCCACCGATCGACGTCGAGCCAGCATCGCCGTGCTCGTACGCCGTTGAAGGCATCAAACCCCTCGATGGCACGGAAGACGACGTCGAGATTGCCTCAACGTGGAGAGCAGAGGCCTCCGTCGTTAGCGGTCCATCTCTCGATGGCAAAGCATTCGACGTCGAGCCGAGCACATTCAAGGGACCACCGGTCACCGTTGAGACCTGAGCAGTCCATGGTACTTCCTTCGTCGGTACACCTTTCGACGTCGAGACAAGTACTGCCTATCTCTCAAGGAGAAGAGCGTCAGCAACCACCAGCTGACAAGAATGTCACTCCACCAAGTCCAGTGGTCTCCATAAGGAGTGGATCGTCTAGACGGTCGAGGGCCGCATCGTCAGGGCACATCTCGCCCATAAACCTATCGCCAAGGTGGTTGGAGAGTCTTAACAAGGCGCCTGCTTCTCCAGACTCTCCTTACTCGCGGATGTATTCACCATCAGCGTCGCTTCCGAGGACACCATCACCAACGGCGCATACAGAACGGGCTTGTTCTACGTCTCGCCAGTCTGCCACTAGGACTCAGCGCACTACAGCAAGATCTAGGAGCAGGTCACGCTCCCAGAGAAGGTCTAGGTCAAGGTTGCGCCATCATAGGTCTCCTTCTTGGTCCACATCATCGAGGGCTTCCATAAGAGATTACTCCCCGACTCTGACGGATTCTCCACCAGCTAGAGTTTCCACGGTGGATGACATAACAACTTTCAACGAGGTGCTGCTCAGGGGAGCACAAAAGCTTAATATTGATGTCCCGGAACCTTCAACCTCCTCGTCAGTAATCTTTGAAACACTGCAACACAGGACGGTTTCAAAGAAGTTGTTACCACTCGTGCCTGGTCTTCTCCAGCCAACCATGGAGACTTTTTTAATGCCAGCAAACCTCCGTTCAGTTCCCGCTAGGATCTTGAAAAAATACAAGGCCCTTGATCAGGATCCTTTGTTTCACAGGGCTGATCCACCACCAGACTCAGTCATATTGGCCGCAGCCCGCAAGACGCATTCAGTGGCGTCCTCCTCTACGGTTCCACTGGACAAGGAGAGTAGACACCTGGACTCTCTGGGGAGGAAGATGTGTGGCACGGTGGCATCGATGATGGTCTCCCAGCACCTCAGCACTCCTAGGCAGATATGATCAGTCCCTCTGGGACTCGCTGAGCAGATTTGCAGAGAAGCTGCCTAGAGAGGACAGGCAGGACTTTCGGGAGATCCTTCAGGAAGGAAGTCTGGTGTCCAATCAAATCATCAGTGCAGCAGCGGACTGTGCAGACTTGGCAGCACATGGATACGTGCATGGGGTTTGTGCGAGAAGATCCTCCTGGCTGAGGCTCACAGGATTAAAGCAGGAAGCGCAACAGCGTATCATGAATCTTCCGTTTAATGGAAACTTGCTATTTGGAACCCACACGGATGATGAGATGGCACGTATGAAGGCGGAGGTCGACACCATGAGGGCAGTGGGCCTCTAAAGAAGGAAAGACTTCAGACTGAGGTACAGGCCTTGCGACAGGCGCCCGTTCCAACAGAGGGTTCAAACCCCTCATTGGTCCCAGAGACCGCAACAGAAGCAAGGGCGTCCCCTCTTCCAGTCTCGCAAGACCACAAGAGACCGAGGATCAAGCAGACCTCCGCAATCTACCCCCAAAACTCCTGCAAAACAATGAGGATTCGCTTCCCTTAATACCGTCCACCACTCCTGTTGGGGGAAGTATTGCAGTGTTCTGCAGTGTTCACTCACGAGTGCCATGGCATAACAAAAAAGACAAATGGGTGCTGAACATTGTAGAGAGTGGATACTCTCTTCTTTTCCGACAACCTCCACCTCATTTGCCACCAACCAAGTCGAGACCCGCTCACATGAACTTACTACGCAAAGAGGTTTGCGCTCTGTTACAGAAAAAAGCGATAGAAAAGGTGCCAGCTGCACAAAGAGGAAAGGGGGTATACTCCTGCTATTTTCTAGTAGCAAAAAAGGGTCGGGAAGGAGTCTTCCGACTGATTCTAGACTTGAGGCTGCTGAACAAATACATAAGAAAGCAAAAGTTCAGAATGCTGGCTCTTCACCTGATTTTCTCTCATCTGCTTCGAGGAGACTGGATGTGCTCCATAGATCTGCAGGATGCGTATTTTCATATCCTGATCATTCCCAAACATCGGAAATTCCTGCGATTTGTGATAGCCTCCCAACACTATCAGTTCAAGGTGCTGCCTTTCGGCCTAAAATCTGCCCCTCGCGCATTCTCCAAGTGTGTAGCAACGGTAGCGGCGCATTTAAGGAACCAGAAAATCTTCATTTATCCATACCTAGACGACTGGCTACTGAGAGCCTCCTCTCCGGAACAGGCGAAAAAGCATCTAGACATTGTGCTCAGTGTTTTCCGATCTCTAGGTCTGCAAGTCAACTTTCAAAAGTCCACCCTCATCCCAACACAAACCCTCCACTACCTGGTAGCGATACTGAATACAGAGCTCGAAAGAGTGTATCCTTCGGAGGAACGACTGTTATCAATAAGGAGGAAGTGTCAAGACCTTCTGGGTTCCCCTGTGCATCGGCCTGTCAGGTGACATCTCTGTTGGACTCCATGGCCTCTTGCATTTTCATTGTCCCGAACGCCAGGTTGCATATGAGACCTCTTCAAGAGGCTCTAGAGGAAAACCGGAATCAACACACAGGCCATTGGGAGGACAGAATGCTTCTTCTGGTAGGAGCGCGGCAATCATTACAATGGTGGATGCGCAGACATCACCTGTCAGTAGGAGTTCCTTTTCATCATCCAATCCCGTTTGACACTCTGGTAACGGATGCATCGCTTCAGGGCTGGGGAGCTCATCTGGGTTCCCTTCAAGCTCAGGGCTTGTGGTTCAGCAAAGAGAAGTCGTACCATATCAATCTGCAGGAGCTCCGAGCGGTTCATCTGGCATTCATATCATTTGCTCCATCGATTCAGGGAAAGTCTCTCCTGGTGCAGACGGACAATACTACGACCATGTATTATCTGAACAAGCGAGGAGGGACGAGATCCCGGCCCATGTCTCGGGAGTCTCAAGCCATTTGGCATTGGCTCATAGCGAGGGGAATGTCTCTTACAACAATTCACCTCCCAGGGCAGCAAAACGTGGAGGCGGACTTCCTAAGCAGAACCCTCGAACGCCCACAATTGGGTTCTTCACGACGAGGTCGTCGAAGACATCTTCGTTCAATGGGGTCAGCCTCAGTTAGATCTGTTTGCAGACGAGATAAACAAAAAATGCCCAGACTTCGCGTCCAGGTTCTACCGTCCGGGGTCTCGAGGGAATGCCCTGTTGATCGACTGGTCAGGAATATTTCTCTTCGCTTTTCCACCGATTCCCCTGATACAAGCGGTGATAAACAAACTCTACAGATCCAACACCAGAATGATTCTCATAGCCCCGCAATGGCCTCGTCAGTTCTGGTACACGGATCTCCTCAACCTGTCAGAACAACCGCACAAGAGGCTGCCGTGCAGACCGGATCTCCTTTGCAGGCTGGGAGGCAAGATTCTTCACTCCATCCTTCCCTCTCTGAGCTTGACGGCATGACTCCTGAATTCCTGCAGTATGGGCATCTAGGGCTCTCGCAGGGAGGCATGAACATCTTAAAGGAGTCCAGAAGGCCTTCCACGCGGCGCTCTTACGCGTTCAAGTGGAAGAGATTCTACATATGGTGTCGTCAGCAGGGTCAGAATCCTATTCTGGCTCAGGAGGAGGTCATATTGTCTTACCTGCTCCATTTGGCGAAATCAGGTCTGCAAGTGTCATCTATTAAGGTACATTTATCTACCATTACAGCTTATCGTAAGTCACCTTCTCAGGAATCCTTCTTTACAATGCCAGTAGTCAAGGATTTCTTAGAAGGTTTGAAGAAGGTTTTTCCACCCATTCGAAAACCCTCACCTCCATGGGAACTGAACATAGTATTATCTAGACTCATGGGCCCTCCTTTCGAGCCTATCCACTAAGCTTCTTTAGAACACCTTGCGTGGAAGACAGCTTTCTCGTAGCCATTACTTCGGCGAGGAGGGTCAGTGAGATTCAGGCTTTGTCCTCCAAGGAACCGTACACGGTTTTCCATGAAAATAGAGTTGTTTTAAGAACTCATCCATCATTCTTACCGAAGGTGGTGTCGGATTTTCACATCAATCAGACTATATCACTACCAATTTTTTTCCCCAATCCGGATACTCCTGCGGAGAAAGCATTGCACTCCCTGGATTTGAAGAGTGCTAAAATTTTACCTGGATAAGACCAAATTGATTAGACGATCTCACCACCTGTTTGTAAATTACTGACATATGAGAACAGGCGATGCAGCCTCAAAACGAACCATATCTAGATGGATAGTTTCTTGTATTGTTACTGCATATCAACTGGCTAACAAACATTTATTGGCTAGGCCGAAGGCTCATTCGACAAGAGGAAAAGCGGCTACTGCTGCCCTCCTTAATAATGTTCCAATCTCTGAAATTTGTAAGGCTGCTACATGGAAATCTGTACATACATTTACTAGGCATTACTGTTTGGACTCAGATGCCAGAGCAGACGCTCAAGTTGGGCAAGCGTCACTGAGAAATGTGTTTCATAGTGTATATCTTTTCCTGCACTTCTATTGGACAGTCCGCAGAGATAAGGGATGGGCTTACTAATCTATTCAATGTTTATGACTATTGATGAGGATCCCCTGGAAGAGAAGGATAAGTTACTTACCTGTAAATCCTAGTTCTCTTCCAGGGGTATCCTCATCAAAGTCATAAATAACCCACTCTCTTCCCCGGACGCAAGTCTCCTAGAAGTGCAGGACAGACCATCTACCTAATCTGTTGGATGCCTTGTCACCGTAAAAAAGTACTGACCTAACTGTGAACCAACTGTCACCTCTCCTTCACCCCTGAGGCATGGTGGGATACTGGAGGTGCTCAGGGTCTTAAAGGCACGGTGCCAAATTTTGTGGTTCTGCTGTATTAACCTGCATGCAGCCTATTGGCTAATAATGCTCTGTTGTTTTTCAATGTAGTATTTTCTCTTTTTTTCACATATGTTGCTACTGCTTCTTTTCCTGGGCCCAGCTATGGGGCTTTGGAAAGTTTTTTTTCTTGTAATTATAAAGGAGAGTGTTTAAAAAAAACAACAAAAAAAGAAAAAACTCCATAGAAATAAAGCATTTTAGCCTGTTTATCAATATAGTATGCATTGCTGTTATGCACATGTATCTATGAATCTGGTATGAAAATTGTCTACTAAAAAATGCTATATTTTTCATGTATATTTCATACTTATACATGTGTGTTTTTTTATATATGCTGCGGGATCCCCGCACGAGGGCGGGAATATTCAGTGTTTATGACTTTGATGAGGATACCCCTGGAAGAGAACTAGGATTTACAGGTAAGTAACTTAGCCTTACCAGACTCATGGGCCCACCTTCTGAACCCATGCACTCTTATCAAATTCAATTCTGAACATGGAAGGTTTCCTTCCTTGCAGCTATTACTTCATCAAGAAGAGTTAGTGAAATACAAGCCCTTCACTATCGAGGAACCTTTTTTTTCCAAGTACACAAACACAAAGTCGTACTAAGGACGAATCCAAAATTTCTTCCAAAAGTAGTATCTCCTTTTCACTTCAACAGTGGAATTGCTAGTCTTCTTTCCACAGCCAGACTCAGTTGCAGAAAGAGCTCTTCATACTCTAGTTCTCAACAGAGCTCTTATGTACTGTGTAGATAGAACTAAAGACTTTAGGAAAACAACACAACTTTTTGTTGCTTTTCAACAACCACATAAAGGCAGTCCTATATCTAAACAAGGCTTAGCAAGATGGATTGCTAGATGCATACAAACATACTACATCAAAGCAAAAAGACAACTTTTAATCACTCCTAGAGCACATTCTACAAGAAAGAAAGGTGCGTCAATGGCATTTTTAGGAAACATACCAATTGCTGATATATGTAAAGCTGCCACATGGTCTACTCCTCATACCTTTACTAAACACTATTGTGTTGATGTTTTCTCACAGCAACAGGCCAAGCTGTCTTAGGAACACTATTTCAAACAACTTCAACTCCTACAGTCTAGCCACCGCTATTTTGTAGGAGGACTAACTGCTTTGTAGTCTATGCATAGCATGTGTATCTGCAGCTACACATGCCATTGAACTGAAAATGTCACTTACCCAGTGTACATCTGTTCGTGGCATGTAGTGCTGCAGATTCACATGCAACCTCCCTCCTCCCTGGAAGCCTGCAGTCATTTAAGTTTAACATTTGTACATATGTGTATACATTTACATTTGCATGGACATCTCTTTATATTCTTCTACTCTCACTCCTTCCTTCACCCTCTGCGGGAAAACAACCTAACAATGGAGTCGATGCCCATGCGCACTGTAACCGAGAGGAGGAGTCACTCGATCCTGTGACTCCGAAAAGACTTCTTAAAAGAAAAACAACTGGTAACACTCCGAGCCCAACACTAGATGTCGGAAGAGCTATGCACAGCATGTGAATCTGCAGCACTACATGCCACGAATAGATGTACACTGGGTACGTGTATATATAGTAGGAATTGGCATATAGAAACAACATGCACTGGCAAATAGTAGCAGAAAATACCTAGGACTCTATTTTGGGGGGACAAACCATATACTAAAATAGTGGAATGCGAAGTTAGGTCCCCCACCTAAAGATGTGTGTAATAGTTAGAAGGGAGCTGGGAGAACTCTGGTCCCCAAGAGAAGAGTACCTAGATGACCCTAGGCGACCAGGAGAGCAGAGGCAAGTTACCTGGTCTTCCCAAAGACTAACAAGGGGACTTGGTGAAAGAAGATTGCAAGATCAGGACCAGTCCGGTGGAACCCAACGGTGGATTCTGGAAGAAGAGGACCTGCAAAAGGAGGATTGCCCAGGAGGGGCAGGAGCCACTCACTACCCACCCTACTGTGGATGAAGATCCGGGTCGATGAGGGAAGATGAAGATCAGCTGTGGAGCCCCGGAGCTGCAGATAAGTCCTTGGAGTCGTGCAGATGATGTCCCACACCGGGTCTCTGATGGTCAGTGGTCAGGAGGACCACCAGCAAGTCATGACAAATGCAGATCTTGGCAGAAGAGGATTTGCAGAGAAGACCAGTAAGGTCCAGGGGACTCGACCCTTGGAGGGGAGTCCGAGCTGACCCTCAGCAATTGGGAGTGCCAGCAGAAGCAGTCGCAGTCCCAACAGGTAACCCACTGGCAGCAGGTACGGTAAGTTGCAGTGAGGTCTAGTCAGCACACCTGGAGAGGAGTTCCACGTCGCTGGAACAGCAGAGGAGAGACCGTCCATGCAAGCATGAAGTGCTGGAGGCCGGCGCTACTTGAAGCCTGAAGATCCCTTGGAGCGGGAGCCAACAAGCCTTGGTGGTTGCAAGAGTTGCAGTGGACAGGGGTACTGTCCTGCAAGGAGAGGCAAGGGCTCACAGTTTCCCAAGTTGGGCAGCAGGTAGAGAGGACCATTCAGAACCACCACCTGTGTTGCAGAAGATCCCAGCAGCCGGTCGTCATTAGGTGGCTGCGGATGCAGGGGGGTGACTCCTTTACCCCAAGGGAGGTTCAGTTTTGCTTCTCTGGTGCAGCTGAAGTCTTGCCGACCCCCAAGGATGCACAGCCTTGCAAATTTTGCAATTACTGGAAGGAGCTGAAGAAACAATGTTGCAAGGCGAGGTTTTCTCGGGATTTGCAGTTTTTTTTGGTTCCTGTGAATTCCAGCAGTGGCACCGGTAGCCCGGAGCAGAAGAGGTCGATGCAGAGGAGTCCTGGTGGAGTATTGCATGCCAAATCTGGGAACCCACCTGCAAAGGAGTCCCTAAATAGCCCTAACAAGGGGCTTGGTCACTCTGCAGGGTGACCACCTATCCAGGGGGGTTACTGAGGTCAGTCACCGGGCCTGACCAACCAGATGCTCCCAGGGGCCTCTGCATGTCTGGTTTCCAAGATGGCAGAATCAAGTGGCCACCTGGAGGAGCTCTGGGCACCACCCCTGGGTTGGTGATAGGCAGGGGAGTCATCACTCCTCTTTCTTTTGTGTGGTTTTGAGCCAGAACAGGGACCGGGGGTCCCTGGAGTGGTGCAAACTGTACTATGGAAGGAGGGCACCAAATGTGCCTTCGAAAGCAAGCTGGTGGTGCAGTGAGGCTACCCCTCCCTGGCCTTGTAACACCTATTTCCAAGGGAGAGGGTGTTGCCTCCCTCTCCCAAAGGAAATCCATTGTTCTGCCTTCCACTGCCTGAGCTGGTCAAGCAGCAGGTGGGCAGAAACCAGTCTTAGGGGCTGCAGCAGCTTGGGCTGCTCGCAAACCCTGGAAGACTGGTAGGAGCAATACTGGAGGAATTCTCAAAGGAGCCCCCAGGGTACATGGAATCATGCCACCAATACTGGCAACAGTATTGGGGTATGATTCAGACATGCTTGATACCAAACATACCTAGGTTTGGAGTTACCATTATGTATCTGGGCCAAAGTGACCTGTGTCCAGTGCATGGGTAAAATGGCTTCTCCGCATGTAAAAAGTCCAGTTAATTGTAACTGGTGTTTGTAAGGGCACCTTTGCTCATGCAGGGGTGCCTTCACACACAGGCACCTTAACCCTACCCTCTTGGCTAGGATAGCCTACCATAGGCGTGACTTACATTGACCTGGTGCAGTGAAAGGATGCATGCACCTTTTCACTCAGGCTGCAATGGCAGGCCTGCAGGCTCAGTTTGCATGGACTCCCATGGGTGGCATAATACATGCTGCAGCCCATGGAGGACCCCTGGTGTACCAATGCCCTGGGCACCTAAGTACCATATATTAGGGACCTACAGGGGTACATCTCTGTGTGCCAATTGTGGAGTGTGAAGGGTACTAAAGCAACCAAATTTAGAGGAGAGAGCACAATCACTAGGATTTTCGTTAGCAGAATCCCAGTGAAAACATTCTAAACACACTGATAAACAGGCAAAAAAGTAGGGGGTAACTATGCCAAAAAGAGTGACTTTACTACACCTACTCCATTTGGCAAGAACTAGTTTGGCTCATGCTTCAATTAAAATTCATCTAGCTGCAGTATCTCGTTACAAAGGGTCAGAAAACATACTGTCTTTGGTCTACTAGGATCGTCCAACAGTTCATCAAAGGACTCTTCTGAACTTTCCTGCCAGTCAGACCACCTCCTCCATCTTGGCAACTCAACATCTTAATATCCCAATTGATGAAACATCCATTCAAACCCATACACAGAGCAGAGTTAAAATCCCTTTCATGGAAGGTTGTGCTTCTTATGGCCCTTCAGCAAGAAGGGTTAGCAAACTCCAAGCCTTCCCCATGCAGGATCCTTTCTTGCACTTTATAGAAGACAAGGCAATACTACAAACGAATCAAGAGTTCATACTAAAGTCCATTCTGAATTTCCCATTAATCAGCCAGTGTTCTTAAAATTGTTTCCAAATCCTACGACACCAGCAGAATAGGCCCTTCATTCCTTGGACATCAAGGTCTCTCAAATGTTATCTGGAAAAAAAACCAAGGGCTTCAGAAGGTCCAATCAAGTATTTGACACATTCATTGCTCCTAAGAAAGGCCAACCATTCTGCAAGGGAGTGATGGTGGAGTTCTAGCGCAATCTTTTTATGTCACTGGACTGCAGGGAAGCCTCTGCAGAGAGAGACACGTGCCCTCTCGAGAGCTGTAGCAGCATCAACGGTGCTTTTTGCTGGCGTGCCCATCATGGGCATTTGCAGAGCAGCTACCTGGAAGAACATGCACACTTTTACAAAGCATTACTGCTTGAAGGCAACACCTCAAGGAGACGTGTCAGTTGGGCAGGCTGTACTAAGACATCTGTTCTAATAATGGTGAGTGGTCATGTTCTTTCTTTCCTCCCCATCCCAACTTGTCTTCAGCACATTGCCTACGGTTTCCTTTAAGAGTGCTCTTTTATAATGTCATATGTTAGTATAGGGTTATTAATGAATATGCACCATTTAAAGTTTTGTTACACAGGGGTAATGATAGATTTTGACAATTATAACGTGTATTCAAAGTACAAGTGCTTCACTGCTTCTTGCTACTCTGATTCAAGCATATGAATATACAAAAGTTCCAATAGTGGAGTAAGAAAATAAGTTACTTAACTGCAATTGTAGTTCTTGTAGGAAAGTACCATCTTGCCTGGCATGTTACCCCCATAATTCACTGTATATATGTTGTTTTAGTTGTATGTGTCACTGGTACCCTGCCAGCCAGGGCCCCATTGCTCATAAGTGTGCCCTGTATGTGTTACCTGTGTGATGCCTAACTGTCTCACTGAGGCTCTGCTAACCAGAACCTCAGTGGTTATGCTCTCTCTTTGCTTTCCAAATTGTCACTAACAGGCTAGTGACCAATTTCACCAATTCACATTGTCATACTGGAACACCCTTATAATTCCCTAGTATATGGTACTGAGCTCTGACAATTCTTACACAGGCCTGCCACTGCAGCCTGAGTGAAATAACGTCCACGTTATTTGACAGCCATTTACCACTGCACTTAAGTAACTTATAAGTCACCTATATGTCTAACCTTTACCTGGTAAAGGTTGGGTGCTAAGTTACTTAGGGGGTCATTCTGACCATGGCGGTAATTACCGCCATGGCGGAGGTCGGCGGTAGCACCGCCAACAGGCTGGCGGTGCACCGCTGGGCATTCTGACCGCGCCGGTTCAGCCGCGGCCAGAAACGGAAAGTCGGCGGTGTACCGCCGACTTTCCGCTGCCCGTCTGAATCCTCCATGGCGGCGGAGCCCAGCAGACACTGAAATACGCGACGGGTGCAACTGCACCCGTCGCACCTTCCCACTCCGCCGGCTCAATTCGGAGCCGGCATCCTGGTGGGAAGGTTGATTTGCCCTGTGCTGGCGGGCGGTCTTTTGGCGGCCGCCCGCCAGCACAGGGCAAATGTCAGAATCACCGCCGCGGTCTTTAGACCGCGGTGCGGTGTTCTGACGGCGGTACCTTGGCGGACGGCCTCCGCCGTCCGCCAAGGTCAGAATGACCCCCTTAGTGTTTGGGCACCCTGGCACTAGCCAAGGTGCCCCCACATTGTTCAGGGCAAATTCCCCGGACTTTGTGAGTGCGGGGACACCATTACACACGTGCACTATACATAGGTCACTACATATGTATAGCGTCACAATGGTAACTCCGAACATGGCCATGTAACATGTCTAAGATCATGGAATTGTCACCCCAATGCCATCCTGGCATTGGGGAGACAATTCCATGATCCCCCGAGTCTCTAGCACAGACCCGGGTACTGCCAAACTACCTTTCCCGGGGTTTCACTGCAGCTGCTGCTGCTGCCAACCCCTCAGACAGGTTTCTGCCCTCCTGGGGTCCAGCCAGGCTTGGCCCAGGAAGGCAGAACAAAGGACTTCCTCAGAGAGAGGGTGTTACACCCTCTCCCTTTGTAAAAAGGTGTCAGGGCTGGGGAGGAGTAGCCTCCCCCAGCCTCTGGAAATGCTTTGATGGGCACAGATGGTGCCCATCTCTGCATAAGCCAGTCTACACCGGTTCAGGGCTCCCCCAGCCCTGCTCTGGCACGAAACTGGACAAAGGAAAGGGGAGTGACCACTCCCCTGACCTGCTCCTCCCCTGGGAGGTGCCCAGAGCTCCTCCAGTGTGCTCCAGACCTCTGCCATCTTGGAAACAGAGGTGCTGCTGGCACACTGGACTGCTCTGAGTGGCCAGGGCCAGCAGGTGACGTCAGAGACTCCTTCTGATAGGCTCTTACCTGTGTTGCTAGCCTATCCTCCTTCCTAAGTAGCCAAACCCCCTTTTCTGGCTATTTAGGGTCTCTGCTTTGGGGAATTCTTTAGATAACGAATGCAAGAGCTCATCAAAGTTCCTCTGCATCTCTCTCTTCACCTTCTGCCAAGGAATCGACCGCTGACTGCTCTGGATGCCTGCAAAACTGCAACAAAGTAGCTAAGACGACTACTGCGACCTTGTAACGCTGATCCTGCCGCCTTCTCGACTGTTTTCCTGGTGGTGCATGCTGTGGGGGTAGTCTGCCTCCTCTCTGCACTAGAAGCTCCGAAGAAATCTCCCGTGGGTCGATGGAATCTTCCCCTTGCAACCGCAGGCACCAAAAGACTGCATCACTGGTTCTCTGGGTCCCCTCTCAGCACGACGAGCGTGGTCCCTGGAACTCAGCAACTCTGTCCAAGTGACTCCCACAGTCCAGTGACTCTTCAGTCCAAGTTTGGTGGAGGTAAGTCCTTGGCTCCCCATGCTAGACTGCATTGCTGGGTACCGCGTGATTTGCAGCTGCTCCGGCTCCTGTGCACTCTTCCAGGATTTCCTTTGTGCACAGCCAAGCCTGGGTCCCCGACACTCTAACCTGCAGTGCACGACCTCCTGAGTTGTCCTCCGGCGTCGTGGGACCTTCTTTTGTGACTTCGGGTGAGCTCCGGTTCACTCTTCTTCGTAGTGCCTGTTCCGGCACTTCTGCGGGTGCTGCTTGCTTCTGAGTGGGCGCTTTGTCTTGCTGGACGCCCCCTCTGTCTCCTCACGCAATTGGCGACATCCTGGTCCCTCCTGGGCCACAGCAGCATCCAAAAACCCTAATCGCGACCCTTGCAGCTAGCAAGGCTTTTTTGCGGTCTTTCTGCACGGAAACACCCCTGCAAGCTTCTTCACGACGTGGGACATCCATCCTCCAAAGGGGAAGTTCCTAGTCCTCTTCGTTCTTGCAGAATCCACAGCTTCTACCATCCGGTGGTGGCTTCTTTGCACCCACAGCTGGCATTTCCTGGGCATCTGCCCACTCCCAACTTGAGTCTGGAAGTCCATCGTTGTTGCATTGCTGGTGTTGGTCTTCCTTGCAGAATTCCCCTATCACGACTTCTGTTCTCTCTGGGGAACTTAGGTGCACTTTGCACCCACTTTTCAGTGTCTTGGGGGTGGGCTACTTTTCTAACCCTCACTGTTTTCTTACAGTCCCAGCGACCCTCTACAAGCTCACATAGGTTTGGGGTCCATTCGTGGTTCGCGTTCCACTTTTGGAGTATATGGTTTGTGTTGCCCCTATACCTATGTGCTCTCATTGCAATCTATTGTGACTGTACATTGCTTGCATTGCTTTCTACTGCTAGTACTGCATAATTTTGGTATTGTGTACATATATCTTGTGTATATTTGCTATCCTCATACTGAGGGTACTCACTGAGATACTTATGGCATATTGTCATAAAAATAAGGTACCTTTATTTTTAGTATATCTGTGTATTGTGTTTTCTTATGATATTGTGCATATGACACCAGTGGTATAGTAGGAGCTTTACACGTCTCCTAGTTCAGATTAAGCTGCTCTGCTAAGCTACCTTTTCTATCAGCCTAAGCTGCTAGACACCTCTTCTACACTAATAAGGGATAACTGGACCTGGTGCAGAGTGTAAGTACCCCTTGGTACCACTACAAACCAGGCCAGCCTCCTACAGTTCTCTAATATTCGAATCTTTCATAAATTCACATGCTGCCTTCCCTCCTCTGTTAACCCTATATTTTTTCCTTTCTTTCTCCCTGATCCTCCAGCATTTGTGCCTAAGAAAATCTGAGGAACTGGAGCTTGTCACAGAGTGTTTTAAAGGGAGATACAGCCTAATTGGCTGAGGTCTATCTTTGGTCGCTCTCTTTTTTTTTTTTTGTGTTTTGTTTTAAGAGTTAAATATATATATATATATATATATATATATATATATATATATATATATATATATAAACAGACTTCAATATGCTGCAAAAGTGAAGGCCTTAGTTCATTATATTTTACATTACATTGCTATTATGAAGTACTGAGGACTCCCATCTCGACGACAGGAAATGATTCAAGCATGTGATTCTATGAAATATTCCAATTCTGGAGAACTACAGGTTCGATGGCATGTGTGGCTGTAGAAACACATGCTTTGCATAAGTCCGCCATATAGCGTTGAGCTCGAAGTGTTGCAAGTTGTTTTTGTTTGAAGAATCTTTTTGAATCACAAGATTGAGTGACTCTTCCTCTCGGTGATACTGCGCATTGGCATTGGGTCCTTTGTTAGATTTTCTCTCAGCCGTCTGTTTCGGATGCGTCTTCCTCTTGCTCCAGTATTCCTCAGCGCGGTGTATTCCGAAAGCTTCTTTTCCGTCTTTCTTTCAATGACTGTATTGTATTTTGGTTGCGTTTTCACAAACATACTCAATCTGAATTTGTACATTTGGGGTCGGCTTACTGCCTTTTGGAGCACCAGCGCCCTGTCTCAGGCCTACTCCTCCAGGTGGTGTTAGGATATGCAGGGCTGATGGAACGGAGTCCATTTCAGTTTAGCCCTCAATGCTGTTCGAAATTCCCACACACCAACAAAACCTGGTTTGTAACTTGTGTTCGTCCCTTGACTATAAAGATGAAAACTGCAACGCTTGTTGGTCTTTTAGATCCAAAAAGACCCTCCGGGACCGAAGAGCACGTCGAATAGAGATGGTGGCAAAGAGGCCGGGTGACAATAAAGATACTTTCCTGGGAATAGTATGCACAGAAGGAGATCGAACAAGATGAGGCCTTCACCATAGAAGATTCGTAGTTGAATGCTCAAACTGACATCGAAAGTCAACCTCTCACCTCAGCGCAATCCGTGAGTACAACAACCCCGACCTCCCATATAAAGACTTTAAAGAAGCCCCACAAACAGGTTGTCAGCCCACCCCTGCCTTCGGGCCATGGTCAAATCCGAAAGTTGCAAGCCAAGGCTAAACCGTCCTTGGCATAGATCTCTGGCTCAGCAGCATCTCACACAGTTTCTGGATCGAGTCAACCCTCCGAGTAAAAAGTCTTCCACATCTGCTTCGGAGCACACAACTTCTAGTCGACACAAGGTTTCCACTTTGAAAACTTCGGACCCAAAGATTCTGTGTTCCAGAGCCTCCATTCATCCCTCTAAAGCAGCTCCACGAGTGGAGCCAATATTCGAAATAATGAACGCTTGTCAGCGCCAGCTCCACATCCAAATGGGAACTGGAAGAATAATTGCTTCCCCCCTGGATCAATCAAGAGGAGACTTTTCAAGAGACTTTGGACACTGCTTCTCCTCCTTAAAAGGTGTCCAGAGACCAGGACAAGGCTCCAGTTAGACCTCAGTCTTCTCCATCACACTCTCCTGTGCTGTCTCTTACTCCTCCACCACCTTCCCAGTCTCCACCACCTATTATTGATAATAAGGAATTGGCACAAGAAACAACAAGCATTGGTAAGAATTAGTGATAGTTTGGACCCTAGTGGAGGATCAAACCATATACTTAAATAGTGAAATGCGAAGTGAAGTCCCTCACCCAAGCCTATGGAGTTGTTAGAGGGAAGCTGGAAGAACAAGGGACCCCAAGAGGTGAGTACCTAAGTGTCCCCAGCGACGAGGAGAGCAGTGGTAAGTGCCTGGTCTTCCCAAGGACCAATAAGAGGACTTAGAAAATGGACTGTGCAAGAACAGGATCAGACTAGAAGAAATCAAAGAAGACGACCTGCAAAAGAAGGGGTCAGAGTCCAGTCCACAATGGAGTGTCCAGTTGGGGCAGGAGCCACTACTCACCCTTCTGTGGATGAAGATCCGTTCTGCGGATGAACATCCGGGTCGACTGAGGAAGAAGACTAGCTGTGGAGCCCCACAGCTAGAGAGGAGTCCTTGGAGGGGTGCATATGGTCGTCTGGTCGCAGGTGATCAGTGGTTTAGGACAACCACCAACAAACCGTGTGGCAATTGCAAGAAGAAAAAGAAGCGTCGCAAGGCTGAAGATGACCAGCAAGGTTCAGGGGACCTGACCCTCGGAGAAGAGTCAGGGCTGACCCTCAGCAGTTGGGATAGTCATCAAAAGCAGTCACAGCCCCCACTGGCAGCAGGCACAGTAAGTTGCAGTGAGGCCCAATCAACACACCTATAGAGGAGTCCCATGTCGCTGGAGCAGCAGAGAGGAAACGTCTCTTGGCAGGATGTAGTGCTGGAGGCCAGCGACACTCAGAGCCTGAAGGTCCATTGGAGCAGAAGTCCACAAGACTTGGTTGCCGCAAGAGTCGCGGTGCACAGGGCTTCTGTCCCGCATGGAGAGGCAAGGGCTCACTGACTCGGAAGTTGCACAGTGGGCAGAGAGGACAAGGGGACTACTCCAGACCACCACCTGTGATGCAGGATCCATGCAGTTCCATAGAAGAGCGTGGGTGCTGTAGGTGCCTGTAGATGCACAGGAGTGACTCCTTCACTTGAAGGGAGATTCTTTCTTGCTTCTTGGTGCAGGCTGGAGTCTTGCCGACCCCAGAGGATGCACAACCGGGGAAATGTTGCAGTTGCTGGAAGTAGCCGGAGAAACAATGTTGTAAGGTGAGGTCGTCTCAGGATTTGCAGTCCTGTTTGTTCCTGAAGAATCCAGTTGAGGTTCCAGTGGCCAGAAGTAGAAGTAAATGATGCAGAGGATCCCTGGTGGAGCCTTACATGTAGAATCTCGGGACACACCCGCAAGGGAGTCCCTAAATAGCCCTAAAAGGGGGTTTGGTCACCTTGCACAGTGACCACTTATCAGGAGGGGTCTCTGACGTTTCCTGCCTCACCTGGTCACTCAAATGGTCCCAGGGGCCACTTCACATCCTGGTTTCAAGATGGCAGAATCGAGTGGCCACCTGACGGAGCTCTGGACACCACCCCGGGGTGGTGATAGACAGGGGAGTGGTCACTCCCCTTTGCTTTGCCCAGTTTCTCTCCAGACCGGGGACCAGATATCCCTGAGCTGGTGCAAACCGGTTTATGCAAGGAAGGCACCAAATGTGCCCTTCAAAGCAAACCAGTGGCTTGGGGAGGCTACCCCTTCCAAGCCTTGTAACAACTATTTCCAAGGGAGAGGGTGTTACCTCCCTCTCCCAAAGGAAATCCTTTGTTCTGCCTTCCCCTGCCTGAGCTGGTCAAGCAGCAGGAGGGCAGAAACCCGTCTGGTGTGTGGCAGCAGCGCAGGCTGCCTGGAAAACCCTAGAAGACTGGTAGGAGCAATGCTGGGGGTCCTCTAAGGAACCCCCCAGAGTGCATGGAATCATACAACCAATACTGGCAACAGGATTGGGGTATGATTCCGACATGTGAGATACCAAATATGCCCAGGTTCGGAGTTACCATTATGTAGCTGGACATAGGTAGTGATCTGTGTCCAGTACACGGGTAAAATGGCTTCCCTGCATTGAAGTCCAGTGCAATGGTACTGAAGTTAATAGGGGCACCTCTGCTCATGCAGGGGTGCCTTCACACACAGCGACCTGCCCCTTGAGCTGGAAGGGCCTATCGTTGGGGTGACTTACAGTAACCTGGAGCTGTGTCCTGTGGTGAAAGGGTGCAATGGCAGACCTGCAGACCCATTTTGCATGGGCTCCCATGGATGGCACAATGCATGCTGTAGCCCATTGGGATGTCCGGGGGGGCAGTAGGCTTAGTGTTAAGCATTTGTTGTACACACACGGGCAATAAATGAGGAACACAACCTCAAAGACTTACTCCAGGCCAATAGGTTTTTATATTGAAAAATATTATTTTCTTAATTTATTTTAGAACCTCAAGATTCAGATACCAAGTAAGTGCATAAATTGTAAGGTACTTGGCATTGGTAAATTTAGAACTTTGAATTAAAACAGTAAATAAGTCAATAAGATATTTTAAAAGTGGACAATGCAAAATTCAACAGTTCCTGGGGGAGGTAAGTAAAGGTTAGATTGTCAGGTTAGTAAAGCAGTTACAAGTTCTGTCTCCGGGGCATAGGCAGCCCACCGTTGGGGATTCCAGTTAACCCCAAACACCCAGCAACACAGGGCCGGTCAGGTGCAGAGGTCAGAGGGGCCCAAATTACATAGGTGCCTATGGAGACTAGTGGTGCTCCAGTTCCAGTCTGCTTGCAGATAAGTACCTGCGTCCTCGGGGAGTAGACCAGGGGGGTTTTGTAGAGCACTTGGGGGTTGAAGGGGGGGGGGGGGGTCCCAAGCAGGCAAACAAAATACACCCTCAGCTGCAGAGGGGCGGCCCGGTGCAGTGGGCAAACAATGCGTCGGGTTTTGTATAGAAATCAATGGAGGGACGCGGAGGGACTCCTGGTGGACACGTTGTCGGAGTCTCCTGGGGAACTCTCTGCGGCGTTGGATTCTCTGGACACGGGCCGGGGGCGTCGGGTCAGAGTGGTGGGGACTCGCGCTTCTGGGGTGAGGTGAGAGTCCCTTTAAAGAAGGTTTCTTGTTACTTTAGACATGGCCACTGTCCTTTGGAGTTTCCTGGTCCTTTGGAGTTGAAGGGCAGTCCTCTAATGTTGACAGAGGTCGCTGTGCCTGCAGGATGCGTCGTTGTTGCAGGTCCTTTGCATCAGGCGACAGGCCGGTAGCGCTGGGGCAAAGCAGTTGTCTCCGCTGCTGAGTTTTCAGGTCAGCAGTCCTCCTTGTTAAGTCGTCAGGAATCTGATTTCCAGGGTTCAGGTTTGCCCCTTAATACAAAATTTAGGGGGGTGTTAGGGCTAAAGAGCAGTAGCCAATGGCTACTGTCCCTGAGGGTGGCTTCATCGTCCTTCTGCCTCCTCTCTTTGGGGAGGAGGGCACATGCCTATCTCTATTGGGCTAAATCCTCTAAAACAAGACAGAGGATTTTCCAAGGAGGGGGTCACTTCAGCTCTGGTGACCTTAGGGGTGGACCTGGCTGAGGGGGTGGCTCCTCCTTGTTCTTTTCATTATCTCCACTGACTTGCTGCCAAAAGTGGGGGCTGTGTCCGGGGTGGGCATCTCCACTAGCTAGAGTGCCATGGGGCATTGTAACACGAAGCCTGAGCCTTTGAGGCTCACTGCTAGATGTTACAGTTCATGCAGGAGGGAGGTGTGAAGCATCTCCACCCAGTGCAGGATTTGTTTCTGGCTTCAGAGAGCACAAAGGCTCTCACCCCAGGGGGTCAGAAACTTGTCTCTCAGCAGCAGGCTGGCACAGACCAGTCAGTCCTGCACTGAAGGATTGGGTAAAATACAGGGGGCATCTCTAAGATGCTCTCTGTGTGCATTTGTTTTTAAATAAATCCAGCACTGGCATCAGTGTGGGTTTATTATTCTGAGAAGTTTGATAACAAACTTCTCAGTCTTCAGTGTAGCCATTATGGAACTGTGGAGTTTGTTTTGACAAACTCCAAGACCATATACTTAATATGTCCACACCTTGTAAGGAAATGCCTTCCTTGGCATGGTTACCCCCTGACACAGTGCATGAGCACTATGCCCCTACAGTGTCTAAGCAAAACCATAGACATTGTAAGTGCAGGGTAGCCATAAAGTGTATATGGTCTGGGAGTCTGTCAATTACGAACTCCACAGTTCCATAATGGCTACACTGAAATCTGGCAAGTTTGGTGTCAAACATCTCAGCACAATAAATGCACATTGATGCCAGTGTGGGATTTATTGTAAAATACACCCAAAAGGCATCTTAGAGATGCCCCCTGAATACCAGTATGATGCCTAGTGCTAGGCTGACCAGTTTCTGCCAGCCTGCCACAACCAGACGAGTTTTTGACCACATGGGGAAGAGTGCCTTTGTCACTCTGTGGCCAGGAACAAAGCCTGTACTGGGTGGAGGTGCTTCTCACCTCCCCCTGCAGGAACTGTAACACCTGACGGTGAGCCTCAAAGGCTCATGCCTTTTGTTACAGGACCCCAGGGCATCCCAGCTAGTGGAGATGCCCACCCCTCCGGCCACTGCCCCACTTTTGGCAGCAAGGCAGGAGAGGATAATGAGGAAAACAAGGAGTCACCAACTACCAGTCAGGACAGCCCCTAAGGTGTCCTGAGCTGAAGTGACCCCTGCCTTTAGAAATCCTCCATCTTGAGTTTGGAGGATTCCCCCAATAGGAATAGGGATGAGCCCCCCTCCCGTCAGGGAGGAGGCACAAAGAGGGTGTAGCCACCCTCCAGGACAGTAGCCACTGGCTACTGCCCCCCAGACCTAACCCCCCCCTCTAAATTTAGTATTTAGGGGCGACCCCGAACCCAGGAAATCAGATTCCTGCAACCTACACAAAGAAGGAGGTCTACTGACCTGAAAGCCCCGCAGAGATGATGGAGAAGACAACTGATTTGGCCCCAGCCCTACTGGCCTGTCTCCAGACTCAAAGAACCTGCACAGCGACGCATCTGACAGGGACCAGCGACCTCTGAGGACTCCGAGGACTGCCCTGAGCCCGAAGGACCAAGAAACTCCCAAGAACCGCGGCACTGTTCACCAACAGCAACATTTTTGCAACAAAGAAGCAACTTTTAAAGAATTCCATTGCTTCCAATAGCAAACCCGATGCCATCTTTGCACACTGCACCCGACCGCCCCTGTGCCTCTGAGGTTGTGTATTGTGTGCCTGTTTGTCCCCCCTGTGCTCTACAAAGCTCCCCTGGTGTGCTCCCCTAGGATGCAGGCACTTACCTGCCAGCAGACTAAGAACCGGAGCACTCCTGTTCTCCATAGGCACTTATGTGTTTTGGGCCCTCCTTTGACCTGTGCACCTGACCGGCCCTGTGTTGCTGGTGTGGTGACTTTGGGGTTGCCTTGAACCCCCAACGGTGGGCTGCCTAGGCCCAAGAGACTGACTGTGTAAATACTTTACTTACCTGAGAAACCTAACAATACTTACCTCCCCCAGGAACTGTTGATTTTTGCACTGTGTCCACTTTTAAAATAGATTATTGCCATTTTAGCCTATTCTGTGTATATTAATGCTTTAATTCAAAGTTCCCTACATACCTGTGTGGAGTAAGTTGCATTTTATGTATTTACTTCAAATCTTGAATCTTGTGGTTCTAAAATAAATTAAGAAAATATATTTTTCTATATAAAAACTATTGGCCTTAAGTCTCTTGAGTGTGTTCCTCATTTATTGCCTGTGTGTGTACAGCAAATGCTTAACACTACCCTCTGATAAGCCTACTGCCCGACCACACTACCACAAAATAGAGCATTCAGATTATCTAAGGTTGCCACTATCAACCTCTAAGTGGAACCCTTGGACTCTGTGCACACTATCTCTCACTTTGAGATAGTATATACAGAGCCAACGTCCTACACACTGTACTTACAATGTCTAAGAGTGGACTTAGCTGCATGAGCAATATGTCCCTACAGTGTCTTATCTCCTCACCTGTGGTATAGTGCACCCTGCTAATATGGCTTTAAGGCCTGCTCGAGGGTTGACTTACCTATGCCACAGACAATGGGGGATGCCATGCCAAGTTTGCCTTTTTCTCCCCACCAACGCACACAATCTGCAATGGCAGTGTGGATGTTAGGTGAGGGGTCCCTTTGTGCGGAACAACACATGCTGCAGCCCTTAGGAACCTTCCCTCATCACAGGGCCCTTGGTACCACTGGTACCTTTTACAAGGTACTTCTCTTTGTGCCAGAGGTGTGCCAATTGTGGCAACAGTGGTAAATCTTTAGTGACAGAACACTGGTGCTGGGACCTGGTTAGCAGGGTCCCAGCACACTGTCAATTCAACATCAATTTCAGGCAAAATGTGAAGGGGGTGGGTAACTGCAACAAGGAACCATTTTCCTAGACTAGGGAACTAGAGGGAGAGAGCAGATTCACTGGGCTTCTTGTTAGCAGGATCCCAGTGAAAACTGTCAAAGCACACTGATAGCAGGCAAAAAGTCTGGATAACCATACCAAAAAGAGGGTATTTTCCTACATTCATATCAGCAGGTCATAGCACGGACAGCTGCATTACACAACCTACAAATGCACACTGACCCCATTGAAGAGGATTTTCTCTTTGATACACTGACCACCACCCATAAAGGAAGTCAGTTTTTGTCTATGAAAAATAACATTTAAGTAGAGAATTTCAATACAAATATATACATGTGCAAACAGTCAATGCAGCCTATTTTGAGAAGCAGGCTAAAAATGCTTTATTTTTTGGGGAGTTTTGTTTTTTTAAAACATAAATTGAAAACTTCAATTAAAGGTGAAAACTTTCTGTAGTCAAAGTAGAATACATAGAAAATGTAAGCACTCCATTCTAAAAGAGAAAACGCTACAGTGAAACTAAAGGAGCATTATTAGCCAATAGGATGCATGCAGGTTAACACAGCAGAACCAACAAATTGGCACCGTGCCTTTAAGACCCTGAGCACCTCCAGTATCCCACCATGCCTCAGGGGTGAGAGTGAGGTGACAGTTGGTTCACAGTTGGGTCAGTTCTTTTTTCCAGCTGCTTCTGTGAGGATCCTGGAGCATTGAGCTCTCATTTTTCTGGTAATTTGGCCAGAAAAATGATCTAAACTATATTTTTCTATGCTTTACTCTACGGCTTTTCATATTTCCTGAGTGGAAGGACAATTTTTTCTCACAAATATGCCTTCACTTTTTGTGAAATGTCCTTGTTTGAAAAAGAAGGCTCAGTCAGACCCACACTCTGTGTGCATTGTATGTTTGCCTCAGAGTCACTGTCCGGACACCTGCAGACATTGCAAGAATCTGTCCAAAAGAACTCTGAAGGACAGATAAAGGATTCGATTGCATGGTCTGCATGAAAGGGAGAAGACTTCTAAAGACTCTTCTGAAAAACGGCAAACCAGATCGTTGGCCGGTACGAAAATTCCTGTCTGTTCACCGTCGACGTGATCCCTTCCACCGTCGCATCACCTAGTGTCAAAGAGCACACCAACGGCGACTCAAGCGTTGTCAAAAGAAAAGACGTTGAAGTCTCAACTCCCTGATCGGGGTAGTTCTCTGTCGACAGTCGCACACCGATCGACATCGAGCAGGTACGTCAGTGCTCACACGCCGTCAAAGGCTAGTCGTCATCCTACTTCGTCGGGGCACCCTCTGTCTAAGTCGGCCTCAAGAACTAGGTCGAGGTCCCCTTATCATGTGACGTCGAGGCACTCGTCTTCGTCCGCATATCGCTCGACGTCAAAACATTCAATTTCGAGGCATATTCCTGCAACGGACCACTGCTTGTCGTCGAGGCATTCGACGTAGAGACCTGAGAAGATGGGCAAGTCTCGCTTGAAGTTAGGAACTCATGGATCTCCTTCTGCAGTACGTTGATCGTCGAAGCAATCATCTTCTGTGACATCTGTCTCACAAAGAGCTGCTCTGCATACCACCCCCCATCAAAAGTCAGCTACAGGTCTACAACAGACTCCTGAGACTGCTCTTCTTTACCAAGATCCGGTAGTCCTCTCCTGTGACCTCTGTCTCACAAAGAGCTGCTCTGCATACCAACCCCCATCAAAAGTCAGCTACAGGTCTACAACAAACTCCTGAGACTGCTCTTCTTTACCAAGATCCGGTAGTCACTATTAAGAGTGGATCTTCTGGGGCATTAAGAGCATCATCGATAGGACACCTATCACCTATAAAATTGTCTCTGAGGTGGTTGGAAAGCCTTACTAAAACACCGGCTTCTCCAGATTCTCAGTATTTGCGCCTTTATTCACCATCAGCTTCTTTACCTCGAACGACCTCCCCAACAACATCCGCTGAGCGCGCAAGGCCAACTTCTGACCAGCCCACTCCTAGACGCCAGCGCAGCCAGTCAAGGTCATCCACAAGAAGTAGGTCACGATTCAGGAGGAGGTCTTGACCTAAATCCTCTAGATCGCGGCAACAGTGGCGCAGGTCTACGGCATCGGAGTCTTCCATAAGAGACTATTTACCTACCTTGACTAACTCCCCTCCAGCAAGAGTATCGCCAATCGACGATATTACAACCTTCAACAAGCTTTTGATCAGAGGGGCCCAGAAACTTAATATAGATATTCCAAAGGCGACTACTTCAGCGGCTGTAATTTTTTAGACCCTACATCAGCTTGCCTCCTCTAAACAGTTATTGCCACTGGTTCCTGGTCTTTTACAACTGGCTGTGGACACATTTCTGACCCCTGCTAGCCTACACTCAGCTCCGGCTAGGAAACTAAAAAAGTATAAAGCCCCAGACCAGGATCCTTTGTTCCTTAGAGTTGATCCACCTCCTGACTCTGATTTTAGCTTCTGCCCGTAAAACTCATTCCGTGGCATCATCATCGACAGTTCCTCCAGATAAAGAGAGTAAACATCTGGATTCATTGGGAAGGAAAATGCATCTCACTTCAGCGGCATACGTGAAGGTCTCCAGTGCTTCTGCGCTTTTGGGAAGATACAACGTTCTTTGTGAGACTCTCTGAACAGGTTCGTAGATAAATTGCCTAGGGAAGATAGGCAAGATTTTCAGGAGATCCTGCAGGAGGGGAGTTTAGTATCCAACCATGTTATTAGTGCTGCTCCAGACGGAGCAGATTTGGCGACTCATGGCTACGCACATGGCATTTGTGCAAGGAGGTCCTCATAGCTCCGTCTTACAGGTTTGAGGCAGGAGGCACAACACCGCATCCTGAACCTGCCTTTTAATGGAAACTCATTATTTGGATCTCATACTGATGAGATGGCGAAGATGAAATCGGAGGTCGACTCTATGAAAGCGGTGGGCCAAAGTAGGCGAAGAGAGTATGGAAGGAGGTACAGGCATGATGATAAGCACCCTTATCAGCAGAGGGTTCAAACCCCTCATTGGTCCCAAAGGCCTCCACAGAAACAAGGATGACCTTTCTTTCAATCACGCAAAACTGCGAGAGAGAGCGCATCAAGCAGACTACATCAGTCTACCCCAAGACAGTGGGAAAACAATGAGGATTCGCTTCCCCTAACGCTGTCCACCACTCCAGTGGGGAGAAGTATTACGAATTACGCTCACGAGCGGCACGCCGTAACAAAACACAAATGGGTGCTAAACATTGTAGAGAATGGATACTCTCTTCGGTTCAAATCTCCTCCTCCTCTGCCACCAACGAGGTCAGCACCTGCTCACCACTTATTACTACGAAAAGAAGTCTGCATCCTGTTGCAAAAAAGAGCGATAGAAAAGGTTTCATCAGCTCAAAGAGAAAAAGGAGTGTGCTCCCGAAATTTCCTGGTGAAAAAGAAAGGCCAAGAAGGGGTTTTCAGACCCATTCTAGATCTGAGGCATCTGAACAAATACATCCAAAAAGAAAAATTCAGAATGCTAGCCCTTCATCAGATTTTCCCTCAGCTACATCGAGGAGACTGGATGTGCTCCATAGATTTACAGGATGCATACTTTCACATTCCGATCATAACAAAATATCGAAAATGTATTCGTTTCGTAGTGGTTTCACAACACTCCAAGTTCAAGGTGCTGCCCTTCTGACTAAAATCAGCCCCTCGGACATTCGCCAAATGTGTACCAACAATAGCGGCACACTTGAGAAAAATAAACCTAGACGACTGGCTGCTAAAAGCCATCACTGCAGAGCAGACTGTGAATCATCTCAACATAGTTCTGAACACTTTCAGCTCTCTGGGTCTGCAGGTCAATTTCCAGAAGTCCACTCTCATTCCAACTCAGACGCTCCATTATCTGGGGGCAGTACTAGACACCAAGCTAGAAAGAGTGTATCCTTCGGAGGAACGACTATCATCAGTAGCGAAGAAATACCACACACTTCTCCACACTCCGAGGCCCACGGTCCGTCAAATAGCATCTCTGTTGGGCTCAATGGCCTCCTGCATTTTCATTGTCCCAAACGCCAGATCGCACATGAGACCTCTTCAAGAAAAACTAGAGGATCAGTGGAGTCAGCACACAGCCAAATGGGAAGACAGAATAACTCTTTCAATCTGGGCTCAAGCATCATTACAGTGGTGGATGCGCAGACATCCCCAGTTGGTGGGGGTTCCTTTTCACCAGACCACTCCTTCCCAGACCCTGGTAACGGATGCATCACTATAGGGCTTGGGAGCTCACCTGGGGCCCCTCCAAGCTCAGGGCATATGGTCCAGCAAGGAACAGAGTTACCACATCAACCTGCTGGAACTGAGAGCGGTCCATCTTGCTCTCAAGTCGTTTGCTCCATCTCTCAAGGGAAAGTCCATTCTGGTCCAGAAGGGCAATACAACCTCGATGTATTATCTGAACAGATAGGGGGGCACAAGATCTTGTTCTCTGTCTAGAGAGTATTAGACCATCTGGCACTGGCTAATAGTGAGGGGGATGTCTCTAACGGCAGTCCACCTTCCGGGACAACAAAACTCAGAAGCAGATTTCCTAAGTCGAAGACTCTTAGACACCCACGACTGGGTTCTTCACGACGAAAGTCGTAGCAGACATCTTCCAACGGTGGAGTCAGCCTCCAATAGATCTGTTTGCAGATGACGTCAACAAAAAATGCCCAGACCACGCATCCAGGTTCTACAAACCGGGGACGCAAGGGAATGCCCTGTTGATTGACTGGTCAGGGACATTTCTCTACGCCTTTCCACCGATTCCCCTGATACCTGCGGTAATCTAAAAGTTCTACTGGTCCAAACAGAGGAAGATACTCATAACCCCACAATGGCCTTGGCAAAACTGGTACACAGACCTCCTCCATTTGTCAGAGCTACCTCACAAGAGGCTGCCGTGCAAAATGGATCTGCTCCACAGATTAGGGGGAAAATTCTGCATCCCAACCTTCCCTCTCTGAGCTTGACAGCATGGCTCCTGAATTCCTGCAATATGGACATATAGGGCTCTCGCAGGAATGTATGAATATTTTAAAGGAGTCTAAAAGAACGTCTGCACGACGCTCCTATACCTTTAAGTGGAAAAGGTTCTACATGTGGTGCCGGCAGCATGATTACAATCCTATTTTGGCCCAGGAGGAGGTTATCTTGCCTTACCTGTTACATCTTGCGAAGTCAGGACTGCAGTTTTCCTCCATTAAGGTACATTTATCTGCAATTACAGCTTATCGTAAATCACCCTCTCAGAAATCCTTCTTTACTATGCTAGTGGTTAAGGATTTCTTAGAGGGCTTGAAGAAAGTCTTTCCACCGATTCGGAAACCCTCGCCTCCATGGGAATTGAATGTGGTATTGTCTAGACTTATGGCAGCTCCTTTTGAGCCCATCCACAAAGCTTTTTTACAACACCTTACGTGGAAGACAGCTTTCTGGCAGCCATTACCTCAGCTAGAAGGGTCAGCGAGATTCAGGCTCTATGCTCGAGGGAACCCTTCACGGTTTTCCACGATAACAGAGTGGTTCTCAGAACACAGCCATCGTTTTTGCCTAAGGTGGTGTTGGACTTCCACGTTAACCAAACAATATCACTTCCATTGTTCTTCTCTAAACCTGTTACTCCGGCGGAGAAACCCTTGCACTCCCTGGAACTTAAGAGGGTGCTCAAATTTGACCTTGATACGACTAAGTCAATCTGATCACCTGTTTGTTAATTATGGACATATGAGGACAGGGGAAGCTGCTTCAAAACAGACTATTTCTAGATGGATAGTTATGTGTATTCTGACTGCTTACCAATTTGCTAAAAAGCAATTGGCAGCTAAACCTAAGGCTCACTCCACAAGAGGGAAAGCGGCAACTGCAGCCCTTCTTAAGAATGTACCCATCTACGATATTTGCAAAGCTGCCACTGGAGATCAGTACATACTTTTACCAGGCACTACTGTATAGATTTAGATGCCAAAACAGATACTCAGCTGTGTCCGGCTTCTCTAAGAAATGTATTTGCATAGCATGTGTATTTTTCCTGCACTTCTATCATTCCGTCCGCAGAGGTTGGGGATGGGCTTGCTAATCTATTCAGTGCTTATGACTATTGATGAGGATCCTCTGGAAGAGAAGGATAAGTTACTTACCTGTAAATCCTAGTTCTCTTCCAGGGGTATCCTCATCAAAGTCATAAACAACCCACCCTCCTCCCCGGACGTGGTTTTTAGAAGTGCAGCGCTACTCATTTGTCTGTTGTATTTCTCCTCTCCACCGAAAAAAAAAAATACTGACCTAACTGTGAACAAACTGTCACCTCACTCTCACCCCTGAGGCATGGTGGGATACTGGAGGTGCTCAGGGTCTTAAAGGCACGGTGCAATTTTTTTTGGTTCTGCTGTGTTAACCTACCTGCATCCTATTGGCTAATAATGCTCCTTTATTTTCAGTGTAGTTTTTTCTCTTTTAAAATGGAGTGCTTACATTTTCTAGGTCTTCTACTTTGACTACAGAAATTTCTTACCTTGAATTGAAGTTTTCAATTTGTTTAAAAAACAAACAAAAAAATAAATAAAAAAAAATGTTTTTTAAAATAAAGCATTTTTAGCCTGCTTCTCAAAATAGGCTGCATTGACTGTTTGCACATGTATATATTATGTTTGTATTGAAATTCTCTACTAAAATGTTATTTTTCATAGAGATTTCATACATATACTTGTGTGTGTGATGCATCTCCTCTTGATAAGTAGAGCAAGAAACTACATACAGCAGGTAAGAGTGGCTGCATAAGCTGCCAATCATTCGTGTATCGCTAATTTGCAGGCACTCTTAGCACGTTACAATAGGGCTCACTGGGAAGAGATGGAGGATCTTTTCTAGTATCTCCCAGAGGAGCATTGCAAAACGGAACAGGAAATAGTTTCTGAAGGCCAAACTATTTCAAACAACTCTATTAGGTGTGCCACTGATGCAGCTGATACTGCAGCATGCAGTATTAATTCCAGAATTATTATCAGAAGGCATGCTTGGCTTAGATGTTCAGGCTTCAAGCCAGACATTCAGCAGGCACTTTTCAACATGTCTTTCGACAAGGAACATTTGTTTGGTCTGTAGGTTGACACCACCATAGAAAAGCTCAAGAAGGATTCTGAAACAGCAAAAGCTATGGGGGTCCTATTCACCACACAGGGGTAATTTTCGTCACCCACGCTTGGCTTCAAACCATCTACTGAGCCTTCCACCTCCCAAATCAAGCAAGGCACCCATTTCTGAAATAGAGGTTCTTTCAGAGGTTCCTACAGAGGTACAAGCAATAAAGGTAGAGGAAAGGCGTCCACCTCTAGAGGGCCAGTGACTACTTACATCTTCCACCAGCTCACACCTCTCCAGTAGGGGGAAGACTACTGTTTCTATCCACAGTGGTCCAGTATCACCACAGATCAGTTGGTTCTATCAATTATCCAACATGGTTATTGTCTAGAGCTCATCTCCACTCTTCCAAATGTTTCCCTTCACAATCTCAGACTTTAGCATGGCAATCTTACTCTTTTAAAAGAAGAGGTAAATCCCTTCTTCTCAAAGAGGCTATACAGCCAGTTGGCTCTCATAGCAAGGGTTAGGTGTATATCCCCTATACTTCCTTATACCAAAGAAAGATGGATCACTAAGACTGATTCTAGATCTCCGACCACTCAATCTATACATTCTCTCAGCATTTCCATATGGTTACTCTCCAAGATGTCATTCCCCTATTACAGCAAGGCGACTTCATGACGGCTTTAGATGTAAAGGACGCATACTTTCCCATTCCCATTCATCCAGTATACCGCTCATACCTCAGATTTGTTATTGCAGGGATACATTATCAATTCAAGGTTTTACCATTCGGAGTGACGACTGCTCCCAGGTTATTCACAAAATGTCTAGCAGTAGTTATGGCATTCCTCAAAGGACAACGCACCCATGTCTTCCCCTACTTGGATGACTGACTTATCAAAGCCAGAACTATCCAACAATGGCAGCGTCACACTCTGCACATAGTAGACCTTCACACCTTGGGATTCACACTCAGGTTTCTGAAATCCAGGGGTTGGCGGGGGGGGGTCGGGGGCATACGTCTCAAATGTCCCTTCTTGCTAAGACAATTTGGAAATGGGTAATTCACCACCGCATTCACTTACTGGCAGAATATCTTAAAGGAACGGACAACCAATTTGCAGACCTCCTCAGCAGGATGTAGCAGCAAGTCCACGAATGAGAACTTCACCCACAAGTACTTCACCAATACTTTCAAAGTTGGGGAACATCACAAATTAGACCTCTTCGCCACTGCAGAAAATTCAAAATGCCAAAAGTTTGTATCCAGCTACCCACACCCTCAGCCCAAGGGCAATGCTGTATGGATGCATTGGCCAGGGATATTTGCTTACGCTCTTCCGCCTCTCCCGCTCATTCTGTCTCTAGTTTGCAAACTTAAACATCACTCACCATGATCCTTGTAGCTCCCACATGGGCACGTCAACCTTGCTTCATAACACTGTCGGATCTGTCTGTAGTTCCTTATGAGAAACTCCCTAACAATCTGGACCTTTTGACCCAAGGCAAGGTCAAATCAGACATCCAGATCCCCAAAACACTCAATCCTGTGATATGGCCCCTGAAGTCATAGAGTTTGGTTATTTGAATCTCCCCTCAAAATGTATGAAAATTCTTAGAGGCACGTAAACCTACCACTAGACAGTGTTATGCTGCAAAATAGGAATGTTTTATCTGCTTCTGTCAACCTAAACACATTGACCCACTCAAAGCCTCACTTGAAGACATTATCTGCTGAATTTACAAAAAAGCTAATTTTGCATACTCATCTATTAGGCTTCATTTCGCGCCCATAGCTGCTTACCTCCAAAATAGACATTTCTCTTTATTCAGGATTCCAGTTATCAAAGCCTTCATGGAAGGCCTCAAAAGATTAATTCCACCCAGGGTTCCCCCAGCCCCATCCTGGAACCTTAATGTTGTACCTACTAGACTCATGGGTCCACCTTTTGAGCCTTTGCATTTCTGCTCTTTGCAATTTCTTTCATAGGAGGTAGACTTTTTAGTAGCTATCGCTTCTCTAAGACGTGTAAGTGAAATACAAGCTCTAACTTTGGAAGAACCATTCTTCTAGTTACTCAGATAGGGTAGTTTTAGAACAAACCCGAAGTTCCTTCTAAGAGTAGTTTCACAATTTCACATTAATCAGTCAATTGAGTTACCTGTCTTTCCCACAGCCTGTAGGAGGCTGGACTGGCTTGTAGTGAGTACCAAGGGGTACTTGCACCTTGCACCAGGCCCAGTTATCCCTTATTAGTGTATAGGGTGTCTAGCAGCTTAGGCTGATAGATAATGGTAGCTTAGCAGAGCAGCTTAGGCTGAACTAGGAGACGTGTGAAGCTACTACAGTACCACTTAGTGTCATATGCACAATATCATAAGAAAACACAATACACAGTTATACTAAAAATAAAGGTACTTTATTTTTATGACAATATGCCAAAGTATCTTAGAGTGTACCCTCAGTGAGAGGATAGGAAATATACACAAGATATATATACCCAATAGCAAAAATATGCAGTATAGTCTTAGAAAACAGTGCAACCAATGTATAGTTACAATAGGATGCAATGGGGAAACATAGGGATAGGGGCAACACAAACCATATACTCCAAAAGTGGAATGCAAACCACGAATGGACCCCAAACCTATGTGACCTTGTAGAGGGTCGCTGGGACTATTAGAAAATAGTGAGAGTTAGAAAAATAACCCTCCCCAAGACCCTGAAAAGTGAGTGCAAAGTGCACTAAAGTTCCCCTAAGGACAAAGAAGTCGTGTTCGAGGAATAATGCAGGAAAGACACAAACCAGCAATGCAACAACTGTGGATTTCCAATCTAGGGTACCTGTGGAACAAGGGGACCAAGTCCAAAAGTCACAAGCAAGTCGGAGATGGGCAGATGCCCAGGAAATGCCAGCTGCGGGTGCAAAGAAGCTTCTACTGGACAGAAGAAGCTGAGGTTTCTGCAGGAACGAAAAGGGCTAGAGACTTCCCCTTTGGTGGACGGATCCCTCTCGCCTTGGAGAGTCGTGCAGAAGTGTTTTCCCGCCGAAAGGACGCCAACAAGCCTTGCTAGTCGCAAATCGTGCGTTTGGCGTTTTTGGACGCTGCTGGGGCCCAGGAGGGACCAGGAGGACGCAAATTGGACCTGAAGAGAGAGGGGACGTCGAGCAAGACAAAGAGCCCTCACTGAAGCAGGTAGCACCCGGAGAAGTGCCAGAAACAGGCACTACGAGGATGCGTGAAACGGTGCTCGCCGAAGTTGCACAAAGGAGTCCCACGTCGCCGGAGACCAACTTAGAAAGTCGTGCAATGCAGGTTAGAGTGCCGTGGACCCAGGCTTGGCTGTGCACAAAGGATTTCCGCCGGAAGTGCACAGGGGCCGGAGTAGCTGCAAAGTCGCGGTTCCCAGCAATGCAGCCCAGCGAGGTGAGGCAAGGACTTACCTCCACCAAACTTGGACTGAAGAGTCACTGGACTGTGGGGGTCACTTGGACAGAGTCGCTGGATTCGAGGGACCTCGCTCGTCGTGCTGAGAGGAGACCCAAGGGACCGGTAATGCAGCTTTTTGGTGCCTGCGGTTGCAGGGGGAAGATTCCGTCGACCCATGGGAGATTTCTTCGGAGCTTCTGGTGCAGAGAGGAGGCAGACTACCCCCACAGCATGCACAAGCAGGAAAACAGTCGAGAAGGCGGCAGGATCAGCGTTACAGAGTTGAAGTAGTCGTCTTTGCTACTATGTTGCAGTTTTGCAGGCTTCCAGCGCGGTCAGCAGTCGATTCCTTATCAGAAGGTGAAGAGAGAGATGCAGAGGAACTCGGATGAGCTCTTGCCTTCGTTATCTGAAGTTTCCCCAGAGACATAGACCCTAAATAGCCAGAAAAGAGGGTTTGGCTACCTAGGAGAGAGGATAGGCTAGCAACACCTGAAGGAGCCTACCACAAGGAGTCTCTGACGTCACCTGGTGGCACTGGCCACTCAGAGCAGTCCAGTGTGCCAGCAGCACCTCTGTTTCCAAGATGGCAGAGGTCTGGAGCACACTGGAGGAGCTCTGGACACCTTCCAGGGGAGGTGCAGGTCAGGGGAGTGGTCACTCCCCTTTCCTTTGTCCAGTTTCGCGCCAGAGCAGGGCTAAGGGGTCCCCTGAACCGGTGTAGACTGGCTTATGCAGAATTGGGCACATCTGTGCCCAACAAAGCATTTCCAGAGGCTGGGGGAGGCTACTCCTCCCCTGCCTTCACACCATTTTCCAAAGGGAGAGGGTGTCACACCCTCTCTCAGAGGAAGTTCTTTGTTCTGCCATCCTGGGCCAGGCCTGGCTGGACCCCAGGAGGGCAGCTGCCTGTCTGAGGGGTTGGCAGCAGCAGCAGCTGCAGTGAAACCCCAGGAAGGGCAGTTTGGCAGTACCAGGGTCTGTGCTACAGACCACTGGGATCATGGGATTGTGCCAACTATGCCAGGATGGCATAGAGGAGGCAATTCCATGATCATAGACATGTTACATGGCCATATTCGGAGTTACCATGGTGAAGCTACATATAGGTAGTGACCTATATGTAGTGCACGCGTGTAATGGTGTCCCCGCACTCACAAAGTTCAGGGAATTGGCTCTGAACAATGTGGGGGCACCTTGGCTAGTGCCAGGGTGCCCTCACACTAAGTAACTTTGCACCTAACCTTTACCAGGTAAAGGTTAGACATATAGGTGACTTATAAGTTACTTAAGTGCAGTGTAAAATGGCTGTGAAATAACGTGGACGTTATTTCACTCAGGCTGCAGTGGCAGGCCTGTGTAAGAATTGTCAGAGCTCCCTATGGGTGGCAAAAGAAATGCTGCAGCCCATAGGGATCTCCTGGAACCCCAATACCCTGGGTACCTCAGTACCATATACTAGGGAATTATAAGGGTGTTCCAGTAAGCCAATGTAAATTGGTAAAAATGGTCACTAGCCTGTCAGTGACAATTTGGAAAGAAATGAGAGAGCATAACCACTGAGGTTCTGATTAGCAGAGCCTCAGTGAGACAGTTAGTCACTACACAGGTAACACATTCAGGCACACTTATGAGCACTGGGGCCCTGGGTTTCCAGGGTCCCAGTGACACATACAACTAAAACAACATATATACAGTGAAAAATGGGGGTAACATGCCAGGCAAGATGGTACTTTCCTACACAGCCAGACTCAGTTGCAGAGAGAGCTCTTCACACACTAGATGTTAAAAGGGCTCTTATGTATTATATTGATAGGACAAAAAGCTTTGGAAAATCTAACTAGCCTTTTGTAGCATTTTCCATGCCTCATAAAGGCAATCCAATTTGAAAAAATGGCAGAGCCTGATGGATAGTCAAGTGTATTCAAACTTATCATCTTAAAGCCAAAAGACAGTTACCTATTACTCCCAGAGCACATTCCACTAGAAAGAAGGGTGCTTCTATGGCTTTTTAAAGTAACATTCCAACAACAGATGTTTATAAGGCTCCTACTTCGTCTACGCCACATACATTTACTAAACACTGTGGTGTGTAGATGTTTTAGCATGGCAACAAGCTAATGTTGGCCATGCGGTACTCAGGACACTTTTTCAAACTACTCCAGCTCCTACAGGCTAGTCATCGCTTACTTGGAGGGGACTGCTTTTAAGGACTATGCAGAGCGTGTGTATCTACAGCCACACATGCCATTGAACCGGAAATGTTAGTTACCCAGTAGACATCTGTTTGTGGCATGTAGTGCTGTAGATTCACATGCGTCCTCCGTGGAAGCCTATGTTTTAGTGGCATTCTTATATAAATATTGTATATATGTATATACACTGCCTGAATCTCTTTTCCTTACTCTCTATATATACTCCTTACCTCACCCGCCTGCGAGAAAACAATCTAACAAAAGAATCAATGCCCATGCAACACCAAGAGGGGTCACCACTCGATCTTGTGACTCAAAAAGATTCTTCAAACAAAAACAACTTGCAACAATCCGAACCCAACACTAGATGGAGGACTTATGCAAAGCATGCAAATCTACGTCACTACATGCCACAACAGATGTCTACTGGTTAAGTAACATTTTCCTTACAGGTAAGTAACTTATTTTCTTCTCAACATGCCTTCAACAGTGTTTTTTTTTTTTTTTTTTTTTTTTTTTTTTAAGTTCTCCTTTGCTAATGTCATGTAAAATCTATGAAGCATCCATGCTGGACAAGCAAATGTGTTACTTGTACCTTTGGTTCCCCAGCTTTAGTATCATTCATATTCATAGATTGACATGAATCCCTCCCTTCTCCCCTTTCATAAGGCCCTTCCGTCCATACCTTGTCTGCACTGTCATACGCTAGAAAATCTGGCAGGTGGAAGCCTGTTGGTTCTGGGGTGTGATGGGCTGACGTTTGGATCCCACAATTAAGTGGTCATGGATGTGTGTAGGCTATGGTGTTTTTATGGTTATTGGAAGTATTGTATTCTTCTGCACTAACATCAGTTACCAAGGGCTCCTAGCCTGATGACAAGTAATGCTGGAGAACCGAAGTTACAGGTAACCAATTTTCTTCTCCACTTTTAAGTTCTCATGCCTGATTTCTGATTCCTGTTTATTTCTTTCAATACAGAAACGCTACGTGGCTATTTTTGCCAGTTTGGTGAAGTTGTAGATTGTGTGATTATGAAAGATAAAACCACAAACCAGTCTCGAGGATTTGGATTTGTAAAATTCAAAGATCCGAATTGCGTTGGAACAGTTTTGGCCAGCAGACCTCATACACTGGATGGGCGAAATGTAAGTTGTTCATTGAAGTCTTTTAAAAACCTGCATGTATACGCATGTAGAGGTATGACGTTTCGGGTGGAACATTGTGTTGATTGTGCTTATGTTTCAACTCATTTGTGTGCATGCTCCCTTCTCTGGAATTTGTTTCTAGCTCCTTAATGTGGATGTAAGATAATTTCAAATAGATTTTTCCTCAAAATAGTTATTCTTTAGGCACTCTTGTATTTGTAAGGTTGATGTGATTTTCACTGACTTTGACATTGCCTTAAACCACTTCTCATTTTTCCTTGAGGCACTCAGGAACCTTCTAGAAAATGAAACAAAGCTAGGGTTGAAGCAGGATTAGTGACTGGAGAAGATGAAACTTTTGAAGGCCAATAGCCTCATCTCAAGCCTAATGTTACTAGTTTAATTGCCTGTCTGGTCAAGCATTTGGTTGGTCGGCATAATAACTTAAGGTGCTAATTGAAGATTCTCTTTGCATTTATATTGCTTCTGCTACTGATAGCTCTTCCATGTATCACACTTTTGCAATTTTAAAATTTATTTTCAGATTGATCCAAAGCCATGTACGCCAAGAGGAATGCAACCTGAGAGAGTGCGGCCTAAGGAATCCTGGGTAAGCAACTATCTAGAAGCATTTTTTTAATCACTTAACCCACTTAATACTCCCATCTTGGGAGTTCATTTAGCCCAATTTCTGGGCTGTAGAATCCAGCTCCGACCAATTCTGTTTACTTAGTTTGATGCTTTCATCAAAGAACTAGAAGTTTCTTTTGGCCTAGGTGGAACCAATACCTTTCTATGTTCTCATATTATGAACAGCTGTGCAGACTGTGAAAACTAGCTCCTGTTTACTGCAGGACCCAGAGATTACCTCTTCAGGGGCTGAGCATCTTATCAGGCCCCACTTCTGCTACTCCTTCGCACTTGCATTAGTTACTAAGTTGGCTATTTGTACAGAAGGGCTGGGAAATGCAGCTTCTGCAGCATGTATTGTGGCTTACTTCTTACTGGGCAGTGCAGAGTTTGTGAAAAATGCTTAACGAGAAAACTAAGCCATGTACAACAAAATGTTTCACATGCAGCATTTGAAAACGTAAGGCAGATAGGAGCCCCTAACAAAGATAGTATCCACGTAAGACTTGTCTTAAAGGTGCATATTTAGTGTGTTGGTTAATTCGTAGTGGCTGATGCTCATAAGCCATGCTAGTGTAGCCTGACAACTTCAATATGGCAAGCTGCTTCCTGTTTACTCTTGGTTTTATGCAGGGTCACTGAGGTCTTCGCTTTGGTCATTGTGAGAAAGATAATAGTAGCGTAGAAAACTCTTCTTCGAGGGATGCCACCTTTCGAACCTAGGTTAGCATCTAGGTAACCTAGGTTAGAGGTGTAGGGTACCTGGTGTGCTACCATGTCTGTGCTTCTCTTGGGCCCTCTACGAGTCAGTAACGCAATCATTGGGTGCAGGTACTAGTGTCCCCCTTCTTGGGAAAACTCAATCACAAATCTTTGCCTCATGTGGCCCTGTATGAACTCTTCACTGCTGGTACGGTGGAGAGGTATTCCAGACGGCTTTGTATTATTTTCTGGGCTTATGTTGGTGTGTGCAAAGTTTGAAGGGCGTTGGAATGCCTCACTACATTAACATAAAATATAATAGAATGTCAGATTGGTTTTGGGGCTAACATCTTTGTTAGAGTAGTATACAACAGCCTAGAAGCTGCATGGTGAAGCAGAGCTTTACACCAAGGTAGCAGTAAAGGGTTTAGGTTTGTGAAAATACATCTTCATATGAGAAAAGGAGCTTATGTTTTCCCCCTCCCGATTGTGCCTTATACCAATTTTCCAATATTAGAGGAGATTTCCGTTTTTTATAAATGCATTTTAAAGTATCATTTAGGATTAGTAATACTGTGAATTTTAAGGGTCTCTGTTTCAGATTCATTAATAAAAATATATTTTCAGTAAAAAGTATAAGACATACTATTTCTCTAGGCTAAGATAATCCTCAAGGTGACAGGTACCTGTGCCAAAAGACATACACGCCCTCTTCTAAATCGCATTGGGGTCCTCGAGAAACTTCACCAAAGCAACAGTGCATCCATCTTGGAATTATCAAGAGATTAGGAGCTAGTTGCCTTCCTCGTAATAATAATAATAATTCTGTGACTTACAAAGCACATGGCTACTTCGGACAAAGTGTCCCAGTGTGGAAATCCAACTAATGAAGGTCCAAAGCACGTCTAGTGTATGGTAAAATCAGCCTGAGCTAAATAGCCAGGTTTAAAAAAATAAAATAAAATCAGAAGAGGAATTCTGATGGAGCCACCTGAATATGGAGGGATGGGGAGTTCCATAGCTTTGACATTAAGTAACTAAATGAGGAGCCCCAGATATACACACTATTTACTGTGGGAATGCTGGCCAGGACAGCCCCGGCAGAGCTAAGATTCCTAGTAGGAAGGGTAAGTCTTGAAGGAATGTGGGTAGCAAGGACTCGTGATTGCAAAAGCCCTGTAACATGCACATGACTTTGAAGAAGTCTTTTTCTGAGGCAACCAGTGCAGGTTGGAGCATGCGCTCCCCCCTGAGCCCATCTGGGAAGATCCAACAGAAGGCAGGCCGTCACATTTTGCACTTTCTGAAGTCTCTACAGCTCGATTTTAGACACCCGTATGTAAACGACTTTACACTAGTTCAGCATTGACAAAACCAATGGCTAGACAAGTGTTTTTTTTTTTTTGCAGACTGTGGCAGGCAGCAAAAGGTTTCTTTCAGGGTCTTCAAGACTCTGTAGGAAGCTGACTCTTTAAATAACAGACCAAAATGAAGTACACTGTGCAAAGAGTCCAAGCAATCCCCAGAGTTATCACAGAGGCACAAATGACATCCCAGATGTTCTCTTTTGTGTCGAGCAGTTGGGCATATCGGAGGGTAGTGCTAAGCATGTAAGTGAGAGACACATTGAAGAAATATGACACCAGTTTATAAAAAGAACATACTACATACTTTTATATAAACTTCGATACCAAGATTACTACAGTCAGGTGAGTACTTTCTGAGTTCTGAATTTTTACAGTTTTGAAAAGTAGTGCATTTTTCAGGTAGCTGCAATGCAGTCCTATGGAGAAAAACAAAAATGTCAAACTAGGTAGAGTACAGCGACTTGTGTGGCCTATCTTCTGGACGTACGGTGAGTTTGGGGCAAGGTCCATGGCCACCCCAACAGGTCACCTTGGAGCTCTGGTGTGTCTGGGAGCAGAGGTGTTATGGTGTCAGGTGTCCCATTCAAGTCTATGGGGATCGGTTCGGTAACAAAGTTGGTGCAGGGATGGACTGGAAAGACAATCTAGTGGAACCCACAGTGGGGCTCGACCTTGATGTCCTTGGGCACGTGGAGACACCATCAGTCCACTCCCCCTCAGGCTGAAGGGTGCAGGTGCAGGGGTGTCTTCTGGCGTCAAGTGTAGTATTGCATTTCCTCATGGTTGCAGGAGGATCCGCAGAAGCACTCTGTCGGCGTGGTCTGGGGGTCTAGTCTGACCAAGCCAACAAGTGAACTTAAGTCTCACGGGGTGAGGACCCTTGGTTCTCTTCTTCTGGGTTCAGGGCGGACGGGTGCAGAGTTGTCCTAGGGCATCGGGTCTTTGCTTGCTGGTCACTCGCAGTTGCAGTGGGGGCGATCTGCAGAAACAGTATGCAGATGCCGTCTTGAAGTCAAGAGTGGGTGAGCACAGGGTGAGCTGTTTTTCTGGGGTCCTGGTGACCACGCTAACACCGTTGGCTCCCTTCAACATGGGCTGGGAGGCTAAGTTGCAACAGTGATGTCCGATTGTAGGAAAGTACCATCTTGCCTGGCATGTTACCCCCATTTTTACTTGTATGTATGTTTGTTTTTGCCTGTGTCACTGGGATCCTGCTAGCCAGGACCCCAGTGCTCATAGTATGTGCCCTGTATGTGTTCCCTGTGTGGTGCCTAACTGTGTCACTGAGGCTCTGCTAACCAGAACCTCACTGTTTATGGTCTCTGCTTTTAAAATTGTCACTGCAGGCTAGTGACTAATTTTACCAATTCTGATTGGCACACTGTAACACCCTTATAATTCCCTAGTATATGGTACCTAGGTACCCAGGGTATTGGGTTCCAGGAGATCCCTATGGGCTGCAGCATTTCTTTTGCCACCCATATGGAGCTCAGACAATTCTTACACAGGACTGCCACTACAGCCTGAGTGAAATAACGTCCACGTTAGCCCTCACTTAGTGAAGGTTAGGTGCAAAGTTACTTAGTGTGAAGGCACCCTGGCACTAGCCAAGGTGCCCCCACATCGTTCAGGACAATTTCCACGGACTTTGTGAGTGCGCGGACACCATTACACACGTGCACTACACATAGGTCAATACCTATATATAGCGTCACCATGGTAACTCCGAATATGGCCATGTAACATGACTAGGATCATGGAATTGTCACCCCAATACCATTCTGGTATTGGGGAGACAATTCCATGCATCCCCGGGGCTCCAGCATAGAGCCTGGGTACTGCCAAACTAACTTTCCGGGGTTTTCTCTGCAGCTACTGCTGCTGCCAACCCCTCAGACAGGTTTCTGCCCCCCTGGGGCCTGGGCAGCCCAGTCCCAGGAAGGCAGAACAAAGGATATCTTCTGAGAGAGGGTGTTACACCCTCTCCCTTTGGAAATAGGTGTGAAGGGCCCAGGAGGAGTAGCCTCTCCTGGCCTCTGGAAATGCTTTGAAGGGCACAGATGGTGCCCTCCTTGCATAAGCCAGTCTTCACCGGTTCAGGGATCCCCCAGCCCTGCTCTGGCGCGAAACTGGACAGAGGAAAGGGGAGCGACCATTCCCCTGTCCATCACCATCCCATGGGTGGTGCCCAGAACTCCTCCAATGTGTCCCAGACCTCTGTCATCTTGGATTCAGAGGTGTGAGGGCACAATGGACACCTCTGAGTGGCCAGTGCCAGCAGGTGACATTAGATACCCTCCTGATAGGTGCTTACCTTTCTCTGTAGCCATTCCTCCTCTGAGGGCTATTTAGGGTCTCTCCTGTGGGTATCTCAGCAGATAATGAATGCAAGAGATCACCAGAATTCCTCTGCACTTCCCTCTTCGACTTCTGCCAAGGATCGACCGCTGACTGCTCCAGGACGCCTGCAAAACCGCAACAAAGTAGCAAGAAGACTACCAGCAACATTGTAGCGCCTCATCCTGCCGGTTTTCTCGACTGTTTCCTGGTGGTGCATGCTCTGAGGGCTGTCTGCCTTCACCCTGCACTGGAAGCCAAGAAGAAATCTCCCATGGGTCGACGGAATCTTCCCCCTGCCAACGCAGGCACCACACTTCTGCATCACCGGTTCTCTGGGTCCCCTCTCATCCTGACGAGCGTGGTCCCTGGAACACAGGAGCTGGATCCAAGTGTCCCCGACAGTCCAGTGGCCCTTCTGTCCAAATTTGGTGGAGGGTAAGTCCTTGCCTCCGCACGCCAGACAGTAATCCTGTGTACTGCGTGAACTGCAGCTGCTCGGGCTTCTGTGCACTTTTGCTAGACTTCCTTCGTGCACAGCCTAGCCCAGGTCCCCAGCACTCCGTCCTGCATTGCCCAACTCGCTGAGTTGGACTCCAACTTCGTGGGACCCTCTTTTGTTGTGCTGAGTTGACCGCCGTCCTCAGATCTTCTGAACGCCTGTTCAGGTGGTTCTGCGGGTGCTGCCTGCTTCTGCGTGGGCTCTCCATGTTGCTGAACGCCCCCTATGTCTCCTTCCCCAAGGGGCGACCTCCTGGTCCTTCCTAGGCTCTGGCAGCGCCCAAAATCCTCAACCGCGACTCTTGCAGTTAGCAAGGCTTGTTTGCGGTCTTTCTGCGTGGAAACAACTCTGCATCCTCCAGCACGCCGTGGGATATCTTCTGACCAAAGGAGAAGTTCCTGGCACTTTCCGTTGTTGCAGAATCTTCAGCTTCTTCCACCCGGAAGCAGCCCTTTTACACTTTCATCCGGGGTTTAGTGGGCTCCTGCCCCCCCTGGACACTTGCGTGACTCTTGGACTTGGTCCCCTTCCTTTACAGGTCCTCAGGTCCAGGAATCTGTCTTCAGTGCTTTGCAGTCAATTGTTGTCTTTGCAGAATCCCCTATCTCGACTTTACTGTCTTCCTGGGGTAGGAGGGTAACTTTAATCCTACTTTTCAGGGTCTTGGGGTGGGGTATCTTGGACACCCTTAGTGTTTTCTTACACTCCCAGCGACCCTCTACACACTACACTAGGCCTGGGGTCAATTCGTGGTTCGCATTCCACTTTTGGAGTATATGGTTTGTGTTGCCCCTAGGCCTATTGCATCCTATTGTATTCTACAGTGTTTGCACTAATTTTCTAACTGTTTACTTACCTGATTTTGGTTTGTGTGTATATTTTGTGTATATTACTTACCTCCTAAGGGAGTATATCCTCTGAGATACTTTTGGCATATTGTCACGAAAATAAAGTACCTTTATTTTTAGTAACTCTGAGAATTGTGTTTTCTTATGATATTGTGCATGTGATACCAGTTGTATAGTATGAGCTTTGCGTGTCTCCTAGTTCAGCCTAAGCTGCTCTGCTATAGCTACCTCCATCAGCCTAAGCTGCTAGAACACTTCTAATCTACTAATAAGGGATAACTGGACCTGGTGCAAGTACCACAATGTACCCACTATAAGCCAGGCCAGCCTCTTACTCCGGTGTCTGGTTTCTTTGAAGGTCCTGCCTTGGAATGCAGGACATCCTGTGGGGAGGGGTGAGTAACACCTCAACCGGCACAAGCTTTTACTTCAGGCCTCTTGAGAGCGGAGGCTATCACCCTGGGATGTCAGATTCTCATATGTTGGTGACAGGCTGGCCATAACCGGTTGTGAGATCACCAGCAGTTGGTAGGTTTTTCAGGGGGCACCTTAAGGTGCCCTCTGGGTGCATGTATTAATAAATCCACCATTAGAATCAGTGAGGGTTTCTTAATACAAGATGTTTGAGACCAAACATCCCTAGGTTCAGAGAAGCCATCATGTAGTTGGGGAACGTGTATTGTCCAGTGTCCAGCGCATGTATTTAAAATGGCTTTACTCTTCACTTACTATGTCTGAGAATCGACAGAGACATAGCAGGGGCATATTTGCTCATACATATATGCCTTCTTTTGTAATATAATGCACCCTGCTTTTAGGGCGGAAGTTGTTGATGTAGGGGTGCTTACAGAGATTACAAGCAGTGTTTTAGGGGACAAAGCACACATTTGTGTACCATGTCATGTTTTCAATTTTGGGAGCACCTTGTCAAGCAACCTGCAAAGACGGTCTGCATAAGGTTGGTGTGGGGTCCCTCAGAGTGGCACAGTTTGAGCTGCAGCTCTGGGGGCCCCTCTTGAGTACCCATTACCTAGGTACCAGGGGTACCAGTTACTAGGGACTTTCAAGGGTGGCTGTAGGGCCTGGTCACTTGGGGAATCAAGTGATCAGGTGTCTTGATTTAGGGAAGGAACACTGGCACTGGGGACCGGGTTAGAAGGAACCCAGTGCACTTCAGTCAAAGTTGCATCTAAAAAACAGGCAAAAGTGGGGTTACTGCAACCATAAGCCGGCTCCCTACAGACCCTGAAGGATTTCCCTGCCAGAGCTGTGATTTGGCAGTCTAAAGTGACCATCTTGTCAAACCAAACACCTAGGCTTTTAACCCTGGGCGTGGGTAAAGGGCCTAGAGAATTTGGTCACCATGCCGTGGACCAAATGGATGGTTGTTTGTCCAGGAAGAGAACCTCCGCTTTCCCTGTGTTCAACTTGAGACAGTTAAAACCGATCCACTGGGCACCCTCCGTGAGGCAAGATCTCAACTAGGTAGCCATGTTGACAGAGTTCTGTGACAAGGAGATATTAAGCTGTGTATCATCTGCGTATGTGATGTTTAAACCATGACGCTTGATGACTTTTTGCCAGGGGGCGCATGTATAAATGGTGGACTCTGGGAATAGCCCTGGGGCACTCCCTGCTGCAATGTTAAAACCTGTGATTAGAAGGCTTTTTGAAACACCCAGAAGGTGCGTTCCTGCCAAAAGGAGGCCCCCATTGCAGGGCTTTATGACACATGCAACTCCAGAAATGCTCAATCAGTAGGTTGTGGGACATGGTTTCGAAAGCGGCACTGAGATCCAACATTAGCAGTTCTGCCCCATCCAGAAATTAGTGAATGGATTCTGACACAAGTAACAGACCCCATCCTATAGGAGGAATGGAAGCCTGGCTTTGTCCTGTGGAGTAGGTTATTAGCCTTGACGAAAAAGGAGAGCTGCTGGTTTTCTGCGACCTTGCAGAAAATAACAGTGGCATGGGCCAATAGTTTTCGGACTTGGTGGGGTCTAACAAAGGTTTAGCTGTCGGAACCTGGCCTGAGGCCAGGGAACTATTAAGTAGCTCACAAAGAACAGGCTAGACAGCTTCCGCTTCTTGCGCTAAAATGGAGGGGAAATCTCAAGTCACACGGTGAGCCAGACTTGACTAACTTGATAAGGAGACAACTCCTCTGGTTCAATAGGTTTGATGTAGAGCAGCCTAGAGCAATCATCTGAGGGTTCAAACCAGGTTTTAAGACAAGGAGCATCTCTGGAGCATACTGGAAAAAAGGTGTAAATAGTTGCCAGTCTGAGGAAAAACTGAGCTAAAGCATTACATCCATCCTCTGAAACTCAAGACATTGAGGAGAGGGACTGTCAATGGCAAAGATTTCTCACGAAACAGAAATAATTTTTTCAGCATAGAAATTGCTTCAAGATTGTCTAATATGGCCATGATAACTCTTTAAGGGCCTTTAAATAATTAGCATCTGATAGACTTCTAGCTGCAGATTCCTTACCTTTGAAGTTCCCAGGCATCAGACTGGATCCAGAATCCTTTGCATGAGCAGTACCCCTGCGCACCAGGTGGCTTTGTTGGGTTCTGCACGTCATCGTTTGCGCCGGAAGTGACATCCCGCTCAGCTATACAGGCACCACCCAGGCGCGCAGGTGTCAGTTTTTTTATTTCCATGCAAATTAGCACTGATCCGGAGAAGAGCTATCCTTCTCTTTTTGACAGTTTTTATTTTTATAATAAGACTTTGTGTCGACTATTTTTGATAGTTCGAAGGATGTCCTCCAGGAATGCAGGTTTCAAACTGCGCCATTTCGATAATGGACCCGCACTTGGTGTGCTAGTGGTGTCTCGAGCGCAACCACAATTCTCTTCCAGGGGATCCTCATCAATAGTCATAAACATTGAATATTCCCGCCCTTGTGCGGGGACCCCGGAGCATATATAAAATACCCACATATTATACATGTGTAAAAACAGCAATGCAGGCTATAATGTTAAAAACAGGCTAAAATGCTTTATTTCTATGAAGTTTTTTTTTTTTTTAATATTATAAAACTACAATAGAGAATAAATATTTACCCAAGCCCCCAAAACTGGGCTTAGGAAAGTAAGCAGCAGCAAACTCTAGAGGAAAAAGAGAAAAAACTGCATTGAAAAACAATGAAGCATTCTTAGCCAATAGGCTGCATGCAGGTTAACAAAGGAGAACCATAAAAACTTTGGCACTGTGCCTTTAAGACCCTGAGCACCTCCAGTATCCCACCATGCCTCAGGGGTGAAGGAAAGGTGACAGTTGGTTCACAGTTAGGTCAGTTCTTTTTTCCGGCTTCTTCTGAGAGGATCCTGGAGCATTGAGCTCTCAGTTTTTCTGAGTTTTTCTCAGAAAAATCCTTTAAAAAAAGCGTTTTTTTCCTTTTTCATTCGACAAATAACATCTTTGTCTGAGCTTGGCAGTTTTTTCCTGAGAGAAAAATGCCTTCACTTTTTGTCAAATGCCCTGCTTGTGGGAAGAAGAAGGCCCAGTCAGATCCACACTCTCTGTGTATAGTGTGCCTGCCTCAGAGTCACTGCCCTGACACTTGTAAGTACTGCAAGAATATGTCAAAGAGGACTCTGAAGGACAGAGAAAAGATCAGGCTACATGGGCTTCAGGAGAGGCAAAGAACATCGTCCTCTTCACTTCCCAGAAAAACAGCAGGCCATTCTCAGGAGAGAATGGCTCGGTCGACGTCAGCAGGTAGGAAAGTACCTGTTTGTTCCCCGTCGTCGCTACCACCGTCTCACCGGCATAAATCGCCGTTGACGGCGACACACCCGACGTCAAAGGAAACGGCGTCGAGGGAACATCATCACAAGGGCCAGGTCTCCGTCGACGGCAGCCCGCCGATCGACGTCGAGCCATCGCCGGCGTGCCCGGTCGCCGCCAAAGGCTGTGCGCCCCCGACGTCAAGAGACACGACATCGAAATCGCCACGACGGCATGAGAGACATCTGCCGTCGGCTTCCCACCGCTCCACGTCGAGGCACACGACGGCGAGCAGGTCGAGGTCCAAAGATCGACGTTCGACATCAAGGCACTCTGCGTCGAGACACTCAACGTCGAGGCACTAAACGTCGAGGCAAGAGCAACCGGCGGGGCGCCCTCCGACGTCGACACAGCCATCGACGTCGACACAGGTTTTACCTGTCCCACAGTGAATAGAACATCGCCCCACGCCAGACAAGGCCGCGCCATCTTCAGTGGTCTCCATACCGAGCGACTCTTCTCGGTCAAGAGCGGCATCATCTGGGCATGTCTCGCCCATCAATCTATCTCCAAGATGGCTGGAGAACCTTAACAGACCAGCGGCCTCCCCAGATTCGCAATATTCGCGAATGTACTCGCCTACTGCCTCCCTGCCAAGAACGCCATCACCGACAGCAAGAGCAGGACGGGCTCGTTCTGCTCCTCGTCAAACGGCCGCGAGGCCTAGGCGCTCTGCTACAGCGTCTCGCAGCAGGTCTCGTTCTCAACGACGATCCAGGTCTCGTTCACCAAGAAGATCACCCTCTTGGTCTTCGTCAGGTTCATCTGTCGGGCGTTACTCACCCACCCTAACAGATTCACCACCTGCTAGGGTCTCACTGGTGGATGACATTACCACGTTTAACGAGGTGCTGCTAAGAGGAGCGCAGAAACTAAACATAGAAGTTCCAGAGCCATCTACCTCCTCGTCAGTCATCTTTGAGACTCTACAACAGAGATCAGCATCAAAAAAGCTGCTGCCTCTAGTGCCTGGTTTGTTGCAGCCAACCATGGAACTTTTCTGGCCCCAGCCTCGCTCAAATCTGCCCCGGCTAGGATTCTAAAAAAATACAAGGCTCCCGAACAGGACCCTTTGTTCCTCAGGAAGGATCCGCCACTGCACTCGGTAATAATAGCTGCAGCCCGAAAGACCCACTCGGTGGCATCATCATCCACGGTCCCCCCGGATAAAGAGAGCAGGCATCTAGACTCTCTGGGGAGAAAGATATGCGGGACGGCGGCTTCGGCAATGAAAGTCTCCAGTGCTTCTGCACTCCTGGGCAGGTATGATCGTTCTCTGTGGGACTCTCTCAATAGATTCACAGAGAAATTGCCCAGAGAGGACAGACAAGATTTCCAGGAGATCCTGCAAGAAGGATGCCTGGTATCCAACCAGGTTATCAGCGCGGCAGCAGATGGGGCGGATTTAGCTGCACATGGGTACGTGCATGGAATCTGTGCAAGGAGGTCTTCCTGGCTGAGGCTCACTGGTTTAAAGCAGGAAGCACAACAACGCATCCTGAATCTCCCATTCGCCGGGAACTCTCTATTCGGTGCCCATGCAGATGAGGAAATGGCCCGCATGAAGACCGAGGTGGATACCATGAGGGCAGTGGGCCTGGAAAGAAAGAAAGATTTCAGGCGGAGGTACAGGCCTTATGACAGGCGCCCTTTCCAGCAGAGGGTTCAAACCCCTCACTGGTCCCAAAGGTCACAGCAACGTCAGGGACGCCCTCTTTTTCAACGACGGAACACAAGGGAGCGAGGGTCAAGTAGACCTCAACAGTCCACTCCGAAAGCACCCACCAAACAATGAGATCTCGCTTCCCTCGACACTGTACACCACTCCGGTGGGGGGAAGTATTACAGCTTATCTTCACGAGTGGCACTCTATCACAAGAGACAAATGGGTGCTCAATATTGTCGAACATGGCTATTCTCTTCTTTTCAAACAGCCTCCACCACGCTTGCCACCAACCAAAGGCAATCCATCTCATCTCAGCTTGCTACGCAAGGAGGCTCTCGCCCTCCTAAAAAAGAATGCCATAGAAAAGGTTCCACCTCTGCACAGAGGAAAGGGGGTTTACTCCCGTTACTTTCTGGTGGCGAAGAAGGGTCGAGAGGGCGTTTTCAGGCCAATCCTGGACCTACGGCTGCTGAACAAATACATAAGGAAACAGAAGTTCAGGATGCTAGCTCTTCACCAGATTTTCCCTCAACTACATCAGGGAGACTGGATGTGCTCCATCGACCTGCAGGATGCGTATTTTCACATCCCAATAGCTCCCAAACATCGAAAATTCCTGCGCTTCCAAGTAGCGTTACAGCATTACCAGTTCAGAGTTCTACCATTTGGCCTGAAATCTGCCCCACAAGTTTTCTCAAAATGTATGGCAGTAGTAGCAGCGCATCTTCGAAAACAAAAGAAATTCATATATCCATACCTAGACGACTGGTTACTGAAGGCTTCTTCTCCGGAGCAGGCGAGAAGCCATCGGGACATTGTGCTCGGAGTTTGCGAGTCTCTAGGTCTTCAGGTCAATTACCAAAAGTCAACCTTGATTCCAACACAGAATCTTCACTACCTGGGAGCTATCATAAACACAGAACTCCAAAAAGTGTATCCTTCGGAGGAACGACTATCCTCAATAGACAGGAAGTGTCAGGACCTGTTGAGAGCCAACGCACCTATGGCACGTCAGGTGACATCGCTGCTGGGCTCCATGGCATCATGCATTTTTATTGTCCCAAATGCCAGACTCCACATGAGGCCCCTCCAAGAGGCATTGGAGAGCAACTGGAGCCAAAGGACAGATCGCTGGGAGGACAGAGTGCGACTACCGGCGGTAGCACTTCAATCATTGAGATGGTGGATGCACAGACCTCACCTATCAGTGGGCGCTCCGTTTCACCAGGTACTTCCATCCGACACCCTAGTAACGGATGCGTCTCTTCAGGGATGGGGGGCTCACCTGGGTCCCTTTCAAGCTCAGGGCCTGTGGTCAGACAAGGAAAAGCAGTACCACATCAATCTGCTAGAACTCAGAGCGGTCCATCTGGCTCTCAAGTCTTTCATACCACTAATTCAGGGGAAAACTCTCCTAATACAAACGGACAATACAACCACAATGTATTATTTGAACAAACAGGGGGGAACGAGATCCCTACCCCTATCGCGAGAGTCCCAAGCGATATGGCATTGGCTCCTGGCCAGAGGAATGTCAATTACAGCGGTTCACCTGCCAGGTCAGCAAAACGTGGAAGCAGATTTTCTGAGCAGACACCTAGAGGACGCTCACGATTGGGTCCTACACGGCGAAGTCGCAGAATACATCTTCGCGCAATGGGGTCGGCCTCAACTGGATCTCTTCGCAGACGAAGTAAACAAGAAATGCCCAGACTTCGCATCCAGCTTCTACCGTCCGGGATCTCGAGGGAATGCCCTGTTGATCGACTGGTCAGGGATATTTCTCTACGCTTTTCCGCCGATTTCCCTCATTCCGGCAGTGATCAGCAAACTTTACAGATCCAGAACCAGAATGATTCTTATAGCGCCACAATGGCCCCGTCAATTCTGGTACACAGATCTCCTCAACCTGTCGGAAAAACCTCACAGGAGTCTGCCGTGCAGACCGGATCTTCTGAGCAGAATGGAGGGCAGAATTCTACATCCCAACCTACCCTCTCTGAGCCTAACAGCATGGCTCCTGAATTCCTGCAGTATGGTCACCTAGGGCTCTCACAGGAGTGTATGAACATCTTGAAAGAGTCCAAACGGCCTTCCACGCGGCGTTCTTACGCTTTTAAGTGGAAGAGATTCTACATATGGTGCTGTCAACAAGGTCACAATCCCATACGGGCTCAGGAGGATGTCATACTGTCCTATTTGCTTTATCTGGCAAAGTCCGGTCTGCAGGTATCATCTATTAAGGTACATTTGTCTGCTATTACAGCTTATCGCAAGTCACCTTCTCAGGAATCCTTCTTTACGAAACCTGTAGTCAAGGATTTCTTAGAAGGTTTGAAAAAAGTTTTTCCTCCCATTCGGAGACCTTCTCCTCCATGGGAACTGAACATAGTATTGGCAAAACTTATGGGCCCTCCTTTTGAACCTATACATAAGGCCTCTTTACAACACCTTACGTGGAAGACGGCTTTTCTAGTGGCCATTACTTCAGCGAGGAATCCAGGCCTTGTCTTCCAAGGAGCCGTACACGGGTTTTCATGACAATAGAGTGGTTCTACGAACTCACCCATCTTTCCTTCCGAAGGTGGTGTCAGAATTCCATATCAATCAGACTATATCTTTACCGACTTTCTTTCCCAATCCGGAGACTCCGGCAGAGAAAGCATTGCACTCCTTAGACTTGAAAAGAGTGCTGAAATGTTATCTGGATAAGACAAAATCGATTAGACACTCTAACCGTTTGTTTGTAAACTATGGTCATTTGAGGACAGGAGAGGCAGCATCTAAACGAACGATATCAAGATGGATAGTTTCTTGTATTGTTAATACTTACCAGCTAGCTAATAAACAATTACTAGCGAGGCCTAAAGCGCATTCCACAAGGGGAAAAGCGGCTACTGCTGCCCTCCTTAACAATGTTCCAATTTCTGAGATTTGTAAGGCTGCTACATGGAAGTCTGTGCATACGTTTACTAGACATTACTGTTTAGACTCAGATGCAAGAGCGGATGCCCAAGTGGGGCAGGCCTCTCTGAGAAATTTATTTGCATAATACGTATCTATTCCTGCACTTCTATCGGACAGTCCGCAGGGTTTAGGGATGGGCTTGCTAATCTATGCAATGTTTATGACTATTGATGAGGATGCCCTGGAAGAGAAGGATAAGTTACTTACCTGTAAATCCTAGTTCTCTTCCAGGGGTATCCTCATCAAAGTCATAAACAACCCTCCCTCCTCCCCGGACTCACGTCTTCTAGAAGTGCAGGACAGACTGTCTTTGGAATCAGTTACACAGATTGTCACCGTAAAAAAGTACTGACCTAACTGTGAACCAACTGCCACCTTTCCTTCACCCCTGAGACATGGTGGGATACTGGAGGTGCTCAGGGTCTTAAAGGCACGGTGCCAAAGTTTTTATGGTTCTCCTGTGTTAACCTGCATGCAGCCTATTGGCTAAGAATGCTCCATTGTTTTTCAATGTAGTTTTTTCTCTAGATATTGCTGCTGCTTATTTCCCTAAGCCCAGTTTTGGGGGCTTGGGTAAATATTTATTCTCTATTGTAGTTTTATAATATAAAAAAAAAAACTTCATAGAAATAAAGCATTTTAGCCTGTTTTTAACATTATAGCCTGCATTGCTGTTTTTACACATGTATAATATGTGTGTATTTTATATATGCTCCGGGGTCCCCGCACAAGGGCGGGAATATTCAATGTTTATGACTTTGATGAGGATACCCCTGGAAGAGAACTAGGATTTACAGGTAAGTAACTTATCCTTCTAAGTCGTGCTTAGACTGCCGGGCCATGGCACTGAAAGCTTTTAGGGAGCAGTCTCTAAAGCTGCTTGCGGTGAATACCAGTTACTGCGACTCCTTGGAGGTCTCAGTTCTGATCGAGGGGCAGGTCGCGGGACAGCTCCAGGAGCCCCAAGTCCTCTTCTTTGTACCTCAAGGTACTGAGGACACTCAAGGAAGAGGCACAAGAAGAAGCCTAAACGGACTTCAACTTCGCCTCAGCCTCCACGACAAGTGAGGAACATCTGTGTTCCAGGCACAGTTCTGCTGACCAGTTGCTAGGTCTGACTAAATGCCTTCCCCCGTTCCCAGGAGCCGGAGTGACCCCCACTCAGTTGAAATACTTCTACACAGCCAGGCGCCTCATATTTGAGAGGCCCGACCCCTCTGGCACGTCTCCAGGCCCCGTTGGGTTGGAGGAGGCACCATTAGGTTCCGCCCCTATGGCTCCGACCTCGGCTCCAATTGGGTCTCCCAAATCTGATCTCCGGATCAGCTCTGGTTTTGCCAACGTGACCTTCTCAGGCACCGATCCCGACTCATCCCCAACAACTCGGAATGGCATTGATTGACGGCTATTCTGGAGCAGGCAGGGCCCATTGGTCCTAGGTCATTGCCTGAGCATTTTCTGGAGCAGCCAGGCATGGGTGAAGAGCAGAAGGGGGTCACTGGACTCTTTAGAATACCAGTTAGGGACCCCAACTTCATTGGACAGGTGTGAGGAACTAGGAGATGCCTGTGGACTGGACACCTTCCCAGATACTGGCATGCTCTCCCCCACCCCTACCGTGGCTACAGAGGAGGGAGCATCTTATGCAATGGTGGTGAAGAGGGCAGCGGATGTCCTTGACCTCTAACCTCCCTCTATGGCGGTCAAGACTAATTTCGACATAAGTGCTTCAGCCTGGGCAACCTCATCCGATCCCCTATTGCCCTTAAATGAGGTACTGACTTACGTCCTGCTGGGAACTTGGTCCAAGCCCAGCACAGGAGCTCCTGTAAACAGGACTGTTGCAAGCTGCCATTGCCATGCCCCGTTGATCCTAAGGTCCTCATACAACAGTCTCCCTCTGAAAACTTGGTAGTCCAAGCCTCAGCTGTTCCCCTAGACAGGGAATCCAAGAGGCTGGGTAGCTTAGACAAGAAAATGTTTTCTTCCACCAGCCTAGCATTGTGGTTGGTGAACATTGCATATCTTTTGGGCCTTTATTCCCATACCTAGTGGGATACGGTTGCCCAAGTGTCGACACAGGTCCCGAAGGAGACCCGAGCCATCCTCTCCCAAGCAGTGAAAGTCAGGAGAGATGCAGCGAAGATACCCCATTAGGTGCGATTTGGATACGACTGACTCGCTGGGCAGAGCAGTTTCCTTGGCAATGGCATTGAGGTGCCACGCCTGGCTGAAAACATCTGGCTTTTCGGGTGATGTCCAGGCCAACCTCATGGGCATTCCCTTTGATGGGACATATCTCTTCTGAGAGAAGGCAGCAAAGTTCCCCATTAGGTGTGGTTTAGATACGACTGATTCGCTGGCCAGAGTGGTTTTCTCGACAGTGGCATTGAGGCACCACGCTTGGCTGGGAACATCTGGCTTTTTGGGGGATGTCCAGGCCAACCTCATGGACATATCTTTCGGGGGGACTCTCGTCTCTGCAGAGAGAGGGCAGACTATGCGCTGGAGCGTTACAAGGACTCGCAGGCTATGACCCAAGTCCCTGGGCCTCTCAGTGACACCTCGCCCCCAGTCCGCCTTTCGTGGCTACGAAAGGAAATTGCCACTGCGCCAGCCACCGTCCTGCCCAAGCTGCCAAAAGACGTGGACGCAGTATCTCCCGACCCCATGGGTCTGGTAGCCCGAAGTCCTCCACCATCAAACCCCACCCCCTTCCTCGTGGCAGCTGCAGCCTCCAAGCCCTCCTAGACCAGATCTGCAAGACCATGGGTGCCCAGAGGGAGAATCCAACATCATCTCCATTGGCAGTCAATTACGTCGAACATATAGCTCTTGCAGAACATTCAGAGGGGCCACTCCCTCTCCTATCCCCACCCTCTTGCTACCTCCATCCCCCTAAACCTTAATACCACCAACACAAAAACATCTGACAGAGGATCATTTGCCTTGGCTCCAAGAGGAAGTTACAGCTCTCTTGGTCAAGGGAGCTATACAGAAGGTTCCAGTATAATCAGTAGGCATTTGGTATTCCTTCTCCTTTCTGATTCCCAAGAACAAGAAGGGTCGTCACCCTATTCTAGAACTCCAAACTGTCAATCTCTTCCTCAAAAAGGAGAAGTTCAGAATGCTCTCTTTGGCTCAGGTCTTGTCTGCCCTAGACCAATGCAAATGTCTGGTAGCGTTGGACTAGGAGGTTGCATATTTTCACATCTCTATCCTGCCTTGCCCTCAAGGGTTACCTGCGTTTCAAGGTAGGTAGGCCAAGAGCACTTTCAGTTCACCATGCTCACCTTTGGCCTTACCAGTGCCCCTCGGGTGTTCACCAAGGTGATGGTGGCAGTTGCAGCTCATCTGCGCAGGTCAGGGGTTTGTCTTTTCCTTCCTCAACGACTTGCACCAGGCTGAACCCATCTCCACACTACGGCCGACCTCCTGCATTTGCTGGGGTTCACTTTAAACGTGCCTAAGTCACAACTGACTCGTTCTCGGATGCTCCCCTTCATCGGAGCAGTTCTGGACACTGTGCAGTTTCAGACTTATCCTCCCAAGCAGCAAGTCCAGGATATTCAGGCTATGATGCAGATGTTTCAGCCTCTGTCCTGGATTTTGGTGAGAATGACTGAGGCTATAGGACCTCATGGCCTCTTGCATCCTGCTAGTAAATCATACCAGGTGGCGCATGCAGGCTTTGCAGTGGGATTTGAAGTTCCAGTGGGCGCAGCATTAGGGGAATCTCTTTGACATGGTGCAGATCTCAGAGGGAACTGCAAAAGACCTGCAATGGTGGTTGGTGAACTGTAACTGGGTCAAAGGCAGACTTCTCTCCCTTCCCCAACCAGATCGGACAGTAGTGACAGATACGTCACTCCTTGGATAGATCGGCCATATGGGAGAGGTGGAGATCAGAGGCATTTGGTCTCCGGAGGAATCCGGACTCCACAGCAGCTTGCTGGAGCTCTGTGTGATCCGGCTAGCGTTGAAAGCATTCCTTCATTCTGTCATGGGGAGGTTGGTGCAGGTGTTCAGACAACACCACCACCATGTGCTACTGCAGCAAGCAGGGTGGGTTGCGGGTAGCGGACCCTTTGAAAGAGGCCCTGCATCTCTGAACATGGCTTGAACAGCAGGGCATAACCCTGGTGGTTCAGCACCGGACAGATTCTCTGAACACAAGGGTGGACAAACTCAGCAGTAGATGCCTAGCAAATCACGAATGGTGGCTCCATCCGGCGGTGGCGCAAGAACTCTTTCAGCAGTGAGGAGAACCTTGGGTAGATCTTTTTGCCTCCAAAGAGAATGTGCAATGTCAGCAGTTTTGCACCTTGGAGTTTCCAAGGTGGCTATTGCTTGGAGACTCTTCATCTCGAGTGGAGATTTTCACCCATACCACTTCTGCCAGAGTTCTCAAGAAGATCAGGAATGAACAGGTCAAAGTCATCCTTGTGGCTTCTGACTGGGCAGTGAGCGTCTGGTGTCCGGAGCTTCTGGAAATATTGATCAATTCTCCGATCAGGCTGCGCCTTCGGAAAGGGCCTCTGTTGCAGCAGCAGGGGAGGGTTCTCAACCTGAACCTGTCAGCTCTCCACCTCCTTGCGTGGAGATTGAGCGGCGACAGTTGATGGATTTCAACCTTCTTCCCGAAGTCTATAACGTTATCTTGGCAGCCAGGCATTCGTCTACTAAAACAGTATACACCAGACGTTTGTAAAATATTGTTCAGAAAAGTCCATTGACCATCTTTTTGACATTCTTCTCTTCATTCTTCCCCTTCCCCAGCAGGGCTCGACTCTGGCTACTCTTAAGTGTTGTCGCTCTGCTGTGTCCGCCTTCTGCGACTGCCGGTCCAACCCTCTTTATTTAAGTCCCTTGTTGTAAATAGGTTTCTGAAAGGGCTTATACATATGTTTCCCCCTTCGTCTTTCATCATACCTCAGTGGGACCTGAACCTGGTTCTCTTTTACCTCGTGTGCTCCTTTAGAGCCCCTACACAATTGTCCCCTCTGGCTGCTTACTGTAGGAAAGTAGGATCTTTCTGACAGTTACCCACACTTTTTGCCTGGTGTCAGTGTGTTTAGTCTGCAGTACACTGGGATCCTGCTAACCAGGACCCCAGTGCCAGTGTTTGCTCCCCTAAAATTGACTTGGTCAGTGACACCCGACATTTATATAATGGGGGACTCCTCTAAGTCCCTGCTAAATGGTACTTAGGTACCCAGTGTAGGAAGCTTGCCTCATGTGTGATGGACACCTATGGTGTTTGCACCTTATACCAGGTCCAGGCATTCCCTATTGGTGAGTAAGACGGTGTCTAGGAAGCCAGGGCTCTCTAGTGGTAGCTGTGGTGAGCAGCCAAGACATATCTAGGAGCGTAAAGCACTTGCATTACCACAGCAGTCACACAGAGATGTGGAACACAGCAGTCATACACAGAGATGTAGAATTCCTGACGCCCAGGACACATTGTTTGGGGTCAAGGGCAACAAGTTTTCATGATTATTTTGTCCCCCTGCAGCACAAACCCTTTCGCTGCCAGTTTACAGAGAACGGAACTGTCTGCAGTTGAGGTTATGAGTGTAGATATCTTAATGCTGTTCAAACTTGTATTTATTGTTCATTAATGAAAAGCCTTCATTATTAGAGTGAGCGCTGATATAAACTTTTTAAAGTCACACTGCACTACTGACAAAGTATACACACGCTTTGAAATGTTTGACAATATGAGGCTAAGTAGTAGTAAAAAATACTTTAAACGGTCATACATGACCATTGAAGTGCACATAAATATAAATTACATTTAAAACATTCCTGAAATACGTACAAAGGCACGAGTAGAGAATATAAAATATTACTAAAAATCCTACTGTTGAGGCTCATTAAATAACTCAATCCTCAATCCTAAAAATCATGAACTCCATGCCTTGGGCAGAATGTTAGTTCCCCAAATTGCCAAAAGTCCCACCATTAATAATTTCAGAAACTAATTCAGTCCAGTCCAGTAACTTAGAATGATGTTTCCTAGTTCAATAATTATCGACCTAGGCTAAAATCTTTTGGCGCCTGCACCAGAATGACAGGAGAAATCTGCTTACTGAAAATACTATTTCCTCTGTTGTGTCATGTTTTAAAATTCTCAAGGCCTGACAATGATCTGTTATCCTGAGCTACAAGCAGATTGGGCAAATCATCTTCTTCTTCGAACACTACTCTGGGCATGTAAATAAAACGTGTGCTTCAGTCTACTGGTGAACAAGCTTAGGGGGAGGGAGCCTGTCCTGAATCTTATAAACAGACTGTTAGCCAGGGCCAGAGTGATCTTGTCAAGATATGGTTCAAAGCAAGGGAAGAGTTGTATCTCCAAAAAGCTGCTTGTCAATGTGTCGTGAGTGCCCGACAAAGCTGTCTGTTGGTATGTAAACTCACAATATCCTTTTTTAGTATTTGGGTGTCAGCTTTGCGTAAGCAATCGGGCTCATCCCAGAACCTATTCAGGTTCAGTTTACTGAACCAGTCTCGCACTGACTTCATCCAGGGAATGCAGCTCGCGTTGTCTGGAGTAATCAAATCCCTTACTGAGTCCCTATAATGACTCGGTTCATTAGTAGACCACAAACGGACCCAATAAGCAAGAGACCTTAAAGCTGTTAAATATGCCACTCTATGCAAGTTTTTTTAATTTTTTTAAATTTATTTTGCAATTTTATAAACATATGACAACCCCAGGCGCGGAGCAAATACATAGATACATAGATAGTCCAGCAGTGTCCAGATTTTAGCAGTTGGAGTCAGCCAATAAGATACAGCAAGAAGAGATTCCCAACGTGCTCAAAGCATCAAATTCCAGTCATCACCTTGTACACTGAGCAAAAGAAATAGCAGAATCATCCAACCTGACAGCATACATGGCGCTGACGAACAACGACCTAAGCCAATCCTCCATGTGCATGACCACTCAGAAGGAAAAAAGTACATCAAGTTTCATTTATGAGACTCCAAGAAGGAGCGAAGCAGAGCCCAGATATCCCTTGGACGGGAGCACTCAGGGGCCAGTTCCCAAAAGTCGTTAATTGCTCCGGACAGAACACTGCATCACGCAGCCAATCAGCCCCACGTGGGCCCCTGCCCCTCCCCCAGCACATCGCCACTCTTCTTTTAGCCAACGATAGCAACATTCCCACAAGTCGTCGCAACACCGGCGGCACCCCATCCACCAGTCCAAGCAGCGCCAACACAGGGGAGAGAGGTAGATCCAAGCCAGTCATGTCCGCAATCGCCTGCATCATCTCTAGCCAAAAGGAATGCACTTCCCACAATTCCACACCAAATGCATGAAATCGGCATCCGGTGCGCAGCACCTTTCACAATGTGCATCTTCACGCAGCCCCGTAGCATACAAACTTCGAGGGGTGTAATAGAAGCGATGTAAAAATTTGAAATGAATAAGCCGCTGTCGGCGACAGCGCTCTCATGTGCGCTCAGCAGCTCCTCCACATTGCCTCAGAAATATCCTCCCCAACATCCAGCTCCCACCTTGCCTTAGCAGCCACGGCTACATCGCTTTGCTGTTCCTGCAAACACCGATACAGCTTGGTAATGAGTCTATGCGGCGGCTGCGCGCACCACAGCATCTCCAGCGCCTGGCATGTCTTCGGCATCACCGGAAGGCCGGCAAATCGCGCACGGAGCATCGCATAAACACGCAACACATATAACCGATGTAAAGCATTGTCAGCTCCAGCGCTAAGCGCCTCCTCCGGAGAGATCAATCGCTCCCCCTCAAACCAATCTCCCAACGAAGATAGCCCGAGCCAACAAGGAAGTCTTGCAACCGCACATCCCGGGACATCCTCTCATCGGCAACATCTAGCACCGGCATCGCAGGAGCAAAGGGCTCACACGTCCCTGACCCGCGAAATAAAGCCGCCCAAGTCCCGGAGTTGCACGCAACTGTGTCCACCCCTGAGACCGGGGCCGAGACAAGCACCCAGGTAACCTTGGCAGCCTTTCCGGCCACACTGCATCACTCTCAGGCGCAAGATGAGGCAAATACCTCACGGGCGGATCCAATAGGACGAAAACTGAGCCTGCGCACAATAGTAATAAAGCTCCAGATTGGGGGCAGCAAGACCACCCAGCTCGAATGGCAGCGTCCGCTTCTCCCAAGCAATCCTGGCCGCCCAGACCAACCGCACTAGAGCCGAACGGAACTGCTGCAAAAAAAACAGCGATCCTGTCCTCAAGCTAAGGTACCAACCTGCCATAGTTAGCAAGCCAAAGAGTTTCTACGTCCAACTCAGCCAAATTCCCAAGTATCTGACCGGACTGCTCACCCACTCAATAGGATATCGTGACGAAAAGCTCGCGGTTCCAGCAGTGAGGGGCAGCACGACCGATTTAGACCAATTTATAATTATACCAGAAAAGGCGCTAAATCGGATGACCTCATTAAGCAGGACATCAAGGTTCTTACTCGGTTCACGTACATACAACGCAATATCGTCGGCATACATCTAAATTAGTATAGGTTGATGTCGGAACGGCAGCCCCCTGCTGTTATGGTGCTGTTGCAGAAAAGCCGCCAACGGTTCCATTGCTATTGCAAAAAGTAACGGGAACAAAGGGCAGCCCAGGCTGGTCCCCCAGGCCTCTGGGAAGGGATCAGAAACGCTACCATTCAGCCGCAGTCGAGCGACAGGGTCCGTATACAGCAAGCGAATCAGCTTCATAAATCACGCACTCATGCCCACCCTGCCAAGGAACGCAAACAAATATTGCCATGCCAGGGAATCAAACGCCTTTGAGGCGTCCAAAAATACCTCAACAGCCTCCTCCTCCACCGCAAGGCCACCCACAACCGCGAAGAACATACATAGATTATGCATCGTCGACCGCCCGGCACAAATCCAGACTGATCAGGGAGCACCAACAGCGGCATCAATGGCTGCAGCCTCGCCGCTATCAGCTTAGCTAAAATTTTATTGTCCACATTGATCATAGAGAGCGGGCGGTACGAATTATGGGGATCCTTTCCAGGCTTAAGAATCGTGACAATCAGTGCCTCCCGAAGGGAAGCAGGAAGAACCCCGGTCTCCATCGCCTCAGCATAGACCTCCAGCAGGTAGGGGGCTAAAATATCGTAATACTCTTTATAAAAGGCAGGAGTCACGCCATCTAATCCCGGGGACTTGTCACCGGGCAAGCCGCTGATTACCGCCTTAACCTCCTCCACTGAGAAGGGCGCATCAAAATAAGCTCTATGTGCCTGCACCGCTTCAGAGTTCATCTTGGTGGGTGCAGAGTACAAATCCATAAAATATCTAGTAAAAACCTTCATGACTCCCTCCGTTCCAGCCACTCGCTCACCCTCCAGCCCATCTATTTCAGTAACATATCCGCTAGCCCAGGGTTTACGCAGCATGTTTGCCAGCGTGCGCCTGGCCCTGTCTCCCTCACCATAGCACCTTGCCTTGGCATATTTCCCCAAAAAGCAGACTTCCCACAGGGATGCTTCTTCATACCGAGATACCGCGTTAAGCAGAGCCGCCAACGTGTCGCCAGCCCAATCTACCACTCATTTCGCCTCCAGATCAGCAATTCGCGACTCCAACTCGACCAGCTCCCGCCGCAGCGCACGAAGCACTCCATGCTGCTTAGAAAGACACACTCTGCGGATAACCACCTTGAAAGTCTCCCAAAGCATCCCGGCAGAGCCCACCGACCCACTGTTCTCATCAAAAAAATGTATGATAGCCTTGCGAACCTCCTCATGAAATGCCGCATTCCGGAGTGTTCCCTGTGGCAGACGCCAGGCAAAAGCGGCACTCGGCCCCCCAGGTATCACCAGCTCCAGTTTAACCGGAGAATGGCCCGAGAGGGTCCGGGCCAAGTGCTCCACCGACCGTGTCCAGAGCTACACATCCCTTGTGCCCAGCCAGCGATCTATACTGGTCCAGCTATTGTGTACATAATTAACACACGTGCCCTCCCTCTGATTTCCATGTTTCACTCTCCATAGGTCAATCAAGGCACCATCACTCATTATGGTCGCTAAAGCAGTGGCAGCAGCGGAGTGTCGCGCCTTGGCCGAGCTCTCCTGGTCCAGGACCACATTGAAGTCTTCCCCCCCAAATCACAGCACCACTCCCCATCGAGTCGATCAGACCCCACACCTCGCAGAAGAATTCAGGGTCGTCGACATTAATACCGTAAACCGAAACAAGTCGACAGAGCCTATCCAATAGCATTCCGCTCAGCAGAACATATTGCCCATTCGGATTCACTATTGCTGGGTGTGTACGCCAATCCGCATGTGACAAGCTCTGTTCAGGCTGGGCCTTCTCAGGTAATATCGGGGTCAGCTCCGACACCCTGACTTCAAACAGCTGAACCCAGCTCTCGATGTCCTAGAATTAGGCTACCTCAAACTCCCGGAAGAGTGTATGCTAGTTCTGTGTGAGGAATGCACACCAATCACTTGTGCCTTCTATGCAGCTAAATGGAAAAGATTTGTCCATTACTACATAGACCCTTAGAAGGTCTTCCTTCAAGAAATCATCTGCCTGCTGCATTTACAAAAGCAGGATTGGTATACACTTCGATCTGCTTACATCTGGTCACTACTGTGGCATACATGCAAAACAGGCGACATGTACCTCTTCTGTATCCTGGTTATCAAGGCCTTTATGGAGGTCTGAAGAGCTGTATGTTCCACAGTGTCTTCAGTAAGTTGAATGTAGTTCTCACTCAGCTCACAGGCCCACCTTTTCAACATCTCTACTCCACTGATCTACCGTTCCAGGCATTGGAAGTGGTGACTCTTCTCTCAGGTGCATGGATTGCAAGCTTTGACCATAGGGTACCAATTCATTCAAGTGCACTAGAGTAGGGAGGCCCTTGGAACCAGAATTCCTTTCACATTATTGAGACCATTGAGCTACCAGACTTCCTCCCACACTGAGAATCTGTAGTAGAAGGGGCCTTCCCTCTTTCTTAAAAGGGCACTCTTGTAATAGATCAGCAGGAGTAAGTCCTTTTGAAAGACCAACCTCATCCTGGACAGACCATCTCTAAGTTGGGTATTGCAAGGTGGATTGGTACATGCAGTCATACCTCCTGTGCCGAAGGCAAGCACACCCTGCTCATGCCCCAAGAGCACAAGGAAGAAGGTACCACCATGGCCTTCCTAAGTAACATTCCTTCAGCAGACATCTGCCAGTGTGCCACCTGATCAGCATTCCATACAGTGACTAAACACTACTGTCTAGAGGATCCCAAAAGCAGCCTTCAATTGGCCAGAATGTGTTGAACTTTGCAGCAAACACCTGCCTGTTAGCCACTGCATTCAAGAGGATTGCGTTAGTCCATGCAGGCACACATACTATGAACTGGCCATTCGTAGCATGTAATGCTGTGCAGTCGCTTGCGCCAGTTAATGCAGATGTATCAAGCATGGCAGTATTTGGACATGGAGTCAGCCGGCACCCTGTGTGCCATGCCAGAGATAGTGGTTAACCCAGGGTGATGTAGCTTATGCGGATCCCTTTATCTTTTCCTTCCCAGCACATTCTTCAAGGGTCTTTAATAAATCCCCATTTTGCTCTCACTTTCCAAACTAGATGGTTGCAGTTTTTGGCCCTGGCTTGGCTGACACCCAGGAAATCTTAACATTGGGCATTTCTGAAATCCTTGAGAATCCAGGGTGGGCTGACTTGCATGGATCCCCAGAGTTTCAAATCCACAGTGCCCTGCAGATTTCAGGGTAGGGGTGAAAAAAAACATGTTCCTTAAATTAGTGACAAAGCTGTAACTTCCAGATAAATGTCAATTTCTCTTCCAGGGGATCCTCATCAAAGTCATAAACATTGAATATTCCCGCCCTTGTGTGGGGACCCCGGAGCATATATAAAATATATACCTATAAAGTATGAAATATGCACGACAAATATATATATACAGCATTTTTAGTTGTCATATCTTTCATACTAAACTCATATATACATGTGTAAAACAGCAATGCAGGCTATAATCATAAACAAGCTAAAATGCTTTATTTCTATGAATTTTTCTTTTTTCTTTTTTTTTTTTAAATCATTATAAAATTACAATATAGAATAAATATCTACCCAAGCCCCCAAAACTGGGCTTAGGGAACTAAGCAGCAGCAATATCTAGAGAAAAAGTGAAAAAAACTACATTGAAAAACAATGGAGCATTCTTAGCCAATAGGCTGCATGCAGGTTAACACAGTAGAACCATAAAAACTTTGGCACCGTGCCTTTAAGACCCTGAGCACCTCCAGTATCCCACCATGCCTCAGGGGTGAAGGAAAGGTGAAAGTTGGTTCACAGTTAGGTCAGTTCTTTTTTCCGGCTTCTTCTGAGAGGATCCTGGAGCATTGAGCTCTCAGTTTTTCTGAGTTTTTCTCAGAAAAATACTTAAAAACAGCGTTTTTTCCTGTTTCACTCGACATCTAACATCTTTGTCTCAGTTTGGCAGTTTTTTCCTGACAGAAAAATGCCTTCCCTTTTTGTCAAATGCCCTTCTTGTGGGAAGAAGGCCCAGTCAGATCCACACTCTTTGTATTGTGTGCCTGCCTCAGAGTCACTGCCCTGACACTTGCAAACACTGCAAGAATATGTCAAAGAGGACTCTGAAGGACAGAGAAAAGATCAGACTTCATGGGCTTCACGAGAGGCAGAAAACATCGTCCTCTTCGCTTCCCAGGCAGCCAACAGGCCACTCTCAGGAGAGAATGGTTAGGTTGACGTCAGCAGGTAGGAAAGTACCTGTTTGTTCCCCGTCGACGTCGTCGCTGCCACCATCTCACCGCCATAGATCGCAGTTGACGGCAACCCGACCGACGTCGAAGGACACGGCGTCGAGAGAACATGGCCATCGCAGGGGCATATCTCCTTCGACGGCAGCACGCCGATCGACATCGAGCCATCACCGGCGTGCCCGTTCGCCGCGAAGACCTCACGCCCCCCGACGTCAAGAGACACGACGTCGAAATCGCCACGGCGGCAAGAGCGACATCCGCCGTCGGCCACCCACCGCTCCACGTCGAGGTAAACAACAGCGAGTAGGTCAAGGTCCAGAGATCGCCGTTCGACGTCAAGACACTCTACGTCGAGGCACTCAACGTCGAGACACAACGTCGAGGCAAGAACAACCGGCGTGCCCTTCGACGTCAGCACAGCCGTCGACGTCGACACAGGTTTTACCTGTCTCGCAGGGAGTAGAACATCGTCCTCCAGCAGATAAGGCCGCGCCATCTGCAGTGGTCTCCATACGGAGCGATTCATCTCGTTCGAGAGTGGCATCATCGGGGCATGTTTCACCCATCAACTTATCACCAAGATGGTTGGAGAGCCTTAATAGACCAGCAGGCCCCCCGGATTCACAGTACTCACGAATGTACTCTCCTACAGCCTCTCTCCAGAGAACACCATCACCGACAGCGCGGGCAGAACGGGCCCGTTCTGCTCCTCGCCAACCGTCCACGAGGCCTGGGCGCTCTGTTACAGCGTCTCGCAGCAGGTCACGTTCCCAACGGCGATCTAGGTCATGAACACGACACAGAAGATCACCCTCTTGGTCGTCGTCAGGATCATCTGTCGGACGTTACTCCCCCACCCTAACAGATTCTCCACCAGCTAGGGTCTCACCGGTGGATGACATTACCACTTTTAATGAGGTGCTGTTAAGGGGAGCGCAGAAGTTAAATATAGAGGTTCCAGAACCATCTACCTCCTCGTCAGTCATTTTTGAGACTCTGCAGCATAGAACAGTGTCGAAAAAGCTACTGCCGCTAGTGCCTGGTTTGTTGCAGCCAACCATGGACACTTTTTTGGCGCCAGCCACCCTCAAATCTGCCCCGGCTAGGATTCTGAAAAAATATAAGGCGCCTGAACAGGACCCTTTATTCTTAAGAAATGACCCACCACCGGACTCTGTAATATTGGCCGCAGCCCGAAAAACCCACTCGGTGGCATCATCCTCCACAGTCCCACCGGACAAAGAGAGCAGGCGCATCTAGACTCTCTGGGGAGAAAAATGTGCGGCACGGCGGCATCTGTAATGAAAGTCTCCAGCGCTTCTGCACTCCTGGGCAGGTATGACCGTTCTCTGTGGGACTCCCTCAACAGATTCACAGAAAAGTTGCCTAGGGAAGACAGACAGGATTTTCAAGAGATCCTGCAAGAGGGATGTCTGGTATCTAACCAGGTCATCAGCGCAGCGGCAGATGGGGCAGACTTAATTGCACATGGGTACGCACATGGAATCTGTGCAAGAAGGTCTTCCTGGCTGAGACTGACTGGTTTAAAACAGGAAGCACAACAGCGCATCCTAAATCTCCCATTCAACGGGAACTCGCTGTTTGGTACCCATGCGGATGAAGAAATGGCCCGCATGAAGACCGAGGTGGACACCATGAGGGCAGTAGGCCTGGAAAGGAAGAAAGACTTCAGGCGGAGGTATAGGCCTTATCACAGGCGCCCTTTCCAGCAGAGGGTTCAAACCCCTCACTGGTCCCAGAGGCCACAGCAAAGGCAGGGACGCCCTCTTTTTCAGGCTCATAAGGCCACAAGGGAACGGGGGTCAAGTAGACCTCAGCAGTCCACACCGAAAGCGCCGGCCAAACAATGAGATCTCGCTTCCCTCGACACTGTACACAACTCTGGTGGGGGGGAAGTATCACAGGTTATCTTCACAAGTGGCACTCTATCACAAAAGACAAATGGGTGCTCAACATTGTCGAAAATGGCTACTGTCTTCTTTTCAGACAGCCTCCACCACACTTGCCACCAGCCAAATGCAATCCATCTCATCTCAGCCTACTGCGCAAAGAGGCTCTCGCCCTCTTACGAAAGAATGCCATAGAAAGGGTTCCACCTGCGCACAGAGGAAAGGGGATTTACTCCCGTTATTTTCTGGTGGCGAAAAAAGGCAGAGAGGGCGTTTTCAGACCAATTCTGGACTTACGGCTGCTGAACAAGTACATAAGAAAACAGAAGTTCAGGATGCTGGCTCTTCACCAGATTTTCCCTCAGCTACATCAGGGAGACTGGATGTGGTCCATCGACCTGCAGGATGCATATTTTCACATCCCAATAGCTCCCAAGCATCGGAAATTCTTGCGCTTCCAAATAGCCTCACAGCACTATCAGTTCAGAGTGCTACCATTCGGCCTGAAATCTGCCCCCTGCGTCTTCTCGAAATGTGTGGCAGTGGTAGCGGCACATCTTCGAAAACAAAAGATCTTCATCTACCCATACCTAGACGACTGGTTACTGAAGGCTTCCTCTCCGGATCAGGCGAGAAGCCATTGGGACATTGTGCTCAAGGTTTTCGAGTCTCTAGGCCTTCAAGTCAACTACCAAAAGTCCACCTTGGTTCCAACACAGAACCTCCACTACCTGGGAGCAATACTAAACACAGAGCTCCAAAGAGTGTATCCTTCGGAGGAACGACTATTATCAATAAACAGGAAGTGTCAAGACCTGTTAAAATCCGACGCACCTACGGCCCGTCAGGTGACATCGCTGCTGGGCTCCATGGCATCATGTATTTTCATTGTCACAAATGCCAGGCTGCACGAGACCCCTCCAAGAGGCGTTGGAGAACAACTGGAGCCAAAGGACAGGTCGCTGGGAGGACAGAGTGCGGCTACCGGCAGCGGCACTTCAGTCATTGCAGTGGTGGATGCACAGACCTCACCTGTCAGTAGGTGCTCCGTTTCACCAGGTAATTCCATCCGACATTCTGGTAACGGATGCGTCTCTTCAGGGATGGGGGGCTCATCTGGGTCCCCTTCAAGCTCAGGGCCTGTGGTCCGACAAGGAAAAGAACTACCACATCAGTCTGCTGGAACTCAGAGCGGTCCATCTGGCTCTCAAGTCTTTTGCTCCATCGATTCAGGGGAAATCTCTCCTAATACAAACGGACAATACAACCACAATGTATTATTTGAACAGACAGGGGGGAACGAGATCCCTACCCCTATCTCGAGAGTCCCAAACGATATGGCATTGGCTCCTGGCCAGAGGAATGTCACTTACAGCGGTTCACCTGCCAGGTCAACAAAACGTGGAAGCAGATTTCCTGAGCAGACACCTAGAGGACGCCCACAATTGGGTCCTACACGGCGAAGTCGTCGAAGACATCTTCGCTCAATGGGGTCGGCCTCAATTGGATCTCTTCGCAGACGAAGTAAACAAGAAATGCCCAGACTTCGCATCCAGGTTCTACCGTCCGGGATCTCGAGGGAATGCCCTGTTGATCGACTGGTCAGGGATATTTCTCTACGCCTTTCCACCGATTCCCCTCATACCGGCAGTGATCAACAAACTTTACAGATCCAGCACCAGAATGATTCTCATAGCGCCACAATGGCCCAGTCAATTCTGGTACACAGATCTCCTCAACCTATCGGAAAAACCTCACAGGAGGCTGCCGTGCAGACCGGATCTTCTGAGCAGGATGGAGGGCAGGATTCTGCATCCCAACCTACCCTCTCTGAGTTTAACAGCATGGCTCCTGAATTCCTGCAGTATGGACACCTAGGGCTCTCGCAGGAGTGCATGAACATCTTGAAAGAGTCCAAATTTCCTTCCACGCGGCGTTCTTACGCTTTTAAGTGGAAGAGATTCTACATATGGTGCTGTCAACAAGGTCAGAATCCCATACGGGCTCAGGAGGATGTCATACTGTCTTACTTACTTCATCTGGCAAAGTCCGGCCTGCAGGTATCATCTATTAAGGTACATTTGTCTGCCATTACAGCCTAGCGTAAGTCACCTTCTCAGGAATCCTTCTTTACGAAACCAGTAGTCAAGGATTTCTTAGAAGGTTTGAAAAAAGTTTTTCCGCCCATTTGGAGACCCTCTCCTCCATGGGAACTGAACATAGTGCTGTCAAAACTTATGGGCCCTCCTTTTGAACCTATACACAAAGCCTCTTTGCAACACCTTATGTGGAAGACGGCTTTTTTGGTGGCCATTACTTCCGCGAGGAGGGTCAGTGAAATTCAGGCTTTGTCTTCCAAAGAACCGTACACAGTTTTTCACGACAATAGAGTGGTTCTGCGGACTCACCCATCATTTCTACCGAAGGTGGTGTCAGAATTCCACATCAATCAGACTATCTCTTTACCGACTTTCTTTCCCAATCCGGAGACAGCATTGCACTCCTTAGACTTGAAAAGAGTGCTGAAATGTTATTTGGATAAAACAAAATCGATTAGACATTCCAACCACTTGTTTGTAAATTATGGTCATTTGAGGACAGGAGAGGCAGCATCTAAACGAACGATATCAAGATGGATAGTTTCTTGTATTGTGAATACTTACCAGCTGGCTAATAAACAATTACTAGCTAGGCCTAAAGCGCATTCCACAAGGGGAAAAGCGGCTACTGCTGCCCTCCTTAACAATGTTCCAATATCTGAGATTTGTAAGGCTGCTACATGGAAGTCTGTCCATACATTTACTAGACATTACTGTTTGGACTCAGATGCAAGAGCGGATGCCCAAGTGGGGCAGGCCTCTCTGAGAAATCTATTTGCATAATACGTATCTATTCCTGCACTTCTATTAGACAGTCCGCAGAGTTTAGGGATGGGCTTGCTAATCTATTCAATGTTTATGACTATTGATGAGGATCCCCTGGAAGAGAAGGATAAGTTACTTACCTGTAAATCCTAGTTCTCTTCCAGGGGTATCCTCATCAAAGTCATAAACAACCCTCCCTCCTCCCCGGACGCACGTCTCCTAGAAGTGCAGGACAGACTGTCTTTCGAATCAGTTACACGAATTGTCACCGTAAAAAAGTACTGATCTAACTGTGAACCAACTGTCACCTTTCCTTCACCCCTGAGGCATGGTGGGATACTGGAGTTGCTCAGGGTCTTAAAGGCACGGTGCCAAAGTTTTTATGGTTCTCCTGTGTTAACCTGCATGCAGCCTATTGGCTAAGAATGCTTCATTGTTTTTCAATGTAGTTTTTTCCCTAGTGATTACTACTGCTTATTTCCCTAAGCCCAGTTTTGGGGGCTTGGGTAGATATTTATTCTCTATTGTAATTTTATAATGATTAAAAAAAAAAAAAAAACATAGAAATAAAGCATTTTTGCTTGTTTATGATTATAGCCTGCATTGCTGTTTTACACATGTATATATGAGTTTAGTATGAAAGATATGTCTACTAAAAATGCTATATATATATTTTTCGTGCATATTTCATACTTTATAGGTATATATTTTATATATGCTCCGGGGTCCCCGCACAAGGGCGGGAATATTCAATGTTTATGACTTTGATGAGGATCCCCTTGAAGAAAACTAGGATTTACAGGTAAGTAACTTATCCTTCCAGTAAATTCTATATTTTTCATCTCTCCATCTCCATCATTCATAAGGCCTGCCCTCTTTTTCCTGTACTTCCAGCTGGACTCTTAATATAGATTCCATTTATAGATGGGTTACAGAACACGCAGTTGACAGAACGTGTCTCTGCTCCCACCACCAAGCTCTCCGCTTTTCTTACAATCACCTGCTTCAAGCATCTGAGCTTAATCTTCCTAGCTCACTTCACGTGCTATAGTTTCTGTGCTTCTGCCGTCCAAAAAAAGCATGGCCCACCAAGGTCTGAAAAACGAGGAACTCCGAAGTAGCCACGGTGAGTAACATTTATTGGTTTCCTGCTCTCCTGATTCTTTTAAACTTGCCCACAGGTAGTTGGCCGCTTTTGGGTGTTTGCTTTTTACTTGTGCTTGTTAGTAAGTGTGTGTGTTCTGTTTGTGCTGGTTTAGTTGTAGTGTGTGATATTTGGAAGTAGAGCAAATGGCGCAGTAGGTATGTGGTGCTTTCCAACATGCGCCCTCTCACACTGTGTGCTGCTTGAATTTGGACTTAACTGCTTTACATTCCTTTGACACAGGTTGCTGTGAAAGTTAATCAGGGGTTTCGGACACTTTATACCCAGCTGACACACTTTATCCCATGTTCCTACAGCAGAAAGGCCCGAAGGTGGATCCCACCAGATCAAATAAAATCTTTGTTGGTGGAATCCCTCACAACTGTGGAGAGACTGAACTCCGGGACTACTTCAAGCGATTTGGTGTGGTGAGTAGATCCCAACAATTACTTGTTGTAGCAGTCTTGTTATCATCTAGTACTTATTTCCTGGTTTAGTCTTGACTTTCTCTTGCACTAGAATTTACATTGTGTAGGGCGCACATTGCTTTGGAAAAAAAGCGGTTCTTATTTTACTGAGGAAGCTTCCACTTTTCAAAGGAGGCATATTTGCAGACTGGTAGAAAAATAACCGGAAGAAAGTGTCCTGTGAGCAAAAAAGAAATGTTAAGCCCTCTTTGTGTAATCTTCTGTAGCTTTCACATCAACTCCTCCATTCACAGCTTGTAGGAACTGGTGCCACTTTTTAACTGGATCAAAAGTATGTGCCCTGGCGTTTATAAATGACTACAGCTAGATACGTAACCGTGCCCTGCTCATCTTGAACAACCTCCTCACTCCATGCTTATTTTGTTTGTGCATTGATTCACATAATATCAATATTTTGCCTTTGTGTATTTTTATTAAGTTCCTGCAGCCTACATCAGTAAATATTTTACTGTGGAGTTATGCCTTATGAATGGTAGAATATCGTCTGCACAAAAAAGCAGAACTTTTTAACCTTGCACTATACACTGCTTCCCAGTGGTTTGCGCTCAGATTACTTATGTGACCCAACTCCAGGTTCCTCTTTGGATCTGAAATCTCAAAATGTCGAACAAGTCTGAGTCTCTCTTGGGCACCAGATGCTGCTGATCAATGCTGTCATCCTAGCCACATAACGTCTTATCATGGTGTCACATCAGTGTATGTGAAGCACACTGGTGCCAGTAACATCCGTCCTTTCCTTCTTCCCTCCACCAGCCTGGGACTGGGCCCAGCAGTATGTTCGTCCTTCGGTGGATTAATGATAGCTCTATGCTAGTCCACAGCTGGGATCCTGGGGCACCTTTTTTTTTAAACCAAACACATTTTCGACAGCCTATTGCAAGCTATATTGGGCAATTTTCTTTTCTTAAAAAAACAAATGCTAATGATAAATTATGACAACCATTGGCATAGCCAAGCCGTCTCTGCAATGGGAGTGCCTAATTACACAGATGGCAAAAGAGGCACTGATTTTGCACATCAGGTTTGTTATTTCTGACTTGTTAGTGAACAGATGTATGCATTGGTGAGAAAAGCTTGTGATTTACAGGACAAGATGAGCTTTATATTTGCTTGCTGGGCTCTTTTGTTTGAATCACTGACATAGTGAGCCTTGCCGTATTGTTGACCAATGGGCAGCAAAGAGCCCATTCAGTGCCATTAAGCTAAGCACGGACATATAATGCTGCTCGATGAATAGCAGCGAGGCCAGGGTCGCTGAACACACCACCCATGGGCACAGAGGCACTTTTTTAATGAACGGATGTGTGCGTTGGTGATAAGATTGTGATTGGCAGCTGTTGCAAATGCCTAAGATATTAAAATGTAAAACACATGCACACTGCAAATATAGAAATGACACCAAAATTGTTTGCTTGTATTACATTCAAGTTTGTATTTTGATAAATTGAAAACATTAATGAATATCTGTATATAATCCCTAGAGGAGATACCCTCAATACACTGTTATATTTTGGCTTGAAAGCTGCATGAATCACGTCATAGCTCACATTTTAACAGTAAAAAAACCACAGATTTTTGGGGGGAAGACTATTTTGCTGGGACGAAAGTTCGAACACCGCCACCCCTATGCTGAAGAGCGCACATTCGGCAATATTGTTCTCTTCTGAGACCATGTTGGAATCAGTCAATTCCCAGTCTGTGAACGTTAGTTAGGTTTTCGCTTGTTAATAATAACCATTTGCATTAGCCTTAAAATGGGGATACAAAGAAAATACAGGTCTTTATCAGTTTGTACAGGTATGGTATGAAGCCAGGCCTGTCAGAAGATGCCCCCCCAATAGTGCGCCGTAGGTTGGTGGGGACGTCAGTGCATCGCTGATAGTTGTGCGCAGACAGCATTTACTTGCGTTTGTGCCCTCCTCCGGCTGGCTTGCATTGCTCTTGCAGGTCCCTCACGATGCATTCCCGCTGCAGCACAGCCGGTCTAAGTTGAGTGTCCAACAGCGCAAGCTCACACTCCAGAGCCGGTGCAGCCACAACACTGCCCTGATAAGCGTCTGTAAAACTTACCATCTGTGACCCGGGTTCACTGTCCCACGCTGGGCCGCTGTTCAGCAAGGAGTGCTGGTCACAGAGCCCGTGAGGGGTAACAGGAGAGGACCTCACTGCCTGTTGGGGATCATGTGATGAGACTTGGTCTCCGTTGTGCTTGATTGGAAGCAGGGTCGTGGGTAGTTACTGAGGCACCTTTGCAGACTGAGTTGGACATCTTTAGTCTGAGGGTATGGACAAGACCCAGGGTGGTTGGTAAACAAGAATGGCGACCAAAGATACATGGGCGATGGCAACATCAACTGTGTACAGTGTGGGGATAAGATTTTTTTTGTTAATGGCTCTTTGAGCGAATGAAAACACCAGCACTCCTGAGGACGGTTTGTAGACCAAGAAAAAAAAAGTTTTTAATTTGCTCATAAAATGAGGGATAGTGTAAATGGTCTCTGCTCTCTAGGAGAGGTAAACACAGGAAGAGGCGTGCGCTGTCCACAGTTGAAACCTAAAAGTGTCCCTGTCATTAAAACTGACAACACAAACTTCCACACATATTTTTATTATGTGACAAAAAGACAAAGCTATTTAGGGTATCCTACAGACACTACTGCTTTATCCATCATGCCCTGTCATCAGCACTTTCTCCAGGTATGGTTTTCTCTCTCTTGGAAACGGGGTCGGTCCTTATAAGCAGAGCATTGTTTCCAAACTCCCGGTCACTTTTCTTTTAATCCCATCCAGTGGGGGCATCTAAATAAAACTGATATTCTGCCCATTAGGAGATAATTTTACATTCACCACTTAGCACTCTGCCTCTCACCCATTCGTAATGCTAAATTGAAATTAAAACATCTCAGTTCCTTTCCGTTGGAGAGCCATAGCCCACATCAGGTGCATTTGGTCCAAGTGTGTGGAAGGAACCCAATGATGAAGCATGCTGCCCTCGGTGGGTAAGGGTTTTTGTCCTAAAGAAAACATTCTCCTACATACAATATGCTTTTTTTCCAGACTTTTCTAGGCACACTGCTGCTGCGGCTGAATCTCTTAGCAGACTGATCTATAAGACCTGTCCATCGAGGGAGTTTGAACTTTATGAATATGATGTGTCAAGTTGGCAGGGGTAAAGATTGACAACGTTCTCCAGTATTGGATCTTTCATAGATTCACATGCTTGAATCATCCCCGTCGTCGAGGTGGGAGCCTCACGGTAAACTTAAATATATAAAAAGCAGTAAGTCAGTAAAAATAAACCAGTAGGCCCAAGTAGGCCTCATAAGGTATTTTACAGTCTATCCACTTTGTTTTGTGAAAAGACCCAAACTTGAGTATCAAACAATCAGGATTCAGCCCCTCCCAAACACTCCCAACAGAGGCTGAATTCCCTCAGATTTTCTACCGCACGTCGTGTGAAGGGAGTCTCCCTGAGCTCTGCTCAGTTTTTTTCCTATTTTCTGACTGAAGATTGTTTTTTCTCTCAGGAAACTAGTTACAACTTTACTATGTCTGAAAAGGCAAAGAAGGGTCTGTTCAGAGACTGTGACAACTGTGGGAAGAAGAGACTACATATTGATGACCCCCACAAGAAGTGTATTTACTGCCTTCATCCAGACCATAAGGTGAGAGACTGCAAAATCTGTCGCACCTTTAGTCAAAAAACCCTCAAAGACCGAGAGGGTAGACTTCTCTTATGGCTGCAAAAACAGAAAGCCTTAGAGCATCCTTCATCAGACAGCGAAGAGTCACCACAAACTTCTCGCCCTCAGAAAAGAACAGGTGAGAGAGATAGAGGTGCGGATGAACCACCAAGAAAAATGCACAAAAAGACTAAACAAGTCTTAACTGAAGAGGCAGTTAAACATGGACCAAAAAAGGTTCATTCAGAACCTACTACGCCGTTACACCGGAAAAGCACCTCAAAGAAACCATCCCTGTCTCTGTCACCACAAAAAGAGTCAGAAAAACTCTTTTTGGTGAAAAAACAACCGTCGACGACCGCCCCGTCGATGACAGTGTCGACGGTAACAGCGACTACGGTATCGTCGACGTTCACAACACCATCCTCACCGATGATTATGACGTCGTCGCCTTTGTCATCGACGACGATTATTACTGCAAAAATCTTCAAAAGAGCTTCGTCGGCAACCACATCGTCGACAGCGGAGGCCTCCTGGGTTCACAAATCATCCAGGGCACTCCCATCTACGCAAACTACGTCGGCGAAGCGACCGTCGTCGCTAAAATACCCGTCGACGAAGGGACCGTCGACTAAGGAAAAGACGCAGTCATGGACGGAAGCGTCGACGAGAGACCCGTCGACGAGAGACCCGTCAACGACAGTACAGTTGACGACAGTGCCGTCGACGAGAGAACCGTCGACGAGAGAACCGTCGACGAGGGAACCGTCGACGATGGATCTGACGATCACCACAGCATTAACAGTTTACAAACCTTTGGACATTTCACCAGCTCATTCCTCATACCATCATGAGGACTCCACCAGATTCTTACCCCTTTCCCTTATTAATATAGGGGACAAGCCATCTGACATTTTGCCGATGCATACATCACCAAGTAAGGTGCTGCCATACCCACCGCAACATCTTTTAGACGATGAGGATGATGACGTTCATGGAATGTTTGGGGCAGCTAGTAGCCCGTCTCAACTAAATGTCAAATGTCAAGAGTTTGATGAAGAAGAGGATCAACATTACCAGCATAGTTATGCTTCAACATCTTATCCACAGGCAAACCAACCATCGCCTCTAGCTATGCCTAGCACATTAGTGACAGATTTACAACATATGTTGAAGGACTACTATAAAAGGTTCCCACCGTCAACTCAGTCCACGCCACCTAGACCTCAGAGTTACCAGCAAGCTCAAACTACTAATGTTTCCGAAACGCCACAGGCTAGTAGACCTGTAACTAGCCAAGCTCCGGAAGCTTACCTCTCGTCGGACGACGAAAGGGAAGAGGGCGAGCTAGCAGATTCAGCGGCTAGTGAATGGGACGATTATCTCGTTCCCACACCATCTCCACCTCCAGCAGCTCCAGTGGATTCTCCTCCAGAAGACATAGGAGGTTTCCATAATATCATAGAGAGAGCGGCGAAACGTTTTGGCCTGGAAATTGTTTCCCATGAAACTGAGTGTTTTTTGTATGACTTTAAAGAGCCATCAAAGAGATCTGTAAGAGCCATACCTATTGTGGATTTCTTATGGCAGGAGGGTTTGAAGGCAATGAAAAACCCGGCAACAGTGCCTTCACAAATGCCAAGGCTAGAGAAAAAATACAAGGCCCCAGATGATTCTCCGGCCTGTTTAGTCTCACAACCGAAACCTGACTCGGTTATATCACAGGCGGCTCAACGACGATCCAAAAACCCCTCTACCCCTATTGCGTCTCCCCCAGACAAAGAGGGAAGGAGACTAGACAATATCGGTAAGAAATTCTCCTCGGTTGCTGCAGTAACGGTCAAGGCGGCAAATTCCCTCGCCATCCTGGGAAGGTACGATCGGCAGATGTGGGCAGACATGTCCGTTTTTGTAGATTCACTGCCAGAAGATCTCAAGGTGGAGGCTAAAAAGGTCTTGCAGGAGGGAGAAAGGGTTTCCGCAGAGATAATAGACAGTGCAATAGATATTTCCCTCACTGGCTTTCGACAATTAGCTGGAGCCAGCAGTCCTGCGCAGACAAGGGTGGCTTAAAGCTACTTCATTTAGACCAGAAGTCCAGACTCGTGTTCTCGACATGCCCTTCGATGGAGAGAGTTTGTTTGGCAAACATGTCGATGATATGCTGCAGGCTATCAAGACGGATACCGATACGGCAAAATCCCTAGGTACCCTGCAATATAAAAAACTACCTTTTCGTGGAGCAAGGGGTAGAGGTAATTACTCCTTTCGAGGTGGATACCAACAATACAGGTCACAATATACATCTTCCTCCACAGGACCAGGACATCAGTACCATCAACAACAGCAGCATTATCGATTACCACCAGCCGCAGCTTACAAACATCCGGCTAGAGGAAGAGGAGCTGCCCGAGCAAGAGATACAGGCAGAAAGCAATGACCAGCGGATAATCTCAACACCTCCCCAATCAATATTGAAGGTCGGAGGTCGCATCAATTCTTATTTCCCCAAGTGGAAGGCTATAACATCGGACAGATGGGTACTAGATGTGGTGACCAGAGGTCATACTCTGGAATTTATCCAAACACCACCGAGTGTCCCTCCATCGGGTACACCGCCTCTGAGGTTGAGCCAACTTCTCAGGGAAGTAAGGATAATGCTAACAAAAGGAGCAATAGAACCAGTCCCTTTATCTCAAAGGAACAAGGGATTCTATTCCCGGTTTTTCCTTCTCAAGAAACCCGCAGGAGACTGGCGCCCCATCCTGGACTTGAGAGCACTAAACAAGTTTCTAAAGAAACAATCGTTCAGGATGGTAACGTTGCAGGATGTCCTGCGTCTCTTAAACACGGGCGATTGGATGGCATCCGTAGACCTCCAGGATGCTTATTTTCATATCCCCATATATCGCAACCATCGCAAATTTTTAAGGTTCAGGGTAGGAAGTATGCACCTCCAATTCCGGGTTCTACCATTCGGTCTCAAATCAGCCCCCATAATCTTCACAAAAATGCTAGCTCCAGTAGCAGCACATCTTCGCCAGGCAGGTATCCAGGTCTTCCCTTACCTGGACGACTGGCTTATAAAGGCACCCTCAAAATTCCAAGTAACAAATCATATTTCCTATTGCCTTCATTTGTTACACAGCCTTGGGTTTGTAGTCAACTACCAGAAATCTCAGATATACCCCAAACAAGAATTGAGTTTCTTGGGAGCAATTTTGGACACAGTACGCAGCAAAGCGTACCCATCACACGAGAGGAAACAAAAGTTAACCTCGTTGGCAGACAACCTATCCAGAAAAAAGTTCGTTTCAGTCCGCATCTACAAATCATTGCTCGGAATGATATCATCGTGCATTCCGCTAGTCCCAGATTGCAGGCTCCATATGCGGCCCCTGCAAGAGCAATTGGACATACAATGGACACAGGTCCTCGGCTCCTTCGAAGACAAGATTCGCATAACGCCTCTAATGAAGAACACTATGAGGTGGTGGGCGACTCCAACCAATTTCTCAAAAGGGCTGTCTTTTCTTCTTCAAACACCAAGTTACATAGTAACAACGGATGCCTCTCTCGAAGGATGGGGTGCACATTGCCAGGACCTGCAAATCAGCGGAATCTGGAATCAGCAAGAGAGCCAGCTCCACATCAATTATCTAGAACTCAAAGCAATACACTTAGCTCTAAAAGCTTTCTTACCAAAGATACAATGTGCAAGCGTCTTAATCCGGACGGACAACATGACCAGCATGTTTTATCTAAACAAGCAAGGAGGCACAAGGTCCCTACAACTCTCGCAGCTAGCCCAACAAATTTGGACATGGGCCATCAAACACAATATTTCACTAAAAGCGGAGCATGTGCCAGGACAGATCAATGTTCTAGCAGACACCTTGAGCAGGACAGTAATTCCTTATCACGAGTGGGAGCTAGACCAGAAAACTCTCAATGGCCTGTTTCTATTATGGGGCAAACCAAACTTAGACCTATTTGCCACTCTCGAGAACAAGAAATGCCAGTTCTACGCAAGTTGGCTTCCCCAAAAAGATTCGTGGGGGAATGCGTTTTCGATGAGATGGTCAGGAGTTTATGCCTACGCTTTTCCTCCGATCCCGCTCATGCCGAGAGTCATCAGGAAAATGAAGACGGAGGGGTGTCGACTTCTACTCATAGCTCCCAGATGGCCCAGACAAATATGGTATACGGAGCTCCTCATGCTCTCCGAACGACCACATCTACCACTCAGACAGAGTCCGACTCTTTTAACGATGCACCAGGGACAAGTCACACACCCACATCCGTCGTCTCTTCATTTGTCGGCTTGGCTCCTGAACACAATGAATACTTAAATCTCTAAATCTCCCCAGAGTGTAGAGACATCTTAGCAAAAGCTAGAGCTGACACTACCAACAAAACCTATAGACTTAAATGGAAACGGTTTTGTGTTTGGTGTGCAGCGGAAAATATACATCCTTTATCTTCTACTCCGGAACAGATACTTCCATATCTCCTGCTCCTGGCAAAATCAGGACTTGCATATTCTTCCATACGGGTACATCTGGCAGCAATCTCCAGATACCGCAGATCACCAGATAGACTCTCTTTGTGTTCCACAAGAATTGTCAAACAATTTATGAAGGGCCTTTTTCGGGTCTTCCCGCCAATTAGGAAACCCCCGCCTCTATGGTCATTGAATGTTGTGTTGTTGCAACTCATGAAAGCTCCTTTTGAGCCGATCCACCAAGCTGACCTAAAATTCCTCGCATGGAAAACAGCGTTACTGTTAGCTCTTACTTCGGCAAAAAGAGTCAGTGACATTCAGGCTTTCACCATCAAACAGCCGTTCCTCCAGTTTACAAACTCAGGTGTCATCCTGCGGACAAATCCTAAATTCATTCCGAAAGTTCCCTCAACATTTCATTTAAATGAACCAGTCATCTTAAAAACCTTTTTTCCAAATCCGCAAACATTGGCGGAAAAAACATTACATTCTCTCGATATTAAAAGATGTTTAAAGTTTTATCTACAGAAAACTCAGGCCATCCGCCAGTCGGATCAATTATTTGTAGCATTCGGCGGAACAAAGAAGGGACACTCGGTGTCCAAACAGACTTTGGCAAGATGGATTGGCCTGGCGATTCAATTCTGCCATTCAAAAGCAGGAAAGCCGCTCCACACCAAGGTGAGAGCCCACTCTACAAGATCGGTAGCCACTTCAGCGGCACTCTTTGCAGGTGTACCACTACATAGCATCTGTAGAGCAGCAACATGGTCCAGCCAACACACATTTACAAAACATTACTGTCTAGAGGAGACAAACCAGGTTGATACAGCAGTGGGACAAGCAGTGCTGAGGCATCTATTTCGTTAAGGTGAGCCTCTTACACATCCCACCACCACACTCGAGGTATGGTCATTAATGGTTCATTTTCTTCTACTGTTTAACGTGTCGTATTCTCCATAATAATAGCATAAACTGTGTCAGGATTTCTTGCCACACACATTTTATTGCTTTTATATTCGTATGTTTGTGAATATAAATATAAGTTCGATGGCATCTGTCGCTGTAGATACACATGGTATGCATGAGCTCGCCATCTGGTGTTGGGTCGGAGTGTTACAAGTTGTTTTTCTTCGAAGAAGTGTTTTCGAGTCACGGGACCGAGTGACTCCACCTTCTGTGCTCATTGCGCATGGGCGTCGACTCCATCTTCGATTGTTTTCTTTCCGCCATCGGGTTCGGACGTGTTCCTGTCGCTCCGAGTTTCGGAACGGAAAGATAGCTGAAGACGGAAGATTTTCGACGGTATCGTTGCGATCCGGTTAGAGATAGACACATACAACGACGCGTTGAACATCGAAGCGCTTCGGTGCCCTTCGGGGTAGATTTCGGCACCCCGTCGGGGCCTAGTCGGCCCGACCGCGTGGAGGACAACGCCGATGGAACGGACACCGTTTCGATTCTGCCCCGAATGCCACAACAAATATCCTTATACGGACCTACACTCGGTCTGTAATCTGTGCCTGTCACCCGAGCACAGCGAAGAATCCTGTGAGGCCTGTCGGGCGTTCCGGTCCCGAAAAACTCTGCGCGACCGTCGAGCGAGAAGACTCCAGATGGCGTCCACGCCAAAAGAGCGTCGACAGTTCGAGACAGAAGAGGAACAGGAGGAATCCTTTTCCATCCAGGATTCAGACTCCGACGAGCTACACTCTACAAGAACTGTGAGTAAGACGTCGAGATCAAACCTTAAAAAAGGAAAGAAGGCCCAGGGGACGCCACTGCCAACCGGCCATGGCTCCACCCAAATTCTCGGTGACCAACAATCGGCACCGAAAAAGGCCCATTTAGTGTCGAGATCGTCCGACTCCGGTCGAGACACCGGCACGCAGCCTCCTCGAGACCGAGAGAGTGCTAAACAAAAGCATCGACACCGAGAGTTCGGTGTCGACACGGATCGACGCCGAGACAGTGGCGCCGAAGACCATAGAGGCCAAGAATTTTCGGCACAGAAAAAAAGGAAGGTTACCTCGGAGCCGAAAAAACAATCGACAGGGGTTTCGGAGCCGAAAAAAGCGACATCAGACCCTGTTTCTGGCTCCTACACTGAAGAGCATTCTATGTCTTCTCAAATGAAGAAACATAGATTTGAACAAGAACTGCAATCCACTGACGTGGATCACACGCAAAAGCGTATCTTTATTCAGCAGGGGACTGGGAAGATCAGTACCCTTCCACCTGTCAAACGAAAGAGAACGCTTCAGTTTACTCCTCAGCAACAAACAGCACAAAAGGTAACACCTCCTCCCTCGCCTCCACCTGTAACTCCGGCTTCGCCAACTTACACCCCGTCACATTCGCCAGCTCACACCGCCATGAGCCACGATGACCAAGATCAGGATGCGTGGGACTTGTACGACGCACCAGTGTCTGATAACAGCCCAGACACATACCCAACTAGGCCATCACCACCGGAAGACAGCACAGCCTACTCACAAGTGGTGGCTAGAGCAGCACTATTCCATAATGTGGAACTACACTCGGAACAAGTAGAGGATGATTTTTTATTTAACACCCTCTCTTCAACCCACAGCTCCTACCAAAGCCTGCCGATGCTCCCAGGCATGCTACGCCATGCAAAGGACATTTTCAAGGAGCCAGTAAAAAGTAGGGCAGTGACGCCTAGGGTGGACAAGAAGTATAAGGCGCCTCCTACGGACCCTGTATTCATCACCTCTCAGCTGCCACCAGACTCTGTGGTGGTAGGGGCTGCCAGAAAAAGGGCAAACTCACACACTTCTGGGGATGCACCTCCCCCAGATAAAGAAAGTAGGAAGTTCGATGCAGCCGGGAAGAGGGTTGCTGTCCAAGCAGCAAACCAGTGGCGCATCGCAAATTCACAAGCGCTGTTAGCGCGATACGACAGAGCCCACTGGGATGAGATGCAGCATCTCATTGAACATCTCCCAAAAGATCTGCAAAAGAGAGCAAAACAGGTTGTTGAGGAGGGTCAAAACATTTCCAACAATCAAATACGCTCCTCCATGGATGCAGCAGACACGGCCGCAAGAACCATTAATACGTCGGTTACCATCCGTAGGCACGCATGGCTCAGAACGTCTGGATTCAAGCCAGAAATTCAGCAGGCAGTGCTTAACATGCCAGTAAACGAAAAACTTCTGTTCGGACCGGAGGTCGACACAGCCATAGAAAAGCTCAAGAAGGACACTGACACTGCCAAGGCCATGGGCGCACTCTACTCCCCGCAGAGCAGAGGATCTTATAACACCTTCCGCAAAACACCTTTTAGAGGAGGGTTTCGGGGTCAGGCCACACAAGCTAGCACCTCACAGTCCGCACCGCCCACCTACCAGGGACAGTACAGGGGAGGTTTTCGGGGCCAGTATAGAGGGGGGCAATTCCCTAGGAATAGGGGAAGATTTCAAAGCCCCAAAACCACTACCAACAAGCAGTGACTCACATGTCACACACCCCTCCCACACAACACCAGTGGGCGGGAGGATACGTCAATATTACGAAGCATGGGACAAAATAACTACAGACACATGGGTCTTAGCAATTATCCAGCATGGTTATTGCATAGAATTCCTGCAATTCCCTCCAGACATACCACCAAAATCACAAAATTTAACAAAATACCATTCACAGCTTCTAGAGATAGAAGTTCAAGCACTACTGCAAAAAAATGCAATAGAATTAGTACCAAGCACACAAATAAACACAGGAGTTTATTCACTGTACTTCTTGATACCAAAAAAGGACGAAACACTGAGACCAATTCTAGACCTCAGAGTAGTAAACACATTCATCAAATCAGACCACTTTCACATGGTCACACTACAAGAAGTGTTACCATTGCTCAAAAAACACAACTACATGACAACCCTAGACCTCAAGGATGCATATTTCCATATACCAATACATCAATCACACAGGAAATATCTAAGGTTTGTATTCAAAGGAATACATTACCAATTCAAAGTATTGCCTTTTGGTTTAACAACCGCTCCAAGAGTATTCACAAAATGCCTAGCAGTAGTCGCTGCACACATCAGAAGGCAGCAAATACATGTGTTCCCGTATCTAGACGACTGGCTAATCAAAACCAGTTCGCTCACACAATGCTCAAACCACACAAATCAAGTCATACAAACCCTCTACAAACTAGGGTTCACCGTCAACTTTGCAAAATCAAACATTCTGCCAAGCAAAGTACAGCAATATCTAGGAGCCATAATAGACACGACAAAAGGAGTAGCAACGCCAACTCCACAAAGGATCCACAATTTCAACAGGGTCATTCAACACATGTCTCCAAACCAAACAATACAAGCAAGAACAATACTACAGCTCCTAGGCATGATGTCCTCATGCATAGCCATTGTCCCAAACGCAAGACTGCACATGAGGCCCTTACAACAGTGCCTAGCCTCACAGTGGTCTCAAGCACAGGGTCACCTTCTAGATCTGGTGTTGCTAGACCGCCAAACTTACCTCTCGCTTCTATGGTGGAACAGTATAAATTTAAACATAGGGCGGCCTTTCCAAGACCCAGTGCCAGAGTACGTAATAACAACAGATGCTTCCATGACAGGGTGGGGAGCACATATCAATCAACACAACATAAGAGGACAATGGAACATACATCAAACAAAACTGCATATAAATCATCTAGAATTATTAGCAGTTTTTCAAGCACTAAAAGCTTTCCAACCAATCATAACCCACAAATACATCCTTGTCAAAACAGACAACATGACAACGATGTATTATCTAAACAAACAAGGAGGAACACATTCAACGCAGTTAAGCTTGTTAGCTCAAAAAATATGGAAGTGGGCAATCCACCATCAGATTGGTCTAATAGCACAGTTTATTCCGGGGATCCAGAATCAGCTGGCAGACAATCTCTCTCGAGATCACCAGCAAGTCCACGAATGGGAAATCCACCCACAGATTCTGTACACCTACTTCACACTCTGGGGAACACCACAAATAGACTTATTTGCAACAAAAGAGAACGCAAAATGCCAAAACTTCGCGTCCAGATACCCACACAAGCAATCCCAAGGCAATGCCCTATGGATGAACTGGTCAGGAATATTTGCTTACGCTTTTCCTCCTCTCCCTCTCCTTCCTTACCTAGTAAACAAATTGAGTCAAAACAAACTCAAACTCATTTTAATAGCACCAACTTGGGCAAGACAACCCTGGTACACAACACTGCTAGATCTGTCTGTAGTACCACACATCAAACTGCCCAACAAACCAGATCTGTTAACGCAACACAACCAACAGATCAGACACCCGGACCCAGCATCGCTGAATCTAGCAATCTGGCTCCTGAAATCCTAGAATTCGGACACTTGCAACTTAGCCAAGAGTGTATGGAAGTCATAAAGCAGGCCAGAAGGCCATCCACTAGACACTGCTACGCAAGTAAGTGGAAAAGATTTGTTTGGTACTGCCATCATAATCAGATACAACCGCTAGATGCAACTCCAAAACATATAGTAAATTACTTGCTCCATTTACAAAAAGCAAAGCTAGCCTTCTCTTCTATTAAGATACACCTTGCAGCAATATCTGCATACCTGCAAACTACCTATTCAACTTCCCTGTATAGGATACCAGTTATCAAAGCATTTATAGAAGGGCTTAAAAGAATTATACCACCAAGAACACCACCTGTTCCTTCATGGAACCTAAACGTGGTTCTAACAAGACTCATGGGCCCACCTTTCGAACCCATGCACTCTTGCGGAATACAATTCCTAACCTGGAAAGTTGCCTTTCTCATCGCCATTACATCTCTCTCTAAGAAGAGTAAGTGAAATTCAAGCGTTCACAACACAAGAGCCTTTTATACAAATACATAAAAATAAGGTCGTCCTACGACCTAATCCAAAATTTTTACCAAAAGTTATTTCACCATTCCATCTAAATCAAACGGTAGAACTACCAGTATTTTTCCCACAGCCAGATTCTGTGGCTGAAAGAGCACTACATACATTAGATGTCAAAAGAGCATTAATGTACTACATTGACAGAACAAAGAACATCAGAAAAACTAAACAGCTATTTATTGCATTCCAAAAACCTCATGCAGGTAACCCAATATCAAAACAAGGTATAGCCAGATGGATAGTTAAATGCATCCAAATCTGCTACCTTAAAGCAAAAAGACAACTGCCCATTACTCCCAGGGCACATTCAACAAGGAAAAAAGGTGCTTCAATGGCCTTTTTAGGAAACATCCCAATGCAGGAAATATGTAAGGCAGCCACTTGGTCTACGCCTCACACATTCACCAAACACTACTGTATAGATGTGCTATCCGCACAACAAGCTACAGTAGGTCAAGCTGTATTAAGAACTCTATTTCAGACAACTTCTACTCCTACAGGCTAAACCACCGCTTATGGGGAACTAACTGCTTACTAGTCTATGCATACCATGTGTATCTACAGCGACAGATGCCATCGAACTGAAAATGTCACTTACCCAGTGTACATCTGTTCGTGGCATCAGTCGCTGAGATTCACATGGACCCACCCACCTCCCCGGAAGCCTGTAGCAGTTCAGAAGTTACCTTCAATTTTGTACATTTGTATATATTACTTAATCCTTTAATAGGTACATACTTACATTTTTCATTGCGCGGGCACTATTACTATAGTACAACTCCTACCTCACCCTCTGCGGGGAAAACAATCGAAGATGGAGTCGACGCCCATGCGCAATGAGCACAGAAGGTGGAGTCACTCGGTCCCGTGACTCGAAAACACTTCTTCGAAGAAAAACAACTTGTAACACTCCGACCCAACACCAGATGGCGAGCTCATGCATACCATGTGAATCTCAGCGACTGATGCCACGAACAGATGTACACTGGGTAAGTGACATTTTCATTATATGTAAGTGCATATTTAAAACTGAACTAATGTGAATCACATCACGTATAGAATTACGATGGAATTACAGTCAATGTAATTCAGTAAGTAAGAAAACATTACTGCTCGTTACTCGGATTCAAGCATGTGAATCTTTGAAAGATCCAATACTGGAGAAGAAAATTAGTTACTTACCTGTAACTGCAGTTCTCCAGTATTGGTATCTTTCATAGATTCACATGCGACCCACCCTCCTCCCCTCAGAGGCTCCCCTATTATACAGATATTAAACTTCACACTCCTAATAGAAAATCTGAGGGAATTCAGCCTCTGTTGGGAGTGTTTGGGAGGGGCTGAATCCTGATTGGTTGATACTCAAGTTTGGGTCTTTTCACAAAACAAAGTGGATAGACTGTAAAATACCTTATGAGGCCTACTAGGGCCTACTGGTTTATTTTTACTGACTTACTGCTTTATGTATTTAAGTTTACCGTGAGGCTCCCACCTCGACGACGGGGATGATTCAAGCATGTGAATCTATGAAAGATACCAATACTGGAGAACTGCAGTTACAGGTAAGTAACTAATTTTCTTGTAGCCAAAAGCAGGGTTCAAACAACTCTATGTGTATTGTGTTAATACAATGCTTTGTTACTTTTTTTTGTGAGACCACTGTGAATCGTTCAGGGTATCCAAGGAAATACCCCTACAGAACTGGCGGTGGATGCTGGAGGCCACTTTTTAGGGTTGATTTTGCTGTTCCAGTGCGCGCTAGGCATAGCTTAATAATGCAGTTTGTGTTTCTGCTCATATAGATTATTGGTGGATTGTGTCTGAAATGTGCAAATCTTAATTGAGTGAGCTTTAGAGTTTAGGGGATCACACGAGAGAAAGGATGTGCCCTTCCATTCTAAAATGATAGTAATTTGTTAACTTGAATTTCGCCTGGAAAGTTTACATAGTTGATTCTGCATGGTGATCAAATTAGCAAGATTTGTTGTTACACCTTGTCTAAATTCATTCTTGTATGGATCCTCCAGTGTCCTTTCTACCACTCTCTTCCTGCTCCTTGGTGCTGCTTCCAGAGCGCTCTTGAGTTGCCACTTCTTTCTTCCAGGTGACAGAGGTTGTGATGATCTACGACGCTGAGAAGCAGAGGCCCCGAGGTAAAGACTGATCTGTTTTCCTTGGAATTATCCATTTCTTCTTGTGTTCAAATGGCAAACTATTTTACACCATCGCAGATTAGTCCAGACTCCTGCCTGTTGGGCAGTTTCTACCCAGGGATTCTCAGAGCAGTCATCCCCTATAGCAGACCTTTATTGGGTGCTCTAGGAGTCCACTAAGACAATTGATGGTTTTGATCATTGCTCAAATTTAGTGAACATGGCCACTAGCTTTCAGCGTTTGTACACTTTTATGTTGTGTATAAATGAAAGATATAAAATGAGTTGGTAAATATCACCTTTCATTAGCATTTCATGCCCGTGTGAATTTCTCTGTTGGATGCCTGTCCCATAGCTTTTGGAGTTTTCATGCTTGAGGAAAATCTGTATCAAAAAAACAAGAATGGTCCATTGTATGTGAACTACAGAGGACTGGTGTGAAAGGTGTCAGCCTGAAGACGTATTACATGTGAAGTACAGTCAGCTTTGCTCATGTTACGTATGGAGTAATGTTGCCTCTGGAGAGCATTTGACCTGAGCTTTTACACATGAAGAATATTCAGTAAAGACTGTTTTTTCTTATGGAGAGTAGTGAGGGGAAAAAACGATATACAGAGAAATTAGGCTTAGGCATGTTGTGTGTGGAAAACCGACAGCCTGGGAACTACCATGGAGGGAGGGCATAAGGCAGTCATTGGGGCTGAAGTGTGCAGCTGATGGAGTTGGTAATAGACATGTCGCCTACTGGAAACAATGCGTGAGGATCTGTAGCTTCCAGAGGGCAGTCAGCCTGAGCACTTCATGCTTGAAACACATTCTATTGTAATATATTTTCATGATATGATGAACTATACTTCTTGTAAAATAGGAGACATCAAGGGAAACATTTGCTTGGTGGCATCCTGCCAAATATATGCCACTGTTTTGTGTCCCACACGCACTGGACATTAGTCCTTGTGTGTGGTGGTATTGCTAAAGTGAAGGCAATTTATGCTACAGCCTATGGCATGCTGTAAGAAACGACATTTGCCCCACATGTGCCATAGATACAAAAACAGATCATCAGTTTATGTTGGATTCTTGTCTGGGAGTCGGTATGCTATAATATGAAAATCTACATTTGTCGTGAAGTAGGTAATGCACCGTGTGGTACGTTACATACATGCTAGAAAGTAGATGAGGCACTTTCCTGTTGGAATTTAGATCAGGTTGTCATTCATTTGTTTGGAAAACAGTATGCAACATTTTATTAACTTGATGGTTAAAGTAGCCACCTGGAATGAAATACACTTGAAAATAGCCCACATAGAGCATCCTCTCCCATACATCCTGGAGAACAGGTAATGTGCCCTGGTGCATGTTTCATACATGCTGGAGAATAGTTTGCCATCTGAATGATCCTTTACCCTCTGACTTCATTAGTACATAATAAGCACATTGTCTCACTTCATCTCGATTAAGCTAAGTCTTAGTTGTTTAATACCATTAGTGACATATTTAAGTGTTTCATAGTAAAGTATTGTAATGTTAAGTTAAGCTCCTTCTTTCTCTCTGTGAACTGTTTGGCTGTGATTAACGATATCTCTCTAGATTTCTCTTCTCCAGGTGTTTGATAAGCTTCTATCACACAGGTACAGGCCAGTCCCCAAGTCACAGGAGGGACAGAAGTGCTTTGTCTCCATTGGGGTGTAAACGAAGTTTAAATAGATTTGTGTCCCTTTCTGTTTTTGACTGTACACTGCAGATTTATAGGCACAACTTTCAAATGCAAGTCATTAGGCACTTCCATTTCCAACTCATAAACGGAAGTCATTTTGTGAGTCCCCTGCAGCTATGGCTGTGTTTTATAGCAACTAGTGAGTGAAGATGTGGGTGACTCCTTTTGCCCTCAGTAGACAGATTCTTTGAATCGAACCCTGGCTTTCACTTTGGAGGGTTCCGAGAGTCTGTTTCTGAAAGTAGTGACGCTTTAGATCTTTTTTTAGATCTTGGCTACCTTCTTTCCCATCGTTGGAATGCCCCTCGCCTTCTCCGCTGTCACCTACGGCAGCCGTTTAGAGACCTGTGTGCAGAGTGCTGCCCCACCTGCTTTGCCTGCCTTTGCTACTTTTTGCCACCTAGTGGGACAAGCTCACAGGCGCATGTTGCTCGCTCTGTGCAGCGAGCACTTGTGAGCTTGATCATTAGTATTTTTGTTCTCTTTTTAGGTTTTGTTTGGAATGGCTTCCTTATCTCTTCTTGTACACTTCGTTTTATGTTGCAGAAGATTGACTTCAAGCACAGCCAGACTTGGCAGTGTATAGATCTGGAGACGACACCCCACTGGCATTCCGTCCTGGCTGCTTCCTCTCATAATACAAGTTTTTGGAGCATGTCTTTATCACAGCATGGATCTCTTGAGATCTATAATAACCCAGCATTTCTCTTTTGAAAAATCATAATAGTTATTTATTACTGTTCAAAAATTACTTATTTAAAAGGTAAGTAGCATTTAATTCAGGACTTGGTTTTCAGACATCTTTGGGCTGCGCTTACGCAGGTTTCCTTTGGAGCAATTCCCCAAAGGATTAGATGTTTAGGAAACTTTATACCACATGGGTAAGGCTACCTCTCCTGGCGGGTCCCATCACCTTGTGAAACAGCACATGTTTGATCTGCACCCTTGCATGTGGCCTTGAGGGAGCTAGTGTGTACCTGCTCTCTACATTATGTTGCATCATTAACTCTTTCTTCAATTTTAGACCTTGTTGCTTAGCATTGTCTTCACTTAGTGTCTCAGTGACTAGTCACCTTACTGAGGGCTTCTCTTCCAAACTAACACAAGCAGAGCTAGGGAGGGACTGGTCAGTAAGCAAAAAGTCACTCCTCAATTTCCTGGAGTGCTCAAACCCAAATTAAGATAAGAATATAACCGCATTTGTTTTCTAAACCAGCTCTTCCACAGTTGGGACCAGAGTGTCCATTAATATATGTAGAGCATTTGATGACTTGGAGATTTATTACACATGGTCTCTGTGGCCATGAAGCTAGGTCTCGGCCTACATCCATAGTCTTTGTATCTCCTCAGTGTTTGGTGCAGCAGAGGGACCCCTGGTGACAAAAATCTGTTTTACTCCTTGGCCGTTAGAGACCGGTGTACAGTAATCCTGCATAGAGGTTCCTGCAGATGTAGGCAGTCATCCTATGTTTAATTTTTCTTTTACAAGATGAGACAGAGGAGTTAGATTATCTTACTATGAAGGGCAGTTTTACAGCCCTTCAAAGTCTCTGCTTGGAATTTGACCAAGCCAGAGCCGTTTCATGGGCCATTGCATAGATGGTTACCATTTGGCTTGTTACAACTTGATCTTACCCTCCTCCTACCGAGTGGGAAAAATAAACGGTTTTATTTGATACAAATGTTCTATTCTGTCTCAGCAGATGCACAGCACTGAAATAATGCAGGTTGGGCTCAGTGACCAGCAAACTCTGCCCATCATGTTGACCAGACTGGTTCCCATACTCTGTTTTTTACTACACACTGTTTCATGTGGATGTGGGGAGATACACCCGTTGTGCTTATGAGTCAGCCAAAAGAAATTTGAGTAATTTTTCCTGAACTGTAGGATCTTCATTCCTAGTCATAAATGTTGGAATGATTCTCCACTAATTGCATGGATCCAGGAAAACGTATTTCTCATCAGAGAATCTCATTTGTATAATCCTAAGAACTAAATAGTCTGGTCCCTGTGCAGGGATCACAGAGCACTTTTTCCAAAGTCTCATTTTTGAGTAGTTTCTTTGCCTTACTTTGAAAAGGACAGCACAAAGGCATAATTTAGCAGCCTAAAAACAGACTATAATGCAAGTGATTCTGTAATCCCTGTATAAAACAGCAATCACTAATCTCTTTATAATCAGCCAGTCGACGATTATAAAGAAGACTGCAGAGCTCGACTATTTTAAGGTTATTACAGTCGAGTTCTGACGTCACAGTGCCTGCTGCCGAGGTGAAAGGCAGGTCAGGTCATGGAGTATAACTGAAGCACCTGTTTAAAGCAACACACGTCTGCTCTTTTTTGATAGCTTAAAGTGATGAGCAAAGAACACATTTTTTGTACTGCTTAGAGAAAATCTAGAATCGTTCTGCATGTTACGACACCTTCCAACATACTCCAGCTTTTTGTTTTACTTACTCATATTGAACTGTTTCTAATACCTATTTGCAACAAATATCTAACAGGTTTTTGATGTCTTTAATTTTGCACTAGAGTTTTTATTTTTCGTCTTTAGTCTTCGTGTTTGCAAACGTACTCACCCTTTCATATGACAGAGCTACACACCAATGTTTTAAGTGGTTTGTGGGGTAGGTGATGGTGTGACCAAGTATTGTATGGGATAAATTGGCCCCTGGCATAAATGATAGATATTGCTAGTCACCTCTGAGTTCCATAACCTTATAAGGAAACTCTGCCTCGTTCTTCTGTATGGTTATGGAACTCCTCAGTGCCTTGCAATATCCTTATAATGTACGGCAGGTCCTACCTTATCCCTGATATATTGGCAGTTCCATTAGTATACTTTAAAATCGGAAGAGCATCACTTGATGAAAGCAAAGGGACATTTTAAACGTCCTTCACAATATCTTTTCATTTTCCTTTAAAGTGAATGATGGGGGAAAGATAGGGCAGACATACTGTGGCATCTTCACTGTCTACATTGTAGAGCTTGAATTGCATAACAGTACCTCCTTTGCAGTCAGTACAGAGAGATAACTTGATGTTGCCATTCCACCACTTCTCAGTGTTGCAGAGATCTGCATTGTTCATATTTCCAACTTCTAGGAAGAGAGGCCAAGCATGACTCCTGAAGAGATTGCAATGCCACCATTAATCTTTCCTGCGGAAGACCCATTGCAGGTTCCACAAAAGCTAAGTCGGCCACCTCCCTCTGAGAATGGTCTCATGCCCAAACTCAGTCTCCCATCAGACAATGTCCTGTGACACAGAGAACCTCCAGTCGCAGATATTCCACCTCGTGTCTCCCTCTCCTCGGAGAAAAGGACGCACTACTGCCATGGGCATGGTGCATACAGGGCTGGTCTCCTAGTGCACCTTCATCCATCTCCATCCTGATAGCACTGACTCTGCCTCTTTATACACTGCTACATCTCCTGCTGCTTTTCTCTCTAGTTTATTGCTGGTGGATGAGATTACCACCTTCCAAGTTGTGCTGGTCGGAGATGCTTCAAAATTAAACTTCCATACGGAAGTACACCAAGCTGCAATGTCCATTATCATGAAGGCCTCAGAACTGAGGCCATCACTAAAAACTCTTGTGTCTTGTCCTGGGGCTTCAAGAGGTCCTTGTCTATTGAAGTACAGACTCCATCAGCAGAATCTGAATTTGAGTGTGATCCAAAGCTGATCTCTGTAAGTGGTCTTCTGTCAGGCAAATGCACGCCTCGCCCGTGAAACAACCACATACCCCAGACAGAGTGAGCAAATGGTTAGATACCCTTAGAAGTAAGATGTGTGGTAAAGCGGCGATGCCTTTGAAAACAGTCCGTACATTTGCCCTCCTTTGTTCATGTGACAGTGAGTTTTACAAATATTTATAAAATCCTTCATCGAAGATCTGCTCCGTCCTTAGCAACAACATTTTGAGACGATGGTCAGCAAGCCTGTTTGGTTTCTAACCAAGTCATCAGTTCTCCGATTGGCTCTGCCAAGTTGACAGCAATAGGTTATTGCCATGGAATAACACTAAGTCCGTCACCCAGGCTGCACCTGTCCACCCACCCTCCAGCCTGGTACACAACAGAAGATCTTGAATCTTTCTGTCTCAAGCACCTCTTTGTTTAATCAGAATACAGAGGAGGAGGTGGTGAAAATGAAGATCGAGGCAGAGACCCTGAAGTTGGCATGGCTTGAAGGAAGATCTTTGGGCCTCAGTTCAAGACTAGAGATCACTAGTACTACTTCAGAGGGTTAAATCCCTTCACTGGTCATATCCAAAGCAATATCTGCAACAAAGCCAAAGTTATGACAACCAATGAAAGTTTTCCAAGGCCAAATCAACACCAACAGGGCCTTCGAGCACCTCTGGAACATTGGAACACTTTCCTCTGGCAATCAGCAGTGACCACTTTATATCTCTCCTGTGTATGCATTCCAGAGGGGCAGGTGTGTATTATGTCATCCAGCAGAGGGGCAGACAAGTGGGTGCTGCTTATTGTAAGTCTTGGTAAGTTCTAGGTTTTAAAAACTGTCACCTGTTCGCGAAACTAACATCAAAGAACCAGGTAGCATATTTCTGGTAAGGAAGGTTCTTTCTGTTAGCCTGAAGTCTGCCCCATGCAGTTTCATCAATTGCATTACGGTGTAAATGGCCGATCAGTCATCAAGGAATAGTAATCTATTCCCTACTTGGACTCATTCATCAAGGCTTCATGTCCTTTAAAAGGGAAGCAAGACTTCCAACAGACGCATTATTGCTCTGAAGGCTAGACCTACAGATTAGTCATCGGCAGTCACTGTCCGCACCTGCTTAATTTCCATCTTATCTAGGGGCAACAATCTGCACAAAACCAGGAAAATATTTATGGCACTGGAGTGTCCTCACTTCGGGATAAATGTCTGTTCTGTTGAGCAACACCAAACCAACAACTTGACAAATCCCCTCTTCTCGGCTGCATGGCTTCTGCATATGCATGACCTCAAATGCTCGACTGCCTTAGGGACCCCTGAAGCAGTGCTTAGAAGATCTGTGCTCCCAGAAACATTACAACTGGGACAATAAGCTTTAGCGGGTTGTAGGAAGCTGGCCTGGTATGGGTGGGTATTTGAAAGGTTAAATATTCTGGGGGACTGCAGAGAGATCCTCGCAAAGGCCAAGACAGGCACTAGCAATAAGACATATAAACTGAAGTGTAAAGGTTTCTGTATATGGTGCTAGGAAATCGGTGTTCTTCCTATCTCATCTACCACAGAACAAATCTGTGGTATCTTAAATTGGCAAAATCCGGTCTCGCTCATTCATCTATTAAGGTACGTTTAGCAGCACTCTCCCGATTTAGAAGATCTGATAAGCTTCCTTCCCTATGGTTGACTAGAGTAATCAAGCAGTTCCCCTAGGGATTTTTCCAGGTGTTTTGTTTCCTCCTGTAGAGTAATGTCCTTTTGCCTTGTGTCTAAATGTAGTACTGGGACATTGATGAAGGCTCCGTTTGTACCGATTCACAAAATAGCACTGCTGCTGGCACTAACGTCAGCAAGAATAGTTAGCGACGTCCAAGCATGTGCAATTAATGAGCTATTCCTTCAATTTAAAACAGACAATGTCATATTAAGAACCAGTCTAAAGTTCATACCAAAGGGCCCTTCAGGTTTCCAACTTAATGAACCGATAACATTAAGAACATTTTTTCTTAATCCACAGACTATAGCAGAAAGATCACTACATATGTTAGACATTAGGTGTCTCGAATTCTATCTACACAGAACTAAACAACTTTGCAAAACATCAATTCCCAGTTTCAAAGCAAAGCATAGCAAGATGGATCGTGCCAATTCTGTCACAGACAAGCAAGAAAGCCCGTGATGCACGAAGATAAGGCTCATTCTACCAGAGCTATTTGTACTACCACAGCTCTCTTAGCTGGTGTGCCTGTTGAGCAAATATGCCGTGCAGCAACATGGTCCAGCAGGCACATCTTTATACACCACTGCTAAGCAGTGTTGCGCCACCTGTCAGTCAGGGCTTAAAGATCAGTACTGGGCCAATGCTATCTGTAGGAAGCTGGTAACCAAGGTACTTACACCTTATACCAGGTCCAGCTATCCCCTTTTAGTGAGGTGTAGGCAGTGTCTAGAAGCCCGGCTCTCTAGAGGTAGCTGTGGATGAGTAGCCAAGGCTTATCTAGGAGAAATGCAAGGCTCATGCAATACCACTGTAGTCAAACAGCACTTACATGAAAGAAAAGAGTTGTACAAAAAAAAACATACTTTCTCTTCCAGGGGATCCTTATCAATAGTTATAAACACTGAATATTCCTGACCACGTGTGGGGACCCATCTGGAGGTCTCCGCACTATTCAGTGTTTATGACTTTGATGAGGATACCCTGAAAGAGAACTAGGATTTACAGGTAAGTAACTTATCCCTTTTTTTGTCACTGTAGGAAGCTGTCTCTGTATATACTATTTCAAAGTAAGAAATAGTGTGCACAGAGTCCAAGGGTTCCCCTTAGAGGTAAGATAGTGGCAAAAAGAGATAATTCTAATGCTCTATTTTGTGGTAGTGTGGTCGAGCAGTAGGCTTATCAGAGGGTAGTGTTAAGCATTTGTTGTACACACATAGGCAGTAAATGAGGAACACACACTCAAAGACAATTCCAGGCCAATAGGTTTTTATATAGAAAAATATTATTTTCTTAATTTATTTTAAAAACAAGATTCATAATGTTCCCCAAACCACCCAAAAGGAAGGAAAAGAAGAGAAGACTGCAAGAAACCAGCGGTGGATTCCTGGAGAAGACCTGTGGAGAGAGGGGACCAAGTCCAAGAGTCACAGTGAAGTCCAGGAGAAGTAGGAGCTACTACCCACCCAGCTGTACTTGCAGGAGTTGATCGGTTATCATCAGGTCAGCACTGCAGCCCTAAAGCCTGAGGAGAGTTCCTGAGGGATGCAAAAGATGTCCCACTCTGGAGTGAAGATTGCAGACGGTTGTCAGTGCAGGAATTCCATCAACAAGCCTTGGCAAAGGCAAATTCGCGATTGGCGGAAAAGTGGTGCTGCCGGGGCCCAAGAAGGCCCAGGAGGGGGAGTCACAGGGGACCCTCCGCAACACAGAGTCCCACAGGACGGGGACACAGAAGTTGCAGAAGGAGCCCCCGCAGCACACACAAGGGTCCCACGCCACAGGAGAACTACACAGAGGGCTGTGCGTCGCAGGAAGGGGTGCTGAGGGCTGGAGCTGCATGTGGCCTGAAGTTCCCTTGGAGGCGATGCAAACAAGCATTGGCAGCTCTGCAAGACACTCAGTGCTTGTGGAGGTTTGGGGGGAGGGGGGAGTACTGTAGTGCGTAGGAAGGCAAGGGCTTACCTCCACCAAAGTTGGACAGCTGGCAGAGAGGACCAAGAGAACTACTCGGGACCACTACCTGTGATGCAGGATCCACGCAGCTCGGGATGAGAGCAGATCCACGCAGCCGGTTGTCGTTGCAGTAGGTGCCTGCGGATGCAGGGGAGTGACTCCTTCGCTCCAAGGGAGATTCCTTCTTCCTTCTTGTGCAGACTGAAGACTTGCCGCCCTCAGAGGATGCACAGCCAGGGAGATGTTGTAGAAGCTGGAAGGAGACCTGAAACAATGTTGCAAGAAGAGTCTTCCTCATAGATGCAGATTTAGTTCCCTGCAGGGTCCAGTCGTGGTGGTAGTGGCTAGAAGTAGAAGTAAGGTTGCAGAGGAATCCTGTTGGAATCTTGCAAGCCGAATCTGAGGACCCACCCAAGAGAGAGACCCTAAATAGCCCTGAAAGGGAGATAGGTCACCTAGCCAGGTGACCACCTATCAGGTGGGGGCTCTTATGTCACCGGTCTGCCCTGGCCACTCAGGTGCTCCCAGAGGTCCCTCCCAACCTTGGATTCAAGATGGCAGAACCCAGGGACCCTTTGGAGGAGCTCTGGGCACCACCCCTGGGGTGGTGATGGACCTATTGTCGAGTTTTGCACCAGAGCAGGGCATGGGGGCCTGAACTGGTGTGGACTGGTTTATGCACCGAGGGCACCAGATGTGCCCTTCAAAGCATACCAGTGGCTTGGGAGGCTATCCCTCCCAAGCCAGACACACCTATTTCCAAAGGGAGAGGGTGTTAACTCCCTCTGCCAAAGGAAATCCTTTGTACTGCCTTCCTGGGCTTGATGAGATCAAGCACCAGGAGGACAGAAATCTGTCTGAGGGGTGGCAGCAGCTGGGCTGCCCGGATAACCTTAGAAGACTGGTGGTAGCAATGCTTGGGGGTCCTCTAAGGAGCCCCCAAGATGCATGGAGTCATACTTCCAATAGTATTGGGGTATGATTCAGACATGCTTGACACCAAACATGCCTAGGTTTGGAGTTAGCATTATGTAGCCGGACATGGGTGTTGACCTATGTCTAGTACATGCATAAAATGGCATTCCCGCACTCATGAAGTCCAGGAAAATGGAGCTGGAGTTCGTGGGGGCACCTTTGCTAGTGTAGGGGTGCCGTCACAAACGGGTACCTGCACCCTGCCCTTTGGTCCTGAGAGTGCCTGCTGTAGGGGTGACTTAGAGTGAGCTGGTGCAGTGACCTGTAGTGAAAATGGGTTTGTGCACCCATTTCACGCAAGCTGCCATGGCAGGCCTGCATAATCCGTTGCATGGGCTCCCTATGGGTGGCAGAATAACTGCTGCAGCCCATAGGGATCCCCTAGAACCCCAATGCCCGGGGTACCTAGGTACCATATGTTAAGGACTTGCATGGGGGGACTAGTATGCCAAATGTTGAGAGAAAAAGGTAGAGCGCATAACCACTGGGGTCCTGGTTAGCAGGATCCTAGAGGACGCAGTCAAACAGTGACAGCAGGCAGAAAATGGGGTTAACCATGCCAAGAAAGAGGGTACTTTCCTACACGACTCACACTGGCAGAATGGTCTCATGGTGGTGCAAGAGAGAACTTGCTTCAGGGAAGGCCTTTTCAACAGTTGTTCCCCTCACTGACAAGTATCACAGATATCCTCTCTTAGAGGATGGGGAGCTCATCCAAGTCAGTTGTCAGTGCAGGGCTGTTGACAGCAAGGCAGGACTGGCGGTACCGGGCATCAGGTGTTTTCCCAGGAGGCTGGAAGGGTGGGGCAGTGCAGCAGGTTTAAAAGCACTGCAGAGCCCCAAGCCCCATTGTAGTGGTCAGGCTCGTTCGCAGTGCACCCTATAAGGGCTGGAATGCTTGGAGCTCCCAGTCAAGCCCTGGTTGTCCGACAAAGGAAGTTTGTTTTATGAACTGTTTTGAGCATAGGAAGGTTCATCAAGGCTTTTTTTCTGTCTCTGCCGATGAGTGACCATGAAGTACCTGCAGAAGCTGTGAGGCACAAGATCAGCGCTCCTATTGGAAGAGTCTTAGGATTTGGCTATGGACCTTTGCCAGAGGCCTACTGTTGAAGGCAGTACATATACCAGACACGCTCGATCAACAAGCAAAATTTTCCGGGTCGGTTCTATGATGAAAACCACAAGTGTGTGTTGGATGATGAGCTCTTGCAGCACATATTTGAATGGGTGTATCCATCAGTAGACCTCTTTGACACATTACAAAAACACGCTTAGGCTTTTTGTGTTCAGTTCCAGAACCAGGTTCATTGGACCATGTCCTTTTGATGAACTGAACAAGGGCATTACTCTATGGCTTTCCTGCAGTCATACTGATGCTAACTGAGGCTTTAAAACTCCATAAGTGCCAGGCAACAGTGATCCTATTAGCCAAGACTGGTACCAAGATCTATTGCAGATGTCTGTCCGACAACACTTGAGGTTTCTATGCAGACCAGATTTAGTGACCATACTGCTGGAGCAATCTCTTCATCTGAACTTGATATCCGAGAGTTTGGCAGCCCAGCTCTTGAAATCAGATGATATCAGATGATCTGGCTGTTGAAATCTTCCCCCGGCGTGTGCGAACATCCTCAAGGGAACCATGTGGTCATCCTCAAGAACTTGTTTCTTTTAATTGGAAAAGGTAGATTCTCTATGTGTAAGAGACAGTGAATATACCCAGTAACTTGCCAGGAGGATATTGCAATCAATTTCCAGCCATTGCACAAAATAAGAAAGGGATGTAGGTGTCAGACATCACATTAAAGGTTTGCTAAATGTTTTTTGAGCACCTATTCCCCGATTCTACGAATGAGTTAAATACTGACAAACCGTTTCACACACCTCAAAAGAAACAGCGGGTTCACTATTGCTATTTGTAGGTCAACCTGAAATGGGAATTTTATCCTGTTATAAAGAAGAGGAACATGTGGGTGAAATTAAAGATGCTGCAGTTACAATCTCTTCTTCTTTTGCTAAAGGAAAGGGTAATCAGTGTGCTATAGACCTACAGGATGTGTTCTTCCAAGTCCGTTCAAAGCAAAGGACTTTCCTTGGAATCATGATTCCAAATACCACCTGTGCAGATTTCAGAAGTTGGCTCCCAGGCCTTTTTAATGCATGGCTGTAGTAGCAACTTTTCTTAAATGGGAGGGTATATTTATCTTGACAACTAGGACATCAAAGCTTTCTCTCGTTAAAGAATGTTACAAAACTTACAAACAACAGTAGATCTTTTGCATGATTTGGGTCTTTACCCCAGTACCAGAAAATATGCTATGGATCCTACAGAGTATTATTTATTTAGGAGTAGTTTGGCAAGTGGGATTATGCATTGAGCCTCTTGGATTATTGGGGTCTGAAGACAGGGGAGTGGGACTGACAAGACTTAGATTACTTCCATTTCTCTGTAGTCATTTCAATGATTTTGTGGAAGAAGTGATCTGTTTAAGGAACGCCCTTATCCTCGTCCACAGTTTTTTTAGATGTCACTTGGGAATATGGACTCTGAAGTAAAGTGACAATCATGTTAATATGGAGAGCAGTTCCAACAATGACATCCGGTCCTATTCTACTGTAGACTGACACCTCAACCATTGTCTTTTAATTCAGCATCTCTCTCCATTTTGTCTTTGGATCATGGCAAGGACCATAAAGCTCCCAGCTGTCCATTTCTCAAGCTTCTCCTCCAGATCCTAGTTTTGACCCAGAGGTTGTTGCGTAAGCTGGCTGTAAAGAGAACTTAGTTATTTTTAAAAGACCCTTTAAATATATTGTAGTTTTCTTAGAAAAAGCCATTTGGCCATGGCGCTCTTTTAAGAAATGTCCATGCAGCAGATATTTGTAAACCTGCCTCTGCTGCATTTGTCTATACATGTAATGGACACACATACATTGGTAGGTTTTCTGAGCAACTTGTTTGCGTGACAGAAGAAGGAAAATGAACTTCTAATTCTGTTGTTCGCCATGGGCATTCTCTCTAGCTCTAAACAGTCTGCACCAAACTCACTGTGTTCAGTACCGCTGCCTCAACCCTTGGTCTTCAGTGGGCATGCACTTCCCTCTACTTAAAAACACCGCCTCTAAGATTCTTAAAGGGATAGGATTCACTGTTCCCATTAGGACACCATTACCTGATTTTCTTTTTAGTTTTAAAACATTTGACTGTGGTGGCTCTCTTCAGTAACTGTAGTATATTTGCTGAGTAAAGACACACTGTTATCTAATTAGTCTTGACTTCCAGTTACATGTTTTACATTTGAAAACAGCATCTTGAAAATGTTGTGAATCTTGAATGTGCAGCAACATTCTCTGTTCAAGAGCTAGGAGCAGGTGGGGAAGCACAACCAGGTTTTTGGTCTCTGATGGATGACAATGTTCCCTTTTTCTGACATGAAAGATCTGTCATGACAGCAAACCTGGGTTCTTCATCCATCCTTGTGAACTATAAGGACCTAGCTTCTAGAGACCTAAGATCTTTTAAGGTGAATTGGACAAATTTAGGTGAGCAGAAGAGGGTTCATGAGAAACAGTAGAGGAGCAATTGGTTTGCTGCTTTCTTACTGGGCAAGGGGCGAAGCCACATGGGATTAAAGTTCAGTTCTGAAAGCCATAGCCTAAAAACATGACAACCTTTATTCTTCAAGGAATCCACATACAGTTCTGAGCACTATGTAGTCCTGCCCACATGCAGGATCCTGGGACACTTTTAAAATAAAAATGTACTCTTTTCTTTAGGAAATTCAGTAATAATAATAATTGCCACGTCAATCTTTAAAAGTTCATTAAATAAAGAATAGTGACAAGAAAATACTTTACAAACTTTTAAAAAGAAAAGTGAAAGTAAAGGGGGGCGAAGTAGCTGGATAGGCTGCAGCCTAACAAGGCTGGAAAAATGACACCAGTGGAGGACAGTGTCTTTTGCCACCTCTTCGCCTCTAAGGTTTGACGCTGCGGCAGTCTGGGTGCTCGATATTGAATACTGGGAGGCACTCAACTCTACCTACGAAGTCAAGAAGGCCGAAGATATCCATGGAGTGGGTGAGGAAGCTTAAGAGGAGGATAATTCCAGCAACGTCTGAATCAAAGTATTCCTGTGTGCCTTCATTCACTGTGTCTCCTGTGAAGATTTCATCCTTTTCATTGCCTCCTGGATAGCTCCCAAACTCATCACCATCAGTCTCTGTGCCAACGGCGTTCACAGCTAGAAGGCCTGTGATGCCTGAATGGAGAATGCAAGGTCTTTCTTAGCACTCTAGCTGGAAAAGATGGTGCCAGAGGTGGTGTGCGCTCCACTAATGAGTAGAGCTTTTGGCATTGGTGCAGATGGCCCTTCTGCCATAGAGAAGTAGGTTGTAAATTATGGATTTGTTTGAACTGGCTTGTTCACCTCACAGCAATTAATTTCCAGATGGATTGTCTCTGGTATTCTTATGTAAATTTGTTTGCTTGAATGCAACACCTGATGAGGCATGGCTTGCTGTTCTCTTCAGTGCTTATTGTTATGAATGAAGATATCCTGAAGGTGAAGGAAAAATTGCTTACCTGTAAATGAAGTTCTCTTTCAGAGGAGACTCTGTTGAAATCATAGGCAACCCTCCCTGATAGAAGAATAAAAACAAGGAAAACGGAGTTAGCAGGATCCAAAGTCTCTGATCAAAGAACTGGAACAACTGTCGCCGACATGGCATGATGGGATACTAATGCTCCCTTAAAGGGGCAGTGGCGTGGTTAGGGCCTATCCAGCTACAGTGCTCTCCTTTTCTCTCACTTATCTTTTAAAAAAGGTTTGTGAAAAAAAGCATTCTTGACACTATTTTGTATTTAGTAACCACTTTAAACTTGAATTGGCTATAGATTGTCGGAACATTTTTTTAAAGAATAACACTGCTTTTCTGAAGAAGATTGTATATTTTTAAATATGATCTGAGGCTGCACATGGGATGACAGTGCATATAATTTCAGCAGAGTTTCCACTAAAAGGGAATCATGTTTACAGGTAAGTTGCTTTTCCATTTCCAGATACATGCGCCTAGTGACTTGTCACTGGGGCAATTTCTTAGAATAGGTCTGTGCAGTGAGACACCAATACTTGAGATTTATTGGGTTTATTATCAGGTACATGTCTGGCGCTGGTCCAGGGTGGGTGGATCCATGGCATTCTTTCAGGCTTACCATTCACTTTGTAAAGAGTTTTGTTTAGATCTATTGTGTGTAAATTTGTTTCATCTGAATAGCCTGAAACTCTTGCACTGATCCAGCCTTCCTGGGCCTGCGTTAAGACGGCCCTAGTGTACTACGTGCTATGTTTAGCAAGCATCCTCTACCCACTTCAGGCTGTGAAGTCATACCCCATGAGTTGTCGCTGCAGATGATTCATTGATGCCCATCAGTAAATCTGTGCAGTGTGAACTGCATTTTCAAAAATCATCACTTTAAATGGCATTGGTCTACACTGTATTTCCTCCCCCATTTCCGGTTTCATATCTGTAAAGTGCCCACCAGTATTGTTTTGCTTATCACTGTTCTGCAGTGAATGGCCTTCCAAGTCTCTCTGCAAATACTGTTCATTTCCCTCTGAAAATGTGTTAATCTCTGCTACTTCCATTCTCTCTGCTGACTCATTGCTGCCATCTCCTAACCCTGCTTGTACCTCTGTTCTCTTTATAGCTAGAATACTGACAGCTTTCACACCTGCTTGTACCTCAGTTGCCTGCTAACTCAGAATCTGTTTTCTTTCTCCTTGAGAGTTTTTTGGTTTTCCACTCATTCACACTGTTGCCTTCTTTCACCCCCTGCTAGTAACTCAGCCCTCTGCAATCTTTCAGTGCTGGCATTTCTCACCCTTGCTAGTACCTACATGTTCTGCTTTCTTGCACTTCAACATGCTCTCATCCAAAGTACATCAGCCATCCCCTTAATCAGTGTCAAGATCTTTTTCCCCTCAGTTTTCTTCTAACTCACAGGGCCTCAACTCTTAATTCCATTATGTACCTCAGTCCCTCTGTTTCACACTGCTTCCATGTCTTATCTCTCCTTGCAGACATGTCTAATATACACTGTTCGTGTCCCTCTGCTAATTCATCCTATGGAAAGCCAGGCCTTTCTCAGTCTTGATGACCACACTGTCCAAATGTGCGGTAATAGAATAAGATTAAACCATAGTGATCCAGAACTGGGCATATGTAGATTATGGATACCTAGGAAGTCAAGAAGTCACATTCCAGGTTACTTGTACCTTTCTCTTGGTCACATGTAATGTGCAGACACTAAGAGAATACAGTCCTAGCTATTCTTACAAAAATCACAATACTGAACTGGCAAGGTATTCAAATTCTGTGGTTCTTAAATGTCACGTAAACAATGTAAAATTGTTTAATTATAAAACAAGTGATTTATTGACAGGCACTCACAAACCAAGCATTTGAAAAGGCCTATATAAATAGATTAAACACATTGCCCTTTTCATCTGTTGAAGAATTGCAAGGAGTTTAGCCCACACTTTTGAAGGATTGTGGGCTTGCGCTGTACCCAGATAATCATCTTTCAGAGTTTTGCTGGTCTAAAATACAAGGATTTTCAGATTGGCTGAAAATAGGTGTTCAAATGCCCTTGGAATGGGTTCAAGGAGGGGATACTTAACCCTGTTTGGCTGCAGCTTGAGTCAGCCAATTGGGTATTAATTATATTGTTGCCTATCCTGCTTCTGTAGTGTATTGCTGGGGATGCTTGATGTGTATGGTAGAAGCCAATAGTTTTCAAAGAGCAGTTAACTGTTAATGGTCCAATGTACAAACGCGGGTGTGTATCTAAACACACTGAGAAGATCGGGTGGAGACGGTAAGAGGATCCAGGTTTTTCCATTGTGAACTCTGCATGGTGAAAGGACACAAGGGTCCTTAAAGGATTAACCTAAACCAGAAATAAAGCAGTCCCTTCCCTGACCCGAAGTTACCTGAAATCCCAAGTACAAAGCTTGATGCTCCAGGTAGAAAAGAGTAACCAACGTTATTAGTCTTACTCGCTGTGCAAGGGAGACGCTACTCGGGCAGACTTGTGTGCAAGCTCACTGCTTCCAATCTGTCTTCTTGACTTGCTAATTGTACCTGTTACCAAGCAAACCACCTGCTACACATCGCTTATCCCTTGGTGCCTCCGCCCCTACCAGAGTATTCCCAGTCCTCTGTCGCTCCTACTGCCAGTAGAGCATTTTTTAGTGTAGTCATTTCCAGTCTCCTCTGTTGACGGATATCTCATCACGTTTAATCCTGGTAAGTCCGAGTCCCCTTTCTTGAGGTACACGTCTCCTCATGCCTTGACAGATGTGGTCCCTTAGGTTCATTTACACTCCTGATTGCTTTTAATGCCTTGTCAGTCCTTGTCCTTTCTATTCCTATGCAGGTATAATCCTTTCTAACACCTTGTCATTCCCAATCTTCTCTGTGCATGGCTCATCTCTTGTAGTGCCTGCTCAGTTATGTTCCTCCTTGTTCTCTTCCAGGGGATCCTCATCAATAGTCATAAACATTGAATATTCCCGCCCTTGTGCGGGGACCTCGGAGCATATATAAAATATATACCTATAAAGTATGAAATATGCACAAAAAAAATATATATAGCATTTTTAGTAGACATATCTTTCATACTAAACTCCTATATACATGTGTAAAACAGCAATGCAGGCTATAATCCTAAACAAGCTAAAATGCTTTATTTCTATGAAGTTTTTATTTTTTTTAATCATTATAAAATTACAATAGAGAATAAATATCTACCCAAGCCCCCAAAACTGGGCTTAGGGAAATAAGCAGCAGCAATATCTAGAGAAAAAAAGAGAAAAAACTACATTGAAAAACAATGGAGCATTCTTAGCCAATAGGCTGCATGCAGGTTAACACAGGAGAACCATAAAAACTTTGGCACCGTGCCTTTAAGACCCTGAGCACCTCCAGTATCCCACCATGCCTCAGGGGTGAAGGAAAGGTGACAGTTGGTTCACAGTTAGGTCAATTCTTTTTTCCGGCTTCTTCTGAGAGGATCCTGGAGCATTGAGCTCTCAGTTTTTCTGAGTTTTTCTCAGAAAAATACTTAAAAACAGCGTTTTTTCCTGTTTCACTCGACATCTAACATCTTTGTCTGAGTTTGGCAGTTTTTTCCTGACCGAAAAATGCCTTCTCTTTTTGTCAAATGCCCTTCTTGTGGGAAGAAGGCCCAGTCAGATCCACACTCTCTTTGTATTGTGTGCCTGCCTCAGAGTCACTGCCCTGACACTTGCAAGGACTGCAAGAATATGTCGAAGAGGACTCTGAAGGACAGAGAAAAGATCAGACTTCATGGGCTTCACGAGAGGCAGAAAACATCGTCCTCTTCGCTTCCCAGGCAGCCAACAGGCCACTCTCAGGAGAGAATGGCTAGGTCGACGTCAGCAGGTAGGAACATTAAGGTTTTCGAGTCTCTAGGTCTTCGAGTCAACTACCAAAAGTCCACCTTGATTCCAACACAGAACCTCCACTACCTGGGAGCTATACTAAACACAGAGCTCCAAAGAGTGTATCCTTCGGAGGAACGACTATTATCAATAAACAGGAAGTGTCAAGACCTGTTAAAATCCGACGCACCTACGGCCCGTCAGGTGACATCGCTGCTGGGCTCCATGGCATCATGTATTTTCATTGTCCCAAATGCCAGGTTGCACATTAGGCCCCTCCAAGAGGTGTTTGAGAACAACTGGAGACAAAGGACAGGTCGCTGGGAGGACAGAGTGCGGCTACCGATAGCGGCACTTCAGTCATTGCAATGGTGGATGCACAGACCTCACCTGTCAGTAGGTGCTCCGTTTCACCAGGTAATTCCATCCGACATTCTGGTAACGGATGCGTCTCTTCATGGATGGGGGGCTCATCTGGGTCCCCTTCAAACTCAGGGCCTGTGGTCCGACAAGGAAAAGTACCACCACATCAATCTGCTGGAACTCAGAGCGGTCCATCTGGCTCTCAAGTCTTTTGCTCCATCGATTCAGGGGAAATCTCTCCTAATACAAACGGACAATACAACCACAATGTATTATTTGAACAGACAGGGGGGAACGAGATCCCTACCCCTATCTCGAGAGTCCCAAACGATATGGCATTGGCTCCTGGCCAGAGGAATGTCACTTACAGCGGTTCACCTGCCAGGTCAACAAAACGTGGAAGCAGATTTCCTGAGCAGGCACCAAGAGGACGCCCACGATTGGGTCCTACACGGCGAAGTCGTCGAAGACATCTTCGCTCAATGGGGTCGGCCTCAATTGGATCTCTTCTCAGACGAAGTAAACAAGAAATGCCCAGACTTCGCATCCAGGTTCTACCGTCCGGGATCTCGAGGGAATGCCCTGTTGATCGACTGGTCAGGGATATTTCTCTACGCCTTTCCACCGATTCCCCTCATACCGGCAGTGATCAACAAACTTTACAGGTCCAGCACCAGAATGATTCTCATAGCGCCACAATGGCCCCGTCAATTCTGGTACACAGATCTCCTCAACCTATCGGAAAAACCTCACAGGAGGCTGCCGTGCAGACCGGATCTTCTGAGCAGGATGGAGGGCAGGGTTCTGCATCCCAACCTACCCTCTCTGAACTTGACAGCATGGCTCCTGAATTCCTGCAATATGGGCACCTAGGGCTCTCGCAGGAGTGCATGAACATCTTGAAAGAGTCCAAACGACCTTCCACGCAGCGTTCTTACGCTTTTAAGTGGAAGAGATTCTACATATGGTGCTGTCAACAAGGTCAGAATCCCATACGGGCTTAGGAGGATGTCATACTGTCTTACTTACTTCATCTGGCAAAGTCCGGTCTGCAGGTATCATCTATTAAGGTACATTTGTCTGCCATTACAGCCTAGCGTAAGTCACCTTCTCAGGAATCCTTCTTTACGAAACCAGTAGTCAAGGATTTCTTAGAAGGTTTGAAAAAAGTTTTTCCGCCCATTCGGAGACCCTCTCCTCCATGGGAACTGAACATACTGCTGCCCTCCTTAACAATGTTCCAATATCTGAGATTGGTAAGGCTGCTACATGGAAGTCTGTACATACGTTTACTAGACATTACTGTTTAGACTCAGATGCAAGAGCGGATGCCCAAGTGGGGCAGGCCTCTCTGAGAAATCTATTTGCATAATACGTATCTATTCCTGCACTTCTATCGGACAGTCCGCAGGGTTTAGGGATGGGCTTGCTAATCTATTCAGTGTTTATGACTATTGATGAGGATCCCCTGGAAGAGAAGGATAAGTTACTTACCTGTAAATCCTAGTTCTCTTCCAGGGGTATCCTCATCAAAGTCATAAACAACCCACCCTCCTCCCCGGACGCACGTCCCCTAGAAGTGCAGGACAGACTGTCTTTCGAATCAGTTACACGAATTGTCACCGTAAAAAAGTACTGACCTAACTGTGAACCAACTGTCACCTTTCCTTCACCCCTGAGACATGGTGGGATACTGGAGGTGCTCAGGGTCTTAAAGGCACGGTGCCAAAGTTTTTATGGTTCTCCTGTGTTAACCTGCATGCAGCCTATTGGCTAAGAATGCTCCATTGTTTTCAATGTAGTTTTTTTCTCTAGATATTGCTGCTGCTTATTTCCCTAAGCCCAGTTTTGGGGGCTTGGGTAGATATTTATTCTCTATTGTAATTTTATAATGATAAAAATAAAAACTTCATAGAAATAAAGCATTTTAGCCTGTTTATGATTATAGCCTGCATTGCTGTTTTACACATGTATATATGAGTTTAGTATGAAAGATATGTCTACTAAAAATGCTATATATATATTTTTCGTGCATATTTCATACTTTATAGGTATATTTTTTATATATGCTCCGGGGTCCCCGCGCAAGGGCGGGAATATTCAATGTTTATGACTTTGATGAGGATACCCCTGGAAGAGAACTAGGATTTACAGGTAAGTAACTTATCCTTCTCCACCATTGGATCATTCATAGGTTTACATGCTTATATTCTACTCAAATGTCATGCTCGAAACCCTAAGCATTGTTAACATAGCAGTATTTCAATACAGTAATTGATGATGAGAACAAATTGAAAAACATTTATGGATAACAAGCAGCCCATCCACTTTATTTTATGGGCCAAAGTCCAGCCAGTCAGCAAGGAAGGGGTCCAAGGCTTTTCAGAATCCCTGTTAGATTTTCTACCATATAGTATCTGGCTACAAGGAACCCTCAGAGCTCTGCTAATTTTTTCTCCCACCAAAAGACCCTCAAACTGCCTTGAAGTTGCAGCCCTCTGGTCATGAGTTGTCAGTGGCGCAGTCTGGGTGAATTCACCATCAAAGAGATTGTCACCACCTCCTCATCTCCATCTACTGTATAAGTAAGAGCAAGAACGCTGGCACTAAGACTATGCCATTGACCAGTGTTATTTCGGTTCTGTTGGCTGTAAAACCATGGACGAAGACACCATCAACAAGTCCCACCCCCTTAGATAACATCATCAAAAAGTAACAATCAATCATTGACAAAGACACAGGCATCAAGTTCACAGCAATCACTGTCTTAGCAGCTACGAACTGTCCACAACTTCATCATCCACTTCACAAGTAAAAAGGACTCCAGCTTGGCGCAAGCACTGATTAGTTCCACACCGTTGCTTGTGTCCACAATACGAATAACACCAGCACAACCTTTGCATATTGCTTCCTTCGCATCTGTGCATAGTGAAGAGTGCAGTCATCTTAATACTGGCGGGGAAGACAGTTACCATCAGGTATATTCAGATGATAACCTGATTTGTGAAACTACTTCTCAGGCATCAGACCTCATGATCTTGCGATAGCTCAAGAAGAGGAAGTCACCTGCCTACCAAGAAACATAGTATTATGATCCCTCCCCAGAGACAGATAAGGCATCAAATGATGCAGGTACTCATGCAGGTTTTAAAAGCGATGAAAAATGGAGTACTTCTGTAGCGATTACCTCCAGGGCCCCCCTCCCCAGCAGATTTGACTTCATGACTCTGCATCTGCCATCATGCCTCCTCCAGTAACAAACTCACCTTCTGCATTGTCCTGGTGGGTGTAAGCCAAGTTTCTCAATCAGATGCTGCTGATGGAGATTCAGACCAAAGGAACAGTAGCGCTTCAAGATTATTCCAGCTGAGTATCCAAGCCTGGAAATGGCTCCAAAAGACTCTCCACTTGAAGGCTTACCTCTTCCACATGTTGCTGGATTGGGAGCCACAAACTTTAAACTTGCTGGGGGGCACATTTGAGCAAAGATTATTTGGTTGGTAAGGCTACCCAGACAATCCATAAGGAATATACATTACTTGATTACATCAGAGAGGAGTTCCACCTAGCTACAGAAGGAATTCGGTCTGATCCTCTACAGAAGAACATGACTTCTCATACGGGCACATCAGACTTGTTTGCTAAGGTCTATCATCTGTGCAGATATGCTAAAGCCTTATCTGTCACAGGGAAGAGAATGATGTGAATGCAAGGATGCCTGTCGCAGTAAGAAAATACAAAGCTGCAGGGATATTTCCATATTGCATTCTGCTAATCCTGCAGTGTAGACTGAGACCCCTGTCAGAAGATCTAGACATGCACTGGATACAGATCTTTTGGTAGTGGGGTGACTGCATTCAAACAACCCTAAGGATGGAATCTGCCTTGACCTGGTGAATGACAAAGAAAAGGTATATGCAGGGCAGGACCTTAACAACGGGCAACCACAGTTCCATATTACAACAGATGCAGAGCTAAAACTGCGCATACCCATACTGGAGCGGAGGGCAGCCAGACTGGCCATGGAAACCTTACTGTTGGCTGCTCTCGCACCAGGATGTCAAAATAGGGCTGAACAATGACAACTGTAGACTGTGTAGAGAAGCAGTGCAGTGTCATAAGATCAGTCTAACATTGGAGCATAGTTCAGGATTACAAAACAAGACAGCAGGGGTCTTAAGCAGAACGTATGTGGACTGAAGCAACTCTAGCTGCTATTTCAGCGATGGGTGCACCTGCAAGATATAAAATGTCATAGCTACATAAAAAATGATGTTATGCTGATCAAAGGAGAAGCATCTTCGAATCCCTGGTCAGGGCTATTTGGTTTCTCCCCCGACCCTGCTGGTTCTGAGGGTTTAACAGAAGCTGAAAAGGAAACATGTACAGTTATACTCAGTAATACTAATGGCCTGAGTGTGGACATGGCCGTTCACTGTTCACCAAGCGGTGGAATTTAGCAATAGAGATGTCAGATGCGTTCAAGCTGCTTCCATACCTTCCTTTGCTAAAACCAGCGGCAGATGCTTCCCAGTCCTGCTTCTCTCCTGGCTGCTGTGGACCCGGACTACGGCTGAGCATTTTATGAAGATTCTGTAAGTGGCTAAAGCGGACTCCATGCTTAAAGCATTAGTTGACATGGAAAAGATGTGCCCCAGCACGTCAAGTAATACTGACCCTCATTAATGCATCCACATGAGGTTCTACCTTAGCGCCTACATCTGGCTGAGCTCAGCTTAAGATTTGTTCTGATAAGACTACATTTGGCTGCCATATCCCGATCTCTCGGAACTCCTGGCATGCATTTTTGGTTTTAAACTAGGGTGGTGAAGGAGTTAGAGGTCTGTTCTGCACTTTCCCTCTTCAGCACTGAAGGAATTCGTTATGGTATTAGATGCTCTATTCAAACAACCTTTTGAGCCTTTTTTTAATAAGGCATTGTTTAAATAGCCTTAATGGAAGGCTGTCTTCTTGGCAGTAATACTGATAAGACACTGCATGGAAACACAGGTATTTCCTTTAAAGCATCCTCCCCTACAATTTGTCAAGAACAGTCATTTGGTGTATGAACCCCAGATTTATAACCAAGATACCCTCTTTGTTCTAGCTAAATAGAAACATTCACTCACATTTTTTTGCACAACCATCTACGGCTACAGAAATATTCTTTGGACCTCTGATGACATCTAAAGTTCTTCATTGACCAAATAAAGGACTAACGCAAAGCAGATTTGCATGTTACATAGAGAAATTCCAACCAGGATGCCCCATTCTTTACCCAAATGGGGCATCATATGTTGGATCACAGCATGAGTGTTCTACTGCTATGCCAAAGCTGGGCATCCTCTGACAAACAGGGCTGGCGCATTTAACAAGATACATTGCTGCCATGGCGGTTCTCTTCCCTGGGAGGGCTCTATTAGACATGTGCAAGGCGGCACCTTGATCTTCAACCCACAAGCATTACTGGCTGCATGTCCATTGAAAAGCGGAGGCCTCAGTGGGACAGGCAGTGCTGCACAACCTGCACCTATGCTGCATATAATGTACAACTATGGTATATGCAATTCACTCATGTAAATATAAGAAAGATTCAATGCTAGAGAAGAAACATGTTTTTTGCTTGTAAACCACCCTTCTTCAACATTAGTATCTTTCATGGATTCGTATGTGCCTGCCCTTTCTCGTTCCCGAGGCTAATAAGAAATTTATGATCCAAGCTATGAAAACAGCTGAAACCTCTGAGGATATTTGGAACCCTGGGGCCCCCACATGATTGCTAGACCTCCGGTGATCAAAGGAGGTGGATGGGCTAGTTGTGGTCTGAATGTTATTCATTTGTTTTCAGTGTCAATAAATGTATTAAAATGCTGCTCTGTTAACAGATTCTTACTAAGAGTTCCCAAACGGACGCCTGTGAAAAATTCAAGCATGCAAACGTATGAAAGATCCTAACTCTGAAGAACTGTAGTTACAGGTAAGTAACCTTTGCCCTTGCACATGTCTCATCGTGTCTTGTCTGGTTCAGATACACCCCTCTTGCTTGTCGCCAGTCCTCATCACCTCTGTTAATGCACACTGCTTCTTATCACTTCTCAGCCCGCCACCCCACCTTCTTCTTTTAATGCACCTGCTTCTCAAGAATTGTTCTGCTTCTTCAGTTCCTTCTCCACCCTGCTGCTGCATACGGCTTCTGCTCTTTTTTTTCTTGCCTTCTCAGTGCATGAAGCTTTTCCCCAGTTGTCCTCCCTTTTCAGTCCTCGAGCCTTCTGTTAATGCATATTACTTCTACTCCATTTTGATGCCTTCGTTGACCGAATCCTCGTCATCTCCATCTGTTGTTCCTTTTCCCATAGGAGTGGTAGATCTCCATTGCTCAACCAATGGTCCCTTGCCTTTATCTCCAGCGGTCAGCTAGTTGTCCCTTGCCTTCCATATTTTATGACTGATGCCCAAATGAAGATTCCTTGGATCGACTCTAAATGCATTACATTATTTGCAGTTACTCCTGGCTGCCTAGACATTGATTGGATCCAACACTCAGTGTGTTCTTTTTGTGTAACCTATGGTGAGATATAACTGGGACTTTACACACAACCTTAATGAGACCATGTCCTTTTATTTCTGACTACTTATGTTTTTCAAGGCAAACTAAAATTACTCCTTGTACCTAGATTCAGTCATGAATTCACATGATTAATACGGTGACTGCTCTAATCTCAACACGGACCTTGAGTTCACATTTTGTAGGCCAAGGTGAACTGCACCAAAAGAGAGGGCGGCAGAATTTGTCCTTCTGACTTCCCTGAGGCAGAATGAAGGAGTTCAGCGAGAGAGCCTAGTATGCACAGAAGGGACCTCACCACTTGTGTGTATGCCAGGCCTTTGTTTAGGCACATAGGTATTGTCCAAGTGCATGGTCGTTCCCCCACTGTGTACTTGGTTGCTTCCATGCAAATATGTTAGGATCGAAGCTGCTCTCTGATTTCGCAGAAGTCTGCATTACAAAACTTCAAAACTTCGTTTATACTTCTGTTTTCAGTGTGGGATTAAAAAAGAAAAAAAAAAACATTTTCATATTTGTTTTATTGTAAAAATGCCTTTTGTTCGTGTTTCTCACAGCAGAATTGACCTGCTGAAATTCTTTTTGGCCTGTATCTGTGTATCTTAATTATAACCTTCTTCACAATAGGCCTCTTTGGGCTTCCCCAACAAAGTTGGATAAGCTTCAAGAGACATTTACTGTTATAGATATTGTATTTCTGTTTAACGCTTACAAGCAATATGTGGCTGCTGTCAGCATTAGCTGCAAAGTAAAATGCCAATCAAGGGGGAAGCCTAAGGTTTCAGAGAAGCTGTTTTGCCTGTAATGATTCAGCCTTTATTTTCAACTCCTAGGCTACCGTGTGCACACAGGTAACAGGATGTACTCTGTTGTATGACAGCAGACTTTGCCAGACCCAGCATGGTTAAAGACCTTAGCAGATCTGTCTTTGAAGTGATAAGTTGTTGCTTGAAGTTACTATACTCTTTACAGAGAGAGGGGACTTTGTTAACCAGCAGTCTAATTTAGAAGATGTTTGTAAGGGGGAGTCGGACAAGGTTTCAGCAAACATTTCTATATAGCCAGGCATGTCTTCTCATCGTATTGTGTACGGCTCTTGTTGCTATATCGATGCTATAGAAGCAGTGTTCATTGGTTAGTGTGTGATGTTCAGCAGAGGTTCATGGGAGAATGTCAGCTGTTTGCACAATCACTTGTAGAGGCAAGAGCCCTCTATAGATTATTATCCAACATCATAGATTGATGTTGTATTGTCAAACGTTTAAGCCAGTCCTGAACAAGGGGAAAAGAGGGGGCGGCTGCACATGTTTGTATGTGGAACGCCACACTCCTTTGTAGCGTGACGGTAGATGACTTGTGGAATCGTGGGTTTGGTGCTGAGGTGCATGAATTCTGAACACTTTTGTGGTTCATCCGACTTTGTTACTGTAAAATGTTCAAATTGGACCAATACTTTGTAAGTACTTTTAGAAATTCCAGAAATGATAATTTAGCAGCCTTTTAAAAATGTGGCACACGATCCTAGGTTGAGTGTAGAATGATTTATTTTTCGTCCTTAACAGTGATTTTTTTTCCCCCTCAAAATTTCTGAAATTGACAAAGTCAAAAGTAAAACAGATCATTTATTAACTAAGTTCCTAAGGTTTTTCAGCCTGCAGCCTGGCTTGAATCTGAAACCTGCAGCCAAACCCTTGGTTATGCCCCTGATATTGTTCATCATCCTGTTTTGTGTCACAACACCCTGCTACCTTGATTCACTCTTCGTCGTTGGCTAGGTTTTGGATTTATAACTTTCGAGGACGAACAATCAGTGGACCAGGCTGTCAACATGCATTTTCACGACATCATGGGCAAAAAAGTGTGTAGTTGTAGTTTTATTTTTACTTAACATAAAGCCAAGTCTTGGGAAGCTGGGGCATTCCACTGGTGAGTCAGTCAGGGGGGTGTTTACTGGGGGGAATATGGCGAAATGAAACCTTTGCCTCTCTGGTGCTGAGTCTTTTGGTAGCTCACTTGTTAGGAGGGTGCATTTTTCACATCATCTGGCCGTAACCGTGTAGTCACTGACCGTAAGATCTCTCCATCCTTATGGCACTGCCGTTGTTGGACGTCACTAGATCTGTGCCAGAGGTAGCATTTCATTCTATTTGGGCATTATTAAGAGTTGCGGTTTCTGTTTAGTCACCACACCGTGAGATCCAGTGAATAATCTCTCACCTCCCTGAGGCTTGGCTGGATACCATTCCTTCCGATGTATAACAAATATTGAAATTGTAGAATGATTGCGATTTGGAAACAAAGCTTTAAATTCTTATCTTATTTGTAATCGATAATAACAGCTATAAACATTGTGAAGGAATGGTTGTACGTTTTAAATTGGGTCACTTACTGTTAAATTGTTACAAACCCACTCCTTCTAAATGAAGCACTCTGCAGATAAGTGACCTCTTCATACTGTGTTGTTAGTTCAGCCTAATGACTCTTTCAAATTTGGTGGTCTCCGCACACTCCAGACTCTTGAATCTAGGTAGGAGCAAGTACAGAGAAGGAAAGGTATGCATATGCTTTCTCGGTGTACCACATAGGTAAAGGTTCCTTCATTGATGGTTGTGCTAAGGATTCCTTTTCTGAAAACGTGATCACTGAAGTAAGGCGGTAAGGAAATATCTCTGGACTTCCACAGAGGCAGAGCTTCATTGAGCTGAGCACAGACTGTGGGGATACATAAGCGAGATTTCAAAGCGTTTACTGTTCTGATATTCCACAAGGTTGGAGATAAGTATTTGGGTATGGATAGAAAGCCACAGTTAGACTATTGCTTTGTAGTGAGGAAAACAACACTGGTTTGTTCTTTATCATTAGGAGAACGGGTTCTCTAAGATTCAAATGACGTAGAACTTTCAGCCCAGAAGCCAGATGTGGATTTCAGTTTGTTTTCTGGTGTCTGTGCGGACTGCAGTGTTTTGTTTCTCTCCATTAATCAGTGTCACCTATTCATTTTTTCCTTGCTTAATAGAGATTCTGCACGGTATGTTGATTTATAGTCATTGATAGTGATTAGTCCCGACTCCTTACAGTGGGTTCCTGAAGGTCCCCTTGATTGAGAAGTTAAGGTAAGGATTCTGCTCAAACCACATTCAGGCTTTTTCTTTAAATATGAAACATCTGCTTTGTGTATCTGCGTTGGAAATAAATTACTTTTCGAAGCCCATCACCTGTTCTCCTTTATTTTTCCTGAATGATGATACAGTTGGCGTCCAGTCAGGCATTCAAAATGTTTGTCCTGTAGCCAGGAACCTGCCATCAAGACCTAGACTCCGATATTAGTGGTATTGTCATTGAGAAGCCTGTTCTTAAATTATGAAAGTTTAATTCAGGGCAGTAGCTCATCAGATGTTAAGACTCATTTGAAGACTACCACTGCCGGTGCATAATTAAAAATGTATATGTATGGAATCTGCTGTCGGAGCAGGACTCATGATTTCAAGACTCTTCCTCTTATTTTGAAGTCTGCTGTATAGTGACATACATGTGTGGGATCCTGAGAACCATTGAAATTTAAGAGAAAAAAACTCTTTCCAAAAACAGTGTATAAGTAAGGTAAAATGGGACTCCGTTACTTATTTTAAATGTAAAACAAAAATATTGGAAATCTATAAAAAATTAATAAACACCTGTAGCATCAATGCTCCTTAAAAACCTTTTCTCAATTTCAAAAGTGAAAATAGAAACTTCAGTGTTGTCACAGGGGCTCAGTTTCCCATTGTTAAACTGAGTGTTATGTTGAAGCTCATATTGGGCCCACACGGCGTCACCATGAGCACAGTGACAGTTGGTATCTCGGCTTGTTCCTGTTCTAAGAGCTCAGGATCTTGATATTTAAAAAAAATTCTCTTGTGTTTATGAAGTTTTTTGTCAAGCTTCACTAGTCATCTTTTTGTGAGGTAAGTTTTATCCTGTTGACTGAATTTAGCGTGAATCTTTGTTTTCTCTACCAGACGTATGTCAGAGGCCCACTCCAGTGTGATCCTCTCATCCCTCTTTTACATTTCTAGCTTTCTTCCTTTTTTCTTCAAGGTCTTTCCCCCTTTTTTCAGGGACTCTTTATTGGTGGTCACAGTACTGAGTAGTCCCTCCCATGTATTTAATGACATTAAAATTAGCGAGTTGGTGATAGCAGCTGTGTAGTTATAGTTAAGGCTGTTTCCACTAAAAAAGTCTTAAAGTAGTCTGTTATAAATGACCCATGCTCCAGCTAATCAGAGACTCATCGCCTGAGGTGCTCCCCTGCCAGATGCTTTCATCCTGCCAGACTGTTCGGCCTCTTGAGTGACATAGAAGCCAACCTCTTTTTTAAAAACAATTTGAAAGCCCCATGGCTAAACTGCAGAGGGTGGGTTCCATGTGAATCTATGAAAAATACCAATACTGGTGAACTGGAGTTACTAGTAGCTTTTGTCCTCCTTCAGCATTGGACTTTTCATAGATACGCATAGCAGTTTAAACCATGACCATAAACACAGTGATTGGTGGGCATGAGGCAGAGCTTATGGAGAGGTTACGAAGCGCTTCGTCTTTGCTTGGAAGTCGTCCAACCACATGGCGATGCTGCATATGTCCTTAAGCGCGACTCCTTTGCCAGAGCTAGTGTTGATGCCTTCGCTTTTTAGCCTTCTCCAACATTTCTTGTTAGAGGTGTGTTTATGATGGTATGCGCAAAAGATGTGCATGCTGTGATCCCTCTTGAGAAGGACTTTTTTGTTATGGATTTTTTTCATTCATTGTCCTGCAGGCTATGAATAATTGATCTGGTTGTTGAAATTCCTTAGTGCGATGGAGATAAGATTTGAGACCGTTTGGTATCTAGGGAATGCAGCACCTCCTCTGCAGCCATTCTTTTTTAAGATAAAAAATAGATAGCAATATTTTCTGATTTGTATGAAATTATGTACCTTTTGAATACATTTGAGTTTACTGGTCAACATTACCTTATCTCCTGAGGAAAATTAAAAGTGTTTTTTTGTAAGACGGAGCATGCAATACACTGACTCTTTTCATAGAAGAGATCACTAGCAGAAAAGTAGTGTTTTATAAAGGTGCTTGAATTAACATATACAATACAGTATTGGGTCCCATTTCGTAAATAAATTTGCCTTTAGAGAGAACTCTGAAGAGCTCTTACGTGAACTCCTTAGTTTTTATCCTTATACAAATCTATTGATCGCAGAAAGGTGGACCTTATTAGAACTAAGAGCCAAACCTGATTTTGCAAGTTTTAATCTGTATGGCAAAAAAATGATGCCATGTGGAGGAAAGTACTCCCTTTTTGGCATGGTTACCCCCACTTTTTGCCTGCTGCCATTGTGTTTTGACTGTGTTTCTGGAATCCTGCTAACCAGGACCCCAATGACTGTGCTCCCCCCCTCTAAATATCGTTGTTTGGGACATCACCCTGCCCCATTCCCCCACCCCATAGAGAGCAGGGTTGCAGGTACCTGTGTGTGAGGGCACCCCTGCAGGGGTAGCCTCCCCAAGCCACTGGTATACTTTGAAGGGCACATTTGGTTCCCTACTTGCATAAACCGGTTTGCAGAAGTCTGTCAATCACCACCCTAAGGGTGGTGCCCAGAGCTCCTCCAGGTGGCCACTTGATTATGCCATCTTTAATCCAAGATGGGCAGAGGCCTCTAGGCGCACTGAGTGGCCAGGTAAGGCAGGTGACGTGTCAGCCGCCTCCTGATAGTTGTTCACCCTGCTAGGTGACCAATCCCCCCTTTAAGGCTATTTAGGGTCTCCTTTAAACAAAAATAGGGACTGGGAGATTGATTGGTCCAGTGCACAGTCACCCAAAATGAACCTGTAATATCAATATAAGTGCACTGTTCCACAAAAGAGAGAGAAAACAAGAGAACTAATTGAGTTCTATTCAGCAAAAATTAAACTATACAGGGTATTTTAGGCGAGCCCTCAAGCACCCACTAGGGTGACAGGTATCATCATTGGGCTTACTCCTCGCCAGACTGGTGCTGCAATGCCTGGCGGGCCACCCAGCATTCTGGGTGGCTCTCAACCATCGTTAAATTGCTAACAAAGGAAGTCTGGGAAAGAGACTGACTAAGAAACGGAGAATATAAAGGAGAGACAAAAAACTCTTAAAATTAGCTCAGAACCTAAACCATTATTTTAATGTGTTAGAAACTAGGTCCAGGCCAAGATTAAAAACAGGAATATAGGAGTGTTACTGTAAATAATGTACCATTACACTCGCTAATTAGGGAAGGTAGTTTACCTAGTCCTACATGGTCAACATGTTTCGCGTCTATGGTCGGTCACAAAGTGATCCTTTGACGCTTCTTCAGGACCCACGAAAAAAACTTGTTATTAAACTACTTCTCCTATGTATCAAAAATAATCAAGTGCACAGAAAGTCACTTACAGAGTAGAAGACAGAGTATGTCTAAGTCAGTAGGTCAGTACAGTCGCCCTGCATAGAATCAAAAAAACACATAACAATTAGTGCCAGTGATCAACACAGAAAAACAATTATAGTGACAACCACCCTCAGTCAGTGTGTAGAAAATAAGGATGAATAGGTTGTGATGCTTACCATCCCATATTCGAGATTGGGCTCCCTAGGTCTGCGTTAGCATCAACCAAGGAGATCGAACTAGATAAAAATAATAATATGTAATAATGTAGCACCGCAAACAGTACATAGTGACACGACATTGGCAAAGTCTTCGTATCGCCGTCTACATTAGATCACTGAGTTCTATGTTGGACAGAATGGTGTAAAAAGATGTATATACATATATATAGTGTTGGTTAAAAGTCAATTATATGTAAAAGAATGGGTTATTATAAGCTCTATGGCAATGTAATTCACATTGAAACTGCTGCAGCCATGTGCCTGCTCAGTCGTATAAAAAGCAATCCACATCGTAAGTACGATTAGTCATATGACCGAATAACAACCCTTATTCATTTTGGCCCAAAAACATGCTGTTGCAAAAATAGAGAATGCTTACATGCTCTAGAGTAACTAGTATATGTTACCATATGCCCACTCACAATTTGAGGTAGGAACTAAGATATATTATCAGGTCATAGTGAACCTTGTCGGTTCACCCGGTTAACGCGGCAGAAATATCACCATGGAAACCGTTAAACAATGGAAAAAGTGCAAAAATGCGTCAAGGATCTGAAAACGGGGACGGAGGAAATACCTTCCGTGACCCCGTGCTTACTTAGTTTGCTCCTTGAAGGATCCGGAAAACCTGCCCCGTGCCGCGCGCCTGAAGACGGTGTGCCGGTGCGGCTGGATGTTATTTAAGCAAGCGATGTTTAGCGCGAGTATGCCGGAACAAACCAGCCGGTTGTTCCGGATACTCAAAATAGAGAAAGGACCACAGTCTCTATTACCGGCGGCCATCTTGGAGTGATCAAATAACGTCGTGTTATTATGAAGTGGAGCTGTTCCTGCCAAGGCCAATAGAAGTCAAAATGGGGGCCATCTTTACATTCCTAAAAAGTATCAGGACCCATATGATGGTACTGAAATGGCAAATTACCCTATAGCACCATTCTATTTTAATGAAAAAATAGTGCAGACAACAAAAATGTGTCTATTTTGTAAGGGCAACAAAGAGAGAAAGAATAATAAATGGAAAAAGTAAAAAAAAATTGAAAATATATATATATATATATATATATATATATATATATATATATATATATACATATATATTTTCTGATCTATTAAGGTCACTCAACTGAATCTATATAAATGCATGTCAACTCAGTTAAAAGAGGGGGGGAAGCTGATCAATATAAGTCTACAGAAAATGTACATAATAATTTGAGGTAGGTTGTAATAACCCTTCCACAGATTAAGATGTTAAAAGATTCCATGGTATGTCATCATTCAGTCCTTCTTTGTGGGTTGTCAATCGAAAAACCCATCTCTGTTCGATCTTAAATAAATAGTTAGGGTTATTACTGTCGTATCTGGGTACTTGTAGTACTATCCACCACATGTCGTCAGGACCGTGTTTTGCATCCAAAAAATGTGAACTAAGCTTTGTATTTAGGGTCTCCTCCTTGGGTAGATCCTCAGATTCGACAGGTGAAATTCCACAGGGCACCTCTGAACATTTACTTCTGGCCATTGGAACCGCAACTGAACTTCACAGGAACCTACAAACTGCAGCTCTAGCGACGACTTTGCTCTACAACATTGTTTCTCCAGCTCCTTTCAGCAACTGCAACATTTCCCTGGCTGTGCATCCTCTGAGGGCGGCAAGTCTTCAGTCTGCACCAAGAAGCAAGAAGGAATCTCCCTTGGAGTGAAGGAGTCACTCCCCCGCAGGCACCAACTGCATCGACGACCGGCCTTGTGGATCCTCTCCCCTGCAACTGTGTGTGGATCCTGCAACACAGGAAGTGGTCTGGAGTGGTCCGCTCGGTCCCCTCTACCAGCTATCCAACTTAGGAGGTGGTGAGTCTTTGCATCTCCTTGCAGGACAGCTCCCTTGTGCACAGCGACTCTTGCAGCTATCAAGGCTTGTTGCTCCAGTGACGTGGGACTCCTTTCTATGTGTGCTGAGTGGGCCTCACTGCAACTCCTGTGCCTGCTGTCTGTGAGTTGCCTGATAGGGCTGCATTCTTGACTTCTGGCTCTCCTCACTGCTGAGGGCCGCCTGGGACTCCCCTCCTTCACTTGGAGCTTCTTGGTCCCCAGAGGCTCTTCAACTCTTTTTCTGCACCTCTTGCCTTTGGCAAGGCTTGTTTGTTTTTCTACACCACTGATGGACTGCACCTCTTCTTCCGATGTGGGACATCAACTGCATCACTTCTGGAACACTTCCTGTGCTGCATAGCCGACTCCTGGTCTCTACCGTCGACCTGGCCCTGCACCTCCAGAAGGGTGGGTAGTGGATCCTGCCCCAACCGGACACTCCAACTGGAACTGGACTTGGTCCCCTTCATTTGCAGGTCCTCTTCTATCAGGATCCATCTTCTGTTTCTTACAGTCTTGCTTACGTCTTGCACAGCCCTTTTGCAGAGTTTAGATCTTCTCTTCTGGTCACTGGGAGGTACTCTATAGTAGTTACCTTTTGGGGTTCCCATGTCCTCCAGCACCCCTCTACAGATTCCACTTAACTGGATGGGGTCTGCCTTTCACATTCAAGTTTTTTAAATATATATGGTTTGGTGTCCCCCTAGGGTCTCTATTACTTAATGGCATTTCATTGTTTTTGATTGCTTTCCATGCCCACTCCTGATTACTAAGGTGTATAGAATATAGTGTATTTACTCACCTGCTAGTGGAGTATTACCTATACAGTATTTTAGTATTTGGTACGAAAATAAAGTACCTTTATTTTCTAACACCGTGTGGTTCTTTCATGCCTGTAAGTGCTGTGTGACTACAGTGGTTTTGCATGATCTTTGCATGCCTCCTAGATAAGCCTTGGCTGCTCATCCACACCTACCTCTAGAGAGCCTGGCTTCTAGACACTGTCTACACTTCACTAAGAGGGGATACCTGGACCTGGTATAAGATGTAAGTTCCTTATGTACCCACCACACACCAGGCAGGCTTCCTACACCATGCCATTTGTAAAGGATTCAATTTTTCTGCCCATAAAATTAATCTTTTCTGTTTCATATTGTATTTTGTGATAACCGAAGGAACCTTTGCTGCTCCAGCATCTACTTACAATATGCTTGAATATTCAAATGACTGCGTTCTAGGTCTTGAGGAGCAAGAATGTTAGCTGAAAGGATTGGAGATTGTGATAGTGGTTGCCTTGTTCCTTCTTAGCAAGTGAGGATCCACTTTGAAATGGATTAGTGTTTGGATGGAGATGTTCCAGAGTTCTGTGAACCAGTGTTGACAGGCCTATGTTGGCACAACTAAGGTTACTTTCCAGTCTTCTTTCTTTAGCAGATTAGGAGGAAGGCATTTCCCTGTCCATTTAGTTGAGAAGGCTTCTCCTGCCGTCTGGGGGTGCTTGCAAATCCCTTGCATTTTGTATGTGGGTGTCCCAAAGTTGTTCCAAACTTGTGGAACACTAAAAATAATTGTTGTCTGTATCCCATTTTTGTAATGTCTGCTCATTTTGTCCGGTTATTCGTTGAATGCTCCAGGGACATGTTCCTATGATAATTCATAGTTCTTGATTGCCTAGTCGCATTACTTTTGAGCCTCCTTTGACTAAGGCAGGGATTTTGGCTCCTTTTGTCACATAGAAAATGGTAGTCTTGCTATCAGTACTTGCTATGTCCTTCCCTTTTTGTCCATGAAAGCTGTGCATGGTATAGGAGTATTTTGTAATCACCACTGCACTGCGGCCAAGACAGCCAATTCAGTTTTAACTCCGTTCAGGGTTAAAGCTGAAGCTGCCGACGTAGTTTTCTTTTTCTTTTTCATGTGTGCTACATAAATGGAAGCTGTAGCTGGGAACCGCATCATTTGTTCTTCCTACCAAATGTAGTGCACAATTGTTTTACACCTAGCACTTGTGTTACACTTTTTTTGTAAGGCAAATAGAAAACACGATTTTTTAAACTGCTAAATAGGCAGACTGAAGCGGCGTGATGCTTTCTCTGTTAAGGAATGAAATTTGCCATTGTCTGGTGACAAATCTCTCGGAGATCCTCCTTGGTTATTTGAAAAGGTTTTATCACTGTCAAAAATAAAAGATCCATCCAGGTCCTTATTTTGGAAAATACATTTGTCCTTGTCCTGTCGTGGTCCCTATTAGTCAGAGCTGGAAACATCTCCGTCTGTTCCACTGGTGTCAGTAAGGTGGCCCTTGCCTTGAGAAGGGTTACCTTTGCCAACTGTATAATCTGATTTAGTGATCCCATTTGTGCATGCAGAGTTGGTGGTGGTAGTTTCGCGAGTTTGTGAAATGGATGTTGGAGGTAAACATTGGTAGGTGTCTCAAGTCTTGTAAAAAAACAAAACAAAAAATAGCATATCCAGTGCTATCTATTCATTTGGAGCTTTGTGCATACTTCTAGGTCTTTCAGGTTTGGGATACTCAGGCTATTGTCCTGATATTCATTGTTGTAATCCACACATTGTATTTTGAAGTCTATTGGGTTTGTAGAATCTTGATGCTCATTGACTGTTTTGTCGATTACGTTGATCTTTTGGATGAAGAAGGGACTCTTCCTTATGAGTGTTTTTTGAGCGTTGAATGTGACTTATTCCCTGACTAAGACTCAGTTGACAATGCAGTATTTTGGGTGACACCTGTCTATCTAAGAGCTGTCTCATCTCTTCACAGCATGTGAGGAGTCCTTACGTTTCGTTGTAAGAACCTAACTTTCCTACAACAGCGCTCTTTCGATCTTCTCAGGGCGAATTATAGCATCATCTTTCTAGGGCATATGAAGCAGAGGTTAGCCAGGTGTTATGACCCTTAGGGGCTGGGTCAGAGGGGTTCTCTTGCCTGATTGGTAGCCTTTGGCATTTCTTTAGTTGCTTTTGTAGGCTTACCATGGGCCCCCAAGTTGGAGGCATCAGACTTTGTTTTTGTAAGTTGCATACAACAGTCACACCTCTGTCCTTGAGTCTTTTCTGAAACTGTTGCAAATCTCAGATTCTGCAGGAATATGGCCTGGATGGAAACAGTAGAGGCACTTGGTGTGTGGGTCATCCACATAAACCTTCATTTTCCCACAAAATGTGGAGACTTTAAAAAGTGATTTCTTTTCAGGAAAGTCTGGCATGATGAATCAAAATCTAGTTTGTGAAAAACTAGTTAAAATCTGCAATTTCTCTTGGTTGGGAGGGAGATCTCTTAAGAGTTCCTCACTTAAACGAGTAGTTGAAAACCTCCGGCAGGGGAGCACCTCAGAGTCTGGGTCTCTGATTGGAGTGAAGGTGAATACAGTACAAAACTGTTTTGTAATCTTCAGTGTTAGAGTGTGCACTGGTATTCTAACTTTGGTTACCTGAGGGTTCCCATCTCAACAACAGGGAATGATTAAAACACATGAGTTTTTGAAAGATGCCAGTGTTGGAGAATCACTTCTTCATTCAGCACACCATTTCACCACACCTATTAACTAGCTGTTAAAATCACCATACCTTAGAATCAGCAGCTTCTCTTGGCTGCAGTTTTATAGCATCACAGATGGCGTGTAGTTTGTTTAGGTGTTACGTCGTCTTTCATTTTTATGTAGTTTTTTTTATTTTCTTTTAACATTACTTACATATACATATATAGCCCATTATATTGAATTATTCAGTAAAGTGGTGTCAGATATTTGTTACGTAAATGGCCATTATGAACTAACTCTTACTTATTTGCATAGCTCCACTCTGCAGACAATTTGCATATCCCTAGAATAGCTTGACCCTTTATTTTCGGCCATATATTGTTGCCCTAGGGTAGTCAATGAGATGAACCTTTTGGGTGTTTCACCATATTACTGTTATTTTTGCAAATGTCAGTCTAACACTTCCCTTGCATATAGAACCCCACTGTAAATCAAAGTTGTTTTTGCACAAGCCAATCCCGTGTTTCAGTGTGAAAAGGATCTCAGTATATCCCTGTTGTCTGTTTTGGATGTTCTACAATCTTCTGTATCTCCCTCGAGTAGATGGAGTTCCGTCTCCTAAATTAGGTTAAAGCCCTTCACCCGAGACATCATCTTGCCTGCACGACCCAGCAACCTTACTGGCATTCTGGAGATTTCTTTTTTGTACAGCTTCACAGTCTCATAGGTGAGAATACATTAATCAAAGAATTAAGTTATTTGCTGTACTTGGTGGGATTGATCCTGCATAAGCCTCCCAGTATCGCAAATTCTGTCAGTGAACAGTTGATTATATGGTAGTTTTTTGTTGTTGTTTTTTTTTTTACAGTTTTAAGGTCATTACTTTAAAGCAAACCTTTCCCTATCTTTATAGCCATTGCAAAGTAAACTTGTTAATCAGTGAGTACCTGGACTCATGGGTATTGCTTTTGTGGCATGTGAGAATTACTATTTTCATATAATTTTGTCTTTAGGAGACTTTAATTCAGTGCAGGCTCTGATACATACCAACCACCAGCTCTGATTGGCTCAATGTACATTGGTTAGAGCACAGATTCATTCGGTTTTCCCTTCGTCTATCCTTGGTCTGGTACATTTGCTTTGTAGCTGTAATCTTGTTTTTGTCTTGGCTGTTTCAAGTCCACTATCCAGTCTCCTTAGCTTAGTTTGTGCATCTCTAGCTGCAGACACTATGTTGACGGTGCCGTTCAGTGTATGACTTTCTCCCTCTGATCTCCATAGATAATCCTAAACACTGAATAATCCTGCTTGTTGGCGGAGATCCAGGAGCATAGGAGTGCTTTTTCCAAAGCCATATTCTGTGTAATATTTTTGCTTTATTTAGGAAAGGCCGTAAATTGCATGTTAGGTAAAAGTGTAATTTGGCAGCCCAAAATAGGCTATGTTGCCAATTCCATTATTTTAGTTTAATAAATGGAAGACATAATATCAAATCTTAAAAAGGTCACTAACTGAAAGAAAAGACATTTTAAAAACAACCATCACGAAGCATTTTTGTTTTAAAGTGAAAAGAACAGGGCAGTGTAACTGTAAAGGCTGTAATAAACAATAGAACACTGCACCTTCCAGGGCACTCTGACCTCCAGTGTCACATCATGCACAGTAGGTGGCAGTTGGCGCTGTTCTTTCTTTTTTTTTTTACTTCCATCTTCTTCTTTCAGCTCCTACTGACAGCAACTTGGAGCATTCATTCACTTGAAAATGCCATCTGTTTTTGCAAGATACCCAGACTGTGGCAAGAAAATGGTCAAAAACAGGCCCTTACTGGCTCTGCATTCCATGTTTACCAGGTTCTTAATACCCCAGAAGATTAGGTCAATGCATCCCCCCTCCAAGCACACCCTCAAACCATAGAAAGATTCTCCTACATGGCCATTAAGAAAGGCGAAAAAGGCAAGAATCCTTGGCTGCAGAAACATCTGAGGGGCTAGAGGAGGCTACTTCTACCAGTGCCCCTGTGTCTCACTGAGGATTCCCATAGGGAGAGATCGAAAAAAAGAAGCTGAAGTAAGAAACAACTTTCCCATTCCACAAAGAGGACATATATGTTTGTGGAGAGGTACAGTACCCACTACCTTACATCGGTGTGGAGGAGACAAACATCGATACGCTCATCGACGTTGAGATGCTCTCAGGTTGTGAAAAAGTAGACTGCGTAGTTACTTTAGACTATGAAAGCCAGCAGGCTTCACTACAACTCAGACTGAATACTCCAGGGCTTACTCAAGTTCCTGACCAGCTTCTCCAGTCATACCAGATTCTCCTTCACCACATTTAACGCCACCTCCTCCTACATTTCCTCAGTCACCTGCATATTCTCCACCAGTAATGTGCAAAAATTCCTCCACCATGCCTATTGTGCCTCCGCAAGCACCTATTCTAGTGACAGTTGTACCAAGTCATTCCAGATCTTGTTCCCGACACATCAGACATTGCTATAGATCTTGATCAAAGTCTGGGTATCACAGTCACCAGTACAGTTCCAGGTCTCTTACGTGTTCTCATCCAAAACATAGACTGGATTTCACATCTGATCGAGTTCAAGGTCTTACAACCACTTCTACTGGCTAATACTCACCTGCCGTTACAGCCAAAAAACATAAGAAATTCTAGAGGTTTACAGTGGGAAGCAACCATTACCAATACAAAGTCCTTCCTTTTGGTCTCAAGTCTGCACCCAATCAAAATGCATGTGTTTGTTTCAGCACATCTCAGAAGGTTGAAGAAATTAGTCTACCCCCATCAAGATGATTGGCTGATCAAAGCGTCAATCTGTCAGCAAGCATGCCATGATCATCAGATTGTTGTTGTCACCCTCAAACTATTGGGGCTGCATGTAACTCAAGAAAAATTCATTTTCATCCCCGTACAAGCCCTTAAATACCTTGGAGCAGTTTTGGTTATAGTAGCACAAAAGTGTTTCCTTTGGAAGAGACTTTCATCTATCCTTCTGAATCGTTGCAAACTGAAGACATCCCATCTAATGGCAAGGCAAATATTGTCTCTAATAGGATCAGTGGCATCCTGCTTCTTCCTGCTATGAAACCCATAACTGAACATTAGCCCTCTGTAACAATGTGTGGAGGATGAGTCTGACTAGCTCTCGGAAACATGGGTAGACACTGTCCGTAACAACATGCAGAGCAATCAATCTGCTGGTGGTCACCTCCAGAGCATCTGTTCAAGGAAATGAGTTGTCATCAAGACATTCCAACTCAGATATTAGTAATGAATGCCCCCCTATCCAGTTGGGTTGCTCACATGGATCACCTCCACACTCAAGGCTCTTGGTCTCTGGAGGAACAAGCATACCATACCAGTCTCCTGGAGTTGAGTGTGGTAAAGCTACCTCTGAAGGCTTTCCTCCTGTTCTCCAAAAAAAACTCTCTCCTTATCCTCTGGTTAGGGATGTCCTTGAAGAGGTTAAAGTTTCTTCCATCCGAAGGCCTTCACCTTTGTGGGAGTTGAATATTGTCCTGTAACGTCTCATGGGCGCTCCTTCTAAGCCTATATTTGAGGCTTCCCTAAGACGCTTACCTGGGAAGGCTTAATTTGTGGTCGCTATAACCTTTTTTTTTTTTACGCACACAAACATATTTTTCACATTAATTGGGTAGTGATGAAAACTTGGCCAGTATTCCTCCCTAAAGCGGTATTGGACTTTCATGTCAATGTAATGACTTTATCTACCTTTTTTGGAACCCTTCTCCAGAAATATCCCTCCTTAGTTGATGTGAAAAGGCTGTTACAGTTTTATCTGTTCAAAACTCAGGACTTTAGAAAGTCCAACGTTTGTTTGAAATCTCAGCCTAGTGTGGGCTGGGTTTGCCACATCCAAACAATTATTTAGACAGATTGTCTTTTCCATACCCCTGTGCTATACATAAGCTTACAGAATCTTATCTGGAAAACCAAAAACCCATTTAACCACAGGTAAAGTGAGTATGGGTGCATTACAATAAAGTAATTCAATCTCTGAAACCTGCAAGGCAGCAACCCAAAGATCTGTCCACACTTTTACAAGACACTGTTTCCTTGTTTCAAGCGCTAGACCAGATACCCAAGTAGAGCAAGCCTTTTTAGAGACATCTTTGAGTCAGGGAGAGCCTCTGGATTCTCTCTGCAGGTGTTGCTGTAGGAGTCCAGGGGGGTCATCTCTGGCTACTCACGGGGTCGCAGTCACCGGGGAGTCCTCCCTGTGATGTTTTTTCTCTGGATCTCGAGACGGGGGCGTCTGGTGCAGTGTGTGAAGTCTCACGCTTTCGGCGGGAAGTGTGAGTTCTTTGGAAGTTGCTTCTTTGTTACAAAGATGTAGCTAGCTGTTTTTGAGCAGAGCTGCTGCTCACTGGAGTTTCTTGGTCCTGGCGGTGAGGGTAGTTCTCTGAGGCTTCAGAGGTCCCTGGTCCCTGTTGAATGCGTCGCTGGTTGCAGGTTTTCGACTCTGGAGACAGGCCGGTAGGGCTGGGGCCAAAGAAGTTGTCGTTGTCTCTGCAGGCTTGTAGGTCAGCAGTCCTCCTTTGTAGTTCAGGTTGCAGGAATCTAATTTCCTGGGTTCTGGGGTGCCCCTAAATACTCAATTTAGGGGTGTGTTTAGGTCTGGAGGGCAGTAGCCAATGGCTACTGTCCTTGAGGGTAGCTACACCCTCCTTGTAACTCCTCCCTGAGAGGAGGGGGGCACATCCCTATTCCTATTGGGGGAATCCTCCAAAATCAAGATGGAGGATTTCTAAAGGCAGGGGTCACCTCAGCTCAGCGCATTGTAACACGAAGCCCAAGCCTTTGAGGCTCACTTCTAGGTGTTACAGTTCCTGCAGGAGGGAGGTGTGAAGCACCTCCACCCAGAGCAGGCTTTTGTTTCTGTCCTCAGAGAGCATAAAAGCCCTCACCACATGGGGTCAGAAACTCGTCTCTCAGCAGCAGGCTGGCACAGACCATTCAGTCCTGCACTGAAGGATTGGGTAAAATACAGGGGGCATCTCTAAGGTGCCCTCTGTGTGCATTTTTTAATAAATCCAACACTGGCATCAGTGTGGGTTTATTATTCTGAAAAGTTTGATGCCAAACTTCCCAGTATTCAGTGTAGCCATTATGGAGCTGTGGAGTTCGTCCTGACAAACTCCCAGACCATATACTTAATATGGCCACACTGTACTTATAATGTCTAAGAATAGACTCAGACACTGTAGGGGCATATTGCTCATGCAGCTATGCCCTCACCTGTGGTATAGGGCACCCTGCCTTAGGGCTGTAAGGCCTGCTAGAGGGGTGACTTACCTATGCCACAGGCAGTATTTTGTGTGCATGGCATCCTGAGGGGGATGCCATGTCGACTTTGCCTTTTTCTCCCCACCAACACACACAATCTGCAATGGCAGTGTGCATGTGTTAGGTGAGGGTTCCCTTAGGGTAACACAACATATGCTGCAGCCCTTAGGGACCTTCCCTGGTTTACAGTCTCAGGAGCAGCTTGGGTTTGTAATAGTGTTTTCCCTAAAGCCACTTATGCCTTTGAGGATTGAGCAACATACATATATATATAGAGAGAGCTTATGCATTTACCGTCTTGTTGATGACATATAAGGTACCAAATTAACGTCTTCAGTGTCTGCCATCTGTAGCTTCTTCACTCTCCTTGGCTGACACCTTTTTGAAAATTTGGTTTGTCTCTATTTGAGGATCACGAAAGTGAGCACTGTTAAGGCTTGCAGTAGCTATGTGACAGCTGGCTCACCCGCCATGTGGAAGTTAATGTCCAAATTTATGATTTTCACACTAAACAAACAGGGCTATTGATCTGAATCGCCATTCACACGTCCCAAATCCGAAAATGGTGGAATTTCAGTTAGTGTTAGCCTAACCCAGGGAGGCTTTAGTATGGGGAATCCTTAAAAATAGTTTGTTTTAGTAATACACATTTTGTAGAGTTCCTAACTGACAACACAGTATGATTATTTGCTGCTGCTTCTTGACTCAAACTGTCCATTTTTGTATTACTTGCATGTTTTGTTTACTTTCTCTTTTGTTAGATGTATTGTAAGATTCTCTTCCCACATCCATCCCCTCTGACATTTTATGCAAGTTAATTAAATTGAGATTCTTAAAGCGATAGCCTGGGGAAGGTAAGTCTTTATCCTCCATTAGACCTTTCTATACAAACTGATAAAAAATACTTTTAAGTATTTGCGCAAACAGACAGTATGCAAGCCTATTCACATATCCTGGTTCCACGTCTTAACCAAGCAGTGAGCAGTCAGGTCATGTCTTCTGTGAGATCCCAGACACACCCATTCTTTACATCACAGAATGTGTACAGCAAAAGTTTTCTCTTCAGTTGAGAAATAATATTGTACTTTGAGGGCTAAATCTAAGTAAAACTATGAACCCAGACCGCACTGCACAGCACTTCTGAGCAGAGGGCCCTGTTGATTTACAGATAGCAAATATGCCCAATTTGAAGGGAAGATAGATTGTGTCTTCTACACAATTTACTGTTTCATGGGTGCTAGCCATATTGATAAAAAACATTTAGATGACATTTCATTGTCCAAATGCAAGTTTTGCAGTAGAGTATTTAGGGTTAAGTCCCAAGATGCTACGTTTAGTCTTGAGGGTTGAAAAGGAGAGGTTTGTGGTGGTACAAGGGTGGGGGGCATAGACCATCAACACCCTTCTTAAGTATCTGATCTGTTTGTTTAGGTTGAAGTGAAACGGGCAGAGCCTCGTGATAGCAAAAGTCAATCACCAGGTCAGGCTGGCATCAGCCAGTGGGCAGTCAGAGCTGTGCCAACTGCCAATGGATGGACCAGCCAACCTCCTGCCTGGCAGCCGGGATATAGTCCACAAGGTAATTCTTTCCCTGATGTGGATATAAACTAATTCCTGTGTTTGTAACTGAGGTTGAGTGCATGTTTTGTATTTTCTTAGAAATGTCGTAGTGATTGAGGTGTAACTAATCTGGACAGCTTGTAAAACAATTGCTCACCCTTGTACTTTAACCAGTGTGAAAGGTTGACAAGGCGTTGAAATATGTAGGCGTCATTTCTCTGCAGTGTGTGGCAGAAAATTGGGTAACTGATTTTTTTTTTGCCTGAGAGTGGGTAGTATTCAAGAACGTATGTGAGAATTAGTCATGTGGAGCTACATTTGAAGAGCTATTTGAGACAAATTATTCTGTTCTTAATCTTATGACATTACTGCTTGTGAATTGACTGCACTATGACAAGCATGCCGTGAAAACGCCTCAGAGAAAGAATGAAGTCTTGACAAAAATGTTTTATCCCTCATATTATAAAAAAAAAATATTTTGAAGAAGGCCCTCTTTTCTTCGGACACAATCTGCTGCTGGCCTTGTGATTGTAGCATTTGCAATAAAGAAGCATTCCAGTGTTAGCCTGTCATTGGTCTCCTTATAAGGAAAGAAAAGCTTTACCCTATTGGAGAGCAAAAAGTATGCAACTTCTTTGTCTCATCTAGAAAAAACTGGAAACTTAACAGCAGCATTATGCTGATAAGATGGACCTCCAGGAGAGACTTGTCGATTATCTCCAAAGGGAGAAAAGGGGAAGTCTTTTGAAACTTAATGAACCACGTATCCAGCAAGGTCATTAACATGGCAATTGATTGGCAACTGATTGCTCTGAATCAGCGGCTTATGGATTAATGCCATGACCTGACTCCCAGATGGTCCTCCTGGCTGGTAAGAGGCCCAAAGCCAGATGTACAAAGGGAAATATCAACCCTTCTGTAAGGAAATGCCTCCTTGGCATGGTTACTCCCCTGACATTTTGCCTTTTGCTGATGCCAGTTATGATTGAAAGTGTGCTGGGACCCTGCTAATCAGGCCCCAGCACCAGTGTTCTTTCCCTAAACTGTACCTTTGCTTCCACAATTGGCACAGCCCTGGCACTCAGATAAGTCCCTTGTAAATGGTACCCCTGGTACCAAGGGCCCTGATGCCAGGGAAGGTCTCTAAGGGCTGCAGCATGTCTTATGCCACCCTGGGGACCCCTCACTCAGCACATGCACACTGCTTGCCAGCTTGTGTGTGCTGGTGGGGAGAAAATTACTACATCGACATGGCACTCCCCTCAGAGTGCCATGCCAACCTCACACTGCCTGTGACATAGGTAAGTCACCCCTCTAGCAGGCCTTACAGCCCTAAGGCAGGGTGCACTGTACCACAGGTGAGGGCATATGTGCATGAGCACTATGCCCCTACAGTGTCTAAGCAAAACCTTAGACATTGTAAGTGCAGGGTAGCCATAAGAGTATATGGTCTGGGAGTTTGTCAAACACGAATGTCACAGTTCCATAATAGCTACACTGAAATCTGGGAAGGTTGGTATCAAACTTCTCAGCACAATAAATGCACACTGATGCCAGTGTGGAATTTATTGTAAAATACACCCAGAGGGCATCTTAGAGATGCCCCCTGAATACCAGTCCGACTCCTAGTGCTAGGCTGACCAATTTCTGCCAGCCTGCCACAGCCAGACGAGTTGCTGGCCACATAGGGAGAGTACCTTTGTCACTCTGTGGCCAGGAACAAAGTGTACTGGGTCGAGGTGCTTCTCACCTCCCCCTGCAGGAACTGTAACACCTGGTGGTGAGCCTCAAAGTCATCACAGCTAGTGGAGATGCCCGCCCCTCCGGCCACTGCCCCCACTTTTGGCGGCAAGGCTGGAGGAGATAATGAGTCACCCACCAGTCAGGACAGCCCCTAAGGTGCCCTGAGCTGAGTTGACCACTGCCTTTAGAAATCCTCCATCTTGAGATTGGAGGATTCCCCCCAATAGGATTAGGGATGTGCCCCCCTCCCCTGAGGGAGGAGGCACAAAGAGGGTGTAGCCACCCTCTAGGACAGTAGCCATTGGCTACTACCCCCCAGACCTAAACTCACCCTTAAATTTAGTATTCTGATGAATACAACTACCTGTGGATTCCTCACCTTTTGAATTCTCCCATGCGCCAGCATTCGACAGAAAATCTTCTTCCCAGCTCTCCAAGTCGACGTCACAATTGCACGGCTCCACTCAACTTCGTCTGACGTCACCGTGCCAATAAGAGGTCCTCGCCGGCGTACTGACGTCAATTCCCTTTTTTTCCGTGCCTTTGATGCTAATGGTTTTCTCCTAGCTCTCGCTACTGTTGGAGGTGTTCCATCTTGTTACTAGTTGGAATCCGGTTTCTAGTTACAATGTCTCCTCCTAGGAAGTTGGGATTTAAGCCATGTCGAGAATGCAGGGGTCGCATGTCGGTTACTGACCCTCATGACGATTGCCTTTGGTGTCTGAGCTCTAAGCATAACGTTGAGGAGTGTGTTTCCTGCCAGAGCATGAATCCTAAGGCTCTGAAAGAGAGGAAGGCCTAACTCTTTTTGGCCGAGACGAAGAAGGGGCATAGGAACGACGTCATCATGAGACTCTCATTCAAGATCAAGGTCTCCATCTCAGCGGTGCTGTGCGACGTGGAAGGTTATTCAGACTGTGACTCCACAACCTCAGAGCCCTCAGGCTTCTCCGGCACCGTCGGTCTTATAGGTAGTGGCACCTCAGGAGAGTCCTCGATTTTCACCTGCTGCATTGGATGTCCAGCAAGCACAGGTGCAACATGGAAACGAGCGGTATCGTGCCTTCCCGGCTCCGGGAGCGGATCCGGCGGCATTTTTAAATGCCATCTTCTCGATGTTTAAGGCTATGGCCCCTGTTGTGCACCGGCTGGTCCTACGAGTCCATTAGCTTTTTCGTAGGGCTCCCCGTCTCCTTACAAGGCAGTGGCGTTTATGCCCTTCTATACGGCTGAGGGTGCCGGTTCGGCAGCGATGACGTCGCCTCGAGGGCCTGTGGTTCCGATGACATCGCCTTCCAGGCATATGACGCCGATCTCATCGCCCTGTCAGTCAATGCCGATGATGGAGCCTCAAGTGTCCACAGCACCGTTGGGATCCACTCCGGCGCCGGATACGAATAATGGATTGGACCAAAGCCAACCTTCCTCTCCTATTCCGCGTCTTGCAGTGTTGAAGCCAGTGTCATAGACGTCGGCCAAATCTCTGTTGATGCCGAGGTTGGAGGCCAGACTGAGGTCGCGTAGAAAGTCCTTGAGACTTTTGGAAGAGGAAGAGTACCAACGGCAGTTGCTGGAAGAAGGGGAGATTTTGGAGCGCTTGGGAGATTTTCAAGGGCTTGATTCGGCCATTGGGCTTGACACTTCCCCCGTAATGGGACCTTTCTTCGCCAGGGGAGTTCACGGAGGAAGCAGCCTCCTTCCATACGGTGATCAGGAAGGCGGCAAATGTTTGGGATCTTCCCTTGCCTGATGCAGAGGTCAAAACAAACATTTTGACTGGAGGTCCTTCACCCTTCTTGAACTTCTGTGGATCCATTGCTTCAGTTTAATGATGCTCTTATGGAGCCCATCTTGGAGCTGTGGAGGAAGCCTGTTTAATCACCTGCTGTCAATAGGTCTGTGGCAAGGAGGTACAGCGTGATGCCTGGAGATCGGGGGTTCTTATCAGAACATCCGACCCCAGAGAACCTGGTTGTTCAGGTCTCTTGTTCCACACGGTCTGCACCAGGCTCCTTCCCTGTGATACCATCGGACAGGGAATCCAAAAGAATGGAGCAATCGGAAAAGAAAACTTTATCTTCTTGCAGTATGGCTCTCAAGGCTGTGAAGGCTACCAGTATTCTTGGTAGATATGTCCACGCCCTGATGGACTCGGCTAGGGCTAAGGTTCCTGACTTGCTGCAGGCTGTGCAGAGTCAATTTGGTGAACTCCTTCGGATGCTCAGGTGACAGGAAAACAGATAATCCAGTCTGGCCTAGATTCCACATACTCGATGGCCAGGGCAATGGGTACCTCTATTGTTACGAGGAGGCACGCTTGGGTGAGGTCCTCTGGGTTTTCTTCTGACGTGCAGACTGCTTTATTGGATTTGAAAACAAGATACACTGTTCCAAAGGAAAAATAGGTAAAGGGATACAAAGAAGTCCTACATTTTAGGAGCAAGAAACCTCACTCACCCAACTGGGTGTCATGCTTCATCATCGGAGTTGCTCCTCGTTAGACCGGCGCTGCAATGTCTGACGGGCACCCCCCGAAGGGGGGCTCTTTGCCAGAGAGCTTTTCTCGATGATGCCAAGACCCCAAGAGTGAGTTTGGAAAAGAGAAATCTAGGAGAGTGAAACTAAAGATTAAAATTAGCTCACAAACCCGAAACACAGAGTAACAAGTTTATTGATCCATACGGGGGTGTTGAGGCCAAGATTAAAAACGATCAAGAGAGTGAACCAGAGACAATGGTCAGTCACTCTACACAACAAGTATTGAGAAGAAGGGGAGAGGGGAACTATCAACCATCCCTGACGAAGGGTCAACATGTTTTGCGTCTCTATGGTCCAGCCGGATCCAGCGACGCTTCTTCAGGACCTAATACCTACATCATTCTCCTACAAGTAAGCTACAGGGACTACTATAGTCTGAGATTATCAGTTACAATGTATCCAGTCACTTACACTTATCCGGAAATAAACTCGAACGTACTATTCCTAAATGTCGCCCTGTAATCAAATAAACACAGGTCAATCAGAGATAACAAAATCAGCACATCTCTATATTGTGATGATGTCATGAATTCATAACATCAGAAAGACGGTGTCAAACAGTGGGAAACACGGTGAGGGTGGCAGACGTGGCACACGTGTGCATGCAAAAAAAGGGTATCGGCTTACCCTCCCTGTCGAGGAACGTGCTTCCTGGGATCACATAGGCCAATGGCCGGGTGCAAAATACTCTAAGTATGAGGTAAAAAAAATCAACAAATAGCAGTAAAATCCATTATTGTGTGCAATGGAATGTCTGGTTACACAAAATAGTAATAGATTCATGTCAGGCATATCCGTTTTTTTTCCAGCAAAACAATGTAGCTTATAACACCTGGATTCCCCATGGATAGACAAGCCTCAGAATTAACTGTCAAAATATAATATTGATAAGTCTGCTAGGTGGTCAAGTCAGAAAAATAACTCAGAGCAGGGGTAGATCGATATGAAAGGAAGGTATTCATGACATTAATTGCCAATATCCCAAATAGTGCTGTCCATTCTATTAAATGAGTCTCATAACTCATGGGCATAATCATTGCTCCCATGACATAAAGTAAATATCACTCGTATTTGCCATATTTGCTGATTTATAAAAAATAACAGCCTAATCAAAAAAGTGCTTAAAATTACCCAAAATACGTAGACGCCCATTCAAACATACGGTGCGCAAAGTTCATACTAATCACTCTCCGTCGGGAGATTAATTCAAGAGAAGAGTAGAGGCTGCCACTCAAAAGACATCCATCCAGACAAACGCGTATGATTTACAAGCATTGCTGGAGAAAACAAATGAACGAGGAAGGTATTAAGATCAGTAGCGGCAGTTCAATGTCACTTCAAGTGCTCCTGGCTGTAACGGGGAACCTACCCGAGGCTGTGCTCCAGAATCAATGAGGACGCCACGGCTCATACGGCTCAAAAACCTGTCAGCCGTAAGTCGGCACGTCATGTTGCCGCTTGCGTTACTTAGTAACCGAGCTCAACAAGTGTCGGGACTTTGTCGTAATCAAGGAGTAAAAACAAAGAAAGGACTTCCGCTTTCGACAGAACGATTCAGAGTGAAGCACGTGAAGACCAGTTAGCTATAAAATAATGGCAAGATCATGTCAGTGATTACAATGATTGGAAAGGACTGCTATTTTCGGCAGAACATTTCAAAGTAGAGCCCATAAAAACGAATAAAATGCAGAATATTGGCAAATTCATGTCAATGGTTAGAATGGTACTGTCAATGTGAAAACAATAGACAGAATACTATGGTGAGTTAACAAGGGCAGGGTCATATCCCATGACTGGGCAGTGATCAATCAGATAGTTATTGTTAAGCAATATTAGGTTGGGTACGCTGTGGTCACACAAATAAGAGGCACAAAGAAACTACTGTGCCAAACTAATCCAAGGGATGTCATCATTGAGTCCATTGGTATGTGTGTTCAATTTGAACACCCAACCTAGTTCAAAAAGAGATCTAGTATTCTTGTGTGGGTTAGTCTGTAGGACAACCCACCACATATCATCCGGGCTGTGCTTGACTTCTATATAGTGGATGCTCAATTTCGATTGCTGAGTTTATTAGAAAGATCTTTAGCTTGAGAGTCAAATGTGTTAATACTGCTGCAGTGGCGGCGTAGTCGGAGAAACTGACCATAAGGTAGATTATCTTGCAGTGCTTTTGGATGATGACTCTCATATAACAGCAAGCTGTTGCGATCAGTAGTTTTCTGATAAGTGCAAGTGTACAATTTGCCACCCTCTGTTAATCATCAAATCCAAAAAAGGTATCTGTGTTCTTGATACTGAAGAGGTGAAATTCAAAAAGGGGTCTAAATAATTAATCCACGTCATAAATAGGTCTACCTCAGCAAGTGCCCCTTGCCACACTACCAGAATGTTATCGATGTACCTGCGCCACAATTTGATATTACTGTGGAACGGGTTGGTATTCGGCAATATGAATCGTTTTTCAAAGTCCTACATATAGAGGCAAGCCAGACTGGGGACAAAAGTGCTTCCCATCGATGTACTGCGTATCTGGTGAAAAAGAAAATCCTCAAACTGAAAGAAATTCTCTTTCCTTGCCAGTGTAGCACAATGCATAATGAAATGAACAGGAGTAGTAATCTCCCGGGGGGTGGATAAGAGAGCAGTCTCAACTACCTGCAATGTAGCCTCTTGCGGTATGTTCGTATACAGAGCCTCGACATCTAAGGTACTGAGAGCATGAACATAGACAGAATTGATAGTCTCTATCAAGTTTAGGACATCTTTGGTGTCCTTAAGATAAGTGGCTGACTCCTGAACAATGGGTTGTAGAAAGTGATCACAAAAGGTAGACAACTGTTCAAGAACTGAACCAATCCCCGAGACTATCGGGCGTCCCGGGGGAGGTATCCTGCCCTTATGAATTTTAGGGAGGCAGTAGAAGTAGGGGGTGCGGGGATTCATGGTATTCAAGAATTCTGCTTCTCTGTGAGAGATCCATGAATTACTAAGGGCCTCCCCTATCATTCCGCGTATCTGTTTGTAATCTCTCTGTGGGGTCATGTCTAATCTGAGCATAGCAGGTAGAGTCCCCAAGTAGACGTAGACACTCCTGTCTGTAATCAACCGAGTTTATCACGACTATCGCCCCGCTTTTGTCTGCTGGTTTGATCACAATGCTTGTGTCGGATGCCAAAGCTATCAGGGCAGTCCTTTCAGTGTTGGAAATATTGACGAAACTCTGGAACAGTGTATCTTGTTTTCATAGTATTAATATCAGGAGGATATACACTGGACCATTATTCCTCCTTATCCCTCGGTTCATTATTCTGCTTTATTGAATTTGCCTTTGATGGAGAAAAACTTTTTGGCGATAAAGCTGACTCTGCCCTAGAGCGCTTTAAAGATAGTCGGGCCATGGCGATGTCTTTGGGTCTGCAAGCCTCCTCTGCTACCCCTTACAGGTCCTTTCGAAGGTTCAGGGTGTTTGGGTGTGGAGCTGTTTACCGTGGGAGACCCACAGTCCAACAGCCTACCAGCCTCCCATATCGCTCCTTTAGGGGGAGGGTTCAGACAAGAGGGGCCACCCAGCAGCACTCTGCATCATCCTCTTCCTCTGGAGGACAACAACAAGGGAAGCAGCCCCAGTTTTCTTCCCATTTTCGATCACACTTCTCCTGTAGGGGGGAAGATTACGTCTTTTTCTCCATGAGTGGGAGTTAATTACATCAGACTCCTGGGTTCTGAACGTTGTGAGAAAAGGATATGCTCTTCCTTTTCAGGAGTTTCCATCTCCTATCCCTCCCCGTCCCTCGTTTTGTTCAGAAGGCCATCTCCTGTTCTTGCAGCAGGAGGTTCAGATCCTGTTGTCAAAAGGTGCAGTGGAGTTGGTTCCGGAGCAGGAAAGGGGTCAGGGTTGTTATTCGAGATACTTCCCGATACCCAAGACGGACGGTCGCTTGAGACCAATCTTAGACCTGAGGATTTTGAATTGGTTCCTCAAACAGGAAAAATTCAAGATGCTGACTCTTGGACAGGTACTTCTGGAGTTGAACAAAGATGACTGGATGGTGTCTGTCGACTTGCAGGATGGTTACATTCATATCCTGTAGGAAGTTGGCTTCCTTACACAAGCCCCCCACCCCACAACGAAAGAGGATGAGAATAACCTTTCCCAAGAAAGTCTTCATGTTCGATGGCATCTGTCGCTGTAGATACACATGGTATGCATGAGCTCGCCATCTGGTGTTGGGTCGGAGTGTTACAAGTTGTTTTTCTTCGAAGAAGTGTTTTCGAGTCACGGGACCGAGTGACTCCACCTTCTGTGCTCATTGCGCATGGGCGTCGACTCCATCTTCGATTGTTTTCTTTCCGCCATCGGGTTCGGACGTGTTCCTGTCGCTCCGAGTTTCGGAACGGAAAGTTAGCTGAAGACGGAAGATTTTCGACGGTATCGTTGCGATCCGGTTAGAGATAGACACATACGACGACGCGTTCAACATCGAAGCGCCTCGGTGCCCTTCGGGGTAGATTTCGGCACCCCGTCGGGGCCTAGTCGGCCCGACCGCGTGGAGGACAACGCCGATGGATCGGACCCCGTTTCGATTCTGCCCCGAATGCCACAACAAATATCCTTATACGGACCTACACTCGGTCTGTAATCTGTGCCTGTCACCCGAGCACAGCGAAGAATCCTGTGAGGCCTGTCGGGCGTTCCGGTCCCGAAAAACTCTGCGCGACCGTCGAGCGAGAAGACTCCAGATGGCGTCCACGCCAAAAGAGCGTCCACAGTTCGAGACAGAAGAGGAACAGGAGGAATCCTTTTCCATCCAGGATTCAGACTCCGACGAGCTACACTCTACAAGAACTGTGAGTAAGACGTCGAGATCAAACCTTAAAAAAGGAAAGAAGGCCCAGGGGACGCCACTGCCAACCGGCCATGGCTCCACCCAAATTCTCGGTGACCAACAATCGGCACCGAAAAAGGCCCATTCAGTGTCGAGATCGTCCGACTTCGGTCGAGACACCGGCACGCAGCCTCCTCGGGACCGAGAGAGTGCTAAACAGAAGCATCGACACCGAGAGTTCGGTGTCGACACCGATCGACGCCGAGACAGTGGCGCCGAAGAACATAGAGGCCAAGAATTTTCGGCACAGAAAAAGAGGAAGGTTACCTCGGAGCCGAAAAAACAATCGACAGGGCTTTCGGAGCCGAAAAAAGCGACATCAGACCCTGTTTCTGGCTCCTATACCGAAGAGCATTCTATGTCTTCTCAAATGAAGAAACATAGATTTGAACAAGAACTGCAATCCACTGACGTGGATCACACGCAAAAGCGTATCTTTATTCAGCAGGGGACTGGGAAGATCAGTACCCTCCCACCTGTCAAACGAAAGAGAACGCTTCAGTTTACTCCTCAGCAACAAACAACACAAAAGGTAACACCTCCTCCCTCGCCTCCACCTGTAACTCCGGCTTCGCCAACTTACACCCCGTCACATTCGCCAGCTCACACCGCCATGAGCCACGACGACCAAGATCAGGATGCGTGGGACTTGTACGACGCACCAGTGTCTGATAACAGCCCAGACACATACCCAACTAGGCCATCACCACCGGAAGACAGCACAGCCTACTCGCAAGTGGTGGCTAGAGCAGCTCTATTCCATAATGTGGAACTACACTCGGAACAAGTAGAGGATGATTTTTTATTTAACACCCTCTCCTCAACCCACAGCTCCTACCAAAGCCTGCCGATGCTCCCAGGCATGCTACGCCATGCAAAGGACATTTTCAAGGAGCCAGTTAAAAGTAGGGCAGTGACGCCTAGGGTGGACAAAAAGTATAAGGCGCCTCCTACGGACCCTGTCTTCATCACCTCTCAGCTGCCACCAGACTCTGTGGTGGTAGGGGCTGCCAGGAAACGGGCAAACTCACACACTTCTGGGGATGCACCTCCCCCAGATAAAGAAAGTAGGAAGTTCGATGCAGCCGGGAAGAGGGTTGCTGTCCAAGCAGCAAACCAGTGGCGCATCGCAAATTCACAAGCGCTGCTAGCGCGATACGACAGAGCCCACTGGGATGAGATGCAGCATCTCATTGAACATCTCCCAAAAGAACTGCAAAAAAGAGCAAAACAGGTTGTTGAGGAGGGTCAAAACATTTCCAACAATCAAATACGCTCCTCCATGGATGCAGCAGACACGGCCGCAAGAACCATTAATACGTCGGTTACCATCCGTAGGCACGCATGGCTCAGAACGTCTGGATTCAAGCCAGAAATTCAACAGGCAGTGCTTAACATGCCAGTAAACGAGAAACTTCTGTTCGGTCCGGAGGTCGACACAGCTATAGAAAAGCTCAAGAAGGACACTGACACTGCCAAGGCCATGGGCGCACTCTACTCCCCGCAGAGCAGAGGATCTTATAACACCTTCCGCAAAACACCTTTTAGAGGAGGGTTTCGGGGTCAGGCCACACAAGCTAGCACCTCACAGTCCGCACCGCCCACCTACCAGGGACAGTACAGGGGAGGTTTTCGGGGCCAGTATAGAGGGGGGCAATTCCCTAGGAATAGGGGAAGATTTCAAAGCCCCAAAACCACTACCAACAAGCAGTGACTCACATGTCACACACCCCTCCCACACAACACCAGTGGGGGGGAGGATACGTCAATATTACGAAGCATGGGACAAAATAACTACAGACACATGGGTCCTAGCAATTATCCAGCATGGTTATTGCATAGAATTCCTGCAATTCCCTCCAGACATACCACCAAAATCACAAAATTTAACAAAATACCATTCACAGCTTCTAGAGATAGAAGTTCAAGCACTACTGCAAAAAAATGCAATAGAATTAGTACCAAGCACACAAATAAACACAGGAGTTTATTCACTGTACTTCTTGATACCAAAAAAGGACGAAACACTGAGACCAATTCTAGACCTCAGAGTAGTAAACACATTCATCAAATCAGACCACTTTCACATGGTCACACTACAAGAAGTGTTACCATTGCTCAAAAAACACGACTACATGACAACCCTAGACCTCAAGGACGCATATTTCCATATACCAATACATCAATCACACAGGAAATATCTAAGGTTTGTATTCAAAGGAATACATTACCAATTCAAAGTATTGCCTTTTGGTTTAACAACCGCTCCAAGAGTATTCACAAAATGCCTAGCAGTAGTCGCTGCACACATCAGAAGGCAGCAAATACATGTGTTCCCGTATCTAGACGACTGGCTAATCAAAACCAGTTCGCTCACACAATGCTCAAACCACACAAATCAAGTCATACAAACCCTCTACAAACTAGGGTTCACCGTCAACTTTGCAAAATCAAACATTCTGCCAAGCAAAGTACAGCAATATCTAGGAGCCATAATAGACACGACAAAAGGAGTAGCAACGCCAACTCCACAAAGGATCCACAATTTCAACAGGGTCATTCAACACATGTCTCCAAACAAAACAATACAAGCAAGAACAATACTACAGCTCCTAGGCATGATGTCCTCATGCATAGCCATTGTCCCAAACGCAAGACTGCACATGAGGCCCTTACAACAGTGCCTAGCCTCACAGTGGTCTCAAGCACAGGGTCACCTTCTAGATCTGGTGTTGCTAGACCGCCAAACTTACCTCTCGCTTCTATGGTGGAACAGTATAAATTTAAACATAGGGCGGCCTTTCCAAGACCCAGTGCCACAGTACGTAATAACAACAGATGCTTCCATGACAGGGTGGGGAGCACATCTCAATCAACACAACATAAGAGGACAATGGAACATACATCAAACAAAACTGCATATAAATCACCTAGAATTATTAGCAGTTTTTCAAGCACTAAAAGCTTTCCAACCAATCATAACCCACAAATACATCCTTGTCAAAACAGACAACATGACAACGATGTATTATCTAAACAAACAAGGAGGAACACATTCAACGCAGTTAAGCTTGTTAGCTCAAAAAATATGGAAGTGGGCAATCCACCATCAGATTGGTCTAATAGCACAGTTTATTCCGGGGATCCAGAATCAGCTGGCAGACAATCTCTCTCGAGATCACCAGCAAGTCCACGAATGGGAAATCCACCCACAGATTCTGTACACCTACTTCACACTCTGGGGAACACCACAAATAGACTTATTTGCAACAAAAGAGAACGCAAAATGCCAAAACTTCGCGTCCAGATACCCACACAAGCAATCCCAAGGCAATGCCCTATGGATGAACTGGTCAGGAATATTTGCTTACGCTTTTCCTCCTCTCCCTCTCCTTCCTTACCTAGTAAACAAATTGAGTCAAAACAAACTCAAACTCATTTTAATAGCACCAACTTGGGCAAGACAACCCTGGTACACAACACTGCTAGATCTGTCTGTAGTACCACACATCAAACTGCCCAACAAACCAGATCTGTTAACGCAACACAACCAACAGATCAGACACCCGGACCCAGCATCGCTGAATCTAGCAATCTGGCTCCTGAAATCCTAGAATTCGGACACTTACAACTTAGCCAAGAGTGTATGGAAGTCATAAAGCAGGCCAGAAGGCCATCCACTAGACACTGCTACGCAAGTAAGTGGAAAAGATTTGTTTGGTACTGCCATCATAATCAGATACAACCGCTAGATGCAACTCCAAAACATATAGTAAATTACTTGCTCCATTTACAAAAAGCAAAGCTAGCCTTCTCTTCTATTAAAATACACCTTGCAGCAATATCTGCATACCTGCAAACTACCTATTCAACTTCCTTGTATAGGATACCAGTTATCAAAGCATTTATAGAAGGGCTTAAAAGAATTATACCACCAAGAACACCACCTGTTCCTTCATGGAACCTAAACGTGGTTCTAACAAGACTCATGGGCCCACCTTTCGAACCCATGCACTCTTGCGGAATACAATTCCTAACCTGGAAAGTTGCCTTTCTCATCGCCATTACATCTCTAAGAAGAGTAAGTGAAATTCAAGCGTTCACAACACAAGAGCCTTTTATACAAATACATAAAAATAAGGTCGTCCTACGACCTAATCCAAAATTTTTACCAAAAGTTATTTCACCATTCCATCTAAATCAAACGGTAGAACTACCAGTATTTTTCCCACAGCCAGATTCTGTGGCTGAAAGAGCACTACATACATTAGATGTCAAAAGAGCATTAATGTACTACATTGACAGAACAAAGAACATCAGAAAAACTAAACAGCTATTTATTGCATTCCAAAAACCTCATGCAGGTAACCCAATATCAAAACAAGGTATAGCCAGATGGATAGTTAAATGCATCCAAATCTGCTACCTTAAAGCAAAAAGACAACTGCCCATTACTCCCAGGGCACATTCAACAAGGAAAAAAGGTGCTTCAATGGCCTTTTTAGGAAACATCCCAATGCAGGAAATATGTAAGGCAGCCACTTGGTCTACGCCTCACACATTCACCAAACACTACTGTATAGATGTGCTATCCGCACAACAAGCTACAGTAGGTCAAGCTGTATTAAGAACTCTATTTCAGACAACTTCTACTCCTACAGGCTAAACCACCGCTTATGGGGAACTAACTGCTTACTAGTCTATGCATACCATGTGTATCTACAGCGACAGATGCCATCGAACTGAAAATGTCACTTACCCAGTGTACATCTGTTCGTGGCATCAGTCGCTGAGATTCACATGGACCCACCCACCTCCCCGGAAGCCTGTAGCAGTTCAGAAGTTACCTTCAATTTTGTACATTTGTATATATTACTTAATCCTTTAATAGGTACATACTTACATTTTTCATTGCGCGGGCACTATTACTATAGTACAACTCCTACCTCACCCTCTGCGGGGAAAACAATCGAAGATGGAGTCGACGCCCATGCGCAATGAGCACAGAAGGTGGAGTCACTCGGTCCCGTGACTCGAAAACACTTCTTCGAAGAAAAACAACTTGTAACACTCCGACCCAACACCAGATGGCGAGCTCATGCATACCATGTGAATCTCAGCGACTGATGCCACGAACAGATGTACACTGGGTAAGTGACATTTTCATTTCTAAGTGGAAGAACGTGGAAAGGCCTTCAGCATTGGCATGGGCAGTCCCAGATCTGTGTTCCACTACAAAGTCCATTCCCTGTAGGGATATAGACCACCTCAACAGTTTAGGGTTTTCTCCTTTCTCTCGTAGGGGATTTCCATGTATAGTCATAAGCATTGAATAGTTCCGCGCGCCTGCGGGGACCCCGGAGCACTGATGTGAAGTATATTCTTAAGTGCAAACACCAGCCGTTTAAAGAAAAGGTCTGTCAAAAAACACTTAAGAATAACATTGTGCAGCCTATGTGAACAGCTACACAGGCCAAATTGTTGAAAAGAAAATCAATAGTAGTGTAAATTCATGTTCAAACACCTATTTATTCTAGAAATGTAATAACAAATACATTCTCATACTTTATTTACACCTCTGATGAGAATAAAACAATGCAGGGCAGTGTAGCCCATAGGCTGCCATTATACAGAATGTAAATAGAGCTGTGCCTTTAAGAAAAGCAAAGTCTTCCTGTTTCCCATCATGCACAGCAAAAGGCAGTTACCTCAGTTCTTTTTTCCGGCTCCTGCTGACAGGACCCTGAAGCATTGAGCTCTACCTCACAAAAGCTTTTGTGACAGAAATTCATTGAAATATCTTCTGAATTTCATTTTCACTCGACGTTTTTACCTTTGAGTGATCATTTTCTACTGATTTCTGTTAAATTCTGACAGAATTTTGAGGTTTTTCTAGTTAGAAATGCCTTCACTTTTTGATAAATGTCCTTCTTGTGGAAGAAAGAAGGCTAAAACAGATCCACGTAGGGTCTGTATAATTTGTCTTCCATCCAGCCACAAACCGGAGTCGTGTGACATCTGTAAAACCTTCTCTAGAAGAACCCTTCGTGACAGAGAGAAGATCCGACTCCAGGCGAAAGAGGACAGGAGAAAAAGTGGCCATTCCACTACAGAGCGAGGAGAAGGTCAGACTTCTACCAGGGCTCAACCTGTTTCCTCCATGACTCCTTCCAGACCTGCTGAAAAACGACATAGATCTCCGACGACGTCGAGAGCGTCGACGTCGAAGCAGGGAACGGCGCCAACATGTTCGCCGTCGAGGAGTGCTTCGCCGGCGAGAAAACGACATCGTTCGCCGTCGACAGCTATTTCGCCGTCGAGGCGGCGAAGACACCCGACGTCGAGAGGATCTGGGTCGCCGTCGACACGGCGAACACAGTCCACGCCAAGGAGATCCGAGTCGGGCTCGCCGTCGACACGGCGAGGGAGATCGCCGTCGAGAGAGAGTGTTCGCCGTCGGAGGCGTTCACCGTCACTGCACCGACGTCGAGGTTCGTCGTCGAGAGGTTCTCAGCGGCGAGACGAGTCGACGTCTAGAGGCACTCGGCGTCACCGCAGTTCGACGTCGAGGAGTGCTTCGACGTCGAGAAGACCATCTAAGAGGCCTAGAAGGGTTTATACAACCTCAGAATCCTCGGCCTCGCTTATCCTACTTCCAGCATCACCACAGCTCTCACAAAGGCAGTCGCCTTTACCACAGACGCCGGTAACACCTACGGCTCCTCTTCCGGCGCCTCCTCCAGAACCTGTTCCGAGGACTCCAACGCGATCTGCAGGGCGTTCTGGTTATTCCTCGAGACGTACATCTACCTCAAGGCACCGTCGTCAATCACATCATGGACATTCTTCATCGTCCACACGAGACTACTCTCCAACCTTATCAGACTCACCATCCCCAAGAGTGTCTCCCATAGATGATGTCAACACATTTCAGGAGGTCTTAGTGAGAGGGGCAACCAAGCTGAATATCCCGCTAGCAGCTCCAGCCCAATCGACATCAGTAATCTTTGAGACCTTGCATCAAAGGACATCTTCACGACCTTTACTTCCACTGGTTCCGGGTCTTATTGAACCGGTGTAAGGAAATGCCTCCTTGGCATGGTTGCCCCCTGACTTTTTGCCTTTGCTGATGCTATGTTTACAATTGAAAGTGTGCTGAGGCCTGCTAACCAGGCCCCAGCACCAGTGTTCTTTCCCTAACCTGTACTTTTGTATCCACAATTGGCAGACCCTGGCATCCAGATAAGTCCCTTGTAACTGGTACTTCTAGTACCAAGGGCCCTGATGCCAAGGAAGGTCTCTAAGGGCTGCAGCATGTCTTATGCCACCCTGGAGACCTCTCACTCAGCACAGACACACTGCTTGCCAGCTTGTGTGTGCTAGTGAGGACAAAACGAGTAAGTCGACATGGCACTCCCCTCAGGGTGCCATGCCAGCCTCTCACTGCCTATGCAGTATAGGTAAGACACCCCTCTAGCAGGCCTTACAGCCCTAAGGCAGGGTGCACTATACCATAGGTGAGGGTACCAGTGCATGAGCATGGTACCCCTACAGTGTCTAAATAAAACCTTAGACATTGTAAGTGCAGGGTAGCCATAAGAGTATATGGTCTGGGAGTCTGTCAAACACGAACTCCACAGCACCATAATGGCTACACTGAAAACTGGGAAGTTTGGTATCAAACTTCTCAGCACAATAAATGCACACTGATGCCAGTGTACATTTTATTGTAAAATACACCACAGAGGGCACCTTAGAGGTGCCCCCTGAAACTTAACCGACTATCTGTGTAGGCTGACTAGTTTTAGCAGCCTGCCACAAACCGAGACATGTTGCTGGCCCCATGGGGAGAGTGCCTTTGTCACTCTGAGGCCAGTAACAAAGCCTGCACTGGGTGGAGATGCTAACACCTCTCCCAGGCAGGAATTGTCACACCTGGCGGTGAGCCTCAAAGGCTCACCTCCTTTGTGCCAACCCAGCAGGACACTCCAGCTAGTGGAGTTGCCCGCCCCCTCCGGCCAGGCCCCACTTTTGGCGGCAAGGCCGGAGAAAATAATGAGAATAACAAGGAGGAGTCACTGGCCAGTCAGGACAGCCCCTAAGGTGTCCTGAGCTGAGGTGACTCTAACTTTTAGAAATCCTCCATCTTGCAGATGGAGGATTCCCCCAATAGGGTTAGGATTGTGACCCCCTCCCCTTGGGAGGAGGCACAAAGAGGGTGTACCCACCCTCAGGGCTAGTAGCCATTGGCTACTAACCCCCCAGACCTAAACACGCCCTTAAATTTAGTATTTAAGGGCTACCCTGAACCCTAGAAAATTAGATTCCTGCAACTACAAGAAGAAGGACTGCCTAGCTGAAAAACCCCTGCAGAGGAAGACCAGAAGACGACAACTGCCTTGGCTCCAGAAACTCACCGGCCTGTCTCCTGCCTTCCAAAGATCCTGCTCCAGCGACGCCTTCCAAAGGGACCAGCGACCTCGACATCCTCTGAGGACTGCCCCTGCTTCGAAAAGACAAGAAACTCCCGAGGACAGCGGACCTGCTCCAAGAAAAGCTGCAACTTTGTTTCCAGCGGCTTTAAAGAACCCTGCAAGCTCCCCGCAAAAGGCGTGAGACTTGCAACACTGCACCCGGCGACCCCGACTCGGCTGGTGGCGATCCAACACCTCAGGAGGGACCCCAGGACTACTCTAAGACTGTGAGTACAAAAACCTGTCCCCCCTGAGCCCCCACAGCGCCGCCTGCAGAGGGAATCCCGAGGCTTCCCCTGACCGCGACTCTTTGAATCCAAAGTCCCGACACCTGGGAGAGACCCTGCACCCGCAGCCCCCAGGACCTGAAGGACCGGACTTTCACTGGAGGAGTGACCCCCAGGAGTCCCTCTCCCTTGCCCAAGTGGAGGTTTCCCCGAGGAACCCCCCCCTTGCCTGCCTGCAGCGCTGAAGAGATCCCTAGATCTCCCATTGACTTCCATTACAAACCCGACGCTTGTTTCGACACTGCACCCGGCCGCCCCCGCGCTGCTGAGGGTGAAATTTCTGTGTGGACTTGTGTCCCCCCCGGTGCCCTACAAAACCCCCCTGGTCTGCCCTCCGAAGACGCGGGTACTTACCTGCAAGCAGACCGGAACCGGGGCACCCCCTTCTCTCCATTCTAGCCTATGTGTTTTGGGCACCACTTGGAACTCTGCACCTGACCGGCCCTGAGCTGCTGGTGTGGTGACTTTGGGGTTGCTCTGAACCCCCAACGGTGGGCTACCTTGGACCAAGAACTGAACCCTGTAAGTGTCCTACTTACCTGGTAAAACTAACAAAAACTTACCTCCCCCAGGAACTGTGAAAATTGCACTAAGTGTCCACTTTTAAAACAGCTAATTGTCAATAACTTGAAAAGTATACATGCAATTTTGATGATTTGAAGTTCCTAAAGTACTTACCTGCAATACCTTTCGAATGAGCTATTACATGTAGAATTTGAACCTGTGGTTCTTAAAATAAACTAAGAAAAGATATTTTTCTATATAAAAACCTATTGGCTGGATTTGTCTCTGAGTGTGTGTACCTCATTTATTGTCTATGTGTATGTACAACAAATGCTTAACACTACTCCTTGGATAAACCTACTGCTCGACCACACTACCACAAAATAGAGCATTAGTATTATCTATTTTTACCACTATTTTACCTCTAAGGGGAACCCTTGGACTCTGTGCATGCTATTCCTTACTTTGAAATAGCACATACAGAGCCAACTTCCTACATTGGTGGATCAGCGGTGGGGTACAAGACTTTGCATTTGCTGGACTACTCAGCCAATACCTGATCACACGACAAATTCCAAAATTGTCATTAGGAATTGATTTTTGCAATTTGAAAAGTTTTCTAAATTCTTAAAAGACCTGCTAGGGCCTTGTGTTAGATCCTGTTTAGCATTTCTTTTAGAGTTTAAAAGTTTGTTAAAAGTTTGAATTAGATTCTAGAACCAGTTTTAGTTTCTTAAAAAGTATTCCAACTTTTAGAAGCATAATGTCTAGCACAGATGTGAATGTGGTGGAACTCGACACCACACCTTACCTCCATCTACAGATGAGAGAGCTAAGGTCACTCTGTAAACTAAAGAAAATAGCAATGGGCCCCAAACCTACCAAAGTACAGCTCCAGGAGCTTTTGGCAGAGTTTGAAAAGGCCAACCCCTCTGAGGATGGCAACTCAGAGGAAGAGGATAGTGACTTGGAGGACAATTCCCCCCTACCAGTCCTATCTAGGGAGAACAGGGTCCCTCAAACCCTGACTCCTAAAATAATAGTCAGAGATGCTGGTTCCCTCACAGGAGAGACCAACACCTCTGAAATCACTGAGGATAGCCCCAGTGAAGAGGACATCCAGTTAGCCAGGATGGCCAAAAGATTGGCTTTGGAAAGACAGATCCTAGCCATAGAGAGGGAAAGACAAGAGATGGGCCTAGGACCCATCAATGGTGGCAGCAACATAAATAGGGTCAGAGATTCTCCTGACATGTTGAAAATCCCCAAAGGGATTGTAACTAAATATGAAGATGGTGATGACATCACCAAATGGTTCACAGCTTTTGAGAGGGCTTGTGTAACCAGAAAAGTGAACAGATCTCACTGGGGTGCTCTCCTTTGGGAAATGTTCACAGGAAAGTGTAGGGATAGACTCCTCACACTCTCTGGACAAGATGCAGAATCTTATGACCTCATGAAGGGTACCCTGATTGAGGGCTTTGGATTCTCCACTGAGGAGTACAGGATTAGGTTCAGGGGGGCTCAAAAATCCTCGAGCCAGACCTGGGTTGACTTTGTTGACTACTCAGTGAAAACACTAGATGGTTGGATTCAAGGCAGTGGTGTAAGTAATTATGATGGGCTGTACAATTTATTTGTGAAAGAACACCTGTTAAGTAATTGTTTCAATGATAAACTGCATCAGCATCTGGTAGACCTAGGACCAATTTCTCCCCAAGAATTGGGAAAGAAGGCGGACCATTGGGTCAAGACAAGGGTGTCCAAGACTTCAACAGGGGGTGACCAAAAGAAAGGGGTCACAAAGACTCCCCAGCAGAAGGGTGATGAGACAACCAAAACTAAAAATAGTAAAGAGTCTTCTACAGGCCCCCAAAAACCTGCACAGGAGGGTGGGCCCAGAGCCTCTTCACAAAACAATGGGTACAAGGGTAAAAACTTTGATCCCAAAAAGGCCTGGTGTCATAGCTGTAAACAGCATGGACACCAAACTGGAGACAAGGCCTGTCCCAAGAAAGGTTCCACTCCAAACTCCCATCCAGGTAACACTGGTATGGCTAGTCTCCAAGTGGGATCAACAGTGTGCCCAGAGCAAATCAGGGTCCACACTGAAGCTACTCTAGTTTCTGAGGGTGGGGTGGATTTAGCCACACTAGCTGTCTGGCCGCCTAACATGCAAAAATACAGACAGCAACTCTTAATTAATGGGACTAGAATAGAGGGCCTGAGGGATACAGGTGCCAGTGTCACCATGGTGACAGAGAAACTGGTTTCCCCTGGCCAATACCTGACGGGAAAAACTTACACAGTCACCAACGCTGACAATCAGAGAAAAGTACATCCCATGGCAATGGTTACTTTAGAATGGGGAGGGGTCAATGGCCTGAAACAGGTGGTGGTCTCCTCAAATATCCCAGTGGACTGTCTGCTTGGAAATGACCTGGAGTCCTCAGCATGGGCTGAGGTAGAACTAAAAACCCATGCAGCAATGCTGGGTATCCCTGAACTGGTGTGTGTGAAAACAAGAGCACAATGCAAGGCACAGGGTGAACAAGTAGAGCTGGAGTCTGGAAGAATGGCCCAGCCTACCAAGAGGAAAGGAAAGTCAGTTGGGAAACCAACTGCAACACAGCAAAAGAAAGGGAACCTCTCTTCTCAGGAAGATGTTCTGCCCTCTGAGGGAACTGAGCCTTTGGAGCTTGAACCTTACCAGGTTGAGCTCTTAGGCCCAGGGGGACCCTCAAGGGAAGAGCTGTGTAAGGGACAAGAAACCTGTCCCTCTCTTGAAGGCCTTAGGCAGCAAGCTGCTGAAGAGTCCAAAGGCAAGAAAAATGGAACACATAGGGTCTATTGGGAAGATGGGCTCCTGTACACTGAGGCCAGAGACCCCAAACCTGGTGCCACTAGGAGAGTGGTAGTGCCTCAGCTGTTCAGAGAGTTCATCCTAACATTGGCCCATGACATTCCCCTTGCTGGACATTTGGGACAAACCAAGACGTGGGAGAGGTTAGTCAACCACTTCTACTGGCCCAATATGTCCAACATGGTTAAGGAGTTTTGCCTCTCCTGCCCCACCTGTCAAGCCAGTGGTAAGACAGGTGGGCATCCAAAGGCCCCCCTCATTCCACTTCCAGTGGTGGGGGTGCCCTTTGAAAGAGTGGGTGTGGACATAGTTGGTCCACTGGAACCTCCCACAGCCTCAGGAAATATGTATATCCTGGTAGTAGTGGATCATGCTACCAGGTATCCTGAAGCTATTCCCCTTAGGTCGACTACTGCCCCTGCAGTAGCCAAGGCCCTCATTGGTATCTTTACCAGAGTGGGTTTCCCTAAGGAGGTGGTGTCTGACAGAGGTACCAACTTCATGTCAGCATACCTAAAGCACATGTGGAATGAGTGTGGAGTGACTTATAAATTCACTACCCCATACCATCCACAAACTAATGGCTTGGTTGAGAGATTCAACAAGACATTAAAAGGCATGATCATGGGGCTCCCAGAAAAACTCAAAAGGAGATGGGATGTCCTCCTGCCATGTCTGCTTTTCGCTTACAGGGAGGTACCACAGAAGGGAGTAGGGTTCTCACCCTTTGAACTTCTGTTTGGTCATCCTGTAAGGGGACCACTTGCCCTTGTTAAAGAAGGCTGGGAGAGACCTCTCCATGAGCCTAAACAGGACATAGTGGACTATGTACTTGGCCTTCGCTCTAGAATGGCAGAGTACATGGAAAAGGCAACCAAAAACCTTGAGGCCAGCCAACAGCTCCAGAAGTTTTGGTATGACCAAAAGGCTGCACTGGTTGAGTTCCAACCAGGGCAGAAAGTCTGGGTTCTGGAGCCTGTGGCTCCCAGGGCACTCCAGGACAAATGGAGTGGCCCTTACCCAGTACTAGAGAGGAAGAGTCAGGTCACCTACTTGGTGGACCTGGGCACAAGCAGGAGCCCCAAGAGGGTGATCCATGTAAACCGCCTTAAGCTCTTCCACGACAGGGCTGATGTCAATCTGTTGATGGTAACAGATGAGGATCAGGAGGCAGAGAGTGAACCTCTCCCTGATCTTCTGTCATCAGACCCAAAAGATGGTACAGTAGATGGAGTGATCTACTCAGACACCCTCTCTGGCCAACAGCAAGCTGATTGTAGGAGAGTCCTACAACAGTTTCCTGAACTCTTCTCCTTAACCCCTGGTCAGACACACCTGTGTACCCATGAGGTGGACACAGGAGACAGCATGCCTGTCAAGAACAAAATCTTTAGACAGTCTGACCATGTTAAGGAAAGCATCAAGGTGGAAGTCCACAAGATGCTGGAATTGGGAGTAATTGAGCGCTCTGACAGCCCCTGGGCTAGCCCAGTGGTCTTAGTCCCCAAACCTCACACCAAAGATGGAAAGAAAGAGATGAGGTTTTGTGTGGACTACAGAGGGCTCAATTCTGTCACCAAGACAGATGCCCATCCAATTCCAAGAGCTGATGAGCTCATTGACAAATTAGGTGCTGCCAAATTTCTAAGTACCTTTGACTTGACAGCAGGGTACTGGCAAATAAAAATGGCACCTGGAGCAAAAGAAAAGACAGCATTCTCCACACCTGATGGGCATTATCAGTTTACTGTTATGCCCTTTGGTTTAAAGAATGCCCCTGCCACCTTCCAAAGGTTGGTGAATCAAGTCCTTGCTGGCTTGGAGTCCTTTAGCACAGCTTATCTTGATGATATTGCTGTCTTTAGCTCAACCTGGCAGGATCACCTGGTCCACCTGAGGAAGGTTTTGAAGGCTCTGCAATCTGCAGGCCTCTCTATCAAGGCATCCAAATGCCAGATAGGGCAGGGAACTGTGGTTTACTTGGGACACCTTGTAGGTGGAGGCCAAGTTCAGCCACTCCAACCCAAGATCCAGACCATTCTGGACTGGGTAGCTCCAAAAACCCAGACTCAAGTCAGGGCATTCCTTGGCTTGACTGGGTATTACAGGAGGTTTGTGAAGGGATATGGATCCATTGTGGCAGCCCTCACTGAACTCACCTCCAAGAAGATGCCCAAGAAAGTAAACTGGACTGTGGAATGCCAACAGGCCTTTGACACCCTGAAACAGGCAATGTGCTCAGCACCAGTTCTCAAAGCTCCAGATTATTCTAAGCAGTTCATTGTGCAGACTGATGCCTCTGAACATGGGATAGGGGCAGTTTTGTCCCAAACAAATGATGATGGCCTTGACCAGCCTGTTGCTTTCATTAGCAGGAGGTTACTCCCCAGGGAGCAGCGTTGGAGTGCCATTGAGAGGGAGGCCTTTGCTGTGGTTTGGTCCCTGAAGAAGCTGAGACCATACCTCTTTGGGACTCACTTCCTAGTTCAAACTGACCACAGACCTCTCAAATGGCTGATGCAAATGAAAGGTGAAAATCCTAAACTGTTGAGGTGGTCCATCTCCCTACAGGGAATGGACTTTATAGTGGAACACAGACCTGGGACTGCCCATGCCAATGCAGATGGCCTTTCCAGGTTCTTCCACTTAGAAAATGAAGACTCTCTTGGGAAAGGTTAGTCTCATCCTCTTTCGTTTGGGGGGGGGTTGTGTAAGGAAATGCCTCCTTGGCATGGTTGCCCCCTGACTTTTTGCCTTTGCTGATGCTATGTTTACAATTGAAAGTGTGCTGAGGCCTGCTAACCAGGCCCCAGCACCAGTGTTCTTTCCCTAACCTGTACTTTTGTATCCACAATTGGCAGACCCTGGCATCCAGATAAGTCCCTTGTAACTGGTACTTCTAGTACCAAGGGCCCTGATGCCAAGGAAGGTCTCTAAGGGCTGCAGCATGTCTTATGCCACCCTGGAGACCTCTCACTCAGCACAGACACACTGCTTGCCAGCTTGTGTGTGCTAGTGAGGACAAAACGAGTAAGTCGACATGGCACTCCCCTCAGGGTGCCATGCCAGCCTCTCACTGCCTATGCAGTATAGGTAAGACACCCCTCTAGCAGGCCTTACAGCCCTAAGGCAGGGTGCACTATACCATAGGTGAGGGTACCAGTGCATGAGCATGGTACCCCTACAGTGTCTAAATAAAACCTTAGACATTGTAAGTGCAGGGTAGCCATAAGAGTATATGGTCTGGGAGTCTGTCAAACACGAACTCCACAGCACCATAATGGCTACACTGAAAACTGGGAAGTTTGGTATCAAACTTCTCAGCACAATAAATGCACACTGATGCCAGTGTACATTTTATTGTAAAATACACCACAGAGGGCACCTTAGAGGTGCCCCCTGAAACTTAACCGACTATCTGTGTAGGCTGACTAGTTTTAGCAGCCTGCCACAAACCGAGACATGTTGCTGGCCCCATGGGGAGAGTGCCTTTGTCACTCTGAGGCCAGTAACAAAGCCTGCACTGGGTGGAGATGCTAACACCTCTCCCAGGCAGGAATTGTCACACCTGGCGGTGAGCCTCAAAGGCTCACCTCCTTTGTGCCAACCCAGCAGGACACTCCAGCTAGTGGAGTTGCCCGCCCCCTCCGGCCAGGCCCCACTTTTGGCGGCAAGGCCGGAGAAAATAATGAGAATAACAAGGAGGAGTCACTGGCCAGTCAGGACAGCCCCTAAGGTGTCCTGAGCTGAGGTGACTCTAACTTTTAGAAATCCTCCATCTTGCAGATGGAGGATTCCCCCAATAGGGTTAGGATTGTGACCCCCTCCCCTTGGGAGGAGGCACAAAGAGGGTGTACCCACCCTCAGGGCTAGTAGCCATTGGCTACTAACCCCCCAGACCTAAACACGCCCTTAAATTTAGTATTTAAGGGCTACCCTGAACCCTAGAAAATTAGATTCCTGCAACTACAAGAAGAAGGACTGCCTAGCTGAAAAACCCCTGCAGAGGAAGACCAGAAGACGACAACTGCCTTGGCTCCAGAAACTCACCGGCCTGTCTCCTGCCTTCCAAAGATCCTGCTCCAGCGACGCCTTCCAAAGGGACCAGCGACCTCGACATCCTCTGAGGACTGCCCCTGCTTCGAAAAGACAAGAAACTCCCGAGGACAGCGGACCTGCTCCAAGAAAAGCTGCAACTTTGTTTCCAGCGGCTTTAAAGAACCCTGCAAGCTCCCCGCAAAAGGCGTGAGACTTGCAACACTGCACCCGGCGACCCCGACTCGGCTGGTGGCGATCCAACACCTCAGGAGGGACCCCAGGACTACTCTAAGACTGTGAGTACAAAAACCTGTCCCCCCTGAGCCCCCACAGCGCCGCCTGCAGAGGGAATCCCGAGGCTTCCCCTGACCGCGACTCTTTGAATCCAAAGTCCCGACACCTGGGAGAGACCCTGCACCCGCAGCCCCCAGGACCTGAAGGACCGGACTTTCACTGGAGGAGTGACCCCCAGGAGTCCCTCTCCCTTGCCCAAGTGGAGGTTTCCCCGAGGAACCCCCCCCTTGCCTGCCTGCAGCGCTGAAGAGATCCCTAGATCTCCCATTGACTTCCATTACAAACCCGACGCTTGTTTCGACACTGCACCCGGCCGCCCCCGCGCTGCTGAGGGTGAAATTTCTGTGTGGACTTGTGTCCCCCCCGGTGCCCTACAAAACCCCCCTGGTCTGCCCTCCGAAGACGCGGGTACTTACCTGCAAGCAGACCGGAACCGGGGCACCCCCTTCTCTCCATTCTAGCCTATGTGTTTTGGGCACCACTTGGAACTCTGCACCTGACCGGCCCTGAGCTGCTGGTGTGGTGACTTTGGGGTTGCTCTGAACCCCCAACGGTGGGCTACCTTGGACCAAGAACTGAACCCTGTAAGTGTCCTACTTACCTGGTAAAACTAACAAAAACTTACCACCCCCAGGAACTGTGAAAATTGCACTAAGTGTCCACTTTTAAAACAGCTAATTGTCAATAACTTGAAAAGTATACATGCAATTTTGATGATTTGAAGTTCCTAAAGTACTTACCTGCAATACCTTTCGAATGAGCTATTACATGTAGAATTTGAACCTGTGGTTCTTAAAATAAACTAAGAAAAGATATTTTTCTATATAAAAACCTATTGGCTGGATTTGTCTCTGAGTGTGTGTACCTCATTTATTGTCTATGTGTATGTACAACAAATGCTTAACACTACTCCTTGGATAAACCTACTGCTCGACCACACTACCACAAAATAGAGCATTAGTATTATCTATTTTTACCACTATTTTACCTCTAAGGGGAACCCTTGGACTCTGTGCATGCTATTCCTTACTTTGAAATAGCACATACAGAGCCAACTTCCTACAACCGGCAATGGACATTTTTCTCACGCCGGCTACAACAAAGTCTGCTCCTTCCAGACTCATTAAAAAGTACCGTCCACCAGAGCAAGATCCTCTATTCTTGAGGTCGGACCCAGTACCAGACTCGGTAGTTATAGTGGCAGCGAAGAAATCGCATTTGACGTCACCGTCTTCCTCTGCTCCCCCAGACAAAGAAAGCAGAAAGATCGATGCTGCAGGAAGAAAAGTATGCTCGACGGCATCTATCACCATGAAAGCAGCCAGTGCCACTGCTTTATTAGGGAGATATGATCGATCCCTCTGGGACTCTATACTACAGTTCTCAGAGCATCTCCCTAGGGACAAAAGGGAAGATTTCCTAGAGGTCGTGAGCGAGGGAGCAATGGTCTCTAACCAGATCATAAGTGCTGCGGCAGATGCTTCAACTCTATCCGCACATAACTATGCTCATGGTATAGCGCTCAGGAGACATGCATGGCTGCGGCTTACATCGCTTAAACCCGAAGCACAGCAGAGGATACAGAACCTGCCTTTCTCAGGCTCCACTTTATTCGGCTCTCATGCCGATGATGAGATGGCCAGAATGAAGTCGGAGCTGGATACCTTAAAAGCGGTAGGCATAGAGCGACCTAAAGAACAGCGAAAGGGATTCCGCCCATATCAAAGAAGACTGTTCACCCACAGGTATCAGGCTCCACATTGGTCGTCTTCACGCCCTCAGCAACAGCAGCAGCAGCAGCATCAGCATCAGAGGGGCTTCTCCAGAAAGTCGACAAGGGGTCGTTCAACACCTCAGACCCAGACACCTCGACAAACTCCCACGTCTAGGCCCTGAATCTTTGCTTCCCCCTCCTCCGTTACCCACTCCGGTAGGGGGAAGTATCTCAAATCATCTAGACGAGTGGCTACGCATCACAACAGACGCCTGGGTATTGAATATTGTGAGACATGGTTACGCTCTCAGATTCACCAGTTCTCCACCATCTGTTCCACCCAAAACAGCCAACCACCATCTCGAAGCTCTGCAGTTAGAGGTCAATATCCTATTGCAAAAAAGAGCCATAGAACCCGTTCCCATCAGCCAACATGGGAAGGGGATTTATTCGAGATATTTCCTTGTACAGAAAAAAGACAAACAAGAGTTTCGTCCCATCTTAGATCTGAGGACAGCAAACAAATGGATTCGCAAAGAAAAATTCAGGATGTTAGCCTTACACCAAATTTACCCACATTTACGTCAGGGCGACTGGCTATGTGCGATAGATCTTTGCGACGCTTACTTCCATATCCCAGTAGCCAAGAAACATCGAAAATTCCTAAGGTTCACTGTCGGAAAACGCCATTACCAATTTGCAGTTCTACCGTTCGGCCTAAAATCAGCGCCAAGGACTTTTTCCAAATGCATGGCGGTAGTAGCCGCCCACTTGAGGAAACAGCGAATATTCGTCTATCCCTATCTAGACGATTGGCTCATAAAGGCCTCCAGCTATCTCGAGGCACAGCAGCATTTCGAATGGACTCTACAACTGCTACAAAAACTTGGTCTTCAAGTCAATCTTCTGAAATCAACAGCAACACCTGTTCAGAGGTTGCATTACTTAGGTGCCATTGTAGATACCAAGCTAGGAAAGGTGTTTCCTTCGGAGGAACGACGGTTATCGATTCTCCAAAAGTGCAAACAACTGCAGGAAAGACCTCAAGCCACTGCAAGAATAATAGCTTCTCTACTGGGCTCGATGGCGTCTTGTATCCATCTGGTTCCCAATGCTCGTCTCCATATGAGACCATTGCAGGAAAATTTAGAGGATCAGTGGTGTCAACTGAGGGACGATTGGGAGAACAAAGTCCTGCTGTCTCCTCACACCCTACAATCCCTCAAGTGGTGGTGTTTGCCCAGCAATCTCTTGGTGGGGATTCCGTTCCAACAACGACCTCCATCTCAAACCATCGTAACAGATGCGTCACTGCTCGGATGGGGGGCGCACATGGAACATCTTCGAGTCCAAGGCGAGTGGTCACAGAAAGAGAGTCTCTATCACATCAACCTGCTGGAACTTCGCGCAGTCCACCTTGCGCTCAAAGCCTTCCTTCCCTCTCTGAGAACGGAAACTCTCCTTCTTCAGACAGACAACGTGGCCACTATGTACTACGTGAACAAACAAGGAGGCACCAGGTCCAGAATTTTATCCAGAGAGGCCCAGACAATCTGGCATTGGCTTCTAGCCAGGAACCTGTCGCTAGTGGCAACTCACCTGCCCGGCATCCAGAATGTTCAAGCGGATGCCCTCAGTCGGGTAATAAGCGAGAACCACGAATGGGTACTACACGACGACGTCGTTCATTCCATTTTCGCACTCTGGGGTACCCCTTCTACAGACCTATTCGCAACCCCAGAAAACAAAAAATGCCAAAACTTCGCCTCCAGATATTACCATCCAGGGACACTGGGGAATGCCCTATGGATAAGCTGGTCAGGGGCATTTCTTTACGCCTTTCCACCGCTTCCCCTGATTCCGGCAGTTCTCCAGAAGATGTCCAATGCTCAGACCAAAATGATCCTAATTGCTCCGGAGTGGCCACGCCAGTGGTGGTTCCCAGACCTTCTTCACCGGTCACTCAAACCACACATCAGGCTACCATATCGCCCGGACCTTCTCACGAAGTTCAGAGGGCAGATATCTCATCCCAACCCCTCATCGTTGAGTTTGGCAGCATGGCTCCTGAGCTAGTGCAATATGGACATTTGAACTTACCTCAGGACTGTATGGAAATTCTGAGGGAAGCAAAATGCCCTTCCACACGATCAGCCTATGCAAGCAAGTGGAAGAGATTCTGCATTTGGTGTTTACACAACAACATTGACCCGGTTTCTTGTGGAGAACAATCTATCTTACCATACTTGTTAAGTTTGGCAAAATCGGGCTTACAACTGTCGTCAATAAAAGTTCACTTGGCGGCGATAACAGCATACAGAAAGAGTCCTTCACAAACTTCCTTTTTTCGGATTCCGATTATTAAGGATTTCCTAGAAGGTTTAAAAAAGGTTTTTCCTCCCATTAGAAAGCCTTCTCCTCCATGGGAACTGAACGTTGTCTTATCACGTCTGATGCTGCCGCCATTCGAGCCGATACACAAGGCATCGCTGCAGCATCTCACATGGAAAGCTGCTTTTCTGGTGGCAATCACTTCAGCGCGTAGGGTCAGCGAAATCCAGGCCCTTTGCGCTCAGGAACCCTACACGGTTTTTCATTCTGCAAAAGTGGTAATGAGAACTCATCCAAAATTTCTACCTAAGGTAGTCTCCGACTTCCATGTGAACCAAACAATTTCATTACCGACTTTCTTTCAGAATCCAGCTACTCCTGCTGAGAGAACTCTGCACTCTCTGGATGTAAAGAGAGTATTGAAATTTTACTTGGACAGGACAAAAAGCTTACGAAAATCACAACAGCTTTTTATTAACTATGGCCCAATCAGAACAGGTTTGGGCACATCTAAACAATCTTTATCCAGGTGGATTGTTTCATGTATAATGTTATGTTATCAGTTAGCAAACAAATCCCTTGGTGGTAGACCAAAAGCCCACTCGACCAGAGGGAAAGCAGCTACTGTAGCCTTGATGAGAAATGTCCCTTTGGCAGAAATATGCAAGGCTGCCACTTGGAGGTCGGTCCATACCTTTACTAAGCATTACTGCCTTGATACAGACGCTAGGGCAGATGCTCAGGTTGGACAGGCTTTGCTCAAGAATTTGTTTGCATGATTCATGTTTTTCTCAGTATTCTTATATCGACTCCACTGCGGTTATGGGGATGGGCTTGCTACTCTCTTCAATGCTTATGACTATACATGGAAATCCCCTACGAGAGAAGGAATGGTTTCTTACCTGTAACTCCAGTTCTCTCGTAGGGGTATTTCCATGATAGTCATAAGCAACCCTCCCTCCTCCCCGGTGGAGTTGACATAGAACATGAATATTATGGAGGTGGGTACTCCAACAAATGTTTTGTTTTTTCTTCATGTCAGGTAATAGCCTCCAAAAAAGAACTGAGGCAACTGCCTTTTGCTGTGCATGATGGGAAACAGGAAGACTTTGCTTTTCTTAAAGGCACAGCTCTATTTACATTCTGTATAATGGCAGCCTATGGGCTACACTGCCCTGCATTGTTTTATTCTCATCAGAGGTGTAAATAAAGTATGAGAATGTATTTGTTATTACATTTCTAGAATAAATAGGTGTTTGAACATGAATTTACACTACTATTGATTTTCTTTTCAACAATTTGGCCTGTGTAGCTGTTCACATAGGCTGCACAATGTTATTCTTAAGTGTTTTTTGACAGACCTTTTCTTTAAACGGCTGGTGTTTGCACTTAAGAATATACTTCACATCAGTGCTCCGGGGTCCCCGCAGGCGCGCGGAACTATTCAATGCTTATGACTATCATGGAAATACCCCTACGAGAGAACTGGAGTTACAGGTAAGAAACCATTCCTTCATTTGCATTAGCCATCTGAGAGGCCTGTGGTCAGTGTGAACTATGAAGTGAGTACCAAAAAGGTATGGTTTCAACTTCTTCAGGGACCAGACCATAGCAAAGGCCTCCCTCTCAATGGCACTCCAATGCTGCTCCCTGGGGAGTAACCTCCTGCTAATAAAAGCAACAGGTTGGTCAAGGCCGTAATTTGTGTGGGACAGGACTGCTCCTATCCCATGCTCAGAGGCATCTGTCTGCACCATGAACTGCTTAGAGTAATCTGGAGCTTTCAAAACTGGTGCTGTACACATTGCTTGCTTAAGGGTGTCAAAGGCCTTTTGACAGTCAACTGTCCAGTTCACTTTCTTGGGCATTTTCTTGGAGGTAAGTTCTGTGAGGGGTGTCACTATTGTTCTCTTCCAGGGGATCCTCATCAATAGTCATAAACATTGAATATTCCCGCCCTTGTGCGGGGACCCCGGAGCATATATATATAAAATACATACATATTATCATGTGTAAAACAGCAATGCAGGCTATAATCATAAATAGGCTAAAATGCTTTATTTCTATGCAAGTTTTTTTTTTTTTTTTTTTTTTTTTTTTTATATATTATAAAATCACAATAGATCATAAATATCTACCTAAGCCCCAAAAACTGGACTTAGGGAAGTAAACAGCAGTAAATATCAGAGAAAAATAGAAAAAACCACATTGAAAAACAATGAAGCATTCTTAGCCAATAGGCTGCATGCAGGTTAACACAGGAGAACCATAAACAACTTTGGCACCGTGCCTTTAAGACCCTGAGCACCTCCAGTATCCCACCATGCCTCAGGGGTGAAGGGAAGGTGACAGTTGGTTCACAGTTAGGTCAGTTCTTTTTTCCGGCTTCTTCTGAGAGGATCCTGGAGCATTGAGCTCTCAGTTTTTCTGAGTTTTTTCTTCAGAAAAATTCCTAAAAATAGTGTTTTTCCTGTTTACTCGACAGATAACATCTTTTGTCTGAGTTTGGCAGTCATTTCTGACAGAAAATGCCATCTCTTTTTGTAAAATGTCCTTCTTGTGGGAAGAAGAAAGCCCAGTCAGACCCACACTCTGTGTATTGTCTGCCTGCCACAGAGTCACTGTCCTGACACCTGCAAGTATTGTAAGAAGATGTCGAGGAGGACTCTCAAAGACAGAGAGAAAATCAGGCTACATGGGCTTCAGGAGAGGAAAAAGTCAACATCCTCTTCACTTCCCAGACCTACAACAGAAGGAATGGCCAGATCGACGTCGACAGGTAGGATTGTGCCTGTTTGTTCTCCATCGACGTCATCGGCGCCACCGTCTCACCGGCATAGATCGCCGTCGACGGTGACCAGACCGACGTCGAGGGACAAAGCGTCGAAGCATGGACAGCACAGGGGTACATCTCCGTCGACGGCAGACCGCCGTTCGGCGTCGAGCCATCTCCGGCGCTCCCGTTCGCCGTCGAGAACATCTCGCCCCTTGGCGTCGAAGGACACGACGCCAAAAACACCACGACGGCATGAACATCCGCCGTCGACCACTCACCACTCAACGTCGAGGCACACGACGGCGAGTAGGTCCAGATCCCGCGATCGGCGTCAAGACATTCAACGTCAAGGCCCTCGACGTCAAGACCTTCGACGTCGAGAACAGACCAGCGATCGCAACTTTCGACGTCGAGGATGCAATCGACGTCGACACAACCTTCAGCTGTGTCACAGGCAGTAGAGCCAGCGGAAAAAGCTCCCTCACCGGTGGTCTCTATACGGAGTGCATCATCCCATTCCAGAGCGGGCTCATCGGGGCATGTTTCTCCCATCACTCTATCACCTAGATGGTTAGAGAGCCTGAATAGACCGGCAGCATCCCCGGATTCCCAATACTCTAGGATGTATTCTCCTACTGCCTCATTGCCTAGAACGCCATCGCCTACAGCTAGAGCAGGACGGGCTCGTTCTGCTTCTCGTCAGCCGACCACAAGACCTGCACACTCTGCTACAGCTTCTCGTAGCAGGTCTCGTTCCCGAAGGAGAACCAGGTCGCGAACACCACACAGAAGATCACCTTCTTGGTCTTCTTCAGGATCGTCTGTTGGGCGCTACTCCCCCACACTGACAGATTCTCCACCTGCTAGGATCTCACCGGTGGATGATATCACCACTTTTAATGAGGTTCTTTTAAGGGGAGCGCAGAAACTAAATATTGAGGTACCGGAGCCGGCCACCTCATCCTCAGTTATCTTTGAGACCCTACAACACAGATCAGTCTCGAGAAAACTGCTGCCACTAGTACCGGGTTTGCTGCAACCTACTATGGACACCTTTCTGACTCCAGCCACTCTCAAGTCTGCCCCGGCTAGGATTCAGAAGAAGTACAAAGCTCCGGAGCAAGATCCTTTATTCCTGCGGAAGGATCCGCCACCGGACTCTGTTATTTTAGCCGCAGCCAGAAAAACACACTCTGTGGCATCATCTTCCACAGTCCCCCCGGATAAGGAGAGCAGACACCTAGACTCCCTGGGGAGAAAGATGTGCGGTACGGCGGCATCTGCTATGAAGGTCTCCAGCGCCTCAGCACTTCTGGGCAGATATGACCGCTCTCTGTGGGACTCACTCCACAGATTTACAGAAAAGTTGCCCAGGGAAGATAGACAGGACTTCCAAGAAATCTTGCAGGAAGGGGGCCTAGTATCTAACCAGGTCATCAGCGCGGCGGCGGACGGGGCGGATTTGGCTGCGCATGGGTATGCGCACGGAATCTGCGCTAGGAGGTCTTCCTGGCTACGGCTCACGGGTCTGAAACAGGAAGCACAGCAACGCATTTTAAACCTTCCATTCAGCGGGAATTCGTTGTTCGGTACCCACGCGGATGAAGAGATGGCCCGAATGAAAACGGAGGTGGACACTATGAGGGCAGTTGGTCTGGAACGTAAGAAAGAATTCAGGCGGAGGTACAGGCCGTACGACAGACGACCATTCCAGCAGAGGGTTCAAACCCCTCACTGGTCTCAGAGGCCACAACAACGACAGGGACGTCCCCTGTTTCAGTCACGTAGACCCACAAGAGACCGAGGGGCAAGTAGACCTCAACAGTCTACAGCAAAGACGCCAACAAAGCAATGAAGCATTGCTTCCCTCAACACTGTGCACCACTCCGGTGGGGGGAAGTATTACGCATCATCTTCACGAGTGGCACTCCATCACAAGAGACAAATGGGTGCTCAATATTGTCGAACATGGCTATTCTCTCCTTTTCAAAAAACCTCCGCCACACTTGCCGCCAGCAAGATGTTTTCCTTCTCATCTCAGCCTGCTACGCAAGGAAGTTCTTGCACTCCTACGAAAGAAAGCGGTAGAAAAGGTTCCTCCGGCACAAAAAGGAAAAGGGGTGTACTCCCGTTACTTTCTGGTGGCGAAAAAAGGTCAACAGGGCATCTTCAGGCCAATTCTGGACCTACGGCTCCTGAACAAGTACATAAGAAAACAGAAGTTCAGGATGCTAGCCCTTCACCAGATTGTTCCGCAACTGCATCAGGGAGACTGGATGTGCTCCATCGACCTACAGGATGCATATTTTCACATCCCAATAGCATCCAAACATCGGAAATTCTTACGTTTCCAGATAGCGTCACAGCACTACCAATTCAGAGTCCTACCATTCGGCCTGAAGTCTACACCCCGAGTCTTTTCAAAATGTGTAGCAGTGGTAGCGGCACATCTTCGAAGGCAAAAAATATTCGTCTACCCCTACCTGGACGACTGGCTATTGAAGGCTTCCTCTCCGGATCAGGCGAGAAAACATCGAGACATTGTACTAAGAACTTTCGAGTCTCTAGGTCTTCAAATCAACCACAACAAGTCAACCTTGATTCCAACACAAAACCTCCACTACCTGGGAGCTATACTAAACACAGAGCTCCAAAGAGTGTATCCTTCGGAGGAACGACTTTTATCAATCCACAGGAAGTGTCCACAACTATTAACAGCCGATGCACCTACTGCTCGTCAGGTAACATCGCTTCTGGGCTCCATGGCTTCATGCATCTTCATAGTCCCGAATGCCAGGCTACACATGAGGCCCCTTCACGAGGCATTAGAGAACAACTGGAGCCAAAAGACTGGTCGCTGGGAGGACAGAGTACGACTACCAACAGCGGCTTTTCAATCACTACAATGGTGGATGCACAGACCTCACCTGTCGATAGGTTCTCCGTTTCACCAGACAATTCCAGCCGACACTCTGGTAACGGATGCGTCTCTTCAGGGTTGGGGTGCTCATCTGGGTTCCTTCCAAGCTCAGGGTCTGTGGTCCGACAAGGAAAAGAACTATCACATAAATCTACTGGAGCTCAGAGCGGTCCATCTGGCTCTCAAATCTTTCTCTCCATTGGTTCAGGGGAAATCTCTCCTAATTCAGACAGACAATACAACCACAATGTATTACCTGAACAAACAGGGGGGAACAAGATCACTACCTCTGTCTCGAGAGTCCCAAACGATATGGCATTGGCTCCTGGCCAGGGGAATGTCTATCACAGCGGTACACCTGCCAGGTCAGCAAAACGTAGAGGCAGATTTCCTGAGCAGACATCTAGAAGACGCGCACGACTGGGTCCTACACGACGAAGTCGTCGAGGACATCTTCGGTCAATGGGGTCGACCCCAGTTGGATCTCTTTGCAGACGAAGCAAACAAGAAATGCCCAGACTTCGCATCCAGGTTCTGCCGTCCGGGATCTCAAGGGAATGCCCTGTTGATCAACTGGTCAGGGATATTTCTCTACGCCTTTCCACCGATTCCCCTCATACCGGCAGTAATCAACAAACTTTACAACTCCAGAACCAGAATGATTCTGATAGCACCACAATGGCCCTGCCAATTCTGGTACACGGATCTACTCAACTTATCGGAAAAACCTCACAGGAGGTTGCCGTGCAGACCGGATCTCCTGAGCAGAATGGAAGGCAGAATCCTACATCCCAACCTTCCCTCTCTGAGCTTGACAGTATGGCTCCTGAATTCCTACAGTATGGGCACCTAGGGCTCTCACAGGAGTGCATGAACATCTTGAAAGAGTCAAAACGACCTTCCACGAGGCGTTCTTACGCTTTTAAGTGGAAGAGATTTTACATCTGGTGCTCTCAACAAGGTATAAATCCCATACGAGCTCAGGAGGATGTCATACTGTCCTATTTGCTTCATCTGGCGAAGTCTGGTCTGCAGGTATCTTCTATTAAGGTTCATTTGTCTGCAATTACAGCGTATCGTAAGTCGCCTTCTCAGGAATCCTTCTTTACGATACCTGTAGTCAAGGATTTCTTAGAAGGCTTGAAAAAGGTTTTTCCTCCCATTCGGAGACCTTCTCCTCCATGGGAACTGAATGTAGTCCTGGCAAAACTTATGGGCCCTCCCTTTTAACCTATCCACAAGGCCTCTTTACAGCACCTTACGTGGAAGACTGCTTTTTTGGTGGCCATTACTTCAGCGAGGAGGGTCAGCGAAATTCAGGCTCTGTCTTGCAGAGAACCGTACACGGTTTTTCACGATAATAGAGTGGTTCTGCGAACTCACCCATCTTTCCTTCCGAAGGTGGTGTCAGAATTCCATATCAATCAGACTATATCTTTACCGACTTTCTTTCCCAATCCGGAGACTCCGGCTGAGAAAGCATTGCATTCTTTAGACTTAAAAAGAGTGCTGAAATTCTATTTGGACAAAACAAAACCGATTAGACATTCTAACCATTTGTTTCTGAATTATGGTCATTTAAGAACAGGAGAGGCAGCGTCTAAACGAACGATATCAAGATGGATTGTGTCTTGTATTGTTAACACTTACCAACTGGCTAATAAGCAATTACTGGCTAGGCCAAAAGCGCATTCCACAAGGGGAAAAGCGGCTACTGCTGCCCTCCTTAACAATGTACCAATTTCCGAGATTTGTAAGGCTGCTACATGGAAGTCTGTGCATACCTTTACTAAGCATTACTGTTTAGACTCGGATGCAAGAGCGGATGCCCAGGTGGGGCAGGCCTCTCTTAGAAATCTATTTGCATGAATATGTATTCTTTCCTGCACTTCTTTCAGACAGTCCGCAGAGTTTAGGGATGGGCTTGCTAATCTATTCAATGTTTATGACTATTGATGAGGATCCCCTGGAAGAGAAGGATTAGTTACTTACCTGTAAATCCTAGTTCTCTTCCAGGGGTATCCTCATCAAAGTCATAAACAACCCACCCTCCTCCCCGGACTCAAGTCTCCTAGAAGTGCAGGACAGATTATCTTCCTGATCAGTTACACAGATTGTCACCGTAAAAAAGTACTGACCTAACTGTGAACCAACTGTCACCTTCCCTTCACCCCTGAGGCATGGTGGGATACTGGAGGTGCTCAGGGTCTTAAAGGCACGGTGCCAAAGTTTTTTATGGTTCTCCTGTGTTAACCTGCATGCAGCCTATTGGCTAAGAATGCTTCATTGTTTTTCAATGTGTTTTTTTCTATTTTTCTCTGATATTTACTGCTGTTTACTTCCCTAAGTCCAGTTTTTGGGGCTTAGGTAGATATTTATGATCTATTGTGATTTTATAATATAAAAAAAAAAAAAAAAAAAAAACTTGCATAGAAATAAAGCATTTTAGCCTATTTATGATTATAGCCTGCATTGCTGTTTTACACATGATAATATGTATGTATTTTATATATATATGCTCCGGGGTCCTCGCACAAGGGCGGGAATATTCAATGTTTATGACTTTGATGAGGATACCCCTGGAAGAGAACTAGGATTTACAGGTAAGTAACTAATCCATCCATAACCTATAGTACCCTGTCAAGCCAAGGAATGCCCTGACGTGGGTCTGGGTTTTTGGAGCTACCCAGTCCAGAATAGTCTGGATCTTGGGTTGGAGTGGCTGTACTTGGCCTCCACCTACAAGGTGACCCAAGTAAACCACAGTACTCTGCCCTATCTGACATTTAGATGCCTTGATAGAGAGGCCTGCTGCCTTCAGTGCCTGCATAACCTTCTTCAGGTGGACCAGGTGATCCTGCCAGCTGGAGCTAAAGACAGCATTGTCATCAAGATAAGCTGCACTAAAGGACTCCAAGCCAGCAAGGACTTGATTCACCAACCTTTGGAAGGTGGCAGGGGCATTCTTTGAGCCAAAGGGCATCACAGTAAACTGATAATGCCCATCAGGTGTGGAGAATGCTCTTTTGCTCCTGGTGCCATTCTTATTTGCCAGTACCCTGCTAAGTCAAGTCAAAGGTACTTGCGTGTTTGGCAGCACCCAATTTGTCAATTAATTAATCTGCCCTTGGAATGGGGTGAGCATCTGTCTTGGTGACAGAATTAAGCCTTCTGTAGTCCACACAGTGTTCAATCACTCCCAACTCCAGCATCTTGTGGACTTCCACTTTGATGCTTTCCTTAACTTGGTCTGACTGTCTAAACATTTTGTTTTTGACAGGCATGCTGTCTCATGTGTCCACATCATGGGTACACAGGTGTCTGACCAGGGGTTAGGGAAAATAACTCAGCAAACTGCTGGATGACTTTCCTGGAGTCAGCCTGCTGTTGGCCAGAGAGGGTGTCTGAATAGATCCCTCCATCTACTGTGCCATCCTTAGGGTCAGTGGAGAAGAGATCAGGGAGAGGTTCAATCTCTGCTTCCTGGTCTTCATCTGTAACCATTAACATGTTTACATCTGCCCTGTCATGAAAGAGTTTGAGGCGATTAACATGGATCACCCTTTTGGGGGTCCTTCTAGTGCCTAGGTCCACCAGGTAGGTAACCTGACTCTTCTTTTCCAGTACTGGGTAAGGGTCACTCCATTTGTCCTGAAGTGCCCTGGGAGCCACAGGCTCCAGAACCCAGACTTTCTGCCCTGGCTGAAATTCAACCATAGCAGCCTTTTGGTCATACCACATCTTCTGGAGCTGTTGGCTGGCCTCAAGGTTTTTGCTTGCCTTTTCCATGTACTCTGCCATTCTTGAACTTAGGCCCAGTACATAACCCACCACATCTTGTTTAGGCTCATAGAGAGGTCTCTCCCAGCCTTCTTTTACAAGAGCTAGTGGTCCCCTAACAGGATGGCCAAACAGAAGTTCAAAGGGGGCGAACCCTATTCCCTTTTGGGGCACCTCTCTGTAGGTGAAAAGCAGGCATGGCAAGAGGACATCCCATCTCCTTTTGAGTTTTTCAGGGAGCCCCATTGTTGGACCTGGCTTTTTGACAGGGTCATCCCCAAACTTTTTGCCTCCTTCCTCCTATTTTTTCTGACCTGTTGTTGGCTTTTGACCTCTGGGCACTTTACCACTGCTAACCAGTGCTAAAGTGCATATGCTCTGTGTAAATTGTACTATTGATTGGTTTATCTATGATTAGCTATTTAATTTACTTGTAAGTCCCTAGTAGAGTGCACTATATGTGCCTAGGGCCTGTAGATTAAATGCTGCTAGTGGGCCTGCAGCACTGGTTGTGCCACCCACTCCAGTAGCCCCTTAACCTTGTCTCTGGCCTGCCAATGCAAGGCCTGTGTGTGCAGTTTCACTGCCACTTCGACTTGGCATTTAAAAGTATTTGCCACGCCTACAACTCCCCTTTTTCTACATATGTCACCCCTAATGTGTGCCCTAGGTGACCCCTAGAGCAGGGTGCTGTGTGGGTAAAAGGCAGGACATGTACCTGCGTAGTTTATATGTCCTGGTAGTGTAAAACTCCTAAATTTGTTTTTACACTACTGTGAGGCCTGCTCCCTTCATAGGCTAACATTGGGGCTGCCCTCATACATTGTTGAAGTGGCAGCTGCTGATCTGAAAGGAGCAGGAAGGTCATATTTAGTATGGCCAGAATGGTAATACAAAATCCTGCTGACTGGTGAAGTCTGATTTAATATTACTATTCTAGAAATGCCACTTTTAGAAAGTGAGCATTTCTTTGCACTTAAATCTTTCTGTGCCTTACAATCCACGTCTGGCTAGGTTTAGTTGACAGCTCCTTGTGCATTCACTCAGACACACCCCAAACACAGGGTACTCAGCCTCACTTGCATACATCTGCATTTTGAATGGGTCTTCCTGGGCTGGGAGGATGGAGGGCCTGCCCTCACACAAAGGACTGCCACACACCCTACTGGGACCCTGGCAGACAGGATTGAACTGAAAGGGGACCTGGTGCATTTCTTAGACACTCTTTGAAGTCACCCCCCACTTCAAAGGCACAATTTAGTATAAAACAGGGCCTCTGCTCTACCTCTTCAGACACTTGCTGGAGAAGAAACCTGAACCAGAAACTACATCCTGCCAAGAACAACTGCCTGGCTGCTCAAAGGACTCACCGGTCTGCTTTTCTACAAAGGACTGCTGCCTTGCTGCTGGCCTGCTGCCTTGCTGAACTCTTGTCTGGCTGTAAAAGTGCTCTCCAAGGGCTTGGATAGAGCTTGCCTCCTGTTCCCTGAAGTCTCAGGACCAAAAAGGCTTCTCTTTTTCATTTGGACTCTTCATGCGCAAACATTTCGATGCACAGCTTGCTCTGCGGCGAGAAAATCGCCGCACACCGACGCTGATCGATGCGACGCCTTCGGGGCATCTGGAACTTCGACGCACGGCCTCGCAAGGACAACGCCGCCCGACTTCCAGAGGGGAAATCGACTCGACGCCTGCCGTGAGAACGAAACTTCGACGCACAGCCTCGCGGAACGACGCGCAGCCAGAAAACAAGCCGAAGAATCCACACACAGACCACGGGACATCTGGTAATCCCGCGACCCACAGAAAGAGACTGTCCGCGCGCCGGAAAATGACGCGCGACTTCCCCGCATGAAAAATAACGACTCAAGTCCGTGTGTGCAGAGGAGAAATCGACGCACGCACCATTTTTCCACGTATCTCTTCTTCTGCGGCCCTTTGCGGAGATTTTCCACTCCAAACCAGATACTTTGTGCTTGAAAGAGACTTTGTTTGCTTTCTAAAGACTTAAGACACTTCATATCATTTTTTTTGTGATATCTTTAAAAATTCATATTGCATCTTTGATCGTTTTGACATAATTTTCTAAACAGTGTGGTGTATTTTTGTGGTGCTATATTATGTTATTGTATGATTTATTGCACAAATGCTTTACACATTGCCTTTTAAGTTAAGCCTGACTGCTCGTGTCAAGCTACCAGAGGGTGGGCACAGGATAATTTTGGATTGTGTGTTACCCTGACTAGAGTGAGGTTCCTTGCTTGGACAGAGGGTAACCTGACTGCCAACCAAAAACCCCATTTCGAATACCCATGATCATGCCCTTCAATGTCTTGTTAAATCTCTCAACAAGACCATTGGTTTGTGGATGGTATGGTGTGGTGAATTTGTAAGTCACCCCACACTCATTCCACATATGTTTCAGGTAAGCTGACATGAAGTTGGTACCTCTGTCAGAAACCACCTCCTTAGGAAATCCCACTCTGGTAAAAATACCAATGACTGCTTTGGCTACTGCAGGGGCAGTAGTGGACCTAAGGGGAATTGCTCCAGGGTACCTAGTAGCTTGATCCACTTCTATTAGGATATACTGATTCCCTGAGGCTGTGGGAGGTTCAAGTGGACTCACTATGTCCACTCCCACTCTTTCAAAGGGGACCCCTACCACTGGAAGTGGATTGAGGGGGACCTTTGGATGGCCACCAATGGATGGACGCCCAAGTTGCTGCCTTGCAAATATCCACCACCGGAACCCTTCTTGCCAGGGCCTAAGTAGATGACTTAGCTCTGGTGGAATGGGCTCGGATACCCTCAGGGGGAACTTTCTTTGCCAACGAGTAGGAAATCTTGATACAAAGAATGGCCCACCTGGAGATTGTTCTTTTATGGACTGCTCTACCCTTCCTCTGTCCAATATACCCCACGAACAGCTGGTCCTCCAGGCGAAAGTATTTCATCCTTTCAATATAAAAACGAAGAGCCCTTTTAGGGTCCAAACAGTAAAGCCTCTCTTCCTCCTTCGAGGCATGAAGAGGAGGGTAGAAAGATGGAAGGGTAATAGTCTGCTGCAAGGAAATGCCTCCTTGGCATGGTTACCCCCTAACTATTTGACTTTGCTGATGCTAAGTTATGATTTGAAAGTGTGCTGGTACCCTGCTAACCAGGCCCCAGCACCAGTGTTCTTTCCCTAAACTGTACCTTTGTCTCCACAACTGGCACAAACCTGGCACTCGGCTAAGTCCCTTGTAACTGGTACCCCTGGTACCGAGGGCCCTGATGCCAGGGTACGTCTCTAAGGGCTGAAGTATGTCTTATGCCACCCTAGGGACCCCTCACTCAGCACATGCACACTGCCTCACGGCTTGTTTTGCTGGTGGGGAGAAAATGACTAAGTCGACATGGCACTCCGCTCAGGGTGCCATGCAAACCTCACACTGCCTGTGGCATAGGTAAGTCACCCCTCTAGCAGGCCTTACAGCCCTAAGGCAGGGTGCACTATACCACAGGTGAGGGCATATGTGCAAGAGCACTATGCCCCTACAGTGTCTAAGCAAACCTTAGACATTGGAAGTGCAGGGTATCCATAAGGGTATATGGTCTGTGAGTTTATCAAACACGAACTCCACAATTCCATAATGGCTACACTGAAAACTGGGAAGTATGGTATAAACCTTCTCAGCACAATAAATGCACACTGATACCAGTGTGCAATTTATTGTAACATACACCCAGAGTGCATCTTAGAGATGGCCCCTGAATACCAACCCGACTTCTAGTGTAGGCTGACCAGTTTCTGCCAGCCTGCCACACACCAGACATGTTGCTGGCAACATGGGGGGAGAGTACCTTTGTCACTCTGTGGCCAGGAACAAAGCCTGTACTGGGTGGAGGTGCTTCACACCTCCCCCTGCAGGAACTGTAACACCTGGTGGTGAGCCTCAAAGGCTCACCCCTTTTGTTACAGAGCCACAGGGCATCCCAGCTAGTGGAGATGCCCCCCGGTCACTGCCCCCACTTTTGGCGGCAAGGCTGGAGGAGATAATGAGAAAAACAAGGAGTCACCCACCTGTCAGGACAGCCCCTAAGGTGCCCTGAGGTGACCCCTGCCTTGAGAAATCCTCCATCTTGAGTTTGGAGGATTCCCTCAATAGGATTAGGGATGTGCCCCCCTCCTCACAGGGAGGAGGCAAAAAGAGGGTGTAGCCACCCTCAAGGACAGTAGCCATTGGCTACTGCCCTCCCAGACCTAAACACCCCCTAAATCTAGTATTTAGGGGCACCCCAGAACACCAGATTCCTGCAACCCGAAGAAACAAGGAGGACTGCTGACCTACAAGCCTGCAGAGAAAACGGAAGACGACAACTGCTTTGGCCCCAGCCCTACCGGCCTGTCTCCTGACTTGAAAACCTGCAACCAGCGACGCATCCGACAGGGACCAGCAACCTCTGAAGCCTCAGAGGACTACCCTGGACTAAAGGACCAAGAAACTCCCGTGAACAGTGGCTTTGCTCAACAACAGCAACTTCTTTGCAACAAAGAAGCAACTTTTAAAGAACTCACGTTTCCCGCCGGAAGCGTGAGACTTCCCACTCTGCACCTGACGCCCCCACCCCCCCAGCTCTAGATCCAGAGAAAAAACACCTCAGGGAGGACTCCTCAGCGACTGTGACCCCGTGAGTAGCACAAGATGACTCCCCTGAACCCCCACAGCGATGCCTGCAGAGAGAATCCAGAGGCTCCCCCTGACCGCGACTGCCTGCAACAAGGGACCCGGCGCCTGGAGCCAGCACTGCACCCGCAGCCCCCAGGACCTGAAGGAACCGAACCTCAGTGCAGGAGTGACCCCCAGGCAACCCTCTGCCTAGCCCAGGTGGTGGCTGCCCCAAGGAACCCCCCCCCCCCATGCCCTTCCTGCACCGCGAGAGTGACCTCTGGGTCCCTCCATTGAATCCAATACAAAACCCGGCGCCTGCTTTGCACACTGCACCCGGCCACCCCTGTACTGCTGAGGGTGTGTTTTGTGTGCCTAGTTGTGTCCCCCCCCCCCAATGCTCTACAAAACCCCCTGGTCTGCCCCCCGAGGACGCTGGTACTTACCTGCTGGCAGACTGGAACCGGAGCACCCCTGTTACTCCAGTATTGGAACTTTCATAGATTCACATGCTTGAATCATTCCCCGTCGTCGAGATGGGAGCCCCCGGTATAATTTACACAAGTAATGTGAAGACATATTAACAAAGAAAAAAAGGCCCTAGGCCTCTTCAATTTAACACTCTATCAGAGTCATTTTGTGAAAGACCAAACTTGAGCCTCCGTTAATCAGGCGACAGCACCCTTCAGAATCCTCCTGAGAGAAGCTCCAGCACCTCAGATGTTCTACCGCACGTCGTGCTAGGGAGTCTCCTCAGAGCTCTGCTCTGTCTTCACACCTTTTTTCAACTATTTTCTCTCAGAGAAACTGATATAACTTGATTTGTCAGCTATTTTTCAACTATGTCTGACAAGGAGAACAAGGGTCTTTTCAGAGACTGCAGGACTTGTGGAAAGAAAAGGCTTCATTCTGAAGACCCTCACCAAGACTGCATTTACTGCCTGTACCCAGATCATTCAGCTGAAGACTGTAAGATTTGTCGTACTTTTTTGTCTAAAACTTTAAAAGACAGGGAAGGCAGATTATTAATATGGCTGCAGACCCAGTTTCTGACTCTGAGAGTGATGAATCATCTACATCTAAGAGATCATCAAAAAGGGCGAGATCACGCTCCAGATCTCCATCACAACTCTCAAGAAAAGCCCTCAAAAAGACTACTTCAGGGTCTTATAAGGGCCGCAACCCATTTTCTTCCCCAAAGAAAGTTTCCAGAAAAGAGGGGAAAAGCCATTCTTCCATTTCAGAGAGGCACAGGAAGTCTTCATCTGTACCACCATCTGTGCCTTTTAAGAAGCCATCCTCTGTAACTGGGGAAAAAAGCTTAGTCGACGGATTCAACGTCGATAGTACTGTCGGTGAGTGCTTTTCCGGCGGCAACATCTACTTCTGGGTTTCCACCGTCGACGAGGACAGGTACCCCACCGTCGACGAGAACTGCAGCGACGACAGCGACGACGACCGTCTATACATCGTCATCGTCGACGGCGCTGATGTCAGTGTCAGCCCTACCGTCGTCGACGGTAGACTTGTCGGCGAGACTTTGTTCTATTAAAATCGCTGTGCGGCCAGCGTATAGGACACCGTCCATGACGAAGTCTATTTATACGCCGTCGACGAGAGAAAAACATCTAAAAAGTGTGGAAAAGCTGACGCCAACCCATATATCACCTAGTAAGGTGTGCTCCCTTGTTCCAGTACATCTTTTGGAGGGAGACGAAGACTCAGATGATGAGGGGCCATTTGGAACAGCCCACAGTCCATCCCAACTGAATGTAAAGTACCAGGAAGAGGAGGACTATGAAGATGTCTATCACCCCCAACTTTATTCAGAACAACAACAATACCAACAGGGAGCGTTTATTCCTTCCTCCCTACTAACTGACCTCAGAGCGATGTTGGTTGATTACAACAGGAGGTTCCCCCTCAAGGAGAACAACCTCCCCCATCGCCCATTTCTGGCGTTTCTATCCACACCAGAGGCCAACATCCTTACATCTCACGAATGTGGCCACTCCGGATATGACAATTCCTCATGACCCCGACATCTCAGAAGTGGATCAGGAAGAAGGGGCGCTCCTGGACACTCACTCAGAGTGGGACGAATACATCATCCCTGCTCCTCCTTCTCAATCGAAGGTGGAATCCCCACCAGAAGACATTGGAGGGTTTCACAATCTTCTAGAGTGAGCAGCCAAACGTTTTGCCTTACCAATGCCTACTAAGCAAACAGACTGTTTTCTTTACGACTTTAAGGAGCCTTTTCAGAAGTCTGTGCGCTCTAGCCCGATGGTAAACTACCTGTGGGAAGAGGGCCTTAAGGTCATGAATAATCCGGCTACAGTTACGGCAGTACTGCCGCGTCTGGATAAGAAATACAAAGCACTTGACGATGCACCAACATGCTTAACAGGACATCCTCCTCCGGATTCAGTGGTAGCTCAGGCAGCACAAAGAAGATCTAAGAATCCTTCTGCCCCGATTTCCGCACCCCCAGACAAGGAGGGTAGACGGCTAGATAACATAGGGAAAAGGTTTTCTTCTGTGGCTAGCCTAGTAGTTAGAGCTGCAAACTCTTTGGCTATTCTAGCTAGGTTCGACAGACAGCTTTGGGCGGACATTGCACCTTATATTACTCAACTGCCGGAACATGCGAGATCAGAGGCAAATAAAACGATACAAGAGGGTCAACGCACGTCTGCAGAGCTTATAGACTGTGCAATGGATATAGCAACCACTGCTTTTTGACAACTCGCCGGTGCAGTGGTGCTAAGAAAGCAAGGCTGGCTTAAAGCCACCTCTTTTCGCACAGAAGTACAAAATAAAATCTTGGACTTACCTTTTGATGGTCAGGCGCTATTTGGGAAACATGTTGATGACGCCCTACAATCCATCAAATCCGACACGGCAAGGTCATTAGGGACCCTGCAATATCGAAAATCTTCCTTTCGTCCTAGAGGGCGTGGCCAACCCTCATACAGAGGGGGATATCAACAACACAGGTATTCCGCCTATCCTTCCTCTTCCCAGCAATATCGTCCATACTACTCACAAAGGCAGCCGCCGCAACCGGCCTATGGTAGACATGGCGGCCGTGGACGTTCAACCCGTCCGGCCAAAGATTCGGCCGTTCGGCCAAGATACGTCCAGTCCTCCTCCTGTCATTCTGGGCGGGAGGATATCTCTATTCCTCAAACAATGGCAAACCATTACTTCAGACAAGTGGGTCCTACAATTAGTGAAACGGGGCCATACTTTAGAATTTATCCAGATACCTCCCTCCAACGCCCCCCTCCCCCTCCGCAGGACTCCTTCAAGATACCCTCAACAACTCAAAAAGGAGATCGACAAAATGCTTCTCAAAGGAGCTATAGAGAAGGTGCCTCGGGCCCAACGAGGAACAGGATTTTATTCCAGGTTTTTCCTCATTTGGAAAAAGTGGAAGGATTGGAGGCCGATCCTCGATTTAAGGGAACTAAATGTCTACTTAAAAAAGAAATCGTTCCGGATGATCAGCTTGCAAGACGCCCTCCTGCGTCTCAATCAGGGAGATTTCATGTCTTCACTAGACCTGAAAGATGCATACTTCCACATACCCATCCACCCTGCCCACAGAAAATACTTGAGATTCACCGTAGCCGGCAGCCATTTTCAATACCGTGTCCTTCCTTTCGGACTGAAATCAGCCCCAAGAATATTTACCAAGTGTCTAGCACCAGTCGCAGCCTTTCTCAGAAGGAGAAAGCACCAAGTTTTTCCATACTTAGACGATTGGTTGATAAAGGCAAAGACTTACGCAGGAACGCGCAAGTCAACAATAAAGTGCGTTTCCTTACTAACCAATCTCTGATTCACCATCAACTCCTTTGACCTCTGCACTTGACCAGCCCTGAGCTGCTGGTGTGGTAACTTTGGCGTTGCCTTGAACCCCCAACGGTGGGCTGCCTGTGCCCAGGAACGGAGACTTGTAAGTGTCTTACTTAACTCACAATCTAACCATTACTTACCTCCCCATGAACTGTTTTTTTTTTTTTTGCACTGTCTACTTTTAAAATACCTTATTGCCATTTTAACAAAACCTGTATATGGTATTGCTCTAATTCAAAGTTCCTAACTTACCTGTGTGGAGTACCTTGCATTTTATGTATTTACTTCAAATCCTGAACTTGTGGTTCTAAAAATAAATTAAGAAAATATATTTTTCAATATAGAAACCTATTGGCCTGGAGTAAGTCTTTGAGTGTGTGTTCATCATTTTTTGCCTGTGTGTGTACAGCAAATGCTTAACACTACCCTCTGATAAGCCTACTGCTCTACCACACTACCACAAAATAGAGCATTAGAATTATCTAATTTTGCCACTGTCTTACCTCTAAGGGGAACCCTTGGACTCTATGCACACTATCTCTTACTTTGAAATAGTATATACAGAGCCAACTTCCTACAGCTGTCTTCCAGCAGGGAAGCAGTGTGAATGTGCTGAGTGAGGGGTCCCTAGGGTGGCATAAGACATGCTGCATCCCTTAGAAACCTTCCCTGGCATCAGGGCCCTTGGTACCAGGGGTACCAGTTACGAGGGACTTACCTGGATGCCAGGGTTGTGCCAATTGTGGAGGCAAAGGTACAGTTTAGGGAAAGAACACTGGTGCTGGGGCCTGGTTAGCAGGCCTCAGCACACTTTCAAATCATAGCTTAGCATCAGCAAAGGCAAAAAGTCAGGGGGTAACCATGCCAAGGAGGCATTTCCTTACAACAGCTTTCTGGCAACCATTACCTCTGCTAGAAAGCTCCGCGAAATTCAGGCTCTGTGTTCGAGGGAACCCTTCACGGTTTTCCACGATAACAGAGTGGTTCTGAGAACACATCCATCGTTCTTGCCTGGGGTGGTGTCGGACTTCCAAATTAATCAGACAATATCTCTTCCAAGGTTTTTCCCCAAACCTGTTACTGTGGCGGAGAAAGCCTTGCACTCCCTGGACCTTAAGAGAATGCTCAAATTTTACTTTGATAGGACAAGGTCAATCAGAAAATCTGATCATCTGTTTGTTAACTATGGACATGGAGACAGGGGAAGCTTCTTCAAAACAAACTATTTCTAGATGAATAGTTTCATGTATTTTGACTGCTTATCAATTGGCTAACAAACAATTATCAGCTAGGCCTAAGGCTCACTCAACGAAAGGGAAAGCGGCGACTGCAGCCCTTCTTAACAATGTACCTATCTCCGAGATTTGCAAAGCTGCCACATGGAGATCTGTTCATACTTTTACCAGGCACTACTGTATAGATTCAGATGCCAAAACAGACACTCAAGTGGGTCAAGCTTCTCTAAGAAATTTATTTGCATAGTATATGGTTTTTTCCTGCACTTCTATCATTCCGTCCGCAGAGGTTGGGTATGGGCTTGCTAATCTATTCAGTGTTTGACTATTGATGAGGATCCCCTGGAAGAGAAGGATAAGTTACTTACCTGTAAATCCTAGTTCTCTTCCAGGGGATCCTCATCAATAGTCATAAACATTAAATATTCCCGCCCTTGTGCGGGGTCCCCGGAGCATATATAAAATACACACATTAAACATGTGTAAAACAGCAATGCAGGCTATACTCATAAACAGGCTAAAATGCTTTATTTCTATGAAGTTTTTTTTTTTTTCATCATAAAATTACAATAGAGAATAAATATCTACCTAAGCCCCCAAAACTGGGCTTAGGGAAGTAAGCAGTAGTAATCACTAGGGAAAAAAGAGAAAAAACTACATTGAAAAACAATGAAGCATTCTTAGCCAATAGGCTGCATGCAGGTTAACACAGGAGAACCATAAAAACTTTGGCACCGTGCCTTTAAGACCCTGAGCACCTCCAGTATCCCACCATGCCTCAGGGGTGAAGGAAAGGTGACAGTTGGTTCACAGTTAGGTCAGTTCTTTTTTCCGGCTTCTTCTGAGAGGATCCTGGAGCATTGAGCTCTCAGTTTTTCTGAGTTTTTCTCAGAAAAATCCTTTAAAAAAGCATTTTTTTCCTGTTTCATTCGACAGATAACATCTTTGTCTGGGTTTGGCAGTTTTTTCCTGACAGAAAAATGCCTTCACTTTTTGTCAAATGCCCTTCTTGTGGGAAGAAGGCGGCCCAGTCAGACCCACACTCTCTTTGTATTGTGTGCCTGCCTCAGAGTCACTGCCCTGACACTTGTAAGCACTGCAAGAATATGTCAAAGAGGACTCTGAAGGACAGAGAAAAGATCAGGCACATGGGCTTCATGAGAGGCAGAAAACATCGTCCTCTTCACTTCCCAGGCAACCAGCAGGCCATTCTCAGGAGAGAATGGCTAGGTCGACGTCAGCAGGTAGGAAAGTACCTGTTTGTTCCCCGTCGACGTCGTCGCTGCCACCGTCTCACCGGCATAGATCGCCGTCGATGGAGAGACACCCGACGTCGAAGGATACGGCGTCGAGGGAACACCATCGCAGGGACATATCTCCGTTGACGGCAGCCCGGCGATCGACGTCGAGCCATCGCCGGCGTGCCCGGTCGCTGCCAAAGGCCGTACGTCCCCCGACGTCAAGAGAGACGACGTCGAAATCGCCACGACGGCATGAGCGACATCCGCCGTCGGCCTCCCACCACTCCACGTCGAGGCACACGACGGCGAGTAGGTCGAGGTCCAAAGATCGTCGTTCGACGTCGAGACACTCAACGTAGAGACACTCAACGTCCAGACACACGACGTCGAGGCAAGAGCAACCGATGGGGCGCCCTTCGACGTCGACACAGCCGTCGACGTCGGCACAGGTTTTACCTGTCCCGCAGGGAGTTGAACATCGCCCTCCTCCAACAGACAAGGCCGCGCCATCTCCAGTGGTCTCCATACCGAGCGACTCATCTCGTTCAAGAGCGGCATCATCTGGGCATGTTTCGCCCATCAACTTATCTCCAAGATGGCTAGAGAGCCTTAATAGACCAGCGGCCTCCCCGGATTCGCAGTATTCGCGAATGTACTCGCCTACTGCCTCTCTTCCAAGAACGCCATCTCCGACAGCGAGGGCAGGACGGGCTCGTTCAGTTCCTCGTCAACCGACCGCGAGGCCTGGGCGCTCTGCTAACAGCGTCTCGCAGCAGGTCTCGTTCCCAACGGCGATCCAGATCACGCTCACGAAGAAGATCACCCTCTTGGTCGTCGTCAGGATCATCTGTCGGGCGTTACTCCCCCACCCTAACAGACTCTCCACCTGCTAGGATCTCACCGGTGGATGACATTACCACTTTTAACGAGGTGCTGTTAAGGGGAGCGCAGAAATTAAACATAGAGGTTCCAGAGCCATCTACCTCCTCGTCAGTCATCTTTGAGACTCTGCAGCATAGATCAGCGTCAAAAAAGCTACTACCTCCAGTGCCTGGTTTGTTGCAACCAACCATGGACACTTTTCTGGCCCCAGCCACACTCAAATCTGCCCCGGCTAGAATTTTGAAAAAATATAAGGCTCCCGAACAGGACCCTTTATTCCTAAGAAAGGATCCGCCGCCGGACTCTGTAATATTGGCCGCAGCCCGAAAAACCCACTCGGTGGCATCATCCTCCACGGTCCCCCCCGGATAAGGAGAGCAGGCATCTAGACTCTCTGGGGAGAAAGATGTGCGGTACGGCGGCTTCGGCAATGAAAGTCTCCAGTGCTTCTGCACTCCTGGGCAGGTATGACCGTTCTCTGTGGGACTCCCTCAATAGATTCACAGAAAAACTGCCCAGAGAAGACAGACAAGATTTTCAAGAGATCCTGCAAGAGGGATGCCTGGTATTCAACCAGGTTATCAGCGCGGCGGCAGATGGGGTGGATTTAGCTGCACATGGGTACGCACATGGAATCTGTGCAAGGAGGTCTTCCTGGTTGAGACTAACTGGTTTAAAGCAGGAAGCACAACAGCGCATCCTGAATCTCCCATTCGCCGGGAACTCGCTGTTCGGTACCCATGCAGACGAAGAAATGGCCCGCATGAAGACCGAGGTGGACACCATGAGGGCGGTAGGCCTGGAAAGGAAGAAAGATTTCAGGCGGAGGTATAGGCCTTATGACAGGCGCCCTTTCCAGCAGAGGGTTCAATCCCCTCACTGGTCCCAAAGGCCACAACAACGGCAGGGACGCCCTCTTTTTCAGCAAAGGAACACAAGAGAGCGAGGGTCAAGTAGACCTCAGCAGTCCACACCGAAAGCGCCGGCCAAGCAATGAGATCTCGCTTCCCTCGACACTGTACACCACTCCGGTGGGGGGAAGTATTGCAGGTTATCTTCACGAGTGGCACTCTATCACAAGAGACAAATGGGTGCTCAATATTGTCGAAAATGGCTACTCTCTTCTTTTCAAACAGCCTCCACCACACTTGCCACCAGCCAAATGCAATCCATCTCATCTCAGTCTGCTGCGCAGAGAGGCTCTCTCCCTCTTACAAAAGAATGCAATAGAAAAGGTTCCACCGGCGCACAGAGGAAAGGGGGTTTACTCCCGTTATTTTCTGGTGGCAAAAAGGCAGAGAGGGCGTTTTCAGGCCAATTCTGGACTTACGGCTGCTGAACAAGTTCATAAGAAAACAGAAGTTCAGGATGCTAGCGCTTCATCAGATTTTCCCTCAACTACATCAGGGAGACTGGATGTGCTCCATCGACCTGCAGGATGCGTATTTTCACATCCCAATAGCTCCTAAGCATCGGAAATTCTTGCGCTTCCAAGTAGCGTCACAGCACTATCAGTTCAGAGTTCTACCATTTGGCCTGAAATCTGCCACACGCGTCTTCTCGAAATGTGTGGCGGTGGTAGCGGCACATCTTCGAAAACAAAAGATATTCATCTACCCATACCTAGACGACTGGTTACTGAAGGCTTCTTCTCCGGAGCAGGCGAGAAGCCATCGGGACATTGTGCTCACGGTTTGCGAGTCTCTAGGTCTTCAGGTCAATTACCAAAAGTCAACCTTGATTCCAACACAGAACCTTCACTACCTGGGAGCTATAATAAACACAGAGCGCCAAAGAGTGTATCCTTCGGAGGAACGACTATCCTCAATAGACAGGAAGTGTCAGGACCTGTTGAAAGCCAACGCACCTACGGCACGTGAGGTGACATCACTGCTGGGCTCCATGGCATCATGCATTTTCATTGTCCCAAATGCCAGAGTGCACATGAGGCCTCTCCTAGAGGCATTGGAGAGCAACTGGAGCCAAAGGACAGGTCGCTGGGAGGACAGAGTGCGACTACCGGCAGCGGCACTTCAGTCATTGAAATGGTGGATGCAGAGACCTCACCTGTCAGTAGGTGCTCCTTTTCACCAGGTAGTGCCATCCGACATTCTGGTAACGGATGCGTCCCTTCAGGGATGGGGGGCTCATCTGGGTCCCCTTCAAGCTCAGGGCCTGTGGTCAGACAAAAAAAAGCAGTACCACATCAATCTGCTGGAACTCAGAGCGGTTCATCTGGCTCTCAAGTCTTTCACTCCATTGATTCAGGGGAAATCTCTCCTAATACAAACGGACAATACAACCACAATGTATTATTTGAACAAACAAGGGGGAACGAGATCCCTACCCCTATCTCGAGAGTCCCAAACGATATGGCATTGGCTCCTTGCCAGAGGAATGTCACTTACAGCGGTTCACCTGCCAGGTCAACAAAACGTGGAGGCAGATTTCCTGAGCAGACACCTAGAGGACGCACACGATTGGGTCCTACACGGCGAAGTCGTTGAATACATCTTCGCTCAATGGGGTCGACCCCAATTGGATCTCTTCGCAGACGAAGTAAACAAGAAATGCCCAGACTTTGCATCCAGGTTCTACCGTCCGGGATCTCGAGGGAATGCCCTGTTGATCGACTGGTCAGGGATATTTCTCTACGCCTTTCCACCGATTCCCCTCATACCGGCAGGGATCAACAAACTTTACAGATCCAGAACCAGAATGATTCTCATAGTGCCACAATGGCCCCGTCAATTCTGGTACACAGATCTCCTCAACCTATCGGAACAACCTCACAGGAGGCTGCCGTGCAGACCGGATCTTCTGAACAGGATGGAGGGCAGGATTCTACATCCCAACCTACCCTCTCTGAGCCTAACAGCATGGCTCCTGAATTCCTGCAGTATGGGCACCTAGGGCTCTCACAGGAGTGCATGAACATCTTGAAAGAGTCCAAACGGCCTTCCACGAGGCGTTCTTACGCTTTTAAATGGAAGAGATTCTACATATGGTGCTGTCAACAAGGTCACAATCCCATACGGGCTCAGGAGGATGTCATACTGTCCTATTTACTTCATCTGGCAAAGTCCGGTCTGCAGGTATCATCTATTAAGGTACATTTGTCTGCCATTACAGCCTATCGTAAGTCACCTTCTCAGGAATCCTTCTTTACGAAACCTGTAGTCAAGGATTTCTTAGAAGGTTTGAAAAAAGTTTTTCCGCCCATTCGGAGACCACCTCCTCCATGGGAGCTGAACATAGTATTGTCAAAACTTATGGGCCCTCCTTTTGAACCTATACACAAGGCCTCTTTACAACACCTTACGTGGAAGACGGCTTTTTCACGACAATAGAGTGGTTCTGCGAACTCACCCATCTTTCCTTCCGAAGGTGGTGTCAGAATTCCACATCAATCAGACTATATCTTTACCGACTTTCTTTCCCAATCCGGAGACTCCGGCGGAGAAAGCATTGCACTCCTTCGACTTGAAAAGAGTGCTGAAATTTTATTTGGATAAAACAAAATCCATTAGACATTCCAACCGCTTGTTTGTAAACTATGGTCATTTGAGGACAGGAGAGGCAGCATTTAAACGAACGATATCAAGATGGATAGTTTCTTGTATTGTGAATACTTACCAGCTGGCTAATAAACAATTACTAGCTAGGCCTAAAGCGCATTCCACAAGGGGAAAAGCGGCTACTGCTGCCCTCCTTAACAATGTTCCAATATCTGAGATTTATAAGGCTGCTACATGGAAGTCTGTACATACATTTACTAGACATTACTGTTTAGACTCAGATGCAAGAGCGGATGCCCAAGTGGGGCAGGCCTCTCTGAGAAATCTATTTGCATAATACGTATCTATTCCTGCACTTCTATCGGACAGTCCGCAGGGTTTAGGGATGGGCTTGCTAATCTATTCAATGTTTATGACTATTGATGAGGATCCCCTGGAAGAGAAGGATAAGTTACTTACCTGTAAATCCTAGTTCTCTTCCAGGGGTATCCTCATCAAAGTCATAAACAACCCTCCCTCCTCCCCGGACGCACGTCTCCTAGAAGTGCAGGACAGACTGTCTTTCGAATCAGTTACACGAATTGTCACCGTAAAAAAGTACTGACCTAACTGTGAACCAACTGTCACCTTTCCTTCACCCCTGAGGCATGGTGGGATACTGGAGTTGCTCAGGGTCTTAAAGGCACGGTGCCAAAGTTTTTATGGTTCTCCTGTGTTAACCTGCATGCAGCCTATTGGCTAAGAATGCTTCATTGTTTTTCAATGTAGTTTTTTCTCTTTTTTCCCTAGTGATTACTACTGCTTACTTCCCGAAGCCCAGTTTTGGGGGCTTAGGTAGATATTTATTCTCTATTGTAATTTTATAATGAAAAAAAAAAAACTTCATAGAAATAAAGCATTTTAGCCTGTTTATGAGTATAGCCTGCATTGCTGTTTTACACATGTTTAATGTGTGTATTTTATATATGCTCCGGGGTCCCCGCACAAGGGCGGGAATATTCAATGTTTATGACTATTGATGAGGATACCCCTGGAAGAGAACTAGGATTTACAGGTAAGTAACTTATCCTTCTCTTCCAGGGGTATCCTCATCAAAGTCATAAACAACCCACCCTCCTCCCCGGACGTGGTTTTTAGAAGTGCAGCAATACTCATGTGTCTATTCCATTTCTCCTCTCCACCGAAAAAAAGTACTGACCTAACTGTGAACCAACTGTCACCTCACTCTCACCCCTGAGGCATGGTGGGATACTGGAGGTGCTCAGGGTCTTAAAGGCACAGTGCCAATTTTCTTTGTTTCTGCTGTGTTAACCTACCTGCATCCTATTGGCTAATAATGCTCATTTTCAATGTAATTTTTCTCTTTTGAAATGGAATGCTTACATTTTCTATGCCTTCTGCATCGACTACAGAAAGTTTTTACTTTTGATTGAAGACTTGAATTTTTGTGGATTTAAAAAAAAAAAAAAAAAAAACATTTTTAGCCTGCTTTCCAACATAGGCTGCATTGGCTGTTTGCACATATATGTATCATATTTGTATTGAAATTCTCTACTAAAATGTTATTTTTATAGATATTTCATACATATACATGTGTGTTTGTATATGCTCCGGGATCCCCGCACGTGGGTGGAAATATTCAGTGTTTATGACTTTTATGAGGATACCCCTGGAAGGGAACTAGGATTTACAGGCAAGTAATTTATCCTTATGCGCAATGGTTATTGCCTAGAGCTCATCTGTCCACCAAACATTCCACCTTGTTCTCACAGACCCTAGAACACACTATACTAAAACAAAAGATACAATCTAATACTCAAAGAGGCAATAGAAATAGTTTCCATCACACAGCAAGGAACAAGAGTATATTCACAATACTCCCTTATACCAAAAAAAGATGGCAGTCTTAGACCCATTCTCGACCTCGGGTCTCTAAATCTATATATCCTGTCAGAGCATTTTCACATGGTCACTCTACAGGATGTCGTTCCCTTGCTACAAAAACAAGACTACATGACAGCGTTAGACCTAAAAGGATGCTTACTTCCACATTCCAATACACCCAGCTCACCACAAGTATCTAAGGTTATCCAGTATTGGATCTTTAATAAATTCACATGCTTGAATCATCCCCGTCGTCGAAGTGGGAGTCCCAAGGTATCCTAAAAAGCAGTAAGTAAAAATGTTTCCATATGCTATAATGCTAGCAAACACAAACTTATAGCCTATCCATGTCCTTTCTTTTGTTAAAAAAGAACCAAACTTGACTTATGACCAATTAGGCGACAGGACCCTCTAGAATATTCCCCAAGAGGCTCATTCCCTCAGATTTTCTACTGCACGCCGTGTGAAGGGAGTCTCCCTGAGCTCTGCTCAGTTTTTTCCTCTCAAAACTACTCTTTTCTTCAGAAGATGCCTGATACTTCCAGGAAAGGCCTTTTTTGACCTTGTAAGACCTGTGGCAAGAAGAGGCTACATGTAGATGATCCACATAAAGACTGTTTATATTGCCTGCATCCTGTACATCAGGTAAAAGACTGCAAGATATGCCGCACCTTCTCTGCTAAGACCCTTAGAGACTTGGAAGAAAGACTGTTAATTTGGTTACAGGCTAAATCCTGTACTTCTCGTGAGAGTGATTCAGGAAAGCCTCATAAAAGGTCCAGATCTGCGGACCTCGGGCAGGCTAAGGAATGCAGGAAACACCACAAGATGCACCACAAAGAAGGTGCCAAGACCTTACAAGGTTCAACCTCCTCCGAGCCATCCTCTCCTCATCGCAGGAAGGAATCCTGCCACCGTTCTCAGTCATCTGAACCCTCCACTTCTAGAAAGGTTTCACTTAGTCAAGTTGACAACAGTGACGATGACGGTTACCACAGCTACTGTCTCCGCCATCTCGTCAATGAGACAGTCTATGACTACATTGATGACTGTTTTAAAGGCTCCAGTTCGAGCCACAGCCATCGCTGGAGACGTCGACAAAATCTCGTCCTGAAAAAACTTTGTTGTTGAAGGGTTCGTCGGCGAGAGCATAGTCGTCAGTCACTTCGCTCTATGAAAGCGCCGACGAGAGCACTGTCGTCGGCGACAAAACCGTCTGACACCAACACTGTAGATGGGGGCATTGTCATGGGTCAACTCTAAGATGCCCTGGGTGTATGTTACAATAAATTGCACACTGGCATCAGTGTGCATTTATTGTGCTGAGAAGTTTGATACCAAACTTCCCAGTATTCACTGTAGCCATTATGGAGCTGTGGAGTTCGTTTTGACAAACTCCCAGACCATATACTTAAAATGGCCACATTGTACTTAAAATGTCTAAGAATAGACTTAGACACTGTAGGGGCATAGTGCTCATGCAGCTATGCCCTCAGCTGTGGTATAGTGCACCCTGCCTTAGGGCTGTAAGGCCTGCTAGAGGGGTGACCTACCTATGCCACAGGCAGTATTTTGTGTACATGGCACCCTGAGGGGGTAATGTATCCCACTCCCCCCCCCACTCCTGTAGGACTCGGGTGCTTACCTGCTGGCAGACTGGAACCGGAGCACCCCTGTTCTCCATAGGCGCCTATGTGTTTAGGGCACTTCTTTGACTTCTGCACCTACCGGCTATGAGCTGCTGGTGTGGTAACTTTGGGGTTGCCTTGAACCCCCAACGGTGGGCTGCCTGTGCCGCAGGACTGAGACTTGAAAGTGTTTTACTTACCTCACAAACTAACCTTTACTTACCTCCCCCAAGAACTGTTGATTTTTGCACTGTCTACTTTGAAAATAGCTTATTGCCATTTTTCCAAATACTGTATATGATATTGCTTTTAGTCAAAGTTCCTGAAGTATATAAATGAAGTACCTTGCATTTAAAGTGCTTACTGCAAATCTTGAACCAGTGGTTCTTAAAATAAACTAAGAAAGATATTTTTCTATATATAAAAACCTATTGGCCTGGAGTAAGTCTGAGTGTGTGTTCCTCATTTATTGCCTGTGTGTGTACAACAAATGCTTAACACTACCCTCTGATAAGCCTACTGCTCGACCACACTACCATAAAATAGAGCATTAGAACTATCTAATTTGGCACTATCTTACCTCTAAGGGAAACCCTTGGACTCTGTGCACACCATTTCTTACTTTGAGATAGTATATACAGAGCCAACTTCCTACACCTCCACCCAGTGCAGGCTTTGTTTCTGTCCTCAGAGAGCATAAAGGCTCTCACCCCAGGGGGGCAGAAATTCATCTCAGTGGCAGGCTGGCATTGACCAGTCAGTCCTGCACTGAAGGATTGGGTAAATTACAGGGGTTATCTTCTAGGATGCCCTCTGTGTGCATTTTGTAATAAATCCAACACTGGCATCATCGTGGGTTTATTATTCTGAGAAATTTGATATCAAACTTCCCAGTATTCAGTGTAGCCATTATGGAACTGTGGAGTTAGTTTATGACAAACTCCCAGACCATATGCTTAATATGGCCACGCTGTACTTACAATGTCTAAGAATAGACTCAGACACTGTAGGGGCATATTGCTCATGCAGCTATGCCCTCACCTGTGGTATAGTGCACCCTGTCTAGGGCTGTAAGGCCTGCTAGAGGGGTGACTTACCTATGCCACAGGCAGTATTTTGTGTGCATGGCATCCTGAGGGGGATGCCATGTCGACTGCCTTTTTCTCCCCACCATTACACACAATCTGCAATGGCAGTGTGCATGAGTTAGGTGAGAGGTCCCTTAGGGTGGCACAGCACATGCTGCAGCCCTTAGGGACCTTCCTTGGTCACAGGGCCCTTGGTACCACTGGTACCTTTTACAGGGGACTTATCTGTGTGCTAGGGATATGCCAGTTGTGGAACAATGGTACATTTTAAGTGAAAGAACACTGGTGCTGGGGCCTGGTTAGCAGGGTCCCAGCACACTTCTCAGTCAAGTCAGCATCAGTATCAGGCAAAAAGTGGGGGATAACTGCACCAGGGAGCCATTTTCCTACTCATATCCTGCACCTTCTCAACACAGGAGATTACATGACTTTGTTGCATCTTCAGGATGCCTATTTCCACATCCCTATACATGCAAGTCATCACAAATATCTCCGCTTCACCGTGGCCGGTTCCCATTACCAATTCAGATTTCTCGCATTCAGATTAAAGTTAGCGGCAAGAATCTTCACAAAATGTCTCACACCTACAGCTTCTTCTTTTTGCAACAAGGGTTTTCAAGTCTTCCCCTGTTTAGACAACTGGCTGATGAAGGCTCCAACGTCGCAGCTGGCGTCCAAAGCCAGCAACGCATGCGTAGTATTATTTCACAACATAACAGTAAACTTGCAAAAATCATTTATTCTTCCGACACGGACGATAGTCTTTTTCGGTGTGGAACTCAACACCACCAAGAGCAAAGCTTATCTTTCAAGGGTGCAGCAACAGAGGCTAGCCAACATGGCTACCACGGTCTCAAAAAGAAAGTCTGTTTCAGTGCAAACGTTCAGGTCACTCCTAGGAATGATTTCCTCGTCACTCACAGTCCATCTAGCAAGGTTGAAAACGAGGCCATCACAGGAGGAATTGCAACCGCAATGGACCCAATTTCAAGAATCCTTCAAGGATTTAATCAATATTGCACAAAGGATGGTGAAGACCCTGCAGTGGTGGTCCCAAACCAGCCATCTCTCAGGGATTGACTTTCCTAACTCCAGTGACAGATTTAATTATCACAACGAACGCTTCATTGGACGGCTGGGGAGGTCTTTTGCAAGACGTGCATTCAGGGAAAATGGTCAAGTTCGCAGAAGAGACTGCACATAAATCTGCTAGAGTTAAAGGCGATATTTCTTATGCTCAAGACGTTCCTCCCACGTATTTCGGGATCCTCACTGTTGGTCCATACAGACAACACAACAAGCATGTTCTACGTCAACAAGCAGGGAGGAACACAATCTCTCCCTTTCAAGAGAAGCAGAGTCTCTCTGGGAATGGCTCACTCCACAAGGTTTCTATGAGAGTGGAACACCTTCCAGGTATCAACAACCCCCTGGTGGACTTTCTCAGCAGGATGGACGACAACTGCCACGAATGGGAACTCGCGACGTTGGAGCCTTCATCAGCCAGTCGTCTAAACAGGGGAAGACTTGAAAACCATTGTTGCAAAAAGAAGCGGCTGTAGGCGTGAGACATTTTGTGAAGATTCTTGCCGCTAACTTTAATCTGAATGCGAGAACTCTGAATTGGTAATGGGAATTTAACCAGAGGGACCTGGACAAGATCTTTCACATTTGCCCCCAATCAAATAGCAAATGCTAATTTTACACCAGTTGATACCCACTCCCAGGGTCGTGGGGGAATTCTCTTTTGATGCGATGGTCCGGGATCTTTGCTTACGCTTTTCCTCCTTCCCATTAATCCCCAAGCTTCAACAGAAGATGAAATCAGAGGAATACAAGCTCATACTCGTAGAACCCAAGTGTCCCAGACAGTATTGGTACACAGAGCTCTTTCTTCGGTTGGTGGCCAATCCCTTATGACTTATCAGCAAGCACAACCTTCAAACGAAGAATCAAGGTCAGATATGTGACCCAGGTCCAGCCTCTCTCCAATTGCACGCATGGCTCCTGAATTCCATGAGTTCCAGGGCATGAAATTGATGAGGAATGCAAAGTAATTGTGTCCAGAGGACGAGCTGAGATTACAAACGAGACTTACAGGCTCAAATGGAGGAGGTTTTTGTATCTGGTGCCGTCAAAACAATATGCATCCGTTCAAGGTCTTGCCAGAGCAAATTATATCATACCTTCTTGCTCTATGTAAAACTGGGCTCCTGCATGCATCAGTTAGGTTCATCTGGCAGCTATATCATCAAACAGAGGCTCTGCAGATGCACCCTTCCTTGGTTCTTCCAGGCTTATAAAACAATTCATGATGGGTCTGTTTCGCATTCTCCCTCCTGTGGGACCACCTCCTCCTCAATGGCATCTAAACATTGTCCTTTCATAATTAATGAAAGCTCCATTCAAGCCCATACACAGAGCGGATCTAAAATATCTCACATGGAAAGTGGCAACCCTCCTTGCACTTACTTCCACTAGGAAAGTCGGTGATACACAGGCCTTTACCACCAAGGAACCCTACCTTACTTTCTCAGACTACTTTTTTCTTCTCAGAACAAACCCAAGATACATCACTAAGGTGCCTTCATCTTTTCAACCTAAACGAACCAGTGATATTGAGAACCTTCTTCCCAAATCCATTAACTGTGGCCGAAAGGAGACTCTACACACTGGATATCAAGTGATGCTTGAAGTTCTATCTTCAGTGTACTAAACAACTCCGGAAGACAGACCAGCTATCAGTCTCCTATGGCCAAGATCGTCAGGGTACAGGAGTTACTAAAGCAATGATAGCTTGTTGGATTGCATCCACCATTCAGTTTTGCCATATAAAGGCTGGAAAACCACTAACCAGTCGGCCTAAGGCACACTCTACAAGAGCAGTTTCAACATCAGTTGCTCTATTTCAAGGGGTCACCTTGGACAAGATATGCCAAGCTGCAAAGAAGAAGACTACACATTGATATGCCAGAGCAAATCATTACTGTTTGGAATCAACCTAAAACTGATTAACTTGTAGGGCAGGTGGTCCTGCGTCATCTATTCCATTAAGGCGAGCCCTTTTCTTGAATGTGCATGTTTAATTCGATATGCAATGGCTTATAACTCCTGCGCAATTATTGCTTATTACGTATTAATGGAAATATGTAGAAAGGTATATATATTTATATATTTTAAAAAGATCAAAATGCTCGCACCCACCATCCACTGCGGGCATTAGTTATTATGAATACTGTTGGCTATTCAGATTCAAGCATGTGAATTTATGAAAGATCCTGTATTGGATAAGAAAACAAGTGTTGGACGTTGGCTCTGTATATACTATCTGAAAGTGAGAGATCGTGTTCCCCTTAGAGGTAAGATAGTGGCAAAATTAGATAATACTAATGCTCTATTTTGTGGTAGTGTGGTAGAGCAGTGGGCTTATCCAAGGAGTAGTGTTAAGCATTTGTTGAACACACACTCAAAGACTTACTCCAGGCCAATAGGTTTTATATAGAAAAATATATTTTCTTAACTGCAACAGGGAGTCATTTTCCCACATTAGGGGCACCCCAGAACCCAGGAAATCTGATTCCTGCAACCTACACAAAGAAGGACTGCTGACCTGAAAGCCCTGCAGAGACGGCGGAGACAACTGCTTTGGCCCCAGCTCTACCGGGCTGTCTCCAGACTCAAAGAAAACTGCAACAGCGACGCATCCGACAGGGACCAGCGACCTCTGAAGCCTCAGAGAAGTGCCCTGAAACCCGAAGGACCATGAAACTCCTGAGAACAGAGGCACTGTTCACCCACAGCAACATTTTTGCAACAAAGAAGCAACTTTCAAAGACCTCACTCTTCCCGGGAATAGAAAAAAGGCTCCCTGTTGCAGTTACCCCCCACTTTTTGCCTGATACTGATGCTGACTTGACTGAGAAGTGTGCTGGGACCCTGCTAACCAGGCCCCAGCACCAGTGTTCTTTCACTTAAAATGTACCATTGTTTCCACAATTGGCAGACCCCTGGCACACAGATAAGTCCCTTGTAAAAGGTACCAGTGGTACCAAGAGCCCTGTGACCAGGTAAGGTCCCTAAGGGGTGCAGCATATGTTGTCCAACCCTAAGGGACCCCTCACCTAACACATGCACACTACCATTGTAGATTGTGTGTTGGTGGGGAGAAAAAGGCCAAGTCACCCCTCTAGCAGGCCTTAAATCCCTACGGCAGGGTGCACTATACCACAGGTGAGGGCATAGGTGCATGAGCAATATGCCCCTATAGTGTCTAAGTCTATTGTTCGACATTGTAAGTACAGTGCGGCCATATTAAGTATATGGTCTGGGAGTTTGTCAAAAACAATCTCCACAGCTCCGTAATGGCTACACTGAATACTGGGAAGTTGGTTTCAAACATCTCGGAATAATAAACCCACATTGATGCCAGTGTTGGGTTTATTAGAAAATGCACACAGAGGGCATCTTAGAGATACCCCCTGTATTTTACCCAATCCTTCAGTGCAGGAATGACTGGTCTGTGCCAGCCTGCTGCTGAGAGACGAGTTTCTGACCCCATGTGGTGAGGGCCTTTGTGCTTTCTGAGGACAGAAACAAAAGCCTGCTCTGGGTGGAGGTGCTTCACACCTCCCCCCTGCAGGAACTGTAACACCTAGCAGTGAGCTTCAAAGGCTCAAGCTTCGTGTTGCAATGCCTCAGGGCACTCCAGCTAGTGGAGATGCTCGCCCCCCTAGACACAGCCCCCACTTTTGGCGGCAGGTCTAGGGGAGATAATGAGTAAAAGGAGTAGTAGTCACCCACCAGTCAGGACAGCCCCTAAGGTGTCCTGAGCTGAGGTGCCCCCTGCCTTTAGAAATCCTCCATCTTAAGTTAGTAGGATTCCCCCAATAGGATTAGGGATGTGCCCCCCTCCCCTGTCTAGCTGTAATAGCAGCATACCTCAGAAGGCAGAACATACATGTCTTGCCTTATCTAGACGACTCGTTAATAAAATCCAGCACCATTCCAAACTGCCAACAACACACTCAATACACAATAGACACCCTACACAAATTAAGGTTCACAATCAATTACCAGAAATCTTACCTTAAGCCAGCACAAATTCAACCTTATCTAGGAGCAATTCTGAACACTCAGTCAGCATTAGCATACCCAAATCCGCAATGGAAACAAGCATTTCACTCCCTTAAAGTTCATTCAAACTTACACAGTAATATTTGTCATGAAACTATTAGGAATGATAGCATCATGCATAGTGATAGTGCCAAATGCACATCTAAGCATATGTCCACTGCAACAGTGTCTTGCGCCAGTGGTCTCGGGCACAGAGTCAACTACAAGATCTAGTGTTAGACCGCCAAACTTACAAATCTCTGCAATGGTGGAATCACACCAACTTATCAAAAGGGCGGCCATTTCAGAACACTGTGCCACAGACATAATCACAACAGATGCCTCAGTGACAGGTTGGGGAGCCCATCTCAACAATTGCTGGCAATGGTTTTAGCCATCGAAGCATTCCAGACACAGATAATACACAAAACAGTCTTAATAAGGACAGACAACATGACAGTGTATTATTTGCTAAAACGGGGGTGGAGGGGACGGGGGACTTATTAGTTGTCCCTTCTAGCACAAACAATATGGAAATGGGCAGTTCACAATCCCATTCACCTACTAGCGGAATGCATCCCAAGGATACACAACCAGCTAGCGGAACTTCAAAGCAGGACGCAGCAACAAATACACAAATGGGAGATTCACCCACAAGTAATTCAATATTACTTTCAGATGTTGGGAACACCGAACATAGACCTTTTCGCAACAAACGAAAAAGTAAAATGCCAAAACTTTGCATCCAGATACCCACACCCTCAATCCAAGGTCAATGCTCTATGAATCAACTGGTCAGGAATATTTGCTTATGCTTTCCTCCTCTCCCGTTAATTCAATTTCTGGTCAACAAGATGCATCACACTTTCCTCACTATGATACTCATAGCTCCCACGTGGGCACGCCAACACTGGTATACAACACTGTTGGATCTTTCAGTAGTACCACATCACAAGCTTCCAAGCAGACCAGACCTGTTAACTCAGAACAGAGGTCAAATCAGGCATCCCAATCCCAGTCTGCTCACCTTGGCGATTGGGCTCCTGAGGTCATAGAATTTGGATACCTACAGCTTCTATTAGAATGTATGGACATTCTAAAACAGGCACATAAACCTACAACCAGGCACTGCTATGCATATACATGGAAGTGTTTTGTATATTACTGCCAATCTACTTAAGGCATCAGTACAGGATATTGTGTTATTTGCTTCATTTACAAAAAGCAAATCTTGCCTATTCGTCTATTAACATTCATAACAGCATTTATTCATTTAACAGCAATATCAGCCTACCTACAAAATAGACAACATACCACTCTGTTTAGAAATCCTGACATAAAAGCATTTATGGAAGGGCTTAAACGAGTTATTGCACCTGGAGTACCACCAGCTCCTGCCTGGAATCCTAATATTGTGCTCATAAGACTTTTGGGTCCACCATTTGAGCCCATGCATTCTTGAGCAATTCAATTTCTCACATAGAAGGTTGCATTAAGAAGAGTAAGTGAAATTCAAGCATTTACTTTAGAAGAACCCTTCTTCCAAGTACACAAACACGAAGTAGTACTTTGGAAAAATCCTAAATTTTTTCCTAAAGGGGTTTCACCCTTTCATATTAATCAGTCAGTCGAATTGCCAGTCTTCTTTCCACATCCAGATTCTATTGTTGAAAGAGCTCTCCACAGTCTTGATCTCAAAAGAGCTCTAATGTATGATGTAGACAGAACTAAAGTCTTTAGAAAAACTAAACAACTTTTTGTTGCTTTCCAACAACCTCATAAAGGTAATCCCATTTCAAAACAAGGATTAGCTAGATGGATTGTAAAATGTATTCAAACCTGTTACCTTAAAGCTAAAAGGCATCTCTTAGTAACTCCAAAAGCACATTCTACTAGACAAAATGGTGCCTCAATGGCATTCTTAGGAAATACACCAATGGTGGACATAGGCAAAGCAGCCACTTGGTCCACACCACACACTTACTAAACACTACTGTGATCTCGACAACAAGCAAATGTTCATCAAGCAGTGCTTAAACGCTATTTCAAACTACTTCAAATCCTACGGGCTTAACCACTGCTTACTTGGGAGGAGAACTGCTTTTCAGTCTGTGCACAGCATGTGTGTAGGAGGTTGGCTCCGTATATACTATTTCAAACTAAGAAATAGCACGCACAGAGTCCAAGGGTTCCCCTTAGAGTTAAGATAGTGGCAAAAAGAGATAATTCGAATGCCCTATTTTGTGGTCGAGCAGTAGGCTTATCAGAGGATAGTGTTAAGCATTTGTTGTAGATACACAGGCAATAAATGAGGAACACACACTCAAAGACTTACTCCAGGCCAATAGGTTTCTATATAGAAAAATATATTTTCTTAGTTTATTTTAAGAACCACAGGTTCAAGATTTGAAGTAAATACTTAAAATGCAAGGTACTCCACAAAGGTAAGTTAAGAACTTTGAATAAAAGCAATGTCATATACAGTCTTGGTTAAAATGGCAATAAGCTATTTTAAAAGTGTACACCGTGCAAAAATCAATAGTTCCTGGGGGAGGTAAGTAAAGGTTATATTGTGAGGTAAGTAAGACACTTACAAGTCTCCGTTCCTGGGCGAAGGCAGCCCACCGTTGGGGGTTCAGGGCAACCCCAAAGTTACCACACCAGCAGCTCAGGGCCGGTCTCAGTTCCTGGGCGTAGGCAGCCCACCCCAAAGTTACCACACCAGCAGCTCAGGGCCGGTCAGGTGCAGAGGTGCCCAAAACACATAGGCGCTGTAAGGAAATGCCTCCTTGGCATGGTTACCCCCTGACTTTTTGCCTTTGCTGATGCCAAGTTATGATTTGAAAGTGTGCTGAGGCCTGCTAACCAGGCCCCAGCACCAGTGTTCTTTCCCTAACCTGTACCTTTGTTTCCACAATTGGCACACCCTGGCATCCAGATAAGTCCCTTGTAACTGGTACCCCTGTAACCAAGGGCCCTGATGCCAGGGAAGGTCTCTAAGGGCTGCAGCATGTCTCATGCCACCCTGGGGACCCCTCACTCAGCACAGACACACTGCTTGCCAGCTTGTGTGTGCTAGTGGGGATAAAACGACTAAGTCGACATGGCACTCCCCTCAGGGTGCCATGCGAGCCTCACACTGCCTATAGGTATAGGTAAGTCACCCCTCTAGCAGGCCTTACAGCCCTAAGGCAGGGTGCACTATACCATAGGTGAGGGCATAAGTGCATGAGCACTATGCCCCTACAGTGTCTAAGAAAAACCTTAGACATTGTAAGTGCAGGGTAGCCATAAGAGTATATGGTCTGGGAGTCTGTCCTGCACGAACTCCACAGTACCATAATGGCTACACTGAAAACTGTGAAGTTTGGTATCAAACTTCTCAGCACAATAAATGCACACTGATGCCAGTGTACATTTTTGTAACATACACCCCAGAGGGCACCTTAGAGGTGCCCCCTGAAACCTTAACCGACTACCAGTGTAGGCTGACTAGTTTTAGCAGCCTGCCACACACCACACACCAGACATGTTGCTGGCCACATGGGGCGAGTGCCTTTGCCACTCTGTGGCTAGTAACAAAGCCTGTACTGGGTGGAGGTGCTTCTCACCTCCCCCTGCAGGAACTGTAATACCTGGTGGTGAGCCTCAAAGGCTCACCCCCTTTGTTACAGCACCCCAGGGAACTCCAGCTAGTGGAGTTGCCCGCCCCCTCCGGCTACGGCCCCACTTTTGGTGGCAAGGCCGGAGGAGATAATGAGAAAAACAAGGAGGAGTCACTGGCCAGTCAGGACAGCCCCTAAGGTGTCCTGAGCTGAGGTGACTCTGACTTTTAGAAATCCTCCATCTTGCAGATGAAAGATTCCCCCAATAGGTATAGGAATGTGCCCCCCCTCCCCTCAGGGAGGAGACACAAAGAGGGTGTAGCCACCCTCAGGGCTACTAGCCATTGGCTACTAACCCCCCAGACCTAAACACACCCCTAAATTGAGTATTTAGGGGCTCCCAGAACGCAGCAAGATAGATTCCTGCAACCTAAGAAGAAGGACTGCTGAGCTGAAAACCTGCAGAGAAGACGGAGACACCAACTGCTTTGGCCCCAGCTCTACCGGCCTGTCTCCCCACTTCTAAAGACACTGCTCCAGCGACGCGTTCCACAGGGACCAGCGACCTCTGAAGCCTCAGAGGACTGCCCTGCATCTAGAAGGACCAAGAACTCCAGAGGACAGTGGCTCTGTTCCCCAAAGACTGCAACTTTGCAACAAAGAAGCAACTTTGAAACAACACACGTTTCCCGCCAGAAGTGTGAGACTTTGCACTCTGCACCCGACGCCCCCGGCTCGACTTGTGGAGAACAAACACCACAGGGAGGACTCCCCGGTGACTAAGAGACTGTGATTAGCCAGAGTTGACCCCCCTGATCCCCCACAGCGACACCTGCAGAGGGAATCCTGAGGCTCCCCCTGACCGCGACTGCCTGCTTCAAAGACCCGACGCCTGGTAAAGACACTGCACCCACAGCCCCCAGGACCTGAAGGATCCGACCTCCAGTGAGGGAGCGACCCCCAGGTGGCCCTCTCCCTTGCCCAGGTGGTGGCTACCCTGAGGAGCCCCCACCCCCCCTTGCCTGCCTGCATCGCTGAAGAGACCCCTTGGTCTCCCATTGAAACCTATTGCGAACCTGACGCTTGTTTGCACACTGCACCCGGCCGCCCCCGTGCCGCTGAGGGTGTACTTTTTTGTGCTGACTTGTGTGTCCCCCGGTGCCCTACAAAACTCCCCTGGTCTGCCCTCCGAAGACGCGGGTACTTACCTGCTGGCAGACTGGAACCCCGGGCACCCCCTTCTCCATTGAAGCCTATGCGTTTTGTGCACCACTTTGACCTCTGCACCTGACCGGCCCTGAGCTGCTGGTGTGGTAACTTTGGGGTTGCCCTGAACCCCCAACAGTGGGCTACCTTGGACCCAACTTTGAACCCTGTAGGTGGTTTACTTACCTGCAAAACTAACAAACACTTACCTCCCCCAGGAACTGTTGGAAATTGCACTGTGTCCAGTTTTAAAATAGCTATTTGCCATTTGTGTGAAAACTGAATATATTTTGCTAATTCAAAGTTCCTAAAGTTCCTAAGTGAAATACCTTTCATTTAAAGCATTACTTGTAAATTTTGAACCTGTGGTTCTTAAAATAAACTAAGAAAATATATTTTTCTATACAAAAACCTATTGGCCTGGAATTGTCTCTGAGTGTGTGTTCCTCATTTATTGCCTGTGTGTGTACAACAAATGCTTAACACTACCCTCTGATAAGCCTACTGCTCAACCACACTACCACAAAATAGAGCATTAGAATCATCTCTTTTTGCCACTATCTTACCTCTAAGGGGAACCCTTGGACTCCGTGCATGCTATTTCTTACTTTGAAATAGTACATACAGAGCCAACTTCCTACAGGCGCCTATGGAGAAAAGGGGTGCTCCGGTTTCAGTCTGCTAGTAGGTAAGTACCCACGTCCTCGGGGGCAGAAGTGTCTTTTTACCCTGTCAGGCTCTTTGTGCCTCCTCCCGGTGGGGAGGAGGGCATATCTCTAATCCTATTGGGGGAATCCTCCAAAACTAAGATGGAGGATTTCTAAAAGCAGGGGTCATCTCAGCTCAGCGCACCTTAGGGACTGTCCTGACTGGTGGGTGACTCCTTGTTTTTCTCATTATCTCTTCCAGCCTTGCCACCAAAAGTGAGGGCAGTGGCCAGAGGGGCGGGCATCTCCACTAGCTGGGATGCCCTGGGGCGCTGTAACAAAAGGGGTGAGCCTTTGAGGCTCACCGCCAGGTGTTACAGTTCCTGCAGGGGGAGGTGAGAAGTACCTCCACCCAGTACAGGCTTTGTTCCTGGCCACAGAGTGACAAAGACACTCTCTGCATGTGGCCAGCAACATGTCTGGTGTGTGGCAGGCTGGCAGAAACTGGTCAGCCTACACTAGAAGTCAGGATGGTATTCAGGGGGCATCTCTAAGATTCCCTCTGGTTGTATGTTACAATACATTGCACACTGGCATCAGTGTGCATTTATTGTGCTCAGAAGTTTGATAGCAAACTTCCCAGATTTCAGTGTAGCCATTATGGAACTGTGGAGTTCGTGTGTGAGAAACTCCCAGACAAGATACTCGTATGTCTACCCTGCACTTAAAATGTCTAAGGTTTTGCTTAGACACTGTAGGGGCATAGTGCTCATGCACCTATGCGCTCACCTGTAGTATAGTGCACCCTGCCTTAGGGCTGTAAGGCCTGCTAGAGGGGTAACTTATCTATGCCATAGGCAGTGTGAGGTTGGCATGGCACTCTGAGTGGTGTGCCATGTCGACTTAGTCATTTTCTCCCCACCAGCACACACAAGCTGTGAGGGAGTGTGCATGTGCGGAGTGAGGGGTCCCTAGGGTGGCAATAGACATGCTGCAGCCCTTAGAGACCTTCCCTGGCATCAGGGGTACCAGTTACAAGGGACTTATCTGAGTGCCAGGGCTGTGCCAATTGTGGAAGCAAGGGTACAGTTTAGGGAAAGAACACTGGTGCTGGGGCCTGGTTAGCAGGGTCCCAGCACGCTTCCAATCAAAACTTAGCATCAGCCAAGGCAAAAAGTCAGGGGGGTAACCATGCCAAGGAGGCATTTCCGTACACACAGGCAATAAATGAGGAACACACACTCATAGACTTAACTCCAGGCCAATAGTTTTTACATAGAAAAATATATGTTCGATGGCATCTGTCGCTGTAGATACGCATGTTTTGCAATAGCTCGCCATCTGGTGTTGGGCCGGAGTGCTACAAGTTGTTTTTCTTCGAAGAAGTCTTTCGAGTCACGGGACCGAGTGACTCCTCCTTTTGTCTCCATTGCGCATGGGCGTCGACTTCATCTTCGATTGTTTTTTTTCCGCCATCGGGTTTGGACGTGTTCCTGTCGCTCCGAGTTTCGGAACGGAAAAATAGCTAATTTCAGAAGATTTTCATCGGTATTGTTGCGTTCGGGGTCGGCGTAGTTAGATTCAACACCGCGTCTAAGATCGAAGAGCTCCGGTGCCCTTCGGGGTAATTTTTTCGATCCCCCGTCGGGGCCTGGTCGGCCCGACCGCTTGCAGAAGAACGCCGATGGAACGGACCCCGTTCCGTTTCTGTCCCAAATGCCACAATAAATACCCCTATACAGACCAACACTTGGTCTGCAACCTGTGCCTGTCACCTGAGCACAGCGAAGACACCTGCGAGGCCTGTCGTGCGTTCCGGTCCCGAAAAACTCTCCGAGACCGTCGAGCCAGAAGACTTCAGATGGCGTCCGCGCCGACAGCCCACCGGGAGTTCGAGGAACAAGAAGAGGAGGGATCCTTTTCGATCCAAGAATCGGACTCCGAAGGATTCGACGATACACAAACTGTGAGTAGGACGTCGAAAACCACTCAAAAGAAGATTTACAAGGCCCAGGGGACGCCACTGCCATCAGGCCATGGCTCGACCCATAAATTCGGTGACCGACCGTCGGCACCGAAAAAGGCCCAAACAGTGCCGAGATCGTCCGACTCCGGTCGAGACACCGGCACGCAGCTTTCTCGGGACCGAGAAAGTGCTGGAGACAAGCATCGACACCGAGATACCGGTGTAGACACGGCTCGACACCGAGACAGCGGCACCGAAGAAGATCGACGCCGAGAGGTTTCGGCCCCGAAAAAGAAAAAAGTCACCTCGGAGCCGAAAAAAGATGCAGACAGGGTTTCGGTGCCGAAACAAACTGCAACCGACCCAGTTTCAGGCTCTTATACAGAAGAGCACTCGCTAACCTCCCAAATGCAAAAGCATAGGTTTGAGGAAGAACTACACTCAACGGATGTAGACCATACGCAAAAGCGTATTTTCATACAGCAGGGGACAGGAAAAATAAGCACCCTTCCCCCTATTAGAAGAAAGAGAAGATTGGAGTTCCAAACTGAACAAACACCACAAACAAAAGTGGTGAAAAAAGTTACCCCACCACCCTCTCCTCCACCTGTGATTAACGTCTCACCAGCACAAACTCCATCACATTCCCCAGCTCACACCACCATGAGCCAGGGTGACCAAGATCAAGACGCATGGGACTTATACGACGCCCCAGTGTCAGATAACAGTCCGGAGGCATACCCTACGAAGCCATCTCCACCAGAGGACAGCACTGCGTATTCTCAAGTGGTGGCTAGAGCAGCACAATTTCACAATGTGAGCCTCCACTCAGAACAGGTCGAGGATGACTTTTTATTCAACACACTCTCCTCCACCCACAGCTCCTACCAAAGCCTGCCTATGCTCCCTGGTATGCTCCGGCACGCAAAAGAAATCTTTAAGGAGCCGGTCAAAAGTAGGGCAATCACACCAAGAGTGGAAAAAAAGTATAAGGCGCCTCCTACAGACCCGGCTTTCATCACTACACAGCTGCCACCAGACTCTGTTGTTGTAGGAGCAGCTAGGAAAAGGGCCAACTCCCACACATCTGGAGATGCACCACCCCCAGATAAAGAAAGCCACAAGTTCGATGCAGCTGGTAAGAGTCGCAGCACAAGCTGCAAACCAGTGGCGCATCGCTAACTCCCAGGCACTACTTGCGCGCTATGACAGAGCCCATTGGGATGAGATGCAACATCTCATTGACCATCTGCCCAAGGACCTACAAAATAGGGCAAAACAAGTGGTTGAGGAGGGACAGACCATTTCCAACAACCAAATCCGCTCCTCCATGGACGCTGCAGATACAGCTGCACGGACAATTAATACATCTGTAACTATCAGAAGGCATGCATGGCTCCGAACGTCTGGATTTAAACCAGAGATTCAGCAAGCAGTTCTCAATATGCCTTTTAACGAAAAAGAACTGTTCGGTCCAGAAGTGGACACAGCGATTGAGAAACTCAAAAAAGACACGGACACTGCTAAAGCCATGGGCGCACTCTACTCCCCGCAGAGCAGAGGGAATTACAGCACATTCCGTAAAACACCCTTTAGAGGGGGGTTTCGGGGTCAAAGCACACAAGCCAGCACCTCACAGGCAACACCGTCCAGTTACCAGGGACAGTAAGGAGGAGGTTTTCGGGGACAATATAGAGGAGGGCAATTCCCTAGAAATAGAGGAAAATTTCAAAGCCCCAAAACCCCTACTACTAAGCAGTGACTCACACGTCACTCACCCCCTCCACACAACACCAGTGGGGGGAAGAATAGGTCATTATTACAAAGCATGGGAGGATATCACTACAGACACTTGGGTTCTAGCAATTATCCAACATGGTTATTGCATAGAATTTCTACAATTCCCTCCAAACATACCACCAAAAGCACAAAATTTGACAAAACATCATTCCAATCTCCTGGAGATAGAAGTGCAGGCACTACTGCAAAAGAATGCAATCGAATTAGTGCCAAACACACAAATAAACACAGGAGTTTACTCACTGTACTTTCTGATACCAAAGAAGGACAAAACGCTGAGACCAATCCTAGACCTCAGAATAGTGAACACATTCATCAAATCAGACCACTTTCACATGGTCACACTACAAGAAGTATTACCATTGCTAAAACGACACGACTACATGTCAACTTTAGACCTCAAGGACGCGTATTTCCATATACCAATACACCCATCGCACAGGAAATACCTAAGGTTTGTATTCAAAGGAATACATTACCAATTCAAGGTACTGCCTTTCGGATTAACAACCGCACCAAGAGTCTTTACCAAATGTCTAGCGGTAGTCGCTGCACACATCAGAAGGCAGCAAATACATGTGTTCCCATATTTAGACGACTGGCTAATCAAGGCCCATTCGTTAATAGAGTGCTCAAATCACACAAATCAGATCATACAAACCCTCTTCAAACTAGGGTTCACCGTCAACTTCACGAAATCCAACATTCTGCCGTGCAAGGTACAACAATACCTAGGAGCCATAATAGACACAACAAATGGAGTAGCCACTCCAAGTCCCCAAAGAATTCAAAATTTCAACACCATCATACAACGCATGTATCCAACACAAAAGATACAAGCAAAGATGATATTGCAACTCCTAGGCATGATGTCTTCATGCATAGCCATTGTCCCAAACGCAAGACTGCACATGAGGCCCTTACAACAGTGCCTAGCATCACAGTGGTCTCAAGCACAGGGTCATCTTCTAGATCTGGTGTTAATAGACCGCCAAACTTACCTCTCGCTTCTGTGGTGGAACAACATAAATTTAAACAAGGGGCGGCCTTTCCAAGACCCAGTGCCACAATACGTAATAACAACAGATGCTTCCATGACAGGGTGGGGAGCACACCTCGATCAACACAGCATACAAGGACAATGGAACGTACATCAAACAAAACTGCATATAAATCACCTAGAACTACTAGCAGTTTTTCAAGCACTAAAAGCTTTCCAACCAATAATAGTTCACAAATACATTCTCGTCAAGACAGACAACATGACAACAATGTATTATCTAAACAAGCAAAGGGGGACACACTCCACGCAGTTAAGCCTGCTAGCACAAAAAATTTGGCGTTGGGCAATTCACAACCAAATTCGCCTAATAGCACAATTTATACCAGGGATCCAAAATCAACTCGCAGACAACCTCTCTCGAGATCACCAACAGGTCCACGAATGGGAAATTCACCCCCAAATTCTGAACACCTATTTCAAACTCTGGGGAACACCTCAAATAGACTTGTTTGCGACGAAGGAGAACGCAAAATGCCAAAACTTCGCATCCAGATACCCACACAAACAGTCCCTAGGCAATGCCCTATGGATGAACTGGTCAGGGATATTTGCTTACGCTTTTCCTCCTCTCCCTCTCCTTCCTTACCTGGTAAACAAACTCAGTCAAAACAAACTCAAACTCATATTGATAGCACCAACTTGGGCAAGGCAACCCTGGTACACAACGCTGCTAGACCTATCAGTAGTACCCTACATCAAATTGCCCAACAGGCCAGATCTGTTGACACAACACAACCAAAAGATCAGACACCCAGATCCAGCATCGCTGAATCTAGCAATCTGGCTCCTGAGATCCTAGAATTCGGGCACTTACAACTTACCCAAGAATGTATGGAAGTCATAAAGCAAGCCAGAAGGCCATCCACCAGGCACTGCTATGCAAGTAAATGGAAGAGGTTTGTTTGCTACTGCCATATTAATCAAATACAACCTTTACACACAACTCCAGAACATGTAGTGGGCTACTTGCTTCACTTACAAAAATCTAACCTGCCTCTCTCTTCCATTAAAATACACCTTGCAGCAATATCTGCATACCTGCAGACTACCTATTCAACTTCCCTATATAAGATACCAGTCATTAAAGCATTCATGGAGGGCCTTAGGAGAATTATACCACCAAGAACACCACCTGTTCCTTCATGGAACCTAAATGTTGTCCTAACTAGACTTATGGGTCCACCTTTTGAACCCATGCACTCCTGCGAAATACAGTTCCTAACCTGGAAGGTTGCATTTCTCATCGCCATTACTTCCCTAAGAAGAGTAAGCGAGATTCAGGCGTTTACAATACAAGAACCTTTTATACAACTACACAAGAATAAGGTCGTCCTAAGGACTAATCCTAAATTTTTGCCAAAGGTTATTTCACCGTTCCATCTAAATCAAACAGTGGAACTTCCAGTGTTCTTTCCACAGCCAGATACCGTAGCTGAAAGGGCACTACATACATTAGATGTCAAAAGAGCATTAATGTATTACATTGACAGAACAAAGAACATCAGAAAGACTAAACAACTATTTATTGCATTTCAAAAACCTCATGCAGGAAACCCAATATCAAAACAAGGTATAGCCAGATGGATAGTTAAATGCATCCAAATCTGCTACCTTAAAGCTAAACGACAGCTGCCCATTACACCAAGGGCACACTCAACCAGAAAGAAGGGTGCTACCATGGCCTTTCTAGGAAACATCCCAATGCAAGAAATATGTAAGGCAGCCACATGGTCTACGCCTCACACATTCACCAAGCACTACTGTGTAGATGTGTTATCCGCACAACAAGCCACAGTAGGTCAAGCCGTATTAAGAACATTATTTCAAACTACTTCCACTCCTACAGGCTGAGCCACCGCTTTTGGGGAGATAACTGCTTACTAGTCTATGCAAAACATGCGTATCTACAGCGACAGATGCCATCGAACTGAAAATGTCACTTACCCAGTGTACATCTGTTCGTGGCATCAGTCGCTGTAGATTCGCATGTGCCCACCCGCCTCCCCGGGAGCCTGTAGCAGTTTGGAAGTTACCTTCAACTATTTGTATATGTATCATCTCAACCTTAAATAGGTACATACTTAGTCACTCCATTGCATGGGCACTATTACTACAATTCAACTCCTACCTCACCCTCTGCGGGGAAAAACAATCGAAGATGGAGTCGACGCCCATGCGCAATGGAGACAAAAGGAGGAGTCACTCGGTCCCGTGACTCGAAAGACTTCTTCGAAGAAAAACAACTTGTAACACTCCGGCCCAACACCAGATGGCGAGCTATTGCAAAACATGCGAATCTACAGCGACTGATGCCACGAACAGATGTACACTGGGTAAGTGACATTTTCATTTCTTAATTTATTTTAGAACCACAAGATTCAAGATTTGAAGTAAATACATAAAATGCAAGGTACTCCACTCAGGTAAGTAGGGAACTTTGAATTAAAGCAGTAGTACACACAGTTTAGGTTAAAATGGCAATAAGCTATCTTAAAAGTGGACACAGTGCAAAAATCAACAGTTCCTGGGTAAGGTAAGTTTGGTTAGTTTTTGCATGTAAGTAAAGCACTTACACAGTCAGTCTCCTGGCATAGGCAGCCCACCGTTGGGGGTTCAATGCAACCCCAAAGTCACCGCACCAGCAACACAGGGCCGGTGAGGTGCACAGGTCAAAGGAGGGTTCAAAACACATAGGCGCCTATGGAGAACAGGGGTGCTTCGGTTCCGGTCTGCTGGCCTGTAAGCACCTGCATCCTCAGGGAGCAGACCAGGGGGGTTTTGGAGAGCACTGGGGGGGGGGACAAACAGGCACACAAAACACACCCTCAGCGGCACAGGGGTGGCCGGGTGCAGAGTGCAAAGTTGGTGTTGGGTTTGCTATAGGAAGCAATGGAGGGACCCAGGAGTCACTTAGGCGATGCAGGCAGGGCACAGGGGGCTTTTCGGGCCAACCACCGACTGGGCTAGGAAGAGGCCTGCCTGCTGGTCACTCCTGTACTAGAGGTTGGTTCCTCTCGGTCCTGGGGGCTGCGGGTGAAGTGCTTAGTCCAGGCATCGGGTTCCTTGTTACGAGGCGGTCGCGGTCAGGGGGAGCCTTTGGATCCTCTCTGCAGGCATCTCTGTGTCGATGCAGGGGGGTCAACTTGGGTTACTCACGTCGTCGCAGTTGCCTGGGAGTTCTCTCTGCAGTGTTCATTCTCTGGTGCTCGAGCCGGGGGCGTCGGGTGCAGTGAGTAGTCTCTCACGCGTCCTGCGGGAAGGGAAAGTTCTTTCTCTCGTAGGGGATTTCCATGTATAGTCATAAGCACTGAATAGTTCCGCGCGCCTGCGGGGACCCCGGAGCACTGATGTGAAGTATATTCTTAAGTGCAAACACCAGCTGTTTGAATAAAAGGTCTGTCAAAAAACACTTAAGAATAACATTGTGCAGCCTATGTGAACAGCTACACAGGCCAAATTGTTGAAAAGAAAATCAATAGTAGTGTAAATTCATGTTCAAACACCTATTTATTCTAGAAATGTAATAACAAATACATTCTCATACTTTATTTACACCTCTGATGAGAATAAAACAATGCAGGGCATTGTAGCCCATAGGCTGCCATTATACAGAATGTAAATAGAGCTGTGCCTTTAAGAAAGCAAAGTCTTCCTGTATCCCATCATGCACAGCAACAGGCAGTTGCCTCAGTTCTTTTTTCCGGCTCCTGCTGACAGGACCCTGAAGCATTGAGCTCTACCTCACAAAGCTTTTTGTGACAGAAATTCATTGAAATATCTTCTGAATTTCATTTTCACTCGACGTTTTTACCTTTGAGTGATCATTTTCTACTGATTTCTGTTAAATTCTGACAGAATTTTGAGGTTTTTCTAGTTAGAAATGCCTTCACTTTTTGATAAATGTCCTTCTTGTGGCAGAAAGAAGGCTAAAACAGATCCACATAGGGTCTGTATAATTTGTCTTCCATCCAGCCACAAACCGGAGTCGTGTGACATTTGTAAAACCTTCTCTAGAAGAACCCTTCGTGATAGAGAGAAGATCCGACTTCAGGCGAGAGAGGACAGGAGAAAAAGTGGCCATTCCACTACAGAGCGAGGAGAAGGTCAGGCTTCTACCAGGGCTCAACCTGTTTCCTCCATGACTCCTTCCAGACCTGCTGAAAAACGACATAGATCTCCGACGACGTCGAGAGCGTCGACGTCGAAGCAGGGAACGGCGCCAACATGTTCGCTGTTGAGGAGTGGTTCGCCGGCGAGAAAAAGACATCGTTCGCCGTCGACAGCTATTTCACCGTCGAGGCGGCGAAGACACCCGACGTCGAGAGGATCTGGGTCGCCGTCGACACGGCGAACACAGTCCACGCCAAGGAGATCCGAGTCGGGCTCGCCGTCGACACGGCGAGGGAGATCGCCGTCGAGAGAGAGTGTTCGCCGTCGGAGGCATTCACCGTCACTACACCGACGTCGAGGGTTGTCGTCGAGAGGTTCGCAGTGGCGAGACGAGTCGACGTCTAGAGGCACTCGCCGTCACCGCAGTTCGACGTCGAGGAGTGCTTCGACGTCGAGAAGACCATCTAAGAGGCCTAGAAGGGTTTATACAACCTCGGAATCCTCGGCCTCGCTTATCCTACTTCCAGCATCGCCACAGCTCTCGCAAAGGCAGTCGCCGTTACCACAGACGCCGGTAACACCTACGGCTCCTCTTCCGGCGCCCCCTCCAGAGACTGTTCCGAGGACCCCAAAGCGATCTGCAGGGCGTTCTAGATATTCGTCGAGGCGTACATCTACCTCTAGGCACCATCGTCAGGAATCACATCATGGACATTTTTCATCGTCCACACGGGACTACTCTCCAACCTTATCGGACTCACCGTCCCCAAGAGTGTCCCCCATAGATGATGTCAACACATTTCAGGAGGTCTTAGTGAGAGGGGCAACCAAGCTGAATATCCCGCTAGCAGCTCCGGCCCCATCGACATCAGTGATCTTTGAGACCTTGCATCAAAAGACATCTTCACGACCTTTACTTCCACTGGTTCCGGGTCTTATTGAGCCAGCAATGGACATTTTTCTCACGCCGGCTACAACAAAGTCTGCTCCTTCCAGACTCATTAAAAAGTACCGTCCACCAGAGCAAGATCCTCTATTCTTGAGGTCGGACCCAGTACCAGACTCAGTAGTTATAGTGGCAGCGAAGAAATCGCATTCGACGTCACCGTCTTCCTCTGCTCCTCCAGACAAAGAGAGCAGAAAGATCGATGCTGCAGGAAGAAAAGTATGCTCGACGGCATCCATCACCATGAAAGCAGCCAGTGCCACTGCTTTATTAGGGAGATATGATCGATCCCTCTGGGACTCTATACTGCAGTTCGCGGAGCATCTCCCTAGGGACAAAAGGGAAGATTTCCTAGAGGTCGTGAGCGAGGGAGCTATTGTTTCTAACCAGATTATAAGTGCTGCGGCGGATTCTTCAACACTATCCGCACATAACTATGCTCATGGTATAGCGCTCAGGAGACATGCATGGCTGCGGCTTACATCGCTTAAACCCGAAGCACAGCAGAGGATACAGAACCTACCTTTCTCAGGCTCCACTTTGTTCGGCTCTCATGCCGATGACGAGATGGCCAGAATGAAGTCAGAGCTGGATACCCTGAAAGCGGTAGGCATGGAGCGACCTAAAGAACAGCGAAAAGGATTCCTCCCATATCAAAGAAGACTGTTCACCCACAGGTATCAGACTCCACATTGGACGTCTTCACGCCCTCAGCAACAGCAGCAGCATCAGAGGGGCTTCTCCAGAAGGTCGACAAGGGGTCGTTCAACACCTCAGACCCAGACACCTCGACAGGTGCCCGCGTCTAAGCCCTGAATCTTCGCTTCCCCCTCCTCCGTTCCCCACTCCGGTAGGGGGAAGTATCTCAAATCATCTGGACGAGTGGCTACGCATCACATCAGACGCCTGGGTTTTGAATATTGTGAGACATGGTTACGTTCTCAGATTCACCAGTCCTCCACCATCTGTTCCACCCAAAACAACCAACCGACACCTCGAAGCTCTTCAGTTAGAAGTCACCATCCTATTGCAAAAAAGAGCATAGAACCCGTCCCGATCAGCCAGCAAGGGAAGGGGATTTATTCGAGGTATTTCCTTGTGCCAAAAAAAGACAAGCAAGAGTTTCGTCCCATTTTAGACCTAAGGACAGCAAACAAGTGGATTCGCAAAGAGAAATTCAGGATGCTATCCTTGCACCAAATTTACCCACATCTTCGTCAGGGCGACTGGCTCTGTGCAGTAGACCTTTGCGACGCTTATTTTCATATTCCGGTGGCCAAGAAACATCGAAAATTCCTAAGGTTCACCGTCGGAAAACATCATTACCAATTTGCGGTTCTGCCCTTCGGCCTAAAATCAGCGCCGAGGACTTTTTCCAAATGCATGGCGGTGGTAGCCGCCCATTTGAGGAAGCATCGAATTTTTGTCTACCCCTATCTAGACGATTGGCTCATAAAGGCCTCCAGTTATCTAGAGACGCAACAACATTTCAAATGGACTCTACAGCTGTTACAGAAACTCGGTCTTCAAGTAAATCTCCTGAAATCCACAGCAACACCGGTTCAGAGGTTGCATTACTTAGGAGCCATTATAGATACAAATCTAGGAAAGGTGTTTCTTTCGGAGGAACGACGATTATCAATTCTCCAAAAGTGCAAACAACTGCAAGAGGCTCCACAGACCACTGCAAGAGTAATAGCTTCCCTACTGGGCTCGATGGCGTCTTGTATCCATCTCGTTCCCAATGCTCGCCTCCATATGAGACCATTACAGGAAAACCTGGAGGATCAATGGAGTCAACTAATGAACGAATGGGAGAACAAAGTCCTCCTTTCTCCCCACGCCTTACAGTCCCTCAAGTGGTGGTGTCTACCCGACAATCTCTTGGTGGGGATTCCGTTCCAACGACAGCCTCCAGCTCAAACCATCGTAACAGATGCGTCACTGCTCGGATGGGGAGCGCACATGGGACATCTTCGAGTCCAAGGCAAGTGGTCACAGAAAGAGAGTCTCTATCACATCAACCTGCTGGAACTTCGAGCGGTCCACCTTGCGCTCAAAGCTTTCCTTCCCTCTCTGAGAGCGGAAACTCTCCTTCTTCAGACGGACAACGTGGCCACCATGTACTATGTAAACAAACAAGGAGGCACCAGGTCCAGGATTTTATCCAGGGAGGCTCAGACAATCTGGCATTGGCTTCTAGCCAGGAACATGTCGCTAGTAGCAACTCACCTGCCGGGCATCCAGAATGTGCAAGCGGATGCTCTCAGCCGAGTAATGGACGAGAACCACGAGTGGGTTCTACACGACGACGTCGTTCATTCCATTTTCGCACTATGGGGTTCCCCCTCTATAGACCTGTTCGCAACCCCAGAAAACAAAAAATGCCAAAACTTCGCCTCCAGATATTACCATCCAGGGACACTGGGGAATGCCCTGTGGATAAACTGGTCAGGAGCATTTCTTTACGCCTTTCCACCGCTTCCCCTGATTCCGGCGGTCCTCCAGAAGTTATCCAATGCTCAGTCCAAAATGATCCTGATTGCTCCGGAATGGCCACGACAATGGTGGTTCCCAGACCTTCTTCACCGGTCACTCAAACCACACATCAGGCTCCCTTATCGTCCGGACCTGCTCACGAAGTTCGGAGGGCAGATATCTCATCCCAACCTCTCATCACTGAGTTTGGCAGCATGGCTCCTGAGCTAGTGCAATATGGACACTTGAACTTACCTCAGGACTGTATGGAAATCCTGAGAGAAGCTAAGCGCCCTTCCACACGAACCACTTATGCAAGCAAGTGGAAGAGATTTTGTGTGTGGTGTTTAGACAACAACATTGACCCGATATCCTGTGGAGAAGAGTCTATTCTGCCATACCTCCTAACATTGGCAAAATCGGGCTTACAATTATCATCAATAAAGGTACATTTGGCGGCTCTAACAGCATACAGGAAGAGCCCATCACAACCTTCCTTTTTTCGAATCCCAATTATTAAAGACTTCCTGGAGGGTTTAAAAAAGGTTTTTCCCCCCATTAGAAGGCCGTCTCCCCCATGGGAATTGAATGTTGTCCTATCGCGCCTGATGCTACCTCCATTCGAGCCAATACATAAGGCATCGCTTCAACATCTCACATGGAAAACTGCTTTTCTGGTGGCAATCACTTCAGCGCGTAGGGTCAGTGAAATCCAAGCCCTTTGCTCTCAGGAACCCTACACGGTTTTTCATTCTGCGAAAGTGGTAATGAGAACTCATCCAAAATTTTTACCGAAAGTCGTCTCTGATTTTCATGTGAATCAAACCATTTCACTTCCAACTTTCTTTCAAAATCCAGCTACTCCTGCTGAGAGAACGCTGCACTCTCTGGATGTAAAGAGGGTTTTGAAATTTTACTTGGACAGGACAAAATGCTTACGTAAATCACAACAGCTTTTTGTTAACTATGGCCCACTTAGAACAGGGTTGGGCACGTCTAAGCAATCACTATCCAGGTGGATTGTTTCATGTATAATGTTATGTTATCAGTTAGCGAACAAGTCCCTCGGTGGTAGGCGAAAAGCCCACTCTACTAGAGGGAAGGCAGCTACTACAGCCTTAATGAGAAATATACCTTTGGCAGAAATATGCAAGGCTGCCACTTGGAAGTCTGTCCATACCTTTACTCAGCATTACTGCCTTGATACAGACGCTAGGGCGGATGCACAGGTTGGACAGGCCTTGCTTAAGAACTTATTTGCATAACTTTAGTGTTTTGGCACTATTTTTTCTGTCTGCTCCACCGCGGTTATGGGGATGGGCTTGCTACTCTATTCAGTGCTTATGACTATACATGGAAATCCCCTACGAGAGAAGGAATGGTTTCTTACCTGTAACTCCAGTTCTCTCGTAGGGGTATTTCCATGATAGTCATAAGCAACCCTCCCTCCTCCCCGGTGGAGTTCACATAGAAAAAGTTGCCATAAATATGGTTGATGTTGGTACTCCAACAAAGCTTGTTCCAGGTTAAAAGCCTTCAAAAAGAACTGAGGCAACTGCCTGTTGCTGTGCATGATGGGATACAGTGAAGACTTTGCTTTCTTAAAGGCACAGCTCTATTTACATTCTGTATAATGGCAGCCTATGGGCTACACTGCCCTGCATTGTTTTATTCTCATCAGAGGTGTAAATAAAGTATGAGAATGTATTTGTTATTACATTTCTAGAATAAATAGGTGTTTGAACATGAATTTACACTACTATTGATTTTCTTTTCAACAATTTGGCCTGTGTAGCTGTTCACATAGGCTGCACAATGTTATTCTTAAGTGTTTTTTGACAGACCTTTTATTCAAACGGCTGGTGTTTGCACTTAAGAATATACTTCACATCAGTGCTCCGGGGTCCCCGCAGGCGCGCGGAACTATTCAGTGCTTATGACTATCATGGAAATACCCCTACGAGAGAACTGGAGTTACAGGTAAGAAACCATTCCTTCAAAGTTTTTTCAAAGTTGCAAAAATGTTGCAATTGGTGAACAGTTCTGCTGTTCTCTGGAGTTTCTTGGTCCTTCGGGCTCAGGGCTGTCCTCTGAGTCCTCAGAGGTCGCTGGTCCCTGTTGAATGCGTCGCTGTGCAGGTTCTTTAAGTCTGGAGACAGGCCGGTAGGGCTGGGGCCAAGTCAGTTGTCGTCTCCGTCTCTTGCGGGGCTTTCAGGTCAGCAGTCCTTCTTTGTGTAGGTGGCAGGAATCTGATTTCCTGGGTTCAGGGTCGCCCCTGAATACTAAATTTAGGGTTGTGTTTAGGTCTGGGGAGCAGTAGCCAATGGCTATTGTCCTGGAGGTTCGCTACACCCTCTTTGTGCCTCCTCTGTGTGGGGAGGGGGGCACATCCCTATTCCTATTGGGGGAATCCTCCAATCTCAAGATGGAGGATTTCTAAAGGCAGGGGTCACCTCAGCTCAGGAAACCTTAGGGGCTGTCCTGACTGCAGGTGACGACTCCTTGTTTTTCTCATTATCCTCTCCTGCCTTGCCGCCAAAAGTGGGGGCAGTGGCCGGAGGGGCAGGCATCTCCACTACCTGGGATGCCCTGGGGTGCTGTAACAAAAGGCATGAACCTTTGAGGCTCACTGCCAGGTGTTAGTTCCTGCAGGGGGAGGGGAGAAGCACCTCCACCCAGTACAGGCTTTGTTCCTGGCCCCAAAGTGACAAACGCACTCTCCCCATGTGGCCTTCAACTCGTATGGTGGTGGCAGGCTGGTAGAAACTGGTCAGCCTAGCGCTAGGAGTCGGACTGGTATTCAGGGGGCATCTCTAAGATGCCCTCTAGGTGTATTTTACAATAAATCCCACACTGGCATCAGTGTGCATTTATTGTGCTGAGAAGTTTGATAACAAACTTCCCAGATTTCAGTTTAGCCCTTGTGGAAATGTGGAGTTCATGTTTTACCAGCTCCCAGACCATATACTCTTATGGCTACCTTGCACTTACAATGTCTCAGGTTTTGATTAGACACTGTAGGGGCATAGTGCCCAAGAACATATGCCCTCACCTGTGGTATAGTGCACCCTGCCTTAGGGCTGTACGGCCTGCTAGAGGGGTGACTTATCTATGCCATAGGCAGTGTGAGGTTGGCATGGCACTCTGAGGGGAGTGCCATGTCAACGTAGTCATTTTCTCCCCACCAGCACATACAAGCTGTGAGGCAGTGTGCATGTGCTGAGTGAGGGGTCTCTAGGGTGGCATAAGACATGCTGCAGCCTTTAGAGACCTTCCCTGGCATCAGAGCCCTTGGTACCAGGGGTACCAGTTACAAGGGACTTATCTGAGTGCCAGAGTTGTGCCAATTGTGAAAGCAAAGGTACAGTTTAGGGAAAGAACACTGGTGCTGGGGCCTGGTTAGCAGGGTCCTAGCACAGTTTAAATCATAACTGGCATCAACAAAAGGCTAAAATTCAGGGGGTAACCATGCCAAGGAGGCATTTCCTTACAGCCCCCTCCTTTATTTTTTATTTTCTCCTGGGACCTGGCCCACCTTGAAGCTTCACTGAAAGAACCATGGGAAACCACACTTAAAAAAAAAACAAACAAAAAAAAACTACTTGGCTGCAAATTTGCACCGTCGTTGCAAATTCACTGCAAAAATGTACAGAAAAATGCACTTTTTTTTTCCTTGCAGGGTACCTCTGGGGCTTTGCCCTTGCAGGGTACCTCTGGGACCCCAGCACTAGAGCTAAGGGGTCAAGGTCCCTACCCTGGCCCCTTTTCTATAACTTGTGCCATAAGGTAACTATAACATGCACTCTCGCCATGTACTGCTAATTACCCCACAAATTACGGCTCTAATGACGCCTTTGATAATATTGATTATATCAATGTTATATTTGCAGTGACATTTGTGACGAATAAACTGTGCACCACTGGGGTGCGAGTTATACATGCGAAAACTGTAGCTATAACAGGTGAATTTCTATGGTTTTGTATGTTTAAAATGTGAGCCTAACTTTAACGTCCCTGTAACGTTTTTTTTTTTTAAGTGTATATGTGTATGTAGATATATATTTTATATATATATATATATATATATATATATAATATATGTTCGATGGCATGTGTAGCTGCAGATACACATGCTGTGCACAGTCCGCTATCTGGTGTTGGGCTCGGAGTGTTACAAGTTGTTTTTCTTCGAAGAAGTCTTTTCGAGTCACGAGACCGAGGGACTCCTCCCATTTCGAGTCCATTGCGCATGGGCGTCGACTCCATCTTAGATTGTTTTTTTTCCGCCATCGGGTTCGGACGTGTTCCTTTTCGCTCCGTGTTTCGGAACGGAAAGTTAGTTAGAATCTCGTAAAAAACGTCGGTATTGTTTGCGTTCGGTATCGGGTTAGTTAGAACAAATCGACACCGAATTTTGAAGAGCTCCGGTGGCCCTTTGGGGTTTTTTCGATTTCCCCCGTCGGGGCCTGGCTGGCCCGGCCACGTGCGACTTCAAGGCTCATGGAACAGACCCCATTCCGCTTCTGCCCAAAATGCCATCACAAGTATCCGTATACGGATCACCATCTGGTCTGTAACTTGTGCTTGTCCCCCGAGCACAAGGAGGATACTTGTGAAGCCTGTCGAGCGTTTCGGTCGAGGAAGACGCTGAGAGACCGAAGAGCCAGGAGACTACAAATGGCGTCCACGCTGACAGGTCAAGATCGTTTCGAGGAGGAAGAAGAAGCTTTCTCCATCCGCGAGTCGGATTCTGAAGAACTCGACGCCGAAGAAACACACCAAACCGTGAGTAAGACGTCGAAAATCAAGACTCACGAGAAGTCCACAAAGCCCAGGGGACGCCACCGCCAACAGGCCATGGCTTAACCCGAAAACTAGGTGACCGATCCAAGGCATCGAAAAAGGGCATGCTGGTGTCTAAGTCATCCGACTCCGTTCGAGATACCGCCACACAGCAACCTCGGAGCCGAGACAGCGGCTCCGAGAAACTTCGGCACAGAGACAGCGGCACCGAAGAATTTCGGCACCGAGACACCACGCCGAAAACAAAGAAGGTTTCTTTGGAGCCTAAAAAGACTTCTGAAAAGGTTTCGCTTACGAAACGGCCAGCCTCGGAGCCGAAAACTAGTTCCTATACAGAGGAACAAGGATTAACCTCCCAATTACACAGATTTGGAGAGGAGCTTCAAGCTGTAGAGCCTGACTACACGCAAAGAAGGCTTCATATTCATGAGGACACAGGGAAGATAACCACTCTTCCCCCAATCAAAATAAAAAGGAAACTTGCCTTTCAACAAAAGGACAAGCAACCACAAGCAAAGGTGGCAAGGAAAACAACCCCACCACCGTCTCCACCACCATCAATACATGCATCACCAGCAACAACTCCACCACTGATGCACTCACCAGCTCATACCACAATGAGTCAGGATGATCCCGATGCATGGGACCTCTACGATGCTCCAGTGTCTGACAATAGCCCAGACTCTTATCCTACAAAACCGTCACCACCTGAGGACAGTACATCCTATACACAGGTGGTCGCAAGGGCAGCCGAGTTTCACAATGTCTCCTTACATTCGGAACCAATTGAGGATGACTTTCTCTTTAACACCCTATCCTCCACCCATAGCCAGTATCAATGCCTTCCCATGCTCCCAGGAATGCTAAGACATTCAAAACATATTTTTCAGGATCCAGTTAAAGGCAGAGCCATAACAAGTGTGGAGAAAAAATATAAGCCACCGCCCACAGATCCAATAAATATTACAACACAACTAACATCAGACTCAGTAGTTGTGGGGGCAGCTCGTAAGAGAGCCAACTCTCATACCTCAGGCGACGCACCACCTCCAGACAAGGAGAGCCGCAAATTTGATGCTGCGGGAAAAAGGGTTGCAGCACAAGCAGCAAATCAGTTGCGTATTGCCAGTTCACAAGCACTTTTGGCAAGATACCACAGGGCTCACTGGGATGAAATGCAACATTTCATCGAACACTTACCCAAGGAGTTCCAAAAAAGAGCGCAACAGGTGGTGGAAGAGGGACAAAGTATCTCAAATAATCAGATACGGTCTTCCATGGATGCAGCAGATACAGCTGCAAGGACAATAAACACTGCAGTCACAATACGATGGCACGCATGGCTGCGCACTTCTGAGTTCAAACCGGAAATCCAGCAGGCTGTGCTCAATATGCCGTTTAATGAACAGCAATTGTTTGGGCCAGAGGTAGACACTGCCATCGAAAAACTCAAAAAGGACACCGATACAGCCAAAGCCATGGGCGCACTCTACACCCCGCAGAGCAGAGGCACATTTCGGAAGACACCTTTTAGGGGAGGGTTTCGAGGTCAACCCACAGAAACCACAACCTCACAAACAAGGCCTACCTACCAGGGTCAATATCAAAGGGGAGGTTTTCGGGGGCAATTTAGAGGGGGCCAATTCCCAAAAAATAGAGGAAAATTCCAAGGCCCCAAAACCCCTCAAAATAAGCAGTGACTCACAAGTCACACACCCCCATCACATAACACCTGTGGGGGGAAGACTAAGCCAATTTTACAAACTTTGGGAGGAAATAACAACAGACACTTGGGTCTTAGCAATTATCCAGCATGGTTAGTGCATAGAATTTCGCCAATTCCCTCCAAACGTCCCACCGAAAACACACAATATGTCAAAACAACATATAGATCTTCTAGGACTAGAAGTTCAAGCATTGCTGCAAAAGGACGCAATAGAATTAGTTCCAATTCAACAGAAAAACACAGGAGTTTACTCACTGTACTTTCTAATACCCAAAAAGGACAAAACTCTGAGACCAATACTAGATCTCAGAACACTAAATACCTACATCAAATCAGGCCACTTTCACATGGTCACGTTACAAGACGTAATCCCACTGCTCAAACAGCAAGACTACATGACAACATTAGATCTAAAAGATGCATATTTCCATATACCAATACATCCTTCACACAGGAAATACCTAAGGTTCGTATTCCAAGGAATACATTACCAATTCAAAGTGTTGCCATTCGGAATAACAACTGCGCCAAGAGTTTTTACAAAATGCCTGGCAGTCGTAACTGCGCATATCAGAAGGCAGCAAATACATGTGTTCCCGTACTTAGACGACTGGTTAAACAAAACCAACACGCTAAGACAATGTTCACAGCACACAAACTAGGTCATACAGACACTTCACAGGCTAGGTTTCTCGATCAACTACGCAAAGTCACACCTTTTGCCGTGTCAAACACAGCAATACTTAGGAGTGACAATCAACACAGCAAAAGGGATTGCCACTCCAAGTCCACAAAGGGTTCAAACATTTCACAAGGTAATACAGGCCATGTATCCAACACAAAAGATACAAGTCAAAATGGTAATGAAACTCCTAGGCATGATGTCTTCATGCATAGCCATTGTCCCAAACGCAAGATTGCACATGCGGCCCTTACAACAGTGCCTAGCATCACAATGGTCACAAGCACAGGGTCAACATCTAGATCTGGTGTTGATAGACCGCCAAACATACATCTCGCTTCTATGGTGGAACAGTACAAATTTAAACAGAGGGCGGCCTTTCCAAGACCCAGTGCCACAATACGTCATAACGACGGATGCTTCCATGACAGGGTGGGGAGCACACCTCAATCAACACAGCATCCAAGGACAATGGGACATACATCAGAGGCAGTTTCACATAAATCACTTAGAACTGTTAGCAGTATTTCTAGCGCTGAAAGCATTTCAACCCATAATAACCCAAAAATACATTCTTGTCAAAACAGAACATGACAACAATGTATTATCTAAACAAACAGGGAGGGACACACTCGACACAGTTGTGCCTCCTAACACAAAAAATATGGCATTGGGCGATTCACAACCACATTCGCCTAATAGCACAATTTATTCCAGGGATTCAGAACCAGTTGGCAGACAATCTCTCTCGAGATCACCAACAAACCCACGAATGGGAAATTCACCCCCAAATACTAAACAATTACTTTCAAATTTGGGGAACACCTCAAATAGATCTATTTGCAACAAAAGAAAACTCAAAATGCCAAAACTTCGCATCCAGGTACCCACAAGATCAATCCCAAGGCAATGCTCTATGGATGAACTGGTCAGGGATATTTGCGTACGCTTTTCCCCCTCTCCCTCTCCTTCCATATCTAGTAAACAGGTTGAGTCAAAACAAACTCAAACTCATACTAATAGCACCAACATGGGCAAGGCAACCTTGGTACACAACACTACTAGACCTTTCAGTAGTACCTCATGTCAAACTACCCAACAGACCAGATCTGTTAACACAACACAAACAACAGATCCGACATCCAAATCCAGCATCGTTGAATCTAGCAATTTGGCTGCTGAAATCCTAGAATTCGGGCACTTAGACCTCACACAGGAATGTATGGAGGTCATAAAACAAGCTAGAAAACCTACCACTAGACACTTCTATGCAAATAAGTGGAAAAGATTTGTTTATTACTGCCATAATAATCAAATTCAACCTTTACACACATCTGCAAAAGAAATAGTAGGATACTTACTACATTTGCAAAAATCTAACCTAGCTTTCTCTTCCATTAAAATACATCTTACGGCAATTTCTGCTTACCTACAAATTACGCACTCAATTTCATTGTTTAGGATACCAGTCATAAAAGCGTTTATGGAAGGCCTAAAGAGAATTATACCACCAAGAACACCACCAGTTCCTTCATGGAACCTCAACATTGTCCTAACACGACTCATGGGTCCACCTTTTGAGCCCATGCACTCTTGTGAAATGCAATACTTAACGTGGAAAGTTGCATTTTTAATTGCCATCACATCTCTAAGAAGAGTGAGTGAGATTCAAGCATTTACCATTCAAGAACCATTTATTCAAATACACAAAAATAAAGTTGTTCTACGGACCAATCCTAAATTTTTACCAAAAGTAATCTCACCGTTCCACCTAAATCAAACGGTAGAATTACCAGTGTTCTTCCAACAACCAGATTCGGTAGCCGAAAGAGCACTACATACATTAGACATCAAAAGAGCACTAATGTACTACATTGACAGAACAAAACTAATTCGAAAGACAAAACAATTATTTATCGCCTTTCAAAAACCTCATACAGGAAATCCAATTTCAAAACAAGGCATTGCTAGAGGAATAGTTAAGTGCATTCAAACATGCCATCTTAAAGCTAAAAGAGAACTGCCTATTACACCAAAGGCACACTCAACCAGAAAGAAAGGAGCTACCATGGCCTTTCTAGGAAATATTCCAATGAACGAAATATGTAAGGCAGCAACATGGTCTACGCCTCATACATTTACCAAGCACTACTGTGTAGATGTGCTAACTGCACAACAAGCAACAGTAGGTCAAGCTGTATTAAGAACATTATTTCAAACTACTTCAACTCCTACAGGCTGAACCACCGCTTTTGGGGAGATAACTGCTTACTAGTCTATGCACAGCATGTGTATCTGCAGCTACACATGCCATCGAACGGAAAATGTCACTTACCCAGTGTACATCTGTTCGTGGCATTAGTCGCTGCAGATTCACATGCGCCCACCCGCCTCCCCGGGAGCCTGTAGCCGTTTAGAAGTAGATCTTAAACATTTGTACATTTGTAAATATATTACTTAAAACTTTATTATGTACATACGCACTCACTCCATTGCATGGGCACTATTACTAGCATACACAACTCCTACCTCACCCTCTGCGGGCAAAACAATCTAAGATGGAGTCGACGCCCATGCGCAATGGACTCGAAATGGGAGGAGTCCCTCGGTCTCGTGACTCGAAAAGACTTCTTCGAAGAAAAACAACTTGTAACACTCCGAGCCCAACACCAGATGGCGGACTGTGCACAGCATGTGAATCTGCAGCGACTAATGCCACGAACAGATGTACACTGGGTAAGTGACATTTTCCATATATAAAATATATCATGTATGTTCCTTAAAGGTCTATCCCTTTTGCAATTAGAGATTCACCCCCTGCAATTTATATTCTCTACTCAATACGAAAGCTGTTGGCTGTAGAATATACTTGCTCAGGTGTAACTGTGTTGAATATCTGATTTGTAAATGGGTTCTGTTGTGGCTGCCTTGGAATGTACGTAAAGCTTTGTGCGCAGTCTTTACCATTTCCTTGTTAATTAGTATAACTGAATGAATATTCCAATTTATTGGCGCCATCTTACAGACTTGTTTGCTGTTTGTTGCTATGTACACCTGTGCTGGAAAAGCTGCTGAACTATAGGTGTATCTTTCTCCCTTAACGGATTACAGATCAGGCCCCCACTACTTTTAAGGTTGTGGTTTGCACTTGCTGAATGCTAGTGTCCAGTTGTGTCATGAATCTGATCAAAGACTGGTTGGGAACATCGGTCAGTGAATTAAGCATTTATCGGACACCCTAAACTGCTGTGGCCGCTGCTAAACTGTGTATGTGATGACAAAAAGTTACTCAAACGTATTGTCAGTTGGGAGTTAAGTATTGTTATTTAAAGCACCATGAAATTGAAACGCTGTGTGAGGAAGCCCTATGGACAGGCAAAAGTATTTTCATAAGAAACTCAGGAGAAGTGATGTGGTATCCTTGATTTACAGAATGGCTTCTGCTTTGTTCTAGGAATGTGGATGACTACGGCCGGTCAGGCAATCAGTAAGTATATAATCAATTTGTTTCTTACTGTGGTATTATCTAGATTGGGAAATCTTGAGTGAGCAATGCAGGCCTGTGGCCAAATGCATGCTTTTCCCTGTTTTGCAAAGATGCCTCTCCTTAGCTAGCAACTTTTAAGAAAGAAAAATAATTTTAATTGGAGAGTTCTATTCCATATCCAATCATAATTCAGAAAGGAACTATTTTTTATTTAAAAAAATATACAATTTTATTTGACAATATACCAGAAAAAGGGAAGTCTTCTTATATAAGGTTACATACATATGAGAATCAACACCTTGTGTGTCCTAAAATGTCATGTTCAGGCGGCCATTGGCCTCTCAGTTCTTAAATTGATGGAACAGCACTATCAACAGTTCTCTTGCGTTAACACTGCCCGGAAGGAGGCTGGGTTCTTTAACTTTAAAGAAGATTCTCATGATGAAAACTAGGATTTCTGATGGATACAACTACCTGTGGATTCCTCACCTCATGAATACTCCCATGGCGCCAGCATTCTACGGAAATCTTCTTACTAGTCTCTGCACGTCGACGAGGACGTCACTGTCTCGCACGCGACGCCGTCTGACGTCATACAGGCAATAAGAGGTCCTCGACGACGTGCGGACGTCAGTTCCCTTTTTTCCGTGCATTCGAAACGGTTATCTTCGAGGGAGCAACTGTTACTCTTGCGGTTACAGTGTATATCTTGCTGCGTACTCTTTCTCTGTGGAAATAATGTCGCAGAGAAAGTCTGGATTTAAGCCTTGTCGTGAGTGTGGAGGCAAGATGTCGGTGACGGATCCTCATTCCGATTGCCTTTGGTGTTTGAGCTCCGACCACGACGTCTCGACTTGTGATTCGTGTCAGCACATGAATCCGAAGGCCATTAAAGAACGCGAGGCGAAGCTGTTTATGGCCAAGTCAAAGGAGAAGCATCACAAGAAAAAGTCTTCTCCAAGACATCGGCGTCATCGAGACTCCCGGCGCCGTAGAGAATCTCGGCGTCATTCAAGGGAGGCTCGTTCCAGGTCTCCGGATCGGCGCCGGAGGACATGGGAGGTCAGCCCCACGGTGACGCCGCATCCTTCGACGCCGTTGCTCTCTCCGACGTCTCCAACTTCGCCTGGACAGGCGTCGGTGATTGAGGTATTGGAGCCTCAGGTGTTTTCTCCGGCGCAGACGCCGAGGCCGGCGTCGGGGTCGCCTCCGAGTCAGGCACCCCAGTATCCGGCTTTTCCCACCCCTGGAGCCGATAGTTCCGCATTCTTGAATGCGATGTATGCCATCTTCCAACAGATGGCTCCAGGGGGTGCTCCGGCTGGGCCTTTGGCCTTTTCTTTGGGTGATCCTGCGCCTCTTCGGCCGGCACCCTTTATGCCCTTTCTCCCGTTTGGGAACGTGGGCTCGGCGCCAGTGTCGGCGCCGGTGGCCGCTCCGATGGCTTCGGAGGGATTGGCCCCAGGGATTTCCATCCCGTCGACGTCGAGATTTCGGCCTGTGACTCCGGTGGGTCCATCCGTTTCATCTGCTCTTCAGTCGGCGCCGAAGTTACCTGTGGCGCCGGATGCGGCGTCGGTGGCTTCGGAAGATCGGCGCCGATCTCCGACTTCGGCGGAGGTGTTGTCGACTCCGCGGATTGAGCAACGACTGCATTCAAGGAGGCGTGCTCTCCGGGTACTAGAGGAGCAGGAGTACCAACGAGCCCTAGAGGAAGGAGAGCTAGAGGACTCGGGTGATGGGCTGCGTGGACTGGAGTCGGCCAGTGGGCTGGACACTTCCCCTGAGTGGGACCTTTCGTCCCCGGGGGAATATACCGAGGAAGCTGCTTCCTTTCATACAGTGGTACGGAAGGCAGCTAGTTTTTTGGACCTGCCTTTGCCGGTGGTGGAGGCGAAACAAAACCTTTTGACAGAGGTGTTGCATCCGGCCTCAGCCGCGGCGGAGCCTCTATTACCTTTTAATGACGCTCTGCTGGATCCGGTTTTAGAGGTGTGGAAGAAGCCGGCATCTTCCCCAGCAGTTCACAGAGCCGTGGCCAGGAGGTATCGGACGGCTCCAACTGATCCTGGTTTCCTATCTAGGCACCCTACGCCGGAGAGCTTGGTTGTGCAGGCCTCCTGTTCGTCCAAATCAGCGCCTGGTTCTTTCCCGACGGTGCCTGGGGACAGAGACTCAAAAAAGCTAGAGGCGCAGTCGAAGAAGATTTTTTCGTCCTGCAGTCTGGCGTTAAAAGCCACTAATGCGACCTGTATCCTGGGGAGGTATATTCATGCTCTGATGGATGACATCTCCTCTTCGTTTACAGAGCTTCCCCAGGGTCTTTTGGATCTTGTCTCTGATGCCCAGGCTGCTGCGACCCAAATTATCCAGACGGGACTGGATACCACCGACTCGGTAGCCAGAGCAATGGGCACAACTGTGGTGGAAAGGAGACAGGCCTGGCTACGTAACTCGGACTTTTCGGCAGATGTACAGTCCACATTGTTGGATCTCCCGTTTGATGGGGACAAACTGTTTGGGGCTAAGGCTGATTCGGCCTTGGAACGTTTTAAGGAGAGCAGGGCCACGGCTAAGTCGTTGGGACTCCAAGCTCCTTCTTCCACGGCCTCTTCCAGATTCTTCAGGAGGTTTCGTGGATTTGGGCGTGGCTCTTCCTCCTCTTCCTTTCGGGGAAGATATCAGCAACCTGCCTCTTCCCACCCCTATAGATCTTTTAGGGGGAGGGGTAGGGTCCGCACCAGGGGAGCCTCTCAGCAGCACTCTGCCTCTTCCTCATCCTCTGGCGGGGTGCAGCAGGGGAAGCAGCCTTAGGCTTCCACCATTTCCCACTCACTCCTCTCCTGTAGGGGGAAGATTACAGCATTTTCTCACCAAATGGGAGACTGTTACGTCGGACACTTGGGTTCTCAGTGTTGTGGGAAAAGGCTACACCCTTCCCTTTCGGGAGTTTCCGCCCCTCATCCCGCCCCGCCCTTCGTATTGTTCACAAGAACACCTCCTGTTGCTAGAACAGGAGGTGGAAGTCCTCCTTTTAAAGGGCGCGGTGGAGTTGGTCCCGGAGCAGGAAAGGGGTCAAGGAGTTTACTCAAGGTATTTCCTGATTCCCAAGAAGGATGGTCGTTTGAGACCAATTCTGGACCTGAGGATCTTGAATTGGTTCCTCAAGCAGGAAAAGTTCAAGATGCTGACCCTAGCACAGGTGCTTTTGGCGTTGAACATGGAAGACTGGATGGTGTCTGTCGACTTGCAGGATGCTTACTTTCATATCCCGATACTCAAGTCACACAGGAAGTATCTCCGGTTTGTGGTGGGATCGCAACACTACCAGTTTGCGGTCCTTCCGTTTGGTCTTACTTCAGCACCTCGAGTCTTCACGAAGGTGATGTCGGTGGTTGCGGCAGAGCTCAGAAGGAAGGGGATAGCAGTATTCCCTTACTTGGACGATTGGTTGATCAAAGCCAAGTCCCCGGAGCTTGTGTTGCGTCATCTGCAGTCAACAACCCAGTTGTTGTTCGACCTGGGCTTTTCGGTGAACGAGCCCAAATCTCACCTGGAGCCCTCTCAGCGCCTCCTGTTCATAGGGGCAGTACTGGATACGACATTGGGTCGGGCCTTTCCTCCGCCTCAGCGGATTCAAGATATTCAGGATTTGGTTCCAATGTTTCGAAACGGAGCGGTAGTTCCAGTCCTCAAGGTCCTTCGTCTGCTCGGTCTTTTTGCCTCCTGCATTCTGTTGGTCACGCATGCTCGCTGGCACATGAGGGCTCTTCAGTGGTGCCTCCGAAGGCAGTGGTCTCAACACAGAGGGGATCTAGAGGGTACTGTCAAGATCTCCAGAGATGCTGCTGTGGATTTGAAGTGGTGGATTGCAAGCAACAATCTTTCACAAGGAAAACCGTTCCAGCAGTCGCCACCAGTGGCCACAGTCATAACGGATGCTTCCACTCTAGGGTGGGGAGCTCATCTGGGGGATCTGGAGATCAAAGGTCTTTGGTCTCCAGAGGAACAGATGTTTCACATCAATCTGTTAGAGTTACGGGCTGTACGTCTGGCTCTCAAGGCCTTCCTCCCTTCCCTTCGTGGTCAGTCGGTACAGGTCCTAACGGACAATACTACCACGATGTGGTACATAAACAAGCAGGGAGGAGTGGGGTCGTACCTTCTCTGCAGAGAAGCTCTTCGACTATGGTCCTGGGCAAAGGACCATCGGATTTGCTTGATAGCAAACCATCTGGCCGGAGTCTTGAACGTGCGTGCGGACAGTCTCAGTCGCCACTTCTCGGCAGACCACGAGTGGCGTCTCCATCCAGATCAAGTCCGTTTAATCTTCCAGAAGTGGGGGTTTCCTCAGGTAGATCTGTTCGCCACTCGAGAGAACGCGCATTGTCCGTTGTTCTGCAGCCTTCAGTATCCGATGCAGGAAGCATTGGGGGACGCGTTTCAAATGACCTGGTGCGGCCAGTTGCTTTACGCGTTTCCTCCCATACCCTTGATTCCTCGAGTATTGAGGAAGATTCGCCAAGACCGGGCTCTAGTAATCGTAATAGCTCCGGATTGGCCAAGGAGGGTGTGGTACTCCGACCTTCTCCAACTCTCAACGTGCCCGCCGCTCCGTCTCCCTTTCAGGGCAGACCTCCTCTCGCAGTCGCAGGGGCAGGTTCTACACCCCAACCTCCAGAGTCTGCACCTACATGCCTGGAGATTGAACGGGGCAACCTGAGTTCCTTCTCTCTCCCGCCTGAGGTAGTGGATGTTATATTAGCGGCCAGGCGACACTCCACTAAATCTATCTACGCTAATAGGTGGTCTAAATTTGTTGCGTGGTGTGGAGAGAGGCAGATTGATCCTTTACAAGCTCATCTATCGGACGTTTTGTCTTTTGCTCTATCTCTGGCGCAGAAAGGTTGTGCAGTGGCTACCATTAAAGGTTATTTATCGGCCTTGTCAGCCTTCATATGTCTTCCAGACCAACCATCTTTATTTAAATCCCCTATTGTTATCAGATTCTTGAAAGGTCTTCTAAATCAATATCCTCCAAAGCCATTCGTTATGCCGCAATGGGATTTGTCCTTAGTCCTGACTTTCCTTATGGGGTCCCCTTTTGAACCTATGCATTCTTGCCCCTTAAGGTATTTGTTTTTAAAAACAGTCTTCCTGATAGCTATAACATCAGCAAGGAGAGTGAGTGAGTTGCAGGCCTTATCAGTAAAACCCCCTTATACAACTTTTTATGGGGATAAGGTGGTGTTGAGGACCAAGGCTGCTTTCCTCCCGAAGGTTGTTTCACCCTTCCATTTGGCTCAGGCAATTACTTTGTCCACGTTCTATCCTCCGCCTCATCCTTCCAAAGAGGAAGAAAGACTGCACCGTCTGGATCCAAAGAGAGCGTTGAGCTTCTTTATCAATAGAACAAAGGATTTCAGGCTGGAGGATCAGCTGTTTATTGGATACGTGGGCAAGAGGAGAGGAAAGGCAGTCCACAAGAGAACACTATCCAGGTGGGTTGTTCTTTGCATTAAAATATGTTACTCTTTGGCAAAGAAGGATCCTCCTGAGGGCATTAGAGCTCATTCCACCAGAGCTAAGTCGGCCACTTCGGCCTTAGCCAGAGGTGTTCCTGTGGTCGACATCTGCAAGGCCGCAACTTGGTCGTCCCTTCACACTTTTGCAAAACATTACTGTTTAGATTCTGAGGTTAGAAGGGACGGCCATTTTGCACGGTCAGTGCTGCAGAATTTCTTGGTTTGACCATTTAGGCACCCACCGCCGGGCGTGGTACTGCTTTGGGACTCTATTCATGAGGTGAGGAATCCACAGGTAGTTGTATCCATCAGAAGAACGAGTTACTTACCTTCGGTAACGACTTTTCTGGTGGATACATTAGCTACCTGTGGATTCCTCACGGTCCCATCCGCCTCCCCGTTGCCTTTATGGTCTTGCCAAGTAATCCTTGAGTGCGCTCCTCTTGATCTTTGAGGGTGCAATAGATGTATATATATAATATATTTATATATATATATGGGTATATGTGTATATATCTTTATGTATATACTTGGTGTGTGTATATATTTTTAAAAGAAAGAGTTTTTTATATATATATATATATATATATATATGTATATGTACATAAAAAAGATTTACAGTTATTCATACAATGTGGTGTATTTTTACAATATAATGGATGTTGCTTTGTTCTTTCATTGCATTGCCTGGTTGTTCTCATGCACGTAAAAAAATGATTGGTACTGACGTCCGCACGTCGTCGAGGACCTCTTATTGCCTGTATGACGTCAGACGGCGTCGCGTGCGAGACAGTGACGTCCTCGTCGACGTGCAGAGACTAGTTAGAAGATTTCCGTAGAATGCTGGCGCCATGGGAGTATTCATGAGGTGAGGAATCCACAGGTAGCTAATGTATCCACCAGAAAAGTCGTTACCGAAGGTAAGTAACTCGTTCTACTAGCATGTTTACATTCTCATTCCCATGATCTTCATTGATCTTAATCTGGAAGCTCATCCCAAACAGTGGCAGTGTCTCTGAGAAGAAACATTGAAAAAAGACTCGGGATGTGTGTAGGAAAATGCCACTGTTAGCATGGTTACCCCCTAACTTTTTGCCTTTTGTTGATGGTAGTGTTGATTGAAAGTGTGCTGGGACCCTGCTTACCAGGCCCAAGCACAAGTGCTCTTTCCCTAAAACTGTACCTTTGTTGCCACAATTGGCACAGCCCAGGCAATCATATAAGTCCCTTGTAACTGGTACCAGGGACCCAGATGCCAGGGAAGGTCGCTAAGGGCTGCAGCATGTATTATGCCCCCCTAGGGACCCCTCACTCAGCACATGCACAATGCCTCACAGCTTGTGTGTGCAGGTGGGGAGAAAATGACTGTCGACATGGCACTCCCCTCAGAGTGCCATGCCAACCTCACACTGTCTGTGGCATAGGTACGTCACCCCTCTTAGCAGGCCTTACAGCCCTAAGGCATGGTGCACTATACCACAGGTGAGGCCATATGTGCATGAGCACTATGCCCCTACAGTGTCTAAGGCAATTCTCTTCCAGGGGATCCTCATCAATAGTCATAAACATTGAATATTCCCGCCCTTGTGCGGGGACCCCGGAGCATATATAAAATATATACACATTATACATGTGTAACAAACAGTCATGCAGGCTATCATGTTAAAAACAGGCTAAAATGCTTTATTTCTATGAAGTTTTTTTTTTTTTTTATTAAATACTACAATAGAGCCTAAATAAGTACCCAAGCTCTTAAAACTAGGCTTGGGGAAGTAAGCAGTAGCAAACTCTAGTGAAAAAATAGAGAAAACTGCATTGAAAAACAATGAAGCATTCTTAGCCAATAGGCTGCATGTAGATTAACACAGGAGAACCATAAAAACTTTGGCACTGTGCCTTTAAGACCCTGAGCACCTCCAGTATCCCACCATGCCTCAGGGGTGAAGGAAAGGTGACAGTTGGTTCACAGTTAGGTTAGTTCTTTTTTCCGGCTTCTTCTGAGAGGATCCTGGAGCATTGAGCTCTCAGTTTTTCTGAGTTTTCCTCAGAAAAATTCTTTAAAAAAGCGTTTTTTCACTTTTCACTCGACAAGTAACATCTTTGTCTGAGCTAGGAAGGTTTTTTCTGACAGAAAAATGCCTTCTCTTTTTGTCAAATGCCCTGCTTGTGGGAAGAAGAAGGCCCAGTCAGATCCCCACTCTCTGTGCATAGTGTGCCTGCCTCAGAGTCACTGCCCTGACACTTGTAAGTACTGTAAGAACATGTCTAGGAGGACTCTGAAAGACAGAGAGAAGATCCGACTTCATGGGCTTCAGGAGAGGAAAAGAACATCGTCCTCCTCACTCCCCAGGCATCCAGAAGGCCATTCTCAGGAGAGAATGGCCCGGTCGACGTCGACAGGTAGGAAAATACCTGTTTGTTCACCGTCGACGTCGTCGCTACCACCGTCCCACCGGCATAGATCGCCGTCGACGGCGACACACCCGACGTCGAAGGGAACGGCGTCGAGGGAACATCAGAGCAGGGGCAGGTCTCCGTCGACGGCAGCCCGCCGATAGACGTCGAGCCATCGCCGGCATGCCCGGTCGCCGCCAAAGGCTGTGCGCCCCCCGACGTCAGGACACACGGCGTCGAGATCTCCACGACGGCACGAGAAACATCCGCCGTCAACCTCCCATCGCTCCACGTCGAGGCACACGACGGCGAGCAGGTCGAGGTCCAAGGAACGCCGTTCGACGTCAAGGCACTCTACGTCGAGGCACTCAACGTCGAGGCAGGACCAACCGACTGGGCGTCCTTCGTCGAAACAGCCATCGACGTCGACGCAGATTTTACCTGTCCAACAGGGAGCAGAACATCGCCCCTCGCCAGACAAGGCTCCGTCTCCAGTGGTCTCCATACCGAGCGACTCTTCTCGGTCAAGAGCATCTCCTGGGCATGTCTCGCCCATCAACCTATCTCCGAGATGGCTGGAGAGCCTCAACAGACCAGCGGCCTCCCCAGATTCGCAATATTCGCGAATGTATTCACCCACTGCCTCCCCGCCAAGAACGCCATCGCCGACAGCCGGGGCAGAACGGGCTCGTTCAGCTCCTCGACAGCCGACCGCGAGGCCTAGGCGCTCGGCTACAGCGTCCCGCAGCAGATCTCGCTCTCAACGGAGATCCAGGTCGCGCTCAAGAAGATCACCCTCTTGGTCTTCATCAGGTTCTTCTGTCGGGCGTTACTCACCTACTCTTACAGATTCACCACCTGCTAGAGTCTCACCAGTGGATGACATAACCACTTTCAACGAGGTGTTGCTAAGAGGAGCGCAGAAACTCAATATAGAGGTTCCAGAACCGTCTACCTCCTCATCAATCATCTTTGAGACGCTACAACAGAGATCAGCGTCGAAAAAGTTGCTGCCTCTAGTGCCTGGTTTGTTGCAGCCAACCATGGACACTTTTCTGGCCCCAGCCTCGCTTAAGTCTGCCCCGGCTCGGATTCTTAAAAAGTACAAGGCTCCAGAGCAAGACCCTTTATTCCTTAGGAAGGATCCGCCACCAGACTCAGTGATCATAGCTGCCGCCCGAAAGACCCACTCGGTGGCATCTTCATCCACGGTCCCACCGGATAAAGAGAGCAGGCATTTAGACTCTCTGGGAAGAAAGATGTGCGGGACAGCGGCTTCAGCAATGAAGGTCTCTAGTGCGTCTGCGCTCCTGGGCAGGTACGATCGTTCTCTGTGGGATTCCCTCAGTAGATTTACAGAAAAACTGCCCAGAGAAGACAGGCAAGATTTCCAAGAGATTCTACAGGAAGGATGCCTGGTATCTAACCAAGTTATCAGCGCAGCGGCGGATTTGGCGGCTCATGGGTACGCACATGGTATCTGTGCGAGGAGATCTTCCTGGCTGAGGCTCACTGGCTTGAAACAGGAGGCACAACAACGTATCCTGAATCTCCCATTTGCCGGGAATTCTCTATTCGGTGCCCATGCAGACGAAGAGATGGCCCGCATGAAGACCGAGGTGGATACCATGAAGGCGGTAGGCCTCGAAAGAAGGAAAGATTTCAGGCGGAGGTACCGACCGTACGATAGACGCCCTTTCCAACAGAGGGTTCAAACCCCTCATTGGTCGCAAAGGTCTCAGCAACGACAGGGACGCCCTCTGTTTCAGCGAAGAAACACAAGGGAGTGAGGGTCAAGCAGACCTCAACAGTCCACTCCAAAAGCACCCACTAAGCAATGAAGTCTCGCTTCCCTCGACACTGTACACCACTCCGGTGGGGGGAAGTATTATTGCTCATCTTCACGAGTGGCACTCTATCACAAGAGACAAATGGGTGCTCAATATTGTCGAACATGGCTATTCTCTTCTTTTCAAACAGCCTCCACCACACTTGCCCCCAACCAAACACAATCCGTCTCATCTCACCTTGCTACGCAAGGAGGCTCTCGCCCTCCTAAGAAAGAATGCCATAGAAAGGGTTCCACCTGCCCACAGAGGAAAGGGGGTCTACTCCCGTTACTTTCTAGTAGCAAAGAAGGGTCAAGAGGGCGTTTTCAGGCCAATCCTGGATCTAAGACTGCTGAACAAATACATAAGAAAGCAGAAGTTCAGAATGCTAGCTCTTCACCAAATTTTCTCTCAACTGCATCAGGGAGACTGGATGTGCTCCATCGACCTGCAGGATGCGTATTTCCACATCCCAATAGCTCCAAAGCATCGAAAATTCCTGCGCTTTCGAGTAGCGTTACAGCATTACCAGTTCAGGGTTCTACCCTTTGGCCTGAAATCTGCTCCAAGAGTTTTCTCGAAATGTATGGCAGTGGTGGCGGCACATCTACGAAGACAAAGGATATACATATATCCATACCTAGACGACTGGCTACTAAAGGCTTCTTCTCCGGAGCAGGCGAGAAGCCATCGGGACATTGTACTAGGAGTTTGCGAAGCTCTAGGTCTTCAGGTCAATTACCAGAAGTCAACCTTGACTCCAACGCAGAGTCTTCACTACCTAGGAGCTATCATAAACACGGAACTACAAAAAGTGTATCCTTCGGAGGAACGACTGTCCTCAATAAACAAGAAGAGCCAGGACCTGTGGAGAGCCAGCGCACCTACGGCACGTCAGGTGACATCACTACTGGGCTCCATGGCATCGTGCATCTTTATTGTCCCAAATGCCAGACTCCACATGAGACCCCCTCCAAGAGGCATTGGAGGCCAATTGGAGCCAAAGAACAGGTCGCTGGGAAGACACAATGCGGCTACCGGAGGTAGCACTTCAGTCATTGAGATGGTGGATGCACAGACCTCACCTGTCAGTGGGCGCTCCGTTTCACCAGGTACTTCCATCCGACACTCTGGTAACGGATGCGTCTCTTCAAGGATGGGGGGCTCATCTGGGTCCTTTTCAAGCGCAGGGTCTGTGGTCAGACAAGGAGAAGCAGTACCACATCAATCTGCTAGAACTCAGAGCGGTCCATCTGGCTCTCAAGTCTTTCACACCGCTAATTCAGGGGAAAACTCTATTGATACAGACGGACAATACAACCACGATGTATTACTTGAACAAACAAGGGGGAACGAGATCCCTACCCCTTTCACGAGAGTCCCAAGCGATATGGCATTGGCTCCTGGCCAGAGGAATGTCAATCACAGCAGTTCACCTGCCAGGTCAGCAGAACGTAGAAGCAGACTTTCTAAGCAGACACCTGGAGGACGTTCACGATTGGGTCCTGCACGACGAAGTCGCAGAATACATCTTCGCGCAATGGGGTCGGCCTCAACTGGACCTCTTCGCAGATGATGTAAACAGGAAATGCCCAGACTTCGCATCCAGGTTCTACCGTCCGGGATCTCGAGGGAATGCCCTGTTGATCGACTGGTCAGGGACATTTCTTTACGCTTTTCCGCCGATTCCCCTCATTCCGGCAGTGATCAGCAAACTTTACGGATCCAGGACCAGAATGATTCTTATAGCGCCACAATGGCCTCGACAATTCTGGTACACGGATCTCCTCAACCTGTCGGAAAAACCACACAGGAGGCTGCCGTGCAGACCGGATCTTCTGAGCAGAATGGAGGGCAGGATTCTGCATCCCAACCTACCCTCTCTGAGCTTAACAGCATGGCTCCTGAATTCCTGCAGTATGGGCACCTAGGACTCTCGCAGGAGTGCATGAACATCTTGAAAGAGTCCAAACGGCCTTCCACGCGGCGTTCCTACGCTTTTAAGTGGAAGAGATTCTACATATGGTGCTGTCAGCAAGGCCATAATCCCATACGGGCGCAGGAGGACGTCATACTGTCCTATTTGCTTCACCTAGCGAAATCCGGTCTGCAGGTATCATCTATTAAGGTACATTTGTCTGCTATTACTGCCTATCGCAAGTCACCTTCTCAGGAATCCTTCTTTACGAAACCTGTAGTCAAGGATTTCTTAGAAGGTTTGAAGAAAGTTTTTCTGCCAATTCGGAGGCCTTCTCCTCCGTGGGAACTGAACATAGTCCTAGCAAAACTTATGGGCCCTCCTTTCGAGCCTATCCATAAGGCCTCCTTACAACACCTTACGTGGAAAACGGCTTTTCTGGTGGCCATTACTTCAGCGAGGAGGGTCAGTGAGATCCAGGCCTTGTCTGCAAAAGAACCGTACACGGTTTTTCATGACAATAGAGTAGTTCTACAAACTCACCCATCTTTCCTTCCGAAGGTGGTGTCAGAATTCCATATTAATCAGACCATATCTTTACCGACGTTCTTTCCCAATCCGGAAACTCCGGCTGAGAAAGCATTGCACTCATTAGACTTGAAAAGAGTGCTGAAATTTTATCTGGACAAGACAAAATCGATTAGACACTCTAACCACTTGTTTGTGAACTATGGTCATTTACGGACAGGAGAAGCAGCATCTAAGCGAACAATATCAAGATGGATAGCTTCTTGTATTGTTAATACTTACCAGCTAGCTAATAGACAATTGCTAGCGCGGCCTAGAGCGCATTCCACAAGGGGAAAAGCGGCTACTGCTGCTCTCCTTAACAATGTTCCTATATCTGAGATTTGTAAGGCTGCTACATGGAAGTCTGTCCATACTTTTACAAGACATTATTGTTTAGACTCAGATGCAAGAGCGGATGCCCAAGTGGGGCAGGCCTCTCTAAGGAATTTATTTGCGTAAGACATGTCTATTCCTGCACTTCTATCGGACAGTCCGCTGGGTTTAGGGATGGGCTTGCTAATCTATTCAATGTTTATGACTATTGATGAGGATCCCCTGGAAGAGAAGGATAAGTTACTTACCTGTAAATCCTAGTTCTCTTCCAGGGGTATCCTCATCAAAGTCATAAACAACCCACCCTCCTCCCCGGACGCACGTCTACTGGAAGTGCAGGCCAGACAGTATTTTGATTCAATTATACAAATTGTCACCGTAAAAAGAACTGACCTAACTGTGAACCAACTGTCACCTTTCCTTCACCCCTGAGGCATGGTGGGATACTGGAGGTGCTCAGGGTCTTAAAGGCACAGTGCCAAAGTTTTTATGGTTCTCCTGTGTTAACCTACATGCAGCCTATTGGCTAAGAATGCTTCATTGTTTTTCAATGCAGTTTTCTCTATTTTTTCACTAGAGTTTGCTACTGCTTACTTCCCCAAGCCTAGTTTTAAGAGCTTGGGTACTTATTTAGGCTCTATTGTAGTATTTAATTAAAAAAAAAAAAACTTCATAGAAATAAAGCATTTTAGCCTGTTTTTAACATGATAGCCTGCATGACTGTTTGTTACACATGTATAATGTGTATATATTTTATATATGCTCCGGGGTCCCCGCACAAGGGCGGGAATATTCAATGTTTATGACTTTGATGAGGATACCCCTGGAAGAGAACTAGGATTTACAGGTAAGTAACTTATCCTTCTTAGACATTGTAAGTGCAGGGTAGCCATAAAGAGTATATGGTCTGGGGGTTTGTCAAACACGAACTCCACAGTTCCACAATGGCTACGCTGAATACTGGGAAGTTTGGTATCAAACTTCTCAGCAAAATAAATCCACACTGAAGCCAGTGTGGGATTTATTGGTAAATGCCAAGAGATGCCCCCTGTATACCAGCCCAACTCCTAGTGCTAGGCTGACCAGTTTCTGCCAGCCTGCCACATCCAGACGGGTTTCTGGCCACATGGGGTGAGTTCCTTTGTGCACTCTGTGACCAGGAACAAAGCCTGTACTGGGTAGAGGTGCTTCACACCTCCCCCTGCACGAACTGCAATACCTAGCGGTGAGCCTCAAAGGCTCAAGCCTAGTGTTTCAGCGCCCAAGGGCACTCCAGCTAGTGGAGATGCCCGCACCCTGGACACAGCCCCAACTTTTGGCAGCAAGTCCGGAGGAAATAATGAGAAAAACAAGGAGTCACCCTCCAGCCAGGACAGCCCCTAAGATTTCCTGAGCTGAAGTGACCCCTGCCTTAGAAAATCCTCCATCTTGCTTTGGAGGATTACCCCCTATACTGCCCCCCTGCTAGCAGACTGAAACTGGAGCACCCCTATTCTCCATAGCCTGTGCTATTTGGGCCCCTCTTTGACCTCTGCACCTGACTGGCCCTGTGTTGTTGGTGCTGGATGTTTGGGGGTTAACTTGAACCCCCAACGGCGGGCTGCCTATCCCCCGGAGACTGAACTTGTAAGTGCTTTACTTACCTGAGAAACTAACCAATACTTACCTGCCCCAGAACTGTTGTTTTTTGTAGTGTCCACTTTTAAAATAGTTTGCCATTTTTGCCAAAACTGTGTACATTACTGTTTTAATTCAAAGTTCGATACTTACCCGTGTCAAGTACCTTACAATTTATGTACTTATCTTACTTCTGAATCTTGTAGTTCTAAAATAAATTAAGAAAATATTTTTGTATATAAAACTCTGTTGGCCTGGAGTTAAGTCTTTGAGTGTGTTCTAATGTATTGCCTGTGTGTGTACAACAAATGCTTAACACTGCCCTCTGATAAGCCTACTGCTCGACCACACTACCACAAAATGGAGCATTAGTATTATCTAATTTTGCCACTATTGACCTCTAAGGGGGACCCTTGGACTCTGTGCACACACGCTCTCATTTTGAGATAGTATATACAGAGCCAACTTCCAACAATCCCCATTGACAACTGTAAGGAAATGCCTCCTTGTGAGAAAGTAGCCTCTTTCTAGCCTTGTTACCCCCACTTTTGGCCTGTTTGTGAATGTATGTCAGGGTGTTTTCACTGTCTCACTGGGATCCTGCTACCCAGGGCCCAGTGCTCATAGTGAAAACCCTATGTTTGTTATGTGTCACTGGGATCCTGCTAGCCAGGACCCCAGTGCTCATAAGTTTGTGGCCTATATGTATGTGATCCCTGTGTGATGCCTAACTGTCTCACTGAGGCTCTGCTAACCAGAACCTCAGTGTTTATGCTCTCTCTGTACAAATTGTCACTAACAGGCTAGTGACCAATTTCACCAATTCATATTGGCATACTGGAACACACTTATAATTCCCTAGTATATGGTACTGAGGTAACAAGGGTATTGGGGTTCCAGAAGATCCCTATGGGCTGCAGCATTTGTTTTGCCACCCATAGGGAGCTCTGACAATTCTTACACAGGCCTGCCACTGCAGCCTGAGTGAAATAACATCCACGTTATTTCACAGACATTTACCACTGCACTTAAGTAACTTATAAGTCACCTATATGTCTAACCTTTACCTGGTAAAGGTTGGGTGCTAAGTTACTTAGTGTGTGGGCACCCTGGCACTAGCCAAGGTGCCCCCACATCGTTCAGGGCAAATTCCCTTGACTTTGTGAGTGCGGGGACACCATTACACGCATGCACTATACATAGGTCACTACCTATGTATAGCGTCACAATGGTAACTCAGAACATGGCCATGTAACATGTCTAAGATCATGGAATTGTCACCCCAATGCCATTCTGTCATTGGGAAGACAATTCCATGATCCCCTGAGTGTAGGAGGCTGGACTGGCTTGTAGTGAGTACCAAGGGGTACTTGCACCTTGCACCAGGCCCAGTTATCCCTTATTAGTGTATAGGGTGTCTAGCAGCTTAGGCTGATAGATAATGGTAGCTTAGCAGAGCAGCTTAGGCTGAACTAGGAGACGTGTGAAGCTACTACAGTACCACTTAGTGTCATATGCACAATATCATAAGAAAACACAATACACAGTTATACTAAAAATAAAGGTACTTTATTTGTATGACAATATGCCAAAGTATCTTAGAGTGTACCCTCAGTGAGAGGATATGAAATATACACAAGATATATATACACAATAGCAAAAATATGCAGTATAGTCTTAGAAAACAGTGCAAACAATGTATAGTTACAATAGGATGCAATGGGGAAACATAGGGATAGGGGCAACACAAACCATATACTCCAAAAGTGGAATGCGAACCACGAATGGACCCCAAACCTATGTGACCTTGTAGAGGGTAGCTGGGACTATTAGAAAATAGTGAGAGTTAGAAAAATAACCCTCCCCAAGACCCTGAAAAGTGAGTGCAAAGTGCACTAAAGTTCCCCTAAGGACAAAGAAGTTGTGTTAGAGGAATAATGCAGGAAAGACACAAACCAACAATGCAACAACGCTGGATTTCCAATCTGGGGTACCTGTGGAACAAGGGGACCAAGTCCAAAAGTCACAAGCAAGTCGGAGATGGGCAGATGCCCAGGAAATGCCAGCTGCGGGTGCAAAGAAGCTTCTACTGGACAGAAGAAGCTGCGGTTTCTGCAGGAACGCAAAGGGCTAGAGACTTCCCCTTTGGAGGACGGATCCCTCTCGCCTTGTAGAGTCGTGCAGAAGTGTTTTCCCGCCGAAAGAACGCCAACAAGCCTTGCTAGCTGCAAATCGTGCGGTTAGCGTTTTTGGATGCTGCTGTGGCCCAGGAGGGACCAGGAGGTCGCAAATTGGACCAGGAGGTAGAGGGGACGTCGAGCAAGACAAGGAGCCCTCTTAGCAGCAGGTACCACCCGGAGAAGTGCCAGAAACAGGCACTACGAGGATGCGTGAAACGGTGCTCACCCGAAGTCGCACAAAGAAGTCCCACGTCGCCGGAGAACAACTTAGGAGGTCGTGCAATGCAGGTTAGAGTGCCGTAGACCCAGGCTGGACTGTGCACAAAGGATTTCCGCCTGAAGTGCACGGAGGCCGGAGTAGCTGCAAAAGTCGTGGTTTCCAGCAATGCAGTCTAGCGAGGTGAGGCAAGGACTTACCTCCACCAAACTTGGACTGAAGAGTCACTGGACTGTGGGGGCCACTTGGACAGAGTTGCTGGATTCGAGGGACCTCGCTCGTCGTGCTGAGAGGAGACCCAAGGGACCGGTAATGCAGCTTTTTGGTGCCTGCGGTTCCAGGGGGAAGATTCCGTCGACCCACATGAGATTTCTTCGGAGCTTCTAGTGCAGAGAGGAGGCAGACTACCCCCACAGCATGCACCACCAGGAAAACAGTCGAGAAGGCGGCAGGATCAGCGTTACAGAGTTGCAGTAGTCGTCTTTGCTACTTTGTTGCAGTGTTGCAGGCTTCCAGCGTGGTCAGCAGTCGATTCCTTGGCAGAAGGTGAAGAGAGAGATGCAGAGGAACTCGGATGAGCTCTTGCATTCGTTATCTAAAGTTTCCCCAGAGACAGAGACCCTAAATAGCCAGAAAAGAGGGTTTGGCTACTTAGGAGAGAGGATAGGCTAGCAACACCTGAAGGAGCCTATCACAAGGAGTCTCTGACGTCACCTGGTGGCACTGGCCACTCAGAGCAGTCCAGTGTGCCAGCAGCACCTCTGTTTCCAAGATGGCAGAGGTCTGGAGCACACTGGAGGAGCTCTGGACACCTCCCAGGGGAGGTGCAGGTCAGGGGAGTGGTCACTCCCCTTTCCTTTGTCCAGTTTCGCGCCAGAGCAGGGCTAAGGGGTCCCCTGAACCGGTGTAGACTGGCTTATGCAGAATTGGGCACATCTGTGCCCAAGAAAGCATTTCCAGAGGCTGGGGGAGGCTACTCCTCCCCTGCCTTCACACCATTTTCCAAAGGGAGAGGGTGTCACACCCTCTCTCAGAGGAAGTTCTTTGTTCTGCCATCCTGGGCCAGGCCTGGCTGGACCCCAGGAGGGCAGATGCCTGTCTGAGGGGTTGGCAGCAGCAGCAGCTGCAGTGAAACCCCAGGAAGGGCAGTTTGGCAGTACCAGGGTCTGTGCTACAGACCACTGGGATCATGGGATTGTGCCAACTATGCCAGGATGGCATAGAGGGGGCAATTCCATGATCATAGACATGTTACATGGCCATATTCGGAGTTACCATTGTGAAGCTACATATAGGTAGTGACCTATATGTAGTGCACGCGTGTAATGGTGTGCCCGCACTCACAATGTCAGGGAAATTTGCCCTGAACAATGTGGGGGCACTATGGCTAGTGCCAGGGTGCCCTCACACTAAGTAACTTTGCACCTCACCTTTACCAGGTAAAGGTTAGACATATAGGTGACTTATAAGTTACTTAAGTGCAGTGTAAAATGGCTGTGAAATAACGTGGACGTTATTTCACTCAGGCTGCAGTGGCAGGCCTGTGTAAGAATTGTCAGAGCTCCCTATGGGTGGCAAATGAAATGCTGCAGCCCATAGGGATCTCCTGGAACCCCAATACCCTGGGTACCTCAGTACCATATACTAGGGAATTATAAGGGTGTTCCTGTAAGCCAATGTAAATTGGTAAAAATGGTCACTAGCCTGTTAGTGACAATTTGGAAAGAAATGAGAGAGCATAACCACTGAGGTACTGATTAGCAGAGCCTCAGTGAGACAGTTAGGCACTACACAGGGAACACACACATATAGGCCACAAACTTATGAGCACTGGGGTCCTGACTAGCAGGGTCCCAGTGACACATAACAAACATACTGAAAACATAGGGTTTTCACTATGAGCACTGGGCCCTGGCTAGCAGGATCCCAGTGAGACAGTGAAAACACCCTGGCATACACTCACAAACAGGCCAAAAGTGGGGGTAACAAGGCTAGAAAGAGGCTACTTTCTCACACAGAGTCTCTAGCACAGACCCGGGTACTGCCAAACTACCTTTCCCGGGGTTTCACTGCAGCGGCTGCCAACCCCTCAGACAGGTTTCTTCCCTCCTGGGGTCCAGCCAGGCTTGGCCCAGGAAGGCAGAACAAAGGACTTCCTCAGAGAGAGGGTGTTACACCCTCTCCCTTTGGAAAAAGGTGTCCGGGCTGGGGAGGAGTAGCCTCCCCCAGCCTCTGTAAATGCTTTGATGGGCACAGATGGTGCCCATCTCTGCATAAGCCAGTCTACACCGATTCAGGGATCCCCCAGCCCTGCTCTGGCGTGAAACTGGACAAAGCCTCCCCTGACCTCCCCTGGGAGGTGCCCAGAGCTCCTCCAGTGTGCTCCAGACCTCTGCCATCTTGGAAACAGAGGTGCTGCTGGCCCACTGGACTGCTCTGAGTGGCCAGGGCCAGCAGGTGACGTCAGAGACTCCTTCTGATAGGCTCTTACCTGTGTTGCTAGCCTATCCTCCTTCCTAGGTAGCCAAACCTCCTTTTCTGGCTATTTAGGGTCTCTGCTTTGGGGAATTCTTTAGATAACGAATGCAAGAGCTCATCAGAGTTCCTCTGCATCTCTCTCTTCACCTTCTGCCAAGGAATCGACCGCTGACTGCTCTGGACGCCTGCAAAACCGCAACAAAGTAGCAAAGACGACTACTGCAACCTTGTATCGCTGATCCTGCGGCCTTCTCGACTGTTTTCCTGGTGGTGCATGCTGTGGGGGTAGTCTGCCTCCTCTCTGCACTAGAAGCTCCGAAGAAATCTCCCGTGGGACGACGGAATCCTCCCCCTGCAACCGCAGGCACCAAAGAACTGCATCACCGGTCCTCTGGGTCTCCTCTCAGCACGACGAGCGAGGTCCCTTGAACTCAGCAACTCTGTCCAAGTGACTCCCACAGTCCAGTGACTCTTCAGTCCAAGTTTGGTGGAGGTAAGTCATTGCCTCCCCACGCTAGACTGCATTGCTGGGTACCGCGTGATTTGCAGCTGCTCCGGCTCCTGTGCACTCTTCCAGGATTTCCTTTGTGCACAGCCAAGCCTGGGTCCCCGACACTCCAACCTGCAGCGCACGACCTCCTGAGTTGTCTTCCGGCGTCGTGGGACCTTCTTTTGTGACTTCGGGTGAGCTCCGGTTCACTCTTCTTCGTAATGCCTGTTCCGGCACTTCTGCGGGTGCTGCTTGCTTCTGAGTGGGCTCTTTGTCTTGCTGGACACCCCCTCTGTCTCCTCACGCAATTGGCGACATCCTGGTCCCTCCTGGGCCACAGCAGCATCCAAAAACCCTAACCGCGACCCTTGCAGCTAGCAAGGCTTGTTTGCGGTCTTTCTGCACAGAAACACCTCTGCAAGCTTCTTCACGACGTGGGACATCCATCCTCCAAAGGGGAAGTTCCTAGTCCTCTTCGTTCTTGCAAAATCCACAGCTTCTACCATCCGGTGGCAGCTTCTTTGCACCCACAGCTGGCATTTCCTGGGCATCTGCCCACTCCCGACTTGAGTGTGACTCTTGGACTTGGTCCCCTTGTTCCACAGGTACTCTCGTCTGGAAATCCATTGTTGTTGCATTGCTGGTGTTGGTCTTCCTTGCAGAATTCCCCTATCACGGCTTCTGTGCTCTCTGGGGAACTTAGGTGCACTTTGCACCCACTTTTCAGGGTCTTGGGGTGGGCTATTTTTCTTACCCTCACTGTTTTCTTACAGTCCCAGCGACCCTCTACAAGCTCGCATAGGTTTGGGGTCCATTCGTGGTTCGCATTCCACTTCTAGAGTATATGGTTTGCGTTGCCCCTATACCTATGTGCTCTCATTGCAATCTATTGTTACTGTACATTGCTTGCATTGCTTTCTATTGCTATTACTGCATAATTTTGGTACTGTGTACATATATCTTGTGTATATTTGCTATCCTCATACTGAGGGTACTCACTGAGATACTTTTGGCATATTGTCATAAAAATAAAGTACCTTTATTTTTAGTATATCTGTGTATTGTGTTTTCTTATGATATTTTAAATATGACACCAGTGGTATAGTAGGAGCTTTACACGTCTCCTAGTTCAGCCTAAGCTGTTCTGCTAAGCTACCTTTTCTATCAGCCTAAGCTGCTAGACACCTCTTCTACACTAATAAGGGATAACTGGACCTGGTGCAGTGTAAGTACCCCTTGGTACCACTACAAACCAGGCCAGCCTCCTACACTCCTTGGCATGGTTCCCCCTGACTTTTTGCCTTGGCTGATGCTAAGTTATGATTGAAAGTGTGCTGGGACCCTGCTAACCAGGCCCCAGCACCAGTGTTCTTTCCCTAAACTGTACCTTTGCTTTCACAATTGGCACAGCCCTGGCACTCAGATAAGTCCCTTGCAACGGTTACCCCTGGTACCAAGGGCCCTGATGCCAGGGAAGGTCTCTAAGGGCTGCACCATGTCTTTTGCCACCCTAGGGACACCTCACTCTGCACATACACAATGCTTCACAGCTTGTGTGTGCTGGTGGGAAGAAAATGACTAAGTCGGCATGGCACTCCCCTCAGAATGCCATGCCAACCTCACACTGCCCGTGGCATAGATAATTCACCCCTCTAGCAGGCCTTACAGCCCTAAGGCAGGGTGCACTATACCACAGGTGAGGGCATAGGTGCATGAGCACTATGCCCCTACAGTGTCTAAGCAAAACCTTAGACATTGTAAGTGCAGGGTAGCCATGATAGTATATGGTCTGGGAGTTTGTCAAACAAAACTCCACAGTTCTATAAGGGCTACACTGAAAACTGGGAAGTTTGGTATCAAACTTCTCTTCCAGGGGATCCTCATCAATAGTCCTAAACATTGAATATTGAATATTCCCGCCCTTGTGCGGGGACCCCGGAGCATATATCAAATATACACATATTATACATGTGTAATAAATAATCATGCAGACTATCATGTTAAAAACAGGCTAAAAATGCTTTATTTCTATGAAGTTTAAAAAAAGATTTTTTTTTTAAATATTAAATACTACAGTAGAGCATAAATATGTGCCCAAGCTCCTAAAACTAGGATTAGTGAAGTGAGCAGTAGCAAACCCTAGAGAGAAAATAGAAAAAACTGCATTGAAAAACACTGAAGCATTCTTAGCCAATAGGCTGCATGCAGGTTAACACAGGAGAACCATAAAAACTTTGGCACCGTGCCTTTAAGACCCTGAGCACCTCCAGTATCCCACCATGCCTCAGGGGTGAAGGAAAGGTGACAGTTGGTTCACAGTTAGGTCAGTTCTTTTTTCCGGCTTCTTCTGAGAGGATCCTGGAGCATTGAGCTCTCAGTTTTTCTGAGTTTTTTATCAGAAAAATTATTTAAAAAAGCGTTTTTCATTTTTCACTCGACAAATAACATCTTTGTCTGAGCTAGGAAGGTTTTTTCTGACAGAAAAATGCCTTCTCTTTTTGTCAAATGCCCTGCTTGTGGGAAGAAGAAGGCCCAGTCAGATCCCCACTCTCTGTGCATAGTGTGCCTGCCTCAGAGTCACTGCCCTGACACTTGTAAGTACTGCAAGAACATGTCTAGGAGGACTCTGAAAGAGAGAGAAGATCCGTCTTCATGGGCTTCAGGAGAGGAAAAGAACATCGTCCTCCTCACTTCCCAGACATCCAGAAGGCCATTCTCAGGAGAGAATGGCCCGGTCGACGTCGACAGGTAGGAAAATACCTGTTTGTTCACCGTCGACGTCGTCGCTACCACCGTCTCACCGGCATAGATCGACGGCGACACACCCGACGTCGAAGGGAACGGCGTCGAAGGGACATCAGAGCAGGGGCAGGTCTCCGTCGACGGCAGCCCGCCGATCGACGTCGAGCCATCGCCGGCGTGCCCGGTCGCCGCCAAAGGCTGTGCGCCCCCGACGTCAGGACACACGGCGTCGTCATCACCACGACGGCACGAGAAACATCCGCCGTCAACCTCCCATCGCTCCACGTCGAGGCACACGACGGCGAGCAGGTCGAGGTCCAAGGAACGTCGTTCGACGTCAAGACATTCAACGTCGAGGCTCTCAACGGCGAGACAGGAACAAACGGCTGGGCGCCCCTCGACGTCGAAACAGCCATCGACGTCGATGCAGGTTTTACCTGTCCCACAGGGAGCAGAACATCGCCCCACGCCAGACAAGGCACCATCTCCAGTGGTCTCCATACCGAGCGGCTCTTCTCGGTCTAGAGCAGCATCATCTGGGCATGTCTCGCCCATCAATCTATCTCCGAGATGGCTGGAGAGCCTCAACAGACCAGCGGCATCCCCAGATTCGCAGTATTCGCGAATGTATTCACCTACTGCCTCCCTGCCAAGAACGCCATCACCGACAGCCAGGGCAGAACGGACTCGTTCAGCTCCTCATCAACCGACCGCGAGGCCTAGACGCTCTGCTACAGCGTCTCGCAGCAGATCTCGCTCTCAACGGAGATCCAGGTCGCGGTCAAGAAGATCACCCTCTTGGTCTTCATCAGGTTCTTCTGTCGGGCGTTACTCACCCATCCTTACAGATTCACCACCTGCTAGAGTCTCACCGGTGGATGATATTACCACATTCAACGAGGTGTTGCTAAGAGGGGCGCAGAAACTCAACATAGAGGTTCCAGAACCATCTACCTCCTCATCGATTATCTTTGAGACTCTACAACAGAGATCAGCGTCGAAAAAGTTGCTGCCTCTGGTGCCTGGCTTGCTGCAGCCAACTATGGACACTTTTCTGGCCCCAGCCTCGCTTAAGTCTGCACCGGCTAGGATTCTCAAGAAATACAAGGCTCCAGAACAAGACCCTTTATTCCTTAGAAAAGATCCGCCACCGGACTCGGTGATCATAGCTGCCGCCTGAAAGACCCACTCGGTGGCTTCTTCATCCACGGTACCCCCGGATAAAGAGAGCAGGCATTTAAACTCTCTAGGGAGAAAGATATGCGGGACGGCGGCTTCAGCAATGAAGGTCTCCAGTGCGTCTGCGCTCCTGGGCAGGTACGATCGTTCTCTGTGGGATTCCCTCAGTAGATTTACGGAAAAATTGCCCAGAGAAGACAGGCAAGATTTCCAGGAGATACTACAAGAAGGATGCCTGGTATCCAACCAGGTTATCAGCGCGGCAGCGGATGGGGCGGATTTGGCTGCTCATGGGTATGCACATGGTATCTGTGCGAGGAGATCTTCCTGGCTGAGGCTCACAGGCTTGAAACAGGAAGCACAGCAACGCATCCTGAATCTCCCATTTGCCGGGAGCTCTCTATTCGGTGCCCATGCAGACGAAGAGATGGCCCGCATGAAGACCGAGGTGGATACCTTGAAGGCGGTGGGCCTCGAAAGAAAGAAAGATTTCAGGCGGAGGTACAGGCCGTATGATAGGCGCCCTTTCCAGCAGAGGGTTCAAACCCCTCATTGGTCGCAAAGGTCACAACAGCGACAGGGACGCCCTCTCTTTCAACGAAGAAACACAAGGGAGCGAGGGTCAAGCAGACCTCAACAGTCCACTCCGAAAGCACCCACCAAGCAATGAAATCTTGCTTCCCTCGACACTGTACACCACTCCGGTGGGGGGATGTATTACGGCTTATCTTCACGAGTGGCACTCTATGACAAGAGACAAATGGGTGCTCAATATTGTCGAACATGGCTATTCTCTTCTTTTCAAACAGCCTCCACCACGCTTGCCTCCAACCAGAGACAATCCATCTCACCTCATCTTGCTACGCAAGGAGGCTCTCGCCCTCCTGAGAAAGAACGCCATAGAAAAGGTTCCACCTGCACAAAGTGGACAGGGGGTCTACTCCCGTTACTTTCTAGTGGCAAAGAAGGGTCGAGAGGGCGTTTTCAGGCCAATTCTGGATCTGCGGCTGCTGAACAAATACATAAGGAAGCAGAGGTTCAGAATGCTAGCGCTTCACCAGATTTTCCCTCAACTGCATCAGGGAGACTGGATGTGCTCCATCGACCTGCAGGATGCGTACTTTCACATCCCAATAGCTCCAAAGCATCGGAAATTCCTGCGCTTCCGAGTAGCGTTACAGCATTACCAGTTCAGAGTTCTACCCTTTGGCCTGAAATCTGCCCCAAGAGTTTTCTCGAAATGTATGGCAGTGGTGGCGGCGCATCTCCGAAGACAAAGGATATACATATATCCATACCTAGACGACTGGCTACTAAAGGCTTCTTCTCTGGAGCAGGCGAGAAGCCATCGGGACATTGTACTAAGAGTTTGCGAAGCCCTAGGTCTTCAGGTCAATTACCAGAAGTCAACATTGACTCCAACGCAGAATCTTCACTACCTAGGAGCTATCATAAACACAGAACTACAAAAAGTGTATCCTTCGGAGGAACGACTATCCTCAATAAACAAGAAGTGCCAGGACTTGTTGAGAACCAGTGCACCTACGGCACGTCAGGTGACATCACTACTAGGCTCCATGGCATCGTGCATTTTTATTGTCCCAAATGCCAGACTCCACATGAGACCCCTCCAAGAGGCATTGGAGACCAACTGGAGCCAAAGAACAGGTCGCTGGGAGGACACGGTGCGGCTACCGGAGGTAGCACTTCAGTCATTGAGATGGTGGATGCACAGACCTCACCTGTCAGTGGGTGCTCCGTTTCACCAGGTGCTTCCATCCGACACCCTAGTAACGGATGCACCTCTTCAGGGATGGGGGGCTCATCTGGGTCCTTTTCAAGCGCAGGGTCTGTGGTCAGACAAGGAAAAGCAGTACCACATCAATCTGCTAGAACTCAGAGCGGTCCATCTCGCTCTCAAGTCTTTCATACCGCTAATTCAGGGGAAAACTCTCTTGATACAGACGGACAATACAACCACAATGTATTACTTGAACAAACAGGGGGGAACGAGGTCCCTACCCCTATTGCGAGAGTCCCAAGCGATATGGCATTGGCTCCTGGCCAGAGGAATGTCAATTACAGCAGTTCACCTGCCAGGTCAGCAGAACGTGCAAGCAGACTTTCTAAGCAGACACCTGGAGGACGTTCACGATTGGGTCCTGCACGGCGAAGTCGCAGAATACATCTTCGCGCAATGGGGTCGGCCCCAACTGGACCTCTTCGCAGACGAAGTAAACAAGAAATGCCCAGACTTCGCATCCAGGTTCTACCGTCCGGGATCTCGAGGGAATGCCCTGTTGATCGACTGGTCAGGGATATTTCTTTACGCTTTTCCGCCGATTCCCCTCATTCCGGCAGTGATCAGCAAATTTTACAGATCCAGGACCAGAATGATTCTTATAGCGCCGCAATGGCCCCGACAATTCTGGTACACGGATCTCCTCAACCTGTCGGAAGAACCTCACAGGAGGCTGCCGTGCAGACCGGATCTTCTGAGCAGAATGGAGGGCAGGATTCTACATCCCAACCTACCCTCTCTGAGCTTAACAGCATGGCTCCTGAATTCCTGCAGTATGGGCACCTAGGGCTCTCACAGGAGTGCATGAGCATCTTGAAAGAGTCCAAACGACCTTCCTTGCGGCGTTCCTACGCTTTTAAGTGGAAGAGATTCTACATATGGTGCTGTCAGCAAGGTCATAATCCCATACAGGCGCAGGAGGATGTCATACTATCCTATTTGCTTCATCTAGCGAAGTCAGGTCTGCAGGTATCAGCTATTAAGGTACATTTGTCTGCTATTACTGCCTATCGCAAATCGCCTTCTCAGGAATCCTTCTTTACAAAACCTGTAGTCAGGGATTTCTTAGAAGGTTTGAAGAAAGTTTTTCCGCCAATTCGGAGGCCTTCTCCTCCGTGGGAACTGAACATAGTCCTGGCAAAACTTATGGGCCCTCCTTTTGAGCCTATCCATAAGGCCTCTTTACAACACCTTACGTGGAAGGCGGCTTTTCTAGTGGCCATTACTTCAGCGAGGAGGGTCAGTGAAATCCAGGCCTTGTCGGCAAAAGAACCGTACATGGTTTTTCATGACAATAAAGTGGTTCTACGAACTCACCCATCTTTCCTTCCGAAGGTGGTGTCAGAATTCCATATTAATCAGACCATTACTTTACCGACGTTCTTTCCCAATCCGGAGACTCCGGCAGAGAAAGCATTGCACTCATTAGACTTGAAAAGAGTGCTAAAATTTTATCTGGACAAGACAAAGTCGATTAGACACTCTAACCGTTTGTTTGTAAACTATGGTCATTTAAGGACAGGAGAGGCAGCATCTAAACGTACAATATCAAGATGGATAGTTTCTTGCATTGTTAATACTTATCAGCTAGCCAATAGACAATTGCTTGCACGGCCTAAAGCGCATTCAACAAGGGGTAAAGCAGCTACTGCTGCTCTCCTTAACAATGTTCCAATATCTGAGATTTGTAAGGCTGCTACATGGAATTCTGTCCATACGTTTACAAGACATTATTGTTTAGACTCAGATGCAAGAGCGGATGCCCAAGTGGGGCAGGCCTCTCTAAGAAATCTATTTGCGTAATACCTATCTATTCCTGCACTTCTATCGGACAGTCCACTGGGTTTAGGGATGGGCTTGCTAATCTATTCAATGTTTATGACTATTGATGAGGATCCCCTGGAAGAGAAGGATAAGTTACTTACCTGTAAATCCTAGTTCTCTTCCAGGGGTATCCTCATCAAAGTCATAAACAACCCACCCTCCTCCCCGGACGCACGTCTCCTAGAAGTGCAGGACAGACTGTGTTTTGAATCAGTTATGAAAATTGTCACCGTAAAAAGAACTGACCTAACTGTGAACCAACTGTCACCTTTACTTCACCCCTGAGGCATGGTGGGATACTGGAGGTGCTCAGGGTCTTAAAGGCACGGTGCCAAAGTTTTTATGGTTCTCCTGTGTTAACCTGCATGCAGCCTATTGGCTAAGAATGCTTCAGTGTTTTTCAATGCAGTTTTTTCTATTTTCTCTCTAGAGTTTGCTACTGCTCACTTCACTAATCCTAGTTTTAGGAGCTTGGGCACATATTTATGCACTACTGTAGTATTTAATATAAAAAAAATAAAATAAAAAAAAACTTCATAGAAATAAAGCATTTTTAGCCTGTTTTTAACATGATAGTCTGCATGATTATTTATTACACATGTATAATATGTGTATATTTGATATATGCTCCGGGGTCCCCGCACAAGGGCTGGAATATTCAATATTCAATGTTTATGACTTTGATGAGGATACCCCTGGAAGAGAACTAGGATTTACAGGTAAGTAACTTATCCTTCTCAGCACAGTAAGTGCACACTTATGCCAGTGTGAAATTGATTGTAAAATGCACCCAGAGGGCATCTTAGAGATGCCCCCTGAATACCAATCCCACTTCTAGTGTTAGGCTGACCAGTTTCTGTCACCCTGTCACAACCAGACAAGTTGCTGGCCACATGGGGAGAGTGCCATTGTCACTCTGTGGCCAGGAACAAAGCCTGTACTGGGTGGAGGTGCTCCTCACTTCCCCCTGCAGGAACTGTAACACCTGGCGGTGAGCCTCAAAGGCTCACCCCCTTTGTTACAGTGCCACAGGTCATCCCAGGTAGTGGAGATGCCCGCTCTTCCGGCCACTGCCCCCACTTTTGGCAGCACGACTGGAGGAGATAATTAGGAAAACAAGGAGTCACCACCCACCAGTGAGGACAGCCCCTAAGGTGCCCTGAGCTGAGGTGACCCCTGCCTTTAGAAATCCTTCATCTTAGTTTTGGAGGATTCCCCCAATATGGAACTGTGGAGTTCATGTTTGACAAACTCCCAGAGCGAATACTCTTATGGCTACCCTGCACTTACAAAGTCTCAGGTTTTGCTTAGACCCTGTAGGGGCATATTGCTCATGCTCTCATGCTTCTATACCCTCACCTGTAGCATAGGGCACATAGGGCACCCTGCCTTAGGGCTGCAAGGAATGCTACAGGGGTGACTTACCTATGCCAGAGGCAGTGGGATGTGGGGTGCCATGTCGACTTAGTCTTATTCTCCCCACCAGCACACAGAAGCTGTAAGGCAGTGTGCATGTGCTGAGTGAGGGGTCCCCAGGGTGGCGTAATACATGGTGCAGCCCTTAGAAACCTTCCCTGGCCACAGGGCCCTTGGTACCAGGGGTACCAGTTACTGTGTGCCAGGGCTGTGCCAATTGTGGGAACAAAGGTACAGTTTAGGGAAAGAACACTGGTGCTGGGGCTGGGTTAGCAGGATCCCAGCACACTTTCAATCACAACTACCATCAACAAAAGGCAAAAAGTTAGGGATAACCATGCCAAGGGAGGCATTTCCCTACACCCCTACCCTCCTAAAGAAAGAGGATGAGACTAACCTTTCCCAAGACAGTCTTCATTTTCTAAGTGGAAGAACCTAGAAAGGCCATCAGCATTGGTATGGGCAGTCCCAGGTCTATGTTCCCTGTAGGGATATGGACCAACCCAACAGTTTAGTGTTTTCTCCTTTCATTTGCATCAGCCATCTGAAGTGAGTACTAAACAGTTATGGTCTCAACTTCTTCAAGGGCCAAACCACAGCAAATTCCTCCCTCTTAATGGCACGCCAACACTGTTTCCTGGGGAGTAACCTCGTGCTAATAAAAGCAACAGGTTGGTCATCACTGGTTTGGGACAGGCCTGCTCCTATCCCATGCTCAGAGGCATCAGTCTGCACAATGAACTGCTTTGAGTAATCTGGAGCTTTCAAAACTGGTGCTGAACACATAGCTTCTTTCAGGGTGTCAAAGGCCTTTTGAAAGTCCAAGGTCCAGTTAACTTTTCTGGGTATTTTCTTGGAGGTACGTTCTGTGAGGGGTGTCACTATGGATCCATATCTCTTCACAAACCTCCTGTAGTACCCATTCAAGCCAAGGAATGCCCTGACTTGAGTCTGGGTTTTGGAGCATCCCAGTCCGGAATAGTCTGGATCTTGGGTTGAAGTGGCTGAACTTGGCTTCCACCTACAAGGTGTCCCAAGTAAACCACAGTATCCTGCCCTATCTGACATTTAGATGCCTTGATAGAGAGGCCTGCTGCTTTCAGGGCCTGCAAAATCTTTTTCAGGTGGACCAGGTGATCCTGCCAGTTGGAGCTAAAGACAGCAATATCGTCTAGATATGCTGCACTAAAGGACTTGAAGCCAGCAAGGATTCGATTCACCAACCTTTGGAAGGTGGAAGGGGCATCCTTTAAAACAAAGAGCAGAACAGTAAACTGATAATGCCCATCAGGTGTAGCAATTGCTGTCTTTTCTTTTGCTCCAGGTGCCATTTTGATTTGCCAGTATCCTGCTGTCAAGTCAAAAGTAGTTAAGAATTTGGCTGCACCTAATCTGTCAATGAGCTCATCTGTCCTTGGAATGGGGTGAGCATCTGTCTTGGTGACAGTTGAGCCTTCTGTAGTCCACACAAAACCTCATCTCGGTCTTGCCATCTTTGGTATGAGGTTTGGGGACCAAGACCACTGGGCTAGCCCAGGGACTGTCAGAGTGCTCAATCACTCCCAACTACAGCATGTTGTGCTTTATTTTACTTGGTCAGACTGTCTGAATATTTTATTCTTTACAGGGAAACTGTTTCCTGTGTCCACATCATGGCTACACAGGTGTGTCTAACGAGGGGTGAAAGAAAAGAGCTCAGCAAACTGCTGAAGGACCTTCCTTCAGTCAGCTTGCTGTTGGCCAGAGAGGGTGTCTGAGTAGACCACTCCATCTACTGAGCCATCTCTAGGGTCAGTGGAGAGGTTCTCTCTCTGCTTCCAGATCCTCATCAGTAAGCATTAACATGTTTACATCTGCCCTGTCATGATGGAGTTTAAGGTGGTTAACATGGATCACCCTCTTGTGGGTCCTGCTAGTGCCCAGGTCCACTGGGTAACGGCCACTCCATCTGTCCTGGAGTGCCCTGGAGAGCCACAGGCTCCAGAACATAGACTTTCTGCCCTGGCTGAAACTCAACCATAGCAGCCTTTTGGTCATACCATAGCTTCTGGAGTTGTTGATGGCCTCAAGGTTTTTGCTTGCCTTTTCCATGTACTCTTCCATCCTTTAACGTAGGCCAAGTACAGAGTCCACCACATCTTGTTTAGGCTCATGGAGAGGTCTCTCCCAGCCTTAGTTTACAAGTCTGTGTGGTCCCCTAATAGGATGGCCAAACAAAAATTCAAAGGGAGAAAACCCTACTCCCTTCTGTGGCACCTCTCTGTAGGCAAAAAGCAGGCATGGCAAGAGGACATCCCATCTCCTTTTGAGTTTTTCAGGGAGCCCCATGAGCATGCCCTTCAATGTCTTGTTAAATCTCTCCACAAGACCATTGGTTTGTGGATGGTATGGTGTGGTGAATTTGTAAGTCACCCCACACTCATTCCACATGTGCTTTAGGTAATCTGACATGAAGTTGGTACCTCTGTCAGAAACCACCTCCTTAGGAAACCCTACTCTGGAAATAAATACTAATGAGTGCTTTTGCTACTGCAGGGGCAGTAGTGGACCTAAGGGGAATTGCTTCAGGGTACCTAGTAGCATGATCCACTACTACTAGGATATACTGATTCCCTGATGCTGTGGGAGGTTCCAGTGGATCCACTATGTCCTCTCCTACTCTTTCAAAGGGGACCCCCACCACTGGAAGTGGAATGAAGGGGGCCTTTGGATGGCCACCTGTCTTACCACTGGCTTGACAGGTGACACAGGAGGTGCAAAACTCCTTTACCTTCTGGGACATACTGGGCCAGTAGAAATGGTTGACTAACCTCTCCCATGTCTAAGTTTGTCCCAAATGCCCAGCAAGGGGAATGTCATGGGCTAAGGTCAGAATTAACTCCCTAAACACCTGAGGCACTACCACTCTCCTAGTGGCACCAGGTTTGGGATCTCTTGCCTCAGTGTAAAGGAGTCCATCTTCCCAGTAGACCCTGTGGGTTCCACTGACATTTCCTTTTTCTTGTTCAGCTGCTTGCTGTCTTAGGCCTTCAAGTGCGGGACAAGGTTCTTGCCCCTTACACAGCTGTTCCCTTGAGGGTCCCCCTGGGCCCAAGAGCCCAACCTGGTAAGGCTCCAGCTCCATGGACTCAGTTCTCTCAGGGGATAAAACATCTTCCTGTGAAGAGTGGTTCTGTTTCTTGTGTTGTGCAGAAGCTGGTTCCACAGTCTTCTTTCCTTTTCTCTTGGAAGGTTGGGCCATTATTCCAGATTCCAACACTTCTTTTTCACCCTGAGCCCTGCACTGTGCCCTTGTCTTGACACACACCATTTCAGGGATACCCGGCATGGCTGCATGGATCTTGAGCTCTACCTCAGCCCATGCTGAGGACTCCAGATCATTCCCTAGCAGACATTCTACTGGAATTGCAGAGGAGACTACTACCTGTTTCAGGCTAGTGACCCCTCCCCATTCTAAAGTTATCATTGCCATGGGATGGATTTTAGTTTGATTGCCAGCATTAGTGACTGGATATGTCTGTCCAGCCAGGTACTGTCCTGGCGAAACCAGTTTCTCACCATTGTGACACTGGCACTGTATCCGCCAGGGCTTCTACTCTAGTCCTATTTATCAAGAGTTGTTGCGTGTATTTTTGCATGTTAGGCGGCCAGGCAGCAAGTGTGGCTAAATCCACCCCACCCTCTAAGACTAATGTAGCTTCAGTGTGGACCTCAATTTCCTCTGGGCACACCGTTGATCCCACCTGTAGACTTGCTAGTCCAGTACTAACTGGAGTAGTTGTTGTTGTGGGACTTTTCTTTAGACAGGCCTTGTCTCCAGTTTGCTGTCCATGCTGTCTACAGCTTTGACACCAGGAGTTCTTGGGATCAAAGTCTTTACCCTTATACCCATTTGTGGACTGTGAAAAGGCTCGGACCCACCTTCCTGAGCAGGTTTTTGGGGCCCTGTAGAAGACTTTCTCTTCAAGGGGATCCTCATCAAAGTCATGAACACTGAATATTCCCGCCCACGTGCGGGGACCCCGGAGCACATACAAACACACATGTATATGTATGAAATATCTATGAAAAATAACATTTACTTAGAGAATTTCAGTACAAACATAATATATACATGTGCAAACAGTCAGTGCAGCCTATTTAGAGAAGCAGGTTAAAAAATGCTTTATTTCTTGGAATTTGTTTTTTCAAACATAAATTGAAAACTTCAATTAAAGGTGAAAAGTCAAAGTAGAGGACATAGAAAATGTAAGCGCTCTATTTTAAAAGAGAAAAAACTACATTGAAAATAAAGGAGCATTATTAGCCAATAGGATACATGCAGGATAACCCAGCAGAACAGAAAATTTGGCACCGTGCCTTTAAGACCCTGAGCACCTCCAGTATCCCACCTTGCCTCAGTGGTGAGAGTTGGGTGACAGTTGGTTCACAGTTAGGTCACTTCTTTTTTCCAGCTTCTTCTGTGAGGATCCTGGAGCATCGAGCTCATTTTTCTGGTTATTTGGCCAGAAAAATTACCTAAACTGTGTTTCTCTCGTAGGGGTAGTTTCATTATAGTCAAAAGCGTAGAATATTCCCTCGACGTCGGGCGGTAGGAAAATACCTGTCTTTTCACCGTTGTCATCCCTTCCATCGTCGCATCACCTGGTGTCGAGCATACCGCTGTCAGCGTCAACTCAAGCGATGACGAAAGAAAAGGCATCAAGGCTTCAACCCCTCATCGGGGTAGTTCGCACACAGATCGACGTCGAGCAGGTACATCAGTACTTACACTCCGTCAAAGGCTGATCGTCATCCGACGACATCGGAGCCTCCGCCGTCAAAGTCGGCCTCAAAAGCTAGTTCGAGGTCCCCTCATCATGCGACGTCGAGCCACTCGTCTCCGTCTGCACAGTGCTCGATGTCAAGACATTCAACGTCGAGGCATGTTCATGCTACAGACCACCACTCGTCATCGAAGCATTCGACGTTGAGACTTGAGAAGACTGGAAGGTCTCGCTCGACGGCAGGAACTCATGGATCCCCGTCGACCGTAGCACAACGTCAATCGACGTTGAGGCAACCTTCACCTGTAACATCTCTCGCAAATGGTTTCTCTGCATACCAGCCCCCATCAAAAGTCACCTACACGACACAATCCTGAGATTGGCCTTCTCCACCAGGACCCATTAGTCACTTTTCAGAGTGAATCTTCAGGTGCATTTAGAGCTTCCTCAGCAGGACACACATCGCCTATAAACTTGTCTCCAAGGTGGTTGAAAAGCCTTAATAAAACACCTGCTTTTCCAGATTCTCAATACTCGTGACTTTTTTCACCATCAGCTTCTTTGCCCCGTACACCATTGTCAACAACTCTCTCTGAACGAGCAAGACCAACTACTGACCAGCCCACTCCTAGACGTCCGGGCAGCCAGTCAAGAAGTAGGTCACCATCCAGGAGACGGTCTAGATCCAGATCCTCTAGATCATGGCAAAGGCGGCGCAGATCTCCTTCATGGTCTACAGCATCACAGTCTTTCATCAGAGAAAACTCACCTACCTTGACTAACTTCCCTCCAGCAAGAGTATCGCCAATTGACGATAATACAGCCTTCAATGAGGTCCCAGAAACTTAACATAGATTTTCCAGAGCTGATTAAGTCATTGTCGGTGATTTTTGAGACCCTACATCAGCTTGTCTCCAACAGGCAGTTATTGCCTCTGGATCCTGGTCTTTTACAGCCAGCTGTGGACACATTACCCGCTCCGGCTAGCCTACCCTCTGCCCCGCCTCGGATACTAAAGAAATATTAAGCCCCACACCAGGATCCTTTATTCCTTAGAGTTGACCCACCTCTGGACTCTGATGTCATCAACAGTCACTCCAGATAAGCAGCGTAAATATTTGGATTCTTTGGGCAGGAAAATGTGTGGCACTTCAGCAGCATACATAAAGGTCTCCAGTGTTTCTGCCCTTTTGGGAAGGTAGAACCGTTCTTTGTGGGACTCTCTGAATAGGTTAGTTGATAAATTGCCTAGGGAAGATAGGCAAGATTTTCAGGAGGTCCTGCAGGATGGAAGTTTAGTATCCAACCAATTTATTATTGCTGCTGCAGACAGAGCAGATTTGGCGGCTCATGGCTATGCACATGGCATTTGTGCAAGGAGGTCCTCATGGCTTCTTCTCACAGGGTTGAGGCAGGAGGCACAGCACCTCATCTTGAACCTGCTGTTTAATGGAAGCCCATTATTAGAATCTCACACTGACGAGATGGCAAGGATGAAATCGGAGGTAGACACTATGAAAGCAGTGGCCCTAGATAGGCGAAGAGAGTATAGAGTACAGGCCTTATGACAAGCACCCTTTTCAGCAGAAGGTTCAAGCCCCTCATTGCTCCCAGAGGTCTCAACAGTAATAAGGGCAACCTTTCTTTCAACCACACAAAACTGCGAGAGATCGCGCTCCAAGCAGACCACATCAGTCTACCCCCAAGACAGCGGGAAAACAATGAGGATTTGCTTCCCCTAACCCTGGCCACCACTCCAGTGGGGGGGTGGGGGGGGGGGGGGAGTATTACGAATTACGCTCATCAGTGGCACACTGTTACAAAAGACAAATGGGTGCTAAACATTGTAGAGAAAGAGATACTCTCTTCGGTTCAAATCTCCTCCACCTCCTCTCCCACCCAGGTCAGCGCCTGCTCACTACTCATTACTACGAAAAGAAGTCCGCATCCTGTTGCAAAAAGAGCGATAGAAAAGGTTCCAGCGCCTCAGAGAGGGAAAGGAGTGTATTCCCAATATTTTCTGGTAAAAAGAAAGGGCAAGAAGGGGGTCTTCAGACCCATTCTAGATCTGAGGCATCTGAACAGATACATTTGAAAAGAAAAATTCTGAATGCTGGCCCTTCATCAGATTTTCCCTCAGCTACATCGAGGAGACTGGATGTGCTCCATGGATCTACAGGATGCATACTTTCACTTTCCAATCATAACAAAACATAAAAAAAATTCTACGTTTTGTAGTGGCATCACAACACTACCAGTTCAAGGTGCTGCCCTTCGGACTAAAATCAGCCCCTTGGACATTCTCCAAATGTGTAGCAACAATAGCAACACACTTGAGAAAAATAAATATCTTTATTTATCTATGCCTAGATGACTGGCTGCTCAAAGCCATCACCGCAGAACAGACTGTGAACCATCTCAACCTGGTTCGGTAAACTTTCAGCTCTCTGGGTCTGCAGATCAAGTTCCAGAAGTCCACTCTCATTCCAACTCAAACACTCCATTATCTGGGAGCAATACTAGACACCAAGCTAGAAAAAGTGTCCTTCGGAGGAACAACTATCATCAATAACGAAGAAGTGCCACACACTTCTCCAGACTCTGAGGCCAACGGTCCGTCATATAGCATCTCTGTTGGGCTCAATGGCCTCCTGCATTTTCATTGTCCCGAAAGCCAGGTTGCCTATGAGACCTCTTCAGGAAACTCTAGGGGATCAGTGGAATCAGCACACAGCCAAATGGGAGGACAGAATAACTCTTTCAACTGGGGCTCTAGCATAATTGCAGTGGTGGATGCGCAGACATCACCTGTTGGTGGGGCTACTTTCCACCAGACCACTCCTTCCGACACCCTGGTAACGGATGCATTATTACGGAGCTCACCTGGCCCCCCTCCACGCTCGGGGCCTATGGTCCAGCAAGGAACAGAGTGTTCGATGGCATCTGTCGCTGTAGATACACATGTTGTGCATAGCCCGCCATCTGGTGTTGGGTCGGAGTGTTACAAGTTGTTTTTCTTCGAAGAAGTCTTTCGAGTCACGGGACCGAGGGACTCCTCCTCTTTGTCTCCATTGCGCATGGGCGTCAACTCCATCTTCGATTGTTTTCTTTCCGCCATCGGGTTCGGACGTGTTCCTTTCGCTCCGGGTTTCGGAACGGAAAGTTAGCTAAATATCGGAAAAATTAAGTCGGTATTGTTGCGTTCGGGATCGGCTTAGTTAGAATCGACACCGAATCGAAGAGTGAAGAGCTCCGGTACCCTTCGGGGTAGTTTTCGATCCCCCTTTGGGGCCTGGTCGGCCCGACCGCGTGTAAAACAACGCTGATGGAACGGACCCCGTTCCGTTTCTGTCCTAAATGCCACAACAAATACCCGTATACAGACCAACATTTGGTCTGTAACCTGTGCCTGTCGCCTGAGCACAGTAAAGAGACTTGCGAGGCCTGTCGTGCGTTCCGGTCCCGAAAAACACTCCGTGACCGTCGAGCCAGAAGACTGCAGATGGCGTCCACGCCGACAGCTCACCGAGAGTTCGAGGAACAAGAGGAAGAAGAAACCTTCTCGATCAATGATTCGGACTCCGAAGAATTCGACGACCAAAAAACTGTGAGTAAGACGTCGAAGCCAGCACACAAGAAAATTGACAAGGCCCAGGGGACGCCACTGCCACCAGGCCATGGCTCGACCCATAAATTCGGTGAACGACCATCGGCACCGAAAAAGGCCGAAATGGTGCCGAGATCGTCCGACTCCGGTCGAGACACCGGCGCACAGCCTTCTCGGGACCGAGAAAGTGCTGCTGAAAAACATCGACGCCGAGATATCGGAGCCGAAACTGCTTGACGCAGAGACAGCGGTACCGAGGAAGATCGACGCCGAGAGCGTTCGACTCCGAAAAAGAAGAAGGTCACTTCGGAGCCGAAAAAGAGTACAGACAGGGTTTCGGTGCAAAAACAACCCGCAACCAACCCACCTACCGGTTCCTATTCAGAGTAGCAATCACTGTCCTCTCCGATGCGAAAGCATAGATTTGAGGAAGAGTTGCAATCCACCGAAGTGGACCACACTCAGAAACGTATTTTTATACAGGAAGGAACAGGGAAAATAAGCACCCTTCCCCCTATTAGGAGAAAAAGGAGACTGGAGTTTCAATCAGATCAAGCACCACAAACAAAAATGGTGAAAAAGGTAACTCCGCCACCCTCTCAAAAGGTAACTCCGCCACCCTCTCCTCCACCTGTAACTAACGTTTCACCGGCACAAACTCCATCACATTCCCCGGCTCACACCACCATGAGCCAAGGTGATCAGGACCAAGACGCTTGGGACTTATACGACGCCCCAGTGTCGGACAACAGTCCAGAGGCGTACCCTACAAAGCCCTCACCACCGGAAGATAGCACAGCATACTCACAAGTGGTGGCTAGGGCAGCAGAGTTCCACAACGTGTCCCTACACTCGGAACCAGTCGAGGATGACTTCTTATTCAACACCCTCTCCTCCACCCATAGCTCCTACCAAAGCCTGCCTATGCTCCCAGGAATGCTTCGGCACGCAAAGGAAATCTTCAAGGAGCCGGTCAAGAGTAGAGCAATAACACCAAGAGTGGAAAAGAAATATAAAGCACCTCCCACAGACCCTGTTTTCATCAGCTCACAGCTGCCACCAGATTCCGTCGTAGTAGGAGCAACTCGCAAGAGAGCCAACTCCCACACATCTGGGGATGCACCGCCCCCAGATAAAGAGAGCCGCAAGTTCGATGCAGCCGGAAAGAGAGTCGCAGTACAAGCTGCAAACCAGTGGCGCATCGCTAACTCTCAAGCACTACTTGCGCGCTATGACAGAGCCCATTGGGACGAGATGCAACACCTCATTGAGCATCTACCCAAAGAGCTACAAAAGAGGGCTAAACAGGTGGTTGAGGAAGGACAGAACATATCTAATAATCAGATACGCTCCTCTATGGATGCAGCGGACACAGCTGCAAGAACAATTAACACATCTGTGACTATCAGAAGGCATGCATGGCTACGAACGTCTGGTTTTAAACCAGAGATTCAGCAGGCAGTGCTCAATATGCCATTCAATGAGAAACAACTGTTCGGACCAGAAGTGGACACGGCGATTGAAAAACTCAAAAAGGACACTGACACTGCTAAAGCCATGGGCGCACTCTACTCCCCGCAGAGCAGAGGCACTTACTGCACCTTCCGCAAGACAACCTTTAGAGGGGGGCTTCGGGGTCAGGCCACACAAGCCAGCACCTCACAGACAACACCGTCCAGCTACCAGGGACAGTACAGGGGAGGCTTTCGGGGCCAACACAGAGGACAATTCCCTAGGAATAGGGGAAAATTTCAAAGCCCCAAAACCCCTACAACCAAGCAGTGACTCACATGTCACTCACCCCCTCCACACAACACCAGTGGGGGGAAGAATAGGTCAGTATTACCAAGCATGGGAGGAAATAACTACAGACACTTGGGTCTTAGCAATTATCCAACATGGTTATTGCATAGAATTTCTGCAAATCCCTCCAAACATACCACCAAAAGCACAGAAATTGTCAAAACAACATTCTGACCTTCTGGAAATAGAAGTTCAAGCACTATTGCAAAAGAACGCAATAGAACTAGTACCAAAGACACAAATAAACACAGGAGTTTATTCCCTGTACTTCCTAATACCAAAAAAGGACAAAACACTGAGACCAATCCTAGACCTCAGAACACTAAACACCTACATCAAATCAGAACACTTTCACATGGTCACGCTACCAGAAGTGTTACCATTGCTAAAGCAACAGGACTACATGACAACCTTAGAACTCAAGGACGCGTATTTCCATATACCAATACATCCGTCGCACAGGAAATACCTAAGGTTCGTATTCAAGGGAATACATTACCAATTCAAAGTATTGCCCTTCGGTTTAACAACTGCACCAAGAGTCTTCACAAAGTGCCTAGCAGTAGTGGCTGCACACATCAGAAGGCAGCAAATACACGTATTCCCGTATCTAGACGACTGGCTAATCAAGACCGACTCACTGACAAGGTGCTCGCACCACACAGATCAAGTCATGCAAACCCTCTACAAACTCGGTTTCACCATCAACTATGCAAAATCACACATTCTGCCTTGCAAGGTACAACAATACCTAGGTGCCACAATAGATACAACAAAGGGGATAGCCACTCCAAGTCCACAAAGGGTTCAAAATTTCCAAAAGATTATACAACGCATGTATCCAACACAAAAAATACAAGCGAAGATGATATTACAACTACTAGGCATGATGTCCTCATGCATAGCCATTGTCCCACACGCACGGTTGCACATGCGGCCCTTACAACCGTGCCTAGCATTTCAATGGTCCCAAGCACAGGGTCAGCTTCTAGATCTGGTGTTGATAGACCGCCTAACATACCTCTCGCTTCTATGGTGGAACAACATAAATTTAAACAAAGGGCGGCCTTTCCAAGACCCAGTGCCACAATACGTGATAACAACAGATGCTTCCATGACAGAGTGGGGAGCACACCTCAGTCACCACAGCATACAAGGACAATGGGACGTACATCAAAGAAAGCTGCATATAAATCACCTCGAACTACTACCAGTTTTCCAAGCATTAAAAGCATTTCAACCACTCATAACTCACAAATACATTCTTGTCAAAACAGACAACATGACAACAATGTATTATCTAAACAAACAGGGGGGGACACACTCGACACAGCTGTGCCTGCTGGCACAAAAAATATGGCAATGGGCAATTCACAACCACATTCGCCTAATAGCACAGCTTATTCCAGGGATCCAGAATCAGCTTGCAGACAATCTCTCTCGAGATCACCAACAGGTCCACGAGTGGGAAATTCACCCCCAAATTCTAAACACTTACTTCAAATGTTGGGGGAACACCTCAAATAGACTTATTTGCAACGAAGGAGAACGCAAAATGCCAAAACTTCGCATCCAGATACCCACACAGGCATTCTCAAGGCAATGCCCTATGGATGAACTGGTCAGGGATATTTGCGTACGCTTTTCCCCCTCTCCTTCCATATCTAGTAAACAAATTGAGTCAAAACAAACTCAAACTCATACTGATAGCACCAACATGGGCAAGGCAACCATGGTACACAACACTGCTAGACCTTTCAGTAGTACCCCACGTCAAGTTGCCCAACTGGCCAGATCTGTTAACGCAACACAACCAACAGATCAGGCATCCAAACCCAGCATCGCTGAATCTAGCAATCTGGCTCCTGAAATCCTAGAATTCGGACACTTAAACCTCACACAAGAATGTATGGAAGTCATAAAGCAAGCCAGAAGACCATCCACTAGACACTGCTATGCAAGCAAATGGAAAAGATTTGTTTGCTATTGCCATCATAATCAAATTCAACCATTACACGCATCTCCAAAAGATGTAGTGGGTTACTTACTACACTTACAAAATACGAACCTGGCCTTCTCTTCCATTAAGATACACCTAGCAGCAATATCTGCATACCTGCAGATTACCCATTCAACTTCACTATTTAGGATACCTGTCATTAAAGCATTTATGGAAGGCCTCAAAAGAATTATACCACCAAGGACACCACCCGTTCCTTCATGGAACCTCAACATCGTCTTAAACAGACTCATGGGTCCACCCTTTGAACCCATGCACTCTTGCGAAATACAATTCCTAACCTGGAAAGTTGCATTTCTCATTGCCATCACATCTCTAAGAAGAGTAAGTTAAATTCAGGCGTTTACTATACAAGAACCTTTTATTCAAATACACAAAAATAAAGTAGTCCTAAGAACCAATCCAAAATTTTTACCAAAAGTTATTTCGCCGTTCCACTTAAATCAAACGGTAGAACTACCAGTGTTCTTCCCACAGCCAGACTCAGTAGCTGAAAGGGCACTACATACATTAGACATCAGAAGAGCACTAATGTACTACATTGACAGAACAAAACAAATCAGAAAAACAAAACAACTGTTTATTGCATTTCAAAAACCTCATACAGGAAACCCAATATCAAAACAGGGTATAGCCAGATGGATAGTTAAGTGCATCCAAACCTGCTACCTTAAAGCAAAGAGAGAACTGCCCATTACACCAAAGGCACACTCAACCAGAAAGAAAGGCGCTACCATGGCCTTCCTAGGGAATATTCCAATGAACGAAATATGTAAGGCAGCAACATGGTCTACGCCTCACACATTTACTAACCACTACTTTGTAGACGTGCTATCCGCACAACAAACCACAGTAGGTCAAGCTGTACTAAGAACTTTATTTCAGACTACTTCCACTCCTACAGGCTGAGCCACCGCTTTTGGGGAGATAACTGCTTACTAGTCTATGCACAACATGTGTATCTGCAGCTACACATGCCATCGAACTGAAAATGTCACTTACCCAGTGTACATCTGTTCGTGGCATCAGTCGCTGTAGATTTGCATGTGCCCACCCGCCTCCCCGGGAGCCTGTAGCCGTTTGGAAGTTAGCTTCAACTTTGTACATTTGTAAATATATTCAATCTTAGTTAGGTACATACTTATTCACTCCATTGCATGGGCACTATTACTAACAAACAACTCCTACCTCACCCTCTGCGGGGAAAACAATCGAAGATGGAGTCGACGCCCATGCGCAATGGAGACAAAGAGGAGGAGTCCCTCGGTCCCGTGACTCGAAAGACTTCTTCAAAGAAAAACAACTTGTAACACTCCGACCCAACACCAGATGGCGGGCTATGCACAACATGTGAATCTTCAGCGACTGATGCCACGAACAGATGTACACTGGGTAAGTGACATTTTCATACTACATCAACCTGCTTGAACAGAGGGCGGTCCATCTTGCTCTCAAGTCGTTTGCTCCATCTCTCAAAGGAAAGTCCATTCTGGTCCAGAAGGACAATACAACCTCGAAGTATTATCTGAACAGGCAGGGGGGCACGAGATCTCGTTCTGTCTTGAGAGTCTCAAACCATCTGGCACTGGCTAATATCGAGGGGAATGTCTCTCACGGCGGTCCACCTTCCGGGACAACAAAACTCAGAAGCAGATTTCCTAAGTCGAAGTCTAATAGACTCCCACGACTGGGTTCTTCACAACGATGTAGTAGCAGACATCTTCCAACAGTGGGTTCAGCCTCAATTAGATCTGTTTGCAGACGACGTCAACAAAAAATGCCCAGACTTCCCATCCAGGTTCTACCGTCCAGGGACGCAAGGGAATGCCCTGTTGATAGACTGGTCAGGGATATTTCTCTTTGCCTTTCCATGGATTCCCCTGATACCTGCTGTAATCAACAAGTTCTACAAGTCCCAAACCAGGATGATACTCATATCCCCACAATCGCCTCAACAATACTGGTACACATGTCTCCTCCAGTTATCAGAGCGACCGCACAAGAGGCTGCCCTGCAGACCGGATCTCCTCCACAGATTAGGGGAGAAAATTCTATATCCCAACCTTCCCTCTCTGAGCTTGACAGCATGGCTCCTGAATTCCTGCAATATGGACATCTAGGACTCTCGCAGGAATGTATGAATATTTTAAAGGAGTCTAAAAGACCATCTACACGACGCTCCTATGCGTTCAAGTGGAAAAGGTTCTACATGTGGTGCCGGCAGCATGATTACAATCCTATTTTGGCCCAGGATGAGGTTATCTTGCCTTACCTGTTACATCTTGCGAAGTCAGGACTGCAGTTTTCCTCCATTAAGGTACATTTTTCTGCCATTACAGCTTATCGTAAGTCAGCCTCTCAAAAATCTTTCTTTGCTATGCCAGTAGTTAAGGATTTCTTAGAGGGCTCGAAGAAGGTTTTTCCACCGATTCGGAAACCCTCTCCTCCATGGGAATTGAATGTGGTCTTGTCTAAACTTATGGCCTCTCCTTTTGAGCCCATCCACAAAGCTTCTTTACAAAACCTTATGTGGAAGACCGCTTTTCTGGTAGCCATTACCTCAGCTAGAAGGGTCAGCGAGATTCAGGCTCTATGTTCAAGGGAACCCTTCACGGTTTTCCACGATAACAGAGTGGTTATGAAAACAAATCCATTGTTCTTGCCTGGGGTGGTGTCAGACTTCCACATTAACCAGACAATATCTCTTCCAATGTTTGTCCCCAAACCTGTTACTCTGATTGGAGAAAGCTTTGCACTTCCAGGACCTTAAGAGGGTTGTAAGAAAATGCCTCCTTGGGATGGTTACCCCCTGACATTTTGCCTTTTGCTGATGCCAGTTATGATTGAGTGTGCTGGGACCCTGCTAACCAGGCCCCAGCACCAGTGTCCTTTTCCTAAACTGTACATTTGCTTCCACAATTGGCACAGCCTTGGCATTCAGATAAGTCCCTTGTAAATGGTACCCCTGGTACCAAGGGCCCTGATGCCAGGGAAGGTCCCAAAGGGCTGCAGCATGTCTTATGCCACCCTCACTGAGCACATGCACACTGCCTCAAACCTTGTGTGTGCTGGTGGGGAGAAAATGACTAAGTCGACATGGCACTCCCCTCAGAGTGCCATGCCCACATCCCAAAGCCTGTGGCATAGGTAAGTCACCCCTCTAGCAGGCCTTACAGCCCTAAGGCAGGGTGCACTATATCACAGGTGAGGGCATAGTTGCATGAGCAGTATGCCCCTATAGTGTCTAAGCAAAACATTAACTGCAGGGTAGCCATAAGAGTATATGGTCTGGGAGTTTGTCAAACACTAACTCCACAGTTACATAATGGCTACACTGAAATCTGGGAAGTTTGGTCTCAAACGTCTCAGCACAATGAATCCACAGTAATGCCAGTGTGGGATTTATTGAAAAATGCCTACAGAGGGCAGAATAGACAAAAAATACAAGCCTGCGCCAATAGAACCCAGTTTATATCGCACAACAGGTACCACCAGACTCTATTGTAGTCAGCGCTGCAAGGAAAAGGGCACACTGGGACGAAATGCTCTATGGAGAGTGAGTAAACTCCTGCTAATAAAAGCAACAGGCTGGTCAAGGCCATCATCATTTGTTTGGGACAGGACTGCTCTTATCCCATGTTCAGAGGCATCTGTCTGCCAATGAACTGCTTAGAGTAATCTGGAGCTTTCAAAACTGGTGCTGTAACACATTGCTTGCTTAGGGTGTAAAAGGCCTTTTGACAGTCCACGGTCCAGTTCACTTTCTTGGGCATTTTCTTGGAGGTAAGTTCTGTGAGGGGTGTCACTATTGATCCATATCCCTTCACAAACCTCCTATAGTACCCAGTCAAGCCAAGGAATGCCCTGACTTGAGTCTAGGTTTTTGGAGCTGCCCAGTCCAGAATAGTCTGGATCTTGGGCTGGAGTGGCTGAACTTGGCCTCCACCTACAAGGTGACCCAAGTAAACCACAGTACCCTGCCCTATCTGACATTTAGATGCCTTGATAGAGAGGCCTGCTGCTTGCAGGGCCTTCAAACCCTTCTTAAGGTGGACCAGGTGATCCTGCCAGCTGGAGCTAGACAGCAATATCGTCAAGATAAGCTGCACTAAAGGACTCCAAGCCAACAAGGACTTGATTCACCAACCTTTGGAAGGTGGCAGGGGCATTCTTTAAGCCAAAGGGCACAACAGTAAACTGATAATGCCCATCAGGTGTAGAGAATGATGTATTTTCTTTTGCTCCAGGTGCCATGTGGATTTGCCAGTACCCTGCTGTCAAGTCATGGGTACTTAACAATTTGGCTGCACCTAATTTGTCTATTAGGTCATCTGCCCTTGGAATGGGGTGAGCATCTGTCTTGGTGAAAGTATTAAGCCCTCTGTAGTCCACACAGACTTGTGGACTTCCACTTTGATGCTTTCTTTGATTTGGTCAGACTGCTGAATATTTTTTTCTTTACAGGTAAACTCTTACCTGTGTCCACATCATGGCTACACAGGTGTGTCTGACCAGGGGTCAAGGAAAAGAACTCATCAAACTGCTGGAGGACCTTCCTGCAGTCAGCTTGCTGTTGGCCAGAGAGGGTGTCTGAGTAGACTACGCCATCTACTGACCTATCTTTAGGGTCAGTGGAGAGGTCAGGGAGAGGTTCACTCTCTGCTTCCTGATCCTCATCAGTAACCACCAACATGTTTACATCTGCCCTGTCATGATGGAGTTTAAGGCGGTTAACATGGATCACCCTCTTGGGGGTCCTGCTAGTTCCCAGGTCCACTAAGTAAGTGACCTGACTCTTCTTTTCTAGCACTCGGTAAGGTCCACTCCATCTGTCCTGGAGTGCCCTGGGAGCCACATGCTACAGAACCCAGACTTTCTGCCCTGGCTGAAACTCAACCATAGCAGCCTTTTTGTCACACCACAGCTTCTGGAGCTGTTGGCTGGCCTCAAGGTTTTTGCTTGCCTTTTCCATGTACTCTGCCATCCTGGAACATAGGCCTAGTATAGGAAGTTGGCTCTGTATATACTATTTCAAGGTGAGAGATAGTGTACACAGAGTCCAAGGGTTCCCCTTAGAGGTAAGATAGTGGCAAAAGTAGATAATACTATTGCTCTATTTTGTGGTAGTGTGGTCGAGCAGTAGGCTTATCAGAGGGTAGTGTTAAGCATTTGTTGTACACACACAGGCAATAAATGAGCAACACACACTCAAAGACTTAATAGGTTTTTATATTGAAAAATATATTTTCTTAGTTTATTTTAAGAACCACAGGTTCAAGATGTACAGTTAATACTTTAAATGTAAGGTACTTCACTTAGATACTTTAGGAACTTTGAATGAAAACAATATCATGTACAGTCTTTCTAAAAATGGCAATAAGCTATTTTCAAAGTGAACACAGTGAAAAAATCAACAGTTCCTGGGGGAGGTAAGTAAAGGTTAGTTTTGAAGGTAAGTAAAACACTTACAAGTCTCACGTTTGGGGCATAGGCAGCCCACCGTTGGGGGTTCAAGGCAACCCCAAAGTTACCACACCAGCAGCTCAGGGCCGGTCAGGTGCAGAGGTCAAAGAAGTGCCCAAAACACATAGGTGCCTATGGGGTACAGGGGTGCTCCGGTTCCAGTCTGCCAGCAGGTAAGTACTTGTGTCCTCTGGGGGCAGACCAGGGGGGGTTTTGTAGAGTACTGGGGGGGAGAGGGGAGAGAGGACATGAGAAGGCACACAAAGTACACCCTCAGCGGCACAGGGGCAGCCGGGTGCAGTGAGCAAAGCAGGGTTTTAGATTGAAAACAATGGAGGGACCCAGGGGTCACTCTAGCGTTGCAGGCAGGCACGGGGGGGGTGTCTCGGGACAGCCACCACCTGGGCTAGGCAGAGGGTCGCCTGGGGGTCACTCCTGCGTCGAAGTTCGGTTCCTTCAGGTCCTGGGGGCTGCGGGTGCAGTGTTGGTTCCAGGCGTCGGGTCCCTTGTTACAGGCAGTCGGGGTCAGGGGGAGCCTCTGGATTCTCTCTGCAGGGGTCGCTGGGGAGTTCAGGGGGTTGTCTCTGGCTAATCCAGGGCAGTCCTCTGAGGCTTCAGAGGTCGCTGGTCCCTGGTCCCTGTTGGATGCGTCACTGGAGCAGGTTTTCGAAGTTGGAGACAGGCCGGTAGGGCTGGGGCCAAATCAGTTGTCGTCTTCCTCCTTCTCTGCAGGCTTGTAGGTCAGCAGTCCTTCTTTTTTCTTCAGGTTGCTGGAATCTGATTTCCTGGGGCCTGGGGAGCCCCTAAAACTGAATTTAGGGGTGTGTTTAGGTCTGGGAGGGCAGTAGCCAATGGCTACTGTCCTTGAGGGTGGCTACACCCTCTTTGTGCCACCTCCCTGTGGGGAGGGGGGCACATCCCTTATCCTATTGGGGGAATCCTCCAATCTCAAGATGGGGTATTTCTCAAGGTAGTGGTCCCCTCAGCTCAGGGCACCTTAGGGCTGTCCTGACTGGTGGGTGACTCCTTGTTTTTCTCATTATCTCCCCTGGACTTGCCGCAAAAAGCGGGGGCTGTGTCTGGGGGGGGGGGAGGGGGCATCTCCACTAGCTGGAGTGCCCTGGGCATTGTAACAGGAAGCCTGAGCCTTTGAGGCTCACTGCTAGGTGTTACAGTTCCTGCAGGGGGGAGGTGTTAAGCACCTCCACCCAGAGCAGGCTTTGTTGCTGGCCACAGAGTGACAAAGGCACTCACCCCAGGGGGCTAGAAACTTGTCTCTCAGCAGCAGGCTGGCACAGACCAGTCAGTCCTGCACTGAAGGATTGGGTAAAATACAGGGGGCATCTCTGAGATGGGTCAAGCAGTCCTCTGGAACCTTTTCCAGTAAAGGTGAGCCACCTCTTTCATCCCACCATCCTGAGGTCAGGTATGCACATTGTCTATGACTAGTCGTCTCATATTTATGCTAAATACTTATGGTGATGTGTCTATAATGTTTAAAAATATATATATATATTTTCGATATACTGGTGTATGTTAACATATTTTCAATGTGTGTCTTGAACAGATTGCAAGAGTGTTACAATGTGCATATGTACTGCTTGCTACTCTGATTCAAGCAGGTGAATCTACGAAAGTTCCAATAGTGGAGTAAGATAAGTTACTTACCTGTATCTGTGGTTCTCCAGTATTGGAATCTTTCCTAGATTCACATGCGACCCACCCTCCTCCCCGGAGAAGCTCACTTCACCTCTTTTTCTTTGTCATGTTATATGCACTTGTGCTCTAACAATCCGAGGTACTGGAGCTTCACTCAGGAGGGTTCTAGAGGGTGGTGTCTCCTGATTGGTGGATTCTGAAGTTTGGTCCTTTTTCTTAAAATGACTCTGATAGACTGTTAAATTAAGAGGCCTAAGGGCTCTTGAATTTAACTCTATAGTAACACTGCTTGGTTAAATGTACCTGGGGCTCCCATCTTGACGATGGGGAATAATTCAAGCATGCAGATCTATGAAAGATTCCAATACTTGAGAACTGCAGTTACAGGTAAGTAACTAATTTTCTTCCCTAACTTATTCAAATTAGCCCTAAAATCACAGCTTGAATTGCAGAGCTATGAATAACCTACTACAGAACGGGATGCCATTACCTTTGTCAAGCTGATCTGAACCGGAATCTGATTTTACCACTTGGTTTCATGTTTGTCACTTATTAACAATATATCGTTTTGTTGTGCCTGCACCAGCCACCCACTAATAGATCCATCATCACTAACTGGGTATACCCAATCCATGTCCAAAATAGGTCTCGGAAAAAGGAAAAGTGCACTAAGCCAGAATTCTGTAATGAGCATGACAGGAAGCCCTGCATTAATATTCACCTGGTGGTTATGGCCATCCTTGACACACTGAAACTCAGTCTTTCATGTTCTAGTTTCCCTTTTATTATATTCTTGGTGTGCAGCCTTTCTTTTTTCTTTACTTAGTCTGTGGCTATTTTCCTACTGTATTGTAATGAACTTCATGCTAAACCACCTGTGCATTTATAATGCATCCCTTTGCAAGACCAGACTTGAGACGTTTGTTGTCAAGAGAGCTGACCTGTGGCTCCCAGTCCTAGTCTTCCAGAATTCTTTGCAACCCATTCTGCCACACAAATAAACTTACTCTAGAGTGTAGGATTTTTCGCATCATACCTCTTTAAACATTTAGCTTAACCGAGTTCATGTTATGCTGTCACTGTTCATTCCTTTTCAAATGTTGTTTTAGGTGCGTTTGGACAACCTGCTGGACGTGGTGCACCCCCACCTCCTGCTTTCACATCCTACATAGTTTCAACGCCACCTGGTGGATTTCCTCCCCCTCAGGCCTTTCCTCAGGGCTATGGCACACCGCCTCCATTCAGTAAGTGCCCATCTTCTGTCAGTCCGTGTCCAGTTAAGAGTGACGATGCAGAACCTTTTCAGTAAACCTTTGATTGAAACCTCTGTTTCTGTGCTTTGACATTTATTGAGTGTGTTGATAGGAACGATTGATGTCCTCTGGAAAGAAAGTGTATGTTTTCCTTAACGTTCTTGTTATTTGCAAGGTTTTGTGCGTGAAGTTGCATGTTTCTGTTATATTCTACATTCCTAGTGTGATTAAGAATATGGACGCCTTGTTGAGAATCTGGAACCATTTTTCCAGACTTGTTGAATTGCATCCTCGGCTGTGCTGAGCTTCATTATTCTACTGAAGGAGCCATCTGCGTAACAATGCCATTATGGTTTGACCAGTATAAAAACAAACTCTCATTATTTGATGCCCTTTTCAAACCATTTCATTTTTTTGGTATTTAGACTGTTTGTTTATTTCAAAGAAAAAACTGTCAACCAATTGATTTCACTTGCATTTGATTCTTTCCACTGAGAGTGTAAACCTTACATGTTTTCGCCCTGAAAACTGCAGTATCGAGTTTATGGGAACAAGACTTCCTCCTGAGTAACTGATAACTGGAATCAAAGGGATGCTAATGGTTCAGAGTCCTAAAATACTGTACTGAAGACCAATTTTAGTCTCGGCCTTCCGCCCTGATCTGCTGATGTATATGATCCTGTGTGTTTGGTATATGTCCTGAATCCTCAAACATATGATGTGCCTTGGTTCTGTGATCCTTTCAAGGCTGTTTTCTTGCCTCCTTTCTGTATAGGAGACTCCAGTTACAACGCTGCTTTCATGGAAGGTTATCTTCTGTATTTTGCCTTCTGATGTTAGAACTCAGCCCTCTCCTCCATTCTCTGCCTTCCATCATTGGGCTTCTGAGAAATGGCAACAAATCTAATCCTTTATGTTGAAGAATCAGTTTGTATGTCTTATAACTATAAGACCAAATCATACTTTGGTAAAGTGTTTGTTACTGGCGTTAAATAATTGGCCATCTGTGACAGCGCTGATGGTAACCATCCTCTGTTCACTGGCAGTCACTGCCCTAAAAAATTTAAAACAGTTATTACAGAATAATGGTAGAGTATCCAATCCGATGCTGGCTTGCCATGAACACCGTGTGCCCTCTCACTACATCAATCTTGTTTCAACCAAAAGTGTCTGTCTGTTTTTTGCGTTCCATTCTCCAGGACCTTGATTTGGTACAATCTGCTTTCTCGTCCTTGTTTCGGTTGGGGACACTCAAGTCCTTGAATTGTCATTATGATCATTGAGTTCTCAGTGTGATTGCTAATTAAGAGTTTCCACAATCACAACTGACAAAGACTTGGTTTAGGTAGACCCGGTCCTGGGTTGTTTTATGTACTGATTCAGAGAGGACCTTGCCTGACACTTCGGGTGGAACTGTTCCCATTGAAGCAAGGCAAGACTGATTTGCATATGGCTGGGGCCACAGTGAGGTGGCATGGTGTGCAAATTAACAATGGATTGGGAATGCAGCACTGAATAATTACCAATGGCCAAGATTAATTTAAGCATTCCATCCATCACTTTTTCATATACACCTGTGCTTTTTACATTTTACATGTATGTGCCCCTTCCTTTTGAAGGTTGTATTCTGGTGCCACATTTAAAATCTTGCACATCTCATGCCTTATTTCTTCCCTTTGAATAAAGTGCTGAAGCAGAACCAGCCCTTTCTTTCCTCAACTGATCTTCACTTCCTTCATGTGTGAAGGCCTCCCTCCTTCCATCGGGTTCCCAGTTTTGTTGTTTGGTGTCTTTATAGTCTCTGTATGCCCTTTTAACTGGTTAAGGATTATAAGATATCTAATTTAATTGGTCTCGTAAACAGTTGCTGGATTTTCTTTTCTTTTAGTTAAACTGGTTCTGGATTCTCAATATGGCTTCGATTTCCCTCACATTTTGGTGATCTTTACCCAAAAGGAAGACTAAGAGGATCATTAGTTTAAAGTAACTGGTCCATTTCCTGTTGCCCTTTCTCTTTTCAGCTTTTGGGTATGGTGCGGCACCTCAGCCTGATCAATTTGTCCCTTCAGGGGTACCACCCACACCTGCAACTCCCGGTACTTCAATTGCGTTTCCCCCATCACATCAAGCTCAGGATATGAACAAACCCCCTAACGCACAACCAGATTTTCCTTTTACACAATATGGTAAGTAAAATCTGGACAGTAAAGCTGTTTTCAGACTACCTCCAACTCGGATCCGTTTTTTTTTTTTTTTTGCATTGATATTCATGAAAGATACGGGGGAGGGTATTCCTATGTGATTGAGCGCCTGTAAAAACATCAGCACAAAATAAACGGGTTTTGATGTTTGCTCCAGAATAGATATCCCTAGTCTGTTCAGTACCTCCTCGATAGAGTGAGCGAGGTGCTCTTTGGCCTGGTCTGGGAACTGCATGCTTATTCTTTCATAGGTACATGGGCTTGTTCCCAGACTTCAGTCATATCCTGAGATTGCCGGGCCACATTGCTCTGAGTGAGTTAGGACTTGACACTGCTTTCTTGCCTGTCTGGGATATGGGGAATAGCAATAGTCAGGCTAATGAAAGTTTCTTTAGGGGGCTTTTGTAGTGCATGCCTCATCCGTTCCCACATAAAAAGCCTGAAGAAATCACTCTTTCCAGGAAATGCCTGCTTTGTGAAATTGTCCGAATGGATTTGACCTCTAAGTTGCCATGAAGGTCGTAAAGGTAAGAGACGGTAGGTCAAATTAGATCATCCTTCCTAGCAGTGGTCACTAACTGTTTTTTCATAAAGATGCATGCTAAATACATACAGTTACAGACCAACAATGGGGATTTGTCATCCATTTTAAGCATGTAAATATGGTTGGGATTGTGTTTTCTCAAGTATTAGACCCAGGACCAAACACCTTGAAGGTTTCAGTTTCTAACTGACACCAAAGATTGTAACAGAATGTCTTATTGCTGACGTGGGACTACATATTTGTTTTTGGAACCCAGACTGTTAACATGTGAATATGCCTTGTAAATGTAGAATGCTGTAATTCCCATGTTTGCTTAGTTATATTGGCCTTATGGAATTTGTCACACTTACTTGGATTAATATGCTCAAACCCACAACACACTTAACTGATATGCATGATCCCATAATGAGAATCCAGAAACCTGACTCTTCGGCTCCTGATTTGGACACCAAACTCTGTGCCTGTTGTATATTGTTTAGATATATCGCATAGTCTGTGTGTGAAGCCGTAACATCTCCGGATGTGGTGTTGAAGCAGCAGCTACCTGCTGAATGTCCTGTTATTTCCATCTTCTGTTTGACCCATCTTGTAACATAGAAATTATATGAATGTATACGTGTGTGTGTGTTTGTATATGTGTGATGGCATGTGTAGCTGCAGATACACATGCTGTCCATACCGTCTGCTGTCTAGTGATGGGCTCGGAGTGTTACAAGTTGTTTTTCTTCAAAGAAGTGTTTTCGAGTCATGGGATCCAGTGACTCCTCCTCTTCGGCTCCATTGCACATGGGCATTGACTCCATGTTACATGGTTTTCTTTCCGCCATCGGGTTTGGACGTGTTTCCTTTCACTCCGATAGTTCTAGTCGGAAAAGTTTCAAAACTCTCTAATCCTCGTCAGTATTGTTTCGATTGCGTTCCATCTCCTAACTGTAACGGTGGGTCAAACATCTTTATTCGCCCGTCGGGGTGCCCGCACCCAACTCGGGCCTGGTTGGGCTTGACTGCGTGGAAGCCCCATGGACCGGACCCCATTCTGCTTTTGTACTCGGTGCCATGCTAAATTTCCCTACTCTGACCAACATCTCGTCTGTAATCTCTGCCCTTTCCCCAAACCATCAGGAAGAAAATTGCAAGGCCTGCAGATCCTTCCGCTCCAAGAAACACTATGAGACAGAACAGCACGTTGACTCGAGATGGCATCCAAGAGCACCGAACGTCTCGATGTCGAAGAGGAGGAGATCATACAGACGGCTGTCTCCGTTCCAGGATCCGACTCCGAGCAGGAGTCTGAGGACAACAGACCGGTCACGGCCGGACAGCATATGAGTACACCTGCTTCAGCCAAGCCCAAACATAAGGCCTTGGGAACGCCACTGCCGGAAGACTATGGCTCGACCCGAAAAACCCACAACTTCGGCACCGAAAAAGGCCACACCACCCAAGCCATCAGACTCGAGCTGAGGCTCTGTCTCCGAGACCACTAAACATCGATCCTTCAAGTCGAATCCTCGAAAATAGTTTTCGGAGCCGAGGCCATCCTTGACCCTGACTTTTTCGATACCGAAAAAAACAGCTTTGGAGCCGAAAAAGCCAATTTACATGGAGGGACATGGACTTCCACAAGCACTCGAAGAAAGCCATAAACGTACTGAGGAACACCCAAAAATGGAGGCAATTGATGAAAGGCAAGCCAGGATTCACATCCATAAAGAGACTGGCAGAATTTTAATAGCACCTCCTCTAAAACCAAAGAGGAAATTAGCCTTTCAGGAAGAATTGGACACTGCTCAGCCTTCAGCTAAACTGCCAAGAACCAAAGAGAAACCTCCATCTCCTCAATTTTCTCTTCCTTAGTCTCCTCCTCACTCTCCCCATTTACTTATCTCTCTCTCCCTACTAGTCCTACGCCTATGGAGTTACCAGCTCACTCATTCTATTCGCAGCAGGACAATGTGGATCCATGGGATCTTTATGATCCAGACCCTATTTCAGACAACAACCCAGATTGCTATCCCTCTAAGCCATCACCACCAGAGGATAGTACAGGCTAGACTCAGGTCATAGCTAGGGCAGCATCCTAACACAATGTCGCCATGCATACTGAGCCGTTGGAGGATGACTTCCTTTTTAATACACTTTCCTCTACACATGCAACTTAACAGTCGTTTCCCATGCTCCTCGGCATGTTAAAGCATGCTGACCAAATATTCAAGGAGCCAGTTAAATCTAGAATAATTACTCCTAGGATGGAGAAAAAATAAAGCCACCTCCCTCTGATCCTGTCTTTATCACTCAACAGTTGCCGCCTCCAGACTCCGTAGAGGTAAGCACAGCCAGGAAGAGAGCAAACTCGCAGTCATCGGGATGCCCCCCCCCCTCTGGAAGAAGGACAGAGTATCTCGAACAATCAGATACGGTCAGCAATGGATGCAGCAGACACAGCTGCTAGAACTGTCAACAATCAATTCCCAGAAATCTCACCTTAAGCCAGCACAAATTCAATCTTATCTAGGAGCAATTCTGAACACTCAGTATTATCCAACCCAAATCAACAACAAATTCAAGCGTTTTACACTCTCATATCCCGATTACAATTCAATCAAACCTTCGCGTACAGGTTCTCACACCCTCGATCCAAGGGCAATGCTCTATGGATCAATTGGTCAGGGATATTTGCTTACTCTTTTTCCCTCTCTCCCACTAATTCCATTACTGGTCAACAAAATGCATCACACTTCTCTCACTATGATACACATGGCTCCCACGTGGGCACGTAAACACTGGTACACAACATTATTAGATCTGTCTGTAGTGCCACATCACAAGCTCCCAAACAGACCAGACCTGTTGACTCAAAACAAGGGTCAGATCAGGCATCCCAATCCCAGTATGCTCAACCTGGCGATTTGCCTCCTGAAGTCATAGTTTGGATATCTACAGCTTCCATCAGAATGTATGGACATTCTCAAACAAGCACGTAAACCTACAACCAGGCAGTGCTATGGAAATATATGGAAATATTTTGTATATTACTGCCAACCTAAAAACATTGACCCACTTAAAGCATCAGTATAGGATTATGTATGTTAATTGCTTAGTTTACAAAAAGCTAATTTTGCATATTCATCTATTAATTCATTTAACAGCATTATCAGCCTACCTACAAAATAGACAACATACCTCTCTCTTTAGAATTCCTGTCATAAAAGCTTTTAAGGAAGGCCTTAAGAGTCATTCTACCTGGAGCTCCACCAGTTCCTGCCTGGAATCTTAACAATGTGCTCACAAGGCTTATGGGTCCACCATTTAAACCCATGCATTCTTGCGCTCTTTAATTTCTCTCACGAAAGGTTGCTTTCCTGGTAGCACAAGAAGAGTAAGTGAAATTCGAGCATTCACTTTAGAAGAACCCTTCTTCCAAGTTCACAAACACAAAATAGTACTTAGGACAAACCCAAAATTTCTACCCAAAATGGTTTCACCATTTCACATCAATCAGTCAGTGGAATTGCCAGTCTTCTTGCCACAGCCAGATCGACAGAACAAAAGATTTCAGAAAATCTAAACAACTTATTGTGGCTTTTCAACAGCCACATTAGGGTAATCTTATTTCAAAACCGGGATTAGCCAGATGGATAGTAAAGTGTATTCAAACCTGCTATCTTAAAGCTAAAAGGCAACTATTAGCAACTCCTAAAGCACATTCTACTAGAAAGAAAGGAGCTTCAATGGCATTCTTAGGAAACATACCAATGGCAGACATATGCAAAGCAGCCACATGGTCCACACCTCACACATTTACTAAACACTACTGTGTGGATGTGCTATTTCGCCAACAAGCAAATGTTGGTCAAGCAGTGCTTAAACTAGCAAACTATTCCAACTCCTACAGGCTAGCCACTGCTTATTTTGGGAGGGGACTGCTTTTCAGTCCATCCAATGGAAAATGTTACTTACCCAGTAGACATCTGTTCGTAGCATGTAGTGCTGCAGATTCACATGCACCCTCCAACCTCCCCGGGAGCCTGTAGCTGTTGTGGGACTTTCTTTATGCAAATATGTATATACATTGCATGGACATCTTTTCTTACTATATATATGTACATATACATTTCTTGACTCCTTACTTCACCCTCCTGCGGGAAAACAATCTAAAAAAGGGCTCAATGCCCATGCCCATTATCACCGAGAGGAGTCACTCGATCTCATAACTCGACAAGCTTCTTCGAAGAAAAACAACTTGTAATACTCCGAGCCCAACACTAGATGGCGGACTTATGCATAGCATATGAATCTGCAGCACTACATGCCAAGAACAGATGTCTACTGGGTAAGTGACTATATATATATATATATATATATATATATATGTTCGATGGCATGTGGAGCTGCAGATACACATGCTATGCATAGCTCTTTTGACATCTAGTGTTGGGCTCGGAGTGTTACAAGTTGTTTTTCTTCGAAGAAGTCTTTTTGGAGTCATGGGATCAAGAGACTCCTCTTGGTTACAGTGCACATGGGCATCGACTCCATTGTTAGATTGTTTTCTTTCCGCTGTCGGGTTCGGACATGTTTCCTCTCGCTCCGAGATTTCAAATCTGAAACCTTAAACTCATTTAATCGTCTGTATTGTTCCGATCCCGTTCCATCTAGATTCGAACCGATAGTACCGTCTGAATATAGACTTTGCCCTTCTGGGCACGTGTGCCTGACTAGGGCCTGTCCGGGCCTGCCGCGTGGAAGCCTGATGGATCGGACTAAATTTCAATTATGCCCTCGGTGCCATGCAAAGTTTCCCTATACAGACCAACACCTGGTTTGTAATCTCTGTCTTTATCCGCACCACCGAGAAGAGGATTGTGAGGCCTGTCGATTGTTTCGATCCATGAAGAACTTGCGTGAACGGAGAGCCAGAAGGTTAGAGATGGCGTCGAAAAGTACAGAGCATGTCGACGTCATGGAAGAACAGACGCAGACAGCAGTCTCCATCCGAGACACCGACTCTGATCAAGAATCGGAAGAAGATAGGCTAACACTGCTGGCCAGGACATGAGTACGTCTGCCCCTACGCCCACATACAAAACTGCCAGAAGGCCATGGTTCGACCTGGAAAAAAGACCGTTGTCGACCGATTTTCGGGTTGGGCGCCAGAAAAGGCCACTCCTCTGTCCACTTCGAAGGTGAGTGAATCTGTAAAGAGTTCTGCCTCGGACTCCAGTAAGAGTCGTCAGTCCTCTGAGTCGAAGTTTCGACGCCCTGCTTCGGAGTCGAAACAACTGACTCCCATTTTCAGGAATGAAAAAGATCCAAACTTCGAAACCCAAGAAAGCTTCTTATACAGATGAACAAGGACTTTCGAGCCGCCTCAAAGTTCGAACTCAACGCAGAAATCTTACAGACCTTCTGATGAGGACACTGAGATTCAGCCTATACTGGAGGTTATGGATGAGAGACAATCTAGAATCCACATACACAGAGAGACTGGCAGAATTGTTACTGCACCTCCTTTGAAAACTAAAAGAAAGCTGGCTTTTCAGGAAGAATTAGACACTGTTCAACCACCAGCAAAAAGTTACAAACAAAAGGAGAAATCAGTACCTGCCCCTACTTCTCCTCCTCCTTCACCACAGCTTTCTTTTTTTACTCCACACACTAGTCCACCACGGTTGCCTTCACCAACGCACTCACAGTGCTCTCATGGGGTACAGTGGATCCTTGGGATTTATATGACCCGGATCCTATTCCAGATAATGATCCTGACTTATACCCCTCCAAGCCCTCTCCACCAGAGGACACAACCGCATACACTCAAGTTGTTTCCAGGACAGCTGCTTATCATGGGGTGCTTATGCATACTGAGCCCCTAGAGGAGGATTTCTTGTTCAACACTCTGTTCTCTACTCACTCTAGCTATCAGTGCCTTCCCATGTTGCCTGGAATGATCAAACATGCAGACCAAATTTTTAGTGAGCAAGTCAGTCAAATCATACTTTATTTCGACCATAGGTCATAAGAATTTACACATAAAATAGTAAAAAGAGAAAATGCATTTATCATCATTGTGCTTCCACACTGGCTTAAAATAAAATTTAGAATAAAAATAGCTTCTCTAAAACCTTCAAATACTGGCAATAAAAAGTCAATCTTTGGCTGTAGCCTGCTATAGTCCACCATTATTCCTGGTGCATAACTTAACATTTACATGCCAAGGTTTTTAAAACATCTGTATCACAATGTTGAAATAATACAAGTATTTACAAGCTAAAAGGTGGTTTCAGATTCAAATTTCCCGGAAAATACCATTCTCAAGATAAAACAAACAGACCCAAGATTTAAAATACTAGGTTGATGTTATAACGTGATACAGGTTTGTGATAATTTAGATAACATATTTTGATAAAAGGCGCCTACTACCTGCACAATCATATGAGCAAATGTAAGCACTGTCAAATCATTTGAGACACATGCACAGTGTGGCAGAAAGCTTATATCATAACTTAAAACAGATATCGGATTCATGTTAAAATGGCACAAATACCAAACAAGTGCATAATAATAACTCTTTACAGCTAGCACTGGTGATAGAATAGCAGAAACACAGGATGATTACCCACATATTGTCTAAAGGAAATCTGTTCCAAAGCCCTGTCCAAACGACATGGTCAAATAGTTCTTTACCCATAACGCGGGCTAAACACTGAAACCTGGTACTGTAATAGCCCTATGGCGAACGGACCAAGCTGCTGTCATATTTAGTAACCGCACTTACTACCAGTGTGGATGGGTCATATTTGCAAATTCTATGAGCATCGGCACGGTTGTATAAAAACAAAGCCTTGCACAACAGGATAATCCATGTTTTCCTTGGACTCTTATATAGGGGACAGAAGAAAAGCATATGTTCGGTTGACTCCACGAATGAATTGCAATTTATGCATTTATTGGTCTCAGAACTATTCTGCAACCATCGGGCAGTAAAACTGTTAACTGGTAGAATACCATATCTAAACTGAAGGAATAGAGCACAAGCATGTGCAGGTATTAGGAGAGCAAGGAATTGCTCAGGCCATGGCTCCTGTTTGGCGAGCAAGAATTCTGATGTTAAACGGCCCACCCCGTTACTATGAAGAATCTGCTCGTTGGCCTTCTCCCAGTATCTCAGTTTGACCAGTGAAATAGTGTTAGCTGGGATCGACTCGGGCCTCTTCAGAATTGGGGGAAACCCACATCATCCCGACTGATTTCATCTCCCTCAGCCAACTGACCTTTTTCCAGCTACTTTGATTCCTTATAAGGTCTTTGATTGCCTCGCAAAAAGGTACCAGTTCATCTGTTCTCCAAAGGCGAATCCAATATAAGAGAGGCCTCAAATCTGCTACATCTTTAATGCTATTCATCCCAAGATCAAGTCTAAGGGGGATCATCGGGGTACCTGTCCCCGTCCTGGCTATATATCTGATAAAATCGTTCTCTTTAATTTGTAGGGCATCCAGCTGTCTTTGAAAGCCCCATAGCTCTGCACCATACAGTGCAGCGCCGCCGATCTGCACTTTGTAGATTTCGGCAATGGGGTTTCTCTTCCAGGGGATCCTCATCAATAGTCATAAACATTGAATATTCCCGCCCTTGTGCGGGGACCATGGAGCATATATAAAATACACACATATAAAGTATGAAAAATGCCCGAAAAAAATATATATAGCATTTTTAGTAGACAAATTTTTCATACTCAACTCATATATACATGTGTAAAACAGCAATGCAGGCTATAATCATAAACAGGCTAAAATGCTTGATTTCTATGGAGTTTTTTTTTTTTTTTTTTTTTTTTTAGATCTTTACAAAATTACAATAAGGGAATAAATATCTATCAAAGCCCCAAAACTGGGCTTAGGGAAATAAGCAGCAGTAATCATTAGAGAAAAAAGAGAAAAAACTACATTGAAAAACAATGGAGCATTCTTAGCCAATAGGCTGCATGCAGGTTAACACAGGAGAACCATAAAAACGTTGGCACTGTGCCTTTAAGACCCTGAGCACCTCCAGTATCCCACCATGCCTCAGGGGTGAAGGAGAGGTGACAGTTGGTTCTTTTTTCCAGTTCTTTTTTCTGGCTTCTTCTGAGAGGATCCTGGAGCATTGAGCTCTGTTTTTGTGAGTTTTTCTCAGAAAAATACTTTAGAACAGCGTTTTTTCCTACTTTACTCGACATCTAACATCATTGTCTGAGTTTGGAAGTTTTTTTCCTGACAGAAAAATGCCTTCACTTTTTGTGAAATGCCCTTCCTGTGGGAAGAAGAAGGCCCAGTCAGATCCACACACTCTTTGTAGTGTGTGCATGCCTCAGAGTCACTGCCCTGACACTTGCAAACACTGCAAGAACATGTCAAAGAGGACTCTGAAGGACAGAGAAAAGATTAGGCTTCATGGGCTTCACGAGAGGCAGAAGACATCATCCTCTTCGTTTCCCAGGCAGCCAACAAGCCACTCTCAGGAGAGAATGGCTAGGTCGACGTCAGCAGGTAGGAAAGTACCTGTTTGTTCACCGTCGACGTCGTCGCTGCCACCATCTCACCGCCATAGATCACTGGCGACCCGACCGACGTCGAAGGATACGGCGTCGAGAGAACATGGCCATCGCAGGGGTATATCTCCGTCGACGGCAACCCGCCGATCGACGTCGAGCCATCACCGGCGCGCCCATTCGCCGCCGAAGGCCTCGCACCCCTCGACGTCGAGAGAGACGGCGTCGAGATCGCCACAGCGGCGAGAGCGAGGACATCCGCCGTCTGCCGCCCACCGCTCCACGTCGAGGCACACAACGGCGAGCAGGTCGAGGTCCAGAGATCACCGTTCGACGTCAAGACACTCAACGTCGAGGCAAGAACAACCGGCGGCGCTCCCTTCGACGTCATTACGGCTGTCGACGTCGACGCAGGTTTTACCTGTCTTGCAGGGAGCAGAACATCGGCTTCCACCAGCAGATAAGGCTGCTCCATCTCCAGTGGTCTCCATAAGGAGTGGTTCATCTCGTTCGAGAGCGGCATCGTCGGGCATGTCTCACCCATCAATTTGTCACCAAGATGGTTGGAGAGCCTTAACAGACCAACGGCCTCCCCGGATTCGCAGTATTCACGGATGTACTCTCCTACTGCCTGTCTCCCGAGAACACCATCACCGACAGCGTGGGCAGGACGGGCCCATTCTGCTTCTCGCCAACCGACCACGAGGCCTGGGCGCTCTGTTACGTCTTGCAGCAGGTCACGTTCCCAGCGACGATCTAGGTCACGATCAAGACACAGAAGATCGCCCTCTTGGTCATCGTCAGGGTCATCCGTCAGACGATACTCCCCCACCTTAACAGATTCTCCGCCAGCTAGAGTTTCACCGGTGGATGACATCACTACTTTTAATGGGGTGCTTTTCAGGGGAGCACTGAAGTTAAATATAGAGGTTCCAGAACCATCAACCTCCTCATCAGTCATTTTTGAGACTTTACAGCATAGAGCAGTTTCAAAAAAGCTACTGCCGCTAGTGCCTGGTCTGTTGCAGCCAACCATGGACACCTTTTTGGCGCCAGCCACCCTCAAAGATGCTCCTGCTAGGATTTTGAAAAAATATAAAGCGCCTGAACAAGATCCTTTATTCCTAAGAACAGATCTGCCGCCGGACTCAGTCATATTGGCCGCAACCCTAAAAACTCACTCAGTGGCATCATCCTCCACGGTCCCGCCGGACAAAGAGAGCAGACATCTAGACTCTCTGGGGAGAAAAATGTGCGGGACGGCGGCATCTATTATGGTCTCCAGCGCGTCTGCACTCCTAGGCAGATATGACCGTTCTCTGTGGGACTCTCTCAACAGGTTCACAGAAAAATTACCTAGAGAAGACAGACAGGACTTCCAAGAGATCCTTCAAGAGGGATGTCTGGTATCCAACCAAGTCATCAGCGCAGTGGCAGATGGGGCAGACTTAGCTGCACATGGGTACGCACATGGAATCTGTGCAAGAAGGTCTTCCTGGTTGAGGTTGACTGGTTTAAAACAGGAAGCACAACAGCGCATCCTAAATCTTCCATTCAACGGGAACTCGCTGTTTGGTACCCATACGGACGAAGAAATGGTGCGCATGAAAACTGAAGTGGACACCATGAGGGCAGTAGGCCTGGAAAGAAAGAAGGACTTCAGGCGGAGGTATAGGCCTTATGCCAGGCGCCCTTTCCAGCAGAGGGTTCAAACCCCTCACTGGTCCCAGAGGCCACAGCAAAGGCAGGGACGCCCTCTTTTTCAGGCTCGTAAGGCCACAAGGGAACGAGGGTAAAGTAGACCTCAGCAGTCCACACCGAAAGCGCCGGCCAAACAATGAGATCTCGCTTCCCTCGACACTGTACACAACTCTGGTGGGGGGAAGTATCACAGGTTATCTTCACAAGTGGCACTCTATCACAAAAGACAAATGGGTGCTCAACATTGTCGAAAATGGCTACTCTCTTCTTTTCCGGCAACCTCCACCACACTTGCCACCAACCAAATGCAATCCGTCTCACGTCAGCCTATTGCGCAAAGAGGCTCTTGCCCTTTTACGAAAGAAGGCAATAGAAAAAGTTCCACTTGCGCACAGAGGAAAGGGGGTTTACTCCCGTTATTTTCTGGTGGCGAAAAAAGGCAGAGAGGGCGTTTTCAGACCGATTCTGGACTTACGGCTTCTGAACAAGTACATAAGAAAGCAAAAGTTCAGGATGCTGGCTCTTCACCAGATTTTCCCTCAGCTACATCAGGGAGACTGGATGTGGTCCATCGACCTGCAGGATGCATACTTTCACATTCCGATAGTTCCCAAGCATCGGAAATTCCTGCGCTTCCGGATAGCCTCGCAGCACTATCAGTTCAAAGTGCTACCATTCGGCCTGAAATCTGCCCCCAGCGTCTTCTCGAAATGCGTGGCAGTGGTAGCGGCTCATCTTCTAAAACAAAAAATCTTCATTTACCCATACCTAGACGACTGGCTACTGAAAGCCTCCTCTTCGGAGCAGGCGAGAACCCATCGGGACATTGTGCTCAAGGGTTTCGAGCCTCTAGGTCTTCAAGTCAACTACCAAAAGTCCACCTTGATTCCAACGCAGAACCTCCACTACCTGGGAGCAATACTAGACACAGAGCTCCAAAGAGTGTATCCTTCGGAGGAACGACAATTCTCAATAAAGAAAAAGTGTCAAGACCTATTAAGATCCGACGCACCTACGGCCCGTCAGGTGACATCTCTGCTGGGCTCCATGGCATCATGCATTTTCATTGTCCCGAATGCCAGGCTCCATATGAGGACCCTCCAAGAGGCGTTGGAAAACAACTGGAACCAAAAGGACAGGTCGCTGGGAGGACAGAGTGCGGTTACCGATAGCAGCACGTCAGTCATTGCAATGGTGGATGCACAAACCTCACCTATCCGTAGGGGCTCCGTTTCACCAGGCAATTCCATCAGACACTCTGGTAACGGATGCGTCTCTTCAAGGATGGGGGGCTCATCTAGGTCCCCTTCAAGCTCAGGGCCTATGGTCCGACAACGAAAGGAAGTACCACATCAATCTGCTGGAGCTCAGAGCGGTCCATCTGGCTCTCAAGTGTTTTGCTCCATCGATTCAGGGGAAATCTCTCGTAGTACAAACGGACAATACAACCACAATGTATTACTTGAACAGACAAGGGGGAACGAGATCCCTACCCCTATCTCGGGAATCCCAAACAATCTGGCATTGGCTCCTGGCCAGAGGAATGTCGCTTACAGCGATTCACCTACCAGGTCAACAAAACGTGGAAGCAGATTTTCTGAGCAGACACCTAGAGGACACCCACGATTGGGTCCTACACGGCGAAGTCGTCAAAGACATCTTCACTCAATGGGGTCGGCCTTAATAGGATCTCTTCGCAGACGAGGTAAACGAGAAATGCCCAGACTTCGCATCCAGGTTCTACCGTCCGGGATCTCGAGGGAATGCCCTGTTGATCGACTGGTCAGGGATATTTCTCTACGCTTTTCCACCGATTCCCCTCATACCGGCAGTGATCAACAAATTTTACAGATCCAGCACCAGAATGATTCTCATAGCTCCACAATGGCCCCGTCAATTCTGGTACACAGATCTCCTCAACCTATCGGAACAACCTCACAGGAGGCTGCCGTGCAGACCGGATCTTCTGAGCAGGATGGAGGGCAGGGTCCTGCACCCCAAACTACCCTCTCTGAGCTTGACAGCATGGCTCCTGAATTCCTGCAGTATGGGCACCTAGGGCTCTGGCAGGAGTGCATGAACATCTTGAAAGAGTCCAGACGACCTTCTACGCAGCGTTCTTACGCGTTTAAGTGGAAGAGATTCTCCATATGGTGCTGTCAGCAAGGTCAGAATCCCATACGGGCTCAGGAGGACGTCATACTGTCTTACTCCATCAGGCAAAGTCCGGTCTGCAGGTATCATCTATTAAGGTACATTTGTCTGCCATTACAGCCTATCGTAAGTCACCCTCTCGGGAATCCTTCTTTACGAAACCAGTAGTCAAGGATTTCTTGGAAGGTTTGAAAAAAGTTTTTCCGCCCACTCGGAAAACCCTCCCCTCCATGGGAACTGAACATAGTGCTGTCAAAACTTATGGGCCCTCCTTTCGAACCTACACACAAAGCCTCTTTGCAACACCTTACATGGAAGACGGCTTTTTTGGTAGCCATTACTTCCGCAAGGAGGGTCAGTGAAATTCAGGCTTTGTCCTCCAAAGAACCGTTCACAGTCTTTCATGACAATAGAGTAGTTCTGCGGACTCACCCATCATTCCTACCGAAGGTAGTGTCGGAATTTCACATCAATCAGACTATTTCTCTACCAACTTTCTTCCCCAATCCGGAGACTCCGGTGGAGAAAGCGTTGCACTCCCTAGATCTGAAAAGAGTGCTCAAATTTTATTTGGATAAAACAAAATTGATTAGACATTCCAACCACTTGTTTATAAATTATGGTCATTTGAGAACAGGAGAGGCAGCATCTAAACAAACCATATCAAGATGGATAGTTTCTTGTATTGTTAATGCATACCAGTTGGCTAACAAACAACTACTAGCTAGACCTAAAGCGCATTCCACAAGGGGAAAAGCGGCTACTGCTGCCCTCCTTAATAATGTTCCAACATCTGAAATTTGTAAGGCTGTTACATGGAAGTCTGTACATACATTTACTAGACATTACTGTTTGGACTCAGATGCAAGAGCAGACGCCCAAGTTGGGCAAGCCTCTCTAAGAAATTTGTTTGCATGATACACATCTATTCCTGCACTTCTATCGGACAGTCCGCAGAGTCAAGGGATGGGCTTGCTAATCTATTCAATGTTTATGACAATTGATGAGGATCCCCTGGAAGAGAAGGATAAGTTATTTACCTGTAAATCCTAGTTAAAACTAGGATTTACAGGTAAGTAACTTATTCTTAATGGGGGGTAAACTATAGCTCTGGCTTTACGTCCCAAAGCCCCTCCTCTTTGGCATATAATATGTGTTCTTTTTCTGATATGTGCATCCCATCTACCTGAGTCCATCAGCCTAATTTCAAAATAATCAAACTCCTTGACCCTTTCCAATGGAATAGAATTCATTAATATTCTATCTTTCACTTTCTTCTTTCGCGAGCTGCAGACCATAAACTTATTTTTCCTGTCATTGACTTCCAGGCCGAAGTCTCTACAAAATAAACAAAATTGGTCAACCAGATTTTGCAATCTCGGGTGATTTTGCCAAGATGATAGTATCGTCCGCATAAAGCAATCCTGGGATTTTCTTACCTGAATTGTTATTACAATTAGTTAAATACTTAATACAGTTGTTTATATATAGAAGAAAGAGGGTAGGGGCAAAGACACAACCTTGCCTTACTACTCTCTCAATAATAACTGGGTCTGTTAATTCACCATCCATGCCACTCCTGATTTGGGCAAAAGTGCCTTCATGAAGTCAGACAATAAGGTTCAGAAGACCTATAGGGACTCCCATGTTGATCAGTGTCAGCCATAACTTATTCCTGGGTACCAGGTCAAAGGCCTCTCGAGGGTCAATGAAGGCCCCATATAGGTTTCCACCTCTGATGTCCACAGTCCTCCATTTAGTTGCCAAAAACATCAGGACTTGACCCATTGTACTAAAAGCAGGTCCAAACCCTGCGTGTAAATCGGAAATGGCCACACTCTGTAATCCACTCTGCTAAATAGAAAATCTGCTTCGTAAAACGTTTTTGAGAGTTGTCGAGTAGACTTATTGGACGATAATTAAAAGGGTTGCAAGGACTGCCTTTCTTAAAAAGGGTAACTATCTCAACTCCCCTCCATTTGCAAGGGATAGGTGCTCCTCCGCCTACTGCGTTACAAACCTTGTTCAAGTAGGGGGCCCAGATATCGGGGTTTGATTTATAAAGGTCGCCAGGTATTTTATTGAGGCCCGGGGCCTTTTCTCACTTGAGGGAAGCTATTGCTGCCTTAATTTCGGCTAGGGAAAACTTGATGAGCCAGTCAAAGCTAGAGTTATTACTCTGTATTGACAAAAAGTACAGACCTGCTCCTACAGACCCAGACTGTATCACACACCAATTTCCTCCAGATTCAGTTGAAGTGAGTGCGGCTAGAAAAAGAGCTAATAGCCAGTCCTAAGGGGCTGCTCCTCCACCTGATAGGGAGAGCAGGAAATTTGATGCTGCTGGCAAGAGAGTGGCCACACAAGCGGCCAACCAATGGCGAATTGCAAATTTGCAAGCACTTTTCGCCAGATGCGATACAGCCCACTGGAATGAGATGCAAGAACTCCTACAGCACCTCCCAAAGAAACATCAAAAGAAGGCACAACAGATTGTAGAGGAGGGACAGGCCATAAGTAACAATCAGATAAGGTCTGCTCTCTGCTGCAGATACAGCAGCCAGATGTGTCAACACTGCCATTACTATAAGAAGGCATGCATGGCTACGCTCTTCTGGCTTTAAACCAGAAATCCAACAGGCAGTACTCAACATGCCTTTTGGCAAGAACACTCATTTGGTCCTGAAGTCGATACGACCATAGAAAAGCTGAGGGAAGACTCAGACACTCCCAAAGCAATGGGAGCATTATACTCGTCACTGTATAGAGGCTCCTCTTGCAGGCCACAATTTAGGGGAGGATTCAAACCACAATCCTCTGAAGCTTGAACCTCCCAGGCAAAGCAGGGACAACAGCAGCAACAATATCAGAGAGGGGGATTTAGAGGGTCCTATGGAGGCGAATATTTTAGAAACAGAGGCAAGTCCAAGCCTCAAAACAAGCCGCTACACCATCCAAACAGTGACTTATTTCCTACCCCTCCACCACACACATCTCCTGTGGGGGGAAGACTACAGCAATTCCACTCTCCTTAGCAAAATACCACCACAGACAATTGGGTGTTATCAATTATCCGCAATGGCTATTGCCTAGAATTGATGTCCACCCCTCCAAACATTCCTCCACATTACCACACATTGTCCCCAGAACACAACGTTCTATTACAACAGGAGGTACAATCACTACTGCTAAAACAAGCAATAGAATTGATCCCACATTCTTAACAGGGAACAGGAGTATACTCACTATACTTCCTCATCCCCAAAAAAGATGGCACTCTAAGACCTATCCTAGACCTCAGGTCTCTCAATCTATACATCCTGTCAGAACACTTTCACATGGTAACTCTGCAGGACATCATTCCACTATTACAGAAACAAGATTACGTGACTGCTTTAGACCTCAAAGATGTGTATTTCCTTATACCCATCCATCCAGCTCACTGAAAATACCTCGGGTTTGTCACAGCAAGAAAACATTATCAGTTCAGAGTTCTGCCATTCGGCATAATTACAGCTCCAAGAGTGTTCACAAAATGTCTAGCAGTAGTAGCAGCCTACTTAAGAAGGCAACACATTCACATTTTTCCATATCTAGAAGATTGGCTAATAAAATCAAAAATCTTAACACAATGCCAACAACACATTCAATACATAATACAAACCCTACATACACTAGGGTTCACTCTAAATTACCAGAAATCTCTCCTTCAACCAGCACAAGTACAACCTTACCAAGATGCTAATCTGAATCTTCAAGAAGCCCTAACATATCCAAATACACAAAGGATACTGGCTTTCCAAAATCTAATACCACACATACAGCCAAATCAACAATACACTGTAAAATGTATCCTGAAGATTCTATGAATGATGGCATCTTGCATACCGATAGTACCGCATGCAAGGCCAACCATGAGGACACTACAACAGTGCCTCTCACAGCAATGGTCTCGGGGTCATTTGAGAGATCTAGTGTTGTTAGACTGCCAAACGCACACGTCCCTTCAATGGTGGAATCTCAGCAATCTAATGAAGGGGTGGTCATTTCAAGACCCTGTGCCTCAGACCACAATAACGGACACATCAATGATAGGTTGGGGAGCTTATCTAGACAACTTCACCATTCAAGGGGAATGGGATTCAAAACAGCTAAATTATCACATAAATCATTTAGAATTATTAACTGTGTTCCTTGAAGCGTTTCAGACGCTTCTCAAACACAAGACTGTCTTGATAAAAACAAACAATATGATGACCATGTATTACCTAAAGAAACAAGGCGGACACATTCATCTCAACTGTCCCTTCTAGCCCAAACAATATGGAAATGAGCAATTCACTATCAAATTCATCTACTAGCAGAATACATCCCAGGAACACACAATCAGCTAGCGGATCTCCTAAGCAGAACACACCAACAGATACACAAATGGTAAATTCACTCTCAAGTACTTCATCATTACTTTCAAAAGTGGGGGGACACCAGAAATAGACCTATTTGCAACAAACGCAAAATGCAAAAACTTTGCATCCAGACACCCACACCTTCTGTCCAAGGGCAATGCTCTATAGATCAACTGGTCAGGGATATTTGCTTACGCTTTCCCCCCCCCCCCTCCTGTTAATTCCACTTCTGGTCAACAAACTGCATCACACGTCTCTCACCATGATACTCAGAACCCCAACGTGGCCACGACAACATCGGTACACAACACTCCTAGACCTGTCAGTAGTACCTCACTGCAAACTTCCAAACAGACCGGATTTGTTAACACAAAACGAAGGACAAATCAGATATCCAAATCCCAGTGCTCTCAACTTAGCGATTTGGCTCCTGAAGTCATAGAATTTGGATACTTACAGCTTCAATTAGTATGCATGGAAGTTATCAAACAAGCATGCAAGCCTACAACTAGGCAATGCTATGCTAATAAACTGAAACAATTTGTTTATTACTGTCAATCTAAAAATACTGACCCACTTACAGCATCAATACAAGATATTGCATGCTACCTACTTCATTTACAGAAATCAACTTTAGCTTTCTCATCTATTAAAATTTATCTTACTTCCATACCAGCAGACTGTACAACATAGCTCATTCTTTAGAGTCCCAGTTATAAAAGCCTTCATGGAAGGACCAAAAAGTATTTTTCCACCAAGAACACCACCTGTTCCTGTTTGGAATCTCAATATTGTACCCACGAGATTAATGGGCCCACCTTTTGAACCCATGCATTCCTGTGAGATTCAGTTCTTAACCTGGAAAGTTGCTTTCCTAGTAGCTATTACTTCATTACGTAGAGTTAGTGAAATACAAGCATTCACTCTTGAAGAACCTTTTTTCCAAGTACACAAACATAACGTTGTACTTAAAACGAATCCAACATTTCTGCCTAAGGTGGTATCACCTTTTCACATTAAAAAAAACAGTGGAATTGCCAGTCTTCTTCCCTCAGCCATATTCAATTGCAGAAAAAGCCCTTCACACTCTTGACCTTAAGAGAGCTCTAATGTACTATGTGGATAGAACAAAAGAGTTCAGAAAAAAACTGCAGCTTTTTGTTGCTTTTCAACAACCACATAAAGGGAATCCTATCTCTAAACAAGGATTAGCAAGATGGGTTGTTAAATGTATTCAAACATGTTACATCAAGGCAAAAAGACAACTTTTAATCACACCTAAAGCACATTCCACTAGGAAAAAAGGTCCATCTGGGGCATTTTTAGGAAGCATACCAATGGCAGACACATGCAAAGCTGCCACATGGTCTACACCACATACATTTACAAAGCATTACTGTGTGGATGTATTTTCAAAACAGGCCGATGTTGGTCAAGCTGTACTAAGAACATTATTTCAAACAACTCCAACTCCTACAGGCTAGCCACCGCATTTATGGGAGGACAAACTGCTTTGTAGTCTATGCACAGCATGTGCATCTGCAGCAACACATGCCATCGAACGGAAAATGTCACTTACCCAGTGTATATCTCTTTGTGGCATGTAGTGCTGCAGATTCACATGCACCCTCCCTCCTCCCCGGAAGCCTGTAGTCGTTGCAGTTTTTATATTTTGTACATATGTATATACATTTACATGGACATCTATTTTTACTTACTATTTATATACAACATTTATATTACTACACTCTATCACCCCTTCCTACACCCTTTTGCGGGAAAACAATCTAACAACGGAGTTGATGCCCATGCACAGTAAGACCGAGAGGAGTGGTCACTCGATACTGTGACTCCGAAAAGACTTCGAAGAAAAACAACTTGTAACACTCAAGCCCAACACTTGATGGCGGAATAATGCATAACATGTGAATCTGCAGCACTACATGCTATGAACAGATGTACACTGGGTAAGTGACATTTTCCATATATATGATACAGTGTGTACTTACCTCCAGTTGGGGGTGGGGGAACTGCCTGTAGGAAGCTGGCCTGGTGTGTGTGGTGGGAACCTATGGTACTTGCACCTTATACCAGGTCCAGGTATCCCCGCTCAGTGAAGTGTAGGCAGTGCCTAGAAGCCAGGCTCTCTAGAGGTAGCTGTGGATGAGTAGCCAAGGCTTATCTAGGAGACATGCAAAACTCATGCAATACCACTTTAGACACACACCACTTACACACATGATTGAAAACACTCAGTTGTACAAAAACAAAGGTACTTTATTTTGGGCACAAATCACCACAAAATACTAGACAGGTGACCCACCCTTAGGAGGTAAGTAATACACTAAATATATACATTAGCAATCAGAAATAGGAATAGAAAAGATTAGAAAACAGTGGTGACGCTAGGGGGAGCACAAACCATATACAAAGAAAATGGAATGCGAACAAAGTACCCCCATCTAGGTAAGTAAACTGTGTTGAGGGGAGCTGGGAGTAGTGGAAAAACATAGAGGTAAGTAACACAGTACCCCCCCGCCCCCCCACCCATCCCCCAAGGAATGCAGGTGCAAAACACTGGATTTTCCCCAAACCACCCAAAAGGAGGAAAAGAAGAAAAAGACACCCTGAGAAGACTGCAAGAAAACCAGCAGTGGATTCCTGAAGACCTGTGCAGAGGGGACCAAGTCCAGAAAAGAGTCCAGTGGGGGTATGTGCCCCCACCCACCACACTGAAAATACATGAATTGGTCAGCGGTGAAGAAAAACAGGTCAGCACTGCAGCCCAGAAGCTGGAGAAGAGTTCCTGATGGATGCAGAAGATGCCCCATGCTGGAACGAAGATTGCAGACAGGTGTTGGTGCAGGAATTCCACCAAATTTGCGGATGGATGAAAAGAGGTGCTGCCAGGGACCATCAAGGCCCAGGAGGACTCAACCCGGGGTGGGGGTGGTTGGGTGGGGGGGTTTGGGGTCACAGGGGACACTCAGCGTCGCAGTGTCTCCACAGGAGAGGTGGCAGCACCCACAGGACGAGGACACAGAAGGTGCAAGGAGGAGCCAATGCAGCACTACGAAAGAGGATCCCACGCCACAGGAGAACCACGTAGGAGGTTGGGATTTGCAGGAAGTGGTGATGGAGATTGGAGTTGCACGTCGCCTGAAGATCCCTTGTTGGAGACGCAAACAAGCCTTGACAGCTGCAAGAGACCCTGTGCATGGGGAGTACCGTCCTGCATGGAAGGCAAAGGCTTACCTCCACCAAAGTTGGGCAGCTGGCAGAGAGGACCAAGAGGACTACTCCGGACCACCACCTTGATGCAGGATCCATGCAGCTCAGCAGGAGAAGGGATCAACGCAGCTGTTGTTGGTGCATGTGGTTGCAGGGGAGTGACGAGTTGCAGTCTTCTGAGGATGCAGGGCCAGGGAACTGTTGCAAAACTGGCAGGAACTCTGAATACAATGTTGCAGAAGAGTCTTCCTCGTGGATCTGCCGCTTGCCGATTCCTGGAATGTCCAGTCACGGTTCCGGTGGCCAGAAGTGGAGGTTGCAGAGGAGTCTTGCTGGAATCTTGCAAGCCAAATTTGAGTACCCACCCCAGAGGAAGACCTGGAATAGAGTTGAAAGGGGGACTAGTCACCTAACCTGGTAAGCACCTATCAGGAGGGGACTCGGACGTCACCTGCCTGGCCTGATTACTCAGATGCTCCCAGAGTTCTCTGCCAACCTTGGAATCAATATGGCAGAACACAGGGATCCTTTGGAGGAGCTCTGAGCACCACCCCTGGGGTGGTCACTCCCCTTTCCATTGTCCAGTTTCGTGCTAGAGCGGACACTGGGGGTCCCTGAACCGGTGTGGACTGGTTTATGCATGGAGGGCATCAAATGTGCCCTTCAAAGCAAAATCAGTGGCTTTGGGAGGCTACCCCTCCCAAGCCAGTCACACCAATCTCCAAAAGGAGAGGGTGTAACACCCTTCTCCCAAAGGAAATCCTTTGTTCTGCCTTACTGGGCTTGAGCAGATCAAGCAGCAGTAGGGCATAAACCTCTCTGAGGGGTGACAGCAGCTGGGGCTGCCCAGAAAAACCCTGAAAGACTGGTGGTAGCAATGCTGTGGGTCCTCTAAGGAGCCCCCAGAGTGCATGGAATCATACAACCAATACTTGCAAAAGTATTGGGATATGATTCCGACATGTTTGATATCAAACGTGCCTAGATTCGGAGTTGCCATTATGTAGCTGGCCTATGTCCAGTTCACGCACTCACAAAGTCCAGGAAAATGGAGCTGGAGTTCGTGGGTGCACCTCTGCTAGTGGAAGGGTCCCCTCACACAATGGTACTTGCACCCTGCCCTCTGGGCTGGAGGGCGTGCCATAGGGGTGACTTACAGTGACCTGGAAGTGAAAAGGCTGCTTGCACCCTTTCACGCAGGCTGCATTGGCAGGCCTGCAGAACACTTTGCAAAAGGTTCCTATGGGTGGCATAATACATGCTGCAGCCCATAGGGATCCCCTGGTACCTCAATTCCCTGGGTACCTATGTACCATATACTAGAAACTTACATGGGGGTATCATTGATGTGTGCCAAATGTAGGGTGTAAAAGGTTCTAGCAACCAAGTTATAAGGGAAAGAGCATAATCACTGGGGTCCTGGTTAGCTACCTAGGTTAGTTACCTCCTAGATAAGTCTTGGATGTTCAGCCACAGCTAGAGAGCCCTGGCTTCCTATACACTGTCTTCATTCACCAATAGGGGTTTTCTTGACCTGATATAAGGTGCCAAAACCACAGGTGTCCATCACACACCAGGCCAGCTTCTTACAAGCGTGTATCCGATACTCATTCCTGACTCGGACACGGAGCCGAACTGGCATTTCTTGACACCTATTCTCACTTTGGGTACATTGCTCCCTAGGTTGGCTCCTGACCCTTATTCTTACGTGTACAATGAGAGTATGGAGGGGGTCACTGGACCCTTTAGAATACCATCTTGATGACCCCATGGACTGGGCTCAGGATCTGTGTGAAGCCAGTGGTCTGGACACTTGCGCTGGCATGCTTTCTCCTCCAACTGTGGCTGCAGAGGAGGGAACGTCTTATGCAATGGTGGTGAGGAGAGCATCTGAGGTCCTGGGCCGCGAGCTGCCTTTGGTGGCCGTCAGGACCAACCTCCTGGCCGAGGTGCTTCAGCCTGGGGCTTCCTCTTCAGAACCCCTTTTGCCTTTTAATGATGTCCTCCTGGAGACTTGGTACAAACCAAGCACAGGGGATCCTGTTAATAGGACAATCGCCTGCCGCCATAGGACAGCACCTAATGAACCAGCGTTCCTGAACCAACACCCCACCCTTGAGAGCTTGGTTATCCAGGCCTCTACATCCCCAGGTGCATTCCCTTATGTAGCCCCAGATAGGGATTCAAAAAGAGAGGATCAGCTTGGGAAAAAGATGTTTTAATGTTTTCTTCCTCCGGTCTGGCATTGCGGCCTGTGAACACCTCATGCCTTTTGGGCCATTACTCCCATACTTTGTGGGACATAGTTGTGCAGGTGCTGCCACAGGTCCTGGAGGAGGCATGGGCCTTTTTCCTCTCAAGTTGTTGCTGATGGGAGAGATACAGCAAAGTTCACAATAAGATGTGGACTAGATACGATTGACTAACTAGGTAGATCGGTTGCAAAAGCAGTGACCTTGAGGCGCCACGCTTGGTTGAGGACCTCTGGCTTTTCAGGGGGTGTCCATGCTGCGCTTATGAACATGCTCTTTGATAGCACCCGTCTCTTCTGAGACAAAGAATCTGCGCTTGAGCATTTTAAAGATTCCCTGTCTACGACCTGGTCCTTTTACCTCGCTGCTGCCGCTTGCCCCCTTCAGTCTGCTTTTCGACCCTTTAGTGGCCATGGAAGGTGCATCCAACCCACTTCCCTTTCCATCCAGCTGCCGTGCTTGCTGCCCAGCCTCTGTGTGACCATGGACAGGGGATCCAACGTCCTCATGGATCAGGGGGGCAGCGGTCTGCGCAGTACACCACCCCCTCCCGATGCAGCCTCCAAACCTTACTAGTCCGGTGCTTCCTCATCAGGCACCAGTTGGAGGCAGGATTCGCCATCACCTGCCCTGCTGGGAATTCACTACATCAGGTGGATTTTGTAAATAGTCCGAAGGGGCTACTCCCTCACCTTCGAGACTACCCCTACATCTATGCCACTATCCTACGACTGGATGACGGGGGATCACCTGGCACTCTGCCAGGAGGCAAAGGCACTCTTAGCCAAAAGAGCCATAGAGAGGGTCCCTGAGCCAAAAGTAGGTTGTGGATGTTATTTCCGCTACTTTCTGGTGCCCACAAAGGACAAGGGCCTTTGCCATACCCTAGACCTCCAGTCCCTCAATCTCTTTCTCGAGAAGTTCAAAATGCTCACTCTGGCTCTGGTCCCATCTGCCCTGGACCCAGGAGGCAGGATGGTAGCATTGGACTTGTAGGACGCATATTTCCATATTCCCGTCCTGCCTGCCCACAGACATTACTTGCGTTTCACGGTAGGCCACAAGAAGTTTCAGTTTACTGTGCTCCCCTTTGGCCTTAACAGTGTCCCTCAGGTGGTCACCAAAATGATGGTGGCGGTCGAAGCTCATCTGCGCTGGTCGGGGGTTTTAGTCTTCCCCTACATCGACAGCTGGATATGGAAGGTGGGCATGCCCCAGGCTGTCGTCTCCCACCCCCAGCGGACCTCCTGAATTCACTGGGGATCAATATAAACATGCCAAAGTCCCACCTGATTCCTCTCAGACGCTCCCTTTCATCGGAGCTGTTGTGGACATAGTGCAGTTTCAGGCCTATCCTCCTGAGCTGAGAGTCCAGGATATATAGGCTATGATACCAATGTTTCAGCCTGTATCCTGGATTTCGATGAGAATGACTCTGAGGCTGCTGGTCCCCACTGCATCCTGCTGGCGACACGTGCCAGATAGCATATGCGGAATGTGCAGTGGGACTTGAAGTTCCAGTGGGCGCAGCATCAGGGGAATCTGACTTGTCCAGATCTCGGAGGGAACTGCACAAGATCTGCAGAGGTGGATTTTGAACCACGATTGGGTCAGAGGCAGATCCCTTTCCCAACCAGATCTGATATTAGTGACAGATTAGTCAATCCTGGGATGGGACGGCCACATGGGCGAGGCGGAAATCAGAGGCGTCTGGTCTCTGGTGGAGTCCGGGCTCAATATCAGTCTTTTGGAGCTCAGAGTAATCAGACTAACATTGAAAGCATTCCTTTCCTTCCCTCTCTGAAAAGGAAAGTGATGCAGGTGTTCACCAACACCACCTCCGTGGTACTGAACCAGCAGGGCTGGCTGGGGTCATGGGCTCTGTCAAGAGGCTCTGCGCCTCTGGAGATGGCTGGGACATCAGGGCTTTTCACCTGTGGTTCGACATCTGCCAAGCTCTCTAAACGAAACGCTAGAGCGGACAAACTCAGCCTGGTCAATCACGAATGACGTCTCCAACCGGAGGTGGCGCAAGGTCTCTTTCAGCAGTGGGGTGAGCCTTGGTAAGATCTGTTTGCCTCCACAGAGAACACGCAGTGCCAGTTGTTTTGCTCATTAAAGTTACAAGGTGGCACTTGCTCGGTGCCACTTTTCATCTCAAGTGGAACTCAGGCTTATTTTCTTCCAATACCACTTCTGCCCAGAGTTTGAGCCCAAGTAGTCCTTGTGGCTCCGGACTGGGCATGGATAGTCTGATATCCCGAGCTCTTAAGCATGGCCATCAATCCTCCAATCAGACTGCCTTTTTGGGAGGATCTTCTGTCTCAGCACCAGGTGTTGGCTCTCCGCCCGAACCTGTCCGGTCTCAACCTTCTTGTGTGGAGATTGAGTGGCAGTTGACAGCTTTTGACCTTCCGCCGGAAGTCTGTGATGTTATCTTGGCAGCCACGGATCCCACCACCAAAACTGTATACGCCTGTCGTTGGAAGAGATTTGTGGCATGGTGTACAAACAAATCTGTTGATGCCCTTCTCTGCCCCTCTATCTGAGGTCCTCTTGTTTATTCTTCCTCTAGCCCAGCAGAACTCTGTTTTGGGCACCCTCAAGGGTTACTTGTCTGCGATCTTTGCTTTCCTGAGATTACCTGACCAATCCTCTTTGTTAGAATCTCCTGAAGGGTCTTACCCATAGGTTTCCTCCTTCACCATTCATAATGACCCAATGCGATTTGAAATTGGTTCTTACTTTACTAATATGTGCTCCTTTTGAGCCACTTTATAACTGTCCACATAGACTTCTTACTCTAAAAACGACCATCCTTGTGGCCATCTCTTCTGCCCGCAGGGTGAGTGAGCTGCAGGCTCTTTCATTAAAGCCTCTCCATTTCCATCCATCCAGACAAGATTGTGCTTTGTACTAGAGCTTCCTGTTTACCTAAAGTGGTCACGGCCTTTCATTTAGGTCTTTCCATCACCTTACCTACTTTTTATGTGCCCCCACATCCTTCCTCCTGGACACCAAAAGAGCGTTGGCGTTCTATCTTAATCGACCAAAGAGCCAAAGAGTTCTAGGTGGATGATCAACTTTGTAGGTTATGTTGGTGCAAAGAAAGGTCACGTAGTGCAAAAAAGGCCATCTGCAGATGGGTTGTTCTCTGCATTAAAATGTGCTACGCATTGGTTAAGAAGCAACCCCTGGAGGGGTTGCATGCTCACTCCTCCAGAGTAACAGCTGCAACCACTGCGTTGGCACATAGAGTTCCAGTTCTGGACATGTGCCAGGCAGCAACGTGGGCATTATTGCACACGTTCACCAAACAGTGAGTCAGGTCCACAGGGACAGGTACTTTGCCTGTTCGGTTCTGCAGGACTTTCAAGTATGATCTTGGTTCGCAGACCCACCTCTGGGGATGGTATTGCTTGGGTATCTCTTCTAAGGTAAGGAATCTGCAACTAGAAGTCACTATCAGATAACTAAAATACTCACTTTTGGTAACAAATTATCTGGTAGAGACAGATTCTACTTGCAGATTCATACACACTACTCAAGAAACCCACCGCCGACCCAAAGGAGCTGAAAAACTACAGATCCATTTCTCTGCTGCAATTTCCAGCCAAAGTAAAGGAAAAGGCCTTAAACCATTAACTCACAGAATTCCTCGAGACACACCAAATCATAGACCCATCCTAACTCGTATTCATGACCAACCACAGCACCAAAACAGCACTTCTAGCAGTCACTGATGCCATAATAGACCACGGGGCACAGCCGCACTCATCCTCTTTGACCTCTCTGCTGCATTCAACACAGTTTCTTACTGCGCCAGACTCTACGACGCCGGCATCCGCAATGAAGCACTGGAATGGATCAGGTCCTTCCTCACCGGAAAAACAGTGTCAGACTACCACCGTTCACATCAGAACTAAAAGGAACATGCTGCGGTGTGCCCGAACATATTCTCTCCCTGCCCAACAACCCTGTAAAGGCCAAGAGAAGTGTCCACCATGGGATGAGAGCAGTCGCCGCCTGGATGGAAACCTGCTGCCTCAAACTCAGCTTGAACAAGACTGAGATCCTCGTAATCGGCTTCACCCTTTCCGTCTGGAGTGACTCCTGGTGGCCTGCCGTACTGGAAAACGCCCCTGCTCCCTCATACCATGACTGTAAACTGGGCATCATCCTGGACTACTCTCTGTCCATTACCTGCCAAGTCAACGCCGCCTCATCGCGATGTTTCCACACCCTCCGACTCCTTTGAAAGATCAGGTGGATCCCCTCCGACATGAGGAAGACAGTCACCCACACTCTCCTCACTAGCAAACTGTACTACGGCAATGCGCTCTATGCCAGCATCACCAAGGAACTGCAATGTGATGGACACCACCGCATCTCCTCCCACCTCAGAGACCTACAATGGTTCCCAGTCAAAAAGCACATCATATACAAACTTCTGATCCACACATTCAAGGCACTACACAACACAGGACCAGCATACCTCAACCACCGCCTCACCATCTACGCACCAAGCAGACAACTCTGTTCTTCCCAGCTTGCCCTCGCAGCTGTTCCCAAAAGGCATGCACAGAAGGAGGAAGATCCTTCTCCTACCTCGCAACTCAGACATGGAACACGTTAGCTCTCAAACTCGGGCCGATTCACTGAAGCAGTTCAGGAAGGACCTCAAGACCTGGCATTTCGATTGAGCAGCATGCCCGCAAATGGCGCCTTGAGACCGTACGGGTGATAAGCCACTCTTTAGAAATAAAGATTGATTAATTGATTGACTCCTTAACAATCCACCCCACTCTGCAAGCTGATTACTTCGGGCAGGGACTTCCCTTTCAGGGCCCTAGTTCTGATGCACCAGGGTCTGTGTTCTTCATGGCTCCGCACTTCTGGTGTGGAAAGTCGTGAAAAGAAACTGATCTCAGCACACCGGGGTGGCATCTATATAGGACCCACGACATCCTATCCAGGAAACACAACGCTGACGATGGATACAGTTGATTGACGCCACCTAACGGTGCAAAGGGGTTCTGCTCGAGAAGAATTTCCGGATCCAGACTGATGCCTTGGGGAAATTCTATGGTAAGGAATCAGCAACTAGAAAATGTCTATAAAAGATAATTTGTAACCAAAGGTAGGTAACTTGTTCTTTAACTGTCAAATATTATTTGAGCCGAATTGTGGGGTAGGGTTTATACATGTTTTTTTAAATCTTTGTAATGTGAAGCCTCGGGTGGATGTTAATACTGTTTTTACATACATTTGCCATTCTATTATATTTTTTTTTAAACATTTGGATTTTTACATTTCCCTTGGCTAGTCATGCTTTCTGTATTTCACACCAAGTGGATAAATATGCACCCCTAAGTCACTATGAGTCACACTTGTAGACCTTCCAAAATTGGTCATATATCTGGCTGTGGATCTTAGAAAAATGATTTAAGCGGTCAGACCCTAACTCCTATTTGGTGATTGCATTTTCTCAGTTTGGAGTTGTAAAGAAATGCCTTCCTTGGCATGGTTACCCCCTAACGTTTTGCCATTTGTTGATTGATTTTGTTGTTTTGCCAGTTATGATTGAAAGTGTGCTGGGATCCTGCTAACCAGGCCCCAGCACCAGTGTTCTTTCCCTAAACTGTACCTTTGTTCCCACAATTGGCACAGCCCTGGCACTCACATAAGTCCCTTGTAAATGGTACCCTTGGTACCAAGGGCCCTGATGCCAGAGAAGGTCTCTAAGGGCTGCAGCATGTATTATGCCACTCTGGGGACCCCTCACTCAGCACATGCACACTGCCTCACAGCTTGTGTGTGCTGGTAGGGAGAAAATGACTAAGTCGGCATGGTAAACCCCTCAGGGTGCCATGCCCACCTCTGACTGCCTGTGGCATAGGTAAGTCACCCCTCTAGCAGGCCTTACAGCCCTAAGGCAGGGTGCACTATATCACAGGTGAGGGCATATGTGCATGAGCACTATGCCCCTACAGTGTCTAAGCAAAACCTTAGACATTGTAAGTGCAGGGTAGCCAGAAAGAGTATATGGTCTGGGAGTCTGTCAATTACAAACTCCACAGTTCCATAATAGCTACACTGGGAATCAAACTTCTCAGCACAATAAATCCACATTGATGCCAGTGTGGGATTTATTAAACAATGCACACAGGGGGCATCTTAAAGATGCCCCCTGTATGCCAGTCCATCTCCTTGTGTTAGGTTGACCAGTTCTTGCCAGCCTGCCACAACCAGACGAGTTTGTGGCCACATGGGGTGAGTGCCTTTGTCACTCTGTGGCCAGAAATAAAGCCTGTAACACCTCAAAGGCTCATGCCTGTTGTTACCGCGCCCCAGGGCATCCCAGCTAGTGGAGATGCCTGCCCCTCTGGACACAGCCCCCACTTATGGCGGAAAGTCCGGAGGAGATAATGAGAAAAACAAGGAGGAGTTGCCTACCAGCCAGGACAGCCCCTAAGGTGTCCTGAGCTGACCTCTGCCTTATGAAATCCTCCATCCTGAGTTTGGAGGATTCCCCCAATAGGAATAGGGATGTGCCCCCTCCCCTCAGGGAGGAGGCACAAAGAGGGTGTGGCCACCCTCCAGGAGAGTAGCTATTGGCTACTGCCCCCCAGACCTAAACACAACCCTAAATTTAGTATTTAGGGGTGTCCCTGAACCCAGGAAATGAGATTCCTGTAACCTAAAACAAGGACTGCTGACCTGAAATCCCTGCAGAGATGACGGACACGACAACTGACCTGGCCCCAGCCCTACCGGCCTGTCTCCAGACTCAAAGAACCTGCACAGCGACGCATTCAGCAGGACCAGCGACCTCTGTGGACTCAGAGGATTGCTCTGCACCTAAAGGACCAAGAACCTCCCGAGGACAACGGCTCTGTTCAGCAACAAACTTGCAAAAAAGAAGCAACTTTTAAAGAACTCTCACTTCCCGCCAGACGCATGAGTCTTCACACTCTGCAACTGACACCCCCAGCGCGAGTCCAGGACAACCAACACCGCAGAGAGGACTCAAACGACGTGGACACCCTGAGTCGACCTCCCTGCACCCCCGCAACGACGCCTGCATAGAGGATTCAGAGGCTCCTCCTGACCGCAACTGCCCGGTAACAAAGGAACCCTACTCCTGGACCAAGCACTGCACCCGCAGCCCCCAGGACCGAAAGGAACCACCTACCAGTGCAGGAGTGACCAGCAGGCAGCCCTCATCCTAGCCCAGTCGCTGACCGGCCCAAGAAGCCCCCTGTGCCCTGCCTGCACCGCCTGAGTGACCCCCGGGTCCCTCCATTGCTTTCAATAGCAAACCTGACGCCTACTTCGCACACTGCACCCGGCCGCCCCTGTGCCGCTGAGGGTGTGTTTCGTGTGCTTGTGTCTCTTCCCTCCTCCCCTCCCCCTCCTGTGCTCTACAAACATCTTCTCTCCCACCCCCCCCCCCCCCCCCCATCTGCTCCCCAAGGACCCAGGTATTTACTCTGTTAGCAGACTAGGACCAGAGCACACTTGTTCTCCATAGGCGCCTCTGTGTTTTGGGCCCTCCTTTGACCTCTGCACCTGACCGGCCCTGTGTTGCTGGTGCTGTGGCTTTGGGGTTGCTTTGAACGGTGGGCTGTCTGTGTCCAGGAGACTGACTGCGTAAGTGCTTTACTTAACTGACAAACTAAACAAAACTTACCTCTCCCAAGAACTGTTGATTTTTGCACTGTGTCCACTTTTAAAATAGCTATTTGCCATTTTAACTAAAACTGTGTGTATTACTGTTTTTAAATCAAAGTTGTATACTTACTTGTGTGAAGTGCCTTGCATTTGATGTACTTATATCAAATTTGAATCTTGTGGTTCTAAAATAAAGAAAATATATTTTTCAATATAAAAACTATTGGTTTGGACTAAGTCTTTGAGTGTGTGTTCCTCATGTATTGCCTGTGTGTGTACAACAAATGCTTAACACTACCCTCTGATAAGCCTACTGCTCGACCACACTACCACATAATAGAGCATTAGTATTCTCCAGTATTGGGGTATCTTTCATAGATTCACATGCTTGAATCATTCCCCGTCGTCGAAGTGGGAGCCCCACAGTACATAGAATGCAATAATTAGAGAAAAGATTATTATTATTATTATTATTTTTTTTATATTGAAGTGAATAGGAGAAACACATTCAAATGTAGAACTATCAGCCTCTTTAGAAAGATCCCAAATTTCAGCCAATCAGGCGTGACCACCCCTTTAGAATCCTCAGCACAGAGGCTCAGTCTCTCAGATTTTCTACCGCACGTCGTGTGTAAGGGAGTCTCCCTAAGCTCTGCTCAGTTTTCTATCTCTTCAAGAGAAATTCTTAGAAACTTTCACTTTGCTCTTACTGCAGAATTTTTCCATCATGTCTACAGTAAGAAAAAGTCTTTCTGATGGATACAACTACCTGTGGATTCCTCACCTCATGAATACTCCCATGGCGCCAGCATTTGACGGAAATCTTCTTACTAGTCTCTGCACGTCGACGAGGACGTCACTCTAGCCCACGCGACGCCGTCTGACGTCATACAGGCAATAAGAAGTCCTCGCCGACGTGCCGATGACAGTTCCCTTTTTTCCGTGCATTCGAAACGGTTATCTTCGAGGGAGTTACTGTTACCTTCGTGGTTACAGTGTATTGTCTGCTGCGTAGTCTTCTCTGCGGTAACAATGTCTCAGAGGAAGTCGGGTTTCAAGCCCTGTCGAGAGTGTGGGGGCAAGATGTCAGTTACAGATCCTCACTCCGACTGTCTATGGTGTTTGAGCTCCGACCACGACGTCTCGACTTGCGATTCATGTCAACACATGAATCCGAAGGCCCTCAAAGAGCGCGAGGCCAAGTTATTCATGGCAAAGTCAAAGAAGAAGGAGAAACATCATAAGAAGTCTTCTTCGCCAAGGTCTCACCGGCGTCATCGAGACTCCCGGCGCCGTAGAGACTCACGACGTCACTCCAGCAAGGAGTCTCATTCGAGGTCACCTTCGGCTCGGCGTCGGAGGACTTGGGAGGTCAGCCCCACGGTCACGCCGCATCCATCGACGCCGTTGCCCTCTCCGGCGTCACCGACTTCACCTGGTCAGGCGTCAGTGATTGAGGTGGTGCAGCCTCTTGTGTTTTCTCCGGCGTCGCAGACGTCGAGGCCGGCGTCGGGGTCGCCTTCGATCCAGGCACCCCAGTATCCGGCTTTTCCCACTCCTGGAGCCGATAGTACCGCGTTTCTTAATGCGATGTATACCATCTTTCAGCAGATGGCTCCAGGAGCTGCTCCGGCTGGTCCTTCGGGGCCCTTGGCCTTTTCGTTGGGTGATCCTGCGCCTCTTCGGCCGGCACCCTTTATGCCCTTTCTCCCTTTTGGGAATGTGGGCTCGGCGCCGGTGCCGGCGTCGGTGGCCGCTCCGGTGGCTTCGGATGTTTCGGCCCCGGAGGTTGCCCCTCCGTCGAAGTCAGGATTTTGCCCTGTGACTCCGGTTGGTCCATCGGCTCCAAGACCTCGTCCTCCGGCTCCTGCCTCGGCGCCGAAGCTGCCTGTGGCGCCGGACGCGGCGTCAGATGCTTCTGGAGATCGGCGCCGTTCTTCGACGTCGGCGGAGGCCATGTCGACTCCGCGTATCGAGGAGAGACTTCATTCGAGGAGGCGTGCTCTCCGTCTTTTAGAAGAGCAAGAGTACCAGCGAGTCCTAGAGGAGGGAGAGATTGAGGACTCTGGAGACGGACTGCATGGTCTGGATACAGCCAGTGGGCTGGACACTTCCCCTGAGTGGGACCTTTCATCTCCAGGGGAATATACGGAGGAGGCTGCTTCCTTTCATGCTGTGGTGAGGAAGGCAGCGAGCTTTTTGGACCTGCCTTTGCCGGTGGCAGAGGCAAAGCAGAATTTGCTGACAGAGGTATTGCATCCGGCCTCTGCTGCAGCTGAGCCTCTCTTGCCATTTAATGAGGCTTTGCTGGATCCGGTGTTGGAGGTGTGGAAGAAGCCGGTGTCTTCCTCGGCCGTTCATAGGGCTGTGGCCAGGAGGTATCGAGCTGCACCATCTGACCCTGGCTTTCTCTCTAGACACCCTACGCCGGAGAGCTTGGTGGTGCAAGCCTCCTGTTCCTCAAAGTCAGCGCCTGGTTCCTTCCCGACGGTGCCTGGAGACAGAGACTCCAAGAAACTGGATGCGCAGTCCAAGAAAATATTTTCGGCATGCAGTTTGGCGTTGAAGGCCACCAACGCCACGTGCATTCTGGGGAGGTACATCCATGCGCTGATGGATGATATTTCGTCTTCATTCACGGAGCTTCCCCAGGGTCTTTTGGATGTGGTCTCGGACGCCCAGGCTGCCGCGACCCAGATTATCCAGTCTGGGCTGGACACGACCGACTCGGTGGCCAGGGCGATGGGCACGGCTGTGGTGGCAAGAAGACAGGCCTGGCTCCGAAACTCAGGGTTCTCTGCGGATGTGCAGTCGACCCTGCTGGACCTCCCGTTTGATGGGGACAGACTGTTTGGAGCCAAGGCAGATTCGGCCTTGGAACGATTTAAGGAGAGCAGAGCCACAGCCAAATCGTTAGGACTGCAAGCTCCTTCTTCCTCTGCCTCTTCTAGAATTTTCAGGAGGTTTCGGGGATTTGGGCGTGGCTCTTATTCCTCTTCCTTTCGGGGGAGGTTCCAGCAACCCGCCTCTTCCCTCCCCTATAGGTCATTTAGAGGGAGGGGGAGGGGTGGGGTCCGTACCAGAGGAGCCTCTCAACAGCACTCTGCCTCTTCCTCGTCCTCTGGAGGGGTGCAGCAGGGGAAGCAGCCTTAGGCTTCCACCGTTTCCCACTCACTCCTCTCCTGTAGGGGGAAGATTACAGCGTTTTCTCCACAAGTGGAGGTCTATCACAACGGACACTTGGGTTCTCGGCATTGTGGGAAAAGGCTACGCCCTTCCCTTTCGGGAGTTCCCGCCCCTCATCCCGCCCCGCCCATCTTATTGTTCAGAAGAACACCTCCTGTTGCTAGAACAGGAGGTTCAAGTCCTCCTTTCAAAGGGCGCGGTAGAGTTGGTCCCAGAGCAGGAAAAGGGTCGAGGTTGTTACTCAAGATACTTCCTGATTCCCAAAAAGGATGGTCAGTTGAGACCAATCCTGGATCTGAGGATCTTGAATTGGTTCCTCAAACAGGAAAAGTTCAAGATGCTGACCCTAGCACAGGTGCTTTTGGCGTTGAACAAGGAAGATTGGATGGTGTCTGTCGACTTGCAGGATGCTTACTTTCATATCCCGATACTCAAGTCGCACAGGAAGTATCTCCGGTTTGTGGTAGGGTCGCAGCACTATCAGTTTGCGGTCCTCCCGTTTGGTCTTACTTCAGCACCTCGAGTCTTCACAAAGGTGATGTCAGTGGTTGCGGCGGAGCTCAGAAGGAAGGGGATAGCAGTATTCCCTTACTTGGACGACTGGTTGATCAAAGCCAAGTCCCCGGAGCTTGTGTCGCATCATCTGCAGTCAACAACCCAGTTGTTGTTCGACCTGGGCTTTTCGGTGAACGTGCCCAAATCTCACCTGGAGCCCTCTCAGCGCCTCCTGTTCATAGGGGCAGTACTGGATACAACATTGAGTCGAGCCTTTCCTCCGCCTCAGCGGATTCAAGATATTCAGGAATTGGTTCCAATGTTTCGAAATGGAGCGGTAGTTCCAGTCCTCAAGGTCCTTCGTCTGCTCGGTCTGTTCGCCTCCTGCATTCTGTTGGTCACGCATGCTCGCTGGCACATGAGGGCTCTTCAGTGGTGCCTCCGAAGGCAGTGGTCTCAACACAAGGGAGATTTAGAAGGTACTGTCAAGATCTCCAGAGATGCTGCTGTGGAATTGAAGTGGTGGATTGCGGGCAACAATCTTTCACAGGGGAAGCCGTTCGCGCAGTCGCCACCAGTGGCCACGGTAATAACGGATGCCTCCACCCTAGGATGGGGAGCTCATCTGGGGGATCTGGAGATCAAAGGGCTTTGGTCTCCAGAGGAACAGGTGTTTCATATCAATCTGTTGGAGTTACGGGCTGTACGTTTGGCTCTCAAGGCCTTCCTCCCATCCCTTCGTGGTCAGTCGGTACAGGTCCTGACGGACAATACTACCACGATGTGGTACATAAACAAACAGGGAGGAGTAGGGTCGTACCTTCTCTGCAGAGAAGCTCTTCGGCTATGGTCCTGGGCAAAGGACCATCAGATTTGCTTGGTGGCAAATCATCTGGCCGGGGTCTTGAATGTACGTGCGGACAGTCTCAGTCGCCAATTCTCGGCAGACCACGAGTGGCGTCTCCATCCAGATCAAGTCTGTTTAATCTTCCAGATGTGGGGGTTTCCTCGGATAGATCTGTTTGCCACTCGGGAGAACGCGCATTGCCCGTTATTCTGCAGCCTCCAGTATCCGATGCAGGGAGCGTTGGGGGACGCGTTTCAGATAACCTGGTGCGACCAGTTGCTTTACGCGTTTCCCCCCATACCCTTGATTCCTCGAGTGTTGAGGAAAATTCGCCAAGACCGGGCCCAAGTCATCTTAATAGCTCCGGATTGGCCAAGGAGGGTATGGTACTCCGACCTTCTCCAACTCTCACTGTGCCCTCCGCTCCGTCTCCCTCTCAGGGCAGACCTCCTCTCGCAGTCGCAGGGGCAGGTTTTACACCCCAACCTCCAGAGTCTGCACCTACATGCTTGGAGATTGAACGGGGCAACCTGAGTTCCTTCTCTCTCCCGCCTGATGTAGTGGATGTTATCTTAGCGGCCAGGCGACACTCCACTAAATCTATCTACGCTAATAGGTGGTCTAAATTTGTTATGTGGTGTGGAGAGAGACAGATTGATCCCTTACATGCTCATCTGTCACATGTTTTGTCTTTTGCACTGTCTCTAGCGCAGAAAGGTTGTGCAGTAGCTACCATTAAGGGTTATTTGTCGGCCTTGTCAGCCTTCATTTGTCTTCCAGACCAACCATCGTTATTTAAATCCCCTATTGTTCTCAGATTCTTGAAAGGTCTTCTGAATCAATATCCTCCAAAACCATTCGTTATGCCTCAATGGGATTTGTCCTTGGTCCTGACTTTCCTTATGGGGTCCCCTTTTGAGCCTATGCATTCTTGCCCCTTAAGGTATTTGGTTATTAAAACAGTATTCCTGGTAGCTATAACATCTGCAAGGAGAGTGAGCGAGTTGCAGGCCTTATCGGTTAAACCCCCTTATATAACGTTTTATGGGGATAAGGTGGTGTTGAGGACCAAGGCTGCTTTCCTTCCGAAGGTTGTTTCACCCTTCCATTTGGCTCAGACAATCACTTTGTCCACGTTTTATCCTCCGCCTCATCCTTCAAAGGAGGAAGAAAGACTACATCGCCTGGACCCAAAAAGGGCGTTGAGCTTCTATATCGACAGAATGAAGGATATCAGGCTGGAGGATCAGCTGTTTGTCGGATACGTGGGCAAGAGGAGAGGAAAGGCAGTCCACAAGAGAACACTCTCCAGGTGGGTTGTTCTTTGCATTAAAATCTGTTACTCTTTGGCAAAGAAGGATCCGCCTGAGGGCATTAGAGCTCACTCCACCAGAGCTAAGTCGGCCTCTTCGGCCTTGGCCAGGGGTGTTCCTGTGGTTGACATCTGCAAGGCCGCAACTTGGTCGTCCCTTCACACTTTTGTGAAACATTACTGTTTGGACTCTGAGGTCAGAAGGGACGGTCATTTTGCACGGTCAGTGCTGCAGGATTTCTTGGTTTGACCATTTAGGCACCCACCGCCGGGCGTGGTACTGCTTTGGGACTCTATTCATGAGGTGAGGAATCCACAGGTAGTTGTATCCATCAGAAGAACGAGTTACTTACCTTCGGTAACGACTTTTCTGGTGGATACATTAGCTACCTGTGGATTCCTCACGGTCCCACCCGCCTCCCCGTTGCCTTTTTGGTCTCTCCAAGCAATCCTTGAGTGTGCTCCTTTTGGTCTTCAAAGTTGCAATACATTTTGCATGTATGATATTTGTATATATGTGTATATGTATATATAAATCTATATATATATTGGGTATATACATGATTCGTATGTATAAATATATTTATTTGTTTAAAAAAAAAAAAAAAAAAAAAAAAAAGGTTATATTAAATCTACAGCTATTTTATTGCAATGTTGTGTGATTTACAATATTAAGAGATGTTGCTTTGCTCTTTCATTGCATTGGGTTATTATTATTATTCTCATGCACGTAAAAAATGTTGGTACTGTCATCGGCACGTCGGCGAGGACTTCTTATTGCCTGTATGACGTCAGACGGCGTCGCGTGGGCTAGAGTGACGTCCTCGTCGACGTGCAGAGACTAGTAAGAAGATTTCCGTCAAATGCTGGCGCCATGGGAGTATTCATGAGGTGAGGAATCCACAGGTAGCTAATGTATCCACCAGAAAAGTCGTTACCGAAGGTAAGTAACTCGTTCGTTTAGGCCTTGTGGGACCTGTGGAAAATTGAGACTTCACTGTGAGGACCCTCACAAGGAATGTATCTACTGCCTACATCCAGAGCATAAGGTCAAGGACTGTAAGATCTGCAGGACCTTTCCCAACAAGACTCTGAGGGACAGAGAACTGGTGAACACCGCCACCCACATCGCCGGACACACGCTCTACCCTATCTTCTCCGCCAGCAAACACGTCTTCTTCAGCCACACCTCTGCCCTACACTGGACCGACCACAGCTGCGTCCACTTCACATTCCGACGCGAGACCTCCCACCTCCGCACTCAACCCACCCCTCGTCGACAGTGGAACAAGATCCCTGAAGAGCAACTCTTCTCCGCTCTCGCCGCCAACCAACCCACCCTCACCACCGACCCCAACGACGCAGCTCTCAACCTCACAAACTGGATCTCCAACTGCGCTGACAACCTTGCTCCCCTCAAACGCACGCATCGACAGACCAACACCAAAAAACCTCTCTGGTTCTCTGACACCCTCAAAGAATCAAAGAAAACTTGTTGTGCCCTTGAGAAGGCCTGGCGCAAGGACCACACCGCGGACAACATGACCGCCCTCAAGAACGCTACACGCGAACACCACCACCTGATCCGCACTGCCAAAAGGAACTTTTTCACCGACAGACTAGACAAAAACAGCCACAACAGCAGAGAACTCTTCAGCATCGTCAAAGAGTTCTCCAACCCCAGCGCCAGCGCCAACGCCGTCACGCCCTCACAGGATTTGTGCGAATCCCTCGCCACTTTCTTCCATCGCAAGATCAGCGACCTCCACGACAGCTTCGGACACCAGACCCAACCATACACCACTGAACCCGCTTCCCCGGACATCACCCTCAACAACTGGACCCACATCAACACGGAAGAAACCAAATCCATCATGAACTCTATCCACTCCGGCGCCCCTTCGGACCCCTGCCCGCACTTCATCTTTAACAAAGCCGACGACATCATCGCCCCGCACCTCCAGACCGTCATCAACTCTTCTTTTTCTTCTGCTACCTTCCCCGAATGCTGGAAGCACGCTGAAGTCAACGCCCTACTAAAGAAACCTACGGCTGACCCAAGCGACCTGAAAAACTTCCGCCCCATCTCTCTTCTACCTTTCCCAGCCAAGGTAATAGAAAAGACCGTCAACAAACAGCTGACCACCTTCCTGGAAGACAACAACCTGCTCGACCCTTCACAAACCGGATTCCGAACCAACCACAGCACGGAAACCGCCCTCATCTCAGTCACAGACGACATCAGAACCCTGATGGACAACGGTGAAACAGTCGCCCTCATTCTCCTCGACCTCTCGGCTACCTTTGACACCGTCTGTCACCGCACCCTAATCACCCGCCTACGCTCCACCGGGATCCAAGGCCAGGCCCTGGACTGGATCGCCTCCTTCCTCGCTAACCGCTCCCAAAGAGTTTACCTCCCTCCGTTTCGCTCAGAACCCACCAAGATCATCTGCTGCGTACCTCAAGGCTCATCGCTCAGCCCGACACTCTTCAATGTCTACATGAGCCCCCTCGCCGACATCGTACGCAAGCACGACATCATCATCACCTCCTACGCCGACGACACCCAACTTGTACTCTCCCTCACCAAGGACCCCGCCAGCGCCAAGACCAACCTACAAGAGGGTATGAAGGACGTCGCAGATTGGATGAGGCTCAGCCGCCTAAAGCTGAACTCTGAAAAAACGGAAGTCCTCATCCTCGGCAACACCCCGTCCGCCTGGGACGACTCCTGGTGGCCCACGGCCCTCGGCACCGCACCGACCCCCGCAGACCACGCCCGCAACCTCGGCTTCATCTTGGACCCTCTTCTCACCATGACCAAGCAAGTCAACGCCGTGTCCTCCGCCTGCTTCCTCACTCTCCGCATGCTCCACAAGATCTTCCGCTGGATCCCCGCCGACACCAGAAAAACCGTGACCCACGCCCTTGTCACGAGTTGCCTGGACTACGGCAACACCCTCTACGCCGGGACCACCGCCAAACTCCAAAACCGCCTGCAACGCATCCAAAACGCCTCGGCCCGCCTCATCCTCGACGTACCCCGCAACAGCCACATCTCCGCACACCTGAGACACCTGCATTGGCTCCCAGTCAGCAAAAGGATCACCTTCCGTCTTCTCACCCACGCACACAAAGCCCTCCACAACAAGGGACCGGAATACCTCAACAGACGCCTCAGCTTCTACGTCCCCACCCGCCCCCTCCGCTCGCCTCGCACTTGCTGCCGTCCCTCGCACCCGCCGCTCCACGGCGGGTGGGAGATCTTTCTCCTTCCTGGCGGCCAAGACCTGGAACTCCCTCCCCACCAGCCTCAGGACCACCCAGGACCACTCCGCTTTCCGGAGACTCCTAAAGACTTGGCTGTTCGAGCAGCGATAACCCCCCCTTTCCCCCCTAGCGCCTTGAGACCCGCACGGGTGAGTAGCGCGCTTTATAAATGTTAATGATTTGATTTGATTTGATCTACTGCCTACATCCAGAGCATAAGGTCAAGGACTGTAAGATCTGCAGGACCTTTCCCAACAAGACTCTGAGGGACAGAGAAGCCAGGCTCCTACTTTGGCTCCAGAAAAGAAAGGCCAGAGAAGCTCTTTCTGAGGAGGAAGAGAGTGACACTTCAGTGACCTCAAAGAAAAGGAAAGCGTGGCAATATTGACATCGTCGACGGCAACTTCGTCGACGCTGGCGGCACCGTTAGCGATTCCACCGACGACGGCTCCGTCGACGCCTACACCGTCGATGAGAATACCATCGACGAGTGCTCCGTCGATGGTGGCTCCGTCGACGACTCATTATCCTCATTTTGGAGCATCTCCTTACCTGCCGCAGAGAATTCTATCTATAAAGAGCAAGTCTTCTCTATTGCTTCCATCACATACATCGCCCAGTAAGGTCACACCAATTCCTCCGCAGCATCTATTTGCTGACGAAGATGATGACGATGATGTTTATTCTGATGATGGCTTCTTTCCGGTGGCACGTAGTCCATCTGAACTACGCATTAAGTGCCAAGAGGAGGATGAAGAGGAAGATCTCCAGCCTTATTCGGACCAGCAGGATCAAAGTCACCTACAACTTCAAGGACAGCAAGAACAGACAGTTCAGATGCCGGTCTCGTTGATAAACAACCTTCAACAGATGATGCAGGATTATTATTTGAGATTTCCTCCACCTGGTTCTTCTACCCCGGTACAACCTCCACAGACACCAGTGTCCACCCCGGCTAGACCTTCAGAATTTCCGGACCCTGCCACAGCACCTTCATCTGCTCAGGGTATTGCTTCACCTTCATCCGACGACGAGCAAGAAGAAGGTGAGATACAGGACTCTGACTCTCTCATTCCTGAATGGGATGAGTATCAAATCCAAACTCCATCTCCTTCTACACCACCACCAGTGGACTCTCCACCGCAGGACATTGGTGGCTTCCATAGTGTCATGGAAAGAGCTGCGAAAGATTCCAGCTGCCAATTACATCGAAGCAGTCAGACTGTTTTCTTTATGACTTCAAAGAAGATACTAGGAAGTCTGTAAGGGCCATACCCATTGTTGATTTCATTTGGGAGGAAGGCCTAAAGGTCATGCAGACTCCATCCTCCGTTCCAGCAGTCTTGCCGAGACTTGAGATGAAATTTGATTTGATTAGCCATCCTAAACCGGATTCGGTCATTTCGCAGGCAGCTCAGAGGAGGTCCAGGAATCCATCAGCATCTCTGACTGCCCCCCCCAGACAAGGAAGGACGTCGTTTGGACTCCATAGGGAAAAGGTTTTCAACTATGGCGGCCACCACTATTAGAGCAGCAAACTCTCTAGCAATCCTGGGGAGATACGATCGCCAGATGTGGTCTGACATGTCACAATTTATAGACATGTTACCTGAGGACAGTAGAGTAGAAGCACATAAGATTCTACAAGAAGGTGAAAAGATTTCGGCTGAAATCATAGACTCTGCCATTGATGTTTCCTCTACAGGTTTTCGTCAGTTGGCTGGGGCGGCCGTACTCAGGCACCAGGGGTGGCTCAAAGCTACTCCTTTTAGGCCTGAAGTGCAATTAAAGATTCTGGACATGCCGTATGATGGCGAGCTTTTGTTTGGCAAGCATGTCGATGATGCGTTGCAGTCTATTAAAGCAGACACTGAGACAGCCAGATCTCTGGCAACGCTACAATGCAAAAGACAGCCCTTTCGGGGAGGGAGAGGAACCTTTTCATATAGAGGAGGCTCTCAACAATATCGTCATTACTCCTCTTACCAAGGTCAATTTCGATCAACCTTTGGCCAGCAACAACCGCATTCCTTTCGTCAACAGTCATCCGCTCACTTCAGGCAACAAACGAGAGGAAAGTCTGCTTTCAAGGCCAAGGAGACGGCAAGGAAGCACTGACCCTCATCAACTGTCTGCACCCAGCCCCTATATCAACACTCTTATAGGGGGCAGAATTTCCAAATTTCTACACCAGTGGTCCAGAATAACTTCAGAACAATGGGTACTGGATATTATCAACCGAGGACATACACTAGAATTCAACCAACCTCCCCCTCATGTACCACCAAGAGGTCCCCCGCCAGCCCATCTCAAAGAGCTTATGGATCAGATTGCTATTTTAATGAAGAAGGGAGCAATAGAGGTCGTACCAAGGAGCCAGAGGGGAACAGGTTTTTACTCCCGCTTTTTCCTTATCCGGAAAAAGACAGGGGACTGGAGGCCTATTTTAGATCTTCGTTCGCTCAACAAATACCTCAAAAAACAATCTTTTTGCATGATCTCCCTTCAAGACGTCCTGCGCCTGCTCAACCGAGGGGACTTTATGACATCGTTAGATCTTCAGGACGCATATTTCCACTTTCCCATTCACCCCAATCATCGGAAATTCTTGTGATTCAGGGTTGCAGGCATTCATTACCAGTTCAGAGTGTTGCCTTTTGGCCTCAGGTCGGCCCCAAGAGTATTCACCAAGGTTTTGGCACCGGTGGCAGCCCACCTCAGACAATTAGGGGTACAAGTGTTCCCGTATTTAGATGACTGGCTAATAAAGGCACGAACAACATCGAAGGCTGCCATAGACACGGAGACATGTCTATCCCTTTTCGGAGCTTTGGGCTTAACAGTCAATTACCCCAAGTCTCACCTAGATCCTACCCAGAACATCACTTTTCTAGGAGCCATCTTGGACACTGTTCACGCGAAAGCCTCTGCTTCACAGGACAGGCGAAAGAAACTTCGAGACTTAGCAGCACGTCTCAGCAAAAGAAAGTCCGCTTCAGTGCGGACTTACAAGTCTTTGCTGGGGATGCTATCGTCTTGCATTCCATTGATAAAAGACTGTCGTCTGCACATGAGGACACTTCAACAGCAATTAGACAATCAATGGAAACAAATAGAAGGCTCTTTCGACGATGTAATCCGAATAACCCCATCAGCAAAGCAGGCTTTCGAATGGTGGAAGGATACTCCCCTCGTCTCAGACGGTCTGTCATTTCTGAAGGACAAGACCATGCACGTAATAACAGATGCATCCCTAGAGGGATGGGGTGCTCATTTGCAGGATCTTTCAGTGAGGGGGAAATGGTCCACTCAAGAATCGACTCTCCACATAAATGTATTGGAGTTGAGAGCGGTTGCTTTGGCACTCAAATCCTTCCTCACAAACATCAGGAATTCTTCAGTCTTGATAAAAACAGACAATACCACGGTCATGCATTACATCAACAAACAGGGAGGCACAAAATCTCGAGCATCATCTCTAGAGGCGCAAAAGCTGTGGCATTGGGTAATTCAACATCGAATCTCCATCAGAGCAGAACATCTCCCATGGATCACCAACACCTGGGCAGATGCCCTAAGCAGGACTCGAACCAGCTGCCACGAGTGGGAACTCAATCAGTCAGTTCTCGACCGTCTCTTTCGTCGTTGGGGCAAACCCACTCTAGATCTGTTTGCGACCAGAGACAACAAGAAATGCCAACACTTCGCAAGCTGGCGACCGCAGAAGGGATCAAAGGGGAATGCGTTTTTGATCAGATGGTCAGGGATTTATGCATACGCTTTCCCCCCGCTTCCACTCATCCCGAGACTTCTGCAAAAGATGAAGAGGGAACCATGCAGGGTTCTATTAATTGCTCCCAGATGGCCACGCCAGTTCTGGTTCACAGAACTTCTATTACTTTCGGAACAACCTCACGTTCGACTAAAGACAATACCGGAATTGTTAACAATGAACCAGGGTCAGGTTCGTCATCCCAACCCGACATCTCTTTGTTTATCAGCCTGGCTCCTGAATTCTATGAATTCGATGGACTAGATATCCCTCCAGATTGCAGGGAGGTGCTTGCCTGTTCCAGGGCTCAGTCTACAAACCGAACATATAAGTTCAAGTGGAAGAGGTTTTGCTTATGGTGCTCAACTTCCAACGTTCATCCTCTAAGGTCCTCTCCTGAACAGATTCTGCCATATTACATTTGGCTAAATCCGGCCTTTCACATTCATCTATCAGAGTGCACCTGGCTGCCATATCCCGTTTCCGACGGACGTTCAGTCACCTTCTCTATGGTCGTCCAGAATAATGAAGCAATTTCTCAAGGGTTTGTTTAGGATGTTTCCACCAATTCATCATCCTGCGCCGCAGTGGCATTTGAACATTGTGCTCTCCCAATTAATGAAACATCCGTTTGAACCCATTCATAAGGTGGATCTCAAATTCATTTCTTTTAAAACAGCCCTTCTTCTGGCCTTGACGTCAGCGAAGAGGGTCAGCGATATCCAAGCCTTCACAATTTCTCCACCTTTCCTCCAATTCAAGCCAGAGGTGGTCATTTTGAGAACTAATCCGAAGTTTATACCTAAGGTTCCATCATCTTTTCACCTAAATGAACCGGTGGTTCTCAGAAATCTTTTTCCAAATCCACAAATTGCAGCGGAACGAGCTCTACACTCTCTAGACATTAAAAGCTGTTTAAAATTTTATATACAAAGGGCAATCAACTTCCGTAAATCTGAACAACTATTTATCAGTTATGGAAAGATCAATAAAGGTAAAGCCGTTACTAAGCAGACCATAGCTCGCTGGATCTCTTCTGCCATACAGTTGTGCCACCAGTTGGCAGGGAAGCCATTATCATCCAGTGTCAGAGCGCACTCCACTAGAGCGGTATCCACTTCAGCAGCTCTGTTCGCTGGAGTCCCTCTGAACCAGATCTGCTGGGCGGCAACATGGACACGTGCTCACACTTTTACCCAGCACTACTGCCTAGAAGCTACGGACAGAATGGATGCTGCGGTAGGACAAGCGGTATTACGTAATTTACAGTATTTGCATAAGGTGAGCCAATAACCTCTTATCCTCTATGTACTGTTAGAAGGATAATTTTATGTATATATATATCTGTGTGTGTGTGTATATGTATATATTTATATATATATATATATATGTATATATATGTTTATATATATATATAGTTTATATAGGTAATATGGTTAACGGTTGACTTGCAAATGTTAATTACCTATATGAGTTCAGATAGCATGCGTTATACACAGGCATACTATTGGTGTTACAGAAATCAAAAAAAAATTCTTACTGCTGGCTATTCTGATTCAAGCATGTGAATCTATGAAAGATACCCCAATACTGGAGAAGAAAATGAGTTACTTACCTGTAACTGTGGTTCTCCAGTATTGGTATCTTTCATTGATTCACATGCGACCCACCCCCTTTGTTTTTTTTCCGGTAATCTCTAGTGCGGAGAAATCTGAGAGACTGAGCCTCTGTGCTGAGGATTCTAAAGGGGTGGTCACGCCTGATTGGCTGAAATTTGGGCTCTTTCTAAAGAGGCTGATAGTTCTACAATTGAATGTGTTTCTCCTATTCACTTCAATATAAAAAAAAAAAAAAATTTAAATCTTTTCTCTAATTATTTCTACGTACCGTGGGACTCCCACTTCGACGACGGGGAATGATTCAAGCATGTGAATCTATGAAAGATACCCCAATACTGGAGAATACTAATGCTCTATTATGTGGTAGTGTGGTCGAGCAGTAGGCTTATCAGAGGGTAGTGTTAAGCATTTGTTGTACACACACAGGCAATACATGAGGAACACACACTCAGACTTACTCCAGACCAATAGTTTTTATATTGAAAAATATATTTTCTTTATTTTAGAACCACAAGATTCAAATTTGATATAAGTACATCAAATGCAAGGCACTTCACACAAGTAAGTATACAACTTTGATTTAAAAACAGTAATACACACAGTTTTAGTTAAAATGTCAAATAGCTATTTTAAAAGTGGACACAGTGCAAAAATCAACAGTTCTTGGGAGAGGTAAGTTTTGTTTAGTTTGTCATTTAAATAAAGCACTTATGCAGTCAGTCTCCTGGACACAGACAGCCCACCGTTCAAAGCAACCCCAAAGCCACAGCACCAGCAACACAGGGCTGGTCAGGTGCAGAGGTCAAAGGAGGGCCCAAAACACAGAGGCGCCTATGGAGAACAAGGGTGCTCTGGTCTTAGTTTTCTAACAGAGTAAATACCTGCGTCCTTGGGGAGCAGATGAGGGGGGGGGGGGGGAGATGTTTGTAGAGCACAGGAGGGGGAGAGGAGGAGGGAAGAGACACAAGCACACGAAACACACCCTCAGTGGCACAGGGGCAGCCGGGTGCAGTGTGCGAAGTAGGCGTCAGGTTTGCTATTGAAAGCAATGGAGGGACCTTGGGGTCACTCAGGCGGTGCAGGCAGGGCACAGGGGGCTGCTTGGGCCGGTCAGCGACTGGGCTAGGATGAGGGCTGCCTGCTGGTCACTCCTGCACTGGTAGGTGGTTCCTTTCGGTCCTGGGGGCTGCGGGTGCAGTGCTTGGTCCAGGAGTAGGGTTCCTTTGTTTCCAGGCAGTTGCGGTCAGGAGGAGCCTCTGAATCCTCTATGCAGGCGTCGTTGCGGGGGTGCAGGGAGGTGGACTCAGGGTGTCCACGTCGTTGGAGTCCTCTCTGCGGTGTTGGTTGTCCTGGACTCGCGCTGGGGGTGTCAGTTGCAGAGTGTGAGGACTCGTGCGTCTGGTGGGAAGTGAGAGTCTCTTTAAAAGTTGCTTCTTTATTGCAAGTTTGTTGCTGAACAGAGCCGTTATCCTCGGGAGGTTCTTGGTCCTTTAGGTGCAGAGCAATCCTCTGAGTCCACAGAGGTCGCTGGTCCTGCTGAATGCGTCGCTGTGCAGGTTCTTTGAGTCTGGAGACAGGCCGGTAGGGCTGGGGCCAGGTCAGTTGTCGTGTCCGTCATCTCTGCAGGGATTTCAGGTCAGCAGTCCTTGTCTTAGGTTACAGGAATCTCATTTCCTGGGTTCAGGGACACCCCTAAATACTAAATTTAGGGTTGTGTTTAGGTCTGGGGGCAGTAGCCAATAGCTACTCTCCTGGAGGGTGGCCACACCCTCTTTGTGCCTCCTCCCTGAGGGGAGGGGGCACATCCCTATTCCTATTGGGGGAATCCTCCAAACTCAAGATGGAGGATTTCATAAGGCAGAGGTCAGCTCAGGACACCTTAGGGGCTGTCCTGGCTGGTAGGCAACTCCTCCTTGTTTTTCTCATTATCTCCTCCGGACTTGCCACCATAAGTGGGGGCTGTGTCCAGAGGGACGGGCATCTCCACTAGCTGGGATGCCCTGGGGCGCGGTAACAACAGGCATGAGCCTTTGAGGTGTTACAGGCTATATTTCTGGCCACAGAGTGACAAAGGCACTCACCCCATGTGGCCACAAACTCGTCTGGTTGTGGCAGGCTGGCAAGAACTGGTCAACCTACCACAAGGAGATGGACTGGCATACAGGGGGCATCTTTAAGATGCCCCCTGTGTGCATTGTTTAATAAATCCCACACTGGCATCAATGTGGATTTATTGTGCTGAGAAGTTTGATTCCCAGTGTAGCTATTATGGAACTGTGGAGTTTGTAATTGACAGACTCCCAGACCATATACTCTTTCTGGCTACCCTGCACTTACAATGTCTAAGGATGTTGAAGGTAGTTCCTCCGGCTTGTCCTTAAATGCATGCAGCTTCTTAGCTGACTTACTGCTCTTGGGGGATAGGCTCTCCACAGACCTCTTCCTTTTCTTTGAGGTCACTGAAGTGTCACTCTCTTCCTCCTCAGAAAGAGCTTCTCTGGCCTTTCTTTTCTGGAGCCAAAGTAGGAGCCTGGCTTCTCTGTCCCTCAGAGTCTTGTTGGGAAAGGTCCTGCAGATCTTACAGTCCTTGACCTTATGCTCTGGATGTAGGCAGTAGATACATTCCTTGTGAGGGTCCTCACAGTGAAGTCTCAATTTTCCACAGGTCCCACAAGGCCTAAACAGACCTTTTCTTACTGTAGACATGATGGAAAAATTCTGCAGTAAGAGCAAAGTGAAAGTTTCTAAGAATTTCTCTTGAAGAGATAGAAAACTGAGCAGAGCTCAGGGAGACTCCCTTACACACGACGTGCAGTAGAAAATCTGAGAGACTGAGCCTCTGTGCTGAGGATTCTAAAGGGGTGGTCACGCCTGATTGGCTGAAATTTGGGCTCTTTCTAAAGAGGCTGATAGTTCTACAATTGAATGTGTTTCTCCTATTCACTTCAATATAAAAAATAAAAAAAAATAAAAAATCTTTTCTCTAATTATTGCTTTCTATGTACCGTGGGACTCCCACTTCGACGACGGGGAATGATTCAAGCATGTGAATCTATGAAAGATACCAATACTGGAGAACCACAGTTACAGGTAAGTAACTCATTTTCTTATCTAATTTTGCCACTATCAACCTCTAAGGGGAACCCTTGGGCTCTGTGCACACTAACTCTCACTTTGAGATAGTATATAGAGAACCAACTTCCTACATTGGTGGATTAGCGGTGGGGTCTGCATTTGCTGGACTACTCAGCCAATATCTGATCACACAACTAAATTCTAAAAATTGTCATTAGAAATATGATTTTTGCAATTTGACTATTTTTCTAAATCTTTAAAAGTCCTGATAGGGCCTTGTTTAAGTCCCTGTTAGCTTTTCGTTTAGAGCTTAAAAGTTTGGACTTAAGTTCTAGAAGTAGTTTTTAGATTCTTAAAAAGTAATCCCAACTTTTAGAGTGGTAATGAGTCACACAGATGAGGCAGTGATGGGACTCAACCTCACACCTTACCTGCATCTAGGGATGTCAGAGTTAAGGTCTCTTTGTAAGACTAAAAAGATAAAGACTGGGTCCAACCCTACCAAGGCAAAGCTCCAGGAGCTCTTGGCAGAGTTCACAAGGGACCACCCCTCTGATGTTGAGGATGCTCCTTCAGATGGGAATATTAGTGAACAGGAGGAAGAACTCACCCCTCCTGCCCTAATTAGGGAGACCAGGGTTCCCAGAACCCTGGCTCCCCAAATCATAGTCAGAGAGCCTGGTTCTTCCACAGGGGAGTCCAGTGCCTCTGTGAGCATTGGGGACAGCCTCAATGAAGAGGACAAACTATTAGCAAGGATGGCGAAGATATTGGCTTTGGAGAAGCCATAGAAAGGAAAATAAAAGAAATGGGTTTAAGTCCCATCAATGGTGGCAGCAACTTAAATAGGGTCAGATACAATACTGACATCCTAAATATGAAGAGGGTGATGACATCACCAAGTGGTTCACAGCTTTTGCGAGGGCTTCTGCAGCCAGAAATGTAAGCAGATCTCACTGGGGTGCTCTCCTTTGGGAAGTGTTCACTTGAAAGTGTAGGGATAGACTCCTCACACTCTCTGGTAAAGATGCAGAATCCTATGACCTCATGAAGGCTACACTGATTGAGGGCTTTGGATTCCCAACTGAGGAGTACAGGATTAGGTTCAGGGGGGCTCATAAATCTTCGAGCCAGCCCTGGGTTGATTTTGTTGACTTCTCAGTCAAAACTCTAGATGGTTGGATAACTGGCAGTGGTGTAAGTGATTATGAAGGGCTGTATCATTTATTTATGAAAGAACAACTGTTAAGTAATTGCTTCAGTGACAAACTGCATCAACATCTGGTAGACCTAGGTCCTATTTCTCCTCAAGAATTAGGAAGGAAGGCAGACCACTGGGTCAAGACCTCCACGGGGTGACCAAAAGAAAGGGGTCACAAAGCCTCCCCATGGGAAGGGTGGTGAGACATCCAAGGACAAAAGTAAAGAGTATTCTACAGGGCCCCAAAAACCTGCTCAGGAGGGTGGGCCCGAGCCTCTTCACAGTCCACAAATGGGTGTAAAGATAAAAAGCTTGATCCCAAGAAGGCATGGTGTCAAAACTGTAGACAGCATGGACACCAAACTGGAGACCAGGCCTGTCCAAAGAAAAGTCCCACAACAACTACTCCAGTTAGTACTGGAATAGCCAGTCTCCAGGTGGGATCAACAGTATGCCCAGAGCAAATCAGAGTTCACACTGAAACTACATTAGTCTCTGAGGGTGGGGTGGATTTAGCCACACTTGCTGCCTGGCCGCCTAACATGTAAAAATACAGGCAGAGCTCTTGATCAATGGCACTAGAGTAGAAGCCCTGAGGGATACAGGTACCAGTGTCACAGTGGTGACAGACAAACTGGTTTCCCCAGGACAGTCCCTGGCTGGACAGACATATCCAGTCACCAATGCTGACAATCAAACTAAAGCCCATCCCATGGCAAAGGTAACTTAAGAATGGGGAGGGGGTCACTGGCATGAAACAGGTGGTAGTCTCCTCTGCAATTCCAAAAGAATGTCTGCTGGGGAATGATCTGGAGTCCTCAGCATGGGCCATGCTGGGTATCCCTGAACTGGTGTGTGTCAAGACAAGGGCACAGAGCAGGGCTCAGGGTGAAAAAGAAGTGTTGGAGTCTGGAAAAATGGTCCAACCGTCCAAGAACAAAGGAAAGATGACTGGGAGACCAGCGTCTGCACAGCAAAAGAAATATAACTTCTCTTCCCAGGAAGATGTTCTATCCCCTGAGGGAACTGAGTCCATGGAGCTGGAGCCTTACCAGGTTGAGCTCATGGGCCCAGGGGGACCCTCAAGGGAACAGCTGTGTAAAGGACAAAAGAGTTGTCCCTTTCTTGAAGACAGCAAGCAGCTTAGCAAGAAAAAGGAACTGTCAGTGGAACTCACAGGGTCTATTGGGAAGATGGGCTCCTTTACACTGGGGGCAAGAGATCCCAAACCTGGTGCCACTAGGAGAGTGGTAGTGCCTCAAGAGTTTCGGAAGTTAATTCTGACCTTAGCCCATGACATTCTCCTTGCTGGGCATTTGGGACAAACCGAGACTTGGGAGAGATTAGTCAACCGTTTCTATTGGCCCAATATGTCCCAGAAGGTTAAGGAGTTTTGCACCGTCTGTGTCACCTGTCAAGCCAGTGGTTAGACAGGTGGCCATCCAAAGGCCCCCCACTTCCAGTGGCGGGGGGTCCCCTTTGAGAGAGTGGGAGTGGACATAGGTGGTCCATTGGAACCTCCCACAGCATCAGGGAACCAGTATATTCTGGTAGTAGTGGATCATGCTACCAGGGACCCTGAGGCAATTCCCCTTAGGTCCACTACTGCTCCTGCAGTAGCTAAAGCACTCATTGGTATTTGTACCAGAGTGGGATTTCCTAAGGAGGTGGTTTCTGACAGAGTTACCAACTTCATGTCATCTTACCTGAAACATATGTGGAATGAGTGTGGGGTGACTTACAAATTCACCACACCATACCATCCACAAACCAGTGGTCTTGTAGAAAGGTTTAACCAGACATTGAAGGGCATGATCATGGGGCTCCCTGAAAAACTCAAAAGGAGATGGGATGTCCTCTTGCCATGCCTGCTTTTTGCCTACAGAGATGTACCACAGAAGGGAGTAGGGTTTTCCTCCTTTGAGCTTCTGTTTGGCCATCCAGTTAGGGGACCACTGGCACTTGTAAAAGAAGGCTGGGATAGACCTCTCCATGAGCCTAAACAAGATGTAGTGGACTATGTACTAGGCCTCTGCTCTAGGATGGCAGAGTACATGGAAAAGGCAAGCAAAACCTTGAGGCCAGCCAACAACTCCAGAAGATGTGGTATGACCAAAAGGCTGCTATGGTTGAGTTTCAGCCAGGGCAAAAAGTGTGGGTTCTGGAGCCTGTGTCTCTAAGGGCACTCCAGGACAGATGGAGCGGCCTTTACCCAGTGCTAGAAAGAAAGAGTCAGGTCACCTACCTGGTGCACCTGGGCACTAGCAGGACCCCCAAGAGGGTGATCCACGTTAACCGCCTCAAACTCTTTCATGACAGGGCAGTTGTAAACATGTTAATGGTTACAGATGAGGACCAGGAAGCAGAGAGTGAACCTCTCCCTGATCTCCTCTCCACCGACCCTAAAGATGGCTCAGTAGATGGAGTGATCTATTCAGACACCCTCTCTGGCCAACAGTAAGCTGACTGCAGGGAGGTCCTCCAGCAGTTTGCTGAACTCTTTTCTTTGACCCCTGGTGAGACACACCTGTGTACCCATGAGGTGGACACAGGAGACAGTATGCCTGTCAAGAATAAAATATTTAGACAGTCTGACCAAGTCAAAGCATCAATGTGAAGTCCACAAGGTGCTAGAGTTGGGAGTGATTGAGCACTCGGACAGCCCCTGGGCTAGCCCAGTGGTCTTGGTCCCCAAACCTCACACTAAAGATGGAAAGAGAGAGATGAGGTTTTCTGTGAACTACAGAGGGCTTAACTCTGTCACCAAAACAGATGCTCACCCCATCCGAAGGGCAGATGAGCTCATTGACAAATTAGGTGCAGCTAAATTCTTAAGTGCCTTGGACTTGACAGCAGGGTACTGACAAATCAATCTGGCACCTGGAGCAAAAGAAAAGCCAGCATTATCTACACCTGATGGGCATTATCAGTTTACTGTGATGCCCGTTGGCTTAAAGAATGCCCCTGCCACCTTCCAAAGGTTGGTGAATCAAGTCCTTGCTGGCTTGGAGTCCTTTAGTGCAGCTTATCTTGATGATATTGCTGTCTTTAACGCCAACTGTCAGGATCACCTGGTCCACCTGAAGAAGGTTTTGCAGGCCCTGCAAGCAGTAGGCCTCTCTATCAAGGCATCAAAAATGTCAGATAGGGCAGGGTACTGTGGTTCACTTGGGACACCTTGTAGTTGGAGGGCCAAGTTCAGCCACTCCAACACAAGATCCAGACTATTCTAGGTCTAGACAGTCAGGACTCTCCAGCATAGCTGTAGTGAGCAGCCAAGACTTATCTAGAAGGCATGTGAAGCACTTGCAATACCACAGTAGTCACACAGTAACATATCACAGTCCTGGATACTCTACCCTTGGAGGGGAGTCCGGCTAACCCTCAGAATACAGGAGAGCCAGCAGAAGCAGGCATAGCCCCCCACAACCAACCCACTGGCGACAGGCACAGTATGTTGCAGTGAGGCCCAGTCAGCACACCTGAAGAGTCGCATGTCGCTGGAGCAGGAGATAGACTGTCCTTGCAGAAGGTAGAATGCTGGAGCTATTTGGAGCCTGAAGATCCCTCGGAGCAGGGGTCAGCAAGTATTGGTTTGTGCAACAGTCGCAGTGCACAGGGATTCTGTCCCAGTGGCAGAGGGAAGGTCTTACTGTCTCCCACATTGGAGAGAAGCAGAGAGGACCCGGGGATCCCTCAGAACCAACACCTGTTGTAGAATCTTTGCAGATCCAGAGGTCAGACGATCCCACCAGTTGGACGTCGTTGCCGTAGGGGCCTGCGGATGTAAGTGAGTGACTCCACTCCAAAGGGAGATTCCTTCTTGCTTCTTTGGTGCAGTGAAAGTCTTGCTGACCCCAGAGGATGCACAGCAGTGGAAATGTTTCAATTGCTGGATGGAGCCGCAGAAACAATGTTGCAAAGTGGTAATCTCACCAGTTGCAGGCGGGTTTGGTTCCTGTGAAGTCCAGCAGCAGTTCTGGTGGCTATGAACAGAAGAGGTTGATGCAGAGGAGTCTTGGTGGAGTCTTGCACGCCCAGTCTGGGAGTCCCTAAATAATCCTAACAAGGGGCTTGGTCAGCGCAGGTGACAACTTATCAGAGGGTATCACTGACGTCAGTCACCTGTCCTGACCAACCAGATGCTCCCAGAGGCCTCTGCACATCTTGTTTCCAAGTTGGCAGAATCAAGTGGCTACTTGGAGAAGCTCTAGGCACCACTCCTGGGGTGGTGATGGACAGGGAAGCGGTCACTCCCCTTACCTTTGTGTAGTCTCGCACCAGAGCAGGGACCTGGGGTCCCTGGGCTGGTGCAAACTGGATTATGAAAGGACAGCACCAAATGTGCCCTTCAAAGCAAGCCAGTGGCGTGGGGAGGCTACCCCTCCCCAGCCTTGTAACACCGATTTCCAAGGGAGATGGTGTTGCATCCCCTCTCCCACAGGAAATCCTTTGTTCTGCCTTCCCCTGCTTGAGCTGGTCAAGGAGCGGGAGGGCAGAAACTTGTCTGAGGGGCTGCAGCATCGTGGGCTCCCTGCAAACCCGGGAAGACTGTCAGGAGAAATACGTGGGGATCCTCTAAGGATCTCCCAGAGTGCATGGAATCATGCCACCAGTATTGGCATTAGTATTCGGGTATGATTCTGACATGTTTGATACCAAACAAGCCTAGGTTTGGAGTTGCAATTATGTAGCTGGGCCACAGGTAGCTACATGGATAAAATGGCTTCCCTGTACTGACGAAGTCCAGTGCATTGGAGCTGTAGTTCGTTGGGTCACCTCTGCTCATGCAGGGGTGCCCTCGGACACAGGAACCTGCACCTTGCCCTCTAGGCTAGGAGGGCCTACCATATGGGTGACTTCCAGTGACCTGTAGTGAAAGGGTGTATGCACCTTTTCATGCAGGCTGCAATGGCAGGCCTGCAGACAGTTTGCATAGGCTCCAATGGGTGGCATAATACATGCTGCAGCCTATGGGGGACCCCTGCTGTACCAATGCCCTTAGTACCTACGTACCATATACTAGGGACTTACAGAGGTACACCAGTATGTCGATTGTGGGGTGTAAAAGGGTACCAAAGCAACTAAATTTATAGGAGAGAGCACAATCACTGGGGTCCTGGTTAGCAGGATCGTTGTGAGAACAGACTAAGCACTCTGATAACAGGCAAAAAGTAGGGGCAGCCAGGCCAAAAAGAGTGACCTTCCTACACAGAGGACCAGAAAAAGCAGCTGCTTTTGCCTGAAAACATATTCACAACCTCAAAGATGCAGAGTGAAGTGTCAAGAGCCTGTCAGAAAAACAAATTCCATGGTTAATACATAATTTGCAGTGAACAGGACCATCTCGCTTGAGTAGAAAAAAGTGAAACCCTGCAGCAGCTAATTATACAGGGCATAATGCGAGACAAACTACTGGCTCTGTAGATTCAGCAGCTGGACTGATTACTTGGTTCAGCACCATATGCCTGTCATTCAGACCCTCTTCAAATTCATCTGTCTTTTTATTATAATTTTTTTTTATATGACTCTGTTTTTATTGATTTTAATAAACGGAACCATCAAAAGCAGTGTAGTGCGCATCAATACAAGGATGACATACTTTTTTTTTCTTTTGTACCTTTTGGTCAGGTTCCTGTAAGATAAGGCAGACACTCATTCTGGTATTAGAATCTATGATACCCACTACAATGAGCATTACATTCCCCCTGCACCCCCAGGAAGGATCCACCTGAGACCAAATCGTACATATTTTAAGAATTACGTAAACACAATCTAACCACAGTTGGTTGTCGTTCTTTTAAGCATGACATAGATCATATCATCAGTCATCCTCATCCGTGCTCCCTTCTAGATTTGAATCCTCCACACCAGAGAAGCATTCCAGTAATGTCCCCCACGCAATCACAGCCTTGAGTGCCCCTTCCCCTCTCTGCGTCATGCGCAGATGATGTTCTTCAGCAGCAACCCATTCCATCAAGTCTCAAATCCAGCAGAAGACGGCCGGGCACCAGGAGTTCATCCAGCCAATGGCCACCCTACATTTAGCCAACACTAAGGCCAGCTGTGCAAGTTTGTATGGGATATTCCTATCCCCGGGACCTCTTCACCACTCCTAGAAGGTATGTCACAGGCGACACCTCGAGTCCTAGTCCCGTTACGTCCTCCACTTTACTCAGCACCTCCTGTCAGAATTGATAGACCATCTGACAGGACCATGCCAAATGAAGAAAAGAAGCATCCAACAGGCCCCATTTACGACAACTCGCCCCCCTCGTTGGGTTGATCTTATTGAGCCGGTCAGGTGTAATGTACTTTCTGTGCACAAAGTTAACGTGTAATAGTTTGAACCTGTGGTTCTCCAGTATTGGATCTTTCATAGATTCACATGCTTGAATCATCCCCGTCGTCGAGGTGGGAGCCTCACGGTAAACTTAAATATATAAAAAGCAGTAAGTCAGTAAAAATAAAACCAGTAGGCCCTAGTAGGCCTCATAGGGTATTTTACAGTCTATCCACTTTGTTTTGTGAAAAGACCCAAACTTGAGTATCAACCAATCAGGATTCAGCCCCTCCCAAACACTCCCAACAGAGGCTGAATTCCCTCAGATTTTCTACCGCACGTCGTGTGAAGGGAGTCTCCCTGAGCTCTGCTCAGTTTTTTTCCTATTTTCTGACTGAAGATTGTTTTTTCTCTCAGGAAACTAGTTACAACTTTACTATGTCTGAAAAGGCAAAGAAGGGTCTGTTCAGAGACTGTGACAACTGTGGGAAGAAGAGACTACATATTGATGACCCCCACAAGAAGTGTATTTACTGCCTTCATCCAGACCATAAGGTGAGAGACTGCAAAATCTGTCGCACCTTTAGTCAAAAAACCCTCAAAGACCGAGAGGGTAGACTTCTCTTATGGCTGCAAAAACAGAAAGCCTTAGAGCATCCTTCATCAGACAGCGAAGAGTCACCACAAACTTCTCGCCCTCAGAAAAGAACAGGTGAGAGAGATAGAGGTGCGGATGAACCACCAAGAAAAATGCACAAAAAGACTAAACAAGTCTTAACTGAAGAGGCAGTTAAACATGGACCAAAAAAGGTTCATTCAGAACCTACTACGCCGTTACACCGGAAAAGCACCTCAAAGAAACCATCCCTGTCTCTGTCACCACAAAAAGAGACAGAAAAACTCTTTTTGGTGAAAAAACAACCGTCGACGACCGCCCCGTCGACGACAGTGTCGACGGTAACAGCGACCACGGTATCGTCGACGTTCACAACACCATCCTCACCGATGATTATGACGTCGTCGCCTTTGTCATCGACGACGATTATTACTGCAAAAATCTTCAAAAGAGCTTCGTCGGCAACCACATCGTCGACAGCGGAGGCCTCCTGGGTTCACAAATCATCCAGGGCACTCCCATCTACGCAAACTACGTCGGCGAAGCGACCGTCGTCGCTAAAATACCCGTCGACGAAGGGACCGTCGACTAAGGACCCATTGACAAAGACGCAGTCATGGACGGAAGCGTCGACGAGAGACCCGTCGACGAGAGACCCGTCGACGACAGTACAGTTGACGACAGTACCGTCGACGAGGGAGCCGTCGACGAGGGAGCCGTCGACGAGGGAGCCGTCGACGAGGGAGCCGTCGACGAGGGAACCGTCGACGATGGATCCGACGATCACCACAGCATTAACAGTTTACAAACCTTTGGACATTTCACCAGATCATTCCTCATACCATCATGAGGACTCCACCAGATTCTTACCCCTTTCCCTTATTAATATTGGGGACAAGCCATCTGACATTTTGCCGATGCATACATCACCAAGTAAGGTGCTGCCATACCCACCGCAACATCTTTTAGATGATGATGATGAGGATCAAGGAATGTTTGGGGCAGCTAGTAGCCCGTCCCAACTAAATGTCAAATGTCAAGAGTTTGATGAAGAAGAGGATCAACATTACCAGCATAGTTATGCTTCAACATCTTATCCACAGGCAAACCAACCATCGCCTCTAGCTATGCCTAGCACATTAGTGACAGATTTACAACATATGTTGAAGGACTACTATAAAAGGTTCCCACCGTCAACTCAGTCCACGCCACCTAGACCTCAGAGTTACCATCAAGCTCAAACTACTAATGTTTCCGAAACGCCACAGGCTAGTAGACCTGTAACTAGCCAAGCTCCGGAAGCTTACCTCTCGTCGGACGACGAAAGGGAAGAGGGCGAGCTAGCAGATTCAGCGGCTAGTGAATGGGGCGACTATCTCGTTCCCACACCATCTCCACCTCCAGCAGCTCCAGTGGATTCTCCTCCAGAAGACATAGGAGGTTTCCATAATATCATAGAGAGAGCAGCGAAACGTTTTGGCCTGGCAATTGTTTCCCATGAAACTGAGTGTTTTTTGTATGACTTTAAAGAGCCATCAAAGAGATCTGTAAGAGCCATACCGATTGTGGATTTCTTACGGCAGGAGGGTTTGAAGGCAATGAAAAACCCGGCAACAGTGCCTTCACAAATGCCAAGGCTAGAGAAAAAATACAAGGCCCCAGATGATTCTCCGGCCTGTTTAGTCTCACAGCCGAAACCTGACTCGGTTATATCACAGGCGGCTCAACGACGATCCAAAAACCCCTCTACACCTATTGCGTCTCCCCCAGACAAAGAGGGAAGGAGACTAGACAATATTGGTAAGAAATTCTCCTCGGTTGCTGCAGTAACGGTCAAGGCGGCCAATTCCCTCGCCGTCCTGGGAAGGTACGATCGGCAGATGTGGGCAGACATGTCCGCTTTTGTAGATTCACTGCCAGAAGATCTCAAGGTGGAGGCTAAAAAGGTCTTGCAGGAGGGAGAAAGGGTTTCCGCAGAGATAATAGACAGTGCAATAGATATTTCCCTCACTGGCTTTCGACAATTAGCTGGAGCAGCAGTCCTGCGCAGACAAGGGTGGCTTAAAGCTACTTCATTCAGACCAGAAGTCCAGACTCGTGTTCTCGACATGCCCTTCGATGGAGAGAGTTTGTTTGGCAAACATGTCGATGATATGCTGCAGGCTATCAAGACGGATACCGATACAGCAAAATCCCTAGGTACCCTGCAATATAAAAAACTACCTTTTCGTGGAGCAAGGGGTAGAGGTAATTACTCCTTTCGAGGTGGATACCAACAATACAGGTCACAATATCCATCTTCCTCCACAGGACCAGGAACTTCAGCACCATCAACAACAGCAGCATTATCGATTACCACCAGCCGCAGCTTACAAACATCCGGCTAGAGGAAGAGGAGCTGCCCGAGCAAGAGATACAGGCAGAAAGCAATGACCAGCGGATAATCTCAACACCTCCCCAATCAATATTGAAGGTCGGAGGTCGCATCAATTCTTATTTCCCCAAGTGGAAGGCTATAACATCGGACAGATGGGTACTAGATGTGGTGACCAGAGGTCATACTCTTGAATTCATCCAAACGCCACCGAGTGTCCCTCCATCGGGTACACCGCCTCTGAGGTTGAGCCAACTTCTCAGGGAAGTAAGGATAATGCTAACAAAAGGAGCAATAGAACCAGTCCCTTTATCTCAAAAGAACAAAGGATTCTACTCCCGGTTTTTCCTTCTCAAGAAACCCTCAGGAGACTGGCGCCCCATCCTGGACTTGAGAGCACTAAACAAGTTTCTAAAGAAACAATCGTTCAGGATGGTAACGTTGCAGGATGTCCTGCGTCTCTTAAACACGGGCGATTGGATGGCATCCCTAGACCTCCAGGATGCTTATTTTCATATCCCCATATATCGCAACCATCGCAAATTTTTAAGGTTCAGGGTAGGAAGTATGCACCTCCAATTCCGGGTTCTACCATTCGGTCTCAAATCAGCCCCCAGAATCTTCACAAAAATGCTCGCTCCAGTAGCAGCACATCTTCGCCAGGCAGGTATCCAGGTCTTCCCTTACCTGGACGACTGGCTTATAAAGGCACCCTCAAAATTCCAAGTAACAAATCATATTTCCTATTGCCTTCAATTGTTACACAGCCTGGGGTTTGTAGTCAACTACCAGAAATCTCAGATATACCCCAAACAAGAATTGAGTTTCTTGGGAGCAATTTTGGACACAGTACGCAGCAAAGCGTACCCATCACACGAGAGGAAACAAAAGTTAACCTCGTTGGCAGACAACCTATCCAGAAAAAAGTTAGTTTCAGTCCGCATCTACAAATCATTGCTCGGAATGATATCATCGTGCATTCCGCTAGTCCCAGATTGCAGGCTCCATATGCGACCCCTGCAAGAGCAATTGGACATACAATGGACACAGGTCCTCAGCTCCTTCGAAGACAAGATTCGCATAACGCCTCTAATGAAGAACACTATGAGGTGGTGGGCGACTCCAACCAATTTCTCAAAAGGGCTGTCTTTTCTTCTTCAAACACCAAGTTACATAGTAACAACGGATGCCTCTCTCGAAGGATGGGGTGCACACTGCCAGGACCTGCAAATCAGCGGAATCTGGAATCAGCAAGAGAGCCAGCTCCACATCAATTATCTAGAACTCAAAGCAATACACTTAGCTCTAAAAGCTTTCTTGCCAAAGATACAATGTTCAAGCGTCTTAATCCGGACGGACAACATGACCAGCATGTTTTATCTAAACAAGCAAGGAGGCACAAGATCCCTACAACTCTCGCAGCTAGCCCAACAAATTTGGACATGGGCCATCAAACACAATATTTCACTAAAAGTGGAGCATGTGCCAGGACAGTTCAATGTTCTAGCAGACACCTTGAGCAGGACAGTGATTCCTTATCACGAGTGGGAGCTAGACCAGAAAACTCTCAATGGCCTGTTTCTATTATGGGGCAAACCAAACTTAGACCTATTTGCCACTCTCGAGAACAAGAAATGCCAGTTCTACGCAAGTTGGCTTCCCCAAAAAGATTCGTGGGGGAATGCGTTTTCGATGAGATGGTCAGGAGTTTATGCCTACGCTTTTCCTCCGATCCCGCTCATTCCGAGAGTCATCAGAAAAATGAAGACGGAGGGGTGTCGACTTCTACTCATAGCTCCCAGATGGCCCAGACAAATATGGTATACGGAGCTCCTCATGCTCTCCGAACGACCACATCTACCACTCAGACAGAGTCCGACTCTTTTAACGATGCACCAGGGACAAGTCACACACCCACATCCGTCGTCTCTTCATTTGTCGGCTTGGCTCCTGAACACAATGAATACTTAAATCTCAAAATTTCCCCAGAGTGTAGAGACATCTTAGCAAAAGCTAGAGCTGACACTACCAACAAAACCTATAGACTTAAATGGAAACGGTTTTGTGTTTGGTGTGCAGCGGAAAATATACATCCTTTATCTTCTACTCCGGAACAGATACTTCCATATCTCCTGCTCCTGGCAAAATCAGGACTTGCATATTCTTCCATACGGGTACATCTGGCAGCAATCTCCAGATACCGCAGATCACCAGATAGACTCTCTTTGTGTTCCACAAGAATTGTCAAACAATTTATGAAGGGCCTTTTTCGGGTCTTCCCGCCAATTAGGAAACCCCCGCCTCTATGGTCATTGAATGTTGTGTTGATGCAACTCATGAAAGCTCCTTTTGAGCCGATCCACAAAGCTGACCTAAAATTCCTCGCATGGAAAACAGCGTTACTGTTAGCTCTTACTTCGGCAAAAAGAGTCAGTGACATTCAGGCGTTCACCATCAAACAGCCGTTCCTCCAGTTTACAAACTCAGGTGTCATCCTGCGGACAAATCCTAAATTCATCCCGAAAGTTCCCTCAACATTTCATTTAAATGAACCAGTCATCTTAAAAACCTTTTTTCCAAATCCGCAAACAGTGGCGGAAAAAACATTACATTCTCTCGATATTAAAAGATGTTTAAAGTTTTATCTACAGAAAACTCAGGCCATCCGCCAGTCTGATCAATTATTTGTAGCATTCGGCGGAACAAAGAAGGGACACGCGGTGTCCAAACAGACTTTAGCAAGATGGATTGGCCTGCCGATTCAATTCTGCCATTCAAAAGCAGGAAAGCCGCTCCACACCAGGGTGAGAGCCCACTCTACAAGATCGGTAGCCACTTCAGCTGCACTCTTTGCAGGTGTACCACTACATAGCATCTGTAGAGCAGCAACATGGTCCAGCCAACACACATTTACAAGACATTACTGTCTAGAGGAGACTAACCAGGTCGATACAGCAGTGGGACAAGCAGTGCTGAGGCATCTATTTCGTTAAGGTGAGCCTCTTACACATCCCACCACCACACTCGAGGTATGGTCATTAATGGTTCATTTTCTTATACTGTTTAACGTGTCGTATTCTCCATAATAATAGCATAAACTGTGTCAGGATTTCTTGCCACACACATTTTATTGCTCTTATATTCGTATGTTTGTGAATATAAATATAATTATATGTAAGTGCATATTTAAAACTGAACTAATGTGAATCACATCACGTATAGAATTACGATGGAATTACAGTCAATGTAATTCAGTAAGTAAGAAAACATTACTGCTCGTTACTCGGATTCAAGCATGTGAATCTATGAAAGATCCAATACTGGAGAAGAAAATTAGTTACTTACCTGTAACTGCAGTTCTCCAGTATTGGTATCTTTCATAGATTCACATGCGACCCACCCTCCTCCCCTCAGAGGCTCCCCTATTATACAGATATTAAACTTCACACTCCTACTAGAAAATCTGAGGGAATTCAGCCTCTGTTGGGAGTGTTTGGGAGGGGCTGAATCCTGATTGGTTGATACTCAAGTTTGGGTCTTTTCACAAAACAAAGTGGATAGACTGTAAAATACCCTGAGGCCTACTAGGGCCTACTGGTTTTATTTTTACTGACTTACTGCTTTTTATATATTTAAGTTTACCGTGAGGCTCCCACCTCGACGACGGGGATGATTCAAGCATGTGAATCTATGAAAGATACCAATACTGGAGAACTGCAGTTACAGGTAAGTAACTAATTTTCTTACATGACACAGAACGCACTAGTGATAATGCTACTGCCCAATCCGCATCCTCCAAGGGCTCTCCAAAATCATGCTCCCATGCCCTGCGCGTTACGCTTGTAGGACCAGATTGTTTCTCCAGAAGGGCCTTTTAAAACAGAGTGATCAGATGGGTGTCATCACCCCAATTCAAAAGTCCATTCAACAACAAAGATGGTTTAGGGACAGCGGAAATACACACCAAACCTCTGTGGCCACACTCTCCATTTTGGCATATTGCAAGAACTGCCCTGGGCCCAGCCCGAATGTATCCGAGCATCTAAGAATGAGATAAATTCTCAGTTGGGATATAAATCTCCCACCACTGCACATCCTCCCAATCTCCAGGCTTCCATTGACATTAAGGCATCCATATCCCTAAAGTGGGCTAAGTCCCAGATCTTTAACTCTCTATCAAACTGGGTACGTTTGAGAGCCTTCTTGACCACCTGCTCCTATATCCAAGCAGTAGTTCTAACCAGATATGGGACATCGGACTCAGACCGCACGCCTGACATTAGTAAACGCACCAGCGTCTTCCTGCCTAACAATCCTACAAACAATATCTTCTCCTCCAGTTGTCGGAGTCCGTCATCCACTTTGCAGCGTGCTGTAGGTGTGCTGCATATTAGTAATTTCTAATATTAGGGTTGCCAATCCACCCAACTCCCTCTGCAGCGTTGACAGTGCGACCCTGCTACGCCGCCTAGCCCATACCAACAAGATCAGCAAGCTATCCAGTCAATTAAAAAGTCGGGGAGACAACTGGAACATTGAGTTCTGAACCAGATATAGACACCTTAGCAAAAATACCATCTTGGCTACAGACGCTCTGTAGGAAGTTGGCTCTGTATATACTATCTCAAAGTAAGAGATGGTTTGCACAGAGTCCAAGGGTTCCCCTTAGAGGTAAGATAGTGGCAAAATTAGATAATTCTAATGCTCTATTTTGTGGTAGTGTGGTCGAGCAGTAGGCTTATCAGAAGGTAGTGTTAAGCATTTGTTGTACACACACAGGCAATAAATGAGTAGAACACACTCAGACTTACTCCAGGCCAATAGGTTTTTATATAAAAAAATATATTTTTTTTAATGTATTTTAGAACCACAAGATTTGAAGTAAATACATAAAATGCAAGGTACTCCACACAGGTAAGTAAGGAACTTTGAATTAAAGCAGTAGTACACACAGTTTAGGTTAAAATGGCAATAAGCTATTTTAAAAGTAGACACTGCAGAAATCAACAGTTCCCGGGGGAGGTAAGTAATGGTTAGTTTGTCAGGTAAGTAAGACACTTAGAAGTCTAAGTTCCTGAGCATAGGCAGCCCACCGTTGGAGGTTCAAGGCAACCCCAAAGTTACCACACCAGCACCTCAGGGCCGGTCACGTGCAGAGGTCAAAGAGGTGCCCAAAACACATAGGTGCCTATGAAGAACAGGGGTGCTCAGGTTCCAGTCTGCCTACAGGTTAGTACCTGCATCTTCGGAGGGCAGACCAGGGGGGTTTTGTAGCGCACTGGGGAGGACAGAAGCAGGCACACAAAACACCCTCAGCGGCACAGGGGCGGCTGGGTGCAGTGTGCAAAGCAGGCGTCGGGTTTTGTATATGATTCAATGGAGGGACCCAGGGGTCACTCTAGCAGTGCAGGCAGGGCACAGATGGGCTTCCCGGGCCAGCCACCAACTGGGCTGGGCAGAGGGTCGCCTCGGGGTCACTCCTGCACTGAGGTTCGGTTCCTTCTGGTCCTGGGGGCTGCGGGTGCAGTGCTTGGTCCAGGCGTCGGGTTCCTTGTTACAGGCAGTCACGGTCAGGGGAACCTCTGGCTTCTCTCTGCATGCTTTGCTGTGGGGTTCTAGGGGGGTCGTCTTGGGCTACTCACGAGGTCGCAGTCGCCTGGGAGTCCTCCCTGTGGTGTTGGTTCTCTGGAGCTCGAGCCGGGGGCATTGGGTACAGAGGGTGAAGTCTCACGCTTTCGGCGGGAAGAGAGGGTTCTTTAAAAGTTGCTTCTTTGTTGCCAAAGATGTTGCTGTTGAGCAGAGCCGCTGCTCACAGGAGTTTCTTGGTCCTTTGGTTCAGGGCAGTCCTCTGAGGATTCAGAGGTCGCTGGTCCCTGTCGGATGCGTTGCTGTTGCAGTTTTCTTTGAGTCAGAAGACAGGCTGGTACGGCTGGGGCCACAGCAGTTGTTGTCTCTGCAGGGCTTTCAGGTCAGCAGTCCTTTTTGTTTCAGGTTGCAGGAATCTGATTTCCTGGGTTCTGGGGTGCCCCTAAATACTGAATTTAGGGGTGTGTTTAGGTCAGGAGGGCAGTAGGCAATGGCTACTGTCCTGGAGGGTGGCTACATCTTCTTTGTGCCTCCTCCTTGAGGGGGGCGGGGCACATCCCTAATCCTATTGGGGAAATTATCCAAAACCAAGATGGAGGATTTCTAAAGGCAGGGGTCACCGCAGCTCAGGGCACCTTAGGGGCTGTCCTGACTGGTGGGTGACTCCTTGTTTTTCTCATTATCCTCTCCTGCCTTGCCGCCAAAAGTGGAGGCAGTGGCCGGAGGGGCGGGCATCTCCACTAGCTGGGATGCCCTGGGGTGCTGTAACAAAAGGCTTGAGCCTTTGAGGCTCACCGCCAGGTGTTACAGTTCCTTCAGGGGGAGGTCAGAAGCACCTCCACCCAGTAGAGGCTTTCTTCCTGGCCAGTGTGACAAAAGCACTCTCCCCATGTGGCCAGGAACTCATCTGTTTGTGGCAGGCTGGCAGAAACTGGTCAGCCTAGCACTAGATGTGGGACTGGTATTCAGGGGGCATCTCTAAGAAGCCCTCTGGGTGCATTTCACAATCCATTCCACACTGGCATCAGTGTGCATTTATTGTGCTGAGAAGTTTGATACCAAACTTCACAGATTTCGGTGTAGCCATTATGGAACTGTGGAGTTAGTGTTTGACAAACTCCCATACCATCTACTCATTATGGCTACCCTGCACTTACAATGTCTAAGGTTTTGCTTATACACTGTAGGGGCATAGTGCTCATGCACATATGCCCTCACCGTTGGTATAGTGCACTCTGCCTTAGGGCTGTAAGGCCTGCTAGAGGGGTGACTTACCTATGCCACAGGCAGTGTGAGGTGGGCATGGCACTCTGAGGGGAGTGCCATGTCGACTTAGTCATTTTCTCCCCACCAGAACACACGAGCTGTGAGGCAGTGTGTATGTGCTGAGTGAGGGGTCCCCAGGGTGGCATAAGACATAATGCAGCCTTTAGAGACCTTCCCTGGCATCAGGGCCCTTGGTACCAGGGGTACCATTTATAAGGGACTTATCTGGGTGCCAGGGCTGTGGCAGTTGTGGAAGCAAAGGTACAGTTTAGGGAAAGAACACTGGTGCTGGGTCCTGGTTAGCAGGGTCCCAGCACACTTTCAGTCATAACTGGCATGAGCAAAAGGCAAAAGGTCAGGGGTAACCATGCCAAGGAGGCATTTCCTTACACGCTCTCCCCATTACCATTATCAAGAGAGGTAGTTTATTCCAGAATAGCACCGACTGCTCAAGACTGGACACCACTCGTTCCACATTGTGTTTCTCATGGTCTGCCACGGTTTGAGTCACCCAAATCCCCAGACACCTAAAGCTTTCAATCTCCCATCGGAGCCTCCCCCCCCCCCCCAACACCCCCCCCCCTCCCACCCACCCACTCTTGGGCACCACAGAGAGAACCCAATGGGTACAGGAGTGACTTCTTCCTGTTCACTCGAAGACCGGACATAGCTCCAAAAGCCTCCAACAGCTACAACAGCGCAGGTACCGAAACATTGGGTTCACAAAGATACACGAGCCCATCATCCGCATAAAAGAGACAGTATGTGTGGCCTGCCCCACTCGGATACCCCAGTGCTCCAGTTCCCCTGGTATCCAGATCGCTAGTGGCTCCACAGCTAAAGCAAATAGAAGCAGAGAAAGCGGACAGCCCTGCCTAGTTCCCCTGCCAATCTCCCACACTTCTGATAGCTCTCTCCCTACTTGAACACACATGACTGGTGCAGTATATAACAGTTACACCCATGCACAAAATTGTGGGCTAAACCCCATTACCTTGCAGCTCCGCTAGTAGGTAGCCCCATTCCACTGTGTCGAAGGCTTTCTCCAGGTCCAATGACACTAGTGCTAGCTCATCCTTCCCACCCACAGTCTCATGCAACACATGCGCCAAGCAATGTAAATTATGGGCCATGCTGATACCCAGAATAAAACCACATTGGTCTTCATGCACCAAACTCCGAATTTCTCCTCTAAGCCTAGTGACCTATATTTTGCAAAGGACCTTCACATCACTATTCAACATAGTAAGCAGGCAAAAGGAGGAGGGATCACCCCACAAGCGTAGGGGAAACGCTTGATATAACTCAATCGGAAATGCGTCACCCCCTGGTGACTTAGATTTCGACATAGCCTCCATCGCCTCGCTCACCTCTTCTACTGTTATGGCTGTTTCAAGAGCCTCCCTACATTCAGGGTCTAAACGCGGCCTCTGCATGAGTTGTAGAATCGCTGCCAACTCCTCATCTGGGGCTACCGCACCCGCCAGCGATACTCTGCAGATGCTCCACCAATTCCTTGATTATATCCTTGCACTTGGTAATCATCTCATCTTTGGCATTCCTAATATACAATAGGGGGGATTCTCCACTTCTTTTTAGAATCTGTCAATAATTTGCCTGACTTATCTCCCTCCCTATGCAAGTGCTGTCTATATGCTTGAAGTATAACCTTGCTTAATGTATCCCAGCAGTTGTTCACCATGTTGTACAGCCGAAGCTGTTCCCTCAGCCTCCCACGTAAGTGGGGTCTGACCCTGTAACGCTGCCAACTTGTCCTCCCATTCAGTAAGTTCTTGCTCCATTTGTTTACGTACCCTTCAAGCAGTACGAATGCACACCCTCCCTCACAACCGCCTTTAGCATCTCCCATTCCGTACCTCTAGAATCAGTAGTGGACCAATTTAGGTCCAAATAGTCCTTGATAGCCACCGCCACCTTGTCACGACATTCAGGATCTTCCAGAAAGCCCACAAGCATCCTCCAACTATGTGTTTGCTCAGTATTATCGGGCCCCCACTGCAGCTGCATCAACACAGGTGCATGATCAGACAAAAACCTGCCCAGATGACCAGCGTCCAAAATCTGTGATGAGTTGAGGCCAAAGCTACATCACAAAACAAAATAAAATGATGGACGGAGTGTTGAAACTTTTCAAACACTCAACCCCAGTCACAGATCTGGGTTTAATCCATCGTTATTTTGCTTGCCACGTCACCCCAGTTTGGACCCAGCCATATGCAAATCAGTCTTGACCCTGTTCCTATGAGTTCAGGCAACCCAGGAGAAACTGATCAAGGCTACTGTGTGTGTTATGCATCTTAGAGTGCATGTGTACTCCCTGCCCTGCAGGTATAGTACCCTCCATGCATCCCGTAGCCCTAAATTGTGCATTACCTCAGCAAGGGATCTCGTAGTCAGTTGTTTAGTCCCCAATCTGGGCAGTAGGCGATCCTTTTCGCCATCCAGGATACAGTTATAATCACCCGTCCAGATAAGATGCGCATCCGTCCTATCCCCTATAATCTCAAAGACACTATCGTGAAAGGAGGAATCATCCACATTAGGTGCCTAAATAGAATGGTGAGGGGCTCCCCGTTTAACGTGCCTTGCACAAGCTCATACCTCCCCCTCAACATCCACCTCACTGTATACATGGGTAAAGGGAACCCCAGGGGCGATCCATATTGTCACCCCTCTTGCGTAAGAAGAGAAAGACGAGGAAAACCCTGACCCCGCCACTTCTTCACCAACGTTTGAGTTTTCTCCTCTGTCATATGCGTTTTCTGGAGACAGGCTGTATGGACCTTATGACGTTTCAAAAAGGAATGCACCCTATACCGTGCAGTGTAGTTCTTCAGCCCCCTGATGTTCCACGTCAGTATATTAATCTGCCGTCCCAGAGCAAATAGGTTTTCCCCTCCAGTCCCACCTGCCCCTCATCCCTTTCCTCCCTATGAGGGAATTAAATAGAGTGGGAGCCCATTCCATCTCCTGCACACACACATGCACTGCTATTGTTACCTGCAACCATTCATACAACGGACCAACCAAACAACCCAACTCCCCAGTTCCCACCCAGGATTAACAGTAATTCAAACCCTACTGTAGATCCATACATATGATTGCTGCCAGGACAACAGCCTAATTCCCCAACTCACCAGCTACAAGCTCCTACCACAACTGTGGAGTGACCACCACCCACCCCGACCACAGCAGTTATGTAGTTGAGTACCTACGCATAGAACACAGAAAACCGTTTGCTCCTCCCCGTCTCCTTCCCCCCCCCCCCTCCCCCCCCAAATCGTACAACTTATGTGCAAATTTAAAGTTTAACAGTGCCCTCCCGGTGTACCCAGCAACATTTCAGGCTCCGCCCATGAAGATCCAGACCCTCCGTTAAGAGAGCACGACATCAACATTCCAAAGTCAGATAACTGCGCACCCCGAACCATCGGTCCCATTGATCCATCCTTCGAACCAGGAGTTACCACAGTCATTGTCCCATCTTGTTGAATCTCAACTCTGGTGGGAGCAACAATGTCCATTATCTGGTCTGCAGTGCCCTCCAGCTGTCTCTCCCTGTGAGATCTCTAATCCGGGCTAGCCTGGCCTGAAGGGCAATGAACAGTCAGGCCAGTCCTCCCCATCCTACTAGGAGCAGCTTTGTCCCTCATCTCCAGCCAGCTCCAAACCTCCTCCGGTCAATCGAATAAAGTGGGATTTCCCCGGGATATCACCTTCAGGCGTGCCGGGTATAGCAACATGTATCTGATGATCATGGCACGGAGTTTGGCTTTCACCTCCATAAACCCCTTCCTAGAGATCTGAACCTTGTTCGTATAGTCAGGATAAATGGAGATTTTACAGTTCTCAAAAACTACTCTGACACACGAGCTGCCCTCAGGAGACATTCCCTATCCTTATAACTCAGATGTCGGGCAATGATAGCCCTCGGGGCGGCCCGGGACGAGGCGGCGCCACCAAGGCTGTGTGCGCTTACTCCACCACAAACATCGTGGACAATCCAACCGGTTGCAGCACATCCTTTATCCAACTTTCCATGAAGCCTTCCACCTTAGCTCCCTCCGCACTTTCCGGGAACCCCAGCAAACTGATATTATTCCGACATGACCTGCCCTCTGCATCCTCCAATCTGGCTTCCAACCTTCTGACCCTGGAATTGATTTGCACCATCTATTTGCGCAGAGAGCCCACCTCGGTCTGCAGTTCCTCTATTGAACCCTCTGCCACCATGACCTTCTCAGAGACCTTCCTGAGATCTACCCGCAGGAGATTGACCTCCACCGCCACTGTTTCTATTTTCCCCTCAAGGGCCACCCTGGAGCCCTGTATAGCTGCAAGAAGGTCAGCCCGCAAGTCTCACTGGTGGTCCTGGGTGCACCCAGAACAACCTGGGGGGCCCCCCAGACCATGTCTGGCGTTGTGGCACTGGCGTGGTATATTGTTCAATGGTATTCCCCTGTGATGTCGTCGATTGTCGGCGCCGTTCCCTAACACAGCCAGCAAGGGACCACGCAGTGTCTGCACCACAAGTAACCCTGATGGGGAGCAGAGGTGCCCGACAGATACAGCCCCACTCGAAGCAGCAGTCACGAGGCTGTGCACCACACCAGCCACATGTCACCATCAACAAGCCGCCCCAGGGTCAGTATGTTCGTTCTTCCTCAGAGGTCCCAAGTAGTAACTGTGCCAGGCAGGCCCACAAATGGGCTACGAGTGCTACACTGGCCAGCCAAGTCACCACTCTAGAGTCCGAAGCTCCACCATGCAGGTAGCACCCTCAAGTGCCCAGGAGCTACAAGCTGCTCCTTCACTGCCCCCACTCCTCCAATCCAGATTTTGTTGCCAGGTCTCCGCTCCTCACTGTGCACCAGGATGAACAGGTAGGCCCAGGCAGGGCCCTCCACAGGCACTTGAGGGCACAGTGCTGCCCCAAGGCGCTCCCACCTGGCCCACCGACCCGGGAATCCTCCACTGAGGGCAGGGGTGGGGGCGGTTGCTCCTGAACCACCACCAACCCCCTCCATCCCCTCCCCCCGCCTATGCTGCTCTAAGCGCAGGACACCCAACGGGGCCTTCGCGCACACACACCTACTTGTCACACTGCCTGGCTATTTCCGGCCGATCCGCTCGGTCCGGGAGCCGCCAACCCAAGCCCTCAATCCAGAAGCCAAGGGCGTCTGCAAGGGCTGGGAACCTTCCCCTGCCGTGGGTGGAACCTCCAATCACAGGTACCCCAGGATATAATGCAGGATTAGGCCGGGGAGCAGGAGCTCACTGAGAGCGCGGCCAGCCGGCCATCTTGCTTGGCCACGCACCCATCTCTGTCCTCTTGTTGGAGTTTCACAGTGAATCTCATAGGAACCTGTCATATCTGATAAACATTAGCTCAAGCAGTATTCATTACCATTGTCCCACACACCTTTGTTCCCACAGCTTCCTGTCAAAAACCGGGTCTTGCTCAAGTGACTTGTACTTTTTCAGTATCTTCACCAGGGAAGACTTGGTAAAAGTAGGCTTTTTAAAAAGCTGTTTCAGTGACCTCAGTAAACCGAGGACCCAGGTAGTTAAACTCTTGAGTTCTCAAAAGCAATAGAAGTAGTTTATGGTGTTATTGGATGGTTTAATTTGATAGCTTCTTTCACCAGAAAAGCATTAGCATTTAGTAAGAGGTTGATAAAGGCATTAGTCATCATCTTGGACGCAAGGTAAGCCCCCTGACCCCCCCCCCCTCCCTTCCCCACCGCCAGAATATTTGAAACCGTGCTTTGAACTCAAAGAATTATGCCTCGCTGAAGAACAAGACTTTTGTCTCTGTGTCCTTGATCTCCTTGGGGTGGTCTTTACTGATTATGTTGGAGGAGGGAGTGGATGTGGTAGTGACACCATTTTCTGATTTGTAGTTGCACTAGGTGGCACAGGCATGCTTGAGGGCTACAATGTGGCTATCTGTGTGTGAAGACAAGCGGGCTGCCCTCCGGTTGCACTTTACAAATCAGAGTATTTTCTTGAAAACTTGACTCTGAATTTTCAGCTATTGCCCTGTTTCAACTTTCCATCCAGTCTGCAATTATAAATCTGCTCTTGATGGCAAACCAGTGGCCAATGCAAACCTTCAGTATTTTTAGATCCACTATCAACCAAGATGGTTGTCTTTTCTCACCTCGAGATCGCTTTTTAGTTCTTCCTCTCAGACACTAATTAGAGAAAGGAGAGAGTGTAATGATTTAGTTAGCCCACTCCAGCTTCCCTAGATCTTCCTGAAGTAACCCCAGCCATCTGTTTCTGTAGCCATTAGGATGGATTTTTTCTCTTAATATTCTCTAGGACATTTTTCTGTAGTATGTGCAGCCCTGGGCATTGGGATTCAGAAATACAGTCTGCATGAGTGTCTGCCTGAAATCTTTCTTCCAATGATGGATGTGTCACAAGTACTGACATTTTATGAAGAAATATAATATACTTTCTCTCTCAAAACAGAAAGTAAACTCCCTTGTCTGAAAATATGTTGAGCGCATCAAATAGGCCCAGGCTTGAAAAGGTTTTCCTGAATAAAAAGCCAGAAAATCATATCAAGCTTAATGCTCTGAATTCCTGGTGCCAGAAGCTGAACCAGGAAAACTGGAGCAACTTCCACTGACATGATAAGATAATGTTGTTGGGCGCATCTTTGAAGGAACAAGTTTTCTTTAATCCTTTTTGGGATGCAGCCTACTTAGCTACATTGTCTAAGCCTTTTCTCTCTTTTTTTTTTTGTTTTTTTGTTAAGAGTGAGTTTTTCTTGTCACGTTTCAAAATTAAAATTATTTGTTTTTAAGAAAATGAACAAAACTTGGCCAGTTTAACCTTCGCTAGTTAATGCAAATACTGATATATAAATCATTTCGTATGATTATCGGAGTTCTCCTTATAGGGATAAACAGTCTATACCTTTTGCTGTGTATTTAAACAGTTACCACCAGATTTGCTTTGGTATTTTCCTTCAGTTTTTCTTAGATATTGGGCACTCCTTCTCCCCTCAGAAATGGTGCCAGAGCAAGAATATCAATTGAAAATCTCCACTGTTGTGTAACTCTTTGGCTTTCTTCCAGAGTGAAGTGTTTTCATGGGTATCAGGATGAGTGGGGAATGTAATGTCTGTTACTGACCTGGAAGTTGTACTCTTCAGTGAGGTCAGATTGGAAGAGCATTGCAGCAAAGAGGCCAAGGATGAGATGCGTTCCTACCCTTGTTGCTTTGGGCTACCCTTGATGCTTTGGGCTACCCTTGATCTCTCACATGGGTCTGTGATGGTAGTCCTTGTGTGTCATGAGGTGGAGAGTATTCAAGTTAGGATAAAAAGACATAGTGATGGTGTCTGTAGTCTTTAGAAAGTGGAACATACTTAAATATTCTACATCTCTTAAAGTAGGACAGGCAACAATGTAGTAAGAAACAGCTTGGCGGCTTTTGCGCTTGGAGTTCTGGGGTGAACCATGGGACGTTCTTGATGTTGTGGGTGGCGATGTGTTTTCTGAGGGGGGCTAGTGTGTCTGCGCAGGTAGTGATCCATTTCGAGAGGTTGTGTGCTCCTGTGTTGGGGTCGTTGGTGTCGGGGGGGGGGGGGTTGTTAGACAATTGGGAGTTCAGGCCTTCTGTGGGGATCTTGTCCCACATGCTGTAGGGTGTGGTGTGTTGATGGTGGTGTGTGGGGGGTTTGGTGAAAGAGATGTCGACGCAGTGGTGTTCAGTCCAGAGGAGTTCAGTGGTGTGGGTGTGCGCTATGTGTTGGCTTGAGGTGAAAATTGCGTTGAGCGTGTGTCCTGCTGAGTGGGTGGGTGCGGTGACCAGTTGTTTGAATCCGAGGTTGGTGAGGTAGTCTATGAGGGAGGTAGAGTTGTGGTCTTGTAGGTTCTCCAAGTGAAAGTTGAAATCACCGAGGATGATGTAGTCTATGGAGGTGAGGGCGTGGTGCGAGCGGATGGTGTCGGCGATGGTGTCGCAGAAGGCGGGCGTGGTCCTGGTGGTCTGTAGATTAGTGTACCTCTGAGGGTGGAGTTCTTGTTAATGTGGATTAGGAAGTGCATGTGTTCTGTGTTGTCGATAGTGTCTTGGGAGCTGGTGGTGACTTTGATGGTGTCCCTTTGTAGGATGGTGATGCCACCACCTGGCTTGTTGAGGCGGTCTTTGCGTTGGAGTTTGTATCCCTTGGGGGCGGCGATGGCTATGTCGGGTTCCGAGGAGGGGTTGGTCCAGGTTTCCGTGAGGAAGGCGATGTCAGGTGAGTGTGATGTGATGAGGTCCCAGAGTTCTATGGCATGTTTGTGAAGGGAGCGGGTGTTGAGGAGCTGCAGTTGAGGTGGGTGGTGTTGGTGTGGTGCATGAGGGTGTTGTTGCGGGTGTGTTCTGGTTGTGGGGTGGTGTGTTGCGGGGCTGGTTGGTAGGGGTGTGGGCAGAGTAGGTGTGTTTTGTGTTGAAGTTGTGTGTTGTCGGGAGTGTTGCTATGGTTGGTGTGTGGTGTGAGAGATGAGGAGCAGGAGAAATGACAGGTGAGGCATGTGAAGGGGCCATGAGTGTGTGTAGGGCTGGAAACGGTGCAGGTGGGGCGAGGGCCTGGGTTGAGTGAGTGGAGGGTGAGGGGCGAGTAGGTTTGTCTGAGGGGGCCAGGGGGACTAGCGATGGGCAGTGTCACGTCAGAGGCATTGTCGATCTTACATCATTGCCAGGGTGTTGACAATGATCACAACAGCTAGATTGCTGTTGACTACAGCACCCTCAACTAAAAAGGTTCACAAGATATCCATAACTTTGGCGGCGCATAGGAAACAGTCACTGGTGACATCATTGAGGATGTCGACAACACCGAAGTCAACCACAACTAATACCCCGTCAGAAAAGATACTGCAGACAACTGCAGCGCCACCTACTACCTTGTTGACAGGTACCACTGACAGCTACTCCAAAGAAAGCTCCATCGGCAGCAATGTTGACAGCTTCATTGATGAAGATATCTCCGTTAAAGATCTTGTCGATGACATTGTCAACTGTAACACCATCGGCGAAGGCCCCACTGACACCACTGATGCCTGTCTTCACAATTCTTCCTATCTATAAATCACCTAGTAAAGTTTCACCATACCCTCCTGCGCATTTACTGGATGAGGGCGGTTCAGAGGATGACAGCCCCTTTGGGGTAGCGCACAGACCTTCTGAGCTCCATGTAAAATGGCAGGAGAAAGATTAAGGGGTCCAGTACTATGGAGACCAGTTTTATGCATATGACCCCTCTGAACAATATATGGATCAGTACTCGGATTATGGTCAACAGCAGGAGCAGTCGGTACAAATGCCATTGGAGTTAATCAGTAGCCTCCAGCATATGCTCCAAGATAGTTGCTAAAGGTTCCTAGATCCTTCTACATGTCACCCCACAGCAACCACTGACAACCATACGGTCTCCACAAATTCAAACACCGGTCATTCGTGTACCATCACCAGTGACCCCTCCAATTCCATGGACAAGTACATTGGCTGATCCATCAGTGGATGGTCCTCCCTCCTCGGATGATGGAGAAGGGGAAATAAGGGATTCAGCTCAAATACCCAGTGAGTGGGACAAATATTTAATCCCAGCGCCATCCCCACGTGTCCCACTGCCAATGGTCTCAGCACCAGAGGACATCAGTGGTTTTCCACAATCTCATGGAGAGGGCAGGAAAATGATTTCAGCCTTCCGTTACCACCAAGCAGTCTGATTGCTTCCTTTATGATTTTAAAGTACCATGAAAGAAATCCATAAGGGCTATACCTATTGTAAACTTAATTTACAGGAAAGCCAATGTAGGAAAGTAGCATCTTTCTGACAGTTACCCTCTCTTTTTGCCTGGTGTCAGTGTGTTTAGACTGTAGTGCACTGGGATCCTGCTATTCAGGACCCCAGTGTCTGTGCTCTCTCCTCAATTTGGTTGTGGTAAACCTTTACACCCACAATTGGCATATTGATGCACCCATGTAAGTCCCTGGTGTGTGGTACTTAGCTACCCAGGGCATTGGTACACCAGGGGTCTCACATGGGCTGCAGCACGTATTATGCCACCCATGGAAGCCCATGCAAACTGTCTGCAGGCCTGCCATTGCAGCCTGCGTGCATGCACCTTTCTCTTCAGATATTAGGCTTGCCTTATATCGCAATCACTGCACTGTAAGTCATCCCTCTGTTAGCAACATGCATCTTGCCATTGGGCTGAAGGTCCTAAGTGTGGGGGTACCCCTGCATGAGCAGGCTGCTCCCACTCACCTCAGACCCCATTCTCTGGGCTTTGTAAGTGTGGGGGAAGCCATCTTAAGGTATGTAGTGGACACTGGTCAACACTAGTGGTCCAACTACATAAGTGTCTCCAAACCTAGGCATGTTTGGTATCAAACATGTTGAAATCATGCAACTACACCAATTCCTGTGCTAATTGCATGTTCTCATGTACTCATGGGGTTCCTTTGAGGATCCCCAGTTCTGCCTGTGCAGCCTTGCGGGGTCTGGCTGCTATCCCATGCTGCTGCTGACCCCAGACACTGGGGTAGGCTGGCCTCTGAGCACCACCAGACTGCTTTGAAGGTCACATTTGGTGCCCTGCTTGCATTATCCGGTTAGCACCAGTCCAGGAACCCCCAGTTCCTGCTCTGGTGAAAAACCACACAAAAGACAGGGGAATCACCACCAGTCTGTCCAGCTCCTCTCCTAGGCAGGTGCACAGAACTCTGCCAGGCTGAAGGTTGATTCTGCAATCTTGGAAGCTATGTGGGCAGAGGCCCCTGGGGTCATCTGACTGGTAAGGCCAGGTAGATGACATCCCTGACCTCTCTGATAGTTGGGTCACTGCAGAGAGTGACCCAACCCCCTTTTTGGGTTATTTAAGGGCTCCCCCGAAGGTCAGTCCTTGGATTCATCAAGCAACACTCTACACCAGGAACTCTCTGCAAGCCTCTTCCGCTCCTGGCCTCCGGACCGGCTGCTGGTCTGCTTTGGACCTGAAACAAGACTGTATCCAGTTGGGAGGGCTCCCACTGCAACATTGTTTCTCCAGCTCCTTCAAGATTTTTGCAACATCCATGGCTGTGCATCCTACAGCTTCACACACTCTGTTTCCATCCAAGAAGCAGTCACTCCCCTGTATCTGCCTTAAGATGACAACCAGCCAGTGGATTCTGCTGTCCTGCGGACATCGAAAGGCTCTGCTACACAGGTAGTGGTTCTGTGGTCCTCTTCGGGTCCCCTTGTCTTCTGATCCACTTCAGAGATTGTGGGCCCCTGCTGCAGCCCTTGGAACAGAACAACTATGTTGCTTTTGCCAAGACTTATTTGCTCTTCCTCCAAGGAGATCTTCAGGCTCCAAGAAGCCTCAGTCTCCAGCACTCTGCAATTCCAAGATCAGTTTCCACTCTGCAGTTCCTGCAACATGGGACCCCTGTTTTGTTGTGCTGTTGAGGCCACCCTGCGCCTGCTGCCTGTGTGTCACTCATGGGGGCTCAATCGGCACTGGCTGGCTTTCCTTCCTGCTGAAGGCCTGCTCTTCCAAGGATCAAGTCACTAGGACCTTACTGGTCCACAAAAACCTACAACTTAACTTGCAACTGCGGTTTGAATTTGCCAATGCTTGTTTGTGACCCTGCTGGTCACTGACCCTCCTGCACTCCAGCGACTGTCGTGGACGGCTCATGGGCGACTCCAAGGATCTCCTGCATCCTCCTGGACTCAGCAGCTGGACTTCTTCGTTCATCGTCCTGCAGGAACTTCACCTCCAAGAGGGTGAGCATTGCCTAACTGCACCACCTGGACATCTCCGAGTGGTGTGGACACTGTCCTTTTCTTTTTCAGGTTCCTCTTGTCCGAAATCCACCTTTGGGTACCACTGACCTGGTTCATGGGTCGCAACCAAGTCTTCCATTGACTCCAATGAAGGTTTCCTTAGTCACTTCATCCCTATGCACCTGGGTTCCCTGGTGTAGATACTCCGGTCTTCTGGGTGAAAATCTGTTGAGCTCTTACATAAGATTGCTGCCATAATTTGTTGCCCCACTACATTGCACCAAAGGAACAAGTGGATTTTTTTTTACAGGACAAGTAGATTTAAGAGGCAACCTGTCCCATGGACAAGTAGATATTTTTATTAAATTCCAAACCCCTGGTTAGTGTCGTCTTGAATATTGTAATAAAGAAACCTTTATTTTGCAACACCTAGTGTGGTTATGTCTTGTGTATAGTTACTGCCTGACTATTGTGGTATTGCAAGTGCTTTACACTCCTCCTAGATAAGTCGTAGCTGCTCACCACAGCTACCCTTAGAGAGTGTTTGCTATCTGGACTCCTAAACACTATCACTAGCGGTTGCCTGGACTCAATATAGGGCGCAACAACATAAGTGTACCCCATAAACTGAGCCAGCCTCCTACAGGCATCAAGATGATGAGGAATCCAGCTGCAGTGTCAGCTGTTCTGCCTAAACTGAACAAAAAATACAAAGCGTCGAATGATTCAGTGGCATGGTTAGTCGGTCACCCTAAGCCGGATTCCGTTATTTCACAAGCTGCACAGTAATGCCCAAAGAATCTTTCAACCCCAGTCACATCACCTGATAGGTATGGACTGCAATTAGATAACAGCTGGCTGTAGCAGCTATGCTAAGGAGACCGGAATGGCTGAAGGCAACGTCTTTCGGATCAGAAATCCAGAACAAAATGTTGAATATGCCATTTGACAGTGAGACATTGCTAGGCAAGAATGTTGATGATGCTCTTCAAACCATCAAAGTGGATACGGACACAGCAGAGTCCCTAGGGCCCCTGCACATGCGACGACAGCCCTTTCGAGGAGCCAGGGACAGAGCTTTCTATTCTAATAGAGGAGGGTTTCAGCATTAGACAATAACAGCCTTTTCAAAGTCAGCACCATTCCCAGTACACCCAGTAATAGAGGTAGTCACCTCCAGCAGCAGACGAACAGCTTCAGAACAGCAGGAAGGTCATATATCCAATTATCTCTCTCAATGGGGCCTTGTAACAATGGACAGATTTGTCCTGGGTGTCATAGCCTGAGGAGATACTCAAACTCACCACCAAACCGCTGAATGTTCCTCTAAAGGGAACACTACCTCCCCATCTAAAACAACTTCTGATGGGGGAAGCATCAACCATGCCAGAAAAGAGTGCAATAGAGTAGGCCCTGAAGACATAGAGGGGAATTGGTTTCTATTTCCGCTTCTTCCTGATTCAGAAATAGTCAGGAGACTGGCGCCCTATCTTAGAGTTCTGGATGCTCAAAAAATACTTTTAAACTATCATTTTGTATGGTCGCCCTGGAGGAGATTTTACATCTCCTCAATCATGGAGATTATATGATGTCTTGGGGTCTCAAGGATGCGTACTTCCATATCTCAATTCATGCAAAACATTGAAAGTTTCTACGATTTAAGGTGGTCAGCACCCACTGTCAATTGAACGTCCTCCCCTTCAGGCTAAAATCTTCTCCCCGAATCTGCAACAAGTGTCTGGCTCCTGTGGCAGGTCATCTGAGTTAACAAGGAGTACTGGTTAATAAAGGCTGTCACATCTCAGCAGACCGCAATACATCAGCCTGCATTACACTCTTCAAGAAGCTGGGTGTCTCAGTCAACAAACAAGTCACATCTAACGCCGACATCATCATTTACTTTTACGGAAGCAGTTCTAGATTCCAACCGAGATCAGGCATGCGCCTCACAGTAAAGACAGACTAACATTCAACAACTGGCTCAACGGCTAAGCAAAAGAAAATCTGTTTCAGTTTGATTATACAAGGCCCTCCTAGGAATGCTATCCTCTTGCATTTTATTAATCCCCAATTGCTCCCTGCACATGCAGCCTTTGCAGGAGGAGTTAGACAAGCAATGTGTGCACGTTTAAGGGTCATTCTACATCCTTCAAATTATCCCAACCATGGTAGCAGCCATGCAGTGGTGGGCTCAGAGTGGCAACATTGCCAAGGGTCTAACATTCCTCACACACATCTCAGATGCTCATAAACTGGCTGGGTCTCAAACCCATAGCATTGGCCCCTGTATCTTTTGTTCCAAGAGTAGCGCACTCATCCGTTTTTATCCGCACGGACAGTACCACCCGCATACATTACATACATAAGCAAATAGAGAGGAACAAGGACAATCAACTCTCCCGGCAGGTGCAGGAAATACGGATGTGGCCCCTGCTTGCTCGTACAACACTGAAAGCAGAACATGGCTTCTGCATATGCATGACCTCAAATGCTCGACTACCTTAGGGACCCCTGAAGCAGTGCTTAGAAGATCTGTGCTCCCAGAAACATTACAACTGGGACAATAAGCTTTAGCGGGTTGTAGGAAGCTGGCCTGGTATGGGTGGGTATTTGAAAGGTTAAATATTCTGGGGGACTGCAGAGAGATCCTCGCAAAGGCCAAGACAGGCACTAGCAATAAGACATATAAACTGAAGTGTAAACGTTTCTGTATATGGTGCCAGGAAATCAGTGTTCTTCCTATCTCATCTACTACAGAACAAATCTGTGGTATCTTAAATTGGCAAAATCCGGTCTCGCTCATTCATCTATTAAGGTACGTTTAGCAGCACTCTCCCGATTTAGAAGATCTGATAAGCTTCCTTCCCTATGGTTGACTAGAGTAATCAAGCAGTTCCCCTAGGGATTTTTCCGGGTGTTTTGTTTCCTCCTGTAGAGTAATGTCCTTTTGCCTCGTGTCTAAATGTAGTACTGGGACATTGATGAAGGCTCCGTTTGTACCGATTCACAAAATAGCACTGCTGCTGGCACTAACGTCAGCAAGAATAGTTAGCGACGTCCAAGCATGTGCAATTAATGAGCTATTCCTTCAATTTAAAACAGACAATGTCATATTAAGAACCAGTCTAAAGTTCATACCAAAGGGCCCTTCAGGTTTCCAACTTAATGAACCGATAACATTAAGAAAAAATTTTCTTAATCCACAGACTATAGCAGAAAGATCACTACATGTGTTAGACATTAGGTGTCTCAAATGCGATCTACACAGAACTAAACAACTTTGCAAAACATCAATTCCCAGTTTCAAAGCAAAGCATAGCAAGATGGATCGTGCCAATTCTGTCACAGACAAGCAAGAAAGCCCGTGATGCACGAAGATAAGGCTCATTCTACCAGAGCTATTTGTACTACCACAGCTCTCTTAGCTGGTGTGCCTGTTGAGCAAATATGCCGTGCAGCAACATGGTCCAGCAGGCACATCTTTATACACCACTGCTAAGCAGTGTTGCGCCACCTGTCAGTCAGGGCTTAAAGATCAGTACTGGGCCAATGCTATCTGTAGGAAGCTGGTAACCAAGGTACTTACACCTTATACCAGGTCCAGCTATCCCCTTTTAGTGAGGTGTAGGCAGTGTCTAGAAGCCCGGCTCTCTAGAGGTAGCTGTGGATGAGTAGCCAAGGCTTATCTAGGAGACATGCAAAGCTCATGCAATACCACTTTAGACACACACCACTTACATACATGATTGAAAACACTCAGTTGTACAAAAATAAAGGTACTTTATTTTGGGCACAAATCACCACAAAATACTAGACAGGTGACCCACCCTTAGGAGGTAAGCAATACACTTAATATATACACTAGCAATCAGAAATAGGCATAGAAAAGGTTAGAAAACAGTTCAAATAGCAATAACCAAAAGTGACCCTAGGAGGAGCACAAACCGTGTACTACAAAAGTGGAATGCAAACACAAGACCCCCACCTAGGTAAGTGTAAAGGGGAGCTGGGAGTACTAGAAAACCACAGAGGGCAAGAAACACAGTACCCCCCTCCCACCCCCAGCGACCAGGAATGCAGGAGTAAATCACTGGAATTTCCCCCAAACCACCCAAAAGGAGGAAAAGAAGACACCCAGAAAAGACTGCAAGAAACCAGGGTGGATTCGTGGAGAGGAAGACCTGTGGAGAGAGGGGACCCAGTCCAAGAGTCACAGTGGAGTCCAGGAGGAGTAGGAGGTACTACACACCCAGCTGTACTTGCAGGAGTTGGTCAACGGTGATGACGAACAGGATAGCACTGCAGATCTGAAGTAGGAGAAGAGTTCCTGACGTGAAGATTGCAGACGGGTGTCGGTGTAGGAATTCCACCAACAAGCCTTGTTAAAGGCAAACTCGCAGATAGTGGAAAGTGGTGCTATGGAGGGACCAGCAAAGCCCAGGAGAACTCACCCAGGAGGGGGAGTTACAGGGGACCCTCCGTGTCGCAGAGGCATCACCCACAGGTGTCGCAGTAGGAGCCCATGCTGCACTACTGCCGCAGAGCCACGCAGGAGGCTGTGCTTTGCAAGAAGGAGGGCTGGGGGATGAAGCTGCACGTAGCCTGAAAATCCCTTGGTTGATGCCAACAAGCCTTTGGCAGCTGCGAAAGACGTGGTGCACAGGGGTACTGTCCTGCGTGTGAAGGCAAGGGCTTACATCCACCAAAGTTGGACAGCTGGCGGAGAGGACCAAGAGGACTACTCCAGACCACTACCCGTGGAGCAGGATCCATGCAGCTCAAGATGAGGGGAGATCCAAGCAGCCAGTTGTCGTTTGCTGTAGGTGCCTACGGTTGCAGGGGAGTGACTCCTTAACTCCAGGGGAGATTTCTTCTTCTTCTTGTGCAGGCTGAAGAGTTGCTGTCTTGAGGATGCACACCCGGGGAAATGTTGCGAAGTTGGCAGGAGTCGTGGAAACAATGTTGCAGAAGAATCTTCCTTGATTGCATCGTTGTTGGTTACTGGAGGGTCAAGTCGCAGTTCCAGAAGTCAAAGTGGAGGTTGCAGAGGAATCCTGCTGGAGTCTTGCAAGCCGAATCTGAGGACCCACCCAAGAGAGAGACCCTAAATAGCCCTGAAAGGGGCATTGGTCACCTAACCAGGTAAGCACCTATCAGGAGGGGGCTCTGTTGTCACCTGCTTGGCCACTCAGATGTTCCCAGAGTTCCCTGCCAACCTTGGAAACAAGATGGCAGAACCCAGGGACCCTCTGGGGGAGCTCTGAGCCCCACCCCTGTGGAGGTAATGGACTGGGGAGTGGTCACTCCCATTTGCATTGTCGAGTTTTGTGCCAGAGCAGGGACTGGGGGTCCCTGAACCGGTGTGGACTGGTTTGTGCACGCAGGGCACCAAATGTGCCCTTCAAAGCATTTCCAGCGGCTGGGGGAGGCTACCCCTCCCAAGCCAGTCCCACCTATTTCCAAAGGGAGAGTGTGTTTCCTCCCTCTCCCAAAGGAAATCTTTTGTTCTGCCTTCCTGGGCTTGATCAGATCAAGCAGCAGGAGGGCAGAAACCTGTGAGGGGTGGCAGCAGCTTGGGCTGCCCGGAAAACCCTGTAAGACTGGTGTTAGCAATGCTGGGGGTCCTCGAAGACGCCCCCAGAGTACATGAAATTATACTTCCAATACTTGCACCAGTATTGGGGTATGATTCCAACATGTTTGATACCAAACATGCCCAATTTCGAAGTTACCATTATGTAGCTGGACGTAGGTAGTGACCTAAGTCCCGTACATGCGTAAAATGGCGTCCCCGCACTCACAAAGTCCAGAAAAATAAATCTGGAGTTTGTGGGGGCACCTCTGCTAGTGCCTGAGGTGCCCTCACACTCGGGTACCTGCACCCTGCCCTCTGGGCTGAGAGGGCCTACCATAAGGGTGACTTACAGTGACCTGGTGCAGTGACCTGTAGTGAAAAGGGTGCATGCACCTGTTTCACTCGGACTGCAATGGCAGGCCTGCAGAACCCTTTGCAGGGGCTCCCTAGTGGTGGCAATATAGCTGCTGCAGCCCATAGGGATCCCATGGAATCCCAATGCCCTGGGTACCTTAGTACCATATATTAGGGACTTACATGGGTATACCAATATGCCAATTGTGGAAAGGAAAAAGTAGTTACCAATTTAGGAAGGAGCGAGCATAGTCACTGCTGTCCTGGTTAGCAGGATCCCAGTGAACCCAGTCAAACACACTGACGACAGGCAGAAAATGCGGGTAACCATGCCAAGAAAGAGGGCACTTTCCCACAATATCCAGCACAGGGAAATTTGCCCTGTGCCGGCTGAGACCAGTTCAACAAGAGTTAGACGATCAGTGACTGAGATTGTGAGGGTCATGGGACACACTGACAGTTGTCAGACAAAACAGGTTAGCACAGCTATGTTGTTGGTTTCTAAACAACCTCAGTGAAGGCTTTTTCTTCCAGCCTGCCGTGTACACAATTATCATAGCAATGGATTCTTCTGTGGAAGGCTGGGAAGCTCACATGAACGAGCGATCTACAAAAGTTCACTGGTTGGGCAAGGAAGTCACTTCACAGAAACATTTTAGAGTGAAAGGCCACAAGACTAAATAAGGCTGCAGGTGTTTCTGCTGCATCTAGTGGGCCATATTGTATTGATTACAATGGACAGCACAACCTTTATCGCCAAACAGGGAGACACAAGGTTATCTCTGTTGGAGGTGCTGCTACGGGACTGCGGAGTACCTGCCAGGAGTCTGGAATGAACAGGCGAACGTTTTCAGCCATGAACTGTCGGAGTGACGCTAGTGGGAGCTCCAGCAGAATCGGCTACATCATGTCTGTGAAATGGGGCCATTCTGCATTGGACCTGTTTTGCACCTTGCAGAACAACAAATTCCTGTATTGTGCAAGGAGGTACTGGCAAATGTGTCTCAGGGACAATCCTTTCTCAAAGAAATGATCAAGCATCTTTGCCTACACCTTTCCTCAATTCCCCCTCACCCGCAGAGTGATGAGGAAGGCTACAATGGTGCACTGTTCACTGATGGTGATTGCCCCAGCAACCTATTGTAACTCTTCTGATGTCCACTGATTCACTTGGAGAACCAACCCAAACTCCTCTCCAGACCAGTGGTCAGATCCTCCATTATAACTTTCATCTACTTGACCGCTAGATCCTGACCACTTAGCATTTGCCTTCTTGATGTCTGTGCTCATTGCAGAGCGATACTGCCACAGTATGTGCACTATGGAAAACAATTACAATGCTAAATGAACTCTCCTGTGTGTGGTGCAAAAAAAGGGACTGAACCCCATTCTGAGGCAACCTCAAGAGCTCGGATACTCCTCAGCCAGAGTTCATCTGTCTGCACCATCAAGATTTGGAAGGATAAAGGACGATGCATCGTTGATTGCCCAGAGAATCATTACAGTTGATGAAACGCCATTTTAGAGCTTTCCCATCTGTCGGACACCCTCCAGTGCCTTAGGTATTTAACACTGCACTCAGTCAGCTGGTGATGCTGCCTTGTGAGCCAGTCCACTAACCAGACCTCAAATAAGTTTCCTAGAAATCAGCATTACTGTTTGCTCCCACTTCAGCAAGGAGAGTTGGTGACTACCAAGACTTCACAGTAAAGGAGCCATACACTTTCTTCACAAAGGATATAAATGCAGCTTCTGAAGATGGGTAGAGACTGAGGGCTGAGGGAGAAGTCTAAAAAAATGACAGGTGGCCGCATTTGTCTCCCACTTGCAAGCTACAAATTAGGTAATTAAAAGGAGTGCCAAGATATTGGAAATTGCAATTCAGGCAAGACACTGACTGCTTGAATCCCTGTCTGCTTGATGTGGTTTGCTAACAAATAAATTCTCTGAGTGTGCAAAGATAAAAAGCAGGAGCATGTCCAATTTTGTTGGAGAGGGAAAGAAGGTTTAAAAAAAAATGATTCCTAGACTCCTTGCTTGAGTGACCAGGATGGGGGACTTCCATAACTCCTGGGGCCCCCAGAAAGTGGTTTACATCGAGGGAGAGTATGCAAAGATTAGAACTTTAATTTTGTCACTGTTGAGCTTGAGAGTTTATTTGGGCATCCAGTCGGACACTTCTCGCATACATTGATGAAATTGGTCTTGGATAGTGGTGAAGTTCTCATTGATTGATATAATAATTTGGGTATTGTCAGTGTAAGACTAGAGTTGAAAACCAATAGAGTGCGTAACCAAATGAGAGAAAGTATACAGATATTAAACAGAGTGGGGCTTACGGAAAGGAGCACAGCAGAACCTTGGAAGTGATAAGAATGAAAACGGAGCCAAAGGTATGAGATTAATTGTTTGTGTACTATTGGTGAGAAACAACTGTATCAGTCATCGAGAACTTGTTTACAGATACCTCACGCCAAACGCTTGTCAAATTGAGTTTTTATAGTCAAACACTAGGAATAGATAGAGTAGATCAAGGAGTAGATCTTTGATTGAAGATGTTACGCATGTCATTGGTGACCAGCAGAAGAGCAGTTTCCATGCCCTGGTTCTAATGGAACTCATTCTGGACGCCATATAGACAATTGCTTGCCTTAGTAAAAGGTGAACGTTTAGGATTAACCATTTTTTTCAATGATTTTACCTGGGTAGTGCAGCAAGGAAAATGGGACTAAGTTGGCAAGCATTGTAGGATTTAAAACGTTTTTAAAGTAATGGAGTGACTACCAGCTGGTTCCATATATGGGGGGCTGTAGCAGGCGAAAGATCAGAGTTCAAGCAGTAGGGGGTTAAATAAAGTGCGGCTAAAGAGTGTAGGTTCCATGTGAAGAGTGTTGTCAAGTGAGATAAAGGAAAACCGTCAGAGTCACAGTTAAAGTTACTTTCAATGGGGAAAGGCGAGGGGACATAACCGTTTACTTCCTAGTTGGCCTTGAGTGCCTACAAGGAGACAGCCGTATAGCAGAGAAGAATAGCTGAGGCAGGACAAGTTAGAAGAACCGAGGGTTCTGGCACTAGACATGGACAGGTTTGCCAAACTGCAGGAGATCAACTGTGTAGGATGAAGAGAACATCTGCTGTTTTCCAAACATCACAGTAGTGATGCAGACAAACTCTCTCCAGCATGTTCTCCTTAAAGATCGTCAATTGAGGACTTTTCTGAATGTCCATGTTGAGAGAAACAGCTAAACTGAGTATTAGCTGTCCACTGAGTAGCAATAATTGTGGAAAAGCTTCAGCTCCATGCTCCCCAAACCTTTTCTGCCTTCTAAATCGTAGTTTCGTGCAAGTTGCCGATGACAAGTTTTTTTCAACCACCAATGCTGCCACTCCAAGGTTTGTTAAAAAAAATATATATATAGAAGCCTCCCGAACAGAAATCTGCTTCCTTAAGTAGAGAACCAAAACAGAAAGGTTGTTTTTTTGGCTGTTCATGAGGCATGATATAGCCACTGAGAACTAAATGTTTCTGTACCCACAGAGTAAGAATTTACAGTGCGGAGAGAAAATCATAGCAATTACTCTTGAAGCGGTCAGTGTGACTCCTCTGAGAGGCAAGATCGAGCTCTTCAGGAAGGTTCTGCAACATCTCCTGAGAAGATCTGCTTTGCTGTGTCCTGCAAGAAAACATGGTGCACAACTCAAAATTGTGAATCTTCTCTTTTCCAGAGCAGTTCTTTTTGGGCCTAGTACCGGTCGAGATACACTAGATGAAAAGTGAAGACGAAACAGTCCAACCAGTGTGCCTAAAAGAGTGAAGATTATTCAATTGCACTGTAAGGAACATGGCTGCAGTTACTATTCCAGAAAAAGGTGTCTGATAGAGCCATCTAGCTACAGATTCCTTACCTTTGAATTTGGTGTTGGACTGGATCTGGAATATTTTTGCGTGAGCAATACCCCTGCATGCCAGTAGGTGGCATCAGTTGGCACCATGCAGCCTTGTCGGTGTTGTTCGCACTGGAAGTGACATCACTATCACCTATGTAGGCGTCACCTCACCACACTGACGTCAGTTATTTTCATTCCGTGTCAGCGCTGATCTGGAGAAGAGCTACCCCTCTGTCATTTTTTTACTGGCTTTTTTTGACGGTTTTCAAATTCTTTTTCGTGTTATCCCCTGGTGTGCCAAGGATATCTTCGAGAAAGTTTTTAAACCACGTGGCCTTTCACTGCACCATGTTGGTAAAGACACCCATTTGGTCTGTTTGTGGTGTATGGACTTCCGGGCCATGGCATGGAAGGCTTTGAAGGAGCATTCCCTTAAGTTGCTAGCGGCCTGGCAGGAGGTCTCAGTCCCAATCAAAAGAGAGTGCGCAGGACTGCCCCTAGAGCCCCAAGTTCTCTTCGTCTCACTAAGTCCTCAGGACATTCAGGTAAGAGCCACAAGAAGTCGAAGCATGCTAGTCTCCGGCAGAGTCTGGACTCCATATCAGCCCGTTGGAGCTGTATTGAAGGCATTTTTTCCCTCTGTCAAGGGGAAGATGGTGCAGGTCTTCATGGACAACACCACTGCCGTTTGATACTGCTGCAAGCAGGGTGGGCTGGGGTTGTGGACCCTTTGTCAAGAGGCTCTGCGCATCTGGACGTGGCTGGAACAGCAGGGCATATCCCTGGTGGGTCAACATCTGGCAGGCTCTCTGAATGCTAGAGCAGTCAAACTCAGCCAAAAATACCTATCAGATCAGGAATAACATTTCCATCCGGAGGTCGTGCAAAGTCCTTTCAGCAGTGATGAGAGCCTTGTATAGATCTGTTCGCCTCTGCAGAGAATGCAAGACGGCAACTGTTCCGACGCTTTTGGTCTCAATTGGAACTCAGACTTCATTGTACGCCTTTCCGCCCATGCCACTTCTTCTCAGAGTTTTTGAAAAAATCAAGAAAGACCAGGCCCAAGTAATCATTGTGGCTCCGGTTTGGGCACGGTGTGTCTGGTATCCCGAGATGTTGAGCATGTCCATCGATCCTCCGATCAGACTTCCCCTTCAGGAGGATCTTGTGTCGCAGCAGCAGGGGAGGGTTCCACACCCAATCCTGTTCAATATCCCCCTACTTGCGTGGAGATTGAGTGGCAGCAGATGACATTAACGTTATCTTGGCAGCCAGGCGTCCAAGAACTTTCTCTGCTTTTAAGTGAAAACATTTTTTTCGGGTGGAAAATGTTTCTTTCCCCCTGTAGAAAGCCATTCCCTGATACCCCCACCAAATCTGGGGTGAACAGTATCAACTTCCATCCAGGAAGGGGAGTTACTGCAGTTCTTGGCAATAACTATATATTCAACCACTTAAAGGGTGGGAAGGGGCTGGTGAGAAGTTTGAGAATGTGGACAGAATGAACATGTTTGTGCGTGTTCCCAAACTTTCAAGGCACACCATGGCTTGGATTGCCGTCCCTCCATCCTTTGAGTGGGATCTGCTACTTCAGATTTCTCAGCTTTTAGTCCCACCTGAAACCCTTTCATGATTTCCTGGCAGGTTAAAAAGGGTATTTGTTGCTATATATTTACATTTATGGCTGAAACTACCATTGTGATGAAGCCAGCTCTACTGCAGCGGTACTGCATTTGGTGCACAGGGAAGAAGCTCAGACCCCACTAACTGTCAAGAATAAGATGTGTATGCTGCGTCTGGTGGGTAAACCCGCTGCACGAAGAAGAAATCACCTTTTTGTTGTTCATAGAGCATATATCTCACTGTAGAATGCGAAGTATTTTGTTTCTTCTTTACTTGGTCATAATAGTGTTTTAGTTGTCCTCCACTGATGGACATCTTGCAGCTCTTGCTTCGTACTGAAAATGCCCTTAACAAACCCTATTTCCAGAAACCCTGTCCTTCTAGGTTTCTCTGCCTCCAGCTAGGTAACTTCCCCTCTCCTTTAACTCACCGTAGTTCTGTTAAATCATATTCGTCCCCCTTTTATACTTATTAGTCAGGCTTCTTTAAAGCTTATTTTGTAGAAAGCTGCATTTTAGTATCGACCTAATGAGCATGCCGGCTTACGGAGATCCAGGCCCTTACTCCCATGAGCCATGGATTGACTTCTATAAGAATATGTTGGTCGTACAGAAGCATAAATGCTTCATTCCTAAGGTTGTGGTATACTTTCATATGAATCATTTGTTCATTTCCCACCTCTTAAAATCTCTCCTCTCCAGCACAAACAGCCTTACATTTGTTAGTAAACTTTTTTTGAGATTATGCTGCCTTGAAGTGGTCTGTAGAGCTTACACTCAAGTGGGTCAGACTTCCTTGAGAAAGATGTGCGGGTAGGCCACTTGCAACTAAAACCATAAGCGTCCCTTGCTGCCTGCTTCAAGAGGATCCTAACCTCTGTCCAAAAGAACTGGTGCAGCTGCCACTGACTGGGCTTGATGCTTCCGAAAAGGGCCATTGCAAGTTTTCCAAGTCTTTAAATACTGCAGCCTATATTGCTACTTCGCCTTTCTTTTCTGTCTTCCTTTAAAAGCGTGTATGGAAGTGCTATTGTTGTCACTTTGGTTAACTAGTGACTTTAAATAGTACTTAGAATATTTTTTAAAGAAAATAAAGCTCATTTGGGGAATATAGTGTACAGGCAGACTTCAATTATTCGTTTTTTTTTTCTTCTACAAATCAAATCTATTTTGTTAAAAGTATACTGGTAGTCTGCACATGACCCCTCTTTGCTTGTGATTTCAGTGGTGATTCTATGAATAACTAGAATTTCATGAAAGTTACTTTTAGCGCCTATTTTTCACCTGCATGCAAAATTCTTTGTCAAGTACTGTTAGCAGTTCATGATGGTTGACTGTGTGCCTCGGACTTAAATGATACTCACTTTTCAACTTACAACACTCGCATGCATTACCTCGGCTTCATGAGAGTCTGAATGGGGTGACATGAGCCTTCCCCAAACTACTTTACCCAGTTGCTTTCTCACTGCAGCTGCAGAGCTTTCAATGCTACCCTTTCTTTGGTGATTGTCTGGGGGCAGGCGTTCTCGATCCCTGGCCACCTGCAGTTTGGCACAAATCCTTAAATCTAAAATTTTGTTTGATGTTTCTCAAATCCTGTATTTTCATCACAGAGCATCATGTTTATGGGTGCCTTGCAAGATGCATGTCCACAATCTCTAATCTCCTGAAGGATACCCTTTGAAAATTGCTCAGCTCATTTTACTCTGGAGTTTTGGGTAATTACTTTTCAGTTTGAGAAGCATCCGGATTAAACGTTTCTGCCATGGAGCGTCCCTCAGAATTATCTACAGCTACACAGCTAAAGTCTTTAAACCATTATGAATTCAGGGAATAATTAGATTTTCTATGAATTCAGGGAATAATTCGATTTTTCATGAACCCTTTGGAATTTGCGCTTGGTAGTCTATTGCTAATGAGACAGTCCACATCCCTGTCAGTGAAAGCTGTGATTCTGGTCAGTTTGACAGCCCCCAATCATAACTGCAGTTAATCTACTAGAGCCATAAACCCATTGGAGAATGCCCGCAACTGCTTATTGCAGATCAATACCAGTGCCTGAATGGCACTGTGAAAACCGACCATGTGTTTTTCCCATACCTCATCTGGCTGGTCAGAGTTCTGTTCAAAAGAGCTAAACCTCAAATGTAAAACAAACATCCTTTATTGTCAGAAATTCATGCTGGCTTCCTCCAATGGGTGTAGAACAGGTCTAACCGGCTCCATTCGCAAAAATGACAAAATATTGATTCACTGAACAGATTTGACTGGAGTTTTAGTCAAAAACCTTTGTTGGTCTCTAAACTAAAAATCATCTCATCCCACATTGCTTTCTTCTCTACTCCTGCCCTTCTACTTCCACTCTGGCAATCCAGTCTCACTTACATCCTCATTCATCACCCCTGACCCACCTACCCGGCCCCCACTAACACATACACCTTTCACCACCCAGATTTGACTATGCCCAGTACAAAGCCATGTATCAAATATTACAAATTTCCTCAGATTAACTAAAATGGACTCTCACTCCTAACAACTCTGGACTTACCCAGTGCGTGCACCCTTACCTCCCACTCTCTCTGCCACTTATTCTCTCAAACAAGTGATCTCATCAACATTTACCCTCTTCATCCAGCCTTTGTCTTCATCACACTCACCCCACATCCTTCACCCAAGTCATCCCCCCCTCCAACCACCTTCACATTCCACAGTCGAGAGCTGCAGGCACTTCATGTACACGGTCTGCAGGCACCCAGTAATTGCTCATCCTTTACTGTCTCATGTTCCGACTTAACGCCCAGCGTCTTGCCTAACACCACAGAGCAGTCATCTCAGCAATGAGACCAGCTAAGCTGCCACTCTCTTCTGGCCCAACTAGGGAACACTAGAGTGTGTGCTTGATTCCGTAGTTTGCCCTCCTGACAGGCCGTTGGCCTTTAAAAGAGAAATCAGCGAGGAACGCAAAGCAAGGGTGGGTCCATTAAGCATTTGAGGGGATGCCCTTATGGCATTTGACCCCCTGGTACATGGCTGCCAGTCCTGCAGCAAGTTGTTGGCTTTTTATTAGATTTTTTATTTTTATTTAATGGAATTCTGGCCTTGTTGTTTTCCAGAGAAAACATATGTTTAAAGTTTTGTTTTTTTGTATTTTTTTAATATATATAATCTATGTTTTGGGATATTCCGGACCGCTGTAAACACAGCCAAGATCAAGAATATTTGAAAGATATTTTTCTGTACAAGTAGTCGGATGTAACTAGCATTTTGTTTTATTCTGTTCTCCCCTCTACATAACCTAACCACTCATAACCAAAAGGAAAAAGCCAGAGATAGTCTTCCTCCTTGCTCATTGTCAGGACCATAGCTCCTTTACTTCTGGCATTGCATAAAATGCCAAAAGACTTGCTTTCCTACAATTAGGAAGAGCCCCAATCAGTGCTGTTTCCGTGGGACAGCCACCTGCATGGACCCTAGATCTGCGTGAGCCCTGACTAAAGTCATGTAGTATAAACTACAAATCTTTCTGACCCTTATGTGGTACTGCTCCTACACAGACCTAAACCCTATTGAACCTTTAATGGAGGCAACCCCATGGCGGACCACATCAAGCAGCACGTCCGTGCCAGCACACACCATTGTCACATGAACAGAAGATTTCTTCCCATGCCAAAAGAAGTAATGGTGTCTCAGGGAATCCACAGTAATATTTAATAGACACCAAAAGCAGAGAATCCTTTGTGAATTGCCTTCACAATTCACTACAGTTATGGAGGCAGGGCCTTGGGCAGCTTTGGGGTGACAAGACAGACATTGATATAAAAGCCTTTAAAACCAAAGGAAGATGTGACCCCACATCTGGGCTCAGCCCGCAGTCCTGGACTGAGCTAGCAATTGTTCCATATTTGTGTAACTTATAGAATTGACACACTCCAGCTGTGTATGTGATATTTAGAGTATTAGACAGACCTCAGACCTGTATGTTTCAGGACTGTTTTTTTTTTCTGGCTCAGATTTCAGGTCTGTATGATTTCTAAATAGGCAAATCTCCCTCTGCGCAAAATCCAGACGCGTGCGTCTTAAATAACAGGCTTCCTTGGCACAGACATAGATCTGTGTGATTCTTAATTCGAGTGGGATTTCCCCGGTAGAAACCCAATATGTTTGTGGCCTACAGATAACAAAGCCTGCACATGCTCAGATCCCAGGCATTTCCCCAACACAGACGCAAAACCGGTTTGCTCATTAGATGACATCCTCCGCAGAGGCCCTGCATCTCTGTCTGTTAGATAGCACAATCTGTTGCTTTCAACATTATTTGCGACTATACATTATTAGAGGCTGCTCCCTGGAGCCTACTGGTCTGCATGACCCTCATGTAAAGCAGACTCAACCCCAGGCCTGTGTGACTTTCAGATAAGTTGGACTTCATTTTTACAGACCTCTGGTCTGTATGGGCTACAAGTTAAACAGTTGGGTAGGCAGTCACCGGAAACAACGTCAAGAGTGCACAGTTCTTCGATTGGAATGGGCTCCACAAATCAATTTTTAGATAAGGCAGGCTAAACCTGCACATGGCCTGTCTGACATTTGCTCCTCAAGCAATCAGTTTGGGCAGGCAGTCCCTTCAGTAGTCTTGGTCAGACAGCCCCTGCGAAGGCTTGGTGCATTGGAAGACTCTTATTGTCCCCAATAGCTTAACTAGGCTGTTGTCCATCTTCCGCACTCCACTGCTATGTCTAGCCTCCATACTGGCACCGCTCCTGCAGTAGGTCTTCAGGATAAGTGCAGTGCAGGCTCAGTAGGCACTCCTTTGGACCCATCACTTGACCATGTTCTTATATCTAATCAGTAGGTGATGTACAAAAATGATTTGAACTGTGCAATCCTTAAAACTGTGGGTCGATACATGTCACTAACCATGGTATGGCAAGTGAGGCTTTGCGTATTTAACTAAAGGCGCAATGTAGGACACACTTCTGAACCTGCCCTGTCCCCATCCTATTATCCTACTTTTGTTTGCGCAGACCACACCATTAAGATGTTAACACTTCAATAGACCAGAGACCCCTTTGCTAAAGAACCCGGTAATATCCACCCCTGATAGTCTGACTTGCCCTCCCATGTCACCTAGAATCCTGGCTTGCCTCCCTCCCACCAAAGTGTGGCCTTTACGCCACCTGTCCACTGACTCGGAGTTATCCAGGGCTCTCAAGTTTATCAACTGTCCTCATCGCAGTATTCCAGCCTTCATTGGGAACACTAAATTGTGAATGTGCAACTCGCCCAACCCTTTAAATAAACAGGTCTACATACATTTCTGTAAGTATCCACAATGCACAAGCTTAACATATATAAATGCAGGATTTTCAAGCTCCATTCTGAAAGGCTACTCACAGACGCCTTTTCCAGACGTGCATACAGGCATAAAATTGGGAAGCACTAAAATGTACATTCTTTCCAGACAGCACAGTAGCATGACAAAAATCATTTTTAGCCTAAGCTCACTGTCAGAGTCAGACATTCAAGAAGCGTTCACTGTATTTGCATCAGCCATTTCAAACGTGCAGTAAGCATATAGCTGACAGCTATATCGAGGCCAGTGCCAGAAATTAAACAGCCTTTAGGGGAATCGTCCAGGACTTTATAATGTCCAAAGAAAAACATGTATCAGACCCAACAGTAAGGGTGTCTCTGCCAGCAGAATGCTGGAAATACATTCTTCTTCTTTTCTACATGACCACAAAATTATATCATCCAAGTTGCAGCAACACCAGTGTTCATCCCAGGAAAAGAGAGTACCTCCCACACCACAATTCCTGTAAAACGCCCGTCCTACCTTTGACCCTTCCTCAGTGAGAACATTCATGTTATGGAATACCCACCTAAAGTTCCCACAGCCATCTCCTATCCAGGAGGGCTGGTCATTGGCAAAACTAAACGTCTTCTCCAAAAGTCTATGGAAAAAGCAGTAATTGTCAACTCAAAAAAAAATATGGAACGCAATCTTCAACTTGATCATGTAGTGTTCAACAACAATTTACAGTCTCACTTTTACCTCTGCAGGCAGACATCAAGGAATGTTTAGACTCCACTGGATAAAATCAAACTTTGTGTCTGAAGGGACCAAAACAGAAATATCAATGGGAGGATCACACCTCAGTATGGTTCTCTCCAGGTGTCAGGCCTCCCAACCCTGGTTACACCATGAAAAGTAAGACATCTGGGAGCCATAATCAATATGGACTGTTCATTTGCATCCTAAATCGGTACCATAGTAAAAGGGTAGAACCTCCAGTGGTCATTAGGAAGTCTTCCACTCATGCAACCAGTGCATGGAGTTGATATGTACCCTAATTTACAGAAGACTCAAAAAAAAAACTGAGGACTGCAAAAATTACAAAATGAAATCAGAAGGCCACACTATACCAAATTCTTCAGGAATGTGTCATATGATCCCAGCTCTGAAAACACGTCATTGGTCCCCATTAGATTCCACAATCAAATTCAAACTTTTTGCACCTCCACCATTCAAAAGGCATTAAATAACAAACGTTTAGATGTCAGCAGCGTGAAAGTTCCCCTGGTTTCGATTGCTGTAGACTGGAATGCTATGAACCCTACTCGAAGAGCAGAACTCAAACATCTGAAAACTGAGCTTACTGGACTTGCATTCTCCTGAAGGTGTGCGAGGAGGACAGGGAATGAGGAGCATCTGATAGTGGCCCATACCTTCGCGTTTTCTTTGACTGTCTTTTTGGGTATTTGGCAAACTTTTATCACTCTTTCCTAATGCCCTGCAGTGGTCTTACGGTGAAAGGAACCAGTCAGATGTTAAGATATGTTGCTAACATTTCTAGAGTGCGCTTTCACTGGTGGGGTCATGGTACTGGAATGTTACCTGCTAAGTAGAATGCTTTGGAGAATACCTGTATATCGAAGGCTTTTTAGGGCATGGAGGGCACTATTAATGTAAGGTAATTCCAGCGCATAAAGGCTTGGACATAAAAGCTGGGCTGTCTTTCCTGTACATTTGTTTCACCTGGGGACAGTCAGTAAATTGGCTGAGGATTTCAATGATCTGTTTGGCAGGTGAGACAAGAGGTTCTTATTTAGAAGTGCTGTAGGGCCCGGTGCAAAGTCCCCAAAGGAGGCCACTGTAAGGATAACAAGAAAGGCTGCACTATGTCCAAGCGTGCTGCTTGATTCTGCCAGACCTGGCGGCAATGCATCAGGTAGTAACTGAAGCCTAGTTAAAGGAAGTTGGCATAATCCATGTGGGGGATTAAAATGGCAACAATAGCTATTTTTATTTCATTTTTTACTATCAAGAAAAGTACTTGTCGCATTTTGTGCATGCTGAATGCGATTATGGAGTGTAACCAAATTCACGGAAGAGTTTGAGGTTCCCATCTCTTTGAAGCAGTCTGATTCCAACCAGTAATCGGATTTTCATTTACCACTCATTCTTTGGTTTTAGTTGAGTTTAGTTTAGGGCAGTGTCCACCAATCCAGTCCCACGTGTACTTCATACACAGCTGGAACAGCAGAAACCATGACAGATTTTTCAGGCTACCAGTAAGCTGGTGTCCTCGGCATACATGTAACACTTCAGAGCTTTGGAGAAGAGGAAAGCGGCTAGAGGATTAACAATTGTTAATTAAGTTGGGCTTGAGGTAACCCTAAAGTACGTAGGAACAGTCAACGGCAAGATGGGGGAAGACAAACCGATTGTGAATCTCCCGGAAGAAATTATTTGGACTACGAAAGTGATTCTTTACTATTGTCTTGGTATTGTTACATAGACCCTCACCCGCACAGAGGAGCTGCAGGTTGGAGTAGGACCTGGTTCAAGGAACATGTGGTGTTTGTGTCAGGGTTTAAAAATAACAATGGTCATATTCAAATAGTCAGTTTCTGGTCACATAACTAGATGTTTACAGTTTCAAATAGCTGTAATTACAGATACTGAGTTGCTGGAAATATCTGGGTACCTTTTATAAAAAATAAAATTCAGTTGAGAAGCAGCCACCCCTTGGTGTAAGAGAGCCAGTGCAAAATCCATGTGTCTGCAACGAAAATTACCTGGCCAGGGGGCACTGAAGCCCTTTTCAACTTGAGATGGGCTTAAACATTTCCATGCGTCTGTATTGAAGCCCTGACACTTCTTTACTCTGAGCCTTGGATTACCCTAACTAGCTCCATAGCTGTGAACTTCAGCCGCTACTGTTGTGTTGGAGGCCTTTACATTGCCCTCAGCATCTCCACCCTTCTGTGCTGAAGTCCCTTGCTCTTCTGTACGTGGCTTAGGTATGGCTCTGAACAAAGCTCTGTACTGAAGCAGGTGCTCTTTACTGCTTTACCCATGGATGGCTCTTGACACCTCGGTACTGAAGCCCCTTGCTCATCTATATATGGCAGAGATATTGCTCTGGCCCGAGCTCTTTACTGAAGCTACTGCTCTTTATTGCTTGACCCATGGATGGCTCTTGACACTTCTGTACTGAAGCTCCTTGCTCGTCGGTATGTGACCGAGGTATGGCGCTGGCCAAAGCTCTGTAAAGTAGATAGTGCTTGACCCATTGATGGCACTGAACATCTTCATACCTTTGTACTGAAGCCCTTGCACTTCTCTTCATTGCCTCTAGTTTGACCTGATCAGATGTAGGGCTCTGTATCTAATTCTGTGGCTCATATGTTAATGACCTCTCTAGTTCTGCACTGTTTGATAGGTCTCAATTTAACACACCTTTCTGTTTCCTACAGCAGGTTATGGACAAGACATGAGTGCTTTTGGACAGGGTTTTGCCGATCCCAGCCAGCAAGCCCTCTCTTACACGACGGGACCCTTGGCACCAGGTGGCCCACAAGCTGGAGGAAGTGGCTTTGGGCGAGGCCAGAACCATAATGTCCAGGGCTTCCACCCTTACAGACGCTGAGGAGAACTGCACATCAGGGATTTCCATGCACTGCAGCGGAGCCGGGAACTCACACCTGGGGACTCGTGACAATCACATACTTGATGCGACAACATTGCATTCAGAACACTTGGGGGAGGGTGGTAATCTGGATTTCAAGGAAAAGCTGTGTATGTTTGGAGCGCAGTTTTTGGATTCTTGATTTCTCTAACCTAGCAGCACAAATAAAGAGAAGAAACTGCTTCCAGACACCAGGGTGAAACATGTCAGCAGCTTTAACTACACTTCAGGTTTCCGAGCCCTTTTCTTTTTTTCTTTTTTGAAAAAAAAAAATTAATGAGCCTTTGTTTTACCATAAATTGTAAACTTTTATGTTTAAAGAAAAAAATATATATACAGTTACAGATTGAGATTTTTAAAGAGAATTTTCTACTATGTATGCTGGCTTATTTTTTAATTTAAAACAGGGTTTCTGTTGGCACTGGTGGAGCAAGGGTAAGGTTTTAACCCCTTGTTTCCAAATGTTTTTTTTGGGGGGAGCAGGAGGGTGGGTTGTTGTTGAGGGGTGGGGGGAGAGGAGGTTGAGGGGCATGAGAAGTCCAGAAACTCTGGGATATAGAGAAACTACAGTGTAGTTTTTTGCTTTTGTTTTTTGGCACTAGACTTGATAGCAGTCAAGGTGTTAGACGTTACTGGCGGAGCATGACATTTCCTTGTGCTTCCAGCCTAGTTAGAATCCAGTGTATGGACTTTGCACAAGATTCAGGGAGGCCTGTTCAGATGAAGTTCCCCCTGGTAACTGTGCATTCTGCACAGGAACAGTGCATTCCCCTTGTTTGATTAAATAAAAGTACACTTGGAGTACAAGCCTGCGTCTATGCCCCTTTACTTTATTTTGGTCAGAAATAATATTTATTTACTGTGCACATAGTAATTTTGCCGGGGAATTGCACTCGTTTGGAGGTAGGATTACACTTTTCTACAGTATGAAGAATGTTTGTTCCTCCATCATGGGATCTTTGCTGATACTTAGAAACACTGAATATGTCCACCTGTGTGTGCTTCTACAGAATCGTTTTTTAAGCAATGAGAAATATCTCTGCAGTTCTTTAAAAAAACATACACATACATAAAGGCCCATGTAAAAGAAGCATTTAAAATAATCCCATATCTATATAAGTTTAGAAATACACAGAACTGCATTTCTTATTTGCACTCTGTTAAAAGAGGGAAACTGTTTTATTAGCCTTAACGGCTCATAATGATAAATATTCACACTCTGTTAAAAGTGCCGTGGGAACCCCACAGTCTCAAAATGCACCACACTAGTAGTCTCAGATTAGGTTCCCTAGAGGCTGAGCTCTGTCTTTTTGTTTTTCATATATTACCTTTAATAACGTATTTAAATGACCGTCTATACATTTTACTTTGCCCCAGGCTATATGTTTAATTTCACTCATTCCTCTCCGTCTTGTTTTCTCTACCTGAACAAGTTCCATTTTCTGCCATAAAGAGTATGGACAGAGTTGAGTATGGTTGAAGTGCATTGTAGTTTCTTAGATTCTCTTGGGGCTCTCTTCCCTCCCACGAGTGGGCACCCTGTAGCACAACAAAACACACACGTATATACATTAAATGTATATGCAAGCATAGAATTGTGTCCAGAATTTTAATACATATATACATCATATACATGTGTCCATGTATCCACACAGCCTATGTTGAAAAACAGGCTAAAAATGCCCTATTTTTGTAAAGTTTTTCTTTAATAAATACGTCAACCAGAGTTAAACATTTCTGAAAAGCAGAAAAGAAACGAAGTGCATTAGCAATCTTTTATAGAGAGGAAACTGTAATGAAATGCCAATAGGATGCCTCAAAATTAACATAGCAGAACAATAAACTGGCCCTTTACCTTTAAGGCCTGCGGAACCTCCAGTATCCCACCTTGCCCCAGAGGTGAGAGTGAGTTGACAGGTTACAGTTAGGTCAGTTCTTTTTTTCGGTCTCCTTCAGTTAGGATCCTGGATCATTGACCTGTCATTTTATGGATTTTTTTTTTTTAAACCAGAAAATCTCTGCTGAAAATACATTTTCAACATTTTACTCTACATGTTTTCGCTTTCTGAGTAAAATAAGACTGTTTCCTGACAGGAATTTGTATTATTTTGCAGTAAAATGCCATCCCTTTTTGTCAAATGCCCGGCTTGTGGCAAAAAGAAGGCTCCGACTGATCCTCACCCAGTCTGCATAGTGTGTCTGCCTGAAAGCCACCAAGACACTGTCCTGAGACCTGGAGTCATTCCCCAAATCTCTCAAGAAGGACCTTAAAAGACAGAGATGGGATTCGTCTGCATGGCTTGCAAGAGAGGGAGAAAACAACAACAGATGTCTCTAGAACCTCCTCTCTTCATAAAGCGGTCTCCAAGCAAAATGGACAAACAGTGAGCAAGATTTACCTCAACCGGTAGGAAAATACGTATTTGTTCACCGTCAGTGTCAACATCGTCGCATCAACATCATCAACTGACATTGAGAATCACACCATCAACGGCGACAGACAGGATGTCGAGGGCCATAACGTCAATGGACATAACGTCGAAAGCCATGGTCGCCAACCACTGATGTAAACAGAAGAAAAGTCTCCGGCTGTCACTCACCGTCCGACGTCGAGCCAGCACCTTCGTGTTGATACTCTGTCGAGGGTACATCATAGTCCATCGATGTCTAGGCAACACTTAATGGCAAAGATCACAACGTCAAAGACAGTCCAGCTGACATCGACGTCAAGGCAAAGATTTATTTCCCCGTTGATGGCAACCAGGTGCCACTCAACGTCGAGACGCACACCACCTGTACCAACACACTCAACGTCAAGACATCATCCGATGTCGAGATATGGGCATTCGCGTTCGACAACGAAATTGCAACATCATTTAACGTCGGGTCACATCTCACCTATTCCATTGCATGCGGTGTAAGACATATTTTGACATCGAGATAGGGCTGTTCACGTTCTCCACTGACAACACAACGTTGTTCGACGTTAACCCATCGCCTCCCGGTGAGGACTGCTTCTCCCACTGGTTCTCTACTGACATGGGTGGCTCAAAAACATAAATCACCTGCAAAAACCATAAGCAGTAAATCTTCTCTAGTATCCTTGAGAGCTTCCTCCCATTCTGTGCTAGGAGGTCAATATTCACCAATTAATCTTTCACTGAGGTGGCTTGAGAGTCTTTGCGAGGGCTCGGTCCCTCATTGTCCAGACTCACACTATTGTCAAATGTATTCACCCTCAAGATCCCTTCCAACGACACTATCAACAATGCCTCAATCTGGGCGTATGACAACACCTGCTTCTGTAGGTCATTTTGCACAACAAAGACGACACAGGGCTCCTCAGTCACGCACAAGGAGTAGAATGCCTCAAAGATCAAGAGCAAGTTCACCTCCCTCCTTGCAGGAGATCTCAGAGCTCTCAATCATATCATCGACGCAGACCACCTTCCTGGTCTACTGCATCTACGTCGTCCATTAAAAACTATTTGCCTACCTTAACAGACGCTCCTCCGGCGAGAGTCTCCCCGTTGGACACTTTCAATGAAGTGTTGGTTAAAGGAGCGCATAAACTTAATGTAGACATCCCTCAGCCTACAATATCGTCATTGATAATATTTGAACTGCTGCACCATCAGTACTCTTCAAGGCAGCCCCTTCCTCTGGTTCCACAATTCTTGCAAACAGTAATGGATACTTCTCTCGTAGGGGATTTCCATGTATAGTCATAAGCACTGAATAGTTCCGCGCGCCTGCGGGGACCCCGGAGCACTGTTGTGTAGTATATTCTTAAGTGCAATCATCAGCTCCTTGACAAAAAAGGTCTGTGAAAAACACTTAAGAATAACAATGTGCAGCCTATGTGAACAGCTACACAGGCCAAATTGTTAGAAGAAAAAACAGTTGTAGTGTAAATTCACGTTTAAACCTCTATTTATTCTATAAATACATAAATAAATACATTCTCATATTTTATTTACACCTCTCATGAGAATAAAACAATGTAGGGCAGTGTAGCCCATAGGCTGCCATTATACAGAATGAAAATAGGGCTGTGCCTTTAAGAAAGTAAAGTCTTCCTGTTTCCCATCATGCACAGCAAAAGGCAGTTGCCTCAGTTCTTTTTTCCGGCTCCTTTCTGACAGGACCCTGAAGCATTGAGCTCTACCTCACAAAATCCTTTTGTGACAGAAATTCATTTAAAATCTTTTGAATTTCAATTTCACTCGACGTGTTTAACATTGAGTGATCATTTTCTATTGTTTTCTGTTAGATTCTGACAGAATTTTGAGGTTTTTCTACTTCAGAAATGCCTTCACTGTTTGACAAAGGCCCTTCTTGTGGCAGAAAAAAGGCCAAAACAGATCCACATCGGGTCTGCATAATTTGCCTTCCTTCCAGCCACAAACCGGAGTCGTGTGACATCTGCAAAACCTTCTCCAGAAGGACCCTTCGTGACAGGGAGAAGATCCGACTCCAGGCGAAAGAGGACAGGAAGAAAAGTGGTCATTCTACCACAGAGCGAGGAGAAGGTCAGTCTTCTACCAGGGCTCACACTGTTTCCTCTATAACTCCGACCAGACCGGCTCAAAAACGGCACAGGTCTCCGGCGTCGACGTCGAGGCAAGGAACGGCGCCAACATGCTCGCCGTCGAGGAGTGGTTCGCCGGCGAGAAAGAGACATCGCTCGCCGTCGACGACGATTTTGCCGTCGAAACGGCGTGGACTTTCGCCGTCGAGATCTGGGTCGCCGTCGACACGGCGAGGACGTTCCACGTCGAGGAGATCTGAATCCGGCTCGCCGTCGACACGGCGAGAGCGATCAACGTCGAGGGGTGCTCGACGTCGTAGGCGTTCACTGTCATCACGGCGACGTCGAGGGTCGTCGTCGAGAGATTCTCAACGGCGAGAAGAATCGACGTCGAAGAGCACTCGCCGTCACCGTACTTCGACGTCGAGGAGTGTGTCGACGTCGAGAAAATCAAAAAGACCTAGAAGGGTTTATACAACCTCAGAATCCTCGGCCTCACTCATCCTCCTTCCAGCGTCTCCACAACTCTCTCCTCGACAATCACCATTGCCACAGACGCCGGTAACACCTACGGCGCCTCTTCCGGCTCCCCCTTCAGAGTCTGTTTTGAGGACTCCAACGCGGTCTGTAAGACGTTCTGGACATTCCTCTAGCCGCTCTTCTTCCTCTCGGCACCGTCATGAATCACAGAGATCTCAGCATTCACATTACAGGCGTTCTTCTTCGTCTACACGGGACTACTCTCCAACCCTATCGGACTCACCGTCCTCGAGAGTGTCCCCCATAGATGATGTGAATACGTTCCAGGAGGTCTTAGTACGAGGGGCGACCAAGCTGAACATCCCGCTGGCGGTACCTGCCCCATCGACGTCAGTGATCTTCGAGACTTTGCATCACAGGACATCTTCCAGACCTTTGCTTCCACTGGTTCCAGGTCTCCTCGAACCAGCAATGGATATTTTCCTTGCACCGGCCGCAACAAAGTCTGCTCCTTCCAGACTTATTAAAAAATATCGTCCACCAGAACAAGATCCTCTATTCTTGAGGTCGGACCCAGTACCTGATTCGGTGGTCATAGTAGCGGCAAAGAAACTGCATTCAACCTCACCGTCGTCTTCTTCGCCTCCAGATAAAGAGAGCAGAAAGATAGATGCTGCAGCACGAAAAGTATGTTCTACTGCAGCCGTCACGATGAAGGCAGCCAGCGCTACTGCGTTATTAGGGCGATACGACCGTGCCCTCTGGGACTCTTTAATGCAGTTTGCGGAACATCTTCCTAAGGATAAAAGGGAAGATTTCCTGGAGGTCGTGGGTGAGGGAGCCATGGTTTCTAACCAAATTATAAGTGCTGCAGCTAACTCTTCGGTGCTATCCGCACACAATTATGCACACGGGATAGCGCTCAGAAGGCATGCATGGTTGAGACTTACATCACTCAAACCTGAAGCGCAGCAGCGAATACAAAACTTGCCTTTCTCGGGCTCCACCTTGTTTGGTTCTCATGCCGATGACGAGATGGCTAGAATGAAGGCTGAACTAGATACCCTGAAAGCGGTAGGCATGGAAAGACCGAAAGAACAAAGAAAGGTTTTCCGGCCATATCAACGACGACTTTTCACACACCGGTATCAGTCGCCACACTGGATGTCTTCGCGCCCCCAGCAGCAGCAACAACAGCAGCATCAAAGGGGTTTCTCCACTCAGCGAAGGTCGACAAGGGGTCGTTCAACACCTCAAACTCAGGCAACTCGACAGGCTCCCACGTCTAAGCCCTGAATCTTTGCTTCCCTCTCCTCCGTTATCCACTCCGGTAGGGGGAAGTATCTCAAATCATCTGGGCGAGTGGCTACGCATCACAACAGACGCCTGGGTATTGAATATTGTGAGACATGGTTACGCTCTCAGATTCACCAGTTCTCCACCATCTGTTCCACCCAAAACAGCCAACCGCCATCTCGAATCTCTTCAGTTAGAGGTCAATATTCTATTGCAAAAAAGAGCCATAGAACCCGTTCCCATCAGCCAGCAAGGGAAGGGGATTTATTCGAGATATTTCCTTGTACCGAAAAAAGACAAACAAGAGTTTCGTCCCATTTTAGATCTGAGGACAGCAAACAAATGGATTTGCAAAGAAAAATTCAGGATGTTAGCCTTACACCAAATTTACCCACATCTACGTCAGGGCGACTGGCTCTGTGCGATAGATCTTTGCGACGCTTACTTTCATATCCCAATAACCAAGAAACATCGAAAATTCCTAAGGTTCACCGTCGGAAAACGCCATTACCAATTTGCAGTTCTACCTTTCGGCCTAAAATCAGCGCTGAGAACTTTTTCCAAATGCATGGCGGTAGTAGCCGCCCACTTGAGGAAACAGCGAATATTCGTCTACCCCTATCTAGACGATTGGCTCATAAAGGCCTCCAGTTGTCTCGAGGCACAACAGCATTTCGAATGGACTCTACAACTGCTGCAAAAACTTGGTCTTCAAGTCAATCTCCTGAAATCTACAGCAACACCTGTTCAGAGGTTGCATTACTTAGGGGCCATTGTAGATACCAGGCTAGGAAAGGTGTTTCCTTCGGAGGAACGACGGTTATCGATTCTCCAAAAGTGCAAACAACTGCAGGAAAGACCTCAAGCCACTGCAAGAATAATAGCTTCTCTACTGGGCTCGATGGCGTCTTGTATCCATCTGGTTCCCAATGCTCGCCTCCATATGAGACCATTGCAGGAAAATCTGGAGGATCAGTGGTGTCAACTGAGGGACGATTGGGAGAACAAAGTCCTTCTTTCTCCTCACACCCTACAATCCCTCAAGTGGTGGTGTTTACCCAGCAATCTCTTGGTGGGGATTCCGTTCCAACAACGGCCTCCATCTCAAACCATCGTAACAGATGCGTCACTGCTCGGATGGGGGGCGCACATGGAACATCTTCGAGTCCAAGGAGAGTGGTCACAGAGAGAGTCTCTCTATCACATCAACCTGCTGGAACTTCGCGCAGTCCACCTTGCGCTCAAAGCCTTCCTTCCCTCTCTGAGAACGGAAACTCTCCTTCTCCAGACGGACAACGTGGCCACTATGTACTACGTGAACAAACAAGGAGGCACCAGGTCCAGAATTTTATCCAGAGAGGCTCAGACAATCTGGCATTGGCTTCTAGCCAGGAACCTGTCGCTAGTGGCAACTCACCTGCCCGGCATCCAGAATGTTCAAGCGGATGCCCTCAGTCGGGTAATGGACGAGAACCACGAATGGGTACTACACGACGACGTCGTTCATTCCATTTTCGCACTCTGGGGTACCCCCTCTACAGACCTTTTCGCAACCCCAGACAACAAAAAATGCCAAAACTTCGCCTCCAGATATTACCATCCAGGGACATTGGGGAATGCCCTATGGATAAGCTGGTCAGGAGCATTTCTTTACGCCTTTCCACCGCTTCCCCTGATTCCGGCGGTCCTCCAGAAGCTGTCCAATGCTCAGACCAAAATGATCCTAATTGCTCCGGAGTGGCCACGCCAGTGGTGGTTCCCAGACCTTCTTCACCGGTCACTCAAACCACACATCAGGCTACCATATCGTCCGGACCTGCTCACGAAGTTCAGAGGGCAGATATCTCATCCCAACCCCTCATCGTTGAGTTTGGCAGCATGGCTCCTGAGCTAGTGCAATATGGACACTTGAACCTACCTCAGGACTGTATGGAAATTCTGAAGGAAGCAAAGCGCCCTTCCACACGATCAGCCTATGCAAGCAAGTGGAAGAGATTCTGCATTTGGTGTTTACACAACAACATTGACCCGGTTTCCTGTGGAGAACAATCTATCCTGCCATACTTGTTAAGTTTGGCAAAATCGGGCTTACAACTGTCGTCAATAAAAGTTCACTTGGCGGCTGTCACGGCATACAGAAAGAGTCCTTCACAAACTTCCTTTTTTCAGATTCCGATTATTAAGGATTTCCTAGAAGGTTTAAAGAAGGTTTTTCCTCCCATTAGAAAGCCTTCTCCTCCATGGGAACTGAACGTTGTCTTATCACGTCTGATGCTGCCGCCATTCGAGCCGATACATAAGGCATCGCTGCAACATCTCACATGGAAAGCTGCTTTTCTGGTGGCAATCACTTCAGCGTGTAGGGTCAGCGAAATCCAGGCCCTTTGCGCTCAGGAACCCTACACGGTTTTTCATTCTGCAAAAGTGGTAATGAGAACTCATCCAAAATTTTTACCTAAGGTAGTCTCCGACTTCCATGTGAACCAAACAATTTCATTACCGACTTTCTTTCAGAATCCAGCTACTCCTGCTGAGAGAACTCTGCACTCTCTGGATGTAAAGAGAGTCTTGAAATTTTACTTGGACAGGACAAAAAGCTTACGAAAATCACAACAGCTTTTTATTAACTATGGCCCAATCAGAACAGGTTTGGGCACATCTAAACAATCTTTATCCAGGTGGATTGTTTCATGTATAATGTTATGTTATCAGTTAGCAAACAAATCCCTTGGTGGTAGGCCAAAAGCCCACTCTACCAGAGGGAAAGCAGCTACTGTAGCCTTGATGAGAAATGTCCCTTTGGCAGAAATATGCAAGGCTGCCACTTGGAGGTCGGTCCATACCTTTACTAAGCATTACTGCCTTGATACAGACGCTAGGGCAGATGCTCAGGTCGGACAGGCTTTGCTCAAGAATTTGTTTGCATGATTCATGTTTTTCTCAGTATTCTTATATCTACTCCACCGCGGTTATGGGGATGGGCTTGCTACTCTATTCAGTGCTTATGACTATACATGGAAATCCCCTACGAGAGAAGGAATGGTTTCTTACCTGTAACTCCAGTTCTCTTGTAGGGGTATTTCCATGATAGTCATAAGCAACCCTCCCTCCTCCCCGGTGGAGTTGACATAGAACATGAATATTATGGAGGTTGGTACTCCAACAAATGTTTTGTTTTTCTTCATGTCAGGTTAATAGCCTCCAAAAAAGAACTGAGGCAACTGCCTTTTGCTGTGCATGATGGGAAACAGGAAGACTTTACTTTCTTAAAGGCACAGCTCTATTTTCATTCTGTATAATGGCAGCCTATGTGCTACACTGCCCTACATTGTTTTATTCTCATGAGAGGTGTAAATAAAATATGAGAATGTATTTATTTATGTATTTATAGAATAAATAGAGGTTTAAACGTGAATTTACACTACAACTGTTTTTTCTTCTAACAATTTGGCCTGTGTAGCTGTTCACATAGGCTGCACATTGTTATTCTTAAGTGTTTTTCACAGACCTTTTTTGTCAAGGAGCTGATGATTGCACTTAAGAATATACTACACAACAGTGCTCCGGGGTCCCCGCAGGCGCGCGGAACTATTCAGTGCTTATGACTATCATGGAAATACCCCTACGAGAGAACTGGAGTTACAGGTAAGAAACCATTCCTTTCCTCATGCTGCCAACCTTACATGCAGCGCCAACAAGAATTCTAAAGAAATATGACTGAAGTTCAAGACCCATTATTTGTCAGATCTGATCCTCCACTGGACTCCGTCATTCTAGCTACAGCCAGAAAAACCCATTCAGTTGCTTTCTCATCAACAGTACCGCCAGATAAAGAAAGCAAACACCTGCACTCATTGGGAAGAAAAATGTGCAGCACCTCCGCTTCTTTTATGAAAGTATCTAGTGCATCTGCACTTTTAGGAAGATACAATAGATCTCTCTGAGATTCACTATCCAGATTTGTTGAGACTCTACCCAGAGGAGACAGGCAGGATTTCCAAGAAATCCTACAAGGAGGGCTAGTAGCCAATCAGATAATTAGCACGGCTGCGGACGGCTTAGATCTAGCCGCTCATGGGTATGCTCATGGTATGTGTGCCAGATGATTATCTTGGCTCCGCCTAACAGGCCTCAAGCCGGAGGAACAGCATCGGATTATGAACCTTCCATTCACTGGCAATTCTATATTTTGGTCCCACACGGACGACAAGATGGCCAAAATGAAAGCTGAGCTTGACACACTTAAAGCTGCCGGTCTAGAAAAGCTAAAAAAAAATACAGCATAAGATAAAGATGTTACGAATGGCAAGGAAGACCCTTTTAACAATCCTGTAAGCAAACAAGGGAACATGGAACAAGCAGACAAAATCATCTGTGGCCAAAACACCAGGATAGCAATGAGAAATCGCTTACCCCCAATTCTGTCATCGAGTCCAGTAGAGGGAAGTATCACCAATCATATACATGAGTGGTTCTCCATAGCCAAAGACAGATGAGTGCTAAATATTGTTGAAAATGGGTATTCACTACATTTCATATCTCCACCCCTTCTAGCTCAACCAACAAAAAACTGCTTGTCATCAACAATTCCTCCTAGAAAACAAAGTAGTCACTTTGCTTCGCAAAAGAGCTATTGAAGAAGTTCCGCCCTCGCAGAGGGGAAAATGAGTGTACTCCCTTTATTTCCTGGTGCTGGAAAAAGGTCCAAGCAGACTTCAGGCCCATTATAGATCTGAGACATCTCAACAAATATGTTTGCAAGGAAAAATTCAGAATGCTTGCCCTCCATCAGATCTACCCACCAACTCCATCAAGGGGACTGGATATGTTCCATCGATCTGCAGGATGCCTATTTTCACATCCCAGTCACAGAGAAACAACAGAACTTTCTGCGCTTTATAGTTGGATCCCAACACTACCAGTACAAGGCACTATCCTTTGGCTGAAGTCAGCCCCTCATATGTTCTCCAAGATCTTCCTTTACCCGTACCTCGACGACTGGCTACTTAAAAACAGCTCTCCAGTCCAGACAAGGCAACATTACAAGACCATTTGAATACCTTCCAAATTCTGGGTCTTCAAGTCAATCTAGAAAAGTCGATACAGACACCCCAGCACAAAGACTCAATTACGTAGGAGCAACATTGGACACAAACCTCGCAAAAGTGTATCCTTTGGAGGAGAGGCTATTATCTATAACGCAGCAGTGTTGACACATCATGCACACTCCACAGCCAGTGGCCAGAAAATAGCCTCACTCCTGGGTTACATGGCGTCCTGCATTTAAATGTTTCAGATGCCAGACTCCACATGAGACCATGCCAAGAGAATCTGTAGTATCAATGGAGTCAGTTTGCAGACAAATGGAACAACAGATTGTCGGTCATCAGCGGCAAGGAACTTACTGCTGTGGTGGACCCATTGACAGCGTCTGTTAATAGGAGTCATCAGTACACCCCGACTCAAACTCTCGTCACGGATGCACCTCTTCAGGGTTGGGAGGCTCACATGGGCTCCCTCCAAACTCAAAGCTTGTGGTCGGACAAAGAACAGCTATACTACATCAACTTACTGGAGCTGCGGGCAGTTCATCTAGCTCTCAAGTCTTTTTATCCATCGATACAGGACAGGTCTCTCCTGGTCCAAATGGACAACACAATCACAATGTACTTTCTGAACAAGGAGAGAGGCACTCGATCTTGCCCTCTCTCTTGGGAGGCACATACCATCTGACATTGGCTAAAAGCAAGGAAGTTGTCAAACAAAGCTATTCACCTCTCAGGAGTCCAGAACACATGCAGATTCTCTCAGCTGAAGCTTCTCAGACACGCACGACTGGGTTCTTCACAACAACGTAATAAAAAGCATTTTTGAAGATTGGGAGGTATCCTCAAATAGACCTGTTTGCTGACGAAACCAGCAACAAATGCAGAAGCTTTGCATCCTGATTTTACCGACCAGGTACAAAGGTGAATGCCCTGTTGATAGACCGGTCAGAGACATTTCTCTATGCTTTTCCACCCTTTCCTCTGATTCAGAGTCATCAACAAGTTCTACAGAGGCAATGATACTAATAACCCCAGAATGGCCCTGCCAGTTTTGGTACACGGATCTCCTCCATCGATCAGAAAAAACAGATCTTCTCTACGAGCTATTGGGGAAGGTATTCCATCCCAACCTTCCCACACTGAGCTTGACAGCATGGCTCCTGGGTTCCTGCAGTATGGTCATCTAGGCCTTTTGCAAGAATGCATGGACATCCTCGGGGAGTCTAATAGACCTTGAACAGGGTGTTCTTATTCATTAAATTGGAAAAGATTCTACATGTGGTGTATCCAGAATGACTCCAATCCAATTCTAGGACAGGAGGACGTCATACTACCCTACCTCCTTCACCTAACAAAATCAGGTTTGCAGATTTTCTAGAGGGCTTAAGGAAAATGTTCCCACCTGTTTGTGCACCTTCCCCTCTGTGGGAATTGAATGTGGTCCTGTCTAAGCTCATGGGTCTTATGGGTCTTAACTTTGAGCTTATACACAAAGCTTCTTTACAACATCTTACATTTAAGACCGCTTTTCTTGTTGCCATTACTTCAGCTCGCAGAGTCAGCACAATTCAGGCTCTCTGTGCTAAAGAACCTTATGCAGTATTTTATGATAATGGGTGGTAATGGAGACCCACTCTGCTTTCCTCCCTAAAGAGGTGTCTGATTTTCATATTAACCATACCATCTCTCGTCCAACGTTCTTTCATAAACCATCTACACCAGCAGAAAGAACTTAGCATTTTTTAGATCTGAAAAGAGTACTAAACTTTTATCTTGATAATACTAAAGATATCAGACAAGTCTGATCATTTGTTTGTGAACTATGGCCCTCTAAGAACAGGCATAGCTGTCTCAAAGCAAACCATTTCCAGGTGGATCGTCTCGTATAGTATTTTCCTGCTAATTGGCTAACAAACAATTGACTGCCAGACCCAAAGCCCAATCTTCAAGGGGCAAGGTGGCAAAAACACGCCTTCTGAAGAATGTACCCATTTCTAAAATCTGAAAAGCTGCAACATGGAGATTGATGCGTACTTTTACAAGGCATTACTGTCTAGATTCAGATACTAAGACAGACACTCAAGTGGGTCAGGCTTCTTTAAGAAACTGCTTGTGCTTACACTTCTTCGTCCGCAGGGGTGTGGAATGGGCTTGCTAACCTATTCAGTGCTTATGAATATTGATGAGAATCCCCTGGAAGAGGATAAGTTACTTACCTGTAATCCTAGTACTCTTCCACGGGAATCCTCATCAAAGTCTTAAGCAGCCCACCCACCTCCCTGAACGAAGTTTTCAATGTACAGCAGTTTATGCTTGTTTGTATTCTACTGTTCTTATCACTGTAAAAAAGTGCTGACCTAACTGTAACCCAACTGTCACCTCACTTGCACATCTGGGGCATGTAGGATACTGGAGGTTCTGCAGGCCTTAAAGGCAAGGTGCCAGTTTATTGTGTTTTGTTAATTTGGATTCAGGTTATTGGCTAATATTGTGTTTGATTGTATAGAGAAAACGAATGAAATGCAATCAGGTTTTTTAAAGCGCAACTATTCACCCGTCACGGTCTCAAGGTGCTGGTGGTGGGTCTGGGCCTAATTCAAAGAGTCATGTCTTGAGGTATTCATAGGAATCAATAGAAGGCCACCTAGAAGAATGTATATAAAATCTCACAGGTGAGTTACCAGTTTCTTCTTTTGCAGGATGGTTGATGAGGTTGGTGGCCACACCGTGCCAGCTTGAGAGTCTCTGACGGCTCCTGTGTAGGAAAGTACCATCTTGCCTGGCATGTTACCCCCATATTTCACTGTATATATGTTGTTTTAGTTGTATGTGTCACTGGGACCCTGCCAGCCAGGGCCCCAGTGCTCATAAGTGTGCCCTGTATGTGTTACCTGTGTTATGACTAACTTTCTCACTGAGGCTATGCTAATCAGAACCTCAGTGGTTATGCTCTCTCATTTCTTTCCAAATTGTCACTAACAGGCTAGTGACCAATTTCACCAATTTACATTGGCATACTGGAACACCCTTATAATTCCCTAGTATATGGTACTGAGGTACCCAGGGTATTGGGGTTCCAGGAGATCCCTATGGGCTGCAGCGTTTCTTTTGCCACCCATAGGGAGCTCTGACAATTCTTACACAGGCCTGCCACTGCAGCCAGAGTGAAATAACGTCCACGTTATTTTACAGCCATTTTACACTGCACTTAAGTAACTTATAAGTCACCTATATGTCTAACCTTTACCTGGTAAAGGTTGGGTGCTAAGTTACTTAGTGTGTGGGCACCCTGGCACTAGCCAAGGTGCCCCCACATTGTTCAGGGCCAATTCCCCGGACTTTGTGAGTGCGGGGACACCATTACACGCGTGCACTACATATAGGTCACTACCTATGTGTAGCTTCACAATGGTAACTCCGAATATGGCCATGTAACATGTCTAAGATCATGGAATTGCCCCCTTTATGCCATCCTGGCATTGTTGGCACAATCCCATGATCCCACGGGTCTGTAGCACAGACCCGGGTACTGCCAAACTGCCTTTTCAGGGGTTTCACTGCAGCTGCTGCCAGCCCCTCAGACAGGTGTCTGCCCTCCTGGGGTCCAGCCAGGCTTGGCCCAGGAAGGCAGAACAAAGAACTTCCTCAGAGAGAGGGTGTTACACCCTCTCCCTTTGGAATAAGGTGTTAAGGCAGGGGAGGAGTAGCCTCCCCAGCCTCTGGAAATGCTTTCATGGGCACAGATGGTGCCCATTTCTGCATAATCCAGTCTACACCGGTTCAGGGACCCCTCAGCCCTGCTCTGGCGCGAAACTGGACAAAGGAAAGGGGAGTGACCACTCCCCTGACCTGCACCTCCCCTGGGAGGTGCCCAGAGCTCCTCCAGTGTGCTCCAGACCTCTGCCATCTTGGAAACAGAGGTGCTGCTGGCACACTGGACTGCTCTGAGTGGCCAGGGCCAGCAGGTGACGTCAGAGACTCCTTCTGATAGGCTAGCAACACCTGAAGGAGCCTATCTTCTCTCCTAAGTAGCCAAACCCTCTTTTCTGGCTATTTAGGGTCTCTGCTTTGGGGATTTCCTTAGATAACGAATGCAAGAGCTCATCCGAGTTCCTCTGCATCTCTCTCTTCACCTTCTGCCAAGGAATCGACTGCTGACCGCGCTGGAAGCCTGCAAAACTGCAACAAAGTAGCGAAGACGACTACTGCAACTCTGTAACGCTGATCCTGCCACCTTCTCGACTGTTTTCCTGGTGGTGCATGCTGTGGGGGGTAGTCTGCCTCCACTCTGCACTAGAAGCTCCGAAGAAATCTCCTGTGGGTCGACGGAATCCTCCCCCTGCAACCGCAGGCACCAAAGAACTGCATCACTGGTCTTCTGGGTCTCCTCTCAGCACGACAAGCGAGGTCCCTTGAATCCAGCAACTCTGTCCAAGTGACTCCCACAGTCCAGTGACTCTTCAGTCCAAGTTTGGTGGAGGTAAGTCCTTGCCTCCCCACGCCAGACTGCATTGCTGGGACCTGCGTGTTTTGCAGCTACTCTGGCTCCTGTGCACTTTCCGAGGGAATCCTTTGTGCACAGCCAAGCCTGGGTCCACGGCACTCTAACCTGCATTGCACGACCTCCTGAGTTGTCCTCCGGCGGCGTGGGATTCCTTTGTGCAACTTCGGGTGAGCACCGTTTCACTCCACTTCGTAGTGCCTGTTCCGGCACTTCTGCGGGTGCTGCCTGCTTCTGAGAGGGCTCCTTGTCTTGCTGGGTGCCCCCTCTGTCCCCTGACGCAATTGGCGACATCCTGGTCCCTCCTGGGCCACAGCAGCATCCAAAAACCCTAACCGCACGACTTGCAGCTAGCAAGGCTTGTTTGCGGTCTTTCTTCAGGAAAACACTTCTGCACGACTCTCCACAGCGTGGGACATCCATCCTCCAAAGGGGAAGTTTCTAGCCCTTGTCGTTCTTGCAGAATCCTCAGCTTCTACAGTCCAGTAGCAGCTTCTTTGCACCCACAGCTGGCATTTCCTGGGCATCTGCCCACTCTCAACTTGATCGTGACTTTTGGACTTGGTCCCCTTGTTCCACAGGTACCCTCGTCTGGAAATCCATTGTTGTTGCATTGCTGGTTTTGGTCTTTCCTGCAGAATTCCCCTATCACGACTTCTGTGCTCTTTGGGGAACTTTAGTGCACTTTGCACTCACTTTTCAGGGTCTTGGGGTGGGCTATTTTTCTAACCCTCACTGTTTTCTTACAGTCCCAGCGACCCTCTACAAGGTCACATAGGTTTGGGGTCCATTTGTGGTTCGCATTCCACTTTTGGAGTATATGGTTTGTGTTGCCCCTATGTGCCCCCATTGCATCCTATTGTAACTATACATTGTTTGCACTGTTTTCTAATACTATACTGCATATTTTTGGTATTGTGTACATATATCTTGTGTATATTTGCAATCCTCATACTGAGGGTACTCAGAGATACTTTGGCATATTGTCATAAAAATAAAGTACCTTTTTTTTTTTAAGTATATCTGTGTATTGTGTTTTCTTATGATATTGTGCATATGACACTAGTGGTACTGTAGGAGCTTCACTCGTCTCCTAGTTCAGCCTAAGCTGCTCTGCTAAGCTACCATTATCTATCAGCCTAAGCTGCTAGACACCCTATACACTAATAAGGGATACCTGGGCCTGGTGCAAGGTGTAAGTACCCCTTGGTACTCACTACAAGCCAGTCCAGCCTCCTACATCCTGGTTCCGGCGAGAGTAGTGCTGAAAAGTCTCTTGGCACAGGACCACTTGGAGGGGTCACCTGGAAAAGGAGCTGGTTTGCAGATTTATAGGTGGTGCCTGTTGAGGTTGCAAGGGGTTAGGGACCTGTGGCACACAGCAGGTTCCGAGATGCAGGGCGGGTTGGAGGTCTTCGGCGCTGTGCACAGTGGAACACTTTGGAGTTGGAGGTAAGTCTTCTTCCGGGGGCCTTGCAGGACGACGAGGGTGCTCTCATGGGAGGTCTGGGGTGTTCCTGAATCCCTCAAGTGGGGCTTCCTCCTGGTCCAGTTGCAGCTCTGGGTGAACAGTTTTTACTGTTGTCCAACGTGCACTGACCAGTGCCTGCAGTATTGGCACAACTCGGCCATGGGAAGGCGCAGTACCACCAAAGTTAGCTGTCGGTGTGTCGAGGGTCCGGCAGCAACTTTCGGTTGCGGAGAAATCGTCCGGTCGGTGAAGTGACCCTCACCGTTTTGCTGGTTCTTGCTGGTTTATTTTGCTTCTTGAGTGGTGCCTCCACTCAGAAAGGAGATATCAGGCTATTTGTGAAGCCTGGAGCTCCTCTGAGTCTTTTTGAGGTCAGCCCAGTGGTCAGCTCCTCCGCAGCGACGATTGTTGGAACTGGTGCAGCAAGCAGGGGTCTTGGAGCCTCTTCTGATGCAGCAGGTCCTCTGTTCTCGTCCTGTCGGATTTTTTGGTGCTGTCTTTTCTTCCTGATGAATCTGATTCCTTGGTCTAGGGGAGGCCACTAAATACTGAATTTAGTGTGCGTTTTAGGGGGAACCTGGTAGTGTCCAATGGGACGCTTACCCTTGGGTGGCTACACCCACTACAGTGACCACTTCCTTTGGGAAGGGTCACTACCCTAAATTTCATTGACTATTTTCCTGCCATCCAACATGGAAGAAAATGAAATGGAGGGTCCACTTTCCCTGCAAACCCCTAGAGGGTGGTGCATGCTCAGTGAGACCCCCCGCCTTTGCGCTGCCAAAAAAGGCGGCTGACGAAGGAGGATGCCATCTGCTGCTAGCAGCAGGCCTGGAGGCTCGAGTTTCAAGGGCGGTAGCCTTTTGAAGCTCACTACCAGGAGAGTGCACATTCCTGAGGGAGGGTTTGTTAGCTCCTCCACCCAGGAAGGACATTGTCTTACAAACCAGAGAGCCAGGGCTCTCCCCCAGGTTTGTATATTAGCTGTCTGGAGGTGGCATGCTGGATAGAACCAGTCAGCAACAGTGCCAGGGAAGTTAGCTTTTACAGGGGGGGGGGGGGGGGCCTCTAAGGTGACCCCTGGGTACATTTAGGGATAAATCCAATACTGGTACCAGTTTGGATTGATCATTCTGTGCTCTTTGATAAACAACCCAGGGCTCAGAGTGCCCATCATGTAGCTGAGAAACTCGTGTTGACCAGTGTCCGGCATATGTATTAAAATGGCTGCTCTGTTAACTCACTATGTCCCGGGTTTGGCAAGGACACAGTGGGGGCATATTGCTCATGCAGCTATGCCCTCACATAAAATATGGAGCACCTCGCCTTAGGGCTGTAAGGCCTGCCTAGAGGGGTGACTTATCCATAGTAAATGCAGTGTATGGTGGACAGGGTAAGGGTACACAGGCAGTGTGCCTTGTCGAGTTTGTGTTTTAGGTTTGCACCAGGACACTCTGCATGCAATGGCAGTGCTGGGTGCGTCTGGATGCAGGGCCCTAGAGGGTGGCTCAATCAGTGCTGCAGCCCTCAGGGGCCAACCCATATTACCCCATGCCCTGGGTACCTAGGTACCTACTTACTAGGGACTTATAGTGATAGTTATGGGTGTATCCAATTTTGCCAATGCATCACAACAATTTAGGGAAAGCACTCTGGCCCAGGGAACCTGTTTAGCAGGGGCCCTTGGCACTACAACGTCTAGGCTACATCAGGCAAAAAGTGGGGGCTAACCATGTCAAAAAGAGGCTTTTTCTCACACTATTCTCCCCTCAGCCAAGGGAGGATGTGACTACCCTTTCTCTAGTGAGTCTTCATCATCTAAGTGGAAAAACCTGGAAAGGCCATCTGCATGGGCAGTCCCAGGTCTGTGCTCCACTTGAAAGTCCATCCCCTGTAGGGAAATGGACCACCTAAGCAGTTTGAGGTTCTCATCCTGCATTTGCTGTAGCCATCTGAGAGGCCTGTGGTCAGTCTGAACTATGAAGTGAGAGCCAAACAAGTATGGCCTCAGCTTCTTCAGTGCCCAAACCACAGCAATGGCGTCCCTCTCAATGGCACTCCAATTTTGTTCCCTAGGGAGTAGTTTCTTACTCATAAAAGCAATTGGCTAGTCATGTACATCGTCATTTTTCTGGGAAAGGACCGCTCCTATCCCCATTTCAGAAGCATCAGTTTGGACTATTAATTGCCTGGAGTAGTCTGATGCTTGTAGGACTGGAGCACGGCACATAGCTTCCTTCAGTGTGTCAAAGGCCTTTTGACAACTCACTTTCCAGTTAACCTTTTTGGGCATTTTCTTGGAGGTTAGTTCTGTGAGGGGGGCTACTATAGTGACATAGTCTTGCACAAATCTCCTATAGTACCCAGTCAAGCCAAGGAATGCCCTGACTTGTTTCTAGGCTGTGGGAGCTTCCCAAGCCAGGATAGTCTGAATCTTGGGATGTAGAGGTTGTACTTGGCCTCCACCAACTAGTTGGCCCAAGTAAACAACTCTCCCCTGCTCTATCTGGCACTTGCTGGCCTTGATAGTGAGACCTGCCTTTTACAGAGCTTCAAGACCTTCCCTAGGTGGATCAGGTGATCCTGCCGGGTGGAACTATAGACAGTTATGTCATCTAAGTAAGCTACACTAAAGGTTTCTAGTCTAGCAAGGACTTGGTTCACCAACCTCTGGAAGGAGGCAGGTGCATTCTTTAATCCAAAGGGCATAACAGTGAACTGATAATGCCTACTAGGAGTAGAGAATGCTAACCTCTCTTTTGCTCTTGGGGTCAGGCTAATCTGCCAGTACCCAGAGGTTAAATCAAAAGTACTCAGATATTTGGCTGCCTCTAATCTGTCTATGAGCTCATCAGCTTTTGGAATGGGGTGTGTGTATCTGTTTTTGTCAGAGTTGAGGCCCCTGTATTCTACACAAGCCCTCATTTCTTTTTTCTGTCTTTTAGAATGAGGCTTGTGTAGGAAGGTGGCTTTCTTCTACTATGGTTACCCCCATTTTTGGCCTGTTTGTCAGTGTGTTTTTACTGTCCCACTGGGATCCTGCTAGTCAGGACCCCAGTGCTCATTGTTTGTGGCCTATTGGCAGTATGCTTTGCTGTTTTGTCAGTATGGTTGACTGTGTCTGTAGGAAGGTAGCCTCTTTCTAGCCTTGTTACCCCCACTTTTGGCCTGTTTATGAGTATGTCAGGGTGTTTTCACTGTCTCACTGGGATCCTGCTAGCCAGGACCCCAGTGATCATAGGATGTGCCCTGTATGTGTTCCCTGTGTGGTGCATAACTGTATCACTGAGGCTCTTCCAACCAGAACCTCAGTGTTTATGCTCTCTCTGCTTTCTAAATTTGTCATTGCAGGCTAGTGACTACATTTACCAATTCTCATTGGCACACTGGTACACCCATATAATTCCCTTGTATATGGTACTTAGGTACCCAGGGTATTGGGGTTCTAGGAAATCCCAATGGGCTGCAGCATTTCTTTTGCCACCCATAGGGTGCTCAGACAATTCTTACACAGGCCTGCCACTGCAGCCTGAGTGAAATAACGTCCACGTTATTTCACAGCCATTTTTCACTGCACATAAGTAACTTATAAGTCACCTATATGTCTAACCTTCAACTGGTGAAGGTTGGGTGCCAAGTTACATCGTTCAGGGCAAATTCCCCGGACTTTCTGAGTGCGGGGACACCATTACACGCGTGCACTATACATAGGTCACTACCTGTGTATAGCGTCACAATGGTAACTCCAAACATGGCCATGTAACATGTCTAAGATCATGGAATTTAATTCCATGATCTCCCGGGTCTCTAGCACAGAACCCAGGTCCTGCCAAACTGCCTTTCTGGGGTTTCCACTGCAGCTGCTGCCAACCCCTCAGACAGGATTCTGCCCTCCTGGGGTCTAGGCAGCCCTGGCCCAGAAAGGCAGAAAAAAGGACTTCCTCACAGAGAGGGTGTTACACCCTCTCCCTTTGGAAATAGGTGTGAAGGGCTGGGGAGGAGTAGCCTCCCCCAGCCTCTGGAAATGCTTTGATGGGCACAGATGGTGCCCATCTCTGCATAAGCCAGTCTTCACCGGTTCAGGGATCCCCCAGCCCTGCTCTGGCACGAAACTGGACAAAGGAAAGGGGAGGGACCACTCCCCTGACCAGTACCTCCCAGGGGAGGTGCCCAGAGCTCCTCCAGTGTGTCCCAGACCTCTGCCATCTTGAAAACAGAGGTGTTGGTGGCACACTGGACTGCTGAGTGGCCAGTGCCAGCAGGTGACGTCTCTTGGTAGCCAATCCTCCTTTCCTGGTAGCCAAACCTCCTTTTCTGATGGATACAACTACCTGTGGATTCCTCACCTAATGAATACTCCCATTGCGCCAGCATTCGACGGAAATCTTCTTCCTAGCTTCTGCACGTCGATGAGGACGTCACATTTGCCCACGCGACGCCGTCTGACATCATACAGACAATAAGAGGTCCTCGCCGACGTCAGTTCCCTTTTTTCCGTGCCATTCGAAACGGTTATCTTCGAGGGAGCTACTGTTGCTGTTCGGCAGTTACAGTGTGTTTTTTGGCTGTGTTTTTTCTCCGAGGTTACTATGTCTCAGAGGAAGTCAGGTTTTAAGCCCTGTCGTGAGTGTGGGGGCAAAATGTCGGTAACTGACCCACATTCTGACTGTTTGTGGTGTCTAAGTTCCGATCATGATGTGGCCAGGTGTGATTCATGTCAGCATATGAATCCGAAAGCCCTGAAGGAGCATGAGGCCAAACTTTTTATGGCGAAGTCGAAGAAAAAGGAAAAGAGGCACCATCGAAAATCCACCTCACCGAAGTCTCATCGGCGTCATCGAGACTCCTGGCGCCGTCGAGAATCACGGCGCCAGTCGAGTAAAGAGAGGTCTCGATCGAGGTCACCGTCATCTCGGTGTCGGAAGACTTGGGAGGTCAGTCCCACAGTCACTCCCCATCCGTCGACGCCGTTGCCTTCTCCAGCCTCGCCGACTTCGCCCGGATCTTCGGGCCAACCGCCTTCAGTATTTGAGGTTCCACAGCCTCAAATGTTCTCTCCGAAGCTGCAGACGTCGAGGCCGGCATCGGTGTCGCCTTCGATCCAGGCACCCCAGTATCTGGCTTTTCCGGCCCCTGGAGCCGATAATACCGCATTTTTAAATGCGGTTTTCCATCTTTCAGCAGATGGCTCCAGGTGGCGCCCCGGCTGGGCCTTCGGGTCCTTTGGCGTTTAAATTGGGTGCTCCGGCTCAGCTGCGACCAGCACCCTTCATGCCCTTTCTCCCCCTGGGGAACGTGGGCTCGGCGCCGGTGTCGGCTCCGGTGGCTCCAGAGACTTCGGCTCCGGGAGTTTCGACTCCAGCGGCTTCGGTGTTTCGGCCAGTGACGCCGTCTAGGGCTTCTGCGACTCCGAAGCAGTCTTCCCTCCATCCGACTCCTGGTTCCGCGCCGAAGCTACCTGTGGCACCTGTTGACCCGGCGTCGGACAGATCCGGTGATCGGCGTCGTTCTTCGACATCTGCTGACGCCATGTCGACGCCGAGGATTGAGGAGAGGCTGCACTCGAGGAGACGTGCTCTCCGTCTCCTGGAAGAACAAGAGTATCAGCAGAACCTGGAGGAAGGAGAAATTGAAGACTCTGGTGAGGGTCTTCATGGATTGGACACCGCTAGTGGCCTTGATACTTCCCCTGAGTGGGACTTGTCATCTCCGGGGGAGTATACTGAAGAGGCGGCCACTTTTCATGCTGTTATAAAGAAGGCAGCTAACTTTCTGGAACTACCTTTGCCGGTGACTGAGGCGAAGCAGAATCTGCTGACAGAGGTGTTGCATCCGGCCTCCACGTCAGCAGAACCTCTTTTGCCGTTCAACGAGGCGCTGTTGGAACCTGTGTTGGAGGTCTGGAAGAAGCCGGTGTCTTCTTCGGCTGTCAATAGATCTGTGGCCAGGAGGTATCGGGCTGCACCGGCTGACCCTGGCTTTCTTACAAGACACCCAACGCCTGAAAGCTTGGTGGTCCAGGCTTCATGCTCTGCAAGGTCTGCGCCTGGGTCTTTTCCATCAGTGCCATCGGACAGAGACTCCAAGAAGATGGACATGCAATCCAAAAAGGTGTTCTCGTCATGTAGCATGGCATTAAAGTCCACCAATGCTACGGGTATTTTAGGGAGGTACATTTATGCTCTGATGGACGAAATAACATCTACGCATACAGAGGTTCCTCAAGGGCTGCTGAATCTCGTGTCGGACGCTCAAGCTGCTGCAACCCAGGTTATCCACTCTGGGTTGGATACAACTGACTCTGTGGCTAGAGCGATGGGCACGGCTGTAGTTACGAGAAGACAGGCTTGGCTTCGTAACTCAGGGTTTTCATCAGATGTGCAGTCGACCCTGCTGGACCTCCCTTTTGATGGAGACAAGCTCTTTGGTGCCAAGGCAGATTCGGCCTTGGAGAGGTTTAAGGAGAGCAGGGCCACGGCCAAGTCGTTAGGATTACAAGCCACTTCTTCTGCCTCCTCCAGATTTTTTAGGAGGTTTCGAGGATTTGGTCGTGGCTCATCCTCCTCTTCCTTTTGGGGGAAATTCCAGCAGCCTACCTCTTCTCTCACCTATAGATCTTTTAGAGGGAGGGGTAGAGTCCGTACCAGGGGAGCTTCTCAGCAGCACTCTGCCTCTTCCTCTTCCTCTGGAGGGGTGCAGCAGGGGAAGCAGCCTTAGGCTTCCACCAATTCCCACTCACTCCTCTCCTGTAGGGGGAAGGTTACTGTATTTTCTTCACAAGTGGGAGGTCATCACATCAGACGCCTGGGTTACCAGCATTGTGAGAAAAGGCTACACCCTTCCCTTTCGGGAGTTTCCGCCCCCCTTCCCGCCCGCCCATCTTATTGTTCATAAGAACACCTCCTGTTGTTAGAACAGGAGGTTCAAGTCCTACTTTTAAAGGGCGCAGTGGAGTTGGTTCCAGAGCAGGAAAAGGGTCAAGGTTGTTATTCAAGGTACTTCCTGATTCCCAAGAAGGATGGTCGGTTGAGACCAATCCTGGACCTGAGGATTTTGAATTGGTTCCTCAAACAGGAAAAGTTCAAGATGCTGACCCTAGCTCAGGTGCTTTTGGCGTTGAACAAGGGAGATTGGATGGTGTCTGTCGACTTGCAGGATGCTTATTTTCATATCCCGATACTCAAGTCGCACAGGAAGTATCTCTGGTTTGTGGTAGGGTCGCAGCACTATCAGTTTGTGGTCCTCCTGTTTGGTCTTACTTCAGCACCTCGAGTCTTCACGAAGGTGATGTCGGTGGTTGCGGCAGAGCTCAGAAGGAAGGGGATAGCAGTATTCCCTTACCTGGACGACTGGTTGATCAAAGCCAAGTCCCCGGAGCTTGTGTTGCATCATCTGCAGTCGACAACCCAGTTGTTCGACCTGGGCTTTTCGGTGAACGTGCCCAAATCTCACCTAGAGCCCTCTCAGCGCCTCCTGTTCATAGGGGCAGAACTGGATACAACATTGAATCGAGCATTTCCTCCGCCTTAGCGGATGCAAGACATTCAGGCGTTGGTTCCAATGTTTCAAAGTGGAGCGGTCATTCCAGTCCTCAAGGTCCTACGTCTGCTCGGTCTGTTTGCCTCCTGCATACTGTTGGTCACGCATGCTCGCTGGCACATGAGGGCTCTTCAGTGGTGCCTCCGAAGGCAGTGGTCTCAACACAAAGGGGATCTCGAAGGTTCTGTCAAGGTCTCCAGAGATGCTGCCACAGATTTGAAGTGGTGGATTGCAGACTGCAATCTTTCCCAGGGAAGGCCGTTCACGCAGCCTCCACCAGTGACCACGGTCATAACGGATGCTTCCACTCTAGGGTGGGGAGCTCATCTGGGGGACCTGAAGATCAAAGGGCTTTGGTCTACAGAGGAACAGATGTTTCATATCAACCTGTTAGAGTTACGGGCTGTACGGCTGGCTCTCAAGGCCTTCCTCCCATCCCTTCGCGGTCAGTCGGTTCAGGTCCCGACGGACAACACTACTGCGATGTGGTATATAAACAAACAGGGAGGAGTGGGGTCGTACCTTCTCTGCAGAGAAGCTCTTCGACTATGGTCCTGGGCAAAGGACCATCAGATTTGCTTGGTAGCAAATCATCTGGCCGGAGTCTTGAATGTACGTGTAGACAATCTCAGTCGCCATTTCTCCGCCGACCACGAGTGGCGTCTCCATCCAGATCAAGTCCGTTTAATCTTCCAGATGTGGGGGTTTCTTCGGATAGATCTGTTTGCCACCCGGGAGAACTCGCACTGCCCGTTATTCTGCAGCCTCCAGTATCCGGTGCAAGGAGCGTTGGGGGACGCGTTTCAGAGGACCTGGTGCGACCAGTTGCTTTACGCGTTTCCCCCATACCCTTGATTCCTCGAGTATTGAGGAAAATACGCCAAGACCGGGCCAAAGTAATCTTAATTGCTCCGGATTGGCCAAGGAGGGTGTGGTATTCCGACCTTCTCCAACTCTCACTGTGCCCTCCGCTCCGTCTCCCTCTCAGGGCAGACCTCCTCTCGCAGTCGCAGGGGCAGGTTTTACACCCCAACCAACAGAGTCTGCACCTTCATGCCTGGAGATTGAACGGGGCAACCTGAGTTCCTTTTCTCTCCCGCCTGATGTAGTGGATGTTATCTTAGCGGCCAGGCGACACTCCACTAAATCTATCTACGCTAATAGGTGGTCTAAATTTGTGGTATGGTGTGGAGAGAGACAGATTGATCCCTTACGTGCTCATTTGTCAGATGTTTTATCTTTTGCTTTGTCTTTAGCACAGAGGGGTTGTGCAGTGGCTACTGTTAAGGGTTACTTGTCTGCTTTGTCAGCCTTCATTTGTCTTCCAGACCAGCCTTCGTTATTTAAATCTCCTATAGTACTTAGATTCCTGAAGGGCCTTATGAATAAATTCCCTCCAACTCCTTTCGTTATGCCTCAATGGGATTTGTCCTTGGTCCTAACTTTCCTTATGGGGTCCCCTTTTGAGCCTATGCATTCTTGCCCCTTAAGATTGTTAGTTCTTAAAACAGTTTTCCTAGTTGCTATAACTTCTGCAAGGAGAGTGAGTGAGTTGCAGGCTTTATCGTTAAAACCCCCCTCATACAACTTTTTATGGGGATAAGGTGGTGTTGAGGACCAAGGCTGCTTTCCTTCCAAAGGTTGTTTCACCCTTTCATTTGGCCCAGACAATTACTCTGTCCACGTTTTATCCTCCGCCTCATCCGTCAAAGGAAGAAGAGAGACTACACCGCTTGGACCCAAAGAGGGCGCTAAGCTTTTACATAGACAGGACAAAGGATTTCAGGCTGGAAGATCAGCTTTTCATCGGATACGTGGGAAAGAGGAGAGGAAAGGCAGTCCACAAGAGAACACTCTCCAGGTGGGTTGTTCTTTGCATTAAAATGTGTTACTCTTTAGCAAAGAAGGATCCCCCTGATGGTATTAGAGCTCATTCCACCAGAGCTAAGTCGGCCACTTCGGCCTTGGCCAGAGGTGTTCCTGTGGTCGACATCTGCAAGGCCGCAACTTGGTCGTCCCTTCATACTTTTGCGAAACATTACTGTTTGGACTCTGAGGTCAGAAGGGACGGCCATTTTGCACGGTCAGTGCTGCAGGATTTCTTGGTTTGACCATTCAGGCACCCACCACCGAGTGCGGTACTGCTTTGGGACTCTATTCATTAGGTGAGGAATCCACGGGTAGTTGTATCCATCAGAAGAACGAGTTACTTACCTTCGGTAATGACTTTTCTGGTGGATACATTAGCTACCTGTGGATTCCTCACGGTCCCACCCGCCTCCCCGTTGCCTGTTTGGTCTAACCAAGTAATTCTTGAGTGTGCTCCTCTTGGCTTTGAGGATGGGTATAGGTTCTGTATATATATATGTGTATATATATATATGTATGTATATATATATATTTTTATATATTTACTTGTTTAAAAAAAATATATATATATAATAATTTTTATTAAATTAGTAGACCGTCCTCTCACAATGATGTGTTGTTTACAATGTCATTAAATATTGCTATTGTCTTTTCATCTCAATGCATTATTGTTCTCAAGCACGTAAAAAATGTTGGTACTGACGTCGGCACGTCGGCGAGGACCTCTTATTGTCTGTATGACGTCAGACGGTGTCGCATGGGCAAATGTGACGTCCTCGTCGACGTGCAGAAGCTAGGAAGAAGATTTCCGTCGAATGCTGGCGCAATGGGAGTATTCATTAGGTGAGGAATATACATGTAGCTAATGTATCCACCAGAAAAGTCATTACTGAAGGTAAGTAACTCGTTCTTCTGGCTATTTAGGGTCTCTCCTCTGGGGTATTCTTCAGATAATAAATGCAAGAGCTCACCAGAGTTCCTCTGCACTTCCCTCTTCGACTTCTGCCAAGGATCGACCGCTGACTGCTCCAGGACGCCTGCAAAACCGCAACAAAGTAGCAAGACAACTACCAGCAACATTGTAGCGCCTCATCCTGCTGGCTTTCTCGACTGTTTCCAGGTGGTGCATGCGCTGGGGGTAGCCTGCCTCCTCTCTGCAGCAGGAGCTCTGAAGAAATCTCCTGTGGGTCAACGGAATCTTCCCCCTGCTAACGCAGGCACCAAAATACTGCATCACCGGTCCTCTGGGTCCCCTCTCATCCTGACGAGCGTGGTCCCTGGAACACAGGAACTCTATCCAAGTGACTCCCACAGTCCAGTGACTCTTCAGTCCAAGTTTGGTGGAGGTAAGTCCTTGCCTCCCCACGCTAGACTGCATTGCTGGGTACCATGTGATTTGCAGCTGCTCCGGCTCCTGTGCACTCTTCCAGGATTTCCTTTGTGCACAGCCTAGCCTGGGTCCCCAGCACTCTGTCCTGCAGTGCCTGACCCTCTGAGTTGGCCTTCGATGTCGTGGGACCCTCCTTTGTGACTCTGAGCCAGCTCTGGTTCACAAATCTTCTAAGTCCCTGTTCGGGTACTTCTGTGGGTGCTGCCTGCTTCTGCGTGGGCTCTCTGAGTTGCTGAAGGCCCCCTCTGTCTCCTCCTCCAAGGAGCGACATCCTGGTCCTTCCTGGTCCCCAGCAGCACCCAAAAACCTCTACCGCGACCCTTGCAGCTAGCAAGCCTTGTTTGCGGTATTTCTGCGTGGGGACACTTCTGCAGCCTTCAGCACGCCGAGGGACATCTTCCATCCAAAGGAGGAGTTCCTAGCTCTCTTAGTTGTTGCAGAATCCTAAGCTTCTTCCATCCGGAGGCAGCTTCCTTGCACCTTCATCCGGGGTTTCCTGGGCTCCTGCCCCCCCTGGACACTATTGCGACTCTTGGACTTGGTCCCCTTGCCTTGCAGGTCCTCCGGTCCCGGAATCCGTCTTCAGTGCTTTGATGGTGTTTGTGGTTCTTGCAGAATCCCCCTATCACGACTATTGTGTCTTTTTGGGGTAGTAGGTGTACTTTACTCCTACTTTTCAGTGTCTTGGGGTATCTTGGACACCCTGGCTGTTTTCTTACAGTCCCAGCGACCCTCTACAAGCTCCCATAGGTCTGGGGTCCATTCGTGATTCGCATTCCACTTTTGGAGTATATGGTTTGTGTTGCCCCTAGACCTATGTTTGTCTATTGCAACCTATTGTAATTCTACACTGTTTGCATTACTTTTCTTACTATTACTTACCTGTTTTGGGTTTGTGTACATATGACTTGTGTATATTACTTACCTTCTAACTGAGGGTACTCACTGAGATACTTGTGGCATATTGTCATAAAAATAAAGTACATTTATTTTTAGTAACTCTGTGTATTGTGTTTTTTTATGATATTGTGCTATATGATATAAGTGGTATAGTAGGAGCTTTGCATGTCTCCTAGTTCAGCCTAAGCTTTGCCATAGCTACCTTCTATCAGCCTAAGCTGCTAGAAACACCTCTGTTCTACTAATAAGGGATAACTGGACCTGGCACAGGGTGTAAGTACCACAAGGTACCCACTATAAGCCAGGCCAGCCTCCTACAGTGTCCTAACCAGAAGTCCAGTGCTTATGCTCTCTCTGAATCCAAATGTTTACTTACTTAGTGGTAACCCAGTATTCCACTCCAAATTGGCACACTGGACCCTCCTTATAAGTCCCTAGTATATGGTACTTAGGTACCCAGGGCATTGGGGCTCCAGGAGATCCATATGGGCTGCAGCATTTCTTTTGTAACCCATAAGGAGTTCATACAAACACTTCTTCAGAGCTGCCATTGCAACCTGAGTGAAATAGTGTAAGCATTATTTCACAGCCATTTTCCCTGCACCAGGTAACTTATAAGTCACCTATATATCTAACTGTCAGACCATGAAGACTAGGTGCAAAGTTACTGTGTGTTAGGGCACCCCTGCACTAGCAGAGGTGCCCCCACGTCGCCCTGGCCCATTTTCCCGGGCTTCGTGAGTGCACGGACACCATTATAAGTGTGCACTACATAAAGGTCAACACATAAATGCACCTTCATAATTGTAACCCCAAATATGGCCATGTGAGGTGTCTAGGATTGAGAAATTGTACCCCCAATCTGATTCTGGTATTGGGGGGGCAATTCCATGCACCATGGGGGCTCCACCATGGAACACCAGTACTGCGATACCAGTCTTCTGAGGTTTTCACTGCAGGCCCAGCGGCTGCCACCTCACAGACAGGCTTCTGTCCTCCTGGGGCTTGAGCAGCTCAATTCCAGGAAGTCAGAACAATACATTTCCTTTAGGAGATGGATGTTACACCCCCTACTTTTGGAAATAGGTGTTACAGGCATGGAAGGGGTATCTGGAAATAATTTGAAGGGCACAGATGGTGCCCTCCTGGCATAATCCAGTCTACACCGGTTCAGGGACCCCCAGTCCCTGCTCTGGCACGAAACTTGACAAAAGAAAGGGGAGTGACCACTCCCCTGTTCATCACCACACCAGGGGTGGTGCCCAGAGCTCCTCCAAAGTGTCTCTGGGTTCTGCCATCTTGTTTTCAGGATGGTCAGGGAACTCTGGGAGCATCTGAGTGGCCAGTGCCAGCAGGTGACGTCAGAGACCCCTCCTGATAGGTGCTTACCTGGTTAGGTGACCAATCTCCCTCCCAGGGCTATTTACGGTCTCTCCTCTGGGTGTTTCTTCAGATTCGGCTTGCAAGACTCCAGTAGGACTCCAATGCAACCTTTGTTTCACCTTCTACCATCTGATCAACCACAGAACTGCTCCAGGAGCTCTACAACTGCAACAAAGTATCCAAGGCGACTACTGCAACTCTGTAACTTCAGTTCCTGCCAGCAACTGCAACAGTATCCAGGTCGTGCACGCTCCGAGGACTGCCTGTCTTTATCTTGCACCAGAAGCACCAAAGCAATCGCCAGTGGAGGGACGAAGTTACTTCCCTGCTTCAGCAGGCACATCTCTGCAGTGACGACCGGTACACTGGGTCCCTTCTGCTGACGACGAGCGTGGATCATGGAACACAAGTGGTGGACCGAAGTGACCCTGACTGTCCAAGGTCCAGCTTTCCAAATTTGGTGGAGTTAAGAGCTTGCCCCCCTGAGCCAGACAGTACCCCTGTGCACCACGTGTTTTGCAGCTCCTAGAGCTTCTGTGCGCTTCTCCAAGGAATCCTCGTGCACAGCGTAGCCCAGGTTCCCAGCACTCTATCCTGCGATGATCAGCTCCCTGAGTTGTTCTCCGGTGGCGTGGGATCCCTTTGTGTAGTGCTGCGACGACCACGATTTGCAACTCCTTTGTCCCCGTATCCTGGGACTCCTTTGGGTGCTGCCTGGTCTTCTGAGGGCTCTCTGAAGTGCTGAAAGCCCCCTCTGTCTCTCAGTTCGAGTTGAGACCCCCAGGTCCCTCCTGGGTCCAGGTAGCACCTTTTTCCGCCAAATGCGTCTTTTGCGTGCGCCAAAGCTTGTTGGCTGAATGCAACGACGAAAACCAGCCTGCATCCATCTACTCGACGTAGACATGGGACATCTCTTGCACCAAGCAGGAACCTATAGCTGTCTTCTTTGGTGTATTTCTGACCTTTTCTTCTAACCGGAGAATCCTCTTTTGCACCTTCATCCAGGTTAGCAGGGGCTCCTGTTACTCCTAAACTCTTCGCTGTTCTTGGACTTGGTCTCCGCTCTCCACAGGACTTCAGGTCCAGGAATCCATTTTTGGTGTCTTGCTTGGTTTTTGCATTATTCTTTATCACAACTTCTAGTGTGTTCTGAGGAAACTTGCTGTATTTTACTCCCGTTTTCCTGGGCTATGGGGTGAGGTACTTTACTTACCTTTGGTGTTTTCTTACACTCCCCGCACCCCTCTACACATTACTCTTGCCTTGGTGGGAAACAGACATTCACATTCCACTATTTTAGTATATGGTTTGTGTTCCCCCTAGGGGTCAGCAAGGAAAGCAACCTTAGTCCTCCATCACTCCCTTCACATGCATCTCCTGTAGGGGGGAAACTGTCTCAATTTCTTCACATGTGGGAGTCAATAACATCGGACTCCTGGGTCACCGAAATTGTGGGGAAAGGTTATACTCTTCCCTTTTGGGAGTTTACCCCTCCCACCCCTCCCCGCCCATCCTTCTGTTCGGAAGACCATCTTCTTTTACTACAACAGGAAGTCCTAATCCGTTTGTCAAAAGGTGCAGTGGAGTTGCTTCCAGAGCAGGAGAGGGGTCAGGGCTGTTATTCAAGATACTTCCTGATCCCCAAAAAGGATGGTCGGTTGAGGCCAATCCTGGTCCTGAGGATTTTGAATTGGTTCCTCAAGCAGGAAAAGTTCAAAATGCTGACCCTGTCACAGGTTCTTTTGGCGTTGAACGAAGGAGATTGGATGGTGTCTGTCGACTTGCAGGATGCTTATTTTCATATCCCGATCCTCAAGTCGAATAGGAAGTATCTCCGGTTTGTGGTGGGGTTGCAACACTATCAGTTTGCGGTCCTTCCGTTTGGTCTTACTTCGGCACCTCGTTTCTTCACAAAGGTGGTTGCAGCAGAGCTCAGAAGAAGGGGGGATAGCAGTATTCCCTTATCTGGACGATTGGTTGATCAAAGCCAAGTCTCCAGAGCTCCTGCGGCGTCACCTGCAGTAGACAACCCAGTTGTTGTTCAATCTGGGCTTTTCGGTGAACGTGCCCAAATCTCACCTGGAGCCCTCTCAGCACCTCCTGATCATAGGGGCAGTACTGGACACAACTTTGAATCGGGCCTTTCCTCCGCCACAGCGGATTCAGGACATTCAGGCGTTGATTCCAATGTTCCAGATTGGAGCGGTCGTCCCAGTCCTCAAGGTTCTTCATCTGCTCAGTCTGTCGCTTCTTGCATTCTGCTGGTCACTCATGCACGCTGGCACATGAGGGTTTTTCAGTGGTGCATCCGCAGGCAGTGGTTTCAACTCAAAGGAGATTTCGAGGAATCGATAAAGATCTCCAGAGATGCTGCAGCGGATCTTCAATGGTGGGCTGCGGACAGCAACCTTTCCCAGGGAAAGCCATTCTCGCTGCCACCTCCAGCGGCCACAGTTATAATGGATGCCTCTACTCTAGGGTGGGGTGCTCATCTGGGGGACCTGGAGGTCAAAGGTCATTGGTCTCCAGTGGAACAGAGGTTTCACATCAATCTGTTGGAATTGCGGGTGATCCGTCTGGCTCTCAAGGCCTTCCTCCCTTCCCTTTGCGGTCAGTTGGTCCAAGTCCTAACGGACAACACTACCGCAATGTGGTATATAAACAAGCAGGGATGAGTGGGGTTGTATCTTCTCTGCAGGTAAGCTCTACGGCTCTGGTCCTGGGTTCAGGACCATCGGATTTGCTTGGTAGCAAACCATTTGGCCGGAGTTCTGAACATGCGTGCGGATGACTTCAAGTCGGCGCATCTTGACTGATCACGAGTGGCGTCTTCATCCAAACCTGGTCCTTTACATCTTCCAGGTGTGGGGGTATCCACAGATAGATCTGTTTGCCACTTGGGAGAACGCGCACTGCCCGTCATTCTGCAGCCTCCAGTATCCGATGCAAGGAGCTTTGAGGGACGCGTTTCAGATGTCCTGGAGGGGTCAGTTGCTTTACGCGTTTCCCCCTTGCCCTTAATTCCTCTGGTCCTGAGGAAGATCCGCCAAGACAGGGCCCAAGTCATTTTAATAGCTCCGGATTGGCCAAGAAGGGTATGGTATTTGGACCGCCTCCAACTCTCTCTCTGCCCTCTGCTCCATCTCCCTCACAGGGCAGACCTCCTCTCGCAGTCGCAGGGCCAGGTTCTACACCGCCACCTCCAGAGCCTGCACCTACATGCCTGGAGATTGATCGGGGCAATCTGAGTACTTTTTCTCTCCCGCCTGAGGTGGTGGAAGTTATATTATCGGCCAGGCGACACTCCACCAAATCTATCTATGCAAGCAGGTGGGCTAAATTTGTGAATTGGTGTGGAGAGAATCAAATTGATCCCTTGAGTGCCCACTTATCTGACATACTGTTGTTTGCATTATCCTTGGCATAGAGAGGTTGTGCAGTTGCCACTGTTAAGGGTTATTTCTCTGCGCTGTCGGCCTTTCTGTGCCTTCCAGACCAGCCCTCCTTGTTTAAGTCCCCAATTGTTTTGAGGTTCATTAAGGGTCTCACTAACAAGTTCCCGCCCACTCCATTCATTATCCCACAGTGGGAACTGAATTTAGTATTGACCTTTCTTATGGGTTCACCGTTTGAACCGATGCATTCTTGTCCCTTGAGGCTTTTGGTTTTCAAAACTGTTTTTCTGATTGCCATAACATCTGCTAGAAGGGTGAGTGAGCTCCAGGCTCTTAGTGTGGAACCCCCATATACTTCCTTTTACAGGGACAAAGTGGTGTTAAGAACCAAGGCGGCTTTCCTACCGAAGGTTGTTACACCCTTTCATTTAGGACAGTCCATCACACTTTCTTCCTTCTATTCCCCACCTCACCAATCCAAGGAGGAAGAGAGGCTTCACCGACTTGACCCAAGAAGAGCGTTGAGCTTCTTCGTCGACAGGACGAGGGAGTTCAGACAGGACGATCAGCTCTTCGTTGGTTACGTGGGGAAGAGGAGAGGCAAAGCTGTCCACAAGAGAACGCTTTCAAGGTGGGTCATTCTTTGCATCAAATTGTGTTATTTAGCAAAGAAGGAACCTCCTGTGGGGCTACGTGCCCATTCCACCAGGGCTAAGGTGGCTTCATCGGCCTTAGTTAGAGGTGTTCCTGTGGTTGATATCTGCAAGGCGGCAACTTGGGCACCCCTCCACACTTTTGCCAAGCATTATTGTTTAGACTCTGAAGTTAGGAGGGATGGCCGTTTTGCTCACTCAGTGCTGCAGGATTTCTTGGTTTGATCATTCAGGCACCCACCACCGGGGGCGGTACTGCTTTGGGACTCAATTCTTTAGGTGAGGAATCCACAGGTAGTTGTATCCATCAGAAGAACAAGTTACTTACCTTCGGTAACGCCTTTTCTGGTTGATACATTAGCTACCTGTGGATTCCTCACGGATGTGGATGGTATGGGGTGGTGAACTTATAGGTCACCCCACATTCCTGCCACATGTTTTCCAAGTATGCAGACATGAAGTTTGACCCTCTGTCTAATACAACCTCCTTCGGGAACCCTACCCTGGTGAAGATACCCAGGAGGGCTTTTCAACTGCAGGTGCAGTAATGGTCCAAAGGGGTATAGCCTTGGGATATCTAGTGGCATGATCCACTACCAGTGGTATGTATCTGGGTCTTGATGCCGTTTGAGGGTCGAGGGGGGGCAACAATGTTGACCCCTACCCTTTCATAGGCTACCCCAACCACTATAAGTGGCATTAAGTGGACTTTTAAGTGCACACCTGCTTTGCCACTGGCCTGGCAGGTGGGGCAGGACTGCCAAAATGCCCTCACTTTTTGGGACATTCCTGTCTTATAAAAGTGTTTAACTAACCTACTTCAAGTCCTGCTTTGGCCCAGATGCCCTGCTAGACGAATGTCATGGGCTAGCATGAGGAGAAATTTATCTGAACGTCTGGGGCACTACCACACTCCTGGTTGCACTAGGTTTGAGGTCAGGCCTCTGGCCTCAGTGTACAGGAGCCCCTCCTCCCAATAAACCCTGTGGGTACCACTGATATTCCCTAGCTCTTCCTGTGCAGCTTGCTGCCTTAGGCATTCAAGAGTGGAGCAGGTCCTTTCTCTTGGGAGGCTGGTCCACTATTACAGGATCCACCTCTCCTTTTTCCTTCTGAAGTTTGCTTTGTGCCCTTGTCTTGACACATGCCCACTCAGCATTGCTGCATGGGTCTTCAGTTCTTCCCCAGTCCAGGGGGAATGCTCCAGGTCATTTCCAAGCAGGCAATCTACAGGGATGGATGAGGACACAACTGTAGGAAAGTACCATCTTGCCTGGCATGTTACCCCCAATTTTACTGTATGTATGTTTGTTTTTGCCTATGTCACTGGGATTCTGCTAGCCAGGACCCCAGTGATGATAAAGTGTGCCCTGTATGTGTTCCCTGTGTAGTGCCTAACTGTATCACTGAGGCTCTGCTAACCACAACCTCAGTGTTGATGCTCTCTCTGCTTTTAAAATTGTCACTGCAGAGTAGTTGTAGGAGGCTGGCCTAGCTTGTAGTGGGTACCAGAGGTACTTACACCTTGTGCGAGGTCCAGTTATCCCTTATTAGTGTAGAAGAGGTGTTCCTAGCAGCTTAGGCTGATAGAAGTTAGCTATGGCAAAGCAGCTTAGGCTGAAGAAAACACAATACACAGAGTTACTAAAAATAAAGGTACTTTATTTTTATGACAATATGCCAAAAGTATCTCGGTGAGTACCCTCAGTAAGAAGGTAAGATATATACACAAGTTATATGTACACAAACCAAAATTAGGTAAGTAAGAGCAAGAAAAGTAATGCAAACAGTGTAGAATTACAATAGGTTGCAATAGGAGCACATAGGTATAGGGGCAACACAAATCATATACTCCAAAAGTGGAATGCGAACAACGAATGGACCCCAGACCTATGTGAGCTTGTAGAGGGTCGCTGGGGCTGTAAGAAAACAATGAGGGTTAGAAAAATACCCCACCTCAAGACCCTGAAAAGTAGGAGTAAAGTACACCTACTACCCCCAGAGAGCACAGAAGTCGTGATAGGGGGATTCTGCAGGAAGAACAAACACCAGCAATGCACTGACAACGGATTTCCGGACCTGAGTACCTGTAAGACAAGGGGACCAAGTCCAATAGTCGCGACAGTGTCGAGAGGGGGCAGGAGCTCAGGAAATGCCATCTGAAGGTGCAAGGAAGCTGCCTCCGGTTGGAAGAAGCTTGGAGTTCTGCAAGAAAGAAGAGGAGTAGGAACTTCTCCTTTGGTAGATGGATGTCCCACGTCGCAATGAAGCTTGCAGAGGTGTTCCCACGCAGAAAGACCGCAAACAAGCCTTGCTAGCTGCAAGGGTCACGGTAGAGGTTTTTGGGTGCTGCTGTGGCCCAGGAGGGACCAGGATGTCACCACTTGGAGGAGGAGACAGAGGGGGCGCTCAGCAACTCAGAGAGCCCTCACAGAAGCAGGCGGCACCCGCAGAAGTACTCCAACAGGCACTTAGAAGAGAAGTGAACCGGAGTCCACGTGAAGTCACAAAAAGGGAGCCCCACGACGCCGGAGGACAACTCAGAAGGTTGTGCACTGCAGGATGGAGTGACGGGGACCCAGGCTTGGCTGTGCACGAAGGAAATCCTGGAAGAGTGCACAGGAGCCGGAGCAGCTGCAAATCACGCAGTACACAGCTTTGCTGTCTAGCATGGGGAGGCAAGGACTTACCTCCACCAAACTTGGACTGAAGAGTCACTGGACTGTGGGAGTCACTTGGACAGAGTTGCTGAGTTCCAGGGACCACGCTCGTCATGCTGAGAGGGGACCCAGAGGACCAGTGATGCAGTCTTTTGGTGCCTGCGGTTGCAGGGGGAAGATTCCGTCGACCCACGGGAGATTTCTTCAGAGCTCCTGGTGCAGAAAGGAGGCAGGCTACCCCCAGAGCATGCACCACCAGGAAACAGTCGAGAAAGCCGGCAGGATTAGGCGCTACAATGTTGCTGGTAGTCGTCTTGCTACTTTGTTGCGGTTTTGCAGGCGTCCTGGAGCAGTCAGCGGTCAATCCTTGGTAGAAGGTGAAGAGGGAGATGCAGAGGAACTCTGATGATCTCTTGCATTCGTTATCTGAAGAATTCCCCAAATCAGAGACCCTAAATAGCCAGAAAAGGAGGTTTGGCTACCAAGTTAGGAGAATTGGCAACCAAGAGAGGTAAGAGCCTATCAGAAGCAGCCTCTGACGTCACCTGCTGGCACTGGCCACTCAGAGCAGTCCAGTGTGCCCCCCACACCTCTGTTTCCAAGATGGTAGAGGTCTGGGACACACTGGAGGAGCTCTGGGCACCTCCCCTGGGAGGTACTGGTCAGGGGAGTGGTCACTCCCCTTTCCTTTGTCCAGTTTCGCGCCAGAGCAGGGCTGGGGGATCCCTGAACGGGTGTAGACTGGCTTATGCAGAGATGGGCACCATCTGTGCCCATCAAAGCATTTCCAGAGGCTGGGGGAGGCTACTCCTCCCCAGCCCTTCAAACCTATTTCCAAAGGGAGAGGGTGTAACACCCTCTCTCAGAGGAAATCCTTTATTCTGCCTTCCTGGGCCAGGGCTGCCTGGACCCCAGGAGGGCAGAAACCTGTCTGAGGGGTTGGGAGCAGCAGCAGCTGCAGTGGAGACCCTGGAAAGGCAGTTTGGCAGTACCCGGGTTCTGTGCTAGAGACCCGGAGGATCATGGAATTGTCCCCCCAATACCAGAATGGTATTGGGGTGACAATTCCATGATCTTTGACATGTTACATGGCCATGTTCGGAGTTACCATTGTGACGCTATACATAGGTAGTGACCTATGTATAGTGCACGCGTGTAATGGTGTTGTGCACTCACAAAGTCCGGGGAATTTGCCCTGAACAATGTGGGGGCACCTTGGCTAGTGCCAGGGTTCCCACACACTAAGTAACTTTGCACCCAACCTTCACCAGGTGAAGGTTAGACATATAGGTGACTTATAAGTTACTTATGTGCAGTGGTAAATGGCTGTGAAATAACGTGGACGTTATTTCACGCAGGCTGCATTGGCAGGCCTGTGTAAGAATTGTCAGAGCTCCCTATGGGTGGCAAAAGAAATGCTGCAGCCCATAGGGATCTCCTGGAACTCCAATCCCCTGGGTACCTCAGTACCATATACAAGGGTTGCAGAATCCCCTATCACGACTATTGTGTCTTTCTGGGGTAGTAGGGTAACTTTACTCCTACTTTTCAGGGTCTTGGGGTGGGGTATTTTGGACACCCGTACTGTTTTCTCACAGTCCCAGCGACCCTCTACAATCTCCCATAGGTCTGGGGTCCATTCGTGATTCGCATTCCACTTTTGGAGTATATGGTTTGTGTTGCCCCTAGACCTATGTCTACCTATTGCATCCTATTGTGATTCTACATTGTTTCCACTACTTTTCTTACTGTTACTTACCTGTTTTGTGTTTGTGTACATATAATTTGTGTATATTACTTACCTCCTAAGTGAGGGTATCCTCTGAGATACTTTTGGCATATTGTCACTAAAATAGTAACTCTTTGAGTATTGTGTTTTCTTATGATATTGTGCTATATGATATAAGTGGTATAGTAGGAGGTTTGCATGTCTCCTAGTTCAGCCTAAGCTGCTTTGCTGTAGCTACCTTCTATCAGCTTAAGCTGCTAGAAACACCTCTATTCTACTAATAAGGGATAACTGGACCTGGCACAGGGTGTAAGTACCACAAGGTACCCACTATAAGCCAGGCCAGCCTCCTACATTGGTGGTGCAGCGGTGGGATAAGTACTTGTAACTGCTTTACCACTTTGTCATTTGATGCTTTTCATAAGAAAATCTTATACCAAATAGTTCAGTATATGTACACTTAACCAAAACAGTTTACTTTTCTACTCTAAAGTTTTAACTAAGTTTCTGAAAAGTTCTGAAAACTTTAAAAAGTTTTCTAAAAGTTTGAAAAAGTTTTTTCTCTGTGCTTTCTAAAGTTCTAAAACTTTTTCTATCACTGTCCTTAAACCTTTTCTATCATGTCCTCAGTAGAGCCCACTCCCAAAACTGTTAATGCAACATATGAGAGTTTAAACTATAAAAGTTTGAGGGGTCTCTGCCTGGATAGAGGTTTAAGTATAGGTAAGAATCCAACCAAAGAGTTTCTCTTTAACCTGATCATTGAAGATGATTAGAACCAGTCTAGCCCATCTCAGGAGAGGGCAGAAAAAGGGGAGGCTTCCCAGTTACACTCAGAGGTCTTACTTCCGCACCTCGAGTCTTCACGAAGGTGATGGCAGTGGTTGCAGCAGATCTCAGGAGGAAGGGGGATACCAGTATTCCCTTACTTGGACGATTGGTTAATCAAAGCCAAGTCTCCGGTGCTTGTGCTGCATCATCTGCAGATGACAACCCAGTTGTTGTTCAGTCTGGGCTTTTCAACAAACGTGCCCAAGTCTCACCTGGAGCCCTCTCAACGCCTCCTGTTCATAGGGGCAGTACTGGATACAACATTGAATCAGGCCTATCCTCTGCCTCAGCGGATTCATGACATTCAGGCGTTGATTCCAATGTTTCAAAATGGAGCGGTCGTTCCAGTCCTCAAGGTCCTGCGCCTGCTCGGTCTGTTCGCTTCTTGCATTCTGTTGGTCACTCATGCATGCTGGCACATGAGGGCTCTTGAGTGGTGCCTCCGCAGGCAGTGGTTTCAACACAAAGGGGATCTCGAGGAGTCGATAATGATATCCAGAGACGCTGAAGCGGATCTACGATGGTGGGTTGTGGACGGCAACCTTTCCCAAGGAAGGCCGTTTTCACTACTGCCACCGGTGGCTACGGTCATAACGGATGCTTCCACTCTAGGGTGGGGAGCTCAACCGGGGGACCTGGAGATCAAAGGTCTTTGGTCTCCAGTGGAACAGACTTTTCACATCAATCTGTTAGAATTGCGGGCAATACGTCTGGCTCTCAAGGCCTTCCTCCCGTCCCTTCGCGGTCAGTCAGTTCAAGTCCTAACGGACAACACTACCGTGATGTGGTACATCAACAAGCAGGGAGGAGTAGGGTTGTACCTTCTCTGCAGAGAGGCTCTGGTCCTGGGCTCAGGACCATTGGATTTGCTTGGTAGCAAATCACCAGACCGGAGTTCTCAACGTACGTGCAGACAGTCTGTTTGCATTTCTCGGCCGATCACGAGTGGCGTCTCCATCCGGACCTGGTCCTTCACATCTTTCAGATGTGGGGTTTTCTGCAGATAGACCTATTTGCCACTCGGGAGAACGCGCACTGCCCGTCGTTCTGCAGCCTCCAGCATCTGGTGCAAGGATCTTTGGGGGATGCGTTTCAGATGTCTTGGTGCAACCAGTTGCTTTACGTGTTTCCCCCCATACCCTTGATTCCTTGGGTTCTGAGGAAGATTCGCCAAGATCGGGCTCAAGTCATTTTAATAGCTCTGGATTGGCCGAGAAGGGTGTGGTACACGGACCTTCTCCAACTCACTGTGCCCTCTTCTTCGTATCCCTTTCAGGGCAGATCTCTCACAGTCACAGGGGCAGGTTCTACACCCCCACCTCCAGAGCCTGCACCTACAGGCCTGAAGATTGAACAGTGCAATCTGAGTTCTTTCTCTCTCCCACCAGAGGTAGTGGATGTTATTTTATCGGCCAGATGGCACTCCACTAAGAATGTTTATGCCGGGAGGGTGGCAAAATTCGTGGCCTGGTGTGGAGAGAAACAAATTGATCCCTTGAGAACCTATCTGTCCGATGTTCTGTTGTTTGCTTTAACTTTAGTGCAGAAGGGTTGTGCAGTTGCGACTGTCAAAGGCTATTTGTCGGCACTGTCATGCTTTCTTTGCCTTCCGGATCAACCTTCCTTGTTGAAATCACCTATAGTTGTTAGGTTCTTGAAAGGTCTAACAAATATATTTCCTCCCACTCAGTTTCTTATGCCTCACAGGGATTTAAATCTGGTTTTGACTTTTTTAATAGGTTCACTGTTAGAAACTATGCATTCTTGTGTTGCGCCGCAGCAGCGTCCTAGGGCCGTTGCCGCGCAACATACAGGCAACGCGGCAGCCCGCGAGCAGACCGCGGGGAAAGCCGTGGCTCGGAGTCAGGGTCGCAGCACACTTCTCTGGCCACCTGTTCCAGGGCAGGCGCGGCAGGATAAGAGACCCCGAGTCGGGTCTCGATCCTTGCCGCGCGTATCGCGCGCTGCACATTTTAAATAAACACACATTAGGGATTCCCCGGGGAACCCTCCTTGCCACCACTTACCTGTTACACGGCAAAAAGCCGGATGCCTGCACATGATTAGCTTTTATGCATGCTTTTCCCCTTCCCAGCATGCTGTTCACTTCCTCTCTTCCCTGCATGCATTGTTTCTCTTTTTCAGGCGCATGTTCTCTATTCCTAGTTATGACCTTTTCCCCAATCCAAGATGGTGGTATTACTACTTCCTGTTTTCCACTTCCTGTCTAGGGGTATATAAGGGGAATCTAGCTTCTTTCTCATTGCGTTGCAACACTCCTGTGGTGGTAGTCACGCTCTGGCTGGTTTCCTCTTGTGGAGCCAGTTGTTCTTGATCTGTCTTCCGTCTCCAGAATTCCTGAATTCCAGAATCTTCAGTCCTAACGTCCTTGTGTCCTCCTTCTGTTTCAGGGAGTTCCTGTTGGAGGTTTTTTACCCTTTTGGGGTTTTACCTCTGGGACTTCTTCTGGAGGGCACGGACTGTAGTGGCTTACTATTGTCAAACAGCACCGTGGCTACCGGAAGGGGTCGTCCCTACCTCGGCCAAAGCAGGACCTGCAGGAACCGGGGCCGCTCACCACCTCTCTCCAACCTCGACGGTAAGCCCAGGGTGAATCGTGACATCTTGTTCTTTAAGATTATCGGTCTTTAAGACAGTTTTCCTTATAGCTATTATGTCTGCTAGGCATGTGAGTGAGCTTCAGGCTCTTAGTGTCAAACCTCCTGTAGGAAATTGGCTCTGTATATACTATTTCAAAGTGAGAAATAGTGTGCACAGAGTCCAAGGGTTCCCCTTAGAGGTAAGATAGTGGCAAAAGTAGATAATTCTAATGCTCTATTTTGTGGTAGTGTGGTCGAGCAGTAGGCTTATCAGAGCGTAGTGTTAAGCATTTGTTGTACACACACAGGCAATAAATGAGGAACACACACTCAAAGACTTACTCCAGGCCAGTAGGTTTTTATATTGAAAAATATATTTTCTTAATTTATTTTAGGAACCACAGGTCCAAGATTTACAGTAAACACTTAGGTACTTTAGTAACTTTGAAGAAAAGCAATATCATATACAGTCTTTGTAAAAATGGCAAAAAGCTATTTTTAAAGTGGACACTGTGCAAAAAACACAGTTCCTGGGGAGGTAAGTAAAGATTAGATTAGTAGGTAAGTAAAACAATTACAAGTCTCAGTTCTGGGGCATAGGCAGCCCACCGTTGGGGGTTCAAGGCAACCCCAAAGTTACCACATCAGCATCTCAGGGCCAGGCAGGTGCAGAGGACAAAGAGGTGCCCAAAACACATAGGCGCCTATGGAGAACAGGGGTGCTACTGTTCCAGTCTGCCAGCAGGTAAGTACCTGCGTCCTCGGGGGGCAGACCAGGGGGGTTTTTGTAGAGCACTGGGGGTGACACAAGTAGGCACACCCTCAGCGGCACAGGGGCGGCCGGGTGCAGTGTGCAAAGCAGGCGTCGGGTTTCAGGTAGGAAACAATGGAGGGACCCGGGGGTCACTCTAGCGGTGCAGGCAGGCACAGGGGGGACTTCTCGGGACAAGGTAGAGGGTTGCCTGGGGGTCACTCCTGCGCTGAGGTTCGGTTCCTTCAGGTCCTGGGGGCTGCAGATGCAGTGTTGGTTCCAGGCGTCGGGTCCCTTGTTACAGGCAGTCGCGGTCCAGGGGAGCCTCTGAATTCTCTCTGCAGGCGTCGCTGTGGGGGATCCAGGGGGTCGTCTCTGGTTACTCACGGGCTCGCAGACGCCGGGGAGTCCTCCCTGAGGTGTTTGTTCTCTGGATCTCGAGCCGAGGGCGTCGGGTGCAGAGTGAGAAGTCTCACGCTTCTGGCGGGAAACGTGCAGTCTTTGGAAGTTGCTTCTTTGTTGCAAAGAAGTAGCTGGTTTTGAACAGGGCTGCTGTTCACATGAGTTTCTTGGTCCTGTAGTCCAGGGCAGTCCTCTGAAGTTTCAGAGGACGCTGGTCCCTGTCGGATGCGTCGCTGGTGCAGGTTTTCGAAGTTGGAGACAGGCCAGTAGGGCTGGGGCCAAAGCAGTTGTCGTCTTCCTCCTTCTCTGCAGGCTTGTAGGTCAGCAGTCCTCCTTGTTTCTTCAGGTTGCAGGAATCTGATTTCCTGGGATCTGGGGAGCCCCTAAATACTGAATTTAGGGGTGTGTTTAGGTCTGGGAGGGCAGTAGCCAATGGCTACTGTCTTTGAGGTTGGCTACACCCTCTTTGTGCCTCCTCCCTGTGGGGAGGGGGCACATCCCTAATCCTATTGGGGGAATCCTCCAAAACTAAGATGGAGGATTTCTAAAGGCAGGGGCCACCTCATCTCATGACACCTTAGGGGCTGTCCTGACTGGTGGATGACTCCTCCTTGTTTTTCTCATTATCTCCTCCAGCCTTGCTGCCAAATGAGGGGGCAGTAGCCGGAGGGGCGGGCATCTCCACTAGCTGGGATGCCATGGGGCGCTGTAACAAAAGGGGTGAGCCTTTGAGGCTCACTGCCAGGTGTTACAGTTCCTGCAGGGGGAGGTGAGAAGCACCTCCACCCAGTACAGGCTTTGTTCCTGGCCACAGAGTGACAAAGGCACTCTCCCCATGTGACCAGCAACATGTCTGGTGTGTGGCAGGCTGGCAGAAACTGGTCAGCCTACACTAGAAGTTGGATTGGTATTCAGGGGGCATCTCTAAGATGCCCTCCGGGTGTATGTTGCAATAAATTGCACACTGGCATCAGTGTGCATTTATTGTGCTGAGAAGTTTGATACCAAACTTCCCAGTTTTCAGTGTAGCCATTATGGAACTGTGGAGTGTGTGTTTGACAAACTCCCAGACTCTTATGGCTACCCTGCACTTACAATGTCTAAGGTTTTGCTTAGACACTGTAGGGGCATAGTGCTCATGCACTTATGCCCTCACCTGCGGTATAGTGCACACTGCCTTAGGGCTTTAAGGCCTTCTAGAGGGGTGACTTACCTATGTCACAGGCAGTGGGAGGTTGGCATGGCACTCTGAGGGAATGCCATGTCGACTTAGTAATTTTCTCCCCACCAACACACACAAGCTGTGAGGGAGTGTGCATGTGCTGAGTGAGGGATCCCCAGGGTGGCACAAGACATGCTGCAGCCCTTAGAGACCTTCCCTGGCATCAGGGCCCTTGGTACCAAGGGTACCAGTTACAAGGGACTTACCTGAGTGACAGGGTTGTGCCAATTGTGGAGCAAAGGTACAGTTTAGGGAAAGAACACTGGTGCTGGGGCCTGGTTAGCAGGGTCCCAGCACACTTTCAAATCATAACTTGGCATCAGCAAAGGCAAAAAGTTAGGGGGTAACCATGCCAAGGAGGCATTTCCTTACACCTCCCTTTACATCATTCTATGCTGACAAAGTGGTGCTGAAAACCAGATCGGCTTTCCTTCCTAAAGTTGTCACTCCTTTCCATATGGGGCAGTCTCTTACCCTTTCATCTTTCTACCCTCCTCCTCCTTCAAAAGAGGAAGAAAGACTCCATCACTTAGGCCCCAGAAGGGCTCTCAGTTTCTATATTGAGAGAACAAAGGACTTTCAGTTGAATGACCAACTCTTCGTTGGATATGTGGGCAAGCTGAAAGGCAGAGCTGTCCATAAAAGAACCATATCCAGGTCGGTCATTCTTTGCATTAAGATCTGTTATTTGTTAGCAAAGAAGATTCCTCCTGAGGGTATTAGAGCTCATTCTACCAAGGCTAAGGCTGCCACTTCAGCTTTGGCTAGGGGTGTTCCAGTAGTAGATATTTGTAAAGTGGCAACTTGGGCTTCCCTCCATACTTTTGCGAAGCACTACTGCTTGGATTCGGCAGTCAGGAGGGATGGCCATTTTGCACCCTCTGTGTTGCAGGATTTCTTGGTGTGACTAGTCAGGCACCCACCTCTGAGTGCAGTAGTGCTTTGTGACTCTATTCATAAGGTGAGGAATCCACAGGTAGTTGTATCCATCAGAAGAACAAGTTACTTACCTTCAGTAATGCTTTTTCCACACTAGTTACCTGTGGATTCCTCACAGTCCCACCCGCCTCCCTGTTGCCGGTCTGGTCATACCAAGACTTGTATTATAAGGGTATATATGTTTTGATACATTTTAATATAAATAAATGTTGTACTTATGTTACATCAGTATAGTTTTATGTATGTATTTATATGTGCTATCGTGAGGTCGGTTTTTACCTGTTCGCCTCAAAGGCACGTTAAAAAAGGGTGAAACTGACAACAGCACGCCGGCGAGGACCTCTTAGTGACATGGTGACGTCAGATGGAGTTGCGTGCGGAGCTGTAGATTCCTTACCTTGGAATTTCCAGGCATCAGCTAGGAATCCGGAAGTTTTGCTGAGCAATACCTTTGCACGCGCCGTCAGGTGGCGTCATTTTGATCTGTGTGGCGTCTTTGGAGCCATCTGTGATGTCATGGTTGCCTATAAAGGCACCATCTAGGCGCATGTACGTCAGTTCCTTTCCTTCCGTGCCAGTTAAAGTGCTGTTCCGAAAGCGAGCTACCCTTTGTCTTTTTTTAAAGGCCTTTTTTTGGCTTTTTGTTTGTCTGTGCGAAAGATGATATCTAGGAAGATGGGGTTCAAGCTGTGTTGCACCTACCACCATGGCATGTCGGTGACAAACCCCCATAAGGTATGGTGTTTAGACTCAGACCACGACTCAGAGTTGTGTTCCGACTGCCGGGCCATGACTCCGAAAGCTTTGAGGGCGCGCTTCCTGAAGCTCATGATGGCCTGGCAGTCTGCTGGCGCAACTCCTCGTGGGTCACAGTCCCTGTTGAGGAGGTAATGGGACCGCTCCAGGAGCCTCAAGGTCCTACCAGGCTCGCGGGAAAGAGCCATACGAAGAAGAACAAGAAGTCCAAGCAGACTTCGACTTCATCTTGCCCATTGGCTGACGAGGCGAGTTGGGAACGTCGATGTTCCAGGCACTGTTCAGCAGAGCCGTTGCCAGGGCCGACTTCAAGCCTCCCCTCTTTCTGAGAACCGGAGCAACCCCCGGTCAACTCAGAGTTTCACGAGGATGCATCTCATATTTGAGTGGACTGACCCCGTTTGCATGCCTTCGGGCCCCACGGGGCTGGCTGGGACCCCATCAGGTTCCACGCTGGGACCTTCGGCACCAATGGGGTCTCTTGGATCTGATGTCGGATTTGGAATGACACTGAATCCACTCAGTCGTCCTCCCCCGACACGCCACCGGTGCCCACCCATAGAGCAAGCCCCATTCTAATACCCAATAATCGGGAGCCGGAACTGCGATGCACAACGCTGATTCTGGCATCAACAGGTGCCAGATCATTGACTGAGCCTTTCTATGGTCAGCATTGGTGAGGTATGGGAGGGGTTTCAGGACCCTCTGGAGTCTCAGTTGAAGTTGGGAGAGGACAGTGGACTGGACAGTTCTCCAGATACTGGCATGATCTCACCTTCTATGGTGGCTACAGAGGAGGGAGAGTCGTATGCTATGGTGGTGCGTAGGGCAGCTGAGGTCCTGGGCCTAGATCTGCCTACGTTGCCAATCAGTACTAACCTCCTGACTGAGGTGCTTCAGCCGGGGGTTTCCACATTGGAACCAATGTTGCCCTTTAATGAAGCCCTCATGGATGTCCTGCTGGGGACGTGGTCCAAACCCAGCACAGAGGCACCTGTACATAGGACAGTTGGCCACTGCCATCACCCAGCTCCAAATGATCCTAGCTTCCTCACACAGCACCCCACCCCAGAGAGCTTGGTGGTCCAAGCCTCTACTTCCCATTGCGCTTTCCCTTCTGGTCCCCCCGAATAGAGAATCCAAGATGCTGGACCAGCTGGGAAGATGTTTTCTTCCTCCAGCCCAGCATTGAAGTCAGTAAACACCTCATGCCTATTGGGCTATTTTTCCCCATACTTTATGGGACACAGTGGCACAGGTGCTGCCTCAGGGCCCAGAGGGCGTGCGGGACACTTTCTCACAAGCAGTCAAAGATGGAAGAGATACAGCCAAGTTTACTATCAGGTGGGGTTTGGACACGACTGGCTCGCTGGGTAGAGCCATTTAGTCAACAGTGGCCCTTCATCCCCAGGCCTGGCTTCGTACATCTGGCTTTTCAGGGGATGTCCAGGCAAACCTTATGGACATGCCCTTTGATGGGTCCTGCCTATTTGGTGAAAAGGCAGACTCAGCGCTGGAGCGCCTCAAGGACTTCCACACTTCGGCCAAGTTCTTGGGCTTCTCTGTGACCCCTCGCCAACAGTCTGTCTTTTGCCCCTTTTGAGGCTTTGGAAGGGGTGGGGTACCATGCCATCCACAGACTAGCCACCGTCCTCCGTCAGGTCCGCATCCTGTGCGGGGGTGAGGTCGTGGTACCTTCAGACCCAGAGGGTCTGCCCAGACGTCGTCCATCACCCAGTCCCCCCGCCTCCACAGCGTCCAAGTCCTCCTAGTGTGATTCTGCAAAACCATGCACGTCCAGTTGGAGGGAGGATTTAATTTCATCTCCCTCACTGGTGGTCCATAACATCGGACAAATGGGTCTTGCAGATCATACAGAAGGGCTATTCCCTCCCCTTCCAGTCTTTCTCTCCCTCTATGCCTCAGTTAAAAGAACGGCTGATGGATGATCACATAGGGGCTGATTCTAACCCCGGCGGTCTTCGACCGCCGGGGCGAGGGTCGGCGGGAGCACCGCCGACAGGCCGGCGGTGCCCCGCAGGGCATTCTGACCGCGGCGCTTTGGCCGCGGTCAGAAAGGGTAAACCGGCGGTCTCCCGCCGGTTTACCGGTGCCCTCAGAATCCCCCATGGCGGCGCAGCTTGCTGCGCCGCCATGGGGGATTCTGACCCCCCCTACCGCCATCCTGTTCATGGCGGGAAAGCCGCCATGAACAGGATGGCGGTAGGGGGGGGTCGCGGGGCCCCCGTAAGAGGGCCCCGCAAGGTATTTCAGTGTCTGCCTTGCAGACACTGAAATACGCGACGGGTGCTACTGCACCCGTCGCACCTTCCCACTCCGCCGGCTCGATTACGAGCCGGCATCCTCGTGGGAAGGGAGTTTTTCCCTGGGCTGGCGGGCGGTCTTTTGGAGACCGCCCGCCAGCCCAGGGAAAAACTCATAATACCCTCCGCGGTCTTCTGACCGCGGAGCGGTATTATGGGGGCGGAATTCTGGCGGGCGGCCTCCGCCGCCCGCCAGAATTAGAATCACCCCCATAGTCTTGCTCCGCGAAGAAGTTACGGCTCTCCTGGCCAAGGGAGCCATAGAAAGGGTCCCAATGTCAGAAGTAGGCAGTGTTTGTTATTCCTGCTACTTTCTGATAACCAAAAAGAACCAGGGCCTTCAACCTATTCTAGATTTGGAGGATGTCAATTTCTTCCTCAAAAAGGAGAAATTCAAAAATTCTCACTCTGGCTCAGGTCTTGCCTGTCCTAGATCAAGCAACTGCAAAAGATCTGCAGTGATGGTTAGTGAACTGCAATTGGGTTAGCAGACTCCTCTCCCTTCCTCAACCAGATCTCACAGTAGTGACAGATGCGTCACTTCTGGGATGGGACGGCCATCTTGGAGAGGTGGAGATCTGAGGCCTCTGGTCTCCAGCAGAATCCGGACTCCATATCAACTTACTGGAGCTTTAAGCGATCTGACTGGCATTGAAAACATTTCTTCCTGTTGTAAAAGGGAAGATGGTGCAGGTGTTCACGGACAACACCACCGCAATGTGCAAGAAGCAAGGCGGCATCAGGTCGTGGACCTTTTGTCAAAAAGCCCTGTGTCTCTCGACATAGCTGGAACAGCAGGGCATAACCCAGGTGGTTCAACACCTGGCAGGTTCTCTGAATGCCAGGGCAGACAAACTCAGCCACCGATGCCTAGCGGATCACAAGTGTTTTTTTCACCCGGAGGTGGCACAAGGACTCTTTCAGCAGTGGGGAGAGCCTTGGTTAGATCTATTCACCTCTGCAAAGAACGTGCAGTGTCAGCAGTACTGCGTGTTGGAGTTTCCAAGGCGGCACTCGCTCAGCAATGCTTTTCATCGCAAGTGGAGTTCAGGCCTCTTGTACACCTTTCTGGCCATACTACTTCAACCCAGAGTTCTCAAGAAAATCAAGAACGACCGGGCCCATGAAATCCTGGAGCCTCCGCACTGGGTATGGAGAGTCTGGTATCCCAAGCTTCTGAAAATGAGTATCGATACTCTGATCAGGCTGTCCCTTCGGGAAGAGCTTCTGTCGCAACAGCAGGGGCAGGGGAAGATTCTCCACCCGAACCGGTCAACTCTGTGTCTTCATGTGGAGATTGAGCATCAACAGTTGATAGCCTTTGACCTTCCTCCCACGTCTGTAAAGTTATTCTAGCAGCCAGGCATCCCTCCACTAAAACGGTGTATGCCTGCCATTGAAAACGCTTTGTAAATTATTGTACAGAAAGGTCTAATTACCCTCTTTCTGCTTCTCTCTCTGACATTCTTCTCTTTAGCAGGGTTCTGCCTTAGGTACTCTCAAAGATTATCTTTCCACCTTATCAGCATTCCTTTGGGTGCCTGGTCAGCCTTCATTATTCAAATCACCTATTGCACATAGATTTCTCAAAGGGCTTGTACATATGTTTCCCCCACGCCCTTTGTTATGCCTCAGTGGGACTTAAATCTAGTTCTCACATTTCTCATTTGTGCTCCCTTTGAGCCATTACATAACTCTCCCCTTCTGCTGCTCACCATCAAGGCAGCCTACTTAATGGCGATAACATCTGCCAGGAGGGCGAGTGAGATGCAGGCTCTCTCATATAAGCCGCTGTATCTCACCATGTTTCCGGAAGATGTGGTTCTTAGAACTCGTGCCTCTTTCCTTCCCAAGGTGGTGACCCCATTTAACCTGGGTCAGATCATCAGCCTGCCCAACTTCTTTGCTCCACCGTATCCTTCTAAAGAAGAGGAGCGACTCCACCGGCTGGACCTAAAAAGATTGTTGTCCTTCTACCTTGACCGCACAGAAGAGTTCCGAGTGGATGATCAACTCTTTGTGGGGTACGTGGGAGCAAAGAAGAGTCGGGCTGTGCAGAAAAGAACCATTTTGTGCTGGGTCGTTCTCTGCATTAAGATCTGATACACACTGGCCAAGAAGCAGCACCCTGAGGGTTTATTCCACCAAGGGCAGGGCTGCTACCACAGCGCTAGCACGAGATGTTCCAGTCCTGAGTATCTGTCAGGCAGCAACGTGGGCATCATTGCACATGTTTGAAAGATACTACTGACTGGACAATCAGGTCCGTAGTGGTGAATACTTTGCCCATTCGGTCCTGCAGGACTTTTATTGTGAAGATCTGTCTGCAGCCCACTGTCAGGAGGTTATGGCTTGAGTATCTATTCCAGGGTAAGGAATCTGCAGATGGACGTCTCGATCAGATAAACAAGTTACTTACCTTCGGTAACGCATTATCTGGTAGACACTCTATCTAACTGCAGGTTCCGTACATCCACCCATGCCTCCCCGCTCTGCCGACACGTGTAATAGAGTCAGGGATTGTCCTCCAAAATCAAGATGGAGGATTTCTAAAGGCAGTGGTCACCTCAGCTCAGGACACCTTAGGGGCTGTCCTGACTGGTGGGTGACTCCTCCTTGTTTTTCTCATTATCTCCCCTGGACTAGATGCCAAAAGTGGGGGCTGTGTCCAGGGGGCGGGCATCTCCACTAGCTCGAGTGCCCTGGGGCATTGTAACACGAAGCTTGAGCCTTGGAGGCTCACTGCTAGGTGTTACAGTTCCTGCAGGGGGGGAGGTGTTAAACATCTCCCCCCAATGCAGGCTTTGTTTCTGGCCTAAGAGAGCACAAAGGCTCTCACCCCAGGGGGTCAGAAACTCGTGTCTCAGCAGCAGGCTGGCACAGACCAGTCAGTCCTGCACTGAAGGATTGGGTAAAATACAGGGGGCATCTCTAAGATGCCCTCTGTGTGCATTTTTTAATAAATCCAATACTAGCATCAGTGTGGGTTTATTATTCTGAGAAGTTTGATACCAAACTTCCCAGTATTCAGTGTAGCCATTATGGAGCTGTGGAGTTCGTTTTTGACAAACTCCCAGACCATATACTTAATATGGCCACACTGTACTTACAATGTCTAAGAATAGACTTAGACACTGTAGGGGCATATTGCTCATGCAGCTATGCCCTCACCTGTGGTATAGTGCACCCTGCCTTAGGGCTGTAAAGCCTGCTAGAGGGGTGACTCACCTATGCCACAGGCAGTATTTTGTGTGCATGGCATCCTGAGGGGGATGCCATGTCGACTTTGCCTTTTTCTCCCCACCAACACACACAATCTGCAATGGCAGTGTGCATGGGGTAGTTGAGGGGTCCTTAAGGGTGGCACAACACATGCTGCAGCCCTTAGAGACCTTCCCTGGCCACAGGGCCCATGGTACCACTGGTACCTTTTACAAGGGACGTACCTGTGTGCCAGACGTGTGCCAATTGTGGAAACAATGGTACATTTTAGGTGAAAGAACACTTCTCAGTCAAGCCAGCATCAGTATCAGGCACAAGGTGGGGGCGAGGTAACTGCAACAGGGAGATATTTTCCTACAACATCCATGTACCCAACACCCCCAAACAATGAAACGAAAGACCATGGATCCAGAGTGTGCCTTAAACAACACAGGCCACACATTAACTTTTATTCTGCTCACTGAGCAACAGAAGTGCATATAAGACCAATGGCCAGTCCATAGTTAAAGAAGTCTGATGGGCCACAATGGCCCCAACTTGACTCCCACAAGTGCAATGGTACTCCACCTCATAGGGGCAACAATGGGGCATCCAGGCACCTCAGGGAACAGGGGCAGGGGCTTGTGGGGGTGGGGACTTACGACTGGGAGGGGGGCTTAGATTTACGTTTGGAAGGTGGAGGGGGCTTGGGTTTTGTGACAGCAGCTGGTGGAGCGGACTTGGCCTGGGGTGTGGCAGATGTTCCTGGGCCAGCACGGGGTCTCTTCCTCACAGGGGAGGTAGCACAGGAATGGGAAGGGCGGACAGGGGCAGGCTCTGACGTGGGAGGAGTAGACAGGGCAAGGAGGTGTGCATGTTTAGGGACAAGACGGGGTGGGCCAGTGGGTTCAAATAGGTTTACACGGGATAGGAAAAGTTTTTTCGGGGCAATTGGGGTGGACCTGGAGGAAGGCGTGGGAGTGGAGGTAGGAGGAGTGGTTATGACAGGTGTAGGTGTGCGTGACGTGGGTGCAGGTGACTGGATGGTATGCTGAGGTGTGGTGGATGTGTGATTGGTGGGTGTTTTGGTCCGTTTGAGTGTCTTGGGAGGAGGGGGGGTGGACACAGTGGGACAAGAGCTGCTGCTAGTGTAAATTGATGTTGTCTGGGTGTCTGCAAGTCTGGTGATTGTGCTGCATATGTCAACTGAGGTTGTTGTGGTGAGTGCAGGTGTGGTGTCTGAAGTGCATGAATGGATTTTTGCTATCGTGGTGACTGCAGGAATAGGGTCGGCAACATTGAATGAGGGTGCAGTGCGTGTGAGTGTGCATGTACAGGGGACAGACAGGAAGACGGAAGAGCTGGACACACTGGGGGAAGTGGATGTTGGTGTGTGTGCATGTGTATGTTGGCTGTGTGTATGCCTGTGGTGGGAGGTGTGGTGCTTGTGTTTTGAAGTGTGCTTCTTGTGTGTTGAGGTGCGTGCCTGCGTGTGTGCTTTGGACGGGTGAAGGGAGTGGGGTGCTGAAGAGGATGATATAGTCAAATGGGTTTCTGCATTTGAAAGAGCCTGCATTGAGTGGGACATTGAGAAAAAAACATTGAGGCACACTGTTGTGGGAGGTATTCACAGGAAAGTGCAGGGATAGTCTCCTGGCACTGAATGGGGCAGACTCTAAATCCTATGACCTCATGAGGGGTATCCTGATTGAGGGTTTTAGATTTACAACTGAAGAGTACAGAATAACGTTCAGGGAGGCTAAAAAAAACCAGAGCCAGATCTGGATAGGCCTTGTGGACTATTCAGTAAAGATGCCGGGTGGTTAGTTAGCTGGAAACAAGGTACAAGATTATGATGGGCTGTATAACCTGTTCATGAAAGAGCATCTGCTAAGTAATTGTCTCAGTGATAGGCTACATCAACATCCGGTAGACCTGGGTCTACTTTCCCCTCAGGAAAAGGCAGACCACTGGATCAAAACAAGGGTGACCAAGACTACCACTGGTGGGGGAGACCAAAAGAAAGAGGCCAAAACGCCCACCCAAGGAAAAGATGGGAGCCACAGCAAAAACAACAAAGAGCCTTCTCAAGGCCCCAAAAACCTTACACAGGATGGTGGGCCCATAGATTCCTCACAGTCCAGTGGTGGGTACAAAGGGAGACACTTTGACCCTAGCAAGGCTTGGTGTCAAGACTGCAAAACTAAAGGGCACCAAACTGGAGACTCTGGCTGTGAGAACAAGAAGAATGCTTCTAGTCAATTTGCAGCAAATGGAGTTGCCAATCTCCAGATGGGGTCATATGTGTGGCCTGACCATGTCAGTGTCTCCACAGAGGCAACATTAGTCACTGAGGGTGGGGTAGAATTATCCTATGCTGCCTGGCCAAGCTGACAATGAGACAAAATCCATCCCATGGTGATGGTAACCTTTGAATAGGGGAGAGTAGTTGGGCAAAAATAAGTGGTTGTGTCCTCATCCATCCCTGTAGATGGCCTGCTTCAAAATGACCTGGACATTCCCCCTGGGCTGAAGTAGAACTGAAGACCCATGCAGCAATGCTAGGGATCCCTGAGTAAGCATGTGTCAAGACAAGGGCACAGAGCAAACTTCAGAGGGAAAAAGGGGAGCTGGATCCTGAAACAGTGGACCAGCCTCCCAAAAGAAAAGGCAAGAAGACTGGAGGACCAGCTTCAAAACAGATCCCAAGACAGGACCCCTCTTCTCCGGAGGAAGAGTCACCCACCTTGGAGGGAACTAAGCCTGAAGAGCTTGGGCCTTACCATTCAGGGCTTTTGGGCCCACGGGGACCCTCCAGGGAAGATCTGTGTGAGGGGCAGAAGACCTGTCCCACTTTTGAAGGCTTGAGGCAGCAAGCTGCCCAGGAGGAGCTAGGAAATGTCAGTGGTACCCACAGGGTTTATTGGGAGGAGGGGTTCCTGTACACTGAGGCCAGAGACCTCAAACCCAGTGCAACCAGGAGGGTGGTAGTGCCCCAGACGTTCAGAGGATTCCTCTTCACTCTAGCCCATGACGTTCCCCTAGCAGGGCATCTGGGCCAAAACAAGACTTGGAGTAGGTTAGTTAACCACTTTTATTAGCCAGGAATGTTCCAAAAAGTGAGGGACTTTTGTCAGTCCTGTCCCACCTGCCAGGCCAGTGGCAAAGCAGGTGGGCACTTAAAAGCCCCCTTAATGCCACTTCCAGTGGTTGGGGTAGCCTTTGAAAGGGTAGGGGTCGACATCATTGCCCCCCTGACCCTCAAACAGCATCATTACACACATATATAGTAGTGGTAGTGGATCATGCCACTAGTTATCCGGAGACTATACCCCTTAAGACCATTACTGCACCTGCAGTTGCTAAAGCCCTCCTGGGTATCTTCACCAGGGTAGGGTTCCCTAAGGAGGTAGTATCAGACAGAGCGTCAAACTTCGTGGCTGCTACTTAAAACACACGTGGCAGGAATGTGGGGTGACCTATAAGTTCACCGCCCCATACCATCCACAAACCAATGGGCTGATTGAAAGATTTAACTAGACCCTAAAAGGCATGATTGGAGGTCTCCCTGAAAAGCTCAGAAGGAGATGGGATGTCCTGCTTCCTTGCCTGCTGTTTGCCTACAGGGAAGTGCCACAAAAGGGAGTAGGTTTTTCTACATTTGAACTTTTGTTTGGGCACTCTGTTAGGGGACCACTAAGTCTTGTTAGGGAAGGCTGGGAGAACCGTCTCAAAGAGCCCAAGCAACATACTGTGGACTATGTGCTTGACCTATGTTCCAGAATGGCTGAGTACATGCAGAACGCCAGCAAAAATCTCTGGTATGACCAGAAAGCTGGTATGGTGGAGTTCCAACCAGGGCAGAAAGTTTAGGGTGTTGGAGCGTGTTGCTCAAAGTGCCCTCCAGGACAAATGGTCTGGGCCCTATCCCATACTTGAGGGAAAAGGGGAGGTCACTTATTTAGTTGACCTAGGCAGCTGCAAGAATCCAAAAAGAATAATCCATGTTAACCGCCTAAAACCCATTTATGACAGAGCTGATGCGACCGTGCTCATGGTTACAGATGAGGGACAGGAAGATGAGGGTGAACCTCTCCCTGATCTCTTGTCCAGCAACTCACAAGATGGTTCTGTGGATGGGGTGGTCTTATCAGACACTCTCACAGGACAATAGCAAACTGATTGCAGGCAAGTCCTCAACCAGTGTGCTGAACTATTCTCTCTGACCACTGGAAAGACAAACTGCTGTACCCATGATGTGGACACTAGCGGCAGCTTGCCTGTCAAGAACAAGACTTATAGACAGTCCGACCATGTCAGAGAGAGCATAGTAGCAGAAGTTAAAAAGATGCTGGATTTGGGTGTCATTGAACCCTCGCAGAGACCCTGGGCTAGCCCAGTAGTTTTAGTCCCAAAGCCTCACTCTAAAGGAGAGAAAAAGAAAATGAGGTTCTGTGTGGACTACAGGGGGCTCAACTCAGTAACAAAAACAGATGCACACGTAATTCCAAGAGCTGATGAGCTCATAAACAGATTAGGGGCAGACAAATATCTGAATATTTTTTATTTAACATCTGGGTACTGGCAGATTGGCCTGACCCTAGGAGCAAAAGTGAGGTCTGCATTTTCAAGTTTCGCTCAGAATCCTCTGCAACCACTGCTTCATCTTCTGACCTCGGATCGACCGCAGACTGCTCCAGGAACAGCTGTCACTGCAACAAAGTATCCAGAAGGGCTACTTCGACTCTGCAACTTCGGCTCCACCGAGCAACTGCAACAGTTTCCACGGTGTGCACGCTCTGGGGACTCGCTGTCTTCACCCTGCACCAGAAGGACCGAAGAAATCTCCAGTGGAGTGATGGAGTCACTTCCCTGCTCCAGCAGGCACCTTCTAAGACAACGACCGGTTCTCTTGGACTCCTCTCCTGGCGACGAGCGTGCTCCTTGGAACACAGGTGGTGGACCACTTCGACACAGTCCGCCCTAAGGTCTTGCTGTCCAAATTTGGAGGAGGTAAGAGCTTGCCTTCCCCGTTTGCAACAGTACCACTGTGCACTGCGTCATCTTCAACTCCTGAGGCCTCTGTGCACTATTTGCAAGAATCCATCGTGCACATAATCCTGGCCCGGGTCCCCAGCACTCTATCCTGCGATACTCAACTTGCTGAATTGTTCTCCGGTGGTGTGGCACCTTCTTTTGAAGTGCTGCAGCAACCGCAATTAGCACCTTCTTTGTCCCAGTGTCCTGGGAACTCTGTGGGTGCTGCCTGGTCATCTGTGTGTTCCTCCCAGTGTTGGGAGCCCCCTCTGTCTCCTCAGTCCAAGTTGAGGCCCCCAGGTCCCTCCTGGGTCCAGGCAGTGCCATTTTGATGCAATTCGTGACATTGTTTGAACCAAGGCTTGTTGGACGAGTCCAGCGCTGCAACTCACCTGCATCCAACATCTCGAGGTGGGACATCCTTTGCATCATGCAGGAACCTGCAGCCATCTTCTTTGGTGCTCTTCTGTAGACTTCTTCCAACTGGAGAATCCTCTTTTGCACCATCTTCTAGGTTGGCAGGGGCTCCTGTCCCTCCTGGAATCTTCTGCGACTTCTGGACTTGGTCTCCTCTCTTCACAGGTCTTCAGATCCAGGAATCCACCATTTGTTGCTCGCAGTGTTGCTTGGTTCTTGCAATAACTCTAATCACGACTTGTAGTGTGTCCTAAGGAAATGTGCAGTACTTTACTCCTACTTTCCTGGGCTCTGGGGTGGGGTATTTTAATCACCTTTGTGGTTTTCTTACTCTCCCAGCGATTCTCTACACACTACACTTGTCTAGGGGGGAATTTGTGATTTGCATTCCACTTTCTTAGCATATGGTTTGTGTTGCCCCTATATATATTTTGTTCTATTGCATTCTATGGTATTTTCTATTGTTTGCACTATTCTATGACTACTTACCTTATTTTGGTGTCTAGTGTATATATTGTGTATAATACTTACCTCCAGAAGGAGTATTGCCTCTAAGATATTTGTGGTACTGTGTCACCCAAATAAACTACCTTTATTTTTGGTAACACTGAGTATTGTCTTTACTTGTGTATAAGTACTGTGTAACTATAAGTGGTATTGCAGGAGCTTTGCATGTCTCCCAGTTCAGCCTAAGCTGCTCTGCTACAGCTACCTCTATCAGCCTAAGCTGCTAGAACACTACTACATTTCACTAATAAGGGATAACTGAACCTAGTATAAGATGTAAGTACCCAAGGTACCCACTACAAACCAGGCCAGCCTCCTGGTTGCCCCGGGGTGATCCTGAAGTCTCTAGGCGGGGGGCTTCCTTCTGGTCCTTTTTCAGCTCTGGTGGGCTGGTTTTCTCGTGTCTGACATTGGCTGACCAATACCCTGGGTATTGGCATGGTTTGACCACTGGAGGGCACAGTACCACCAAACATGGCACACTAGCAGGGGTTGTCCTCGAGGTCGTCGGGATATAGTTTGGTCCAGCTGCAGCATCTGGTTCGGGAGTTAGCGGCTGGTCAGTGAAGTAACCCTAACTGTTTTGCTTGTTTCTTGCTGTTGTAGAGTGCTACCTCCACTCTGGAGGGAGTTCTCTGTCAATTTTCAAAGGTTGGAGGTCCTCTGTTTTTTTTTAGAGTTTTTCCAGCTGTCCAGCAGCTCCTCAGGAGCGATTGTCGAGTCATGGTACCAGTTTGGATTTACATTCTGAATTGTTTGACAACCCAGGGTTCAGAGTGGCCATCATATAGTTGTGAAACTCGTACTGACAAGTATCCAGCACATGCATTTAAAATGGCTGCTCTGTTCACTCACTATGTCTGAGGTTGGGCAAGGATACTGTGAGGGCATATTGCTCATGCACCTATGCCCTTGCCTACAGTGTAGTGCACCCTGTCTTAGGGTAGTATGGGGACCCCTGAATTCAGAGATGTGCAAATAACCACCTCTTCTAAATTCCATATCTTATGTCCATTTCGTAAATACATAGGTTTCTTATTTTTCACTCTTTATATTTCACCAAATGAATTGCTGTTTACCCGGTATAGAATGAAAACCCATTACAAGGTACAGCGCCTTTATTGGCTCTGGGTTCCTAGGGTTCTTAATGAACCTACAAGCCCTATGTATCCCCGAAACCAGAAGAGTCCAGCAGATGTAACGCTATATTGCTTTCAAGAATCTGCCATAGATGAAAAAAATGACAGAAGAAAACATGGACAGAAATGGCTGCTTTGTTCAACTCTATTTCTTTTTTTTTTTTTATTTCAGCTGTTACTTTCTGTAGGAAAACCTTTAAGGATCTACACAAATGACCCATTGCTGAATTCAAAATTTGGTCTACTTTTCAGAAATGTTTAGCTGTCCGGGATCCAGCATTAGTTTCACACCCATTTCTGTCACTAACTGGAAGGAGGCTGAAAACAACAAAAAATAGTAAAAATGGGGTATGTCCTAGTAAAGTGTCAAAATTGTGTTGAAAAATGTGGTTTTGTGATTCAAGTCTGCCTGTTCCTGAAAACTGGGAAGATGGTGATTTTAGCACCAGAAACCCCTTGTTAATGCCATTTGCAGGGAAAAAACACATGCTTTCTTCTGCAGCACCTTTTTTCCCCCAAAAAAACATATTTTAGCTGTGTTTTGTCTAATTTCTTGGTCTCCTCTAGGGAAACCCACAAACTCTGGGTACCTCTAGAATCCCTACAATGTTGGGGAAAAAAAGATGCAAATTTGATGTGGGTAGCTTATGTGGACCAAAGGTTATGAGGGCCTAAGCGCAAACTACCCCAAATAGCTGAAAAAAAAGGCCTGGGAGCAAAGGGGTTAATAGAATTAAACATTTCTATGTCAGGACCGGAGGCTCCGATTATGCTTCTCTTTCCATGCTTTAATTAAAGACATCACTTCCCGTGACAGTGAACCACATGACCACCATAGAGCCTAGCCCTATATAAACCCTTTCAATCACGCTTCCTCTTTCTTTGCTGCTTCGCAGCCAGTTAAGTGCCATTTTGATTTCATGAATGTTAATGATCGCGGAGCGTGCGCAGCAGTACGAGCGTATTTAAATATATTGCCCATGTGCACTGCGCACTCCTCTGATTTTGTCATTGTTTTTTCACTAAATGTTAATCGGACGCTTTCGATTTATTCTGTGCGTCGCTTCAGTCTTGGAACGTTATCCTCCCGGCGGGGGTTTTCTTAACCCTTGCATTTCTTTAGCGGAGTGGGAGTTAGGAGAGCGAGGACAGTACGTTATGCTTGACGCACTGTCCTCTTTGTATTTTTGGTGTTTCCTATCTTGTGCGCATGTGCGTCTCAGCTGACTCCGTTCAGCCTTGTTCCCTGAGGGCTCAGAACACATGTGAGATGCATGTTTCCCATCTCTAAAAGGATTTCATCAGCTCTCCGTTGTATGCCCACTCGTTTATGCTGTTGGGCTGTAATAAATTATAACTAGGCTGTGCCTTTTTGAATTACCACTTTGGTGGTGGATACTTCCTGTGTTTTTCATCTACTTTTAAGCAGGTCTCCCTCCACACTTTACTTCTAGCTTGGGGTTTTTCCCTGAGCACTGAGCCTGCTTTAAAGACTGTCAGCAACTCATCTTCACTTCCTTGGAAGTTATTATTGGCAGATAATCACGATTATTCATCATCAAAATCCCTTCAAGATGAGAGTAAGGAGGATTCGGATTCCTCAGCTTCTTCACAGGCTCCAGAAAAGAACCCGGACACTCCTCCACGTAAACAAAAGGCCAAATCCTGGCACGCAGAAGTGCCTTCTCAGCCCCTGAAAGTTCTCACTTTCGAACCTGAAGATGATATCCATCCTAGATCTTCCTCCTGTACTATGCCTTCAGAGGTGGCCGAGTACGTTCAGGCACACATTCGCCATAGTTCCAATAAGGACGTCCGATCCCAGCTGAGGTCGGAATGTCCCAGACCAGATTTCTGCTCAAAGGTCATTGAGACACCAGAGATTGATCCCACACTGGTGACCTATCTCAAGAAATTCTCCAAGGATCCAATAAAGGGCATTGATCGTGCCTGGTGAAGTTGTCAGGGGAAACTCCTGGATGTCTTGGGTCCTCTTACTAAGATCCTGGGAGTTGGTTTTCAGGCTAAGGAATCAGGAGTCCCTGTTAACCTGGAAGTTTTGGTAGGTTGGGCCAGGAGAGCCTTATGCTTTTTGGGAAATGTAAACTGCGCCATCTCCAGTGAGAGGTGGTGATCTATTCTACTCAAGATGGATCCCAAGGTGACGGATCTGGCCTTGTCTGAATCGGGCCCATTGGCTCACGGTCTGCTTTTTGGATCTCCTTTCCTCAAAGAACTTTCAAAGTTCGCCTCCACCTATGCCAACCTGGACAAGGCGCAGAAATCCATAAAAAAGGTTCTTCGCCCCCTTTTTAACAGGGCTGGACGCTACAGAAGGCGAGCATTCGGCTGCAATTACTATCAAGGCCTTTCGAGTGGTTCCTACCAACATCCCAGAAGAGGCTACTAGGACTCCACCTCCACTTTCTACACCACAAGGTCCAGTGGAAGTTGCAGCTGATTCCGGAGAGGGAAATCTAAGGGAGCCTACGCCTCCTATCAGGAGTCCAACCCTACAGGTGAGACTTATTTTGATTTCAGAAGTGATTCTGGGGGGCAGGACAGCTTTATTTGTGAACAATTGGCAAAAGATCACCCAGGATCCCTGGGTCCTGGATGCTATCCAGGGTTTCAAACTGGAATTTTTTACGATTCCCCGGTTCAGTGGGTTCCTCCTCCAGAAATGTATTTTTCCCTACACGATTGGGAGTTCATCTCCTTGGAACTCGCAGATCTCCTTGCCAAAGGGGCCATAGTAAACTCCTTTCCCCACCCTCACGGTTTCCTCAGTCCTATTTTTCTTGTAGAAAAGAAGGGTAGTGGTTCCCAGTTGGTCCTAAATCTAAAGGATCTCAATGGCTGGATTATTTACCACCATTTCAAGATGTAGGGTATTCACTTGCTAAGGGACATCTTAAGAGACAACGATTGGATGGTCCGCATAGATTTAAAGGATGCTTATCTGACCATTCCTATTTTTCCTCCTCCTCTGAGATTTCTTCAGGTTCTATGGCAGGGCCGTTGTTTCGAATACAAGGTTCTTCCTTTCTGCCTATCTTTGGCACCTTGGGCTTCACAAAGGTGATGCGCCCCATTGCAGAACACCTTCACACCAAAGGGGTACGTCTGATTGTATATCTGGACAACCTCATCATCATGTCTCAGTACCCTCTTCTTGTACTGACCCGTCTGGAGTGGGTGAAATCTCTTCTTGAAGACTTGTGTTTCATTGTCAACCTCCAAGGTCCGCAACATAAAGAAGGAGTTGAGGGCAATGTTGTCCACACAGATGGTATCTTTGAGATCCCTAGCACGAATGGTGGGCCTCCTTTCCTCGTCCATTCATGTGATATTTCTGGGCCTCCTCCATTACTGGTCCCTTCAGCGTCTGAAGATCTCTCATCTCCAAAGGGCCTCAGCTATTCTGCCCAGTTCCCCTCTCATCTGAGGCCAGGACTGAGATCCAGTGGTGTCTCAATCATGTGGATGCTTGGAATGGCTGAGCGATCTTTGGCTCGTCTCCGGAGATCGTGATCGAATCTGATGCCAGCCGCTGGTGCTGGGTGCCTGTCACGGCTCGATAGTTACAGGGGGTCGTTGGTCCAGGGCAGAGCTAGCTCTTCATATCAATTGCTTGGAACTCTTGGCGGGTTTTTTTGCGATTCACAGTCTCTCTCCAGAGAGGTCGAATTGTTGCATTCTTCTCCGGGCTGGGCGGGATGAAATCTCACCTCTTGGAGGAGATTGCCAAGGACTTTTGGCACTTTTGCCTTCAACATTGGATTTTGGTAGTGGCAGAGTATCTCCCGAGTCAGAGCAATACAGTAGCCGATTGGCAGTCTTGTTACCTTGGAGACTTCAGCAATTGGAGACTTCATCCGAGAATATTTCACTCTCTCCAACGCCTGTGGGGCCCTTTCTCGATAGACCTCTTTGCGTCACACGTGAACCAGCAGTTGGATTGGTTTTTCAGTTGGCGCCCGGATCCAGAAGCCCAAGCGACCGATGTGTTTCTACAGGACTAGTCTCAGTTCCTGGGATATGCTTTTCCTCCCTTCATGATGATTCCCAGAGTTGTGACTCAAGTGCGTTGTCAGAGGGCGAAGGTGGTGCTTGTAACCTCCCTCTGGAGGGCTCAAGCCTGGTTTCCTGTAGTTCTAGAGATGTCTTGCTCTCTGCCGGTTATTCTTCTGCATCATTGGAACCTGTTATTAGACCCGATGGGCCTTCCCCGTCCTCTAGTACAATCTCACTCCCTGACCCTGGTGGCGTGGAGAATTTCGGGGAACGATGGTCTCTCCCAGGACTTATGCACAAATCTCAGGATTTCATCTCAAAATTCTGGGGCCCTAACATTCACAAGCGTTAAGCATCCGCTTGGAATCGCTGGCGCTGTTGGTGCTTTGAACAGTGTGTTGATCCATTATCAGCTGATTTTTCCATGGTTCTAAATTTCTTGTCTCATTTGGCAGCTTCAGGTATGGCCTAGAGATCTGTTAATAATTACAGGTCGGCCATCTCAGCAGGTCATGTTCCCATTGAGGGTAAACCTATTGGTGAACTTCCGATTGCTTGTAAACTTCTTTGGGGAATTTGGTTTTTGAACCCTCCTCAACTGCGCTATTCTACCCTTTGAGATGTAAATATTGTCCTACGTTTCCTAGATTCCTGGTGGCTAATAAGTATCTTTCCAGAAAGCAGCTCTCTGCTAAACTTACTATGCTTTTGTGTTTGGTATCTTGTAAACGAGTTTCTGATGTAAAAGCATCAGATCTATCAGGTAGAGTTTTTTTCCCCCCTGAAGGAGTATCCTTTAATATTCCTCGGTGTACCAAATGTAACACTAGATCTGTGTTTTATACTAGTTTCTCTGATAATTCTAAGTTGTACAATGTAGAAAGGATTATGAGGTGAGTAGATGAATTTTGCTCTGACATGAGTGGTGAATTATTAATTTCTTTACTGAAGCCTTTCTGCCCAGTACCTTCAGCTACCCTGGCTAGATGGATGCGGCGGGTTATGAGTGAGGTGGGCATTGATACCACTCAGTTTGGGGGTCACTCTGCTAGAGGCGCCATGGCGTCTAAAGCTTTTTCTTTGGGTTCTCGCCTAGAGGATGTTTTGAGAGCGGATGACTGGTCGTCTGAGTCTACCTTTAAGGATTTTTACTACAAACCCATTTTAGATGTTGCAACGATTGTTCTAGATCAGCTTTAAACTAGCATAATCTGAGCCTCCGGTCCTGACATAAAGTGAAAAATGTTCTAGGTTTTGTGTGAATAATTTTTCAATTCTATTAAGGACACGGAGGCGAGGGTTATCCCTCCCTCAGAAAAGAGTTGTGAAGAGTGTTAGACGTTATTGCTGTCTTGACTTCCGTGTTATGCTCCTTTTCTTCTTGTGAAGTGCCGCGTGGTCATGGCAGGGTGGAGTGTTTACGGCTGATGTTCTGGTTTATTGTCGGGCGGTGAGGAGAGGCGGCTCCTGTTCTTGTGAGGGGACGTTGTTGCTGTTAGCGGGGAGCTGCTTCCTGCTCGCGGCCTGTGGTTCCTCCGCTGGCGGGATCTGCGGTGGTCCCCTGGAAGTTCCTCTGGGGTTCGCTTTTTCCCCTCCGTTGGGATTTGTTCTTGAGACTTTTACTGTTATTGGACTCGCAGAGAAAGAGGAGGCGCGGCTGGAAGCGCTATACAGGGCAGGCTCTCTGGGGTCATGAGAGCTCTTTGTGTTGTTTTTCTGATTGGTTGGTAAAATTGAGGCGTGGAAAGAGAAGCCTCCACATGGGATTGGAAAATTCTTGAGGCGAAAGCTAGAAATGTTTTTATTCTTGACGCGAATGAAGGAGATTGTTTGACTCTGGTAGCAGCGAGGACTACGGGCTTTGCCAGTGCTTGTGTGTTCCAGGGCTCAGTCACGCCGGAAGTCAGGCTGCCGTGACCCGGAAGTGCTGCACGTCTCGCGATATAAGCCGGAGCTCGCGCGAGATCTGTCTTTTCCGGAGAGCCGCAGTCAAAATGGTGAGTGTCTCGCGGTCCGGGGCGCATCCGCCGCCATCCCGCCCGGTGCGGGGGCCCTGGGGGCCGGGGCGCATCCGCCGCCATCCCGCCCGGTGCGGGGGCCCTGGGGGCCGGGGCGCTGCCGCCGCCATCCCGCCCGGTGCGGGGGCCCTGGGGGCCGGGGCGCTGCCGCCGCCATCCCGCCCGGTGCGGGGGCCCTGGGGGCCGGGGCGCTGCCCGCTGACATCCCGCCCGGTGCGGGGGCCCTGGGGGCCGGGGCGCTGCCGCCGCCATCCCGCCCGGTGCGGGGGGGTGAGAGGCGCGGTGCAGGGAGTGCGCGGGGGCCGCAGGGGCGCTTGTCTGGGAGCCGGGGGGGCTCTTCTTGAGTGCTGGGGGTGAGTGTCCGGGGGGTGCCGGGGTGAGGCTGTCCGGGGGTCTCCGGGTGGGTCTCCGGGGGTGTTCCCGGGGTCAGCCCGCCGCTCACGCTGCCTCTCTCCCGCAGGCGGAGGTGGAGCAGAAGAAGAAGCGCACCTTCCGCAAGTTCACCTACCGCGGGGTGGACCTGGACCAGCTGCTCGACATGTCCTAGTAAGTGCCCGGGGGACTGAGTGACTGTGCGGGGACTGAGTGACTGGGGGGGGGGGACTGAGTGACTGGGGGGGGGGGGACTGAGTGACTGTGCGGGGGACTGAGTGACTGTGCGGGGGACTGAGTGACTGTGCGGGGGACTGAGTGACTGTGCGGGGGACTGACACTGGGGGGGGACTGAGTGACTGCGCGGGGACTGACACTGGGGGGGGACTGAGTGCAGCAGTGTTAGGCTTGGGGGGCGGAGGGGGAAGAGTATGTGGAAGGGTTAGGGAGAGCATAGTAGCAGAGTGAGATGAATGCAGGAGAATTTAGTAGGGTTGTGTGGGAGGTCACGATAGTAGAGTGAGGTTTGGTGAGTTAGATGTGGAAGCGGAGGGAAGAGCTTAGGCAGAGATATTTAGGAGATAAAAGTAGTAGAAGGGATTTGGGATGAGTCAGAGTGGGAAGGGAGGATAGTTTGATAGAGACATGACATATGATGATGGGTAGATAAGTGTGATAAGATGAGAGCAGGAATTCCTAGATATCTAGTATAACAACCCACCCAGGAGCCATGCAATCACCCACGAACATGCCAAGCACAGAAACCACATATCCACATACATATATACATACACACACATACAAACGCACACACATGCACATACAATACATAATTAGAACCATAGGTAAAACATACTTAGTCAAACAAGTTTAAAGAGTGTGTATTTTATCATGACATAGTAGCGATACGTATTTTCTAAAGAACTATACATAACTAGAAATACACACATAATCAGGAAACATTTATCAACACAGGCATATGCAGTACATAGTTGTTTGAATATGGTGGTTATGAAGGGAAGAGCCAACTCTTGAGTAGTTTTCTGACAACAACAATGTTACCTTTGGTCTTATATTTGGGGTTAATGAATTCAATAGTTTGCCTGCTTGAACAGGGAAGGATGTACCACCTATACTTTTTCTTGTATGGTGGTGTTCTAAGGCAGGGTGCCAATCTTGAGCGGAGGTTTCTTGGTTGGATGTATTTCGTTATTTTGTTTCGGATAAAAAGCAGTCCTGTTCATGTAGAGCTTTGTGGGATGACACAAAGCAGCTTGAAGTTGTATCTTCTGGCAACAGGTAGTGCTCGCAAAGCAGGGGAGATGTGGGCTTCCAGCTTTACATGTAATAGTGGAGTCTTTGAATCGGGGAGTCACGGTCAACCGTCTCAAGGTAGTGCAGCAACTCCATTGCAGTTGACTGTGTTTTTAAGATCATCCCAGATTGCTATGAGTGCCGATTCAGTGCCTCTTCCTGGGCGGAATCCAGTTTGGAAGTCTGAAAGTATAGAATTGTCTTCAATGAATGGTGACATCTGGGCAAATGCTGCTCTTTCTATCAATTTTCCCAGAAAATGTCCATTTGTGATTGGTCTGTAGTTGCGGTCTGGCAGGTGTAGGTTTGTTTTCTTTAATAACGGCTGTATGTATGCCTTATGGTGCTGTGGCATTCGTAATGAGACTACAGACCATATACTCAGTATGGCTACCCTGCACTTACAGTGTCTAACTCTTCCTCTATCTTTATTATGGCGGGGTCTTGCATGAGTTATACAGTAATTGTGTGTGCGACTTACACATGGGTGGTGTATGGGGTCTGACATGGATGTGGTATGCAGGTTATTATACTCGGGGTGGTATGCTGGGTCTGACACGGGTGGCATGCAGGGTCTGACACAGGAGTCAGCACCTGGCTTCTAACTTGCTGTATCCTTTTGAGCCTTCTCTCGGAGTATACTTGTGGAGCTTATTCCCCCGGCCCGTTCTCTAGTCTGTGTCCACCTGCAGCGACATCCTGGTTTTACTGGGATGGGCTCCCGCAGCTCCTGGTCCCATGACACATCCCCCCCCCCCCCCCCCCCCCCCTCTCCCCCCCCCCCCCCCCCCCCCCCCCCAAGTATAACTGAGATGGTTTTTCCCCCACAGTGAGCAGATCATGCAGCTGTACTGTGCTCGCCAGCGCCGGAGGCTCAACCGTGGCCTGCGCCGCAAACAGCATTCCCTCCTGAAGCGCCTGCGCAAGGCCAAGAAAGAAGCACCTCCAATGGAGAAACCTGAGGTGGTGAAGACTCACCTGCGCGACATGATCATCCTCCCGGAGATGGTGGGCAGCATGGTGGGCGTGTACAACGGGAAGACATTCAACCAGGTGGAGATCAAGGTGAGCTGGGGTGGGGGGGGCAGCGTGCTGGGTGCAGATTCAGCTGCTGGATTCTGCACCCCTGTAGGGCTTCCTGGGATCCTGCAGTGCGGTCCCCATTTGTCTTTAGAGCCTTGACAAGATCTGCTGATCAGTGTGTGAAGCTGGGTTCATGTGCCCACAGCAGTATTGATTTCAGGATGTTTGCTCAGTTTCCTGTGGTATCTGGTGGTAATTTGTCTCCTAGAGGTCTGGAGGTGGGGTGCACATGTTCAGAAGTAGGAACACTTGTGACTACTCCTTGCAGAGCAGTCTACCTGGGCAGGTTTTGGTGTCTGAATGTCCTTTTTAAATACCATGCCCCCTACCTTTTAGCCTTCAAGGCGTACGTGCAGCTTCCTTGCTAATAGTTGAAATTAATGTTTTTAGTGGGTCGCATTGCAGCAGCGCAGACCTGAAGGACTAGCAGTTTCTTCTGCCACAGTACTGGATGTCACAAAGTACTGCAGTCGACAGGTTAAATAACTTTATGCCATGGACACTGGACTGAGTATAGGGCCCAGCTAAAGTGAAGAGAAAAATTTAAATATCAATGTGTGGCTTTTTTGTACAATCTGGTGGATTGCTATGTCTTCCGTGTGCAAGTCAAATAGAATGAACTCGCCTTTGGCCACATGCAGAAGGCAACAGTCAAGAGCCTGCTCTATTCCCCGTTCAGTGATGTGAGATGATACAATCGAAAGCATAGATTTCAAGGAAGGCTAGTTTCTGTTGGATGCCTGCTAATGTTGAGCTTGCAGCCTCTTGTTTGTTGTCATTTGGGTGCAGTGACTATCAAAACGCTCACCCGGAGTGGCAGTGATCGGGTCTGTTGCAGACGTCTCTAGTCTGACTTGTTTGTGGGAATCTCGTCATCATCCCACTTGTTTTAAACAAGGCTCCTGCCTCTTGGCATCTGAAAGGCTATACGCATGAGATGGCATTTCTGGGTGCAGCATGGGGGTGGCACATTTTTGTGTGCTGCAATACCATTAACATTGAGGTTTCAAAGACTTACAATGAAGTACTGACCCTTCTAATGCAAGGCTAATGTTCAGCCATGTTTAGGTGTCAGTGTGAGCATAATCTGAGCTGTATCACTATTCACCACATCACATACCTAAATCTTTACTGACACCTTATCTGCTAAACGTTGTGCATCCTCTGAGCTTTTCAGCACACCCCATCGCCACTGTTGCTTTCATTTGCCTCAGTCATCTGTTTACTTACACCCCTAGCACCTACAATTCTTGCTATGTCTACAGCTTTCCCATCACATCTCAACTGGTTCTTCTTTCATTCCTACCAACCACTTTCTCAAAATGCCTTCAAAGTACTTGAACATCTAATTTTCAACCGCCTCCCTTTACCCGTCCTCTGACCATGCCTCTTTTTCGCAGAAAGGGAAAAGAGCACGCATATCACTATGAACTTTCATCCTTGAGCTTTACACCAAATCCTCTGCTTTCTGCAGGTTGTTGTAGGAGTACCCTTCTTGGCATGGTTACCTGCATTTTCGGCCTGTTGCCAGTTTGACTGTGTCCACTGGGATCCTTCTAACCAGGACCCAAGTAGTTTTGAGCCTTCCTCTAAACTGTACCTTTATCTTCCCACAATTGGCTTACTGGTCCCCACTATTCAGTCCCTAGTATGTGGGCACCCAGGACACCGGGGTTCCAGGGGATCCCAGTGGGCTGCTGCTGTTCTGCCACCCATAGGGAGCCCATGCAAAGGGTTCTGCAGGCCGGTTTCACTACAAGTCGGAGGACAAGGTGCAGGTATCTGAGGGCACTCCTGCACTAACCATGTCCAGCTACATAATGGGAACCCCAAACCTGGACTTGTTTGGTATCAAACATGTCGGAATCATACCCCAATACTGTTGGCAGTATTGGAAGTGTGATTCCATGCACTCTGAGGGCTCCTTAGGACACCCAGCACTGCTCCTACCAGTCTTCTGGCATATTCCAGGCAGCCCCAGCTGTTGCCACCCGTAAGAGGTTTCTGCCCTCCGGCTGCTTGAACAGCTGAAGCCCAGGAAGGCAGAGCAAAGTATTTCCTTTGGGAGGGGGAGGTAACGCCCTCTCCGTTGGAAAAAGGTGTTACTGGCTTGGGAGGGTTACCCTCCCCAAGCCACCGGCTTGCTTTGAAGGACACATTTGGTGCCCTGGCAGCACCCCTTTCCTCTTTTTGGGGGTAAAATCTAGTGTTTTACTCCTACATTCCGGGGGGTGGGGGGTACTGTTATCTCTGTGGTTTTCTAGTACCCCCTTCCCTCTGAATGCACACAAGGTATCCCTCCTGTCATGTATATATCTGTCACACCCCAGTCTGCATAGCTCTGCTGTCACTTGTATCCTCCTTCGAGTAGAAGCAGTGTTTACTTTTCATGTGCAGCTGATCTCTGGTTCAGTCCATTTTTCTCCTGATGCCATATTGTTCCTTCTCTGCTACACTTCATGGTGGCATGTTTAGTGCATGCAGACTTTCCTTCATTTACTCACTGCAGATACAAAATCAGCAGTGTGCCATCGTTACCTTTTTCCGCTTTCTTTATTCCACTTGTCATTTGTGTAGTTTGCTCCCAGTATGATTGGGCTTGTGATGTCTTATCAGTGTTGCTGAGGCCACATTCTTTTGTATGTGACTGTTAGTAACTTACTGTGTGAGGGCTAAGGCCTCGACGCTTTGAGTTATACACTTGCTAGGTCAGAATTTGATCATATGGTCCTGTGGGTGGTGTGATTTGTTGCTGGCTTTTTTGGGGGGGGGGGGTGTAAGCATTTACCCTGACCAAGGGCAGCCAGTCATGGCCTTGCTTATACTTCCTTGATAGGTGTTTATTAAACAGAGCTAGAGGATATTGCCTGATTGAATCTCTTAGCATCTCTGGTTGGTGTGTGCTTTAATATTTAGCTCTTATGTTTATTTTCTCTTACAGCCTGAGATGATTGGCCATTACCTTGGTGAATTTTCGATCACTTACAAGCCTGTCAAGCACGGCAGACCGGGTATCGGAGCCACTCATTCTTCCCGGTTCATTCCTCTGAAGTAAATACCATCTGTTTGTAAATAAAGCATTGTCAACTAGACTCTTGTCTTTGTCTGATTGGTACTGAGGTACTAGTCCACTGCTGCTTCAACGGCTTGAAGTTTGTGTCTGTTGTATAGCTGTAGAAATATCCTTTTCTGCTGGGTAACCACATCTTTTTACTCTTGCTTGACCCCAAGCAGCAACCTGAATTAAACCCTGGTAGTAGGGTGGCTCACCACAGGATGTTTTACCACCGGAAGCGCTATCTCGTCTCTCCCTGCTCACTCTCAAAGGCCTTTCTGAAACTTTCTATCCCCCCCTCCCATATGACTGAAGTCAACAGTATTAAACTAATATTTCTGAATCACCCATAAACATTTGGTTTGCTAAACAATGTTTAGTATTTCCCCACCATAAAAATGATTTGCCGTGGGATTGGAGTGTTGTCTGAGTGCCTGCTACTAGAAACTTTGTCTGGGGGTGGAGGTGGGTCCCCTTACACCTAAAAGCGTTTGATAGGTGGCTCCCTATCAACGTTTCGAGGCCAACTAAAGTGTTGAATCCTACATGACAGGCCTGCACATTTCACATATAGCACTTGAGGAACGCTCTAAAAGGTGTGGCAACAGGATGCCAAGACAGTTCTTATGCATCTGTTTGGCTACTGAAGGATTGTTTTTTCCTAACCCATTCTGTGTTGTGGGTATGGCGGCTACCGCAAACTAAAGTTCAGTGTTGGATGTTGAATGATAGTAGGATTACCATGGTACATTTTCACCACCCAGTACACCTTTGAGCCTAAGTTTCTAGTGTGGTTGAAGACTTGCACCATCTTGAAAACGATAAGGACTGGACCTGCTGTCTTGTACCTAAATAACTCCCCCTCCTAGTTTATAAAAAATATAAATCGTAGTACACCTACCCAACTTCTGTCAGTATACAAAGTTCAGTGCATGCATTTAGCTGTAAGCATAATTGCAGTAGTTCATTGATTACAGTTAATGACCTAAAACAGATCAGTTATTCTCACCTCTATGCAGAAAATTTCCAGGGAGGAGCGAGTCTTGCCTGAGTTGCTAAGTTAATACTCCTCTGTGTCCTTAACAGCATTTTGATCGCTAGGGAATTTTTTTCATTCAATGTCTGGACATGTATGAATTGTATTTCTGACCATCTTGTAATGTGGAATGTAATCCCCTCTGTGGTGAACACTCTACCAGTGATGTCCAGAGCTTGAACAGCCAACTCCATCCAGTCTGCAATAAATGAGTGGTCAGTTCGGGTGAAAGTTCTTTGCTTGTAGTGGTTGAATCTGTTCTCCACCTACCAGGTGGCTCAGATAAATCACTTTCCACTGCCCTATCTGGCACTTTGAAGCCTTGATAGTAAGGCCTGCTTTTTGCGGGGCCTCCAATACATTCCCGTCTGCAGTCCCACCCCACAGGATTAAAAAACAAAACAACATGGAGGTGTTCCTTCTCGGCCCTGGCGCGGACTAAAATTTGTACAATGTTGAACTTTTCAGGTTGGCCAGTGTCTAGCTCCTATTTTTATATTGTTGAGTGGTTAAGACCCTTCTCATTATTTAGCATTTAGTGTAACTGAAAATTCTGTAGCTCAGGCTTCCACCCACTGAGTTGTCCGATCTTTCACTTCTGAGGCAAACATCCATCAAAGTTGCTACATTCTGTGGTATGTATGAAACTAAATTGCAGTTTCTAAACATTGTAGAGTCCCGACAAGCCCAAGCTTAGCACGACTTCAGAGGAGAACACGGCAGGGTTAAGAATGCAAGTGATTTTGAACTTCTCGAGTGGCTGAACTAGCACCCCTTCAAACCTTTTCAAATCTCATTGTACTCACAGGTGTAGGTACAGTAGCCCTCTTCCACCCCCCATGTTTTCAAAAATCACTGCTGGGAGCTCAGGCTGACAAAATTGAGACTGCATCTCGAAGTGGGAGTTCTCCCCACTACGGAGACACGGTTCTCTCTTAACAAGATGGAGGTCATGTTGGAGTTGAACAGGAAAGGGAGGTTGAAATGTAGGAGAATTAAAGATGTGTAGGTGAGAATGATTGACCTCAGTGCGTCCTCAGAACCCAAAGACCACCTCAGCCCCAGAACTCCAAGTCAGGGGTCTTCCTTGCAGCCTTGCGATATTTCTGATGGCAAGAGGACTGTAGGAAAGTGCCTTCTTTTTGGCATGGTTACCACCACTTTATGATGTTACAATATTTTGATTGTGTTCACTGGAGTCCTGCTAAACAGGACCCCACTGACTGCTCTTTCCCTCTAAATGTGGTTGTTCCGACTTAGTACATGCCATGGTTGGCATACTGGTGTCCCCATGTAAGTCTATATTAAATGAAACCTAGGTACCCAGGGCATTGGGACACCAGGGGTTCCCCAGGGGCTGCTGCATGTATTATGGTAACCGTGGGAGCCCATGCAAAATGTCTGCAGGACTGCCATTGCAGCCTGTGTGAAAGGTCACTTTCACTTCAGGTCACTGTAAATCACCCTTATGGCAGGCCCTCCTAGGCCGTACGGCAGGGTTTAAGTATCTGTGTGAGGGTAACCCTGCATGAACAGATGCCCCTACAATTCCAGCTAAATTTTACCCATATACTGGACCCAGATCACTCGATACATGTGTCCTGCTACATAATGGTAATGCTCAACCTGGGCATGTCTGAATCATACCCCAATACAGTTGCCAGTATTGGTTGATTCCATGCACTGGGGGGGGCGGGGGGGGCTCCTTATATGACCCCCCCAGCATTGCTCCTACTAGTCTTCTGGGGATTTCCAGGTAGCCCACGCTGCTGCCACCCCTTAGACAGGTTTCTGCCCTCCTGCTGCTTGACTCTAAGTGTAGTTTGGGAGGGGTGGCCTCCAGTCGCCGGTCTGCTTTGAAGGGCATTTGGTGCCCTTGCATGAACTGGTTTGCACCAGCCCAGGCACCCCTGGTCCCTGCTCTGGCACAAAACTGGACAATGGAAAGGGGAGTCATCACTTCCCTTTGCATCACCAACCCAGGGTTGGTTCCCAGAGCTGCTCCAGGTGTCCACTTGATTCTGCCATCTTGAATCCAAGGTAGACAGGCTTCTGGGAGCATCTGAGTGGCCAGGACAGGCAAGGGACCCGAAACCTGGAACAGCCAGGAGATTGGTCATTCCCCTGCAATACAGAGAGTTCCTCCTAACTCTAGCCTATCCTCTCTCCTAAGTAGCCAAACCCTCTTTTCTGGCTATTTAGGGTCTCTGCTTTAGGGAATTCCTTAGATAACTAATGCAAGAGCTCATCAGAGTTCCTCTGCATCTCTCTTCACCTTCTGCCAAGGAATCGACTGCTGACCGCGCTGGAAGCCTGCAAAACTGCAACAAAGTAGCAAAGACGACTACTGCGACACTAGCGCTGATCCTGCCGCCTTCTCGACTGTTTTCCTGGTGGTGCATGCTGTGGGGGTAGTCTGCCTCCTCTCTGCACTAGAAGCTCCGAAGAAATCTCCCGTGGGTCGACGGAATCTTCCCCCTGCAATCGCAGGCACCAAAGAACTGCATCACCGGTCCTCTGGGTCTCCTCTCAGCACGACGAGCGAGGTCCCTTGAATCCAGCAACTCTGTCCAAGTGACTCCCACAGTCCAGTGACTCTTCAGTCCAAGTTTGGTGGAGGTAAGTCCTTGCCTCCCCACACCAAACTGCATTGCTGGGAACCGCGTCTTTTGCAGCTACTCCGGCTCCTGTGCACTTTCCGAGGGAATCCTTTGTGCACATCCAAGCCTGGCTCCACGGCGCGGTTAGGGTTTTTGGGTGCTGCTGTAGCCCAGGAAGGACCAGGATGTCGCCAATTGCGTCAGGGGACAGAGGGGGCGCCCAGCAAGACAAGGAGCCCTCTCAAGCAGGCAGCACCCGCAGAAGTGCCGGAACAGGCACTACGAAGAGGAGTGAAACAGTGCTCACACGAAGTTGCACAAGGGAGTCCCACGCCGCTGGAGGACAACTCAGGAGGTCAGAAAACTTACCCAGGAGATTTATGCAGTGGTCTTTCTGCTCAGCAGTAAGACAATCTGCCAAAACTACACCTTCCACTAGAGCATCTTGTTCTGTGGAAGAGAAGAGATCAGGGAGAGGGTCACTCTCTTCTTCCTGTCCTTTATCAGTTGCCATGAGCAGGGTGAGATCAGCCCTGTCATAGTAGGGTTTTAGGCGATTGACATTGAGCACCCTAAGGGGACTCCTGGCAGTGCCTAAGTCAACTAAGTAGGTGACTTCACCCTTCTTTTCAACAATTATGTGGGGTCCACTCCATTTGTCTTGGAGTGCTCTTGGGGCCACAGGCTCCAAGACCCACACTTTCTGCCCTGGTTGGTACTGAAACAAAACAGCCTTCTGGTCATGCCATTGCTTTTGGAGCTCTTGGCTGGCCTGAAGGTTTTTGCTGGCCTTTTTCATGTACTCAGCCATCCTTGATCTGAGGCCAAGTACATAGTCCACTATGTCTTGCTTTGGAGCTTTTAAAGGTTGTTCCCAACCCTCCTTAACAAGTGTTAGAGGACCTCTCACAGGGTGACCAAATAGGAGTTCAAAGGGGCTGAAGCCCATTCCTTTCTGGGGTACCTCCCTGTAATCAAAAAGGAGGCAAGGTAACAGGATATCCCATCTCCTGCAGAGTTTTTCAGGGAGTCCCATAATCATGCCTTTGAGAGTTTTGTTAAATCTCTCCACCAGTCCATTTGTTTGTGGATGATAGGGTGTAGTGAACTTGTATGTCACACCAAACACCTTCCACATGGCCTTTAAGTAAGCAGACATGAAATTGCTTCCCCTGTCTGATACCACCTCTTTTGGGAAGCCCACCCTGGAAAAGATTCCCAGGAGGGCCTTTGCCACTGCAGGAGCTGTAGTGGTCCTTAGAGGAATTGCTTCAGGATATCTGGTGGCATGGTCCACTACCACCAAGATAAACCTATTGCCTGAAGCAGTAGGAGGGTCAAGGGGGCCAACTATGTCAACCCCTACCCTTTCAAAGGGAACCCCAACCACAGGCAGTGGGATAAGGGGTGCCTTTGGAGTGCCACCTGTCTTGCCACTGGCTTGACAGGTTTCACAGGACTTACAAAATTCCTTTGTGTCCTCTGACATTCTAGGCCAATGAAACAAGGGAACAAGCCTGTCCCAAGTTTTCATTTGCCCCAAATGTCCAGCTAAGGGAATGTCGTGGGCTAGAGTTAGGAGGAACTTTCTGTACTCCTGAGGAATCACAAATCTCCTGGCAGCTCCAGGTTTTGGATCCCTTGCTTCAGTGTACAAGAGGTTGTCCTCCCAGTAAACTCTGTGAGAGTCACTGACATTCCCATTTGCTTGTTTGACAGCTTGCTGCCTTAGACCCTCTAGTGTGGGACAGGTATGCTGTGCCACACTCAGCTCCTCCCTGGCAGGCCCCCCTTCACCCAAAAGCTCAGCAGTGTCTGCTTCCAGCTCCTCTGGTGTAGGTTCTGCACAGGGTGGAAATTCTTCTTCCTCAGAAGTAGAATCCACTGTAGAGGGAGGGATAGTAGGTAGTGATTTACTTCTACTAGCCCTAGCTTTAGGGAGCACTTGGTCCATTCTTCCAGGATCCAAGTCACCCTGTCATTTTTGCTTTTTGGCCTGAGCCCTGGTCAAAGCAAAAATATGCCCTGGAATGCCCAGCATTGCTGCATGAGCCTCCAACTCCACTTCTGCCCAAGCTGATGTCTCTAAATCATTTCCTAATAGACAGTCTACAGGTAAATCTGAGGCAACCACAACTTTCTTTGGGCCAGTAACCCCCCCCCCCCCCCCCCCCCCCCCCCCCCCCCAGTTGAGATTCACAACAGCCATGGGGTGGCTAAGGGTGTTGTTATGAGCATCGGTTACTTGGTACTGGTGACCAAGTAGGTGTTGTTCAGGGTGGACCAGTTTCTCTATTACCATTGTAACACTGGCACCTGTGTCCCTGTAGGCCTGAACCTCAACACCATTTATTAGGGGTAGTTGCTTGTACTTATCCATGTTAAGGGGACAAGCAACCAAGGTGGCTAAATCAATAGCCCCCTCAGAGACTAACACAGCCTCTGTGGTCTCCCTAATCAGACCAACCCCAACTAAGTTACCAAAAGTGAGCCCAGCTACTCCCTTGGATTGGCTATTGGTAGGTTTGCTTCCACCACCACTGCTATTAGTAGGGACACTAGGTGTAGCAGCAGGGGTTGTAGTGGTAGGAGGCTTGGTGCTTTTCTTTGGACAACTGGGATCTGTTGTCCAATGGCCTTTTATTTTACATAAATAGCACCATGGTTTCTTTTCTTTGTTTTGATTTGAAGAGGATTTGGTCCCACCACCCCCACCAGAGTGTTTTTGTGGGCCTGATGAAGACTCATTTTTAGATTTGTCCCCACCCTTGTCAGAAGACTTACCATCCTTCTTTTTGCCATCTTTGTCACCCCCTGTATGAACTTTTCTGTTCACCCTTGTTCTGACCCATTTGTCTGCCTTCTTTCCCAATTCTTGGGGAGAGGTCAGATCAGAGTCCACCAGGTACTGGTGCAACAAATCAGACACACAATTATTAAGAATATGCTCTATCAAGATTAAGTTATACAGGCTTTCATAATCAGTAACTTTACTGCCATGTAACCACCCATCCAAGGCCTTCACTGAATGGTCAACAAAGTCTACCCATTCTTGTGAAGACTCCTTTTTGGTTTCTCTGAACTTCATCCTGTACTGTTCAGTGGTTAAGCCATAACCATCTAGGAGTGCATTCTTAAGAACTTTGAAATCATTGGCTTCACTTTCTTTCACACTAAGGAGCCTATCCCTACCCTTTCCACTAAATGATAGCCATAGGATAGCAGCCCACTGCCTTTGAGGGACATCCTGTACAACACAGGCCCTCTCAAGTGCAGCAAACCACTTGTTAATGTCACCCCCCTCCTTATAAGGGGGAACTATCTTATGCAGATTCCTAGAATCATGCTCTTTTGCAGGATGAATATGGGGAATACTGCTGCTGCCACCATGGGTTTCTAAACCCAATTTCTGTCTTTCTCTTTCCACTTCTAAGGACTGCCTATCTAAATCCAGCTGTTGCTTCTTGAGCTTCAGCCTGGTTTGTTCCACTCTCAATCTATTGAGCTCCCTTTCTAACATTCTGTCATCAGGGTGGGTGGGAGAGGCATGTCTAGAAACAGAAGTATGCTGAGAATGAACAGAAGGAGACCTGGCCCTAACATATGGCACCCTAACAGCCTTGCTAACAGAAACAGCACTTCTACTATGATGAGAAGGAATACTCTTACTGTGATGTGAGACCACACTATTACTGTGATGTGACTCTACATCAGTACCAGCTATGCTAGGTTGTCTGCTAATGGGCAGGCTAGGAAGTTTCCCTTCTAAATCTTTTGTTAGGGGTGCCCCAGGGTCAGATTGGGAACCATCAGCTAATTTCTCAACAGAAGTGCCACCTCTGGCCTTATCCTGTTCAACAAGCATATTAACCAACAGTTCTCTAGAGGGATTCTTCCCTACACTTAAACCTCTTTCTATGCAGAGACTCCTTGCTCCTTTCCAGCTAAGGTGATCATAAGCAAGTTTGGACAGATCAACAGTTTGGCCTCTGCCAGACATTTTAGAAAGTGTTTAAGTGATAAAAAAAGTGAGAAAAAGTTTTTTAGAACTTTTGGAAAGACAGAAAAAAAACTTTAAAAACTTTTTAAGAACTTTTTAGCAAGTTTAGAGGTACTTTTCAGCACTTAGTAAAGAAGTGAGAGAAGCAAAGCAAAACTTTTTGGTTAGGTGTACATACACTGAACTTGTTTTGTATATTTTTCTCTTATAAAAAGTACAATGACAAAAGTGGTAAGTAGTTGCAAAGTACTTATCCCACCGCTGCACAACCAATGTAGGAGGCTGGACTGGCTTGTAGTGAGTACCAAGGGGTACTTACACCTTGCACCAGGCCCAGGTATCCCTTATTAGTGTATAGGGGTGTCTAGCAGCTTAGGCTGATAGATAATGGTAGCTTAGCAGAGCAGCTTAGGCTGAACTAGGAGACGAGTGAAGCTCCTACAGTACCACTAGTGTCATATGCACAATATCATAAGAAAACACAATACACAGATATACTAAAAATAAAGGTACTTTATTTTTATGACAATATAACAAAGTTTCTCAGTGAGTACCCTCAGTATGAGGATAGCAAATATACACAAGATATATGTACACAATACCAAAAATATGCAGTATAGTATTAGAAAACAGTGCAAACAATGTATAGTTACAATAGGATGCAATGGGAGCACATAGGGATAGGGGCAACACAAACCATATACTCCAAAAGTGGAATGCGAACCACGAATGGACCCCAAACCAATGTGACCTTGTAGAGGGTCGCTGGGACTGTAAGAAAACAGTGAGGGTTAGAAAAATAGCCCACCCCAAGACCCTGAAAAGTGAGTGCAAAGTGCACTAAAGTTCCCCAAAGAGCACAGAAGTCGTGATAGGGGAATTCTGCAGGAAAGATCAAAACCAGCAATGCAACAACGATGGATTTCCAGATGAGGGTACCTGTGGAACAAGGGGACCAAGTCCAAAAGTCACGATCAAGTCGAGAGTGGGCAGATGCCCATTAAATGCCAGCTGTGGGTGCAAAGAAGCTGCTACTAGGAAGTAGAAGCTGAGGATTCTGCAGGAACGACAAGGGCTAGAAAATTCCCCTTTGGAGGATGGATGTCCCACGTCGTGAAGAGTCGTGCAGAAGTATTTTCCCGCTGAAAGACCGCAAACAAGCCTTGCTAGCTGCCAAGCTTGCGGTTAGGGTTTTTGGGTGCTGCTGTGGCCCAGGAGGGACCAGGATGTCGCCAATTGCGTCAGGGGACAGAGGGGGCGCCCAGCAAGACAAGGAGCCCTCTCAGAAGCAGGCAGCACCCGCAGAAGTGCTGGAACAGGCACTACGAAGAGGAGTGAAATGGTGCTCACCTGAAGTTGCACAAGGGAGTCCCACGCCGCCGGAGGACAACTCAGGAGGTCATGCAGTGCAGGTTAGAGTGCCGTGGACCCAGGCTTGGCTGTGCACAAAGGAAATCCTGGAAAAGTGCACAGGAGCCGGAGTAGCTGCAAAAGACCCGGTTCCCTGCAATGCAGTCTGGCGTGGGGATGCAAGGACTTACCTCTACCAAACTTGGACTGAAGAGTCACTGGACTGTGGGAGTCACTTGGACAGAGTTGCTGAGTTCAAGGGACCTCGCTCGTCGTGCTGAGAGGGGACCCAGAGGACCGGTGATGCAGTTCTTTGGTGCCTGCGGTTGCAGGGGGAAGATTCCATCGACCCACGGGAGATTTCTTCGGAGCTTCTAGTGCAGAGAGGAGGCAGACTACCCCCACAGCATGCACCACCAGGAAAACAGTCGAGAAGGCGGCAGGATCAGCGCTACAGGGTCGCAGTAGTCGTCTTTGCTACTTTGTTGCAGTTTTGCAGGCTTCCAGCGCGGTCAGCAGTCGATTCCTTGGCAGAAGGTGAAGAGAGAGATGCAGAGGAACTCTGATGAGCTCTTGCATTCGTTATCTAAGGAATTCCTCAAAGCAGAGACCCTAAATAGCCAGAAAAGAGGGTTTGGCTACTTAGGAGAGAGGATAGGCTAGCAACACCTGAAGGAGCCTATCAGAATGAGTCTCTGACGTCACCTGCTGGCCCTGGCCACTCAGAGCAGTTCAGTGTGCCAGCAGCACCTCTGTTTCCAAGATGGCAGAGGTCTGGAGCACACTGGAGGAGCTCTGGGTACCACCCAGGGGAGGTGCAGGGCAGGGGAGTGGTCACTCCCCTTTCCTTTGTCCAGTTTCGCGCCAGAGCAGGGCTGAGGGGTCCCTGAACCAGTGTAGACTGGCTTATGCAGAAATGGGCACCATCTGTGCCCATGAAAGCATTTCCAGAGGCTGGGGGAGGCTACTCCTCCCCTGCCTTAACACCTTTTTCCAAAGGGAGAGGGTGTAACACCCTCTCTCTGAGGAAGTCCTTTGTTCTGCCTTCCTGGGCCAAGCCTGGCTGGACCCCAGGAGGGCAGAAACCTGTCTGAGGGGTTGGCTGCAGTGAAACCCCTGAAAAGGCAGTTTGGCAGTACCCAGGTCTGTGCTAGAGACCCGTGTGATCATGGGATTGTGCCAACAATGCCAGGATGGCATAGAGGGGGCAATTCCATGATCATAGACATGTTACATGGCCATATTCGGAGTTACCATTGTGAAGCTACACATAGGTAGTGACCTATGTGTAGTGCACGCGTGTAATGGTGTCCCCGCACTCACAAAGTCCGGGGAATTTGCCCTGAACAATGTGGGAGCACCTTGGCTAGTGCCAGGGTGCCCACACACTAAGTAACTTAGCACCCAACCTTTACCAGGTAAAGGTTAGACATATAGGTGACTTATAAGTTACTTAAGTGCAGTGGTAAATGGCTGTGAAATAACGTGGACGTTATTTCACTCGGGCTGCAGTGGCAGGCCTGTGTAAGAATTGTCAGAGCTCCCTATGGGTGGCAAAAGAAATGCTGCAGCCCATAGGGATCTCTTGGAACCCCAATACCCTGGGTACCTCAGTACCATATACTAGGGAATTATAAGGGTGTTCCAGTATGCCAATGTAAATTGGTGAAATTGGTCACTAGCCTGTTAGTGACAATTTGGAAAGAAATGAGAGAGCATAACCACTGAGGTTCTGGATAGCAGAGCCTCAGTGAGACAGTTAGTCATAACACAGGTAACACATTCAGGGCACACGTATGAGCACTGGGGCCCTGGCTGGCAGGGTCCCAGTGACACATACAACTAAAACAACATATATACAGTGAAAAATGGGGGTAACATGCCAGGCAAGATGGTACTTTCCTACACCCTCACACTTGTAACTTTGCACCTAACCTTCACCAAGTGAGAGTTAGACATATAGGTGACTTATAAGTTACTTAAGTGCGGTGGTAAATGGCTGTGAAATAACGTGGACGTTATTTCAGTCAGGCTGCAGTGGCAGGCCTGTGTAAGAATTGTCCGACCTTCCTATGGGTGGCAAAAGAAATGCTGCAGCCCATAGGGATCTCCTGGAACCCCAATACCCTGGGTACCTAGGTACCATATACTAGGGAATTATAAGGGTGTTCCAGTGTGCCAATGAGAATTGGTAAATTTAGTCACTAGCCTGCAGTGACAATTTTAAAAGCAGAGAGAGCATAAACACTGAGGTTCTGGTTAGCAGAGCCTCAGTGATACAGTTAGGCACCACACAGGGAACACATACAGGGCACATACTATGAGCACTGGGGCCCTGCCTGGCAAGATCCCAGTGACACAGGCAAAAACAAACATACATACAGTAACAATGGGGGTAACATGCCAGGCAAGACGGTACTTTCCCACAATCCCCCGCCGAGCACACATCACAGAACACCTGAAAAACCTGCACTGGCTCACCGTCGAGAGGAGGATCAACTTCAAATCCCTCGTACACACCTACAGACCCCTCCACAACAGCGGACCCAGCTACCTCAACCACTGCATCACCTCGTACTCCCCTTCCAGACCTCTCCACTTGTCCCAGCAGGTGCTCACCAAAGTACCCTGCATACAAGTGTCTCGGGTTGGAGGAAGATCTTTCACACACCTGGCAGCAAACGGTTGGAACACCTCACCTCTTCACCTCAGACAGTCACCATCACTGCCTCAGTTCAGGAAGGACCTCAAGACCTGGCTCTTCAGCTGATCTGAGGACACACCCCTCAGCGCCTTGAGACCCTATGGGTGAGTAGTGCGCTTTAAAATATCTGATTGATAGGCTCCTGAAGGCAGCAGCACTGATTGTGCCACCCTCTTGGGCCATGCATCCAGATGCACCCAGCACTGCCATTGCAGGCTGAGCGTCCTGATGCAAACCTAAAGCACAAACTTGACATAGCACATTGCCTGTGCGCCTGTCCAGCATACACTGCATTTACTGTTGGTAAGACACCCCTCTGGCTGCCCTTGCTGCCCTAAGGCAGGGTGCGCCATATTATATGTGAGGGCATAGCTGCATGAGCAATATGCCTGTAACAGAGTTACTCCGACTTTGGATGCCAGCACAGGAGTGGGGCTGACAACTGCGTACCCCGGGGGCACTTCTAACGGTGAAAGTAAGAGGAGCACGCACACAAACTCGGATATCCGGGTTTTGAAAGCAGCGCAGTGGGTTCATCACTGAAAGGACGCGGGAGAGTTGGAGATGGAAAACAAGACACCATCAGGAGGAGCGATGAGAGAGAGAGAGGACGGAGAGGATGCGGGAGAGTCGGAGACGGAAAACAAGACACCATCGGGAGGAGCGACGAAGGAGAGGACGGAGAGGACGCGGGAGAGTCGGAGACGGAAAACAAGACACCATCGGGAGGAGCGACGAGAGAGAGGACAGAGAGGACGCGGGAGAGTCGGAGACGGAAAACAAGACACCATCGGGAGGAGCGACGAGGGAGAGGACGGAGAGGACACGGGAGAGTCGGAGACGGAAAACAAGACACCATCGGGAGGAGCGACGAGAGAGAGGACGGAGAGGACACGGGAGAGACGGTGACAGAAAACAAGACACCATCGGGAGGAGCGACGAGAGAGAGGACGGAGAGGACGCGGGAGAGACGGTGACAGAAAACAAGACACCATCGGGAGGAGCGACGAGAGAGAGGACGGAGAGGACACGGGAGAGACGGTGACAGAAAACAAGACACCATCAGGAGGAGCGACGAGAGAGAGGACGGAGAGGACGCGGGAGAGACGGTGACAGAAAACAAGACACCATCGGGAGGAGCGACGAGAGAGAGGACGGAGAGAACACGGGAGAGTCTGAGACAGAAAACAAGACACCATCGGGAGGAGCGACGAGAGAGAGGACGGAGAGGACACGGGAGAGACGGTGACAGAAAACAAGACACCATCGGGAGGAGCAATGAGAGAGAGGACGGAGAGGACACGGGAGAGTCTGAGACAGAAAACAAGACACCATCGGGAGGAGCAATGAGAGAGAGAGGATGGAGAGAATGCGGGAGAGTCAGAGATGGAAAACAAGATACCAAGATGGACACTGGTCAGCATGAGTTTCCCAGCTACATGATGGACACTCTGAACCATGGGTTGTTTGGTATCAAGCAACTCAGAATAATACATCCAAACTGGTACTAGTATTGGATTCATCCCTAACTGTACCCAGGGGTCAACTTAGAAGTACCCTTCTCTGCAAAATCTAACTACCCTGGCATGGTTTCTGACTGGTCCTATCTAGCTGCCACCTCCAGACACCTAATCTACAAACCTTGGGGGAGAGATCCGTCTCTCTGGTTTGTAGAACAATGCCCCTCCTGGGTGGAGGTGCTACCACTCCCTCCCTCAGGAATGTGCACCGCAGAGGCAGCGAGCTTCAAAGGGCTTACCTCCTTTGAAACTCGATCCTCAGGCCAGCTGCTAGCAGCAGATGGTAACCCTTGTGCAATCCCCCACTTTTGGTGGGAGTAAAGGCGTGAAACCACACAAAGGATAGGAGGTGTGGCTCTTCCTGGCATGCACCACCCCTAAGGTGTTCCCTGTGAGGTGGCCACTCCATTTCATTTTCCTCCATCTTGGATGGAAGAAAAATAGCCAATCAGGGATAGGGAAGTGACCCTTCCCACCAGAAGTGGTCATTTTAGTGGGTGTAGCCACCCAAAGGTAAGTTTCCCATTGTCACTACCAGGTTCCCCCTAAAACGCCCACTAAATACAGTATTTAGTGGGCATCCCAGGACCAGGAAATCAGATTCAACAAACAAAAGAAGACCAGCACCACGAAGATCCAAGGCACGAGAACTGTGTACTGCCTGCAACAAAGAAAAGGAGTCAAACCCTGCAATGCTGCACCCAGGACCCAACACTCGCCGCTGAGGAGCTGTTGAACAACTGAAAAAACTCTAAAAACCCCCAAAGGACTTCCAGGCTTTGAAAATTGCCATAGACCTCCCTCCAGAGTGGAGGTACCACTCTACAACAGCAAGAAACCAGCAAGCCAGTGAGGGTCACTTCACCGACCAGCTGCTAACTCCCGAACCGGACGCCACAGCTGGACCAAATGAGACACCAATGACCGTGAAGACAAACCCTGCTAGTGTGCCAAGTTTGGTGGCACTGCACCCTCCAGTGGTCATACTGTACCAGTACCATGGGTACTGGTCAGCTAACATTGGACACCAAGAAAACCAGCCTGCCGTGGCTGAAAAAGGACCAGGAGGAATCCCCAGTCAAGGGACATCAGGAACATCTGGACCGCTCCATCAGAGTACCCCCGTTATCATGCAAATGACCCTTGAACCAACTTATGTCCTGCTCCAGAGGGCATTCTTGTGCACAGCTCCTGGCTCACAGATTCGCCCTGCACCCGGTTGTGTGCCCTGCACTGAAGAACCTGTTGTGCCCTAAGGGTTTCCCACCCCTTGCAACCTCGACACTCCAAGGGGACCCCAAAGAACCATCTTTAAACTTACCTGTGCAATGCTTTTCTAAGTGGTTCCTCGCAGTGGCCCTGCACCAGCTCCAGAGTCCTTTCATCGCTGCGTCTGCCAGAACTGGGAGCCGCCCAAACTTCTCCAGCTGGCACAGTGTGCCCATCGATGACCTCGACCAATCTGCAAAAGAAGAACTTGGTAAACCAACTGTATGATTTTATACGTATTTTTAAAGGTGAACTTCCATTGATTCCAATGGTGTGTAATTACGCACAAAAAGACTATTTTTATTAAACTTCAAAAATTCATATCTCAAAAAATACTTAACCAATTTTAATAATCTTGGTCTTAAAAAATCCATAAAAATCTGAAGTATTTTTCTGAATTAGTCTCGAGTTATTCCTTTGAGTGTGTGAGTTGCAAGATTGATAACGTGAGTACAACAAATGCCTTGCACTTCTCGAAGACTGGCCTAACTGCTCGACCAAGCTATCTTAAAAATTAGAGCATTAGGGGTTCTAGTTTTTACCTCTGGAAACCAACATGTGCTTGCCTGGACCCCCTGCACAGTGTGCCTAGCTTTACACACCACATAGAGGGCCAGCCTCCTACAATTGGTGCATCAGCGGTGGGATAAAGACTTTGCATTTGCTGATACCACTTTGTCAATTTTGTGAGCACACAGGTAACTCTCCAAATTGTCTTTAGTTAATTATTTTTTTATTTTTAATTGACTGAATATTGTTTTTTGCAAATTTTTAAAATAAGTGTTAGGGCCCTGTTTAGGTCCGCACAACTCTAGCAAAAAGTTAATTTCAATTCTCTGCACCGTCTTTACCGACATCCCTCACACCTATCTAAAACTGGTCTACTCTCAGATGCAAGCTCCATTAGATGCAGAGACACGGAAGCCTCCTTTCTACATCTGGCTTGGCTATGGCCACGAATGATGTCACTCTGAGGGGAGGTTTTTAGAATCATACAAGAAATGACTGGACACCGCCCCTCCCAGACACCATTGGTAGCAAAATTGGGCCACGTCAAGGAGGTGCCTGTTGAGAGTAGACACCTTATAGCCATGCTACTTCTGCTAGCAAAGCTGAGAGTGGCCGTGCACTGGGGAAGGCACTGTAGTGTTGGGGCCCTAGGCCCCCATGCTACTAGAAATAAGTGATGTGGACACGGTTGCTTGGTATCTGGAACTGGCCCTGGGCACGTGCGCCCGGCCCTTTTTATTGCCAGGGTCACCTGACCGGTGACGCCTGTGTTGGGTGGGTGTGGGGTGTAGGTGGGAGGCCAGCCCTCAGCAGAGAGGCTGGCCAAACACTAGAACGTGTCCAGCAGGACACTACAGGCACCCGCCCCCACAGTTTTTGCCTGGATACATGACGTCACATATAGCCAGGAAAAACCAGACGCATACTGGGGCTTAATGCCGCCACGCTCCCGACCCAGAGACAGTTGGGGCCCATTCCGCTCCTACCTATACGCTCACAACACATCCAAATCCCCCACTTTAACCTGCAGCTGCCGCCACCTCATCAACAGAGAGGTGGGCATCCGGGCGTACAATGTCAACCGCCCACTCAAACTGCAATACCGAAAGCTGTGGAGCACCCCCTCATTCCTGCGTACTGTCACCCCTTAAAATATTGACAAATGATAGGTACGTGACATCCAGGTCCTACCCAGTAACTGCAGCGATATTGATACACGTTAACGGCCTGTTCTCTGCACTCTGTGTATCATGTCTTATCGACAGCTGCATGCAAGTTATGGTGTTAGAAGTCGACAAGCATGTTTTGACTGTATAGCCAATGTACCTCACAAAGTTTGTTCGTATTGGTTTCTTATGCAAAATCAAATAAAAACAAACAAAAAGAAAATCTAGGAAAACGTGTTAAAAGTCCTTACTTTAGGTGGCCTATTCAAAAAGGGGATTCCAAATTGTTAAAAAGGTCCCAACTTCAGTAAAGAAAAAATGACGGATGCAGAGGCCAAGACCCAGGAGCGTAACCTGGAGCCTTATGAGGCATATAGCTATGACCAATTAAGGAGACTCTGCAGGCTGTACCAGATGTGTACTGGGAAAAGCCCCAATGCAGAGAAACTTAACTTTCTGCTGGCCCGGTATTAAAAAGATAATTCCCCAGATGATGGAGATGATGCGTCTGTGGTGGATGAAGAAGATAGCTCCTCTTCCACCAGAAGCTCTAGAGCACCCACATACACAGACCTGGACATTGCCAGGCTGGCCAAGAGACTGGCCTTAGGGAGTCAGCTCTTGGAAATAGAGAGACAGAGGAAAGAGTTGGGCCTAAGAACCCATCTCTGGTGGCAGCATTCAAGTACTGAAAGGAAAAGGTTTCAACACCAAGCTCCCAAAAGGAATTGTCCCTCCCTTCGTTGTAGTCAAATGGTTTTCTGCCTTTGAAAGAGCCTGTATTGGGTGGGAAACTGAGAGAAAACACTGGGGCGCACTATTGTGGGAGTTATTCTCAGGAATGTGCAGGGATAGGCTCCTGACACTGAGGCCCATATTTAGGTGGGCCTAGAGCCATTCTAACGACACATTAACATCAATTTCTTTGACGCCAATGTGGCATTAGACGGCCAAAAATGACACACCATATTTACAAAGTGGCGCATGCATGCATTGCGACACTTTGTAACCCTTTGCGCTACATTATGACTGCGCCAGGCATACTGTATGCAAAGGAGGCGTTTCCCCGCTAGGGGGCCGAAAAAACGGTGCTAAGAAATCTAAGAGATTTCTTTACGTCATTTTTTTCGGCACTTTTAACGCCAGCTCTGAGCAGGCGTTAAAAGGAGGCTCCCATTGGTTATAATGGGCCTCTGGGTGCTTCGCAGGATTAGAGTAAATATATTTGATGCTAATCCTGTAAAGCGGCGAACTAGCGTAAAAGATTCGGACTGCCATGGTGCACTGTATATTAAATACACCGAAGACACTGGCGTTGGTGGGCACTAAGGGGTGCTAGAAAAGTGACGGTGCAGAATGAGATAGATTGTAAATCCTGTGACCTCATGAAGGGGATCCTGATTGAGGGCTTTGGATTTACAACTGAAGAGTACCGGATAAAGTTCAGGGAGGCTCGAAAAACCCAGAGTCAAACTTGGGTAGACTTTGTGGACTATTCAGTAAAAGTGCTGGGTGGTCGGTTAGCTGGAAACAAAGTACAAGATTATGACGGGCTGTACAACCTGTTCATGAAAGAGCATCTGCTGAGTAATTTTTTCAATGATAGGCTATATCAACATCTGGTAGACCTAGGGCCACTTTCCCCTCAAGAATTGGGGAGGAAGGCAGACCATTGGGTCAAGAAAAGGGTGACCGAAACTACCACTAGTGGGGGAGACCAAAAGAAAGAGGCCAAAATGCCCCCTCCCCCCCATGGGACAGATGGGAGCCAAAGCAAAATTAACAGAGTCTTCTAAAGGCCCCCAAAAACCTGCACAGGAGGATGGGCCAAAGACTCCTCACAGTCTAGGGTGGGTACAAAGGGAAACACTTTGATGCCAGCAGGGCTTGGTGCCAAGATTGCAAAACTAAAGGGCACCAAACTGGAGACTCTAGCTGTAAAACAAAAATAATGCCTCTACTCAATCTGCAGTAAATGCAGTAGCCAGTCTCCAGTTGGGGTCAGAGGTGTGGCCTGGCCGTGTCAGTCACTCCACAGAGGCAACATTAGTCACTGAGGGAGGGGTAGAATTATCCAGTGCTGCCTGGCCAGGTACTATGCAAAAATACAGGCAGCACCCTTTGATTAATGGGGAGAAAGTGGAAGCACTGAGTGACACAGGGGCTAGTGTTACCATGGTAACTCAGCACTTGGTCCACTCCTATCAGATCCTGGTAGGGAAGTCCTATCCTATCACCAGTGGTGACAAAGAGACAGAGTTTCATCCCATAGCTATGGTAACTGTGACCGGGTTGCCACGGAAGGTACAATGTTGGAAGGGCCTTAATACTCTTGTCCTTTTGTTTTCAACACACTCAGGCTAGTGAGGGAGGCGGTAGTAATAAGGAGCCTATTGTAGGAGGCTGGACTGGCTTGTAGTGAGTACCAAGGGGTACTTACACCTTGCACCAGGCCCAGTTATCCCTTATTAGTGTATAGGGTGTCTAGCAGCTTAGGCTGATAGATAATGGTAGCTTAGCAGAGCAGCTTAGGCTGAACTAGGAGACGAGTGAAGCTCCTACAGTACCACTAGTGTCATATGCACAATATCATAAGAAAACACAATACATAGATATACTAAAAATAAAGGTACTTTATTTTTATGACAATATGCCAAAAGTATCTCAGTGAGTACCCTCAGTATGAGGATAGCAAATATACACAAGATATATGTACACAATACCAAAAATATGCAGTATAGTATTAGAAAACAGTGCAAACAATGTATAGTTACAATAGGATGCAATGGGGACACATAGGGATAGGGGCAACACAAACCATATACTCCAAAAGTGGAATGCGAACCACGAATGGACCCCAAACCTATGTGACCTTGTAGAGGGTCACTGGGACTGTAAGAAAACAGTGAGGGTTAGAAAAATAGCCCACCCTAAGACCCTGAAAAGTGAGTGCAAAGTGCACTAAAGTTCCCCAAAGAGCACAGAAGTCGTGATAGGGCAATTCTGCAGGAAAGACCAACACCAGCAATGCAACAACGATGGATTTCCAGACGAGAGTACCTGTGGAACAAGGGGACCAAGTCCAAAAGTCACGATCAAGTCGAGAGTGGGGAGATGCCCAGGAAATGCCAGCTGTGGGTGCAAAGAAGCTGCTACTAGGAAGTAGAAGCTGAGGATTCTGCAGGAACGACAAGGGCTAGAAACTTCCCCTTTGGAGGATGGATGTCCCACGCCGTGGAGAGTGGTGCAGAAGTGTTTTCCTGAAGAAAGACCGCAAACAAGCCTTGCTAGCTGCAAGTCGTGTGGTTAGGGTTTTCGGATGCTGCTGTAGCCCAGGAGGGACCAGGATGTCGCCAATTGCGTCAGGGGACAGAGGGGGTGCCCAGCAAGACAAGGAGCCCTCTCAGAAGCAGGCAGCACCGCAGAAGTGCCGGAACAGGCACTACGAAGAGGAGTGAAATGGTGCTCACCCGAAGTTGCACAAAGAAGTCTCACTCCGCCGGAGGACAACTTAGGAGGTCGTGCAATGCAGGTTAGAGTGCCGTGGACCCAGGCTTGGCTGTGCACAAAGGATTTCCGCCGGAAGTGCACAGAGGCCGGAGTAGCTGCAAAAGACGCGGTTCCCAGCAATGCAGTCTGGTGTGGGGAGGCAAGGACGTACCTCCACCAAACTTGGACTGAAGAGTCACTGGACTGTGGGAGTCACTTGGACAGAGTTGCTGGATTCAAGGGACCTCGCTCGTTGTGCTGAGAGGAGACCCAGGGGACCGGTGATGCAGTTCTTTGGTGCCTGCGGTTGCAGGGGGACGATTCCGTCGACCCACGGGAGATTTCTTCGGAGCTTCTAGTGCAGAGAGGAGGCAGACTACCCCCACAGCTGTCGCGTGGGCTCTCATTATTCTAAATGAGACTACTGGATTTCTAGGCAGCAGGATCGATAACGGTGTGGGGGACTGAGTCTGACCCACTTGTAAAGAACTCTGTCACCCTAAATCCGTTTTTTGCTCCGGCTAACTAGCAGTGCCTCATTTCTCCCATGTGGAAGGAATGATTCGGCAGCCGAGCGCATGACATCTTTGGAACTTCTCAGGGAAGTCGTGGTTACTCAGATCCAAACCAACTCTCTTATTTCCAATATGATCTCATATACAAATGACAAAGACAGTATAAGTTTTATATAATGTTTTAATAAAACGACTGTATTTTAGATATTAAGGCGTGAGCCGCAATAACCAGAACGATACAACACAGTAGGATTGAAATAGTCACCAGGAGAGTAAAACATAAGAACAAAGCTATCATATTGTCTAACAGTTTCTACTCTCCCTCTGCTTGTTCTATTTAGAGCACAGCATGTTAAGCTTCTAGCTTGCCTATTAGAATCACTGTGGAGACATCAGCCCTCATACCTGAGCAAAGACCTGTGATCTTGGTTCAGCATCTGCAACGAGACAGTCAGCGTCTAGTTGTGGTTCCCTGGTCGGAATCTCCCTCTTGCGTGTATTGGGACAAGGAAGTGATTTTATAACTAACATGTCATTGTGATCACAAAATGTCCCTATGCAGGAATGCCAAGTCTAAACTCCTACCACGTCTATCGGCAATGTACCAGACTGTATCCTTGACTGAAGCACAGAGTAAATATGTTATGGAGAACTCCAGTGCTGAAGTAGGCAAAACAGTGTGATATGAATAAAAAACAACATCGCAGAACTGGCTATTTGAAAAATAACAGTACGAAGCCGAATAAAAAGCATGTAGAGCAAAGTGCACAGAGGCTCTAAGCTGTCAGCAAATGAATAAAATATATTCAGGGCAAACTGCACAAAGGCCTAAAGCCTGAAGCTAAAGCGCAATGAATACGTAAAACTAACCACACTACACCCTCCCCTTGTCAGTAGCAAGTGGTTCCAACAATATAAAAGGATGCCCCAAATATAAACAATAACTAAAACAATTATTTCGACAAGGTGAGAAGACAACAAAGTCATAAATTTAGATAACATGTGATCATAAAGCCAAATTCAATATAGTGTCAATTTCATAAAAATCCAATCGTCAGACAGAAGCAACAGAACGCAGGAGTTCCTCCACTTCGATATATGTCAATATCGGAAGATCCACGCCACAAAATACCATGGAGCAGGTATGATCCAAAGCCCCAAAACCATTCAGGGTGGCACCCCGTGCAGGGCCTATGAAAGAGACAATACCATCTTCCTCCAGGAAGGGAATCTCATAAACCGCCTCACGAAGCAAGCGCAACCGTAGTACACAAGTCTGGGAATGAGCCCTAATCGGGAACATCAACAGATCAGTATCGACCATTGGAGGGCGCTGCAGTGAGAGACAGAGAGCCAGTGCATGTTCAAACGAGCACCAAAGGCATCGAAACACCGGTTGCACACAATCCAAAACCGGTCTGAATGACAGAGACCAGTCACACTCCAAATGTCCCAGGAGTGTTCCTCCAAAATGCTGCATCATGCGTTCACGACACAGCTGCGCTGACGTGAGCAGCAATACAGGATCTCGTCGTGACGGGACAGCCATTGCGAAAAAATAGCAACAACAGCAAGACTCCAGCCAATAAAGCTAAAGTAATCGGGAAACCCCCAAAAACGCTTCCGAAAATAGAATGTATAGCCAAAGGTATCAAACCGAATATGGAAGAGAAGGTGTGAGCAAAACCAACACCAACGGCTTTGAAAAAATGTGCAATACCAGCAGTGCTGGATGCATTAAATATACGTCCCACAAGTTCACCGAAGTGACTTGGAAAGTTAGTATTTAAAAGGGACTGTATCTCCGCCGATGACCTTGCCACCTGAAGTGCGTAGGTCTTGCTAGCAGATGTAAGGGCCACATGCTTTTGAAACAATAAAGCTTTTAGCCAACTCAACTTGTCGAAATCAACCTTGGAAGTAGCAATATGAGGCCAGATGTCCGCTACCTCCCTAAATTGAGTGGGGGGAAACAACACATTCCCGCAGCACGTAACGGCCTTGTTGACAACGACGATGTAAACTATTCCGGCACGCATGCCACAGCAGCGTTCGCTGTTAAGAACAATGTAACTGCCGTTAGAAAGCACCTGGAAAGTGTTTTTAATAACCGGGACTGGAACTCCCTTCAGATAACAAGCTAAGTTAGCAATCGAAGCGTTACACGCCCCGTGCAAGGACAGCTGTTTACAGACCATTGAATGGCTGACAGAAGCTTCGCATTCACTGCCGCTAAGAAAAACCTCCTTCAAACCATTAACACATCTGTACTGAAAGGGAAGCTCCCACACCTCGTGTATGTAACTGTCTCCCAATAGTTCATATCTACCCACCGGAATGTGCTTCAAACAAGAAGTAAATTGCAAAGTGGAGATAGGCAAATTAATAACCCCATGAATCAACCACTCAGCTGACGGAATCTCAGCTACCGTGAAAGGCAGTTTCTCTAATTTCTCAATATTTAACATAACATATGTTGCTTCCTTTTTAGCCATCAGTTGTTGTTGACGAGTCAAATTAAAAGAGATAAAGATCTCTCTGGCACGAACGTGCTGCCATGGAACGCGACCCGCCTTCAAGGTCTGAAGAGTCCAACCCAGCTGCATGATGGACAGCGTTTGACTCTGCCCATGATACAAAGAAGACATGTCCGATTTAATAATGTCAATGGCAGAGGAAACAATGCTGTCAATCGTGTAAGCACGGTCAGAAAGGGTATGCATGCCATTATCAATAACAGACAAAGTCTGCATCAGATTTTCCTGATCAATCTGCCTCAACCGGACTGCAGCCTCTTGTTGTGAAAGTTTCCAAATCTCATTATAAACTTCGTATAAGAACCTTTTCTTCCGTGGTACTTTGGGACCTGACAAAAAATCTTGTAAATCAGTATCATTAGACAGTAACTTGAGATGTGACTTAACTGCATCCAGCGTGGATTACTTCAACCATTGCTGACAAAGCTTCCCCACACTGTATGTAGTTATAATATCAGCATGTTCTGGTGATACATAACGAGGGTCTGCCCTACTAGTCCTGAACCCCCCTGAAGAGGTGACAAAACGTTGATGACACACATTAGTGTCTATAGGCCATAATAACCACCCGCCTGGATGTAACGATGAAATGTTAAGCGTACCATTCTGGACCCAATGTGTAAATTCACTAAAAGTAGCATTCACATAGTGCTGCCAATTTTTTAATTTAGAAGGGACAGGTATACTAGGCAAAGTCAACTCCCTAATTGTCGCTAAGCCCAAACAGCTAGTCTGTTGTACTGTGTCATTGAGGAAAATCATCTGCACAGGGATAATACATGCTCTAAATAACGTGTCCCTTCCTTGCATCTGCCAATGTTTCGAACCCCAAACACTTTTCAAGTCAACAGTTTTAAACCAGTATTCATACCCCTCGACCGAAAGTTTAGATACAAACAAATTTGAATACAGCAATTTAGTATCAGTCAATAACATTTGCTTATTAGAATACGGTGCAACTTTAAAATAGTAGGACTTAGCATTTCGTTGATCATGCTCAGAAAAATATGCAAATTTATCATAATACATTTTCGAACTCCCTTGTGGAGGAGTCGAGCAATGTTCCCATTGCACATAATTAAACATGGACTTAGGGCTACTAGCTTTATGAATAAAGTGGTGTCCATAATAGTTGTAGCAAAACATGTCACCATGATTATCTCTAAACTGGTAAGCATCTTCATCGTCATAGACAGTATAATATTGCAAATCTGTTAGCATAGAATCTACTGTCTTCACATCCCAATCATCAGAAACAATGCCAGGTATAACAATATCATTCATTGATAACTTGAGGACATACGGTATTTGAATCAATTCAGTGGGACCATATATATCAAACATCACTTTATCCCACACAATCCCATCCGGAATTGGTATTGCAGAAATGTTTACAGTGGACAAGTCTCTTCGAACCATGTGAGATGAAAAATGCGGTTTTAACACAGTCTCCACGTGCTCAATGTCAGATCGATCAGGAAGAAAATGACCATGTATTATCAGAAAAAAAGTAACCACAAATCCTAACCATAATAAAAGCGTCATCACGGCCAAAAACAGCCAAAAATAGTTCCAAGGAAAAACAAAATATGTGCGTTTAAGCCAACCCAGCAGCCGTCGTGGACCGTGGACAGAAGACATCGAGGATGAGGAGCCGGACGCATCATTATCAGCGTCGTTGAAGCAGCCAGAAGCAGTTCTAGCAAAAGGTGCAACTGTGAACAAAGAAGCAGATGGAGGCTCTCGCCTTGGCACGCTATAAACCACATGTTCAGAAACATCAGTAGAACGTACAGCAATTTGATCAAAAGATTCCATATTAATCGTCATCGGTCGAACAATCGCAAGATCATCATCCACCCTCCCCAAGCTCGGAGAGGAAACAGTGTCAGTGAAAATCACCTGCAGCGGGACTTCTTCCCCAGTAGTGAGAGGGATTCCGGAACTACTGGGTGTCCCTCTTGGTCTGCTGTGCAGAATCGGCCACATGTTGTAACTTGACATTATCAATGGAAACAAAGCGATTTCCTTTGGCCCCTCGCAGCGGCGGTAAAATCACAGTTCTCGTGCTGCTCACCCCCAACACAGGGACAGGTGCTCGATAAGAAGGACCAAATTCTTTCTTAACTGCGACCTTTTCACGCACTAGATCCCCAATCCTGGGTATCCAACCAGTAGGTGTTACTGGCTCATCCTTAATTCCTGAGGAGGCAGCACTGGCAGAAGAGTTATCTTCACGGAATTGTTGTAAATCCTGCAAAACAGAGACACGATCATTTATGTCAAAGGGCATATCTGCCGCCTCCACACCAGGACCATCTAGATCAGGAACATACATTCGTGTTCCAAACAGGCACTCATATGAAGTACGACCCCCCAGTGACCTTCTAGGCAAGTTATTAAGTGCTCTCTGTACTCCATATAGGTGGGCTAGCCAACCACGACCCGTATCTATAACCCTGGCCATTAAGGATTGCTTTAAATCACGATTTAAACGCTCCACGACAGAATTTCCCTCTGGATGAAATGGAGACGAGAATTGGAGTTGGACCCCCAACGAAGCCATGGTGTCCCTGAATGCCTTAGAGGCAAAAGCAGGGCCCTGGTCCGAATGAAAAGCCGCAACTTCAAATGTATCGACAAAGATGCGCAAATCTTTAATAACAGTTCGAGCGTCAGCCGAGCGTTGTGGCCATACCCACACAAATCTGGAGCACGAATCTACAGCAACCAATATATATTTGTATGCACTATCTGGTGTCAGCGGACCACAATGATCCAAGTACACACACTGTAATGGTTTATTTGAAATCAGAAGGGGCGTCTGCTGCGGGCGTCTAGCCGACGATGCTTTAATTTGTTGACAAACGTCACAACAAAGTACATATTGATTCGTCTCTTTATAGAGACCAGGCCACCAGTAACGAGCCTGTAAAAGTGAAATCGTGGCAGCCACACCAGCATGTGCAGACGCCACCCCCTCATGTGCTGCAGAAATTAATCGAGGTCTCTCAATTTTATTGGGAATTTCACGTACACCATTGCCTGGAATTGTAACAGCAGCATTCAGTGCACTATTCAAGCAGTAACTATATTTAAAAGGAAATCCTTTAGGATAGGGCGTGCCATCAACCGTAGCCCTTATGGCAGCCGAAATTTCTGTGTCTGGTTTGGAACTCGAACGAGTCACTGCGGCCACAGTGGCGACAGCCACTGCCGATTTCGCGGCTTCATCAGCCAAAGTGTTCCCAGCAACGTGTATTCCAACGCGCTGGTGTCCAAGTGTATGCACAACATGGACGTTAGGAAGCGTTTCCTTCAGATCCGCAACCTTACCCCACAACATTTTATGTTTAATGGTGTTGCCTTTAGAATCTCTGAACCCATTCATCTTCCAATAGTGTAGATATTCATTGAAAGACTGTACACAGTAGTAGGAGTCACAGACCAGCAAGGTTAAATTCGCCGTATCCGCGTGCTCCAATGCTAACAATAGAGCTTTGAGCTCAGCCAGCTGTGCCGTGCAATCTCCCAAGGTTTTAGTATAAGTATGTCGGGGGCAGAACACTTCCCCCTCCATAGTGCCGCTCACCACCGCACATGCAGCAGAATACTGTTGTTTAGTCCCAACCGCTGGTTGCGCTGAGCCATCGGTATACATGACTACTTGATATTGGTCAATAGGCAACGTACCAGCAGGAACAGGGTATTCCATTTCATATTGAAGAAATTCTTGAGTCTGCAGTTTAGGGTCAAATACGTAATCTACATCAGTGGCTGTCAAAGACGTAGCCCATTGTATCCATTACGGGTGCAAAGCTTTCAAATTTGGAACACTCGCTTTTGTAACTGCCTCCAAGGCCGGAATTGGGGAAACGACAATGCTGCGTTGGCCCTGGGCTAGCGGTCTTTCTTTAATAACAGCCATGTCCACTGCAGTGAGAATTTTCTCAGTCTGTGCAAATCGTTGTTCTGCAGCAGAATACAAGTGAGACTTGTATGCAATCGGGACTGTCTCCCCCTCATTAAAGGTGACATAAGTAAAACCAACAGCCCCAGGTATCACCCTGATGACTAAATGTGTCTTATTGTCCCGTGTGTGTAAGTCTTTAACTGCTAAGAGATCACTCTGTAACTCTCGTAGTATGTGTGTATGTTCAATCGTCCAAAATCTACTCGAAAAATTCGGGCGAATCAACTCGTATAAGGGTTTTATACGCGTCGCATAATCAGGAATGTAAGTTCTGCCAAAATTCAGAAACCCCAACAATGACTGGAGCTTCTGAACCGTATTAGGAGGCTGCAATAAAGCACATTTCTCCAAAAAATGTGGCGCTAAGCTCTTGCCCTCACTCGACAACTCATATCCCAGGAAAATGACGCTGAGGAAGGCAATCTTTGATTTCTTAAAATTAAACTTATAGCCAATATCATCAAACCCCACAACAATGCGCGATACACGCCTTAGATGTTGCAGAATCTCATCATCTGTCAGATATATGTCATCAACATATGATAACGCTTCAGGGCCGAACTCATGCAGCATTTCAGTTACACGAGCCGAAAACAGTCCTGGGCTATTCTTATACCACTGAGGCAAACGACAAAACTTTATCTGAGAGCCAAACGCACTGAAACTGGTATAGTCCCGACTTTCCGGTGCTATATTTTGGCAGAAAAATCTATTCGAGATATCTAATGTTGTTTTGTACTTCTTACGTACGATATTATTCATAAGCGCTGCGCTATGTGAATTCTGTATTGCATATGTGCGTGTATGACTATTCAAATGTCTGTAATCCACCACTATCCTATATGAATGGTCCGGTTTAGCAACCGGAAATAAGGGATTATTCATCGGCGAGACACAGGGCTCAATTACACCCTGGTACTCCAATTGTGTAAGAATTTTCCTAACCAATGCCCTTGCTTCAAATTTGATAGGATACTGCGGTTGTGGCTGAGGTTCGCCCTTTATCGGAATTACATGATAAGGTGATTGTCTATCCCACCCCACGTTATTTCTATACAGGGCGGGAGCCTGTGCTAGAGCCCATAATTTACTATAGGACTCCGCTAGTTCTCTCGGAACAAGTGGTGAGAAGGAAGGTGTAATAACCTCCTCCCCAACAGGACAGTCGCGAACAAAGTCAGGTGGCCAATCCTGTTCGGCCAGCAGAACATCATATGATTTTACCACATGGTCCCAAAAAATGGCGTTTACAATACGGTCAATGTCCCCTTCCAATCGCAGAGTCACTTGATATACTCTATCAGGATCAGAGACTCGCATATCCGCCGTCTCGACTTGTATGGAGTCATCAGTTGCTTTCACCTCCAGATGCTCTAGAAGACTCCGGCGAACTATTGTGACCTCTGCCGCGCTGTCTAACAGTGCTAACGCCCATGTCTTGTTCGTCAAGAGAACTCTCTTCTTGAGCGGCATGTCTAACTGAGACTGCTGCCACTGTCTTCTTTTTAAATTGCTGTTTTTGTTGCAGCGGTTTCTCTTCTTGTTTAATAGAAACCTCCGCCGAGCGTTGTGAATCCTGTCTCGGTTTCACGTACTCCGTCCTCCGCTCTGACCGCCCACCTCTCTCACTTCTCTTTTCCGAGGAGTCCTGAAAGGAACGAGATTGGCGTGTATCAGTATATTGATATCTATCAGGCGTCTTCAAAGTATCCCTATTCCTGAGATTATACTTATTCTGTGGGGTCTCCGGTTGCGGAGACTGCCCACCATCTTTTTTAGGTGTTTGCTGTTTCTTTTCCCAGCGCTTTTTCGAACCCTCAGGTTGTTGCTGTTTAGTATTATCTTTATTATTTTTACCCTGTAACTGGGGTTTTTGTGGTCTAGCCCCTAGGCTATCACGACCAATACTTGAATATGTTTCTGCTATTATTCTTGGAAGCTCCCGCTCCTGATTAAGCAGCGGAACATCCCGAAGACGCATTCGCACTGCTAGTGCTACTGCCTCTCCTTTGAGATTACTCAAAATAATAGAAGAAACTGTGGCAAAATTGCCCAGCAGCTGCATGCCCAAATCTAAGGCAGGGGCAGCCCCATATTCATCTTGAATTTGTTTAAGCACGTCCGGTAAATTAGCTAATGTCGGTGTACCGTGTGCTGTTGTGTAGAGCGCGGCAAACACCGTGCCCCAGGTATTACAAAGGTCCACCGGCGGGACCATCCCATATGGCAAACACATCGTCAAAATTCTATGTTTATCCTGAGGTCCCGTATGGGGAAATACTGCTTCCAGCGTATTAATTTTTTGCGCCAGCCAAAATGGAGTCTCCTCTCATTTAGCCGGTACTTTACCCATAACTGAGTGTACAGTGGCCGGATTAATACCCGGAACCACTGCCTGTGGGTGCGCTGGAGCAGCACACGCTGCATTCGTATTTAGTGTCTGCATGACAAACTGAACTAATCGTCTATATGTAGTCGTTAATTCTGTATATAAACGACGAACTTCAACCACTGCCAATTGAGCAACCGCAGGATGAGGTGTATATGTAGCCAATAAAGGCCAGGTAGGACCATCATTACTCAGCGGACCTAACCTAACTTGTGCTACTGTGTGTGGGAGGGCGCCATCAAGCCAATTATGGTGTTCTTGATAAGATAGAGGTATTTCTAAGTAAGCGTAAGCCCTGTATTGTCCAGGGACATTCGCAACAGTGTATTCATGAAAAGTATTTGTACCCCCATCCACTGCTGGAAATCCGACCCAAGAATAAAAAGGTTCCGTTCTATAGGCTGCATGGGCGTCCACCACAAAAGTGACTGGACCCCCCTGGACCGTCAGCCCATGTGCCAACAGATGTCCTGTGAGCGGGTGTCGCATATTGATTGCTATATTCACTACATTGGGATTCGCCATTTATAAAAAATAGCTCCAGGTCAGAGAAGGCACACCAATATCGGGGTTTTCCTTTTTAAAGTTCAAGCTTGAACAACCAACCACTAAGCAATAGGAAGCACCTATCCCGTGGCGGCGGAAACCCTCAGCCCCACGGACGTCTCCGTATACGGAACTGAGGAGTCAAAATATATATGAGACCAAGAGAGTCAGTCGGACCTAAACATTAGAGCCAGACCAAACGTTGGGCGCCATGTCGCGTGGGCTCTCATTATTCTAAATGAGACTACTGGATTTCTAGGCAGCAGGATCGATAACGGTGTGGGGGACACACGTGTAAAGAACTGTCTCCCTAAATCTGTTTTTTGCTCCGGCTAACTAGCAGTGCCTCATTTCTCCCATGTGGAAGGAATGATTCGGCAGCCGAGCGCATGACATCTTTGGAACTTCTCAGGGAAATCGTGGTTACTCAGATCCAAACCAACTCTCTTATTTCCAATATGATCTCATATACAAATGACAAAGACAGTATAAGTTTTATATAATGTTTTAATAAAACGACTGTATTTTAGACATTAAGGCGTGAGCCGCAATAACCAGAACGATACAACACAGTAGGATTGAAATAGTCACCAGGAGAGTAAAACATAAGAACAAAGCTATCATATTGTCTAACAGTTTCTACTCTCCCTCTGCTTGTTCAATTTAGAGCACAGCATGTGCTATACCTAGTATATGGTACTGAGGTACCCAGGGTAATGGGGTTCCAGGAGATCCCTATGGGCTGCAGCATTTCTTTTGCCACGCATAGGGAGCTCTGACAATTGTTACACAGGCCTGCCACTGCAGCCTGAGTGAAATAACGTCCACGTTATTTCACAGCCATTTTTACACTGCACTTAAGTAACTTATAAGTCACCTATATGTCTAACCTTTACCTGGTAAAGGTTGGGTGCTAAGTTACTTAGTGTGTGGGCACCCTGGCACTAGCCAAGCTGCTCCCACATTGTTCAGGGCAAATTCCCCAGACTTTGTGAGGGCGGGGACACCATTACACGCGTGCACTATATATATGTCACGACATATGTATAGCGTCACAATGGTAACTCCGAACATGGCCATGTAACATGTCTAAGATCATGCAAATTGTCACCCCAATGCCATTCTGGCATTGGGGAGACAATTACATGATCCCCCGAGTCTCTAGCACAGACCCGGGTACTGCCAAACTGCCTTTCCCGGGGTTTCACTGCAGCTGCTGCTGCTGCCAACCCCTCAGACAGGTTTCTGCCCTCCTGGGGTCCAGCCAGGCTTGGCCTAGGAAGGCAGAACAAAGGACTTCCTCAGAGAGAGGGTGTTACACCCTCTCCCTTTGGAAATTGGTGTGAAGGCAGGGGAGGAGTAGCCTCCCCCAGCCTCTGGAAATGCTTTCATGGGCACACATGGTGCCCATTTCTGCATAAGCCAGTCTACACCGGTTCAGGGACCCCTCAGCCCTGCTCTGGCGCGAAACTGGACAAAGGAAAGGGGAGTGACCACTCCCCTGACCTGCACCTCCCCTGGGAGGTGCCCAGAGCTCCTCCAGTGTGCTCCAGACCTCTTCCATCTTGGAAACAGAGGTGCTGCTGGCACACTGGACTGCTCTGAGTGGCCAGTGCCAGCAGGTGACGTCAGAGACTCCTTCTGATAGGCTCATTCAGGTGTTGCTAGCCTGTCTTCTCTCCTAAGTAGCCAAACCCTTTTTTCTGGCTATTTAGGGTCTCTGTCTTTGGGGATTCTTTAGATAACGAATGCAAGAGCTCATCCGAGTTCCTCTGCATCTCTCTCTTCACCTTCTGCCAAGGAATCGACTGCTGACCGCGCTGGAAGCCTGCAAAACTACAACAAAGTAGCGAAGACGACTACTGCAGCTCTGTAACTCTGATCCTGCCGCCTTCTCGACTGTTTTCCTGGTGGTGCATGCTGTGGGGGTAGTCTGCCTCCTCTCTGCACTAGAAGCTCCGAAGAAATCTCCCGTGGGTCGACGGAATCGTCCCCCTGCAACTGCAGGCACCAAAGAACTGCATCACCGGTACCCTGGGTCTCCTCTCAGCACGACGAGCGAGGTCCCTTGAATCCAGCAACTCTGTCCAAGTGACTCCCACAGTCCAGTGACTCTTCAGTCCAAGTTTGGTGGAGGTAAGTCCTTGCCTCCCCACGCCAGACTGCATTGCTGGGAACCGCGACTTTTGCAGCTACTCCGGCCTCTGTGCACTTCCGGCGGAAATCCTTTGTGCACAGCCAAGCCTGGGTCCACGGCACTCTAACCTGCATTGCACGACTTTCTAAGTTGTCCTCCGGCGACTTGGGACTCCTTTGTGCGACTTCGGGTGAGCACTGTTTCACGCATCTTCATAGTGCCTGTTCCGGCACTTCTGCGGGTGCTGCCTGCTTCTGATAGGACTCCTTGTCTTGCTTGACGCCCCCTCTATCCCCAGACGCAATTGGCAACATCCTGGTCCCTCCTGGGCCACAGCAGCATCCAAAAACCCTAACCGCACGATTTGCAGCTAGCAAGGCTTGTTGGCGGTCTTTCGGCAGGAAAACACTTCTGCACGACTCTCCATGGTGTGGGGTATCCATCCTCCAAAGGGGAAGTCTCTAGCCCTTGTCGTTCCTACAGAAACCTCAGCTTCTACTGTCCAGTAGCAGCTTCTTTGCACCCACAGCTGGCATTTCCTGGGCATCTGCCCATCTCCGACTTGCTTGTGACTTTTGGACTTGGTCCCCTTGTTCCACAGGAACCCTCGACTGGAAATCCATCGTTGTTGCATTGCTGGTTTGTGTCTTTCCTGCAGAATTCCCCTATCACGACTTCTATGTCCTTTGGGGAACTTTAGTGCACTTTGCACTCACTTTTCAGGGTCTTGGGGTTCGCTATTTTTCTAACCCTTACTATTTTCTAATAGTCCCAGCGACCCTCTACAAGGTCACATAGGTTTGGGGTCCATTCGTGGTTCGCATTCCACTTTTGGAGTATATGGTTTGTGTTGCCCCTATCCCTATGTGTCCCCATTGCATCCTATTGTAACTATACATTGTTTGCACTGTTTTCTAATACTATTACTGCATATTTTGGTATTGTGTACATATATCTTGTGTATATTTGCTATCCTCATACTGAGGGTACTCACTGAGATACTTTTGGCATATTGTCATAAAAATAAAGTACCTTTATTTTTAGTATATCTGTGTATTGTGTTTTCTTATGATATTGTGCATATGACACTAGTGGTACTGTAGGAGCTTCACTCGTCTCCTAGTTCAGCCTAAGCTGCTCTGCTAAGCTACCATTATCTATCAGCCTAAGCTGCTAGACACCCTATACACTAATAAGGGATAACTGGGCCTGGTGCAAGGTGCAAGTACCCCTAGGTACTCACTACAAGCCAGTCCAGCCTCCTACATTGGTTGTGCAGCGGTGGGATAAGTACTTTGAGACTACTTACCACTCTTGTCATTGTACTTTTCATAAGAGAAAAATATACAAAACGAGTTCAGTGTATGTACACCTAACCAAAAAGTTTTGCATTTCTTTTCTCACTTCTTTTCTAAAGTGCTGAAAAGTACTTCTAAACTTTCAAAAAGTTCTTAAAAAGTTTTAAAAGTTTTTTTCTGTCTTTCTAAAAGTTCTGACAAACTTTTTATCCTTTTTCTATCACTTTAACTCTTTCTAAAATGTCTGGCACAGGCCAAAATGTTGATCTGTCCAAACTTGCATATGATCACCTTAGCTGGAAAGGAGCAAGGAGTATCTGCATAGAAAGAGGTTTGAGTGCAGGGAAGAATCCTTCCTTGGAATTATTGCTTAACATGCTTAAAGAACAAGATAAGGCCAGAAGGGCCCCATCTGTTGAAAAAGTAGCAAATGGTTCCCAATCTGATCCAGGGACTCCCCTAGGAAAAGATTCAGGAAAGAAACTTCTGAGCCTGCCCATTAGTAGACAGTCTAGCATAGTTGGTACTGATGTAGAGGTACACCATACAGATAGTGTTATCTCACATCATAGCAAGAGTATTCCTTCTCACCACAGTAGAAGTGATGTTTCTGTTAACCAAGCTGTTAGGGTGCCTTCTCTAAGGGATAGGTCTCCTTCTGTCCATTCTCACCATACTTCTGTTTCTAGACATGTCCCTCCCACCCACCCTGATGACAGATTGTTAGAAAGGGAGCTCAATAGATTGAGAGTGGAACAAACCAGACTGAAGCTCAAGAAGCAACAGCTGGATTTGGATAGACAGTCCTTAGAAGTAGAGAAGGAGAGACAGAAATTGGGTTTAGAAACCCATGGTGGCAGCAGCAGTATTCCAAATAGTCATCCTGCAAAAGGGCATGATTCTAGGAATCTGCACAAGATAGTTCCCCCTTATAAGGAGGGGGATGACATTAACAAGTGGTTTGCTGCACTTGAGAGGGCCTGTGTTGTACAGGATGTCTCTCAAAGGCAGTGGGTTGCTATCCTATGGCTATCATTTGGTCACAGAAGCAGGAAAAGAGTTCATGATGCGTGCAAAAGGTGTCCCATGCTGGAAGCTGGATTGCAAATGGGTGTTGGTGAAGGATTTCCACCAACAAGCCTTGACAAAGGCAAATTTGCCGTTGGAGGAAAAGAAGTGGAGGACTCTACCCAGGAGGGGGAGACACAGAGGACCTTCCACGTTTCAGAAGGCCCACAGGAGCAGAAGCAGCACCCACAGTTGTCCCACAGAACAGGGACACAGAGCTCGCTGAAGCAGCCCATGCAGCACCACAGAAGTTGCTCCCAAGTTGCCGGAGGACCACACAGAGGCCCAGGAGTTGCAGGAGGGTGTGCTGGGGGCTGGACCTGCACGTTGCCTGAAGTACCCCTTGGAGGTGAAACAAACGGGCCTTGGCAGCTGCAAAGGATGCGGTGCACGGGGGTAATGTCTTGCGTGGAGTGGAAAGGACTTACCACCACCAAGGTGCGACAGCTGGTAGAGAGGACCAAGGGGACCTCTCCAGACCACCACCCGTGCCTCAGGATCCATGCCACTCAGGAGGAGGGGAGATCCATGCAGCCAGGCGTTGATGCAGCCAGGTACCTGCGGACGCAGGGAAGTGATGCCTTCACCCCAAGGGAGATTCCTTCTTCTTCTTGTGCGGTCTGAAGAGTTGCAGTCTTCTGAGGATGCACGGCTGGGGAAATGTTGCAAAGCTGGCAGGAATTCTGGATACAATGTTGCAGAAGAGTCTTCCTTGTGGATCTGCAGTTTGCAGGTTCCTGGAGGGTCCAGTTGCAGTTCCGGAGGCCAGAAGTCGAAGCAGAGGTCGTAGAGAAGTCCTGCTGGAATTTTGCAAGCTGAATCTGAGGACTGACCCCAGAGGAAAACCCTATATAGCCCAAAGAGGGGACTTGGTCATTTAACCAGGTAACTACCTACCACATGGTGCCTGTGATATCACCTGCCGGTCCTGGCAACTCAGATGCTCCCGGAGTTCCCTGCCAGCCTTGGAATCAAGATGCAGAACCCATAGATCCTCTGGAGGAGCTCTTGGCACCACCCCTGGGGTGGTGATGGACAGGGGAGTGGTCACTTCCCTTTCCATTGTCCAGTTTCATGCCAGAGCAGGGACTAGGGGGTCCCTGAACCGATGTGGGCTGGTTTATGCACAGGGGGCACCAAATGTGCCCTTCAAAGCAAACCAGTGGCTGGGGGAGGCTACCTCTCCCAAGCCAGTCACACCTATTTCCAAAGGAAGAGGGTGTTACCTCCCTCTCCCAAAGCAAATTCTTTGTTCTGCCTTCCTGGGCTTGATCAGATCAATCAGCAGGAGGGCAGAAACCTGTCTGAGGGGTGGCAGCAGCTGGGCTGCCTGGAAAACCCTGAAAGACTGGTGGTAGCAATGCTGGGGGTCCTCTAAGGAGCCCCCAGAGTGCATGGAATCATACTTCCAGTACTTGCAGTATTGGGGTATGATTCCGACATGGTTGATACCAAACATGCCCAGGTTTGGAGTTGCCATTATGTAGCCGGACAGAGGTAGTGACCTATGTCCTGCACAACGATAAAATGGTGTCCCCGCACTCACGAAGTCCAGGAAAATGAGGCTGGTGTTTGTGGGGGCACCTCTGCTAGTGCCAGGAGGTGCCCTCACTCACAGATACCTGCACGATGCCCTCTCGGCTGAGAGGGCCTACCATAGGGGTGACTTACAATGACCTGGTGCAGTGACCTGTAGTGAAAATGGGTGCGTGCACCCGGTTCACGCAGTCTGCAATGGCAGGCCTACAGAACCCTTTGCATGGGCCTCCTTTGGGTGGCAGAATAACTGCTGCAGCCCATAGGGATCCCCTGGAACCCCAATGCCCAATGGGAGTTTGTCAAACACGACCTCCACAGTTCCATAATGGCTACACTGAAATCTGGGAAGATTGGTATGAAATTTCTCAGCACAATAAATCCACATTGATGCCAGTGTGGGATTTATTGAAACAAACACACAGAGTGCATCTTAGAGATGCCCCCTGTATACCAGTCCAATTCCTAGTGTTAGGCTGACCAGTCCCTGCCAGCCTGCCACAACCAGATGGGCTTCTGACCACATGGGGTGAGTGCCGTTGTCACTCTGTGGCCAGGAGCAAAGCCTGCACTGGGTGGAGGTGCTTCTCACCTCTCCCTGCAGGAACTGTAACACCTGGTGGTGAGCCTCAAAGGCTCATGCCTGTTGTTACAGTGCCCCAGGGCATCCCAGCTAGTGGAGATGCCCGCCCCTCCGGACACAGGCCCCACTTTTGGCGGCAAGTCTGGAGGAGATAATGAGAAAAACAAGGAGGAGTCACCCACCAGTCAGGACAGCCCCTAAGGTGTCCTGAGCTGAGGTGACCCCTGCCTTAAGAAATCCTCCATCTTGGTTTTGGAGGATTCCCCCAATAGCAATAGGGATGTGCCACCCTCCAGGACAGTAGCCATTGGCTACTGCTCCCCAGACCTAAACACACCCCTCCCTAAATTGAGTATTTAGAGGTGACCCTGAACCCAGGAAATCAGATTCCTGCAACCTGAAGAAAGAAGAAGGACTGCTGACCTGAAAGCCCAGCAGAGACGAAGGAGACAACAACTGTCTTGGCCCCAGCTCTACCTTCTGGCTCTGCCCAGAAACAAAAACAAAGCAAGCAACTTTAAAGAGACTCTAACTTCCCACTCTGCACCGACACCCCCGGCTCGAGTCCAGGATAACCAACACTGCAGAGAGGACTCCCAGGCGACTCCAATGACGTGGACACCCTGCGTCGACCTCCCTGCACCCCAACAGCGATGCCTGCAGAGAGGATCCAGAGGCTCCCCCTGATCGCGACTGCCTGGTAACAAAGAAACACGACCCCTGGACCAAGCACTGCACCCGCAGCCCCCAGAGAGGAACCACGTACCAGTGCAGTAGTGACCAGCAGGCGGCCCTCATCCTAGCCCTGTAGGTGACTGGCCTGAGAAGCCCCCCTGTGCCCTGCCTGCATCACCAGAGTGACCCCTGGGTCCCTCCATTGTCTTCTACGACAAACCCAACACCTAATTTGCACCCTGCACCCGGCCGCCCCTGTGCCGCTGAGGGTGTGTTTTGTGTGCTTTTGTCTGTCCCCCCCTCAGCGCTCTACAAAACCCCCCTGGTCTGCTCCCCCAGGACGCATGTACTTACCTGGTAATAGACTGGAACCAGAGCACCCCGTTCTGCATAGGCGCCTATGTGGTTTGGGCCCTCCTTTGACCTCTGCACCTGACCGGCTCTGTGTTGCTGGTGCTGTGGCTTTGGGGTTGCCTTGAACCCCCAACAGTGGGCTGCCTATGCCCAGGAGACTGACTGTGTAAGTGCTTTACTTACCTGAGAAACTAACCAATATTTACCTCCCCCAGGAACAGTTGATTTTTGCAGTGTCCACTTTTAAAATAGCTATTTGCCATTTTTGCCAAAACTGTGTGCACTACTGTTTTAAATCAAAGTTCTGTACTTACTTGTGTGAAGTACCTTACAAGTTAAGTACTTACCTACAATTAGAATTTTGTGTTTCTAAAATAAATTAAGAAAAGAGTATTTTTCTGTATAAAAACCTATTGGCCTGGAGTTAAGTCTTTGAGCGTGTGTTCTCATTTACTGCCTGCGTGTGTACAACAAATGCTTAACACTACCCTCTGATAAGCCTACTGCTCGACCACACTACCACAAAATAGAGCATTAGTATTTTCTAATTTTGCCAGTATCAACCTTTAAGGGGAACCCTTGGACTCTGTGCACACTATCTCTCACTTTGAGATAGTATATACAGAGCCAAACTCCTACAGGGTCGACATTGTTGGCCCCCTTGACCCTCAAACAGCATCAGGACACAGATACATACTAGTAGCCCTCCTGGGTACCTTCACCGGGGTAGGGTTCCCTAGGGAGGTAATGTCAGCCAGAGGGTCAAACTTCATGTCTGCATACTTCAAACACCTGTGGAAGGAATGTGGGGCGACCTATAAGTTCACCACCCCATACCATCCTTGAACAAAAGGCTGGTTTAGAGATTTAACCAAACCCTAGAAGGTATGATTGGAGGACTCCCTGAAAAACTGTCCTGCTTCCTTGCTTGCTGTTTGCCTACAGGGAAGTGCCACAAAAGGGAGTAGGTTTCTCTCCATTTTAACTTTTGTTTGGGCACCCTGTTACAGGACCAGTAAGTCTTGTTAGGGAAGGCTGGGTGAAGCCTCTCAAAGAGCCCAAGCAAGACATTGTTGTAGGAAAGTACCATCTTGCCTGGCATGTTACCCCTATTTTTACATGTATGTAAGGTTGACAGCGCTGCCGGAGGAACGGATCTCTCCTTCCGGCACTGAACCTCCAGGCGGCCATAAAAAGACGCGCCCCCTATGAGATGCGCTGTTGACAGTGTTGCCGGGGGAACGGATCTCACCTTCCGGCACTGAACCTCCAGGCAGCCAGGCGGCCATAAAAAGACACGCCCCCTGCGGGAAGCGAGACGCGCCCGGGCGAAGCCCGGGCCAAGATGGGCCCGTCTTCGCCCGATCGAGGCCGGGCTGGGCCTAGCCCTTTTATAGAAGACGTAACCTCAAGTAAGAACAGCACTTTATCTATTTTGTGTTGCCATTTCTCACTATTGAAATCATGGGGAAAACGAAGGCTGTCGATTTGCCAGCACCATTGAACGATTTAAAAAAACAGAAAAAGCGTCCCAGGAAACAAGCTAATAAGACCATAGGAGGTGGCCCCAAAGCACTTGATGAGATAGACCTACTATTTGAGGAGGTGGAGACCATCCTGAACAGCGAAATGGTCACTAACATAACCCGGCCCCCAAAGAAGGCTTTGCCCTAAACTAAAAGGATTCAAGAGTTCTTCAACAAGAAAAAGAATGGCCAAACTATTGACTCCGCTAAACTGATTGACGAAGTAAGAAACCTGCCTAATACCAATGATACTATTCTTCCCTCCCAACAGGGAATCATGGGCAGTGGCACAGGGGATATCTCAAGTAGAGGAAGCAGAAAGCATACCCCTTCCATTGAGCCCCGAGATAAGGCTGGTCCCTAACCTACCATGTAGGAATCGATTTGAGCTTTTGGCTGAGGAGGGCGATTTGATTAGGGATCACGAACATCTTATGGCCGAGCCAGATATTGAGGTTGATACTTCCCCGCTTATTACTACTGAACCATCCGTTAGTGAAGTTAACTTGCCCCTTATACTGCAAAGAGTTGACAAAGTTAGGACCCTGGTATTGCAGCTAGCCAAATCCCTCCAGGGGATAACGGTATATCCATTGAGATACAAATGCCAAGTGACAGAGGTGGCCGGAAAAGGAGGTACCCTGGTGGTTGAACCAATTTCCATTCACCACAATTGTACACGGGGGATCAACCCACCACTCCCAAAGTAAAGAGACATATATGGGTGACACAGAGATTAATCAAATCCCCCATGTAGTTAAACCTAGAAACAAGCAGTCGGGTTCCAAAAGCATCACAATAGATGGGACCTCTACGGCGAACTGTGTTGACAACATTTATCGCCCTCCTGCCTCCCTGAACAGCCACTCATCTAGGAGGCACAATACTACTGCTAATATATTAGGCAAGATGAATTATACCTCCTCTAATAGCAATAGGCCATTCATCCCCCCCTTCCTGCGATCCAACTTCCGTTACCTCCTCCCATAGAGTCCATAGTGTCCCAGATTTGCCAGCAAAAAGCCCAGGTTCCAAGCGCGGGGACAACATTTTGACCCATGTTCCGAGGCTGCCTCCAAGGTCTGTCGAGGACCATGAGTCTCGGATCAACAAGGTTACTCACTGGCTACGCTTCCGACAGAATTGTCTTTCAGTCATACGTTCGGATATCTCTAAAACTAAAAGATGGAGCCCCTTTGGGTCGAACTACGATGTAATCTCAATTGAGTTCTTCGACAAGACCTTGGCGGATCAACTCATTGATTTTGATGCACGCGTGCACCAGCACAGGGGGCAAAAAGAGGAGGTATTGTCTTAGTGTCCGAATTAGATGATACAAGGCAGGCCCCTGCGCATGGTCAGTTGGCCCACACCAATAGGAGGGATCCCCGGGAGCCAGTTGAATCTATGCATTCCAAATTTGTATGACTGTCTCCAGTCCAGAAAGCATCTCCCAGGGACAGACTAGAGGAACCACAAATGAATAGACCCGATGAGACCACCACAATCGAGTCGATCCCTGAGGTTGCTTGTTCCAAATCTTATGGTATTGAGTTAGACACTACTGGCCTATCTATAATGACTTGGAACCTAGCTGGCCTTGCTAGGAAATTGGACGACATAGACTGGTGCACGTACATAAAGTCTCAAGACGTGTGTCTTTTCCAAGATACCTGGGTTGAGGATAGAATTCAAATAGATGGGTTTCTTTCTTTTAACATTCCTGCTCAGCCATCAGAAAAAGCGACAGGCCGTGCAAAAGGGGGACTTTTCATCCTTTTAAACTCGAAATTACAGTGTGATTACAAGGTTTTAAAAACTGATTGTCCTGATTTGATGGGTTTGCAAATTTCTTTTCAACAGAGTTTTAATGTAATTTTTATTAATGTTTACGCACAATCTGTTTCCCGAGGATCTGAATCTCAGACTTTAACCTCGGGGCAGCCCAGTCCCAGGAAGGCAGAGAAAAGAATTTCCTCTGAGAGAGGGTGTTACACCCTCTCCGTTTGGAAATAGGTGTTAAGGGCTGGGGAGGAGTAGCCTCCCCTAGCCTCTGAAAATGCTTTGAAGGGCAGATATGGTGGCCTCCTTGCATAAGCCAGTCTACACCGGTTCAAGGAACCCCCGGTCCCTGCTCTCGTGTGGAACTGGACAAAGGAAAGGGGAGTGACCACTCCCCTGTCCATCACCACCCCAGGGGTGGTGCCAAGAGCTCCTCCTGTGTGTCCCAGACCTCTGCCATCTTGGATCCAGAGGTGTGAGGGCACTCTGGAGGCCTCTGAGTGGCCAGTGCCAGCAGGTGACATCAGAGACTCCGTCTGATATGTGCTTACCTGACCAGGTGGCCAATCCTCCTCTGAGGGCTATTAGGGTCTCTCCTGTGGGCTTTTCCTCAGATAACGACTTGCAAGAATTCACTAGAGTTCCTCTGCATCTCCCTCTTCGAGTTCTGCCAAGGATTGACCGCTGACTGCTCCAGGACGCCTGCAAAACTGCAACAAAATAGCAAGAAGACTACCAGCGACACTGTAGCACCTAATCCTGCCGGCTTTCTCTACTGTTTCCTGGTGTTGCATGCTTTGAGGGCTGCCTGCTTTCATCCTGCACTGGAAGCCACGAAGAAATCTCCCATGGGTCAACGGAATCTTCCCCTTGCTCCAGCAGGCACCAAACTTGAGCGTCACCGGTACCCTGGGACCCCTCTCATCCTGTTGAGCGTGGCCCCTGGAACACAGGTGGTGGACCCAAGTGACCCAGACTGTCCAGTGGTCCAACTCTCCAAATTTGGAGGAAGTAAGTCCTTGCATCCCCTCTCCAGACAGTAATCCTGTGCACAGCGTGAACTGCAGCTGCCAGGGCTCCTGTGCACATTTCCAAAGAATCCTTTGTGCACAGCCAAGCCCAGGTCCCCAGCACTCTGTCCTGCATTGCTCAACTCTCTGAGTTGACCTCTGGCTTCGTAGGACTCTCTTTTGTGGTGTTGAGATAACCGCCGTGCTCAGCCTTCTTCAACCCGTGTACAAGGACTTCTGCAGGTGCTGCCTTCTTGTGCGTGGGCTCTCTACATTGCTGAGGGCCCCCTCTGTCCCCTCTCCCAAGTGGTGACATCCTGGTCCTTCCAGGCCCGGGCAGCACCCTTTTTCTTCAACCACGACCTTTGCAGCTAGCAAGGCTTGTTTGCGGTCTTTCGCCAAAGAAACAACCCTGCATCCTCCAGCACTCCGTGCGACATCTTCTGCAGGAAGGAGAAGTTCCTAGCACCTTTTGTTGTTGCAGAATCTTCAGCTTCTTCCATCCGGAGGCAGCCATTTTGCACCTTCATCCGGGGTTTAGTGGGCTCCTGCCCCCCAGGACACTTTAACGACTCTTGGACCTGGTCCCTTTTCTTTGCAGGTCCTTAGGTCCAGGAATCCGTCTTCAGTGCTTTGCAGTCTGTTGTGGTCTTTGCAAAATCCTCTATCACGAGTTTAGTGTATTTCTGGGGAAGTAGTAGCATTTTACTCCTACTTTTCAGGGTCTTTGGGTGGGGTATCTTGGACACCCTCAGTGTTTTGTTACACTCCCAGCGACCCTCTACACACTACACTAGCCTAGGGGTCCATTTGTGTTTCGCATTCCACTTTCTTAGTATATGGTTTGTGTTGCCCCTAGGACTATTGCATCCTATTGTATACTACAGTGTTTGCACTTTTTGACTGTTTTACTTACCTGATTTTGGTTTGTGTGTATATTTTGTGTATTTTACTTACCTCCTAAGGGAGTATATCCTCTGAGATACTTTTGGCATATTGTCACTAAAATAAAGTACCTTTATTTTTAGTAACTCTGAGTATTGTGTTTTCTATGATATAGTGCTAAGTGATATAAGTGGTATAGTAGGAGCTTTGCATGTCTCCTAGTTCAGCCTAAGCTGCTCAGCTATAGCTACCTCTATCAGCCTAAGCTGCTAGAACACTACTAATCTACTAATAAGGGATAACTGGACCTGGCACAAGGTGTAAGTACCACAAGGTACCCACTATAAGCCGGGCCAGACTCCTACAATTGTGGACTATGTGCTTGGCCTATGTTCAAGGTTGAGCACATGGAGAAAAACAGCAAAAACCTTCAGGCCACCCAGGAGCTACAAAAGCTCTGGTATGACCAGAAAGCTGCTATGGTGGAGTTCTAATCAAGGCAGAAAATGTGGGCGTTGTAGCCTGGTGCTCCCAGGGCCCTCCAGGACAAATGGTCTGGGCCCTATCCCATACTTGAAAGAAAGAGGAGGTCACTTATCTAGTTGGCCTAGGCAGTTGCAAAAACCCAAAAAGAATTATACATGTCAACTGCCTAAAACCCTCATATGACGGAGCTGATGTAACCATGCTCATGGTTACTGATGAGGGACTCTCACCTCACTCCAGAAGCGTGAGTCCCCACCACTCTGCACCCGACGCCCCTGTCCCGTGTCCAGAGAAATCAACAACCCAGAGAGGACCCCTAGGCGACTCCGACAACGTGTCCACCCTGGGCTGACCTCTCTGCACCCCCACGATGACGCCTGCAGAGGGAATCCCGAGGACCCCCCTGACCGCGACTGCCCGGGACAAAGATATCCGACGCCTGCAGAAGCACTGCACCCGCACCCCCCAGACCTGTGAGAAACCGACCACCGGTGCAGCAGTAACCAGCAGGCGGTTCTCACCCTTGCCCAGTAGATGGCTGGCCCGAGAAGCCCCCCTGTGCCCTCTTGCAACATCTGAGTGACTCCCGGGTCCCTCCATTGAAACCTATTGCAAACCCGACGCCCTGTTTGCCCACTGCACCCGGCCGCCCCTGTGCCGCTGAGGGCGTGTTTTGTGTGCCTACTTGGGCCCCCCCAGTGCTCTACTAAACACCCCTGGTCTGCCCCCCGAGGATGCGGGAAGTTACTTGCGAGCAGACTGGAACCGAAGCACCCCCGTCTCCATAGGCGCCCATGTTATTTTGGCTCCTTTTTAACCTCCGCACCTGACCGGCCCTGTGTTGCTGGTGTTGGGTGTTTGGGGTTGCTTTGAACCCCCAATGGTGGGCTACCTATGCCCAGGAGACTGAACTTGTAAGTGCTTTACTTACTGTATGTAGGAAGCTGGCTCTGTATATACTATATCAAAATGAGCTATAGGCCTTCATTATGACATTGGCGGTAAATCCCACTTACCGCCATGCTGACTGCCTCCAACATACCACCGCGGATATCCGCTTACCATATTATGACACACACACACACACACACACACACACCAATCCGTCACTATTCAGCCACACACACAAATCCGCCAGACCAAAGGTCAGTGATAAACTGGCGGTATCAAAACCCACACCGTTACGCCAACAGAACAACGGCCACAACATTATGACCCATGAATCACCACAGCGGACATTCAACGGCGGTAAACCATTGGCGGTACATACCGCCGTGCTCAAAATACACACACACTAACAAAACAGCACCACATTGGACAATTCAAACTACACACACCTGACACACATACACACACCACACCCACAAACACACACCCACATTACCCACAACCCTTAACGACTAGAAATAATTGCCAGCAGAGGGAGCAAGAGCACTCACACAACCAGAGCCAAATACCACCATCTCCTATACACCACCCACGCACCTTACATCACACACCCCAACACATCACCCTACACACCCTCACACACACCACTCACACTACACTCATGACACCACAACGACACCCCAGATTCTCTGAGGAGGAGGTAAGGGTCATGGTGGAGAAAATCATCAGGGTAGAGCCACAGCTATTTGGATCACAGGTGCAGCAGATATCCATTGCTAGGAAGATGGAGCTATGGCAGAGAATCGTGGACAGGGTCAACAACGTGGACAGCACCCTAGAACAAGGGTCGACATCAGGAAGAGGTGGAACGACCTAGGAGGACGGTATGTTCCACAGCAGCAAGACACCAACTAGCTGTACAGAGGACTGGCGGTGGACCCCCACCTCCTCCCCCACAACTAACAACATGGGAGGAGCAAGTCTTGGCAATCATGCATCCTGAGGGCCTGGCAGGAGGAGGAGTGGACTCTGGTAAGTCAAATCTCTATTACTATCACCCCCCTACCTGCATGCCATCACAACCCCCCACCCCTACCCTCACTCCCATCACTTCACCACCTCCCACATACCCCACCATCACAACCCACTCATCCCAGTACCAAGCCCTGCATGTAACACCAATGCATGGCCACCACTCACAGACCTGCATGGACACCTATCACCACTGCATGCACACTGGAGAGAATCACCTAGCCCACCAAATAGCAACTTACACAAAAGCAAATCTGCCAGGGCAACAACAACCATAGAGGGCAATACACCTGTGCACATGATGACACATGCAGAAACAATAACACTGCATTTACATCCCTACAGGTCCCCCAGCCAATGTCACCAGAGCAGAGGTGCCAGCAACATCCAGTCCGCCCCCAGAAGAGGCCCACGGTGATGACAGCAGCTCTGCTCGCCTGGATCTGGATTACCAACCTGGCCCATCAGGGATCTCCGGACAGTCGGTTACCCAGGCACACTCTCACACCACCACAGAGCCTCCACCCTCAGGAAACACCACCATAGCACCCACCCAGCGGGCCCATATGTCTGTCCCCAGGACACGTCATTCAGCAGTGTGTCCACCACTACAGGGACCCCAGGCCACCCCACAAACAAAGGACGATCAGGGACCTCGGGTCAGTGGCGGTGGGCACACGGTTCAGAGGACAGAGGCACAGGACAACAGGGAAGCTGGGACACACTGCTGTGTGACAAGGGGAGGACAGGCCCAGAGAACCGACTCTCCAGGAGACACTTACCAACATCCTGAGAGCATACCACCATTTCCAGGAGACGATGGGCCAGATACTAGCCAAGTTGCAGGTGACTCAGCGGCTGCTGGAGGGACAGTACCTGGGGATCAGGGAGGACTTGAAGGACATCCACACCACCCTGGTCACCATTGCAGGGGTGCTGGCAGACATGGCCAACACCATGAGGGAGGCAGTGGCACACCAACGGGCCCCTGTCACTAGCCACACCGATGAACAGCCTTCCACCTCCACTGACACTAGTGGACAGGAGGCCCCGCCACAAGAACAACAGACCTCCAGCACTCCCCTTGCATAAGGAGAACCACCATGCAAACGGTCCCTGCAATCCAGGCATAAGCCAGAGAATATTGCCAAGACCCTGCCAGGAAATAAGACTCTCCTGATTGTCACCCTTGTGTCCCACTCTATCACCCTGTCCACCTTGAACTGTCATTGCTTCCCTTCCATGCCCCCTTGGACAATGCACCTGTGATACAAATAGACTGGACTCTATCCTGGACTCTCCTCCATCATCACCCCAGCCCATTTCACTATCCCCTCTACTTCTTACCACTTAAATATACACCCTTTAAAAAATACAAGTATGGAGTATGTCAAATGATTTAAGTATGTATTAGTTCAACAAGGTTTAAACATTGAAAATCAACTGTACAGTAATGTATACATAGGAATGACCTGTAGTTGGCTGCAGTCTACACACCAGGGGCGATAGTGGGGCACAAATATCTGCAACTAGAGATGCCAAAGGCTACAGAGAGTGGCCATAGAAGTGGTAAAAACAGCCTGCCAGTGATAATGTCAAACACAAAAATTTCAATTAAATGTGAAGTTACACTTTCTTACCTGTGTGTCATTGGAAGTACTGTCATATGATAGCTGTTCTGTTGCCCTCATCCTTATCCTCTGCCTCCTCATCTTCACTGTCCACAGGGTCCACTGCTGCCACAGGGGCATCTCCAGCCTCATCCTCCTGCAGAAAAGGCACCTGGCGACGTAAGGCAAGGTTGTGCAATATACAGCATGCCACGATTATCTGGCACACCTTCTTGGGTGAGTAGTACATGGATCCAACTGTTAGATGGAGGCAACGAAACCTGGCCTTCAGGAGGCCGGAGGTCCTCTCCATAATTCTTCTTGTTCGCCCATGTGCCTCATTGTAACGTTCCTCTGCCCTTGTCCTGGCATTCCTCACAGGGGTCAGTAGCCATGAGAGGTTGGGATAACCAGAGTCACCTGAAAATATTGAGTGACAACTGTTAGACACACACCAACCCTTAGGGCCCACACCATACCCATACATCAACACCCACTGGGTGGGAACCAGGGCTCACCTATTAGCCACATCCTGTGTCTCTGGAGTTGAGGCATCACATATGGGATGCTGCTATTCCTCAGGATAAAGGCATCATGCACAGACCCAGGATACTTTGCATTGATATGGGAGATGTACTGGTCCGCCAGGCACACTATCTGCACATTCATGGAGTGAAAGATCTTTCGATTTCTGAACACCTGTTGATTTGGCCGGGGGGACGACAAATGCTATTTGTGTACCATCATTTGCCCCAATAATGTTGGGGATATGTCCCATTGCATAGAAGTCAGCTTTCACTGTGACCAAATCCTCCACCTGGGGGAAAACGTTGTAGCTGCACATGTGTTTAATCAGGGCAGACAACACTCTGGTCAGTACGATTGAGAACATTGGCTGAGACATTCCTGCTGCCAAGCCCGCTGTCACTTGGAAGGTGCCAATTGCCAAGAAATGGAGCACTGATAGCACTTGCACAAGAGGGGGGATCCCGGTGGGCTGACGGATATCAGATATCAGGTCTGGCTCCAATCGGGAACACAGCTCTGTGATTGTGGCCCTGTCCAGTCTATAGGTGAGGATAATGTGCCTGTCCTCCATTGTTGCCAAGTCCACCAGGGGTCCGTACATGGGGGTATGTGTCCATTTCTTATTCATCTGCAGCGGTTGCAATCTATGGGGCAAAATGGTGAGGAGCTGGTTAGTATCTCTTATTTCCAACCACTTCACTTCAATGCATGTCGTGATTGTAACAGTATTTTGTTGGAGAGGTCCAAATGGTGCATATGTGTACTGGGACACAGTTAGGAGCCATGGCCTGCCCGACCCACCTCCTGAAATGGCATCCGCCTGTCCTGTTTGGAGGGACAGGTGAAAATGAGGTAATTCCGCTGACATTATGCGCCGTTGCAGGAGGCAGTCGAAAACCGCCGTGCAACTCCTCATTGATTAACATTGGGCCCTATGAGTTACAGTGGCCAATGGTGATGTACGCCGGCGGTGACGGTACGCACCGCCGCGGACGTGACCGCCATGTTCTATATGTTCACTCACCTGCTACCTGACATTCAACAGGAGAGGGCCTACACTGCAAGTGCTGCTGTGACCTGTGTCTGGAACCAACCATGGCTCGTGTCACTGGGGAAAGGGCTCCTGCCTTCACCTTGGCGGATAGGATCCTACCCCAGTACCGAATGCTGTATGGGCCTCCAGACCAACAGGTGAGTACACCGTGAGTACGATGCATGGAGTGTGATTGCATGGAGTGCTGTGTGTGAAGGCCTCATGTAGGGGGGTTGGCGGATGGGCCCTGGGCAACGTGCTGCATGTATGGTGGGCCATGTCTGTGCTAATTGGGATGGGAAGGGGCATGGTGGGCCATGAGTGTAGCAGGCAGGACGGTCGGACTAATATCTTTCCCTGTGTCCATTTCCCTGTAGGTCAGCACCCATCAAAAAAAGGGTATATGGCATGCCATCGCCAAGGACGTGCCGACCCTGGGGGTCTACGGTAGGAGGAGCACCCACTGTCGCATACGGTGGGAGGACCTTGGACGCTGGGCATGGAAGACAGCGGAGGCCCAGCTGGGGATGGCCTCCCAATGAGTAAGGGGTGCCCGTCGAACCCTGACCCCCCTGATGGCCCGCATACTGGCAGTGACCTATCCAGAGCTGGATGGGCGTTTGGGATCAGCAGCCGCAAGGGGGTGAGTACAGTGCCCCAATATACAACTTGCGCCTGGTGGGGTGGTATCCGGGTGGGGGATGTGGGCCTGTGGGTGCCCCTAGGCCAGACCTGACATTGCAGCGTGGGTCCCATGTTGGACAGGGTTCTGATGTAAAATACCTCCAACCAAGCTACTAGGCATCCACTACTGGGCAGGGGTCTGTGGGTCTCAGGTATGCTGCAAGTGGCGTTAGGTGTCCCTATCCCTGGGCTGGTGACTAGCATTGTGACTGGTAGTGCATTGCATAGTGCGTAGGGCTGTACCCTGTGTGTGTGTGTGTGTCGTGTATGCCAACGTCGGTGTTTGCATCATTGACCAAGTGTATCCTTTGTCTCCCCCCTTTTTTGTTTTGTCACCCTGTCCTTATGTGCATTAGCATCATCTGGCGGAGAAGCTGAGGCACTGGCGACGGAGGGAGCTGTATCCCACGGGGCCCAGGAGGCCGTATCCACCGACTGTGAGGGCACCAGTGGGACGGAGGGCGAGGGGAGCACCACAGTGGAGACAGGAGGGGACACTACTGACATGGATTCCTCCTCCGATGGAAGCTCCCTGGTGGTGGCGGACACCTCTGTGCCCACCCCAGCTACAGGTAAAGCCACCACCCCCCGTACCAGCACTGCACTCCCAGCAGCCCCTCAGTGTGTTTCCTGTGCCCACTCACCCAGGAGGGTGGGCAACTCCTTCGCCCCAGGCACCTCAGGCCCTGCCCCAGTTAGCCCTGCTGCCCTGAGTGAGGAGGCTATTGACTTCCTGCGATCCATCTCTGTTGGGAAGTCAACCATTGTGAATGCCATCCAGTGGCTGGCAGCCCAATTGCAACAGACAAATGCATTCCTGGAGGGCATTTACACTGGCATGGCGGCCCAACATATATCAATCCAGGCTCTGGCCTCCTCTCTGATGGCAGCCATTGTCCCTGTTTCCACCCTCCCCCCTCCAACTTCCTCTACCCAGTCCCATTCCCCTCAACCCCAACCTATCCCAAGCACACAGGCAGACCAGCATGCACCCGAGACAACACACAAGAGTGGACATGGCAAACATAAGCACCACACATCATCCCCCACAGGCACTCACACAAACACCATCCAGATGCAGACATACCAACATCCACTGCCTCCACTGTGGCCCCCTCCTGCTCTTCCTCCTCCACCTCCCTCCCTGTTGCGTCTACACTCACACCTGCATGCACTACACCATCATCCACTACCAGCATCACCACCACACCTAGCAGAACACACACCTTACTGGCAGACACCTCCACAACAGCCATGCACACGTCCCCTGTGTCCTCTCCCACTATGTCTGTGCCCCCCAGTACACAAACGCAAGCACACAGACACCCATCAGCCATCCACCTCACAACAGCATCCAGCCCATGCACCTGCACCCAAAATCAGCAGACAGACACCTCCCACAACCACTCTCTCTTCCTCCACTCCCAAACCTTCTCCCTCTTCCCGCCCCAATGTCCCTAAGAAGGTTTTCCTCTCCACCTTTGACCTCTGGCCTAGCCTTCCCCCACCCCATCCCTCACGTCAGGCCAGGGTGGTCAGAACCCAGGCAAGCACCTCAGCCACCCTGTCCACCTGCACCAAGTGCTGCAAGGAAGGGCAAGGAGGCACCCCCAGCTGGTAAAAGGAAGGGCAAGGAGCAGTCCCCAGCTGCTGCCAAGAGGACCAAGGAGCCATCCCAAGCTGCAGGCCAAAAGGACAAGAGGCCTGGTGCTGGGACTCACTCGGAGCCACCACCACCTACCATGGTGGTTAAGCTGTCCGAGGCTGCAGGGGATGGGCTGGAGCCTCCGCCCACCACTGCCAGCCGCACCACTGCCAGCCCCAGCAGCCACAAGGCCCCCTCCAGAACCAGTGGAAGAAGCCATCCACTCGCCCCATCCTGCCCAGAATGAAGCTCACTGGGCACAATGCCCCCTCCAGAACCAGTGGAAGAAGCCACCCACTCACCGCATCCTTCCCAGGATGAAGCACACTGGGCACAATGCCCCTTCCAGAACCAGTGTAAGAAGCCATCCACTCACCCCATCCTTCCCAGGATGAAGCACACTGGGCACAATGCCCCCTCCAGAACCAGTGGAAGAAGCCACCCACTCACCGCATCCTTCCCAGGATGAAGCACTCTGGGCACAATGCCCCCTCCAGAACCAGTGGAGAAGCCATCCACTCACCCCATCCTTCCCAGGATGAAGCACACTGGGCACAGTGCCCCCTCCAGAACCAGTGGAAGAAGCCACCCACTCACCGCATCCTTCCCAGGATGAAGCACACTGGGCACAATGCCCCCTCCAGAACCAGTGGAGAAGCCATCCACTCACCCCATCCTTCCCAGGATGAAGCACACTGGGCACAATGCCCCCTCCAGAACCAAATCCTTCCCAGGATGAAGCACACTGGGCACAGTGCCCCCTCCAGAACCAGTGGAAGAAGCCATTCACTAGAGAGACTGTGGCCTTGCACTCTCCAGGACCAAGCAGTGGGCAAATCACCCACTTGGGAGACGGTGGCTCTGCACTCCCCAGGACCAAGCAGTGGGCAAGTCACCCACTTGAGATACTGTGGCCTTGCACTCCCCAGGGCAGAATGATAGGCATGTTGCCCCCTCCAGGACCAGTGGCGTTGTGCCATCTTCCAGCTGAGGTGCCCCCATTCCCCGTCCCCCTGAGGTGCCTATTTTCGACCTGATGCCCCTGCAGTGTACTCTCGGTGTTGTTGCAGGAATTATGTTGGGGCTTGGACTTTGTGATGTGGCCCTGTGACCCACGGACATTGTGGACTGGGCAGTGTCCCTTGCATTGTAAATATGTATGTACTTTTAGATTTGGATGCACGTATTACTATTATATTTATCTCATTACACTCTTTTTACTCTATTTTGGTTGTCATTTTGTCATTGCATTATTCCTGAAGGGTACGGAGTGAATATGTAATGTTATTGCATCGGGTTGTGTGTGTGGTGTTGGGAGTGTTGCGTGTTGCGTGTGTGTGTCACTCTCTTTCCCCCCCATGTGTGCTAGGCGGCAGTACTCACCGTGGCCGTCTTCACCGGCGTTGGTGTTCATAGTGGAGCAGAAGGTAGAAGAGCATGAGGAAGACATGCAGCTCGGGCTCCATGGCGGCGTGGTTCTTCCTTGAATGTCCAGAGGTGAGACGTTTTCCTTCTGTGCAGTGTTTCCGCCATGCTTTTGATGTCATTGGTACCGCCCTGGAAAAGGTGGCAGATACATGGGTCCTATTACTGTGGGTGGTACTTTGCCTTCCGCCTGGCTGTTGGCAATTACCGCTGTTGTGCCTGTTGATTTCACCCTGGCAGTCAGTGTGTTAAAGTGGCTGTCTGAGCGGTTTCCGCCATGGTCATAATTTAATATTTCTTACCGCCAGCCTGTTGGCGGTATTACCGCCGCTTTATCACCGACCCCCAAGGTTGTAATGAGGGCCTATATGTGAGGGCATAGCTGCATAAGCAATATACCCCCACTGTGTCCTTGCCAAACCCGGGACAAAGTGAGTGAACAGAATACATGTGCTGGACACTGGTCAACACGAGTTTCCCAGCTACATGATGGACACTTTGCACCCTTGGTTGTTTGGTATCAAACAACTCAGAATGATAAATCCAAACTGGTACCAGTATTGGATTTATCCCTAACTGTACCCAGGGGCCACCTTAGAGGTGCTGTAGGAAAGTACCATCTTGCCTGGCATGTTACCCCCATTTTTCACTGTATATATGTTGTTTTAGTTGTATGTGTCACTGGGACCCTGGTAACCCAGGGCCCCAGTGCTCATAAGTGTGCCTGAATGTGTTACCTGTGTAGTGACTAACTGTCTCACTGAGGCTCTGCTAATCAGAACCTCAGTGGTTATGCTCACTCATTTCTTTCCAAATTGTCACTAACAGGCTAGTGACCATTTTTACCAATTTACATTGGCTTACTGGAACACCCTTATAATTCCCTAGTATATGGTACTGAGGTACCCAGGGTATTGGGGTTCCTGGAGATCCCTATGGGCTGCAGTATTTCTTTTGCCACCCATAGGGAGCTCTGACAATTCTTACACAGGCCTGCCACTGCAGCCTGAGTGAAATAACGTCCACTCCCCTGACCTGCACCTCCCCTGGGAGGTGTCCAGAGCTCCTCCAGTGTGCTCCAGACCTCTGCCATCTTGGAAACAGAGGTGCTGCTGGCACACTGGACTGCTCTGAGTGGCCAGTGCCACCAGGTGACGTCAGAGACTCCTTGTGATAGGCTCCTTCAGGTGTTGCTAGCCTATCCTCTCTCCTAGGTAGCCAAACCCTCTTTTCTGGCTATTTAGGGTCTCTGTCTCTGGGGAAACTTTAGATAACGAATGCAAGAGCTCAGCCGAGTTCCTCTGCATCTCTCTCTTCACCTTCTGATAAGGAATCGACTTCTGACCGCGCTGGAAGCCTGCAAAACTGCAACAAAGTAGCTAAGACGACTACTGCAACTCTGTAACGCTGATCCTGCCGCCTTCTCGACTGTTTTCCTGCTTGTGCATGCTGTGGGGGTAGTCTGCCTCCTCTCTGCACCAGAAGCTCCGAAGAAATCTCCCGTGGGTCGACGGAATCTTCCCCCTGCAACCGCAGGCACCAAAAAGCTGCATTACCGGTCCCTTGGGTCTCCTCTCAGCACGACGAGCGAGGTCCCTCGAATCCAGCGACTCTGTCCAAGTGACCCCCACAGTCCAGTGACTCTTCAGTCCAAGTTTGGTGGCGGTAAGTCCTTGCCTCACCTCGCTGGGCTGCATTGCTGGGAACCGAGACTTTTGCAGCTACTCCGGCCCCTGTGCACTTCCGGCAGAAATCCTTTGTGCACAGCCAAGCGTGGGTCCACGGCACTCTAACCTGCATTGCACGACGTTCTAAGTTGGTCTCCGGCGACGTGGGACTCCTTTGTGCGACTTCGGGTGAGCACTGTTTCACGCATCCTCGTAGTGCCTGTTTCTGGCACTTCTCCGGGTGCTACCTGCTGCTGAGGGGGCTCCTTGACTTGCTCGTCGTCCCCTCTCTCTCCTGGTCCAATTTGCGACCTCCTGGTCCCTCCAGGGCCACAGCAGTGTCCAAAAACGCTAACCGCACGATTTGCAGCTAGCAAGGCTTGTTGGCGTTCTTTCGGCGGGAAAACACTTCTGCACGACTCTCCACGGCGAGAGGGATCCGTCCACCAAAGGGGAAGGCTCTAGCCCTTTTCGTTCCTGCAGAAACCTCAGCTTCTTCTGTCCAGTAGAAGCTTCTTTGCACCCGCAGCTGGCATTTCCTGGGCATTTGCCCATCTCCGACTTGCTTGTGACTTTTGGACCTGGTCCCCTTGTTCCACAGGTACCCTAGATTGGAAGCAGTTGTTGCATTGTTGGTTTGTGTCTTTCCTGCATTATTCCTCTAATACGACTTCTTTGTCCTTAGGGGAACTTTAGTGCACTTTGCACTCACTTTTCAGGGTCTTGGGGGGGGTTATTTTTCTAACTCTCACTATTTTCTAATAGTCCCAGCGACCCTCTACAAGGTCACATAGGTTTGGGGTCCATTCGTGGTTTGCATTCCACTTTTGGAGTATATGGTTTGTGTTGCCCCTATCCCTATGTTTCCCAATTGCATCCTATTGTAACTATACATTGTTTGCACTGTTTTCTAAGACTATACTGCATATTTTTGCTATTGTGTATATATATCTTGTGTATATTTCCTATCCTCTCACTGAGGGTACACTCTAAGATACTTTGGCATATTGTCATAAAAATAAAGTACCTTTATTTTTAGTATAACTGTGTATTGTGTTTTCTTATGATATTGTGCATATGACACTAAGTGGTACTGTAGTAGATTCACACGTCTCCTAGTTCAGCCTAAGCTGCTCTGCTAAGCTACCATTATCTATCAGCCTAAGCTGCTAGACACCCTATACACTAATAAGGGATAACTGGGCCTGGTGCAAGGTGCAAGTACCCCTTGGTACTCACTACAAGCCAGTCCAGCCTCCTACAGGTGCCCCTGCAAAAGCTAACTACCCTGGCATGGTTGCTGACTCGTCCTATCTAGCTGCCACCTCCAGACAACCAATATACAAACCCTGAGGGAGAGATTCATCTCTCTGGTTTGTAGAACAATGCCCCTCCTGGGTGGAGGTGCTAACACCCCCTTCCTCAGGAATGTGCACTGACCTGGTGGTGAGCTTCAAAGGGCTAACCGCCTTTGAAGCTCAACCCCCAGGCCTGCTGCTAGCAGCAGATGGTAATCCCTGTGCAAACTCCCACTTTTGTTGAGAGCAAAGGCGGGAAATTCAAACAAAGAGTAGGAGATGTGGCATGCATCACCCCTAAGGTGTTCTGTGTGAGGCGGGCACTCCATTTCATTTTCCTCCATCTTGGATGGAATGAAAATAGTCAAACAGGGATAGGGACATTGCCCTTCCCACAGGAAGTGGTCACTTTAGTGGTTGTAGCCACCCTAAGGCAGTGCTTCATTTCTAAATAAAAACGTGCCAATGCCCAAAGCTTTCCTCTGAAACATGCAGCTGCTGCAATTAAATATGCAAGCACGGAATACTGAGGCAGCATAATTCTGAAGCCATGTTGGGCTTCTTTAATCATTCTCAGCCACTCCCTGCTCCTTCAGCTCAGTCTTGCAGCTTTCTGCTTTGTGACACTTTTTCATTTGTCTCTTCCTCCATCCTTTCCATATGTGTCTTTTGCTTGCAGTAAATGCTTGAGGCAGAAAATAAGTTCCAGCCCTCAAACATAAGTGCTGATGCCCTGCACCAGAAACCACTAGCTCAAATGAAGCACTGCCCTAAGGTAGATGGCCCATTATTCACTACTAGGTTCCCCCTAAAACGCCCACTAAATACAGTATTTAGTGGGCATCCCTAGACCGGGAAATCAGATTTGACGGACGAAAGAAGACCAGCACCAAGAAGATCCAAGGCACAAGAGCTGTGGACCTGCTGCAAAAAAGAACAGGCACCAAATTCTGCCTGCTGCACCCAGGACCCAACAATCACAACTGAGGAGCTGCTGGACAACTGGAAAAACTCTAAAGAACCCCAGAGGACATCCAGGCTTTGAAAATCGCCATAGAACTCCCTCCAGAGTGGAGGTACCACTCAACAGCAGCAAGAAACCAGCAAGCCAGTGAGGGTCACTTCACCGACCAGCCGCTAACTCCCGAACCGGACGCCACAGCTGGACCAAATGAGACACCAATGACCGTGAAGACAAACCCTGCTAGTGTGCCAAGTTTGGTGGCACTGCACCCTCCAGTGGTCAAACCGTACCAATACCCTAGGTATTGGTCAGCTAACGTACACCAAGAAAACCAGCCCGCCGTGGCTGAAAAAGGACCAGGAGGAAGCCCCAGTTAAGGGACTTCAGGAACATCCTGGACCTCCCCATCAGAGTACCCCCGTTGTCCGGCAAACGAGCCGTGAACCAACTTACCTCCTGCTCCAGAGGGCATTCATGTGCATAGCTCCTGGCTCACCGCTTCGCTGTGCACCCAGTCGCCCTGTGCTCTGCACCTAACAACCTGCTGTGCCTTAAGGGTCCCGCACCCCTTGTGACCTCAAGGAACCATCTTTAAACTTACCTGGGCAGTGCTTTTCTAAGTGGTTCCTTGCAGCGGCCCTGCACCAGCTCCATAGACTTTCTCCCACTGCTTCTGCCAGAACTGGGAGCCGCCCAAACTCCTCCAGCTGGCACAGCGTGCCCACCGACGACCTCAACCAATCTGCAAAAGAAGAACTTGGTAAGCCGACTGTACGATTTTATATGTATTTTTAAAGGCGAACTTCCATTGATTTCTATAGTGCGTAACTATGCACAAAAATACTTTTTATTAAACTTGAAAAATTCATATCTCTAAAAGTACTTGACCAGTTTTTATAATTTTGGTCTTAAAATGTACATAAACATCTGAAGGATTTTTACAAATTGGTCTTGTGTTATTCCTTTGAGTGTGTGAGTTGCATGATTGATGCTGTGAGTACAACAACTGCTTTGCACTTCTCCAAGATTGGCCTAACTGCTCGACCAAGCTCCCATCAAAATTAGAGCATTAGGTGGTCTAGTTTTTACCTCTGGAAACCAACCTGTGATTGCCTGAACGCCCTGCTCAGTGTGCCTAGCTTTGCACACTACATAGAAGGCCAGCCTACTACACACAGACACACACACTGCTCCAACAGACACACACACACTCACAGACACACTGCTCCAACAGACATACACATTCAGACACTCTCACAGACACACTCACACACTGAGACACAGACACACTCTCATAGACACAAACACACTCAGACACACTGCTCCAACTGACACACACTGCTCCAACACACACTCACACAGGCACTCTCACAGGCACACACACACACACACACACACTGAGACACTGCTCCAACAGATACACACACTGATCCAACACACACTCACACACATTCACACAGAAACACACTGCTCCAACAGACGCACACACAAACATTCACAGGTACACACACTGCTCCGACAGACACTACATAGACACACACACTGCTCCAACAGACACACATGCACTCACACACACCGATACACACAGACACACACACTGCTCTAACAGACACACACACATTCACACACACACTGCTCAAGCAGACACACACACTCATCCACACACAGACCCACACACTTCAACAGACGGGCACACATCAACACACACACACTGCTCCAACAGACACACACTGCTCCAAAAGACACACACACATACGCACGCATAGAGATGCACACACTGCTTCATCACACACACACTTACACATATTCACACAAACACACACTGCTCCAGCAGACAGAGACAGACAGACACACACTGCATCAACAGACACACACACTTGTAGAGATACACACACACACACATACATTGTACATGGCCACAACCTGAGGCGAGCAATATATGAAACTGCTTGTGCTGAGCACCATGGGCGAGTCCGGGGTAAGACACAGCCCAGCAGAGTGCCCACCGCAGCTGGCACAGTACGCCAGCACATGATTCTGTTTCTTGCACAGCTTTCTGTTTCTGGTACAGCTCTATGTTTCCTACACAGCTCTCTGTTTCCTGCACGCACTGGTGCACATGACGCTGTGAGAAAGTGCCTCTTTCTAGCCTTGTTACCCCCACTTTTGGCCTGTTTGTGAGTGTATGTCAGGGTGTTTTCACTGTCTCACTGGGATCCTGCTAGCCAGGGCACAGTGCTCATAGTGAAAACCCTATGTTTTCAGTATGTTTGTTATGTGTCACTGGGACCCTGCTAGCCAGGACCCCAGTGCTCATAAGTATGTGCCCTGTATGTGTTCCCTGTGTGGTGCCTAACTGTATCACTGAGGCTCTGCTAACCAGAACCTCAGTGTTTATGCTCTCTCTGCTTTTAAAATTGTCACTGCAGGCTAGTGACTAAATTTACCAATTCTCATTGGCACACTGGAACACCCTTATAATTCCCTAGTATATGGTACTTAGGTACCCAGGGTATTGGGGTTCCAGGAGATCCCTATGGGCTGCAGCATTTCTTGTGCCACCCATAGGGAGATCTGACAATTCTTACACAGGCCTGCCAGTGCAGCCTGAGTGAAATAACGTCCACGTTATTTCACAGCCATTTACCACTGCACTTAAGTAACTTATAAGTCACCTATATGTCTAACCTTTACCTGGTAAAGGTTGGGTGCTAAGTTACTTAGTGTGTGGGCACCCTGGCACTAGCCAAAGTGCCCCCACATTGTTCAGGGCAAATTCCCCGGACTTTGTGAGTGCGGGGACACCATTACATGTGTGCACTATACATATGTCACGACATATGTATAGCGTCACAATGGTAACTCCGAACATGGCCAAGTAACATGTCCAAGATCATGGAATTGTCACCCCATTGGCAGTGGGGAGACAATTCCATGATCCCCCGAGTCTCTAGCTCAGACCCGGGTACTGCCAAACTACCTTTCCCGGGGTTTCACTGCAGCTGCAGTTGCTGCCAACCCCTCAGACAGGTTTCTGCCCTCCTGGGGTCCAGCCAGGCTTGGCCCAGGAAGGCAGAACAAAGGACTTCCTCCCTCTGGAAAAAGGTGTTAGGGCTTGGGAGGAGTAGCCTCCCCCAGCCTCTGGAAATGCTTTCATTCTCATTCCACTTCTAGAGTATATGGTTTGTGTTGCCCCTATTCCTAAGTGTCCCCATTGCATCCTATTGTAACTATACATTCTATTACTGCATATTTTGGTATTGTGTACATATATCTTGTGTATATTTGCTATCCTCATACTGAGGGTACTCACTGAGATACTTTTGGCATATTGTCATAAAAATAAAGTACCTTTATTTTTAGTATATCTGTGTATTGTGTTTTCTTATGATATTGTGCAAGTGACACTAGTGGTACTGTAGGAGCTTCACTCGTCTCCTAGTTCAGCCTAAGCTGCTCTGCTAAGCTACCATTATCTATCAGCCTAAGCTGCTAGACACCCTATACACTAATAAGGGATACCTGGGCCTGGTGCAAGGTGCAAGTACCCCTTGGTAGTCACTACAAGCCAGTCCAGCCTCCTACAGACGCACACTGAGCAGCGAGGGAAGAAGCTGCCAAGTCGGTGTGTAGACACACAGCATCGGATGAGAGCACCAACAACCGCAGCCAAAAGACACACTGCAGCCGGAGAGGACCCATCCTGAGGGCCAGGGTGGAGCATGGAGAAACATACACAGATACAGCAGAGCAACACAACACACACCCAGAGGGGCAGGTGAGGCATGGAGAAACACACACAGATACAGCAGAGCAACACAACACACACCCAGAGAGGCAGGTGAGGCATGGAGAAACACACACAGATACAGCAGAGCAACACAGCACACACCCAGAGAGGCAGGGTGGGGCATGGAGAAACAGACACAGATACAGCAGAACAACACAGCACACACCCAGAGGAGCAGGTGAGGCATGGAGAAACACAAACAGATACAGCAGAGCAACACAGCACACACCCAGAGGAGCACAGCACAGCATGGAGAAACACACACAGATACATATATAGGGGAGCAACACAACACACACCCATAGGAGCACAGTGGGGCATGGAGAAACACACACAGATACAGCAGGGCAACACAACATACACCCAGAGGGGCAGGTGAGGCATGGAGAAACACACACAGATACAGCAGGGCAACACAACACACACCCATAGGAGCACAGCGCGGCATGGAGAAACACACACAGATACAGCAGAGCAACGCAACACACACCCATAGGAGCACAGTGGGGCATGGAGAAACACACACAGATACAGCAGAGCAACACAACACACACCCATAGGAGCACAGTGGGGCATGGAGAAACACACACAGATACAGCAGGGAACACAGCACACACCCAGAGGGGCACAGTGGGGATGGAGAAACACACACAGATACAGCAGGGCAACACAACACACTCCCAGAGGGGCAGGTGGGGCATGGAGAAACACACACAGATACAGCAGAGCAACACAGCACACAACCAGAGGAGCACAGCGCAGCATACAGAAACACACACCGATACAGCAGAGCAACACAACACACACCCAGAGGAGCACAGCGCGGCATGGAGAAACACACACCGATACAGCAGAGCAACACAACACACACCCAGAGGAGCACAGCGCGGCATGGAGAAACACACACAGATACATATATAGGGGAGCAACACAACACACACCCAGAGGGGCACAGTGGGGCTTGTAGAAACACACACAGATACAGCAGAGCAACACAACACACACCCAGACGAGCACAGTGGGGCATGGAGAAACACACACAGATACAGCAGAGCAACACAACACACACCCAGAGGGGCACAGTGGGGCATGGAGAAACACACACAGATACAGCAGGGCAACACAACACACACCCAGAGGGGCAGGTGAGGCATGGAGAAACACACACAGATACAGCAGAGCAACACAGCACACACCCAGAGGAGCACAGCGTGGCATGGAGAAACACACACAGATACATATATAGGGGAACAACACAACACACACCCATAGGAGCACAGTGGGGCATGAAGAAACACACACAGATACAGCAGGGAACACACACCCAGAGGGGCAGATGAGGAATGGAGAAACACACACAGATACAGCAGAGCAACACAACACACACCCAGAGGAGCACAGCGCGGCATGGAGAAACACACACAGATACAGCAGAGCAACACAACACACACCCAGAGGGGCAGGTGAGGCATGGAGAATCACACACAGATACAGCAGAGCAACACAACACACACCCAGAGGGGCAGGGTGGGGCAAGGAGAAACACACACAGATACAGCAGAGCAACACAACACACACCCAGAGGGACAGGTGAGGCATGGAGAAACACACACAGATACAGCAGAGCAACACAACACACACCCAGAGGAGCACAGCGCGGCATGGAGAAACACACAGAGATACAGCAGAGCAACACAACACACACCCAGAGGGGCAGGTGAGGCATGAAGAAACACACACAGATACAGCAGGGCAACACAACACACACCCAGAGGAGCACAGTGGGGCATGGAGAAACACACACAGATACAGCAGGGCAACACAACACACACCCAGAGGGGCAGGTGAGGCAAGGAGAAACACACACAGATACAGCAGAGCAACACAACACACACCCACAGGAGCACAGTGGGGCATGGAGAAACACACACAGATACAGCAGAGCAACACAACACACACCCAGAGGAGCACAGCGCAGCATAGAGAAACACACACCGATACAGCAGAGCAACACAACACACACCCAGAGGAGCACAGCGCGGCATGGAGAAACACACACAGATACATATATAGGGGAGCAACACAACACACACCCATAGGAGCACAGTGGGGCATGGAGAAACACACACAGATACAGCAGAGCAACACAACACACACCCAGAGGAGCACAGCGCGGCATGGAGAAACACACACAGATACAGCAGGGCAACACAGCACACACCCAGAGGGGCAGGGTGGGGCATGGAGAAACACACACAGATACAGCAGAGCAACACAACACACACCCAGAGGGGCAGGGTGGGGCAAGGAGAAACACACACAGATACAGCAGAGCAACACAACACACACCCAGAGGGACAGGTGAGGCATGGAGAAACACACACAGATACAGCAGAGCAACACAACACACACCCAGAGGAGCACAGCGCGGCATGGAGAAACACACAGAGATACAGCAGAGCAACACAACACACACCCAGAGGGGCAGGTGAGGCATGAAGAAACACACACAGATACAGCAGGGCAACACAACACACACCCAGAGGAGCACAGTGGGGCATGGAGAAACACACACAGATACAGCAGGGCAACACAACACACACCCAGAGGGGCAGGTGAGGCAAGGAGAAACACACACAGATACAGCAGAGCAACACAACACACACCCACAGGAGCACAGTGGGGCATGGAGAAACACACACAGATACAGCAGAGCAACACAACACACACACAGAGGAGCACAGCGCAGCATAGAGAAACACACACCGATACAGCAGAGCAACAAAACACACACCCAGAGGAGCACAGCGCAGCATGGAGAAACACACACAGATACATATATAGGGGAGCAACACAACACACACCCATAGGTGCACAGTGGGGCATGGAGAAACACACACAGATACAGAAGAGCAACACAACACACACCCAGAGGAGCACAGCGCGGCATGGAGAAACACACACAGATACAGCAGGGCAACACAGCACACACCCAGAGGGGCAGGGTGGGGCATGGAGAAACACACACAGATACAGCAGAGCAACACAACACACACCCAGAGGGGCAGGTGAGGCATGGAGAAACACACACAGATACAACAGAGCAACACAGCACACAACCAGAGGAGCACAGCGCAGCATAGAGAAACACACACCGATACAGCAGAGCAACACAACACACACCCAGAGGAGCACAGCGCAGCATAGAGAAACACACACAGATACAGCAGAGCAACACAACACACACCCAGAGGAGCACAGTGCGGCATCGAGAAACACACACAGATACATATATAGGGGAGCAACACAACACACACCCATAGGAGCACAGTGGGGCATGGAGAAACACACACAGATACAGCAGGGCAACACAACACACACCGAGAGGGGCAGGTGAGGCATGGAGAAACACACACAGATACAGCAGAGCAACACAACACACACCCAAAGGGGCAGGGAGAAACACACACAGATACAGCAGAGCAACACAACACACACCCAGAGGAGCACAGTGGCGCATGGAGAAACACACACAGATACAGCAGGGCAACACAACACACACCCAGAGGGGCAGGAGAGGCATGGAGAAACACACACAGATACAGCAGAGCAACACAACACACACCCAAAGGGGCAGGGAGAAACACACACAGATACAGCAGAGCAACACAACACACACCCAGAGGAGCACAACGCGGCATGGAGAAACACACACAGATACAGCAGAGCAACACAACACACACCCAGAGGAGCACAGCGCGGCATGGAGAAACACACACAGATACAGCAGAACAACACAGCACACACCCAGAGGAGCACAGTGGGGCATAGAGAAACACACACTGATACAGCAGAGCAACACAACACACACCCAGAGGACCACAGTGGGGCATGGAGAAACACACACAGATACAGCAGAGCAACACATCACACACCCAGAGGAGCACAGCGCAGCATAGAGAAACACACACCGATACAGCAGAGCAACACAACACACACCCAGAGGAGCACAGCGCGGCATGGAGAATCACACACAGATACAGCAGAGCAACACAACACACACCCAGAGGAGCACAGTGGCGCATGGAGAAACACACACAGATACATCAGAGCAACACAACACACACCCAGAGGAGCACAGTGGGGCATGGAGAAACACACACAGATACAGCAGAACAACACAACACACACCCAAAGGGGCAGGGAGAAACACACACAGATACAGCAGAGCAACACAACACACACCCAGAGGAGCACAGTGCGGCATGGAGAAACACACACAGATACAGCAGAGCAACACAACACACACCCAGAGGAGCACAGCGCGGCATGGAGAAACACAAAAAGATACGTATATAGGGGAGCAACACAACACACACCGATAGGAGCACAGTGGGGCATGAAGAAACACACACAGATACAGCAGAGGAACACAGCACACACCCAGAGGAGCACAGTGGGGCATGGAGAAACACACACAGATACAGCAGAGCAACACAACACACACCTAGAGGAGCACAGCGCGGCATGGAGAAACACACAAAGATACATATATAGGGGAGCAACAAAACACACACCAATAGGAGTACAGTGGGGCATGGAGAAACACACACAGATACAGCAGAGCAACACAACACACACCCAGAGGAGCACAGTGGGGCATGGAGAAACACACACAGATACAGCAGAACAACACAGCACACACCCAGAGGAGCACAGTGGGGCATAGAGAAACACACACAGATACAGCAGGGCAACACAACACACACCCAGAGGAGCACAGTGGGGCATGGAGAAACACACACAGATACAGCAGAGCAACACAGCACACACCCAGAGGAGCACAGCGCAGCATAGAGAAACACACACCGATACAGCAGAGCAACACAACACACACCCAGAGGAGCACAGCGCGGCATGGAGAATCACACGCAGATACAGCAGAGCAACACAACACACACCCAGAGGAGCACAGTGGCGCATGGAGAAACACACACAGATACAGCAGAGCAACACAACACACACCCAGAGGAGCACAGTGGGGCATGGAGAAACACACACAGATACAGCAGAACAACACAACACACACCCAAAGGGGCAGGGAGAAACACACACAGATACAGCAGAGCAACACAACACACACCCAGAGGAGCACAGTGCGGCATGGAGAAACACACACAGATACAGCAGAGCAACACAACACACACCCAGAGGAGCACAGCGCGGCATGGAGAAACACACAAAGATACGTATATAGGGGAGCAACACAACACACACCGATAGGAGCACAGTGGGGCATGAAGAAACACACACAGATACAGCAGAGCAACACAGCACACACCCAGAGGAGCACAGTGGGGCATGGAGAAACACACACAGATACAGCAGAGCAACACAGCACACACCCAGAGGGGCAGGGTGGGGCATGGAGAAACACTCACAGATACAGCAGAGCAACACAACACACACCCAGAGGGGCAGGTGAGACATGGAGAAACACACACAGATACAGCAGAGCAACACAGCACACATCCAGAGGAGCACAGTGGGGCATGGATAAACACACACAGATACAGCAGAGCAACACAGCACACACCCAGAGGAGCACAGTGGGGCATGGAGAAACACACACAGATACAGCAGAGCAACACACCACACACCCAGAGGGGCAGGTGAGGCATTGAGAAACACACACAGATACAGCAGAGCAACACAACACACACCCAAAGGGGTCAGGGTGGGGCAGGGAGAAACACACACAGATACAGCAGAGCAACACAGCACACACCCAGAGGAGCACAGTGGGGCATGGAGAAACACACACAGATACAACAGAGCAACACAACACACACCCAGAGGGACAGGTGAGGCATGGAGAAACACACACAGATACAGCAGAGCAACACAACACACACCCAGAGGGGCAGGGTGGGGCAGGGAGAAACACACACAGATACAGCAGAGCAACACAACACACATCCACAGGAGCACAGTGGGGCATGGAGAAACACACACAGATACAGCAGGGAACACAGCACACACCCAGAGGGGCACAGTGGGGATGGAGAAACACACACAGATACAGCAGAACAACACAGCACACACCCAGAGGGGCAGGGTGGGGCAAGGAGAAACACACACAGATACAGCAGAGCAACACAACACACACCCAAAGGGGCAGATGGGGCAAGGAGAAACATACACAGATACAGGAGAGCAACACAGCACACACCCAGAGGGGCAGGGTGGGGCATGGAGATACACACACAGATACAGCAGAGCAACACCACACGCACCCAGAGGGGCAGGGTGGGGCATGGAGACACACACAGATACAGCAGAGCAACACCACACGCACCCAGAGGGGCACAGTGCGGCATGGAGAGACACACACAGATACAGCAGAGCAACACAACACACACCCAGAGGAGCACAGTGGGGCATGGAGAAACACACACAGATACAGCAGAGCAACACAACACACACACAGAGAGGCACGTGAGGCATGGAGAAACACACACAGATACAGCAGAGCAACACAGCACACAACCAGAGGAGCACAGCGCAGCATACAGAAACACACACCGATACAGCAGAGCAACACAACACACACCCAGAGGAGCACAGCGCGGCATGGAGAAACACACACCGATACAGCAGAGCAACACAACACACACCCAGAGGAGCACAGCGCGGCATGGAGAAACACACACAGATACATATATAGGGGAGCAACACAACACACACCCAGAGGGGCACAGTGGGGCATGTAGAAACACACACAGATACAGCAGAGCAACACAACACACACCCAGAGGAGCACAGTGGGGCATGAAGAAACACACACAGATACAGCAGAGCAACACAACACACACCCAGAGGGGCACAGTGGGGCATGGAGAAACACACACAGATACAGCAGGGCAACACAACACACACCCAGAGGGGCAGGTGAGGCATGGAGAAACACACACAGATACAGCAGAGCAACACAGCACACACCCAGAGGAGCACAGCGTGGCATGGAGAAACACACACAGATACATATATAGGGGAAAAACACAACACACACCCATAGGAGCACAGTGGGGCATGAAGAAACACACACAGATACAGCAGGGAACACACACCCAGAGGGGCAGGTGAGGAATGGAGAAACACACACAGATACAGCAGAGCAACACAACACACACCCAGAGGAGCACAGCGCGGCATGGAGAAACACACACAGATACAGCAGAGCAACACAACACACACCCAGAGGGGCAGGTGAGGCATGGAGAATCACACACAGATACAGCAGAGCAACACAACACACACCCAGAGGGGCAGGGTGGGGCAAGGAGAAACACACACAGATACAGCAGAGCAACACAACACACACCCAGAGGAGCACAGCGCGGCATGGAGAAACACACAGAGATACAGCAGAGCAACACAACACACACCCAGAGGGGCAGGTGAGGCATGAAGAAACACACACAGATACAGCAGGGCAACACAACACACACCCAGAGGAGCACAGTGGGGCATGGAGAAACACACACAGATACAGCAGGGCAACACAACACACACCCAGAGGGGCAGGTGAGGCAAGGAGAAACACACACAGATACAGCAGAGCAACACAACACACACCCACAGGAGCACAGTGGGGCATGGAGAAACACACACAGATACAGCAGAGCAACACAACACACACCCAGAGGAGCACAGCGCAGCATAGAGAAACACACACCGATACAGCAGAGCAACACAACACACACCCAGAGGAGCACAGCGCGGCATGGAGAAACACACACAGATACATATATAGGGGAGCAACACAACACACACCCATAGGAGCACAGTGGGGCATGGAGAAACACACACAGATACAGCAGAGCAACACAACACACACCCAGAGGAGCACAGCGCGGCATGGAGAAACACACACAGATACAGCAGGGCAACACAGCACACACCCAGAGGGGCAGGGTGGGGCATGGAGAAACACACACAGATACAGCAGAGCAACACAACACACACCCAGAGGGGCAGGTGAGGCATGGAGAAACACACACAGATACAACAGAGCAACACAGCACACAACCAGAGGAGCACAGCGCAGCATAGAGAAACACACACCGATACAGCAGAGCAACACAACACACACCCAGAGGAGCACAGCGCAGCATAGAGAAACACACACCGATACAGCAGAGCAACACAACACACACCCAGAGGAGCACAGCGCGGCATCGAGAAACACACACAGATACATATATAGGGGAGCAACACAACACACACCCAGAAGAGCACAGTGGGGCATGGAGAAACACACACAGATACAGCAGGGCAACACAACACACACCGAGAGGGGCAGGTGAGGCATGGAGAAACACACACAGATACAGCAGAGCAACACAACACACACCCAAAGGGGCAGGGAGAAACACACACAGATACAGCAGAGCAACACAACACACACCCAGAGGAGCACAGTGGCGCATGGAGAAACACCCACAGATACAGCAGGGCAACACAACACACACCCAGAGGGGCAGGTGAGGCATGGAGAAACACACACAGATACAGCAGAGCAACACAACACACACCCAAAGGGGCAGGGAGAAACACACACAGATACAGCAGAGCAACACAACACACACCCAGAGGAGCACAACGCGGCATGGAGAAACACACACAGATACAGCAGAGCAACACAACACACACCCAGAGGAGCACAGCGCGGCATGGAGAAACACACAAAGATACATATATAGGGGAGCAACAAAACACACACCGATAGGAGCACAGTGGGGCATGGAGAAACACACACAGATACAGCAGAGCAACACAACACACACCCAGAGGAGCACAGTGGGGCATGGAGAAACACACACAGATACAGCAGAACAACACAGCACACACCCAGAGGAGCACAGTGGGGCATAGAGAAACACACACTGATACAGCAGAGCAACACAACAGACACCCAGAGGAGCACAGTGGGGCATGGAGAAACACACACAGATACAGCAGAGCAACACAGCACACACCCAGAGGAGCACAGCGCAGCATAGAGAAACACACACCGATACAGCAGAGCAACACAACACACACCCAGAGGAGCACAGCGCGGCATGGAGAATCACACACAGATACAGCAGAGCAACACAACACACACCCAGAGGAGCACAGTGGCGCATGGAGAAACACACACAGATACAGCAGAGCAACACAACACACACCCAGAGGAGCACAGTGGGGCATGGAGAAACACACACAGATACAGCAGAACAACACAACACACACCCAAAGGGGCAGGGAGAAACACACACAGATACAGCAGAGCAACACAACACACACCCAGAGGAGCACAGTGCGGCATGGAGAAACACACACAGATACAGCAGAGCAACACAACACACACCCAGAGGAGCACAGCGCGGCATGGAGAAACACACAAAGATACGTATATAGGGGAGCAACACAACACACACCGATAGGAGCACAGTGGGGCATGAAGAAACACACACAGATACAGCAGAGTAACACAGCACACACCCAGAGGAGCACAGTGGGGCATGGAGAAACACACACAGATACAGCAGAGCAACACAACACACACCCAGAGGAGCACAGCGCGGCATGGAGAAACACACAAAGATACATATATAGGGGAGCAACAAAACACACACCGATAGGAGTACAGTGGGGCATGGAGAAACACACACAGATACAGCAGAGCAACACAACACACACCCAGAGGAGCACAGTGGGGCATGGAGAAACACACACAGATACAGCAGAACAACACAGCACACACCCAGAGGAGCACAGTGGGGCATAGAGAAACACACACCGATACAGCAGAGCAACACAACACACACCCAGAGGAGCACAGTGGGGCATGGAGAAACACACACAGATACAGCAGAGCAACACAGCACACACCCAGAGGAGCACAGCGCAGCATAGAGAAACACACACCGATACAGCAGAGCAACACAACACACACCCAGAGGAGCACAGCGCGGCATGGAGAATCACACACAGATACAGCAGAGCAACACAACACACACCCAGAGGAGCACAGTGGCGCATGGAGAAACACACACAGATACAGCAGAGCAACACAACACACACCCAGAGGAGCACAGTGGGGCATGGAGAAACACACACAGATACAGCAGAACAACACAACACACACCCAAAGGGGCAGGGAGAAACACACACAGATACAGCAGAGCAACACAACACACACCCAGAGGAGCACAGTGCGGCATGGAGAAACACACAAAGATACGTATATAGGGGAGCAACACAACACACACCGATAGGAGCACAGTGGGGCATGAAGAAACACACACAGATACAGCAGAGCAACACAGCACACACCCAGAGGAGCACAGTGGGGCATGGAGAAACACACACAGATACAGCAGAGCAACACAGCACACACCCAGAGGGGCAGGGTGGGGCATGGAGAAACACACACAGATACAGCAGAGCAACACAACACACACCCAGAGGGGCAGGTGAGACATGGAGAAACACACACAGATACAGCAGAGCAACACAGCACACATCCAGAGGAGCACAGTGGTGCATGGATAAACACACACAGATACAGCAGAGCAACACAGCACACACCCAGAGGAGCACAGTGGGGCATGGAGAAACACACACAGATACAGCAGAGCAACACACCACACACCCAGAGGGACAGGTGAGGCATTGAGAAACACACACAGATACAGCAGAGCAACACAACACACACCCAAAGGGGCAGGGTGGGGCAGGGAGAAACACACACAGATACAGCAGAGCAACACAGCATACACCCAGAGGAGCACAGTGGGGCATGGAGAAACACACACAGATACAACAGAGCAACACAACACACACCCAGAGGGACAGGTGAGGCATGGAGAAACACACACAGATACAGCAGAGCAACACAACACACACCCAGAGGGGCAGGGTGGGGCAGGGAGAAACACACACAGATACAGCAGAGCAACACAACACACACCCACAGGAGCACAGTGGGGCATGGAGAAACACACACAGATACAGCAGGGAACACAGCACACACCCAGAGGGGCACAGTGGGGATGGAGAAACACACACAGATACAGCAGAACAACACAGCACACACCCAGAGGGGCAGGGTGGGGCAAGGAGAAACACACACAGATACAGCAGAGCAACACAACACACACCCAAAGGGGCAGATGGGGCAAGGAGAAACATACACAGATACAGCAGAGCAACACAGCACACACCCAGAGGGGCAGGGTGGGGCATGGAGATACACACACAGATACAGCAGAGCAACACCAGACGCACCCAGAGGGGCAGGGTGGGGCATGGAGACACACACACAGATACAGCAGAGCAACACCACACGCACCCAGAGGGGCACAGTGCGGCATGGAGAGAAACACACAGATACAGCAGAGCAACACAACACACACCCAGAGGAGCACAGTGGGGCATGGAGAAACACACACAGATACAGCAGAGCAACACAACACACACACAGAGAGGCAGGTGAGGCATGGAGAAACACACACAGATACAGCAGAGCAACACAACACACACCCAGAGGGGCAGGGTGGGGCATGGAGAAACACATACACAGATACAGCAGAGCAACACAACACACACCCAGAGGAGCACAGCGCAGCATAGAGAAACACACACCGATACAGCAGAGCAACACAACACACACCCAGAGGAGCACAGCGCGGCATGGAGAAACACACACAGATACATATATAGGGGAGCAACACAACACACACCCATAGGAGCACAGTGGGGCATGGAGAAACACATACAGCAGGGCAACACAACACACACCCAGAGGAGCACAGTGGGGCATGGAGAAACACACACAGATACAGCAGGGCAACACAACACACACCCAGAGGGACAGGTGAGGCATGGAGAAACACACACAGATACAGCAGAGCAACACAACACACATCCAAAGGGGCAGGGAGAAACACACACAGATACAGCAGAGCAACACAACACACACCCAGAGGAGCACAGCGCGGCATGGAGAAACACACACCGATACAGCAGAGCAACACAACACACACCCAAAGGGGCGGGTGAGGCATGGAGAAACACACAAAGATACATATATAGGGGAGCAACACAACACACACCAATAGGAGCACAGTGGGGTATGAAGAAACACACACAGATACAGCAGAGCAACACAACACACACCCAGAGGAGCACAGTGGGGCATGGAGAAACACACACAGATACAGCAGAACAACACAGCACACACCCAGAGGAGCACAGTGGGGCATGGAGAAACATACACAGATACAGCAGAGCAACACAGCACACACCCAGAGGGTCAGGGTGGGGCATGGAGAAACACACACAGATACAGCAGAGCAACACAACACACACCCAGAGGGGCAGGTGAGGCATGGAGAAACACACACAGATACAGCAGAGCAACACAACACACACCCAAAGGGGCAGGTGGGGCAAGGAGAAACATACAGAGATACAGCAGAGCAACACAGCACACACCCAGAGGGGCAGGGTGGGCCAAGGAGAAACACACACAGATACAGCAGAGCAACACAACACACACCCAAAGGGGCAGGTGGGGCAAGGAGAAACATACACAGATACAGCAGAGCAACACAGCACACACCCAGAGGGGCAGGGAGAAACACACACAGATACAGCAGAGCAACACAACACACACCCAGAGGAGCACAGCGCAGTATGGAGAAACACACACAGATACAGCAGAGCAACACAACATGCACCCAGAGGGGCAGGGTGGGGCATGGAGACACACACACAGATACAGCAGAGCAACACCACACGCACCCAGAGGGGCAGGGTGGGGCATGGAGACACACACACAGATACAGCAGAGCAACACCACACGCACCCAGAGGGGCACAGTGGGGCATGGAGAAACACACACAGATACAGCAGAGCAACACAACACACACCCAGAGGAGCACAGCGCGGCATGGAGAAACACACCCAGATACAGCAGAACAACACAACACACACCCAGAGGGGCACAGTGCGGCATGGAGAGACACACACAGATACAGCAGAGCAACACAACACACACCCATAGGAGCACAGTGGGGCATGGAGAAACACACACAGATACAGCAGAGCAGCACAACAAACACCCAGAGAGGCAGGTGAGGCATGGAGAAACACACACAGATACAGCAGAGCAACACAACACACACCCAAAGGGGCAGGTGGGGCAAGGAGAAACATACACAGATACAGCAGAGCAACACAGCACACAGCCAGAGGGGCAGGGTGGGGCATGGAGAAACACACACAGATACTGCAGAGCAACACAACACACACACAGAGGAGCACAGCGCAGCATAGAGAAACACCACCGATACAGCAGAGCAACACAACACACACCCAGAGGAGCACAGCGCGGCATGGAGAAACACACACAGATACATATATAGGGGAGCAACACAACACACACCCATAGGAGCACAGTGGGGCATGGAGAAACACACACAGATACAGCAGGGCAACACAACACACACTCAGAGGAGCACAGTGGGGAATGGAGAAACACACACAGATACAGCAGGGCAACACAACACACACCCAGAGTGGCAGGTGAGGCATGGAGAAACACACACAGATACAGCAGAGCAACACAACACACACCCAAAGGGGCAGGTGGGGCAAGGAGAAACACTCTCAGATACAGCAGAGCAACACAACACACACCCATAGGAGCACAGTGGGGCATGGAGAAACACACACAGATACAGCAGAGCAACACAGCACACACCGAGAGGGGCAGGGTGGGGCATGGAGAAACACACACAGATACAGTAGAGCAACACAGCACACACCCAGAGGGGCAGGTGAGGCATGGAGAAACACACACAGATACAGCAGAGCAACACAACACACACCCAGAGGGGCAGGTGAGGCATGGAGACACACACACAGATACAGCAGAGCAACACCACACGCACCCAGAGGGGCACAGTGCGGCATGGAGAGAAACACACAGATACAGCAGAGCAACACAACACACACCCAGAGGAGCACAGTGGGGCATGGAGAAACACACACAGATACAGCAGAGCAACACAACACACACACAGAGAGGCAGGTGAGGCATGGAGAAACACACACAGATACAGCAGAGCAACACAACACACACCCAGAGGGGCAGGGTGGGGCATGGAGAAACACATACACAGATACAGCAGAGCAACACAACACACACCCAGAGGAGCACAGCGCAGCATAGAGAAACACACACCGATACAGCAGAGCAACACAACACACACCCAGAGGAGCACAGCGCGGCATGGAGAAACACACACAGATACATATATAGGGGAGCAACACAACACACACCCATAGGAGCACAGTGGGGCATGGAGAAACACATACAGCAGGGCAACACAACACACACCCAGAGGAGCACAGTGGGGCATGGAGAAACACACACAGATACAGCAGGGCAACACAACACACACCCAGAGGGACAGGTGAGGCATGGAGAAACACACACAGATACAGCAGAGCAACACAACACACATCCAAAGGGGCAGGGAGAAACACACACAGATACAGCAGAGCAACACAACACACACCCAGAGGAGCACAGCGCGGCATGGAGAAACACACACCGATACAGCAGAGCAACACAACACACACCCAAAGGGGCGGGTGAGGCATGGAGAAACACACAAAGATACATATATAGGGGAGCAACACAACACACACCAATAGGAGCACAGTGGGGTATGAAGAAACACACACAGATACAGCAGAGCAACACAACACACACCCAGAGGAGCACAGTGGGGCATGGAGAAACACACACAGATACAGCAGAACAACACAGCACACACCCAGAGGAGCACAGTGGGGCATGGAGAAACATACACAGATACAGCAGAGCAACACAGCACACACCCAGAGGGTCAGGGTGGGGCATGGAGAAACACACACAGATACAGCAGAGCAACACAACACACACCCAGAGGGGCAGGTGAGGCATGGAGAAACACACACAGATACAGCAGAGCAACACAACACACACCCAAAGGGGCAGGTGGGGCAAGGAGAAACATACAGAGATACAGCAGAGCAACACAGCACACACCCAGAGGGGCAGGGTGGGCCAAGGAGAAACACACGCAGATACAGCAGAGCAACACAACACACACCCAAAGGGGCAGGTGGGGCAAGGAGAAACATACACAGATACAGCAGAGCAACACAGCACACACCCAGAGGGGCAGGGAGAAACACACACAGATACAGCAGAGCAACACAACACACACCCAGAGGAGCACAGCGCAGTATGGAGAAACACACACAGATACAGCAGAGCAACACAACATGCACCCAGAGGGGCAGGGTGGGGCATGGAGACACACACACAGATACAGCAGAGCAACACCACACGCACCCAGAGGGGCAGGGTGGGGCATGGAGACACACACACAGATACAGCAGAGCAACACCACACGCACCCAGAGGGGCACAGTGGGGCATGGAGAAACACACGCAGATACAGCAGAGCAACACAACACACACCCAGAGGAGCACAGCGCGGCATGGAGAAACACACCCAGATACAGCAGAACAACACAACACACACCCAGAGGGGCACAGTGCGGCATGGAGAGACACACACAGATACAGCAGAGCAACACAACACACACCCATAGGAGCACAGTGGGGCATGGAGAAACACACACAGATACAGCAGAGCAGCACAACAAACACCCAGAGAGGCAGGTGAGGCATGGAGAAACACACACAGATACAGCAGAGCAACACAACACACTCCCAAAGGGGCAGGTGGGGCAAGGAGAAACATACACAGATACAGCAGAGCAACACAGCACACAGCCAGAGGGGCAGGGTGGGGCATGGAGAAACACACACAGATACTGCAGAGCAACACAACACACACACAGAGGAGCACAGCGCAGCATAGAGAAACACCACCGATACAGCAGAGCAACACAACACACACCCAGAGGAGCACAGCGCGGCATGGAGAAACACACACAGATACATATATAGGGGAGCAACACAACACACACCCATAGGAGCACAGTGGGGCATGGAGAAACACACACAGATACAGCAGGGCAACACAACACACACTCAGAGGAGCACAGTGGGGAATGGAGAAACACACACAGATACAGCAGGGCAACACAACACACACCCAGAGTGGCAGGTGAGGCATGGAGAAACACACACAGATACAGCAGAGCAACACAACACACACCCAAAGGGGCAGGTGGGGCAAGGAGAAACACTCTCAGATACAGCAGAGCAACACAACACACACCCATAGGAGCACAGTGGGGCATGGAGAAACACACACAGATACAGCAGAGCAACACAGCACACACCGAGAGGGGCAGGGTGGGGCATGGAGAAACACACACAGATACAGTAGAGCAACACAGCACACACCCAGAGGGGCAGGTGAGGCATGGAGAAACACACACAGATACAGCAGAGCAACACAACACACACCCAGAGGGGCAGGTGAGGCATGGAGAAACACACACAGATACAGCAGAGCAACACATCACACACCCAGAGGAGCACAGCCAGCATAGAGAAACACACACCGATACAGCAGAGCAACACAACACACACCCAGAGGAGCACAGCGTGGCATGGAGAAACACACACAGATACATATATAGGGGAACAACACAACACACACCCATAGGAGCAGAGTAGGGCATGGAGAAACACACTCAGATACAGCAGGGAACACAGCACACACCCAGAGGAGCACAGTGGGGCATGGAGAAACACACACAGATACAGCAGGGCAACACACACCCAGAGGGGCAGGTGAGGAATGGAGAAACACACACAGATACAGCAGAGCAACACAACACACACCCAAAGGGGCAGGTGAGGGCAAGGAGAAACACACACAGATACAGCAGAGCAACACAACACACACCCAGAGGAGCACAGCGCTGCATGGAGAAACACACACAGATACAGCAGAGCAACACAACACACACCCAGAGGGGCAGGTGAGGCATGGAGAAACACACACAGATACAGCAGAGCAACACAACACACACCCAGAGGGGCAGGTGAGGCATGGAGAAACACACACAGATACAGCAGAGCAACACAACACACACCCAGAGGGGCAGGTGAGGCATGGAGAATCACACACAGATACAGCAGAGCAACACAACACACACCCAGAGGGGCAGGGTGGGGCAAGGAGAAACACACACAGATACAGCAGAGCAACACAACACACACCCAGAGGGGCAGGTGAGGCATGAAGAAACACACACAGATACAGCAGAGCAACACAACACACACCCAGAGGGACAGGTGAGGCATGGAGAAACACACACAGATACATATATAGGGGAGCAACACAACACACACCCATAGGAGCACAGTGGGGCATGGAGAAACCCACACAGATACAGCGGGGCAACACAACACACACCCAGAGGGGCAGGTGAGGCAAGGAGAAACACACACAGATACAGCAGAGCAACACAACACACACCCACAGGAGCACAGTGGGGCATGGAGAAACACACACAGATACAGCAGAGCAACACAGCACACACCCAGAGGGGCAGGGTGGGGCATGGAGAAACACACACAGATACAGCAGAGCAACACAACACACACCCAGAGGGGCAGGTGAGGCATGGAGAAACACACACAGATACAGCAGAGCAACACAGCACACACCCAGAGGAGCACAGCGCAGCATAGAGAAACACACACCGATACAGCAGAGCAACACAACACACACCCAGAGGAGCACAGCGCGGCATGGAGAAACACAGACAGATACATATATAGGGGAGCAACACAACACACACCCATAGGAGCACAGTGGGGCATGGAGAAACACACACAGATACAGCAGGGCAACACAACACACACCCAGAGGAGCACAGTGGCGCATGGAGAAACACACACAGATACAGCAGGTCAACACAACACACACCCAGAGGGGCAGGTGAGGCATGGAGAAACACACACAGATACAGCAGAGCAACACAACACACTCCCAAAGAGGCAGGGAGAAACACACACAGATACAGCAGAGCAACACAACACACACCCAGAGGAGCACAGCGCGGCATGGAGAAACACACACAGATACAGCAGAGCAACACAACACACACCCAGAGGAGCACAGCGCGGCATGGAGAAACACACAAAGATTCATATATAGGGGAGCAACAAAACACACACCGATAGGAGCACAGTGGGGCATGGAGAAACACACACAGATACAGCAGAGCAACACAATACACACCCAGAGGAGCACAGTGGAGCATGGAGAAACACACACAGATACAGCAGAGCAACACAGCAGACACCCAGAGGAGCACAGCGCAACATAGAGAAACACACACCGATACAGCAGAGCAACACAACACACACCCAGAGGAGCACAGCGCGGCATGGAGAAACACACACCGATACAGCAGAGCAACACAACACACACCCAGAGGAGCACAGCACGGCATGGAGAAACACACACAGATACATATATAGGGGAGCAACACAACACACACCCAGAGGGGCACAGTGGGGCATGTAGAAACACACACAGATACAGCAGAGCAACACAACACACACCCAGAGGAGCACAGTGGGGCATGGAGAAACACACACAGATACAGCAGAGCAACACAACACACACCCAGAGGAGCACAGCGCGGCATGGAGAAACACACAAAGATACATATATAGGGGAGCAACAAAACACACACCGATAGGAGCACAGTGGGGCATGGAGAAACACACACAGATACAGCACAGCAACACAACACACACCCAGAGGAGCACAGTGGGGCATGGAGAAACACACACAGATACAGCAGAACAACACAGCACACACCCAGAGGAGCACAGTGGGGCATAGAGAAACACACACCGATACAGCAGAGCAACACAACACACACCCAGAGGAGCACAGTGGGGCATGGAGAAACACACACAGATACAGCAGAGCAACACAGTACACACCCAGAGGAGCACAGCGCAGCATAGAGAAACACACACCGATACAGCAGAGCAACACAACACACACCCAGCAGAGCACAGCGCGGCATGGAGAATCACACACAGATACAGCAGAGCAACACAACACACACCCAGAGGAGCACAGCGCGGCATGGAGAAACACACACAGATACAGCAGAGCAACACAATACACACCCAGAGGAGCACAGTGGAGCATGGAGAAACACACACAGATACAGCAGAGCAACACAGCAGACACCCAGAGGAGCACAGCGCAACATAGAGAAACACACACCGATAGAGCAGAGCAACACAACACACACCCAGAGGAGCACAGCGCGGCATGGAGAAACATACACAGATACATATATAGGGGAGCAACACAACACACACCCATAGGAGCACAGTGGGGCATGGAGAAACACACAAAGATACAGCAGGGCAACAAAACACACTCCCAGAGGAGCACAGTGGGGCATGGAGAAACACACACAGATACAGCAGGGCAACACAACACACACCCAGAGGGGCAGGTGAGGAATGGAGAAACACACACAGATACAGCAGAGCAACGCAACACACACCCAAAGGGGCAGGGAGAAACACACACAGATACAGCAGAGCAACACAACACACACCCAGAGGAGCACAGTGCGGCATGGAGAAACACACACAGATACAGCAGAGCAACACAACACACACCCAGAGGAGCACAGCGCGGCATGGAGAAACACACAAAGATACATATATAAGGGAGCAACACAACACACACCGATAGGAGCACAGTGGAGCATGAAGAAACACACACAGATACAGCAGAGCAACACAACACACACCCAGAGGAGCACAGTGGGGCATGGAGATACACACGCAGATACAGCAGAACAACACAGCACACACCCAGAGGAGCACAGTGGGGCATGGAGAAACACACACAGATACAGCAGAGCAACACAGCACACACCCAGAGGGGCAGGGTGGGGCATGGAGAAACACACACAGATACAGCAGAGCAACACAACACACACCCAGAGGGGCAGGTGAGGCATGGAGAAACACACACAGATACAGCAGAGCAATACAACACACACCCAAAGGGGCAGGTGGGGCAAGGAGAAACACACACAGATACAGCAGAGCAACACAACACACACCCACAGGAGCACAGTGGGGCATGGAGAAACACACACAGATACAGCAGAACAACACAGCACACACCCAGCGGGGCAGGGTGGGGCAAGGAGAAACACACACAGATACAGCAGAGCAACACAACACACACCCAAAGGGGCAGGTGGGGCAAGGAGAAACATACACAGATACAGCAGAGCAACACAACACACACCCAGAGGGGCAGGGTGGGGCATGGAGAAACACACACAGACACAGCAGAGCAACACAGCACACACCCAGAGGGGCATGGTGGGGCATGGAGAAACACACACAGATACAGCAGAGCAACACAACACACACCCAGAGGAGCACAGCGCAGCATAGAGAAACACACACCGATACAGCAGAGCAACACCACACGCACCCAGAGGGGCACAGTGGGGCATGGAGAAACACACACAGATACATATATAGGGGAGCAACACAACACACACCCATAGGAGCACAGTGGGGCATGGAGAAACACACACAGATACAGCAGGGCAACACAACACACACAGAGAGGAGCACAGTGGGTCATGGAGAAACACACACAGATACAGCAGGGCAACACAACACACACCCAGAGGGGCAGGTGAGGCATGGAGAAACACACACAGATACAGCAGAGCAACACAACACACACCCAGAGGAGCACAGCGCGGCATGGAGAAACACACAAAGATACATATATAGGGGAGCAACAGAACACACACCGATAGGAGCACAGTGGGGCATGAAGAAACACACACAGATACAGCAGAGCAACACAACACACACCCAGAGGAGCACAGCGCGGCATGGAGAAACACACAAAGATACATATATAGGGGAGCAACACAACACACACCGATAGGAGCACAGTGGGGCATGAAGAAACACACACAGATACAGCAGAGCAACACAACACACACCCAGAGGAGCACAGTGGGGCATGGAGAAAAACTCACAGATACAGCAGAACAACACAACACACACCCAGAGGAGCACAGCGCGGCATGGAGAAACACACACAGATACATATATAGGGGAGCAACACAACACACACCCATAGGAGCACAGTGGGGCATGGAGAAACACACACAGATACAGCAGAGCAACAAAACACACACCCAGAGGGTCAGGGTGGGGCATGGAGAAACACACACAGATACAGCAGAGCAACACAACACACACCCAGAGGGGCAGGTGAGGCATGGAGAAACACACACAGATACAGCAGAGCAACACAACACACACCCAAAACGGGCAGGTGGGGCAAGGAGAAACATACACAGATACAGCAGAGCAACACAGCACACACCCAGAGGGGCAGGGTGGGGCATGGAGAAACACACACAGATACAGCAGAGCAACACAACACGCACCCAGAGGGGCAGGGTGGGGCAAGGAGAAACATAAACAGATACAGCAGAGCAACACAACACACACCCAGAGGGGCACAGTGGGGCATGGAGACACACTCACAGATACAGCAGAGCAACAACACACGCACCCAGAGGGGCACAGTGCGGCATGGAGAGACACACACAGATACAGCAGAGCAACACAACATGCACCCAGAGGGGCAGGGTGGGGCATGGAGAAACACACACAGATACAGCAGAGCAACACAACACACACCCAGAGGGGCAGGTGAGGCATGGAGAATCACACACAGATACAGCAGAGCAACACAACACACACCCAGAGGGGCAGGGTGGGGCAAGGAGAAACACACACAGATACAGCAGAGCAACACAACACACACCCAGAGGGACAGGTGAGGCATGGAGAAACACACACAGATACAGCAGAGAAACACAACACACACCCAGAGGAGCACAGCGCGGCATGGAGAAACACACACAGATACAGCAGAGCAACACAACACACACCCAGAGGAGCACAGCGCGGCATGGAGAAACACACACAGATACAGCAGAGCAACACAACACACACCCAGAGGGGCAGGTGAGGCATGAAGAAACACACACAGATACAGCAGGGCAACACAACACACACCCAGAGGAGCACAGTGGGGCATGGAGAAACACACACAGATACAGCAGGGCAACACAACACACACCCAGAGGGGCAGGTGAGGCAAGGAGAAACACACACAGATACAGCAGAGCAACACAACACACACCCAGAGGGTCAGGGTGGGGCATGGAGAAACACACACAGATGCAGCAGAGCAACACAACACACACCCAGAGGGGCAGGTGAGGCATGGAGAATCACACACAGATACAGCAGAGCAACACAACACACACCCAGAGGGGCAGGGTGGGGCAAGGAGAAACACACACAGATACAGCAGAGCAACACAACACACACCCAGAGGGACAGGTGAGGCATGGAGAAACACACACAGATACAGCAGAGCAACACAACACACACCCAGAGGAGCACAGCGCGGCATGGAGAAACACACAGAGATACAGCAGAGCAACACAACACACACCCAGAGGGGCAGGTGAGGCATGAAGAAACACACACAGATACAGCAGGGCAACACAACACACACCCAGAGGAGCAGAGTGGGGCATGGAGAAACACACACAGATACAGCAGGGCAACACAACACACACCCAGAGGGGCAGGTGAGACAAGGAGAAACACACACAGATACAGCAGAGCAACACAACACACACCCAAATGAGCACAGTGGGGCATGGAGAAACACACACAGATACAGCAGAGCAACACAACACACACCCAGAGGAGCACTGTGCAGCATAGAGAAACACACACCGATACAGCAGAGCAACACAACACACACCCAGAGGAGCACAGCGCAGTATGGAGAAACACACACAGATACATATATAGGGGAGCAACACAACACACACCCATAGGAGCACAGTGGGGCATGGAGAAACACACACAGATACAGCAGAGCAACACAACACACACCCAGAGGAGCACAGCGCGGCATGGAGAAACACACACAGACACAGCAGGGCAACACAACACACACCCAGAGGGGCAGGTGAGGCAAGGAGAAACACACACAGATACAGCAGAGCAACACAACACACACCCACAGGAGCACAGTGGGGCATGGAGAAACACACACAGATACAGCAGAGCAACACAGCACACACCCAGAGGGGCAGGGTGGGGCATGGAGAAACACACACAGATACAGCAGAGCAACACAACACACACCCAGAGGGGCAGGTGAGGCATGGAGAAACACACACAGATACAGCAGAGCAACACAGCACACAACCAGAGGAGCACAGCGCAGCATAGAGAAACACACACCAATACAGCAGAGCAACACAACACACACCCAGAGGAGCACAGCGCAGCATAGAGAAACACACACCGATACAGGAGAGCAACACAACACACACCCAGAGGAGCACAGCGCGGCATCGAGAAACACACACAGATACATATATAGGGGAGCAACACAACACACACCCATAGGAGCACAGTGGGGCATGGAGAAACACACACAGATACAGCAGGGCAACACAACACACACCCAGAGGAGCACAGTGGCGCATGGAGAAACACACACAGAAACAGCAGGGCAACACAACACACACCCAGAGGGGCAGGTGAGGCATGGAGAAACACACACAGATACAGCAGAGCAACACAACACACACCCAGAGGAGCACAGCGCGGCATGGAGAAACACACACAGATACAGCAGAGCAACACAACACACACCCAGAGGAGCACAGCGCGGCATGGAGAAACACACAAAGATACATATATAGGGGAGCAACAAAACACACACCGATAGGAGCACAGTGGGGCATGGAGAAACACACACAGATACAGCAGAGCAACACAACACACACCCAGAGGAGCACAGTGGGGCATGGAGAAACACACACAGATACAGCAGAACAACACAGCACACACCCAGAGGAGCACAGTGGGGCATAGAGAAACACACACCGATACAGCAGAGCAACACAACACACACCGATAGGAGCACAGTGGGGCATGAAGAAACACACACAGATACAGCAGAGCAACACAACACACACCCAGAGGAGCACAGTGGGGCATGGAGAAACACACACAGATACAGCAGAGCAACACAGCACACACCCAGAGGAGCATAGCGCAGCATAGAGAAACACACACCGATACAGCAGAGCAACACAACACACACCCAGAGGAGCACAGCGCGGCATGTAGAATCACACACAGATACAGCAGAGCAACACAACACACACCCAGAGGAGCACAGTGGCGCATGGAGAAACACACACAGATACAGCAGAGTAACACAACACACACCCAGAGGAGCACAGTGGGGCATGGAGAAACACACACAGATACAGCAGAACAACACAACACACACCCAAAGGGGCAGGGAGAAACACACACAGATACAGCAGAGCAACACAACACACACCCAGAGGAGCACAGTGCGGCATGGAGAAACACACACAGATACAGCAGAGCAACACAACACACACCCAGAGGAGCACAGCGCGGCATGGAGAAACACACAAAGATATATATATAGGGGAGCAACACAACACACACCGATAGGAGCACAGTGGGACATGAAGAAACACACACAGATACAGAAGAGCAACACAACACACACCCAGAGGAGCACAGTGGGGCATGGAGAAACACACACAGATACAGCAGAGCAACACAGCACACACCCAGAGGAGCACAGTGGGGCATGGAGAAACACACACAGATACAGCAGAGCAACACAGCACACACCCAGAGGGGCAGGGTGGGGCATGGAGAAACACACACAGATACAGCAGAGCAACACAACACACACCCACAGGAGCACAGTGGGGCATGGAGAAACACACACAGATACAGCAGAGCAACACAACACACACCCAGAGGGGCAGGGTGGGGCAGGGAGAAACACACACAGATACAGCAGAGCAACACAACACACCCCCACAGGAGCACAGTGGGGCATGGAGAAACACACACAGATACAGCAGGGAACACAGCACACACCCAGAGGGGCACAGTGGGGATGGAGAAACACACACAGATACAGCAGAACAACAAAACACACACCCAGAGGAGCACAGTGGGGCATGGAGAAACACACACAGATACAGCAGGGCAACACAACACACACCCAGAGGGGCAGGTGAGGCAAGGAGAAACACACACAGATACAGCAGAGCAACACAACACACACCCACAGGAGCACAGTGGGGCATGGAGAAACACACACAGATACAGCAGAGCAACACAGCACACACCCAGAGGGGCAGGGTGGGGCATGGAGAAACACACACAGATACAGCAGAGCAACACAACACACACCCAGAGGGGCAGGTGAGGCATGGAGAAACACACACAGATACAGCAGAGCAACACAGCACACAACCAGAGGAGCACAGCGCAGCATAGAGAAACACACACCAATACAGCAGAGCAACACAACACACACCCAGAGGAGCACAGCGCAGCATAGAGAAACACACACCGATACAGGAGAGCAACACAACACACACCCAGAGGAGCACAGCGCGGCATCGAGAAACACACACAGATACATATATAGGGGAGCAACACAACACACACCCATAGGAGCGCAGTGGGGCATGGAGAAACACACACAGATACAGCAGGGCAACACAACACACACCCAGAGGAGCACAGTGGCGCATGGAGAAACACACACAGAAACAGCAGGGCAACACAACACACACCCAGAGGGGCAGGTGAGGCATGGATAAACACACACAGATACAGCAGAGCAACACAACACACACCCAAAGGGGCAGGGAGAAACACACACAGATACAGCAGAGCAACACAACACACACCCAGAGGAGCACAGCGCGGCATGGAGAAACACACACAGATACAGCAGAGCAACACAACACACACCCAGAGGAGCACAGCGCGGCATGGAGAAACACACAAAGATACATATATAGGGGAGCAACAAAACACACACCGATAGGAGCACAGTGGGGCATGGAGAAACACACACAGATACATATATAGGGGAGCAAGACAACACGCAACCATAGGAGCACAGTGGGGCATGGAGAAACACACATAGATACAGCAGGGCAACAAAACACACACCCAGAGGAGCACAGTGGGGCATGGAGAAACACACACAGATACAGCAGGGCAACACAACACACACCCAGAGGGGCAGGTGAGGCAAGGAGAAACACACACAGATACAGCAGAGCAACACAACACACACCCAGAGGGTCAGGGTGGGGCATGGAGAAACACACACAGATACAGCAGAGCAACACAACACACACCCAGAGGGGCAGGGTGGGGCAAGGAGAAACACACACAGATACAGCAGAGCAACACAACACACACCCAGAGGGACAGGTGAGGCATGGAGAAACACACACAGATACAGCAGAGCAACACAACACACACCCAGAGGAGCACAGCGCGGCATGGAGAAACACACACAGATACAGCAGAGCAACACAACACACACCCAGAGGGGCAGGTGAGGCATGAAGAAACACACACAGATACAGCAGGGCAACACAACACACACCCAGAGGAGCACAGTGGGGCATGGAGAAACACACACAGATACAGCAGGGCAACACAACACACACCCAGAGGGGCAGGTGAGGCAAGGAGAAACACACACAGATACAGCAGAGCAACACAACACACACCCACAGGAGCACAGTGGGGCATGGAGAAACACACACAGACACAGCAGAGCAACACAACACACACCCAGAGGAGCACTGCGCAGCATAGAGAAACACACACCGATACAGCAGAGCAACACAACACACACCCAGAGGAGCACAGCGCAGTATGGAGAAACACACACAGATACATATATAGGGGAGCAACACAACACACACCCATAGGAGCACAGTGGGGCATGGAGAAACACACACAGATACAGCAGAGCAACATAACACACACCCAGAGGAGCACAGCGCGGCATGGAGAAACACACACAGACACAGCAGGGCAACACAACACACACCCAGAGGGGCAGGTGAGGCAAGGAGAAACACACACAGATACAGCAGAGCAACACAATACACACCCACAGGAGCACAGTGGGGCATGGAGAAACACACACAGATACAGCAGAGCAACACAGCACACACCCAGAGGGGCAGGGAGGGGCATGGAGAAACACACACAGATACAGCAGAGCAACACAGCACACACCCAGAGGGGCAGGTGAGGCATGGAGAAACACACACAGATACAGCAGAGCAACACAGCACACAACCAGAGGAGCACAGCGCAGCATAGAGAAACACACACCAATACAGCAGAGCAACACAACACACACCCAGAGGAGCACAGCGCAGCATAGAGAAACACACACCGATACAGGAGAGCAACACAACACACACCCAGAGGAGCACAGCGCGGCATCGAGAAACACACACAGATACATATATAGGGGAGCAACACAACACACACCCATAGGAGCACAGTGGGGCATGGAGAAACACACACAGATACAGCAGGGCAACACAACACACACCCAGAGGAGCACAGTGGCGCATGGAGAAACACACACAGAAACAGCAGGGCAACACAACACACACCCAGAGGGGCAGGTGAGGCATGGAGAAACACACACAGATACAGCAGAGCAACACAACACACACCCAAAGGGGCAGGGAGAAACACACACAGATACAGCAGAGCAACACAACACACACCCAGAGGAGCACAGCGCGGCATGGAGAAACACACACAGATACAGCAGAGCAACACAACACACACCCAGAGGAGCACAGCGCGGCATGGAGAAACACACAAAGATACATATATAGGGGAGCAACAAAACACACACCGATAGGAGCACAGTGGGGCATGGAGAAACCCACACAGATACAGCAGAGCAACACAACACACACCCAGAGGAGCACAGTGGGGCATGGAGAAACACACACAGATACAGCAGAACAACACAGCACACACCCAGAGGAGCACAGTGGGGCATAGAGAAACACACACTGATACAGCAGAGCAACACAACACACACCCAGAGTAGCACAGTGGGGCATGGAGAAACACACACAGATACAGCAGAGCAACACAGCACACACCCAGAGGAGCATAGCGCAGCATAGAGAAACACACACCGATACAGCAGACCAACACAACACACACCCAGAGGAGCACAGCGCGGCATGGAGAATCACACACAGATACAGCAGAGCAACACAACACACACCCAGAGGAGCACAGTGGCGCATGGAGAAACACACACGGATACAGCAGAGCAACACAACACACACCCAGAGGAGCACAGTGGGGCATGGAGAAACACACACAGATACAGCAGAACAACACAACACACACCCAAAGGGGCAGGGAGAAACACACACAGATACAGCAGAGCAACACAACACACACCCAGAGGAGCACAGTGCGGCATGGAGAAACACACACAGATACAGCAGAGCAACACAACACACACCCAGAGGAGCACAGCGCGGCATGGAGAAACACACAAAGATATATATATAGGGGAGCAACACAACACACACCGATAGGAGCACAGTGGGGCATGAAGAAACACACACAGATACAGCAGAGCAACACAACACACACCCAGAGGAGCACAGTGGGGCATGGAGAAACACACACAGATACAGCAGAGCAACACAGCACACACCCAGAGGAGCACAGTGGGGCATGGAGAAACACACACAGATACAGCAGAGCAACACAGCACACACCCAGAGGGGCAGGGTGGGGCATGGAGAAACACACACAGATACAGCAGAGCAACACAACACACACCCAGAGGGGCAGGTGAGACATGGAGAAACACACACAGATACAGCAGAGCAACACAGCACACACCCAGAGGAGCACAGTGGGGCATGGAGAAACACACACAGATACAGCAGAGCAACACAGCACACACCCAGGGGGGCAGGGTGGGGCAGGGAGAAACACACACAGATACAGCAGAGCAACACAACACACACCCACAGGAGCACAGTGGGGCATGGAGAAACACACACAGATACAGCAGAGCAACACAACACACACCCAGAGGGGCAGGGTGGGGCAGGGAGAAACACACACAGATACAGCAGAGCAACACAACACACACCCACAGGAGCACAGTGGGGCATGGAGAAACACACACAGATACAGCAGGGAACACAGCACACACCCAGAGGGGCACAGTGGGGATGGAGAAACACACACAGATACAGCAGAACAACACAGCACACACCCAGAGGGGCAGGGTGGGGCAAGGAGAAACACACACAGATACAGCAGAGCAACACAACACACACCCAAAGGGGCAGGTGGGGCAAGGAGAAACATACACAGATACAGCAGAGCAACACAGCACACACCCAGAGGGGCAGGGTGGGGCATGGAGACACACACACAGATACAGCAGAGCAACACCACACTCACCCAGAGGGGCACAGTGCGGCATGGAGAGACACACACAGATATAGCAGAGCAACACAACACACACCCAGAGGAGCACAGTGGGGCATGGAGAAACACACACAGATACAGCAGAGCAACACAACACACACACAGAGAGGCAGGTGAGGCATGGAGAAACACACACAGATACAGCAGATCAACACAACATACACCCAGAGGGGCAGGGTGGGGCATGGAGAAACACATACACAGATACAGCAGAGCAACACAACACACACCCAGAGGAGCACAGCGCAGCATAGAGAAACACACACCGATACAGCAGAGCAAAACAACACACACCCAGAGGAGCACAGCGCGGCATGGAGAAACACACACAGATACATATATAGGGGAGCAACACAACACACACCGATAGGAGCACAGTGGGGCATGGAGAAACACACACAGATACAGCAGGGCAACACAACACACACCCAGAGGAGCATAGTGGGGTATGGAGAAACACACACAGATACAGCAGGGCAACACAACACACCCAGAGTGGCAGGTGAGGCATGGAGAAACACACTCAGATACAGCAGAGCAACACAACACACACCCAAAGGGGCAGGTGGGGCAAGGAGAAACACACTCAGATACAGCAGAGCAACACAACACACACCCAAAGGGGCAGGTGGGGCAAGGAGAAACATACACAGATACAGCAGAGCAACACAACACACACCCAAAGGGGCAGGGAGAAACACACACAGATACAGCAGAGCAACACAACACACACCCAGAGGAGCACAGCGCAGCATAGAGAAACACACACCGATACAGCAGAGCAACACAACACACACCCAGAGGAGCACAGCGCGGCATGGAGAAACACACACAGATACATACATAGGGGAGCAACACAACACACACCGATAGGAGCACAGTAGGGCATGGAGAAACACACACAGATACAGCAGGGCAACACAACACACACCCAGAGGAGCACAGTGGGGCATGGAGAAACACACACAGATACAGCAGGGCAACACAACACACACCCAGAGTGGCAGGTGAGGCATGGAGAAACACACACAGATACAGCAGAGCAACACAACACACACCCAAAGGGGCAGGTGGGGCAAGGAGAAACACACTCAGATACAGCAGAGCAACACAACACACACCCATAGGAGCACAGTGGGGCATGGAGAAACACACACAGATACAGCAGAGCAACACAGCACACACCCAGAGGGGCAGGGTGGGGCATGGAGAAACACACACAGATACAGCAGAGCAACACAACACACACCCAGAGGGGCAGGTGAGACATGGAGAAACACACACAGATACAGCAGAGCAACACAGCACACACCCAGAGGAGCACAGTGGGGCATGGAGAAACACACACAGATACAGCAGAGCAACACAGCACACACCCAGGGGGGCAGGGTGGGGCAGGGAGAAACACACACAGATACAGCAGAGCAACACAACACACACCCACAGGAGCACAGTGGGGCATGGAGAAACACACACAGATACAGCGGAGAAACACAACACACACCCAGAGGGGCAGGGTGGGGCAGGGAGAAACACACACAGATACAGCAGAGCAACACAACACACCCCCACAGGAGCACAGTGGGGCATGGAGAAACACACACAGATATAGCAGGGAACACAGCACACACCCAGAGGGGCACAGTGGGGATGGAGAAACACACACAGATACAGCAGAACAACAAAACACACACCCAGAGGAGCACAGTGGGGCATGGAGAAACACACACAGATACAGCAGGGCAACACAACACACACCCAGAGGGGCAGGTGAGGCAAGGAGAAACACACACAGATACAGCAGAGCAACACAACACACACCCACAGGAGCACAGTGGGGCATGGAGAAACACACACAGATACAGCAGAGCAACACAGCACACACCCAGAGGGGCAGGGTGGGGCATGGAGAAACACACACAGATACAGCAGAGCAACACAACACACACCCAGAGGGGCAGGTGAGGCATGGAGAAACACACACAGATACAGCAGAGCAACACAGCACACAACCAGAGGAGCACAGCGCAGCATAGAGAAACACACACCAATACAGCAGAGCAACACAACACACACCCAGAGGAGCACAGCGCAGCATAGAGAAACACACACCGATACAGGAGAGCAACATAACACACACCCAGAGGAGCACAGCGCGGCATCGAGAAACACACACAGATACATATATAGGGGAGCAACACAACACACACCCATAGGAGCACAGTGGGGCATGGAGAAACACACACAGATACAGCAGGGCAACACAACACACACCCAGAGGAGCACAGTGGCGCATGGAGAAACACACACAGAAACAGCAGGGCAACACAACACACACCCAGAGGAGCACAGCGCGGCATGGAGAAACACACACAGATACATACATAGGGGAGCAACACAACACACACCGATAGGAGCACAGTGGGGCATGGAGAAACACACACAGATACAGCAGGGCAACACAACACACACCCAGAGGAGCACAGTGGGGCATGGAGAAACACACACATACAGCAGGGCAACACAACACACACCCAGAGTGGCAGGTGAGGCATGGAGAAACACACACAGATACAGCAGAGCAACACAACACACACCCAAAGGGGCAGGTGGGGCAAGGAGAAACACACTCAGATACAGCAGAGCAACACAACACACACCCATAGGAGCACAGTGGGGCATGGAGAAACACACACAGATACAGCAGAGCAACACAGCACACACCCAGAGGGGCAGGGTGGGGCATGGAGAAACACACACAGATACAGCAGAGCAACACAACACACACCCAGAGGGGCAGGTGAGACATGGAGAAACACACACAGATACAGCAGAGCAACACAGCACACACCCAGAGGAGCACAGTGGGGCATGGAGAAACACACACAGATACAGCAGAGCAACACAGCACACACCCAGGGGGGCAGGGTGGGGCAGGGAGAAACACACACAGATACAGCAGAGCAACACAACACACACCCACAGGAGCACAGTGGGGCATGGAGAAACACACACAGATACAGCGGAGAAACACAACACACACCCAGAGGGGCAGGGTGGGGCAGGGAGAAACACACACAGATACAGCAGAGCAACACAACACACCCCCACAGGAGCACAGTGGGGCATGGAGAAACACACACAGATACAGCAGGGAACACAGCACACACCCAGAGGGGCACAGTGGGGATGGAGAAACACACACAGATACAGCAGAACAACAAAACACACACCCAGAGGAGCACAGTGGGGCATGGAGAAACACACACAGATACCGCAGGGCAACACAACACACACCCAGAGGGGCAGGTGAGGCAAGGAGAAACACACACAGATACAGCAGAGCAACACAACACACACCCACAGGAGCACAGTGGGGCATGGAGAAACACACACAGATACAGCAGAGCAACACAGCACACACCCAGAGGGGCAGGGTGGGGCATGGAGAAACACACACAGATACAGCAGAGCAACACAACACACACCCAGAGGGGCAGGTGAGGCATGGAGAAACACACACAGATACAGCAGAGCAACACAGCACAGAACCAGAGGAGCACAGCGCAGCATAGAGAAACACACACCAATACAGCAGAGCAACACAACACACACCCAGAGGAGCACAGCGCAGCATAGAGAAACACACACCGATACAGGAGAGCAACACAACACACACCCAGAGGAGCACAGCGCGGCATCGAGAAACACACACAGATACATATATAGGGGAGCAACACAACACACACCCATAGGAGCACAGTGGGGCATGGAGAAACACACACAGATACAGCAGGGCAACACAACACACACCCAGAGGAGCACAGTGGCGCATGGAGAAACACACACAGAAACAGCAGGGCAATACAACACACACCCAGAGGGGCAGGTGAGGCATGGAGAAACACACACAGATACAGCAGAGCAACACAACACACACCCAAAGGGGCAGGGAGAAACACACACAGATACAGCAGAGCAACACAACACACACCCAGAGGAGCACAGCGCGGCATGGAGAAACACACACAGATACAGCAGAGCAACACAACACACACCCAGAGGAGCACAGCGCGGCATGGAGAAACACACAAAGATACATATATAGGGGAGCAACAGAACACACACCGATAGGAGCACAGTGGGGCATGAAGAAACACACACAGATACAGCAGAGCAACACAACACACACCCAGAGGAGCACAGCGCGGCATGGAGAAACACACAAAGATACATATATAGGGGAGCAACACAACACACACCGATAGGAGCACAGTGGTGCATGAAGAAACACACACAGATACAGCAGAGCAACACAACACACACCCAGAGGAGCACAGTGGGGCATGGAGAAAAACTCACAGATACAGCAGAACAACACAACACACACCCAGAGGAGCACAGCGCGGCATGGAGAAACACACACAGATACATATATAGGGGAGCAACACAACACACACCCATAGGAGCACAGTGGGGCATGGAGAAACACACACAGATACAGCAGAGCAACAAAACACACACCCAGAGGGTCAGGGTGGGGCATGGAGAAACACACACAGATACAGCAGAGCAACACAACACACACCCAGAGGGGCAGGTGAGGCATGGAGAAACACACAGAGATACAGCAGAGCAACACAACACACACCCAAAACGGGCAGGTGGGGCAAGGAGAAACATACACAGATACAGCAGAGCAATACAGCACACACCCAGAGGGGCAGGGTGGGGCATGGAGAAACACACACAGATACAGCAGAGCAACACAACACGCACCCAGAGGGGCAGGGTGGGGCAATGAGAAACATACACAGATACAGCAGAGCAACACAACACACACCCAGAGGGGCACAGTGGGGCATGGAGACACACACACAGATACAGCAGAGCAACAACACACGCACCCAGAGGGGCACAGTGCGGCATGGAGAGACACACACAGATACAGCAGAGCAACACAACACGCACCCAGAGGGGCAGGGTGGGGCATGGAGAAACACACACAGATACAGCAGAGCAACACAACACACACCCAAAGGGGCAGGTGAGGCATGGAGAATCACACACAGATACAGCAGAGCAACACAACACACACCCAGAGGGGCAGGGTGGGGCAAGGAGAAACACACACAGATACAGCAGAGCAACACAACACACACCCAGAGGGACAGGTGAGGCATGGAGAAACACACACAGATACAGCAGAGCAACACAACACACACCCAGAGGAGCACAGCGCGGCATGGAGAAACACACACAGATACAACAGAGCAACACAACACACACCCAGAGGAGCAGGTGAGGCAAGGAGAAACACACACAGATACAGCAGAGCAACACAACACACACCCAGAGGGTGAGGGTGGGGCATGGAGAAACACACACAGATACAGCAGAGCAACACAACACACACCCAGAGGAGCACAGTGGGGCATGGAGAAACACACACAGATACAGCAGAACAACACAACACACACCCAAAGGGGCAGGGAGAAACACACACAGATACAGCAGAGCAACACAACACACACCCAGAGGAGCACAGTGCGGCATGGAGAAACACACACAGATACAGCAGAGCAACACAACACACACCCAGAGGGGCAGGTGAGACATGGAGAAACACACACAGATACAGCAGAGCAACACAGCACACACCCAGAGGAGCACAGTGGGGCATGGAGAAACACACAAAGATATATATGAAGGGGAGCAACACAACACACACCGATAGGAGCACAGTGGGGCATGAAGAAACTCACACAGATACAGCAGAGCAACACAACAAACACCCAGAGGAGCACAGTGGGGCATGGAGAAACACACACAGATACAGCAGAGCAACACAGCACACACCCAGAGGGGCAGGGTGGGGCATGGAGAAACACACACAGATACAGCAGAGCAACACAACACACACCCAGAGGGGCAGGTGAGACATGGAGAAACACACACAGATACAGCAGAGCAACACAGCACACACCCAGAGGAGCACAGTGGGGCATGGAGAAACACACACAGATACAGCAGAGCAACACAGCACACACCCAGGGGGGCAGGGTGGGGCAGGGAGAAACACACACAGATACAGCAGAGCAACACAACACACACCCACAGGAGCACAGTGGGGCATGGAGAAACACACACAGATACAGCAGAGCAACACAACACACACCCAGAGGGGCAGGGTGGGGCAGGGAGAAACACACACAGATACAGCAGAGCAACACAACACACACCCACAGGAGCACAGTGGGGCATGGAGAAACACACACAGATACAGCAGGGAACACAGCACACACCCAGAGGGGCACAGTGGGGATGGAGAAACACACACAGATACAGCAGAACAACACAGCACACACCCAGAGGGGCAGGGTGGGGCAAGGAGAAACACACACAGATACAGCAGAGCAACACAACACACACCCAGAGGGGCAGGTGGGGCAAGGAGAAACATACACAGATACAGCAGAGCAACACAGCACACACCCAGAGGGGCAGGGTGGGGCATGGAGACACACACACAGATACAGCAGAGCAACACCACACTCACCCAGAGGGGCACAGTGCGGCATGGAGAGACACACACAGATATAGCAGAGCAACACAACACACACCCAGAGGAGCACAGTGGGGCATGGAGAAACACACACAGATACAGCAGAGCAACACAACACACACACAGAGAGGCAGGTGAGGCATGGAGAAACACACACAGATACAGCAGAGCAACACAACATACACCCAGAGGGGCAGGGTGGGGCATGGAGAAACACATACACAGATACAGCAGAGCAACACAACACACACCCAGAGGAGCACAGCGTAGCATAGAGAAACACACACCGATACAGCAGAGCAAAACAACACACACCCAGAGGAGCACAGCGCGGCATGGAGAAACACACACAGATACATATATAGGGGAGCAACACAACACACACCGATAGGAGCACAGTGGGGCATGGAGAAACACACACAGATACAGCAGGGCAACACAACACACACCCAGAGGAGCATAGTGGGGTATGGAGAAACACACACAGATACAGCAGGGCAACACAACACACACCCAGAGTGGCAGGTGAGGCATGGAGAAACACACACAGATACAGCAGAGCAACACAACACACACCCAAAGGGGCAGGTGGGGCAAGGAGAAACACACTCAGATACAGCAGAGCAACACAACACACACCCAAAGGGGCAGGTGGGGCAAGGAGAAACATACACAGATACAGCAGAGCAACACAACACACACCCAAAGGGGCAGGGAGAAACACACACAGATACAGCAGAGCAACACAACACACACCCAGAGGAGCACAGCGCAGCATAGAGAAACACACACCGATACAGCAGAGCAACACAACACACACCCAGAGGAGCACAGCGCGGCATGGAGAAACACACACAGATACATATATAGGGGAGCAACACAACACACACCGATAGGAGCACAGTGGGGCATGGAGAAACACACACAGATACAGCAGGGCAACACAACACACACCCAGAGGAGCACAGTGGGGCATGGAGAAACACACACAGATACAGCAGGGCAACACAACACACACCCAGAGTGGCAGGTGAGGCATGGAGAAACACACACAGATACAGCAGAGCAACACAACACACACCCAAAGGGGCAGGTGGGGCAAGGAGAAACACACTCAGATACAGCAGAGCAACACAACACACACCCATAGGAGCACAGTGGGGCATGGAGAAACACACACAGATACAGCAGAGCAACACAGCACACACCCAGAGGGGCAGGGTGGGGCATGGAGAAACACACACAGATACAGCAGAGCAACACAACACACACCCAGAGGGGCAGGTGAGACATGGAGAAACACACACAGATACAGCAGAGCAACACAGCACACACCCAGAGGAGCACAGTGGGGCATGGAGAAACACACACAGATACAGCAGAGCAACACAGCACACACCCAGGGGGGCAGGGTGGGGCAGGGAGAAACACACACAGATACAGCAGAGCAACACAACACACACCCACAGGAGCACAGTGGGGCATGGAGAAACACACACAGATACAGCAGAGAAACACAACACACACCCAGAGGGGCAGGGTGGGGCAGGGAGAAACACACACAGATACAGCAGAGCAACACAACACACCCCCACAGGAGCACAGTGGGACATGGAGAAACACACACAGATACAGCAGGGAACACAGCACACACCCAGAGGGGCACAGTGGGGATGGAGAAACACACACAGATACAGCAGAACAACAAAACACACACCCAGAGGAGCACAGTGGGGCATGGAGAAACACACACAGATACAGCAGGGCAACACAACACACACCCAAAGGGGCAGGTGAGGCAAGGAGAAACACACACAGATACAGCAGAGCAACACAACACACACCCACAGGAGCACAGTGGGGCATGGAGAAACACACACAGATACAGCAGAGCAACACAGCACACACCCAGAGGGGCAGGGTGGGGCATGGAGAAACACACACAGATACAGCAGAGCAACACAACACACATCCAGAGGGGCAGGTGAGGCATGGAGAAACACACACAGATACAGCAGAGCAACACAGCACACAACCAGAGGAGCACAGCGCAGCATAGAGAAACACACACCAATACAGCAGAGCAACACAACACACACCCAGAGGAGCACAGCGCAGCATAGAGAAACACACACCGATACAGGAGAGCAACACAACACACACCCAGAGGAGCACAGCGCGGCATGGAGAAACACACACAGACACAGCAGGGCAACACAACACACACCCAGAGGGGCAGGTGAGGCAAGGAGAAACACACACAGATACAGCAGAGCAACACAATACACACCCACAGGAGCACAGTGGGGCATGGAGAAACACACACAGATACAGCAGAGCAACACAGCACACACCCAGAGGGGCAGGGAGGGGCATTGAGAAACACACACAGATACAGCAGAGCAACACAGCACACACCCAGAGAGGCAGGTGAGGCATGGAGAAACACACAAAGATACAGCAGAGCAACACAGCACACAACCAGAGGAGCACAGCGCAGCATAGAGAAACACACACCAATACAGCAGAGCAACACAACACACACCCAGAGGAGCACAGCGCAGCATAGAGAAACACACACCGATACAGGAGAGCAACACAACACACACCCAGAGGAGCACAGCGCGGCATCGAGAAACACACACAGATACATATATAGGGGAGCAACACAACACACACCCATAGGAGCACAGTGGGGCATGGAGAAACACACACAGATACAGCAGGGCAACACAACACACACCCAGAGGAGCACAGTGGCGCATGGAGAAACACACACAGAAACAGCAGGGCAACACAACACACACCCAGAGGGGCAGGTGAGGCATGGAGAAACACACACAGATACAGCAGAGCAACACAACACACACCCAAAGGGGCAGGGAGAAACACACACAGATACAGCAGAGCAACACAACACACACCCAGAGGAGCACAGCGCGGCATGGAGAAACACACACAGATACAGCAGAGCAACACAACACACACCCAGAGGAGCACAGCGCGGCATGGAGAAACACACAAAGATACATATATAGGGGAGCAACAAAACACACACCGATAGGAGCACAGTGGTGCATGGAGAAACCCACACAGATACAGCAGAGCAACACAACACACACCCAGAGGAGCACAGTGGGGCATGGAGAAACACACACAGATACAGCAGAACAACACAGCACACACCCAGAGGAGCACAGTGGGGCATAGAGAAACACACACTGATACAGCAGAGCAACACAACACACACCCAGAGGAGCACAGTGGGGCATGGAGAAACACACACAGATACAGCAGAGCAACACAGCACACACCCAGAGGAGCATAGCGCAGCATAGAGAAACACACACCGATACAGCAGAGCAACACAACACACACCCAGAGGAGCACAGCGCGGCATGGAGAATCACACACAGATACAGCAGAGCAACACAACACACACCCAGAGGAGCACAGTGGCGCATGGAGAAACACACACAGATACAGCAGAGCAACACAACACACACCCAGAGGAGCACAGTGGGGCATGGAGAAACACACACAGATACAGCAGAACAACACAACACACACCCAAAGGGGCAGGGAGAAACACACACAGATACAGCAGAGCAACACAACACACACCCAGAGGAGCACAGTGCGGCATGGAGAAACACACACAGATACAGCAGAGCAACACAACACACACCCAGAGGAGCACAGCGCGGCATGGAGAAACACACAAAGATATATATATATAGGGGAGCAACACAACACACACCGATAGGAGCACAGTGGGGCATGAAGAAACACACACAGATACAGCAGAGCAACACAACACACACCCAGAGGAGCACAGTGGGGCATGGAGAAACACACACAGATACAGCAGAGCAACACAGCACACACCCAGAGGAGCACAGTGGGGCATGGAGAAACACACACAGATACAGCAGAGCAACACAGCACACACCCAGAGGGGCAGGGTGGGGCATGGAGAAACACACACAGATACAGCAGAGCAACACAACACACACCCAGAGGGGCAGGTGAGACATGGAGAAACACACAGAGATACAGCAGAGCAACACAGCACACACCCAGAGGAGCACAGTGGGGCATGGAGAAACACACACAGATACAGCAGAGCAACACAGCACACACCCAGGGGGGCAGGGTGGGGCAGGGAGAAACACACACAGATACAGCAGAGCAACACAACACACACCCACAGGAGCACAGTGGGGCATGGAGAAACACACACAGATACAGCAGAGCAACACAACACACACCCAGAGGGGCAGGGTGGGGCAGGGAGAAACACACACAGATACAGCAGAGCAACACAACACACACCCACAGGAGCACAGTGGGGCATGGAGAAACACACACAGATACAGCAGGGAACACAGCACACACCCAGAGGGGCACAGTGGGGATGGAGAAACACACACAGATACAGCAGAACAACACAGCACACACCCAGAGGGGCAGGGTTGGGCAAGGAGAAACACACACAGATACAGCAGAGCAACACAACACACACCCAAAGGGGCAGGTGGGGCAAGGAGAAACATACACAGATACAGCAGAGCAACACAGCACACACCCAGAGGGGCAGGGTGGGGCATGGAGACACACACACAGATACAGCAGAGCAACACCACACTCACCCAGAGGGGCACAGTGCGGCATGGAGAGACACACACAGATATAGCAGAGCAACACAACACACACCCAGAGGAGCACAGTGGGGCATGGAGAAACACACACAGATACAGCAGAGCAACACAACACACACACAGAGAGGCAGGTGAGGCATGGAGAAACACACACAGATACAGCAGAGCAACACAACATACACCCAGAGGGGCAGGGTGGGGCATGGAGAAACACATACACAGATACAGCAGAGCAACACAACACACACCCAGAGGAGCACAGCGCAGCATAGAGAAACACACACCGATACAGCAGAGCAAAACAACACACACCCAGAGGAGCACAGCGCGGCATGGAGAAACACACACAGATACATATATAGGGGAGCAACACAACACACACCGATAGGAGCACAGTGGGGCATGGAGAAACACACACAGATACAGCAGGGCAACACAACACACACCCAGAGGAGCATAGTGGGGTATGGAGAAACACACACAGATACAGCAGGGCAACACAACACACACCCAGAGTGGCAGGTGAGGCATGGAGAAACACACACAGATACAGCAGAGCAACACAACACACACCCAAAGGGGCAGGTGGGGCAAGGAGAAACACACTCAGATACAGCAGAGCAACACAACACACACCCAAAGGGGCAGGTGGGGCAAGGAGAAACATACACAGATACAGCAGAGCAACACAACACACACCCAAAGGGGCAGGGAGAAACACACACAGATACAGCAGAGCAACACAACACACACCCAGAGGAGCACAGCGCAGCATAGAGAAACACACACCGATACAGCAGAGCAACACAACACACACCCAGAGGAGCACAGCGCGGCATGGAGAAACACACACAGATACATATATAGGGGAGCAACACAACACACACTGATAGGAGCACAGTGGGGCATGGAGAAACACACAGATACAGCAGGGCAACACAACACACACCCAGAGGAGCACAGTGGGGCATGGAGAAACACACACAGATACAGCAGAGCAACACAGCACACACCCAGAGGGGCAGGGTGGGGCATGGAGAAACACACACAGATACAGCAGAGCAACACAACACACACCCAGAGGGGCAGGTGAGACATGGAGAAACACACACAGATACAGCAGAGCAACACAGCACACACCCAGAGGAGCACAGTGGGGCATGGAGAAACACACACAGATACAGCAGAGCAACACAGCACACACCCAGGGGGGCAGGGTGGGGCAGGGAGAAACAGATACAGCAGAGCAACACAACACACACCCACAGGAGCACAGTGGGGCATAGAGAAACACACACCGATACAGCAGAGCAACACAACACACACCCAGAGGAGCACAGTGGGGCATGGAGAAACACACACAGATACAGCAGAGCAACACAGCACACACCCAGAGGAGCACAGCGCAGCATAGAGAAACACACACCGATACAGCAGAGCAACACAACACACACCCAGAGGAGCACAGCGCGGCATGGAGAATCACACACAGATACAGCAGAGCAACACAACACACACCCAGAGGAGCACAGTGGCGCATGGAGAAACACACACAGATACAGCAGAGCAACACAACACACACCCAGAGGAGCACAGTGGGGCATGGAGAAACACACACAGATACAGCAGAACAACACAACACACACCCAAAGGGGCAGGGAGAAACACACACAGATACAGCAGAGCAACACAACACACACCCAGAGGAGCACAGTGCGGCATGGAGAAACACACAAAGATACGTCTATAGGGGAGCAACACAACACACACCGATAGGAGCACAGTGAGGCATGAAGAAACACACACAGATACAGCAGAGCAACACAGCACACACCCAGAGGAGCACAGTGGGGCATGGAGAAACACACACAGATACAGCAGAGCAACACAGCACACACCCAGAGGGGCAGGGTGGGGCATGGAGAAACACACACAGATACAGCAGAGCAACACAACACACACCCAGAGGGGCAGGTGAGACATGGAGAAACACACACAGATACAGCAGAGCAACACAGCACACATCCAGAGGAGCACAGTGGTGCATGGATAAACACACACAGATACAGCAGAGCAACACAGCACACACCCAGAGGAGCACAGTGGGGCATGGAGAAACACACACAGATACAGCAGAGCAACACACCACACACCCAGAGGGACAGGTGAGGAATTGAGAAACACACACAGATACAGCAGAGCAACACAACACACACCCAAAGGGGCAGGGTGGGGCAGGGAGAAACACACACAGATACAGCAGAGCAACACAGCATACACCCAGAGGAGCACAGTGGGGCATGGAGAAACACACACAGATACAACAGAGCAACACAACACACACCCAGAGGGACAGGTGAGGCATGGAGAAACACACACAGATACAGCAGAGCAACACAACACACACCCAGAGGGGCAGGGTGGGGCAGGGAGAAACACACACAGATACAGCAGAGCAACACAACACACACCCACAGGAGCACAGTGGGGCATGGAGAAACACACACAGATACAGCAGGGAACACAGCACACACCCAGAGGGGCACAGTGGGGATGGAGAAACACACACAGATACAGCAGAACAACACAGCACACACCCAGAGGGGCAGGGTGGGGCAAGGAGAAACACACACAGATACAGCAGAGCAACACAACACACACCCAAAGGGGCAGATGGGGCAAGGAGAAACATACACAGATACAGCAGAGCAACACAGCACACACCCAGAGGGGCAGGGTGGGGCATGGAGATACACACACAGATACAGCAGAGCAACACCAGACGCACCCAGAGGGGCAGGGTGGGGCATGGAGACACACACACAGATACAGCAGAGCAACACCACACGCACCCAGAGGGGCACAGTGCGGCATGGAGAGAAACACACAGATACAGCAGAGCAACACAACACACACCCAGAGGAGCACAGTGGGGCATGGAGAAACACACACAGATACAGCAGAGCAACACAACACACACAGAGAGAGGCAGGTGAGGCATGGAGAAACACACACAGATACAGCAGAGCAACACAACACACACCCAGAGGGGCAGGGTGGGGCATGGAGAAACACATACACAGATACAGCAGAGCAACACAACACACACCCAGAGGAGCACAGCGCAGCATAGAGAAACACACACCGATACAGCAGAGCAACACAACACACACCCAGAGGAGCACAGCGCGGCATGGAGAAACACACACAGATACATATATAGGGGAGCAACACAACACACACCCATAGGAGCACAGTGGGGCATGGAGAAACACATACAGCAGGGCAACACAACACACACCCAGAGGAGCACAGTGGGGCATGGAGAAACACACACAGATACAGCAGGGCAACACAACACACACCCAGAGGGACAGGTGAGGCATGGAGAAACACACACAGATACAGCAGAGCAACACAACACACATCCAAAGGGGCAGGGAGAAACACACACAGATACAGCAGAGCAACACAACACACACCCAGAGGAGCACAGCGCGGCATGGAGAAACACACACCGATACAGCAGAGCAACACAACACACACCCAAAGGGGCGGGTGAGGCATGGAGAAACACACAAAGATACATATATAGGGGAGCAACACAACACACACCAATAGGAGCACAGTGGGGTATGAAGAAACACACACAGATACAGCAGAGCAACACAACACACACCCAGAGGAGCACAGTGGGGCATGGAGAAACACACACAGATACAGCAGAACAACACAGCACACACCCAGAGGAGCACAGTGGGGCATGGAGAAACATACACAGATACAGCAGAGCAACACAGCACACACCCAGAGGGTCAGGGTGGGGCATGGAGAAACACACACAGATACAGCAGAGCAACACAACACACACCCAGAGGGGCAGGTGAGGCATGGAGAAACACACACAGATACAGCAGAGCAACACAACACACACCCAAAGGGGCAGGTGGGGCAAGGAGAAACATACAGAGATACAGCAGAGCAACACAGCACACACCCAGAGGGGCAGGGTGGGCCAAGGAGAAACACACACAGATACAGCAGAGCAACACAACACACACCCAAAGGGGCAGGTGGGGCAAGGAGAAACATACACAGATACAGCAGAGCAACACAGCACACACCCAGAGGGGCAGGGAGAAACACACACAGATACAGCAGAGCAACACAACACACACCCAGAGGAGCACAGCGCAGTATGGAGAAACACACACAGATACAGCAGAGCAACACAACATGCACCCAGAGGGGCAGGGTGGGGCATGGAGACACACACACAGATACAGCAGAGCAACACCACACGCACCCAGAGGGGCAGGGTGGGGCATGGAGACACACACACAGATACAGCAGAGCAACACCACACGCACCCAGAGGGGCACAGTGGGGCATGGAGAAACACACACAGATACAGCAGAGCAACACAACACACACCCAGAGGAGCACAGCGCGGCATGGAGAAACACACCCAGATACAGCAGAACAACACAACACACACCCAGAGGGGCACAGTGCGGCATGGAGAGACACACACAGATACAGCAGAGCAACACAACACACACCCATAGGAGCACAGTGGGGCATGGAGAAACACACACAGATACAGCAGAGCAGCACAACAAACACCCAGAGAGGCAGGTGAGGCATGGAGAAACACACACAGATACAGCAGAGCAACACAACACACACCCAAAGGGGCAGGTGGGGCAAGGAGAAACATACACAGATACAGCAGAGCAACACAGCACACAGCCAGAGGGGCAGGGTGGGGCATGGAGAAACACACACAGATACTGCAGAGCAACACAACACACACACAGAGGAGCACAGCGCAGCATAGAGAAACACCACCGATACAGCAGAGCAACACAACACACACCCAGAGGAGCACAGCGCGGCATGGAGAAACACACACAGATACATATATAGGGGAGCAACACAACACACACCCATAGGAGCACAGTGGGGCATGGAGAAACACACACAGATACAGCAGGGCAACACAACACACACTCAGAGGAGCACAGTGGGGAATGGAGAAACACACACAGATACAGCAGGGCAACACAACACACACCCAGAGTGGCAGGTGAGGCATGGAGAAACACACACAGATACAGCAGAGCAACACAACACACACCCAAAGGGGCAGGTGGGGCAAGGAGAAACACTCTCAGATACAGCAGAGCAACACAACACACACCCATAGGAGCACAGTGGGGCATGGAGAAACACACACAGATACAGCAGAGCAACACAGCACACACCGAGAGGGGCAGGGTGGGGCATGGAGAAACACACACAGATACAGTAGAGCAACACAGCACACACCCAGAGGGGCAGGTGAGGCATGGAGAAACACACACAGATACAGCAGAGCAACACAACACACACCCAGAGGGGCAGGTGAGGCATGGAGACACACACACAGATACAGCAGAGCAACACCACACGCACCCAGAGGGGCACAGTGCGGCATGGAGAGAAACACACAGATACAGCAGAGCAACACAACACACACCCAGAGGAGCACAGTGGGGCATGGAGAAACACACACAGATACAGCAGAGCAACACAACACACACACAGAGAGGCAGGTGAGGCATGGAGAAACACACACAGATACAGCAGAGCAACACAACACACACCCAGAGGGGCAGGGTGGGGCATGGAGAAACACATACACAGATACAGCAGAGCAACACAACACACACCCAGAGGAGCACAGCGCAGCATAGAGAAACACACACCGATACAGCAGAGCAACACAACACACACCCAGAGGAGCACAGCGCGGCATGGAGAAACACACACAGATACATATATAGGGGAGCAACACAACACACACCCATAGGAGCACAGTGGGGCATGGAGAAACACATACAGCAGGGCAACACAACACACACCCAGAGGAGCACAGTGGGGCATGGAGAAACACACACAGATACAGCAGGGCAACACAACACACACCCAGAGGGACAGGTGAGGCATGGAGAAACACACACAGATACAGCAGAGCAACACAACACACATCCAAAGGGGCAGGGAGAAACACACACAGATACAGCAGAGCAACACAACACACACCCAGAGGAGCACAGCGCGGCATGGAGAAACACACACCGATACAGCAGAGCAACACAACACACACCCAAAGGGGCGGGTGAGGCATGGAGAAACACACAAAGATACATATATAGGGGAGCAACACAACACACACCAATAGGAGCACAGTGGGGTATGAAGAAACACACACAGATACAGCAGAGCAACACAACACACACCCAGAGGAGCACAGTGGGGCATGGAGAAACACACACAGATACAGCAGAACAACACAGCACACACCCAGAGGAGCACAGTGGGGCATGGAGAAACATACACAGATACAGCAGAGCAACACAGCACACACCCAGAGGGTCAGGGTGGGGCATGGAGAAACACACACAGATACAGCAGAGCAACACAACACACACCCAGAGGGGCAGGTGAGGCATGGAGAAACACACACAGATACAGCAGAGCAACACAACACACACCCAAAGGGGCAGGTGGGGCAAGGAGAAACATACAGAGATACAGCAGAGCAACACAGCACACACCCAGAGGGGCAGGGTGGGCCAAGGAGAAACACACGCAGATACAGCAGAGCAACACAACACACACCCAAAGGGGCAGGTGGGGCAAGGAGAAACATACACAGATACAGCAGAGCAACACAGCACACACCCAGAGGGGCAGGGAGAAACACACACAGATACAGCAGAGCAACACAACACACACCCAGAGGAGCACAGCGCAGTATGGAGAAACACACACAGATACAGCAGAGCAACACAACATGCACCCAGAGGGGCAGGGTGGGGCATGGAGACACACACACAGATACAGCAGAGCAACACCACACGCACCCAGAGGGGCAGGGTGGGGCATGGAGACACACACACAGATACAGCAGAGCAACACCACACGCACCCAGAGGGGCACAGTGGGGCATGGAGAAACACACACAGATACAGCAGAGCAACACAACACGCACCCAGAGGAGCACAGCGCGGCATGGAGAAACACACCCAGATACAGCAGAACAACACAACACACACCCAGAGGGGCACAGTGCGGCATGGAGAGACACACACAGATACAGCAGAGCAACACAACACACACCCATAGGAGCACAGTGGGGCATGGAGAAACACACACAGATACAGCAGAGCAGCACAACAAACACCCAGAGAGGCAGGTGAGGCATGGAGAAACACACACAGATACAGCAGAGCAACACAACACACACCCAAAGGGGCAGGTGGGGCAAGGAGAAACATACACAGATACAGCAGAGCAACACAGCACACAGCCAGAGGGGCAGGGTGGGGCATGGAGAAACACACACAGATACTGCAGAGCAACACAACACACACACAGAGGAGCACAGCGCAGCATAGAGAAACACCACCGATACAGCAGAGCAACACAACACACACCCAGAGGAGCACAGCGCGGCATGGAGAAACACACACAGATACATATATAGGGGAGCAACACAACACACACCCATAGGAGCACAGTGGGGCATGGAGAAACACACACAGATACAGCAGGGCAACACAACACACACTCAGAGGAGCACAGTGGGGAATGGAGAAACACACACAGATACAGCAGGGCAACACAACACACACCCAGAGTGGCAGGTGAGGCATGGAGAAACACACACAGATACAGCAGAGCAACACAACACACACCCAAAGGGGCAGGTGGGGCAAGGAGAAACACTCTCAGATACAGCAGAGCAACACAACACACACCCATAGGAGCACAGTGGGGCATGGAGAAACACACACAGATACAGCAGAGCAACACAGCACACACCGAGAGGGGCAGGGTGGGGCATGGAGAAACACACACAGATACAGTAGAGCAACACAGCACACACCCAGAGGGGCAGGTGAGGCATGGAGAAACACACACAGATACAGCAGAGCAACACAACACACACCCAGAGGGGCAGGTGAGGCATGGAGAAACACACACAGATACAGCAGAGCAACACATCACACACCCAGAGGAGCACAGCCAGCATAGAGAAACACACACCGATACAGCAGAGCAACACAACACACACCCAGAGGAGCACAGCGTGGCATGGAGAAACACACACAGATACATATATAGGGGAACAACACAACACACACCCATAGGAGCACAGTAGGGCATGGAGAAACACACTCAGATACAGCAGGGAACACAGCACACACCCAGAGGAGCACAGTGGGGCATGGAGAAACACACACAGATACAGCAGGGCAACACACACCCAGAGGGGCAGGTGAGGAATGGAGAAACACACACAGATACAGCAGAGCAACACAACACACACCCAAAGGGGCAGGTGAGGGCAAGGAGAAACACACACAGATACAGCAGAGCAACACAACACACACCCAGAGGAGCACAGCGCTGCATGGAGAAACACACACAGATACAGCAGAGCAACACAACACACACCCAGAGGGGCAGGTGAGGCATGGAGAAACACACACAGATACAGCAGAGCAACACAACACACACCCAGAGGGGCAGGTGAGGCATGGAGAAACACACACAGATACAGCAGAGCAACACAACACACACCCAGAGGGGCAGGTGAGGCATGGAGAATCACACACAGATACAGCAGAGCAACACAACACACACCCAGAGGGGCAGGGTGGGGCAAGGAGAAACACACACAGATACAGCAGAGCAACACAACACACACCCAGAGGGGCAGGTGAGGCATGAAGAAACACACACAGATACAGCAGAGCAACACAACACACACCCAGAGGGACAGGTGAGGCATGGAGAAACACACACAGATACATATATAGGGGAGCAACACAACACACACCCATAGGAGCACAGTGGGGCATGGAGAAACCCACACAGATACAGCGGGGCAACACAACACACACCCAGAGGGGCAGGTGAGGCAAGGAGAAACACACACAGATACAGCAGAGCAACACAACACACACCCACAGGAGCACAGTGGGGCATGGAGAAACACACACAGATACAGCAGAGCAACACAGCACACACCCAGAGGGGCAGGGTGGGGCATGGAGAAACACACACAGATACAGCAGAGCAACACAACACACACCCAGAGGGGCAGGTGAGGCATGGAGAAACACACACAGATACAGCAGAGCAACAGAGCACACACCCAGAGGAGCACAGCGCAGCATAGAGAAACACACACCGATACAGCAGAGCAACACAACACACACCCAGAGGAGCACAGCGCGGCATGGAGAAACACAGACAGATACATATATAGGGGAGCAACACAACACACACCCATAGGAGCACAGTGGGGCATGGAGAAACACACACAGATACAGCAGGGCAACACAACACACACCCAGAGGAGCACAGTGGCGCATGGAGAAACACACACAGATACAGCAGGTCAACACAACACACACCCAGAGGGGCAGGTGAGGCATGGAGAAACACACACAGATACAGCAGAGCAACACAACACACTCCCAAAGAGGCAGGGAGAAACACACACAGATACAGCAGAGCAACACAACACACACCCAGAGGAGCACAGCGCGGCATGGAGAAACACACACAGATACAGCAGAGCAACACAACACACACCCAGAGGAGCACAGCGCGGCATGGAGAAACACACAAAGATTCATATATAGGGGAGCAACAAAACACACACCGATAGGAGCACAGTGGGGCATGGAGAAACACACACAGATACAGCAGAGCAACACAATACACACCCAGAGGAGCACAGTGGAGCATGGAGAAACACACACAGATACAGCAGAGCAACACAGCAGACACCCAGAGGAGCACAGCGCAACATAGAGAAACACACACCGATACAGCAGAGCAACACAACACACACCCAGAGGAGCACAGCGCGGCATGGAGAAACACACACCGATACAGCAGAGCAACACAACACACACCCAGAGGAGCACAGCACGGCATGGAGAAACACACACAGATACATATATAGGGGAGCAACACAACACACACCCAGAGGGGCACAGTGGGGCATGTAGAAACACACACAGATACAGCAGAGCAACACAACACACACCCAGAGGAGCACAGTGGGGCATGGAGAAACACACACAGATACAGCAGAGCAACACAACACACACCCAGAGGAGCACAGCGCGGCATGGAGAAACACACAAAGATACATATATAGGGGAGCAAAAAAACACACACCGATAGGAGCACAGTGGGGCATGGAGAAACACACACAGATACAGCACAGCAACACAACACACACCCAGAGGAGCACAGTGGGGCATGGAGAAACACACACAGATACAGCAGAACAACACAGCACACACCCAGAGGAGCACAGTGGGGCATAGAGAAACACACACCGATACAGCAGAGCAACACAACACACACCCAGAGGAGCACAGTGGGGCATGGAGAAACACACACAGATACAGCAGAGCAACACAACACACACCCAGAGGAGCACAGCGCGGCATGGAGAAACACACAAAGATACATATATAGGGGAGCAACAAAACACACACCGATAGGAGCACAGTGGGGCATGGAGAAACCCACACAGATACAGCAGAGCAACACAACACACACCCAGAGGAGCACAGTGGGGCATGGAGAAACACACACAGATACAGCAGAACAACACAGCACACACCCAGAGGAGCACAGTGGGGCATAGAGAAACACACACTGATACAGCAGAGCAACACAACACACACCCAGAGGAGCACAGTGGGGCATGGAGAAACACACACAGATACAGCAGAGCAACACAGCACACACCCAGAGGAGCATAGCGCAGCATAGAGAAACACACACCGATACAGCAGACCAACACAACACACACCCAGAGGAGCACAGCGCGGCATGGAGAATCACACACAGATACAGCAGAGCAACACAACACACACCCAGAGGAGCACAGTGGCGCATGGAGAAACACACACGGATACAGCAGAGCAACACAACACACACCCAGAGGAGCACAGTGGGGCATGGAGAAACACACACAGATACAGCAGAACAACACAACACACACCCAAAGGGGCAGGGAGAAACACACACAGATACAGCAGAGCAACACAACACACACCCAGAGGAGCACAGTGCGGCATGGAGAAACACACACAGATACAGCAGAGCAACACAACACACACCCAGAGGAGCACAGCGCGGCATGGAGAAACACACAAAGATATATATATAGGGGAGCAACACAACACACACCGATAGGAGCACAGTGGGGCATGAAGAAACACACACAGATACAGCAGAGCAACACAACACACACCCAGAGGAGCACAGTGGGGCATGGAGAAACACACACAGATACAGCAGAGCAACACAGCACACACCCAGAGGAGCACAGTGGGGCATGGAGAAACACACACAGATACAGCAGAGCAACACAGCACACACCCAGAGGGGCAGGGTGGGGCATGGAGAAACACACACAGATACAGCAGAGCAACACAACACACACCCAGAGGGGCAGGTGAGACATGGAGAAACACACACAGATACAGCAGAGCAACACAGCACACACCCAGAGGAGCACAGTGGGGCATGGAGAAACACACACAGATACAGCAGAGCAACACAGCACACACCCAGGGGGGCAGGGTGGGGCAGGGAGAAACACACACAGATACAGCAGAGCAACACAACACACACCCACAGGAGCACAGTGGGGCATGGAGAAACACACACAGATACAGCAGAGCAACACAACACACACCCAGAGGGGCAGGGTGGGGCAGGGAGAAACACACACAGATACAGCAGAGCAACACAACACACACCCACAGGAGCACAGTGGGGCATGGAGAAACACACACAGATACAGCAGGGAACACAGCACACACCCAGAGGGGCACAGTGGGGATGGAGAAACACACACAGATACAGCAGAACAACACAGCACACACCCAGAGGGGCAGGGTGGGGCAAGGAGAAACACACACAGATACAGCAGAGCAACACAACACACACCCAAAGGGGCAGGTGGGGCAAGGAGAAACATACACAGATACAGCAGAGCAACACAGCACACACCCAGAGGGGCAGGGTGGGGCATGGAGACACACACACAGATACAGCAGAGCAACACCACACTCACCCAGAGGGGCACAGTGCGGCATGGAGAGACACACACAGATATAGCAGAGCAACACAACACACACCCAGAGGAGCACAGTGGGGCATGGAGAAACACACACAGATACAGCAGAGCAACACAACACACACACAGAGAGGCAGGTGAGGCATGGAGAAACACACACAGATACAGCAGATCAACACAACATACACCCAGAGGGGCAGGGTGGGGCATGGAGAAACACATACACAGATACAGCAGAGCAACACAACACACACCCAGAGGAGCACAGCGCAGCATAGAGAAACACACACCGATACAGCAGAGCAAAACAACACACACCCAGAGGAGCACAGCGCGGCATGGAGAAACACACACAGATACATATATAGGGGAGCAACACAACACACACCGATAGGAGCACAGTGGGGCATGGAGAAACACACACAGATACAGCAGGGCAACACAACACACACCCAGAGGAGCATAGTGGGGTATGGAGAAACACACACAGATACAGCAGGGCAACACAACACACCCAGAGTGGCAGGTGAGGCATGGAGAAACACACACAGATACAGCAGAGCAACACAACACACACCCAAAGGGGCAGGTGGGGCAAGGAGAAACACACTCAGATACAGCAGAGCAACACAACACACACCCAAAGGGGCAGGTGGGGCAAGGAGAAACATACACAGATACAGCAGAGCAACACAACACACACCCAAAGGGGCAGGGAGAAACACACACAGATACAGCAGAGCAACACAACACACACCCAGAGGAGCACAGCGCAGCATAGAGAAACACACACCGATACAGCAGAGCAACACAACACACACCCAGAGGAGCACAGCGCGGCATGGAGAAACACACACAGATACATACATAGGGGAGCAACACAACACACACCGATAGGAGCACAGTAGGGCATGGAGAAACACACACAGATACAGCAGGGCAACACAACACACACCCAGAGGAGCACAGTGGGGCATGGAGAAACACACACAGATACAGCAGGGCAACACAACACACACCCAGAGTGGCAGGTGAGGCATGGAGAAACACACACAGATACAGCAGAGCAACACAACACACACCCAAAGGGGCAGGTGGGGCAAGGAGAAACACACTCAGATACAGCAGAGCAACACAACACACACCCATAGGAGCACAGTGGGGCATGGAGAAACACACACAGATACAGCAGAGCAACACAGCACACACCCAGAGGGGCAGGGTGGGGCATGGAGAAACACACACAGATACAGCAGAGCAACACAACACACACCCAGAGGGGCAGGTGAGACATGGAGAAACACACACAGATACAGCAGAGCAACACAGCACACACCCAGAGGAGCACAGTGGGGCATGGAGAAACACACACAGATACAGCAGAGCAACACAGCACACACCCAGGGGGGCAGGGTGGGGCAGGGAGAAACACACACAGATACAGCAGAGCAACACAACACACACCCACAGGAGCACAGTGGGGCATGGAGAAACACACACAGATACAGCGGAGAAACACAACACACACCCAGAGGGGCAGGGTGGGGCAGGGAGAAACACACACAGATACAGCAGAGCAACACAACACACCCCCACAGGAGCACAGTGGGGCATGGAGAAACACACACAGATATAGCAGGGAACACAGCACACACCCAGAGGGGCACAGTGGGGATGGAGAAACACACACAGATACAGCAGAACAACAAAACACACACCCAGAGGAGCACAGTGGGGCATGGAGAAACACACACAGATACAGCAGGGCAACACAACACACACCCAGAGGGGCAGGTGAGGCAAGGAGAAACACACACAGATACAGCAGAGCAACACAACACACACCCACAGGAGCACAGTGGGGCATGGAGAAACACACACAGATACAGCAGAGCAACACAGCACACACCCAGAGGGGCAGGGTGGGGCATGGAGAAACACACACAGATACAGCAGAGCAACACAACACACACCCAGAGGGGCAGGTGAGGCATGGAGAAACACACACAGATACAGCAGAGCAACACAGCACACAACCAGAGGAGCACAGCGCAGCATAGAGAAACACACACCAATACAGCAGAGCAACACAACACACACCCAGAGGAGCACAGCGCAGCATAGAGAAACACACACCGATACAGGAGAGCAACACAACACACACCCAGAGGAGCACAGCGCGGCATCGAGAAACACACACAGATACATATATAGGGGAGCAACACAACACACACCCATAGGAGCACAGTGGGGCATGGAGAAACACACACAGATACAGCAGGGCAACACAACACACACCCAGAGGAGCACAGTGGCGCATGGAGAAACACACAGAAACAGCAGGGCAACACAACACACACCCAGAGGAGCACAGCGCGGCATGGAGAAACACACACAGATACATACATAGGGGAGCAACACAACACACACCGATAGGAGCACAGTGGGGCATGGAGAAACACACACAGATACAGCAGGGCAACACAACACACACCCAGAGGAGCACAGTGGGGCATGGAGAAACACACACAGATACAGCAGGGCAACACAACACACACCCAGAGTGGCAGGTGAGGCATGGAGAAACACACACAGATACAGCAGAGCAACACAACACACACCCAAAGGGGCAGGTGGGGCAAGGAGAAACACACTCAGATACAGCAGAGCAACACAACACACACCCATAGGAGCACAGTGGGGCATGGAGAAACACACACAGATACAGCAGAGCAACACAGCACACACCCAGAGGGGCAGGGTGGGGCATGGAGAAACACACACAGATACAGCAGAGCAACACAACACACACCCAGAGGGGCAGGTGAGACATGGAGAAACACACACAGATACAGCAGAGCAACACAGCACACACCCAGAGGAGCACAGTGGGGCATGGAGAAACACACACAGATACAGCAGAGCAACACAGCACACACCCAGGGGGGCAGGGTGGGGCAGGGAGAAACACACACAGATACAGCAGAGCAACACAACACACACCCACAGGAGCACAGTGGGGCATGGAGAAACACACACAGATACAGCGGAGAAACACAACACACACCCAGAGGGGCAGGGTGGGGCAGGGAGAAACACACACAGATACAGCAGAGCAACACAACACACCCCCACAGGAGCACAGTGGGGCATGGAGAAACACACACAGATACAGCAGGGAACACAGCACACACCCAGAGGGGCACAGTGGGGATGGAGAAACACACACAGATACAGCAGAACAACAAAACACACACCCAGAGGAGCACAGTGGGGCATGGAGAAACACACACAGATACCGCAGGGCAACACAACACACACCCAGAGGGGCAGGTGAGGCAAGGAGAAACACACACAGATACAGCAGAGCAACACAACACACACCCACAGGAGCACAGTGGGGCATGGAGAAACACACACAGATACAGCAGAGCAACACAGCACACACCCAGAGGGGCAGGGTGGGGCATGGAGAAACACACACAGATACAGCAGAGCAACACAACACACACCCAGAGGGGCAGGTGAGGCATGGAGAAACACACACAGATACAGCAGAGCAACACAGCACAGAACCAGAGGAGCACAGCGCAGCATAGAGAAACACACACCAATACAGCAGAGCAACACAACACACACCCAGAGGAGCACAGCGCAGCATAGAGAAACACACACCGATACAGGAGAGCAACACAACACACACCCAGAGGAGCACAGCGCGGCATCGAGAAACACACACAGATACATATATAGGGGAGCAACACAACACACACCCATAGGAGCACAGTGGGGCATGGAGAAACACACACAGATACAGCAGGGCAACACAACACACACCCAGAGGAGCACAGTGGCGCATGGAGAAACACACACAGAAACAGCAGGGCAACACAACACACACCCAGAGGGGCAGGTGAGGCATGGAGAAACACACACAGATACAGCAGAGCAACACAACACACACCCAAAGGGGCAGGGAGAAACACACACAGATACAGCAGAGCAACACAACACACACCCAGAGGAGCACAGCGCGGCATGGAGAAACACACACAGATACAGCAGAGCAACACAACACACACCCAGAGGAGCACAGCGCGGCATGGAGAAACACACAAAGATACATATATAGGGGAGCAACAGAACACACACCGATAGGAGCACAGTGGGGCATGAAGAAACACACACAGATACAGCAGAGCAACACAACACACACCCAGAGGAGCACAGCGCGGCATGGAGAAACACACAAAGATACATATATAGGGGAGCAACACAACACACACCGATAGGAGCACAGTGGTGCATGAAGAAACACACACAGATACAGCAGAGCAACACAACACACACCCAGAGGAGCACAGTGGGGCATGGAGAAAAACTCACAGATACAGCAGAACAACACAACACACACCCAGAGGAGCACAGCGCGGCATGGAGAAACACACACAGATACATATATAGGGGAGCAACACAACACACACCCATAGGAGCACAGTGGGGCATGGAGAAACACACACAGATACAGCAGAGCAACAAAACACACACCCAGAGGGTCAGGGTGGGGCATGGAGAAACACACACAGATACAGCAGAGCAACACAACACACACCCAGAGGGGCAGGTGAGGCATGGAGAAACACACAGAGATACAGCAGAGCAACACAACACACACCCAAAACGGGCAGGTGGGGCAAGGAGAAACATACACAGATACAGCAGAGCAATACAGCACACACCCAGAGGGGCAGGGTGGGGCATGGAGAAACACACACAGATACAGCAGAGCAACACAACACGCACCCAGAGGGGCAGGGTGGGGCAATGAGAAACATACACAGATACAGCAGAGCAACACAACACACACCCAGAGGGGCACAGTGGGGCATGGAGACACACACACAGATACAGCAGAGCAACAACACACGCACCCAGAGGGGCACAGTGCGGCATGGAGAGACACACACAGATACAGCAGAGCAACACAACACGCACCCAGAGGGGCAGGGTGGGGCATGGAGAAACACACACAGATACAGCAGAGCAACACAACACACACCCAAAGGGGCAGGTGAGGCATGGAGAATCACACACAGATACAGCAGAGCAACACAACACACACCCAGAGGGGCAGGGTGGGGCAAGGAGAAACACACACAGATACAGCAGAGCAACACAACACACACCCAGAGGGACAGGTGAGGCATGGAGAAACACACACAGATACAGCAGAGCAACACAACACACACCCAGAGGAGCACAGCGCGGCATGGAGAAACACACACAGATACAACAGAGCAACACAACACACACCCAGAGGAGCAGGTGAGGCAAGGAGAAACACACACAGATACAGCAGAGCAACACAACACACACCCAGAGGGTGAGGGTGGGGCATGGAGAAACACACACAGATACAGCAGAGCAACACAACACACACCCAGAGGAGCACAGTGGGGCATGGAGAAACACACACAGATACAGCAGAACAACACAACACACACCCAAAGGGGCAGGGAGAAACACACACAGATACAGCAGAGCAACACAACACACACCCAGAGGAGCACAGTGCGGCATGGAGAAACACACACAGATACAGCAGAGCAACACAACACACACCCAGAGGAGCACAGCGTGGCATGGAGAAACACACAAAGATATATATGAAGGGGAGCAACACAACACACACCGATAGGAGCACAGTGGGGCATGAAGAAACTCACACAGATACAGCAGAGCAACACAACAAACACCCAGAGGAGCACAGTGGGGCATGGAGAAACACACACAGATACAGCAGAGCAACACAGCACACACCCAGAGGGGCAGGGTGGGGCATGGAGAAACACACACAGATACAGCAGAGCAACACAACACACACCCAGAGGGGCAGGTGAGACATGGAGAAACACACACAGATACAGCAGAGCAACACAGCACACACCCAGAGGAGCACAGTGGGGCATGGAGAAACACACACAGATACAGCAGAGCAACACAGCACACACCCAGGGGGGCAGGGTGGGGCAGGGAGAAACACACACAGATACAGCAGAGCAACACAACACACACCCACAGGAGCACAGTGGGGCATGGAGAAACACACACAGATACAGCAGAGCAACACAACACACACCCAGAGGGGCAGGGTGGGGCAGGGAGAAACACACACAGATACAGCAGAGCAACACAACACACACCCACAGGAGCACAGTGGGGCATGGAGAAACACACACAGATACAGCAGGGAACACAGCACACACCCAGAGGGGCACAGTGGGGATGGAGAAACACACACAGATACAGCAGAACAACACAGCACACACCCAGAGGGGCAGGGTGGGGCAAGGAGAAACACACACAGATACAGCAGAGCAACACAACACACACCCAAAGGGGCAGGTGGGGCAAGGAGAAACATACACAGATACAGCAGAGCAACACAGCACACACCCAGAGGGGCAGGGTGGGGCATGGAGACACACACACAGATACAGCAGAGCAACACCACACTCACCCAGAGGGGCACAGTGCGGCATGGAGAGACACACACAGATATAGCAGAGCAACACAACACACACCCAGAGGAGCACAGTGGGGCATGGAGAAACACACACAGATACAGCAGAGCAACACAACACACACACAGAGAGGCAGGTGAGGCATGGAGAAACACACACAGATACAGCAGAGCAACACAACATACACCCAGAGGGGCAGGGTGGGGCATGGAGAAACACATACACAGATACAGCAGAGCAACACAACACACACCCAGAGGAGCACAGCGTAGCATAGAGAAACACACACCGATACAGCAGAGCAAAACAACACACACCCAGAGGAGCACAGCGCGGCATGGAGAAACACACACAGATACATATATAGGGGAGCAACACAACACACACCGATAGGAGCACAGTGGGGCATGGAGAAACACACACAGATACAGCAGGGCAACACAACACACACCCAGAGGAGCATAGTGGGGTATGGAGAAACACACACAGATACAGCAGGGCAACACAACACACACCCAGAGTGGCAGGTGAGGCATGGAGAAACACACACAGATACAGCAGAGCAACACAACACACACCCAAAGGGGCAGGTGGGGCAAGGAGAAACACACTCAGATACAGCAGAGCAACACAACACACACCCAAAGGGGCAGGTGGGGCAAGGAGAAACATACACAGATACAGCAGAGCAACACAACACACACCCAAAGGGGCAGGGAGAAACACACACAGATACAGCAGAGCAACACAACACACACCCAGAGGAGCACAGCGCAGCATAGAGAAACACACACCGATACAGCAGAGCAACACAACACACACCCAGAGGAGCACAGCGCGGCATGGAGAAACACACACAGATACATATATAGGGGAGCAACACAACACACACCGATAGGAGCACAGTGGGGCATGGAGAAACACACACAGATACAGCAGGGCAACACAACACACACCCAGAGGAGCACAGTGGGGCATGGAGAAACACACACAGATACAGCAGGGCAACACAACACACACCCAGAGTGGCAGGTGAGGCATGGAGAAACACACACAGATACAGCAGAGCAACACAACACACACCCAAAGGGGCAGGTGGGGCAAGGAGAAACACACTCAGATACAGCAGAGCAACACAACACACACCCATAGGAGCACAGTGGGGCATGGAGAAACACACACAGATACAGCAGAGCAACACAGCACACACCCAGAGGGGCAGGGTGGGGCATGGAGAAACACACACAGATACAGCAGAGCAACACAACACACACCCAGAGGGGCAGGTGAGACATGGAGAAACACACACAGATACAGCAGAGCAACACAGCACACACCCAGAGGAGCACAGTGGGGCATGGAGAAACACACACAGATACAGCAGAGCAACACAGCACACACCCAGGGGGGCAGGGTGGGGCAGGGAGAAACACACACAGATACAGCAGAGCAACACAACACACACCCACAGGAGCACAGTGGGGCATGGAGAAACACACACAGATACAGCAGAGAAACACAACACACACCCAGAGGGGCAGGGTGGGGCAGGGAGAAACACACACAGATACAGCAGAGCAACACAACACACCCCCACAGGAGCACAGTGGGACATGGAGAAACACACACAGATACAGCAGGGAACACAGCACACACCCAGAGGGGCACAGTGGGGATGGAGAAACACACACAGATACAGCAGAACAACAAAACACACACCCAGAGGAGCACAGTGGGGCATGGAGAAACACACACAGATACAGCAGGGCAACACAACACACACCCAAAGGGGCAGGTGAGGCAAGGAGAAACACACACAGATACAGCAGAGCAACACAACACACACCCACAGGAGCACAGTGGGGCATGGAGAAACACACACAGATACAGCAGAGCAACACAGCACACACCCAGAGGGGCAGGGTGGGGCATGGAGAAACACACACAGATACAGCAGAGCAACACAACACACATCCAGAGGGGCAGGTGAGGCATGGAGAAACACACACAGATACAGCAGAGCAACACAGCACACAACCAGAGGAGCACAGCGCAGCATAGAGAAACACACACCAATACAGCAGAGCAACACAACACACACCCAGAGGAGCACAGCGCAGCATAGAGAAACACACACCGATACAGGAGAGCAACACAACACACACCCAGAGGAGCACAGCGCGGCATGGAGAAACACACACAGACACAGCAGGGCAACACAACACACACCCAGAGGGGCAGGTGAGGCAAGGAGAAACACACACAGATACAGCAGAGCAACACAATACACACCCACAGGAGCACAGTGGGGCATGGAGAAACACACACAGATACAGCAGAGCAACACAGCACACACCCAGAGGGGCAGGGAGGGGCATTGAGAAACACACACAGATACAGCAGAGCAACACAGCACACACCCAGAGAGGCAGGTGAGGCATGGAGAAACACACACAGATACAGCAGAGCAACACAGCACACAACCAGAGGAGCACAGCGCAGCATAGAGAAACACACACCAATACAGCAGAGCAACACAACACACACCCAGAGGAGCACAGCGCAGCATAGAGAAACACACACCGATACAGGAGAGCAACACAACACACACCCAGAGGAGCACAGCGCGGCATCGAGAAACACACACAGATACATATATAGGGGAGCAACACAACACACACCCATAGGAGCACAGTGGGGCATGGAGAAACACACACAGATACAGCAGGGCAACACAACACACACCCAGAGGAGCACAGTGGCGCATGGAGAAACACACACAGAAACAGCAGGGCAACACAACACACACCCAGAGGGGCAGGTGAGGCATGGAGAAACACACACAGATACAGCAGAGCAACACAACACACACCCAAAGGGGCAGGGAGAAACACACACAGATACAGCAGAGCAACACAACACACACCCAGAGGAGCACAGCGCGGCATGGAGAAACACACACAGATACAGCAGAGCAACACAACACACACCCAGAGGAGCACAGCGCGGCATGGAGAAACACACAAAGATACATATATAGGGGAGCAACAAAACACACACCGATAGGAGCACAGTGGTGCATGGAGAAACCCACACAGATACAGCAGAGCAACACAACACACACCCAGAGGAGCACAGTGGGGCATGGAGAAACACACACAGATACAGCAGAACAACACAGCACACACCCAGAGGAGCACAGTGGGGCATAGAGAAACACACACTGATACAGCAGAGCAACACAACACACACCCAGAGGAGCACAGTGGGGCATGGAGAAACACACACAGATACAGCAGAGCAACACAGCACACACCCAGAGGAGCATAGCGCAGCATAGAGAAACACACACCGATACAGCAGAGCAACACAACACACACCCAGAGGAGCACAGCGCGGCATGGAGAATCACACACAGATACAGCAGAGCAACACAACACACACCCAGAGGAGCACAGTGGCGCATGGAGAAACACACACAGATACAGCAGAGCAACACAACACACACCCAGAGGAGCACAGTGGGGCATGGAGAAACACACACAGATACAGCAGAACAACACAACACACACCCAAAGGGGCAGGGAGAAACACACACAGATACAGCAGAGCAACACAACACACACCCAGAGGAGCACAGTGCGGCATGGAGAAACACACACAGATACAGCAGAGCAACACAACACACACCCAGAGGAGCACAGCGCGGCATGGAGAAACACACAAAGATATATATATATAGGGGAGCAACACAACACACACCGATAGGAGCACAGTGGGGCATGAAGAAACACACACAGATACAGCAGAGCAACACAACACACACCCAGAGGAGCACAGTGGGGCATGGAGAAACACACACAGATACAGCAGAGCAACACAGCACACACCCAGAGGAGCACAGTGGGGCATGGAGAAACACACACAGATACAGCAGAGCAACACAGCACACACCCAGAGGGGCAGGGTGGGGCATGGAGAAACACACACAGATACAGCAGAGCAACACAACACACACCCAGAGGGGCAGGTGAGACATGGAGAAACACACAGAGATACAGCAGAGCAACACAGCACACACCCAGAGGAGCACAGTGGGGCATGGAGAAACACACACAGATACAGCAGAGCAACACAGCACACACCCAGGGGGGCAGGGTGGGGCAGGGAGAAACACACACAGATACAGCAGAGCAACACAACACACACCCACAGGAGCACAGTGGGGCATGGAGAAACACACACAGATACAGCAGAGCAACACAACACACACCCAGAGGGGCAGGGTGGGGCAGGGAGAAACACACACAGATACAGCAGAGCAACACAACACACACCCACAGGAGCACAGTGGGGCATGGAGAAACACACACAGATACAGCAGGGAACACAGCACACACCCAGAGGGGCACAGTGGGGATGGAGAAACACACACAGATACAGCAGAACAACACAGCACACACCCAGAGGGGCAGGGTTGGGCAAGGAGAAACACACACAGATACAGCAGAGCAACACAACACACACCCAAAGGGGCAGGTGGGGCAAGGAGAAACATACACAGATACAGCAGAGCAACACAGCACACACCCAGAGGGGCAGGGTGGGGCATGGAGACACACACACAGATACAGCAGAGCAACACCACACTCACCCAGAGGGGCACAGTGCGGCATGGAGAGACACACACAGATATAGCAGAGCAACACAACACACACCCAGAGGAGCACAGTGGGGCATGGAGAAACACACACAGATACAGCAGAGCAACACAACACACACACAGAGAGGCAGGTGAGGCATGGAGAAACACACACAGATACAGCAGAGCAACACAACATACACCCAGAGGGGCAGGGTGGGGCATGGAGAAACACATACACAGATACAGCAGAGCAACACAACACACACCCAGAGGAGCACAGCGCAGCATAGAGAAACACACACCGATACAGCAGAGCAAAACAACACACACCCAGAGGAGCACAGCGCGGCATGGAGAAACACACACAGATACATATATAGGGGAGCAACACAACACACACCGATAGGAGCACAGTGGGGCATGGAGAAACACACACAGATACAGCAGGGCAACACAACACACACCCAGAGGAGCATAGTGGGGTATGGAGAAACACACACAGATACAGCAGGGCAACACAACACACACCCAGAGTGGCAGGTGAGGCATGGAGAAACACACACAGATACAGCAGAGCAACACAACACACACCCAAAGGGGCAGGTGGGGCAAGGAGAAACACACTCAGATACAGCAGAGCAACACAACACACACCCAAAGGGGCAGGTGGGGCAAGGAGAAACATACACAGATACAGCAGAGCAACACAACACACACCCAAAGGGGCAGGGAGAAACACACACAGATACAGCAGAGCAACACAACACACACCCAGAGGAGCACAGCGCAGCATAGAGAAACACACACCGATACAGCAGAGCAACACAACACACACCCAGAGGAGCACAGCGCGGCATGGAGAAACACACACAGATACATATATAGGGGAGCAACACAACACACACTGATAGGAGCACAGTGGGGCATGGAGAAACACACAGATACAGCAGGGCAACACAACACACACCCAGAGGAGCACAGTGGGGCATGGAGAAACACACACAGATACAGCAGAGCAACACAGCACACACCCAGAGGGGCAGGGTGGGGCATGGAGAAACACACACAGATACAGCAGAGCAACACAACACACACCCAGAGGGGCAGGTGAGACATGGAGAAACACACACAGATACAGCAGAGCAACACAGCACACACCCAGAGGAGCACAGTGGGGCATGGAGAAACACACACAGATACAGCAGAGCAACACAGCACACACCCAGGGGGGCAGGGTGGGGCAGGGAGAAACAGATACAGCAGAGCAACACAACACACACCCACAGGAGCACAGTGGGGCATAGAGAAACACACACCGATACAGCAGAGCAACACAACACACACCCAGAGGAGCACAGTGGGGCATGGAGAAACACACACAGATACAGCAGAGCAACACAGCACACACCCAGAGGAGCACAGCGCAGCATAGAGAAACACACACCGATACAGCAGAGCAACACAACACACACCCAGAGGAGCACAGCGCGGCATGGAGAATCACACACAGATACAGCAGAGCAACACAACACACACCCAGAGGAGCACAGTGGCGCATGGAGAAACACACACAGATACAGCAGAGCAACACAACACACACCCAGAGGAGCACAGTGGGGCATGGAGAAACACACACAGATACAGCAGAACAACACAACACACACCCAAAGGGGCAGGGAGAAACACACACAGATACAGCAGAGCAACACAACACACACCCAGAGGAGCACAGTGCGGCATGGAGAAACACACAAAGATACGTCTATAGGGGAGCAACACAACACACACCGATAGGAGCACAGTGAGGCATGAAGAAACACACACAGATACAGCAGAGCAACACAGCACACACCCAGAGGAGCACAGTGGGGCATGGAGAAACACACACAGATACAGCAGAGCAACACAGCACACACCCAGAGGGGCAGGGTGGGGCATGGAGAAACACACACAGATACAGCAGAGCAACACAACACACACCCAGAGGGGCAGGTGAGACATGGAGAAACACACACAGATACAGCAGAGCAACACAGCACACATCCAGAGGAGCACAGTGGTGCATGGATAAACACACACAGATACAGCAGAGCAACACAGCACACACCCAGAGGAGCACAGTGGGGCATGGAGAAACACACACAGATACAGCAGAGCAACACACCACACACCCAGAGGGACAGGTGAGGCATTGAGAAACACACACAGATACAGCAGAGCAACACAACACACACCCAAAGGGGCAGGGTGGGGCAGGGAGAAACACACACAGATACAGCAGAGCAACACAGCATACACCCAGAGGAGCACAGTGGGGCATGGAGAAACACACACAGATACAACAGAGCAACACAACACACACCCAGAGGGACAGGTGAGGCATGGAGAAACACACACAGATACAGCAGAGCAACACAACACACACCCAGAGGGGCAGGGTGGGGCAGGGAGAAACACACACAGATACAGCAGAGCAACACAACACACACCCACAGGAGCACAGTGGGGCATGGAGAAACACACACAGATACAGCAGGGAACACAGCACACACCCAGAGGGGCACAGTGGGGATGGAGAAACACACACAGATACAGCAGAACAACACAGCACACACCCAGAGGGGCAGGGTGGGGCAAGGAGAAACACACACAGATACAGCAGAGCAACACAACACACACCCAAAGGGGCAGATGGGGCAAGGAGAAACATACACAGATACAGCAGAGCAACACAGCACACACCCAGAGGGGCAGGGTGGGGCATGGAGATACACACACAGATACAGCAGAGCAACACCAGACGCACCCAGAGGGGCAGGGTGGGGCATGGAGACACACACACAGATACAGCAGAGCAACACCACACGCACCCAGAGGGGCACAGTGCGGCATGGAGAGAAACACACAGATACAGCAGAGCAACACAACACACACCCAGAGGAGCACAGTGGGGCATGGAGAAACACACACAGATACAGCAGAGCAACACAACACACACAGAGAGAGGCAGGTGAGGCATGGAGAAACACACACAGATACAGCAGAGCAACACAACACACACCCAGAGGGGCAGGGTGGGGCATGGAGAAACACATACACAGATACAGCAGAGCAACACAACACACACCCAGAGGAGCACAGCGCAGCATAGAGAAACACACACCGATACAGCAGAGCAACACAACACACACCCAGAGGAGCACAGCGCGGCATGGAGAAACACACACAGATACATATATAGGGGAGCAACACAACACACACCCATAGGAGCACAGTGGGGCATGGAGAAACACATACAGCAGGGCAACACAACACACACCCAGAGGAGCACAGTGGGGCATGGAGAAACACACACAGATACAGCAGGGCAACACAACACACACCCAGAGGGACAGGTGAGGCATGGAGAAACACACACAGATACAGCAGAGCAACACAACACACATCCAAAGGGGCAGGGAGAAACACACACAGATACAGCAGAGCAACACAACACACACCCAGAGGAGCACAGCGCGGCATGGAGAAACACACACCGATACAGCAGAGCAACACAACACACACCCAAAGGGGCGGGTGAGGCATGGAGAAACACACAAAGATACATATATAGGGGAGCAACACAACACACACCAATAGGAGCACAGTGGGGTATGAAGAAACACACACAGATACAGCAGAGCAACACAACACACACCCAGAGGAGCACAGTGGGGCATGGAGAAACACACACAGATACAGCAGAACAACACAGCACACACCCAGAGGAGCACAGTGGGGCATGGAGAAACATACACAGATACAGCAGAGCAACACAGCACACACCCAGAGGGTCAGGGTGGGGCATGGAGAAACACACACAGATACAGCAGAGCAACACAACACACACCCAGAGGGGCAGGTGAGGCATGGAGAAACACACACAGATACAGCAGAGCAACACAACACACACCCAAAGGGGCAGGTGGGGCAAGGAGAAACATACAGAGATACAGCAGAGCAACACAGCACACACCCAGAGGGGCAGGGTGGGCCAAGGAGAAACACACACAGATACAGCAGAGCAACACAACACACACCCAAAGGGGCAGGTGGGGCAAGGAGAAACATACACAGATACAGCAGAGCAACACAGCACACACCCAGAGGGGCAGGGAGAAACACACACAGATACAGCAGAGCAACACAACACACACCCAGAGGAGCACAGCGCAGTATGGAGAAACACACACAGATACAGCAGAGCAACACAACATGCACCCAGAGGGGCAGGGTGGGGCATGGAGACACACACACAGATACAGCAGAGCAACACCACACGCACCCAGAGGGGCAGGGTGGGGCATGGAGACACACACACAGATACAGCAGAGCAACACCACACGCACCCAGAGGGGCACAGTGGGGCATGGAGAAACACACACAGATACAGCAGAGCAACACAACACACACCCAGAGGAGCACAGCGCGGCATGGAGAAACACACCCAGATACAGCAGAACAACACAACACACACCCAGAGGGGCACAGTGCGGCATGGAGAGACACACACAGATACAGCAGAGCAACACAACACACACCCATAGGAGCACAGTGGGGCATGGAGAAACACACACAGATACAGCAGAGCAGCACAACAAACACCCAGAGAGGCAGGTGAGGCATGGAGAAACACACACAGATACAGCAGAGCAACACAACACACACCCAAAGGGGCAGGTGGGGCAAGGAGAAACATACACAGATACAGCAGAGCAACACAGCACACAGCCAGAGGGGCAGGGTGGGGCATGGAGAAACACACACAGATACTGCAGAGCAACACAACACACACACAGAGGAGCACAGCGCAGCATAGAGAAACACCACCGATACAGCAGAGCAACACAACACACACCCAGAGGAGCACAGCGCGGCATGGAGAAACACACACAGATACATATATAGGGGAGCAACACAACACACACCCATAGGAGCACAGTGGGGCATGGAGAAACACACACAGATACAGCAGGGCAACACAACACACACTCAGAGGAGCACAGTGGGGAATGGAGAAACACACACAGATACAGCAGGGCAACACAACACACACCCAGAGTGGCAGGTGAGGCATGGAGAAACACACACAGATACAGCAGAGCAACACAACACACACCCAAAGGGGCAGGTGGGGCAAGGAGAAACACTCTCAGATACAGCAGAGCAACACAACACACACCCATAGGAGCACAGTGGGGCATGGAGAAACACACACAGATACAGCAGAGCAACACAGCACACACCGAGAGGGGCAGGGTGGGGCATGGAGAAACACACACAGATACAGTAGAGCAACACAGCACACACCCAGAGGGGCAGGTGAGGCATGGAGAAACACACACAGATACAGCAGAGCAACACAACACACACCCAGAGGGGCAGGTGAGGCATGGAGACACACACACAGATACAGCAGAGCAACACCACACGCACCCAGAGGGGCACAGTGCGGCATGGAGAGAAACACACAGATACAGCAGAGCAACACAACACACACCCAGAGGAGCACAGTGGGGCATGGAGAAACACACACAGATACAGCAGAGCAACACAACACACACACAGAGAGGCAGGTGAGGCATGGAGAAACACACACAGATACAGCAGAGCAACACAACACACACCCAGAGGGGCAGGGTGGGGCATGGAGAAACACATACACAGATACAGCAGAGCAACACAACACACACCCAGAGGAGCACAGCGCAGCATAGAGAAACACACACCGATACAGCAGAGCAACACAACACACACCCAGAGGAGCACAGCGCGGCATGGAGAAACACACACAGATACATATATAGGGGAGCAACACAACACACACCCATAGGAGCACAGTGGGGCATGGAGAAACACATACAGCAGGGCAACACAACACACACCCAGAGGAGCACAGTGGGGCATGGAGAAACACACACAGATACAGCAGGGCAACACAACACACACCCAGAGGGACAGGTGAGGCATGGAGAAACACACACAGATACAGCAGAGCAACACAACACACATCCAAAGGGGCAGGGAGAAACACACACAGATACAGCAGAGCAACACAACACACACCCAGAGGAGCACAGCGCGGCATGGAGAAACACACACCGATACAGCAGAGCAACACAACACACACCCAAAGGGGCGGGTGAGGCATGGAGAAACACACAAAGATACATATATAGGGGAGCAACACAACACACACCAATAGGAGCACAGTGGGGTATGAAGAAACACACACAGATACAGCAGAGCAACACAACACACACCCAGAGGAGCACAGTGGGGCATGGAGAAACACACACAGATACAGCAGAACAACACAGCACACACCCAGAGGAGCACAGTGGGGCATGGAGAAACATACACAGATACAGCAGAGCAACACAGCACACACCCAGAGGGTCAGGGTGGGGCATGGAGAAACACACACAGATACAGCAGAGCAACACAACACACACCCAGAGGGGCAGGTGAGGCATGGAGAAACACACACAGATACAGCAGAGCAACACAACACACACCCAAAGGGGCAGGTGGGGCAAGGAGAAACATACAGAGATACAGCAGAGCAACACAGCACACACCCAGAGGGGCAGGGTGGGCCAAGGAGAAACACACGCAGATACAGCAGAGCAACACAACACACACCCAAAGGGGCAGGTGGGGCAAGGAGAAACATACACAGATACAGCAGAGCAACACAGCACACACCCAGAGGGGCAGGGAGAAACACACACAGATACAGCAGAGCAACACAACACACACCCAGAGGAGCACAGCGCAGTATGGAGAAACACACACAGATACAGCAGAGCAACACAACATGCACCCAGAGGGGCAGGGTGGGGCATGGAGACACACACACAGATACAGCAGAGCAACACCACACGCACCCAGAGGGGCAGGGTGGGGCATGGAGACACACACACAGATACAGCAGAGCAACACCACACGCACCCAGAGGGGCACAGTGGGGCATGGAGAAACACACACAGATACAGCAGAGCAACACAACACGCACCCAGAGGAGCACAGCGCGGCATGGAGAAACACACCCAGATACAGCAGAACAACACAACACACACCCAGAGGGGCACAGTGCGGCATGGAGAGACACACACAGATACAGCAGAGCAACACAACACACACCCATAGGAGCACAGTGGGGCATGGAGAAACACACACAGATACAGCAGAGCAGCACAACAAACACCCAGAGAGGCAGGTGAGGCATGGAGAAACACACACAGATACAGCAGAGCAACACAACACACACCCAAAGGGGCAGGTGGGGCAAGGAGAAACATACACAGATACAGCAGAGCAACACAGCACACAGCCAGAGGGGCAGGGTGGGGCATGGAGAAACACACACAGATACTGCAGAGCAACACAACACACACACAGAGGAGCACAGCGCAGCATAGAGAAACACCACCGATACAGCAGAGCAACACAACACACACCCAGAGGAGCACAGCGCGGCATGGAGAAACACACACAGATACATATATAGGGGAGCAACACAACACACACCCATAGGAGCACAGTGGGGCATGGAGAAACACACACAGATACAGCAGGGCAACACAACACACACTCAGAGGAGCACAGTGGGGAATGGAGAAACACACACAGATACAGCAGGGCAACACAACACACACCCAGAGTGGCAGGTGAGGCATGGAGAAACACACACAGATACAGCAGAGCAACACAACACACACCCAAAGGGGCAGGTGGGGCAAGGAGAAACACTCTCAGATACAGCAGAGCAACACAACACACACCCATAGGAGCACAGTGGGGCATGGAGAAACACACACAGATACAGCAGAGCAACACAGCACACACCGAGAGGGGCAGGGTGGGGCATGGAGAAACACACACAGATACAGTAGAGCAACACAGCACACACCCAGAGGGGCAGGTGAGGCATGGAGAAACACACACAGATACAGCAGAGCAACACAACACACACCCAGAGGGGCAGGTGAGGCATGGAGAAACACACACAGATACAGCAGAGCAACACATCACACACCCAGAGGAGCACAGCCAGCATAGAGAAACACACACCGATACAGCAGAGCAACACAACACACACCCAGAGGAGCACAGCGTGGCATGGAGAAACACACACAGATACATATATAGGGGAACAACACAACACACACCCATAGGAGCACAGTAGGGCATGGAGAAACACACTCAGATACAGCAGGGAACACAGCACACACCCAGAGGAGCACAGTGGGGCATGGAGAAACACACACAGATACAGCAGGGCAACACACACCCAGAGGGGCAGGTGAGGAATGGAGAAACACACACAGATACAGCAGAGCAACACAACACACACCCAAAGGGGCAGGTGAGGGCAAGGAGAAACACACACAGATACAGCAGAGCAACACAACACACACCCAGAGGAGCACAGCGCTGCATGGAGAAACACACACAGATACAGCAGAGCAACACAACACACACCCAGAGGGGCAGGTGAGGCATGGAGAAACACACACAGATACAGCAGAGCAACACAACACACACCCAGAGGGGCAGGTGAGGCATGGAGAAACACACACAGATACAGCAGAGCAACACAACACACACCCAGAGGGGCAGGTGAGGCATGGAGAATCACACACAGATACAGCAGAGCAACACAACACACACCCAGAGGGGCAGGGTGGGGCAAGGAGAAACACACACAGATACAGCAGAGCAACACAACACACACCCAGAGGGGCAGGTGAGGCATGAAGAAACACACACAGATACAGCAGAGCAACACAACACACACCCAGAGGGACAGGTGAGGCATGGAGAAACACACACAGATACATATATAGGGGAGCAACACAACACACACCCATAGGAGCACAGTGGGGCATGGAGAAACCCACACAGATACAGCGGGGCAACACAACACACACCCAGAGGGGCAGGTGAGGCAAGGAGAAACACACACAGATACAGCAGAGCAACACAACACACACCCACAGGAGCACAGTGGGGCATGGAGAAACACACACAGATACAGCAGAGCAACACAGCACACACCCAGAGGGGCAGGGTGGGGCATGGAGAAACACACACAGATACAGCAGAGCAACACAACACACACCCAGAGGGGCAGGTGAGGCATGGAGAAACACACACAGATACAGCAGAGCAACAGAGCACACACCCAGAGGAGCACAGCGCAGCATAGAGAAACACACACCGATACAGCAGAGCAACACAACACACACCCAGAGGAGCACAGCGCGGCATGGAGAAACACAGACAGATACATATATAGGGGAGCAACACAACACACACCCATAGGAGCACAGTGGGGCATGGAGAAACACACACAGATACAGCAGGGCAACACAACACACACCCAGAGGAGCACAGTGGCGCATGGAGAAACACACACAGATACAGCAGGTCAACACAACACACACCCAGAGGGGCAGGTGAGGCATGGAGAAACACACACAGATACAGCAGAGCAACACAACACACTCCCAAAGAGGCAGGGAGAAACACACACAGATACAGCAGAGCAACACAACACACACCCAGAGGAGCACAGCGCGGCATGGAGAAACACACACAGATACAGCAGAGCAACACAACACACACCCAGAGGAGCACAGCGCGGCATGGAGAAACACACAAAGATTCATATATAGGGGAGCAACAAAACACACACCGATAGGAGCACAGTGGGGCATGGAGAAACACACACAGATACAGCAGAGCAACACAATACACACCCAGAGGAGCACAGTGGAGCATGGAGAAACACACACAGATACAGCAGAGCAACACAGCAGACACCCAGAGGAGCACAGCGCAACATAGAGAAACACACACCGATACAGCAGAGCAACACAACACACACCCAGAGGAGCACAGCGCGGCATGGAGAAACACACACCGATACAGCAGAGCAACACAACACACACCCAGAGGAGCACAGCACGGCATGGAGAAACACACACAGATACATATATAGGGGAGCAACACAACACACACCCAGAGGGGCACAGTGGGGCATGTAGAAACACACACAGATACAGCAGAGCAACACAACACACACCCAGAGGAGCACAGTGGGGCATGGAGAAACACACACAGATACAGCAGAGCAACACAACACACACCCAGAGGAGCACAGCGCGGCATGGAGAAACACACAAAGATACATATATAGGGGAGCAACAAAACACACACCGATAGGAGCACAGTGGGGCATGGAGAAACACACACAGATACAGCACAGCAACACAACACACACCCAGAGGAGCACAGTGGGGCATGGAGAAACACACACAGATACAGCAGAACAACACAGCACACACCCAGAGGAGCACAGTGGGGCATAGAGAAACACACACCGATACAGCAGAGCAACACAACACACACCCAGAGGAGCACAGTGGGGCATGGAGAAACACACACAGATACAGCAGAGCAACACAGTACACACCCAGAGGAGCACAGCGCAGCATAGAGAAACACACACCGATACAGCAGAGCAACACAACACACACCCAGCAGAGCACAGCGCGGCATGGAGAATCACACACAGATACAGCAGAGCAACACAACACACACCCAGAGGAGCACAGCGCGGCATGGAGAAACACACACAGATACAGCAGAGCAACACAATACACACCCAGAGGAGCACAGTGGAGCATGGAGAAACACACACAGATACAGCAGAGCAACACAGCAGACACCCAGAGGAGCACAGCGCAACATAGAGAAACACACACCGATAGAGCAGAGCAACACAACACACACCCAGAGGAGCACAGCGCGGCATGGAGAAACATACACAGATACATATATAGGGGAGCAACACAACACACACCCATAGGAGCACAGTGGGGCATGGAGAAACACACAAAGATACAGCAGGGCAACAAAACACACTCCCAGAGGAGCACAGTGGGGCATGGAGAAACACACACAGATACAGCAGGGCAACACAACACACACCCAGAGGGGCAGGTGAGGAATGGAGAAACACACACAGATACAGCAGAGCAACGCAACACACACCCAAAGGGGCAGGGAGAAACACACACAGATACAGCAGAGCAACACAACACACACCCAGAGGAGCACAGTGCGGCATGGAGAAACACACACAGATACAGCAGAGCAACACAACACACACCCAGAGGAGCACAGCGCGGCATGGAGAAACACACAAAGATACATATATAAGGGAGCAACACAACACACACCGATAGGAGCACAGTGGAGCATGAAGAAACACACACAGATACAGCAGAGCAACACAACACACACCCAGAGGAGCACAGTGGGGCATGGAGATACACACGCAGATACAGCAGAACAACACAGCACACACCCAGAGGAGCACAGTGGGGCATGGAGAAACACACACAGATACAGCAGAGCAACACAGCACACACCCAGAGGGGCAGGGTGGGGCATGGAGAAACACACACAGATACAGCAGAGCAACACAACACACACCCAGAGGGGCAGGTGAGGCATGGATAAACACACACAGATACAGCAGAGCAATACAACACACACCCAAAGGGGCAGGTGGGGCAAGGAGAAACACACACAGATACAGCAGAGCAACACAACACACACCCACAGGAGCACAGTGGGGCATGGAGAAACACACACAGATACAGCAGAACAACACAGCACACACCCAGCGGGGCAGGGTGGGGCAAGGAGAAACACACACAGATACAGCAGAGCAACACAACACACACCCAAAGGGGCAGGTGGGGCAAGGAGAAACATACACAGATACAGCAGAGCAACACAACACACACCCAGAGGGGCAGGGTGGGGCATGGAGAAACACACACAGACACAGCAGAGCAACACAGCACACATCCAGAGGGGCATGGTGGGGCATGGAGAAACACACACAGATACAGCAGAGCAACACAACACACACCCAGAGGAGCACAGCGCAGCATAGAGAAACACACACCGATACAGCAGAGCAACACCACACGCACCCAGAGGGGCACAGTGGGGCATGGAGAAACACACACAGATACATATATAGGGGAGCAACACAACACACACCCATAGGAGCACAGTGGGGCATGGAGAAACACACACAGATACAGCAGGGCAACACAACACACACAGAGAGGAGCACAGTGGGTCATGGAGAAACACACACAGATACAGCAGGGCAACACAACACACACCCAGAGGGGCAGGTGAGGCATGGAGAAACACACACAGATACAGCAGAGCAACACAACACACACCCAGAGGAGCACAGCGCGGCATGGAGAAACACACAAAGATACATATATAGGGGAGCAACAGAACACACACCGATAGGAGCACAGTGGGGCATGAAGAAACACACACAGATACAGCAGAGCAACACAACACACACCCAGAGGAGCACAGCGCGGCATGGAGAAACACACAAAGATACATATATAGGGGAGCAACACAACACACACCGATAGGAGCACAGTGGGGCATGAAGAAACACACACAGATACAGCAGAGCAACACAACACACACCCAGAGGAGCACAGTGGGGCATGGAGAAAAACTCACAGATACAGCAGAACAACACAACACACACCCAGAGGAGCACAGCGCGGCATGGAGAAACACACACAGATACATATATAGGGGAGCAACACAACACACACCCATAGGAGCACAGTGGGGCATGGAGAAACACACACAGATACAGCAGAGCAACAAAACACACACCCAGAGGGTCAGGGTGGGGCATGGAGAAACACACACAGATACAGCAGAGCAACACAACACACACCCAGAGGGGCAGGTGAGGCATGGAGAAACACACACAGATACAGCAGAGCAACACAACACACACCCAAAACGGGCAGGTGGGGCAAGGAGAAACATACACAGATACAGCAGAGCAACACAGCACACACCCAGAGGGGCAGGGTGGGGCATGGAGAAACACACACAGATACAGCAGAGCAACACAACACGCACCCAGAGGGGCAGGGTGGGGCAAGGAGAAACATAAACAGATACAGCAGAGCAACACAACACACACCCAGAGGGGCACAGTGGGGCATGGAGACACACACACAGATACAGCAGAGCAACAACACACGCACCCAGAGGGGCACAGTGCGGCATGGAGAGACACACACAGATACAGCAGAGCAACACAACATGCACCCAGAGGGGCAGGGTGGGGTATGGAGAAACACACACAGATACAGCAGAGCAACACAACACACACCCAGAGGGGCAGGTGAGGCATGGAGAATCACACACAGATACAGCAGAGCAACACAACACACACCCAGAGGGGCAGGGTGGGGCAAGGAGAAACACACACAGATACAGCAGAGCAACACAACACACACCCAGAGGGACAGGTGAGGCATGGAGAAACACACACAGATACAGCAGAGAAACACAACACACACCGAGAGGAGCACAGCGCGGCATGGAGAAACACACACAGATACAGCAGAGCAACACAACACACACCCAGAGGAGCACAGCGCGGCATGGAGAAACACACACAGATACAGCAGAGCAACACAACACACACCCAGAGGGGCAGGTGAGGCATGAAGAAACACACACAGATACAGCAGGGCAACACAACACACACCCAGAGGAGCACAGTGGGGCATGGAGAAACACACACAGATACAGCAGGGCAACACAACACACACCCAGAGGGGCAGGTGAGGCAAGGAGAAACACACACAGATACAGCAGAGCAACACAACACACACCCAGAGGGTCAGGGTGGGGCATGGAGAAACACACACAGATGCAGCAGAGCAACACAACACACACCCAGAGGGGCAGGTGAGGCATTGAGAATCACACACAGATACAGCAGAGCAACACAACACACACCCAGAGGGGCAGGGTGGGGCAAGGAGAAACACACACAGATACAGCAGAGCAACACAACACACACCCAGAGGGACAGGTGAGGCATGGAGAAACACACACAGATACAGCAGAGCAACACAACACACACCCAGAGGAGCACAGCGCGGCATGGAGAAACACACAGAGATACAGCAGAGCAACACAACACACACCCAGAGGGGCAGGTGAGGCATGAAGAAACACACACAGATACAGCAGGGCAACACAACACACACCCAGAGGAGCAGAGTGGGGCATGGAGAAACACACACAGATACAGCAGGGCAACACAACACACACCCAGAGGGGCAGGTGAGACAAGGAGAAACACACACAGATACAGCAGAGCAACACAACACACACCCAAAGGAGCACAGTGGGGCATGGAGAAACACACACAGATACAGCAGAGCAACACAACACACACCCAGAGGAGCACTGTGCAGCATAGAGAAACACACACCGATACAGCAGAGCAACACAACACACACCCAGAGGAGCACAGCGCAGTATGGAGAAACACACACAGATACATATATAGGGGAGCAACACAACACACACCCATAGGAGCACAGTGGGGCATGGAGAAACACACACAGATACAGCAGAGCAACACAACACACACCCAGAGGAGCACAGCGCGGCATGGAGAAACACACACAGACACAGCAGGGCAACACAACACACACCCAGAGGGGCAGGTGAGGCAAGGAGAAACACACACAGATACAGCAGAGCAACACAACACACACCCACAGGAGCACAGTGGGGCATGGAGAAACACACACAGATACAGCAGAGCAACACAGCACACACCCAGAGGGGCAGGGTGGGGCATGGAGAAACACACACAGATACAGCAGAGCAACACAACACACACCCAGAGGGGCAGGTGAGGCATGGAGAAACACACACAGATACAGCAGAGCAACACAGCACACAACCAGAGGAGCACAGCGCAGCATAGAGAAACACACACCAATACAGCAGAGCAACACAACACACACCCAGAGGAGCACAGCGCAGCATAGAGAAACACACACCGATACAGGAGAGCAACACAACACACACCCAGAGGAGCACAGCGCGGCATCGAGAAACACACACAGATACATATATAGGGGAGCAACACAACACACACCCATAGGAGCACAGTGGGGCATGGAGAAACACACACAGATACAGCAGGGCAACACAACACACACCCAGAGGAGCACAGTGGCGCATGGAGAAACACACACAGAAACAGCAGGGCAACACAACACACACCCAGAGGGGCAGGTGAGGCATGGAGAAACACACACAGATACAGCAGAGCAACACAACACACACCCAGAGGAGCACAGCGCGGCATGGAGAAACACACACAGATACAGCAGAGCAACACAACACACACCCAGAGGAGCACAGCGCGGCATGGAGAAACACACAAAGATACATATATAGGGGAGCAACAAAACACACACCGATAGGAGCACAGTGGGGCATGGAGAAACACACACAGATACAGCAGAGCAACACAACACACACCCAGAGGAGCACAGTGGGGCATGGAGAAACACACACAGATACAGCAGAACAACACAGCACACACCCAGAGGAGCACAGTGGGGCATAGAGAAACACACACCGATACAGCAGAGCAACACAACACACACCGATAGGAGCACAGTGGGGCATGAAGAAACACACACAGATACAGCAGAGCAACACAACACACACCCAGAGGAGCACAGTGGGGCATGGAGAAACACACACAGATACAGCAGAGCAACACAGCACACACCCAGAGGAGCATAGCGCAGCATAGAGAAACACACACCGATACAGCAGAGCAACACAACACACACCCAGAGGAGCACAGCGCGGCATGTAGAATCACACACAGATACAGCAGAGCAACACAACACACACCCAGAGGAGCACAGTGGCGCATGGAGAAACACACACAGATACAGCAGAGTAACACAACACACACCCAGAGGAGCACAGTGGGGCATGGAGAAACACACACAGATACAGCAGAACAACACAACACACACCCAAAGGGGCAGGGAGAAACACACACAGATACAGCAGAGCAACACAACACACACCCAGAGGAGCACAGTGCGGCATGGAGAAACACACACAGATACAGCAGAGCAACACAACACACACCCAGAGGAGCACAGCGCGGCATGGAGAAACACACAAAGATATATATATAGGGGAGCAACACAACACACACCGATAGGAGCACAGTGGGACATGAAGAAACACACACAGATACAGAAGAGCAACACAACACACACCCAGAGGAGCACAGTGGGGCATGGAGAAACACACACAGATACAGCAGAGCAACACAGCACACACCCAGAGGAGCACAGTGGGGCATGGAGAAACACACACAGATACAGCAGAGCAACACAGCACACACCCAGAGGGGCAGGGTGGGGCATGGAGAACACACACAGATACAGCAGAGCAACACAACACACACCCACAGGAGCACAGTGGGGCATGGAGAAACACACACAGATACAGCAGAGCAACACAACACACACCCAGAGGGGCAGGGTGGGGCAGGGAGAAACACACACAGATACAGCAGAGCAACACAACACACCCCCACAGGAGCACAGTGGGGCATGGAGAAACACACACAGATACAGCAGGGAACACAGCACACACCCAGAGGGGCACAGTGGGGATGGAGAAACACACACAGATACAGCAGAACAACAAAACACACACCCAGAGGAGCACAGTGGGGCATGGAGAAACACACACAGATACAGCAGGGCAACACAACACACACCCAGAGGGGCAGGTGAGGCAAGGAGAAACACACACAGATACAGCAGAGCAACACAACACACACCCACAGGAGCACAGTGGGGCATGGAGAAACACACACAGATACAGCAGAGCAACACAGCACACACCCAGAGGGGCAGGGTGGGGCATGGAGAAACACACACAGATACAGCAGAGCAACACAACACACACCCAGAGGGGCAGGTGAGGCATGGAGAAACACACACAGATACAGCAGAGCAACACAGCACACAACCAGAGGAGCACAGCGCAGCATAGAGAAACACACACCAATACAGCAGAGCAACACAACACACACCCAGAGGAGCACAGCGCAGCATAGAGAAACACACACCGATACAGGAGAGCAACACAACACACACCCAGAGGAGCACAGCGCGGCATCGAGAAACACACACAGATACATATATAGGGGAGCAACACAACACACACCCATAGGAGCGCAGTGGGGCATGGAGAAACACACACAGATACAGCAGGGCAACACAACACACACCCAGAGGAGCACAGTGGCGCATGGAGAAACACACACAGAAACAGCAGGGCAACACAACACACACCCAGAGGGGCAGGTGAGGCATGGAGAAACACACACAGATACAGCAGAGCAACACAACACACACCCAAAGGGGCAGGGAGAAACACACACAGATACAGCAGAGCAACACAACACACACCCAGAGGAGCACAGCGCGGCATGGAGAAACACACACAGATACAGCAGAGCAACACAACACACACCCAGAGGAGCACAGCGCGGCATGGAGAAACACACAAAGATACATATATAGGGGAGCAACAAAACACACACCGATAGGAGCACAGTGGGGCATGGAGAAACACACACAGATACATATATAGGGGAGCAAGACAACACACACCCATAGGAGCACAGTGGGGCATGGAGAAACACACATAGATACAGCAGGGCAACAAAACACACACCCAGAGGAGCACAGTGGGGCATGGAGAAACACACACAGATACAGCAGGGCAACACAACACACACCCAGAGGGGCAGGTGAGGCAAGGAGAAACACACACAGATACAGCAGAGCAACACAACACACACCCAGAGGGTCAGGGTGGGGCATGGAGAAACACACACAGATACAGCAGAGCAACACAACACACACCCAGAGGGGCAGGGTGGGGCAAGGAGAAACACACACAGATACAGCAGAGCAACACAACACACACCCAGAGGGACAGGTGAGGCATGGAGAAACACACACAGATACAGCAGAGCAACACAACACACACCCAGAGGAGCACAGCGCGGCATGGAGAAACACACACAGATACAGCAGAGCAACACAACACACACCCAGAGGGGCAGGTGAGGCATGAAGAAACACACACAGATACAGCAGGGCAACACAACACACACCCAGAGGAGCACAGTGGGGCATGGAGAAACACACACAGATACAGCAGGGCAACACAACACACACCCAGAGGGGCAGGTGAGGCAAGGAGAAACACACACAGATACAGCAGAGCAACACAACACACACCCACAGGAGCACAGTGGGGCATGGAGAAACACACACAGACACAGCAGAGCAACACAACACACACCCAGAGGAGCACTGCGCAGCATAGAGAAACACACACCGATACAGCAGAGCAACACAACACACACCCAGAGGAGCACAGCGCAGTATGGAGAAACACACACAGATACATATATAGGGGAGCAACACAACACACACCCATAGGAGCACAGTGGGGCATGGAGAAACACACACAGATACAGCAGAGCAACACAACACACACCCAGAGGAGCACAGCGCGGCATGGAGAAACACACACAGACACAGCAGGGCAACACAACACACACCCAGAGGGGCAGGTGAGGCAAGGAGAAACACACACAGATACAGCAGAGCAACACAATACACACCCACAGGAGCACAGTGGGGCATGGAGAAACACACACAGATACAGCAGAGCAACACAGCACACACCCAGAGGGGCAGGGAGGGGCATGGAGAAACACACACAGATACAGCAGAGCAACACAGCACACACCCAGAGGGGCAGGTGAGGCATGGAGAAACACACACAGATACAGCAGAGCAACACAGCACACAACCAGAGGAGCACAGCGCAGCATAGAGAAACACACACCAATACAGCAGAGCAACACAACACACACCCAGAGGAGCACAGCGCAGCATAGAGAAACACACACCGATACAGGAGAGCAACACAACACACACCCAGAGGAGCACAGCGCGGCATCGAGAAACACACACAGATACATATATAGGGGAGCAACACAACACACACCCATAGGAGCACAGTGGGGCATGGAGAAACACACACAGATACAGCAGGGCAACACAACACACACCCAGAGGAGCACAGTGGCGCATGGAGAAACACACACAGAAACAGCAGGGCAACACAACACACACCCAGAGGGGCAGGTGAGGCATGGAGAAACACACACAGATACAGCAGAGCAACACAACACACACCCAAAGGGGCAGGGAGAAACACACACAGATACAGCAGAGCAACACAACACACACCCAGAGGAGCACAGCGCGGCATGGAGAAACACACACAGATACAGCAGAGCAACACAACACACACCCAGAGGAGCACAGCGCGGCATGGAGAAACACACAAAGATACATATATAGGGGAGCAACAAAACACACACCGATAGGAGCACAGTGGGGCATGGAGAAACCCACACAGATACAGCAGAGCAACACAACACACACCCAGAGGAGCACAGTGGGGCATGGAGAAACACACACAGATACAGCAGAACAACACAGCACACACCCAGAGGAGCACAGTGGGGCATAGAGAAACACACACTGATACAGCAGAGCAACACAACACACACCCAGAGGAGCACAGTGGGGCATGGAGAAACACACACAGATACAGCAGAGCAACACAGCACACACCCAGAGGAGCATAGCGCAGCATAGAGAAACACACACCGATACAGCAGAGCAACACAACACACACCCAGAGGAGCACAGCGCGGCATGGAGAATCACACACAGATACAGCAGAGCAACACAACACACACCCAGAGGAGCACAGTGGCGCATGGAGAAACACACACGGATACAGCAGAGCAACACAACACACACCCAGAGGAGCACAGTGGGGCATGGAGAAACACACACAGATACAGCAGAACAACACAACACACACCCAAAGGGGCAGGGAGAAACACACACAGATACAGCAGAGCAACACAACACACACCCAGAGGAGCACAGTGCGGCATGGAGAAACACACACAGATACAGCAGAGCAACACAACACACACCCAGAGGAGCACAGCGCGGCATGGAGAAACACACAAAGATATATATATAGGGGAGCAACACAACACACACCGATAGGAGCACAGTGGGGCATGAAGAAACACACACAGATACAGCAGAGCAACACAACACACACCCAGAGGAGCACAGTGGGGCATGGAGAAACACACACAGATACAGCAGAGCAACACAGCACACACCCAGAGGAGCACAGTGGGGCATGGAGAAACACACACAGATACAGCAGAGCAACACAGCACACACCCAGAGGGGCAGGGTGGGGCATGGAGAAACACACACAGATACAGCAGAGCAACACAACACACACCCAGAGGGGCAGGTGAGACATGGAGAAACACACACAGATACAGCAGAGCAACACAGCACACACCCAGAGGAGCACAGTGGGGCATGGAGAAACACACACAGATACAGCAGAGCAACACAGCACACACCCAGGGGGGCAGGGTGGGGCAGGGAGAAACACACACAGATACAGCAGAGCAACACAACACACACCCACAGGAGCACAGTGGGGCATGGAGAAACACACACAGATACAGCAGAGCAACACAACACACACCCAGAGGGGCAGGGTGGGGCAGGGAGAAACACACACAGATACAGCAGAGCAACACAACACACACCCACAGGAGCACAGTGGGGCATGGAGAAACACACACAGATACAGCAGGGAACACAGCACACACCCAGAGGGGCACAGTGGGGATGGAGAAACACACACAGATACAGCAGAACAACACAGCACACACCCAGAGGGGCAGGGTGGGGCAAGGAGAAACACACACAGATACAGCAGAGCAACACAACACACACCCAAAGGGGCAGGTGGGGCAAGGAGAAACATACACAGATACAGCAGAGCAACACAGCACACACCCAGAGGGGCAGGGTGGGGCATGGAGACACACACACAGATACAGCAGAGCAACACCACACTCACCCAGAGGGGCACAGTGCGGCATGGAGAGACACACACAGATATAGGAGAGCAACACAACACACACCCAGAGGAGCACAGTGGGGCATGGAGAAACACACACAGATACAGCAGAGCAACACAACACACACACAGAGAGGCAGGTGAGGCATGGAGAAACACACACAGATACAGCAGATCAACACAACATACACCCAGAGGGGCAGGGTGGGGCATGGAGAAACACATACACAGATACAGCAGAGCAACACAACACACACCCAGAGGAGCACAGCGCAGCATAGAGAAACACACACCGATACAGCAGAGCAAAACCACACACACCCAGAGGAGCACAGCGCGGCATGGAGAAACACACACAGATACATATATAGGGGAGCAACACAACACACACCGATAGGAGCACAGTGGGGCATGGAGAAACACACACAGATACAGCAGGGCAACTCAACACACACCCAGAGGAGCATAGTGGGGTATGGAGAAACACACACAGATACAGCAGGGCAACACAACACACCCAGAGTGGCAGGTGAGGCATGGAGAAACACACACAGATACAGCAGAGCAACACAACACACACCCAAAGGGGCAGGTGGGGCAAGGAGAAACACACTCAGATACAGCAGAGCAACACAACACACACCCAAAGGGGCAGGTGGGGCAAGGAGAAACATACACAGATACAGCAGAGCAACACAACACACACCCAAAGGGGCAGGGAGAAACACACACAGATACAGCAGAGCAACACAACACACACCCAGAGGAGCACAGCGCAGCATAGAGAAACACACACCGATACAGCAGAGCAACACAACACACACCCAGAGGAGCACAGCGCGGCATGGAGAAACACACACAGATACATACATAGGGGAGCAACACAACACACACCGATAGGAGCACAGTAGGGCATGGAGAAACACACACAGATACAGCAGGGCAACACAACACACACCCAGAGGAGCACAGTGGGGCATGGAGAAACACACACAGATACAGCAGGGCAACACAACACACACCCAGAGTGGCAGGTGAGGCATGGAGAAACACACACAGATACAGCAGAGCAACACAACACACACCCAAAGGGGCAGGTGGGGCAAGGAGAAACACACTCAGATACAGCAGAGCAACACAACACACACCCATAGGAGCACAGTGGGGCATGGAGAAACACACACAGATACAGCAGAGCAACACAGCACACACCCAGAGGGACAGGGTGGGGCATGGAGAAACACACACAGATACAGCAGAGCAACACAACACACACCCAGAGGGGCAGGTGAGACATGGAGAAACACACACAGATACAGCAGAGCAACACAGCACACACCCAGAGGAGCACAGTGGGGCATGGAGAAACACACACAGATACAGCAGAGCAACACAGCACACACCCAGGGGGGCAGGGTGGGGCAGGGAGAAACACACACAGATACAGCAGAGCAACACAACACACACCCACAGGAGCACAGTGGGGCATGGAGAAACACACACAGATACAGCGGAGAAACACAACACACACCCAGAGGGGCAGGGTGGGGCAGGGAGAAACACACACAGATACAGCAGAGCAACACAACACACCCCCACAGGAGCACAGTGGGGCATGGAGAAACACACACAGATATAGCAGGGAACACAGCACACACCCAGAGGGGCACAGTGGGGATGGAGAAACACACACAGATACAGCAGAACAACAAAACACACACCCAGAGGAGCACAGTGGGGCATGGAGAAACACACACAGATACAGCAGGGCAACACAACACACACCCAGAGGGGCAGGTGAGGCAAGGAGAAACACACACAGATACAGCAGAGCAACACAACACACACCCAGAGGGGCAGGGTGGGGCATGGAGAAACACACACAGATACAGCAGAGCAACACAACACACACCCAGAGGGGCAGGTGAGGCATGGAGAAACACACACAGATACAGCAGAGCAACACAGCACACAACCAGAGGAGCACAGCGCAGCATAGAGAAACACACACCAATACAGCAGAGCAACACAACACACACCCAGAGGAGCACAGCGCAGCATAGAGAAACACACACCGATACAGGAGAGCAACACAACACACACCCAGAGGAGCACAGCGCGGCATCGAGAAACACACACAGATACATATATAGGGGAGCAACACAACACACACCCATAGGAGCACAGTGGGGCATGGAGAAACACACACAGATACAGCAGGGCAACACAACACACACCCAGAGGAGCACAGTGGCGCATGGAGAAACACACACAGAAACAGCAGGGCAACACAACACACACCCAGAGGAGCACAGCGCGGCATGGAGAAACACACACAGATACATACATAGGGGAGCAACACAACACACACCGATAGGAGCACAGTGGGGCATGGAGAAACACACACAGATACAGCAGGGCAACACAACACACACCCAGAGGAGCACAGTGGGGCATGGAGAAACACACACAGATACAGCAGGGCAACACAACACACACCCAGAGTGGCAGGTGAGGCATGGAGAAACACACACAGATACAGCAGAGCAACACAACACACACCCAAAGGGGCAGGTGGGGCAAGGAGAAACACACTCAGATACAGCAGAGCAACACAACACACACCCATAGGAGCACAGTGGGGCATGGAGAAACACACACAGATACAGCAGAGCAACACAGCACACACCCAGAGGGGCAGGGTGGGGCATGGAGAAACACACACAGATACAGCAGAGCAACACAACACACACCCAGAGGGGCAGGTGAGACATGGAGAAACACACACAGATACAGCAGAGCAACACAGCACACACCCAGAGGAGCACAGTGGGGCATGGAGAAACACACACAGATACAGCAGAGCAACACAGCACACACCCAGGGGGGCAGGGTGGGGCAGGGAGAAACACACACAGATACAGCAGAGCAACACAACACACACCCACAGGAGCACAGTGGGGCATGGAGAAACACACACAGATACAGCGGAGAAACACAACACACACCCAGAGGGGCAGGGTGGGGCAGGGAGAAACACACACAGATACAGCAGAGCAACACAACACACCCCCACAGGAGCACAGTGGGGCATGGAGAAACACACACAGATACAGCAGGGAACACAGCACACACCCAGAGGGGCACAGTGGGGATGGAGAAACACACACAGATACAGCAGAACAACAAAACACACACCCAGAGGAGCACAGTGGGGCATGGAGAAACACACACAGATACAGCAGGGCAACACAACACACACCCAGAGGGGCAGGTGAGGCAAGGAGAAACACACACAGATACAGCAGAGCAACACAACACACACCCACAGGAGCACAGTGGGGCATGGAGAAACACACACAGATACAGCAGAGCAACACAGCACACACCCAGAGGGGCAGGGTGGGGCATGGAGAAACACACACAGATACAGCAGAGCAACACAACACACACCCAGAGGGGCAGGTGAGGCATGGAGAAACACACACAGATACAGCAGAGCAACACAGCACACAACCAGAGGAGCACAGCGCAGCATAGAGAAACACACACCAATACAGCAGAGCAACACAACACACACCCAGAGGAGCACAGCGCAGCATAGAGAAACACACACCGATACAGGAGAGCAACACAACACACACCCAGAGGAGCACAGCGCGGCATCGAGAAACACACACAGATACATATATAGGGGAGCAACACAACACACACCCATAGGAGCACAGTGGGGCATGGAGAAACACACACAGATACAGCAGGGCAACACAACACACACCCAGAGGAGCACAGTGGCGCATGGAGAAACACACACAGAAACAGCAGGGCAACACAACACACACCCAGAGGGGCAGGTGAGGCATGGAGAAACACACACAGATACAGCAGAGCAACACAACACACACCCAAAGGGGCAGGGAGAAACACACACAGATACAGCAGAGCAACACAACACACACCCAGAGGAGCACAGCGCGGCATGGAGAAACACACACAGATACAGCAGAGCAACACAACACACACCCAGAGGAGCACAGCGCGGCATGGAGAAACACACAAAGATACATATATAGGGGAGCAACAGAACACACACCGATAGGAGCACAGTGGGGCATGAAGAAACACACACAGATACAGCAGAGCAACACAACACACACCCAGAGGAGCACAGCGCGGCATGGAGAAACACACAAAGATACATATATAGGGGAGCAACACAACACACACCGATAGGAGCACAGTGGGGCATGAAGAAACACACACAGATACAGCAGAGCAACACAACACACACCCAGAGGAGCACAGTGGGGCATGGAGAAAAACTCACAGATACAGCAGAACAACACAACACACACCCAGAGGAGCACAGCGCGGCATGGAGAAACACACACAGATACATATATAGGGGAGCAACAGAACACACACCCATAGGAGCACAGTGGGGCATGGAGAAACACACACAGATACAGCAGAGCAACAAAACACACACCCAGAGGGTCAGGGTGGGGCATGGAGAAACACACACAGATACAGCAGAGCAACACAACACACACCCAGAGGGGCGGGTGAGGCATGGAGAAACACACAGAGATACAGCAGAGCAACACAACACACACCCAAAACGGGCAGGTGGGGCAAGGAGAAACATACACAGATACAGCAGAGCAATACAGCACACACCCAGAGGGGCAGGGTGGGGCATGGAGAAACACACACAGATACAGCAGAGCAACACAACACGCACCCAGAGGGGCAGGGTGGGGCAATGAGAAACATACACAGATACAGCAGAGCAACACAACACACACCCAGAGGGGCACAGTGGGGCATGGAGACACACACACAGATACAGCAGAGCAACAACACACTCACCCAGAGGGGCACAGTGCGGCATGGAGAGACACACACAGATACAGCAGAGCAACACAACACGCACCCAGAGGGGCAGGGTGGGGCATGGAGAAACACACACAGATACAGCAGAGCAACACAACACACACCCAGAGGGGCAGGTGAGGCATGGAGAATCACACACAGATACAGCAGAGCAACACAACACACACCCAGAGGGGCAGGGTGGGGCAAGGAGAAACACACACAGATACAGCAGAGCAACACAACACACACCCAGAGGGACAGGTGAGGCATGGAGAAACACACACAGATACAGCAGAGCAACACAACACACACCCAGAGGAGCACAGCGCGGCATGGAGAAACACACACAGATACAACAGAGCAACACAACACACACCCAGAGGAGCAGGTGAGGCAAGGAGAAACACACACAGATACAGCAGAGCAACACAACACACACCCAGAGGGTCAGGGTGGGGCATGGAGAAACACACACAGATACAGCAGAGCAACACAACACACACCCAGAGGAGCACAGTGGGGCATGGAGAAACACACACAGATACAGCAGAACAACACAACACACACCCAAAGGGGCAGGGAGAAACACACACAGATACAGCAGAGCAACACAACACACACCCAGAGGAGCACAGTGCGGCATGGAGAAACACACACAGATACAGCAGAGCAACACAACACACACCCAGAGGAGCACAGCGTGGCATGGAGAAACACACAAAGATATATATGAAGGGGAGCAACACAACACACACCGATAGGAGCACAGTGGGGCATGAAGAAACTCACACAGATACAGCAGAGCAACACAACAAACACCCAGAGGAGCACAGTGGGGCATGGAGAAACACACACAGATACAGCAGAGCAACACAGCACACACCCAGAGGGGCAGGGTGGGGCATGGAGAAACACACACAGATACAGCAGAGCAACACAACACACACCCAGAGGGGCAGGTGAGACATGGAGAAACACACACAGATACAGCAGAGCAACACAGCACACACCCAGAGGAGCACAGTGGGGCATGGAGAAACACACACAGATACAGCAGAGCAACACAACACACACCCAGAGGGGCAGGGTGGGGCAGGGAGAAACACACACAGATACAGCAGAGCAACACAACACACACCCACAGGAGCACAGTGGGGCATGGAGAAACACACACAGATACAGCAGGGAACACAGCACACACCCAGAGGGGCACAGTGGGGATGGAGAAACACACACAGATACAGCAGAACAACACAGCACACACCCAGAGGGGCAGGGTGGGGCAAGGAGAAACACACACAGATACAGCAGAGCAACACAACACACACCCAAAGGGGCAGGTGGGGCAAGGAGAAACATACACAGATACAGCAGAGCAACACAGCACACACCCAGAGGGGCAGGGTGGGGCATGGAGACACACACACAGATACAGCAGAGCAACACCACACTCACCCAGAGGGGCACAGTGCGGCATGGAGAGACACACACAGATATAGCAGAGCAACACAACACACACCCAGAGGAGCACAGTGGGGCATGGAGAAACACACACAGATACAGCAGAGCAACACAACACACACACAGAGAGGCAGGTGAGGCATGGAGAAACACACACAGATACAGCAGAGCAACACAACATACACCCAGAGGGGCAGGGTGGGGCATGGAGAAACACATACACAGATACAGCAGAGCAACACAACACACACCCAGAGGAGCACAGCGCAGCATAGAGAAACACACACCGATACAGCAGAGCAAAACAACACACACCCAGAGGAGCACAGCGCGGCATGGAGAAACACACACAGATACATATATAGGGGAGCAACACAACACACACCGATAGGAGCACAGTGGGGCATGGAGAAACACACACAGATACAGCAGGGCAACACAACACACACCCAGAGGAGCATAGTGGGGTATGGAGAAACACACACAGATACAGCAGGGCAACACAACACACACCCAGAGTGGCAGGTGAGGCATGGAGAAACACACACAGATACAGCAGAGCAACACAACACACACCCAAAGGGGCAGGTGGGGCAAGGAGAAACACACTCAGATACAGCAGAGCAACACAACACACACCCAAAGGGGCAGGTGGGGCAAGGAGAAACATACACAGATACAGCAGAGCAACACAACACACACCCAAAGGGGCAGGGAGAAACACACACAGATACAGCAGAGCAACACAACACACACCCAGAGGAGCACAGCGCAGCATAGAGAAACACACACCGATACAGCAGAGCAACACAACACACACCCAGAGGAGCACAGCGCGGCATGGAGAAACACACACAGATACATATATAGGGGAGCAACACAACACACACCGATAGGAGCACAGTGGGGCATGGAGAAACACACACAGATACAGCAGGGCAACACAACACACACCCAGAGGAGCACAGTGGGGCATGGAGAAACACACACAGATACAGCAGGGCAACACAACACACACCCAGAGTGGCAGGTGAGGCATGGAGAAACACACACAGATACAGCAGAGCAACACAACACACACCCAAAGGGGCAGGTGGGGCAAGGAGAAACACACTCAGATACAGCAGAGCAACACAACACACACCCATAGGAGCACAGTGGGGCATGGAGAAACACACACAGATACAGCAGAGCAACACAGCACACACCCAGAGGGGCAGGGTGGGGCATGGAGAAACACACACAGATACAGCAGAGCAACACAACACACACCCAGAGGGGCAGGTGAGACATGGAGAAACACACACAGATACAGCAGAGCAACACAGCACACACCCAGAGGAGCACAGTGGGGCATGGAGAAACACACACAGATACAGCAGAGCAACACAGCACACACCCAGGGGGGCAGGGTGGGGCAGGGAGAAACACACACAGATACAGCAGAGCAACACAACACACACCCACAGGAGCACAGTGGGGCATGGAGAAACACACACAGATACAGCAGAGAAACACAACACACACCCAGAGGGGCAGGGTGGGGCAGGGAGAAACACACACAGATACAGCAGAGCAACACAACACACCCCCACAGGAGCACAGTGGGACATGGAGAAACACACACAGATACAGCAGGGAACACAGCACACACCCAGAGGGGCACAGTGGGGATGGAGAAACACACACAGATACAGCAGAACAACAAAACACACACCCAGAGGAGCACAGTGGGGCATGGAGAAACACACACAGATACAGCAGGGCAACACAACACACACCCAAAGGGGCAGGTGAGGCAAGGAGAAACACACACAGATACAGCAGAGCAACACAACACACACCCACAGGAGCACAGTGGGGCATGGAGAAACACACACAGATACAGCAGAGCAACACAGCACACACCCAGAGGGGCAGGGTGGGGCATGGAGAAACACACACAGATACAGCAGAGCAACACAACACACACCCAGAGGGGCAGGTGAGGCATGGAGAAACACACACAGATACAGCAGAGCAACACAGCACACAACCAGAGGAGCACAGCGCAGCATAGAGAAACACACACCAATACAGCAGAGCAACACAACACACACCCAGAGGAGCACAGCGCAGCATAGAGAAACACACACCGATACAGGAGAGCAACACAACACACACCCAGAGGAGCACAGCGCGGCATGGAGAAACACACACAGACACAGCAGGGCAACACAACACACACCCAGAGGGGCAGGTGAGGCAAGGAGAAACACACACAGATACAGCAGAGCAACACAATACACACCCACAGGAGCACAGTGGGGCATGGAGAAACACACACAGATACAGCAGAGCAACACAGCACACACCCAGAGGGGCAGGGAGGGGCATGGAGAAACACACACAGATACAGCAGAGCAACACAGCACACACCCAGAGAGGCAGGTGAGGCATGGAGAAACACACACAGATACAGCAGAGCAACACAGCACACAACCAGAGGAGCACAGCGCAGCATAGAGAAACACACACCAATACAGCAGAGCAACACAACACACACCCAGAGGAGCACAGCGCAGCATAGAGAAACACACACCGATACAGGAGAGCAACACAACACACACCCAGAGGAGCACAGCGCGGCATCGAGAAACACACACAGATACATATATAGGGGAGCAACACAACACACACCCATAGGAGCACAGTGGGGCATGGAGAAACACACACAGATACAGCAGGGCAACACAACACACACCCAGAGGAGCACAGTGGCGCATGGAGAAACACACACAGAAACAGCAGGGCAACACAACACACACCCAGATGGGCAGGTGAGGCATGGAGAAACACACACAGATACAGCAGAGCAACACAACACACACCCAAAGGGGCAGGGAGAAACACACACAGATACAGCAGAGCAACACAACACACACCCAGAGGAGCACAGCGCGGCATGGAGAAACACACACAGATACAGCAGAGCAACACAACACACACCCAGAGGAGCACAGCGCGGCATGGAGAAACACACAAAGATACATATATAGGGGAGCAACAAAACACACACCGATAGGAGCACAGTGGTGCATGGAGAAACCCACACAGATACAGCAGAGCAACACAACACACACCCAGAGGAGCACAGTGGGGCATGGAGAAACACACACAGATACAGCAGAACAACACAGCACACACCCAGAGGAGCACAGTGGGGCATAGAGAAACACACACTGATACAGCAGAGCAACACAACACACACCCAGAGGAGCACAGTGGGGCATGGAGAAACACACACAGATACAGCAGAGCAACACAGCACACACCCAGAGGAGCATAGCGCAGCATAGAGAAACACACACCGATACAGCAGAGCAACACAACACACACCCAGAGGAGCACAGCGCGGCATGGAGAATCACACACAGATACAGCAGAGCAACACAACACACACCCAGAGGAGCACAGTGGCGCATGGAGAAACACACACAGATACAGCAGAGCAACACAACACACACCCAGAGGAGCACAGTGGGGCATGGAGAAACACACACAGATACAGCAGAACAACACAACACACACCCAAAGGGGCAGGGAGAAACACACACAGATACAGCAGAGCAACACAACACACACCCAGAGGAGCACAGTGCGGCATGGAGAAACACACACAGATACAGCAGAGCAACACAACACACACCCAGAGGAGCACAGCGCGGCATGGAGAAACACACAAAGATATATATATATAGGGGAGCAACACAACACACACCGATAGGAGCACAGTGGGGCATGAAGAAACACACACAGATACAGCAGAGCAACACAACACACACCCAGAGGAGCACAGTGGGGCATGGAGAAACACACACAGATACAGCAGAGCAACACAGCACACACCCAGAGGAGCACAGTGGGGCATGGAGAAACACACACAGATACAGCAGAGCAACACAGCACACACCCAGAGGGGCAGGGTGGGGCATGGAGAAACACACACAGATACAGCAGAGCAACACAACACACACCCAGAGGGGCAGGTGAGACATGGAGAAACACACAGAGATACAGCAGAGCAACACAGCACACACCCAGAGGAGCACAGTGGGGCATGGAGAAACACACACAGATACAGCAGAGCAACACAGCACACACCCAGGGGGGCAGGGTGGGGCAGGGAGAAACACACACAGATACAGCAGAGCAACACAACACACACCCACAGGAGCACAGTGGGGCATGGAGAAACACACACAGATACAGCAGAGCAACACAACACACACCCAGAGGGGCAGGGTGGGGCAGGGAGAAACACACACAGATACAGCAGAGCAACACAACACACACCCACAGGAGCACAGTGGGGCATGGAGAAACACACACAGATACAGCAGGGAACACAGCACACACCCAGAGGGGCACAGTGGGGATGGAGAAACACACACAGATACAGCAGAACAACACAGCACACACCCAGAGGGGCAGGGTGGGGCAAGGAGAAACACACACAGATACAGCAGAGCAACACAACACACACCCAAAGGGGCAGGTGGGGCAAGGAGAAACATACACAGATACAGCAGAGCAACACAGCACACACCCAGAGGGGCAGGGTGGGGCATGGAGACACACACACAGATACAGCAGAGCAACACCACACTCACCCAGAGGGGCACAGTGCGGCATGGAGAGACACACACAGATATAGCAGAGCAACACAACACACACCCAGAGGAGCACAGTGGGGCATGGAGAAACACACACAGATACAGCAGAGCAACACAACACACACACAGAGAGGCAGGTGAGGCATGGAGAAACACACACAGATACAGCAGAGCAACACAACATACACCCAGAGGGGCAGGGTGGGGCATGGAGAAACACATACACAGATACAGCAGAGCAACACAACACACACCCAGAGGAGCACAGCGCAGCATAGAGAAACACACACCGATACAGCAGAGCAAAACAACACACACCCAGAGGAGCACAGCGCGGCATGGAGAAACACACACAGATACATATATAGGGGAGCAACACAACACACACCGATAGGAGCACAGTGGGGCATGGAGAAACACACACAGATACAGCAGGGCAACACAACACACACCCAGAGGAGCATAGTGGGGTATGGAGAAACACACACAGATACAGCAGGGCAACACAACACACACCCAGAGTGGCAGGTGAGGCATGGAGAAACACACACAGATACAGCAGAGCAACACAACACACACCCAAAGGGGCAGGTGGGGCAAGGAGAAACACACTCAGATACAGCAGAGCAACACAACACACACCCAAAGGGGCAGGTGGGGCAAGGAGAAACATACACAGATACAGCAGAGCAACACAACACACACCCAAAGGGGCAGGGAGAAACACACACAGATACAGCAGAGCAACACAACACACACCCAGAGGAGCACAGCGCAGCATAGAGAAACACACACCGATACAGCAGAGCAACACAACACACACCCAGAGGAGCACAGCGCGGCATGGAGAAACACACACAGATACATATATAGGGGAGCAACACAACACACACTGATAGGAGCACAGTGGGGCATGGAGAAACACACACAGATACAGCAGGGCAACACAACACACACTCAGAGGAGCACAGTGGGGCATGGAGAAACACACACAGATACAGCAGGGCAACACAACACACACCCAGAGTGGCAGGTGAGGCATGGAGAAACACACACAGATACAGCAGAGCAACACAACACACACCCAAAGGGGCAGGTGGGGCAAGGAGAAACACACTCAGATACAGCAGAGCAACACAACACACACCCATAGGAGCACAGTGGGGCATGGAGAAACACACACAGATACAGCAGAGCAACACAGCACACACCCAGAGGGGCAGGGTGGGGCATGGAGAAACACACACAGATACAGCAGAGCAACACAACACACACCCAGAGGGGCAGGTGAGACATGGAGAAACACACACAGATACAGCAGAGCAACACAGCACACACCCAGAGGAGCACAGTGGGGCATGGAGAAACACACACAGATACAGCAGAGCAACACAGCACACACCCAGGGGGGCAGGGTGGGGCAGGGAGAAACAGATACAGCAGAGCAACACAACACACACCCACAGGAGCACAGTGGGGCATGGAGAAACACACACAGATACAGCGGAGAAACACAACACACACCCAGAGGGGCAGGGTGGGGCAGGGAGAAACACACACAGATACAGCAGAGCAACACAACACACCCCCACAGGAGCACAGTGGGACATGGAGAAACACACACAGATAAAGCAGGGAACACAGCACACACCCAGAGGGGCACAGTGGGGATGGAGAAACACACACAGATACAGCAGAACAACAAAACACACACCCAGAGGAGCACAGTGGGGCATGGAGAAACACACACAGATACAGCAGGGCAACACAACACACACCCAGAGGGGCAGGTGAGGCAAGGAGAAACACACACAGATACAGCAGAGCAACACAACACACACCCACAGGAGCACAGTGGGGCATGGAGAAACACACACAGATACAGCAGAGCAACACAGCACACACCAAGAGGGGCAGGGTGGGGCATGGAGAAACACACACAGATACAGCAGAGCAACACAACACACACCCAGAGGGGCAGGTGAGGCATGGAGAAACACACACAGATACAGCAGAGCAACACAGCACACAACCAGAGGAGCACAGCGCAGCATAGAGAAACACACACCAATACAGCAGAGCAACACAACACACACCCAGAGGAGCACAGCGCAGCATAGAGAAACACACACCGATACAGGAGAGCAACACAACACACACCCAGAGGAGCACAGCGCGGTATCGAGAAACACACACAGATACATATATAGGGGAGCAACACAACACACACCCATAGGAGCACAGTGGGGCATGGAGAAACACACACAGATACAGCAGGGCAACACAACACACACCCAGAGGAGCACAGTGGCGCATGGAGAAACACACACAGAAACAGCAGGGCAACACAACACACACCCAGAGGGGCAGGTGAGGCATGGAGAAACACACACAGATACAGCAGAGCAACACAACACACACCCAAAGGGGCAGGGAGAAACACACACAGATACAGCAGAGCAACACAACACACACCCAGAGGAGCACAGCGCGGCATGGAGAAACACACACAGATACAGCAGAGCAACACAACACACACCCAGAGGAGCACAGCGCGGCATGGAGAAACACACAAAGATACATATATAGGGGAGCAACAGAACACACACCGATAGGAGCACAGTGGGGCATGAAGAAACACACACAGATACAGCAGAGCAACACAACACACACCCAGAGGAGCACAGCGCGGCATGGAGAAACACACAAAGATACATATATAGGGGAGCAACACAACACACACCGATAGGAGCACAGTGGGGCATGAAGAAACACACACAGATACAGCACAGCAACACAACACACACCCAGAGGAGCACAGTGGGGCATGGAGAAAAACTCACAGATACAGCAGAACAACACAACACACACCCAGAGGAGCACAGCGCGGCATGGAGAAACACACACAGATACATATATAGGGGAGCAACACAACACACACCCATAGGAGCACAGTGGGGCATGGAGAAACACACACAGATACAGCAGAGCAACAAAACACACACCCAGAGGGTCAGGGTGGGGCATGGAGAAACACACACAGATACAGCAGAGCAACACAACACACACCCAGAGGGGCAGGTGAGGCATGGAGAAACACACACAGATACAGCAGAGCAACACAACACACACCCAAAACGGGCAGGTGGGGCAAGGAGAAACATACACAGATACAGCAGAGCAACACAGCACACACCCAGAGGGGCAGGGTGGGGCATGGAGAAACACACACAGATACAGCAGAGCAACACAACACGCACCCAGAGGGGCAGGGTGGGGCAATGAGAAACATACACAGATACAGCAGAGCAACACAACACACACCCAGAGGGGCACAGTGGGGCATGGAGACACACACACAGATACAGCAGAGCAACAACACACGCACCCAGAGGGGCACAGTGCGGCATGGAGAGACACACACAGATACAGCAGAGCAACACAACACGCACCCAGAGGGGCAGGGTGGGGCATGGAGAAACACACACAGATACAGCAGAGCAACACAACACACACCCAGAGGGGCAGGTGAGGCATGGAGAATCACACACAGATACAGCAGAGCAACACAACACACACCCAGAGGGGCAGGGTGGGGCAAGGAGAAACACACACAGATACAGCAGAGCAACACAACACACACCCAGAGGGACAGGTGAGGCATGGAGAAACACACACAGATACAGCAGAGCAACACAACACACACCCAGAGGAGCACAGCGCGGCATGGAGAAACACACACAGATACAACAGAGCAACACAACACACACCCAGAGGAGCACAGCGCGGCATGGAGAAACACACACAGATACAGCAGAGCAACACAACACACCCCCACAGGAGCACAGTGGGGCATGGAGAAACACACACAGATACAGCAGGGAACACAGCACACACCCAGAGGGGCACAGTGGGGATGGAGAAACACACACAGATACAGCAGAACAACAAAACACACAATCAGAGGAGCACAGTGGGGCATGGAGAAACACACACAGATACAGCAGGGCAACACAACACACACCCAGAGGGGCAGGTGAGGCAAGGAGAAACACACACAGATACAGCAGAGGAACACAACACACACCCACAGGAGCACAGTGGGGCATGGAGAAACACACACAGATACAGCAGAGCAACACAGCACACACCCAGAGGGGCAGGGTGGGGCATGGAGAAACACACACAGATACAGCAGAGCAACACAACACACACCCAGAGGGGCAGGTGAGGCATGGAGAAACACACACAGATACAGCAGAGCAACACAGCACACAACCAGAGGAGCACAGCGCAGCATAGAGAAACACACACCAATACAGCAGAGCAACACAACACACACCCAGAGGAGCACAGCGCAGCATAGAGAAACACACACCGATACAGGAGAGCAACACAACACACACCCAGAGGAGCACAGCGCGGCATGGAGAAACACACACAGATACATATATAGGGGAGCAACACAACACACACCCATAGGAGCACAGTGGGGCATGGAGAAACACACACAGATACAGCAAGGCAACACAACACACACCCAGAGGAGCACAGTGGCGCATGGAGAAACACACACAGAAACAGCAGGGCAACACAACACACACCCAGAGGGGCAGGTGAGGCATGGAGAAACACACACAGATACAGCAGAGCAACACAACACACACCCAAAGGGGCAGGGAGAAACACACACAGATACAGCAGAGCAACACAACACACACCCAGAGGAGCACAGCGCGGCATGGAGAAACACACACAGATACAGCAGAGCAACACAACACACACCCAGAGGAGCACAGCGCGGCATGGAGAAACACACAAAGATACATATATAGGGGAGCAACAGAACACACACCGATAGGAGCACAGTGGGGCATGAAGAAACACACACAGATACAGCAGAGCAACACAACACACACCCAGAGGAGCACAGCGCGGCATGGAGAAACACACAAAGATACATATATAGGGGAGCAACACAACACACACCGATAGGAGCACAGTGGGGCATGAAGAAACACACACAGATACAGCAGAGCAACACAACACACACCCAGAGGAGCACAGTGGGGCATGGAGAAAAACTCACAGATACAGCAGAACAACACAACACACACCCAGAGGAGCACAGCGCGGCATGGAGAAACACACACAGATACATATATAGGGGAGCAACACAACACACACCCATAGGAGCACAGTGGGGCATGGAGAAACACACACAGATACAGCAGAGCAACAAAACACACACCCAGAGGGTCAGGGTGGGGCATGGAGAAACACACACAGATACAGCAGAGCAACACAACACACACCCAGAGGGGCAGGTGAGGCATGGAGAAACACACACAGATACAGCAGAGCAACACAACACACACCCAAAACGGGCAGGTGGGGCAAGGAGAAACATACACAGATACAGCAGAGCAACACAGCACACACCCAGAGGGGCAGGGTGGGGCATGGAGAAACACACACAGATACAGCAGAGCAACACAACACGCACCCAGAGGGGCAGGGTGGGGCAAGGAGAAACATACACAGATACAGCAGAGCAACACAACACACACCCAGAGGGGCACAGTGGGGCATGGAGACACACACACAGATACAGCAGAGCAACAACACACGCACCCAGAGGGGCACAGTGCGGCATGGAGAGACACACACAGATACAGCAGAGCAACACAACACGCACCCAGAGGGGCAGGGTGGGGCATGGAGAAACACACACAGATAGAGCAGAGCAACACAACACACACCCAGAGGGGCAGGTGAGGCATGGAGAATCACACACAGATACAGCAGAGCAACACAACACACACCCAGAGGGGCAGGGTGGGGCAAGGAGAAACACACACAGATACAGCAGAGCAACACAACACACACCCAGAGGGACAGGTGAGGCATGGAGAAACACACACAGATACAGCAGAGCAACACAACACACACCCAGAGGAGCACAGCACGGCATGGAGAAACACACACAGATACAGCAGAGCAACACAACACACACCCAGAGGAGCACAGCGCGGCATGGAGAAACACACACAGATACAGCAGAGCAACACAACACGCACCCAGAGGGGCAGGTGAGGCATGAAGAAACACACACAGATACAGCAGGGCAACACAACACACACCCAGAGGAGCACAGTGGGGCATGGAGAAACACACACAGATACAGCAGGGCAACACAACACACACCCAGAGGGGCAGGTGAGGCAAGGAGAAACACACACAGATACAGCAGAGCAACACAACACACACCCAGAGGGTCAGGGTGGGGCATGGAGAAACACACACAGATACAGCAGAGCAACACAACACACACCCAGAGGGGCAGGTGAGGCATGGAGAATCACACACAGATACAGCAGAGCAACACAACACACACCCAGAGGGGCAGGGTGGGGCAAGGAGAAACACACACAGATACAGCAGAGCAACACAACACACACCCAGAGGGACAGGTGAGGCATGGAGAAACACACACAGATACAGCAGAGCAACACAACACACACCCAGAGGAGCACAGCGCGGCATGGAGAAACACACACAGATACAGCAGAGCAACACAACACACACCCAGAGGGGCAGGTGAGGCATGAAGAAACACACACAGATACAGCAGGGCAACACAACACACACCCAGAGGAGCACAGTGGGGCATGGAGAAACACACACAGATACAGCAGGGCAACACAACACACACCCAGAGGGGCAGGTGAGGCAAGGAGAAACACACACAGATACAGCAGAGCAACACAACACACACCCACAGGAGCACAGTGGGGCATGGAGAAACACACACAGATACAGCAGAGCAACACAACACACACCCAGAGGAGCACTGCGCAGCATAGAGAAACACACACCGATACAGCAGAGCAACACAACACACACCCAGAGGAGCACAGCGCAGTATGGAGAAACACACACAGATACATATATAGGGGAGCAACACAACACACACCCATAGGAGCACAGTGGGGCATGGAGAAACACACACAGATACAGCAGAGCAACACAACACACACCCAGAGGAGCACAGCGCGGCATGGAGAAACACACACAGACACAGCAGGGCAACACAACACACACCCAGAGGGGCAGGTGAGGCAAGGAGAAACACACACAGATACAGCAGAGCAACACAACACACACCCACAGGAGCACAGTGGGGCATGGAGAGACACACACAGATAAAGCAGAGCAACACAGCACACACCCAGAGGGGCAGGGTGGGGCATGGAGAAACACACACAGATACAGCAGAGCAACACAACACACACCCAGAGGGGCAGGTGAGGCATGGAGAAACACACACAGATACAGCAGAGCAACACAGCACACAACCAGAGGAGCACAGCGCAGCATAGAGAAACACACACCAATACAGCAGAGCAACACAACACACACCCAGAGGAGCACAGCGCAGCATAGAGAAACACACACCGATACAGGAGAGCAACACAACACACACCCAGAGGAGCACAGCGCGGCATCGAGAAACACACACAGATACATATATAGGGGAGCAACACAACACACACCCATAGGAGCACAGTGGGGCATGGAGAAACACACACAGATACAGCAGGGCAACACAACACACACCCAGAGGAGCACAGTGGCGCATGGAGAAACACACACAGAAACAGCAGGGCAACACAACACACACCCAGAGGGGCAGGTGAGGCATGGAGAAACACACACAGATACAGCAGAGCAACACAACACACACCCAAAGGGGCAGGGAGAAACACACACAGATACAGCAGAGCAACACAACACACACCCAGAGGAGCACAGCGCGGCATGGAGAAACACACACAGATACAGCAGAGCAACACAACACACACCCAGAGGAGCACAGCGCGGCATGGAGAAACACACAAAGATACATATATAGGGGAGCAACAAAACACACACCGATAGGAGCACAGTGGGGCATGGAGAAACACACACAGATACAGCAGAGCAACACAACACACACCCAGAGGAGCACAGTGGGGCATGGAGAAACACACACAGATACAGCAGAACAACACAGCACACACCCAGAGGAGCACAGTGGGGCATAGAGAAACACACACCGATACAGCAGAGCAACACAACACACACCCAGAGGAGCACAGTGGGGCATGGAGAAACACACACAGATACAGCACACACCCAGAGGAGCATAGCGCAGCATAGAGAAACACACACCGATACAGCAGAGCAACACAACACACACCCAGAGGAGCACAGCGCGGCATGGAGAATCACACACAGATACAGCAGAGCAACACAACACACACCCAGAGGAGCACAGTGGCGCATGGAGAAACACACACAGATACAGCAGTGCAACACAACACACACCCAGAGGAGCACAGTGGGGCATGGAGAAACACACACAGATACAGCAGAACAACACAACACACACCCAAAGGGGCAGGGAGAAACACACACAGATACAGCAGAGCAACACAACACACACCCAGAGGAGCACAGTGCGGCATGGAGAAACACACACAGATACAGCAGAGCAACACAACACACACCCAGAGGAGCACAGCGCGGCATGGAGAAACACACAGAGATTTATATATAGGGGAGCAACACAACACACACCGATAGGAGCACAGTGGGGCATGAAGAAACACACACAGATACAGCAGAGCAACACAACACACACCCAGAGGAGCACAGTGGGGCATGGAGAAACACACACAGATACAGCAGAGCAACACAGCACACACCCAGAGGAGCACAGTGGGGCATGGAGAAACACACACAGATACAGCAGAGCAACACAGCACACACCCAGAGGGGCAGGGTGGGGCATGGAGAAACACACACAGATACAGCAGAGCAACACAACACACACCCAGAGGGGCAGGTGAGACATGGAGAAACACACACAGATACAGCAGAGCAACACAGCACACACCCAGAGGAGCACAGTGGGGCATGGAGAAACACACACAGATACAGCAGAGCAACACAGCACACACCCAGGGGGGCAGGGTGGGGCAGGGAGAAACACACACAGATACAGCAGAGCAACACAACACACACCCACAGGAGCACAGTGGGGCATGGAGAAACACACACAGATACAGCAGAGCAACACAACACACACCCAGAGGGGCAGGGTGGGGCAGGGAGAAACATACACAGATACAGCAGAGCAACACAACACACCCCCACAGGAGCACAGTGGGGCATGGAGAAACACACACAGATACAGCAGGGAACACAGCACACACCCAGAGGGGCACAGTGGGGATGGAGAAACACACACAGATACAGCAGAACAACAAAACACACACCCAGAGGAGCACAGTGGGGCATGGAGAAAGACACACAGATACAGCAGGGCAACACAACACACACCCAGAGGGGCAGGTGAGGCAAGGAGAAACACACACAGATACAGCAGAGCAACACAACACACACCCACAGGAGCACAGTGGGGCATGGAGAAACACACACAGATACAGCAGAGCAACACAGCACACACCCAGAGGGGCAGGGTGGGGCATGGAGAAACACACACAGATACAGCAGAGCAACACAACACACACCCAGTGGGGTAGGTGAGGCATGGAGAAACACACACAGATACAGCAGAGCAACACAGCACACAACCAGAGGAGCACAGCGCAGCATAGAGAAACACACACCAATACAGCAGAGCAACACAACACACACCCAGAGGAGGACAGCGCGGCATGGAGAAACACACACAGATACATATATAGGGGAGCAACACAACATACACCCATAGGAGCACAGTGGGGCATGGAGAAACACACACAGATACAGCAGGGCAACACAACACACACCCAGAGGAGCACAGTGGGGCATGGAGAAACACACACAGATACAGCAGGGCAACACAACACACACCCAGAGGAGCACAGTGGGGCATGGAGAAACACACACAGATACAGCAGAGCAACACAGCACACACCCAGAGGAGCATAGCGCAGCATAGAGAAACACACACCGATACAGCAGAGCAACACAACACACACCCAGAGGAGCACAGCGCGGCATGGAGAATCACACACAGATACAGCAGAGCAACACAACACACACCCAGAGGAGCACAGTGGCGCATGGAGAAACACACACAGATACAGCAGAGCAACAAAACACACACCCAGAGGAGCACAGTGGGGCATGGAGAAACACACACAGATACAGCAGAACAACACAACACACACCCAAAGGGGCAGGGAGAAACACACACAGATACAGCAGAGCAACACAACACACACCCAGAGGAGCACAGTGCGGCATGGAGAAACACACACAGATACAGCAGAGCAACACAACACACACCCAGAGGAGCACAGCGCGGCATGGAGAAACACACAGAGATTTATATATAGGGGAGCAACACAACACACACCGATAGGAGCACAGTGGGGCATGAAGAAACACACACAGATACAGCAGAGCAACACAACACACACCCAGAGGAGCACAGTGGGGCATGGAGAAACACACACAGATACAGCAGAGCAACACAGCACACACCCAGAGGAGCACAGTGGGGCATGGAGAAACACACACAGATACAGCAGAGCAACACAGCACACACCCAGAGGGGCAGGGTGGGGTATGGAGAAACACACACAGATACAGCAGAGCAACACAACACACACCCAGAGGGGCAGGTGAGACATGGAGAAACACACACAGATACAGCAGAGCAACACAGCACACACCCAGAGGAGCACAGTGGGGCATGGAGAAACACACACAGATACAGCAGAGCAACACAGCACACACCCAGGGGGGCAGGGTGGGGCAGGGAGAAACACACACAGATACAGCAGAGCAACACAACACACACCCACAGGAGCACAGTGGGGCATGGAGAAACACACACAGATACAGCAGAGCAACACAACACACACCCAGAGGGGCAGGGTGGGGCAGGGAGAAACACACACAGATACAGCAGAGCAACACAACACACCCCCACAGGAGCACAGTGGGGCATGGAGAAACACACACAGATACAGCAGGGAACACAGCACACACCCAGAGGGGCACAGTGGGGATGGAGAAACACACACAGATACAGCAGAACAACAAAACACACACCCAGAGGAGCACAGTGGGGCATGGAGAAAGACACACAGATACAGCAGGGCAACACAACACACACCCAGAGGGGCAGGTGAGGCAAGGAGAAACACACACAGATACAGCAGAGCAACACAACACACACCCACAGGAGCACAGTGGGGCATGGAGAAACACACACAGATACAGCAGAGCAACACAGCACACACCCAGAGGGGCAGGGTGGGGCATGGAGAAACACACACAGATACAGCAGAGCAACACAACACACACCCAGAGGGGTAGGTGAGGCATGGAGAAACACACACAGATACAGCAGAGCAACACAGCACACAACCAGAGGAGCACAGCGCAGCATAGAGAAACACACACCAATACAGCAGAGCAACACAACACACACCCAGAGGAGCACAGCGCAGCATAGAGAAACACACACCGATACAGGAGAGCAACACAACACACACCCAGAGGAGCACAGCGCGGCATCGAGAAACACACACAGATACATATATAGGGGAGCAACACAACACACACCCATAGGAGCACAGTGGGGCATGGAGAAACACACACAGATACAGCAGAGCAACACAACACACACCCAGAGGAGCACAGTGGCGCATGGAGAAACACACACAGAAACAGCAGGGCAACACAACACACACCCAGAGGGGCAGGTGAGGCATGGAGAAACACACACAGATACAGCAGAGCAACACAACACACACCCAAAGGGGCAGGGAGAAACACACACAGATACAGCAGAGCAACACAACACACACCCAGAGGAGCACAGCGCGGCATGGAGAAACACACACAGATACAGCAGAGCAACACAACACACACCCAGAGGAGCACAGCGCGGCATGGAGAAACACACAAAGATACATATATAGGGGAGCAACAAAACACACACCGATAGGAGCACAGTGGGGCATGGAGAAACACACACAGATACAGCAGAGCAACACAACACACACCCAGAGGAGCACAGTGGGGCATGGAGAAACACACACAGATACAGCAGAACAACACAGCACACACCCAGAGGAGCACAGTGGGGCATAGAGAAACACACACCGATACAGCAGAGCAACACAACACACACCCAGAGGAGCACAGTGGGGCATGGAGAAACACACACAGATACAGCAGAGCAACACAGCACACACCCAGAGGAGCATAGCGCAGCATAGAGAAACACACACTGATACAGCAGAGCAACACAACACACACCCAGAGGAGCACAGCGCGGCATGGAGAATCACACACAGATACAGCAGAGCAACACAACACACACCCAGAGGAGCACAGTGGCGCATGGAGAAACACACACAGATACAGCAGAGCAACACAACACACACCCAGAGGAGCACAGTGGGGCATGGAGAAACACACACAGATACAGCAGAACAACACAACACACACCCAAAGGGGCAGGGAGAAACACACACAGATACAGCAGAGCAACACAACACACACCCAGAGGAGCACAGTGCGGCATGGAGAAACACACACAGATACAGCAGAGCAACACAACACACACCCAGAGGAGCACAGCGCGGCATGGAGAAACACACAAAGATATATATAGGGGAGCAACACAACACACACCGATAGGAGCACAGTGGGGCATGAAGAAACACACACAGATACAGCAGAGCAACACAACACACACCCAGAGGAGCACAGTGGGGCATGGAGAAACACACACAGATACAGCAGAGCAACACAGCACACACCCAGAGGAGCACAGTGGGGCATGGAGAAACACACACAGATACAGCAGAGCAACACAGCACACACCCAGAGGGGCAGGGTGGGGCATGGAGAAACACACACAGATACAGCAGAGCAACACAACACACACCCAGAGGGGCAGGTGAGACATGGAGAAACACACACAGATACAGAAGAGCAACACAGCACACACCCAGAGGAGCACAGTGGGGCATGGAGAAACACACACAGATACAGCAGAGCAACACAGCACACACCCAGGGGGGCAGGGTGGGGCAGGGAGAAACACACACAGATACAGCAGAGCAACACAACACACACCCACAGGAGCACAGTGGGGCATGGAGAAACCCACACAGATACAGCAGAGCAACACAACACACACCCAGAGGGGCAGGGTGGGGCAGGGAGAAACACACACAGATACAGCAGAGCAACACAACACACACCCACAGGAGCACAGTGGGGCATGGAGAAACACACACAGATACAGCAGGGAACACAGCACACACCCAGAGGGGCACAGTGGGGATGGAGAAACACACACAGATACAGCAGAACAACACAGCACACACCCAGAGGGGCAGGGTGGGGCAAGGAGAAACACACACAGATACAGCAGAGCAACACAACACACACCCAAAGGGGCAGGTGGGGCAAGGAGAAACATACACAGATACAGCAGAGCAACACAGCACACACCCAGAGGGGCAGGGTGGGGCATGGAGACACACACACAGATACAGCAGAGCAACACCACACTCACCCAGAGGGGCAGGGTGCGGCATGGAGAGACACACACAGATACAGCAGAGCAACACAACACACACCCAGAGGAGCACAGTGGGGAATGGAGAAACACACACAGATACAGCAGAGCAACACAACACACACACAGAGAGGCAGGTGAGGCATGGAGAAACACACACAGATACAGCAGAGCAACACAACACACACCCAGAGGGGCAGGGTGGGGCATGGAGAAACACATACACAGATACAGCAGAGCAACACAACACACACCCAGAGGAGCACAGCGCAGCATAGAGAAACACACACCGATACAGCAGAGCAAAACAACACACACCCAGAGGAGCACAGCGCGGCATGGAGAAACACACACAGATACATATATAGGGGAGCAACACAACACACACCGATAGGAGCACAGTGGGGCATGGAGAAACACACACAGATACAGCAGGGCAACACAACACACACCCAGAGGAGCACAGTGGGGTATGGAGAAACACACACAGATACAGAAGGGCAACACAACACACACCCAGAGTGGCAGGTGAGGCATGGAGAAACACACACAGATAAAGCAGAGCAACACAACACACACCCAAAGGGGCAGGTGGGGCAAGGAGAAACACACTCAGATACAGCAGAGCAACACAACACACACCCAAAGGGGCAGGTGGGGCAAGGAGAAACATACACAGATACAGCAGAGCAACACAACACACACCCAAAGGGGCAGGGAGAAACACACACAGATACAGCAGAGCAACACAACACACACCCAGAGGAGCACAGCGCAGCATAGAGAAACACACACCGATACAGCAGAGCAACACAACACACACCCAGAGGAGCACAGCGCGGCATGGAGAAACACACACAGATACATATATAGGGGAGCAACACAACACACACCGATAGGAGCACAGTGGGGCATGGAGAAACACACACAGATACAGCAGGGCAACACAACACACACCCAGAGGAGCACAGTGGGGCATGGAGAAACACACACAGATACAGCAGGGCAACACAACACACACCCAGAGTGGCAGGTGAGGCATGGAGAAACACACACAGATACAGCAGAGCAACACAACACACACCCAAAGGGGCAGGTGGGGCAAGGAGAAACACACTCAGATACTGCAGAGCAACACAACACACACCCATAGGAGCACAGTGGGGCATGGAGAAACACACACAGATACAGCAGAGCAACACAGCACACACCCAGAGGGGCAGGGTGGGGCATGGAGAAACACACACAGATACAGCAGAGCAACACAACACACACCCAGAGGGGCAGGTGAGACATGGAGAAACACACACAGATACAGCAGAGCAACACAGCACACACCCAGAGGAGCACAGTGGGGCATGGAGAAACACACACAGATACAGCAGAGCAACACAGCACACACCCAGGGGGGCAGGGTGGGGTAGGGAGAAACACACACAGATACAGCAGAGCAACACAACACACACCCACAGGAGCACAGTGGGGCATGGAGAAACACACACAGATACAGCAGAGCAACACAACACACACCCAGAGGGGCAGGGTGGGGCAGGGAGAAACACACACAGATACAGCAGAGCAACACAACACACACCCACAGGAGCACAGTGGGGCATGGAGAAACACACACAGATACAGCAGGGAACACAGCACACACCCAGAGGGGCAGGGTGGGGCAAGGAGAAACACACACAGATACAGCAGAGCAACACAACACACACCCAAAGGGGCAGGTGGGGCAAGGAGAAACATACACAGATACAGCAGAGCAACAAAGCACACACCCAGAGGGGCAGGGTGGGGCATGGAGACACACACACAGATACAGCAGAGCAACACCACACTCACCCAGAGGGGCACAGTGCGGCATGGAGAGACACACACAGATACAGCAGAGCAACACAACACACACCCAGAGGAGCACAGTGGGGCATGGAGAAACACACACAGATAAAGCAGAGCAACACAACACACACACAGAGAGGCAGGTGAGGCATGGAGAAACACACACAGATACAGCAGAGCAACACAACACACACCCAGAGGGGCAGGGTGGGGCATGGAGAAACACATACACAGATACAGCAGAGCAACACAACACACACCCAGAGGAGCACAGCGCAGCATAGATTAACACACACCGATACAGCAGAGCAAAACAACACACACCCAGAGGAGCACAGCGCGGCATGGAGAAACACACACAGATACATATATAGGGGAGCAACACAACACACACCCATAGGAGCACAGTGGGGCATGGAGAAACACACACACATACAGCAGGGCAACACAACACACACCCAGAGGAGCACAGTGGGGCATGGAGAAACACACACAGATACAGCAGGGCAACACAACACACACCCAGAGGGACAGGTGAGGCATGGAGAAACACACACAGATACAGCAGAGCAACACAACACACACCCAAAGGGGCAGGGAGAAACACACTCAGATACAGCAGAGCAACACAACACACACCCAGAGGAGCACAGCGCGGCATGGAGAAACACACACCGATACAGCAGAGCAACACAACACACACCCAAACGGGCAGGTGAGGCATGGAGAAACACACACAGATACAGCAGAGCAACACAACACACACCCAGAGGAGCACAGCGCGGCATGGAGAAACACACAAAGATACATATATAGGGGAGCAACACAACACACACCGATAGGAGCACAGTGGGGCATGAAGAAACACACACAGATACAGCAGAGCAACACAACACACACCCAGAGGAGCACAGTGGGGCATGGAGAAACACACACAGATACAGCAGAGCAACACAGCACACACCCAGAGGGTCAGGGTGGGGCATGGAGAAACACACACAGATACAGCAGAGCAACACAACACACACCCAGAGTGGCAGGTGAGGCATGGAGAAACACACACAGATACAGCAGAGCAACACAACACACACCCAAAGGGGCCGGTGGGGCAAGGAGAAACATACACAGATACAGCAGAGCAACACAGCACACACCCAGAGGGGCAGGGTGGGGCAAGGAGAAACACACACAGATACAGCAGAGCAACACAACACACACCTAAAGGGGCAGGTGGGGCAAGGAGAAACATACACAGATACAGCAGAGCAACAGAGCATACACCCAGAGGGGCAGGGTGGGGCATGGAGAAACACACACAGATACAGCAGAGCAACACAACACGCACCCAGAGGGGCAGGGTGGGGCATGGAGACACACACACAGATACAGCAGAGCAACACCACACGCACCCAGAGGGGCAGGGTGGGGCATGGAGACACACACACAGATACAGCAGAGCAACACCACACGCACCCAGAGGGGCACAGTGGGGCATGGAGAAACACACACAGATACAGCAGAGCAACACAACACACACCCAGAGGAGCACAGCGCGGCATGGAGAAACACACACAGATACAGCAGAACAACACAACACACACCCAGAGGGGCACAGTGCGGCATGGAGAGACACACACAGATACAGCAGAGCAACACAACAAACACCCAGAGAGGCAGGTGAGGCATGGAGAAACACACAGAGATACAGCAGAGCAACACAACACACACCCAAAGGGGCAGGTGGGGCAAGGAGAAACATACACAGATACAGCAGAGCAAAACAGCACACACCCAGAGGGGCAGGGTGGGGCATGGAGAAACACACACAGATACAGCAGAGCAACACAACACACACCCAGAGGAGCACAGCGCAGCATAGAAAAACACACACCGATACAGCAGAGCAACATAACACACACCCAGAGGAGCACAGCGCGGCATGGAGAAACACAGACAGATACATATATAGGGGAGCAACACAACACACACCCATAGGAGCACAGTGGGGCATGGAGAAACACACACAGATACAGCAGGGCAACACAACACACACCTAGAGGAGCACAGTGGGGCATGGAGAAACACACACAGATACAGCAGGGCAACACAACACACACCCAGAGTGGCAGGTGAGGCATGGAGAAACACACACAGATACAGCAGAGCAACACAACACACACCCAAAGGGGCAGGTGGGGCAAGGAGAAACACACTCAGATACAGCAGAGCAACACAACACACACCTATAGGAGCTCAGTGGGGCATGGAGAAACACACACAGATACAGCAGAGCAACACAGCACACACCGAGAGCGGAGGGTGGGGCATGGAGAAACACACACAGATACAGCAGAGCAACACAGCACACACCCAGAGGAGCACAGTGGCGCATGGAGAAACACACACAGATACAGCAGGGCAACACAACACACACCCAGAGGGGCAGGTGAGGCATGGAGAAACACACACAGATACAGCAGAGCAACACAAAACACTCCCAAAGAGGCATGGAGAAACACACACAGATACAGCAGAACAACACAACACACACCCAGAGGGGCACAGTGCGGCATGGAGAGACACACACAGATACAGCAGAGCAACACAACAAACACCCAGAGAGGCAGGTGAGGCATGGAGAAACACACACAGATACAGCAGAGCAACACAACACACACCCAAAGGGGCAGGTGGGGCAAGGAGAAACATACACAGATACAGCAGAGCAACACAGCACACACCCAGAGGGGCAGGGTGGGGCATGGAGAAACACACACAGATACAGCAGAGCAACACAACACACACCCAGAGGAGCACAGCGCAGCATAGAAAAACACACACCGATACAGCAGAGCAACATAACACACACCCAGAGGAGCACAGCGCGGCATGGAGAAACACAGACAGATACATATATAGGGGAGCAACACAACACACACCCATAGGAGCACAGTGGGGCATGGAGAAACACACACAGATACAGCAGGGCAACACAACACACACCTAGAGGAGCACAGTGGGGCATGGAGAAACACACACAGATACAGCAGGGCAACACAACACACACCCAGAGTGGCAGGTGAGGCATGGAGAAACACACACAGATACAGCAGAGCAACACAACACACACCCAAAGAGGCAGGTGGGGCAAGGAGAAACACACTCAGATACAGCAGAGCAACACAACACACACCTATAGGAGCTCAGTGGGGCATGGAGAAACACACACAGATACGGCAGAGCAACACAGCACACACCGAGAGCGGAGGGTGGGGCATGGAGAAACACACACAGATACAGCAGAGCAACACAGCACACACCCAGAGGGGCAGGTGAGGCATGGAGAAACACACACAGATACAGCAGAGCAACACAACACACACCCAGAGGGGCAGGTGAGGCATGGAGAAACACACACAGATACAGCAGAGCAACACAGCACACACCCAGAGGAGCACAGCGCAGCATAGAGAAACACACACCGATATAGCAGAGCAACACAACACACACCCAGAGGAGCACAGCATGGCATGGAGAAACACACACAGATAGATATATAGGGGAACAACACAACACACACCCATAGGAGCACAGTGTGGCATGGAGAAACACACTCAGATACAGCAGGGAACACAGCACACACCCAGAGGAGCACAGTGGGGCATGGAGAAACACACACAGATACAGCAGAGCAACACAACATACACCCAGAGGGGCAGGTGAGGCATGGAGAAACACACACAGATACAGCACAGCAACACAACACACACCCAGAGGGGCTGGTGAGGCATGGAGAAACACACACAGATACAGCAGAGCAACACACAACACACCCAGAGGGGCAGGTGAGGCATGGAGAATCACACACAGATACAGCAGAGCAACACAACACACACCCAGAGGGGCAGGGTGGGGCAAGGAGAAACACACACAGATACAGCAGAGCAACACAACACACACCCAGAGGGTCAGGCGAGGCATGAAGAAACACACACAGATACAGCAGAGCAACACAACAAACACCCAGAGAGGCAGGTGAGGCATGGAGAAACACACACAGATACAGCAGAGCAACACAACACACACCCAAAGGGGCAGGTGGGGCAAGGAGAAACATACACAGATACAGCAGAGCAAAACAGCACACACCCAGAGGGGCAGGGTGGGGCATGGAGAAACACACACAGATACAGCAGAGCAACACAACACACACCCAGAGGAGCACAGCGCAGCATAGAAAAACACACACCGATACAGCAGAGCAACATAACACACACCCAGAGGAGCACAGCGCGGCATGGAGAAACACAGACAGATACATATATAGGGGAGCAACACAACACACACCCATAGGAGCACAGTGGGGCATGGAGAAACACACACAGATACAGCAGGGCAACACAACACACACCTAGAGGAGCACAGTGGGGCATGGAGAAACACACACAGATACAGCAGGGCAACACAACACACACCCAGAGTGGCAGGTGAGGCATGGAGAAACACACACAGATACAGCAGAGCAACACAACACACACCCAAAGGGGCAGGTGGGGCAAGGAGAAACACACTCAGATACAGCAGAGCAACACAACACACACCTATAGGAGCTCAGTGGGGCATGGAGAAACACACACAGATACAGCAGAGCAACACAGCACACACCGAGAGCGGAGGGTGGGGCATGGAGAAACACACACAGATACAGCAGAGCAACACAGCACACACCCAGAGGAGCACAGTGGCGCATGGAGAAACACACACAGATACAGCAGGGCAACACAACACACACCCAGAGGGGCAGGTGAGGCATGGAGAAACACACACAGATACAGCAGAGCAACACAAAACACTCCCAAAGAGGCATGGAGAAACACACACAGATACAGCAGAACAACACAACACACACCCAGAGGGGCACAGTGCGGCATGGAGAGACACACACAGATACAGCAGAGCAACACAACAAACACCCAGAGAGGCAGGTGAGGCATGGAGAAACACACACAGATACAGCAGAGCAACACAACACACACCCAAAGGGGCAGGTGGGGCAAGGAGAAACATACACAGATACAGCAGAGCAACACAGCACACACCCAGAGGGGCAGGGTGGGGCATGGAGAAACACACACAGATACAGCAGAGCAACACAACACACACCCAGAGGAGCACAGCGCAGCATAGAAAAACACACACCGATACAGCAGAGCAACATAACACACACCCAGAGGAGCACAGCGCGGCATGGAGAAACACAGACAGATACATATATAGGGGAGCAACACAACACACACCCATAGGAGCACAGTGGGGCATGGAGAAACACACACAGATACAGCAGGGCAACACAACACACACCTAGAGGAGCACAGTGGGGCATGGAGAAACACACACAGATACAGCAGGGCAACACAACACACACCCAGAGTGGCAGGTGAGGCATGGAGAAACACACACAGATACAGCAGAGCAACACAACACACACCCAAAGGGGCAGGTGGGGCAAGGAGAAACACACTCAGATACAGCAGAGCAACACAACACACACCTATAGGAGCTCAGTGGGGCATGGAGAAACACACACAGATACGGCAGAGCAACACAGCACACACCGAGAGCGGAGGGTGGGGCATGGAGAAACACACACAGATACAGCAGAGCAACACAGCACACACCCAGAGGGGCAGGTGAGGCATGGAGAAACACACACAGATACAGCAGAGCAACACAACACACACCCAGAGGGGCAGGTGAGGCATGGAGAAACACACACAGATACAGCAGAGCAACACAGCACACACCCAGAGGAGCACAGCGCAGCATAGAGAAACACACACCGATATAGCAGAGCAACACAACACACACCCAGAGGAGCACAGCATGGCATGGAGAAACACACACAGATAGATATATAGGGGAACAACACAACACACACCCATAGGAGCACAGTGTGGCATGGAGAAACACACTCAGATACAGCAGGGAACACAGCACACACCCAGAGGAGCACAGTGGGGCATGGAGAAACACACACAGATACAGCAGAGCAACACAACATACACCCAGAGGGGCAGGTGAGGCATGGAGAAACACACACAGATACAGCACAGCAACACAACACACACCCAGAGGGGCTGGTGAGGCATGGAGAAACACACACAGATACAGCAGAGCAACACAACACACACCCAGAGGGGCAGGTGAGGCATGGAGAATCACACACAGATACAGCAGAGCAACACAACACACACCCAGAGGGGCAGGGTGGGGCAAGGAGAAACACACACAGATACAGCAGAGCAACACAACACACACCCAGAGGGTCAGGCGAGGCATGAAGAAACACACACAGATACAGCAGAGCAACACAACACACACCCAGAGGGACAGGTGAGGCATGGAGAAACACACACAGATACATATATAGGGGAGCAACACAACACACACCAATAGGAGCACAGTGGGGCATGGAGAAACACACACAGATACAGCAGGGCAACACAACACACACCCAGAGGGGCAGGTGAGGCAAGGAGAAACACACACAGATACAGCAGAGCAACACAACACACACTCACAGGAGCACAGTGGGGCATGGAGAAACACACACAGATACAGCAGAGCAACAGAGCACACACCCAGAGGGGCAGGGTGGGGCATGGAGAAACACACACAGATACAGCAGAGCAACACAACACACACCCAGAGGGGCAGGTGAGGCATGGAGAAACACACACAGATACAGCAGAGCAACACAGCACACACCCAGAGGAGCACAGCGCAGCATAGAGAAACACACCGATACAGCAGAGCAACACAACACACACCCAGAGGAGCACAGCGCGGCATGGAGAAACACACACAGATACACATATAGGGGAGCAACACAACACACACCCGTAGGAGCACAGTGGGGCATGGAGAAACACACACAGATACAGCAGGGCAACACAACACACACCCAGAGGAGCACAGTGGCGCATGGAGAAACACACACAGATACAGCAGGGCAACACAACACACACCCAGAGGGGCAGGTGAGGCATGGAGAAACACACACAGATACAGCAGAGCAACACAAAACACTCCCAAAGAGGCAGGGAGAAACACACACAGATACAGCAGAGCAACACAACACACACCCAGAGGAGCACAGCGCGGCATGGAGAAACACACACAGATACAGCAGAGCAACACAATACACACCCAGAGGAGCACAGCGCGGCATGGAGAAACACACAAAGATACATATATAGGGGAGCAACAAAACACACACCGATAGGAGCACAGTGGGGCATGGAGAAACACACACAGATACAGCAGAGCAACACAATACACACCCAGAGGACCACAGTGGAGCATGGAGAAACACACACAGATACAGCAGAACAACACAGCACACACCCAGAGGAGCACAGTGGGGCATGGAGAAACACACACAGATACAGCAGGGCAACACAACACACACCCAGAGGAGCACAGTGGGGCATGTAGAAACACACACAGATACAGCAGGGCAACACAACACACACCCAGAGGGGCAGGTGAGGCATGGAGAAACACACACAGATACAGCAGAGCAACACAACACACACCCAAAGGGGCAGGGAGAAACACACACAGATACAGCAGAGCAACACAGCACACATCCAGAGGAGCACAGTGGGGCATGGAGAAACACACACAGATACAGCAGGGCAACACAACACACACCCAGAGGTGCACAGTGGGGCATGTAGAAACACACACAGATACAGCAGGGCAACACAACACACACCCAGAGGGGCAGGTGAGGCATGGAGAAACACACACAGATACAGCAGAGCAACACAACACACACCCAAAGGGGCAGGGAGAAACACACACAGATACAGCAGAGCAACACAACACACACCCAGAGGAGCACAGTGGGGCATGGAGAAACACACACAGATACAGCAGAGCAACACAACACACACCCAGAGAGGTAGGTGAGGCATGGAGAAAAACACACAGATACAGCAGAGCAACACAACACACACCCAAAGGGGCAGGTGGGGCAAGGAGAAACATACACAGATACAGCAGAGCAACACAGCACACACCCAGAGGGGCAGGGTGGGGCATGGAGAAACACACACAGATACAGCAGAGCAACACAACACACACCCAGAGGAGGACAGCGCAGCATAGAGAAACACACACCGATACAGCAGAGCAACACAACACACACCCAGAGGAGCACAGCGCGGCATGGAGAAACACACACAGATACATATATAGGGGAGCAACACAATACACACCCATAGGAGCACAGTGGGGCATGGAGAAACACACACAGATACAGCAGGGCAACACAACACACACCCAGAGGAGCACAGTGGGGCATGGAGAAACACACACAGATACAGCAGGGCAACACAACACACACCCAGAGTGGCAGGTGAGGCATGGAGAAACACACACAGATACAGCAGAGCAACACAACACACACCCAAACGGGCAGGTGGGGCAAGGAGAAACACACACAGATACAGCAGAGCAACGCAACACACACCCATAGGAGCACAGTGGGGCATGGAGAAACACACACAGATACAGCAGAGCAACACAGCACACACCCAGAGGGGTAGGGTGGGGCATGGAGAAACACACACAGATACAGCAGAGCAACACAACACACACCCAGAGGGGCAGGTGAGGCATGGAGAAACACACACAGATACAGCAGAGCAACACAGCACACACCCAGAGGGGCAGGTGAGGCATGGAGAAACACACACAGATACAGCAGAGCAACACAACACACACCCAAAGGGGCAGGGAGAAACACACACAGATACAGCAGAGCAACACAACACACACCCTGAGGAGCACAGTGCTGCATGGAGAAACACACACAGATACAGCAGAGCAACACAACACACACCCAGAGGAGCACAGCGCGGCATGGAGAAAGACACAAAGATACATATATAGGGGAGCAACAAAACACACACCGATACGAGCACAGTGGGGCATGGAGAAACACACACAGATACAGCAGAGCAACACAACACACACCCAGAGGAGCACAGTGGGGCATGGAGAAACACACACAGATACAGCAGAACAACACAGCACACATCCAGAGAAGCACAGTGGGGCATGGAGAAACACACACAGATACAGCTGGGCAACACAACACACACCCAGAGGAGTACAGTGGGGCATGGAGAAACACACATAGATACAGCAGAGCAACACAGCACACACCCAGAGGAACACAGCGGAGCATAGAGAAACACACACCGATACAGCAGAGCAACACAACACACACCGAGAGGAGCACAGTGGGGCATGGAGAAACACACACAGATACATATATAGGGGAGCAACACTGCACACACCCATAGGAGCACAGTGGGGCATGGAGAAACACACACAGATACAGCAGAGCAACACAGCACACACCCAGAGGGGCAGGGTGGGGCATGGAGAAACACACACAGATACAGCAGAGCAACACAACACACACACCCAGAGGGGCAGGTGAGGCATGGAGAAACACACACAGATGCAGCAGAGCAACACAGCACACAACCAGAGGAGCACAGCGCAGCATAGAGAAACACCCACCGATACAGCAGAGCAACACAACACACACCCAGAGAAGCACAGCGCGGCATGGAGAAACACACACAGATACATATATAGGGGAGCAACACAACACACACCCATAGGAGCACAGTGGGGCATGGAGAAACACACACAGATTCAGCAGGGCAACACAACACAACACACACCCAGAGGAGCACAGTGGGGCATGGAGAAACACACACAGATACAGCAGGGCAACACAACACATACCCAGAGGGGCAGGTGAGGCATGGAGAAACACACACAGATATAGCAGATCAACACAACACACACCCAGAGGAGCACAGCGCGGCATGATAAAAACACACAGATACAGCAGAGCAACACAACACACACCCAGAGGAGCACAGCGAAGCATGGAGAAACACACAAAGATACATATATAGGGGAGCAACAAAACACACACTGATAGGAGCACAGTGGGGCATGGAGAAACACACACAGATACAGCAGAGCAACACAATACACACCCAGAGGAGCACAGTGGGGCATGGAGAAACATACACACATACAGCTGAACAACACAACACACACCCAGAGGATCACAGTGGGGCATGGAGAAACACACACACATACAGCAGAGCAACACAGCACACACCCAGAGGAGCACAGCGCAACATAGAGAAACACACACTGATACAGCAGAGCAACACAACACACACCCAGAGGAGCACAGCGCGGCATGGAGAAACACACACATATACATATATAGGGGAGCAACACAACACACACCCATAGGAGCACAGTGGGGCATGGAGAAATACACACAGATACAGCAGGGCAACACAACACACACCGAGAGGAGCACAGTGGGGCATGGAGAAACACACACAGATACAGCAGGGCAACACAACACACACCCAGAGGGGCAGGTGAGGCATGGAGAAACACACACATATACAGCAGAGCAACACAACACACACCCAAAGGGGCATGGAGAAACACACACAGATACAGCAGAGCAACACAATACACACCCAGAGGAGCACAGTGGGGCATGGAGAAACATACACACATACAGCAGAACAACACAACACACACCTAGAGGATCACAGTGGGGCATGGAGAAACACACACACATACAGCAGAGCAACACAGCACACACCCAGAGGAGCACAGCGCAACATAGAGAAACACACACTGATACAGCAGAGCAACACAACACACACCCAGAGGAGCACAGCGCGGCATGGAGAAACACACACAAATACATATATAGGGGAGCAACACAACACACACCCATAGGAGCACAGTGGGGCATGGAGAAACACACACAGATACAGCAGGGCAACACAACACACACCGAGAGGAGCACAGTGGGGCATGGAGAAACACACACAGATACAGCAGGACAACACAACACACACCCAGAGGGGCAGGTGAGGCATGGAGAAACACACACATATACAGCAGAGCAACACAACACACACTCAAAGGGGCAGGGAGAAACACACACAGATACAGCAGAGCAACACAACACACACCCAGAGGAGCACAGTGCGGCATGGAGAAACACACACAGATACAGCAGGGCAACACAACACACACCCAGAGGAGCACAGCGCGGCATGGAGAAACACACAAAGATACATATATAGGGGAGCAACACAACACACACCGATAGGAGCACAGTTGGGCATGAAGAAACACACACAGATACAGCAGAGCAACACAACACACACCCAGAGGAGCACAGTGGGGCATGGAGAAACACACACAGATACAGCAGAACAACACAGCACACACCCAGAGGAGCACAGTGGGGCATGGAGAAACACACACAGATACAGCAGAGCAACACAGCACACACCCAGAGGGGCAGGGTGGGGCATGGAGAAACACACACAGATACAGCAGAGCAACACAGCACACAACCAGAGGGGCAGGTGAGGCATGGAGAAACATACACAGATACAGCAGAACAACACAGCACACACCCAGAGGAGCACAGTGGGGCATGGAGAAACACACACAGATACAGCAGAGCAACACAGCACACACCCAGAGGGGCAGGGTGGGGCATGGAGAAACACACACAGATACAGCAGAGCAACACAACACACACCCAGAGGGGCAGGTGAGGCATGGAGAAACACACACAGATACAGCAGAGCAACACAGCACACACCCAGAGGAGCACAGCGCAGCATAGAGAAACACACACAGATACATATATAGGGGAGCAACACAACACACACCCATAGGAGCACAGTGGGGCATGGAGAAACACACACACATACAGCAGGGCAACACAACACACACCCAGAGGAGCACAGTGGGGCATGGAGAAACACACACAGATACAGCAGGGCAACACAACACACACCCAGAGGGGTAGGTGAGGCATGGAGAAACACACACATATACAGCAGAGCAACACAACACACACCCAAAGGGGCAGGGAGAAACACACACAGATACAGCAGAGCAACACAACACACACCCAGAGGGGCAGGGTGGGGCATGGAGAAACACACACAGCTACAGCAGGGCAACACAACACACACCCAGAGGGGCAGGTGAGGCATGGAGAAACACACACAGATACAGCAGAGCAACACAACACATACCCAAAGGGGCAGGGAGAAACACACACAGATACAGCAGAGCAACACAACACACACCCTGAGGAGCACAGTGCTGCATGGAGAAACACACACAGATACAGCAGAGCAACACAACACACACCCAGAGGAGCACAGCGCGGCATGGAGAAAGACACAAAGATACATATATAGGCGAGCAACAAAACACACACCGATAGGAGCACAGTGGGGCATGGAGAAACACTCACAGATACAGCAGAGCAACACAACACACACCCAGAGGAGCACAGTGGGGCATGGAGAAACACACACAGATACAGCAGAACAACACAGCACACATCCAGAGGAGCACAGTGGGGCATGGAGAAACACACACAGATACAGCAGGGCAACACAACACACACCCAGAGGAGCACAGTGGGGCATGGAGAAACACACATAGATACAGCAGAGCAACACAGCACACACCCAGAGGAACACAGCGGAGCATAGAGAAACACACACCGATACAGCAGAGCAACACAACACACACCGAGAGGAGCACAGTGGGGCATGGAGAAACACACACAGATACATATATAGGGGAGCAACACTACACACACCCATAGGAGCACAGTGGGGCATGGAGAAACACACACAGATACAGCAGAGCAACACAGCACACACCCAGAGGGGCAGGGTGGGGCATGGAGAAACACACACAGATACAGCAGAGCAACACAACACACACACCCAGAGGGGCAGGTGAGGCATGGAGAAGCACACACAGATACAGCAGAGCAACACAGCACACAACCGGAGGAGCACAGCGCAGCATAGAGAAACACCCACCGATACAGCAGAGCAACACAACACACACCCAGAGAAGCACAGCGCGGCATGGAGAAACACACACAGATACATATATAGGGGAGCAACACAACACACACCCATAGGAGCACAGTGGGGCATGGAGAAACACACACAGATACAGCAAGGCAACACAACACAACACACACCCAGAGGAGCACAGTGGGGCATGGAGAAACACACACAGATACAGCAGGGCAATACAACACACACCCAGAGGGGCAGGTGAGGCATGGAGAAACACACACAGATACAGCAGATCAACACAACACACACCCAGAGGAGCACAGCGCGGCATGGAGAAAAACACATAGATACAGCAGAGCAACACAACACACACCCAGAGGAGCACAGCGCGGCATGGAGAAACACACAAAGATACATATATAGGGGAGCAACAAAACACACACCGATAGGAGCACAGTGGGGCATGGAGAAACACACAGAGATACAGCAGAGCAAAACAATACACACCCAGAGGAGCACAGTGGGGCATGGAGAAACATAGACACATACAGCAGAACAACACAACACACACCCAGAGGATCACAGTGGGGCATGGAGAAACACACACACATACAGCAGAGCAACACAGCACACACCCAGAGGAGCACAGCGCAACATAGAGAAACACACACTGATACAGCAGAGCAACACAACACACACCCAGAGGAGCACAGTGCGGCATGGAGAAACACACACAGATACATATATAGGGGAGCAACACAACACACACCCATAGGAGCACAGTGGGGCATGGAGAATTACACACAGATACAGCAGGGCAACACAACACACACCGAGAGGAGCACAGTGGGGCATGGAGAAACACACACAGATACAGCAGGGCAACACAACACACACCCAGAGGGGCAGGTGAGGCATGGAGAAACACACACATATACAGCAGAGCAACACAACACACACCCAAAGGGGCATGGAGAAACACACACAGATACAGCAGAGCAACACAATACACACCCAGAGGAGCACAGTGGGGCATGGAGAAACATACACACATACAGCAGAACAACACAACACACACCCAGAGGATCACAGTGGGGCATGGAGAAACACACACACATACAGCAGAGCAACACAGCACACACCCAGAGGAGCACAGCGCAACATAGAGAAACACACACTGATACAGCAGAGCAACACAACACACACCCAGAGGAGCACAGCGCGGCATGGAGAAACACACACAGATACATATATAGGGGAGCAACACACACTCATAGGAGCACAGTGGGGCATGGAGAAACACACACAGATACAGCAGGGCAACACAACACACACCCAGAGGAGCACAGTGGGGCATGGAGAAACACACACAGATACAGCAGGGCAACACAACACACACCCAGAGGGGCAGGTGAGGCATGGAGAAACACACACAGATACAGCAGAGCAACACAGCACACACCCAGAGGAGCACAGCGCAGCATAGAGAAACACACACCGATACAGCAGAGCAACACAACACACACCCAGAGGAGCACAACGTCGCATGGAGAAACACACACAGATACATATATAGGGGAACAACACAACACACACCTATAGGAGCACAGTGGGGCATAGAGAAACACACTCAGATACAGCAGGGAACACAGCACACACCCAGAGGAGCACAGTGGGGCATGGAGAAACACACACAGATACAGCAGAGCAACACAACACACACCCAGAGGGGCAGGTGAGGCATGGAGAAACACACACAGATACAGCAGAGCAACACAACACACACCCAGAGGGGCTGGTGAGGCATGGAGAAACACACACAGATACAGCAGAGCAACACAACACACACCCAGAGGGGCAGGGTGGGGCAAGGAGAAACACACACAGATACAGCAGAGCAACACAACACACACCCAGAGGGGCAGGTGAGGAATGAAGAAACACACACAGATACAGCAGAGCAACACAACACACACCCAGAGGGACAGGTGAGGCATGGAGAAACACACACAGATACATATTTAGGGGAGCAACACAACACACACCCATAGGAGCACAGTGGGGCATGGAGAAACACACACAGATACAGCAGGGCAACACATCACACACCCAGAGGGGCAGGTGAGGCAAGGAGAAACACACACAGATACAGCAGAGCAACACAACACACACCCACAGGAGCACAGTGGGGCATGGAGAAACACACACAGATACAGCAGAGCAACACAGCACACACCCAGAGGGGCGGGTGAGGCATGGAGAAACACACACAGATACAGCAGAGCAACACAGCACACACCGAGAGGAGCACAGCACAGCATAGAGAAACAAACACCGATACAGCAGAGCAACACAACACACACCCAGAGGAGCACAGCGCGGCATGGAGAAACACACACAGATACATATATAGGGGAGCAACACAACACACACCCATAGGAGCACAGTGGGGCATGGAGAAACACACACAGATACAGCAGTGTAACACAACACACACCCAGAGGAGCACAGTGGCGCATGGAGAAACACACACAGATACAGCAGGGCAACACAACACACACCCAGAGGGGCAGGTGAGGCATGGAGAAACACACACAGATACAGCAGAGCAACACAACACACTCCCAAAGAGGCAGGGAGAAACACACACAGATACAGCAGAGCAACACAACACACACCCAGAGGAGCACAGCGCGGCATGGAGAAACACACACAGATACAGCAGAGCAACACAACACACACCCAGAGGAGCACAGCGCGGCATGGAGAAACACACAAAGATACATATATAGGGGAGCAACAAAACACACACCGATAGGAGCACAGTGGGGCATGGAGAAACACACACAGATACAGCAGGGCAACACAACACACACCCAGAGGAGCACAGTGGGGCATGGAGAAACACACACAGATACAGCAGGGCAACACAACACACATCCAGAGGAGCACAGTGGGGCATGGAGGAACACACACAGATACAGCAGGGCAACACAACACACACCCAGAGGAGCACAGTGGGGCATGGAGAAACACACATAGATACAGCAGAGCAACACAGCACACACCCAGAGGAACACAGCGGAGCATAGAGAAACACACACCGATACAGCAGAGCAACACAACACACACCGAGAGGAGCACAGTGGGGCATGGAGAAACACACACAGATACATATATAGGGGAGCAACACTACACACACCCATAGGAGCACAGTGGGGCATGGAGAAACACACACAGATACAGCAGAGCAACACAGCACACACCCAGAGGGGCAGGGTGGGGCATGGAGAAACACACACAGATACAGCAGAGCAACACAACACACACACCCAGAGGGGCAGGTGAGGCATGGAGAAGCACACACAGATACAGCAGAGCAACACAGCACACAACCGGAGGAGCACAGCGCAGCATAGAGAAACACCCACCGATACAGCAGAGCAACACAACACACACCCAGAGAAGCACAGCGCGGCATGGAGAAACACACACAGATACATATATAGGGGAGCAACACAACACACACCCATAGGAGCACAGTGGGGCATGGAGAAACACACACAGATACAGCAAGGCAACACAACACAACACACACCCAGAGGAGCACAGTGGGGCATGGAGAAACACACACAGATACAGCAGGGCAATACAACACACACCCAGAGGGGCAGGTGAGGCATGGAGAAACACACACAGATACAGCAGATCAACACAACACACACCCAGAGGAGCACAGCGCGGCATGGAGAAAAACACACAGATACAGCAGAGCAACACAACACACACCCAGAGGAGCACAGCGCGGCATGGAGAAACACACAAAGATACATATATAGGGGAGCAACAAAACACACACCGATAGGAGCACAGTGGGGCATGGAGAAACACACACAGATACAGCAGAGCATCACAATACACACCCAGAGGAGCACAGTGGGGCATGGAGAAACATAGACACATACAGCAGAACAACACAATACACACCCAGAGGATCACAGTGGGGCATGGAGAAACACACACACATACAGCAGAGCAACACAGCACACACCCAGAGGAGCACAGCGCAACATAGAGAAACACACACTGATACAGCAGAGCAACACAACACACACCCAGAGGAGCACAGCGCGGCATGGAGAAACACACACAGATACATATATAGGGGAGCAACACAACACACACCCATAGGAGCACAGTGGGGCATGGAGAATTACACACAGATACAGCAGGGCAACACAACACACACCGAGAGGAGCACAGTGGGGCATGGAGAAACACACACAGATACAGCAGGGCAAGACAACACACACCCAGAGGGGCAGGTGAGGCATGGAGAAACACACACATATACAGCAGAGCAACACAACACACACCCAAAGGGGCATGGAGAAACACACACAGATACAGCAGAGCAACACAATACACACCCAGAGGAGCACAGTGGGGCATGGAGAAACATACACACATACAGCAGAACAACACAACACACACCCAGAGGATCACAGTGGGGCATGGAGAAACACACACACATACAGTAGAGCAACATAGCACACACCCAGAGGAGCACAGCGCAACATAGAGAAACACACACTGATACAGCAGAGCAACACAACACACCCAGAGGAGCACAGCGCGGCATGGAGAAACACACACAGATACATATATAGGGGAGCAACACAACACACACCCATAGGAGCACAGTGGGGCATGGAGAAACACACACAGATACAGCAGGGCAACACAACACACACCCAGAGGAGCACAGTGGGGCATGGAGAAACACACACAGATACAGCAGGGCAACACAACACACACCCAGAGGAGGACAGCGCAGCATAGAGAAACACACACCGATACAGCAGAGCAACACAACACACACCCAGAGGAGCACAGCGCGGCATGGAGAAACACACACAGATACATATATAGGGGAGCAACACAATACACACCCATAGGAGCACAGTGGGGCATGGAGAAACACACACAGATACAGCAGGGCAACACAACACACACCCAGAGGAGCACAGTGGGGCATGGAGAAACACACACAGATACAGCAGGGCAACACAACACACACCCAGAGTGGCAGGTGAGGCATGGAGAAACAGATACAGCAGAGCAACACAACACACACCCAAACGGGCAGGTGGGGCAAGGAGAAACACACACAGATACAGCAGAGCAACGCAACACACACCCATAGGAGCACAGTGGGGCATGGAGAAACACACACAGATACAGCAGAGCAACACAGCACACACCCAGAGGGGTAGGGTGGGGCATGGAGAAACACACACAGATACAGCAGAGCAACACAACACACACCCAGAGGGGCAGGTGAGGCATGGAGAAACACACACAGATACAGCAGAGCAACACAGCACACACCCAGAGGGGCAGGTGAGGCATGGAGAAACACACACAGATACAGCAGAGCAACACAACACACACCCAAAGGGGCAGGGAGAAACACACACAGATACAGCAGAGCAACACAACACACACCCTGAGGAGCACAGTGCTGCATGGAGAAACACACACAGATACAGCAGAGCAACACAACACACACCCAGAGGAGCACAGCGCGGCATGGAGAAAGACACAAAGATACATATATAGGGGAGCAACAAAACACACACCGATACGAGCACAGTGGGGCATGGAGAAACACACACAGATACAGCAGAGCAACACAACACACACCCAGAGGAGCACAGTGGGGCATGGAGAAACACACACAGATACAGCAGAACAACACAGCACACATCCAGAGAAGCACAGTGGGGCATGGAGAAACACACACAGATACAGCTGGGCAACACAACACACACCCAGAGGAGTACAGTGGGGCATGGAGAAACACACATAGATACAGCAGAGCAACACAGCACACACCCAGAGGAACACAGCGGAGCATAGAGAAACACACACCGATACAGCAGAGCAACACAACACACACCGAGAGGAGCACAGTGGGGCATGGAGAAACACACACAGATACATATATAGGGGAGCAACACTGCACACACCCATAGGAGCACAGTGGGGCATGGAGAAACACACACAGATACAGCAGAGCAACACAGCACACACCCAGAGGGGCAGGGTGGGGCATGGAGAAACACACACAGATACAGCAGAGCAACACAACACACACACCCAGAGGGGCAGGTGAGGCATGGAGAAACACACACAGATGCAGCAGAGCAACACAGCACACAACCAGAGGAGCACAGCGCAGCATAGAGAAACACCCACCGATACAGCAGAGCAACACAACACACACCCAGAGAAGCACAGCGCGGCATGGAGAAACACACACAGATACATATATAGGGGAGCAACACAACACACACCCATAGGAGCACAGTGGGGCATGGAGAAACACACACAGATTCAGCAGGGCAACACAACACAACACACACCCAGAGGAGCACAGTGGGGCATGGAGAAACACACACAGATACAGCAGGGCAACACAACACATACCCAGAGGGGCAGGTGAGGCATGGAGAAACACACACAGATATAGCAGATCAACACAACACACACCCAGAGGAGCACAGCGCGGCATGATAAAAACACACAGATACAGCAGAGCAACACAACACACACCCAGAGGAGCACAGCGAAGCATGGAGAAACACACAAAGATACATATATAGGGGAGCAACAAAACACACACTGATAGGAGCACAGTGGGGCATGGAGAAACACACACAGATACAGCAGAGCAACACAATACACACCCAGAGGAGCACAGTGGGGCATGGAGAAACATACACACATACAGCTGAACAACACAACACACACCCAGAGGATCACAGTGGGGCATGGAGAAACACACACACATACAGCAGAGCAACACAGCACACACCCAGAGGAGCACAGCGCAACATAGAGAAACACACACTGATACAGCAGAGCAACACAACACACACCCAGAGGAGCACAGCGCGGCATGGAGAAACACACACATATACATATATAGGGGAGCAACACAACACACACCCATAGGAGCACAGTGGGGCATGGAGAAATACACACAGATACAGCAGGGCAACACAACACACACCGAGAGGAGCACAGTGGGGCATGGAGAAACACACACAGATACAGCAGGGCAACACAACACACACCCAGAGGGGCAGGTGAGGCATGGAGAAACACACACATATACAGCAGAGCAACACAACACACACCCAAAGGGGCATGGAGAAACACACACAGATACAGCAGAGCAACACAATACACACCCAGAGGAGCACAGTGGGGCATGGAGAAACATACACACATACAGCAGAACAACACAACACACACCTAGAGGATCACAGTGGGGCATGGAGAAACACACACACATACAGCAGAGCAACACAGCACACACCCAGAGGAGCACAGCGCAACATAGAGAAACACACACTGATACAGCAGAGCAACACAACACACACCCAGAGGAGCACAGCGCGGCATGGAGAAACACACACAAATACATATATAGGGGAGCAACACAACACACACCCATAGGAGCACAGTGGGGCATGGAGAAACACACACAGATACAGCAGGGCAACACAACACACACCGAGAGGAGCACAGTGGGGCATGGAGAAACACACACAGATACAGCAGGACAACACAACACACACCCAGAGGGGCAGGTGAGGCATGGAGAAACACACACATATACAGCAGAGCAACACAACACACACCCAAAGGGGCAGGGAGAAACACACACAGATACAGCAGAGCAACACAACACACACCCAGAGGAGCACAGTGCGGCATGGAGAAACACACACAGATACAGCAGGGCAACACAACACACACCCAGAGGAGCACAGCGCGGCATGGAGAAACACACAAAGATACATATATAGGGGAGCAACACAACACACACCGATAGGAGCACAGTTGGGCATGAAGAAACACACACAGATACAGCAGAGCAACACAACACACACCCAGAGGAGCACAGTGGGGCATGGAGAAACACACACAGATACAGCAGAACAACACAGCACACACCCAGAGGAGCACAGTGGGGCATGGAGAAACACACACAGATACAGCAGAGCAACACAGCACACACCCAGAGGGGCAGGGTGGGGCATGGAGAAACACACACAGATACAGCAGAGCAACACAGCACACAACCAGAGGGGCAGGTGAGGCATGGAGAAACATACACAGATACAGCAGAACAACACAGCACACACCCAGAGGAGCACAGTGGGGCATGGAGAAACACACACAGATACAGCAGAGCAACACAGCACACACCCAGAGGGGCAGGGTGGGGCATGGAGAAACACACACAGATACAGCAGAGCAACACAACACACACCCAGAGGGGCAGGTGAGGCATGGAGAAACACACACAGATACAGCAGAGCAACACAGCACACACCCAGAGGAGCACAGCGCAGCATAGAGAAACACACACAGATACATATATAGGGGAGCAACACAACACACACCCATAGGAGCACAGTGGGGCATGGAGAAACACACACACATACAGCAGGGCAACACAACACACACCCAGAGGAGCACAGTGGGGCATGGAGAAACACACACAGATACAGCAGGGCAACACAACACACACCCAGAGGGGTAGGTGAGGCATGGAGAAACACACACATATACAGCAGAGCAACACAACACACACCCAAAGGGGCAGGGAGAAACACACACAGATACAGCAGAGCAACACAACACACACCCAGAGGGGCAGGGTGGGGCATGGAGAAACACACACAGCTACAGCAGGGCAACACAACACACACCCAGAGGGGCAGGTGAGGCATGGAGAAACACACACAGATACAGCAGAGCAACACAACACATACCCAAAGGGGCAGGGAGAAACACACACAGATACAGCAGAGCAACACAACACACACCCTGAGGAGCACAGTGCTGCATGGAGAAACACACACAGATACAGCAGAGCAACACAACACACACCCAGAGGAGCACAGCGCGGCATGGAGAAAGACACAAAGATACATATATAGGCGAGCAACAAAACACACACCGATAGGAGCACAGTGGGGCATGGAGAAACACTCACAGATACAGCAGAGCAACACAACACACACCCAGAGGAGCACAGTGGGGCATGGAGAAACACACACAGATACAGCAGAACAACACAGCACACATCCAGAGGAGCACAGTGGGGCATGGAGAAACACACACAGATACAGCAGGGCAACACAACACACACCCAGAGGAGCACAGTGGGGCATGGAGAAACACACATAGATACAGCAGAGCAACACAGCACACACCCAGAGGAACACAGCGGAGCATAGAGAAACACACACCGATACAGCAGAGCAACACAACACACACCGAGAGGAGCACAGTGGGGCATGGAGAAACACACACAGATACATATATAGGGGAGCAACACTACACACACCCATAGGAGCACAGTGGGGCATGGAGAAACACACACAGATACAGCAGAGCAACACAGCACACACCCAGAGGGGCAGGGTGGGGCATGGAGAAACACACACAGATACAGCAGAGCAACACAACACACACACCCAGAGGGGCAGGTGAGGCATGGAGAAGCACACACAGATACAGCAGAGCAACACAGCACACAACCGGAGGAGCACAGCGCAGCATAGAGAAACACCCACCGATACAGCAGAGCAACACAACACACACCCAGAGAAGCACAGCGCGGCATGGAGAAACACACACAGATACATATATAGGGGAGCAACACAACACACACCCATAGGAGCACAGTGGGGCATGGAGAAACACACACAGATACAGCAAGGCAACACAACACAACACACACCCAGAGGAGCACAGTGGGGCATGGAGAAACACACACAGATACAGCAGGGCAATACAACACACACCCAGAGGGGCAGGTGAGGCATGGAGAAACACACACAGATACAGCAGATCAACACAACACACACCCAGAGGAGCACAGCGCGGCATGGAGAAAAACACATAGATACAGCAGAGCAACACAACACACACCCAGAGGAGCACAGCGCGGCATGGAGAAACACACAAAGATACATATATAGGGGAGCAACAAAACACACACCGATAGGAGCACAGTGGGGCATGGAGAAACACACAGAGATACAGCAGAGCAAAACAATACACACCCAGAGGAGCACAGTGGGGCATGGAGAAACATAGACACATACAGCAGAACAACACAACACACACCCAGAGGATCACAGTGGGGCATGGAGAAACACACACACATACAGCAGAGCAACACAGCACACACCCAGAGGAGCACAGCGCAACATAGAGAAACACACACTGATACAGCAGAGCAACACAACACACACCCAGAGGAGCACAGTGCGGCATGGAGAAACACACACAGATACATATATAGGGGAGCAACACAACACACACCCATAGGAGCACAGTGGGGCATGGAGAATTACACACAGATACAGCAGGGCAACACAACACACACCGAGAGGAGCACAGTGGGGCATGGAGAAACACACACAGATACAGCAGGGCAACACAACACACACCCAGAGGGGCAGGTGAGGCATGGAGAAACACACACATATACAGCAGAGCAACACAACACACACCCAAAGGGGCATGGAGAAACACACACAGATACAGCAGAGCAACACAATACACACCCAGAGGAGCACAGTGGGGCATGGAGAAACATACACACATACAGCAGAACAACACAACACACACCCAGAGGATCACAGTGGGGCATGGAGAAACACACACACATACAGCAGAGCAACACAGCACACACCCAGAGGAGCACAGCGCAACATAGAGAAACACACACTGATACAGCAGAGCAACACAACACACACCCAGAGGAGCACAGCGCGGCATGGAGAAACACACACAGATACATATATAGGGGAGCAACACACACTCATAGGAGCACAGTGGGGCATGGAGAAACACACACAGATACAGCAGGGCAACACAACACACACCCAGAGGAGCACAGTGGGGCATGGAGAAACACACACAGATACAGCAGGGCAACACAACACACACCCAGAGGGGCAGGTGAGGCATGGAGAAACACACACAGATACAGCAGAGCAACACAGCACACACCCAGAGGAGCACAGCGCAGCATAGAGAAACACACACCGATACAGCAGAGCAACACAACACACACCCAGAGGAGCACAACGTCGCATGGAGAAACACACACAGATACATATATAGGGGAACAACACAACACACACCTATAGGAGCACAGTGGGGCATAGAGAAACACACTCAGATACAGCAGGGAACACAGCACACACCCAGAGGAGCACAGTGGGGCATGGAGAAACACACACAGATACAGCAGAGCAACACAACACACACCCAGAGGGGCAGGTGAGGCATGGAGAAACACACACAGATACAGCAGAGCAACACAACACACACCCAGAGGGGCTGGTGAGGCATGGAGAAACACACACAGATACAGCAGAGCAACACAACACACACCCAGAGGGGCAGGGTGGGGCAAGGAGAAACACACACAGATACAGCAGAGCAACACAACACACACCCAGAGGGGCAGGTGAGGAATGAAGAAACACACACAGATACAGCAGAGCAACACAACACACACCCAGAGGGACAGGTGAGGCATGGAGAAACACACACAGATACATATTTAGGGGAGCAACACAACACACACCCATAGGAGCACAGTGGGGCATGGAGAAACACACACAGATACAGCAGGGCAACACATCACACACCCAGAGGGGCAGGTGAGGCAAGGAGAAACACACACAGATACAGCAGAGCAACACAACACACACCCACAGGAGCACAGTGGGGCATGGAGAAACACACACAGATACAGCAGAGCAACACAGCACACACCCAGAGGGGCGGGTGAGGCATGGAGAAACACACACAGATACAGCAGAGCAACACAGCACACACCGAGAGGAGCACAGCACAGCATAGAGAAACAAACACCGATACAGCAGAGCAACACAACACACACCCAGAGGAGCACAGCGCGGCATGGAGAAACACACACAGATACATATATAGGGGAGCAACACAACACACACCCATAGGAGCACAGTGGGGCATGGAGAAACACACACAGATACAGCAGTGTAACACAACACACACCCAGAGGAGCACAGTGGCGCATGGAGAAACACACACAGATACAGCAGGGCAACACAACACACACCCAGAGGGGCAGGTGAGGCATGGAGAAACACACACAGATACAGCAGAGCAACACAACACACTCCCAAAGAGGCAGGGAGAAACACACACAGATACAGCAGAGCAACACAACACACACCCAGAGGAGCACAGCGCGGCATGGAGAAACACACACAGATACAGCAGAGCAACACAACACACACCCAGAGGAGCACAGCGCGGCATGGAGAAACACACAAAGATACATATATAGGGGAGCAACAAAACACACACCGATAGGAGCACAGTGGGGCATGGAGAAACACACACAGATACAGCAGGGCAACACAACACACACCCAGAGGAGCACAGTGGGGCATGGAGAAACACACACAGATACAGCAGGGCAACACAACACACATCCAGAGGAGCACAGTGGGGCATGGAGGAACACACACAGATACAGCAGGGCAACACAACACACACCCAGAGGAGCACAGTGGGGCATGGAGAAACACACATAGATACAGCAGAGCAACACAGCACACACCCAGAGGAACACAGCGGAGCATAGAGAAACACACACCGATACAGCAGAGCAACACAACACACACCGAGAGGAGCACAGTGGGGCATGGAGAAACACACACAGATACATATATAGGGGAGCAACACTACACACACCCATAGGAGCACAGTGGGGCATGGAGAAACACACACAGATACAGCAGAGCAACACAGCACACACCCAGAGGGGCAGGGTGGGGCATGGAGAAACACACACAGATACAGCAGAGCAACACAACACACACACCCAGAGGGGCAGGTGAGGCATGGAGAAGCACACACAGATACAGCAGAGCAACACAGCACACAACCGGAGGAGCACAGCGCAGCATAGAGAAACACCCACCGATACAGCAGAGCAACACAACACACACCCAGAGAAGCACAGCGCGGCATGGAGAAACACACACAGATACATATATAGGGGAGCAACACAACACACACCCATAGGAGCACAGTGGGGCATGGAGAAACACACACAGATACAGCAAGGCAACACAACACAACACACACCCAGAGGAGCACAGTGGGGCATGGAGAAACACACACAGATACAGCAGGGCAATACAACACACACCCAGAGGGGCAGGTGAGGCATGGAGAAACACACACAGATACAGCAGATCAACACAACACACACCCAGAGGAGCACAGCGCGGCATGGAGAAAAACACACAGATACAGCAGAGCAACACAACACACACCCAGAGGAGCACAGCGCGGCATGGAGAAACACACAAAGATACATATATAGGGGAGCAACAAAACACACACCGATAGGAGCACAGTGGGGCATGGAGAAACACACACAGATACAGCAGAGCATCACAATACACACCCAGAGGAGCACAGTGGGGCATGGAGAAACATAGACACATACAGCAGAACAACACAATACACACCCAGAGGATCACAGTGGGGCATGGAGAAACACACACACATACAGCAGAGCAACACAGCACACACCCAGAGGAGCACAGCGCAACATAGAGAAACACACACTGATACAGCAGAGCAACACAACACACACCCAGAGGAGCACAGCGCGGCATGGAGAAACACACACAGATACATATATAGGGGAGCAACACAACACACACCCATAGGAGCACAGTGGGGCATGGAGAATTACACACAGATACAGCAGGGCAACACAACACACACCGAGAGGAGCACAGTGGGGCATGGAGAAACACACACAGATACAGCAGGGCAACACAACACACACCCAGAGGGGCAGGTGAGGCATGGAGAAACACACACATATACAGCAGAGCAACACAACACACACCCAAAGGGGCATGGAGAAACACACACAGATACAGCAGAGCAACACAATACACACCCAGAGGAGCACAGTGGGGCATGGAGAAACATACACACATACAGCAGAACAACACAACACACACCCAGAGGATCACAGTGGGGCATGGAGAAACACACACACATACAGTAGAGCAACATAGCACACACCCAGAGGAGCACAGCGCAACATAGAGAAACACACACTGATACAGCAGAGCAACACAACACACACCCAGAGGAGCACAGCGCGGCATGGAGAAACACACACAGATACATATATAGGGGAGCAACACAACACACACCCATAGGAGCACAGTGGGGCATGGAGAAACACACACAGATACAGCAGGGCAACACAACACACACCCAGAGGAGCACAGTGGGGCATGGAGAAACACACACAGATACAGCAGGGCAACACAACACACACCCAGAGGGGCAGGTGAGGCATGGAGAAACACACACAGATACAGCAGAGCAACACAGCACACACCCAGAGGAGCACAGCGCAGCATAGAGAAACACACACCGATACAGCAGAGCAACACAACACACACCCAGAGGAGCACAAAGTGGCATGGAGAAACACACACAGATACATATATAGGGGAACAACACAACACAACACACACCCATAGGAGCACAGTGGGGCATAGAGAAACACACTCAGATACAGCAGGGAACACAGCACACACCCAGAGGAGCACAGTGGGGCATGGAGAAACACACACAGATACAGCAGAGCAACACAACACACACCCAGAGGGGCAGGTGAGGCATGGAGAAACACACACAGATACAGCAGAGCAACACAACACACACCCAGAGGGGCTGGTGAGGCATGGAGAAACACACACAGATACAGCAGAGCAACACAACACACACCCAGAGGGGCAGGGTGGGTCAAGGAGAAACACACACAGATACAGCAGAGCAACACAACACACACCCAGAAGGGCAGGTGAGGCATGAAGAAACACACACAGATACAGCAGAGCAACACAACACACACCCAGAGGGACAGGTGAGGCATGGAGAAACACACACAGATACATATATAGGGGAGCAACACAACACACACCAATAGGAGCACAGTGGGGTATGGAGAAACACACACAGATACAGCAGGGCAACACATCACACACCCAGAGGGGCAGGTGAGGCAAGGAGAAACACACACAGATACAGCAGAGCAACACAACACACACCCACAGGAGCACAGTGGGGCATGGAGAAACACACACAGATACAGCAGAGCAACACAGCACACACCCAGAGGGGCAGGGTGGGGCATGGAGAAACACACACAGATACAGCAGAGCAACACAACACACACCCAGAGGGGCAGGTGAGGCATGGAGAAACACACACAGATACAGCAGAGCAACACAGCACACACCCAGAGGAGCACAGCGCAGCATAGAGAAACACACACTGATACAGCAGAGCAACACAACACACACCCAGAGGAGCACAGCGCGGCATGGAGAAACACACACAGATACATATATAGGGGAGCAACACAACACACACCCATAGGAGCACAGTGGGGCATGGAGAAACACACACAGATACAGCAGTGTAACACAACACACACCCAGAGGAGCACAGTGGCGCATGGAGAAACACACAGAGATACAGCAGGGCAACACAACACACACCCAGAGGGGCAGGTGAGGCATGGAGAAACACACACAGATACAGCAGAGCAACACAACACACTCCCAAAGAGGCAGGGAGAAACACACACAGATACAGCAGAGCAACACAACACACACCCAGAGGAGCACAGCGCGGCATGGAGAAACACACACAGATACAGCAGAGCAACACAACACACACCCAGAGGAGCACAGCGCGGCATGGAGAAACACACAAAGATACATATATAGGGGAGCAACAAAACACACACCGATAGGAGCACAGTGGGGCATGGAGAAACACACACAGATACAGCAGAGCAACACAATACACACCCAGAGGAGCACAGTGGAGCATGGAGAAACACACACAGATACAGCAGAACAACACAGCACACACCCAGAGGAGCACAGTGGGGCATGGAGAAACACACACAGATACAGCAGAGCAACACAGCAGACACCCAGAGGAGCACAGCGCAACATAGAGAAACACACACCGATACAGCAGAGCAACACAACACACACCCAGAGGAGCACAGCGTGGCATGGAGAAACACACACGGATATATATATAGGGGAGCAACACAACACACACCCATAGGAGCACAGTGGGGCATGGAGAAACACACACAGATACAGCAGGGCAACAAAACACACACCCAGAGGAGCACAGTGGGGCATGGAGAAACACACACAGATACAGCAGGGCAACACAACACACACCCAGAGGGGCCGGTGAGGCATGGAGAAACACACACAGATACAGCAGAGCAACACAACACACACCCAGAGGAGCACAGCGCGGCATGGAGAAACACACAAAGATACATATATAGGGGAGCAACACAACACACACCGATAGGAGCACAGTGGGGCATGAAGAAACACACACAGATACAGCAGAGCAACACAACACACACCCAGAGGAGCACGGCGCAGCATGGAGAGACACACAAAGATACATATATAGGGGAGCAACACAACACACACCGATAGGTGCACAGTGGGGCATGAAGAAACACACACAGATACAGCAGAGCAACACAACACACACCCAGAGGAGCACAGCGTGGCATGGAGAAACACACACAGATAAATATATAGGGGAGCAACACAACACACACCCATAGGAGCACAGTGGGGCATGGAGAAAAACACACAGATACAGCAGAGCAACACAGCACACACCCAGAGGGTGAGGGTGGGGCATGGAGAAACACACACAGATACAGCAGAGCAACACAACACACACCCAGAGGGGCAGGTGAGGCATGGAGCAACACACACAGATACAGCAGAGCAACACAACACACACCCAAAGGGGCAGGTCGGGCAAGGAGAAACATACACAGATACAGCAGAGCAACACAGCACACACCCAGAGGGGCAGGGTGGGGCAAGGAGAAACACACACAGATACAGCAGAGCAACACAACACACACCCAAAGGGGCAGGTGGGGCAAGGAGAAACATACACAGATACAGCAGAGCAACACAGCACACACCCAGAGGGGCAGGGTGTGGCATGGAGAAACACACACAGATACAGCAGAGCAACACCACACGCACCCAGAGGGGCACAGTGCGGCATGGAGAGACACACACAGATACAGCAGAGCAACACAACACACACCCAAAGGGGCAGGGTGGGGCATGGAGAAACACACACAGATACAGCAGAGCAACACAACACGCACCCAGAGGAGCACAGTGGGGCATGGAGAAACACACACAGATACAGCAGAGCAACACCACACGCACCCAGAGGGGCACAGTGGGGCATGGAGAAACACACACAGATACAGCAGAGCAACACAACACGCACCCAGAGGAGCACAGTGGGGCATGGAGAAACACACACAGATACAGCAGAGCAACACAAACGCACCCAGAGGGGCAGGGTGGGGCATGGAGAAACACACACAGATACAGCAGAGCAACACAACACACACCCAGGGAGGCAGGTGAGGCATGGAGAAACACACACAGATACAGCAGAGCAACACAACACACACCCAAAGGGGCAGGTGGGGCAAGGAGAAACATACACAGATACAGCAGAGCAACACAACACACACCCAAAGGGGCAGGGAGAAACACACACAGATACAGCAGAGCAACACAACACACACCCAGAGGAGCACAGTGGGGCATGGAGAAACACACACAGATACAGCAGAGCAACACAATACACACCCAGAGGAGCACAGTGGGGCATGGAGAAACACACACAGATACAGCAGAGCAACACAACACACACCCAGGGAGGCAGGTGAGGCATGGAGAAACACACACAGATACAGCAGAGCAACACAACACACACCCAAAGGGGCAGGTGGGGCAAGGAGAAACATACACAGATACAGCAGAGCAACACAACACACACCCAAAGGGGCAGGGAGAAACACACACAGATACAGCAGAGCAACACAACACACACCCAGAGGACCACAGCGCAGCATAGAGAAACACACACCGATACAGCAGAGCAACACAACACACACCCAGAGGAGCACAGCGCGGCATGGAGAAACACACACAGATACATATATAGGGGAGCAACACAACACACACCCATAGGAGCACAGTGGGGCATGGAGAAACACACACAGATACAGCAGGGCAACACAACACACACCCAGAGGAGCACAGTGGGGCATGGAGAAACACACACAGATACAGCAGGGCAACACAACACACACCCAGAGTGGCAGGTGAGGCATGGAGAAACACACACAGATACAGCAGAGCAACACAACACACACCCAAATGGGCAGGTGGGGCAAGGAGAAACACACTCAGATACAGCAGAGCAATACAACACACACCCATAGGAGCACAGTGGGGCATGGAGAAACACACACAGATACAGCAGAGCAACACAGCACACACCCAGAGGGGCAGGGTGGGGCATGGAGAAACACACACAGATACAGCAGAGCAACACAACACACACCGAGAGGGGCAGGTGAGGCATGGAGAAACACACACAGATACAGCAGAGCAACACAGCACACACCCAGAGGAGCACAGCGCAGCATAGAGAAACACACACCAATACAGCAGAGCAACACAACACACACCCAGAGGAGCACAGCGCGGCATGGAGAAACACACACAGATACATATATAGGGGAGCAACACAACACACACCCATAGGAGCACAGTGGGGCATGGAGAAACACACACAGATACAGCAGGGCAACACAACACACACCCAGAGGAGCACAGTGGGGCATGGAGAAACACACACAGATACAGCAGGGCAACACAACACACACCCAGAGGGGCAGGTGAGGCATGGAGAAACACACACAGATACAGCAAAGCACCACAACACACACCCAAAGGGGCAGGGAGAAACACACACAGATACAGCAGAGCAACACAACACACACCCAGAGGAGCACAGCGCGGCATGGAGAAACACACAAAGATACATATATAGGGGAGCAACACAACACACACCGATAGGAGCACAGTGGGGCATGGAGAAACACACACAGATACAGCAGAGCAACACAACACACACCCAGAGGAGCACAGTGGGGCATGGAGAAACACACACAGATACAGCAGAGCAACACAACACACACCCAGAGGAGCACAGTGGGGCATAGAGAAACACACACCGATACAGCAGAGCAACACAACACACACCGAGAGGAGCACAGTGGGGCATGGAGAAACACACACAGATACATATATAGGGGAGCAACACTACACACACCCATAGGAGCACAGTGGGGCATGGAGAAACACACACACATACAGCAGGGCAACACAACACACACCCAGAAGAGCACAGTGGGGCATGGAGAAACACACACAGATACAGCAGGGCAACACAACACACACCCAGAGGGGCAGGTGAGGCATGGAGAAACACATACAGATATAGCAGAGCAACACAACACACACCCAAAGGGGCAGGTGGGGCAAGGCGAAACACACACAGATACAGCAGAGCAACACAACACACACCCACAGGAGCACAGTGGGGCATGGAGAAACACACACAGATACAGCAGAGCAACACAGCACACACCCAGAGGGGCAGGGTGGGGCATGGATAAACACACACAGATACAGCAGAGCAACACAACACACACCCAGAGGGGCAGGTGAGGCATGGAGAAACATACACAGATACAGCAGAGCAACACAACACACACCCAAAGGGGCAGGGAGAAACACACACAGATACAGCAGAGCAACACAACACACACCCAGAGGAGCACAGCGCAGCATAGAGAAACACACACCGATACAGCAGAGCAACACAACACACACCCAGAGGAGCACAGCGCGGCATGGAGAAACACACACAGATACATATATAGGGGAGCAACACAACACACACCGATAGGAGCACAGTGGGGCATGGAGAAACACACACAGATACAGCAGGGCAACACAACACACACCCAGAGGAGCACAGTGGGGCATGGAGAAACACACACAGATACAGCAGAGCATCACAATACACACCCAGAGGAGCACAGTGGGGCATGGAGAAACATAGACACATACAGCAGAACAACACAACACACACCCAGAGGATCACAGTGGGGCATGGAGAAACACACACACATACAGCAGAGCAACACAGCACACACCCAGAGGAGCACAGCGCAACATAGAGAAACACACACTGATACAGCAGAGCAACACAACACACACCCAGAGGAGCACAGCGCGGCATGGAGAAACACACACAGATACATATATAGGGGAGCAACACAACACACACCCATAGGAGCACAGTGGGGCATGGAGAATTACACACAGATACAGCAGGGCAACACAACACACACCGAGAGGAGCACAGTGGGGCATGGAGAAACACACACAGATACAGCAGGGCAACACAACACACACCCAGAGGGGCAGGTGAGGCATGGAGAAACACACACATATACAGCAGAGCAACACAACACACACCCAAAGGGGCATGGAGAAACACACACAGATACAGCAGAGCAACACAATACACACCCAGAGGAGCACAGTGGGGCATGGAGAAACATACACACATACAGCAGAACAACACAACACACACCCAGAGGATCACAGTGGGGCATGGAGAAACACACACACATACAGCAGAGCAACATAGCACACACCCAGAGGAGCACAGCGCAACATAGAGAAACACACACTGATACAGCAGAGCAACACAACACACACCCAGAGGAGCACAGCGCGGCATGGAGAAACACACACAGATACATATATAGGGGAGCAACACAACACACACCCATAGGAGCACAGTGGGGCATGGAGAAACACACACAGATACAGCAGGGCAACACAACACACACCCAGAGGAGCACAGTGGGGCATGGAGAAACACACACAGATACAGCAGGGCAACACAACACACACCCAGGGGGGCAGGTGAGGCATGGAGAAACACACACAGATACAGCAGAGCAACACAGCACACACCCAGAGGAGCACAGCGCAGCATAGAGAAACACACACCGATACAGCAGAGCAACACAACACACACCCAGAGGAGCACAACGTGGCATGGAGAAACACACACAGATACATATATAGGGGAACAACACAACACACACCCATAGGAGCACAGTGGGGCATAGAGAAACACACTCAGATACAGCAGGGAACACAGCACACACCCAGAGGAGCACAGTGGGGCATGGAGAAACACACACAGATACATATATAGGGGAGCAACACTACACACACCCATAGGAGCACAGTGGGGCATGGAGAAACACACACACATACAGCAGGGCAACACAACACACACCCAGAAGAGCACAGTGGGGCATGGAGAAACACACACAGATACAGCAGGGCAACACAACACACACCCAGAGGGGCAGGTGAGGCATGGAGAAACACATACAGATATAGCAGAGCAACACAACACACACCCAAAGGGGCAGGTGGGGCAAGGCGAAACACACACAGATACAGCAGAGCAACACAACACACACCCACAGGAGCACAGTGGGGCATGGAGAAACACACACAGATACAGCAGAGCAACACAGCACACACCCAGAGGGGCAGGGTGGGGCATGGATAAACACACACAGATACAGCAGAGCAACACAACACACACCCAGAGGGGCAGGTGAGGCATGGAGAAACATACACAGATACAGCAGAGCAACACAACACACACCCAAAGGGGCAGGGAGAAACACACACAGATACAGCAGAGCAACACAACACACACCCAGAGGAGCACAGCGCAGCATAGAGAAACACACACCGATACAGCAGAGCAACACAACACACACCCAGAGGAGCACAGCGCGGCATGGAGAAACACACACAGATACATATATAGGGGAGCAACACAACACACACCGATAGGAGCACAGTGGGGCATGGAGAAACACACACAGATACAGCAGGGCAACACAACACACACCCAGAGGAGCACAGTGGGGCATGGAGAAACACACACAGATACAGCAGAGCATCACAATACACACCCAGAGGAGCACAGTGGGGCATGGAGAAACATAGACACATACAGCAGAACAACACAACACACACCCAGAGGATCACAGTGGGGCATGGAGAAACACACACACATACAGCAGAGCAACACAGCACACACCCAGAGGAGCACAGCGCAACATAGAGAAACACACACTGATACAGCAGAGCAACACAACACACACCCAGAGGAGCACAGCGCGGCATGGAGAAACACACACAGATACATATATAGGGGAGCAACACAACACACACCCATAGGAGCACAGTGGGGCATGGAGAATTACACACAGATACAGCAGGGCAACACAACACACACCGAGAGGAGCACAGTGGGGCATGGAGAAACACACACAGATACAGCAGGGCAACACAACACACACCCAGAGGGGCAGGTGAGGCATGGAGAAACACACACATATACAGCAGAGCAACACAACACACACCCAAAGGGGCATGGAGAAACACACACAGATACAGCAGAGCAACACAATACACACCCAGAGGAGCACAGTGGGGCATGGAGAAACATACACACATACAGCAGAACAACACAACACACACCCAGAGGATCACAGTGGGGCATGGAGAAACACACACACATACAGCAGAGCAACATAGCACACACCCAGAGGAGCACAGCGCAACATAGAGAAACACACACTGATACAGCAGAGCAACACAACACACACCCAGAGGAGCACAGCGCGGCATGGAGAAACACACACAGATACATATATAGGGGAGCAACACAACACACACCCATAGGAGCACAGTGGGGCATGGAGAAACACACACAGATACAGCAGGGCAACACAACACACACCCAGAGGAGCACAGTGGGGCATGGAGAAACACACACAGATACAGCAGGGCAACACAACACACACCCAGGGGGGCAGGTGAGGCATGGAGAAACACACACAGATACAGCAGAGCAACACAGCACACACCCAGAGGAGCACAGCGCAGCATAGAGAAACACACACCGATACAGCAGAGCAACACAACACACACCCAGAGGAGCACAACGTGGCATGGAGAAACACACACAGATACATATATAGGGGAACAACACAACACACACCCATAGGAGCACAGTGGGGCATAGAGAAACACACTCAGATACAGCAGGGAACACAGCACACACCCAGAGGAGCACAGTGGGGCATGGAGAAACACACACAGATACAGCAGAGCAACACAACACACACCCAGAGGGGCAGGTGAGGCATGGAGAAACACACACAGATACAGCAGAGCAACACAACACACACCCAGAGGGGCTGGTGAGGCATGGAGAAACACACACAGATAAAGCAGAGCAACACAACACACACCCAGAGGGGCAGGGTGGGGCAAGGAGAAACACACACAGATACAGCAGAGCAACACAACACACACCCAGAGGGGCAGGTGAGGCATGAAGAAACACACACAGATACAGCAGAGCAACACAACACACACCCAGAGGGACAGGTGAGGCATGGAGAAACACACACAGATACATATATAGGGGAGCAACACAACACACACCAATAGGAGCACAGTGGGGTATGGAGAAACACACACAGATACAGCAGGGCAACACATCACACACCCAGAGGGGCAGGTGAGGCAAGGAGAAACACACACAGATACAGCAGAGCAACACAACACACACCCACAGGAGCACAGTGGGGCATGGAGAAACACACACAGATACAGCAGAGCAACACAGCACACACCCAGAGGGGCAGGGTGGGGCATGGAGAAACACACACAGATACAGCAGAGCAACACAACACACACCCAGAGGAGCACAACGTGGCATGGAGAAACACACACAGATACATATATAGGGGAACAACACAACACACACCCATAGGAGCACAGTGGGGCATAGAGAAACACACTCAGATACAGCAGGGAACACAGCACACACCCAGAGGAGCACAGTGGGGCATGGAGAAACACACACAGATACAGCAGAGCAACACAACACACGCCCAGAGGGGCAGGTGAGGCATGGAGAAACACACACAGATACAGCAGAGCAACACAACACACACCCAGAGGGGCTGGTGAGGCATGGAGAAACACACACAGATACAGCAGAGCAACACAACACACACCCAGAGGGGCAGGGTGGGGCAAGGAGAAACACACACAGATACAGCAGAGCAACACAACACACACCCAGAGGGGCAGGTGAGGCATGAAGAAACACACACAGATACAGCAGAGCAACACAACACACACCCAGAGGGACAGGTGAGGCATGGAGAAACACACACAGATACATATATAGGGGAGCAACACAACACACACCAATAGGAGCACAGTGGGGTATGGAGAAACACACACAGATACAGCAGGGCAACACATCACACACCCAGAGGGGCAGGTGAGGCAAGGAGAAACACACACAGATACAGCAGAGCAACACAACACACACCCACAGGAGCACAGTGGGGCATGGAGAAACACACACAGATACAGCAGAGCAACACAGCACACACCCAGAGGGGCAGGGTGGGGCATGGAGAAACACACACAGATACAGCAGAGCAACACAACACACACCCAGAGGGGCAGGTGAGGCATGGAGAAACACACACAGATACAGCAGAGCAACACAGCACACACCCAGAGGAGCACAGCGCAGCATAGAGAAACACACACCGATACAGCAGAGCAACACAACACACACCCAGAGGAGCACAGCGCGGCATGGAGAAACACACACAGATACATATATAGGGGAGCAACACAACACACACCCATAGGAGCACAGTGGGGCATGGAGAAACACACACAGATACAGCAGTGTAACACAACACACACCCAGAGGAGCACAGTGGCGCATGGAGAAACACACAGAGATACAGCAGGGCAACACAACACACACCCAGAGGGGCAGGTGAGGCATGGAGAAACACACACAGATACAGCAGAGCAACACAACACACTCCCAAAGAGGCAGGGAGAAACACACACAGATACAGCAGAGCAACACAACACACACCCAGAGGAGCACAGCGCGGCATGGAGAAACACACACAGATACAGCAGAGGAACACAACACACACCCAGAGGAGCAAAGCGCGGCATGGAGAAACACACAAAGATACATATATAGGGGAGCAACAAAACACACACCGATAGGAGCACAGTGGGGCATGGAGAAACACACACAGATACAGCAGAGCAACACAATACACACCCAGAGGAGCACAGTGGAGCATGGAGAAACACACACAGATACAGCAGAACAACACAGCACACACCCAGAGGAGCACAGTGGGGCATGGAGAAACACACACAGATACAGCAGAGCAACACAGCAGACACCCAGAGGAGCACAGCGCAACATAGAGAAACACACACCGATACAGCAGAGCAACACAACACACACCCAGAGGAGCACAGCGCGGCATGGAGAAACACACACGGATATATATATAGGGGAGCAACACAACACACACCCATAGGAGCACAGTGGGGCATGGAGAAACACACACAGATACAGCAGGGCAACAAAACACACACCCAGAGGAGCACAGTGGGGCATGGAGAAACACACACAGATACAGCAGGGCAACACAACACACACCCAGAGGGGCCGGTGAGGCATGGAGAAACACACACAGATACAGCAGAGCAACACAACACACACCCAGAGGAGCACAGCGCGGCATGGAGAAACACACAAAGATACATATATAGGGGAGCAACACAACACACACCGATAGGAGCACAGTGGGGCATGAAGAAACACACACAGATACAGCAGAGCAACACAACACACACCCAGAGGAGCACAGCGCAGCATGGAGAAACACACAAAGATACATATATAGGGGAGCAACACAACACACACCGATAGGTGCACAGTGGGGCATGAAGAAACACACACAGATACAGCAGAGCAACACAACACACACCCAGAGGAGCACAGCACGGCATGGAGAAACACGCACAGATAAATATATAGGGGAGCAACACAACACACACCCATAGGAGCACAGTGGGGCATGGAGAAAAACACACAGATACAGCAGAGCAACACAGCACACACCCAGAGGGTGAGGGTGGGGCATGGAGAAACACACACAGATACAGCAGAGCAACACAACACACACCCAGAGGGGCAGGTGAGGCATGGAGCAACACACACAGATACAGCAGAGCAACACAACACACACCCAAAGGGGCAGGTCGGGCAAGGAGAAACATACACAGATACAGCAGAGCAACACAGCACACACCCAGAGGGGCAGGGTGGGGCAAGGAGAAACACACACAGATACAGCAGAGCAACACAACACACACCCAAAGGGGCAGGTGGGGCAAGGAGAAACATACACAGATACAGCAGAGCAACACAGCACACACCCAGAGGGGCAGGGTGTGGCATGGAGAAACACACACAGATACAGCAGAGCAACACCACACGCACCCAGAGGGGCACAGTGCGGCATGGAGAGACACACACAGATACAGCAGAGCAACACAACACACACCCAAAGGGGCAGGGTGGGGCATGGAGAAACACACACAGATACAGCAGAGCAACACAACACGCACCCAGAGGAGCACAGTGGGGCATGGAGAAACACACACAGATACAGCAGAGCAACACCACACGCACCCAGAGGGGCACAGTGGGGCATGGAGAAACACACACAGATACAGCAGAGCAACACAACACACACCCAGAGGAGCACAGTGGGGCATGGAGAAACACACACAGATACAGCAGAGCAACACAAACGCACCCAGAGGGGCAGGGTGGGGCATGGAGAAACACACACAGATACAGCAGAGCAACACCACACGCACCCAGAGGGGCACAGTGCGGCATGGAGAGACACACACAGATACAGCAGAGCAACACAACACACACCCAGAGGAGCACAGTGGGGCATGGAGAAACACACACAGATACAGCAGAGCAACACAACACACACCCAGGGAGGCAGGTGAGGCATGGAGAAACACACACAGATACAGCAGAGCAACACAACACACACCCAAAGGGGCAGGTGGGGCAAGGAGAAACATACACAGATACAGCAGAGCAACACAACACACACCCAAAGGGGCAGGGAGAAACACACACAGATACAGCAGAGCAACACAACACACACCCAGAGGAGCACAGCGCAGCATAGAGAAACACACACCGATACAGCAGAGCAACACAACACACACCCAGAGGAGCACAGCGCGGCATGGAGAAACACACACAGATACATATATAGGGGAGCAACACAACACACACCCATAGGAGCACAGTGGGGCATGGAGAAACACACACAGATACAGCAGGGCAACACAACACACACCCAGAGGAGCACAGTGGGGCATGGAGAAACACACACAGATACAGCAGGGCAACACAACACACACCCAGAGTGGCAGGTGAGGCATGGAGAAACACACACAGATACAGCAGAGCAACACAACACACACCCAAATGGGCAGGTGGGGCAAGGAGAAACACACTCAGATACAGCAGAGCAATACAACACACACCCATAGGAGCACAGTGGGGCATGGAGAAACACACACAGATACAGCAGAGCAACACAGCACACACCCAGAGGGGCAGGGTGGGGCATGGAGAAACACACACAGATACAGCAGAGCAACACAACACACACCGAGAGGGGCAGGTGAGGCATGGAGAAACACACACAGATACAGCAGAGCAACACAGCACACACCCAGAGGAGCACAGCGCAGCATAGAGAAACACACACCAATACAGCAGAGCAACACAACACACACCCAGAGGAGCACAGCGCGGCATGGAGAAACACACACAGATACATATATAGGGGAGCAACACAACACACACCCATAGGAGCACAGTGGGGCATGGAGAAACACACACAGATACAGCAGGGCAACACAACACACACCCAGAGGAGCACAATGGGGCATGGAGAAACACACACAGATACAGCAGGGCAACACAACACACACCCAGAGGGGCAGGTGAGGCATGGAGAAACACACACAGATACAGCAAAGCAACACAACAAACACCCAAAGGGGCAGGGAGAAACACACACAGATACAGCAGAGCAACACAACACACACCCAGAGGAGCACAGCGCGGCATGGAGAAACACACACAGATACAGCAGAGCAACACAACACACACCCAGAGGAGCACAGCGTGGCATGGAGAAACACACAAAGATACATATATAGGGGAGCAACACAACACACACCGATAGGAGCACAGTGGGGCATGGAGAAACACACACAGATACAGCAGAGCAACACAACACACACCCAGAGGAGCACAGTGGGGCATAGAGAAACACACACCGATACAGCAGAGCAACACAACACACACCGAGAGGAGCACAGTGGGGCATGGAGAAACACACACAGATACATATTTAGGGGAGCAACACTACACACACCCATAGGAGCACAGTGGGGCATGGAGAAACACACACACATACAGCAGGGCAACACAACACACACCCAGAAGAGCACAGTGGGGCATGGAGAAACACACACAGATACAGCAGGGCAACACAACACACACCCAGAGGGGCAGGTGAGGCATGGAGAAACACATACAGATATAGCAGAGCAACACAACACACACCCAAAGGGGCAGGTGGGGCAAGGCGAAACACACACAGATACAGCAGAGCAACACAACACACACCCACAGGAGCATAGTGGGGCATGGAGAAACACACACAGATACAGCAGAGCAACACAGCACACACCCAGAGGGGCAGGGTGGGGCATGGATAAACACACACAGATACAGCAGAGCAACACAACACACACCCAGAGGGGCAGGTGAGGCATGGAGAAACATACACAGATACAGCAGAGCAACACAACACACACCCAAAGGGGCAGGGAGAAACACACACAGATACAGCAGAGCAACACAACACACACCCAGAGGAGCACAGTGGGGCATGGAGAAACACACACAGATACAGCAGGGCAACACAACACACACCCAGAGGAGCACAGTGGGGCATGTAGAAACACACACAGATACAGCAGGGCAACACAACACACACCCAGAGGGGCAGGTGAGGCATGGAGAAACACACACAGATACAGCAGAGCAACACAACACACACCCAAAGGGGTAGGGAGAAACACACACAGATACAGCAGAGCAACACAACACACACCCAGAGGAGCACAGTGGGGCATGGAGAAACACACACAGATACAGCAGAGCAACACAACACACACCCAGAGAGGCAGGTGAGGCATGGAGAAAAACACACAGATACAGCAGAGCAACACAACACACACCCAGAGGGGCAGGGTGGGGCATGGAGAAACACACACAGATATAGCAGAGCAACACAACACACACCCAGAGGAGGACAGCGCAGCATAGAGAAACACACACCGATACAGCAGAGCAACACAACACACACCCAGAGGAGCACAGCGCGGCATGGAGAAACACACACAGATACATATATAGGGGAGCAACACAATACACACCCATAGGAGCACAGTGGGGCATGGAGAAACACACACAGATACAGCAGGGCAACACAACACACCCCCAGAGGAGCACAGTGGGGCATGGAGAAACACACACAGATACAGCAGGGCAACACAACACACACCCAGAGTGGCAGGTGAGGCATGGAGAAACACACACAGATACAGCAGAGCAACACAACACACACCCAAAGGGGCAGGTGGGGCAAGGAGAAACACACACAGATACAGCAGAGCAACACAACACACACCCATAGGAGCACAGTGGGGCATGGAGAAACACACACAGATACAGCAGAGCAACACAGCACACACCCAGAGGGGCAGGGTGGGGCATGGAGAAACACACACAGATACAGCAGAGCAACACAACACACACCCAGAGGGGCAGGTGAGGCATGGAGAAACACACACAGATACAGCAGAGCAACACAGCACACACCCAGAGGAGCACAGCGCAGCATAGAGAAACACACACCGATACAGCAGAGCAACACAACACACACCCAGAGGAGGACAGCGCGGCATGGAGAAACACACACAGATACATATATAGGGGAGCAACACAACACACACCCATAGGAGCACAGTGGGGCATGGAGAAACACACACAGATACAGCAGGGCAACACAACACACACCCAGAGGAGCACAGTGGGGCATGGAGAAACACACACAGATACAGCAGGGCAACACAACACACACCCAGAGGGGCAGGTGAGGCATGGAGAAACACACACAGATACAGCAGAGCAACACAACACACACCCAAAGGGGCAGGGAGAAACACACACAGATACAGCAGAGCAACACAACACACACCCTGAGGAGCACAGTGCTGCATGGAGAAACACACACAGATACAGCAGAGCAATACAACACACACCCAGAGGAGCACAGCGCGGCATGGAGAAAGACACAAAGATACATATATAGGCGAGCAACAAAACACACACCGATAGGAGCACAGTGGGGCATGGAGAAACACACACAGATACAGCAGAGCAACACAACACACACCCAGAGGAGCACAGTGGGGCATGGAGAAACACACACAGATACAGCAGAACAACACAGCACACATCCAGAGGAGCACAGTGGGGCATGGAGAAACACACACAGATACAGCAGGGCAACACAACACACACCCAGAGGAGCACAGTGGGGCATGGAGAAACACACATAGATACAGCAGAGCAACACAGCACACACCTAGAGGAACACAGCGGAGCATAGAGAAACACACACCGATACAGCAGAGCAACACAACACACACCGAGAGGAGCACAGTGGGGCATGGAGAAACACACACAGATACATATATAGGGGAGCAACACTACACACACCCATAGGAGCACAGTGGGGCATGGAGAAACACACACAGATACAGCAGAGCAACACAGCACACACCCAGAGGGGCAGGGTGGGGCATGGAGAAACACACACAGATACAGCAGAGCAACACAACACACACACCCAGAGGGGAAGGTGAGGCATGGAGAAGCACACACAGATACAGCAGAGCAACACAGCACACAACCGGAGGAGCACAGCGCAGCATAGAGAAACACCCACCGATACAGCAGAGCAACACAACACACACCCAGAGAAGCACAGCGCGGCATGGAGAAACACACACAGATACATATATAGGGGAGCAACACAACACACACCCATAGGAGCACAGTGGGGCATGGAGAAACACACACAGATACAGCAAGGCAACACAACACAACACACACCCAGAGGAGCACAGTGGGGCATGGAGAAACACACACAGATACAGCAGGGCAATACAACACACACCCAGAGGGGCAGCTGAGGCATGGAGAAACACACACAGATACAGCAGATCAACACAACACACACCCAGAGGAGCACAGCGCGGCATGGAGAAAAACACACAGATACAGCAGAGCAACACAACACACACCCAGAGGAGCACAGCGCGGCATGGAGAAACACACAAAGATACATATATAGGGGAGCAACAAAACACACACCGATAGGAGCACAGTGGGGCATGGAGAAACACACAGAGATACAGCAGAGCAAAACAATACACACCCAGAGGAGCACAGTGGGGCATGGAGAAACATAGACACATACAGCAGAACAACACAACACACACCCAGAGGATCACAGTGGGGCATGGAGAAACACACACACATACAGCAGAGCAACACAGCACACACCCAGAGGAGCACAGCGCAACATAGAGAAACACACACTGATACAGCAGAGCAACACAACACACACCCAGAGGAGCACAGCGCGGCATGGAGAAACACACACAGATACATATATAGGGGAGCAACACAACACACACCCATAGGAGCACAGTGGGGCATGGAGAATTACACACAGATACAGCAGGGCAACACAACACACACCGAGAGGAGCACAGTGGGGCATGGAGAAACACACACAGATACAGCAGGGCAACACAACACACACCCAGAGGGGCAGGTGAGGCATGGAGAAACACACACATATACAGCAGAGCAACACAACACACACCCAAAGGGGCATGGAGAAACACACACAGATACAGCAGAGCAACACAATCCACACCCAGCGGAGCACAGTGGGGCATGGAGAAACATACACACATACAGCAGAACAACACAACACACACCCAGAGGATCACAGTGGGGCATGGAGAAACACACACACATACAGCAGAGCAACACAGCACACACCCAGAGGAGCACAGCGCAACATAGAGAAACACACACTGATACAGCAGAGCAACACAACACACACCCAGAGGAGCACAGCGCGGCATGGAGAAACACACACAGATACATATATAGGGGAGCAACACAACACACACCCATAGGAGCACAGTGGGGCATGGAGAAACACACACAGATACAGCAGGGCAACACAACACACACCCAGAGGAGCACAGTGGGGCATGGAGAAACACACACAGATACAGCAGGGCAACACAACACACACCCAGAGGGGCAGGTGAGGCATGGAGAAACACACACAGATACAGCAGAGCAACACAGCACACACCCAGAGGAGCACAGCGCAGCATAGAGAAACACACACCGATACAGCAGAGCAACACAACACACACCCAGAGGAGCACAACGTGGCATGGAGAAACACACACAGATACATATATAGGGGAACAACACAACACACACCTATAGGAGCACAGTGGGGCATAGAGAAACACACTCAGATACAGCAGGGAACACAGCACACACCCAGAGGAGCACAGTGGGGCATGGAGAAACACACACAGATACAGCAGAGCAACACAACACACACCCAGAGGGGCAGGTGAGGCATGGAGAAACACACACAGATACAGCAGAGCAACACAACACACACCCAGAGGGGCTGGTGAGGCATGGAGAAACACACACAGATACAGCAGAGCAACACAACACACACCCAGAGGGGCAGGGTGGGGCAAGGAGAAACACACACAGATACAGCAGAGCAACACAACACACACCCAGAGGGGCAGGTGAGGAATGAAGAAACACACACAGATACAGCAGAGCAACACAACACACACCCAGAGGGACAGGTGAGGCATGGAGAAACACACACAGATACATATATAGGGGAGCAACACAACACACACCCGTAGGAGCACAGTGGGGCATGGAGAAACACACACAGATACAGCAGGGCAACACATCACACACCCAGAGGGGCAGGTGAGGCAAGGAGAAACACACACAGATACAGCAGAGCAACACAACACACACCCACAGGAGCACAGTGGGGCATGGAGAAACAGACACAGATACAGCAGAGCAACACAGCACACACCCAGAGGGGCGGGTGAGGCATGGAGAAACACACACAGATACAGCAGAGCAACACAGCACACACCCAGAGGAGCACAGCATAGAGAAACACACACCGATACAGCAGAGCAACACAACACACACCCAGAGGAGCACAGCGCGGCATGGAGAAACACACACAGATACATATATAGGGGAGCAACACAACACACACCCATAGGAGCACAGTGGGGCATGGAGAAACACACACAGATACAGCAGTGTAACACAACACACACCCAGAGGAGCACAGTGGCACATGGAGAAACACACACAGATACAGCAGGGCAACACAACACACACCCAGAGGGGCAGGTGAGGCATGGAGAAACACACACAGATACAGCAGAGCAACACAACACACTCCCAAAGAGGCAGGGAGAAACACACACAGATACAGCAGAGCAACACAACACACACCCAGAGGAGCATAGCGCGGCATGGAGAAACACACACAGATACAGCAGAGCAACACAACACACACCCAGAGGAGCACAGCGCGGCATGGAGAAACACACAAAGATACATATATAGGGGAGCAACAAAACACACACCGATAGGAGCACAGTGGGGCATGGAGAAACACACACAGATACAGCAGGGCAACACAACACACACCCAGAGGAGCACAGTGGGGCATGGAGAAACACACACAGATACAGCAGGGCAACACAACACACATCCAGAGGAGCACAGTGGGGCATGGAGAAACACACACAGATACAGCAGGGCAACACAACACACACCCAGAGGAGCACAGTGGGGCATGGAGAAACACACATAGATACAGCAGAGCAACACAGCACACACCCAGAGGAACACAGCGGAGCATAGAGAAACACACACCGATACAGCAGAGCAACACAACACACACCGAGAGGAGCACAGTGGGGCATGGAGAAACACACACAGATACATATATAGGGGAGCAACACTACACACACCCATAGGAGCACAGTGGGGCATGGAGAAACACACACAGATACAGCAGAGCAACACAGCACACACCCAGAGGGGCAGGGTGGGGCATGGAGAAACACACACAGATACAGCAGAGCAACACAACACACACACCCAGAGGGGCAGGTGAGGCATGGAGAAGCACACACAGATACAGCAGAGCAACACAGCACACAACCGGAGGAGCACAGCGCAGCATAGAGAAACACCCACCGATACAGCAGAGCAACACAACACACACCCAGAGAAGCACAGCGCAGCATGGAGAAACACACACAGATACATATATAGGGGAGCAACACAACACACACCCATAGGAACACAGTGGGGCATGGAGAAACACACACAGATACAGCAAGGCAACACAACACAACACACACCCAGAGGAGCACAGTGGGGCATGGAGAAACACACACAGATACAGCAGGGCAATACAACACACACCCAGAGGGGCAGGTGAGGCATGGAGAAACACACACAGATACAGCAGATCAACACAACACACACCCAGAGGAGCACAGCGCGGCATGGAGAAAAACACACAGATACAGCAGAGCAACACAACACACACCCAGAGGAGCACAGCGCGGCATGGAGAAACACACAAAGATACATATATAGGGGAGCAACAAAACACACACCGATAGGAGCACAGTGGGGCATGGAGAAACACACACAGATACAGCAGAGCATCACAATACACACCCAGAGGAGCACAGTGGGGCATGGAGAAACATAGACACATACAGCAGAACAACACAACACACACCCAGAGGATCACAGTGGGGCATGGAGAAACACACACACATACAGCAGAGCAACACAGCACACACCCAGAGGAGCACAGCGCAACATAGAGAAACACACACTGATACAGCAGAGCAACACAACACACACCCAGAGGAGCACAGCGCAGCATGGAGAAACACACACAGATACATATATAGGGGAGCAACACAACACACACCCATAGGAGCACAGTGGGGCATGGAGAATTACACACAGATACAGCAGGGCAACACAACACACACCGAGAGGAGCACAGTGGGGCATGGAGAAACACACACAGATACAGCAGGGCAACACAACACACACCCAGAGGGGCAGGTGAGGCATGGAGAAACACACACATATACAGCAGAGCAACACAACACACACCCAAAGGGGCATGGAGAAACACACACAGATACAGCAGAGCAACACAATACACACCCAGAGGAGCACAGTGGGGCATGGAGAAACATACACACATACAGCAGAACAACACAACACACACCCAGAGGATCACAGTGGGGCATGGAGAAACACACACACATATAGCAGAGCAACACAGCACACACCCAGAGGAGCACAGCGCAACATAGAGAAACACACACTGATACAGCAGAGCAACACAACACACACCCAGAGGAGCACAGCGCGGCATGGAGAAACACACACAGATACATATATAGGGGAGCAATACAACACACACCCATAGGAGCACAGTGGGGCATGGAGAAACACACACAGATACAGCAGGGCAACACAACACACACCCAGAGGAGCACAGTGGGGCATGGAGAAACACACACAGATACAGCAGGGCAACACAACACACACCCAGAGGGGCAGGTGAGGCATGGAGAAACACACACAGATACAGCAGAGCAACACAGCACACACCCAGAGGAGCACAGCGCAGCATAGAGAAACACACACCGATACAGCAGAGCAACACAACACACACCCAGAGGAGCACAACGTGGCATGGAGAAACACACACAGATACATATATAGGGGAACAACACAACACACACCCATAGGAGCACAGTGGGGCATAGAGAAACACACTCAGATACAGCAGGGAACACAGCACACACCCAGAGGAGCACAGTGGGGCATGGAGAAACACACACAGATACAGCAGAGCAACACAACACACACCCAGAGGGGCAGGTGAGGCATGGAGAAACACACACAGATACAGCAGAGCAACACAACACACACCCAGAGGGGCTGGTGAGGCATGGAGAAACACACACAGATACAGCAGAGCAACACAACACACACCCAGAGGGGCAGGGTGGGGCAAGGAGAAACACACACAGATACAGCAGAGCAACACAACACACACCCAGAGGGGCAGGTGAGGCATGAAGAAACACACACAGATACAGCAGAGCAACACAACACACACCCAGAGGGACAGGTGAGGCATGGAGAAACACACACAGATACATATATAGGGGAGCAACACAACACACACCCATAGGAGCACAGTGGGGTATGGAGAAACACACACAGATACAGCAGGGCAACACATCACACACCCAGAGGGGCAGGTGAGGCAAGGAGAAACACACACAGATACAGCAGAGCAACACAACACACACCCACAGGAGCACAGTGGGGCATGGAGAAACACACACAGATACAGCAGAGCAACACAGCACACACCCAGAGGGGCAGGGTGGGGCATGGAGAAACACACACAGATACAGCAGAGCAACACAACACACACCCAGAGGGGCAGGTGAGGCATGGAGAAACACACACAGATACAGCAGAGCAACACAGCAGACACCCAGAGGAGCACAGCGCAGCATAGAGAAACACACGCCGATACAGCAGAGCAACACAACACACACCCAGAGGAGCACAGCGCGGCATGGAGAAACACACACAGATACATATATAGGGGAGCAACACAACACACACCCAGAGGAGCACAGCGCAGCATAGAGAAACACACACCGATACAGCAGAGCAACACAACACACACCCAGAGGAGCACAGCGCGGCATGGAGAAACACACACAGATACATATATAGGGGAGCAACACAACACACACCCATAGGAGCACAGTGGGGCATGGAGAAACACACACAGATACAGCAGTGTAACACAACACACACCCAGAGGAGCACAGTGGCGCATGGAGAAACACACAGAGATACAGCAGGGCAACACAACACACACCCAGAGGGGCAGGTGAGGCATGGAGAAACACACACAGATACAGCAGAGCAACACAACACACTCCCAAAGAGGCAGGGAGAAACACACACAGATACAGCAGAGCAATACAACACACACCCAGAGGAGCACAGCGCGGCATGGAGAAACACACACAGATACAGCAGAGGAACACAACACACACCCAGAGGAGCAAAGCGCGGCATGGAGAAACACACAAAGATACATATATAGGGGAGCAACAAAACACACACCGATAGGAGCACAGTGGGGCATGGAGAAACACACACAGATACAGCAGAGCAACACAATACACACCCAGAGGAGCACAGTGGAGCATGGAGAAACACACACAGATACAGCAGAACAACACAGCACACACCCAGAGGAGCACAGTGGGGCATGGAGAAACACACACAGATACAGCAGAGCAACACAGCAGACACCCAGAGGAGCACAGCGCAACATAGAGAAACACACACCGATACAGCAGAGCAACACAACACACACCCAGAGGAGCACAGCGCGGCATGGAGAAACACACACGGATATATATATAGGGGAGCAACACAACACACACCCATAGGAGCACAGTGGGGCATGGAGAAACACACACAGATACAGCAGGGCAACAAAACACACACCCAGAGGAGCACAGTGGGGCATGGAGAAACACACACAGATACAGCAGGGCAACACAACACACACCCAGAGGGGCCGGTGAGGCATGGAGAAACACACACAGATACAGCAGAGCAACACAACACACACCCAGAGGAGCACAGCGCGGCATGGAGAAACACACAAAGATACATATATAGGGGAGCAACACAACACACACCGATAGGAGCACAGTGGGGCATGAAGAAACACACACAGATACAGCAGAGCAACACAACACACACCCAGAGGAGCACAGCGCAGCATGGAGAAACACACAAAGATACATATATAGGGGAGCAACACAACACACACCGATAGGTGCACAGTGGGGCATGAAGAAACACACACAGATACAGCAGAGCAACACAACACACACCCAGAGGAGCACAGCACGGCATGGAGAAACACACACAGATAAATATATAGGGGAGCAACACAACACACACCCATAGGAGCACAGTGGGGCATGGAGAAAAACACACAGATACAGCAGAGCAACACAGCACACACCCAGAGGGTGAGGGTGGGGCATGGAGAAACACACACAGATACAGCAGAGCAACACAACACACACCCAGAGGGGCAGGTGAGGCATGGAGCAACACACACAGATACAGCAGAGCAACACAACACACACCCAAAGGGGCAGGTCGGGCAAGGAGAAACATACACAGATACAGCAGAGCAACACAGCACACACCCAGAGGGGCAGGGTGGGGCAAGGAGAAACACACACAGATACAGCAGAGCAACACAACACACACCCAAAGGGGCAGGTGGGGCAAGGAGAAACATACACAGATACAGCAGAGCAACACAGCACACACCCAGAGGGGCAGGGTGTGGCATGGAGAAACACACACAGATACAGCAGAGCAACACCACACGCACCCAGAGGGGCACAGTGCGGCATGGAGAGACACACACAGATACAGCAGAGCAACACAACACACACCCAAAGGGGCAGGGTGGGGCATGGAGAAACACACACAGATACAGCAGAGCAACACAACACACACCCAGAGGAGCACAGTGGGGCATGGAGAAACACACACAGATACAGCAGAGCAACACCACACGCACCCAGAGGGGCACAGTGGGGCATGGAGAAACACACACAGATACAGCAGAGCAACACAACACACACCCAGAGGAGCACAGTGGGGCATGGAGAAACACACACAGATACAGCAGAGCAACACAAACGCACCCAGAGGGGCAGGGTGGGGCATGGAGAAACACACACAGATACAGCAGAGCAACACCACACGCACCCAGAGGGGCACAGTGCGGCATGGAGAGACACACACAGATACAGCAGAGCAACACAACACACACCCAGAGGAGCACAGTGGGGCATGGAGAAACACACACAGATACAGCAGAGCAACACAACACACACCCAGGGAGGCAGGTGAGGCATGGAGAAACACACACAGATACAGCAGAGCAACACAACACACACCCAAAGGGGCAGGTGGGGCAAGGAGAAACATACACAGATACAGCAGAGCAACACAACACACACCCAAAGGGGCAGGGAGAAACACACACAGATACAGCAGAGCAACACAACACACACCCAGAGGAGCACAGCGCAGCATAGAGAAACACACACCGATACAGCAGAGCAACACAACACACACCCAGAGGAGCACAGCGCGGCATGGAGAAACACACACAGATACATATATAGGGGAGCAACACAACACACACCCATAGGAGCACAGTGGGGCATGGAGAAACACACACAGATACAGCAGGGCAACACAACACACACCCAGAGGAGCACAGTGGGGCATGGAGAAACACACACAGATACAGCAGGGCAACACAACACACACCCAGAGTGGCAGGTGAGGCATGGAGAAACACACACAGATACAGCAGAGCAACACAACACACACCCAAATGGGCAGGTGGGGCAAGGAGAAACACACTCAGATACAGCAGAGCAATACAACACACACCCATAGGAGCACAGTGGGGCATGGAGAAACACACACAGATACAGCAGAGCAACACAGCACACACCCAGAGGGGCAGGGTGGGGCATGGAGAAACACACACAGATACAGCAGAGCAACACAACACACACCGAGAGGGGCAGGTGAGGCATGGAGAAACACACAGAGATACAGCAGAGCAACACAGCACACACCCAGAGGAGCACAGCGCAGCATAGAGAAACACACACCAATACAGCAGAGCAACACAACACACACCCAGAGGAGCACAGCGCGGCATGGAGAAACACACACAGATACATATATAGGGGAGCAACACAACACACACCCATAGGAGCACAGTGGGGCATGGAGAAACACACACAGATACAGCAGGGCAACACAACACACACCCAGAGGAGCACAGTGGGGCATGGAGAAACACACACAGATACAGCAGGGCAACACAACACACATCCAGAGGGGCAGGTGAGGCATGGAGAAACACACACAGATACAGCAAAGCAACACAACACACACCCAAAGGGGCAGGGAGAAACACACACAGATACAGCAGAGCAACACAACACACACCCAGAGGAGCACAGCGCGGCATGGAGAAACACACACAGATACAGCAGAGCAACACAACACACACCCAGAGGAGCACAGCGCGGCATGGAGAAACACACAAAGATACATATATAGGGGAGCAACACAACACACACCAATAGGAGCACAGTGGGGCATGGAGAAACACACACAGATACAGCAGAGCAACACAACACACACCCAGAGGAGCACAGTGGGGCATGGAGAAACACACACAGATACAGCAGAGCAACACAACACACACCCAGAGGAGCACAGTGGGGCATAGAGAAACACACACCGATACAGCAGAGCAACACAACACACACCGAGAGGAGCACAGTGGGGCATGGAGAAACACACACAGATACATATTTAGGGGAGCAACACTACACACACCCATAGGAGCACAGTGGGGCATGGAGAAACACACACACATACAGCAGGGCAACACAACACACACCCAGAAGAGCACAGTGGGGCATGGAGAAACACACACAGATACAGCAGGGCAACACAACACACACCCAGAGGGGCAGGTGAGGCATGGAGAAACACATACAGATATAGCAGAGCAACACAACACACACCCAAAGGGGCAGGTGGGGCAAGGCGAAACACACACAGATACAGCAGAGCAACACAACACACACCCACAGGAGCACAGTGGGGCATGGAGAAACACACACAGATACAGCAGAGCAACACAGCACACACCCAGAGGGGCAGGGTGGGGCATGGATAAACACACACAGATACAGCAGAGCAACACAACACACACCCAGAGGGGCAGGTGAGGCATGGAGAAACATACACAGATACAGCAGAGCAACACAACACACACCCAAAGGGGCAGGGAGAAACACACACAGATACAGCAGAGCAACACAACACACACCCAGAGGAGCACAGTGGGGCATGGAGAAACACACACAGATACAGCAGGGCAACACAACACACACCCAGAGGAGCACAGTGGGGCATGTAGAAACACACACAGATACAGCAGGGCAACACAACACACACCCAGAGGGGCAGGTGAGGCATGGAGAAACACACACAGATACAGCAGAGCAACACAACACACACCCAAAGGGGTAGGGAGAAACACACACAGATACAGCAGAGCAACACAACACACACCCAGAGGAGCACAGTGGGGCATGGAGAAACACACACAGATACAGCAGAGCAACACAACACACACCCAGAGAGGCAGGTGAGGCATGGAGAAAAACACACAGATACAGCAGAGCAACACAACACACACCCAGAGGGGCAGGGTGGGGCATGGAGAAACACACACAGATATAGCAGAGCAACACAACACACACCCAGAGGAGGACAGCGCAGCATAGAGAAACACACACCGATACAGCAGAGCAACACAACACACACCCAGAGGAGCACAGCGCGGCATGGAGAAACACACACAGATACATATATAGGGGAGCAACACAATACACACCCATAGGAGCACAGTGGGGCATGGAGAAACACACACAGATACAGCAGGGCAACACAACACACCCCCAGAGGAGCACAGTGGGGCATGGAGGAACACACACAGATACAGCAGGGCAACACAACACACACCCAGAGTGGCAGGTGAGGCATGGAGAAACACACACAGATACAGCAGAGCAACACAACACACACCCAAAGGGGCAGGTGGGGCAAGGAGAAACACACACAGATACAGCAGAGCAACACAACACACACCCATAGGAGCACAGTGGGGCATGGAGAAACACACACAGATACAGCAGAGCAACACAGCACACACCCAGAGGGGCAGGGTGGGGCATGGAGAAACACACACAGATACAGCAGAGCAACACAACACACACCCAGAGGGGCAGGTGAGGCATGGAGAAACACACACAGATACAGCAGAGCAACACAGCACACACCCAGAGGAGCACAGCGCAGCATAGAGAAACACACACCGATACAGCAGAGCAACACAACACACACCCAGAGGAGGACAGCGCGGCATGGAGAAACACACACAGATACATATATAGGGGAGCAACACAACACACACCCATAGGAGCACAGTGGGGCATGGAGAAACACACACAGACACAGCAGGGCAACACAACACACACCCAGAGGAGCACAGTGGGGCATGGAGAAACACACACAGATACAGCAGGGCAACACAACACACACCCAGAGGGGCAGGTGAGGCATGGAGAAACACACACAGATACAGCAGAGCAACACAACACACACCCAAAGGGGCAGGGAGAAACACACACAGATACAGCAGAGCAACACAACACACACCCTGAGGAGCACAGTGCTGCATGGAGAAACACACACAGATACAGCAGAGCAATACAACACACACCCAGAGGAGCACAGCGCGGCATGGAGAAAGACACAAAGATACATATATAGGCGAGCAACAAAACACACACCGATAGGAGCACAGTGGGGCATGGAGAAACACACACAGATACAGCAGAGCAACACAACACACACCCAGAGGAGCACAGTGGGGCATGGAGAAACACACACAGATACAGCAGAACAACACAGCACACATCCAGAGGAGCACAGTGGGGCATGGAGAAACACACACAGATACAGCAGGGCAACACAACACACACCCAGAGGAGCACAGTGGGGCATGGAGAAACACACATAGATACAGCAGAGCAACACAGCACACACCTAGAGGAACACAGCGGAGCATAGAGAAACACACACCGATACAGCAGAGCAACACAACACACACCGAGAGGAGCACAGTGGGGCATGGAGAAACACACACAGATACATATATAGGGGAGCAACACTACACACACCCATAGGAGCACAGTGGGGCATGGAGAAACACACACAGATACAGCAGAGCAACACAGCACACACCCAGAGGGGCAGGGTGGGGCATGGAGAAACACACACAGATACAGCAGAGCAACACAACACACACACCCAGAGGGGCAGGTGAGGCATGGAGAAGCACACACAGATACAGCAGAGCAACACAGCACACAACCGGAGGAGCACAGCGCAGCATAGAGAAACACCCACCGATACAGCAGAGCAACACAACACACACCCAGAGAAGCACAGCGCGGCATGGAGAAACACACACAGATACATATATAGGGGAGCAACACAACACACACCCATAGGAGCACAGTGGGGCATGGAGAAACACACACAGATACAGCAAGGCAACACAACACAACACACACCCAGAGGAGCACAGTGGGGCATGGAGAAACACACACAGATACAGCAGGGCAATACAACACACACCCAGAAGGGCAGCTGAGGCATGGAGAAACACACACAGATACAGCAGATCAACACAACACACACCGAGAGGAGCACAGCGCGGCATGGAGAAAAACACACAGATACAGCAGAGCAACACAACACACACCCAGAGGAGCACAGCGCGGCATGGAGAAACACACAAAGATACATATATAGGGGAGCAACAAAACACACACCGATAGGAGCACAGTGGGGCATGGAGAAACACACAGAGATACAGCAGAGCAAAACAATACACACCCAGAGGAGCACAGTGGGGCATGGAGAAACATAGACACATACAGCAGAACAACACAACACACACCCAGAGGATCACAGTGGGGCATGGAGAAACACACACACATACAGCAGAGCAACACAGCACACACCCAGAGGAGCACAGCGCAACATAGAGAAACACACACTGATACAGCAGAGCAACACAACACACACCCAGAGGAGCACAGCGCGGCATGGAGAAACACACACAGATACATATATAGGGGAGCAACACAACACACACCCATAGGAGCACAGTGGGGCATGGAGAATTACACACAGATACAGCAGGGCAACACAACACACACCGAGAGGAGCACAGTGGGGCATGGAGAAACACACACAGATACAGCAGGGCAACACAACACACACCCAGAGGGGCAGGTGAGGCATGGAGAAACACACACATATACAGCAGAGCAACACAACACACACCCAAAGGGGCATGGAGAAACACACACAGATACAGCAGAGCAACACAATCCACACCCAGCGGAGCACAGTGGGGCATGGAGAAACATACACACATACAGCAGAACAACACAACACACACCCAGAGGATCACAGTGGGGCATGGAGAAACACACACACATACAGCAGAGCAACACAGCACACACCCAGAGGAGCACAGCGCAACATAGAGAAACACACACTGATACAGCAGAGCAACACAACACACACCCAGAGGAGCACAGCGCGGCATGGAGAAACACACACAGATACATATATAGGGGAGCAACACAACACACACCCATAGGAGCACAGTGGGGCATGGAGAAACACACACAGATACAGCAGGGCAACACAACACACACCCAGAGGAGCACAGTGGGGCATGGAGAAACACACACAGATACAGCAGGGCAACACAACACACACCCAGAGGGGCAGGTGAGGCATGGAGAAACACACACAGATACAGCAGAGCAACACAGCACACACCCAGAGGAGCACAGCGCAGCATAGAGAAACACACACCGATACAGCAGAGCAACACAACACACACCCAGAGGAGCACAACGTGGCATGGAGAAACACACACAGATACATATATAGGGGAACAACACAACACACACCTATAGGAGCACAGTGGGGCATAGAGAAACACACTCAGATACAGCAGGGAACACAGCACACACCCAGAGGAGCACAGTGGGGCATGGAGAAACACACACAGATACAGCAGAGCAACACAACACACACCCAGAGGGGCAGGTGAGGCATGGAGAAACACACACAGATACAGCAGAGCAACACAACACACACCCAGAGGGGCTGGTGAGGCATGGAGAAACACACACAGATACAGCAGAGCAACACAACACACACCCAGAGGGGCAGGGTGGGGCAAGGAGAAACACACACAGATACAGCAGAGCAACACAACACACACCCAGAGGGGCAGGTGAGGAATGAAGAAACACACACAGATACAGCAGAGCAACACAACACACACCCAGAGGGACAGGTGAGGCATGGAGAAACACACACAGATACATATATAGGGGAGCAACACAACACACACCCATAGGAGCACAGTGGGGCATGGAGAAACACACACAGATACAGCAGGGCAACACATCACACACCCAGAGGGGCAGGTGAGGCAAGGAGAAACACACACAGATACAGCAGAGCAACACAACACACACCCACAGGAGCACAGTGGGGCATGGAGAAACACACACAGATACAGCAGAGCAACACAGCACACACCCAGAGGGGCGGGTGAGGCATGGAGAAACACACACAGATACAGCAGAGCAACACAGCACACACCCAGAGGAGCACAGCATAGAGAAACACACACCGATACAGCAGAGCAACACAACACACACCCAGAGGAGCACAGCGCGGCATGGAGAAACACACACAGATACATATATAGGGGAGCAACACAACACACACCCATAGGAGCACAGTGGGGCATGGAGAAACACACACAGATACAGCAGTGTAACACAACACACACCCAGAGGAGCACAGTGGCGCATGGAGAAACACACACAGATACAGCAGGGCAACACAACACACACCCAGAGGGGCAGGTGAGGCATGGAGAAACACACACAGATACAGCAGAGCAACACAACACACTCCCAAAGAGGCAGGGAGAAACACACACAGATACAGCAGAGCAACACAACACACACCCAGAGGAGCATAGCGCGGCATGGAGAAACACACACAGATACAGCAGAGCAACACAACACACCCAGAGGAGCACAGCGCGGCATGGAGAAACACACAAAGATACATATATAGGGGAGCAACAAAACACACACCGATAGGAGCACAGTGGGGCATGGAGAAACACACACAGATACAGCAGGGCAACACAACACACACCCAGAGGAGCACAGTGGGGCATGGAGAAACACACACAGATACAGCAGGGCAACACAACACACATCCAGAGGAGCACAGTGGGGCATGGAGAAACACACACAGATACAGCAGGGCAACACAACACACACCCAGAGGAGCACAGTGGGGCATGGAGAAACACACATAGATACAGCAGAGCAACACAGCACACACCCAGAGGAACACAGCGGAGCATAGAGAAACACACACCGATACAGCAGAGCAACACAACACACACCGAGAGGAGCACAGTGGGGCATGGAGAAACACACACAGATACATATATAGGGGAGCAACACTACACACACCCATAGGAGCACAGTGGGGCATGGAGAAACACACACAGATACAGCAGAGCAACACAGCACACACCCAGAGGGGCAGGGTGGGGCATGGAGAAACACACACAGATACAGCAGAGCAACACAACACACACACACAGAGGGGCAGGTGAGGCATGGAGAAGCACACACAGATACAGCAGAGCAACACAGCACACAACCGGAGGAGCACAGCGCAGCATAGAGAAACACCCACCGATACAGCAGAGCAACACAACACACACCCAGAGAAGCACAGCGCAGCATGGAGAAACACACACAGATACATATATAGGGGAGCAACACAACACACACCCATAGGAGCACAGTGGGGCATGGAGAAACACACACAGATACAGCAAGGCAACACAACACAACACACACCCAGAGGAGCACAGTGGGGCATGGAGAAACACACACAGATACAGCAGGGCAATACAACACACACCCAGAGGGGCAGGTGAGGCATGGAGAAACACACACAGATACAGCAGATCAACACAACACACACCCAGAGGAGCACAGCGCGGCATGGAGAAAAACACACAGATACAGCAGAGCAACACAACACACACCCAGAGGAGCACAGCGCGGCATGGAGAAACACACAAAGATACATATATAGGGGAGCAACAAAACACACACCGATAGGAGCACAGTGGGGCATGGAGAAACACACACAGATACAGCAGAGCATCACAATACACACCCAGAGGAGCACAGTGGGGCATGGAGAAACATAGACACATACAGCAGAACAACACAACACACACCCAGAGGATCACAGTGGGGCATGGAGAAACACACACACATACAGCAGAGCAACACAGCACACACCCAGAGGAGCACAGCGCAACATAGAGAAACACACACTGATACAGCAGAGCAACACAACACACACCCAGAGGAGCACAGCGCAGCATGGAGAAACACACACAGATACATATATAGGGGAGCAACACAACACACACCCATAGGAGCACAGTGGGGCATGGAGAATTACACACAGATACAGCAGGGCAACACAACACACACCGAGAGGAGCACAGTGGGGCATGGAGAAACACACACAGATACAGCAGGGCAACACAACACACACCCAGAGGGGCAGGTGAGGCATGGAGAAACACACACATATACAGCAGAGCAACACAACACACACCCAAAGGGGCATGGAGAAACACACACAGATACAGCAGAGCAACACAATACACACCCAGAGGATCACAGTGGGGCATGGAGAAACACACACACATATAGCAGAGCAACACAGCACACACCCAGAGGAGCACAGCGCAACATAGAGAAACACACACTGATACAGCAGAGCAACACAACACACACCCAGAGGAGCACAGCGCGGCATGGAGAAACACACACAGATACATATATAGGGGAGCAATACAACACACACCCATAGGAGCACAGTGGGGCATGGAGAAACACACACAGATACAGCAGGGCAACACAACACACACCCAGAGGAGCACAGTGGGGCATGGAGAAACACACACAGATACAGCAGGGCAACACAACACACACCCAGAGGGGCAGGTGAGGCATGGAGAAACACACACAGATACAGCAGAGCAACACAGCACACACCCAGAGGAGCACAGCGCAGCATAGAGAAACACACACCGATACAGCAGAGCAACACAACACACACCCAGAGGAGCACAACGTGGCATGGAGATTCACACACAGATACATATATAGGGGAACAACACAACACACACCCATAGGAGCACAGTGGGGCATAGAGAAACACACTCAGATACAGCAGGGAACACAGCACACACCCAGAGGAGCACAGTGGGGCATGGAGAAACACACACAGATACAGCAGAGCAACACAACACACACCCAGAGGGGCAGGTGAGGCATGGAGAAACACACACAGATACAGCAGAGCAACACAACACACACCCAGAGGGGCTGGTGAGGCATGGAGAAACACACACAGATACAGCAGAGCAACACAACACACACCCAGAGGGGCAGGGTGGGGCAAGGAGAAACACACACAGATACAGCAGAGCAACACAACACACACCCAGAGGGGCAGGTGAGGCATGAAGAAACACACACAGATACAGCAGAGCAACACAACACACACCCAGAGGGACAGGTGAGGCATGGAGAAACACACACAGATACATATATAGGGGAGCAACACAACACACACCCATAGGAGCACAGTGGGGTATGGAGAAACACACACAGATACAGCAGGGCAACACATCACACACCCAGAGGGGCAGGTGAGGCAAGGAGAAACACACACAGATACAGCAGAGCAACACAGCACACACCCAGAGGGGCAGGGTGGGGCATGGAGAAACACACACAGATACAGCAGAGCAACACAACACACACCCAGAGGGGCAGGGTGGGGCATGGAGAAACACACACAGATACAGCAGAGCAACACAACACACACCCAGAGGGGCAGGTGAGGCATGGAGAAACACACACAGATACAGCAGAGCAACACAGCAGACACCCAGAGGAGCACAGCGCAGCATAGAGAAACACACGCCGATACAGCAGAGCAACACAACACACACCCAGAGGAGCACAGCGCGGCATGGAGAAACACACACAGATACATATATAGGGGAGCAACACAACACACACCCATAGGAGCACAGTGGGGCATGGAGAAACACACACAGATACAGCAGTGTAACACAACACACACCCAGAGGAGCACAGTGGCGCATGGAGAAACACACACAGATACAGCAGGGCAACACAACACACACCCAGAGGGGCAGGTGAGGCATAGAGAAACACACACAGATACAGCAGAGCAACACAACACACTCCCAAAGAGGCAGGGAGAAACACACACAGATACAGCAGAGCAACACAACACACACCCAGAGGAGCACAGCGCGGCATGGAGAAACACACACAGATACAGCAGAGCAACACAACACACACCCAGAGGAGCACAGCGCGGCATGGAGAAACACACAAAGATACATATATAGGGGAGCAACAAAACACACACCGATAGGAGCACAGTGGGGCATGGAGAAACACACACAGATACAGCAGAGCAACACAATACACACCCAGAGGAGCACAGTGGAGCATGGAGAAACACACACAGATACAGCAGAACAACACAGCACACACCCAGAGGAGCACAGTGGGGCATGGAGAAACACACACAGATACAGCAGAGCAACACAGCAGACACCCAGAGGAGCACAGCGCAACATAGAGAAACACACACCGATACAGCAGAGCAACACAACACACACCCAGAGGAGCACAGCGCGGCATGGAGAAACACACACATATACATATATAGGGGAGCAACACAACACACACCCATAGGAGCACAGTGGGGCATGGAGAAACACACACAGATACAGCAGGGCAACAAAACACACACCCAGAGGAGCACAGTGGGGCATGGAGAAACACACACAGATACAGCAGGGCAACACAACACACACCCAGAGGGGCAGGTGAGGCATGGAGAAACACACACAGATACAGCAGAGCAACACAACACACACCCAAAGGGGCAGGGAGAAACACACACAGATACAGCAGAGCAACACTACACACACCCAGAGGAGCACAGTGCGGCATGGAGAAACACACATAGATACAGCAGAGCAACACAACACACACCCAGAGGAGCACAGCGCGGCATGGAGAAACACACAAAGATACATATATAAGGGAGCAACACAACACACACCGATAGGAGCACAGTGGGGCATGAAGAAACATACACAGATACAGCAGAGCAACACAACACACACCCAGAGGAGCACAGTGGGGCATGGAGAAACACACGCAGATACAGCAGAACAACACAGCACACACCCAGAGGAGCACAGTGGGGCATGGAGAAACACACACAGATACAGCAGAGCAACACAGCACACACCCAGAGGGGCAGGGTGGGGCATGGAGAAACACACACAGATACAGCAGAGCAACACAACACACAGATAGAGGGGCAGGTCAGGCATGGAGAAACACACACAGATACAGCAGAGCAATACAACACACACCCAAAGGGGCAGGTGGGGCAAGGAGAAACACACACAGATACAGCAGAGCAACACAACACACACCCACAGGAGCACAGTGGGGCATGGAGAAACACACACAGATACAGCAGAACAACACAGCACACACCCAGAGGGGCAGGGTGGGGCATGGATAAACACACACAGATACAGCAGAGCAACACAACACACACCCACAGGAGCACAGTGGGGCATGGAGAAACACACACAGATACAGCAGAGCAACACAGCACACACCCAGAGGGGCAGGGTGGGGCATGGATAAACACACACAGATACAGCAGAGCAACACAACACACACCCAGAGGGGCAGGTGAGGCATGGAGAAACATACAAAGATACAGCAGAGCAACACAACACACACCCAAAGGGGCAGGGAGAAACACACACAGATACAGCAGAGCAACACAACACACACCCAGAGGAGCACAGTGGGGCATGGAGAAACACACACAGATACAGCAGGGCAACACAACACACACCCAGAGGAGCACAGTGGGGCATGTAGAAACACACACAGATACAGCAGGGCAACACAACACACACCCAGAGGGGCAGGTGAGGCATGGAGAAACACACACAGATACAGCAGAGCAACACAACACACACCCAAAGGGGTAGGGAGAAACACACACAGATACAGCAGAGCAACACAACACACACCCAGAGGAGCACAGTGGGGCATGGAGAAACACACACAGATACAGCAGAGCAACACAACACACACCCAGAGAGGCAGGTGAGGCATGGAGAAAAACACACAGATACAGCAGAGCAACACAACACAACACACACCCAGAGGGGCAGGGTGGGGCATGGAGAAACACACACAGATATAGCAGAGCAACACAACACACACCCAGAGGAGGACAGCGCAGCATAGAGAAACACACACCGATACAGCAGAGCAACACAACACACACCCAGAGGAGCACAGCGCGGCATGGAGAAACACACACAGATACATATATAGGGGAGCAACACAATACACACCCATAGGAGCACAGTGGGGCATGGAGAAACACACACAGATACAGCAGGGCAACACAACACACCCCCAGAGGAGCACAGTGGGGCATGGAGAAACACACACAGATACAGCAGGGCAACACAACACACACCCAGAGTGGCAGGTGAGGCATGGAGAAACACACACAGATACAGCAGAGCAACACAACACACACCCAAAGGGGCAGGTGGGGCAAGGAGAAACACACACAGATACAGCAGAGCAACACAACACACACCCATAGGAGCACAGTGGGGCATGGAGAAACACACACAGATACAGCAGAGCAACACAGCACACACCCAGAGGGGCAGGGTGGGGCATGGAGAAACACACACAGATACAGCAGAGCAACACAACACACACCCAGAGGGGCAGGTGAGGCATGGAGAAACACACACAGATACAGCAGAGCAACACAGCACACACCCAGAGGAGCACAGCGCAGCATAGAGAAACACACACCGATACAGCAGAGCAACACAACACACACCCAGAGGAGGACAGCGCGGCATGGAGAAACACACACAGATACATATATAGGGGAGCAACACAACACACACCCATAGGAGCACAGTGGGGCATGGAGAAACACACACAGATACAGCAGGGCAACACAACACACACCCAGAGGAGCACAGTGGGGCATGGAGAAACACACACAGATACAGCAGGGCAACACAACACACACCCAGAGGGGCAGGTGAGGCATGGAGAAACACACACAGATACAGCAGAGCAACACAACACACACCCAAAGGGGCAGGGAGAAACACACACAGATACAGCAGAGCAACACAACACACACCCTGAGGAGCACAGTGCTGCATGGAGAAACACACACAGATACAGCAGAGCAATACAACACACACCCAGAGGAGCACAGCGCGGCATGGAGAAAGACACAAAGATACATATATAGGCGAGCAACAAAACACACACCGATAGGAGCACAGTGGGGCATGGAGAAACACACACAGATACAGCAGAGCAACACAACACACACCCAGAGGAGCACAGTGGGGCATGGAGAAACACACACAGATACAGCAGAACAACACAGCACACATCCAGAGGAGCACAGTGGGGCATGGAGAAACACACACAGATACAGCAGGGCAACACAACACACACCCAGAGGAGCACAGTGGGGCATGGAGAAACACACATAGATACAGCAGAGCAACACAGCACACACCTAGAGGAACACAGCGGAGCATAGAGAAACACACACCGATACAGCAGAGCAACACAACACACACCGAGAGGAGCACAGTGGGGCATGGAGAAACACACACAGATACATATATAGGGGAGCAACACTACACACACCCATAGGAGCACAGTGGGGCATGGAGAAACACACACAGATACAGCAGAGCAACACAGCACACACCCAGAGGGGCAGGGTGGGGCATGGAGAAACACACACAGATACAGCAGAGCAACACAACACACACACCCAGAGGGGCAGGTGAGGCATGGAGAAGCACACACAGATACAGCAGAGCAACACAGCACACAACCGGAGGAGCACAGCGCAGCATAGAGAAACACCCACCGATACAGCAGAGCAACACAACACACACCCAGAGAAGCACAGCGCGGCATGGAGAAACACACACAGATACATATATAGGGGAGCAACACAACACACACCCATAGGAGCACAGTGGGGCATGGAGAAACACACACAGATACAGCAAGGCAACACAACACAACACACACCCAGAGGAGCACAGTGGGGCATGGAGAAACACACACAGATACAGCAGGGCAATACAACACACACCCAGAGGGGCAGCTGAGGCATGGAGAAACACACACAGATACAGCAGATCAACACAACACACACCCAGAGGAGCACAGCGCGGCATGGAGAAAAACACACAGATACAGCAGAGCAACACAACACACACCCAGAGGAGCACAGCGCGGCATGGAGAAACACACAAAGATACATATATAGGGGAGCAACAAAACACACACCGATAGGAGCACAGTGGGGCATGGAGAAACACACAGAGATACAGCAGAGCAAAACAATACACACCCAGAGGAGCACAGTGGGGCATGGAGAAACATAGACACATACAGCAGAACAACACAACACACACCCAGAGGATCACTGTGGGGCATGGAGAAACACACACACATACAGCAGAGCAACACAGCACACACCCAGAGGAGCACAGCGCAACATAGAGAAACACACACTGATACAGCAGAGCAACACAACACACACCCAGAGGAGCACAGCGCGGCATGGAGAAACACACACAGATACATATATAGGGGAGCAACACAACACACACCCATAGGAGCACAGTGGGGCATGGAGAATTACACACAGATACAGCAGGGCAACACAACACACACCGAGAGGAGCACAGTGGGGCATGGAGAAACACACACAGATACAGCAGGGCAACACAACACACACCCAGAGGGGCAGGTGAGGCATGGAGAAACACACACATATACAGCAGAGCAACACAACACACACCCAAAGGGGCATGGAGAAACACACACAGATACAGCAGAGCAACAGAATCCACACCCAGCGGAGCACAGTGGGGCATGGAGAAACATACACACATACAGCAGAACAACACAACACACACCCAGAGGATCACAGTGGGGCATGGAGAAACACACACACATACAGCAGAGCAACACAGCACACACCCAGAGGAGCACAGCGCAACATAGAGAAACACACACTGATACAGCAGAGCAACACAACACACACCCAGAGGAGCACAGCGCGGCATGGAGAAACACACACAGATACATATATAGGGGAGCAACACAACACACACCCATAGGAGCACAGTGGGGCATGGAGAAACACACACAGATACAGCAGGGCAACACAACACACACCCAGAGGAGCACAGTGGGGCATGGAGAAACACACACAGATACAGCAGGGCAACACAACACACACCCAGAGGGGCAGGTGAGGCATGGAGAAACACACACAGAGACAGCAGAGCAACACAGCACACACCCAGAGGAGCACAGCGCAGCATAGAGAAACACACACCGATACAGCAGAGCAACACAACACACACCCAGAGGAGCACAACGTGGCATGGAGAAACACACACAGATACATATATAGGGGAACAACACAACACACACCTATAGGAGCACAGTGGGGCATAGAGAAACACACTCAGATACAGCAGGGAACACAGCACACACCCAGAGGAGCACAGTGGGGCATGGAGAAACACACACAGATACAGCAGAGCAACACAACACACACCCAGAGGGGCAGGTGAGGCATGGAGAAACACACACAGATACAGCAGAGCAACACAACACACACCCAGAGGGGCTGGTGAGGCATGGAGAAACACACACAGATACAGCAGAGCAACACAACACACACCCAGAGGGGCAGGGTGGGGCAAGGAGAAACACACACAGATACAGCAGAGCAACACAACACACACCCAGAGGGGCAGGTGAGGAATGAAGAAACACACACAGATACAGCAGAGCAACACAACACACACCCAGAGGGACAGGTGAGGCATGGAGAAACACACACAGATACATATATAGGGGAGCAACACAACACACACCCATAGGAGCACAGTGGGGCATGGAGAAACACACACAGATACAGCAGGGCAACACATCACACACCCAGAGGGGCAGGTGAGGCAAGGAGAAACACACACAGATACAGCAGAGCAACACAACACACACCCACAGGAGCACAGTGGGGCATGGAGAAACACATACAGATACAGCAGAGCAACACAGCACACACCCAGAGGGGCGGGTGAGGCATGGAGAAACACACACAGATACAGCAGAGCAACACAGCACACACCCAGAGGAGCACAGCATAGAGAAACACACACCGATACAGCAGAGCAACACAACACACACCCAGAGGAGCACAGCGCGGCATGGAGAAACACACACAGATACAGCAGAGCAACACAGCACACACCCAGAGGAGCACAGCATAGAGAAACACACACCGATACAGCAGAGCAACACAACACACACCCATAGGAGCACAGTGGGGCATGGAGAAACACACACAGATACAGCAGTGTAACACAACACACACCCAGAGGAGCACAGTGGCGCATGGAGAAACACACACAGATACAGCAGGGCAACACAACACACACCCAGAGGGGCAGGTGAGGCATGGAGAAACACACACAGATACAGCAGAGCAACACAACACACTCCCAAAGAGGCAGGGAGAAACACACACAGATACAGCAGAGCAACACAACACACACCCAGAGGAGCACAGCGCGGCATGGAGAAACACACACAGATACAGCAGAGCAACACAACACACACCCAGAGGAGCACAGCGCGGCATGGAGAAACACACAAAGATACATATATAGGGGAGCAACAAAACACACACCGATAGGAGCACAGTGGGGCATGGAGAAACACACACAGATACAGCAGGGCAACACAACACACACCCAGAGGAGCACAGTGGGGCATGGAGAAACACACACAGATACAGCAGGGCAACACAACACACATCCAGAGGAGCACAGTGGGGCATGGAGAAACACACACAGATACAGCAGGGCAACACAACACACACCCAGAGGAGCACAGTGGGGCATGGAGAAACACACATAGATACAGCAGAGCAACACAGCACACACCCAGAGGAACACAGCGGAGCATAGAGAAACACACACCGATACAGCAGAGCAACACAACACACACCGAGAGGAGCACAGTGGGGCATGGAGAAACACACACAGATACATATATAGGGGAGCAACACTACACACACCCATAGGAGCACAGTGGGGCATGGAGAAACACACACAGATACAGCAGAGCAACACAGCACACACCCAGAGGGGCAGGGTGGGGCATGGAGAAACACACACAGATACAGCAGAGCAACACAACACACACACCCAGAGGGGCAGGTGAGGCATGGAGAAGCACACACAGATACAGCAGAGCAACACAGCACACAACCGGAGGAGCACAGCGCAGCATAGAGAAACACCCACCGATACAGCAGAGCAACACAACACACACCCAGAGAAGCACAGCGCAGCATGGAGAAACACACACAGATACATATATAGGGGAGCAACACAACACACACCCATAGGAGCACAGTGGGGCATGGAGAAACACACACAGATACAGCAAGGCAACACAACACAACACACACCCAGAGGAGCACAGTGGGGCATGGAGAAACACACACAGATACAGCAGGGCAATACAACACACACCCAGAGGGGCAGGTGAGGCATGGAGAAACACACACAGATACAGCAGATCAACAGAACACACACCCAGAGGAGCACAGCGCGGCATGGAGAAAAACACACAGATACAGCAGAGCAACACAACACACACCCAGAGGAGCACAGCGCGGCATGGAGAAACACACAAAGATACATATATAGGGGAGCAACAAAACACACACCGATAGGAGCACAGTGGGGCATGGAGAAACACACACAGATACAGCAGAGCATCACAATACACACCCAGAGGAGCACAGTGGGGCATGGAGAAACATAGACACATACAGCAGAACAACACAACACACACCCAGAGGATCACAGTGGGGCATGGAGAAACACACACACATACAGCAGAGCAACACAGCACACACCCAGAGGAGCACAGCGCAACATAGAGAAACACACACCAATACAGCAGAGCAACACAACACACACCCAGAGGAGCACAGCGCGGCATGGAGAAACACACACAGATACATATATAGGGGAGCAACACAACACACACCCATAGGAGCACAGTGGGGCATGGAGAAACACACAGAGATACAGCAGGGCAACACAACACACACCCAGAGAAGCACAGTGGGGCATGGAGAAACACACACAGATACAGCAGGGCAACACAACACACACCCAGAGGGGCAGGTGAGGCATGGAGAAACACACACAGATACAGCAGAGCAACACAACACACACCCAAAGGGGCAGGGAGAAACACACACAGATACAGCAGAGCAACACAACACACAACCAGAGGAGCACAGCGCGGCATGGAGAAACACACACAGATACAGCAGAGCAACACAACACACACCCAGAGGAGCACAGCGCGGCATGGAGAAACACACAAAGATACATATATAGGGGAGCAACACAACACACACCCATAGGAGCACAGTGGGGCATGGAGAATTACACACAGATACAGCAGGGCAACACAACACACACCGAGAGGAGCACAGTGGGGCATGGAGAAACACACACAGATACAGCAGAGCAACACAACACACACCCAGAGGGGCAGGTGAGGCATGGAGAAACACACACATATACAGCAGAGCAACACAACACACACCCAAAGGGGCATGGAGAAACACACACAGATACAGCAGAGCAACACAATACACACCCAGAGGAGCACAGTGGGGCATGGAGAAACATACACACATACAGCAGAACAACACAACACACACCCAGAGGATCACAGTGGGGCATGGAGAAACACACACACATACAGCAGAGCAACACAGCACACACCCAGAGGAGCACAGCGCAACATAGAGAAACACACACTGATACAGCAGAGCAACACAACACACACCCAGAGGAGCACAGCGCGGCATGGAGAAACACACACAGATACATATATAGGGGAGCAACACAACACACACCCATAGGAGCACAGTGGGGCATGGAGAAACACACACAGATACAGCAGGGCAACACAACACACACCCAGAGGAGCACAGTGGGGCATGGAGAAACACACACAGATACAGCAGGGCAACACAACACACACCCAGAGGGGCAGGTGAGGCATGGAGAAACACACACAGATACAGCAGAGCAACACAGCACACACCCAGAGGAGCACAGCGCAGCATAGAGAAACACACACCGATACAGCAGAGCAACACAACACACACCCAGAGGAGCACAACGTGGCATGGAGAAACACACACAGATACATATATAGGGGAACAACACAACACACACCCATAGGAGCACAGTGGGGCATAGAGAAACACACTCAGATACAGCAGGGAACACAGCACACACCCAGAGGAGCACAGTGGGGCATGGAGAAACACACACAGATACAGCAGAGCAACACAACACACACCCAGAGGGGCAGGTGAGGCATGGAGAAACACACACAGATACAGCAGAGCAACACAACACACACCCAGAGGGGCTGGTGAGGCATGGAGAAACACACACAGATACAGCAGAGCAACACAACACACACCCAGAGGGGCAGGGTGGGGCAAGGAGAAACACACACAGATACAGCAGAGCAACACAACACACACCCAGAGGGGCAGGTGAGGCATGAAGAAACACACACAGATACAGCAGAGCAACACAACACACACCCAGAGGGACAGGTGAGGCATGGAGAAACACACACAGATACATATATAGGGGAGCAACACAACACACACCCATAGGAGCACAGTGGGGTATGGAGAAACACACACAGATACAGCAGGGCAACACATCACACACCCAGAGGGGCAGGTGAGGCAAGGAGAAACACACACAGATACAGCAGAGCAACACAACACACACCGAGAGGAGCACAGTGGGGCATGGAGAAACACACACAGATACAGCAGAGCAACACAGCACACACCCAGAGGGGCAGGGTGGGGCATGGAGAAACACACACAGATACAGCAGAGGAACACAACACACACCCAGAGGGGCAGGTGAGGCATGGAGAAACACACACAGATACAGCAGAGCAACACAGCACACACCCAGAGGAGCACAGCGCAGCATAGAGAAACACACGCCGATACAGCAGAGCAACACAACACACACCCAGAGGAGCACAGCGCGGCATGGAGAAACACACACGGATACATATATAGGGGAGCAACACAACACACACCCATAGGAGCACAGTGGGGCATGGAGAAACACACACAGATACAGCAGTGTAACACAACACACACCCAGAGGAGCACAGTGGCGCATGGAGAAACACACACAGATACAGCAGGGCAACACAACACACACCCAGAGGGGCAGGTGAGGCATAGAGAAACACACACAGATACAGCAGAGCAACACAACACACTCCCAAAGAGGCAGGGAGAAACACACACAGATACAGCAGAGCAACACAACACACACCCAGAGGAGCACAGCGCGGCATGGAGAAACACACACAGATACAGCAGAGCAACACAACACACACCCAGAGGAGCACAGCGCGGCATGGAGAAACACACAAAGATACATATATAGGGGAGCAACAAAACACACACCGATAGGAGCACAGTGGGGCATGGAGCAACACACACAGATACAGCAGAGCAACACAATACACACCCAGAGGAGCACAGTGGAGCATGGAGAAACACACACAGATACAGCAGAACAACACAGCACACACCCAGAGGAGCACAGTGGGGCATGGAGAAACACACACAGATACAGCAGAGCAACACAGCAGACACCCAGAGGAGCACAGCGCAACATAGAGAAACACACACCGATACAGCAGAGCAACACAACACACACCCAGAGGAGCACAGCGCGGCATGGAGAAACACACACATATACATATATAGGGGAGCAACACAACACACACCCATAGGAGCACAGTGGGGCATGGAGAAACACACACAGATACAGCAGGGCAACAAAACACACACCCAGAGGAGCACAGTGGGGCATGGAGAAACACACACAGATACAGCAGGGCAACACAACACACACCCAGAGGGGCAGGTGAGGCATGGAGAAACACACACTGATACAGCAGAGCAACACAACACACACCCAAAGGGGCAGGGAGAAACACACACAGATACAGCAGAGCAACACTACACACACCCAGAGGAGCACAGTGCGGCATGGAGAAACACACATAGATACAGCAGAGCAACACAACACACACCCAGAGGAGCACAGCGCGGCATGGAGAAACACACAAAGATACATATATAAGGGAGCAACACAACACACACCGATAGGAGCACAGTGGGGCATGAAGAAACACACACAGATACAGCAGAGCAACACAACACACACCCAGAGGAGCACAGTGGGGCATGGAGAAACACACGCAGATACAGCAGAACAACACAGCACACACCCAGAGGAGCACAGTGGGGCATGGAGAAACACACACAGATACAGCAGAGCAACACAGCACACACCCAGAGGGGCAGGGTGGGGCATGGAGAAACACACACAGATACAGCAGAGCAACACAACACACACATAGAGGGGCAGGTCAGGCATGGAGAAACACACACAGATACAGCAGAGCAATACAACACACACCCAAAGGGGCAGGTGGGGCAAGGAGAAACACACACAGATACAGCAGAGCAACACAACACACACCCACAGGAGCACAGTGGGGCATGGAGAAACACACACAGATACAGCAGAACAACACAGCACACACCCAGAGGGGCAGGGTGGGGCAAGGAGAAACACACACAGATACAGCAGAGCAACACAACACACACCCAAAGGGGCAGGTGGGGCAAGGAGAAACATACACAGATACAGCAGAGCAACACAGCACACACCCAGAGGGGCAGGGTGGGGCATGGAGAAACACACACAGATACAGCAGAGCAACACAACACACACCCAGAGGAGCACAGAGCAGCATAGAGAAACACACACCGATACAGCAGAGCAACACCACACGCACCCAGAGGGGCACAGTGGGGCATGGAGAAACACACACAGATACATATATAGGGGAGCAACACAACACACACCCATAGGAGCACAGTGGGGCATGGAGAAACACACACAGATACAGCAGGGCAACACAACACACACCCAGAGGAGCACAGTGGGTCATGGAGAAACACACACAGATACAGCAGGGCAACACAACACACACCCAGAGGGGCAGGTGAGGCATGGAGAAACACACACAGATACAGCAGAGCAACACAACACACACCCAGAGGAGCACAGCGCGGCATGGAGAAACACACAAAGATACATATATAGGGGAGCAACACAACACACACCGATAGGAGCACAGTGGGGCATGAAGAAACACACACAGATACAGCAGAGCAACACAACACACACCCAGAGGAGCACAGCGCGGCATGGAGAAACACACAAAGATACATATATAGGGGAGCAACACAACACACACCGATAGGTGCACAGTGGGGCATGAAGAAACACACACAGATACAGCAGAGCAACACAACACACACCCAGAGGAGCACAGCGCGGCATGGAGAAACACACACAGATAAATATATAGGGGAGCAACACAACACACACCCATAGGAGCACAGTGGGGCATGGAGAAAAATACACAGATACAGCAGAGCAACACAACACACACCCAGAGGGGCAGGTGAGGCATGGAGAAACACACACAGATACAGCAGAGCAACACAACACACACCCAAAGGGGCAGGTCGGGCAAGGAGAAACATACACAGATACAGCAGAGCAACACAGCACACACCCAGAGGGGCAGGGTGGGGCAAGGAGAAACAAACACAGATACAGCAGAGCAACACAACACACACCCAAAGGGGCAGGTGGGGCAAGGAGAAACATACACAGATACAGCAGAGCAACACAGCACTCACCCAGAGGGGCAGGGTGTGGCATGGAGAAACACACAAAGATACAGCAGAGCACCACCACACGCACCCAGAGGGGCACAGTGCGGCATGGAGAGACACACACAGATACAGCAGAGCAACACAACACACACCCAAAGGGGCAGGGTGGGGCATGGAGAAACACACACAGATACAGCAGAGCAACACAACACGCACCCAGAGGAGCACAGTGGGGCATGGAGAAACACACACAGATACAGCAGAGCAACACCACACGCACCCAGAGGGGCACAGTGCGGCATGGAGAGACACACACAGATACAGCAGAGCAACACAACACACACCCAGAGGAGCACAGTGGGGCATGGAGAAACACACACAGATACAGCAGAGCAACACAACACACACCCAAAGGGGCAGGTGGGGCAAGGAGAAACATACACAGATACAGCAGAGCAACACAACACACACCCAAAGGGGCAGGGAGAAACACACACAGATACAGCAGAGCAACACAACACACACCCAGAGGAGCACAGCGCAGCATAGAGAAACACACACCGATACAGCAGAGCAACACAACACACACCCAGAGGAGCACAGCGCGGCATGGAGAAACACACACAGATACATATATAGGGGAGCAACACAACACACACCCATAGGAGCACAGTGGGGCATGGAGAAACACACACAGATACAGCAGGGCAACACAACACACACCCAGAGGAGCACAGTGGGGCATGGAGAAACACACACAGATACAGCAGGGCAACACAACACACACCCAGAGTGGCAGGTGAGGCATGGAGAAACACACACAGATACAGCAGAGCAACACAACACACACACAAATGGGCAGGTGGGGCAAGGAGAAACACACTCAGATACAGCAGAGCAACACAACACACACCAGTAGGAGCACAGTGGGGCATGGAGAAACACACACAGATACAGCAGAGCAACACAGCACACACCCAGAGGGGCAGGGTGGGGCATGGAGAAACACACACAGATACAGCAGAGCAACACAACACACACCGAGAGGGGCAGGTGAGGCATGGAGAAACACACACAGATACAGCAGAGCAACACAGCACACACCCAGAGGAGCACAGCGCAGCATAGAGAAACACACACCAATACAGCAGAGCAACACAACACACACCCAGAGGAGCACAGCGCGGCATGGAGAAACACACACAGATACATATATAGGGGAGCAACACAACACACACCCATAGGAGCACAGTGGGGCATGGAGAAACACACACAGATACAGCAGGGCAACACAACACACACCCAGAGAAGCACAGTGGGGCATGGAGAAACACACACAGATACAGCAGGGCAACACAACACACACCCAGAGGGGCAGGTGAGGCATGGAGAAACACACACAGATACAGCAGAGCAACACAACACACACCCAAAGGGGCAGGGAGAAACACACACAGATACAGCAGAGCAACACAACACACAACCAGAGGAGCACAGCGCGGCATGGAGAAACACACACAGATACAGCAGAGCAACACAACACACACCCAGAGGAGCACAGCGCGGCATGGAGAAACACACAAAGATACATATATAGGGGAGCAACACAACACACACCGATAGGAGCACAGTGGGGCATGGAGAAACACACACAGATACAGCAGAGCAACACAACACACACCCAGAGGAGCACAGTGGGGCATGGAGAAACACACACAGATACAGCAGAGCAACACAACACACACCCAGAGGAGCACAGTGGGGCATAGAGAAACACACACCGATACAGCAGAGCAACACAACACACACCGAGAGGAGCACAGTGGGGCATGGAGAAACACACACAGATACATATATAGGGGAGCAACACTACACACACCCATAGGAGCACAGTGGGGCATGGAGAAACACACACACATACAGCAGGGCAACACAACACACACCCAGAGGAGCACAGTGGGGCATGGAGAAACACACACAGATACAGCAGGGCAACACAACACACACCCAGAGGGGCAGGTGAGGCATGGAGAAACACACACAGATATAGCAGAGCAATACAACACACACCCAAAGGGGCAGGTGGGGCAAGGCGAAACACACACAGATACAGCAGAGCAACACAACACACACCCACAGGAGCACAGTGGGGCATGGAGAAACACACACAGATACAGCAGAGCAACACAGCACACACCCAGAGGGGCAGGGTGGGGCATGGATAAACACACACAGATACAGCAGAGCAACACAACACACACCCAGAGGGGCAGGTGAGGCATGGAGAAACACACACAGATACAGCAGAGCAACACAACACACACCCAAAGGGGCAGGGAGAAACACACACAGATACAGCAGAGCAACACAACACACACCCAGAGGAGCACAGTGGGGCATGGAGAAACACACACAGATACAGCAGGGCAACACACACCCAGAGGAGCACAGTGGGGCATGTAGAAACACACACAGATACAGCAGGGCAACACAACACACACCCAGAGGGGCAGGTGAGGCATGGAGAAACACACACAGATACAGCAGAGCAACACAACACACACCCAGAGGAGCACAGCGCGGCATGGAGAAACACACACAGATACATATATAGGGGAGCAACACAACACACACCCATAGGAGCACAGTGGGGCATGGAGAAACACACACAGATACAGCAGGGCAACACAACACACACCCAGAGAAGCACAGTGGGGCATGGAGAAACACACACAGATACAGCAGGGCAACACAACACACACCCAGAGGGGCAGGTGAGGCATGGAGAAACACACACAGATACAGCAGAGCAACACAACACACACCCAAAGGGGCAGGGAGAAACACACACAGATACAGCAGAGCAACACAACACACAACCAGAGGAGCACAGCGCGGCATGGAGAAACACACACAGATACAGCAGAGCAACACAACACACACCCAGAGGAGCACAGCGCGGCATGGAGAAACACACAAAGATACATATATAGGGGAGCAACACAACACACACCGATAGGAGCACAGTGGGGCATGGAGAAACACACACAGATACAGCAGAGCAACACAACACACACCCAGAGGAGCACAGTGGGGCATGGAGAAACACACACAGATACAGCAGAGCAACACAACACACACCCAGAGGAGCACAGTGGGGCATAGAGAAACACACACCGATACAGCAGAGCAACACAACACACACCGAGAGGAGCACAGTGGGGCATGGAGAAACACACACAGATACATATATAGGGGAGCAACACTACACACACCCATAGGAGCACAGTGGGGCATGGAGAAACACACACACATACAGCAGGGCAACACAACACACACCCAGAGGAGCACAGTGGGGCATGGAGAAACACACACAGATACAGTAGGGCAACACAACACACACCCAGAGGGGCAGGTGAGGCATGGAGAAACACACACAGATATAGCAGAGCAATACAACACACACCCAAAGGGGCAGGTGGGGCAAGGCGAAACACACACAGATACAGCAGAGCAACACAACACACACCCACAGGAGCACAGTGGGGCATGGAGAAACACACACAGATACAGCAGAGCAACACAGCACACACCCAGAGGGGCAGGGTGGGGCATGGATAAACACACACAGATACAGCAGAGCAACACAACACACACCCAGAGGGGCAGGTGAGGCATGGAGAAACACACACAGATACAGCAGAGCAACACAACACACACCCAAAGGGGCAGGGAGAAACACACACAGATACAGCAGAGCAACACAACACACACCCAGAGGAGCACAGTGGGGCATGGAGAAACACACACAGATACAGCAGGGCAACACACACCCAGAGGAGCACAGTGGGGCATGTAGAAACACACACAGATACAGCAGGGCAACACAACACACACCCAGAGGGGCAGGTGAGGCATGGAGAAACACACACAGATACAGCAGAGCAACACAACACACACCCAAAGGGGCAGGGAGAAACACACACAGATACAGCAGAGCAACACAACACACACCCAGAGGAGCACAGTGGGGCATGGAGAAACACACACAGATACAGCAGAGCAACACAACACGCACCCAGAGAGGCAGGTGAGGCATGGAGAAAAACACACAGATACAGCAGAGCAACACAACACACACCCAAAGGGGCAGGTGGGGCAAGGAGAAACATACACAGATACAGCAGAGCAACACAGCACACACCCAGAGGGGCAGGGTGGGGCATGGAGAAACACACACCGATACAGCAGAGCAACACAACACACACCCAGAGGAGCACAGCGCGGCATGGAGAAACACACACAGATACATATATAGGGGAGCAACACAATACACACCCATAGGAGCACAGTGGGGCATGGAGAAACACACACAGATACAGCAGGGCAACACAACACACACCCAGAGGAGCACAGTGGGGCATGGAGAAACACACACAGATACAGCAGGGAACACAACACACACCCAGAGTGGCAGGTGAGGCATGGAGAAACACACACAGATACAGCAGAGCAACACAACACACACCCAAAGGGGCAGGTGGGGCAAGGAGAAACACACACAGATACAGCAGAGCAACACAACACACCCATAGGAGCACAGTGGGGCATGGAGAAACACACACAGATACAGCAGAGCAACACAGCACACACCCAGAGGGGCAGGGTGGGGCATGGAGAAACACACACAGATACAGCAGAGCAAGACAACACACACCCAGAGGGGCAGGTGAGGCATGGAGAAACACACACAGATACAGCAGAGCAACACAGCACACACCCAGAGGAGCACAGCGCAGCATAGAGAAACACACACCGATACAGCAGAGCAACACAACACACACCCAGAGGAGGACAGCGCGGCATGGAGAAACACACACAGATACATATATAGGGGAGCAACACAACACACACCCATAGGAGCACAGTGGGGCATGGAGAAACACACACAGATACAGCAGGGCAACACAACACACACGCAGAGGAGCACAGTGGGGCATGGAGAAACACACACAGATACAGCAGGGCAACACAACACACACCCAGAGGGGCAGGTGAGGCATGGAGAAACACACACAGATACAGCAGAGCAACACAATACACACCCAAAGGGGCAGGGAGAAACACACACAGATACAGCAGAGCAACACAACACACACCCTGAGGAGCACAGTGCTGCATGGAGAAACACACACAGATACAGCAGAGCAACACAACACACACCCAGAGGAGCACAGCGCGGCATGGAGAAAGACACAAAGATACATATATAGGCGAGCAACAAAACACACACCGATAGGAGCACAGTGGGGCATGGAGAAACACACACAGATACAGCAGAGCAACACAACACACACCCAGAGGAGCACAGTGGGACATGGAGAAACACACACAGATACAGCAGAACAACACAGCACACATCCAGAGGAGCACAGTGGGGCATGGAGAAACACACACAGATACAGCAGGGCAACACAACACACACCCAGAGGAGCACAGTGGGGCATGTAGAAACACACACAGATACAGCAGGGCAACACAACACACACCCAGAGGGGCAGGTGAGGCATGGAGAAACACACACAGATACAGCAGAGCAACACAACACACACCCAAAGGGGCAGGGAGAAACACACACAGATACAGCAGAGCAACACAACACACACCCAGAGGAGCACAGTGGGGCATGGAGAAACACACACAGATACAGCAGAGCAACACAACACACACCCAGAGAGGTAGGTGAGGCATGGAGAAAAACACACAGATACAGCAGAGCAACACAACACACACACAAAGGGGCAGGTGGGGCAAGGAGAAACATACACAGATACAGCAGAGCAACACAGCACACTCCCAGAGGGGCAGGGTGGGGCATGGAGAAACACACACAGATACAGCAGAGCAACACAACACACACCCAGAGGAGGACAGCGCAGCATAGAGAAACACACACCGATACAGCAGAGCAACACAACACACACCCAGAGGAGCACAGCGCGGCATGGAGAAACACACACAGATACATATATAGGGGAGCAACACAATACACACCCATAGGAGCACAGTGGGGCATGGAGAAACACACACAGATACAGCAGGGCAACACAACACACACCCAGAGGAGCACAGTGGGGCATGGAGAAACACACACAGATACAGCAGGGCAACAATACACACACACCCAGAGTGGCAGGTGAGGCATGGAGAAACACACACAGATACAGCAGAGCAACACAACACACACCCAAAGGGGCAGGTGGGGCAAGGAGAAACACACACAGATACAGCAGAGCAACACAACACACACCCATAGGAGCACAGTGGGGCATGGAGAAACACACACAGATACAGCAGAGCAACACAGCACACACCCAGAGGGGCAGGGTGGGGCATGGAGAAACACACACAGATACAGCAGAGCAACACAACACACACCCAGAGGGGCAGGTGAGGCATGGAGAAACACACACAGATACAGCAGAGCAACACAGCACACACCCAGAGGAGCACAGCGCAGCATAGAGAAACACACACCGATACAGCAGAGCAACACAACACACACCCAGAGGAGGACAGCGCGGCATGGAGAAACACACACAGATACATATATAGGGGAGCAACACAACATACACCCATAGGAGCACAGTGGGGCATGGAGAAACACACACAGATACAGCAGGGCAACACAACACACACCCAGAGGAGCACAGTGGGGCATGGAGAAACACACACAGATACAGCAGGGCAACACAACACACACCCAGAGGGGCAGGTGAGGCATGGAGAAACACACACAGATACAGCAGAGCAACACAACACATACCCAAAGTGGCAGGGAGAAACACACACAGATACAGCAGAGCAACACAACACACACCCTGAGGAGCACAGTGCTGCATGGAGAAACACACACAGATACAGCAGAGCAACACAACACACACCCAGAGGAGCACAGCGCGGCATGGAGAAAGACACAAAGATACATATATAGGGGAGCAACAAAACACACACCGATAGGAGCACAGTGGGGCATGGAGAAACACACACAGATACAGCAGAGCAACACAACACACACCCAGAGGAGCACAGTGGGGCATGGAGAAACACATACAGATACAGCAGAACAACACAGCACACATCCAGAGGAGCACAGTGGGACATGGAGAAACACACACAGATACAGCAGGGCAACACAACACACACCCAGAGGAGCACAGTGGGGCATGGAGAAACACACATAGATACAGCAGAGCAACACAGCACACACCCAGAGGAACACAGCGGAGCATAGAGAAACACACACCGATACAGCAGAGCAACACAACACACACCGAGAGGAGCACAGTGGGGCATGGAGAAACACACACAGATACATATATAGGGGAGCAACACTACACACACCCATAGGAGCACAGTGGGGCATGGAGAAACACACACAGATACAGCAGAGCAACACAGCACACACCCAGAGGGGCAGGGTGGGGCATGGAGAAACACACACAGATACAGCAGAGCAACACAACACACACACCCAGAGGGGCAGGTGAGGCATGGAGAAGCACACACAGATACAGCAGAGCAACACAGCACACAACCAGAGGAGCACAGCGCAGCATAGAGAAACACCCACCGACACAGCAGAGCAACACAACACACACCCAGAGAAGCACAGCGCGGCATGGAGAAACACACACAGATACATATATAGGGGAGCAACACAACACACACCCATAGGAGCACAGTGGGGCATGGAGAAACACACACAGATACAGCAAGGCAACACAACACAACACACACCCAGAGGAGCACAGTGGGGCATGGAGAAACACACACAGATACAGCAGAGCAACACCACACGCACCCAGAGGGGCACAGTGCGGCATGGAGAGACACACACAGATACAGCAGAGCAACACAACACACACCCAGAGGAGCACAGTGGGGCATGGAGAAACACACACAGATACAGCAGAGCAACACAACACACACCCAGAGAGGCAGGTGAGGCATGGAGAAACACACACAGATACAGCAGAGCAACACAACACACACCCAAAGGGGCAGGTGGGGCAAGGAGAAACATACACAGATACAGCAGAGCAACACAACACACACCCAAAGGGGCAGGGAGAAACACACACAGATACAGCAGAGCAACACAACACACACCCAGAGGAGCACAGCGCAGCATAGAGAAACACACACCGATACAGCAGAGCAACACAACACACACCCAGAGGAGCACAGCGCGGCATGGAGAAACACACACAGATACATATATAGGGGAGCAACACAACACACACCCATAGGAGCACAGTGGGGCATGGAGAAACAGACACAGATACAGCAGGGCAACACAACACACACCCAGAGGAGCACAGTGGGGCATGGAGAAACACACACAGATACAGCAGGGCAACACAACACACACCCAGAGTGGCAGGTGAGGCATGGAGAAACACACACAGATACAGCAGAGCAACACAACACACACACAAATGGGCAGGTGGGGCAAGGAGAAACACACTCAGATACAGCAGAGCAACACAACACACACCAGTAGGAGCACAGTGGGGCATGGAGAAACACACACAGATACAGCAGAGCAACACAGCACACACCCAGAGGGGCAGGGTGGGGCATGGAGAAACACACACAGATACAGCAGAGCAACACAACACACACCCAAAGGGGCAGGGAGAAACACACACAGATACAGCAGAGCAACACAACACACACCCAGAGGAGCACAGTGGGGCATGGAGAAACACACACAGATACAGCAGGGCAACACACACCCAGAGGAGCACAGTGGGGCATGTAGAAACACACACAGATACAGCAGGGCAACACAACACACACCCAGAGGGGCAGGTGAGGCATGGAGAAACACACACAGATACAGCAGAGCAACACAACACACACCCAGAGGAGCACAGCGCGACATGGAGAAACACACACAGATACATATATAGGGGAGCAACACAACACACACCCACAGGAGCACAGTGGGGCATGGAGAAACACACACAGATACAGCAGGGCAACACAACACACACCCAGAGAAGCACAGTGGGGCATGGAGAAACACACACAGATACAGCAGGGCAACACAACACACACCCAGAGGGGCAGGTGAGGCATGGAGAAACACACACAGATACAGCAGAGCAACACAACACACACCCAAAGGGGCAGGGAGAAACACACACAGATACAGCAGAGCAACACAACACACAACCAGAGGAGCACAGCGCGGCATGGAGAAACACACACAGATACAGCAGAGCAACACAACACACACCCAGAGGAGCACAGCGCGGCATGGAGAAACACACAAAGATACATATATAGGGGAGCAACACAACACACACCGATAGGAGCACAGTGGGGCATGGAGAAACACACACAGATACAGCAGAGCAACACAACACACACCCAGAGGAGCACAGTGGGGCATAGAGAAACACACACCGATACAGCAGAGCAACACAACACACACCGAGAGGAGCACAGTGGGGCATGGAGAAACACACACAGATACATATATAGGGGAGCAACACTACACACACCCATAGGAGCACAGTGGGGCCTGGAGAAACACACACACATACAGCAGGGCAACACAACACACACCCAGAGGAGCACAGTGGGGCATGAAGAAACACACACAGATACAGCAGGGCAACACAACACACACCCAGAGGGGCAGGTGAGGCATGGAGAAACACACACAGATATAGCAGAGCAATACAACACACACCCAAAGGGGCAGGTGGGGCAAGGCGAAACACACACAGATACAGCAGAGCAACACAACACACACCCACAGGAGCACAGTGGGGCATGGAGAAACACACACAGATACAGCAGAGCAACACAGCACACACCCAGAGGGGCAGGGTGGGGCATGGATAAACACACACAGATACAGCAGAGCAACACAACACACACCCAGAGGGGCAGGTGAGGCATGGAGAAACACACACAGATACAGCAGAGCAACACAACACACACCCAAAGGGGCAGGGAGAAACACACACAGATACAGCAGAGCAACACAACACACACCCAGAGGAGCACAGTGGGGCATGGAGAAACACACACAGATACAGCAGGGCAACACACACCCAGAGGAGCACAGTGGGGCATGTAGAAACACACACAGATACAGCAGGGCAACACAACACACACCCAGAGGGGCAGGTGAGGCATGGAGAAACACACACAGATACAGCAGAGCAACACAACACACACCCAAAGGGGCAGGGAGAAACACACACAGATACAGCAGAGCAACACAACACACACCCAGAGGAGCACAGTGGGGCATGGAGAAACACACACAGATACAGCAGAGCAACACAACACACACCCAGAGAGGCAGGTCAGGCATGGAGAAAAACACACAGATACAGCAGAGCAACACAACACACACCCAAAGGGGCAGGTGGGGCAAGGAGAAACATACACAGATACAGCAGAGCAACACAGCACACACCCAGAGGGGCAGGGTGGGGCATGGAGAAACACACACCGATACAGCAGAGCAACACAACACACACCCAGAGGAGCACAGCGCGGCATGGAGAAACACACACAGATACATATATAGGGGAGCAACACAATACACACCCATAGGAGCACAGTGGGGCATGGAGAAACACACACAGATACAGCAGGGCAACACAACACACACCCAGAGGAGCACAGTGGGGCATGGAGAAACACACACAGATACAGCAGGGCAACACAACACACACCCAGAGTGGCAGGTGAGGCATGGAGAAACACACACAGATACAGCAGAGCAACACAACACACACCCAAAGGGGCAGGTGGGGCAAGGAGAAACACACACAGATACAGCAGAGCAACACAACACACACCCATAGGAGCACAGTGGGGCATGGAGAAACAGACACAGATACAGCAGAGCAACACAGCACACACCCAGAGGGGCAGGGTGGGGCATGGAGAAACACACACAGATACAGCAGAGCAAGACAACACACACCCAGAGGGGCAGGTGAGGCATGGAGAAACACACACAGATACAGCAGAGCAACACAGCACACACCCAGAGGAGCACAGCGCAGCATAGAGAAACACACACCGATACAGCAGAGCAACACAACACACACCCAGAGGAGGACAGCGCGGCATGGAGAAACACACACAGATACATATATAGGGGAGCAACACAACACACACCCATAGGAGCACAGTGGGGCATGGAGAAACACACACAGATACAGCAGGGCAACACAACACACACCCAGAGGAGCACAGTGGGGCATGGAGAAACACACACAGATACAGCAGGGCAACACAACACACACCCAGAGGGGCAGGTGAGGCATGGAGAAACACACACAGATACAGCAGAGCAACACAACACACACCCAAAGGGGCAGGGAGAAACACACACAGATACAGCAGAGCAACACAACACACACCCTGAGGAGCACAGTGCTGCATGGAGAAACACACACAGATACAGCAGAGCAACACAACACACACCCAGAGGAGCACAGCGCGGCATGGAGAAAGACACAAAGATACATATATAGGCGAGCAACAAAACACACACCGATAGGAGCACAGTGGGGCATGGAGAAACACACACAGATACAGCAGAGCAACACAACACACACCCAGAGGGGCACAGTGGGACATGGAGAAACACACACAGATACAGCAGAACAACACAGCACACATCCAGAGGAGCACAGTGGGGCATGGAGAAACACACACAGATACAGCAGGGCAACACAACACACACCCAGAGGAGCACAGTGGGGCATGTAGAAACACACACAGATACAGCAGGGCAACACAACACACACCCAGAGGGGCAGGTGAGGCATGGAGAAACACACACAGATACAGCAGAGCAACACAACACACACCCAAAGGGGCAGGGAGAAACACACACAGATACAGCAGAGCAACACAACACACACCCAGAGGAGCACAGTGGGGCATGGAGAAACACACACAGATACAGCAGAGCAACACAACACACACCCAGAGAGGTAGGTGAGGCATGGAGAAAAACACACAGATACAGCAGAGCAACACAACACACACCCAAAGGGGCAGGTGGGGCAAGGAGAAACATACACAGATACAGCAGAGCAACACAGCACACTCCCAGAGGGGCAGGGTGGGGCATGGAGAAACACACACAGATACAGCAGAGTAACACAACACACACCCAGAGGAGGACAGCGCAGCATAGAGAAACACACACCGATACAGCAGAGCAACACAACACACACCCAGAGGAGCACAGCGCGGCATGGAGAAACACACACAGATACATATATAGGGGAGCAACACAATACACACCCATAGGAGCACAGTGGGGCATGGAGAAACACACACAGATACAGCAGGGCAACACAACACACACCCAGAGGAGCACAGTGGGGCATGGAGAAACACACACAGATACAGCAGGGCAACAATACACACACACCCAGAGTGGCAGGTGAGACATGGAGAAACACACACAGATACAGCAGAGCAACACAACACACACCCAAAGGGGCAGGTGGGGCAAGGAGAAACACACACAGATACAGCAGAGCAACACAACACACACCCATAGGAGCACAGTGGGGCATGGAGAAACACACACAGATACAGCAGAGCAACACAGCACACACCCAGAGGGGCAGGGTGGGGCATGGAGAAACACACACAGATACAGCAGAGCAACACAACACACACCCAGAGGGGCAGGTGAGGCATGGAGAAACACACACAGATACACCAGAGCAACACAGCACACACCCAGAGGAGCACAGCGCAGCATAGAGAAACACACACCGATACAGCAGAGCAACACAACACACACCCAGAGGAGGACAGCGCGGCATGGAGAAACACACACAGATACATATATAGGGGAGCAACACAACATACACCCATAGGAGCACAGTGGGGCATGGAGAAACACACACAGATACAGCAGGGCAGCACAACACACACCCAGAGGAGCACAGTGGGGCATGGAGAAACACACACAGATACAGCAGGGCAACACAACACACACCCAGAGGGGCAGGTGAGGCATGGAGAAACACACACAGATACAGCAGAGCAACACAACACACACCCAAAGTGGCAGGGAGAAACACACACAGATACAGCAGAGCAACACAACACACACCCTGAGGAGCACAGTGCTGCATGGCGAAACACACACAGATACAGCAGAGCAACACAACACACACCCAGAGGAGCACAGCGCGGCATGGAGAAAGACACAAAGATACATATATAGGGGAGCAACAAAACACACACCGATAGGAGCACAGTGGGGCATGGAGAAACACACACAGATACAGCAGAGCAACACAACACACACCCAGAGGAGCACAGTGGGGCATGGAGAAACACATACAGATACAGCAGAACAACACAGCACACATCCAGAGGAGCACAGTGGGACATGGAGAAACACACACAGATACAGCAGGGCAACACAACACACACCCAGAGGAGCACAGTGGGGCATGGAGAAACACACATAGATACAGCAGAGCAACACAGCACACACCCAGAGGAACACAGCGGAGCATAGAGAAACACACACCGATACAGCAGAGCAACACAACACACACCGAGAGGAGCACAGTGGGGCATGGAGAAACACACACAGATACATATATAGGGGAGCAACACTACACACACCCATAGGAGCACAGTGGGGCATGGAGAAACACACACAGATACAGCAGAGCAACACAGCACACACCCAGAGGGGCAGGGTGGGGCATGGAGAAACACACACAGATACAGCAGAGCAACACAACACACACACCCAGAGGGGCAGTTGAGGCATGGAGAAGCACACACAGATACAGCAGAGCAACACAGCACACAACCAGAGGAGCACAGCGCAGCATAGAGAAACACCCACCGACACAGCAGAGCAACACAACACACACCCAGAGAAGCACAGCGCGGCATGGAGAAACACACACAGATACATATATAGGGGAGCAACACAACACACACCCATAGGAGCACAGTGGGGCATGGAGAAACACACACAGATACAGCAAGGCAACACAACACAACACACACCCAGAGGAGCACAGTGGGGCATGGAGAAACACACACAGATACAGCAGAGCAACACCACACGCACCCAGAGGGGCACAGTGCGGCATGGAGAGACACACACAGATACAGCAGAGCAACACAACACACACCCAGAGGAGCACAGTGGGGCATGGAGAAACACACACAGATACAGCAGAGCAACACAACACACACCCAGAGAGGCAGGTGAGGCATGGAGAAACACACACAGATACAGCAGAGCAACACAACACACACCCAAAGGGGCAGGTGGGGCAAGGAGAAACATACACAGATACAGCAGAGCAACACAACACACACCCAAAGGGGCAGGGAGAAACACACACAGATACAGCAGAGCAACACAACACACACCCAGAGGAGCACAGCGCAGCATAGAGAAACACACACCGATACAGCAGAGCAACACAACACACACCCAGAGGAGCACAGCGCGGCATGGAGAAACACACACAGATACATATATAGGGGAGCAACACAACACACACCCATAGGAGCACAGTGGGGCATGGAGAAACACACACAGATACAGCAGGGCAACACAACACACACCCAGAGGAGCACAGTGGGGCATGGAGAAACACACACAGATACAGCAGGGCAACACAACACACACCCAGAGTGGCAGGTGAGGCATGGAGAAACACACACAGATACAGCAGAGCAACACACCACACACACAAATGGGCAGGTGGGGCAAGGAGAAACACACTCAGATACAGCAGAGCAACACAACACACACCAGTAGGAGCACAGTGGGGCATGGAGAAACACACACAGATACAGCAGAGCAACACAGCACACACCCAGAGGGGCAGGGTGGGGCATGGAGAAACACACACAGATACAGCAGAGCAACACAACACACACCGAGAGGGGCAGGTGAGGCATGGAGAAACACACACAGATACAGCAGAGCAACACAGCACACACCCAGAGGAGCACAGCGCAGCATAGAGAAACACACACCAATACAGCAGAGCAACACAACACACACCCAGAGGAGCACAGCGCGGCATGGAGAAACACACACAGATACATATATAGGGGAGCAACACAACACACACCCATAGGAGCACAGTGGGGCATGGAGAAACACACACAGATACAGCAGGGCAACACAACACACACCCAGAGAAGCACAGTGGGGCATGGAGAAACACACACAGATACAGCAGGGCAACACAACACACACCCAGAGGGGCAGGTGAGGCATGGAGAAACACACACAGATACAGCAGAGCAACACAACACACACCCAAAGGGGCAGGGAGAAACACACACAGATACAGCAGAGCAACACAACACACAACCAGAGGAGCACAGCGCGGCATGGAGAAACACACACAGATACAGCAGAGCAACACAACACACACCCAGAGGAGCACAGCGCGGCATGGAGAAACACACAAAGATACATATATAGGGGAGCAACACAACACACACCGATAGGAGCACAGTGGGGCATGGAGAAACACACACAGATACAGCAGAGCAACACAACACACACCCAGAGGAGCACAGTGGGGCATGGAGAAACACACACAGATACAGCAGAGCAACACAACACACACCCAGAGGAGCACAGTGGGGCATAGAGAAACACACACCGATACAGCAGAGCAACACAACACACACCGAGAGGAGCACAGTGGGGCATGGAGAAACACACACAGATATAGCAGAGCAATACAACACACACCCAAAGGGGCAGGTGGGGCAAGGCGAAACACACACAGATACAGCAGAGCAACACAACACACACCCACAGGAGCACAGTGGGGCATGGAGAAACACACACAGATACAGCAGAGCAACACAGCACACACCCAGAGGGGCAGGGTGGGGCATGGATAAACACACACAGATACAGCAGAGCAACACAACACACACCCAGAGGGGCAGGTGAGGCATGGAGAAACACACACAGATACAGCAGAGCAACACAACACACACCCAAAGGGGCAGGGAGAAACACACACAGATACAGCAGAGCAACACAACACACACCCAGAGGAGCACAGTGGGGCATGGAGAAACACACACAGATACAGCAGGGCAACACACACCCAGAGGAGCACAGTGGGGCATGTAGAAACACACACAGATATAGCAGGGCAACACAACACACACCCAGAGGGGCAGGTGAGGCATGGAGAAACACACACAGATACAGCAGAGCAACACAACACACACCCAAAGGGGCAGGGAGAAACACACACAGATACAGCAGAGCAACACAACACACACCCAGAGGAGCACAGTGGGGCATGGAGAAACACACACAGATACAGCAGAGCAACACAACACACACCCAGAGAGGCAGGTGAGGCATGGAGAAAAACACACAGATACAGCAGAGCAACACAACACACACCCAAAGGGGCAGGTGGGGCAAGGAGAAACATACACAGATACAGCAGAGCAACACAGCACACACCCAGAGGGGCAGGGTGGGGCATGGAGAAACACACACCGATACAGCAGAGCAACACAACACACACCCAGAGGAGCACAGCGCGGCATGGAGAAACACACACAGATACATATATAGGGGAGCAACACAATACACACCCATAGGAGCACAGTGGGGCATGGAGAAACACACACAGATACAGCAGGGCAACACAACACACACCCAGAGGAGCACAGTGGGGCATGGAGAAACACACACAGATACAGCAGGGCAACACAACACACACCCAGAGTGGCAGGTGAGGCATGGAGAAACACACACAGATACAGCAGAGCAACACAACACACACCCAAAGGGGCAGGTGGGGCAAGGAGAAACACACACAGATACAGCAGAGCAACACAACACACACCCATAGGAGCACAGTGGGGCATGGAGAAACACACACAGATACAGCAGAGCAACACAGCACACACCCAGAGGGGCAGGGTGGGGCATGGAGAAACACACACAGATACAGCAGAGCAAGACAACACACACCCAGAGGGGCAGGTGAGGCATGGAGAAACACACACAGATACAGCAGAGCAACACAGCACACACCCAGAGGAGCACAGCGCAGCATAGAGAAACACACACCGATACAGCAGAGCAACACAACACACACCCAGAGGAGGACAGCGCGGCATGGAGAAACACACACAGATACATATATAGGGGAGCAACACAACACACACCCATAGGAGCACAGTGGGGCATGGAGAAACACACACAGATACAGCAGGGCAACACAACACACACCCAGAGGAGCACAGTGGGGCATGGAGAAACACACACAGATACAGCAGGGCAACACAACACACACCCAGAGGGGCAGGTGAGGCATGGAGAAACACACACAGATACAGCAGAGCAACACAACACACACCCAAAGGGGCAGGGAGAAACACACACAGATACAGCAGAGCAACACAACACACACCCTGAGGAGCACAGTGCTGCATGGAGAAACACACACAGATACAGCAGAGCAACACAACACACACCCAGAGGAGCACAGCGCGGCATGGAGAAAGACACAAAGATACATATCTAGGCGAGCAACAAAACACACACCGATAGGAGCACAGTGGGGCATGGAGAAACACACACAGATACAGCAGAGCAACACAACACACACCCAGAGGAGCACAGTGGGACATGGAGAAACACACACAGATACAGCAGAACAACACAGCACACATCCAGAGGAGCACAGTGGGGCATGGAGAAACACACACAGATACAGCAGGGCAACACAACACACACCCAGAGGAGCACAGTGGGGCATGTAGAAACACACACAGATACAGCAGGGCAACACAACACACACCCAGAGGGGCAGGTGAGGCATGGAGAAACACACACAGATACAGCAGAGCAACACAACACACACCCAAAGGGGCAGGGAGAAACACACACAGATACAGCAGAGCAACACAACACACACCCAGAGGAGCACAGTGGGGCATGGAGAAACACACACAGATACAGCAGAGCAACACAACACACACCCAGAGAGGTAGGTGAGGCATGGAGAAAAACACACAGATACAGCAGAGCAACACAACACACACCCAAAGGGGCAGGTGGGGCAAGGAGAAACATACACAGATACAGCAGAGCAACACAGCACACACCCAGAGGGGCAGGGTGGGGCATGGAGAAACACACACAGATACAGCAGAGCAACACAACACACACCCAGAGGAGGACAGCGCAGCATAGAGAAACACACACCGATACAGCAGAGCAACACAACACACACCCAGAGGAGCACAGCGCGGCATGGAGAAACACACACAGATACATATATAGGGGAGCAACACAATACACACCCATAGGAGCACAGTGGGGCATGGAGAAACACACACAGATACAGCAGGGCAACACAACACACACCCAGAGGAGCACAGTGGGGCATGGAGAAACACACACAGATACAGCAGGGCAACACAACACACACCCAGAGTGGCAGGTGAGGCATGGAGAAACACACACAGATACAGCAGAGCAACACAACACACACCCAAAGGGGCAGGTGGGGCAAGGAGAAACACACACAGATACAGCAGAGCAACACAACACACACCCATAGGAGCACAGTGGGGCATGGAGAAACACACACAGATACAGCAGAGCAACACAGCACACACCCAGAGGGGCAGGGTGGGGCATGGAGAAACACACACAGATACAGCAGAGCAACACAACACACACCAAGAGGGGCAGGTGAGGCATGGAGAAACACACACAGATACAGCAGAGCAACACAGCACACACCCAGAGGAGCACAGCGCAGCATAGAGAAACACACACCGATACAGCAGAGCAACACAACACACACCCAGAGGAGGACAGCGCGGCATGGAGAAACACACACAGATACATATATAGGGGAGCAACACAACATACACCCATAGGAGCACAGTGGGGCATGGAGAAACACACACAGATACAGCAGGGCAACACAACACACACCCAGAGGAGCACAGTGGGGCATGGAGAAACACACACAGATACAGCAGGGCAACACAACACACACCCAGAGAGGCAGGTGAGGCATGGAGAAAAACACACAGATACAGCAGAGCAACACAACACACACCCAAAGGGGCAGGTGGGGCAAGGAGAAACATACACAGATACAGCAGAGCAACACAGCACACACCCAGAGGGGCAGGGTGGGGCATGGAGAAACACACACCGATACAGCAGAGCAACACAACACACACCCAGAGGAGCACAGCGCGGCATGGAGAAACACACACAGATACATATATAGGGGAGCAACACAATACACACCCATAGGAGCACAGTGGGGCATGGAGAAACACACACAGATACAGCAGGGCAACACAACACACACCCAGAGGAGCACAGTGGGGCATGGAGAAACACACACAGATACAGCAGGGCAACACAACACACACCCAGAGTGGCAGGTGAGGCATGGAGAAACACACACAGATACAGCAGAGCAACACAACACACACCCAAAGGGGCAGGTGGGGCAAGGAGAAACACACACAGATACAGCAGAGCAACACAACACACACCCATAGGAGCACAGTGGGGCATGGAGAAACACACACAGATACAGCAGAGCAACACAGCACACACCCAGAGGGGCAGGGTGGGGCATGGAGAAACACACACAGATACAGCAGAGCAAGACAACACACACCCAGAGGGGCAGGTGAGGCATGGAGAAACACACACAGATACAGCAGAGCAACACAGCACACACCCAGAGGAGCACAGCGCAGCATAGAGAAACACACACCGATACAGCAGAGCAACACAACACACACCCAGAGGAGGACAGCGCGGCATGGAGAAACACACACAGATACATATATAGGGGAGCAACACAACACACACCCATAGGAGCACAGTGGGGCATGGAGAAACACACACAGATACAGCAGGGCAACACAACACACACCCAGAGGAGCACAGTGGGGCATGGAGAAACACACACAGATACAGCAGGGCAACACAACACACACCCAGAGGGGCAGGTGAGGCATGGAGAAACACACACAGATACAGCAGAGCAACACAACACACACCCAAAGGGGCAGGGAGAAACACACACAGATACAGCAGAGCAACACAACACACACCCTGAGGAGCACAGTGCTGCATGGAGAAACACACACAGATACAGCAGAGCAACACAACACACACCCAGAGGAGCACAGCGCGGCATGGAGAAAGACACAAAGATACATATCTAGGCGAGCAACAAAACACACACCGATAGGAGCACAGTGGGGCATGGAGAAACACACACAGATACAGCAGAGCAACACAACACACACCCAGAGGAGCACAGTGGGACATGGAGAAACACACACAGATACAGCAGAACAACACAGCACACATCCAGAGGAGCACAGTGGGGCATGGAGAAACACACACAGATACAGCAGGGCAACACAACACACACCCAGAGGAGCACAGTGGGGCATGTAGAAACACACACAGATACAGCAGGGCAACACAACACACACCCAGAGGGGCAGGTGAGGCATGGAGAAACACACACAGATACAGCAGAGCAACACAACACACACCCAAAGGGGCAGGGAGAAACACACACAGATACAGCAGAGCAACACAACACACACCCAGAGGAGCACAGTGGGGCATGGAGAAACACACACAGATACAGCAGAGCAACACAACACACACCCAGAGAGGTAGGTGAGGCATGGAGAAAAACACACAGATACAGCAGAGCAACACAACACACACCCAAAGGGGCAGGTGGGGCAAGGAGAAACATACACAGATACAGCAGAGCAACACAGCACACACCCAGAGGGGCAGGGTGGGGCATGGAGAAACACACACAGATACAGCAGAGCAACACAACACACACCCAGAGGAGGACAGCGCAGCATAGAGAAACACACACCGATACAGCAGAGCAACACAACACACACCCAGAGGAGCACAGCGCGGCATGGAGAAACACACACAGATACATATATAGGGGAGCAACACAATACACACCCATAGGAGCACAGTGGGGCATGGAGAAACACACACAGATACAGCAGGGCAACACAACACACACCCAGAGGAGCACAGTGGGGCATGGAGAAACACACACAGATACAGCAGGGCAACACAACACACACCCAGAGTGGCAGGTGAGGCATGGAGAAACACACACAGATACAGCAGAGCAACACAACACACACCCAAAGGGGCAGGTGGGGCAAGGAGAAACACACACAGATACAGCAGAGCAACACAACACACACCCATAGGAGCACAGTGGGGCATGGAGAAACACACACAGATACAGCAGAGCAACACAGCACACACCCAGAGGGGCAGGGTGGGGCATGGAGAAACACACACAGATACAGCAGAGCAACACAACACACACCAAGAGGGGCAGGTGAGGCATGGAGAAACACACACAGATACAGCAGAGCAACACAGCACACACCCAGAGGAGCACAGCGCAGCATAGAGAAACACACACCGATACAGCAGAGCAACACAACACACACCCAGAGGAGGACAGCGCGGCATGGAGAAACACACACAGATACATATATAGGGGAGCAACACAACATACACCCATAGGAGCACAGTGGGGCATGGAGAAACACACACAGATACAGCAGGGCAACACAACACACACCCAGAGGAGCACAGTGGGGCATGGAGAAACACACACAGATACAGCAGGGCAACACAACACACACCCAGAGGGGCAGGTGAGGCATGGAGAAACACACACAGATACAGCAGAGCAACACAACACACACCCAAAGTGGCAGGGAGAAACACACACAGATACAGCAGAGCAACACAACACACACCCTGAGGAGCACAGTGCTGCATGGAGAAACACACACAGATACAGCAGAGCAACACAACACACACCCAGAGGAGCACAGCGCGGCATGGAGAAAGACACAAAGATACATATATAGGCGAGCAACAAAACACACACCGATAGGAGCACAGTGGGGCATGGAGAAACACACACAGATACAGCAGAGCAACACAACACACACCCAGATGAGCACAGTGGGGCATGGAGAAACACATACAGATACAGCAGAACAACACAGCACACATCCAGAGGAGCACAGTGGGACATGGAGAAACACACACAGATACAGCAGGGCAACACAACACACACCCAGAGGAGCACAGTGGGGCATGGAGAAACACACATAGATACAGCAGAGCAACACAGCACACACCCAGAGGAACACAGCAGAGCATAGAGAAACACACACCGATACAGCAGAGCAACACAACACACACCGAGAGGAGCACAGTGGGGCATGGAGAAACACACACAGATACATATATAGGGGAGCAACACTACACACACCCATAGGAGCACAGTGGGGCATGGAGAAACACACACAGATACAGCAGAGCAACACAGCACACACCCAGAGGGGCAGGGTGGGGCATGGAGAAACACACACAGATACAGCAGAGCAACACAACACACACACCCAGAGGGGCAGGTGAGGCATGGAGAAGCACACACAGATACAGCAGAGCAACACAGCACACAACCAGAGGAGCACAGCGCAGCATAGAGAAACACCCACCGACACAGCAGAGCAACACAACACACACCCAGAGAAGCACAGCGCGGCATGGAGAAACACACACAGATACATATATAGGGGAGCAACACAACACACACCCATAGGAGCACAGTGGGGCATGGAGAAACACACACAGATACAGCAAGGCAACACAACACAACACACACCCAGAGGAGCACAGTGGGGCATGGAGAAACACACACAGATACAGCAGGGCAATACAACACACACCCAGAGGGGCAGGTGAGGCATGGAGAAACACACACAGATACAGCAGATCAACACAACACACACCCAGAGGAGCACAGCGCGGCATGGAGAAAAACACACAGATACAGCAGAGCAACACAACACACACCCAGAGGAGCACAGCGCGGCATGGAGAAACACACAAAGATACATATATAGGGGAGCAACAAAACACACACCGATAGGAGCACAGTGGGCATGGAGAAACACACACAGATACAGCAGAGCAACACAATACACACCCAGAGGAGCACAGTGGGGCATGGAGAAACATACACACATACAGCAGAACAACACAACACACACCCAGAGGATCACAGTGGGGCATGGAGAAACACACACACATACAGCAGAGCAACACAGCACACACCCAGAGGAGCACAGCACAACATAGAGAAACACACACTGATACAGCAGAGCAACACAACATACATCCAGAGGAGCACAGCGCGGCATGGAGAAACACACATAGATACATATATAGGGGAGCAACACAACACACACCCATAGGAGCACAGTGGGGTATGGAGAATTACACACAGATACAGCAGGGCAACACAACACACACCGAGAGGAGCACAGTGGGGCATGGAGAAACACACACAGATACAGCAGGGCAACACAACACACACCCAGAGGGGCAGGTCAGGCATGGAGAAACACACACATATACAGCAGAGCAACACAACACACACCCAAAGGGGCATGGAGAAACACACACAGATACAGCAGAGCAACACAATACACACCCAGAGGAGCACAGTGGGGCATGGAGAAACATACACACATACAGCAGAACAACACAACACACACCCAGAGGATCACAGTGGGGCATGGAGAAACACACACACATACAGCAGAGCAACACAGCACACACCCAGAGGAGCACAGCGCAACATAGAGAAACACACACTGATACAGCAGAGCAACACAACACACACCCAGAGGAGCACAGCGCGGCATGGAGAAACACACACAGATACATATATAGGGGAGCAACACAACACACACCCATAGGAGCACAGTGGGGCATGGAGAAACACACACAGATACAGCAGGGCAACACAACACACACCGAGAGGAGCACAGTGGGGCATGGAGAAACACACACAGATACAGCAGGGCAACACAACACACACCCAGAGGGGCAGGTGAGGCATGGAGAAACACACACATATACAGCAGAGCAACACAACACACACCCAAAGGGGCAGGGAGAAACACACACAGATACAGCAGAGCAACACAACACACACCCAGAGGAGCACAGTGCGGCATGGAGAAACACACACAGATACAGCAGGGCAACACAACACACACCCAGAGGAGCACAGCGCGGCATGGAGAAACACACAAAGATACATATATAGGGGAGCAACACAACACACACCGATAGGAGCACAGTTGGGCATGAAGAAACACACACAGATACAGCAGAGCAACACAACACACACCCAGAGGAGCACAGTGGGGCATGGAGAAACACACACAGATACAGCAGAACAACACAGCACACACCCAGAGGAGCACAGTGGGGCATGGAGAAACACACACAGATACAGCAGAGCAACACAGCACACACCCAGAGGGGCAGGGTGGGGCATGGAGAAACACACACAGATACAGCAGAGCAACACAGCACACAACCAGAGGGGCAGGTGAGGCATGGAGAAACACACACAGATACAGCAGAACAACACAGCACACACCTAGAGGAGCACAGTGGGGCATGGAGAAACACACACAGATACAGCAGATCAACAAAGCACACACCCAGAGGGGCAGGGTGGGGCATGGAGAAACACACACAGATACAGCAGAGCAACACAACACACACCCAGAGGGGCAGGTGAGGCATGGAGAAACACACACAGATACAGCAGAGCAACACAGCACACACCCAGAGGAGCACAGAGCTGCATAGAGAAACACACACAGATACATATATAGGGGAGCAACACAACACACACCCATAGGAGCACAGTGGGGCATGGAGAAAAACACACACATAGAGCAGGGCAACACAACACACACCCAGAGGAGCACAGTGGGGCATGGAAAAACACACACAGCTACAGCAGGGCAACACAACACACACCCAGAGGGGCAGGTGAGGCATGGAGAAACACACACATATACAGCAGAGCAACACAACACACACCCAAAGGGGCAGGGAGAAACACACACAGATACAGCAGAGCAACACAACACACACCCAGAGGAGCACAGCGCAGCATGGAGAAACACACACAGATACAGCAGAGCAACACAACACACACCCAAAGGGGCAGGTGAGGCATGAAGAAACACACACAGATACAGCAGAGCAACACAACACACACCCAGAGGAGCACAGCCCAGCATGGAGAAACACACACAGATACAGCAGGGCAACACAACACACACCAGAGGGACAGGTGAGGCATGGAGAAACACACACAGATACAGCAGAGAAACACAACACACACCCAGAGGGGCAGGGAGAAACACACACAGATACAGCAGAGCAACACAACACACACCCAGAGGAGCACAGCACGGCATGGAGAAACACACACAGATACATATATAGAGGAGCAACACAACACACACCCATAGGAGCACAGTGGGGCATGGAGAAACACACACACATACAGCAGGGCAACACAACACACACCCAGAGGAGCACAGTGGGGCATGGAGAAACACACACAGATACAACAGGGCAACACAACACACACCCAGAGGGACAGGTGAGGCATGGAGAAACACACACAGATACAGCAGAGCAACACAACACACACCCAAAGGGGCAGGGAGAAACACACACAGATACAGCAGAGCAACACAACACACACCGAGAGGAGCACAGTGGGGCATGGAGAAACACACACAGATACATATATAGGGGAGCAACACAACACACACCCATAGGAGCACAGTGGGGCATGGAGAAACACACAAAGATACATATATAGGGGAGCAACAAAACACACACCGATAGGAGCACAGTGGGGCATGGAGAAACACACACAGATACAGCAGAACAACACAGCACACACCCAGAGGAGCACAGTGGGGCATGGAGAAACACACACAGATACAGCAGAGCAACACAGCACACACCCAGAGGAGCACAGCGCAACATAGAGAAACACACACCGATACAGCAGAGGAACACAACACACACCCAGAGGAGCACAGCGCGGCATGGAGAAACACACACAGATACATCAGGGCAACACAACACACACCCAGAGGAGCACAGTGGGGCATGGAGAAACACACACAGATACAGCAGGGCAACACAACACACACCCAGAGGGGCAGGTGAGGCATGGAGAAACACACACAGATACAGCAGAGCAACACAACACACACCCAAAGGGGCAGGGAGAAACACACACAGATACAGCAGAGCAACACAACACACACCCAGAGGAGCACAGTGCAGCATGGAGAAACACACAGATACAGCAGAGCAACACAACACACACCCAGAGGAGCACAGCGCGGCATGGAGAAACACACAAAGATAAATATATAGGGGAGCAACACAACACACACCGATAGGAGCACAGTGGGGCATGAAGAAACACACAAAGATAAATATACAGCAGTGCAACACAACACACACCGATAGGAGCACAGTGGGGCATGAAGAAACACACACAGATACAGCAGTGCAACACAACACACACCGATAGGAGCACAGTGGGGCATGGAGAAACACACACAGATACAGCAGAACAACACAGCACACACCCAGAGGAGCACAGTGGGGAATGGAGAAACACACACAGATACAACAGAGCAACACAGCACACACCCAGAGGGGCAGGGTGGGGCATGGAGAAACACACACAGATACAGCAGAGCAACACAACACACACCCAGAGGGGCAGGTGAGGCATGGAGAAACACACACAGATACAGTAGAGCAACACAACACACACCCAAAGGGGCAGGTGGGGCAAGGAGAAACATGCACAGATACAGCAGAGCAATACAGCACACACCCAGAGGGGCAGGGTGGGGCATGGATAAACACACACAGATACATATATAGGGGAACAACACAACACACACCCAGAGGAGCACAGTGGGGCATGGAGAAACACACACAGATACAGCAGAGCAACACAACACACACCCAGAGGGGCAGGGTGGGGCATGGAGAAACACACACAGATACAGCAGAGCAACACAGCACACACCCAAAGGGGCAGGTGGGGCAAGGAGAAACACACACAGATACAGCAGAGCAACACAACACACACCCACAGGAGCACAGTGGGGCATGGAGAAACACACACAGATACAGCAGAACAACACAGCACACACCCAGAGGGGCAGGGTGGGGCATGGAGAAACACACACAGATACAGCAGAGCAACACAGCACACACCCAGAGGGGTAGATGGGGCATGGAGAAACACACACAGATACAGCAGAGCAACACAACACACACCCAGAGGGGCAGGTGAGGCATGGAGAAACACACACAGATACAGCAGAGCAACACAACACACACCCAGAGGAGCACAGCGCAGCATAGAGAAACACACACCGATACAGCAGAGCAACACAACACACACCCAGAGGAGCACAGCGCAGCATAGAGAAACACACACCGATACAGCAGAGCAACACAACACACACCCAGAGGAGCACAGCGCGGCATGGAGAAACACACACAGATACATATATAGGGGAGCAACACAACACACACCCATAGGAGCACAGTGGGGCATGGAGAAACACACACAGATACAGCAGGGCAACACAACACACACCGAGAGGAGCACAGTGGGGCATGGAGAAACACACACAGATACAGCAGGGCAACACAACACACACCCAGAGGGGCAGGTGAGGCATGGAGAAACACACACATATACAGCAGAGCAACACAACACACACCCAAAGGGGCAGGGAGAAACACACACAGATACAGCAGAGCAACACAACACACACCCAGAGGAGCACAGTGCGGCATGGAGAAACACACACAGATACATATATAGGGGAGCAACACAACACACACCGATAGGAGCACAGTTGGGCATGAAGAAACACACACAGATACAGCAGAGCAACACAACACACACCCAGAGGAGCACAGTGGGGCATGGAGAAACACACACAGATACAGCAGAACAACACAGCACACACCCAGAGGAGCACAGTGGGGCATGGAGAAACACACACAGATACAGCAGAGCAACACAGCACACACCCAGAGGGGCAGGGTGGGGCATGGAGAAACACACACAGATACAGCAGAGCAACACAGCACACAACCAGAGGGGCAGGTGAGGCATGGAGAAACACACACAGATACAGCAGAACAACACAGCACACACCCAGAGGAGCACAGTGGGGCATGGAGAAACACACACAGATACAGCAGAGCAACACAGCACACACCCAGAAGAGCACAGCGCAGCATAGAGAAACACACACAGATACATATATAGGGGAGCAACACAACACACACCCATAGGAGCACAGTGGGGCATGGAGAAGCACACACACATACAGCAGGGCAACACAACACACACCCAGAGGAGCACAGTGGGGCATGGAGAAACACACACAGATACAGCAGGGCAACACAACACACACCCAGAGGGGCAGGTGAGGCATGGAGAAACACACACATATACAGCAGAGCAACACAACACACACCCAAAGGGGCAGGGAGAAACACACACAGATACAGCACAGCAACACAACACACACCCAGAGGGGCAGGGTGGGGCAAGGAGAAACACAGACAGATACAGCAGAGCAACACAACACACACCCAGAGGGGCAGGTGAGGCATGAAGAAACACACACAGATACAGCAGAGCAACACAACACACACCCAGAGGAGCACAGCGCAGCATGGAGAAACACACACAGATACAGCACAGCAACACAACACACACCCAAAGGGCAGGTGAGACATGAAGAAACACACACAGATACAGCAGAGCAACACAACACACACCCAGAGGAGCACAGCGCAGCATGGAGAAACACACACAGATACAGCAGGGCAACACAACACACACCAGAGGGACAGGTGAGGCATGGAGAAACACACACATATACAGCAGAGCAACACAACACACACCCAAAGGGGCAGGGAGAAACACACACAGATACAGCAGAGCAACACAACACACACCCAGAGGAGCACAGCGCGGCATGGAGAAATACACACAGATACATATATAGGGGAGCAACACAACACACACCCATAGGAGCACAGTGGGGCATGGAGAAACACACAAACATACAGCAGGGCAACACAACACACACCCAGAGGAGCACAGTGGGGCATGGAGAAACACACACAGATACAGCAGGGCAACATAACACACACCCAGAGGGACAGGTGAGGCATGGAGAAACACACACAGATACAGCAGAGCAACACAACACACACCCAAAGGGGCAGGGAGAAACACACACAGATACAGCAGAGCAACACAACACACACCGAGAGGAGCACAGTGGGGCATGGAGAAACACACACAGATACATATACAGGGGAGCAACACAACACACACCCATAGGAGCACAGTGGGGCATGGAGAAACACACAAAGATACATATATAGGGGAGCAACAAAACACACACCGATAGGAGCACAGTGGGGCATGGAGAAACACACACAGATACAGCAGAACAACACAGCACACACCCAGAGGAGCACAGTGGGGCATGGAGAAACACACACAGATACAGCAGAGCAACACAGCACACACCCAGAGGAGCACAGCGCAACATAGAGAAACACACACCGATACAGCAGAGCAACACAACACACACCCAGAGGAGCACAGGGCGGCATGGAGAAACACACACAGATACATCAGGGCAACACAACACACACCCAGAGGAGCACAGTGGGGCATGGAGAAACACACACAGATACAGCAGGGCAACACAACACACACCCAGAGGGGCAGGTGAGGCATGGAGAAACACACACAGATACAGCAGAGCAATCAACACACACCCAAAGGGGCAGGGAGAAACACACACAGATACAGCAGAGCAACACAACACACACCCAGAGGAGCACAGTGCGGCATGGAGAAACACACACAGATACAGCAGAGCAACACAACACACACCCAGAGGAGCACAGCGCGGCATGGAGAAACACACACAGATACATATATAGGGGAACAACACAACACACACCCAGAGGAGCACAGTGGGGCATGGAGAAACACACACAGATACAGCAGAGCAACACAACACACACCCAGAGGGGCAGGGTGGGGCATGGAGAAACACACACAGATACAGCAGAGCAACACAGCACACACCCAAAGGGGCAGGTGGGGCATGGATAAACACACACAGATACATATATAGGGGAACAACACAACACACACCCAGAGGAGCACAGTGGGGCATGGAGAAACACACACAGATACAGCAGAGCAACACAACACACACCCAGAGGGGCAGGGTGGGGCATGGAGAAACACACACAGATACAGCAGAGCAACACAGCACACACCCAAAGGGGCAGGTGGGGCAAGGAGAAACACAAACAGATACAGCAGAGCAACACAACACACACCCACAGGAGTACAGTGGGGCATGGAGAAACACACACAGATACAGCAGAACAACACAGCACACACCCAGAGGGGCAGGGTGGGGCATGGAGAAACACACACAGATACAGCAGAGCAACACAGCACACACCCAGAGGGGCAGGTGGGGCATGGAGAAACACACACAGATACAGCAGAGCAACACAACACACACCCAGAGGGGCAGGTGAGGCATGGAGAAACACACACAGATACAGCAGAGCAACACAACACACACCCAGAGGAACACAGCGTAGCATAGAGAAACACACACCTATACAGCAGAGCAAAACAACACACACCCAGAGGAGCACAGCGCAGCATAGAGAAACACACACCGATACAGCAGAGCAACACAACACACACCCAGAGGAGCACAGCGCAGCATAGAGAAACACACACAGATACAGCAGAGCAACACAACACACACCCAGAGGAGCACAGCGGGGCATGGAGAAACACACGCATATACAGCAGAGCAACACAACACACACCCAGAGGGGCAGGTGGGGCATGGAGAAACACACACAGATACAGCAGAGCAACACAACACACACCCAGAGGGGCAGGTGAGGCATGGAGAAACACACACAGATACAGCAGAGCAACACAACACACACCCAAAGGGGCAGGGAGAAACACACACAGATACAGCAGAGCAATACAGCACACACCCAGAGGAACACAGCGCAGCATAGAGAAACACACACCGATACAGCAGAGCAACACAACACACACCAAGAGGGGCAGGGTGGGGCATGGAGACACACACAGAGATACAACAGAGCAACACCACACGCACCCAGAGGGGCACAGTGCGGCATGGAGAGACACACACAGATACAGCAGAGCAACACAACACACATCCAGAGGGGCAGGTGAGGCAAGGAGAAACACACACAGATACAGCAGGGCAACACAACACACACCCAGAGGGGCAGGTGGGACATGAAGAAACACACACAAATACAGATACAGGGAAGCAACGCAACCAAACACCCAGGGGGGCAGGGTGGGGCATACAGAAACTTTTAGAAATGGGGTCTTTGGCTGGCAGTCAGGTTGCTCCCTGTCCAAGCAAGGACCCTCACTCTAGTCAGGGTAAAGGAGAAACACACCTGGTTAACCCCCGCTCACTCCCTTGGTAGCTTGGATGAAAGGCTTAACCCAGAGCCAATGTATAAAATATTTGTACCAACGCACACCGTAACACAGTGAAACACTACAAAATGGACACCACACAGGTTTAGAAAAATAGTAAATATTTACCTAAATAACACAAGACCAAATATGATAAAAATCCACAACACACAAGAAAAAATATGATTTTAGCAATTAAAAGCACAAAAATAGTGCCTAGAGGCACAAATGCTGCAATCTGATGTTAAAGCTGCATCAGGACGGAGTTGTTTCCACAATGCGACGCCACTGGTGCCATTTACGGAGTCACATGGACCCCCAGGTACAGTACCTTAACGAAACGTGTGGAAAACAGGCTGGAGCATTGTAGGAAAGTACCATCTTGCCTGGCATGTTACCCCCATATTTCACTGTATATATGTTGTTTTAGTTGTATGTGTCACTGGGACCCTGCCAGCCAGGGCCCCAGTGCTCATAAGTGTGTCCTGTATGTGTTACCTGTGTTATGACTGTGAGAAAGTAACCTCTTTCTAGCCTTGTTACCCCCACTTTTAGCCTGTTTGTGAGTGTATGTCAGGGTGTTTTCACTGTCTCACTGGGATCCTGCTAGCCAGGGCCAAGTGCTCATAGTGAAAACCCTATGTTTTCAGTATGTTTGTTATGTGTCACTGGGACCCTGCTAGCCAGGACCCCAGTGCTCATAAGTTTGTGACCTATAGGTATGTGTTCCCTGTGTGATGCCTAACTGTCTCACTGAGGCTCTGCTAACCAGAACCTCAGTGTTTATGCTCTCACTGTACAAATTGTCACTAACAGGCTAGTGACCAATTTCACCAATTCACATTGGCATACTGGAACACCCTTATAATTCCCTAGTATATGGTACTGAGGTACCCAGGGTATTGGGGTTCCAGGAGATCCCTATGGGCTGCAGCATTTCTTTTGCCACCCATAGGGAGCTCTGACAATTCTTACACAGGCCTGCCACTGCAGCCTGAGTGAAATAACGTCCACGTTATTTCACAGCCATTTACCACTGCACTTAAGTAACTTATAAGTCACCTATATGTCTAACCTTTACCTGGTAAAGGTTGGGTGCTAAGTTACTTAGTGTATGGGCACCCTGGCACTAGCCAAGGTGCCCCCACATCGTTCAGAGCAAATTCCCCAGACTTTGTGAGTGCGGGGACATCATTTCACGCACTACCTATGTATAGCGTCACAATGGTAACTCCGAGCATGGCCATTTAACATGTCTAAGGTCATGGAATTGTCACCCCAATGCCATTCTGGCATTGGGGAGACAATTCCATGATCCCCCGGGTCTCTAGCACAGAACCCGGGTACTGCCAAACTGCCTTTCCCGGGGTTTCACTGCAGCTGCTGCTGCTGCCAACCCCTCAGACAGGTTTCTGCCCCCCTGGGGTCCAGGCAGCCCTGGCCCAGGAAGGCAGAACAAAGGACTTCCTCAGAGAGAGGGTGTTACACCCTCTCCCTTTGGAAAAAGGTGTGATGGCTGGGGAGGAGTAGCCTCCCCCAGCCTCTGGAAATGCTTTGATGGGCAGAGCTGGTGCCCATCTCTGCATAAGCCAGTCTACACCGGTTCAGGGATCCCCCAGCCCTGCTCTGGCTCGAAACTGGACAAAGGAAAGGGGAGTGACCACTCCCCTGACCTGCACCTCCCAGGGGAGGTGCCCAGAGCTCCTCCAGTGTACTCCAGACCTCTGCCATCTTGGAAACAGAGGTGTTGCTGGCACACTGGACTGCGCTGAGTGGCCAGTGCCAGCAGGTGATGTCAGAGACTCCTTCTGATAGGCTCTTACCTTTCTTACTAGCCTATCCTCCTTCCTAGGTAGCCAAACCTCCTTTTCTGGCTATTTAGGGTCTCTGCTTTGGGGAATTCTTCAGATAACGAATGCAAGAGCTCATCAGATTTCCTCTGCATCTCTCTCTTCACCTTCTGCCAAGGAATCGACCGCTGACTGCTCAGGACACCTGCAAAACCGCAACAAAGTAGCAAAGACGACTACTGCAACCTTGTATCGCTTCATCCTGCTGGCTTTCTCGCCTGTTTCCTGGTGGTGCATCCTCTGGGGGTAGCCTACCTCCTTCTTGCACCAGGAGCTCTGAAGAAATCTCCTGTGGGTCGACGGAATCTTCCCCCTGCAACCGCAGGCAACAAAAGACTGCATCACCGGTCCTCTGGGTCCCCTCTCAGCACGACGAGCGTGGTCCGTGGAACTCAGCAACTCTGTCCAAGTGACTCCCACAGTCCAGTGACTCTTCAGTCCAAGTTTGGTGGAGGTAAGTCCTTGCCTCCCCACGCTAGACTGCATTGCTGGGTACCGCGTGATTTGCAGCTGCTCCGGCTCCTGTGCACTCTTCCAGGATTTCCTTCGTGCACAGCCAAGCCTGGGTCCCCGACACTCTAACCTGCAGTGCACAACCTCCTGAGTTGTCCTCCGGCGTTGTGGGACTCCCTTTTGTGTCTTCGGTGAGCTCCGGTTCACTCCTCTTCCAAGTGCCTGTGCCGGTACTTCTGCGGGTGCTGCCTGCTTCTGTGAGGGCTCCCTGTCTTGCTGGGCGCCCCCTCTGTCTCCTCATCCAAGTGGCGACATCCTGGTCCCTCCTGGGCCACAGCAGCATCGAAAAACCCTAACCGCGACCCTTGCAGCTAGCAAGGCTTGTTTGCGGTCTTTCTGCGTGGGAACACCTCTGCAAGCTTCTTCACGACGTGGGACATCCATCCTCCAAAGGGGAAGTCCCTAGTCCTCTTCGTTCTTGCAGAAACCAAAGCTTCTTGTAATAATGTGAATCCACACCAGATGAAGATATGTGGTAGGAGGTATTTATTACAGCCTCAACCAACAGCCAGCATATCAACTGTCATGCAGAGAACCCTGCATGACAGAACCTCAGAACAAGGTGGTTCCATGCCCAGTGTTCTGGCATGGAGCCATGTTACATCATTACACTTCTTCTATCCGGTGGCAGCTTCTTTGCACCCTCAGCTGGCATTTCCTGGGCATCTGCCCACTCTTGACTTTGTCGCGACTCTTAGACTTGGTCCCCTTGTTCTACAGGTACTCAGGTCTGTAAATCCACTGTAGTTGCATTGCTTGTGTTTGTTCTTCCTGCAGAATCCCCCTATCACGACTTCTGTACTCTCTGGGGGTTGTAGGTGCACTTTACACCTACTTTTCAGGGTCTTGGGGTGGGCTATTTTTCTAACCCTCACTGTTTTCTTACAGTCCCAGTGACCCTCTACAAGCTCACATAGGTTTGGGGTCCATTCGTGGTTCGCATTCCACTTTTGGAGTATATGGTTTGTGTTGCCCCTATACCTATGTGCTCCTATTGCAATCTACTGTAACTTTACATTGCTTGCATTACTTCCTTTTCCTATTACTGCATATTTTTGGTATTGTGTATATATATCTTGTGTATATAACTTATCCTCATACTGAGGGTACTCACTGGGATACTTTTGGCATATTGTCATAAAAATAAAGTACCTTTATTTTTAGTATATCTGTGTATTGTGTTTTCTTATGATATTGTGCATATGACAGCAGTGGTATAGTGGGAGCTTTGCATGTGGTACCCTGGAGCAGCGATACTGTGGTACCCTGGAGCAGCGATGCTGTGATACCCTGAAGCAGCGATGCTGTGCTACCCTGAAGCAGTGATGCTGTGGTACCCTGGAGCAGTGATGCTGTGGTACCCTGGAGCAGCGATGCTGTGGTACCCTGGAGCAGCGATGCTGTGGTACCCTGGAGCAGCGATGCTGTGGTACCCTGGAGCAGTGATACTGTGCTACCCTGGAGCAGTGATACTGTGGTACCCTGGAGCAGTGATACTGTGCTACCCTGAAGCAGTGATGCTGTGGTACCCTGGAGCAGTGATGCTGTGGTACCCTGGAGCAGTGAGGCTGCGATGCACTGATGCAGAGATGTGTTGATGCGGCGTGTGATGCAATCTGACGTCACTCAGATGTGTAGACTATAACCTGGGGGGGGGGGGGGGTCTTGGGGCGGTGCACTTGATGTAATGTTTCGCTGTTGCTCAGATGCTGTGCTGATGCTGCTGTGATGCGTGTGACGGGGGAGGGGCCTCCCCAGGTGCGATGTGGGCTTTGTTTTCATGGTTTCGGATTTGTCTTGGGGAGGGGCTCTGCCGTCTGGTGGCGGGAGGGGGCCCATCCCCTCAAGTGTGGTGGGGAGATGGGGGCGGGGAGTGAGTGGAGGGGTCAGGAGCCTTTAAGGGCGGGGGTCAGACACCGTCAGACATCTGAGTGTTTGCGGTGGGGGATGCTCCATCAGACTGGGGGGAGGAGGGGGGCGGTGGGGGACCAGGCCATGAGAGGAGGAGAGGAGGAGAGGAGGGAGAGGGGAGGAGCCCCCGGGGGTGGGGGAGGCGGAGCCCGGAGGAGCGGGGAGGAGAGGACCACGGCCATCAGAGGAGGATGAGGAGGACGAAAGGGGCCGAAGCTCTACACGGGGGTCAGAGACCACCCATCACACCCCAGGCACCCCATCCGAGAAGGTGAGGGCGGGCGGAGGGCGTTAGCAGGGGGCAGGGGTGTCTTCATGGGGGTGGGGAGGGGGCAATTACACCTATCGCACAAAAGCACCCCACTGCCGGAATCAGCCCCCCCGTGTCATGTGCAGACGGTGCACACCCCCGCCCCCCCTGCAGTGCTGCTCACCACGGCCTCAGTGTGGGGGTCCGGGGTGTGACTGGAAGGGGTGACCGTGAGAACCTCCCCCAAGCTCCCTGCAAGGTGTCTGGGGGGCGAGAAACGGGAGCGTGTGTGGTGTGTGTGTGATACACAGCAGTGTGTGATGTGTGTGTGATACACAGCAGTGTGTCTATGTTAGAGATACAGGAGTGTGTGTGTGATGTGTGTGTGATACACAGCAGTGTGTGATGTGTGTGTGATACACAGCAGTGTGTGATGTGTGTGTGATACACAGCAGTGTGTGATGTGTGTGTGATACACAGCAGTGTGTGATGTGTGTGTGATACACAGCAGTGTGTCTATGTTAGAGATACAGGAGTGTGTGTGTGGTGTGTGTGTGATACACAGCAGTGTGTGATGTGTGTGATACACAGCGGTGTGTCTATGTTAGAGATACAGGAGTGTGTGTGTGATGTGTGTGTGATACACAGCAGAGTGTGATGTGTGTGTGATACACAGCAGAGTGTCTATGTTAGAGATACAGGAGTGTGTGTGTGATGTGTGTGTGATACACAGCAGTGTGTGATGTGTGTGTGATACACAGCAGTGTGTGATGTGTGTGTGATACACAGCAGAGTGTGATGTGTGTGTGATACACAGCAGTGTGTCTATGTTAGAGATACAGGAGTGTGTGTGTGATGTGTGTGTGATACACAGCAGTGTGTCTATGTTAGAGATACAGGAGTGTGTGTATGATGTGTGTGTGATACACAGCAGTGTGTGATGTGTGTGTGATACACAGCAGTGTGTGATGTGTGTGTGATACACAGCAGTGTGTCTATGTTAGAGATACAGGAGTGTGTGTGTGGTGTGTGTGTGATACACAGCAGTGTGTGATGTGTGTGTGATACACAGCAGTGTGTGATGTGTGTGTGATACACAGCGGTGTGTCTATGTTAGAGATACAGGAGCGTGTGTGATGTATGTGCGATACACAGCAGTGTGTCTATGTTAGGGATACAGGAGCGTGTGTGATGTGTGTGTGATACACAGCAGTGTGTCTATGTTAGAGATACAGGAGTGTGTGTGTGGTGTGTGTGTGATACACAGCAGTGTGTGATGTGTGTGTGATACACAGCAGTGTGTGATGTGTGTGATACACAGCGGTGTGTCTATGTTAGAGATACAGGAGCGTGTGTGATGTATGTGCGATACACAGCAGTGTGTCTATGTTAGGGATACAGGAGCGTGTCTGATGTATGTGTGATACACAGCAGTGTGTCTATGTTAGGGATACTGGAGTGTGTGTGATGTATGTGTGATACACAGCAGTGTGTCTATGTTAGGGCTACAGGAGCGTGTGTGATGTGCGTGTGATACACAGCAGTGTGTCTATGGAAGGGATACAGGAGCATGTGTGATGTATGTGTAATACACAGCAGTGTGTCTATGTTAGGGATACAGGAGTGTGTGTGATGTATGTGTGATACACAGCAGTGTGTCTATGTAAGGGATACAGGAGTGTGTGTGTGATGTGTGTGTGATACACAGCAGTGTGTGATGTGTCTGAGAGATACACAGCAGTGTGTCTATGTTAGAGATACAGGAGTGTGTGTGTGGTGTGTGTGTGATACACTGCAGTGTGTGATGTGTCTGAGAAATACACAGCAGTGTGTCTATGTTAGAGATACAGGCGTGTGTGTGTGATACACAGCAGTGTGTGATGTGTCTGAGAGATACACAGCAGTGTGTCTATGTTAGAGATACAGGAGCATGTGTGATGTATGTGTGATACACAGCAGTGTGTCTATATTAGGGATACAGGAGCGTGTGTGATGTGTGTGTGATACCCAGCAGTGTGTCTATGTTAGGGCTACAGGAGCGTGTGTGATGTATGTGTGATACACAGCGGTGTGTCTATGTTAGGGATACAGGAGCGTGTGTGATGTGTGTGTGATACACAGCAGTGTGTCTATGTTAGGGATACAGGAGTGTGTGTGTGATACACAGCAGTGTGTGATGTTTCTGAGAAATACACAGCAGTGTGTCTATGTTAGAGATACAGGAGTGTGTGTGTGATACACAGCAGTGTGTGGTGTGTCTGAGAGATACACAGCAGTGTGTCTCTGTTAGAGATACAGGAGCATGTGTGATGTATGTGTGATACACAGCAGTGTGTGATGTGTGTGTGATACACAGCAGTGTGTCTATATTAGGGATACAGGAGCGTGTGTGATGTATGTGTGATACACAGCAGTGTGTCTATGTTAGGGATACAGGAGCGTGTGTGATGTATGTGTGATACACAGCAGTGTGTCTAAGTTAGGGATACTGGAGTGTGTGTGTTGAGGCAGACAGAAAAGCTCATGTGATGTGTGTATTAAAGACAGACCCCCACCCCTGCAGGGAGGGCTGTGGTGCTCTGCTTCCACCCGCAGCTGTTATCAGGGCCTCTCCTTTGCGGAGACACCTATGCTCCGCCCTCCACTGAGGCCTCCAGGACTGTAGCCCCAGGTAGCAAAGGACCCAAGGTGTTTGTGTGCATAAGGGGGGTGCAGTGTGCTCAAGGTGTGTGTAATGTGCATGAGGGGAGGTGCAGCGTGCCCAAGGCGTGTGTGTGTGGTTTGGTGTGCATGAGGGGAATGCAGTGTGCTTACGGTGTGCATGAGGGAAGGTGCAGTGTACCCAAGGTGTGTGTGGTGTGCATGAGTGGGGTGCTGTGTGCCCAAGGGGTGTGTGCGTGTGGTGTATATGAGTTGACATGTGGTGTGCCCAAGGTGTGTGTTGTGTGGTGTGCATGAGGGGAGGTGTAATATGCCCAAGGTGTATGTGTTTGAGGGGAGGTGTGGTGTGCCTATGGTGTGTGTGTGGTGTGCATGAGGGGAGGTGCAGTGTGCCCAAGGTGTGTGTGTGGTGTACATGAGGGGAGTGCAGTGTGCCCAAGGTGTGTGTGGTGTGCATGAGAGGAGGTGCAATGTGCCCAAGGTGTGTGTTGTATGGTGTTCAGGAGGGGAGTGCAGTGTGCCCAAGATGTGTGTGATGTGCATGAGGGGAGTGCAGTGTGCCCAAGATGTGTGTAGTGTGCATGATGGGAGGTGCAGCATGCCCAAGGTGTGTGTGTGTGGTGTTGTGTTCAGGAGGAGAGGTGTAGTGTGCCCAATGTGTGTGTGTTTGAGGGGAGGTGTGGTGTGCCTAAGGTGTGTGTGTGTGTGGTGTGCATGAGGGGAGGTGCAGTGTGTCCAAGGTGTGTGTGTGTGGTGTATATGACGTGCATGTGCTGTGCCCAAGGTTTGTGTTGTGTGGTGTGCATGAGGGGAGTACAGTGTGCCCAAGGTGGGTGTGGTGTGCATGAGGGGAGGTGCAATGTGCCCAAAGTGTATATGTGTGGTGTGCATGAGGGGAGATGTGATGCGCCCAAGGTCTGCGTGGTGTGGACGAAGGGAGGTGCAGTGTGCCCAAGGTGTGTGAGTGTGGTGTGTATGAGGGGAGGTGCGGTGTGCTTGTGTGTGTGTTGTGTGGTGTGCATGAGGGGCGGTGCAGTGTGCCCGAGGTGTGTGTGGTGTGCATGAGTTGAGGTGGAATGTGCCCAAGGTGTGTATGCGGTGTGGTGTGCATGAGGATGAGGTGCAGTGTTCCCAAGATGTGTGTGGTGTGGTGTGCAAGAGAAGGGTGCAGTGTGCCCAAGATGTGTCCGTGGTGTGCATGTGGGGAGGTACAGTGTGCTGAAGTTGTGTGTGGTGTGAATGAGGGGAGTTGCAGTGTGCCCAAGGTGTGTGTGTGTGGTGTGCCCAAGGTGTGTGTCACAGGGGGCCCTGCCGGGTGCTTAGGGTGCATAGGAGACCCTCCAGGTTGCACAGGAAGCCCTGCTGGGTCTCAAGGTTCACAGGAGACCCTTCTGGGTGCTCAAGATGCCCTTAAGGGTGCTAAGGGTGCACAGGAGGCCCTGCTGGGTGCTCAGGGTGCCCCTGGGGCCGTACCCCTGCTCAGGGGGCACAGGGGGTCTTGCTGGTGGTCAGGTTGCACAGGAGGTCCTGCCAAATGCCCAGGTTGTACAGGGGGCCCTGCCAGGTGCTACGGGTGCACAGGAGGCCTTGTTGGGTGCACAAGACCCCCTGCCAGGTGCTGAAGGTGCTTGCTGGGTGTGTAGATGTTACAAAGGCCCAGTCGGTGCCCAGGGGGCCCTGCCGGGTGATCAGAGTGTACAGGGGGCCCGCTGCATGCTCAGTGTGCACAGGGGGCCCTACTGGGTGCACAGGAGCTCCTTGACAGCTGCTCAGGGTGGACAAGAGTGTATGAAAGTACCCTCTTTTTGGCATGGTTACCCCCACTTTGTGCCTGCTGTCAGGATACTTTGACTGTTTGCACTGGGATCCTGCTAACCTGGACCCCAGGGATTGTGCTTTCTGCCTCTAAATTTGGTTGCGTAGGACTTTGAACACCTCACAATTGGCATACTGCTGCCCCATATAAGTCCCTAGTATATGGTACTTATATATCATTGAGTATCGCAGGGTCCCCCATCGGCTGCAGCATGTATTGTGCCACACATGGCAGCCCATGCAAAATGTGTCTGCAGGCCTGCCATTGCAGCCTGCTTGAAAAGGTGCGTGCACCCTTTCACTACAAGGCACTGCACCAGGTCACTGTAAGTCACCCCTATGGTACGCCCTGCTAGCCCAGGGGGCAGGGGGCAGGTACCTGTGTGTGAGGCACCCCTGCATAAGCAGAGGTGCCCCCACGAACTCCATCCCCATTGCTCTGGACTTTGTAAGTGCGGGGAAGCTTTTTTACCCTTGTATTTGACACAGGTCCACCTGTGTCCAGCTACATAATGGTACTCTGAACCTGGGCATATCTGGTATTAAACATGCCATAATCATACCCCAGTACTGTTGCCAGTATTGGCTGTATGATCCCTTGCACTTTGGGGGCTCTTTAGAGGACCCCCAGCATTGCTCCTTCCAGTCTTTTGGCGTTTTCCGAGCAGCACGCTCTGCTGCAACCCCGCAGACAGGTTTCTGCCCTCCTACTGCTTGACAAGCTCAGGCAGAGGAAGGTAGAACAAAGGATTCCCTGTGGGAGACGGAGGTAACACGCTCTCCCTTGGGAACAGGTGTTTCCAGGCTTGGGAGGGGTAGCCTCCCCAAGCCACCTCTATGCTTTGAAGGCCACATTTGGTGCCCTCCTTTCATAAACCAGTTTCCACCTTTCCAGGGACCCCTGGTCCCTGCTCTAGTGCAAAACTGGACAAAGGAAAGGGGAGTGACCACCCCCCTGTCCATCACTACCCCAGGGGTGGTGCCCAGAGCTCCTCCAGGTGGGCACTTGATTCTGCCATCTTGAATCCAAGGGGGGGCAGAGGCCCCTGGGAGCATGTGAGTGGCCAGGTCAGGTAGGTGACCTCACAGCCCCCTCCTGATAGGTGGTCACCCTGCTAGGTGATTACCCCCCTTACCTGGGCTATTTAGGGTCTCCCTCTTGGATGGGTCCTCAGATTTAACGTGCAAGATTCCAGCAGGACTCTTCTGCATCGTTTACTTCATCTTCTGGCCAATGGGATTGCAACTGGACCCTCCAGGAACCGACAATCTGCAACTTCAGCGATGACTCCGCTCGGCAACATTGTTTCTCCGGCTCTTTCCAGCATCTGCAACATTTCCCCGGCTGTGCATTCTCTGAGGATGGCAAGACTTCAGCCTGCACAAGAAGTAAAAAGGAATCTCCCTTGGGGTGACAAAATCACTTCCCTGCATCTGCAGACACAAACTGCAACAATGACCAGCTGCTTGGATCTGCTCTTCTCCAGAACTGCGTGGATCCTGCATCAAAGGTGGTGGTCTTGAGCGGTCCCCTTGGTCCTCTCTACCTGCTGTCCAACTTGGGAGACGGTAAACCCTTGCCTCTTCTTGCAGGACAGTACCCCTGTGCACCATGACACCTACAGCTACCAAGGGTTGTTTGCTCCTCCTCCAGTGGATCTTTAGGCTCTGTGTAGCCTTGGCCCCCAGCACTTCTTCCAGCAAAGCACAGTCTCCTGCCTGCTGCTCCAGCAACGTGGGACTCCTCTTCAGGTGTGCTGAGTGGGCCTCACTTCGACTCCTGTGCCTGCTGCCAGTGGGTTGCCTGTGGGGGCTGCCTTCTCTTCTCGTGGCTTTCCCAGCTGCTGAGAGTCACCCCAGACTCTTCTCCTTGGGTCGAGTCCCCTGGACCTTGCTGGTCCTTTTCAGCCTTGCAAAACATCTTATCCGTCTCTTGCATTTGCCAAGGCTTGTTGGTGGTTTTCCGGCACCACTGACAGACTGCATCTCAACCGCCAACGTGGGACATCACTTGCATCACTGCTGGGACTCCTCTTCATCTCCGTTGCTGCACTGCTGACCTTCTTTGTCCACGGTCGACCTGGTCCTGCACCCATCGAAGGGTGGGTAGCGGCTCAGGGTATAGGGGGGCCCTACCAGGTGCTTGGGGTGCACAGGGGGCCTTACTGGGTGCCCAGGAGGTTCCACCAGCTGCTGAGGGTGCAGAGGAGGCCCTGCCGGGTGCTCATTGTGCACAGGAGGCCTGTCTGGAGCTCACGGTGCACAGGAGGCCCTGCTGGGTTCTCATGGTACACAGAATTTCCTCAGATAATAATCTGCCTCTATCGAGGCACTTCTCCCTTGTGTACCTTGTTCCTACCTCATTTAAAGAGGAATTCAAGGCTTTGCATTCCTCACCCTTCACCCGCAGCCTCTATACTTTCTCTGACTTCAATCCAACAGATGTGATTACTTCATTTGTACTGGTTACTTGTCTGTGCCGGATGCGCTCCTCAGGAGGTTAATTTTTAACTCTTAAACTACTGTACTGGTCTCCACAATGGAGCTAATTGACTTATGCCCCAGTGACAGCTTGGTACCACAGGTAGGCCGCAATGCGCTCAAGATTAAACACCCTCTGAACCCGTCTACAAACACAGCCAAAAACGTAAAATATAAACTATTGAAAAGGAATCCTGAAACGCTTCTCTCTGATGTCTACGTTTGTGCCAATAAAGGATCTGTGGTCACCAATTTAATTTTCTTGAATAACAAAAGAGCACAATGGAGGAGAATCATCGCAGCAACGCTCAAGATTACCACATCCAGGAAATCACCACAACAGCCTCACTGATCTTCATGGCAGAAACTACCATCTCCCTTTACAACAACGGAAACAATCTCATTCAATCATCTGACCGTAATCTGGAGCTTCTTGATGAAATATTCATAAGGATCAAAAATAAGATATAAAACTATTCCCGCATCTCCCATAAAAAAGTCTACATCTCCCCTCCTGTTCCTTGATGGAAACACAGACTTCTTCCAGACCCACTGTAGGAAAGTACCATCTTGCCTGGCATGTTACCCCCATTTTTCACTGTATATATGTTGTTTTAGTTGTATGTGTCACTGGGACCCTGGTAACCCAGGGCCCCAGTGCTCATAAGTGTGCCTGAATGTGTTACCTGTGTAGTGATTAACTGTCTCACTGAGGCTCTGCTAATCAGAACCTCAGTGGTTATGCTCTCTCATTTCTTTCCAAATTGTCACTAACAGGCTAGTGACCATTTTTACCAATTTACATTGGCTTACTGGAACACCCTTATAATTCCCTAGTATACGGTACTGAGGTACCCAGGGTATTGGAGTTCCAGGAGATCCCTATGGGCTGCAGCATTTCTTTTGCCACCCATAGGGAGCTCTGACAATCCTTACACAGGCCTGCCACTGCAGCCTGAGTGAAATAACGTCCACGTTATTTCACAGCCATTTTACACTGCACTTAAGTAACTTATAAGTCACCTATATGTCTAACCTTTACCTGGTAAAGGTTAGGTGCAAAGTTACTTAGTGTGAAGGCACCCTGGCACTAGCCAAGGTGCCCCCACATTGTTCAGAGCCAATTCCCTGAACTTTGTGAGTGCGGGGACACCATTACACGCGTGCACTACACACAGGGCACTACCTATATGTGGCGTCACAATGGTAACTCCGAATATGGCCATGTAACATGTCTATGATCATGGAATTGCCCCCTCTATGCCATCCTGGAATAGTTGGCACAATCCCATGATCCCAGTGGTCTGTAGCACAGACCCTGGTACTGCCAAACTGCCCTTCCTGGGGTTTCACTGCAGCTGCTGCTGCTGCCAACCCCTCAGACAGGCATCTGCCCTCCTGGGGTCCAGACAGGCCTGGCCCAGGATGGCAGAACAAAGGACTTCCTCTGAGAGAGGGTGTTACACCCTCTCCCTTTGGAAAATGGTGTGAAGGCAGGGGAGGAGTAGCCTCCCCCAGCCTCTGGAAATGCTTTCTTGGGCACAGATGTGCCCAATTCTGCATAAGCCAGTCTACACCGGTTCAGGGACCCCTTAGCCCCTGCTCTGGCGCGAAATTGGACAAAGGAAAGGGGAGTGACCACTCCCCTGACCTGCACCTCCCCTGGGAGGTGTCCAGAGCTCCTCCAGTGTGCTCCAGACCTCTGCCATCTTGGAAACAGAGGTGCTGCTGGCACACTGGACTGCTCTGAGTGGCCAGTGCCACCAGGTGACGTCAGAGACTCCTTCTGATAGGCTCCTTCAGGTGTTAGTAGCCTATCCTCTCTCCTAGGTAGCCAAACCCTCTTTTCTGGCTATTTAGGGTCTCTGTCTCTGGGGAAACTTTAGATAACGAATGCAAGAGCTCATCCGAGTTCCTCTGCATCTCTCTCTTCACCTTCTGCCAAGGAATCGACTGCTGACCGCGCTGGAAGCCTGCAAACCTGCAACATCGTAGCAAAGACGACTACTGCAACTCTGTAACGCTGATCCTGCCGCCTTCTCGACTGTTTTCCTGCTTGTGCATGCTGTGGGGGTAGTCTGCCTCCTCTCTGCACCAGAAGCTCCAAAGAAATCTCCCGTGGGTCGACAGAATCTTCCCCCTGCAACCGCAGGCACCAAAAAGCTGCATTACCGGTCCCTTGGGTCTCCTCTCAGCACGACGAGCGAGGTCCCTCGAATCCAGCGACTCTGTCCAAGTGACCCCCACAGTCCAGTGACTCTTCAGTCCAAGTTTGGTGGAGGTAAGTCCTTGCCTCACCTCGTTGGGCTGCATTGCTGGGAACCGCGACTTTTGCAGCTACTCCGGCCCCTGTGCACTTCCGGTGGAAATCCTTTGTGCACAGCCAAGCCTGGGTCCACGGCACTCTAACCTGCATTGCACGACTTTCTAAGTTGGTCTCCGGCGACGTGGGACTCCTTTGTGCGACTTCGGGTGAGCACCGTTTCACGCATCCTCGTAGTGCCTGTTTCTGGCACTTCTCCGGGTGCTACCTGCTGCTGAGAGGGCTCCTTGTCTTGCTCGAGGTCCCCTCTCTCTCCTGGTCCAATTTGCGACCTCCTGGTCCCTCCAGGGCCACAGCAGCGCCCAAAAACGCTAACCGCACGATTTGCAGCTAGCCAGGCTTGTTGGCGTTCTTTCGGCGGAAAACACTTCTGCACGACTCTCCACGGCGAGAGGGATCCGTCCACCAAAGGGGAAGTCTCTAGCCCTTTTCGTTCCTGCAGAAACCTCAGCTTCTTCTGTCCAGTAGAAGCTTCTTTGCATCCACAGCTGGCATTTCCTGGGCATATGCCAATCTCCGACTTGCTTGTGACTTTTGGACTTGATCCCCTTGTTCCACAGGTACCCTAGATTGGAAATCCACAGTTGTTGCATTGTTGGTTTGTGTCTTTCCTGCATTATTCCTCTAACACGACTTCTTTGTCCTTAGGGGAACTTTAGTGCACTTTGCACTCACTTTTCAGGGTCTTGGGGAGGGTTATTTTTCTAACTCTCACTATTTTCTAATAGTCCCAGCGACCCTCTACAAGGTCACATAGGTTTGGGGTCCATTCGTGGTTCGCATTCCACTTTTTGAGTATATGGTTTGTGTTGCCCCTATCCCTATGTTTCCCCATTGCATCCTATTGTAACTATACATTGTTTGCACTGTTTTCTAAGACTATACTGCATATTTTTGCTATTGTGTATATATATCTTGTGTATATTCGCTATCCTCTCACTGAGGGTACACTCTAAGATACTTTGGCATATTGTCATAAAAATAAAGTACCTTTATTTTTAGTATAACTGTGTATTGTGTTTTCTTATGATATTGTGCAAGTGACACTTGTGGTACTGTAGTAGCTTCACACGTCTCCTAGTTCAGCCTAAGCTGCTCTGCTAAGCTACCATTATCTATCAGCCTAAGCTGTTGACACCCTATACACTAATAAGGGATAACTGGGCCTGGTGCAAGGTGCAAGTACCCCTTGGTACTCACTACAAGCCAGTCCAGCCTCCTACATTGGTTGTGCAGCGGTGGGATAAGTGCTTTGAGACTACTTACCACTCTTGTCATTGTACTTTTCATAAGAGAAAAATATACAAAACAAGGTCAGTGTATATACACATAGCCAAAAAGTTTTGCATTTCCTCTTTTCACTCTTTTCTAAGTGCTGAAAAGTACTTCTAAACTTTCTAAAAAGTACTAAAAAGTTTTAAAAGTTTTTTTTCTCTGTCTTTCTAAAAGCTCTGACAAACTTTTTTCTCTTTTTCTATCACTTTAACTCTCTCTAAAAATGTCTGGCACAGGCCAAAATGTTGATCTGTCCAAACTTGCATATGATCACCTTAGCTGGAAAGGAGCAAGGAGTCTCTGTGTAGAGAGAGGTTTGAGTGTAGGGAAGAATCCTTCCTTGGAATTGTTACTTAACATGCTTAGAGAACAAGATAAGGCAAGAAGTGCCCCATCTGTTGAAAAGGTAGCTAATGGTTCCCAATCTGATCCAGGGACTCCCCCAGGAAAAGATTCAGGAAAGAAACTTCCTAGCCTGCCCATTACTAGACAGTCTAGCATAGTTGGTAATGATGATGAGCCACACCATACAAATAGTGTTGTCTCACATCATAGCAAAAGCATTTATTCTCACCATACTGGTAGTAATGTTTCTGTTAGCCAAGCTGTTAGGGTGGCTTCTGTAAGGGACAGGTCTCCTTCTGTTCATTCCCATCATACCTCTGTATCTAGGAATGTCCCTCCCACCAACCCTGATGACAGAATGTTAGAGAGGGAACTCAATAAGTTGAGAGTGGAACAAACCAGACTGAAGCTTAAAAAGCAACAGCTGGATTTGGATAGACAGTCTTTTGAACTAGAGAAGGAAAGACAGAAGTTGGGTTTAGAAACCCATGGTGGCAGCAGCAGTATTCCCCATAGTCATCCTGCAAAAGAGCATGATTCAAGGAATCTGCACAAGATAGTTCCCCCTTATAAGGAGGGGGATGACATTAACAAGTGGTTTGCTGCACTTGAGAGGGCCTGTGTTGTACAGGATGTCCCTCAAAGGCAGTGGGCTGCTATCCTATGGCTATCATTTAGTGGAAAAGGTAGGGATAGGCTCCTTACTGTGAAAGAAAATGATGCTAATAATTTCCAAGTTCTTAAGAATGCACTCCTGGATGGTTATGGCTTAACCACTGAACAATACAGGATAAAGTTCAGAGAGACCAAAAAGGAGTCTTCACAAGACTGGGTTGATTTCATTGACCATTCAGTGAAGGCCTTGGAGGGGTGGTTACATGGCAGTAAAGTTACTGATTATGACAGCCTGTATAACTTGATCCTGAGAGAGCATATTCTTAATAATTGTGTGTCTGATTTGTTGCACCAGTACTTGGTGGACTCTGATCTGACCTCTCCCCAAGAATTGGGAAAGAAGGCAGACAAATGGGTCAGAACAAGGGTGAACAGAAAAGTTCATACAGGGGGTGACAAAGATGGCAACAAAAAGAAGGATGGTAAGTCTTCTTACAAGGGTGGGGACAAATCTAAAAATGAGTCTTCATCAGGCCCACAAAAACACTCTGGTGGGGGTGGTGGGCCCAAATCCTCTTTTAATCAGAACAAGGAAAAGAAACCATGGTGCTATTTATGTAAAATAAAAGGCCATTGGACAACAGATCCCAGTTGTCCAAAGAAAAGCATCAATGCTCCTACCACTACAACCCCTACTGCTACCCCTAGTGTCCCTACTAATAGCAGTGGTGGTGGGAGCAAACCTACTAATAGCCAATCCAAGGGAGTAGCTGGGCTCACTATTGGTAACTTAGTTGGGGTTGGCCTTGTTAGGGAGGCCACAGAGGCTGTGTTAGTCTCTGAGGGGGCTATTGATTTAGCCACCTTAGTTGCTTGTCCCCTTAATATGGATAAGTACAAGCAGCTACCCCTAATAAATGGTGTTGAGGTTCAGGCCTACAGGGACACTGGAGCCAGTGTGACTATGGTCATAGAGAAACTGGTCCACCCTGAACAACACCTACTTGGTCTCCAGTACCAAGTAACCGATGCTCACAACAACACACTTAGCCACCCCATGGCTGTTGTTAATCTCAACTGGGGGGGGGTTACTGGTCCAAAGAAAGTTGTGGTAGCTTCAGATTTACCTGTAGACTGTCTATTAGGGAATGATTTGGAGACATCAGCTTGGTCAGATGTGGAGTTGGAGGCCCATGCAGCAATGCTGGGCATCCCAGGGCATATTTTTGCTTTGAGAAGGGCTCAGGCCAAAAAGCAAAAAGGACAGGGAAGCTTGGATCCTGGAACAATGGACCAAGTGCTCCCTAAAGCTAGGGCTAGTAGAAGCAAACCACTTCCTACTATCCCTCCCTCTACGGTGGATTCATCTTCAGAGGAAGAAGAATTCCCTCCCTGTGCAGAACCTACACCAGAGGAGCTGGAAGCAGACACTGCTGAGCTTTTGGGTGAAGGGGGGCCTGCCAGAGAGGTGCTGAGTGTGGCACAGCAAACCTGTCCCACATTAGAGGGTCTCAGACAGCAAGCTGTCAAACAGGCTAATGGGGATGTCAGTGACTCTCACAGAGTTTACTGGGAGGACAACCTCTTGTACACTGAGCATAGGGATCCTAAACCTGGAGCTGCCAGGAGATTAGTGATTCCTCAGGAGTACAGAAAGTTCCTCCTAACCCTGGCACATGACATTCCCCTAGCTGGGCACCTGGGTCAAATGAAAACTTGGGACAGACTGGTTCCATTGTTTCATTGGCCTAGGATGTTTGAGGACACAAAGGAATTTTGTAAGTCCTGTGAAACCTGTCAAGCCAGTGGCAAGACAGGTGGCACCCCAAAGGCACCCCTTATTCCACTGCCTGTGGTTGGGGTTCCCTTTGAAAGGGTAGGGGTTGACATAGTTGGCCCCCTTGACCCTCCTACTGCTTCAGGCAATAGATTTATCTTGGTGGTAGTGGACCATGCCACAAGATATCCTGAAGCTATTCCTTTAAGGACCACTACAGCTCCTGCAGTGGCAAAGGCCCTCCTGGGAATATTTTCCAGGGTGGGCTTCCCAAAGGAAGTGGTATCAGACAGGGGAAGCAATTTCATGTCTGCATACTTAAAGGCCATGTGGAAGGAGTGTGGTGTAACGTACAAGTTCACAACACCCTATCATCCACAAACAAATGGACTGGTAGAGAGATTTAATAAAACTCTCAAAGGCATGATTATGGGTCTCCCTGAAAAACTCCGCAGGAGATGGGATATCCTTCTACCATGCCTCCTTTTTGCCTACAGGGAGGTACCCCAGAAAGGAGTGGGCTTCAGCCCCTTTGAACTTCTTTTTGGACACCCTGTTAGGGGTCCACTCACACTTGTAAAGGAGGGTTGGGAACAACCTTTAAAAGCTCCTAAGCAGGATATTGTGGATTATGTACTTGGCCTCAGATCAAGGATGGCTGAGTACATGAAAAAGGCCAGTAAAAACCTTCAGGCCAGCCAAGAGCTCCAGAAGCAATGGCATGATCAGAAGGCTGTTTTGGTTCAGTACCAACCAGGGCAGAAAGTGTGGGTCTTGGAGCCTGTGGCCCCAAGAGCACTCCAAGATAAATGGAGTGGACCCCACACAATTGTTGAAAAGAAGGGAGAAGTCACCTATTTAGTTGACTTAGGCCCTGCCAGGAGTCCCCTTAGGGTGCTCCATGTCAACCGCCTGAAACCCTACTATGACAGGGCTGATCTCACCCTGCTCATGGCAACAGATGAGGGACAGGAAGAAGACAGTGATCCTCTACCTGATCTCTTCTCTTCCACAGAACAAGATGCTCTGGTGGAAGGTGTAGTTTTGGCTGATTGTCTTACTGCTGAGCAGAAAGACAATTGCATAAACCTCCTAGATCAATTCTCTGAACTCTTCTCTACTGTGCCAGGTACCACTTCTTGGTGTGAGCACACTATAGATACTGGAGACAGCTTGCCTGTCAAAAGTAAGATCTATAGGCAGCCTGACCATGTGAGGGACTGCATAAAGCAAGAGGTCCAGAAAATGTTAGAACTAGGAGTGGTTGAGCACTCTGACAGTCCATGGGCTTCTCCTGTGGTACTGGTACCAAAACCCCATTCCAAAGATGGAAAGAAGGAAATGCGGTTTTGTGTAGACTATAGAGGTCTCAACTTGGTAACCAAAACTGATGCTCACCCTATACCCAGGGCAGATGAGCTCATAGATACACTGGCATCTGCCAAGTATCTAAGCACTTTTGACTTGACTGCAGGGTATTGGCAGATCAAATTGTCAGAAGATGCTAAACCTAAGACTGCATTTTCAACCATTGGAGGACATTACCAGTTTACTGTAATGCCTTTTGGTTTGAAAAATGCACCTGCCACTTTTCAAAGGTTGGTGAACACAGTCCTGCAAGGGCTGGAAGCTTTCAGTGCAGCATATTTGGACGATATAGCTGTCTTTAGCTCCAGCTGGGATGATCACCTGGTCCACCTATGGAAAGTTTTGGAGGCCCTGCAAAAGGCAGGCCTCACTATCAAGGCTTCAAAGTGCCAGATAGGGCAGGGTAAGGTGGTTTATCTGGGACACCTTGTTGGTGGGGAACAGATTGCACCACTTCAGGGGAAAATCCAAACAATTATTGATTGGGTTCCCCCTACCACTCAGACTCAGGTGAGAGCCTTCCTAGGCCTCACTGGGTATTACAGGAGGTTCATTAAGAACTATGGCTCCATTGCAGCCCCTCTTAATGACCTCACATCCAAGAAAATGCCTAAAAAGGTATTATGGACAGCAAACTGTCAGAAAGCTTTTGAGGAGCTGAAGCAGGCCATGTGCTCTGCACCTGTCCTGAAAAGCCCTTGTTACTCTAAAAAATTCTATGTCCAGACTGATGCATCTGAATTAGGAGTAGGGGCAGTCCTATCACAACTTAATTCTGAGGGCCAGGATCAACCTGTTGCTTTTATTAGTAGGAGGTTGACCCCTAGAGAAAAGCGTTGGTCTGCCATTGAGAGGGAGGCCTTTGCTGTGGTCTGGGCACTGAAGAAGTTGAGGCCATACCTGTTTGGCACTCACTTCATTGTTCAGACAGACCACAAACCTCTACTTTGGCTAAAACAAATGAAAGGTGAAAATCCTAAATTGTTGAGGTGGTCCATATCCCTACAGGGAATGGACTATACAGTGGAACATAGACCTGGGAGTAGCCACTCCAATGCAGATGGACTCTCCAGATATTTCCACTTAGACAATGAAGACTCATCAGGTCATGGCTAGTCTTATTGTCCTTCGTTTGGGGGGGGGGGGTTGTGTAGGAAAGTACCATCTTGCCTGGCATGTTACCCCCATTTTTCACTGTATATATGTTGTTTTAGTTGTATGTGTCACTGGGACCCTGGTAACCCAGGGCCCCAGTGCTCATAAGTGTGCCTGAATGTGTTACCTGTGTAGTGACTAACTGTCTCACTGAGGCTCTGCTAATCAGAACCTCAGTGGTTATGCTCTCTCATTTCTTTCCAAATTGTCACTAACAGGCTAGTGACCATTTTTACCAATTCACATTGGCTTACTGGAACACCCTTATAATTCCCTAGTATATGGTACTGAGGTACCCAGGGTATTGGGGTTCCAGGAGATCCCTATGGGCTGCAGCATTTCTTTTGCCACCCATAGGGAGCTCTGACAATTCTTACACAGGCCTGCCACTGCAGCCTGAGTGAAATAACGTCCACGTTATTTCACAGCCATTTTACACTGCACTTAAGTAACTTATAAGTCACCTATATGTCTAACCTTTACCTGGTAAAGGTTAGGTGCAAAGTTACTTAGTGTGTGGGCACCCTGGCACTAGCCAAGGTGCCCCCACATTGTTCAGAGCCAATTCCCTGAACTTTGTGAGTGCGGGGACACCATTACACGCGTGCACTACACACAGGGCACTACCTATATGTGGCGTCACAATGGTAACTCCGAATATGGCCATGTAACATGTCTATGATCATGGAATTGCCCCCTCTATGCCATCCTGGCATAGTTGGCACAATCCCATGATCCCAGTGGTCTGTAGCACAGACCCTGGTACTGCCAAACTGCCCTTCCTGGGGTTTCACTGCAGCTGCTGCTGCTGCCAACCCCTCAGACAGGCATCTGCCCTCCTGGGGTCCAGCCAGGCCTGGCCCAGGATGGCAGAACAAAGGACTTCCTCTGAGAGAGGGTGTTACACCCTCTCCCTTTGGAAAATGGTGTGAAGGCAGGGGAGGAGTAGCCTCCCCCAGCCTCTGGAAATGCTTTCTTGGGCACAGATGTGCCCAATTCTGCATAAGCCAGTTTACACCGGTTCAGGGACCCCTTAGCCCCTGCTCTGGCGCGAAACTGGACAAAGGAAAGGAGTGACCACTCCCCTGACCTGCACCTCCCCTGGGAGGTGTCCAGAGCTCCTCCAGTGTGCTCCAGACCTCTGCCATCTTGGAAACAGAGGTGCTGCTGGCACACTGGACTGCTCTGAGTGGCCAGTGCCACCAGGTGACGTCAGAGACTCCTGATAGGCTCCTTCAGGTGTTAGTAGCCTATCCTCTCTCCTAGGTAGCCAAACCCTCTTTTCTGGCTATTTAGGGTCTCTGTCTCTGGGGAAACTTTAGATAACGAATGCAAGAGCTCATCCGAGTTCCTCTGCATCTCTCTCTTCACCTTCTGCCAAGGAATCAACTGCTGACCGCGCTGGAAGCCTGCAAACCTGCAACATAGTAGCAAAGACGACTACTGCAACTCTGTAACGCTGATCCTGCCGCCTTCTCAACTGTTTTCCTGCTTGTGCATGCTGTGGGGGTAGTCTGCCTCCTCTCTGCACCAGAAGCTCCGAAGAAATCTCCCGTGGGTCGACGGAATCTTCCCCCTGCAACCGCAGGCACCAAAAAGCTGCATTACCGGTCCCCTGGGTCTCCTTTCAGCAAGACGAGCGAGGTCCCTCGAAACCAGCGACTCTGTCCAAGTGACCCCCACAGTCCAGTGACTCTTCAGTCCAAGTTTGGTGGAGGTAAGTCCTTGCCTCACCTCACTGGGCTGCATTGCTGGGAACCGCGACTTTTGCAGCTACTCCGGCCCCTGTGCACTTCCGGCGGAAATCCTTTGTGCACAGCCAAGCCTGGGTCCACTGCACTCTAACCTGCATTGCACGACTTTCTAAGTTGGTCTCCGGCGACGTGGGACTCCTTTGTGCGACTTCGGGTGAGCACCGTTTCACGCATCCTCGTAGTGCCTGTTTCTGGCACTTCTCCGGGTGCTACCTGCTGCTGAGAGGGCTCCTTGTCTTGCTCGACGTCCCCTCTCTCTCCTGGTCCAATTTGCGACCTCCTGGTCCCTCCAGGGCCACAGCAGCGTCCAAAAACGCTAACTGCACGATTTGTAGCTAGGCAGGCTTGTTGGCGTTCTTTCAGCGTGTAAACACTTCTGCACGACTCTCCACGGCGAGAGGGATCCGTCCACCAAAGGGGAAGTCTCTAGCCCTTTTCGTTCCTGCAGAAACCTCAGCTTCTTCTGTCCAGTAGAAGCTTCTTTGCATCCACAGCTGGCATTTCCTGGGCATATGCCCATCTCCGACTTGCTTGTGACTTTTGGACTTGGTCCCCTTGTTCCACAGGTACCCTAGATTGTAAATCCACAGTTGTTGCATTGTTGGTTTGTGTCTTTCCTGCATTATTCCTCTAACACGACTTCTTTGTCCTTAGGGGAACTTTAGTGCACTTTGCACTCACTTTTCAGGGTCTTGGGGAGGGTTATTTTTCTAACTCTCACTATTTTCTAATAGTCCCAGCGACCCTCTACAAGGTCACATAGGTTTGGGGTCCATTTGTGGTTCGCATTACACTTTTGGAGTATATGGTTTGTGTTGCCCCTATCCCTATGTTTCCCCATTGCATCCTATTGTAACTATACATTGTTTGCACTGTTTTCTAAGACTGTACTGCATATTTTTTCTATTGTGTATATATATCTTGTGTATATTCCCTATCCTCTCACTGAGGGTACACTCTAAGATACTTTGGCATATTGTCATAAAAATAAAGTACCTTTATTTTTAGTATAACTGTGTATTGTGTTTTCTTATGATATTGTGCAAGTGACACTTGTGGTAGTGTAGTAGCTTCACACGTCTCCTAGTTCAGCCTAAGCTGCTCTGCTAAGCTACCATTATCTATCAGCCTAAGCTGCTAGACACCCTATACACTAATAAGGGATAACTGGGCCTGGTGCAAGGTGCAAGTACCCCTTGGTACTCACTACAAGCCAGTCCAGCCTCCTACACCCACCCCTTCACCTTCACCTCTGCTGCCCCAGGACACTCTCTCTGTTCCCTCAATGGGACCATTGCCGACGGATCCACGTCACCCACTACAAGTGTTGTCTAGTGCGCCGTCCCCGTTATCCCTCCTACCTGACCTGCCGAAACCCTTATCTCATAGAAGTAAGAATACCTGTAACGCTAGAACGGACAACAGGCTTAGCCCAGAGATATTCACGGATACTTTGCTGCCTTATTCGATCAATGGCACACCCTCACGTACCTCATCTGCTTCTCTTGGGGCGTCCCCCTCAATCACGACAGACTGCTACTTGGCTTTGGAGTCTACCCAAAAGCATGTGCCCTCCGGTGCTGATGCTCTTCTGATCCCTCTTCCTATCACCAACACTAGTAGTTTCTCTCCCGACCTTCATCTTCCTATCTTGTTCACTATCTCGCTCCTCACCTCCTAAGCTGGTCTTCTTAGCACTCCCTCTGCCCGGCAGGGTCTCTTTTGTCTTTTCTCCCTCGGCTGCACGCCACATAGGCATTGATCACCTTCCTTCCTTGGAGAACAAACTGGATGATATTAATCAAGACCTTCAGTTAGTCAAAACCAATCTTCAGCGCTTTATTCATGTCACATCGAAGCTCGAGATCTTTACACTCAATGTGACCCCAGGGGCTAATAGGACACCTCACACCAAACAACATAACACTTTCCAACATGGATGGCCGAGCTATTCCTTGCATAGGACTTCTTACATCGAAAATTCTCCAAACTTAAAACTCACCCTCATCGCAGTACCCTCTCCAGACACCAGAGCGTTACAGACCGTCTATCTGATGCAGACATTCACTCCTTTCTGCTGTCTGATACCACTGCTAACGATGGAGTGTTATTCATGTCAGTCACTATCCAGACAATTCCATCCAGCCCTAGAAGCTAGTCTCAGTTTTGGAATCTTGAATGAACACAACCTTTTACAAGTACCCATATCTGAGGAAGGGCATCATTTTGCATGGTTAGCCCCACATGTTTTGCCTGGAAAATGATGTGGTTTCACACTGTAAGTCTCCTGGGCCCCTGCTAAACAGGTTCCCAGGGCCAGATCTCTTTCCCCAAAACTGTACTAGGCTTTGCACGTCAGCCACCCTTAAAAGTCCCCAGGTTAATGGTACCTAGGGCCTGGGTACTGAAGTGGGCCCTCCAGAGCTGCAGCACCAATTGTGCCACTCTGTGCGGCCCAACTCTAGCCTCATGCAGACTGCTACTGCAAGTGCATGACAAGGTGTACTTAAAAGTTGCAAACTCAACATGGCACTCACCAAGAGTGCCCTGTCCACTAACATTTCATGCACTATAGGTAAGTCCCCCCTCTGGCAGGCTTTACAACCCTAAGGCATGGTGCAGTATAATGCATGTGAGGGCATATGTTTGCATGAAGAAATATGCCCCTACTCTGTCATAGTGAGTGTACAGGGAAGCCATAGCAAACACATGTACTGGACACTGGTCATTAAGAATTCCCAAGCTACATGAGGGCCTCTCTGAACCCTAAGTTGTTTGGTATCAAACAACTCAGAATACTAAACCCCCACTGATGCCAGTGTTGGATGTATTATAACATGTACCCCAGGGGCACCTTAGAGTTGCCCCCTGCAAAAACCTAACAGCTCTGGCATGGTTGCTGACTGTTATTTACCAGTCTGCCACCACCTGACACAAATCTGGATTCCTGGGGTGAGAGCCTCTGCTCTCAGAAAGCAGAGTACAAAGCCTTTCCTGGGTGGAAGTGTTACACCTCCTCCCCCAGGCAGACACTCAGGCCCACCGGTCAGCTTCAAAGACTTTAACACCTTTGAAATCTGACCTCTGACTCTGCTGCTAGCAGCAGATGACTGTTGAATGGTTTTCCCCCCACTTTGTGTGGGAAAACCGGTAGGAAAACCTAGAGTAGAAGTGCCCCCCCCCCCTTTGCCTGCACTACCCTCCAGGTGTGACCGGTGAGGTGACCACTCTATTTCATTTTCCTCCATTGTGGATGGCAGGAAAATGGCCTACTAAGATTAGGGATGTGAGCTCTTCCCACAGGAAGTGGTCACATAGTGGGTGCAGCCACCGTAAGGTTAGTTCCCCATTGGCCACTACCAGGTTCTCCCCTTAACGCCCTCTGAATGCAGTACTTAGCGGGCATCCCTAGACCTGCAGATCACATTCAATGGACACAAGACCAGCGACAAAGAAAACCCGAACCGAGGACAAAAGCCCCGTAATAGGAAGAAAAAGGCACCAAATCCTGCCAGTTGCACCCAGGACTCAACAGTCACTGCTGAGGGGTCGACTGGACATTGGACGGACTCTATGAAACCGCATAGGACCTCCAACCTTCTGAAAATCACCGAGAACCTCCATCTGAATCTGAGTTGGCATCACTCCCTCCATACAGGAAACCAGTGAAGTCCAGTTTGCTGACCAACAAACGGGACATAGCAGCCTGACCAAATTCACCCTGACTGACCCGGAAGACAAACCCTGCCAGTGTGCCAAGTTTGGTGGCACTGCAACCTCTAGTGGTTGAGAGGTGCCATAGGCCGGGAAACTGGATCCCCAACATTGGACACACAGAATAAAAGTCCATTCCGGATTCTCCGAGGACCAGAAGCAAGCACCAGTTGAGGGACTTCAGGACACCCAAGAACCACCCCTAAGATTGGCCCGCTGACCTGAAATCTCCTCTCAAAGTGACCTGCATCTCGCTCCAATGACCCTAGGACGCATGACCCTTGGCTGATCGATCTGCATTGCACCCGGCTCCCTGGCCCCTGTATCGGAAAACCAGCTGTGCTCTAGGGGTCCGTAAGCCCTTGCAATCTCTACACTCGAAGGGGACCCACCAGACTTACCGTTAATTCTGCCTGTGCAGTGTGTTTCCAAGTGGTCCCATTGTTCGTTCTGCAGCGGCTCTAAGACTTGCTGCCACTGCTCCTGCTTGAACGGGGAACCGTCCGAACATGTCCAGCTGGCCCATAGGACATCTCGACGATATTGGAAGTATTTTTGTAAGTTGGTCACCAGTTATGCTTTTGAGTGTGTGTGTACATTTATTGATGCAAGGGGTTCAACAAATGGTTAGCACATTTCCAAGATTAGCCTAACTGCTTGGCCAAGCCACCGCTAACACCAGAGCATTAGGTGGTCTACTTATTACCTCTGGATTCCAAGGGGGTTGCTTAGACTCTCTGCACAGTGCACATCATTTTTGTACACTATATAGAGAGCCAGCCTGCTACACCATAACACACCCTGAAGTTTCAGAAACCAAATCACATCTCAAGTCTCTGCTTTTTAATTGCAGATCGGCAGTAAAACGTGCCGCTGACATTGCAGATCTCATTCTCAAACAATACCTCAACCTCCTAATGCTAACGGAAACGTGGACCTTCTAGTCCCACCCAACTATGACATCATCAGACTAGACAAAAATGGAAGAGCTGGGGGGGTTAGCATGCATTTACCTCTTCACGCTCTCTCTGAAACCTTCACAAACTATGACAATGACCTCTTGTGAATACCTTTTTATTGAAAATGGAGCAATGCCAAGGTAGTATGCAAACTCCATACGTTCTACCACCCCCTGGAAAACAACCACTTATCACTGAACAATTAATGGAGTCCATTTTCTCTAACTGAGATCAGCACACCAACCTTATCTTCCTCGGGGACTTCAACATACATTGGAATGACTCTAATGACCCCTTACCGAACACCTTCAAGGCCTTTCTCACAGACCTTAACCTTACCCAGTCCTGCACTGGCCCTACACACAACAGAGGCTTCACCCTCGATCCAATCATCTCGAGAATCAACTTGAATCATTAACCCTGTCACTAGTCGGAACTCTACCTCGTCTCTTTCCCCATCCTGGAGAAGGTGACGACTAGAAAGGCCAACGGCACAATCCCGAACATTGGTCCAGAGACTTGAGAAATTATAATCTATCTGATTTAACCTGAACTAGCAACATCGTCCTACATCCTGCCACAAACATGACGGGTTTGAATGATAAGACTGAACACTATACACAGTCCATGTCAGACTTACGGGATACAGTTGCACCAAAGCAGTTAAACAGAATACAGATCCGATACTCAAATCCCTGGTTCAGCAGCTGTAACAAGGAAAGACGAAAATGAAGGCTTCCTTGGAGATCACGGAGAAGCCCTCCCTTCATCGCACACCTCAAGCACCGGAGGCCAATAAAGAAGCGCAGACAACACAGACATCCGCAGGTCCAAAGCAGAATACTTCAGCAAGCAATCCGATAATGCCAAAAACTAAACTATTCGAAATCATCAAACCACAAATAACTTGCACATCTAGCCAACACCCAGTAGATATTAGATCCTTCCCAATGGTGAGGAGTCCTTTGCCTGTTACGTTGAAAAAACAAAGAGGATTGAATCAGTGTTGCCTTGCCCCTCACAGCGTCTTCTAGCCCAGGACCAGCCCAGTTTTCTACCCGTACAGCACCAGGCTAGATCCAGATATACTAGTAAAAACAAGGCTACTTGGAGTGCCTTCATCATACCTGATGAAGCCGCTGTATTCAAATACCCTCCAACCACTTCTGCGATCCCTTACCTGCCAAGCCCGTCAAAGAGGTGGCGCTTCCACACTCCCTCTCTGGACCAAGACTGTTCATGCATCTCTTTCTCTGGGCATGTTTCCTGATGCTTAAAGATAGGACAGGTCACCCCATTCTAAAAAAACAAAATGATGCAAACCTATCAGATGTCAACAACTACTGCCCCATCATACTGCCCCATCACCAAAATCCTGGCTCTAGCAAAACTTTAAGAGAAATACATTAACATACAACTATGCAACCACATGGGACGTTATCAATTCCTTGATCATCATGAATCAGGCTTCAGAACGGGTCATAGCACTGAAACTGCTCCAACACACACTGTTGATGATGCTCTGAGAATGCTAGAATCTCTCTTCTGCTTTCGAAATGGTCAAACATGATAGTTTTATAGCCCCATCGACTTCTCAAGAAGGTCTATCTGGTCCTGTCTTACAACAATTTTCCTCTTTACTTCATAATAGAGCACGAAGAATCAAAGTCAATCAAATCTTATCGGACATCACACCAGTCACGTTTGGTGTTCCCCCAGCCTCCACACTCTCACCCACTTTATTCAACTTGCTCATGGAACCTCTTACCGATCTTTTGAATCTATCTAACATTAACTACCACATGTTTGCTGATGACACACAACTGTGTTTGTAAATCATCTCCCTTGATGACATAAAACTGCTCAAGTGCACCCCACAGAAAACCCACAATGGCTGACACGCAATCACCTCTTGCTCAACACCCTCAAAACTGAATTCCTCTTGATCACTCCACACAATCACTCTGCCCCCATAGAAGAATTGCTCATGCAACTCACTGCTCCCCTCACTTGACAGATTCCACAAGATCACTTGGTATAACTTTGGACAAACACCTGAAAATGCAAAATCATAACAGTGCCACTACTAGGGGATCCAACTATTATCTAAGTTACTAAGGAAAATCAAACCTTTCTTGCCCCGGCGGACCTGCATTTAGCAGTCCAATCCCTGGTAATCTCCTGTTTGGATTATGCAAGCGCTACTCTTGCTGTTTTACCCAAAGCAAACCTGGCTTCTCTAGGAGCCACAATGAATTCTGCTGCCAGGCTCATCACAGGATCCAGGAGATTCAACCACATTACACCTGACCTCAATCATCTAAAATGGCTCTAGTTCGAAGTCAATATCGAGATGAGGATAGCTTGTATGGCCCTTCATCACAACACACCTGTCTACCAGGCCAACAAACTTGAAGGCCCGTATTTATAATTTTTGACGCTAAACTGCGCTAACGCAGTTTAGCGTCAAAAAGTTTTGCGCCGGCTAACGCCATTCTGAAGCACCATGCGGTCGCCGTATTTATTGAATGGCGTTAGCCGGCACTAGCAGACCGGCGCTGCCTGGTGTGCGTGGAAAAAAACCACGTACACCAGGCAGCGCCGGCGTTGGGGAAAATGGCGTTAGGGCGTCTTAAAATGGTGCAAGTCAGGTTGACGCCAAAAAATCGCCTCCACCCGATTTGCGCCATTTTTAACGACGCCCAGACGCCATTTACATGACTCCTGTCTTAGTAAAGACAGGAGTCATGCCCCCTTGCCCAATGGCCATGCCCAGGGGACTTATGTCCCCTGGGCATGGTCATTGGGCATTGAGGCATGTAGGGGGGCACAAATCCGGCCCCCCTATGCCAAAAAAAAATATAAAAAATATAAAAAATTATACTTACCTGAACTTACCTGAATGTCCCTGGGATGGGTCCCTCCATCCTTGGGTGTCCTCCTGGGGTGGGCAAGGGTGGCAGGGGGGTCCCTGGGGGCATGGGAGGGCAGCTGTGGGCTCATTTTGAGCCCACAGGTCCCTTAACGCCTGCCCTGACCCAGGCGCTAAAATCTGGCGCAAATGCGGGGTTTTTTGCCCCGCCCACTCCCGGGCGTGATTTTTGCCCGGGAGTATAAATACGACGCATTTGCGTCGCAGTCATTTTTTTAGACGGGAACGCCTACCTTGCATCTCATTAACGCAAGGAAGGCGTTCACGCAAAAAAATGACGCTCTTTCCTCATACTTTGGCGCTAGACGCGTCTAACGCCAAAGTATAAATATGGCGTTAGTTTTGCGCCGAATTTGCGTCGAAAAAAACGACACAAATTCGGCACAAACGGAGTATAAATATGCCCCGAAGAATCTGGAGGTAATTGTTCCTCAGGAAGTTCCAACTCCCTACTGCTGAAGCCACATAAGTTACACGAGTGTTGTACTCACTGATGCAATTCTGACAGTGCGTTGTGTTGTGTGAGGTGGCTGTTACAAGAGTTTCCTCTCCACTGATGAATTCTCACAGAATTGTTGTGCTGTGTGAGTTAGTTGTTACAAGAGTGTTCTCTTCACTGATGCGGTTCTCACAGGAGTGTTGTGTTGTATGAGGTAGTTGGTACAGGAGTTTTCTCTTCACTGATGCAGTTCTCATGGATTGTTGTGTTGTGTGAGGTGGTTGTTACAGGAGTGTTCTCTTCACTAATGCAGTTCTCACAGGAGTGTTGTGTGAGGTGGTATGCGTTCACTGCCCTAGGGTGGCATGTCTACACTCTGCCCCATGTGTCTGTACTGCCAGAGGGTGGCATGTCTACACACTGCCCCCTGTGTCTGTACTGCCAGAGGGTGGCATGTCTACACCCTGCCCCCTGTGTCTGTACTGTCAGAGGGTGGCATGTCTACACACTGCCCCCTGCGTCTGTACTATGAGAGAGTGACATGTCTACACACTCCCCCTGTGTCTGTACTGCCAGAGGGTGGCATGTCTACACACTGCCCCCTGTGTCTGTACTGTCAGAGGGTGTCATGTCTACACACTGCCCCCTGCGTCTGTACTATGAGAGGGTGGCATGTCTACACTCTGCCCCATGTGTCTGTACTGTCAAAGGGTGACATGTCTACATACTGCCCTGTGCGTCTGTACTGTCAGAGGGTGGCATATCTACACACTGCCCCCTGTGTCTGTACTGCCAGAGGGTGGCATGTCTACACACTGCCCCCTGTGTCTGTACTGTCAGAGGGTGGCATGTCTACACACTGCCCCCTGCGTCTGTACTATGAGAGGGTGGCATGTCTACACACTGCCCCGTGTGTCTGTACTGTGAGAGGGCGGCATATCTACACAGTGCCCCCTGTGTCTGTACTGTCAGAGGGCGGCATCTCTACACACTGCCTCCTGTGTCTGTACTGTGAGAGGGCAGCATGTCTACACACTGCCCCCTGTGTCTGTACTGGGAGAGGGTGGCATGTCTACACACTGCACCCTGTGTCTGTACTGTCAGAGGACGGCATGTCTACACACTGACCCTGTGTCTGTACTATGAGAGGGTGGCATGTCTGCACACTTCCCACTGCGTCTGTACTGTCAGAGGGCGGCATGTCTACACACTGCCCCGTGTGTCTGTACTGTCAGAGGGTGGCATGTCTACACACTGCCCCCTGTGTCTGTACTATGAGAGGGTGGCATGTCTACACACTGCCCCGTGTGTCTGTACTGTTAGAGGGTGGCATGTCTTTACACTGCCCCCTGTGTCTGTACTGTGAGAGGGTGGCATGTCTGCACACTGCCCCCTGTGTCTGTACAGTCTGAGGGTGGCATGTCTACACTCTGCCCACTGTGTCTGTACTGGGAGAGGGTGACATGTCTACACACTGCCCCTGTGTCTGTAATGGCAGAGGGTGGCATGTCTACACACTGCCCCCTATGTCTGTAATGGCAGAGGGTGGCATGTCTACACACTGCCCCCTGCGTTTGTACTGTGGGAAGGTGGCATGTCTACACACTGCCCCCTGTGTCTGTACTGTGAGAGGGTGGCATGTCTGCACACTGCCCCCTGTGTCTGTACAGTCTGAGGGTGGCATGTCTACACTGCCCACTGTGTCTGTACTGGGAGAGGGTGGCATGTCTACACACTGCCCCTGTGTCTGTAATGGCAGAGGGTGGCTTGTCTACACACTGACCCCTCTGTCTGTACTGTGAGAGGGCGGCATACCTACCGACTGCCCCCTGTGTCTATACTGTGAGAGGGTGGCATGTCTACACACTGCCCCACGTGTCTGTACTTTCAGAGGGTGGCATGTCTACACACTGCCACCTGTGTCTATACTGTCAAAACGTGGCATGTCTACACACTGCCCCCTGTGTCTGTACTGTCAGAGGGCGGCACGTCTACACACTGCCCCCTGTGTCTGTACTGTCAGAGGGCGGCACGTCTACACACTGCCCCGTGTGTCTGTATTGGGAGAGGGTGGCATGCCTACACACTGCCCCATGTGTCTGTACTGTAAGAGGGTGGCATGTCTGCACACTGCCCCCTGTGTCTGTACAGTGTGAGGGTGGCATGTCTACACTCTGCCCACTGTGTCTGTACTGGGAGAGGGTGGCATGTCTACACACTGCCCCTGTGTCTGTAATGGCAGAGGGTGGCTTGTCTACACACTGACCCCTGTGTCTGTACTGAGAGAGGGCGGCATCCCTACCAACTGCCCCCTGTGTCTGTACTGTGAGAGGGTGGCATGTCTACACACTGCCCCACGTGTCTGTACTGTCAGGCGGTGGCATGTCTACACACTACCACCTGTATCTATACTGTCAGAACGTGGCATGTCTACACACTGCCCCCTGTGTCTGTACTGTCAGAGGGTGGCATGTCTACACACTGCCCGCTGTGTCTGTACTGTCAGACTGTGGCATGTCTACACACTGCCCCACGTGTCTGTACTGTCAGAGGGTGGCATGTATACACACTGCCCCCTGTGTCTATACTGTCAGAACATGGCATGTCTACACACTGCCCCCTGTGTCTGTACTGTCAGACGGTGGCATGTCTACACACTGCTCCCTGTGTCTGTACTGTCTGAGGGCGGCATGTCTACACACTGCCCACTGTGTGTGTACTGTCTGAGGGTGGCATGTCTACACACTGCTCACTGAGTCTGTACTGTGAGAAGGTGGCATGTCTACACACTGCCCCCTGTGTCTGTACTGTCTGAGGGTGGCATGTTTACACACTGCCCCCTGTGTCTATATAGTCAGAAGGTGGCATGTCTACACACAGCCTCCTGTGTCTGTACTGGGAGAGGGTGGCATACCACCCACTGTGTCTCTACTGGGAGAGGGTGGCATGTCTACACACAGCCTCATGTGTCTGTACTGTCAGAGGGTGGCATGTGTACACACTTCCCCCTATGTCTGCAATGGCAGAGGGTGGCATGTCTGCACACTGCCCCCTGTGTCTGTACTGTTAGAGGGTGGCATACCACCCAATGTGTCTGTACTGGGAGAGGGTGGCATGTCTACACACTGCCTCCTGTGTCTGTACTAGGAGAGGGTGGCATGTCTACACACTGCCCCGTGTGTCTGTACTGTGAGAGGGCTGCATGTCTACACACTGCCCCTATGTCTGTACTGTGAGAGGGTGACATGTCTACATATTGCCCCTGTGTCTGTACTGTGAGAGGGCGGCATGTCTACACACTGCCCCTATGTCTGTACTGTGAGAGGGTTGCATGTCTACACACTGCCTCCTGTGTCTGTACTGTCAGAGGGTGGCATGTCTGCACACTGCCCCCTGTGTCTGTACTGTCAGAGGGCGGCATGTCTACACTCTGCCCCCTGTGTCTGTACTGTCAGAGAGTGACATGTCTACGCACTTCCCCTATGTCTGTAATGGCACAGGGTGGCATGTCTGCACACTGCCCCCTGTGTCTGTACTGTTAGAGGGTGGCATGGCTACACACTGCCCCCTGTGTGTGTACAGTCTGAGGGCGGCATGTCTACACTCTGTCCACTGTGTCTGTACTGTGAGAGGGTGGCATGTCTACACACTGCCCCCTGTGTCTCTAATGGCAGAGGGTAGCATGTCCACACACTCCTCCCTGTGTCTGTACTGTTGGAGGGTTGCATGTCTTCACACTGCCCGTGTGTCTGTACTGTGAGAGGGCGGCATCCCTACCCACTGCCCCCTGTGTCTGTACTGTCAGAGGATGGCATGTCTACACACTGACCCCTGTGTCTGTACTTTGAGAGGGTGGCATGTCTACACACTGACCCCTGTGTCTGTACAGTCTGAGGGTGGCATGTCTACACACTGCCCCCTGTGTCTGTACTGTGAGAGGGTGGCATGACTACACACTTCCCCCTGTGTCTGTAATGGCAGAGGGTGGCATGTCTGCACACTGCCCCCTGTGTCTGTACTGTTAGAGGGTGGCATGGCTACACACTGCTCCCTGTGTCTGCACTGTCAGAGGATGGCATGTCTACACTCTGCACTCTGTGTCTTTAATGGCAGAGGGTGGCTTGTCCACACACTGCCCCCTGTGTCTGTAGTGTGATAGGGTGGCATGTCTACACTCTGCCCGCTGTGTCTGTACTGTCAGAGTGTGGCATGTCTACACACGGCCCCCTGTGTCTGTACTGTTAGAGGGTGGCATGGCTACACACTGCTCCCTGTGTCTGTACTGTCAGAGGGTGGCATGTCTACACTCTGCCCCCTGTGTCTGTACTGTGAGAGGGTGGCATGTCTACACACTGCCCGCCGTGTCTGCACTGTCAGAGGGTGGCATGTCTACACAGTGCCCCCTGTGTCTGTACTGTCAGAGGGTGGCATTTCTACACACTGCCCCCTGTGTCTGTACTGTCAGAGGGTGGCATGCCTACACACTGCCCCCTGCTTCTGTACTGTCAGAGGGTGGCATGTCTGCACACTGCCCCTGTGTCTGTACTGTGAGAAGGTGGCATGTCTACACACTGCCCCCTGTGTCTGTACTGTGAGAGGGTGGCATGTCTACACAGTGCCCCCTGTGTCTGTACTATGAGAGGGTGGCATGTCTACACAATGCCCCCTGTGTCTGTACTTTGAGAGAGTGGCATGTCTACGCAGTGCCCCCTGTGTCTGTACTGTGAGAGGGTGGCATGTCTACACACTGCCCACTGTGTCTGTACTGTGAGAGGGCGGCATGTCTACACACTGACACACTGCCCCCTGTGTCTGTACTGTGAGAGGGTGGCATTTCTACACAGTGCCCCCTGTGTCTGTACTATGAGAGGGTGGCATGTCTACACACTGCCCCCGTGTGTCTGTACTGTGAGAGGGTGGCATGTCTACACACTGCCACCTGTGTCTATACTGTGAGAGGGTGACATGTCTACACACTGCCCCCTGTGTCTGTACTATGAGAGGGTGGCATGTCTACACAGTGCCCCCTGTGTCTGTACTGTGAGAGGGTGGCATGTCTACACACTGACCACTGTGTCTGTACTGTGAGAGGGCGGCATGTCTACACACTGACACACTGCCCCCTATGTCTGTACTGTGAGAGGGTGGCATGTCTACACAGTGCCCCCTGTGTCTGTACTATGAGAGGGTGGCATGTCTACACACTGCCCCCTGTGTCTGTACTGTGAGAGGGTGACATGTCTACACACTGCCCCCTGTGTCTGTACTGGGAGAGCGTGGCATGTCTACACACTGCCTGCCCCCTGTGTCTGTACTGTGAGAGGGTGGCATGTCTACACAGTGCCCCCTGTGTCTGTACTGTAAGAGGGTGGCATGTCTACACACTGCCCCTGTGTCTGTACTGGGAGAGGGTGGCATGCCTACATACTGCCCTGTGTGTTTGTACTGTCTGAGAGTGGCATGTCTACACACTGCCCCCTGTGTCTGTGCTGTCAGAAGGTGGCATGTCTACACACTGCCCCCTGTGTCTGTCCTGGGAAAGGGTGGCATGTCTACACACTGCCCCCTGTGTCTGTACTGTCAGCGGGTGGCATGTCTACACACTGCCCTCGTGTGTCTGTACTGTCAGAGGGTGGCATGTCTACACAGTGCCCCCTGTGCCTGTACTGTCAGAGGGTGGCATGTCTACACTCTGCCCCCTGTGTCTGTATTGTTAGAGGGTGTCATGTCTACGCACTTCCCCCTATATCTGTAATGGCAGAGGGTGGCATGTCTGCACACTGCCCCTGTGTCTGTACTATGAGAGGGTGGCATGTCTACACACTGCCCCCTGTGTCTGTACTGTAAGAAGGTGGCATGTCTACACACAGCCTCCTGTGTCTGTACTGTGAGAGGGTGGCATGTCTACACACTGCCCTCGTGTGTCTGTACTGTCAGAGGGTGGCATGTCTACACAGTGTCCCCTGTGCCTGTACTGTCAGAGGGTGGCATGTCTACACTCTGCCCCCTGTGTCTGTACTGCTAGAGGGTGGCATGTCTACGCACTTCCCCCTATGTCTGTAATGGCAGAGCGTGGCATGTCTGCACACTGCCCCTGTGTCTGTACTGAGAGAGGGTGGCATGCCTACACACTGCCCTGTGTGTTTGTACTGTCTGAGGGTGGCATGTCTACACACTGCCCCCTGTGTCTGTACTGTAAGAAGGTGGCATGTCTACACACAGCCTCCTGTGTCTGTACTTTGAGAGGGTGGCATGTCTACACACTGCCCTGTGTGTTGGTACTGTCTGAGGGTGGCATCTCTACACTCTGCCCCCTGTGTCTGTACTGTCAGAGAGTGGCATGTCTACACACTGCCCCCTGTGTCTGCACTGTCAGAGGGTGGCACGTCTACACACTGCCCCCTGTGTCTGTACTGTAAGAGGGCGGCACGTCTACACACTGCCCCCTGTGTCTGTACTGTGAGAGGGTGGCATGTCTACACACTTCCCCCTGTGTCTGCACTGTGAGAGGGTGGCACGTCTGCACACTGCCTTCTGTGTCTGTACTGTGAGAGGGCGGCATGTCTACACACTGCCCCCTGTATTTGTACTGTGAGAGGGTGGCATGTCTACACACTGCTCCCTGTGTCTGTACTATGAGAGGGTGGCATGTCTACACAGTGCCCCCTGTGTCTGTACTATGAGAGAGTGGCATGTCTACACACTTCCTCTGTGTGTCTGTACTGTGAGAGGGTGGCATGTCTACACACTGCCCCCTGTGTCTGTACTGTCAGAGGTTGGCATGTCTACACACTGCCCCCGTGTGTCTGTACTGTGAGAGGGTGGCATGTCTACACACTGCCCCCTGTGTCTGTACAGGGAGAGGGTGGCATGTCTACACACTGCCCCTGTGTGTTTGTACTGTTAGAGGGTGACATGTGTACACACTGCCCCCTGTATCTGTACTGTCTGAGGGTGGCATATCTACACAGTGCCCCCTGTGTCTCAACTGTCAGAGGGTGGCATGTCTACACACTGCCCCTGTGTCTGTACTGGGAGAGGGTGGCATGTCTACACACTGCCCCTGTGTGTTTCTACTGTTAGAGGGTGGCATGTCTACACACTGCCCCCGTGTGTCTGTACTGTGAGAGGGTGGCATGTCTACACACTGCCACCTGTGTCTATACTGTGAGAGGGTGACATGTCTACACACTGCCCCCTGTGTCTGTACTATGAGAGGGTGGCATGTCTACACAGTGCCCCCTGTGTCTGTACTGTGAGAGGGTGGCATGTCTACACACTGACCACTGTGTCTGTACTGTGAGAGGGCGGCATGTCTACACACTGACACACTGCCCCCTATGTCTGTACTGTGAGAGGGTGGCATGTCTACACAGTGCCCCCTGTGTCTGTACTATGAGAGGGTGGCATGTCTACACACTGCCCCCTGTGTCTGTACTGTGAGAGGGTGACATGTCTACACACTGCCCCCTGTGTCTGTACTGGGAGAGCGTGGCATGTCTACACACTGCCTGCCCCCTGTGTCTGTACTGTGAGAGGGTGGCATGTCTACACAGTGCCCCCTGTGTCTGTACTGTAAGAGGGTGGCATGTCTACACACTGCCCCTGTGTCTGTACTGGGAGAGGGTGGCATGCCTACATACTGCCCTGTGTGTTTGTACTGTCTGAGAGTGGCATGTCTACACACTGCCCCCTGTGTCTGTGCTGTCAGAAGGTGGCATGTCTACACACTGCCCCCTGTGTCTGTCCTGGGAAAGGGTGGCATGTCTACACACTGCCCCCTGTGTCTGTACTGTCAGCGGGTGGCATGTCTACACACTGCCCTCGTGTGTCTGTACTGTCAGAGGGTGGCATGTCTACACAGTGCCCCCTGTGCCTGTACTGTCAGAGGGTGGCATGTCTACACTCTGCCCCCTGTGTCTGTATTGTTAGAGGGTGTCATGTCTACGCACTTCCCCCTATATCTGTAATGGCAGAGGGTGGCATGTCTGCACACTGCCCCTGTGTCTGTACTATGAGAGGGTGTCATGTCTACACACTGCCCCCTGTGTCTGTACTGTAAGAAGGTGGCATGTCTACACACAGCCTCCTGTGTCTGTACTGTGAGAGGGTGGCATGTCTACACACTGCCCTCGTGTGTCTGTACTGTCAGAGGGTGGCATGTCTACACAGTGTCCCCTGTGCCTGTACTGTCAGAGGGTGGCATGTCTACACTCTGCCCCCTGTGTCTGTACTGCTAGAGGGTGGCATGTCTACGCACTTCCCCCTATGTCTGTAATGGCAGAGGGTGGCATGTCTGCACACTGCCCCTGTGTCTGTACTGAGAGAGGGTGGCATGCCTACACACTGCCCTGTGTGTTTGTACTGTCTGAGGGTGGCATGTCTACACACTGCCCCCTGTGTCTGTACTGTAAGAAGGTGGCATGTCTACACACAGCCTCCTGTGTCTGTACTTTGAGAGGGTGGCATGTCTACACACTGCCCTGTGTGTTGGTACTGTCTGAGGGTGGCATCTCTACACTCTGCCCCCTGTGTCTGTACTGTCAGAGAGTGGCATGTCTACACACTGCCCCCTGTGTCTGCACTGTCAGAGGGTGGCACGTCTACACACTGGCCCCTGTGTCTGTACTGTAAGAGGGCGGCACGTCTACACACTGCCCCCTGTGTCTGTACTGTGAGAGGGTGGCATGTCTACACACTTCCCCCTGTGTCTGCACTGTGAGAGGGTGGCACGTCTGCACACTGCCTTCTGTGTCTGTACTGTGAGAGGGCGGCATGTCTACACACTGCCCCCTGTATTTGTACTGTGAGAGGGTGGCATGTCTACACACTGCTCCCTGTGTCTGTACTATGAGAGGGTGGCATGTCTACACAGTGCCCCCTGTGTCTGTACTATGAGAGAGTGGCATGCCTACACACTGCCCTGTGTGTTTGTACTGTCTGAGGGTGGCATGTCTACACACTGCCCCCTGTGTCTGTACTGTAAGAAGGTGGCATGTCTACACACAGCCTCCTGTGTCTGTACTTTGAGAGGGTGGCATGTCTACACACTGCCCTGTGTGTTGGTACTGTCTGAGGGTGGCATCTCTACACTCTGCCCCCTGTGTCTGTACTGTCAGAGAGTGGCATGTCTACACACTGCCCCCTGTGTCTGCACTGTCAGAGGGTGGCACGTCTACACACTGCCCCCTGTGTCTGTACTGTAAGAGGGCGGCACGTCTACACACTGCCCCCTGTGTCTGTACTGTGAGAGGGTGGCATGTCTACACACTTCCCCCTGTGTCTGCACTGTGAGAGGGTGGCACGTCTGCACACTGCCTTCTGTGTCTGTACTGTGAGAGGGCGGCATGTCTACACACTGCCCCCTGTATTTGTACTGTGAGAGGGTGGCATGTCTACACACTGCTCCCTGTGTCTGTACTATGAGAGGGTGGCATGTCTACACAGTGCCCCCTGTGTCTGTACTATGAGAGAGTGGCATGTCTACACACTTCCTCTGTGTGTCTGTACTGTGAGAGGGTGGCATGTCTACACACTGCCCCCTGTGTCTGTACTGTCAGAGGTTGGCATGTCTACACACTGCCCCCGTGTGTCTGTACTGTGAGAGGGTGGCATGTCTACACACTGCCCCCTGTGTCTGTACAGGGAGAGGGTGGCATGTCTACACACTGCCCCTGTGTGTTTGTACTGTTAGAGGGTGACATGTGTACACACTGCCCCCTGTATCTGTACTGTCTGAGGGTGGCATATCTACACAGTGCCCCCTGTGTCTCAACTGTCAGAGGGTGGCATGTCTACACACTGCCCCTGTGTCTGTACTGGGAGAGGGTGGCATGTCTACACACTGCCCCTGTGTGTTTCTACTGTTAGAGGGTGGCATGTCTACACACTGCCCCCGTGTGTCTGTACTGTGAGAGGGTGGCATGTCTACACACTGCCACCTGTGTCTATACTGTGAGAGGGTGACATGTCTACACACTGCCCCCTGTGTCTGTACTATGAGAGGGTGGCATGTCTACACAGTGCCCCCTGTGTCTGTACTGTGAGAGGGTGGCATGTCTACACACTGACCACTGTGTCTGTACTGTGAGAGGGCGGCATGTCTACACACTGACACACTGCCCCCTATGTCTGTACTGTGAGAGGGTGGCATGTCTACACAGTGCCCCCTGTGTCTGTACTATGAGAGGGTGGCATGTCTACACACTGCCCCCTGTGTCTGTACTGTGAGAGGGTGACATGTCTACACACTGCCCCCTGTGTCTGTACTGGGAGAGCGTGGCATGTCTACACACTGCCTGCCCCCTGTGTCTGTACTGTGAGAGGGTGGCATGTCTACACAGTGCCCCCTGTGTCTGTACTGTAAGAGGGTGGCATGTCTACACACTGCCCCTGTGTCTGTACTGGGAGAGGGTGGCATGCCTACATACTGCCCTGTGTGTTTGTACTGTCTGAGAGTGGCATGTCTACACACTGCCCCCTGTGTCTGTGCTGTCAGAAGGTGGCATGTCTACACACTGCCCCCTGTGTCTGTCCTGGGAAAGGGTGGCATGTCTACACACTGCCCCCTGTGTCTGTACTGTCAGCGGGTGGCATGTCTACACACTGCCCTCGTGTGTCTGTACTGTCAGAGGGTGGCATGTCTACACAGTGCCCCCTGTGCCTGTACTGTCAGAGGGTGGCATGTCTACACTCTGCCCCCTGTGTCTGTATTGTTAGAGGGTGTCATGTCTACGCACTTCCCCCTATATCTGTAATGGCAGAGGGTGGCATGTCTGCACACTGCCCCTGTGTCTGTACTATGAGAGGGTGTCATGTCTACACACTGCCCCCTGTGTCTGTACTGTAAGAAGGTGGCATGTCTACACACAGCCTCCTGTGTCTGTACTGTGAGAGGGTGGCATGTCTACACACTGCCCTCGTGTGTCTGTACTGTCAGAGGGTGGCATGTCTACACAGTGTCCCCTGTGCCTGTACTGTCAGAGGGTGGCATGTCTACACTCTGCCCCCTGTGTCTGTACTGCTAGAGGGTGGCATGTCTACGCACTTCCCCCTATGTCTGTAATGGCAGAGGGTGGCATGTCTGCACACTGCCCCTGTGTCTGTACTGAGAGAGGGTGGCATGCCTACACACTGCCCTGTGTGTTTGTACTGTCTGAGGGTGGCATGTCTACACACTGCCCCCTGTGTCTGTACTGTAAGAAGGTGGCATGTCTACACACAGCCTCCTGTGTCTGTACTTTGAGAGGGTGGCATGTCTACACACTGCCCTGTGTGTTGGTACTGTCTGAGGGTGGCATCTCTACACTCTGCCCCCTGTGTCTGTACTGTCAGAGAGTGGCATGTCTACACACTGCCCCCTGTGTCTGCACTGTCAGAGGGTGGCACGTCTACACACTGGCCCCTGTGTCTGTACTGTAAGAGGGCGGCACGTCTACACACTGCCCCCTGTGTCTGTACTGTGAGAGGGTGGCATGTCTACACACTGCCCCCTGTGTCTGTACTGTCAGAGGTTGGCATGTCTACACACTGCCCCCGTGTGTCTGTACTGTGAGAGGGTGGCATGTCTACACACTGCCCCCTGTGTCTGTACAGGGAGAGGGTGGCATGTCTACACACTGCCCCTGTGTGTTTGTACTGTTAGAGGGTGACATGTGTACACACTGCCCCCTGTATCTGTACTGTCTGAGGGTGGCATATCTACACAGTGCCCCCTGTGTCTCAACTGTCAGAGGGTGGCATGTCTACACACTGCCCCTGTGTCTGTACTGGGAGAGGGTGGCATGTCTACACACTGCCCCTGTGTGTTTCTACTGTTAGAGGGTGGCCTGTCTACACACTGCCCCCTGTGTCTGTACTGTCAGGGGGTGGCATGTCTACACATTGCCCCCTGTGTCTGTACTGTGAGAGGGTGTCATGTCTGCACACTGCCCCCTGTGTCTGTACTGTGAGAGGGTGGCATGTCTACACAGTGCCCCCTGTGTCTGTACTATGAGAGGGTGGCATGTCTACACACTGCCCCCATGTGTCTGTACTGTGAGAGGGTGGCATGTCTACACACTGCCCCCTGTGTCTGTACTGTGAGAGGGTGACATGTCTACACACTGCCCCCTGTGTCTGTACTGGGAGAGCGTGGCATGTCTACACACTGCCTGCCCTCTGTGTCTGTACTGTGAGAGGGTGGCATGTCTACACAGTGCCCCCTGTGTCTGTACTGTGAGAGGGTGGCATGTCTGCACACTGACACTGTGTCTGTACTGGGAGAGGGTGGCATGCCTACATACTGCCATGTGTGTTTGTACTGTCTGAGAGTGGCATGTCTACACACTGCCCCCTGTGTCTGTGCTGTCAGAAGGTGGCATGTCTACACACTGCCCCCGTGTCTGTCCTGGGAGATGGTGGCATGTCTACACACTGCCCCCTGTGTCTGTACTGTCAGAGGGTGGCATGTCTACACACTGCCCTCGTGTGTCTGTACTGTCAGAGGGTGGCATGTCTACACACTGCCCCCTGTGTCTGTACTGTGAGAGGGTGACATGTCTACACACTGCCGCCTGTGTCTGTACTGGGAGAGTGTGGCATGTCTACACACTGCCTGCCCCTTGTGTCTGTACTGTGAGAGGGTGGCATGTCTACACAGTGCCCCCTGTGTCTGTACTGTGAGAGGGTGGCATGTCTACACACTGCCCCTGTGTCTGTACTGGGAGCGGGTGGCATGCCTACATACTGCCCTGTGTGTTTGTACTGTCTGAGAGTGGCATGTCTACACACTGCCCCCTGTGTCTGTGCTGTCAGAAGGTGGCATGTCTACACACTGCCCCCTGTGTCTGTCCTGAGAGAGGGTGGCATGTCTACACACTGCCCCCTGTGTCTGTACTATGAGAGGGTGGCATGTCTACACAATGCCCCCTGTGTCTGTACTGTGAGAGGGTGGCATGTCTACACAGTGCCCCCTGTGTCTGTACAGTGAGAGGGTGGCATGTCTACACACTCACCACTGTGTCTGTACTGTGAGAGGGCAGCATGTCTACACACTGACACACTGCCCCCTGTGTCTGTACTGTGAGAGGGTGGCATGTCTACACAGTGCCCCCTGTGTCTGTACTATGAGAGGGTGGCATGTCTACACACTGCCCGCGTGTGTCTGTACTGTGAGAGGGTGGCATGTCTACACACTGCCCCCTGTGTCTGTACTGTGAGAGGGTGACATGTCTACACACTGCCCCCTGTGTCTGTACTGGGAGAGCGTGGCATGTCTACACACTGCCTGCCCCCTGTGTCTGTACTGTGAGAGGGTGGCATGTCTACACAGTGCCCCCTGTGTCTGTACTGTGAGAGGGTGGCATGTCTACACACTGCCCCTGTGTCTGTACTGGGAGAGGGTGGCATGCCTACATACTGCCCTGTGTGTTTGTACTGTCTGAGAGTGGCATGTCTACACACTGCCCCCTGTGTCTGTGCTGTCAGAAGGTGGCATGCCTACACACTGCCCCCTGTGTCTGTCCTGGGAGAGGGTGGCATGTCTACACACTGCCCCCTGTGTCTGTACTGTCAGCGGGTGGCATGTCTACACACTGCCCTCGTGTGTCTGTACTGTCAGAGGGTGGCATGTCTACACAGTGCCCCCTGTGCCTGTACTGTCAGAGGGTGGCATGTCTACACTCTGCCCCCTGTGTCTGTATTGTTAGAGGGTGGCATGTCTATGCACTTCCCCCTATATCTGTAATGGCAGAGGGTGGCATGTCTGCACACTGCCCCTGTGTCTGTACTATGAGAGGGTGGCATGTCTACACACTGCCCCCTGTGTCTGTACTGTAAGAAGGTGGCATGTCTACACACAGCCTCCTGTGTCTGTACTGTGAGAGGGTGGCATGTCTACACATTGCCCTCGTGTGTCTGTACTGTCAGAGGGTGGCATGTCTACACAGTGTCCCCTGTGCCTGTACTGTCAGAGGGTGGCATGTCTTCACTCTGCCCCTTGTGTCTATACTGCTAGAGGGTGGCATGTCTACGCACTTCCCCCTATGTCTGTAATGGCAGAGGGTGGCATGTCTGCACACTGCCCCTGTGTCTGTACTGAGAGAGGGTGGCATGCCTACACACTGCCCTGTGTGTTTGTACTGTCTGAGGGTGGCATGTCTGCACACTGCCCCCTGTGTCTGTACTGTAAGAAGGTGGCATATCTTCACACAGCCTCCTGTGTCTGTACTGTGAGAGGGTGGCTTGTCTACACACTGCCCTGTGTGTTGGTAATGTCTGAGGGTGGCATCTCTACACTCTGCCCCCTGTGTCTGTACTGTCAGAGGGTGGCATGTCTACACACTGCCCCCTGTGACTATACTGTCAGAGGATGGCACGTCTACACACTGCCCCCTGTGTCTGTACTGTAAGAGGGCGGCACGTCTACACACTGCCCCCTGTGTGTGAACTGTGAGAGGGTGGCATGTCTACACACTGCCCCCTGTGTCTGCACTGTGAGAGGGCGGCACGTCTACACACTGCCCCCTGTGTCTGTACTGTGAGAGGGTGGCATGTCTACACACTGCCCCCTGTGTCTGCACTGTGAGAGGGTGGCACATCTGCACACTGCCCTCTGTGTCTGTACTGTGAGAGGGCGGCATGTCTACACACTGCCCCCTGTATTTGTACTGTGAGAGGGTGGCATGTCTACACACTGCTCCCTGTGTCTGTACTATGAGAGGGCGGCATGTCTACACACTGCCCCCTGTGTCTGTACTGTGAGAGGGTGGCATGTCTACACACTGACGCACTGCCCCCTTTGTCTGTACCGTGAGAGGGTGGCATGTCTACACAGGGCCCCCTGTGTCTGTACTATGAGAGAGTGGCATGTCTACACACTTCCTCTGTGTGTCTGTACTGTGAGAGGGTGGCATTTCTACACACTGCCCCCTGTGTCTGTACTGTCAGAGGTTGGCATGTCTACACACTGCCCCCGTGTGTCTGTACTGTGAGAGGGTGGCATGTCTACACACTGCCCCCTGTGTCTGTACAGGGAGAGGGTGGCATGTCTACACACTGCCCCTGTGTGTTTGTACTGTTAGAGGGTGACATGTGTACACACTGCCCCCTGTATCTGTACTGTCTGAGGGTGGCATGTCTACACAGTGCCCCCTGTGTCTCTACTGTCAGAGGGTGGCATGTCAACACACTGCCCCTGTGTCTGTACTGGGAGAGGGTGGCATGTCTACACACTGCCCCTGTGTGTTTCTACTGTTAGAGGGTGGCATGTCTACACACTGCCCCCTGTGTCTGTACTGTCAGAGGGTGGCATGTCTACACAGTGCCCCCTGTGTCTGTACTGTGAGAGGGTGTCATGTCTGCACACTGCCCCCTGTGTCTGTACTGTGAGAGGGTGGCATGTCTACACAGTGCCCCCTGTGTCTGTACTGTGAGAGGGTGGCATGTCTACACACTGCCCCTGTGTCTGTACTGGGAGAGGGTGGCATGCCTACATACTGCCCTGTGTGTTTGTACTGTCTGAGAGTGGCATGTCTACACACTGCCCCCTGTGTCTGTGCTGTCAGAAGGTGGCATGTCTACACACTGCCCCCTGTGTCTGTCCTGGGAGAGGGTGGCATGTCTACACACTGCCCCCTGTGTCTGTACTGTCAGAGGGTGGCATGTCTACACACTGCCCTCGTGTGTCTGTACTGTCAGAGGGTGGCATGTCTACACAGTGCCCCCTGTGCCTGTACTGTCAGAGGGTGGCATGTCTACACTCTGCCCCCTGTGTCTGTACTGTCAGAGGGTGGCATGTCTACACACTGCCCCCTGTGTCTGTACTGCCAGAGGGTGGCATGTGTACACACTGCCCTGTGTGTTGGTACTGTCTGAGGGTGGCATTTCTACACTCTGCCCCCTGTGTCTGTACTGTGAGAGGGTGGCATGTCTACACACTGCCCCCTGTGTCTGTACTGCCAGAGGGTGGCATGTCTACACAGTGCCCCCTGTGTCTGTACTGTGAGAGGGTGGCATGCCTACACACTGCTCCCTGTGTCTGTACTATGAGAGGGTGGCATGTCTACACACTGCCCACTGTGTCTGTAATGTGAGAGGGCGGCATGTCTACACACTGACACACTGCCCCCTGTGTCTGTACTGTGAGAGGGTGGCATGTCTACACAGTGCCCCTTGTGTCTGTACTATGAGAGGGTGGCGTGTCTACACACTGCCCCCGTGTGTCTGTACTGTGAGAGGGTGGCATGTCTACACACTGCCCTCTGTGTCTCTACTGTCAGAGGGTGGCATGTCTACACACTGCCCCCGTGTGTCTGTACTGTCAGAGGGTGGCATGTCTACACACTGCCCCCTGTGTCTGTACTGTCAGAGGGTGGCATGTCTACACACTGCCCCCTGTGTCTGTACTGTGAGAGGGTGGCATGCCTACATACTGCCCTGTGTGTTTGTACTGTCTGAGGGTGGCATGTCTACACTCTGCCTCCTGTGTCTGTACTGTCAGAGGGTGGCATGTCTACACACTGCCCCCTGTGTCTGTGCTGTCAGAAGGTGGCATGTCTAAACACTGCCCCCTGTGTCTGTACTGGGGGAGGGTCTCATGTCTACACACTGCCCTCGTGTGTCTGTACTGTCAGAGGGTGGCATGTCTACACAGTGTCCCCTGTGCCTGTACTGTCAGAGGGTGGCATGTCTACACTCTGCCCCCTGTGTCTGTACTGCTAGAGGGTGGCATGTCTACGCACTTCCCCCCATGTCTGTAATGGCAGAGGGTGGCATGTCTGCACACTGCCCCTGTGTCTGTACTGAGAGAGGGTGGCATGCCTACACACTGCCCTGTGTGTTTGTACTGTCTGAGGGTGGCATGTCTACACACTGCCCCCTGTGTCTGTACTGTAAGAAGGTGGCATGTCTACACACAGCCTCCTGTGTCTGTACTGTGAGAGGGTGGCATGTCTAAACACTGCCCTGTGTGTTGGTACTGTCTGAGGGTGGCATCTCTACACTCTGCCCCCTGTGCCTGTACTGTCAGAGGGTGGCATGTCTGCACACTGCCCCCTGTGTCTGTACTGTCAGAGGGTGGCACGTCTACACACTGCCCCCTGTGTCTGTACTGTAAGAGGGCGGCACGTCTACACACTGCCCCCTGTGTCTGTACTGTGAGAGGGTGGCATGTCTACACACTGCCCCCTGTGTCTGCACTGTGAGAGGGTGGCACGTCTGCACACTGCCCTCTGTGTCTGTACTGTCATAGGGCGGCATGTCTACAGACTGCCCCCGTGTGTCTGTACTGTGAGAGGGTGGCATGTCTACACACTGCCCCCTGTGTCTGTACTGGGAGAGGGTGGCATGTCTACACACTGCCCCTGTGTGTTTTTACTGTTAGAGGGTGAGATGTCTACACACTGCCCCCTGTGTCTGTACTTTCTGAGGGTGGCATGTCTACACAGTGCCCCCTGTGTCTCTACTGTCAGAGGGTGGCATGTCTACACACTGCCCCTGTGTCTGTACTGGGAGAGGGTGGCATGTCTACACACTGCCCCTGTGTGTTTCTACTGTTAGAGGGTGGCATGTCTACACACTGCCCCCTGTGTCTGTACTGTCAGAGGGTGGCATGTCTACACAGTGCCCCCTGTGTCTGTACTGTGAGAGGGTGTCATGTCTGCACACTGCCCCCTGTGTCTGTACTGTGAGAGGGCGACATGTCTACACACTGACACACTGCCCCCTTCGTCTGTACTGTGAGAGGGTGGAATGTCTACACAGTGCCGCCTGTGTCTGTACTGTGAGAGGGTGGCATGTGTACACAGTGCCCCCTGTGTCTGTACAGTGAGAGGGTGGCATGTCTACACACTGCTCCCTGTGTCTGTACTATGAGAGGGTGGCATGTCTACACACTGCCCACTGTGTCTGTACTGTGAGAGGGCAGCATGTCTACACACTGACACTCTGCCCCCTGTGTCTGTACTGTGAGAGGGTGGCATGTCTACACAGTGCCCCCTGTGTCTGTAGTATGAGAGGGTGGCATGTCCACATACTGCCCCGTGTGTCTGTACTGTGAGAGGGTGGCATGTCTACACACTGCCCCCTGTGTCTGTACTGTCAGAGGGTGGCATGTCTACACACTGCCCCCGTTTGTCTGTACTGTGAGAGGGTGGCATGTCTACATACTGCCCCCGGTGTCTGTACTGGAGAGGGTGGCATGTCTACACACTGCCCCTGTGTGTTTGTACTGTTAGAGGGTGAAATGTGTACAGACTGCCCCCTGTATCTGTACTGTCTGAGGGTGACATGTCTACACAGTGCCCCCTGTGTCTGTACTGTGAGAGGGTGTCATGTCTGCACACTGCCCCCTGTGTCTGTACTGTGAGAGGGCGACATGTCTACACACTGACACACTGCCCCCTGTATCTGTACTGTGAGAGGGTGGCATGTCTACACAGTGCCGCCTGTGTCTGTACTGTGAGAAGGTGGCATGTGTACACAGTGCCCCCTGTGTCTGTACTGTGAGAGGGTGGCATGTCTACACACTGCTCCCTGTGTCTGTACTATGAGAGTGTGGCATGTCTACACACTGCCCACTGTGTCTGTACTGTGAGAGGGCAGCATGTCTACACACTGACACTCTGCCCCCTGTGTCTGTACTGTGAGAGGGTGGCATGTCTACACAGTGCCCCCTGTGTCTGTACTATGAGAGGGTGGCATGTCCACACACTGCCCCGTGTGTCTGTACTGTGAGAGGGTGGCATGTCTACACACTGCCCCCTGTGTCTGTACTGTGAGAGAGTGGCATGTCTACACACTGCCCCCGTGTGTCTGCACTGTGAGAGGGTGGCATGTCTACACAGTGCCCCCTGTGTCTGTACTGTGAAAGTGTGGCATGTCTTCACACTGCCCCTGTGTCTGTACTGGGAGAGGGTGGCATGCCTACATACTACCCTGTGTGTTTGTACTGTCTGAGGGTGGCATGTCTACACTCTGCCCCCTGTGTCTGTACTGTCAAAGGGTGGCATGTCTACACACTGCCCCCTGTGTCTGTGCTGTCAGAAGGTGGCATGTCTACACACTGCCCCCTGTATCTGTACTGGGAGAGGGTGGCATGTCTACACACTGCCCCCTGTGTCTGTACTGTCAGAGGGTGGCATGTCTACACACTGCCCTCGTGTGTCTGTACTGTCAGAAGGTGGCATGTTGAACTACAGGAATCCAAACGGCTTTGTCACAGAATGGAAAAAACCTGGCACCTTGACCCTACCAACTCAAACCACATCGCTTTCAAGGATGCCCTACGCAAACATCACCAACTGATCTGCACCACCAAAAGGACCCACTTCAAAAAACGCATTGACGCCAACGCTCACAACAGTAAAGAGCTCTTCGGCATCGTCAATGAGCTCTCCTCCCCCAGGACCTGCTCCAACGATCCCCCGCCATCACAGGAGTTCTGCAACTCACTGGCAACCTACTTCCGTCGAAAGATAGAAGAAATCCACAATAGCTTCAAACCCCAGACCCACCAGCTGACTACAAACACCCAAGAACCCAACGCTCCAAGCAACACCCACCTCCTCAACACCTGGACCCCCGTCAACATAGAGGACACCGCCACCACCATGGCCTCCATCCACTCCGGATCGCCATCGGACCCCTGCCCACACCATATCTTCAATAAGGCAAACATCATCATCGCCCCCCACCTCTGCAAAACCATCAACAGCTCCTTCGAGTCAGCCACCTTCCCAGAAAGATGGAAGCACGCAGAAATCAACGCCCTGCTAAAGAAACCAAAGGCAGACCCAGACTTCCCCAAGAACTACCAGCCGATCTCCCTCCTCCCCTTCCCAGCCAAGGTCATCGAAAAAATTGTAAACAGCCAACTATCCCGGTTCCTGGAAGACAGCAAGGTACTCAACACCTCCCAATCCGGATTCCGCAGAAACCACAGCACTGAGACTGCACTCATTGCTGCCACAGACGACATTAGGACCATGCTCGACAAAGGAGAAACAGCAGCGCTCATCCTCCTTGACCTCTCCGCAGCTTTCGACACGGTATGTCATCACACTCTCCGCACACACCTCCACAACGCTGGAATCCGCGACAAGGCACTCGACTGGATCTCGTCATTTCTCTCAGGCAGAACCTAGAGAGTCCGCCTCCCAACGTTCCTGTCAGAAGCCTCCAGAATCATCTGTGGCGTTCCCCAAGGATCTTCGCTCAGCCCCACACTCTTCAACGTTTACATGACCCCCCTCGCCAACATCGCAAGAACCCACCACATCAACATAGTTTGCTATGCAGATGACACTCAGCTCATCCTCTCCCTCACGAAAGACCCTACAACTGCAAAGAACAACCTCCACAGCGGACTTCGCGCCATCACCAGCTGGATGGAATCAAGCCACCTCACGTTAAACACAGACAAGACAGAAATCCTCATCTTTGGCACCAACCCCTCAACTTGGAATGACTCCTGGTGGCCCACCTCCCTAGGAACCGCGCCCTCACCCATCACCCACGCACGCAACTGTAGGAAAGTACCATCTTGCCTGGCATGTTACCCCCATTTTTCACTGTATATATGTTGTTTTAGTTGTATGTGTCACTGGGACCCTGGTAACCCAGGGCCCCAGTGCTCATAAGTGTGCCTGAATGTGTTACCTGTGTAGTGACTAACTGTCTCACTGAGGCTCTGCTAATCAGAACCTCAGTGGTTATGCTCTCTCATTTCTTTCCAAATTGTCACTAACAGGCTAGTGACCATTTTTACCAATTTACATTGGCTTACTGGAACACCCTTATAATTCCCTAGTATATGGTACTGAGGTACCCAGGGTATTGGGGTTCCAGGAGATCCCTATGGGCTGCAGCATTTCTTTTGCCACCCATAGGGAGCTCTGACAAATCTTACACAGGCCTGCCACTGCAGCCTGAGTGAAATAACGTCCACGTTATTTCACAGCCATTTTACACTGCACTTAAGTAACTTATAAGTCACCTATATGTCTAACCTTTACCTGGTAAAGGTTAGGTGCAAAGTTACTTAGTGTGAGGGCACCCTGGCACTAGCCAAGGTGCCCCCACATTGTTCAGAGCCAATTCACTGAACTTTGTGAGTGGGGGGACACCATTACACGCGTGCACTACATATAGGTCACTACCTATATGTAGCTTCACCATGGTAACTCCGAATATGGCCATGTAACATGTCTATGATCATGGAATTGCCCCCTCTATGCCATCCTGGCATTGTTGGTACAATTCCATGATCCCAGTGGTCTGTAGCACAGACCCTGGTACTGCAATACTGCCCTTCCTGGGGTTTCTCTGCAGCTGCTGCTGCTGCCAACCCCTCAGACAGGCAGCTGCCCTCCTGGGGTCCAGCCAGGCCTGGCCCAGGATGGCAGAACAAAGAACTTCCTCTGAGAGAGGGTGTGACACCCTCTCCCTTTGGAAAATGGTGTGAAGGCAGGGGAGGAGTAGCCTCCCCCAGCCTCTGGAAATGCTTTGTTGGGCACAGATGTGCCCAATTCTGCATAAGCCAGTCTACACCAGTTCAGGGACCCCTTAGCCCCTGCTCTGGCGCGAAACTGGACAAAGGAAAGGGGAGTGACCACTCCCCTGACCTGCACCTCCCCTGGGAGGTGTCCAGAGCTCCTCCAGTGTGCTCCAGACCTCTGCCATCTTGGAAACAGAGGTGCTGCTGGCACACTGGACTGCTCTGAGTGGCCAGTGCCACCAGGTGACGTCAGAGACTCCTTGTGATAGGCTCCTTCAGGTGTTAGTAGCCTTTCCTCTCTCCTAGGTAGCCAAACCCTCTTTTCTGGCTATTTAGGGTCTCTGTCTCTGGGGAAACTTTAGATAACGAATGCATGAGCTCAGCCGAGTTCCTCTGCATCTCCCTCTTCACCTTCTGATAAGGAATCGACCGCTGACCGCGCTGGAAGCCTGCAAACCTGCAACATAGTAGCAAAGACGACTACTGCAACTCTGTAACGCTGATCCTGCCGCCTTCTCGACTGTTTTCCTGCTTGTGCATGCTGTGGGGGTAGTCTGCCTCCTCTCTGCACCAGAAGCTCCGAAGAAATCTCCCGTGGGTCGACGGAATCTTCCCCCTGCAACCGCAGGCACCAAAAAGCTGCATTACCGGTCCCTTGGGTCTCCTCTCAGCACGACGAGCGAGGTCCCTCGAATCCAGCGACACCGTCCAAGTGACCCCCACAGTCCAGTGACTCTTCAGCCCAAGTTTGGTGAAGGTAAGTCCTTGCCTCACCTCGCTGGGCTGCATTGCTGGGAACCGCGACTTTGCAAGCTACTCCGGCCCCTGTGCACTTCCGGCGGAAATCCTTCGTGCACAGCCAAGCCTGGGTCCACGGCACTCTAACCTGCATTGCACGACTTTCTAAGTTGGTCTCCGGCGACGTGGGACTCCTTTGTGCAACTTCGGCGATCACCGTTTCACGCATCCTCGTAGTGCCTGTTTCTGGCACTTCTCCGGGTGCTACCTGCTTCAGTGAGGGCTCTTTGTCTTGCTCGACGTCCCCTCTCTCTGCAGGTCCAATTTGCGACCTTCTGGTCCCTCCTGGGCCCCAGCAGCGTCCAAAAACGCCAAACGCACGATTTGCGTGTAGCAAGGCTTGTTGGCGTCCATCCGGCGGGAAAACACTTCTGCACGACTCTCCAAGGCGTGGGGGATCCATCCTCCAAAGGGGAAGTCTCTAGCCCTTGTCGTTCCTGCAGTATTCACAGTTCTTCAGCCTAGTAAGAGCTTCTTTACACCAACCGCTGGCATTTCTTGGGCATCTGCCCATCTCCGAGCTGCTTGTGACTTTTGGACTTGGTCCCCTTGTTCCACAGGTACCCTCAGACAGGAATCCATCGTTGTTGCATTGCTGATTTGTGTTTTCCTTGCATTCTCCCTCTAACACGACTATTTTGTCCTTAGGGGAACTTTGGTGCACTTTGCACTCACTTTTCAGGGTCTTGGGGAGGGTTATTTTGCTAACTCTCACTATTTTCTAATAGTCCCAGCAACCCTCTACAAGGTCACATAGGTTTGGGGTCCATTCGTGGTTCGCATTCCACTTCTGGAGTATATGGTTTGTGTTGCCCCTATCCCTATGTTTCCCCATTGCATCCTATTGTAACTATACATTGTTTGCACTGTTTTCTAAGACTATACTGCATATTTTTGCTATTGTGTATATATATCTTGTGTATATTTCCTATCCTCTCACTGAGGGTACACTCTAAGATACTTTGGCATATTGTCATAAAAATAAAGTACCTTTATTTTTAGTATAACTGTGTATTGTGTTTTCTTATGATATTGTGCATATGACACTAAGTGGTACTGTAGTAGCTTCACACGTCTCCTAGTTCAGCCTGAGCTGCTTTGCTAAGCTACCATTATCTATCAGCCTAAGCTGCTAGACACCCTATACACTAATAAGGGATAACTGGGCCTGGTGCAAGGTGCAAGTACCCCTTGGTACTCACTACAAGCCAGTCCAGCCTCCTACATTGGTTGTGCAGCGGTGGGATAAGTGCTTTGAGACTACTTACCACTCTTGTCATTGTACTTTTCATAAGAGAAAAATATACAAAACAAGGTCAGTGTATATACACATAGCCAAAAAGTTTTGCATTTCCTCTTTTCACTCTTTTCTAAGTGCTGAAAAGTACTTCTAAACTTTCAAAAAGGTCTTAAAAGTTTAAAAAGTTTTTTCTGTCTTTCCAAAAAGTTCTGAAAACTTTTTTCTCTTTGTCTATCACTTTAACTCTCTCTAAAAAATGTCTAGCACAGGCCAAAAAGTTGAACTGTCCAAACTTGCATATGATCACCTTAGCTGGAAAGGAGCAAGGAGTCTCTGCATAGAGAGAGGTTTGAGTGTAGGGAAGAATCCTTCTTTAGAACTGACCTGTTTGGCACTCACTTCATTGTTCAGACAGACCACAAACCTCTACTTTGGCTAAAACAAATGAAAGGTGAAAATCCTAAATTGTTGAGGTGGTCCATATCCCTACAGGGAATGGACTATACAGTGGAACATAGACCTGGGAGTAGCCACTCCAATGCAGATGGACTCTCCAGATATTTCCACTTAGACAATGAAGACTCATCAGGTAATGGCTAGTCTTATTGTCCTTCGTTTGGGGGGGGGGTTGTGTAGGAAAGTACCATCTTGCCTGGCATGTTACCCCCATTTTTCACTGTATATATGTTGTTTTAGTTGTATGTGTCACTGGGACCCTGGTAACCCAGGGCCCCAGTGCTCATAAGTGTGCCTGAATGTGTTACCTGTGTAGTGACTAACTGTCTCACTGAGGCTCTGCTAATCAGAACCTCAGTGGTTATGCTCTCTCATTTCTTTCCAAATTGTCACTAACAGGCTAGTGACCATTTTTACCAATTTACATTGGCTTACTGGAACACCCTTATAATTCCCTAGTATATGGTACTGAGGTACCCAGGGTATTGGGGTTCCAGGAGATCCCTATGGGCTGCAGCATTTCTTTTGCCACCCATAGGGAGCTCTGACAAATCTTACACAGGCCTGCCACTGCAGCCTGAGTGAAATAACGTCCACGTTATTTCACAGCCATTTTACACTGCACTTAAGTAACTTATAAGTCACCTATATGTCTAACCTTTACCTGGTAAAGGTTAGGTGCAAAGTTACTTAGTGTGAGGGCACCCTGGCACTAGCCAAGGTGCCCCCACATTGTTCAGAGCCAATTCACTGAACTTTGTGAGTGCGGGGACACCATTACACGCGTGCACTACATATAGGTCACTACCTATATGTAGCTTCACCATGGTAACTCCGAATATGGCCATGTAACATGTCTATGATCATGGAATTGCCCCCTCTATGCCATCCTGGCATTGTTGGTACAATTCCATGATCCCAGTGGTCTGTAGCACAGACCCTGGTACTGCAATACTGCCCTTCCTGGGGTTTCTCTGCAGCTGCTGCTGCTGCCAACCCCTCAGACAGGCAGCTGCCCTCCTGGGGTCCAGCCAGGCCTGGCCCAGGATGGCAGAACAAAGAACTTCCTCTGAGAGAGGGTGTGACACCCTCTCCCTTTGGAAAATGGTGTGAAGGCAGGGGAGGAGTAGCCTCCCCCAGCCTCTGGAAATGCTTTGTTGGGCACAGATGTGCCCAATTCTGCATAAGCCAGTCTACACCAGTTCAGGGACCCCTTAGCCCCTGCTCTGGCGCGAAACTGGACAAAGGAAAGGGGAGTGACCACTCCCCTGACCTGCACCTCCCCTGGGAGGTGTCCAGAGCTCCTCCAGTGTGCTCCAGACCTCTGCCATCTTGGAAACAGAGGTGCTGCTGGCACACTGGACTGCTCTGAGTGGCCAGTGCCACCAGGTGACGTCAGAGACTCCTTGTGATAGGCTCCTTCAGGTGTTAGTAGCCTTTCCTCTCTCCTAGGTAGCCAAACCCTCTTTTCTGGCTATTTAGGGTCTCTGTCTCTGGGGAAACTTTAGATAACGAATGCATGAGCTCAGCCGAGTTCCTCTGCATCTCCCTCTTCACCTTCTGATAAGGAATCGACCGCTGACCGCGCTGGAAGCCTGCAAACCTGCAACATAGTAGCAAAGACGACTACTGCAACTCTGTAACGCTGATCCTGCCGCCTTCTCGACTGTTTTCCTGCTTGTGCATGCTGTGGGGGTAGTCTGCCTCCTCTCTGCACCAGAAGCTCCGAAGAAATCTCCCGTGGGTCGACGGAATCTTCCCCCTGCAACCGCAGGCACCAAAAAGCTGCATTACCGGTCCCTTGGGTCTCCTCTCAGCACGACGAGCGAGGTCCCTCGAATCCAGCGACACCGTCCAAGTGACCCCCACAGTCCAGTGACTCTTCGGCCCAAGTTTGGTGAAGGTAAGTCCTTGCCTCACCTCGCTGGGCTGCATTGCTGGGAACCGCGACTTTGCAAGCTACTCCGGCCCCTGTGCACTTCCGGCGGAAATCCTTCGTGCACAGCCAAGCCTGGGTCCACGGCACTCTAACCTGCATTGCACGACTTTCTAAGTTGGTCTCCGGCGACGTGGGACTCCTTTGTGCAACTTCGGCGAGCACCGTTTCACGCATCCTCGTAGTGCCTGTTTCTGGCACTTCTCCGGGTGCTACCTGCTTCAGTGAGGGCTCTTTGTCTTGCTCGACGTCCCCTCTCTCTGCAGGTCCAATTTGCGACCTTCTGGTCCCTCCTGGGCCCCAGCAGCGTCCAAAAACGCCAAACGCACGATTTGCGTGTAGCAAGGCTTGTTGGCGTCCATCCGGCGGGAAAACACTTCTGCACGACTCTCCAAGGCGTGGGGGATCCATCCTCCAAAGGGGAAGTCTCTAGCCCTTGTCGTTCCTGCAGTATTCACAGTTCTTCAGCCTAGTAAGAGCTTCTTTACACCAACCGCTGGCATTTCTTGGGCATCTGCCCATCTCCGAGCTGCTTGTGACTTTTGGACTTGGTCCCCTTGTTCCACAGGTACCCTCAGACAGGAATCCATCGTTGTTGCATTGCTGATTTGTGTTTTCCTTGCATTCTCCCTCTAACACGACTATTTTGTCCTTAGGGGAACTTTGGTGCACTTTGCACTCACTTTTCAGGGTCTTGGGGAGGGTTATTTTGCTAACTCTCACTATTTTCTAATAGTCCCAGCAACCCTCTACAAGGTCACATAGGTTTGGGGTCCATTCGTGGTTCGCATTCCACTTCTGGAGTATATGGTTTGTGTTGCCCCTATCCCTATGTTTCCCCATTGCATCCTATTGTAACTATACATTGTTTGCACTGTTTTCTAAGACTATACTGCATATTTTTGCTATTGTGTATATATATCTTGTGTATATTTCCTATCCTCTCACTGAGGGTACACTCTAAGATACTTTGGCATATTGTCATAAAAATAAAGTACCTTTATTTTTAGTATAACTGTGTATTGTGTTTTCTTATGATATTGTGCATATGACACTAAGTGGTACTGTAGTAGCTTCACACGTCTCCTAGTTCAGCCTGAGCTGCTTTGCTAAGCTACCATTATCTATCAGCCTAAGCTGCTAGACACCCTATACACTAATAAGGGATAACTGGGCCTGGTGCAAGGTGCAAGTACCCCTTGGTACTCACTACAAGCCAGTCCAGCCTCCTACAGCAACCTAGGCTTCATCTTGGACTCCACACTCAGCATGACTCAGCAGGTCAATGCCATCTCCTCTTCCTGCTACAACACTCTCCGCATGCTCCGCAAAATCTTCAAGTGGATTCCCGTTGAAACCAGGAAAACTGTCACCCACGCCCTGGTCAGCAGCCGATTGGACTACGGAAACAACCTATATGCAGGAATAACAACCAAACTCCTAACAAAACTGCAAAGAATCCAGAACGCATCCGCCCGCCTCATTCTGGACATCCCACGCCGTGACCACATTTCCCCCCACCTCAGAGACCTTCACTGGCTACCAGTACCAAAGAGGATCACCTTCAAACTCCTCATCCACGCACACAAGGCCCTCCACAACACAGGCCCAGCCTACCTCAACGACAAGACTCACCTTCCACACCCCCACCCGCAATCTTCGCTCTGCCAGCCTCGCCCTCGCCTCCATCCCCCGCATCCGCCGCACCACAGCCGGAGGAAGATCCTTCTATCACCTAGCCGCCAAGACCTGGAACTCCCTACCGCTCCACCTTCGCCAGACCCAAGACCTCTTGACATTCAGGAAACGCCTCAAGACATGGCTCTACGACCAGTAGCTCCCCCCAGCACCTTGAGACCGTAACATGTGATTAGTGCGCTCTATAAATCCTTGATTGATTGATTGATTGATTGATAGCAGCAGTAAAAACACCGGAGAACATACCGACTATCAGTGAGATAACAATACAGGATGTACATGATACTACGATGTTATTGTCAATTACAGACTATGAAGAATATCCAACAACCACATCTATGGTATTGCATGATCTGGATGTCTCATCGGATGTTCATGTGACAAGTGGACTCAAACAAAGATCTACCTGGATACCCAGACAAGCGTTGGACAATAATATAGATGTATTTTTTAAATTAGTGTGGCAAGATTTGGATCGGGAAGAGACTAAGAAGAGGACTATTATGAAGCCTAATCTAAATTACCATGAACACCTGGCATTAAAAATGTTAAAATCTGATGAAGAATTAATCATAAAGAGAGCAGATAAAGGGGGAAACATAGTAGTGATGAATTGTGATGACTATGAAAAAGAAATTTACTCACAGTTACAGGATACTGAATGTTATGAAAGACTATCTTACAATCCAATGATGTGGTTAACTGGCGTGATAAATAGACTACTTAGAAATTGGCAGGATACAAATTTATTAGATGAAGATGAATTTTATATATATGGGTGAATTGTCTGAGATATCCCTGCTTGTATACATTACCAAAAATACATAAACAATGTGAATTTCCACCAGGAAGACCGATAGTCTTAGGTATAGGAGGTCCGACTGAGAGATTGTCTCAGTTTGTGGATATATTCTTACAAACCTTTGTGTATAATCTTCCCTCGTATATCAAAGACACAAAACATATACTCAGTTTACTATCAGATATTCAGTGGGAGTCGGGCATGATCATATTCACTTTGGATGTAGTGGCATTATACACCAGTATTCAACATGAATGTGGTATGCAAGCTACTGAACATATGCTCAACAAAAGATCAGTGAGTTTAATGGAACATACAAGATAATAGAGATGATTGATCTTATTTTGAATCACAACTATTTTCTTTTTAAGAAAGAATGGTATAAGCAGAAACGAGGGGTAGCAATGGGGTCGAGATTTTCTCCCTCATATGCGAACCTCTTCATGGGATGGTTTGAGGAGAAATGGGTATGGGGCCCAGAAGCAGTAGAGTGGCAGTCAGATATCCTTTACTGGGGACGGTATATTGACAATTGTTTTATGTTATGGACAGGGGAAGAAGAAAAATTCATGAGATTTTGTGAACATCTCAATAATAATTATGCTAATATCAAATTCACATATAATCACAGTATGACCTGTATAGACTTTCTAGATGTAGAATTGTTTGTGGCAAATAATAAGATTGAGAGTAGACTGTACCGAAAACCAACGTCTTGTAAGACCGTATTACATGCGAAGAGTGCACATCCAAAACATCAAATAGAAGCCATCCCTTTTGGAGAGATGGTACGAGCTAGGCGCAAATGTAGTAGAAACAGTGACTTTCAAGAATGTATAAAGGATATGGGACGGAGATTTATTATTAGAGGCTATTCGGAGGATGTAGTAACAAGATCTCAACGTAAAGCCTCCAAAATATCGAGAACCAGGACACTGTTGCATCATAGTCTCACGGATGAAGGAAGTAAGGGTACTGACTCTCAAAAAGTTAGAATGATTTTAGATTATACAGACAACTCACACAAATTATTGAGGATTATGAAAAGACATTGGGCCATACTTACACAAGATCGAACTCTTCGCAAATATATTGGTAATAAGCCAGAGGTTGCATATAGGAAGGGTTGTACACTTAATAATATCCTCAGCCCGAGCTATTTATCGGATATAACTAAACCTAGTTGGCCTAATTTACACAACTTAGGCTTTTATAAATGTGGATGTTGTGCCATGTGCAAATATCCGTGGCATACGAAGAAGACCTTTCGGGACATTAATGAAAAGGAGTACAGTATTAGATCACATATAGATTGTAACACCAAGGGGGTTATTACAACTTTGGAGGAGGTGTTAATCCGTCCCAAATGTGACGGATATACCACCAGCCGTATTACGAGTTCCATAGGATATAATGGACTCGTATTACGGCTGGTCGTATATCCGTCACTTTACCGTCACTTTTGGGACGGATTAACACCTCCTCCAAAGTTGTAATAACCCACCAAATTTGTAGTATACATGTTGTCCTGCAAGTGTGGAAAGATATATGTGGGTAGCAGTATTCGTCCCCTGAAAGGTAGAATTTCAGAACACTGGAGAGATATAAAACAGGATGATGAACGATATCCAATTGCTTTCCAAATGAAGACATGTGCAAAACAAGGCACCCATAAGGAATTTACATTTTTTGGCTTTGATTTGTGCGAACAAAATCCCTGAGGTGGGAATAGAGAATTGACTTTACGCAGAAGGGAATCAATCTGGATAATGCGACTAGGGGCAGTGGAACTAGGTGTGAATTCAGACTACGAAATGAAATATTTTCTTGGTGACGGATAGATAAGACTTTACCTTAGTGCAATCACGAACATTATTAGATAAGATCTTCTATATAATTTGTGACTAGCATCATGATTGAAAAAACTAATTCTTTTTAAGATTGCACACCATACAATGTGCCCTGACTAGGATTAATATTCTCGTATATTTGAATTGAAATAAGTAAAGAATATGTAGATCGAGGGTATAAAAGAGATATCCTGAATAATATTCCTTCGGACAAACTATTTTAATAAATAATACCCTTTGTGTGGCTCATAATTTAATTTACTATATTTGAAAATAGAAAAGTTTCATTTGAATTTATAATCTTACTATTTTGTATACACGAAAAATAAGCAAGTTTAAATGATGAGCTTGTTTTTGTAACCAATAGTTTGTAGGTAATTGTTTTATAGTCCTTATGATTTAGCCAAGCACACAACGTCGGAGTAAGATAAAAAATTAGCCCGTTTTCTATTTTGATGGGTCGGGTAGTCCGTTGTCCATTTCCATGATTTTCGAACATATAAACGCCGAGGGAAACCATGGCGTTTTTCCATTGTGTCTGGCGTACTCGCAGCAGTATTTTGCTTTAATTTTAGGTAAGATTCGAAGTAGCGGATAGTTGACAATTTATTATTTTATTTGTGTAGCACACAACATCGGAGTAAGATGAAAAAGTGAGTCAGTTTTCTATTTTTATGGGTCGGGTAGTCCGTTGCCCATTTCCATGATTTTCGAACATATAAACGTCGAGGGAAACCATGGCGTTTTTCCATAGTGTCGGGCGTACTTCAATGTAAGGTAAGATTTGAAGCAGCAGGACAGCTGACAATACATTACTTTATTTGTGCAGTTTTTCAGACTCGTTAATAACGAGTGTTTTAAAAATTTCTGATTTATTGATAGGATATGAACTTAAAACCATTGATCGGTTTATAGAAACTCAAGAGGCAGTAATGTGATTTTGGAGATTGTGTACAGGCTCACCTTCAGACGCTGTGGCTTGAGCACAGATTCTTACTACACTTTAGTGCTGATGCTATTACAAAATTGGTTAACACTCTTTGCTAATACTATACTTTGGGCATTAAGCACAGTATTTGAGTTGAATTAAAAACTGGAGAGTTGAGTTAATAAATAATGACTTTGGGCAGAGATAATGCAAAATTATAGCTTATCACCAAAAATGTTCTCAATTTGGGCACATTCACTTAGGAATTTTCTTTAATTTTTTTATTTTTTTATATAAATTTCACGGCTTCCACATGAATAGCATGCTATTTGTAATATTCACTAAAGGGATTGTGGGAAGTCAATGCAGTCATTAATAATGAATATTAATGTATATTCTATGGAAATGCCATTATAGGAAGTCCTGAATAAGTAAATGGTACTCTCTAGACGAAACACGTGTTGACAGACCAGTGACAGACCAATAACATGTGGATGATGATGAATGATAAGTGATGGCATAATGGATTGAATATTGTGGTATGGACCAAACTAATGGAAATTTGGAAAATGACACTGTGATGATCCTTTGATGTAAATTGGAACATTGTACAATATTTGTGACGGATTTGGGAGCAAGTACATGAAGAATTAAACAAGAAGGTGCTAACGGAACTCCTTGGAAGAGGATTCATTACATTTGAATTTCAATAATTTACCTTCTTCTCTTTTACATACTGTTATACTTGTGCTAATTAGAGATTTCAGCGTGTGCTGCTATTATTTGAATGTCTACACACTGCCCTGTGTGTCTGTACTGGGAGAGGGTGGCATGTCTACACACTGCCCCGTGTGTCTGTACTGGGAGAGGGTGGCATGTCTACACACTGCCCCGTGTGTCTGTACTGTGAGAGGGGGCGGCATGTCTACACACTGCCCCGTGTGTCTGTACTGGGAGAGGGGGCGGCATGTCTACACACTGCCCCCTGTGTCTGTACTATCAGAGGGTGGCATGTCTACACACTGCCCCCTGTGTCTGTACTGTGAGAGGGTGGCATGTCTACACACTGCCCCCTGCGCCTGTACTGTCAGAGAGTGGCATGTCTACACACTGCCCCCTGTGTCTGTACTGCCAGAGGGTGGCATTTCTACACACTGCCCCCTGTGTCTGTACTGTCAGAGGGTGGCATGTCTACACACTGCCCCCTGCGTCTGTACTATGAGATGATGGCATGTCTACACACTGCCCCCGTGTGTCTGTACTATCAGAGGGCGGCATGTCTACACACTGCCCCGTGTGTCTGTACTGTGAGAGGGCGGCATGTCTACACACTGCCCCCTGTGTCTGTACTGTGAGAGGGTGGCATGTTTACACACTGCCCCGTGTGTCTGTATTATCAGAGGGTGGCATGTCTGCACACTGCCCCCTGTGTCTGTACTGTCAGAGGGTGGCATGTCTACACACTGCCCCCCTGTGTCTGTACTGGGAGAGGGTGGCATGTCTACACACTGCCCCGTGTGTCTGTACTGTGAGAGGGCGGCAGGTCTACACACTGCCCCCTGTGTCTGTACGAGGAGAGGGTGGCATGTCTACACACTGCCCCCTGTGTCTGTACTGTCAGAGGGTGGCATGTCTACACACTGCCCCCTGCGTCTGTACTATGAGAGGATGGCATGTCTACACACTGCCCCCGTGTGTCTGTACTATCAGAGGGCGGCATGTCTACACACTGCCCCGTGTGTCTGTACTGTGAGAGGGCGGCATGTCTACACACTGCCCCCTGTGTCTGTACTGTGAGAGGGTGGCATGTTTACACACTGCCCCGTGTGTCTGTATTATCAGAGGGTGGCATGTCTGCACACTGCCCCCTGTGTCTGTACTGTCAGAGGGTGGCATGTCTACACACTGCCCCCTGTGTCTGTACTGGGAGAGGGTGGCATGTCTACACACTGCCCCGTGTGTCTGTACTGTGAGAGGGCGGCATGTCTACACACTGCCCCCTGTGTCTGTACTAGGAGAGGGTGGCATGTCTACACACTGCCTCCTGTGTTTGTACTGTGAGAGGGCGGCATGTCTACACACTGCCCGTGTGTCTGTACTGTCAGAGGGTGGCATGTCTACACACTGCCCTGTGTGTCTGTACTGTCAGAGGGTGGCATGTCTACACACTGCCCTGTGTGTCTGTACTGTCAGAGGGTGGCATGTCTACACACTGCCCCGTGTGTCTGTACTGCCAGAGGGTGGCATGTCTCCACACTGCCCTGTGTGTTTGTACTGCCAGAGGGTGGCATATCTGCACACTGCCCCCTGTGTCTGTAATGTGAGAGGGTGGCATGTCTACACACTGCCCCCTGTGTCTGTACTGTGAGGGGGCGGCATGTCTACACACTGCCCCGTGTGTCTGTACTGCCAGAGGGCGGCATGTCTACACACTGCCCCGTGTGTCTGTACTGCAAGAGGGTGGCATGTCTACACACTGCCCCGTGTGTTTGTACTGCCAGAGGGTGGCATATCTGCACACTGCCCCTGTGTCTGTACTGTGAGAGGGTGGCATGTCTGCACACTGCCCCCTGTGTCTGTACTGTGAGAGGGCGGCATGTCTACACACTGCCCCGTGTGTCGGTACTGTGAGAGGGCGGCATGTCTGCACTCTGCCCCCTGTGTCTGTACTGTGAGAGGGCGGCATGTCTGCACACTGCCCCGTGTGTCTGTAGTGCCAGAGGGTGGCATGTCTACACACTGCCCCTGTGTCGGTACTGTCAGAGGGTGGCATGTCTACACACTGCACCCTGTGTCTGTACTGTCAGAGGGTGGCATGTCTACACACTGCCCCGTGTGTCTGTACTGTGAGAGGGCGGCATGTCTGCACACTGCCCCGTGTGTCTGTACTGCCAGAGGGTGGCATGTCTACACACTGCCCCGTGTGTCTGTATTGTGAGAGGGCGGCAGGTCTGCACACTGCCCCCTGTGTCTGTACTGTGAGAGGGCGGTATGTCTGCATACTGCCCCCTGTGTCTGTACTAACAAAGGGTGCCATGTCTACACACTGCCCCCTGTGTCTGTACTGCCAGAGGGTGGCATGTCTACACACTGCCCCCTGTGTCTGTACTGTGAGAGGGTGGCATATCTACACACTGCCCCCTGTGTCTGTACTGTGAGAGGGTGGCATGTCTACACAATGCCCCGTGTGTCTGTACTGTGAGAGGGCGGCATGTCTGCACACTGCCCCCAGTGTCTGTACTGTGAGAGGGCGGTATGTCTGCCCACTGCCCCCTGTGTCTGTACTAACAGAGGGTGGCATGTCTACACACTGCCCCCTGTGTCTGTACTGCCAGAGGGTGGCATGTCTACACACTGCCCCCTGTGTCTGTACTGTGAGAGAGCGGCATGTCTGCACACTGCCCCCTGTGTCTGTACTGTGAGAGGGCGGCATGTCTACACACTGCCCCCTGTGTCTGTACTGCCAGAGGGTGGCATGTCTACACACTGCCCCCTGTGTCTGAACTAACAGAGGGTGGCATGTCTACACACTGCCCCCTGTGTCTGTACTGCCACAGGGTGGCATGTCTACACACTGCCCCCTGTGTCTGTACTGCCAGAGGGTGGCATGTGTACACACTGCCCCCTGTGCTGTACTGTGAGAGGGCGGCATGTCTACACACTGCCCCCTGTGTCTGTACTAACAGAGGGTGGCATGTCTACACACTGCCCCCTGTGTCTCTACTGTGAGAGGGCGGCATGTCTACACACTGCCCTCTGTGTCTGTACTATGAGAGGGTGGCATGTCTACACACTGCCCCCTGTGTCTGTACTGTGAGAGGGCGGTATGTCTGCACACTGCCCCCTGTGTCTGTACTGTGAGAGGGTGGCATGTCTACACACTGCCCCGTGTGTCTGTACTGTGAGAGGGCGGCATGTCTTCACACTGCCCCCTGTGTCTGTACTAACAGAGGGTGGCATGTCTACACACTGCCCCCTGTGTCTGTACTGTGAGAGGGTGGCATGTCTACACACTGCCCCCTGTGTCTGTACTGTCAGAGGGTGGCATGTCTACACACTGCCCCGTGTGTCTGTACTGTGAGAGGGCGGCATGTCTGCACACTGCCCCCTGTGTCTATACTGTGAGAGGGCGGTATGTCTGCACACTGCCCCCTGTGTCTGTACTAACAGAGGGTGGCATGTCTACACACTGCCCACTGTGTCTGTACTGCCAGAGGGTGGCATGTCTACACACTGCCCCCTGTGTCTGTACTGTGAGAGGGCGGCATGTCTACACACTGCCCCCTGTGTGTGTACTGCCAGAGGGTGGCATGTCTGCACACTGCCCCCTGTGTCTGTACTGTGAGAGGGCGGCATGTCTTCACACTGCCCCCTGTGTCTGTACTGCCAGAGGGTGGCATGTCTGCACACTGCCCCGTGTGTCTGTACTATGAGAGGGTGGCATGTCTACACACTGCCCCGTGTGTCTGTAGTGTGAGAGGGCGGCATGTCTGCACACTGCCCCCTGTGTCTGTACTAACAGAGGGTGGCATGTCTACACACTGCCCCCTGTATCTGTACTGCCAGAGGGTGGCATGTCTACCCACTGCCCCCTGTGTCTGTACTGTGAGAGGGTGGCATATCTACACACTGCCCCCTGTGTCTGTACTGTGAGAGGGCGGTATGTCTGCACACTGCCCCCTGTGTCTGTACTAACAGAGGGTGGCATGTCTACACACTGCCCCCTGTGTCTGTACTGCCAGAGGGTGGCATGTCTACACACTGCCCCCTGTGTCTGTACTGTGAGAGGGCGATATGTCTGCACACTGCTCGTGTGTCTGTACTAACAGAGGGTGGCATGTCTACACACTGCCCACTGTGTCTGTACTGTCAGAGGGCGGCATGTCTACACACTGCCCCCTGTGTCTGTACTGTGAGAGGGTGGCATGTCTACACACTGCCCCCTGCGTCTGTACTGCCAGAGGGTGGCATGTCTACACACTGCCCCCTGTGTCTGTACTGTGAGAGGGCGGCATGTCTTCACACTGCCCCCTGTGTCTGTACTGCCAGAGGGCGGCATGTCTACACACTGCCCCCTGTGTCTGTACTGTGAGAGGGCGGCATGTCTACACACTGCCCCCTGTGTCTGTACTGTGAGAGGGCGGCATGTCTACACACTGATCCCGTGTCTGTACTGTGAGAGGGCGGCATGTCTACACACTGCCCCCTGTGTCTGTACTGTCAGAGGGCGGCATGTCTACACACTGCCCCCTGTGTCTGTACTGCCAGAGGGTGGCATGTCTACACACTGCCCCCTGCGTCTGTACTGCCAGAGGGTGGCATGTCTGCACACTGCCCCCTGTGTCTGTACTGTGAGAGGGTGGCATGTCTACACACTGCCCCGTGTGTTGGTACTGTCTGAGGGTGGCATGTCTACACACTGCCCCCTGTGTCTGTACTGCCAGAGGGTGGCATGTCTACACACTGCCCTCTGTGTCTGTACTGTGAGAGGGTGGCATGTCTACACACTGCCCCCTGTGTCTGTACTGTGAGAGGGCGGCATGTCTACACACTGCTCCCGTGTCTGTACTGTGAGAGGGCGGCATGTCTACACACTGCCCCCTGTGTCTGTACTGGGAGAGGGTGGCATGTCTACACACTGCCCCCTGTGTCTGTACTGCCAGAGGGTGGCATGTCTACACACTGCCCCCTGCGTCTGTACTGCCAGAGGGTGGCATGTCTGCACACTGCACACTGCCCCCTGTGTCTGTACTGTGAGAGGGTGGCATGTCTACACACTGCCCTGTGTGTTGGTACTGTCTGAGGGTGGCATGTCTACACACTGCTCCCTGTGTCTGTACTGCCAGAGGGTGGCATGTCTACACACTGCCCTCTGTGTCTGTACTGTGAGAGGGTGGTATGCCTACACACTGCCCCCTGTGTCTGTACTAACAGAGGGTGGCATGCTTAATCGAGGGCCCCTCCTCACCCCAGCGCCATTGGTTGTGAGTGTGAGCAAGGGTGGAGGTGCTGTGCTCTTTTTAAGATGCTGATGGCCGTAAGGGGGTGCAGGGCAGTGCTTAGGAGACTAGAACCAGCTCTTGCTGGACTGAAGAGTCACTTTGTTCTGGTGACAAACCTGAGAGGGAGGGAAACTTCGAGGTGTGTCTGGAGAGGGGTGGAGTATATATAAAGGGACACAAAGAAGCGGTGGGATGTGTCCACCGTCGTCGTCACCCACACATGTTGGATAATAAACCTCAAGTCAAGCCTTTTAAACAAATCAGAACGGGCTGCAGTGGTCCGAACCAGCCGTGGCCCTCAAAAGCGCGTTATGGAATAAATATTTAAAACATAGTAATTTACTTGTTAAATGTTATTGTTTATCCAAAATGGAGAAAAAAAATCACTAGCATTTTAATATGTAATTAATTTTCATTAAATTTAAGTAAGTTATGTTATTTGTATTAAACGTTTAATTTACTTATGCTTACAAATGTTTTCAAAATGTTAAATGTTTAATTTGTAATTTGATCTAGTTTTCTAACACTGAAAGATATTTTCTCTGAATTGAAAGTAACAGTATTCTTGCCTGGAGGGCGCTATGTAGTTGGTACCTCTGGCCGCGAGACGCAGTGCCTTGGAGTGGGCGCTCGTGGCGCTGGCCGGGGTCCAGTCCCTGCTATCCGGGGCCCTCCGGTTGCAGTCACTCTACACGTGCAGTGTGTGAATACCAATGAGCTCACTCCTTTGTGTGGCTCTGTGCATTCCCTGCCCCTCCGTGAACGCGGCCTCAGCCCCCCTCACTCCCTCCCACTCAGTAGAAAGTGTGCCCCCTTGTGCAGTCAGTGTGGGGATGCCCGCTCGGGGAGGAAGGGAGTGAATGTGGTATGTGGCAGTGGAGTGAGTGTGGTATGTGTGTAGCGCCGCTGTACTCCCACCTAGGGTGCCACAGGGGACGGGTGGGGTGGGCCGGACATGGTGTGTGCGCTCGGGTGCAGGGCGCCCCCCTCTCATGCCTGATTCTCACAAGGGGTGACATCCGCCTGTGTCCAGGACACCCGGCGATACAATCACAAACTGCTCGGTGCCCAGGCCACAAACTCATCTGTTCAAGCAGAACTCCTCAATCCCTCTCATTTCATTCAAATAACCTTTTTTCCACTAGGATGAAGACTGAAGGCGGAAGGAAGTGCGCTTTAGTCTAGGAGCAGCATCAGACCGATCCACTTATCTGGAATTAAGGTAGGCGGTCTCTGTGCTCCTGTGTGTTCTATGGAGGAGGGGTCTGTGCTCCTGTGTGTCCTCTGAAGGAGGGTTCTGTGCTTCTGTGTGTCCTGTGAAGGAGGGTTCTATGCTCCTGTGTGTCCTATAGAGGAGGGTTCTGTGCTCCTGTGTCCTATGAAGGAGGGTTCTATGCTCCTGTGTGTCCTGTGAAGGAGGAGTCTGTGCTCCTGTGTGTCCTATAGAGGAGGGTTCTGTGCTCCTGTGTGTCCTATAGAGGAGGGTTCTGTGCTCCCGTGTGTCCTGTGAAGGAGAGGTCTGTGCTCCTGTGCCCTATAAAGGAAGGTTCTGTGGTAATGTGTCCTATGAAGGAGGGTTCTGTGCTCCTGTGTGTCCTATGAAGGAGGGGTCTGTGCTCCTGTGTGTCCTATGAAGGAGGGTTCTGTGCTCATGTGTCCTATGAAGGAGGGTTCTGTGCTCCTGTGTGTCCTATGAAGGAGGGTTCTGTGCTCCTGTGTGTCCCATGAAGGAGGGTTCGGTGCTCCTGTGTGTTCTATGAAAGAGGAGTCTGTGCTCCTGTGTGTCCTATGAGTGAGGGTTCTATACTCCTGTGCGTCCTATGAAGGAAGGTTCTGTGCTCCTGTGTGTCCCACGAAGGAAAGGTTCTGTGTTCATGGTGTCCTATTGTAGGAGGCTGGCCTGGCTTGTAGTGGGTACCAGAGGTACTTACACTGCACCAGGTCCAGTTATCCCTTGTTAGTGTAGAAGAGGTGTTTCTAGCAGCTTAGGCTGATAGAAGGTAGCTATAGCAGAGCAGCTTAGGCTGAACTAGGAGACATGTAAAACTCCTACTATACCACTGGTGTCATATGCACAATATCATAGGAAAACACAATACACAAATATACTAAAAATCAAGGTACTTTATTTTTATGACAATATGCCAAAAGTATCTCAGTGAGTACCCTCAGTATGAGGATAGCAAATATACACAAGATATATGTACACAATACCAAAAATATGCAGTAATAGCAAAAGGAAGTAATGCAAGCAGTGTAAAGTTACAATAGATTGCAATAGGAGCACATAGGCATAGGGGCAACACTAACCATATACTCCAAAAGTGGAATGCAAACCACGAATGGACCCCAAACCTATGTGAGCTTGTAGAGGGTCGCTGGGACTGTAAGAAAACAGTTAGGGTTAGAAAAATAGCCCACCCCAAGACCCTGTAAGGTAGGTGTAAAGTGCACCTACAACCCCCAGAGAGCACAGAAGTCGTGATAGGGGGATTCTGCAGGAAGAACAAACACCAGCAATGCAACAACAATGGATTTCCGGACCTGAGTACCTGTAAGACAAGGGGACCAAGTCCAATAGTCGCGACAGTGTCGAGAGTGGGCAGGAGCCCAGGAAATGCCAGCTGAGGGTGCAAGGAAGCTGCCACCTGTTGGAAGAAGCTTGGAGTTCTGCAAGAACGAAGAGGACTAGGAACTTCCCCTTTGGAGGATGGATGTCACACGTCGTGAAGAAGCTTGCAGAGGTGTTCCCACCCAGAAAGACCGCAAACAAGCCTTGCTAGCTGCAAGGGTCACGGATAGGGTTTTTGGATGTTGCCGTGGCCCAGGAGGGACCAGGATGTCGCCACTTGGATGAGGAGACAAAGGGAGCACCCAGCAAGTCAGGGAGCCCTCACAGAAGCAGGCAGCACCCGCAGAAGTACCTGAACAGGCACGTAGAAGAAAAGTGAACCGGAGTCCACCCGAAGTCACAAAAGGGAGTCCCACGATGCCGGAGGACAACTCAGAAGGTTGTGCACTGCAGGTTAGAGTGTCGGGGACCCAGGCTTGGCTGCGCACAAAGGAAATCCTGGAAGAGTGCACAGGAGCTGCTGCAAATCATGCGGTACCCAGAAATGCAGTCTAGCGTGGGGAGGCAAGGACTTACCTCCACCAAACTTGGAATGAAGAGTCACTGGACTGTGGGAGTCACTTGGACAGAGTTGCTGAGTTCCAGGGACCACGCTCGTCGTGCTGAGAGGGGACCCAGAGGACCGGTGATGCAGTCTTTTGTTGCCTGTGTTTGCAGGGGGAAGATTCTGTCGACCCACGGGAGATTTCTTCAGAGCTCCTGGTGCAGAGAGGAGGCAGGCTACCCCCAGGGCATGCACCACCTGGAAACAGTCGAGAAAGCCGGCAGGATGAAGCGATGCAAGGTTGCTAGTAGTCGTCTTGCTACTTTGTTGCGGTTTTGCAGGCGTCCTGAGCAGTCAGTGGTCGATCCTTTGGCAGAAGGTGAAGAGGGAGATGCAGAGGAACTCTGGTGAGCTCTTGTATTCGTTATCTGGTGAGATCCCCAAAGCAGGGACCCTAAATAGCCAGAAAAGGAGGTTTGGCTACCTAGGAAGGAGGATTGGCTACCAAGAGAGGTAGGAGCCTATCAGAAGGAGTCTCTGACGTCACCTGCTGGCACTGGCCACTCAGAGCAGTCCAGTGTGCCACAGACACCTCTGTTTCCAAGATGGCAGAGGTCTGGGACACACTGGAGGAGCTCTGGGCACCTCCCCTGGGAGGTGCAGGTCAGGGGAGTGGTCACTCCCCTTTCCTTTGTCCAGTTTCGCGCCAGAGCAGGGCTGGGGATCCCTGAACCGGTGTAGACTGGCTTATGCAGAGATGGGCACCATCTGTGCCCATCAAAGCATTTCGAGAGGCTGGGGGAGGCTACTCCTCCCCAGCCTTCACACCTATTTCCAAAGGGAGAGGGTGTTACACCCTCTCTCAGAGGAAGTCCTTTGTTCTGCCTTCCTGGGCCAGGGCTGCCTGGACCCCAGGAGGGCAGAAACCTGTCTGAGGGGTTGGCAGCAGCAGCAGCTGCAGTGGAGACCCCGGAAAGGCAATTTGGCAGTACCCGGGTTCTGTGCTAGAGACCCGGGGGATCATGGAATTGTCCCCCCAGTGCCAGAAGGTTAGACATATAGGTGACTTATAAGTTACTTAAGTGCAGTGGTAAATGGCTGTGAAATAACGTGGATGTTTTTTCACTCAGGCTTCAGTGGCAGGCCTGTGTAAGAATTGTCAGAGCTCCCTATGGGTGGCAAAAACAATGCTGCAGCCCATAGGGATCTCCTGGAACCCCAATACCCTGGGTACCTCAGTACCATATACTAGGGAATTATATGGGTGTACCAGTATGCCAATGTGAATTTGTAAAATTAGTCATAAGCCTGTTAGTGACAAATTTGGAAAGCAGATAGAGCATAACCACTGAGGTTCTGGTTACCAGAGCCTCAGTGAGACAGTTAGGCATCACACAGGGAACACATACATGTAGGCCACAACCTTATGAGCACTGGGGTCCTGGCTAGCAGGATCCCAGTGACACATAACAACCACACTTACAACATAGGGTTTTCACTATGAGCAGTGGGCCCTGGCTAGCAGGATCCAAGTGAGACAGTGAAAACACCCTGACATATACTCACAAACAGGCCAAAAGTGGGGGTAACAAGGCTAGAAAGAGGCTACTTTCTAACACCTATGAAGGAGTGTTCTATGCTCCTGTGTGTCCTATGAAGGAGAGTGCTGTGCTCCTGTGTGTCCTATGAAGGAGGGTTCTATGCTCCTGTGTTTCCTACGAAGGAGGGTTCTGCTCTCCTGTGTGCCCTATTAACGAGGATTCTGTGTGTCGTATGGTTTTCGTGCTCCTATGTGTCCTATGAAGGGGAGTTTTGTGCCCATGTGTCCTGTGAAGGAACAGCCTGTGCTCCTATGTGTCCTGTGAAGTAGTGTTTTGTGCTCCTGTGTATCCTAAGAAGGAGGGTTATGTGCTCTTGTGTGCCCTTTGAAAGAGGGTTTTGTGCTGCTGTGTGTCCTATAAAGGGGGGTTCCGTGCTCCTGTGTGTCATCTGAAGGAGGGTTCTGTGTGTAGTATAAAGGAGGTTTTTGTGCTCCTATGTGTCCTATGAAGGTGAGTTCTGTGCTCATGTGTCCTATGAAGGAGGGTTCTGTGCTCCTGTGTCGTGTGAAGGAAGCCTCTGTGCTCCTGGGTGTCCTATGGAGGGTTCTGTGCTCCTGTGTGTCTTATGAAGGTGGGATCGGTGCTCCTATGTTTTCTATGTAGGAGTGTTTGTGCTCCTGTGTGTCCTATGAAGGAGGGTTCTGTGCTCCTGTGTGTCCTATGAAGGAGATTTATGTGCTCATGTCTGTCCTGTGAAGGAAAGACCTGAGCTACTGTGAGTCCTATGAAGGAGGGTTCTGGGCTCCTGTGTGTCCTATGAAGGAGGGTTCTGTGCTCCAATGTGTCCTATGAAGGAGGGGTTATGAGGTCCTGTGTGTCCTGTGAAGGAGGGTTTGTGGCTCTTGTGTGTCTATTAAGGAGTGTTCTGTGCGCTTATGAAGGAGGGTTCTTTGCTCATGTGTCCTATGAAGGAGGGTTCTGTGCTCCTGTGTGTCCTATGAAGGAGGGGTTATGAGGTCCTGTGTGTCCTGTGAAGGAGGGTTTGTGGCTCTTGTGTGTCTATTAAGGAGGGTTCTGTGCGCCTATGAAGGAGGGTTCTTTGCTCATGTGTCCTATGAAGGAGGGTTCTGTGCTCCTGTGTGTCCTATTAAGGAAGCCCCTGTGCTCCTGCGTGTCCTGTGAAGGAGGGTTCTGTGCTCCTGTGTGTCTTAAGAAGGTGGGATCTGTGCTCCTATGTTTCAGATGAAGGAGGGTTTGTGCTCCTGTATCTCCTATGAAGGAGGGTTTTATGCTCCTGTGTGTGCTATGAAGGAGCATTATGGGCTCCTGTGTGTCATATGAAGGAGGGGTTCTCTGCTCCTCTGTGTCCTATGAAGGATTGTTCTGGGCTCCTGTGTGTCCTATGAAAGCAGCTTCTGTGGTCCTGTGTGTCCTGTGAAGTAGGGTTCTGAGCATATGTGAGTCTGATGAATGAGGGTTCTGTGCTCATGTGTCCTATGAAGGAGGGTTCTGTGCTCCTATGTGTCCTATGAAGGAAGGGTTCTGTGTTCATGGTGTCCCATGAAGGAGGGTTCTGTGCTCCTGTGTGTCCTATGAGTGAGGGTTCTATACTCCTGTGCGTCCTATGAAGGAAGGTTCTGTACTCCTGTGTGTCCTATGAAGGAGGGTTCTATGCTCCTGTGTGTCCCACGAAGGAAGGGTTCTGTGTTCATGGTGTCCCATGAAGGAGGGTTCTGTGCTCCTGTGTGTCCTATGAAGGAGTGTTCTATGCTCCTGTGTGTCCTATGAAGGAGAGTTCTGTGCTCCTATGTGTCCTATGAAGGAGGGTTCTATGCTCCTGTGTGTCCTATGAAGGAGGGTTCTGTGCTCCTGTGTGTCCTATGAAGGAGGGATCTATGCTCCTGTGTGTCATTTGGAGGAAAGACCTGTGCTCCCGTGTGTCCTATGAAGGAGGGTTCTGTGCTTCTGTGTGTACTATGAAGGAGGGCTCTGCTCTCCTGTGTGCCCTATTAACGAGGATTCTGTGTGTTGTATGGTTTTCGTGCTCCTATGTGTCCTATGAAGGGGAGTTTTGTGCCCATGTGTCCTGTGAAGGAGTAGGCTGTGCTCCTATGTGTCCTGTGAAGTAGTGTTTTGTGCTCCTGTGTATCCTAAGAAGGAGGGTTCCGTGCTCCTGTGTGTCCTCTGAAGGAGGGTTCTGTGTGTAGTATAAAGGAGGTTTTTGTGCTCCTATGTGTCCTATGAGGTGAGTTCTGTGCTCATGTGTCCTATAAAGGAGGGTTCTGTGCTCCTGTGTCGTGTGAAGGAAGCCTCTGTGCTCCTGTGTGTCCCATGGAGGGTTCTGTGCTCCTGTGTATCTTATGAAGGTGGGATCGGTGCTCCTATGTTTTCTATGTAGGAGGGTTTGTGCTCCTGTGTGTCCTATGAAGAAGGGTCCTGGGATCTTGTGTGCCCTATGAATGAGGGTTCTGGGCTCCTGTGTGTCCTATGAAGGAGGGTTCTATGCTCCTGTGTGTCCTATAAAGGAGGGTTATTGGCTCCTGTGTGTCATATGAAAGCGGTTTCTGTGCTCCTGTGTGTCCTTTGAAGGAGGGTTCTGTGCTCCTGTGTGTCATATGAAAGAGGGTTCTATGCTCCTGTGAGTCCTATGAAGGAGGGGTTAGTGCTCATGTGTCCTATGAAGGAGGGGTCTGTGTGTCCTATGAAGGAGGGGACCTGTACTCAAGTGTGTCCTATGAAGGAGGGTTCTGTGCTAATGTGTCCTACGAAGGAGGGTTTTGTGCTCCTATGTGTCCTATGAAGGAAGGGTTCTGTGCTCCTGTGTATCCTATGAAGGAGGGTTCTGTGCTCCTGTGTGTCCTATTAAGGAAGCCCCTGTGCTCCTGCATGTCCTGTGAAGGAGGGTTCTGTGCTCCTGTGTGTCTTAAGAAGGTGGGATCTGTGCTCCTATGTTTCAGATGAAGGAGGGTTTGTGCTCCTGTATCTCCTATGAAGGAGGGTTTTATGCTCCTGTGTGTGCTATGAAGGAGCATTATGGGCTCCTGTGTGTCATATGAAGGAGGGGTTCTCTGCTCCTCTGTGTCCTATGAAGGATTGTTCTGGGCTCCTGTGTGTCCTATGAAAGCAGCTTCTGTGGTCCTGTGTGTCCTGTGAAGTAGAGTTCTGAGCATATGTGAGTCTGATGAATGAGGGTTCTGTGCTCATGTGTCCTATGAAGGAGGGTTCTGTGCTCCTATGTGTCCTATGAAGGAAGGGTTCTGTGTTCATGGTGTCCCATGAAGGAGGGTTCTGTGCTCCTGTGTGTCCTATGAGTGAGGGTTCTATACTCCTGTGCGTCCTATGAAGGAAGGTTCTGTACTCCTGTGTGTCCTATGAAGGAGGGTTCTATGCTCCTGTGTGTCCCACGAAGGAAGGGTTCTGTGTTCATGGTGTCCCATGAAGGAGGGTTCTGTGCTCCTGTGTGTCCTATGAAGGAGTGTTCTATGCTCCTGTGTGTCCTATGAAGGAGAGTTCTGTGCTCCTATGTGTCCTATGAAGGAGGGTTCTATGCTCCTGTGAGTCCTATGAAGGAGGGTTCTGTGCTCCTGTGTGTCCTATGAAGGAGGGATCTATGCTCCTGTGTGTCATTTGGAGGAAAGACCTGTGCTCCCGTGTGTCCTATGAAGGAGGGTTCTGTGCTTCTGTGTGTACTATGAAGGAGGGCTCTGCTCTCCTGTGTGCCCTATTAACGAGGATTCTGTGTGTCGTATGGTTTTCGTGCTCCTATGTGTCCTATGAAGGGGAGTTTTGTGCCCATGTGTCCTGTGAAGGAGTAGGCTGTGCTCCTATGTGTCCTGTGAAGTAGTGTTTTGTGCTCCTGTGTATCCTAAGAAGGAGGGTTATGTGCTCTTGTGTGCCCTATGAAAGAGGGTTTTGTGCTCCTGTGTGTGCTATGAAGGAGGGTTCCGTGCTCCTGTGTTTCCTCTGAAGGAGGGTTCTGTGTGTAGTATAAAGGAGGTTTTTGTGCTCCTATGTGTCCTATGAGGTGAGTTCTGTGCTCATGTGTCCTATAAAGGAGGGTTCTGTGCTCCTGTGTCATGTGAAGGAAGCCTCTGTGCTCCTGTGTGTCCCATGGAGGGTTCTGTGCTCCTGTGTATCTTATGAAGGTGGGATCGGTGCTCCTATGTTTTCTATGTAGGAGGGTTTGTGCTCCTGTGTGTCCTATGAAGGAGGGTCCTGGGCTCTTGTGTGCCCTATGAATGAGGGTTCTGGGCTCCTGTGTGTCCTATGAAGGAGGGTTCTATGCTCCTGTGTGTCCTATAAAGGAGGGTTATTGGCTCCTGTGTGTCATATGAAAGCGGTTTCTGTGCTCCTGTGTGTCCTTTGAAGGAGGGTTCTGTGCTCCTGTGTGTCCTATGAAAGAGGGTTCTATGCTCCTGTGAGTCCTAAGAAGGAGGGTTTAGTGCTCGTGTCCTATGAAGGAGGGTTCTGTGCTCCTGTGTGTCCTATGAAGGAGGGGACCTGTAGTCAAGTGTGTCCTATGAAGGAGGGTTCTGTGCTGATGTGTCCTACGAAGGAGGGTTCTGTGCTCCTATGTGTCCTATGAAGGAAGGGTTCTGTGCTCCTGTGTATCCTTTGAAGGAGGGTTCTGTGCTCCTGTGTGTCCTATGAAGAAAAGACCTGTGCTCCTGTGTGTCATATGAAGTTTGGTCCTGGGCTCCTGTGTGTCCTATGAAGGAAAGACCTGTACTCCTGTGTGTCCTATGAAGGAGGGGTCTGTGCTCCTCTGTTTTCTATGAAGGAGGGTTCTGTGCTCCTGTGTGTCCTATGAAGGAGGGTCCTGGGCTCTTGTGTACCTTATGAATGAGTGTTCTGGGCTCCTGTGTGCCCTATGAAGGAGGGTTCTATGCTCCTGTGTGTCCTCTAAAGGAGGGTTATTGGCTCATGTGTGTCATATGAAAGCTGTTTCTGTGCTCCTGTGTGTCCTTTGAAGGAGGGTTCTGTGCTCCTGTGTGTCATATGAAAGAGGGTTCTATGCTCCTGTGAGTCCTATGAAGGAGGGGTTAGTGCTCATGTGTCCTATGAAGGAGGGGTCTGTGCTCCTGTGTGTCCTATGAAGGAGGGGACCTGTACTCAAGTGTGTCCTATGAAGGAGGGTTCTGTGCTAATGTGTCCTACGAAGGAGGGTTTTGTGCTCCTATGTGTCCTATGAAGGAAGGGTTCTGTGCTCCTGTGTATCCTATGAAGGAGGGTTCTGTGCTCCTGTGTGTCCTATGAACAACAGAACTGTGCCTCTGTGTGTCCTATGAAGTTGGGTCCTGGGCTCCTGTGTGTCCTATGAAGAAAAGACCTGTGCTGCTGTGTGTCCTATGAAGGAGGGTTCTGTCCTCCTCTGTTTTCTATGAAGGAGGGTTCTGTGCTCCTGAGTGTCCCATGAAGGAGGGGTCTGTGCTCCTGTGTTTAATAAAGAGGTCCAGATCTGTTCTCTTATGAGGGTTCTGTTGTGTGTCCTATGAAAGAGGGTTCAGTGTTCAAGTGTCCTATGAAGAAGGGTTCTGTGCTCCTGTGTGTCCTGATAAGGAGGGGTTCTGTGCTCCTGTGTGTCATATGATGGAGGGTTCTATGCTAACGTGTCCTATGAAGGAGGGTTCTGTGTTCCTATGTGTCCTATGAAGGAGCGTTCTGTGCTCTTGTGTGTCTTATAAAGGAGGGTTCTGTGCTCCTGTATGCCCTATGAAGGAGGGTTCTCTGCTCCGGTGTGTCCTATGAAGGAGGGTTCTGTGCTTGTGTGTCCTCTGAAGAAGGGTTACATGCTCCTGTTTTTTTTATGAAGGAGGGATCTGGGCTCCTGTGTGTCATATGAAGGAGGGTTCTGTGCTCCGGTGTGTCCTATGAAGGAGTGTTCTATGCTCCTGTGTGTCCTATGAAGGAGAGTTCTGTGCTCCTGTGTGTCCTATGAAGGAGGGTTCTATGCTCCTGTGTGTCCTATGAAGGAGGGTTCTGTGCTCCTGTGTGTCATATGAAGGAGGGATCTATGCTCCTGTGTGTCATTTGGAGGAAAGACCTGTGCTCCCGTGTGTCCTATGAAGGAGGGTTCTGTGCGTCTGTGTGTACTATGAAGGAGGGTTCTGCTCTCCTGTGTGCCCTATTAACGAGGATTCTGTGTGTCGTATGGTTTTCATGCTTCTATGTGTCCTATGAAGGGGAGTTCTGTGCCCATGTGTCCTGTGAAGGCGTAGCCTGTGCTCCTATGTGTCCTGTGAAGTAGTGTTTTGTGCTCCTGTGTATCCTAAGAAGGAGGGTTATGTGCTCTTGTGTGCCCTATGAAAGAGCGTTTTGTGCTCCTGTGTGTCCTATGAAGGAGGGTTCCATGCTCCTGTGTGTCCTCTGAAGGAGGGTCCTGTGTGTAGTATAAAGGAGGTTTTTGTGCTCCTATGTGTCCTATGATGGTGAGTTATGTGCTCATGTGTCCTATGAAGGAGGGTTCTGTGCTCCTGTGTGTCGTGTGAAGGAAGCCTCTGTGCTCCTGTGTGTCCTATGGATGGTTCTGTGCTCCTGTGTGTCTTATGAAGATGGGATCTGTGCTCCTATGTTTTCTATTTAAGAGGGTTTGTGCTCCTTTGTGTCCTATAAAGGAGGGTCCTGGGCTCTTGTGTGTCCCATGAACGAGGGTTCTGGGCTCCTGTGTGTCCTATGAAGGAGGGTTCTATGCTCCTGTGTGTCCTATGGAAGAGGGTTCTATGCTCCTGTAAGTCCTATGAAGGAGGGTTTAGTGTTCATGTGTCCTATGAAGGAGGGTTCTGTGCTCCTGTGTGTCCTATGAAGGAGGGGACCTGTACTCCTGTGTGTCCCATGATGTTGGGTTCTGGGCTCCTGTGTGTCCTATGAAGGAAAGACCTGTGCTCCTGTGTGTCCTATGAAGGAGAGTTCTGTGCTCCTCTGTTTTCTATGAAGGAGGGTTCTGTGCTCCTGTGTGTCCTATGAAGGAGGGGTCTGTGCTCCTGTGTGTAATAAAGAGGTCCAGATCTGTTCTCTTATGAGGGTTCTGTTGTGTGTCCTATGAAAGAGGGTTCAGTGCTCATGTGTCCTATGAAGAAGGGTTCTGTGCTCCTGTGTGTCCTGTGAAGGAGGGGTTCTGTGCTCATGTGTGTCCTACGATGGAGGGTTCTGTGCTAACGTGTCCTATGAAGGAGGGTTCTGTGCTCTTGTGTATCCTATAAAGGAGGGTTCTGTGCTCCTGTGTGCCCTATGAAGGAGGGTTCTCTGCTCCGGTGTGTCCTATGAAGGAGGGTTCTGTGCTTGTGTGTCCTATGAAGAAGGGTTCCGTGCTCCTGATTTTTCTATGAAGGAGGGATCTGGGCTCCTGTGTGTCAAATGAAGGAGGGTTCTGGGCTCCTGTGTGTCATATGAAGGAGAGTTCTGTGATCCTGTGTGTCCCATTAAGGATGGAAAGGGCTCCCGTGGGTCCTATGAAAGAGGGCTCCATGCTCCTGTGTATCCTCTGAGGGAGGGGTTAATACTCCTGTGTTCTATAAAGGAGCATTTTCATATCACAATTTCTGTGCTTCTTTGTGTCCTATGAAGTAGTATTTTGTGCTCATGTGTGTTCCATGAAAGATGGAAATGGCTTCTGTGTATCCTATGGAGGAGGGTTCGGTGATCCCGTGTGTCCTTTAAAAGAGTGGTCTGTGCTCCTGTGTGTCCGTCCTATGAAGCGGGGTCCTGTGCCCCTGTGTGTCCTATGAAGCGGGGTTCTGTGCCCTTGTGTGTCCTATAAAGTGGGGTTCTGTGCCCTTGTGTGTTCTATGAAGGATGGAATGGCTTCTGTGTATCCTATGAAGAAGGGGTCTGTGGTCTTGGATGTCCTGTGAAGGAGGCTTCTGTGCTCCTGTGTCCTGTTAAGGAGGATTCTGGGCTCCTGTGTGTCCTATGAAGGAGGGTCTGTGGTCCTGTTTTTCCTATGAAGGAGGGTTTAGTGCTTCTGTGTGTCCTGTTAAGGAGGGTTCTGTGCTCCTGTGTATCCTATGGAGGAAGGTTCTGTGCCACTGTGTGTCCTACAAAGGCGGCTTCTGTGCTTCTGGGTGTCATATGAAAGCAGGTAAGGCTTCTGTGTGTCCTGTGATGGAGGGGTGTGTGCCCTGGTATGTAATAAGGAGGTCTGGCTCTGCTCTGTTATGTGTCGTATAAAGGAGGTTTCTGTGCTCCTGTGTTTCCCACAAACGAGAGGGTTCTGTGCTCCTGTGTTTCCTACGAAGGAGGGTTCTGTGTTCCAGTGTGTCCTATGAAGGAGGGTTCTGTGCCCCTGTGTCTCCTACAAAGGAGGGTTTTGTGCTTCTGGGTGTCATATGAAGGAGGGGTGTGTGCCCTGGTATGTAATAAGGAGGTTCGGCTCTGTTCTGTTATGTGTCCTATGAAGGAGGGTTCTGTGCTCCTGTGTGTTGTATGAAGGAGGAATCTGTACTCCAGTGTGTCCTATGAAGGAGGGGTTCTGTGCTCCTGTGTGTCCTGTTAAGGAGGGTTCTGTGCTCCTGTGTGTCCCATGAAGGAGGGTTCTGTGCTCCTGTGTGTCCTATTAAGGAGGGTTCTGTGCTCCTGTGTGTCCTATGAAGGAAGGTTCTGTGCCACTGTGTGTCCTACAAAGGAGGGTTCTGTGCTTCTGGGTGTCATATGAAGGCAGGTGACTCCTGTTAAGAAGGGTTGTGTGCTCCTGTGTGTCCTATGAAGGAAGGTTCTGTGCCCCTGTATGTCCTACAAAGGAGGGTTCTGTGCTTCTAGATGTTATATGTAGGCAGGTAAGGCTTCTGTGTGTCCTGTGAATGAGGGGTGCGTGCCCTTGTATCTAAAGAGGAGGTCCAGCTCTGTTCTCTTATGTGTCCTATAAAGGAGGGGTATGTGCTCCTGTGTGTCCCATGAAGGAGGGTTCTGTGGTCCTGTGTGTCCTATGAAGGAGGGGTCTGTGCGCCTGTGTGTCCTATGAAGGAGGGGTCTGTGCTCCTGTGTCCTATGAAGGAGGGTTCTGTGCTCCTGTGTTTCCTATGAAGGAGGGTTCTGTGCTCCTGTGTGTCCTATGAAGGAAGATTCTGTGCCCCTGTGTGTCCTACGAACTAGGGTTCTGTGCTCCTGGGTGTTATATGTAGGCAGGTAAGGCTTCTGTGTGTCCTGTGAATGAGGGGTGTGTGCCCTTGTATCTAAAGAGGAGGTCCGGCTTCATTTTCTTATGTGTCCTATAAAGGAAGGGTCTGTGCTCCTGTGTTCCCATGAAGGAAGGTTCATGCTCCTGTGTGTCCTATGAAGAAGGGCTCTGTGCTCCTGTCTGTCCCATGAAGTAGGGGTTCTTTGTGTCCTATGAAGGAGGGTGCCGTGGTCCTCTGTTTCTTATGAATGAGGGTTCTGTACTCCAGTGTGTCCCATGAAGGAGGGTTCTGTGCTCCTGTGTGTCCCATGAAGGAGGGGTCTGTCATCCTGTGTCCTATGAAGAAGGGTTATGTGCTCCTGTGTTTCCTTTGAAGGAAGGTTCTGTGCTCCTGTGTGTCCTATGAAGGAGGGTTCTGTGATCCTGTGTGTCCTATGAAGGAGGGGTCTGTGCTCATGTGTCCTATGAAAGAGGGTTCTGTGCTCCTGTGTTTCCTTTGAAGGAGGGTTATGTGCCACTGTGTGTCCTACAAAGGAAGGTTCTGTGCTTCTGGGTGTCATATGAAGGCAGGTGACTCCTGTGTGTCCTGTTAAGGAGGGTTCTGTGGTCCTGTGTGTCCTATGAAGGAAGGTTCTGTGCCCCTGTATGTCCTACGAAGGAGGGTTCTGTGCTTCTGGGTGTTATATGTAGACAGGTAAGGCTTCTGTGTGTCCTGTGAAGGAGGGGAGTGTGCCCTTGTATCTAATGACAAGGTCCGGCTCTATTCTCTTATGTGTCCTATAAAGGAGGGTTCTGTGCTCCTGTGTGTCCCATGAACGAGGGTTCTGTGCTCCTCTGTGTCCCAGGAAGGAAGGTTTGTGCTCCTGTGTGTCCTGTGTGTCCCACGAAGGAAGGGTTCTGTGTTCATGGTGTCCCATGAAGGAGGGTTCTGTGCTCCTGTGTGTCCTATGAAGGAGTGATCTATGCTCCTGTGTGTCCTATGAAGGAGAGTTCTGTGCTCCTATGTGTCCTATGAAGGAGGGTTCTATGCTCCTGTGTGTCCTATGAAGGAGGGTTCTGTGCTCCTGTGTGTCCTATGAAGGAGGGATCTATGCTCCTGTGTGTCATTTGGAGGAAAGACCTGTGCTCCCGTGTGTCCTATGAAGGAGGGTTCTGTGCTTCTGTGTTTACTATGAAGGAGGGCTCTGCTCTCCTGTGTGCCCTATTAACGAGGATTCTGTGTGTCGTATGGTTTTCGTGCTCCTATGTGTCCTATGAAGGGGAGTTTTGTGCCCATGTGTCCTGTGAAGGAGTAGGCTGTGCTCCTATGTGTCCTGTGAAGTAGTGTTTTGTGCTCCTGTGTATCCTAAGAAGGAGGGTTATGTGCTCTTGTGTGCCCTATGAAAGAGGGTTTTGTGCTCCTGTGTGTCCTATGAAGGAGGGTTCCGTGCTCCTGTGTGTCCTCTGAAGGAGGGTTCTGTGTGTAGTATAAAGGAGGTTTTTGTGCTCCTATGTGTCCTATGAGGTGAGTTCTGTGCTCATGTGTCCTATAAAGGAGGGTTCTGTGCTCCTGTGTCGTGTGAAGGAAGCCTCTGTGCTCCTGTGTGTCCCATGGAGGGTTCTGTGCTCCTGTGTATCTTATGAAGGTGGGATCGGTGCTCCTATGTTTTCTATGTAGGAGGGTTTGTGCTCCTGTGTGTCCTATGAAGAAGGGTCCTGGGATCTTGTGTGCCCTATGAATGAGGGTTCTGGGCTCCTGTGTGTCCTATGAAGGAGGGTTCTATGCTCCTGTGTGTCCTATAAAGGAGGGTTATTGGCTCCTGTGTGTCATATGAAAGCGGTTTCTGTGCTCCTGTGTGTCCTTTGAAGGAGGGTTCTGTGCTCCTGTGTGTCATATGAAAGAGGGTTCTATGCTCCTGTGAGTCCTATGAAGGAGGGGTTAGTGCTCATGTGTCCTATTAAGGAGGGGTCTGTGCTCCTGTGTGTCCTATGAAGGAGGGGACCTGTACTCAAGTGTGTCCTATGAAGGAGGGTTCTGTGCTAATGTGTCCTACGAAGGAGGGTTTTGTGCTCCTATGTGTCCTATGAAGGAAGGGTTCTGTGCTCCTGTGTATCCTATGAAGGAGGGTTCTGTGCTCCTGTGTGTCCTATTAAGGAAGCCCCTGTGCTCCTGCATGTCCTGTGAAGGAGGGTTCTGTGCTCCTGTGTGTCTTAAGAAGGTGGGATCTGTGCTCCTATGTTTCAGATGAAGGAGGGTTTGTGCTCCTGTATCTCCTATGAAGGAGGGTTTTATGCTCCTGTGTGTGCTATGAAGGAGCATTATGGGCTCCTGTGTGTCATATGAAGGAGGGGTTCTCTGCTCCTCTGTGTCCTATGAAGGATTGTTCTGGGCTCCTGTGTGTCCTATGAAAGCAGCTTCTGTGGTCCTGTGTGTCCTGTGAAGTAGGGTTCTGAGCATATGTGAGTCTGATGAATGAGGGTTCTGTGCTCATGTGTCCTATGAAGGAGGGTTCTGTGCTCCTATGTGTCCTATGAAGGAAGGGTTCTGTGTTCATGGTGTCCCATGAAGGAGGGTTCTGTGCTCCTGTGTGTCCTATGAGTGAGGGTTCTATACTCCTGTGCGTCCTATGAAGGAAGGTTCTGTACTCCTGTGTGTCCTATGAAGGAGGGTTCTATGCTCCTGTGTGTCCCACGAAGGAAGGGTTCTGTGTTCATGGTGTCCCATGAAGGAGGGTTCTGTGCTCCTGTGTGTCCTATGAAGGAGTGTTCTATGCTCCTGTGTGTCCTATGAAGGAGAGTTCTGTGCTCCTATGTGTCCTATGAAGGAGGGTTCTATGCTCCTGTGAGTCCTATGAAGGAGGGTTCTGTGCTCCTGTGTGTCCTATGAAGGAGGGATCTATGCTCCTGTGTGTCATTTGGAGGAAAGACCTGTGCTCCCGTGTGTCCTATGAAGGAGGCTTCTGTGCTTCTGTGTGTACTATGAAGGAGGGCTCTGCTCTCCTGTGTGCCCTATTAACGAGGATTCTGTGTGTCGTATGGTTTTCGTGCTCCTATGTGTCCTATGAAGGGGAGTTTTGTGCCCATGTGTCCTGTGAAGGAGTAGGCTGTGCTCCTATGTGTCCTGTGAAGTAGTGTTTTGTGCTCCTGTGTATCCTAAGAAGGAGGGTTATGTGCTCTTGTGTGCCCTATGAAAGAGGGTTTTGTGCTCCTGTGTGTGCTATGAAGGAGGGTTCCGTGCTCCTGTGTTTCCTCTGAAGGAGGGTTCTGTGTGTAGTATAAAGGAGGTTTTTGTGCTCCTATGTGTCCTATGAGGTGAGTTCTGTGCTCATGTGTCCTATAAAGGAGGGTTCTGTGCTCCTGTGTCGTGTGAAGGAAGCCTCTGTGCTCCTGTGTGTCCCATGGAGGGTTCTGTGCTCCTGTGTATCTTATGAAGGTGGGATCGGTGCTCCTATGTTTTCTATGTAGGAGGGTTTGTGCTCCTGTGTGTCCTATGAAGGAGGGTCCTGGGCTCTTGTGTGCCCTATGAATGAGGGTTCTGGGCTCCTGTGTGTCCTATGAAGGAGGGTTCTATGCTCCTGTGTGTCCTCTAAAGGAGGGTTATTGGCTCATGTGTGTCATATGAAAGCGGTTTCTGTGCTCCTGTGTGTCCTTTGAAGGAGGGTTCTGTGCTCCTGTGTGTCATATGAAAGAGGGTTCTATGCTCCTGTGAGTCCTATGAAGGAGGGGTTAGTGCTCATGTGTCCTATGAAGGAGGGGTCTGTGCTCCTGTGTGTCCTATGAAGGAGGGGACCTGTACTCAAGTGTGTCCTATGAAGGAGGGTTCTGTGCTAATGTGTCCTACGAAGGAGGGTTTTGTGCTCCTATGTGTCCTATGAAGGAAGGGTTCTGTGCTCCTGTGTATCCTATGAAGGAGGGTTCTGTGCTCCTGTGTGTCCTATGAACAAAAGAACTGTGCCTCTGTGTGTCCTATGAAGTTGGGTCCTGGGCTCCTGTGTGTCCTATGAAGAAAAGACCTGTGCTGCTGTGTGTCCTATGAAGGAGGGTTCTGTCCTCCTCTGTTTTCTATGAAGGAGGGTTCTGTGCTCCTGAGTGTCCCATGAAGGAGGGGTCTGTGCTCCTGTGTTTAATAAAGAGGTCCAGATCTGTTCTCTTATGAGGGTTCTGTTGTGTGTCCTATGAAAGAGGGTTCAGTGTTCAAGTGTCCTATGAAGAAGGGTTCTGTGCTCCTGTGTGTCCTGATAAGGAGGGGTTCTGTGCTCCTGTGTGTCATATGATGGAGGGTTCTGTGCTAACGTGTCCTATGAAGGAGGGTTCTGTGTTCCTATGTGTCCTATGAAGGAGCGTTCTGTGCTCTTGTGTGTCTTATAAAGGAGGGTTCTGTGCTCCTGTGTGCCCTATGAAGGAGGGTTCTCTGCTCCGGTGTGTCCTATGAAGGAGGGTTCTGTGCTTGTGTGTCCTCTGAAGAAGGGTTACATGGTCCTGTTTTTTAAATGAAGGAGGGATCTGGGCTCCTGTGTGTCATATGAAGGAGGGTTCTGTGCTCCGGTGTGTCCTATGAAGGAGTGTTCTATGCTCCTGTGTGTCCTACGAAGGAGAGTTCTGTGCTCCTGTGTGTCCTATGAAGGAGGGTTCTATGCTCCTGTGTGTCCTATGAAGGAGGGTTCTGTGCTCCTGTGTGTCATATGAAGGAGGGATCTATGCTCCTGTGTGTCATTTGGAGGAAAGACCTGTGCTCCCGTGTGTCCTATGAAGGAGGGTTCTGTGCGTCTGTGTGTACTATGAAGGAGGGTTCTGCTCTCCTGTGTGCCCTATTAACGAGGATTCTGTGTGTCGTATGGTTTTCATGCTTCTATGTGTCCTATGAAGGGGAGTTCTGTGCCCATGTGTCCTGTGAAGGCGTAGCCTGTGCTCCTATGTGTCCTGTGAAGTAGTGTTTTGTGCTCCTGTGTATCCTAAGAAGGAGGGTTATGTGCTCTTGTGTGCCCTATGAAAGAGCGTTTTGTGCTCCTGTGTGGCCTATGAAGGAGGGTTCCATGCTCCTGTGTGTCCTCTGAAGGAGGGTCCTGTGTGTAGTATAAAGGAGGTTTTTGTGCTCCTATGTGTCCTATGATGGTGAGTTCTGTGCTCATGTGTCCTATGAAGGAGGGTTCTGTGCTCCTGTGTGTCGTGTGAAGGAAGCCTCTGTGCTCCTGTGTGTCCTATGGATGGTTCTGTGCTCCTGTGTGTCTTATGAAGATGGGATCTGTGCTCCTATGTTTTCTATAGGGTTTGTGCTCTTTTGTGTCCTATAAAGGAGGGTCCTGGGCTCTTGTGTGTCCCATGAACGAGGGTTCTGGGCTCCTGTGTGTCCTATGAAGGAGGGTTCTATGCTCCTGTGTGTCCTATGGAAGAGGGTTCTATGCTCCTGTAAGTCCTATGAAGGAGGGTTTAGTGTTCATGTGTCCTATGAAGGAGGGTTCTGTGCTCCTGTGTGTCCTATGAAGGAGGGGACCTGTACTCCTGTGTGTCCCATGATGTTGGGTTCTGGGCTCCTGTGTGTCCTATGAAGGAAAGACCTGTGCTCCTGTGTATCCTAAGAAGGAGGGTTATGTGCTCTTGTGTGCCCTATGAAAGAGCGTTTTGTGCTCCTGTGTGTCCTATGAAGGAGGGTTCCATGCTCCTGTGTGTCCTCTGAAGGAGGGTCCTGTGTGTAGTATAAAGGAGGTTTTTGTGCTCCTATGTGTCCTATGATGGTGAGTTCTGTGCTCATGTGTCCTATGAAGGAGGGTTCTGTGCTCCTGTGTGTCGTGTGAAGGAAGCCTCTGTGCTCCTGTGTGTCCTATGGATGGTTCTGTGCTCCTGTGTGTCTTATGAGGATGGGATCTGTGCTCCTATGTTTTCTATTTAAGAGGGTTTGTGCTCCTTTGTGTCCTATAAAGGAGGGTCCTGGGCTCTTGTGTGTCCCATGAACGAGGGTTCTGGGCTCCTGTGTGTCCTATGAAGGAGGGTTCTATGCTCCTGTGTGTCCTATGGAAGAGGGTTCTATGTTCCTGTAAGTCCTATGAAGGAGGGTTTAGTGTTCATGTGTCCTATGAAGGAGGGTTCTGTGCTCCTGTGTGTCCTATGAAGGAGGGGACCTGTACTCCTGTGTGTCCCATGATGTTGGGTTCTGGGCTCCTGTGTGTCCTATGAAGGAAAGACCTGTGCTCCTGTGTGTCCTATGAAGGAGAGTTCTGTGCTCCTCTGTTTTCTATGAAGGAGGGTTCTGTGCTCCTGTGTGTCCTATGAAGGAGGGGTCTGTGCTCCTGTGTGTAATGAAGAGGTCCAGATCTGTTCTCTTATGAGGGTTCTGTTGTGTGTCCTATGAAAGAGGGTTCAGTGCTCATGTGTCCTATGAAGAAGGGTTCTGTGCTCCTGTGTGTCCTGTGAAGGAGGGGTTCTGTGCTCATGTGTGTCCTACGATGGAGGGTTCTGTGCTAACGTGTCCTATGAAGGAGGGTTCTGTGCTCTTGTGTGTCCTATAAAGGAGGGTTCTGTGCTCCTGTGTGCCCTATGAAGGAGGGTTCTCTGCTCCGGTGTGTCCTATGAAGGAGGGTTCTGTGCTTGTGTGTCCTATGAAGAAGGGTTCCGTGCTCCTGATTTTTCTATGAAGGAGGGATCTGGGCTCCTGTGTGTCAAATGAAGGAGGGTTCTGGGCTCCAGTGTGTCATATGAAGGAGAGTTCTGTGATCCTGTGTGTCCCATTAAGGATGGAAAGGGCTCCCGTGGGTCCTATGAAAGAGGGCTCCATGCTCCTGTGTATCCTCTGAGGGAGGGGTTAATACTCCTGTGTTCTATAAAGGAGCATTTTCATATCACAATTTCTGTGCTTCTTTGTGTCCTATGAAGTAGTATTTTGTGCTCATGTGTGTTCCATGAAAGATGGAAATGGCTTCTGTGTATCCTATGGAGGAGGGTTCGGTGATCCCGTGTGTCCTTTAAAAGAGTGGTCTGTGCTCCTGTGTGTCCGTCCTATGAAGCGGGGTTCTGTGCCCCTGTGTGTCCTATGAAGCGGGGTTCTGTGCCCTTGTGTGTCCTATAAAGTGGGGTTCTGTGCCCTTGTGTGTTCTATGAAGGATGGAATGGCTTCTGTGTATCCTATGAAGAAGGGGTCTGTGGTCTTGGATGTCCTGTGAAGGAGGCTTCTGTGCTCCTGTGTCCTGTTAAGGAGGATTCTGGGCTCCTGTGTGTCCTATGAAGGAGGGTCTGTGGTCCTGTTTTTCCTATGAAGGAGGGTTTAGTGCTTCTGTGTGTCCTGTAAAGGAGGGTTCTGTGCTCCTGTGTATCCTATGGAGGAAGGTTCTGTGCCACTGTGTGTCCTACAAAGGCGGCTTCTGTGCTTCTGGGTGTCATTTGAAAGCAGGTAAGGCTTCTGTGTGTCCTGTGATGGAGGGGTGTGTGCCCTGGTATGTAATAAGGAGGTGTGGCTCTGCTCTGTTATGTGTCGTATAAAGGAGGTTTCTGTGCTCCTGTGTTTCCCACAAACGAGAGGGTTCTGTGCTCCTGTGTTTCCTACGAAGGAGGGTTCTGTGTTCCAGTGTGTCCTATGAAGGAGGGTTCTGTGCCCCTGTGTCTCCTACAAAGGAGGGTTTTGTGCTTCTGGGTGTCATATGAAGGAGGGGTGTGTGCCCTGGTATGTAATAAGGAGGTTCGGCTCTGTTCTGTTATGTGTCCTATGAAGGAGGGTTCTGTGCTCCTGTGTGTTGTATGAAGGAGGAATCTGTACTCCAGTGTGTCCTATGAAGGAGGGGTTCTGTGCTCCTGTGTGTCCTGTTAAGGAGGGTTCTGTGCTCCTGTGTGTCCCATGAAGGAGGGTTCTGTGCTCCTGTGTGTCCTGTTAAGGAGGGTTCTGTGCTCCTGTGTGTCCTATGAAGGAAGGTTCTGTGCCACTGTGTGTCCTACAAAGGAGGGTTCTGTGCTTCTGGGTGTCATATGAAGGCAGGTGACTCCTGTGAGTCCTGTTAAGAAGGGTTGTGTGCTCCTGTGTGTCCTATGAAGGAAGGTTCTGTGCCCCTGTATGTCCTACAAAGGAGGGTTCTGTGCTTCTAGATGTTATATGTAGGCAGGTAAGGCTTCTGTGTGTCCTGTGAATGAGGGGTGCGTGCCCTTGTATCTAAAGAGGAGGTCCAGCTCTGTTCTCTTATGTGTCCTATAAAGGAGGGGTATGTGCTCCTGTGTGTCCCATGAAGGAGGGTTCTGTGGTCCTGTGTGTCCTATGAAGGAGGGGTCTGTGCGCCTGTGTGTCCTATGAAGGAGGGGTCTGTGCTCCTGTGTCCTATGAAGGAGGGTTCTGTGCTCCTGTGTTTCCTATGAAGGAGGGTTCTGTGCTCCTGTGTGTCCTATGAAGGAAGATTCTGTGCCCCTGTGTGTCCTACGAACTAGGGTTCTGTGCTCCTGGGTGTTATATGTAGGCAGGTAAGGCTTCTGTGTGTCCTGTGAATGAGGGGTGTGTGCCCTTGTATCTAAAGAGGAGGTCCGGCTTCATTTTCTTATGTGTCCTATAAAGGAAGGGTCTGTGCTCCTGTGTTCCCATGAAGGAAGGTTCATGCTCCTGTGTGTCCTATGAAGAAGGGCTCTGTGCTCCTGTCTGTCCCATGAAGTAGGGGTTCTTTGTGTCCTATGAAGGAGGGTGCCGTGGTCCTCTGTTTCTTATGAATGAGGGTTCTGTACTCCAGTGTGTCCCATGAAGGAGGGTTCTGTGCTCCTGTGTGTCCCATGAAGGAGGGGTCTGTCATCCTGTGTCCTATGAAGGAGGGTTATGTGCTCCTGTGTTTCCTTTGAAGGAAGGTTCTGTGCTCCTGTGTGTCCTATGAAGGAGGGTTATGTGATCCTGTGTGTCCTATGAAGGAGGGGTCTGTGCTCATGTGTCCTATGAAAGAGGGTTCTGTGCTCCTGTGTTTCCTTTGAAGGAGGGTTATGTGCCACTGTGTGTCCTACAAAGGAAGGTTCTGTGCTTCTGGGTGTCATATGAAGGCAAGTGACTCCTGTGTGTCCTGTTAAGGAGGGTTCTGTGGTCCTGTGTGTCCTATGAAGGAAGGTTCTGTGCCCCTGTATGTCCTACGAAGGAGGGTTCTGTGCTTCTGGGTGTTATATGTAGACAGGTAAGGCTTCTGTGTGTCCTGTGAAGGAGGGGAGTGTGCCCTTGTATCTAATGACAAGGTCCGGCTCTATTCTCTTATGTGTCCTATAAAGGAGGGTTCTGTGCTCCTGTGTGTCCCATGAACGAGGGTTCTGTGCTCCTCTGTGTCCCAGGAAGGAAGGTTTGTGCTCCTGTGTGTCCTATGAAGAAGGGCTCTGTGCTCCTGTGTGTCCTATGAAGTAGGGGTTCTTTGTGTCCCATGAAGGAGGGTGCCGTGGTCCTCTGTTTCTTAAGAATGAGGGTTCTGTACTCCTGTGTGTCCCATGAAGGAGGGTTCTGTGCTCCTGTGTGTCCTATAAAGGAGGGTTCTGTGCTCCTGCATGTCCTATAAAGGAGGGTTATGTACTCCTGTGTTTGCTATGAAGGAGGGTTCTGTGTTTCTGTGTGTACTAAGAAGGAGGGTTCTGTTCTCCTGTGTGTCCTATGAAGGAAAGTTCTGTGCCCCTGCGTGTCCTATGAAGAAGGGCTCTGTGCTCCTGTCTGTCCCATGAAGTAGGGGTTCTTTGTGTCCTATGAAGGAGGGTGCCGTGGTCCTCTGTTTCTTATGAATGAGGGTTCTGTACTCCAGTGTGTCCCATGAAGGAGGGTTCTGTGCTCCTGTGTGTCCCATGAAGGAGGGGTCTGTCATCCTGTGTCCTATGAAGGAGGGTTATGTGCTCCTGTGTTTCCTTTGAAGGAAGGTTCTGTGCTCCTGTGTGTCCTATGAAGGAGGGTTCTGTGATCCTGTGTGTCCTATGAAGGAGGGGTCTGTGCTCATGTGTCCTATGAAAGAGGGTTCTGTGCTCCTGTGTTTCCTTTGAAGGAGGGTTATGTGCCACTGTGTGTCCTACAAAGGAAGGTTCTGTGCTTCTGGGTGTCATATGAAGGCAGGTGACTCCTGTGTGTCCTGTTAAGGAGGGTTCTGTGGTCCTGTGTGTCCTATGAAGGAAGGTTCTGTGCCCCTGTATGTCCTACGAAGTAGGGTTCTGTGCTTCTGGGTGTTATATGTAGACAGGTAAGGCTTCTGTGTGTCCTGTGAAGGAGGGGAGTGTGCCCTTGTATCTAATGACAAGGTCCGGCTCTATTCTCTTATGTGTCCTATAAAGGAGGGTTCTGTGCTCCTGTGTGTCCCATGAACGAGGGTTCTGTGCTCCTCTGTGTCCCAGGAAGGAAGGTTTGTGCTCCTGTGTGTCCTATGAAGAAGGGCTCTGTGCTCCTGTGTGTCCTATGAAGTAGGGGTTCTTTGTGTCCCATGAAGGAGGGTGCCGTGGTCCTCTGTTTCTTATGAATGAGGGTTCTGTACTCCTGTGTGTCCCATGAAGGAGGGTTCTGTGCTCCTGTGTGTCCTATAAAGGAGGGTTCTGTGCTCCTGCATGTCCTATAAAGGAGGGTTATGTGCTCCTGTGTTTGCTATGAAGGAGGGTTCTGTGTTTCTGTGTGTACTAAGAAGGAGGGTTCTGTTCTCCTGTGTGTCCTATGAAGGAAAGTTCTGTGCCCCTGCGTGTCCTACGAAGGAGGGTTCTGTGCTTCTGGGTGTCATAGTTAGGCAGGTAAGGCTTCTGTGTGTCCTGTGAAGGAGGGGTGTGTGCCCTTGTATCTAATGACAAGGTCCGGCTCTATTTTCTTATGTGTCCTATGAAGGAGGGTTCTGTGCTCCTGTGTGTCCCATGAAAGAGGGGGTTTGTGTCCTATGAATTAGGGTTCTGTGCTCCTGTGTTTCCTTTGAAGGAAGGTTCTGTGCTCCTGTGCGTCATATGATGGAGGGGTCTGTTCTAACGTGTCCTATGAAGGAGGGTTCTGTGTTCCTATGTGTCCTATGAAGGAGCGTTCTGTGCTCTTGTGTCTTATAAAGGAGGGTTCTGTGCTCCTGTGTGCCCTATGAAGGAGGGTTCTCTGCTCCGGTGTGTCCTATGAAGGAGGGTTCTGTGCTTGTGTGTCCTCTGAAGAAGGGTTACATGCTCCTGTTTTTTCTATGAAGGAGGGTTCTGGGCTCCTGTGTGTCATATGAAGGAGGGTTCTGTGCTCCTGTGTGTCCAATGAAGGAGTGTTCTGTGCTCCTATGTGTCCTATAAAGGAGGGTTCTGTGCTCCTGTGTGTCCTATGAAGGAGTGTTCTATGCTCCTGTGTGTCCTATGAAGGAGAGTTCTGTGCTCCTGTGTGTCCTATGAATGAGGGTTCTATGCTCCTGTGTGTCCTATGAAGGAGGGTTCTGTGCTCCTGTGTGTCATATGAAGGAGGGATCTATGCTCCTGTGTGTCATTTGGAGGAAAGACCTGTGCTCCCGTGTGTCCTATGAAGGAGGGTTCTGTGCTTCTGTGTGTAGTATGAAGGAGGGCTCTGCTCTCCTGTGTGCCCTATTAACGAGGATTCTGTGTGTCGTATGGTTTTCGTGTTCCTATGTGTCCTATAAAGGGGAGTTTTGTGCCCATGTGTCCTGTGAAGGAGTAGCCTGTGCTCCTATGTGTCCTGTGAAGTAGTGTTTTGTGCTCCTGTGTATTCTTAGAAGGAGGGTTCTGTGCTCCTATGTGTCCTATGAAAGAGGGTTACATGCTTCTGTGAGTCCTATGAAGGAGGGTTTAGTGCTCATGTGTCCTATGAAGGAGGGTTCTGTGCTCCTGTGTGTTATATGAAGGAGGGGACCTGTACTCCTGTGTGTCCTATGAAGGAGGGTTCTGTGCTCCTATGTGTCCTGTGAAGTAGTGTTTTGTGCTCATGTGTGTCCTATGAAGGAGGGCTCTGTGCTAATGTGTCCTACGAAGGAGGGTTCTGTGCTCCTGTGTGTCCTATGAAGGAGGGTTCTGTGCTCCTGTGTGTCCTCTGAAGGAGGGTCCTGTGTGTAGTATAAAGGAGGTTTTTGTGCTCCTATGTGTCCTATGATTGTGAGTTCTGTGCTCATGTGTCATATGAAGGCGGGTTCTGTGCTCCTGTGTGTCGTGTGAAGGAAGCCTCTGTGCTCCTGTGTGTCCTATGGAGGGTTCTGTGCTCCTGTGTGTCTTATGAAGGTGGGATCGGTGCTCCTATGTTTTCTATGTAGGAGGGTTTGTGCTCCTGTGTGTCCTATGAAGGAGGGTCCTGGGCTCTTGTGTGCCCTATGAATGAGGGTTCTGGGCTCCTGTGTTCCCTATGAAGGAGGGTTCTATGCTCCTGTGTGTCCTATAAATGAGGGTTATTGGCTCCTGTGTGTCATATGAAAGTGGTTTCTGTGCTCCTGTTTGTCCTTTGAAGGAGGATTCTGTGCTCCTGTGTGTCCTATGAAAGAGGGTTCTATGCTCCTGTGAGTCCTATGAAGGAGGGGTTAGTGCTCATGTGTCCTACGAAGGAGGGTTCTGTGCTCCTGTGTGTCCTATGAAGGAGGGGACCTGTACTCAAGTGTGTCCTATGAAAGAGGGTTCTGTGCTAATGTGTCCTAAGAAGGAGGGTTTTGTGCTCCTATGTGTCCTATGAAGGAAGGGATCTGTGCTCCTGTGTATCCTATGAAGAAAAGACCTGTGCTCCTGTGTGTCCTATGAAGTTGGGTCCTGGGCTCCTGTGTGTCCTATGAAGGAAAGACCTGTGCTGCTGTGTGTCCTATGAAGGAGGGTTCTGTGCTCCTCTGTTTTCTATGAAGGAGGGTTCTGTGCTCCTGAGTGTCCTATGAAGGAGGGGTCTGTGCTCCTGTGTGTAATAAAGAGGTCCAGATCTGTTCTCTTTTGAGGGTTCTGTTGTGTGTCCTATGAAAGAGGGTTCAGTGTTCAAGTGTCCTATGAAGAAGGGTTCTGTGCTCCTGTGTGTCCTGAGAAGGAGGGGTTCTGTGCTTCTGTGTGCACTATGAAGGAGGGTTCTCTGCTCCGGTGTGTCCTATGAAGGAGGGTTCTTTGCTCCGGTGTGTCCTATGAAGGAGGGTTCTGTGCTTGTGTGTCCTCTGAAGAAGAGTTCCGTGCTCCCGTTTTTTCTATGAAGGAGGGATCTGGGCTCCTGTGTGTCATATGAAGGAGAGTTCTGTGCTCCTGTGTGTCCTATGAAGGAGTGTTCTATGCTCCTGTGTGTTCTATGAAGGAGAGTTTTGTGCTCCTGTGTGTCCTATGACGGAGTGTTCTATGCTCCTGTGTGTCCTATGAAGGAGGGTTCTGTGCTCCTGTGTGTCATATGAAGGAGGGATCTATGCTCCTGTGTGTCATTTGGAGGAAAGACCTGTGCTCCTGTGTGTCCTATGAAGGAGGGTGTAGGAAAGTACCATCTTGCCTGGCATGTTACCCCCATTTTTCACTGTATATATGTTGTTTTAGTTGTATGTGTCACTGGGACCCTGGTAACCCAGGGCCCCAGTGCTCATAAGTGTGCCTGAATGTGTTACCTGTGTAGTGACTAACTGTCTCACTGAGGCTCTGCTAATCAGAACCTCAGTGGTTATGCTCTCTCATTTCTTTCCAAATTGTCACTAACAGGCTAGTGACCAATTTTACCAATTTACATTGGCTTACTGGAACACCCTTATAATTCCCTAGTATATGGTACTGAGGTACCCAGGGTATTGGGGTTCCAGGAGATCCCTATGGGCTGCAGCATTTCTTTTGCCACCCATAGGGAGCTCTGACAATTCTTACACAGGCCTGCCACTGCAGCCTGAGTGAAATAACGTCCACGTTATTTCACAGCCATTTTACACTGCACTTAAGTAACTTATAAGTCACCTATATGTCTAACCTTTACCTGGTAAAGGTTAGGTGCAAAGTTACTTAGTGTGAGGGCACCCTGGCACTAGCCAAGGTGCCCCCACATTGTTCAGGGCCAATTTCCCTGACTTTGTGAGTGCGGGGACACCATTACACGCGTGCACTACATATAGGTCACTACCTATATGTAGCTTCACAATGGTAACTCCGAATATGGCCATGTAACATGTCTATGATCATGGAATTGCCCCCTCTATGCCATCCTGGCATAATTGGCACAATCCCATGATCCCAGTGGTCTGTAGCACAGACCCTGGTACTGCCAAACTGCCCTTCCTGGGGTTTCACTGCAGCTGCTGCTGCTGCCAACCCCTCAGACAGGCATCTGCCCTCCTGGGGTCCAGCCAGGCCTGGCCCAGGATGGCAGAACAAAGAACTTCCTCTGAGAGAGGGTGTGACACCCTCTCCCTTTGGAAAATGGTGTGAAGGCAGGGGAGGAGTAGCCTCCCCCAGCCTCTGGAAATGCTTTCTTGGGCACAGATGTGCCCAATTCTGCATAAGCCAGTCTACACCAGTTCAGGGGACCCCTTAGCCCTGCTCTGGCGCAAAACTGGACAAAGGAAAGGAGAGTGACCACTCCCCTGACCTGCACCTCCCCTGTGGGGTGTCCAGAGCTCCTCCAGTGTGCTCCAGACCTCTGCCATCTTGGAAACAGAGGTGCTGCTGGCACACTGGACTGCTCTGAGTGGCCAGTGCCACCAGGTGACGTCAGAGACTCCTTCTGATAGGCTCCTTCAGGTGTTGCTAGCCTATCCTCTCTCCTAGGTAGCCAAACCCTCTTTTCTGGCTATTTAGGGTCTCTGTCTCTGGGGAAACTTTAGATAACGAATGCAAGAGCTCATCCGAGTTCCTCTGCATCTCTCTCTTCACCTTCTGCCAAGGAATCGACTGCTGACCGCGCTGGAAGCCTGAAAAACTGCAACATAGTAGCAAAGACGACTACTGCAACTCTGTAACGCTGATCCTGCCGCCTTCTCGACTGTTTTCCTGGTGGTGCATGCTGTGGGGGTAGTCTGCCTCCTCTCTGCACTAGAAGCTCAGAAGAAATCTCCCGTGGGTCGACGGAATCTTCCCCCTGCAACCGCAGGCACCAAAAAGCTGCATTACCGGTCCCTTGGGTCTCCTCTCAGCACGACGAGCGAGGTCCCTCGAATCCAGCAACTCTGTCCAAGTGACCCCCACAGTCCAGTGACTCTTCAGTCCAAGTTTGGTGGAGGTAAGTCCTTGCCTCACCTCGCTAGACTGCATTGCTGGGAACCGCGACTTTTGCAGCTACTCCGGCCCCTGTGCACTTCCGGCGGAAATCCTTTGTGCACAGCCAAGCCTGGGTCCACGGCACTCTAACCTGCATTGCACGACTTTCTAAGTTGGTCTCCGGCGACGTGGGACTTCTTTGTGCGACTTCGGGTGAGCACCGTTTCACGCATCCTCGTAGTGCCTGTTTCTGGCACTTCTCCAGGTGCTACCTGCTGCTAAGAGGGCTCCTTGTCTTGCTCGACGTCCCCTCTACCTCCTGGTCCAATTTGCAACCTCCTGGTCCCTCCTGGGCCACAGCAGTATCCAAAAACGCTAACCACACGATTTGCAGCTAGCAAGGCTTGTTGGCGTTCTTTCGGTGGGAAAACACTTCTGCACGACTCTACAAGGCGAGAGGGATCAGTCCTCCAAAGGGGAAGTCTCTAACCCTTTGCGTTCCTGCAGAAACCGCAGATTCTTCTGTCCAGTAGAAGCTTCTTTGCACCCGCAGCTGGCATTTCCTGGGCATTTGCCCATCTCCAACTTGCTTGTGACTTTTGGACTTGGTCCCCATGTTCCACAGGTACCCCAGATTGGAAATCCAGCGTTGTTGCATTGTTTTGTTGTGTCTTTCCTGCATTATTCCTCTAACACGACTTCTTTGTCCTTAGGGGAACTTTAGTGCACTTTGCACTCACTTTTCAGGGTCTTGGGGAGGGTTATTTTTCTAACTCTCACTATTTTCTAATAGTCCCAGTGACCCTCTACAAGGTCACATAGGTTTGGGGTCCATTCGTGGTTCGCATTCCACTTTTGGAGTATATGGTTTGTGTTGCCCCTATCCCTATGTTTCCCCATTGCATCCTATTGTAACTATACATTGTTTGCACTGTTTTCTAAGACTATACTGCATATTTTTGCTATTGTGTATATATATCTTGTGTATATTTCCTATCCTCTCACTGAGGATACACTCTGAGATACTTTGGCATATTGTCATAAAAATAAAGTACCCTTATTTTTAGTATAACTGTGTATTGTGTTTTCTTATGATATTGTGCATATGACACTAAGTGGTACTGTAGTAGCTTCACACGTCTCCTAGTTCAGCCTAAGCTGCTCTGCTAATCTACCATTATCTATCAGCCTAAGCTGCTAGACACCCTATACACAAATAAGGGATAACTGGGCCTGGTGCAAGGTGCAAGTACCCCTTGGTACTCACTACAAGCCAGTCCAGCCTCCTACATAGGGTCCTGTGCTTCTGTGTGTACTATGAATGAGGGTACTGCTCTCCTATGTGCCCTATTAACGAGGATTCTGTGTGTCGTATGGTTTTCGTGCACCTGTGTGTTCTATGAAGGAGGGTTCTATGCTCCTGTGTGTCCTATGAAGGAGGGTTCTGTGCTCCTGTGTGTCATATGAAGGAGGGATCTATGCTCCTGTGTGTCATTTGGAGGAAAGACCTGTGCTCCCGTGTGTCCTCTGAAGGAGGGTTCTGTGCGTCTGTGTGTACTATGAAGGAGGGTTCTGCTCTCCTGTGTGCCCTATTAACGAGGATTCTGTGTGTCGTATGGTTTTCGTGCTTCTATGTGTCCTATGAAGGGGAGTTCTGTGCCCATGTGTCCTGTGAAGGAGTAGCCTGTGCTCTTATGTGTCCTGTGAAGTAGTGTTTTGTGCTCCTGTGTATCCTAAGAAGGAGGGTTCTGTGCTCTTATGTGTCCTGTGAAGTAGTGTTTTGTGCTCATGTGTGTCCTATGAAGGAGGGCTCTGTGCTAATGTGTCCTACGAAGGAGGGTTCTGTGCTCCTGTGTGTCCTATGAAGGAAGGTTCTGTGCTCCTGTGTGTCCTCTGAAGGAGAGTCCTGTGTGTAGTATAAAGGAGGTTTTTGTGCTCCTATGTGTCCTATGATGGTGAGTTCTGTGCTCATGTGTCATATGAAGGAGGGTTCTGTGCTCCTGTGTGTCGTGTGAAGGAAGCCTCTGTGCTCCTGTGTGTCCTATGGAGGGTTCTGTGCTCCTGTGTGTCCTGTGAAGTAGTGTTTTGTACTCATGTGTGTCCTATGAAGGAGGGCTCTGTGCTAATGTGTCCTACGAAGGAGGGTTCTGTGCTCCTGTGTGTCCTATGAAGGAGGGTTCTGTGCTCCTGTGTGTCCTCTGAAGGAGGGTCCTGTGTGTAGTATAAAGGAGGATTTGTGCTCCTATGTGTCCTAAGATGGTGAGTTCTGTGCTCATGTGTCATATGAAGGCGGGTTCTGTGCTCCTGTGTGTCGTGTGAAGGAAGCCTCTGTGCTCCTGTGTGTCCTATGGAGGGTTCTGTGCTCCTGTGTGTCTTATGAAGGTGGGATCGGTGCTCCTATGTTTTCTATGTAGGAGGGTATGTGCTCCTGTGTGTCCTATGAAGGAGGGTCCTGGGCTGTTGTGTGGCCTATGAATGAGGGTTCTGGGCTCCTGTGTGCCTTATGAACGAGGGTTCTATGCTGCTGTGTGTCCTATAAAGGAGGGTTATTGGCTCCTGTGTGTCATATGAAAGCGGCTTCTGTGCTCCTGTTTGTCCTTTGAAGGAGGGTTCTGTGCTCTTGTGTGTCCTGTGAAGGAGGGTTCTGGGCTCCTGTGTGTCCTGTAAAGGAGGGTTCTGTGATCCTGTGTGTCCTATGAAGGAGGGTTCTGTGCTCCTATGTGTCCTATGAAGGATGGAATGGCTTCTGTGTCTCCTATGAAGGAGGGGTCTGTGCTCCTGTGAGTCCTATGAAGGAGGGTTCCGTGCTCATGTGTCCTATGAAGGAGGATTCTCTGCTTCTGTGTCCTATGAAGGAGGGTTCTGTGCTCCTGTGTGTCCTATGAAGGAGGTTCTGTGCTCCTATGTGTCCTATAAAGGAGGGTTCTGTGCTCCTGTGTGTCCTATGAAGGATGGAATGGCTTCTGTGTGTCCTATGAAGGAGGGGTCTGTGCTCCTGTGAGTCCTATGAAGGAGGGTTCCGTGCTCATGTGTCCTATGAAGGAGGATTCTCTGCTTCTGTGTGTCCTATGAAGGAGGGTTCTGTGCTCCTGTGTGTCCTATGAAGGAGGGTTCTGAGCTCCTGTGAGTCCTATGAAGGAGAGTCCTGGGCTCCTGTGTGTCTTATGAAGGAGGAGTCTGTGCTCCTGTGTGTCCTATGAAGGAGGGGTCTGTGCTCCTGTGTGTCCTATGAAGGAGGGTTCTGTGCTCCTGTGTGTCCTCTGAAGGAGGGGTCTGTGCTCCTGGGTGTCCTATGAAGGAGGGTTCTGGGCTCCTGTGTGTTCTATGAAGGATGGAATGGCTTCTGTGTAGCCTATGAAGGAGAGTTCCGTGCTCATGTGTCCTATGAAGGCGGGGTCTGTGCTTCTGTGTGTCCTATGAAGGAGGGGTCTGTGATCCTGTGTCCTATGAAGGAGGATTCTGTGGTCCTGTGTTTCCTATCAAGGAGGGTTCTGTGCTCCTGTGTGTCCTATGAAGGAGGGTACTATGCTCCTGTGTGTCATATGAAGGAGGGTTCTATGCTCCTGTGTGTCCTATGAAGGAGGGTTCTGGGCTCCTGTGTGTCCTATGATGGGAGGTTCTGTGCTCCTGTGTGCCCTATGAAGGAGGAATCTGGGCTCCTGTGTGTCATATGAAGGAGGGTTCTGTGCTCCTGTGTGTCCTATGAAGGAGGGTTTTATGCTCCTGTGTGTCCCATGAAGGAGAGTTCTATGCTCCTGTGTGTCCCATGAAGGAGAGTTCTATGCTCCTGTGTGTCCCATGAAGGAGAGTTCTATGCTTCTGTGTGTCCTATGAAGGAGGGTTCTGTGTTCCTATGTGTACCATGAAGGAGAGTTCTATGCTCCTGTGTGTCCTATGAAGGAGGATTCTGTGTTCCTATGTGTCCTATAAAGGAGGGTTCTGTGCTCCTGTGTGTCCTATGAAGGAGGGTTCTATGCTCCTGTGTGTCCTATGAAGGAGGGTTCTCTGCTCCGGTGTGTCCTATGAAGGAGGGATCTATGCTCCTGTGTGTCATTTGGAGGAAAGACCTGTGCTCCCGTGTGTCCTATGAAGGAGGGTTCTGTGCTTCTGTGTGTACTATGAAGGAGGGTTCTGCTCTCCTGTGTGACCTATTAACAAGGATTCTGTGTGTCATATGGTTTTCGTGCTCCTATGTTTCCTATGAGGGAGAGTTATGTGCCCATGTCTCCTGTGAAGGAGTAGCCTGTGCTCCTATGTGTCCTGTGAAGTAGTGTTTTGTGCTCCTGTGTATCCTAAGAAGGAGGGTTCTGTGCTCTTGTGTGCCCTATGAAAGAGGGTTTTGTGCTCCTGTGTGTCCTCTGAAGGAGGGTTCTGTGCTCCTGTGTGTCCTCTGAAGGAGGGTTCTGTGTGTAGTATAAAAGAGGTTTTTGTGCTCCTATGTGTCCTATGAAGGTGAGTTCTGTGCTCATGTGTCCCATGAAGGAGGGTTCTGAGCTCCTGTGTCTTGTGAAGGAAGCCTCTGTGCTCCTGTGTGTCCTATGGAGGGTTCTGTGCTCCTGTGTGTCTTATGAAGGTGGGATCAGTGCTCCTATGTTTTCTGTGTAGGAGGGTTTGTGCTCCTGTGTGTCCTATGAAGGAGGGCTCTTGTGTGCCCTATGAATGAGGGTTCTGGGCTCCTGTGTGCCCTATGAAGGAGGGTTCTATGCTCCTGTGTGTCCTATAAAGGAGGGTTATTGGCTCCTGTGTGTCATATGAAAGCGGTTTCTGTGCTCCTGTTTGTCCTTTGAAGGAGGGTTCTGTGCTCCTGTGTATCCTATGAAGGAGGGGACCTGTACTCAAGTGTGTCCTATGAAAGAGGGTTCTGTGCTAATGTGTCCTACGAAGGAAGGGATCTGTGCTCCTGTGTATCCTATGAAGGAGGGTTCTGTGCTCCTGTGTGTCCTATGAAGAAAAGACCTGTGCTGCTGTGTGTCCTATGAAGGAGGGTTCTGTGCTCCTCTGTTTTCTATGAAGGAGGGTTCTGTGCTCCTGAGTGTCCTATGAAGGAGGGGTTTGTGCTCCTGTGTGTAATAAAGAGGTCCAGATCTGTTCTGTTATGAGGGTTCTGTTGTGTGCCCTATGAAGAAGGGTTCTGTGCTCCTGTGTGTCCTGAGAAGGAGGGGTTCTGTGCTCCTGTGTGCCCTATGAAGGAGGGTTCTCTGCTCCGGTGTGTCCTATGAAGGAGGGTTCTGTGCTTGTGTGTCCTCTGAAGAAGAGTTCCGTGCTCCTGTTTTTTCTATGAAGGAGGGATCTGGGCTCCTGTGTGTCATATGAAGGAGTGTTCTATGCTCCTGTGTGTCCTATGAAGGAGTGTTCTATGCTCCTGTGTGTTCTATGAAGGAGAGTTCTGTGCTCCTGTGTGTCCTATGAAGGAGGGTTCTATGCTCCTGTGTGTCCTATGAAGGAGGGTTCTGTGCTCCTATGTGTCATATGAAGGAGGGATCTATGCTCCTGTGTGTCATTTGGAGGAAAGACCTGTGCTCCCGTGTGTCCTATGAAGGAGGGTTCTGTGCTTCTGTGTGTACTATGAAGGAGGGTTCTGCTCTCCTATGTGCCCTATTAACGAAGATTCTGTGTGTCGTATGGTTTTCGTGCTCCTGTGTATCCTATGAAGGGGAGTTCTGTGCCCATGTGTGCTGTGAAGGAGTAGCCTGTGCTCCTATGTGTCCTGTGAAGTAGTGTTTTGTGCTCCTGTGTATCCTATGAAGGAGGGTTCTGTGCTCCTGTGTGTCATATGAAGGAGGGGACCTGTACTCCTGTGTGTCCTATGAAGGAGGGTTCTGTGCTCCTATGTGTCCTGTGAAGTAGTGTTTTGTGCTCATGTGTGTCCTGTGAAGGAGGGCTCTGTGCTAGTGTGTCCTATGAAGGAGGGTTCTGTGCTCCTGTGTGTCCTATGAAGGAGGGTTCTGTGCTCCTGTGTGTCCTCTGAAGGAGGGTCCTGTGTGTAGTATAAAGGAGGTTTTTGTGCTCCTATGTGTCCTATGATGGTGAGTTCTGTGCTCATGTGTCATATGAAGGAGGGTTCTGTGCTCCTGTGTGTCGTGTGAAGGAAGCCTCTGTGCTCCTGTGTGTCCTATGGAGGGTTCTGTGCTCCTGTGTGTCTTATGAAGGTGGGATCGGTGCTCCTATGTTTTCTATGTAGGAGGGTTTGTGCTCCTGTGTGTCCTATGAAGGAGGGTCCTGGGCTCTTGTGTGCCCTATGAATGAGGGTTCCGGGTATCTGTGTGCCCTATGAAGGAGGGTTCTATGCTGCTGTGTGTCCTATAAAGGAGGGTTATTGGCTCCTGTGTGTCATATGAAAGCGGCTTCTGTGCTCCTGTTTGTCCTTTGAAGGAGGGTTCTGTGCTCTTGTGTGTCCTGTGAAGGAGGGTTCTGGGCTCCTGTGTGTCCTGTAAAGGAGGGTTCTGTGCTCCTGTGTGTCCTATGAAGGATGGAATGGCTTCTGTGTGTCCTATGAAGGATGGAATGGCTTCTGTGTGTCCTATGAAGGAGGGGTCTGTGCTCCTGTGAACCCTATGAAGGAGGGTTCCGTGCTCATGTGTCCTATGAAGGAGGATTCTCTGCTTCTGTGTGTCCTATGAAGGAGGGTTCTGTGCTCCTGTGTGTCCTATGAAGGAGGGTTCTGAGCTCCTGTGAGTCCTATGAAGGAGGGTCCTGGGCTCCTGTGTGTCTTATGAAGGACGAGTCTGTGCTCCTGTGTGTCCTATGAAGGAGGGGTCTGTGCTCCTGTGTGTCCTATGAAGGAGGGGTCTGTGCTCCTGTGTGTCCTGTGAAGGAGGGTTCTGTGCTCCTGTGTTTCCTCTGAAGGAGGGGTCTGTGCTCCTGTGTGTCCTATGAAGGAGGGGACCTGTACTCAAGTGTGTCCTATAAAAGAGGGTTCTGTGCTAATGTGTCCTACGAAGGAGGGTTTTGTGCTCCTATGTGTCCTATGAAGGAAGGCATCTGTGCTCCTGTGTATCCTATCAAGGAGGGTTCTGTGCTCCTGTGTGTCCTATGAAGAAAAGACCTGTGCTCCTGTGTGTCCTATGAAGTTGGGTCCTGTGCTCCTGTGTGTCCTATGAAGGAAAGACCTGTGCTGCTGTGTGTCCTATGAAGGAAGGTTCTGTGCTCCTCTGTTTTCTATGAAGGAGGGTTCTGTGCTCCTGAGTGTCCTATGAAGGAGGGGTCTGTGCTCCTGTGTGTAATAAAGAGGTCCAGATCTGTTCTCTTATGAGGGTTCTGTTGTGTGTCCTATGAAGAAGGGTTCTGTGCTCCTGTGTGTCCTGAGAAGGAGGGGTTCTGTGCTCCTGTGTGCCCTATGAAGGAGGGTTCTCTGCTCCGGTGTGTCCTATGAAGGAGGGTTCTGTGCTTGTGTGTCCTCTGAAGAAGAGTTCCGTGCTCCCGTTTTTTCTATGAAGGAGGGATCTGGGCTCCTGTGTGTCATATGAAGGAGGGTTCTGTGCTCCTGTGTGTCCTATGAAGGAGTGTTCTATGCTCCTGTGTTTCCTCTGAAGGAGGGTTCTGTGCTCCTGTGTGTCCCATGAAGGAGGGTTCAGTGCTCCTGTGTGTCCCGTAAAGGAGGGTTCTGTGCTCCTGTGTGTCCTATGAAGGAGGGGTCTGTGCTCCTGTGTGTCCTATGAAGGAGGAGTCTGTGATCCTGTGTCCTATGAAGGAGGGTTCTGTGCTCCTGTGTGTCCTTTGAAGGAAGGTTCTGTGCTCCTGTGTGTCCTATGAAGGAGGGGTCTGTGCTCCTGTGTGTCCTATGAAAGAGGGTTCTGTGCTCCTGTGTTTCCTTTGAAGGAGGGTTCTCTGCCACTGTGTGTCCTACAAAGGAGGGTTCTGTGCTTCTGGGTGTCATATGAAGGCAGGTGACTCCTGTGTGTCCTGTTAAGGAGGGTTCTGTGTTCCTGTGTGTCCTATGAAGGAAGGTTCTGTGCCCCTGTATGTCCTACGAAGGAGGGTTCTGTGCTTCTGGGTGTTATATGTAGACAGGTAAGGCTTCTGTGTGTCCTGTGAAGGAGGGGTGTGTGCCCTGGTATGTAATAAAGAGGTCCGGCTCTGTTCTGTTATGTCTCGTATAAAGGAGGGTTCTGTGCTCCTGTGTTTCCCATGAACAAGGGTTCTGTGCTTCTGTGTGTCCCATGAAGGAAGGTTCGTACTCCTGTGTGTCCTATGAAGAAGGGCTCTGTGCTCCTGTGTGTCCTATGAAGTAGGGGTTCTTTGTGTCCTATGAAGGAGAGTGCCGTGGTCCTCTGTTTCTTATGAATGAAGGTTCTGTACTCCTGTGTGTCCCATGAAGGAGGGTTCTGTGCTCCTGTGTGTCCTATAAAGGAGGGTTCTGTGCTCCTGCATGTCCTATAAAAGGAGGGTTATGTGCTCCTGTGTTTGCTATGAAGGAGGGTTCTGCGTTTCTGTGTGTACTAAGAAGGAGGGTTCTGTTCTCCTGTGTGTCCTATGAAGGAGGGTTCTGTGCCCCTGTGTCTCCTACGAAGGAGGGTTCTGTGCTTCTGGGTGTCATATGTAGGCAGGTAAGGCTTCTGTGTGTCCTGTGAATGAGGGGTGTGTGCCCTTGTATCTAATGACAAGGTCCGGCTCTATTCTCTTATGTGTCCTATAAAGGAGGGTTCTGTGCTCCTGTGATTCTCATGAACGAGGGTTCTGTGCTCCTGTGTGTCCCATGAAGGAGGGTTCAGTGCTCCTGTGTGTCCCGTAAAGGAGGGTTCTCTGCTCCTGTGTGTCCTATGAAGGAGGGGTCTGTGCTCCTGTGTGTCCTATGAAGGAGGGGTCTGTGATCCTGTGTCCTATGAAGGAGGGTTCTGTGCTCCTGTGTGTCCTTTGAAGGAAGGTTCTGTGCTCCTGTGTGACCTATGAAGGATGGAATGGCTTCTGTGTGTCCTATGAAGGAGGGGTCTGTGCTCCTGTGAGTCCTATGAAGGAGGGTTCCGTGCTCATGTGTCCTATGAAGGAGGATTCTCTGCTTCTGTGTGTCCTATGAAGGAGGGTTCTGTGCTCCTGTGTGTCCTATGAAGGAGGGTTCTGAGCTCCTGTGAGTCCTATGAAGGAGGGTCCTGGGCTCCTGTGTGTCTTATGAAGGAGGAGTCTGTGCTCCTGTGTGTCCTATGAAGGAGGGGTCTGTGCTCCTGTGTGTCCTATGAAGGAGGGGTCTGTGCTCCTGGGTGTCCTCTGAAGGAGGGTTCTGTGCTCCTGTGTTTCCTCTGAAGGAGGGGTCTGTGCTCCTGTGTGTCCTATGAAGGAGGGTTCTGTGCTCCTGTGTGTTCTATGAAGGATGGAATGGCTTCTGTGTATCGTATGAAGGAGAGTTCCTTGCTCATGTGTCCTATGAAGGAGGGGTCTGTGCTTCTGTGTGTCCTATGAAGGAGGGGTCTGTGATCCTGTGTCCTATGAAGGAGGGTTCTGTGGTCCTGTGTTTTCTATCAAGGAGGGTTCTGTGCTCCTGTGTGTCCTATGAAGGAGGGTACTATGCTCCTGTGTGTCCTATGAAGGAGGGTTCTATGCTCCTGTGTGTCCTATGAAGGAGGGTTCTATGCTCCTGTGTGTCCTATGAAGGAGGGTTCTGGGCTCCTGTGTGTCCTATGATGGGAGGTTCTGTGCTCCTGTGTGCCCTATGAAGGAGGGATCTGTGCTCCTGTGTTTCCTATGAAGGAGGGTTCTATGCTCCTGTGTGTCCCATGAAGGAGAGTTCTATGCTCCTGTGTGTCCCATGAAGGATAGTTCTATGCTCCTGTGTGTCCCATGAAGGAGGGTTCTATGCTCCTGTGTTTCCTATAAAGGAGGGTTCTATGCTCCTGTGTGTCCCATGAAGGAGAGTTCTATGCTCCTGTGTGTCCCATGAAGGATAGTTCTATGCTCCTGTGTGTCCCATGAAGGAGGGTTCTATGCTCCTGTGTGTCCTATGAAGGAGGGTTCTGTGTTCCTATGTGTCCCATGAAGGAGAGTTCTATGCTCCTGTGTGTCCCATGAAGGAGAGTTCTATGCTCCTGTGTGTCCTATGAAGGAGGGTTCTGTGTTCCTATATGTCCCATGAAGGAGAGTTCTATGCTCCTGTGTGTCCTATGAAGAAGGATTCTGTGTTCCTATGTGTCCTATAAAGGAGGGTTCTGTGCTCCTGTGTGTCCTATGAAGGAGGGTTCTATGCTCCTGTGTGTCCTATGAAGGAGGGTTCTCTGCTCCGGTGTGTCCTATGAAGGAGGGATCTATGCTCCTGTGTGTCATTTGGAGGAAAGACCTGTGCTCCCGTGTGTCCTATGAAGGAGGGTTCTGTGCTTCTGTGTGTACTATGAAGGAGGGTTCTGCTCTCCTGTGTGCCCTATTAACAAGGATTCTGTGTGTCATATGGTTTTCGTGCTCCTATGTTTCCTATGAGGGAGAGTTCTGTGCCCATGTCTCCTGTGAAGGAGTAGCCTGTGATCCTATGTGTCCTGTGAAGTAGTGTTTTGTGCTCCTTTGTATCCTAATAAGGAGGGTTATGTGCTCTTGTGTGCCCTATGAAAGAGGGTTTTGTGCTCCTGTGTGTCCTCTGAAGGAGGGTTCCGTGCTCCTGTGTGTCCTCTGAAGGAGGGTTCTGTGTGTAGTATAAAGGAGGTTGTTGTGCTCCTATGTGTCCTATGAAGGTGAGTTCTGTGCTCATGTGTCCTATGAAGGAGGGTTCTGTGCTCCTGTGTCGTGTGAAGGAAGCCTCTGTGCTCCTGTGTGTCCTATGGAGGGTTCTGTGCTCCTGTGTGTCTTATGAAGGTGGGATCAGTGCTCCTATGTTTTCTATGTAGGAGGGTTTGTGCTCCTGTGTGTCCTATGAAGGAGGGCACTGGGCACTTTTGTGCCCTATAAATGGGGGTTCTGGGCTCCTGTGTGCCCTATGAAGGAGGGTTCTATGCTCCTGTGTGTCCTATAAAGGAGGGTTATTGGCTCCTGTGTGTCATATGAAAGCGGTTTCTGTGCTCCTGTTTGTCCTTTGAAGGAGGATTCTGTGCTCCTGTGTGTCCTATGAAAGAGGGTTCTGTGCTAATGTGTCCTACGAAGGAGGGTTTTGTGCTCCTATGTGTCCTATGAAGGAAGGGATCTGTGCTCCTGTGTATCCTATGAAGGAGGGTTCTGTGCTCCTGTGTGTCCAATGAAGAAAAGACCTGTGCTCCTGTGTATCCTATGAAGTTGGGTCCTGGGCTCCTGTGTGTCCTATGAAGGAAAGACCTGTGCTGCTGTGTGTCCTATGAAGGAGGGATCTGTGCTCCTCTGTTTTCTATGAAGGAGGGTTCTGTGCTCCTGAGTGTCCTATGAAGGAGGGGTCTGTGCTCCTGTGTGTAATAAAGAGGTCCAGATCTGTTCTCTTATGAGGGTTCTGTTGTGTGTCCTATGAAAGAGGGTTCAGTGTTCAAGTGTCCTATGAAGAAGGGTTCTGTGCTCCTGTGTGTCCTGAGAAGGAGGGGTTATGTGCTCCTGTGTGCTCCTTGAAGGTGGGTTCTCTGCTCCGGTGTGTCCTATGAAGGAGGGTTCTTTGCTCCGGTGTGTCCTATGAAGGAGGGTTCTGTGCTTGTGTGTCCTCTGAAGAAGAGTTCCGTGCTCCCGTTTTTTCTATGAAGGAGGGATCTGGGCTCCTGTGTGTCATATGAAGGAGGGTTCTGTGTTCCTGGGTGTCCTATGAAGGAGTGTTCTATGCTCCTGTGTGTTCTATGAAGGAGAGTTCTGTGCTCCTGTGTGTTCTATGAAGGAGGGTTCTATGCTCCTGTGTGTCCTATGAAGGAGGGTTCTGTGCTCCTGTGTGTCATATGAAGGAGGGATCTATGCTCCTGTGTGTCATTTGGAGGAAAGACCTGTGCTCCCGTGTGTCCTATGAAGGAGGGTTCTGTGCTTCTGTGTGTACAATGAAGGAGGGTTCTGCTCTCCTATGTGCCCTATTAACGAGGATTCTGTGTGTCGTATGGTTTTCGTGCTCCTGTGTGTCCTATGAAGGGGAGTTCTGTGCCCATGTGTCCTGTGAAGGAGTACCCTGTGCTCCTATGTGTCCTGTGAAGTAGTGTTTTGTGCTCCTGTGTATCCTAAGAAGGAGGGTTCTGTGCTCCTGTGTGTCCTATGAAAGAGGGTTCTATGCTTCTGTGAGTCCTATGAAGGAGGGTTTAGTGCTCATGTGTCCTATGAAGGAGGGTTCTGTGCTCCTGTGTGTCATATGAAGGAGGGGACCTGTTCTCCTGTGTGTTCTATGAAGGAGGGTTCTGTGCTCCTATGTGTCCTGTGAAGTAGTGTTTTGTGCTCATGTGTGTCCTATGAAGGAGGGCTCTGTGCTAATGTGTCCTACGAAGGAGGGTTCTGTGCTCCTGTGTGTCATATGAAGGAGGGTTCTGTGCTCCTGTGTGTCCTCTGAAGGAGGGTCCTGTGTGTAGTATAAAGGATGTTTTTGTGCTCCTATGTGTCCTATGATGGTGAGTTCTGTGCTCATGTGTCATATCAAGGAGGGTTCTGTGCTCCTGTGTGTCGTGTGAAGGAAGCCTCTGTGCTCCTGTGTGTCCTATGGAGGGTTCTGTGCTCCTGTGTGTCTTATGAAGGTGGGATTGGTGCTCCTATGTTTTCTATGTAGGAGGGTTTGTGCTCCTGTGTGTCCTATGAAGGAGGGTCCTGGGCTCTTGTGTGCCCTATGAATGAGGGTTCTGGGCTCCTGTGTGCCCTATGAAGGAGGGTTCTATGCTGCTGTGTGTCCTATAAAAGAGAGTTATTGGCTCCTGTGTGTCATATGAAAGCGGCTTCTGTGCTCCTGTTTGTCCTTTGAAGGAGGGTTCTGTGCTCTTGTGTCCTATGAAAGAGGGTTCTATGCTCCTGTGAGTCCTATGAAGGAGGGTTTAGTGTTCATGTGTCCTATGAAGGAGGGTTCTGTGCTCCTGTGTGTCCTATGAAGGAGGGGACCTGCACTCCTGTATGTCCTATGAAGGAGGGTTCTGTGCTAATGTGTCCTACGAAGGAGGGTTCTGTGCTCCTATGTGTCCTATGAAGGAAGGGTTCTGTGCTCCTGTGTATCCTATGAAGGAGGGTTCTGTGCTCATGTGTGTCCTATGAAGGAGGGTTCTGTGCTAATGTGTCCTATGAAGGAGGGTTCTGTGCTCCTATGTGTCCTATGAAGGAAGGGTTCTGTCCTCCTGTGTATCCTATGAAGGAGGGGTCTGTGCTCCTGTGTGTCCTATGAAGAAAGGACCTGTGCTCCTGTGTGTCCTATGAAGTTGGGTTCTGGGCTCCTGTGTGTCCTATGAAGGAAAGACCTGTGCTGCTGTGTGTCCTATGAAGGAGGGTTCTGTGCTCCTCTGTTTTCTATGAAGGAGGGTTCTGTGCTCCTGAGTGTCCTATGAAGGAGGGGTCTGTGCTCCTGTGTGTCATATGAAGCAGGGATCTATGCTTCTGTGTGTCATTTGGAGGAAAGACCTGTGCTCCCGTGTGTCCTATGGAGGAGGGTTCTGTGCTTCTGCGTGTACTATGAAGGAGGGTTCTGCTCTCCTGTGTGCCCTATTAACAAGGATTCTGTGTGTCATATGGTTTTCGCGTTCCAATGTTTCCTATGAGGGAGAGTTCTGTGCCCATGTGTCCTGTGAAAGAGTAACCTGTGCTCCTATGTGTCCTGTGAAGTAGTGTTTTGTGCTCCTGTGTATCCTAAGGAGGAGGGTTATGTGCTCTTGTGTGCCCTATGAAAGGGGGTTTTGTGCTCCTGTGTGTCCTATGAAGGAGGTCTCCGTGCTCCTGTGTGTCCTCTGAAGGAGGGTCCTGTTTGTAGTATAAAGGAGGTTTTTGTGCTCCTATGTGTCCTATGAAGGTGAGTTCTGTGCTCACGTGTCCTGTGAAGGAGGGTTCTATGCTCCTGTGTCGTGTGAAGGAAGCCTCTGTGCTCCTGTGTGTCCTATGGAGGGTTCTGTGCTACTGTGTGTCCTATGAAGGAGGGTCCTGTGCTCTTGTGTGCCCTATGAATGAGGGTTCTGGGCTCCTGTGTGTCCTATGAAGGAGGGTTCTATGCTGCTGTGTGTCCTATAAAAGAGGGTTATTGGCTCCTGTGTGTCATATGAAAGTGGCTTCTGTGCTCCTGTTTGTCCTTTGAAGGAGGGTTCTGTGCCCCTGTGTGTTCTATGAAAGAGGGTTCTATGCTCCTGTGAGTCCTATGAAGGAGGGTTTAGTGCTCGTGTCCTATGAAGGAGAGTTCTGTACTCCTGTGTGTCCTATGAAGGAGGGTTCTGTGCTCCTGTGTGTAATAAAGAGGTCCAGATCTGTTCTCTTATGAGGGTTCTGTTGTGTGTCCTATGAAAGAGGGTTCAGTGCTCATGTGTCCTATGAAGAAGGGTTCTGTGCTCCTGTGTGTCCTGTGAAGGAGGGGTTCTGTGCTCATGTGTGTCCTATGATGGAGGGTTCTGTGCTAACGTGTGCTTTGAAGGAGGGTTCTGTGTTCCTATGTGTCCTATGAAGGAGGGTTCTGTGCTCTTGTGTGTCCTATGAAGGAGGGTTCTGTGCTCCTGTGTGTCCCATGAAGGAGGGTTCTGTGCTCCTATGTGTCCTATGAAGGAAGGGTTCTGTCCTCCTGTGTATCCTATGAAGGAGGGTTCTGTGCTCCTGTGTGTCCTATGAAGAAAACACCTGTGCTCCTGTGTGTCCTATGAAGTTGGGTTCTGGGCTCCTGTGTGTCCTATGAAGGAAAGACCTGTGCTCCTGTGAGTCCTATGAAGGAGGGTTTAGTGCTCGTGTCCTATGAAGGAGAGTTCTGTGCTCCTGTGTGTCCTCTGAAGAAGGGGACCTGTACTCCTGTGTGTCCTATGAAGGAGGGTTCTGTGCTCCTGTGTGTCCCATGAAGGAGGGTTCTGTGCTCCTATGTGCCTATGAAGGAAGGGTTCTGTCCTGCTGTGTATCCTACGAAGGAGGATTCTGTGCTCCTGTGTGTCCTATGAAGAAAAGACCTGTGCTCCTGTGTGTCCTATGAAGTTGGGTTCTGGGCTCCTGTGTGTCCTATGAAGGAAAGACCTGTGCTCCTGTGTGTCCTATGAAGGAGGGTTCTGTGCTCCTCTGTTTTCTATGAAGGAGGGTTCTGTGCTCCTCTGTGTCCTATGAAGGAGGGGTCTGTGCTCCTGTGTGTAATAAAGAGGTCCAGATCTGTTCTCTTAAGAGGGTTCTGTTGTGCGTCCTATGAAAGAGGGTTCAGTGCTCATGTGTCCTATGAAGAAGGGTTCTGTGCTCCTGTGTGTCCTGTGAAGGAGGGGTTCTGTGCTCATGTGTGTCCTATGATGGAGGGTTCTGTGCTAACGTGTCCTATGAAGGAGGATTCTGTGTTCCTATGTGTCCTATGAAGGAGGGTTCTGTGCTCTTGTGTGTCCTATAAAGGAGGGTTCTGTGCTCCTGTGTGCCCTATGAAGGAGGGTTCTCTGCTCCGGTGTGTCCTATGAAGGAGGGTTCTGTGCTCCTGATTTTTCAATGAAGGAGGGATCTGGGCTCCTGTGTGTCATATGAAGGAGGGTTCTGGGCTCCTGTGTGTCATATGAAGGAGAGTTCTGTGCTCCTGTGTGTCCCATTAAGGATGGAAAGGGCTCCCGTGGGTCCTATGAAAGAGGGGTCCATGCTCCTGTGTATCCTCTGAGGGAGGGGTTAATACTCCTGTGTTCTATAAAGGAGCGTTTTCATCTCACAATTTCTGTGCTTCTTTGTGTCCTATGAACTGGTATTTTGTGCTCATGTGTGTTCCAGGAAAGATGGAAATGGCTTCTGTGTATCCTATGGAGGAGGGTTCGGTGATCCCGTGTGTCCTTTAAAAGAGGGTTCTGTGCTCCTGTGTGTCCTATGAAGCGGGGTTCTGTGCCCCTGTGTGTCCCATGAAGCGGGGTTCTGTGCCCTTGTGTGTCCTATAAATAGGGGTTCTGTGCCCCTGTGTGTTCTATGAAGCATGGAATGGCTTCTGTGTATCCTATGAAGAAGGGGTCTGTGCTCCTGTGTGTCCTGTGAAGGAGGGGTTCTGTGCTCATGTGTGTCCTATGATGGAGGGTTCTGTGCTAACGTGTCCTATGAAGGAGGATTCTGTGTTCCTATGTGTCCTATGAAGGAGGGTTCTGTGCTCTTGTGTGTCCTATAAAGGAGGGTTCTGTGCTCCTGTGTGCCCTATGAAGGAGGGTTCTCTGCACCGGTGTGTCCTATGAAGGAGGGTTTTGTGCTTGTGTGTCCTATGAAGAAGGGTTCCTTGCTCCTGATTTTTCTATGAAGGAGGGATCTGGGCTCCTGTTTGTCATATGAATGAGGGTTCTGGGCTCCTGTGTGTCATATGAAGAAGAGTTCTGTGGTCCTGTGTGTCCCATTAAGGATGGAAAGGGCTCCCGTGGGTCCTATGAAAGAGGGGTCCATGCTCCTGTGTATCCTCTGAGGGAGGGGTTAATACTCCTGTGTTCTATAAAGGAGCGTTTTCATCTCGCAATTTCTGTGCTTCTTTGTGTCCTATGAAGTAGTATTTTGTGCTCATGTGTGTTCCAGGAAAGATGGAAATGGCTTCTGTGTATCCTATAGAGGAGGGGTCTGTGCTCCTGTGTGTCCTATGAAGCGGGGTTCTGTGCCCCTGTGTGTCCCATGAAGCGGGGTTCTGTGCCCTTGTGTGTCCTATAAAGCGGGGTTCTGTGCCCCTGTGTGTTCTATGAAGGATGGAATGGCTTCTGTGTATCCTATGAAGAAGGGGTCTGTGGTCTTGGGTGTCCTATGAAGGAGGCTTCTGTGCTCCTGTGTCCTGTTAAGGAGGATTCTGGGCTCCTGTGTGTCCTATGGAGGAAGGTTCTGTGCCACTGTGTGTCCTACAAAGGCGGCTTCTGTGCTTCTGGGTGTCATATGAAAGCAGGTAAGGCTTCTGTGTGTCGTGTGAAGGAGGGGCGTGTGCCCTGGTATGTAATAAGGACGTCCGGCTCGGCTCTCTTATGGGTCGTATAAAGGAGGCTTCTGTGCTCCTGTGTTTCCCACAAACAAGGGTTCTGTGCTCCTGTGTTTCCTATGAAGGAGGGTTCTGTGTTCCTGTGTGTCCCATGAAGGAGGGTTCTGTGCCCCTGTGTCTCCTTCAAAGGAGGGTTCTGTGATTCTGGGTGTCATATGAAGGAGGGGTGTGTGCCCTGGTATGTAATAAGGAGGTCCGGCTCTGTTCTGTTATGTGTCCTATGAAGGAGGGTTCTGTGCTCCTGTGTGTTGTATGAAGGCGAGGTCTGTACTCCAGTGTGTCCTACGAAGGAGGGGTTCTGTGCTCCTGTGTGTCCTGTTAAGGAGGGTCCTGTGCTCCTGTGTGTCCCATGAAGGAGGGTTCTGTGCTCCTGTGTATCCTGTTAAGGAGGGTTCTTTGCTCCTTTGTGTCCTATGAAGGAAGGTTCTGTGCCCCTGTATGTCCTACAAAGGAGGGTTCTGTGCTTCTGGGTGTTATATGTAGACAGGTAAGGCTTCTGTGTGTCCTACGAAGGAGGGTTCTGTGCTTCTGGGTGTCATATGTAGACAGGTAAGGCTTCTGTGTGTCCTGTAAAGGAGGGGTGTGTTCCCTTGTATCTAATGACAAGGTCCGGCTCTATTCTCTTATGTGTCCTATAAAGGAGGGTTCTGTGCTCCTGTGTGTCCCATGAAGGAGGGGTCTGTGTCCTATGAAGGAGGGTTCTGTGCTCCTGTGTGTCCCATGAAAGAGGGGGTCTGTGTCCTATGAAGGAGGGTTCTGTGCTCCTGTGTTTCCTTTGAAGGAAGGTTCTGTGCTCCTGTGTGTCCTATGAAGGAGGGGTCTGTGCTCCTGTGTGTCCTATGAAGGAGGGTCTGTGCTCCTGTGTCCTATGAAAGAGGGTTCTGTGCTCCTGTGTTTCCTTTGAAGGAGGGTTCTGTGCCACTGTGTGTCCTACAAAGGAGGGTTCTGTGCTTCTGGGTGTCATATGAAGGCAGGTGACTCCTGTGTGTCCTGTTAAGGAGGGTTCTGTGCTCCTGTGTGTCCTATGAAGGAAGGTTCTGTGCCCCTGTATGTCCTACGAAGGAGGGTTCTGTGCTTCTGGGTGTTATATGTAGACAGGTAAGGCTTCTGTTTGTCCTGTGAAGGAGGGGTGTGTGCCCTGGTATGTAATAAAGAGGTCCGGCTCTGTTCTGTTATGTCTCGTATAAAGGAGGGTTCTGTGCTCCTGTGTTTCCCATGAATGAGGGTTCTGTGCTCCTGTGTGTCCTATGAAGTAGGGGTTCTTTGTGTCCTACGAAGGAGAGTGCTGTGGTCCTCTGTTTCTTATGAATGAGGGTTCTGTACTCCTGTGTGTCCCATGAATGAGGGTTCTGTGCTCCTGTGTGTCCTATAAAGGAGGGTTCTGTGCTCCTGCATGTCCTATAAAAGGAGGGTTATGTGCTCCTGTGTTTGCTATGAAGGAGGGTTCTGCGTTTCTGTGTGTACTAAGAAGGAGGGTTCTGTTCTCCTGTGTGTCCTATGAAGGAGGGTTCTGTGCCCCTGTGTCTCCTACGAAGGAGGGTTCTGTGCTTCTGGGTGTCATATGTAGGCAGGTAAGGCTTCTGTGTGTCCTGTGAATGAGGGGTGTGTGCCCTTGTATCTAATGACAAGGTCCGGCTCTATTCTCTTATGTGTCCTATAAAGGAGGGTTCTGTGCTCCTGTGTTTCTCATGAACGAGGGTTCTGTGCTCCTGTGTGTCCCATGAAGGAGGGTTCAGTGCTCCTGTGTGTCCCGTAAAGGAGGGTTCTCTGCTCCTGTGTGTCCTATGAAGGAGGGGTCTGTGCTCCTGTGTGTCCTATGAAGGAGGGGTCTGTGATCCTGTGTCCTATGAAGGAGGGTTCTGTGCTCCTGTGTGTCCTTTGAAGGAAGGTTCTGTGCTCCTGTGTGTCCTATGAAGGAGAGGTCTGTGCTCCTGTGTGTCCTATGAAGGAGGGGTCTGTGCTCCTGTGTCCTATGAAAGAGGGTTCTGTGCTCCTGTGTTTCCTTTGAAGGAGGGTTCTGTGCCACTGTGTGTCCTACAAAGGAGGGGTCTGTGCTTCTGGGTGTCATATGAAGGAAGGTGACTCCTGTGTGCCCTGTTAAGGAGGGTTCTGTGCTCCTGTGTGTCCTATGAAGGAATGTTCTGTGCCCCTGTATGTCCTACGAAGGAGGGTTCTGTGCTTCTGGGTGTTATATGTAGGCAGGTAAGGCTTCTGTGTGTCCTGTGAAGGAGGGGTGTGTGCCCTGGTATGTAATAAGGAGGTCTGGCTCTGTTCTGTTATGTGTTGTATAAAGGAGGGTTCTGTGCTCCTGTGTTTCTCATGAACGAGGGTTCTGTGCTCCTGTGTGTCCTATGAAGGAGGGTTCTGTGCCCCTGTGTCTCCTACAAAGGAGGGTTCTGTGCTTCTAGATGTTATATGTAGGCAGGTAAGGCTTCTGTGTGTCCTGTGAATGAGGGGTGTGTGCCCTTGTATCTAAAGAGGAGGTCCAGCGCTGTTCTCTTATGTGCTCCTGTGTGTCCCATGAAGGAGGGTTCTGTGCTCCTGTGTGTCCTATGAAGGAGGGATCTGTGCTCCCGTGTGTCCTATGAAGGAGGGTTCTGTGCTCCTGTGTTTCCCATGAAGGAGGGTTCTGTGTTCCTGTGTGTCCTGTGAAGTAGGGTTCTGTGCTCCTGTGTGTCCCATGAACGAGGGTTCTGTGCTCCTGTGTTTCCTATGAAGGAGGGTTCTGTGCTCCTGTGTGTCCTATGAAGGAAGGTTCTGTGGCCCTGTGTGTCCTATGAACGAGGGTTCTGTGCTTCTGGGTGTTATATGTAGGCAGGTAAGGCTTCTGTGTGTCCTGTGAATGAGGGGTGTGTGCCCTTGAATCTAAAGAGGAGCTCCGGATCTGTTTTCTTATGTGTCCTATAAAGGAGGGGTCTGTGCTCCTGTGTGTCCCATGAAGGAAGGTTCGTGCTCCTGTGTGTCCTATGAAGAAGGGCTCTGTGCTCCTGTGTGTCCTATGAAGTAGGGGTTCTTTGTGTCCTATGAAGGAGGGTTCTGTACTCCTGTGTGTCCCATGAATGAGGGTTCTGTGCTCCTGTATGTCCTATAAAGGAGGGTTATGTGCTCCTGTGTTTGCTATGAAGGAGGGTTCTGTGTTTCTGTGTGTACTAAGAAGGAGGGTTCTGTTCTCCTGTGTGTCCTATGAAGGAAGGTTCTGTGCCCCTGTGTGTCCTACGAATGAGGGTTCTGTGCTTCTGGGTGTCATATGTAGGCAGGTAAGGCTTCTGTGTGTCCTGTGAATGCGGGGTGTGTGCCCTTGTATCTAAAGAGGAGGTCCAGCTCTGTTCTCTTATGTGTCCTATAAAGGAGGGTTCTGTGCTCCTGTGTGTCCTATGAAGGAAGGTTGTGTGTCCCTGCGTGTCCTACGAAGGAGGGTTCTGTGCTTCTGGGTGTCATAGTTAGGCAGGTAAGGCTTCTGTGTGTCCTGTGAATGAGGGGTGTGTGCCCTTGTATCTATTGACAAGGCCCGTCTCTATTCTCTTATGTGTACTATAAAGGAGGGTTCTGTGCTCCTGTGTGTCCCATGAAGGAGGGTTCAGTGCTCCTGTGTGTCCTGTAAAGGAGGGTGCTGTGCTCCTGTGTGTCCTATGAAGGAGGGGTCTGTGCTACTGTGTGTCCTATGAAGGAGGGGTCTGTGATCCTGTGTCCTATGAAGGAGGGTTCTGTGCGCCTGTGTTTCCTTTGAAGGAAGGTTCTGTGCTCCTGTGTGTCCTATGAAGGAGGGGTCTGTGCTCCTGTGTCCTATGAAAGAGGGTTCTGTGCTCCTGTGTTTCCTTTGAAGGAGGGTTCTGTGCTCCTGTGTGTCCTATGAAGGAGGGGTCTGTGCTCCTGTGTGTCCCATGAACGAGGGTTTTGTGCTCCTGTGTCCTTCGAAGGAGGGTTCTGTGCTTTTGGGTGTCATATGAAGGCAGATAAGGCTCCTGTGTGGCCTGTGAAGGAGGGGTGTGTGCCCTGGTACGTAATAAGGAGGTCCGGGTCCGTTCTCTTATGTGTCGTATGAATGAGGGTTCTGTGCTCCTGTGTGTCCTATAAAGGAGGGTTCTGTGTTTCTGTGTGTCCTACGAAGGAGGATTCTGTGCTCCTGTGTATCCAATGAAGGAGGGTTCTGTGTTTCTGTGTGTACTACGAAGTAGGGTTTTGTGCTTCTGAGTGTCCTATGAAGGAGGGTACTGTGCTCCGGTGTGTCCTATGAAGGAGGGTTCTGTGCCCCTGTGTGTCCTACGAAGGAGGGTTCTGTGCTTCTGGGTGTCATATGAAGGCAGGTAGGGTTCCTGTGTGTCCTGTGAAGGAGGGTTGTGTGCCCTGGTATGTAATAAGGAAGTCCGGCTCTGTTCTCTTATGTGTCGTATGAAGGAGGGTTCTGTGCTCCTGTGTGTCCCATGAACAAGGGTTCTGTGCTTCAGATGCCACCTGGGAGAGGTGGAGATCATAGCACTCAAGCGATCCTATAGGCATTGAAAGCCTTCCTACCCTCCATGAAGGGAAGGCTAGTGCAGGTGTTCATGGACAATACCACTGCCATGTGGTACTGCAACAAACAGGGCAAAGTGGTGTCCTGGACCTTCTGTCAAGACGCCCTGCATCTCAGTCATGGCTGAAACACCAGGGCATATCCCCGGCGGTTTAACACCTGACAGGCTCTCTGAATGCCAGGGAGAAACTCAGTCATTGAAGCCTAGCAGGTCACGAGCAGCGTCTCCATCCAGAGGTGGCACAAGGTGTTTTTCAGCTGTGGCGAGAGACCGACGCCGAGAACGCAGAATGTCAGCAGTTGTGTGCTCTGGAGTTTCCAATGCTCTGAGGCACTTCTAACCAGAGTTCTCAAGAAGACCAGCTAGAACCGGGCTCCAGTCATTCTTGTGGCTCTGGACTGAGCACTGAGAGTCTGGTATCCCGAGCTTCTCAGCATGAGCATGGTTCCTTGCTGCCTGTCTGGGAGGGTCTTTACTCGCAGCCGCAGGAGACAGTCCTCCTCCCCAATCTGTCAACTCCCCACCTTCTTGCTTGGAGATTGAGCGGCAACAGTTGACGGCTTTTGACCTTCCTCCGAAGTCTGTGATGTCAATCTGGCAGTCCCTCTACCACGACTGTATGCACCTGCAGATGGAAGACATTTGTAAATTATTGTACAGAAAAGTCTATCAACCCTGTTTCTGTCTCTGTCTCTCTGATGTTCTTCTCTTCTCACCGTCGCCCAGCAGGGCTCCGCGTTGGACACTATTAAAGGGTACGCTATTGTAAATAGGCTCCTCAACGGACTTGTACATACGTCTCCTCTTTCATTACGCCTCCGTGGGAGCTTCATTTGGTTCTTCCGCTTCCAACGTGTGCTGCTTTTCAGCCTCCACACAATTGTCCCTTCTGGCTGCTCACGTCAAGTACCTTCCTCGTGGCAACAACATCCGCCCGGAGGGTGAGTGACCTGCAGGCTTTACCCTCCAATCCTCCATTCATGTCTTTTTTCACACTTGTGCCTCTTTCCTCCTGTAGGAGGCTGGCCTGGCTTGTAGTGGGTACCTTGTGGTACTTACACCCTGTGCCAGGTCCAGTTATCCCTTATTAGTGTAGAAGAGGTGTTTCTAGCAGCTTAGGCTGATAGAGGTAGCTATAGCAGAGCAGCTTAGGCTGAACTAGGAGCAAAGCTCCTACTATACCACTTATATCACTTAGCACTATATCATAAGAATCACAATACTCAGAGGTACTAAAAATAAAGGTACTTTATTTTAGTGACAATGTGTCAGAAATATCTCAGAGGATACCCTCCCTTAGGAGGTAAGTAAAATACACAAATTATATGCACACAAACCAAAATCAGGTAAGTAAACAGTTAGAAAAGTAGTGCAAACACTGTAGAATACAATAGGATGCAATAGGCCTGGGGCAACACAAACCATATACTAAGAAAGTGGAATGCGAACCATGAATGGACCCCAGGCCTAGTGTAGTGTGTAGAGGGTCGCTGGGCGTGTAAGAAAACACTAAGGGTGTTCAAGATACCCCACCCCAAGACCCTGAAAAGTAGGAGTAAAGTTACCCTACTTCCCCAGAAACACACTAACATCGTGATAGGAGATTCTGCAAATACAACAACTGACTGCAAAGCATTGAAGATGGATTCCTGGACCTGAGGACCTACAAAGGAAGGGGACCAAGTGCAAGAGTCACTAAACCCTGGATGAAGGTGCAAAAAGGGCTGCCTCCGGATGGAAGAAGCTGAAGATTCTGCAACAACGGAAGGTGCCAGGAACTTCTCCTTCGTGCAGAAGATGTCCCACTGAGTGCTGGAGGATGCAGAAAGACCCCAAGCAAGCCTTGATAACTGCAAAGGTCGCAGTTGAAGAAAATGGGTGCTGCCCAGGCCCAGGAAGGACCAGGAGGTCGCCCCTTGGAGGAGGAGGCAGAGGGGGTGCTCAGCAACACAGAGAGCCCACGCAGAAGCAGGCAGCACCCACAGAAGCACCTGAACAGGCATTCAGAAGATCTGAGCACGACGGTCGTCTCAACACTACAAAGGAGGGTCCCACGAAGCCGGTGGTCAACTCAGCGAGTTGAGCAATGCAGGGCGGAGTACTGGGGACTTGGGCTACGCTATGCACGAAGGATTCCTTGCAAAAGTGCACAGAAGCCCTAGCAGCTGCAGATCACACAGTACACAGGATTACTGTCCGGTGTGGGGAGGCAAGGTCTTACCTCCACCAAATTTGGACAAAAGGACCACTGGACTGTCGGGGTTACTTGGATCCAGCTCCTGTGTTCCAGGGACCACGCTTGTCAAGAAGAGAGGGGACCCAGAGGACCGGTGATGTAGAAGTTTGGTGCCTGCATTAGCTTGGGGAAGATTCCGTCGACCCACTGGAGATTTCTTTTTGGCTTCCAGTGCAGGGTGAAGGCAGACAGCCCTCGGAGCATGCACCACTAGGAAACAGTCGAGAAAGCTGGCAGGATTAGGCGCTACAATGTTGCTGGTAGTCATCTTGCTACTTTGTTGCAGTTTTGAAGGTGTCCTGGAGCAGTCAGCGGTCGATCCTTGGCAGAAGTCGAAGAGAGAGATGCAGAGGAACTCTGGTGAGCTCTTGCATTCGTTATCTGAAGAGAAACCCACAGGAGAGACCCTAAATAGCCCCCAGAGGAGGATTGGCCACCTAACCAGGTAAGCACCTATCAGGAGGGGTCTCTGATGTCACCTGCTGGGACTGGCCACTCAGAGGCCTCCATTGTGCCCTCACACCTCTGCATTCAAGATGGCAGAGGTCTGGGACACACTGGAGGAGCTCTGGGCACCACCCCTGGGGTGGTGAAGGACGGGGAGTGGTCCACACCCTCTCTCATAGGAAATCCTTTGTTCTGCCTTCCTGGGACTGGGCTGCCCAGACCCCAGGAGGGCAAAAGCCTGTCTGTGGGTTGGCAGCAGCGGTAGCTGCAGTGAAAATCCCAGAGAGCTAGTTTGGCAGTACCTGGGGTTCATGCTGGAACCCCAGGGATGCATGGGATTGGCACCCCAATACCAGATTTGGCATGGGGGACAATCCCATGATCTTAGACATGTTACATGGCGATATTCGGAGTTACTATTGTGAAGCTACATATAGGTGTTGACCTATGTATAGTGCACGGGTGTCATGGTGTTCCCGCACTCACAAAGTCTGGGGAAATTGCCCTGAACAATGTGGGGGCACCTTGGCTAGTGCCAGGGTGCCCTCACACTTAGTAACTTTGCACCTAACCTTCACTAAGTGAGAGTTACACATATAGGTGACTTATAAGTTACTTAAGTGCAGTGTAAAATGGCTGTGAAATAACGCGGACGTTATTTCACTCAGGCTGCAGTGGCAGGCCTGTGTAAGAATTGTCTGAGCTCCCTATGGGTTGCAAAAGAAATGCTGCAACCCATAGGGATCTCCTGGAACCCCAATACCCTGGGTACCATATACTAGGGCATTATAAGGGTGTTCCAGTGTGCCAATCAGAATTGGTAAAAGTGGTCACTAGCCTGCAGTGACAATTTTAATAGCAGAGAGAGCATAAACACTGAGGTTCTGGTTAGCAGAGCCTCAGTGAGACAGTTAGGCACCACACAGGGAACACATACATATAGGTCACAAACTATGAGCACTGGGGTCCTGGCTAGCAGGATCCCAGTGAGACAGTAAAAACACCCTGACACATACAAACAGGCCAAAAGTTGGGGTAACAAGGCTAGAAAGAGGCTACCTTCCTACACCTCCCACAAACGGTGACTCCATTTTATGTGGGCTGTCACCCTGCCCCACCTTTCAGCCGTCAAATCATTTACCCTGCCCATGTACTCCACAGCCCTCGAAAGAAGACGAACGACTCCACCGCATAGGTCCAGAAAGAGCGTTGCCATTCTACCTTGACCACACAAAAGAGTTGCGGTGGAAGAGCATCTCTTCCTGGGGTACGGTGGAGCAACGAAAGGTCGGGCAGTCGAGCCATTTCGTGCTGGATCATTCTCTGTCACCATTGGTACAGCTGTTTATTTTTTTAAACATATTTTATTGTGATTTTCAATCAGTCAATAGGCAGGTAGTTAAAACATCATACAGTATTACATGTAACAATCTAAATATCCTATGTCTTCCCAATATCTGACCTTTAGGGCCCTATTCAAGGACTCCTGAAATTGCCACCAATCCCTTAACATCCCTCCCGTTGCCCGCCCCTGCTTCCCCTCCCCCCAGGTGAGCGTTGTGATGTACTGTAATTCTCTTAGTGGAGCTGGGTGTGCCATGGTTAGGTGTGGCCTTATTCTCAAGACTAAAGGCAAAATACTACTCCTCTATCTTACTTGTTGCTCCCAGTGTCCGGGTCTCAAGGGAACCGCCAGTAGTCAGAACATGACTATGGGGGTCATTCTGAGTTTGGCGGGCGGCAGTCGCCGCCCGCCAAACTTACCCCGCCGAATGACCGCTCCGCGGATTCAGACTTTCCCGCTGGGCTGGCGGGCGCCCGCCAAGGGAGCGTCCGCCAAGGGAGCGCCCGCCGGCCCAGCGGAAAAGGCCCTGCAACACAGAAGCCGACTCCGAATGGAGCCGGCGGTGTTGCAGGGGTGCGACGGGTGCAGTTGCACCCGTCGCAATTTTCACTGTCTGCTATGCAGACAGTGAAAATCATGCTGGGGCCCTGTGAGGGGGCCCCACGACACCCGTTCCCACCATCCTGTTCCTGGCGGTAAAAACCGCCAGAAACAGGGTGGCGGGAAGGGGGTCGGAATCTCCATGGCGGCGCTGCTTGCAGCGCCGCCATGGAGATTCAGCGCAGACAGGGGAAATCCGGCGGGAAACCGCTGGATCCCCTTTTCTGACCGCGGCTTTACCGCCGCGGTCAGAATGGGCACTGGAGCACCGCCAGCCTGTTGGCGGTGCTTCCGTTGCCTGTGGCCCTGGCGGTTTAGGACCGCCAGGGTCAGAATGAGGGCCGATATCTTTATTGCCTATTGATCAATGAGTTGGTCAAGGGGTCGGCCCAATCTGGGTTTTGGCTCTAAGAGTTTCAAGCACCATCTCCCAGCCCTCTGCCACTTCAGGAGGTCTGATTCCTCTCTTGACCTCTGGGTAGAGAATGTTCCCCTCGCTGCTAGCCCATTTAATCAATTCTCTTTTCCATTGGGATGTTTTCGGCCCCACTGGGTTCTTCCAGGACATTGCGATCTCTCTTTTTGCCAGAGTAAAGGCCAAGTCCTGAAACTTGTTAGTAACTTTATGTTTGGCTGTATGTGGAAACCAACCCAATAGACAGTGACCCATTGTGCAAGGAATATCTCTTTCTATGGCCCGTGCCACTATTTGGTTCACCTCTGCCCAGTATGCCCCCAACTTGGGGCAGTCCCAGAACATATGTTTAAATTCCACCCCTATCAAGCCACATCGTGGGCAGCCCTCGCTCTTCTTCCCGAAGTACTTATTAATCCGTGCAGGTGTTAGATATGCCTGGTGGAGCACATAGAAGTTTATAAGCTTGAATCTGGCATTGCGTGTCATTTTAGGTAAACCCCCCAGAATGCGCTCTCATTCTTCCCCAGTAATATCAGTGCCCAGATCCCTCTCCCAGGCCAGTTTAAGAGGGGTCAGAGGAGCGGTCCTGTCAGTTTGCATCCTACTATAAAGGGTTGACACTGCTTTGTGTTTGCCAGCTGAAAACGCCAGATATGAACATGTCGCCTGTGCAGGAGGTTCTCCCCCTCCCCCCTGCCAGTGCCTACGGATACTGGCCGCTAGTGAACCTTGCAACAAGAAGTGTCCCCCTGGTAGGCTAAACTCTGCTCTGAGAGCATCAAAGGGTATCAATGTTCCTTCTTTAAATAATGCTCCCACTGTTAGGATTCTGGCCTCTACCCAAATCTGGAGTCCACTCCAGGAACCTCGATGAGGCAAAGCCCGCAGTGACAGCAAAGGGAGTTCTGGTGAGTATGGGGCCCCTATTTTGATTTTGCGCAAGAAAGCTTTCCAACATTGAGTCAAGATTTTTAGCTCAGGGGAGTCTCGTTTCCCGTCTCCGGCGGTTCTCAATAATACTTTGAATAACCTGGACCCTGGTGGGGTGAATGCTTTTACTTTCGCCCCTGGCTCTACTCTGCTTGTTATCTATTGTGCCAGCCACTGGAGTTGCGCTGCCAGGTAGTAAGTTTCGAAGTCGGGGACCGCTAGTCCTCCATCTGTGGAGTGTCTCTGGAGTTTGGGCAAAGCTACTCTCCTCCGCCCCTCACCCCATAAGAATGTCACCACCATAGTTTCCAGCTCTTTAAATGCGGCCCTGGGTATCCATATTGGGAGTACTGCAAAGTGGTATAATAGTCGTGGAAGCACGATCATTTTAAGAATCGCTATTCTCCCTGCTACAGATAGTGGCAAGGTTTGCGCAAAGGTCATACAGGACCTTAGGGAGCGTATGGAACTACCTATATTGCCCTCTAGGGTATCTTGTGGATCATGGTAGATTTTGACTTCCAAATATGGGAGACAACTCAGGACCCATCTGACCAGGCCTAGTCCCAGCGGTGGTGCCACAGGGGCCCTCAGAGGGAGCAATCCGGTTTTATCCCAGTTCACTCTCAGGCCAGAGTGTCCCCCAAACTGAGACAGCATCTGCTGCGCTCGGGGCAAATCTCTGTGGACATCCTGTAAGAATATCAACAGATCATCTGCACAGAGAGCTATCCGATGCCTCTCGCCTCCTGCTAACATTCCCGGGCCACTCTCTCCAGCTCTCGCCGTGGCCGCCAGCGGTTCCATTGCCAAGGCAAATAGCAGCGGCGACAGGGGGCATCCCTGTCTGGTACCTCGCTCAACCATGTAACTTCCAGATATTGTCCGCCCTGTGCGTACTCTAGCTGTAGGTTTGATATACAAGAGTCTTACCCAGGTGATATATTCGGGTCCTAGTTTAAGCCGGGACATCACAGTGTAAAGGAACTCCCATTCTAGACTGTCAAAGGCTTTTTCTATATCCACTACAAGGACCCCGGAGGTTGTGGCCGCAGGGGTCTGATCTCTCATGACTGCCAGCAATCTACGAACATTGTCCGCTGTGTTTCGCCTGGGAATAAATCCTGCCTGATCTGGGTGTATTAGTGTTGTCATATATGGAAGGACCCTAGTAGCTAATATCTTAGGGCCAGATGTAGCAAAGGTTTTTCCCCATTCTGTGTCTATGGGAAAAAGTGTTCGTACATATGGCCCTTAGTGAGGATCTTATAGTCAAGGTCCAACATGGATAATGGTCTATAGGCCCCAGTTTCCGTTGGGTTTTTACCTGTTTTTAAGAGGGGGATTATTATCGCTTCTTGCGCTGTTGCTGGTAACTCACCCTGCTCTTTAGCAACCCTTTATACATTTTCCAATCTTGGTGTGAGTATGTCTATGTAGGTAGCATAAAATTCAATAGGTAGCCCATCTGTCCCCGGGGTTTTCCCTCTAGCCAAGTCTCTAATGGCTCCCCTAAGTTCTGGCTGCGTAATGGCCTCTCCCAACGGTTCCGTAAACTCTGTTGGAAGCGATCCGAGTTGTAGCTCGGATAAATAATTCTCAGTGGTGTCCCTGTCATAGTTGAGTTTACTTTTATAGAGCTGTTTGTAATAAGTCGTGAACTGTGAGTTAATTTGCTCCTGCCCATATATATGGCCCCCTTGCTCTGTTACCAAGTCCAATATGGCTGAGGTCCTATGAGACTGTGATACCACCCATGCCGGCATTCAGCCTGCTTTGTCTCTCTCCGTGCGCTCGTGTAAGGTAGTTTCTGTAATCAAAGCACCGGAGACGCTCTATACAGTCTGCTACTACTGCCCTGAGCTCCAAAATTGAATTTTGTAGGTGCAGGTTTCCAGGTATATTTTTCTTGGCCTCACTTAGCTTATTTTCTGCCAGCTCAGTATCCCTGAGAAGAGTCCTGCGCACTCCCACTGCTCCCGCTTTGCCCCTCCCCTCATCACCACCTTAAAGGCATCCCACTCAATCAGGGGGTTATTAGTGGAGGCCTCATTGTCCTCAAAGAACTGAGTGATATGCTGACGTAGTTCCCCCTGGAAGAGTGCATCCTCCAATATTTCTGGTTTGAGTTTCCAAGTGGGGATGCGACGGGGGGAGAACCCCACTGCAGCGACAACAAGAGGGGGTTATGATCAGAGAGAGTGCAGGCCAAGTATTCCGCGTTGTGGATATGCGGGTAGACATCTGGCGTGCAGAAGAACGCATCTAATCTGACATGCAACTCATGCAAGTGGGAAAAGAAGGAGTAGTCCCTATTGTCTGAGTGTAATCTACGCCAGGCATCAACCAGCCCCCAGTTCTTTTGCCAGGTCGAAAATTGTCACGCTAGCCTCATCAAAGGGGAATCATTAGTGGCGGGTGTGAGCGGTCCATAATGGGGTCCCCTACACAGTTAAAGTCGCCCCCAACACCAAGGGGGAATGTGAATACGGGGCTAATAGACCTGATATGCGTGTGAAAAATGTGTCCTGGTCCGAGTTGGGTGCGTAAACGTTAATCAGCGCAAGCTCTCTGGCCTCTAATCGTCCCCGAATTGCCACAAAGCGGCCCTCTGGGTCTATGAGGCTATCCAACATCTGGAATGGGACCCCGGCTCTAATCCATATTAGTGTTCCCCTCGCATACGCTGAATATGAAGTGTAATATAGGCCTAGGGCATGTAAGTCGGGGTAGTAAGGGTGACAGGTGCCGCACCTCCGGGGAGTACACACAGTATGTATGAGCAACAAGTGTTAACAAGATCAAAGCTGGTGCCAGTGGTCAGGTGTCTTACTACCATGTAGACACAAAATTGTGCATAGATATACACAAATACAATGAGCAATGTAAGACCACAGTACACAAAGGTACAACACGATCAAATAACATGGACTAGTGTCCCTGGTAAGTATGATGTGGATGAAGAGAAATGCATAGACATCCCAAGTTCATTGAAGAAGGCTTCTTAATTGGAGACACAGTTTGCTTCATATAGACAAAGTGTTCATCAAGAACAGCCAACACGTGTTTCATCACACAGGTGACTTTTTCAAGGCTGCAAAACAGACATATAACATACTTGTATGTAATTACACCCTTAACTTGAACATCACATCAGCACAATCAGTCGACCAGATGTGAGGTAACAGACGCAAAGTGGAATTGCATCACCCGAAATATACAACCAACGTGAGCGAAGAGAAGAAAAAAAAAGTAGTGAGGACATGGCAAGAACAAATCCCGAGATCATGACAATTGAATTGAGTTGAAAAGACACCCTAAGTGCAAAAAATTATTATAAAGTAGACAGAAAAGGCCAAAGACGAAGAAAAAGTATTATTAAAGAATGTGCCCGAACCTGATGATATGGACCAGAGAAACCAGAAACTATTGACAAGCCAAATAACGGCGATCAAATCAATGTATCTAACGTAAAGCGTGTTAAGAGCAGTTAGTAAGGTGATTGAGAAAATGAAAAGAGAATGACTCTACCTAGACCTCTTGGTCTGGTGAGTAGGACTGGTAAGCCTCCAAAAACGGTATTGGGTTAGGATCTGTAAAGCAAACCGGGGGTCACTACACGTGTAAAACTCCTTAAAAGGAGAGTTAGTGATCAATAGTTAAAATAGTCCAGCAAATGAGTAATAGGCTACCTGTAAAAATACTGTAATAGAGAGCGTATCTCAACCTTGTGAAGCGTATGAGTTGGAGTAAGAACGCGACAGATCTTTGGGCCCTGATAAGTCCCAAGACCCACTTCCTAACAAAGGGGAGAAAAACAGAAAGCAGAATTAACCTGTTAGACAAACATCCATAGATGTTACTTGTATGACGGTGACAGAAGTCTAAAACCCAAACAAAATCCAAACTGCACCATTTAAGGCACTCTGTGAAAACTATACAGCGTGAGGCAAGAGGTCGGGGCAAACCGATTCCATACTCCCAAAACGATGTAAAACCCAACCTAGAATCAAAATAACAACACTACCCCCCCCGGTCTTACGTGCTTAAAAAGCTAACATTGTGCCGTAAATATCGGGGGAAAGAACCATCCGTATTGGATGCCGGTCTAAATGAGTGAGATGGGCTGAAATCAAACGGCGTGGGTGCTCCTAAGGGGATAAAAAGGTAAGGGAATGCTCACCCTGTCCGGTCGTCGAGTCAAGAAGTTGTGATGTGAGATAACATATGGAAACATATGGTTTTCCATATTCAATCTCTTTTTTTCCATGTGTGAGTCCGGCAATAAGTCTCTCAGATGATACAGTCTGATGTGCCCGGTGTCACGTCTGGGCCTGTCTTTTCTGATGTGTGTGAAAGTTCAGATTCTTGTTCTGACTCTGATTGATCCAGCTCTTCTTGCATCCGTTTGTAGGATCCAAGGTCGGAACCGCTTAATAAAGCAGCCGCTTCCATCGCTTTTTGTCTTTCCTTCTGCATCTCAATAGGGGAAGGGCTACCCACTCTACGGGCCGTACTGTGCCTGCTTTTCCTCTGTCTCTCTGTATGTGAGCTCCCTGTCATGCGTGTACTTTCCACTGGCGTTTGCATTTCGATCCACTGCCACACTTCTTCTGCCGTGTTGAAGAACTGTATGCCGTCTTTAGCCACCACTCTCAGTTTTGCAGAGAACATCATCCCATATTGGATCCCCTCATTGGAGTTTTTATTTAGCGTCTCTGATAGAGGATCTTTGTTTCTGCACCTCTCTGGAGAAATCGGGGAAAATACAAATCACAGGATTGTCCAGCGTGCAGACCCCTTTTTTCCTACTTTGACTGAGCTGGTAGTCTCTGTCCCAGTAGTGGAGTAATCTAGCTATTATTGGCCTTGGGGTGGCCCCCAGCGAAGGGGGGCGAGCTGGGGCCCTATGTGCTCTTTCAATCGCAAAAAAGGGAGTTAATCCGTCTCCAGCTACCTCCTCTTTCAGCCAGTGCCCGAGGGACTCCACCAGGTTGGATATTTCAGTGCGTTCGGGCAGGCCAATCAAGCGGATATTATTTCGTCCTGATCTGTTTTCCGCGTCTTCCACTTGCAGTTCCAAATCTCGGATCCGTTTTTCCAATTGTTGCGCCATCTTGGCTGTGTCTTTAATTTCTGGGCGAAGATCTTCCATCTGTCTATCCGCAGTGGCTACTTTTCAGCCAGACGGCGGTGGTCGTCTCTGAGTACTGTGAGGTCCGTAGCCAATGCATCCATTTTCCCTTCTAGTGCCACCGGGAGGCTGTAATGGCCTGCAGTACATACTGGAGGGTGGGGTCTCCTTGTTTTTCCCCGGGGGGGAATTCAGGATGCTTCCCTGGTCGGTCATCTCCCCCGTGGTTGGTCCACTTTTTGGTTCCGTTTCTTTTTTGCGTCCAGTTTTACCCATCTTCTGCGACATCGAGCTTGTTCCCTCCAGGTGCCTTTACCCTTTCTCTCCTGGTCCCACTCGTATATTATGCTGGGCAGGATCTCCAGAGGATCCGTCTCCCCCCCCAGGATCGCCCAAGTCAAAATTAAATCTGAGGGAAGGGCTTCTTAACCACCCCTTCGGGTTCTGCCCTGTCCTGGGGTGTTTATGTGATGCTCACGGTTTCGTAGGTTTTCAATAGGACTCCCTGTCGGATCCGTCTTGGTCCCCACTGTCATCGGGTGGTTTTGGCGCTATGAGGGGAGAGGGCGCCCTGCCGTCCTCCGCTAATGTGGTTCACTCGTCAGGGCCTCCGTACCAGAAGGGGCCGCCTCGGAACCACCAGGGCCCAGGACAGACCAAGATCCCCCTCTCTCGCCTTCCTCAATTGAAGTCCGACTCCCCCCAGGGCCCTGACACCTCGCAGCAGCCCCCACCGAACCTATCGGGGCTGCCGCTCCGCTCAAGGTGTCCCCGGGACCCCTCACCTCAGCTCAGGGGATGAAGGATGCCTCCACTCCCTCCCGGGGAGTACCAGCTCCGTCCTTCCATCTTGTTTTATTCACGGCTCTGTGCCGCTTCGCCTTTGAGCCTCCGGTCTGGAGCCACGAGCTGGTCAGAAGTCTACCGACCGGCCCGCAGCTTCCCCACATCTTCAGCCACTCCGTCGGCTGAGTTAGGGGTCCTCTGACCTGCAGGATGTGCCAAGATGGGGGATTTAAGACGGGAGCCACACGAGGAGACTTCCACCACCATTGGCATCCGACCACACCCCCCACCAGTGGTACAGCTGTGACCACTGTGTTAGCACATGGAGGCCCGGTCCTGGACATCTGCTATGCAGCAGCAGGGGCATCCCTGCACACATTTGCCAAACACTACTGCCTGGACAGTCAGGTCCGCAGGGATGGGCATTTCACCCGTTCAGTCCTGCAGGACTTTCTAATCTAGTACATTTGTCTGCAGCCCACTGCCGGGATGGTATTGCTTGGGTATCTAATCAAAGGTAAGGAATCTGCGCTCCCTGTACCCGTGTCTGACTGTATAGCGCCTGCAGTATGCGTCTCATACTCACAGTGCTAATGTCCACGCACAGATGCTGTGGGTCTCCAGACTGTGACTTGATGAGAACAGATCCCACAATTCACAAGACTTTCTAAATCTCGCACCTGTGGATCAGGAAGAGAGTGCGAGAGGGAGGATGCGGGGTGGGGAGGCAGTTAATGTCATTGGACGATATTACATCCTGACTCTGGGGGATGGGGCCGGAGACTGCATCAGTAGGAGGGCTGACCTCATAAACTGCTCTCCTGTTCTGCTGGGAGTGTAATTGCATTATTCCACCACGCTGCTCTGCATGAAGACCAGGGCTCCCTGGGTGAAGTGTGCTGCTGCTGGTTTGGTGCGTCTATTGGCAGTGCGCAGCTGCTGGTGCAGTGTTTCTATGGGGAGCGTACAGCTGCTGGTGCAACGCTTCTATGGGGAGCGTACAGCTACTGGGGCAATGCTTCTATGGGCAGTGCACAGCTGCTGGTGCAGTGCTTCTATGGGCAGTGCGCAGCTGCTGCTGCAGTGCGTCTATGGGGACTATTCAGGTGCTAGTGCAGTGGTTCTATGGGGAGCGTACAGCTGCTGGTGCAACGCTTCTATGGGGAGCGTACAGCTGCTGGTGCAGCGCTTCTATGGGCAGTGTACAGGTGTGGGTGCAGTAGTTCTTTAGTGAGTGGGCAGCTGCTGGTGCAGTGCTCCCATGAGAAGTGCACAGCTGCTGGTGCAGCACTTACTTGGGGAGTGTGCAGCTGCTGGTGCAGGGCTTCTGGTGCAGTGCTTCTATGGTCATTGTACAGCTGCTGGTGCAGTGTTTCTATGGGGAGCGTACAGCTGCTGGTGCAACGCTTCTATGGGGAGCGTACAGCTACTGGGGCAATGCTTCTATGGGCAGTGCACAGCTGCTGGTGCAGTGCTTACTTAGGGAGTGTGCAGCTGTTGGTGCAGGGCTTCTGTGGGGACTGTACAGCTACTGGGGCAATGCTTCTATGGGCAGTGCACAGCTGCTGGTGCAGTGCTTCTATGGGCAGTGCGCAGCTGCTGCTGCAGTTCGTCTATGGGGACTATTCAGGTGCTAGTGCAGTGCTTCTATGGGGAGAGGGCAGATGCTGGTGCAGTGTTTCTATGGGGAATGCACAGCTGCTGGTGCAGTGCTTCTGTGGAGAGTGTACTGATGCGGTGCACAGCTGCTGGTGCAGAACGTCTGTGGGAGTGTAGAGATGCTGATGCAGTGCTTCTATGGTCATTTTACAGCTGATGGTTTAGTGCTCACTTGGGCAGTGTGCAGCTGCTGGTGCAGTGCTTACTTAGGGAGTGTGCAGCTGTTGGTGCAGGGCTTCTGTGGGGACTGTACAGCTACTGGGGCAATGCTTCTATGGGCAGTGCACAGCTGCTGGTGCAGTGCTTCTATGGGCAGTGCGCAGCTGCTGCTGCAGTTCGTCTATGGGGACTATTCAGGTGCTAGTGCAGTGCTTCTATGGGGAGAGGGCAGATGCTGGTGCAGTGTTTCTATGGGGAATGCACAGCTGCTGGTGCAGTGCTTCTGTGGAGAGTGTACTGATGCAGTGCACAGCTGCTGGTGCAGAACGTCTGTGGGAGTGTAGAGATGCTGATGCAGTGCTTCTATGGTCATTTTACAGCTGATGGTTTAGTGCTCACTTGGGCAGTGTGCAGCTGCTGGTGCAGTGCTTACTTAGGGAGTGTGCAGCTGTTGGTGCAGGGCTTCTGTGGGGACTGTACAGCTACTGGGGCAATGCTTCTATGGGCAGTGCACAGCTGCTGGTGCAGTGCTTCTATGGGGAGTGCATTGTTTTGATGCCACATATTTCAGTGCAGTGTTTTGATGATGCTGATTTCAGTGGAGTTTTTTGGGGGGGTGCAGATTTCAGCGCAGTGTTTTAATGGCACATATTTCAGTGCAGTGTTTTTATGGTAGAGATTTCAGTGCAGTGTTTTTATGACACATATTTCAGTGCAGTGTTTTGGTGGCACATTGTAGGAAGTTGGCTCTGTATGTACTATTTCAAAGTGAGAGATAGTGTGCACAGAGTCCAAGGGTTCCCCTTAGAGGTAAGATAGTGGCAAAAAGAGATAATACCAATGCTCTATTTTGTGGTAGTGTGGTCGAGCAGTAGGCTTATCAGAGGGTAGTGTTAAGCATTTGTTGTACACACACAGGCAACAAATGAGGAACACACACTCAGAGACTTACTCCAGGCCAATAGGATTTTATATTGAAAAATATATTTTCTTAGTTTATTTTAAGAACCACAGGTTCAAGATTTACAGTTAATACTTTAAATGTAAGGTACTTCACTTAGATACTTTAGGTACTTTGAATGAAAACAATATAATGTACAGTCTTTGTAAAAATGGCAATAAGCTATTTTCAAAGTGGACACAGTGCAAAAATCAACAGTTCCTGGGGAGGTAAGTAAAGGTTAGGTTAGGAGGTAAGTAAAACACTTACAAGTCTTATTCCTGGGGCATAGGCAGTCCACCATTAGGGGTTCAAGGCAACCCCAAAGTTACCACACCAGCAGCTCAGGGCCAGTCAGGTGCAGAGGTCAAAGAGGTGCCCAAAACACATAGGCGCCTAGGGAGAACAGGGGTGCCCCGGTTCCAGTCTGCCAGCAGGTAAGTACCTGCGTCCTCGGGGGGCAGACCAGGGAAGTTTTGTAGAGCACCGGGGGGGACACGAGAAGGCACACAAAGTACACCCTCAGCGGCACAGGGGCGGCTAGGTGCAGTGAGCAAAGTAGGCGTCAGGTTTTGTATAGGTTTCAATGGAGGGACCCAGGGGTCACTCTAGCGGTCCAGGCAGGCACGGGGGGCTTCTCGGGACAGCCACCACCTGGGCTAGGCAGAGGGTCACCTGGGGGTCACTCCTGCGTTGAAGTTCAGTTCCTTTAGGTCCTGAGGGCTGCAGGTGCAGTGTTGGTTCCAGGCGTCGGGTCCCTTGTTACAGGCAGTCGCGGTCAGGGGGAACCTCTGGATTCTCTCTGCAGGCGCCGCTGTGGGGGCTCAGAGGGGTCGTCTCTGGTTATTCACAGGCTCGCTATCGCCGGGGAGTCCTCCCTGAGGTGTAGGTTTTCTGCAGGTCGAGCCGGGGGCGTCGGGTGCAGAGTGGGAAGTCTCACGCTTCCGGCGGGAAATGTGAAGTCCTTGGAAGTTGCTTCTTTGTTGCAAAGAAGTAGCTGGTTTTGAACAGGGCCGCTGTTCACAGGCGTTTCTTGGTCCTGTAGTCCAGGGCAGTCCTCTGAGGCTTCAGAGATCGCTGGTCCCTGTCGGATGCGTCGCTGGAGCAGGTGTTCAAAGTTGGAGACAGGCCGGTAGGGCTGGGGCCAAATTAGTTGTCGTCTTCCTCCTTCTCTGCAGGCTTGTAGATCAGCAGTCCTTCTTCTTTCTTCAGGTTGCAGGAATCTCTTTTCCTGGGATCTGGGGAGCCCCTAAATACTGAATGTAGGGGTGTGTTTAGGTCTGGGAGGGCACTAGCCAATGGCTACTGTCATTGAGGGTGGCTACACCCTCGTTGTGCCTCCTCCCTGAGGGGAGGGGGGCACATCCCTAATCCTTTTGGGGGAATCCTCCAAACTCAAGATGGAGGATTTCTCAAGGCAGGGGTCACCTCAGCTCAGGACACCTTAGGGGCTGTCCTGACTGGTGAGTGACTCCTCCTTGTTTTTCTCATTATCTCCTCCAGCCTTGCTGCCAAAAGTGGGGGCAGTGGCCAGAGGGGTGGGCATCTCCACTAGCTGGGATGCCCTGGGGCGTTGTAACAAAAGGGGTGAGCCTTTGAGGCTCACCTCCAGGTGTTACAGTTCCTGCAGGGGGAGGTGCGAAGCACCTCCACCCAGTACATGCTTTGTTCCTGGCCACAGAGTAACAAAGGCACTCTCCGCATGTGGCCAGCAACATGTCTGGTGTGTGGCAGGCTGGCAGGAACTGGTCAGCCTACACTAGAAGTCAGGTAGGTATTCAGGGGGCATCTCTAAGATGCCCTCTGGGTGTATTTTACAATAAATTGCACACTGGCATCAGTGTGCATTTATTGTGCTGAGAAGTTTGATACCAAACTTCCCAGTTTTCAGTGTAGCCATTATGGAACTGTGGAGTTCGTGTTTGACAGACTCCCAGCCCATATACTCTTATGGCTACCCTGCACTTACAATGTCTAAGGGTTTGCTTAGGCACTGTAGGGGCATAGTGCTCATGCACCTATGCCCTCACCTGTGGTATAGTGCACCCTGCCTTAGGGTTGTAAGGCCTGCTAGAGGGGTGACTTACCTATGCCACAGGCAGTGTGAGGTTGGCATGGCACTCTGAGGGGAGTGCCATGTCGACTTAGTCATTTTCTCCCCACCAGCACACACAAGCTGTTAAGCAGTGTGTATGTGCTGAGTGAGTGGTCCCCAGGGTGGCACAAGACATGCTGCAGCCCTTAGAGACCTTCCCTGGCATCAGGGCCCTTGGTACCAGGGGTACCAGTTACAAGGGACTTACCTGAGTGCCAGGGTTGTGCCAATTGTGGAGACAAAGGTACAGTTTAGGGAAAGAACACTGGTGCTGGGGCCTGGTTAGCAGGCCTCAGCACGCTTTCAAATCATAACTTGGCATCAGCAAAGGCAAAAAGTCAGGGGGTAACCATGCCAAGGAGGCATTTCCTTACACACATATTTCAGTGAAGTGTTTTGGTGGTACATATTTCAGTGCAGTGTTTTGGTGGTACAGATTTCAGTGAAGTGTTTTGGTGGCACATTGTGAGAAAGTAGCCTCTTTCTAGCCTTGTTACCCCCACTTTTGGCCTGTTTGTGAGTGTATGTCAGGGTGTTTTCACTGTCTCACTGGGATCCTGCTAGCCAGGGCCCAGTGCTCATAGTGAAAACCCTATGTTTTCAGTATGTGTGATATGTGTCACTGGGACCCTGCTAGCCAGGACCCCAGTGCTCATAAGTTTGTGACCTATATGTATGTGTTCCCTGTGTGATGCCTAACTGTCTCACTGAGGCTCTGCTAACCAGAACCTCAGTGGTTATGCTCTCTCTTTACAAATTGTCACTAACAGGCTAGTGACCAATTTCACCAATTCACATTGGCATACTGGAACACCCTTATAATTCCCTTTTATATGGTACTGAGGTACCAGGGGTATTGGGGTTCCAGGAGATCCCTATGGGCTGCAGCATTTCTTTTGACACCCATAGGGAGCTCTGACAATTCTTACACAGGCCTGCCACTGCAGCCTGAGTGAAATAACGTCCACGTTATTTCACAGCCATTTACCACTGCACTTAAGTAACTTATAAGTCACCTATATGTCTAACCTTTACCTGGTAAAGGTTGGGTGCTAAGTTACTTAGTGTGTGGGCACCCTGGCACTAGCCAAGGTGCCCCCACATCGTTCAGGGCAAATTCCCCGGACTTTGTGAGTGCGGGGACACCATTACACGTACCACCTATGTACAGCGTCACAATGGTAACTCCGAACATGGCCATGTAACATGTCTAAGATCATGGAATTGTCACCCCACCGAGTCTCTAGCACAGACCCGGGTACTGCCAAACTACCTTTCCCGGGCTTTCACTGCAGCTGCTGCTGCTGCCAACCCCTCAGACAGGTTTCTGCCCTCTTGGGGTCCAGCCAGGCTTGGCCCAGGAAGGCAGAACAAAGGACTTCCTCAGAGAGAGGGTGTTACACCCTCTCCCTTTGGAAAAAGGTGTCAGGGCTGGGGAGGAGTAGCCTCCCCCAGCCTCTGGAAATGCTTTGATGGGCACAGATGGTGCCCATCTCTGCATAAGCCAGTCTACACTGGTTCAGGGATCCCCCAGCCCTGCTCTGGCGCGAAACTGGACAAAGGAAAGGGGAGTGACCACTCCCCTGACCTGCACCTCCCAGGGGAGGTGCCCAGAGCTCCTCCAGTGTGCTCCAGACCTCTGCCATCTTGGAAACAGAGGTGCTGCTGGCACACTGGACTACTCTGAATGGCCAGTTCCAGCAGGTGACGTCAGAGACTCCTCATGATAGGCTCTTGGCTCTAGGCAGCTAGCAAGGCTTGTTTGCGGTCTTTCTGCGTGGGAACACCTCTGCAAGCTTCTACACGACGTGGGATATCCATCCTCCAAAGGGGAAGTTTCTAGCCCTCTTCGTTCTTGCAGAATCCACAGCTTCTACCATCCGGTGGCAGCTTCTTTGCACCCTCAGCTGGCATTTCCTGGGCATCTGCCCAATCTCGACTTTGTCGCGACTCTTGGACTTGGTCCCCTTGTTCCACAGGTACTCCCGTCCGGAAATCCACTTTGGTTGCATTGCTGGTGTTGTTCTTTCTTGCAGAATCCCCCTATCACGACTTCTGTGCTCTCTGGGAAATATGGATGCACTTTACACCTACTTTTCAGGGTCTTGGGGTGGGCTATTTTTGTAACCCTCACTGTTTTCTTACAGTCCCAGCGACCCTCTACAAGCTCACATAGGTCTGGGGTCCATTCGTGGTTCGCATTCCACTTTTGGAGTATATGGTTTGTGTTGCACCTATACCTATGTGCTCCTATTGCAATCTATTGTAACTTTACATTGCTTGCATTACTTCCTTTTGCTATTACTGCATATTTTTGGTATTGTGTAGATATATCTTGTGTATATTTGGCATCCTCATACTGAGGGTACTCACTGAGATACTTTTGGCATATTGTCATAAAAATAAAGTACTTTTATTTTTAGTATATCTGTGTATTGTGTTTTCTTATGATATTGTGCATATGACACCAGTGGTATAGTAGGAGCTTTGCATGTCTCCTAGTTCAGCCTAAGCTGCTCAGCTATAGCTACCTTCTCTCAGCCTAAGCTGCTAGAAACACCTCTTCTACACTAATAAGAGATAACTGGACCTGGTGCAGAGTGTAAGTACCCCTTGGTACCACTACAAGCCAGGCCAGCCTCCTACATACATATTTCAGTGAAGTGTATTGATGGAACATATTTAATTGCAGTGTTTGATGGCACATATTTCAGTGAGGTGTTTTGGTGGCACATATTCCAATGCAGTGTTTTGGTGGTACATATTTCAGTGCAGTGTTTTGGTGTCACATATTTCAGTGCAGTATTTTGGTGTCACATATTTCAGTGCAGTATTTTGGTGGCACATATTTCAGTGAAGTGTTTGGTGGTACATATTTCAGTGAGGTGTTTTGGTGGCACATATTCCAATGCAGTGTTTTGGTGGTACATATTTCAGTGCAGTGTTTTGGTGTCACATATTTCAGTGAGGTGTTTTGGTGGCACATATTTCAGTGAAGTGTATTGATGGTACATATTTCAGTCAAGTGTTTGGTGGCACATATTTCAGTGAGGTGTTTTGGTGGCACATATTTCAGTGAGGTGTTTTGGTGGCACATATTTCAGTGCAGTGTTTTGGTGGTACATATTTCAGTGCAGTGTTTTGGTGGTACATATTTCAGTGCAGTGTTTTGGTGTCACATATTTCAGTGCAGTATTTTGGTGTCACATATTTCAGTGCAGTATTTTGGTGGCACATATTTCAGTGAAGTGTTTGGTGGTACATATTTCAGTGAGGTGTTTTGGTGGCACATATTCCAATGCAGTGTTTTGGTGGTACATATTTCAGTGCAGTGTTTTGGTGTCACATATTTCAGTGAGGTGTTTTGGTGGCACATATTTCAGTGAAGTGTATTGATGGTACATATTTCAGTCAAGTGTTTGGTGGCACATATTTCAGTGAGGTGTTTTGGTGGCACATATTTCAGTGAGGTGTTTTGGTGGCACATATTTCAGTGCAGTGTTTTGGTGTCACATATTTCAGTGCAGTATTTTGGTGGCACATATTTCAGTGAAGTGTTTGGTGGCACATATTTCAGAGAGGTGTTTTGGTGGCACATATTTCAGTGAAGTGTATTGATGGTACATATTTCAGTCAAGTGTTTGGTGGCACATATTTCAGTGAGGTGTTTTGGTGGTACATATTTCAGTGAGGTGTTTTGGTGGCACATATTTCAGTGAAGTGTTTTGGTGGCACATATTTCAGCGCAGAGAGTTGCTTGTGTGGTGCTTGGTGTTTTGATGGGGCTCTTTCTTTCAGTGTTTCTGATTCTGGCTCAGTATTTCATCGCTGCTCTCTTCAGGACAGTGCGTCCGTGGACCTTTAGGGTGTGTTGCTGTGTAGCTGCAGGTCCACAAGGGGTGGAGGTGGCTTCCTCTCCCTTGAGTCCTGTGTGGGCAGAGTGCAGCCCCCTCACAGCGCCCTGAGGGGTGCATTACTTCCCTCTGGCAGCATCTTTTGTGCTTGTGCTCGTTAGTGCCTGGGAACCACGGCGGTGCCAGAGGGGAGGACCACCTGAGGGCGAGGGGAGGGATGGAGGGGGCTCTGGAGAGGGGTGAAAGGCTGGACGGTGGTAACTCACAGCCCCTTTGGATGCTAAGACACCTTGGCTAGAGGCCAGGAGGGCGGTTGGAGGTTGGTCATAGACTCCATCTTTTCATGCAAACAAAATTAGAATTTTGAACCACATTTACAATGTTGGAATTCTGTTTGTAATGCCGTTCCTTGGCACCGGTTTGTTTATTTTTAAAGTTAGGACTCTGCACATTTTGTGAGGTAGAATAGGGCAGTGATTCACTGAAGTCCTGAGAGGGGCATTCTTGAGGGGGTGTGGTCGGGGTGGAGGGAGAGTGGAAGCCGCTGAGAGGAAGAGTCCTGTGAAGTCTCAGAGGGTGAGTGCAGCACCCTCTGGTTTGTGGGTACACTCCACCGGCTGGGGTGTCCTTGCTGTAGAAAGTACATTATGCACAGAAAGGAGCTCTAGCAGGGTCGATAGGGAACACAATTATAGCAGGATAAGGGTTATTTGTTGTTGGGAGAGGAATCTGAATACCTCCCTCGGACACGTTCACGTGCAGCGGTATTTTGCTATTTCCACCTAGACATTGCCTCCTCCAGATGGAGGAGCGCACATCCAAGTCACAAAGATCTTCCCCTTTGTCTTAAATTTAAACAAAAAAAGGAAGAGGTTTCGTGCAAGTGAAAACGATTTCACAAATCCATAATACTGTTTCCACTCAGTGCCCATTCCCTGCGGAGTCCAGTATATCACAGAGGAGGGGTCGCCCCCTGGGGAGTCCAGTATATCACAGAGGAGGGGTCGCCCCCTGCGGAGCCCAGTATATCACAGAGGAGGGGTTGATCCATGCGGAGTCCAGTATATCACAGAGGAGGGGTCGATCCCTGCGGAGTCCAGTATATCACAGAGGAGGGGTCGATCCCTGTGGAGTCCAGTATATCACAAAGGAGGGGTCGACCCCTGGGGAGTCCAGTATATCACAGATGAGGGGTCGACCCCTGCGGAGTCCAGTATATCACAGAGGAGGGGTCGCCCCCTGGGGAGTCCAGTATATCACAGAGGAGGGGTCGCCCCCTGCGGAGTCCCCAGTATATCACAGAGGAGGGGTCGCCCCCTGGGGAGTCCAGTATATCACAGAGGAGGGATCGCCCCCTGGGGAGTCCAGTATATCACAGAGGAGGGGTCGACCCCTGCGGAGTCCAGTATATCACAAAGGAGGGGTCGCCCCCTGGGGAGCCCAGTATATCACAGAGGAGGGGTCGCCCCCTGGGGAGTCCAGTATATCACAGAGGAGGGGTCGATCTCTGCGGAGTCCAGTATATCACAAAGGATGGGTCGCCCCCTGGGGAGCCCAGTATATCACAGAGGAGGGGTCGGGTCGCCCCCTGGGGAGTCCAGTATATCACAGAGGAGGGGTCGATCTCTGCGGAGTCCAGTATATCACAAAGGATGGGTCGCCCCCTGGGGAGCCCAGTATATCACAGAGGAGGGGTCGCCCCCTGGGGAGTCCAGTATATCACAGAGGAGGGGTCGCCCCCTGGGGAGTCCAGTATATCACAGAGGAGGGTCGACCCCTGCGGACTCCAGTATATCACAGAGGAGGGGTCGACCTCTGCAGACTCCAGTATATCACAGAGGAGGGGTCTCCCCTGGGGAGTCCAGTATATCACAGAGGAGGGGTCGCCCCCTGGGGAGTCCAGTATATCACAGAGGAGGGGTCGACCCCTGGGGAGTCCAGTATATCACAGAGGAGGGTCGACCCCTGCGGACTCCAGTATATCACAGAGGAGGGGTCGACCTCTGCAGACTCCAGTATATCACAGAGGAGGGGTCTCCCCTGGGGAGTCCAGTATATCACAGAGGAGGGGTCGCCCCCTGGGGAGTCCAGTATATCACAGAGGAGGGGTCGACCCCTGGGGAGTCCAGTATATCACAGAGGAGCGGTCGACCCCTGCGGACTCCAGTATATCACAGAGGAGGGGTCGACCCCTGCAGACTCCAGTATATCACAGAGGAGGGGTCTCCCCTGGGGAGTCCACTATATCACAGAGGAGGGGTCGCCCCCTGGGGAGTCCAGTATATCACAGAGGAGGGGTCTCCCCTGGGGAGTCCAGTATATCACAGAGGAGGGGTCGCCCCCTGGGGAGTCCAGTATATCACAGAGGAGGGGTCGACCCCTGGGGAGTCCAGTATATCACAGAGGAGGGGTCGCCCCCTGGGGAGTCCAGTATATCACAAAGGAGGGGTCGCCCCCTGGGGAGCCCAGTATATCACAGAGGAGGGGTCGCCTCCAGGGGAGTCCAGTATATCACAGAGGAGGGGTCGCCCCCTGCGGAGCCCAGTATATCACAGAGGAGGGGTTGATCCATGCGGAGTCCAGTATATCACAGAGGAGGGGTCGATCCCTGCGGAGTCCAGTATATCACAGAGGAGGGGTCGATCCCTGTGGAGTCCAGTATATCACAAAGGAGGGGTCGACCCCTGGGGAGTCCAGTATATCACAGATGAGGGGTCGACCCCTGCGGAGTCCAGTATATCACAGAGGAGGGGTCGCCCCCTGGGGAGTCCAGTATATCACAGAGGAGGGGTCGCCCCCTGCGGAGTCCCCAGTATATCACAGAGGAGGGGTCGCCCCCTGGGGAGTCCAGTATATCACAGAGGAGGGATCGCCCCCTGGGGAGTCCAGTATATCACAGAGGAGGGGTCGACCCCTGCGGAGTCCAGTATATCACAAAGGAGGGGTCGCCCCCTGGGGAGCCCAGTATATCACAGAGGAGGGGTCGCCCCCTGGGGAGTCCAGTATATCACAGAGGAGGGGTCGATCTCTGCGGAGTCCAGTATATCACAAAGGATGGGTCGCCCCCTGGGGAGCCCAGTATATCACAGAGGAGGGGTCGGGTCGCCCCCTGGGGAGTCCAGTATATCACAGAGGAGGGGTCGATCTCTGCGGAGTCCAGTATATCACAAAGGATGGGTCGCCCCCTGGGGAGCCCAGTATATCACAGAGGAGGGGTCGCCCCCTGGGGAGTCCAGTATATCACAGAGGAGGGGTCGCCCCCTGGGGAGTCCAGTATATCACAGAGGAGGGTCGACCCCTGCGGACTCCAGTATATCACAGAGGAGGGGTCGACCTCTGCAGACTCCAGTATATCACAGAGGAGGGGTCTCCCCTGGGGAGTCCAGTATATCACAGAGGAGGGGTCGCCCCCTGGGGAGTCCAGTATATCACAGAGGAGGGGTCGACCCCTGGGGAGTCCAGTATATCACAGAGGAGGGTCGACCCCTGCGGACTCCAGTATATCACAGAGGAGGGGTCGACCTCTGCAGACTCCAGTATATCACAGAGGAGGGGTCTCCCCTGGGGAGTCCAGTATATCACAGAGGAGGGGTCGCCCCCTGGGGAGTCCAGTATATCACAGAGGAGGGGTCGACCCCTGGGGAGTCCAGTATATCACAGAGGAGCGGTCGACCCCTGCGGACTCCAGTATATCACAGAGGAGGGGTCGACCCCTGCAGACTCCAGTATATCACAGAGGAGGGGTCTCCCCTGGGGAGTCCACTATATCACAGAGGAGGGGTCGCCCCCTGGGGAGTCCAGTATATCACAGAGGAGGGGTCGACCCCTGGGGAGTCCAGTATATCACAGAGGAGGGGTCGCCCCCTGGGGAGTCCAGTATATCACAAAGGAGGGGTCGCCCCCTGGGGAGCCCAGTATATCACAGAGGAGGGGTCGCCTCCAGGGGAGTCCAGTATATCACAGAGGAGGGGTCGACCCCTGGGGAGTCCAGTATATCACAGAGGAGGGGTCGCCCCCTGGGGAGTCCAGTATATCACAGAGGAGGGGTCGACCCCTGGGGAGTCCAGTATATCACAGAGGAGGGGTCGCCCCCTGGGGAGTCCAGTATATGACAAAGGAGGGGTCGCCCCCTGGGGAGCCCAGTATATCACAGAGGAGGGGCCGCCCCCTGGGGAGTCCAGTATATCACAGAGGAGGGGTCGATCCCTGCGGAGTCCATCCCTGCGGAGTCCAGTATATCACAAAGGAGGGGTCGCCCCCTGGGGAGCCCAGTATATCACAGAGGAGGGGTCGCCCCCTGGGGAGTCCAGTATATCACAGAGGAGGGGTCGCCCCCTGGGGAGTCAATTATATCAGAGGAGGGGTCACCCCCTGAGGAGTCCAGTATATCACAGAGAAGGGGTCGCCCCCTGGGGAGCCCAGTATATCACAGAGGAGGGGTCACCCCCTGGGGAGTCCAGTTTATCACAGAGGAGGGGTCGACCCCTGCGGAGTCAAGTATATCACAGAGGAGGGGTCGCCCCCTGCGGAGTCCAGTATATCACAGAGGAGGGGTCGCACCCTGGGGAGTCCAGTATATCCAGAGGAGGGGTCGACCCCTGCGGAGTCCAGTATATCACAGAGGAGGGGTCGCCCCCTGCGGAGTCCAGTATATCACAGAGGAGGGGTCGCACCCTGGGGAGTCCAGTATATCACAGAGGAGGGGTCCCCCCCTGGGGAGTCCAGTATATCACAGAGGAGGGGTCGCCCCCTGCGGAGTCCTGTATATCACAGAGGAGGGGTCACCCCCCTGGGGAGTCCAGTATATCACAGAGGAAGGGTCGCACCCTGGGGAGCCCAGTATATCACAGAGGAGGGGTCGCCCCCTGCGGAGTCCAGTATATCACAGAGGAGGGGTCACCCCCCTAGGGAGTCCAGTATATCACAGAGGAGGGGTCGCCCCCTGGGGAGTCCAGTATATCACAGAGGAGGGGTCGCCCCCTGGGGAGTCCAGTATATCACAGAGGAGGGGATCGCCCCCTGCGGAGTCCAGTATATCACAGAGGAGGGGTCACCCCCCTGGGGAGTCCAGTATATCACAGAGGAAGTGTCGCACCCTGGGGAGCCCAGTATATCACAGAGGAGGGGTCGCCCCCTGGGGAGTCCAGTATATCACAGAGGAGGGGTCGCCCCCTGGGGAGTCCAGTATATAACAGAGGAGGGGTCGCCCCCTGGGGAGTCCAGTATATCACAGAGGAGGGGTAGCCCCCTGGGGAATCCAGTATATCACAGAGGAGAAGTCGCCCCCTGGGGAGTCCAGTATATCACAGAGGAGGGGTCGACCCCTGGGGAGTCCAGTATATCACAGAGGAGGGGTCGCCCCCTGGGGAGCCCACTATATCACAGAGGAGGGGTCGCCCCCTGGGGAGTCCAGTATATCACAGAGGAGGGGTCGCCCCCTGCGGAGTCCAGTATATCACAAAGGAGAGATCGCCCCCTGCGGGGTCCAGTATATCACAGAGGAGGGGTCGATCCCTGCGGAGTCCAGTATATCACAGAGGAGGGGTCGACCCCTGCGGAGTCCAGTATATCACAGAGGAGGGGTCGCCCCCTGCGGAGTCCAGTATATCACAGAGGAGGGGTCGCACCCTGTGGAGTCCAGTATATCACAGAGGAGGGGTCGCCCCCTGGGGAGTCCAGTATATCACAGAGGAGGGGTCGCCCCCTGCGGAGTCCTGTATATCACAGAGGAGGGGTCACCCCCCTGGGGAGTCCAGTATATCACAGAGGAAGGGTCGCACCCTGGGGAGCCCAGTATATCACAGAGGAGGGGTCGCCCCCTGCGGAGTCCAGTATATCACAGAGGAGGGGTCACCCCCCTGGGGAGTCCAGTATATCACAGAGGAGGGGTCGCCCCCTGGGGAGTCCAGTATATCACAGAGGAGGGGTCGCCCCCTGGGGAGTCCAGTATATCACAGAGGAGGGGTCGCCCCCTGCGGAGTCCAGTATATCACAGAGGAGGGGTCACCCCCCTGGGGAGTCCAGTATATCACAGAGGAAGGGTCGCACCCTGGGGAGCCCAGTATATCACAGAGGAGGGGTCACCCCCTGGGGAGTCCAGTATATCACAGAGGAGGGGTCATCCCCTGGGGAGTCCAGTATATAACAGAGGAGGGGTCGCCCCCTGGGGAGTCCAGTATATCACAGAGGAGGGGTCGCCCCCTGGGGAGTCCAGTATATCACAGAGGAGGGGTCGCCCCCTGGGGAGTCCACTACATCACAGAGGAGGGTTCGCCCCCTGGGGAGTCCAGTATATCACAGAGGAGGGGTCGCACCCTGCGGAGTCCAGTATATCACAGAGGAGGGGTCGACCCCTGCGGACTCCAGTATATCACAGAGGAGCGGTCGACCCCTGCGGAGTCCAGTATATCACAGAGGAGGGGTCGCCCCTTGGGGAGTCCAGTATATCACAGAGGAGGGGTCGACCCCTGGGGAGTCCAGTATATCACAGAGGAGGGGTCGCCCCCTGGTGAGTCCAGTATATCACAGAGGAGGGGTCGACCCCTGGGGAGTCCAGTATATCACAGAGGAGGGGTCGCCCCCTGGGGAGCCCAGTATATCACAGAGGAGGGGTCGCCCCCTGGGGAGTCCAGTATATCACAGAGGAGGGGTCGCCCCCTGCGGAGTCCAGTATATCACAAAGGAGAGATCGACCCCTGCGGGGTCCAGTATATCACAGAGGAGGGGTCGATCCCTGCGGAGTCCAGTATATCACAGAGGAGGGGTCGCCCCCTGGGGAGTCCAGTATATCACAAAGGAGGGGTCGCCCCCTGGGGAGTCCAGTATATCACAGAGGAGGGGTCGCACCCTGGGGAGTCCAGTATATCACAAAGGAGGGATCGACCCCTGCGGAGTCCAGTATATCACAGAGGAGGGGTCGCCCCCTGGGGAGCCCAGTATATCACAGAGGAGGGGTCGCCCCCTGCGGACTCCAGGATATCACAGAGGAGGGGTCGACCCCTGCGGAGTCCAATATATCACAGAGGAGGGGTCGCCCCCTGCGGACTCCAGTATATCACAGAGGAGGGGTCGCCCCCTGCGGAGTCCAGTATATCACAGAGGAGGGGTCGCCCCCTGCGGAGTCCAGTATATCACAGAGGAGGGGTCGATCCCTGCGGAGTCCAGTATATCACAGAGGAGGGGTCGCCCCCTGGGGAGCCCAGTATATCACAGAGGAGGGGTCGCTCCCTGCGGACTCCAGTATATCACAGAGGAGGGGTCGACCCCTGCGGAGTCCAGTATATCACAGAGGAGGGGTCGCCCCCTGCGGACTCCAGTATATCACAGAGGAAGGGTCGACCCCTGCGGAGTCCAGTATATCACAGAGGAGGGGTCGCCCCCTGCGGAGTCCAGAATATCACAGAGGAGGGGTCACCCCCTGGGGAGTCCAGTATATCACAGAGGAGGGGTCGCCCCCTGGGGAGTCCAGTATATCACAGAGGAGGGGTCGCCCCCTGGGGAGTCCAGTATATCACAGAGGAGGGGTCGATCCCTGCGGTCTCCGGTATATCACAGAGGAGGGGTCGCCCCCTGGGGAGTCCAGTATATCACAGAGGAGGGGTCGACCCCTGCGGAGTCCAGTATATCACAGAGGAGGGGTCGCCCCCTGCGGAGTCCAGTATATCACAGAGGAGGGGTCGACCCCTGCGGAGTCCAGTATATCACAGAGGAGGGGTCGCCCCCTGGGGAGTCCAGTATATCACAAAGGAGGGGTCGCCCCCTGGGGAGTCCAGTATATCACAGAGGAGGGGTCGCCCCCTGGGGAGTCCAGTATATCACAGAGGAGGGGTCGCACCCTGCGGAGTCCAGTATATCACAGAGGAGGGGTCGACCCCTGCGGACTCCAGTATATCACAGAGGAGGGGTCGACCCCTGCGGAGTCCAGTATATCAAAGAGGAGGGGTCGCTCCCTGGGGAGTCCAGTATATCACAGAGGAGGGGTCGACCCCTGTGGAGTCCAGTATATCACAGAGGAGGGGTCGCCCCCTGGTGAGTCCAGTATATCACAGAGGAGGGGTCGACCCCTGGGGAGTCCAGTATATCACAGAGGAGGGGTCGCCCCCTGGGGAGCCCAGTATATCACAGAGGAGGGGTCGCCCCCTGGGGAGTCCAGTATATCACAAAGGAGAGATCGACCCCTGCGGGGTCCAGTATATCACAGAGGAGGGGTCGATCCCTGCGGAGTCCAGTATATCACAGAGGAGGGGTCGCCCCCTGGGGAGTCCAGTATATCACAAAGGAGGGGTCGCCCCCTGGGGAGTCCAGTATATCACAGAGGAGGGGTCGCACCCTGGGGAGTCCAGTATATAACAAAGGAGGGATCGACCCCTGCGGAGTCCAGTATATCACAGAGGAGGGGTCGCCCCCTGGGGAGCCCAGTATATCACAGAGGAGGGGTCGCCCCCTGCGGACTCCAGGATATCACAGAGGAGGGGTCGACCCCTGCGGAGTCCAATATATCACAGAGGAGGGGTCGCCCCCTGCGGACTCCAGTATATCACAGAGGAGGGGTCGCCCCCTGCGGAGTCCAGTATATCACAGAGGAGGGGTCGCCCCCTGCGGAGTCCAGTATATCACAGAGGAGGGGTCGATCCCTGCGGAGTCCAGTATATCACAGAGGAGGGGTCGCCCCCTGGGGAGCCCAGTATATCACAGAGGAGGGGTCGCTCCCTGCGGACTCCAGTATATCACAGAGGAGGGGTCGACCCCTGCGGAGTCCAGTATATCACAGAGGAGGGGTCGCCCCCTGCGGACTCCAGTATATCACAGAGGAAGGGTCGACCCCTGTGGAGTCCAGTATATCACAGAGGAGGGGTCGCCCCTGCGGAGTCCAGAATATCACAGAGGAGGGGTCACCCCCTGGGGAGTCCAGTATATCACAGAGGAGGGGTCGCCCCCTGGGGAGTCCAGTATATCACAGAGGAGGGGTCGATCCCTGCGGTCTCCGGTATATCACAGAGGAGGGGTCGCCCCCTGGGGAGTCCAGTATATCACAGAGGAGGGGTCGACCCCTGCGGAGTCCAGTATATCACAGAGGAGGGGTCGCCCCCTGCGGAGTCCAGTATATCACAGAGGAGGGGTCGACCCCTGCGGAGTCCAGTATATCACAGAGGAGGGGTCGCCCCCTGCGGAGTCCAGTATATCACAGAGGAGGGGTCGACCCCTGCGGAGTCCAGTATATCACAGAGGAGGGGTCGCCCCTTGGGGAGTCCAGTATATCACAGAGGAGGGGTCGCCCCCTGCGGAGTCCAGTATACCACAGAGGAGGGGTCGCCCCCCTGGGGAGTCCAGTATATCACAGAGGAGGGGTCGACCTCTGGGGAGTCCAGTATATCACAGAGGAGGGGTCGCCCCCTGCGGAGTCCAGTATATCACAGAGGAGGGGTCGACCCCTGCGGAGTCCAGTATATCACAGAGGAGGGGTCGCCCCATGGGGAGCCCAGTATATCACAGAGAAGGGGTCGCCCCCTGGGGAGTCCAGTATATCACAGAGGAGGGATCGCCCCCTGGGGAGCCCAGAATATCACAGAGGAGGGGTCGCCCCCTGGGGAGTCCAGTATAGCACAGAGGAGGGATAGCCCCCTGGGGAGCCCAGAATATCACAGAGGAGGGGTCGCCCCCTGGGGAGTCCAGTATAGCACAGAGGAGGGATCGCCCCCTGGGGAGTCCAGTATATCACAGAGGAGGGGTCGATCCCTGCGGAGTCCAGTATATCACAAAGGAGGGGTCGCCCCCTGGGGAGTCCAGTATATCACAGAGGAGGGATTGCCCCCTGGGGAGTCCAGTATATCACAGAGGAGGGATCGCCCCCTGGGGAGTCCAGTATATCACAGAGGAGGGGTCGATCCCTGCGGAGTCTAGTATATCACAAAGGAGGGGTCGCCCCCTGGGGAGTCCAGTATATCACAGAGGAGGGGTCGACCCCTGCGGAGTCCAGTATATCACAGAGGAGGGATCGCCCCCTGGGGAGTCCAGTATATCACAGAGGAGGGGTCGATCCCTGCAGAGTCCAGTATATCACAAAGGAGGGGTCGCCCCCTGGGGAGCCCAGTATATCACAGAGGAGGGGTCGCCCCCTGGGAAGTCCAGTATATCACAGAGGAGGGGTCGACCCCTGCGGAGTCCAGTATATAACAGAGGAGGGGTCGCCCCCTGGGGAGCCCAGTATATCACAGAGGAGGGGTCACCCCCTGGGGAGTCGAGTTTATCACAGAGGAGGGGTCGATCCCTCCGGAGTCCAGTATATCACAGAGGAAGGGTCGCACCCTGGGGAGCCCAGTATATCACAGAGGAGGGGTCGCCCCCTGGGGAGCCCATTATATCACAGAGGAGGGGTCACCCCCTGGGGAGTCCAGTTTATCACAGAGGAGGGGTCGACCCCTGCGGAGTCCAGTATATCACAGAGGAGGGGTCGCCCCCTGCGGACTCCAGTATATCACAGAGGAAGGGTCGACCCCTACGGAGTCCAGTATATCACAGAGGAGGCGTCGACCCCTGCGGAGTCCAGTATATCACAGAGGAGGGGTCGCCCCATGCGGAGTCCAGTATATCACAGAGGAGGGGTCGCCCCATGGGGAGCCCAGTATATCACAGAGGAGGGGTCGCCCCCTGGGGAGTCCAGTATATCACAGAGGAGGGATCGCCCCCTGGGGAGCCCAGAATATCACAGAGGAGGGGTCGCCCCCTGGGGAGTCCAGTATAGCACAGAGGAGGGATAGCCCCCTGGGGAGCCCAGAATATCACAGAGGAGGGGTCGCCCCCTGGGGAGTCCAGTATAGCACAGAGGAGGGATCGCCCCCTGGGGAGTCCAGTATATCACAGAGGAGGGGTCGATCCCTGCGGAGTCCAGTATATCACAAAGGAGGGGTCGCCCCCTGGGGAGTCCAGTATATCACAGAGGAGGGATTGCCCCCTGGGGAGTCCAGTATATCACAGAGGAGGGATCGCCCCCTGGGGAGTCCAGTATATCACAGAGGAGGGGTCGATCCCTGCGGAGTCTAGTATATCACAAAGGAGGGGTCGCCCCCTGGGGAGTCCAGTATATCACTGAGGAGGGGTCGACCCCTGCGGAGTCCAGTATATCACAGAGGAGGGATCGCCCCCTGGGGAGTCCAGTATATCACAGAGGAGGGGTCGATCCCTGCAGAGTCCAGTATATCACAAAGGAGGGGTCGCCCCCTGGGGAGCCCAGTATATCACAGAGGAGGGGTCGCCCCCTGGGAAGTCCAGTATATCACAGAGGAGGGGTCGACCCCTGGGGAGTCCAGTATATCACAGAGGAGGGGTCGATCCCTGCGGAGTCTAGTATATCACAAAGGAGGGGTCGCCCCCTGGGGAGTCCAGTATATAACAGAGGAGGGGTCGCCCCCTGGGGAGCCCAGTATATCACAGAGGAGGGATTGCCCCCTGGGGAGTCCAGTATATCACAGAGGAGGGATCGCCCCCTGGGGAGTCCAGTATATCACAGAGGAGGGGTCGATCCCTGCGGAGTCTAGTATATCACAAAGGAGGGGTCGCCCCCTGGGGAGTCCAGTATATAACAGAGGAGGGGTCGCCCCCTGGGGAGCCCAGTATATCACAGAGGAGGGGTCACCCCCTGGGGAGTCCAGTTTATCACAGAGGAGGGGTCGATCCCTCCGGAGTCCAGTATATCACAGAGGAAGGGTCGCACCGTGGGGAGCCCAGTATATCACAGAGGAGGGGTCGCCCCCTGGGGAGCCCATTATATCACAGAGGAGGGGTCACCCCCTGGGGAGTCCAGTTTATCACAGAGGAGGGGTCGACCCCTGCGGAGTCCAGTATATCACAGAGGAGGGGTCGCCCTCTGCGGACTCCAGTATATCACAGAGGAAGGGTCGACCCCTACGGAGTCCAGTATATCACAGAGGAGGCGTCGACCCCTGCGGAGTCCAGTATATCACAGAGGAGGGGTCGCCCCATGCGGACTCCAGTATATCACAGAGGAGGGGTCGCCCCCTGGGGAGCCCAGTATATCACAGAGGAGGGGTCGCCCCCTGGGGAGTCCAGTATATCACAGAGGAGGGGTCGCCCCCTGCGGAGTCCAGTATATCACAAAGGAGAGATCGACCCCTGCGGGGTCCAGTATATCACAGAGGAGGGGTCGATCCCTGCGGAGTCCAGTATATCACAGAGGAGGGGTCGCCCCCTGGGGAGTCCAGTATATCACAAAGGAGGGGTCGCCCCCTGGGGAGTCCAGTATATCACAGAGGAGGGGTCGCACCCTGGGGAGTCCAGTATATCACAAAGGAGGGATCGACCCCTGCGGAGTCCAGTATATCACAGAGGAGGGGTCGCCCCCTGGGGAGCCCAGTATATCACAGAGGAGGGGTCGCCCCCTGCGGACTCCAGGATATCACAGAGGAGGGGTCGACCCCTGCGGAGTCCAATATATCACAGAGGAGGTGTCGCCCCCTGCGGACTCAAGTATATCACAGAGGAGGGGTCGCCCCCTGCGGAGTCCAGTATATCACAGAGGAGGGGTCGCCCCCTGCGGAGTCCAGTATATCACAGAGGAGGGGTCGATCCCTGCGGAGTCCAGTATATCACAGAGGAGGGGTCACCCCCTGCGGACTCCAGTATATCACAGAGGAAGGGTCGACCCCTGTGGAGTCCAGTATATCACAGAGGAGGGGTCGCCCCCTGCGGATTCCAGAATATCACAGAGGAGGGGTCACCCCCTGGGGAGTCCAGTATATCACAGAGGAGGGGTCGCCCCCTGGGGAGTCCAGTATATCACAGAGGAGGGGTCGCCCCCTGGGGAGTCCAGTATATCACAGAGGAGGGGTCGATCCCTGCGGACTCCGGTATATCACAGAGGAGGGGTCGCCCCCTGGGGAGTCCAGTATATCACAGAGGAGGGGTCGACCCCTGCGGAGTCCAGTATATCACAGAGGAGGGGTCGCCCCCTGCGGAGTCCAGTATATCACAGAGGAGGGGTCGACCCCTGCGGAGTCCAGTATATCACAGAGGAGGGGTCGCCCCTTGGGGAGTCCAGTATATCACAGAGGAGGGGTCGCCCCCTGGGGAGTCCAGTATATCACAGAGGAGGGGTCGCCCCTTGGGGAGTCCAGTATATCACAGAGGAGGGGTCGCCCCCTGCGGAGTCCAGTATATCACAGAGGAGGGGTCGCCCCCCTGGGAAGTCCAGTATATCACAGAGGAGGGGTCGCCCCCTGCGGAGTCCAGTATATCACAAAGGAGGGGTCGCCCCCTGCGGAGTCCAGTATATCACAGAGGAGGGGTCGACCCCTGCGGAGTCCAGTATATCACAGAGGAGGGGTCGCCCCCTGGGGAGTCCAGTATATCACAGAGGAGGGGTCGCCCCCTGGGGAGTCCAGTATATCACAAAGGAGGGGTCGCCCCCTGGGGAGTCCAGTATATCACAGAGGAGGGGTCGCCCCCTGGGGAGTCTAGTATACCACAGAGGAGGGGTCGCCCCCCTGGGGAGTCCAGTATATCACAGAGGAGGGGTCGCCCCCTGCGGAGTCCAGTATATCACAGAGGAGGGGTCGCCCCCTGCGGAGTCCAGTATATCACAGAGGAGGGGTCGCCCCCTGCGGAGTCCAGTATATCACAGAGGAGGGGTCGACCCCTGCGGAGTCCAGTATATCACAAAGGAGGGGTCGCCCCCTGGGGAGTCCAGTATATCACAGAGGAGGGGTCGACCCCTGCGGAGTCCAGTATATCACAAAGGAGGGGTCGCCCCCTGGGGAGCCCAGTATATCACAGAGGAGGGGTCGACCCCTGCGGAGTCCAGTATGTCACAGAGGAGGGGTCGCCCCCCTGGGGAGTCCAGTATATCACAGAGGAGGGGTCGACCCCTGCGGAGTCCAGTATATCACAGAGGAGGGGTCGCCCCCCTGGGGAGTCCAGTATATAACAGAGGAGGGGTCGCCCCCTGGGGAGTCCAGTATATCACAGAGGAGGGGTCGCCCCCTGGGGAGTCCAGTATATCACAGAGGAGGGGTCGCCCGCTGGGGAGCCCAGTATATCACAGAGGAGGGGTCGCCCCATGGGGAGCCCAGTATATCACAGAGGAGGGGTCGCCCCCTGGGGAGTCCAGTATATCACAGAGGAGGGATCGCCCCCTGGGGAGCCCAGAATATCACAGAGGAGGGGTCGCCCCCTGGGGAGTCCAGTATAGCACAGAGGAGGGCTAGCCCCCTGGGGAGCCCAGAATATCACAGAGGAGGGATCGCCCCCTGGGGAGTCCAGTATATCACAGAGGAGCTGTTGATCCCTGCGGAGTCCAGTATATCACAAAGGAGGGGTCGCCTCCTGGGGAGTCCAGTATATCACAGAGGAGGGATTGCCCCCTGGGGAGTCCAGTATATCACAGAGGAGGGATCGCCCCCTGGGGAGTCCAGTATATCACAGAGGAGGGGTCGATCCCTGCGGAGTCTAGTATATCACAAAGGAGGGGTCGCCCCCTGGGGAGTCCAGTATATCACAGAGGAGGGGTCGACCCCTGCGGAGTCCAGTATATCACAGAGGAGGGATCGCCCCCTGGGGAGTCCAGTATATCACAGAGGAGGGGTCGATCCCTGCAGAGTCCAGTATATCACAAAGGAGGGGTCGCCCCCTGGGGAGCCCAGTATATCACAGAGGAGGGGTCGCCCCCTGGGAAGTCCAGTATATCACAGAGGAGGGGTCGACCCCTGCGGAGTCCAGTATATAACAGAGGAGGGGTCGCCTCCTGGGGAGCCCAGTATATCACAGAGGAGGGGTCACCCCCTGGGGAGTCCAGTTTATCACAGAGGAGGGGTCGATCCCTCCGGAGTCCAGTATACAACAGAGGAAGGGTCGCACCCTGGGGAGCCCAGTATATCACAGAGGAGGGGTCGCCCCCTGGGGAGCCCATTATATCACAGAGGAGGGGTCACCCCCTGGGGAGTCCAGTTTATCACAGAGGAGGGGTCGACCCCTGCGGAGTCCAGTATATCACAGAGGAGGGGTCGCCCCCTGCGGACTCCAGTATATCACAGAGGAAGGGTCGACCCCTACGGAGTCCAGTATATCACAGAGGAGGCGTCGACCCCTGCGGAGTCCAGTATATCACAGAGGAGGGGTCGCCCCATGCGGACTCCAGCATATCACAGAGGAAGGGTCGACCCCTGCGGAGTCCAGTATATCACAGAGGAGGTTTCGACCCCTGCGGAGTCCAGTATATCAGAGAGGAGGGGTCACCCCCTGGGGAGTCCAGTATATCACAGAGGAGGGGTCGCCCCTTGGGGAGTCCAGTATATCACAGAGGAGGGGTCGCCCCCTGGGGAGTCCAGTGTATCACAGAGGAGGGGTCGTCCCCTGGGGAGTCCAGTATATCACAGAGGAGGGGTCGATCCCTGCGGACTCCGGTATCACAGAGGAGGGGTCACCCCCTGGGGAGTCCAGTATATCACAGAGGAGGGGTCGACCCCTGCGGAGTCCAGTATATCACAGAGGAGGGGTCGCCCCCTGCGGAGTCCAGTATATCACAGAGGAGGGGTCGACCCCTGCGGAGTCCAGTATATCACAGAGGAGGGGTCGCCCCCTGGGGAGTCCAGTATATCACAGAGGAGGGGTCACCCCCTGGGGAGTCCAGTATATCACAAAGGAGGGGTCTCCCCCTGGGGAGTCCAGTATATCACATAGGAGGGGTCGCCCCCTGCGGAGTCCAGTATATCACAGAGGAGGGGTCGCCCCCCTGGGGAGTCCAGTATATCACAGAGGAGGGGTCGACCCCTGCGGAGTCCAGTATATCACAAAGGAGGGGTCGCCCCCTGCGGAGTCCAGTATATCACAGAGGAGGGGTCGACCCCTGCGGAGTCCAGTATATCACAGAGGAGGGGTCACCCCCTGGGGAGTCCAGTATATCACAGAGGAGGGGTCGCCCCCTGGGGAGTCCAGTATATCACAAAGGAGGGGTCGCCCCCTGGGGAGTCCAGTATATCACAGAGGAAGGGTCGACCCCTGCGGAGTCCAGTATATTACAGAGGAGGGGTCGCCCCCTGGGGAGCCCATTATATCACAGAGGAGGGGTCACCCCCTGGGGAGTCCAGTTTATCACAGAGGAGGGGTCGACCCCTGCGGAGTCCAGTATATCACAGAGGAGGGGTCGCCCCCTGCGGACTCCAGTATATCACAGAGGAAGGGTCGACCCCTACGGAGTCCAGTATATCACAGAGGAGGCGTCGACCCCTGCGGAGTCCAGTATATCACAGAGGAGGGGTCGCCCCATGCGGACTCCAGCATATCACAGAGGAAGGGTCGACCCCTGCGGAGTCCAGTATATCACAGAGGAGGTTTCGACCCCTGCGGAGTCCAGTATATCAGAGAGGAGGGGTCACCCCCTGGGGAGTCCAGTATATCACAGAGGAGGGGTCGCCCCTTGGGGAGTCCAGTATATCACAGAGGAGGGGTCGCCCCCTGGGGAGTCCAGTGTATCACAGAGGAGGGGTCGTCCCCTGGGGAGTCCAGTATATCACAGAGGAGGGGTCGATCCCTGCGGACTCCGGTATCACAGAGGAGGGGTCACCCCCTGGGGAGTCCAGTATATCACAGAGGAGGGGTCGACCCCTGCGGAGTCCAGTATATCACAGAGGAGGGGTCGCCCCCTGCGGAGTCCAGTATATCACAGAGGAGGGGTCGACCCCTGCGGAGTCCAGTATATCACAGAGGAGGGGTCGCCCCCTGGGGAGTCCAGTATATCACAGAGGAGGGGTCACCCCCTGGGGAGTCCAGTATATCACAAAGGAGGGGTCTCCCCCTGGGGAGTCCAGTATATCACATAGGAGGGGTCGCCCCCTGCGGAGTCCAGTATATCACAGAGGAGGGGTCGCCCCCCTGGGGAGTCCAGTATATCACAGAGGAGGGGTCGACCCCTGCGGAGTCCAGTATATCACAAAGGAGGGGTCGCCCCCTGCGGAGTCCAGTATATCACAGAGGAGGGGTCGACCCCTGCGGAGTCCAGTATATCACAGAGGAGGGGTCACCCCCTGGGGAGTCCAGTATATCACAGAGGAGGGGTCGCCCCCTGGGGAGTCCAGTATATCACAAAGGAGGGGTCGCCCCCTGGGGAGTCCAGTATATCACAGAGGAAGGGTCGACCCCTGCGGAGTCCAGTATATTACAGAGGAGGGGTCGCCCCCCTGGGGAGTCCAGTATATCACAGAGGAGGGATTGCCCCCTGGGGAGTCCAGTATATCACAGAGGAGGGATCGCCCCCTGGGGAGTCCAGTATATCACAGAGGAGGGGTCGATCCCTGCGGAGTCTAGTATATCACAAAGGAGGGGTCGCCCCCTGGGGAGTCCAGTATATCACAGAGGAGGGGTCGCCCCCTGCCGAGTCCAGTATATCACAGAGGAGGGATCGCCCCCTGGGGAGTCCAGTATATCACAGAGGAGGGGTCGCCCCCCTGGGGAGTCCAGTATATCACAGAGGAGGGGTCGCCCCCTGGGGAGTCCAGTATATCACAGAGGAGGGGTCGCCCCCTGGGGAGTCCAGTATATCACAGAGGAGGGGTCGCCCGCTGGGGAGCCCAGTATATCACAGAGGAGGGGTCGCCCCATTGGGAGCCCAGTATATCACAGAGGAGGGGTCGCCCCCTGGGGAGTCCAGTATATCACAGAGGAGGGATCGCCCCCTGGGGAGCCCAGAATATCACAGAGGAGGGGTCGCCCCCTGGGGAGTCCAGTATAGCACAGAGGAGGGCTAGCCCCCTGGGGAGCCCAGAATATCACAGAGGAGGGATCGCCCCCTGGGGAGTCCAGTATATCACAGAGGAGGGGTCGATCCCTGCGGAGTCCAGTATATCACAAAGGAGGGGTCGCCCCCTGGGGAGTCCAGTATATCACAGAGGAGGGATTGCCCCCTGGGGAGTCCAGTATATCACAGAGGAGGGATCGCCCCCTGGGGAGTCCAGTATATCACAGAGGAGGGGTCGATCCCTGCGGAGTCTAGTATATCACAAAGGAGGGGTCGCCCCCTGGGGAGTCCAGTATATCACAGAGGAGGGGTCGACCCCTGCGGAGTCCAGTATATCACAGAGGAGGGATCGCCCCCTGGGGAGTCCAGTATATCACAGAGGAGGGGTCGATCCCTGCAGAGTCCAGTATATCACAAAGGAGGGGTCGTCCCCTGGGGAGCCCAGTATATCACAGAGGAGGGGTCGCCCCCTGGGAAGTCCAGTATATCACAGAGGAGGGGTCGACCCCTGCGGAGTCCAGTATATAACAGAGGAGGGGTCGCCCCCTGGGGAGCCCAGTATATCACAGAGGAGGGGTCACCCCCTGGGGAGTCCAGTTTATCACAGAGGAGGGGTCGATCCCTCCGGAGTCCAGTATATCACAGAGGAAGGCTCGCACCCTGGGGAGCCCAGTATATCACAGAGGAGGGGTCGCCCCCTGGGGAGCCCATTATATCACAGAGGAGGGGTCACCCCCTGGGGAGTCCAGTTTATCACAGAGGAGGGGTCGACCCCTGCGGAGTCCAGTATATCACAGAGGAGGGGTCGCCCCCTGCGGACTCCAGTATATCACAGAGGAAGGGTCGACCCCTACGGAGTCCAGTATATCACAGAGGAGGCGTCGACCCCTGCGGAGTCCAGTATATCACAGAGGAGGGGTCGCCCCCTGGGGAGTCCAGTATATCACAAAGGAGGGGTCGCCCCCTGGGGAGTCCAGTATATCACAGAGGAAGGGTCGACCCCTGCGGAGTCCAGTATATTACAGAGGAGGGGTCGCCCCCCTGGGGAGTCCAGTATATCACAGAGGAGGGATTGCCCCCTGGGGAGTCCAGTATATCACAGAGGAGGGATCGCCCCCTGGGGAGTCCAGTATATCACAGAGGAGGGGTCGATCCCTGCGGAGTCTAGTATATCACAAAGGAGGGGTCGCCCCCTGGGGAGTCCAGTATATCACAGAGGAGGGGTCGCCCCCTGCCGAGTCCAGTATATCACAGAGGAGGGATCGCCCCCTGGGGAGTCCAGTATATCACAGAGGAGGGGTCGCCCCCCTGGGGAGTCCAGTATATCACAGAGGAGGGGTCGCCCCCTGGGGAGTCCAGTATATCACAGAGGAGGGGTCGCCCCCTGGGGAGTCCAGTATATCACAGAGGAGGGGTCGCCCGCTGGGGAGCCCAGTATATCACAGAGGAGGGGTCGCCCCATTGGGAGCCCAGTATATCACAGAGGAGGGGTCGCCCCCTGGGGAGTCCAGTATATCACAGAGGAGGGATCGCCCCCTGGGGAGCCCAGAATATCACAGAGGAGGGGTCGCCCCCTGGGGAGTCCAGTATAGCACAGAGGAGGGCTAGCCCCCTGGGGAGCCCAGAATATCACAGAGGAGGGATCGCCCCCTGGGGAGTCCAGTATATCACAGAGGAGGGGTCGATCCCTGCGGAGTCCAGTATATCACAAAGGAGGGGTCGCCCCCTGGGGAGTCCAGTATATCACAGAGGAGGGATTGCCCCCTGGGGAGTCCAGTATATCACAGAGGAGGGATCGCCCCCTGGGGAGTCCAGTATATCACAGAGGAGGGGTCGATCCCTGCGGAGTCTAGTATATCACAAAGGAGGGGTCGCCCCCTGGGGAGTCCAGTATATCACAGAGGAGGGGTCGACCCCTGCGGAGTCCAGTATATCACAGAGGAGGGATCGCCCCCTGGGGAGTCCAGTATATCACAGAGGAGGGGTCGATCCCTGCAGAGTCCAGTATATCACAAAGGAGGGGTCGTCCCCTGGGGAGCCCAGTATATCACAGAGGAGGGGTCGCCCCCTGGGAAGTCCAGTATATCACAGAGGAGGGGTCGACCCCTGCGGAGTCCAGTATATAACAGAGGAGGGGTCGCCCCCTGGGGAGCCCAGTATATCACAGAGGAGGGGTCACCCCCTGGGGAGTCCAGTTTATCACAGAGGAGGGGTCGATCCCTCCGGAGTCCAGTATATCACAGAGGAAGGCTCGCACCCTGGGGAGCCCAGTATATCACAGAGGAGGGGTCGCCCCCTGGGGAGCCCATTATATCACAGAGGAGGGGTCACCCCCTGGGGAGTCCAGTTTATCACAGAGGAGGGGTCGACCCCTGCGGAGTCCAGTATATCACAGAGGAGGGGTCGCCCCCTGCGGACTCCAGTATATCACAGAGGAAGGGTCGACCCCTACGGAGTCCAGTATATCACAGAGGAGGCGTCGACCCCTGCGGAGTCCAGTATATCACAGAGGAGGGGTCGCCCCATGCGGACTCCAGCATATCACAGAGGAAGGGTCGACCCCTGTGGAGTCCAGTATATCACAGAGGAGGTTTCGACCCCTGCGGAGTCCAGTATATGAGAGAGGAAGGGTCACCCCCTGGGGAGTCCAGTATATCACAGAGGAGGGGTCGCCCCTTGGGGAGTCCAGTATATCACAGAGGAGGGGTCGCCCCCTGGGGAGTCCAGTGTATCACAGAGGAGGGGTCGTCCCCTGGGGAGTCCAGTATATCACAGAGGAGGGGTCGATCCCTGCGGACTCCGGTATATCACAGAGGAGGGGTCACCCCCTGGGGAGTCCAGTATATCACAGAGGAGGGGTCGACCCCTGCGGAGTCCAGTATATCACAGAGGAGGGGTCGCCCCTGCGGAGTCCAGTATATCACAGAGGAGGGGTCGACCCCTGCGGAGTCCAGTATATCACAGAGGAGGGGTCGCCCCCTGGGGAGTCCAGTATATCACAGAGGAGGGGTCACCCCCTGGGGAGTCCAGTATATCACAAAGGAGGGGTCTCCCCCTGGGGAGTCCAGTATATCACATAGGAGGGGTCGCCCCCTGCGGAGTCCAGTATATCACAGAGGAGGGGTCGCCCCCCTGGGGAGTCCAGTATATCACAGAGGAGGGGTCGACCCCTGCGGAGTCCAGTATATCACAAAGGAGGGGTCGCCCCCTGCGGAGTCCAGTATATCACAGAGGAGGGGTCGACCCCTGTGGAGTCCAGTATATCACAGAGGAGGGGTCGCCCTCTGGGGAGTCCAGTATATCACAGAGGAGGGGTCGCCCCCTGGGGAGTCCAGTATATCACAAAGGAGGGGTCGCCCCCTGGGGAGTCCAGTATATCACAGAGGAAGGGTCGACCCCTGCGGAGTCCAGTATATTACAGAGGAGGGGTCGCCCCCCTGGGGAGTCCAGTATATCACAGAGGAAGGGTCGACCCCTACGAAGTCCAGTATATCACAGAGGAGGCGTCGACCCCTGCGGAGTCCAGTATATCACAGAGGAGGGGTCGCCCCATGCGGACTCTAGCATATCACAGAGGAAGGGTCGACCCCTGCGGAGTCCAGTATATCACAGAGGAGGTTTCGACCCCTGCGGAGTCCAGTATATCAGAGAGGAGGGGTCACCCCCTGGGGAGTCCAGTATATCACAGAGGAGGGGTCGCCCCTTGGGGAGTCCAGTATATCACAGAGGAGGGGTCGCCCCCTGGGGAGTCCAGTGTATCACAGAGGAGGGGTCGTCCCCTGGGGAGTCCAGTATATCACAGAGGAGGGGTCGATCCCTGCGGACTCCGGTATATCACAGAGGAGGGGTCACCCCCTGGGGAGTCCAGTATATCACAGAGGAGGGGTCGACCCCTGCGGAGTCCAGTATATCACAGAGGAGGGGTCGCCCCTGCGGAGTCCAGTATATCACAGAGGAGGGGTCGACCCCTGCGGAGTCCAGTATATCACAGAGGAGGGGTCGCCCCCTGGGGAGTCCAGTATATCACAGAGGAGGGGTCACCCCCTGGGGAGTCCAGTATATCACAAAGGAGGGGTCTCCCCCTGGGGAGTCCAGTATATCACATAGGAGGGGTCGCCCCCTGTGGAGTCCAGTATATCACAGAGGAGGGGTCGCCCCCCTGGGGAGTCCAGTATATCACAGAGGAGGGGTCGACCCCTGCGGAGTCCAGTATATCACAAAGGAGGGGTCGCCCCCTGCGGAGTCCAGTATATCACAGAGGAGGGGTCGACCCCTGCGCAGTCCAGTATATCACAGAGGAGGGGTCGCCCCCTGGGGAGTCCAGTATATCACAGAGGAGGGGTCGCCCCCTGGGGAGTCCAGTATATCACAAAGGAGGGGTCGCCCCCTGGGGAGTCCAGTATATCACAGAGGAAGGGTCGACCCCTGCGGAGTCCAGTATATTACAGAGGAGGGGTCGCCCCCCTGGGGAGTCCAGTATATCACAGAGGAGGGATCGCCCCCTGGGGAGTCCAGTATATCACAGAGGAGGGGTCGATCCCTGCGGAGTCTAGTATATCACAAAGGAGGGGTCGCCCCCTGGGGAGTCCAGTATATCACAGAGGAGGGGTCGACCCCTGCGGAGTCCAGTATATCACAGAGGAGGGATCGCCCCCTGGGGAGTCCAGTATATCACAGAGGAGGGGTCGATCCCTGCAGAGTCCAGTATATCACAAAGGAGGGGTCGCCCCCTGGGGAGCCCAGTATATTACAGAGGAGGGGTTGCCCCCTGGGAAGTCCAGTATATCACAGAGGAGGGGTCGACCCCTGCGGAGTCCAGTATATAACAGAGGAGGGGTCGCCCCCTGGGGAGCCCAGTATATCACAGAGGAGGGGTCACCCCCTGGGGAGTCCAGTTTATCACAGAGGAGGGGTCGATCCCTCCGGAGTCCAGTATATCACAGAGGAAGGGTCGCACCCTGGGGAGCCCAGTATATCACAGAGGAGGGGTCGCCCCCTGGGGAGCCCATTATATCACAGAGGAGGGGTCACCCCCTGGGGAGTCCAGTTTATCACAGAGGAGGGGTCGACCCCTGCGGAGTCCAGTATATCACAGAGGAGGGGTCGCCCCCTGCAGACTCCAGTATATCACAGAGGAAGGGTCGACCCCTACGGAGTCCAGTATATCACAGAGGAGGCGTCGACCCCTGCGGATTCCAGTATATCACAGAGGAGGGGTCGCCCCCTGCGGACTCCAGTATATCACAGAGGAAGGGTCGACCCCTGCGGAGTCCAGTATATCACAGAGGAGGGGTCGACCCCTGCGGAGTCCAGTATATCACAGAGGAGGGGTCACCCCCTGGGGAGTCCAGTATATCACAGAGGAGGGGTCGCCCCTTGGGGAGTCCAGTATATCACAGAGGAGGGGTCGCCCCCTGGGGAGTCCAGTATATCACAGAGGAGGGGTCGCCCCCTGGGGAGTCCAGTATATCACAGAGGAGGGGTCGATCCCTGCGGACTCCGGTATATCACAGAGAAGGGGTCACCCCCTGGGGAGTCCAGTATATCACAGAGGAGGGGTCGACCCCTGCGGAGTCCAGTATATCACAGAGGAGGGGTCGCCCCCTGCGGAGTCCAGTATATCACAGAGGAGGGGTCGACCCCTGCGGAGTCCAGTATATCACAAAGGAGGGGTCGCCCCCTGGGGAGCCCAGTATATCACAAAGGAGGGGTCGACCCCTGCGGAGTCCAGTCTATAACAGAGGAGGGGTCGCCCCCTGGGGAGCCCAGTATATCACAGAGGAGGGGTCACCCCCTGGGGAGTCCAGTTTATCACAGAGGAGGGGTCGATCCCTCCGGAGTCCAGTATATCACAGAGGAAGGGTCGCACCCTGGGGAGCCCAGTATATCACAGAGGAGGGGTCGCCCCCTGGGGACCCCAGTATATCACAGAGGAGGGGTCACCCCCTGGGGAGTCCAGTTTATCACAGAGGAGGGGTCGATCCCTGCGGAGTCCAGTATATCACAAAGGAGGGGTCGCCCCCTGGGGAGCCCAGTATATCACAGAGGAGGGGTCGCCCCCTGGGGAGTCCAGTACATCACAAAGGAGGGGTCGCCCCCTGGGGAGTCCAGTATATCACAGAGGAGGGGTCACCCCCTGGGGAGTCCAGTATATCACAGAGGAGGGATCGACCCCTGCGGAGTCCAGTATATCACAGAGGAGGGGTCACCCCCTGCGGAGTCCAGTATATCACAGAGGAGGGGTCGACCCCTGCGGAGTCCAGTATATCACAGAGGAGGGGTCGCCCCCTGGGGAGTCCAGTATATCACAGAGGAGGGGTCGCCCCCTGGGGAGTCCAGTATATCACAAAGGAGGGGTCGCCCCCTGGGGAGTCCAGTATATCACAGAGGAGGAGTCGCCCCCTGCGGAGTCCAGTATATCACAGAGGAGGGGTCGCCCCCCTGGGGAGTCCAGTATATCACAGAGGAGGGGTCGACCCCTGCGGAGTCCAGTATATCACAGAGGAGGCGTCGACCCCTGCGGAGTCCAGTATATCACAGAGGAGGGGTCGCCCCCTGCGGACTCCAGTATATCACAGAGGAAGGGTCGACCCCTGCGGAGTCCAGTATATCACAGAGGAGGGGTCGACCCCTGCGGAGTCCAGTATATCACAGAGGAGGGGTCACCCCCTGGGGAGTCCAGTATATCACAGAGGAGGGGTCGCCCCTTGGGGAGTCCAGTATATCACAGAGGAGGGGTCGCCCCCTGGGGAGTCCAGTATATCACAGAGGAGGGGTCGCCCCCTGGGGAGTCCAGTATATCACAGAGGAGGGGTCGATCCCTGCGGACTCCGGTATATCACAGAGAAGGGGTCACCCCCTGGGGAGTCCAGTATATCACAGAGGAGGGGTCGACCCCTGCGGAGTCCAGTATATCACAGAGGAGGGGTCGCCCCCTGCGGAGTCCAGTATATCACAGAGGAGGGGTCGACCCCTGCGGAGTCCAGTATATCACAAAGGAGGGGTCGCCCCCTGGGGAGCCCAGTATATCACAGAGGAGGGGTCGCCCCCTGGGGAGCCCAGTATATCACAGAGGAGGGGTCGCCCCCTGGGGAGTCCAGTATATCACAGAGGAGGGATCGCCCCCTGGGGAGTCCAGTATATCACAGAGGAGGGATCGCCCCCTGGGGAGCCCAGAATATCACAGAGGAGGGGTCGCCCCCTGGGGAGTCCAGTATATCACAGAGGAGGGATCGCCCCCTGGGGAGCCCAGAATATCACAGAGGAGGGGTCGCCCCCTGGGGAGTCCAGTATATCACAGAGGAGGGGTCGACCCCTGCGGAGTCCAGTCTATAACAGAGGAGGGGTCGCCCCCTGGGGAGCCCAGTATATCACAGAGGAGGGGTCACCCCCTGGGGAGTCCAGTTTATCACAGAGGAGGGGTCGATCCCTCCGGAGTCCAGTATATCACAGAGGAAGGGTCGCACCCTGGGGAGCCCAGTATATCACAGAGGAGGGGTCGCCCCCTGGGGACCCCAGTATATCACAGAGGAGGGGTCACCCCCTGGGGAGTCCAGTTTATCACAGAGGAGGGGTCGATCCCTGCGGAGTCCAGTATATCACAAAGGAGGGGTCGCCCCCTGGGGAGCCCAGTATATCACAGAGGAGGGGTCGCCCCCTGGGGAGTCCAGTACATCACAAAGGAGGGGTCGCCCCCTGGGGAGTCCAGTATATCACAGAGGAGGGGTCACCCCCTGGGGAGTCCAGTATATCACAGAGAAGGGGTCGACCCCTGCGGAGTCCAGTATATCACAGAGGAGGGGTCGGCCCCTGCGGAGTCCAGTATATCACAGAGGAGGGGTCGACCCCTGCGGAGTCCAGTATATCACAGAGGAGGGGTCGCCCCCTGGGGAGTCCAGTATATCACAGAGGAGGGGTCGCCCCCTGGGGAGTCCAGTATATCACAAAGGAGGGGTCGCCCCCTGGGGAGTCCAGTATATCACAGAGGAGGAGTTGCCCCCTGCGGAGTCCAGTATATCACAGAGGAGGGGTCGCCCCCCTGGGGAGTCCAGTATATCACAGAGGAGGGGTCGACCCCTGCGGAGTGCAGTATATCACAAAGGAGGGGTCGCCCCCTGGGGAGCCCAGTATATCACAGAGGAGGGGTCGCCCCCTGGGGAGCCCAGTATATCACAGAGGAGGGGTCGCCCCCTGGGGAGTCCAGTATATCACAGAGGAGGGATCGCCCCCTGGGGAGTCCAGTATATCACAGAGGAGGGATCGCCCCCTGGGGAGCCCAGAATATCACAGAGGAGGGGTCGCCCCCTGGGGAGTCCAGTATATCACAGAGGAGGGATCGCCCCCTGGGGAGCCCAGAATATCACAGAGGAGGGGTCGCCCCCTGGGGAGTCCAGTATATCACAGAGGAGGGATCGCCCCCTGGGGAGTCCAGTATATCACAGAGGAGGGGTCGCCCCCTGGGGAGTCCAGTATATCACAGAGGAGGGGTCGACCCCTGCGGAGTCCAGTCTATAACAGAGGAGGGGTCGCCCCCTGGGGAGCCCAGTATATCACAGAGGAGGGGTCACCCCCTGGGGAATCCAGTTTATCACAGAGGAGGGGTCGATCCCTCCGGAGTCCAGTATATCACAGAGGAAGGGTCGCACCCTAGGGAGCCCAGTATATCACAGAGGAGGGGTCGCCCCCTGGGGACCCCAGTATATCACAGAGGAGGGGTCACCCCCTGGGGAGTCCAGTTTATCACAGAGGAGGGGTCGATCCCTGCGGAGTCCAGTATATCACAAAGGAGGGGTCGCCCCCTGGGGAGCCCAGTATATCACAGAGGAGGGGTCGCCCCCTGGGGAGTCCAGTACATCACAAAGGAGGGGTCGCCCCCTGGGGAGTCCAGTATATCACAGAGGAGGGATTGCCCCCTGGGGAGTCCAGTATATCATAAAGGAGGAATCGCCCCCTGGGGAGTCCAGTATATCACAGAGGAGGGGTCGATCCCTGCGGAGTCCAGTATATCACAAAGGAGGGGTCGCCCCCTGGGGAGTCCAGTATATCACAGAGGAGGGGTCGACCCCTGTGGAGTCCGGTATATCACAGAGGAGGGATCGCCCCCTGGGGAGTCCAATATATCACAGAGGAGGGGTCGATCCCTGCGGAGTCCAGTATATCACAAAGGAGGGGTCACCCCCTGGGGAGCCCAGTATATCACAGAGGAGGGGTCGCCCCCTGGGGAGTCCAGTATATCACAGAGGAGGGGTCGACCCCTGCGGAGTCCAGTATATCACAGAGGAGGGGTCGATCCCTGCGGAGTCCAGTATATCACAAAGGAGGGGTCGCCCCCTGGGGAGTCCAGTATATCACAGAGGAGGGGTCGCCCCCTGGGGAGTCCAGTATATCACAGAGGAGGGGTCGACCCGTGTGGAGTCCAGTATATCACAGAGGAGGGATCCCCTCCTGGGGAGTCCAGTATATTACAGAGGAGGGGTCGACCCCTGCGGACTCCAGTATATCACAGAGGAGGGGTCGACCCCGGCGGAGTCCAGAGAGGTCGACCCCTGGGGAGTCCAGTATATCACAGAGGAGGTGTTGACCCCTGCGGAGTCCAGAGAGGTCGACTCCTGAGGAGTCCAGTATATCACAGAGGAGGGGGTCACCCACTGGGGAGTCCAGTATATCACAGAGGAGGGGTCGACCCCTGCGGAGTCCAGTATATCACAGAGGAGGGGTCGATCCCTTCGGAGTCCAGTATATCACAAAGGAGGGGTCGACCCCTGCAGACTCCAGTATATCACAGAGGAGGGGTCGACCCCTGCGGAGTCCAGTATATCACAAAGGTATGGTCGTTCCCTGCTGAGTCCAGTATATCACAGAGCAAGGGGTCACCCCCTGGGGAGTCAGTATATCACAGAGGAGGGGTCGACCCCTGCGGAGTCCGGTATATCACAGAGGAGGGGTCGACCCCTGCAGAGTCCAGTATATCACAGAGGAAGGGTCGACCCCTGCGGAGTCCAGTATATCACAGAGGAGGGGTCGACCCCTGCGGACTCCAGTATATCACAGAGGAGGGGTCGCCCCCTGGGGAGTCCAGTATATCACAGAGGAGGGGTCGACCCCTGCGGACTCCAGTATATCACAGAGGAGGGGTCGCCTCCTGGGGAGTCCAGTATATCACAGAGGAGGGGTCGACCCCTGCGGAGTCCAGTATATCACAGGGGAGGGGTCGGCCCCTTCGGACTCCAGTATATCACAGAGGAGGGGTCGATCCCTGCGGAGTCCAGTATATCACAGGGGAGGGGTCGGCCCCTTCGGACTCCAGTATATCACAGAGGAGGGGTCGATCCCTGCGGAGTCCAGTATATCACAGAAGAAGGGTCGCCCCCTGGGGAGCCCAGTATATCACAGAGGAGGGGTCGGCCCCTTCGGACTCCAGTATATCACAGGGGAGGGGTCGGCCCCTTCGGACTCCAGTATATCACAGAGGAGGGGTCGATCCCTGCGGAGTCCAGTATATCACAGAAGAAGGGTCGCCCCCTGGGGAGCCCAGAATATCACAGAGGAAGGGTCGCCCCCTGGGGAGTCCAGTATATCACAGAGGAGGGATCGCCCCCTGGGGAGCCCAGAATATCACAGAGGAGGGGTCGCCCCCTGGGGAGTCCAGTATATCACAGAGGAGGGATCGCCCCCTGGGGAGTCCAGTATATCACAGAGGAGGGGTCGCCCCCTGGGGAGTCCAGTATATCACAGAGGAGGGGTCGACCCCTGCGGAGTCCAGTCTATAACAGAGGAGGGGTCGCCCCCTGGGGAGCCCAGTATATCACAGAGGAGGGGTCACCCCCTGGGGAGTCCAGTTTATCACGGAGGAGGGGTCGATCCCTCCGGGGTCCAGTATATCACAGAGGAAGGGTCGCACCCTAGGGAGCCCAGTATATCACAGAGGAGGGGTCGCCCCCTGGGGACCCCAGTATATCACAGAGGAGGGGTCACCCCCTGGGGAGTCCAGTTTATCACAGAGGAGGGGTCGATCCCTGCGGAGTCCAGTATATCACAAAGGAGGGGTCGCCCCCTGGGGAGCCCAGTATATCACAGAGGAGGGGTCGCCCCCTGGGGAGTCCAGTACATCACAAAGGAGGGGTCGCCCCCTGGGGAGTCCAGTATATCACAGAGGAGGGATTGCCCCCTGGGGAGTCCAGTGTATCATAAAGGAGGAATCGCCCCCTGGGGAGTCCAATATATCACAGAGGAGGGGTCGATCCCTGCGGAGTCCAGTATATCACAAAGGAGGGGTCACCCCCTGGGGAGCCCAGTATATCACAGAGGAGGGGTCGTCCCCTGGGGAGTCCAGTATATCACAGAGGAGGGGTCGACCCCTGCGGAGTCCAGTATATCACAGAGGAGGGGTCGATCCCTGCGGAGTCCAGTATATCACAAAGGAGGGGTCGCCCCCTGGGGAGTCCAGTATATCACAGAGGAGGGGTCGCCCCCTGGGGAGTCCAGTATATCACAGAGGAGGGGTCGACCCGTGTGGAGTCCAGTATATCACAGAGGAGGGATCCCCTCCTGGGGAGTCCAGTATATTACAGAGGAGGGGTCGACCCCTGCGGACTCCAGTATATCACAGAGGAGGGGTCGACCCCGGCGGAGTCCAGAGAGGTCGACCCCTGGGGAGTCCAGTATATCACAGAGGAGGTGTTGACCCCTGCGGAGTCCAGAGAGGTCGACTCCTGAGGAGTCCAGTATATCACAGAGGAGGGGGTCACCCACTGGGGAGTCCAGTATATCACAGAGGAGGGGTCGACCCCTGCGGAGTCCAGTATATCACAGAGGAGGGGTCGATCCCTTCGGAGTCCAGTATATCACAAAGGAGGGGTCGACCCCTGCAGACTCCAGTATATCACAGAGGAGGGGTCGACCCCTGCGGAGTCCAGTATATCACAAAGGTATGGTCGTTCCCTGCTGAGTCCAGTATATCACAGAGCAAGGGGTCGCCCCCTGGGGAGTCAGTATATCACAGAGGAGGGGTCGACCCCTGCGGAGTCCGGTATATCACAGAGGAGGGGTCGACCCCTGCAGAGTCCAGTATATCACAGAGGAAGGGTCGACCCCTGCGGAGTCCAGTATATCACAGAGGAGGGGTCGACCCCTGCGGACTCCAGTATATCACAGAGGAGGGGTCGCCCCCTGGGGAGTCCAGTATATCACAGAGGAGGGGTCGACCCCTGCGGACTCCAGTATATCACAGAGGAGGGGTTGCCCCCTGGGGAGTCCAGTATATCACAGAGGAGGGGTCGACCCCTGCGGAGTCCAGTATATCACAGGGGAGGGGTCGGCCCCTTCGGACTCCAGTATATCACAGAGGAGGGGTCGATCCCTGCGGAGTCCAGTATATCACAGAAGAAGGGTCGCCCCCTGGGGAGCCCAGTATATCACAGAGGAGGGGTCGGCCCCTTCGGACTCCAGTATATCACAGAGGAGGGGTCGATCCCTGTGGAATCCAGTATATCACAGAGGAGGGGTCGCCCCCTGGGGAGTCCAGTATATCACAGAGGAGGGGTCGACCCCTGCGGAGTCAAGTATATCACAGAGGAGGGGTCGACCCCTGCGGAGTCCGGTATATCAAAGAGGAGGGGTCGCCCCTGGGGAGTCCAATATATCACAGAGACGGGGGTTGACCCCTGCTTATTCCAGTATATCACCAAGGCGGGGTCGACCCCTGCTGATTCCAGTATATCACAAAGGCGGGGTCAACCCCTGCTGAGTCCAGTATATCACAAAGGTGGGGTCCGACCCTCGCTGAGTCCAGTATATCACAAAGGTATGGTTGTTCCCTGCTGAGTCCAGTACATCACAAATGTGGGCCCTATCCTTGCTGAGTCCATTATATCAGAAAGGCGGTGTCGACCCCTGCTGAGTCCAGTATATCACAGAGGAGGGGTCGGCCCCTTCGGACTCCAGTATATCACAGAGGAGGGGTCGCCCCTGGGGAGTCCAGTATATCACAGAGGAGGGGTCGGTGTAGGAGGCTAGCCTGGCTTGTAGTGGGTACCAAGGGGTACTTACACCTTGCACCAGGTCCAGGAATCCCTTATTAGTGTAGAGGGGTGTCTAGCAGCTTAGGCTGATAGAAAAGGTAGCTTAGCAGAGCAGCTTAGGCTGAACTAGGAGACGTGTGAAGCTCCTACTATACCACTGGTGTCATATGCACAGTATCATAAGAAAACACAATACACAGATATTCTAAAAATAAAGGTACTTTATTTTTAGGACAATATGCCACAAGTATCTCAGTGGGTACCCTCAGTATGAGGATAGCAAATATACACAAGATATATGTACACAATACCAAAAATATACAGTAATAGCAATAGAAAGCAATGCAAGCAATGTACAGTCACAATAGATTGCAATGAGGGCACATAGGGATAGGGGCAACACAAACCATATACTCTAGAAGTGGAATGCGAACCACGAATGGACCCCAAACCTATGTGACCTTGTAGAGGGTCGCTGGGACTGTAAGAAAACAGTGAGGGTTAGAAAAATAGCCCACCCCAAGACCCCGAAAAGTGGGTGCAAAGTGCACCTAAGTTCCCCAGAGAGCACAGAAGTCATGATAGGGGAATTCTGCAAGGAAGACCAACACCAGCAATGCAACAACATTGGATTTCCGGACGAGAGTACCTGTGGAACAAGGGGACCAAGTCCAAAAGTCACGATCAAGTCGGGAGTGGGCAGATGCCCAGGAAATGCCAGCTGTGGGTGCAAAGAAGCTGCCACCGGATAAGAGGACTAGGAACGTCCCCTTTGGGGGATGGATGTACCACGTCGTGAAGAAGCTTGCAGAGGTGTTTCCGTGCAGAAAGACCGCAAACAAGCCTTGCTAGCTGCAAGGGTCGCGTTTAGGGTTTTTGCATGCTGCTGTGGCCCAGGAGGTACCAGGATGTCGCCAATTGCGTGAGGGGACAGAGGGGGCGTCCAGCAAGACAAAGAGCCCACTCAAAAGCAAGCAGCACCCGCAGAAGTGCCGGAACAGGCACTACGAAGAGGAGTGAACCGGAGCTCACCCGAAGTCACAAATGAAGGTCCCACGACGCCAGAGGACAACTCAGGAGGTCGTGCACTGCAGGTTAGAGTGTCGGGGACCCAGGCTTGGCTGTGCACAAAGGAAATCCTGGAAGAGTGCACAGGAGCCGGAGCAGCTGCAAATCACGCGGTACCCAGCAATGCCGTCTAGCGTGGGGAGGCAAGGACTTACCTCCACGTCACTGGACTGTGGGAGTCACTTGGACAGAGTTGCTGAGTTCCTGGGACCACGTTGCGCTGAGAGGGGACCCAGAGGACCGGTGATGCAGTCTTTTGGTGCCTGCGGTTGCAAGGGGAAGATTCCGTCGACCCACAGGAGATTTCTTCGGAGATTCTAGTGCAGAGAGGAGGCAGACTACCCCCACAGCATGCACCACCAGGAAAAGAGTCAAGAAGGCGGCCGGACCAGCGTTACAAGGTCGCAGTAGTCGTCTTTGCTACTTTGTTGCAGTTTTGCAGGCTTCCAGAGCAGTCAGCGGTCGATTCCTTGGCAGAAGGTGAAGAGAGAGATGCAGAGGAACTCTGATGAGCTCTTGCATTCACTATCTAAAGAATTTCCCAAAGCAGAGACCCTAAATAGCCAGAAAAGGAGGTTTGGCTACTCAGGAGAGAGGATAGGCTAACAACACCTGGAGGAGCCTATCAGAAGGAGTCTCTGACGTCACCTGCTGGCACTGGCCACTCAGAGCAGTCCAGTGTGCCAGCAGCACCTCTGTTTCCAAGATGGCAGAGGTCTGGAGCACACTGGAGGAGTTCTGGGCACCTCCCAGGGGAGGTGCAGGTCAGGGGAGTCGTCACTCCCCTTTCCTTTGTCAAGTTTCGCGCCAGAGCAGGGCTGGGGGATACCTGAACCGGTGTAGACTGGTTTATGCAGAAATGGGCACCATCTGTGCCCATGAAAGCATTTCCAGAGGCTGGGGGAGGCTACTCCTCCCCAGCCCTCACAACTTTTTCCAAAGGGAGAGGGTGTAACACCCTCTCTCTGAGGAAGTCCTTTGTTCTGCCTACCTGGGCCAAGCCTGGCTGGACCCCAGGAGGGCAGAAACCTGTCTGAGGGGTTGGCAGCAGCAGCAGCTGCAGTGAAACCCCGGGAAAGGTAGTTTGGCAGTACCAGGGTCTAAGCTAGAGACTCCGGGGATCATGGAATTGTCTCCCGAATGCCAGAATGGCATTGGGGTGACAATTCCATGATCTTAGACATGTTACATGGCCATGTTCGGAGTTACCATTGTGACGCTATACATATGTCGTGACATATGTATAGTGCACGCATGTAATGGTGTCTCCGCACTCACAAAGTCCGTGGAATTTGCCCTGAACAATGTGGGGGCACCTTGGCTTGTGCCAGGGTGCCCACACACTAAGTAACTTAGCACCCAACCTTTACCAGGTAAAGGTTAGACATATAGGTGACTTATAAGTTACTTAAGTGCAGTGGTAAATGGCTGTGAAATAAAGTGGACGTTGTTTCACTCAGGCTGCAATGGCAGGCCTGTGTAAGAATTGTCAGAGCTCCCTATGGGTGGCAAAAGAAATGCTGCAGCCCATAGGGATCTCCTGGAACCCCAATACCCTGGGTACCTCAGTACCATATACTAAGGAATTATAAGGGTGTTCCAGTATGCCAATGTAAATTGGTGAAATTAGTCACTAGCCTGTTAGTGACAATTTGGAAAGAAGTGAGAGAGCATAACCACTGAGGTTCTGGTTAGCAGAGCCTCAGTGAGACAGTTAGTCATAACACAGGTAACACATACAGGGCACACTTATGAGCACTGGGGCCCTGGCTGGCAGGGTCCCAGTGACACATACAACTAAAACAACATATATACAGTGAAATATGGGGGTAACATGCCAGGCAAGATGGTACTTTCCTACACAACCCCCCCCCCCCAAACGAAGGACAATAAGACTAGCCATGACTTGATGAGTCTTCATTGTCTAAGTGGAAATATCTGGAGAGTCCATCTGCATTGGAGTGGGTACTCCCAGGTCTATGTTCCACTGTATAGTCCATTCCCTGTAGGGATATGGACCACCTCAACAATTTAGGGTTTTCACCTTTCATTTGTTTTAGCCAAAGTAGAGGTTTGTGGTCTGTCTGAACAATGAAGTAAGTGCCAAACAGGTATGGCCTCAACTTCTTCAGTGCCCAGACCACAGCAAAGGCCTCCCTCTCTATGGCAGACCAACGCTTTCCTCTAAGGGTCACCTCCTGCTGATAAAAGCAACAGGTTGATCCTGGCCCTCAGAATTAAGTTGTGATAAAACTGCCCCTACCCCTAATTCAGATGCATCAGTTTGGACAATTAATTTTTGGGAGTAACAGGGGCTTTTCAGGACAGGTGCAGAGCACATGGCCTGCTTCAGCTCATCAAAAGCTTTCTGACAGTTTGCTGTCCATAATACCTTCTTAGGCATTTTCTTAGATGTGAGGTCATTAAGAGGGGCTGCAATGGAGCCATAGTTCTTTATGAACCTCCTGTAGTACCCAGTGAGGCCTAAGAAGGCTCTCACCTGAGTCTGAGTTGTAGGGGGAACCCAATCTATAATAGTTTGGATTTTCCCCTGAAGTGGTGCAATCTGTTCTCCACCTACAAGGTGTCCCAGATAAACCACTTTACCCTGCCCTATCTGTCACTTTGAAGCCTTGATAGTGAGGCCTGCCTTTTGCAGGGCCTCCAAAACTTTCCATAGGTGGACCAGGTGATCATCCCAGCTGGAGCTAAAGACAGCTATATCATCTAGATATGCTGCACTAAAAACCTCCAACCCTTGCAGGACTGTATTCACCAACCTCTGAAAAGTGGCAGGTGCATTTTTCAAACCAAAGGGCATTACTGTGAATTGGTAGTGCCCTCCAATGGTGGAAAATGCAGTTTTTGCTTTTGCATCTCTGATAACTTGATCTGCCAATACCCTGCAGTCAAATCAAAGGTGCTTAGATAGTTGGCAGATGCCAGTGTATCTATTAGCTCATCTGCCCTGGGTATAGGGTGAGCATCAGTTTTGGTTACCTGGTTGAGACCTCTGTAGTCAACACAAAATCTAATTTCCCTTTTCCCATCTTTGGAATGAGGTTTTAGTACAAGTACCACAGGAGAGGCCCATGGACTTTCAGAGTGCTCAACCACTCCCAGTTAAAGCATTTTCTGAACCTCTTGTTTTATGCAGTCCCTGACATGGTCAGGCTGCCTATAGATCTTACTTTTGACAGGCAAGCTGTCTCCAGTATCTATAGTGTGCTCGCACCAAGAAGTGATGCCTGGCACAGTAGAAAATAGTTCAGAAAACTGACCCAGGAGATTTATGCAGTGGTCTTTCTTCTCAGCAGTAAGACAATCTGCCAAAACTACACCTTCCACTAGAGCATCTTGTTTTGTGGAAGAGAAGAGATCAGGGAGACGGTCACTCTCTTCTTCCTATCCTTCATCTGTTGCCATGAGCAGGGTGAGATCAGCCCTGTCATAGTAGGGTTTCAGGCGATTGACATGGAGCACCCTAAGGGGACTCCTGGCAGTGCCTAAGTCAACTAAGTAGGTGACTTCACCCTTTTTCTCAACAATAATGTGGGGTCCACTCCATTTGTCTTGGAGTGCTCTTGGGGCCACAGGCTCCAAGACCCACACTTTCTGCCCTGGTTGGTACTGAATCAGAACAACCTTCTGGTCATGCCATTGCTTTTGGAGCTCTTGGCTGGCCTTAAGGTTTGTACTGGCCTTTTTCATGTACTCAGCCATTTTGGATCTTAGACTGAGTACATAGTCCACTATGTCTTGCTTAGGAGCTTTTAAAGGTTGTTCCCAACCCTCCTTTACAAGTGTTAGAGGACCTCTTACAGGGTGTCCAAATAGGAGTTCAAAGTGGCTGAAGCCCACTCCTTTCTGGGGTACCTCCCTGTAAGCAAAAAGGAGGCAAGGTAACAGGACATCCCATCTCCTCCTGAGTTTTTGAGGGAGTCCCATTATCATTCCTTTGAGAGTTTTATTAAACCTTTCTACCAGTCCATTTGTTTGTGGATGATAAGGTGTGGTGAATTTCTATGTTACACCACATTCCTTCCACATGGCCTTTAAGTATGCAGACATAAAGTTACCCCTGTCTGATACAACCTCTTTTGGGAAACCCACCCTGGAAAAGATTCCCAGGAGGGCTTTTGCCACTGCAGGTGCTGTAGTGGTCCTTAGAGGAATTGCTTCAGGATATCTTGTGGCATGGTCCACTACCACCAAGATAAACCTATTCCCTGAAGCAGTAGGAGGGTCAAGGGGGCCAACTATGTCAACCCCTACCCTTTCAAAGGGAACCCCAACCACAGGCAGTGGAATAAGGGGAGCCTTTGGGGTGCCACCAGTCTTGCCACTGGCTTGGCAGGTCACGCAGGACTTACAAAATTCCTTTGTGTCCTCTGACATCCTAGGCCAGTGAAACAGGGGGACAAGCCTTTCCCATGTTTTAATCTGACCCAAATCTCCAGCCAAGAGAATGTTGTGTGCCAGAGTTAGGAGGAACTCTCTGTATTGCAGGGGAATGACCAATCTTTTGGCTGCTCCAGGTTTTGGGTCCCTTGCCTCTGTATACAAGAGGTTGTTCTCCCAGTAAACTCTATGTGAGTCACTGACATCCCCATTTTGCTGTTTGACAGCTTGCTGTCTTAGACCCTCTAATGTGGGACAGGTTTGCTGTGCCACACTCAGCTCCTCCCTGGCAGGCCCCCCTCCACCCAAAAGCTCAGCAGTATCTGCTTCCAGCTCCTCTGGTGAAGGTTCTGCATAGGGGGGAAATTCTTCTTCCTCAGAAGTTGAATCATCTGTAGAGGGAGGTGTAGGAAAGTACCATCTTGCCTGGCATTTTACCCCCATATTTCACTGTATATATGTTGTTTTAGTGTATGTGTCACTGGGACCCTGCCAGGGAGGGCCCCAGTGTTCATAAGTGTGCCCTGTATGTGTTCCCTGTGTGATGACTAACTGTCTCACTGAGGCTCTGCTAACCAGAACCTCAATGGTTATGCTCTCTCTGCTTTCCAAATTGTCACTAACAGGCTAGTGACCAATGTCACCAATTCACATTGGCATACTGGAACACCCTTATAATTCCCTAGTACATGGTACTGAGGTACCCAGGGTATTGGGGTTCCAGGAGATCCCTATGGGCTGTAGCATTTCTTTTGCCACCCATAGGGAGCTCTGACAATTCTTACACAGGCCTGCCACTGCAGCCTGAGTGAAATAACGTCCACGTTATTTCACAGCCATTTACCACTGCACTTAAGTAACTTATAAGTCACCTATATGTCTAACCTTTACCTGGTAAAGGTTGTGTGCTAAGTTACTTAGTGTGTGGGCACCCTGGCACTAGCCAAGGTGCCCCCACATTGTTCAGGGCAAATTTCCCGGACTTTGTGAGTGCGGGGACACCATTACACGCGTCCACTGGACATAGGTCACTACCTATGTACAGCGTCACAATGGTAACTCCGAACATTGCCATGTAACATGTCTAAGATCACGGAATTGTCACCCCAATGCCATCCTGGCATTGGGGAGACAATTCCATGATCCCCCGAGTCTCTAGCTCAGACCCGGGTACTGCCAAACTACCTTTCCCGGGGTTTCACTGCAGCTGCTGCTGCTGCCAACCCCTCAGACAGGTTTCTGCCCTCCTGGGGTCCAGCCAGGCTTGGCCCAGGAAGGCAGAACAAAGGACTTCCTCAGAGAGAGGGTGTTACACCCTCTCCCTTTGGAAAAAGGTGTCAGGGCTGGGGAGGAGTAGCCTCCCCCAGCCTCTGGAAATGCTTTGATGGGCACAGATGGTGCCCACCTCTGCATAAGCCAGTCTACACCGGTTCAGGGATCCCCCAGCCCTGCTCTGGTGCGAAACTGGACAAAGGAAAGGGGAGTGACCACTCCTCTGACCTGCACCTCCCAGGGGAGGTGCCCAGAGCTCCTACAGTGTGCTCCAGACCTCTGCCATCTTGGAAACAGAGGTGCTGCTGGCACACTGGACTGCTCTGAGTGGCCAGTGCCAGCAGGTGATGTCAGAGACTCCTTCTGATAGGCTCTTACCTGTGTTGCTAGCTTATCCTCCTACCTAGGTAGCCAAACCTCCTTTTCTGGCTATTTAGGGTCTCTGCTTTGGGGAATTCTTTAGATAACGAATGCAAGAGCTCATCAGAGTTCCTCTGCATCTCTCTCTTCACCTTCTGCCAAAGGATCGACCGCTGACTGCTCAGGGCGCCTGCAAAACCGCAACAAAGTAGCAAAGACGACTACTGCAACCTTGTATCGCTGATCCTGCCGCCTTCTCGACTGTTTTCCTGGTAGTGCATGCTCTGGGGGTAGCCTGCATCCTTCTTGCACCAGGAGCTCTGAAGAAATCTCCCGTGGGTCAACGGAATCTTCCCCCTGCAACCGCAGGCAACAAAAGACTGCATCACCGGTCCTCTGGGTCCCCTCTCAGCACGACGAGCGTAGTCCCTGGAACTCAGCAACTCTGTCCAAGTGACTCCCACAGTCCAGTGACTCTTCAGTCCAACTTTGGTGGAGGTAAGTCCTTGCCTCCCCACGCTAGACTGCATTGCTGGGTACCACGTGATTTGCAGCTGCTCCGGCTCCTGTGCACTCTTCCAGGATTTCCTTCGTGCACAGCGAAGCCTGGGTCCCCGACACTCTAACCTGCAGTGCACAACCTCCTTAGTTGTCCTCCGGTGTCGTGGGACTCCCTTTTGTGTCTTTGGGTGAGCTCCGGTTCACTCCTTTCGTAGTGCCTGTTCCGGCACTTCTGCGGGTGCTGCCTGCTTCGGTGAGGGCTCCCTGACTTGCTGGACGCCCCCTCTGTCTCCTCAACCAAGTGGCGACATCCTGGTCCCTCCTGGGTCACAGCAGCATCCAAAAACCCTAACCGCAACCCTTGCAGCTAGCAAGGCTTGTTTGCGGTCTTTCTGCATGGGAACACCTCTGCAAGCTTCTACACGACGTGGGACATCCATCGTCCAAAGAGAAAGTTTCTAGCCCTCTTCGTTCTTGCAGATTCCACAGCTTCTACCATCTGGTGGCAGCTTCTTTGCACCCTCAGCTGGCATTTCTTGGGCATCTGCCCACTCTCTACTTTGTCGCGACTCTTGGACTTGGTCTCCTTGTTCCACAGGTACTCTCGTCCAGAAATCCACTTTGGTTACATTGCTGGTGTTGGTCTTCCTTGCGGAAATGCCCTATCACGAGTTCTGTGCTCTCTGGGGAATATAGGTGCACTTTACACCTACTTTTCAGGGTCTTGGGGTGGGCTATTTTTCTAACCCTCACTGTTTTCTTACAGCGCCAGCGACCCTCTACAAGCTCACATAGGTTTGGGGTCCATTCGTGGTTCACATTCCACTTTTGGAGTATATGGTTTGTGTTGCCCCTATACCTATGTGCTCCTATTGCAATCTACTGTAACTTTACATTGCTTGCATTACTTCCTTTTGCTATTACTGCATATTTTTGGTATTGTGTACATATATCTTGTGTATATTTGGCATCCTCATACTGAGGGTACTCACTGAGATACTTCTGGCATATTGTCATAAAAATAAAGTACCTTTATTTTTAGTATATCTGTGTATTGTGTTTTCTTATGATATTGTGCATATGACGCCAGTGGTATAGTAGGAGCTTTGCATGTCTCCTAGTTAAGCCTAAGCTGCTCTGCTATAGCTACCTTCTATCAGCCTAAGCTGCTAGAAACACCTCTTCTACACTAATAAGGGATAACTGGACCTGGTACAGAGTGTAAGTACCCCTTGGTACCCACTACAAGCCAGGCCAGCCTCCTACAGGAGGGATAGTGGGTAGGGATTTACCCTTACTAACCCTAGCTTTAGGGAGCACTTGGTCCATTGTTCCAGGATCCAAGTCACCCTGTCCTTTTTGCTTTTTGGCCTGAGCCCTGGTTAAAGCAAAAATATGCCCAGGAATGCCCAGCATTTCTGCATGAGCCCCCAACTCCACTTCTGCCCAAGCTGATATCTCTAAATAATTCCCTAGTAGACCGTCTACAGGTATATCTGAGGCAACCACAACTTTCTTTGGATCAGTAACCCCTTCCCCCAGTTGAGATTCACAACAGCCATGGGGTGGCTAAGTGTGTTGTTATGAGCATCAGTCACTTGGTACTGGTGACCAAGTAGGTGTTGTTCAGGGTGTACCAGTTTCTCTATTACCATGGTAACACTGGCACCTGTGTCCCTGTAGGCCTGAACCTCAACACCATTTATTAGGGGAAGTTGCTTGTACTTATCCATATTAAGGGGACAAGCAACTAAGGTGGCCAAATCAATGGCACCTTCAAAGACTAACACAGCCTCTGTGGTCTCCCTAACAAGACCAACCCCAACTAAATTACCAAAAGTGAGCCCAGCTACACCCTTAGATTGGCTATTAGTAGGTTTGCTCCCACCACCACTGCTATTACTAGGGGCACTAGGTGTAGCAGTAGGGGTTGTGGTAGTGGGAGGCTTGGTGCTTTTCTTTGGACAACTGGCATCAGTTGTCCAATGGCCTTTTACTTTACATAAATAGCACCATGGTTTCTTTACTTGATTAGAAGAGGATTTGGACCCACCACCCCCACCAGAGTGTTTTTGTGGGCCTGATGAAGACTCGTTTTTAGATTTGTCCCCACCCTTGTCTGAAGACTTACCATCCTTCTTCTTGCCATCCTTGTCACCCCCTGTATGAACTTTTCTGTTCACTCTTGTTCTGACCCATTTGTCTGCCTTCTTTCCCAATTCTTGGGGAGAGGTCAGATCTGAGTCCACTAGATATTGGTGTAACAAATCAGACACACAGTTATTCAGAATATGCTCTCTCAGGATTAGATTGTACAGGCTTTCATAGTCAGAAACTTTACTGCCATGTAACCACCCCTCTAAGGCCTTCACTGAATAGTCAACAAAATCTACCCAGTCTTGTGAGGACTCTTTTCTGGTTTCTCTGAACTTAATCCTGTATTGTTCAGTGGTTAAGCCAAATCCATCCAAGAGTGCATTCTTCAAAACTGTAAAATTATTGGCATCACTTTCCTTAACAGTAAGGAGCCTATCCCTACCCTTTCCACTGAAAGATAGCCATAGGTTAGCAGCCCACTGCCTTTGAGGGACCCCCTGTACAACACAGGCCCTCTCAAGTGCAGCAAACCACTTGTTAATGTCATCCCCCTCCTTGTAAGGGGGAACTATCTTATGCAGATTCCTAGAATCATGCTCTTTCACAGGATTACTATCTGTAATACTGCTGCTGCCACCATGGGGTCCTAACCCCAACCTCTGTCTTTCTTTTTCTAAGTCTAAAGATTCCCTGTCTAGAGCCAGCTGTTGCTGTTTAAGCTTCAGCCTGGACTCTTCCACTCTCAATCTATTGAGTTCCCTTTCTAACAATCTGTCATCAGGGTGGGTGGGTTGGGCATGCTTTGACACAGAAGAATGATGTGAATGAACAGAGGGAGACCTGTCCCTAACAGTTGGCACCCTAACAACCTGGCCTGCAGGAATAACATCCCTACTGTGATGTGAGCTCACATTACTACCACCTATGCTAGGTGGTCTGCTAAGGGGCAGGTTGGGAAGGTCACCGTCTAACACTCTTACTGGGGGTGCCCCTGAGTCAGAGTGTGAACCATCTCCTAACTTCTCAATGGATGTGCCAGCTAAGGCCTTATCATTCTAAATAGGCATGTTAGATAACAGTTCTCTAGAGGGATTCTTTCCCACCCCTAAACCACTATCAATGCAGAGACTCCTTAAACCCTTCCAGTTAAGGTGGTCATAAGCTGAGCTGACCAAGTTAGTTGAAGTTTCTACATCAGACATGATAGAAGAAAGGTTTAGAGACAGATACAAGAGAGAAAAAGTTTTTGGACTTTTTAAGGAAACAGAAAAAAAACTTTTTCAACTTTTTAGAAACTTTTGAAAGTTTAAGAGTACTTTTCAGCACTTAGCAGATAGTGTAAGAGAAGAAAAGCAAAACTTTTTGGTTAGGTGTAAATACACTGAACTTGTTTTGTATATTATTCTCTTATGAAAAGTACACAATGACAAAGTGGTAAGTAGTTGCAAGTACTTATCCCACCACTGCACAACCAATGTAGGAGGCTGGCCTGGCTTGTAGTGGGTACCAAGGGGTACTTACACTCTGTACCAGGTCCAGTTATCCCTTATTAGTGTAGAAGAGGTGTTTCTAGCAGCTTAGGCTGATAGAAGGTAGCTGTAGCAGAGCAGCTTAGGCTGAACTAGGAGAATTGCAAAGCTCCTACCATACCACTGGTGTCATATGCACAATATCATAAGAAAACACAATACACAGATATACTAGAAATAAAGGTACTTTATTTTTATGACAATATGCCAAAAGTATCTCAGTGAGTACCCTCAGTATGAGGATGCCAAATATACACAAGATATACGTACACAATACCAAAAATATGCAGTAATAGCAAAAGGAAGTAATGCAAGCAATGTAAAGTTACAGTGAATTGCAATAGGAGCACATAGGTATAGGGGCAACACAAACCATATACTCCAAAAGTGGAATGCGAACCACGAATGGACCCCAAACCTATGTGAGCTTGTAGAGGGTCGCTGGGACTGTAAGAAAACAGTGAGGGTTAGAAAAATAGCCCACCCCAAGACCCTGAAAAGTGAGTGTAAAGTGCACCTATATTCCCCAGAGAGCACATAAGTCGTGATAGGGGAATTCTGCAAGGAAGACCAACACCAGCAATGCAACCAAAGTGGATTTCCAGACGAGAGTACCTGTAGAACAAGGGGACCAAGTCTAAGAGTCGCGACAAAGTCAAGAGTGGGCAGATGCCCAGGAAATGCCAGCTGAGGGTGCAAAGAAGCTGCCACCGGATGGTAGAAGCTGTGGATTCTGCAAGAACTAAGAGGGCTAGGAACTTCCCCTTTGGAGGATGGATGTCCCACGTCGTGAAGAAGCTTGTAGAGGTGTTCCCACGCAGAAAGACCGCAAAAAAGCCTTAATAGCTGCAAGGGGCGCCGTTAGGGTTTTTGGATGCTGCTGTGGCCCAGGAGGGACCAGGATGTCGCCACTTGGATGAGGAGACAGAGGGGGCGCCCAGCAAGTAAGGGAGCCCTTACAGAAGCAGGCAGCACCCGCAGAAGTACCGGAACAGGCACTTGGAAGAAGAGTGAACCGGAGCTCACCCAAAGACAGAAAAGGGAGTCCCACGACGCCGGAGGACAACTCAGGAGGTTGTGCACTGCAGGTTAGAGTGTCGGGGACCCAGGCTTGGCTGTGCACGAAGGAAATCCTGGAAGAGTGCACAGGAGCCGGAGCAGCTGCAAATCACGCGGTACCCAGCAATGCAGTCTGGCGTGGGGAGGCAAGGACTTACCTCCACCAAACTTGGACTGAAGAGTCACTGGACTGTGGGAGTCACTTGGACAGAGTTGCTGAGTTCCAGGGACCACGCTCGTCGTGCTGAGAGGGGACCCAGAGGACCAGTGATGCAGTCTTTTGTTGCCTGCGGTTGCAGGGGGAAGATTCCGTCGACCCACAGGAGATTTGTTCAGAGCTCCTGGTGCAAGAAGGAGGCAGGCTACCCCCAGATCATGCACCACCAGCAAACAGTCGAGAAAGCCGGCAGAATGAGCGATACAAGGTTCCTAGTAATCATCTTGGCTACTTTGTTGCGGTTTTGCAGGCGTCCCGAGCAGTCAGCGGTCGATCCTTTGGCAGAAGGTGAAGAGGGAGATGCAGAGGAACTCTGGTGAGCTCTTGCATTCATTATCTAAAGAATTCCCCAAAGCAGAGACCCTAAATAGCAAGGAAAGGAGGTGTGGCTACCAAGAAAGGAGGATTGGCTACCAAGAAAGGTAAGAGCCTATCAGAGGGGGTCTCTGACATCACCTGCTGGCACTGGCCACTCAGAGCAGTCCAGTGTACCCCCAACACCTCTGTTTCCAAGATGGCAGAGGTCTGGGACACACTGGAGGAGCTCTGGGCACCTCCCCTGGGAGGTACTGGTCAGGGGAGTGGTCACTCCCCTTTCCTTTGTCCAGTTTCGTGCCAGAGCAGGGCTGGGGGATCCCTGAACCGGTGTAGACTGGCTTATGCAGAGATGGGCACCATCTGTGCCCATCAAAGCATTTCCAGAGGCTGGGGGAGGCTACTCCTCCCCAGCCCTGACACCTTTTTCCAAAGGGAGAGGGTTTAACACCCTCTCTCTGAGGAAGTCCTTTGTTCTGTCTTCCTGGGCCAAGCCTGGCTGGACCCCAGGAGGGCAGAAAACTGTCTGAGGGGTTGGCAGCAGCAGCAGCTGCAGTGAAACCCTGGGAAAGGTAGTTTGGCAGTACCCAGGTCTGTGCTAGAGACCCGGGGGATCATGGAATTGTCTCCCCAATGCCAGAATGGCATTGGGGTGACAATTCCATGATCTTAGACATGTTACATGGCCATGTTCGGAGTTACCATTGTGACGCTATACATAGGTAGTGACCTATGTATAGTGCCCGCGTGAAATAGTGTCCCCGCACCCACAAAGTCCGGGGAATTTGCCCTGAACAATGTGGGGCACCTTGGCTAGTGCCAGGGTGCCCACACACTAAGTAACTTTGCACCCAACCTTCACCAGGTAAAGGTTAGACATATAGGTGACTTATAAGTTACTTAAGTGCAGTGTAAAATGGCTGTGAAATAACGTGGACGTTATTTCACTCAGGCTGCAGTGGCAGGCCTGTGTAAGAATAGTCAGATCTCCCTATGGGTGGCAAAAGAAATGCTGCAGCCCATAGGGATCTCTTGGGACCCCAATACCCTGGGTACCTCAGTACCATATACTAGGGAATTATAAGGGTGTTCCAGTATGCCAATGTGAATTGGTAAAATTGGTCACTAGCCTGTGTGAGAAAGTAGCCTCTTTCTAGCCTTGTTACCCCCACTTTTGGCCTGTTTGTGAGTGTATGTCAGGGTGTTTTCACTGTCTCACTGGGATCCTGCTAGCCAGGGCCCAGTGCTCATAGTGAAAACCCTATGTTTTCAGTATGTTTGTTATGTGTCACTGGGACCCTGCTAGTCAGGACCCCAGTGCTCATAAGTTTGTGGCCTACATGTATGTGTTTCCTGTGTGGTGCCTAACTGTCTCACTGAGGCTCTGCTAACCAGAACCTCAGTGGTTATGCTCTCTCATTTCTTTCAAATTGTCACTAACAGGCTAGTGACCAATTTTACCAATTTACATTGGCTTACTGGAACACCCTTATAATTCCCTAGTATATGGTACTGAGGTACCCAGGGTATTGGGGTTCCAGGAGATCCCTATGGGCTGCAGCATTTCTTTTGCCACCCATAGGGAGCTCTGACAATTCTTACACAGGCCTGCCACTGCAGCCTGAGTGAAATAACGTCCACGTTATTTCACAGCCATTTTACACTGCACTTAAGTAACTTATAAGTCACCTATATGTCTAACCTTTACCTGGTAAAGGTTAGGTGCAAAGTTACTTAGTGTGAGGGCACCCTGGCACTAGCCAAGGTGCCCCCACATTGTTCAGGGCCAATTCCCCGGACTTTGTGAGTGCGGGGACACCATTACACTTGTGCAATACATATAGGTCACTACCTATATGTAGCTTCACAATGGTAACTCCGAATATGGCCATGTAGCATGTCTATGATCATGGAATTGCCCCCTCTATGCCATCCTGGCATAGTTGGCACAATCCCATGATCCCAGTGGTCTGTAGCACAGACCCTGGTGCTGCCAAACTGCCTTTCCTGGGGTTTCACTGCAGCTGCTGCTGCTGCCAACCCCTCAGACAGGTTTCTGCCCTCCTGGGGTCCAGCCAGGCTTGGCCCAGGATGGCAGAACAAAGAACTTCCTCTGAGAGAGGGTGTTACACCCTCTCCCTTTGGAAAATGGTGTGAAGGCAGGGGGGGAGTAGCCTCCCCCAGCCTCTGGAAATGCTTTCATGGGCACATTTGGTGCCCATTTCTGCATAAGCCAGTCTACACCGGTTCAGGGACCCCTTAGCCCTGCTCTGGCGCGAAACTGGACAAAGGAAAGGAGAGTGACCACTCCCCTGACCTGTACCTCCCCTGGGAGGTGCCCAGAGCTCCTCCAGTGTGCTCCAGACCTCTGCCATCTTGGAAACAGAGGTGCTGCTGGCACACTGGACTGCTCTGAGTGGCCAGTGCCACCAGGTGACGTCAGAGACTCCTTCTGATAGGCTCCTTCAGGTGTTGCTAGCCTATCCTCTCTCCTAGGTAGCCAAACCCTCTTTTCTGGCTATTTAGGGTCTCTGTGTCTTGGGATTCCTTAGATAACGAATGCAAGAGCTCATCCGAGTTCCTCTGCATCTCTCTCTTCACCTTCTGCCAAGGAATCGACTGCTGACCGCGCTGGAAGCCTGCAAAACTGCAACATAGTAGCAAAGACGACTACTGCAACTCTGTAACGTTGATCCTGCCGCCTTCTCGACTGTTTTCCTGGTGGTGCATGCTGTGGGGGTAGTCTGCCTCCTCTCTGCACTAGAAGCTCCAAAGAAATCTCCCGTGGGTCGACGGAATCGTCCCCCTGCAACCGCAGGCACCAAAGAACTGCATCACCGGTCCCCTGGGTCTCCTCTCAGCACGACGAGCGAGGTCCCTTGAATCCAGCAACTCTGTCCAAGTGACTCACACAGTCCAGTGACTCTTCAGTCCAAGTTTGGTGGAGGTAAGTCCTTGCCTCCCCACGCCAGACTGCATTGCTGGGAACCGCGACTTTTGCAGCTACTCCGGCCTCCGTGCACTTCCGGCGGAAATCCTTTGTGCACAGTCCAGCCTGGCTCCACGGCACTCTAACCTGCATTGCACGACCTCCTAAGTTGTTCTCCGGCGGCGTGGGACTCCTTTGTGCGACTTCGGGTGAGCACCGTTTCACGCATCCTCGTAGTGCCTGTTTCTGGCACTTCTGCAGGTGCTATCTGCTGTTGAGAGGGCTCCTTGTCTTTCTCGATTTCCCCTCTGTCTCCTGACGCAATTTGCGACATCTTGGTCCCTCCTGGGCCACAGCAGCGTCCAAAAACCCTAACCGCACGATTTGCAGCTAGCAAGGCATGTTGGCGGTCTTTCGGCAGGAAAACACTTCTGCACGACTCTCCACGGCGTGAGGGATCCGTCCTCCAAAGGGGAAGTCTCTAGCCCTTGTCGTTCCTGCAGAAACCTAAGCTTCTACTGTCCAGTAGCAGCTCCTTTGCACCCACAACTGGCATTTCCTGGGCATCTGCCCATCTCCGACTTGTTTGTGACTTTTGAACTTGGTCCCCTTGTTCCACAGGTACCGTCGACTGGAAATCCATCGTTGTTGCATTGCTGGTTTGTGTCTTTCCTGCAGAATTCCCCTATCACGACTTCTATGTCCTTTGGGGAACTTTAGTGCACTTTGCACTCACTTTTCAGGGTCTTGGAGTGGGCTATTTTTCTAACCCTTACTATTTTCTAATAGTCCCAGCGACCCTCTACAAGGTCACATAGGTTTGGGGTCCATTCGTGGTTCGCATTCCACTTTTGGAGTATATGGTTTGTGTTGCCCCTATCCCTATGTGTCTCCATTGCATCCTATTGTAACTATACATTGTTTGCACTGTTTTCTAAGACTATACTGCATATTTTGGTATTGTGTATATATATCTTGTGTATATTTGCTATCCTCATACTGAGGGTACACTCTGAGATACTTTGGCATATTGTCATAAAAATAAAGTACCTTTATTTTTAGTATAACTGTGTATTGTGTTTTCTTATGATATTGTGCATATGACACTAAGTGGTATAGTAGGAGCTTTACACGTCTCCTAGTTCAGCCTAAGCTGCTCTGCTAAGCTACCATTATCTATCAGCCTAAGCTGCTAGACACCCTATACACTAATAAGGGATAACTGGGCCTGGTGCAAGGTGCAAGTACCCCTTGGTACTCACTACAAGCCAGTCCAGCCTCCTACAGCCTGTTAGTGACAATTTGTAAAGAGAGAGCATAACCACTGAGGTTCTGGTTAGCAGAGCCTCAGTGAGACAGTTAGGCATCATACAGGGAACACATACATATAGGCCACAAACTTATGAGCACTGGGGTCCTGGCTGGCAGGGTCCTAGTGACACATAACAAACATACTGAAAACATAGGGTTTTCACAATGAGCACTGGGCCCTGGCTGGCAGGATCCCAGTGAGGCAGTGAAAACACCCTGACATACTCTCACAAACAGGCCAAAAGTGGGGGTAACAAGGCTAGAAAGAGGCTACTTTCTCACAGTGCTGTAATATTATCTGTGCTCTGACTGTAGTGCTGTAATATTATCAGTGCTGTGAGTGTAGTGCTGTAATATTATCAGTGCTGTGTGTGTGTAGTCCTTTTGTAATATTATGTGTGCTCTTGGTGTATTGCTGTTGTTATATTATTAGTGTTGTGAGTGTAGTGCTGCTGTAATATTGTCAGTGCTCCGAGTATAGTGCTGCTGTAATTAGTTCAGTGCTCCGAGTATAGTGCTGCTGTAAGCTCATTACAAGAGATCTCCATTAAACATTAGGCTCATCCTTTGCCTCTGTTGCTGGGGCTGCAGTTTCAGAGTATTCACCTGTCGCTAGGCAACCGCCCATCAGGGCTTTTTCAGCTTCACCTGGTTTCCAGCCCCGTGATTGGCTGTTGCTGGGGAACGAGGCTGGCTCCCTGGGCACCGGCTGGCTGGGATTGGCTGACGCCGGCTCCTCTGTCTCCATGATGGAGCATCACCGGGAGGTCTGGGCCCGGGGAGGGGGGTCCCAGGCCAGGTGACGAGGATGGGTGGGACAGTGATGCTCGCCTGGGCTAGGGGGTGGGGTCATAGGCCTGGCCCGAGAGAGGGGTTGTGGGCTCCCCCTGCTTCCGCGTGAGGTGGTGGAGGACGCCCGCTCCTCTTTATTTCCAGTGCTTAATTTGTGCTTGTTGTTTCTGGTGCTGAGCACCGGCACTTATTTGTGAGGGCCGGCGCTTAGGCTTCTGTCTCAAGCATTTACTGCGAGCAAAAGACACATATGGGAAAGAGGGAGGAAGTGAAAAAATAAAAAGCGTCACAAAGGGAGAAAGCAGAAAGCTGCAGGAGTGAGCTACGGGCGGCGCAGGAAGTGTCTTTAAATGGATTGAAGAGGCCCCAGGTGGCTTCAGGACTACGCTGACTCTGTATTTATTGTTCACACATTTAAATACTGCAACCCCGTGTTTAAGAGGAGGGGTTTGGGCACGGCACCTTTTTATTTACAAATTAAGCACTGTTTATTTGTAAATCGTATACTGTGCTGTGTGTTATGTTAATAATCCGTCAATCCACCAGTCAGCGCCATCTACCTACAGAGGCTGGGGGCTGGAGGGGCGGTAGGGCTGGGGGACTGGAGAGGCTGGAAGGGCTGGGGAGCTGGGGGTGTGGGAGGGCTGGAAGGGCTGGAGGGGTCGGAGGGAGTGAATCTGTGAGTAGGGGGTGTGGTGAGAGGAAGGAGAGGGAGGAGTGAGGTGACAGAGGGAGGAGGGAGTGAATCTGTGAATAGGGGTGTGGTGACAGGAAGGAGAGGGGAGAGTGGGGTGAGAGAAGGGGAGGGAGTGAATCTGTGAATAGGGGTGTGTGGTGACCGGAAGGAGAGGGAGGGGTGAGGTGAGAGAGGGGGGAGGGAGTGAATCTGTGAGTAGGGTGTGTGGTGACATGAGGGAGTGGGGTGTAGGAGGCTGGCCTGGCTTGTAGTGGGTACCAGAGGTACTTACACCTTGTGGCAGGTCCAGTTATCCCTTGTTAGTGTAGAAGAGGTGTTTCTAGCAGCTTAGGCTGATAGAAGGTAGCTATGGAAGAGCAGCTTACGCTGAACTAGGAGACATGCAAAGCTCCTACTATACCACTGGTGCCATATGCACAATATCATAAGAAAACACAATACACAGATATACTAAAAATAAAGGTACTTTATTTTTATGACAATATGCCAAAAGTATCTCAGTGAGTACCCTCAGTATGAAGATGCCAAATATACACAAGATATATGTACAAAAAATATGCAGTAATAGCAAAAGGAAGTAATGCAAGCAGTGTAAAGTTACAATAGAGTCTAATAGGAGCACATAGGTATAGGGGCAACACAAACCATATACTCCAAAAGTGGAATGCGAACCACGAATGGACCCCAAACCTATGTGAGCTTGTAGAGGGTCGCTGGGACTGTAAGAAAACAGTGAGGCTTAGAAAAATAGCCCAACCCAAGACCCTGAAAAGTAGGTGTAAAGTGCACCTACAACCCCCAGAGAGCACAGAAGTCGTGATAGGGGGATTCTGCAAGGAAAACTAACACCAGCATAGCAACAACAGTGGATATCCGGGCCTGAGTACCTGTGAAACAAGGGGACCAAGTCCAAGAGTCGCGACAGTGTCGAGAGTGGGCAGGAGCCCAGGAAATGCCAGCTGGGGGTGCAAGGAAGCTGCCACCGGATGGAAGAAGCTTGGTGTTCTGCAAGAACGAAGAGGACTAGGAACTTCCCATTTGGAGGATGGATGTCCCATGCCGTGAAGAAGCTTGCAGAGGTGTTCCCACGCAGAAAGACCGCAAACAAGCCTTGCTAGCTGCAAGGGTCGCGGTTAGGGTTTTTGGATGCTGCTGTAGCCCAGGAGGGACCAGGTTGTCGCCACTTGGATGAGGAGGCAGAGGGGGCACCCAGCAAGTCAGGGAGCCCTCACAGAAGCAGGCAGCACCCACAGAAGTACCGGAACAGGCACTTAGAAGAGGAGTGAACCGGAGTCCACCCGAAGTCAGAAAAGGGAGTCCCACGACGCCGGAGGACAACTCAGAAGGGTGTGCACTGCAGGTTAGAATGTCGGGGACCCAGGCTTGGCTGTGCACAAAGGAAATCCTGGAAGAGTGCACAGGAGCCGGAGCAGCTGCAAATCATGCGGTACCCAGCAATGCAGTCTAGCGTGGGGAGGCAAGGACTTACCTCCACCAAACTTGGACTGAAGAGTCACTGGACTGTGGAAGTCACTTGGACAGAGTTGCTGAGTTCCAGGGACCACGCTCGTTGTGCTGAGAGGGACCCAGAGGACGGGTGATGCAGTCTTTTGTTGCCTGCGGTTGCAGGGGGAAGATTCCGTCGACCCATGGGAGATTTCTTCAGAGCTCCTGGTGCAAGAAGGAGGCAGGCTACCCCCAGATCATGCACCACCAGGAAACAGGCGAGAAAGCCGGCAGAATGAAGCGATACAAGGTTGCAGTAGTCATCTTTGCTACTTTGTTACGGTTTTGCAGGCATCCTGACCAGTCAGCGGTCGATCCTTTGGCAGAAGGTGAAGAGGGAGATGCAGAGGAACTCTGGTGAGCTCTTGCATTCGGTATCTGAAGAATTCCCCAAAGCAGAGACCCTAAATTGCCAGAAAAGGAGGTTTGGCGACCTAGGAAGGAGGATAGGCTAGTAAGAAAGGTAAGAGCCTATCAGAAGGAGTCTCTGACGTCACCTGCTGGCCCTGGCCACTCAGAGCAGTCCAGTGTGCCAGCACACCTCTGAATCCAAGATGGCAGAGGTCTGGGGCACGCTGGAGGAGCTCTGGGCACCTCCCCTGGGAGGTGCAGGTCAGGGGAGTGGTCACTCCCCTTTCCTTTGTCCAGTTTCGCGCCAGAGCAGGGCTGGGGGATCCCTGAACCGGTTTAGACTGGCTTATGCAGAGATGGGCATCATCTGTGCCCATCAAAGCATTCCCAGAGGCTGGGGGAGGCTACTCCTCCCCAGCCCTGACACCTTTTTCCAAAGGGAGAGGGTGTAACACCCTCTCTCTGAGGAAGTCCTTTGTTCTGCCTTCCTGGGCCAGGCCTGGCTGGACCCCAGGAGGGCAGAAACCTGTCTGAGGGGTTGGCAGCAGCAGCAGCTGCAGTGAAACCCCGGGAAAGGCAGTTTGGCAGTACCCGGGTCTGTGCTAGAGACTCGGGGGATCATGGAATTGTCTCCCCAATGCCAGAATGGCATTGGGGTGACAATTCCATGATCTTAGACATGTTACATGGCCATGTTCGGAGTTACCATTGTGACGCTATACATAGGTAGTGACCTATGTATAGTGCACGTGTGAAATGGTGTCTCCGCACTCACAAAGACCGGGGAATTTGCCCTGAACGATGTGGGGGCACCTTGGCTAGTGCCAGGGTGCCCACACACTAAGTAACTTTGCACCCAACCTTCACCAGGTGAAGGTTAGACATATAGGTGACTTATAAGTTACTTAAGTGCAGTGGTAAATGGCTGTGAAATAACGTGGGCGTTATTTCACTCAGGCTGCAGTGGCAGGCCTGTGTAAGAATTGTCAGAGCTCCCTATGGGTGGCAAAAGAAATGCTGCAGCCCATAGGGATCTCCTGGAACCCCAATACCCTGGGTACCTGTAGAAGGCTGGCCTGGCTTGTAGTGGGTACCAAGGGGTACTTACACTCCGTACCAGGTCCATGTTATCCCTTATCAGTGTAGAAGAGGTGTTTCTAGCAGCTTAGGCTGATAGAAGGTAGCTATAACAGAGCAGCTTACGCTGAACTAGGAGACGTGTAAAGCTCCTACTATACCACTAGTGTCATATGCACAATATCATAAGAAAACACAATACACAGATATACTAAAAATAAAGGTACTTTATTTTTATGACAATATGCCAAAAGTATCTCAGTGAGTACCCTCAGTATGAGGATGCCAAATATACACAAGATATATGTACAAAAAATATGCAGTAATAGCAAAAGGAAGTAATGCAAGCAGTGTAAAGTTACAATAGATTCTAATAGGAGCACATAGGTATAGGGGCAACACAAACCATACACTCCAAAAGTGGAATGCGAACCACGAATTGACCCCAAACCTAGGTGAGCTTGTAGAGGGTCGCTGGGACTGTAAGAAAACAGTGAGGCTTAGAAAAATAGCCCACCCCAAGACCCTGTAAGGTAGGTGTAAAGTGCACCTACAACCCCAGAGAGCACAGAAGTCGTGATAGGGGGATTCTGCAAGGAAAACCAACACCAGCATAGCAACAACAGTGGATTTCCGGACCTGAGTACCTGTGAAACAAGGGGACCAAGTCCAAGAGTCGCGACAGTGTCGAGAGTGGGCAGGAGCCCAGGAAATGCCAGCTGAGGGTGCAAGGAAGCTGCCACCGGATGGAAGAAGCTGTGGATTCTGCAAGAACGAAGAGGACTAGGAACTTCCTGTAGGAGGCTGGACTGGCTTGTAGTGAGTACCAAGGGGTACTTGCACCTTGCACCAGGCCCAGTTATCCCTTATTAGTGTATAGGGTGTCTAGCAGCTTAGGCTGATAGATAATGGTAGCTTAGCAGAGCAGCTTAGGCTGAACTAGGAGACGTGTGAAGCCACTACAGTACCACTTAGTGTCATATGCACAATATCATAAGAAAACACAATACACAGTTATACTAAAAATAAAGGTACTTTATTTTTATGACAATATGCCAAAGTATCTTAGAGTGTACCCTCAGTGAGAGGATAGGAAATATACACAAGATATATATACACAATAGCAAAAATATGCAGTATAGTCTTAGAAAACAGTGCAAACAATGTATAGTTACAATAGGATGCAATGGGGACACATAGGGATAGGGGCAACACAAACCATATACTCCAAAAGTGGAATGCGAACCACGAATGGACCCCAAACCTATGTGACCTTGTAGAGGGTCGCTGGGACTATTAGAAAATAGTCAGAGTTAGGAAAATAACCCTCCCCAAGACCCTGAAAAGTGAGTGCAAAGTGCACTAAAGTTCCCCTAAGGACAAAGAAGTCGTGTTAGAGGAATAATGCAGGAAAGACACAAACCAACAATGCAACAACGATGGATTTCCAATCTAGTGTACCTGTGGAACAAGGGGACCAAGTCCAAAACTCACAAGCAAGTCGGAGATGGGCAGATGCCCAGGAAATGCCAGCTGTGGGTGCAAAGAAGCTTCTACTGGACAGAAGAAGCTGAGGTTTCTGCAGGAACAAAAAGGGCTAGAGACTTCCCCTTTGGTGGACAGATCCCTCTCGCCGTGGAGAGTCGTGCAGAAGTGTTTTCCCGCCGAAAGAACGCCAACAAGCCTTGCTAGCTGCAAATCGTGCGGTTAGCGTTTTTGGACGCTGCTGTGGCCCAGGAAAGACCAGGATGTCGCAAATTGCCCCAGGAGGTAGAGGGGACGTCGATCAAGACAAGGAGCCCTCTCAGCAGCAGGTAGCACCCGGGGAAGTGCCAGAAACAGGCACTACGATGATGCGTGAAACAGTGCTCACCCGAAGTTACACAAAGGAGTCCCACGTCGCCGGAGACCAACTTAGAAAGTCATGCAATGCAGGTTAGAGTGCCATGGACCCAGGCTTGGCTGTGCACAAAGGATTTCCACCGGAAGTGCACAGGGGCCGGAGTAGCTGCAAAAGTCGCGGTTCCCAGCAATGCAGTCTAGCGAGGTGAGGCAAGGACTTACCTCCACCAAACTTGGAATGAAGAGTCACTGGACTGTGGGAGTCACTTGGACAGAGTTGCTGGATTCGAGGGACCTCGCTCGTCGTGCTGAGAGGAGACCCAAGGGACCGGTAATGCAGCTTTTTGGTGCCTGCGGTTGCAGGGGGAAGATTCCATCGACCAACGGGAGATTTCTTCGGAGCTTCTAGTGCAGAGAGGAGGCAGACTACCCCCACAGCATGCACCACCAGGAAAACAGTCGAGAAGGCGGCAGGATCAGCGTTACAGAGTTGCAGTAGTCGTCTTTGCTACTATGTTGCAGTTTTGCAGGCTTCCAGCGCGGTCAGCAGTCGATTCCTTGGCAGAAGGTGAAGAGAGAGATGCAGAGGAACTCGGATGAGCTCTTGCATTCGTTATCTAAAGTTTCCCCAGAGACAGAGACCCTAAATAGCCAGAAAAGAGGGTTTGGCTACCTAGGAGAGAGGATAGGCTAGCAACATCTGAAGGAGCCTATCAGAAGGAGTCTCTGACGTCACCTGGTGGCACTGGCCACTTCGAGCAGTCCAGTGTGCCAGCAGCACCTCTGTTTCCAAGATGGCAGAGGTCTGGAGCACACTGGAGGAGCTCTGGACACCTCCCAGGGGAGGTGCAGGTCAGGGGAGTGGTCCCTCCCCTTTCCTTTGTCCAGTTTCGCGCCAGAGCAGGGCTAAGGGGTCCCCTGAACCGGTGTAGACTGGCTTATGCAGAATTGGGCACATCTGTGCCCAAGAAAGCATTTCCAGAGGCTGGGGGAGGCTACTCCTCCCCTGCCTTCACACCATTTTCCAAAGGGAGAGGGTGTAACACCCTCTCTCAGAGGAAGTTCTTTGTTCTGCCATCCTGGGCCAGGCCTGGCTGGACCCCAGGAGGGCAGATGCCTGTCTGAGGGGTTGGCAGCAGCAGCAGCTGCAGTGAAACCCCAGGAAAGGCAGTTTGGCAGTACCAGGGTCTGTGCTACAGACCACTGGGATCATGGGATTGTGCCAACTATGCCAGGATGGCATAGAGGGGGCAATTCCATGATCATAGACATGTTACATGGCCATATTCGGAGTTACCATTGTGAAGCTACATATAGGTAGTGACCTATATGTAGTGCACGCGTGTAATGGTGTCCCCGCACTCACAAAGTCCTGGGAATTGGCCCTGAACAATGTGGGGGCACCTTGGCTAGTGCCAGGGTGCCCTCACACTAAGTCACTTTGCACCTAACCTTTACCAGGTAAAGGTTAGACATATAGGTGACTTATAAGTTACTTAAGTGCAGTGTAAAATGGCTGTGAAATAACGTGGACGTTATTTCACTCAGGCTGCAGTGGCAGGCCTGTGTAAGAATTGTCAGAGCTCCCTATGGGTGGCAAAAGAAATGCTGCAGCCCATAGGGATCTCCTGGAACCCCAATACCCTGGGTACCTCAGTACTATATACTAGGGAATTATAAGGGTGTTCCAGTAAGTCAATGTGAATTGGTGAAATTGGTCACTAGCCTGTTAGTGCCAATTTTAGAAAGCAGAGAGAGCATAACCACTGAGGTTCTGGTTAGCAGAGCCTCAGTGAGACAGTTAGTCATCACACAGGGAACACATACAGGGCACACACTTATGAGCACTGGGGCCCTGGCTGGCAGGGTCCCAGTGACACATACACTAAAACAACATATATACAGTGAAATATGGGGGTAACATGCCAGGCAAGATGGTACTTTTCTACAAGGGGGAGGAGTGAGGTAGGGGAGGAGTGAATCTGCGAGTAGGAGTGTGTGGTGACAGGGAGGAGAGGGAAGAGTGAGGTGAGAGAGGGGGGAGGGGGTGAATCTGTGAGTAGGGTGTGTGGTGACAGGAGGGAGAGGGAGGAGTGAGGTGAGAGAGGGGGAGGGAGTGAATCTGTGACTAGGGTGTGTGGTGACAGGAATGAGGGGGAGGTGTGAGGTGAAAAAGGGGGGGAGTGAATCTGTGAGTAGGGTGTGCGGTGAGAGGGAGGAGTGAGGGAGGAGTGAGGTGAAAGAGGGGGGAGGGGTGAATCTGTGAGTATGGTGTGGTGAAAGGGAGGAGTGAGGTGAAAGAGGGGGGAGGGAGTGAATCTGTGAGTACGGTGTGGAGTGAGGGAGGAGTGAGGTGAAAGAGGGGGGAGGGAGTGAATCTGTGAGTACGGTGTGGTGAGAGGGAGGAGTGAGGGAGGAGTGAGGTGAAAGAGGGGGAGGGGGTGAATCTGTGAGTACGATGTGGTGAGAGGGAGGAGTGAGGGAGGAGCGATGTGAAAGAGGGGGGAGGGAGTGAATCTGTGAGTACGGTGTGGTGAGAGGGAGGAGTGAGGGAGGAGTGAGGTGAAAGAGGGGGGAGGGAGTGAATCTGTGAGTACGGTGTGGAGTGAGGGAGGAGTGAGGGAGGAGTGAGGTGAAAGAGGGGGGAGGGAGTGAATCTGTGAGTACGGTGTGGTGAGAGGGAGGAGTGAGGGAGGAGTGAGGTGAAAGAGGGGGAGGGGGTGAATCTATGAGTACGGTGTGGTGAGAGGGAGGAGTGAGGGAGGAGCGAGGTGAAAGAGGGGGGAGGGAGTGAATCTGTGAGTACGGTGTTGTGAGAGGGAGGAGTGAGGTGAAAGAGGGTGAGGGAGTGAATCTGTGGGTAGGGGTGTGGTGACAGGAGGAGAGGGAGGAGTGAGGTGAGAGAGCGGGCGGGAGTGAATCTGTAAGTAGGGGTGTGTGGTGAGAGGAAGGAGAGGGAGGAGTGAGGTGAGAGAGGGGGAGGGAGTGAATCTGTGAGTAGGGGTGTGGTGAGAGGAAGGAGAGGGAGGAGTGAGGTGAGAGAGGGGGAGGGAGTGAATCTGTGAGTAGGGGTGTGGTGAGAGGAAGGAGAGGGAGGAGTGAGGTGAGAGAGGGGGAGGGAGTGAATCTGTGAGTGGGGGGTGTGGTGACGGAGGAGAGGGAGGAGTGAGGCGAGAGAGGGGGAGGGAGTGAATCTGTGAGTAGGGGTGTGTGGTGAGAGGAAGGAGAGGGAGGAGTGAGGTGAGAGAGGGGGGGGAGTGAATCTGTGAGTAGGGGTGTGGTGAGAGGAAGGAGAGGGAGGAGTGAGGTGAAAGAGGGGGGAGGGAGTGAATCTGTGAGTAGGGGTGTGTGGTGAGAGGAAGGAGAGGGAGGAGTGAGGTGAGAGAGGGGGAGGGAGTGAATCTGTGAGTAGGGGTGTGTGGTGACAGGAAGGAGAGGGAGGGGTGAGGTGAGAGGGGGGAGGGAGTGAATCTGTGAGTAGGGGTGTGTGGTGACAGGAAGGAGAGGGAGGAGGGAGGTGAAAGAGGGGGAGGAGTGAATCTGTGAGTAGGGGTGTGTGGTGAGAGGAAGGAGAGGGAGGAGTGAGGTGAAAGAGGGGGGAGGGAGTGAATCTGTGAGTAGGGTGTGTGGTGACAGGAAGGAGAGGAAGGAATGAGGTGAAAGAGGGGGGAGGGAGTGAATCTGTGAGTAGGGTGTGGGGAGAGGAAGGAGAGGGAGGAGTGAGGTGAGAGAGGGGGGAGGGAGTGAATCTGTGAGTAGGGGTGTGGTGACAGGGAGGAGAGGGAAGAGTGAGGTGAAAGAGGGGGGAGGGAGTGAATCTGTGAGTAGGGGTGTGGTGACAGGAAGGAGAGGGGAAGGAATGAGGTGAAAGAGGGGGGAGGGTGTGAATCTGTGAGTAGGGGTGTTTGGTGACAGGGAGGAGAGGGAGGAGTGAGGTGAAAGAGGGGGGAGGAGTGAATCTGTGAGTAGGGGTGTGTGGTGACAGGTAGGAGAGAGGGAGGACTGAGGTGAAAGAGGGGGGAGGAGTGAATCTGTGAGTAGGGTGTGTGGTGACAGGAAGGAGAGGGGGAGGAGTGAGGTGAAAGAGGGTGAGGGAGTGAATCTGTGAGTAGGGTGTGTGGTGACAGGGAGGAGAGGGAGGAGTGAGGTGAGAGAGGGGGGAGGGAGTGAATCTGTGAGTAGGTGTGTGGTGACAGGAAGGAGAGGGGGAGTGAGGTGAGAGATGGGGAGTGAATCTGTGAGTAGGGGGTGTGGTGACAGGAAGGAGAGGGGGAGTGAGGTGAGAGAGGGAGGAGGGAGTGAATCTGTGAGTAGGGGTGTGTGGTGACAGGAATGAGGGGAGCAGTGAGGTGAAAGAGGGGGGAGGGAGTGAATCTGTGAGTAGGGGTGTGTGGTGAGAGGGAGGAGTGAGGTGAAAGGGGGGAGGGAGTGAATCTGTGAGTAGGGGTGTGTGGTGAGAGGGAGGAGTGAGGTGAAAGGGGGGAGGGAGTGAATCTGTGAGTGGAGTGTGGGGTGAGAGGAGGAGAGGGGGGAGGGAGTGAATCTGTGAGTGGAGTGTGGGGTGAGAGGAGGAGAGGGTGGAGGGAGTGAATCTGTGAGTTGGGTGTGTGGTGACAGGGAGGAGAGGGAGGAGTGAGGTGAAAGAGGGGGGAGGAGTGAATCTGTGAGTAGGGGTGTGGTGACAGGAGGGAGAGGGGGAGGAGTGAGGTGTAAGAGAAAGAGGGGGGAGGAGTGAATCTGTGAGTAGGGGAGTGTGGTGACAGGGAGGAGAGGGAGAGGTGAGGTGAGAGAGCGGGGGAGTGAATCTGTGAGTAGGGTGTGTGGTGAGAGGGAGGAGTGAGGTGAAAGAGGGGGGAGGGAGTGAATCTGTGAGTACGGTGTGGTGAGAGGGAGGAGTGAGGTGAAAGAGGGGGGAGGGAGTGAATCTGTGAGTACGGTGTGGTGAGAGGGAGGAGTGAGGGAGGAGTGAGGTGAAAGAGGGGGGAGGGAGTGAATCTGTGGGTAGGGTGTGGTGAGAGGAAGGAGAGGGAGGAGTGAGGTGAGAGAGGGGGGAGGGAGGGAATCTGTGAGTAGGGGTGTGGTGACAGGAAGGAGAGGGGAAGGAGTGAGGTGAAAGAGGGGGGAGGAAGTGAATCTGTGAGTACGGTGTGGTGAGAGGAGGGAGAGGGGGAGGAGTGAGGTGAAAGAGGGGGAGGAGTGAATCTGTGAGTAGGGTGTGGTGAGAGGGAGGCGTGAGGTGAAAGAGGGGGGAGGGAGTGAATCTGTGAGTAGGGGGTGTGGTGACAGGAGGAGAGGGAGGAGTGAGGTGAGACAGTGGGGAGGAGTGAATCTGTGAGTAAGGTTTGTGGTGAGAGGGAGGAGTGAGGGAGGAGTGAGGTGAAAGAGGGGGGAGGGAGTGAATCTGTGAGTACGGTGTGGTGAGAGGGAGGAGTGAGGGAGGAGTGAGGTGAAAGAGGGGGAGGGAGTGAATCTGTGAGTAGGGGGTGTGGTGACGGAGGAGAGGGGGAGGCGTGAGGTGAAAGAGGGGGAGGAGTGAATCTGTGAGTAGGGTGTGTGGTGACAGGGAGGTGAGGGAGGAGTGAGGTGAGAATGGGGGGAGGAGTGAATCTGTGAGTAGGGGTGTGTGGTGAGAGGAAGGAGAGGGAGGAGTGAGGTGACAGAGGGGGGAGGAGTGAATCTGTGAGTAGGGGGTGTGGTGAGAGGAAGGGGTGAGGTGAAAGAGGGGGGAGGAGTGAATCTGTGAGTAGGGGTGAGGGTATTGGCAGATCATGTTATCAGAGGATGCTAAAGCAAAAACTGCATTTTCGACCATTGGAGGGCACTACCAATTCACAGTAATGCCCTTTGGTTTGAAAAATGCACCTGCCACTTTTCAGAGGTTGGTGAACACAGTCCTGCAAGGGCTGGAGGCTTTTAGTGCGGCATATCTGGACATAGCTGTCTTTAGCTCCAGTTGGGATGATCACCTGGTCCACCTGTGGAAAGTTTTGGAGGCCCTGCAAAAGGCAGGCCTCACTATGAAGGCCTCAAAGTGCCAGATAGGGCAGGGGAAAGTGGTTTATCTGGGACACCTGGTAGGTGGAGAACAGATTGCACCACTTCAGGGGAAAATCCAAACTATTATAGATTGGGTTCCCCCTACTACTCAGACTCAGGTGAGAGCCTTTTTAGGCCTCACTGGGTACTACAGGAGGGTCATAAAGAACTATGGCTCCATTGCAGCCCCTTTTAATGACCTCACTTCTAAGAAAATGCCTAAAAAGGTATTGTGGACAGCAAACTGTCAGAAAGCTTTTGGGGAGCTGAAGCAGGCCATGTGCTCTGCACCTGTCCTAAAAAGCCCATGTTACTCCAAGAAATTAATTGTTCAAACTGATGCATCTGAATTAGGAGTAGGGGCAGTCCTATCACAACTCAATTTTGAGGGCCAGGATCAACCTGTTGCGTTTATCAGCAGGAGGTTGACCCCTAGAGAAAAGCGTTGGTCTGCCATTGAGAGGGAGGCCTTTGCTGTGGTCTGGGCACTGAAGAAGTTGAGGCCATACCTGTTTGGCACTCACTTCATTGTTCAGACAGACCACAAACCTCTACTTTGGCTAAAACAAATGAAAGGTGAAAACCCTAAATTGTTGAGGTGGTCCATATCTCTACAGGGAATGGACTATACAGTGGAACATAGACCTGGGAGTACCCACTCCAATGTAGATGGACTCTCCAGATATTTCCACTTAGACAATGAAGACTCATCAGGTCATGGCTAGTCTTATTGTCCTTCGTTTGGGGGGGGGGGGGTTGTGTAGGAAAGTACCATCTTGCCTGGCATGTTACCCCCATATTTCACTGTATATATGTTGTTTTAGTTGTATGTGTCACTGGGACCCTGCCAGACAGGGCCCCAGTGCTCATAAGTGTGCCTGTATGTGTTCCCTGTGTGATGCCTAACTGTCTCACTGAGGCTCTGCTAACCAGAACCTCACTGGTTATGCTCTCTCTGCTTTCTAAATTGTCACTAACAGGCTAGTGACCAATTTCACCAATTCACATTGGCATACTGGAACACCCTTATAACTCCCCAGTATATGGTACTGAGGTACCCAGGGTATTGGGGTTCCAGGAGATCCCTATGGGCTGCAGCATTTCTTTTGCCACCCATAGGGAGCTCTGACAATTCTTACACAGGCCTGAGACTGAAGCCTGCGTGAAATAACGTCCACGTTATTTCACAGCCATTTACCACTGCACTTAAGTAACTTATAAGTCACCTATATGTCTAACCTTCACCTGGTGAAGGTTGGGTGCAAAGTTACTTAGTGTGTGGGCACCCTGGTACTAGCCAAGGTGCCCCCACATTGTTCAGGGCAAATTCCCCAGATTTTGTGAGTGCGGGGACACCATTACACGCGTGCACTATACATAGGTCACTACCTATGTATAGCTTCACAATGGTAACTCCGAACATGGCCATGTAACATGTCTAAGATCATGGAATTGTCACAATTCCATGATCCCCCGAGTCTCTAGCACAGACCCGGGTACTGCCAAACTGCCTTTCCTGGGGTTTTCGCTGCTGCTGCTGCCAACCCCTCAGACAGGTTTCTGCCCTCCTGGGGTCCAGCCAGGCCTGGCCCAGGAAGGCAGAACAAAGGACTTCCTCAGAGAGAGGGTGTTACACCCTCTCCCTTTGGAAAAAGGTGTCAGGGCTGGGAGGAGTAGCCTCCCCCAGCCTCTGGAAATGCTTTGATGGGCACAGATGGTGCCCATCTCTGCATAAGCCAGTCTTCCCCGGTTCAGGGATCCCCCAGCCCTGCTCTGGCGCGAAACTGGACAAAGGAAAAGGGAGTGACCACTCCCCTGACCTGCACCTCCCCTGGGAGGTGACCAGAGCTCCTCCAGTGTGCTCCAGACCTCTGACATCTTGGAAACAGTGGTGCTGCTGGCACACTGGACTGCTCTGAGTGGCCAGTGCCAGCAGGTGACGTCAGAGACTCCTTCTGATAGGCTCTTACATGTGTTACTATCCTATCCTCCTTCCTGGGTAGCCAAACCTCCTTTTCTGGCTATTTAGGGTCTCTGCTTTGGGGAATTCTTTAGATACCGAATGCAAGAGCTCATCAGAGTTCCTCGGCATCTCCTTCTTTACCTTCTGCCAAAGGATCGACCTCTGACTGCTCAGGACGCCTGCAAAACTGCAACAAAGTAGCAAAGACGACTACTGCAACCTTGTATCGCTTCATCCTGCCAGCTTTCTCGCCTGTTTCCTGGTGGTGCATGCTCTGGGGGTAGCCTGCCTCCTTCTTGCACCAGGAGCTCTGAAGAAATCTCCTGTGGGTCGATGGAATCTTCCCCCTGCAACCGCAGGCAACAAAAGACTGCATCACTGGTCCTCTGGGTCCCCTCTCAGCACGACGAGCGTGGTCCCTGGAACTCAGCCACTCTGTCCGAGTGACTCCCAAAGTCCAGTGACTCTTCAGTCCAAGTTTGGTGGAGGTAAGTCCTTGCCTCCCCACGCTAGACTGCATTGCTGGGTACCGCGTGATTTGCAGCTGCTCCGGCTCCTGTGCACTCTTCCAGGATTTCCTTCGTGCACAGCCAAGCCTGGGTCCCCAACACTCTAACCTGCAGTGCACAACCTTCTGAGTTGTCCTCCGGCATCGTGGGACTCCCTTTTCTGACTTCGGGTGGACTCTGGTTCACTCCTCTTCCAAGTGCCAGGTCCGGTACTTTTACAGGTGCTGCCAGCTTCTGTCAGGGCTCCCTGACTTGCTGGGTGCCCCCTCTGTCTCCTCATCCAAGTTGCAACATCCTGTCCCTCCTGGGCCACAGCAGCATCCAAAAACCCTAACCGCGACCCTTGCAGCTAGCAAGGCTTATTTGCGGTCTTTCTGCGTGGGAACACCTCTGCAAGCTTCTTCACGAGGTGGGACATCCATCCTCCAAAGGGGAAGTTCCTAGTCCTCTTCGTTCTTGCAGAACACAAAGCTTCTTCCATCCGGTGGCAGCTTCCTTGCACCCTCAGCTGGCATTTCCTGGGCATCTGCCCACTCTCGACACTGTCGCGAATCTTGGACTTGGTCCCCTTGGCTTACAGTTAGTCAGGTCCAGAAATCCACTTTGGTTGCATTGCTGGTGTTGGTCTTCCTTGCAGAATCCCCATATCACGACTTCTGTGCTCTCTGCGGGTTGTAGATGCACTTTACACCTACCTTTCAGGGTCTTGGGGTGGGCTATTTTTCTAACCCTCACTGTTTTCTTACAGTCCCAGCGACCCTCTACAAGCTCACATAGGTTTGGGGTCCATTCGTGGTTCGCATTCCACTTTTGGAGTATAGGGTTTGTGTTGCCCCTATACCTATGTGCTCCTATTGCAATCTACTATAACTTTACATTGCTTGCATTACTTCCTTTTGCTATTACTGCATATTTTTGGTATTGTGTACATATATCTTGTGTATATTTGGCATCCTCATACTGAGGGTACTCACTGAGATACTTTTTGGCATATTGTCATAAAAATAAAGTACCTTTATTTTTAGTATATCTGTGTATTGTGTTTTCTTATGATATTGTGCATATGACACCAGTGGTATAGTAGGAGCTTTGCGTGTCTCCTAGTTCAGCCTAAGCTGCTAGAAACACCTGTTCTACACTAATAAGGGATAACTGGACCTGGTACCGAGTGTAAGTACCCCTTGGTACCCACTACAAGCCAGGCCAGCCTCCTACAGGGGTGTGTGGTGAGAGGAAGGAGAGGGAGGAGTGAGGTGAAAGAGGGGGGAGGAGTGAATCTGTGAGTAGGGGTGTGTAGTGACAGGGAGGAGAGGGAGGAGTGAGGTGAGAGAGGGGGGAGGGGGTGAATCTGTGAGTAGGGTGTGTGGTGACAGGAGGGAGAGGGAGGAGTGAGGTGAGAGAGGGGGAGGGTGTGAATCTGTGACTAGGGTGTGTGGTGACAGGAATGAGGGGGAGGAGTGAGGTGAAAAAGGGGGGAGGAGTGAATCTGTGAGTAGGGTGTGCGGTGAGAGGGAGGAGTGAGGGAGGAATGAGGTGAAAGAGGGGGAGGGGGTGAATCTGTGAGTAGGGGTGTGGTGACAGGAGGAGAAGAGAAGGAGTGAGGTGAGACAGGGGTGAGGGAGTGAATCTGTGAGTAGGGGTGTGTGGTGAGAGGGAGGAGTGAGGTGAAAGAGGGGGGAGGTAGTGAATCTGTGAGTAGGGGTGTGTGGTGACAGGAAGGAGTGAGGGATGAGTGAGGTGAGAGAGGGGGGAGGTAGTGAATCTGTGAGTAGGGTGTGTGGTGAGAGTGAGGAGTGAGGGAGGAGTGAGGTGAAAGAGGGGGGAGGGAGTGAATCTGTGAGTAGGGTGTGGTGAGAGGAAGGAGAGGGAGGAGTGAGGTGAGAGAGGGGGGAGTGAATCTGTGAGTAGGGTGTGTGGTGACAGAGGAGAGGGGGAGGAGTGAGGTGAAAGAGGGGGGAGGGAGTGAATCTGTGAGTAGGGGTGTGTGGTGACCGGAAGGAGAGGGAGGGGTGAGGTGAAAGAGGAGGGAGGGAGTGAATCTGTGAGTAGGGGTGAATGGTGAAAGGGAGGAGAGGGTGGAGTGAGGTGAAACAGTGGGGAGGAGTGAATCTGTGAGTATGGGTGTGTGGTGACAGGGAGGAGAGGGAGGAGTGAGGTGAGAGAGGGGGGAGGCGTGAATCTGTGAGTAGGGTGTGTGGTGACAGGAGGAGAGGGGGAGGAGTGTGGTGAAAGAGGGGGGAGGAGTGAATCTGTGAGAAGGGGTGTGTGGTGACAGGAGGAGAGGGGGAGGAGTGAGGTGAGAGAGGGGGAGGAGTGATTCTGTGAGTAGGGGTGTGGTGACAGGAAGTAGAGGGGAGAGTGGGGTGAGAGAGGGGGGAGGGAGTGAATCTGTGAGTAGGGGTGTGGTGACAGGAAGAAGAGGGAGGAGTGAGGTGAAAGAGGGGGGAGGGAGTGAATCTGTGAGTAGGGTGTGGTGAGAGGAAGGAGAGGGAGGAGTGAGGTGAGAGAGGGGGAGGGAGTGAATCTGTGAGTAGGGGTGTGTGGTGACGGAGGAGAGGGAGGAGTGAGGTGAGAGAGGGGGAGGGAGTGAATCTGTGAGTAGGGGTGTGTGGTGACGGAGGAGAGGGAGGAGTGAGGTGAGAGAGGGGGAGGGAGTGAATCTGTGAGTAGGGGTGTGTGGTGACAGGAAGGAGAGGGAGGAGTGAGGTGAGAGAGGGGGAGGGAGTGAATCTGTGAGTAGGGTTGTGGTGACAGGAAGGAGAGGGGGAGGAGTGAGGTGAAAGAGGGGGGGAGGGAGTGAATCTGGGAGTAGGGTGTGGTGAGAGGAAGGAGAGGGAGGAGTGAGGTGAGACAGGGGGGAGGAGTGAATCTGTGAGTAGGGGGTGTGATGGGAGGAAGGAGAGGGAGGAGTGAGGTGAGAGAGTGGGGAGGAGTGAATCTGTGACTAGGGGTGTGTGGTGACAGGGAGGAGAGGGAGGAGTGAATCTGTGAATAGGGGGTGTGGTGAGAGGAAGGAGAGGGGGAGGAGTGAGGTGAGAGAGGGGGAGGGAGTGAATCTGTGAGTAGGGTGTGTGGTGACAGGAAGGAGAGGAAGGAGTGAGGTGAAAGAGGGGGGAGGGAGTCAATTTGTGAGTAGGTGTGTGTGGTGAGAGGAAGGAGAGGGAGGAGTGAGAGAGGGGGAGGAGTGAATCTGTGAGTAGGGGTGTGTGGTGACAGGAAAGAGAGGGAGGAGTGAGGTGAAAGAGGGAGGAGGAGTGATTCTGTGAGTAGGGGTGTGTGGTGACAGGGAGGAGAGGGGGAGGAGTGAGGTGAGAGAGGGGGGAGGGAGTGAATCTGTGAGTAGGGGTGTGTGATGACAGGGAGGAGATGGAGGAGTGAGGTGAGAGAGGGGGGAATCTGTGAGTAGGGGTGTGTGGTGAGAGGAAGGAGAGGGAGGAGTGAGGTGAAAGAGGGGGTAGGAGTGAATCTGTGAGTAGGGGTGTGTGGTGACAGGGAGGAGAGGGAGGAGTGAGGTGAGAGAGGGGGGAGGGAGTGAATCTGTGAGTAGGGGTGTGTGGTGAGAGGAAGGAGAGGGAGGAGTGAGTTAAAAGAGGGAGTAGGAGTGAATCTGTGAGTAGGGTGTGGTGAGAGGAAGGAGAGGGAGGAGTGAGGTGAAAGAGGGGGGAGGGAGTGAATCTGTGAGTAGGGTGTATGGTGAGAGGAAGGAGATGGAGGAGTGAGGTGAGAGAGGGGGAGGGAGTGAATCTGTGAGTAGGGGTGTGTGGTGAGAGGAAGGCGAGGGGAAGGTGAGAGGCAATGTTTGCACTCGTTCTGGGTGACAGTGAGCACCGGTTCTAGGTACATGGGTGTGCACCACTTCTGGGTGGCAGTGTTTGCATTTGTTCTCAGTGACAGTGAGCACCGGTTCTAGGTACATGGGTGTGCACCACTTCTGGGTGGCAGTGTGTGCACTTGTTCTGGGTGACAGTGAGCACCCGTTCTAGGTAGTCGGGTGTGCACCACTTCTGGGTGGCAGTGTGTGCACTTGTTCTAGGTGACAGTGAGCGCCGGTTCTAGGTAGCTGGGTGTGCACCACTTCTGGGTGGCAGTGTGTGTACTTGTTCAGGGTGACAGTAAGCACCAGTTCTAAGTAGTTGGGTGTGCACCACTTCTGGGTGGCAGTGTGTGTACTTGTTCAGGGTGACAGTGAGCACGGTTCTAGGTAGTTGGGTGTGCACCACTTCTGGGTGGCAGTGTTTGCACTCGTTCTGGGTGACAGTGAGCACCGGTTCTAGGTACCTGGGTGTGCACCACTTGTGGGTGGCAGTGTTTCACATATTCTGGGTGACAGTGAGCACGGTTCTAGGTAGCTGAGCGTGCACCACTTCTGGGTGGCAGTGTATGCACTTATTCTGGGTTGAAGGTCAGCACGGTTCTAGGTAGCTGGGTGTGCACCCCTTCTGGGTGGCAGTGTTTGCACTTATTCTGGGTGACAGTGAGCGCCGGTTATAGGTAGCTGGGTGTGCACCACTTCTGGGTGGCAGTGTTTGCACTTATTCTGGGTTGACAGTGAGCACGGTTCTAGGTAGCTGGGTGTGCACCACTTTTGGGTGGCACTGTTTGCACTCGTTCTGGGTGACAGTGAGCACCGGTTCTAGGTACCTGGGTGTGGACCACTTCTGGGTGGCAGTGTTTGCACTTATTCTGGGTAACATTGAGCACGGTTCTAGGTAGCTGGGTGTGCACCACTTCTGGGTGGCAGTGTTTGCAGTTATTGTTAGTGACAGTGAGCCCGGTTCTAGGTAGCTGGGTGTGCACCACTTCTGGGTGGCAATGTTTGCACTTGTTCTGGGTGACAGTGAGCACCGGTTATAGGTAGCTGGGTGTGCACCACTTCTGGGTGGCAGTGTTTGCACTTGTTCTGGGTGACAGTGAGCGCCGGTTCTAGGTAGCTGGGTGTGCACCACTTCTGGGTGGCAGTGTTTGCAGTTATTGTTAGTGACAGTGAGCCCGGTTCTAGGTAGCTGGGTGTGCACCACTTCTGGGTGGCAGTGTTTGCACTTGTTCTGGGTGACAGTGAGCACCGGTTATAGGTAGCTGGGTGTGCACCACTTCTGGGTGGCAGTGTTTGCACTTGTTCTGGGTGACAGTGAGCGCCGGTTCTAGGTAGCTGGGTGTGCACCACTTTTGGGTGGCAGTGTTTGCACTTGTTCTGGGTGACAGTGAGCACCGGTTCCAGGTACCTGGGTGTGCACCACTTCTGGGTGGCAATGTTTGCATTTGTTCTGGGTGACAGTGAGCACGGTTCTAGGTAGATGGGTGTGCACCACTTCTGGGTGGCAGTGTTGGACTTCTTCTGGGTGACAGTGAGCACGGTTCTAGGTACACGGGTGTGCACCACTTCTGGGTGGCAGTGTTTGCACTCGTTCTGGGTGACAGCACCGGTTCTAGGTAGCTGGGTGTCCACCACTTCTGGGTGGCAGTGTTTGCACTTGTTCTGGGTGACAGTGAGCACGGTTCTAGGTAGCTGGGTGTCCACCACTTCTGGGTGGCAGTGTTTGCACTTGTTCTGGGTGACAGTGAGCACCGGTTCTAGGTACATGGGTGTGCACCACTTCTGGGTGGCAGTGTTTGCACTTGTTCTGGGTGACAGTGAGCACGGTTCTAGGTAGCTGGGTGTCCACCACTTCTGGGTGGCAGTGTTTGCACTTGTTCTGGGTGACAGTGAGCACCGGTTCTAGGTAGCTGGGTGTGCACCACTTCTGGGTGGCAGTGTTTGCAGTTATTGTTGGTGACAGTGAGCACCGGTTCTAGGTACCTGGGTGTGCACCACTTCTGGGTGGCAATGTTTGCATTTGTTCTGGGTGACAGTGAGCACGGTTCTAGGTAGTTGGGTGTGCAGCACTTCTGGGTGGCAGTGTTTGCACTTGTTCTGGGTGACAGTGAGCACGGTTCTAGGTACATGGGTGTGCACCACTTCTGGGTGGCAGTGTTTGCACTCGTTCTGGGTGACAGTGAGCACGGTTCTAGGTAGTTGGGTGTGCACCACTTCTGGGTGGCAGTGTGTGTACTTGTTCAGGGTGACAGTAAGCACCAGTTCTAGGTAGTTGGGTGTGCACCACTTCTGGGTGGCAGTGTGTGTACTTGTTCAGGGTGACAGTGAGCACGGTTCTAGGTAGTTGGGTGTGCACCACTTCTGGGTGGCAGTGTTTGCACTCGTTCTGGGTGACAGTAAGCACCAGTTCTAGGTAGTTGGGTGTGCACCACTTCTGGGTGGCAGTGTGTGTACTTGTTCAGGGTGACAGTGAGCACGGTTCTAGGTAGCTGGGTGTGCACCACTTCTGGGTGGCAATGTTTGCATTTGTTCTGGGTGACAGTGGGCACGGTTCTAGGTAGCTGGGTGTGCACCACTTCTGGGTGGCAATGTTTGCATTTGTTCAGGGTGACAGAGAGCACGGTTCTAGGTAGCTGGGTGTAGGAGGCTGGCCTGGCTTGTAGTGGGTACCAAGGGGTACTTACACTCTGTACCAGGTCCAGTTATCCCTTATTAGTGTAGAAGAGGTGTTTCTAGCAACTAGGCTGATAGAAGGTAGCTATGGAGAGCAGCTTAGGCTGAACTAGGAGACATACAAAGCTCCTACTATACCACTGGTGTCATATGCACAATATCATAAGAAAACACAATACACAGAAGTACTAAAAATAAAGGTACTTTATTTTTATGACAATATGCCAAAAGTATCTCAGTGAGTACCCTCAGTATGAGGATGCCAAATATACACAAGATATATGTACACAATACCAAAAATATGCAGTAATAGCAAAAGGAAGTAATGCAAGCAATGTAAAGTTACAGTAGATTGCAATAGGAGCACATAGGCATAGGGGCAACACAAACCATATACTCCAAAAGTGGAATGCGAACCACGAATGGACCCCAAACCTATGTGAGCTCGTAGAGGGTCGCTGGGACTGTAAGAAAACAGTGAGGGTTAGAAAAATAGCCCACCCCAAGACCCTGAAAAGTAGGTGTAAAGTGCACCTATATTCCCCAGAGAGCACAGAAGTCGTGATAGGGGGATTCTGCAAGGAAGACCAACACCAGCAAAGCAACCAAAGTGGATTTCCAGACGAGAGTACCTGTGGAACAAGGGGACCAAGTCTAAGAGTCGCGACAAAGTCAAGAGTGGGCAGATGCCCAGGAAATGCCAGCTGAGGGTGCAAAGAAGCTGCCACTGGATGGTAGAAGCTGTGGATTCTGCAAGAACGAAGAGGGCTAGAAACTTCTCCTTTGGAGGATGGATGTCCCACGTTGTGAAGAAGCTTGCAGAGGTGTTCCCACGCAGAAAGACCGCAAACAAGCCTTGCTAGCTGCAAGGGTCGCGGTTAGACTTTTTGGATGCTGCTGTGGCCCAGGAGGAACCAGGATGTCGCCACTTGGATGAGGAGACAGAGGGGGCACCCAGCAAGTCAGGAAGCCCTCACAGAAGCAGGCAGCACCCGCAGAAGTACCAGAACAGGCACTTGGAAGAGGAGTGAACCGGAGCTCACCTGAAGACACAAAAGGAGATCCCACGACGCCGGAGGACAACTCAGGAGGTTGAGCACTGCAGGTTAGAGTGTCGGGGACCCAGACTTGGCTGTGCACGAAGGAAATCCTGGAAGAGTGCACAGGAGCTGGAGCAGCTGCAAATCACGCGGTACCCAGCAATGCAGTCTAGCGTGGGGAGGCAAGGACTTACCTCCACCAAACTTGGACTGAAGAGTCATTGGACTGTGGGAGTCACTTGGACAGAGTTGCTGAGTTCCAGGGACCACGCTTGTCGTGCTGAGAGGGGACCCAGAGGACCGGTGATGCAGTCTTTTGTTGCCTGCGGTAGCAGGGGGAAGATTCTGTCGACCCACGGGAGATTTCTTCAGAGCTCCTGGTGCAAGAAGGAGGCAGGCTACCCCCAGAGCATGCACCACCAGGAAACAGTCGAGAAGGCGGCAGGATCAGCAATACAAGGTTGCAGTAGTCGTCTTTGCTACTTTGTTGCGGTTTTGCAGGCGTCCTGAGCAGTCAGCGGTCCATCCTTTGGTAGAAGGTGAAGAGAGAGATGCAGAGGAACTCTGATGAGCTCTTGCATTAGTTATCTAAAGAATTCTCCAAAGCAGAGACCCTAAATAGCCAGAAAAGGAGGTTTGGCTACCTAGGAAGGAGGATAGGCTAGCAACACAGGTAAGAGCCTATCAGAAGGAGTCTCTGACATCACCTGCTGGCACTGGCCACTCAGAGCAGTCCAGTGTGCCAGCAGCACCTCTGTTTCCAAGATGGCAGAGGTCTGGAGCACACTGGAGGAGCTCTGGGCACCTCCCAGGGGAGGTGCAGGTCAGGGGAATGGTCACTCCCCTTTCCTTTGTCCAGTTTCGCACCAGAGCAGGGCTAAGGGGTCCCCTGAACCGGTGTAGACTGGCTTATGCAGAGATGGGCACCATCTGTGCCCATCAAAGCATTTCCAGAGGCTGGGGGAGGCAACTCCTCCCCAGCCCTGACACCTTATTCCAAAGGGAGACGGTGTAACACCCTCTCTTTGAGGAAGTCCTTTGTTCTGCCATCCTGGGCCAAGCCTGGCTGGACCCCAGGAGGGCAGAAACCTGTCTGAGGGGTTGGCAGCAGCAGCAGCTGCAGTGAAACCTCTGGAAAGGTAGTTTGGCAGTACCCGGTCTGTGCTAGAGACTCGGGGATCATGGAATTGTCTCCAGAATGGCATTGGGGTGACAATTCCATGATCTTAGACATGTTACATGGCCATGTTCGGAGTTACCATTGTGACGCTATACATAGGTAGTGACCTATATGTAGTGCACGCGTGTAATGGTGTCCCCGCACTCACAAAGTTCAGGGAATTGGCCCTGAACAATGTGGGGGCACCTTGGCTAGTGCCAGGGTGCCCTCACACTAAGTAACTTTGCACCTAACCTTTACCAGGTAAAGGTTAGACATATAGGTGACTTATAAGTTACTTAAGTGCAGTGTAAAATGGCTGTGAAATAACGTGGACGTTATTTCGCTCAGGCTGCAGTGGCAGGCCTGTGTAAGAATTGTCAGAGCTCCCCATGGGTGGCAAAAGAAATGCTGCAGCCCATAGGGATCTCCTGGAACCCCAATACCCTGGGTACCTCAGTACCATGTACTAGGGAATTATAAGGGTGTTCCAGTATGCCAATGTAAATTGGTGAAATTGGTCACTAGCCTGTTAGTGACAATTTGAAAGAAATGAGAGAGCATAACCACTGAGGTTCTGATTAGCATAGGCTCAGTGAGACAGTTAGTCACTACACAGGTAACACATTCAGGCACACTTATGAGCACTGGGGCCCTGGCTGGCAGGGTCCCAGTGACACATACAACTAAAACAACATATATACAGTGAAATATGGGGGTAACATGCCAGGCAAGATGGTACTTTCCTACACGGGGTGTGCACCACTTCTGGGTGACAGTGAGCACGGTTCTAGGTAGATGGGTGTGCACCACTTCTGGGTGGCAGTGTTTGTACTTGTTCAGGGTGACAGTGAGCACGGTTCTAGGTAGCTGGGTATGCACCAGTAGGTGATGTGGTTCTAAAAGGCAATGGAGCAAGGCTCTGTGACAGCCTGCATCATATTTTAATTTTCACTACCCTGGCACATGTTTTCCGGTGCAAGAGGCCTGTGTCACGAGTCTCCTGGACACATCTCGATGTGAGCACAGCTATTGAGACGATTGTGGTGCATTATATGGTGTGGTTGTGTGACGTTACTGTGTGATGCACTCAGTGTAGGGTCCAGTTATACTCATTTGTGAAACCTCTAGCTCACCCTTGGTAGCTGTGGCTTCCAGCAGCCAGGATTAAACCAAGAGAGGCACCAAGCAACAGGAATAAGAAAGTCACACAACATCAAAGAAATGAAATCCAACCCTATTTTATGAATATTTAGACACCAAGATGAGGAAAAGCCACTGGAGGGTTCTGGAGATACCTATGTTTAAGTAAAATGTAAATCTGAGCCTTTTAGTCCAAAGCACAAACAAGCATTGGAAACCATAATGTTTGGAAATTTTATAAACGTTTCAAAGAGTTGCTGTGCTTCGGGCATCCACACACAACACTGGGGTTCAATGAGCTCCACTACCACTTCACCAGTGCTAACTATGCCCCTGCACCACAGCCTGAATGCCAGTCCAGACCCGCAGGCCCCGGTGCCGCTGCACCCGCTGCACCCCTGCCAGTGAGTGTTAGAGGGATTGTGGCCCGGCTCACGGTGGTCTCCTCCTCTTCCTCAGCAGGCCCCGGTGCCGCTGCACCCGCTGCACCTCTGCCAGTGTCAGTGAGTGTTAGAGGGATTGTGACCCGGCTCACGGTGGTCTCCTCCTCCTCTTCCTCAGCAGGCCCCGGTGCCGCTGCACCCGCTGCACATCTGCCAGTGTCAGTGAATGTTAGAGGGATTGTGGCCCGGCTCACGGTGCAGACCCCGGTGCCGCTGCACCTGCTGCACTCCTGCCAGTGTCAGTGAGTGAGTGTTAGAGGGATTGTGGCCCGGCTCACGGTGGTCTCCTCTTCCTCAGCAGGCCCCAGCAGCTGAAGATGGCGGGCTCCCTGGCCTCCTATGAGCAGCTGCTCCGCCAGGTGGAGGCTCTGAAGAGGGAGAACACCCACCTCCGCCGGGAGCTGCAGGACAACTCGTCCCACCTGAGCAAGCTGGAGAGCGAGACCTCCGACATGAAGGTGAGTGATGGGGAGGGGGGAGCGAGACCTCCGACATGAAGGTGAGTGATGGGGAGGGGGGAGCGAGACCTCCGGCATGAAGGTGAGTGATGGGGAGGGGGGAGCGAGACCTCCGACATGAAGGTGAGTGATGGGGAGGGGGGTGCGAGACCTCCGGCATGAAGGTGAGTGATGGGGGGGCGCAAGAGAGAGGAGAGAGTAGAGGGTAAGAGAGAGGAGAGGGGAGTGGGCAAGAGGGGAGAGTGCGAGAGAGAGGAGAGGAAGAGCGCAAGAGATGGGAGAGGGGAAAGCGCAAGAGAGAGGAGGGGGGAGCGCAGGAGAGAGGAGAGGGCGCAAGAGAGAGGAGGGGGGAGCGCAAGAGAGAGGAGAGGAGAGCGCAAGAGAGAGGAGGGGGGAGCGCAAGAGAGAGGAGAGGGGGGAGCCCAAGAGAGAGGGGAGAGGGCAAGGGAGAGGAGAGGTCAAGAGAGAGGAGAGTGGAGAGCGCAAGAGAGAGGAGAGGGCATGAGAGAGGAGAGGGGAGAGCCCAAGAAAGGAACAGTGCAAGCCACAGGGGAGAGGTTGGTGTTGGCATCTAGTGTTGAAGATTTGCATCATTTGTCTGGCATTCAGGCTTGGCCTTGGGTTCTGGTTTAAGGTCTTGGCCTTGGTCTGGTGTCATGGCTTGGCCTTGGTCTGGTGTCGTGGCTTATCCTTGGTCCGGTGTCGTGGCTTGGCCTTGGTCTGGTGTCGTGGCTTGGCCTTGGTCTGGTGTCATGGCTTGGCCTTGGTCTGGTGTCGTGGCTTATCCTTGGTCCGGTGTCGTGGCTTGGCCTTGGTCTGGTGTCGTGGCTTGGCCTTGGTCTGGTGTCATGGCTTGGCCTTGGTCTGGTGTCGTGGCTTATCCTTGGTCCGGTGTCGTGGCTTGGCCTTGGTCTGGTGTCGTGGCTTGGCCTTGGTCTGGTGTCATGGCTTGGCCTTGGTCTGGTGTCGTGGCTTATCCTTGGTCCGGTGTCGTGGCTTGGCCTTGGTCTGGTGTCGTGGCTTGGCCTTGGTCTGGTGTCATGGCTTGGCCTTGGTCTGGTGTCGTGGCTTATCCTTGGTCCGGTGTCGTGGCTTGGCCTTGGTCTGGTGTCGTGGCTTGGCCTTGGTCTGGTGTCGTGGCTTGGCCTTGGTCTGGTGTCATGGCTTGGCCTTGGATCTGGTGTCGTAGCTTGGCCTTGGGGTCTGGTGTCATGGCTTGGTCTGGTGTCGTGGCTTGGCCTTGGTGTGGTTTCATGGCTTGGCCTTTGGGTCTGGTGTCGTGGATTGGCCTTGGGGTCCAGTTTTGGGTCTTGGCCTTGGGGTCTGGTGTCGTAGCTTGGCCTTGGGGTCTGGTGTCGTGGCTTGGCCTTTGGGTCTGGTGTCGTGGATTGGCCTTGGGGTCCAGTTTTGGGTCTTGGCCTTGGGGTCTGGTGTTATGGCTAGGTCTTGGGGTCTGGTGTTCTGGCTTGGCCTGAGGGTCTGGTGTCATGGCTTGGCCTTTGGGTCTGGTGTCGTGGATTGGCCTTGGGGTCCAGTTTTGGTTCTTGGCCTTGGGGTCTGGTGTCATGGCTTGGTCTTGGGGTATGGTGTCGTGGCTTGGCCTTTGGGTCTGGTGTTGTGGATTGGCCTTGGGGTCCAGTTTTGGGTCTTGGCCTTGGGGTCTGGTGTCATGGCTTGGTCTTGGGGTCTGGTGTTGTGGCTTGGCCTTCGGGTCTGGTGTCAAGACTTGGCCTTGGTCTGCTGTCATGGCTTGGCCTTGGGGTCTGGTGTCATGGCTTGGTCTGGTGTCGTGGCTTGGCCTTGGGGTCTGGTGTCGTGGATTGGCCTTGGTTTCTGGTTTTGGGTACTGGCCTTGGGGTCTGGTGTCATGGCTTGGTCTGGTGTTGTGGCTTGGCCTTGGGATCTGGTGTCGTGGCTTGGCCTTGGGTTCTGGTTTGGGGTATTGGCCTTGGGGTCTGGTGTCATGGCTTGGTCTGGTGTCGTGGCTTGGCCTTGGGGTCTGGTGTCGTGGCTTGGCCTTGGGTTCTGGTTTTGGGTATTGGCCTTGGGGTCTGGTGTCATGGCTTGGCCTTGGTCTAGTGTCATGGCTTGGCCTTGGGGTCTGGTGTCATGGCTTGGTCTGGTGTCGTGGCTTGGCCTTGGGGTCTGGTGTCGTGGCTTGGCCTTGGGTTCTGGTTTTGGGTATTGGCCTTGGGGTCTGGTGTCATGGCTTGGTCTGGTGTCGTGGCTTGGCCTTGGGATCTGGTGTCGTGGCTTGGCCTTGGGTTCTGGTTTTGGGTATTGGCCTTGGGGTCTGGTGTCATGGCTTGGTCTGGTGTCGTGGCTTGGCCTTGGGGTCTGGTGTCGTGGCTTGGCCTTGGGTTCTGGTTTTGGGTATTGGCCTTGGGGTCTGGTGTCGTGGCTTGGCCTTGGGGTCTGGTGTCGTGGCTTGGCCTTGGGGTCTGGTGTCATGGCTTGGCCTTGTCTGGTGTTGTTGCTTAGCCTTCGGGTCTGGTGTTGTGGCTTGGCCTTGGGGTCTGGTGTCATGGCTTGGCCTTGGTCTGGTGTCGTGGCTTGGTCTTGGTCTGGTGTCATGGCTTGGCCTTGGGTTCTGGTTTTGGGTCTTGGTCTTGGGGTCTGGTGTCATGGCTTGGCCTTGGGTTCTGGTTTTGGGTCTTGGCCTTGGGGTCTGGTGTCATGGCTTGGCCTTGGGCTCTGGTGTCATGGCTTGGCCTTGGGGTCTGGTGATGTGGCTTGGCCTTGGTCTGGTGTCGTGGCTTGGCCTTGGTCTGGTGTCGTGGCTTGGTCTTGGTCTGGTGTCATGGCTTGGCCTTGGGGTCTGGTGTCGTGGCTTGGCCTTGGGGTCTGGTGTCATGGCTTGGGGTCTGATGTCGTGGCTTGGCTTTGGTCTGGTGTAGTGGCTTGGTCTTGGTCTGGTGTTGTGGCTTGGTCTTGGTCTGGTGTCGTGGCTTAGCCTTGGTCTGGTGTCATGGCTTGGCCTTGGGGTCTGCTGTCATGGATTAGCCTTGGTCTGGTGTCATAGCTTGGCCTTGGGGTCTGGTGTCGTGACTTGGCCTTGGGGGCTGGTGTCATGGCTTGGCCTTGGTCTGGTGTCGTGGCTTGGCCTTGGTCTGGTGTCATGGCTTGGCCTTGGGGTCTGGTGTCATGGCTTGGCCTTGGGGTCTGCTGTCGTGGCTTAGCCTTGGTCTGGTGTCATGGCTTGGCCTTGGTCTGGTGTCGTGGCTTGGTCTTGGTCTGGTGTCGTGGCTTGGCCTTGGGTCTGGTGTCATGGCTTGGCCTTGGGGTCTGGTGTCGTGACTTGGCCTTGGGGTCTGGTGTCGTGGCTTGGCCTTGGGGTCTGGTGTCGTGGCTTGGTCTTGGTCTGGTGTCATGTCGTGGCCTTAGGGTCTGGTGTTGTGGCTTGGCCTTGGGTTCTGGTTTTGGGTATTGGCCTTGGGATCTGGTGTCATGGCTTGGCCTTGGTCTGGTGTCGTGGCTTGGCCTTGGGGTCTGGTGTCGTGGCTTGGCCTTGGGTTCTGGTTTTGGGTGTTGGCCTTGGGGTCTGGTGTCATGGCTTGGCCTTGGTCTGGTGTCATGGCTTGGCCTTGGGGTCTGGTGTCATGGCTTGGTCTGGTGTTGTGGCTTGGCCTTGGGGTCTGGTGTCATGGCTTGGCCTTGGGGTCTGGTGTCATGGCTTGGCCTAGGTCTGGTGTCGTGGATTGGTCTTGGTCTGGTGTCATGGCTTGGCCTTGGGGTCTGGTGTCGTGGCTTGGCCTTGGGGTCTGGTGTCATGGCTTGGTCTTGGGGTCTGGTGTCATGGCTTGGCATTGGTCTGGTGTCATGGCTTGGCCTTGGGGTCTGGTGTCATGGCTTGGCCTTGGGGTCTGGTGTCATGGCTTGGCCTAGGTCTGGTGTCGTGGCTTGGTCTTGGGGTCTGGTGTCGTGGCTTGGCCTTGGTCTGGTGTCATGGCTTGGTCTTGGGGCCTAGTGTCATGGCTTGGCCTTGGGTTCTGGTTTTGGGTATTTGCCTTGGGGTCTGGTGTCATGGCTTGGCCTTGGGGTCTGGTGCCGTGGCTTGGCCTTAGGGTCTGGTGTCATGGTTTGGCCTTGGGGTCTGGTGTCATGGCTTGGCCTTGGTCTGGTGTCATGGCTTGGTCTTGGTCTGGTGTCATGGCTTGGTCTTGGTCTGGTGTCATGGCTTGGCCTTGGGGTCTGGTGTCGTGGCTTGGCCTTGGGGTCTGGTGTTGTGGCTTGGCCTTGGGGTCTGGTGTCGTGGCTTGGTCTGGTGTCGTGGCTTGGCCTTGGGTTGTGGTTTTGGGTATTGGCCTTGGGGTCTGGTGTCGTGGCTTGGCCTTGGGGTCTGGTGTCGAGGCTTGGCCTTGGGGTCTGGTGTCATGGCTTGCGGTCTGGTGTCGTGGCTTAGCCTTGGTCTGGTGTTGTGGCTTGGCCTTGGTCTGGTGTCATGGCTTGACCTTGGGGTCTGGTGTCATGGCCTGGCCTTGGTCTGGTGTCATGGCTTGGCCTTGGGGTCTGGTGTCGTGGCTTGGCCTTGGGGTCTGGTGTCGTGGCTTGGCCTTGGGGTCTGGTGTGATGGCTTGGCCTTGGGTTCTTGTTTTGGGTATTGGCCTTGGGTTCTGGTGTTGTGGCTTAGCCTTGGTCTGGTGTCGTGGCTTGGTTTTGGTCTTGGTCTGGTGTCATGGCTTGGCCGTGGGGTCTGGTGTCGTGGCTTGGCCTTGGGGTCTGGTGTCGTGGCTTGGCCCTGGGGTCTGGTGTCATGGCTTGGCCTTGGGGTCTGGTGCCGTGGCTTGGCCTTGGTCTGGTGTCATGGCTTGGCCTTGGGTTCTGGTTTTGGGTATTGACCTTGAGGTCTGGTGTCGTGGCTTGGGGTCTGGTGTCATGGCTTGGCCGTGGGGTCTGGTGTCGTGGCTTGGCCTTGGGGTCTGGTGTCATGACTTGGCCTTGGTCTGGTGCCGTGGCTTGGCCTTGGTCTGGTGTCATGGCTTGGCCTTGGGTTCTGGTTTTGGGCATTGGCCTTGAGGTCTGGTGTTGTGGCTTGGCCTTGGGGTCTGGTGTTGTGGCTTAGCCTGGGTCTGGTGTCGTGGCTTGGTCTTGGTCTGGTGTCATGGCTTGGCCGTGGGATCTGGTGTCGTGGCTTGGCCTTGGGGTCTGGTGTCATGGCTTGGCCTTGGGGTCTGGTGTCATGGCTTGGCCTTGGGGTCTGGTGTTGTGGCTTGGCCTTGGGGCCTGGTGTCATGGCTTGGCCTTGGGGTCTGGTGTCGTGGCTTAGCCTTGGTCTGGTGTCGTGGCTTGGCCTTGGTCTGGTGTCGTGGCTTGGCCTTGGGGTCCGGTTTTGGGTCTTGGCCTTGGGGTCTGTCATTGGGGCTTGGTACTGATGTATGACATTGGGGTGCACTGAGAAGCAGCTGGGGTTAGGGTTCATGCTGTCTCTCACACCTTCCTCTGCTTTTAGGAAGTGCTGAAGCATCTCCAGGGGAAGCTGGAGCAGGAGGCGCGGGTGATGGTCTCTTCCGGGCGCACCGAGGTGCTGGAGCAGCTTCGAGGTGAGTAACCTTGGCCCTCACGAGGTTCTGTCCATGGGTTTCTTCCACCACTGAGGAGCACAGTCTGTCCGTGCCCTCATTGAATTGGGTGATAGTAACACCAGGTATTCACAGAGCTCTGAAACCACAGGAGTGTGGTGTGAAACGGTGCATAAAAGCAAACCTATTATTGGGGTGCAGTGCTCTGGTTAACTATAAGTTGTGAATGCAGAGGGCACAGTCCCGCCCTTGGGAGAGCACGGACTGCTTCAAGGATGATCCTGTGCCCTCACTGGGGGTTCAATGTAATCTCTGAAGGTGGGGTATCCTCACAGAGTGCTTTGTCACCTTTGAGGGGGCTTTGTTCCCACTGAGAGTGCTGAGTCCTCTCTGAGGGTGTTGTACCTTCACTGGAGTACCAGTGTCCTCTCTGAGGGTGTTGTGTTCTCACTGAAGGGGCAGTGTCCTCTCTGAGGGTGTTGTGTCCTCACTGAAGGGGCAGTGACCTCCCTGAGGGTGTTGTGTCCTCACTGAAGGGGCAGTGACCTCCCTGAGGGTGTTGTGTCCTCACTGAAGTACCAGTGTCCTCTCTGAAGGTGTTGTGTCCTCTCTGAAGGAGCAGTCTCCTCTCTGAGGGTGTTGTGTTCTCACTGAATGGGAAGTGTCCTCTCTGAGGGTGTTGTGTCCTCTCTGAAGGAGCAGTCTCCTCTCTGAGGGTATTGTGTTCTCACTGAATAGGCAGTGTCCTCTCTGAGGGTGTTGTGTCCTCACTGAAGGAGCAGTCTCCTTTCTGAGGTTGTTGTGTCCTCAAAGAAAGGCCAATGTCCTCTCTGAGGGTGTTGTGTCCTCACTGAAGGGCAGTGACCTCCCTGAGGGTGTTGTGTCCTCACTGAAGTACCAATGTCCTCTCTGAGGGTGTTATGTCCTCACTGAAGGGGCAGTGTCCTCTTGGAGGGTGTTGTATATTCACTGAAGTACCAGTGTCCTCTCTGAGGGTGTTGTGTCCTCACTGAAGGGGCAGTGTCCGCTCTGAGGGTGTTGTATCTTCACTGAAGTACCAGTGTCCTCTCTGAGGGTGTTGTGTCGGTTTTGTGTCCTCACTGAAGTACCAGTGTCCTCTCTGAGGGTGTTCTGTCCTCACTGAAGGAGCAGTGTCCTCTACGAGGTTGTTGTGTCCTTTCTGAAGGGACAGTGACCTCCCTGAGGGTGTTGTGTCCTCACTGAAGGGGCAGTCACCTCTCTGAGTTGGGTGTCCCCTCTAGTGCGCTGAGTCCTCTCTAGGGGGCTTTGTTCCCACTGTGAGTGCCGAGTCCTCTCTGGGGTACTATATCCTCACTGAATGAGCAGGCTTCTTTCTGAGGGTGTTGTGTCCTCACTGAAAGGCCAATGTCCTCTCTGAGGGTGTTGTGTCCTCACTGAAGGGGCAGTGTCCTCTCTCTCTGAGGGTGTTGTGTCTTCACTGAAGTAGCAGTGTCCTCTCTGAGGGTGTTGTGTCTTCACTGAAGTAGCAGTGTCCTCTCTGATGGTGTTGTGCCCTCACTGAAGGGGCAGTGTCCTCTCTGAGGGTGTTGTACCTTCACTGAAGGGGCAGTGTCCTCTCTGAAGGTGTTGTGTCTTCACTGAAGTAGCAGTGTCCTCTCTAATGGTGTTGTGCCCTCACTGAAGGGGCAGTGTCCTCTCTGAGGGTTTTGTATCTTCACTGAAGTAGCAGTGTCCTCTCTGAGGGTGCTGTGTCCTCACTGAGGGGGCAGTGACCTCTCTGAGGGTGTTGTGACCTTACTGAAGGAGCAGTGTCCTCTCTGAGGGTGTTGTGTCCTCACTGAAGGGGCAGTCACCTCTCTGACGGTGTTGCGTCTTCACTGAAGTACCAGTGACCTCTCTGAGGGTGTTGTGTCCTCACTGAAGGGGCAGTGTCCTCTCTGAGGGTGTTGTGTCCTCACTGAAGGGGCAGTGACCTCTCTGAGGGTGTTGTGTTCGCACTGAGGGGGCAGTGACGTGTCTGAGGGTGTTTTGTCCTCACTGAAGGAGCAGTGTCCTCCCTGAGGGTGTTGTGTCCTCACTGAAGGGGCAGTGACCTCTCTGAGGGTGTTGTGTCCTCACTGAAGGGGCAGTGACCTCTCTGAGTTGGGTGTCCCACCTAGTGTGCTGAGTCCTCTCTAGGGGGCTTTGTTCCCACTGTGGGTGCTGAGTCCTATCTGGGGTACTATGTCCTCACTGAAGGAGCAGTGTCCTCTCTGAGGGTGTTATGTCCTCACTGAAGGGGCAGTGACCTCTCTGAGGGTGTTGTGTCCTCACATGAAGGGGCAGTGACCTCTCTGAGGGTGTTGCATCTTCACTGAAGTACCAGTGACCTTTCTGAGGGTGTTGTGTCCTCACTGAAGGGGCAGTGTCCTCTGAGGGTGTTGTGTCCTCACTGAAGGGGCAGTGTCCTCTCTGAGGGGCAGTGTCCTCTGAGGGTGTTGTGTCTTCACTGAAGTAGCAGTGTCCTCTCTGAGGGTGGTGTGTCCTCACTGAAGGAGCAGTGTCCTCTCTGAGGGTGTTGTGTCATCACTGAAGGAGCAGTGTCCTCTCTGAGGGTGTTGTACCTTCACTGAAGGGGCAGTGTCCTCTCTGAGGGTGTTGTGTCTTCACTGCAGTAGCAGTGTCCTCTCTGATGGTGTTGTGCCCTCACTCAAGGGGCAGTGTCCTCTCTGAGGGTGTTGTATCTTCACTGAAGTAGCAGTGTCCTCTCTGAGGGTGGTGTGTCCTCACTGAGGGGGCAGTGACCTCTCTGAGGGTGTTGTGTCCTTACTGAAGGAGCAGTGTCCTCTCTGAGGGTGTTGTGTCTTCACTGAAGGGGCAGTGATCTCCTCTCTCTGAGGGTGTTGTGTCCTCACTGAAGGGGCAGTCACCTCTCTGACGGTGTTGCGTCTTCACTGAAGTACCAGTGACCTCTCTGAGGGTGTTGTGTCCTCACTGAAGGGGCAGTGTCCTCTCTAAGGGTGTTGTGTCCTCACTGAAGGGGCAGTGACCTCTCTGAGGGTGTTGTGTCCTCACTGAAGGGGCAGTGACCTCTCTGAGTTGGGTGTCCCACCTAGTGTGCTGAGTCCTCTCTAGGGGGCTTTGTTCCCACTGTGGGTGCTGAGACCTATCTGGGGTACCATGTCCTCACTGAAGGAGCAGTGTCCTCTCTGAGGGTGTTGTGTCCTCACTGAAGGGGCAGTGTCCTCTCTGAGGGTGTTGTGTCCTCACTGAAGGAGCAGTGTCCTCTCTGAGGGGGTTGTGTCCTCACTGAAGGAGCAGTGTCCTCTCTGAGGGTGTTGTACCTTCACTGAAGTAGCAGTGTCTCTCTGATGGTGTTGTGCCCTCACTGAAGGGGCAGCGTCCTCTCTGAGGGTGTTGTATCTTCACTGAAGTAGCAGTGTCCTCTCTGAGGGTGGTGTGTCCTCACTGAGGGGGCAGTGACCTCTCTGAGGGTGTTGTGTCCTTACTGAAGGAGCAGTGTCCTCTCTGAGGGTGTTGTGTCCTCACTGAAGGGGCAGTGATCTCTCTGAGGGTGTTGTGTCCTCACTGAAGGGGCAGTCACCTCTCTGACGGTGTTGCGTCTTCACTGAAGTACCAGTGACCTCTCTGAGGGTGTTGTGTCCTCACTGAAGGGGCAGTGTCCTCTCTGAGGGTGTTGTGTCCTCACTGAAGGGGCAGTGTCCTCTGAGGGTGTTGTGTCCTCACTGAAGGGGCAGTGTCCTCTCTGAGGGGCAGTGTCCTCTGAGGGTGTTGTGTCTTCACTGAAGTAGCAGTGTCCTCTCTGAGGGTGTTGTGTCCTCACTGAAGGAGCAGTGTCCTCTCTGAGGGTGTTGTGTCCTCACTGAAGGAGCAGTGTCCTCTCTGAGGGTGTTGTACCTTCACTGAAGGGGCAGTTTCCTCTCTGAGGGTGTTGTGTCCTTACTGAAGGAGCAGTGTCCTCTCTGAGGGTGTTATGTCCTCACTGAAGGGGCAGTGACCTCTCTGAGGGTGTTGTGTCCTCACTGAAGGGGCAGTGACCTCTCTGAGGGTGTTGCGTCTTCACTGAAGTACCAGTGACCTTTCTGAGGGTGTTGTGCCCTCACTGAAGGGGCAGTGTCCTCTGAGGGTGTTGTGTCCTCACTGAAGGGGCGTTGTCCTCTGAGGGTGTTGTGTCTTCACTGAAGTAGCAGTGTCCTCTCTGAGGGTGGTGTGTCCTCACTGAAGGAGCAGTGTCCTCTCTGAGGGTGTTGTGTCCTCACTAAAGGAGCAGTGTCCTCTCTGAGGGTGTTGTACCTTCACTGAAGGGGCAGTGTCCTCTCTGAGGGTGTTGTGTCTTCACTGAAGTAGCAGTGTCCTCTCTGATGGTGTTGTGCCCTCACTGAAGGGGCAGTGTCCTCTCTGAGGGTGTTGTATCTTCACTGAAGTAGCACTGTCCTCTCTGAGGGTAGTGTGTCCTCACTGAGGGGGCAGTGACCTCTCTGAGGGTGTTGTGTCCTTACTGAAGGAGCAGTGTCCTCTCTGAGGGTGTTGTGTCTTCACTGAAGGGGCAGTGATCTCTCTGAGGGTGTTGTGTCCTCACTGAAGGGGCAGTCACCTCTCTGACGGTGTTGCGTCTTCACTGAAGTACCAGTGACCTCTCTGAGGGTGTTGTGTCCTCACTGAAGGGGCAGTGTCCTCTCTAAGGGTGTTGTGTCCTCACTGAAGGGGCAGTGACCTCTCTGAGGGTGTTGTGTTCTCACTGAGGGGGCAGTGACGTGTCTGAGGGTGTTTTGTCCTCACTGAAGGAGCAGTGTCCTCCCTGAGGGTGTTGTGTCCTCACTGAAGGGGCAGTGGGCTCTCTGAGGGTGTTGTGTCCTCACTGAAGGGGCAGTGACCTCTCTGAGTTGGGTGTCCCACCTAGTGTGCAGAGTCCTCTCTAGGGGTCTTTGTTCCCACTGTGGGTGCTGAGACCTATCTCGGGTACCATGTCCTCACTGAAGGAGCAGTGTCCTCTCTGAGGGTGTTGTGTCCTCACTGAAGGGGCAGTGTCCTCTCTGAGGGTGTTGTGTCCTCACTGAAGGAGCAGTGTCCTCTCTGAGGGTGTTGTGTCCTCACTGAAGGAGCAGTGTCCTATCTGAGGGTGTTGTACCTTCACTGAAGGGGCAGTGTCCTCTCTGAAGGTGTTGTGTCTTCACTGATGTAGCAGTGTCCTCTCTGATGGTGTTGTGCCCTCACTGAAGGGGCAGTGTCCTCTCTGAGGGTTTTGTATCTTCACTGAAGTAGCAGTGTCCTCTCTGAGGGTGGTGTGTCCTCACTGAGGGGGCAGTGACCTCTCTGAGGGTGTTGTGACCTTACTGAAGGAGCAGTGTCCTCTCTGAGGGTGTTGTGTCCTCACTGAAGGGGCAGTGATCTCTCTGAGGGTGTTGTGTCCTCACTGAAGGGGCAGTCACCTCTCTGACGGTGTTGCGTCTTCACTGAAGTACCAGTGACCTCTCTGAGGGTGTTGTGTCCTCACTGAAGGGGCAGTGTCCTCTCTGAGGGTGTTGTGTCCTCACTGAAGGGGCAGTGACCTCTCTGAGGGTGTTGTGTTCTCACTGAGGGGGCAGTGACGTGTCTGAGGGTGTTTTGTCCTCACTGAAGGAGCAGTGTCCTCCCTGAGGGTGTTGTGTCCTCACTGAAGGGGCAGTGACCTCTCTGAGGGTGTTGTGTCCTCACTGAAGGGGCAGTGACCTCTCTGAGTTGGGTGTCCCACCTAGTGTGCTGAGTCCTCTCTAGGGGGCTTTGTTCCCACTGTGGGTGCTGAGTCCTATCTGGGGTACTATGTCCTCACTGAAGGAGCAGTGTCCTCTCTGAGGGTGTTATGTCCTCACTGAAGGGGCAGTGACTTCTCTGAGGGTGTTGTGTCCTCACTGAAGGGGCAGTGACCTCTCTGAGGGTGTTGCGTCTTCACTGAAGTACCAGTGACCTTTCTGAGGGTGTTGTGTCCTCACTGAAGGGGCAGTGTCCTCTCTGAGGGGCAGTGTCCTCTGAGGGTGTTGTGTCTTCACTGAAGTAGCAGTGTCCTCTCTGAGGGTGGTGTGTCCTCACTGAAGGAGCAGTGTCCTCTCTGAGGGTGTTGTGTCCTCACTGAAGGAGCAGTGTCCTCTCTGAGGGTGTTGTACCTTCACTGAAGGGGCAGTGTCCTCTCTGAGGGTGTTGTGTCTTCACTGAAGTAGCAGTGTCCTCTCTGATGGTGTTGTGCCCTCACTGAAGTGGCAGTGTCCTCTCTGAGGGTGTTGTATCTTCACTGAAGTAGCAGTGTCCTCTCTGAGGGTGGTGTGTCCTCACTGAGGGGGCAGTGACCTCTCTGAGGGTGTTGTGTCCTTACTGAAGGAGCAGTGTCCTCTCTGAGGGTGTTGTGTCTTCACTGAAGGGGCAGTGATCTCCTCTCTCTGAGGGTGTTGTGTCCTCACTGAAGGGGCAGTCACCTCTCTGACGGTGTTGCGTCTTCACTGAAGTACCAGTGACCTCTCTGAGGGTGTTGTGTCCTCACTGAAGGGGCAGTGTCCTCTCTAAGGGTGTTGTGTCCTCACTGAAGGGGCAGTGACCTCTCTGAGGGTGTTGTGTTCTCACTGAGGGGTCAGTGACGTGTCTGAGGGTGTTTTGTCCTCACTGAAGGAGCAGTGTCCTCCCTGAGGGGGTTGTGTCCTCACTGAAGGGGCAGTGACCTCTCTGAGGGTGTTGTGTCCTCACTGAAGGGGCAGTGACCTCTCTGAGTTGGGTGTCCCACCTAGTGTGCTGAGTCCTCTCTAGGGGGCTTTGTTCCCACTGTGGGTGCTGAGACCTATCTGGGGTACCATGTCCTCACTGAAGGAGCAGTGTCCTCTCTGAGGGTGTTGTGTCCTCACTGAAGGGGCAGTGTCCTCTCTGAGGGTGTTGTGTCCTCACTGAAGGAGCAGTGTCCTCTCTGAGGGTGTTGTGTCCTCACTGAAGGAGCAGTGTCCTCTCTGAGGGTGTTGTACCTTCACTGAAGGGGCAGTACCCTCTCTGAAGGTGTTGTGTCTTCACTGAAGTAGCAGTGTCCTCTCTGATGGTGTTGTGCCCTCACTGAAGGGGCAGTGTCCTCTCTGAGGGTGTTGTATCTTCACTGAAGTAGCAGTGTCTTCTCTGAGGGTGGTGTGTCCTCACTGAGGGGGCAGTGACCTCTCTGAGGGTGTTGTGTCCTTACTGAAGGAGCAGTGTCCTCTCTGAGGGTGTTGTGTCCTCAGTGAACGGGCAGTGATCTCTCTGAGGGTGTTGTGTCCTCACTGAAGGGGCAGTCACCTCTCTGACGGTGTTGCGTCTTCACTGAAGTACCAGTGACCTCTCTGAGGGTGTTGTGTCCTCACTGAAGGGGCAGTGTCCTCTCTGAGGGTGTTGTGTCCTCACTGAAGGGGCAGTGACCTCTCTGAGGGTGTTGTGTTCTCACTGAGGGGGCAGTGACGTGTCTGAGGGTGTTTTGTCCTCACTGAAGGAGCAGTGTCCTCCCTGAGGGTGTTGTGTCCTCACTGAAGGGGCAGTGACCTCTCTGAGGGTGTTGTGTCCTCACTGAAGGGGCAGTGACCTCTCTGAGTTGGGTGTCCCACCTAGTGTGCTGAGTCCTTTCTAGGGGGCTTTGTTCCCACTGTGGGTGCTGAGTCCTATCTGGGGTACTATGTCCTCACTGAAGGAGCAGTGTCCTCTCTGAGGGTGTTATGTCCTCACTGAAGGGGCAGTGACTTCTCTGAGGGTGTTGTGTCCTCACTGAAGGGGCAGTGACCTCTCTGAGGGTGTTGCGTCTTCACTGAAGTACCAGTGACCTTTCTGAGGGTGTTGTGTCCTCACTGAAGGGGCAGTGTCCTCTGAGGGTGTTGTGTCCTCACTGAAGGGGCAGTGTCCTCTCTGAGGGGCAGTGTCCTCTGAGGGTGTTGTGTCTTCACTGAAGTAGCAGTGTCCTCTCTGAGGGTGGTGTGTCCTCACTGAGGGGGCAGTGACCTCTCTGAGGGTGTTGTGTCCTCACTGAAGGAGCAGTGTCCTCTCTGAGGGTGTTGTGTCCTCACTGAAGGGGCAGTGACCTCTCTGAGGGTAATGCTTCTTCACTGAAGTACCAGTGACCTTTCTGAGGGTGTTGTGTCCTCACTGAAGGGGCAGTGTCCTCTGAGGGTGTTGTGTCCTCACTGAAGGGGCAGTGTCCTCTCTGAGGGGCAGTGACCTCTGAGGGTGTTGTGTCTTCACTGAAGTAGCAGTGTCCTCTCTGAGGGTGGTGTGTCCTCACTGAGGGGGCAGTGACCTCTCTGAGGGTGTTGTGTCCTCACTGAGGGGGCAGTGACCTCTCTGAGGGTGTTGTGTCCTCACTGAAGGGGCAGTGACCTCTCTGAGAGTGTTGTGTCTTCACTGAAGTACCAGTGACCTCTCTGAGGGTGTTGTGTCCTCACTGAAGGGGCAGTTTCCTCTCTGAGGGTGGTGTGTCCTCACTGAAGGGGCAGTGTCCTCTCTGAGGGTGTTCTATCTTCACTGAAGGAGCAGTGTCCTCTCTGAGGGTGTTGTGTCCTCACCGAGGGGGCAGTGACCTCTCTGAGGGTGTTGTGTCCTCACTGAAGGAGCAGTGTCCTCTCTGAGGGTGTTGTGTCTTCACTGAAGTACCAGTGACCTCTCTGAGAGTAGTGTGTCCTCACTGAAGGAACAGTGTGCTCTCTAAGGGTGTTGTGTCCTCACTGAAGGGGCAGTGTCCTCTCTGAGGGTGTTGTGTCCTCACTGAGGTACCAGTGACCTCTCTGAGGGTGTTGTGTCCTCACAGAAGGAGCAGTGTCCTCTCTGAGGGTGTTGTGTCTTTACTGAATGAGCAGTGTCCTCTCTGAGGGTGTTGTGTCCTCAGTGACGTACCAGTGTCCTCTCTGAGGGTGTTGTGTCCTCACAGAAGGAGCAGTGTCCTCTCTGAGGGTGTTGTGTCTTTACTGAATGAGCAGTGTCCTCTCTGGTGGTGTTGTGTCCTCACTGAAGGGGCAGTGTCCTCTCTGAGGGTGTTGTGTCCTCACTGAAGGGACAGTGTCCTCTCTGAGGGAGTTGTGTCCTCACTGACGTACCAGTGACCTCTCTTAGGGTGTTGTGTCCTCACTGAAGGAGCAGTGTCCTCTCTGAGGGTGTTGTGTCCTCACAGAAGGAGCAGTGTCCTCTCTGAGGGTGTTGTGTCTTTACTGAATGAGCAGTGTCTTCTCTGAGGGTGTTGTGTCCTCACTGAAGGGGCAGTGTCCTCTCTGAGGGTGTTGTGTCCTCACTGAAGGGGCAGTGTCCTCTCTGAGGGAGTTGTGTCCTCACTGAAGTACCAGTGACCTCTCTGAGGGTGTTGTGTCCTCATTGAAGGGGCAGTGTCCTCTCTCAGGGTGTTGTGTCCTCACTGACGTACCAGTGACCTCTCTTAGGAGGTTGTGTCCTCACTGAAGGAGCAGTGTCCTCTCTGAGGATATTGTGTCCTCACAGAAGGGCAGTGTCCTCTCTGAGGGTGTTGTGTCTTTACTGAAGGAGCAGTGTCCTCTCTGAGGGTGTTGTGTCCTCACTGAAGGAGCAGTCTCCTCTCTGAGGGTGTTGTGTTCTCACTGAAGCGGGAGTGTCCTCTCTGAGGGTGTTGTGTCTTCACTGAAGTACCAGTGTCCTCTCTGAGGGTGTTGTGTCCTCTCTGAAGGGACAGTGACCTCTCTGAGGGTGCTATGTCCTCACTGAAGGGGCAGTGTCCTCTCTGAGGGTGTTGTGTCCTCACTGAAGGAGCAGTGTCCTCTCTGAGGTTGTTGTGTCTTCACTGAAGTACCATTGTCCTCTCTGAGGGTGTTGTGTCCTCTCTGAAGAGACAGTGACCTCTCTGAGGGTGCTATGTCCTCACTGAAGGAGCAGTGTCCTCTCTGAGGGTGTTGTGTCTTCACTGAAATACCATTGTCCTCTCTGAGGGTGTTCTGTCCTCTCTGAAAGGGCAGTGACCTCTCTGAGTGTGGTGTGTCCTCAGTAATGGAGAACGTCCTCTTTGATGGTGCTATATCCTTGCTGAAAATGCAGTGTCATCTCTGAGGGTGATGTGAGATCTCAATGAGCGTGATGTGTCCTTGTGGTTGGGGTATTGTCCTCTCTAAGGGAGTTGCCTCTTCTGCAGCAGGACAGTGTCTCACCTGACTGTGCTTTGTCCTCTCTACGGGTGTTGTGTCATTTCTGAGGGTGCTGTGTCCTTGTGGTGGGGGTATTGTCCTCTCTAAGGGTGCTGTGTCCTTGTGGTGGGGATATTGTCTTCTCGGAGGGTGCTGTGTCCTCTCCGAGGGTGCTGCGTCCTTGTGGTGGGGGTATTGTCCTCTCTAAGGTTGCTGTGCCCTTGTGGTGGGGGTATTGTCCTCTCTAAGGGTGCTGTGTCCTTGTGGTGGGAGTATTGTCCTCTCTAAGGGTGCTGTGTCCTTGTGGTGGGGGTATTGTCCTTTCTGAGGGTGCTGTGCCCTTGTGGTGGGGGTATTGTCCTCTCCGAGGGTGCTGTGCCCTTGTGGTGGGGGTATTTTCCTTTCTAAGGGTGCTCTGTGTGCTTGTGGTGGGGGTATTGTCCTCTTTCAGGGTTCTGTGTCTTTGTGGTGGGGGTATTGTCCTCTCGGTGGGTGCTGCGTCCTCTCCGAGGGTGCTGTGTCCTTGTGGTGGGGGTATTGTCCTCTTTAAGGGTGCTGTGTCCTTGTGGTGGGGGTATTGTCCTTTCTAAGGGTGCTCTGTGTCCCTGTGGTGGGGGTAGTGTACTCTCTAAGGGTGCTGTGCCCTTGTGGTGGGAGTATTGCCCTCTCTAAGGGTGTTGTGTCCTTGTGGTGGGGGTATTGTCCTCTCTGAGGGTGCTGTGCCCTTGTGGTGGGGGTATTGCCCTTTCTAAGGGTGCTGTTGCTTGTGGTGGGGGTATTGTCCTCTCTAAGGGTGTTGCCTCTCCTTCAACAGGACATTGTCTCACCTGACTGTGCTGTATCTTCTATGAGGGTGCTGTGTCCTTGTGGTGGGGATATTGTCCTCTCCAAGGGTGATGTGTCCTTGTGGTGGGGGTATTGTCCTCTCTAAGGGTGCTGCGTCCTCTCCGAGGGTGCTGTGTCCTTGTGGTGGGGGTATTGTCCTCTCCGAGTGTGCTGTGTCCTTGTGGTTGGGGTATTGTCCTTTCCGAGGGTACTGTGTCCTTGTGGTGGGGGTATTGTCCTCTCTAAGGGTGCTGTGTCCTTGTGGTGGGGGTATTGTCCTCTCCGAGGGTGCTGTGTCCTTGTGGTGGGGGTATTGTTGTTCTCTAAGGGTGCTGTTTCCTTGTGGTGGGGGTACTGTCCTCTTTAAGGATGTTGTCCATGTGGGGGTATTGTCCTTGCTAAGGGTGCTGGGTCCTTGTGGTGGGGGTATTGTCCTCGCTAAGGGTGCTGTGTCCTTGTGGTGGGGGCATTGTCCTCTCCGAGGGTGCTGTGTGCTTGTGGTGGGGGTATTGTCCTCGCTAAGGGTGCTGTGTGCTTGTGGTGGGGGCATTTTCCTCTCCGAGGGTGCTGTGTCCTTGTAGTGGGGGTATTGTTCTCGCTAAAGGTGCTGTGTCCTTGTAGTGGGTTTATTGTCCTCTCTAATGGGTGCTGTGTGCTTGTGGTGGGGTTATTGTCCTCTCCGAGGGTGCTGTGTCCTCTCTAAGGGTGCTGTGTCCTTGTGGTGGAGGTACTGATCTCTCTAAGCGTGCTGTGTCCTTGTGGTGGGGGTATTGTCCTCTGTAAGGGTGCTGTGTTCTTGTGGTGGAGGTACTGATCTCTCTGAGGGTGCTGTGTTCTTGTAGTGGAGATATTGTCCTCTGTAAGGGTGCTGTTTCCTCTCCGAGGGTGCTGTGTCCTCTCCAAGGGTGCTGTGTCCTTGTGGTGGGGATATTGTCCTCTCGGAGGGTGCTGTGTGCTTGTGGTGGGGATATTGTCCTCTCGCAAGGTGCTGTGTCCTTAGGGTGGGGGTATTGTCCTCTCTAAGGGTGCTGCGTCTTCTCCGAGGGTGATGTGTCCTTGTGGTGGGGGTATTGTCCTCTCTAAGGGTGTTGCCTCTTCTGCAGCAGGGCAGTGTATTACCTGACTGTGCTGTGTCCTCTCCGAGGGTGCTGTGTCCTCTCCAAGGGTGCTGTGTCCTTGTGGTGGGGGTATTGTCCTCTCTATGGGTGCTGCGTCCTCTCCAAGGTTGATGTGTTCTTGTGGTGGGGGTACTGTCCTCTCTCAGGGTGCTGTGTCCTTGTGGTGGGGATATTGTCCTCTCGGAGGGTGCTGTGTCTTGTGAGGTTATTGTCCTCTTTAAGGGTGCTGTGTCCTTGTGGTGGGGGTATTGTCCTCTCGGAGGGTGCTGTGTCCTTGTGGTGGGGGTATTGTCTTCTCGGAGGGGGCTGTGTCCTTGTGGTAGGGATATTGTCCTTTCTAAGGGTGTTGCCTCTTCTGCAGCACAACAGTGTCTCACCTGGCTGTGCTGTGTCCTCTGTAAGGGTGCTGTGTTCTTGTGGTGGAGATATTGTCCTCTGTAAGAGTGCTGTGTCCTTGAGGTGGGGGCATTTTCCTCTCGGAGGGTGCTGGGTCCTTGTGGGGGTATTGTCTTCTCGGAGGGTGCTGTGTCCTTGTGGTAGGGATATTGTCCTTTTTAAGGGTGTTGCCTCTTCTGCAGCACAACATTGTCTCACCTGCCTGTGCTGTGTCCTCTGTAAGGGTGCTGTGTTCTTGTGGTGGAGGTATTGTCCTCTGTAAGAGTGCTGTTTCCTCTCCGAGGGTGCTGTGTCCTCTCCAAGGGTTCTGTGTCCTGGTGGTGGGGGAATTCTCCTCTCCGAGGGTGCTCTGTCCTTAGGGTGGGGGTATTGTCCTCTCTAAGGGTGCTGCGTCCTCTCCGAGGGTGATGTGTCCTTGTGGTGGGGGTATTGTCCTCTCTAAGGGTGTTGCCTCTTCTGCAGCTGGGCAGTGTATTGCCTGACTCTGCTGTGTCCTCTCCGAGGGTGCTGTGTCCTCTCCAAGGGTGCTGTGTCCTTGTGGTGGGGGTATTGTCCTCTCTATGGGTGCTGCGTCCTCTCCAAGGTTGCTGTGTTCTTGTGGTGGGGGTACTGTCCTCTCTCAGGGTGCTGTGTCCTTGTGGTGGGGATATTGTCCTCTCTCAGGGTGCTGTGCCCTCTCAGAGGGTGCTGTGTCTTGTGAGGTTATTGTCCTCTGTAAGGGTGCTGTGTCCTTGTGGTGGGGATATTGTCCTCTCGGAGAGTGCTGTGTGCTTGTGGTGGGGGTATTGTCCTCTCGGAGGGTGCTGTGTGCTTGTGGTGGGGATATTGTCTTCTCGGAGGGTGCTGTGTCCTCTCCGAGGGTGCTGTGTCCTTGTGGTGGGGATATTGTCCTCTCGGAGGGCGCTGTGTGCTTGTGGTGGGGATATTGTCTTCTCAGAGGGTGCTGTGTCCTCTCTGAGGGTGCTGTGTCCTTGTGGTGGGGATATTGTCCTCTCGGAGGGTGCTGTGTGCTTGCGGTGGGGATATTGTCCTCTCAGAGGGTGCTGTGTCTTGTGAGGTTATTGTCCTCTGTAAGGGTGCTGTGTCCTTGTGGTGGGGATATTGTCCTGTCGGAGAGTGCTATGTGCTTGTGGTGGGGGTATTGTCCTCTCGGAGGGTGCTGTGTGCTTGTGGTGGGGATATTGTCTTCTCGGAGGGTGCCGTGTCCTCTCCGAGGGTGCTGTGTCCTTGTGGTGGGGATATTGTCCTCTCGCAGGGTGCTGTGTCCTTGTGGTAGGGGTACTGTCCTCTCGGAGGGTGCTGTTTCCTCTCCGAGGGTGCTGTGTCCTTCTGGTGGGGATATTGTCCTCTCGCAGGGTGCTGTGTCCTTGTGGTGGGGGTACTGTCCTCTCGGAGGGTGCTGTCTCCTCTCCAAGGTTGCTGTGTCCTTGTGGTGGGGGTATTGTCCTCTCCGAGGGTGCTGTGTCCTTGTGGTGGGGGTACTGTCCTCTCGGAGGATGCTGTGTCCTCTCGGAGGGTGCTGTGTCCTTGTGGTGAGGGTATTGTCCTCTCTATGGGTGCTGCGTCCTCTCCAAGGTTGCTGTGTTCTTGTGGTGGGGGTACTGTCCTCTCTCAGGGTGCTGTGTCCTCTCGGAGGGTGCTGTGTCTTGTGAGGTTATTGTCCTCTGTAAGGGTGCTGTGTCCTTGTGGTGGGGATATTGTCTTCTCAGAGGGTGCTGTGTCCTCTCCGAGGGTGCTGTGTCCTTGTGGTGGGGATATTGTTCTCTCTGAGGGTGCTGTGTCCTTGTGGTGGGGATATTGTCCTCTCGGAGGGTGCTGTGTGCTTGTGGTGGGGATATTGTCTTCTCGGAGGGTGCTGTGTCCTTGTGGTGGGGATATTGTCCTCTCGCAGGGTGCTGTGTCCTTGTGGTGGGGATATTGTCCTCTCTATGGGTGCTGCGTCCTCTCCAAGGTTGCTGTGTTCTTGTGGTGGGGGTACTGTCCTCTCTCAGGGTGCTGTGTCCTCTCGGAGGGTGCTGTGTCTTGTGAGGTTATTGTCCTCTGTAAGGGTGCTGTGTCCTTGTGGTGGGGATATTGTCTTCTCAGAGGGTGTTGTGTCCTCTCCGAGGGTGCTGTGTCCTTGTGGTGGGGATATTGTCCTCTCGGAGGGTGCTGTGTGCTTGTGGTGGGGATATTGTCTTCTCGGAGGGTGCTGTGTCCTCTCCGAGGGTGCTGTGTCCTTGTGGTGGGGATGTTGTCCTCTCGCAGGGTGCTGTGTCCTTGTGGTGGGGATATTGTCCTCTCGCAGGGTGCTGTGTCCTTGTGGTGGGGGTATTGTCCTCTGTAAGGGTGCTGTGTTCTTGTGGTGGAGGAACTGATCTCTCTAAGGGTGCTGTGTTCTTGTGGTGGAGATATTGTCCTCTGTAAGGGTGCTGTTTCCTCTCCGAGGGTACTGTGTCCTCTCCAAGGGTGCTGTGTCCTTCTGGTGGGGGAATTCTCCTCTCTGAGGGTGATGTGTCCTTGTGGTGGGGGTACTGTCCTTTCTAAGGGTGTTGCCTCTTCTGCAGCAGGGCAGTGTATTACCTGACTGTGCTGTGTCCTCTCCGAGGGTGCTGTGTCCTCTCCAAGGGTGCTGTGTCCTTGTGATGTGGGTATTGTCCTCTCTATAGGTGCTGCGTCCTCTCCAAGGTTGCTGTGTTCTTGTGGTGGGGGTACTGTCCTCTCTCAGGGAGCCTTGTCCTCTCGGAGGGTGCTGTGTCTTGTGAGGTTATTGTCCTCTGTAAGGTTGCTGTGTGCTTGTGGTGGGGATATTGTCCTCTCGGAGGGTGTTGTGTGCTTGTGGTGGGGATATTGTCCTCTTGGAGGGTGCTGTGTCCTCTCGGAGGGTGCTGTGTCCTTGTGGTGGGGATATTGTCTTCTCGGAGGGTGCTGTGTCCTCTCTGAGGGTGCTGTGTCCTTGTGGTGGGGATATTGTCCTCTCGGAGGGTGCTGTGTCCTCTCTGAGGGTGCTGTGTCCTTGTGGTGGGGATATTGTCCTCTTGGAGGGTGCTGTGTCCTCTCGCAGGGTGCTGTGTGCTTGTGGTGGGGATATTGTCTTCTCGGAGGGTGCTGTGTCCTCTCTGAGGGTGCTGTGTCCTTGTGGTGGGGATATTGTCTTCTCAGAGGGTGCTGTGTCCTCTCTGAGGGTGCTGTGTCCTTGTGGTGGGGATATTGTCCTCTCGGAGGGTGCTGTGTCCTCTCTGAGGGTGCTGTGTCCTTTTGGTGGGGATATTGTCCTCTCTGAGGGTGCTGTGTGCTTGGGGTGGGGATATTGTCCTCTTGCAAGGTGCTGTGTCCTTGTGGTGGGGGTACTGTCCTCTCTAAGGGTGCTGTGTCTTCTCCGAGGGTGCTGTGTCCTTGTGGAGGGGGTACTGTCCTTTCTAAGGGTGTTGCCTCTTCTGCAGCAGGGCAGTGTCTCACCTGGCTGTGCTGTGTCCTCATTCATAGTAATTCCCCCCCTATGGTGTTTTGATTACTCCTGTTTCTCCCTCAGCTCTGCAGATGGACATCACAGGCCTGTATAACCTCCAGTTTCCAGCAGCCCCCCACCTGATGGGCTGTGAGGGTCCCTGCGCTCCTGTTCAGGGGCCTGAGGAAAGCCCCTCACAGTCCCTCCCCTTGCAAAGTAAGCAGAGCCTGGGGGAGCTGAGCCGGGCTGCTGCCTTGCACTTGGAGGAGCTCGACAAGGAGAGGTGAGTCTACCCGCCCCTCACAGGCTCAGACCCTGGCGACATTTTTACTAGCGCAGGTGTCCGACAAGTGACTGCTACTTCATCCTCAGGGTGTCCGGCGTGTGCCCACTGCACCATCACGGTCCATGTTGTCTGCCTTTCTGTCTTTTCCTAGGGTATCTGTTCCATGGCTGTCTGTCTGTCCCCAGGGTGTCTCTTTCATGGCTGTCTCTCTGTCCCTAGGGTGTCTGTCCCATGTCTCTATCTCTCTCTCTCTCTTGCTCTCTCTGTCCCCAGGGTGTCTGTCCCATGTCTCTCTCTCTCTCTTGCTCTCTCTGTCCCCAGGGTGTCTGTTCCATGGCTGTCTCTCGGTCCCCACGGTGTCTGTTCTATGTCTCTCTCTCTCTGTCCCGAGGGTGTCTCTTCCATGGCTGTCTCTCTGTCCCCAGGGTGTTTGTCCCATGTCTCTCTCTCTCTGTCCCCAGGGTGTCTCTTCCATGGCTCTCTCTCTCTGTCCCCAGGGTGTTTGTCCCATGTCTCTCTCTCTCTGTCCCAAGGGTGTCTTTTCCATGGCTGTCTCTCTGTCCCCAGGGTGTCTGTTCTATGGCTGTCTCTCTATCCCCAGATTCTCTGTTCCATGGCTGTCTCTCCATCCCAAGGGTGTCTGTTCCATGGCTGTCTGTCCCCTGGGTGTCTGTTCCATGGCTGTCTCTCTGACCCCAGGGTGTCTGTTCCATGGCTGTCTGTCCCCTGGGTGTCTGTTCCATGGCTGTCTCTCTGACCCCAGGGTGTCTGTTCCATGGCTGTCTTTCTGTCCTCGGTATGTCTCTTCCATGACTGCCTCTCTGTCCCCAGGGTGTCTGTTACATGCCTGTCTCTCTGACCCCAGGGTGTCTCTTCCATTGCTGTCTTTCTGTCCCTAGGGTGTCTATTCCATGTCTGTCTCTCTAAGGTCTCATTATAGTACCTGTCTCCTTTCCAGAGGCACAGTCTAGTACCTGCCTCTTGTCTAGGGTCTCAGTCTGATACCTGTCTCTCCAGGGTCTGAGTCTAGTACCTGTCTCATCTCTAGGGCCTCAACCAATTACCTCTCGCCTCTCTAGGGTCTCATCTAGTAGCTGTCACTCTAAGGGCTCAGTCTAATATGTCTCTCTAGGGTCTCACTTTAGTACCTGTCTCCTCTATAGAGTTTCAGTCTAGTACCTGTCTCATCTCTAGGGTCTCATCTAGTACCTGTCTCCTCTCTAGGGTCTCATCTAGTACCTGTCTCCTCTCTAGGGTCTCATCTACTACCTGTCTCCTCTCTACGGTCTCAGTCTAGTACCTGTCTCCTCTCTAGGGTCTCATCTAGTACCTGTCTCCTCTCTAGGGTCTCAGTCTAGTACCTGTCTCCTCTCTAGGGCCTCAGTCTAGTACCTGTCTCCTCTCTAGGGTCTCATCTAGTACCTGTCTCCTCTCTAGGGTCTCATCTAGTACCTGTCTCCTCTCTAGGGTCTCATCTAGTACCTGTCTCCTCTCTAGGGTCTCATCTAGTACCTGTCTCCTCTCTAGGGCCTCAGTCTAGTACCTGTCTCCTCTCTAGGGTCTCATCTAGTAACTGTCTCCTCTCTAGGGTCTCAGTCTAGTACCTGTCTCCTCTCTAGGGTCTCATCTAGTACCTGTCTCCTCTCTAGGGTCTCATCTAGTACCTGTCTCCTCTCTAGGGCCTCAGTCTAGTACCTGTCTCATCTCTAGGGTCTCATCTAGTACCTGTCTCCTCTCTAGGGCCTCAGTCTAGTACCTGTCTCCTCTCTAGGGTCTCATCTAGTACCTGTCTCCTCTCTAGGGTCTCATCTAGTACCTGTCTCCTCTCTAGGGTCTCAGTCTAGTACCTGTCTCCTCTCTAGGGCCTCAGTCTAGTACCTGTCTCCTCTCTAGGGTCTCATCTAGTACCTGTCTCATCTCTAGGGTCTCATCTAGTACCTGTCTCCTCTCTAGGGCCTCAGTCTAGTACCTGTCTCCTCTCTAGGGTCTCATCTAGTACCTGTCTCCTCTCTAGGGCCTCAGTCTAGTACCTGTCTCCTCTCTAGGGTTTCAATCTAGTACCTGTCTCCTCTCTAGGGTCTCATCTAGTACCTGTCTCCTCTCTAGGGTCTCAGTCTAGTACCTGCCTCCTCTCTAGGGCCTCAGTCTAGTACCTGTCTCCTCTCTAGGGTTTCAGTCTAGTACCTGTCTCCTCTCTAGGGTCTCATCTAGTACCTGTCTCCTCTCTAGGGTCTCATCTAGTACCTGTCTCCTCTCTAGGGCCTCAGTCTAGTACCTGTCTCCTCTCTAGGGTCTCATCTACTACCTGTCTCATCTCTAGGGTCTCATCTAGTACCTGTCTCCTCTCTAGGGCCTCAGTCTAGTACCTGTCTCCTCTCTAGGGTCTCATCTAGTACCTGTCTCCTCTCTAGGACCTCAGTCTAGTACCTGCCTCCTCTCTAGGGCCTCGGTCTAGTACCTGTCTCCTCTCTAGGGTCTCGGTCTAGTACCTGTCTCCTCTCTAGGGTCTCATCTAGTACCTGTCTCCTCTCTAGGGTCTCATCTAGTACCTGTCTCATCTCTAGGGTCTCACCTAGGGCCTCAGTCTAGTACCTGTCTCCTCTCTAGGGTCTCATCTAGTACCTGTCTCCTCTCTAGGGTCTCATCTAGTACCTGTCTCCTCTCTAGGGCCTCAGTCTAGTACCTGTCTCCTCTCTAGGGTCTCATCTAGTACCTGTCTCCTCTCTAGGGTCTCATCTAGTACCTGTCTCCTCTCTAGGGCCTCAGTCTAGTACCTGTCTCCTCTCTAGGGCCTCAGTCTAGTACCTGTCTCCTCTCTAGGGCCTCAGTCTAGTACCTGTCTCCTCTCTAGGGTCTCATCTAGTAACTGTCTCTTCTCTAGGGTCTCATCTAGTACCTGTCTCCTCTCTAGGGTCTCAGTCTAGTACCTGTCTCCTCTCTAGGGCCTCAGTCTAGTACCTGTCTCCTCTCTAGGGCCTCAGTCTAGTACCTGTCTCCTCTCTAGGGTCTCATCTAGTACCTGTCTCCTCTCTAGGGTCTCATCTAGTACCTGCCTCCTCTCTAGGGTCTCATCTAGTACCTGTCTCATCTCTATCTAGGGTCTCAGTCTAGTACCTGTCTCCTCTCTAGGGCCTCAGTCTAGTACCTGTCTCCTCTCTAGGGTCTCATCTAGTACCTGTCTCCTCTCTAGGGCCTCAGTCTAGTACCTGTCTCCTCTCTAGGGTCTCATCTAGTACCTGTCTCCTCTCTAGGGTCTCAGTCTAGTACCTGTCTCCTCACCAGGGCCTCAGTCTAGTACCTGTCTCCTCTCTAGGGTCTCATCTAGTACCTGTCTCCTCTCTAGGGTCTCATCTAGCACCTGTCTCATCTCTAAAGTCTCATCTAGTATCTGTCTCTCCAGGGTCTCAGTCTAGTACCTGTCTCATCTCCATGTTTCAGTCTAGTATCTGTCTCTCCAGGGTTTCAGTCTAGTATCTGCCTTTTCTCTAGGGCCTCAGTCTGGTATCTGTCTCTTCAGGGTCTAGAAACAATGCCTCTCTCCTCTCTAGGGCTCAGGCTAGTGCCTGTCTCTCCGGGTCTCTGTCAAGTGCGTGCCTCATCTCTAGGGCCTCAGTCTAGTACTCATCTCTCCAGAGTCTCAGTCTGGTACCTGCCACTCCATGTCTCAGTCTAGTACCTGTCTCTCCAGGGTCTCAGTCTAGCACCTGTCTCTCCATGCCTTAGTCTAGCACCCATCTCTCCAGGGTCTCAGTCTAGTACTCATCTCTCCAGGGTGTCAGTCTAGCACATGTCTCTCCGAGGGCTCAGTCTAGTATCCGTCTCTCCAGGGTTTTAGTCTCATACCTGACTCTCCAGGGTCTCAGTCTAGTACCTGTCTCCTCTCTAGGGCCTCATCTAGCACCCGTCTCTCCAGGGTCTCAGCTCAGCACCCGACTCTCCATGTCTCAGTCTAGCACCCGTCTCTCCATGCCTCAGTCTAACACCCGTCTCTCCATGTCTCAGTCTAGCACCCGACTCCCCATGCCTCAGTCTAGCACCTGTCTCTTCATGTCTCAGTCTAGCACATGACTCTCCATGTCTTAGTCTAGCACCCGTCTCTCCATGCCTCAGTCTAGCACCCGGCTCTCCATGCCTCAGTCTAGCACCCGTCTCTCCATGTCTCAGTTTAGCACCTGTCTCTCCATGCCTCAGTCTAGCAACCGACTCTCCAGGGTCTCAGTCTAGCACCCGTCTCTCCATGCCTCAGTCTAGCACCCATCTCTCCAGGGTCTCAGTCTAGCACCCGACTCGCCATGCCTCAGTCTAGCACCCGACTCTCCATGTCTCAGTCTAGCACCCGACTCTCCATGTCTCAGTCTAGCACCTGACTCTCCATGTCTCAGTCTAGCACCCGTCTCTCCATGCCTCAGTCTAGCACCTGACTCTCCATGTCTCAGTCTACCATCCGTCTCTCCATGCCTCAGTCTAGCACCCGTCTCTCTATGCCTCAGTCTAACACCCGTCTCTCCATGTCTCAGTCTAGCACCCGACTCCCCATGCCTCAGTCTAGCACCTGTCTCTTCATGTCTCAGTCTAGCACACGACTCTCCATGTCTTAATCTAGCACCCGTCTCTCCATGCCTCAGTCTAGCACCGACTCTCCATGTCTCAGTCTAGCACACGACTCTCCATGCCTCAGTCTAACACCCGTCTCTCCTTGTCTCAGTCTAGCACCCGTCTCTCCATGTCGCAGTCTAGCACCTGTCTCTCCATGCCTCAGTCTAGCAACCGACTCTCCAGGGTCTCAGTCTAGCACCCGTCTCTCAATGCCTCAGTCTATCACCCATCTCTCCAGGGTCTCAGTCTAGCACCGACTCTCCATGCCTCAGTCTAGCACCCGACTCTCCATGTCTCAGTCTAGCACCCGACTCTCCATGTCTCAGTCTAGCACCCATCTCTCCAGGGTCTCAGTCTAGCACCCGACTCTCCATGCCTCAGTCTAGCACCCGACTCTCAATGTCTCAGTCTAGCACCCGACTCTCCATGTCTCAGTCTAGCACCCGACTCTCCATGTCTCAGTCTAGCAACTGACTCTCCATGTCTCAGTCTAGCACCCGTCTCTCCATGCCTCAGTCTAACACCCGTCTCTCCATGCCTCAGTCTAACACCCGTCTCTCCATGTCTCAGTCTAGCACCCGACTCCCCATGCCTCAGTCTAGCACCTGTCTCTTCATGTCTCAGTCTAGCACACGACTCTCCATGTCTTAGTCTAGCACCCGTCTCTCCATGCCTCAGTCTAGCACCGACTCTCCATGCCTCAGTCTAGCACCCATCTCTCCCTGCCTCAGTCTAGCACCCGTCTCTCCATGCCTCAGTCTAACACCCGTCCCTCCATGCCTCAGTCTAACACCCGCCTCTCCATGTCTCAGTCTAGCACCCGACTCCCCATGCCTCAGTCTAGCACCTGTCTCTTCATGTCTCAGTCTATCACACGACTCTCCATGTCTTAGTCTAGCACCCGTCTCTCCATGCCTCAGTCTAGCACCCGACTCTCCATGCCTCAGTCTAGCACCCGTCTCTCCATGTCTCAGTCTAGCACATGTCTCTCCATGCCTCAGTCTAGCAACCGACTCTCCAGGGTCTCAGTCTAGCACCCGTCTCTCCATGCCTCAGTCTATCACCCATCTCTCCAGGGTCTCAGTCTAGCACCCGACTCTCCATGCCTCAGTCTAGCACCCGACTCTCCATGTCTCAGTCTAGCACCCGACTCTCCATGTCTCAGTCTAGCACCCGTCTCTCCATGCCTCAGTCTAGCACCTGACTCTCCATGTCTCAGTCTAGCACCCGACTCTCCATGTCTCAGTCTAGCACCCGACTCTCCATGTCTCAGTCTAGCACCCGACTCTCCATGCCTCAGTCTAGCACCCGTCTCTCCAGGGTCTCAATCTAGCACATGACTCTCCAGGGTCTCAGTCTAGCACCCATTTCTCCATGCCGCAGTCTAGCACCCGACTCTCCATGTCTCAGTCTAGCACCGACTCTCCATGTCTCAGTCTAGCACCTGACTCTCCATGTCTCAGTCTAGCACCCGTCTCTCCATGCCTCAGTCTAGCACCTGACTCTCCATGTCTCAGTCTAGCACCCGACTCTCCATGTCTCAGTCTAGCACCCGACTCTCCATGCCTCAGTCTAGCACCCGTCTCTCCAGGGTCTCAATCTAGCACATGACTCTCCAGGGTCTCAGTCTAGCACCCATTTCTCCATGCCTCAGTCTAGCACCCATTTCTCCATGCCTCAGTCTAGCACCCATCTCTCCATGTCTCGGTCTAGCACCGACTCTCCATGCTTCATTCTAGCACCCGTCTCTCCAGGGTCTCAGCTCAGCACCCAACTCTCCATGTCTCAGTCTAGCACCCGTCTCTCCATGCCTCAGTCTAGCACCCGTCTCTCCATGCCTCAGTCTAGCAACCGACTGTCCAGGGTCTCAGTCTAGCACCCGTCTCTCAATGTCTCAGTCTAGCACCTGTCTCTCCAGGGTCTCAGTCTAGCAACCGTCTCTCCATGTCTTAGTCTAGCACCCGTTTCTCCATGCCTCAGTCTAGCACTCGTCTCTCCATGTCTCAGTCTAGCATCCGTCTCTCCATGCCGCAGTCTAGCACCCATCTCTCCATGCCTCAGTCTAGCACCTGACCCTCCATGCCTCAGTCTAGCACCCGTCTCTCCATGCCTCAGTCTAGCACCCGACTCTCCATGCCTCAGTCTCAGTCAGGGTCTCAGTCTAGTACCTGTCTCTCCAGGGTCTCAGTCTAGCACCTGACTCTCCAGGGTCTTAGTCTAGCACCTGTCTCTCCATGTCTCAGTCTAGCACCTGTCTCTCCATGTCTCAGTCTAGCACCTGTCTCTCAATGTCTCAGTCTAGCACCCGTCTCTCCATGACTCAGTCTAGCGCCTGTCTCTCCAGGGTCTCAGTCTAGCACCCGTCTCTCCATGCCTTAGTCTAGCACCCATCTCTCCAGGGTTTCAGTCTAGCACACTTCTCCCCAAGGTCTCAGTCTAGCACTGGTCCCACCAGTGTCTCAGTCTAGCACCCGTCTCTCTAGGGTCTCAGTCTAGCACCCGTCTCTCCAGGGTCTCACTCTAGCACCCGTCTCTCCATGCCTCAGTCTAGCACCCATCTCTCCAGGGTCTCAGTCTAGCATCCGTCTCCCCAGGGTCTCAGTCTAGCACCTGTCTCTCCATTTCTCAATCTAGCACCCGTCTCTCCAGGGTCTCAGTCTAGCACCCGTCTCTCCAGGGTCTCAGTCTAGCACCCGTCTCTCCATGCCTCACTCTAGCACCCGACTCCCCAGGGTCTCAGTCTAGCACCCGTCTCCCCAGGCTCTCAGTCTAGTACCTGTCTCTCAATGTCTCAATCTAGCACCTGTCTCTCCAGGGTGTCAGTCTAGCACCCGTCTCTCCATGTCTCAATCTAGCACCCGTCTCTCCAGGGTCTCAGTCTAGCACCCGTCTCTCCAGGGTCTCAGTCTAGCACCCGTCTCTCCATGCCTCACTCTAGCACCCGACTCCCCAGGGTATCAGTCTAGCACCCGTCTCCCCAGGGTCTCAGTCTAGCACCCGTCTCTCCATGCCTCACTCTAGCACCCGACTCCCCAGGGTCTCAGTCTAGCACCCTGTAGGAGGCTGGACTGGCTTGTAGTGAGTACCAAGGGGTACTTGCACCTTGCACCAGGCCCAGTTATCCCTTATTAGTGTATAGGGCGTCTAGCAGCTTAGGCTGATAGATAATGGTAGCTTAGCAGAGCAGCTTAGGCTGAACTAGGAGACGTGTGAAGCTACTACAGTACCACTTAGTGTCATATGCACAATATCATAAGAAAACACAATACACAGTTATACTAAAAATAAAGGTACTTTATTTTTATGACAATATGCCAAAGTATCTTAGAGTGTACCCTCAGTGAGAGGATAGGAAATATACACAAGATATATATACACAATAGCAAAAATATGCAGTATAGTCTTAGAAAACAGTGCAAACAATGTACAGTTACAATGGGATGCAATGGGGAAACATAGGGATAGGGGCAACACAAACCATATACTCCAAAAGTGGAATGTGAACCACGAATGGACCCCAAACCTATGTGACCTTGTAGAGGGTCGCTGGGACTATTAGAAAATAGTGAGAGTTAGAAAAATAACCCTCCCCAAGACCCTGAAAAGTGAGTGCAAAGTGCACTAAGTTCCCCTAAGGACAAAGAAGTCGTGTTAGAGGAATAATGCGGGAAAGACACAAACCAACAATGCAACAACTGTGGATTTCCAATCTAGGGTACCTGTGGAACAAGGGGACCAAGTCCAAAAGTCACAAGCAAGTCGGAGATGGGCAGATGCCCAGGAAATGCCAGCTGCGGGTGCAAAGAAGCTTCTACTGGACAGAAGAAGCTGAGGTTTCTGCAGGAACGAAAAGGGCTAGAGACTTCCCCTTTGGTGGACGGATCCCACTCGCCTTGGAGAGTCGTGCAGAAGTGTTTTCCCGCCGAAAGAACACCAACAAGCCTTGCTAGCTGCAAATCGTGCGGTTAGCGTTTTTGGACGCTGCTGAGGCCCAGGAGGTACCAGGAGGTCGCAAATTGGACCAGCAGAGAGAGGGGACGTCGAGCAAGACAAGGAGCCCTCTCTGAAGCAGGTTGCACCCGGAGAAGTGCCAGAAACAGGCACTACAAGGATGCGTGAAACGGTGCTCGCCGAAGTTGCACAAAGGAGTCCCACGTCGCCGGAGACCAACTTAGAAAGTCGTGCAATGCAGGTGCGAGTGCCGTGGACCCAGGCTTGGCTGTGCACAAAGGATTTCCGCTGGAAGTGCACAGGGGCCGGAGTAGCTGCAAAAGTCGCGGTTCCCAGCAATGCAGCCCAGCGAGGTGAGGCAAGGACTTACCTCCACCAAACTTGGACTGAAGAGTCACTGGACTGTGGGGGTCACTTGGACAGAGTCGCTGGATTCGAGGGACCTCGCTCGTCGTGCTGAGAGGAGACCCAAGGGACCGGTAATGCAGCTTTTTGGTGCCTGCGGTTGCAGGGGGAAGATTCCGTCGACCCACGGGAGATTTCTTCGGAGCTTCTGGTGCAGAGAGGAGGCAGGCTACCCCCACAGCATGCACAAGCAGGAAAACAGTCGAGAAGGCGGCAGGATCAGCGTTACAGAGTTGCAGTAGTCGTCTTTGCTACTATGTTGCAGTTTTGCAGGCTTCCAGCGCGGTCAGCAGTCGATTCCTTATCAGAAGGTGAAGAGAGAGATGCAGAGGAACTCGGCTGAGCTCATGCATTCGTTATCTAAAGTTTCCCCAGAGACAGAGACCCTAAATAGCCAGAAAAGAGGGTTTGGCTACCTAGGAGAGAGGATAGGCTAGCAACACCTGAAGGAGCCTATCACAAGGAGTCTCTGACGTCACTTGGTGGCACTGGCCACTCAGAGCAGTCCAGTGTGCCAGCAGCACCTCTGTTTCCAAGATGGCAGAGGTCTGGAGCACACTGGAGGAGCTCTGGACACCTCCCAGGGGAGGTGCAGGTCAGGGGAGTGGTCACTCCCCTTTCCTTTGTCCAGTTTCGCGCCAGAGCAGGGCTAAGGGGTCCCCTGAACCGGTGTAGACTGGCTTATGCAGAATTGGGCACCTCTGTGCCCAACAAAGCATTTCCAGAGGCTGGGGGAGGCTACTCCTCCCCTGCCTTCACACCATTTTCCAAAGGGAGAGGGTGTCACACCCTCTCTCAGAGGAAGTTCTTTATTCTTCCATCCTGGGCCAGGCCTGGCTGGACCCCAGGAGGGCAGATGCCTGTCTGAGGGGTTGGCAGCAGCAGCAGCTGCAGTGAAGCCCCAGGAAGGGCAGTTTGGCAGTACCAGGGTCTGTGCTACAGACCACTGGGATCATGGGATTGTGCCAACTATGCCAGGATGGCATAGAGGGGGCAATTCCATGATCATAGACATGTTACATGGCCATATTCGGAGTTACCATTGTGAAGCTACATATAGGTAGTGACCTATATGTAGTGCACACGTGTAATGGTGTCCCCGCACTCACAAAGTTCAGGGAATTGGCTCTGAACAATGTGGGGGCACCTTGGCTAGTGCCAGGGTGCCCTCACACTAAGTAACTTTGCACCTAACCTTTACCAGGTAAAGGTTAGACATATGGGTGACTTATAAGTTACTTAAGTGCAGTGTAAAATGGCTGCGAAATAACGTGGACGTTATTTCACTCAGGCTGCAGTGGCAGGCCTGTGTAAGAATTGTCAGAGCTCCCTATGGGTGGCAAAAGAAATGCTGCAGCCCATAGGGATCTCCTGGAACCCCAATACCCTGGGTACCTAAGTACCATATACTAGGGAATTATAAGGGTGTTCCAGTAAGCCAATGTAAATTGGTAAAAATGGTCACTAGCCTGTTAGTGACAATTTGGAAAGAAATGAGAGAGCATAACCACTGAGGTTCTGATTAGCAGAGCCTCAGTGAGACAGTTAGTCACTACACAGGTAACACATTCAGGCACACTTATGAGCACTGGGGCCCTGGGTTACCAGGGTCCCAGTGACACATACAACTAAAACAACATATATACAGTGAAAAATGGGGGTAACATGCCAGGCAAGATGGTACTTTCTACACAACACCCCCCCAAACGAAGGACAATAAGACTAGCCATGACCTGATGAGTCTTCATTGTCTAAGTGGAAATATCTGGAGAGTCCATCTGCATTGGAGTGGCTACTCCCAGGTCTATGTTCCACTGTATAGTCCATTCCCTGTAGGGATATGGACCACCTCAACAATTTAGGATTTTCACCTTTCATTTGTTTTAGCCAAAGTAGAGGTTTGTGGTCTGTCTGAACAATGAAGTGAGTGCCAAACAGGTATGGCCTCAACTTCTTCAGAGCCCAGACCACAGCAAAGGCCTCCCTCTCAATGGCAGACCAACGCTTTTCTCTAGGGGTCAACCTCCTACTAATAAAAGCAACAGGTTGATCCTGGCCCTCAGAATTAAGTTGTGATAGGACTGCCCCTACTCCTAATTCAGATGCATCAGTTTGGACATAGAATTTTTTAGAGTAACAAGGGCTTTTCAGGACAGGTGCAGAGCACATGGCCTGCTTCAGCTCCTCAAAAGCTTTCTGACAGTTTGCTGTCCATAATACCTTTTTAGGCATCTTTTTGGAAGTGAGGTCATTAAGAGGGGCTGCAATGGAGCCATAGTTCTTAATGAACCTCCTGTAATACCCAGTGAGGCCTAGGAAGGCTCTCACCTGAGTCTATGTAGTAGGGGGAACCCAATCAATAATTGTTTGGATTTTCCCCTGTAGTGGTGCAATCTGTTCCCCACCAACAAGGTGTCCCAGATAAACCACCTTACCCTGCCCTATCTGGCACTTTGAAGCCTTGATAGTGAGGCCTGCCTTTTGCAGGGCCTCCAAAACTTTCCATAGGTGGACCTGGTGATCATCCCAGCTGGAGCTAAAGACAGCTATATCGTCCAAATATGCTGCACTGAAAGCTTCCAGCCCTTGCAGGACTGTGTTCACCAACCTCTGAAAAGTGGCAGGTGCATTTTTCAAACCAAAAGGCATTACAGTAAACTGGTAATGTCCTCCAATGGTAGAAAATGCAGTCTTAGGTTTAGCATCTTCTGACAATTTGATCTGCCAATACCCTGCAGTCAAGTCAAAAGTGCTTAGATACTTGGCAGATGCCAGTGTATCTATGAGCTCATCTGCCCTGGGTATAGGGTGAGCATCAGTTTTGGTTACCAAGTTGAGACCTCTATAGTCTACACAAAACCGCATTTCCTTCTTTCCATCTTTGGAATGGGGTTTTGGTACCAGTACCACAGGAGAAGCCCATGGACTGTCAGAGTGCTCAACCACTCCTAGTTCTAACATTTTCTGGACCTCTTGCTTTATGCAGTCCTGTAGGAAAGTACCATCTTGCCTGGCATGTTACCCCCATTTTTCACTGTATATATGTTGTTTTAGTTGTATGTGTCACTGGGACCCTGGTAACCCAGGGCCCCAGTGCTCATAAGTGTGCCTGAATGTGTTACCTGTGTAGTGACTAACTGTCTCACTGAGGCTCTGCTAATCAGAACCTCAGTGGTTATGCTCTCTCATTTCTTTTCAAATTGTCACTAACAGGCTAGTGACCATTTTTACCAATTTACATTGGCTTACTGGAACACCCTTATAATTCCCTAGTATATGGTACTGACGTACCCAGGGTATTGGGGTTCCAGGAGATCCCTATGGGCTGCAGCATTTCTTTTGCCACCCATAGGGAGCTCTGACAATCCTTACACAGGCCTGCCACTGCAGCCTGAGTGAAATAACGTCCACGTTATTTCACAGCCATTTTACACTGCACTTAAGTAACTTATAAGTCACCTATATGTCTAACCTTTACCTGGTAAAGGTTAGGTGCAAAGTTACTTCGTGTGAGGGCACCCTGGCACTAGCCAAGGTGCCCCCACATTGTTCAGAGCCAATTCCCTGAACTTTGTGAGTGCGGGGACACCATTACACGCCTGCACTACATATAGGTCACTACCTATATGTAGCTTCACAATGGTAACTCCGAATATGGCCATGTAACATGTCTATGATCATGGAATTGCCCCCTCTATGCCATCCTGGCATAGTTGGCACAATCCCATGATCCCAGTGGTCTGTAGCACAGACCCTGGTACTGCCAAACTGCCCTTCCTGGGGTTTCACTGCAGCTGCTGCTGCTGCCAACCCCTCAGACAGGCATCTGCCCTCCTGGGGTCCAGCCAGGCCTGGCCCAGGATGGCAGAACAAAGAACTTCCTCTGAGAGAGGGTGTGACACCCTCTCCCTTTGGAAAATGGTGTGAAGGCAGGGGAGGAGTAGCCTCCCCCAGCCTCTGGAAATGCTTTCTTGGGCACAGATGTGCCCAATTCTGCATAAGCCAGTCTACACCGGTTCAGGGACCCCTTAGCCCCTGCTCTGGCGCGAAACTGGACAAAGGAAAGGGGAGTGACCACTCCCCTGACCTGCACCTCCCCTGGGAGGTGTCCAGAGCTCCTCCAGTGTGCTCCAGACCTCTGCCATCTTGGAAACAGAGGTGCTGCTGGCACACTGGACTGCTCTGAGTGGCCAGTGCCACCAGGTGACGTCAGAGACTCCTGCTGATAGTCTCCTTCAGGTGTTAGTAGCCTATCCTCTCTCCTAGGTAGCCAAACCCTCTTTTCTGGCTATTTAGGGTCTCTGTCTCTGGGGAAACTTCAGATAACGAATGCATGAGCTCAGCCGAGTTCCTCTGCATCTCTCTCTTCACCTTCTGATAAGGAATCGACTGCTGACCGCGCTGGAAGCCTGCAAACCTGCAACATAGTAGCAAAGACGACTACTGCAACTCTGTAACGCTGATCCTGCCGCCTTCTCGACTGTTTTCCTGCTTGTGCATGCTGTGGGGGTAGTCTGCCTCCTCTCTGCACCAGAAGCTCCGAAGAAATCTCCCGTGGGTCGACGGAATCTTCCCCCTGCAACCGCAGGCACCAAAAAGCTGCATTACCGGTCCCTTGGGTCTCCTCTCAGCACGACGAGCGAGGTCCCTCGAATCCAGCGACTCTGTCCAAGTGACCCCCACAGTCCAGTGACTCTTCAGTCCAAGTTTGGTGGAGGTAAGTCCTTGCCTCACCTCGCTGGGCTGCATTGCTGGGAACCGCGAGTTTGCAGCTACTCCGGCCCCTGTGCACTTCCGGCGGAAATCCTTTGTGCACAGCCAAGCCTGGGTCCACGGCACACTAACCTGCATTGCACGACTTTCTAAGTTGGTCTCCGGCGACGTGGGACTCCTTTGTGCAACTTTGGCGAGCACCGTTTCACGCATCCTCGTAGTGCCTGTTTCTGGCACTTCTCCGGGTGCTACCTGCTTCAGTGAGGGCTCTTTGTCTTGCTCGATGTCCCCTCTCTCTTCAGGTCCAATTTGCGACCTCCTGGTCCCTCCTGGGCCCCAGCAGCGTCCAAAAACGCCAAACGCACGATTTGCAGCTAGCAAGGCTTGTTGGCGTTCTTTCGGCGGGAAAACACTTCTGCACGACTCTCCACGGCGAGCGGGATCTGTCCACCAAAGGGGAAGTCTCTAGCCCTTTTCGTTCCTGCAGAAACCTCAGCTTCTTCTGTCCAGTCGAAGCTTCTTTGCACCCGCAGCTGGCATTTCCTGGGCATCTGCCCATCTCCGACTTGCTTGTGACTTTTGGACTTGGTCCCCTCTTTCCACAGGTACCCTAGATTGGAAATCCACAGTTGTTGCATTGCTGGTTTGTGTCTTTCCTGCATTATTCCTCTAACACGACTACTTTGTCCTTAGGGGAACTTTAGTGCACTTTGCACTCACTTTTCAGGGTCTTGGGGAGGGTTATTTTTCTAACTCTCACTATTTTCTAATAGTCCCAGCGACCCTCTACAAGGTCACATAGGTTTGGGGTCCATTTGTGGTTCGCATTCCACTTTTGGAGTATATGGTTTGTGTTGCCCCTATCCCTATGTTTCCCCATTGCATCCTATTGTAACTATACATTGTTTGCACTGTTTTCTAAGACTATACTGCATATTTTTGCTATTGTGTATATATATCTTGTGTATATTTCCTATCCTCTCACTGAGGGTACACTCTAAGATACTTTGGCATATTGTCATAAAAATAAAGTACCTTTATTTTTACTATAACTGTGTATTGTGTTTTCTTATGATATTGTGCATATGACACTAGGTGGTACTGTATTAGCTTCACACGTCTCCTAGTTCAACCTAAGCTGCTCTGCTAAGCTACCATTATCTATCAGCCTAAGCTGCTAGACACCCTATACACTAATAAGGGATAACTGGGCCTGGTGCAAGGTGCAAGTACAACTTGGTACTCACTACAAGCCAGTCCAGCCTCCTACATTGGTTGTGCAGTGGTGGGATAAGTGCTTGAGACTACTTACCACTCTTGTCATTGTACTTTTCATAAGAGAAAAATATACAAAACAAGGTCAGTGTATATACACATAGCCAAAAAGTTTTGCATTTCCTCTTTTCACTCTTTTCTAAGTGCTGAAAAGTACTTCTAAACTTTCAAAAAGTTCTTAAAAGTTTAAAAAGTTTTTTTCTGTCTTTCCAAAAAGTTCTGGAAACTTTTTTCTCTTTTTCTATCACTTTAACTCTCTCTAAAAATGTCTGGCACAGGCCAAAATGTTGATCTGTCCAAACTTGCATATGACAACCTTAGCTGGAAAAGAGCAAGGAGTCTCTGTACTGTATAGAGAGAGGTTTGAGTGTAGGGAAGAATCCTTCCTTGGAATTGTTACTTAACATGCTTAGAGAACAGGATAAGGCCATAGGTGCCTCATCTGTTGAAAAAGTACCTAATAGTTCTCAATCTGATTCAGGGACTCCCCCAGGAAAAGATTCAGGAAAGAAACTTCCTAGCCTGCCCATTACTAGACAATCTAGCATAGATGGTAATGATGATGAGCCACACCATATAAATAGTGTTGTCTCACATCATAGCAAAAGCATTTATTCTCACCATACTGGTAGTGATGTTTCTGTTAGCCAAGCTGTTAGGGTGGCTTCTGTAAGGGACAGGTCTCCTTCTGTTCATTCCCATCATAGCTCTGTTTCTAGAAATGTCCCTCCCACCAACCCTGATGACAGAATGTTAGAGAGGGAACTCAATAAGTTGAGGGTGGAACAAACCAGACTGAAGCTTAAAAAGCAACAGCTGGATTTGGATAGACAGTCTTTTGAATTAGAGAAGGAAAGACAGAAGTTGGGTTTAGATACCCATGGTGGCAGCAGCAGTATTCCCCATAGTCATCCTGCAAAAGAGCATGATTCCAGGAATCTGCACAAGATAGTTCCCCCTTATAAGGAGGGGGATGACATTAACAAGTGGTTTGCTGCACTTGAGAGGGCCTGTGTTGTACAGGATGTCCCTCAAAGGCAGTGGGCTGCTATCCTATGGCTATCATTTAGTGGAAAAGGTAGGGATAGGCTCCTTACTGTGAAAGAAAATGATGCCAATAATTTCCAAGTTCTTAAGAATGCACTCCTGGATGGTTATGGCTTAACCACTGAACAGTACAGGATAAAGTTCAGAGAGACCAAAAAGGAGTCTTCACAAGACTGGGTTGATTTCATTGACCAGGCAGTGAAGGCATTGGAGGGGTGGTTACATGGCAGTAAAGTTACTGATTATGACAGCCTGTATAATTTAATCCTGAGAGAGCATATTCTTAATAATTGTGTGTCTGATTTGTTGCACCAGTACTTGATGGACTCTGATCTGACCTCTCCCCAAGAATTGGGAAAGAAGGCAGACAAATGGGTCAGAACAAGAGTGAACAGAAAAGTTCATACAGGGGGTGACAAAGATGGCAACAAAAAGAAGGATGGTAAGTCTTCTGACAAGGGTGGGGACAAATCTAAAAATGAGACTTCATCAGGCCCACAAAAACACTCTGGTGGGGGTGGTGGGTCCAAATCCTCCTTTAATCAGAACAAGGAAAAGAAACCATGGTGCTATTTATGTAAAATAGAAGGCCATTGGACAACAGATCCCAGTTGTCCAAAGAAAGGCACCACTGCTCCTACCACTACAACCCCTACTGCTACACCTAGTGTCCCTACTAATAGCAGTGGTGGTGGGAGCAAACCTACTAATAGCCAATCCAAGGGAGTAGCTGGGCTCACTTTTGGTAACTTAGTTGGGGTTGGTCTGATTAGGGAGACCACAGAGGCTACTTTAGTCTCTGAAGGGGCTATTGATTTAGCCACTTTGGTTGCTTGCCCCCATAACTTGGAGAAGTACAAGCAACTAACCCTAATAAATGATGTTGAGGTCCAGGCCTACAGGGACACAGGTGCCAGTGTCACAATGGTGATTGAGAAACTGGTGCACCCTGAACAACACATACTTGGACACCAGTACCAAGTAACCGATGCTCACAACATAACACAAAGCCACCCCATGGCTGTTGTAAATCTCAACTGGGGGGGGGGTAACTGGTCCAAAGAAAGTTGTGGTAGCTTCAGATTTACCTGTAGGCTGTCTATTAGGGAATGATTTGGAGACATCAGCTTGGTCAGATGTGGAGTTGGAGGCCCATGCAGCAATGCTGGGCATCCCAGGGCATATTTTTGCTTTGACAAGGGCTCAGGCCAAAAAGCAAAAAGGACAGGGAAGCTTGGATCCTGGAACAATGGACCAAGTGCTCCCTAAAGCTAGGGCTAGTAGAAGCAAACCACTTCCTACTATCCCTCCCTCTACAGTGGATTCAACTTCTGAGGAAGAAGAATTCCCTCCCTGTGCAGAACCTACACCAGAGGAGCTGGAAGCAGACACTGCTGAGCTTTTCGGTGAAGGGGGGCCTGCCAGAGAGGAGCTGAGTGTGGCACAGCAAATCTGTCCCACATTAGAGGGTCTCAGACAGCAAGCTGTCAAACAGGCTAATGGGGATGTCAGTGACTCTCACAGAGTTTACTGGGAGGACAACCTCTTGTACACTGAGCATAGGGATCCTAAACCTGGAGCTGCCAGGAGATTAGTGATTCCTCAGGAGTACAGAAAGTTCCTCCTAACACTGGCACATGACATTCCCCTAGCTGGGCACCTGGGTCAAATGAAAACTTGGGACAGATTGGTTCCATTGTTTCATTGGCCTAGGATGTCTGAGGACACAAAGGAATTTTGTAAGTCCTGTGAAACCTGTCAAGCCAGTGGCAAGACAGGTGGCACCCCAAAGGCACCCCTTATCCCACTGCCTGTGGTTGGGGTTCCCTTTGAAAGGGTAGGGGTTGACATAGTTGGCCCCCTTGACCCCCCTACTGCTTCAGGCAATAGATTTATCTTGGTGGTAGTGGACCATGCCACAAGATATCCTGAAGCTATTCCTTTAAGGACCACTACAGCACCTGCAGTGGCAAAGGCCCTCCTGGGAATATTTTCCAGGGTGGGCTTCCCAAAGGAAGTGGTATCAGACAGGGGAAGCAATTTCATGTCTGCATACTTAAAGGCCATGTGGAAGGAGTGTGGTGTAACTTACAAGTTCACAACACCCTATCATCCACAAACAAATGGACTGGTGGAGAGATTTAATAAAACTCTCAAAGGCATGATTATGGGTCTCCCTGAAAAACTCCGCAGGAGATGGGATATCCTTCTACCATGCCTCCTTTTTGCCTACAGGGAGGTACCCCAGAAAGGAGTGGGCTTCAGCCCCTTTGAACATCTTTTTGGACACCCTGTTAGGGGTCCACTCACACTTGTAAAGGAGGGTTGGGAACAACCTTTAAAAGCTCCTAAACAGGATATTGTGGATTATGTACTTGGCCTCAGATCAAGGATGGCTGAGTACATGAAAAAGGCCAGTAAAAACCTTCAGGCCAGCCAAGAGCTCCAGAAGCAATGGCATGATCAGAAGGCTGTTTTGGTTCAGTACCAACCAGGGCAGAAAGTGTGGGTCTTGGAGCCTGTGGCCCCAAGAGCACTCCAAGATAAATGGAGTGGACCCCACACAATTGTTGAAAAGAAGGGAGAAGTCACCTATTTAGTTGACTTAGGCACTGCCAGGAGTCCCCTTAGGGTGCTCCATGTCAACCGCCTGAAACCCTACTATGACAGGGCTGATCTCACCCTGCTCATGGCAACAGATGAGGGACAGGAAGAAGACAGTGATCCTCTACCTGATCTCTTCTCTTCCACAGATCAAGATGCTCTTGTGGAAGGTGTAGTTTTGGCTGATTGTCTTACTGCTGAGCAGAAAGATAATTGCATAAATCTCCTAGATCAATTCTCTGAACTCTTCTCTACTGTGCCAGGTACCACTTCTTGGTGTGAGCACACTATAGATACTGGAGACAGTTTACCTGTCAAAAGTAAGATCTATAGGCAGCCTGACCATGTCAGGGACTGCATAAAGCAAGAAGTTCAGAAAATGTTGGAACTAGGAGTGGTTGAGCACTCTGACAGTCCATGGGCTTCTCCTGTGGTACTGGTACCAAAACCCAATTCTAAAGATGGAAAGAAGGAAATGCGGTTTTGTGTAGACTATAGAGGTCTCAACTTGGTAACCAAAACTGATGCTCACCCTATACCCAGGGCAGATGAGCTTATAGATACACTGGCATCTGCCAAGTATCTAAGCACTTTTGATTTGACTGCAGGGTATTGGCAGATCAAATTATCAGAAGATGCTAAACCTAAGACTGCATTTTCTACCATTGGAGGACATTACCAGTTTACTGTAATGCCTTTTGGTTTGAAAAATGCACCTGCCACTTTTCAGAGGTTGGTGAACACAGTCCTGCAAGGGCTGGAAGCTTTCAGTGCAGCATATTTGGACGATATAGCTGTCTTTAGCTCCAGCTGGGATGATCACCTGGTCCACCTATGGAAAGTTTTGGAGGCCCTGCAAAAGGCAGGCCTCACTATCAAGGCTTCAAAGTGCCAGATAGGGCAGGGTAAGGTGGTTTATCTGGGACACCTTGTTGGTGGGGAACAGATTGCACCACTTCAGGGGAAAATCCAAACAATTATTGATTGGGTTCCCTCTACCACTCAGACTCAGGTGAGAGCCTTCCTAGGCCTCACTGGGTATTACAGGAGGTTCATTAAGAACTATGGCTCCATCGCAGCCCCTCTTAATGACCTCACATCCAAGAAAATGCCTAAAAAGGTATTATGGACAGCAAACTGTCAGAAAGCTTTTGAGGAGCTGAAGCAGGCCATGTGCTCTGCACCTGTCCTGAAAAGCCCTTGTTACTCTAAAAAATTCTATGTCCAAACTGATGCATCTGAATTAGGAGTAGGGGCAGTCCTATCACAACTTAATTCTGAGGGCCAGGATCAACCTGTTGCTTTTATTAGTAGGAGGTTGACCCCTAGAGAAAAGCGTTGGTCTGCCATTGAGAGGGAGGCCTTTGCTGTGGTCTGGGCTCTGAAGAAGTTGAGGCCATACCTGTTTGGCACTCACTTCATTGTTCAGACAGACCACAAACCTCTACTTTGGCTAAAACAAATGAAAGGTGAAAATCCTAAATTGTTGAGGTGGTCCATATCCCTACAGGGAATGGACTATACAGTGGAACATAGACCTGGGAGTAGCCACTCCAATGCAGATGGACTCTCCAGATATTTCCACTTAGACAATGAAGACTCATCAGGTCATGGCTAGTCTTATTGTCCTTCGTTTGGGGGGGGGGGGTTGTGTAGGAAAGTACCATCTTGCCTGGCATGTTACCCCCATTTTTCACTGTATATATGTTGTTTTAGTTGTATGTGTCAATGGGACCCTGGTAACCCAGGGCCCCAGTGCTCATAAGTGTGCCTGAATGTGTTACCTGTGTAGTGACTAACTGTCTCACTGAGGCTCTGCTAATCAGAACCTCAGTGGTTATGCTCTCTCATTTCTTTCCAAATTGTCACTAACAAGTAGGGGCCATTTTTACCAATTTACATTGGCTTACTGGAACACCCTTATAATTCCCTAGTAGATGGTACTGAGGTACCCAGGGTATTGGGGTTCCAGGAGATCCCTATGGGCTGCAGCATTTCTTTTGCCACCCATAGGGAGCTCTGACAATCCTTACACAGGCCTGCCACTGCAGCCTGAGTGAAATAACGTCCACGTTATTTCACAGCCATTTTACACTGCACTTAAGTAACTTATAAGTCACCTCTATGTCTAACCTTTACCTGGTAAAGGTTAGGTGCAAAGTTACTTCGTGTGAGGGCACCCTGGCACTAGCCAAGGTGCCCCCACATTGTTCAGAGCCAATTCCCTGAACTTTGTGAGTGCGGGGACACCATTACACGCGTGCACTACATATAGGTCACTACCTATATGTAGCTTCACAATGGTAACTCCGAATATGGCCATGTAACATGTCTATGATCATGGAATTGCCCCCTCTATGCCATCCTGGCATAGTTGGCACAATCCCATGATCCCAGTGGTCTGTAGCACAGACCCTGGTACTGCCAAACTGCCCTTCCTGGGGTTTCACTGCAGCTGCTGCTGCTGCCAACCCCTCAGACAGGCATCTGCCCTCCTGGGGTCCAGCCAGGCCTGGCCCAGGATGGCAGAACAAAGAACTTCCTCTGAGAGAGGGTGTGACACCCTCTCCCTTTGGAAAATGGTGTGAAGGCAGGGAAGGAGTAGCCTCCCCCAGCCTCTGGAAATGCTTTCTTGGGCACAGATGTGCCCAATTCTGCATAAGCCAGTCTACACCGGTTCAGGGACCCCTTAGCCCCTGCTCTGGCGCGAAACTGGACAAAGGAAAGGGGAGTGACCACTCCCCTGACCTGCACCTCCCCTGGGAGGTGTCCAGAGCTCCTCCAGTGTGCTCCAGACCTCTGCCATCTTGGAAACAGAGGTGCTGCTGGCACACTGGACTGCTCTGAGTGGCCAGTGCCACCAGGTGACGTCAGAGACTCCTGCTGATAGGCTCCTTCGGTGTTAGTAGCCTATCCTCTCTCCTAGGTAGCCAAACCCTCTTTTCTGGCTATTTAGGGTCTCTGTCTCTGGGGAAACTTCAGATAACGAATGCATGAGCTCAGCCGAGTTCCTCTGCATCTCTCTCTTCACCTTCTGATAAGGAATCGACTGCTGACCGTGCTGGAAGCCTGCAAACCTGCAACATAGTAGCAAAGACGACTACTGCAACTCTGTAACGCTGATCCTGCCGCCTTCTCGACTGTTTTCCTGCTTGTGCATGCTGTGGGGGTAGTCTGCCTCCTCTCTGCACCAGAAGCTCCGAAGAAATCTCCCGTGGGTCGACGGAATCTTCCCCCTGCAACCGCAGGCACCAAAAAGCTGCATTACCGGTCCCTTGGGTCTCCTCTCAGCACGACGAGCGAGGTCCCTCGAATCCAGCGACTCTGTCCAAGTGACCCCCACAGTCCAGTGACTCTTCAGTCCAAGTTTGGTGGAGGTAAGTCCTTGCCTCACCTCGCTGGGCTGCATTGCTGGGAACCGCGAGTTTGCAGCTACTCCGGCCCCTGTGCACTTCCGGCGGAAATCCTTTGTGCACAGCCAAGCCTGGGTCCACGGCACTCTAACCTGCATTGCACGACTTTCTAAGTTGGTCTCCGGCGACGTGGGACTCCTTTGTGCAACTTCGGCGAGCACCGTTTCACGCATCCTCGTAGTGCCTGTTTCTGGCACTTCTCCGGGTGCTACCTGCTTCAGTGAGGGCTCTTTGTCTTGCTCGACGTCCCCTCTCTCTTCAGGTCCAATTTGCGACCTCCTGGTCCCTCCTGGGCCCCAGCAGCGTCCAAAAACGCCAAACGCATGATTTGCAGCTAGCAAGGCTTGTTGGCGTTCTTTCGGCGGGAAAACACTTCTGCACGACTCTCCACGGCGAGAGGGATCCGTCCACCAAAGGGGAAGTCTCTAGCCCTTTTCGTTCCTGCAGAAACCTCAGCTTCTTCTGTCCAGTTGAAGCTTCTTTGCAACCGCAGCTGGCATTTCCTGGGCATCTGCCCATCTCCGACTTGCTTGTGACTTTTGGACTTGGTCCCCTTGTTCCACAGGTACCCTAGATTGGAAATCCACAGTTGTTGCATTGCTGGTTTGTGTCTTTCCTGCATTATTCCTCTAACACGACTACTTTGTCCTTAGGGGAACTTTAGTGCACTTTGCACTCACTTTTCAGGGTCTTGGGGAGGGTTATTTTTCTAACTCTCACTATTTTCTAATAGTCCCAGCGACCCTCTACAAGGTCACATAGGTTTGGGGTCCATTCGTGGTTCGCATTCCACTTTTGGAGTATATGGTTTGTGTTGCCCCTATCCCTATGTTTCCCCATTGCATCCTATTGTAACTATACATTGTTTGCACTGTTTTCTAAGACTATACTGCATATTTTTGCTATTGTGTATATATATCTTGTGTATATTTCCTATCCTCTCACTGAGGGTACACTCTAAGATACTTTGGCATATTGTCATAAAAATAAAGTACCTTTATTTTTAGTATAACTGTGTATTGTGTTTTCTTATGATATTGTGCATATGACACTAGGTGGTACTGTAGTAGCTTCACACGTCTCCTAGTTCAGCCTAAGCTGCTCTGCTAAGCTACCATTATCTATCAGCCTAAGCTGCTAGACACCCTATACACTAATAAGGGATAACTGGGCCTGGTGCAAGGTGCAAGTACCCCTTGGTGCTCACTACAAGCCAGTCCAGCCTCCTACAAGTCCCTGACATGGTCAGGCTGCCTATAGATCTTACTTTTGACAGGTAAACTGTCTCCAGTATCTATAGTGTGCTCACACCAAGAAGTGGTACCTGGCACAGTAGAGAAGAGTTCAGAGAATTGATCTAGGAGATTTATGCAATTGTCTTTCTGCTCAGCAGTAAGACAATCAGCCAAAACTACACCTTCCACAAGAGCATCTTGTTCTGTGGAAGAGAAGAGATCAGGTAGAGGATCACTGTCTTCTTCCTGTCCCTCATCAGTTGCCATGAGCAGGGTGAGATCAGCCCTGTCATAGTAGGGTTTCAGGCGGTTGACATGGAGCACCCTAAGGGGACTCCTGGCAGTGCCTAAGTCAACTAAATAGGTGACTTCTCCCTTCTTTTCAACAATTGTGTGGGGTCCACTCCATTTATCTTGGAGTGCTCTTGGGGCCACAGGCTCCAAGACCCACACTTTCTGCCCTGGTTGGTACTGAACCAAAACAGCCTTCTGATCATGCCATTGCTTCTGGAGCTCTTGGCTGGCCTGAAGGTTTTTACTGGCCTTTTTCATGTACTCAGCCATTCTTGATCTGAGGCCAAGTACATAATCCACAATGTCCTGCTTAGGAGCCTTTAAAGGTTGTTCCCAACCCTCCTTTACAAGTGTGAGTGGACCCCTAACAGGGTGTCCAAAAAGAAGTTCAAAGGGGCTGAAGCCCACTCCTTTCTGGGGTACCTCCCTGTAGGCAAAAAGGAGGCATGGTAGAAGGATATCCCATCTCCTGCGGAGTTTTTCAGGGAGACCCATAATCATGCCTTTGAGAGTTTTATTAAATCTCTCCACCAGTCCATTTGTTTGTGGATGATAGGGTGTTGTGAACTTGTAAGTTACACCACACTCCTTCCACATGGCCTTTAAGTATGCAGACATGAAATTGCTTCCCCTGTCTGATACTACTTCCTTTGGGAAGCCCACCCTGGAAAATATTCCCAGGAGGGCCTTTGCCACTGCAGGTGCTGTAGTGGTCCTTAAAGGAATAGCTTCAGGATATCTTGTGGCATGGTCCACTACCACCAAGATAAATCTATTGCCTGAAGCAGTAGGAGGGTCAAGGGGGCCAACTATGTCAACCCCTACCCTTTCAAAGGGAACCCCAACCACAGGCAGTGGGATAAGGGGTGCCTTTGGGGTGCCACCTGTCTTGCCACTGGCTTGACAGGTTTCACAGGACTTACAAAATTATTTTGTGTCCTCAGACATCCTAGGCCAATGAAACAATCGAACCAGTCTGTCCCAAGTTTTCATTTGACCCAGGTGTCCAGCTAGGGGAATGTCATGTGCCAGGGTTAGGAGGAACTTTCTGTACTCCTGAGGAATCACTAATCTCCTGGCAGCTCCAGGTTTAGGATCCCTATGCTCAGTGTACAAGAGGTTGTCCTCCCAGTAAACTCTGTGAGAGTCACTGACATCCCCATTAGCCTGTTTGACAGCTTGCTGTCTGAGACCCTTTAATGTGGGACAGGTTTGCTGTGCCACACTCAGCTCCTCTCTGGCAGGCCCCCCTTCACCCAAAAGCTCAGCAGTGTCTGCTTCCAGCTCCTCTGGTGTAGGTTCTGCACAGGGAGGGAATTCTTCTTCCTCAGAAGTAGAATCCACTGTAGAGGGAGGGATAGTAGGAAGTGGTTTGCTTCTACTAGCCCTAGCTTTAGGGAGCACTTGGTCCATTGTTCCAGGATCCAAGCTTCCCTGTCCTTTTTGCTTTTTGGCCTGAGCCCTTGTCAAAGCAAAAATATGCCCTGGGATGCCCAGCATTGCTGCATGGGCCTCCAACTCCACATCTGACCAAGCTGATGTCACCAAATCATACCCTAATAGACAGTCTACAGGTAAATCTGAAGCTACCACAACTTTCTTTGGACCAGTAACCCCCCCCCCAGTTGAGATTAACAACAGCCATGGGGTGGCTAAGTGTGTTGTTGTGAGCATCGGTTACTTGGTACTGGTGACCAAGTAGGTGTTGTTCAGGGTGGACCAGTTTCTCTATGACCATAGTCACACTGGCACCAGTGTCCCTGTAGGCCTGAACCTCAACACCATTTATTAGGGGTAGCTGCTTGTACTTATCCATATTAAGGGGACAAGCAACTAAGGTGGCTAAATCAATAGCCCCCTCAGAGACTAACACAGCCTCTGTGGCCTCCCTAACAAGGCCAACCCCAACTAAGTTACCAATAGTGAGCCCAGCTACTCCCTTGGATTGGCTATTAGTAGGTTTGCTCCCACCACCACTGCTATTAGTAGGGACACTAGGGGTAGCAGTAGGGGTTGTAGTGGTAGGAGCATTGGTGCTTTTCTTTGGACAACTGGGATCTGTTGTCCAATGGCCTTTTATTTTACATAAATAGCACCATGGTTTCTTTTCCTTGTTCTGATTAAAAGAGGATTTGGGCCTACCACCCCCACCAGAGTGTTTTTGTGGGCCTGATGAAGACTCATTTTTAGATTTGTCCCCACCCTTGTCAGAAGACTTACCATCCTTCTTTTTGTTGCCATCTTTGTCACCCCCTGTATGAACTTTTCTGTTCACCCTTGTTCTGACCCATTTGTCTGCCTTCTTTCCCAATTCTTGGGGAGAGGTCAGATCAGAGTCCACCAAGTACTGGTGCAACAAATCAGACACACAATTATTAAGAATATGCTCTCTCAGGATCAAGTTATACAGGCTGTCATAATCAGTAACTTTACTGCCATGTAACCACCCCTCCAAGGCCTTCACTGAATGGTCAATGAAATCAACCCAGTCTTGTGAAGACTCCTTTTTGGTCTCTCTGAACTTTATCCTGTACTGTTCAGTGGTTAAGCCATAACCATCCAGGAGTGCATTCTTCAGAACTTGGAAATTATTAGCATCATTTTCTTTCACAGTAAGGAGCCTATCCCTACCTTTTCCACTAAATGATAGCCATAGGATAGCAGCCCACTGCCTTTGAGGGACATCCTGTACAACACAGGCCCTCTCAAGTGCAGCAAACCACTTGTTAATGTCATCCCTCTCCTTATAAGGGGGAACTATCTTGTGCAGATTCCTGGAATCATGCTCTTTTGCAGGATGACTATGGGGAATACTGCTGCTGCCACCATGGGTATCTAAACCCAACTTCTGTCTTTCTTTCTCTAGTTCAAAAGACTGTCTATCCAAATCCAGCTGTTGCTTTTTAAGCTTCAGTCTGGTTTGTTCCACTCTCAACTTATTGAGTTCCCTCTCTAACATTCTGTCATCAGGGTTGGTGGGAGGGACATTCTTAGACACAGAAGAATGAACAGAAGGAGACCTGTCCCTTACAGAAGCCACCCTAACAGCTTGGCTAACAGAAACATCACTACCAGTATGGTGAGAATAAATGCTTTTGCTATGATGTGAGACAACACTATTTCTATGGTGAGGCTCATCATCATTACCAACTATGCTAGACTGTCTAGTAATGGGCAGGCTAGGAAGTTTCTTTCCTGAATCTTTTCCTGGGGGAGTCCCTGGATCAGATTGGGAACCATTTGCTACTTTTTCAACAGATGTGGCCCCTATGGCCTTTTCTTGTTCTCTAAGCATGTTAAGCAATAATTCCAAAGAAGGATTCTTCCCTACACTCAAACCTCTCTCTATGCAGAGACTCCTTGCTCCTTTCCAGCTAAGGTGATCATATGCAAGTTTGGACAGATCAACATTTTGGCCTGTGCCAGACATTTTTAGAGAGAGTTAAAGTGATAGAAAAAGAGAAAAAAGTTTTCAGAACTTTTTAGAAAGTCAGAAAAAAAAACTTTTTAAACTTTTAAGAACTTTTTGAAAGTTTAGAAGTACTTTTCAGCACTTAGAAAAGAGTGAAAAGAGGAAATGCAAAACTTTTTGGCTATGTGTATATACACTGACCTTGTTTTGTATATTTTTCTCTTATGAAAAGTACAATGACAAGAGTGGTAAGTAGTCTCAAAGCACTTATCCCACCGCTGCACAACCAATGTAGGAGGCTGGACTGGCTTGTAGTGAGTACCAAGGGGTACTTGCACCTTGCACCAGGCCCAGTTATCCCTTATTAGTGTATAGGGCGTCTAGCAGCTTAGGCTGATAGATAATGGTAGCTTAGCAGAGCAGCTTAGGCTGAACTAGGAGACGTGTGAAGCTACTACAGTACCACTTAGTGTCATATGCACAATATCATAAGAAAACACAATGCACAGTTATACTAAAAATAAAGGTACTTTATTTTTATGACAATATGCCAAAGTATCTTAGAGTGTACCCTCAGTGAGAGGATAGGAAATATACACAAGATATATATACACAATAGCAAAAATATGCAGTATAGTCTTAGAAAACAGTGCAAACTGTATAGTTACAATGGGATGCAATGGGGAAACATAGGGATAGGGGCAACACAAACCATATACTCCAAAAGTGGAATGTGAACCACGAATGGACCCCAAACCTATGTGACCTTGCAGAGGGTCGCTGGGACTATTAGAAAATAGTGAGAGTTAGAAAAATAACCCTCCCCAAGACCCTGAAAAGTGAGTGCAAAGTGCACTAAGTTCCCCTAAGGACAAAGAAGTTGTTTTAGAGGAATAATGCGGGAAAGACACAAACCAACAATGCAACAACTGTGGATTTCCAATCTAGGGTACCTGTGGAACAAGGGGACCAAGTCCAAAAGTCACAAGCAAGTCGGAGATGGGCAGATGCCCAGGAAATGCCAGCTGTGGGTGCAAAGAAGCTTCTACTGGACAGAAGAAGCTGAAGTTTCTGCAGGAACGAAAAGGGCTAGAGACTTCCCCTTTGGTGGACGGATCCCTCTCGCCGTGGAGAGTCGTGCAGAAGTGTTTTTCCGCCGAAAGAACGCCAACAAGCCTTGCTAGCTGCAAATCGTGCGGTTAGCGTTTTTGGACGCTGCTGAGGCCCAGGAGGGACCAGGAGGTCGCAAATTGGACCAGCAGAGAGAGGGGACGTCGAGCAAGACAAGGAGCCCTCTCTGAAGCAGGTAGCACCCGGAGAAGTGCCAGAAACAGGCACTACGAGGATGCGTGAAACGGTGCTCGCCGAAGTTGCACAAAGGAGTCCCACGTCGCCGGAGACCAACTTAGAAAGTCGTGCAATGCAAGTTAGAGTGCCGTGGACCCAGGCTTGGCTGTGCACAAAGGATTTCCGCCGGAAGTGCACAGGGGCCGGAGTAGCTGCAAAAGTCACGGTTCCCAGCAATGCAGCCCAGTGAGGTGAGGCAAGGACTTACTTCCACCAAACTTGGACTGAAGAGTCACTAGACTGTGGGGGTCACTTGGACAGAGTCGCGGGATTCGAGGGACCTCGCTCGTCGTGCTGAGAGGAGACCCAAGGGACCGGTAATGCAGCTTTTTGGTGCCTGCGGTTGCAGGGGGAAGATTCCGTCGACCCACGGGAGATTTCTTCGGAGCTTCTGGTGCAGAGAGGAGGCAGGCTACGCCCACAGCATGCACAAGCAGGAAAACAGTCGAGAAGGCGGCAGGATCAGCGTTACAGAGTTGCAGTAGTCGTCTTTGCTACTATGTTGCAGTTTTGCAGGCTTCCAGCGCGATCAGCAGTCGATTCCTTATCAGAAGGTGAAGAGAGAGATGCAGAGGAACTCGGCTGAGCTCATGCATTCGTTATCTAAAGTTTCCCCAGAGACAGAGACCCTAAATAGCCAGAAAAGAGGGTTTGGCTACCTAGGAGAGAGGATAGGCTAGCAACACCTGAAGGAGCCTATCAGAAGGAGTCTCTGACGTCACCTGGTGGCACTGGCCACTCAGAGCAGTCCAGTGTGCCAGCAGCACCTCTGTTTCCAAGATGGCAGAGGTCTGGAGCACACTGGAGGAGCTCTGGACACCTCCCAGGGGAGGTGCAGGTCAGGGGAGTGGTCACTCCCCTTTCCTTTGTCCAGTTTCGCGCCAGAGCAGGGCTAAGGGGTCCCCTGAACCGGTGTAGGCTGGCTTATGCAGAATTGGACACCTCTGTGCCCAACAAAGCATTTCCAGAGGCTGGGGGAGGCTACTCCTCCCCTGCCTTCACACCATTTTCCAAAGGGAGAGGGTGTCACACCCTCTCTCAGAGGAAGTTCTTTGTTCTGCCATCCTGGGCAGGCCTGGCTGGACCCCAGGAGGGCAGATGCCTGTCTGAGGGGTTGGCAGCAGCAGCAGCTGCAGTGAAACCCCAGGAAGGGCAGTTTGGCAGTACCAGGGTCTGTGCTACAGACCACTGGGATCATGGGATTGTGCCAACTATGCCAGGATGGCATAGAGGGGGCAATTCCATGATCATAGACATGTTACATGGCCATATTCGGAGTTACCATTGTGAAGCTACATATAGGTAGTGACCTATATGTAGTGCACGCGTGTAATGGTGTCCCCGCACTCACAAAGTTCAGGGAATTGGCTCTGAACAATGTGGGGGCACCTTGGCTAGTGCCAGGGTGCCCTCACACTAAGTAACTTTGCACCTAATCTTTACCAGGTAAAGGTTAGACATATAGGTGACTTATAAGTTACTTAAGTGCAGTGTAAAATGGCTGTGAAATAACGTGGACGTTATTTCACTCAGGCTGCAGTGGCAGGCCTGTGTAAGAATTGTCAGAGCTCCCTATGGGTGGCAAAAGAAATGCTGCAGCCCATAGGGATCTCCTGGAACCCCAATACCCTGGGTACCTAAGTACCATATACTAGGGAATTATAAGGGTGTTCCAGTAAGCCAATGTAAATTGGTAAAAATGGTCACTAGCCTGTTAGTGACAATTTGGAAAGAAATGAGAGAGCATAACCACTGAGGTTCTGATTAGCAGAGCCTCAGTGAGACAGTTAGTCACTACACAGGTAACACATTCAGGCACACTTATGAGCACTGGGGCCCTGGGTTACCAGGGTCCCAGTGACACATACAACTAAAACAACATATATACAGTGAAAAATGGGGGTAACATGCCAGGCAAGATGGTACTTTCCTACACACCCGTCTCCCCAGGCTCTCAGTCTAGCACCTGTCTCTCAATGTCTCAATCTAGCACCTGTCTCTCCAGGGTCTCAGTCTAGCACCCGTCTCTCAATGTCTCAATCTAGCACCCGTCTCTCCAGGGTCTCAGTCTAGCACCCGTCTCTCCAGGGTCAGAGTCTAGCACCAGTCTCTCCATGTCTCAGTCTAGGACCCGTCTCTCCAGGGTCACAGTCTAGCACCTGTCTCTCCATGCCTCACTCTAGCACCCGTCTCTCCAGGGTCAGAGTCTAGCACCCGTCTCTCCATGTCTCAGTCTAGCACCCGTCTCTCCAGGGTCATGTGTCTCTTCCCCTCGCAGGTGCTTCTTGCTGAGAGAGATGGAGAAGGAAGAGAAGGAGAAGGTCTGGTACTACACCCAGTTGCAGTGTCTGTCCAAGCGCCTGGGAGAGCTGCCGCACATGGAGACAGTGAGTACACTCTCACAGCAGGGAAGGACTGAGTGCACCCAGAGGCTCTGACTGAGCCCAGAAGGGTCATAAGTCATATAAGATGGAGGTGGTGGGCACGGGGCGGGGGCGCTTACAGTACAATATATTAACACTGGTGGCTGCACTGATACGATCCCCATGACACTCAGTGGTCAGACAGTCGATCGTAGCTCATTCAGGCTGCATAGTCATTCCCTCACACCGCCTGACCCTCTTTCACTCTCGTAAGACAGACCTGGCATGGGTCAGGTGTGTCACACAATACTGCACCAGTCCACAGCAATAAACCACGCATGACCAACTGAACAGGCGTGGAACAACGGTGGAAATCTGACACATGCCACTGGCCAGGGGAGGACTTTAATCTAGTCCACTGCAGGTCCCAGGAAGCCTCACACAGCGGCTCCTTCTGATGTCTCAGTCTATCCCAGACAACGTCCTCACCATTGCTCCCTCCCACCTGTGCTTGGTCAGGTCCTTAAACTTTAAACAAAAAATCTCAGGTTGGACATCCCATAGCAGTGACCGGCTAAGGGGACCATGAAGATACGAAATCCCATAAAGAAATCTGCAAAGCTGCTCAAAGCTGCCAGCTTACTGGAAACCATAAACTGCACCCTTAACTGACTGCTACCCACTGCCCCATGGCATAGCTGCACCTCTAACTAACTGCTAACTACTGCCCCATGACATAACTACACGTCTAAGTGCTACCCACTGTCCCATGACATAACTACACCTCTAACTAACTGCTAACCACTGCCCCATGACATAACTACACGTCTAAGTGCTACCCACTGTCCCATGACATAACTACACCTAAAACTGCTATCCACTGTCCCATGACATAACTACACCCCTAACTGCTAACCACTGCCCCATGGCATAGCTGCACCTCTAACTAACTGCTAACCACTGTCCCATGACATAACTACACCTCTAACTAACTGCTAACCACTGTCCCATGACATAACTACACCTCTAACTGCTACCCACTGTCCCATGACATAACTACACCCCTACCTGCTAACCACTGTCCCATGGCATAGCTGCACCTCTAACTAACTGCTAACCACTGCCCCATGACATAACTACACCTCTAACTAACTGCTAACCACTGTCCCATGACATAACTACACCTCTAACTAACTGCTAACCACTGTCCCATGACATAACTACACCTCTAACTGCTACCCACTGTCCCATGACATAACTACACCTCTAACTAACTGCTATCCACTGCCCCATGACATAACTACACGTCTAAGTGCTACCCACTGTCCCATGACATAACTACACCTCAAACTGCTACCCACTGCCCCATGGCATAGCTGCACCTCTAACTAACTGCTAACCACTGTCCCATGACATAACTACACGTCTAAGTGCTACTCACTGTCCCATGACATAACTACACCTCTAACTAACTGCTAACCACTGCCCCATGACATAACTACACGTCTAAGTGCTACCCACTGTCCCATGACATAACTACACCTAAAACTGCTACCCACTGTCCCATGACATAACTACACCCCTAACTGCTAACCACTGCCCCATGGCATAGCTGCACCTCTAACTAACTGCTAACCACTGTCCCATGACATAACTACACCTCTAACTAACTGCTAACCACTGTCCCATGACATAACTACACCTCTAACTGCTAACCACTGTCCCATGACATAACTACACCTCTAACTAACTGCTAACCACTGCCCCATGACATAACTACACGTCTAAGTGCTACCCACTGTCCCATGACATAACTACACCTAAAACTGCTACCCACTGTCCCATGACATAACTACACCCCTAACTGCTAACCACTGCCCCATGGCATAGCTGCACCTCTAACTAACTGCTAACCACTGTCCCATGACATAACTACACCTCTAACTAACTGCTAACCACTGTCCCATGACATAACTACACCTCTAACTAACTACTAACCACTGTCCCATGACATAACTACACCTCTAACTGCTAACCACTGTCCCATGACATAACCTCTAACTGCTACCCACTGTCCCATGGCATAACTGCACCTCTAACTAACTACTACCCACTGTCCCATGACATAACTGCACCTCTAACTAACTACTAACCACTGTCCCATGACATAACTACACCTCTAACCACTGTCCCAAGACATAACCGCACCTCTAACTGCTAACCACTGCCCCATGATATAACCTCTAACTAACTGCTACCCACTGTCCCATGACATAACTACACCTCTAACTAACTGATACCCACTGTCCCATGACGTACCTGCACCTCTAACTGCTACCCACTGTCCCATGACATAACTACACCTCTAACTAACTGCTAACCACTGTGCCATGACATAACTGCACCTCTAACTAACTACTAACCACTGTCCCATGGCATAACTGCACCTCTAACTGCTAACCACTGTCCCATGACATAACTGCACCTCTAACTAACTGCTACCCACTGTCCCGTGACATAACTACACCTCTAACTAACTGCTACCCACTGTCCCATGACATAACTACACCTCTAACTAACTGCTAACCACTGTCCCATGACATAACTGCACCTCTAACTAACTGCTAACCACTGTCCCATGACATAACTGCACCTCTAACTAACTGCTACCCACTGTCCCATGACATAACTACACCACTAACTGCCACCCACTGTCCCATGACATAACTACACCTCTAACTGCTAACCACTGTCCCATGACATAACTACACCTCTAACTAACTGCTACCCACTGTCCCATGACATAACTACACCTCTAACTAACTGCTGCCCACTGTCCCATGACATAACTGCACCTCTAACTAACTGCTTACCACTGTCCCATGACATAACTGCACCTCTAACTAACTGCTAACCACTGTCCCATGACATAACTACACCTCTAACTAACTGCTAACCACTGTCCCATGACATAACTGCACCTCTAACTAACTGCTGACCACTGTCACATGACATAACTACACCTCTAACTAACTGCTAACCACTGTCCCATGACATAACTGCACCTCTAACTAACTGCTGACCACTGTCCCATGACATAACTACACCTCTAACTGCTACCCACTGTCCCAGGACATAACTGCACCTCGGACTAACTGCTAACCTCTGTCCCATGACATAACTGCACCTCTAACTAACTGCTGACCACTGTCCCATGACATAACTACACCTCTAACTAACTGCTACCCACTGTCCCATGACATAACTGCACCTCTAACTAACTGCTGACCACTGTCCCATGACATAACTACACCTCTAACTGCTACCCACTGTCCCAGGACATAACTGCACCTCGGAGGTCATAACACCTGTGTGAAATTCCCACAGAGGATCAAAAACAAAGACAGCACTCCCAACTACACACTGTACACAGTGTAATTTGCTGCTCATGGAGACGAGCTCTTCAGCTCCCCACATAGTGGTAGTAAGCGCTGTATGAATGTTGCAGTAAAATAGTGTACCTTCTCACACAACTCTTGGTGCACCTAACCTTCTGTTTCCCTTTCTCCATCTACTCTTCCTGTCCCACTTCTGTTTACTTGTTACTGCCTCCATCACTCTGTCCCCTCCCCCTCCATTGCTGTCCCCTTCCCCCAATCCACCCCTCTGTCCCCTTCCCCTCCATCGCTCTCGGTTCCCCTTCCCCTCCATCGCTCCCTGTCCCCTTCCCCTCCACCGCTCTATCCCCTTCCCCCACTCCACCCCTCTGTCCCCTCCCCCTCCATCGCTCTCTGTCCCGTTCCCCTCTATCTCTCTGTCCCCTCCCCCCCATTGCTGCCCCGTTATCCTCCTTCACTTGGTCCCGTTCCCCCACTCCACCCCTCTGTCCCCTTCCCCTCCACCGCTTTGTCCCCTTCCCCTTCACCGCTCTGTCCCCTTCCCCTCCATCGCTCTCTGTCCCCTTCCCCTCCATCGCTCTCTGTCCCCTTCCCCTCCATTGCTCTGTCCCCTTCCCCTCCATCGCTCTCTGTCCCCTTCCCCTCCATCGCTCTGTCCCCTTCTCCTCCACCGCTCTGTCCCCTTCCCCTCCCCCGCTCTGTCCCCTTCCCCCACTCCACTGCTCTGTCCCTTCCCCTCCACCGCTCTGTCCCCTTCCCCCACTCCACTGCTCTGTCCCTTCCCCTCCACCACTCTGTCCCCTTCCCCTCCACTGCTCTGTCCCTTCCCCTCCACCGCTCTGTCCCCCTCCCCTCCATTGCTCTGTCCCCCTCCCCTCCACCGCTCTGCCCCTTCCCCCCTCCACCGCTCTGTCCCCTTCCCCTCCACCACTCTGTCCCCTTCCCCTCCATCGCTCTCTGTCCCCTTCCCCTCCACCGCTCTGTCCCCTTCCCCCACTCCATTGCTCTGTCCCCTTCTCCTCTACTGCTCTGTCCCCTTCCCCTCCACCACTCTGTCCCCTTCCTCCCTCCACTGCTCTGTCCCCTTTCCATCCACTGCTCTGTCCCCTTCCCCCACTCCACCGCTCTGTCCCCTTTCCCTCCACCGCTCTGTCCCCTTCCCCTCCACCGCTCTGTCCCCTTCCCCTCCACCGCTCTGTCCCCTTCTCTTTCTCCCCTTTCTGCCCACCTCCTTCTCTGCCCCCCCCAGTTCTCCATGCAGATGGACCTCGTCCGGCAGCAGCTGGAGTTCGAGGCCCGGCACATCCGCTCCCTGCTGGAGGAAAGGTTCGGGACCTCGGATGAGATGGTGCAGAGGGCGCAGGTAAAGTCCGGCTCTGATTACTGCCCCAGAGGGCCTCCCTGCTGCCTCTGACCCCCTACTGCCCCCTCACGCCCCCTCTTGGCATGCACCCACCCTGCTTCCTCTCTGGCGCAGCTCACGACAGCCTCCTGTTCAATTACCCTGCACTTTCACCCTCACCATCAGCTCTGCCCCTCATCCTGCTACCCCACCCCCATTATTGTCTCTGGCACCAAAACTGCACTCAGCCTCACACTACACTCAGATGCACACTGCACTCTGACAACCTACCCACCTTCACTGCACTCTGACAACCCACCCCACCCCACCTTCAGCTTCACTACACTCTGATCACCCATCCTACCTTCATCTTCACTGCACTCTAACAACCCACCCAACCTTCAACTTCACTGCACTCTGACAACCCACCCCACCTTCACCTTCACTGCACTCTGACAACCCACCCACCTTCACTGCACTCTGAAAACCCACCCCACCCCACCTTCAGCTTCACTCACTCTGATCACCCATCCCACCTTCAGCTTCACTGCACTCTAACAACCCACTCCACCTTCATCTTCACTGCACTCTGACAACCCACCCCACCTTCAGCTTCATTGCACTTTGACAGCCCACCCACCTTCAGCTTCACTGCACTCTAGCACCCCACCCCACCTTCACACTGCACCCTGACAACCCAACCCACCTTCAGCTTCACTGCACTCTGACCACCCATCCCACCTTCAGCTTCACTGCACTCTGACAACCCACCCACCTTCAGCTTCACTGCACTCTAACACCCCACCCCACCTTCACACTGCACTCTGACAACCCACCCACCTTCAGCTTCACTGCACTCTGACAACCCACCCCACCTTCAGTTTCAATGCACTCTGACCACCCATCCCACCTTCAGCTTCACTGCACTCTAACAACCCACCCCACCTTCATCTTCACTGCACTCTGACAACCCACCCCACCTTCAGATTCACTGCACTCTGACAACCCACCCCACCCCACCCCACCTTCAGCTTCATTGCACTCCGACAGCCCACCCACCTTCACTGCACTCTAACACCCCACCCCACCTTCACACTGCACTCTGACATCCCACCCCACCTTCAGCTTCACTGCACTCTGACCACCCATCCCACCTTCAGCTTCACTGCAATCTGACAACCGACCCACCTTTATCACTGCACTCTGACAACCCACCCACCTTCAGCTTCACTGCACCCTGACAACTCACCCACCTTCAGCTTCACTGCACTCTAACACCTCACCCCACCTTCACACTGCACTCTGACAACCCACCCCACCTTCAGCTTCACTGCACTCTGACCACCCATCCCACCTTCAGCTTCACTGCACTCGGACAACCCACCCCACCTTCAGCTTCACTGCACTCCGACAGCCCACCCCACCTTCAGCTTCCCTTCACTCTGACAACCCACCACACCTTCACACTGCACTCCCAGGATCACCCTGCACTCTGAAAAGCCACCCCACCTTCAGCTTAACTGCACTCTGACAACCCACCCCACCTTCACACTGCACTCTGACCACCCACCCCACCTTCAGCTTCACTGCACCCTGACAACCCACCCCACCTTCACACTGCACTCTGACACCCCACCTTCATCTTCACTGCACTCTGACAAACCACCCCACCTTCAGCTTCACTGCACTCTGACAACCCACCCCACCTTCATCTTCATTGCACTCTGACAGCCCACCCACCTTCAGCTTCGCTGCACTCTAGCACTCACCTTCACACTGCACCCTGACAACCCACCCACCCCACCTTCAGCTTCACTGCACTCTGACCCCCCATCCCACCTTCAGCTTCACTGCACTCTGACAACCCACCCCACCTTCAGCTTCACTGCACTCTGACAACCCACCCAGCTTCATCACTGCACTCTAACAACCCACCCACCTTCAGCTTCACTTCACTCTGACAACCCACCCACCTCCAGCTTCACTGCACTCTAACACCCAACCCCACCTCCACACTGCACTCTGACAACCCACCCACCTTCAGCTTCACTGCACTCTGACAACCCACCCCACCTTCAGCTTCACTGCACTCTGACCACCCATCCCACCTTCATCTTCACTGCACTCTAACAACCCACCCCACCTTCATCTTCACTGCACTCTGACAACCCACCCCACCTTCAGCTTCACTGCACTCTGACAACCCACCCTACCTTCACCTTCACTGCACTCTAACACCCCAACCCACCTTCATACTGCACTCTGACAACCCATCCCACCTTCAGCTTCACTGCACTCTGACCACCCATCCCACTTCCAGCTTCACTGCACTCTGACAACCCACCCCACCTTCAGCTCCACTGCACTCTGACAACCCACCCACCTTTATCACTGCACTCTGACAACCCACCCACCTTCAGCTTCACTGCACTCTGACAACTCACCCACCTTCAGCTTCACTGCACTCTAACACCCCACCCCACCTTCACACTGCACTCTGACAACCCACCCCACCTTCAGATTCACTGCACTCTGACTACCCATCCCACCTTCAGCTTCACTGCACTCGGACAACCCACCCCACCTTCTGCTTCACTGCACTCTGACAACCCACCCCACCTTCACACTGCACTCTGACCACCCACCCCACCTTCAGCTTCACTGCACCCTGACAACCCACCCCACCTTCAGTTTCACTGCACTCTGACAACCCACCCCACCTTCAGACTGCACTCTGACAACCCAACCCACCTTCACACTGCACTCTAAGGATCACCCTGCACTCTGACAACCCACCCCACCTTCATCTTCACACTGCACTCTAAGGGTCACCCTATACTCTGACAGCCCACCCCACCTTCAGCTTCACTGCACTCTGACAACCCACCCCACCTTCTGCTTCACTGCACTCTGACAACCCACACCACCTTCACACTGCACTCTGACCACCCACCCCACCTTCAGCTTCACTGCACCCTGACAACCCACCCCACCTTCAGTTTCACTGCACTCTGACAACCCACCCCACCTTCAGACTGCACTCTGACAACCCAACCCACCTTCACACTGCACTCTAAGGATCACCCTGCACTCTGACAACCCACCCCACCTTCATCTTCACACTGCACTCTAAGGGTCACCCTGCACTCTGACAGCCCACCCCACCTTCAGCTTCACTGCACTCTAACACCCCACCCCACCTTCACACTGTACTCTGACAACCCACCCCACCTTCAGCTTCACTGCACAGTAACAACCCACCCCACCTTCAGCTTCACTGCACTCTGACAACCCACCCCACCTTCAGCTTCACACTGTACTCTAAGGATCACCCTGCACTCTGACAACCCACCCCACCTTCAGCATCACACAGTACTCCAAGGATCACCCTGCACTCTGACAACTACCCCACCTTCAGCTTCACTGCACTCTAAGGATCACCCTGCACTCTAACAACCCACCCCACCTCCACACTGTACTCTTAGGATCACCCTGCACTCTGACAACCCACCCCCTTCAGCTTCACTGCACTCTGACAACCCACCGCACCATCACACTGTACTCTAAGGATCACCCTGCACTCTGATAACCCATCCCACCTTCAGCTTCACACTGTACTCTAAGGGTCACCCTGCACTCTGATAACCCACCCCACCTTTACACTGTGCTCTAAGGTTCACCCTGCACTCTGACAACCCACCCCACCTCCACACTGTGCTCTAAGGATCACCCTGCACTCTGACAACCCACCCCACCTTCAGCTTCACGCTGTACTCTAAGGGTCACCCTGCACTCTGATAACCCATCCCACCTTCAGCTTCACACTGTACTCTAAGGGTCACCCTGCACTCTGATAACCCACCCCACCTTTACACTGTGCTCTAAGGATCACCCTGCACTCTGACAACCCACCCCACCTTTACACTGTGCTCTAAGGATCACCCTGCACTCTGACAACCCACCCCACCTTCAGCTTCACGCTGTACTCTAAGGATCACCCTGCACTCTGACAACCCACCCCACCTCCACACTGTGCTCTAAGGATCACTCTGCACTCTGATAACCCACCCCCCCTTCAGCCTCACACTGCACTCTAAGGATCACCCTGCACTCTGATAACCCACCCCACCTTTACACTGTGCTCTAAGGATCACCCTGCACTCTGACAACCCACCCCACCTCCACACTGTGCTCTAAGGATCACCCTGCACTCTGACAACCCATCCCACCTTCAGCTTCACACTGTACTCTAAGGATCACTCTCCACTCTTACAACCCACCCCACCTTCAGCTTCACACTGTACTCTAAGGATCACTCTCCACTCTTACAACCCACCCCACCATCAGCATCACACTGTACTCTAAGGGTCACCCTGCACTCTAACAACCCACCCCACCTCCACACTGTACTCTAAGGATCACCCTGCACTCTGACAACCCACCCCACCTCCACACTGTACTCTAAGGATCACTCTCCACTCTTACAACCCACCCCACCATCAGCATCACACTGTACTCTAAGGGTCATCCTGCACTCTGAAACCCACCCCACCATCAGCATCACACTGCACTCTAAGGATCACCCTGCACTCTGACAACCCGCACCACCATCAGCTTCACACTGCACTCTGAGGATCACTCTCCACTCTTACAACCCACCCCACCATCAGCTTCACACTGCACTCCAAGGATCACCCTGCACTCTGACAACCCACCCCACCATCAGCGTCACACTGTACTCTAAGGATCACCCTGCACTCTGACAGTGCACCCCACCTTCAGCTTCACTGCACTCTGACAACCCACCCCACCTCCACACTACCAATCAATCAATCTGTTTCTGTAAAGTGCAGCTGCTCCCCTGTGAGGGTCTCAAGGCGCTGGGGGGAGGGGCCTCATCCACATAGCCATGCGTTGAGGTTCTTCCTGAAGATAGTGAGCGCCGGGCTTTGTCTGAGGTTCAGGGGGAGGTTGTTCCAGCTCTTTGCTATACTCTAAGGCTCACGCTCCTCATTGCTATGCACTGAGCCTCTCTGTGTACCCTCAGTCGTACACTACACTCTCAACCTCGCCCAGCAATCTGAGCCTCACTCAGCACTCTTACCTTATCCTGAACTCTCAGCCTCTCACTGCACTCTGCACCCTGAGCCTCACCTACATTCTGTGATCCATCCCTACAGATACGAGCCTCCCGCCTAGAACAGATTGAGAATGAACTGGTGGGAGCCCAGGAAGGCACGCAGAAAACGGAGCCTCAGGTACTTGCCCCAGTCCGTCACTGTATCTGCCCCAGTTGCTGTCCCTGTGCCTGCCCTTGTGTCTGCATCTGTGTGCCCCAAGGCTGTCACTCTGTCTGCTTTGTGCCCCCCGTATCTGCCTCTCTCTGGTCCTAGCGCCTGCCCTTGTGTCTGCCTCTGTGTGCCCCAAGGCTGTCACTCTGTCTGCTTTGTGCCCCCCGTATCTGCCTCTCTCTGGTCCTAGCGCCTGCCCTTGTGTCTGCCTCTGTGTGCCCCAAGGCTGTCACTCTGTCTGCTTTGTGCCCCCTGTATCTGCCTCTCTCTGGTCCTAGCGCCTTTCCTTGTGTCTGCCTCTGTGTGCCCCAAGGCTGTCACTCTGTCTGCTTTGTGCCCCCCCTGTATCTGCCTCTCTGTGGTCCTAGCGCCTGCCCTTGTGTCTGTCTCTGCCCCTGTCTCTGATTCTGTGTCTTCTTCTGTACTTGCCCGTGTCTATCCTTGTCTCCATCATTGCGCCTGCCCTGTACATCCCTGTTTGTCCCAATGCCTGCCTTTTTCAGGTCGAGCCTAGGCAGCACGCATGCCCTGTCTTCAAGACATGATGGTCCATATTTATACTTTTTTAGCGACGCATTTGCGTCGTTTTTTTACGCAAAATCGGCGCAAACTTACAAAATTCAATTGTATTTTGTACGTTTGCACCGATTTTGCGTCAAAAAACCACGCACATGCAGCACTAAAAAAGTATAAATATGGGCCGATGTATTTAGTCTATGGGCTTTACCCACACCCACTATTGCCACTTGTTCTTTGTTGTGCTTCTCGTAAATGCTTCCTTTTTCTTGGGGCATTTTTCTAAATGTCCCTCCTTTGTGTGCTTAGTTCCCTTAGTTTTTGTTGGCCATCACACTACATTCATGTGCGTTCACACTTCCCCTGTTACACTGTGTGACGGCCCCTCCTCCCGCCTCGGCATTGCTGCCTTAGTGTTCTTTATATTGTCCAAAGCAATGTGTTCGCAGCACACCAGTGAAACACCGTGTTTAGAAAGGCACCGGAAGGTTCAGGTTTCGTTTGTTCTTGTACCTCAGCTCGGGGATACTTCATTTATGTTGCGTGTTTGTCACCCTCCGGCAGAGACACACTCATCTACTTTCAGTCTTCCTCATTCTAAGTCCTCTCGGCAGTGCTGCAGCTGCTTCTCTGGTCCCAGTGCTAATTCCTCATTCTAAGTCCTCTCAGCAGTGCTGCAGCTGCTTCTCTGGTCCCAGTGGTAATTCCTCATTCTTAGTCCCGTAGACAGTGCTGCAGCTGCTTCTCTGGTCCCAGTGGTAATTCCTCATTCTAAGTCCTCTAGGCAGTGCTGCTAGTGCTTCTCTGGTCCCAGTGGTAATTCCCCATTCTAAGTTCCCTAGGCAGTGCTGCCGCTGCTTCTCTAGTACCAGTGGTAATTCCTCATTCTAAGTCTTCTAGGCAGTGCTGCAGCTGCTTCTCTGTTCCCGGTGATAATTCCTCATTCTAAGTCCTCTAGGCAGTGCTGCAGCTGCTTCTCTGGTCCCAGTGGTAATTCCTCATTCTAAGTCCTCTAGGCAGTGCTGCAGCTGCTTCTCTAGTACCAGTGGTAATTCCTCATTCTAAGTCCTCTCGGCAGTGCTGCAGCTGCTTCTCTGTTCCCGGTGGTAATTCCTCATTCTAAGTCCTCTAGGCAGTGCTGCAGCTGCTTCTCTTGTCCCGGTGGTAATTCCTCATTCTAAATCCTCTAGGCAGTGCTGCAGCTCCTTCTCTGGTCCCGGTGGTAATTCCTCATTCTAAGTCCTCTAGGCACTGCTGCAGTTGCTTCTCTAGTACCAGTGGTAATTCTTCATTCTAAGTCCTCTCGGCAGTGCTGCAGCTGCTTCTCTGGGCCCAGTGGTAATTCCTCATTCTAAGTCCTGTAGACAGTGCTGCAGCTGCTTCTCTGGTCCCGGTGGTAATTCCTCATTCTAAGTCCTGTAGACAGTGCTGCAGCTGCTTCTCTGGTCCCTGTTGTAATTCCTCATTCTAAGTCCTCTAGGCAGTGCTGCAGCTGCTTCTCTAGTACCAGTTGTAATTCCTCATTCTAAGTCCTCTAGGCAGTGCTGCAGCTGCTTCTCTGGTACCAGTGGTAATTCCTCATTCGAACTCCTCTAGGCAGTGCTGCAGCTGCTTCTCTGGTCCCAGTGGTAATTCCTCATTCTAAGTCCTGTAGACAGTACTGCAGCTGCTTCTGTGGTCCCGGTGGTAATTCCTCATTCTAAGTCCTCTAGGCACTGCTGCAGCTGCTTCTCTAGTCCCAGTGGTAATTCCTCATTCTAAGTCCTCTAGGCAGTGCTGCAGCTGCTTCTCTAGTACCAGTGGTAATTCCTCATTCTAAGTCCTGTAGACAGCGCTGCAGCTGCTTCTCTGGTCCCAGTGGTAATTCCTCATTCTAAGTCCTGTAGACAGTGCTGCAGCTGCTTCTCTAGTACCAGTGGTAATTCCTCATTCTAAGTCCCCTAGGCAGTGCTGCAGCTGCTTCTCTAGTCCCGGTGGTAATTCCTCATTCTAATTCCTCTAGGCAGTGCTGCAGCTGCTTCTCTAGTGCCAGTGGTAATTGCTCATTCTAAGTCCTCTAGGCAGTGCTGCAGCTGCTTCTCTGGTCCCAGTGGTAATTCCTCATTCTAAGTCCTCTAGGCAGTGCTGCAGCTGCTGCTCTGGTCCCGGTGGTAATTCCTCATTCTAAGACCTCTAGGCAGTGCTGCAGCTGCTTCTCTGGTCCCGGTGGTAATTCCTCATTCTAAGTCCTCTAGGCAGTGCTGCAGCTGCTTCTCTGGTCCCAGTGGTAATTCCTCATTCTAAGTCCTGTAGACAGTGCTGCAGCTGCTTCTCTAGTACCAGTGGTAATTCCTCATTCTAAGTCCTCTAGACAGTGCTGCAGCTGCTTCTCTAGTACCAGTGGTAATTCCTCATTCTAAGTCCTCTAGGCAGTGCTGCAGCTGCTTCTCTGGTACTAGTGGTAATTCCTCATGCTAAGTCCTCTAGGCACTGCTGCAGCTGCTTCTCTGGTCCCAGTGGTAATTCCTCATTCTAAGTCTTCTAGGCAGTGCTGCAGCTGCTTCTCTGGTACCAGTGGTATGTCCTCATTCTAAATACTCTAGGCAGTGCTGCAGCTGCTTCTCTGTTCCCAGTGGTAATTCCTCATTCTAAGTCCTCTAGGCAGTACTGCAGCTTCTTCTCTGGTCCCGGTGGTAATTCCTCATTCTAAGTCCTCTAGGCAGTGCTGCAGCTGCTTCTCTGGTCCCGGTGGTAATTCCTCATTCTAAGTCCTCTAGGCACTGCTGCAGCTGCTTCTCTAGTACCAGTGGTAATTCCTCATTCTAAGTCCTCTCGGCAGTGCTGCTAGTGCTTCTCTGGTACCAGTGGTAATTCCTCATTCTAAGTCCTCTCGGCAGTGCTGCAGCTGCTTCTCTGGGCCCAGTGGTAATTCCTCATTCTAAGTCCTGTAGACAGTGCTGCAGCTGCTTCTCTGGTCCCGGTGGTAATTCCTCATTCTAAGTCCTCTAGGCAGTGCTGCAGCTGCTTCTCTAGTACCAGTGGTAATTCCTCATTCTAAGTCCTCTCGGCAGTGCTGCAGCTGCTTCTCTGGGCCCAGTGGTAATTCCTCATTCTAAGTCCTGTAGACAGTGCTGCAGCTGCTTCTCTGGTCCCGGTGGTAATTCCTCATTCTAAGTCCTCTAGGCAGTGCTGCTAGTGCTTCTCTGGTACCAGTGGTAATTCCTCATTCTAAGTCCTCTCGGCAGTGCTGCTAGTGCTTCTCTGGTACCAGGGGTAATTCCTCATTCTAAGTCCTCTAGGCAGTGCTGCTAGTGCTTCTCTGGTCCTAGTGGTAATTCCCCATTCTAAGTTCTCTAGGCAGTGCTGCCGTTGCTTCTCTGGTCCCAGTGGTAATTCCTCATTTTAAGTCCTCTAGGCAGTGCTGCAGCTGCTTCTCTGGTCCCAGTGGTAATTCCTCATTCTTAGTCCCTTAGACAGCGCTGCAGCTGCTTCTCTGGTCCCAGTGGTAATTCCTCATTCTAAATCCTCTAGGCAGTGCTGCAGCTGCTTCTCTAGTACCAGTGGTAATTCCTCATTCCAAGTCCTCTAGGCAGTGCTGCAGCTGCTTCTCTGGTCCCAGTGGTAATTCCTCATTCTACGTCCTCTAGGCAGTGCTGCAGTTGCTTCTCTAGTACCAGTGGTAATTCCTCATTCTAAGTCCTGTAGACAGTGCTGCAGCTGCTTCTCTAGTACCAGTGGTAATTCCTCATTCTAAGTCCTCTAGGCAGTGCTGCAGCTGCTTCTCTAGTGCCGTTGTAATTCCTCATTCTAAGTCCTCTAGGCAGTGCTGCAGCTGCTTCTCTGGTACCAGTGGTAATTCCTTATTCTAAGTCCTCTAGGCAGTGCGTCCTCTAGGCAGTGCTGCAGCTGCTTCTCTGGTCCCAGTGGTAATTCCTCATTCTAAGTCCTGTAGACAGTGCTGCAGCTGCTTCTGTGGTCCCGGTGGTAATTCCTCATTCTAAGTCCTCTAGGCACTGCTGCAGCTGCTTCTGTGGTCCAGTGGTAATTCCCCATTCTTAGTCCTGTAGACAGCGCTGCAGCTGCTTCTCTGGTCCCAGTGGTAATTCCTCATTCTAAGTCCTCTAGGCAGTGCTGCAGCTGCTTCTCTGGTCCCAGTGGTAATTCCTCATTCTAAGTCCTCTAGGCAGTGCTGCAGCTGCTTCTCTAGTACCAGTGGTAATTCCTCATTCTAAGTTCCCTAGGCAGTGCTGCAGCTGCTTCACTAGTAACAGTGGTAATTCCTCATTCTAAGTCCTCTCGGAAGTGCTGCAGCTGCTTCTCTGGTACCAGTGGTATGTCCTCATTCTAAATCCTCTAGGCAGTGCTGCAGCTGCTTCTCTGGTCCCGGTGGTAATTCCTCATTCTAAGTCCTCTAGGCAGTGCTGCAGTTGCTTCTCTGGTCCCGGTGGTAATTCCTCATTCTAAGTCCTGTAGGCAGTGCTGCAGCTGCTTCTCTGGTCCCAGTGGTAATTCCTCATTCTAAGTCCTCTAGGCAGTGCTGCAGCTGCTTCTCTAGTACCAGTGGTAATTCCTCATTCTAAGTCCCCTAGGCAGTGCTGCAGCTGCTTCTCTAGTACCAGTGGCAATTCCTCATTCTAAGTCCTCTCGGAAGTGAGGCAGCTGCTTCTCTGCTACCAGTGGTATGTCCTCATTCTAAATCCTCTAGGCAGTGCTGCAGCTGCTTCTCTGGTCCCGGTGGTAATTCCTCATTCTAAGTCCTCTAGGCAGTGCTGCAGCTGCTTCTCTGGTCCCGGTTGTAATTCCTCATTCTAAGTCCTCTAGGCAGTGCTGTAGCTGCTTCTCTGGTCCTGGTGGTAATTCCCCATTCTAAGTCCTCTAGACAGTGCTGGAGCTGCTTCTCTAGTACCAGTGGTAATTCCTCGTTCTAAGTCCTCTAGGCACTGCTGCAGCTGCTTCTCTGGTCCCAGTGGTAATTCCTCATTCTAAGTCCTGTAGACAGTGCTGCAGCTGCTTCTCTGGTCCCAGTGGTAATTCCTCATTCTTAGTCCCGTAGACAGTGCTGCAGCTGCTTCTCTAGTACTAGTGGTAATTCCTCATTCTAAGTCCTCTCGGCAGTGCTGCTAGTGCTTCTCTGGTACCAGTGGTAATTCCTCATTCTAAGTCCTCTAGGCAGTGCTGCTAGTGCTTCTCTGGTCCCAGTGGTAATTCCCCATTCTTAGTCCTGTAGACAGAGCTGCAGCTGCTTCTCTGGTCCCAGTGGTAATTCCTCATTCTAAGTCCTCTAGGCAGTGCTGCAGCTGCTTCTCTGGTCCCAGTGGTAATTCCTCATTCTAAGTCCTGTAGACAGTGCGGCAGCTGCTTCTCTGGTACCAGTGGTAATTCCTCATTCTAAGTCCTCTAGGCAGTGCTGCTAGTGCTTCTCTGGTCCCAGTGGTAATTCCCCATTCTTAGTCCTGTAGACAGCGCTGCAGCTGCTTCTCTGGTCCCAGTGGTAATTCCTCATTCTAAGTCCTCTAGGCAGTGCTGCAGCTGCTTCTCTGGTCCCAGTGGCAATTCCTCATTCTAAGTCCTCTAGGCAGTGCTGCAGCTGCTTCTCTGGTACCAGTGGTAATTCCTCATTCTAAGTCCTCTAGACAGTGCTGGAGCTGCTTCTCTAGTACCAGTGGTAATTCCTCATTCTAAGTCCTCTAGGCAGTGCTGCAGCTGCTTCTCTAGTACAAGTGGTAATTCCTCATTCTAAGTCCTCTAGGCACTGCTGCAGCTGCTTCTCTGGTCCCAGTGGTAATTCCTCATTCTAAGTCCTGTAGACAGTGCTGCAGCTGCTTCTCTAGTACCAGTGGTAATTCCTCATTCTAAGTCCTCTAGGCAGTGCTGCAGCTGCTTCTCTAGTGCCAGTTGTAATTCCTCATTCTAAGTCCTCCAGGCAGTGCTGCAGCTGCTTCTCTAGTACCAGTGGTAATTCCTCATTCTAAGTCCTCTCGGCAGTGCTGCAGCTGCTTCTCTGGGCCTAGTGGTAATTCCTCATTCTAAGTCCTGTAGACAGTGCTGCAGCTGCTTCTCTGGTCCCGTTGGTAATTCCTCATTCTAAGTCCTCTAGGCAGTGCTGCTAGTGCTTCTCTGGTACCAGTGGTAATTCCTCATTCTAAGTCCTCTCGGCAGTGCTGCTAGTGCTTCTCTGGTACCAGTGGTAATTCCTCATTCTAAGTCCTCTAGGCAGTGCTGCTAGTGCTTCTCTGGTCCCAGTGGTAATTCCCCATTCTAAGTACTCTAGGCAGTGCTGCCGTTGCTTCTCTGGTCCCAGTGGTAATTCCTCATTCTAAGTCCTCTAGGCAGTGCTGCAGCTGCTTCTCTGGTCCCAGTGGTAATTCCTCATTCTTAGTCCCGTAGACAGCGCTGCAGCTGCTTCTCTGGTCCCAGTGGTAATTCCTCATTCTAAATCCTCTAGGCAGTGCTGCAGCTGCTTCTCTAGTACCAGTGGTAATTCCTCAATCCAAGTCCTCTAGGCAGTGCTGCAGCTGCTTCTCTGGTCCCAGTGGTAATTCCTCATTCTACGTCCTCTAGGCAGTGCTGCAGTTGCTTCTCTAGTACCAGTGGTAATTCCTCATTCTAAGTCCTGTAAACAGTGCTGCAGCTGCTTCTCTAGTACCAGTGGTAATTCCTCATTCTAAGTCCTCTAGGCAGTGCTGCAGCTGCTTCTCTAGTGCCAGTTGTAATTCCTCATTCTAAGTCCTCTAGGCAGTGCTGCAGCTGCTTCTCTGGTACCAGTGGTAATTCCTCATTCTAAGTCCTCTAGGCAGTGCGTCCTCTAGGCAGTGCTGCAGCTGCTTCTCTGGTCCCAGTGGTAATTCCTCATTCTAAGTCCTGTAGACAGTGCTGCAGCTGCTTCTGTGGTCCCGGTGGTAATTCCTCATTCTAAGTCCTCTAGGCACTGCTGCAGCTGCTTCTGTGGTCCAGTGGTAATTCCCCATTCTTAGTCCTGTAGACAGCGCTGCAGCTGCTTCTCTGGTCCCAGTGGTAATTCCTCATTCTAAGTCCTCTAGGCAGTGCTGCAGCTGCTTCTCTGGTCCCAGTGGTAATTCCTCATTCTAAGTCCTCTAGGCAGTGCTGCAGCTGCTTCTCTAGTACCAGTGGTAATTCCTCATTCTAAGTTCCCTAGGCAGTGCTGCAGCTGCTTCTCTAGTACCAGTGGTAATTCCTCATTCTAAGTCCTCTCGGAAGCGCTGCAGCTGCTTCTCTGGTACCAGTGGTATGTCCTCATTCTAAATCCTCTAGGCAGTGCTGCAGCTGCTTCTCTGGTCCCAGTGGTAATTCCTCATTCTAAGTCCTCTAGGCAGTGCTGCAGTTGCTTCTCTGGTCCCGGTGGTAATTCCTCATTCTAAGTCCTGTAGGCAGTGCTGCAGCTGCTTCTCTGGTCCCAGTGGTAATTCCTCATTCTAAGTCCTCTAGGCAGTGCTGCAGCTGCTTCTCTAGTACCAGTGGTAATTCCTCATTCTAAGTCCCCTAGGCAGTGCTGCAGCTGCTTCTCTAGTACCAGTGGCAATTCCTCATTCTAAGTCCTCTCGGAAGTGATGCAGCTGCTTCTCTGGTACCAGTGGTATGTCCTCATTCTAAAGCCTCTAGGCAGTGCTGCAGCTGCTTCTCTGGTCCCGGTGGTAATTCCTCATTCTAAGTCCTCTAGGCAGTGCTGCAGCTGCTTCTCTGGTCCCGGTGGTAGTTCCTCATTCTAAGTCCTCTAGGCAGTGCTGTAGCTGCTTCTCTGGTCCTGGTGGTAATTCCCCATTCTAAGTCCTCTAGACAGTGCTGGAGCTGCTTCTCTAGTACCAGTGGTAATTCCTCATTCTAAGTCCTCTAGGCAGTGCTGCAGCTGCTTCTCTAGTACTAGTGGTAATTCCTCATTCTAAGTCCTCTAGGCACTGCTGCAGCTGCTTCTCTGGTCCCAGTGGTAATTCCCCATTCTAAGTCCTGTAGACAGTGCTGCAGCTGCTTCCCTGGTCCCAGTGGTAATTCCTCATTCTTAGTCCCGTAGACAGTGCTGCAGCTGCTTCTCTAGTACTAGTGGTAATTCCTCATTCTAAGTCCTCTAGGCAGTGCTGCTAGTGCTTCTCTGGTCCCAGTGGTAATTCCCCATTCTTAGTCCTGTAGACAGAGCTGCAGCTGCTTCTCTGGTCCCAGTGGTAATTCCTCATTCTAAGTCCTCTAGGCAGTGCTGCAGCTGCTTCTCTGGTCCCAGTGGTAATTCCTCATTCTAAGTCCTGTAGACAGTGCGGCAGCTGCTTCTCTGGTACCAGTGGTAATTCCTCATTCTAAGTCCCCTAGGCAGTGCTGCTAGTGCTTCTCTGGTCCCAGTGGTAATTCCCCATTCTTAGTCCTGTAGACAGCGCTGCAGCTGCTTCTCTGGTCCCAGTGGTAATTCCTCATTCTAAGTCCTCTAGGCAGTGCTGCAGCTGCTTCTCTGGTCCCAGTGGTAATTCCTCATTCTAAGTCCTCTAGGCAGTGCTGCAGCTGCTTCTCTGGTACCAGTGGTAATTCCTCATTCTAAGTCCTCTAGACAGTGCTGGAGCTGCTTCTCTAGTACCAGTGGTAATTCCTCATTCTAAGTCCTCTAGGCAGTTGCTGCAGCTGCTTCTCTAGTACTAGTGGTAATTCCTCATTCTAAGGGGGTCATTCTGACCCTGGCGGTAAATACCGCCAGGGCGGAGGTTGGCAGTAGCACCGCCAACAGGCTGGCGGTGCACCGCCGGGCATTCTGACCGCGGCGGTACAGCCGCGGCCAGAAGCGGAAAGCCGGCGGTGTACCGCCGACTTTCCGCTGCCCATGGGAATCCGCCATGCGCCATGGGGATTCTGACACCGCATACCGCCATCCTGTTCCTGGCGGTTCGCCCGCCAGGAACAGGATGGCGGTATGGGGTGCCGTGGGGCCCCTGGGGGCCCCTGCAGTGCCCATGCCAATGGCATGGGCACTGCAGGGGCCCCCGTAAGAGGGCCCCACAAAGAATTTCAGTGTCTGCTCTGCAGACACTGAAATTCGCGACGGGTGCAACTGCACCCGTCGCACCTTCCCACTCCGCCGGCTCCATTCTGAGCCAGCGTCCTCGTGGGAAGGGTGTTTCCCGCTGGGCTGGCGGGCGGACTTTCGGCGGTCGCCCGCCAGCCCAGTGGGAAACCCAGAATGACCGCCGCGGTCTTTTGACCGCGGTACGGTGTTCTGGCGGTTCCCGCTTGGCGGGCGGCAGTAGAATCACCCCCTAAGTCCTCTAGGCACTGCTGCAGCTGCTTCTCTGGTCCCAGTGGTAATTCCTCATTCTAAGTCCTGTAGACAGTGCTGCAGCTGCTTCTCTGGTCCCAGTGGTAATTCCTCATTCTTAGTCCCGTAGACAGTGCTGCAGCTGCTTCTCTGGTCCCGGTGGTAATTCCTCATTCTAAGTCCTCTAGGCAGTGCTGCAGCTGCTTCTCTAGTACCAGTTGTAATTCCTCATTCTAAGTCCTCTAGGCAGTGCTGCAGCTGCTTCTCTGGTACCAGTGGTAATTCCTCATTCGAACTCCTCTAGGCAGTGCTGCAGCTGCTTCTCTGGTCCCAGTGGTAATTCCTCATTCTAAGTCCTGTAGACAGTGCTGCAGCTGCTTCTGTGGTCCCGGTGGTAATTCCTCATTCTAAGTCCTCTAGGCACTGCTGCAGCTGCTTCTGTGGTCCCAGTGGTAATTCCTCATTCTAAGTCCTCTAGGCAGTGCTGCAGCTGCTTCTCTGGTCCCAGTGGTAATTCCTCATTCTTAGTCCTGTAGACAGCGCTGCAGCTGCTTCTCTGGTGCCGGTGGTAATTCCTCATTCTAAGTGCTCTAGGCAGTGCTGCAGCTGCTTCTCTAGTACCAGTGGTAATTCCTCATTCTAAGTCCTCTCGGCAGTGCTGCAGCTGCTTCTCTAGTACCAGTGGTAATTGCTCATTCTAAGTCCTCTAGGCAGTGCTGCAGCTGCTTCTCTGGTCCCGGTGGTAATTCCACATTCTAAGACCTCTAGGCAGTGCTGCAGCTGCTTCTCTGGTCCCGGTGGTAATTCCTCATTCTAAGTCCTCTAGGCAGTGCTGCAGCTGCTTCTCTGGTCCCAGTGGTAATTCCTCATTCTAAGTGTTGTAGACAGTGCTGCAGCTGCTTCTCTGGTCCCGGTGGCAATTCCTCATTCTAAGTCCTCTAGGCAGTGCTGCAGCTGCTTCTCTAGTACCAGTGGTAATTCCTCATTCTAAGTCCTCTCGGCAGTGCTGCAGCTGCTTCTCTGTTCCCAGTGGTAATTCCTCATTCTAAGTCCTCTAGGCAGTGCTGCTAGTGCTTCTCTGGTCCCGGTGGTAATTCCTCATTCTAAGTCCTCTAGGCAGTGCTGCAGCTGCTTCTCTGGTCCCGGTGGTAATTCCTCATTCTAAGTCCTCTAGGCAGTGCTGCAGCTGCTTCTGTCGTCCCAGTGGTAATTCCTCATTCTTAGTCCTGTAGACAGCGCTGCAGCTGCTTCTCTGGTGCTGGTGGTAATTCCTCATTCTAAGTCCTCTAGGCACTGCTGCAGCTGCTTCTCTGGTCCCAGTGGTAATTCCTCATTCTAAGTCCTCTAGGCAGTGCTGCAGCTGCTTCTCTGGTCCCAGTGGTAATTCCTCATTCTAAGTCCTGTAGACAGCGCTGCAGCTGCTTCTCTGGTCCCAGTGGTAATTCCTCATTCTAAGTCCTGTAGACAGCGCTGCAGCTGCTTCTCTAGTACCAGTGGTAATTCCTCATTCTAAGTCCTCTAGGCAGCGCTACAGCTGCTTCTCTAGTCCCGGTGGTAATTCCTCATTCTAACTCCTCTCGGCAGTGCTGCAGCTGCTTCTCTAGTACCAGTGGTAATTGCTCATTCTAAGTCCTCTAGGCAGTGCTGCAGCTGCTTCTCTGGTCCCAGTGGTAATTCATCATTCTAAGTCCTCTAGGCAGTGCTGCAGCTGCTTCTCTGGTCCCGGTGGTAATTCCTCATTCTAAGACCTCTAGGCAGTGCTGCAGCTGCTTCTCTGGTCCCGGTGGTAATTCCTCATTCTAAGTCCTCTAGGCAGTGTTGCAGCTGCTTCTCTGGTCCCAGTGGTAATTCCTCATTCTAAGTCCTCTAGACAGTGCTGCAGCTGCTTCTGTGGTCCCAGTGGTAATTCCTCATTCTTAGTCCTGTAGACAGCGCTGCAGCTGCTTCTCTGGTGCCGGTGGTAATTCCTCATTCTAAGACCTCTAGGCAGCGCTGCAGCTGCTTCTCTGGTGCCGGTGGTAATTCCTCATTCTAAGTCCTCTAGGCAGTGCTGCAGCTGCTTCTCTAGTACTAGTGGTAATTCCTCATTCTAAGTCCTCTAGGCACTGCTGCAGCTGCTTCTCTGGTCCCAGTGGTAATTCCTCATTCTAAGTCCTCTAGGCAGTGCTGCAGCTGCTTCTCTAGTACCAGTGGTAATTCGTCATTCTAAGTTCTCTTGGCAGTGCTGCAGCTGCTTCTCTGGGCACAGTGGTAATTCCTCATTCTAAGTCCTGTAGACAGTGCTGCAGCTGCTTCTCTGGTCCCGGTGGTAATTCCTCATTCTAAGTCCTGTAGACAGTGCTGCAGCTGCTTCTCTGGTCCCGGTGGTAATTCCTCATTCCAAGTCCTCTAGGCAGTGCTGCAGCTGCTTCTCTAGTACCAGTGGTAATTCCTCATTCTAAGTCCTCTCGGCAGTGCTGCTAGTGCTTCTCTGGTACCAGTGGTAATTCCACATTCTAAGTCCTCTAGGCAGTGCTGCTAGTGCTTCTCTGGTCCCAGTGGTAATTCCCCATTCTAAGTTCTCTAGGCAGTGCTGCCGCTGCTTCTCTAGTCCCAGAGGTAATTCCTAATTCTAAGTCCTCTAGGCAGTGCTGCAGCTGCTTCTCTGGTCCCAGTGGTAATTCCTCATTCTTAGTCCTGTAGACAGCGCTGCAGCTGCTTCTCTGGTCCCAGTGGTAATTCCTCATTCTAAATCCTCTAGGCAGTGCTGCAGCTGCTTCTCTAGTACCAGTGGTAATTCCTCATTCCAAGTCCTCTAGGCAGTGCTGCAGCTGCTTCTCTGGTCCCAGTGGTAATTCCTCATTCTACGTCCTCTAGGCAGTGCTGCAGCTGCTTCTCTAGTACCAGTGGTAATTCCTCATTCTAAGTCCTCTAGGCAGTGCTGCAGCTGCTTCTCTGGTCCCAGTGGTAATTCCTCATTCTAAGTCCTGTAGACAGTGATGCAGCTGCTTCTGTGGTCCCGGTGGTAATTCCTCATTCTAAGTCCTCTAGGCACTGCTGCAGCTGCTTCTGTGGTCCAGTGGTAATTCCCCATTCTTAGTCCTGTAGACAGCGCTGCAGCTGCTTCACTGGTCCCAGTGGTAATTCCTCATTCTAAGTCCTCTAGGCAGTGCTGCAGCTGCTTCTCTGGTCCCAGTGGTAATTCCTCATTCTAAGTCCTCTAGCCAGTGCTGCAGCTGCTTCTCTAGTACCAGTGGTAATTCCTCATTCTAAGTCCCCTAGGCAGTGCTGCAGCTGCTTCTCTAGTACCAGTGGTAATTCCTCATTCTAAGTCCTCTCGGAAGTGCTGCAGCTGCTTCTCTGGTACCAGTGGTATGTCCTCATTCTAAATCCTCTAGGCAGTGCTGCAGCTGCTTCTCTGGACCCGGTGGTAATTCCTCATTCTATGTCCTCTAGGCAGTGCTGCAGCTGCTTCTCTGGTCCCAGTGGTAATTCCTCATTCTAAGTCCTCTAGGCAGTGCTGCAGCTGCTTCTCTGGTCCCGGTGGTAATTCCCCATTCTAAGTCCTCTAGGCAGTGCTGCAGCTGCTTCTCTGGTCCCAGTTTTAATTCCTCATTCTAAGTCCTCTAGATAGTGCTGGAGCTGCTTCTCTAGTACCACTGGTAATTCCTCATTCTAAGTCCTCTAGACAGTGCTGGAGCTGCTTCTCTAGTACCAGTGGTATGTCCTCATTCTAAATCCTCTAGGCAGTGCTGCAGCTGCTTCTCTGGTCCCTATGGTAATTCCTCATTCTATGTCCTCTAGGCAGTGCTGCAGCTGCTTCTCTGGTCCCGGTGGTAATTCTTCATTCTAAGTCCTCTAGGCAGTGCTGCAGCTGCTTCTCTGGTCCCGCTGGTAATTCCCCATTCTAAGTCCTCTAGGCAGTGCTGCAGCTGCTTCTCTGGCCCCAGTGGTAATTCCTCATTCTAAGTCCTGTAGACAGAGCTGCAGCTGCTTCTCTAGTACCAGTGGTAATTCCTCATTCTAAGTCCTCTAGACAGTGCTGGAGCTGCTTCTCTAGTACCAGTGGTAATTCCTCATTCTAAGTCCTCTAGGCAGTGCTGCAGCTGCTTCTCTAGTACTAGTGGTAATTCCTCATTCTAAGTCCTCTAGGCAGTGCTGCAGCTGCTTCTCTGGTCCCAGTGGTAATTCCTCATTCTAAGTCCAGTAGACAGTGCTGCAGCTGCTTCTCTGGTCCCAGTGGTAATTACTCATTCTTAGTCCTGTAGACAGCGCTGCAGCTGCTTCTCTGGTCCCAGTGGTAATTCCTCATTCTTAGTCCCGTAGAAAGAGCTGCAGTTGCTTCTCTGGTCCCAGTGGTAATTCCTCATTCTAAGTCCTGTAGACAGCGCTGCAGTTGCTTCTCTGGTCCCAGTGGTAATTCCTCATTCTTAGTCCTGTAGACAGCGCTGCAGTTGCTTCTCTGGTCCCAGTGGTAATTCCTCATTCTTAGTCCAGTAGACAAGGCTACTAGCTGCTTCTCTGGCCCCAGTGGTAATTCCTCATTCTAAGTCCTCTAGGCAGTGCTGCAGCTGCTTCTGTGGTCCAGTGGTAATTCCTCATTCTAAGTCCTCTGGACAGTGCTGCAGCTGCTTCTCTGGGCCCAGTGGTAATTCCTCATTCTAAGTCCTCTACGCACTGCTGATAGTGCTTCTCTGGTCCCAGTGGTAATTCCTCATTCTAAGTCCTGTAGGCAGTGCTGTAGCTGCTTCTCTGGTCCCAGTGGTAATTCCTCATTCTAAGTCACCTAGGCAGTGCTGCAGCTGCTTCTCTGGTCCCAGTGGTAATTCCTCATTCTAAGTCCTGTAGACAGCGCTGCAGTTGCTTCTCTGGCCCTAGTGGTAATTCCTCATTCTAAGTCCTCTAGGCAGTGCTGCAGCTGCTTCTGTGGTCCAGTGGTAATTCCTCATTCTAAGTCCTCTGGACAGTGCTGCAGCTGCTTCTCTGGGCCCAGTGGTAATTCCTCATTCTAAGTCCTCTAGGCACTGCTGATAGTGCTTCTCTGGTCCCAGTGGTAATTCCTCATTCTAAGTCCTTTAGGCAGTGCTGCAGCTGCTTCTCTGGTCCCAGTGGTAATTCCTCATTCTAAGTCCTCTAGGCAGTGCTGCAGCTGCTTCTCTGGTCCCAGTGGTAATTCCTCATTCTAAGTCCCCTAGGCAGTGCTGCAGCTGCTTCTCTGGTACCAGTGGTAATTCCTCATTCTAAGTCCTCTCGGAAGTGCTGCAGCTGCTTCTCTGGTACCAGTGGTATGTCCTCATTCTAAATCCTCTAGGCAGTGCTGCAGCTGCTTCTCTGGACCCGGTGGTAATTCCTCATTCTATGTCCTCTAGGCAGTGCTGCAGCTGCTTCTCTGGTCCCAGTGGTAATTCCTCATTCTAAGTCCTCTAGACAGTGCTGCAGCTGCTTCTGTGGTCCCAGTGGTAATTCCTCATTCTTAGTCCTGTAGACAGCGCTGCAGCTGCTTCTCTGGTGCCGGTGGTAATTCCTCATTCTAAGACCTCTAGGCAGCGCTGCAGCTGCTTCTCTGGTGCCGGTGGTAATTCCTCATTCTAAGTCCTCTAGGCAGTGCTGCAGCTGCTTCTCTAGTACTAGTGGTAATTCCTCATTCTAAGTCCTCTAGGCACTGCTGCAGCTGCTTCTCTGGTCCCAGTGGTAATTCCTCATTCTAAGTCCTCTAGGCAGTGCTGCAGCTGCTTCTCTAGTACCAGTGGTAATTCGTCATTCTAAGTTCTCTTGGCAGTGCTGCAGCTGCTTCTCTGGGCACAGTGGTAATTCCTCATTCTAAGTCCTGTAGACAGTGCTGCAGCTGCTTCTCTGGTCCCGGTGGTAATTCCTCATTCTAAGTCCTGTAGACAGTGCTGCAGCTGCTTCTCTGGTCCCGGTGGTAATTCCTCATTCCAAGTCCTCTAGGCAGTGCTGCAGCTGCTTCTCTAGTACCAGTGGTAATTCCTCATTCTAAGTCCTCTCGGCAGTGCTGCTAGTGCTTCTCTGGTACCAGTGGTAATTCCACATTCTAAGTCCTCTAGGCAGTGCTGCTAGTGCTTCTCTGGTCCCAGTGGTAATTCCCCATTCTAAGTTCTCTAGGCAGTGCTGCCGCTGCTTCTCTAGTCCCAGAGGTAATTCCTAATTCTAAGTCCTCTAGGCAGTGCTGCAGCTGCTTCTCTGGTCCCAGTGGTAATTCCTCATTCTTAGTCCTGTAGACAGCGCTGCAGCTGCTTCTCTGGTCCCAGTGGTAATTCCTCATTCTAAATCCTCTAGGCAGTGCTGCAGCTGCTTCTCTAGTACCAGTGGTAATTCCTCATTCCAAGTCCTCTAGGCAGTGCTGCAGCTGCTTCTCTGGTCCCAGTGGTAATTCCTCATTCTACGTCCTCTAGGCAGTGCTGCAGCTGCTTCTCTAGTACCAGTGGTAATTCCTCATTCTAAGTCCTCTAGGCAGTGCTGCAGCTGCTTCTCTGGTCCCAGTGGTAATTCCTCATTCTAAGTCCTGTAGACAGTGATGCAGCTGCTTCTGTGGTCCCGGTGGTAATTCCTCATTCTAAGTCCTCTAGGCACTGCTGCAGCTGCTTCTGTGGTCCAGTGGTAATTCCCCATTCTTAGTCCTGTAGACAGCGCTGCAGCTGCTTCACTGGTCCCAGTGGTAATTCCTCATTCTAAGTCCTCTAGGCAGTGCTGCAGCTGCTTCTCTGGTCCCAGTGGTAATTCCTCATTCTAAGTCCTCTAGCCAGTGCTGCAGCTGCTTCTCTAGTACCAGTGGTAATTCCTCATTCTAAGTCCCCTAGGCAGTGCTACAGCTGCTTCTCTAGTACCAGTGGTAATTCCTCATTCTAAGTCCTCTCGGAAGTGCTGCAGCTGCTTCTCTGGTACCAGTGGTATGTCCTCATTCTAAATCCTCTAGGCAGTGCTGCAGCTGCTTCTCTGGACCCGGTGGTAATTCCTCATTCTATGTCCTCTAGGCAGTGCTGCAGCTGCTTCTCTGGTCCCAGTGGTAATTCCTCATTCTAAGTCCTCTAGGCAGTGCTGCAGCTGCTTCTCTGGTCCCGGTGGTAATTCCCCATTCTAAGTCCTCTAGGCAGTGCTGCAGCTGCTTCTCTGGTCCCAGTTTTAATTCCTCATTCTAAGTCCTCTAGATAGTGCTGGAGCTGCTTCTCTAGTACCACTGGTAATTCCTCATTCTAAGTCCTCTAGACAGTGCTGGAGCTGCTTCTCTAGTACCAGTGGTATGTCCTCATTCTAAATCCTCTAGGCAGTGCTGCAGCTGCTTCTCTGGTCCCTATGGTAATTCCTCATTCTATGTCCTCTAGGCAGTGCTGCAGCTGCTTCTCTGGTCCCGGTGGTAATTCTTCATTCTAAGTCCTCTAGGCAGTGCTGCAGCTGCTTCTCTGGTCCCGCTGGTAATTCCCCATTCTAAGTCCTCTAGGCAGTGCTGCAGCTGCTTCTCTGGCCCCAGTGGTAATTCCTCATTCTAAGTCCTGTAGACAGAGCTGCAGCTGCTTCTCTAGTACCAGTGGTAATTCCTCATTCTAAGTCCTCTAGACAGTGCTGGAGCTGCTTCTCTAGTACCAGTGGTAATTCCTCATTCTAAGTCCTCTAGGCAGTGCTGCAGCTGCTTCTCTAGTACTAGTGGTAATTCCTCATTCTAAGTCCTCTAGGCAGTGCTGCAGCTGCTTCTCTGGTCCCAGTGGTAATTCCTCATTCTAAGTCCAGTAGACAGTGCTGCAGCTGCTTCTCTGGTCCCAGTGGTAATTACTCATTCTTAGTCCTGTAGACAGCGCTGCAGCTGCTTCTCTGGTCCCAGTGGTAATTCCTCATTCTTAGTCCCGTAGAAAGAGCTGCAGTTGCTTCTCTGGTCCCAGTGGTAATTCCTCATTCTAAGTCCTGTAGACAGCGCTGCAGTTGCTTCTCTGGTCCCAGTGGTAATTCCTCATTCTTAGTCCTGTAGACAGCGCTGCAGTTGCTTCTCTGGTCCCAGTGGTAATTCCTCATTCTTAGTCCAGTAGACAAGGCTACTAGCTGCTTCTCTGGCCCCAGTGGTAATTCCTCATTCTAAGTCCTCTAGGCAGTGCTGCAGCTGCTTCTGTGGTCCAGTGGTAATTCCTCATTCTAAGTCCTCTGGACAGTGCTGCAGCTGCTTCTCTGGGCCCAGTGGTAATTCCTCATTCTAAGTCCTCTACGCACTGCTGATAGTGCTTCTCTGGTCCCGGTGGTAATTCCTCATTCTAAGTCCTCTAGGCACTGCTGCAGCTGCTTCTGTGGTCCCAGTGGTAATTCCTCATTCTAAGTCCTCTAGGCAGTGCTGCAGCTGCTTCTCTGGTCCCAGTGGTAATTCCTCATTCTTAGTCCTGTAGACAGCGCTGCAGCTGCTTCTCTGGTGCCGGTGGTAATTCCTCATTCTAAGTGCTCTAGGCAGTGCTGCAGCTGCTTCTCTAGTACCAGTGGTAATTCCTCATTCTAAGTCCTCTCGGCAGTGCTGCAGCTGCTTCTCTAGTACCAGTGGTAATTGCTCATTCTAAGTCCTCTAGGCAGTGCTGCAGCTGCTTCTCTGGTCCCGGTGGTAATTCCACATTCTAAGACCTCTAGGCAGTGCTGCAGCTGCTTCTCTGGTCCCGGTGGTAATTCCTCATTCTAAGTCCTCTAGGCAGTGCTGCAGCTGCTTCTCTGGTCCCAGTGGTAATTCCTCATTCTAAGTGTTGTAGACAGTGCTGCAGCTGCTTCTCTGGTCCCGGTGGCAATTCCTCATTCTAAGTCCTCTAGGCAGTGCTGCAGCTGCTTCTCTAGTACCAGTGGTAATTCCTCATTCTAAGTCCTCTCGGCAGTGCTGCAGCTGCTTCTCTGTTCCCAGTGGTAATTCCTCATTCTAAGTCCTCTAGGCAGTGCTGCTAGTGCTTCTCTGGTCCCGGTGGTAATTCCTCATTCTAAGTCCTCTAGGCAGTGCTGCAGCTGCTTCTCTGGTCCCGGTGGTAATTCCTCATTCTAAGTCCTCTAGGCAGTGCTGCAGCTGCTTCTGTCGTCCCAGTGGTAATTCCTCATTCTTAGTCCTGTAGACAGCGCTGCAGCTGCTTCTCTGGTGCTGGTGGTAATTCCTCATTCTAAGTCCTCTAGGCACTGCTGCAGCTGCTTCTCTGGTCCCAGTGGTAATTCCTCATTCTAAGTCCTCTAGGCAGTGCTGCAGCTGCTTCTCTGGTCCCAGTGGTAATTCCTCATTCTAAGTCCTGTAGACAGCGCTGCAGCTGCTTCTCTGGTCCCAGTGGTAATTCCTCATTCTAAGTCCTGTAGACAGCGCTGCAGCTGCTTCTCTAGTACCAGTGGTAATTCCTCATTCTAAGTCCTCTAGGCAGCGCTACAGCTGCTTCTCTAGTCCCGGTGGTAATTCCTCATTCTAACTCCTCTCGGCAGTGCTGCAGCTGCTTCTCTAGTACCAGTGGTAATTGCTCATTCTAAGTCCTCTAGGCAGTGCTGCAGCTGCTTCTCTGGTCCCAGTGGTAATTCATCATTCTAAGTCCTCTAGGCAGTGCTGCAGCTGCTTCTCTGGTCCCGGTGGTAATTCCTCATTCTAAGACCTCTAGGCAGTGCTGCAGCTGCTTCTCTGGTCCCGGTGGTAATTCCTCATTCTAAGTCCTCTAGGCAGTGTTGCAGCTGCTTCTCTGGTCCCAGTGGTAATTCCTCATTCTAAGTCCTCTAGACAGTGCTGCAGCTGCTTCTGTGGTCCCAGTGGTAATTCCTCATTCTTAGTCCTGTAGACAGCGCTGCAGCTGCTTCTCTGGTGCCGGTGGTAATTCCTCATTCTAAGACCTCTAGGCAGCGCTGCAGCTGCTTCTCTGGTGCCGGTGGTAATTCCTCATTCTAAGTCCTCTAGGCAGTGCTGCAGCTGCTTCTCTAGTACTAGTGGTAATTCCTCATTCTAAGTCCTCTAGGCACTGCTGCAGCTGCTTCTCTGGTCCCAGTGGTAATTCCTCATTCTAAGTCCTCTAGGCAGTGCTGCAGCTGCTTCTCTAGTACCAGTGGTAATTCGTCATTCTAAGTTCTCTTGGCAGTGCTGCAGCTGCTTCTCTGGGCACAGTGGTAATTCCTCATTCTAAGTCCTGTAGACAGTGCTGCAGCTGCTTCTCTGGTCCCGGTGGTAATTCCTCATTCTAAGTCCTGTAGACAGTGCTGCAGCTGCTTCTCTGGTCCCGGTGGTAATTCCTCATTCCAAGTCCTCTAGGCAGTGCTGCAGCTGCTTCTCTAGTACCAGTGGTAATTCCTCATTCTAAGTCCTCTCGGCAGTGCTGCTAGTGCTTCTCTGGTACCAGTGGTAATTCCACATTCTAAGTCCTCTAGGCAGTGCTGCTAGTGCTTCTCTGGTCCCAGTGGTAATTCCCCATTCTAAGTTCTCTAGGCAGTGCTGCCGCTGCTTCTCTAGTCCCAGAGGTAATTCCTAATTCTAAGTCCTCTAGGCAGTGCTGCAGCTGCTTCTCTGGTCCCAGTGGTAATTCCTCATTCTTAGTCCTGTAGACAGCGCTGCAGCTGCTTCTCTGGTCCCAGTGGTAATTCCTCATTCTAAATCCTCTAGGCAGTGCTGCAGCTGCTTCTCTAGTACCAGTGGTAATTCCTCATTCCAAGTCCTCTAGGCAGTGCTGCAGCTGCTTCTCTGGTCCCAGTGGTAATTCCTCATTCTACGTCCTCTAGGCAGTGCTGCAGCTGCTTCTCTAGTACCAGTGGTAATTCCTCATTCTAAGTCCTCTAGGCAGTGCTGCAGCTGCTTCTCTGGTCCCAGTGGTAATTCCTCATTCTAAGTCCTGTAGACAGTGATGCAGCTGCTTCTGTGGTCCCGGTGGTAATTCCTCATTCTAAGTCCTCTAGGCACTGCTGCAGCTGCTTCTGTGGTCCAGTGGTAATTCCCCATTCTTAGTCCTGTAGACAGCGCTGCAGCTGCTTCACTGGTCCCAGTGGTAATTCCTCATTCTAAGTCCTCTAGGCAGTGCTGCAGCTGCTTCTCTGGTCCCAGTGGTAATTCCTCATTCTAAGTCCTCTAGCCAGTGCTGCAGCTGCTTCTCTAGTACCAGTGGTAATTCCTCATTCTAAGTCCCCTAGGCAGTGCTGCAGCTGCTTCTCTAGTACCAGTGGTAATTCCTCATTCTAAGTCCTCTCGGAAGTGCTGCAGCTGCTTCTCTGGTACCAGTGGTATGTCCTCATTCTAAATCCTCTAGGCAGTGCTGCAGCTGCTTCTCTGGACCCGGTGGTAATTCCTCATTCTATGTCCTCTAGGCAGTGCTGCAGCTGCTTCTCTGGTCCCAGTGGTAATTCCTCATTCTAAGTCCTCTAGGCAGTGCTGCAGCTGCTTCTCTGGTCCCGGTGGTAATTCCCCATTCTAAGTCCTCTAGGCAGTGCTGCAGCTGCTTCTCTGGTCCCAGTTTTAATTCCTCATTCTAAGTCCTCTAGATAGTGCTGGAGCTGCTTCTCTAGTACCACTGGTAATTCCTCATTCTAAGTCCTCTAGACAGTGCTGGAGCTGCTTCTCTAGTACCAGTGGTATGTCCTCATTCTAAATCCTCTAGGCAGTGCTGCAGCTGCTTCTCTGGTCCCTATGGTAATTCCTCATTCTATGTCCTCTAGGCAGTGCTGCAGCTGCTTCTCTGGTCCCGGTGGTAATTCTTCATTCTAAGTCCTCTAGGCAGTGCTGCAGCTGCTTCTCTGGTCCCGCTGGTAATTCCCCATTCTAAGTCCTCTAGGCAGTGCTGCAGCTGCTTCTCTGGCCCCAGTGGTAATTCCTCATTCTAAGTCCTGTAGACAGAGCTGCAGCTGCTTCTCTAGTACCAGTGGTAATTCCTCATTCTAAGTCCTCTAGACAGTGCTGGAGCTGCTTCTCTAGTACCAGTGGTAATTCCTCATTCTAAGTCCTCTAGGCAGTGCTGCAGCTGCTTCTCTAGTACTAGTGGTAATTCCTCATTCTAAGTCCTCTAGGCAGTGCTGCAGCTGCTTCTCTGGTCCCAGTGGTAATTCCTCATTCTAAGTCCAGTAGACAGTGCTGCAGCTGCTTCTCTGGTCCCAGTGGTAATTACTCATTCTTAGTCCTGTAGACAGCGCTGCAGCTGCTTCTCTGGTCCCAGTGGTAATTCCTCATTCTTAGTCCCGTAGAAAGAGCTGCAGTTGCTTCTCTGGTCCCAGTGGTAATTCCTCATTCTAAGTCCTGTAGACAGCGCTGCAGTTGCTTCTCTGGTCCCAGTGGTAATTCCTCATTCTTAGTCCTGTAGACAGCGCTGCAGTTGCTTCTCTGGTCCCAGTGGTAATTCCTCATTCTTAGTCCAGTAGACAAGGCTACTAGCTGCTTCTCTGGCCCCAGTGGTAATTCCTCATTCTAAGTCCTCTAGGCAGTGCTGCAGCTGCTTCTGTGGTCCAGTGGTAATTCCTCATTCTAAGTCCTCTGGACAGTGCTGCAGCTGCTTCTCTGGGCCCAGTGGTAATTCCTCATTCTAAGTCCTCTACGCACTGCTGATAGTGCTTCTCTGGTCCCAGTGGTAATTCCTCATTCTAAGTCCTGTAGGCAGTGCTGTAGCTGCTTCTCTGGTCCCAGTGGTAATTCCTCATTCTAAGTCACCTAGGCAGTGCTGCAGCTGCTTCTCTGGTCCCAGTGGTAATTCCTCATTCTAAGTCCTGTAGACAGCGCTGCAGTTGCTTCTCTGGCCCTAGTGGTAATTCCTCATTCTAAGTCCTCTAGGCAGTGCTGCAGCTGCTTCTGTGGTCCAGTGGTAATTCCTCATTCTAAGTCCTCTGGACAGTGCTGCAGCTGCTTCTCTGGGCCCAGTGGTAATTCCTCATTCTAAGTCCTCTAGGCACTGCTGATAGTGCTTCTCTGGTCCCAGTGGTAATTCCTCATTCTAAGTCCTTTAGGCAGTGCTGCAGCTGCTTCTCTGGTCCCAGTGGTAATTCCTCATTCTAAGTCCTCTAGGCAGTGCTGCAGCTGCTTCTCTGGTCCCAGTGGTAATTCCTCATTCTAAGTCCCCTAGGCAGTGCTGCAGCTGCTTCTCTGGTACCAGTGGTAATTCCTCATTCTAAGTCCTCTCGGAAGTGCTGCAGCTGCTTCTCTGGTACCAGTGGTATGTCCTCATTCTAAATCCTCTAGGCAGTGCTGCAGCTGCTTCTCTGGACCCGGTGGTAATTCCTCATTCTATGTCCTCTAGGCAGTGCTGCAGCTGCTTCTCTGGTCCCAGTGGTAATTCCTCATTCTAAGTCCTCTAGACAGTGCTGCAGCTGCTTCTGTGGTCCCAGTGGTAATTCCTCATTCTTAGTCCTGTAGACAGCGCTGCAGCTGCTTCTCTGGTGCCGGTGGTAATTCCTCATTCTAAGACCTCTAGGCAGCGCTGCAGCTGCTTCTCTGGTGCCGGTGGTAATTCCTCATTCTAAGTCCTCTAGGCAGTGCTGCAGCTGCTTCTCTAGTACTAGTGGTAATTCCTCATTCTAAGTCCTCTAGGCACTGCTGCAGCTGCTTCTCTGGTCCCAGTGGTAATTCCTCATTCTAAGTCCTCTAGGCAGTGCTGCAGCTGCTTCTCTAGTACCAGTGGTAATTCGTCATTCTAAGTTCTCTTGGCAGTGCTGCAGCTGCTTCTCTGGGCACAGTGGTAATTCCTCATTCTAAGTCCTGTAGACAGTGCTGCAGCTGCTTCTCTGGTCCCGGTGGTAATTCCTCATTCTAAGTCCTGTAGACAGTGCTGCAGCTGCTTCTCTGGTCCCGGTGGTAATTCCTCATTCCAAGTCCTCTAGGCAGTGCTGCAGCTGCTTCTCTAGTACCAGTGGTAATTCCTCATTCTAAGTCCTCTCGGCAGTGCTGCTAGTGCTTCTCTGGTACCAGTGGTAATTCCACATTCTAAGTCCTCTAGGCAGTGCTGCTAGTGCTTCTCTGGTCCCAGTGGTAATTCCCCATTCTAAGTTCTCTAGGCAGTGCTGCCGCTGCTTCTCTAGTCCCAGAGGTAATTCCTAATTCTAAGTCCTCTAGGCAGTGCTGCAGCTGCTTCTCTGGTCCCAGTGGTAATTCCTCATTCTTAGTCCTGTAGACAGCGCTGCAGCTGCTTCTCTGGTCCCAGTGGTAATTCCTCATTCTAAATCCTCTAGGCAGTGCTGCAGCTGCTTCTCTAGTACCAGTGGTAATTCCTCATTCCAAGTCCTCTAGGCAGTGCTGCAGCTGCTTCTCTGGTCCCAGTGGTAATTCCTCATTCTACGTCCTCTAGGCAGTGCTGCAGCTGCTTCTCTAGTACCAGTGGTAATTCCTCATTCTAAGTCCTCTAGGCAGTGCTGCAGCTGCTTCTCTGGTCCCAGTGGTAATTCCTCATTCTAAGTCCTGTAGACAGTGATGCAGCTGCTTCTGTGGTCCCGGTGGTAATTCCTCATTCTAAGTCCTCTAGGCACTGCTGCAGCTGCTTCTGTGGTCCAGTGGTAATTCCCCATTCTTAGTCCTGTAGACAGCGCTGCAGCTGCTTCACTGGTCCCAGTGGTAATTCCTCATTCTAAGTCCTCTAGGCAGTGCTGCAGCTGCTTCTCTGGTCCCAGTGGTAATTCCTCATTCTAAGTCCTCTAGCCAGTGCTGCAGCTGCTTCTCTAGTACCAGTGGTAATTCCTCATTCTAAGTCCCCTAGGCAGTGCTACAGCTGCTTCTCTAGTACCAGTGGTAATTCCTCATTCTAAGTCCTCTCGGAAGTGCTGCAGCTGCTTCTCTGGTACCAGTGGTATGTCCTCATTCTAAATCCTCTAGGCAGTGCTGCAGCTGCTTCTCTGGACCCGGTGGTAATTCCTCATTCTATGTCCTCTAGGCAGTGCTGCAGCTGCTTCTCTGGTCCCAGTGGTAATTCCTCATTCTAAGTCCTCTAGGCAGTGCTGCAGCTGCTTCTCTGGTCCCGGTGGTAATTCCCCATTCTAAGTCCTCTAGGCAGTGCTGCAGCTGCTTCTCTGGTCCCAGTTTTAATTCCTCATTCTAAGTCCTCTAGATAGTGCTGGAGCTGCTTCTCTAGTACCACTGGTAATTCCTCATTCTAAGTCCTCTAGACAGTGCTGGAGCTGCTTCTCTAGTACCAGTGGTATGTCCTCATTCTAAATCCTCTAGGCAGTGCTGCAGCTGCTTCTCTGGTCCCTATGGTAATTCCTCATTCTATGTCCTCTAGGCAGTGCTGCAGCTGCTTCTCTGGTCCCGGTGGTAATTCTTCATTCTAAGTCCTCTAGGCAGTGCTGCAGCTGCTTCTCTGGTCCCGCTGGTAATTCCCCATTCTAAGTCCTCTAGGCAGTGCTGCAGCTGCTTCTCTGGCCCCAGTGGTAATTCCTCATTCTAAGTCCTGTAGACAGAGCTGCAGCTGCTTCTCTAGTACCAGTGGTAATTCCTCATTCTAAGTCCTCTAGACAGTGCTGGAGCTGCTTCTCTAGTACCAGTGGTAATTCCTCATTCTAAGTCCTCTAGGCAGTGCTGCAGCTGCTTCTCTAGTACTAGTGGTAATTCCTCATTCTAAGTCCTCTAGGCAGTGCTGCAGCTGCTTCTCTGGTCCCAGTGGTAATTCCTCATTCTAAGTCCAGTAGACAGTGCTGCAGCTGCTTCTCTGGTCCCAGTGGTAATTACTCATTCTTAGTCCTGTAGACAGCGCTGCAGCTGCTTCTCTGGTCCCAGTGGTAATTCCTCATTCTTAGTCCCGTAGAAAGAGCTGCAGTTGCTTCTCTGGTCCCAGTGGTAATTCCTCATTCTAAGTCCTGTAGACAGCGCTGCAGTTGCTTCTCTGGTCCCAGTGGTAATTCCTCATTCTTAGTCCTGTAGACAGCGCTGCAGTTGCTTCTCTGGTCCCAGTGGTAATTCCTCATTCTTAGTCCAGTAGACAAGGCTACTAGCTGCTTCTCTGGCCCCAGTGGTAATTCCTCATTCTAAGTCCTCTAGGCAGTGCTGCAGCTGCTTCTGTGGTCCAGTGGTAATTCCTCATTCTAAGTCCTCTGGACAGTGCTGCAGCTGCTTCTCTGGGCCCAGTGGTAATTCCTCATTCTAAGTCCTCTACGCACTGCTGATAGTGCTTCTCTGGTCCCAGTGGTAATTCCTCATTCTAAGTCCTGTAGGCAGTGCTGTAGCTGCTTCTCTGGTCCCAGTGGTAATTCCTCATTCTAAGTCACCTAGGCAGTGCTGCAGCTGCTTCTCTGGTCCCAGTGGTAATTCCTCATTCTAAGTCCTGTAGACAGCGCTGCAGTTGCTTCTCTGGCCCTAGTGGTAATTCCTCATTCTAAGTCCTCTAGGCAGTGCTGCAGCTGCTTCTGTGGTCCAGTGGTAATTCCTCATTCTAAGTCCTCTGGACAGTGCTGCAGCTGCTTCTCTGGGCCCAGTGGTAATTCCTCATTCTAAGTCCTCTAGGCACTGCTGATAGTGCTTCTCTGGTCCCAGTGGTAATTCCTCATTCTAAGTCCTTTAGGCAGTGCTGCAGCTGCTTCTCTGGTCCCAGTGGTAATTCCTCATTCTAAGTCCTCTAGGCAGTGCTGCAGCTGCTTCTCTGGTCCCAGTGGTAATTCCTCATTCTAAGTCCCCTAGGCAGTGCTGCAGCTGCTTCTCTGGTACCAGTGGTAATTCCTCATTCTAAGTCCTCTCGGAAGTGCTGCAGCTGCTTCTCTGGTACCAGTGGTATGTCCTCATTCTAAATCCTCTAGGCAGTGCTGCAGCTGCTTCTCTGGACCCGGTGGTAATTCCTCATTCTATGTCCTCTAGGCAGTGCTGCAGCTGCTTCTCTGGTCCCAGTGGTAATTCCTCATTCTAAGTCCTCTAGGCAGTGCTGCAGCTGCTTCTCTGGTCCCAGTGGTAATTCCTCATTCTTAGTCCTGTAGACAGCGCTGCAGCTGCTTCTCTGGTGCTGGTGGTAATTCCTCATTCTAAGTCCTCTAGGCACTGCTGCAGCTGCTTCTCTGGTCCCAGTGGTAATTCCTCATTCTAAGTCCTCTAGGCAGTGCTGCAGCTGCTTCTCTGGTCCCAGTGGTAATTCCTCATTCTAAGTCCTGTAGACAGCGCTGCAGCTGCTTCTCTAGTACCAGTGGTAATTCCTCATTCTAAGTCCTCTAGGCAGTGCTACAGCTGCTTCTCTAGTCCCGGTGGTAATTCCTCATTCTAACTCCTCTCGGCAGTGCTGCAGCTGCTTCTCTAGTACCAGTGGTAATTGCTCATTCTAAGTCCTCTAGGCAGTGCTGCAGCTGCTTCTCTGGTCCCAGTGGTAATTAATCATTCTAAGTCCTCTAGGCAGTGCTGCAGCTGCTTCTCTGGTCCCGGTGGTAATTCCTCATTCTAAGACCTCTAGGCAGTGCTGCAGCTGCTTCTCTGGTCCCGGTGGTAATTCCTCATTCTAAGTCCTCTAGGCAGTGTTGCAGCTGCTTCTCTGGTCCCAGTGGTAATTCCTCATTCTAAGTCCTCTAGACAGTGCTGCAGCTGCTTCTGTGGTCCCAGTGGTAATTCCTCATTCTTAGTCCTGTAGACAGCGCTGCAGCTGCTTCTCTGGTGCCGGTGGTAATTCCTCATTCTAAGACCTCTAGGTAGCGCTGCAGCTGCTTCTCTGGTGCCGGTGGTAATTCCTCATTCTAAGTCCTCTAGGCAGTGCTGCAGCTGCTTCTCTAGTACTAGTGGTAATTCCTCATTCTAAGTCCTCTAGGCACTGCTGCAGCTGCTTCTCTGGTCCCAGTGGTAATTCCTCATTCTAAGTCCTCTAGGCAGTGCTGCAGCTGCTTCTCTAGTACCAGTGGTAATTCGTCATTCTAAGTTCTCTTGGCAGTGCTGCAGCTGCTTCTCTGGGCACAGTGGTAATTCCTCATTCTAAGTCCTGTAGACAGTGCTGCAGCTGCTTCTCTGGTCCCGGTGGTAATTCCTCATTCTAAGTCCTGTAGACAGTGCTGCAGCTGCTTCTCTGGTCCCGGTGGTAATTCCTCATTCTAAGTCCTCTAGGCAGTGCTGCAGCTGCTTCTCTAGTACCAGTGGTAATTCCTCATTCTAAGTCCTCTCAGCAGTGCTGCTAGTGCTTCTCTGGTACCAGTGGTAATTCCTCATTCTAAGTCCTCTAGGCAGTGCTGCTAGTGCTTCTCTGGTCCCAGTGGTAATTCCCCATTCTAAGTTCTCTAGGCAGTGCTGCCGCTGCTTCTCTAGTCCCAGAGGTAATTCCTAATTCTAAGTCCTCTAGGCAGTGCTGCAGCTGCTTCTCTGGTCCCAGTGGTAATTCCTCATTCTTAGTCCTGTAGACAGCGCTGCAGCTGCTTCTCTGGTCCCAGTGGTAATTCCTCATTCTAAATCCTCTAGGCAGTGCTGCAGCTGCTTCTCTAGTACCAGTGGTAATTCCTCATTCCAAGTCCTCTAGGCAGTGCTGCAGCTGCTTCTCTGGTCCCAGTGGTAATTCCTCATTCTACGTCCTCTAGGCAGTGCTGCAGCTGCTTCTCTAGTACCAGTGGTAATTCCTCATTCTAAGTCCTCTAGGCAGTGCTGCAGCTGCTTCTCTGGTCCCAGTGGTAATTCCTCATTCTAAGTCCTGTAGACAGTGCTGCAGCTGCTTCTGTGGTCCCGGTGGTAATTCCTCATTCTAAGTCCTCTAGGCACTGCTGCAGCTGCTTCTGTGGTCCAGTGGTAATTCCCCATTCTTAGTCCTGTAGACAGCGCTGCAGCTGCTTCTCTGGTCCCAGTGGTAATTCCTCATTCTAAGTCCTCTAGGCAGTGCTGCAGCTGCTTCTCTGGTCCCAGTGGTAATTCCTCATTCTAAGTCCTCTAGCCAGTGCTGCAGCTGCTTCTCTAGTACCAGTGGTAATTCCTCATTCTAAGTCCCCTAGGCAGTGCTGCAGCTGCTTCTCTAGTACCAGTGGTAATTCCTCCTTCTAAGTCCTCTCGGAAGTGCTGCAGCTGCTTCTCTAGTACCAGTGGTATGTCCTCATTCTAAATCCTCTAGGCAGTGCTGCAGCTGCTTCTCTGGACCCGGTGGTAATTCCTCATTCTATGTCCTCTAGGCAGTGCTGCAGCTGCTTCTCTGGTCCCAGTGGTAATTCCTCATTCTAAGTCCTCTAGGCAGTGCTGCAGCTGCTTCTCTGGTCCCGGTGGTAATTCCCCATTCTAAGTCCTCTAGGCAGTGCTGCAGCTGCTTTTCTGGTTCCAGTGGTAATTCCTCATTCTAAGTCCTCTAGATAGTGCTGGAGCTGCTTCTCTAGTACCACTGGTAATTCCTCATTCTAAGTCCTCTAGACAGTGCTGGAGCTGCTTCTCTAGTACCAGTGGTATGTCCTCATTCTAAATCCTCTAGGCAGTGCTGCAGCTGCTTCTCTGGTCCCTATGGTAATTCCTCATTCTATGTCCTCTAGGCAGTGCTGCAGCTGCTTCTCTGGTCCCGGTGGTAATTCTTCATTCTAAATCCTCTAGGCAGTGCTGCAGCTGCTTCTCTGGTCCCGCTGGTAATTCCCCATTCTAAGTCCTCTAGGCAGTGCTGCAGCTGCTTCTCTGGCCCCAGTGGTAATTCCTCATTCTAAGTCCTGTAGACAGAGCTGCAGCTGCTTCTCTAGTACCAGTGGTAATTCCTCATTCTAAGTCCTCTAGACAGTGCTGGAGCTGCTTCTCTAGTACCAGTGGTAATTCCTCATTCTAAGTCCTCTAGGCAGTGCTGCAGCTGCTTCTCTGGTACTAGTGGTAATTCCTCATTCTAAGTCCTCTAGGCAGTGCTGCAGCTGCTTCTCTGGTCCCAGTGGTAATTCCTCATTCTAAGTCCAGTAGACAGTGCTGCAGCTGCTTCTCTGGTCCCAGTGGTAATTACTCATTCTTAGTCCTGTAGACAGCGCTGCAGCTGCTTCTCTGGTCCCAGTGGTAATTCCTCATTCTTAGTCCCGTAGACAGAGCTGCAGTTGCTTCTCTGGTCCCAATGGTAATTCCTCATTCTAAGTCCTGTAGACAGCGCTGCAGTTGCTTCTCTGGTCCCAGTGGTAATTCCTCATTCTTAGTCCTGTAGACAGCGCTGCAGTTGCTTCTCTGGTCCCAGTGGTAATTCCTCATTCTTAGTCCAGTAGACAAGGCTACTAGCTGCTTCTCTGGCCCCAGTGGTAATTCCTCATTCTAAGTCCTCTAGGCAGTGCTGCAGCTGCTTCTGTGGTCCAGTGGTAATTCCTCATTCTAAGTCCTCTGGACAGTGCTGCAGCTGCTTCTCTGGGCCCAGTGGTAATTCCTCATTCTAAGTCCTCTACGCACTGCTGATAGTGCTTCTCTGGTCCCAGTGGTAATTCCTCATTCTAAGTCCTGTAGGCAGTGCTGTAGCTGCTTCTCTGGTCCCAGTGGTAATTCCTCATTCTAAGTCCCCTAGGCAGTGCTGCAGCTGCTTCTCTGGTCCCAGTGGTAATTCCTCATTCTAAGTCCTGTAGACAGCGCTGCAGTTGCTTCTCTGGCCCCAGTGGTAATTCCTCATTCTAAGTCCTCTAGGCAGTGCTGCAGCTGCTTCTGTGGTCCAGTGGTAATTCCTCATTCTAAGTCCTCTGGACAGTGCTGCAGCTGCTTCTCTGGGCCCAGTGGTAATTCCTCATTCTAAGTCCTCTAGGGACTGCTGATAGTGCTTCTCTGGTCCCAGTGGTAATTCCTCATTCTAAGTCCTTTAGGCAGTGCTGCAGCTGCTTCTCTGGTCCCAGTGGTAATTCCTCATTCTAAGTCCCCTAGGCAGTGCTGCAGCTGCTTCTCTGGTACCAGTGGTAATTCCTCATTCTAAGTCCTCTCGGAAGTGCTGCAGCTGCTTCTCTGGTACCAGTGGTATGTCCTCATTCTAAATCCTCTAGGCAGTGCTGCAGCTGCTTCTCTGGACCCGGTGGTAATTCCTCATTCTATGTCCTCTAGGCAGTGCTGCAGCTGCTTCTCTGGTCCCAGTGGTAATTCCTCATTCTAAGTCCTCTAGGCAGTGCTGCAGCTGCTTCTCTGGTCCCGCTGGTAATTCCCCATTCTAAGTCCTCTAGGCAGTGCTGCAGCTGCTTCTCTGGTCCCAGTGGTAATTCCTCATTCTAAGTCCTCTAGATAGTGCTGGAGCTGCTTCTCTAGTACCACTGGTAATTCCTCATTCTAAGTCCTCTAGACAGTGCTGGAGCTGCTTCTCTAGTACCAGTGGTATGTCCTCATTCTAAATCCTCTAGGCAGTGCTGCAGCTGCTTCTCTGGTCCCGGTGGTAATTCCTCATTCTATGTCCTCTAGGCAGTGCTGCAGCTGCTTCTCTGGTCCCGGTGGTAATTCTTCATTCTAAGTCCTCTAGGCAGTGCTGCAGCTGCTTCTCTGGTCCCGCTGGTAATTCCCCATTCTAAGTCCTCTAGGCAGTGCTGCAGCTGCTTCTCTGGCCCCAGTGGTAATTCCTCATTCTAAGTCCTGTAGACAGTGCTGCAGCTGCTTCTCTAGTACCAGTGGTAATTCCTCATTCTAAGTCCTCTAGACAGTGCTGGAGCTGCTTCTCTAGTACCAGTGGTAATTCCTCATTCTAAGTCCTCTAGGCAGTGCTGCAGCTGCTTCTCTAGTACTAGTGGTAATTCCTCATTCTAAGTCCTCTAGGCAGTGCTGCAGCTGCTTCTCTGGTCCCAGTGGTAATTCCTCATTCTAAGTCCAGTAGACAGTGCTGCAGCTGCTTCTCTGGTCCCAGTGGTAATTACTCATTCTTAGTCCTGTAGACAGCGCTGCAGCTGCTTCTCTGGTCCCAGTGGTAATTCCTCATTCTTAGTCCCGTAGACAGAGCTGCAGTTGCTTCTCTGGTCCCAGTGGTAATTCCTCATTCTAAGTCCTGTAGACAGCGCTGCAGTTGCTTCTCTGGTCCCAGTGGTAATTCCTCATTCTTAGTCCTGTAGACAGCGCTGCAGTTGCTTCTCTGGTCCCAGTGGTAATTCCTCATTCTTAGTCCAGTAGACAAGGCTACTAGCTGCTTCTCTGGCCCCAGTGGTAATTCCTCATTCTAAGTCCTCTGGACAGTGCTGCAGCTGCTTCTCTGGGCCCAGTGGTAATTCCTCATTCTAAGTCCTCTAGGCACTGCTGATAGTGCTTCTCTGGTCCCAGTGGTAATTCCTCATTCTAAGTCCTGTAGGCAGTGCTGTAGCTGCTTCTCTGGTCCCAGTGGTAATTCCTCATTCTAAGTCCTCTAGGCAGTGCTGCAGCTGCTTCTCTGGTCCCAGTGGTAATTCCTCATTCTAAGTCCTGTAGACAGCGCTGCAGTTGCTTCTCTGGCCCCAGTGGTAATTCCTCATTCTAAGTCCTCTAGGCAGTGCTGCAGCTGCTTCTGTGGTCCAGTGGTAATTCCTCATTCTAAGTCCTCTGGACAGTGCTGCAGCTGCTTCTCTGGGCCCAGTGGTAATTCCTCATTCTAAGTCCTCTAGGCACTGCTGATAGTGCTTCTCTGGTCCCAGTGGTAATTCCTCATTCTAAGTCCTGTAGGCAGTGCTGCAGCTGCTTCTCTGGTCCCAGTGGTAATTCCTCATTCTTAGTCCTGTAGACAGTGCTGCAGCTGCTTCTCTGGTCCCAGTGGTAATTCCTCATTCTAAGTCCTCTAGGCAGTGCTGCAGCTGCTTCTCTGGTCCCAGTGGTAATTCCTCATTCTAAGTCCTGTAGACAGAGCTGCAGTTGCTTCTCTGGTCCCGGTGGTAATTCCTCATTCTACGTCCTCCAGGCAGTGCTGCTAGTGCTTCTCTGGTCCCAGTGGTAATTCCCCATTCTTAGTCCTGTAGACAGCGCTGCAGCTGCTTCTCTGGTCCCGTTGGTAATTCCTCATTCTAAGTCCTGTAGACAGCGCTGCAGCTGCTTCTCTGGTCCCGGTGGTAATTCCCCATTCTAAGTCCTCTAGGCACTGCTGCAGCTGCTTCTCTGGTCCCAGTGGTAATTCCTCATTCTAAGTCCTCTAGGCAGTGCTGCTAGTGCTTCTCTGGTCCCAGTGGTAATTCCTCATTCTAAGTCCTCTAGGCACTGCTGCAGCTGCTTCTCTGGTCCCAGTGGTAATTCCTCATTCTAAGTCCTCTAGGCAGTGCTGCTAGTGCTTCTCTGGTCCCAGTGGTAATTCCCCATTCTAAGTCCTCTAGGCAGTGCTGCTAGTGCTTCTCTGGTCCCAGTGGTAATTCCTCATTCTAAGTCCTCTAGGCAGTGCTGCTAGTGCTTCTCTGGTCCCAGTGGTAATTCCTCATTCTAAGTCCTCTAGGCAGTGCTGCTAGTGCTTCTCTGGTACCAGTGGTAATTCCCCATTCTAAGTCCTCTAGGCAGTGCTGCTAGTGCTTCTCTGGTCCCAGTGGTAATTCCTCATTCTAAGTCCTCTAGGCAGTGCTGCAGCTGCTTCTCTGGTCCCGGTGGTAATTCCTCATTCTAAGTCCTCTAGGCAGTGTTGCAGCTGCTTCTCTGGTCCCAGTGGTAATTCCTCATTCTAAGTCCTCTAGACAGTGCTGCAGCTGCTTCTGTGGTCCCAGTGGTAATTCCTCATTCTTAGTCCTGTAGACAGCGCTGCAGCTGCTTCTCTGGTGCCGGTGGTAATTCCTCATTCTAAGACCTCTAGGCAGCGCTGCAGCTGCTTCTCTGGTGCCGGTGGTAATTCCTCATTCTAAGTCCTCTAGGCAGTGCTGCAGCTGCTTCTCTAGTACTAGTGGTAATTCCTCATTCTAAGTCCTCTAGGCACTGCTGCAGCTGCTTCTCTGGTCCCAGTGGTAATTCCTCATTCTAAGTCCTCTAGGCAGTGCTGCAGCTGCTTCTCTAGTACCAGTGGTAATTCGTCATTCTAAGTTCTCTTGGCAGTGCTGCAGCTGCTTCTCTGGGCACAGTGGTAATTCCTCATTCTAAGTCCTGTAGACAGTGCTGCAGCTGCTTCTCTGGTCCCGGTGGTAATTCCTCATTCTAAGTCCTGTAGACAGTGCTGCAGCTGCTTCTCTGGTCCCGGTGGTAATTCCTCATTCTAAGTCCTCTAGGCAGTGCTGCAGCTGCTTCTCTAGTACCAGTGGTAATTCCTCATTCTAAGTCCTCTCGGCAGTGCTGCTAGTGCTTCTCTGGTACCAGTGGTAATTCCACATTCTAAGTCCTCTAGGCAGTGCTGCTAGTGCTTCTCTGGTCCCAGTGGTAATTCCCCATTCTAAGTTCTCTAGGCAGTGCTGCCGCTGCTTCTCTAGTCCCAGAGGTAATTCCTAATTCTAAGTCCTCTAGGCAGTGCTGCAGCTGCTTCTCTGGTCCCAGTGGTAATTCCTCATTCTTAGTCCTGTAGACAGCGCTGCAGCTGCTTCTCTGGTCCCAGTGGTAATTCCTCATTCTAAATCCTCTAGGCAGTGCTGCAGCTGCTTCTCTAGTACCAGTGGTAATTCCTCATTCCAAGTCCTCTAGGCAGTGCTGCAGCTGCTTCTCTGGTCCCAGTGGTAATTCCTCATTCTACGTCCTCTAGGCAGTGCTGCAGCTGCTTCTCTAGTACCAGTGGTAATTCCTCATTCTAAGTCCTCTAGGCAGTGCTGCAGCTGCTTCTCTGGTCCCAGTGGTAATTCCTCATTCTAAGTCCTGTAGACAGTGATGCAGCTGCTTCTGTGGTCCCGGTGGTAATTCCTCATTCTAAGTCCTCTAGGCACTGCTGCAGCTGCTTCTGTGGTCCAGTGGTAATTCCCCATTCTTAGTCCTGTAGACAGCGCTGCAGCTGCTTCACTGGTCCCAGTGGTAATTCCTCATTCTAAGTCCTCTAGGCAGTGCTGCAGCTGCTTCTCTGGTCCCAGTGGTAATTCCTCATTCTAAGTCCTCTAGCCAGTGCTGCAGCTGCTTCTCTAGTACCAGTGGTAATTCCTCATTCTAAGTCCCCTAGGCAGTGCTGCAGCTGCTTCTCTAGTACCAGTGGTAATTCCTCAATCCAAGTCCTCTAGGCAGTGCTGCAGCTGCTTCTCTGGTCCCAGTGGTAATTCCTCATTCTACGTCCTCTAGGCAGTGCTGCAGTTGCTTCTCTAGTACCAGTGGTAATTCCTCATTCTAAGTCCTGTAAACAGTGCTGCAGCTGCTTCTCTAGTACCAGTGGTAATTCCTCATTCTAAGTCCTCTAGGCAGTGCTGCAGCTGCTTCTCTAGTGCCAGTTGTAATTCCTCATTCTAAGTCCTCTAGGCAGTGCTGCAGCTGCTTCTCTGGTACCAGTGGTAATTCCTCATTCTAAGTCCTCTAGGCAGTGCGTCCTCTAGGCAGTGCTGCAGCTGCTTCTCTGGTCCCAGTGGTAATTCCTCATTCTAAGTCCTGTAGACAGTGCTGCAGCTGCTTCTGTGGTCCCGGTGGTAATTCCTCATTCTAAGTCCTCTAGGCACTGCTGCAGCTGCTTCTGTGGTCCAGTGGTAATTCCCCATTCTTAGTCCTGTAGACAGCGCTGCAGCTGCTTCTCTGGTCCCAGTGGTAATTCCTCATTCTAAGTCCTCTAGGCAGTGCTGCAGCTGCTTCTCTGGTCCCAGTGGTAATTCCTCATTCTAAGTCCTCTAGGCAGTGCTGCAGCTGCTTCTCTAGTACCAGTGGTAATTCCTCATTCTAAGTTCCCTAGGCAGTGCTGCAGCTGCTTCTCTAGTACCAGTGGTAATTCCTCATTCTAAGTCCTCTCGGAAGCGCTGCAGCTGCTTCTCTGGTACCAGTGGTATGTCCTCATTCTAAATCCTCTAGGCAGTGCTGCAGCTGCTTCTCTGGTCCCAGTGGTAATTCCTCATTCTAAGTCCTCTAGGCAGTGCTGCAGTTGCTTCTCTGGTCCCGGTGGTAATTCCTCATTCTAAGTCCTGTAGGCAGTGCTGCAGCTGCTTCTCTGGTCCCAGTGGTAATTCCTCATTCTAAGTCCTCTAGGCAGTGCTGCAGCTGCTTCTCTAGTACCAGTGGTAATTCCTCATTCTAAGTCCCCTAGGCAGTGCTGCAGCTGCTTCTCTAGTACCAGTGGCAATTCCTCATTCTAAGTCCTCTCGGAAGTGATGCAGCTGCTTCTCTGGTACCAGTGGTATGTCCTCATTCTAAAGCCTCTAGGCAGTGCTGCAGCTGCTTCTCTGGTCCCGGTGGTAATTCCTCATTCTAAGTCCTCTAGGCAGTGCTGCAGCTGCTTCTCTGGTCCCGGTGGTAGTTCCTCATTCTAAGTCCTCTAGGCAGTGCTGTAGCTGCTTCTCTGGTCCTGGTGGTAATTCCCCATTCTAAGTCCTCTAGACAGTGCTGGAGCTGCTTCTCTAGTACCAGTGGTAATTCCTCATTCTAAGTCCTCTAGGCAGTGCTGCAGCTGCTTCTCTAGTACTAGTGGTAATTCCTCATTCTAAGTCCTCTAGGCACTGCTGCAGCTGCTTCTCTGGTCCCAGTGGTAATTCCCCATTCTAAGTCCTGTAGACAGTGCTGCAGCTGCTTCCCTGGTCCCAGTGGTAATTCCTCATTCTTAGTCCCGTAGACAGTGCTGCAGCTGCTTCTCTAGTACTAGTGGTAATTCCTCATTCTAAGTCCTCTAGGCAGTGCTGCTAGTGCTTCTCTGGTCCCAGTGGTAATTCCCCATTCTTAGTCCTGTAGACAGAGCTGCAGCTGCTTCTCTGGTCCCAGTGGTAATTCCTCATTCTAAGTCCTCTAGGCAGTGCTGCAGCTGCTTCTCTGGTCCCAGTGGTAATTCCTCATTCTAAGTCCTGTAGACAGTGCGGCAGCTGCTTCTCTGGTACCAGTGGTAATTCCTCATTCTAAGTCCCCTAGGCAGTGCTGCTAGTGCTTCTCTGGTCCCAGTGGTAATTCCCCATTCTTAGTCCTGGAGACAGCGCTGCAGCTGCTTCTCTGGTCCCAGTGGTAATTCCTCATTCTAAGTCCTCTAGGCAGTGCTGCAGCTGCTTCTCTGGTCCCAGTGGTAATTCCTCATTCTAAGTCCTCTAGGCAGTGCTGCAGCTGCTTCTCTGGTACCAGTGGTAATTCCTCATTCTAAGTCCTCTAGACAGTGCTGGAGCTGCTTCTCTAGTACCAGTGGTAATTCCTCATTCTAAGTCCTCTAGGCAGTTGCTGCAGCTGCTTCTCTAGTACTAGTGGTAATTCCTCATTCTAAGGGGGTCATTCTGACCCTGGCGGTAAATACCGCCAGGGCGGAGGTTGGCAGTAGCACCGCCAACAGGCTGGCGGTGCACCGCCGGGCATTCTGACCGCGGCGGTACAGCCGCGGCCAGAAGCGGAAAGCCGGCGGTGTACCGCCGACTTTCCGCTGCCCATGGGAATCCGCCATGCGCCATGGGGATTCTGACACCGCATACCGCCATCCTGTTCCTGGCGGTTCGCCCGCCAGGAACAGGATGGCGGTATGGGGTGCCGTGGGGCCCCTGGGGGCCCCTGCAGTGCCCATGCCAATGGCATGGGCACTGCAGGGGCCCCCGTAAGAGGGCCCCACAAAGAATTTCAGTGTCTGCTCTGCAGACACTGAAATTCGCGACGGGTGCAACTGCACCCGTCGCACCTTCCCACTCCGCCGGCTCCATTCTGAGCCAGCGTCCTCGTGGGAAGGGTGTTTCCCGCTGGGCTGGCGGGCGGACTTTCGGCGGTCGCCCGCCAGCCCAGTGGGAAACCCAGAATGACCGCCGCGGTCTTTTGACCGCGGTACGGTGTTCTGGCGGTTCCCGCTTGGCGGGCGGCAGTAGAATCACCCCCTAAGTCCTCTAGGCACTGCTGCAGCTGCTTCTCTGGTCCCAGTGGTAATTCCTCATTCTAAGTCCTGTAGACAGTGCTGCAGCTGCTTCTCTGGTCCCAGTGGTAATTCCTCATTCTTAGTCCCGTAGACAGTGCTGCAGCTGCTTCTCTGGTCCCGGTGGTAATTCCTCATTCTAAGTCCTCTAGGCAGTGCTGCAGCTGCTTCTCTAGTACCAGTTGTAATTCCTCATTCTAAGTCCTCTAGGCAGTGCTGCAGCTGCTTCTCTGGTACCAGTGGTAATTCCTCATTCGAACTCCTCTAGGCAGTGCTGCAGCTGCTTCTCTGGTCCCAGTGGTAATTCCTCATTCTAAGTCCTGTAGACAGTGCTGCAGCTGCTTCTGTGGTCCCGGTGGTAATTCCTCATTCTAAGTCCTCTAGGCACTGCTGCAGCTGCTTCTGTGGTCCCAGTGGTAATTCCTCATTCTAAGTCCTCTAGGCAGTGCTGCAGCTGCTTCTCTGGTCCCAGTGGTAATTCCTCATTCTTAGTCCTGTAGACAGCGCTGCAGCTGCTTCTCTGGTGCCGGTGGTAATTCCTCATTCTAAGTGCTCTAGGCAGTGCTGCAGCTGCTTCTCTAGTACCAGTGGTAATTCCTCATTCTAAGTCCTCTCGGCAGTGCTGCAGCTGCTTCTCTAGTACCAGTGGTAATTGCTCATTCTAAGTCCTCTAGGCAGTGCTGCAGCTGCTTCTCTGGTCCCGGTGGTAATTCCACATTCTAAGACCTCTAGGCAGTGCTGCAGCTGCTTCTCTGGTCCCGGTGGTAATTCCTCATTCTAAGTCCTCTAGGCAGTGCTGCAGCTGCTTCTCTGGTCCCAGTGGTAATTCCTCATTCTAAGTGTTGTAGACAGTGCTGCAGCTGCTTCTCTGGTCCCGGTGGCAATTCCTCATTCTAAGTCCTCTAGGCAGTGCTGCAGCTGCTTCTCTAGTACCAGTGGTAATTCCTCATTCTAAGTCCTCTCGGCAGTGCTGCAGCTGCTTCTCTGTTCCCAGTGGTAATTCCTCATTCTAAGTCCTCTAGGCAGTGCTGCTAGTGCTTCTCTGGTCCCGGTGGTAATTCCTCATTCTAAGTCCTCTAGGCAGTGCTGCAGCTGCTTCTCTGGTCCCGGTGGTAATTCCTCATTCTAAGTCCTCTAGGCAGTGCTGCAGCTGCTTCTGTCGTCCCAGTGGTAATTCCTCATTCTTAGTCCTGTAGACAGCGCTGCAGCTGCTTCTCTGGTGCTGGTGGTAATTCCTCATTCTAAGTCCTCTAGGCACTGCTGCAGCTGCTTCTCTGGTCCCAGTGGTAATTCCTCATTCTAAGTCCTCTAGGCAGTGCTGCAGCTGCTTCTCTGGTCCCAGTGGTAATTCCTCATTCTAAGTCCTGTAGACAGCGCTGCAGCTGCTTCTCTGGTCCCAGTGGTAATTCCTCATTCTAAGTCCTGTAGACAGCGCTGCAGCTGCTTCTCTAGTACCAGTGGTAATTCCTCATTCTAAGTCCTCTAGGCAGTGCTACAGCTGCTTCTCTAGTCCCGGTGGTAATTCCTCATTCTAACTCCTCTCGGCAGTGCTGCAGCTGCTTCTCTAGTACCAGTGGTAATTGCTCATTCTAAGTCCTCTAGGCAGTGCTGCAGCTGCTTCTCTGGTCCCAGTGGTAATTCATCATTCTAAGTCCTCTAGGCAGTGCTGCAGCTGCTTCTCTGGTCCCGGTGGTAATTCCTCATTCTAAGACCTCTAGGCAGTGCTGCAGCTGCTTCTCTGGTCCCGGTGGTAATTCCTCATTCTAAGTCCTCTAGGCAGTGTTGCAGCTGCTTCTCTGGTCCCAGTGGTAATTCCTCATTCTAAGTCCTCTAGACAGTGCTGCAGCTGCTTCTGTGGTCCCAGTGGTAATTCCTCATTCTTAGTCCTGTAGACAGCGCTGCAGCTGCTTCTCTGGTGCCGGTGGTAATTCCTCATTCTAAGACCTCTAGGCAGCGCTGCAGCTGCTTCTCTGGTGCCGGTGGTAATTCCTCATTCTAAGTCCTCTAGGCAGTGCTGCAGCTGCTTCTCTAGTACTAGTGGTAATTCCTCATTCTAAGTCCTCTAGGCACTGCTGCAGCTGCTTCTCTGGTCCCAGTGGTAATTCCTCATTCTAAGTCCTCTAGGCAGTGCTGCAGCTGCTTCTCTAGTACCAGTGGTAATTCGTCATTCTAAGTTCTCTTGGCAGTGCTGCAGCTGCTTCTCTGGGCACAGTGGTAATTCCTCATTCTAAGTCCTGTAGACAGTGCTGCAGCTGCTTCTCTGGTCCCGGTGGTAATTCCTCATTCTAAGTCCTGTAGACAGTGCTGCAGCTGCTTCTCTGGTCCCGGTGGTAATTCCTCATTCCAAGTCCTCTAGGCAGTGCTGCAGCTGCTTCTCTAGTACCAGTGGTAATTCCTCATTCTAAGTCCTCTCGGCAGTGCTGCTAGTGCTTCTCTGGTACCAGTGGTAATTCCACATTCTAAGTCCTCTAGGCAGTGCTGCTAGTGCTTCTCTGGTCCCAGTGGTAATTCCCCATTCTAAGTTCTCTAGGCAGTGCTGCCGCTGCTTCTCTAGTCCCAGAGGTAATTCCTAATTCTAAGTCCTCTAGGCAGTGCTGCAGCTGCTTCTCTGGTCCCAGTGGTAATTCCTCATTCTTAGTCCTGTAGACAGCGCTGCAGCTGCTTCTCTGGTCCCAGTGGTAATTCCTCATTCTAAATCCTCTAGGCAGTGCTGCAGCTGCTTCTCTAGTACCAGTGGTAATTCCTCATTCCAAGTCCTCTAGGCAGTGCTGCAGCTGCTTCTCTGGACCCGGTGGTAATTCCTCATTCTATGTCCTCTAGGCAGTGCTGCAGCTGCTTCTCTGGTCCCAGTGGTAATTCCTCATTCTAAGTCCTCTAGGCAGTGCTGCAGCTGCTTCTCTGGTCCCGGTGGTAATTCCCCATTCTAAGTCCTCTAGGCAGTGCTGCAGCTGCTTCTCTGGTCCCAGTTTTAATTCCTCATTCTAAGTCCTCTAGATAGTGCTGGAGCTGCTTCTCTAGTACCACTGGTAATTCCTCATTCTAAGTCCTCTAGACAGTGCTGGAGCTGCTTCTCTAGTACCAGTGGTATGTCCTCATTCTAAATCCTCTAGGCAGTGCTGCAGCTGCTTCTCTGGTCCCTATGGTAATTCCTCATTCTATGTCCTCTAGGCAGTGCTGCAGCTGCTTCTCTGGTCCCGGTGGTAATTCTTCATTCTAAGTCCTCTAGGCAGTGCTGCAGCTGCTTCTCTGGTCCCGCTGGTAATTCCCCATTCTAAGTCCTCTAGGCAGTGCTGCAGCTGCTTCTCTGGCCCCAGTGGTAATTCCTCATTCTAAGTCCTGTAGACAGAGCTGCAGCTGCTTCTCTAGTACCAGTGGTAATTCCTCATTCTAAGTCCTCTAGACAGTGCTGGAGCTGCTTCTCTAGTACCAGTGGTAATTCCTCATTCTAAGTCCTCTAGGCAGTGCTGCAGCTGCTTCTCTAGTACTAGTGGTAATTCCTCATTCTAAGTCCTCTAGGCAGTGCTGCAGCTGCTTCTCTGGTCCCAGTGGTAATTCCTCATTCTAAGTCCAGTAGACAGTGCTGCAGCTGCTTCTCTGGTCCCAGTGGTAATTACTCATTCTTAGTCCTGTAGACAGCGCTGCAGCTGCTTCTCTGGTCCCAGTGGTAATTCCTCATTCTTAGTCCCGTAGAAAGAGCTGCAGTTGCTTCTCTGGTCCCAGTGGTAATTCCTCATTCTAAGTCCTGTAGACAGCGCTGCAGTTGCTTCTCTGGTCCCAGTGGTAATTCCTCATTCTTAGTCCTGTAGACAGCGCTGCAGTTGCTTCTCTGGTCCCAGTGGTAATTCCTCATTCTTAGTCCAGTAGACAAGGCTACTAGCTGCTTCTCTGGCCCCAGTGGTAATTCCTCATTCTAAGTCCTCTAGGCAGTGCTGCAGCTGCTTCTGTGGTCCAGTGGTAATTCCTCATTCTAAGTCCTCTGGACAGTGCTGCAGCTGCTTCTCTGGGCCCAGTGGTAATTCCTCATTCTAAGTCCTCTACGCACTGCTGATAGTGCTTCTCTGGTCCCAGTGGTAATTCCTCATTCTAAGTCCTGTAGGCAGTGCTGTAGCTGCTTCTCTGGTCCCAGTGGTAATTCCTCATTCTAAGTCACCTAGGCAGTGCTGCAGCTGCTTCTCTGGTCCCAGTGGTAATTCCTCATTCTAAGTCCTGTAGACAGCGCTGCAGTTGCTTCTCTGGCCCTAGTGGTAATTCCTCATTCTAAGTCCTCTAGGCAGTGCTGCAGCTGCTTCTGTGGTCCAGTGGTAATTCCTCATTCTAAGTCCTCTGGACAGTGCTGCAGCTGCTTCTCTGGGCCCAGTGGTAATTCCTCATTCTAAGTCCTCTAGGCACTGCTGATAGTGCTTCTCTGGTCCCAGTGGTAATTCCTCATTCTAAGTCCTTTAGGCAGTGCTGCAGCTGCTTCTCTGGTCCCAGTGGTAATTCCTCATTCTAAGTCCTCTAGGCAGTGCTGCAGCTGCTTCTCTGGTCCCAGTGGTAATTCCTCATTCTAAGTCCCCTAGGCAGTGCTGCAGCTGCTTCTCTGGTACCAGTGGTAATTCCTCATTCTAAGTCCTCTCGGAAGTGCTGCAGCTGCTTCTCTGGTACCAGTGGTATGTCCTCATTCTAAATCCTCTAGGCAGTGCTGCAGCTGCTTCTCTGGACCCGGTGGTAATTCCTCATTCTATGTCCTCTAGGCAGTGCTGCAGCTGCTTCTCTGGTCCCAGTGGTAATTCCTCATTCTAAGTCCTCTAGGCAGTGCTGCAGCTGCTTCTCTGGTCCCAGTGGTAATTCCTCATTCTTAGTCCTGTAGACAGCGCTGCAGCTGCTTCTCTGGTGCTGGTGGTAATTCCTCATTCTAAGTCCTCTAGGCACTGCTGCAGCTGCTTCTCTGGTCCCAGTGGTAATTCCTCATTCTAAGTCCTCTAGGCAGTGCTGCAGCTGCTTCTCTGGTCCCAGTGGTAATTCCTCATTCTAAGTCCTGTAGACAGCGCTGCAGCTGCTTCTCTAGTACCAGTGGTAATTCCTCATTCTAAGTCCTCTAGGCAGTGCTACAGCTGCTTCTCTAGTCCCGGTGGTAATTCCTCATTCTAACTCCTCTCGGCAGTGCTGCAGCTGCTTCTCTAGTACCAGTGGTAATTGCTCATTCTAAGTCCTCTAGGCAGTGCTGCAGCTGCTTCTCTGGTCCCAGTGGTAATTAATCATTCTAAGTCCTCTAGGCAGTGCTGCAGCTGCTTCTCTGGTCCCGGTGGTAATTCCTCATTCTAAGACCTCTAGGCAGTGCTGCAGCTGCTTCTCTGGTCCCGGTGGTAATTCCTCATTCTAAGTCCTCTAGGCAGTGTTGCAGCTGCTTCTCTGGTCCCAGTGGTAATTCCTCATTCTAAGTCCTCTAGACAGTGCTGCAGCTGCTTCTGTGGTCCCAGTGGTAATTCCTCATTCTTAGTCCTGTAGACAGCGCTGCAGCTGCTTCTCTGGTGCCGGTGGTAATTCCTCATTCTAAGACCTCTAGGTAGCGCTGCAGCTGCTTCTCTGGTGCCGGTGGTAATTCCTCATTCTAAGTCCTCTAGGCAGTGCTGCAGCTGCTTCTCTAGTACTAGTGGTAATTCCTCATTCTAAGTCCTCTAGGCACTGCTGCAGCTGCTTCTCTGGTCCCAGTGGTAATTCCTCATTCTAAGTCCTCTAGGCAGTGCTGCAGCTGCTTCTCTAGTACCAGTGGTAATTCGTCATTCTAAGTTCTCTTGGCAGTGCTGCAGCTGCTTCTCTGGGCACAGTGGTAATTCCTCATTCTAAGTCCTGTAGACAGTGCTGCAGCTGCTTCTCTGGTCCCGGTGGTAATTCCTCATTCTAAGTCCTGTAGACAGTGCTGCAGCTGCTTCTCTGGTCCCGGTGGTAATTCCTCATTCTAAGTCCTCTAGGCAGTGCTGCAGCTGCTTCTCTAGTACCAGTGGTAATTCCTCATTCTAAGTCCTCTCGGCAGTGCTGCTAGTGCTTCTCTGGTACCAGTGGTAATTCCTCATTCTAAGTCCTCTAGGCAGTGCTGCTAGTGCTTCTCTGGTCCCAGTGGTAATTCCCCATTCTAAGTTCTCTAGGCAATGCTGCCGCTGCTTCTCTAGTCCCAGAGGTAATTCCTAATTCTAAGTCCTCTAGGCAGTGCTGCAGCTGCTTCTCTGGTCCCAGTGGTAATTCCTCATTCTTAGTCCTGTAGACAGCGCTGCAGCTGCTTCTCTGGTCCCAGTGGTAATTCCTCATTCTAAATCCTCTAGGCAGTGCTGCAGCTGCTTCTCTAGTACCAGTGGTAATTCCTCATTCCAAGTCCTCTAGGCAGTGCTGCAGCTGCTTCTCTGGTCCCAGTGGTAATTCCTCATTCTACATCCTCTAGGCAGTGCTGCAGCTGCTTCTCTAGTACCAGTGGTAATTCCTCATTCTAAGTCCTCTAGGCAGTGCTGCAGCTGCTTCTCTGGTCCCAGTGGTAATTCCTCATTCTAAGTCCTGTAGACAGTGCTGCAGCTGCTTCTGTGGTCCCGGTGGTAATTCCTCATTCTAAGTCCTCTAGGCACTGCTGCAGCTGCTTCTGTGGTCCAGTGGTAATTCCCCATTCTTAGTCCTGTAGACAGCGCTGCAGCTGCTTCTCTGGTCCCAGTGGTAATTCCTCATTCTAAGTCCTCTAGGCAGTGCTGCAGCTGCTTCTCTGGTCCCAGTGGTAATTCCTCATTCTAAGTCCTCTAGCCAGTGCTGCAGCTGCTTCTCTAGTACCAGTGGTAATTCCTCATTCTAAGTCCCCTAGGCAGTGCTGCAGCTGCTTCTCTAGTACCAGTGGTAATTCCTCCTTCTAAGTCCTCTCGGAAGTGCTGCAGCTGCTTCTCTGGTACCAGTGGTATGTCCTCATTCTAAATCCTCTAGGCAGTGCTGCAGCTGCTTCTCTGGACCCGGTGGTAATTCCTCATTCTATGTCCTCTAGGCAGTGCTGCAGCTGCTTCTCTGGTCCCAGTGGTAATTCCTCATTCTAAGTCCTCTAGGCAGTGCTGCAGCTGCTTCTCTGGTCCCGGTGGTAATTCCCCATTCTAAGTCCTCTAGGCAGTGCTGCAGCTGCTTTTCTGGTTCCAGTGGTAATTCCTCATTCTAAGTCCTCTAGATAGTGCTGGAGCTGCTTCTCTAGTACCACTGGTAATTCCTCATTCTAAGTCCTCTAGACAGTGCTGGAGCTGCTTCTCTAGTACCAGTGGTATGTCCTCATTCTAAATCCTCTAGGCAGTGCTGCAGCTGCTTCTCTGGTCCCTATGGTAATTCCTCATTCTATGTCCTCTAGGCAGTGCTGCAGCTGCTTCTCTGGTCCCGGTGGTAATTCTTCATTCTAAATCCTCTAGGCAGTGCTGCAGCTGCTTCTCTGGTCCCGCTGGTAATTCCCCATTCTAAGTCCTCTAGGCAGTGCTGCAGCTGCTTCTCTGGCCCCAGTGGTAATTCCTCATTCTAAGTCCTGTAGACAGAGCTGCAGCTGCTTCTCTAGTACCAGTGGTAATTCCTCATTCTAAGTCCTCTAGACAGTGCTGGAGCTGCTTCTCTAGTACCAGTGGTAATTCCTCATTCTAAGTCCTCTAGGCAGTGCTGCAGCTGCTTCTCTGGTACTAGTGGTAATTCCTCATTCTAAGTCCTCTAGGCAGTGCTGCAGCTGCTTCTCTGGTCCCAGTGGTAATTCCTCATTCTAAGTCCAGTAGACAGTGCTGCAGCTGCTTCTCTGGTCCCAGTGGTAATTACTCATTCTTAGTCCTGTAGACAGCGCTGCAGCTGCTTCTCTGGTCCCAGTGGTAATTCCTCATTCTTAGTCCCGTAGACAGAGCTGCAGTTGCTTCTCTGGTCCCAATGGTAATTCCTCATTCTAAGTCCTGTAGACAGCGCTGCAGTTGCTTCTCTGGTCCCAGTGGTAATTCCTCATTCTTAGTCCTGTAGACAGCGCTGCAGTTGCTTCTCTGGTCCCAGTGGTAATTCCTCATTCTTAGTCCAGTAGACAAGGCTACTAGCTGCTTCTCTGGCCCCAGTGGTAATTCCTCATTCTAAGTCCTCTAGGCAGTGCTGCAGCTGCTTCTGTGGTCCAGTGGTAATTCCTCATTCTAAGTCCTCTGGACAGTGCTGCAGCTGCTTCTCTGGGCCCAGTGGTAATTCCTCATTCTAAGTCCTCTACGCACTGCTGATAGTGCTTCTCTGGTCCCAGTGGTAATTCCTCATTCTAAGTCCTGTAGGCAGTGCTGTAGCTGCTTCTCTGGTCCCAGTGGTAATTCCTCATTCTAAGTCCCCTAGGCAGTGCTGCAGCTGCTTCTCTGGTCCCAGTGGTAATTCCTCATTCTAAGTCCTGTAGACAGCGCTGCAGTTGCTTCTCTGGCCCCAGTGGTAATTCCTCATTCTAAGTCCTCTAGGCAGTGCTGCAGCTGCTTCTGTGGTCCAGTGGTAATTCCTCATTCTAAGTCCTCTGGACAGTGCTGCAGCTGCTTCTCTGGGCCCAGTGGTAATTCCTCATTCTAAGTCCTCTAGGCACTGCTGATAGTGCTTCTCTGGTCCCAGTGGTAATTCCTCATTCTAAGTCCTTTAGGCAGTGCTGCAGCTGCTTCTCTGGTCCCAGTGGTAATTCCTCATTCTAAGTCCTCTAGGCAGTGCTGCAGCTGCTTCTCTGGTCCCAGTGGTAATTCCTCATTCTAAGTCCCCTAGGCAGTGCTGCAGCTGCTTCTCTGGTACCAGTGGTAATTCCTCATTCTAAGTCCTCTCGGAAGTGCTGCAGCTGCTTCTCTGGTACCAGTGGTATGTCCTCATTCTAAATCCTCTAGGCAGTGCTGCAGCTGCTTCTCTGGACCCGGTGGTAATTCCTCATTCTATGTCCTCTAGGCAGTGCTGCAGCTGCTTCTCTGGTCCCAGTGGTAATTCCTCATTCTAAGTCCTCTAGGCAGTGCTGCAGCTGCTTCTCTGGTCCCGGTGGTAATTCCCCATTCTAAGTCCTCTAGGCAGTGCTGCAGCTGCTTCTCTGGTCCCAGTGGTAATTCCTCATTCTAAGTCCTCTAGATAGTGCTGGAGCTGCTTCTCTAGTACCACTGGTAATTCCTCATTCTAAGTCCTCTAGACAGTGCTGGAGCTGCTTCTCTAGTACCAGTGGTATGTCCTCATTCTAAATCCTCTAGGCAGTGCTGCAGCTGCTTCTCTGGTCCCGGTGGTAATTCCTCATTCTATGTCCTCTAGGCAGTGCTGCAGCTGCTTCTCTGGTCCCGGTGGTAATTCTTCATTCTAAGTCCTCTAGGCAGTGCTGCAGCTGCTTCTCTGGTCCCGCTGGTAATTCCCCATTCTAAGTCCTCTAGGCAGTGCTGCAGCTGCTTCTCTGGCCCCAGTGGTAATTCCTCATTCTAAGTCCTGTAGACAGTGCTGCAGCTGCTTCTCTAGTACCAGTGGTAATTCCTCATTCTAAGTCCTCTAGACAGTGCTGGAGCTGCTTCTCTAGTACCAGTGGTAATTCCTCATTCTAAGTCCTCTAGGCAGTGCTGCAGCTGCTTCTCTAGTACTAGTGGTAATTCCTCATTCTAAGTCCTCTAGGCAGTGCTGCAGCTGCATCTCTGGTCCCAGTGGTAATTCCTCATTCTAAGTCCAGTAGACAGTGCTGCAGCTGCTTCTCTGGTCCCAGTGGTAATTACTCATTCTTAGTCCTGTAGACAGCGCTGCAGCTGCTTCTCTGGTCCCAGTGGTAATTCCTCATTCTTAGTCCCGTAGACAGAGCTGCAGTTGCTTCTCTGGTCCCAGTGGTAATTCCTCATTCTAAGTCCTGTAGACAGCGCTGCAGTTGCTTCTCTGGTCCCAGTGGTAATTCCTCATTCTTAGTCCTGTAGACAGCGCTGCAGTTGCTTCTCTGGTCCCAGTGGTAATTCCTCATTCTTAGTCCAGTAGACAAGGCTACTAGCTGCTTCTCTGGCCCCAGTGGTAATTCCTCATTCTAAGTCCTCTGGACAGTGCTGCAGCTGCTTCTCTGGGCCCAGTGGTAATTCCTCATTCTAAGTCCTCTAGGCACTGCTGATAGTGCTTCTCTGGTCCCAGTGGTAATTCCTCATTCTAAGTCCTGTAGGCAGTGCTGTAGCTGCTTCTCTGGTCCCAGTGGTAATTCCTCATTCTAAGTCCTCTAGGCAGTGCTGCAGCTGCTTCTCTGGTCCCAGTGGTAATTCCTCATTCTAAGTCCTGTAGACAGCGCTGCAGTTGCTTCTCTGGCCCCAGTGGTAATTCCTCATTCTAAGTCCTCTAGGCAGTGCTGCAGCTGCTTCTGTGGTCCAGTGGTAATTCCTCATTCTAAGTCCTCTGGACAGTGCTGCAGCTGCTTCTCTGGGCCCAGTGGTAATTCCTCATTCTAAGTCCTCTAGGCACTGCTGATAGTGCTTCTCTGGTCCCAGTGGTAATTCCTCATTCTAAGTCCTGTAGGCAGTGCTGCAGCTGCTTCTCTGGTCCCAGTGGTAATTCCTCATTCTTAGTCCTGTAGACAGTGCTGCAGCTGCTTCTCTGGTCCCAGTGGTAATTCCTCATTCTAAGTCCTCTAGGCAGTGCTGCAGCTGCTTCTCTGGTCCCAGTGGTAATTCCTCATTCTAAGTCCTGTAGACAGAGCTGCAGTTGCTTCTCTGGTCCCGGTGGTAATTCCTCATTCTACGTCCTCCAGGCAGTGCTGCTAGTGCTTCTCTGGTCCCAGTGGTAATTCCCCATTCTTAGTCCTGTAGACAGCGCTGCAGCTGCTTCTCTGGTCCCGTTGGTAATTCCTCATTCTAAGTCCTGTAGACAGCGCTGCAGCTGCTTCTCTGGTCCCGGTGGTAATTCCCCATTCTAAGTCCTCTAGGCACTGCTGCAGCTGCTTCTCTGGTCCCAGTGGTAATTCCTCATTCTAAGTCCTCTAGGCAGTGCTGCTAGTGCTTCTCTGGTCCCAGTGGTAATTCCTCATTCTAAGTCCTCTAGGCACTGCTGCAGCTGCTTCTCTGGTCCCAGTCGTAATTCCTCATTCTAAGTCCTCTAGGCAGTGCTGCTAGTGCTTCTCTGGTCCCAGTGGTAATTCCCCATTCTAAGTCCTCTAGGCAGTGCTGCTAGTGCTTCTCTGGTCCCAGTGGTAATTCCTCATTCTAAGTCCTCTAGGCAGTGCTGTTAGTGCTTCTCTGGTCCCAGTGGTAATTCCTCATTCTAAGTCCTCTAGGCAGTGCTGCTAGTGCTTCTCTGGTACCAGTGGTAATTCCCCATTCTAAGTCCTCTAGGCAGTGCTGCTAGTGCTTCTCTGGTCCCAGTGGTAATTCCTCATTCTAAGTCCTCTAGGCAGTGCTGCAGCTGCTTCTCTGGTCCCGGTGGTAATTCCTCATTCTAAGTCCTCTAGGCAGTGTTGCAGCTGCTTCTCTGGTCCCAGTGGTAATTCCTCATTCTAAGTCCTCTAGACAGTGCTGCAGCTGCTTCTGTGGTCCCAGTGGTAATTCCTCATTCTTAGTCCTGTAGACAGCGCTGCAGCTGCTTCTCTGGTGCCGGTGGTAATTCCTCATTCTAAGACCTCTAGGCAGCGCTGCAGCTGCTTCTCTGGTGCCGGTGGTAATTCCTCATTCTAAGTCCTCTAGGCAGTGCTGCAGCTGCTTCTCTAGTACTAGTGGTAATTCCTCATTCTAAGTCCTCTAGGCACTGCTGCAGCTGCTTCTCTGGTCCCAGTGGTAATTCCTCATTCTAAGTCCTCTAGGCAGTGCTGCAGCTGCTTCTCTAGTACCAGTGGTAATTCGTCATTCTAAGTTCTCTTGGCAGTGCTGCAGCTGCTTCTCTGGGCACAGTGGTAATTCCTCATTCTAAGTCCTGTAGACAGTGCTGCAGCTGCTTCTCTGGTCCCGGTGGTAATTCCTCATTCTAAGTCCTGTAGACAGTGCTGCAGCTGCTTCTCTGGTCCCGGTGGTAATTCCTCATTCTAAGTCCTCTAGGCAGTGCTGCAGCTGCTTCTCTAGTACCAGTGGTAATTCCTCATTCTAAGTCCTCTCGGCAGTGCTGCTAGTGCTTCTCTGGTACCAGTGGTAATTCCACATTCTAAGTCCTCTAGGCAGTGCTGCTAGTGCTTCTCTGGTCCCAGTGGTAATTCCCCATTCTAAGTTCTCTAGGCAGTGCTGCCGCTGCTTCTCTAGTCCCAGAGGTAATTCCTAATTCTAAGTCCTCTAGGCAGTGCTGCAGCTGCTTCTCTGGTCCCAGTGGTAATTCCTCATTCTTAGTCCTGTAGACAGCGCTGCAGCTGCTTCTCTGGTCCCAGTGGTAATTCCTCATTCTAAATCCTCTAGGCAGTGCTGCAGCTGCTTCTCTAGTACCAGTGGTAATTCCTCATTCCAAGTCCTCTAGGCAGTGCTGCAGCTGCTTCTCTGGTCCCAGTGGTAATTCCTCATTCTACGTCCTCTAGGCAGTGCTGCAGCTGCTTCTCTAGTACCAGTGGTAATTCCTCATTCTAAGTCCTCTAGGCAGTGCTGCAGCTGCTTCTCTGGTCCCAGTGGTAATTCCTCATTCTAAGTCCTGTAGACAGTGATGCAGCTGCTTCTGTGGTCCCGGTGGTAATTCCTCATTCTAAGTCCTCTAGGCACTGCTGCAGCTGCTTCTGTGGTCCAGTGGTAATTCCCCATTCTTAGTCCTGTAGACAGCGCTGCAGCTGCTTCACTGGTCCCAGTGGTAATTCCTCATTCTAAGTCCTCTAGGCAGTGCTGCAGCTGCTTCTCTGGTCCCAGTGGTAATTCCTCATTCTAAGTCCTCTAGCCAGTGCTGCAGCTGCTTCTCTAGTACCAGTGGTAATTCCTCATTCTAAGTCCCCTAGGCAGTGCTGCAGCTGCTTCTCTAGTACCAGTGGTAATTCCTCATTCTAAGTCCTCTCGGAAGTGCTGCAGCTGCTTCTCTGGTACCAGTGGTATGTCCTCATTCTAAATCCTCTAGGCAGTGCTGCAGCTGCTTCTCTGGACCCGGTGGTAATTCCTCATTCTATGTCCTCTAGGCAGTGCTGCAGCTGCTTCTCTGGTCCCAGTGGTAATTCCTCATTCTAAGTCCTCTAGGCAGTGCTGCAGCTGCTTCTCTGGTCCCGGTGGTAATTCCCCATTCTAAGTCCTCTAGGCAGTGCTGCAGCTGCTTCTCTGGTCCCAGTTTTAATTCCTCATTCTAAGTCCTCTAGATAGTTCTGGAGCTGCTTCTCTAGTACCACTGGTAATTCCTCATTCTAAGTCCTCTAGACAGTGCTGGAGCTGCTTCTCTAGTACCAGTGGTATGTCCTCATTCTAAATCCTCTAGGCAGTGCTGCAGCTGCTTCTCTGGTCCCTATGGTAATTCCTCATTCTATGTCCTCTAGGCAGTGCTGCAGCTGCTTCTCTGGTCCCGGTGGTAATTCTTCATTCTAAGTCCTCTAGGCAGTGCTGCAGCTGCTTCTCTGGTCCCGCTGGTAATTCCCCATTCTAAGTCCTCTAGGCAGTGCTGCAGCTGCTTCTCTGGCCCCAGTGGTAATTCCTCATTCTAAGTCCTGTAGACAGAGCTGCAGCTGCTTCTCTAGTACCAGTGGTAATTCCTCATTCTAAGTCCTCTAGACAGTGCTGGAGCTGCTTCTCTAGTACCAGTGGTAATTCCTCATTCTAAGTCCTCTAGGCAGTGCTGCAGCTGCTTCTCTAGTACTAGTGGTAATTCCTCATTCTAAGTCCTCTAGGCAGTGCTGCAGCTGCTTCTCTGGTCCCAGTGGTAATTCCTCATTCTAAGTCCAGTAGACAGTGCTGCAGCTGCTTCTCTGGTCCCAGTGGTAATTACTCATTCTTAGTCCTGTAGACAGCGCTGCAGCTGCTTCTCTGGTCCCAGTGGTAATTCCTCATTCTTAGTCCCGTAGAAAGAGCTGCAGTTGCTTCTCTGGTCCCAGTGGTAATTCCTCATTCTAAGTCCTGTAGACAGCGCTGCAGTTGCTTCTCTGGTCCCAGTGGTAATTCCTCATTCTTAGTCCTGTAGACAGCGCTGCAGTTGCTTCTCTGGTCCCAGTGGAAATTCCTCATTCTTAGTCCAGTAGACAAGGCTACTAGCTGCTTCTCTGGCCCCAGTGGTAATTCCTCATTCTAAGTCCTCTAGGCAGTGCTGCAGCTGCTTCTGTGGTCCAGTGGTAATTCCTCATTCTAAGTCCTCTGGACAGTGCTGCAGCTGCTTCTCTGGGCCCAGTGGTAATTCCTCATTCTAAGTCCTCTACGCACTGCTGATAGTGCTTCTCTGGTCCCAGTGGTAATTCCTCATTCTAAGTCCTGTAGGCAGTGCTGTAGCTGCTTCTCTGGTCCCAGTGGTAATTCCTCATTCTAAGTCACCTAGGCAGTGCTGCAGCTGCTTCTCTGGTCCCAGTGGTAATTCCTCATTCTAAGTCCTGTAGACAGCGCTGCAGTTGCTTCTCTGGCCCTAGTGGTAATTCCTCATTCTAAGTCCTCTAGGCAGTGCTGCAGCTGCTTCTGTGGTCCAGTGGTAATTCCTCATTCTAAGTCCTCTGGACAGTGCTGCAGCTGCTTCTCTGGGCCCAGTGGTAATTCCTCATTCTAAGTCCTCTAGGCACTGCTGATAGTGCTTCTCTGGTCCCAGTGGTAATTCCTCATTCTAAGTCCTTTAGGCAGTGCTGCAGCTGCTTCTCTGGTCCCAGTGGTAATTCCTCATTCTAAGTCCTCTAGGCAGTGCTGCAGCTGCTTCTCTGGTCCCAGTGGTAATTCCTCATTCTAAGTCCCCTAGGCAGTGCTGCAGCTGCTTCTCTGGTACCAGTGGTAATTCCTCATTCTAAGTCCTCTCGGAAGTGCTGCAGCTGCTTCTCTGGTACCAGTGGTATGTCCTCATTCTAAATCCTCTAGGCAGTGCTGCAGCTGCTTCTCTGGACCCGGTGGTAATTCCTCATTCTATGTCCTCTAGGCAGTGCTGCAGCTGCTTCTCTGGTCCCAGTGGTAATTCCTCATTCTAAGTCCTCTAGGCAGTGCTGCAGCTGCTTCTCTGGTCCCAGTGGTAATTCCTCATTCTTAGTCCTGTAGACAGCGCTGCAGCTGCTTCTCTGGTGCTGGTGGTAATTCCTCATTCTAAGTCCTCTAGGCACTGCTGCAGCTGCTTCTCTGGTCCCAGTGGTAATTCCTCATTCTAAGTCCTCTAGGCAGTGCTGCAGCTGCTTCTCTGGTCCCAGTGGTAATTCCTCATTCTAAGTCCTGTAGACAGCGCTGCAGCTGCTTCTCTAGTACCAGTGGTAATTCCTCATTCTAAGTCCTCTAGGCAGTGCTACAGCTGCTTCTCTAGTCCCGGTGGTAATTCCTCATTCTAACTCCTCTCGGCAGTGCTGCAGCTGCTTCTCTAGTACCAGTGGTAATTGCTCATTCTAAGTCCTCTAGGCAGTGCTGCAGCTGCTTCTCTGGTCCCAGTGGTAATTAATCATTCTAAGTCCTCTAGGCAGTGCTGCAGCTGCTTCTCTGGTCCCGGTGGTAATTCCTCATTCTAAGACCTCTAGGCAGTGCTGCAGCTGCTTCTCTGGTCCCGGTGGTAATTCCTCATTCTAAGTCCTCTAGGCAGTGTTGCAGCTGCTTCTCTGGTCCCAGTGGTAATTCCTCATTCTAAGTCCTCTAGACAGTGCTGCAGCTGCTTCTGTGGTCCCAGTGGTAATTCCTCATTCTTAGTCCTGTAGACAGCGCTGCAGCTGCTTCTCTGGTGCCGGTGGTAATTCCTCATTCTAAGACCTCTAGGCAGCGCTGCAGCTGCTTCTCTGGTGCCGGTGGTAATTCCTCATTCTAAGTCCTCTAGGCAGTGCTGCAGCTGCTTCTCTAGTACTAGTGGTAATTCCTCATTCTAAGTCCTCTAGGCACTGCTGCAGCTGCTTCTCTGGTCCCAGTGGTAATTCCTCATTCTAAGTCCTCTAGGCAGTGCTGCAGCTGCTTCTCTAGTACCAGTGGTAATTCGTCATTCTAAGTTCTCTTGGCAGTGCTGCAGCTGCTTCTCTGGGCACAGTGGTAATTCCTCATTCTAAGTCCTGTAGACAGTGCTGCAGCTGCTTCTCTGGTCCCGGTGGTAATTCCTCATTCTAAGTCCTGTAGACAGTGCTGCAGCTGCTTCTCTGGTCCCGGTGGTAATTCCTCATTCTAAGTCCTCTAGGCAGTGCTGCAGCTGCTTCTCTAGTACCAGTGGTAATTCCTCATTCTAAGTCCTCTCGGCAGTGCTGCTAGTGCTTCTCTGGTACTAGTGGTAATTCCTCATTCTAAGTCCTCTAGGCAGTGCTGCTAGTGCTTCTCTGGTCCCAGTGGTAATTCCCCATTCTAAGTTCTCTAGGCAGTGCTGCCGCTGCTTCTCTAGTCCCAGAGGTAATTCCTAATTCTAAGTCCTCTAGGCAGTGCTGCAGCTGCTTCTCTGGTCCCAGTGGTAATTCCTCATTCTTAGTCCTGTAGACAGCGCTGCAGCTGCTTCTCTGGTCCCAGTGGTAATTCCTCATTCTAAATCCTCTAGGCAGTGCTGCAGCTGCTTCTCTAGTACCAGTGGTAATTCCTCATTCCAAGTCCTCTAGGCAGTGCTGCAGCTGCTTCTCTGGTCCCAGTGGTAATTCCTCATTCTACGTCCTCTAGGCAGTGCTGCAGCTGCTTCTCTAGTACCAGTGGTAATTCCTCATTCTAAGTCCTCTAGGCAGTGCTGCAGCTGCTTCTCTGGTCCCAGTGGTAATTCCTCATTCTAAGTCCTGTAGACAGTGCTGCAGCTGCTTCTGTGGTCCCGGTGGTAATTCCTCATTCTAAGTCCTCTAGGCACTGCTGCAGCTGCTTCTGTGGTCCAGTGGTAATTCCCCATTCTTAGTCCTGTAGACAGCGCTGCAGCTGCTTCTCTGGTCCCAGTGGTAATTCCTCATTCTAAGTCCTCTAGGCAGTGCTGCAGCTGCTTCTCTGGTCCCAGTGGTAATTCCTCATTCTAAGTCCTCTAGCCAGTGCTGCAGCTGCTTCTCTAGTACCAGTGGTAATTCCTCATTCTAAGTCCCCTAGGCAGTGCTGCAGCTGCTTCTCTAGTACCAGTGGTAATTCCTCCTTCTAAGTCCTCTCGGAAGTGCTGCAGCTGCTTCTCTGGTACCAGTGGTATGTCCTCATTCTAAATCCTCTAGGCAGTGCTGCAGCTGCTTCTCTGGACCCGGTGGTAATTCCTCATTCTATGTCCTCTAGGCAGTGCTGCAGCTGCTTCTCTGGTCCCAGTGGTAATTCCTCATTCTAAGTCCTCTAGGCAGTGCTGCAGCTGCTTCTCTGGTCCCGGTGGTAATTCCCCATTCTAAGTCCTCTAGGCAGTGCTGCAGCTGCTTTTCTGGTTCCAGTGGTAATTCCTCATTCTAAGTCCTCTAGATAGTGCTGGAGCTGCTTCTCTAGTACCACTGGTAATTCCTCATTCTAAGTCCTCTAGACAGTGCTGGAGCTGCTTCTCTAGTACCAGTGGTATGTCCTCATTCTAAATCCTCTAGGCAGTGCTGCAGCTGCTTCTCTGGTCCCTATGGTAATTCCTCATTCTATGTCCTCTAGGCAGTGCTGCAGCTGCTTCTCTGGTCCCGGTGGTAATTCTTCATTCGAAATCCTCTAGGCAGTGCTGCAGCTGCTTCTCTGGTCCCGCTGGTAATTCCCCATTCTAAGTCCTCTAGGCAGTGCTGCAGCTGCTTCTCTGGCCCCAGTGGTAATTCCTCATTCTAAGTCCTGTAGACAGAGCTGCAGCTGCTTCTCTAGTACCAGTGGTAATTCCTCATTCTAAGTCCTCTAGACAGTGCTGGAGCTGCTTCTCTAGTACCAGTGGTAATTCCTCATTCTAAGTCCTCTAGGCAGTGCTGCAGCTGCTTCTCTGGTACTAGTGGTAATTCCTCATTCTAAGTCCTCTAGGCAGTGCTGCAGCTGCTTCTCTGGTCCCAGTGGTAATTCCTCATTCTAAGTCCAGTAGACAGTGCTGCAGCTGCTTCTCTGGTCCCAGTGGTAATTACTCATTCTTAGTCCTGTAGACAGCGCTGCAGCTGCTTCTCTGGTCCCAGTGGTAATTCCTCATTCTTAGTCCCGTAGACAGAGCTGCAGTTGCTTCTCTGGTCCCAATGGTAATTCCTCATTCTAAGTCCTGTAGACAGCGCTGCAGTTGCTTCTCTGGTCCCAGTGGTAATTCCTCATTCTTAGTCCTGTAGACAGCGCTGCAGTTGCTTCTCTGGTCCCAGTGGTAATTCCTCATTCTTAGTCCAGTAGACAAGGCTACTAGCTGCTTCTCTGGCCCCAGTGGTAATTCCTCATTCTAAGTCCTCTAGGCAGTGCTGCAGCTGCTTCTGTGGTCCAGTGGTAATTCCTCATTCTAAGTCCTCTGGACAGTGCTGCAGCTGCTTCTCTGGGCCCAGTGGTAATTCCTCATTCTAAGTCCTCTACGCACTGCTGATAGTGCTTCTCTGGTCCCAGTGGTAATTCCTCATTCTAAGTCCTGTAGGCAGTGCTGTAGCTGCTTCTCTGGTCCCAGTGGTAATTCCTCATTCTAAGTCCCCTAGGCAGTGCTGCAGCTGCTTCTCTGGTCCCAGTGGTAATTCCTCATTCTAAGTCCTGTAGACAGCGCTGCAGTTGCTTCTCTGGCCCCAGTGGTAATTCCTCATTCTAAGTCCTCTAGGCAGTGCTGCAGCTGCTTCTGTGGTCCAGTGGTAATTCCTCATTCTAAGTCCTCTGGACAGTGCTGCAGCTGCTTCTCTGGGCCCAGTGGTAATTCCTCATTCTAAGTCCTCTAGGCACTGCTGATAGTGCTTCTCTGGTCCCAGTGGTAATTCCTCATTCTAAGTCCTTTAGGCAGTGCTGCAGCTGCTTCTCTGGTCCCAGTGGTAATTCCTCATTCTAAGTCCTCTAGGCAGTGCTGCAGCTGCTTCTCTGGTCCCAGTGGTAATTCCTCATTCTAAGTCCCCTAGGCAGTGCTGCAGCTGCTTCTCTGGTACCAGTGGTAATTCCTCATTCTAAGTCCTCTCGGAAGTGCTGCAGCTGCTTCTCTGGTACCAGTGGTATGTCCTCATTCTAAATCCTCTAGGCAGTGCTGCAGCTGCTTCTCTGGACCCGGTGGTAATTCCTCATTCTATGTCCTCTAGGCAGTGCTGCAGCTGCTTCTCTGGTCCCAGTGGTAATTCCTCATTCTAAGTCCTCTAGGCAGTGCTGCAGCTGCTTCTCTGGTCCCGGTGGTAATTCCCCATTCTAAGTCCTCTAGGCAGTGCTGCAGCTGCTTCTCTGGTCCCAGTGGTAATTCCTCATTCTAAGTCCTCTAGATAGTGCTGGAGCTGCTTCTCTAGTACCACTGGTAATTCCTCATTCTAAGTCCTCTAGACAGTGCTGGAGCTGCTTCTCTAGTACCAGTGGTATGTCCTCATTCTAAATCCTCTAGGCAGTGCTGCAGCTGCTTCTCTGGTCCCGGTGGTAATTCCTCATTCTATGTCCTCTAGGCAGTGCTGCAGCTGCTTCTCTGGTCCCAGTGGTAATTCTTCATTCTAAGTCCTCTAGGCAGTGCTGCAGCTGCTTCTCTGGTCCCGCTGGTAATTCCCCATTCTAAGTCCTCTAGGCAGTGCTGCAGCTGCTTCTCTGGCCCCAGTGGTAATTCCTCATTCTAAGTCCTGTAGACAGTGCTGCAGCTGCTTCTCTAGTACCAGTGGTAATTCCTCATTCTAAGTCCTCTAGACAGTGCTGGAGCTGCTTCTCTAGTACCAGTGGTAATTCCTCATTCTAAGTCCTCTAGGCAGTGCTGCAGCTGCTTCTCTAGTACTAGTGGTAATTCCTCATTCTAAGTCCTCTAGGCAGTGCTGCAGCTGCTTCTCTGGTCCCAGTGGTAATTCCTCATTCTAAGTCCAGTAGACAGTGCTGCAGCTGCTTCTCTGGTCCCAGTGGTAATTACTCATTCTTAGTCCTGTAGACAGCGCTGCAGCTGCTTCTCTGGTCCCAGTGGTAATTCCTCATTCTTAGTCCCGTAGACAGAGCTGCAGTTGCTTCTCTGGTCCCAGTGGTAATTCCTCATTCTAAGTCCTGTAGACAGCGCTGCAGTTGCTTCTCTGGTCCCAGTGGTAATTCCTCATTCTTAGTCCTGTAGACAGCGCTGCAGTTGCTTCTCTGGTCCCAGTGGTAATTCCTCATTCTTAGTCCAGTAGACAAGGCTACTAGCTGCTTCTCTGGCCCCAGTGGTAATTCCTCATTCTAAGTCCTCTGGACAGTGCTGCAGCTGCTTCTCTGGGCCCAGTGGTAATTCCTCATTCTAAGTCCTCTAGGCACTGCTGATAGTGCTTCTCTGGTCCCAGTGGTAATTCCTCATTCTAAGTCCTGTAGGCAGTGCTGTAGCTGCTTCTCTGGTCCCAGTGGTAATTCCTCATTCTAAGTCCTCTAGGCAGTGCTGCAGCTGCTTCTCTGGTCCCAGTGGTAATTCCTCATTCTAAGTCCTGTAGACAGCGCTGCAGTTGCTTCTCTGGCCCCAGTGGTAATTCCTCATTCTAAGTCCTCTAGGCAGTGCTGCAGCTGCTTCTGTGGTCCAGTGGTAATTCCTCATTCTAAGTCCTCTGGACAGTGCTGCAGCTGCTTCTCTGGGCCCAGTGGTAATTCCTCATTCTAAGTCCTCTAGGCACTGCTGATAGTGCTTCTCTGGTCCCAGTGGTAATTCCTCATTCTAAGTCCTGTAGGCAGTGCTGCAGCTGCTTCTCTGGTCCCAGTGGTAATTCCTCATTCTTAGTCCTGTAGACAGTGCTGCAGCTGCTTCTCTGGTCCCAGTGGTAATTCCTCATTCTAAGTCCTCTAGGCAGTGCTGCAGCTGCTTCTCTGGTCCCAGTGGTAATTCCTCATTCTAAGTCCTGTAGACAGAGCTGCAGTTGCTTCTCTGGTCCCGGTGGTAATTCCTCATTCTACGTCCTCCAGGCAGTGCTGCTAGTGCTTCTCTGGTCCCAGTGGTAATTCCCCATTCTTAGTCCTGTAGACAGCGCTGCAGCTGCTTCTCTGGTCCCGTTGGTAATTCCTCATTCTAAGTCCTGTAGACAGCGCTGCAGCTGCTTCTCTGGTCCCGGTGGTAATTCCCCATTCTAAGTCCTCTAGGCACTGCTGCAGCTGCTTCTCTGGTCCCAGTGGTAATTCCTCATTCTAAGTCCTCTAGGCAGTGCTGCTAGTGCTTCTCTGGTCCCAGTGGTAATTCCTCATTCTAAGTCCTCTAGGCACTGCTGCAGCTGCTTCTCTGGTCCCAGTGGTAATTCCTCATTCTAAGTCCTCTAGGCAGTGCTGCTAGTGCTTCTCTGGTCCCAGTGGTAATTCCCCATTCTAAGTCCTCTAGGCAGTGCTGCTAGTGCTTCTCTGGTCCCAGTGGTAATTCCTCATTCTAAGTCCTCTAGGCAGTGCTGCTAGTGCTTCTCTGGTCCCAGTGGTAATTCCTCATTCTAAGTCCTCTAGGCAGTGCTGCTAGTGCTTCTCTGGTACCAGTGGTAATTCCCCATTCTAAGTCCTCTAGGCAGTGCTGCTAGTGCTTCTCTGGTCCCAGTGGTAATTCCTCATTCTAAGTCCTCTAGGCAGTGCTGCTAGTGCTTCTCTGCTCCCAGTGGTAATTCATCATTCTAAGTCCTCTCAGCAGTGCTGCTAGTGCTTCTCTGGTCCCAGTGGTAATTCATCATTCTAAGTCCTCTCGGCAGTGCTGCAGCTGCTTCTCTGGTCCCAGTGGTAATTCCTCATTCTACGTCCTCCAGGCAGTCCTGCTAGTGCTTCTCTAGTACTAGTGGTAATTCCTCATTCTAAGTCCTCTAGGCACTGCTGCAGCTGCTTCTCTGGTCCCAGTGGTAATTCCTCATTCTAAGTCCTCTAGATACTGCTGGAGCTGCTTCTCTAGTACCACTGGTAATTCCTCATTCTAAGTCCTCTAGACAGTGCTGGAGCTGCTTCTCTAGTACCAGTGGTATGTCCTCATTCTAAATCCTCTAGGCAGTGCTGCAGCTGCTTCTCTGGTCCCGGTGGTAATTCCTCATTCTATGTCCTCTAGGCAGTGCTGCAGCTGCTTCTCTGGTCCCGGTGGTAATTCTTCATTCTAAGTCCTCTAGGCAGTGCTGCAGCTGCTTCTCTGGTCCCGCTGGTAATTCCCCATTCTAAGTCCTCTAGGCAGTGCTGCAGCTGCTTCTCTGGCCCCAGTGGTAATTCCTCATTCTAAGTCCTGTAGACAGTGCTGCAGCTGCTTCTCTAGTACCAGTGGTAATTCCTCATTCTAAGTCCTCTAGACAGTGCTGGAGCTGCTTCTCTAGTACCAGTGGTAATTCCTCATTCTAAGTCCTCTAGGCAGTGCTGCAGCTGCTTCTCTAGTACTAGTGGTAATTCCTCATTCTAAGTCCTCTAGGCAGTGCTGCAGCTGCTTCTCTGGTCCCAGTGGTAATTCCTCATTCTAAGTCCAGTAGACAGTGCTGCAGCTGCTTCTCTGGTCCCAGTGGTAATTACTCATTCTTAGTCCTGTAGACAGCGCTGCAGCTGCTTCTCTGGTCCCAGTGGTAATTCCTCATTCTTAGTCCCGTAGACAGAGCTGCAGTTGCTTCTCTGGTCCCAGTGGTAATTCCTCATTCTAAGTCCTGTAGACAGCGCTGCAGTTGCTTCTCTGGTCCCAGTGGTAATTCCTCATTCTTAGTCCTGTAGACAGCGCTGCAGTTGCTTCTCTGGTCCCAGTGGTAATTCCTCATTCTTAGTCCAGTAGACAAGGCTACTAGCTGCTTCTCTGGCCCCAGTGGTAATTCCTCATTCTAAGTCCTCTAGGCAGTGCTGCAGCTGCTTCTGTGGTCCAGTGGTAATTCCTCATTCTAAGTCCTCTGGACAGTGCTGCAGCTGCTTCTCTGGGCCCAGTGGTAATTCCTCATTCTAAGTCCTCTAGGCACTGCTGATAGTGCTTCTCTGGTCCCAGTGGTAATTCCTCTTTCTAAGTCCTGTAGGCAGTGCTGTAGCTGCTTCTCTGGTCCCAGTGGTAATTCCTCATTCTAAGTCCTCTAGGCAGTGCTGCAGCTGCTTCTCTGGTCCCAGTGGTAATTCCTCATTCTAAGTCCTGTAGACAGCGCTGCAGTTGCTTCTCTGGCCCCAGTGGTAATTCCTCATTCTAAGTCCTCTAGGCAGTGCTGCAGCTGCTTCTGTGGTCCAGTGGTAATTCCTCATTCTAAGTCCTCTGGACAGTGCTGCAGCTGCTTCTCTGGGCCCAGTGGTAATTCCTCATTCTAAGTCCTCTAGGCACTGCTGATAGTGCTTCTCTGGTCCCAGTGGTAATTCCTCATTCTAAGTCCTGTAGGCAGTGCTGCAGCTGCTTCTCTGGTCCCAGTGGTAATTCCTCATTCTTAGTCCTGTAGACAGTGCTGCAGCTGCTTCTCTGGTCCCAGTGGTAATTCCTCATTCTAAGTCCTCTAGGCAGTGCTGCAGCTGCTTCTCTGGTCCCAGTGGTAATTCCTCATTCTAAGTCCTGTAGACAGAGCTGCAGTTGCTTCTCTGGTCCCGGTGGTAATTCCTCATTCTACGTCCTCCAGGCAGTGCTGCTAGTGCTTCTCTGGTCCCAGTGGTAATTCCCCATTCTTAGTCCTGTAGACAGCGCTGCAGCTGCTTCTTTGGTCCCGTTGGTAATTCCTCATTCTAAGTCCTGTAGACAGCGCTGCAGCTGCTTCTCTGGTCCCGGTGGTAATTCCCCATTCTAAGTCCTCTAGGCACTGCTGCAGCTGCTTCTCTGGTCCCAGTGGTAATTCCTCATTCTAAGTCCTCTAGGCAGTGCTGCTAGTGCTTCTCTGGTCCCAGTGGTAATTCCTCATTCTAAGTCCTCTAGGCACTGCTGCAGCTGCTTCTCTGGTCCCAGTGGTAATTCCTCATTCTAAGTCCTCTAGGCAGTGCTGCTAGTGCTTCTCTGGTCCCAGTGGTAATTCCCCATTCTAAGTCCTCTAGGCAGTGCTGCTAGTGCTTCTCTGGTCCCAGTGGTAATTCCTCATTCTAAGTCCTCTAGGCAGTGCTGCTAGTGCTTCTCTGGTCCCAGTGGTAATTCCTCATTCTAAGTCCTCTAGGCAGTGCTGCTAGTGCTTCTCTGGTCCCAGTGGTAATTCCCCATTCTAAGTCCTCTAGGCAGTGCTGCTAGTGCTTCTCTGGTCCCAGTGGTAATTCCTCATTCTAAGTCCTCTAGGCAGTGCTGCTAGTGCTTCTCTGGTCCCAGTGGTAATTCCTCATTCTACGTCCTCTAGGCAGTGCTGCAGCTGCTTCTCTGGTCCCAGTGGTAATTCCTCATTCTAAGTCCTCTAGGCAGTGCTGTAGCTGCTTCTCTGGTCCCGGTGGTAATTCCTCATTCTAAGTCATCTAGGCAGTGCTGCTAGTGCTTCTCTGGTCCCAGTGGTAATTCCTCATTCTACGTCCTCTAGGCAGTGCTGCAGCTGCTTCTGTGGTCCCAGTGGTAATTCCTCATTCTAAGTCCTGTAGACAGTACTGCAGCTGCTTCTGTGGTCCCGGTGGTAATTCCTCATTCTAAGTCCTCTAGGCACTGCTGCAGCTGCTTCTCTAGTCCCAGTGGTAATTCCTCATTCTAAGTCCTCTAGGCAGTGCTGCAGCTGCTTCTCTAGTACCAGTGGTAATTCCTCATTCTAAGTCCTGTAGACAGCGCTGCAGCTGCTTCTCTGGTCCCAGTGGTAATTCCTCATTCTAAGTCCTGTAGACAGTGCTGCAGCTGCTTCTCTAGTACCAGTGGTAATTCCTCATTCTAAGTCCCCTAGGCAGTGCTGCAGCTGCTTCTCTAGTCCCAGTGGAAATTCCTCATTCTAATTCCTCTAGGCAGTGCTGCAGCTGCTTCTCTGGTACCAGTGGTAATTGCTCATTCTAAGTCCTCTAGGCAGTGCTGCAGCTGTTTCTCTGGTCCCAGTGGTAATTCCTCATTCTAAGTCCTCTAGGCAGTGCTGCAGCTGCTGCTCTGGTCCCGGTGGTAATTCCTCATTCTAAGACCTCTAGGCAGTGCTGCAGCTGCTTCTCTGGTCCCGGTGGTAATTCCTCATTCTAAGTCCTCTAGGCAGTGCTGCAGCTGCTTCTCTGGTCCCAGTGGTAATTCCTCATTCTAAGTCCTGTAGACAGTGCTGCAGCTGCTTCTCTAGTACCCCTGTGTCTGCTACTTTCTGCATCTGCCCTTACATCTATCCCTGCTTACGCCCCTGTGTCTGCTTCTGTCTGCGTCTGTCCTTACATCTACCCCTGCATACGCCCCTGTGTCTGCTACTGTCTGTGTCTGCCCTTACATCTACCCCTGCGTACGCCCCTGTGTCTGCTACTGTCTGCGTCTGCCCTTACACCTACGCCTGCTTACGCCCCTGTGTCTGCTACTGTCTGCGTCTGTCCTTACATCTACCCCCGTGTACGCCTCTGTGTCTGCTACTGTCTGCGTCTGCCCTTACGTCTACCCCCGTGTACGCCCCTGTGTCTGCTACTGTCTGCGTCTGTCCTTACACCTACCCCTGCTTACGCCCTTGTGTCTGCTACTGTCTGCGTCTGTCCTTACATCTACCCATGCGTACGCCCCTGTGTCTGCAACAGTCTGCGTCTGTCCATACACCTACCCCTGCTTACGCCCCTGTGTCTGCTACTGGTTGCGTCTGTCCTTACATCTACCCCTGCGTACGCCCCTGTATCTGCTACTGTCTGCGTCTGTCCTTACGTCTACCCCTGCGTACGCCCCTGTGTCTGCTACTGTCTGCGTCTGTCCTTACACCTACCCCTGCTTACGCCCCTGTGTCTGCTACTGTCTGCGTCTGTCCTTACACCTACCCCTGCTTACGCCCCTGTGTCTGCTACTGTCTGCGTCTGTCCTTACGTCTACCACTGCCTACGCCCCTGTGTCTGCTACTGTCTGCGTCTGTCCTTACGTCTACCCCTGCGTACGCCCCTGTGTCTGGTGTCTGCGTCTGTCCTTACAACTACCCCTGCGTACACTCCTGTGTCTGCTACTGTCTGCGTCTGTCCTTACATCTACCCCTGCATACGCCCCTGTATCTGCTACTGTCTGCGTCTGTCCTTACATCTACCCCTGCGTACGCCCCTGTATCTGCTACTGTCTGCGTCTGTCCTTACGTCTACCCCTGCGTACGCCCCTGTGTCTGCTACTGTCTGCGTCTGTCCTTACGTCTACCCCTGCGTACGCCCCTGTGTCTGGTGTCTGCGTCTGTCCTTACATCTACCCCTGCGTACGCTCCTGTGTCTGCTACTGTCTGCGTCTGTCCTTACACCTACCCCTGCGTACGCTCCTGTGTCTGCTACTGTCTGCGTCTGTCCTTACACCTACCCCTGCGTACGCCCCTGTGTCTGCTACTGTTTGCGTCTGTCCTTACGTCTACCCCTGCGTACGCCCCTGTGTCTGCTACTGTCTGCGTCTGTCCTTACATCTACCCCTGCGTACGCCCCTGTGTCTGCTACTGTCTGCGTCTGTCCTTACGTCTACCCCTGCGTACGCCCCTGTATCTGCTACTGTCTGCGTCTGTCCTTACGTCTACCCCTGCGTACGCCCCTGTGTCTGCAACAGTCTGCGTCTGTCCTTACACCTACCCCTGCGTACGCCCCTGTGTCTGCTACTGTCTGCGTCTGTCCTTACACCTACCCCTGCGTACGCCCCTGTGTCTGCTACTGTCTGCGTCTGTCCTTACACCTACCCCTGCTTACGCCCCTGTGTCTGCTACTGTCTGCGTCTGTCCTTACACCTACCCCTGCTTACGCCCCTGTGTCTGCTACTGTCTGCGTCTGTCCTTACATCTACCCCTGCTTACGCCCCTGTGTCTGCTACTGTCTGCGTCTGTCCTTACGTCTACCCTTGCGTACGCCCCTGTATCTGCTACTGTCTGCGTCTGCCCTTACGTCTACCCCTGCGTACGCCCCTGTGTCTGCAACAGTCTGCGTCTGTCCTTACACCTACCCCTGCGTACGCCCCTGTGTCTGCTACTGTCTGCGTCTGTCCTTACACCTACCCCTGCGTACGCCCCTGTGTCTGCTACTGTCTGCGTCTGTCCTTACACCTACCCCTGCGTACGCCCCTGTGTCTGCTACTGTCTGCGTCTGTCCTTACACCTACCCCTGCGTACACCCCTGTGTCTGCTACTTTCTGCGTCTGTCCTTACACCTACCCCTGCGTACACCCCTGTGTCTGCTACTTTCTGCGTCTGTCCTTACATCTACCCCTGCGTACGCCCCTGTGTCTGCTACTGTCTGCGTCTGTCCTTACACCTACCCCTGCGTACGCCCCTGTGTCTGCTACTGTCTGCGTCTGTCCTTACACCTACCCCTGCGTACGCCCCTGTGTCTGCTACTGTCTGCGTCTGTCCTTACATCTACCCCTGCGTACGCTCCTGTGTCTGCTACTTTCTGCGTCTGTCCTTACATCTACCCCTGCATACGCCCCTGTACCTGCTACTGTCTGCGTCTGTCCTTACGTCTACCCCTGCGTACGCCCCTGTGTCTGCAACAGTCTGCGTCTGTCCTTACACCTACCCCTGCGTACGCCCCTGTATCTGCTACTGTCTGCGTCTGTCCTTACATCTACCCCTGCGTACGCCCCTGTGTCTGCTACTGTCTGCGTCTGTCCTTACATCTACCCCTGCGTACGCCCCTGTATCTGCTACTGTCTGCGTCTGTCCTTACGTCTACCCCTGCGTACGCCCCTGTGTCTGCAACAGTCTGCGTCTGTCCTTACACCTACCCCTGCGTACGCCCCTGTGTCTGCTACTGTCTGCATCTGTCCTTACACCTACCCCTGCGTACGCCCCTGTGTCTGCTACTGTCTGCGTCTGTCCTTACACCTACCACTAGGACGCCCCTGTGTCTGCTACTGTCTGCGTCTGTCCTTACACCTACCCCTGCGTACACCCCTGTGTCTGCAACAGTCTGCGTCTGTCCTTACATCTACCCCTGCGTACGCCCCTGTATCTGCTACTGTCTGCGTCTGTCCTTACACCTACCCCTGCGTACGCCCCTGTGTCTGCAACAGTCTGCGTCTGTCCTTACATCTACCCCTGCGTACGCCCCTGTGTCTGCTACTGTCTGCGTCTGTCCTTACATCTACCCCTGCGTACGCCCCTGTGTCTGCTACTGTCTGCGTCTGTCCTTACACCTACCCCTGCTTACACCCCTGTATCTGCTACTGTCTGCGTCTGTCCTTACACCTACCCCTGCGTACGCCCCTGTGTCTGCAACAGTCTGCGTCTGTCCTTACATCTACCCCTGCGTACGCCCCTGTATCTGCTACTGTCTGCGTCTGTCCTTACACCTACCCCTGCGTACGCCCCTGTGTCTGCAACAGTCTGCGTCTGTCCTTACATCTACCGCTGCGTACGCACCTGTGTCTGCAACAGTCTGCGTCTGTCCTTACATCTACCCCTGCGTACGCCCCTGTATCTGCTACTGTCTGCGTCTGTCCTTACATCTGCCCCTGCGTACGCCCCTGTATCTGCTACTGTCTGCGTCTGTCCTTACGTCTACCCCTGCGTACGCCCCTGTGTCTGCTACTGTCTGCGTCTGTCCTTACGTCTACCCCTGCGTACGCCCCTGTGTCTGGTGTCTGCGTCTGTCCTTACATCTACCCCTGCGTACGCTCCTGTGTCTGCTACTGTCTGCGTCTGTCCTTACATCTACCCCTGCGTACGCCCCTCTATCTGCTACTGTCTGCGTCTGTCCTTACATCTACCCCTGCGTACGCCCCTGTATCTGCTACTGTCTGCGTCTGTCCTTACGTCTACCCCTGCGTACGCCCCTGTGTCTGCTACTGTCTGCGTCTGTCCTTACGTCTACCCCTGCGTACGCCCCTGTGTCTGGTGTCTGCGTCTGTCCTTACATCTACCCCTGCGTACGCTCCTGTGTCTGCTACTGTCTGCGTCTGTCCTTACATCTACCCCTGCGTTCGCCCCTGTATCTGCTACTGTCTGCGTCTGTCCTTACATCTACCCCTGCGTACGCCCCTGTATCTGCTACTGTCTGCGTCTGTCCTTACGTCTACCCCTGCGTACGCCCCTGTGTCTGCTACTGTCTGCGTCTGTCCTTACGTCTACCCCTGCGTACGCCCCTGTGTCTGGTGTCTGCGTCTGTCCTTACATCTACCCCTGCGTACGCTCCTGTGTCTGCTACTGTCTGCGTCTGTCCTTACATCAACCCCTGCGTACGCCCCTGTATCTGCTACTGTCTGCGTCTGTCCTTACATCTACCCCTGCGTACGCCCCTGTATCTGCTACTGTCTGCGTCTGTCCTTACACCTACCCCTGCGTACGCCCCTGTGTCTGCAACAGTCTGCGTCTGTCCTTACATCTACCCCTGCGTACGCCCCTGTATCTGCTACTGTCTGCGTCTGTCCTTACGTCTACCCCTGCGTACGCCCCTGTGTCTGCTACTGTCTGCGTCTGTCCTTACGTCTACCCCTGCGTACGCCCCTGTGTCTGGTGTCTGCGTCTGTCCTTACATCTACCCCTGCGTACGCTCCTGTGTCTGCTACTGTCTGCGTCTGTCCTTACATCTACCCCTGCGTACGCCCATGTATCTGCTACTGTCTGTGTCTGTCCTTACATCTACCCCTGCGTACGCCCCTGTGTCTGCTACTGTCTGCGTCTGTCCTTACATCTACCCCTGCGTACGCCCCTGTATCTGCTACTGTCTGCGTCTGCCCTTACGTCTATCCCTGCCTACGCCCCTGTGTCTGCTACTGTCTGCGTCTGTCCTTACGTCTACCCCTGCGTACGCCCCTGTGTCTGGTGTCTGCGTCTGTCCTTACATCTACCCCTGCGTACGCTCCTGTGTCTGCTACTGTCTGCGTCTGTCCTTACATCTACCCCTGCGTACGCCCCTGTATCTGCTACTGTCTGCGTCTGTCCTTACATCTACCCCTGCGTACGCCCCTGTATCTGCTACTGTCTGCGTCTTCCTTACGTCTACCCCTGCGTACGCCCCTGTGTCTGCTACTGTCTGCGTCTGTCCTTACGTCTACCCCTGCGTACGCCCCTGTGTCTGGTGTCTGCGTCTGTCCTTACATCTACCCCTGCGTACGCTCCTGTGTCTGCTACTGTCTGCGTCTGTCCTTACATCTACCCCTGCGTACGCCCCTGTATCTGCTACTGTCTGCGTCTGTCCTTACATCTACCCCTGCGTACGCCCCTGTATCTGCTACTGTCTGCGTCTGTCCTTTTGTCTACCCCTGCGTACGCCCCTGTGTCTGCTACTGTCTGCGTCTGTCCTTACGTCTACCCCTGCGTACGCCCCTGTGTCTGGTGTCTGCGTCTGTCCTTACATCTACCCCTGCGTACGCTCCTGTGTCTGCTACTGTCTGCGTCTGTCCTTACATCTACCCCTGCGTACGCCCCTGTATCTGCTACTGTCTGCGTCTGTCCTTACATCTACCCCTGCGTACGCCCCTGTATCTGCTACTGTCTGCGTCTGTCCTTACGTCTACCCCTGCGTACGCCCCTGTGTCTGCTACTGTCTGCGTCTGTCCTTACGTCTACCCCTGCGTACGCCCCTGTGTCTGGTGTCTGCGTCTGTCCTTACATCTACCCCTGCGTACGCTCCTGTGTCTGCTACTGTCTGCGTCTGTCCTTACATCTACCCCTGCGTACGCCCCTGTATCTGCTACTGTCTGCGTCTGTCCTTACATCTACCCCTGCGTACGCCCCTGTATCTGCTACTGTCTGCGTCTGTCCTTACGTCTACCCCTGCGTACGCCCCTGTGTCTGCTACTGTCTGCGTCTGTCCTTACGTCTACCCCTGCGTACGCCCCTGTGTCTGGTGTCTGCGTCTGTCCTTACATCTACCCCTGCGTACGCTCCTGTGTCTGCTACTGTCTGCGTCTGTCCTTACATCTACCCCTGCGTACGCCCCTGTATCTGCTACTGTCTGCGTCTGTCCTTACATCTACCCCTGCGTACGCCCCTGTATCTGCTACTGTCTGTCCTTACGTCTACCCCTGCGTACGCCCCTGTGTCTGCTACTGTCTGCGTCTGTCCTTACGTCTACCCCTGCGTACGCCCCTGTGTCTGGTGTCTGCGTCTGTCCTTACATCTACCCCTGCGTACGCTCCTGTGTCTGCTACTATCTGCGTCTGTCCGTACATCTACCCCTGCGTACGTCCCTGTGTCTGCTATTGTCTGCGTCTGTCCTTACATCTACCCCTGCGTACGCCCCTGTATCTGCTACTGTCTGCGTCTGTCCTTACGTCTACCCCTGCGTACGCCCCTGTGTCTGCTACTGTTTGCGTCTGTCCTTACATCTACCCCTGGGTACGCCCCTGTGTCTGCTACTGTCTGCGTCTGTCCTTACATCTACCCCTGCGTACGCCCCTGTATCTGCTACTGTCTGCGTCTGTCCTTACACCTACCCCTGCTTACGCCCCTGTGTCTGCTACTGTCTGCGTCTGTCCTTACATCTACCCCTGCGTACGCCCCTGTGTCTGCTACTGTCTGCGTCTGTCCGTACATCTACCCCTGCGTACGCCCCTGTGTCTGCAACTGTCTGCGTCTGTCCTTACACCTACCCCTGCGTACGCCCCTGTGTCTGCAACTGTCTGCGTCTGTCCTTACATCTATACCCCTACGTACGCCCCTGTGTCTTCTACTGTCTGCGTCTGTCCTTACACCTACCCATGCGTACACCCCTGTGTCTGCTACTGTCTGCGTCTGTCCTTACGTCTACCCCTGTGTAAGCCCCTGTGTCTGCTACTGTCTGCGTCTGCCCTTACATCTACCCCTGCTTACGCCCCTGTGTCTGCTACTGTCTGCGTCTGCCCTTACATCTACCCCTGCTTACGCCCCTGTGTCTGCTACTGTCTGCGTCTGCCCTTACATCTACCCCTGCTTACGCCCCTGTGTCTCCTACTGTCTGTGTCTGTCCTTACACCTACCCCTGCGTACGCCCCTGTGTCTGCTACTGTCTGCGTCTGCCCTTACATCTACCCCTGCTTACGCCCCTGTGTCTCCTACTGTCTGCGTCTGCCCTTACTTCTACCCTCGTGTACGCCCCTGTGTCGGCTACTGTCTGCGTCTGTCCTTACACCTACCCCTGCGTCTGCTACTGTCTGCGTCTGTCCTTACGTCTACCCCTGCGTACGCCCCTGTGTCTGGTGTCTGCGTCTGTCCTTACATCTACCCCTGCGTACGCTCCTGTGTCTGCTACTGTCTGCGTCTGTCCTTACATCAACCCCTGCGTACGCCCCTGTATCTGCTACTGTCTGCGTCTGTCCTTACATCTACCCCTGCGTACGCCCCTGTATCTGCTACTGTCTGCGTCTGTCCTTACACCTACCCCTGCGTACGCCCCTGTGTCTGCAACAGTCTGCGTCTGTCCTTACATCTACCCCTGCGTACGCCCCTGTATCTGCTACTGTCTGCGTCTGTCCTTACGTCTACCCCTGCGTACGCCCCTGTGTCTGCTACTGTCTGCGTCTGTCCTTACGTCTACCCCTGCGTACGCCCCTGTGTCTGGTGTCTGCGTCTGTCCTTACATCTACCCCTGCGTACGCTCCTGTGTCTGCTACTGTCTGCGTCTGTCCTTACATCTACCCCTGCGTACGCCCCTGTATCTGCTACTGTCTGTGTCTGTCCTTACATCTACCCCTGCGTACGCCCCTGTGTCTGCTACTGTCTGCGTCTGTCCTTACATCTACCCCTGCGTACGCCCCTGTATCTGCTACTGTCTGCGTCTGCCCTTACGTCTATCCCTGCCTACGCCCCTGTGTCTGCTACTGTCTGCGTCTGTCCTTACGTCTACCCCTGCGTACGCCCCTGTGTCTGGTGTCTGCGTCTGTCCTTACATCTACCCCTGCGTACGCTCCTGTGTCTGCTACTGTCTGCGTCTGTCCTTACATCTACCCCTGCGTACGCCCCTGTATCTGCTACTGTCTGCGTCTGTCCTTACATCTACCCCTGCGTACGCCCCTGTATCTGCTACTGTCTGCGTCTGTCTTTACGTCTACCCCTGCGTACGCCCCTGTGTCTGCTACTGTCTGCGTCTGTCCTTACGTCTACCCCTGCGTACGCCCCTGTGTCTGGTGTCTGCGTCTGTCCTTACATCTACCCCTGCATACGCTCCTGTGTCTGCTACTGTCTGCGTCTGTCCTTACATCTACCCCTGCGTACGCCCCTGTATCTGCTACTGTCTGCGTCTGTCCTTACATCTACCCCTGCGTACGCCCCTGTATCTGCTACTGTCTGCGTCTGTCCTTTTGTCTACCCCTGCGTACGCCCCTGTGTCTGCTACTGTCTGCGTCTGTCCTTACGTCTACCCCTGCGTACGCCCCTGTGTCTGGTGTCTGCGTCTGTCCTTACATCTACCCCTGCGTACGCTCCTGTGTCTGCTACTGTCTGCGTCTGTCCTTACATCTACCCCTGCGTACGCCCCTGTATCTGCTACTGTCTGCGTCTGTCCTTACATCTACCCCTGCGTACGCCCCTGTATCTGCTACTGTCTGCGTCTGTCCTTACGTCTACCCCTGCGTACGCCCCTGTGTCTGCTACTGTCTGCGTCTGTCCTTACGTCTACCCCTGCGTACGCCCCTGTGTCTGGTGTCTGCGTCTGTCCTTACATCTACCCCTGCGTACGCTCCTGTGTCTGCTACTGTCTGCGTCTGTCCTTACATCTACCCCTGCGTACGCCCCTGTATCTGCTACTGTCTGCGTCTGTCCTTACATCTACCCCTGCGTACGCCCCTGTATCTGCTACTGTCTGCGTCTGTCCTTACGTCTACCCCTGCGTACGCCCCTGTGTCTGCTACTGTCTGCGTCTGTCCTTACGTCTACCCCTGCGTACGCCCCTGTGTCTGGTGTCTGCGTCTGTCCTTACATCTACCCCTGCGTACGCTCCTGTGTCTGCTACTGTCTGCGTCTGTCCTTACATCTACCCCTGCGTACGCCCCTGTATCTGCTACTGTCTGCGTCTGTCCTTACATCTACCCCTGCGTACGCCCCTGTATCTGCTACTGTCTGTCCTTACGTCTACCCCTGCGTACGCCCCTGTGTCTGCTACTCTCTGCGTCTGTCCTTACGTCTACCCCTGCGTACGCCCCTGTGTCTGGTGTCTGCGTCTGTCCTTACATCTACCCCTGCGTACGCTCCTGTGTCTGCTACTATCTGCGTCTGTCCGTACATCTACCCCTGCGTACGTCCCTGTGTCTGCTATTGTCTGCGTCTGTCCTTACATCTACCCCTGCGTACGCCCCTGTATCTGCTACTGTCTGCGTCTGTCCTTACGTCTACCCCTGCGTACGCCCCTGTGTCTGCTACTGTTTGCGTCTGTCCTTACATCTACCCCTGGGTACGCCCCTGTGTCTGCTACTGTCTGCGTCTGTCCTTACATCTACCCCTGCGTACGCCCCTGTATCTGCTACTGTCTGCGTCTGTCCTTACACCTACCCCTGCTTACGCCCCTGTGTCTGCTACTGTCTGCGTCTGTCCTTACATCTACCCCTGCGTACGCCCCTGTGTCTGCTACTGTCTGCGTCTGTCCGTACATCTACCCCTGCGTACGCCCCTGTGTCTGCAACTGTCTGCGTCTGTCCTTACACCTACCCCTGCGTACGCCCCTGTGTCTGCAACTGTCTGCGTCTGTCCTTACATCTATACCCCTACGTACGCCCCTGTGTCTTCTACTGTCTGCGTCTGTCCTTACACCTACCCATGCGTACACCCCTGTGTCTGCTACTGTCTGCGTCTGTCCTTACGTCTACCCCTGTGTAAGCCCCTGTGTCTGCTACTGTCTGCGTCTGCCCTTACATCTACCCCTGCTTACGCCCCTGTGTCTGCTACTGTCTGCGTCTGCCCTTACATCTACCCCTGCTTACGCCCGTGTGTCTGCTACTGTCTGCGTCTGCCCTTACATCTACCCCTGCTTACGCCCCTGTGTCTCCTACTGTCTGTGTCTGTCCTTACACCTACCCCTGCGTACGCCCCTGTGTCTGCTACTGTCTGCGTCTGCCCTTACATCTACCCCTGCTTACGCCCCTGTGTCTCCTACTGTCTGCGTCTGCCCTTACTTCTACCCTCGTGTACGCCCCTGTGTCGGCTACTGTCTGCGTCTGTCCTTACACCTACCCCTGCGTACGCCCCTGTGTCTGCTACTGTCTGCGTCTGTCCTTACACCTACCCCTGCTTACGCCCCTGTGTCTGCTACTGTCTGCGTCTGTCCTTACATCTACCCCTGCGTACGCCCCTGTGTCTGCTACTGTCTGCGTCTGTCCTTACACCTACCCCTGCGTACGCCCCTGTGTCTGCAACAGTCTGCGTCTGTCGTTACATCTACCCCTGTGTACGCCCCTGTGTCTGCTACTCTCTGCGTCTGTCCTTACATCTACCCCTGCGTACGCCCCTGTGTCTGCTACTGTCTGCGTTTGCCCTTACGTCTACCCCCGTGTACGCCCCTGTGTCTGCTACTGTCTGCGTATGTCCTTACACCTACCCCTGCGTACACCCCTGTGTCTGCTACTTTCTGCATCTGCCCTTACATCTACCCCTGCTTACGCCCCTGTGTCTGCAACTGTCTGCGTCTGTCCGTACACCTTCCCCTGCGTATGCCCCTGTGTCTGCAACAGTCTGTGTCTGTCGTTACATCTACCCCTGCGTACGCCCCTGTGTCTGCTACTGTCTGCGTCTGTCCTTACATCTATACCCCTCCGTACGCCCCTGTGTCTGGTGTCTGCGTCTGTCCTTACATCTACCCCTGCGTACGCGCCTGTGTCTGCTACTGTCTGCGTCTGTCCTTACATCTACCCCTGCGTACGCCCCTGTGTCTGCTACTGTCTGCGTCTGTCCTTACACCTACCCCTGCGTACGCCCCTGTGTCTGCTACTGTCTGCGTCTGTCCTTACACCTACCCCTGCTTACGCCCCTGTGTCTGCTACTGTCTGTGTCTGTCCTTACATCTACCCCTGCGTACGCCCCTGTGTCTGCTACTGTCTGCGTCTTTCCTTACACCTACCCCTGCGTACGCCCCTGTGTCTGCTACTGTCTGCGTCTGTCCTTACACCTACCCCTGCTTACGCCCCTGTGTCTGCTACTGTCTGCGTCTGTCCTTACATCTACCCCTGCGTACGCCCCTGTGTCTGCTACTGTCTGCGTCTGTCCTTACACCTACCCCTGCTTACGCCCCTGTGTCTGCTACTGTCTGTGTCTGTCCTTACATCTACCCCTGCATACGCCCCTGTGTCTGCTACTGTCTGCGTCTGTCCTTACACCTACCCCTGCGTACGCCCCTGTGTCTGCTACTGTCTGCGTCTGTCCTTACACCTACCCCTGCTTACGCCCCTGTGTCTGCTACTGTCTGCGTCTGTCCTTACACCTACCCCTGCGTACGCCCCTGTGTCTGCAACAGTCTGCGTCTGTCGTTACATCTACCCCCGTGTACGCCCCTGTGTCTGCTACTCTCTGCGTCTGTCCTTACATCTACCCCTGCGTACGCCCCTGTGTCTGCTACTGTCTGCGTTTGCCCTTACGTCTACCCCCGTGTACGCCCCTGTGTCTGCTACTGTCTGCGTCTGTCCTTACACCTACCCCTGCGTACACCCCTGTGTCTGCTACTTTCTGCATCTGCCCTTACATCTATCCCTGCTTACGCCCCTGTGTCTGCTTCTGTCTGCGTCTGTCGTTACATCTACCCCTGCATACGCCCCTGTGTCTGCTACTGTCTGCGTCTTCCCTTACATCTACCCCTGCGTACGCCCCTGTGTCTGGTACTGTCTGCGTCTGTCGTTACATCTACCCCTGCGTACGCCCCTGTGTCTGCTGCTGTCTGCGTCTGCCCTTACACCTACGCCTGCTTACGCCCCTGTGTCTGCTACTGTCTGCGTCTGTCCTTACATCTACCTTGTGTACGCCTCTGTGTCTGCTACTGTCTGCGTCTGCCCTTACGTCTACCCCTGTGTACGCCCCTGTGTCTGCTACTGTCTGCGTCTGTCCGTACATCTACCCCTGCGTACACCCCTGTGTCTGCTACTGTCTGCGTCTGTCCTTACACCTACCCCTGCTTACGCCCCTGTGTCTGCTACTGTCTGCGTCTGTCCTTACATCTATCCCTGCGTACGCCCCTGTGTCTGCTACTGTCTGCGTCTGTCCTTACATCTACCCTTGCGTACGCTCCTGTATCTGCTACTGTCTGCGTCTGTCCTTACATCTACCCCTGCGTACGCCCCTGTGTCTGCTACTGTCTGCGTCTGTCCTTACATCTACCCCTGCGTACGCCCCTGTATCTGCTACTGTCTGCGTCTGCCCTTACACCTACCCCTGCGTACGCCCCTGTGTCTGCTACTGTCTGCTTCTGTCCTTACATCTACCCCTGCTTACGCCCCTGTGTCTGCAACTGTCTGCATCTGTCCTTACACCTACCCCTGCGTACACCCCTGTGTCTGCTACTGTCTGCGTCTGTCCTTACACCTACCCCTGCGTACGCCCCTGTGTCTGCAACTGTCTGCGTCTGTCCTTACATCTATACCCCTACGTACGCCCCTGTGTCTGGTGTCTGCGTCTGTCCTTACATCTACCCCTGCGTACGCCCCTGTGTCTGCAACTGTCTGCGTCTGTCCTTACATCTACCCCTGCTTACGCCCCTGTGTCTGCAACTGTCTGCGTCTGTCCGTACACCTACCCCTGCGTACGCCCCAGTGTCTGCAACAGTCTGTGTCTGTCGTTACATCTACCCCCGTGTACGCCCCTGTGTCTGCAACTGTCTGCGTCTGTCCTTACATCTACCCCTGCGTACGCCCCTGTGTCTGGTGTCTGCGTCTGTCCTTACATCTACCCCTGCGTACGCTCCTGTGTCTGCTACTGTCTGCGTCTTTCCTTACATCTACCCCTGCGTACGCCCCTGTGTCTGCTACTGTCTGCGTCTGTCCTTACACCTACCCCTGCGTACGCCCCTGTGTCTGCTACTGTCTGCGTCTGCCCTTACACCTACGCCTGCTTACGCCCCTGTGTCTGCTACTGTCTGCGTCTGTCCTTACATCTACCCCCGTGTACGCCTCTGTGTCTGCTACTGTCTGCATCTGCCCTTACGTCTACCCCCGTGTACGCCCCTGTGTCTGCTACTGTCTGCGTCTGTCCGTACATCTACCCCTGCGTACACCCCTGTGTCTGCTACTGTCTGCGTCTGTCCGTACATCTACCCCTGCGTACGCCCCTGTGTCTGCTACTGTCTGCGTCTGTCCTTCCACCTACCCCTGCTTACGCCCCTGTGTCTGCTACTGTCTGCGTCTGTCCTTACATCTACCCCTGCGTACGCCCCTGTGTCTGCAACAGTCTGCGTCTGTCCTTACACCTACCCCTGCGTACGCCCATGTGTCTGCTAGTGTCTGCGTCTGCCCTTACACCTGCCCCTGCGTATGCCCCTGTGTCTGCTACTGTCTGCGTCTGTCCTTACATCTACCCCTGCGTACGCCCCTGTGTCTGCAACTGTCTGCGTCTGTCCTTACATCTACCCCCGCTTACGCCCCTGTGTCTGCAACTGTCTGCGTCTGTCCGTACACCTACCCCTGCGTACGCCCCTGTGTCTGCAACAGTCTGCGTCTGTCGTTACATCTACCCCCGTGTACGCCCCTGTGTCTGCAACTGTCTGCGTCTGTCCGTACATCTACCCCTGCGTACACCCCTGTGTCTGCTACTGTCTGCGTCTGTCCGTACATCTACCCCTGCGTACGCCCCTGTGTCTGCTACTGTCTGTGTCTGTCCTTACACCTACCCCTGCGTACGCCCCTGTGTCTGCTACTGTCTGTGTCTGTCCTTACATCTACCCCTGCGTACGCCCCTGTGTCTGCTACTGTCTGCGTCTGTCCTTACACCTACCCATGCGTACGCCCCTGTGTCTGCTACTGTCTGTGTCTGTCCTTACATCTACCCCTGCGTACGCCCCTGTGTCTGCTACTGTCTGCGTCTGTCCTTACACCTACCCCTGCGTACGCCCCTGTGTCTGCTACTGTCTGCGTCTGTCCTTACACCTACCCCTGCTTGCGCCCCTGTGTCTGCTACTGTCTGCGTCTGTCCTTACATCTACCCCTGCGTACGCCCCTGTGTCTGCTACTGTCTGCGTCTGTCCTTACACCTACCCCTGCGTACGCCCCTGTGTCTGCAACAGTCTGCGTCTGTCGTTACATCTACCCCGTGTACGCCCCTGTGTCTGCTACTCTCTGCGTCTGTCCTTACATCTACCCCTGCGTACGCCCCTGTGTCTGCTACTGTATGCGTCTGCCCTTACGTCTACCCCCGTGTACGCCCCTGTGTCTGCTACTGTCTGCGTCTGTCCGTACACCTACCCCTGCGTACGCCCCTGTGTCTGCAACAGTCTGCGTCTGTCGTTACATCTACCCCCGTGTACGCCCGTGTGTCTGCAACTGTCTGCGTCTGTCCTTACATCTATACCCCTACGTACGCCCCTGTGTCTGGTGTCTGCGTCTGTCCTTACATCTACCCCTGCGTACGCCCCTGTGTCTGCTACTGTCTGTGTCTGTCCTTACATCTACCCCTGCGTACGCCCCTGTGTCTGCTACTGTCTGCGTCTGTCCTTACACCTACCCATGCGTACGCCCCTGTGTCTGCTACTGTCTGCGTCTGTCCTTACATCTACCCCTGCGTACGCCCCTGTGTCTGCAACTGTCTGCGTCTGTCCTTACATCTACCCCTGCTTACGCCCCTGTGTCTGCAACTGTCTGCGTCTGTCCGTACACCTACCCCTGCATACGCCCCTTTGTCTGCAACAGTCTGCGTCTGTCGTTACATCTACCCCTGTGTACGCCCCTGTGTCTGCAACTGTCTGCGTCTGTCCTTACATCTATACCCCTGCGTACGCCCCTGTGTCTGGTGTCTGCGTCTGTCCTTACATCTACCCCTGCGTACGCCCCTGTGTCTGCTACTGTCTGCGTCTGTCCTTACATCTGCCCCTGCGTACGCCCGTGTGTCTGCTACTGTCTGCGTCTGTCCTTACACTTACCCCTGCGTACGCCCCTGTGTCTGCTACTGTCTGCGTCTGTCCTTACACCTACCCCTGCTTACGCCCCTGTGTCTGCTACTGTCTGCGTCTGTCCTTACATCTACCCCTGCGTAAGCCCCTGAGTCTGCTACTGTCTGCGTCTGCCCTTACATCTACCCCTGCGTACGCCCCTGTGTCTGCTACTGTCTGTGTCTGTCCTTACACCTACCCCTGCTTACGCCCCTGTGTCTGCTACTGTCTGCGTCTGTCCTTACATATACCCCTGCATACGCCCCTGTGTCTGCTACTGTATGCGTCTGTCCGTACACCTACCCCTGCGTACGCCCCTGTGTCTGCAACAGTCTGCGTCTGTCGTTACATCTACCCCCGTGTATGCCCCTGTGTCTGCTACTGTCTGCGTCTGTCCTTACATCTACCCCCGCGTACGCCCCTGTGTCTGCTACTGTCTGCGTCTGTCCTTACGTCTACCCCCGTGTACGCCCCTGTGCTGCTACTGTCTGCGTCTGCCCTTACATCTACCCCTGCGTACGCCCCTGTGTCTGCTACTGTCTGCGTCTGCCCTTACGTCTACCCCCGTGTACGCCCCTGTGTCTGCTACTGTTTGCGTCTGTCCTTACATCTACCCCTGCGTACGCCCCTGTATCTGCTACTGTCTGCGTCTGTCCTTACGTCTACCCCTGCGTACGCCCCTGTATCTGCTACTGTCTGCGTCTGTCCTTACATCTACCCCTGCGTACGCCCCTGTATCTGCTACTGTCTGCGTCTGTCCTTACGTCTACCCCTGCGTACGCCCCTGTATCTGCTACTGTCTGCGTCTGTCCTTACGTCTACCCCTGCGTACGCCCCTGTGTCTGCTACTGTCTGCGTCTGTCCTTACACCTACCCCTGCTTACGCCCCTGTGTCTGCTACTGTCTGCGCCTGTCCTTACACCTACCCTTGCGTACGCCCCTGTATCTGCTACTGTCTGCGTCTGTCCTTACATCTACCCCTGCGTACGCCCCTGTGTCTGCTACTGTCTGCGTCTGTCCTTACATCTGCCCCTGCGTACGCCCGTGTGTCTGCTACTGTCTGCGTCTGTCCTTACACTTACCCCTGCGTACGCCCCTGTGTCTGCTACTGTCTGCGTCTGTCCTTACACCTACCCCTGCGTACGCCCCTGTGTCTGCTACTGTCTGCGTCTGTCCTTACACCTACCCCTGCTTACGCCCCTGTGTCTGCTACTGTCTGCGTCTGTCCTTACACCTACCCCTGCGTACGCCCCTGTGTCTGCAACAGTCTGCGTCTGTCGTTACATCTACCCCCGTGTACGCCCCTGTGTCTGCTACTCTCTGCGTCTGTCCTTACATCTACCCCTGCGTACGCCCCTGTGTCTGCTACTGTCTGCGTTTGCCCTTACGTCTACCCCCGTGTACGCCCCTGTGTCTGCTACTGTCTGCGTCTGTCCTTACACCTACCCCTGCGTACACCCCTGTGTCTGCTACTTTCTGCATCTGCCCTTACATCTATCCCTGCTTACGCCCCTGTGTCTGCTTCTGTCTGCGTCTGTCGTTACATCTACCCCTGCATACGCCCCTGTGTCTGCTACTGTCTGCGTCTTCCCTTACATCTACCCCTGCGTACGCCCCTGTGTCTGGTACTGTCTGCGTCTGTCGTTACATCTACCCCTGCGTACGCCCCTGTGTCTGCTGCTGTCTGCGTCTGCCCTTACACCTACGCCTGCTTACGCCCCTGTGTCTGCTACTGTCTGCGTCTGTCCTTACATCTACCTTGTGTACGCCTCTGTGTCTGCTACTGTCTGCGTCTGCCCTTACGTCTACCCCTGTGTACGCCCCTGTGTCTGCTACTGTCTGCGTCTGTCCGTACATCTACCCCTGCGTACACCCCTGTGTCTGCTACTGTCTGCGTCTGTCCTTACACCTACCCCTGCTTACGCCCCTGTGTCTGCTACTGTCTGCGTCTGTCCTTACATCTATCCCTGCGTACGCCCCTGTGTCTGCTACTGTCTGCGTCTGTCCTTACATCTACCCTTGCGTACGCTCCTGTATCTGCTACTGTCTGCGTCTGTCCTTACATCTACCCCTGCGTACGCCCCTGTGTCTGCTACTGTCTGCGTCTGTCCTTACATCTACCCCTGCGTACGCCCCTGTATCTGCTACTGTCTGCGTCTGCCCTTACACCTACCCCTGCGTACGCCCCTGTGTCTGCTACTGTCTGCTTCTGTCCTTACATCTACCCCTGCTTACGCCCCTGTGTCTGCAACTGTCTGCATCTGTCCTTACACCTACCCCTGCGTACACCCCTGTGTCTGCTACTGTCTGCGTCTGTCCTTACACCTACCCCTGCGTACGCCCCTGTGTCTGCAACTGTCTGCGTCTGTCCTTACATCTATACCCCTACGTACGCCCCTGTGTCTGGTGTCTGCGTCTGTCCTTACATCTACCCCTGCGTACGCCCCTGTGTCTGCAACTGTCTGCGTCTGTCCTTACATCTACCCCTGCTTACGCCCCTGTGTCTGCAACTGTCTGCGTCTGTCCGTACACCTACCCCTGCGTACGCCCCAGTGTCTGCAACAGTCTGTGTCTGTCGTTACATCTACCCCCGTGTACGCCCCTGTGTCTGCAACTGTCTGCGTCTGTCCTTACATCTACCCCTGCGTACGCCCCTGTGTCTGGTGTCTGCGTCTGTCCTTACATCTACCCCTGCGTACGCTCCTGTGTCTGCTACTGTCTGCGTCTTTCCTTACATCTACCCCTGCGTACGCCCCTGTGTCTGCTACTGTCTGCGTCTGTCCTTACACCTACCCCTGCGTACGCCCCTGTGTCTGCTACTGTCTGCGTCTGCCCTTACACCTACGCCTGCTTACGCCCCTGTGTCTGCTACTGTCTGCGTCTGTCCTTACATCTACCCCCGTGTACGCCTCTGTGTCTGCTACTGTCTGCATCTGCCCTTACGTCTACCCCCGTGTACGCCTCTGTGTCTGCTACTGTCTGCGTCTGTCCGTACATCTACCCCTGCGTACACCCCTGTGTCTGCTACTGTCTGCGTCTGTCCGTACATCTACCCCTGCGTACGCCCCTGTGTCTGCTACTGTCTGCGTCTGTCCTTCCACCTACCCCTGCTTACGCCCCTGTGTCTGCTACTGTCTGCGTCTGTCCTTACATCTACCCCTGCGTACGCCCCTGTGTCTGCAACAGTCTGCGTCTGTCCTTACACCTACCCCTGCGTACGCCCATGTGTCTGCTAGTGTCTGCGTCTGCCCTTACACCTGCCCCTGCAAATGCCCCTGTGTCTGCTACTGTCTGCGTCTGTCCTTACATCTACCCCTGCGTACGCCCCTGTGTCTGCAACTGTCTGCGTCTGTCCTTACATCTACCCCCGCTTACGCCCCTGTGTCTGCAACTGCCTGCGTCTGTCCGTACACCTACCCCTGCGTACGCCCCTGTGTCTGCAACAGTCTGCGTCTGTCGTTACATCTACCCCCGTGTACGCCCCTGTGTCTGCAACTGTCTGCGTCTGTCCGTACATCTACCCCTGCGTACACCCCTGTGTCTGCTACTGTCTGCGTCTGTCCGTACATCTACCCCTGCGTACGCCCCTGTGTCTGCTACTGTCTGTGTCTGTCCTTACACCTACCCCTGCGTACGCCCCTGTGTCTGCTACTGTCTGTGTCTGTCCTTACATCTACCCCTGCGTACGCCCCTGTGTCTGCTACTGTCTGCGTCTGTCCTTACACCTACCCATGCGTACGCCCCTGTGTCTGCTACTGTCTGTGTCTGTCCTTACATCTACCCCTGCGTACGCCCCTGTGTCTGCTACTGTCTGCGTCTGTCCTTACACCTACCCCTGCGTACGCCCCTGTGTCTGCTACTGTCTGCGTCTGTCCTTACACCTACCCCTGCTTGCGCCCCTGTGTCTGCTACTGTCTGCGTCTGTCCTTACATCTACCCCTGCGTACGCCCCTGTGTCTGCTACTGTCTGCGTCTGTCCTTACACCTACCCCTGCGTACGCCCCTGTGTCTGCAACAGTCTGCGTCTGTCGTTACATCTACCCCCGTGTACGCCCCTGTGTCTGCTACTCTCTGCGTCTGTCCTTACATCTACCCCTGCGTACGCCCCTGTGTCTGCTACTGTATGCGTCTGCCCTTACGTCTACCCCCGTGTACGCCCCTGTGTCTGCTACTGTCTGCGTCTGTCCGTACACCTACCCCTGCGTACGCCCCTGTGTCTGCAACAGTCTGCGTCTGTCGTTACATCTACCCCCGTGTACGCCCGTGTGTCTGCAACTGTCTGCGTCTGTCCTTACATCTATACCCCTACGTACGCCCCTGTGTCTGGTGTCTGCGTCTGTCCTTACATCTACCCCTGCGTACGCCCCTGTGTCTGCTACTGTCTGTGTCTGTCCTTACATCTACCCCTGCGTACGCCCCTGTGTCTGCTACTGTCTGCGTCTGTCCTTACACCTACCCATGCGTACGCCCCTGTGTCTGCTACTGTCTGCGTCTGTCCTTACATCTACCCCTGCGTACGCCCCTGTGTCTGCAACTGTCTGCGTCTGTCCTTACATCTACCCCTGCTTACGCCCCTGTGTCTGCAACTGTCTGCGTCTGTCCGTACACCTACCCCTGCATACGCCCCTTTGTCTGCAACAGTCTGCGTCTGTCGTTACATCTACCCCTGTGTACGCCCCTGTGTCTGCAACTGTCTGCGTCTGTCCTTACATCTATACCCCTGCGTACGCCCCTGTGTCTGGTGTCTGCGTCTGTCCTTACATCTACCCCTGCGTACGCCCCTGTGTCTGCTACTGTCTGCGTCTGTCCTTACATCTGCCCCTGCGTACGCCCGTGTGTCTGCTACTGTCTGCGTCTGTCCTTACACTTACCCCTGCGTACGCCCCTGTGTCTGCTACTGTCTGCGTCTGTCCTTACACCTACCCCTGCTTACGCCCCTGTGTCTGCTACTGTCTGCGTCTGTCCTTACATCTACCCCTGCGTAAGCCCCTGAGTCTGCTACTGTCTGCGTCTGCCCTTACATCTACCCCTGCGTACGCCCCTGTGTCTGCTACTGTCTGTGTCTGTCCTTACACCTACCCCTGCTTACGCCCCTGTGTCTGCTACTGTCTGCGTCTGTCCTTACATATACCCCTGCATACGCCCCTGTGTCTGCTACTGTATGCGTCTGTCCGTACACCTACCCCTGCGTACGCCCCTGTGTCTGCAACAGTCTGCGTCTGTCGTTACATCTACCCCCGTGTATGCCCCTGTGTCTGCTACTGTCTGCGTCTGTCCTTACATCTACCCCCGCGTACGCCCCTGTGTCTGCTACTGTCTGCGTCTGTCCTTACGTCTACCCCCGTGTACGCCCCTGTGCTGCTACTGTCTGCGTCTGCCCTTACATCTACCCCTGCGTACGCCCCTGTGTCTGCTACTGTCTGCGTCTGCCCTTACGTCTACCCCCGTGTACGCCCCTGTGTCTGCTACTGTTTGCGTCTGTCCTTACATCTACCCCTGCGTACGCCCCTGTATCTGCTACTGTCTGCGTCTGTCCTTACGTCTACCCCTGCGTACGCCCCTGTATCTGCTACTGTCTGCGTCTGTCCTTACATCTACCCCTGCGTACGCCCCTGTATCTGCTACTGTCTGCGTCTGTCCTTACGTCTACCCCTGCGTACGCCCCTGTATCTGCTACTGTCTGCGTCTGTCCTTACGTCTACCCCTGCGTACGCCCCTGTGTCTGCTACTGTCTGCGTCTGTCCTTACACCTACCCCTGCTTACGCCCCTGTGTCTGCTACTGTCTGCGCCTGTCCTTACACCTACCCTTGCGTACGCCCCTGTATCTGCTACTGTCTGCGTCTGTCCTTACATCTACCCCTGCGTACGCCCCTGTGTCTGCTACTGTCTGCGTCTGTCCTTACATCTGCCCCTGCGTACGCCCGTGTGTCTGCTACTGTCTGCGTCTGTCCTTACACTTACCCCTGCGTACGCCCCTGTGTCTGCTACTGTCTGCGTCTGTCCTTACACCTACCCCTGCTTACGCCCCTGTGTCTGCTACTGTCTGCGTCTGTCCTTACATCTACCCCTGCGTAAGCCCCTGAGTCTGCTACTGTCTGCGCCTGCCCTTACATCTACCCCTGCGTACGCCCCTGTGTCTGCTACTGTCTGTGTCTGTCCTTACACCTACCCCTGCTTACGCCCCTGTGTCTGCTACTGTCTGCGTCTGTCCTTACATATACCCCTGCATACGCCCCTGTGTCTGCTACTGTATGCGTCTGTCCGTACACCTACCCCTGCGTACGCCCCTGTGTCTGCAACAGTCTGCGTCTGTCGTTACATCTACCCCCGTGTATGCCCCTGTGTCTGCTACTGTCTGCGTCTGTCCTTACATCTACCCCCGCGTACGCCCCTGTGTCTGCTACTGTCTGCGTCTGTCCTTACGTCTACCCCCGTGTACGCCCCTGTGCTGCTACTGTCTGCGTCTGCCCTTACATCTACCCCTGCGTACGCCCCTGTGTCTGCTACTGTCTGCGTCTGCCCTTACGTCTACCCCCGTGTACGCCCCTGTGTCTGCTACTGTTTGCGTCTGTCCTTACATCTACCCCTGCGTACGCCCCTGTATCTGCTACTGTCTGCGTCTGTCCTTACGTCTACCCCTGCGTACGCCCCTGTATCTGCTACTGTCTGCGTCTGTCCTTACGTCTACCCCTGCGTACGCCCCTGTATCTGCTACTGTCTGCGTCTGTCCTTACGTCTACCCCTGCGTACGCCCCTGTATCTGCTACTGTCTGCGTCTGTCCTTACGTCTACCCCTGCGTACGCCCCTGTGTCTGCTACTGTCTGCGTCTGTCCTTACACCTACCCCTGCTTACGCCCCTGTGTCTGCTACTGTCTGCGCCTGTCCTTACACCTACCCTTGCGTACGCCCCTGTATCTGCTACTGTCTGCGTCTGTCCTTACATCTACCCCTGCGTACGCCCCTGTATCTGCTACTGTCTGCGTCTGTCCTTACGTCTACCCCTGCGTACGCCCCTGTATCTGCTACTGTCTGCGTCTGTCCTTACGTCTACCCCTGCGTACGCCCCTGTGTCTGCTACTGTTTGCGTCTGTCCTTACATCTACCCCTGGGTACGCCCCTGTGTCTGCTACTGTCTGCGTCTGTCCTTACATCTACCCCTGCGTACGCCCCTGTATCTGCTACTGTCTGCGTCTGTCCTTACATCTACCCCTGCATACGCCCCTGTATCTGCTGCTGTCTGCGTCTGTCCTTACGTCTACGCCTGCGTACGCCCCTGTGTCTGCTACTGTCTGCGTCTGCCCTTACATCTACCCCTGCTTACGCCCCTGTGTCTGCTACTGTCTGCGTCTGCCCTCACATCTACCCCTGCTTACGCCCCTGTGTCTGCTACTGTCTGCGTCTGCCCTTACATCTACCCCTGCTTACGCCCCTGTGTCTGCTACTGTCTGCGTCTGTCCTTACATCTACCCCTGTGTACGCCCCTGTGTCTGCTAATGTCTGCATCTGCCCTTACGTCTACCCCCGTGTACGCCCCTGTGTCTGCTACTGTCTGCGTCTGTCCTTACACCTACCCCTGCTTACGCCCCTGTGTCTGCTACTGTCTGCGTCTGTCCTTAAATCTATACCCCTGCGTACGCCCCTGTGTCTGGTGTCTGCGTCTGTCCTTACATCTACCCCTGCGTACGCCCCTGTGTCTGCTACTGTCTGCGTCTGTCCTTACATCTACCCCTGCTTACGCCCCTGTGTCTGCTACTGTCTGCGTCTGTCCTTACATCTACCCCTGTGTACGCCCCTGTGTCTGCTACTGTCTGCATCTGCCCTTACGTCTACCCCCGTGTACGCCCCTGTGTCTGCTACTGTCTGCGTCTGTCGTTACATCTACCCTTGTGTACGCCCCTGTGTCTGCAACTGTCTGCGTCTGTCCTTAAATCTATACCCCTGCGTACGCCCCTGTGTCTGGTGTCTGCGTCTGTCCTTACATCTACCCCTGCGTACGCCCCTGTGTCTGCTACTGTCTGCGTCTGTCCTTACATCTACCCCTGCGTTCGCCCCTGTGTCTGCTACTGTCTGCGTCTGTCCTTACACCTACCCATGCGTACACCCCTGTGTCTGCTACTGTCTGCGTCTGTCCTTACATCTACCCCTGCGTAGCCCCTGTGTCTGCAACTGTCTGCGTCTGTCCTTACATCTACCCCTGCTTACGCCCCTGTGTCTGCAACTGTCTGCGTCTGTCCGTACACCTACCCCTCCGTACGCCCCTGTGTCTGCAACAGTCTGTGTCTGTCGTTACATCTACCCCGTGTACGCCCCTGTGTCTGCAACTGTCTGCGTCTGTCCTTACATCTATACCCCTCCGTACGCCCCTGTGTCTGGTGTCTGCGTCTGTCCTTACATCTACCCCTGCGTACGCCCCTGTGTCTGCTACTGTCTGCGTCTGTCCTTACATCTACCCCTGCGTACGCCCCTGTGTCTGCTTCTGTCTGCGTCTGTCCTTACACCTACCCCTGCGTACGCCCCTGTGTCTGCTACTGTCTGCGTCTGTCCTTACACCTACCCCTGCTTACGCCCCTGTGTCTGCTACTGTCTGTGTCTGTCCTTACATCTACCCCTGCGTACGCCCCTGTGTCTGCTACTGTCTGCGTCTGTTCTTACACCTACCCCTGCGTACGCCCCTGTGTCTGCTACTGTCTGCGTCTGTCCTTACACCTACCCCTGCTTACGCCCCTGTGTCTGCTACTGTCTGCGTCTGTCCTTACATCTACCCCTGCGTACGCCCCTGTGTCTGCTACTGTCTGCGTCTGTCCTTACACCTACCCCTGCGTACGCCCCTGTGTCTGCAACAGTCTGCGTCTGTCGTTACATCTACCCCCGTGTACGCCCCTGTGTCTGCTACTGTCTGCGTCTGTCCTTACGTCTACCCCCGTACGCCCCTGTGTCTGCTACTGTCTGCGTCTGTCCTTACACCTACCCCTGCTTACGCCCCTGTGTCTGCTACTGTTTGCGTCTGTCCTTACATCTACCCCTGGGTACGCCCCTGTGTCTGCTACTGTCTGCGTCTGTCCTTACATCTACCCCTGCGTACGCCCCTGTATCTGCTACTGTCTGCGTCTGTCCTTACATCTACCCCTGCATACGCCCCTGTATCTGCTACTGTCTGCGTCTGTCCTTACGTCTACCCCTGCGTACGCCCCTGTGTCTGCTACTGTCTGCGTCTGCCCTTATATCTACCCCTGCTTACGCCCCTGTGTCTGCTACTGTCTGCGTCTGCCCTTACATCTACCCCTGCTTACGCCCCTGTGTCTGCTACTGTCTGCGTCTGCCCTTACATCTACCCCTGCTTACGCCCCTGTGTCTGCTACTGTCTGCGTCTGTCCTTACATCTACCCCTGTGTACGCCCCTGTGTCTGCTACTGTCTGCATCTGCCCTTACGTCTACCCCCGTGTACGCCCCTGTGTCTGCTACTGTCTGCGTCTGTCCTTACACCTACCCCTGCTTACGCCCCTGTGTCTGCTACTGTCTGCGTCTGTCCTTACACCTACCCCTGCTTACGCCCCTGTGTCTGCTACTGTCTGCGACTGCCCTTACATCTACCCCTGCGTACACCCCTGTGTCTGGTGTCTGCGTCTGTCCTTACACCTACCCCTGCGTACGCCCCTGTGTCTGCTACTGTCTGCGTCTGCCCTTACGTCTACTCCCGTGTACGCCCCTGTGTCTGCTACTGTCTGCGTCTGTCCTTACACCTACCCCTGCTTACGCCCCTGTGGCTGCTACTGTCTGCGTCTGTCCTTACACCTACCCCTGCTTACGACCCTGTGTCTGCTACTGTCTGCGTCTGCCCTTACATCTACCCCTGCGTACACCCCTGTGTCTGGTGTCTGCGTCTGTCCTTACACCTACCCCTGCGTACGCCCCTGTGTCTGCTACTGTCTGCGTCTGCCCTTACGTCTACCCCTGTGTACGCCCATGTGTCTGCTACTGTCTGCGTCTGTCCTTACACCTACCCCTGCGTACGCCCCTGTGTCTGCTACTCTCTGCGTCTGCCCTTACATCTATCCCTGCTTACGCCCCTGTGTCTGCTACTGTCTGCGTCTGTCCTAACATCTACCCCTGCATACGCCCCTGTGTCTGCTACTGTCTGCGTCTGCCCTTACATCTACCCCTGCGTACGCCCCTGTGTCTGCTACTGTCTGCGTCTGCCCTTACATCTACCCCTGCGTACGCCCCTGTGTCTGCTACTGTCTGCGTCTGTCGTTACATCTACCCCTGCGTACGCCCCTGTGTCTGCTACTGTCTGCGTCTGCCCTTACACCTACCCCTGCTTACGGCCCTGTGTCTGCTACTGTCTGCGTCTGTCCTTACATCTACCCCCGTGTACGCCCCTGTCTCTGCTACTGTCTGCGTCTGCCCTTACGTCTACCCCCGTGTACGCCCCTGTGTCTGCTACTGTCTGCGTCTGTCCGTACATCTACCCCTGCGTACACCCCTGTGTCTGCTACTGTCTGCGTCTGTCCTTACACCTACCCCTGCTTACGCCCCTGTGTCTGCTACTGTCTGCGTCTGTCCTTACATCTACCCCTGCGTACGCCCCTGTGTCTGCAACAGTCTGCGTCTGTCCTTACACCTACCCCTGCGTACGCCCCTGTGTCTGCTACTGTCTGCGTCTGTCCTTACACCTACCCTTGCGTACGCCCCTGTGTCTGCTACTGTCTGCGTCTGTCCTTACATCTACCCCTGCGTACGCCCATGTGTCTGCTACTGTCTGCGTCTGCCCTTACACCTGCCCCTGCGTATGCCCCTGTGTCTGCTACTGTCTGCGTCTGTCCTTACATCTACCCCTGCGTACACCCCTGTGTCTGCTACTGTCTGCGTCTGTCCGTACATCTACCCCTGCGTACGCCCCTGTGTCTGCTACTGTCTGCGTCTGTCCGTACACCTGCCCCTGCGTATGCCCCTGTGTCTGCTACTGTCTGCGTCTGTCCTTACATCTACCCCTGCGTACACCCCTGTGTCTGCTACTGTCTGCGTCTGTCCGTACATCTACCCCTGCGTACGCCCCTGTGTCTGCTACTGTCTGCGTCTGTCCGTACACCTACCCCTGCTTACGCCCCTGTGTCTGCAACTGTCTGCGTCTGTCCTTACATCTTTACCCCTGCGTACGCCCCTGTGTCTGGTGTCTGCGTCTGTCCTTACACCTACCCCTGCGTACGCCCCTGTGTCTGCTACTGTCTGCGTCTGTCCTTACATCTACCCCTGCGTACGCCCATGTGTCTGCTACTGTCTGCGTCTGTCCTTACACCTACCCATGCGTACACCCCTGTGTCTGCTACTGTCTGCGTCTGTCCTTACATCTACCCCTGCGTACACCCCTGTGTCTGCTACTGTCTGCGTCTGTCCGTACATCTACCCCTGCGTACGCCCCTGTGTCTGCTACTGTCTGCGTCTGTCCGTACACCTACCCCTGCTTACGCCCCTGTGTCTGCAACTGTCTGCGTCTGTCCTTACATCTATACCCCTGCGTACGCCCCTGTGTCTGGTGTCTGCGTCTGTCCTTACACCTACCCCTGCGTACGCCCCTGTGTCTGCAACAGTCTGCGTCTGTCGTTACATCTACCCTCGTGTACGCCCCTGTGTCTGCAACTGTCTGCGTCTGTCCTTAAATCTATACCCCTGCGTACGCCCCTGTGTCTGGTGTCTGCGTCTGTCCTTACATCTACCCCTGCGTACGCCCCAGTGTCTGCTACTGTCTGCGTCTGTCCTTACATCTACCCCTGCGTTCGCCCCGTGTCTGCTACTGTCTGCGTCTGTCCTTACACCTACCCATGCGTACACCCCTGTGTCTGCTACTGTCTGCGTCTGTCCTTACATCTACCCCTGCGTACGCCCCTGTGTCTGCTACTGTCTGCGTCTGTCCTTACACCTACCCCTGCGTACGCCCCTGTGTCTGCAACAGTCTGTCGTTACATCTACCCCCGTGTACGCCCCTGTGTCTGCTGCTGTCTGCGTCTGTCCTTACATCTACCCCTGCGTACGCCCCTGTGTCTGCTACTGTCTGCGTCTGCCCTTACGTCTACCCCCGTGTACGCCCCTGTGTCTGCTACTGTCTGCGTCTGTCCTTACACCTACCCCTGCGTACACCCCTGTGTCTGCTACTTTCTGCATCTGCCCTTACATCTATCCCTGCTTACGCCCCTGTGTCTGCTTCTGTCTGCGTCTGTCCTTACATCTACCCCTGCATACGCCCCTGTGTCTGCTACTGTCTGCGTCTGCCCTTACATCTACCCCTGCGTACGCCCCTGTGTCTGCTACTGTCTGCGTCTGTCGTTACATCTACCCCTGCGTACGCCCCTGTGTCTGCTACTGTCTGCCCTTACACCTACGCCTGCTTACGCCCCTGTGTCTGCTACTGTCTGCGTCTGTCCTTACATCTACCCCCGTGTACGCCTCCGTGTCTGCTACTGTCTGCGTCTGTCCTTACACCTACCCCTGCGTACACCCCTGTGTCTGCTACTTTCTGCATCTCCCCTTACATCTATCCCTGCTTACGCCGCTGTGTCTGCTACTGTCTGCGTCTGTCCTTACACCTACCCCTGCTTACGCCCCTGTGTCTGCTACTGTCTGCGTCTGTCCTTACATCTACCCCTGCGTATGCCCCTGTGTCTGCAACAGTCTGCGTCTGTCCTTACACCTACCCCTGCGTACGCCCCTGTGTCTGCTACTGTCTGCGTCTGTCCTTACACCTACCCCTGCGTACGCCCCTGTGTCTGCTACTGTCTGCGTCTGTCCTTACATCTACCCCTGCGTACGCCCATGTGTCTGCTACTGTCTGCGTCTGCCCTTACACCTGCCCCTGCGTATGCCCCTGTGTCTGCTACTGTCTGCGTCTGTCCTTACATCTACCCCTGCTTACGCCCCTGTGTCTGCTACTGTCTGCGTCTGTCCTTACATCTACCCCTGCGTACGCCCCTGTGTCTGCTACTGTCTGCGTCTGTCTGTACACCTACCCCTGCGTACGCCCCTGTGTCTGCAACAGTCTGCGTCTGTCGTTACATCTACCCCGTGTATGCCCCTGTGTCTGCTACTGTCTGCGTCTGTCCTTACGTCTACCCCCGCGTACGCCCCTGTGTCTGCTACTGTCTGCGTCTGTCCTTACGTCTACCCCCGTGTACGCCCCTGTGCTGCTACTGTCTGCGTCTGCCCTTACATCTACCCCTGCGTACGCCCCTGTGTCTGCTACTGTCTGCGTCTGCCCTTACACCTACCCCTGCTTACGCCCCTGTGTCTGCTACTGTCTGCGTCTGTCCTTACACCTACCCCTGCTTACGCCCCTGTATCTGCTACTGTTTGCGTCTGTCCTTACATCTACCCCTGGGTACGCCCCTGTGTCTGCTACTGTCTGCGTCTGTCCTTACATCTACCCCTGCGTACGCCCCTGTATCTGCTACTGTCTGCGTCTGTCCTTACATCTACCCCTGCGTACGCCCCTGTATCTGCTACTGTCTGCGTCTGTCCTTACGTCTACCCCTGCGTACGCCCCTGTGTCTGCTACTGTCTGCGTCTGCCCTTACATCTACCCCTGCTTACGCCCCTGTGTCTGCTACTGTCTGCGTCTGCCCTTACATCTACCCCTGCTTACGCCCCTGTGTCTGCTACTGTCTGCGTCTGCCCTTACATCTACCCCTGCGTACGCCCCTGTATCTGCTACTGTCTGCGTCTGTCCTTACGTCTACCCCTGCTTACGCCCCTGTGTCTGCTACTGAGTCTGTCTGCCCTTACATCTACCCCTGCGTACGCCCCTGTGTCTGCTACTGTCTGCGTCTGTCCTTACATATGCCCCTGTCTGCTACTGTCTGCGTCTGCCCTCACGTCTACCCCTGCGTACGCCCCTGTGTCTGCTACTGTCTGCGTCTGTCCTTACATCTACCCCTGCTTACGCCCCTGTGTCTGCTACTGTCTGCGTCTGTCCTTACATCTACCCCTGCGTACGCCCCTGTGTCTGCTACTGTCTGCGTCTGTCCTTACATCTACCACAGCGTACGCCCCTGTGTCTGCTACTGTCTGCGTCTGTCCGTACATCTACCCCTGCGTTCGCCCCTGTGTCTGCTACTGTCTGCGTCTGTCCTTACATCTACCCCTGCGTACGCCCCTGTGTCTGCTACTGTCTGCGTCTGTCCTTACATCTACCCCTGCGTATGCCCCTGTGTCTGCTACTGTCTGCGTCTGCCCTTACATCTACCCTGGTGTACGTCACTGTGTCTGCTACTGTCTGCGTCTGCCCTTACATCTACCCCTGCTTATGCCCCTGTGTCTGCTACTGTCTGCGTCTGTCCTTACGTCTACCCCTGCGTACGCCCCTGTGTCTGCTACTGTTTGCGTCGGTCCTTACATCTACCCCGGTGTACACCCCGGTGTCTGCTACTGTCTGCGTCTGTCCGTACATCTACCCCTGCGTACGTCCCTGTGTCTGCTATTGTCTGCGTCTGTCCTTACATCTACCTCTGCTTACGCCCCTGTGTCTGCTACTGTCTGCGTCTGTCCTTACATCTACCCCTGCTTACGCCCCTGTCTCTCCTACTGTCTGCGTCTGTCCTTACATCTACCCCTGCTTACGCCCCTGTGTCTGCTACTGTCTGCGTCTGTCCTTATATCTACCCCTGCTTACGCCCCTGTGTCTGCTACTGTCTGCGTCTGTCCTTACATCTACCCCTGCGTACACCCCTGTGTCTGGTGTCTGCGTCTGTCCTTACACCTACCCCTGCGTACGCCCCTGTGTCTGCTACTGTCTGCGTCTGCCCTTACATCTACCCCTGCGTACGCCCCTGTGTCTGCTACTGGTTGCGTCTGTCCTTACATCTACCCCTGCTTACGCCCCTGTGTCTGCTACTGTCTGCGTCTGTCCTTACACCTACCCTTCGTACACCCCTGTGTCTGCTACTGTCTGCGTCTGCCCTTACATTTACCCCTGCGTACGCCCCTGTGTCTGCTACTGTCTGCGTCTGTCCTTACATCTACCCCTGCTTATGCCCCTTTGTCTGCTACTGTCTGCGTCTGTCCTTACATCTACCCTGCTTAAGCCCCTGTGTCTGCTACTGTCTGCGTCTGTCCTTACATCTACCCCTGCGTACTCCGCTGTGTGTGCTACTGTCTGCGTCTGCCCTTACATCTACCCCTGCTTACGCCCCTGTGTCTGCTACTGTCTGCGTCTGTCCTTACACCTACCCCTGCGTACACCCCTGTGTCTGCTACTGGTTGCGTCTGTCCTTACATCTACCCCTGCGTACGCCCCTGTATCTGCTACTGTCTGCGTCTGTGCTTACGTCTACCCCTGCGTACGCCCCTGTGTCTGCTACTGTCTGCGTCTGTCCTTACATCTACCCCTGCGTACGCCCCTGTGTCTGCTACTGAGTCTGTCTGCCCTTACATCTACCCCTGCGTACGCCCCTGTGTCTGCTACTGTCTGCGTCTGTCCTTACACCTACCCCTGCTTACGCCCCTGTGTCTGCTACTGTCTGCGTCTGTCCTTACACCTACCCCTGCTTACGCCCCTGTGTCTTCTACTGTCTGCGTCTGTCCTTACATCTACCCCTGGGGACGCCCCTGTGTCTGCTACTGTCTGCGTCTGCCCTTACATCTACCCCTGCGTACGCCCCTGTGTCTGCCACTGCCTGCGTCTGTCCTTACGTCTACCCCTGCGTACCCCCCCATGTCTGCCACTGAGTCTCTCTGTCCTTACATCTACCCCTGCGTACGCCCTTTTGTCGGCCACTGTCTGCGTCTGTCCTTACATCTACCCCCACGTATGCCCCTGTGTCTGTCACTGTGTCTGTCTGTGTCTGTCCTCACGTCTGCCCCTGTGTCTATGTTTTAAAAAGAGAGGTATTATTACCTAACACAAGGAGAACCAGCCATTCGTAGGCTTCTCACTGTTTCTTTGCTACAACATTCACACTAAAGGATAGAAGCTTTGAGAGACAGCTTGTAGTCGGAGATAGTAACCCTTTCTAGAAAAACTTTACCCCTGGACTGACTGATCTCACAGAAAAACTGAGATAATGACTCCACAAGACCTTATCCAATATGGTTTTAGCATCCAGAGACTGCACCCTCACAACAAGTGGGGGACCTCTAGTCATCCATAGGACATCCTGGTCCTTCTCTCCTAGCATCTTTACGACCCCACACAGGAGCCCCCCGCCACCTCCCTCTCTCAACTTGCAAAACAGCCTCCTTCATGTAAGGTCCCGAGCGCCCAACCCTCCCAGCGCTTCCTAGAAGGGGCCCAGAGCACATCACCTTGGGTCCCCCCAACCCACCTGTCCCAGCCTCCCTGGTCACCGCAGCACACAATGCGTGATGGAGCCTTGCACACACCCAGAGCTGCCACAGTCAAACGTGCAGTACATCTGTTCATAGCACTAGACTGAGAGCTATTTATTAAATCTGTTATTACCTCTAAGAATAGTGATATGAACGGATGTACTAAATAAAGTGAAACACTCCTGCAAGTGAAAAGCGGGCAAAGGGAGCACTTTAATGACCAAATATTACATGCTCTAAACAGACACTATGGTGGTCATTGTGACACTGGCGGTCTTTTGACCACCAGGGTAAATGTGGCGGTCCCACCACCAACAGGCTGGCGGTGCAGACCACCACATTATGAGTGTGGCGGTTTAGCCTCTACCGACCTGCCACATCTCCACTTATACCACGATGACTATCAGAACCACCGGGCCAGAGATAATCATCTCTGACCCAGCGGTCCACAGAAGACTACCGGTGGTATTAGGAGCCAGCTTTCCATCATGGTTTCCGCTGCGGTAGCACTGCCACGAAAACCATGGCAGAAAGGCCCCCTTCAGCAAGCACTAGACCCCCCTCCCCGCATACATGCACACAGACACCCACACGTACCACACATACACCTATTCACCTACCCTTACATACATGCATCCCCTCACACGCATCTATACACGCATTCACAACATTCAAACACTCATTCAGACATGCATCCGTACACGCATTCACAACAACATTCATACACGCGTACAAGCATGCATACTCACACCCATTCAAGCATGCATACTCATACCCATCCAAACATGCATACACACTTACATGCAGACACGCACTCACTTCAAAATTCAGACACGCATACACACATTCATGCACACACGCAGACAGCACACACTCACACACACACACAAAACATCCCCCACCCTCCCATACCCCTCCCCTATCGGACGATCACCTTACCTGGTCTGGGGAGAAGGTCATCCGACATGGAACGGGATGGGTCGCTTCAACCGCTGGCAGCGCCCAGCCAGCAGGACACCGCCAGGCCGTATTATGGCCCATAATTTGGCGGGCAGTGTCCAACTGGCAAGGCGGGGCAGGCCGGCCCCGGGAGTGAAACTGCCAGAGCGCCTCCGCCCCCAGTACAACTACTGCCAGATTTACACCCAGTGTGGCGGAAATCCGTCTGTAACGGTAATAAGGTGGACGGGAGACCGCCAGCGGCTTTGGCAGTCTTCACGGAAGACCGCCAAAGTCATAATGAGGGCCTATATGTGTGCTGAGGCATGCACAGTGAATGTATTTACAGTATACACGTGGCTCGAGGTTCCAGTCTCATGACTCTGTCACCTCGCATCACATGCCCACAGTTCTTTGCAGACTGCAACCAACACCCTTTCCCAGCACGTCATAGGTGAAGAGTTTTTGAAGGGCCTCGCCTGCAGCCTGTTGAATGATTGACAGACTGTCCCCAGAATGCAGGGCTTGTGCCCTATACGCTGATGGCGTCATGAATGGAAGGTCTTAGAACTCCAAAAATTGCAGGCCAGAGCTGGCACAGCCCATAGCCTGCTTAAAATTTGAATAGAAATAAAAAAGTTGTGTTGCACATGCTCACTAGAGCATGTGTCCCTCACAGTAATGCCTGGCCGCCTGACTCGTCTCAGCAAGAATGGGAGTAGCCAGGCACCGAGGGCAGCACGTGTCATGGGCTTAAAGCACTTTTTTTTATTAATTACGAAACTACTTATGTGGATGGTAATTGTTCTTGACAATTACCATCCACATAACTATGAAATCGATGTGGGCGGAGCTCTGGCACCCTCTAGTGGCAGCCACTGCTGACTTCTACCGTCATCAAATTGCTCCAGGGAGAGACCCTCACACTCATTCTATCTCAGTGGCAAAACCTCCCTGAGACCAAGGGACATTCCCAGACTCCCTCTAGACAGGCCAGGTCCATCCCCTTCTAAAGAAGCAATCTCTGGACTCCGTCGCCCTCATCAACCTCTGCCCTTCTGCACACCTTCCAATCAGAAGGGCAGCCGTCAATAAAGTAATCACCTTCCAGCTGCGGGAGCGCATCCGCAAGAATAATCTTTTACAGTTCAGGCTATCAGGCACCAGCCCACACTGCAGCACTGAGACAGCCACAATCAGAGTAGAGAAGAAAGCCCTCCGCCTCAACAAGAGGAACAACTCCTGCCTCCTGGTCCTGACTGATCCACTCTGCAGCCTCAACAAAGTCAACCACCCACAGCTCAGATCCACACCCTGACTACCTGCCTGAGATTTTCAGGCACTATCGTGAAATGGTTCACATCCCACCTCATCAACCAGCACCACCTGGGACGAATACATGCCAGAAGATCACAGACAATCCCCATACCTTTTTGAGAGCCCCAGGTCTCCATCCTCTCTTCCATCATCTTTAACTTCTACATGGAATCCACTGGATCCACTGTTGTGGACACTGGTGTCAAGGTCTATCAATACGCAAATAGCACCCTACTCAATTTAAAAATATACTCAAACATCAACAAACAGAGATTCAAATCAGGAGGTAAACCCATTCAAATCTGGATGTTATCTTACTTTCCAAAGCTAAACCTCACAAACACTGAAATTCTGCTGTTTGCCAGCAGCACAAATCTACCCTATATCTAAGCCTGGCTCTCCATCTTAAACCTAACATGCTTTGTTCACCCTTAGCTGACAAACCATGCAAACTCCCTGGTATCCACCCTCAACACTGGCCTCTCATTCAAGCAACACATCGCCAGGAACACCAAGGCCACCTGGTTCCAACTCTTCTTCTTGACAAAAGTGAAGCCAACTGACCACACCATAGTCCTCTTCCAGCAGGAGGGAGGCAATGCCTTGATCAACTGGCTCCCCAATGCCACCATAGCTGCTGCAAAACATGGCTACATGTAGAAGGATGGCTCATTGTGCGTTTGAATAACATTGATCACATCACCCCTATGTTTAAAGAGCTACACTGATTCCCAGTTCCAGCCCAGATCATCTTCAAGACCACCTGCATCGCTTAGACATCCCTCAACAAGACCCCAGACTGTTATGCGGATAATACTTCAGTAATAAGGCTGCATGTTTAGGTGGCAGAACAGCAAAGTGAAGGAAACTGAGTCTATCCACAAGCTGAGAAGCTGCCGGCCTAACTCCTCGTAGCTCACAGTGCCTCGCCCAAACCGCCAAACCCACTGGGGGTAAGTAGTGATTATGGAACCTGAACATGACACTCTGCGTCCCCAGGGAGCCGAGAAACAGATGTCACCCTTTTCGTCCTATTACTCATGCATGCCAAGGTCAGGCAAGCAAGATGCGAGCTACGCTTTTGATACATTTATTGAAACAATTGCGATCTGGCATGTAAAGAGTGAGATGCGATAATTAGGCAGATGAAACAAAGCAAGATGATCAGCATTATCAACATGGTAAAGAGGATGAATAATCCAAACATTATGTATATACTAGAGGTTCCGAACTGTCCCTATGTCTACGTCGAGAGGATAGCGGATGTACCCTTCTTCCTGACCCAGTCTAAGGTATTAGCCTCAGCCCCCATACCCGGAGATAATGTCAGGAATCACTCTGTGGTGTAGATGCCAACCTTCTCAGGAGGCTGGTAGAGCAACGCCAGCCACAGTACATGTCACGCAGCATGTGTCCCAGGACCGTTGTGGCTGGAATGCCCTCTGCCCTCCTTGGGTCATTGCAAGGTCTATATAATAAGCCATATCACCTCAGGGATACAGTTCTGATGTAATGCAGTGTCAGGGTGGTATCAGCTGTCTCCTGAACGGGCAACTCAAACTAGCATATCGTGTACAGTCTACTCTGACCTTGGACAGAAAGTACTGATTATATGCCATGCAAAGGCTAACTAAACAAGCAGTTTAATTCTCACTTTCCTAGAATAAGAGCAAGCTGATAAAAATATCTAAAAATCAATACTAGAAAAAATGAAGCTAAAATAGAGGTGACCGACTGGAGTGCTAGAGGTCCTCAGTACAAGACTACAGTGCAAACAATCCTGTTACATCTAGGGGACAGCGCCAGTCCAAGAGCCTGGATATCGCCAGTCTGGAGAAAAAACATTACATAAAGGAAATGAAACAAAAGGCAAGCTGACTCCATTTATGCTCCAGGCTGTGGACCGGCATCCCCATGGACACCAGCTCAGCACCGACTCGCCCTCAATTCAGAAAAAAGCTGAATAGACATCTCTTCAAGGAGCACTACCTCTGGACTGACAGTTCTTCCCCTGACATTCCCCTAATGATTAGATTTCACAGGAGGGCCTATCCCCAGTTCAGTGCTCCGCTTATCTTAAGCTAGATTCAGCCTATACAAGTACCAAACATACACACATAAGTGAGAAAATCACATGGCAAGAGCTACCATGGAGCATACAGACTCACACCTTAAATAATTAAAGATATCTTCGGGTTGCAAATGTCTTATAGACTCAAGCTTTGAGATAGCAGTGCCATCCATCCGGTTGCAGAGACCTTAAAGGTTCAGGCCTAGAGCTAACTTACATATTACACACATATTTTACAGGGTCAGGGCTTGGACAAGACAGCTTCCTCTCAGAGTATTTATTTACAGACTCAGGTGCTTTAGACTGAAGAAAGCTCTCCCAGGTAACACTGGTCTTACCGTCTGAGGATCATCTCTTGGTTTATGTGGCCCATATGGTTTCTGGACCCAGACAGCAACCCTGTCTCTCTGGTTACACAGATCATACGAGAGTAACCCCCTCCCCACCCATACAAAGACCTTACAGACTAAGCCATCAAAAAGCAGAGCCGTCCCTTAGGCTACATACATCTTCGAGTCTTAGTTGTCAGGTAGCAGAGCTCTCCTGCAGACCTTTTGAAGTCTGACCCTGTGACCTACATGTCCCCTCACTGACTCACTCTTTTGATGCTGTCTCTTTGTGCCTCAGCAGGAGTGTGGGAAGCCAGAGGATGGAAGTGCTGGGGGTAGACCCTGTCCGTCAGAGGACAGCAGCACCCCCACCAACAAGGTATAAGCATCTGATGATGAGAGAGGGACAGAGTGCAGTCTAGCCAGAGTGAATGTTAGAGAGATGGGGCATAAAGACACTGCAAGAGACAGACAGGGAGAGATGGAAGGGGCAGGGGGTGAGTGAGAGACTGTTAGAGAGATGGGGTATGAAGAAACTGCAGGAGAGAGATGGGGAGTAAGAGATGGGGTGGGGAGAGTGAGAGAATGAAAGAGAGATGAGGTATATACAGAGTCTGCAAGAGAGAGACAGGGAGAGAGAGAGAAGGTGGGTGAGTGAGAGAATGAGAGACAATGAGGAGTGAGAAAATGAAGGAGTCAAAGAGTGGAGTAAGGAAGAGAGAGTGCAATAATGACAGGGGCAAAGATCGTGGGAGAGAGTGAAAAAGAGACATACGCAGGGGTGTGCGGAGTCGATGTGGTTCAGCCTGTCCTTAGTGGGAATGTCTCCGTTTTTCTGGCTGGATGTGTCAAGCTTAACAGGTATACATGTGCAAGCATCCCAATCCTCTCTCTGTGAAATTACAGGATAAAATACCCTGTGTAGGCCTCCTGTCAAGATATTCAAGATCCGTCCTGACAACTCATTCAGTGCTATCTTTTTTTTTTTCTTAAAAAGTAACTTTGATGACGCCTTCATCAAAGGCATCTGAAAACTTTCTAAACTGGACAAGGTATCATTGACAGAAATATTTCATTCTCTTCGTCTGAGTGTTGGGAAAATACTGGACAAAAAATTTGCTTGAACCACATCACATGTTCTTTGTATCAGATGAAAACGTTTGACAATTGATAGTGTCCAAGAATAAATCATATGCCTCATCTGAGTGTAGACATGAGTCTAGATGAGATGTGAGGTCCATGGTATCTCACGCTCTTCAACTGAGTGTAGGACATGAGTCTGCATGAGATGTGAGGTCCACTGTATCTCACGCTCTTCACCTGAGTGTAGGACATGAGTCTAGATGAGATGTGAGGTCCATGGTATCTCATGCTCTTCACCTGAGTGTAGGACATGAGTCTAGATGAGATGTGAGGTCCATGGTATCTCATGCTCTTCACCTGAGTGTAGGACATGAGTCTAGATGAGATGTGAGGTCCATGGTATCTCATGCTCTTCACCTGAGTGTAGGACATGAGTTTAGATGAGATGTGAGGTCCACTGTATCTCATGCTCTTCACCTGAGTGTAGGACATGAGTCTGCATGAGATGTGAGGTCCATGGTATCTCATGCTCTTCACCTGAGTGTAGGACATGAGTCTGCATGAGATGTGAGGTCCATGGTATCTCATGCTTTTCACCTGAGTGTAGGACATGAGTTTAGATGAGATGTAAAGTCCATTGGCATATTTATACTCTGTTTGCGCCGGAATTGCGTCGTTTTTTTTTACGCAATTCCGACGCAAAACTAACTCCATATTTATACTTTGGCGTTAGACGCGTCTAGCGCCAAAGTCCATGGAGTTTGCGTCATTTTTTAGCGTGGACACCTACTTTGCGTTAATGATATGCAAGGAAGGCGTTCCCGTCAAAAAAATCGACTCCGAGGCATGTGCGCCGTATTTACACTCCCGTGCAAAATTCATGCCCGGGAGTGGGCGGGTCAAAAAAAATGACGTACGGCCGCTTTTGCGCCGTTTTTTTGCGCCTGCAAAAGGCAGGCGTTAAGGGACCTGTGGGCTCTGAAGGAGCCCAGAGGTGCCCTCCCATGCCCCCAGGGACCCCCCCTGTCACCCTTGCCCACCCCAGGAGGACACCCAAGGCTGGAGGGGCCCATCCCAGGGACATTAAGGTAAGTTCAGGTAAGTATTATTTTTTATTTTTTTTGTGGCATAGGGGGGCCTGATTTGTGCCCCCCTACATGCCACTATGCCCAATGACCATGCCCAGGGGACAGAAGTCCCCTGGGCATGGCCATTGGGCAAGGGGGCATGACTCCTGTCTTTGCTAAGGCACCAGGCAGCGCCGGCGGCTAACGCCGGCTAACGTCATTGATTAAATACGGCGCCCGCATGGCGCTTCAGAATGGCGTTAGCCAGTGCTAATCTTTTGACGCAAAACTGCGTTAGCGCAGTTTGGCGTCAAAAATTATAAATATGGCCCTCAATTTCATTACAGTTGTATGTGTTAAGCACTAAGGCCCATATTTATACTTTTTTTGCACCGTTTTGAGATGCAAAAGCGGTGCAAACTTACAAAATACAATTGCCTAATGGGCATCCAGGCGAGTGGATGGCCATTTGTTCTATCTCTTGGACTGAGTTCCTGCCCAAAGATGGCATTGCTAAGCCCAGGGGAGGGTGGTCCTAGCTCTAGATTGGTGCGGGCTGGAGAGCCCCCAGTGAAAACAAGATACCACTAACGGGGACCACGGAGTGAGTAGAGCTACTGAACTAGATTTGAAAAGTGTAAGGAAGAGCTGGGTGCCTTCATGCCCATATAGTGTCCGGAGTGCAGCCCTTGACGTTCTTGTGTCCTCTGTTTACTGCAGGGAACCAGCTCTGTTGTAACAGCCTCTGTGGACCACAAGGAGAGGTGTGTCAAGATGCCCCCAAAAGGAGGTACAGGGCACAGCCAAGTAGTGGTTGCGAGGTGACTGACCCTGGCGAATGATCGCAGATGTTAAAGGAAGAGAGAGAACCTGGTATTCCTTAGTGAATTTCATCTCTTGTGGGTAGAGTAGCTCTACTGATCCGAGGCGAGTGATGCTACCGAAGGCCAGAGAGCCTGAGATAGAAACAGGGTTTTTTGAGGCAGCAGTGTTCTTCCACAAGAACCCAGATGGAAACACAGTTTGAGGAAGCACATCCCAGGGAGGCAGTTCTGACCCAGGGGAAAGCTCCAGTCATGGGCACCTTGGAACTAGAAGCCTCTCTGTGGCCAGAGAACAAGAGAAATGGTCAAAGGCTTGGAAGCCCCATCCACACAGATATCAGGGACAGAGTTACAAGACAGGAACAGTGCCTCATGAGACCCAGAGATGAGCAAGTCAGGTTGCTTTACATCCATCGAAGACCTTTCATAATAACACAAAAACAATTTTACCAAGGATGGAACTGGAGCTCAAGTTAGAGAGCTGTCATCCCCTCTGCCCCTCCAAACATGGTCGCTCCAGTACCGTGCTTCCTAAGACGTGATGTGCTGCAGTAGGCAGCAGAACCTTAGCTGTCAATGAGGACTGGCGACTGACCATAAAAGGCCTGAGAAGGAAATCGCCAGAGGCTGCTGGAGCTGGGACCATCCTGAAGTTCTGCAATCTGTCCCCAGAGATCTTTCAAGATGCTCAGTGTCCCCCCAGAGTTACTACAAGTACCTGTTCCTGTCCCCATCCCCGGGTGCACCCTGAGAGGTTCATGGTATTCCTAGGCTTGTCCTGAGAGGCTGTATCTGTCATCATGAATGCCCTCAGTGCCTAGTCCTGTGTCCAGGGCTGCACTGAGTGGATAACCTGCCCATGATGTCAGTCCTGTAAGTTTTGAGTGAGTGGATCTGTCACCAGGGATGTGCTGAGTGGCTGTGTCTGTCCCAACGAATGCATTGCATGCATGTTCCTGTACTAGGGATGTCCTGAGGTCCCATAGCTGTACCTAGGCATGTCCAGAGTGTGAGTTCTTGCCTTCAGGCATGTCCTGAGAGTATGTTCCTATCTTCTGTGATGCCCCGAGAGGCTGCGCCTGATCGCCTGAGCAGCTGTGCCTGTGTGCAGAGATGCCATGGGTGGATGTGCTTGTCCCCTGGGGATGCCCTGAGGTGGTCATGTTTGTCACCTGTGATGTCCTGGACATGTGATGTCCTGGGTAATCACGTGTCACCGGCGATGTCCCGGGTAGTCATGTTCATTGGGTGTGATGTCCTGGGAAGTCATGTTTGTCACCTGTGATGTCCTGGGTAGTCATTTTTGTGGCCTGTGATGCCATGGGCATTCATGTTTGTCGCCTGCGATGTCCTGGACAGTCATGCGTGTGGCCTGTGATGTCCTGGGTAATCATGATTGTCAACAGTGATGTCCTGGGTAGTCATGTATGCTGCTTGTGATGTCCTGGACAGTCATGTGTGTTTTCTGTGATGTCCTGGGTAGTCATGTTTGTTGGGTGTGACGTCCTGGGTAGTCATGTTTGTCGCCTGTGATGTCCTGGGTAGTCATGGTTGTCCCCGGGGGAGCCCGAGAGGATGCGCCTGCCACCAGTGATGTCCTTTAGGTTGTACCTGTCCCAGGAATGCTCTGAGATGCCATCACTTGCCCTGTCTGCTTCCTAGGTGGAGGTGGTGTTCTGGCTCCTATCCATGTTGGCCACCAGAGACAAGGATGAGATGGCACGCACACTGCTCGCCATGTCCAGCTCCCAGGACAGCTGCCAGGCCATGCGCAAGTCTGGCTGCCTTCCACTCCTCATTCAGATCCTGCACGATGCAGACCGCGATGCTGGAGGCTTGGAACCCCTTGTTTCGGCAGCGCCAACCACCGACCGAGGCAGCAGTGGTGGCAGTAAGGATGCCCGCATGCATGCCAACGCTGCTCTACACAACATCATCTTCTCACAGTCGGATGAAGGCCAGGCCAAGAGAGAGATGCGTGTCCTGCACGTCCTGGAGCAGATCCGCTCCTACTCCGAGACCTGCTGGGATTGGCTGGAGGCCCAGGAGAGGCAAAGCGGAGGAGGGAGACGGACAGAGGGGAGTACTGGTGAGTACTTACTGTGAGGAGGAGGGAAGAGACCAAGGGTAGTACTGGTGGGAACCACACTCAAGAAGGGAAGATGACAGAGGGCTGCGCTTGGGAGTACCACAGTGAGGAGAAGGAAAGAGTCTAGAGGATAAGACTGGTGAGTACCACCTCTGGTAAGGAGGGAAGATGGCAGAGGGCCTAAAGGGGAGTACTGCCAAAAGCAAAAGGAAATAGGCAGGGCTGGTGCGGACCATTCTCAAAGGGGAGGGAAGAGACCAGAGAGTAGGGCTGGTGCTTTCATCCCTAAGGAAGGAATAGGTAAGAGGGTTGGGCTGCTGCGGACCATTCACAAGGAGGTGGGAAGAGACCATAGAGTAGGACAGGTGCTTTCTTTCCTCGGGGGAAAAGGTGTGAGGGCAGGGCTGGTGCGGACCATTCAAAAGGTGGAGGGAAGAGACCAGAGAGTAGGACTGGTGCCTCCTTCCCTAGGGGGGAATAGGTGTGAGGGCAGGGCTGGTGCGGACCACTCACAAGGAGGAGGGAAGAGACCAGACACTAGGACTGGTGCCTCCTTCCCTAGGGGGGAATAGGTATGAGGGCAGGGCTGGTGCGGACCATTCACAAGGAGGAGGGAAGAGACCAGAGAGTAGGGCTGGTGCTTTCATCCCTAAGGGAGGAATACGTAAGAGGGCAGGGCTGGTGCAGACCATTCACAAGGAGGAGGGAAGAGACCAGACACTAGGACTGGTGGCTTCTTCCCTAGGGGGGAGATAGGTGTGAGGGCAGGGCTGGTGCGGACCACTCACAAGGAGGAGGGAAGAGACCAGACACTAGGACTGGTGCCTTCTTCCCTAGGGGGAATAGGTATGAGGGCAGGGCTGGTGCGGACCATTCAGAAGGAGGAGGGAAGAGACCAGAGAGTAGGGCTGGCGCCTTCATCCCAGGGGGGATAGGTGTGAGGGTAGGGCTGGTGCGGACCATTCACAAGGAGGAGGGAAGAGACCAGACCCTAGGACTGGTGCCTTCTTCCCTAGGGGGAATAGGTATGAGGGCAGGGCTGGTGCAGACCATTCACAAGGAGGAGGGAAGGGGCGTTGGAGAAGAAGGAAGGGATGTTGGAGAGAGGAAGGAAGGGGTGTTGGAGAGGAAGGAAGGGGTGTTGTTGGAGAGAGGAAGGAAGGGGTGTTGGAGAGAGGAAGGAAGGGGTGTTGGAGAGGAAGGAAGGCGTGTTGGAGAGAGGAAGGAAGGGGTGTTGGAGAGAGGAAGGAAGGGGTGTTGGAGAGAGGAAGGAAGGGGTGTTGGATAGAGGAAGGAAGGGGTGTTGGAGAGAGGAAGAAATGGGTGTTGGAGAGGAAGGAAGGGGTGTTGGAGAGAGGGAGGGAGGGGTGTTGGAGAGAGAGGAAGGAAGGGGTACTGGAGAAAGTAAGGAAGGGGTGTTGGAGAGAAAGGAAGGGGTATTGCAGAGAGGAAGGAAGGGGTACTGGAGAGAGTAAGGAAGGGGTGTTGGAGAGAGGAAGGAAGGGGTGTTGGAGAGAGGAAGGAAGGGGTGTTGGAGAGAGGAAGGATGGGGTGTTGGAGAGAGGAAGGAAGGGGTGCTGGAGAGAGGAAGGAAGGGGTGTTGGAGAGGAAGGAAGGGATGTTGGAGAGAGGAAGGAAGGGGCATTGGAGAGAGGAAGGAAGGGGCATTGGAGAGAGGAAGGAAGGGGCGTTCGAGAGAGGAAGGAAGGGGTGTTGGAGAAGAAAGAAGGGGTGTTGGAGAGAGGAAGGAAGGGGTGATGGAGAGACGAAGGTAGGGGTGTTGGAGAGAGGATGGAAGGGGCGTTGGAGAGAGGTAGGAAGGGGTGTTGGAGAGAGAGGAAGGAAGGGGTACTGGAGAAAGTAAGGAAGGGGTGTTGGAGAGAAAGGAAGGGGTATTGCAGAGAGGAAGGAAGGGGTACTGGAGAGAGTAAGGAAGGGGTGTTGGAGAGAGGAAGGAAGGGGCATTGGAGAGAGGAAGGAAGGGGTGTTGGAGAGAGGAAGGATGGGGTGTTGGAGAGAGGAAGGAAGGGGTGCTGGAGAGAGGAAGGAAGGGGTGTTGGAGAGGAAGGAAGGGATGTTGGAGAGAGGAAGGAAGGGGCATTGGAGAGAGGAAGGAAGGGGCGTTCGAGAGAAGAAGGAAGGGGTGTGGAGAGGAAGGAAGGGGTGTTGGAGAAGAAAGAAGGGGTGTTGGAGAGAGGAAGGAAGGGGTGATGGAGAGACGAAGGTAGGGGTGTTGGAGAGAGGAAGGAAGGGGCGTTGGAGAGAGGAAGGAAGGGGTAGTGGAGAGAGGAAGGAAGGGGCGTTGGAGAGAGGAAGGAAGGGGCATTGGAGAGAGGAAGGAAGGGGCGTTGGAGAGAGGAAGGAATGGGCATTGGAGAGAGGAAGGAAGGGGAATTGGAGAGAAGAAGGAAGGGGTGTTGGTAAGAGGATGAAGCAATGTTGGAGAGAAAGGAAGGGTTGTTGGAGAGGGGAAGTACCTGGTATTGGAGAGAGGGGGGGACGGGGTGCTGGAGAGAGGAAGGAAGGGGTGTTGGAGAGAGGAAGGAAGGGGTATTGGAGAGAGGAAGGAAAGGGTGTTGGAGAGGAAGGAAGGGGTGTTGGAGAGAGGAAGGAAGGGGTGCTGGAGAGAGGAAGGAAGGGGTGTTGGAGAGAGGAAGGAAGGGGTGCTGGAGAGAGGAAGGAAGGGGTGTTGGAGAGAGGAAGGAAGGGGTGCTGGAGAGAGGAAGGAAGGGGTGTGGAGAGGAAGGAAGGGGTGTTGGAGAAGAAAGAAGGGGTGTTGGAGAGAGGAAGGAAGGGGTGATGGAGAGACGAAGGTAGGGGTGTTGGAGAGAGGAAGGAAGGGGCGTTGGAGAGAGGAAGGAAGGGGTAGTGGAGAGAGGAAGGAGGGGGCGTTGGAGAGAGGAAGGAAGGGGCATTGGAGAGAGGAAGGAAGGGGCGTTGGAGAGAGTAAGGAAGGGGTACTGGAGAGAGTAAGGAAGGCGTATTACATAGGTTCTTGAAGGTCTGATGGGATATATTGCTCTTTCCCACTCCAGCGCCAGTTTCCATCGAGCCCCAGATCTGCCAGGCCATGTGTGCCGTCATGAAGTTGTCTTTTGATGAAGAGTACCGGAGGGCAATGAACGAGTTAGGTATGTACCCTGCTACAGGACAGACGTGAGATTGCATTTACTACTAGCATCCAGTACTGAGGAAGCAATGAGTGCTATGGGTCAACCCTGAGCAAGTAGGGAGTTCTACAGGGCTGTCCTGAAGGGACAACAAGTACTACAGGCTGAAGGGAGTAAGCAATGAGTACTATTGCCTCACCCTGGCTGACTAGTGAGTACTACAGGGCTGTCATGGAGGAACAAAGTACCACAGACCTTTGCCAAATGGGCCAGTACCACATACCTGCCTTGAGTTAGCAGTGAGCACTACAGGCCAAAGTGGGTACTGACTACTATCCCAGGTGAGCTGTGAATAGTACGGGCGTTCCTACCCTGTGGGAGCAATGAATAATCTGTGCCTGTTGTAACTTATACAGTGCTGAAGGGATTCCAACAATAGCGCCTCCTCAGTCAGCCTAATGTTTGCAACCAGTGGTAGCGGCTCACGCTCTTATGCCCCAGGGCTGTCGTAGCAGATACTCAGGGAAAGGCCACGGTAGAGGCTGAGTAATGATAGAAGCAGCATTAGTCTCCATTGCTGATTAAGCCGAAGCCAGTCCCTTTTTGCAAGGGTGAGTTTGTGTGTGCGTGTCTGTATGTTATGAACATTTATAGAGTGCATAGCTACCCGAAGGCCTTGCAGCGCTATACAGAAAAACCTTTGAATATACGGCTTTGGGACAAAAACTAAAATAACCAAGTTTTCAATAGCTGCTGGAACAACAGTACATGGCTGGTTTGACGTAGATTCAGTGGTAATGAATCCCGCACTCTAGCTCCACGATACGATACTGATCTTCCTCCTCATTTGGCCTTTTGTTATTGGGGGAGTGTAGGAGGCTGGACTGGCTTGTAGTGAGTACCAAGGGGTACTTGCACCTTGCACCAGGCCCAGTTATCCCTTATTAGTGTATAGGGTGTCTAGCAGCTTAGGCTGATAGATAATGGTAGCTTAGCAGAGCAGCTTAGGCTGAACTAGGAGACGTGTGAAGCTACTACAGTACCACTTAGTGTCATATGCACAATATCATAAGAAAACACAATACACAGTTATACTAAAAAAAAGGTACTTTATTTTTATGACAATATGCCAAAGTATCTCAGAGTGTACCCTCAGTGAGAGGATAGAAAATATACACAAGATATATATACACAATAGCAAAAATATGCAGTATAGTCTTAGAAAACAGTGCAAACAATGTATAGTTACAATAGGATGCAATGGGGAAACATAGGGATAGGGGCAACAAAAACCATATACTCCAAAAGTGGAATGCGAACCACGAATGGACCCCAAACCTATGTGACCTTGTAGAGGGTCGCTGGGACTATTAGAAAATAGTGAGGGTTAGAAAAATAACCCTCCCCAAGACCCTGAAAAGTGAGTGCAAAGTGCACTAAAGTTGCCCTAAGGACAAAATAGTCGTGTTAGAGGAATAATGCAGGAAAGACACAAACCAGCAATGCAACAACTGTGGATTTCCAATCTAGGGTACCTGTGGAACAAGGGGACCAAGTCCAAAAGTCACAAGCAAGTCGGAGATGGGCAGATGCCCAGGAAATGCCAGCTGCGGGTGCAAAGAAGCTTCGACTGGACAGAAGAAGCTGAGGTTTCTGCAGGAACGAAAAGGGCTAGAGACTTCCCCTTTGGTGGACGGATCCCTCTCGCCGTGGAGAGTCGTGCAATAGTGTTTTCCCGCCGAAAGGACGCTAACAAGCCTTGCTAGCTGCAAATCGTGCCGTTAGCATTTTTGGACGCTGCTGGGTCCCAGGAGGGACCAGGAGGTCGCAAATTGGACCTGAAGAGAGAGGGGACGTCGAGCAAGACAAAGAGCCCTCACTGAAGCAGGTAGCACCCGGAGAAGTGCCAGAAACAGGCACTACAAGGATGCGTGAAACGGTGCTCGCCGAAGTTGCACAAAGGAGTCCCACGTCGCCGGAGACCAACTTAGAAAGTCGTGCAATGCAGGTTAGAGTGCCGTGGACCCAGGCTTGGCTGTGCACAAAGGATTTCCGCCGGAAGTGCACAGGGGCCGGAGTAGCTGCAAAGTCGCGGTTCCCAGCAATGCAGCCCAGCGAGGTGAGGCAAGGACTTACCTCCACCAAACTTGGGCTGAAGAGTCACTGGACTGTGGGGGTCACTTGGACAGAGTCGCTGGATTCGAGGGACCTCGCTCGTCGTGATGAGAGGAGACCCAAGGGACCGGTAATGCAGCTTTTTGGTGCCTGCGGTTGCAGGGGGAAGATTCCGTCGACCCACGGGAGATTTCTTCGGAGCTTCTGGTGCAGAGAGGAGGCAGACTACCCCCACAGCATGCACAAGCAGGAAAACAGTTGAGAAGGCAGCAGGATCAGCGTTACAGAGTTGCAGTAGTCGTCTTAGCTACTTTGTTGCAGTTTTGCAGGCTTCCAGCGCGGTCAGCAGTCGATTCCTTATCAGAAGGTGAAGAGGGAGATGCAGAGGAACTCGGATGAGCTCTTGCATTCGTTATCTGAAGTTTCCCCAGAGACAGAGACCCTAAATAGCCAGAAAAGAGGGTTTGGCTACCTAGGAGAGAGGATAGGCTACTAACACCTGAAGGAGCCTATCAGCAGGAGTCTCTGACGTCACCTGGTGGCACTGGCCACTCAGAGCAGTCCAGTGTGCCAGCAGCACCTCTGTTTCCAAGATGGCAGAGGTCTGGAGCACACTGGAGGAGCTCTGGACACCTCCCAGGGGAGGTGCAGGTCAGGGGAGTGGTCACTCCCCTTTCCTTTGTCCAGTTTCGCGCCAGAGCAGGGCTAAGGGGTCCCCTGAACCGGTGTAGACTGGCTTATGCAGAATTGGGCACATCTGTGCCCAAGAAAGCATTTCCAGAGGCTGGGGGAGGCTACTCCTCCCCTGCCTTCACACCATTTTCCAAAGGGAGAGGGTGTAACACCCTCTCTCAGAGGAAGTTCTTTGTTCTGCCATCCTGGGCCAGGCCTGGCTGGACCCCAAGAGGGCAGATGCCTGTCTGAGGGGTTGGCAGCAGCAGCAGTTGCAGTGAAACCCCAGGAAGGGCAGTTTGGCAGTACCAGGGTCTGTGCTACAGACCACTGGGATCATGGGATTGTGCCAACTATGCCAGGATGGCATAGAGGGGGCAATTCCATTATCATAGACATGTTACATGGCCATATTCGGAGTTACCATTGTGAAGCTACATATAGGTAGTGACCTATATGTAGTGCACGCGTGTAATGGTGTCCCCGCACTCACAAAGTCCGGGGAATTGGCCCTGAACAATGTGGGGGCACCTTGGCTAGTGCCAGGGTGCCCTCACACTAAGTAACTTTGCACCTAACCTTTACCAGGTAAAGGTTAGACATATAGGTGACTTATAAGTTATTTAAGTGCAGTGTAAAATGGCTGTGAAATAACGTGGACGTTATTTCACTCAGGCTGCAGTGGCAGGCCTGTGTAAGAATTGTCAGAGCTCACTATGGGTGGCAAAAGAAATGCTGCAGCCCATAGGGATCTCCTGGAACCCCAATACCCTGGGTACCTCAGTACCATATACTAGGGAATTATAAGGGTGTTCCAGTAAGCCAATGTAAATTGGTAAAATTGGTCACTAGCCTGTTAGTGACAATTTGGAAAGAAATGAGAGAGCATAACCACTGAGGTTCTGATTAGCAGAGCCTCAGTGAGACAGTTAGTCACTACACAGGTAACACATTCAGGCACACTTATGAGCACTGGGGCCCTGGTGAACAGGGTCCCAGTGACACATACAACTAAAACAACATATATACAGTGAAAAATGGGGGTAACATGCCAGGCAAGATGGTACTTTCCTACAGGGAGTGACAGCTAGGGCCACGGAGGATGATCTCAGATGTCTGGTCGGTTTGTAAAAAGAAGCCAGGGTTCGCAATACTGGTGGGCTTTTGTCAAATAGCGCTCTATGAATGTAACATAAAGATTTACATTTTATCCGTTGCTCCGGAGGAAGCCAGTGCAACGTTGATAAAGCTGATCTGGCCGATTCATGCCTGGGTAGATTGAAGAGAAGGCGGGCCGCAGTGTTCTGCACCACCTGCACTGTCTTCATAACATATTTTGGTGCACCAAGAAACAGCGGGTTCCCATAATCCAGCCGAGAGATTATTAAGGCCTGTATGATGAGCCTCTTTGCAATGAACGGAAGTATTTTGAAAATCTTTCTAAGATGTGTGAGTACGCCAAAACAGGAGGAGGATGTTTTCTTCGCTTGATGATCCCTTGTCAACCATGGATCAAACCATACTCCCAGACTCTTAATGCTTTCTTTGGGCAATGGAAGATCTTCTAATGGTTGTAAGACTGGGGAGATTAAGGCCCTCATTACTACTTCGGCGGTCTTTCTGAAAGACCCCCGAAGCAGCGGGCCCCACTATACCGCCAGTGCTGGCAGTATATGTGGCTCCCTATTTTGAGTTTTCTGCTGGGCCAGTGGACGGAAACAGCGTTTCCATCACAAGTCACATCAATATTGCAGCCAGCTCATAATAGAGCCGGCAGCAATGTTGATGTGCAGTGCAGTGAAATGCGCGATGGGGCTGTGCCTAGGGGCCTCAAGTCCCCCTTACCGCCAGCCTTTCCATGGCGGTGTTTACCGCCATGGACAGGCTGGCGGTTGGGGATTATGACCGCCAGGTGGAAGCCTGGCAGTATGTTTGAGGGGCCGGTGGTATGGCCGTGGCTAATGCGCCACCGTCATATTACGCTGGCGGTAGACCGCCAGCTTAGCACCGGCCTCCAGAGTCGTAATGAAGCCCTAAGTTTGGTTTTGCCTGGTGACCCAGAAACATAATCTCTGTCTTGTCTCTGTCAATTTAAGTCTACAGCTGGACATCCACTTGGAGATTGCCTGTGGACAAGGAATGAGCCGAGAATTGGCTGAGTTCTGAACGGTAGAAAAGGATACCACGAGCTGGGTGTCATCTGCATATGACACTACAGAGAGTTCATAGGGCTCCACCGCTTTGCCAGAGGGGCCATATAGATATATTAAATAAGGTGGGGCTCAAACAAGAGCCCTGAGGCACCCCCCACTTACTCTTAAAACAGCTCAACTAAAAGGAACGGTCGAAAACTTGAAATTATCTTGCTTCCAAGAATGAGGCAAACCAACTCAGGGCATTGCCTGAGACTCCACTTTCCCTCATTCTCTGGAGTGATTGTGCTCCACCGTGTCAAAGGCGGCACTAAGATCGAGAAGCACGACTGCCGAGACCAAGCCCTGATCTACACGTTTCCTAACTTCTTCAGTGACTGCGATTAATGCAGATTCCGTACTATGCAATGGTCTGACGCCCATCTGAGATGGATGGAGAATGTTATTTTTCTCCAAAAAAACTCGAAAGATGAGTATTGACATGTTTTTCAAGTACTTTGGCAAGGGCTGGCAGCATAGAAATTGGTCTATAGTTGCCACGGATGAGTGGATCCAGGCTGGGCTTCTTAAGCAACGGCTTCACAATTGCATGTTTCCATTGTGTTTCCATTGTGGAGGAACAGTGGCGACTGATAGTGACACGTTCAGCAGCTCAGTTACCACAGGGACTATTATTGAAGCCACTTGTCCTAAGACTGAAGGCGGGCCGGATGCTGGGGAGACCCTGATTTAAGAGTGGTCAATAGTATAGAGTCCGCTTCAGGAGAGAAGGGAGGAATATATGTAAACCTTGCTGCACCCTTGGAACACTCCTCCTCTACCCCTTGGGGACTTCTGGTATCTATTGGAAAGGTTGAATAGATCCCTGGAATTCTTTCCTGAACAAATCCAGCTAAGTCATTACTATGTTTCTGAGAGGCTTCTACAATGTCTGTGTGTGCCTAAGGAGAGGTAAATTCTTTTAACAGGAGAAAGATTTCCTTTGGGGAGTTAGAGCTCTGTTCGATTTTATCTGCATAATATGCGCGTTGGGCTGCTTTAATTTCAGCATGAAAACTTCTGATAGCCTTCCTATACTCATCTTTAGATGAAGTCTCATAGGATTTTCTCCATTTTCGCTGAAGCCCTCTACATTCCCTCCTTATTAGGCTAAGATGTTTGGAGAACCAGGGGGCACTTTTTGTCTTATGTCCACTCGGCCTTAACGCATATGGAAGGATTGTGTCTAAGCTTTTGCTAATCCAATTATTAAATGAGTCTAAGGAAGTAGCCATATTCCCATTCAATGTGGGTTTTGAACTCTCTAAGATGACAATCCATTCTTTAGTCTTAAGCATATGCCAGCACCTATAAGGTTGGATAATGCTTTGGGAGGGTGTTTCCAATACTGGAAGGGGAAGGGAAAGAGAGATTAGATGATGACCGGACCAGACCAAGGGGATGTGGGTCAGGGCAGTTAAGTCGGCTGTATTGCTGAAAACTAAGTCAATGGTATGACCCTTGATGTGTGTAGGGCTCCTGATCATTTGTGTGAGATCTAAGGCCTCCAAATGTAACAGAAGTCTCTTAGCAGATGCATTCTCTAAATTCTCTGCATGACTATTAAAATCTCAAAAAATTGTGAAATTTGGCTTATTACAAATTTAGGCCCTCATTTCGAACTTGGCGGTTCGGCCTGCCAGCCGGCATGGTGGCCCGAACCGCCATATAAATAACAAGGTGACGGCCGCCAGCGGCAGCCGTCACCCACCACCATGCTCCCGCCGCCAGGCAGCCTGGTGGCGGGAGGAAACACCATCTGCCAGGGTAGATGCGCTACCCTGCAGATAATGTTTCAAATGCTGCCAGCCTTTTCCTGGTGGGATGTCCCGCCAGGAAAAGGCTGGCGGAGGGGGTGCCCCTGCACTGCCCATGCACTTTGCATGGGCAGTGCAGGGGCCCCGCGCAGGCACCCGTCGCGCATGTCACTGCTCGATTTGCTGCACCTGCCGCACAACAACATTGGCGGCGGCTCCACATGGAGCCACCCTCAATGTTGCGGCCGTGCGCCCCGCCAGGACTGGCGGGAGCTCATTATACGGCCGGCGGGTTTTCCAGGAGGCTGGCGGTCGATGGAAAGACCGCCAGCCCGAACACGGCGGGAATTCCCGCCGTGTTCATAATGAGGCCCTAAGTCTGCCACTTGCTCTGGAAAGGCTTGAAGAAAGTGCAATGAAGAGCCGGGGGGCGATACACTAAGGCCCCGGAGAAACTGTATTGAGGATTTAAAGAGAAGGCAAAATACATACTCTCCCAATCGAATAACTTAAGTGGATGGGTGGTGACCTTAACTGAATCCTTGACAATAAGGGCAATACCCCGCTCTCATGGAGCCATGTTTCCGTTAGGAACAGGGATGTAGGTGTTAATTCATGAAGTAGAAGATTGATATCCAGTTTGTGGGCAGCTAAAGATCTACAATTTTCCAGGAGAAACAAGCTATGTAGCGCTTTATGTGATACAGGTATGTTCTGTATCAGAGGTTGGGGGGTCTATCACCTCTACTATAGGGCTAGGTAACTTCCCTGGCAACCGTTTGTTCATTACCCTTGGCTCCTATATTAAATCTAAGTGAATGGAGAAATTTAGCACCATATGTAAGCCTACCTATGTTAGGATGAGCATAGTTGCTGGCCTCTTGGCCCGGTCTGGCACGGACGGGCACAGATGGGCTTGCCTTTGGCGTGCCTGCAGCGTGGCCGCAGCATTGAAGATTTTGAAGTCCTCAGATAATAAGAGGATCAGACGGCTAGACTGCTGACCTCCTCAAGATTGCGTCCGTAAGTGTGCTTCTGAGTAGGGCGGAAAATGGCTGCTGTCTCAGTACACCAAGACCGTCAGGCACAATCCTTCCTCAGAGTGTAAAAGGGCCTCGTTTAAAACACTGGTAAGTCTAGTTGTGAAAGTTGTAATCTCAACAGTGTAAAAACTAATAAAAACACTGTTCCTTAAATGTGAACACGGACCATGGTTTGTAAAGTCAATAACCCTCCCCCAAATAGTAAAAAGAGTGCCGAAAAACAAATATAGACTGTTGAAAACTAAATAAATGAAAAGGCTGTCACCTGCAGCTGCAAATTCAAAGATATGTGTTTATGTATCTGTGTTAATGTGCCTATGTATTTTTACACATGTGTATGCTTATGTGTGCGTGGGGCATATTCACAAAGGTACGATTACACAAGTAAAGTTACTCCAATGTCCATCCACACTTTCCTGCTACTTATTTTTTCTGAGTGTAGATTTACACCTAAGTGTGGACTGACTTCTTTCAATCCCCTTAGTTCAAGGGATGAAGATATCTAAGACAGAGTTTATGAGTGTAACTGTACTACTGGTAACTTTTTATACGCAGGTGGAGATCTCCACCACCGTGGCGGATATATAGTTGTTGGAGAGTATTAAAATTTTGTAAATGATTACAAATATTTTAAAATATAAATTTAAAATATGTATGAACATAGAGCTAATAAAATAAAATGTTACAGCACATTAACTCCATTAATTAAACATATATTAAATACTTAATGTAAATACTTGTATTTAATTTATAAATAATATTTCATAAATAATAGTATTTACATTTTCCCACACACAGTAACACTTTTATTGGTGTTAATGATGTACTACATTTTATTAGAAGCTATGTGCTGAATTAATTTACATTTTTAAAACATTTTAACAAATGTTTAAAACTTTAATTTTTAATTAAGCTTCTAATTACATTTTTAAATAATGGTTTAGTAATTTCATTTTAACATTAAGCAAAATATGAACCTCAACATTTTAGAAGTCTAATTAATTGTACATATTTAACATGACATTATTTCATTTTCAGTGTTGTTGCAAGTCCCTTCCTCCATTATTTTCTACTGGCGCGGGTTGCAAGTACCTGTGATTGGTCATATGCGGTGCTTAGCTCATTCGAAGGCTCGGCTGGAGCACATTTACTACTGCTTTGTCAGCTTTTAGGATATAGTTAAGCTTAGGACTGTAATCTATGAACAATTATGTGGTAACTCTTCTGTGGGTGTGTGTTTGTAGTAACCATTTATTCCCCTAAACCCCCCTTTATTTTCCCTAACCGCCCCATGCCCACTCACGATTTCCCAGCTCTCCCCTTGCCGCTCCCACATTTACTAAGTAGCAACCTCCATGCGTGGCGATCACCCCACGGTAACGACAGGAGGAGGGCGGGAGGTTGAGATTTCTACCAGTCAGTGTGTGACTTGCATTCTGTAGCAAGAAAGTGGTATCACTGTAGTTTGTGAATCAGACCCGTAACGCGCAAGCGTACGCTTAAGAGTGCATTAGGCACACACCTTAAGGATATCAGGCTGCTGGTCAGTACTCCAGCAGAAGTATAGACGTCCTTGTGAGCACTGACATGAGAACCACAGGCCTGTCCTGCGAGCACCAAACACCTGTTGTTCATGAACAGTGAGTGAGGGAAGCACCAATGCTTGCTGCACATGAGCAGCGAGAGAAGCGAGCACCGCAGGACTGTCCTGCATATTCCGAGAGACAGACGAGCACCGTGGGCTAGTCCTGCATGGTCTGAGAGAGAGGCAAGCACCGCAGGCTAGTCCTGCATGATCTAAGAGAGGCGAGCACCGTAGGACTGTCCTGCATGCTCCGAGAGAGAAGCGAGCACCACAGGCTAGTCATGCATGCTCCAAGAGAGAGACGAGCACCGCAGGCTAGTCCTGCATGATCTGAGAGAGAGGCGAGCACCGCAGGCTAGACCTGCATGATCTGAGAGAGAGGCGAGCACTGCAGGACTGTCCTGCATGATCTGAGAGAGAGGCGAGCAGTGCAGGACTGTCCTGCATAATCTGAGAGAGAGGCGAGCAGCGCAGGACTGTCATGCATGATCTGAGAAAGGCGAGCACCGCAGGACTGTCCTTCATGATCTGAGAGAGGCAAGAACCGCAGGCTAGACCTGCATGATCTGAGAGAGGGCAACCACCGCAGGGTAGTCCTGCATGATCTGAGAGAGAGGCAAGCACCGCAGGCTAGTCCTGCATGATCTCAAAGAAGTGATCACCGCAGGCTAGTACTGCATGATCTGAGAGAGGTGAGCACCGCAGTCTAGTCCTGCATGATCCGAGAGAGAGGCGAGCACCGCAGGCTAATCCTGCATGATCTGAGAGAGAGGCGAGCAGTGCAGGACTGTTCTGCATGATCTGAGAGAGAGGCGAGCAGCACAGGACTGTCCTGCATGATCTGAGAAAGGCAAGCACCGCATGCTACACCTGCATGATCTGAGAGAGAGATGAGCCACGCAGGCTAGTCCTGCATGGTCTGAGAGAGAGGCAAGCACCGCAGGCTAGTCCTGCATGATCTGAGAGAGGCGAGCACCGTAGGTCTGTCCTGCATGATCTGAGACAGGCAAGAACCGCAGGCTAGACCTGCATGATCTGAGAGAGAGGCAAGCACCGCAGGGTAGTCCTGCATGATCTGAGAGAGGTGAGCACCGTAGGTCTGTAGTGCATGATCTGAGAGGCAAGAACCGCAGGCTAGACCTGTATGATCTGAAAGAGAGGCGAGCACCGCAGGCTAGACGTGCATGATTTGAGAGAGGGGCGAACACCGCAGTCTAGTCCTGCATGATGTGAGAGAGGTGAGCACCGCAGTCTAGTCCTGCATGATCTGAGAGAGGCGAGCACCGTGGGACTGTCCTGCATGATCTGAGAGAGGCAAGCACCGCAGGCTAGTTCTGCATGATCTGAGAGAGAGGCGAGCACCGCAGGACTGTCCTGCATGATCTGAGAGAGGCGAGCACCGCAGGCTAGAGCTGCATGATCTGAGAGAGAGGTGAGCACCGCAGGCTAGTCCTACATGATCTGAGAGAGAGGCGAACAGCGCAGGCTAGTCCTGCATGATCTGAGAGAGGCGAGCAGCGCAGGCTAGTCCTGCATGATCTGAGAGAGGTGAGCACTGCAGGCTAGTCCTGCATGATCTGAGAGAGGCAAGCACCACAGGCTAGACCTGCATGATCTGAGAGAGAGGCAAGCACCACAGGCTAGTCCTGCATGATCTGAGAGAGGTGAGCACTGCAGGCTAGTCCTGCATGATCTGAGAAAGGCGAGCACCGCGGGACTGTCCTGCATGATCTGATGCATGATCTGAGAAAGAGGTGAGCACCGCAGGCTAGTCCTGCATGATCTGAGAGAGAGGCGAGCACCGCAGGCTAGACCTGCATGATCTGAGAGAGAGGCGAGCAGCACAGGACTGTCCTGCATGATCTGAGAAAGGCAAGCACCGCACGCTACACCTGCATGATCTGAGAGAGAGATGAGCCACGCAGGCTAGTCCTGCATGGTCTGAGAGAGAGGCAAGCACCTCAGGCTAGTCCTGCATGGTCTGAGAGAGGCGAGCACCGCAGGTCTGTCCTGCATGATCTGAGAGAGGCAAGAACCGCAGGCTAGACCTGCATGATCTGAGAGAGAGGCAAGCACCGCAGGGTAGTCCTGCATGATCTGAGAGAGGTGAGCACCGTAGGTCTGTCGTGCATGATCTGAGAGAGGCAAGAACCGCAGGCTAGACCTGCATGATCTGAAAGAGAGGCGAGCACCGCAGGCTAGACGTGCATGATCTGAGAGAGAGGCGAGCACCCCAGTCTAGTCCTGCATGATGTGAGAGAGGTGAGCACCGTGGGACTGTCCTGCATGATCTGAGAGAGGCAAGCACCGCAGGCTAGTTCTGCATGATCTGAGAGAGAGGCGAGCACCGCAGGACTGTCCTGCATGATCTGAGAGAGGCGAGCACCGCAGGCTAGATCTGCATGATCTGAGAGAGAGGCGAGCACCGCAGGCTAGTCCTCCATGATCTGAGAGAGAGACGAACAGCGCAGGCTAGTCCTGCATGATCTAAGAGAGGTGAGCACTGCAGGCTAGTCCTCCATGATCTGAGAAAGGCAAGCAATGCAGGACTGTCCTGCATGTTCTGAGAGAGGCAAGCACCACAGGCTAGACCTGCATGATCTGAGAGAGAGGCAAGCACCACAGGCTAGTCCTGCATGATCTGAGAGAGGTGAGCACTGCAGGCTAGTCCTGCATGATCTGAGAAAGGCGAGCACCGCGGGACTGTCCTGCATGATCTGATGCATGATCTGAGAAAGAGGTGAGCACCGCAGGCTAGTCCTGCATGATCTGAGAGAGAGGCGAGCACCGCAGGCTAGACCTGCATGATCTGAGAGAGGCGAGCACCTCAGGACTGTCCTGCATGATCTCAGAGAGAGGCGAGCACCGCAGGCTAGACCTGCATGATCTCAGAGAGAGGCGAGCACCGCAGGCTAGTCCTGCATGATCTCAGAGAGGTGAGCACCTCAGGCTAGTTCTGCATGATCTGAGAGAGAGGCGAGCACCGCAGGCTAGACCTGCATGATCTGAGAGAGAAGCGAGCACCGCAGGCTAGTCCTGCATGATCTGAGAGAGAGGCGAGCACCGCAGGACTGTCCTGCATGATCTGAGAGAGAGGCAAGCACCGTGGGCTAGTCCTGTAGGATCTGAGAGAGGCGAGCACTGCAGGCTAGTCCTGCATGATCTGATAGAGGCGAGCACTGCAAGTCTCTCCTGCATGATCTGATGCATGATCTGAGAAAGAGGCGAGCACCGCAGAATAGTCCTGCATGATCTGAGAGAGGCGAGCACCGCAGGCTAGTCCTGCATGATCTGAGAGAGGCGAGCACCGCAGGCTAGTCCTGCAGGATCTGAGAGACAGGCGAGCACCGCAGGCTAGTCCTGCATGATCTGAGAGGTGCGCACAGTAGGACTGTCCTGCATGATCTGAGAGAGGTGAGCACCGCAGGCTAGACCTGCATGATCTGAGAGAGAGGCAAGCACCGCAGGCTAGTCCTGCATGATCTGAGAGGCGAGCACCGCAGGCTAGTCCTGCATGATCTGAGAGAGAGGCGAGCACCGCAGGCTAGTCCTGCATGATCTGAGAGAGAGGCGAGCACCGCAGGCTAGTCCTGCATGATCCGAGAGAGAGGCGAGCACCGCAGGCTAATCCTGCATGATCTGAGAGAGAGGCGAGCAGTGCAGGACTGTCCTGCATGATCTGAGAGAGAGGCGAGCAGTGCAGGACTGTCCTGCATGATCTGAGAGAGGCGAGCAGCGCAGGACTGTCCTCCATGATCTGAGAAAGGCAAGCACCGCAGGCTACACCTGCATGATCTGAGAGAGAGACAAGCCACGCAGGCTAGTCCTGCATGATCTGAGAGAGAGGCGAGCACCGCAGGCTAGACCTGCATGATCTGAGAGAGAGGCGAGCACCTCAGGACTGTCCTTCATGATCTGAGAGAGGCGAGCACTGCAGGCTAGAGCTGCATGATCTGAGAGAGAGGCGAGCACCACAGGCTAGACCTTCATGATCTGAGAGAGAGGCGAGCACCGCAGGCTAATCCTGCATGATCTGAGAGAGAGGCGAGCAGTGCAGGACTGTCCTGCATGATCTGAGAGAGAGGCGAGCAGTGCAGGACTGTCATGCATGATCTGAGAAAGGCGAGCACCGCAGGACTGTCCTTCATGATCTGAGACAGGCAAGAACCGCAGGCTAGACCTGCATGATCTGAGAGAGAGGCAACCACCGCAGGGTAGTCCTGCATGATCTGAGAGAGAGGCAAGCACCGCAGGCTAGTCCTGCATGATCTGAAAGAAGTGATCACCGCAGGCTAGTACTGCATGATCTGAGAGAGGTGAGCACCGCAGTCTAGTCCTGCATGATCCGAGAGAGAGGCGAGCACCGCAGGCTAATCCTGCATGATCTGAGAGAGAGGCGAGCAGTGCAGGACTGTCCTGCATGATCTGAGAGAGAGGCGAGCAGCACAGGACTGTCCTGCATGATCTGAGAAAGGCAAGCACTGCATGCTACACCTGCATGATCTGAGAGAGAGATGAGCCACGCAGGCTACTCCTGCATGGTCTGAGAGAGAGGCAAGCACCGCAGGCTAGTCCTGCATGATCTGAGAGAGGCGAGCACCGTAGGTCTGTCCTGCATGATCTGAGACAGGCAAGAACCGCAGGCTAGACCTGCATGATCTGAGAGAGAGGCAAGCACCGCAGGGTAGTCCTGCATGATCTGAGAGAGGTGAGCACCGTAGGTCTGTCGTGCATGATCTGAGAGAGGCAAGAACCGCAGGCTAGACCTGTATGATCTGAAAGAGAGGCGAGCACCGCAGGCTAGACGTGCATGATCTGAGAAAGAGGCGAACACCGCAGTCTAGTCCTGCATGATGTGAGAGAGGTGAGCACCGCAGTCTAGTCCTGCATGATCTGAGAGAGGCGAGCACCGTGGGACTGTCCTGCATGATCTGAGAGAGGCAAGCACCGCAGGCTAGTTCTGCATGATCTGAGAGAGTCGAGCACCGCAGGACTGTCCTGCATGATCTGAGAGAGGCGAGCACCGCAGGCTAGAGCTGCATGATCTGAGAGAGAGGTGAGCACCGCAGGCTAGTCCTACATGATCTGAGAGAGAGGCGAACAGCGCAGGCTAGTCCTGCATGATCTGAGAGAGAGGCGAACAGCGCAGGCAAGTCCTGCATGATCTGAGAGAGGCGAGCAGCGCAGGCTAGTCCTGCATGATCTGAGAGAGGTGAGCACTGCAGGCTAGTCCTGCATGATCTGAGAAAGGCGAGCACCGCGGGACTGTCCTGCATGATCTGATGCATGATCTGAGAAAGAGGCGAGCACCGCAGGCTAGTCCTGCATGATCTGAGAGAGAGGCGAGCACCGCAGGCTAGACCTGCATGATCTGAGAGAGAGGCGAGCAGCACAGGACTGAACTGCATGATCTGAGAAAGGCAAGCACTGCACGCTACACCTGCATGATCTGAGAGAGAGATGAGCCACGCAGGCTAGTCCTGCATGGTCTGAGAGAGAGGCAAGCACCTCAGGCTAGTTGTAGGAAAGTACCATCTTGCCTGGCATGTTACCCCCATTTTTCACTGTATATATGTTGTTTTAGTTGTATGTGTCACTGGGACCCTGGTAACCCAGGGCCCCAGTGCTCATAAGTGTGCCTGAATGTGTTACCTGTGTAGTGACTAACTGTCTCACTGAGGCTCTGCTAATCAGAACCTCAGTGGTTATGCTCTCTCATTTCTTTCCAAATTGTCACTAACAGGCTAGTGACCATTTTTACCAATTTACATTGGCTTACTGGAACACCCTTATAATTCCCTAGTATATGGTACTGAGGTACCCAGGGTATTGGGGTTCCAGGAGATCCCTATGGGCTGCAGCATTTCTTTTGCCACCCATAGGGAGCTCTGACAATTCTTACACAGGCCTGCCACTGCAGCCTGAGTGAAATAACGTCCACGTTATTTCACAGCCATTTTACACTGCACTTAAGTAACTTATAAGTCACCTATATGTCTAACCTTTACCTGGTAAAGGTTAGGTGCAAAGTTACTTAGTGTGAGGGCACCCTGGCACTAGCCAAGGTGCCCCCACATTGTTCAGAGCCAATTCCCTGAACTTTGTGAGTGCGGGGACACCATTACACGTGTGCACTACATATAGGTCACTACCTATATGTAGCTTCACAATGGTAACTCCGAATATGGCCATGTAACATGTCTATGATCATGGAATTGCCCCCTCTATGCCATCCTGGCATAGTTGGCACAATCCCATGATCCCAGTGGTCTGTAGCACAGACCCTGGTACTGCCAAACTGCCCTTCCTGGGGTTTCACTGCAGCTGCTGCTGCTGCCAATCCCTCAGGCAGGCATCTGCCCTCCTGGGGTCCAGCCAGGCCTGGCCCAGGATGGCAGAACAAAGAACTTCCTCTGAGAGAGGGTGTGACACCCTCTCCCTTTGGAAAATGGTGTGAAGGCAGGGGAGGAGTAGCCTCTGGAAATGCTTTGTTGGGCACAGATGTGCCCAATTCTGCATAAGCCAGTCTACACCGGTTCAGGGGACCCCTTAGCCCTGCTCTGGCGCGAAACTGGACAAAGGAAAGGGGAGTGACCACTCCCCTGACCTGCACCTCCCCTGGGAGGTGTCCAGAGCTCCTCCAGTGTGCTCCAGACCTCTGCCATTTTGGAAACAGAGGTGCTGCTGGCACACTGGACTGCTCTGAGTGGCCAGTGCCACCAGGTGACGTCAGAGACTCCTTGTGATAGGCTCCTTCAGGTGTTGCTAGCCTATCCTCTCTCCTAGGTAGCCAAACCCTCTTTTCTGGCTATTTAGGGTCTCTGTCTCTGGGGAAACTTTAGATAACGAATGCAAGAGCTCATCCGAGTTCCTCTGCATCTCTCTCTTCACCTTCTGATAAGGAATCGACTGCTGACCGCGCTGGAAGCCTGCAAACCTGCAACATAGTAGCAAAGACGACTACTGCAACTCTGTAACGCTGATCCTGCCGCCTTCTCGACTGTTTTCCTGCTTGTGCATGCTGTGGGGGTAGCCTGCCTCCTCTCTGCACCAGAAGCTCCGAAGAAATCTCCCGTGGGTCGACGGAATCTTCCCCCTGCAACCGCAGGCACCAAAAAGCTGCATTACCGGTCCCTTGGGTCTCCTCTCAGCACGACGAGCGAGGTCCCTCGAATCCAGCAACTCTGTCCAAGTGACCCCCACAGTCCAGTGACTCTTCAGTCCAAGTTTGGTGGAGGTAAGTCCTTGCCTCACCTCGCTGGGCTGCATTGCTGGGAACCGCGACTTTGCAGCTACTCCGGCCCCTGTGCACTTCCGGCGGAAATCCTTTGTGCACAGCCAAGCCTGGGTCCACGGCACTCTAACCTGCATTGCACGACTTTCTAAGTTGGTCTCCGGCGACGTGGGACTCCTTTGTGCAACGTCGGCGAGCACCGTTTCACGCATCCTCGTAGTGCCTGTTTCTGGCTCTTCTCCGGGAGCTACCTGCTTCAGAGAGGGCTCCTTGTCTTGCTCGACGTCCCCTCTCTCTGCTGGTCCAATTTGCGACCTCCTGGTCCCTCCTGGGCCTCAGCAGCGTCCAAAAACGCTAACCGCACGATTTGCAGCTAGCAAGGCTTGTTGGCGTTCTTTTGGCGGGAAAACACTTCTGCACGACTCTCCACGGCGAGAGGGATCCGTCCACCAAAGGGGAAGTCTCTAGCCCTTTTCGTTCCTGCAGAAACCTCAGCTTCTTCTGTCCAGTAGAAGCTTCTTTGCACCCGCAGCTGGCATTTCCTGGGCATCTGCCCATCTCCGACTTGCTTGTGACTTTTGGACTTGGTCCCCTTGTTCCACAGGTACCCTAGATTGGAAATCCACAGTTGTTGCATTGCTGGTTTGTGTCTTTCCTGCATTATTCCTCTAACACGACTTCTTTGTCCTTAGGGGAACTTTAGTGCACTTTGCACTCACTTTTCAGGGTCTTGGGGAGGGTTATTTTGCTAACTCTCACTATTTTCTAATAGTCCCAGCGACCCTCTACAAGGTCACATAGGTTTGGGGTCCATTCGTGGTTCGCATTCCACTTTTGGAGTATATGGTTTGTGTTGCCCCTACCCCTATGTTTCCCCATTGAATCCTATTGTAACTATACATTGTTTGCACTGTTTTCTAAGACTATACTGCATATTTTTGCTATTGTGTATATATATCTTGTGTATATTTCCTATCCTCTCACTGAGGGTACACTCTAAGATACTTTGGCATATTGTCATAAAAATAAAGTACCTTTATTTTTAGTATAACTGTGTATTGTGTTTTCTTATGATATTGTACATATGACACTAAGTGGTACTGTAGTAGCTTCACACGTCTCCTAGTTCAGCCTAAGCTGCTCTGCTAAGCTACCATTATCTATCAGCCTAAGCTGCTAGACACCCTATACACTAATAAGGGATAAATGGGCCTGGTGCAAGGTGCAAGTACCCCTTGGTACTCACTACAAGCCAGTCCAGCCTCCTACATTGGTGGCAGCGGTGGGATAAGTGCTTTGAGACTACTTACCACTCTTGTCATTGTACTTTTCATAAGAGAAAAATATACAAAACAAGGTCAGTGTATATACACATAGCCAAAAAGTTTTGCATTTCCTCTTTTCACTCTTTTCTAAGTGCTGAAAAGTACTTCTAACTTTCTAAAAAGTTCTAAAAAGTTTTAAAAGTTTTTTTCTCTGTCTTTCTAAAAGCTCTGACAAACTTTTTATCTTTTACTATCACTTTAACTCTCTCTAAAAAATGTCTGGCACAGGCAAAAATGTTGATCTGTCCAAACTTGCATATGATCACCTTAGCTGGAAAGGAGCAAGGAATCTCTGCATAGAGAGAGGTTTGAGTGTAGGGAAGAATCCTTCCTTAGAACTGTTAATTAACATGCTTAGAGTACAGGATAAGGCCATAAGTGCCCAATCTGTAGAAAAAGTAGCTAATGGTTCTCAATCTGATCCAGGGACTCCCCCAGGAAAAGATTCAGGAAAGAAACTTCCTAGCCTGCCCATTACTAGACAGTCTAGCATAGTTGGTAATGATGATGAGCCACACCATCGAGAAATAGTGTTGTCTCACATCATAGCAAAAGCATTTATTTTCACCATACTGGTAGTGATGTTTCTGTTAGCCAAGCTGTTAGGGTGGCTTCTGTAAGGGACAGGTCTCCTTCTGTCCATTCTCACCATTCTTCTGTTTCAAAGCATGTCCCTCCCACCCACCCTGATGACAGATTGTTAGAAAGGGAGCTCAATAGATTGAGAGTGAAACAAACCAGACTGAAGCTCAAGAAGCAACAGCTGGATTTGGATAGACAGACTTTAGAAGTAGAGAAGGAGAGACAGAAACTGGGTTTAGAAACCCATGGTGGCAGCAGCAGTATTCCCCATAGTCATCCTGCAAAAGAGCATGATTCCAGGAATCTGCACAAGATAGTTCCCCCTTATAAGGAGGGGGATGACATTAACAAGTGGTTTGCTGCACTTGAGAGGGCCTGTGTTGTACAGGATGTCCCTCAAAGGCAGTGGGCTGCTATCCTATGGCTATCATTTAGTGGAAAAGGTAGGGATAGGCTCCTTACTGTGAAAGAAAATGATGCTAATAATTTCCAAGTTCTTAAGAATGCACTCCTGGATGATATGGCTTAACCACTGAACAGTACAGGATAAAGTTCAGAGAGACCAAAAAGGAGTCTTCACAAGACTGGGTTGATTTCATTGACCATTCAGTGAAGGCCTTGGAGGGGTGGTTACATGGCAGTAAAGTTACTGATTATGACAGCCTGTATAACTTGATCCTGAGAGAGCATATTCTTAATAATTGTGTGTCTGATTTGTTGCACCAGTACTTGGTGGACTCTGATCTAACCTCTCCCCAAGAATTGGGAAAGAAGGCAGACAAATGGGTCAGAACAAGAGTGAACAGGAAAGTTCATACAGGGGGTGACAAAGATGGCAACAAAAAGAAGGATGGTAAGTCTTCTGACAAGGGTGGGGACAATTCTAAAAATGAGTCTTCATCAGGCCCACAAAAACACTCTGGTGGGGGTGGTGGGCCCAAATCCTCTTTTAATCAGAACAAGGAAAAGAAACCATGGTGCTATTTATGTAAAATAAAAGGCCATTGGACAACAGATCCCAGTTGTCCAAAGAAAAGCACCAATGCTCCTACCACTACAACCCCTACTGCTACCCCTAGTGTCCCTACTAATAGCAGTGGTGGTGGGAGCAAACCTACTAATAGCCAATCCAAGGGAGTAGCTGGGCTCACTATTGGTAACTTAGTGGGGGTTGGCCTTGTTAGGGAGGCCACAGAGGCTGTGTTAGTCTCTGAGGGGGCTATTGATTTAGCCACCTTAGTTGCTTGTCCCCTTAATATGGATAAGTACAAGCAGCTACCCCTAATAAATGGTGTTGAGGTTCAGGCCTACAGGGACACTGGTGCCAGTGTGACTATGGTCATAGAGAAACTGGTCCACCCTGAACAACACCTACTTGGTCACCAGTACCAAGTAACCGATGCTCACAACAACACACTTAGCCACCCCATGGCTGTTGTAAATCTCAACTGGGGGGGGTTACTGGTCCAAAGAAAGTTGTGGTAGCTTAAGATTTACCTGTAGACTGTCTATTAGGGAATGATTTGGAGACATCAGCTTGGTCAGATGTGGAGTTGGAGGCCCATGCAGCAATGCTGGGCATCCCAGGGCATATTTTTGCTTTGACAAGGGCTCAGGCCAAAAAGCAAAAAGGACAGGGAAGCTTGGATCCTGGAACAATGGACCAAGTGCTCCCTAAAGCTAGGGCTAGTAGAAGCAAACCACTTCCTACTATCCCTCCCTCTACAGTGGATTCTACTTCTGAGGAAGAAGAATTCCCTCCCTGTGCAGAACCTACACCAGAGGAGCTGGAAGCAGACACTGCTGAGCTTTTGGGTGAAGGGGGGCCTGCCAGAGAGGAGCTGAGTGTGGCACAGCAAACCTGTCCCACATTAGAGGGTCTCAGACAGCAAGCTGTCAAACAGGCTAATGGGGATGTCAGTGACTCTCACAGAGTTTACTGGGAGGACAACCTCTTGTACACTGAGCATAGGGATCCTAAACCTGGAGCTGCCAGGAGATTAGTGATTCCTCAGGAGTACAGAAAGTTCCTCCTAACACTGGCACATGACATTCCCTTAGCTGGGCATCTAGGACAAATGAAAACTTGGGACAGGCTTGTTCCCCTGTTTCATTGGCCTAGAATGTCTGAGGACACAAAGGAATTTTGTAAGTCCTGTGAAACCTGTCAAGCCAGTGGCAAGACAGGTGGCACACCAAAGGCACCCCTTATTCCACTGCCTGTGGTTGGGGTTCCCTTTGAAAGGGTAGGGGTTGACATAGTTGGCCCCCTTGACCCTCCAACTGCTTCAGGCAATAGATTTATCTTGGTGGTAGTGGACCATGCCACAAGATATCCTGAAGCTATTCCTTTAAGGACCACTACAGCACCTGCAGTGGCAAAGGCCCTCCTGGGAATATTTTCCAGGGTGGGCTTCCCAAAGGAAGTGGTATCAGACAGAGGAAGTAATTTCATGTCTGCATACTTAAAGGCCATGTGGAAGGAGTGTGGTGTAACGTACAAGTTCACAACACCCTATCATCCACAAACAAATGGACTGGTGGAGAGATTTAATAAAACTCTCAAAGGCATGATTATGGGTCTCCCTGAAAAACTCCGCAGGAGATGGGATATCCTTCTACCATGCCTCCTTTTTGCCTACAGGGAGGTACCCCAGAAAGGAGTGGGCTTCAGCCCCTTTGAACTTCTTTTTGGACACCCTGTTAGGGGTCCACTCACACTTGTAAAGGAGGGTTGGGAACAACCTTTAAAAGCTCCTAAGCAGGATATTGTGGATTATGTACTTGGCCTCAGATCAAGGATGGCTGAGTACATGAAAAAGGCCAGTAAAAACCTTCAGGCCAGCCAAGAGCTCCAGAAGCAATGGCATGATCAGAAGGCTGTTTTGGTTCAGTACCAACCAGGGCAGAAAGTGTGGGTCTTGGAGCCTGTGGCCCCAAGAGCACTCCAAGATAAATGGAGTGGACCCCACACAATTGTTGAAAAGAAGGGAGAAGTCACCTATTTAGTTGACTTAGGCACTGCCAGGAGTCCCCTTAGGGTGCTCCATGTCAACAGCCTGAAACCCTACTATGACAGGGCTGATCTCACCCTGCTCATGGCAACTGATGAGGGACAGGAAGAAGACAGTGATCCTCTACCTGATCTCTTCTCTTCCACAGAACAAGATGCTCTTGTGGAAGGTGTAGTTTTGGCTGATTGTCTTACTGCTGAGCAGAAAGATAATTGCATAAATCTCCTAGATCAATTCTCTGAACTCTTCTCTACTGTGCCAGGTACCACTTCTTGGTGTGAGCACACTATAGATACTGGAGACAGTTTACCTGTCAAAAGTAAAATCTATAGGCAGCCTGACCATGTCAGGGACTGCATAAAGCAAGAGGTCCAGAAAATGTTAGAACTAGGAGTGGTTGAGCACTCTGACAGTCCATGGGCTTCTCCTGTGGTACTGGTACCAAAACCCCATTCCAAAGATGGAAAGAAGGAAATGCGGTTTTGTGTAGACTATAGAGGTCTCAACTTGGTAACCAAAACTGATGCTCACCCTATACCCAGGGCAGATGAGCTCATAGATACACTGGCATCTGCCAAGTATCTAAGCACTTTTGACTTGACTGCAGGGTATTGGCAGATCAAATTGTCAGAAGATGCTAAACCTAAGACTGCATTTTCTACCATTGGAGGACATTACCAGTTTACTGTAATGCCTTTTGGTTTGAAAAATGCACCTGCCACTTTTCAGAGGTTGGTGAACACAGTCCTGCAAGGGCTGGAAGCTTTCAGTGCAGCATATTTGGACGATATAGCTGTCTTTAGCTCCAGCTGGGATGATCACCTGGTCCACCTATGGAAAGTTTTGGAGGCCCTGCAAAAGGCAGGCCTCACTATCAAGGCTTCAAAGTGCCAGATAGGGCAGGGTAAGGTGGTTTATCTGGGACACCTTGTTGGTGGGGAACAGATTGCACCACTTCAGGGGAAAATCCAAACAATTATTGATTGGGTTCCCCCTACCACTCAGACTCAGGGGAGAGCCTTCCTAGGCCTCACCGGGTATTACAGGAGGTTCATTAAGAACTATGGCTCCATTGCAGCCCCTCTTAATGACCTCACATCCAAGAAAATGCCTAAAAAGGTATTATGGACAGCAAACTGTCAGAAAGCTTTTAAGGAGCTGAAGCAGGCCATGTGCTCTGCACCTGTCCTGAAAAGCCCTTGTTACTCTAAAAAATTCTGGGGCATATTTATACTCCGTTTGCGCCGAAATTGCGTCGTTTTTTTTGACGCAATTTCGACGCAAAACTAACGCCAACTAACGCCATATTTATACTATGGCGTTAGAGGCGAATAGCGCCAAAGTTCCCGGAATGTGCGTCATTTTTTAGCGTGAACCCCTTCCTTGCGTTAATGATATGCAAGGGAGGCGTTCCCGTCTAAAAAATGACTCCCAGGCCTTTACGTGGTATTTATACTCCCGGGCAAAAGAGACGCCCGGGAGTGGGCGTTGCTAAAAACGGCGCATTTGCGCCGCTTTTTAACGCCTGGGTCAGGCATGGCGTTAAGGGACAAGTGGGCTCAAAATGAGCCCAGAGTGCCCTCCCCTGCTCCCAGGGACCCCCCCTGCCACCCTTGCCCACCCCAGGAGGACACCCAAGGCTGGAGGGACCCACCCCAGGGACATTCAGGTAAGTTCAGGTAAGTTTTTTTTTTTTTTTTTTTAATAATATTTTGTGGCATAGGGGGGCCTGATTTGTGCCCCCCTACATGCCACTATGCCCAATGACCATGCCCAGGGGACAGAAGTCCCCTGGGCATGGCCATTGGGCAAGGGGGCATGACTCCTATCTTTACAATGATAGGAGTCATGTTGATGGGGGATGGGCGTCGTTAAAAAATGGCGCAAGTCGGGTTAAGACGATTTTTTCGACGTAACCTGACTTGCCCCATTTTAAGACGCCCATGCGCCATTTTCCCCCTACGCCGGCGCTGTCTGGTCTACGTGGTTTTTTCCCACGCAAACCAGGCAGCGCCGGTCTGATTGCGCCGTCTAACGCCATTCCATAAATACGGCGCCCGCATGGCGCTTCAGAATGGCGTTAGACGGCGCAAAACTTTTTGACGCTAAACTGCGTTAGCGCAGTTTAGCGTCAAAAAGTATAAATATGGGCCTCTATGTCCAAACTGATGCATCTGAATTAGGAGTAGGGGCAGTCCTATCACAACTTAATTCTGAGGGCCAGGATCAACCTGTTGCTTTTATTAGTAGGAGGTTGACCCCTAGAGAAAAGCGTTGGTCTGCCATTGAGAGGGAGGCCTTTGCTGTGGTCTGGGCTCTGAAGAAGTTGAGGCCATACCTGTTTGGCACTCACTTCATTGTTCAGACAGACCACAAACCTCTACTTTGGCTAAAACAAATGAAAGGTGAAAATCCTAAATTGTTGAGGTGGTCCATATCCCTACAGGGAATGGACTATACAGTGGAACATAGACCTGGGAGTAGCCACTCCAATGCAGATGGACTCTCCAGATATTTCCACTTAGACAATGAAGACTCATCAGGTCATGGCTAGTCTTATTGTCCTTCGTTTGGGGGGGGGTTGTGTAGGAAAGTACCATCTTGCCTGGCATGTTACCCCCATTTTTCACTGTATATATGTTGTTTTAGTTGTATGTGTCACTGGGACCCTGGTAACCCCGGGCCCCAGTGCTCATAAGTGTGCCTGAATGTGTTACCTGTGTAGTGACTAACTGTCTCACTGAGGCTCTGCTAATCAGAACCTCAGTGGTTATGCTCTCTCATTTCTTTCCAAATTGTCACTAACAGGCTAGTGACCATTTTTACCAATTTACATTGGCTACTGGAACACCCTTATAATTCCCTAGTATATGGTACTGAGGTACCCAGGGTATTGGGGTTCCAGGAGATCCCTATGGGCTGCAGCATTTCTTTTGCCACCCATAGGGAGCTCTGACAATTCTTACACAGGCCTGCCACTGCAGCCTGAGTGAAATAACGTCCACGTTATTTCACAGCCATTTTACACTGCACTTAAGTAACTTATAAATCACCTATATGTCTAACCTTTACCTGGTAAAGGTTGGGTGCAAAGTTACTTAGGGGGTCATTCTGACCCCGGCGGTCTAAGACCGCCAGGGTCGGCGGGAGCACCGCCGACAGGCCGGCGGTGCCCCGCAGGGCATTCTGACCGCGGCGGTTCGGCCGCGGTCAGAAGAGGCAAACCGGCGGTCTCCCGCCGGTTTACCGCTGCCCTTAGAATCCCCCATGGCGGCACAGCTTGCTGCGCCGCCATGGGGGATTCTGACACCCCCTACCGCCATCCTGTTCCTGGCGGTTCGCCCGCCAGGAACAGGATGGCGGTAGGGGGTGCCGCGGGGCCCCTGGGGGCCCCTGCCGTGCCCATGCCAATGGCATGGGCACGGCAGGGGCCCCCGTAAGAGGGCCCCGAAAAGTATTTCAGTGTCTGCTAAGCAGACACTGAAATACGCGACGGGTGCAACTGCACCCGTCGCACCCCTGCAACTACGCCGGCTCAATTCTGAGCCGGCGTCCTCGTTGCAGGGGCATTTCCTCTGGGCCGGCGGGTGCTCTTTTGGAGAGCGCCCGCCGGCCCAGTGGAAATGTCTGAATGGCCGCCGCGGTCTTTTGACCGCGGTGCGGTCATTCAGCGGCGGTACCCTGACGGACGGCGGAGGCCCTTAGTGTGAGGGCACCCTGGCACTAGCCAAGGTGCCCCCACATTGTTCAGAGCCAATTCCCTGAACTTTGTGAGTGCGGGGACACCATTACACGCGTGCACTACATATAGGTCACTACCTATATGTAGCTTCACAATGGTAACTCCGAATATGGCCATGTAACATGTCTATGATCATGGAATTGCCCCCTCTATGCCATCCTGGCATAGTTGGCACAATCCCATGATCCCAGTGGTCTGTAGCACAGACCCTGGTACTGCCAAACTGCCCTTCCTGGGGTTTCACTGCAGCTGCTGCTGCTGCCAACCCCTCAGACAGGCATCTGCCCTCCTGGGGTCCAGCCAGGCCTGGCCCAGGATGGCAGAACAAAGAACTTCCTCTGAGAGAGGGTGTGACACCCTCTCCCTTTGGAAAATGGTGTGAAGGCAGGGGAGGAGTAGCCTCCCCCAGCCTCTGGAAATGCTTTGTTGGGCACAGATGTGCCCAATTCTGCATAAGCCAGTCTACACCGGTTCAGGGGACCCCTTAGCCCTGCTCTGGCGTGAAACTGGACAAAGGAAAGGGGAGTGACCACTCCCCTGACCTGCACCTCCCCTGGGAGGTGTCCAGAGCTCCTCCAGTGTGCTCCAGACCTCTGCCATCTTGGAAACAGAGGTGCTGCTGGCACACTGGACTGCTCTGAGTGGCCAGTGCCACCAGGTGACGTCAGAGACTCCTTCTGATAGGCTCCTTCAGGTGTTGCTAGCCTATCCTCTCTCCTAGGTAGCCAAACCCTCTTTTCTGGCTATTTAGGGTCTCTGTCTCTGGGGAAACTTTAGATAACGAATGCAAGAGCTCATCCGAGTTCCTCTGCATCTCTCTCTTCACCTTCTGCCAAGGAATCGACTGCTGACTGCGCTGGAAGCCTGCAAAACTGCAACAAAGTAGCTAAGACGACTACTGCAACTCTCTAACGCTGATCCTGCCGCCTTCTCGACTGTTTTCCTGGTGGTGCATGCTGTGGGGGTAGTCTGCCTCCTCTCTGCACTAGAAGCTCCGAAGAAATCTCCTGTGGGTCGACGGAATCTTCCCCCTGCAACCACAGGCACCAAAGAACTGCATCACCGGTCCGTTGGGTCTCCTCTCAGCACGACGAGCGAGGTCCCTCGAATCCAGCAACTGTGTCCAAGTGACCCCCACAGTCCAGTGACTCTTCAGTCCAAGTTTGGTGGAGGTAAGTCCTTGCCTCCCCACGCCAGACTGCATTGCTGGGAACCGCGACTTTTGCAGCTACTCCGGCCCCTGTGCACTTCCGGCGGAAATCCTTTGTGCACAGCCAAGCCTGGGTCCACGGCACTCTAACCTGCATTGCACGACTTTCTAAGTTGGTCTCCGGCGACGTGGGACTCCTTTGTGCAACTTCGGGTGAGCACCGTTTCACGCATCCACGTAGTGCCTGTTTCTGGCACTTCTCCGGGTACTACCTGCTGCTGAGAGGGCTCCTTGTCTTGCTCGACGTCCCCTTTGTCTCCTGACGCAATTTGCGACATCCTGGTCCCTGCTGGGCCACAGCAGTGTCCAAAAACCCTTACCGCACAATTTGCAGCTAGCAAGGCTTGTTGGCGGTCTTTCGGCGGGAAAACACTTCTGCACGACTCTCCACGGCGTGACGGATCCGTCCTCCAAAGGGGAAGTCTCTAGCCCTTGTCGTTCCTGCAGAAACCTAAGCTTCTACAGTCCAGTAGCAGCTTCTTTGCACCCACAGCTGGCATTTCCTGGGCATCTGCCCATCTCCGACTTGCTTGTGACTTTTGGACTTCGTCCCCTTGTTCCACAGGTGCCCTCGACTGGAAATCCATCGTTGTTGCATTTCTGGTTTGTGTCTTTCCTGCAGTATTCCCCTATCACGACTTCTTTGTCCTTTGGGGAACTTTAGTGCACTTTGCACTCACTTTTCAGGGTCTTGGGGTGGGCTATTTTTCTAACCCTTACTATTTTCTAATAGTCCCAGCGACCCTCTACAAGGTCACATAGGTTTGGGGTCCATTCGTGGTTCGCATTCCACTTTTGGAGTATATGGTTTGAGTTGCCCCTATCCCTATGTGTCCCCATTGCATCCTATTGTAGCTATACATTGTTTGCACTGTTTTCTAAGACTATTACTGCATATTTTGGTATTGTGTATATATATCTTGTGTATACTTACTATCCTCTCACTGAGGGTACACTCTGAGATACTTTGGCATATTGTCATAAAAATAAAGTACCTTTATTTTTAGTATAACTGTGTATTGTGTTTTCTTATGATATTGTGCATATGACACTAAGTGGTACTGTAGGAGCTTCACTCGTCTCCTAGTTCAGCCTAAGCTGCTCTGCTAAGCTACCATTATCTATCAGCCTATGCTGCTAGACACCCTATACACTAGTAAGGGATAACTGGGCCTGGTGCAAGGTGCAAGTACCCCTTGGTACTCACTACAAGCCAGTCCAGCCTCCTACAGAGGCAAGCACTGCAGGACTGTCCTGCATGATCTGAGAGAGGAGAGCACCGCAGGCTAGTCCTGCATGATCTGAGAGAGGGAAGCACCACAGGCTAGACCTGCATGATCTGAGAGAGAGGCGAGCACCACAGGCTAGACCTGCATGATCTGAGAGCGGCGAGCACCACAGGTCTATCCTGCATGATCTGATGCATGATCTGAAAGAGAGGCGAGCACCGCAGGCTAGACGTGCATGATCTGAGAGAGAGGCGAGCACCGCAGGCTAGTCCTGCATGATCTGAGAGAGGCGAGCACCGCAGGACTGTCCTGCATGATCTGAGAGAGAGTAGAGCACCGCTGGCTAGTCCTGCATGATCTGAGAGAGGCAAGCACCGCAGGCTAGTCCTGCATGATCTTAGAGAGAGGCGAGCACCGCAGGACTGTACTGCATGATCTGAGAGAGGCAAGCACCGCAGGCTAGACCTGCATGATCTGAGAGAGAGGCAGGCACTGCAGGACTGTCCTGCATGATCTGAGAGAGGAAAGCACTGCAGGCTAGTCCTGCATGATCTGAGAGAGGGAAGCACCACAGGCTAGACCTGCATGATCTGAGAGGTGAGCACCGCAGGACTGTCCTCTGTAAGCCATGAATGAGACCAGTAATCAGAAACCTGTGGCTACTACAGAGCTCCAAGGAGTGAGGTGAGGAGCACACAAGATATTTCTGAGTGAAGTGTGTCCTGAAGGACAGTAGTGAGTGAACAGTGAACCCTCCATGCCACTCGCTAGTGAGCAGTGAGTGAGCTTTGCATGCAGGTTGGTACTGTGTGAGAGGGAACGGGCATGGCTGCCTCAGATGCAAACACTGCTAGTGTGTGAGCTTGGATTGGGGTGGTGCTGTGCATACCTTCACAATCGCTCCTCTCTCCCCACTCTTCACAGGTGGCCTGCAAGCCATCGCCGAGCTCCTCCAAGTGGACTATGAAATGCACAAGATGAGCAATGACCCCCTGAACCTGGCCTTGAGGCGCTACGCAGGAATGGCCCTCACCAACCTGACCTTCGGCGACGTAGTGAACAAGGTGAGGACACAAATGGCAGCTCCCACCCTGCTAGTGAGGGGGACAGAGGCACATCACAATGCTGCACTACTTTCAAACTGCAGAATAAGGTATACTCTGGAATAAGCCACGCTCAGAGGTCGCTATCCAAGTGTATCTATCCCTCAATCCCTCCCTCGCATCTGGGGAAGGCCCCTGACTGCACCTTCAAAAAACTGCCTGAGTAGTCTTCATTGCTCATGCCTTTACAGGACTATCTTACCCCTTCAACCTGCAGCCTCGCTCCTCTCCATCTATACCCTGAGGCCGCAGCAACAAGGCCTGCCTGCTCTCTGCACACGTTACCAACAGACTCACTCCTCTTCAGAAGCTCTCCATCTATTTCCTGAGGCCACAGCAGCAAGCCCTGCCTGCTCTCTGAACGTTACCAGCAGACTCACTCCTCTCCATCTATACCCTGATGCCCCAGCAGCAAGCCCTGCCTGCTCTCTCCACACGTTACCAGCAGACTCACTGCTCTTCAGAAGTTCTCCATCCAGTCCCTGAGGCCACAGCAGCAAGCCCTGCCTGCTCTCTCCACACGTTACCAGCAGACTCACTCCTTTCCATCTATACCCTGAGGCCACAGCAGCAAGCCATGCCTGCTCTCTCCACACGTTACCAGCAGACTCACTCCTCTCCATCTATACCCTGAGGCCACAGCAGCAAGCCCTGCCTGCTCTCTGCACGTTACCAGCAGACTCACTCCTCTCCATCTATACCCTGAGGCCACAGCAGCAAGCCCTGCCTGTTCTCTCCACATGTTACCAGCAGACTCACTCCTCTCCATATATACCCTGAGGCCCCAGCAGCAAGCCCTGCCTGCTCTCGCCACACGTTACCAGCAGACTCACTCCTCTTCAGAAGCTCTCCATCTAATCCCTGAGGCCACAGCAGCAAGCCCTGCCTGCTCTCTGCACGTTACCAGCAGACTCACTCCTCTCCATCTATACCCTGATGCCCCAGCAGCAAGCCCTGCCTGCTCTCTCCACACGTTACCAGCAGACTCACTCCTCTTCATCTATCCCCTGAGGCCACAGCAGCAAGCCCTGCCTGTTCTCTCCACACGTTACCAGGAGACTCACTCCTCTTCATTTATCCCCTGAGACCACAGCAGCAAGACCTGCCTGCTCTCTGCACGTTACCAGCAGACTCTCTCCTCTCCATCTATACCCTGAAGCCCCAGCAGCAAGCTCTGCCTGCTCTCTCCAGACGTTATCAGCAGGCTTACTCCTCTACATCTATACCCAGAGGCCCCAGCAGCAAGCCCTGCCTGCTCTTTGCACGTTATCAGCAGACTCACTCCTTTCCATCTATACCCTGAGGCCACAGCAGCAACCTCTGCTTGCTCTCTCCACATGTTACCAGCAGACTCGCTCCTCTTCAGAAGCTCTCCATCTATACCCTGAGGCCACAGCTGCAAGCCCTGCCTGCTCTCTGCACCTTTCCAGCAGACTCACTCCTCTCCATCTATACCCTGAGGCCACAGCAGCAAGCCCTGCCTGCTCTCTGCACCTTACCAGCAGACTCACTCCTCTTCAGAAGCTCTCCATCTATACCCTGAAGCCCCAGCAGCAAGCCCTGCCTGCTCTCTGCATGTTACCAGCAGACTCACTCCTCTCCATCTATACCCTGAGGCCACAGCTGCAAGGCCTGTCTGCTCTCCCCACACGTTACCAGCAGCCTCACTCCTCTTCAGAAGCTCTCCATCTAGTCCCTGAGGCCACAGCAGCAAGCCCTGCCTGCTCTCTCCACAAGTTACCAGCAGACTCACTCCTTTCCATCTATATCCTAAGGCCACAGCAGCAAGCCCTGCCTGCTCTCTCCACACGTTACCATCAGACTTACTCCTCTCCTTCTATACCCTGAGGCCACAGCAGCAAGCCCTGCCTGCTCTCTCCACACGTTACCAGCAGACTCACTCCTCTCCATCTGTACCCTGAGGACACAGCAGCAAGCCCTGCCTGCTCTCTGCAGGTTACCAGCAGGATCACTCCTCTTCATCTATCCCCTGAGGCCAAAGCAGCAAGCCCTGCCTGCTCTCTCCACACGTTACCAGCAGACTCACTCCTCATCATCTATCCCCTGAGACCACAGCAGCAAGCCCTGCCTGCTTTCTGCACGTTACCAGCAGACTCTCTCCTCTCCATCTATACCCTGAAGCCCCAGCAACAAGCCCTGCGTGCTCTCTCCACACGTTACCAGCGGACTCACTCCTCTTCAGAAGCTCTCCATCTATACACTGAGGCCACCGCAGCAAGCCCTGTCTGCTCTCCACACGTTACCAGCAGACTCACTCCTCTTCAGAAGCTCTCCATCTATACCCTGAGGCCCCAGCAGGAAGCCCTGCCTGCTCTCTGCACATTACCAGCAGACTCACTCCTCTCCATCTATACCCTGAGGCCCCAGCAGCAAGCCCTGCATGCTCTCTCCACACGTTACCAGCAGACTCACTCCTCTCCATATATGCCCTGAGGCCACAGCAGCAAGCCCTGCCTGCTCTCTCCACACGTTACCAGCAGGCTCACTCCTCTCTATCTATACCCTGGGGCCCCAGCAGCATGCCCTGCCTGCTCTCTACAGACGTTACCAGCAGACTCACTCCTCTCCGTCTATACCCTGAGGCCCAAGTAGCAAGCCCTGAGTGCTATCTGCACGTTACCAGCAGACTCACTCCTCTTCAGAAGCTCTCCATCTATACCCTGAGGCCACAGCAGCAAGCCCTGTCTGCTCTCTCCACACGTTACCAGCAGATTCACTCCTCTCCATCTATACCCTGAGGCCACAGCAGCAAGCCCTACCTGCTCTCTACACATGTTACCAGAAGACTCACTCCTCTTCATCTATACCCTGAGGCCACAGCAGCAAGCTCTGCCTGCTCTCTGCACGTTACCAGCAGCCTCACTCCTCTCCATCTATACCCTGAGGCCACAGCAGCAAGCCCTGCCTGCTCTCTACACATGTTACCAGAAGACTCACTCCTCTTCATCTATACCCTGAGGCCACAGGAGCAAGCCCTGCCTGCTCTCTCCACACGTTACCAGCAGGCTCACTCTTCAGAAGCTCTCCATCTATACACTGAGGCCACAGCAGCAAGCCCTGCCTGCTCTCTCCACACTTTAACAGCAGACTCACTCCTCTCCATCTCTACCCTGAAGCCCCAGCAGCAAGCCCTGCCTGCTCTCTCCACACGTTACCAGCAGACTCACTCCTCTTCAGAAGCTCTCCATCTATTCCCTGAGGCCCCAGCAGTAAGCCCTGCCTGCTCTCTCCACACGTTACCAACAGACTCAATCCTCTTCAGAAGCTCTCCATCTATTCCCTGAGGCCACAGCAGCAAGCCCTGTCTACTCTCTCCACACGTTACCAGCAGACTCACTCCTTTCCATCTACACCCTGAGTCCACAACAGCAAGCCCTGCCTGCTCTCTCCACACGTTACCAGCAGACTCACTCCTGTCCATCTATACCCTGAGGTCACATCAGCAAGCCCTGCCTGCTCTCCACACGTTACCAGCAGACTCACTCTTCTCCATCTATACCCTGAGGCCACAGGAGCAAGCCCTGCCTGCTCTCTCCACACGTTACCAGCAGACTCACTCTTCAGAAGCTCTCCATCTATACCCTGAGGCCACAGCAGCAAGCCCTGCCTGCTCTCTGCACATAACCAGCAGACTCACTCCTCTCCATCTATACCCTGAGGCCCCAGCAGCAATCCCTGCCTTCTCTCTGCACCTTACCAGCAGACTCACTCCTCTCCATCTATACCCTGAGGCCCCAGCAGCAAGCCCTGCCTGCTCTCTGCACCTTACCAGCAGACTCACGCCTCTCCATGTATACCCTGAGGCCCCAACAGCAAGCCCTGCCTCCTCTCCACACGTTACCAGCAGACTCACTCCTCTCCATCTATACCCTGAGGCGACAGCAGCAAGCCCTGCCTGCTCTCTCCACACGTTACCAGCAGACTCACTCCTCTTCAGAAGCTCTCCATCTATACCCTGAGGCCACAGCAGCAAGTCCTGCCTGGTCTCTGCACGTTACCAGCAGTCTCACTCCTCTCCATCTAAACCCTGAGGCCCCAGCAGCAAGCCCTGCCTGCTCTCTGCACACGTCACCAGCAGACTCACTCCTCTTCTGAAGCTCTCTATCTATACCCTGAGGCCCCAGCAGCAAGCCCTGCCTCCTCTCTGCACACGTTACCAGCAGACTCACTCCTCTCCATCTATACCGAGGCCACAGCAGCAAGCCCTGCCGCCTCTCCACACGTTACCAGCAGACTCACTCCTCTCCAGCTATACCCTGAGGCCACAGCAGCAAGCTCTGCCTGCTCTCTCCACACGTTACCAGCAGACTCACTCCTCTTCAGAAGCTCTCCATCTATACACTGAGGCCACAGCAGCAAGCCCTGCCTGCTCTCTCCACACGTTACCAGCAGACTCACTCCTCTCCATCTATACCCTGAAGCCACAGGAGCAAGCCCTGCCTGATCTCTCCACACGTTTCCAGGAGACTCAATCCTCTTCAGAAGCTCTCCATCTATACCCTGAGGCCACAGCAGCATGCCCTGCCTGCTCTCTGCACGTTACCAGCAGGCTCACTCCTCTTCAGAAGCTCTCCATTAATACCCTGAGGCCACAGAAGCAAACCCTGCCTGCTCTCTGCACGTTACCAGCAGAGTCACTACTCTTCAGCTATACCCTGAGGCCACAGCAGCAAGGCCTGCCTGCTCTCTCCACACGTTACCAGCAGACTCACTCCTCTTCAGAAGCTCTCCATCTATACCCCGAGGCCACAGCTGCAAGCCCTGCCTGCTCTCTCCACACGTCACACGCAGACACACTCCTCTTCACAAGCTCTCCATTTATACCCTGAGGCCACAGAACCAAGTCCTGCCTGCTCTCTGCACGTTACCAGCAGACTCATTCCTCTCCATCTATACCCTGAGGCCCGAGCAGCAAGCCCTGCCTGCTCTCTCCACACGTTACCAGCAGACTCATTCCTTTCCATCTATACCCTGAGGCCACAGCAGCAAGCCCTGTCTGCTCTCTCCACACGTTACAAGCAGACTCACTCCTCTCCATCTATACCCTGAGGCCACAGCAGCAAGCCCTGCCTGCTCTCTCCACACGTTACCAGCAGACTCACTCCTCTCCATCTATACCCTGAGGCCCCAGCAGCAAGCCCTGCCTGCTCTCTCCACACGTTATCAGCAGAATCACTCTTCAGAAGCTCTCCATCTATACCTTGAGGCCACAGAAGCAAGCCCTGCCTGCTCTCTGCACATTACTAGCAGACTCACTCCTCTCCATCTATACCCTGAGGCCCCAGCAGCAAGCCCTGCCTGCTCTCTCCACACGTTACCAGTAGACTCACTCCTCTCCATCTATACCCTGAGGCCACAGCAGCAAGCCCTGCCTGCTCTCTGCACCTTACCAGCAGACTCACGCCTCTCCATGTATACCCTGAGGCCCCAACAGCAAGCCCTGTCGGCTCTCTCCACACGTTACCAGCAGACTCACTCCTCTCCATCTATACCCTAAGGCGACAGCAGCAAGCCCTGTCTGCTCTCTCCACACGTTACCAGCAGACTCACTCCTCTCCATCTATACCCTGAGGCCCCAACAGCAAGCCCTGCCTGCTCTCTCCACACGTTACCAGCAGGCTCACTCCTCTTCAAAAGCTCTCCATATATACCCTGAGGCCACAGCAGCAATCCCTGCCTGATCTCTCCACACGTTACCAGCAGACTCACTCCTCTTCAGAAGCTCTCCATCTATTCCCTGAGGCCACAGCAGCAAGCCCAGCCTGCTCTCTCCACACGTGACCAGCAGACTCACTCCTTTCCATCTATACCCTGAGGCCCCAGCAGGAAGCCCTGCCTGCTCTCTGCGCACGTTACCAGCAGACTCACTCCTCTCCATCTATACCCTGAAGCCGCAGCAGCAAGCCCTGCCTGCTCTCTCCACACGTTACCAGCAGACTCACTCCTCTTCATAAGCTCTCCATCTATACCCTGAGGCCCCAGCAGCAAGCCCTGTCTGCTCTCTCCACATGTTACCAGCAGACTCACTCCTCTTCAGAAGCTCTCCATCTATTCCCTGAGGCCACAGCAGCAAGCCCAGCCTGCTCTCTCCACACGTGACCAGCAGACTCACTCCTTTCCATCTATACCCTGAGGCCACAGCAGCAAGCCCTGCCTGCTCTCTCCACACGTTACCAGCAGACTCACTCCTCAACATCTATACCCTGAGGCCACAGCAGCAAGCCCTGCCTGCTCTCTCCACACGTTACGAGCAGACTCACTCCTCTCCATCTATACCCTGAGGCCCCAGCAGCAAGCCCTGCCTGCTCTCTCCACACGTTTCCAGCAGACTCACTCCTCTCCATCTATACCCTGAGGCGCAGCAGCAAGCCCTGCCTGCTCTCTGCACCTTACCAGCAGACTCACGCCTCTCCATGTATACCCTGAGGCCCCAACAGCAAGCCCTGCCGTCTCTCTCCACACGTTACCAGCAGACTCACTCCTCTCCATCTATACCCTGAGGCGACAGCAGCAAGCCCTGCCTGGTCTGTCCACACGTTACCAGCAGACTCAGTCCTCTCCATCTAGACCCTGAGGCCCCAACAGCAAGCCCTGCCTGCTCTCTCCACACGTTACCAGCAGGCTCACTCCTCTTCAAAAGCTCTCCATATATACCCTGAGGCCACAGCAGCAAGCCCTGCCTCCTCTCCACACGTGACCAGCAGACTCACTCCTTTCCATCTATACCCTGAGGCCCCAGCAGGAAGCCCTGCCTGCTCTCTGCGCACGTTACCAGCAGACTCACTCCTCTCCATCTATACCCTGAAGCCCCAGCAGCAAGGCCTCTCTGCTCTCTCCACAAGTTACCAGCAAACTCACTCCTCTTCAGAAGCTCTCCATCTATACCCTGAGGCCCCAGCAGCAAGCCCTGCCTCCTCTCTCCACACGTTACCAGCAGACTCACTCCTCTTCATAAGCTCTCCATCTATACCCTGAGGCCCCAGCAGCAAGCCCTGTCTGCTCTCTCCACATGTTACCAGCAGACTCACTCCTCTTCAGAAGCTCTCCATCTATTCCCTGAGGCCACAGCAGCAAGCCCAGCCTGCTCTCTCCACACGTGACCAGCAGACTCACTCCTTTCCATCTATACCCTGAGGCCACAGCAGCAAGCCCTGCCTGCTCTCTCCACACGTTACCAGCAGACTCACTCCTCAACATCTATACCCTGAGGCCACAGCAGCAAGCCCTGCCTGCTCTCTCCACACGTTACGAGCAGACTCACTCCTCTCCATCTATACCCTGAGGCCCCAGCAGCAAGCCCTGCCTGCTCTCTCCACACGTTTCCAGCAGACTCACTCTTCAGAAGCTCTCCATCTATACCCTGAGGCCACAGCAGCAAGCCCTGCCTGCTCTCTGCACATTACTAGCAGACTCACTCCTCTCCATCTATACCATGAGGCCCCAGCAGCAAGCCCTGCCTGCTCTCTCCACACGTTACCAGCAGACTCACTCCTCTCCATCTATACCCTGAGGCCACAGCAGCAAGCCCTGCCTGCTCTCTGCACCTTACCAGCAGACTCACGCCTCTCCATGTATACCCTGAGGCCCCAACAGCAAGCCCTGCCGTCTCTCTCCACACGTTACCAGCAGACTCACTCCTCTCCATCTATACCCTGAGGCGACAGCAGCAAGCCCTGCCTGGTCTGTCCACACGTTACCAGCAGACTCAGTCCTCTCCATCTAGACCCTGAGGCCCCAACAGCAAGCCCTGCCTGCTCTCTCCACACGTTACCAGCAGGCTCACTCCTCTTCAAAAGCTCTCCATATATACCCTGAGGCCACAGCAGCAAGCCCTGCCTCCTCTCCACACGTTACCAGCAGACTCACTCCTCTCCATCTATACCCTGAGGGCACAGCAGCAAGCCCTGCCTGCTCTCTCCACACGTTACCAGCAGACTCACTCCTCTTCAGAAGCTCTCCATCTATACCCTGAGGCCACAGCAGCAAGCCCTGCCTGCTCTCTGCACATTACTAGCAGACTCACTCCTCTCCATCTATACCATGAGGCCCCAGCAGCAAGCCCTGCCTGCTCTCTCCACACGTTACCAGCAGACTCACTCCTCTCCATCTATACCCTGAGGCCACAGCAGCAAGCCCTGCCTGCTCTCTGCACCTTACCAGCAGACTCACGCCTCTCCATGTATACCCTGAGGCCCCAACAGCAAGCCCTGCCGTCTCTCTCCACACGTTACCAGCAGACTCACTCCTCTCCATCTATACCCTGAGGCGACAGCAGCAAGCCCTGCCTGGTCTGTCCACACGTTACCAGCAGACTCAGTCCTCTCCATCTAGACCCTGAGGCCCCAACAGCAAGCCCTGCCTGCTCTCTCCACACGTTACCAGCAGGCTCACTCCTCTTCAAAAGCTCTCCATATATACCCTGAGGCCACAGCAGCAAGCCCTGCCTCCTCTCCACACGTTACCAGCAGACTCACTCCTCTCCATCTATACCCTGAGGGCACAGCAGCAAGCCCTGCCTGCTCTCTCCACACGTTACCAGCAGACTCACTCCTCTTCAGAAGCTCTCCATCTATACCCTGAGGCCACAGCAGCAAGTTCTGCCTGCTCTCTGCACGTTACCAGCAGTCTCACTCCTCTCCATCTATACCCTGAGGCCACAGCAGCAATCCCTGCCTGCTCTCTGCACACGTCACCAGCAGACTCATTCCTCTTCAGAAGCTCTCCATCTATACCCTGAGGCCCCTGCAGCAAGCCCTGCCTGCTCTTTGCACACGTTACCAGCAGACTCAATCCTCTCCATCTATACCCTGAGGCCACAGCAGCAAGCCCTGCCTCCTCTCCACACGTTACCAGCAGACTCACTCCTCTTCAGAAGCTCTCCATCTATACACTGAGGCCACAGCAGCAAGCCCTGCCTGCTCTCTCCACACGTTACCAGCCGACTCACTCCTCTCCATCTATACCCTGAAGCCACAGGAGCAAGCCCTGCCTGCTCTCTCCACACGTTACCAGCAGACTCACTCCTCTTCAGAAGCTCTCCATCTATACCCTGAGGCCACAGCAGCAAGCCCTGCCTGCTCTCTACACGTTACCAGCAGACTCACTCCTCTCCGTCTATAGCCTGAAGCCACAGCAGCAAGTCCTGCCTGCTCTCTGCACGTTACCAGCAGACTCATTCCTCTCCATCTATACCCTGAGGCCCCAGCAGCAAGCCCTGCGTGCTCTCTCCACAGGTTACCAGCAGACTCACTCCTCTTCAGAAGCTCTCCATCTATTCCCTGAGGCCACAGCAGCAAGCCCTGCCTGCGCTCTCCACACGTTACCAGCAGACTCATTCCTTTCCATCTATAACCTGAGGCCACAGCAGCAAGCCCTGCCTCCTCTCTCCACACATTACCAGCAGACTCACTCCTCTCCATCTATACCGAGGCCACAGCAGCAAGCCCTGCCTGCTCTCTCCACACGTTACCAGCAGACTCACTCCTCTCCATCTATACGCTGAGGCCACAGCAGCAAGCCCTGCCTGCTCTCCACACGTTACCAGCAGACACACTCCTCTTCAGAAGCTCTCCATTTATAACCTGAGGCCACAGCAGCAAGCCCTGCCTGCTCTCTCCACACGTTACCAGCAGACTCATTCCTTTCCATCTATACCCTGAGGCCACAGCAGCAAGCCCTGCCTGCTCTCTCCACACGTTACCAGCAGGCTCACTCCTCTTCAAAAGCTCTCCATATATACCCTGAGGCCACAGCAGCAAGCCCTGCCTCCTCTCCACACGTTACCAGCAGACTCACTCCTCTCCATCTATACCCTGAGGGCACAGCAGCAAGCCCTGCCTGCTCTCTCCACACGTTACCAGCAGACTCACTCCTCTTCAGAAGCTCTCCATCTATACCCTGAGGCCACAGCAGCAAGCCCTGCCTGCTCTCTGCACATTACTAGCAGACTCACTCCTCTCCATCTATACCATGAGGCCCCAGCAGCAAGCCCTGCCTGCTCTCTCCACACGTTACCAGCAGACTCACTCCTCTCCATCTATACCCTGAGGCCACAGCAGCAAGCCCTGCCTGCTCTCTGCACCTTACCAGCAGACTCACGCCTCTCCATGTATACCCTGAGGCCCCAACAGCAAGCCCTGCCGTCTCTCTCCACACGTTACCAGCAGACTCACTCCTCTCCATCTATACCCTGAGGCGACAGCAGCAAGCCCTGCCTGGTCTGTCCACACGTTACCAGCAGACTCAGTCCTCTCCATCTAGACCCTGAGGCCCCAACAGCAAGCCCTGCCTGCTCTCTCCACACGTTACCAGCAGGCTCACTCCTCTTCAAAAGCTCTCCATATATACCCTGAGGCCACAGCAGCAAGCCCTGCCTCCTCTCCACACGTTACCAGCAGACTCACTCCTCTCCATCTATACCCTGAGGGCACAGCAGCAAGCCCTGCCTGCTCTCTCCACACGTTACCAGCAGACTCACTCCTCTTCAGAAGCTCTCCATCTATACCCTGAGGCCACAGCAGCAAGTTCTGCCTGCTCTCTGCACGTTACCAGCAGTCTCACTCCTCTCCATCTATACCCTGAGGCCACAGCAGCAATCCCTGCCTGCTCTCTGCACACGTCACCAGCAGACTCATTCCTCTTCAGAAGCTCTCCATCTATACCCTGAGGCCCCTGCAGCAAGCCCTGCCTGCTCTTTGCACACGTTACCAGCAGACTCAATCCTCTCCATCTATACCCTGAGGCCACAGCAGCAAGCCCTGCCTCCTCTCCACACGTTACCAGCAGACTCACTCCTCTTCAGAAGCTCTCCATCTATACACTGAGGCCACAGCAGCAAGCCCTGCCTGCTCTCTCCACACGTTACCAGCCGACTCACTCCTCTCCATCTATACCCTGAAGCCACAGGAGCAAGCCCTGCCTGCTCTCTCCACACGTTACCAGCAGACTCACTCCTCTTCAGAAGCTCTCCATCTATACCCTGAGGCCACAGCAGCAAGCCCTGCCTGCTCTCTACACGTTACCAGCAGACTCACTCCTCTCCGTCTATAGCCTGAAGCCACAGCAGCAAGTCCTGCCTGCTCTCTGCACGTTACCAGCAGACTCATTCCTCTCCATCTATACCCTGAGGCCCCAGCAGCAAGCCCTGCGTGCTCTCTCCACAGGTTACCAGCAGACTCACTCCTCTTCAGAAGCTCTCCATCTATTCCCTGAGGCCACAGCAGCAAGCCCTGCCTGCGCTCTCCACACGTTACCAGCAGACTCATTCCTTTCCATCTATAACCTGAGGCCACAGCAGCAAGCCCTGCCTCCTCTCTCCACACATTACCAGCAGACTCACTCCTCTCCATCTATACCGAGGCCACAGCAGCAAGCCCTGCCTGCTCTCTCCACACGTTACCAGCAGACTCACTCCTCTCCATCTATACGCTGAGGCCACAGCAGCAAGCCCTGCCTGCTCTCCACACGTTACCAGCAGACACACTCCTCTTCAGAAGCTCTCCATTTATAACCTGAGGCCACAGCAGCAAGCCCTGCCTGCTCTCTCCACACGTTACCAGCAGACTCATTCCTTTCCATCTATACCCTGAGGCCACAGCAGCAAGCCCTGCCTGCTCTCTCCACACGTTACCAGCAGACTCACTCCTCAACATCTATACCCTGAGACCACAGCAGCAAGCCCTGCCTGCTCTCCACACGTTACCAGCAGACTCACTCCTCTCCATCTATACCCTGAGGCCACAGCAGCAAGTCCTTCCTGCTCTCTGCACGTTACCAGCAGACTCATTCCTCTTCATCTATACCCTGAGGCCCCAGCAGCAAGCCCTGCGTGCTCTCTCCACACGTTTCCAGCAGACTCACTCCTCCTCAGAAGCTCTCCATTTATACCCTGAGGCCACAGCAGCAAGCCCTGCCTGCTCTCCACACTTTACAAACAGACTCACTGTTCTCCATCTATACACTGAGGCCACAGCGGCAAGCCCTGCCTGCTCTCCACACGTTACCAGCAGACTCACTTCTCTTCAGAAGCTCTCCATCTATAACATGAGGCCCCAGCAGCAAGCCCTGCCTGCTCCCTCCACACGTTACCATCAGACTCACTCCTCTTCAGAAGCTCTCCATCTATACCTTGAGGCCACAGCAGCAAGCCCTGCCTGCTCTCTCAACACGTTACCAGCAGACTCACTCCTCTCCGTCTATACCCTGAAGCCACAGCAGCAAGTCCTGCCTGCTCTCTGCACGTTACCAGCAGACTCATTCCTCTCCATCTATACCCTGAGGCCCCAGCAGCAAGCCCTGCCTGCTCTCTCCACAGGTTACCAGCAGACTCACTCCTCTTCAGAAGATCTCCATCTATTCCCTGAGGCCACAGCAGCAAGCCCTGCCTGCTCTTTGCACACGTTACCAGCAGACTCAATCCTCTCCATCTATACCCTGAGGCCACAGCAGCAAGCCCTGCCTCCTCTCCACACGTTACCAGCAGACTCACTCCTCTTCAGAAGCTCTCCATCTATACACTGAGGCCACAGCAGCAAGCCCTGCCTGCTCTCTCCACACGTTACCAGCCGACTCACTCCTCTCCATCTATACCCTGAAGCCACAGGAGCAAGCCCTGCCTGCTCTCTCCACACGTTACCAGCAGACTCACTCCTCTTCAGAAGCTCTCCATCTATACCCTGAGGCCACAGCAGCAAGCCCTGCCTGCTCTCTACACGTTACCAGCAGACTCACTCCTCTCCGTCTATAGCCTGAAGCCACAGCAGCAAGTCCTGCCTGCTCTCTGCACGTTACCAGCAGACTCATTCCTCTCCATCTATACCCTGAGGCCCCAGCAGCAAGCCCTGCGTGCTCTCTCCACAGGTTACCAGCAGACTCACTCCTCTTCAGAAGCTCTCCATCTATTCCCTGAGGCCACAGCAGCAAGCCCTGCCTGCGCTCTCCACACGTTACCAGCAGACTCATTCCTTTCCATCTATAACCTGAGGCCACAGCAGCAAGCCCTGCCTCCTCTCTCCACACATTACCAGCAGACTCACTCCTCTCCATCTATACCGAGGCCACAGCAGCAAGCCCTGCCTGCTCTCTCCACACGTTACCAGCAGACTCACTCCTCTCCATCTATACGCTGAGGCCACAGCAGCAAGCCCTGCCTGCTCTCCACACGTTACCAGCAGACACACTCCTCTTCAGAAGCTCTCCATTTATAACCTGAGGCCACAGCAGCAAGCCCTGCCTGCTCTCTCCACACGTTACCAGCAGACTCATTCCTTTCCATCTATACCCTGAGGCCACAGCAGCAAGCCCTGCCTGCTCTCTCCACACGTTACCAGCAGACTCACTCCTCAACATCTATACCCTGAGACCACAGCAGCAAGCCCTGCCTGCTCTCCACACGTTACCAGCAGACTCACTCCTCTCCATCTATACCCTGAGGCCACAGCAGCAAGTCCTTCCTGCTCTCTGCACGTTACCAGCAGACTCATTCCTCTTCATCTATACCCTGAGGCCCCAGCAGCAAGCCCTGCGTGCTCTCTCCACACGTTTCCAGCAGACTCACTCCTCTTCAGAAGCTCTCCATTTATACCCTGAGGCCACAGCAGCAAGCCCTGCCTGCTCTCCACACTTTACAAACAGACTCACTGTTCTCCATCTATACACTGAGGCCACAGCGGCAAGCCCTGCCTGCTCTCCACACGTTACCAGCAGACTCACTTCTCTTCAGAAGCTCTCCATCTATAACATGAGGCCCCAGCAGCAAGCCCTGCCTGCTCCCTCCACACGTTACCATCAGACTCACTCCTCTTCAGAAGCTCTCCATCTATACCTTGAGGCCACAGCAGCAAGCCCTGCCTGCTCTCTCAACACGTTACCAGCAGACTCACTCCTCTCCGTCTATACCCTGAAGCCACAGCAGCAAGTCCTGCCTGCTCTCTGCACGTTACCAGCAGACTCATTCCTCTCCATCTATACCCTGAGGCCCCAGCAGCAAGCCCTGCCTGCTCTCTCCACAGGTTACCAGCAGACTCACTCCTCTTCAGAAGATCTCCATCTATTCCCTGAGGCCACAGCAGCAAGCCCTGCCTGCTCTCTCCACACGTTACCAGCAGACTCACTCCTATCCATCTATACCCTGAGGCCACAGCAGCAAGTCCTGCCTCCTCTCTGCACGTTACCAGCAGACTCACTCCTCTCCATCTAAGCCCTGAGGCCCCAGCAGCAAGCCCTGCCTGCTCTCTGCACACGTCACCAGCAGACTCACTCCTCTTCAGAAGCTCTCCATCTATAGCCTGAGGCCCCAGCAGCAAGCCCTGCCTGCTCTCTGCACACGTTACCACCAGACTCACTCCTCTCCATCTATACCCTGAGGCCACAGCAGCAAGCCCTGCCTCCTCTCCACACGTTACCAGCAGACTCAATCCTCTCCATCTATACCCTGAGGCCACAGCAGCAAGCCCTGCCTGCTCTCTCCACACGTTACCAGCAGACTCACTCCTCTTCAGAAGCTCTCCATCTATACACTGAGGCCACAGCAGCAAGCCCTGCCTGCTCTCTCCACACGTTACCAGCAGACTCACTCCTCTCCATCTATACCCTGAAGCCACAGGAGCAAGCCCTGCCTCTTCTCTCCACACGTTACCAGCAGACTCACTCCTCTTCAGAAGCTCTCCATCTATACCCTGAGGCCACAGCAGCAAGCCCTGCCTGCTCTCTGCACGTTACCAGCAGGCTCACTCCTCTTCAGAAGCTCTCCATTAATACCCTGAGGCCACAGAAGCAAACCCTGCCTGCTCTCTGCATGTTACCAGCAGAGTCACTACTCTTCATCTATACCCTGAGGCCACAGCAGCAAGGCCTGCCTGCTCTCTCCACATGTTACCAGGAGACCCACTCCTCTCCATCTATACCCTGAGGCCCCAGCAGCAAGCCCTGCCTCCTCTCTCCACAGGTTACCAGCAGACTCACTCCTCTTCAGAAGCTCTCCATCTATACCCTGAGGCCCCAGCAGCAAGCCCTGCCTGCTCTCTGCCCACGTTACCAGCAGACTCACTCCTCTCCATCTATACCCTGAGGCCACAGCAGCAAGCCCTGCCTGCTCTCTCCACACGTTACCAGCAGACTCACTCCTTTCCATCTATACCCTGAGGCCACAACAGCAAGCCCTGTCTGCTCTCTCCACACGTTACCAGCAGACTCACTCTTCTCCATCTATACCCTGAGGCCACAGCAGCAAGCCCTGCCTGCTCTCCACACGTTACCAGCAGACTCAATCCTCTCCATCTATACCTTGAGGCCACAGCAGCAAGTCCTGCCTGCTCTCTGCACGTTACCAGCAGACTCATTCCTCTTCATCTATACCCTGAGGCCCCAGCAGCAAGCCATGCGTGCTCTCTCCACACGTTACCAGCAGACTCACTCCTCTTCAGAAGCTCTCCATTTATACCCTGAGGCCACAGCAGCAAGACCTGCCTGCTCTCCACACTTTACAAACAGACTCACTGCTCTCCATCTATACACTGAGGCCACAGCGGCAAGCCCTGCCTGCTCTCCACACGTTACCAGCAGACTCACTTCTCTTCAGAAGCTCTCCATCTATAACCTGAGGCCCCAGCAGCAAGCCCTGCCTGCTCTCTCCACACGTTACCAGCAGACTCACTCCTCTCCTCTTCAGAAGCAATCCATCTATACCCTGAGGCCCCAGCAGCAAGACCTGCCTTCTCTCTCCACACGTTACGAGCAGACTCACTCCTCTTCAGAAGCTCTCCATCTATTCCCTGAGGCCACAGCAGCAAGCCCTGCCTGCTCTCTCCACACGTTACCAGCAGACTCACTCCTTTCCATCTATACCCTGAGGCCACAGCAGCAAGCCCTGCCTGCTCTCTCCACACGTTACCAGCAGACTCCCTCCTCTCCATCTATACCCTGAGGCCACAGCAGCAAGCCCTGCCTGCTCTCTACACGTTACCAGCAGACTCACTCCTCTCCGTCTATACCCTGAAGCCCCAGCAGCAAGTCCTGCCTGCTCTCTGCACGTTACCAGCAGACTCATTCCTCTCCATCTATACCCTGAGGCCCCAGCAGCAAGCCCTGCGTGCTCTCTCCACAGGTTACCAGCAGACTCACTCCTCTTCAGAAGCTCTCCATCTATTCCCTGAGACCACAGCAGCAAGCCCGGCCTGCTCTCTCCACACGTTACCAGCAGACTCACTCCTCTCCATCTATACCCTGAAGCCCCAGCAGCAAGGCCTCTCTGCTCTCTCCACAAGTTACCAGCAAACTCACTCCTCTTCAGAAGCTCTCCATCTATACCCTGAGGCCCCAGCAGCAAGCCCTGCCTCCTCTCTCCACACGTTACCAGCAGACTCACTCCTCTTCATAAGCTCTCCATCTATACCCTGAGGCCCCAGCAGCAAGCCCTGTCTGCTCTCTCCACATGTTACCAGCAGACTCACTCCTCTTCAGAAGCTCTCCATCTATTCCCTGAGGCCACAGCAGCAAGCCCAGCCTGCTCTCTCCACATGTGACCAGCAGACTCACTCCTTTCCATCTATACCCTGAGGCCACAGCAGCAAGCCCTGCCTGCTCTCTCCACACGTTACCAGCAGACTCACTCCTGAACATCTATACCCTGAGGCCACAGCAGCAAGCCCTGCCTGCTCTCTCCACACGTTACGAGCAGACTCACTCCTCTCCATCTATACCCTGAGGCCCCAGCAGCAAGCCCTGCCTGCTCTCTCCACACGTTTCCAGCAGACTCACTCTTCAGAAGCTCTCCATCTATACCCTGAGGCCACAGCAGCAAGCCCTGCCTGCTCTCTGCACATTACTAGCAGACTCACTCCTCTCCATCTATACCATGAGGCCCCAGCAGCAAGCCCTGCCTGCTCTCTCCACACGTTACCAGCAGACTCACTCCTCTCCATCTATACCCTGAGGCCACAGCAGCAAGCCCTGCCTGCTCTCTGCACCTTACCAGCAGACTCACGCCTCTCCATGTATACCCTGAGGCCCCAACAGCAAGCCCTGCCGTCTCTCTCCACACGTTACCAGCAGACTCACTCCTCACCATCTATACCCTGAGGCGACAGCAGCAAGCCCTGCCTGGTCTGTCCACACGTTACCAGCAGACTCACTCCTCTCCATCTAGACCCTGAGGCCCCAACAGCAAGCCCTGCCTGCTCTCTCCACACGTTACCAGCAGGCTCACTCCTCTTCAAAAGCTCTCCATATATACCCTGAGGCCACAGCAGCAAGCCCTGCCTCCTCTCCACACATTACCAGCAGACTCACTCCTCTCCATCTATACCCTGAGGGCACAGCAGCAAGCCCTGCCTGCTCTCTCCACACGTTACCAGCAGACTCACTCCTCTTCAGAAGCTCTCCATCTATACCCTGAGGCCACAGCAGCAAGTTCTGCCTGCTCTCTGCACGTTACCAGCAGTCTCACTCCTCTCCATCTAAACCCTGAGGCCCCAGCAGCAAGCCCTGCCTGCTCTCTGCACACGTCACCAGCAGACTCACTCCTCTTCAGAAGCTCTCCATCTATACCCTGAGGCCACAGCAGCAAGCCCTGCCTGCTCTCTGCACGTTACCAGCAGGTTCACTCCTCTTCAGAAGCTCTCCATCTATACCCTGAGGCCACAGCAGCAAGCCCTGCCTGCTCTCCACACTTTACAAGCAGACACACTGCTCTCCATCTATACACTGAGGCCACAGCAGCAAGCCCTGCCTGCTCTCCACACGTTACCAGCAGACTCACTTCTCTTCAGAAGCTCTCCATCTATACCCTGAGGCCCCAGCAGCAAGCCCTGCGTGCTCTCTCCACACGTGACCAGCAGACTCACTCCTCTTCAGAAGCTCTCCATCTATACCCTGAGGCCCCAGCAGCAAGCCCTGTCTGCTCTCTCCACACGTTACCAGCAGACTCACTCCTCTTCAGAAGCTCTCCATCTATTCCCTGAGGCCACAGCCGCAAGCCCTGCGTGCTCTTTCCACACGTTACCAGCAGACTCACTCCTTTCCATCTATAACCTGAGGCCACAGCAGCAAGCCCTGCCTGCTCTCTCCACACGTTACCAGCAGACTCACTCCTTTCCATCTATACCCTGAGGCCACAGCAGCAAGCCCTGCCTGCTCTCTCCACACGTTACCAGCAGGCTCACTCCTCTTCAAAAGCTCTCCATATATACCCTGAGGCCACAGCAGCAATCCCTGCCTGCTCTCTCCACACGTTACCAGCAGACTCACTCCTCTTCAGAAGCTCTCCATCTATACCCTGAGGCCCCACCAGGAAGCCCTGCCTGCTCTCTGCGCACGTTACCAGCAGACTCACTCCTCTCCATCTATACCCTGAGGCCACAGCAGCAAGCCCTGCCTCCTCTCCACACGTTACCAGCAGACTCACTCTTCTCCATCTATACCCTGAGGCCACAGCAGCAAGCCCTGCCTGCTCTCTCCACACGTTACCAGCAGGCTCACTCCGCTTCAAAAGCTCTCCATATATACCCTGAGGCCACAGCAGCAATCCAAGCCTGCTCTCTGCACACGTCACCAGCAGACTCATTCCTCTTCAGAAGCTCTCCATCTATACCCTGAGGCCCCTGCAGCAAGCCCTGCCTGCTCTTTGCACACGTTACCAGCAGACTCAATCCTCTCCATCTATACCCTGAGGCCACAGCAGCAAGCCCTGCCTCCTCTCCACACGTTACCAGCAGACTCACTCCTCTTCAGAAGCTCTCCATCTATACACTGAGGCCACAGCAGCAAGCCCTGCCTGCTCTCTCCACACGTTACCAGCCGACTCACTCCTCTCCATCTATACCCTGAAGCCACAGGAGCAAGCCCTGCCTGCTCTCTCCACACGTTACCAGCAGACTCACTCCTCTTCAGAAGCTCTCCATCTATACCCTGAGGCCACAGCAGCAAGCCCTGCCTGCTCTCTACACGTTACCAGAAGACTCACTCCTCTCCGTCTATACCCTGAAGCCACAGCAGCAAGTCCTGCCTGCTCTCTGCACGTTACCAGCAGACTCATTCCTCTCCATCTATACCCTGAGGCCCCAGCAGCAAGCCCTGCGTGCTCTCTCCACAGGTTACCAGCAGACTCACTCCTCTTCAGAAGCTCTCCATCTATTCCCTGAGGCCACAGCAGCAAGCCCTGCCTGCGCTCTCCACACGTTACCAGCAGACTCATTCCTTTCCATCTATACCCTGAGGCCACAGCAGCAAGCCCTGCCTCCTCTCTCCACACATTACCAGCAGACTCACTCCTCTCCATCTATACCGAGGCCACAGCAGCAAGCCCTGCCTGCTCTCTCCACACGTTACCAGCAGACTCACTCCTCTCCATCTATACCCTGAGGCCACAGCAGCAAGCCCTGCCTGCTCTCCACACGTTACCAGCAGACACACTCCTCTTCAGAAGCTCTCCATTTATAACCTGAGGCCACAGCAGCAAGCCCTGCCTGCTCTCTCCACACGTTACCAGCAGACTCATTCCTTTCCATCTATACCCTGAGGCCACAGCAGCAAGCCCTGCCTGCTCTCTCCACACGTTACCAGCAGACTCACTCCTCAACATCTATACCCTGAGACCACAGCAGCAAGCCCTGCCTGCTCTCCACACGTTACCAGCAGACTCACTCCTCTCCATCTATACCCTGAGGCCACAGCAGCAAGTCCTTCCTGCTCTCTGCACGTTACCAGCAGACTCATTCCTCTTCATCTATACCCTGAGGCCCCAGCAGCAAGCCCTGCGTGCTCTCTCCACACGTTTCCAGCAGGCTCACTCCTCTTCAGAAGCTCTCCATTTATACCCTGAGGCCACAGCAGCAAGCCCTGCCTGCTCTCCACACTTTACAAACAGACTCACTGTTCTCCATCTATACACTGAGGCCACAGCGGCAAGCCCTGCCTGCTCTCCACACGTTACCAGCAGACTCACTTCTCTTCAGAAGCTCTCCATCTATAACATGAGGCCCCAGCAGCAAGCCCTGCCTGCTCCCACCACACGTTACCATCAGACTCACTCCTCTTCAGAAGCTCTCCATCTATACCCTGAGGCCACAGCAGCAAGCCCTGCCTGCTCTCTCCACACGTTACCAGCAGACTCACTCCTCTCCGTCTATACCCTGAAGCCACAGCAGCAAGTCCTGCCTGCTCTCTGCACGTTACCAGCAGACTCATTCCTCTCCATCTATACCCTGAGGCCCCAGCAGCAAGCCCTGCCTGCTCTCTCCACAGGTTACCAGCAGACTCACTCCTCTTCAGAAGATCTCCATCTATTCCCTGAGGCCACAGCAGCAAGCCCTGCCTGCTCTCTCCACACGTTACCAGCAGACTCACTCCTATCCATCTATACCCTGAGGCCACAGCAACAAGTCCTGCCTCCTCTCTGCACGTTACCAGCAGACTCACTCCTCTCCATCTAAGCCCTGAGGCCCCAGCAGCAAGCCCTGCCTGCTCTCTGCACACGTCACCAGCAGACTCACTCCTCTTCAGAAGCTCTCCATCTATAGCCTGAGGCCCCAGCAGCAAGCCCTGCCTGCTCTCTGCACACGTTACCACCAGACTCACTCCTCTCCATCTATACCCTGAGGCCACAGCAGCAAGCCCTGCCTCCTCTCCACACGTTACCAGCAGACTCAATCCTCTCCATCTATACCCTGAGGCCACAGCAGCAAGCCCTGCCTGCTCTCTCCACACGTTACCAGCAGACTCACTCCTCTTCAGAAGCTCTCCATCTATACACTGAGGCCACAGCAGCAAGCCCTGCCTGCTCTCTCCACACGTTACCAGCAGACTCACTCCTCTCCATCTATACCCTGAAGCCACAGGAGCAAGCCCTGCCTCTTCTCTCCACACGTTACCAGCAGACTCACTCCTCTTCAGAAGCTCTCCATCTATACCCTGAGGCCACAGCAGCAAGCCCTGCCTGCTCTCTGCACGTTACCAGCAGGCTCACTCCTCTTCAGAAGCTCTCCATTAATACCCTGAGGCCACAGAAGCAAACCCTGCCTGCTCTCTGCATGTTACCAGCAGAGTCACTACTCTTCATCTATACCCTGAGGCCACAGCAGCAAGGCCTGCCTGCTCTCTCCACATGTTACCAGGAGACCCACTCCTCTCCATCTATACCCTGAGGCCCCAGCAGCAAGCCCTGCCTCCTCTCTCCACAGGTTACCAGCAGACTCACTCCTCTTCAGAAGCTCTCCATCTATACCCTGAGGCCCCAGCAGCAAGCCCTGCCTGCTCTCTGCACACGTTACCAGCAGACTCACTCCTCTCCATCTATACCCTGAGGCCACAGCAGCAAGCCCTGCCTGCTCTCTCCACACGTTACCAGCAGACTCACTCCTTTCCATCTATACCCTGAGGCCACAACAGCAAGCCCTGTCTGCTCTCTCCACACGTTACCAGCAGACTCACTCTTCTCCATCTATACCCTGAGGCCACAGCAGCAAGCCCTGCCTGCTCTCCACACGTTACCAGCAGACTCAATCCTCTCCATCTATACCTTGAGGCCACAGCAGCAAGTCCTGCCTGCTCTCTGCACGTTACCAGCAGACTCATTCCTCTTCATCTATACCCTGAGGCCCCAGCAGCAAGCCATGCGTGCTCTCTCCACACGTTACCAGCAGACTCACTCCTTTTCAGAAGCTCTCCATTTATACCCTGAGGCCACAGCAGCAAGACCTGCCTGCTCTCCACACTTTACAAACAGACTCACTGCTCTCCATCTATACACTGAGGCCACAGCGGCAAGCCCTGCCTGCTCTCCACACGTTACCAGCAGACTCACTTCTCTTCAGAAGCTCTCCATCTATAACCTGAGGCCCCAGCAGCAAGCCCTGCCTGCTCTCTCCACACGTTACCAGCAGACTCACTCCTCTCCTCTTCAGAAGCAATCCATCTATACCCTGAGGCCCCAGCAGCAAGACCTGCCTGCTCTCTCCACACGTTACGAGCAGACTCACTCCTCTTCAGAAGCTCTCCATCTATTCCCTGAGGCCACAGCAGCAAGCCCTGCCTGCTCTCTCCACACGTTACCAGCAGACTCACTCCTTTCCATCTATACCCTGAGGCCACAGCAGCAAGCCCTGCCTGCTCTCTCCACACGTTACCAGCAGACTCCCTCCTCTCCATCTATACCCTGAGGCCACAGCAGCAAGCCCTGCCTGCTCTCTACACGTTACCAGCAGACTCACTCCTCTCCGTCTATACCCTGAAGCCCCAGCAGCAAGTCCTGCCTGCTCTCTGCACGTTACCAGCAGACTCATTCCTCTCCATCTATACCCTGAGGCCCCAGCAGCAAGCCCTGCGTGCTCTCTCCACAGGTTACCAGCAGACTCACTCCTCTTCAGAAGCTCTCCATCTATTCCCTGAGACCACAGCAGCAAGCCCGGCCTGCTCTCTCCACACGTTACCAGCAGACTCACTCCTCTCCATCTATACCCTGAAGCCCCAGCAGCAAGGCCTCTCTGCTCTCTCCACAAGTTACCAGCAAACTCACTCCTCTTCAGAAGCTCTCCATCTATACCCTGAGGCCCCAGCAGCAAGCCCTGCCTCCTCTCTCCACACGTTACCAGCAGACTCACTCCTCTTCATAAGCTCTCCATCTATACCCTGAGGCCCCAGCAGCAAGCCCTGTCTGCTCTCTCCACATGTTACCAGCAGACTCACTCCTCTTCAGAAGCTCTCCATCTATTCCCTGAGGCCACAGCAGCAAGCCCAGCCTGCTCTCTCCACACGTGACCAGCAGACTCACTCCTTTCCATCTATACCCTGAGGCCACAGCAGCAAGCCCTGCCTGCTCTCTCCACACGTTACCAGCAGACTCACTCCTCAACATCTATACCCTGAGGCCACAGCAGCAAGCCCTGCCTGCTCTCTCCACACGTTACGAGCAGACTCACTCCTCTCCACCTATACCCTGAGGCCCCAGCAGCAAGCCCTGCCTGCTCTCTCCACACGTTTCCAGCAGACTCACTCTTCAGAAGCTCTCCATCTATACCCTGAGGCCACAGCAGCAAGCCCTGCCTGCTCTCTGCACATTACTAGCAGACTCACTCCTCTCCATCTATACCATGAGGCCCCAGCAGCAAGCCCTGCCTGCTCTCTCCACACGTTACCAGCAGACTCACTCCTCTCCATCTATACCCTGAGGCCACAGCAGCAAGCCCTGCCTGCTCTCTGCACCTTACCAGCAGACTCACGCCTCTCCATGTATACCCTGAGGCCCCAACAGCAAGCCCTGCCGTCTCTCTCCACACGTTACCAGCAGACCCACTCCTCACCATCTATACCCTGAGGCGACAGCAGCAAGCCCTGCCTGGTCTGTCCACACGTTACCAGCAGACTCACTCCTCTCCATCTAGACCCTGAGGCCCCAACAGCAAGCCCTGCCTGCTCTCTCCACACGTTACCAGCAGGCTCACTCCTCTTCAAAAGCTCTCCATATATACCCTGAGGCCACAGCAGCAAGCCCTGCCTCCTCTCCACACGTTACCAGCAGACTCACTCCTCTCCATCTATACCCTGAGGGCACAGCAGCAAGCCCTGCCTGCTCTCTCCACACGTTACCAGCAGACTCACTCCTCTTCAGAAGCTCTCCATCTATACCCTGAGGCCACAGCAGCAAGTTCTGCCTGCTCTCTGCACGTTACCAGCAGTCTCACTCCTCTCCATCTAAACCCTGAGGCCCCAGCAGCAAGCCCTGCCTGCTCTCTGCACACGTCACCAGCAGACTCACTCCTCTTCAGAAGCTCTCCATCTATACCCTGAGGCCACAGCAGCAAGCCCTGCCTGCTCTCTGCACGTTACCAGCAGGTTCACTCCTCTTCAGAAGCTCTCCATCTATACCCTGAGGCCACAGCAGCAAGCCCTGCCTGCTCTCCACACTTTACAAGCAGACACACTGCTCTCCATCTATACACTGAGGCCACAGCAGCAAGGCTTGCCTGCTCTCCACACGTTACCAGCAGACTCACTTCTCTTCAGAAGCTCTCCATCTATACCCTGAGGCCCCAGCAGCAAGCCCTGCGTGCTCTCTCCACACGTGACCAGCAGACTCACTCCTCTTCAGAAGCTCTCCATCTATACCCTGAGGCCCCAGCAGCAAGCCCTGTCTGCTCTCTCCACACGTTACCAGCAGACTCACTCCTCTTCAGAAGCTCTCCATCTATTCCCTGAGGCCACAGCCGCAAGCCCTGCGTGCTCTTTCCACACGTTACCAGCAGACTCACTCCTTTCCATCTATAACCTGAGGCCACAGCAGCAAGCCCTGCCTGCTCTCTCCACACGTTACCAGCAGACTCACTCCTTTCCATCTATACCCTGAGGCCACAGCAGCAAGCCCTGCCTGCTCTCTCCACACGTTACCAGCAGGCTCACTCCTCTTCAAAAGCTCTCCATATATACCCTGAGGCCACAGCAGCAATCCCTGCCTGCTCTCTCCACACGTTACCAGCAGACTCACTCCTCTTCAGAAGCTCTCCATCTATACCCTGAGGCCCCACCAGGAAGCCCTGCCTGCTCTCTGCGCACGTTACCAGCAGACTCACTCCTCTCCATCTATACCCTGAGGCCACAGCAGCAAGCCCTGCCTCCTCTCCACACGTTACCAGCAGACTCACTCTTCTCCATCTATACCCTGAGGCCACAGCAGCAAGCCCTGCCTGCTCTCTCCACACGTTACCAGCAGGCTCACTCCGCTTCAAAAGCTCTCCATATATACCCTGAGGCCACAGCAGCAATCCAAGCCTGCTCTCTGCACACGTCACCAGCAGACTCATTCCTCTTCAGAAGCTCTCCATCTATACCCTGAGGCCCCTGCAGCAAGCCCTGCCTGCTCTTTGCACACGTTACTAGCAGACTCAATCCTCTCCATCTATACCCTGAGGCCACAGCAGCAAGCCCTGCCTCCTCTCCACACGTTACCAGCAGACTCACTCCTCTTCAGAAGCTCTCCATCTATACACTGAGGCCACAGCAGCAAGCCCTGCCTGCTCTCTCCACACGTTACCAGCCGACTCACTCCTCTCCATCTATACCCTGAAGCCACAGGAGCAAGCCCTGCCTGCTCTCTCCACACGTTACCAGCAGACTCACTCCTCTTCAGAAGCTCTCCATCTATTCCCTGAGGCCACAGCAGCAAGCCCTGCCTCCTCTCTCCACACGTTACCAGCAGACTCATTCCTTTCCATCTATACCCTGAGGCCACAGCAGCAAGCCCTGCCTGCTCTCTCCACACGTTACCAGCAGACTCACTCCTCTCCATCTATACCCTGAGGCCACAGCAGCAAGCCCTGCCTGCTCTCCACACGTTACCAGCAGACACACTCCTCTTCAGAAGCTCTCCATTTATAACCTGAGGCCACAGCAGCAAGCCCTGCCTGCTCTCTCTACACGTTACCAGCAGACTCATTCCTTTCCATCTATACCCTGAGGCCACAGCAGCAAGCCCTGCCTCCTCTCCACACGTTACCAGCAGGCTCAATCCTCTCCATCTATACCCTGAGGCCACAGCAGCAAGCCCTGCGTGCTCTCTCCACACGTTACCAGCAGACTCACTCCTCTTCAGAAGCTCTCCATCTATACACTGAGGCCACAGCAGCAAGCCCTGCCTGCTCTCTCCACACGTTACCAGCAGACTCACTCCTCTCCATCTATACCCTGAAGCCACAGGAGCAAGCCCTGCCTCTTCTCTCTACACGTTAGCAGCAGACTCACTCCTCTTCAGAAGCTCTCCATCTATACCCTGAGGCCACAGCAGCAAGCCCTGCCTGCTCTCTGCACGTTACCAGCAGGCTCACTCCTCTTCAGAAGCTCTCCATTAATACCCTGAGGCCACAGAAGCAAACCCTGCCTGCTCTCTGCACGTTACCAGCAGAGTCACTACTCTTCATCTATACCCTGAGGCCACAGCAGCAAGGCCTGCCTGCTCTCTCCACATGTTACCAGGAGACCCACTCCTCTCCATCTATACCCTGAGGCCCCAGCAGCAAGCCCTGCCTCCTCTCTCCACACGTTACCAGCAGACTCACTCCTCTTCAGAAGCTCTCCATCTATACCCTGAGGCCCCAGCAGCAAGCCCTGCCTGCTCTCTGCACACGTTACCAGCAGACTCACTCCTCTCCATCTATACCCTGAGGCCACAGCAGCAAGCCCTTCCTGCTCTCTCCACACGTTACCAGCAGACTCACTCCTTTCCATCTATACCCTGAGGCCACAACAGCAAGCCCTGTCTGCTCTCTCCACACGTTACCAGCAGACTCACTCTTCTCCATCTATACCCTGAGGCCACAGCAGCAAGCCCTGCCTGCTCTCCACACGTTACCAGCAGACTCACTCCTCTCCATCTATACCTTGAGGCCACAGCAGCAAGTCCTGCCTGCTCTCTTCACGTTACCAGCAGACTCATTCCTCTCCATCTATACCCTGAGGCCCCAGCAGCAAGCCCTGCGTGCTCTCTCCACAGGTTACCAGCAGACTCACTCCTCTTCAGAAGCTCTCCATCTATTCCCTGAGGCCACAGCAGCAAGCCCTGCCTGCTCTCTCCACACGTGACCAGCAGACTCACTCCTATCCATCTATACCCTGAGGCCACAGCAGCAAGTCCTGCCTCCTCTCTGCACGTTACCAGCAGACTCACTCCTCTCCATCTAAACCCTGAGGCCCCAGCAGCAAGCCCTGCCTGCTCTCTGCACACGTCACCAGCAGACTCACTCCTCTTCAGAAGCTCTCCATCTATAGCCTTAGGCCCCAGCAGCAAGCCCTGCCTGCTCTCTGCACACGTTACCACCAGACTCACTCCTCTCCATCTATACCCTGAGGCCACAGCAGCAAGCCCTGCCTCCTCTCCACACGTTACCAGCAGACTCCTCTCCATCTATACCCTGAGGCCACAGCAGCAAGCCCTGCCTGCTCTCTCCACACGTTACCAGCAGACTCACTCCTCTTCAGAAGCTCTCCATCTATACACTGATGCCACAGCAGCAAGCCCTGCCTGCTCTCTCCACACGTTACCAGCAGACTCACTCCTCTCCATCTATACCCTGAAGCCACAGGAGCAAGCCCTGCCTCTTCTCTCCACACGTTACCAGCAGACTCACTCCTCTTCAGAAGCTCTCCATCTATACCATGAGGCCACAGCAGCAAGCCCTGCCTGCTCTCTGCACGTTACCAGCAGGCTCACTCCTCTTCAGAAGCTCTCCATTAATACCCTGGGGCCACAGAAGCAAACCCTGCCTGCTCTCTGCACGTTACCAGCAGAGTCACTACTCTTCATCTATACCCTGAGGCGCCAGCAGCAAGGCCTGCCTGCTCTCTCCACATGTTACAAGGAGACTCACTCCTCTCCATCTATACCCTGAAGCCCCAGCAGCAAGGCCTGCCTGCTCTCTCCACAAGTTACCAGCAGACTCACTCCTCTTCAGAAGCTCTCCATCTATACCCTGAGGCCCCAGCAGCAAGCCCTGCCTCCTCTCTCCACACGTTACCAGCAGGCTCACTCCTCTTCAGAAGCTCTCCATCTATATCCTGAGGCCCCAGCAGCAAGCCCTGCCTGCTCTCTGCACACGTTACCAGCAGACTCACTCCTCTCCATCTATACCCTGAGGCCACAGCAGCAAGCCCTGCCTGCTCTCTCCACACGTTACCAGCAGACTCACTTCTTTCCATCTATACCCTGAGGCCACCACAGCAAGCCCTGTCTGCTCTCTCCACACGTTACCAGCAGACTCACTCCTCTCCATCTATACCCTGAGGCCACAGCAGCAAGCCCTTCCTGCTCTCCACACATTACCAGCAGACTCACTCCTCTCCATCTATACCTTGAGGCCACAGCAGCAAGTCCTGCCTGCTCTCTGCACGTTACCAGCAGACTCACTTCTCTTCAGAAGCTCTCCATCTATAACATGATGCCCCAGCAGCAAGCCCTGCCTGCTCTCTCCACACGTTACCAGCAGACTCTCTCCTCTTCAGAAGCTCTCCATCTAAACCCCGAGGCCCCAGCAGCAAGCCCTGCCTGCTCTCTCCACACTTTACGAGCAGACTCAGTCCTCTTCAGAAGCTCTCCATCTATTCCCTGAGGCCACAGCAGCAAGCCCTGCCTGCTCTCTCCACACGTTACCAGAAGACTCACTCCTTTCCATCTATACCCTGAGGCCACAGCAGCAAGCCCTGCCTGCTCTCTCCACACGTTACCAGCAGACTCACTCCTCTCAATCTATACCCTGAGGCCACAGCAGCAAGCCCTGTCTGCTCTCTACACGTTACCAGCAGACTCACTCCTCTCCGTCTATACCCTGAAGCCACAGCAGCAAGTCCTGCCTGCTCTCTGCACGTTACCAGCAGACTCATTCTTCTCCATCTATACCCTGAGGCCCCAGCAGCAAGCCCTGCGTGCTCTCTCCACAGGTTATCAGCAGACTCACTCCTCTTCAGAAGCTCTCCATCTATTCCCTGAGGCCACAGCAGCAAGCCCTGCCTGCTCTCTCCACACGTTACCAGCAGACTCATTCCTTTCCATCTATACCTTGAGGCCACAGCAGCAAGCCCTGCCTCCTCTCTCCACACGTTACCAGCAGACTCACACCTCTCCATCTATACCGAGGCCACAGTAGCAAGCCCTGCCTGCTCTCTCCACACGTTACCAGCAGACTCACTCCTCTCCATCTACACCCTGAGGCCACAGCAGCAAGCCCTCCCTGCTCTCCACACGTTACCAGCAGACACACTCCTCTTCAGAAGCTCTCCATTTATAACCTGAGGCCACAGCAGCAAGCCCTGCCTGCTCTCTCCACACGTTACCAGCAGACTCATTCCTTTCCATCTATACCCTGAGGCCACAGCAGCAAGCCCTGCCTGCTCTCTCCACACGTTACCAGCAGACTCACTCCTCAACATCTATACCCTGAGACCACAGCAGCAAGCCCTGCCTGCTCTCCACACGTTACCAGCAGACTCACTCCTCTCCATCTATACCCTGAGCCACAGCAGCAAGTCCTTCCTGCTCTCTGCACGTTACCAGCAGACTCATTCCTCTTCATCTATACCCTGAGGCCCCAGCAGCAAGCCCTGCGTGCCCTCTCCACACGTTTCCAGCAGACTCACTCCTCTTCAGAACCTCTCCATTTATACCCTGAGGCCACAGCAGCAAGCCCTGCCTGCTCTCTCCACACGTTACCAGAAGACTCACTCCTTTCCATCTATACCCTGAGGCCACAGCAGCAAGCCCTGCCTGCTCTCTCCACACGTTACCAGCAGACTCAATCCTCTCCATCTATACCCTGAGGCCACAGCAGCAAGCCCTGCCTGCTCTCTCCACACGTTACCAGCAGACTCACTCCTCTCCATCTATACCCTGAGGCCACAGCAGCAAGCCCTGCCTGCTCTCTCCACACGTTACCAGCAGACTCAATCCTCTCCATCTATACCCTGAGGCCACAGCAGCAAGCCCTGCCTTCTCTCCACACGTTACCAGCAGACACACTCCTCTTCAGAAGCTCTCCATTTATACCCTGAGGCCACAGCAGCAAGCCCTGCCTGCTCTCCATACGTTACCAGCAGACTCACTCCTCTTCAGAAGCTCTCCATCTATACCTTGAGGCCACAGCAGCAAGCCCTGCCTGCTCTCCACACGTTACCAGCAGGCTCACTCCTCTCCATCTATACCATGAGGCTACAGCAGCAAGCCCTGCCTGCTCTCTGCACCTTACCAGCAGACTCACTCCTCTTCAGAAGCTCTCCATCTATACCCTGAAGCCCCAGCAGCAAACCCTGCCTGCTCTCTGCACATTACCAGCAGACTCACTCCTCTCCATCTGTACCTTTAGGCCACAGCAACAAGCCCTGCCTGCTCTCTGCATGTTACCAGCAGACTCATTCCTCTTCATCTATACCCTGAGGCCCCAGCAGCAAGCCCTGCCTGCTCTCTCCACACGTTGCCAGCAGACTCACTCCTCTTCAGAAGCTCTCGATCTATACCCTGAGGCCACAGCAGCAAGCCCTGCCTGCTCTCTCCACACGTTACCAGCAGACTCACTCCTCTTCAGAAGCTCTCCATCTATACCCTGAGGCCACAGCAGAAAGTCCTGCCTGCTCTCTCCACACGTTACAAGCAGACTCACTCCTCTCCATCTATACCCTGAAGCCCCAGCAGCAAGTCTTGCCTGCTGTCTCCACACATTACCAGCAGACTCACTCTTATCCATCTATACCCTGAGGCCCCAGCAGCAAGCCCTGCCTGCTCTCTCCACATGTTACCAGCAGGCTCACTCCTCTCCATCTATACCCTGAAGCCACAGCAGCAAGCCCTGCCTGCTCTCTACACGTTACCAGCAGACTCACTCCTCTCCGTCTATACCCTGAAGCCACAGCAGCAAGTCCTGCCTGCTCTCTGCACGTTACCAGCAGACTCATTCCTCTCCATCTATACCCTGAGGCCCCAGCAGCAAGCCCTGCGTGCTCTCTCCACAGGTTACCAGCAGACTCACTCCTCTTCAGAAGCTCTCCATCTATTCCCTGAGGCCACAGCAGCAAGCCCTGCCTGCTCTCTGCACACGTCACCAGCAGACTCACTCCTCTTCAGAAGCTCTCCATCTATAGCCTAAGGCCCCAGCAGCAAGCCCTGCCTGCTCTCTGCACACGTTACCACCAGACTCACTCCTCTCCATCTATACCCTGAGGCCACAGCAGCAAGCCCTGCCTCCTCTCCACACGTTACCAGCAGACTCACTCCTCTCCATCTATACCCTGAGGCCACAGCAGCAAGCCCTGCCTGCTCTCTCCACACGTTACCAGCAGACTCACTCCTCTTCAGAAGCTCTCCATCTATACACTGATGCCACAGCAGCAAGCCCAGCCTGCTCTCTCCACACGTTACCAGCAGACTCACTCCTCTCCATCTATACCCTGAAGCCAAAAGCAAGCCCTGCCTCTTCTCTCCACACGTTACCAGCAGACTCACTCCTCTTCAGAAGCTCTCCATCTATACCCTGAGTGTAGGAGGCTGGACTGGCTTGTAGTGAGTACCAAGGGGTACTTGCACCTTGCACCAGGCCCAGTGATCCCTTATTAGTGTATAGGGTGTCTAGCAGCTTAGGCTGATAGATAATGGTAGCTTAGCAGAGCAGCTCAGGCTGAACTAGGAGACGTGTGAAGCTACTACAGTACCACCTAGTGTCATATGCTCAATATCATAAGAAAACACAATACACAGTTATACTAAAAATAAAGGTACTTTATTTTTATGACAATATGCCAAAGTATCTTAGAGTGTACCCTCAGTGAGAGGATAGGAAATATACACAAGATATATATAAACAATAGCAAAAATATGCAGTATAGTCTTAGAAAACAGTGCAAACAATGTATAGTTACAATAGGATGCAATGGGGAAACATAGGGATAGGGGCAACACAAACCATATACTCCAGAAGTGGAATGCGAACCACGAATGGACCCCAAACCTATGTGACCTTGTAGAGGGTCGCTGGGACTATTAGAAAATAGTGAGAGTTAGAAAAATAACCCTCCCCAAGACCCTGAAAAGTGAGTGCAAAGTGCACTAAAGTTCCCCTAAGGACAAAATAGTCGTGTTAGAGGGAAAATGCAAGGAAAACACAAATCAGCAATGCAACAACGATGGATTCCTGACTGAGGGTACCTGTGGAACAAGGGGACCAAGTCCAAAAGTCACAAGCAACTCGGAGATGGGCAGATGCCCAAGAAATGCCAGCGGTTGGTGCAAAGAAGCTCTTACTAGGCTGAAGAACTGTGAATACTGCAGGAACGACAAGGCCTAGAGACTTCCCCTTTGGAGGATGGATCCCCCACGCCTTGGAGAGTCGTGCAGTAGTGTTTTCCCGCCGGATGGACGCCAACAAGCCTTGCTACACGCAAATCGTGCGTTTGGCGTTTTTGGACGCTGCCGGGGCCCAGGAGGGACCAGGAGGTCGCAAATTGGACCTGAAGAGAGAGGGGACGTCGAGCAAGACAAAGAGCCCTCACTGAAGCAGGTAGCACCCGGAGAAGTGCCAGAAACAGGCACTACGAGGATGCGTGAAACGGTGCTCGCCGAAGTTGCACAAAGGAGTCCCACGTCGCCGGAGACCAACTTAGAAAGTCGTGCAATGCAGGTTAGAGTGCCGTGGACCCAGGCTTGGCTGTGCACGAAGGATTTCCGCCGGAAGTGCACAGGGGCCGGAGTAGCTTGCAAAGTCGCGGTTCCCAGCAATGCAGCCCAGCGAGGTGAGGCAAGGACTTACCTCCACCAAACTTGGGCTGAAGAGTCACTGGACTGTGGGGGTCACTTGGACGGTGTCGCTGGATTCGAGGGACCTCGCTCGTCGTGCTGAGAGGAGACCCAAGGGACCGGAGATGCAGCTTTTTGGTGCCTGCGGTTGCAGGGGGAAGATTCCGTCGACCCACGGGAGATTTCTTCAGAGCTTCTGGTGCAGAGAGGAGGCAGACTACCCCCACAGCATGCACAAGCAGGAAAACAGTCGAGAAGGCGGCAGGATCAGCGTTACAGAGTTGCAGTAGTCATCTTTGCTACTATGTTGCAGGTTTGCAGGCTTCCAGCGCGGTCAGCGGTCGATTCCTTATCAGAAGGTGAAGAGGGAGATGCAGAGGAACTCGGCTGAGCTCATGCATTCGTTATCTAAAGTTTCCCCAGAGACAGAGACCCTAAATAGCCAGAAAAGAGGGTTTGGCTACCTAGGAGAGAGGAAAGGCTACTAACACCTGAAGGAGCCTATCACAAGGAGTCTCTGACGTCACCTGGTGGCACTGGCCACTCAGAGCAGTCCAGTGTGCCAGCAGCACCTCTGTTTCCAAGATGGCAGAGGTCTGGAGCACACTGGAGGAGCTCTGGACACCTCCCAGGGGAGGTGCAGGTCAGGGGAGTGGTCACTCCCCTTTCCTTTGTCCAGTTTCGCGCCAGAGCAGGGGCTAAGGGGTCCCTGAACCGGTGTAGACTGGCTTATGCAGAATTGGGCACACCTGTGCCCATCAAAGCATTTCCAGAGGCTGGGGGAGGCTACTCCTCCCCTGCCTTCACACCATTTTCCAAAGGGAGAGGGTGTCACACCCTCTCTCAGAGGAAGTTCTTTGTTCTGCCATCCTGGGCCAGGCCTGGCTGGACCCCAGGAGGGCAGCTGCCTGTCTGAGGGGTTGGCAGCAGCAGCAGCTGCAGAGAAACCCCAGGAAGGGCAGTCTGGCAGTACCAGGGTCTGTGCTACAGACCACTGGGATCATGGAATTGTACCAACAATGCCAGGATGGCATAGAGGGGGCAATTCCATGATCATAGACATGTTACATGGCCATATTCGGAGTTACCATTGTGAAGCTACATATAGGTAGTGACCTATATGTAGTGCACGCGTGTAATGGTGTCCCCGCACTCACAAAGTTCAGTGAATTGGCTCTGAACAATGTGGGGGCACCTTGGCTAGTGCCAGGGTGCCCTCACACTAAGTAACTTTGCACCTAACCTTTACCAGGTAAAGGTTAGACATATAGGTGACTTATAAGTTACTTAAGTGCAGTGTAAAATGGCTGTGAAATAACGTGGACGTTATTTCACTCAGGCTGCAGTGGCAGGCCTGTGTAAGAATTGTCAGAGCTCCCTATGGGTGGCAAAAGAAATGCTGCAGCCCATAGGGATCTCCTGGAACCCCAATACCCTGGGTACCTCAGTACCATATACTAGGGAATTATAAGGGTGTTCCAGTAAGCCAATGTAAATTGGTAAAAATGGTCACTAGCCTGTCAGTGACAATTTGGCAAGAAATGAGAGAGCATAACCACTGAGGTTCTGGTTAGCAGAGCCTCAGTGAGACAGTTAGGCACCACACAGGGAACATACACATGCACACCTATGAGCACTGGGGCCCTGTGTGACAGGGTCCCAGTGACACATACATATAGGCCACAAACCTATGAGCACTGGGGTCCTGACCAGCAGGATCCCAGTGACACATAACAACCATACTGAAAACATGGTGTTTTCACTATGAGCACTGAGGCCTGGCTATCAGGATCCCAGAGAGACAGTGAAAACAGTGACAAACACCCTGACATACACTCACAAACAGGCCAAAAGTGGGGGTAACAAGGCTAGAAAGAGGCTACCTTCTCACACAACCCCCCCCCAAACGAAGGACAATAAGGCTAACCTTGGCCAGTTGAGACTTTATTGTCTAAGTGGTGATAAGTAGAGAGTAGCTCTGCAATAGACTGGTTACTCCCTTTATCATCCACTATATGGTTACTTCCCTGTGGGGATGTAAACCACCCTGTTTGAAGTTTTTTAGCTAAGCAACAATGTGAAGATGTATTTTCAGAGTTTCTATCAGTAAGTTTTAGTTTAGAGCAGTGGGAATTGTCCACTGAACCTATTTGTAGTGATGGAAATGCCAGACAGGGATGCTGTCTCAGAAAAGCCATAGCTGGGCAAAAACTTTGTCCATCTGGCTGGAAGAGAGAACAGGGATGCTGTTTCTCTTGAGTTGGAGCAGGGCAGGGATGCTGTCCTATGAGCTCCACACTAGGGCAGGGATGCTGTCCTAAGTGTTGTGAGGTAGTGCAGGGTTTCTGCACTAAAGTTTCTCTGGGAGGGTTGGAGGGATGCTCCATGTTAACTAAAATGGTGCTGTTTTTCTCACCAATGTTAGTTATCCCACAGAGAGGTACTTCCACCTCAGGGAGTCCAGCTTTGCCAGCTGATGATTCCCTTAGAACAGGTGCCACCCCAGGAGAGGTTTCTCCCACCACAGGAATAGTATCCTGAATGGTAGGGTGGTTAGGGGATACTGTGATACCCTTTTTACCTGTTGATGGAGAGGGATCCTGAGTTTTCAGGCCTTCTCTCCTTTGCTTTTTCATTTCACTTGAAATGAGAGGGAACAATTCCTCAGGGATGCCCAGCATGGCTGCATGGGCATAAAACTCTACATCAGCCCAACCTGAGGCCTCTAGGTCATTACCTAAGAGACAGTCTACAGGTAAGCTAGGTGATACCACCACCTGCTTAGGGCCAGTAACTCCACCCCAACTAAACTGAATTATAGCTAAGGGAAGAAACTTAGTGGAGTTATGGACATCAATAATCTTATACTGTTGTCCAATGATGTGTTGTTCAGGAGGCACTAGGTTTTCAGTCACCAAAGTGAAACTGGCACCTGTGTCCCTGTAGGCCAAGGCCTCAACACCATTTATTGAAACTGTCTGCCTGTACTTATCCATTGTAAGGGGACAAGCAGCCAGTGTGGCAAGGCCAATGCCACTAGGTGTGACAGAAACTGTCTTGGGACTGATTACATCAGTTTCCACTATGGACCCATAAGTGAACCCAACTACACCCTTTGCTTGACTGTTGCCAGCAGTCCCACCACTAGTACCACTACTGCTAGGGGCACTAGAGCTTGATGTATTAGTGGTGGTAGGCTCAGGGGGTTTACCTGGACAGGACTTATCCCCTGGCCTATGGCCTCTGTTTTTACACACAAAGCACCAAGGCTTTTTAATGTGTGCAGGTTGGGAAGAAGAGGAAGAATTTGTTTTATCCCCACCCTCTGAAGAGTGTTTAAGATTTGAAGTGGGATCTTTGGTTTTACCCTTATCCCCATGCTTATCTTGAGATTTTTCACCATCTTTCTTCTTATTGCCATCTTTGTCACCCCCTGTATGAACTTTTCTGTTCACCCTTGTTCTGACCCATTTGTCTGCCTTCTTTCCCAATTCTTGGGGAGAGGTCAGATCAGAGTCTACCAGGTACTGGTGCAACAAATCAGACACACAATTATTAAGTATATGCTCTCTCAGGATTGTGTTATACAGGCTTTCATAATCAGTAACTTTACTGCCATGTAACCACCCCTCCAAGGCCTTCACTGAATGGTCAATGAAATCAACCCAGTCTTGTGAAGACTCCTTTTTGGTCTCTCTGAACTTTATCCTGTACTGTTCAGTGGTTAAGCCATAACCATCCAGGAGTGCATTCTTAAGAACTGTAAAATTATTGGCATCATTTTCTTTCACAGTAAGGAGCCTATCCCTACCTTTTCCACTAAATGATAGCCATAGGATAGCAGCCCACTGCCTTTGAGGGACATCCTGTACAGCACAGGCCCTCTCAAGTGCAGCAAACCACTTGTTAATGTCATCCCCCTCCTTATAAGGGGGAACTATCTTGTGCAGATTCCTGGAATCATGCTCTTTTGCAGGATGACTATGGGGAATACTGCTGCTGCCACCATGGGTATCTAAACCCAACTTCTGTCTTTCCCTCTCTATTTCTAAAGACTGTCTATCCAAATCCAGCTGTTGCTTCTTGAGCTTCAGTCTGGTTTGTTCCACTCTCAATCTATTGAGCTCCCTTTCTAACAATCTGTCATCAGGGTGGGTGGGAGGGACATTTCTAGATACAGAGGTATGATGGGAATGAACAGAAGGAGACCTGTCCCTTACAGAGGGCACCCTAACAGCTTGGCTACCAGCATAATGTGAGATCACATCATCAGTATGGTGTGATTCAACCTCTGTACCAACTATGCTAGACTGTCTAGTAATGGGCAGGCTGAGAAGTTTCTTTCCTGAACCTTTTCCTGGGGGAGTCCCTGGATCAGATTGAGAACCATTAGCTACTTTTTCTACAGATTGGGCACTTATGGCCTTATCCTGTACTCTAAGCATATTAATTAACAGTTCTAAGGAAGGATTCTTCCCTACACTCAAACCTCTCTCTATGCAGAGACTCCTTGCTCCTTTCCAGCTAAGGTGATCATATGCAAGTTTGGACAGTTCAACATTTTGGCCTGTGCCAGACATTTTTAGAGAGAGTTAAAGTGATAGACAAAGAGAAAAAAGTTTTCAGAACTTTTTGGAAAGACAGAAAAAAACTTTTTAAACTTTTAAGAACTTTTTGAAAGTTTAGTAGTACTTTTCAGCACTTAGAAAAGAGTGAAAAGAGGAAATGCAAAACTTTTTGGCTATGTGTATATACACTGACCTTGTTTTGTATATTTTTCTCTTATGAAAAGTACAATGACAAGAGTGGTAAGTAGTCTCAAGCACTTATCCCACCACTGCACAACCAATGTAGGAGGCTGGACTGGCTTGTAGTGAGTACCAAGGGGTACTTGCACCTTGCACCAGGCCCAGTGATCCCTTATTAGTGTATAGGGTGTCTAGCAGCTTAGGCTGATAGATAATGGTAGCTTAGCAGAGCAGCTCAGGCTGAACTAGGAGACGTGTGAAGCTACTACAGTACCACCTAGTGTCATATGCTCAATATCATAAGAAAACACAATACACAGTTATACTAAAAATAAAGGTACTTTATTTTTATGACAATATGCCAAAGTATCTTAGAGTGTACCCTCAGTGAGAGGATAGGAAATATACACAAGATATATATAAACAATAGCAAAAATATGCAGTATAGTCTTAGAAAACAGTGCAAACAATGTATAGTTACAATAGGATGCAATGGGGAAACATAGGGATAGGGGCAACACAAACCATATACTCCAGAAGTGGAATGCGAACCACGAATGGACCCCAAACCTATGTGACCTTGTAGAGGGTCGCTGGGACTATTAGAAAATAGTGAGAGTTAGAAAAATAACCCTCCCCAAGACCCTGAAAAGTGAGTGCAAAGTGCACTAAAGTTCCCCTAAGGACAAAATAGTCGTGTTAGAGGGAAAATGCAAGGAAAACACAAATCAGCAATGCAACAACGATGGATTCCTGACTGAGGGTACCTGTGGAACAAGGGGACCAAGTCCAAAAGTCACAAGCAACTCGGAGATGGGCAGATGCCCAAGAAATGCCAGCGGTTGGTGCAAAGAAGCTCTTACTAGGCTGAAGAACTGTGAATACTGCAGGAACGACAAGGCCTAGAGACTTCCCCTTTGGAGGATGGATCCCCCACGCCTTGGAGAGTCGTGCAGTAGTGTTTTCCCGCCGGATGGACGCCAACAAGCCTTGCTACACGCAAATCGTGCGTTTGGCGTTTTTGGACGCTGCCGGGGCCCAGGAGGGACCAGGAGGTCGCAAATTGGACCTGAAGAGAGAGGGGACGTCGAGCAAGACAAAGAGCCCTCACTGAAGCAGGTAGCACCCGGAGAAGTGCCAGAAACAGGCACTACGAGGATGCGTGAAACGGTGCTCGCCGAAGTTGCACAAAGGAGTCCCACGTCGCCGGAGACCAACTTAGAAAGTCGTGCAATGCAGGTTAGAGTGCCGTGGACCCAGGCTTGGCTGTGCACGAAGGATTTCCGCCGGAAGTGCACAGGGGCCGGAGTAGCTTGCAAAGTCGCGGTTCCCAGCAATGCAGCCCAGCGAGGTGAGGCAAGGACTTACCTCCACCAAACTTGGGCTGAAGAGTCACTGGACTGTGGGGGTCACTTGGACGGTGTCGCTGGATTCGAGGGACCTCGCTCGTCGTGCTGAGAGGAGACCCAAGGGACCGGAGATGCAGCTTTTTGGTGCCTGCGGTTGCAGGGGGAAGATTCCGTCGACCCACGGGAGATTTCTTCAGAGCTTCTGGTGCAGAGAGGAGGCAGACTACCCCCACAGCATGCACAAGCAGGAAAACAGTCGAGAAGGCGGCAGGATCAGCGTTACAGAGTTGCAGTAGTCATCTTTGCTACTATGTTGCAGGTTTGCAGGCTTCCAGCGCGGTCAGCGGTCGATTCCTTATCAGAAGGTGAAGAGGGAGATGCAGAGGAACTCGGCTGAGCTCATGCATTCGTTATCTAAAGTTTCCCCAGAGACAGAGACCCTAAATAGCCAGAAAAGAGGGTTTGGCTACCTAGGAGAGAGGAAAGGCTACTAACACCTGAAGGAGCCTATCACAAGGAGTCTCTGACGTCACCTGGTGGCACTGGCCACTCAGAGCAGTCCAGTGTGCCAGCAGCACCTCTGTTTCCAAGATGGCAGAGGTCTGGAGCACACTGGAGGAGCTCTGGACACCTCCCAGGGGAGGTGCAGGTCAGGGGAGTGGTCACTCCCCTTTCCTTTGTCCAGTTTCGCGCCAGAGCAGGGGCTAAGGGGTCCCTGAACCGGTGTAGACTGGCTTATGCAGAATTGGGCACACCTGTGCCCATCAAAGCATTTCCAGAGGCTGGGGGAGGCTACTCCTCCCCTGCCTTCACACCATTTTCCAAAGGGAGAGGGTGTCACACCCTCTCTCAGAGGAAGTTCTTTGTTCTGCCATCCTGGGCCAGGCCTGGCTGGACCCCAGGAGGGCAGCTGCCTGTCTGAGGGGTTGGCAGCAGCAGCAGCTGCAGAGAAACCCCAGGAAGGGCAGTCTGGCAGTACCAGGGTCTGTGCTACAGACCACTGGGATCATGGAATTGTACCAACAATGCCAGGATGGCATAGAGGGGGCAATTCCATGATCATAGACATGTTACATGGCCATATTCGGAGTTACCATTGTGAAGCTACATATAGGTAGTGACCTATATGTAGTGCACGCGTGTAATGGTGTCCCCGCACTCACAAAGTTCAGTGAATTGGCTCTGAACAATGTGGGGGCACCTTGGCTAGTGCCAGGGTGCCCTCACACTAAGTAACTTTGCACCTAACCTTTACCAGGTAAAGGTTAGACATATAGGTGACTTATAAGTTACTTAAGTGCAGTGTAAAATGGCTGTGAAATAACGTGGACGTTATTTCACTCAGGCTGCAGTGGCAGGCCTGTGTAAGAATTGTCAGAGCTCCCTATGGGTGGCAAAAGAAATGCTGCAGCCCATAGGGATCTCCTGGAACCCCAATACCCTGGGTACCTCAGTACCATATACTAGGGAATTATAAGGGTGTTCCAGTAAGCCAATGTAAATTGGTAAAAATGGTCACTAGCCTGTCAGTGACAATTTGGCAAGAAATGAGAGAGCATAACCACTGAGGTTCTGGTTAGCAGAGCCTCAGTGAGACAGTTAGGCACCACACAGGGAACATACACATGCACACCTATGAGCACTGGGGCCCTGTGTGACAGGGTCCCAGTGACACATACATATAGGCCACAAACCTATGAGCACTGGGGTCCTGACCAGCAGGATCCCAGTGACACATAACAACCATACTGAAAACATGGTGTTTTCACTATGAGCACTGAGGCCTGGCTATCAGGATCCCAGAGAGACAGTGAAAACAGTGACAAACACCCTGACATACACTCACAAACAGGCCAAAAGTGGGGGTAACAAGGCTAGAAAGAGGCTACCTTCTCACACTGAGGCCACAGCAGCAAGCCCTGCCTGCTCTCTGCACGTTACCAGCAGAGTCACTACTCTTCATCTATACCCTGAGGCCACAGCAGCAAGGCCTGCCTGCTCTCTCCACATGTTACCAGGAGACTCACTCCTCTCCATCTATACCCTGAGGCCCCAGCAGCAAGCCCTGCCTCCTCTCTCCACACGTTACCAGCAGACTCACTCCTCTTCAGAAGCTCTCCATCTATACCCTGAGGCCCCAGCAGCAAGCCCTGCCTGCTCTCTGCACACGTTACCAGCAGACTCACTCCTCTCCATCTATACCCTGAGGCCACAGCAGCAAGCCCTGCCTGCTCTCTCCACACGTTACCAGCAGACTCACTCCTTTCCATCTATACCCTGAGGCCACAACAGCAAGCCCTGTCTGCTCTCTCCACACGTTACCAGCAGACTCACTCCTCTCCATCTATACCCTGAGGCCACAGCAGCAAGCCCTGCCTGCTCTCCACAAGTTACCAGCAGACTCACTCCTCTCCATCTATACCTTGAGGCCACAGCAGCAAGTCCTGCCTGCTCTCTGCACGTTACCAGCAGACTCATTCCTCTTCATCTATACCCTGGGGCCCCAGCAGCAAGCCATGCGTGCTCTCTCCACACGTTACCAGCAGACTCACTCCTCTTCAGAAGCTCTCCATTTATACCTTGAGGCCACAGCAGCAAGATCTGCCTACTCTCCACACTTTACAAACAGACTCACTGCTCTCCATCTATACACTGAGGCCACAGCAGCAAGCCCTGCCTGCTCTCCACACGTTACCAGCAGACTCACTTCTCTTCAGAAGCTCTCCATCTATAACCTGAGGCCCCAGCAGCAAGCCCTGCCTGCTCTCTCCACACATTACCAGCAGACTCACTCCTCTCCTCTTCAGAAGCAATCCATCTATACCCTGAGGCCCCAGCAGCAAGCCCTACCTGCTCTCTCCACACGTTACGAGCAGACTCACTCCTCTTCAGAAGCTCTCCATCTATTCCCTGAGGCCACAGCAGCAAGCCCTGCCTGCTCTCTCCACACGTTACCAGCAGACTCACTCCTTTCCATCTATACCCTGAGGCCACAGCAGCAAGCCCTGCCTGCTCTCTCCACACGTTACCAGCAGACTCCCTCCTCTCCATCTATACCCTGAGGCAACAGCAGCAAGCCCTGCCTGCTCTCTACACGTTACCAGCAGACTCACTCCTGTCCGTCTATACCCTGAAGCCACAGCAGCAAGTCCTGCCTGCTCTCTGCACGTTACCAGCAGACTCATTCCTCTCCATATATACCCTGAGGCCACAGCAGCAAGCCCTGCCTGCTCTCTCCACACTTTACCAGCAGATTCACTCCTCTTCAGAAGCTCTCCATCTATACCCTGAGGCCCCAGCAGGAAGCCCTGCCTGCTCTCTGCGCACGTTATCAACAGACTCACTCCTCTCCCTCTATACCCTGAGGCCACAGCAGCAAGTCCCGCCTGCTCTCTGCACGTTACCAGCAGACTCACTCCTCTCCATCTAAACCCTGAGGCCCCAGCAGCAAGCCCTGCCTGCTCTCTCCACACGTTACCAGCAGATTCACTCCTCTTCAGAAGCTCGCCATCTATACCCTGAGGCCCCAGCAGGAAGCCCTGCCTGCTCTCTGCGCACGTTATCAACAGACTCACTCCTCTCCCTCTATACCCTGAGGCCACAGCAGAAAGCCCTGCCTGCTCTCTCCACACGTTACCAGCAGACTCACTCCTCTCCATCTATACCCTGAGGCCACAGCAGCAAGCCCTGCCTGCTCTCTCCACACGTTACCAGCAGACTCAATCCTCTCCATCTATACCCTGAGGCCACAGCAGCAAGCCCTGCCTTCTCTCCACACGTTACCAGCAGACACACTCCTCTTCAGAAGCTCTCCATTTATACCCTGAGGCCACAGCAGCAAGCCCTGCCTGCTCTCCATACGTTACCAGCAGACTCACTCCTCTTCAGAAGCTCTCCATCTATACCCTGAGGCCACAGCAGCAAGCCCTGCCTGCTCTCCACACGTTACCAGCAGGCTCACTCCTCTCCAATCATACCATGAGGCCACAGCAGCAAGCCCTGCCTGCTCTCTGCACCTTACCAGCAGACTCACTCCTCTTCAGAAGCTCTCCATCTATACCCTGAAGCCCCAGCAGCAAGCCCTGCCTGCTCTCTGCACATTACCAGCAGACTCACTCCTCTCCATCTGTACCTTTAGGCCACAGCAACAAGCCCTGCCTGCTCTCTGCATGTTACCAGCAGACTCATTCCTCTTCATCTATACCCTGAGGCCCCAGCAGCAAGCCCTGCCTGCTCTCTCCACACGTTGCCAGCAGACTCACTCCTCTTCAGAAGCTCTCGATCTATACCCTGAGGCCACAGCAGCAAGCCCTGCCTGCTCTCTCCACACGTTACCAGCAGACTCACTCCTCTTCAGAAGCTCTCCATCTATACCCTGAGGCCACAGCAGAAAGTCCTGCCTGCTCTCCACACCTTACAAGCAGACTCACTCCTCTCCATCTATACCCTGAAGCCCCAGCAGCAAGTCTTGCCTGCTCTCTCCACACATTACCAGCAGACTCACTCCTATCCATCTATACCCTGAGGCCCCAGCAGCAAGCCCTGCCTGCTCTCTCCACATGTTACCAGCAGGCTCACTCCTCTTCAGAAGCTCTCCATCTATACCCTGAGGCCACAGCAGCAAGCCCTGCCTGCTCTCTCCACACGTTACCAGCAGACTCCCTCCTCTCCATCTATACCCTGAGGCCACAGCAGCAAGCCCTGCCTGCTCTGTACACGTTACCAGCAGACTCACTCCTCTCCGTCTATACCCTGAAGCCACAGCAGCAAGTCCTGCCTGCTCTCTGCACGTTACCAGCAGACTCATTCCTCTCCATCTATACCCTGAGGCCCCAGCAGCAAGCCCTGCGTGCTCTCTCCACAGGTTACCAGCAGACTCACTCCTCTTCAGAAGCTCTCCATCTATTCCCTGATGCCACAGCAGCAAGCCCTGCCTGCTCTCTCCACACGTGACCAGCAGACTCAATCCTATCCATCTATACCCTGAGGCCACAGCAGCAAGTCCTGCCTCCTCTCTGCACGTTACCAGCAGACTCACTCCTCTCCATCTAAACCCTGAGGCCCCAGCAGCAAGCCCTGCCTGCTCTCTGCACACGTCACCAGCAGACTCACTCCTCTTCAGAAGCTCTCCATCTATAGCCTGAGGCCCCAGCAGCAAGCCCTGCCTGCTCTCTGCACACGTTACCACCAGACTCACTCCTCTCCATCTATACCCTGAGGCCACAGCAGCAAGCCCTGCCTCCTCTCCACACGTTACCAGCAGACTCCTCTCCATCTATACCCTGAGGCCACAGCAGCAAGCCCTGCCTGCTCTCTCCACACGTTACCAGCAGACTCACTCCTCTTCAGAAGCTCTCCATCTATACACTGATGCCACAGCAGCAAGCCCTGCCTGCTCTCTCCACACGTTACCAGCAGACTCACTCCTCTCCATCTATACCCTGAAGCCACAGGAGCAAGCCCTGCCTCTTCTCTCCACACGTTACCAGCAGACTCACTCCTCTTCAGAAGCTCTCCATCTATACCCTGAGGCCACAGCAGCAACCCCTGCCTGCTCTCTGCACGTTACCAGCAGACTCACTCCTCTTCAGAAGCTCTCCATTAATACCCTGGGGCCACAGAAGCAAACCCTGCCTTCTCTCTGCACGTTACCAGCAGAGTCACTACTCTTCATCTATACCCTGAGGCGCCAGCAGCAAGGCCTGCCTGCTCTCTCCACATGTTACAAGGAGACTCACTCCTCTCCATCTATACCCTGAAGCCCCAGCAGCAAAGCCTGCCTGCTCCCTCCACAAGTTACCAGCAGACTCACTCCTCTTCAGAAGCTCTCCATCTATACCCTGAGGCCCCAGCAGCAAGCCCTGCCTCCTCTCTCCACACGTTACCAGCAGGCTCACTCCTCTTCAGAAGCTCTCCATCTATACCCTGAGGCCCCAGCAGCAAGCCCTGCCTGCTCTCTGCACACGTTACCAGCAGACTCACTCCTCTCCATCTATACCCTGAGGCCACAGCAGCAAGCCCTGCCTGCTCTCTCCACACGTTACCAGCAGACTCACTTCTTTCCATCTATACCCTGAGGCCACAACAGCAAGCCCTGTCTGCTCTCTCCACACGTTACCAGCAGACTCACTCCTCTCCATCTATACCCTGAGGCCACAGCAGCAAGCCCTTCCTGCTCTCCACACGTTACCAGCAGACTCACTCCTCTCCATCTATACCTTGAGGCCACAGCAGCAAGTCCTGCCTGCTCTCTGCACGTTACCAGCAGACTCATTCCTCTTCATCTATACCCTGAGGCCCCAGCAGCAAGCCATGCGTGCTCTCTCCACACGTTACCAGCAGACTCACTCCTCTTCAGAAGCTCTCCATTTATACCCTGAGGCCACAGCAGCAAAACCTGCCTGCTCTCCACACTTTACAAACAGACTCACTGCTCTCCATCTATACACTGAGGCCACAGCGGCAAGCCCTGCCTGCTCTCCACACGTTACCAGCAGACTCACTTCTCTTCAGAAGCTCTCCATCTATAACCTGAGGCCCCAGCAGCAAGCCCTGCCTGCTCTCTCCACACGTTACCAGCAGACTCTCTCCTCTTCAGAAGCTCTCCATCTATACCCTGAAGCCCCAGCAGCAAGCCCTGCCTGCTCTCTCCACACTTTACGAGCAGACTCAGTCCTCTTCGGAAGCTCTCCATCTATTCCCTGAGGCCACAGCAGCAAGCCCTGCCTGCTCTCTCCACACGTTACCAGAAGACTCACTCCTTTCCATCTATACCCTGAGGCCACAGCAGCAAGCCCTGCCTGCTCTCTCCACACGTTACCAGCAGACTCACTCCTCTCAATCTATACACTGAGGCCACAGCAGCAAGCCCTGTCTGCTCTCTACACGTTACCAGCAGACTCACTCCTCTCCGTCTATACCCTGAAGCCACAGCAGCAAGTCCTGCCTGCTCTCTGCACGTTACCAGCAGACTCATTCTTCTCCATCTATACCCTGAGGCCCCAGCAGCAAGCCCTGCGTGCTCTCTCCACAGGTTATCAGCAGACTCACTCCTCTTCAGAAGCTCTCCATCTATTCCCTGAGGCCACAGCAGCAAGCCCTGCCTGCTCTCTCCACACGTTACCAGCAGACTCATTCCTTTCCATCTATACCTTGAGGCCACAGCAGCAAGCCCTGCCTCCTCTCTCCACACGTTACCAGCAGACTCACACCTCTCCATCTATACCGAGGCCACAGTAGCAAGCCCTGCCTGCTCTCTCCACACGTTACCAGCAGACTCACTCCTCTCCATCTACACCCTGAGGCCACAGCAGCAAGCCCTCCCTGCTCTCCACACGTTACCAGCAGACACACTCCTCTTCAGAAGCTCTCCATTTATAACCTGAGGCCACAGCAGCAAGCCCTGCCTGCTCTCTCCACACGTTACCAGCAGACTCATTCCTTTCCATCTATACCCTGAGGCCACAGCAGCAAGCCCTGCCTGCTCTCTCCACACGTTACCAGCAGACTCACTCCTCAACATCTATACCCTGAGACCACAGCAGCAAGCCCTGCCTGCTCTCCACACGTTACCAGCAGACTCACTCCTCTCCATCTATACCCTGAGCCACAGCAGCAAGTCCTTCCTGCTCTCTGCACGTTACCAGCAGACTCATTCCTCTTCATCTATACCCTGAGGCCCCAGCAGCAAGCCCTGCGTGCTCTCTCCACATGTTTCCAGCAGACTCACTCCTCTTCAGAAGCTCTCCATTTATACCCTGAGGCCACAGCAGCAAGCCCTGCCTGCTCTCTCCACACGTTACCAGAAGACTCACTCCTTTCCATCTATACCCTGAGGCCACAGCAGCAAGCCCTGCCTGCTCTCTCCACACGTTACCAGCAGACTAACTCCTCTCCATCTATACCGAGGCCACAGCAGCAAGCCCTGCCTGCTCGCTACACGTTACCAGCAGACTCAATCCTCTCCGTCTATACCCTGAAGCCACAGCAGCAAGTCCTGCCTGCTCTCTGCACGTTACCAGCAGACTCATTCCTCTCCATCTATACCCTGAGGCCCCAGCAGCAAGCCCTGCGTGCTCTCTCCACAGGTTACCAGCAGACTCACTCCTCTTCAGAAGCTCTCCATCTATTCCCTGAGGCCACAGCAGCAAGCCCTGCCTGCTCTCTCCACAATTTACCAGCAGACTCATTCCTTTCCATCTATACCCTGAGGCCACAGCAGCAAGCCCTGCCTCCTCTCTCCACACGTTACCAGCAGACTCACTCCTCTCCATCTATACCGAGGCCACAGTAGCAAGCCCTGCCTGCTCTCTCCACACGTTACCAGCAGACTCACTCCTCTCCATCTATACCCTGAGGCCACAGCAGCAAGCCCTGCCTGCTCTCCACACGTTACCAGCAGACACACTCCTCTTCAGAAGCTCTCCATTTATAACCTGAGGCCACAGCAGCAAGCCCTGCCTGCTCTCTCCACACGTTACCAGCAGACTCATTCCTTTCCATCTATACCCTGAGGCCACAGCAGCAAGCCCTGCCTGCTCTCTCCACACGTTACCAGCAGACTCACTCCTCAACATCTATACCCTGAGACCACAGCAGCAAGCCCTGCCTGCTCTCCACACGTTACCAGCAGACTCACTCCTCTCCATCTATACCCTGAGGCCACAGCAGCAAGTCCTTCCTGCTCTCTGCACGTTACCAGCAGACTCATTCCTCTTCATCTATACCCTGAGGCCCCAGCAGCAAGCCCTGCGTGCTCTCTCCACACATTTCCAGCAGACTCACTCCTCTTCAGAAGCTCTCCATTTATACCCTGAGGCCACAGCAGCAAGCCCTGCCTGCTCTCCACACTTTACAAACAGACTCACTGCTCTCCATCTATACACTGAGGCCACAGCGGCAAGCCCTGCCTGCTCTCCACACGTTACCAGCAGACTCACTTCTCTTCAGAAGCTCTCCATCTATAACCTGAGGCCCCAGCAGCAAGCCCTGCCTGCTCTCTCCACACGTTACCATCAGACTCACTCCTCTTCAGAAGCTCTCCATCTATACCCTGAGGCCACAGCAGCAAGCCCTGCCTGCTCTCTCCACACGTTACCAGCAGACTCACACCTCTCCATCTATACCGAGGCCACAGTAGCAAGCCCTGCCTGCTCTCTCCACACGTTACCAGCAGACTCACTCCTCTCCATCTACACCCTGAGGCCACAGCAGCAAGCCCTCCCTGCTCTCCACACGTTACCAGCAGACACACTCCTCTTCAGAAGCTCTCCATTTATAACCTGAGGCCACAGCAGCAAGCCCTGCCTGCTCTCTCCACACGTTACCAGCAGACTCATTCCTTTCCATCTATACCCTGAGGCCACAGCAGCAAGCCCTGCCTGCTCTCTCCACACGTTACCAGCAGACTCACTCCTCAACATCTATACCCTGAGACCACAGCAGCAAGCCCTGCCTGCTCTCCACACGTTACCAGCAGACTCACTCCTCTCCATCTATACCCTGAGCCACAGCAGCAAGTCCTTCCTGCTCTCTGCACGTTACCAGCAGACTCATTCCTCTTCATCTATACCCTGAGGCCCCAGCAGCAAGCCCTGCGTGCTCTCTCCACATGTTTCCAGCAGACTCACTCCTCTTCAGAAGCTCTCCATTTATACCCTGAGGCCACAGCAGCAAGCCCTGCCTGCTCTCTCCACACGTTACCAGAAGACTCACTCCTTTCCATCTATACCCTGAGGCCACAGCAGCAAGCCCTGCCTGCTCTCTCCACACGTTACCAGCAGACTCACTCCTCTCCATCTATACCGAGGCCACAGCAGCAAGCCCTGCCTGCTCGCTACACGTTACCAGCAGACTCACTCCTCTCCGTCTATACCCTGAAGCCACAGCAGCAAGTCCTGCCTGCTCTCTGCACGTTACCAGCAGACTCATTCCTCTCCATCTATACCCTGAGGCCCCAGCAGCAAGCCCTGCGTGCTCTCTCCACAGGTTACCAGCAGACTCACTCCTCTTCAGAAGCTCTCCATCTATTCCCTGAGGCCACAGCAGCAAGCCCTGCCTGCTCTCTCCACAATTTACCAGCAGACTCATTCCTTTCCATCTATACCCTGAGGCCACAGCAGCAAGCCCTGCCTCCTCTCTCCACACGTTACCAGCAGACTCACTCCTCTCCATCTATACCGAGGCCACAGTAGCAAGCCCTGCCTGCTCTCTCCACACGTTACCAGCAGACTCACTCCTCTCCATCTATACCCTGAGGCCACAGCAGCAAGCCCTGCCTGCTCTCCACACGTTACCAGCAGACACACTCCTCTTCAGAAGCTCTCCATTTATAACCTGAGGCCACAGCAGCAAGCCCTGCCTGCTCTCTCCACACGTTACCAGCAGACTCATTCCTTTCCATCTATACCCTGAGGCCACAGCAGCAAGCCCTGCCTGCTCTCTCCACACGTTACCAGCAGACTCACTCCTCAACATCTATACCCTGAGACCACAGCAGCAAGCCCTGCCTGCTCTCCACACGTTACCAGCAGACTCACTCCTCTCCATCTATACCCTGAGGCCACAGCAGCAAGTCCTTCCTGCTCTCTGCACGTTACCAGCAGACTCATTCCTCTTCATCTATACCCTGAGGCCCCAGCAGCAAGCCCTGCGTGCTCTCTCCACACATTTCCAGCAGACTCACTCCTCTTCAGAAGCTCTCCATTTATACCCTGAGGCCACAGCAGCAAGCCCTGCCTGCTCTCCACACTTTACAAACAGACTCACTGCTCTCCATCTATACACTGAGGCCACAGCGGCAAGCCCTGCCTGCTCTCCACACGTTACCAGCAGACTCACTTCTCTTCAGAAGCTCTCCATCTATAACCTGAGGCCCCAGCAGCAAGCCCTGCCTGCTCTCTCCACACGTTACCATCAGACTCACTCCTCTTCAGAAGCTCTCCATCTATACCCTGAGGCCACAGCAGCAAGCCCTGCCTGCTCTCTCCACACGTTACCAGCAGACTCACACCTCTCCATCTATACCGAGGCCACAGTAGCAAGCCCTGCCTGCTCTCTCCACACGTTACCAGCAGACTCACTCCTCTCCATCTACACCCTGAGGCCACAGCAGCAAGCCCTCCCTGCTCTCCACACGTTACCAGCAGACACACTCCTCTTCAGAAGCTCTCCATTTATAACCTGAGGCCACAGCAGCAAGCCCTGCCTGCTCTCTCCACACGTTACCAGCAGACTCATTCCTTTCCATCTATACCCTGAGGCCACAGCAGCAAGCCCTGCCTGCTCTCTCCACACGTTACCAGCAGACTCACTCCTCAACATCTATACCCTGAGACCACAGCAGCAAGCCCTGCCTGCTCTCCACACGTTACCAGCAGACTCACTCCTCTCCATCTATACCCTGAGCCACAGCAGCAAGTCCTTCCTGCTCTCTGCACGTTACCAGCAGACTCATTCCTCTTCATCTATACCCTGAGGCCCCAGCAGCAAGCCCTGCGTGCTCTCTCCACATGTTTCCAGCAGACTCACTCCTCTTCAGAAGCTCTCCATTTATACCCTGAGGCCACAGCAGCAAGCCCTGCCTGCTCTCTCCACACGTTACCAGAAGACTCACTCCTTTCCATCTATACCCTGAGGCCACAGCAGCAAGCCCTGCCTGCTCTCTCCACACGTTACCAGCAGACTCACTCCTCTCCATCTATACCGAGGCCACAGCAGCAAGCCCTGCCTGCTCGCTACACGTTACCAGCAGACTCACTCCTCTCCGTCTATACCCTGAAGCCACAGCAGCAAGTCCTGCCTGCTCTCTGCACGTTACCAGCAGACTCATTCCTCTCCATCTATACCCTGAGGCCCCAGCAGCAAGCCCTGCGTGCTCTCTCCACAGGTTACCAGCAGACTCACTCCTCTTCAGAAGCTCTCCATCTATTCCCTGAGGCCACAGCAGCAAGCCCTGCCTGCTCTCTCCACAATTTACCAGCAGACTCATTCCTTTCCATCTATACCCTGAGGCCACAGCAGCAAGCCCTGCCTCCTCTCTCCACACGTTACCAGCAGACTCACTCCTCTCCATCTATACCGAGGCCACAGTAGCAAGCCCTGCCTGCTCTCTCCACACGTTACCAGCAGACTCACTCCTCTCCATCTATACCCTGAGGCCACAGCAGCAAGCCCTGCCTGCTCTCCACACGTTACCAGCAGACACACTCCTCTTCAGAAGCTCTCCATTTATAACCTGAGGCCACAGCAGCAAGCCCTGCCTGCTCTCTCCACACGTTACCAGCAGACTCATTCCTTTCCATCTATACCCTGAGGCCACAGCAGCAAGCCCTGCCTGCTCTCTCCACACGTTACCAGCAGACTCACTCCTCAACATCTATACCCTGAGACCACAGCAGCAAGCCCTGCCTGCTCTCCACACGTTACCAGCAGACTCACTCCTCTCCATCTATACCCTGAGGCCACAGCAGCAAGTCCTTCCTGCTCTCTGCACGTTACCAGCAGACTCATTCCTCTTCATCTATACCCTGAGGCCCCAGCAGCAAGCCCTGCGTGCTCTCTCCACACATTTCCAGCAGACTCACTCCTCTTCAGAAGCTCTCCATTTATACCCTGAGGCCACAGCAGCAAGCCCTGCCTGCTCTCCACACTTTACAAACAGACTCACTGCTCTCCATCTATACACTGAGGCCACAGCGGCAAGCCCTGCCTGCTCTCCACACGTTACCAGCAGACTCACTCCTCTTCAGAAGCTCTCCATCTATAACCTGAGGCCCCAGCAGCAAGCCCTGCCTGCTCTCTCCACACGTTACCATCAGACTCACTCCTCTTCAGAAGCTCTCCATCTATACCCTGAGGCCACAGCAGCAAGCCCTGCCTGCTCTCTCCACACGTTACCAGCAGACTCACTCCTCTCCATCTATACCCTGAGGCCACAGCAGCAAGCTCTGCCTGCTCTCTACACGTTACCAGCAGACTCACTCCTCTCCATCTATACCCTGAAGCCACAGCAGCAAGTCCTGCCTGCTCTCTGCACGTTACCAGCAGACTCATTCCTCTCCATCTATACCCTGAGGCCCCAGCAGCAAGCCCTGCGTGCTCTCTCCACAGGTTACCAGCAGACTCACTCCTCTTCAGAAGGTCTCCATCTATTCCCTGAGGCCACAGCAGCAAGCCCTGCCTGCTCTCTCCACACGTTACCAGCAGACTCACTCCTATCCATCTATACCCTGAGGCCACAGCAGCAAGTCCTGCCTCCTCTCTGCACGTTACCAGCAGATTCACTCCTCTCCATCTAAACCCTGAGGCCCCAGCAGCAAGCCCTGCCTGCTCTCTCCACACGTCACCAGCAGACTCACTCCTCTTCAGAAGCTCTCCATCTATAGCCTGAGGCCCCAGCAGCAAGCCCTGCCTGCTCTCTGCACACGTTACCACCAGACTCACTCCTCTCCATCTATACCCTGAGGCCACAGCAGCAAGCCCTGCCTGCTCTCTCCACACGTTACCAGCAGACTCACTCCTCTTCAGAAGCTCTCCATCTATACACTGAGGCCACAGCAGCAAGCCCTGCCTGCTCTCTCCACACGTTACCAGCAGACTCACTCCTCTCCATCTATACCCTGAAGCCACAGGAGCAAGCCCTGCCTCTTCTCTCCACATGTTACCAGCACACTCACTCCTCTTCAGAAGCTCTCCATCTATACCCTGAGGCCACAGCAGCAAGCCCTACCTGCTCTCTGCACGTTACCAGCAGGCTCACTCCTCTTCAGAAGCTCTCCATTAATACCCTGAGGCCACAGAAGCAAACCCTGCCTGCTCTCTGCACGTTACCAGCAGAGTCACTACTCTTCATCTATACACTGAGGCCACAGCAGCAAGGCCTGCCTGCTCTCTCCACACGTTACCAGCAGACTCACTCCTTTCCATCTATACCCTGAGGCCACAGCAGCAAGCCCTGCCTGCTCTCTCCACACGTTACCAGCAGACTCCCTCCTCTCCATCTATACCCTGAGGCAACAGCAGCAAGCCCTGCCTGCTCTCTACACGTTACCAGCAGACTCACTCCTCTCCGTCTATACCCTGAAGCCACAGCAGCAAGTCCTGCCTGCTCTCTGCACGTTACCAGCAGACTCATTCCTCTCCATCTATACCCTGAGGCCCCAGCAGCAAGCCCTGCGTGCTCTCTCCACAGGTTACCAGCAGACTCACTCCTCTTCAGAAGCTCTCCATCTATTCCCTGAGACCACAGCAGCAAGCCCTGCCTGCTCTCTCCACACGTTACCAACAGACTCATTCCTTTCCATCTATACCCTGAGGCCACAGCAGCAAGCCCTGCCTGCTCTCTCCACACGTTACCAGCAGACTCACTCCTCTCCATCTATACCCTGAGGCCACAGCAGCAAGCCCTGCCTGCTCTCTCCACACGTTACCAGCAGACTCAATCCTCTCCATCTATACCCTGAGGCCACAGCAGCAAGCCCTGCCTTCTCTCCACACGTTACCAGCAGACACACTCCTCTTCAGAAGCTCTCCATTTATACCCTGAGGCCACAGCAGCAAGCCCTGCCTGCTCTCCATACGTTACCAGCAGACTCACTCCTCTTCAGAAGCTCTCCATCTATACCCTGAGGCCACAGCAGCAAGCCCTGCCTGCTCTCCACACGTTACCAGCAGGCTCACTCCTCTCCATCTATACCATGAGGCCACAGCAGCAAGCCCTGCCTGCTCTCTGCACCTTACCAGCAGACTCACTCCTCTTCAGAAGCTCTCCATCTATACCCTGAAGCCCCAGCAGCAAGCCCTGCCTGCTCTCTGCACATTACCAGCAGACTCACTCCTCTCCATCTGTACCTTTAGGCCACAGCAACAAGCCCTGCCTGCTCTCTGCATGTTACCAGCAGACTCATTCCTCTTCATCTATACCCTGAGGCCCCAGCAGCAAGCCCTGCCTGCTCTCTCCACACGTTGCCAGCAGACTCACTCCTCTTCAGAAGCTCTCGATCTATACCCTGAGGCCACAGCAGCAAGCCCTGCCTGCTCTCTCCACACGTTACCAGCAGACTCACTCCTCTTCAGAAGCTCTCCATCTATACCCTGAGGCCACAGCAGAAAGTCCTGCCTGCTCTCCACACCTTACAAGCAGACTCACTCCTCTCCATCTATACCCTGAAGCCACAGCAGCAAGTCTTGCCTGCTCTCTCCACACATTACCAGCAGACTCACTCCTATCCATCTATACCCTGAGGCCCCAGCAGCAAGCCCTGCCTGCTCTCTCCACATGTTACCAGCAGGCTCACTCCTCTTCAGAAGCTCTCCATCTATACCCTGAGGCCACAGCAGCAAGCCCTGCCTGCTCTCTCCACACGTTACCAGCAGACTCCCTCCTCTCCATCTATACCCTGAGGCCACAGCAGCAAGCCCTGCCTGCTCTGTACACGTTACCAGCAGACTCACTCCTCTCCGTCTATACCCTGAAGCCACAGCAGCAAGTCCTGCCTGCTCTCTGCACGTTACCAGCAGACTCATTCCTCTCCATCTATACCCTGAGGCCCCAGCAGCAAGCCCTGCGTGCTCTCTCCACAGGTTACCAGCAGACTCACTCCTCTTCAGAAGCTCTCCATCTATTCCCTGATGCCACAACAGCAAGCCCTGCCTGCTCTCTCCACACGTGACCAGCAGACTCAATCCTATCCATCTATACCCTGAGGCCACAGCAGCAAGTCCTGCCTCCTCTCTGCACGTTACCAGCAGACTCACTCCTCTCCATCTAAACCCTGAGGCCCCAGCAGCAAGCCCTGCCTGCTCTCTGCACACGTCACCAGCAGACTCACTCCTCTTCAGAAGCTCTCCATCTATAGCCTGAGGCCCCAGCAGCAAGCCCTGCCTGCTCTCTGCACACGTTACCACCAGACTCACTCCTCTCCATCTATACCCTGAGGCCACAGCAGCAAGCCCTGCCTCCTCTCCACACGTTACCAGCAGACTCCTCTCCATCTATACCCTGAGGCCACAGCAGCAAGCCCTGCCTGCTCTCTCCACACGTTACCAGCAGACTCACTCCTCTTCAGAAGCTCTCCATCTATACACTGATGCCACAGCAGCAAGCCCTGCCTGCTCTCTCCACACGTTACCAGCAGACTCACTCCTCTCCATCTATACCCTGAAGCCACAGGAGCAAGCCCTGCCTCTTCTCTCCACACGTTACCAGCAGACTCACTCCTCTTCAGAAGCTCTCCATCTATACCCTGAGGCCACAGCAGCAACCCCTGCCTGCTCTCTGCACGTTACCAGCAGACTCACTCCTCTTCAGAAGCTCTCCATTAATACCCTGGGGCCACAGAAGCAAACCCTGCCTTCTCTCTGCACGTTACCAGCAGAGTCACTACTCTTCATCTATACCCTGAGGCGCCAGCAGCAAGGCCTGCCTGCTCTCTCCACATGTTACAAGGAGACTCACTCCTCTCCATCTATACCCTGAAGCCCCAGCAGCAAAGCCTGCCTGCTCCCTCCACAAGTTACCAGCAGACTCACTCCTCTTCAGAAGCTCTCCATCTATACCCTGAGGCCCCAGCAGCAAGCCCTGCCTCCTCTCTCCACACGTTACCAGCAGGCTCACTCCTCTTCAGAAGCTCTCCATCTATACCCTGAGGCCCCAGCAGCAAGCCCTGCCTGCTCTCTGCACACGTTACCAGCAGACTCACTCCTCTCCATCTATACCCTGAGGCCACAGCAGCAAGCCCTGCCTGCTCTCTCCACACGTTACCAGCAGACTCACTTCTTTCCATCTATACCCTGAGGCCACAACAGCAAGCCCTGTCTGCTCTCTCCACACGTTACCAGCAGACTCACTCCTCTCCATCTATACCCTGAGGCCACAGCAGCAAGCCCTTCCTGCTCTCCACACGTTACCAGCAGACTCACTCCTCTCCATCTATACCTTGAGGCCACAGCAGCAAGTCCTGCCTGCTCTCTGCACGTTACCAGCAGACTCATTCCTCTTCATCTATACCCTGAGGCCCCAGCAGCAAGCCATGCGTGCTCTCTCCACACGTTACCAGCAGACTCACTCCTCTTCAGAAGCTCTCCATTTATACCCTGAGGCCACAGCAGCAAAACCTGCCTGCTCTCCACACTTTACAAACAGACTCACTGCTCTCCATCTATACACTGAGGCCACAGCGGCAAGCCCTGCCTGCTCTCCACACGTTACCAGCAGACTCACTTCTCTTCAGAAGCTCTCCATCTATAACCTGAGGCCCCAGCAGCAAGCCCTGCCTGCTCTCTCCACACGTTACCAGCAGACTCTCTCCTCTTCAGAAGCTCTCCATCTATACCCTGAAGCCCCAGCAGCAAGCCCTGCCTGCTCTCTCCACACTTTACGAGCAGACTCAGTCCTCTTCGGAAGCTCTCCATCTATTCCCTGAGGCCACAGCAGCAAGCCCTGCCTGCTCTCTCCACACGTTACCAGAAGACTCACTCCTTTCCATCTATACCCTGAGGCCACAGCAGCAAGCCCTGCCTGCTCTCTCCACACGTTACCAGCAGACTCACTCCTCTCAATCTATACACTGAGGCCACAGCAGCAAGCCCTGTCTCCTCTCTACACGTTACCAGCAGACTCACTCCTCTCCGTCTATACCCTGAAGCCACAGCAGCAAGTCCTGCCTGCTCTCTGCACGTTACCAGCAGACTCATTCTTCTCCATCTATACCCTGAGGCCCCAGCAGCAAGCCCTGCGTGCTCTCTCCACAGGTTATCAGCAGACTCACTCCTCTTCAGAAGCTCTCCATCTATTCCCTGAGGCCACAGCAGCAAGCCCTGCCTGCTCTCTCCACACGTTACCAGCAGACTCATTCCTTTCCATCTATACCTTGAGGCCACAGCAGCAAGCCCTGCCTCCTCTCTCCACACGTTACCAGCAGACTCACACCTCTCCATCTATACCGAGGCCACAGTAGCAAGCCCTGCCTGCTCTCTCCACACGTTACCAGCAGACTCACTCCTCTCCATCTACACCCTGAGGCCACAGCAGCAAGCCCTCCCTGCTCTCCACACGTTACCAGCAGACACACTCCTCTTCAGAAGCTCTCCATTTATAACCTGAGGCCACAGCAGCAAGCCCTGCCTGCTCTCTCCACACGTTACCAGCAGACTCATTCCTTTCCATCTATACCCTGAGGCCACAGCAGCAAGCCCTGCCTGCTCTCTCCACACGTTACCAGCAGACTCACTCCTCAACATCTATACCCTGAGACCACAGCAGCAAGCCCTGCCTGCTCTCCACACGTTACCAGCAGACTCACTCCTCTCCATCTATACCCTGAGCCACAGCAGCAAGTCCTTCCTGCTCTCTGCACGTTACCAGCAGACTCATTCCTCTTCATCTATACCCTGAGGCCCCAGCAGCAAGCCCTGCGTGCTCTCTCCACATGTTTCCAGCAGACTCACTCCTCTTCAGAAGCTCTCCATTTATACCCTGAGGCCACAGCAGCAAGCCCTGCCTGCTCTCTCCACACGTTACCAGAAGACTCACTCCTTTCCATCTATACCCTGAGGCCACAGCAGCAAGCCCTGCCTGCTCTCTCCACACGTTACCAGCAGACTCACTCCTCTCCATCTATACCGAGGCCACAGCAGCAAGCCCTGCCTGCTCGCTACACGTTACCAGCAGACTCAATCCTCTCCGTCTATACCCTGAAGCCACAGCAGCAAGTCCTGCCTGCTCTCTGCACGTTACCAGCAGACTCATTCCTCTCCATCTATACCCTGAGGCCCCAGCAGCAAGCCCTGCGTGCTCTCTCCACAGGTTACCAGCAGACTCACTCCTCTTCAGAAGCTCTCCATCTATTCCCTGAGGCCACAGCAGCAAGCCCTGCCTGCTCTCTCCACAATTTACCAGCAGACTCATTCCTTTCCATCTATACCCTGAGGCCACAGCAGCAAGCCCTGCCTCCTCTCTCCACACGTTACCAGCAGACTCACTCCTCTCCATCTATACCGAGGCCACAGTAGCAAGCCCTGCCTGCTCTCTCCACACGTTACCAGCAGACTCACTCCTCTCCATCTATACCCTGAGGCCACAGCAGCAAGCCCTGCCTGCTCTCCACACGTTACCAGCAGACACACTCCTCTTCAGAAGCTCTCCATTTATAACCTGAGGCCACAGCAGCAAGCCCTGCCTGCTCTCTCCACACGTTACCAGCAGACTCATTCCTTTCCATCTATACCCTGAGGCCACAGCAGCAAGCCCTGCCTGCTCTCTCCACACGTTACCAGCAGACTCACTCCTCAACATCTATACCCTGAGACCACAGCAGCAAGCCCTGCCTGCTCTCCACACGGTACCAGCAGACTCACTCCTCTCCATCTATACCCTGAGGCCACAGCAGCAAGTCCTTCCTGCTCTCTGCACGTTACCAGCAGACTCATTCCTCTTCATCTATACCCTGAGGCCCCAGCAGCAAGCCCTGCGTGCTCTCTCCACACATTTCCAGCAGACTCACTCCTCTTCAGAAGCTCTCCATTTATACCCTGAGGCCACAGCAGCAAGCCCTGCCTGCTCTCCACACTTTACAAACAGACTCACTGCTCTCCATCTATACACTGAGGCCACAGCGGCAAGCCCTGCCTGCTCTCCACACGTTACCAGCAGACTCACTTCTCTTCAGAAGCTCTCCATCTATAACCTGAGGCCCCAGCAGCAAGCCCTGCCTGCTCTCTCCACACGTTACCATCAGACTCACTCCTCTTCAGAAGCTCTCCATCTATACCCTGAGGCCACAGCAGCAAGCCCTGCCTGCTCTCTCCACACGTTACCAGCAGACTCACACCTCTCCATCTATACCGAGGCCACAGTAGCAAGCCCTGCCTGCTCTCTCCACACGTTACCAGCAGACTCACTCCTCTCCATCTACACCCTGAGGCCACAGCAGCAAGCCCTCCCTGCTCTCCACACGTTACCAGCAGACACACTCCTCTTCAGAAGCTCTCCATTTATAACCTGAGGCCACAGCAGCAAGCCCTGCCTGCTCTCTCCACACGTTACCAGCAGACTCATTCCTTTCCATCTATACCCTGAGGCCACAGCAGCAAGCCCTGCCTGCTCTCTCCACACGTTACCAGCAGACTCACTCCTCAACATCTATACCCTGAGACCACAGCAGCAAGCCCTGCCTGCTCTCCACACGTTACCAGCAGACTCACTCCTCTCCATCTATACCCTGAGCCACAGCAGCAAGTCCTTCCTGCTCTCTGCACGTTACCAGCAGACTCATTCCTCTTCATCTATACCCTGAGGCCCCAGCAGCAAGCCCTGCGTGCTCTCTCCACATGTTTCCAGCAGACTCACTCCTCTTCAGAAGCTCTCCATTTATACCCTGAGGCCACAGCAGCAAGCCCTGCCTGCTCTCTCCACACGTTACCAGAAGACTCACTCCTTTCCATCTATACCCTGAGGCCACAGCAGCAAGCCCTGCCTGCTCTCTCCACACGTTACCAGCAGACTCACTCCTCTCCATCTATACCGAGGCCACAGCAGCAAGCCCTGCCTGCTCGCTACACGTTACCAGCAGACTCACTCCTCTCCGTCTATACCCTGAAGCCACAGCAGCAAGTCCTGCCTGCTCTCTGCACGTTACCAGCAGACTCATTCCTCTCCATCTATACCCTGAGGCCCCAGCAGCAAGCCCTGCGTGCTCTCTCCACAGGTTACCAGCAGACTCACTCCTCTTCAGAAGCTCTCCATCTATTCCCTGAGGCCACAGCAGCAAGCCCTGCCTGCTCTCTCCACAATTTACCAGCAGACTCATTCCTTTCCATCTATACCCTGAGGCCACAGCAGCAAGCCCTGCCTCCTCTCTCCACACGTTACCAGCAGACTCACTCCTCTCCATCTATACCGAGGCCACAGTAGCAAGCCCTGCCTGCTCTCTCCACACGTTACCAGCAGACTCACTCCTCTCCATCTATACCCTGAGGCCACAGCAGCAAGCCCTGCCTGCTCTCCACACGTTACCAGCAGACACACTCCTCTTCAGAAGCTCTCCATTTATAACCTGAGGCCACAGCAGCAAGCCCTGCCTGCTCTCTCCACACGTTACCAGCAGACTCATTCCTTTCCATCTATACCCTGAGGCCACAGCAGCAAGCCCTGCCTGCTCTCTCCACACGTTACCAGCAGACTCACTCCTCAACATCTATACCCTGAGACCACAGCAGCAAGCCCTGCCTGCTCTCCACACGTTACCAGCAGACTCACTCCTCTCCATCTATACCCTGAGGTCACAGCAGCAAGTCCTTCCTGCTCTCTGCACGTTACCAGCAGACTCATTCCTCTTCATCTATACCCTGAGGCCCCAGCAGCAAGCCCTGCGTGCTCTCTCCACACATTTCCAGCAGACTCACTCCTCTTCAGAAGCTCTCCATTTATACCCTGAGGCCACAGCAGCAAGCCCTGCCTGCTCTCCACACTTTACAAACAGACTCACTGCTCTCCATCTATACACTGAGGCCACAGCGGCAAGCCCTGCCTGCTCTCCACACGTTACCAGCAGACTCACTTCTCTTCAGAAGCTCTCCATCTATAACCTGAGGCCCCAGCAGCAAGCCCTGCCTGCTCTCTCCACACGTTACCATCAGACTCACTCCTCTTCAGAAGCTCTCCATCTATACCCTGAGGCCACAGCAGCAAGCCCTGCCTGCTCTCTCCACACGTTACCAGCAGACTCACTCCTCTCCATCTATACCCTGAGGCCACAGCAGCAAGCTCTGCCTGCTCTCCACACGTTACCAGCAGACTCACTCCTCTCCATCTATACCCTGAAGCCACAGCAGCAAGTCCTGCCTGCTCTCTGCACGTTACCAGCAGACTCATTCCTCTCCATCTATACCCTGAGGCCCCAGCAGCAAGCCCTGCGTGCTCTCTCCACAGGTTACCAGCAGACTCACTCCTCTTCAGAAGGTCTCCATCTATTCCCTGAGGCCACAGCAGCAAGCCCTGCCTGCTCTCTCCACACGTTACCAGCAGACTCACTCCTATCCATCTATACCCTGAGGCCACAGCAGCAAGTCCTGCCTCCTCTCTGCACGTTACCAGCAGATTCACTCCTCTCCATCTAAACCCTGAGGCCCCAGCAGCAAGCCCTGCCTGCTCTCTCCACACGTCACCAGCAGACTCACTCCTCTTCAGAAGCTCTCCATCTATAGCCTGAGGCCCCAGCAGCAAGCCCTGCCTGCTCTCTGCACACGTTACCACCAGACTCACTCCTCTCCATCTATACCCTGAGGCCACAGCAGCAAGCCCTGCCTGCTCTCTCCACACGTTACCAGCAGACTCACTCCTCTTCAGAAGCTCTCCATCTATACACTGAGGCCACAGCAGCAAGCCCTGCCTGCTCTCTCCACACGTTACCAGCAGACTCACTCCTCTCCATCTATACCCTGAAGCCACAGGAGCAAGCCCTGCCTCTTCTCTCCACACGTTACCAGCACACTCACTCCTCTTCAGAAGCTCTCCATCTATACCCTGAGGCCACAGCAGCAAGCCCTACCTGCTCTCTGCACGTTACCAGCAGGCTCACTCCTCTTCAGAAGCTCTCCATTAATACCCTGAGGCCACAGAAGCAAACCCTGCCTGCTCTCTGCACGTTACCAGCAGAGTCACTACTCTTCATCTATACCCTGAGGCCACAGCAGCAAGGCCTGCCTGCTCTCTCCACACGTTACCAGCAGACTCACTCCTTTCCATCTATACCCTGAGGCCACAGCAGCAAGCCCTGCCTGCTCTCTCCACACGTTACCAGCAGACTCCCTCCTCTCCATCTATACCCTGAGGCAACAGCAGCAAGCCCTGCCTGCTCTCTACACGTTACCAGCAGACTCACTCCTCTCCGTCTATACCCTGAAGCCACAGCAGCAAGTCCTGCCTGCTCTCTGCACGTTACCAGCAGACTCATTCCTCTCCATCTATACCCTGAGGCCCCAGCAGCAAGCCCTGCGTGCTCTCTCCACAGGTTACCAGCAGACTCACTCCTCTTCAGAAGCTCTCCATCTATTCCCTGAGACCACAGCAGCAAGCCCTGCCTGCTCTCTCCACACGTTACCAACAGACTCATTCCTTTCCATCTATACCCTGAGGCCACAGCAGCAAGCCCTGCCTGCTCTCTCCACACGTTACCAGCAGACTCACTCCTCTCCATCTATACCCTGAGGCCACAGCAGCAAGCCCTGCCTGCTCTCTCCACACGTTACCAGCAGACTCAATCCTCTCCATCTATACCCTGAGGCCACAGCAGCAAGCCCTGCCTTCTCTCCACACGTTACCAGCAGACACACTCCTCTTCAGAAGCTCTCCATTTATACCCTGAGGCCACAGCAGCAAGCTCTGCCTGCTCTCCATACGTTACCAGCAGACTCACTCCTCTTCAGAAGCTCTCAATCTATACCCTGAGGCCACAGCAGCAAGCCCTGCCTGCTCTCCACACGTTACCAGCAGGCTCACTCCTCTCCATCTATACCATGAGGCCACAGCAGCAAGCCCTGCCTGCTCTCTGCACCTTACCAGCAGACTCACTCCTCTTCAGAAGCTCTCCATCTATACCCTGAAGCCCCAGCAGCAAGCCCTGCCTGCTCGCTGCACATTACCAGCAGACTCACTCCTCTCCATCTGTACCTTTAGGCCACAGCAACAAGCCCTGCCTGCTCTCTGCATGTTACCAGCAGACTCATTCCTCTTCATCTATACCCTGAGGCCCCGCAGCAAGCCCTGCCTGCTCTCTCCACACGTTGCCAGCAGACTCACTCCTCTTCAGAAGCTCTCGATCTATACCCTGAGGCCACAGCAGCAAGCCCTGCCTGCTCTCTCCACATGTTACCAGCAGACTCACTCCTCTTCAGAAGCTCTCCATCTATACCCTGAAGCCCCAGCAGCAAGTCTTGCCTGCTCTCTCCACACATTACCAGCAGACTCACTCCTATCCATCTATACCCTGAGGCCCCAGTAGCAAGCCCTGCCTGCTCTCTCCACATGTTACCAGCAGGCTCACTCCTCTTCAGAAGCTCTCCATCTATACCATGAGGCCACAGCAGCAAGCCCTGCCTGCTCTCCACACGTTACCAGCAGACTCACTCCTCTTCATCTATACCCTGAGGCCCCAGCAGCAATCCCTGCCTGCTCTCTCCATACGTTACCAGCAGAGTTACTCCTCTCCATCTATACCCTGAGGCCCCAGCAGCAAGCCCTGCCTGCTCTCTCCATACGTTACCACCAGAGTTACTCCTCTCCATCTATACCCTGAGGCCACAGCAGCAAGCCATGCCTGCTCTCCACACGTTACCAGCAGACTCACTCCTCTCCATCTACACCCTGAGGCCCCAGCAGCAAGCCCTGCCTGCTCTCTGCACGTTACCAACAGACTCACTCCTCTTCAGAAGCTCTCCATCTATACCCTGAAGCCCCAGCAGCAAGCCCTGCCTGCTCTCTGCACGTTACCAGCAGACTCACTCCTCTCCATCTCTACCTTTAGGCCACAGCAACAAGCCCTGCCTGCTCTCTGCACGTTACCAGCAGACTCATTCCTCTTCATCTATACCCTGAGGCCCCAGCAGCAAGCCCTGCCTGCTCTCTCCACACGTTGCCAGCAGACTCACTCCTCTTCAGAAGCTCTCGATCTATACCCTGAGGCCACAGCAGCAAGCCCTGCCTGCTCTCTCCACACGTTACCAGCAGACTCACTCCTCTTCAGAAGCTCTCCATCTATACCCTGAGGCCACAGCAGAAAGTCCTGCCTGCTCTCTCCACACGTTACAAGCAGACTCACTCCTATCCATCTATACCCTGAAGCCCCAGCAGCAAGTCTTGCCTGCTCTCTCCACACGTTACCAGCAGACTCTCTCCTATCCATCTATACCCTGAGGCCCCAGCAGCAAGCCCTGACTGCTCTCTGCACATTACCAGCAGACTCACTCCTCTTCAGAAGCTCTCCATCTATACCCTGAGGCCACAGCAGCAAGCCCTGCCTGCTCTCTCCACACGTTACCAGCAGACTCACTCCTCTCCATCTATACCCTGAGGCCCCAGCAGCAAGCCCTGCCTGCTTTCTCCACACATTACCAGGAGACTCACTCCTCTCCATCTATACCCTGAAGCCCCAGCAGCAAGCCCTGCCTGCTCGCTCCACACGTTACCAGCAGACTCACTCCTCTCCATCTATACCCTGAGGCCACAGCAGCAAGCCATGCCTGCTCTCCACACGTTACCAGCAGACTCACTCCTCTCCATCTACACCCTGAGGCCCCAGCAGCAAGCCCTGCCTGCTCCCTCCACATGTTGCCAGCAGGCTCACTCCTCTTCAGATGCTCTCCATCTACGCCCTGAGGCCCCAGCAGGAAGCCCTGCCTGCTCTCTGCACATTACCAGCAGACTCACTCCTCTCCATCTATACCCTGAGGCCCCAGCAGGAAGCCCTGCCTGCTCTCTCCATACGTTACCAGCAGAGTTACTCCTCTCCATCTATACCTTGAGGCCACAGCAGCATGCCATGCCTGCTCTCCACACGTTACCAGCAGACTCACTCCTCTCCATCTACACCCTGAGGCCACAGCAGCAAGCCCTGCCAGCTCTCTCCACATGTTACTAGCAGGCTCACTCTTCTACATCTATACCCTGAGGCCCCAGCAGCAAGCCCTGCCTGCTCTCTGCACGTTACCAGCAGACTCACTCCTTTCCATCTATACCCTGAGGCTACAGGAGCAAGCCCTGCCTGCTCTCTCCACACGTTACCAGCAGACTCACTCTTCAGAAGCTCTCCATCTATACCTTGAGGCCACAGCAGTAAGCCATGCCTGCTCTCTGCACATTCCCAGCAGACTCACTCCTCTCCATCTATACCCTGAGGCCCCAGCAGCAAGCCCTGCCTGCTCTCTCCACGTTACCAGCAGACTCACTCCTTTCCATCTATACCCTGAGGCCACAGGACCAAGCCCTGCCTGCTCTCTCCACACATTACCAGCAGACTCACTCCTCTCCTCTTCAGAAGCAATCCATCTATACCCTGAGGCCCCAGCAGCAAGCCCTGCCTGCTCTCTCCACACGTTACGAGCAGACTCACTCCTCTTCAGAAGCTCTCCATCTATTCCCTGAGGCCACAGCAGCAAGCCCTGCCTGCTCTCTTCACACGTTACCAGCAGACTCACTCCTTTCCATCTATACCCTGAGGCCACAGCAGCAAGCCCTGCCTGCTCTCTCCACACGTTACCAGCAGACTCCCTCCTCTCCATCTATACCCTGAGGCCACAGCAACAAGCCCTGCCTGCTCTCTACACGTTACCAGCAGACTCACTCCTCTCCGTCTATACCCTGAAGCCACAGCAGCAAGTCCTGCCTGCTCTCTGCACGTTACCAGCAGACTCATTCCTCTCCATCTATACCCTGAGGCCCCAGCAGCAAGCCCTGCGTGCTCTCTCCACAGGTTACCAGCAGACTCACTCCTCTTCAGAAGCTCTCCATCTATTCCCTGAGACCACAGCAGCAAGCCCTGCCTGCTCTCTCCACACGTTACCAGAAGACTCATTCCTTTCCATCTATACCCTGAGGCCACAGCAGCAAGCCCTGCCTGCTCTCTCCACACGTTACCAGCAGACTCACTCCTCTCCATCTATACCCTGAGGCCACAGCAGCAAGCCCTGCCTGCTCTCTCCACACGTTACCAGCAGACTCACTCCTCTCCATCTATACCCTGTGGCCACAGCAGCAAGCCCTGCATTCTCTCCACACGTTACCAGCAGACACACTCCTCTTCAGAAGCTCTCCATTTATACCCTGAGGCCACAGCAGCAAGCCCTGCCTGCTCTCTATACGTTACCAGCAGACTCACTCCTCTTCAGAAGCTCTCCATCTATACCCTGAGGCCACAGCAGCAAGCCCTGCCTGCTCTCCACACGTTACCAGCAGGCTCACTCCTCTCCATCTATACCATGAGGCCACAGCAGCAAGCCCTGCCTGCTCTCTGCACCTTACCAGCAGACTCACTCCTCTTCAGAAGCTCTCCATCTATACCCTGAAGCCCCAGCAGCAAGCCCTGCCTGCTCTCTGCACATTACCAGCAGACTCACTCCTCTCCATCTGTACCTTTAGGCCACAGCAACAAGCCCTGCCTGCTCTCTGCACGTTACCAGCAGACTCATTCCTCTTCATCTATACCCTGAGGCCCCAGCAGCAAGCCCTGCCTGCTCTCTCCACACGTTGCCAGCAGACTCACTCCTCTTCAGAAGTTCTCGATCTATACCCTGAGGCCACAGCACCAAGCCCTGCCTGCTCTCTCCACACGTTACCAGCAGACTCACTCCTCTTCAGAAGCTCTCCATCTATACCCTGAGGCCACAGCAGAAAGTCCTGCCTGCTCTCTCCACACGTTACAAGCAGACTCACTCCTCTCCATCTATACCCTGAAGCCCCAGCAGCAAGTCTTGCCTGCTCTCTCCACACATTACCAGCAGACTCACTCCTCTTCAGAAGCTCTCCATCTATACCCTGAGGCCACAGCAGCAAGCCCTGCCTGCTCTCTCCACACGTTACCAGCAGACTCACTCCTCTCCATCTATACCCTGAGGCCCCAGCAGCAAGCCCTGCCTGCTTTCTCCACACATTACCAGGAGACTCACTCCTCTCCATCTATACCCTGAAGCCCCAGCAGCAAGCCCTGCCTGCTCGCTCCACACGTTACCAGCAGACTCACTCCTCTCCATCTATACCCTGAGGCCACAGCAGCAAGCCATGCCTGCTCTCCACACGTTACCAGCAGACTCACTCCTCTCCATCTACACCCTGAGGCCCCAGCAGCAAGCCCTGCCTGCTCCCTCCACATGTTACCAGCAGGCTCACTCCTCTTCAGATGCTCTCCATCTACGCCCTGAGGCCCCAGCAGGAAGCCCTGCCTGCTCTCTGCACATTACCAGCAGACTCACTCCTCTCCATCTATACCCTGAGGCCCCAGCAGGAAGCCCTGCCTGCTCTCTCCATACGTTACCAGCAGAGTTACTCCTCTCCATCTATACCTTGAGGCCACAGCAGCAAGCCATGCCTGCTCTCCACACGTTACCAGCAGACTCACTCCTCTCCATCTACACCCTGAGGCCACAGCAGCAAGCCCTGCCAGCTCTCTCCACATGTTACTAGCAGGCTCACTCTTCTACATCTATACCCTGAGGCCCCAGCAGCAAGCCCTGCCTGCTCTCTGCACGTTACCAGCAGACTCACTCCTTTCCATCTATACCCTGAGGCTACAGGAGCAAGCCCTGCCTGCTCTCTCCACACGTTACCAGCAGACTCACTCTTCAGAAGCTCTCCATCTATACCTTGAGGCCACAGCAGTAAGCCATGCCTGCTCTCTGCACATTCCCAGCAGACTCACTCCTCTCCATCTATACCCTGAGGCCCCAGCAGCAAGCCCTGCCTGCTCTCTCCACGTTACCAGCAGACTCACTCCTTTCCATCTATACCCTGAGGCCACAGGACCAAGCCCTGCCTGCTCTCTCCACACATTACCAGCAGACTCACTCCTCTCCTCTTCAGAAGCAATCCATCTATACCCTGAGGCCCCAGCAGCAAGCCCTGCCTGCTCTCTCCACACGTTACGAGAAGACTCACTCCTCTTCAGAAGCTCTCCATCTATTCCCTGAGGCCACAGCAGCAAGCCCTGCCTGCTCTCTTCACACGTTACCAGCAGACTCACTCCTTTCCATCTATACCCTGAGGCCACAGCAGCAAGCCCTGCCTGCTCTCTCCACACGTTACCAGCAGACTCCCTCCTCTCCATCTATACCCTGAGGCCACAGCAACAAGCCCTGCCTGCTCTCTACACGTTACCAGCAGACTCACTCCTCTCCGTCTATACCCTGAAGCCACAGCAGCAAGTCCTGCCTGCTCTCTGCACGTTACCAGCAGACTCATTCCTCTCCATCTATACCCTGAGGCCCCAGCAGCAAGCCCTGCGTGCTCTCTCCACAGGTTACCAGCAGACTTACTCCTCTTCAGAAGCTCTCCATCTATTCCCTGAGACCACAGCAGCAAGCCCTGCCTGCTCTCTCCACACGTTACCAGAAGACTCATTCCTTTCCATCTATACCCTGAGGCCACAGCAGCAAGCCCTGCCTGCTCTCTCCACACGTTACCAGCAGACTCACTCCTCTCCATCTATACCCTGAGGCCACAGCAGCAAGCCCTGCCTGCTCTCTCCACACGTTACCAGCAGACTCACTCCTCTCCATCTATACCCTGTGGCCACAGCAGCAAGCCCTGCATTCTCTCCACACGTTACCAGCAGACACACTCCTCTTCAGAAGCTCTCCATTTATACCCTGAGGCCACAGCAGCAAGCCCTGCCTGCTCTCTATACGTTACCAGCAGACTCACTCCTCTTCAGAAGCTCTCCATCTATACCCTGAGGCCACAGCAGCAAGCCCTGCCTGCTCTCCACACGTTACCAGCAGGCTCACTCCTCTCCATCTATACCATGAGGCCACAGCAGCAAGCCCTGCCTGCTCTCTGCACCTTACCAGCAGACTCACTCCTCTTCAGAAGCTCTCCATCTATACCCTGAAGCCCCAGCAGCAAGCCCTGCCTGCTCTCTGCACATTACCAGCAGACTCACTCCTCTCCATCTGTACCTTTAGGCCACAGCAACAAGCCCTGCCTGCTCTCTGCACGTTACCAGCAGACTCATTCCTCTTCATCTATACCCTGAGGCCCCAGCAGCAAGCCCTGCCTGCTCTCTCCACACGTTGCCAGCAGACTCACTCCTCTTCAGAAGTTCTCGATCTATACCCTGAGGCCACAGCACCAAGCCCTGCCTGCTCTCTCCACACGTTACCAGCAGACTCACTCCTCTTCAGAAGCTCTCCATCTATACCCTGAGGCCACAGCAGAAAGTCCTGCCTGCTCTCTCCACACGTTACAAGCAGACTCACTCCTCTCCATCTATACCCTGAAGCCCCAGCAGCAAGTCTTGCCTGCTCTCTCCACACATTACCAGCAGACTCACTCCTATCCATCTATACCCTGAGGCCCCAGCAGCAAGCCCTGCCTGCTCTCTCCACATGTTACCAGCAGGCTCACTCCTCTTCAGAAGCTCTCCATCTATACCCTGAGGCCACAGCAGCAAGCCCTGCCTGCTCTCTCCACACGTTACCAGCAGACTCACTCCTCTCCATCTATACCCTGAGGCCCCAGCAGCAAGCCCTGCCTGCTCTCTCCATACGTTACCAGCAGAGTTACTCCTCTCCATCTATACCCTGAGGCCCCAGCAGCAAGCCCTGCCTGCTCTCTCCATACGTTACCACCAGAGTTACTCCTCTCCATCTATACCCTGAGGCCAAAGCAGCAAGCCATGCCTGCTCTCCACACGTTACCAGCAGACTCACTCCTCTCCATCTACACCCTGAGGCCCCAGCAGCAAGCCCTGCCTGCTCTCTGCACGTTACCAACAGACTCACTCCTCTTCAGAAGCTCTCCATCTATACCCTGAAGCCCCAGCAGCAAGCCCTGCCTGCTCTCTGCACGTTACCAGCAGACTCACTCCTCTCCATCTCTACCTTTAGGCCACAGCAACAAGCCCTGCCTGCTCTCTGCACGTTACCAGCAGACTCATTCCTCTTCATCTATACCCTGAGGCCCCAGCAGCAAGCCCTGCCTGCTCTCTCCACACGTTGCCAGCACACTCACTCCTCTTCAGAAGCTCTCGATCTATACCCTGAGGCCACAGCAGCAAGCCTTGCCTGCTCTCTCCACACATTACCAGCAGACTCACTCCTCTTCAGAAGCTCTCCATCTATACCCTGAGGCCACAGCAGAAAGTCCTGCCTGCTCTCTCCACATATTACCAGCAGACTCACTCCTCTCCATCTAAACCCTGAGGCCCCAGCAGCAAGCCCTGCCTGCTCTCTCCACACGTTACCAGCAGATTCACTCCTCTTCAGAAGCTCACCATCTATATCCTGAGGCCCCAGCAGGAAGCCCTGCCTGCTCTCTGCGCACGTTATCAACAGACTCACTCCTCTCCCTCTATACCCTGAGGCCACAGCAGCAAGTCCTGCCTGCTCTCTGCACGTTACCAGCAGACTCACTCCTCTCCATCTATGCCCTGAGGCCACAGCAGCAAGCCCTGCCTGCTCTCTCCACACGTTACCAGCAGACTCACTCCTCTTCAGAAGCTCTCCATCTATACACTGAGGCCACAGCAGCAAGCCCTGCCTGCTCTCTCCACACGTTTCCAGCAGTCTCACTCCTCTCCATCTACACCCTGAGGCCCCAGCAGCAAGCCCTGCCTGCTCTCTGCACGTTACCAGCAGACTCACTCCTCTCCATCTCTACCTTTAGACCACAGCAACAAGCCCTGCCTGCTCTCTGCACGTTACCAGCAGACTCATTCCTCTTCATCTATACCCTGAGGCCCCAGCAGTAAGCCCTGCCTGCTCTCTCCACACGTTGCCAGCAGACTCACTCCTCTTCAGAAGCTCTCGATCTATACCCTGAGGCCACAGCAGCAAGCCCTGCCTGCTCTCTCCACACGTTACCAGCAGACTCACTCCTCTTCAGAAGCTCTCCATCTATACCCTGAGGCCACAGCAGAAAGTCCTGCCTGCTCTCTCCACACGTTACAAGCAGACTCACTCCTCTCCATCTATACCCTGAAGCCCCAGCAGCAAGTCTTGCCTGCTCTCTCCACACGTTACCAGCAGACTCTCTCCTATCCATCTATACCCTGAGGCCCCAGCAGCAAGCCCTGACTGCTCTCTGAATATGTTACCAGCAGACTCACTCCTCTCCATCTATACTCTGAGGCCCCAGCAGCAAGACCTGCGTGCTCTCTGCACATTACCAGCAGACTCACTCCTCTTCAGAAGCTCTCCATCTATACCCTGAGGCCACAGCAGCAAGCCCTGCCTGCTCTCTCCACACGTTACCAGCAGACTCACTCCTCTCCATGTATACCCTGAGGCCCCAGCAGCAAGCCCTGCCTGCTTTCTCCACACGTTACCAGGAGACTCACTCCTCTCCATCTATACCCTGAAGTCCCAGCAGCAAGCCCTGCCTGCTCGCTCCACACGTTACCAGCAGACTCACTCCTCTCCATCTATACCCTGAGGCCACAGCAGCAAGCCATGCCTGCTCTCCACACGTTACCAGCAGACTCACTCCTCTCCATCTACACCCTGAGGCCCCAGCAGCAAGCCCTGCCTGCTCTCTCCACATGTTACCAGCAGGCTCACTCCTCTTCAGATGCTCTCCATCTACGCCCTGAGGCCCCAGCAGGAAGCCCTGCCTGCTCTCTGCACATTACCAGCAGACTCACTCCTCTCCATCTATACCCTGAGGCCCCAGCAGCAAGCCCTGCCTGCTCTCTCCATACGTTACCAGCAGAGTTACTCCTCTCCATCTATACCTTGAGGCCACAGCAGCAAGCCATGCCTGCTCTCCACACGTTACCAGCAGACTCACTCCTCTCCATCTACACCCTGAGGCCACAGCAGCAAGCCCTGCCAGCTCTCTCCACATGTTACCAGCAGGCTCACTCTTCTACATCTATACCCTGAGGCCCCAGCAGCAAGCCCTGCCTGCTCTCTGCACGTTACCAGCAGACTCACTCCTTTCCATCTATACCCTGAGGCTACAGGAGCAAGCCCTGCCTGCTCTCTCCACACGTTACCAACAGACTCACTCTTCAGAAGCTCTCCATCTATACCTTGAGGCCACAGCAGTAAGCCATGCCTGCTCTCTGCACATTCCCAGCAGACTCACTCCTCTCCATCTATACCCTGAGGCCCCAGCAGCAAGCCCTGCCTGCTCTCTCCACGTTACCAGCAGACTCACTCCTTTCCATCTATACCCTGAGGCCACAGGACCAAGCCCTGCCTGCTCTCTCCACACATTACCAGCAGACTCACTCCTCTCCTCTCCTCTTCAGAAGCAATCCATCTATACCCTGAGGCCCCAGCAGCAAGCCCTGCCTGCTCTCTCCACACGTTACGAGCAGACTCACTCCTCTTCAGAAGCTCTCCATCTATTCCCTGAGGCCACAGCAGCAAGCCCTGCCTGCTCTCTCCACACGTTACCAGCAGACTCACTCCTTTCCATCTATACCCTGAGGCCACAGCAGCAAGCCCTGCCTGCTCTCTCCACACGTTACCAGCAGACTCCCTCCTCTCCATCTATACCCTGAGGCCACAGCAGCAAGCCCTGCCTGCTCTCTGCACGTTACCAGCAGACTCATTCCTCTCCATCTATACCCTGAGGCCCCAGCAGCAAGCCCTGCGTGCTCTCTCCACAGGTTACCAGCAGACTCACTCCTCTTCAGAAGCTCTCCATCTATTCCCTGAGACCACAGCAGCAAGCCCTGCCTGCTCTCTCCACACGTTACCAGAAGACTCATTCCTTTCCATCTATACCCTGAGGCCACAGCAGCAAGCCCTGCCTGCTCTCTCCACACGTTACCAGCAGACTCACTCCTCTCCATCTATACCCTGAGGCCACAGCAGCAAGCCCTGCCTGCTCTCTCCACACGTTACCAGCAGACTCACTCCTCTCCATCTATACCCTGTGGCCACAGCAGCAAGCCCTGCATTCTCTCCACACGTTACCAGCAGACACACTCCTCTTCAGAAGCTCTCCATTTATACCCTGAGGCCACAGCAGCAAGCCCTGCCTGCTCTCTATACGTTACCAGCAGACTCACTCCTCTTCAGAAGCTCTCCATCTATACCCTGAGGCCACAGCAGCAAGCCCTGCCTGCTCTCCACACGTTACCAGCAGGCTCACTCCTCTCCATCTATACCATGAGGCCACAGCAGCAAGCCCTGCCTGCTCTCTGCACCTTACCAGCAGACTCACTCCTCTTCAGAAGCTCTCCATCTATACCCTGAAGCCCCAGCAGCAAGCCCTGCCTGCTCTCTGCACATTACCAGCAGACTCACTCCTCTCCATCTGTACCTTTAGGCCACAGCAACAAGCCCTGCCTGCTCTCTGCACGTTACCAGCAGACTCATTCCTCTTCATCTATACCCTGAGGCCCCAGCAGCAAGCCCTGCCTGCTCTCTCCACACGTTGCCAGCAGACTCACTCCTCTTCAGAAGTTCTCGATCTATATCCTGAGGCCACAGCAGCAAGCCCTGCCTGCTCTCTCCACACGTTACCCGCAGACTCACTCCTCTTCAGAAGCTCTCCATCTATACCCTGAGGCCACAGCAGAAAGTCCTGCCTGCTCTCTCCACACGTTACAAGCAGACTCACTCCTCTCCATCTATACCCTGAAGCCCCAGCAGCAAGTCTTGCCTGCTCTCTCCACACATTACCAGCAGACTCACTCCTATCCATCTAAACCCTGAGGCCCCAGCAGCAAGCCCTGCCTGCTCTCTCCACATGTTACCAGCAGGCTCACTCCTCTTCAGAAGCTCTCCATCTATACCCTGAGGCCACAGCAGCAAGCCCTGCCTGCTCTCTCCACACGTTACCAGCAGACTCACTCCTCTCCATCTATACCCTGAGGCCCCAGCAGCAAGCCCTGCCTGCTCTCTCCATACGTTACCAGCAGAGTTACTCCTCTCCATCTATACCCTGAGGCCCCAGCAGCAAGCCCTGCCTGCTCTCTCCATACGTTACCACCAGAGTTACTCCACTCCATCTATACCCTGAGGCCACAGCAGCAAGCCATGCCTGCTCTCCACACGTTACCAGCAGACTCACTCCTCTCCATCTACACCCTGAGGCCCCAGCAGCAAGCCCTGCCTGCTCTCTGCACGTTACCAACAGACTCACTCCTCTTCAGAAGCTCTCCATCTATACCCTGAAGCCCCAGCAGCAAGCCCTGCCTGCTCTCTGCACGTTACCAGCAGACTCACTCCTCTCCATCTCTACCTTTAGGCCACAGCAACAAGCCCTGCCTGCTCTCTGCACCTTACCAGCAGACTCACTCCTCTTCAGAAGCTCTCCATCTATACCCTGAAGCCCCAGCAGCAAGCCCAGCCTGCTCTCTGCACATTACCAGCAGACTCACTCCTCTCCATCTGTACCTTTAGGCCACAGCAACAAGCCCTGCCTGCTCTCTGCACGTTACCAGCAGACTCATTCCTCTTCATCTATACCCTGAGGCCCCAGCAGCAAGCCCTGCCTGCTCTCTCCACACGTTGCCAGCAGACTCACTCCTCTTCAGAAGTTCTCGATCTATACCCTGAGGCCACAGCAGCAAGCCCTGCCTGCTCTCTCCACACGTTACCAGCAGACTCACTCCTCTTCAGAAGCTCTCCATCTATACCCTGAGGCCACAGCAGAAAGTCCTGCCTGCTCTCTCCACACGTTACAAGCAGACTCACTCCTCTCCATCTATACCCTGAAGCCCCAGCAGCAAGTCTTGCCTGCTCTCTCCACACATTACCAGCAGACTCACTCCTATCCATCTATACCCTGAGGCCCCAGCAGCAAGCCCTGCCGGCTCTCTCCACATGTTACCAGCAGGCTCACTCCTCTTCAGAAGCTCTCCATCTATACCCTGAGGCCACAGCAGCAAGCCCTGCCTGCTCTCTCCACACGTTACCAGCAGACTCACTCCTCTCCATCTATACCCTGAGGCCCCAGCAGCAAGCCCTGCCTGCTCTCTCCATACGTTACCAGCAGAGTTACTCCTCTCCATCTATACCCTGAGGCCCCAGCAGCAAGCCCTGCCTGCTCTCTCCATACGTTACCACCAGAGTTACTCCTCTCCATCTATACCCTGAGGCCACAGCAGCAAGCCATGCCTGCTCTCCACACGTTACCAGCAGACTCACTCCTCTCCATCTACACCCTGAGGCCCCAGCAGCAAGCCCTGCCTGCTCTCTGCACGTTACCAACAGACTCACTCCTCTTCAGAAGCTCTCCATCTATACCCTGAAGCCCCAGCAGCAAGCCCTGCCTGCTCTCTGCACGTTACCAGCAGACTCACTCCTCTCCATCTCTACCTTTAGGCCACAGCAACAAGCCCTGCCTGCTCTCTGCACGTTACCAGCAGACTCATTCCTCTTCATCTATACCCTGAGGCCCCAGAAGCAAGCCCTGCCTGCTCTCTCCACACGTTGCCAGCAGACTCACTCCTCTTCAGAAGCTCTCGATCTATACCCTGAGGCCACAGCAGCAAGCCTTGCCTGCTCTCTCCACACGTTACCAGCAGACTCACTCCTCTTCAGAAGCTCTCCATCTATACCCTGAGGCCACAGCAGAAAGTCCTGCCTGCTCTCTCCACACGTTACCAGCAGACTCACTCCTCTCCATCTAAACCCTGAGGCCCCAGCAGCAAGCACTGCCTGCTCTCTCCACACGTTACCAGCAGATTCACTCCTCTTCAGAAGCTCGCCATCTATACCCTGAGGCCCCAGCAGGAAGCCCTGCCTGCTCTCTGTGCACGTTATCAACAGACTCACTCCTCTCCCTCTATACCCTGAGGCCACAGCAGCAAGTCCTGCCTGCTCTCTGCACGTTACCAGCAGACTCACTCCTCTTCAGAAGCTCTCCATCTATACACTGAGGCCACAGCAGCAAGCCCTGCCTGCTCTCTCCACACGTTTCCAGCAGACTCACTCCTCTCCATCTACACCCTGAGGCCCCAGCAGCAAGCCCTGCCTGCTCTCTGCACGTTACCAGCAGACTCACTCCTCTCCATCTCTACCTTTAGGCCACAGCAACAAGCCCTGCCTGCTCTCTGCACGTTACCAGCAGACTCATTCCTCTTCATCTATACCCTGAGGCCCCAGCAGCAAGCCCTGCCTGCTCTCTCCACACGTTGCCAGCAGACTCACTCCTCTTCAGAAGCTCTCGATCTATACCCTGAGGCCACAGCAGCAAGCCCTGCCTGCTCTCTCCACACGTTACCAGCAGACTCACTCCTCTTCAGAAGCTCTCCATCTATACCCTGAGGCCACAGCAGAAAGTCCTGCCTGCTCTCTCCACACGTTACAAGCAGACTCACTCCTCTCCATCTATACCCTGAAGCCCCAGCAGCAAGTCTTGCCTGCTCTCTCCACACGTTACCAGCAGACTCACTCCTATCCATCTATACCCTGAGGCCCCAGCAGCAAGCCCTGCCTGCTCTCTGCATATGTTACCAGCAGACTCACTCCTCTCCATCTATACTCTGAGGCCCCAGCAGCAAGACCTGCGTGCTCTCTGCACATTACCAGCAGACTCACTCCTCTTCAGAAGCTCTCCATCTATACCCTGAGGCCACAGCAGCAAGCCATGCCTGCTCTCCACACGTTACCAGCAGACTCACTCCTCTCCATCTACACCCTGAGGCCCCAGCAGCAAGCCCTGTCTGCTCTCTCCACATGTTACCAGCAGGCTCACTCCTCTTCAGATGCTCTCCATCTACGCCCTGAGGCCCCAGCAGGAAGCCCTGCCTGCTCTCTGCACATTACCAGTAGACTCACTACTCTCCATCTATACCCTGAGACCCCAGCAGCAAGGCCTGCCTGCTCTCTTCATACGTTACCAGCAGAGTTACTCCTCTCCATCTATACCCTGAGGCCACAGCAGCAAGCCATGCCTGCTCTCCACACGTTACCAGCAGACTCACTCCTCTCCATCTACACCCTGAGGCCACAGCAGCAAGCCCTGCCAGCTCTCTCCACATGTTACCAGCAGGCTCACTCCTCTACATCTATACCCTGAGGCCCCAGCAGCAAGCCCTGCCTGCTCTCTGCACGTTACCAGCAGACTCACTCCTTTCCATCTATACCCTGAGGCTACAGGAGCAAGCCCTGCCTGCTCTCTCCACACGTTACCAGCAGACTCACTCTTCAGAAGCTCTCCATCTATACCTTGAGGCCACAGCAGTAAGCCATGCCTGCTCTCTGCACACGTTACCAGCAGACTCACTCCTCTCCATCTATACCCTGAGGCCCCAGCAGCAAGCCCTGCCTTCTCTCTGCACCTTACCAGCAGACTCACTCCTCTCCATCTATACCCTGAGGCCCCAGCAGCAAGCCCTGCCTGCTCTCTGCACCTTACCAGCAGACTCACGCCTCTCCATCTATACCCTGAGGCCCCAACAACAAGCCCTGCCTGCTCTCTCCACACGTTACCAGCAGACTCACTCCTCTCCATCTATACCCTGAGGCCCCAACAGCAAACCCTGCCTGCTCTCTGCACACGTTACCAGCAGGCTCACTCCTCTTCAAAAGCTCTCCATATATACCCTGAGGCCACAGCAGCAAGCCCTGCCTGCTCTCTCCACACTTTACCAGCAGATTCACTCCTCTTCAGAAGCTTTCCATCCATACCCTGAGGCCCCAGCAGGAAGCCCTGCCTCCTCTCTGCGCACGTTATCAACAGACTCACTCCTCTCCCTCTATACCCTGAGGCCACAGCAGCAAGTCCTGCCTGCTCTCTGCACGTTACCAGCAGACTCACTCCTCTCCATCTAAACCATGAGGCCCCAGCAGCAAGCCCTGCCTGCTCTCTCCACACGTTACCAGCAGATTCACTCCTCTTCAGAAGCTCTCCATCTATACCCCGAGGCCCCAACAGGAAGCCCTGCCTGCTCTCTGCACACGTTATCAACAGACTCACTCCTCTCCGTCTATACCCTGAGGCCACAGCAGCAAGTCCTGCCTGCTCTCTGCACGTTACCAGCAGACTCACTCCTCTCCATCTATGCCCTGAGGCCACAGCAGCAAGCCCTGCCTGCTCTCTCCACACGTTACCAGCAGACTCACTCCTCTTCAGAAGCTCTCCATCTATACACTGAGGCCACAGCAGCAAGCCCTGCCTGCTCTCTCCACACGTTACCAGCAGACTCACTCCTCTCCATCTACACCCTGAGGCCCCAGCAGCAAGCCCTGCCTGCTCTCTGCACATTACCAGCAGACTCACTCCTCTCCATCTCTACCTTTAGGCCACAGCAACAAGCCCTGCCTGCTCTCTGCACGTTACCAGCAGACTCATTCCTCTTCATCTATACCCTGAGGCCCCAGCAGCAAGCCCTGCCTGCTCTCTCCACACGTTACCAGCAGATTCACTCCTCTTCAGAAGCTCGCCATCTATACCCTGAGGCCCCAGCAGGAAGCCCTGCCTGCTCTCTGCGCACGTTATCAACAGACTCACTCCTCTCCCTCTATACCCTGAGGCCACAGCAGCAAGTCCTGCCTGCTCTCTGCACGTTACCAGCAGACTCACTCCTCTCCATCTATGCCCTGAGGCCACAGCAGCACGCCCTGCCTGCTCTCTCCACACGTTACCAGCAGACTCACTCCTCTTCAGAAGCTCTCCATCTATACACTGAGGCCACAGCAGCAAGCCCTGCCTGCTCTCTCCACACGTTTCCAGCAGACTCACTCCTCTCCATCTACACCCTGAGGCCCCAGCAGCAAGCCCTGCCTGCTCTCTGCACGTTACCAGCAGACTCACTCCTCTCCATCTCTACCTTTAGGCCACAGCAACAAGCCCTGCCTGCTCTCTGCACGTTACCAGCAGACTCATTCCTCTTCATCTATACCCTGAGGCCCCAGCAGCAAGCCCTGCCTGCTCTCTCCACACGTTGCCAGCAGACTCACTCCTCTTCAGAAGCTCTCGATCTATACCCTGAGGCCACAGCAGCAAGCCCTGCCTGCTCTCTCCACACGTTACCAGCAGACTCACTCCTCTTCAGAAGCTCTCCATCTATACCCTGAGGCCACAGCAGAAAGTCCTGCCTGCTCTCTCCACACGTTACAAGCAGACTCACTCCTCTCCATCTATACCCTGAAGCCCCAGCAGCAAGTCTTGCCTGCTCTCTCCACACGTTACCAGCAGACTCACTCCTATCCATCTATACCCTGAGGCCCCAGCAGCAAGCCCTGCCTGCTCTCTGCATATGTTACCAGCAGACTCACTCCTCTCCATCTATACTCTGAGGCCCCAGCAGCAAGACCTGCGTGCTCTCTGCACATTACCAGCAGACTCACTCCTCTTCAGAAGCTCTCCATCTATACCCTGAGGCCACAGCAGCAAGCCATGCCTGCTCTCCACACGTTACCAGCAGACTCACTCCTCTCCATCTACACCCTGAGGCCCCAGCAGCAAGCCCTGTCTGCTCTCTCCACATGTTACCAGCAGGCTCACTCCTCTTCAGATGCTCTCCATCTACGCCCTGAGGCCCCAGCAGGAAGCCCTGCCTGCTCTCTGCACATTACCAGTAGACTCACTCCTCTCCATCTACACCCTGAGGCCACAGCAGCAAGCCCTGCCAGCTCTCTCCACATGTTACCAGCAGGCTCACTCCTCTACATCTATACCCTGAGGCCCCAGCAGCAAGCCCTGCCTGCTCTCTGCACGTTACCAGCAGACTCACTCCTTTCCATCTATACCCTGAGGCTACAGGAGCAAGCCCTGCCTGCTCTCTCCACACGTTACCAGCAGACTCACTCTTCAGAAGCTCTCCATCTATACCTTGAGGCCACAGCAGTAAGCCATGCCTGCTCTCTGCACATTCCCAGCAGACTCACTCCTCTCCATCTATACCCTGAGGCCCCAGCAGCAAGCCCTGCCTTCTCTCTGCACCTTACCAGCAGACTCACTCCTCTCCATCTATACCCTGAGGCCCCAGCAGCAAGCCCTGCCTGCTCTCTGCACCTTACCAGCAGACTCACGCCTCTCCATCTATACCCTGAGGCCCCAACAACAAGCCCTGCCTGCTCTCTCCACACGTTACCAGCAGACTCACTCCTCTCCATCTATACCCTGAGGCCCCAACAGCAAACCCTGCCTGCTCTCTGCACACGTTACCAGCAGGCTCACTCCTCTTCAAAAGCTCTCCATATATACCCTGAGGCCACAGCAGCAAGCCCTGCCTGCTCTCTCCACACTTTACCAGCAGATTCACTCCTCTTCAGAAGCTTTCCATCTATACCCTGAGGCCCCAGCAGGAAGCCCTGCCTCCTCTCTGCGCACGTTATCAACAGACTCACTCCTCTCCCTCTATACCCTGAGGCCACAGCAGCAAGTCCTGCCTGCTCTCTGCACGTTACCAGCAGACTCACTCCTCTCCATCTAAACCATGAGGCCCCAGCAGCAAGCCCTGCCTGCTCTCTCCACACGTTACCAGCAGATTCACTCCTCTTCAGAAGCTCTCCATCTATACCCTGAGGCCCCAGCAGGAAGCCCTGCCTGCTCTCTGCACACGTTATCAACAGACTCACTCCTCTCCGTCTATACCCTGAGGCCACAGCAGCAAGTCCTGCCTGCTCTCTGCACGTTACCAGCAGACTCACTCCTCTCCATCTATGCCCTGAGGCCACAGCAGCAAGCCCTGCCTGCTCTCTCCACACGTTACCAGCAGACTCACTCCTCTTCAGAAGCTCTCCATCTATACACTGAGGCCACAGCAGCAAGCCCTGCCTGCTCTCTCCACACGTTACCAGCAGACTCACTCCTCTCCATCTATACCCTGAAGCCACAGGAGCAAGACCTGCCTGCTCGCTCCACACGTTACCAGCAGACTCACTCCTCTTCAGAAGCTCTCCATCTATACCCTAAGGCCACAGCAGCAAGCCCTGCCTGCTCTCTGCACGTTACCAGCAGGCTCACTCCTCTTCAGAAGCTCTCCATTAATACCCTGAGGCCACAGCAGCAAACCCTGCCTGCTCCCTGCACGTTACCAGCAGAGTCACTACTCTTCATCTATACCCTGAGGCCACAGCAGCAAGGCCTGGCTGCTCTCTCCACATGTTACCAGGAGACTCACTCCTCTCCATCTATACCCTGAAGCCCCAGCAGCAAGCCCTGCCTGCTCTCTCCACACGTTACCAGCAGACTCACTCCTCTTCAGAAGCTCTCCATCTATACCCTGAGGCCCCAGCAGCAAGCCCTGCCTGCTCTCTTCACACGTTACCAGCAGACTCACTCCTCTTCAGAAGCTCTCCATCTATACCCTGAGGCCCCAGCAGCAAGCCCTGCCTGCTCTCTCCACACGTTACCAGCAGACTCACTCCTCTTCAGAAGCTCTCCATCTATTCCCTGAGGCCACAGCAGCAAGCCCTGCCTGCTCTTTCCACACGTTACCAGCAGACTCACTCCTTTCCATCTATACCCTGAGGCCACAGCAGCAAGCCCTGCCTGCTCTCCACACGTTACCAGCAGACTCACTCCTCTCCATCTATACCCTGAGGCCACAGCAGCAAGTCCTGCCTGCTCTCTGCACGTTACCAGCAGACTCATTCCTCTCCATCTATACCCTGAGGCCCCAGCAGCAAGCCCTGCGTGCTCTCTCCACACGTTACCAGCAGACTCACTCCCCTCCATCTATACCCTGAGGCCACAGCAGCAAGCCCTGCCTGCTCTCTCCACACGTTACCAGCAGACTCACTCCTCTCCATCTATACCCTGAGGCCACAGCAGCAAGCCCTGCCTGCTCTCCACATGTTACCAGCAGACTCACTCCTCTTCAGAAGCTCTCCATTTATACCCTGAAGCCACAGCAGCAAGCCCTGCCTGCTCTCCACACTTTACCAGCAGACTCACTGCTCTCCATCTATACACTGAGGCCACAGCAGCAAGCCCTGCCTGCTCTCTCTACACGTTACCAGCAGACTCACTCCTCTTCAGAAACTCTCCATCTATTCCCTTAGGCCACAGCAGCAAGCCCTGCCTGCTCTCTCCACACTTTACCAGCAGACTCACTTCTTTCCATCTATACCCTGAGGCCACAGCAGCAAGCCCTGCCTGCTCTCTCCACACGTTACCAGCAGACTCACTCCTCTCCATCTATACCCTGAGGCCACAGCAGCCAGCCGTGCCTGCTCTCTACACGTTACCCGCAGACTCACTCCTCTCTATCTATACCCTGAGGCCACAGCAGCAAGCCCTGCGTGCTCTCTCCACACGTTACCAGCAGGCTCATTCCTCTCCGTCTATACCCTGAGGCCCCAGCAGCAAGCCCTGCCTGCTCTCTCCACACGTTACCAGCAGACTTACTCCTCTCCATTATACCCTGAGGCCACAGCAGCAAGCCCTGCCTGCTGTCTCCAAATGTTACCAGCAGACTCACTCCTCTCCATCTATACCCTGAGGCCCCAACAGCAAGCCCTGCCTGCTCTCTGCACACGTTACCAGCAGGCTCACTCCTCTTCAAAAGCTCTGCATATATACCCTGAGGCCACAGCAGCAAGCACTGTCTGCTCTCTCCACACGTTACCAGCAGACTCACTCCTCTTCAGAAGCTCTCCATCTATACCCTGAGGCCACAGCAGGAAGCCCTGCCTGCTCTCTCCACGCATTACCAGCAGACTCATTCCTCTCTATCTATACCCTGAGGCCACAGCAGCAAGCCCTGCCTGCTCTCTGCACGTTACCAGCAGACTCACTCCTCTCCATCTATACCTTGAGGCCACAGCAGCAAGCCCTGCCTGCTCTCAGACCTCACCAGCAGTGCTCTCCGCCTCTGCATCCCAAACCCTCCTGGGCGGCACCTTTTATTCTACGTCATTCCCAAGACCTCCAATAGAAAGACATCTCCATGTCAGACAACCTTGAGAAGGAAAGGGTGAGGGAGCCGCTCTCTGGTTCCTCATCCGCAGCCCTGCATGTCAGTAGAGGTGACCCCAGTCACAGGGGGGCCGCTTTGGTGGGCCACACAGTCTCTGTGGTTGGATCACGTCCTCACGGGTTGTCTTTCTTCAGGGCTCTGTAAGACACCCATGACTGCTGGAAACCTTCAGAAAAGCACAGACTGATCTCCCTTTGCTCTGAAGGCTGATGAGGGAAGCGGGGAGCACAGGTTGGGGCAGAGACACACGTCTTACTTTCTGTTGCTTGTTCATATGTTGTGAGTAAACAACAGATCCTCTGGACTCCAGCCATGTCTGGAGAATCAGGATGTAAGCAATCTTACTCTTAAGTGTCTTATTATCTGCCTGTGACTGTGCGAGCCTCTAAACCTAGACTGAGTTTGTAGAAGTCAATGATTGATACAAGTCATCTTCATACTGGCATAGTGTATTCTTTATTGGAGTTGGAGTTCACTCATAGAATAAGGTCCATCCCTTGAGGGTAGTTGCTAGACTGTGAGTTCGGAAGCCCCAAGAGTAGTATCACCCACGGCGCTCGGAGAGGAAAGACTGACTTCACATCTCACTCCGCTGCGAGGCGTATATGATCACAGCTTTAGTAACTGATAAACGCTTTTAACCGAGAGCCATTCCAGCTTATTGCTAAGCCTAGTGTTCAAGGCCAATGAAGTACACAACAGGAGGCGACCTAATTCAGGGCATATTTATACTTTTTGGTGCAAAACTGAACTAACACAGTTTTGCATCAAAAAGTTTAGCACCGGCTTGAACCATTCTTGAGCGCCAGCCGGACACCATATTTATGGAATGGTGCAAGCCAGTGCAAAGGGTGGGCTAGAGTAAAAAAATGACGTTAGTCGGGTGGGGGTGGCGGTATGGAAGAAGGGGGTTTGCACCAAAAAATGATGCTAGACAGCTTAGAGTAAAAAAAAAATGACTCTAACCAGCCTAGCATCATTTGCTCACGCAAAACCATCCATACCACATGACAGGAGTCATGCCCACCACCCCAGTGGCCAGCACAGGGGACAAGGGTCCCCTGGGCATGGCCATTGCACCCAGTGCCATGTAGGGGGGACCACTTCAGGGCCCTGAATGGCACTTTAAAATAAATATATATATACTTACCTGTACTTACCTGGGATGGGGTCCCACATCCTCCGCTGTCCCTCTGGTGTGGGTGGGGGTGTCCCTGGGGCTTGAGGAGAGCATCTGTGGGCTCTTTTCATAGAGTTCCACCATGGAAATAGGCCCACAGCTCCCCTAAAACCTGCCCTGACCCAGGCGTTAAATAATGGTGCAAAGCAAGCTTTGCGCCTTTATTTGACCCCTCCTCCTCCCCTTGCGTGATTTTAGCACGGGGGATAAATATGGTGCTAAGGCCATAGAGTCATTTTTTGCACGGGAAAGCCTACCTTGCATTTCATTGATGCAAGGTAGGTTTCCACGCCCCAAAAATTACTTTGGGGGTCATTACGGCCTTGGTGGGCTTCTTCAGCTGCCCGCCAAGTTATGACCGCCTGGCAGCTGCCAATGCAACCGCACTCACGCCACGGCCATTATGAGATCGCCGCTGGGCCGGCGGGCGGAAACCTGGTTTCCGCCCGCCGGCCCAGCAAGGATCTCGGCTGCAACACAGGAGCCGGCTCCAAATGGAGCCGGTGGTGTTGGGGCCGTGCAACGGGTGTGGAGGGGGACTCGTAATCCCCTGGGCAGCGCTGCAAGCAATGCTGGCCTGGAGGATTACTCCCGCCTGGACTAAAGTGGCGGGAAACTGCCGGTCCTGGCGGTGTGACTGCGCAGCTTCCGCTGCGGTAGTAATACCAAGGATTTCACCACCAGCCTGCTGGTCCGCCAGGGTTGTAATGAGCCCCTTTAACGCCATAACTGTGGTGCTCGGCGGGTCTGGCGCCAAAGTATAAATATGGAGTTAGTTTTGCACCGAATTTGTGTTAAAACAAGTATAAATATGTCCCTTAGTATTTGCGTCAGTCATGGTTGGTCCAAACACTCTTCCCCCATTTTTTCTCAGAAAGCATTTTAGGGTTTTTGTGCCCCCATTTTTCTGTTTTCAGACTTCATGATTTGACTGTTCCAGTTTAGTGTGTTGTTCATTTCTAGCTGAGGAGCGGATATTGCAACATTTGTTTAACTGATGTGGTGCCTGGGACTCAACTGAATGTTGGATTGGAGAATCCAAAAGACGTTTCTTTTGTGAAATGTGTCTTGATTCCATTTATGGTGTTTTATTGACGTAAACATAATCGTGGCCACTGGACGCTGACTTTAGTTAATGGTAGAATAACCAGGTCATCCGAGAATGTTAGACTTGCTGAGCTTGTCAAACGTCCACCAATATCCATCGAGATGGTCTGCGACTGGTGAATCCGCCATGTGAAGCCAAGACTGGCAATGGGAAGGACTCCCTCGCTTTTAACCCATCTGCAGCTGATGTTTGAGGTGTTATGCCAGATGCCTCCGATAGTCTGACTTGTACCCAGGTCTCCTTGTGTAATTCAGTTAAAAATGTAGAAAGTTGTTATCAATGCCCTATGAGTAGAATTTGGTTGATTCATGAACTTTGTCACAAGCTTTTGAGTCTATCCAACAGGCAAAACGTTTATGTCCTTCCCCTGTACACCTTTCTTAACCAGGAAAGATAGCAACAGTGCTGCCTGTGCCAGTGTTGAATCTGGTTGTAAAAGATGTAATGATATTTTTTAACCAAAGTCCACTGTAAAAAGTTTGCAAACATTCTGCACGAGTAATTGCAGCGGAATCCAGTGGTGTTATTAAATGGACTCTGTGCCCCATGTGTAAACTGCTTGTAAAGTGGACCCTTCCCAGGACACAGGAATGTGACCAGTTGCACAGGTGTTGCTATACAAGGGCCTCAGTATATTCCAGATGGTTGGGTTCAGCTTAAGTAAGGCTTTTGGGAGCTTCATCCCTGGTTACTGTTCAGCGGTTCCCTAACTCCCTCTTCCCATCTCATGTCGTCGAGGATGGAGGATGACTTTGGCCATATAATTTGTTATTGAATGTTCTCCACCTAGTATGTGTAATATCGGAATCACGTGTTTGTCTGTCAGGCTGTTCCGAGGGCTCCTGATAACAATAATTTGAGCGACTTCTGATGTAATTGATTCATGTCACTCTGCCTGGACCTCCTTGTGCGACGCACAGGGCAGCAGATGTGGTCCTCGCCCAACAATTCCAGGTGTTTGTGCGGATAGAGGAGGTTTTAGGGCCAGCCTCGTTTGTTTTTTTGTGATTCTTTTTTTTCTGTGAAAAGTAAAGCTTTTTATGTGTTATATGGATGACAGGATTTTCTGTGGTTTTCAATTTGAATGGAAGTAGTTGACATGGAGTTAACATGGAAAAAATCTCCCAGCGCTTTAAATTTATGAATTTTCATGTGTTTCGAATTGAGGCTGATGTCTTGCGGGTGAGGATGACTTTAATGCTGTGATGAGGGCCACTCTGGACTGTCTCAGAGGGTGTGGATTTTGAAAAAGAGACCTGCTTCGGGAAAGCCGGGGTGCTGCTGTGTCTCAGGGCAGAGCCCCTCTGTCTGAGGGCAGCGCCCCTCTGGCTGCTGTTTCTCAGGGCAGCGCCCCTCTGGTTGCTGTGTCTCAGGGCAGCGCCCCTCTGGTTGCTGTGTCTCAGGGCAGTGCCCCTCTGGTCCCAGCAGAACATTGGACCGGCTTCCTGTGGGAAAGCCGGGGTGCTGCTGTGTCTCAGGGCAGCGCCCCTCTGGCTGCTGTTTGTCAGGGCAGCGCCCCTCTGGTTGCTGTGTCTCAGGGCAGCGCCCCTCTGGTTGCTGTGTCTCAGGGCAGCGCCCCTCTGGTTGCTGTGTCTCAGGGAAGCGCCTCTCTGTCTGAGGGCAGAGCCCCTCTGGTTGCTGTGTCTCAGGGCAGCGCCTCTCTGTCTGAGGGCAGAGCCCCTCTGGTTGCTGTGTCTCAGGGCAGCGCCCCTCTGGTTGCTGTGTCTCAGGGCAGCGCACCTCTGTCTGAGGGCAGAGCCCCTCTGGTTGCTGTGTCACAGGGCAGCGCCCCTCTAGTTGCTGTGTCTCAGGGCAGCGCCCCTCTGTCTGAGGGCAGCGCCCCTCTGGCTGCTGTGTCTCAGGGCAGCGCCCCTCTGTCTCAGGGCAGCGCCCCTCTGGTTGCTGTGTCTCAGGGCAGCGTCCCTCTGTCTCAGGGCAGCGCCCCTCTGGTTGCTGTGTCTCAGGGCAGCGCCCCTCTGGTTGCTGTGTCTCAGGGCAGCGTCCCTCTGTCTCAGGGCAGCGCCCCTCTGGTTGCTGTGTCTCAGGGCAGCGCCCCTCTGTCTAAGGGCAGAGCCCCTCTGGTTGCTGTGTCTCAGGGCAGCGCCCCTCTAGTCCCTAGCAGAACACTGGACCGGCTTCCTGCCTGGCTTCAAGACCAGCAGGCACTCGAGGCTGAAGGCTCACTCCTTCCAGGTAGAGGTACCTCAGTAACAGAGCACTGAACGATCCCTTCGGATCTCATCACTTCTGGCACTTAACTGGGATATACAAATGTTTAGTTGGTGTTTGCACCACTTTCCATCAACACATACGTCCAATCTTTAGTTTCCTTAATCAGTGTGGCTCCTTAAGAAGAGCAGTAGCAAGGCAAGGATGAACCCTCCAGTCATTCCTCCATAATCAGTCTTACCGCAGACATAAGGGGAAGCTGCCATGACTAGGACGCCAGAGGTATGTTTTGTTACCGCATGCAGGTACATTCCCAATTATTTCCAACAAGTGGTAATTCAGTGAAAGACACAGAATTAACAATTCCTGCAGCATGTGGCCCGGTCTGAATATGTAAAGGGGGGAGTGAAATCAGCATTTTAAACAGAGAATGGCAGGGGCGATGGGCGCAGGAATGACACAAGACGCCAAATGTGAGGTTTCAAGAAACACCCCCAGGGGCTGCAGAAGAAGCTTTGAAAAGAGCTCTCTGGGTGTAAGCAAGTTAACCTGCACTGATAGGGGTAATAGAGACGTGCTCACAGGAGTAACAGAGGTGACTGGTTCAGAGGAGTAACACAGGTCAGCTGGTTCAGAGAGGTAACAGAGGTGACTGGCTCAGATGAGTAACAGAGGTGACTGGCTCAGAGGAGTAACGGAGGTGACTGGCTCAGAGGAGTAACGGAGGTGACTGGCTCAGAGGAGTAACGGAGGTGACTGGCTCAGAGGAGTAACAGAGGTGACTGGCTCAGAGGAGTAACGGAGGTGACTGGCTCAGAGGAGTAATAGAGATGACTGGTTCAGAGGAGTAACACAGGTCAGCTGGTTCAGAGAGGTAACAGAGGTGACTGGCTCAGAGGAGTAACAGAGGTGACTGGCTCAGAGGAGTAACAGAGGTGACTGGCTCAGAGGAGTAACGGAGGTGACTGGCTCAGAGGAGTAATAGAGATGACTGGCTCAGAGGAGTAACGGAGGTGACTGGCTCAGAGGAGTAACAGAGGTGACTGGTTCACAGGAGTAACACAGGTCAGCTGGTTCAGAGAGGTAACAGAGGTGACTGGCTCAGAGGAGTAACAGAGGTGACTGGCTCAGAGGAGTAACGGAGGTGACTGGCTCAGAGGAGTAACGGAGGTGACTGGCTCAGAGGAGTAACGGAGGTGACTGGCTCAGAGGAGTAACAGAGGTGACTGGCTCAGAGGAGTAACAGAGGTGACTGGCTCAGAGGAGTAACAGAGGTGACTGGTTCACAGGAGTAACAGAGGTGACTGGTTCAGAGGAGTAACACAGGTGACTGGCTCAGAGGAGTAACGGAGGTGACTGGCTCAGAGGAGTAACAGAGGTGACTGGCTCAGAGGAGTAACGGAGGTGACTGGCTCAGAGGAGTAACAGAGGTGACTGGCTCAGAGGAGTAACGGAGGTGACTGGCTCAGAGGAGTAATAGAGATGACTGGTTCAGAGGAGTAACACAGGTCAGCTGGTTCAGAGAGGTAACAGAGGTGACTGGCTCAGAGGAGTAACAGAGGTGACTGGCTCAGAGGAGTAACAGAGGTGACTGGCTCAGAGGAGTAACGGAGGTGACTGGCTCAGAGGAGTAATAGAGATGACTGGCTCAGAGGAGTAACGGAGGTGACTGGCTCAGAGGAGTAACAGAGGTGACTGGCTCAGAGGAGTAACGGAGGTGACTGGCTCAGGGGAGTAACGGAGGTGACTGGCTCAGGGGAGTAACAGAGGTGACTGGGTCAGAGGAGTAACAGAGGTGACTGGCTCAGAGGAGTAACGGAGGTGACTGGCTCAGAGGAGTAATAGAGATGACTGGTTCAGAGGAGTAACACAGGTCAGCTGGTTCAGAGAGGTAACAGAGGTGACTGGCTCAGAGGAGTAACAGAGGTGACTGGCTCAGAGGAGTAACAAAGGTGACTGGCTCAGAGGAGTAACGGAGGTGACTGGCTCCTAGGAGTAATAGAGATGACTGGCTCAGAGGAGTAACGGAGGTGACTGGCTCAGAGGAGTAACAGAGGTGACTGGCTCAGAGGAGTAACGGAGGTGACTGGCTCAGGGGAGTAACGGAGGTGACTGGCTCAGGGGAGTAACAGAGGTGACTGGGTCAGAGGAGTAACAGAGGTGACTGGCTCAGAGGAGTAACAGAGGTGACTGGCTCAGAGGAGTAACGGAGGTGACTGGCTCAGGGGAGTAACGGAGGTGACTGGCTCAGGGGAGTAACAGAGGTGACTGGCTCGGAGGAGTAATAGAGATGACTGGCTCAGAGGAGTAACAGAGGTGACTGGCTCAGGGGAGTAACAGAGGTGACTGGCTCAGAGGAGTAATAGAGATGACTGGCTCAGAGGAGTAACAGAGGTGAATGGCTCAGGGGAGTAACAGAGGTGACTGGCTCAGGGGAGTAACAGAGGTGACTGGCTCAGAGGAGTAATAGAGATGACTGGCTCAGAGGAGTAACAGAGGTGACTGGCTCAGGGGAGTAACAGAGGTGACTGGCTCAGAGGAGTAACACAGGTCAGCTGGTTCAGAGACGTAACAGAGGTGACCTCAGAGGAGTAACTGAGATACTGGCTCAGAGGAGTAACAGAAGTGACATTTTCAGAGAAGTTACACAGCTTAACTGGCTCAGAGAAGGGAAGGGTTGAGGGAAAATGTAACCCAGATGCAAACTCAGCAGTCCTGCGAGGTCTTCCTTCTTGAGGTGAGACAAGAATGTTTTAGAGTTTACTAATATTTTTACTATGATGTATATTACTTGATGTATGCTAGTTCCCCACAGACTTCGAGGGGGGCCACCCACAAGATCCCGCACTTCTCATATTCTCATTTTCTTCACCAGGCGACGCTGTCTTCTAGGAGAGGGTCCATGCAGGCCATCGTGGCGCACCTGGCCTCGGAGAGCGAGGAGCTGCACCAGGTGAGTGATGTAGGATGCAGGGGCTGCACCAGGTGAGTGAGGCAGAGTGAGGGCAGATGTACCCCAGTGAGTAAGGCAGGGTGAGGGCAGATGCACCAGGTGAGGCAGGGTGCGGGCAGATGGACCAGGTGAGTAAGGCAGGGTGAGGGCAGATGTATCAGGAGAGTGAAGCAGGGTGAGGGCAGATGCACCAGGTGAGTGAGGCAGGATGAGGGCAGATGCACCAGGTGAGTGAGGCAGGGTGAGGGCAGATGCACCAGGTGAGCGAGGCAGGGTGAGGGCAGAGGCACCAGGTGAGTGAGCCAGGGTGAGGGCAGATGCACCAGGTGAGTGAGTCAGGGTGAGGGCAGATGCACCAGGTGAGTGAGGCAGGATGAGGGCAGATGCACCAGGTGAGTGAGGCAGGGTGAGGGCAGATGTATCAGGAGAGTGAAGCAGGGTGAGGGCAGATGCACCAGGTGAGTGAGGCAGGATGAGGGCAGATGCACCAGGTGAGTGAGGCAGGATGAGGGCAGATGTACCAGGTGAGTGAGGCAGGGTGAGGGCAGAGGCACCAGGTGAGTGAGGCAGGGTGAGGGCAGATGCACCAGGTGAGTGAGGCAGGGTAAAGGCAGATGCACCAGGTGAGCGAGGCGGGGTGAGGGCAGATGCACCAGGTGAATGAGGCAGGGGAGGGCAGATGTACCAGGTGAGTGAGGCAGGGTGAGGGCAGATGCACCAGGTGAGTGAGGCAGGGGAGGGCAGATGTACCAGGTGAGTAACGCAGGGTAAGGGCAGATGCACCAGGTGAGTGGAGCAGGTGTAGGTGATTGCCCCCAGTGAGGGAGGGGGCACAGATTTGTACCAGGTGAGTGAGGCAGGGTGAGGGCAGATGCACCAGGTGAGTGAGGCAGGATGAGGGCAGATGTACCAGGTGAGTGAGGCAGGATGAGGGCAGATGCACCAGGTGAGTGAGGCAGGGTAAGGGAAGATGCACCAGGTGAGTGAGGCAGGGTAAGGGCAGATGTACCAGGTGAGCGAGGCAGGGTGAGGGCAGATGTACCAGGTGAGTGAGGCAGGGTGAGGGCAGGGGCACCAGGTGAGTGAGGCAGGGTGAGGGTAGATGCACCAGGTGAGTGAGGCAGGGTGAGGGCAGATGTACCAGGTGAGTGAGGCAGGGTGAGGGCAGAGGCACCAGGTGAGCGAGGCAGGGTAAGGGCAGATGTACCAGGTGAGTGAGGCAGGGTGAGGGCAGATGTACCAGGTGAGTGAGGCAGGGTGAGGGCAGAGGCACCAGGTGAGTAACGCAGGGTAAGGGCAGATGCACCAGGTGAGTGGAGCAGGTGTAGGGGATTGCCCCCAGTGAGGGAGGGGGCACAGATTTGTACCAGGTGAGTGAGGCAGGGTGAGGGCAGATGCACCAGGTGAGTGAGGCAGGGTGAGGGCAGATGCACCAGGTGAGTGAGGCAGGATGAGGGCAGATGCACCAGGTGAGTGAGGCAGGGTAAGGGAAGATGCACCAGGTGAGTGAGGCAGGGTAAGGGCAGATGTACCAGATGAGCGAGGCAGGGTGAGGGCAGATGTACCAGGTGAGTGAGGCAGGATGAGGGCAGAGGCACCAGGTGAGTGAGGCAGGATGAGGGCAGATGTACCAGGTGAGTGAGGCAGGATGAGGGCAGATGCACCAGGTGAGCGAGGCAGGGTAAGGGCAGATGTACCAGGTGAGTGAGGCAGGGTAAGGGCAGATGTACCAGGTGAGTGAGGCAGGATGAGGGCAGATGTACCAGGTGAGTGAGGCAGGGTGAGGGCAGATGCACCAGGAGAGTGAGTCAGGGTGAGGGCAGATGCACCAGGTGAGTGAGTCAGGGTGAGGGCAGATGCACCAGGTGAGCGAGGCAGGGTAAGGGCAGATGCACCAGGTGAGTGAGCCAGGGTGAGGGCAGATGCACCAGGTGAGAGAGTCAGGGTGAGGGCAGAGGCACCAGGTGAGTGAGGCAGGGTGAGGGCAGATGTACCAGGTGAGTGAGGCAGGGTGAGGGCAGATGTACCAGGTGAGTGAGTCAGGGTGAGGGCAGATGCACCAGGTGAGCGAGGCAGGGTGAGGGCAGAGGCACCAGGTGAGTGAGGCAGGGTGAGGGCAGAGGCACCAGGTGAGTGAGTCAGGGTGAGGGCAGATGCACCAGGTGAGCGAGGCAGGGTGAGGGCAGATGCACCAGGTGAGTGAGTCAGGGTGAGGGCAGATGCACCAGGTGAGTGAGGCAGGGTGAGGGCGAGTGAGGCAGGGTGAGGGCAGAGGCACCAGGTGAGTGAGGCAGGGTGAGGGCAGATGTACCAGGTGAGTGAGTCAGGGTGAGGGCAGATGCACCAGGTGAGTGAGCCAGGGTGAGGGCAGATGCACCAGGTGAGTGAGTCAGGGTGAGGGCAGATGCACCAGGTGAGTGAGGCAGGGTGAGGGCAGAGGCACCAGGTGAGTGAGGCAGGGTGAGGGCAGATGTACCAGGTGAGTGAGTCAGGGTGAGGGCAGATGCACCAGGTGAGTGAGCCAGGGTGAGGGCAGATGCACCAGGTGAGTGAGTCAGGGTGAGGGCAGATGCACCAGGTAAGTGAGGCAGGGTGAGGGCAGAGGCACCAGGTGAGTGAGGCAGGGTGAGGGCAGATGCACCAGGTGAGCGAGGCAGGGTGAGGGCAGAGGCACCAGGTGAGTGAGGCAGGGTGAGGGCAGATGCACCAGGTGAGCGAGGCAGGGTGAGGGCAGAGGCACCAGGTGAGCGAGGCAGGGTGAGGGCAGAGGCACCAGGTGAGCGAGGCAGGGTAAGGGCAGATGCACCAGGTGAGCGAGGCAGGGTGAGGGCAGAGGCACCAGGTGAGCGAGGCAGGGTAAGGGCAGATGCACCAGGTGAGTGAGGCAAGGTGAGGGCAGATGCACCAGGTGAATGAGGCAGGGGAGGGCAGATGTACCAGGTGAGTGAGGCAGGGTCAGGGAAGATGCACCAGGTGAGTGAGGCAAGGTGAGGGCAGATGCTCCAGGTGAGCGAGGCAGGATGAGGGCAGATGCACCAGGTGAGTGGAGCAGGTGTAGGGGATTGCCCCCAGTGAGGGAGGGGGCACAGATTTGTACCAGGTGAGTGATTTAGGATGACCCAAGCTGACCCAGTGAGCGAAGCAAGGTTCGAGCAGCAGCATCAGGTGATGTAAGTTGCACAGATTTCTTCCAGGTAATTGATGGATGGTGCAGCACCAAATCCTCCTCCTTAACTCCAAAGCTTTGCCATGCAACACAGCTCATTCCTCTTGTCGAAAGGGCTGTGCCTCACTGGACCTTCATCAGGGCTCAAAGCTATGCTGTGCCGGACCCTTCTTGGACTCTCAGGCTCTGCCTATCAGAAGCATAATCACAGCTCAAGACTGTGCAGCTCAGGTTCTTCTCATGTACTCCAGGGTTGTACCGTTTATGTCCTTCTCCTGGGCTCCATGGTTGTACCGCGCATGTCCTTCTCCTGGGCTCCAGGGTTGTACCGCGCATGTCCTTCTCCTGGGCTCCAGGGTTGTACCGCACATGTCCTTCTCCTGGGCTCCAGGGTTGTACCGCGCTTGTCCTTCTCCTGGGCTTCAGGGTTGTACCGTTTATGTCCTTCTCCTGGGCTCCAGGGTTGTACCGTTTATGTCCTTCTCCTGGGCTCCAGGGTTGTACCGCGCTTGTCCTTCTCCTGGGCTTCAGGGTTGTACCTCGCATGTCCTCTTGGGCTCCAGGGTTGTACCGTGCATGTCCTTCACCTGGGCTCCAGGGTTGTACCGCACATGTCCTTCTCCTGGGCTCCAGGGTTGTACCACGCATGTCCTTCTCCTGGGCTCCAGGGTTGTACCGTTTATGTCCTTCTCCTGGGCTCCATGGTTGTACCGCGCTTGTCCTTCCCCTAGGCTCCATGGTTGTACTGCGCATGTCCTTCTCCTAGGCTCCAGGGTTGTACCTCGCATGTCCTCCTGGGCTCCAGGGTTGTACCGCACATGTCCTTCTCCTGGGCTCCAGGGTTGTACCGCGCTTGTCCTTCTCCTAGGCTCCAGGGTTGTACCGCGCTTGTCCTTCTCCTGGGCTCCAAGGTTGTACCGTTTATGTCCTTCTCCTGGGCTCCAGGGTTGTACCGCGCTTGTCCTTCTCCTGGGCTTCAGGGTTGTACCTCGCATGTCCTCTTGGGCTCCAGGGTTGTACCGTGCATGTCCTTCACCTGGGCTCCAGGGTTGTACCGTGCATGTCCTTCACCTGGGCTCCAGGGTTGTACCGCACATGTCCTTCTCCTGGGCTCCAGGGTTGTACCACGCATGTCCTTCTCCTGGGCTCCAGGGTTGTACCGTTTATGTCCTTCTCCTGGGCTCCAGGGTTGTACCGTTTATGTCCTTCTCCTGGGCTCCAGGGTTGTACCGCGCTTGTCCTTCCCCTAGGCTCCATGGTTGTACCGCGCATGTCCTTCTCCTAGGCTCCAGGGTTGTACCGCGCATGTCCTTCCCCTAGGCTCCAAAGTTGTACCGCGCATGTCCTTCCCCGAGACTCCAGGGTTGTACCGCGCATGTCCTTCTCCTAGTCTCCAAGGTTGTACCACGCATGTCCTTTGCCTAGGCTCCAAGGTTGTACCGCGCATGTCCTTCTCCTGGGCTCCAGGGTTGTACCACGCATGTCCTTCTCCTGGGCTCCATGGTTGTACCGCGCATGTCCTTCTCCTGGGCTCCAGGGTTGTACCACGCATGTCCTTCTCCTGGGCTCCAGGGTTGTACCGCGCATGTCCTTTGCCTAGGCTCTATGGTTGTACCGCGCATGTCCTTCCCCGAGACTCCAGGGTTGTACCGCGCATGTCCTTCTCCTAGTCTCCAAGGTTGTACCACGCATGTCCTTTGCCTAGGCTCCAAGGTTGTACCGCGCATGTCCTTCTCCTGGGCTCCAGGGTTGTACCACGCATGTCCTTCTCCTGGGCTCCATGGTTGTACCGCGCATGTCCTTCTCCTGGGCTCCAGGGTTGTACCACGCATGTCCTTCTCCTGGGCTCCAGGGTTGTACCGCGCATGTCCTTTGCCTAGGCTCTATGGTTGTACCGCGCATGTCCTTCTCCTAGGCTCCAAGGTTGTACAACGCATGTCCTTCCCCTAGGCTCCATGGTTGTACCGCGCATGTCCTTCTCTGGGCTCCAAGGTTGTACCTGCGCATGTCCTTTCCCTTGGCTCCATGGTTGTACCGCGCATGTCCTTTCCCTTGGCTCCAAGGTTTTACCGCACATGTCCTTCTCCTGGGCTGCAGGGTTGTACCGCGCATGTCCTTCTCCTGGGCTCCAGGGTTGTACCACGCATGTCCTTCTCCTAGGCTCCATGGTTGTACCGCGCATGTCCTCCTGGGCTCCAGGGTTGTACCGCGCATGTCCTCCTGGGCTCCATGGTTGTGCGCGCATGTCCTTCTCCTGGGCTCCAGGGTTGTACCGCGCATGTCCTTCTTCTAGGCTCCAGGGTTATACCGCGCATGTCCTTTCCCTAGGCTCCATGGTTGTACCGCGCATCTCCTTCTCCTAGGCTCCAAGGTTGTACAGCGCATGTCCTTCCCCTAGGCTCCAAGGTTGTACCGCGCATGTCCTTCTCCTGGGCTCCAGGGTTGTACCACGCATGTCCTTCTCCTGGGCTCCATGGTTGTACCGCGCATGTCCTTCCCCTAGGCTCCATGGTTGTAGCGCGCATGTCCTCCTGTGCTCCAGGGTTGTACCGCTCATGTCCTTATCCTGGGCTCCAGGGTTGTACCGCGCATGTCTTTTCCCTAGGCTCCATGGTTGTACCGCACATGTCCTTCCCCTAGGCTTCATGGTTCTACTGCGCATGTCCTTCTCCTGGGCACCAGGGTTGTACCGTGCATGTCCTTTCCCTAGGCTCCATGGCTGTACCGCACATGTCCTTCCCCTAGGCTCCATGGTTGTACCGCACATGTCCTCCTGGGATCCAGGGTTGTACCGCGCATGTCCTTCTCCTAGGCTCCAGGGTTGTACCGCGCATGTCCTTTCCCTAGGCTCCATGGTTGTACCGCGCATGTCCTCTTGGGCTCCAGGGTTGTACCGCGCATGTTCTTCTCCTGGGCTCCATGGTAGGACCGCGCATGTCCTCCTGGGCTCCAGGGCTGTACCGCGCATGTCCTTTCCCTAGGCTCCATGGTTGTACCGCGCGTGTCCTTCCCCTAGGCTCCATGGTTGTACCGCGCATGTCCTCCTGGGCTCCATGGTTGTACCGCGCATGTCCTCCTGGGCTCCAGGGTTGTACAGCGCACGTCCTTCTCCTGGGCGCCAGGGTTGTACCGCACATGTCCTTTCCCTAGGCTTCATGGTTGTACTGCGCATGTCCTTCTCCTAGGCTCCAAGGCTGTACCGCGCATGTCCTTGTCCTGGGCTCCAGGGTTGTACCACGCATGTCTTTTCCCTAGGCTCCATGGTTGTACCGCACATGTCCTTCCCCTAGGCTCCATGGTTCTACTGCGCATGTCCTTCTCCTGGGCACCAGGGTTGTACCGTGCATGTCCTTTCCCTAGGCTCCATGGCTGTACCGCACATGTCCTTCCCCTAGGCTCCATGGTTGTACCGCGCATGTCCTCCTGGGATCCAGGGTTGTACCGCGCATGTCCTTCTCCTGGGCTCCAGGGTTGTACCGCGCATGTCCTTTCCCTAGGCTCCATGGTTGTACCGCGCATGTCCTCTTGGGCTCCAGGGTTGTACCGCGCATGTTCTTCTCCTGGGCTCCATGGTAGGACCGCGCATGTCCTCCTGGGCTCCAGGGCTGTACCGCGCATGTCCTTTCCCTAGGCTCCATGGTTGTACCGCGCGTGTCCTTCCCCTAGGCTCCATGGTTGTACCGCGCATGTCCTCCTGGGCTCCATGGTTGTACCGCGCATGTCCTCCTGGGCTCCAGGGTTGTACAGCGCACGTCCTTCTCCTGGGCGCCAGGGTTGTACCGCACATGTCCTTTCCCTAGGCTTCATGGTTGTACCGCGCATGTCCTTCTCCTAGGCTCCAAGGCTGTACCACGCATGTCCTTTTCCTAGGCTCCAAGGTTGTACTGCGCATGTCCTTCCCCTAGGCTCCAAGGTTGGACCACGCATGTCCTTCTCCTGGGCACCAGGGTTGTACCGTGCATGTCCTTTCCCTAGGCTCCATGGCTGTACCGCACATGTCCTTCCCCTAGGCTCCATGGTTGTACCACGCATGTCCTTTTCCTGGGCTCCAGGGTTGTACTGCGCATGTCCTCCTGGTCTCCAGGGTTGTACCGCGCATGTCCTTCCCCTAGGCTCCAAGATTGGACCGCGCATGTCCTTTCCCTAGGCTCCATGGTTGTACTGCGCATGTCCTTCTCCTGGGCTCCATGGTTGTACCACGCATGTCCTCCTGGGCTCCATGGTTGTACCACGCATGTCATTCTCCTGATCTCCATGGTTGTACCACGCATGTCCTCCTGGGCTTCATGGTTGTGCCGCACATGTCCTCCAGGGCTCCAGGGTTGTACCGCAAATGTCCTTTTCCTGGGCTCCAGGGTTGTACCGCGCATGTCCTTCTCCTGGGCTCCAGGGTTGTACCGCGCATGTCCTTCCCCTAGGCTCCATGACTGAGCAGCGCAGGACCTTCATCGAAGCTCACGGCTGTGCTGTGCGTGTTCTTTCCATGAAGTCTAGAGCTGTGCCACACAGGACCTTCATCCTGCTCAAGGCTGTGCAACTCCTTCCCATGGTCGTACAGGACCTTCCTCAAAGCTGTGTGCCCTTCATCTCCTTGCCGTGGCTGTCCCGTGCAGGATGTTTCCCTGGACTCTAGGGCCATACTAAATAAAGCTTCCATTATGGCTCCAGGGCTATGCAGGTCAGGGTGAGCTTGTAAATTTCCTGGGTTGTCCGGGTGCACCAGCTGTCTGGTGTCCACTGAATTCAGGATGTGCCAGTAACTAGTGGAGTTTTTAACTGTAAAGGTGAGAGCACACTGTACACTGCTTCAAACATCTCTGTTCTCATGACTTTCCTCTATAGGTGGTCTCCAGTATCCTGCGGAACCTTTCGTGGAGGGCAGATATTAATAGTAAGAAGACTCTGCGTGAGGTGGGCAGTGTGACCGGACTGATGCAGTGTGCCCTGCGGGCCACCAAGGTAAGGTGCCGGAGGTGATGTGCGGTGCTGAGGCTTCTGCTTCAGTGCTGAGGTGGGGTGCAGTGCTGGGGTGTGAGGTTCAGTGCTGAGGTGGGGTGCAGTACTGGGGTGTGAGGTTCAGTGCTGGGGTGTGATGTGCAGTGCTGGGGCGTGATGTGCAGTGCTGAGGCTTCTGCTTCAGTGCTGAGGTGGGATGCAGTGCTGGGGTGTGAGGTTCAGTGCTGAGGTGGGGTGCAGTGCTGGGGTGTGAGGTTCAGTGCTGGGGTGTGAGGTTCAGTGCTGAGGTGGGGTGCAGTGCTGGGGTGTGAGGTTCAGTGCTGAGGTGGGGTGCAGTGCTGGGGTGTGAGGTTCAGTGCTGGGGTGTGAGGTTCAGTGCCGGAGGTGATGTGCAGTGCTAGGGTGTGAGGTTCAGTGCCGGAGGTGATGTGCAGTGCTGGGGTGTGAGGTTCAGTGCTGAGGTGGGGTGCAGTGCTGGGGTGTGAGGTTCAGTGCTGAGGTGGGGTGCAGTGCTGGGGTGTGAGGTTCAGTGCTGGGGTGTGAGGTTCAGTGCCGGAGGTGATGTGCAGTGCTGGGGTGTGAGGTTCAGTGCTGAGGTGGGGTGCAGTGCTGGGGTGTGAGGTTCAGTGCTGGGGTGTGAGGTTCAGTGCCAGAGGTGATGTGCAGTGCTGGGGTGTGAGGTTCAGTGCCGGAGGTGATGTGCAGTGCTGGGGTGTGAGGTTCAGTGCTGAGGTGGGGTGCAGTGCTGGGGTGTGAGTTTCAGTGCTGAGGTGGGGTGCAGTGCTGGGGTGTGAGGTTCAGTGCTGGGGTGTGAGGTTCAGTGTCGGAGGTGATGTGCAGTGCTGGGGTGTGAGGTTCAGTGCTGAGGTGGGGTGCAGTGCTGGGGTGTGAGGTTCAGTGCTGGGGTGTGAGGTTCAGTGCCGGAGGTGATGTGCAGTGCTGGGGTGTGAGGTTCAGTACTGAGGTGGGGTGCAGTGCTGGGGTGTGAGGTTCAGTGCTGGGGTGTGAGGTTCAGTGCTGAGGTGGGGTGCAGTGCTGGGGTGTGATTTGCAGTGCTGGGGCGTGAGGTTCAGTGCTGGGGTGTGAGGTTCAGTGCTGGGGCGTGAGGTTTAGTGCTGAGGTGGGGTGCAGTGCTGGGGTGTGAGGTTCAGTGCTGGGGTGTGAGGTTCAGTGCTGAGGTGGGGTGCAGTGCTGGCGTGTGAGGTTCAGTGCTGAGGTGGGGTGCAGTGCTGGGGTGTGAGGTTCAGTGCTGGGGTGTGAGGTTCAGTGCTGAGGTGGGGTGCAGTGCTGGGGTGTGAGGTTCAGTGCTGGGGTGTGAGGTTCAGTGCTGAGGTGGGGTGCAGTGCTGGGGTGTGAGGTTCAGTGCTGGGGTGTGAGGTTCAGTGCTGAGGTGGGGTGCAGTGCTTGGGCGTGAGGTTCAGTGCTGAGGTGGGGTGCAGTGCTGAGGTGGGGTGCAGTGCTGGGGTGTGAGGTTCAGTGCTGAGGTGTGAGGTCCAGTGCTGGGGTGTGAGGTTCAGTGCTGAGGTGGGGTGCAGTGCTGGTGTGTGAGGTGCAGTGCTGGGGCGGGAGGTTCAGTGCCGGAGGTGATGTGCAGTGCTGGGGTGTGAGGTTCAGTGCTGAGGTGGGGTGCAGTGCTGGGGTGTGAGGTGCAGTGCTGGGGCGTGAGGTTCAGTGCCGGAGGTGATGTGCAGTGCTGGGGCGTGAGGTTTAGTGCTGGGGCGTGAGGTTCAGTGCTGGGGCGTGAGGTTCAGTGCTGGGGTGTGAGGTTCAGTGCTGGGGTGTGAGGTTCAGTGCCGGAGGTGGTGTGCAGTGCTGGGGTGTGAGGTTCAGTGCTGAGGTGGGGTGCAGTGCTGGGGTGTGAGGTGCAGTGCTGAGGTGGGGTGCAGTGCTGGGGTGTGAGGTGCAGTGCTGGGGCGTGAGGTTCAGTGCCGGAGGTGATGTGCAGTGCTGGGGCGTGAGGTTCAGTGCTGGGGTATGAGGTTCAGTGCTGGGGTGTGAGGTTCAGTGCCGGAGGTGATGTGCAGTGCTGGGGTGTGAGGTTCAGTGCTGAGGTGGGGTGCAGTGCTGGGGTGTGAGGTGCAGTGCTGGGGCGTGAGGTTCAGTGCCAGAGGTGATGTGCAGTGCTGGGGCGTGAGGTTCAGTGCTGGGGCATGAGGTTCAGTGCTGGGGTGTGAGGTTCAGTGCCGGAGGTGATGTGCGGTGCCGGAGGTGATGTGCAGTGCTGAGGCTTCTGCTTCAGTGCCGGAGGTGATGTGCGGTGCTGGGGCTTCTGCTTCAGTGCTGAGGTGGAGTGCAGTGCTGAGGTGGGGTGCAGTGCTGGGGTGTGAGGTTCAGTGCTGAGGTGGGGTGCAGTGCTGGGGTGTGAGGTTCAGTGCTGGGGTGTGAGGTTCAGTGCCGGAGGTGATGTGCAGTGCTGGGGTGTGAGGTTCAGTGCCGGAGGTGCTGTGCAGTGCTGGGGTGTGAGGTTCAGTGCTGAGGTGGGGTGCAGTGCTGGGGTGTGAGGTTCAGTGCTGAGGTGGGGTGCAGTGCTGGGGTGTGAGGTTCAGTGCTGGGGTGTGAGGTTCAGTGCCGGAGGTGATGTGCAGTGCTGGGGTGTGAGGTTCAGTGCTGAGGTGGGGTGCAGTGCTGGGGTGTGAGGTTCAGTGCTGGGGTGTGAGGTTCAGTGCTGAGGTGGGGTGCAGTGCTGGGGTGTGATGTGCAGTGCTGGGGCGTGAGGTTCAGTGCTGAGGTGGAGTGCAGTGCTGGGGTGTGATATTCAGTGCTGGGGTGGGGTGCAGTGCTGGGGCGTGAGGTTCAGTGCTGGGGTGTGAGGTTCAGTGCTGGGGTGTGAAGTTCAGTGCTGGGGCGTGAGGTTTAGTGCTGAGGTGGGGTGCAGTGCTGGGGTGTGAGGTTCAGTGCTGGGGTGTGAGGTTCAGTACTGAGGTGGGGTGCAGTGCTGGGGTGTGAGGTTCAGTGCTGAGGTGGGGTGCAGTGCTGGGGTGTGAGGTTCAGTGCTGGGGTGTGAGGTTCAGTGCTGAGGTGGGGTGCAGTGCTGGGGTGTGAGGTTCAGTGCTGGGGTGTGAGGTTCAGTGCTGAGGTGGGGTGCAGTGTCGGGGTGTGAGGTTCAGTGCTGAGGTGGGGTGCAGTGCTGAGGTGGGGTGCAGTGCTGGGGTGTGAGGTTCAGTGCTGGGGTATGAGGTTCAGTGCTGGTGGTGATGTGCAGTGCTGGGGTGTGAGGTTCAGTGCTGAGGTGGGGTGCAGTGCTGGGGTGTGAGGTGCAGTGCTGGGGCGGGAGGTTCAGTGCCGGAGGTGATGTGCAGTACTGGGGTGTGAGGTTCAGTGCTGAGGTGGGGTGCAGTGCTGGGGTGTGAGGTGCAGTGCTGGGGCGTGAGGTTCAGTGCCGGAGGTGATGTGCAGTGCTGGGGCGTGAGGTTTAGTGCTGGGGCGTGAGGTTCAGTGCTGGGGCGTGAGGTTCAGTGCTGGGGTGTGAGGTTCAGTGCTGGGGTGTGAGGTTCAGTGCCGGAGGTGATGTGCAGTGCTGGGGTGTGAGGTTCAGTGCTGAGGTGGGGTGCAGTGCTGGGGTGTGAGGTGCAGTGCTGGGGCGTGAGGTTCAGTGCCAGAGGTGATGTGCAGTGCTGGGGCGTGAGGATCAGTGCTGGGGCGTGAGGTTCAGTGCTGGGGTGTGAGGTTCAGTGCCGGAGGTGATGTGCGGTGCCGGAGGTGATGTGCAGTGCTGAGGCTTCTGCTTCAGTGCCGGAGGTGATGTGCGGTGCTGGGGCTTCTGCTTCAGTGCTGAGGTGGGGTGCAGTGCTGAGGTGGGGTGCAGTGCTGGGGTGTGAGGTTCAGTGCTGAGGTGGGGTGCAGTGCTGGGGTGTGAGGTTCAGTGCTGGGGTGTGAGGTTCAGTGCCGGAGGTGATGTGCAGTGCTGGGGTGTGAGGTTCAGTGCCGGAGGTGATGTGCAGTGCTGGGGTGTGAGGTTCAGTGCTGAGGTGGGGTGCAGTGCTGGGGTGTGAGGTTCAGTGCTGAGGTGGGGTGCAGTGCTGGGGTGTGAGGTTCAGTGCTGGGGTGTGAGGTTCAGTGCTGGGGTGTGAGGTTCAGTGCCGGAGGTGATGTGCATTGCTGGGGTGTGAGGTTCAGTGCTGAGGTGGGGTGCAGTGCTGGGGTGTGAGGTTCAGTGCTGGGGTGTGAGGTTCAGTGCCGGAGGTGATGTGCAGTGCTGGGGTGTGAGGTTCAGTGCCGGAGGTGATGTGCAGTGCTGGGGTGTGAGTTTCAGTGCTGAGGTGGGGTGCAGTGCTGGGGTGTGAGGTTCAGTGCTGGGGTGTGAGGTTCAGTGCTGGGGTGTGAGGTTCAGTGTCGGAGGTGATGTGCAGTGCTGGGGTGTGAGGTTCAGTGCTGAGGTGGGGTGCAGTGCTGGGGTGTGAGGTTCAGTGCTGGGGCGTGAGGTTCAGTGCCGGAGGTGATGTGCAGTGCTGGGGTGTGAGGTTCAGTGCTGAGGTGGGGTGCAGTGCTGGGGTGTGAGGTTCAGTGCTGGGGTGTGAGGTTCAGTGCTGAGGTGGGGTGCAGTGCTGGGGTGTGATGTGCAGTGCTGGGGCGTGAGGTTCAGTGCTGAGGTGGGGTGCAGTGCTGGGGTGTGAGGTTCAGTGCTGGGGTGGGGTGCAGTGCTGGGGCATGAGGTTCAGTGCTGGGGTGTGAGGTTCAGTGCTGGGGCGTGAAGTTTAGTGCTGAGGTGGGGTGCAGTGCTGGGGTGTGAGGTTCAGTGCTGGGGTGTGAGGTTCAGTGCTGAGGTGGGGTGCAGTGCTGGGGTGTGAGGTTCAGTGCTGAGGTGGGGTGCAGTGCTGGGGTGTGAGGTTCAGTGCTGGGTGTGAGGTTCAGTGCTGAGGTGGGGTGCAGTGCTGGGGTGTGAGGTTCAGTGCTGAGGTGGGGTGCAGTGCTGGGGTGTGAGGTTTAGTGCTGCGGTGTGAGGTTCAGTGCTGAGGTGGGGTGCAGTGCTGGGGCGTGAGGTTCAGTGCTGAGGTGGGGTGCAGTGCTGAGGTGGGGTGCAGTGCTGCGGTGTGAGGTTCAGTGCTGGGGTGTGAGGTTCAGTGCTGGGGTATGAGGTTCAGTGCCGGAGGTGATGTGCAGTGCTGGGGTGTGAGGTTCAGTGCTGAGGTGGGGTGCAGTGCTGGGGTGTGAGGTGCAGTGCTGGGGCGGGAGGTTCAGTGCCGGAGGTGATGTGCAGTGCTGGGGTGTGAGGTTCAGTGCTGAGGTGGGGTGCAGTGCTGGGGTGTGAGGTGCAGTGCTGGGGCGTGAGGTTCAGTGCCGGAGGTGATGTGCAGTGCTGGGGCGTGAGGTTCAGTGCTGGGGCGTGAGGTTCAGTGCTGGGGTGTGAGGTTCAGTGCCGGAGGTGATGTGCAGTGATGGGGAGTGAGGTTCAGTGCCGGAGGTGATGTGCAGTGCTGGGGCGTGAGGTTCAGTGCTGGGGCGTGAGGTTCAGTGCTGGGGTGTGAGGTTCAGTGCCGGAGGTGAAGTGCGGTACCGGAGGTGATGTGCAGTGCTGAGGCTTCTGCTTCAGTGCCGGAGGTGATGTGCGGTGCTGGGGCTTCTGCTTCAGTGCTGAGGTGGGGTGCAGTGCTGAGGTGGGCTGGGGTGCAGTGCTGGGTCGTGAGGTTCAGTGCTGAGGTGGGGTGCAGTGCTGGGGCGTGAGGTTCAGTGCTGAGGTGGGGTGCAGTGCTGGGGTGTGAGGTTCAGTGCTGAGGTGGGGTGCAGTGCTGGGGTGTGAGGTTCAGTGCTGGGGTGTGAGGTTCAGTGCCGGAGGTGATGTGCAGTGCTGGGGTGTGAGGTTCAGTGCTGAGGTGGGGTGCAGTGCTGGGGTGTGAGGTTCAGTGCCGGAGGTGGGGTGCAGTGCTCAGGTGGGGTGCAGTGCTGGGGCTTCTGCTTCAGTGCTGAGGTGGGGTGTGAGGTTCAGTGCTGGGGTGGGGTGCAGTGCTGGGGTGTGAGGCTCAGTGCTGAGGTGGGGTGCAGTGCTGGGGTGTGAGGTTCAGTGCTGAGGTGGGGTGTAGTGCTGGGGTGTGAGGTTTAGTGCTGGGGCGTGAGGTTCAGTGCTGGGGCGTGAGGTTTAGTGCTGAGGCTTCTGCTTCAGTGCTGAGGTGGGGTGCAGTGCTGGGGCGTGAGGTTCAGTGCTGGGGCGTGAGGTTCAGTGCTGGGGTGTGAGGTTCAGTGCTGGAGGTGATGTGCAGTGCTGGGGCTTCTGCTTCAGTGCTGAGGTGGGGTGCAGTGCTGAGGTGGGGTGCAGTGCTGGGGTGTGAGGTTCAGTGCTGAGGTGGGGTGCAGTGCTGGGGTGTGAGGTTCAGTGCCGGAGGTGATGTGCAGTGCTGGGGTGTGAGGTTCAGTGCCGGAGGTGATGTGCAGTGCTGGGGTGTGAGGTTCAGTGCTGAGGTGGGGTGCAGTGCTGAGGTGTGAGGTTCAGTGCTGAGGTGGGGTGCAGTGCTGGGGTGTGAGGTTCAGTGCTGGGGTGTGAGGTTCAGTGCTGGGGTGTGAGGTTCAGTGCCGGAGGTGATGTGCAGTGCTGGGGTGTGAGGTTCAGTGCTGAGGTGGGGTGCAGTGCTGGGGTGTGAGGTTCAGTGCTGGGGTGTGAGGTTCAGTGCCGGAGGTGATGTGCAGTGCTGGGGTGTGAGGTTCAGTGCCGGAGGTGATGTGCAGTGCTGGGGTGTGAGTTTCAGTGCTGGGGTGTGAGGTTCAGTGCTGGGGTGTGAGGTTCAGTGCTGGGGTGTGAGGTTCAGTGTCGGAGGTGATGTGCAGTGCTGGGATGTGAGGTTCAGTGCTGAGGTGGGGTGCAGTGCTGGGGTGTGAGGTTCAGTGCTGGGGTGTGAGGTTCAGTGCCGGAGGTGATGTGCAGTGCTGGGGTGTGAGGTTCAGTGCTGAGGTGGGGTGCAGTGCTGGGGTGTGAGGTTCAGTGCTGGGGTGTGAGGTTCAGTGCTGAGGTGGGGTGCAGTGCTGGGGTGTGATGTGCAGTGCTGGGGCGTGAGGTTCAGTGTGGAGGTGGGGTGCAGTGCTGGGGTGTGAGGTTCAGTGCTGGGGTGGGGTGCAGTGCTGGGGCGTGAGGTTCAGTGCTGGGGTGTGAGGTTCAGTGCTGGGGCGTGAGGTTTAGTGCTGAGGTGGGGTGCAGTGCTGGGGTGTGAGGTTCAGTGCTGGGGTGTGAGGTTCAGTGCTGAGGTGGGGTGCAGTGCTGGCGTGTGAGGTTCAGTGCCGGAGGTGATGTGCAGTGCTGGGGTGTGAGTTTCAGTGCTGGGGTGTGAGGTTCAGTGCTGGGGTGTGAGGTTCAGTGCTGAGGTGGGGTGCAGTGCTGGGGTTTGAGGTTCAGTGCTGGGGTGTGAGGTTCAGTGCTGAGGTGGGGTGCAGTGCTTGGGCGTGAGGTTCAGTGCTGAGGTGGGGTGCAGTGCTGAGGTGGGGTGCAGTGCTGGGGTGTGAGGTTCAGTGCTGAAGTGTGAGGTCCAGTGCTGGGGTGTGAGGTTCAGTGCTGAGGTGGGGTGCAGTGCTGGGGTGTGAGGTGCAGTGCTGGGGCGGGAGGTTCAGTGCCGGAGGTGATGTGCAGTGCTGGGGTGTGAGGTTCAGTGCTGAGGTGGGGTGCAGTGCTGGGGTGTGAGGTGCAGTGCTGGGGCGTGAGGTTCAGTGCCGGAGGTGATGTGCAGTGCTGGGGCGTGAGGTTTAGTGCTGGGGTGTGAGGTTCAGTGCCGGAGGTGATGTGCAGTGCTGGGGTGTGAGGTTCAGTGCTGAGGTGGGGTGCAGTGCTGGGGTGTGAGGTTCAGTGCTGGGGTGTGAGGTTCAGTGCTGAGGTGGGGTGCAGTGCTGGGGTGTGATGTGCAGTGCTGGGGCGTGAGGTTCAGTGCTGAGGTGGGGTGCAGTGCTGGGGTGTGAGGTTCAGTGCTGGGGTGGGGTGCAGTGCTGGGGCGTGAGGTTCAGTGCTGGGGTGTGAGGTTCAGTGCTGGGGCGTGAGGTTTAGTGCTGGGGTGTGAGGTTCAGTGCTGGGGTGTGAGGTTCAGTGCTGAGGTGGGGTGCAGTGCTGGGGTGTGAGGTTCAGTGCTGGGGTGTGAGGTTCAGTGCCGGAGGTGGTGTGCAGTGCTGGGGTGTGAGGTTCAGTGCTGAGGTGGGGTGCAGTGCTGGGGTGTGAGGTGCAGTGCTGAGGTGGGGTGCAGTGCTGGGGTGTGAGGTGCAGTGCTGGGGCGTGAGGTTCAGTGCCGGAGGTGATGTGCAGTGCTGGGGCGTGAGGTTCAGTGCTGGGGCGTGAGGTTCAGTGCCGGAGGTGATGTGCGGTGCCGGAGGTGATGTGCAGTGCTGAGGCTTCTGCTTCAGTGCCGGAGGTGATGTGCGGTGCTGGGGCTTCTGCTTCAGTGCTGAGGTGGGATGCAGTGCTGAGGTGGGGTGGGGTGCAGTGCTGGGGTGTGAGGTTCAGTGCTGGGGTGTGAGGTTCAGTGCCGGAGGTGATGTGCAGTGCTGGGGTGTGAGGTTCAGTGCCGGAGGTGATGTGCAGTGCTGGGGTGTGAGTTTCAGTGCTGGGGTGTGAGGTTCAGTGCTGGGGTGTGAGGTTCAGTGTCGGAGGTGATGTGCAGTGCTGGGGTGTGAGGTTCAGTGCTGAGGTGGGGTGCAGTGCTGGGGTGTGAGGTTCAGTGCTGGGGTGTGAGGTTCAGTGCCGGAGGTGATGTGCAGTGCTGGGGTGTGAGGTTCAGTGCTGAGGTGGGGTGCAGTGCTGGGGTGTGAGGTTCAGTGCTGGGGTGTGAGGTTCAGTGCTGAGGTGGGGTGCAGTGCTGGGGTGTGATGTGCGGTGCTGGGGCGTGAGGTTCAGTGCTGAGGTGGGGTGCAGTGCTGGGGTGTGAGGTTCAGTGCTGGGGTGGGGTGCAGTGCTGGGGCGTGAGGTTCAGTGCTGGGGTGTGAGGTTCAGTGCTGGGGCGTGAGGTTTAGTGCTGAGGTGGGGTGCAGTGCTAGGGTGTGAGGTTCAGTGCTGGGGTGTGAGGTTCAGTGCTGAGGTGGGGTGCAGTGCTGGCGTGTGAGGTTCAGTGCTGAGGTGGGGTGCAGTGCTGGGGTGTGAGGTTCAGTGCTGGGGTGTGAGGTTCAGTGCTGAGGTGGGGTGCAGTGCTGGGGTGTGAGGTTCAGTGCTGGGGTGTGAGGTTCAGTGCTGAGGTGGGGTGCAGTGCTGGGGTGTGAGGTTCAGTGCTGGGGTGTGAGGTTCAGTGCTGAGGTGGGGTGCAGTGCTTGGGCGTGAGGTTCAGTGCTGAGGTGGGGTGCAGTGCTGAGGTGGGGTGCAGTGCTGGGGTGTGAGGTTCAGTGCTGAGGTGTGAGGTCCAGTGCTGGGGTGTGAGGTTCAGTGCTGAGGTGGGGTGCAGTGCTGGTGTGTGAGGTGCAGTGCTGGGGCGGGAGGTTCAGTGCCGGAGGTGATGTGCAGTGCTGGGGTGTGAGGTTCAGTGCTGAGGTGGGGTGCAGTGCTGGGGTGTGAGGTGCAGTGCTGGGGCGTGAGGTTCAGTGCCGGAGGTGATGTGCAGTGCTGGGGCGTGAGGTTTAGTGCTGGGGCGTGAGGTTCAGTGCTGGGGCGTGAGGTTCAGTGCTGGGGTGTGAGGTTCAGTGCTGGGGTGTGAGGTTCAGTGCCGGAGGTGGTGTGCAGTGCTGGGGTGTGAGGTTCAGTGCTGAGGTGGGGTGCAGTGCTGGGGTGTGAGGTGCAGTGCTGAGGTGGGGTGCAGTGCTGGGGTGTGAGGTGCAGTGCTGGGGCGTGAGGTTCAGTGCCGGAGGTGATGTGCAGTGCTGGGGCGTGAGGTTCAGTGCTGGGGCGTGAGGTTCAGTGCTGGGGCGTGAGGTTCAGTGCCGGAGGTGATGTGCGGTGCCGGAGGTGATGTGCAGTGCTGAGGCTTCTGCTTCAGTGCCGGAGGTGATGTGCGGTGCTGGGGCTTCTGCTTCAGTGCTGAGGTGGGATGCAGTGCTGAGGTGGGGTGGGGTGCAGTGCTGGGGCGTGAGGTTCAGTGCTGAGGTGGGGTGCAGTGCTGGGGCGTGAGGTTCAGTGCTGAGGTGGGGTGCAGTGCTGGGGTGTGAGGTTCAGTGCTGAGGTGGGGTGCAGTGCAGGGGTGTGAGGTTCAGTGCTGGGGTGTGAGGTTCAGTGCTGGGGTGTGAGGTTCAGTGCCGGAGGTGATGTGCAGTGCTGGGGTGTGAGGTTCAGTGCCGGAGGTGGGGTGCAGTGCTCAGGTGGGGTGCAGTGCTGGGGCTTCTGCTTCAGTGCTGAGGTGGGGTGTGAGGTTCAGTGCTGGGGTGGGGTGCAGTGCTGGGGTGTGAGGTTCAGTGATGGGGTGTGAGGTTCAGTGCCGGAGGTGATGTGCAGTGCTGGGGTGTGAGGTTCAGTGCCGGAGGTGGGGTGCAGTGCTCAGGTGGGGTGCAGTGCTGGGGCTTCTGCTTCAGTGCTGAGGTGGGGTGTGAGGTTCAGTGCTGGGGTGGGGTGCAGTGCTGGGGTGTGAGGTTCAGTGCTGAGGTGGGGTGCAGTGCTGGGGTGTGAGGTTCAGTGCTGAGGTGGGGTGTAGTGCTGGGGTGTGAGGTTTAGTGCTGGGGCGTGAGGTTCAGTGCTGGGGCGTAAGGTTTAGTGCTGAGGCTTCTGCTTCAGTGCTGAGGTGGGGTGCAGTGCTGGGGCGTGAGGTTCAGTGCTGGGGCGTGAGGTTCAGTGCTGGGGTGTGAGGTTCAGTGCTGGGGTGTGAGGTTCAGTGCTGGAGGTGATGTGCAGTGCTGGGCGTGAGGTTTAGTGCGGAGGCTTCTGGTTCAGTGGTGAGGTGGGGTGCAGTGCTGGGGCGTGATGTGCAGTGCTGGGGCGTGAGGTTCAGAGCTGGGGTGTGAGGTGCAGTGCTGGGGTGTGAGGTGCAGTGCTGGGGCGTGAGGTTTAGTGCTGAGGCTTCTGCTTCAGTGCTGAGGTGGGGTGCAGTGCTGGGGCGTGATGTGCAGTGCTGGGGCGTGAGGTTCAGTGCTGGGGCGTGAGGTTCAGTGCTGAGGTGTGAGGTTCAGTGCTGGGGTGTGAGGTTCAGTGCTGAGGTGATGTGCAGTGCTGGGGCGTGAGGTTCAGTGCTGAGGTGGGGTGCAGTGCTGAGGTGGGGTGCAGTGCTGGGGTGTGAGGTTCAGTGCTGAGGTGTGAGGTCCAGTGCTGGGGTATGAGATTCAGTGCCGGAGGTGATGTGCAGTGCTGGGGTGTGAGGTTCAGTGCTGGGGCGTGAGGTTTAGTGCTGAGGTGGGGTGCAGTGCTGGGGTGTGAGGTTCAGTGCTGGGGTGTGAGGTTCAGTGCTGAGGTGGGGTGCAGTGCTGGGGTGTGAGGTTCAGTGCTGAGGTGGGGTGCAGTGCTGGGGTGTGAGGTTCAGTGCTGGGGTGTGAGGTTCAGTGCTGAGGTGGGGTGCAGTGCTGGGGTGTGAGGTTCAGTGCTGAGGTGGGGTGCAGTGCTGGGGTGTGAGGTTCAGTGCTGGGGTGTGAGGTTCAGTGCTGAGGTGGGGTGCAGTGCTTGGGCGTGAGGTTCAGTGCTGAGGTGGGGTGCAGTGCTGAGGTGGGGTGCAGTGCTGGGGTGTGAGGTTCAGTGCTGAGGTGTGAGGTCCAGTGCTGGGGTATGAGGTTCAGTGCCGGAGGTGATGTGCAGTGCTGGGGTGTGAGGTTCAGTGCTGAGGTGGGGTGCAGTGCTGGTGTGTGAGGTGCAGTGCTGGGGCGGGAGGTTCAGTGCCGGAGGTGATGTGCAGTGCTGGGGTGTAAGGTTCAGTGCTGAGGTGGGGTGCCGTGCTGGGGTGTGAGGTTCAGTGCTGGGGCGTGAGGTTCAGTGCCGGAGGTGATGTGCAGTGCTGGGGCGTGAGGTTTAGTGCTGGGGCGTGAGGTTCAGTGCTGGGGCGTGAGGTTCAGTGCTGGGGTGTGAGGTTCAGTGCCGGAGGTGGTGTGCAGTGCTGGGGTGTGAGGTTCAGTGCTGAGGTGGGGTGCAGTGCTGGGGTGTGAGGTGCAGTGCTGAGGTGGGGTGCAGTGCTGGGGTGTGAGGTGCAGTGCTGGGGCGTGAGGTTCAGTGCCGGAGGTGATGTGCAGTGCTGGGGCGTGAGGTTCAGTGCTGGGGCGTGAGGTTCAGTGCTGGGGCGTGAGGTTCAGTGCCGGAGGTGATGTGCGGTGCCGGAGGTGATGTGCAGTGCTGAGGCTTCTGCTTCAGTGCCGGAGGTGATGTGCGGTGCTGGGGCTTCTGCTTCAGTGCTGAGGTGGGGTGCAGTGCTGAGGTGGGGTGGGGTGCAGTGCTGGGGCGTGAGGTTCAGTGCTGAGGTGGGGTGCAGTGCTGGGGCGTGAGGTTCAGTGCTGAGGTGGGGTGCAGTGCTGGGGTGTGAGGTTCAGTGCTGAGGTGGGGTGCAGTGCAGGGGTGTGAGGTTCAGTGCTGGGGTGTGAGGTTCAGTGCTGGGGTGTGAGGTTCAGTGCTGGGGTGTGAGGTTCAGTGCTGAGGTGGGGTGCAGTGCTGGCGTGTGAGGTTCAGTGCTGAGGTGGGGTGCAGTGCTGGGGTGTGAGGTTCAGTGCTGGGGTGTGAGGTTCAGTGCTGAGGTGGGGTGCAGTGCTGGGGTGTGAGGTTCAGTGCTGGGGTGTGAGGTTCAGTGCTGAGGTGGGGTGCAGTGCTGGGGTTTGAGGTTCAGTGCTGGGGTGTGAGGTTCAGTGCTGAGGTGGGGTGCAGTGCTTGGGCGTGAGGTTCAGTGCTGAGGTGGGGTGCAGTGCTGAGGTGGGGTGCAGTGCTGGGGTGTGAGGTTCAGTGCTGAGGTGTGAGGTCCAGTGCTGGGGTATGAGGTTCAGTGCCGGAGGTGATGTGCAGTGCTGGGGTGTGAGGTTCAGTGCTGAGGTGGGGTGCAGTGCTGGTGTGTGAGGTGCAGTGCTGGGGCGGGAGGTTCAGTGCCGGAGGTGATGTGCAGTGCTGGGGTGTGAGGTTCAGTGCTGAGGTGGGGTGCAGTGCTGGGGTGTGAGGTGCAGTGCTGGGGCGTGAGGTTCAGTGCCGGAGGTGATGTGCAGTGCTGGGGCGTGAGGTTTAGTGCTGGGGCGTGAGGTTCAGTGCTGGGGCGTGAGGTTCAGTGCTGGGGTGTGAGGTTCAGTGCCGGAGGTGGTGTGCAGTGCTGGGGTGTGAGGTTCAGTGCTGAGGTGGGGTGCAGTGCTGGGGTGTGAGGTGCAGTGCTGAGGTGGGGTGGAGTGCTGGGGTGTGAGGTGCAGTGCTGGGGCGTGAGGTTCAGTGCCGGAGGTGATGTGCAGTGCTGGGGCGTGAGGTTCAGTGCTGGGGCGTGAGGTTCAGTGCTGGGGCGTGAGGTTCAGTGCCGGAGGTGATGTGCGGTGCCGGAGGTGATGTGCAGTGCTGAGGCTTCTGCTTCAGTGCCGGAGGTGATGTGCGGTGCTGGGGCTTCTGCTTCAGTGCTGAGGTGGGGTGCAGTGCTGAGGTGGGGTGGGGTGCAGTGCTGGGGCGTGAGGTTCAGTGCTGAGGTGGGGTGCAGTGCTGGGGCGTGAGGTTCAGTGCTGAGGTGGGGTGCAGTGCTGGGGTGTGAGGTTCAGTGCTGAGGTGGGGTGCAGTGCAGGGGTGTGAGGTTCAGTGCTGGGGTGTGAGGTTCAGTGCTGGGGTGTGAGGTTCAGTGTCGGAGGTGATGTGCAGTGCTGGGGTGTGAGGTTCAGTGCTGAGGTGGGGTGCAGTGCTGGGGTGTGAGGTTCAGTGATGGGGTGTGAGGTTCAGTGCCGGAGGTGATGTGCAGTGCTGGGGTGTGAGGTTCAGTGCCGGAGGTGGGGTGCAGTGCTCAGGTGGGGTGCAGTGCTGGGGCTTCTGCTTCAGTGCTGAGGTGGGGTGTGAGGTTCAGTGCTGGGGTGGGGTGCAGTGCTGGGGTGTGAGGTTCAGTGCTGAGGTGGGGTGCAGTGCTGGGGTGTGAGGTTCAGTGCTGAGGTGGGGTGTAGTGCTGGGGTGTGAGGTTTAGTGCTGGGGCGTGAGGTTCAGTGCTGGGGCGTGAGGTTTAGTGCTGAGGCTTCTGCTTCAGTGCTGAGGTGGGGTGCAGTGCTGGGGCGTGAGGTTCAGTGCTGGGGCGTGAGGTTCAGTGCTGGGGTGTGAGGTTCAGTGCTGGGGTGTGAGGTTCAGTGCTGGAGGTGATGTGCAGTGCTGGGCGTGAGGTTTAGTGCGGAGGCTTCTGGTTCAGTGGTGAGGTGGGGTGCAGTGCTGGGGCGTGATGTGCAGTGCTGGGGCGTGATGTGCAGTGCTGGGGTGTGAGGTGCAGTGCTGGGGTGTGAGGTGCAGTGCTGGGGCGTGAGGTTTAGTGCTGAGGCTTCTGCTTCAGTGCTGAGGTAGGGTGCAGTGCTGGGGTGTGAGGTGCAGTGCTGGGGCGTGAGGTTCAGTGCCGGAGGTGATGTGCAGTGCTGGGGCGTGAGGTTTAGTGCTGGGGCGTGAGGTTCAGTGCTGGGGCGTGAGGTTCAGTGCTGGGGTGTGAGGTTCAGTGCCGGAGGTGGTGTGCAGTGCTGGGGTGTGAGGTTCAGTGCTGAGGTGGGGTGCAGTGCTGGGGTGTGAGGTGCAGTGCTGAGGTGGGGTGGAGTGCTGGGGTGTGAGGTGCAGTGCTGGGGCGTGAGGTTCAGTGCCGGAGGTGATGTGCAGTGCTGGGGCGTGAGGTTCAGTGCTGGGGCGTGAGGTTCAGTGCTGGGGCGTGAGGTTCAGTGCCGGAGGTGATGTGCGGTGCCGGAGGTGATGTGCAGTGCTGAGGCTTCTGCTTCAGTGCCGGAGGTGATGTGCGGTGCTGGGGCTTCTGCTTCAGTGCTGAGGTGGGGTGCAGTGCTGAGGTGGGGTGGGGTGCAGTGCTGAGGTGGGGTGCAGTGCTGGGGCGTGAGGTTCAGTGCTGAGGTGGGGTGCAGTGCTGGGGTGTGAGGTTCAGTGCTGAGGTGGGGTGCAGTGCAGGGGTGTGAGGTTCAGTGCTGGGGTGTGAGGTTCAGTGCTGGGGTGTGAGGTTCAGTGTCGGAGGTGATGTGCAGTGCTGGGGTGTGAGGTTCAGTGCTGAGGTGGGGTGCAGTGCTGGGGTGTGAGGTTCAGTGATGGGGTGTGAGGTTCAGTGCCGGAGGTGATGTGCAGTGCTGGGGTGTGAGGTTCAGTGCCGGAGGTGGGGTGCAGTGCTCAGGTGGGGTGCAGTGCTGGGGCTTCTGCTTCAGTGCTGAGGTGGGGTGTGAGGTTCAGTGCTGGGGTGGGGTGCAGTGCTGGGGTGTGAGGTTCAGTGCTGAGGTGGGGTGCAGTGCTGGGGTGTGAGGTTCAGTGCTGAGGTGGGGTGTAGTGCTGGGGTGTGAGGTTTAGTGCTGGGGCGTGAGGTTCAGTGCTGGGGCGTGAGGTTTAGTGCTGAGGCTTCTGCTTCAGTGCTGAGGTGGGGTGCAGTGCTGGGGCGTGAGGTTCAGTGCTGGGGCGTGAGGTTCAGTGCTGGGGTGTGAGGTTCAGTGCTGGGGTGTGAGGTTCAGTGCTGGAGGTGATGTGCAGTGCTGGGCGTGAGGTTTAGTGCGGAGGCTTCTGGTTCAGTGGTGAGGTGGGGTGCAGTGCTGGGGCGTGATGTGCAGTGCTGGGGCGTGATGTGCAGTGCTGGGGTGTGAGGTGCAGTGCTGGGGTGTGAGGTGCAGTGCTGGGGCGTGAGGTTTAGTGCTGAGGCTTCTGCTTCAGTGCTGAGGTAGGGTGCAGTGCTGGGGCGTGATGTGCAGTGCTGGGGCGTGAGGTTCAGTGCTGGGGCGTGAGGTTCAGTGCTGAGGTGTGAGGTTCAGTGCTGGGGTGTGAGGTTCAGTGCTGAGGTGATGTGCAGTGCTGGGGCGTGAGGTTCAGTGCTGAGGTGGGGTGCAGTGCTGAGGTGGGGTGCAGTGCTGGGGTGTGAGGTTCAGTGCTGAGGTGTGAGGTCCAGTGCTGGGGTATGAGGTTCAGTGCCGGAGGTGATGTGCAGTGCTGGGGTGTGAGGTTCAGTGCTGGGGCGTGAGGTTTAGTGCTGAGGTGGGGTGCAGTGCTGGGGTGTGAGGTTCAGTGCTGGGGTGTGAGGTTCAGTGCTGAGGTGGGGTGCAGTGCTGGGGTGTGAGGTTCAGTGCTGAGGTGGGGTGCAGTGCTGGGGTGTGAGGTTCAGTGCTGGGGTGTGAGGTTCAGTGCTGAGGTGGGGTGCAGTGCTGGGGTGTGAGGTTCAGTGCTGGGGTGTGAGGTTCAGTGCTGAGGTGGGGTGCAGTGCTGGGGTGTGAGGTTCAGTGCTGGGGTGTGAGGTTCAGTGCTGAGGTGGGGTGCAGTGCTTGGGCGTGAGGTTCAGTGCTGAGGTGGGGTGCAGTGCTGAGGTGGGGTGCAGTGCTGGGGTGTGAGGTTCAGTGCTGAGGTGTGAGGTCCAGTGCTGGGGTATGAGGTTCAGTGCCGGAGGTGATGTGCAGTGCTGGGGTGTGAGGTTCAGTGCTGAGGTGGGGTGCAGTGCTGGTGTGTGAGGTGCAGTGCTGGGGCGGGAGGTTCAGTGCCGGAGGTGATGTGCAGTGCTGGGGTGTGAGGTTCAGTGCTGAGGTGGGGTGCCGTGCTGGGGTGTGAGGTGCAGTGCTGGGGCGTGAGGTTCAGTGCCGGAGGTGATGTGCAGTGCTGGGGCGTGAGGTTTAGTGCTGGGGCGTGAGGTTCAGTGCTGGGGCGTGAGGTTCAGTGCTGGGGTGTGAGGTTCAGTGCCGGAGGTGGTGTGCAGTGCTGGGGTGTGAGGTTCAGTGCTGAGGTGGGGTGCAGTGCTGGGGTGTGAGGTGCAGTGCTGAGGTGGGGTGCAGTGCTGGGGTGTGAGGTGCAGTGCTGCGGCGTGAGGTTCAGTGCCGGAGGTGATGTGCAGTGCTGGGGCGTGAGGTTCAGTGCTGGGGCGTGAGGTTCAGTGCTGGGGCGTGAGGTTCAGTGCCGGAGGTGATGTGCGGTGCCGGAGGTGATGTGCAGTGCTGAGGCTTCTGCTTCAGTGCCGGAGGTGATGTGCGGTGCTGGGGCTTCTGCTTCAGTGCTGAGGTGGGGTGCAGTGCTGAGGTGGGGTGGGGTGCAGTGCTGGGGCGTGAGGTTCAGTGCTGAGGTGGGGTGCAGTGCTGGGGCGTGAGGTTCAGTGCTGAGGTGGGGTGCAGTGCTGGGGTGTGAGGTTCAGTGCTGAGGTGGGGTGCAGTGCAGGGGTGTGAGGTTCAGTGCTGGGGTGTGAGGTTCAGTGCTGGGGTGTGAGGTTCAGTGCCGGAGGTGATGTGCAGTGCTGGGGTGTGAGGTTCAGTGCTGAGGTGGGGTGCAGTGCTGGGGTGTGAGGTTCAGTGATGGGGTGTGAGGTTCAGTGCCGGAGGTGATGTGCAGTGCTGGGGTGTGAGGTTCAGTGCCGGAGGTGGGGTGCAGTGCTCAGGTGGGGTGCAGTGCTGGGGCTTCTGCTTCAGTGCTGAGGTGGGGTGTGAGGTTCAGTGCTGGGGTGGGGTGCAGTGCTGGGGTGTGAGGTTCAGTGCTGAGGTAGGGTGCAGTGCTGGGGTGTGAGGTTCAGTGCTGAGGTGGGGTGTAGTGCTGGGGTGTGAGGTTTAGTGCTGGGGCGTGAGGTTCAGTGCTGGGTCGTGAGGTTTAGTGCTGAGGCTTCTGCTTCAGTGCTGAGGTGGGGTGCAGTGCTGGGGCGTGAGGTTCAGTGCTGGGGCGTGAGGTTCAGTGCTGGGGTGTGAGGTTCAGTGCTGGGGTGTGAGGTTCAGTGCTGGAGGTGATGTGCAGTGCTGGGCGTGAGGTTTAGTGCGGAGGCTTCTGGTTCAGTGGTGAGGTGGGGTGCAGTGCTGGGGCGTGATGTGCAGTGCTGGGGCGTGAGGTTCAGTGCTGGGGCGTGAGGTTCAGTGCTGGGGCGTGAGGTTCAGTGCCGGAGGTGATGTGCGGTGCCGGAGGTGATGTGCAGTGCTGAGGCTTCTGCTTCAGTGCCGGAGGTGATGTGCGGTGCTGGGGCTTCTGCTTCAGTGCTGAGGTGGGGTGCAGTGCTGAGGTGGGGTGGGGTGCAGTGCTGCGGCGTGAGGTTCAGTGCTGAGGTGGGGTGCAGTGCTGGGGCGTGAGGTTCAGTGCTGAGGTGGGGTGCAGTGCTGGGGTGTGAGGTTCAGTGCTGAGGTGGGGTGCAGTGCAGGGGTGTGAGGTTCAGTGCTGGGGTGTGAGGTTCAGTGCTGGGGTGTGAGGTTCAGTGTCGGAGGTGATGTGCAGTGCTGGGGTGTGAGGTTCAGTGCTGAGGTGGGGTGCAGTGCTGGGGTGTGAGGTTCAGTGATGGGGTGTGAGGTTCAGTGCCGGAGGTGATGTGCAGTGCTGGGGTGTGAGGTTCAGTGCCGGAGGTGGGGTGCAGTGCTCAGGTGGGGTGCAGTGCTGGGGCTTCTGCTTCAGTGCTGAGGTGGGGTGTGAGGTTCAGTGCTGGGGTGGGGTGCAGTGCTGGGGTGTGAGGTTCAGTGCTGAGGTGGGGTGCAGTGCTGGGGTGTGAGGTTCAGTGCTGAGGTGGGGTGTAGTGCTGGGGTGTGAGGTTTAGTGCTGGGGCGTGAGGTTCAGTGCTGGGTCGTGAGGTTTAGTGCTGAGGCTTCTGCTTCAGTGCTGAGGTGGGGTGCAGTGCTGGGGCGTGAGGTTCAGTGCTGGGGCGTGAGGTTCAGTGCTGGGGTGTGAGGTTCAGTGCTGGGGTGTGAGGTTCAGTGCTGGAGGTGATGTGCAGTGCTGGGCGTGAGGTTTAGTGCGGAGGCTTCTGGTTCAGTGGTGAGGTGGGGTGCAGTGCTGGGGCGTGATGTGCAGTGCTGGGGCGTGATGTGCAGTGCTGGGGTGTGAGGTGCAGTGCTGGGGTGTGAGGTGCAGTGCTGGGGCGTGAGGTTTAGTGCTGAGGCTTCTGCTTCAGTGCTGAGGTAGGGTGCAGTGCTGGGGCGTGATGTGCAGTGCTGGGGCGTGAGGTTCAGTGCTGGGGCGTGAGGTTCAGTGCTGAGGTGTGAGGTTCAGTGCTGGGGTGTGAGGTTCAGTGCTGAGGTGATGTGCAGTGCTGGGGCGTGAGGTTCAGTGCTGAGGTGGGGTGCAGTGCTGAGGTGGGGTGCAGTGCTGGGGTGTGAGGTTCAGTGCTGAGGTGTGAGGTCCAGTGCTGGGGTATGAGGTTCAGTGCCGGAGGTGATGTGCAGTGCTGGGGTGTGAGGTTCAGTGCTGGGGCGTGAGGTTTAGTGCTGAGGTGGGGTGCAGTTCTGGGGTGTGAGGTTCAGTGCTGGGGTGTGAGGTTCAGTGCTGAGGTGGGGTGCAGTGCTGGGGTGTGAGGTTCAGTGCTGAGGTGGGGTGCAGTGCTGGGGTGTGAGGTTCAGTGCTGGGGTGTGAGGTTCAGTGCTGAGGTGGGGTGCAGTGCTGGGGTGTGAGGTTCAGTGCTGGGGTGTGAGGTTCAGTGCTGAGGTGGGGTGCAGTGCTGGGGTGTGAGGTTCAGTGCTGGGGTGTGAGGTTCAGTGCTGAGGTGGGGTTCAGTGCTTGGGCGTGAGGTTCAGTGCTGAGGTGGGGTGCAGTGCTGAGGTGGGGTGCAGTGCTGGGGTGTGAGGTTCAGTGCTGAGGTGTGAGGTCCAGTGCTGGGGTATGATGTTCAGTGCCGGAGGTGATGTGCAGTGCTGGGGTGTGAGGTTCAGTGCTGAGGTGGGGTGCAGTGCTGGTGTGTGAGGTGCAGTGCTGGGGCGGGAGGTTCAGTGCCGGAGGTGATGTGCAGTGCTGGGGTGTGAGGTTCAGTGCTGAGGTGGGGTGCCGTGCTGGGGTGTGAGGTGCAGTGCTGGGGCGTGAGGTTCAGTGCCGGAGGTGATGTGCAGTGCTGGGGCGTGAGGTTTAGTGCTGGGGCGTGAGGTTCAGTGCTGGGGCGTGAGGTTCAGTGCTGGGGTGTGAGGTTCAGTGCCGGAGGTGGTGTGCAGTGCTGGGGTGTGAGGTTCAGTGCTGAGGTGGGGTGCAGTGCTGGGGTGTGAGGTGCAGTGCTGAGGTGGGGTGCAGTGCTGGGGTGTGAGGTGCAGTGCTGGGGCGTGAGGTTCAGTGCCGGAGGTGATGTGCAGTGCTGGGGCGTGAGGTTCAGTGCTGGGGCGTGAGGTTCAGTGCTGGGGCGTGAGGTTCAGTGCCGGAGGTGATGTGCGGTGCCGGAGGTGATGTGCAGTGCTGAGGCTTCTGCTTCAGTGCCGGAGGTGATGTGCGGTGCTGGGGCTTCTGCTTCAGTGCTGAGGTGGGGTGCAGTGCTGAGGTGGGGTGGGGTGCAGTGCTGGGGCGTGAGGTTCAGTGCTGAGGTGGGGTGCAGTGCTGGGGCGTGAGGTTCAGTGCTGAGGTGGGGTGCAGTGCTGGGGTGTGAGGTTCAGTGCTGAGGTGGGGTGCAGTGCAGGGGTGTGAGGTTCAGTGCTGGGGTGTGAGGTTCAGTGCTGGGGTGTGAGGTTCAGTGCCGGAGGTGATGTGCAGTGCTGGGGTGTGAGGTTCAGTGCTGAGGTGGGGTGCAGTGCTGGGGTGTGAGGTTCAGTGATGGGGTGTGAGGTTCAGTGCCGGAGGTGATGTGCAGTGCTGGGGTGTGAGGTTCAGTGCCGGAGGTGGGGTGCAGTGCTCAGGTGGGGTGCAGTGCTGGGGCTTCTGCTTCAGTGCTGAGGTGGGGTGTGAGGTTCAGTGCTGGGGTGGGGTGCAGTGCTGGGGTGTGAGGTTCAGTGCTGAGGTAGGGTGCAGTGCTGGGGTGTGAGGTTCAGTGCTGAGGTGGGGTGTAGTGCTGGGGTGTGAGGTTTAGTGCTGGGGCGTGAGGTTCAGTGCTGGGTCGTGAGGTTTAGTGCTGAGGCTTCTGCTTCAGTGCTGAGGTGGGGTGCAGTGCTGGGGCGTGAGGTTCAGTGCTGGGGCGTGAGGTTCAGTGCTGGGGTGTGAGGTTCAGTGCTGGGGTGTGAGGTTCAGTGCTGGAGGTGATGTGCAGTGCTGGGCGTGAGGTTTAGTGCGGAGGCTTCTGGTTCAGTGGTGAGGTGGGGTGCAGTGCTGGGGCGTGATGTGCAGTGCTGGGGCGTGAGGTTCAGTGCTGGGGCGTGAGGTTCAGTGCCGGAGGTGATGTGCGGTGCCGGAGGTGATGTGCAGTGCTGAGGCTTCTGCTTCAGTGCCGGAGGTGATGTGCGGTGCTGGGGCTTCTGCTTCAGTGCTGAGGTGGGGTGCAGTGCTGAGGTGGGGTGGGGTGCAGTGCTGGGGCGTGAGGTTCAGTGCTGAGGTGGGGTGCAGTGCTGGGGCGTGAGGTTCAGTGCTGAGGTGGGGTGCAGTGCTGGGGTGTGAGGTTCAGTGCTGAGGTGGGGTGCAGTGCAGGGGTGTGAGGTTCAGTGCTGGGGTGTGAGGTTCAGTGCTGGGGTGTGAGGTTCAGTGTCGGAGGTGATGTGCAGTGCTGGGGTGTGAGGTTCAGTGCTGAGGTGGGGTGCAGTGACGGGGTGTGAGGTTCAGTGATGGGGTGTGAGGTTCAGTGCCGGAGGTGATGTGCAGTGCTGGGTTGTGAGGTTCAGTGCCGGAGGTGGGGTGCAGTGCTCAGGTGGGGTGCAGTGCTGGGGCTTCTGCTTCAGTGCTGAGGTGGGGTGTGAGGTTCAGTGCTGGGGTGGGGTGCAGTGCTGGGGTGTGAGGTTCAGTGCTGAGGTGGGGTGCAGTGCTGGGGTGTGAGGTTCAGTGCTGAGGTGGGGTGTAGTGCTGGGGTGTGAGGTTTAGTGCTGGGGCGTGAGGTTCAGTGCTGGGGTGTGAGGTTTAGTGCTGAGGCTTCTGCTTCAGTGCTGAGGTGGGGTGCAGTGCTGGGGCGTGATGTGCAGTGCTGGGGCGTGAGGTTCAGTGCTGGGGCGTGAGGTTCAGTGCTGAGGTGTGAGGTTCAGTGCTGGGGTGTGAGGTTCAGTGCTGAGGTGATGTGCAGTGCTGGGGCGTGAGGTTCAGTGCTGAGGTGAGGTGCAGTGCTGGGGCGTGATGTGCAGTGCTGGGGCGTGAGGTTCAGTGCTGGGGTGTGAGGTGCAGTGCTGGGGTGTGATGTGATGTGCAGTGCTGGGGTGTGAGGTTCAGTGCCGGAGGTGATATGCAGTGCTGGGGCGTGAGGTTCAGTGCTGGGGCTTCTGCTTCAGTGCTGAGGTGGGTGCAGCACTAGGGTGTATGGTCTGTTGCTGTGTTTTTATATATATATATTTATTTATTGAATTTTCAGTAACACATAAAACATACATGACACAGAACCAAAGACATTGTCCAGAGAAGTAGTTGGTGCTCTCATACTTAGGAAGAGCTCAAAATCACTTCATCTAGATTCATCGTCCTAACAAAGTAGTGTTCCTAATCCTCCTGTATTTCAGCTCCTCTGCCTAACATGCGACAGCAGTACGTATATCATGGAAGGAATCACACCTACTGAATGATCTAATGAACAAGAAAGAATAAGGACACCCACATTAACAAGCATGCAAAGTACAAATAGCTTTGATCCAGTTATGTCACCTTTATGCAGTTGTCACATTGGGCCTGATTCTAACTTTGGAGGACGGTGTTAAACCGTCCCAAAAGTGGCGGATATACCACCTACCGTATTACGAGTTCCATAGGATATAATGGACTCGTAATACGGTAGGTGGTATATCCGCCACTTTTGGGACGGTTTAACACCGTCCTCCAAAGTTAGAATCAGGCCCATTGTCCTCTATCTCTGTGGTGGATCCATACATGTGCACCATCCCCTATGTCTCGGGGTCATGACCTCGGTGGCATCATGTCCCAATTCAATTAGAGCTGTTCCTGGCAACATACGGTGTCCTTCAGCCACTCAGATGTGCAAGGGGTACCCCTGCGCCCCATCTATGGCCATCCTGCGCTTGGCCAGTAGAAGCCTCATGCCAACCAGTTTTCGAACCCCAGAGGGGACATTCTTTACAAACCCCACAAGGGCCACAAGGCGGGTGAGGAATGGCTGCGCCAGTGACCACTCCCACCACCCCAAACACCTCCTGCCAGAAGTTGTTCATCCCTAGAGATCCTCACACAGAATGCAGAGTCTACATTCATGGGGAGCTTCTGCGACAACAGGATCACCACGTAAGTCCCATGAGGTGCAGGTGAGTCGGCGCATAATGAACCCGGTGTAGAAATGTAAAAGGAATCCGCAGCAGTCAGTAGTTGGGGGGAAGGGGGCACAGTAATTGCACCTGAATCTGAGGCAGGTGCTCCCAGAACCTGCTCCCGCAGCCTCCGCGGGTCCGGGAAGATATCGGTGCCGCTGACTGAGTAATCTTTTGGAGCCAAGTGGCCAGTGGACGCGCTGTCGAGGATGTGCCAAGTGTTTCCAGTGCCTGAGCCTGGCGGCGCCGTAGGGAAGCTCTAATCACAGCCCGAAGCTGAGAGTGAGTGAGCTACAGAGCTCCCGGTAGCACCTGCTTGAGAGTGATACATCGGCCGTCCGGGTCCAGGCTCCCATGGAGATTAACTGCATCCCTGTAGCCTCCATCGAGTGCCAGCGTCTCTAGTGAAGGGGCATGGGAGGTGCCACTCTGCCACGTAGGTCATGCCATGCCTTCACACTGCAGGCAACCGGATCTAGTCCAGTCCGTGGCCTCCACCGAGGCGGAGAGAGGGCTCTCACCAGTGGGCAGGGCTGCGCCCAGTCATGCCCTGGGGCGGTGTAACATAACAACTTGTACTTGGTGGATCCAGGAATGCGCAAACTCAGCTTGGGCACAGTCGTCATACAGGTCCATGCCCGATGAGGTGAGCCGTGCCACCCAAGAGCAACGTCAGCACTTCCCGTCACACCTACTGCTGTCTGCCCCCCACACACAAGAAATCAACAGTGAGCGCCACCTCCCCCGAAAGCACTGAGTAAGCGGCATCGGGAGATTAGTGGATAAGTAGAGACATTCTGGGAGGACCATCTTGGTGACAGTGATCCGACCAGTGAGCGGTAGATTTCCAGCAGTCACCTTGTCCTCCAGCCACGATATAGCAACTCCGTAATGTGCCCCCCACAATTCATCACGCCCTTCGGCCAGCCAGGCCCCCAAGTATCTCCCAGGTTCCACCGCCCAGCACAGGGGGGCTCTGGGGCGTGCGTGCAGCATCCTTCGGCAGTGGCAGCACCATAGCGCCATTACTTCTCCATCAGTGGCAGCACAGCACCACAGCGCCATTACTTCTCCATCAGTGGCAGCACCACAGCGCCATTACTTCTTCATCAGTGGCAGCACCACAGCGCCATTACTTCTTCATCAGTGGCAGCACCACAGCGCCATTACTTTTAATACCGAGAGATCCCCGAAGCGCATACATTTGCGTATATGGGCATCTAGATTGGTCTGCGGGTCACAGAAGCAAAGTGGCACATGGCCCGGGTACATTGGCGCCAGGATGGTTCGGGGTGTACGGTGCTGTCTGAGGCTTCATCACCACTGCAAACAACAGCAGCGAGTGGGCCCCCTTGGTGGGAGCCTCTGAGGACAGTGAAGGGCGCAGTAACCGGCCATTGATGCGCAGCCTGGCACACGGCTCCGCCTACAGCAGGTGGACCAGACTCATGAATCTGGGCCTTAACCCCAGCTGGGTCAGGAGCGCAAAGAGCTATGACCAGTCCAGGGAGTCGAACGCGTTGGTGGCGTCTAGGAGCATCGCTTCTGTGTGGTCATGAGGGTCGACTGACAGTACCACTGCAAACTATGTCCGCAGATTATGAGCAGTGGACCTCCCAGGGACAAACCCAGATTGGCCTAAAAGGGGTCGGCACCAGGGGAAGCTACTCAACGCTCTCAGCTCAGCCAGGACTTTATTGTCCACATGTATTAAGGACAAGGGGAGGTATGAGTCATCCTTAGCCGGGTTCTTATCCGGCTTCAGAATGGTTCCTATGAACGTCTCACGAAGTGAGGGTGAGGGAAGACCCCGATCCAGGGAATCCGCGGACATTTCTAGGAGACGCAGCAGCAGTTCCCCGTATTCCTTATAAAACGCATGTTAGGCCATCAGAACCGGCGCCTCACCTCCAGAAAACCCCTGAAGGACCTGCACTATGTCTTCTTCAGTAAAAGCGGTGTCCAAGAATTGCCTGACTGTCCTCCAGTCATAACAATTGGAGTGTGTCAAAGTAATCAGTACACACTTCATTACGGGGAGGTAAATTCGCCAAATACAGAGTGACAAAAATGGACTTCATCGTCTGCTGCGTCAGCTCTCTTCCCAGTTGTAGTCCCCTTTGCTCATCCTCCCCTACCACTACGTAATCGCTAGCCCACAGTCCATGCAGTAGATTAGCAAGCGTTTTTCCAGCCCTTGCACCTTCCCCACATCTTCGGGCCCATGCATACTTCCCCAAAAAGCATACCTCGTGCTGGGCTGCCTCATCATACTTGTGGAGACACCCTCTAGCCGCAGCCAGGAGTGTAACGTCATCGGAGTCACAGTAGCATCTCTTCAGGTCTCCAACCTTATCCTCCAAAGTCATCAGTTCACGGCACAGCACGGGGAGGATGCCATGCTGCTTAGCTAGACAGACTCCTCTTATAACAGCCTTGAAGGCCTCCCAGAGAGTCCCAGGTGACTGCACGGAGCCCTTATAATGTATAAAATACTCCATAATGCCTCCCGTACCTCAGCCCTGAAAGTTTGGTCGCACCAGTTCCCTTCCAGGAGATGCCACAGAAATGCGCGCTGTAATCACCCAGAATCTGGATCTCCAAAAGCAGGGGAGAGTGGTTCGAGAATGTATGTGGGCAGTGCGTCACCGCCGTAGTCCACATCTCTGGTGGGAATCCACATATCTATGCAGGACACTGTGCTTCATCATCTCTGGAAATGATCTGGTAGACTTATGGCATGTCCGACAAAGACATAACAGGGAGGGCACGAGCGTTAACGTGCCCTCCCTGTTATGTCTTTGTCTGACATGCCATAAGTCTACCAGATCATTTCCAGAGATGATGAAGCACAGTGTTCTCATGGCATCCAGGTGTGGAAGCCTCCCTTTGCTTCCACAATCCAGGCATGGGTCTAGCACAGCATTGAAATCTCCTCCCCAGAAGAGGGCGCCACTACCCAACGTCTCAACGAGGCGCCATGCCTCTGCAAAAAAATTCTGGGTTATCCACATTTGGGCCATATATTGACAGCAAGCGGAACAGGCAATCAAACAGCACCCCCTCCATCATCACATAGCAGCCCATTGAATCGCATATGACTGCCCAAGAGTGCCACAAGAGCCCTTTAAGAATGAGTATTGTGACTCCCCGGGCACAATTGGAGTAGGGGGCCAAGTGACATTTGCCAATCCATCCAGCCCGCAGACGCGATCTGGTATCAGCCATGAGGTGTATCTCCTACAACATGAATACATCAACCACACGTCGTTGTAAGTACACCGAAACCCATCACATCTTCCATGCATTATTAAGCCCGCGAATGTTCCATGATAGACATTTCTAGTCTAGTTGTGATGACCGGTGTATATAGAGTGTGCGAGTGCCCTCAATAAGAAAGAAAAGAAACATGACTGAAACCAAACAAAAGCTAAATAACAACCAAAACCAAATCTCTCCTCCCACCACCCACTCTGGCCCCCCAGTCAGGTCAGACTCATAAATCCCACCCATACAACATCCAGGAACTTTTCTCCTAAAAAGAAAAAAGGTAACCTATTGTGGACTCATCCCAGGGGGCAGGCATATGACCATAGATACCTGAACACCTCTGAAGGGAAGGGATGGGACAGGGAGAGAGATTAGAAAACTATGGGGTCGGAAGGCCAACCAGGACTGCCAACCATTGCAAGATGCTCCAATAGCATCCACCGACTGTCCCTACGGGGAGCCCGCCTCCTCCCTTGTTCAGTCATTGTCACTGAGGTGGCCAGGGTCCTCAGCCTCTCCTAGCGGCGAAACAGCAGCAGGTTTTCTGGGAAGTGTTTTGGCAAATTTAGCTGCTGCCTTAGGATCTGTGAAGAAGTGTAGTTTTCTGCCAAACTTAACTCACAGCTTTGCCGGGTTGATTGGAGAATATTTACAACCCGTTTGAAGCAAAGATCTTTTTACTGGAAGGAAATCTCTGCGTGCTGCCTGAACCGCAGGGGTATAATCAGGAAAAATAGTGAGCATGTTGTTTTGGTACACAACTGGGAGCCTCACCTGAAGGCTGCCATCTTGCCGGCTGGCCGGACAAGCCACACCCCTGTCTGTATGGTTTGACATTTGGTCTTGTGGTTGAGATGTGCTCCAGTGGACAAGGTGTGGTCTTGTGATGTGCTTGAGTTGTGGTCTTGTGGTTAAGGTGGTCTACTGTGGGAAAGGATTTGTTCTTTTGGCTATGGTGTGGTACTGTGTTTGACATTCAATCTTGTGTGTACCTATGGTCAAGATGTGGTCTTGTGGCTGCATTGTATTCCTTGGGTTGGGGTGTGCTCCTATGGACAAGGTGTGGTCTTCTTGTTGAGATGTGGTCCTGTTGAAATGTGGTTTTGTGACTGGGGGGATTTGTAGCTGTATTCCGATCTCCAGTCAACAGCTTCTTTATAAGCGCCCACACTGGAAGCACTGGCCGAGGGCTGTTGGACATTTGTTCTGCTTCAGCCCTGACAGTGGGCAAGTGTACTTTCCTCTGTAAATTCTTTACTGGCATTGACTGATGGAGCAAGGAGAGGCTTGTGGGCGTGGCAAGGATCGACACTGAGAGGGGAAGAGCTGAGTGTGATCGAGCGTGGCATCCAAGTGCAGCGTCCATGGCTTCACGGGTTCTTCCCAAAGCAGGGGCCCGCGGGGCGACGGCTGAGGCAGCATGTGCACTCGTGCCATCCTGTGCTTACAGGAGAAGGTGGCACTACAGCGTGAATCACCTAACCAACGTGCATCCATCACCCCTGAGCTCCAGAACACAATCAACTTCTCCATCAACAAGGGCACCTTCCCAAAGGACTGGTATCTCGCCGAAATATGCCCTTTCCTGAAGAAACCTTCGGCCGACCCATCAGAACAAAAGAATTTCCGGCCCATCTCACTGCTACTCTCTCCCTCCAAAATACTGGAGAAAGCAATCAACGCACAACTACAGAATTTAATTGGGGCCAACAACTCCCTGGACAGCTCCCAGTACAGCTTCCACTGCAACCACAGCACAGAGAAAGCCCTCCTGGCAGCCATCAATGACATCAGATTACTCCTAAACTGCTGCCACACTCCAGCACTCATACTCCTCGACCTCACAGCAACATTCCACACGGTCTCCCACAGCACTCTGCGCACCAGACTCCTGGCATAGGAATCCACAGAAGAGCCCTGGAATGGATCCACTCCTTCCTCTCTGGGAGGATTGCAGAGGGTTAGACTCCTACCCTACACTTCCAGACTCAAAGGACTCAACTGCGGAGTCCACCATGGATCGTCACTCAGTCCCACACTGTTCAACGTATACATGGCCCCTCTCGCTGCCATCGTTAGAAGCCAAAGTATGAACATTGTGCCATATGCCGATGACACACAACTCATCATTTCCCTCACCGAAGACCCGGACATGGCCAAAAGGAACTTCAACTCAGGAATGGAAGCTGTTGCCACCTGGATGAGAGAAAGATGCCTCAAGCTCAACTCCCACAATACTGAGTTCATCATCTTCGGAAACGCCACCTCAGCTTGGGACGACTCCTGATGGCCCACATCCCTAAGTGCCCCCCCACACCAACTGAGCACACCTGCGCTTTAGGAATCATCCTCGACTCCCCCCTATCCATGACCCGCCAGATAAAGTCTGTCACCTCCTGCTGGCACACACTCTGCAAACTTCGGAAGATCTTCAGATGAATCGCAGCAGACTGTCGCAGGACAGTCACCCACGCCTTAGTCACAAGTAAGCTTGACTACGCCAACACCCTCTACGCTGGCACCTCAACCAGAATCATCAAAAAAATACAACTCGTCCAGAAAGCTACTGCCAGAATCATTCTGGACCTCCCTCGCCGAGAACAAATCTTTCAACACCTGAGGACCCTCCACTGGCTACCAGTTGAAAAGTGAATCAGCAAGTTTCTCACCCACACGTACAAGGCCATACACAATGCAGAACCAGCCTATCTGAACCACTGCATCTCCTTCCACACCCCCCACCCAGATCCCTCCGCTCTGCCCAGATGGCCCTGGCCACCATCCCTCGCATCCACAAAACCACCGCCAGAGGACGATCCTTCACCTACACTGCAGTGAAGAGCTGGAACACCCTCCCCCTGCACCTAGGACAAAGCCGTCGCTCACCATCTTCAGGAAGAACCTCAAGACGTGGCTCTTCAGATGAGGCCCCTCCCCTTCCCCCAGCACCTTGAGACCCTCACGGGTGAGTAACTGCGCTTTACAAATACTGACTGATTGATTCCAAGCCCTTTTAAGTGGCAAGCTGCCTCTGGCACCCCTGACCCCCTGGCCTAGCTCTGCGGCCACGTTCCGTGGTGCTTCCGTTAGTCCTAGCCTCACAGCCCTACAGCAGCACTCACAGTGCCCTCGAGGACCCTCCTTCCTGGAGAGCTGAGCCAGAGCTCTGGTGCTTGGCGCACAGGAGGGAATGGACATTGAAGCTAGGAAAGCCCCCGAATACATCAGTTTGCCTGCCTGCACCCTGGGCTTACACTGACTGAAGGTGTACCAGAGGCGTGCCAGAGGCTCATTCCATACAGGAGCGCAGGAGGGAGGGAGCATAAAGGGGGCGGTGGGAGAGCACGGCGAGGTAGGCTTTCACCAGGGAGTTTCGCAGTGGCAGCGGAGGTGGCCCACCCAGGACTTGGTGCAGCCTGCCGATGCGCACACCCCTCAGCTGTCTCCATTCTCCTCTCCCTTTCTCCACTTCTAATCACTGCCAATCACGTCTGGGCGCTCTCACCTCAGCCTGGCCACTCCACTGCACTCCAAAGGCCAGCTTTAGGACAGGTGTGCTTGTGCCCCCCTCCAATTGGCATCAAGGCATCCTGGCAACTCACAGGAGGGGCAAGACAACACCCAACTGGCTGGGTTCTGAAGACACTCAAACCAGCATCAAAAGGTACTAAAAAGCACCAAGAAGCAGGCTTCATAAAACAGAGCAAGAAATCCCAGCCCTCTGTGGCTCCAAGGCTGACATCTCAGTGCCTAATCGAACCAAAAACAGCTTGTTCTTCGTTAAATCATCTTGGACGGCATCTTGAACGGCCAAAGGCTAAAGCAAAGGGCAAAGGCAAGCACCCAAAAAACAAGCCAGCCTAGGGAAGAAAGAGTGAAAGCAGAGCGAAGCAACAATATGCATTAATAATAAAGGAGTCAGAAAAAAGTGCTGCTTCGAAAGATACAAGACTTAAGACGCAAAACAGGGGGACCCACACCACAAGTTACTAAGCTAATCACCATAAGGTCAGAAAGGACAAGGGGGCATCCCCTTCTAGCTTGCTCAGGGCAAAACATAAAAAGACGGACATTCAACTCAGAGCCACAGGACATACCGAGCAGGAGCAAACATGAGCCATAAACTCCCCTTTTTCTACATTTAAGTCACCCCTATGGTAGGCCCTAGGTAGCCCATGGGGCAGGGTGCTATGTAGGTAAAAGGCAGGAAATGAACATGTGTGTTCTATGTGTCCTGGTAGTGTAAAACTCCTAAATACGTTTTACACTGCTGTGAGGCCTGCTCCCTTCATAGGCTAACATTAGGGCTACCCTCATATACTGTTTGAGTGGTAGATTCTGATCTGAAAGGAGTAACAAGGTCATAATTAGTATGGCCAGAATGGTAATACAAAATCCTGCTGACTGGTGAAGTTGGATTTAATATTGCTATTTTAGAAATGCCACTTTTAGAAAGTGAGAATTTCTCTGCACTTAAATCCTTCTGTGCCTTACAATCCACGTCTGGCTAGGTTAGTTGACAGCCCCCTTGTGCATTTCACTCAGACACACCCCAAACACACGATGCTCAGTCACACCTGCACACATCTGCATACTGAATGTGTCTCCCTGGGCTGGGAGGGTGGAGGGCCTGACACTTACATGTCAAAGGACAGGGACCTGCTCTCACACAATGGACTGCCAAAACCCCTATTGGGACCCTGGCAGACAGGTTGGAACTGAAAGGGGACCTTATGCACTTATAAGCCACTCTTTGAAGTCTCCCCCACTTCAAAGGCACATTTGGGTATTTAAACTGGGTCACTGACCCTAACAACGCAGACATTTCTTGACAAGATACCTACTGGGAAAGTAACTCTGAACCAGAACAGGCAACCTGCTAAGACAAGCTGCCTGGCTGCATAAAGGACTCACTTGACTGCTTTGCTGTGAAGGACTGCTGCCTTGGCTCTGCTGAGAAGTGCTCTCCAAGGGCTTGGATTGAGCTTGCCTCCTGTTTCCTGAAGTGTCAGGGCCAAAAAGACTTCATCTCTGAAAAGAATTCCTTGTGCAGCGAAAATCGACGCACAGCCTGCCGGAATCAATGCTCAGTCTGCCCTACGGTGAGAAGAACACTGCAACACCGAACCGGAACGACACAGCCCAGCTCCCCGAGTGGAGATGGACCCAGCACCAGCATTGCGACCGAAACTTCAACGTAAGGCCCACTGGATCGACGCATAGCCAAGCCAGAATGCCGCATCCCGACTTCCTGCGAGAGGAATCAACGCAGCGCCTGCCGTGCAACATAAATTTCCCTGCATCGCCCACCTGATCGACGCAGCTCCTGTGACTTCGTCCTGCATGCCCAGGATTTCTCCGCATTGTCCCAGGGGCATCCAAATACCCCTCAACCTGAAGAGGACCCAAGTCTGTACGCCCAAAATCAACGCAAAGCCCTTGTTGCGTGTAAAGGAATTGATGCATCATCTGTGTGCACCCGGAGAAACCGACGCACACCTCCCCGTTTTCCACGCATCTCCTCCTCTGCGGTCCCGTGCTGATAATTTAGATGCAAACTAGGTACTTTGTGCTTGCAAGAGACACTTATTGTTTTTTAAGAACTAAAGCCTCTATCATTACAAAAGTGGTATCTCAACTTGTATTTATCAAATCTTGATCGTTTTGACCATATTCTACTCAGATAAATATTCTATATTTTTCTAAACCTGTGAGGTTTGTTTTTTGTGGTGTTTATACTGTGTTATTGCATGATCATTTGCACAAATGCTTTACACATTGCCTTCTAAGTTAAGCCTGACTGCTCAGTGTCAAGCTACCAGAGGGTGGGCACAGGATAATTTGGACAGAGGTAACCTGGCTGCCAACCAAAGACCTCATTTCTAACACAGATCCAAAACAAAATATCAGGAGGATGAGCAGGGTCTCCTCTCTTGCAGAAGTGCTGGCCTCCTACACAATGAATTCATCACAGGGATCTTCCTCTTCCGCTGCTGACCAAGATCACAGAGCAGAGCAAGAATCAGACATCAGGAGAAGAGCAAACTCTGTCAGCACAGCCGCACTGCTTACAGATAATGCATGGTCATCCCTGCTAAATACCATGCAAAGGTCCGTGGAGGCCCTTCGGTACCAGTCCGACAAGATGGGCATACAACAGACCCTACTCAACACTTTGGCCCTCTACGTAGCTGACATTGATGAGAATTTTGGGGGACCTCAATTTATTAATAAAACAGGCTGAGTCGGAGGTAAAACTAATATGCAGCTGCGGTCTGATTGTGGACAAACTTTCAATTCTCCCTTCCATGCTCAACAATTTCCTAAATTAATTCAAGAAGGAGTCCACCGCTAGAGATGGTACAGCTGGCTTAAGAACATTAGATCTTAGGAATATATGTCTAGAGCCACTCGCTCTCAGCAACATTCAGACACCAAACACTGGAAGCCAGCTCGGGGCAGCCCCGGGGATGAGACCCCCACTAATACTGCTCAACAGTAGATTACACGTTTGCTTCCCTACCGTTGTCCAGTTGTGTCTTCACATTCAGCCAAGGAGACTAAGGGTACAGTGATCACCGGCCACAAGAAACGCTGGTTTTAGCAGCAGCACTCACATTGAAACGCTCAGCTGAAGTACCACACTCCAGCCATACAATCAATTATACGAGAATTAAAACTGCACTAGCAATCAAAGACGATGTGCATCAATAGGGAAAGGACTTATTACAAATACAAGAAACACCCATAAGCAGCTTTATCAACAGAAGGGAAAGCTTCACCGCCAACCTAGCAAACTCTTTTTCCACATCAACCAAAACAAGACCGCACCAAACTACTGGGGAAGTAGGACGGATTCTTTTCGTCCAGCGAAAACAACTGAAGCAGCTCAAAAGGGCGATAAACAACACACTGAGATCGCTGAGACACAGTCTGGGTGATTCCTATTTCCAACCACTACTCAACAAGGAAGCATGCAAAAAAAATTAAATGGAATATCACCGGAACTCAAGAAGGCGACTTCTGGACAAAGCTATTTCCCGATATCAAATCTAAAAACAGTTCTCGCTTCCGGGGCACAGTGAACAAAATAATGCATCCATGCCATGGGGGCGTGGCTTCTCACATCTATGAAGGGACCTGGGCAGACTTTCTCACGGCTCACTTTAATCAACAATTTGTGAACCAGCCCGTAAGGACAGCAACAGAAGGTACCTCAATCATGGTCCCTCAACGCAGCAGCACCACCGCAACAATCGGCAATCACCAGCTCGATGTCAGGCCATCTCATATAACCATAATCAAGTCCCAAATCATGAAAGGCAAGAGAAAGGGGCCACGATACTTAATGGTGTCCCAACGGCCCCTTTTTAACCAAGATCGGGATTACTGGACAGGGACCCTGGACCCTCTCTCCTGGGAAATCAGATCACCGGGGGAACTCCCAGCCTCCTGGAAAGGCTCAGCCATTTCTCCAGTACACAAAAGCAGAGACAAACCCTCACCAAAAAACTATTGCCGGGCAGCGCGGCTCGACAATGACGCAAAATACTTTGCAGGCACTCTCCTAGAGAAAATTCAAGACTAGGCTTTGGCCAATGCCAATCCCATTCAACCAAACTGGATGCTCCAAGTCCACAGGCACAATAACCAACGTCTTGGCAATGGCAATGCTCATGGATATGGCAAGCTCCTCTCTGCAGCCTCTCCATCTCTGTTTTATAGATTTCAGGGCAGCATTCAACAATATAGACATGGCTAGGCTCTGGAGGAGACTGGTCTACTTGGATATCCTGTGGCCTCTGTTGAACATGCTAACCCTACTCCACGCAGTTACCAAGATGCAAGTGAAGTCGGGTGAGAGCACACACCTCTAGTGGTGAATTCAAAATACCAAAGGGCTCAAACAGGGGTGTGTGCTCGCCCCTACGCTATTCAACCGTTACATGGCAAACTTGACGCAGACACTCAACTCCTGCAATTCACAAGCCCCCAGGCTACGGGGTACGCACTGTCTAGCATTTTATATGCCGACGATGTGGTTTTGGTCAGCCACAAAAAGGTGGGCCTGCAAAACCTTCTCAATGCAATGCAGGCATACGCAGCAGAGAACTACATGGAAGTAACCTTTAGAAGACAAAAACAATGTCTATCAACTGGGGCAGGGAAAAAAAACAGTCTGACATCTGGGGAACACAGAAATCCAGACTGCAGTGCATTACAAATACCTAGGTATAATTATTGATAAGGAAGGCCTATTTGCCAAACAGTGAGAAGCGATTAGGAGGAAAGGGCTGTCCTTGGCACTGACGCCGAGGAACCTAAAACAGAAACTGACAGGCCCGACGCTGCTCCCACTTCTCCAGGTAGCTCAATCTAAATTTTTACCAACAATCACTTAGCGAAGCCATGAGAGGCAGAGATTCTAAAACTCTAGACAGCATTTTAGTCAAGGCCTACAGAATTGTGTTTAACATTCCAAATTACTCCGCAGCAGCACAGATCCGGCTGGAGTTCAGACCAACCAAACAGCCATTAACAAGGCGAGGAGCATTTATAGTTTGCTGGCACAAGATCAGCAACGCGGGTCCCACTATTTTAAGCCACCTGCTTTGGCAAGATCTGCAGCACAGAAGTACATTGCCAGCCAGAAGCTTCCTTCAGGAATCACTTGAAAAGATTGGGCTGACCCAGCTCTAGGACATCCCAACCAGTCTCGCAGTCTTTAAAAAAGTGGTTTAGAAATCAATCAAAAGTCTCTCACTGGTTGAAGACAAAGCCACATTGTCAGGCCAAAGCAACACCTGGATGACGATCAATGGCTACCACATACTTGGCCCTCAAAATGACTTTAATCTAGGATAGACCAGGAAACGTTCTTGAATCATCACTGGGGCATACTCCTTTCTGCTCCGCATCTTTCACCATAGCAGAGGGAGCAGATTCCAACCTGCTGCAGATTGTGCGGCGAAGGCGTGGGGGATCTGCCTCACTGGCTGTGCCTCTACAACAAACTGACGGAAGAAAGGACTCAACTGCTCAGAACTCAGTTCGATTTGAGAGGGATCCGCACGTGGAGACAGGCAGAGCTGGACTGCTTTAAAACAGAGGACCCGCTGCTTAATTCCAAGCTTGTAAAATTTCTTGTGCTGGCTGAAAAAAAATGATAAGTCAGTCTATACATTGTACCCTCTGCTTTTGGAGCCGTAATGGAAGCGAGCGGCTCACAACCTAAAAGCCTGGAACCTGGCTAATAAGCCCCCCTGACGGACACATAGATATGCAACTCCCTCTCTCTCAAAAGACACTTTGCTTTTTGCACTTTCTTAGGTCTACAGTACAAGGAAGATTTGCAACATTGGCAAATCGCCACGCTTGACTCATAAGAACACCCTAAGACTATGCTCGCACACAGATTCATTTTAGTCGACCAATTTTAATTGTTAATGCTGCACTATGTAATTTTAACTGCTATACAGTTGAGTTCTATATATTTTTTTTTTTAACTGTTTTTTTAACTGCAGTTCACATCACTTTGACACTTTGTATTGCACTGGTTTTAATCAACTATGCAAACTAAATTACTCACTTACTGATTGTGGTTCAGTGGTTGAAGTATAGTGTTGTGGCTGAGCCGGGGTCCTGTGTCTGAGATGTGGTCTTGTGGGTGTAGCTGTGGCGGAGATGTGGTCTCATGGTTGAGGAGTGCTCTTGGGGTTGAGATGTGGTTTGGTGGTTGAGTTATAGTCTTGTGACTGAGATGTGATTCTGTTGTTGAGGTGTGGTCTCGTGGTTGAGGAGTACTCCTGGGGATGAGGTGTGGTGCACTGGTTGAGGTATAGTCCTGGGGCTCAGGTGTGGTCCTGTGTGTGGAGTTGTGACTGAGATGTGATTCTGTTGTTGAGGTGTGGTCTCGTGGTTGAGGAGTACTCCTGGGGATGAGGTGTGGTGCACTGGTTGAGGTATAGTCCTGGGGCTCAGGTGTGGTCCTGTGTGCGGAGTTGTGACTGAGATGTGATTCTGTTGTTGAGGTGTGGTCTTGTGGTTGAGGAGTACTCCTGGGGATGAGGTGTGGTGCACTGGTTGAGGTATAGTCCTGGGGCTCAGGTGTGGTCCTGTGTGTGGAGTTTGGCTGAGATGTGATCCTGTTGCTGAGATATGGTCTTGTGGTTGAGGAGTGATCTAGTATTCGATTGGTGATACATTAGTGGCCTAGTGGAGGTCCTATCGCTTGGCAGAGAAGGGGTCCTCTGGCTGAGGTGTGGCTCTGTGGCAGAGATATATTCCAATGGCTGCCATGCTGACTATGAAACCTGCATGCCTGAATTACATTTCTAACTTCCCCGCCTCAGTCTTCCTTCTTTATTAATAATAAGAAACATGATAACAATAATAACAGAAGTAGTGATAATACTAATATAATTGTTATCCTCTAGCCTGAAAGTCTTGTGCAAAGATGTGCGTCCCACAGTCACTGTACGCATTCCCAACATACAAATGTACGTGTCTCACACACCTCCCTCTCCTCTTGTTCTCATGAGCTCTGTGGTTTATTTGTCCCCAAAGCTCCCCCTTTTCTACTTACACCTCATTTAATACATGTAAGTTAATGTCTTACAGACCACATGTACAAAGATGTGTTGGTGTCCTACACCCATCCTTCTCCGTTACTAATGCCCTTCCGTCATGTCATCCCAGGAGTCCACCCTGAAGAGCGTCCTCAGTGCACTGTGGAATCTGTCGGCCCACAGCACAGAGAACAAGTCAGCAGTCTGTGCAGTCGAGGGGGCCTTGGGTTTTCTGGTCAGCACTCTGACCTACAAGTGCCAAAGCAACTCACTTGCCATTATCGAGAGTGGAGGAGGAATCCTGCGCAACGTGTCCAGTCTGGTGGCTACCAGGGATGACTACAGGTGAGTTTTCCTGTCTACAGGAGGTGTGGGTGGGGGCGTGCTCTTAGGTGAATGCTGCTGTCTACAGGTGGTGTCGAGGGCACACTCTCATGTGAGTGTTGCTGTTCACAGGTGGTGGTTTGCAAGGGGTGCTCATCCTCAAGTGAGTGTTGCTGTTATATGAGGAGTATGTTAGGGGTCCATTCGCAGGTGACAGCTGTGGTGTATGAGAGGTGGACATGCACACACACATGTTTGTACGAGGACGGTGCAAGAAGTGCTCACTTTCAGGTACGTTCTGCTGTGTACAAGACCTGGGTCTTGGGGGTGCTCACTCAGATGAGTGCTGCTGTTTTAAGAAGTGTGTGGGGTGGTTCACACACAGGTGAGTGCTGCTTTGGATGAGAGCTGGCAAATGGACACACAGCATGCACACACACATAAGTGATGCTGCCTACATTAGGTGGATAGGGGCAAGCAATTAAGTGAGTGCCACTGTCTGTAGGGCATGGCCATCCAGGTACATGAGTGATGCTGTCTACAGGAGACTGGTGAGGGGCATGTATCTAGAAGTGATTCCTGTAAAGTTTAAGAGGTAGGTGCCAAGGAGATGACTTACAGGTGAGTGCTGGTGTGTGTAAGAGGTTGGTGTGCTGGGGTTGCATTTGAGGGTGAGTCCTGATGTGTTTAAGAGCTTGGTGTGCCATGGTTGCACTTGGATTTGGTCCCCTTCTTCCACAGGTCTTCAGGTCCAGGAATCCACTGTTGGTGTCTTGCAGTCTCTTCTGGGTTTTGCATAATTATTCTCCTGGTTTCTGTGTGTGATCTGGGAAACTTACTGTGATTTACTCCTGTTTTCCTGGTCGCTGAGGTGGGTTGTGGTACTTGGCTTTGGACTTTTCTAGTACTTCCAGCTCCCTTCTACACACGACACTGCCTATGTGGGGGACCGACGTTCACATTTCTTTTTTTAGTATATGGTTTGTGCCCCCCTAGGCCCAATTCTAACTATTGTGATTTTCACTAATTGAACTGTTTTCTAACTGTTTTTATGCCTATTTCTGAATACAAGTGTATGTAATTTGTGTATTACTTACCTCCAAAAGGACAAAACCGCATAATTAGAGGCACACGCCATAGTAAGTAAATGCATATCTTCAGTTAGTAGTATGATAGTTCGTATATAATATGTTGATCAATAATGATGATAAGTCCAAGTCAACGGCACAAGAACATAAAGTCCTTGTCTTGTAGAAAGATGAAATCAAGCGTTGCAATTCTTCTGTATAGTTCAACCAGTTGGGAATTTATTGGTTACAAACAAATCCTTATGATTCCATGAATAGAGTGATGGATTTCAAATATACCCCAGCCAACACGTGTTTTGTCTAGGAGAGTGACCCCATGACTTCCTCAGGGCTAAAATCATTTAAAAAAAAGAAAAACAAACTGGACGTAAATATATACTTGATCAGTATAGTAAACCGTTCACCGTAGTGTAATAGGGATGGAAACCAATCGTAAAGAATGCACCTCCTTCCATATGTACTTAGAATATACAAATGCTATATTAATTCATGTGATTCGTGATATTCGAAGTGAGATAATATAGCACAACTATTCTATCGAGTGATAAACCAGAAGTACTAGTATGTGCTCAAATCATGCAAAATTCCAAAGCTCTCAAATAAGCATAGTGCTGGAATAAAAATAATAAACGTAAAAATAAAGATAAAGAACAAAATATAATGATGAAATTAAATATAGAAAAAAATAAAGAGTGTGATGAACCATGCACACGCATGTGCTACCTAATCACAAAATCCTACCTGATGTACTAGTCCGTTATCTAATCACTTGTAAGGTTTACTAATCCTAACAGGCAAGCTCCAATAAATGCCCCACGTCGTATTCGCTGAAAAAAGAATCCAGTAAAGGGTAGCAAATTGGTCCCACATACCTTAAAGGTATATTTGAACCTAAATATATGACACAGGTAACGTTGTGCCTCCATGTCTCAATGTGGTTAGTATTTAGTGGATAAGCCGAGTGCGATTACACAGAAATTAGGATTATAAGGGGATCATCTAAATCATTGTGTAGCGGGTACATCACCCCTCAAAATAACCAGAGAACAGTCCGTTCTCCTGCGTTTTAAACCAAAATTCAGACACTCATGCGCCGTGGCTTGCATGTTCGGGAAGTTCCTAATTTAACGAATTCCATAATGCAGACACTATCCTTGTCCATCATTCATCGTGAAAAGCAAAGTTATTCACTAGTTCACCTCAGATACGCCAAAACTCAATATCATTTGTGAAGATTATCCGTCCATATACCCAAAGACCCCAGAGGTGGCAACAGGGAACTCACCCTGAGCAGAAACGAGGCACTTTGGATCATGTGCCTTAGCGCAGTGGAGGACGGTCTCAATACAGATCATGAACTGGAATACTTTTGGGGGGACTGAACCCAAAGATATTATAGGCACTAATTAATTATTGTTCCATGACATTTCCTCATTAGTTTTGTTATATTATTGTATTTTTGTCAGCACTGATTGTGCCACCCTCTAGGGCCCGGCATCCAGACGCACCCAGCACTGCCCTTGCAGGCTGAGTGTCCTGGTGCAATCCTAAAGCACAAACTCGACATGGCACATCGCCCGTCTGCCCTGTTCACCATACACTGCATTTACAAAGGGTAAGCCACCCCTCTGGCAGGCCTTACAGCTCTAAGGCGGGGTGCTCCAGATTATATGTGAGGGCATACCTGCATGAGCAGTATGCCCCCACTGTGTCCTTGCCAAACCCGGGACATAGTGAGTGAACGGAGCAGCCATTTTAATACTTGTGCTGGACACTGATCAACACAAATTTCCCAGCTACATGATGGCTACTCTGAGCGCTGGGTTTGGTATCAAACAACTCAGAACGATAAATCCAAACTGATACCAGTATTGGATTTATCCCTAAATGCACCCAGGGGTCACCGTGTAGGTGCACCCTGCCAAAGCTGATTATCCTGGCATGGTTTCGGATTCGTTCTATCCAGCTGCCACCTCCAGACAGCCAATATACAAACCTTGGGAGAGAGCCCTGTCTTTCTGGTTTGTAAGACAATGCCCTTCCAGGGTGGAGGAGCTAACACCCCCTCCCTCAGGAATGTGCACTGCCCTGGCGGTGAGCTTCAAAGGGCTTACTGCCCTTGAAACTCGACCCCCAGGCCTGCTGCTAACAACAGCTGGCTTCCTCCTTTGCAAATCAAACCCCCACTTCTGGCAGGAGCAAAGGCAGGAAACCACACAAAGGGTAGGAGGAGTGGCCCCACCTGGCATGCTCCACCCCTAAGGTGTTGCCTGCGAGATGGGGACACCATTTCATTTTCTTCCATCTTAGATGGAAGGAAAATAGCCAATTAGGTTTAGAGAAGTGACCCTTCCCACTGGACGTGGTCACTTTAGTGGGTGTAGCCACCCAAAGTTAAGTGTCCCATTGGACACTACCAGGTTCCCCCTAAAACGCCCACTAAATTCAGTATTTAGTGGGCATCCCTAGACCAGGAAACTAGATTCAAAGGACACAGAGAAGACCAACAAAAGGAAGATCCAAGGCACAAGAACTGTGGACCTGCTGCATCAAGAAAAGGCGCCAAACCCTGCCTGCTGCACCCAGGACCCGACAATCGCCGCTGAGGAGAAGCTGGACACTGGACTGACCTGAAGAAACCCAGAGGACCTCCAAGCTTCACCAATCGCCCAAGAACTCCTTCAGAGTGGAGGTACCAGTCTGCAACAGCCAAGGAACCAGCAACCCAGTGAGGGTCACTTCAATGACCAGCCAATAACCTCTGAACCGGAAGATGCAGCCAGATCCGAAAACACACCAACGACCACGAGGACAAACCCTGCAAGTGTGCCAAGTTTGGTAGCACTGCACCCTCCAGTGGCCATCCCGTACCAATATCCTGGGTAATGGTCTGCTGACGTTGGGCACCAGGAAAATCAGCTCATCCGGAGTTGAAAAAGGACCAGGAGGAAGACCTAGTCAAGGGACTTCAGGAACACCCCAGACCTCCAGCCAGAGTGCCCCCGTTGTCCTGTAAGCGACCTTCAAAGAGACCTACCTCCAGATCCAAAGGGATCCTTTGCGCACAGCCTCTGGCTCACCGATTCGCTCCTCACTCGGCCTCCCTGTGCCCTGAAACGAAGAACCAGTTGTGCCTTAAGGGTCCCTCACCACTTGCAACCTCAACACTCCAAGGGGACCCCAAGGGACCATCTTTAAATCTGCAAGAACAGGCCTTGTCCAAGTGGTCCCCATCAGTGGCCCTGCACAAGCTCCAAGAGACTTTCCTCCGCTGCTCCCACCGGAACCGGAGCCGCCTGAACTCCTCCAGCTGGCACAGTGTGCCCAGCGACAACCTCAACCAACCTGCAAAAGCGGAACTTGGTAAAGTAACTGTGTGGTTACTTTATATGTATTTTTAAAGCTTTACATAAGAAGTTGGTGAAGGGACAGTCACCATCAGGTGAGTGCTGGTGTGCATTTGAGGTAAGTGCTGGAGTCCACTGAAGGTGAGTGCTACTCTGTAGGAAGTGGGTACAGGGACGTGCACAGAAGCTCAGGGTCAGACCTGTGCATGGTTTGTTCCCCAATAAAAAAGTGGAGAATAGAATGGAAGATATCGGATGCTTTGTTATAGCGCACAAGATAACTAGGGACTATTTTCAGGAGCGGACCCTATGAGGTCAGTTCTGCACAGACGTCTGCCAACGTCTTCCCAGGACCCCTCCACAGGCCGTTTTCACTTTATTGAAGTCACAAAAGACTACACACATTTTAAAAAAATTGTTTGGGGGCAAAATTATTGAAAATATTTCATAGAAAAGACAAAGGGCCAGAGAACACAGCAACACTTAAGTCATATTGCTGCGTTCAGCTTTGGTGGATGGAATGCTTGAATTAGTCTCAGCCACTGACAATCACTCGACCTCATCCGACTCCATCGTTGTTTGCAGCCGATGCCAGCTTGGCCTGGACCCAGCCGTGTGCGGATCAATCACCTGCATGCTCTCAATATCAGAAGCTTAGAACTGCATTTCAATGTAAAAAAAATATATAGTACTGTCTGGGAGAAAGAGCAGCTTTCCATTGGTTATTGTCAGCACAAGATGAGCAGTGACATCACAGAGATAGGTGCGGTCAGGTGGGGTGTGCGCTCCATGTAGATGCATTAAACGTCACCCAACAGGGTGTTTTTGGAGACTCTCAGGGGACATTCAAGAAGCGCTTCCTGGCGTTCGGAAGACTGAGGATGGAGCTGCGGCTCAACTCTGCTGACATTTAAGCATGCCAGGAAGCAGTAGTATCAGAAAACATCAGGAACCCTGCTTGCTACCACCGCTTGTACACTTTACACATGCCTTCTCAGAAGGGGATGACTCCTGGCACTACTGGAAGGAGACCAATGATATGCTAATCAACCTTGGTCCTGCTCCAGCAGGGACAGGCCAGCCTGGAGTGCTCGGCCAGGGTCCCTCGGAAGAGGTGCACACGTAACACTGAAACTGGAGCGTGGCTGTGGCCACATTCTCAGCAGACAGGGTCCCTCGGAAGAGGTGCACAAGTAACACTGAAACTGGAGCGTGGCTGTGGCCACATTCTCAGGAGACATGGACAAGCAGAATGGTCTGGGCTCCCCAGCTGGTGCAGGTTAAGGCTGGTTTCCTTCTGTTGGTCCCAGTCTGTAATACAACACATGAGCTAAAACAGTGCAATGGACTGCTGCCTGAGTGATTACAAGAGGCTGCTAATAATTCAACCATTGTATCCATCATTTATGTGCTGTCTTTTGATGGGCTCTCAACTAGATTAATGTTAATTTTACTGCATAAATCTTTTCTGGATTCACAAGCTCTACATTATTCTGCCATCTAGTGGTTGGGTCCGGAATATTTCCCTTTTAGTCATAGTCCTTCTTCTATTCTGTTCTCTTCTTTTTTTTTTTTTTTTACTGCTGGGCGTCGACGGAACCACCATTTTGTGGCCTTTGCACTCCCCTGTGACATCATATACCCCCTCCTTACACTGCTTTCATGGTCGCCATCGTCAGATTCTTTTTTCCCACCATTGGGTCTGAGGGCACAGCTGAAGGATCCCCAGGCTGTAGAAAAAAGTTGCATGCATCAGACCTTTCGCCGAGGAGTCAGAAGAAGTCTACACAGCTTTGTCGAAGAAGGTACCAGTAAAAACAAAACCATCGGAGGAAGAACTGCTTGGTGAAGAGAATGCCCGAATGGGAGGCTCTCAGCTCCACCTGATGGAGAAGACACAATGCAAGTTCTGCACCATCTGCCACCACACATTTGCTCAAAAAGATCAACACCACTTCTGTAATCTCTGCCTACCACGTGAACATTAGGCTGAGAGCTGTGAAGCGTGCACTGCATTTAAAGCACAATCTCTGAAGCCGAGACAAAAACAAAGGCAGGCACAACACACCATGCAGGGACAGAAACCTGCACCTTCTCTAAAAGATCTAGGACTCTCAAGTGACAAGGACGACAACTTCTCCAAGGGTGCTGAAGGTGAAAGCATGGACACAGAGCCAGAAATTGTGGAGGGTGAGCAGACAAAACTGAGAGAGAAGATGCCTCGGTAACACCGAAAAAACACTCTGGGGGGGAAGGGGGAGGAACTATGTCCGCAGATTGGAATCGGTAAGTCTGCCTCAGCAAAAAAAAAAAAAAAAAAAAAAAAAAAACGACCAAAAGCAAGATTTAGTAAAACTATCCCATGAGGTCGCTTCATAGGGATACTGGGGGAGGAAAACAAAGAAAAAATGAATACGTTGAAGGATGATCAAGATCCAGAAATTTCGGCGACAAAAGAATCGAAAACGGGCAGAACCTCGAAAAAGGCTGTGGCAGAGATGCCAGAAAAACAGCTTGTGACTGTAGGAAAGGCACTCTTTTTGGCATGGTTACCCCACGTTGTGCCTGCTGTCAGTGTGTTTAGACTGTTTTCACTGGGATCCTGCTAACTAGGACCCAGTCATTATGCTCTCTCCTCTAAATTTGGTTGTTTTGGTACCCTTTACACCCCACAATTGGCATACTGGTGTACCCCTGTCAGTCCCTAGCATAGGCACCTGGTTGCTGGGGACACCTACAGTACTTCCCTCTGGTGTTTCTATCTACCCCCAGCTCCTAGATAACTACCAAACGTACCTTGATTGGGTTCACTATTCCACATTCCACTTGTTTAGTCTATGGTTTGGCCTCCCATAGGGCCCTGCACATGTTATGCTAGTTCAGCTTCTTTTTTGGTGTATATATTGTGCGTAGATATTTCCAGAGGGGGATATACCAATGCTAGTCTAGTAGCCGTGCAGTTGTAGGAAAGTACCCTCTTTCTGGCATGGTTATACCACTTTTTACCTGCCTTCAGTATGCTAACCAGGACCCCAGTGACTGTGCGCGCTCCCTCTTAATTTGGTTGCTTGGACTTTACTCACCCCGCAACTGGCATACTGGTGTACCCACATAAGTCCCTACTATATGGTACCTCGGTACCCAGGGCACTGGGGCACCAGGGGTTCCCCATGAGCTACAGCATGTATTATGCCACCCATGGTGTGCCCACGCAAAGTGTATCTGCAGGCCTGCCATTGCTGCCTGTGTGAAAAGGTGCATGCACTCTTTCACTGCAGGTCACTGTAAGTCACCCCTACAGTAGGCCCTCCTAGCCCAGAGGGTAGGGGGCAGGTACCTGTGTGTGCGGGCACCCTTGCATGAGAAGAGGTGCCCCCACTAACTTCAGTTCCATTTTCCTGGACCTCGTAAGTGCGGGGATGCCATTTTACCCGTGTATTGGACACAGGCCACCACCTATGCCCAGCTGCATAATGCTAACTCCAAACCTGGGCATGTTTGGTAACAAACATGTCAGAATCATACCGCAATACTGTTGCCAGAATTGGTTGTATGATTCCACACACTCAGGGGGCTCCTTAAAGACCCCCCCAGAATTGCTCCTACCATTCTTCTGGGGGTTTCAGGGGAGCCCGAGCTGCTGCCACCCCTCAGACAGGTTTTTGCCCTTCTGCTGCTTGGCCAGCTCAGGCAGAGGAGGCAGAACTAAGGATTTCCTGACGGAGAGGGGGGCAACACCCTCTCCCTTTGGAAATAGGTGTTACAAAGCTTGGAAGTGATAGCCTCCCCAAGCCACCGGTTTGCTTTGAAGGGCACATTTGGTGCCCTCCTTGCATAAACTGGTTTGCACCAGTCCATGGACACCCGGTCCCTGCTCTGGCACGAAACTGGACAACCGAAAGGGGAGTGACCACTCCCTTGTCCATCACCACCCCAGGGGTGGTGCACAGAGCTCCTGCAGGTGGCCACTTGATTCTGCCATCTTGAATCCAAGGTGAACACAGGCCCCTGGGTGCATCTGAGTGGCGAGGTCAGGCAGGTGACGTCACAGCCTCTCCTGATAGGTGGTCACCCTGATAGGTGACCAATCCCCCTTTTAGGGCTATATAGGGACCCCCTTGAGGGTGGATTCGAAATGCAAGACTCCACCAGGATTCCTCTGCATCGTTTTCTTTCACCTCTGGCCACTGGAACCACAGCTGGACTCTTCAGGAACTGGCAAGTCTGCAATTTCTGCTACGACCTTGCTGTGCAACATTGTTCCTCCCGCTCCTTCCAGTAACTGCAGCATCTCCCGGCTGTGCATCCTCTGAGGTTGGCAAAACTTCATCCTGCACCAAGAAGCAAGAAGGAATCTCTCTTGGAGTGAAGGAGTCACTCCCCTGCATCTGCAGGCACCAACTGCAACTTCGTCCGGCAGCATGGGTCTGCTCTTCTCTGGAAGATTGTAGATCCTGCATTATAGGTGGTGGTCTGGAGTGGTCCCCTTGGTCCTCTCTGCCAGCTGCCCAACTTGGGATACGGTGAGCCCTTGCCTGTCCTTGCGGGACAGTGCCCCTGTGCTCCGCAACTCTTGCAGCAACCAAGGCTTGTTGTCTTCTGCTCCAAGGGATCTTCAGGCTCCAAGTAGCCCCGGCCTCCAGCACTTCCTCCTGCCGAGCACAGTCTCCTCTCTGGTCCTCCAGCGACGTGTGACTCCTCTTCAGGTGTGCTGACTGGGCCTCACTGCGACTTACTGTGCCCTCCTAGCAGTGGGTTGCTTTTGGGGGCTGCAACTGCTTCTGTTGGCTATCGCGACTGCTGAGGGTCACACCGGACTCCCCTCCTATGGTCAAGTCCCCTAGGCCTTGCTAGTCCTCTTCAGCCTTGCAACTCTTCTTTTGTTCCTCTTGCATTTGCCAAGGCTTGTTGGTGGTTCTCCTGCACCACTGACCATCTGTGACCCGACAACGGTCGTGGGACACCATCTGTACTGCTCCAAGGACCCCTCTTCAGCTCCCAGGCTCCACAGCTGGTCTTCTTCCCCCGTCGACCTGGTTCTTCATCCTCAGACATGGGGGTAGTGACCACTGGAAACTCCATTGTGGACTGGACTCTATCCCCTTCTTTTCAGGTCCTCTTCTACCGGAATCCACCTATGGTTTCTTCTAGTCTGGTCCTGTTCTTGTACAATCCTTTTTCCAAGTCCTCCTGTTAATCCTTGGGAGGACCAGGTACTTACCTCTGCTCTCCTGGTGGCTGGGGGTCACTCTTTTACTCACCTCTTGGGGCTTCTAGTTCCTCCAGCTCCTCTCCACCAACACAACATCCTTGGGTGGGCGACTGTATCTCGCATTCCACTTTCTTAGTATATGGTTTGGCCCTCCCCTACGGCCCTCACTATTTTGACTAAGTATTACCAGTGCTTGTGGTTTCTATGCTCATTGTTGGTTGCTATTGTGTCTATAATTAGTGTGTACTTACCTCCATTTGTGGGGCACTGCCTATAAGTATTCTAGTGTTGTGTTACTATAATGAAGTACCTTTATTTTTGTAACACTGAGTGTTTTCTTTCATGTGTGTAAGTGCTGTGTGATGATAAGAGTTATTGCATGAGCTTTGCCTGTCTCCAGGATAAGTCTTGGCTGAGAGCCTGGCTTCCTAGACACTGTCTACACCTCACTAATGGGGGATACCTGGAGCTAGTATAAGGTGATAACACCGTAGGTGCTCACCACACACCAGGCCAGCTTCTCACCACACACCAGGCCAGCTTCTCACCACACACCAGGCCAGCTTCCTACAGCTGTAATAAAGTATACTTTATTTTTGCAACACTTGTGTGGTTCTTTCTTGAGAGTGAGTTACTGTCTGACTACTGTGGTATGGCACGTACTTTACATGCCTCCTTGCTGCTCACTTCAGCTGCTCGCTTCAGCTACCCCTAGAGAGATTCTGCTATCTGGACACCTATTCACTATCACTAAGGGTAGCCTGGACGCAGTTTAGGGCACCACACCATAGGTGTACACCATAAATTGAGCCACCCTCCTACGGGTGCATCTTCAGACATGTCAACGTAGAGATCAGTTTCCTCACCTGGATCGTGATAAGTAATATTCACTGAGGTAAATCGCAGGCAGAGTGGCCTATTACTGAGCTGCTCCTTCCTTTATTTTTAATGCACAATAACAGATGGAATTTGCTAGAACAATCCAAGAAATGCACCTTGTTTGCCATTCAATGTTTAGTTGTAGACAGTAACATCTAATGTAGTGAAAAACAGACACCCAAATGCAAGCATACTCCTGCAACCTCTCTCATGGTGAAATGTAACAAACCATGTCTCATGTTTTACAGGCAAATTCTCCGGGACCACAACTGCCTCCCGACGCTGCTCCAGCACCTGAAGTCCCATAGCCTGACCATCGTGAGTAACGCCTGCGGAACCCTGTGGAACCTGTCCGCCCGCAGCCCCACGGACCAGGAGCTGCTCTGGGACCTGGGAGGCGTCAGCATGCTGCGCAACCTCATCCACTCCAAGCACAAGATGATCGCCATGGGCAGCGCAGCCGCGCTCAGGAACCTTCTCACCCACCGCCCCCTCAAGTACAAGGATGCTGCAGTTATCTCCCCCGGCTCCTGCATGCCCTCTCTCTACATGCGGAAACAGAAGGCCCTGGAGGCCGAGCTCGATGCCAAACACCTTGCAGAGACTTTTGAGACCCTGGAGAAGCAGGGCTTGAAAGGCCAAGTCCTGAAGAAGCCGCTCAGGCACATGGAGAGCCTGGTGAAAGATTATGCCTCTGACTCGGGCTGTTTTGACGATGATGAGGTGCCTAACGTCTCCTCCTCTGGAGTTGAGACAGGAAACTCTTCTGTGTTGTCCATGTTCTTAAATTCCTCTTTCCTCCAGAGTCAGGCCTTGCCTAGGGCTGTCACTCAGAGAAGAGCCCTTGAGCCTGAGAAAGATGACAACAAGAAGCAGCTGGAGCTAAACAAGCATCCTTCTTCCGAGGATGAAGTCTCCATTGCAGCGGAGAAACTTGCCTCTAAAATCACCAATACTGTGGCCAAGATAGACAAACTGGTGGAGGATATCTCCACCATGCACACTTCTTCAGATGACAGTTTCAGCCTCAGCTCAGAAGACCACTGCATTGACTGGCAATATGGCTCTGATGACATTAACGAAGCCCGGGCCCAATCCTGCTCACCGTGCAGGCTCTCTGACACCAGTGGGCTTGCAAAGCGTGAACGTCTCAGCAGGGCTCACACCCTGCTTCGGCTGAAAACTGCATATACTAGCTTGTCCAACGACAGCTTAAACAGCGGGAGCACAAGCGACGGCTACTGCACCAAGGAGCACATGAAGCCCTGCACCCGTGCGCCCTTCTTAGACTACAAGGACGAGCTAGAGAAGTACCAGAAGCGTCCCAGCAGATTGGACCTTAAACACACGCTGCACAGCAAGATGGAGAAAAGTGACTCATCGCGAACCCAAGACAAGGAGCTCCCTGAACAGGAGAAAGCTGATTTCAAAGACGTTTACGAACAAGCAAAGAAAATAGTTTATTTCCCAAGTTCTCGGAATAGTTGTGATTCTGGAGGGAAAGAACCCCAATGGGAAACAAATCGAAGCGATCAGATGTCTGTCGAACCTCTAGTTCACACCATCAAGCTTTCCCCGTCTTATCAGCATGTTCCTGTAATGGAAAGCATGGCGTCCAGTAACTTAGCTTCCGGGTTAGGGTACTCCAGCAAAAGTTACTATCCAACTCTAACAGGCAGAAAGCAAGCGTGGCTTCCCATCGTGCCTTCACAGCTGTGTGAAAATCTAAGTGTAGTCCCTGAAAAACTGCCCGCTGTCACACCAGCCAGCATGGGACAGGAGACTCCCCACAAATACTCCCTCGAGGGCACCCCCATCTGCTTCTCTAGGTGCAGCTCCCTGTCCTCGATCTCCTCTGCTGACAATATCTTGGATGGTCGCGAGATGGACAGCGAGAACGAGATGGACAGCGAGTCCTCCTTAGACATAAATGAGGTGGAGGGAGGTGAGGGGCACCACTTTCGAACACAGAGGAAAAACACAAAAGAAGAGCCTGGCCTGTCTGAAGGATCCACCGGGACTCCTACAAGCTCCCAGCCAATCGTTATACCTTATCCAAAGCTGGAGAAGATTTTCTTACGAGAAACATCCCCGTGCAGGAATGATGACATGACACCCTCAAGTTCATCAGAGAACTACATACAAGAGACTCCACTTGTCATGAGTCGCTGCAGCTCAGTCAGCTCCTTGGGGAGTTTTGAGAGTCCGTCCATTGCAAGCTCGATCCAGAGTGATCCCTGCAGCGGTATGATAAGCGGAACAGTTAGCCCTAGTGAGCTTCCTGATAGCCCTGGGCAGACTATGCCCCCAAGCAGAAGCAAGACCCCATGCTTTGACCCCTGTGGACACACCGAACGAGAGACCAGTCAATTCAATATACAGTGGGAGAACAATGTGAAAAAATTTATGGAGATCACCGATTTCAAAGAACGTTTCCACATCCCTCCAGATATCGATTCCATGATCTACTTCACCGTGGAGAAACCCACTGAGAATTTCTCGTGTGCATCCAGCCTGAGCGCTCTCCCGCTCCATGAGCACTATATCCAGAAAGATGTGGAGCTAAAGCTAATTCCTCCGTTCCCAGAGAGAGGGCATCTGAACTTTGTGGCCCATGAGAAAAGGGAGGACGGGAGGGAGGACCGGACTGGGGATGTATTAAGACGAACTGAGAGGCATGAGTTGTATTCTGAGGATACTGATATTCTGAAAGAGTGCATCAGCTCTGCTATGCCTGCCCGGCTCCAGAGAATAAAGACCTCACTGCTAACCAGCCTGCCTGGCCAGCCCTCGAACACTCAGACTAAAAAGCCTCTCCACTTGCCAGTTTATATGCTGGTGCCTGCCAACGCCCAGCTAGGGGGACCAAGAGCCATGCGCCCAGAGAAGGAACTTTGTAATGATGACTCCTCCATCACAGACTCAGCAGAGGGAACGCCAGTTAATTTCTCCAGTGGAACTTCCCTCAGCGATGAAACCCTACAGTACCCTCTGAAAGGTGAGTCGGGCCCTGGGCCCCATCCAAGATCAAGAACAGACAGGGATAACAGTGGTCCATCAGCAGTTCACCAAGGAACAAGACATCATCTTACTTCCCACAGAAACGCATCTGTTCCAACAAACAAAGGGCCCAAAGCTGTCACTGCAGCCAAGGGACACAGCATGCAAAGGCACAAAGGGGACACCAGTTCTGCCACCCACGGGAGGACCACTCATACCAGGGATGTCAGAAGCAGCCAGCGTGCACCACCACTCAAGCGTGGTCCTCACTTGGATCTAAACCTCATAAGACACAGTACTGGAGTACAACAAGATGGTGGCCCCCAAGCAACCGAAGACCACCCTCATGGCAACCGTGTATTTCAGTCCATATGCCACACAACACCAACGGAAGAAGCTGTTTATTGCTTCTACGAAAATGACTCTGATGATTTGCTCAAGGTAACAAGGGATTCACCCAGAAAGAGGAAAGAACCCATCAAAGCTCAGAGAAAACCCAGTCGAAATACTTGCCCGGACAAGAAGGAAGCTGCCCAAACACTTAGACAACCTTCCCGTCCAAAAAACAAAATCTCAGCCGCAAAGCTGCAGAACAACTTAATCATAGATGAAACACCACCCTGCTACTCTCTTAGTTCTTCAACAAGCTCCTCAAGTGACCTCGATGGCCACGAAACCTTGGAAAAATCCAAGCTTCAGGCCAAAATGAAAAGGCAGACAGCTACTGCCAGAATGCATGACACAGCAGGCTCCAGGGCCAAAGGTGGGCAATACTCCAACGGTTCATTTGGTCGAAACTCTGGAGAAAAGGTGCTCCCTGAATACAACAGCTCCACAGTACTGAAGAAGAGGAGGCATTCAGCCAGGAGGAGAAATGCAGAGCGCAAGCAGAAGCAGCATAGCAGCACCAGCCTGAGTCAGAAGGCTGTCAAGGAGTGTGCACGCAAGGGTGAGCCCGAGCCGGAAGAGGACACACTGTCCGACAGAGCATCCGATCTGGACAGCGTGCAGTGGAAGGCAATTCAGGAGGGAGCCGACTCCATTGTGACCTGGTTGCATCAGGCATCTGCTTCTCTGTCCAAGGAGCATTCTTCTGAGTCAGATTCCATCTTGTCCTTCGTGTCTGGAATGTCCATGGGTTCCACGCTGCAGCATTCTCTTGAAAGGAAACCAAACAACCACCAAAGGAAAGATGGAATCTCTGTTGTAAAGAAAGATCGTACTAGGTCACTGCAAGATAGAAAGAAATTGCAAGAGTTGAGACAGACGACAGGCAAGATAAACAAATCCTGTGCACCAGGTGGTCCACAGAAGGCCAGTTCTAACACCCCAGTGGTTTTTAGAGGCAGAACTGTTATCTACATACCAAGTGCGGACAAATCTTCTCCCACGTCTTCATCTACCACAAAGAAGGTGGGTGAGAAAGTTATTGCCACCCCCAAGTGTTCCTCCCAGATTCAACCTAGGTCTCGGAGCTTACACAGACCAGCAGCATCAGCAGATATAACTGACCTCAGCTTACCCAAAAGAAGTGCCACCCCTCCAGCAAGAATGCCTGCAGGACCCTCCTCAGGGTCTTCAAGGAACTCTACCCCACGTCGGCAACCGCAGAAGAAACTGCCATCTCCTTCACAGTCAACTAATAAACAGCTGGTAGGTCAAAGGACACAGACCGCTCTGAGTCAGCCGGTTCCAAATTCAAAACCAACAAGCAAGTCATCATCTCCCAACAACAAGACGCAGAAGTCTCCTGTTCGGATCCCCTTCATGCAAAAGCCAGTCCCCAGAGGTATCCCTGTAAGGGCGATGACTGCGGCCAATGCAGGGTCTGTGAATGATATCAGGCAAGGCCTAGGTGGGCCACGGTCATTCCAGGCCAACAGGCTCAACTTGATGAGGATGTCATCCGCGAGGTCGAGCAGCAGCGAGTCAGACAGGTCTGGGTTCTTGAGGCAGCTGACATTCATCAAAGAATCTTCCAACCTGCTCATGCACCACAGATCAGATGGCTCCACTCCAGGGTCCCGGTCCCCCTTAGCACAAAGGGGATCACCCCGGAGGACGGTACAGTCTAAGCTGCCAGCAGTATTCCTATGCTCCTCCAGGTGTGAGGAGCTCAAAGTACAGACACCCACTGGACGCAGTCAGACGCCACCAGTGGCCAAGGCAATGCCACTTGTCAAGACTCACCGAGGGGAGAGGCCCCCTAGGAGGACAAGCTCAGAGAGCCCATCTAGGCTACCCATAAAATCCAGCTTCTCCCAAGCAGAGACTTTCAAAAGACATTACTCTTCTCCTCAGATCAACATCAGCCGAAGGTCCAGTAGTCCTGCTTCTAACCTGTCCTCCTGCTCGGAGTCCTGCGGGAAGAGCAGAAGTGAGGAAAGGCCAAGCCGCCTACAACCACAGAGAACTGAGCCAGATGGCCAGGATCAGGGCCAGCCAATGGCACTAAGAAAGGGCACCTGGAAACGGATCAGAGATGAAGACATTCCACAGATTTTGAAGAGTACCCTTCCCTCCTCAGCGCTCCCCCTCGTGGAGAGCTTGGTAGAGGACGATGCCTCACTTTCTCTTGCCGAGGTCCAGAGGAAGACCAGCGATGCCGTGGTACAGACAGAGGACATTGCCATTTCTAAAACCAATTCTAGTACATCACCTACCCTGGAGAATGTACAGGTCCAATCCCACTGCGAGGCAGAAAGAGCATTCAACCGGCATGTGGGCTCCAGTGTTATCCAAGGTGTCCCATTCTATGGCAGAGATCAAACTAAGAGTGTCCCAGCCATCGCCTTTGCCCATGAAAGCCCCTCTAGCACCCTGGGGAACTTTCTGCCCAGCAGACACAGCTCCCCCAGCAAGGCCATGCGGGTGACTCCCTTCAACTACACCCCAAGCCCTATTCTGGCCCAGGCAGTGAGTGAAAAACCAGTGGAAAAACTGCATGCTGAGTGACACTGAAATCTATAGTTGATAGGGGCATCGCAAACTAAGAATGGGATAAGACTCCTCCTTCTATAAGCCAAACATTGTTTTGCAAAGTAAAGTCAGGCACTAACTTCTAGGAGGTGATTGGAGGAAAGGGGCCTCTGAGTTACTCTTGGTTCCTTTCCCCAGTGTGCCTGTCCACTCTGGAGCACTTCTGGAGCTCCTGGACTGTTGATGACAGCCAGGGCTCAAGCCTACCCACTACAATTCTTTTCTAATTGTGCCAAGCGGATTTTGAGATGTGTAAAAGCCCAAGTGGTTGCATGAGTTAAGAGGAATCAATAAACTCGGGCCACATACTGTGTCACTTTTTGCTTTGTGAGGGACTGCGTAATGCCAAGCTACGAACTATGCCACATTTCGCTTTGTGAGGGACTGCGTAATGCCAGGCCACAAACTATGCCACATTTCGCTTTGTGAGGGAGTGCGTAATGCCAGGTCACGAATAATGCCACATTTTCCTTTGTGAGGGACTGTGTAACGCCAGGTCACGAACTATGCCACATTTCGCTTCGTGAGGAACTGCGAAATGCCAGGTCACAAACTATGCCACATTTCAATTTGTGAGGGACATCAGGTCATGTACCATGCCACCTTTTGCTTCGTGAGGAGCTGCGTAACCCCACGTCCACCAGACACCAATGCTCTCTGCTTCCTGCACTTTGAAGAAAATAGCTGCCACCTGTGTTCACTAGACACTTTTTTCCTTCTTGCTAAAACTGCATGGGACCCTCAAACGCCAATAGGAGATGTGAAGAGCTTCAGCTGCTGGGTTCCAGATTGGGGCTTGATGTGCGAAGGTGCAGCTGTGAGAAGAGTGCAGAGCCAAGGTCGGGCCCATCTGCACAAGTATATACAATGAGCCTAATGACTTTACTGCACTAAAGTACTGCACCGAGACTTGTACCCCTGGAGGAAAGGCATGGCCTTCCCTCCTCCCCATCCTCAGTGGTGGCTGTTCAGGCGGTTTGGCTGCTCACATGAGATCTTGCTCACTTGGGCTGTGGTGGGAGCAGCTGCTCACTGGGGTATGTGGAGGTCTGTAAGGAGTGCTCCTCAAACTTTCTGTAATGTTCTGTGAAGCAGCTGCTCACTGGGGTATGTGGAGGTCTGTAAGGAGTGCTTCTCAAACTTTCTTTAATGTTCTGTGAAGCAGCTGCTCACGGGGTATGTGGAGGTCTGTAAGGAGTGCTCCTCAAACTTTCTTTAATGTTCTGTGAAGCAGCTGCTCGCCTGGGCTCTGACATCTCATCTTGTGGCTGGAGAGACTTGTGTCCCCCAGTACTTTATAGTTTCTTTCCTGGGAGGAGGCTGCTCACCTGGGAGTGGGTGTGGAGGGGTTTCAATCCTGCATTAATATTCTTGTGGTCAGCTGTACACATACAGACTTATGAACAGAATGGCTCACATACCAATGTTCAAAATACTGCTTCAGGCACAACCTTCATCTATATACTGCAACATGTATAGCCATATACAAGCCCTGAGGACCCTTCTGGGGATCTGAGGATAAGCGAGGCTGGAGGGGACCCGGTACCACATGGATCGTCACAAGGGCAGGGGCACCCTAGAGGCACTGTCCTTCACATGGCTGCAGGGGACCCCAAGAGCACAGGGCACCCAGTGGGACCCAAGGCGCCCTTGTAGGCTGAAGGGAACTATTCTCTTGGACTTTGTTTGGAAAAAAAAGAAATCAACTTAGCGGTTTAAAGACTTCAGTACAAGACCTGATCATTGCAACTGTGACCCCTTTTCTGTCCCTCCTTTCTACAGCGCTCCTCCAACTGGTGCTCATTCCTCCATCCTCAGACCCTCTCCATCCACCCTCCTGCCTCAGTCCCTTCTTCCTGTGTCCTTGTCTCTATGGCCTCTTCTTCCTCTCAGTCCCCTCCTTTTATGTCCCTTTCACTTCCTGACTTTCCTTCCTCTGACCCTCCATCTACTGATCCTCCTGCCTCCGACCCTCCATCTACTGATCCTTCTGCCTCTGACCCTACATCTATTGATACTCCTGCCTCTGACCCTACATCTACTGATCCTTCTGCCTCTGACCCTACATCTATTGATACTCCTGCCTCTGACCCTATATCTACTGATCCTCCTGCCTCTGACCCTACATCTACTGATCCCCCTGCCTCTGACCCTATACTGATCCTTCTACCTCTGAACCTACATCTACTGATCCTCCTGCCTCTGACCCTACATCTACTGATCCTCCTGCCTCTGACCCTACATCTACTGATCCTCCTGCCTCTGACCCTACATGTACTGATCCCCCTGCCTCTGAACTTACATCTACTGATCCTCCCATCTCTGAACCCACATCTACTGATCCTCCTGCCACGGACCCTACATCTACTGATCCTCCTGCCTCTAGCCCTACATCTACTGATCCTTCTGCCTTTAGCCCTACATCTACTGATCCTCTGACCCTACACCTACTGATCCTCCTGCCTCTGACCCCACATCTACTGATCCTTCTGCCTCTGACCCTACATCTACTGATCCTCCTGCCTCTGACCCTACATCTACTGATCCTTTGGCCCTACATCTACTGATCCTCCTGCCTCTTACCCTACATCTACTGATCCTCCTGCCTCTGACCCTACATCTACTCATCCTCCTGCCACTGGCCCTACATCTACTGATCCTCCTGCCTCTAGCCCTACATCTACTGATCCTCCTGCCCCTAGCCCTACATCTACTGATCCTCCTGCCTCTGACCCTACATCTACTCATCCTCCTGCCACTGGCCCTACATCTACTCATCCTCCTGCCTCTGGCCCTACATCTACTGATCCTCCTGCCCCTAGCCCTACATCTACTGATCCTCCTGCGTCTGACCCTACATCTACTGACCCTCCTGCCTCTGTACCAGCTGCCTCACTCGCTTCTTTTTGTCCCTCATCCTTCCAGCCTCTGTCCACTTTCTCTGATCCTGCATCTACTGATCCTCCTGCCTCTGACCCTACATCTACTGATCCTTCTGCCTCTGACCCTACATCTACTGATCCCCCTGCCTCTGACCCTACATCTACTGATCCTCCTGCCTCCAGCCTCTGACCCTACATCTACTGATCCTCCTGCCTCTGACCCTACATCTACTCATCCTCCTGCCACTGGCCCTACATCTACTGATCCTCCTGCCTCTGGCCCTACATCTACTGATCCTCCTGCCCCTAGCCCTACATCTACTGATTCTCCTGCCTCTGACCCTACATCTACTGACCCTCCTGCCTCTGTACCAGCTGCCTCACTCGCTTCTTTTTATGTCCCTCATCCTTCCAGCCTCTGTCCACTTTCTCTGATCCTACATCTACTGATCCCCCTGCCTCTGACCCTACATCTACTGATCCTCCTGCCTCTGGCCCTACATCTACCGATCCTCCTGCCTCTGGCCCTACATCTACTGATCCTCCTGCCTCTAGCCCTACATCTACTGATCCTCCTGCCTCTGACCCCACATCTACTGATCCTCCTGCCTCTAGCCCTACATCTACTGATCCTCCAGCCTTTGACCCTACATCTAATGATCCTCCTGCCTCTAGCCCTACATCTACTGATCCTTCTGCCTCTAGCCCTACATCTACTGATCCTCCTACCTCTGACCCTACATCTACTGATCCCCCTGCCTCTGACCCTACATCTACTGATCCTCTGGCCCTACATCTACTGATCCTCCTGCCTCTGGCCATACATCTACTGATCCTCCTGCCTCTGACCCTACATCTACTGATCCTCCTGCCTCTGGCCCTACATCTACTGATCCTCCTGCCTTTGACCCCACATCTGACCCTCCTGCCTCTGTACCAGCTGCCTCACTTGCTTCTTTTTATGTCCCTCATCCTTCCAGCCTCTGTCCATTTCCTCTGATCCTACACCTACTGATCATCCTGCCTCTGACCCTACATCTACTGATCCTCCTGCCTCTGGCCCTACAGCTACTGATCCTTCTGCCTCTGACCCTACATCTACTGATCCTCCTGCCTCTAACCCTACAACAACTGATCCATCTGCCTCTGACCCTACATCTACTGATCCTCCTGCTTCTTACCCTACATCTACTGATCATCCTGCCTCTAGCCCTACATCTACTGACCCCCCCTGCCTCTGACCCTACATCTACTGATCCTCTGGCCCTGCATCTACTGATCCTCCTGCCTCTGGCCATACATCTACTGATCCTCCTGCCTCTGGCCCTACATCTACTGATCCTCCTGCCTTTGACCCCACATCTGATCCTCCTGCCTCTGTACCAGCTGCCTCACTCGCTTCTTTTTATGTCCCTCATCCTTCCAGCCTCTGTCCATTTCCTCTGATCCTACATCTACTGATCATCCTGCCTCTGACCCTACATCTACTGATCCTCCTACCTCTGGCCCTACAGCTATTGATCCTTATGCCTCTGACCCTACATCTACTGATCCTCCTGCCTCTGGCCCTACATTTACTGATCCTCCTGCCTTTGACCCTACATCTACTGACCCTCCTGCCTCTGTACCAGCTGCCTCACTCGCTTCTTTTTATGTCCCTCATTCTTCCAGCCTCTGTCCATTTCCTCTGATCCTACATCTACTGATCCTCCTACCCCTGACCCTACATCTACTGATCCCCCTGCCTCTGACCCTACATCTACTGATCCTCTGCCCGACTTCTACTGATCCTCCTGCCTCTGGCCCGACTTCTACTGATCCTCCTGCCTCAGGCCCTACATCTACTGATCCTCCTGCCTCTGTCCCTACATCTACTGATCCTCCTGCCTCTGGCCCTACATCTACTGATCCTCCTGCCTCTGACCCTACATCTACTGATCCTCCTGCTTCTGCCACTCCTTCAGTGATTCCCTCCTAGTCCCTCCTGCCTCGGCCCCCCTCTTCCACACTCTGTACTTTCTCCACTACAAGTTTATGTCCCTTTGGCGTCTTATCTTTCTCTGTTGCTTTGTCTTCATCTCTCCCTGTACCTCTCATTTGTCTCTCTTCACTGAGCAGTCTATATCTTCCATGCTCTTTTTCTGCCTCTTTCTTTTTGCCCCACCTGTCGCTTCCCAGTTCAACTTTCTCTCTCCCTGTCTGTCTCTATTTGATTATACAAAGAGAGTACCCTGTTCCTATAGAAAGGTGCACAAGCTCAAGAAGAGGCACTTCTATTAGAAGCAAGGGCCCTCACATCCCGTGGATGTCATGCTTCATCATAGGGCCAGCTCCTTGTCAGGCCGGGGCTGCAATGCCTGACGGGTCCCACAGAGGGGCACTTTGCCAGAGATCTTTTAGAATCAAAAGAATATGCTGTGGTAGTAGTAGGAGTATATTCACGCCTACCCTCAAAAGAAAGCTGGAGAACAAAGAGAAGATTAAAATTAGCTCTGAAGTCTCCAAACAACTCATTTAATTGGTATAGAGACTCTAGGTCAACATTGAAAACAAGGGGGAGTGGGAAAGGAGTGAGGTTCCACCACTCTGCAACCAACAACAGACTAACCAGGGAAACTATCCCTGTTGCTGATGAACACGGTCAACATGTTTCGTGCCCTGGGTGTCTCTACAGATCATGTTGCGCTTCGTCAGGACCGTAAAACTAAGACTCCTAAGCTTTCAATATACACCTAAATCATATCAGGGAAGCAAAAGGAAGGACTGGTTACATAAAAGGCTATCATAATCTATAGTCTATGTAGGGGAACCCTCCCTCATTAGGGATTAGGCTCCTTAGGATACAGCGGACCTTTAGACTAACGTCGTATTCGTATGACGCTGTCTCACGCTGTAGACCTACCCAGCGGCTGCAATTCCGGAAGTGTCTCTATTTGATCCCTATCCTTCTAGCTTTTAGTGGCAACAGTTCATAATGCAGGGAAAGGGACCTTCTTCTGGCCATCCCAAGAAAATGTGCAAATGTGGTACTCTAGTTTACATCCATGAAGTATTTTCCTTACCTGTGAACCTTGACCCCAGGTTCTCACATGCATTCAATCTGTTCTGAACTCCATAAGAGGTCAGTGGACAACACTGACACTAAAGAGGGCGCTGCCACACCCCCATCTGCCCCTTGAGGTACGATCCTCTGCAACCTGAGAGTTTCATCTTTATTTTCCCACCAGATCTGGTCCTCAAGGTCTTTACAGGGTCTCCAGGTGGTGCTGCTTGTCTGGCCTCTCTTTCAAGGTCTTGTGCTGGTTCCTATGGTTTTGGAGGCTCTTTTGGAAGGACAAAGAAGTCACAGTCTCCTGGCACTCAGTGCTGTACAAGTAGTGGTGACACTGTGGAGCTCCCAGCTGACCTTACCGACTTCACAAACTATGAACTGGTGCCTATCTTACGGTGCCCCTCAGCAATGTAAGACCATGCTGTCATCACTCAATTACAAACTTATACACCAGTCTGCCATCTCCTGCTCCAGCTGCTGCGCACCATGCCTGGGTGCAGAATCAGTAAACACCCCTCTCACGGATGACATCAGAGCAAAGATTTACAGCAACAGTGTGACTGCTCTTCAACAATGTCGGCTCCTCAATTCTGAGAAGGTTTCACCATTTTAGTTTCCATGGTGTCTTGTGGTGCGTTAAATCTTTGTCTAACCGAACTTTGGTAGTTGCATCTCACAACCTTTCAGTGCAGCCTACCCCTCTTAGGACAGGAGTCTTGCGGTGTGCTTCAAGGAGCTGCTGTGCCTACATTATTCTTCACCACATGTATACAACAGGTTGCGCTCTTCGAGTACTTCTGAAGACACTCAATCTTAGGTCAGGATTTGGCCCTCCTCCTAGGGACTAGCTAGAAGGAGCGATTGAATACTAGAAGATTTCCACTAAGAAGACCGAAAGCGTGGTGGTTGGAGGCCAAATCTCTGTCGGGCCTGCTGATATCGCGCTGCCAGCTCCGTGAAGGCTCCCTTACTCTGATCTTCAAAGTCTTCACCTTTGAAGTGGACAGACAACTGATCGAGGCTCACCAGATTTAGATGTCATTAAAACAAGCTCCTTTCATCTCTGCACCATCAAGAAGTCCAGGCAGCAATGGCTTCCATCCTGCCCTTCACAGATCAACAGCGTATCTAAAAGAATCTGCAACTGCACAAGTACGCTGTGCCTGGTCCATTCATCACCTCAGGATCAAGTATTCCCAGTCAATCATCTTCTCACAGCTGCCTGTTCTGGAAAAGGTTACATGTACATCAATGTACAGTTCGTGGCCTCACTCAAGTTATTTGTGCACATTCTTCCTTCCACTTCTCCCTCCAGTTCTCATCCACTGTATTGATGGCCCTAGACCTTCAGGAGGGCACCGGGACTTTTCTTTCTCGATCTAACTCAGGAGTTAAACCCCGTTTGTTGTCTGTGTTCTCTTAAGATGGTTCCTATCTTTTACTGCCAAAAGCCTTCTCTGGTATTGATTTCCAGAACTCTGGCAAATCTTCCCACTTTACCCGAACACAGACTCTCCTTCTGCAGTGGCTTAGGGGGGAATACACTGGGCCACATTTAATTAAGTTTGCTCAGGCGGCTGCATGCCACAATGCAATGCAGCGCTAAGCATGCAGGCCTTACAAAATGTAAAAGGTAGGTAAATTGATGCTATCCTTGTATCATACCCCTGCCCATGCAAAACGTTACAAATGATAGGCCTTTCTTTGCACAGACTGAGCAGGCACTTTGTATTTTCACAAAGTGGAAACTCCATTTGCACTGGTGCAGAGGGGACAGTGATTGCACAGACCATGAAAATACCCTTCCTTTGCATCTACACAGATTGGATATTTTGCTTGCATCAGTACAGAGTGGGCAATGCTTGTGCAGACGCCTCGTTTCCACTGGCGCAGAGTGGACATGGTGACCATCGACCCTTCCTTTGTATATTCACGGAGTGGACATTCAGCTTGTACCACTACAGAGTGGACAATGTTTGTGCAGACCTTTGACTCGGAGATATTGGTTGCACAGACCTACTCCTTTTGCAGTGGTACAGAGTGGACATTGTTTGCACAGACCTCGAGTGGACGCCTCGCTTGCACAGACCCCGAGTGGACGCTTCGCTTGCACAGACCCCGAGTGGACGCTTCGCTTGCACAGACCCCGAGTGGATGCTTCGCTTGCACAGACCCCGAGAGGATGCTTCACTTGCACGGACCCAGAGCGGACACTTCGCTTGCACAGACCTCATGCAAACACTTCCCTTGCACAGACCTCATGCAAACACTTCCCTTGCACAGACCTCATTCAAACACTTCGCTTGCACAGACCTCAAGCGAACACTGCGCTTGCAAAGACCCCGAGTGGACGCTTCGCTTGCACAAACCCCGAGAGGATGCTTCACTTGCACGGACCCAGAGCGGACACTTCGCTTGCACAGACCTCATGCAAACACTTTGCTTGCACAGAACTCGAGCGAATGCTTCGCTTGCACAGACCTCGAGCGGACGCTTCGCTTGCACGGACCCCGAGCGGACGCTTCGCTTGCACGGACCCCGAGCGGACCCTTCACTTGCACAGACCCCGAGCGGACCCTTCACTTGCACGGACCTCGAGCGGACGCTTTGCTTGCACGGAACCCGAGGGGACGCTTCACTTGCACGTACCCCGAGCAGACAATTTGCTTGCACAGACTCCAAGCGGACACTTCGCTTGCACATACCTCGAGCGGACACTTCGCTTGCACAGACCATGAAGGGAAACTTCGCTTGCACAGACCTCGAGCAAACACTGTGCTTGCAAAGACCCCGAGTGGACACTTTGCTTGCACAGACCCCAAGTGGACGCTTCGCTTGCACAGACCCGGAGCGGACCCTCGCTTGCACGGACCCGGAGCGGACACTTCGCTTGCACAGACCTCGAGCGGACACTTAGCTTGCACAGACCTCGAGCGGACACTTCGCTTGCACAGACATCGAGCTGACACTTCGCTTGCACAGACCTCGAGCGAACACTTCGCTTGCACAGACCTCGAGCGAACACTTCGCTTGCACAGACCCCGACCAGACAGTTCGCTTGCACAGACCTCGAGTGGACACTGCGCTTGCACAGACCCCGAGCAGACACTTCGCTTAAACAGACCCCAAGCAGACACTTCGCTTGCACAGACCCCAAGCGGATACTACGATGGCACCAACGCAGGATGGACACTGCAGTTGCATTGAGCAGATGTTCTGTTCGCACAAACCACTCGGGACCTTCAGTTTGCACAGGCTCGGAAGGGAGTGCGCAATGTGCAGAAGCTTTGTGTGTGCACTGAACCTCTGGTGGGCCTGCGCTGCTTGGTGAGGAGCTGCCATGTAGATCTCTGTGGGTGCCCCTGGGGCCTGGATCATGAATGTGAGTGAGAGGTAGAGAGAATCCTCTGTCCCTTTGAATCGGTCCTTGCAGTTTGTCTACCGCCTGCCACTGTAAGTCCTTCCTGTGTATCCCTCAATAAGTCCCCACTGCTTCTAGCCTCCCTGGCTGTTCCCTCCACCTCACTCTCTCAACTCTAGGCCTGTCGTGCCTGCCCCTCACCCCCCTCGTCACACCAGTCCCCCATGCTTCCATCCCTCTATGTTCTCTACTCTGCCATTCGGGCTCCTTCATTTGGACTGACTGCCTTCCTCTCCTCTGTCCCTGCTCTGTAATCTCTCCTTCCTTCGTCACTCTTGATCTGCCCTCCGTAGTACATCTGTCTAGACTTCCTGTCTTCCACCTCTCCCTCCATCACTTCTGCCCCTGCCCATCTTGCTTATTTCCTTTGCCCTTCCTTCTGGTCCTCATCCCTCTCTCCGCCCAACCTGCCCATCATATTCCCCTGTCCTTCCATGGTCACTCATTGCCCTTTCCCACCTCTCCCTGTCTTTCCCGTCTCTCCCTCGGTCCGTTCTTCATTCCCTCCCATTTCTTTCCCAGATTCTGCCACCTCATGCCTTGTTCCTGTCCTTCTCGTTCCCTTTCTTCCTTCCTCCTCACCCTCTGCTTCCCCTTCCTTCCTTTAACCCTTTTCCCTTCTGCTGCCCATCTCCTGTCTCCATCCTTTCCCCCATCTTCTTCTCACTGACCCTCTCTCCTCTCACACACCGGTGTCTCGTCTTCTTTTCTCACTCCATCCTCCTCCCTCAGGCCCGCCCCCCCCTCCCTGCCGTCCTTGTTTTCTCTTATTTCCTACACAAATCAATGCCCACACAATATAAAACACACCATCAATCTATTATACCCTCCTAAAAATTCCACCGGCTAGCAGAGTTTCAACATTGTGCAGAGACTTTCTAAAATCGACTGACGCTTGCTCTGAATCAGTGTCACACTTTCTGAAAGCGGAGCTACATCGAGACACCCTGGGGATCCTGCCTGTGGACGGCTGAGTAACAGAGGACATGTTCTATCGGACTTTTCATTAACATAATTACAGTACTTTGTATCTACAATGAGCTCCTTGTTTTTATGTAAAGGCTCCAAGCCGAACCCGCCCATCAACAAACACATTTCTGGGACCTCTAATTCTTTCAAGTAATAGAATTCAAGGAAACAAGAATATTTACAAATCTTTGCAAATTGCTAATATAATTGTGAGTGTTTGACTATGAATAGTTCTTCGAAGCTAGTACAGGTACAGAGTGAAAGTCGAACTGGGATTCAATCATCTCGTTATAAAAATTAGATGTATAAAAAGCACCACACTTCCATTTGGTTCCCAGGTGCCTCAAATTCACTTCACAAAACAGTTTAAAGACACTTCCCTGGTAGGCTGACTTTTCTTCTACCAAACTAGGACTAAGAAATGAAGCCTGCCCTTTGCCATGTCTTTGTAATGCAGACCTCCCAGTCCTGACACTGTCCTAATAACTCAATACCTGCTGCCATCGGCAGGGCTAGAACTGTGTCCAACAAGCCTCTCTTCACATCAATTACATGTTGAAGTAACGTCTGAAAAGGCTGCTGAGCTTCTACAGAGCATCATCGGTGCAGTTCTCTGTTAAGAAGCCTTCATTAATGATTGCAAAGTACAACCTCACACAGCCTATGGAGGCGACAAGGCCCAGTCCTACCCAAGGTTACACGCTCGGCCAAGGCCTCTCCCTGGCAATACCATCACGAGCTCTGGGAGAAACGCCAAATACACCCCAGGTACTTCTCCTGATCCACTGTACTCCATCCACAATCACTCTCTTCGACTAATACACCCTCAGGTACTTCTCCTGATCCACTGTACTCCATCCACAATCACTCTCTTCGACTAATACACCCTCAGGTACTTCTCCTGATCCACTGTACTCCATCCACAATCACTCTCTTCGACTAATACACCCTCAGGTACTTCTCCTGATCCACTGTACTCCATCCACAATCACTCTCTTCGACTAATACACCCCAGCTACTTCTCCGGATCCACTGTACTCCATCCACAATCACTCTCTTCGACTAATACACCCTCAGGTACTTCTCCTGATCCACTGTACTCCATTCACAATCACTCTCTTCGACTAATACACCCCAGCTACTTCTCCTGATCCACTGTACTCCATCCACAATCACTCTCTTCGACTAATACACCCTCAGGTACTTCTCCTGATCCACTGTACTCCATTCACAATCACTCTCTTCGACTAATACACCCCAGCTACTTCTCCGGATCCACTGTACTCCATCCACAATCACTCTCTTCGACTAATACACCCTCAGGTACTTCTCCTGATCCACTGTACTGTATCCACAATCACTCTCTTCGACTAATACACCCTCAGGTACTTCTCCTGATCCACTGTACTCCATTCACAATCACTCTCTTCGACTAATACACCCCATCTACTTCTCCGGATCCACTGTACTCCATCCACAATCACTCTCTTCGACTAATACACCCTCAGGTACTTCTCCTGATCCACTGTACTACATTCACAATCACTCTCTTCGACTAATACACCCCAGCTACTTCTCCGGATCCACTGTACTCCATCCACAATCACTCTCTTCGACTAATACACCCTCAGGTACTTCTCCTGATCCACTGTACTCCATTCACAATCACTCTCTTCGACTAATACACCCTCAGGTACTTCTCCTGATCCACTGTACTCCATTCACAATCACTCTCTTCGACTAATACACCCCAGCTACTTCTCCGGATCCACTGTACTCCATCCACAATCACTCTCTTCGACTAATACACCCTCAGGTACTTCTCCTGATCCACTGTACTCCATTCACAATCACTCTCTTCGACTAATACACCCCAGCTACTTCTCCGGATCCACTGTACTCCATCCACAATCACTCTCTTCGACTAATACACCCTCAGGTACTTCTCCTGATCCACTGTACTCCATTCACAATCACTCTCTTCGACTAATACACCCTCAGGTACTTCTCCTGATCCACTGTACTCCATCCACAATCACTCTCTTCGACTAATACACCCTCAGGTACTTCTCCTGATCCACTGTACTCCATTCACAATCACTCTCTTCGACTAATACACCCTCAGGTACTTCTCCTGATCCACTGTACTCCATTCACAATCACTCTCTTCGACTAATACACCCCAGCTACTTCTCCGGATCCACTGTACTCCATCCACAATCACTCTCTTCGACTAATACACCCTCAGGTACTTCTCCTGATCCACTGTACTCCATTCACAATCACTCTCTTCGACTAATACACCCCAGCTACTTCTCCTGATCCACTGTACTCCATCCACAATCACTCTCTTCGACTAATACACCCTCAGGTACTTCTCCTGATCCACTGTACTCCATTCACAATCACTCTCTTCGACTAATACACCCCAGCTACTTCTCCGGATCCACTGTACTCCATCCACAATCACTCTCTTCGACTAATACACCCTCAGGTACTTCTCCTGATCCACTGTACTCCATCCACAATCACTCTCTTCGACTAATACACCCTCAGGTACTTCTCCTGATCCACTGTACTCCATTCACAATCACTCTCTTCGACTAATACACCCCAGCTACTTCTCCGGATCCACTGTACTCCATCCACAATCACTCTCTTCGACTAATACACCCTCAGGTACTTCTCCTGATCCACTGTACTCCATTCACAATCACTCTCTTCGACTAATACACCCCAGCTACTTCTCCGGATCCACTGTACTCCATTCACAATCACTCTCTTCGACTAATACACCCCAGCTACTTCTCCGGATCCACTGTACTCCATCCACAATCACTCTCTTCGACTAATACACCCTCAGGTACTTCTCCTGATCCACTGTACTCCATTCACAATCATTCTCTTCGACTAATACACCCTCAGGTACTTCTCCTGATCCACTGTACTCCATCCACAATCACTCTCTTCGACTAATACACCCTTAGGTACTTCTCCTGATCCACTGTACTCCATTCACAATCACTCTCTTCGACTAATACACCCTCAGGTACTTCTGATCCATTTTACTCCATTCACAATTACTCTCCTCAAAAAATACACCCCAGCTACTTCTTCTGATCCACTGTACTCCAGTCGCCATTACTCTCTTCAACTAATACACCCTCAGGTACTTCTCTTGATCCACTGTACTCCATTCACAATTACTCTCTTCAACTAATACACCCCAGGTACTTCTCCTGATCCACTGTACTCCATCCACAATTACTCTCTTTGACAAATACACCCTCAGGTACTTCTCCTGATCCACTGTACTCCATCCACAATTACTCTCTTTGACAAATACACCCTAGGTACGTATCCCTGTTTCACTGTACTCTAGTCACTATTACTCTCTTCAACAAATACACCCCAGGTACTTCTCTTGTTCCAATGTACTCTAGTCACTATTACTCTCTTCAACAAATACACCCCAGGTACTTCTCTTGTTCCAATGTACTCTAGTCACTATTACTCTGTTTGACAAATACAGCCCAGGTACATCTCTCGTTTCACTGTACTCCATTCACAATTACGCTCTTTGACAATTATACCTTCCTATGTCCGTCTCAGGTCTCTCTTCTTTACGTCCTTTTTCTTTTAGTGTCCTTCTCCACATGTCCCTCTGGACATTTTCCTGTGAACCTCTTGCTCTCCTTCCTGTGCTGCTGTCTCCCTCCTCCAATCCTCTCTCTCCTCCTCCTTACCTGCTGTCTCTCCTCGCTCAGTCCCTCTTTCCTACACCCTTCCTTCCTTTCCTCTCATTTTCTTTTTTACCGTTTCCTCCTACCAGTGCCTGTTTTCTCTGCCCCTCTCTTCATTGCTCCGCTCTCTATTTTTATTTCCTCCTCTCTACCTTGTGCTTTGGCATCTCTGCTGCCTGCCCCTCTTTCCACATCCCTTCTTCCCTTCCTGTCCCCAGCATGTTCTGTGACCGCCTCCTCCTTTCCTGCCTCTCCTCCTCTCTGCCTCTGGCCTCCTTGCCCCACTTATCTTCCTCCTTTCCTGTCACTGACTGTCACACCTTTCTCTGTTCCTCTGCCTCCGTCCCTTTTCTCTCTCTCTGCCTCTAGGCTTTCTGCCATGATACTTGGTATCTGAACTCCTTCCAACATCCCTTCCCCTTCCACTATATTTCCCCTCCAGAGAGTTAACCTTTTCCCTTCCTCTTTCGCCTCCAATATGTGCCCCTCATATTCCCTGCCTGCTGCACCTTTTTCCTCTGTCCGCCTCCCCCAGCCTTGCTCACCTGCCTCCAGTCCAGCTATAGTCGCTGTCCCTATAGACAGCTGGGAACTGGAAATGGTTTTAAGAAATTACTGTGTGTACATTTTACTGGATGAATTTTGACTTTTTCCATTATATTTTCCTAAACCCCCATGTTTGCCTCCTGTGCTCTTTCTCTGACCAAGAGAGATCTTCTCCAGTCTGGTGTCTTCTGCTCCTAAAATACAAGATGTTGTACATATGAGCTGTGGCGCAACAGGAGGCGGAGGGGCACCTCAGTCAAGGAGCAGCGTATCAGCATTCACATTCTACAAGAGTTAAACAACTGCAGGGGTGACCTCTCTAGCGACACTCGACACAACTACACCAGCATTCACACCGTGTCAGAGTTTATGACTTCTACAAATGGCATACACACTGTACACAACTGTTACTATCTCTAGTAATACTAGAACACCCGTGTGTGCAGTAACTGCATACACACTGTACACAACTGTTACTATCTCTAGTACCCGTGTGTGCAGTAACTGCATACACACTGTACACAACTGTTACTATCTCTAGTAATACTAGAACACCCGTGTGTGCAGTAACTACATACACACTGTACACAACTGTTACTATCTCTAGTAATACTAGAACACCCGTGTGTTCAGTAACTGCATACACACTGTACACAACTGTTACTATCTCTAGTACCCGTGTGTGCAGTAACTGCATACGCACTGTACACAACTGTTACTATCTCTAGTAATACTAGAACACCTGTGTGTATGCAGTAACTGCATACACACTGTACACAACTGTTACTATCTCTAGTACCCGTGTGTGCAGTAACTACATACACACTGTACACAACTGTTACTATCTCTAGTAATACTAGAACACCTGTGTGTGCAGTAACTGCATACGCACTGTACACAACTGTTACTATCTCTAGTAATACTAGAACACCTGTGTGTGCAGTAACTGCATACACACTGTACACAACTGTTACTATCTCCAGTAATACTAGAACATACACACTGTACACAACTGTTACTATCTCTAGTAATACTAGAACACCCGTGTGTGCAGTAACTGCATACACACTGTACACCACTGTTAATATCTCTAGTAATACTAGAACACCCGTGTGTGCAGTAACTGCATACACACTGTACACAACTGTTACTATCTCTAGTACCCGTGTGTGCAGTAACTGCATACACACTGTACACAACTGTTACTATCTCTAGTAATACTAGAACACCCGTGTGTGCAGTAACTACATACACACTGTACACAACTGTTACTATCTCTAGTAATACTAGAACACCCGTGTGTTCAGTAACTGCATACACACTGTACACAACTGTTACTATCTCTAGTACCCGTGTGTGCAGTAACTGCATACGCACTGTACACAACTGTTACTATCTCTAGTCCCCGTGTGTGCAGTAACTGCATACACACTGTACACAACTGTTACTATCTCTAGTAATACTAGAACACCCGTGTGTGCAGTAACTGCATACACACTGTACACAACTGTTACTATCACTAGTCCCCGTATGTGCAGTAACTGCATACACACTGTACACAACTGTTACTATCTCTAGTAATACTAGAACACCCGTGTGTGCAGTAACTACATACACACTGTACACAACTGTTACTATCTCTAGTAATACCAGAACACCCGTGTGTTCAGTAACTGCATACACACTGTACACAACTGTTACTATCTCTAGTACCCGTGTGTGCAGTAACTGCATACGCACTGTACACAACTGTTACTATCTCTAGTAATACTAGAACACCTGTGTGTATGCAGTAACTGCATACAGACTGTACACAACTGTTACTATCTCTAGTAATACTAGAACACCCATGTGTGCAGTAACTGCATACACACTGTACACAACTGTTAATATCTCACACTGTACACAACTGTTACTATCTCTAGTAATACTAGAACACCCGTGTGTGCAGTAACTGCATACACACTGTACACCACTGTTAATATCTCTAGTAACACTAGAACACCCGTGTGTTCAGTAACTGCATACACAGTGTACACAACTGTTACTATCTCTAGTACCCGTGTGTGCAGTAACTGCATACACACTGTACACAACTGTTACTATCTCTAGTAATACTAGAACACCCGTGTGTGCAGTAACTGCATACACACTGTACACCACTGTTAATATCTCTAGTAATACTAGAACACCCGTGTGTTCAGTAACTGCATACACACTGTACACAACTGTTACTATCTCTAGTACCCGTGTGTGCAGTAACTGCATACGCACTGTACACAACTGTTACTATCTCTAGTAATACTAGAACACCTGTGTGTGCAGTAACTGCATACACACTGTACACAACTGTTACTATCTCCAGTAATACTAGAACATACACACTGTACACAACTGTTACTATCTCTAGTAATACTAGAACACCCGTGTGTGCAGTAACTGCATACACACTGTACACAACTGTTACTATCCCTAGTCCCCATGTGTGCAGTAACTGCATACACACTGTACACAACTGTTACTATCTCTAGTAATACTAGAACACCCGTGTGTGCAGTAACTACATACACACTGTACATAACTGTTACTATCTCTAGTAATACTAGAACACCTGTGTGTGCAGTAACTGCATACACACTGTACACAACTGTTACTATCTCTAGTACCCGTGTGTGCAGTAACTGCATACACACTGTACACAACTGTTACTATCTCTAGTCCCCGTGTGTGCAGTAACTGCATACACACTGTACACAACTGTTACTATCTCTAGTAATACTAGAACACCTGTGTGTGCAGTAACTGCATACACACTGTACACAACTGTTACTATCTCTAGTACCCGTGTGTGCAGTAACTGCATACACACTGTACACAACTGTTACTATCTCTAGTAATACTAGAACACCCGTGTGTGCAGTAACTACATACACACTGTACACAACTGTTACTATCTCTAGTAATACTAGAACACCCGTGTGTTCAGTAACTGCATACACACTGTACACAACTGTTACTATCTCCAGTAATACTAGAACATACACACTGTACACAACTGTTACTATCTCTAGTAATACTAGAACACCCGTGTGTGCAGTAACTGCATACACACTGTACACAACTGTTACTATCCCTAGTCCCCGTGTGTGCAGTAACTGCATACACACTGTACACAACTGTTACTATCTCTAGTAATACTAGAACACCCGTGTGTGCAGTAACTACATACACACTGTACACAACTGTTACTATCTCTAGTAATACTAGAACACCTGTGTGTGCAGTAACTGCATACACACTGTACACAACTGTTACTATCTCTAGTACCCGTGTGTGCAGTAACTGCATACACACTGTACACAACTGTTACTATCTCTAGTCCCCGTGTGTGCAGTAACTGCATACACACTGTACACAACTGTTACTATCTCTAGTAATACTAGAACACCCGTGTGTGCAGTAACTGCATACACACTGTACACAACTGTTACTATCTCTAGTACCCGTTTGTGCAGTAACTGCATACACACTGTACACAACTGTTACTATCTCTAGTAATACTAGAACACCCGTGTGTGCAGTAACTACATACACACTGTACACAACTGTTACTATCTCTAGTAATACTAGAACACCCGTGTGTTCAGTAACTGCATACACACTGTACACAACTGTTACTATCTCTAGTACCCGTGTGTGCAGTAACTGCATACGCACTGTACACAACTGTTACTATCTCTAGTAATACTAGAACACCTGTGTGTATGCAGTAACTGCATACAGACTGTACACAACTGTTACTGTCTCTAGTAATACTAGAACACCCGTGTGTGCAGTAACTACATACACACTGTACACAACTGTTACTATCTCTAGTAATACTAGAACACCCGTGTGTTCAGTAACTGCATACACACTGTACACAACTGTTACTATCTCTAGTACCCGTGTGTGCAGTAACTGCATACGCACTGTACACAACTGTTACTATCTCTAGTAATACTAGAACACCTGTGTGTATGCAGTAACTGCATACAGACTGTACACAACTGTTACTATCTCTAGTAATACTAGAACACCCGTGTGTGCAGTAACTGCATACACACTGTACACAACTGTTACTATCTCTAGTAATACTAGAACACCCGTGTGTGCAGTAACTACATACACACTGTACACAACTGTTACTATCTCTAGTAATACTAGAACACCCGTGTGTGCAGTAACTACATACACACTGTACACAACTGTTACTATCTCTAGTAATACTAGAACACCCGTGTGTTCAGTAACTGCATACACACTGTACACAACTGTTACTATCTCTAGTACCCGTGTGTGCAGTAACTGCATAAGCACTGTACACAACTGTTACTATCTCTAGTAATACTAGAACACCTGTGTGTATGCAGTAACTGCATACAGACTGTACACAACTGTTACTATCTCTAGTAATACTAGAACACCTGTCTGTGCAGTAACTGCATACACACTGTACACAACTGTTAATATCTCACACTGTACACAACTGTTACTATCTCTAGTAATACTAGAACACCCGTGTGTGCAGTAACTGCATACACACTGTACACCACTGTTAATATCTCTAGTAATACTAGAACACCCGTGTGTTCAGTAACTGCATACACACTGTACACAACTGTTACTATCTCTAGTACCCGTGTGTGCAGTAACTGCATACACACTGTACACAACTGTTAATATTTCACACTGTACACAACTGTTACTATCTCTAGTAATACTAGAACACCCGTGTGTGCAGTAACTGCATACACACTGTACACCACTGTTAATATCTCTAGTAATACTAGAACACCCGTGTGTTCAGTAACTGCATACACACTGTACACAACTGTTACTATCTCTAGTACCCGTGTGTGCAGTAACAGCATACGCACTGTACACAACTGTTACTATCTCTAGTAATACTAGAACACCTGTGTATGCAGTAACTGCATACACACTGTACACAACTGTTACTATCTCCAGTAATACTAGAACATACACACTGTACACAACTGTTACTATCTCTAGTAATACTAGAACACCTGTGTGTATGCAGTAACTGCATACAGACTGTACACAACTGTTACTATCTCTAGTAATACTAGAACACCTGTCTGTGCAGTAACTGCATACACACTGTACACAACTGTTAATATCTCACACTGTACACAACTGTTACTATCTCTAGTAATACTAGAACACCCGTGTGTGCAGTAACTGCATACACACTGTACACCACTGTTAATATATCTAGTAATACTAGAACACCCGTGTGTTCAGTAACTGCATACACACTGTACACAACTGTTACTATCTCTAGTACCCGTGTGTGCAGTAACTGCATACACACTGTACACAACTGTTACTATCTCTAGTAATACTAGAACACCCGTGTGTGCAGTAACTGCATACACACTGTACACAACTGTTAATATTTCACACTGTACACAACTGTTACTATCTCTAGTAATACTAGAACACCCGTGTGTGCAGTAACTGCATACACACTGTACACCACTGTTAATATCTCTAGTAATACTAGAACACCCGTGTGTTCAGTAACTGCATACACACTGTACACAACTGTTACTATCTCTAGTACCCGTGTGTGCAGTAACAGCATACGCACTGTACACAACTGTTACTATCTCTAGTAATACTAGAACACCTGTGTGTGCAGTAACTGCATACACACTGTACACAACTGTTACTATCTCCAGTAATACTAGAACATACACACTGTACACAACTGTTACTATCTCTAGTAACACTAGAACACCCGTGTGTGCAGTAACTGCATACACACTGTACACCACTGTTAATATCTCTAGTAATACTAGAACACCCGTGTGTTCAGTAACTGCATACACACTGTACACAACTGTTACTATCTCTAGTACCCGTGTGTGCAGTAACTGCATACACACTGTACACAACTGTTACTATCTCTAGTCCCCGTGTGTGCAGTAACTGCATACACACTGTACACAACTGTTACTATCTCTAGTACCCGTGTGTGCAGTAACTGCATACACACTGTACACAACTGTTACTATCTCTAGTAATACTAGAACACCCGTGTGTGCAGTAACTACATACACACTGTACACAACTGTTACTATCTCTAGTAATACTAGAACACCCGTGTGTTCAGTAACTGCATACACACTGTACACAACTGTTACTATCTCTAGTACCCGTGGGTGCAGTAACTGCATACGCACTGTACACAACTGTTACTATCTCTAGTCCCCGTGTGTGCAGTAACTGCATACACACTGTACACAACTGTTACTATCTCTAGTAATACTAGAACACCCGTGTGTGCAGTAACTGCATACACACTGTACACAACTGTTACTATCCCTAGTCCCCGTGTGTGCAGTAACTGCATACACACTGTACACAACTGTTACTATCTCTAGTAATACTAGAACACCCGTGTGTGCAGTAACTACATACACACTGTACACAACTGTTACTATCTCTAGTAATACTAGAACACCCGTGTGTTCAGTAACTGCATACACACTGTACACAACTGTTACTATCTCTAGTACCCGTGTGTGCAGTAACTGCATACGCACTGTACACAACTGTTACTATCTCTAGTAATACTAGAACACCTGTGTGTATGCAGTAACTGCATACAGACTGTACACAACTGTTACTATCTCTAGTAATACTAGAACACCCGTGTGTGCAGTAACTGCATACACACTGTACACAACTGTTACTATCTCTAGTAATACTAGAACACCCGTGTGTGCAGTAACTACATACACACTGTACACAACTGTTACTATCTCTAGTAATACTAGAACACCCGTGTGTGCAGTAACTACATACACACTGTACACAACTGTTACTATCTCTAGTAATACTAGAACACCCGTGTGTTCAGTAACTGCATACACACTGTACACAACTGTTACTATCTCTAGTACCCGTGTGTGCAGTAACTGCATAAGCACTGTACACAACTGTTACTATCTCTAGTAATACTAGAACACCTGTGTGTATGCAGTAACTGCATACAGACTGTACACAACTGTTACTATCTCTAGTAATACTAGAACACCCGTGTGTGCAGTAACTGCATACACACTGTACACAACTGTTAATATCTCACACTGTACACAACTGTTACTATCTCTAGTAATACTAGAACACCTGTGTGTGCAGTAACTGCATACACACTGTACACCACTGTTAATATCTCTAGTAATACTAGAACACCCGTGTGTTCAGTAACTGCATACACACTGTACACAACTGTTACTATCTCTAGTACCCGTGTGTGCAGTAACTGCATACACACTGTACACAACTGTTACTATCTCTAGTAATACTAGAACACCCGTGTGTGCAGTAACTGCATACACACTGTACACAACTGTTAATATTTCACACTGTACACAACTGTTACTATCTCTAGTAATACTAGAACACTCGTGTGTGCAGTAACTGCATACACACTGTACACCACTGTTAATATCTCTAGTAATACTAGAACACCCGTGTGTTCAGTAACTGCATACACACTGTACACAACTGTTACTATCTCTAGTACCCGTGTGTGCAGTAACTGCATACGCACTGCACACAACTGTTACTATCTCTAGTAATACTAGAACACCTGTGTGTGCAGTAACTGCATACACACTATACACAACTGTTACTATCTCCAGTAATACTAGAACATACACACTGTACACAACTGTTACTATCTCTAGTGATACTAGAACACCCGTGTGTGCAGTAACTGCATACACACTGTACACCACTGTTAATATCTCTAGTAATACTAGAACACCCGTGTGTTCAGTAACTGCATACACACTGTACACAACTGTTACTATCTCTAGTACCCGTGTGTGCAGTAACTGCATACACACTGTACACAACTGTTACTATCTCTAGTCCCCGTGTGTGCAGTAACTGCATACACACTGTACACAACTGTTACTATCTCTAGTAATACTAGAACACCCGTGTGTGCAGTAACTGCATACACACTGTACACAACTGTTACTATCTCTAGTACCCGTGTGTGCAGTAACTGCATACACACTGTACACAACTGTTACTATCTCTAGTAATACTAGAACACCCGTGTGTGCAGTAACTACATACACACTGTACACAACTGTTACTATCTCTAGTAATACTAGAACACCCGTGTGTTCAGTAACTGCATACACACTGTACACAACTGTTACTATCTCTAGTACCCGTGTGTGCAGTAACTGCATACGCACTGTACACAACTGTTACTATCTCTAGTCCCCGTGTGTGCAGTAACTGCATACACACTGTACACAACTGTTACTATCTCTAGTAATACTAGAACACCCGTGTGTGCAGTAACTGCATACACACTGTACACAACTGTTACTATCCCTAATCCCCGTGTGTGCAGTAACTGCATACACACTGTACACAACTGTTACTATCTCTAGTAATACTAGAACACCCGTGTGTGCAGTAACTACATACACACTGTACACAACTGTTACTATCTCTAGTAATACTAGAACACCCGTGTGTTCAGTAACTGCATACACACTGTACACAACTGTTACTATCTCTAGTACCCGTGTGTGCAGTAACTGCATACGCACTGTACACAACTGTTACTATCTCTAGTAATACTAGAACACCTGTGTGTATGCAGTAACTGCATACAGACTGTACACAACTGTTACTATCTCTAGTAATACTAGAACACCCGTGTGTGCAGTAACTGCATACACACTGTACACAACTGTTAATATCTCACACTGTACACAACTGTTACTATCTCTAGTAATACTAGAACACCCGTGTGTGCAGTAACTGCATACACACTGTACACCACTGTTAATATCTCTAGTAATACTAGAACACCCGTGTGTTCAGTAACTGCATACACACTGTACACAACTGTTACTATCTCTAGTACCCGTGTGTGCAGTAACTGCATACACACTGTACACAACTGTTACTATCTCTAGTAATACTAGAACACCCGTGTGTGCAGTAACTGCATACACACTGTACACAACTGTTAATATTTCACACTGTACATAACTGTTACTATCTCTAGTAATGCTAGAACACCCGTGTGTGCAGTAACTGCATACACACTGTACACCACTGTTAATATCTCTAGTAATACTAGAACACCCGTGTGTTCAGTAACTGCATACACACTGTACACAACTGTTACTATCTCTAGTACCCGTGTGTGCAGTAACTGCATACGCACTGTACACAACTGTTACTATCTCTAGTAATACTAGAACACCTGTGTGTGCAGTAACTGCATACACACTGTACACAACTGTTACTATCTCCAGTAATACTAGAACATACACACTGTACACAACTGTTACTATCTCTAGTAATACTAGAACACCCGTGTGTGCAGTAACTGCATACACACTGTACACAACTGTTACTATCTCTAGTAATACTAGAACACCCGTGTGTGCAGTAACTGCATACACACTGTACACAACTGTTACTATCCCTAGTCCCCGTGTGTGCAGTAACTGCATACACACTGTACACAACTGTTACTATCTCTAGTGATACTAGAACACCCGTGTGTGCAGTAACTACATACACACTGTACACAACTGTTACTATCTCTAGTAATACTAGAACACCTGTGTGTGCAGTAACTGCATACACACTGTACACAACTGTTACTATCTCTAGTACCCGTGTGTGCAGTAACTGCATACACACTGTACACAACTGTTACTATCTCTAGTCCCCGTGTGTGCAGTAACTGCATACACACTGTACACAACTGTTACTATCTCTAGTAATACTAGAACACCCGTGTGTGCAGTAACTGCATACACACTGTACACAACTGTTACTATCTCTAGTACCCGTGTGTGCAGTAACTGCATACACACTGTACACAACTGTTACTATCTCTAGTAATACTAGAACACCCGTGTGTGCAGTAACTACATACACACTGTACACAACTGTTACTATCTCTAGTAATACTAGAACACCTGTTTGTGCAGTAACTGCATACACACTGTACACAACTGTTACTATCTCTAGTACCCGTGTGTGCAGTAACTGCATACACACTGTACACAACTGTTAATATCTCTAGTAATACTAGAACACCCGTGTGTGCAGTAACTGCATACACACTGTACACAACTGTTACTATCTCTAGTAATACTAGAACACCCTGTGCAGTAACTGCATACACACTGTACACAACTGTTACTATCTCTAGTAATACTAGAACACCTGTGTGTGCAGTAACTGCATACACACTGTACACAACTGTTACTATCTCTAGTAATTGCATACACACTATACACAACTGTTAATATCTCTAGTAATACTAGAACACCCGTATGTGCAGTAACTGTATACATACTGTATACAAGTGTTCAGTAGATTTAGCGACACTCTACACAACTGCATCACCAGTCACACACGATGTAAGGGTTTACTACCTCTGTTAACTACATACACACTACACATATGTTTAATATCTCTAGTAATACTATAATACCTATATGTGTAGTAACTGCATACACACTATACACAAGTGTTCAGTACATTTATTGACACACTACACAACTGAATCAGGAGTCACACTTTATGTGGAGGTTTACTACCGCTATTAACTGCAGGCATACTATACACAACCGTTTATTAGCTCTAGTATTACTATAATACCCATATTTGTAGTAACTCCATACACACTATATACAAGTGTTCAGTACATTAAGGGACACTCCACACAACTGCATCAGCACCTGAACTGTGTATGAGTTTATTACCTCAATCAACTGTATACACAAGTGTGTAATATCTCTAGTAATATTATAAGGCTATATGTGTAGTAATTGCATACATGCTATATACAACCATTTGTTGGCTCTAGTAATACTATAATACGTGTGTATGTAGTAACTGTGCACATACTGTACACAAGTGTTTAATATCTCTAGTAATACTATAATATCCTTATATGTGGTAACTGCAAACACACTATACACAAGTGTTCAGTACATTTAGAGATACTCTACACAACTGCATCAGGAGTTACACTTTATGTAAGAGTTTACTACCCATGTTAACTGTATACATACTGTACACACCTGTTAATATCTCTAGTAATACCATAATACCAGTATGTGTAGCAACTTCATACACACTAAACACAAGTGTTTAATATTTCCAGTAATACAATAATACCCATATGTGTAGTCACTGCATACACACTATACACAAGTGTTCAGTACCTTTATTGACACTCTACACAACTGTGTCAGCACTCACAGTATATGCAAGGGTTTACTACCTCTATTTCCTGCATACACACAAGTGTTTAATATCTCTAGTAATACTATAATACCTGTATGTGTAGTAACTGTATACACACTGTACACATGTTCAGTTCATTTACTGACACACTACACACCTGCGTCAGCAGTCACACTCTATGTAAGGGTTTATATCTCTATTAACTGCATACACACTACACAAGTGGTTAATATCTCTGGTAATACTATAATATCCCTCTATGAAGTAACTGCATACACACTATGCGGGTCATTCTGACCCTGGCGGTCATCGGCCGCCAGGGTCGACGACCACGGAAGCACCGCCAACAGGCTGGCGGTGCTTCCCAGCCCATTCTGACCGCGGGGTTAAAGCCGCGGTCAGAAAAGGGAATCCGGCGGTTTCCCGACGGATTTCCCCTGCATGGGCTGAATCTCCATGGCGGCGCTGCAAGCAGGGCCGCCATGGAGATTCCGACCCCCTTCCCGCCATCCTGTTTCTGGTGGTTTTTACCGCCAGGAACAGGATGGCGGGAACGGGTTTCGTGGAGCCCCTGGGGGCCCCTGCACTGCCCATGCCACTGGCATGGGCAGTGCAGGGGCCCCCTAACAGGGCCCCATAAAGATTTTCACTGTCTGCATTGCAGACAGTGAAAATCGCGACGGGTGCAACTGCACCCGTCGCACCCCTGCAAGTCCGCCGGCTCCATTCGGAGCCGGCTTCATTGTTGCAGGGCCTTTGCCGCTGGGCCGGCGGGCGCTCTTTTGGCGGTCGCCCTCCGGCCCAGCGGGAAAGCCAGAATGGCCTCCGCGGTCTTTTGACCGCAGAGAGGCCAAGTGGCGCTTCCCGTTTGGCTGGCGGCTACCGCCGCCAGCCAAACTTGGAATGAGGGCCTATATGTAGGAAAATGCCACTGATGGCATGGTTACCCCCCACTTTTTGATGCCAGCTTTGATTGGAAGTGTATTGGGACCCTGCTAACCAGGCCCCAGCAGCAGTGTTCTTTCCCCAAAACTGTACCTTTGTTTCCACAATTGGCACACCCTGGCACACAGTTATGTCCCTTGTACAGGTACCCAGGGTACCAATGGTCCTGTGGCCAGGGAAGATCTCTAAGGGCTGCAGCATGTATTATGCCACCCCAAGGGACCCCTCACTCAGCCCATGCACAATGCCTAGAAGCTTGTATCTGCTGGTGGGGAGAAAAAGTCAACATATACCCCTCTCAGGGTGCCCTGTCCATATACAAGGGGAGGGCATAGTTGTATGAATAACATGCTCCTCCAGCGTCTAAGTCAATTCTTAGATATTGTAAGTGCAGGGTAGCCCTATTGAGTATATGGTCTGGGAGTTTGTCATTACGAACTCCACAGCACCATAACGGCTACACTGAATACTGGGAAATTCGGTATCAAACTTCTCAGCACAATAAACCCACCCTGATGCCAGTATGGGATTTATTGAAAAAATGCACACAGAGGGCTTCTTAGAGATGCTCCCACTATGTTGGCCCAACTGCTAGTGTAGGACTGACCGGTCTGTGCCAGCCTGCCACTTTCAGACAAGTTTCTGACCACATGGAGTGAGTGCCCTTGTGCACTCTGTGGTCAGAAACAAAGCCTGTCCTGGGTGGAGGTGCTTCACACCTCCCCCTGCAGGAACTGTAACACTTGGCAGTTAGGGAAAGCAGGGAGGAGTGCACCCCCTGACCCCCCGGCCAGGACTACCCCTAAGGTGTCCAGAGCTGAGGGGACCCTCTCCCTGCAGAATCCTCCATCTTGGTTTGGAGGACAGGGACCTTAGGCCTGTGCCCGCCTCCACAAAGGGAGGGAGCAGGGTGTAGCCACCCTCAGGGACAGTAGCCATTGGCTACTGCCCTCTGACTCCTAAAAACGCCCCTAAATTTAGTATTTAAGGGCTTCCCTGAACCCTAGTCATAAAGAAGGCAGAAGAAGAAGGACTGCTAAGCTGAAACCCCAGCAGAGAACGAGGAAGAGCACAACTGCTTTGGCCCCAGCCCTACTAACCTGTCTCCTGCTTCAAAGAACCTGCAAGAAGAACAGCAACGCATCCAGCGGGCCGAGCGACCTCTGACTACTCCAGAGGACTGCCCTGCATCCCAAAGGACAAAGAACTCCCGAGCACAGCAGCTCTGTCCAAAATAAACTTTCAACTAAGGACTCTCACTCCGGATGCACAAGTCCTGACCCCTGTGCACCAGACTCTCGTAGCCTGTGTCCAGGTGGTCCTCCCAGCAAGGAAGGGTCCCCAGTCAATTGGGAACAAGAGCCCACCCTGAGTTGAGCACTCCAGACCCGTACGACGATGCCTGCAGAGGGAATCCCGAGGACCCCCCTGACCTCGGCTGCCCGGGCCGAAGATATCTGATGCCTGGAGAAGCACTGCACCCGCAGCCCCCAAACTCGAGAGAAACTGACCACCGGTGCAGCAGTGACCAGCAGGCGGCCCTTCTCCCTACTCAAGAAGCCACCCCCCCCGTTCCCTTCCTGTTGCGCCTAAGTGACCCCTGAGGTCCCTTCATAGAGTTTCATTGGAAATCCGAGGCCCTGTTTGCACCTTGCACCCGGCCGCCCTTGTGCCACTGAGGGTGTAGATTTGGTGCCTACTTGGGGCCCCTCCAGTGCTTCTCAAAACCTCCCTGGTCTGCCCTCTGACAACGCGGGTACTTATCTGCAAGCAGACCGGAACTGGAGTACCCCTGTCTCCATAGGCGCCCACGTTTTTTGGCACCTGTTTGACCTCTGCACCTAACCAGCCCCAAGTTGCAGGTGCAGGGTGTTTGGGGTTAGCTTGAGTCCCCAAAGGTGGGCTACCTATGCCCCAGAGACCAAGACTGTAAGTCTGTTACTTACCTCAGAAACTGACTTTATTTTCCTCCCCCAGGAACTGTTGAAAATTGCACTGTCTACTTTTAAAATACGTTTTTCCCATTTTAAAGAAAACCGTATGTACTGTCGATTTGATTCAAAGTTCTGAATATACCTATGCAAAGTATCTTTCAATTTATGTACTTGCCTGCAAACTGAATCTTGTGGTTCTAGAAATAAATGAACAAAACACATTTTTCTATATAAATTCCTATTGGTCCGGAGTTGTCATTGGGTGTGTTTCTTCTATTTGTACAACAAATGCTTAACACTACCCTCTGATAAGCCTAACTGCTCGACCACACTACCACACTACCACAAATAGAGCATTAGTATTATCTATTATTGCCTCTGTCAAGCCTCTGGGGAACCCCTGGACTCTGTCCACACTATGGTGGTCATTCTAACCCTGGCGGTAAAAACCGCCAGGGCGAATGACCGCGGTAGCACCGCCAACAGGCTGGCGGTGCACCGCTGGGCATTCTGACCGCGGCGGTTCAGCCGCGGCCAGAAACGGAAAGTCGGCGGTGTACCGCCGACTTTCCGCTGCCCTTGAGAATCCTCCATGGCGGCGGAGCGGGATGGCGGTAGGGGGTGCCGCGGGGCCCCTGGGGGCCCCTGCAGTACCCATGCCAATGGCATGGGCACTGCAGGGGCCCCCGTAAGAGGGCCCCACTATGTATTTCAGTGTCTGCTGTGCAGACACTGAAATACGCGACGGGTGCCACTGCACCCGTCGCACCTTCCCACTCCGCCGGCTCCATTCGGAGCCGGCGTCCTCGTGGGAAGGCTGTTTCCCACTGGGCTGGCGGGCGGCCTTTTGGCGGTCGCCCGCCAGCCCAGTGGGAAACCCAGAATGACGCTGCGGTCTTTCGACCGCGGTACGGTCTTCTGGCGGTTCCCGCTTGGCGGGCGGCTCCCGCCGCCCGCCAACATCAGAATCAGGCCCTATATCTCATTTTGATATAGTATACACACAGCCAGCTTCCTACACTATACACAAGTGTTCAGTACATTCACTGACACTCTACACAACTGTGTCAGCATTCACACTATACGTAAGGGTTTACTACCTATTTTAACTGTATACATACTGTACACAAGTGTTTAATACCTCTAGTAACACAAAATTATCTGTCTATGTAGTCATTGTATACACACTGTACACAAGTGTTTCATATCTCTAGTAATACTATAATACCCATATGTGTAGTAACTGCATACACACTATACACAACTATTTATTATCTCTAGTAATACTTTAATACCCATATGTGTAGTAATCAGTCAATCAATCAAAGCATTTGTAAAGTGCACTACTAACCCGTGAGGGTCTCAAGGTGCTGATGGGTGGGGGAGGGGCTGCTAATGATCTAACAGCCAGGTCTTGAGGTGTCTCCTGAAGGTAAGTAGGTTCTGTGTCTGTCGTAGGTGGGTGGGAAAAGTGTTCCCCATCTTGGTAGCGAGGTGGGAGAACGATCTGCCGCTGGTCGTTCTGTGGATGCGTGGGACATGGCAAGGGCAAAGTCAGCAGAGCAAAACAGTCGGGTTGGGGTGTAGAAGGAGAGACGTCTATTGAGGTATTCTGGTCCAGTGTTGTGTAGTGCCTTGTGAGCATGGGTGAGGAGTTTGAAACATGATTCTGTTGTTGCCGGGGAGCCAGTGCAGGTCTCTCAGGTGGGCTGTGATGTGGCTGTGGCGGGGGATGCCCAGGATGGAGCGTGCGTAGGCGTTCTGTTTTCGTTGCAGTCTTTTCTGGAACTTGGCCGTAGTTCCTGCGTAGAGGGCATTGCCGTAGTCCAGTTTGCTGCTTACGAGGGCTTGGGTGACCGTCCTTCTGGTTTCAGTGGGGATCCATTTGTAGATCTTCCGAAGCATGCAGAGGGTATTGAAACAGGAGGAAGAGACGGTGTTGACTTGCTGGGTCATTGATAGCGATGAGTCCAGGATGAATCCCAGGTTGCGCGCGTGGTCGGTGGGTGTCGGTGCGGTTCCCAGTGTGGCAGGCCACCAGGAGTCGTCCCATGCGTACGGGGTGGAGCCGAGGATGAGGACCTCAGTTTTGTCAGAATTCAGTTTCATGCAGCTGTTTTTCATCCATTCGGCGATGGCCTTTATTCCTTCGTTGAGGTTGGTTTTGGCAGTGGCGGGCTCCTAGGTGAGGGAAAGGATCACCTGGATGTCATTGGCGTATAAGACGATGTTGAGGTTGTGAGATCGGGCGATGCTTGCGAGCAGCTCCATGTAGACGTTAAAGAGGGTCGGGCTGAGGGACGATCCCTGGGGTACGCCGGAGACGATTTCGATGGCTTCAGGGCAGAATCGAGGGAGGCAGACTCTCGGAGTTCTGCCGGTGAGGAAGGAGGTTATCCAGTCCAGGGCTCTGTTGCGGATCCCTGCGTCATTGAGGGGTGTGCATAGGGTGTGGTGGCAGATGGTGTTGAATGCAGCCAAGAGGTCCAAGAGGATGAGGGCTGCGGTTTTGCCGTTGTCAAGTATGATCCTGATATCGTCGGTGGCAGCGATGAGAGCAGTTTCAGTGCTGTGGTTGCTGCGGATTGGGACGGGTCCAGAGTGTTGTTCTCCTCGAGGAAACGGGTCAGTTGTTTGTTGACAATTTTCTCAATGACTTTTGCCAGGAAAGGGAGCAGGGAGAAGGGCCGGAAGTTCTTGAGGTCCTCTGGGTCTGCCTTGGGTTTCTTGAGGAGGGCGTTGATCTCAGCGTGTTTCCAGCTCTCCAGGAAGGTGGCGGTCTCGCAGGAACTGTTGACGATCTTCCAGAGTTGGGGTGCGATGAGGGAGCTCACTTTGTTGAAGATGTGGTGAGGGAAGGGGTCGGATGGAGAGCTGGAGTGGATGGTGTTCATGGTTTTGATGGTGTTGTTGACGTCGGTCCAGGAGAGCAGGAGGCTGGTGGGAGGTGAGTCTGTGGTGTCGGTGGTTGACAGGGGGTCTGGGTATTGAAGCTGTCATGGATTTCTGCGATCTTGCGGTAGAAGAAGGTGGCTAAGGAGTCACAGAGGTCTTGTGATGGCGGGATGACAATGTTGGAGCCGGGGTTGGTGATTTCTTTCACGATGTTGAAGAGCTCCTTGTAGCTGTGTGCTTTGTTGTCGATGCGTTCTTTGAAGGTGGTTCTTTTGGTGATGTGGATGAGTTGGTGGTATCGGAGGATGGTGTTCTTGATGGCTGTGTGTGCCACTTTTTCTTGAGTCTTCGGCATGTTTGCTTGAATTCTTGTAGGTCGGCTGTGAACCAGAAGGCCTTTCTGTTGGTGCATCTGTTAGAGGGTTTCTTGATGGGGGCGAGAGTGTTGGCACAGTCGTCGATCCATTGCCTGAGGTTGCAGGCTGCTGTGTCGGTGGTGTTGATAGGTGAGTTCCCAGAGAGGGTGGGGGATCAGGTGGTCTTCTGTGACCTTCTTCCATCTACAGTGGGGAATCTGTTGCGGGTGATGGTGTGTTGTGGGTTTCTCGAAGGAGAAGTGGATGCAGCGGTGGTCAGTCTAGTGGAGTTCGGTGGTGTGGCTGAAGGAGACATGTTTGCTGGTGGAGTAAATGTGGTCGAGATTGTGTCCTGTGTAGTGGCTGGGTGTCGTGACGAGCTGCTTGAGGCCAAGGTTGACAAGGCTGTCGAGCAGGGTGGTGGAGTTGTTGTTGGTGTTGTTAAGGTGGAAGTTCAGTCCCCCGAGGAGTATGTAGTCTGTGGATGAGAGGGCATGTGTGCTAATGACGTCGGAGATGGAGTCGCCGAACTGCTGTCAGGGGCTAGGGGGTCTGTAAACCAGGGTCGTGTTAGGATCAATGTGGATCTGGAAGTGCAGGTGTTCGGCGGTGCTGAGGGTGTCTTCGGTGCTGGTCGTGATTTTAAGGGTATTCCTGTGGACGATGGCGATGCCTCCTCCTGGTCTGTTGGTGCGTTCCCTGCGGGTGATCTTGTAGCCATCCGGTATGGCTCTGGCGATGTTGAGCGCTAAGGAGGGGGTTCATCCAGATCTCGGTCAGGAAGGCAGCATCCAGGGCGGCTGAGTCAAGTAGGTTCCAGAGTTTGACGCTGTTTTTGTGGACGGAGCGGGTGTTGAGTAGGATGCATCTGAGGTGGTTGTGTCTTTTCTTGGTGGGTGGGTCTTTGGCATGGAGGCTGGTGAAGGTCCAGTTCCGGCAGGAGAAGGGTCAGTGGGTGAGCTGCGGGGTGGCTTGATGACAGGTGGATGAGCAGCCGGCATTGAGAGCCTGGAGGGTGGTGGCGTCGTAGCGTAGTCGAGTGTCACGGGGGTGGAGGGCGTGCTAGATACATGTGTAATATATCTAGTAATACTATAATACCTGTATGTGTATACATACTGTACACATGCTTTCAGTACATTTAGCAACACTCTACACAACAGCAATCAAACTCTATATAAGGGTTTACTACCTCTGTTAAATTCATACGCACTATACACAAGTGTGTAATATCTGCAGAAATACTAAAATACCCCTATATGTAGTAACTGCATACACACTATTCACAAGTGTGTAATATCTCAAGTAATACTAAAATACATGCATATGTAGTAGCTGCATGCACACTATACACAAGTGTTTAATATCTCTAGTAATACTATAATACCTGTATAGATAGTAACTGCATACTCACTGTACAAAAGTGTTTCATATCTCTAGTAATACTACAATACCCATATTTGCAGTAACTGCAAACACACTTTACACAAGTGTTCGGTACATTAAGTGACACTCCACACAACTGCATAAGCACCCGAACTGTGTACGAGTTTATTACCTCAATCAACTGTATGCACAAGTGTGTAATATCTCTAGCAATACTATAATACCCGTATGTGTAGTAACTGCATACATACAATACAAGTGTTTCATATCTCTAATAATACTATAATACCAGTATAGCTAGTAACTGCATACACATTATATACAAGTGTTCAGTACATTTAGCAACACTACACAACTGCACAAGTTGCAAAAATACAAGTGTTTAATATATCTAGTAATACTATAATACCTGTATGTGTACTCACTGCATGCACACTATGCACAAGTGTTTAGTACATTTAGCGACACTTTTCACTACTGTGTCAGCAGTCACACTCTATGTAAGGGGTTAATACCTCTATTAACTGCATACACACAAGTGTTTAATATCTCTAGTAATACTATAATACCTGTATGTGTAGTAACTGCATACACATTATAGTATATAATGTGACACTCCACACAACTGCATCAGCACTTGAACTGTGTAAGAGTTTATTACCTCAATCAACTGCATACACGTTAGACACATGTGTAATATCTCTAGTAATACTATAATACATGTATGTGTAGTAACTGTATACATACTGTACACGTTTTCAGTACATTTAGCGACACTCTACACAACAGCATCAGCAGTCAAACTCTATCTAAGGGTCCACTACCTCTGTTAACTGCATACACACTACATACAAGTGTTCAGTACATTAAGTGACACTCCATACAACTGCATCAGCACCTGAACTGTGTAAGAGTTTATTACCTCAATCAACTGTATACATGCTAGACACGTGGGTATTATCTCTAGTAAAACTATAATATATAATACAGTAAGTTGGCTCTGTATGTACTATTTCAAAGTAAGAAATAGTGTGCACAGAGTCCAAGGGTTCCCCTTAGAGGTAAGATAGTGGCAAAAAGAGATAATTCTAATGCTCTATTTTGTGGTAGTGTAGTCGAGCAGTAGGCTTATCAGAGGGTAGTGTTAAGCATTTGTTGTACACACACAGGCAATAAATGAGGAACACACACTCAGACAATTCCAGGCTAATAGGTTTTTATATAGAAAAATATATGTTCTTAGTTTATTTTAAGAACCACATGTTCAAGATTTACAAACAGTACTTTAAATGAAAGGTATTTCACTCAGGTATCTTAGGAACTTTGAATCATCACAATAGCATGTACAATTTTGGCAAAAATGGCAATAAGCTATTTTAAAAATGGACACAGTGCAAAAATCAACAGTTCCTGGGGAGGTAAGTATTTGTTAGGTTCACAGGTAAGTAAAGCACTTACAGGGTTCAAAGTTGGGTCCAAGGTAGCCCACCATTGGGGCAGGCCAGGGGGGTTTTGTAGGGCACGGGGGGGGACACAAGTCAGCACAGAAAGTACAGCCTCAGCGGCACGGGGTGGCCAGGTGCAGTGTGCAAACAGGCGTCGGGTTCACAATAGGTTTCAATGGGAGACCCAGGGGTCTTTTCAGCGATGCAGGCAGGCAAGGGGGGGCTCCTCGGGGTAGACACCACCTGGGCTAGGGAGAGGGCCTCCTGGGGGTCACTCCTGCACTAAAGGTCGGATCCTTCAGGTCCTGGGGGCTGCGAGTGCAGTGTGTTTACCAGGCGTCGGGTTCTTTAAAGCAGGCAGTTGCGGTCAGGGGGAGTCTCTGGATTCCCTCTGCAGGCATCGCTGTGGGGGATCAGGGGGGATCACCTCTGGCGACTCACGGGCTCGCAGTCGCCACGGAGTCCTCCCTGTAGTGTTGGTTTTCCGCTGGTCGAGCCGGGGGCGTCGGGTGCAGAGTGGAAAGTCTCACGCTTGCGGCGGGAAACGTGTGGTCTTTAAAAGTTGCTTCTTTGTTGCAAAGTTGCAGTTTCTTTGGAACAGGGCCGCTGTCCTCGGGAGTTCTTGGTCCTTTTAGATGCAGAGTAGTCCTCTGAGGCTTCAGAGGTCGCTGGACCCTGGGGGACGCGTCGCTGTTGCGGTTTTTCTTGAAGTGGGGAGACAGGCCGGTAGGGCTGGGGCCAAAGCAGTTGGTGTCTCGGTCTTCTCTGCAGGGCTTCAGGTCAGCAGTCCTTCTTCATCTTCAGGTTGCAGGAATCTCTCTTGCTTGGTTCTCAGGGGCCCTAAATACTCAATTTAGGGGTGTGTTTAGGTCTGGGAGGTTAGTAGCCAATGGCTACTAGCCCTGAGGGTGGCTACACCCTCTTTGTGCCTCCTCCCTGAGGGGAGGGGGGCACATCCCTAATCCTATTGGGGGAATCCTCCATCTGCAAGATGGAAGATTTCTAAAAGTCAGAGTCACCTCAGCTCAGGACACCTTAGGGGTTGTCCTGACTGGCCAGTGACGACTCCTTGTTTTTCTCATTATCTCCTCCAGCCTTGCCACCAAAAGTGGGGCTGTGGCCGGAGGGGGCGGACATCTCCACTAGCTGGGATGCCCTGTGGCGCTGTAACAAAGGGAGTGAGCCTTTGAGGCTCACCACCAGGTGTTACAGTTCCTGCAGGGGGAGGTGAGAAGCACCTCCACCCAGTACAGGCTTTGTTACTAGCCACAGAGTGACAAAGGCACTCTCCCCATGTGGCTGCAACATGTCTGGTGTGTGGCAGGCTGGCAAAACTAGTCAGCCCACACTGGAACTCGGGTATGTTTTCAGGGGGCATCTCTAAGATGCCCTCTGGGTGTTTTTCACAATAAAATGTACACTGACATCAGTGTGCATTTATTGTGCTGAGATGTTGTAGGAGGCTGGACTGGCTTGTAGTGAGTACCAAGGGGTACTTGCACCTTGCACCAGGCCCAGTTATCCCTTATTAGTGTATAGGGTGTCTAGCAGCTTAGGCTGATAGATAATGGTAGCTTAGCAGAGCAGCTTAGGCTGAACTAGGAGACGTGTGAAGCTACTACAGTACCACTTAGTGTCATATGCACAATATTATAAGAAAACACAATACACAGCTATACTAAAAATAAAGGTACTTCATTTTTATGACAATATGCCAAAGTATCTTAGAGTGTACCCTCAGTGAGAGGATAGGAAATATACACAAGATATATATACACAATAGCAAAAATATGCAGTATAGTCTTAGAAAACAGTGCAAACAATGTATAGTTACAATAGGATGCAATGGGGAAACATAGGGATAGGGGCAACACAAACCATATACTCCAAAAGTGGAATGCGAACCACGAATGGACCCCAAACCTATGTGACCTTGTAGAGGGTCGCTGGGACTATTAGAAAATAGTAAGAGTTAGAAAAATAACCCTCCCCAAGACCCTGAAAAGTGAGTGCAAAGTGCACTAAAGTTCCCCTAAGGACAAAGAAGTTGTGTTAGAGGAATAATGCAGGAAAGACACAAACCAACAATGCAACAACTGTGGATTTCCAATCTAGGGTACCTGTGGAACAAGGGGACCAAGTCCAAAAGTCACAAGCAAGTCGGAGATGGGCAGATGCCCAGGAAATGCCAGCTGCGGGTGCAAAGAAGCTTCGACTGGACAGAAGAAGCTGCGGTTTCTGCAGGAACGAAAAGGGCTAGAGACTTCCCCTTTGGTGGACGGATCCCTCTCGCCTTGGAGAGTCGTGCAGAAGTGTTTTCCCGCCGAAAGGACGCCAACAAGCCTTGCTAGCTGCAAATCGTGCGGTTGGCGTTTTTGGACGCTGCTGAGGCCCAGGAGGGACCAGGAGGTTGCAAATTGGACCAGCAGAGAGAGGGGACGTCGAGCAAGACAAGGAGCCCTCTCTGAAGTAGGTAGCACCTGGAGAAGTGCCAGAAACAGGCACTACGAGGATGCGTGAAACGGTGCTCACCGAAGTTGCACAAAGGAGTCCCACGTCGCCGGAGACCAACTTAGAAAGTCGTGCAATGCAGGTTAGAGTGCCGTGGACCCAGGCTTGGCTGTGCACAAAGGATTTCCGCCGGAAGTGAACAGGGGCCGGAGAAGTTGCAAAAGTCGCGGTTACCAACAATGCAGTCTGGAGTGGGGAGGCAAGGACTTACCTCCACCAAACTTGGACTGAAGAGTCACTGGACTGTGGCAGTCTCTTGGACAGAGTTGCTGGATTCAAGGGACCTCGCTCGTCGTGCTGAGAGGAGACCCAAGGGACCGGTAATGCAGCTTTTTGGTGCCTGCGGTTGCAGGGGGAAGATTCCGTCGACCCACGGGAGATTTCTTCGGAGCTTCTGGTGCAGAGAGGAGGCAGACTACCCCCACAGCATGCACAAGCAGGAAAACAGTCGAGAAGGCGGCAGGATCAGCGTTACAGAGTTGCAGTAGTCGTCTTTGCTACTATGTTGCAGGTTTGCAGGCTTCCAGCGCGGTCAGCAGTCGATTCCTTATCAGAAGGTGAAGAGAGAGATGCAGAGGAACTCGGATGAGCTCTTGCATTCGTTATCTAAAGTTTCCCCAGAGACAGAGACCCTAAATAGCCAGAAAAGAGGGTTTGGCTACCTAGGAGAGAGGATAGGCTACTAACACCTGAAGGAGCCTATCAGAAGGAGTCTCTGACGTCACCTGGTGGCACTGGCCACTCAGAGCAGTCCAGTGTGCCAGCAGCACCTCTGTTTCCAAGATGGCAGAGGTCTGGAGCACACTGGAGGAGCTCTGGACACCTCCCAGGGGAGGTGCAGGTCAGGGGAGTGGTCACTCCCCTTTCCTTTGTCCAGTTTCGCGCCAGAGCAGGGCTAAGGGGTCCCCTGAACCGGTGTAGACTGGCTTATGCAGAATTGGGCACATCTGTGCCCAACAAAGCATTTCCAGAGGCTGGGGGAGGCTACTCCTCCCCTGCCTTCACACCATTTTCCAAAGGGAGAGGGTGTCACACCCTCTCTCAGAGGAAGTTCTTTGTTCTGCTATCCTGGGCCAGGCCTGGCTGGACCCCAGGAGGGCAGATGCCTGTCTGAGGGGTTGGCAGCAGCAGCAGCTGCAGTGAAACCCCAGGGAGGGCAGTTTGGCAGTACCAGGGTCTGTGCTACAGACCACTGGGATCATGGAATTGTGCCAACAATGCCAGGATGGCATAGAGGGGGCAATTCCATGATCTTAGACATGTTACATGGCCATATTCGGAGTTACCATTGTGAAGCTACATATAGGTAGTGACCTATATGTAGTGCACGCATGTAATGGTGTCCCCGCACTCACAAAGTTCAGGGAATTGGCTCTGAACAATGTGGGGGCACCTTGGCTAGTGCCAGGGTGCCCTCACACTAAGTAACTTTGCACCTAACCTTTACCAGGTAAAGGTTAGACATATAGGTGACTTATAAGTTACTTAAGTGCAGTGTAAAATGGCTGTGAAATAACGTGGACGTTATTTCACTCAGGCTGCAGTGGCAGGCCTGTGTAAGAATTGTTAGAGCTCCCTATGGGTGGCAAAAGAAATGCTGCAGCCCATAGGGATCTCCTGGAACCCCAATACCCTGGGTACCTCAGTACCATATACTAGGTAATTATAAGGGTGTTCCAGTAAGCCAATGTAAATTGGTAAAAATGGTCACTAGCCTGTTAGTGACAATTTGGAAAGAAATGAGAGAGCATAACCACTGAGGTTTTGATTAGCAGAGCCTCAGTGAGACAGTTAGTCACTACACAGGTAACACATTCAGGCACACTTATGAGCACTGGGGCCCTGGGTTACCAGGGTCCCAGTGACACATACAACTAAAACAACATATATACAGTGAAAAATGGGGGTAACATGCCAGGCAAGATGGTACTTTCCTACACAACCCCCCCCCCCAAACGAAGGACAATAAGACTAGCCATGACCTGATGAGTCTTCATTGTCTAAGTGGAAATATCTGGAGAGTCCATCTGCATTGGAGTGGCTACTCCCAGGTCTATGTTCCACTGTATAGTCCATTCCCTGTAGGGATATGGACCACCTCAACAATTTAGGATTTTCACCTTTCATTTGTTTTAGCCAAAGTAGAGGTTTGTGGTCTGTCTGAACAATGAAGTGAGTGCCAAACAGGTATGGCCTCAACTTCTTCAGAGCCCAGACCACAGCAAAGGCCTCCCTCTCAATGGCAGACCAACGCTTTTCTCTAGGGGTCAACCTCCTACTAATAAAAGCAACAGGTTGATCCTGGCCCTCAGAATTAAGTTGTGATAGGACTGCCCCTACTCCTAATTCAGATGCATCAGTTTGGACATATAATTTTTTAGAGTAACAAGGGCTTTTCAGGACAGGTGCAGAGCACATGGCCTGCTTCAGCTCCTCAAAAGCTTTCTGACAGTTTGCTGTCCATAGTACCTTTTTAGGCATCTTTTTGGAAGTGAGGTCATTAAGAGGGGCTGCAATGGAGCCATAGTTCTTAATGAACCTCCTGTAATACCCAGTGAGGCCTAGGAAGGCTCTCACCTGAGTCTGAGTGGTAGGGGGAACCCAATCAATAATTGTTTGGATTTTCCCCTGAAGTGGTGCAATCTGTTCCCCACCAACAAGGTGTCCCAGATAAACCACCGTACCCTGCCCTATCTGGCACTTTGAAGCCTTGATAGTGAGGCCTGCCTTTTGCAGGGCCTCCAAAACTTTCCATAGGTGGACCAGGTGATCATCCCAGCTGAAGCTAAAGACAGCTATATCGCCCAAATATGCTGCACTGAAAGCTTCCAGCCCTTGCAGGACTGTGTTCACCAACCTCTGAAAAGTGGCAGGTGCATTTTTCAAACCAAAAGGCATTACAGTAAACTGGTAATGTCCTCCAATGGTTGAAAATGCAGTCTTAGGTTTAGCATCTTCTGACAATTTGATCTGCCAATACCCTGCAGTCAAGTCAAAAGTGCTTAGATACTTGGCAGATGCCAGTGTATCTATGAGCTCATCTGCCCTGGGTATAGGGTGAGCATCAGTTTTGGTTACCAAGTTGAGACCTCTATAGTCTACACAAAACCGCATTTCCTTCTTTCCATCTTTGGAATGGGGTTTTGGTACCAGTACCACAGGAGAAGCCCATGGACTGTCAGAGTGCTCAACCACTCCCAGTTCTAACATTTTCTGGACCTCTTGCTTTATGCAGTCCCTGACATGGTCAGGCTGCCTATAGATCTTACTTTTGACAGGTAAACTGTCTCCAGTATCTATAGTGTGCTCACACCAAGAAGTGGTACCTGGCACAGTAGAGAAGAGTTCAGAGAATTGATCTAGGAGATTTATGCAATTGTCTTTCTGCTCAGCAGTAAGACAATCAGCCAAAACTACACCTTCCACAAGAGCATCTTGTTCTGTGGAAGAGAAGAGATCAGGTAGAGGATCACTGTCTTCTTCCTGTCCCTCATCAGTTGCCATGAGCAGGGTGAGATCAGCCCTGTCATAGTAGGGTTTCAGGCGGTTGACATGGAGCACCCTAAGGGGACTCCTGGCAGTGCCTAAGTCAACTAAATAGGTGACTTCTCCCTTCTTTTCAACAATTGTGTGGGGTCCACTCCATTTATCTTGGAGTGCTCTTGGGGCCACAGGCTCCAGGACCCACACTTTCTGCCCTGGTTGGTACTGAACCAAAACAGCCTTCTGATCATGCCATTGCTTCTGGAGCTCTTGGCTGGCCTGGAGGTTTTTACTGGCCTTTTTCATGTACTCAGCCATCCTTGATCTGAGGCCAAGTACATAATCCACAATATCCTGTTTTGGAGGTTTTAAAGGTTGTTCCCAACCCTCCTTTACAAGTGTGAGTGGACCCCTAACAGGGTGTCCAAAAAGAAGTTCAAAGGGGCTGAAGCCCACTCCTTTCTGGGGTACCTCCCTGTAGGCAAAAAGGAGGCATGGTAGAAGGATATCCCATCTCCTGCCGAGTTTTTCAGGGAGACCCATAATCATGCCTTTGAGAGTTTTATTAAATCTCTCCACCAGTCCATTTGTTTGTGGATGATAGGGTGTAGTGAACTTGTAAGTTACACCACACTCCTTCCACATGGCCTTTAAGTATGCAGACATGAAATTGCTTCCCCTGTCTGATACCACTTCCTTTGGGAAGCCCACCCTGGAAAATATTCCCAGGAGGGCCTTTGCCACTGCAGGTGCTGTAGTGGTCCTTAAAGGAATAGCTTCAGGATATCTTGTGGCATGGTCCACTACCACCAAGATAAACCTATTGCCTGAAGCAGTAGGAGGGTCAAGGGGGCCAACTATGTCAACCCCTACCCTTTCAAAGGGAACCCCAACCACAGGCAGTGGGATAAGGGGTGCCTTTGGGGTGCCACCTGTCTTGCCACTGGCTTGACAGGTTTCACAGGACTTACAAAATTCCTTTGTGTCCTCAGACATTCTAGGCCAATGAAACAGGGGAACAAGCCTGTCCCAAGTTTTCATTTGACCTAGATGCCCAGCTAAGCGAATGTCATGTGCCAGTGTTAGGAGGAACTTTCTGTACTCCTGAGGAATCACTAATCTCCTGGCAGCTCCAGGTTTAGGATCCCTATGCTCAGTGTACAAGAGGTTGTCCTCCCAGTAAACTCTGTGAGAGTCACTGACATCCCCATTAGCCTGTTTGACAGCTTGCTGTCTGAGACCCTCTAATGTGGGACAGGTTTGCTGTGCCACACTCAGCTCCTCTCTGGCAGGCCCCCCTTCACCCAAAAGCTCAGCAGTGTCTGCTTCCAGCTCCTCTGGTGTAGGTTCTGCACAGGGAGGGAATTCTTCTTCCTGAGAAGTTGAATCCACTGTAGAGGGAGGGATAGTAGGAAGTGGTTTGCTTCTACTAGCCCTAGCTTTAGGGAGCACTTGGTCCATTGTTCCAGGATCCAAGCTTCCCTGTCCTTTTTGCTTTTTGGCCTGAGCCCTTGTCAAAGCAAAAATATGCCCTGGGATGCCCAGCATTGCTGCATGGGCCTCCAACTCCACATCTGACCAAGCTGATGTCTCCAAATCATTTCCTAGTAGACAGTCTACAGGTAAATCTGTGGCTACCACAACTTTCTTTGGACCAGTAACCCCCCCCCAGTTGAGATTAACAACAGCCATGGGGTGGCTAAGTGTTTTGTTGTGAGCATCGGTTACTTGGTACTGGTGACCAAGTAGGTGTTGTTCAGGGTGGACCAGTTTCTCTATGACCATAGCCACACTGGCTCCAGTGTCCCTGTAGGCCTGAACCTCAACACCATTTATTAGGGGTAGCTGCTTGTACTTATCCATATTAAGGGGGCAAGCAGCTAAGGTGGCTAAATCAATAGCCCCCTCAGAGACTAACACAGCCTCTGTGGCCTCCCTAACAAGGCCAACCCCAACTAAGTTACCAATAGTGAGCCCAGCTACTCCCTTGGATTGGCTATTAGTAGGTTTGCTCCCACCACCACTGCTATTAGTAGGGACACTAGGGGTAGCAGTAGGGGTTGTAGTGGTAGGAGCATTGGTGCTTTTCTTTGGACAACTGGGATCTGTTGTCCAATGGCCTTTTATTTTACATAAATAGCACCATGGTTTCTTTTCCTTGTTCTGATTAAAAGAGGATTTGGGCCCACCACCCCCACCAGAGTGTTTTTGTGGGCCTGATGAAGACTCATTTTTAGATTTGTCCCCACCCTTGTCAGAAGACTTACCATCCTTCTTTTTGTTGCCATCTTTGTCACCCCATGTATGAACTTTTCTGTTCACCCTTGTTCTGACCCATTTGTCTGCCTTCTTTCCCAATTCTTGGGGAGAGGTCAGATCAGAGTCCACCAAGTACTGGTGCAACAAATCAGACACACAATTATTAAGAATATGCTCTCTCAGGATCAAGTTATACAGGCTGTCATAATCAGTAACTTTACTGCCATGTAACCACCCCTCCAAGGCCTTCACTGAATGGTCAATGAAATCAACCCAGTCTTGTGAAGACTCCTTTTTGGTCTCTCTGAACTTTATCCTGTACTGTTCAGTGGTTAAGCCATAACCATCCAGGAGTGCATTCTTAAGAACTTGGAAATTATTAGCATCATTTTCTTTCACAGTAAGGAGCCTATCCCTACCTTTTCCACTAAATGATAGCCATAGGATAGCAGCCCACTGCCTTTGAGGGACATCCTGTACAACACAGGCCCTCTCAAGTGCAGCAAACCACTTGTTAATGTCATCCCCCTCCTTATAAGGGGGAACTATCTTGTGCAGATTCCTGGAATCATGCTCTTTTGCAGGATGACTATGGGGAATACTGCTGCTGCCACCATGGGTTTCTAAACCCAACTTCTGTCTTTCCTTCTCTAGTTCAAAAGACTGTCTATCCAAATCCAGCTGTTGCTTTTTAAGCTTCAGTCTGGTTTGTTCCACCCTCAACTTATTGAGTTCCCTCTCTAACATTATGTCATCAGGGTTGGTGGGAGGGACATTCCTAGATACAGAGGTATGATGGGAATGAACAGAAGGAGACCTGTCCCTTACAGAAGCCACCCTAACAGCTTGGCTAACAGAAACATTACTACCAGTATGGTGAGAATAAATGCTTTTGCTATGATGTGAGACAACACTATTTGTATGGTGTGGCTCATCATCATTACCAACTATGCTACACTGTCTAGTAATGGGCAGGCTAGGAAGTTTCTTTCCTGAATCTTTTCCTGGGGGAGTCCCTGAATCAGATTGGGAACTATTAGGTACTTTTTCAACAGACGGGGCACCTATAGCCTTATCTTGTTCTCTAAGCATGTTAATTAACAGTTCCAAGGAAGGATTCTTCCCTACACTCAAACCTCTCTCTATGCAGAAACTCCTTGCTCCTTTCCAGCTAAGGTGATCATATGCAAGTTTGGACAGATCAACATTTTGGCCTGTGCCAGACATTTTTAGAGAGAGTTAAAGTGATAGAAAAAGAGAAAAAAGTTTTCAGAACTTTTTAGAAAGACAGAAAAAAACTTTTTAAACTTTTAAGAACTTTTTGAAAGTTTAGAAGTACTTTACAGCACTTAGAAAAGAGTGAAAAGAGGAAATGCACAACTTTTTGGCTATGTGTATATACACTGACCTTGTTTTGTATATTTTTCTCTTATGAAAAGTACAATGACAAGAGTGGTAAGTAGTCTCAAAGCACTTATCCCACCGCTGCACAACCAATGTAGGAGGCTGGACTGGCTTGTAGTGAGTACCAAGGGGTACTTGCACCTTGCACCAGGCCCAGTTATACCTTATTAGTGTATAGGGTGTCTAGCAGCTTAGGCTGATAGATAATGGTAGCTTAGCAGAGCAGCTTAGGCTGAACTAGGAGACGTGTGAAGCTACTACAGTACCACTTAGTGTCATATGCACAATATCATAAGAAAACACAATACACAGTTATACTAAAAATAAAGGTACTTTATTTTTATGACAATATGCCAAAGTATCTTAGAGTGTACCCTCAGTGAGAGGATAGGAAATATACACAAGATATATATACACAATAGCAAAAATATGCAGTATAGTCTTAGAAAACAGTGCAAACAATGTATAGTTACAATAGGATGCAATGGGGAAACATAGGGATAGGGGCAACACAAACCATATACTCCAAAAGTGGAATGCGAACCACGAATGGACCCCAAACCTATGTGACCTTGTAGAGGGTCGCTGGGACTATTAGAAAATAGTGAGAGTTAGAAAAATAACCCTCCCCAAGACCCTGAAAAGTGAGTGCAAAGTTCACTAAAGTTCCCCTAAGGACAAAGAAGTTGTGTTAGAGGAATAATGCAGGAAAGACACAAACCAACAATGCAACAACTGTGGATTTCCAATCTAGGGTACCTGTGGAACAAGGGGACCAAGTCCAAAAGTCACAAGCAAGTCGGAGATGGGCAGATGCCCAGGAAATGCCAGCTGCGGGTGCAAAGAAGCTTCGACTGGACAGAAGAAGCTGCGGTTTCTGCAGGAACGAAAAGGGCTAGAGACTTCCCCTTTGGTGGACGGATCCCTCTCGCCTTGGAGAGTCGTGCAGAAGTGCTTTCCCGCCGAAAGGACGCCAACAAGCCTTGCTAGCTGCAAATCGTGCGGTTGGCGTTTTTTTGGACGCTGCTGAGGCCCAGGAGGGACCAGGAGGTCGCAAATTGGACCAGCAGAGAGAGGGGACGTCGAGCAAGACAAGGAGCCCTCTCTGAAGTAGGTAGCACCCAGAGAAGTGCCAGAAACAGGCACTACGAGGATGCGTGAAACGGTGCTCGCCGAAGTTGCACAAAGGAGTCCCACGTCGCCGGAGACCAACTTAGAAAGTCGTGCAATGCAGGTTAGAGTGCTGTGGACCCAGGCTTGGCTGTGCACAAAGGATTTCCGCCGGAAGTGCACAGGGGCCGGAGAAGTTGCAAAAGTCGCGGTTACCAACAATGCAGTCTGGAGTGGGGAGGCAAGGACTTACCTCCACCAAACTTGGACTGACGAGTCACTGGACTGTGGCAGTCTCTTGGACAGAGTTGCTGGATTCAAGGGACCTCGCTCGTCGTGCTGAGAGGAGACCCAAGGGACCGGTAATGCAGCTTTTTGGTGCCTGCGGTTGCAGGGGGAAGATTCCGTCGACCCACGGGAGATTTCTTCGGAGCTTCTGGTGCAGAGAGGAGGCAGACTACCCCCACAGCATGCACAAGCAGGAAAACAGTCGAGAAGGCGGCAGGATCAGCGTTACAGAGTTGCAGTAGTCGTCTTTGCTACTATGTTGCAGGTTTGCAGGCTTCCAGCGCGGTCAGCAGTCGATTCCTTATCAGAAGGTGAAGAGAGAGATGCAGAGGAACTCGGATGAGCTCTTGCATTCGTTATCTAAAGTTTCCCCAGAGACAGAGACCCTAAATAGCCAGAAAAGAGGGTTTGGCTACCTAGGAGAGAGGATAGGCTACTAACACCTGAAGGAGCCTATCAGAAGGAGTCTCTGACGTCACCTGGTGGCACTGGCCACTCAGAGCAGTCCAGTGTGCCAGCAGCACCTCTGTTTCCAAGATGGCAGAGGTCTGGAGCACACTGGAGGAGCTCTGGACACCTCCCAGGGGAGGTGCAGGTCAGGGGAGTGGTCACTCCCCTTTCCTTTGTCCAGTTTCGCGCCAGAGCAGGGCTAAGGGGTCCCCTGAACCGGTGTAGACTGGCTTATGCAGAATTGGGCACATCTGTGCCCAACAAAGCATTTCCAGAGGCTGGGGGAGGCTACTCCTCCCCTGCCTTCACACCATTTTCCAAAGGGAGAGGGTGTCACACCCTCTCTCAGAGGAAGTTCTTTGTTCTGCCATCCTGGGCCAGGCCTGGCTGGACCCCAGGAGGGCAGATGCCTGTCTGAGGGGTTGGCAGCAGCAGCAGCTGCAGTGAAACCCCAGGGAGGGCAGTTTGGCAGTACCAGGGTCTGTGCTACAGACCACTGGGATCATGGAATTGTGCCAACAATGCCAGGATGGCATAGAGGGGGCAATTCCATGATCTTAGACATGTTACATGGCCATATTCGGAGTTACCATTGTGAAGCTACATATAGGTAGTGACCTATATGTAGTGCACGCGTGTAATGGTGTCCCCGCACTCACAAAGTTCAGGGAATTGGCTCTGAACAATGTGGGGGCACCTTGGCTAGTGCCAGGGTGCCCTCACACTAAGTAACTTTGCACCTAACCTTTACCAGGTAAAGGTTAGACATATAGGTGACTTATAAGTTACTTAAGTGCAGTGTAAAATGGCTGTGAAATAACGTGGACGTTATTTCACTCAGGCTGCAGTGGCAGGCCTGTGTAAGAATTGTTAGAGCTCCCTATGGGTGGCAAAAGAAATGCTGCAGCCCATAGGGATCTCCTGGAACCCCAATACCCTGGGTACCTCAGTACCATATACTAGGTAATTATAAGGGTGTTCCAGTAAGCCAATGTAAATTGGTAAAAATGGTCACTAGCCTGTTAGTGACAATTTGGAAAGAAATGAGAGAGCATAACCACTGAGGTTCTGATTAGCAGAGCCTCAGTGAGACAGTTAGTCACTACACAGGTAACACATTCAGGCACACTTATGAGCAGTGGGGCCCTGGGTTACCAGGGTCCCAGTGACACATACAACTAAAACAACATATATACAGTGAAAAATGGGGGTAACATGCCAGGCAAGATGGTACTTTCCTACAGATGTTTGATACCAAACTTCCAATTTTTCAGTGTAGCCATTATGGTGCTGTGGAGTTCGTGTATGACAGACTCCCAGACCATATACTCTTATGGCTACCCTGCACTTACAATGTCTAAAGTTTTGCTTAGACAGTGTAGGAGCATAGTACTCATGAACCTATGCCCTCACCTGTGGTATAGTGCACCCTGCCTTAGGGCTGTAAGGCCTGCTAGAGGGGTGACTTATCTATGCCATAGGCAGTGTGAGGTTGGCATGGCACCCTGAGGGGAGTGCCATGTCGACTTAGTCATTTTCTCCCCACCAGCACACACAAGCTGGCAAGCAGTGTGTCTGTGCTGAGTGAGGGGTCCGCAGGGTGGCATAAGACATGCTGCAGCCCTTAGAGACCTTCCCTGACATCAGGGCCCTTGGTACGAGGGGTACCAGTTACAAGGGACTTATCTGGGTGCCAGGGTGTGCCAATTGTGGAGACAAAGGTACAGTTTTAGGGAAAGAACACTGGTGCTGGGGCCTGGTTAGCAGGCCTCAGCACACTTTCAAATCATAACTTGGCATCAGCAAAGGCAAAAAGTCAGGGGGTAACCATGCCAAGGAGGCATTTCCTTATACTGTACAGCAGTTTTCAGTACATTTAGCGACACTCTACACAACTCCATCTGCAGTCAAGCTCTGTATAAGGGTTTACTACCTCTATTAACTGCGTACACACTATACACAAGTGTGTAATATATCTAGTAATACTAAAACACATCCTAAAATACCCCTATATGTAGTAACTGCATGCACACTATACACAAGTGTTCAGTACATTTAATGACACTCTACATAACTGCATCAGGAGTCACACTTTCTGTGGGGGTTTACTAAAGCTGTTACCTGTATACACACTATACACAAGTATGTAATATCTCTAGTAATACTGAAACACATCCATATGTAGTAACTGCACACACTATACACAAGTATGTAATATCTCTAGTTATACTAAAACACATCCTTATGTAGTAACTGCACATACACTATACACAAGTATGTAATATCTCTAGTTATACTAAAACACATCCATATGTAGTAACTGCACACACTATACACATGTAATATCTCCAGTAATACTAAAACACATCCTTATGTAGTAACTGCATACACACTAAACGCAACTGTTCAATACATTTAGTGCCGCTACATAACTGCGTCAGTAGTCACACTCTATGTAAGGGTTTTCTACCTCTATTAACTGATTACACACTATAGACAACAGGTTAATATCTCTAGTCATGCTATAATACCCCTATATGTAGTAACTGCATACGCACTATACACAAATGTTTAGTAATTCTACCCTCATTTGTAGTCACTGCATATACACTGTGCACAAGTGTTCAGTACATTTAGTGACACTCTACAGAACTGCATCAGTAGTCACATTTTGTAAGAGTTTACTGCCTCTAATAACTGCATACACACTATACACACCTGTTTAGTATCTCTACCCCCATATGTAGTCACTGCATATACACTGTACACAAGTGTTCAGTACATATATTAACACTCCAAAGAATTACATCAGCCTTCACACTATATGTAAGGGTTGTCTACCTCTATAAACTGCATACACGCTATACATAGGTGTTTAATATCTCTAGTAATACTATAATACCTGTATATATATAGTAGCTGCATACATACTATGCACATCAGTTTAATATCTCTAGTAATACTACAATATCTGTATATGTAGAAACTGCATACACACTATACGCAAGTGTTTAATATATCTAGTAATAAGATAATATCTGTCTATGTAGTAGCTGCACACAAACTGTACACAAGTGTTTAATATCTCTAGTAATACTACAATACCAGTATGTGTAGAAACTCCATACACACTATACAAAACCATTTACCAGCTCTAGTAATACTGTAATGAGTATATGTAGTAACTGTGTACATACTGTAGACAAGTGTTTAATATCTTTAGTAATACTATAATATCCTTATATGTGGTAACTGCATACACACTATACACAAGTGTTTAATACATTTAGTGACACTCTACACAACTGCATCAGCACTCACACTTTATGTGCGGGCTTACTAACTCTAGTAACTGCATATACACTATACACAAGTGACACTGTACACAACTGCATCAAGAGTCGCACGTTATGTGCTGGTTTACTACCTCTGTTAACTGCATACACACTATACACAAGTATGTAATATTTCTAGTAACACTAAAATACATGCATATGTAGTAACTGCATACATACTATACACAAGTGTGAAATATATCTAGTAATACTAAAATAGATGCTTCTGTAGTAACTGTATACACAAGTGTGTAATATCTCTAGTAATACTAAAATACATGCATATGTAGTAACTGCATACATACTATACACAAGTGTGTAATATCTCTAGTAATACTAAAACACATCCTTATGTAGTAAGTGCACACACACTATACACAAGTATGTAATATCTCTAATAATACTAAAACACATCCATATGTAGTAACTGCATACACACTATACACAAGTATGTAATATCTCTAGTTATACTAAAACATATCCTTATGTAGTAACTGCACACACTATACACAAGTATGTAATATCTCTAGTAATACTAAAAGACATCCATATGTAGTAACTGCACACACACTATACACAAGTGTGTAATATCTCTAGTAATACTAAAACACATCCATATGTAGTAACTGCATACACACTATACACAAGTATGTAATATCTGTAGTAATACTTAAACACATCCGTATGTAGTAACTGCACACACACTATACACGAGTATGTAAAATCTCTAGTAATACTGAAACACATCCATACGTAGTAACTGCACACACTATACACAAGTGTTTAATATCTCTAGTAATACTAAAACACATCCATATGTAGTAACTGCACACACTATACACAAGTATGTAATATCTCTAGTAATACTAAAACACATCCATACGTAGTAAGTGCACACACACTATACACAAGTATGTAATATCTCTAGTAATACTAAAACACATCCATATGTAGTAACTGCACACACTATACACAAGTATGTAATATCTCTAGTAATACTAAAACACATCCATATGTAGAAACTGCACACACACTATACAAGAGTATGTAATATCTCTAGTAATACTGAAACACATCCATCCGTAGTAACTGCACACACTATACACAAGTATGTAATATCTCTAGTAGTAATACTAAAACACATCCATATGTAGTAACTGCACACACACTATACACAAGTATGTAATATTTCTAGTAATACTAAAACACATCCATACGTAGTAACTGCACACACTATACACAAGTATGTAATATCTCTAGTAATACTAAAACACATCCATGTGTAGTAACTGCACACACTATACACAAGTATGTAATATCTCTAGTAATACTAAAACACATCCTTATGTAGTAACTGCATACACACTATACACAAGTGTGTACTATCTCTAGTAATACTAAAACACATCCATATGTAGTAACTGCACACACAATACACAAGTATGTAATATCTCTAGTTATACTACAACTCATCCTTATGTAGTAACTGCACACACACTATACACAAGTATGTAATATCTCTAGTTATACTAAAACACATCCATATGTAGTAACTGCACACACTATACACAAGTATGTAATATCTCCAGTAATACTAAAACTCATCCTTATGTAGTAACTGCATACACACTAAACGCAACTGTTCAATAAATTTAGTGCCGCTACATACCTGCGTCAGCAGTCACACTCTATGTAAGGGTTTTCTACCTCTATTAACTGATTACACACTATAGACAACAGGTTAATATCTCTAGTCATGCTATAATACCCCTATATGTAGTAACTGCATACGCACTATACACAAATGTTTAGTATCTCTACCCTCATTTGTAGTCACTGCATATACACTGTGAACAAGTGTTCAGTACATTTAGTGACACTCTACAGAACTGCATCAGTAGTCCCATTTTGTAAGAGTTTACTGCCTCTAATAACTGCATACACACTATACACACCTGTTTAATATCTCTACCCCCATATGTAGTCACTGCATATACACTGTACACAAGTGTTCAGTACATATAGTAACACTCCAAAGAATTACATCAGCACTCACACTATATGTAAGGGTTGTCTACCTCTATAAACTGCATACACGCTATACATAGGTGTTTAATATCTCTAGTAATACTAAAATACATGCATATGTAGTAACTGCATACATACTATACACAAGTGTGAAATATCTCTAGTAATACTAAAATAGATGCATATGTAGTAACTGCACACACACTATACTCAAGTATGTAATATCTGCGCAGTCACATGGTTACGAAGTAATTGAGCCCGTGGCTCTTATTTAGGAGAAGATGCGGCCGCGCAGCGGTTACAGCGAGTGAGTGATCATTTTGAAACTGATTGTTTTTATATGTGTGTTTATTTTGGCAAATATTTTTATTAGGTCTAATAGGCACCTGTCTAAGCTTGCAGACTAGCTGCTTGTGGGTGTTCTTGCCCTCCCGACTTGTAGCACGAAACATTATTGATTTTAGGCGCCTTCGTGCTACGTTATTTTAGGTGTTCAGATCATTACTTCTTTTTTTAGAAAGGAGCGTGAGCCTGTCAGATCCCTCCCCTTTGAAATTAGAGCAAAGACCTGCGCAAGGGCATTTAGGTCAGCAGTCTAGCAGCTGACGCGCAGTCACGTGGTTACGAAGTAATTGAGCCCGTGGCTCTCATTTAGGGGAAGATGCGGGTGCGCAGCGGGCGCGCCTAAGACAAGCCCACCTGCGCCTGTCCGCTCGGGCCTGGGGGCCGGAGATTCTCTCTCGTTTCAGCCCGCACCGACCCGAATTCTTTACTCCTCTCATTAGTAGGAGGTCAAGGGTGCGAGCATAAGGCTGAGGCCCCTCTAGAAAATCTAGAGGGGTGGAGCTGTAAATAATGCAGTTGGTCACCCAGGACGCCATCTATTACTGCTTCCCCTCACATTAGATCACAGGTGGAGCGAGAAAGTTACAAAAATATAGAGGCTTCCACTACTAACTGTTTGAGTTGTGCTATAATCAATGCTCGCTCTTTGGTCAGGACCCACAAATTAATACATTTTCAAATCCTATGACAAGTCTGGTTTGGATTCTACAAGTTACAACATCTACTTATAGGGCAGGGCATATTTTGGATGGGATATTTGCTTGTCATAATGACCTGGTTCTTTTACAAAGTAAGCCACTAGATTGGACTGACCACCACCTTCTTATGTTTCGACTGATGCCTTCATCACCTCCCCAGGACGATAATCTCTCTTTGAAACCATGCAGCCAGTGGAGAAGTATTAAGGAACAACTACTAAGATCAGCATTGTTCTAAGGATGGGAACTAGCAAATTCTGTCAGCTATAGATAGGTTCAATCAGGGAGTTAAAATAGCTATTGATCAGTTGGCCCTGCTTAGATCCTCTCGACCCTTAGGGAAGAAAAAGATTAGCTGCACTAGCTCGAGTGCCCTGGGGCATTGTAACACGAAGCCTGAGCCTTTGAGGCTCACTGCTAGGTGTTACAGTTCCTGCAGGGGGGAGGAGTGAAGCACCTCCATCCAGTGTAGGCTTTTGTTTCTGTCCTCAGAGAGCACAAAGGCCCTCACCACATGGGGTCAGAAACTCGTCTCTCAGCAGCAGGCTGGCACAGACCAGTTAGTCCTGCACTGAACAATTGGGTAAAATACAGGGGGCATCTCTAAGATGCCCTCTGTGTGCATTTTGTAATAAATCCAACACTGGCATCAGTGTGGGTTTATTATTCTGAGAAGTTTGATACCAAACTTCCCAGTATTCAGTGTAGCCATTATGGAGCTGTGGAGTTCGTTTTTGACAGACTCCCAGACCATATACTCTTATGGCTACCCTGCACTTACAATGTCTAAGGTTTTGCTTAGACACTGTAGGGGCATAGTGCTCATGCACCTATGCCCTCACCTGTGGTATAGTGCACCCTGCCTTAGGGCTGTAAGGCCTGCTAGAGGGGTGACTTACCAATGCCACAGGCAGTGTGAGGTTGGCATGGCACCCTGAGGGGAGTGCCATGTCGACTTAGTCATTTTCTCCTCACCAGCACACACAAGCTGTCAAGCAGTGTGTCTGTGCTGAGTGAGGGGTCCCTAGGGTGGCATAAGACATGCTGCATCCCTTCCCTGGCATCTGGGCCCTTGGTATCAGGGGTACCAGTTACAAGGGACTTACCTAGGTGCCAGGGTTGTGCCAATTGTGGGATCAATGGTACATTTTAGGTGAAGGAACACTGGTGCTGGGGCCTGGTTAGCAGGGTCCCAGCATACTTCTCAGTCACGTCAGCATCAGTATCAGGCAAAAAGTGGGGGGTAATTGCAACAGGGAGCCATTTCCTTACACAAGTCCCCCTCCCCCAGCCCACAGGCCAGGAGACTCAGCCAAAGCTGGGAGAGTCTTCCTAGTCTGTCAGACGAGGAAGAGTTGAGGAAATAGGCTGGTTTGTTGCAGGGCCTACTCTGCCTTACATCCTCCTGTTCAGGTCATTCCCTCTGGGGAACTGACCCACTTCCACAGTAATAGGACCTAGTCTGAATTGCCTCTTGTCTGTGCCTTTAATGTCTTCACCCATTCTCTCTAGTTTGGGGTTAGAGGTATCCACCTCTGCTAATCTTATTTTAGCCAGGGTCACCCCTAGCTTACCCAAAGAGGTTACCCAGAGCTGGAGTAACCCCACCATGACCAACAGGGTCAGGGGGCCTAACTTGCTATTTGGCATGGGGTCAGACCACCATGCCAAGGATAGTGCAGCCATAAAGACTAACACCCAGCAGAGGCCACTGACAGCTGTCAGTGCCCAGAACCACACATTTAGCTCTTCACCTGCAAGGGAAGGAGCTACGTTACAGGCTTCTTTGGGTTCAGGGTGCCTGTCTGCTGTGTAAGAGTGGGGGTTACTACATCTTGTAGTAAACACCCTTCTTCCACTCTTCTGTTAACTGAGGAACCACCCACTCAGGTTTAACAGTTGCCTGACTAGCCAGGACTTCTTGTGGGTCAGGTTGGACTTTACCAGTTCCATTTTGGAGTTCTCCCGTACTGGAGCAGAATCCCCTTGGCTTGCTGGAACCTTGGCTAAAGGTTGTCCACCTTTCCTGCACTGTTTTCTCCTCTTGTTTTCTGGGGCCTACTTGCAGTTACTGCAGGGGCAGCACCTCCAGAATCCTTGGGAGAGGACTGGCACTGGACCAGTTCCTATCTTGGGCTCTGACTAACCTCTGGGTAGTCATTTCCAATGAGACAATCAAGGGGGAGGTCTCTACTGACTACCACCCTTCTCCAGCTAAAAGTCCCACCCACTTCTATGGGCACAAAAGCCACAGGCCTACAAGTGACCCTGTCTGGGCTAACTCTTACTCTGGCAGTCTCACCTGGGATGTACTGGTTTGAGAACACCAGCCTGTCATGCACAATAGTGTGACTGGCACAAGTGTCTCTCAGGGCAGTGGCTGGATTCCATTCACCAGTAGGTGGTGGAAGTGTCTACTTCCCTCTGGAATCTCACCTGTTGGGCCCTTTTTCCAGATGAAGGCTATGAGGCCTCCTCATCTGAGGAGTCATCCCCAATGGCTACACTGCTCACCCCTGGGATTTTGCTAGGGGGTTTGTTTTTGGGACAAGAAGTGTCCTTGGTGTGGTGCCCAGTCTGTCTACAATTTTGGCACCATGCCTTAGTGGCATCCCAGTTCTTACCCTGGCACCCACCTTTGTTTTGGGTTGTGTCTTGGGGCCCACCCACCTGGTCTGGTTTTTGGGGGCCTACAGAGGACTCTTTCTCTTTGTTTCTAGTGTCACCCACTTTCTCCTGGGGAGGCTTTGTAACCCCTTTCTTTTGGTCACCCCCAGTGTAAGTTTTGGTTACCCTAGTCTTGACCCAGTGGTCTGCCTTCTTTCCCAATTCTTGGGGAGAAATTGGACCTAGGTCTACCAGATACTGATGCAACTTTTCATTGAAGCAGTTACTTAAAATGTGTTCTTTCTTAAACAAATTATAAAGCCCAACATAGTCATGCACTTCATTTCTAGTTACCCAACCATCCAGTGTTTTCACAGAGTAGTCTACAAAATCAACCCAGGTCTGGCTCGAGGATTTTTGAGCACCCCTGAACCTAATCCTGTACTCCTCAGTGGAGAATCCAAAGCCCTCAATCAGGGTAGCCTTCATGAGGTCATAGGATTCTGCATCTTTACCAGAGAGTGTGAGGAGTCTATCCCTACACTTTCCAGTGAACATTTCCCAAAGGAGAGCTCCCCAGTGAGATCTGTTTACTTTTCTGGTTGCACAAGCCCTCTTAAAAGCTGTGAACCATTTGGTGATGTCATCACCATCTTCATATTTTGTTACAGTCCCTTTGAGGATTTTTAGGATGTCAGTATTCTCTCTGACCCTATTTAAGTTGCTGCCACCACTGATGGGAGCTAAACACATCTCTTTTCTTTCCCTTTCTATGGCTAGGAGCTGCTTCTCCAAAGCCAAACTTTTGGCCAACCTGGGTAACAGGAGGTCCTCTTCATTGAGGCTGCCCTCAATGCTTTCAGAGGTGCTGGTCTCCCCTGTGAAAGAACCAGTCTCTCTGACTATGATATGAGGAGTCAGGGTTTGAGGGACCCCGTTCTCCCCATTTAGGACTGGAGGTGGGAATTCCTCCACATCACTAGCTTCCCCCTCTGGGAAGGTATCATCAGAGGGATTGTTTTTAGCAAACTCTGCCAAAAGCTCCTGGAGCTGTACTTTGGTAGGGTCTGAACCAGTTTTAATCTTTTTGATTTTGCAGAGAGACCTTAACTCTGACATCCTAAGATGGAGGTAAGGGGTGACGTTGAGTTCCATCACATTCTCTTCTGCATTAGACATTATGGGCCTCATTATGACCCTGGCGGGCGGCGGAGGCCGCCCGCCAGGATCCCGCCCTCCAAATTACCGCGCCGCGGTCAAAAGACCGCGGCGGGTATTACGAGTTTTCCCCTGGGCTGGCGGGCGGTTCCAGTTAAACCGCCCGCCAGCCCAGGGGAAAACGACCTTCCCACGAGGATGCCGGCTCGTAATCGAGCCGGCGGAGTGGGAAGGTGCGACGGGTGCTACTGCACCCGTTGCGTATTTCACTGTCTGCAAGGCAGACAGTGAAATACATTTTGGGGCCCTCTTACGGGGGCCCCTGCCGTGCCCATGCCATTGGCATGGGCATGGCAGGGGCCCCCAGGGGCCCCGCGACCCCCCCTACCGCCATCCTGTTCATGGCGGCTTTCCCGCCATGAACTGGATGGCGGTAGGGGGGGTCAGAATCCTCATGGCTGCGGAGCGCGCTCCGCAGCCATGGAGGATTCACACGAGCAGCGGAAAGTCAGCGGGAGACCGCTGACTTTCCGCTTCTGACCGCGGCTGAACCGCCGCGGTCAGAATGCTCATTGGAGCACCGCCAGCCTGTCGGCGGTGCTCCCGTGGTCGGTGGCCCTGGCGGCCACCGGCCGCCAGGGTCAGAATGACCCTCTATGTTTCTAAAAGTAGGAATACTTTTTAAGAATCTAAAACTATCTCTAGAACTTAATTCAAACTTTTACAAAACATTTTAAACTCTAAAAGAAATGCTAACAGGGACTAACACAAGGCCCTAGCAGGACTTTTAAAATTTTTGAAAAATAGCTCAAATTTCAAAAATCAGTTTCTAATGACAATTTTTGAAATTTAGTCGTGTGATTAGGTATTGGCTGAGTAGTCCAGCAAATGCAAAGTCTTGTACATCACCGCTGATCCACCAATGTAGGAAGTTGGCTCCGTATGTACTATTTCAAAGTAAGAAATAGCATGCACAGAGTCAAAGGGTTCCCCTTAGAGGTAAGATAGTGGCGAAAAGAGATAATTCCAATGCTCTATTTTGTGGTAGTGTGGTCGAGCAGTAGGCTTATCAGAGGGTAGTGTTAAGCATTTGTTGTACACACACAGGCAATAAATGGGGAACACACACTTAAAGACAATTCCAGGCCAATAGGTTTTTAAATAGAAAAATATATTTTCTTAGTTTATTTTAAGAACCATGGGTTCAAGATTTACAAACAACACTTTAAATGAAAGTTATTTCACTTAGGAACTTTGAATTAGCAAAAAAGCATATACAGTTTTCACACAAATGGCAATAAGCTATTTTAAAACTGGACACAGTGCAATTTTCAACAGTTCCTGGGGGAGGTAAGTGTTAATTTTGCAGGTAAGTAAATTACCTACAGGGTTCAAAGTTGGGTCCAAGGTAGCCCACCGTTGGGGGTTCAGAGCAACCCCAAAGTTACCACACCAGCAGCTCAGGAACGGTCAGGTGCAGAGGTCAAAGTGGTGCCCAAAATGCATAGGCTTCAAAGGAGAAGGGGGTGCCCCGGTTCCAGTCTGTCAGCAGGTAAGTACCCGCGTCTTCGGAGGGCAGACCATGAGGGTTTTGTAGGGCACCGGGGGGGGGACACAAGTCAGCACAAAAAGTACACCCTCAGCGGCACGGGGGCGGCTGTGTGCAGTGTGCAAACAGGCGTCGGGTTTACAATCGGATTCAATGGGAGACCCAGGGGTCTCTTCAGCGAAGCAGGCAGGCAAGGGGGGGTGCTCCTCGGGGAAGCCACCACCTGGGCAAGGGAGAGGGCCACCTGGGGGTCGCTTCTGCACAGGAGGTAGGATCCTTCAGGTCCTGGGGGCTGCAGGTGCAGTGTCTTTACCAGGCGTCGTGTTCTTTGAAGCAGGCAGTCGCGGTCAGGGGGAGCCTCTGGATTCCCTCTGTAGGCGTCGCTGGGGGGCTCAGGGAGGTCAACTCTGGCTACTCACGGGCTCACAGTCACCAGGGAGTCCTCCCTGTAGTGTTGTTTCTCCGCAGGTCGAGCCGGGGGCGTTGGGTGCAGAGTGCAAAGTCTCACGCTTCTGGCGGGAAACATGTATTCTTTCAAAGTTGCTTCTTTGTTGCAAAGATGTTTCTTCTTTGGAGCAGAGACGCTGTCCTCTGGAGTTCTTGGTCCTTTTAGATGCAGGGTAGTCCTCTGAGGCTTCAGAGGTCGCTGGACCCTGTGGAACGCGTCGCTGTTGCAGTTTTTCCTGAAGGGGGGGAGACAGGCCAGTAGAGCTAGGGCCAAAGCAGTTGGTGTCTCCGTCTTCTCTGCATGGCTTTCAGGTCAGCAGTCCTTCGTTTTAGGTTGCAGGAATCTGATTTCCTAGGTTCTGGGGTGCCCCTAAATACTGAATTTAGGGGTGTGTTTAGGTCCGGTAGGGCAGTAGCCAATGGCTACTGTCCTTGAGGGTGGCTACACCCTCTTTGTGCCTCCTCCCAGAGGGGAGGGGGACACATCCCTATTCTTATTGGGGGAATCCTCCAAAACCAAGATGGAGGATTTCTAAAAGCAGGGGTCACCTCAGCTCAGGGCACCTTAGGGGCTGTCCTGACTGGTGGGTGACTCCTCCTTTTTCTCATTATTTCCTCTGGACTTGCCGCCAAAAGTGGGGGCTGTGTCCAGCGGGCGGGCATCTCCACTAGCTGGAGTGCCCTGGGGCTTGTAACACGAAGCCTGAGCCTTTGAGGCACACTGCTAGGTGTTACAGTTCCTGCAGGGGGAGGTGTGAAGCACCTCCACCCAGAGCAGGCTTTTGTTTCTGTCCTCAGAGAGCACAAAGGCCCTCACCACATGGGGTCAGAAACTCGTCTCTCAGCAGCAGGCTGGGACAGACCAGTCAGTGCTGCACTGAACAATTGGGTAAAATACAGGGGGCATCTCTAAGATGCCCTCTGTGTGCATTTTTTAATAAATCCAACACTGGCATCAGTGTGGGTTTATTATTCTGAGAAGTTTGATACCAAACTTCCCAGTATTCAGTGTAGCCATTATGGAGCTGTGGAGTTCGTTTTTGACAGACTCCCAGACCATATACTCTTATGGCTACCCTGCACTTACAATGTCTAAGGTTTTGCTTAGACACTGTAGGGGCATAGTGCTCATGCACATATGCCCTCACCTGTGGTATAGTGCACCCTGCCTTAGGGCTGTAAGGCCTGCTAGAGGGGTGACTTACCTATGCAACAGGCAGTGTGAGGTTGGCATGGCACTCTGAGGGGAGTGCCATGTCGACTTAGTCATTTTCTCCCCACCAGCACACACAAGCTGGCAAACAGTGTGTCTGTGCTGAGTGAGGGGTCCCTAGGGTGGCATAAGACATGCTGCAGCCCTTAGAGACCTTCCCTGGCATCAGGGCCCTTGGTACCGGGGTACCAGTTACGAGGGACTTACCTGGGTGCCAGGGTTGTGCCAATTGTGGAGACAATGGTACATTTTAGGTGAAAGAACACTGGTGCTGGGGCCTGGTTAGCAGGGTCCCAGCACACTTCTCAGTCAAGTCAGCATCAGTATCAGGCAAAAAGTGGGGGGTAATTGCAACAGGGAGCCATTTCCTTACACACTTGGTTCTCCAAGGACCTCAAGAACTTGCAGAGAAAATATTGTCAACAAGAACAGAAGTGGAAATTAGACTCCAATCCCAATGAAAGAGAAAAGCTCAGAGCAACCCTTAGTGTCTACAAAGACGCGATCAATCAAGCCAAAAGTGAATTGTATTCACGGATAATTAAGGAAGCATTCAATGCTCATAGAGAACTCTTTAAAGTAGTACGTTCCCTCTCGATTCCTACTACTCCCCCAGAGCTAGAGAACTCCCAGGAATTCTGTAACAAGGTTGCCTCTTTTTTAAAATAAAGTTTTGCAAATACAAGCAAACTTTAATCAATCTGCAGAGGGATCGGATCCTTATGAGGATCTTAACAGCTCTATAGATGAGGATAGTCCATTGGTGACTCATTTTTAGCCGCAGCAGCGGGAGAAAATCAAAGAGCTTATGATGGGCATTAAATCTGGCTCGCCCCGGGACCCCTGTCCGCCTTACATATTACCGTTGGTTCCTGACTTAGTTTCCACAGCTCGTGTTCCAATATATCAGGAGGTCTTGCTTAAAGGGGTCTTTCCCCCTCTATCGAAGGAAGCAACGGTGATGCCTTTGAAAAAGTCATTGGGTGGAGCGGCAAATGACCTCAAGAATTTTCGGCCTATCGCCTTGCTTCCTTTTCAAACTAAAATGTTTGAAAAACATATTAATGAAGAACTTGCTCTGGCAGTTTAGACTCCGCTCAACATGGTTTTAGGAAAGCCCACAGCACAGAATCTGCCCTCATTACTACATCAGATACTATCCGGAGGTCAACTCAAGAGGGGTTGGCAGCCATTTTGGTGCTGTTAGATTTATCAGCGGCTTTTGATACCACCTCTCCACATATTATGGCACATCATCTTCATCAAGCAGGTGTTAGAGGCATAGCACTGAACATTCTGAAATCTTTTGTAGAAGACAGATCTACCATAGTAAGTTGCGGAGACTTCAGAGCACCCACCTATCAACTACCGTGTGGGGTCCCTCAAGGCTCCTCGCTTAGCCCTACCCTATTCAATTTATATGTTGCACCACTGGCCAGACTCATTCAATCTTTCGGCTTTTTTGCCACCTCCTTTGTGGATGATACTCAATCATCCCCGTTCATAGGAATTGGGAGGAAGCCACCGATCAATTTCATCACTGTGTGAGTGAGATCAACAGATTGATGGGCCTGAACTAGTTTAAGATGAACGGTGACAAAACAGAGATCTTGCTTTTTGGCTCTAGTAGGGAGCTGTGGAGCCCACATTGGTGGCCATCTACATGTGGAGAACTTTCTACCCCCAGCAGTTCTACTAAGAAATTTGGGGATTATTGTTGACAACGGCCTATCCTTTAAGTATCAAGTAAATTTCATTACTAAGGCCTGCTTCTGGGCGCTTAGTAGTTTGAAAAACAAATTCCCTTATTTACAAAAGGAGCTTAGAATTACAGTATCTCTCGCTTTGGTATTTTCCGAAATAGACTATTGTAATGCTTTAATGCAGTGGTTCCCAATCTGTGCGCTGCGGCTCCCTGCTGCGCCGTCAAAACTAGCCAGGGGCGCCGCACACAGTTTGGGAACCACTCGGAGGTGCTTTGAATCGGTAGCTTTCATCATGGTATTTATTGTAAACAGAACACCCTGCATTAATTACTGTGACCAGCGGAGGGCGCCAAAGTACCATTAATAATATCCCTATGACAAAAGAACAAAAATAGTTTCCAATAAATGATTTTCAGCAACCTGAACGAGAGAATAAAGAAGACAAACTGTAAATAGTGTAGGAACAGGTAAATAGAGACAGACATGAGACTCCAGAGCGCCCAGCCTCTGTGACAAATCTGAATGTGGGAACAGTGAAACCAGAGTTCATTTCCCTGGCGCTGACAAAGAAAGATGGATACCAGAAAGACATAATGTATGAAGGTGTCTGAGAAGAAAAGAGAATATCCAAGAAAAACTGAAAAATAATAACTGACCCATTCTAGCACAGGAAGGAGATGTCAGAAGAAGCCGCCAGATAGGTTACATCCTTTCACCAGTTTTGTCAAAGGAGGAGATGTGGCCTAGCAGTTAGAGCTGTTGACTTGCGAACTGGGGAACCAGGCTGGAGTCCTGGCGTCGGCTATCATCCTTTGATTCTGTGCAAATTACTTAATCTCATCAGTGCCTATTTAAAAATAAAGCCTGACCCTATGTAGTGTCATCTGGTGCTCTTCTAAAGCTCTCTAATGCCCTCATGAGTTTCATCCCAATTATTTTCCAGGCTAAAAATGGTAGTACTCCCGAGGCTGGGATTACGTTCCCCCACCTGCCAAAAAAAAGTAACATAATGGGGAGCCGTGGCCAACACGGCCAATAGGTCAAAGGGGCCGGGGATCGAAAAAGTTTGGGAACCACTGCTTTAATGCTTAATATAGACAAAACTTTGCTTAATAAACTTCAACTAGTTCAGAACACAGCTGCCTGACTAATATCAGACCTTCCCCGCTCAGCTTTGACCAGCAGTAGTCTGAGGCAGTTACATTGGCCACCTGTCAGCAAGCGCATTATTTTCAAGACATTATGTCTGACGCACAAGTCCTTGCGTATGCGCGGATCTAAATACCTGTTGTCTAGGTCACGCTGCTACACTCTAAGTCGTCAGCTCAGATCAACAGGTTCCTATTTGGTGCACGTCCCTCGCAATCATAAGACTAGATGGGGCGACAAAGCATTTATTGTAGCTGCTGCTAAACACTGGAATTCGCTCCCGGTGACAATTAGGAAGGAACACAGTTTCATGGGCTTCAGGAAGCAGGTAAAGACCTGGCTTTTTCCTCAGTAGTTTTATTCTTCTTACTTTTCGTTTTCTCTTGGACACTCTACTCACTGCTGCCTAGCGTTTCGATGCCATGGCAGGAATGCGCTTTATAAATACAAACACATACATACATCTCTAATAATACTAAAATACATGCATATGTAGTACCTGCATACACACTAAACACAAGTGTGTCATATCTCTGGTAATACTATGATACCTGTATGTCTAGTAACTGCATACACACTACATACAAGTGTTCAGTACATTAAGTGACACTCCACACAACTGCATCAGCACTTGAACTGTGTAAGAGTTTATTTCCTCAATCAACTGCATACACGCTAGACACGTGTGTAATGTCTCTAGTAATACTATAATACATGTATGTGTAGTAACTGTATACATACTGTACACGTGTTCAGATTGTAGGAGGCTGGCCTGGTTTGTAGTGGGTACCTTGGGTACTTACACCTTATACCAGGTCCAGGTATGCCTTATTAGTGAAAAGTAGTAGTGTTCTAGCAGCTTAGGCTGATAGAGGTAGCTGTAGCAGAGCAGCTTGGGCTGAACTAGGAGACATGCAAAGCTCCTGCAATACCACATATAGTTACACAGTACTTATACACATGTAAAGACAATACTCCGTGTTACCAAAAAAAAAAGGTAGTTTATTTGGGTGACACAGTACCAAAAATATCTTAGAGGCAATTCTCCTTCTGGAGGTAAGTATTATACACAATGTATAATCTAGTAACCAAAACCAGGTAAGTAATTAAACATAGGATAGTGCAAACAAAAGGAAATGCTATAGAATGCAATGGGAGAAAATAGGTCTAGGGGCAACACAAACCATATATTAAGAAAGTGGAATGCGAATCACGAATTCCCCCCTAGACAAGTGTAGTGTGTGCAGAATCGCTGGGAGAGTAAGAATACAGTAAAGGTAAGTAAATTACCCCACACCAGAGCCCAGAAAAGCAGGAGTAAAGTACTGCAAGTTTCCTTAGGACACACTAAACCTCGTGATATGGATTATTGCAGTAACCAATCAAGTCTGCAAACAACAACTGCTGGATTCCTAGACCTGAAGACCTGCAAAAGAAGGGGACCAAGTCCAGAAGTCAAAAGAAGTTCCAGGAAGGACAGGAGCCCCTGCCAACCCTGAAGAGGGTGCAACAGAAGAGTCCCCGGTTGAACAAAGACTGCAGGAATGCACCCTAGGAAGATGCCACTGGGTGATGCAAAAGATGTCCCACGACGTGGAGATGGATGCAGACCTGATTTTGTGCTGGAAGTTGCCAACAAGCCTTGGTTACGACAAATGTGCATTTTGCATCAAAATGGCGCTGGCTGGACCCAGGAGGGACCTGGGGGCCTCAGCTCTGTGTGAGGCGGTAGAGGGGGCTTTCAGGATGGCAGACAGCACCCACGGGAGTCCCAGGACACGGAGACAAAGGAGGTGCAAAACGTGGTTGGTGCAGCACTACAAAGAAGGGTCCCAAGCCACAGGAGGTCAACTAAGCAAGTTGAGCGTCGTAGGATAGAGTGCTGGAGACCTGGCCAGGCTGTGCACAAAGAATTTTGCAAATAGTGCACAGGTGCCTCAGGAGGTGAAGAAGATGCAGTGCCCAGGGGTACTGTCGCTCTCAGGAAAGCAAGGTCTTACCTCCTCCAAATAGCATCAGCAGGACCTCAGGACAGTCTGTGTCGATGGGGTCCACCCTCGGTGTGTCCAGGACCACATGCGTCGCTTTGAGAGGAGTCCAGGAATACCAGTCGTCAACTTGGAAGGTACCTGCATGAGCAGGGGAGTGACTCTGTCACCCCACAGGAGATTTCTTTGGTCCTTCTGGTGCAGGGTGAAGACAGAGGCCCATATTTATACTTTTTGACGCTAAACTGCGCTAACGCAGTTTAGCGTCAAAAAGTTTTGCGCCGGCTAACGCCATTCTGAAGCGCCATGCGGGCGCCGTATTTATTGAATGGCGTTAGCCGGCGCAAGCAGACCGGCGCTGCCTGGTGTGCGCGAGAAAAACCACGTACACCAGGCAGCGCCGGCGTAGGGGGAAAATGGCGCATGGGCGTCTTAAAATGGGGCAAGTCAGGTTACGTCGAAAAAATCGTCGTAACCCGACTTGCGCCATTTATTTTCGACGCCCATCCCCCATCAACATGACTCCTATCATTGTAAAGATAGGAGTCATGCCCCCTTGCCCAATGGCCATGCCCAGGGGACTTCTGTCCCCTGGGCATGGTCATTGGGCATAGTGGCATGTAGGGGGGCACAAATCAGGCCCCCCTATGCCAAAAAAAATTATTAAAAAAAAATAAAAAAATACTTACCTGAATGTCCCTGGGGTGGGTCCCTCCAGCCTTGGGTGTCCTCCTGGGGGTGGGCAAGGGTGGCAGGGGGGGTCCCTGGGGGCAGGGGAGGGCACTCTGGGCTCATTTTGAGCCCACTTGTCCCTTAACGCCATGCCTGACCCAGGCGTTAAAAAGCGGCGCAAATGCGCCGTTTTTAGCCACGCCAACTCCCGGGCGTCTCTTTTGCCCGGGAGTATAAATACCACGTAAAGGCCTGGGAGTCATTTTTTAGACGGGAACGCCTCCCTTGCATATCATTAACGCAAGGAAGGGGTTCACGCTAAAAAATGACGCACATTCCGGGAACTTTGGCGCTATACGCCTCTAACGCCATAGTATAAATATGGCGTTAGTTGGCGTTAGTTTAGCGTCGAATTTGCGTCGAAAAAAACGACGCAAATTCGGCGCAAACGGAGTATAAATACGGCCCAGAGAGTCCCCAGAGCGTGCACACCGTGGAAACTGTTGAAGTTGCTGGCTGCAGCTGAAGATGCAGAAGAGTATCCCTTGTGTATACTTTGTTGCAGTTACAGCGGTTCCTGGAGCAGGCTGTGGTTGATCCGAGGTCAGAGGATGAAGTAGTAGTTGCAGAGGATTCCTGCTGGAAACTTGCAAGTAGAATCGGAAGAGAACCCACAGGAGAGACCCTAAATAGCCCTGAGTAGGGGATTGGCTACTTTATCAGGTAAGGACCTATCAGAAGGGATCTCTGATGTCACCTGCTGGCACTGGCATCTCAGTGCCCCCACACCTTGCAAAACAAGATGGCTGAAGTTTGGGACACACTGAAAGAGCTCTGGGCACCACCCCTGGGGGTGGTGGTGGACAGGGGAGTGGTCACTGCCCTTTCCTTGGTCCAGTTTCGCGCGAGAACAGGGACAAGGGGTCCCTGAACCGGTGTAGACTGGCTTATGCAAGGAGGGCACCATCTGTGCCCTTCAAAGCATTTCCAGAGGCTGGGGGAGGCTACCCCCTTCTCAGCCTGTAACACCTATTTCCAAAGGAAGAGTGTGTAACACCCTGCTCCCAAAGGAAATGCTTTGTTCTGCCTTCCTGGGACTGGGCTGCCCAGACCCCACGAGGGTAGAACCTTGTCTGTGAGGTGGCAGCAGCGGTAGCTGCAGTTCAAGCCTCAGAGAGCTCGTTTTGCAGTACTGGGGGTCCATGGTGAGACAACAGGATGCATGGAATTCGCTCCCCAATACCAGATTTGGAATGGGGGGACAATTCCAGGATCTTAGACACCTTACATGGCCACATTCGGAGTTACCATTGTGAAGCTACATATAGGTATTGACCTATATGTAGTGCACGCGTGTAATGGTGTCTCCGCACTCACATAGTCCTGGGAAATGTCCCTGAACTATATGGGGGCACCTTTGCTAGTGCAAGGGTGCCCTCACACTTAGTAACTTTGCACCCAACCTTCAGCAAGTGAAGGTTAGACATATAGGTGACTTATAAAGTTACTTAAATGCAGTGAAAATGGCTGTGCAATAATGTGTGCGTTATTTCACGCAGGCTGCAGTGGCAGTCCTGTGAAAGGGTTTGTCTGAGCTCCCTATGGGTGGCAAAAGAAATGCTGCAGACCATGAGGATCTCCTGGAACCCTAATACCCTGGGTACCTAGGCACCATATACTAGGGACTTATAAGGGGGTCAAGTGCGCCAACTGAAATTGGCCAATGAAGTCACTGGCCTGCAGTGACAAATTTAAAAGCAGAGAGAGCATAAGCACTGAGGTTCTGATTAGCAGCGCCTCAGTGACACAGTCAAGCACTACTGACAACAAACACATTAGGCCACAAAGTATGAGCACTGGGGTCCTGGCTAGCAGGATCCAATTGACACAGTAAAAACACACTGACACACACTCACAAACAGGCCAAAAGTGAGGGTAACCATGCTATAAAGAGGCTACTTTCTCACACAGTGCATTTAGCAACACTCTACACAACAGCATCAGCAGTCAAACTCTATATAGGAGTTTACTGCCTCTGTGAACTGTATACTCACTATACACAAGTGTGTAATATCTCTAATAAGACAAAAATACCAGTATATGTAGTAACTGCATACACACAATATACAAGTGTTAAAGTGACACTCCACACAACTGCATCAGCACTTGAACTGTGTAAGAGTTTATTACCGTAATCAACTGTATACATGCTAAACGCAAGTGGGCAATATCTCTAGTAATACTAAAATACCCCTGTAAGGAAATGCCTCCTTGGCATGGTTACCCCCTAAGTTTTTGCCTTTGCTGATGCTAAGTTATGATTTGAAAGTGTGCTGAGACCCTGCTAACCAGGCCCCATCACCAGTGTTCTTTCCCTAAACTGTACCTTTGTCTCCACAATTGGCACAACCCTGGCACTCAGGTAAGTCCCTTGTAACTGGTACCCCGGGTACCAAGGGCCCTGTGGCCAGGGAAGGTCTCTAAGGGCTGCAGCATGTCTTATGCCACCCTAGGGACCCCTCACTCAGCACAGACACACTGCTTGCCAGCTTGTGTGTGCTGGTGGGGAGAAAATGACTAAGTCAACATGGCACTCCCCTCAGAGTGCCATGCCAACCTCACACTGCCTGTGGCATAGGTAAGTCACCCCTCTAGCAGGGGTTACAGCCCCAAGGCAGGGTGCACTATACCTCAGGTGAGGGCCTATGTGCATGAGCACTATGCCACTACAGTGTCTAAGCAAAACCTTAGACATTGTAAGTGCAGGGTAGCCATAAGAGTATATGGTCTGGGAGTTTGTCAAACACGAACTCCACAGTTCCATAATGGCTACACTGAAAACTGGGAAGTTTGGTATCAAACTTCTCAGCACAATAAATGCACACTGATGCCAGTGTGCAATTTATTGTAACATACACCCAGAGGGCATCTTAGAGATAATCGTCAGTGTAGGCTGACCAGTTTCTGCCAGCCTGCCACACACCAGACATGTTGCTGGCCACATGGGGAGAGTGCCTTTGTCACTCTGTGGCCAGGAACAAAGCCTGTACTGGATGGAGGTGCTTCTCACCCCCCCCTGCAGGAACTGTAACACCTGGCGGTGAGCCTCAAAGGCTCCCCCCTTTTGTTACAGCACCTCAGGGCATCCCAGCTAGTGGAGATGCCCGCCCCTCCAGCCACTGCCCCCACTTTTGGCAGCAAGGCTGGAGGAGATAACGAGAAAAACAAGGAGAAGTCACCCACCAGTCAGGACAGCCCCTAAGGTGTCCTGAGCTGAGGTGACCCCTGCCTTGAGAAATCCTCCATCTTGAGTTTGGAGGATTCCCCCCAATAGGATTAGGGATGTGCCCACCTCCCCACAGGGAGGAGGCACAAAGAGGGTGTAGCCACCCTAAAGGACAGTAACCATTGGCTACTGCCCTCCCAGACCTAAACACACCCCTAAATTCAGTATTTAGGGGTTCCCCAGATCCCAGGAAATCAGATTCCTGCAACCTGAAGAAAGAAGAAGGACTGCTGACCTACAAGCCTGAAGAGAAGGAGGAAGACGACAACTGATTTGGCCCCACCCCTACCGGCCTGTCTCCAATTTCGAAAACCTGCTCCAGCAAAGCATCCGACAGGGACCAGTGACCTCTGAAGCCTCAGAGGACTGCCCTGGACTACAGGACCAAGCAACTCCCGTGAACAGCGGCCCTGTTCAAAACCAGCTACTTCTTTTCAACAAAGAAGCAACTTCGAAAGGCTTCACGTTTCCCGCCGGAAGTGTGAGACTCTACACTCTACACTCTGCACCCGACGCCCCCGGCTCGACCTGCAGAAAACCATCACCTCAGGGAGGACTCCCTGCCGACTGCGAGCCCGTGAGTAACTAGAGACGACCCCCCTGAGCCCCCACAGCAACGCCTGCAGAGAGAATCCAGAGGCTCCCCCTGACCGCGACTGCCTGTAACAAGGGACCCGACGCCTGGAACCAACACTGCACCCAGCCGCCCCTGTTGCGCTGAGGGTGTGTTTTGTCTGCCTACTTGTGTCTCCCCCAGTGCTCTACAAACCCCCCTGGTCTGCCCCAGAGGACGCAGGTACTTACCTGCGGGCAGACTGGAACCGCAGCACCCCTGTTCTCCATAGGTGCTTATGTGTTTTGGGCACCTCTTTGACCTCTGCACCTGACCGGCCCTGAGCTGCTGGTGTGGTAACTTTGGGGTTGCCTTGAACCTCCAATGGTGGGCTGCCTATGCCCCAGGACTGAGACTTGTAAGTGTTTTAATTACCTCCTAATCTAACCTTTACTTACCTATTGGCCTGGAGTAAGTCTTTGAGTGTGTGTTCCTCATTTATTGCCTGTGTGTGTACAACAAATGCTTAACACTACCCTCTGATAAGCCTACTGCTCGACCACACTACCACAAAATGGAGCATTAGAATTATCTACTTTTGCCACTATCTTACCTCGAAGGAGAACCCTTGGACTCTGTGACACTATTTCTTACTTTGAAATAGTATATACAGAGCCAGCTTCCTACAACCCCTATATGTAGTAACTGCATACAGAAGTGTTCAGTACTTTTAGTGACACTCTACACAGTCACACTTTATGTAAGGGTTTACTACCTTTATTAACTGCATACACACTACACACAAGTGTTTAATATTGTAGGAGGCTGGACTGGCTTGTAGTGAGTATCAAGGGGTACTTACACCTTGCACCAGGCCCAGGTATCCCTTATTAGTGTATAGGGTGTCTAGCAGCATAGGCTGATAGATAATGGTAGCTTAGCAGAGCAGCTTAGGCTGAACTAGGAGACGAGTGAAGCTCCTACAGTACCACTAGTGTCACTTGCACAATATCATAAGAAAACACAATACACAGATATACTAAAAATAAAGGTACTTTATTTTTATGACAATATGCCAAGGTATCTCAGTGAGTACCCTCAGTATGAGGATAGCAAATATACACAAGATATATGTACACAATACCAAAAATATGCAGTATAGTCTTAGAAAACAGTGCAAACAGTGTATAGTTACAATAGGATGCAATGGGGACACATAGGGATAGGGGCAACACAAACCATATACTCCAAAAGTGGAATGCGAACCACGAATGGACCCCAAACCTATGTGACCTTGTAGAGGGTCGCTGGGGCTGTAAGAAAACAGTGAGGGTTAGAAAAATAACCCACCCCAAGACCCTGAAAAGTGAGTGCAAAGTGCACTAAAGTTCCCCAAAGAGCACAGAAGTCGTGATAGGGGAATTCTGCAGGAAAGACACAAACCAACAATGCAACAACGATGGATTTCCAAACGAGGGTACCTGTGGAACAAGGGGACCAAGTCCAAAAGTCACAAGCAAGTCGGAGATGGGCAGATGCCCAGGAAATGCCAGCTGTGGGTGCAAAGAAGCTGCTACTGGACAGTAGAAGCTGAGGATTCTGCAGGAACGACAAGGGCTAGAAACTTCCCCTTTGGAGGATGGATGCCCCACGCCGTGGAGAGTCGTGCAGAAGTGTTTTCCTGAAGAAAGACCGCCAACAAGCCTTGCTAGCTGCAAATCGTGCGGTTAGGGTTTTTGGATGCTGCTGTGGCCCAAGAGGGACCAGGATGTCGGCAATTGCGTCAGGGGACAGAGGGGGCATCCAGCAGGACAAGGAGCCCTCTCAGAAGCAGGCAGCACCCGCAGAAGTGACGGAACAGGCACTACGAAGAGGAGTGAAACGGTGCTCACCCGAAGTTGCACAAGAGAGTCCCACGCCGCCGGAGGACAACTCAGGAGGACGTGCAATGCAGGTTAGAGTGCCGTGGACCCAGGCTTGGCTGTGCACAAAGGATTTCCGCCAGAAGTGCACAAAGGCCGGAGTAGCTGCAAAAGACGCGGTTCCCAGCAATGCAGTCTGGCGTGGGGAGGCAAGGACTTACCTCCACCATACTTGGACTGAAGAGTCACTGGACTGTGGGAGTCACTTGGACAGAGTTGCTGGATTCAAGGGACCTCGCTCGTCGTGCTGAGAGGAGACCCAGGGGAACGGTGATGCAGTTCTTTGGTGCCTGCGGTTGCAGGGGGACGATTCCGTCGACCCACGGGAGATTTCTTCGGAGCTTCTAGTGCAGCGAGGAGGCAGACTACCCCCACAGCATGCACCACCAGGAAAACAGTCGAGAAGGCGGCAGGATCAGCGTTACAGAGTTGCAGTAGTCGTATTTGCTACTTTGTTGCAGTTTTGCAGGCTTCCAGCGCGGTCAGCAGTCGATTCCTTGGCAGAAGGTGAAGAGAGAGATGCAGAGGAACTCGGATGAGCTCTTGCATTCGTTATCTAAGGAATTCCCCAAAGCAGAGACCCTAAATAGCCAGAAAAGAGGGTTTGGCTACTTAGGAGAGAAGATAGGCTAACAACACCTGAAGGAGCCTATCAGAAGGAGTCTCTGACGTCACCTGCTGGCCCTGGCCACTCAGAGCAGTCCAGTGTGCCAGCAGCACCTCTGTTTCCAAGATGGCAGAGGTCTGGAGCACACTGGAGGAGCTCTGGGCACCTCCCAGGGGAGGTGCAGGTCAGGGGAGTGGTCACTCCCCTTTCCTTTGTCCACTTTCGCGTCAGAGCAGGGCTGAGTGGTCCCTGAACCGGTGTAGACTGGCTTATGCAGAAATGGGCACCATCTGTGCCGATGAAAGCATTTCCAGAGGCTGGGGGAGGCTACTCCTCCCCAGCCCTGACACCTTTTTCCAAAGGGAGAGGGTGTAACACCCTCTCTCTGAGGAAGTCCTTTGTTCTGCCTTCCTGGGCCATGCCTGGCTGGACCCCAAGAGGGCAGAAACCTGTCCGAGGGGTTGGCAGCAGCAGCAGCTGCAGTGAAACCCCTGAAAAGGTAGTTTGGCAGTACCCGGGTCTGTGCTACAGACCCGTGGGATCATGGGATTGTGCCAACAATGCCAGGATGGCATAGAGGGGGCAATTCCATGATCTTAGACACCTTACATGGCCACATTCGGAGTTACCATTGTGAAGCTACACATAGGTATTGACCTATGTGTAGTGCACGCATGTAATGGTGTCCCCGCACTCACAAAGTCCGGGGAATTTGCCCTGAACCATGTGGGGGCACCTTGGCTAGTGCCAGGGTGCCCACACACTAAGTAACTTTGCACCTAACCTTTACCAGGTTAAGGTTAGACATATAGGTGACTTATAAGTTACTTAAGCGCAGTGGTAAATGGCTGTGAAATAACGTGGACGTTATTTCACTCAGGCTGCAGTGGCAGGCCTGTGTAAAAATTGTCAGAGCTCCCTATGGGTGGCAAAAGAAATGCTGCAGCCCATAGGGATCTCCTGGAACCCCAATACCCTGGGTACCTCAGTACCATATACTAGGGAATTATAAGGGTGTTCCAGTATGCCAATGTAAATTGGTGAAATTGGTCACTAGCCTGTTAGTGACAATTTGGAAAGAAATGAGAGAGCATAACCACTGAGGTTCTGGATAGCAGAGCCTCAGTGAGACGGTTAGTCATAACACAGGTAACACATTCAGGGCACACTTATGAGCACTGGGGCCCTGGCTGGCAGGGTCCCAGTGACACATACAACTAAAACAACATATATACAGTGAAAAATGGGGGTAACATGCCAGGCAAGATGGTACTTTCCTACAAATATCTCTATTGATTTTATAATACCTGCGTGTAGGAAAGTACCATCTTGTCTGGCATGTTACCCCCATTTTTACTGTATGTATGTATGTATGTATGTTTGTTTTTGCCCATGTGTCACTGGGATCCTGCTATTCAGGACCCCAGGGCACATAAAGTATGCCCTGTATGTGTTCCCTGTGTGGTGCCTAACTGTGTCACTGAGGCTCTGCTAACCAGAACCTCAGTGTTTATGCTCTCTCTGCTTTCTTTTAAAATTGTCACTGCAGGCTAGTGACTAAATTTACCAATTCTGATTGGCACAATGGAACACCCTTATAATTCCCTAGTATATGGTACTGAGGTACCCAGGGTATTGGGGTTCCAGGAGATCCCCATGGGCTGCAGCACTTCTTTTGCCACCCATAGGGAGCTCAGACACTTCTTACACAGGACTGCCACTGCAGCCTTAGTACCTTTATTTTTAGTAACTCTGAGTATTATGTTTTCTTATGATATAGTGCTATATGATATAAGTGGTATAGTAGGAGCTTTGCATGTCTCATAGTTCAGCCTAAGCTGCTTCGCCATAGCTACCTTCTATCGGCCTAAGCTGCTAGAACAACTCTATTCTATTAATAAGGGATAACTGGACCTGGCACAAGGTGTAAGTACCACAAGGTACCCACTATAAGCCAAGCCAGACTCCTACACCGCATATGCAGTCAATGCATGCACACTATACACAAGTGTGAGAAAGTAGCCTCTTTCAAGCCTTGTTACCCCCACATTTGGCCTGTTTGTGAGTGTATGTCAGGGTGTTTTCACTGCCTCACTGGGATCCTGCTAGCCAGGGCCCAGTGCTCATAGTGAAAACCCTATGTTTTCAGTATGTTTGTTATGTGTCACTGGGACCCTGCTAGTCAGGACCCCAGTGCTCATAAGTTTGTGGCCTATATGTATGTGTTCCCTGTGTGGTGCCTAACTATCTCACTGAGGCTCTGCTAACCAGAACCTCAGTGGTTATGCTCTCTCATTTCTTTCAAATTGTCACTGACAGGCTAGTGACCAATTTTACCAATTTACATTAGCTTACTGGAACACCCTTATAATTCCCTAGTATATGGTACTGAGGTACCCAGGGTATTGGGGTTCCAGGAGATCCCTATGGGCTGCAGCATTTCTTTTGCCACCCATAGGGAGCTCTGACAATTCTTACACAGGCCTGCCACTGCAGCCTGAGTGAAATAACGTCCACGTTATTTCACAGCCATTTTACACTGCACTTAAGTAACTTATAAGTCACCTATATGTCTAACCTTTACCTGGTAAAGGTTAGGTACAAAGTTACTTAGTGTGAGGGCACCCTGGCACTAGCCAAGGTGCCCCCACATTGTTCAGGGCCAATTCCCCGGACTTTGTGAGTGCGGGGACACCATTACACGTGTGCACTACATATAGGTCACTACCTATATGTAGCTTCACAATGGTAACTCCGAATATGGCCATGTAACATGTCTATGATCATGGAATTGCCCCCTCTATACCATCCTGGCATAGTTGGCACAATCCCATGATCCCAGTGGTCTGTAGCACAGACCCTGGTACTGCCAAACTGCCCTTCCTGGGGTTTCACTGCAGCTGCTGCTGCTGCCAACCCCTCAGACAGGCATCTGCCCTCCTGGGGTCCAGCCAGGCCTGGCCCAGGATGGCAGAACAAAGGACTTCCTCTGAGAGAGGGTGTTACACCCTCTCCCTTTGGAAAATGGTGTGAAGGCAGGGGAGGAGTAGCCTCCCCCAGCCTCTGGAAATGCTTTCTTGGGCACAGATGTGCCCAATTCTGCATAAGCCAGTCTACACCGGATCAGGGGACCCCTTAGCCCTGCTCTGGCGCGAAACTGGACAAAGGAAAGGGGAGTGACCACTCCCCTCACCTGCACCTCCCCTGGGAGGTGTCCAGAGCTCCTCCAGTGTGCTCCAGACCTCTGCCATCTTTGAAACAGAGGTGCTGCTGGCACACTGGACTGCTCTGTGTGGCCAGTGCCACCAGGTGACGTCAGAGACTCCTTCTGATAGGCTCCTTCAGGTGTTAGTAGCCTATCCTCTCTCCTAGGTAGCCAAACCCTCTTTTCTGGCTATTTAGGGTCTCTGTCTCTGGGGAAACTTTAGATAACGAATGCAAGAGCTCATCCGAGTTCCTCTGCATCTCTCTCTTCACCTTCTGCCAAGGAATCGACTGCTGACCGCGCTGGAAGCCTGCAAAACTGCAACATAGTAGCAAAGACGACTACTGCAACTCTGTAACGCTGATCCTGCCGCCTTCTCGACTGTTTTCCTGGTGGTGCATGCTGTGGGGGTAGTCTGCCTCCTCTCTGCACTAGAAGCTCCGAAGAAATCTCCCGTGGGTCGACGGAATCTTCCCCCTGCAACCGCAGGCACCAAAAAGCTGCATTACCGGTCCCTTGGGTCTCCTCTCAGCACGACGAGCGAGGTCCCTCGAATCCAGCAACTCTGTCCAAGTGACTCCCGCAGTCCAGTGACTCTTCAGTCCAAGTTTGGTGGAGGTAAGTCCTTGCCTCACCTCGCTAGACTGCATTGCTGGGAACCGCGACTTTTGCAGCTACTCCGGCCCCTGTGCACTTCCGGCGGAAATCCTTTGTGCACAGCCAAGCCTGGGTCCACGGCACTCTAACCTGCATTGCACGACTTTCTAAGTTGGTCTCCGGCGACGTGGGACTCCTTTGTGCGACTTCGGGTGAGCACCGTTTCACGCATCCTCGTAGTGCCTGTTTCTGGCACTTCTCCGGGTGCTACCTGCTGCTAAGAGGGCTCCTTGTCTTGCTCGACGTCCCCTCTACCTCCTGGTCCAATTTGCGACCTCCTGGTCCCTCCTGGGCCACAGCAGCATCCAAAAACGCTAACCGCACGATTTGCAGCTAGCAAGGCTTGTTGGCGTTCTTTCGGTGGGAAAACACTTCTGCACGACTCTCCACGGCAAGAGGGATCCGTCCACCAAAGGGGAAGTCTCTAGCCCTTTTCGTTCCTGCAGAAACCTCTGCTTCTTCTGTCCAGTAGAAGCTTCTTTGCACCCACCGCTGGCATTTCCTGGGCATCTGCCCATCTCCGACTTGCTTGTGACTTTTGGACTTGGTCCCCTTGTTCCACAGGTACCCTAGATTGGAAATCCATCGTTGTTGCATTGTTGGTTTGTGTCTTTCCTGCATTATTCCTCTATCACGACTTCTTTGTCTTTTGGGGAACTTTAGTGCACTTTGCACTCACTTTTCAGGGTCTTGGGGAGGGCTAATTTTCTAACTCTCACTATTTTCTAATAGTCCCAGCGACCCTCTACAAGGTCACATAGGTTTGGGGTCCATTCGTGGTTCGCATTCCACTTTTGGAGTATATGGTTTGTGTTGCCCCTATCCCTATGTGTCCCCATTGCATCCTATTGTAACTATACATTGTTTGCACTGTTTTCTAAGACTATACTGCATATTTTTGCTATTGTGTACATATATCTTGTGTATATTTCCTATCCTCTCACTGAGGGTACACTCGGAGATACTTTGGCATATTGTCATAAAAATAAAGTACCTTTATTTTTAGTATAACTGTGTATTGTGTTTTCTTATGATATTGTGCATATGACACTAAGTGGTACTGTAGTAGCTTCACACGTCTCCTAGTTCAGCCTAAGCTGCTCTGCTAAGCTACCATTTTCTATCAGCCTATGCTGCTAGACACCCTATACACTAATGAGGGATAACTGGGCCTGGCGCAAGGTGCAAGTACCCCTTGGTACTCACTACAAGCCAGTCCAGCCTCCTACAACAAGTGTTCAGTACATTTAGTGACACTCTACACAACTGCATCAGGAGTCACACTCTATGTAAGAGTATTACCTCTACTAACTGCATACACACTACACACAATACATACATATTTTTAGCAAACCAACGCGTCTTATATATATGAGAGCAGCACTAAATAGAACTGGTCACAGCTCAACATATGGCTAACGGGCGTACATGAGCATCTGCCCATCAGATATAGAGGGAGTAAGCAGGTGAGGTGGGCTGACAAAGTGAAGACAGGCAGGGCCGGCAGGGAAGAAGACAGAAGGAACATGAGGGGAAATCAAGGCAGAGGCAGTCGGTGTGGTAAAATATCAGGGCAGGCCTGAAGGAACCCCTGGGAGGCAGAAAACCGCTCTATTGCCTCCACTCTACAAAGTTGTCATATTGCCTCAACCAAATATAATCTATTTACACAGTGAAAGGGATAGATGTTGGGGAAGCTACATTCTGGGAAGAAAAGGGCAGTGGGTTTTAAACGCCAGCACTCTACATCTATCTGTCACAGACATGAGTGGCTTGGACTGGACAGCAAGAGATCAAAACATCCCCCCTACATTACATTTAACTACAGAAGCTCATTGGGCACCACCACTGGGAGCATTTCAACTAACACTGGTTCTTGGTACTGGCCTGTGCTGGCTCTCATAAGACTGAAAGGCCAAGAGTGGCAGGGGAGACATTTAACTGGGAGTGAACTGTCAATTTGAGAGGCGCAGGGCCTCTGTATATCAGAGGACATAGAAAGAGCAAGCACAGAAGGGCACATATCTGAGCGAGGCCAAGAAAGGTGGAGAGGTCTATTACTGAAGAGAGGCATAGAGAAGATCAGTAGCCTGTGACTTTCAGACATGATGAACGAGAGGCCAGTAAGAGAAGAACCTGTATGCATCAGTTAAAGACATCAAGGTCTGGGGAGAGTCCTCTGGTCGAGTAGAGGCTGTGACCAGCCACAAGCGAGAGATAGAGACCATCAGCAGAAGAGGGTCCAGTAACTGCAGAGGAGAGGCCTCAGAACTGTGGCCATGAAGGCCTAGGCAAGAGGCATGTATTCTGAGAGAGCAGAAGTAGGTGAGGAACTGAACATGTGGACAATATGTAGGAGGCTGGCCCTCTATGCAGTGTGCTAAACTAGGCACACTGTGTAGGGGGTCCAGGCAACCACACGTTGGTTTACAGAGGTAAATCCTAGATCACCTAATGCTCTCATTTTATAGATAGCTTGGTCGAGCAGTTAGGCCAATCTTGGAGAAGTGCAAAGCATTTGTCGTACTCACAGTATCAATCATGCAACTCAAGACCAATTTATAAAAATACTTCAGATTCTTATATAAATTTTAAGACAAAGATTGTCAACATTAGTTAAGTACGTTTTAAGATATGGATTTTAGAAGTATTAATAAATGCAATCTTTCTGGGGGTTGTAGGCATGGCAGAATGAGGGGAGTGCCATATCGACTTAGTTTCCCCACCAGTATACACAACCTCTGAGGCAGTGTGCATGTGCAGAGTGAGGTGTCCCCAGGGCAGCCCTTAGAGAACTTCCCTGGCCACAGGGCCCTTGGTACCAGGGGTACCATTTACAAGGGATTTATCTGCGTGCTAGATCTGTGCCAGTTGTGGAAACAAAGGTACAGTTTAGGGAAAGTACACTGGTGCTAGGGCTTGGATAGGAGGGTCTCAGCACGCTTAGTCAGTTGGCATCAACAAAAGGCAAAATGTTAGGGGGTAACCATGCCAACAGTGGCATTTTCCTACACCAGGGTTCAGAGTGGCCATCATGTAGCTGGGAAACTCGTGTTGACTAGTGTCCAGCACATGTATCAAAAATGGCTGTCCTGTTCATTCACTATGTCCCAGGTTTGGCAAGGACACAGTGGGTGCATATTGCTCATGCAACTATGCCCTCACATATAATCTGGAGCACTCTGCCTTATGGCTGTAAGGCCTGCCAGAGGGGTGTCTTATTCATAGTAATTGCAGTGTATGCTTGACAGGTGCACAGGCAGTGTGCCATGTTGAGTTTGTGTTTTAGGTTTGCACCAGAACGCTTAGCCTGCAATGGCAGAGCTGGGTGCATCTGCATGCAGGGCCCTATAGGGTGGCACAATCAGTGCTGCTGCCCTCAGGGGCCTACCCTTAGTAACCCATACCCTGGATACCTTTTCCTAGGGATTTATAGTGGTAGCTAAAGCTGTGTCCAACTGTGCCAATGCATCACAACAGTTTTAGGGAAAGCGCTCTGGCCCAGGGAACCTGGTTAGCAGGGGCCCTGGGCACTACAACGTCTAGGACCCATCAACATCAGGCAAAAAGTGGGAGGATGACCATGACAAAAACAAAGAGAGGCTTTTTCTCACACAGTACTCCAGATTGTAGGTGGCGAAGAGCAAGGGTAAGATTTTGATTAAGAGTTATGTGCCAGTGATAAGCAGAGGTCCACTGTGATATCTGTGACGTGAGATGTCCTGAGAGGGCAGGTCCTTGGACAACAGGCCACTATCAGGAGAGATGTCTTAGTCAGCATCGACTGTGGAAGAGTTAAGAGGCTGTTAGCCACAGTGATAATTGCTGACAGGCGGTTAGCTAGGAACAGGGAAGAGTTTTGAGACCGTGGGGTGTGAGGAGAAAAGAAGGCAGTGAAAGTCCTGACCAGAAAGCCGGTTTTAAGAAGCAGGGCAGACGCCTGTGACAGAGCAGAAATGCAATATGCATCAGGTGTGGCTGTCATAGCATTGATTAACTGTAAGATGCTTTAAGACACTGAAGATCACCTCAGATCACTGGGTGGGGCACATACGTGGACTTTCACTCCTTAACAAAATGGCAATATAAATATTTTCCCCACCTAATGGGTCATATATATGCTAAAAAAACAAAACACGTGCTATGGATATAAAACATGGTCACGTAAACACGCAGACACCTCTGCAAAGTATATGCGCCTCCAAAAGGTCTTGCTCCATATGTGAAGGATTAGCTCACTTCTGCAACAACATGGTCCTGGCTTTCAGTCACCCTGCACTGCATCCTTCCCATTACATACAAACACCATTGATTTGCATTGCCACTGTTTGTTTGTAGTAGTTTTCAATATCTTTCAAGAAGATCGGTGTTTGTTCCACTTTTCTGCTTCAGTTTTTCTAATGACTAGTAGATGGCACGGAAACGCAGCAAACTGGTGGTGTTTAAACGTGGTTCTAATTCCGGGGACACAATGCTACGTTCAGAGCAGAAAGAATGACAAATCTGACAGCTAAGCCCAAAAGCTCCTGTGAACGGTTAAACGCAGAATGGGAGGAAAGCCACAAACAAGGGCAAGGGAACGGAGATTGACACAATACGAAAGCTGCCCAATCTTGAGCAACGAGTGGCTCTGTGAAGTATGGTATACAATACTGTCTGTGAGTGACAGCTGGAATTGTAGGTGTTTAAACTGTAAAAACAGGACATAAAGTGATTTCCAGAATCCATACATCAGTGACTCAAGTCCCTAATCATATATACAAAGGATATGGTTTAGGGGGTTTGGACTAACTGCTCAGAAGGAGGGGGGACCAACTGGGACCATTTTTGATGAAATTTTGCAATATGATATATAAATAAAAAGGTTGAGGAAAGTACATCTTGTCCTTGATACTACACTGCTCCAGTTTCCATAAAAATATAGAATATAAGACCACATCAGAGAGAGATGAACGTGCAAACTTCCACACCAGGCAGTAAAACATGTTTTAGAATCTCATAAGGTGGGCCTTTCTGTCTTTGGAACAACCGATATCAAGCCCGATTCTACAAGAGCCTCCTGGGAGAAACGACTCAGCCAACAGGAAGCAAAGTCCACGCTGATATTACACTCAAAGAATCAGAACAGAAACAGTGATGAGCACCGTTTACATCTATGAATGCCAATAAACTCAAAGTGCATTACTAGAGAACACTAATGGACCAAATCAACCAGGACTGGAGGAGGCCTTAGTTCTCTTCACATACACAGTTACTGGAGAGATAGAAAGATGCTCTAGTAAAGAAAAGCCCATAGAGCAGTGCTGTCCAAGCAATAAAGTGATGGTTCCCATTAGTGGACACAGATTAGAATATGACCTCTACTAGGTGGCACCGATCTTCACACCAAAGCTAAGTATACACACACCGTCGAAGCAACACAAACACAAGATAGTAAAGGCTTTGTTTTCAATCTAACGGGAACACAGGAGGAAAGAGAACTGTGCTAGGAGCAACGAAACTATTAACGGGGCCTACAATAAACAATGGGATTCTCAGATAGGTTTTGTTTTTGGAGAATTATAAAAACTACTTTTAAAGAACAGACATTATAAATCTTATGGGGGCACTGAATAATACATCCGATTAACATAAAATAAAAACATATAGACATTGAAGTGACAGGAGGGTGGTCTCTGGCACCTAAAAATTACTGAACGATTGAACGGAGTTAGAAAAATCTTGGACGTTTGCCCTTCCATATCACCATAATACTCTGCTCACCCCTCCCTGAGGTCACGTCATGCACTTCAGTGGTTCCCACCAACGCTCCAGAAGAACGAGTTACTTACCTTCGGTAACGACTTTTCTGGTGGATACATTAGCTACCTGTGGATTCCTCACCTCATGAATACTCCCATGGCGCCAGCATTCGACGGAAATCTTCTTACTAGTCTCTGCACGTCGACGAGGACGTCACTGTCGCCCACGCGACGCCGTCTGACGTCATACAGGCAATAAGAGGTCCTCGACGACGTGCGGACGTCAGTACCAATCATTTTTTACGTGCATGAGAACAACCAGGCAATGCAATGAAAGAGCAAGGCAACATCCATTATATTGTAAAAATACACCACATTGTATGAATAACTGTAAATCTTTTTATGTACATATATATATATAAAACTCTCTCTTTTAAAATATATACACACACCAAGTATATACATAAAGATATATACATATATACATATATATATATAAATATATTATATATACATCTATTGCACCCTCAAAGACCAAGAGGAGCGCACTCAAGGATTACTTGGTAAGACCAGAAAGGCAACGGGGAGGCGGGTGGGACCGTGAGGAATCCACAGGTAGCTAATGTATCCACCAGAAAAGTCGTTACCGAAGGTAAGTAACTCGTTCTTCTGATGGATACAACTACCTGTGGATTCCTCACCTCATGAATAGAGTCCCAAAGCAGTACCACGCCCGGCGGTGGGTGCCTAAATGGTCAAACCAAGAAATCCTACAGCACTGACCGTGCAAAATGGCCGTCCCTTCTAACCTCAGAATCCAAACAGTAATGTTTTGCAAAAGTGTGAAGGGACGACCAAGTTGCGGCCTTGCAGATGTCGACCACAGGAACACCTCTGGCCAAGGCCGAAGTGGCCGACTTAGCTCTGGTGGAATGAGCTCTAATGCCCTCAGGAGGATCCTTCTTTGCCAAAGAGTAACATATTTTAATGCAAAGAACAACCCACCTGGATAGTGTTCTCTTGTGGACTGCCTTTCCTCTCCTCTTGCCCACGTATCCAATAAACAGCTGATCCTCCAGCCTGAAATCCTTTGTTCTATCGATAAAGAAGCTCAACGCTCTCTTTGGGTCCAGACGGTGCAGTCTTTCTTCCTCTTTGGAAGGATGAGGCGGAGGATAGAACGTGGACAAAGTAATTGCCTGAGCCAAATGGAAGGGTGAAACAACCTTCGGGAGGAAAGCAGCCTTGGTCCTCAACACCACCTTATCCCCATAAAAAGTTGTATAAGGGGGTTTTACTGATAAGGCCTGCAACTCACTCACTCTCCTTGCTGATGTTATAGCTATCAGGAAGACTGTTTTTAAAACCAAATACCTTAAGGGGCAAGAATACATAGGTTCAAAAGGGGACCCCATAAGGAAAGTCAGGACCAAGGACAAATCCCATTGCGGCATAACGAATGGTTTTGGAGGATATTTATTTAGAAGACCTTTCAGGAATCTGATAACAATAGGGGATTTAAATAAAGATGGTTGGTCTGGAAGACATAAGAAGGCTGACAAGGCCGATAAATAACCTTTAATGGTAGCCACTGCACAACCTTTCTGCGCCAGAGATAGAGCAAAAGACAAAACGTCCGATAGATGAGCATGCAAAGGATCAATCTGCCTCTCTCCACACCACGCAACAAATTTAGACCACCTATTAGCGTAGATAGATTTAGTGGAGTGTCGCCTGGCCGCTAATATAACATCCACTACCTCAGGCGGGAGAGAGAAGGAACTCAGGTTGCCCCGTTCAATCTCCAGGCATGTAGGTGCAGACTCTGGAGGTTGGGGTGTAGAACCTGCCCCTGCGACTGCGAGAGGAGGTCTGCCCTGAAAGGGAGACGGAGCGGCGGGCACATTGAGAGTTGGAGAAGGTCGGAGTACCACACCCTCCTTGGCCAATCCGGAGCTATTAAGATTACTAGAGCCCGGTCTTGGCGAATCTTCCTCAATACTCGAGGAATCAAGGGTATGGGAGGAAACGCGTAAAGCAACTGGCCGCACCAGGTCATTTGAAACGCGTCCCCCAACGCTTCCTGCATCGGATACTGAAGGCTGCAGAACAACGGACAATGCGCGTTCTCTCGAGTGGCGAACAGATCTACCCGAGGAAACCCCCACCTCTGGAAGATTAAACGGACTTGATCTGGATGGAGACGCCACTCGTGGTCTGCCGAGAAGTGGCGACTGAGACTGTCCGCACGCACGTTCAAAACTCCGGCCAGATGGTTTGCTATCAAGCAAATCCGATGGTCCTTTGCCCAGGACCATAGTCGAAGAGCTTCTCTGCAGAGAAGGTACGACCCCACTCCTCCCTGCTTGTTTATGTACCACATCGTGGTAGTATTGTCCGTTAGGACCTGTACCGACTGACCACGAAGGGAAGGGAGGAAGGCCTTGAGAGCCAGACGTACAGCCCGTAATTCTAACAGATTGATGTGAAAAATCTGTTCCTCTGGAGACCAAAGACCTTTGATCTCCAGATCCCCCAGATGAGCTCCCCACCCTAGAGTGGAAGCATCCGTTATGACTGTGGCCACTGGTGGCGACTGCTGGAACGGCTTTCCTTGCGAAAGATTGTTGCTTACAATCCACCACTTCAAATCCACAGCAGCATCTCTGGAGATCTTGACAGTACCCTCTAGATCCCCTCTGTGTTGAGACCACTGCCTTCGGAGGCACCACTGAAGAGCCCTCATGTGCCAGCGAGCATGCGTGACCAACAGAATGCAGGAGGCAAAAAGACCGAGCAGACGAAGGACCTTGAGGACTGGAACTACCGCTCCATTTCGAAACATTGGAACCAAATCCTGAATATCTTGAATCCGCTGAGGCGGAGGAAAGGCCCGACCCAATGTTGTATCCAGTACTGCCCCTATGAACAGGAGGCGCTGAGAGGGCTCTAGGTGAGATTTGGGCTCGTTCACCGAAAAACCCAGGTCGAACAACAACTGGGCTGTTGACTGCAGATGACGCAACACAAGCTCCGGGGACTTGGCTTTGATCAACCAGTCGTCCAAGTAAGGGAATACTGCTATCCCCTTCCTTCTGAGCTCTGCCGCAACCACCGACATCACCTTCGTGAAGACTCGAGGTGCTGAAGTAAGACCAAACGGAAGGACCGCAAACTGATAGTGTTGCGATCCCACCACAAACCGGAGATACTTCCTGTGTGACTTGAGTATCGGGATATGAAAGTAAGCATCCTGCAAGTCGACAGACACCATCCAGTCTTCCATGTTCAACGCCAAAAGCACCTGTGCTAGGGTCAGCATCTTGAACTTTTCCTGCTTGAGGAACCAATTCAAGATCCTCAGGTCCAGAATTGGTCTCAAACGACCATCCTTCTTGGGAATCAGGAAATACCTTGAGTAAACTCCTTGACCCCTTTCCTGCTCCGGGACCAACTCCACCGCGCCCTTTAAAAGGAGGACTTCTACCTCCTATTCTAGCAACAGGAGGTGTTCTTGTGAACAATACGAAGGGCGGGGCGGGATGAGGGGCGGAAACTCCCGAAAAGGAAGGGTGTAGCCTTTTCCCACAACACTGAGAACCCAATTGTCCGACGTAACAGTCTCCCATTTGGTGAGAAAATGCTGTAATCTTCCCCCTACAGGAGAGGCGTGAGTTGGAAATGGTGGAAGCCTAAGGCTGCTTCCCCTGCTGCACCCCGCCAGAGGATGAGGAAGAGGCAGAGTGCTGCTGAGAGGCTCCTCTGGTGCGGACCCTACCTCTCCCCCTAAAAGATCTATAGGGATGGGAAGAGGCAGGTTGCTGATATCTTCCCCGAAAGGAAGAGGAGGAAGAGCCACGCCCAAATCCACGAAACCTCCTGAAAAATCTGGAAGAGGCCGTGGAAGAAGGAGCTTGGAGCCCTAACGACTTAGCCGTGGCCCTGCTTTCCTTAAAACGTTCCAAGGCCGAATCAGCCTTAGCCCCAAACAGTTTGTCCCCATCAAACGGGAGATCCAACAATGTGGACTGTACATCAGCCGAAAAGCCCGAGTTACGGAGCCAGGCCTGTCTCCTTGCCACCACAGTTGTGCCCATTGCTCTGGCTACCGAGTCGGTGGTATCCAGTCCCGTCTGGATAATTTGGGTCGCAGCAGCCTGGGCATTTGAGACAAGATCCAAAAGACCCTGGGGAAGCTCTGTAAACGAAGAGGAGATGTCATCCATCAGAGCATGAATATACCTCCCCAGGATACAGGTTGCATTGGTGGCTTTTAACGCCAGACTGCAGGACGAAAAAATCTTCTTTGACTGCGCCTCTAGCTTCTTTGAATCTCTGTCCCCAGGCACCGTCGGAAAAGAACCAGGCGCTGACTTGGACGAACAGGAGGCCTGCACCACCAAGCTCTCCGGCGTAGGGTGCCTGGACAGAAAACCAGGGTCAGTTGGAGCCGCCCGATACCTCCTGGCCGCGGCTCTGTGAACTGCTGGGGAAGATGCCGGCCTCTTCCACACCTCTAAAACCGGATCCAGCAGAGCGTCATTAAAAGGTAACAGAGGCTCCGCCGCGGCTGAGGCCGGATGTAACACCTCTGTCAAAAGGTTTTGTTTCGCCTCCACCACCGGCAAAGGCAGGTCCAAAAAACTAGCTGCCTTCCGTACCACTGCATGAAAGGAAGCAGCCTCCTCAGTATATTCCCCCGGGGACGAAAGGTCCCACTCAGGGGAAGTGTCCAGCCCACTGGCCGACTCCAGTCCACGCAGCCCATCACCCGAGTCCTCTAGCTCTCCTTCCTCTAGGGCTCGTTGGAACTCCTGCTCTTCTAGTACCCGGAGAGCACGTCTCCTTGAATGCAGTCGTTGCTCAATCCGCGGAGTCGACAATGCCTCCGCCGAAGTCGGAGATCGGCGCCGATCTTCCGAAGCCACCGACGCCGCATCCGGCGCCACAGGTAACTTCGGCGCCGACTGAAGAGCAGTTGAAACGGATGGACCCACCGGAGTCACAGGCCGAAATCTCGACGTCGACGGGATGGAAATCCCTGGGGCCAATCCTTCCGAAGCCACCGGAGCGGCCACCGGCGCCGACACTGGCGCCGAGCCCACGTTCCCAAACGGGAGAAAGGGCATAAAGGGTGCCGGCCGAGAGGCGCAGGATCACCCAAAGAAAAGGCCAAAGGCCCAGCCGGAGCACCCCCTGGAGCCATCTGTTGGAAGATGGCATACATCGCATTCAAGAATGCGGAACTATCGGCTCCAGGGGTGGGAAAAGCCGGATACTGGGGTGCCTGTCTCGGAGGCGACCCCGACGCCGGCCTCGGCGTCTGCGCCGGAGAAAACACTTGAGGCTCCAATACCTCAATCACCGACGCCTGTCCAGGTGAAGTAGGAGACGCCGGAGAAGGCAACGGCGTCGAAGGATGCGGCGTAACCGTGGGGCTGACCTCCCATGTTCTTCGGCGCCGATCCGGAGACCTGGAACGAGCCTCCCTTGAATGACGCCGAGATTCTCTACGGCGCCGGGAGTCTCGATGACGCCGATGTCTTGGAGAAGACTTCTTGTGATGCTTCTCCTTTGACTTGGCCATAAACAGCTTCGCCTCACGTTCTTTAAGAGCCTTTGGATTCATGTGCTGACATGAATCACAAGTCGAGACGTCGTGGTCGGAGCTCAAACACCAAAGGCAATCGGAATGAGGATCCGTCACCGACATCTTGCCTCCACACTCACGACAAGGCTTAAATCCAGACTTTCTCTGCGACATTATTTCCACAGCGAAAGACTACGCAGCAAGATATACACTGTAACCGCAAGAGTAACAGTTGCTCCCTCGAAGATAACCGTTTCGAATGCACGGAAAAAAGGGAACTGACGTCCGCACGTCGTCGAGGACCTCTTATTGCCTGTATGACGTCAGACGGCGTCGCGTGGGCGACAGTGACGTCCTCGTCGACGTGCAGAGACTAGTAAGAAGATTTCCGTCGAATGCTGGCGCCATGGGAGTATTCATGAGGTGAGGAATCCACAGGTAGTTGTATCCATCAGAACAGACAGATCTGCTTTATGAACAGTACGTTCTTTAGGCAATTGGCTGCTCGCCTGTTTTCCACTGTATACCTCTCCCACTCACCTGCACTAGGTTACTTTTATTATTTATCTTTTCCAGTTTTATCTTCTACTTTTTTAAATGCAAAGACAGGAGCCATGAACAGCTCCATATGAGCCAGATTTATCCAGAAGAGCCGTGGAAGGCGACGCTTGCAAATCCTTGCTCAGCAGCCAAAGGGGGTCCTATTTTTTTTGCCTTTTGCATCAGACTTACTCCTGTTTTCAGCAGACTCACTCCTGTATTAAATCTTTCTCATAACCAATTTATTTCTATTTTTGCTGGAAGCATTTTTCTTTACTTTTCTCACCTTTGTCTTCAATCAAGAGTCAGAGCCGTGAGACCTATTTCAGGTTGATTTATTTACCATTTTTGGTTATGATCTGCAAGAACTTAAAATATGAACTGAAGAAAAGAATCTGTGTGTAAAAGTCTTGGCAGTCTTTAGCAGTTCTCCATCGCAGCCGCCAGGGTGGAAACCAATGCACCTGGACCAGAAGGGAGCTCACCGAGCACTAGGCTTAGGGTGGTCACAACTACAGGAGTCGCAGATGTCCTAATACTCTGAAGAGGGGCCAAGCACCAACATGAAACCAGCTGCTTATGAGGAACGTGGCTAGTCTGACACCGTTGCTAACTTGGATTAGGGCCACAATCTAGGTTTAGGTCCTTGAGCTGTAAAATCAAGTAATGGACAAAAGTGCAGGATATGCTACAAGGTGGCCTTTCTCAACTTCAGTTTGGTTTTATTGAAAAAGTAGTCTACGCTCAAGGAAGAAACCATGATGAGATAGGCCCAGTGACGTAGACACATCAGCATCATCTCAGTACCAGTCTCGGTCTTATATCAACTCATGATCCTTTTCATGCAGTTACCGCTCTCCAGGTCAAAGCAGCTTTTACAGGAAGGAACCCAATGCCGACCAATACTTTAGACAAGTGACAGTCATTTGATCAATCTGTTTAAAAAATAAATACCAGTAAAACATCGATAAACACGGCCTTTAACTGAAGTCAAAGGTGTCATGATGGTTTCTAGAAGCCTTTCGTCCTCTAGCGGCTGCTTTAGAAATGAAATGCAAGGCTCTTGTACGCAAGTCCTCACTTGAGTCACAAACCCAATCAAACACCTGCACTGCATCTGGTATATGGAGGGCCTTCTAGCTCTCTAGCGGCGGCTTTTCAGGCTCTCCAGGAGTCTCTTCTTGAAGAACTTGCTGCTGTAAGTGAGGCTGCTCATCCACCTCAGAGTCAGGGGGCCTTGGTCTCGGGTGATATCTACATAAACAGGGATGATCTTCCCTGCGTTACCTTGCACAATATTCACTAGATTCCACTCGGTGATCCGCTGGCGCCACCGATCGCCAATGGTCCTCCTCGACAGAACAAGAATCGCAGCCCTGCTAGCTTGGATTACTTCACAGATGGTGGAAACGACAAGCATCCCAGCAACTTGGTCTCGGTGCTCGCAGTATCCCCGGAAGCCCTGCTGCTCCAACGTGTGACAGATGCAGGATGCAATATCTTCATCTTCTTCACAATACCAAAGTGAGAAATCGTATCTATAGCTGGAAGAGGTCATCACCGACTCAAGACTCAATGGCCCAGCCTCTGCAACCCGGAAGATATGCCCCCTACAGATCTGCTCTGTCCATACTCTGGCAGTAGAAATGTGACTGATCAGGCTACCTGGACCACAGCAGAGAGAACAGGAAGGAGAATGCCTGGGCCAGAAGCAAGTTCACACTTAAAGTCCCCAGAACACTTGGGAGAACCAAGAATCATGTCCTTCAGAATGAATGAGTCTCATGGTCCTATGTATAGTAGCACTTGCCTGGGCATCTTGAGCTACTTCCAACCTCACAAGGCCCGTTCTTTTATTTCACTCATCTTGCACTCTAGAGACTCTCCAGCCTGCTTCAGTTGCTCACATTTTGCAGTCAGGGCTCCCTGAATCTCTGTCAACCTCTGGTTCATCAGCACAAAGGAGCGGCTCTGCTGGTACTGCTGCTCCCTGTCGTTCTCTGCTCCGCTCTCCTCCTCATGCCCATGTGCTGCTGGCTGTACCGACCCTGGAGACCCTGAGAGCGATAAAGAAACACAATCAGCACATTTTTAAATCAGAAAAACAGCGCACCCTCCAAATGACGGGGATTTTAGTCAGGCTATGCGGGACACCACTATTTTGGTCAACGTTCCAGCTTATGCGTCAATACTGTACAAGAGGCTACCATGCTGGATTGTGATCAGCTACTGGACTCCTATGGGGAACGTTCTGCTTGGCCACAGTTGCATCCTGCAACCGGTTCTCAAGGTCTCATCTAATGGGGCCAATCGGTATTGGTATTTTTTACACTTTGTAGATTCTGTCCGTTGATAAATACATGGAGGGAAGTAGAGTTTACAGAAAACCTAGGGGGCATATTTATGAGCGTTGTCTCATGTTTGCACCACGCAATGTGGTACATGCATGACGCAAGCCTCCAAGTCAGATTCTGAAGCCATGCAATGCCCCTTCGAGTGCCTTAAAAAATCTGGACCAACGCAGCCCAAATCACCGTGCTGCATTCTCTGCCCTGAGAAGGTGTTCTGTGGGCACAGCGTGGGTCTTCTGGATTCTATTTGAGATGAGAAAATGAACACAAGTGTCAGAGTAGCATCTCTTCGAGCAATGATGCTTGGACACTGCAAACGAGGGGGCACAGCTCAGGCTTTGTTTTTTGTTTTTTAAATGATGACACTGAACCCTTTGTTGGACAGTCCTGCAAAGTATTTGTTCTACTCACAGTCTCAATCATGCAGCTCACACATTCAAAGTAATAACACCAGACCAATTTATAAAAATACTTCAGATTTGTATATATATTTGAAGACCAAGAGTGTCAAAATTGGTTAAGTACTTTTTAAGATATGAATTTTAAAGTTTTAATAAATGCAGTCTTTCTGCATAATTAAGCACCAAAGGAATCAGTAGGTACTCACTTTAAAAAAAGCATTAAAAAAAAATCACATAGTGGGTTTACCAAGTTACGCTTTTGCAGGTTGGTCGAGGTTGCCGGTGGGCACCCTGTGCCAGCTAGAGAGGTTCGGGAGGCTCCTGGTTCTGAGGGGGACCACTTGGAAAAGGGCGGTTCTCGCAGATTTAAAAGGTGGTGCCTTGGGGTCCCCTCGTGGTGTTGAGGTTGCAAGGGGTGAGGGATCCTTGGGGCACAGCTGGCTCATCGTTGCAGGGCACTGTGCGGTCGGGTGCAGAGCGAGTTTGTGATTCAAGAACTGTGCGCAACTGAGTCTTTGGAGCCGGAAGTGAGTCTATTTGAGGACTGCTTACAGGACAACAGGGGCACTATGGGGGAAGTCCGGGGTGTTCCTGAAGTCCCTCGACTGGGGCTTCCTTCTGATCCTTTGTCAGCTCTGGGGGAGCTGGACACTCCTCCTACCCTTTGATAGGTTTCCCACCTTTGCTCCTGCCATAAGTGGGGGGCTGCACGTGGGGGGGCATCTGCTGCTAGCAGCAGGCCTAGGGGAGGGGGGGGGGTCAGTTTCAAGGGTGGAAGCCCTTTGAAGCTCACTGCCAGGGCAGTGCACATTCCTGAGGGAGGGGGTGTTCGCTCCTCCACCCAGGAAGGGCTTTGTTTCACAAACCAGAGAGGCAGGGCTCTCCCCCAGGGTTAGTGGATTGGCTGTCTAGAGGCAGCAGGCTGGATGGAACCATCAGCAACCATGCCAGGATAGTTAGATTTTGCAGGGGGCACCTCTAAGGTGACCCCTGGGTACATTTTAAAATAAATCCAGTACTGGTATCAGTGTGGATTTATCATTCTGAGTTGTTTGATATCAAACAACCCAGGGTTCGGGGTAGCCATCATGTAGCTGGGAAACTCGTGCTGATCAGTGTCCAGCACATATATTAAATGGTTGCTCTGTTCACTCACTATGTCCCAGGTTTGGCGAGGACACACTGGGGGCATACTGCTCATGCAGCTCTGAACTCACATATAATATGGCGCACCCTGCCTTAGGGCTGGAAGGCCTGCCAGAGGGGTGACTTATCCATAGTAAATACAGTGTATGGTGGACAGGGCACACAGGCAATGTGCCATCTCAAGTTTGCATTTTAAGTTTGCACAAGGACACTCAGCCTGCTACAGCAGTGCTGGGTGCATCTGGATGCATGGTCCTAGAGGGTGGCACAATCAGTACTGCTACCATCAGGGGCCTTACCTTAGTAACCCCAGGCCCTGGGTACCTACGTCCAGTCCAAGTTGCATTCAGGAACCAGACAAAAAGTGTGTGGGGGGGGGAGAGGGTTCTGCAACAAGGTGATAGTTTCCCACAATGGAACCCTACCTAGGTAAGTGGCACCTGTAGAGGGGAGCTGGAGGAACTAGGAACCCCAAAAGGTGTGTACCAGGGTGCCCCTCAGTGACCAGGAGAGAAGAGGTAAGTACCTGGTTTTCCCCAAATTCACAGATAAACATTGTAAAAGGCCTAAGAAAGACCCAAGCAAGACTGGAAGAAACAGAAGATGGATCCAGACAGAAGATGGATCCAGACAGAAGAGGACCTGCAAATGAAGGGGACCAAGTCCAGTTCCAGTTGCAGTGTCCGGTTGGGGCAGGAGCCACTCCCCACCCTACTGGAGGTGCAGGACCTGGTCGACGGTGAAGACCAGGAGTCGGCTATGCAGCACAGGAGCAGAGAAAGTTCCAGAAGTGATGCAGACGATGTCCCATGTCGGAAGAAGAGTTGAAGTCCATCAGTGGTGTGGAAAAACCACCAACAAGCCTTGGCAAAGGCAAAAGATGCAGAAGAGGATTTGCAGAGCTCCCGGGACCAGGAAGGTCGGAGGGGACTCAACCCAAGAAGGGGAGTCCCAGGCATCCTCCAGCAGTCAGGGGAGCAAGAAGTCGTGGATGCAGCCCCCACAGGCAACTCACAGGCAGCAGGCACAGGAGTCGCAGTGAGGCCCACTCATCACACCTGAAAAGGAGTCCCACGTTGCTGAAGCAGCAGGGAGAAGACAACGCAATGCAGGGAAGAGTGCTGGAGGCCAGGGCTACACGGAGCCTGAAGACCCCTCAGAAGAAGACCCAACAAGCCTTGGTAGCTGCAAGAGTCTCAGTGCACAGGAGTACTGTCTTGCAAGGAAAGGCAAACACTCACCACCTCAAAAGTTAGACAGCTGGTAGAGGGGACCAAGGGGAGCACTCAACACCACCACTTGTGTTGCAGGATCCTCGCAGAGTTGCAGGAGAGAGGACCCACGCAGCCGGTCGTCATTGCAGTTGCTGCCAGCGAATACAGGGGAGTGACTCCTTCACTCCAAGGGAGATTCCTTCTTGCTTCTTGGTGCAGACTGAAGACTTGCTACCCTCAGAGGATGCACAGCCGAGGAAATGTTGCAGTTGCTGGAAAGAGCCAGAGAAACATGGTTGCAGAGTGAAGTCGTTGCTGATGCTGCAGATTGTAGGTTCCTGTGAAGTCCAGTTGTGGTTCCAGAAGTTGAAGTAAACAGTGTAGAGGGGTCCTGCTGGAATCTTGCACGTTGAACCTGAGGACCCACCCAAGAGGGAGAACCTATATATCCCTAAAAAGGGGGATTGGTCACCTAGCAGGGTGACCACCTATCAGGAGGGGGCTGTGATGTCACCTGCCTGACCTGGCCATTCAGATGCTCCCAGAGGCCTCTGCCCACCTTGGATTTAGGATGGCAGAATCAAGTGGCCACCTGGAGGAGCTTTGGGCACCACCCCTGGGGTGGTGAGGGGAGTGGTCACTCCCCTTTCCATTGTCCAGTTTCATGCCAGACTAGGGACTGGAGGTCCCTGAACCGGTGCAGACTGGTTTATGCAAGGAGGGCACCAAATGTGCCCTTCAAAGCAAACCCGTGGCTTGGGGAGGCTACCCCTCCCAAGCCTGTAACACCTATTTCCAAAGTGAGAGGGTGTTGCCTCCCTCTCCCAAAGGAAATCCTTTGTTCTGCCTTCCTGGGCTTGAGCTGTTTAAGCAGCAGGAGGGCAGAAACCTTTCTGAGGGGTGGCAGCAGCGCGGGCTGTCCAGGAAAAGCTTGCAAACTGGTAGGTGTAGGAGGCTTGCCCTCTATGTAGTGTGCAAAACTAGGCACATTATGCAGGGGTTCCAGACAACCACACATTGGTTTCCAGAGGTAAAAATTAGACCACCTAATGCTCCAATATTTAAGGTAGCTGGTCGAGCAGTTAGGCTAATTCAGGAGATTTGCTAAGTATTTGCTGTACTCACAAATCCAATGATGCACCACACACACTCAATGAATAACTCGAGACCAGACAGATTTTTTGAAAATACTTCAGACTTTTATATACATTTTAAGACCAAAATCTTTAGAATACTTTAAGTACTTTTCTTGTTATGACTTTTTGAAGTTTTAATAAAGTTAGTCTTTCTGTGCATAATTACGCACCATAGGTTTCAATAGGCAGTCACTTTTAAAAATGCATTAAAAATCGTACAGTTAGTTTACCAGTCTCTTCTTTTGCACGGTGGCCGAGGTAGTCGGTGGGCACCGTGTGCCAGCTGGAGAGCCTCGGGAGGCTCCCGGTTCTGGTGGGAGCAGCATTGGAAAACCTCTTGGCACAGGCATAGGGCCACCTGGATAGGCCTCGTGGAAAAGGAGCTGGCTTGCAAATTTTAAGTTGGTGTCTGGGGTCCCCTTGGGCTGTTGAGGTCGCAAGGGGTTGGGGACCCGGAACACACAGCAGACCCCAATATGCAAAGCTCAGGACAGCCAGGTGCAGGGCAATTTGGAGGTCTTGGATGATGTGCGTAAAAGGGCCCTTTGGAGCTGGAGGTAAGACTCCTTCTTGAGGTCCTGCAGGACGTCACGGGCGCTCTGCCGGGAGGTCCAGGGTGTCACTGAAGTCCCTCAACTGGGGCTTCCTACTGGTCCAGTTGCAGCTCTGGGGGAGCTGTTGTTGGTAATGTCCAATGCGCACAGGTCAGTACCTGGGTGTAGGAGGCTGGCCTGGCTTATAGTGGGTACCTTGTGGTACTTACACCCTGTGCCAGGTCCAGTTATCCCTTATTAGTGTAGAAGAAGTGTTTCTAGCAGCTTAGGCTGATAGAAGGTAGCTATAGCAGAGCAGCTTAGGCTGAACTAGGAGACATGCAAAGCTTCTACTATACCACGGGTGTCATATGCACAATATCATAAGAAAACACAATACACAGATATACTAAAAATAAAGGTACTTTATTTTTATGACAGTATGCCAAAAGAATCTCAGAGGATACCCTCACTTAGGAGGTAAGTAATATACACAAGTCATATGTACACAAAGCCAAAACAGGTAAGTAACAGTCAGAAAAGTAGTGCAATGTAGAATCACAATAGGATGCAATAGATAAGCATAGGTCTAGGGGCAACACAAACCATATACTCCAAAAGTGGAATGCGAATTACGAATGGACCCCAGACCTATGGGAGATTGTAGAGGGTCGCTGGGACTGTGAGAAAACAGTAAGGGTGTCCAAAATACCCTACCCCAAGACCCTGAAAAGTAGGAGTAAAGTTACCCTACTGCCCCAGAAAGACAGTATAGTCGAGATAGGGGATTCTGCAAGGACAACAACTGACTGCAAAGCACTGAAGACGGATTCCTGGACCCGAGGACCTGCAAAGGAAGGGGATCAAGTCCAAGAGTCACACAAGTGTCCAGGGGGGGCAGGTGCCCAATAAACCTCAGATGAAGGTGCAAAAGGGCTGCCTCCGGGTGGAAGAAGCCGAAGATTCTGCAACAACGAAAAGGGCTAGGAACTTCTACTTGAATGGATGATGTCCCACGGCGTGCTGGATGTTGCAGAAGTGTTTCCAGGCAGAAATACCGCAAACAAGCCTTGCTAGCTGCAAGAGTCGCGGATGAGGATTTTGGGTGCTGCTGGGGACCAGGAAGGACCAGGATGTCGCCCATTGGAGGAGGAGACGGGGGGGGGGGGGCGCTCAGCAACTCAGAGAGCCCCGCAGAAGCAGGCAGCACCCGCAGAAGTACTGGAACAGGATCTGTGAACTCAGAGTCACAAAAGGAGGGTCCCACGACGTCGGAGTCCAACTCAGCTGGTTGAGCACTGCAGGACGGAGCGCTGGGGACCCAGGCTAGGCTGTGCACAAAGGAATCCTTGGAGAAGTGCACAAAAGCCGGAGCTGCTACAAATCACGCAGCACACAGGTTTGCTGTCTGGCGTGGGGAGGCAAGGACTTACCTCCACCAAATTTGGACAGAAGGGCCACTGGACTGTGGGAGACACTTGGACCTAGCTCCTGTGTTCCAAGGACCACGCTCGTCAGGATGAGAGGGGACCCAGAGGACCGGTGATACAGAGGTTTGGTGCCTGCGTTGGCAGGGGGAAGATTCCGTCGACCCACTGGAGATTTCTTCTTGGCTTCCAGTGCAGGGTGAAGGCAGACAGCCCTCAGAGCATGCACCACCAGGAAACAGTCGAGAAAGCCGGCAGGATGAGGCGGTACAATGTTGCTGGTAGTCGTCTTGCTACTTTTTTGAGGTTTTGCAGGCATCCTGGACCAGTCAGCGGTCGATCCTTGCCAGAAGTCAAAAAGGGAAGTGCAGAGGAACTCTGGTGAGCTCTTGCATTCGTGATCTGAGGACTAGCCCAGAGGAGAGACCCTAAATAGTCAAAAAAGGAGGTTTGGCTACTAAGAAAGGAGGCTTAGCTACTGAAAGAGGTAAGCACCTATCAGGAGGGGTCTCTGACGTCACCTGCTGGCACTGGCCAATCAGAGCTGTCCATTGTGCCACCTCTGAATCCAAGATGGCAGAGGTCTGGGACACACTGGAGGAGCTCTGGGCACCTCCCCTGGGAGGTGCAGGTCAGGGAAGTGGTCACTCCCCTTTCCTTTGTCCAGTTTCGTGCCAGAACAGGGCTAGGGGATCCCTGAACCAGTGTAGACTGGCTTATTCCATGATCCTAGACATGTTACATGGCCATGTTTGGAGTTACCATTGTGACGTTACATATAGGTAGTGACCTATATGTAGTGCACACGTGTAATGGTGTCCCCGCACTCACAAAGTCCAGGGAATTTGCCCTGAACAATGTGGGGGCACCTTGGTTAGTGCCAGGGTGCCCTCACACTAAGTAACCTGGCACCTAACCTTCACCAAGTGAGGGTTAGACATATAGGTGACTTATAAGTTACTTATGTGCAGTGGTAAATGGCTATGAAATAACGTGGACGTCCTGTGTAAGAATTGTCTGAGCTCCCTATGGGTGGCAAAAGAAATGCTGCAACCCATAGGGATCTCCTGGAACCCCAATACTCTGGGTACCTAGGTCCCATATACAAGGGAATTATAAGGATGTTCCAGTATGCCAATGAGAATTGGTAAAATTAGTCACTAGCCTGCAGTGACAATTTTAAAGCAGAGAGAGCATAACCACTGAGGTTCTGGTTAGCAGAGCCTCAGTGATACAGTTAGGCACCACACAGGGAACACATACAGGCCACAAACTTATGAGCACTGGGGTCCTGGCTAGCAGGATTCCAGTGACACATAACAAACATACTGAAAACATAGGGTTTTCACTATGAGCACTGGGCCCTGGCTAGCAGGATCCCAGTGAGACAGTGAAAACACCCTGACATATACTCACAAACAGGCCAAAAGTGGGGGTAACAAGGCTAGAAAGAGGTGACCTTCCTACACTGGGGTACTGCCACAACCCAGCCACGGAAGGGTGCTGTGCCACCAAGCTTGGCACAATTGCAGGTCTTGTCCGGGCTGTCGTCTGTGTGTTGCCAGGTCTGGTTGCAACTTCCAGTTGAGGAGATATTGTCTGGTCGGTTAAGTGTCTCTCACCGGGTTGCAGGTTTCTTGCAGGTTCCTGTAGGTTATTAGTGGTGCCTCCGCGCAGAAGGGTGTTCTCTGGCTATTTGCGAAGCCTGGAGGCCCTCGGGTCTTTTGAGGTCAGTCCAGTGGTCACCTCTTCCGCATCGGCGATTGTCGGGACACTAGTGCAGCAAGTAGGTGTCTTGGAGCCTCTTCTGGTGCAGCAGGTGTGAGAAGGTAGCCTCTTTCTAGCCTTGTTACCCCCACTTTTGGCCTGTTTGTGAGTGTATGTCAGGGTGTTTGTCACTGTCTCACTGGGATCCTGATAGCCAGGCCTCAGTGCTCATAGTGAAAACACTATGTTTTCAGTATGGTTGTTATGTGTCACTGGGATCCTGCTGGTCAGGACCCCAGTGCTCATAGGTTTGTGGCCTATATGTATGTGTCACTGGGACCCTGTCACACAGGGCCCCAGTGCTCATAGGTGTGCATGTATATGTTCCCTGTGTGGTGCCTAACTGTCTCACTGAGGCTCTGCTAACCAGAACCTCAGTGGTTATGCTCTCTCATCACTTTCAAATTGTCACTAACAGGCTAGTGACCAATTTTACCAATTTACATTGGCTTACTGGAACACCCTTATAATTCCCTAGTATATGGTACTGAGGTACCCAGGGTATTGGGGTTCCAGGAGATCCCTATGGGCTGCAGCATTTCTTTTGCCACCCATAGGGAGCTCTGACAATTCTTACACAGGCCTGCCACTGCAGCCTGAGTGAAATAACGTCCACGTTATTTCACAGCCATTTTACACTGCACTTAAGTAACTTATAAGTCACCTATATGTCTAACCTTTACCTGGTAAAGGTTAGGTGCAAAGTTACTTAGTGTGTGGGCACCCTGGCACTAGCCAAGGTGCCCCCACATTGTTCAGAGCCAATTCACTGAACTTTGTGAGTGCGGGGACACCATTACACGCGTGCACTACATATAGGTCACTACCTATATGTAGCTTTTCCATGGTAACTCCGAATATGGCCATGTAACATGTCTATGATCATGGAATTGCCCCCTCTATGCCATCCTGGCATAGTTGGCACAATCCCATGATCCCAGTGGTCTGGAGCACAGACCCTGGTACTGCCAAACTGCCCTTCCTGGGGTTTCACTGCAGCTGCTGCCAACCCCTCAGACAGGCATCTGCCCTCCTGGGGTCCAGCCAGGCCTGGCCCAGGATGGCAGAACAAAGAACTTCCTCTGAGAGAGGGTGTGACACCCTCTCCCTTTGGAAAATGGTGTGAAGGCAGGGGAGGAGTAGCCTCCCCCAGCCTCTGGAAATGCTTTCTTGGGCACAGATGTGCCCAATTCTGCATAAGCCAGTCTACACCGGTTCAGGGACCCCTTAGCCCCTGCTCTGGCGCGAAACTGGACAAAGGAAAGGGGAGTGACCACTCCCCTGACCTGCACCTCCCCTGGGAGGTGTCCAGAGCTCCTCCAGTGTGCTCCAGACCTCTGCCATCTTGGAAACAGAGGTGCTGCTGGCACACTGGACTGCTCTGAGTGGCCAGTGCCACCAGGTGACGTCAGAGACTCCTGCTGATAGGCTCCTTCAGGTGTTAGTAGCCTATCCTCTCTCCTAGGTAGCCAAACCCTCTTTTCTGGCTATTTAGGGTCTCTGTCTCTGGGGAAACTTTAGATAACGAATGCAAGAGCTCAGCCGAGTTCCTCTGCATCTCTCTCTTCACCTTCTGATAAGGAATCGACTGCTGACCGCGCTGGAAGCCTGCAAACCTGCAACATAGTAGCAAAGACGACTACTGCAACTCTGTAACGCTGATCCTGCCGCCTTCTCTACTGTTTTCCTGCGTGTGCATGCTGTGGGGGTAGCCTGCCTCCTCTCTGCACCAGAAGCTCCGAAGAAATCTCCCGTGGGTCGACGGAATCTTCCCCCTGCAACCGCAGGCACCAAAAAGCTGCATTACCAGTCCCTTGGGTCTCCTCTCAGCACGACGAGCGAGGTCCCTCGAATCCAGCGACTCTGTCCAAGTGACCCCCACAGTCCAGTGACTCTTCAGTCCAAGTTTGGTGGAGGTAAGTCCTTGCCTCACCTCGCTGGGCTGCATTGCTGGGAACCGCGACTTTGCAGCTACTCCGGCCCCTGTGCACTTCCGGCGGAAATCCTTTGTGCACAGCCAAGCCTGGGTCCACGGCACTCTAACCTGCATTGCACGACTTTCTAAGTTGGTCTCCGGCGACGTGGGACTCCTTTGTGCAACTTCGGCGAGCACCGTTTCACGCATCCTCGTAGTGCCTGTTTCTGGCACTTCTCCGGGTGCTACCTGCTTCAGTGAGGGCTCTTTGTCTTGCTCGACGTCCCCTCTCTCTTCAGGTCCAATTTGCGACCTCCTAGTCCCTCCTGGGCCCCAGCAGCGTCCAAAAACGCCAAACGCACGATTTGCAGCTAGCAAGGCTTGTTGGCGTTCTTTCGGCGGGAAAACACTTCTGCACGACTCTCCGCGGCGAGAGGGATCCGTCCACCAAAGGGGAAGTCTCTAGCCCTTTTCGTTCCTGCAGAAACCTCAGCTTCTTCTGTCCAGTCGAAGCTTCTTTGCACCCGCAGCTGGCATTTCCTGGGCATCTGCCCATCTCCGACTTGCTTGTGACTTTTGGACTTGGTCCCCTTGTTCCACAGGTACCCTAGATTGGAAATCCACAGTTGTTGCATTGCTGGTTTGTGTCTTTCCTGCATTATTCCTCTAACACGACTACTTTGTCCTTAGGGGAACTTTAGTGCACTTTGCACTCACTTTTCAGGGTCTTGGGGAGGGTTATTTTTCTAACTCTCACTATTTTCTAATAGTCCCAGCGACCCTCTACAAGGTCACATAGGTTTGGGGTCCATTCGTGGTTCGCATTCCACTTTTGGAGTATATGGTTTGTGTTGCCCCTATCCCTATGTTTCCCCATTGCATCCTATTGTAACTATACATTGTTTGCACTGTTTTCTAAGACTATACTGCATATTTTTGCTATTGTGTATATATATCTTGTGTATATTTCCTATCCTCTCACTGAGGGTACACTCTAAGATACTTTGGCATATTGTCATAAAAATAAAGTACCTTTATTTTTAGTATAACTGTGTATTGTGTTTTCTTATGATATTGTGCATATGACACTAAGTGGTACTGTGGTAGCTTCACACGTCTCCTAGTTCAGCCTAAGCTGCTCTGCTAAGCTACCATTATCTATCAGCCTAAGCTGCTAGACACCCTATACACTAATAAGGGATAACTGGGCCTGGTGCAAGGTGCAAGTACCCCTTGGTACTCACTACAAGCCAGTCCGGCCTCCTACAGCAGGTCCTCTGTTCTCGGCTTGGCGGGTTCTTTGGTGCTGTCTTCTTTCTTCCAGATGAATCTAACATCTTGGTCTCGGGGAGCCCACTATAAACTGAATTTAGTGGCATTTTAGGGGGAACCTGGTAGTGTCCAATGGGACATGTACCCTTGGGTGGCTACACCCACTACAGTGACCACTTCCTGTGGGAAGGGTCACTTCCTTAAACCTAATTGGCTATTTTCCTGCCATCCAACATGGAGGAAAATGAAATGAAGGGTCCACTTCGCCTGCAAGCTCCTAGTGGTGGTACATGCTCCGTGAGACCACTCCTCCTACCTTTTGTCTGGTTTCCCGCCTTTACTCCTACCAAAAGTGGAGGTTTGCAAGGGGAGTAAGCCCTCTGCTGCTAGCAGCAGGCCTTGAGGCTCGAGTTTCAGGGGCAGTGGACCTTTGAAGCTCACCACCAGGGTGTTGCACATTCCCGAAGGAGGGGGTGTTGGCTCCTCCACCCAGTAAGGGCAATGTCCTACAAACCAGAGAGCCAGGGCTCTCCCACAGGTTTGTATATTGGCCGTCTGGAAGGGGCAGACTGGATGGAACCAGTCAGCAACTATGCCAGGTTAGGTTAGCTTTTGCAGGGGGCACCTGTAAGGTGGCCCCGGAGTACATTTAGGGTTAAATCCAATACTGGTACCAGTTTGGATTTAATATTCTGAGCGGTTTCTTCCACAACAACCCAGAGTACAGAGTGGCCATCATGTAACTGGGGAACTTGTGTTTGACCAGTGTCCAGTATATGAACTTAAAATGGCTGCTCTGTTCACTCACTATGTCCCAGGTTTGGCAAGGACACAGTGGGGGCATATGGCTCATACAATTATGCCCTCACACATAGTACAGTGAACCCAGGCTTAGGGCTATAAGGCCTACTAGAGGGGTGACATATCCATAACATATGCAGTGTAGGTTGGACAGGGCACACGGGAAGTGTACAATGTTGAGTTTGCCTTTTTAGGTGTGCCCCAGTACACTCAGCCTGCACTGGCAGTGCTGGGTTCATCTGAATGCAGGGACCTAGAGGGTGACACAATCAGTGCTGCTACCCTCATGGACCTACCCCTAATATCCCATGCCCTGGGTACAGATGTACCCATTTACTAGGGACTTAAAGAAGTGATATTTAAGAGTGTATCCAATTGTGCCAAGCATCACAACAGTTTTAGGGAAAAAGTTCTGGCCCAGGGAACCTAGTTAGCAGGGGTTCTGGGCACTACCAACTTCTAGAACACATCAACATCAGGAAAAAAGTGGGGGCTAACCATGCAGAAAGAGGCCTCCTCTCACAAAGATGACGGTCCTCTAAGGAGCCCCCTGAGTGCATGGAATCATACAACCAATACTGGCAACAGTAGTGGGGTATGATTGCGACATATTTGATAGCAAACATGCCCAGGTTTGTGGTTATCATTATGTAGCTGGACACCCTTGTGTCCAGTATACGGGTAAAATGGTGTCCCCGCACTCACGAAGTCCAGGAAAATGGAGCTTGAGTTCGTGGAGTACCTCTGCTCATGCAGGGGTGCCCTCACAAAAAGGCACTTGCACCCTGCCCTCTGGGATAGGAGGACCTGCCATAGGGGTGACTTACAGTGACCTGGTGCAGTGACCTGTAGTGAAAAGGGTGCATGCACCCTTTCACGCAGGCTGCAATGGCAGGCCTGCAGACACATTTTACATGGGCTGCAATAGGTGGCATAATAAACTCTGCAGCCCATGGGGGACCCCTGGTGCCCCAATGCCCTGGGTACCTAGGTACCATATACTGGGGACTTATATGGGGGTCCAAGTATGCCAAATATGGGGTGTGTGACGTCCCAGCGACCAAATTTAGAGGGAGAGAGCACAGTCACTGAGGTCGTGGTTAGCAGGATCCCAGAGGAAGACTGCCAAAACACACTGACATCAGGCAAAAAGTGGGGGTAACAATGCTTAAAAAAGGGTACTTTCCTACAGGTGCCATGTCGTGTTTTCACTCAGGGTTTGCACCATGACACGTAGTCTGCGAGGGGAGGCTGTGTTTACTTTGTGCGTGGGTCCCTTAGGATGGCATAAGAAATGCTGCCACCCTAAGGGACCCTTTTTAGTACCCATGCCCTATCAGGGGTACCATTTACTAGGGACTTACAGGGGTGGAAGAGTCATGTGTCAATTGGGAAACAATCAGAAATCCTTGCTTTTAAGGAAAAAGCACTGGCACGGAGGTCTGTTAAGCAGGCCTCAGTGCACTGCCAACACCAAAAATCAGCATCTAGTGGCTCTAAAAAGAGGGCAAAAAGTGTGCGGGGGGATGCGGGGTCTCGTATTTCAAAGAAGCCTAGTTTCCTACAGGGACTAAACAATCCAGAGATTGGCCAAGGTATTTATCAAAGTGCCAAACAATTTGAGATCTATAGATCGGAAAGAAGTTACATTAGCCTTGTCCAGGAGAAAGATCTGACCTAGATTTATACGCTCACCCTCGCCGTGCTCCCGACAGTGTGAAAGCTTAGAATGGAGATTCCTTGCAAGCAATGTGCCTAACTCAGATCATTCCACTGCTCCTTACCGTTGGTGGTCTCCTCCAAAGATAGGAAGACCGGGTCAGAAGGCAAAGCCCCATGGATATCCTCCAAGATCTGCTCAAACGTCGGTGGCTCGGGACGAGTCGGGAGAACCACTCGCTTCTTGGCCTTAGAGGTCATACCTGGATCATGGCATAAGTGTCCAACACTAGATAAAAGGAACACACAAAAAAAAAAAAAAAAAAAACACATGAACACAGAGGACCACCATGTTCCAAAACAAGAAACTACATAGGGTGAGCACAGAGGCAAAACAAACCAAACGGAAGATTAATGTCTGTGCTCCTATGTAATCAAACTTTATACAGTGCGTAAACGCGCATCTCAAGGTACGTTATATTCAAGAGAGAATCTGTGACATGGAGGAGGAAGAGTGGAAGAAACCCTTTGTGGTTCTTCAGAATTTGATGCTAGGAAATGCTGGGCCGTAAAGGAGTTTATAATGGGGAAAGCAAACATTTTGTTCAGGACTATGAGACAAAGTGAGCCACCATTTGGGGGCACAGAAGCTACGCGGAAGCAAATCAAATGATTTCTCTGGATGGAATCAGCCTGCCCTGCCTGGATCCAGGTAGATGGAGTCTCTTCCCATTAGGTAAACTGGACTTGACGGTTCATTACTTTGTCAAAGGCAGCCCATGTCACCTAACTTCCTACGCTGGACACCCTGCCTTAAAGGGTTGGAAGCAAGTATCACTGAAACCAAGGAGAACTTCCCTAAAAGTGCAATGCAATTAACAATTGCCTCGATTTTTAGAGGCTCTCGTTTAATTATTAATAAGGCACACAACTCGGTGGAGGGGCTCCAAGTGGGTAAGGTGAAGAGCAAGTGCATTTTTGGAAATACTGTCAGTGGGGCTCGGCTGTTATCAGCACCTGCTCCCATTGGCTGTCAGGTCACACCTAGTGCCCACATCCCATACTGATGCAGTCAAAAGAGGCCAGGGAAGCGGTTTCTATTCTAATTTTCATCCTAAGCTCCGGTTTGTCTGTGACTTTATTTACCCAACGCCTCCTTTGAATACTCTTCTGTTAAGGTTCCTAAGAAGCAAAGGGGTGTTGAGTGTCAGAAGCCTGATCAAGCTAATTTAAAAACAAACACTGTTCCCTCAATGCAGGCCATGGAAAACGTGGGTGGTGAGCAGGGAGCCCCTATGGCTAATTCAATTAGCTTACTTTAAAAAAAAGACACCTCAAGAACCAGTGTAACACAGTACCTATTGCAGAGCAGCAAGACACGGCCTGGCTTCGGCCTGTGTCACACACATGCCTGGCTTGTGGCTCAAGATTTGGAGCGCAAGAACAGAAGGCAGAAGCAGTAAAGCAGCTTCCGGTGTGTTCAGCACCTTTCGGATGGTGAAATCAACCAGAGGAAGCCAATGCCCGATGTAAGGGGCCTGGGCACAGGCCTGGAGAAACAAAGGAGGTCGAGTCGGAGTGAGAGAGACAGTCACACCCACAAAAACTTCAAATAGAGGTATGTTGAGGAGCGAAGATGGAGACTGGATGCCTGAGCCATACCGTCAGCTGCTAGTAAGTACAATGTCTGAAAGATGGGTACTTTGTGATTCACAAAAGTGGTATGTGGCTTGAGGATAAGGCAACACATACTAAATAGGCCTTATAATTAAGTATTCTGGCTAAGGGGGCATTACTCACTTGAGGGGGGACCGAGACTCTACAATAAACTGCACAGGGAACAAAGTAAAGGCTAGTGCTCATGTCCTCACAAACGGGGCAAGAGGGCAATAGACCCATGCATAAGGTGAATAGGCCACAATTCCAGCAGTGGATGAAAAAAACAGGAAAATGAACAAAATACTGCTCACAAGGGGCTGTGTGACAGAGAGATGGTGGGCTACTAAACTGGTGTGAGTGATAATAACATTGGAAAAGAAAGTGAGAACAATCCATATTGTGATTTGAGCATAAAAAGACAATGAGCACAACAGAGAGAAGAAACTGTAGACTTAACCTCCATGTCCAACAGGTCAGAGACACCCATGGAGGAAGATACCAAAGCACTACTTTTTTAAATGAAGTAAAGTCTGTTAAAGATTGGATAAACATGGCACTCGCATGAATATAGCGAAGTACAGTTTATCAAACGTACATGATGATGCAGTACCTGGATATGATAAGCAGCTAAAGTGCTAAACATCATTAAAGATGAACAACAAAGATCCAGAGGCCTTATCTAGAAACAATAATATACTAATCGTTGGGGTGCGCAAACTACTTCAACGTGACAGACGGAAACATATGTGGAAACAATGGAAACTAAATTGCTTAATGGATCCCAATTTTCACATGTTTGTAGTATAATAATCCTGCCTCTCCCTGGCACCCAGACCTGTTTCAGGTGCCCAGGCACACCCCTCATAGCAAAACTACTGAACTACAGGAATCATGATACCATCATTAGACTAGTCTGAGAAAAGGAAGACTTACGCTAGGATGGAGCCACTGTATCATTCGACAATCTGTGAAGGATATTTGCTACAGTAAAGAAAAAACATCAGCAGATGAACATCTGCTGTGCCATGTTGTAGGAGGCTGGCCTGGCTTGTAGTGGGTACCAGAGGTACTTACACTCTGTACCAGGTCCAGTTATCCCTTATTAGTGTAGAAGAGGTGTTTCTAGCAGCTTAGGCTGATAGAAGGTAGCTATAGCAGAGCAGCTTAGGCTGAACTAGGAGACATGTAAAGCTCCTACTATACCACTGGTGTCATATGCACAATATCATAAGAAAACACAATACACAGATATACTAAAAATAAAGGTACTTGATTTTTATGACAATATGCCAAAAGTATCTCAGTGAGTACCCTCAGTATGAGGATAGCAATTATACACAAGATATATGTACACAATACCAAAATTATGCAGGAAATAGCAAGAAAAGTAATGCAAGCAGTGTAAAGTTACAATAGAATGCAATAGGAGCACATAGGTATAGGGGCAACACAAACCATATACTCCAAAAGTGGAATGCGAACCACGAATGGACCCCAGACCTACGGGAGCTTGTAGAGGGTCGCTGGGACTGTAAGAAAACAGTGAGGGTTAGAAAAATAGCCCACCCCAAGACCCTGAAAGGTAGGTGTAAAGTGCACCTATTACCCCCAGAGAGCAAAGAAGTCGTGATACGGGGAATTCTGCAGGAAGAACAAACACCAGCAATGCAACAACAGTGGATTTCCGGACCTGAGTACCTGTAAGACAAGGGGACCAAGTCCAATAGTCGCAACAGTGTCGAGAGTGGGCAGGAGCCCAAGAAATGCCAGCTGAGGGTGCAAGGAAGCTGCCACCGGATGGAAGAAGCTTGGAGTTCTGCAAGAAAGAAGAGAGCTAGGGACTTCTCCTTTGGAAGATGGATGTCCCACGTCGCAATGAAGCTTGCAGAGGTGTTCCCACGCAGAAAGACCGCAAACAAGCCTTGCTAGCTGCAAGGATCGCGGTAGAGGTTTGTGGGTGCTGTTGTGGCCCAGGAGAGACCAGGATGTCACCACTTGGAGGAGGAGACAGAGGGGGCGCCCAGCAACTCAGGGAGCCCTCACAGAAGCAGGCAGCACCAGCAGAAGTACCTGAACAGGCACTTGGAAGAAGAGTGAACCAGAGTCCACGCGAAGTCACAAAAGGGAGTCCCACGACGTCTGAGGACAACTTAGAAGGTTGTGCACTGCAGTTTAGAGTGTTGGGGACCCAGGCTTGGCTGTGCACGAAGGAAATCCTGGAAGAGTGCACAGGAGCCAGAGCAGCTGCAAATCATGCGGTACCCAGCAATGCAGTCTAGCGTGGGGAGGCAAGGACTTACCTCCACCAAACTTGGACTGAAGAGTCACTGCACTGTGGGAGTCACTTGGACAGAGTTGCTGAGTTCCAGGGACCATGCTTGTCGTGCTGAGAGGGGACCCAGAGGACCAGTGATGCAGTCTTTTGGTGCCTGCGGTTGCAGGGGGAAGATTCCGTCATCCCACTGGAGATTTCTTCAGAGCTCCTGGTGCAGAGAGGAGGCAGGCTACCCCCAGAGCATGCACCACCAGGAAACAGTCGAGAAAGCCGACAGGATGAAGTGATACAAGGTTGCAGTAGTCATCTTGCTACTTTGTTGCGGTTTTGCAGGCGTCCTGAGCAGTCAGCGGTCGATCCTTTGGTAGAAGGTGAAGAGAGAGGTGCAGAGGAACTCTGGTGAGCTCTTGCATTCGTTATCTGAAGAATTCCCCAAGGCAGAGACCCTTAATAGCCAGAAAAGGAGGTCTGGCTACCTAGGAAGGAGGATTGGCTACCAAGAGAGGTAAGAGCCTATCAGAAGGAGCCTCTGACGTCACCTGCTGGCACTGGCCACTCAGAGCAGTCCAGTGTGCCAGCAGCACCTCTGTTTCCAAGATGGCAGAGGTCTGGGACACACTGGAGGAGCTCTGGGCACCTCCCCTGGGAGGTGCAGGTCAGGGGAGTGGTCACTCCCCTTTCCTTTGTCCAGTTTCGCGCCAGGGCTGGGGGATCCCTGAACCGGTGGAGACTGGCTTATGCAGAGATGGGCTACATCTGTGCCCATCAAAGCATTTCCAGAGGCTGGGGGAGGCTACTCCTCCCCAGCCCTGACACCTATTTCCAAAGGGAGAGGGTGTTACACCCTCTCTCAGAGGAAGTCCTTTGTTCTGCCTTCCTGGGCCAAGCCTGGCTGGACCCCAGGAGGGCAGAAACCTGTCTGAGGGGTTGGCAGCAGCTGCAGTGGAGACCCCGGAAAGGCAGTTTGGCAGTACCCGGGTTCTGTGCTAGAGACCCGGGGGATCATGTTACATGGCCATGTTCGGAGTTACCATTGTGACGCTGTACATAGGTAGTGACCTATGTATAGTGCACGCGTGTAATGGTGTCCCCGCACTCACAAAGTCCGGGGAATTTACCATGAACGATGTAGGGGCACCTTGGCTACTGCCAGGGTGATCACACACTAAGTAACTTTGCACCCAACCTTCACCAGGTGAAGGTTAGACATATAGGTGACTTATAAGTTACCTAAGTGCAGTGGTAAATGGCTGTGAAATAACGTGGACGTTATTTCACTCAGGCTGCACTGGCAGGCCTGTGTAAGAATGGTCAGAGCTCCCTAGGGGTGGCAAAAGAAATGCTGCAGCCCATAGGGATCTCCTGGAACCCCAATACCGTGGGTACCTCAGTACCATATACTAGGGAATTATATGGGTGTACCAGCATGCCAATGAGAATTGGTCAATTTATTCACTAGCCTGTTAGTGACAAATTTGCAAAGCAGAGAGAGCATAACCACTGAGGTTCTGGTTAGCAGAGCCTCAGTGAGACAGTTAGGCATCACACAGGGAACACATACATATAGGCCACAAACTTATGAGCACTGGGGTCCTGGCTAGCAGGGTCCCAGGGACACATAAACATACTGACAACATAGGGTTTTCACTATGAGCACTGGGCCCTGGCTAGCAGGATCCCAGTGAGAAAGTGAAAACATTCTGACATATACTCACAAACAGGCCAAAAGTGGGGGTAACAAGGCTAGAAAGAGGCTACTTTCTCACACGTTGTATCTGGCAAAACTAAAATTCACACTACAAGGCAAAGTACATACCTTCAATGCGCCCAAACAAGGAACTACCTTTCTCAGTAAGCACAGGAAACACCACACTAAATGGAGGAAGCAAGCATGACAATTCTCACACAAGTGGAACAGAGTAACAATGCTCCAAACTACAGACAGTGATGAAATGCCAGGCAGAGAGATTACGATGCAGCAGCATGGAGACTCCAGCCAGGCTATGTAAAGAAGGATTGAAGGAGACACAGTATTTTGGCTACCAGATAGAAAGATCTGATGCCAGATTTGATTCACCCAGACCAATCTTGGTTTATCAAGGGGCGAGAAACGTACCAGAACTTGAGAAGAGTGATCCACCATGTGGAAAAAGCAAATTTAAAAAAAAGATTTCCTGCAATCTTACTACGTGTAGACACTGTGAAGGCGTTGGACTGGACAGTCTGGCCCTTCGTATTCCACACTCTTAAGCACTACAGATCCTATGATAAATTTTTAGCAATGGTTCCAGCTAACTATGCAACACAAAAAGCTAGGGTTCTGGTGAATCGGGTAGGTTCTGATCTTGTACAGCTAGAAAGAGAGATTTAGCAGGGTTGTCCCTTACCCCCGCTACTATTCGAATCAACACTGACCCCACCGCAGCCTGAATCAGAGCTACACCCGACATCCAGGGGATTCCCTTTAGTTCAGTGGAACATAAGGTTTTCCTATTAGCAGATGATGTGCTTTTAACGCTTACAAACCTGGGCCCTTTTACGACAAAATGAGCAATTTCTAGAAAGCGTTGGGTTAAAAATTATTCTGACTAAATCCTATATGCTTAGCTTAATGTTACCTGCCACGGAAATTGAAGCCCTGGCGTCCACGACACCCTTCATTTAGGCTAAACCTGCACTTTCCTGGGCATTAACATAACACCAAAAGTTACCGATCTCTACCGTGCAAATTTCCCTCCCCTCCTATCACAGTTAAAAACAGACTTGAAAAGGTGGGCTACAATATACTTCTCTTGGCTGGAGAAGGTGCATGCAGTTAAAATGACAGTGTTCCAAGGAGTTTTATATTTATTCCGGAATCTGCCAATAGAACTAGAGAGAGACTTCTTCCCAACATTATGCATCCTGATCATACGCTTCATGCGACAGAACAGTAGAGCATGCTTGCCATTCACGGTACTACAAACCCCTAAAGAGGCAGGAGGCCTTGCATTGCCAGGCTTATCTTTCTATTATAAAGCTGCTCAACTGCGGGTTATTTCTGAGTGGACCCTCTGGGAATGTGATGCACTGGCTTCATATGGATAGGGTGATTGTGGAGAGAGTGATCTGGGATGTACAATGGAAGCCAAAATCAGACCGATCACCCAATGCCTACCTTAATACACCCACTAGCACAACACTTAAAGTATGGGATGCAGGTACCAAAACGACAGGGGGACCTAATTTCCATCACCCTATACACCACTACATTACAAGACAGTGTTCCCACCAGCTCCCAAGTCTGGCCCTTTTGACATCTGGAGGGAAGGAGGATGTCTCACACTCTCTGACCTTCCACAACTGAGATATCCTGACTTTTGAACACTGCCAGACAAACTTTAATCTAGCCCCAAAAGAACAATACCGTTACATACAACCAAGACAATGACAACGCAACCTGAGGTTCAAATGGCAGCTACAAGCGACCTAATGCTGATAGAACAATTTGTCAGTCGAGCAGGGGTGGGGACTGTCTCCTCCCTTTACTCCCTACTTCTTACTACACTCAGCCCCAACAAAACTACATCATATAGTTTTTAGGGAACGCATTTTGGGAACTAACGTCTCCAATAAACATACAGACACTTTATGGAGGGATATTGCAAAACATAACTGTTCCTAGTTCCTGAGGGAATTTCACTATAAACTTCTCTTTAATTGGTACCTATAACCCACTAAATTGCAGAAAACCTTCCCTGGCAACCCCCTCCCCCTTTATGCTAAAGAGGTTGTGGTCTTTTAGGGGACTTAACACACATCTGGTGGGACTGCACACACATTAGACCATTCTGAAATGAAATACTGGCACAAATTAAAGACGTACTGGGCTATCCAATACCAGATACAGTAGAGTTTGTTCTTCTAGGCCTGAGGATGACACCCTCCTTAGACAGATACACAGGGACAGAGACATTATGTGGCTTAGACTAAGCGCCATAAAGATGGCCATTGCTGCAGCATGGAGAAAGGATGCCCCAGCAATTACGCAATGGCATGCCTGCCTTTGCGGAGCTCGCACTATGGAAAGGACGTCACAAATTGTAAGGAAATGCCTCCTTGGCATGGTTACCCCCTGACTTCTTGCCTTTGCTGATGCCAAGTTATGATTTGAAAGTGTGCTGGGACCCTGCTAACCAGGCCCCAGCACCAGTGTTCTTTCCCTAAACTGTACCTTTGTTTCCACAATTGGCACAACCCTGGCACCCAGGTAAGTCCCTTGTAACTGGTACGCCTGATACCAAGGGCCCTGATGCCAGGGAAGGTCTCTAAGGGCTGCAGCATGTCTTATGCCACCCGAGGGACCCCTCACTCAGCACAAACACACTGCCTCACAGCTTGTGTGTGCTGGTGGGGAGAAAATGAATAAGTCAACATAGCACTCCCCTCAGAGTGCCATGCCAACCTCACACTGCCTGTGGCATAGGTAAGTCACCCCTCTAGCAGGCCTTACAACCCTAAGGCAGGGTGCACTATACCACAGGTGAAGGCATATGTGCATGAGCACTATGCCCCTACAGTGTCTAAGCAAAACCTTAGACATTGTAAGTGCAGGGTAGCCATAAGAGTATATGGTCTGGGAGTCTGTCAAACACGAACTTCACAGCTCCATAATGGCTACACTGAAATCTGAGAAGTTTGGTATCAAACTTCTCAGCACAATAAATGCTCACTGATGCCAGTGTGGAATTTATTGTAAAATGCACCCATAGGACACCTTAGAGATGCCCCCTGAATACCAATCTGACTACTAGGGTTAGGCTGACCAGTTCATGCCAACCTGCCACAAACCAGACGAGTTGCTGACCACATGGGGAGAGCGCCTTTGTCACTCTGTGGCCAGTAACAAAGCCTGTACTAGGTGGAGGTGCTTCTCACCTCCCCCTGCAGGAACTGTAACACCTGGCGGGGAGCCTCAAAGGCTCACCCCCTTTGTTACAGCGCCACGGGGCATTCCAGCTAGTGGAGATGCCTGCCCCTCCGGCCACTGCCCCCACTTTTGGCAACAAGGCCGGAGGAGCTAATGAGAAAAACAAGGAGGAGTCACCCACCAGTCAGGACAGCCCCTAAGGTGTCCTGAGCTGAGGTGACCCCTGCCTTCAGAAATCCTCCATCTTGAGATTGGAGGATTCCCCCAATAGGATTAGGGATGTGCCCCCCTCCCCTCAGGGAGGAGGCAGAAAGAGGGTGTAGCCACCCTCCAGGACAGTAGCCCTTGGCTATTGCCCTCCCAGACCTAAACACACTCCTAAATCTAGTATTTAGGGGCAGCCCAGAACCCAGGAAATCAGATTCTTGCAACCTGAACTACAAAGAAGGACTGCTGACCTACAAGCCTGCAGGGACAATGAATGACGACAACTGCTTTGGCCCCAGCCCTATCGGCCTGTCTCCGGAGTCAAGAACCTGCAACCAGCAACGCATCCAACATGGCCCAGTGACCTCTGAAGCCTCAGAGGACTGTCCTGACCCCCAGGACCAAGAAAATCCAGTGAGCAGCAGCTCTGCTCAACAACAGCAACATATTTGCAATAAAGAAACAACTTTTAAAGAACTCACTCTTCACGCCGGAAGCGTGAGACTTCACACTCTGCACCCGACACCCCCGGCTCAAGATCCAGAGAACAAACACCACAGGGAGGACTCCCCAACGACTGTGACCCCATGAGTAGCCCGAGACGAGCCCCCTAGACCCTGACAGCGATGCCTGCAGAGAGAATCCAGAGGCTCCCCCAGACCACGACTGCCTGTAATAAGGGACCCGAAGCCTAGACCAATCACTGCACCCGAAGCCCCCAGGACCTGAAGGAACCAAACCTCAGTGCAGGAGTGACCCTCAAGCGACCCTCTGCCTAGCCCAGGTGGTGGCTGTCCCGAGAAGCCCCCCCCCCCATGCCTGCCTGCAGCGCTAGAGTGACTCCCGGGTCCTTCCACTGAAGCTTATTCAAAACCCGATGCCTGCTTTGCACACTGCACCCGGCCGCCCCTGTGCTGCTGAGGGTGTGTTTTGTGTGCCTACTTGTGTCCCCCCCCAGTACTCTACAAACCCCCCCTGGTCTGCCCCCGAGGACGCGGGTACTTACCAGCTGGCAGACTGGAACCGGAGCACACCTGTTCTCCATAGGAGCTTATGTGTTTTGGGCACCTCTTTGACCTCTGCACCGGACCAGCCCTGAGCTGCTGGTGTGGTAATTCTGGGGTTGCCCTGAACCCCCAACGGTTGGCTGCCTATGCCCAGGAACTGAGACTTGTAAGTCTCTTACTTACCTCACAATGAACTGTTGATTTTGCACTGTCTACTTGTAAAATAGCTTATTGCCATTTTAACAAAGACTGTATATGATATTGCTTTAATTCAAAGTTCCTAACTTACCTGTGTGGAGTACCTTGCATTTTATGTATTTACTTCAAATCTCGAACCTGTGGTTCTTAAAATAAACTAGGAAAATATATTTTTCTATATAAAAAACCTATTGGCCTGGAATTGTCTCCGAGTGTGTGTTCCTCATTTATTGCCTGTGTGTGTACAACAAATGCTTAACACTACCCTCTGATAAGCCTACTGCTCAACCACACTACCACAAAATAGAGCATTCGAATAATCTCTTTTTGCCACTATCTTACCTCTAAGGGGAACCCTTGGACTCTGTGCATGCTATTCCTTACTTTGAAATAGCACATACAGAGCCCACTTCCTACACAAATCATCTCCGATTACTTCAAAAACTTGGAGTTCCAATGGGGACCACTAGTATTGTATTTATGTAGGGGCTTACCTCTGACAGCTTGCAGCCCCCCCTCACCCGGCTCACGGCCCCCCCTCACCCTGCTCACGCCCCCTCACCCCCCCTCACCCGGCTCACAGCCACCCCTCACCCTGCTCACGCCCCCCCAGCCCCCCCCTCACCCGGCTCACAGCCCCCCCTCACCCTGCTCACGCCCCCTCACCCCCCCTCACCCTGCTCACGCCCCCCCAGCCCCCCCCTCACCCGCTCACGGCCCCCCAGCTCACCCCTCACCCGCTCACGGCCCCCCAGCTCACCCCTCACCCGGCTCACGGCCCCCCAGCCCCCCCCTCACCCGGCTCACGCCCCCCCAGCTCACCCCTCACCCGGCTCACAGCCCCCCCTCACCCTGCTCACGCCCCCTCACCCCCCCTCACCCTGCTCACGCCCCCCCAGCCCCCCCCACACCCTGCTCACGCCTCCCCAGCCCCCCCCTCACCCGCTCACGGCCCCCCAGCTCACCCCTCACCCGGCTCACGGCCCCCCAGCTCACCCCTCACCCGGCTCACGCCCCCCCAGCTCACCCCTCACCCGGCTCACGGCCCCCCCTCACCCTGCTCACGCCCCCTCACCCCCCCTCACCCTGCTCACGCCCCCCCAGCCCCCCCCCTCACCCGGCTCACAGCCCCCCCTCACCCTGCTCACGCCCCCTCACCCCCCCTCACCCTGCTCACGCCCCCCCCAGCCCCCCCCTCACCCGCTCACGGCCCCCCAGCTCACCCCTCACCCGGCTCACGGCCCCCCAGCTCACCCCTCACCCGGCTCACGCCCCCCCAGCTCACCCCTCACCCGGCTCACAGCCCCCCCTCACCCTGCTCACGCCCCCTCACCCCCCCTCACCCTGCTCACGCCCCCCCAGCCCCCCCCACACCCTGCTCACGCCCCCCCAGCCCCCCCCTCACCCGCTCACGGCCCCCCAGCTCACCCCTCACCCGGCTCACGCCCCCCCAGCTCACCCCTCACCCGGCTGACGCCCCCTCAGCCCCCCCTCACGCACCTCACGCCCCCTCACGCACCTCACGCCCGCGGCTGCAGACCGGGGTTCTGTCTTCGGCGCCGTCACTGACACAGAAGAAGGACCAGCGGCGCCTCAGATCGGCGCAGACACCCTCGAGGGCGTCACGCTCTATTCGAGGAAAGACCCTGAGCCGCGGCTTCTGTTTCATTCGGTAACAATAGCAACGAGACGCCACGCGACCCCCGACCGGTCATTAGCAAAAACAAGAGGGCGGACCCGAACTGACGTCAGACGCAGCTACGTGCATGACGTGTGCGGACGCGTACGACCTTCGCCGTGTACTAAGGGTGCGCGAGCGGAAAGTGGAAAAGGCGCGCAGCGGAAGCGGTGAGGAGGAGGAGGGAGGCCTCGCGGCCGCTCCCCGGAGCGTCGCACCGTGAGCTCGAGACCCGCGGGGCTGGAGCCTCCGCTCACTAGCTTGTACTGCGCGCGCTGCGCCCCCGGCTCCTGCGACGCCTCTGCCCTTTCCAGGGGCCGGAGCTGGGCCCAGGCCAGCAGCGGTGACGGGAAGCCTGTGTGGAGCCAGAACCCGTCACCGCGGGCTCAGCGCGCACAGGGCAGGGGACGTGGTGTCCCCTGTGTGTGCCACACAAAGAGGCCTACGGTGGTGTCCTCGTGCCGCTCGTGGAGTCCGTTATTCCGTGCACGAGGAGCACATCGCAGGTCTCGCTCGTGAGTTACTTTATTTCTTTTACTGTTACTTAAATAAACACTTCTTCGCTTAAGAAGAACTTTCAACTGGATGTTGCTGTCCTTTACTACATTTTGGTACCAGCCGTGGGGTGTGGTAAGACAAACTCACAGACGAGAGAAAGAGAGATAAGAAGGGGAAAGAAAAACTTGGAAGAGGGAAAACTTTGTGTTCAGATATTGCCTCCTCTACCTTGTAAACTGAGTTTTGTTGTTTGTATACCACATTGTTTTCCCCGGTGCCCTCTGCAGTTGTTTACCTTCAGCTTCACGAGCGACGTCTCCATCCCCACGCGTGTTTCTTATCACGGGCGTCTTCAGTGCTGTGCACAGGGGGAAGTGTACTTCAATAATGAAGACGAACTGCAGCCGTATTTCTTTCTACACAAGGAGCAACGCATATCAAGCTGGAGGAATTGTTTAAAAAAATATGTACAAATTTAATTACATTTAGGAAGTATATCCTGAAATTTATTTGGAAGCCAGTTGTTACAGAGACTATTCAAATCGTTTTTGGCAGCCATTTTGAGTTGGGACATTCTTTAAAAAAAATATATATACATACATACATATATAAAGGTGTTAAATTGATATAGTGAACAAACTAAATAGGTGGATTTTAACTTTATACTGCTTGAATGGCAACATCACAAGGAGTAATTCAGCAACCGCCATTTTTGCAAAGACCTGGTAAGCCTGATATAAAGTGGAAGGAGTGGTTACATATATTAGATAATTATATCATGGCTATTGATACAGGTGAATACTCGCCAGCAAGGAAAATTGCCTTGCTTTTTAATCATTTAGGTATAGCGGGGCAAAGAGGTTTTGATAATCTTCTAGCTATTGCTATGACATAGCAAAAAGCATCGAAAGATCCATTGTTACTTCTCAAGTGATGTCAGACCATGGAGAGGAACATCAAAGTGGATTGTCTCCTCTTAATTGTGTTTACCTCCTGCTATAGGTGTGGATCAAAGAATCACATGGGAAGTTCCCCATCATGTCCAGCGCAAGGGAACACATGCCACAAAATAGGTCATTTTTAGTTAGTGTTTAGAGCGTCGATTGGAACTTACAATAAGACGAAGATCAGCAGTCTCAACTTACCTGATGGAGAGGAAGATATGCAAACCTGTAGAGAGAAATTTGCAAATGTACTATTGACGATAGACTTGGATTCAAAGGAGGAAAATCTCTTAAGCATTAGAGAGAAAAAAAACTATAAAGGGACCTTTTTGTCAAGTAACTGTTGATGGGAAGATAATCACAGTAATGGCAGATTCTGGTGCTCCTGTAACTATTCTAGCTGACAGTACCTTTTACAAACTATGGCTTAAGGGTACAAAACTGATACCGGCTGATATATTTCCAAAAGCGTTTGGGGGAAAAGATGTAGATTTGTTGGGTTATTTTGTCTCTAATCTTAAATGTCTAGGTAGAGTGATTAACACTAATATATGTGGCTGTTATGGGACGAAACATGGTGGGGTGGAAAGATTTGGCAAGATTAGGCATATACCTATGTCTGTCGCGCCGCAGCCGCAAGCACGGGCTGCTGCGGCACTCGGGAAACGTGTCGGGCAGGCCGCGGGGGAAGCCGCCGCTCAAGTCAGGGGTCGCAGCTCTCGCCGTGCCCCTTTTCTCAGACCTCTGATTCCAGGGCAGACGCGGCAAGGGAGGAGACACCGAGTCGGGTCTCAAACCTTGCCGCGTGTTCAGCGCGCACAACACATTCCTAACCCACACGTGTCTGGGATTCCCCGGGGAACCCTCATTGACTTCACTCACCTGTTACACAGCCAAAAGCCAGATGCTTGCACATGTTTAGCTTTTATGCATGCTTTTCCCTTTCCCAGCATGCTGTTCACTTCCTCTTTTCCCTGCATGCTTTGTTTCTCTTTTTCAGACGCATGTTCTCTATTATTAGTCATGACCTTTTCCCCAATCCAAGATGGTGGTATTACTACTTCCTGTTTTTCACTTCCTGTCTAGGGGTATATAACGGGACTCCAGCTTTTTTCTCATTGCGTTGCAACACTCCTGTGGTGGTAGTCACGCTCCAGCTGGTTTCCTCTTGTGGAGCCAGTTATTCTTGACCTGTCTTCCGTCTCCAGTATTCCTGAACTCCAGAATCTTCAGTCCTAACGTCCTTGTGTCCTCCTTCTGTTTCAGGGAGTTACTGTTGGAGGTTTTTTACCCTTTTGGGGTTTTTCCTCTGGGACTCCTGGAGGGCACGGACTGTAGTGGCTTGCTATTGTCAAACAGCACCGTGGCTACCGGAAGGGGGTCGCCCCCCTACCTCGGCCAGAGCAGGACCTGTAGGAACCGGGGTCGTTCCCCACCTCTCATCAACCTCGACGGTAAGCCCAGAGTGAACCGTGACAGATTGCAACGCCCAAAAATCCAGTTGCAGTCCGGAACCATGGGTAATCCAGTGATGAATACAAAACCAACAAGCCAGACCCTGCTCATGACTATACAACAACGGGCTCAAAAACTCCAACAGCTACGTACTGAAAACACTGTCTACTGACAAACCTTTGCCTCTAGAACCACTGATGTTCCCTCGGTATCCGCCACCACACCTCGTTTCTCCGGGGATCCTAACAAATTGAGCGAATTCCTGGATGCCTTGACGGTCTATTTCGCTTTTCGCCCCTCACAATTTGTGTAAGACAAGACCAAGGTGGGGTATTTGATTAGCACCCTATCTGGGCCAGCCTTAGCATGGGCAACTCCTTTAGTGACAAGTAATGACCCCAGCCTGTCTAATTATTCCAGCTTTGTCACTACCTTTAAATAGATGTTTGAGCGCCCTGGACTCGAGTCTTCAGCAGAAGAAGCTCTCTGCGATATCCAACAAGGAAATCAGGATGTATTACAATACATCACCCGTTTCAGACAATTGGCAGCAGAAACGTCCTGGGTGGAACGTACCTTGGTGACTCTGTTTCGCAAGGGTCTCAGAGAGGACATTAAGGATGAACTGGTGCACTCTGCCAGAATAGAGAATCTTAAGGGGTTGATGGATCAGACCTTGACGATAGAATATCGGTTAAATGAGCAAAGAATGGAGAAAAAGAAGAGTCGTTTGCCATCACACTCAGTGACGTCTCGCACCTTCCCTCATCGTACCGAAGAAGTTCGTCCTGAACCTAAGGGTGCTACAGAGGAAGAGCCGATGCAAATCGATACGGCTCGAGGGCCTTTATCATCTAGTGAACGAGAACACAGACGAAGGAAGGGACTTTGTCTGTATTGTGGTGCAGCTGGTCACCTAATCTGCACCTGTCCCGTCTGTCCAGCCAAGCCTTTGGGAAATGCCAATTCCCGTCCTCAGTGAGAAGGGTGAGGACAGGATATCGCGAAATACCTTCCATTTGTTCTTCTAGGGAGGAAGGAACTGCTCTTTTCCTTTTACCAGTTATCATCCACTTAACTGATGGCCGGGAAGAAAGAACTCTGGCCTTGTTGGACTGTGGAGCCAGTGGTATCTACTTAGATGAAGCGTGGGCAAGGGAAAGACAGATTGCGCAAATACCTAAGGAGGTACCAGAATAAGTCCACACAGTGGATGGATCACTCTTGGCCTCAGGACCCGTACAGTATACCACCCCTACCTTCTGTCTCCAATTCGGGAAACACCAAGAAAATCTTTCGTTCGATTTAATTTCGTCACCACATCACGTTATGATCCTGGGAATTCCATGGCTCACACGGCATAACCCTTACATCAACTGGGAAACAAGAACTATTTCTTTATCCTCTCACTTCTGCCAACACCACTGCTACCTAGCAGGAGACTATTGGTCCCCAAAAAGTCTTTTAACAGCACCCACTAAGGTGGGATGTTCTATTAACGTCCTACAGGGAGTACCCAGTCATTATCAAGAATATGCCGATGTATTCCAGAAACCAGAAAGACCTGAACTGCCACCCCATAGAGAATACGACTGCGCCATTCCTTTGGAACCAGATGCTGTGGTTCCTTTTGGGCGAATGTGCTCTCTAACAGAACCTGAGAAGCAGATTCTTAAGGAATACTTAGAGGAGAACACACAGTGGATTGATTGCTCCCTCCTCTTCACCTGCAGGGGCTCCTCTCTTCTTTGTGCCTAAGAAGACGTAAGACTTGCGTCCCTGTATTGATTTTAGAGGATTAAACAAGATCACTATTAAGGATCGGTACCCGCTACCTCTTATTAAGGACATCTTGGAAGCTGTCAGAGGGGCAAAGAGATTCAACAAGCTGGATCTCAGAGGAGCATACAATCTCTTAAGGATAAAAGAAGGGGATGAGTGGAAGACCGCCTTTAGAACACCTTTCGGTCATTATGAATATCGAGTAATGCCATTTGGACTCACCAATGCCCCTTCCATTTTTCAAAGGTTCATGGACTCTATTTTTTCTGATCTTCTACAACAAACAGTGGTTGTTTAGACGACATTTTAATATTTTCTGTCCACCCAGAACAACGCTCTAAACATGTTCTAGAGAGACTCGGACAACACCATTTATTCTGCAAACCAGAAAAGGGCGAGTTTGATCGAACAGAGGTAAAATACTTGGGATATTGCATTAACCAAACTGTGGTCACCATGGATTCAGATAAGGTGCAAGCTATACTGGCTTGGCCATCTCCCTCTTCCATCAAAGAAACAGAGTGTTTTTTGGGATTGGCCAATTTCTATCGACAATTTATAGCGGACTTTGCCCAGAGAACCAGTTACATTACTCAAACCCTTAAAAAAAACCATCTAAAGAAGGGCTTTTGTTGCTAACAAGACGCAGAGTTAGCCTTTCAAGACTTAAAGAAAGCCTTCATTCAAGCTCCTATTTTACGGCACCCAGACACCAGTAAACAGTTCATCGTTGTCGCAGACGCCTCAGAAAGAGCCATCGGGGCTGCTTTACTGCAAAAACAAGACGATGATGAGTTAGAGCACCCTGTATTCTACCTTTCACACATCTTATCCGATTCAGAGCGGAACTATTCAGTGTTAGAACGAGAGTTACTCACCTTGAAGACTGCGTGCACGGAATGGAGACACTTCCTGATGGGCTCGAAAGAACCCTTTGAAGCCAGGACAGATCACAGAAACTTAGAATGCTTAAGAAACTTTCAGTGTCAGAATAGCCGACAGGCTCGATGGGCTTTCTTTTTCAGTCAATATGACTTTTATATCACATACATCCCTGGTTCTCAGAATATCCTGGCTGATGCCTTGTCTCGGCGTTACCCTGAGTGTAGCGATTCTCCTGTACAGAACCTATTTGACAATAACAAGATCATTGGTTTAGTTCAGACTTTTCTAGATCAGGTCAAGTCCGAATATTCCTGTCTAGGAACTACAGAGCTGAATAAGTTGCGTCCGCAACTTCATATAGATCAAGGGTACAATTACCATAATAAGGCCCTGTTCTAGACTGAAGCCTTACGTATGTGCCATGATTCTCCCATCGCAGGTCATCGAGAAATGAAAGCTACCCAAGAGCTTCTGCTTCGCTCCTTCTGGTGGCCAACTCTCAAAGCGGATACTGAAGATTATGTATTATCCTGTCCTATATGTGCTCAAGCCAAGACACCCCGTACTAAACCAGCAGGATTACTTCGCCCATTACCAGTTCCCCCAGGTCCATGGCACACGATCTCCACTGATTTCATGTGCTCTTTCCCCTCTTCAGTGCGAAATCAAGTAATTATGGTAACCGTGCCCTCCTTCACTAAAATGGCTCATTTCACGGCGTTGAGAAAGTTACCAACAGCAAAGAAATTAAGCCAAATCTTTACACAAGAAATCTTTAGACTTCATGGATTACCTCAGGTCATTATCTCGGATCGGGGTCCTCAAAATATCTCCCGATTCTGGAAACAATTCTGTAAGACCCTGGGAATAGAAGTGGCCTTATCATCAGGGTTCCATCCTCAAACTAATGGACAGACAGAACAACTAAATCAAGGCCTCAAACAATATTTACGCAGCTTCTGCAATGCTACGCAGAGTAATTGGTCTACCTATTTACCACTTGCAGAGTTCTCCTACAACAACTCAATACACAGTGCCTCAAAAGTCTCCCTTTTCTATGGATCTCACGGTTTCCATCCTAAGGCCTTCCCAACTCCCCTGAAAGATATTTCCAATCTTCCTGCCATCTCCTCCTATGTTCGGCAGCTACGGGGTGTCCAACGTGTTATCCATTCTAAACTTGTGGCCACTAAGTCACGCATGAAAAGAATAGCTGATAAAAGACGCTGTGAGGCTCCACAATGTCAGGTTCACAATAAGGTTTGGCTTTCCTCTAGATTTTTACCTCTCCGACTTACCCAGAACAAATTTAAACCTCGTATTATGGTCCATTCCTGATTCTCCGGAAGATTAATCCAGTCTCTGTGCGTCTTCGTCTGCCCCAGACTTGGAAGATACATCCTGTATTCCATGTCTCACAACTTAAACCTTACCTTCCTGATCCTTATCACAGGCAATTTTCCTATCCTCCCCCTCTGCTGATTGACAATGTACCCGAATACGAGGTCCAGGAAATCTGTGACTCGTTTTTTTCATGGGCGCCTTCAATATCTTGTTCATTGGAAAGGTTACCCTATGAGTGAGTGTTCCTGGGAAGATTCCCCTTCAGTTCATGCCCCTCTTTTGGTCCGTCGCTTTTTCCGGCTTTTCCCTCACAAGCCTGGGGCCTCTGGGGGGGGGACCTACTGTCATGCCGCGGCTGCGAGCACGGGCTGCCGCGGCGGACCGCAGGTAGGCTGCGGGGGGAAGCCGCGGCTCGAGTCAGGGGTCGCGGGACTCGCCGCGCCCCCTTTCTCAGACCTCTGCTTCCAGGGCAGAAGCAGCAAGGGAGGAGACACCGAGTCGGGTCGCAAACCTTGTCGCACGTTCAGCGCGCACAACACATTCCTAACCCACACGTGTCTGGGATTCCCCGGGGAACCCTCATTGACTTCACTCACCTGTTACACGGCCAAAAGCCGGATGCTTGCACATGGTTAGCTTTTATGCATGCTTTTCCCTTTCCCAGCATGCTGTTCACTTCCTATTTTCCCTGCATGCTTTGTTTCTCTTTTTCAGACGCATGTTCTCTATTATTAGTCATGACCTTTTCCCCAATCCAAGATGGTGGTATTACTACTTCCCGTTTTTCACTTCCTGTCTAGGGGTATATAAGGGGAATCTAGCTTCTTTCTCATTGCGTTGCAACATTCCTGTGGTGGTAGTCACCCTCCGGCTGGTTTCCTCTTGTGGAGTCAGTTATTCTTGACCTTTCTTCCGTCTCTAGTATTCCTGAACTCCAGAATCTTCAGTCGTAACGTCCTTGTGTCCTCCTTCTGTTTCAGGGAGTTCCTGTTGGAGGTTTTTTACCCTTTTGGGGTTTTTCCTCTGGGACTCCTTCTGGAGGGCACGGACTGTAGTGGCTTGCTATTGTCAAACAGCACCGTGGCTACCGGAAGGGGTCGCCCCTACCTCGGCCAAAGCAGGACCTGCAGGAACCGGGGTTGTTCCCCACCTCTCATCAACCTCGACGGTCAGCTCAGAGTGAACCGTGACAATGTCCTGGGCATTAACAGCCAGTTGTTCTGGGTGACATGCCTATATTAAACATTAAGAATGAGGAAAATATCAAACAAGCTATGACACAAAATTTTCCTGAAGTGTTTAAAGACGCCATATTTAGAGTAGAAGGGTTTGAACATCCAATTAACCTTAAAAAATGAGCGATTCCTGTTGTACACAATGTCAGGACAGTACCTTTGAGTGTGAGAGATGATTTGAAGAAACTTTTAGGAAGATTGACAGAGGAGGGTGTAATCTCAAGCACTGATTCTTCGGAGTGGGTATGACCGATTGTTGTGACAAAGAAAAAGTCAGGGGAATTGAGGTTCTGTTTGGATATGAGATCGCTTAATCAGAACATAGTTGTTGACTGTCATCCGTGCCTCATATAAAGGAGATGTTCGCTAATATAGGTGATGCCAAGTATTTCACAACTATAGATTTACGTTCAGGCTATCATCAGAAAGTGCTTACATCTGAATCTCAATCTTTGACCAAGTTTTTTTACGCCTTTTGGTGCTTATAAATATTTAACCCCTTCGCTGCCAGGCCTTTTCCCCCTCAGGTGGCAGGCCTTTTTTAGGCTATTTGGGGCAGGGCACGCTTAGGCCCTCATAACTCTTTGTCCACATAAGCTACCCACGCCAAATTTGTGTCCTTTTTGTCAACATCCTAGGGATTCTAGAGGTACCCAGACTTTGTGGGTTCCCCTGAAGGAGGCCAACAAATTAGTGAAAATAAAGTGAAAATTATGTTAAAAAAAAAATGGGGAAAAAAGGACTGCAGAAGAAGGATTGTGTTTTTTTCCCTTAAAATGGCATCAACATTTGTGGTGCTAAAATCACCAGCTTCCCAGCTTTCAGGAACAGGCAGACTTAAATCAGAAAACCCAATTTTCCAACACAATTTTTGCATTTTAATGGGATATACCCCATTTTTACGATTCTTTTTGTGCTTTTAGCCTCCTTCCAGTCAATGACAGAAATGGGCCAATGCTTGATCCCAGAAATCTAAACATTTCTGAAAAGTAGACAAAATCCTGAATTCAGCAATGGGTAATTTGTGTAGACCCTACAACGGTTTCCTACACAAAATCACAACTGAAATAAACAAAAATATTGAAATTGAGGTTAAAATAACAGCAATTTTTCTCTATGTTTTACTTGGTAACTTTTCCCTGCGATGTCAGATTTTTTAAAGCAATATAGCGTTATGTCTGCTAGACTCTTCTGGTTGCGGGGATATATAGGGCTTGTAGGTTCATCAAGAACCCTAGGTACCCAGAACCAATAAATGAGCTGCACCCTGCAGTGGGTTTTCAATCTATACCAGGTATACAGCAATTCATTTGCTGAAATATAAAGAGTCAAAAATAGGTATCAAGAAAACCTTTCTATTTCCAAAATGTGCACAAGATAAGGTGTTGAGGAGAAGTGGTTATTTGCACATCTCTGAGTTCTGGGGTGCCCATACTAGCATGTGAATTACAGGGCATTTCTCAAATAGACGTCTTTTTACACAGTCTTATATTTGGAAGGAAAAATGTGGAGAAAGACAAGGGGCAATAACACTTGTTTTGCTATTCTATGTTCCCCCAAGTCTCCCAATAAAAATGGTACCTCGCTTGTGTGGGTAGGCATAGTGCCCGCAACAGGAAATGCTCTAAAACACAACGTGGTCACATCAAATTTTTCTATAGAAAACAGAGGTGTTTTTCGCAAAGCGCCTACCTGTGGATTTTGGCCTCTAGCTCAGCCGGACCTAGGGAAACCTACCAAACCTGTGCATTTTTGAAAACTAGAGACCTAGGGGAATCCAAGACAGGGTGACTCGTGGGGCTCTCACCAGGTTCTGTTACCCAGAATCCTTTGCAAACCTCAAAATGTGCCTAAAAAAAACTTTTTCCTCACATTTCGGTGACGGAGAGTTCTGGAATCTGAGAGGAGCCACAACTTTCCTTCCACCCAGCGTTCCCCCAAGTCTCACGATAAAAATAGTACCTCACTTGTGTGGGTAGGCCTAGTGCCCGCGACAGGAAATGCTCTAAAACACAACGTGGACACATCACATTTTTCTACAGAAGTGTTTTTTGCAAAGTGCCTACCTGTGGATTTTGGCCTCTAGCTCAGCTGGTACCTAAGGAAACCTACCAAACCTGTGCATTTTTGAAAACTAGAGACCTAGGGGAAACCAAGACAGGGTGACTTGTGGGGCTCTCACCCGGTTTTGTTACTCAGAATCCTTTGCAAACCTAAAAATTTGGCTAAAAAAACACTTTTCCCTCACATTTCAGTGACAGAACGTTCTGGAATCTGAGATGAGCCACAAATTTTCTTCCACCCAGCGTTCCCCCAAGTCTCACGATAAAAATGGTACCTCACTTGTGTGGGTAGGCCTAGTGCCCGCGACAGGAAATGCCCCAAGACACAAAGTGGACATGTCACATTTCCTCAAAACAGGTGTTTTTTGCAAAGTGCCTACCCGTGGATTTTGGCCTCTAGCTCAGCCGGCACCTAGGGAAACCTACCAAACCTGGGATTTTTTTTAAAACTAGAGACCTAGGGGAATCCAAGACAGGGTGACTTGTGGGGCTCTCACCTGGTTCTGTTACCCAGAATCCTTTGCAAACCTCAATTTTTGCTAAAAAAAAACACTTTTCCCTCACATTTCGGTGACAGAACGTTCTGGAATCTGAGATGAGCCACAAATTTTCTGACAGCATATACAATTTAATCCCATACCATGCCTACTAGGAATGTACTGCTTAAAAACTAAACGTCCCTTGAAAAGGACCAAAGACTCGTCCACACTTATCTCTTTGCCTGAAACATAAACCTCTGAAAACCGATCTACAAAATGATCAAGGACAGGCCCAATCTTAAAAAGACGGTCACAATCAGGGTGATCTTGTGGCAAGGCTAAAGCCTTGTAGGAAGTTGGCTCTGTATATACTATTTCAAAGTAAGAAATAGTGTGCACAGAGTCCAAGGGTTCCCCTTAGAGGTAAGATAGTGGCAAAAAGAGATAATTCTAATGCTCTATTTTGTGGTTGTGTGGTCGAGCAGTAGGCTTATCAGAGGGTTAATTTTAATAACCACAGGTTCAAGATTTACAAGTAATACTTTAAATGAAAGGTATTTCACTCAGGTATTCTAGGAACTTTGAATAATCACAATAGCATGTAAAGTTTTGACAAAAATGGCAATAAGCTATTTTAAAAGTGGGCACAGTGCAAAAATCAACAGTTCCTGGGGGAGGTAAGTAAATGTTAAGTTCACAGGTAAGTAAAACACTTACATGGTTCAAAGTTAGGTCCAAGGTAGCCCACTTGTTGGGGGTTCAAGGCAACCCCAAAGTTACCACACCAGCAGCTCGGGCCGGTCAGGTGCAGAGGTCAAAGTGGTGCCCAAAACACCTAGGCTTCAATGGAAATAGGGGTGCCCCGGTTCCAGTCTGCCAGCAGGTAAGTACCCGCGTCCTTGAAGGACAGACCAGGGTTTTTTTCTAGGGCACTGGGGGACACACAAACAGGCACAGAAAGTATACCCTCAGCGGCACAGGGGCTGCCGGGTGCAGAGTGCAAACAGGTGTCGGGTTTCAGATAGGAATCAATGGGGAGACCCAGGGGTCTCTTCAACGATGCAGGCAGGCACAGGGGGGGCTCCTCAGGGTAGCCACCACCTGGGCTAGGCAGAGGGTCGCCTGGGGGTCGCTCCTGCACTGGAGTTCGTTTCCTTCAGCTCCTGGGGGCTGCGAGTGCAGGGCTGTTTCCAGGCGTCAGGTTCCTTGTTACAGGCAGTCACGGTCAGGGGGAGTGTAGGAAGGTAGCCTCTTTAGCCTCTTATGTTTGTGAGTGTATGCCAGGGTGTTTTTACTGTCTCACTGGGATCATGCTAGCCAGGGCCCAGTGCTCATAGTGAAAACCCTATGTTGTCAGTGTGTTTATGTGTCACTGGGATCCTGCTAGCCAGGACCCCAGTGCTCATAGGTTTGTGGCCTATATGTGTTCCCTGTGTGATGCCTAACTGTCTCACTGAGGCCCTGCTAACCAGAACCTCAGTGGTTATGCTCTCTCTGCTTTCCAAATTTGTCACTAACAGGCTAGTGACTAAATTTACCAATTCACATTGGCATACTGGTACACACATATAATTCCCTAGTATATGGTAATGAGGTACCCAGGGTATTGGAGTTCCAGGAGATCCCTATGGGCTGCAGCATTTCTTTTGCCACCCATAGGGAGCTCTGACAATTCTTACACAGGCCTGCCACTGCAGCCTGAGTGAAATAACGTCCACGTTATTTCACAGCCATTTACCACTGCACTTAAGTAACTTATAAGTCACCTATATGTCTAACCTTCACCTGGTGAAGGTTGGGTGCAAAGTTACTTAGTGTGTGGGCACCCTGGCACTAGCCAAGATGCCCCCACATCATTCAGGGCAAATTCCCCGGACTTTGTGAGTGCGGGGACACCATTACATGCGTGCACTATACATAGGTCACTACATATGTATGGCGTCACAATGGTAACTCCGAACATGGCCATGTAACATGTCTAACATCATTCAGTTGCCACCCCAATGTCATTCTGGCATTGGGGGGACAATTCCATGATCCCCGGGTCTCTAGCACAGTAACCGGGTACTGCTAAACTGCCTTTCCGGGGTCTCCATTGCAGCTGCTGCCAACCCCTCAGACAGGTTTCTGCCCTCCTGGGGTCCAGCCAGGCTTGGCCCAGGATGGCAGAACAAAGGACTTCCTCAGAGAGAGGGTGTTACACCCTCTCCCTTTGGAAAAAGGTGTTAAGGCAGGGGAGGAGTAGCCTCCCCCAGCCTCTGGAAATGCTTTAATGGGCACAGATGGTGGCCATTTCTGCATAAGCCAGTCTACACCGGTTCAGGGACCCCTCAGCCCTGCTCTGGCGCGAAACTGGACAAAGGAAAGGGGAGTGACCACTCCCCTGACCTGCACCTCCCCTGGGAGGTGTCCAGAGCTCCTCCAGTGTGCTCCAGACCTCTGCCATCTTGGAAACAGAGGTGCTGCTGGCACACTGTACTGCTCTGAGTGGCCAGGGCCAGCAGGTGACGTCAGAGACTCCTTCTGATAGGCTCCTTCAGGTGTTGCTAGCCTATCCTCTCTCCTAAGTAGCCAAACCCTCTTTTCTGGCTATTTAGGGTCTCTGCTTTGGGGAATTCCTTAGATAACGAATGCAAGAGCTCATCAGAGTTCCTCTGCATCTCTCTCTTCACCTTCTGCCAAGGAATCGACTGCTGACCGCGCTGGAAGCCTGCAAAACTGCAACAAAGTAGCAAAGACGACTACTGCAACTCTGTAACGCTGATCCTGCCGCCTTCTCGACTGTTTTCCTGGTGGTGCATGCTGTGGGGGTAGTCTGCCTCCTCTCTGCACTAGAAGCTCCGAAGAAATCTCCTGTGGGTCGACGGAATCTTCCCCCTGCTACCGCAGGCACCAAAGAACTGCATCACTGGTCCCCTGGGTCTCCTCTCAGCACGACGAGCGAGGTCCCTTGAATCCAGCAACTCTGTCCAAGTGACTCCCACAGTCCAGTGACTCTTCAGTCCAAGTTTGGTGGAGGTAAGTCCTTGCCTCCCCACGCCAGACTGCATTGCTGGGAACGGCGTCTTTTGCAGCTACTCCGGCCTCTGTGCACTTCCGGCGGAAATCCTTTGTGCACAGCCAAGCCTGGGTCCATGGCACTCTAACCTGCATTGCACGACTTTCTAAGTTGTCCTCCAGCGGCGTGGGACTCCTTTGTGCAACTTCGGGTGAGCACCGTTTCACTCCTCTTCGTAGTGCCTGTTCCGGCACTTCTGCGGGTGCTGCCTGCTTCTGAGAGGGCTCCTTGTCTTGCTCGACGCCCCCTCTGTCCCCAGACGCAATTGGCGACATCCTGGTCCCTCCTGGGCCACAGCAGCATCCAAAAACCCTAACCGCACGATTTGCAGCTAGCAAGGCTTGTTGGCGGTCTTTCTTCAGGAAAACACTTCTGCACGACTCTCCACGGCGTGGGGCATCCATCCTCCAAAGGGGAAGTTTCTAGCCCTTGTCATTCCTGCAGAATCCTCAGCTTTTACTGTCCAGTAGCAGCTTCTTTGCACCCACAGCTGGCATTTCCTGGGCATCTGCCCATCTCCGAATTGCTTGTGACTTTTGGACTTGGTCCCCTTGTTCCACAGGTACCCTAGATTGGAAATCCATCGTTGTTGCATTGCTGGTTTGTGTCTTTCCTGCAGAATTCCCCTATCACGACTTCTGTGCTCTTTGGGGAACTTTAGTGCACTTTGCACTCACTTTTCAGGGTCTTGGGGTGGGCTATTTTTCTAACCCTCACTGTTTTCTTACAGTCCCAGTGACCCTCTACAAGGTCACATAGGTTTGGGGTCCATTCCTGGTTCGCATTCCACTTTTGGAGTATATGGTTTGTGTTGCCCCTATACCTAAGTGCTCCTATTGCAATCTAATGTGATTGTACACTGTTTGCATTACTTTTCTTGCTATTACTTACCTAATTTTGGTTTGTGTACATATATCTTGTGTATATATCTTATCCTCATACTGAGGGTACTCACTGATATACTTTTGGCATATTGTCATAAAAAATTAAGTACCTTTATTTTTAGTAACTGTGTATTGTGTTTTCTTATGATATTGTGCATATGACACCAGTGATATAGTAGGAGTTTTACATGTCTCCTAGTTCAGCCTAAGCTGCTTTGCCATAGCTACCTTCTATCAGCCTAAGCTGCTAGAAACACCTCTTCTACACTAATAAGGGATAACTGGACCTGGCACAAGGTGCAAGTACCTCTGGTACCCACTACAAGCCAGGCCAGCCTCCTACAGGGAGCCTCTGGATTTTCTCTGCAGGCATCGCTGTGGAGGCTCAGGGGCTCAACTCTGGCTACTCATAGGCTCTCAGTCGCCAGGGAGTCCTCCCAGTAGTGTTGGTTTTCTGCAGGTCGAGCCGGGGGCGTTGGGTGCAGAGTGGAAAGTCTCACGCTTCCGGCGGGAAACGTGGGGTCCTTAAAGTTGCTTCTTTGTTGCAGAAAGTTACAGTTTCTTGAACTGGGCCGCTATTCTCAGGAGCTTCTTGGTCCTTTGGATGCAGGGCAGTCCTCTGAGGCTTCAGAGGTCGCTGGTCCCTGTTGGATGCGTTGCTGGTGCAATTTTCGTTGAAGTAGGGAGACAGGCCGGTGGGGCTGGGGCCAAATCAGTTGTCGTCTCCGTCTTCACTGCAGGGCTTCAGGTTAGCAGTCCTTTTTCTTTAGGGTGCAGGAATCTGTCTTCCTCGGTTCTGGGAGCCCCTAAATACTGAATTTAGGGGTGTGTTTAGGTCTGGGAGGGCAGTAGCCAATGGCTACTGTCCTTGAGGGTGACTACATCCTCTTTGTGCCTCCTCCCTGTGGGGGGGGCACATCCCTAATCCTATTTGTGGAATCCTCCTTCTACAAGATGGAGGATTTCTAAAAGTAAGAGTCACCTCAGCTCAGGACACCTAAGGGGCTGTCCTGTCCTGACTGGGGGGTGACTCCTCCTTGTTTTCCTCATTATCTCCTCCAGCCTTGCCGCCAAAAGTGGGGGCAGTGGCCGGAGGGAGCGGGCATCTCCACTAGCTGGGATGCCCTGTGGCCCTGTAACAAAGGGGGGTGAGTCTTTGAGGCTCACCGCCAGGTGTTACAGTTCCTGCAGGGGGAAGTGAGAAGCACCTCCACCCAGTACAGGCTTTGTTCCTAGCCACAGAGTAACAAAGGCACTCTCCCCATGTGGCCAGCAACATGTCTGGTGTGTGGCAGGCTGGCAAAAACTAGTCAGCCCACACTGGAAGTCGGGTATGTTTTCAGGGGGCATCTCTAAGATGCCCTCTCAGTGTATTTTACAATAAAGTGCACACTGGCATCAGTGTGCATTTATTGTGCTGAGAAGTTTGATACCAAACTTCCCAGTTTTCAGTGTAGCCATTATGGTGCTGTGGAGTTTGTGTTTGACAGACTCCCAGACCATATACTATTATGACTACCCTGCCCTTACAGTGCCTAAGGTTTTGCTTAGACACTGTAGGGGCATAGTGCTCATGCACATATGCCCTCACCTATGGTATAGTGCACCCTGCCTTAGGGCTGTAAGGCCTGCTAAAGGGGTGACTTACCTATGCCACAGGCAGTGTGAGGTTGGCATGGCACTCTGAGGGGAGTGCCATGTCGACTTAGTCATTTTCTCCCCACCAGCACACACAACCTGTTAAGCAGTGTGGATGTGCTGAGTGAGGGGTCCCTAGGGTGTCATAAGACATGCTGCAGCCCTTAGAGACCTTCCCTGGCATCAGGGCCCTTGGTACCAGGGGTACCTGTTACAAGGGACTTACCTGAGTGCCAAGGTTGTGCCAATTGTGGAGATAAAGGTACAGTTTAGGGAAAGAACACTGGTGCTGGGGGCTGGTTAGCAGGGTCCCAGCACACTTTCAAATCATAACTTAGCATCGGCAAAGGCAAAAAGTCAGGGGGTAACCATGCCAAGGAGGCATTTCCTTACAATTGTTTACAAAATGCAGAATACGAAGAAGCAAATAGCGATTACGAGTCATAGTTGCAAGAAATATAGTCGTTGCCATCAAGGGACTAGTAGACCAATAAGAAGCCAGTGGCGGCTTCCTTATCAACCCCATCAAAAAAGTCAAACGTAAAAACTTTTTCGTCTCTTCCAGATATGTGGGAACCCACTGAGTAGCTCTAGACTGAGGCCTAAGTCTGGCAGCGTTGTCCCTCAGATATTGCTCCGCATACACATTAGTCTGCTCCACAATCTCTTCCAAGAATACATTGTCCATAAACAAGTGAAAGAAATTGACAGGCAAAAAGTTTTCTGTATTGACTCTACACCCTGGGAGACCAGTAAATGCAGGTAACTGTGGCTGCTCCATGTTTGGGGCAATCCAGGTGTCAGGTCTTCTAATGGGAAACCCAGGCTGCTGCACTCTTGGCACATCAGGGGTCCTCCTCTAAAACAGGCCCTTCATCTGCACTAAGAGTGGCTTCCTCATCAGAAGAATCCTCTCGGTCAGAAAACTCACTGCCCGAATCTCTCACTTCCTCCTCTGCCTCAGATGCAGAGTCAGTCTCATAATCATGGTCTGAAGACGACTCAAAAAGCATGCCAACAACCTGCTGAGCGGTCACTGCGGCTAGCCATGATCCTCACTAACAACAAATGGATTACCAACAACCACCAGCACTAAAATAAGTCATAAACAAAGTGTAGCTTTATCACAAAGAGATATGTACTAAAAAACTATACCACTCACTTGCCTGAAAAAGCTACTCACCAGCAACAACTCTGGACAGGCACAGCAATCACCAATGATATCCCACTTAAAAGAAAAAAGGAAATTAGACATATGACAACACAAATATCATTGTGCTCAAATCTAAGGACAATTTCACACACAATACTACATTTAGTACACCACCTACAAACATGTCATTCATGCATGTCAACAATAGTCCTTTGGAGTAAATTGCTTTCACTTACCTAAAACATGCAACTATGCAAACCGCAAGACAACTACTGCCAAAACTGCAAGGATCCACAGCAAAGGAAGCAGAAGCTTTGAACTAGAACAAAAAGAAGAAATAAACTGTTATAATCACAAATACCAATACTTCGCCAGTTGACAAACACCCAGCCACCAAGAACTTACAAATTGTCCCTGGTGCCTAAGAGGCTCCTGCCCCCCTTGGGGGCAGATGTGCGTAAAACAAATTGGCCGATCTGCCCCCAAGGGGGGCAGAAATGGCCAACAGCTCTGTGCCCCCTTTAGGGGCGACCCTTGCCAAAGGGGGCACCCCCAGCACAAAACAAAAAAGGGGAACAAAAAAAAAATCCCTGGCGTATTGGTGGTTTTCTGCCCTCCTTGGGGACAGATGGGCCTAAAAAAATAGGCCCATCTGCCCCCAAGGGGGCAGAAATGGCCAATACTAATTTTGCCCAAGGGGTGCCCCAAAAACACACAAAGCACACACACCGCACAATCCCTGGTGCCTAGTGGGTTTCAAACCCCCCCCCCCCCCCCCCCAAGGACGAGATCGGCCAAAAACATGGCTGATCTAGCCCCAGCGGGGGCTGAAACATATAAAAAAGTCGCTGCCCAAAAACATAAGGTAAACATAATCCCTGGTGGTCTAGTGGTTTTCGAACCCCCCCCCCCCCCCCCCTCCAGGGGCAGATCTGATGAAAAAACAGCAGATAGGATAGGATTATTTATGGCCCCCAAGGGGAGCAACCCTTGCCCAAGGAGTCGCTCCCCAAAAATCATAAAGCATAATTAAATCCCTGGTGTCTAGTGGTTTTCGACACCCCCTGGGGGCAGATCGGCGAAAAAAACGGCCTATCCGCCCCCGGAGGGGCGAAATATGATAAAAAAAATAGCCCCATGGGAACGACCCTTGCCCAAGGGGTCGCTCCCAAAAATAAATGTCAAAATATATCCCTGGTGCCTAGTAGGGATTCCTGGTCCACGATCGCGGGCCCTTGATCGCGGACCAGGAATCCACTGAAAACAGGCACGGGGGAAGGAAAAACTCTTTCCTTTCCCTGTGTCTGTTTTCCTCCCCCAAAACCCCCCAAAGGAGAGAGACTCACCTTCGTAGTCTTCTCCTGCGACGTGCTGGAAGCAAATGGCTTCCAGCGTGTCCTCGGGGGCTTCTCTAGACATCAGCGCGCTGACGTCATCAGATTGCCGAGGGGGGGGGGTCAGGGGTGGAATGGGAAGGGATTCCCCTTCCATCCTCGACTTGGGGGGCCCATGGGGGGAGCGATAGCGCTTCGCCCATGGACCCCGTGCAGGACGAGGTGGTCTCTTCCCAGGTTCACAGGAACCATGTGCTGGGACGAGACCACCTCATCCAAGGCACAGAGGGGGTTTAGATTACCTTTCGGGCTTGCCTCAGCGGCAAGTGTTTTTCAGAAGTTGATGGACACTCTCTTTAGTGATATGAAACAGGTTCAGGCATTTCAAGATGATATTCTCGTTTTCACTAAAACTAAGGATGAACATATGGTTGTTCTAGATAAAGTTTTAGGCATTTTGGCATGTCATGGAATGACAGTTAAATTGGACAAATGTAAATTCATGACACAGGAAGTTGAATACTTGGGGCATACTGTTTCAGAGTCAGGCATTAAACCCAAAGCTTGTAATGTGAGAGCTATAGTGGAGGCTCCTCCACCTACAGACAAAGATGAGCTCAAATGGTTTTTGGGGCTTTGTGAATACTGTAGGAAAGTACCATCTTGCCTGGCATGTTACCCCCATTTTTGGAGTACATTGGTTGTGCAGCGGTGGGATAAGTACTTTGCAACTACTTACCACTTTTGTCATTGTACTTTTCATAAGAGAAAAATATACAAAACAAGTTCAGTGTATGTACACCTAACCAAAAAGTTTTGCATTTCCTCTTTTCACTCTTTACTAAAGTGCTGAAAAGTACTTCTAAACTTTCTCAAAAGTTCTTGAAAAGTTTAAAAAAAAAAATTTCTGTCTTTCCAAAAGTTCTGAAAAACTTTTTTCTCACTTTTTCTGTCACTTAAACACTTTCTGAAATGTCTGGCACAGGCCAAACTGTTGATCTGTCCGAACTTGCTTATGATCACCTTAGCTGGAAAGGAGCAAGGAGTCTCTGCATAGAAAGAGGTTTAAGTGTAGGGAAGAATCCCTGTAGAGAACTGTTGGTTAACATGCTTATAGAACAAGATAAGGCCAGAGGTGCCCCATCTGTTGAAAAAGTAGCTAATGGTTCCCAATCTGATCCAGGGACACCCCTAGAAAAAGAGTCAGGAAAGAAACTTCCTAGCCTGCCCATTACCAGACAGCCTAGCATAGTTGCTACTGATGTAGAGTCACACCATACTGATACTGTTGTCTCACATCATAGCAAAAGTATTCCTTCTCATCATAGTAGAAGTGATGTTTCTGTTAACCGAGCTGTTAGGATGCCTTCTGTGAGGGCCAGGTCTCCTTCTGTCCTGTCTCACCATACTTCTGTTTCTAGGCATATCCCTCCCACCCACCCTGATGACAGAGTGTTAGAAAGGGAGCTCAATAGATTGAGAGTGGAGGAATCCAGGCTGAAGCTCAAGAAGCAACAGCTGGATTTAGATAGGCAGTCCTTAGAAATTGAAAGAGAGACAGAAAATTGGGTTGGAAACCCATGGTGGCAGCAGTAGTATTCCCCATAGTCATCCTGCAAAAGAGCATGATTCCAGGAATCTGCACAATATAGTTCCCCCTTATAAGGAGGGGGATGACATTAACAAGTGGTTTGCTGCACTTGAGAGGGCCTGTGTTGTACAGGATGTCCCTCAAAGGCAGTGGGCTGCTATCCTATGGCTATCATTTAGTGGAAAGGGTAGGGATAGGCTCCTTACTGTGAAAGAAAGTGATGCCAATAATTTTACAGTTCTTAAGAATGCACTCCTGGATGGTTATGGCTTAACCACTGAACAGTACAGGATGAAGTTCAGAGAGACCAAAAAGGAGTCTTCACAAGACTGGGTTGATTTTGTTGACCATTCAGTGAAGGCCTTGGAGGGGTGGTTACATGGCAGTAAAGTTACTGATTATGAAAGCCTGTATAACTTGATCCTGAGAGAGCATATTCTTAATAATTGTGTGTCTGATTTGTTGCACCAGTACTTGGTGGACTCTGATCTGACCTCTCCCCAAGAATTGGGAAAGAAGGCAGACAAATGGGTCAGAACAAGGGTGAACAGAAAAGTTCATACAGGGGGTGACAAAGATGGCAATAAGAAGAAGGATGGTAAGTCTTCTGACAAGGGTGGGGACAAATCTAAAAATGGGTCTTCATCATGCCCACAAAAACACTCTGGTGGGGGTGGTGGGCCCAAATCCTCTTCAAATCAAAACAAAGAAAAGAAACCATGGTGCTATTTATGTAAAATAAAAGGCCATTGGACAACAGATCCCAGTTGTCCAAAGAAAAGCACCAAGCCTCCTACCACTACAACCCCTACTGCTACACCTAGTGTCCCTACTAATAGCAGTGGTGGTGGGAGCAAACCTACTAATAGCCAATCCAAGGGAGTAGCTGGGCTCACTATTGGTAACTTAGTTGTGGTTGGTCTGATTAGGGAGACCACAGAGGCTGTGTTAGTCTCTGAGGGGGCTATTGATTTAGCCACCTTGGTTGCTTGTCCCCTTAACATGGATAAGTACAAGCAACTACCCCTAATAAATGGTGTTGAGGTTCAGGCCTACAGGGACACAGGTGCCAGTGTTACAATGGTAATAGAGAAACTGGTCCACCCTGAACAACACCTACTTGGTCACCAGTACCAAGTAACCGATGCTCACAACAACACCCTTAGCCACCCCATGGCTGTTGTGAATTTCAACTGGGGGGGGGGTTACTGGCCCAAAGAAAGTTGTGGTTGCCTCAGATTTACCTGTAGACTGTCTATTAGGGAATGATTTAGAGACATCAGCTTGGGCAGAAGTGGAGTTGGAGGCTCATGCAGCAATGCTGGGCATTCCAGGGCATATTTTTGCTTTGACCAGGGCTCAGGCCAAAAAGCAAAAAGGACAGGGTGACTTGGATCCTGGAAGAATGGACCAAGTGCTCCCTAAAGCTAGGGGTAGCAAAGGTAAATCAGTACCTACTATCCCTCCCTCTACAGTGGATTCTACTTCTGAGGAAGAAGAATTCCCACCCTGTGCAGAACCTACACCAGAGGAGCTGGAAGCAGACACTGCTGAGCTTTTGGGTGAAGGGGGGCCTGCCAGGGAGGAGCTGAGTGTGGCACAGCAGACCTGTCCCACACTGGAACGTCTAAGACAGCAAGCTGTCAAACAAGCAAATGGGGATGTCACTGACTCTCACAGAGTTTACTGGGAGGACAACCTCTTGTACACTGAATCAAGGGATCCAAAACCTGGAGCTGCCAGGAGATTGGTGATTCCTCAGGAGTACAGAAAGTTCCTCCTAACTCTTGCTCACGACATTCCCTTAGCTGGACATTTAGGGCAAATGAAAACTTGGGACAGGCTTGTTCCCCTGTTTCATTGGCCTAGAATGTCAGAGGACACAAAGGAATTTTGTAAGTCCTGTGAAACTTGTCAAGCCAGTGGCAAGACAGGTGGCACTCCAAAGGCACCCCTTATTCCACTGCCTGTGGTTGGGGTTCCCTTTGAAAGGGTAGGGGTTGACATAGTTGACCCCCTTGACCCTCCTACTGCTTCAGGCAATAGGTCTATCTTGGTGGTAGTGGACCATGCCACCAGATATCCTGAAGCAATTCCTCTAAGGACCACTACAGCTCCTGCAGTGGCAAAGGCCCTCCTGGGAATCTTTTCCAGGGTGGGCTTCCCAAAAGAGGTGGTATCAGACAGGGGAAGCAATTTCATGTCTGTTTACTTAAAGGCCATGTGGAAATAGTGTGGTGTGACATACAAGTTCACCACACCCTATCATCCACAAACAAATGGACTGGTGGAGAGATTTAACAAAACTCTCAAAGGCATGATTATGGGACTCCCTGAAAAACTCCGCAGGAGATGGGATATCCTTTTACCATGCCTCCTTTTTGCTTACAGGGAGGTACCCCAGAAAGGACTGGGCTTCAGCCCCTTTGAACTCCTATTTGGTCACCCTGTGAGAGGTCCTCTAACACTTGTTAAGGAGGGTTGGGAACAACCTTTAAAAGCTCCAAAGCAAGACATAGTGGACTATGTACTTGGCCTCAGATCAAGGATGGCTGAGTACATGAAAAAGGCCAGTAAAAACCTTCAGGCCAGCCAAGAGCTCCAGAAGCAATGGCATGACCAGAAGGCTGTTTTGGTTCAGTACCAACCAGGGCAGAAAGTGTGGGTCTTGGAGCCTGTGGCCCCAAGAGCACTCCAAGATAAATGGAGTGGACCCCACACAATTGTTGAGAAAAAGGGTGAAGTCACCTTCTTAGTTGACTTAGGCACTGCCAGGAGTCCCCTTAGGGTGCTCCATGTCAATCGCCTCAAACCCTACTATGACAGGGCTGATCTCACCCTGCTCATGGCAACTGATGAGGGACAGGAAGAAGACAGTGATCCTCTACCTGATCTCTTCTCTTCCACAGAACAAGATGCTCTAGTGGAAGGTGTTGTACTGGCAGATTGTCTTACTGCAGAGCAGAAAGACCACTGCATAAATCTCCTGGGTCAGTTTTCTGAACTCTTCTCTACTGTACCAGGTACCACTTCTTGGTGTGAGCACACTATAGATACTGGAGACAGCTTGCCTGTCAAAAGTAAAATCTATAGGCAGCCTGACCATGTCAGAGACTGTATAAAGCAAGAGGTGAAGAAAATGTTAGAACTGGGAGTGGTTGAGCACTCTGAAAGTCCATGGGCCTCTCCTGTGGTACTTGTACCAAAACCTCATTCCAAGGATGGAAAGAAGGAAATGCGGTTTTGTGTAGACTACAGAGGTCTCAACCAGGTAACCAAAACTGATGCTCACCCTATACCCAGGGCAGATGAGCTCATAGATACACTGGCATCTGCCAAGTATCTAAGCACTTTTGATTTGACTGCAGGGTATTGGCAGATCAAATTATCAGAAGATGCTAAAGCTAAAACTGCATTTTCAACCATTGGAGGCCATTACCAGTTCACTGTAATGCCTTTTGGATTGAAAAATGCACCAGCCACTTTTCAAAGGTTGGTGAATACAGTCCTGCAAGGGCTGGAAGCTTTCAGTGCAGCATATTTGGACGATATAGCTGTCTTTAGCTCCAGCTGGGATGATCACCTGGTCCACCTATGGAAAGTTTTGGAGGCCCTGCAAAAGGCAGGCCTCACTATCAAGGCTTCAAAGTGCCAGATAGGGCAGGGGAAGGTGGTTTATCTGGGACACCTTGTTGGTGGGGAACAGATTGCACCACTACAGGGGAAAATCCAAACTATTATAGATTGGGTTCCCCCTACTACTCAGACTCAGGTGAGAGCCTTCCTAGGCCTCACTGGGTATTACAAGAGGTTCATTAAGAACTATGGCTCCATTGCAGCCCCTCTTAATGACCTCACATCCAAGAAAATGCCTAAAAAGGTATTATGGACAGCAAACTGTCAGAAAGCTTTTGAGGAGCTGAAGCAGGCCATGTGCTCTGCACCTGTCCTGAAAAGCCCTTGTTACTCTAAAAAATTCTATGTCCAAACTGATGCATCTGAATTAGGAGTAGGGGCAGTCCTATCACAACTTAATTCTGAGGGCCAGGATCAACCTGTTGCTTTTATTAGTAGGAGGTTGACCCCTAGAGAAAAGCGTTGGTCTGCCATAGAGAGGGAGGCCTTTGCTGTGGTCTGGGCACTGAAGAAGTTGAGGCCATACCTGTTTGACACTCACTTCATTGTTCAGACAGACCACAAACCTCTACTTTGGCTAAAACAAATGAAAAGTGAAAATCCTAAATTGTTGAGGTGGTCCATATCCCTACAGGGAATGGACTATACAGTGGAACATAGACCTGGGAGTACCCACTCCAATGCAGATGGACTCTCCAGATATTTCCACTTAGACAATGAAGACCCATCAGGTAATGACTAGTCTTATTGTCCTTCGTTTGGGGGGGGGGGGTTGTGTAGGAAAGTACCATCTTGCCTGGCATGTTACCCCCATTTTTCACTGTATATATGTTGTTTTAGTTGTATGTGTCACTGGGACCCTGCCAGCCAGGGCCCCAGTGCTCATAAGTATGCCTGAAAGTGTTACCTGTGTTATGACTGTGAGAAGGTAGCCTCTTTCTAGCCTTGTTACCCCCACTTTTGGCCTGTTTGTGAGTGTATGTCAGGGTGTTTGTCACTGTTTTCACTGTCTCACTGGGATCCTGATAGCCAGGCCTCAGTGCTCATAGTGAAAACACTATGTTTTCAGTATGATTGTTATGTGTCACTGGGATCCTGCTGGTCAGGACCCCAGTGCTCATAGGTTTGTGGCCTATATGTATGTGTCACTGGGACCCTGTCACACAGGGCCCCAGTGCTCATAGGTGTGCATGTATATGTTCCCTGTGTGGTGCCTAACTGTCTCACTGAGGCTCTGCTAACCAGAACCTCAGTGGTTATGCTCTCTCATTACTTTCAAATTGTCACTAACAGGCTAGTGACCAATTTTACCAATTTACATTGGCTTACTGGAACACCCTTATAATTCCCTAGTATATGGTACTGAGGTACCCAGGGTATTGGGGTTCCAGGAGATCCCTATGGGCTGCAGCATTTCTTTTGCCACCCATAGGGAGCTCTGACAATTCTTACACAGGCCTGCCACTGCAGCCTGAGTGAAATAACGTCCACGTTATTTCACAGCCATTTTACACTGCACTTAAGTAACTTATAAGTCACCTATATGTCTAACCTTTACCTGGTAAAGGTTAGGTCCAAAGTTACTTAGTGTGAGGGCACCCTGGCACTAGCCAAGGTGCCCCCACATTGTTCAGAGCCAATTCACTGAACTTTGTGAGTGCGGGGACACCATTACACGCGTGCACTACATATAGGTCACTACCTATATGTAGCTTCACCATGGTAACTCCGAATATGGCCATGTAACATGTCTATGATCATGGAATTGCCCCCTCTATGCCATCCTGGCATTGTTGGTACAATTCCATGATCCCAGTGGTCTGTAGCACAGACCCTGGTACTGCCAGACTGCCCTTCCTGGGGTTTCACTGCAGCTGCTGCTGCTGCCAACCCCTCAGACAGGCAGCTGCCCTCCTGGGGTCCAGCCAGGCCTGGCCCAGGATGGCAGAACAAAGAACTTCCTCTGAGAGAGGGTGTGACACCCTCTCCCTTTGGAAAATGGTGTGAAGGCAGGGGAGGAGTAGCCTCCCCCAGCCTCTGGAAATGCTTTGTTGGGCACAGATGTGCCCAATTCTGCATAAGCCAGTCTACACCGGTTCAGGGACCCCTTAGCCCCTGCTCTGGCGCGAAACTGGACAAAGGAAAGGGGAGTGACCACTCCCCTGACCTGCACCTCCCCTGGGAGGTGTCCAGAGCTCCTCCAGTGTGCTCCAGACCTCTGCCATCTTGGAAACAGAGGTGCTGCTGGCACACTGGACTGCTCTGAGTGGCCAGTGCCACCAGGTGACGTCAGAGACTCCTGCTGATAGGCTCCTTCAGGTGTTAGTAGCCTTTCCTCTCTCCTAGGTAGCCAAACCCTCTTTTCTGGCTATTTAGGGTCTCTGTCTCTGGGGAAACTTTAGATAACGAATGCATGAGCTCAGCCGAGTTCCTCTGCATCTCCCTCTTCACCTTCTGATAAGGAATCGACCGCTGACCGCGCTGGAAGCCTGCAAACCTGCAACATAGTAGCAAAGACGACTACTGCAACTCTGTAACGCTGATCCTGCCGCCTTCTCGACTGTTTTCCTGCTTGTGCATGCTGTGGGGGTAGCCTGCCTCCTCTCTGCACCAGAAGCTCCGAAGAAATCTCCCGTGGGTCGACGGAATCTTCCCCCTGCAACCGCAGGCACCAAAAAGCTGCATCTCCGGTCCCTTGGGTCTCCTCTCAGCACGACGAGCGAGGTCCCTCGAATCCAGCGACACCGTCCAAGTGACCCCCACAGTCCAGTGACTCTTCAGCCCAAGTTTGGTGGAGGTAAGTCCTTGCCTCACCTCGCTGGGCTGCATTGCTGGGAACCGCGACTTTGCAAGCTTCTCCGGCCCCTGTGCACTTCCGGCGGAAATCCTGTGTGCACAGCCAAGCCTGGGTCCACGGCACTCTAACCTGCATTGCACGACTTTCTAAGTTGGTCTCCGGCGACGTGGGACTCCTTTGTGCAACTTCGGCGAGCACCGTTTCACGCATCCTCGTAGTGCCTGTTTCTGGCACTTCTCCGGGTGCTACCTGCTTCAGTGAGGGCTCTTTGTCTTGCTCGACGTCCCCTCTCTCCGCAGGTCCAATTTGCGACCTTCTGGTCCCTCCTGGGCCCCAGCAGCGTCCAAAAACGCCAAACGCACGATTTGCGTGTAGCAAGGCTTGTTGGCGTCCATCCGGCGGGAAAACACTTCTGCACGACTCTCCAAGGCGTGGGGGATCCATCCTCCAAAGGGGAAGTCTCTAGCCCTTGTCGTTCCTGCAGTATTCACAGTTCTTCAGCCTAGTAAGAGCTTCTTTGCACCAACCGCTGGCATTTCTTGGGCATCTGCCCATCTCCGAGCTGCTTGTGACTTTTGGACTTGGTCCCCTTGTTCCACAGGTACCTTCAGACAGAAATCCATCGTTGTTGCATTACTGATTTGTGTTTTCCTTGCATTCTCCCTCTAACACGACTATTTTGTCCTTAGGGGAACTTTGGTGCACTTTGCACTCACTTTTCAGGGTCTTGGGGTGGGTTATTTTACTAACTCTCACTATTTTCTAATAGTCCCAGCGACCCTCTACAAGGTCACATAGGTTTGGGGTCCATTCGTGGTTCGCATTCCACTTCTGGAGTATATGGTTTGTGTTGCCCCTATCCCTATGTTTCCCCATTGCATCCTATTGTAACTATACATTGTTTGCACTGTTTTCTAAGACTATACTGCATATTTTTGCTATTGTGTATATATATCTTGTGTATATTTCCTATCCTCTCACTGAGGGTACACTCTAAGATACTTTGGCATATTGTCATAAAAATAAAGTACCTTTATTTTTAGTATAACTGTGTATTGTGTTTTCTTATGATATTGTGCATATGACACTAAGTGGTACTGTAGTAGCTTCACACGTCTCCTAGTTCAGCCTGAGCTGCTTTGCTAAGCTACCATTATCTATCAGCCTAAGCTGCTAGACACCCTATACACTAATAAGGGATAACTGGGCCTGGTGCAAGGTGCAAGTACCCCTTGGTACTCACTACAAGCCAGTCCAGCCTCCTACATTGGTTGTGCAGCGACGGGATAAGTGCTTTGAGACTACTTACCACTCTTGTCATTGTACTTTTCATAAGAGAAAAATATACAAAACAAGGTCAGTGTATATACACATAGCCAAAAAGTTTTGCATTTCCTCTTTTCACTCTTTTCTAAGTGCTGAAAAGTACTTCTAAACTTTCAAAAAGTTCTTAAAAGTTTAAAAAGTTTTTTCTGTCTTTCCAAAAAGTTCTGAAAACTTTTTTCTCTTTGTCTATCACTTTAACTCTCTCTAAAAAATGTCTGGCACAGGCCAAAAAGTTGAACTGTCCAAACTTGCATATGATCACCTTAGCTGGAAAGGAGCAAGGAGTCTCTGCATAGAGAGAGGTTTGAGTGTAGGGAAGAATCCTTCCTTAGAACTGTTAATTAATATGCTTAGAGTACAGGATAAGGCCATAAGTGCCCAATCTGTAGAAAAAGTAGCTAATGGTTCTCAATCTGATCCAGGGACTCCCCCAGGAAAAGGTTCAGGAAAGAAACTTCTCAGCCTGCCCATTACTAGACAGTCTAGCATAGTTGGTACAGAGGTTGAATCACATCATACTGATGATGTGCTCTCACATTATACTGGTAGCCAAGCTGTTAGGGTGCCCTCTGTAAGGGACAGGTCTCCTTCTGTTCATTCCCATCATACCTCTGTATCTAGAAATGTCCCTCCCACCCACCCTGATGACAGATTGTTAGAAAGGGAGCTCAATAGATTGAGAGTGGAGCAAACCAGACTGAAGCTCAAGAAGCAACAGCTGGATTTGGATAGACAGTCTTTAGAAATAGAGAGGGAAAGACAGAAGATGGGTTTAGATACCCATGGTGGCAGCAGCAGTATTCCCCATAGTCATCCTGCAAAAGAGCATGATTCCAGGAATCTGCATAAGATAGTTCCCCCTTACAAGGAGGGGGATGACATTAACAAGTGGTTTGCTGCACTTGAGAGGGCCTGTGCTGTACAGGATGTCCCTCAAAAGCAGTGGGCTGCTATCCTATGGCTATCATTTAGTGGAAAAGGTAGGGATAGGCTCCTTACTGTGAAAGAAAATGATGCCAATAATTTTACAGTTCTTAAGAATGCACTCCTGGATGGTTATGGCTTAACCACTGAACAGTACAGGATAAAGTTCAGAGAGACCAAAAAGGAGTCTTCACAAGACTGGGTTGATTTCATTGACCATTCAGTGAAGGCCTTGGAGGGGTGGTTACATGGCAGTAAAGTTACTGATTATGAAAGCCTGTATAACACAATCCTGAGAGAGCATATACTTAATAATTGTGTGTCTGATTTGTTGCACCAGTACCTGGTAGACTCTGATCTGACCTCTCCCCAAGAATTGGGAAAGAAGGCAGACAAATGGGTCAGAACAAGGGTGAACAGAAAAGTTCATACAGGGGGTGACAAAGATGGCAATAAGAAGAAAGATGGTGAAAAATCTCAAGATAAGCATGGGGATAAGGGTAAAACCAAAGATCCCACTTCAAATCTTAAACACTCTTCAGAGGGTGGGGATAAAACTAATTCTTCCTCTTCTTCCCAACCTGCACACATTAAAAAGCCTTGGTGCTTTGTGTGTAAAAACAGAGGCCATAGGCCAGGGGATAAGTCCTGTCCAGGTAAACCCCCTGAGCCTACCACCACTAATACATCAAGCTCTAGTGCCCCTAGCAGTAGTGGTACTAGTGGTGGGACTGCTGGCAACAGTCAAGCAAAGGGTGTAGTTGGGTTCACTTATGGGTCCATAGTGGAAACTGATGTAATCAGTCCCAAGACAGTTTCTGTCACACCTAGTGGCATTGGCCTTGCCACACTGGCTGCTTGTCCCCTTACAATGGATAAGTACAGGCAGACAGTTTCAATAAATGGTGTTGAGGCCTTGGCCTACAGGGACACAGGTGCCAGTTTCACTTTGGTGACTGAAAACCTAGTGCCTCCTGAACAACACATCATTGGACAACAGTATAAGATTATTGATGTCCATAACTCCACTAAGTTTCTTCCCTTAGCTATAATTCAGTTTAGTTGGGGTGGAGTTACTGGCCCTAAGCAGGTGGTGGTATCACCTAGCTTACCTGTAGACTGTCTCTTAGGTAATGACCTAGAGGCCTCAGGTTGGGCTGATGTAGAGTTTTATGCCCATGCAGCCATGCTGGGCATCCCTGAGGAATTGTTCCCTCTCATTTCCAGTGAAATGAAAAAGCAAAGGAGAGAAGGCCTGAAAACTCAGGATCCCTCTCCATCAACAGGTAAAAAGGGTATCACAGTATCCCCTAACCACCCTACCATTCAGGATACCATTCCTGTGGTGGGAGAAACCTCTCCTGGGGTGGCACCTGTTCCAAGGGAATCATCAGCTGGCAAAGCTGGACTCCCTGAGGTGGAAGTACCTCTCTGTAGGATAACTAACATTGGTGAGAAAAACAGCACCATTTTAGTTAACATGGAGCATCCCTCCAACCCTCCCAGAGAAACTTTAGTGCAGAAACCCTGCACTACCTCACAACACTTAGGACAGCATCCCTGCCCTAGTGTGGAGCTCATAGGACAGCATCCCTGCCCTGCTCCAACTCAAGAGAAACAGCATCCCTGTTCTCTCTTCCAGCCAGATGGACAAAGTTTTTGCCCAGCTATGGCTTTTCTGAGACAGCATCCCTGTCTGGCATTTCCATCACTACAAATAGGTTCAGTGGACAATTCCCACTGCTCTAAACTAAAACATACTGATAGAAACTCTGAAAATACATCTTCACATTGTTGCTTAGCTAAAAAACTTCAAACAGGGTGGTTTACATCCCCACAGGGAAGTAACCATATAGTGGATGATAAAGGGAGTAACCAGTCTATTGCAGAGCTACTCTCTACTTATCACCACTTAGACAATAAAGTCTCAACTGGCCAAGGTTAGCCTTATTGTCCTTCGTTTGGGGGGGGGTTGTGTGAGAAGGTAGCCTCTTTCTAGCCTTGTTACCCCCACTTTTGGCCTGTTTGTGAGTGTATGTCAGGGTGTTTGTCACTGTTTTCACTGTCTCACTGGGATCCTGATAGCCAGGCCTCAGTGCTCATAGTGAAAACACTATGTTTTCAGTATGGTTGTTATGTGTCACTGGGATCCTGCTGGTCAGGACCCCAGTGCTCATAGGTTTGTGGCCTATATGTATGTGTCACTGGGACCCTGTCACACAGGGCCCCAGTGCTCATAGGTGTGCATGTATATGTTCCCTGTGTGGTGCCTAACTGTCTCACTGAGGCTCTGCTAACCAGAACCTCAGTGGTTATGCTCTCTCATTACTTTCAAATTGTCACTAACAGGCTAGTGACCAATTTTACCAATTTACATTGGCTTACTGGAACACCCTTATAATTCCCTAGTATATGGTACTGAGGTACCCAGGGTATTGGGGTTCCAGGAGATCCCTATGGGCTGCAGCATTTCTTTTGCCACCCATAGGGAGCTCTGACAATTCTTACACAGGCCTGCCACTGCAGCCTGAGTGAAATAACGTCCACGTTATTTCACAGCCATTTTACACTGCACTTAAGTAACTTATAAGTCACCTATATGTCTAACCTTTACCTGGTAAAGGTTAGGTGCAAAGTTACTTAGTGTGAGGGCACCCTGGCACTAGCCAAGGTGCCCCCACATTGTTCAGAGCCAATTCACTGAACTTTGTGAGTGCGGGGACACCATTACACGCGTGCACTACATATAGGTCACTACCTATATGTAGCTTCACCATGGTAACTCCGAATATGGCCATGTAACATGTCTATGATCATGGAATTGCCCCCTCTATGCCATCCTGGCATTGTTGGTACAATTCCATGATCCCAGTGGTCTGTAGCACAGACCCTGGTACTGCCAGACTGCCCTTCCTGGGGTTTCACTGCAGCTGCTGCTGCTGCCAACCCCTCAGACAGGCAGCTGCCCTCCTGGGGTCCAGCCAGGCCTGGCCCAGGATGGCAGAACAAAGAACTTCCTCTGAGAGAGGGTGTGACACCCTCTCCCTTTGGAAAATGGTGTGAAGGCAGGGGAGGAGTAGCCTCCCCCAGCCTCTGGAAATGCTTTGTTGGGCACAGATGTGCCCAATTCTGCATAAGCCAGTCTACACCGGTTCAGGGACCCCTTAGCCCCTGCTCTGGCGCGAAACTGGACAAAGGAAAGGGGAGTGACCACTCCCCTGACCTGCACCTCCCCTGGGAGGTGTCCAGAGCTCCTCCAGTGTGCTCCAGACCTCTGCCATCTTGGAAACAGAGGTGCTGCTGGCACACTGGACTGCTCTGAGTGGCCAGTGCCACCAGGTGACGTCAGAGACTCCTGCTGATAGGCTCCTTCAGGTGTTAGTAGCCTTTCCTCTCTCCTAGGTAGCCAAACCCTCTTTTCTGGCTATTTAGGGTCTCTGTCTCTGGGGAAACTTTAGATAACGAATGCATGAGCTCAACCGAGTTCCTCTGCATCTCCCTCTTCACCTTCTGATAAGGAATCGACCGCTGACCGCGCTGGAAGCCTGCAAACCTGCAACATAGTAGCAAAGACGACTACTGCAACTCTGTAACGCTGATCCTGCCGCCTTCTCGACTGTTTTCCTGCTTGTGCATGCTGTGGGGGTAGCCTGCCTCCTCTCTGCACCAGAAGCTCCGAAGAAATCTCCCGTGGGTCGACGGAATCTTCCCCCTGCAACCGCAGGCACCAAAAAGCTGCATCTCCGGTCCCTTGGGTCTCCTCTCAGCACGACGAGCGAGGTCCCTCGAATCCAGCGACACCGTCCAAGTGACCCCCACAGTCCAGTGACTCTTCAGCCCAAGTTTGGTGGAGGTAAGTCCTTGCCTCACCTCGCTGGGCTGCATTGCTGGGAACCGCGACTTTGCAAGCTTCTCCGGCCCCTGTGCACTTCCGGCGGAAATCCTGTGTGCACAGCCAAGCCTGGGTCCACGGCACTCTAACCTGCATTGCACGACTTTCTAAGTTGGTCTCCGGCGACGTGGGACTCCTTTGTGCAACTTCGGCGAGCACCGTTTCACGCATCCTCGTAGTGCCTGTTTCTGGCACTTCTCCGGGTGCTACCTGCTTCAGTGAGGGCTCTTTGTCTTGCTCGACGTCCCCTCTCTCCGCAGGTCCAATTTGCGACCTTCTGGTCCCTCCTGGGCCCCAGCAGCGTCCAAAAACGCCAAACGCACGATTTGCGTGTAGCAAGGCTTGTTGGCGTCCATCCGGCGGGAAAACACTTCTGCACGACTCTCCAAGGCGTGGGGGATCCATCCTCCAAAGGGGAAGTCTCTAGCCCTTGTCGTTCCTGCAGTATTCACAGTTCTTCAGCCTAGTAAGAGCTTCTTTGCACCAACCGCTGGCATTTCTTGGGCATCTGCCCATCTCCGAGCTGCTTGTGACTTTTGGACTTGGTCCCCTTGTTCCACAGGTACCTTCAGACAGAAATCCATCGTTGTTGCATTACTGATTTGTGTTTTCCTTGCATTCTCCCTCTAACACGACTATTTTGTCCTTAGGGGAACTTTGGTGCACTTTGCACTCACTTTTCAGGGTCTTGGGGTGGGTTATTTTACTAACTCTCACTATTTTCTAATAGTCCCAGCGACCCTCTACAAGGTCACATAGGTTTGGGGTCCATTCGTGGTTCGCATTCCACTTCTGGAGTATATGGTTTGTGTTGCCCCTATCCCTATGTTTCCCCTTTGCATCCTATTGTAACTATACATTGTTTGCACTGTTTTCTAAGACTATACTGCATATTTTTGCTATTGTGTATATATATCTTGTGTATATTTCCTATCCTCTCACTGAGGGTACACTTTAAGATACTTTGGCATATTGTCATAAAAATAAAGTACCTTTATTTTTAGTATAACTGTGTATTGTGTTTTCTTATGATATTGTGCATATGACACTAAGTGGTACTGTAGTAGCTTCACACGTCTCCTAGTTCAGCCTGAGCTGCTTTGCTAAGCTACCATTATCTATCAGCCTAAGCTGCTAGACACCCTATACACTAATAAGGGATAACTGGGCCTGGTGCAAGGTGCAAGTACCCCTTGGTACTCACTACAAGCCAGTCCAGCCTCCTACAATGACTAACTGTCTCACTGAGGCTCTGCTATCCAGAACCTCAGTGGTTATGCTCTCTCATTTCTTTCCAAATTGTCACTAACAGGCTAGTGACCAATTTCACCAATTCACATTGGCATACTGGAACACCCTTATAATTCCCTAGTATATGGTACTGAGGTACCCAGGGTATTGGGGTTCCAGGAGATCCCTATGGGCTGCAGCATTTCTTTTGCCACCCATAGGGAGCTCTGACAAATCCTACACAGGCCTGCCACTGCAGCCTGAGTGAAATAATGCACACATTATGTCACAGCCATTTTCACTGCACTTAAGTAACTTATAAGTCACCTATATGTCTAACCTTTACCTGGTAAAGGTTAGGTGCAAAGTTACTTAGTGTGTGGGCACCCTGGCACTAGCCAAGGTGCTCCCACATAGTTCAGGGCAAATTCCCCGGACTTTGTGAGTGCGGGGACACCATTACACGCGTGCACTACACATAGGTCAATACCTATGTGTAGCTTCACAATGGTAACTCCGAATATGGCCATGTAACATGTCTAAGATCATGGAATTGCCCCCTCTATGCCATCCTGGCATTGTTGGCACAATCCCATGATCCCACGGGTCTGTAGCTCAGACCCGGGTACTGCCAAACTGCCTTTTCAGGGGTTTCACTGCTGCTGCTGCCAACCCCTCAGACAGGCTTCTGCCCTCCTGGGGTCCAGCCAGGCTTGGCCCAGGATGGCAGAACAAAGGACTTCCTCAGAGAGAGGGTGTTACACCCTCTCACTTTGGAAAAAGGTGTTAAGGCAGGGGAGGAGTAGCCTCCCCCAGCCTCTGGAAATGCTTTAATGGGCACAGATGGTGGCCATTTCTGCATAAGCCAGTCTACACCGGTTCAGGGACCCCTCAGCCCTGCTCTGGCGCGAAACTGGACAAAGGAAAGGGGAGTGACCACTCCCCTGACCTGCACCTCCCGTGGGAGGTGTCCAGAGCTCCTCCAGTGTGCTCCAGACCTCTGCCATCTTGGAAACAGAGGTGCTGCTGGCACACTGTACTGCTCTGAGTGGCCAGGGCCAGCAGGTGACGTCAGAGACTCCTTCTGATAGGCTCCTTCAGGTGTTGCTAGCCTATCCTCTCTCCTAAGTAGCCAAACCCTCTTTTCTGGCTATTTAGGGTCTCTGCTTTGGGGAATTCCTTAGATAACGAATGCAAGAGCTCATCAGAGTTCCTCTGCATCTCTCTCTTCACCTTCTGCCAAGGAATCGACTGCTGACCGCGCTGGAAGCCTGCAAAACTGCAACAAAGTAGCAAAGACGACTACTGCAACTCTGTAACGCTGATCCTGCCGCCTTCTCGACTGTTTCCTGGTGGTGAATGCTGTGGGGGTAGTCTGCCTCCTCTCTGCACTAGAAGCTCCGAAGAAATCTCCCGTGGGTCGACGGAATCTTCCTCCTGCTACTGCAGGCACCAAAGAACTGCATCACTGGTCCACTGGGTCTCCTCTCAGCACGACGAGCGAGGTCCCTTGAATCCAGCAACTCTGTCCAAGTGACTCCCACAGTCCAGTGACTCTTCAGTCCAAGTTTGGTGGAGGTAAGTCCTTGCCTCCCCACGCCAGACTGCATTGCTGGGAACCGCGTCTTTTGCAGCTACTCCGGCCTCTGTGCACTTCCGGCGGAAATCCTTTGTGCACAGCCAAGCCTGGGTCCACGGCACTCTAACCTGCATTGCACGACTTTCTAAGTTGTCCTCCGGCGGCGTGGGACTCCTTTGTGCAACTTCGGGTGAGCACCGTTTCACTCCTCTTCGTAGTGCCTGTTCCGGCACTTCTGCGGGTGCTGCCTGCTTCTGAGAGGGCTCCTTGTCTTGCTCGACGCCCCCTCTGTCCCCAGACGCAATTGGCGACATCCTGGTCCCTCCTGGGCCACCGCAGCATCCAAAAACCCTAACCGCACGATTTGCAGCTAGCAAGGCTTGTTGGCGGTCTTTCTTCAGGAAAACACTTCTACACGACTCTCCACGGCGTGGGGCATCCATCCTCCCAAAGGGGAAGTTTCTAGCCCTTGTCGTTCCTGCAGAATCCTCAGCTTCTACTGTCCAGTAGCAGCTTCTTTGCACCCACAGCTGGCATTTCCTGGGCATCTCCTACTTGCTTGTGACTTTTGGACTTGGTCCCCTTGTTCCACAGGTACCCTCGATTGGAAATCCATCGTTGTTGCATTCCTGGTTTGTGTCTTTCCTGCAGAATTCCCCTATCACGACTTCTGTGCTCTTTGGGGAACTTTAGTGCACTTTGCACTCACTTTTCAGGGTCTTGGGGTGGGCTATTTTTCTAACCCTCACTGTTTTCTTACAGTCCCAGCGACCCTCTACAAGGTCACATAGGTTTGGGGTCCATTCGTGGTTCGCATTCCACTTTTGGAGTACATTGGTTGTGCAGCGGTGGGATAAGTACTTTGCAACTACTTACCACTTTTGTCATTGTACTTTTCATAAGAGAAAAATATACAAAACAAGTTCAGTGTATGTACACCTAACCAAAAAGTTTTGCATTTCCTCTTTTCACGCTTTACTAAAGTGCTGAAAAGTACTTCTAAACTTTCTCAAAAGTTCTTTAAAAGTTTAAAAAGTTTTTTTTCTGTCTTTCCAAAAGTTCTGAAAAACTTTTTTCTCACTTTTTCTGTCACTTAAACACTTTCTGAAATGTCTGGCACAGGCCAAACTGTTGATCTGTCCAAACTTGCTTATGATCACCTTAGCTGGAAAGGAGCAAGGAGTCTCTGCATAGAAAGAGGTTTAAGTGTAGGGAAGAATCCCTGTAGAGAACTGTTGGTTAACATGCTTATAGAACAAGAAAAGGCCAGAGGTGCCCCATCTGTTGAAAAAGTAGCTAATGGTTCCCAATCTGATCCAGGGACACCCCTAGAAAAAGAGTCAGGAAAGAAACTTCCTAGCCTGCCCATTACCAGTCAGCCTAGCATAGTTGCTACTGATGTAGAGTCACACCATACTGATACTGTTGTCTCACATCATAGCAAAAGTATTCCTTCTCATCATAGTAGAAGTGATGTTTCTGTTAACCAAGCTGTTAGGATGCCTTCTGTGAGGGCCAGGTCTCCTTCTGTCCTGTCTCACCATACTTCTGTTTCTAGGCATATCCCTCCCACCCACCCTGATGACAGAGTGTTAGAAAGGGAGCTCAATAGATTGAGAGTGGAGGAATCCAGGCTGAAGCTCAAGAAGCAACAGCTGGATTTAGATAGGCAGTCCTTAGAAATTGAAAGAGAAAGACAGAAAATTGGGTTGGAAACCCATGGTGGCAGCAGCAGTATTCCCCATAGTCATCCTGCAAAAGAGCATGATTCCAGGAATCTGCACAATATAGTTCCCCCTTATAAGGAGGGGGATGACATTAACAAGTGGTTTGCTCACTTGAGAGGGCCTGTGTTGTACAGGATGTCCCTCAAAGGCAGTGGGCTGCTATCCTATGGCTATCATTTAGTGGAAAGGGTAGGGATAGGCTCCTTACTGTGAAAGAAAGTGATGCCAATAATTTTACAGTTCTTAAGAATGCACTCCTGGATGGTTATGGCTTAACCACTGAACAGTACAGGATGAAGTTCAGAGAGACCAAAAAGGAGTCATCACAAGACTGGGTTGATTTTGTTAACCATTCAGTGAAGGCCTTGGAGGGGTGGTTACATGGCAGTAAAGTTACTGATTATGAAAGCCTGTATAACTTAATCCTGAGAGAGCATATTCTTAATAATTGTGTGTCTGATTTGTTGCACCAGTACTTGGTGGACTCTGATCTGACCTCTCCCCAAGAATTGGGAAAGAAGGCAGACAAATGGGTCAGAACAAGGGTGAACAGAAAAGTTCATACAGGGGGTGACAAAGATGGCAACAAAAAGAAGGATGGTAAGTCTTCTGACAAGGGTGGGGACAAATCTAAAAATGAGTCTTCATCAGGCCCACAAAAACACTGGTGGGGGTGGTGGGCCCAAATCCTCTTCAAATCAAAACAAAGAAAAGAAACCATGGTGCTATTTATGTAAAATAAAAGGCCATTGGACAACAGATCCCAGTTGTCCAAAGAAAAGCACCAAGCCTCCTACCACTACAACCCCTACTGCTACACCTAGTGTCCCTACTAATAGCAGTGGTGGTGGGAGCAAACCTACTAATAGCCAATCCAAGGGAGTAGCTGGGCTCACTATCGGTAACTTAGTTGTGGTTGGTCTGATTAGGGAGACCACAGAGGCTGTGTTAGTCTCTGAGGGGGCTATTGATTTAGCCACTTTGGTTGCTTGTCCCCTTAACATGGATAAGTACAAGCAACTACCCCTAATAAATGGTGTTGAGGTTCAGGCCTACAGGGACACAGGTGCCAGTGTTACAATGGTAATAGAGAAACTGGTCCACCCTGAACAACACCTACTTGGTCACCAGTACCAAGTAACCGATGCTCACAACAACACCCTTAGCCACCCCATGGCTGTAGTGAATCTCAACTGGGGGGGGGGTTACTGGCCCAAAGAAAGTTGTGGTTGCCTCAGATTTACCTGTAGACTGTCTATTAGGGAATGATTTAGAGACATCAGCTTGGGCAGAAGTGGAGTTGGAGGCTCATGCAGCAATGCTGGGCATTCCAGGGCATATTTTCGCTTTGACCAGGGCTCAGGCCAAAAAGCAAAAAGGACAGGGTGACTTGGATCCTGGAAGAATGGACCAAGTGCTCCCTAAAGCTAGGGGTAGCAAAGGTAAATCAGTACCTACTATCCCTCCCTCTACAGTGGATTCTACTTCTGAGGAAGAAGAATTCCCACCCTGTGCAGAACCTACACCAGAGGAGCTGGAAGCAGACACTGCTGAGCTTTTGGGTGAAGGGGGGCCTGCCAGGGAGGAGCTGAGTGTGGCACAGCAGACATGTCCCACACTAGAGGGTCTAAGACAGCAAGCTGTCAAACAAGCAAATGGGGATGTCACTGACTCTCACAGAGTTTACTGGGAGGACAACCTCTTGTACACTGAATCAAGGGATCCAAAACCTGGAGCTGCCAGGAGATTGGTGATTCCTCAGGAGTACAGAAAGTTCCTCCTAACTCTTGCTCACGACATTCCCTTAGCTGGACATTTGGGGCAAATGAAAACTTGGGACAGGCTTGTTCCCCTGTTTCATTGGCCTAGAATGTCAGAGGACACAAAGGAATTTTGTAAGTCCTGTGAAACTTGTCAAGCCAGTGGCAAGACAGGTGGCACTCCAAAGGCACCCCTTATTCCACTGCCTGTGGTTGGGGTTCCCTTTGAAAGGGTAGGGGTTGACATAGTTGGCCCCCTTGACCCTCCTACTGCTTCAGGCAATAGGTCTATCTTGGTGGTAGTGGACCATGCCACCAGATATCCTGAAGCAATTCCTCTAAGGACCACTACAGCTCCTGCAGTGGCAAAGGCCCTCCTGGGAATCTTTTCCAGGGTGGGCTTCCCAAAAGAGGTGGTATCAGACAGGGGAAGCAATTTAATGTCTGCTTACTTAAAGGCCATGTGGAAAGAGTGTGGTGTGACATACAAGTTCACCACACCCTATCATCCACAAACAAATGGACTGGTGGAGAGATTTAACAAAACTCTCAAAGGCATGATTATGGGACTCCCTGAAAAACTCCGCAGGAGATGGGATATCAGTTTACCATGCCTCCTTTTTGCTTACAGGGAGGTACCCCAGAAAGGAGTGGACTTCAGCCCCTTTGAACTCCTATTTGGTCACCCTGTGAGAGGTCCTCTAACACTTGTTAAGGAGGGTTGGGAACAACCTTTAAAAGCTCCAAAGCAAGACATAGTGGACTATGTACTTGGCCTCAGATCAAGGATGGCTGAGTACATGCAAAAGGCCAGTAAAAACCTTCAGGCCAGCCAAGAGCTCCAGAAGCAATGGCATGACCAGAAGGCTGTTTTGGTTCAGTACCAACCAGGGCAGAAAGTGTGGGTCTTGGAGCCTGTGGCCCCAAGAGCACTCCAAGATAAATGGAGTGGACCCCACACAATTGTTGAGAAAAAGGGTGAAGTCACCTACTTAGTTGACTTAGGCACTGCCAGGAGTCCCCTTAGGGTGCTCCATGTCAATCGCCTCAAACCCTACTATGACAGGGCTGATCTCACCCTGCTCATGGCAACTGATGAGGGACAGGAAGAAGACAGTGATCCTCTACCTGATCTCTTCTCTTCCACAGAACAAGATGCTCTAGTGGAAGGTGTTGTACTGGCAGATTGTCTTACTGCAGAGCAGAAAGACCACTGCATAAACCTCCTGGGTCAGTTTTCTGAACTCTTCTCTACTGTACCAGGTACCACTTCTTGGTGTGAGCACACTATAGATACTGGAGACAGCTTGCCTGTCAAAAGTAAAATCTATAGGCAGCCTGACCATGTCAGAGACTGTATAAAGCAAGAGGTGCAGAAAATGTTAGAACTGGGAGTGGTTGAGCACTCTGAAAGTCCATGGGCCTCTCCTGTGGTACTTGTACCAAAACCTCATTCCAAGGATGGAAAGAAGGAAATGCGGTTTTGTGTAGACTACAGAGGTCTCAACCAGGTAACCAAAACTGATGCTCACCCTATACCCAGGGCAGATGAGCTCATAGATACACTGGCATCTGCCAAGTATCTAAGCACTTTTGATTTGACTGCAGGGTATTGGCAGATCAAATTATCAGAAGATGCTAAAGCTAAAACTGCATTTTCAACCATTGGAGGCCATTACCAGTTCACTGTAATGCCTTTTGGATTGAAAAATGCACCAGCCACTTTTCAAAGGTTGGTGAATACAGTCCTGCAAGGGCTGGAACCTTTCAGTGCAGCATATTTGGACGATATAGCTGTCTTTAGCTCCAGCTGGGATGATCACCTGGTCCACCTATGGAAAGTTTTGGAGGCCCTGCAAAAGGCAGGCCTCACTATCAAGGCTTCAAAGTGCCAGATAGGGCAGGGGAAGGTGGTTTATCTGGGACACCTTGTTGGTGGGGAACAGATTGCACCACTACAGGGGAAAATCCAAACTATTATAGATTGGGTTCCCCCTACTACTCAGACTCAGGTGAGAGCCTTCCCAGGCCTCACTGGGTATTACAGGAGGTTCATTAAGAACTATGGCTCCATTGCAGCCCCTCTTAATGACCTCACATCCAAGAAAATGCCTAAAAAGGTATTATGGACAGCAAACTGTCAGAAAGCTTTTGAGGAGCTGAAGCAGGCCATGTGCTCTGCACCTGTCCTGAAAAGCCCTTGTTACTCTAAAAAATTCTATGTCCAAACTGATGCATCTGAATTAGGAGTAGGGGCAGTCCTATCTCAACTTAATTCTGAGGGCCAGGATCAACCTGTTGCTTTTATTAGTAGGAGGTTGACCCCTAGAGAAAAGCGTTGGTCTGCCATAGAGAGGGAGGCCTTTGCTGTGGTCTGGGCACTGAAGAAGTTGAGGCCATACCTGTTTGGCACTCACTTCATTGTTCAGACAAACCACAAACCTCTACTTTGGCTAAAACAAATGAAAGGTGAAAATCCTAAATTGTTGAGGTGGTCCATATCCCTACAGGGAATGGACTATACAGTGGAACATAGACCTGGGAGTACCCACTCCAATGCAGATGGACTCTCCAGATATTTCCACTTAGACAATGAAGACCCATCAGGTAATGACTACTCTTATTGTCCTTCGTTTGGGGGGGGGGGGGCTTGTGTAGGAAAGTACCATCTTGCCTGGCATGTTACCCCCATTTTTCACTGTATATATGTTGTTTTAGTTGTATGTGTCACTGGGACCCTGCCAGCCAGGGCCCCAGTGCTCATAAGTTTGCCTGAAAGTGTTACCTGTTGTAAGGAAATGCCTCCTTGGCATGGTTGCCCCCTGACTTTTTGCCTTTGCTGATGCTATGTTTACAATTGAAAGTGTGCTGAGGCCTGCTAACCAGGCCCCAGCACCAGTGTTCTTTCCCTAACCTGTACTTTTGTATCCACAATTGGCAGACCCTGGCACCCAGATAAGTCCCTTGTAACTGGTACTTCTAGTACCAAGGGCCCTGATGCCAAGGAAGGTCTCTAAGGGCTGCAGCATGTCTTATGCCACCCTGGAGACCTCTCACTCAGCACAGACACACTGCTTGCCAGCTTGTGTGTGCTAGTGAGGACCAAACGAGTAAGTCGACATGGCACTCCCCTCAGGGTGCCATGCCAGCCTCTCACTGCCTATGCAGTATAGGTAAGACACCCCTCTAGCAGGCCTTACAGCCCTAAGGCAGGGTGCACTATACCATAGGTGAGGGTACCAGTGCATGAGCATGGTACCCCTACAGTGTCTAAACAAAACCTTAGACATTGTAAGTGCAGGGTAGCCATAAGAGTATATGGTCTGGGAGTCTGTCAAACACGAACTCCACAGCACCATAATGGCTACACTGAAAACTGGGAAGTTTGGTATCAAACTTCTCAGCACAATAAATGCACACTGATGCCAGTGTACATTTTATTGTAAAATACACCACAGAGGGCACCTTAGAGGTGCCCCCTGAAACTTAACCGACTATCTGTGTAGGCTGACTAGTTTTAGCAGCCTGCCACAAACCGAGACATGTTGCTGGCCCCATGGGGAGAGTGCCTTTGTCACTCTGAGGCCAGTAACAAAGCCTGCACTGGGTGGAGATGCTAACACCTCTCCCAGGCAGGAATTGTCACACCTGGCGGTGAGCCTCAAAGGCTCACCTCCTTTGTGCCAACCCAGCAGGACACTCCAGCTAGTGGAGTTGCCCGCCCCCTCCGGCCAGGCCCCACTTTTGGCGGCAAGGCCGGAGAAAATAATGAGAAAAACAAGGAGGAGTCACTGGCCAGTCAGGACAGCCCCTAAGGTGTCCTGAGCTGAGGTGACTCTAACTTTTAGAAATCCTCCATCTTGCAGATGGAGGATTCCCCCAATAGGATTAGGGATGTGACCCCCTCCCCTTGGGAGGAGGCACAAAGAGGGTGTACCCACCCTCAGGGCTAGTAGCCATTGGCTACTAACCCCCCAGACCTAAACACGCCCTTAAATTTAGTATTTAAGGGCTACCCTGAACCCTAGAAAATTAGATTCCTGCAACTACAAGAAGAAGGACTGCCTAGCTGAAAACCCCTGCAGCGGAAGACCAGAAGACGACAACTGCCTTGGCTCCAGAAACTCACCGGCCTGTCTCCTGCCTTCCAAAGATCCTGCTCCAGCGACGCCTTCCAAAGGGACCAGCGACCTCGACATCCTCTGAGGACTGCCCCTGCTTCGAAAAGACAAGAAACTCCCGAGGACAGCGGACCTGCTCCAAGAAAGGCTGCAACTTTGTTTCCAGCAGCCTTGAAAGAACCCTGCAAGCTCCCCGCAAGAAGCGTGAGACTTGCAACACTGCACCCGGCGACCCCGACTCGGCTGGTGGAGATCCAACACCTCAGGAGGGACCCCAGGACTACTCTGATACTGTGAGTACCAAAACCTGTCCCCCCTGAGCCCCCACAGCGCCGCCTGCAGAGGGAATCCCGAGGCTTCCCCTGACCGCGACTCTTTGAATCCTAAGTCCCGACGCCTGGGAGAGACCCTGCACCCGCAGCCCCCAGGACCTGAAGGACCGGACTTTCACTGGAGAAGTGACCCCCAGGAGTCCCTCTCCCTTGCCCAAGTGGAGGTTTCCCCGAGGAACCCCCCCCTTGCCTGCCTGCAGCGCTGAAGAGATCCCGAGATCTCTCATAGACTAACATTGCGAACCCGACGCTTGTTTCTACACTGCACCCGGCCGCCCCCGCGCCGCTGTGGGTGAAATTTCTGTGTGGACTTGTGTCCCCCCCGGTGCCCTACAAAACCCCCCTGGTCTGCCCTCCGAAGACGCGGGTACTTACCTGCAAACAGACCGGAACCGGGGCACCCCCTTCTCTCCATTCTAGCCTATGTGTTTTGGGCACCACTTCGAACTCTGCACCTGACCGGCCCTGAGCTGCTGGTGTGGTGACTTTGGGGTTGCTCTGAACCCCCAACGGTGGGCTACCTTGGACCAAGAACTAAGCCCTGTAAGTGTCTTACTTACCTGGTAAAACTAACAAAAACTTACCTCCCCCAGGAACTGTGAAAATTGCACTAAGTGTCCACTTTTAAAACAGCTATTTGTGAATAACTTGAAAAGTATACATGCAATTTTGATGATTTGAAGTTCCTAAAGTACTTACCCGCAATACCTTTCGAATGAGATATTACATGTAGAATTTGAACCTGTGGTTCTTAAAATAAACTAAGAAAAGATATTTTTCTATACAAAAACCTATTGGCTGGATTTGTCTCTGAGTGTGTGTACCTCATTTATTGTCTATGTGTATGTACAACAAATGCTTAACACTACTCCTGGGATAAGCCTACTGCTCGACCACACTACCACAAAATAGAGCATTAGTATTATCTATTTTTACCACTATTTTACCTCTAAGGGGAACCCTTGGTCTCTGTGCATGCTATTCCTTACTTTGAAATAGCACATACAGAGCCAACTTCCTACATTGGTGGATCAGCGGTGGGGTACAAGACTTTGCATTTGCTGGACTACTCAGCCAATACCTGATCACACGACAAATTCCAAAATTGTCATTAGAAATTCATTTTTGCAATTTGAAAATTTTCTAAATTCTTATAAGTCCTGCTAGGGCCTTGTGTGTTAAGTCCCTGTTTAGCATTGTCTTTTTAGAGTTTAAAAGTTTGTTAAAAGTTTGAAATTAGATTCTAGAAACAGTTTTAGATTCTTTAAAAAGTATTCCAACTCTTAGCAGAATAATGTCTGATACAGAGATGCAGGTGGTGGAACTCGACACCACCCCTTACCTCCATCTTAAGATGAGGGAGCTAAGGTCTCTCTGTAATATCAAAAAAATAACCATTGGCTCCAGACCTACCAAAATTCAGCTCCAGGAGCTGTTGGCAGAGTTTGAAAAAGCCAACCCCTCTGATGATGACCTCACAGAGGAAGAAATTAGTGACTTGGAGGCCAATGTCCCTCCTCCAGTCCTAAATAGGGAGAACAGGACCCCTCAAGTCCTGTCTCCAACTGTGTTAGTCAGAAATAGTGAGTCCCTCACAGGAGGGTCCCACATTTCTGAAATCACTGAGGATGCTCTCAGTGAAGATGACCTCCTGTTAGCCAGGATGGCCAAAAGATTGGCTTTAGAGAGACAGCTCCTAGCCATAGAAAGGGAAAGACAAGAGATGGGCCTAGGACCCATCAATGGTGGCAGCAATATAAATAGGGTCAGAGATTCTCCTGACATGTTAAAAATCCCCAAAGGGATTGTGACAAAATATGAAGATGGTGATGACATCACCAAGTGGTTCACAGCTTTTGAGAGGGCTTGTGTAACCAGAAAAGTGAACAGATCTCACTGGGGTGCTCTCCTTTGGGAAATGTTCACTGGAAAGTGTAGGGATAGACTCCTCACACTCTCTGGAAAAGATGCAGAATCTTATGACCTCATGAAGGGTACCCTGATTGAGGGCTTTGGATTCTCCACTGAGGAGTACAGGATTAGGTTCAGGGGGGCTCAAAAATCCTCGAGCCAGACCTGGGTTGACTTTGTTGACTACTCAGTGAAAACACTAGATGGTTGGATTCAAGGCAGTGGTGTAAGTAATTATGATGGGCTGTACAATTTATTTGTGAAAGAACACCTGTTAAGTAATTGTTTCAATGATAAACTGCATCAGCATCTGGTAGACCTAGGACCAATTTCTCCCCAAGAATTGGGAAAGAAGGCGGACCATTGGGTCAAGACAAGGGTGTCCAAGACTTCAACAGGGGGTGACCAAAAGAAAGGGGTCACAAAGACTCCCCTGGGGAAGGGTGATGAGACAACCAAAACTAAAAATAGTAAAGAGTCTTCTACAGGCCCCCAAAAACCTGCACAGGAGGGTGGGCCCAGAACCTCTTCACAAAACAATGGGTACAAGGGTAAAAACTTTGATCCCAAAAAGGCCTGGTGTCATAGCTGTAAACAGCATGGACACCAAACTGGAGACAAGGCCTGTCCCAAGAAAGGTTCCACTCCAAACTCCCATCCAGGTAACACTGGTATGGCTAGTCTCCAAGTGGGATCAACAGTGTGCCCAGAGCAAATCAGGGTCCACACTGAAGCTACTCTAGTTTCTGAGGGTGGGGTGGATTTAGCCACACTAGCTGTCTGGCCGCCTAACATGCAAAAATACAGACAGCAACTCTTAATTAATGGGACTAGAATAGAGGGCCTGAGGGATACAGGTGCCAGTGTCACCATGGTGACAGAGAAACTGGTTTCCCCTGGCCAATAACTGACTGGAAAAACTTACACAGTCACCAATGCTGACAATCAGAGAAAAGTATATCCCATGGCAATGGTTACTTTAGAATGGGGAGGGGTCAATGGCCTGAAACAGGTGGTGGTCTCCTCAAATATCCCAGTGGACTGTCTGCTTGGAAATGACCTGGAGTCCTCAGCATGGGCTGAGGTAGAACTAAAAACCCATGCAGCAATGCTGGGTATCCCTGAACTGGTGTGTGTGAAAACAAGAGCACAATGCAAGGCACAGGGTGAACAAGTAGAGCTGGAGTCTGGAAAAATGGCCCAGCCTACCAAGAGAACAGGAAAGTCAGTTGGGAAACCAACTGCAACACAGCAAAAGAAAGGGAACCTCTCTTCTCAGGAAGAAGTTCTGCCCTCTGAGGGAACTGAGCCTTTGGAGCTTGAACCTTATCAGGTTGAGCTCTTAGGCCCAGGGGGACCCTCAAGGGAGGAGCTGTGTAAGGGACAAGAAACCTGTCCCTCTCTTGAAGGCCTTAGGCAGCAAGCTGCTGAAGAGTCCAAGGGCAAGAAAACTGGAACCCATAGGGTCTATTGGGAAGATGGACTCCTGTACACTGAGGCCAGAGACCCCAAACCTGGTGCCACTAGGAGAGTGGTAGTGCCTCAGCTGTTCAGAGAGTTCATCCTAACATTGGCCCATGACATTCCCCTTGCTGGACATTTGGGACAAACCAAGACGTGGGAGAGGTTAGTCAACCACTTCTACTGGCCCAATATGTCCAACATGGTTAAGGAGTTTTGCCTCTCCTGCCCCACCTGTCAAGCCAGTGGTAAGACAGGTGGGCATCCAAAGGCCCCCCTCATTCCACTTCCAGTGGTGGGGGTTCCCTTTGAAAGAGTGGGTGTGGACATAGTTGGTCCACTAGAACCTCCCACAGCCTCAGGAAATATGTATATCCTGGTAGTAGTGGATCATGCTACCAGGTATCCTGAAGCTATTCCCCTTAGGTCGACTACTGCCCCTGCAGTAGCCAAGGCCCTCATTGGTATCTTTACCAGAGTGGGTTTCCCTAAGGAGGTGGTGTCTGACAGAGGTACCAACTTCATGTCAGCATACCTAAAGCACATGTGGAATGAGTGTGGAGTGACTTATAAATTCACTACACCATACCATCCACAAACTAATGGCTTGGTTGAGAGATTCAACAAGACATTAAAAGGCATGATCATGGGGCTCCCAGAAAAGCTCAAAAGGAGATGGGATGTCCTCTTGCCATGTCTGCTTTTCGCTTACAGAGAGGTACCACAGAAGGGAGTAGGATTCTCACCCTTTGAACTTCTGTTTGGTCATCCTGTAAGGGGACCACTTGCCCTTGTTAAAGAAGGCTGGGAGAGACCTCTCCATGAGCCTAAACAGGACATAGTGGACTATGTACTTGGCCTTCGCTCTAGAATGGCAGAGTACATGGAAAAGGCAACCAAAAACCTTGAGGCCAGCCAACAGCTCCAGAAGTTTTGGTATGACCAAAAGGCTGCACTGGTGGAGTTCCAACCAGGGCAGAAAGTCTGGGTTCTGGAGCCTGTGGCTCCCAGGGCACTCCAGGACAAATGGAGTGGCCCTTACCCAGTACTAGAAAGGAAGAGTCAGGTCACCTACCTGGTGGACCTGGGCACAAGCAGGAGCCCCAAGAGGGTGATCCATGTGAACCGCCTTAAGCTCTTCCATGACAGGGCTGATGTCAATCTGTTGATGGTAACAGATGAGGATCAGGAGGCAGAGAGTGAACCTCTCCCTGATCTTCTGTCATCAGACCCAAAAGATGGCACAGTAGATGGAGTGATCTACTCAGACACCCTCTCTGGCCAACAGCAAGCTGATTGTAGGAGAGTCCTACAACAGTTTCCTGAACTCTTCTCCTTAACCCCTGGTCAGACACACCTGTGTACCCATGATGTGGACACAGGAGACAGCAAGCCTGTCAAAAACAAAATCTTTAGACAGTCTGACCATGTGAAGGAAAGCATCAAGGTGGAAGTCCACAAGATGCTGGAATTGGGAGTAATTGAGCGCTCTGACAGCCCCTGGGCTAGCCCAGTGGTCTTAGTCCCCAAACCTCACACCAAAGATGGAAAGAAAGAGATGAGGTTTTGTGTGGACTACAGAGGGCTCAATTCTGTCACCAAGACAGATGCTCATCCAATTCCAAGAGCTGATGAGCTCATAGACAAATTAGGTGCTGCCAAATTCCTAAGTACCTTTGACTTGACAGCAGGGTACTGGCAAATAAAAATGGCACCTGGAGCAAAAGAGAAAACAGCATTCTCCACACCTGATGGGCATTATCAGTTTACTGTTATGCCCTTTGGTTTAAAGAATGCCCCTGCCACCTTCCAAAGGTTGGTGAATCAAGTCCTTGCTGGCTTGGAGTCCTTTAGCACAGCTTATCTTGATGATATTGCTGTCTTTAGCTCCACCTGGCAGGATCACCTGGTCCACCTGAGGAAGGTTTTGAAGGCTCTGCAATCTGCAGGCCTCTCTATCAAGGCATCCAAATGCCAGATAGGGCAGGGAACTGTGGTTTACTTGGGACACCTTGTAGGTGGAGGCCAAGTTCAGCCACTCCAACCCAAGATCCAGACTATTCTGGACTGGGTAGCTCCAAAAACCCAGACTCAAGTCAGGGCATTCCTTGGCTTGACTGGGTATTACAGGAGGTTTGTGAAGGGATATGGATCCATTGTGACAGCCCTCACTGAACTCACCTCCAAGAAAATGCCCAAGAAAGTAAACTGGACTGTGGAATGCCAACAGGCCTTTGACACCCTGAAACAGGCAATGTGCTCAGCACCAGTTCTCAAAGCTCCAGATTATTCTAAGCAGTTCATTGTGCAGACTGATGCCTCTGAACATGGGATAGGGGCAGTTTTGTCCCAAACAAATGATGATGGCCTTGACCAACCTGTTGCTTTCATTAGCAGGAGGTTACTCCCCAGGGAGCAGCGTTGGAGTGCCATTGAGAGGGAGGCCTTTGCTGTGGTTTGGTCCCTGAAGAAGCTGAGACCATACCTCTTTGGGACTCACTTCCTAGTTCAAACTGACCACAGACCTCTCAAATGGCTGATGCAAATGAAAGGTGAAAATCCTAAACTGTTGAGGTGGTCCATCTCCCTACAGGGAATGGACTTTATAGTGGAACACAGACCTGGGACTGCCCATGCCAATGCAGATGGCCTTTCCAGGTTCTTCCACTTAGAAAATGAAGACTCTCTTGGGAAAGGTTAGTCTCATCCTCTTTCGTTTGGGGGGGGGTTGTGTAAGGAAATGCCTCCTTGGCATGGTTGCCCCCTGACTTTTTGCCTTTGCTGATGCTATGTTTACAATTGAAAGTGTGCTGAGGCCTGCTAACCAGGCCCCAGCACCAGTGTTCTTTCCCTAACCTGTACTTTTGTATCCACAATTGGCAGACCCTGGCACCCAGATAAGTCCCTTGTAACTGGTACTTCTAGTACCAAGGGCCCTGATGCCAAGGAAGGTCTCTAAGGGCTGCAGCATGTCTTATGCCACCCTGGAGACCTCTCACTCAGCACAGACACACTGCTTGCCAGCTTGTGTGTGCTAGTGAGGACCAAACGAGTAAGTCGACATGGCACTCCCCTCAGGGTGCCATGCCAGCCTCTCACTGCCTATGCAGTATAGGTAAGACACCCCTCTAGCAGGCCTTACAGCCCTAAGGCAGGGTGCACTATACCATAGGTGAGGGTACCAGTGCATGAGCATGGTACCCCTACAGTGTCTAAACAAAACCTTAGACATTGTAAGTGCAGGGTAGCCATAAGAGTATATGGTCTGGGAGTCTGTCAAACACGAACTCCACAGCACCATAATGGCTACACTGAAAACTGGGAAGTTTGGTATCAAACTTCTCAGCACAATAAATGCACACTGATGCCAGTGTACATTTTATTGTAAAATACACCACAGAGGGCACCTTAGAGGTGCCCCCTGAAACTTAACCGACTATCTGTGTAGGCTGACTAGTTTTAGCAGCCTGCCACAAACCGAGACATGTTGCTGGCCCCATGGGGAGAGTGCCTTTGTCACTCTGAGGCCAGTAACAAAGCCTGCACTGGGTGGAGATGCTAACACCTCTCCCAGGCAGGAATTGTCACACCTGGCGGTGAGCCTCAAAGGCTCACCTCCTTTGTGCCAACCCAGCAGGACACTCCAGCTAGTGGAGTTGCCCGCCCCCTCCGGCCAGGCCCCACTTTTGGCGGCAAGGCCGGAGAAAATAATGAGAAAAACAAGGAGGAGTCACTGGCCAGTCAGGACAGCCCCTAAGGTGTCCTGAGCTGAGGTGACTCTAACTTTTAGAAATCCTCCATCTTGCAGATGGAGGATTCCCCCAATAGGATTAGGGATGTGACCCCCTCCCCTTGGGAGGAGGCACAAAGAGGGTGTACCCACCCTCAGGGCTAGTAGCCATTGGCTACTAACCCCCCAGACCTAAACACGCCCTTAAATTTAGTATTTAAGGGCTTCCCTGAACCCTAGAAAATTAGATTCCTGCAACTACAAGAAGAAGGACTGCCTAGCTGAAAACCCCTGCAGCGGAAGACCAGAAGACGACAACTGCCTTGGCTCCAGAAACTCACCGGCCTGTCTCCTGCCTTCCAAAGATCCTGCTCCAGCGACGCCTTCCAAAGGGACCAGCGACCTCGACATCCTCTGAGGACTGCCCCTGCTTCGAAAAGACAAGAAACTCCCGAGGACAGCGGACCTGCTCCAAGAAAGGCTGCAACTTTGTTTCCAGCAGCCTTGAAAGAACCCTGCAAGCTCCCCGCAAGAAGCGTGAGACTTGCAACACTGCACCCGGCGACCCCGACTCGGCTGGTGGAGATCCAACACCTCAGGAGAGACCCCAGGACTACTCTGATACTGTGAGTACCAAAACCTGTCCCCCCTGAGCCCCCACAGCGCCGCCTGCAGAGGGAATCCCGAGGCTTCCCCTGACCGCGACTCTTTGAATCCTAAGTCCCGACGCCTGGGAGAGACCCTGCACCCGCAGCCCCCAGGACCTGAAGGACCGGACTTTCACTGGAGAAGTGACCCCCAGGAGTCCCTCTCCCTTGCCCAAGTGGAGGTTTCCCCGAGGAACCCCCCCCTTGCCTGCCTGCAGCGCTGAAGAGATCCCGAGATCTCTCATAGACTAACATTGCGAACCCGACGCTTGTTTCTACACTGCACCCGGCCGCCCCCGCGCCGCTGTGGGTGAAATTTCTGTGTGGACTTGTGTCCCCCCCGGTGCCCTACAAAACCCCCCTGGTCTGCCCTCCGAAGACGCGGGTACTTACCTGCAAACAGACCGGAACCGGGGCACCCCCTTCTCTCCATTCTAGCCTATGTGTTTTGGGCACCACTTCGAACTCTGCACCTGACCGGCCCTGAGCTGCTGGTGTGGTGACTTTGGGGTTGCTCTGAACCCCCAACGGTGGGCTACCTTGGACCAAGAACTAAGCCCTGTAAGTGTCTTACTTACCTGGTAAAACTAACAAAAACTTACCTCCCCCAGGAACTGTGAAAATTGCACTAAGTGTCCACTTTTAAAACAGCTATTTGTGAATAACTTGAAAAGTATACATGCAATTTTGATGATTTGAAGTTCCTAAAGTACTTACCCGCAATACCTTTCGAATGAGATATTACATGTAGAATTTGAACCTGTGGTTCTTAAAATAAACTAAGAAAAGATATTTTTCTATACAAAAACCTATTGGCTGGATTTGTCTCTGAGTGTGTGTACCTCATTTATTGTCTATGTGTATGTACAACAAATGCTTAACACTACTCCTGGGATAAGCCTACTGCTCGACCACACTACCACAAAATAGAGCATTAGTATTATCTATTTTTACCACTATTTTACCTCTAAGGGGAACCCTTGGACTCTGTGCATGCTATTCCTTACTTTGAAATAGCACATACAGAGCCAACTTCCTACACCTGTGTTATGACTAACTGTCTCACTGAGGCTCTGCTATCCAGAACCTCAGTGGTTATGCTCTCTCATTTCTTTCCAAATTGTCACTAACAGGCTAGTGACCAATTTCACCAATTCACATTGGCATACTGGAACACCCTTATAATTCCCTAGTATATGGTACTGAGGTACCCAGGGTATTGGGGTTCCAGGAGATCCCTATGGGCTGCAGCATTTCTTTTGCCACCCATAGGGAGCTCTGACAAATCCTACACAGGCCTGCCACTGCAGCCTGAGTGAAATAATGCACACATTATGTCACAGCCATTTTCACTGCACTTAAGTAACTTATAAGTCACCTATATGTCTAACCTTTACCTGGTAAAGGTTAGGTGCAAAGTTACTTAGTGTGTGGGCACCCTGGCACTAGCCAAGGTGCTCCCACATAGTTCAGGGCAAATTCCCCGGACTTTGTGAGTGCGGGGACACCATTACACTCGTGCACTACACATAGGTCAATACCTATGTGTAGCTTCACAATGGTAACTCCGAATATGGCCATGTAACATGTCTAAGATCATGGAATTGCCCCCTCTATGCCATCCTGGCATTGTTGGCACAATCCCATGATCCCACGGGTCTGTAGCTCAGACCCAGGTACTGCCAAACTGCCTTTTCAGGGGTTTCACCGCAGCTGCTGCTGCTGCCAACCCCTCAGACAGGCTTCTGCCCTCCTGGGGTCCAGCCAGGCTTGGCCCAGGATGGCAGAACAAAGGACTTCCTCAGAGAGAGGGTGTTACACCCTCTCCCTTTGGAAAAAGGTGTTAAGGCAGGGGAGGAGTAGCCTCCCCCAGCCTCTGGAAATGCTTTAATGGGCACAGATGGTGGCCATTTCTGCATAAGCCAGTCTACACCGGTTCAGGGACCCCTCAGCCCTGCTCTGGCGCGAAACTGGACAAAGGAAAGGAGAGTGACCACTCCCCTGACCTGCACCTCCCCTGGGAGGTGTCCAGAGCTCCTCCAGTGTGCTCCAGACCTCTGCCATCTTGGAAACAGAGGTGCTGCTGGCACACTGTACTGCTCTGAGTGGCCAGGGCCAGCAGGTGACGTCAGAGACTCCTTCTGATAGGCTCCTTCAGGTGTTGCTAGCCTATCCTTTCTCCTAAGTAGCCAAACCCTCTTTTCTGGCTATTTAGGGTCTCTGCTTTGGGGAATTCCTTAGATAACGAATGCAAGAGCTCATCAGAGTTCCTCTGCATCTCTCTCTTCACCTTCTGCCAAGGAATCGACTGCTGACCGCGCTGGAAGCCTGCAAAACTGCAACAAAGTAGCAAAGACGACTACTGCAACTCTGTAACGCTGATCCTGCCGCCTTCGCGACTGTTTTCCTGGTGGTGCATGCTGTGGGGGTAGTCTGCCTCCTCTCTGCACTAGAAGCTCCGAAGAAATCTCCCGTGGGTCGACGGAATCTTCCCCCTGCTACCGCAGGCACCAAAGAACTGCATCACTGGTCCCCTGGGTCTCCTCTCAGCACGACGAGTGAGGTCCCTTGAATCCAGCAACTCTGTCCAAGTGACTCCCACAGTCCAGTGACTCTTCAGTCCAAGTTTGGTGGAGGTAAGTCCTTGCCTCCCCACGCCAGACTGCATTGCTGGGAACCGCGTCTTTTGCAGCTAATCCGGCCTCTGTGCACTTCCGGCGGAAATCCTTTGTGCACAGCCAAGCTTGGGTCCACGGCACTCTAACCTGCATTGCACGACTTTCTAAGTTGTCCTCCGGCGGCGTGGGACTCCTTTGTGCAACTTCGGATGAGCACCGTTTCACTCCTCTTCGTAGTGCGTGTTCCGGCACTTCTGCGGGTGCTGCCTGCTTCTGAGAGGGCTCCTTGTCTTGCTCGACGCCCCCTCTGTCCCCAGACGCAATTGGCAACATCCTGGTCCCTCCTGGGCCACAGCAGCATCCAAAAACCCTAACCGCACGATTTGCAGCTAGCAAGGCTTGTTGGCGGTCTTTCTTCAGGAAAACACTTCTGCACGACTCTCCACGGCGTGGGGCATCCATCCTCCAAAGGGGAAGTTTCTAGCCCTTGTCGTTCCTGCAGAATCCTCAGCTTTTACTGTCCAGTAGCAGCTTCTTTGCACCCACAGCTGGCATTTCCTGGGCATCTCCGACTTGCTTGTGACTTTTGGACTTGGTCCCCTTGTTCCACAGGTACCCTCGACTGGAAATCCATCGTTGTTGCATTGCTGGTTTGTGTCTTTCCTGCAGAATTCCCCTATCACGACTTCTGTGCTCTTTGGGGAACTTTAGTGCACTTTGCACTCACTTTTCAGGGTCTTGGGGTGGGCTATTTTTCTAACCCTCACTGTTTTCTTACAATCCCAGCAACCCTCTACAAGGTCACATAGGTTTGGGGTCCATTCATGGTTTGCATTCCACTTTTGGAGTATATGGTTTGTGTTGCCCCTATCCCTATGTGTCCCCATTGCATCCTATTGTAACTATACATTGTTTGCACTGTTTTCTAAAACTATACTGCATATTTTTGGTATTGTGTACATATATCTTGTGTATATTTGCTATCCTCATACTGAGGGTACTCACTGAGATACTTTGGCATATTGTCATAAAAATAAAGTACCTTTATTTTTAGTATATCTGTGTATTGTGTTTTCTTATGATATTGTGCAAGTGACACTAGTGGTACTGTAGGAGCTTCACTCGTCTCCTAGTTCAGCCTAAGCTGCTCTGCTAAGCTACCATTATCTATCAGCCTAAGCTGCTAGACACCCTATACACTAATAAGGGATACCTGGGCCTGGTGGAAGGTGTAAGTACCCCTTGGTACTCACTACAAGCCAGTCCAGCCTCCTACAAATACCATGCAAGGTTTGCCCCTGGTTACAGTTTACTAGTGCAGCCTTTACGTACTCTTCTCAAAAAAGGAGCCAAATTTGTGTAGCCTGAACAGGTGAATCTTGCTTTTAAGGAGGTGAAATAACTAGTGTCAGCACCCTCGCTACAACCATTTGAACCATAGCGCAAGTCGTTTATCACAGTAGATGCCAGTCTCAAGGGAATAGGAGCAGTGTTTGGACAATGGTTTAGAGGGAAAGAGAGTACAGTGGCTTTTGCTTTGAGAACTCTTTCAGAAGCTGAAGCAAATTATAGCACCATAGAAAGAGAAGCATTGGCTTGTGTATAGGCCGTGGAGAAATTCAAAACATATGTTTGGGGTATGTCATTTGATTTGTATACTGATCACAAGCCTCTTGTTTATATGTTGAGTGGGAATGGTCTGGGAAAAGCATCTGCACGTCTGATTAGTTTGCTGTCCAATCTCCAGGAATATCATTTTAGCATTAAGTATATTCAGGGAGGTAGGGGCGTGGCTGACCCAGCCAAGATGTCGGGCGCATAATCGAACGGCTCCGACAGGGCCTGCCACGAGATCCTGACAAACAGCTCTCTCCGGGATCCAACAGGACAATCCGCGCAGACCGGGACTGCCTGATCCGGCGAGATGCGGCGGAGCCGGAATTTGGTCCCTTGGGCTCGTCTGCGTGACGGAAAAGGAACTGCCCGGGCTCAAGTTGAAGTTGGAAGGGGTGAGGGGCTACGGGCTGCAGCGGGCCCCGGGCGGACACTGGTGAGACCTGGGGGCTGCGCTTGGGAGACGCCTGGGGGCCCCTCCTGAATCCGGCCTTTGGTCGGACTGACTCGCCCCCTTGAGGACCGGGGGCGGCGGTCAGAGCCCCGACTCCCGCACGCACCGAGCAAGAGGGCGGTGGCCGGGGAGCAGGGTCCTAGACGTGGGACCTGGCTGGTGCCCAGCACGGGGCAAGAGATCTCCTGGCCCCCGGGCGAAAGCAGCGGAGACTACGCAGACCCCGCAGGGGACCAGGGGGTGCCCCATAGAGTGAAGGGGGCCGCTGCTGGGCCCTGCCTGCCATCTGGTGGAGCGGATCTGATGCGGCCGGGTGGTGGATGCGGCTGGAAAGGGCAACGACCGCCCCAGGAGCGGGTGAGACGTGGGCAGACTCACTCTGGGCACCGAGGAGACACCACGGGACGCCGGTCCTCTCAGATGGACTTTTGGCACACCGCAGCGACGGTCACGAACCGGAGGGGGTCTTAGCAGTGACCCACAAACCACTTGAACTGGTATACCGAGGGGGCAGAGAGCACCCCTACTCAGTGAGCACCAGTGGGGGGATCACCCATCAGACAAGGGAACGGTTGTTGCGACATAAGCAGGACCTATTGGAATGAGCCACGAACGTAGCCGGCGAGAGTCAGAACCAACCAAAGGAGAGGCCCCGTCCCAGCGGGGCACTTAAACTACAGAATAGCGCATCGCAGATGTCATCCAGGACCCGGAACAAGGGCAACATGACGAGCCGTAGACCTCCAACTAAACGCGGCGGGGAACACACCGGAGACCTCACCCATCCAACAGTGCAAGTCACACTTGATAAAATACTGGGTGCCATTGAGGATACGAAAACAACCCTGCACCGCGATATCAACCAGGTGGCAGTAGAGTTGGGCCTTCTGAGAGCGGACCACCAAAAGCTGACGGACAGAGTACGGGAAGCAGAAACTACACTGACGGAACTTACCCCGAAACACGAGGGACCTGGCAGTCACAGTAATCAATCTAACCAACCGAGTCCTGCGCCTGGAGCGACGGGCAGAAGATGCAGAAGGGAGAGGCCACAGGAACAACGTGCGGGTAGTGGGCCTACCGAAAGGAGCGGAAGGAACAAACATGGTAGAGTTCCTAGAGGAGTGGCTGCGCACAGTGGTAGCACCAGAGAGCCTGACTCCATTTTTCGCCCTGGAGCGTGCGCACCAGGTGGCCTCGAGACCCCTGGAGCCAGGAAGACCGCCCCGGGTGGTGGTGGCCAAACTACTGCACTACAAAGCCCTGCTCCAGCGTGCCAGAGAGGCCGGACCCTTCAGGGTAGCGAATGGTGAGGTGACACTGTTCCCAGATTTCACATTGGAAGTACAAACTAGATGGGCTTCCTTCCTGACCATGAAGAGGGCACTTAGGGAAGAAGGGATCCAGTACTCACTCCTTTTTCCGGCCAAGCGGACGGTGATTGTCAATGACCAAACTATGTTTTTCCAGAGACCCAAGGAGGCGTGGGAATGGCTAGAGACACGCGGAATAGAAGAAAGGCGCTGAGGCGGGAGCAACCAGATTGGGCGGAACCTCCATGGGGGATAGAGGAGACAGCGGAACAGACGCCGCCCACGGGGTGAACCGACCCGGGCCCAGAAAGACCTTGCTAAAAGAGCAGCTCTAGAGGCGGCAGCATCCATAAGTAAGGAGGTGTCCTCACAGGACGGTAGTGGAGGAGAATCTGACCGGGCCTCTGTGTCCTCGGGTCGGGGCTCGGGCTAATCTGCGTCTGCTCCGAAGGTGACCCCCCCAAAAAGCAGACGAACTGGGCAGAGCGAATCCATAATCTGGACCTGAGGTGAGGAGCACAGCACAAACAGTCGGCCTTGACGGGCATGGAGTTACCACCCCCCACAGGTGTCTCAGCTTACGATGGCCAGACCCACACCTAACTTGTTGACTAAGTTGCACTGTTGCACTCTTTTGTCGGCTGCCTACACTTGGAGAGGCGCCCTGGGGACAGGGAGTTGGGAGTTACAGTTTTATGTTTTGATGGTGATGTTGCATTTGAGGGTCATATATATACAGGAAATACAAGCGGGGGGCCGGGCTCATGGTCTGGGCGGGTGGAGGGTGCATGGTCTGCTGCAGACACATCAACATGACAGAATATAATATACTAACATGGAATATAAGGAGGATGGGGCCACCCGTTAAACGACATAGTGTTATCCTACTTGAAAAGGCGGGGTATCCATGTGGCCCTACTACAGGAAACGCACCTCATTGCGAACGAAGTTGAAAAATTAAGACGTAGATGGAGAGGGCAGGTATATGCCACCAAATACTCAGCTTACGCCAGGAGAGCTGTGGTGTGGGTTAGAGCGGGAGTCCCCTTTGAAGCTACCTTGACGGATATAGACCAAGAGGGCAGGTTTGTAACAGTAAAGGGGAGGCTACATGGAGCCTCAATTGACCTGACTAGTGTATATGCCCCTAACCAAGACCAGATCTCCTTCATGCAGCGCCTTTCGAGTCATATCACCCGCCAACAAGGCGAAGAGCTTTTGATTGGGGGGACTTTAACAGCATAATGGACATAGACCTTGATCGTTCCACTCCCCCGTTAGCAGGCGCAATAACACACAAAATAGCTAAAATCCTGAGGGATTGGATGAGGGCCTGGGAGCTGGTAGATGTTTGGTGCAACCAACACCTGGAGGAAAGGGATTACTCCTATTACTCATGCCTACACCGGGTCCACACCAGGATAGATAGGATAGTATGCTCGGCCTCAGTAGCGCAGGAAATGACACACTGAATATTTAGGACGCACCCTCTCTGACCATAACACCCTCATGCTCACATGGAGGGCGATCAACGATAGACACCCCATACCAATGTGGAGATTGACCCCGGCAGCGCTGGAAGACCAGGCGTACAGAGAGGCGCTCCGCTCTTACCTGGCGGGCCATATCTCTATTAATAAAGGATCCGCGTCGGCTAGACATGATGAGTGAGAGGTACTTAAGGTGGCGACCAGGGGTTACTGCCTGGGACAGACAGTCGGAATTAGACGCACACTGGAGCGGGAATTAAATACGTTAGAAAAGATCATACATGAAGTAGAAAGAAGGGGCAGCAGAGAGGTGATTGATCACGACAGGTACAAGGAAGCAAAGAAGACCTACTCACAGGTCGAGGAGCAGTTGAGATGCCATAGTATGCAGAGACACTTGGCCTCAGTGCAGGCGAAGGAGGGCAGATCGGGCAAGATGTTAGCTTGACTGGTGAGACCGAGAGGGGGGGACACCTATCATAAGAGTGCTTGATATGAAGGGGGAGTGCAGAAACACACCCGGGGCCATAAATAACACCTTTAGAGAGTATTATACCTTCCTCTACAGGAGCCCAGAAGTACCCGAGACAGAACCATTGGACACTTATTTGCACCCACTACCCCTGAGTAGACTGGAACATGAGGAGAGGGACAGGCTGGGGGGGACCAGTGACTTTAGGGGAAGTTCAGGAGGCCATCACGCATTTAGCGTCAGGGAAGACCCCGGGTACAGATGGGCTCCCGATGGACTTCTATAAGAGGTACTCGGCCTTGCTGGCACCCCAGCTGGTGGAAATGTATACGGAGGCATTCCAGCGAGGCTTCCTGCCGAACTCAATGAGGGAGGTCCTGGTGGTCCCTCTCCCCAAGCTGGACTTGGGTGACGTGTCTGTGACTGACTTCCGCCCATTATCAATGTTGAACAGTGACTTCAAAATTCTTAGCAAACATATGGCCAACTAAATGCTCCTACATATATCCAATTTGATCCATGAGGATCAAAACGGGTTTGTACCAACACGCAATACAACGCTAAACCTTAGACACCTTTTTGCCATCTTGCATATGCTGCAGGAAGAGAAGCCCCCTACAGGGATGCTCCCGCGATTAACTTTGAGAAGGCCTTTGACTCGATCCTATGGGACTATCTGAGGAAGGTCATGCTTCGGATGGGTTTGGGGGAAGGATGGGTGAGATGGTTGGACCTGCTATACGCAGCCCCACTGGCAAGAGTAAGGACGGGCAGGCCGGTATCAGAAGTTTATCCTATATACAGGGGCACCAGGTAGGGGTGCCCATTATCCCCATTGTTATTTGCTTTAGCTATTGAACCTCTGGTGACCCGACTACAGACGGAGGGCGGGGGCAGGGGAGTGGAATGGGGACAGGATGAACATATTATTTCACTCTACATCAATGACATCCTGATCTACTTAAGGGAGGATGAATCAGGGCTACTGTGGGCACTGGATAATCTGGACCACTTTGGAGGCCTGTCCGGCCTGCAACTTAATAGGGGCAAGACCTTTGTATTTCCCTTGACAGCAGGAAGCTCGCGCCCTCCATCCTGCCCGGAGGACAGGGTATGGGCACCACACACCTTCAAGTATTTGGGTATACAGGTGTTCCATGACCTCAGAGACCTACGTGAAGGTAACTCAGGGAGGGCACTCCGTTCGCTTCGGGCATCTGTGGGATTCTGGTGTTCTCTCAAATTATCCATAATGGGCAGAGTATCATTATCCAAGATGATTATGCTGCCACGCCTCCTTTATTACTTCACCAACCTACCGGTGTTACTCCCTCTGACTTGGTTTAGGGAGCTGAACAGCCTTCTCAGGGACCTCATTTGGGATGGTGGTCGCAGACGCACTGTGCTCACCATCATGTGTAGACCGACTAGTTCAGGGGGATTGGGAGTCCCAGATTTTTTACTTTATTATCTGGCATGTCAGCTACAGTGGATCTCCAGATGGTGCACTGGGGAGGGTTGCCTAGACAGGTACACACCTAACGACGCGATAGATACAGAGTGGATCATAGCACAAATGATAGGCCGACGAGTTGAAGCGCAGGAAGGGAGTGTCATGACGAAGGTAGCCCTATCGTGCTGGAAGAGATGCTCACGACGCGTGGGAGCGGGACGCCCTTACTCCGCAGCACTGCCCTTGTCGGTGATAACACAGGGTACCAAGGAGGGCACCTTGCTGGGTTCGGGGCTGGGAGTTTGGTCCAAATCTGGGGTAGAGAGTATAGGGGACCTCTTCCGGGACGGGGTATTGAGGTCCTTCACAGACATGATTGACCACAAGGGAATACCAGCTGGGCAATTTTTATTACACCAATACCTGTTACATCACATAAAGGAACACTGTGGCACGGTTAATGCGGAACCTACCACACACCGGGTCATGCACCTCTTGCTAACCTCCGGAGTCGATCGTCATCTGGTGTCTGGGCTGTATAAGACCGAAAATGACGACACACTTGACCCACTGCAGACACTGAGGGAGAGATGGGAAAAGACACTAGGCAGAGGTCGGAAGAGGAGTGGAGGAGGGTTGTGGTCTCACGAAATACACGACTTCGATACATACAGTATAATTACACCCACAGGACGTACCTCACCCCGCACCGGCTGAACCTTATATATGAGGGTGAACCCAGGGGGTGCCCCAGATGTGGCGAAGTGGACACTGATCTGGACCACATGATGTGGCACTGCCCCGAGCTCCTGCGGAGCTGGAGGGCATCATTGACTGACTTGGAGGGCCTTTTGGGCGCTACACTGGAACTGACCCCTTCTGTGTGCCTGCTGGGCTTGTACCCGGGACGACCATTGGGAAGATAGGCAACCGATTCCTAGACCTGGCTTTAGTGTTGTTTAGGAGAAGGATTACATTAGGTTGGAAATCGCCAAGGGCCCCCCCCATGGAGGACTGGAGACGGGACCTATTGAAGTGGGCAAGGGCCGAAGTGCAGGTATTACGACGTGAGGAGGCTCAGGGAGTGTGCCAAACGCCCATTGCACCAACCTGGGAAGAGGCACTGACCAAATGGGAGAGTAGGGACTGGGAAACAGGAACACCGACAGGAGGGTTGGGGACAGACACGGAACAGGAAGAGAGAGAGAGAAACCGGAATAGGAATGACACACTGAACTTTAACATAAAAGGAGACGCCCTGGACTGCCCCCTCTCAAATGGGCTATGAGTGAAAGGGACAGAGGAGAAGGCGGGCAGACCTGGAGGGCACCTGTGGATATGGATACTGTAAGGGACAATAGGCGAGGGAAGTACCCCAGTTTCCCCTGGTGATGCCGCCGTCCAATAGGGAAATTACAGAGGCAGCGACCGGACCTGACGCTCCATCCGGTGGAGAGCCCTTGGCCTGCACCCACATAACTAGTAGTCAGTACTCACCCTCTCTGCAATACACCATGTATATAGTTGGTTTAGCTTTAAGCATAGGAGTGGAAAATGATCAAGAGAAAGATAGCAAGAATCACGACTCAGGAACATGCGCAACCAATACGCAGATCATGCACGGAGCTGGGCCCACACAGAGGCTGGGCATCAGATTTGAATAGGAACCCAGCGAATCACATGTTAGAGACTAATATTGGAAACTGTTGCAGCCTGTATAACTGCATGAATAAGAGTATGTGTATACAATGAACAGAATTGATTATGTACACCAATAAAATGTTAATAAAAACAATTTTAAAAAAACAGTATATTCAAGGAGGTAAAAATTATCGTGCAGATTGTTTGTCGAGATTGCCTTTAGAGGGGGAAAAAGGAAGTTTGTATGAAAATGAGGAGTGTGTTGTAGCTGCAATGGATGTACTAGCACTATCCGAAGGTGCGATTTCAGAAGAAGAATGGTTGAATGCCACTTGGCAAGATGAGTGCTTGCAGAGAGTGACTCAATATATCAAATCTGAGTGGCCACCTGTGAAGTCACTTTCATAAGATTTAAAGTGCTTTGCACAAGTGGCTTCAGAATTGTCAATTGAAAACCATATTTGTACAAGAAACAGTTTAATTGTGCCTCCTTTCTTATTACGTGCACGTCTTACTGAATTACCACATATTGAGCACCTGGGTGTTTCTGCTACATCCAAAAAAATAAAACAGTATTTTTGGTGGCCAGGTATAGATAAATAAGTGTCAAGTTTAATAGACAAATGTCCACAGTGGATTGTCTCTTACAAGCACTCTATGTACATGTAGGAGGCTGGACTGGCTTGTAGTGAGTACCAAGGGGTACTTGCACCTTGCACCAGGCCCAGTTATCCCTTATTAGTGTATAGGGTGTCTAGCAGCTTAGGCTGATAGATAATGGTAGCTTAGCAGAGCAGCTTAGGCTGAACTAGGAGACGTGTGAAGCTACTACAGTACCACTTAGTGTCATATGCACAATATCATAAGAAAACACAATACACAGTTATACTAAAAGTAAAGGTACTTTATTTTTATGACAATATGCCAAAGTATCTTAGAGTGTACCCTCAGTGAGAGGATAGGAAATATACACAAGATATATATACACAATAGCAAAAATATGCAGTATAGTCTTAGAAAACAGTGCAAACAATGTATAGTTACAATAGGATGCAATGGGGAAACATAGGGATAGGGGCAACACAAACCATATACTCCAAAAGTGGAATGCGAACCACGAATGGACCCCAAACCTAGGTGACCTTGTAGAGGGTGGCTGGGACTATTAGAAAATAGTGAGAGTTAGAAAAATAACCCTCCCCAAGACCCTGAAAAGTGAGTGCAAAGTGCACTAAAGTTCCCCTAAGGACAAAGAAGTCGTGTTAGAGGAATAATGCAGGAAAGACACAAACCAACAATGCAACAACTGTGGATTTCCAATCTAGGGTACCTGTGGAACAAGGGGACCAAGTCCAAAAGTCACAAGCAAGTCGGAGATGGGCAAATGCCCAGGAAATGCCAGCTGCGGGTGCAAAGAAGCTTCTACTGGACAGAAGAAGCTTAGGTTTCTGCAGGAACGAAAAGGGCTAGAGACTTCCCCTTTGGTGGACGGATCCCTCTCGCCGTGGAGAGTCGTGCAGAAGTGTTTTCCCGCCGAAAGAATGCCAACAAGCCTTGCTATCTGCAAATCGTGCGGTTAGCGTTTTTGGACGCTGCTGTGGCCCTGGAGGGACCAGGAGGTCGCAAATTGGACCAGGAGAGAGAGGGGACGTCGAGCAAGGCACGGAGCCCTCTCTGAAGCAGGTAGCACCCGGAGAAGTGCCAGAAACAGGCACTACGAGGATGCGTGAAACGGTGCTCGCCGAAGTTGCACAAAGGAGTCCCACGTCGCCGGAGACCAACTTAGAAAGTCGTGCAATGCAGGTTAGAGTGCCGTGGACCCAGGCTTCGCTGTGCACAAAGGATTTCCGCCGGAAGTGCACAGGGGCCGGAGTAGCTGCAAAAGTCGCGGTTCCCAGCAATGCAGCCCAGCGAGGTGAGGCAAGGACTTACCTCCACCAAACTTGGGCTGAAGAGTCACTGGACTGTGGGGGTCACTTGGACAGAGTCGCTGGATTCGAGGGACCTCGCTCGTCGTGCTGAGAGGAGACCCAAGGGACCGGTAATGCAGCGTTTTGGTGCCTGCGGTTGCAGGGGGAAGATTCCGTCGACACACGGGAGATTTCTTCGGAGCTTCTGGTGCAGAGAGGAGGCAGGCTACCCCCACAGCATGCACAAGCAGGAAAACAGTCGAGAAGGCGGCAGGATCAGCGTTACAGAGTTGCAGTAGTCGTCTTTGCTACTATGTTGCAGGTTTGCAGGCTTCCAGCGCGGTCAGCAGTCGATTCCTTGGCAGAAGGTGAAGAGAGAGATGCAGAGGAACTCGGATGAGCTCTTGCATTCGTTATCTAAAGTTTCCCCAGAGACCCTAAATAGCCAGAAAAGAGGGTTTGGCTACCTAGGAGAGAGGATAGGCTACTAACACCTGAAGGAGCCTATCAGAAGGAGTCTCTGACGTCACCTGGTGGCACTGGCCACTCAGAGCAGTCCAGTGTGCCAGCAGCACCTCTGTTTCCAAGATGGCAGAGGTCTGGAGCACACTGGAGGAGCTCTGGACACCTCCCAGGGGAGGTGCAGGTCAGGGGAGTGGTCACTCCCCTTTCCTTTGTCCAGTTTCGCGCCAGAGCAGGGCTAAGGGGTCCTCTGAACCGGTGTAGACTGGCTTATGCAGAATTGGGCACATCTGTGCCCAACAAAGCATTTCCAGAGGCTGGGGGAGGCTACTCCTCCCCTGCCTTCACACCATTTTCCAAAGGGAGAGGGTGTCACACCCTCTCTCAGAGGAAGTTCTTTGTTCTGCCATCCTGGGCCAGGCCTGGCTGGACCCCAGGAGGGCAGATGCCTGTCTGAGGGGTTGGCAGCAGCAGTAGCTGCAGTGAAACCCCAGGAAGGGCAGTTTGGCAGTACCAGGGTCTGTGCTACAGACCACTGGGATCATGGGATTGTGCCAACTATGCCAGGATGGCATAGAGGGGGCAATTCCATGATCATAGACATGTTACATGGCCATATTCGGAATTACCATTGTGAAGCCACTTATAGGTAGTGACCAATATGTAGTGCACGCGTGTAATGGTGTCCCCGCACTCACAAAGTTCAGGGAATTGGCTCTGAACAATGTGGGGGCACCTTGGCTAGTGCCAGGGTGCCCTCACACTAAGTAACTTTGCACCTAACCTTTACCAGGTAAAGGTTAGACATATAGGTGACTTATAAGTTACTTAAGTGCAGTGTAAAATGGCTGTGAAATAACGTGGACGTTATTTCACTCAGGCTGCAGTGGCAGGCCTGTGTAAGAATTGTCAGAGCTCCCTATGGGTGGCAAAAGAAATGCTGCAGCCCATAGGGATCTCCTGGAACCCCAATACCCTGGGTACCTTAGTACCATATACTAGGGAATTATAAGGGTGTTCCAGTAAGCCAATGTAAATTGGTAAAAATGGTCACTAGCCTGTTAGTGACAATTTGGAAAGAAATGAGAGAGCATAACCACTGAGGTTCTGATTAGCAGAGCCTCAGTGAGACAGTTAGTCACTACACAGGTAACACATTCAGGCACACTTATGAGCACTGGGGCCCTGGGTTACCAGGGTCCCAGTGACACATACAACTAAAACAACATATATACAGTGAAAAATGGGGGTAACATGCCAGGCAAGATGGTACTTTCCTACAGTCCACTCATAAACCATTATTGCCTGTGGCTTTTCCAGAAAGTCCTTGGACAAGAATAGCAATGGATGTTTCTGGTCCTTTTCTTTTGGTACCTGCTGAATGAAAATACTTAATTGTCTTAGTGGACTATTTTTCAAAGTGGATTTATTTTGAATTTGTAGAGACACCTTGTACTAGATCAGCTATCGAGTTCTTAGATAAAATATTTCTTATTGAAGGCAATCCCAAATATATTGTTAAGGATAATGGAACACACTTTGTGTCAAAAGAAATGAAAAACTTCATGCTGGAATGATATTGTTCATTTACAAGTAGCACTGTATAGTCCACCGTCTAATGGTCTGGTGGAAAGAGCCAATCGTTTTTTGAAAGAAGGTGTACAAACAGCTATGAGTTCAGGTCTTGATATTACAACATTTTTAAAAAACAAAGTGTGGGCATATTTGACAACACCTCATTCTACCACTGAAGTAACTCTTTTGTCTGCATTACGTGGTAGAGAGGCAAAGACAAATCTGTTGCCTGCTTGGCTCATTAATAATAGGAAATAAACTTATGAGGAACATTTTTTGTATGAGAATTACTTTAGGAATAAAGTTATGAAAAATCAGACTAAACAAAAAGAGTATTATGAAAACAAAAACAAGTAAGTATGCAGGTAAATGATTGGGTGCTAATCAGAAAACCCAAAAAAGTAAGGAAAGGAGAATCACAATTTACTTTACCTGTAAAAGTGGTTAAAACAAGTAAAGCAGCTGTTTTGTTAAAAGATAAAGGGTGGTGGAATAAGGACAGGGTGGTGCTGATTTCTGATACGCAAGCTGACATTTTTTTCAAAACGTATTGTATTAATGAGGAGAATGATTCTACTGATGTTTGTTCTCATTCGGGAGAGGTCAGTAGTACAGGTTCAATACTTCATGGAGGAACCGGGGTACCATCTTGTACTAATGCTATCATGGGGGAGGCAGAAGCACATCCAAGTGGTCAATGTTCTGAAAGATTCAGACCATCTATTTTGCCAGCAAAAATTCAGGATTTTGAAATGTATTAATTGCTGTAATGTATGTAAAAGTTTAAGTGCATTTTGTATTTTTATGTGTGCTTATCTCTTTCTAACCTTTGCTTTAGGCTTAGCTTTTCTTTGCTAAAGGGAGAGGGGGATGTAGTGTTCCAACTGTGATGTGTTACAGAATGAGGCGTTCGATTGTTTCCTCGTTCCACTTGACTCGATGTTCTATTGAGTCAGTTATTCTGTGGACGAGGAGCACATCGCAGGTCTCGATCATGAGTTTATCTCTGTTTATATTACTTAAATAAACACTTCATCGATTAAGAAGAACTTTCAACTGAATTTTGTTTGCTGTATTTTACTACAGCCACCTTGTGGGTGGGGGCCAGGTACAACCTCTGCAACGCAAGATTCAGACTATTCTGGCCTGAGAAGCTCTTACAACCCAGACACAAGTCAGGGCCTTCTTTGGCTTAACTGGATATTACAGGAGGTTTGTTAAGGATTATGGCACAATAGTTGCCCCCCTCACAGAGCTTACCTCCAAGAAGATGCCCAGAAAGATCAACTGGACAGTGAGTTGTCAAGAGGCCGTTGACACTCTGAAGTGAGCCATGTGCTCTGCTTCAGTACTACAAGCACCAAACTACTCAAGGGAATTCATAGTCCAGACAGATGCTTCAGAGTTGGGAATAGGAACAGTCCTCTCCCAAAGGAATGATGATGGACATTGTAGGAGGCTGGCCTGGCTTATAGTGGGTACCTTGCGGTACTTACACCTTGTGCCAGGTCCAGTTATCCCTTATTAGTAGAATAGACGTGTTCTAGCAGCTTAGGCTGATAGAGGTAGCTATAGCAGAGCAGCTTATGCTGAACTAGGAGACATGCAAAGCTCCCACTATACCACTTATATCACATAGCACTATATCATAGGAAAACACAATACTCAGAGTTACTAAAAATAAAGGTACTTTATTTTAGTGACAATATGCCAAAAGTATCTCAGAGGATATACTCCCTTAGGAGGTAAGTAATATACACAAAATATATATACACAAACCAAAACAGGTAAGTAACAGTTAGAAAAGTAGTGCAAACACTGTAGAACACAATAGAATGTAACAGGGAGAAATAGGCCTAGGGGCAACACAAACCATATACTCCAAAAGTGGAATCCGAACCACGAATGGACCCGAGGCCTTAGTGTAGTGTGTAGTGGGTTGCTAGGAGTGTAAGAAAACACTAAGGGTGTCCAAGATACCCCACCCCAAGACCCTTAAAAGTAGGAGTAAAGTTACCATACTAACCCAGAAAGTCGAGATAGGGGATTCTGCAAGGACAACAACTGACTGCAAAAACACTTAAGACGGATTCCTGGACCTGAGGACCTGTAAAGGAAGGTGACCAAGTCCAAGGGTCACTCAAGTGTCCGGGGGGGCAGGAGCCCACTAAACCCCGGATGAAGGTGCAAAAGGGCTGCCTCCGGGTGGAAGAAGCCGAAGATTCTGCAACAACGGAAGGTGCCAGGAACTTCTCCTTTGGTCAGAAGATGTCCCACAGCGTGCTGGAGGATGCAGAGTTGTTTCCACACAGAAAGACCGCAAACAAGCCTTACGAGCTGCAAGAGCTGCGGTTGAGGATTTTGGATGCTGCAAGGGCCCAGGATGGACCAGGAGGTCGCCCCTTGGAGGAGGAGACAGAGGGGGTGCTCAGCAACACAGAGAGTCCCTGCAGAAGCAGGCAGCACCCGCAGAAGCACCTAAACAGGCACTTAGAAGATCTGAGGACAACGGTCGACTCAGAGTCACAAAAGTTTGGTGGAGGTAAGTCCTTGCCTCCCCACGCTAGACTGCATTGCTGGGTACTGCGTGATTTGCAGCTGCTCCGGCTCCTGTGTACTCTTCCAGGATTTCCTTCGTGCACAGCCAAGCCTGGGTCCCCGACACTCCTTCCTGCAGTGCACAACCTTCTGAGTTGTCCTCCGGTGTGGTGGGACTCCCTTTTGTGACTTCAGGTGGATTCTGGTTCACTTTTCTTCCAAGTGCCTGTTCAGGTACTTCTGCGGGTTGCTGCCTGCTTCTGTGAGGGCTCCCTACGTTGCTGGGCGCCCCCTCTGTCTTCTCTTCCAAGTGGCGACATCCTGGTCCCTCAGGGGCCACAGCAGCACCCAAAAACCTCTACCGCGACCCTTGCAGCTAGCACGGCTTGCTTGCGGTCTTTCTGCGTGGGAATACCTCTGCAAGCTTAATCGCGACGTGGGACATCCATCTTCCAAGGGAGAAGTCCCTAGCTCTCGTCTTTCTTGCAGAACTCCAAGCTTCTTCCATTCGGTGGCAGCTTCCTTGCACCCTCAGCTGGCATTTCCTGGGCTCCTGCCCACTCTCGACACTGTTGCTACTATTGGACTTGGTCCCTTTGTCTTACAGGTACTCAGGTACGGAAATCCACTGTTGTTGCATTGCTGGTGTTGGTTCTTCCTGCAGAAACCCCCTATCACGACTTCTGTGCTCTCTGGGAGTAGTAGGTGCACTTTACACCTACCTTTCAGGGTCTTGGGGTGGGCTATTTTTCTAACCCTCACTGTTTTCTTACAGTCCCAGCGACCCTCTACAAGCTCACATAGGTTTGGGGTCCATTTGTGGTTCGCATTCCACTTTTGGAGTATATGGTTTGTGTTGCCCCTATACCTATGTGCTCCTATTGCAATCTACTGTAACCTTACACTGCTTGCATTACTTTTCTTGCTATTTCCTGCATAATTTTGGTTTGTGTACATATATCTTGTGTATATATCTTAACCTCATACTGAGGGTACTCACTGATATACTTTTGGCATATTGTCATAAAAATAAAGTGCCTTTTATTTTTAGTAATTCTGTGTATTGTGTTTTCTTATGATATTGTGCATATGACACCAGTGGTATAGTAGGAGCTTTACATGTCTCCTAGTTCAGCCTAAGCTGCTTTGCCATAGCTACCTTCTATCAGCCTAAGCTGCAAGAAACACCTCTTCTACACTAATAAGGGATAACTGGACCTGGCACAAGGTGTTAAGTACCTCTGGTACCCACTACAATCCAGGCCAGCCTCCTACAGCAGGATCCCAGTGACACAGGCAAAAACAAACTAACACACAAGTAAAAATAGGGGTAACATGCCAGGCAAGATGGTACTTTCCTACACCCCACACAGGCAGTATTACAATAATCCATATAGGCATGGGCAGCTGCGGGATCTGAGCCCATGTGGCCTCCTCAGGAGGTCTTGGGGACCCCCATGCAGGCAGTATTACAATAATCCGCAGAGGCATGGCAGCTGTGGGGCCTGAGCCCCTGCAGCCTCCTCAGGAGTTGTTGAGTAGCCCCACGCAGGCAGTATTACAATAATTCATACAGGCGTGGGCAGCTGAGGGATCTGAGCCTCTGCGGCCTCCTCAGGAGGTGTTGGGGTAGCCCCACGCAAGCAGTATTACAATATCCCGCACAGCCATGGGCAGCAGTGTGGTCTGAGCCCCTGCAGCCTCCTGAGGAGGTGTTGAGTAGCTCCAGGCAGGCAGTATTACAATAATCCACACAGGCATGGGCAGTTGCGGGGTCTGAGCCCCTGAGGAATACTGAGGAGGTCTTGGGTAGCCCCACATGGGCAGTACAACAATAATCCACACAGGCATGGGTAGCTGTGGGATTAGCATGGGCAGCTGCGGGGTCTGAGCCCCTGCGGTCTCCTCAGGAGGTGTTGGGTAGCCACACGCAGGCAGTATTACAATAATCCGGACAGGGATGGGCAGCAGCGGGGTCTGAGCCCTTTGACCTGCTCAGGAGATGTTGTGGTAGGCCCACGCAAGCAGTATCACAATAACATAGACATGCATGGGCAGCTGAGGGGTCTAAGCCATACAGCCTCCTCAGGAGGTGTTGGGGTGGACCAACACAGGCTGTATTACAATCATCCATACAGGCATAGCCAGGTGCGGGGTCTGAGCCCCTTCAGCCTGCTCAGGAGATGTTGGGGTAGCCCCAAGCAGGCACTATGACAATAATCCACACAGGCACCGGCAGTTGTGGGGTCTGAGCCCCTGTAGTCTTCTCAGAAGGTGTTGGGTAGCCCCATGCAGGCAGTATTACATTATTCCACACAGTCATGGGTAACTGTAGGGTCTGAGACCCTGCGGCCTCCTCTGGAGGTTTTGGGATAGCTCCACGCAGGCAGTATTACAATAACCCGCAGGGGCAGCTGCGTGGTCTGAGCCCCTGCGGCCTTTCCAGGAGGTGTTGGGGTAGCCTCATGCAGGCAGTTTTACAATAATCCACCCAGGCATGGGCAGTTGAGGGGTATGAGCCCCTGCGGCCTCCTCATGAGGTGTTGTGTTTGCCCCACGCAGGCAGTATTACAATAATCCACACAGGCATGTGCAGCTGCGGGTCTGAACCCCTGCGGCCTCCCCAGAAGGTTTTGGGTAACCCCACGCAGGCAGTATTACAATAATCCAAACAGGCATGGGAAACCTGGGGTCTGAGCCCCTTGCGGCCTCCTCAGGAGATGTTCAGGTAGCCCCAAACACGCAGTATTACAAAAATGCACACATGTATGGGCAGCTGTGGGGTCTGCCGCCTGCTCAGGAGGTGTTGGGGTAGCCCCACGCAAGCAGTATTACGATAACCCGCACATGCATGGGCAGCAGCATGGTCTGAGCCCCTAAGGCCTTCCCAGGAGGTTTTGGGGTAGTCCCACGCAGGCAGTATTACAATAATCCACACAGGCATGGGCAGTTGAGGGTTTTGAGCCCCAGCGGCCTCCTGAGGAGGTGTTGGGGTTGCCCTACCAGGCAGTATTACAATAATCCACACAGGCATGGGCAGCTGCGGGGTCTGAACCCCTGCAGCCTCCTCAGAAGGTTTTGGGTACCCCCACGCAGACAGTATTACAATCATCCAAACAGGCATTGGCAGCTGTGGGGTCTGAGCCCCCTGTGGCCTCCTCAGGCGGTTTTGGGGTACCACACGCAGGCATTATTACAATAATCCACACAAGCATGGACTGAAGGAGGGTCTGAGCCCCTGCGGCCTCCTCATGAGGTGTTGGGGTAGCCGCACACAGGCAGTATTACAATAATCCACACAGGCATGGGCAGCTGCAGGGTCTGAGCCCCTGTGGCCTCCTCAGGAGGTGTTGGGTAGCCCCATGCAAGCAATATAAAAAAAAACCTGCACAGGCATGGGCAGCTGCGTGCTCTGAGCCGCTGCAGTCTCCTCAGGAGGTGTTGAGTAGCCCCACGCAGGCAGTATTACAATAATCCATACAAGAATGGGCAGCTGCGGGGTCTGAGCCCCTGCGGCCTTCCCAGGAGGTGCTGGGGTACCTCCACACTGGCAGTATTACAATAATCTACCCAGGCATGGGCAGTTGAGGGGTTTGAGCCCCTGAGGCCTACCCAGGAGGTGTTGGGGTAGCCCCACGCAGGCAGTATTACAATAATCCACACAGGCATGGGCAGCTGCGGGGTCTGAACCCCTGCAGCCTCCTCAGAAGGTTTTGGGTACCCCCACGCAGACAGTATTACAATAATCCAAACAGGCATTGGCAGCTGTGGGTTCTGAGCCCCCTGTGGCCTCCTCAGGCGGTGTTGGAGTACCACACGCAGGCATTATTACAATAATCCACACAGGCATGGACTGAAGGAGGGTCTGAGCCCCTGCGGCCTCCTCATGAGGTGTTGGGGTAGCCGCACACAGGCAGTATTACAATAATCCACACAGGCATGGGCAGCTGCAGTGTCTGAGCCCCTGTGGCGGCCTCAGGAGGTGTTCGGGTAGCTCCACACTGGCCGTATTACAGTAATCCACAGAGGCATGGGCAGCTGTGGGGTCTGAGCCCCTGCTGCCTGCTCAGGAAGTGTTGGGTAGCCCCACACAGGCAGGATTACAATAATCCACAGAGGCATCGGCAGCTGCGGGGTTTGAGCCCCTACATCCTCCTTAGGAGGTGTTGGGTAGCCCTACGTAGGCTGTATTACATTATTCCACACAGGCATGGGTAGCTGTATGGTCTGAGCCCTTTGACCTGCTCTGGAGATGTTGCGGCAGGCCCACGCAAGCAGTATCACAATAATATAGACATGCATGGGCATCTGAGGGGTCTGACCCATGCGCCCTCCTCAGGAGGTGTTGGGGTGGACCCACACAGGCTGTATTGCAATCATCCACACAGGCATGGACAGGTGGGGGGTCTGAGCCCCTGCAGCCTGCTAAGGAGGTGTTGGGGTACCCCACACAGGCACTGGCAGTTGTGAGGTCTGAGCCCCTGTGGACTCCTCAGGAGGTGTTGAGTAGCCCCATGCAGGCAGTATTACATTATTCCACACAGTCATGGGTAACTGTGGGGTCTGAGACCCTGCGGCCTCCTCAGGAGGTGTTGGGATTGCTCCATGCAGGCAGGATTACAATAACCCACATGGGCAGCAGCGTGGTCTGAGCACCTGTGGCCTCCTCAGGAGGTGTTGAGTAGCTCCACGCATGCAGTATTACAATAATCCATACAGGAATGGGCAGCTGCAGGATCTGAGCCCCTGCAGCCTCCTCAGGAGGTGCTGGGGTAGCCCCACACAAGCAGTATTAAAAAAAACCTGCACAGGCATGGGCAGCTGCGTGGTCTGAGCCCCTGCAGTCTCCTCAGGAGGTGTTGAGTAGCCCCACGCAGGCAGTATTATAATAATCCATACAGGCATGGGTAGCTGCAGGGTCTGACCCCCTGCGGCCTTTCCAGGAGGTGTTGGGGTAGCCTCATGCAGGCAGTTTTACAATAATCCACCCAGGCATGGGCAGTTGAGGGGTATGAGCCCCTGCGGCCTCCTCAGGAGGTGTTGTGTTTGCCCCACGCAGCCAGTATTACAATAATCCACACAGGCATGTGCAGCTGCGGGTCTGAACCCCTGCGGCCTCCCCAGAAGGTTTTGGATAACCCCACGCAGGCAGTATTACAATAATCCAAACAGGCATGGGAAACCTGGGGTCTGAGCCCCTTGCGGCCTCCTCAGGAGATGTTCAGGTAGCCCCAAACACGCAGTATTACAAAAATGCACAAATGTATGGGCAGCTGTGGGGTCTGAGCCCCTGCCGCCTGCTCAGGAGGTGGTGGGGTAGCCCCACGCAAGCAGTATTACGATAACCCGCACATGCATGGGCAGCAGCATGGTCTGAGCCCCTAAGGCCTTATCAGGAGGTGTTGGGGTAGCCCACGCAGGCAGTATTACAATAATCCACACAGGCATGGGCAGCTGCGGGGTCTGAACCCCTGCAGCCTCCTCAGAAGGTTTTGGGTACTCCCACGCAGACAGTATTACAATAATCCAAACAGGCATTGGCAGCTGTGGGGTCTGAGCCCCCTGTGGCCTCCTCAGGCGGTTTTGGGGTACCACACGCAGGCATTATTACAATAATCCACACAGGTATGGACTGAAGGAGGGTCTGAGCCCCTGCGGCCTCCTCATGAGGTGTTGGGGTTGCCGCACACTGGCAGTATTACAATAATCCACACAGGCATGGGCAGCTGCAGGGTCTGAGCCCCTGTGGCCTCCTCAGGAGGTGTTGGGGTAGCTCCACACTGGCCGTATTACAGTAATCCACAGAGGCATGGGCAGCTGTGGGGTCTGAGCCCCTGCTGCCTGCTCAGGAAGTGTTGGGTAGCCCCACACAGGCAGGATTACAATAATCCACACAGGCATCGGCAGCTGCAGGGTTTGAGCCCCTACATCCTCCTTACGAGGTGTTGGGTAGCCCTACGTAGGCTGTATTACATTATTCCACACAGGCATGGGTAGCTGTATGGTCTGAGCCCTTTGACCTGCTCAGGAGATGTTGTGGCAGGCCCACGCAAGCAGTATCACAATAATATAGACATGCATGGGCATCTGAGGGGTCTGACCAACATGCCCTCCTCAGCAGGTGTTGGGGTGGACCCACACAGGCTGTATTACAATCATCCACACAGGCATGGACAGGTGGGGGGTCTGAGCCCCTGCAGCCTACTAAGGAGGTGTTGGGGTACCCCACGCAGGCACTATGACAATAATCCACACAGGCACTGGCAGTTGTGAGGTCTGAGCCCCTGTGGACTCCTCAGGAGGTGTTGAGTAGCCCCATGCAGGCAGTATTACATTATTTCACACAGTCATGGGTAACTGTGGGGTCTGAGACCCTGCGGCCTCCTCAGGAGGTGTTGGGATCGCTCCATGCAGGCAGGATTACAATAACCCGCATGGGCAGCAGCGTGGTCTGAGCACCTGTGGCCTCCTCAGGAGGTGTTGAGTAGCTCCACGCATGCAGTATTACAATAATCCATACAGGCATGGGCAGCTGCAGGATCTAAGCCCCTGCAGCCTCCTCAGGAGGTGCTGGGGTAGCCCCACACAAGCAGTATTAAAAAAAAACCTGCACAGGCATGGGCAGCTGCGTGGTCTGAGCCCCTGCAGTCTCCTCAGGAGGTGTTGAGTAGCCCCACGCAGGCAGTATTACAATAATCCATACAGGCATGGGTAGCTGCGGGGTCTGAGCCCCTGCGGCGTTGGGGTAGCCTCACGCAGGCAGTATTACAATAATCCACCCAGGCATGGGCAGTTGAGGAGTATGAGCTCCTGCGGCCTCCTCAGGAGGTGTTGTGGTTGACCCACGCAGGCAGTATTACAACAATCCACACAGGCATGGGCAGCTGCGGGTCTGAACCCCTGCGGCCTCCTCAGAAGGTTTTGGGTAACCCGACTCAGGCAGTATTACAATAATCCAAACAGGCATGGGAAACCTGGGGGCTGAGCCCCTGTGGCCTCCTCAGGAGATGTTAAGGTAGCCCCACACACGCAGTATTACAATAATGCACACATGTATGGGCAGCTGTGGGGTCTGAGCCCCTGCCGCCTGCTCAGGAGGTGTTGGGGTAGCCCTACGCAAGCAGTATTACGATAACCCACACATGCATGGGCAGCAGCATGGTCTGAGCCCCTGCGGTCTCCTCAGGAGGTATTGGGTAGCCCCACGTAGGCAGTATTACAGTAATCCACACAGGCATGGGCAGCTGCAGGATCTGATCCCCTGCGGCCTCCTCAGGAGGTGTTGGGGTACCTCCACACTGGCCGTATTGCAGTAATCCACAGAGGCATGGGCAGCTGTCAGGTCTGAGCCCCTGCAGCCTGCTCAGAAGGTGTTGGGGAGCCCCATGCAGGCAGTATTTGTGAGAAAGTAGCCTCTTTCTAGCCTTGTTACCCCCACTTTTGGCCTGTTTGTGAGTATATGTCAGGGAGTTTTCACTGTCTCACTGGGATCCTGCTAGCCAGGGCCCAGTGCTCATAGTGAAAACCCTATGTTGTCAGTATGTTTGTTATGTGTCACTGGGACCCTGCTAGCCAGGACCCCAGTGCTCATAAGTTTGTGGCCTATATGTATGTGTTCCCTGTGTGATGCCTAACTGTCTCACTGAGGCTCTGCTAACCAGAACCTCAGTGGTTATGCTCTCTCTGCTTTCCAAATTGTCACTAACAGGTTAGTGACCAATTTCACCAATTCACATTGGCATACTGGTACACCCATATAATTCCCTAGTAAATGGTACTGAGGTACCCAGAGTATTGGGGTTCCAGGAGATCCCTATGGGCTGCAGCATTTCTTTTGCCACCCATAGGGAGATCTGACAATTCTTACACAGGCCTGCCAGTGCAGCCTGAGTGAAATAACATCCACGTTATTTCACAGCCATTTAACACTGCACTTAAGTAACTTATAAGTCACCTATATGTCTAACCTTCACCTGGTGAAGGTTGGGTGCAAAGTTACTTAGTGTGTGGGCACCCTGGCACTAGCCAAGGTGCCCCCACATCGTTCAGGGCAAATTCCCCGGAATTTGTGAGTGCGGGGACACCATTACACGCGTGCACTATACATAGGTCACTACCTATGTATAGCTTCACAATGGTAACTCCGAACATGGCCATGTAACATGTCTAACATCATGGAATTGTCACCCCAATGTCATTCTGGCATTGGGGGGACAATTCCATGATTCCCCGGGTCTCTAGCACAGTAACCGGGTACTGCTAAACTGCCTTTCCGGGGTCTCCATTGCAGCTGCTGCCAACCCCTCAGACAGGTTTGTGCCCTCCTGGGGTCCAGGCAGCTCTGGCCTAGGAAGGCAGAACAAAGGACTTCCTCTGAGAGAGGGTGTTACACCCTCTCCCTTTGGAAATAGGTGTGAGGGCTGGGGAGGAGTAGCCTCCCCCAGCCTCTGGAAATGCTTTGATGGGCACAGATGGTGCCCATCTCTGCATAAGCCAGTCTACACTGGTTCAGGGATCCCCCAGCCCTGCTCTGGCGCGAAACTGGACAAAGGAAAGGGGAGTGACCACTCCCCTGACCTGCACCTCCCAGGGGAGGTGCCCAGAGCTCCTCCGTGTGTCCCAGACCTCTGTCATCGTGGAAACAGAGGGGTTGGTGGCACACTGGACTGCTCTGAGTGGCCAGTGCCAGCAGGTGACGTCCGAGGCTCCTTCTGATAGGCTCTTACCTCTCTTGGTAGCCAGTCCTCCTTCCTTGGTAGCCAAACCTCCTTTTCTGGCTATTTAGGGTCTCTGCTTTGGGGAATTCTTCAGATAACGAATGCAAGAGCTCACCAGAGTTCCTCTGCATCTCTCTCTTCACCTTCTGCCAAAGGATCGACTGCTGACTGCTCAGGACGCCTGCAAAACTGCAACAAAGTAGCAAAGACGACTACTGCAACCTTGTATCGCTCATCCTGCTGCCTTCTCGACTGTTTCCTGGTGGTGCATGCTCTGGGGGTAGCCTGCCTCCTTCTTGCACCAGGAGCTCTGAAGAAATCTCCCGTGGGTCGACGGAATCTTCCCCCTGCAACCACAGGCAACAAAAGACTGCATCACTGGTCCTCTGGGTCCCCTCTCAGCACAACGAGCGTGGTCCCTGGAACTCAGCAACTCTGTCCAAGTGACTCCCACAGTCCAGTGACTCTTCAGTCCAAGTTTGGTGGAGGTAAGTCCTTGCCTCCCCACGCTAGACTGCATTGCTGGGTACCGTGTGATTTGCAGTTGCTCTGGCTCCTGTGCACTCTTCCAGGATTTCCTTTGTGCACAGCCAAGCCTGGGTCCCCGACACTCTAACCTGCAGTGCACAACCTTCTGAGTTGTCCTCCGGCGTCGTGGGACTCCCTTTTCTGACTTCGGGTGGACTCCGGTTCACTCCTCTTCTAAGTGCCTGTTCCGGTACTTCTGCAGGTGCTGCCTGCTTCTGTGAGGGCTCCCTGACTTGCTGGGTGCCCCCTCTGTCTCCTCATCCAAGTGGCAACATCCTGGTCCCTCCTGGGCCACAGCAGCATCCAAAAACCCTAACTGTGACCCTTGCAGCTAGCAAGGCTTGTTTGCGGTCTTTCTGCGTGGGAACACCTCTGCAAGCTTTTTCACGACGTGGGACATCCATCCTCCAAAGGGGAAGTTCCTAGTCCTCTTCGTTCTTGCAAAACTCCAAGCTTCTTCCATCCGGTGGCAGCTTCCTTGCACCCTCAGCTGGCATTTCCTGGGTATCTGCCCACTCTCGACACTGTCGCGACTTTTGGACTTGTTCCCCTTGTCTTACAGGTACTCAGGTCCGGAAATCCTCTGTTGTTGCATTGCTGGTGTTGGTTTTTACTTGCAGAATCCCCCTATCACGACTTCTGTGCTCTCTGGGGGTTGTAGGTGCAATTTACACCTACCTTACAGGGTCTTGGGGTGGGCTATTTTTCTAACCCTCACTGTTTTCTTACAGTCCCAGCGACCCTCTACAAGCTCACATAGGTTTGGGGTCCATTCGTGGTTCGCATTCCACTTTTGGAGTATATGGTTTGTGTTGCCCCTATACCTATGTGCTCCTATTGCAATCTACTGTAACTTTAGACTGCTTGCACTACTTCCTTTTGCTATTACTGCATATTTTTGGTTTGTGTACATATATCTTGTGTATATTTGGCATCCTCATACTGAGCATACTCACGGAGATACTTTTGGCATATTGTCATAAAAATAAAGTACCTTTATTTTTAGTATATCTGTGTATTGTGTTTTCTTATGATATTGTGCATATGACACCAGTGGTATAGTAGGAGCTTTGCATGTCTCCTAGTTCAGCCTAAGCTGCTCTGCTATAGCTACCTTCTATCAGCCTAAGCTGCTAGAAACACCTCTTCTACACTAATAAGGGATAACTGGACCTGGCACAAGGTGTAAGTACCTCTGGTACCCACTACAAGCCACGCCAGCCTCCTACAGTATTACAATAATCCACAGAGGCATGGGCAGCTGCGGGGTCTGAGCCCCTGTGGCCTCCTTAGGAGGGGTTGGGTAGCCCCATACAGGCAGGATTACAATAATCCACACAGGCGTGGGCAGCTGCGGAGTTTGAGCCCCTGCATCCTCCATAGGAGGTGTTGGGTAGCCCTACGTAGGCCGTATTACGTTATTCCACACAGACATGGGTAGCTGTGGGGTCTGAGCCCTTTGACCTGCTCAGGAGATGTTGTGGTAGCCCCACGCAAGCAGTATCACAATAATATAGATATGCATGGGCAGCAGAGGGGTCTGACCCATACGGCCTCCTAAAGGGGTTTTGGGGTGGACCCACACAGGCTGTATTACAATCATCCACACAGGCATGGAGAGGTGCAGGGTCTGAGCCCCTGCAGCCTCCTCAAGAGGTGTTCGGGTTGCACTACGCAGGCAGTATGACAATCATTCACACAGGCACTGGCAGTTGTGGGGTCTGAGCCTCTTGTGGACTCCTCAGGGGGTGTTGGGTAGCCCCATGTAGGCAGTATTACATTATTCCACACAGTCATGGGTAACTGTGGGGTCTGAGACCCTGCGGCCTCCTCAGGAACTGTTGGGATAGCTCCACGCAGGCAGGATTACAATAACCCGCATGGGCAGCTGCGTGGTCTGAGCACCTGTGGCCTCCTCAGGAGGTGTTGAGTAGCTTCATGCATGCAGTATTACAATAATCCATACAGGCATGGGCAGCTGCGTGGTCTGAGCCTCTGCAGCCTCCTCAGGAGGTGTTGAGTAGCCCCACTCAGGCAGTATTACAATAATCCATACAGGCATGGGCAGCTGTGGAGTCTGAGCCCCTGCGGCCTTCCCAGGAGGTGTTGGGGTAGCCTTACGCAGGCAGTATTACAATAATCCACCCAGGCATGGGCAGTTGAGGGTTTTGAGCCCCAGCGGCCTCCTGAGGAGGTGTTGGGGTTACCCTACCAGGCAGTATTACAACAATCCACACAGGCATGGGCAGCTGCGGGGTCTGAACGCCTGCGGCCTTCTCAGAAGGTTTTGGGTAACCCCACGCAGGTAGTATTACAATAATCCAAACAGGCATAGGCAGCGTGGGGTCTGAGCCCACTGCGCCTCCTCAGGAGGTGTTGGGTACCCCACGCAGGCATTATTACAATAATCCACACAGGAATGGATAGAAGCATGGTCTGAGCCCCTGCGGCCTCCTCAGGAGGTGTTGGGGTAACCGCACACAGGCAGTATTACAATAATCTACACAGGCATGGGCAGCTGCAGGGTCTGAGCCCCTGCGGCCTGCTCAGGAGATATTCAAGTAGCCCCACGCAGGCAGTATTACAAAACCCCGCACATGCATGGGCAGCAGCATGGTCTGACCCTCTGCGGTCTCCTCAGGAGGTTTTGGGTAGCCCCACGCAAGTAGTATTACAATAATCCACACAGGCATGGGCAGCTGCGGGTCTGACCCCCTTCGACCTACTGAGGAGGTGCTGGGGTAGCCCCACGCAAGCAGTATCACAATAATATAGACATGCATGTGCAGCTGAGGGGTCTGAGCCCCTGGGGTCTCCTCAGGAGATGTTGGGGTAGCCCCAGGCAGGCTGTATTACAATAGTCCACACAGGCATGGACAGGTGCGAGGTCTGAGCCCCTGCAGCCTGCTCAGGAGGTTCTGGGGTAGCCCCACGCAGGCAGTATGACAATAATCCACACAGGCACTGGCAGTTGTGGGGTCTGAGCCCCTGTGGCCTCCTCAGGAGGTGTTGGGTAGCCCCATGTAGGCAGTATTACATTATTCCAAACAGGCAAGGATAGCTGTGGGGTCTGAGACCCTGCGGTCTCCTCAGGAGGTGTTGGGATAGCACCACGCAGGCAGGATTACAATAACCCGCATGGGCACCAGTGTGGCCTGAACCCCTGTGGCCTCCTTAGGAGGTGTTGAGTAGCCCCACGCAGGAAGTATTACAATAATCCATACACGCATGGGCAGCTGCGGCATCTGAGCCACTTTGGCCTCCTCAGGAGGTGTTGGGGTAGCCTCACCCAGGCAGTATCACAATAATCCACACAGGCATGGGCAACTGTGGGTTCTGAGCCCCTGCGGCCGGCTCAGGAGGTGTTGGGGTACATCATGCAGGCATTATTACAATAATCCACACAGGCATGGGCCGAATTGGGTTTTGAGCTCCTGGGGCCTCTTCAATAGGTGTTGGGGTAGCCCCAGGCAGGCAGTATTACAATAATCCACACAGACATGGGCAGTTGCGGGGTCTGAGCCCCTGAAGCCTGCTGAGAAGTGTAGGAGGCTGGCCTGGCTTGTAGTGGGTACCAAGGGGTACTTACACTCTGTACTAGGTCCAGTTATCCCTTATTAGTGTAGAAGATGTGTTTCTAGCAGCTTAGGCTGATAGAAGGTAGCTATGGCAAAGCAGTTTAGGCTGAATTAGGAGACATGCAAAGCTCCTACTATACCACTAGTGTCATATGCACAATATCATAAGAAAACACAATACACAGATATACTAAAAATAAAGGTACTTTATTTTTATGACAATATGCCAAAAGTATCTCAGTGAGTACCCTCAGTATCAGGATGCCAAATATACACAAGAAATATGTACACAATACAAAAAATATGCAGTAATAGCAAAAGGAAGTAATGCAAGCAGTGTAAAGTTACAATAGATTGCAATAGGAGCACATAGGTATAGGGGCAACACAAACCATATACTCCAAAAGTGGAAATACGGACCACGAATGGCCCCCAACCTATGTGAGCTTGTAGAGGGTCGCTGGGACTGTAAGAAAACAGTGCGGGTTAGAAAAATAGCCCACCCCAAGACCCTGTAAGGTAGGTGTAAAGTGCACCTACAACCCCCAGAGAGCACAGAAGTCGTGATAGGGGGATTCTGCAAGGAAAACCAACACCAGCAACGCAACAACAGTGGATTTCCAGACCAGAGTACCTGTAAGACAAGGGGACCAAGTCCAAGAGTCGCGACAGTGTCGAGAGTGGGCAGGAGCACAGGAAATGCCAGCTGAGGGTGCAAGGAAGCTGCCACCGGATGGAAGAAGCTTGGTGTTTTGCAAGAACGAAGAGGACTAGGAACTTCCCCTTTGGAGGATGGATGTCCCACGTCGTGAAGAAGCTTGCAGAGGTGTTCCCACGCAGAAAGACCGCAAACAAGCCTTGCTAGCTGCAAGGGTCGCAGTTAGGGTTTTTGGATGCTGCTGTGGCCCAGGAGGGACCAGGATGTCGCCACGTGGATGATGAGACAGAGGGGGCGCCCAGCAAGTCAGGGAGCCCTCACAGAAGCAGGCAGCACCCACAGAAGTACTGGAACAGGCACTTAGAAGAAGAGTGAACCGGAGTCCACACGAAGTCACAAAAGGGAGTCCCACGATCCCGGAGGACAACTCAGAAGGTTGTGCACTGCAGGTTAGAGTGTCGGGGACCCAGGCTTGGCTGTGCACAAAGGAAATCCTGGAAGAGTGCACAGGAGCCAGAGCAGCTGCAAATCACGCGGTACCCAGCATTACAGTCTACCGTGGGGAGGCAAGGACTTACCTCCACCAAACTTGGACTGAAGAGTCACTGGACTGTGGGAGTCACTTGGACAGAGTTGCTCAGTTCCAGGGACCACGCTCGTCGTGCGTAGAGGGGACCCAGAGGACCGGTGATGCAGTCTTTTGTTGCCTGCGGTTGCAGGGGGAAGATTCAGTCGACCCACGGGAGATTTCTTCAGAGCTCCTGGTGCAGAAAGGAGGCAGGCTACCCCCAGAGCACGCACCACCTGGAAACAGTCGAGAAAGCCGCCAGGATGAAGTGATACAAGGTTGCTAGTAGTCGTCTTGCTACTTTGTTGCAGTTTTGCAGGCGTCCTGAGCAGTCAGCGGTCGATCCTTTGGCAGAAGGTGAAGAGGGAGATGCCGAGGAACTCTGATGAGCTCTTGCATTCTATATCTCAAGAATTCCCCAAAGCAGAGACCCTAAATAGCCAGAAAAGGAGGTTTGGCTACCTAGGAAGGAGGATAGGCTAGTAAGAAAGGTAAGAGCCTATCAGAAGGAGTCTCTGACGTCACCTGATGGTACTGGCCACTCAGAGCAGTCCAGTGTGCCAGCATTACCTTTGTTTCCAAGATGGCAGAGGTCTGTGCCAGGTCCAGTTATCCCTTATTAGCAGACTAGTAGTGTTCTAGCAGCTTAGGCTGATAGAGGTAGCTATAGCAGAGCAGCTTAGGATGAACTAGGAGACATGCAAAGCTCCTACTATACCACTTATATCACTTAGCACTATATCATAAGAAAACACAATACTCGAGCATATACTCCCTTAGGAGGTAAGTAAAATACACAAAATATACACACAAACCAAAATAAGGTAAGTAAAAAACTTAGAAAAGTAGTGCAACCACTGTAGAACACAATAGAATGCAAAAGGAGACATTAGGCCTAGGGGCAACACAAACCATATACTCCAAAAGTGGAATGCGAATCACGAATGGATCCCAGGCCTAGTGTACTGTGTAGAGGGTCACTGGGAGTGTAAGAAAACACTAAGGGTGTCCAAGATACCCCACCCCAAGACCTTGAAAAGTAGGAGTAAAGTTACCCTCCTACCCCAGAAAGACAGCAAAGTCTTGATAGGGGATTCTGCAAAGACAACAACTGACTGCAAAGCACTGAAGACGGATTCCTGGACCTGAGAACCTGCAAAGGAAGGGGACCAAGTCCTAGAGTCACACAAGGGTCCAGGGGGGGCAGAAGCCCACTAAATCCCCGGATGAAGGTGCAAAAGGGCAGCCTCCGGGTGGAAGAAGCCAAAGGTTCTGCAACAACGGAAGGTGCTAGGAACTTCTCCTTTGGTCAGAAGATGTCCCACGGCGTGCTGGAGGATGCAGAGTTGTTTGCACGCAGAAAGACTGCAAACAAGCCTTGCTAGCTGTAAGAGTCGCGGTTGAAGGTTTTGGGTGCTGCCAGGGCCCAGGAAGGACCAGGAGGTCGCCCTTGGAGGAGGAGACAGAAGGTGCGCTCAGCAACACAGAGAGCCCACACAAAAGCAGGCAGCACCCACAGAAGCACCTGAACATGTGTTCAGAACATCTGAGCACAGCAGTCATCTCACCACAACAAAAGAGGGTCCCACGAAGTCAGAGTTCAACTCAGCGAGTTGGGCAGTGCAGGACGGAGTGCTGGGTGCCTGAGCTGTGCTGTGCAGGAAGGAAGTCTTGCAAAAGTACACAGAAGCCCTAGCAGCTGCAGTTCACGCAGTACACAGGATTACTGTCTGGCGTGGGGAGGCAAGGACTCACCTCCACCAAATTTGCACAGAAGGGCCACTGGACTTTCGGGGACACTTGGACCCAGCTCCTGTGTTCCAGGGACCACGCGCGTCAAGATAAGAGGGGACCCAGAGGACCAGTGATGCAGAAGTTTGGTGCCTGCGTTAGCAGAGGGAAGATTCAGTCAACCCACAGGAGATTTCTTCTTGGCTTACAGAGCAGGGTGAAGGCAGACAGCCCTCAGAGCATGCACCACCAGGAAACAGTCGAGAAAGACGGCAGGATGAGGCACTACAATGTTGCTGGTAGTCTTCTTGCTACTTTGTTGCGGTTTTGCAGGTGTCCTGGAGCAGTCAGCGGTCGATCCTTGGCAGAAGTCGAAGAGGGAAGTGCAGAGGAACTCTGGTGAGCTCTTGCATTAGTTATCTGGTGAGAAACCCACAGGAGAGACCCTAAATAGCCCTCAGAGGAGGATTGGCTACCTAACCAGGTAAGAGCCTATCAGGAGGGGTCTCTGACATCACCTGCTGTCACTGGCCACTCAGAGGCCTCCATTGTGCCCTCACACCTCTGCATTCAAGATGTCAGAGGTCTGGGGCACACTGGAGGAGCTCTGGGCACCACCCCCAGGGTGGTGATGGACAGGGGAGTGGTCACTCCCCTTTCCTTTGTCCAGTTTCGCGCCAGAGCAGGGCTGGGGGCTCCCTAAACTGGTGTAGGCTGGCTTATGCAAGGAGGGCACCATCTGTGCCCATGAAAGCATTTCCAGAGGCTAGGAGAGGCTACTCCTCCCAGGCCCTTAACACCTATTTACAAAGGCAGAGGGTGTAACACCCTCTCTCAGAGGAAATCCTTTGTTCTGCCTTCCTGGGACTGGGCTGCCCGGGCCCCAGGGGGGCAGAACCCTGTCTGAGGGTTGGCAGCAGCGGTAGCGGCAGAGAAAACCCCAGAGAGCTAGTTTGGCAGCACCCGGGGTCCATGCTGGATCCCCGGGGATGCATGGAATTGTCCCCCCAATATCAGAATGGTATTGGGGTGACCATTCCATGATCCTAGACATGTTACATGGCCATGTTTGGAGTTACCATTGTGAAGCTACACATAGGTATTGACCTATATGTAGTTCACACGTGTAATGGTGTCCCTGCACTCACAAAGTCCGGGGAAATTACCCTGAACAATGTGGGGGCACCTTGACTAGTGCCAGGGTGCCCTCACACTAAGTAACTTTGCACCTAACCTTCACTAAGTGAGGGTTAGACATATAGGTGACTTATAAGTTACTTAAGTGCAGTGTAAAAATAGCTGTGAAATAATGTGGACATTATTTCACTCAGGCTGCAGTGGCAGTCCTGTGTAAGAATTGTCTGAGCTCCCTATAGGTGGCAAAAGAAATGCTGCAGCCCATAGGGATCTCCTGGAACCCCAATACCCTGGCTACCTAGGTACCATTTACTAGGGAATTATAAGGGTGTCCCAGTGTGCCAATGAGAATTGGTAAAATTAGTCACTAGCCTGCAGTGACAATTTTAAAAGCAGAGAGAGCATAAACACTGAGGTTCTGGTTAGCAGAGCCTCAGTGATATAGTTAAGCACCACACAGGGAACACATACAGGGCACCATTTATGAGCACTGGGGTCCTGGCTAGCAGGATCCCAGTGCCACATGCAAAAACAAACATACATATAAGTAAAAAATGGGGGTAACATGCCAGGCAAGATGGTACTTTCCTACACAACCCCCACCCACCCAAACGAGGGACAATAAGGCTTACCTTGCCCAGATGAGTCTTCAGTATCTAAGTGGAAATATCTGGAGAGTCCATCTGCATTGGAGTGGGTACTCCCAGGTCTATGCTCCACTGTATAGGCCATTCCCTGTAGGGAGATGGACCACCTCAACAATTTAGGGTTTTCACCTTTCATTTGTTTTAGCCAAAGTAGAGGTTTGTGGTTTGTCTGAACAATAAAGTGACCAAACAGGTATGGTCTCAACTTTTTCAGTGCCCAGACCACAGCAAAGGCCTCCCTCTCTATGGTAGACGAACGCTTTTCTCCAGGTGTAGTAAGTTGGCTCTGTATATACTATTTCAAAGTAAGAAATAGTGTGCACAGAGTCCAAGGGTTCCCCTTAGAGGTAAGATAGTGTCAAAAAGAGATAATTCTAATACTCTATTTTGTGGTAGTGTGGTCGAGCAGTAGGCTTATCAGAGGGTAGTGTTAAGCATTTGTTGTACACACACAGGCAATAAATGAGGAACACACACTCAAAGACTTAACTACAGGCCAATAGGTTTTTATATAGAAAAATATATTTTCTTAGTTTATTTTAAGAACCACAGGTTCCAGGTTTACAAGTAATACTTCAAATGAAAGGCATTTCATTCAGGTATTCTAGGAACTTTGAATAATCACAATAGCAAGTACAGTTTTGACAAAAATGTCAATAAGCTATTTTAAAAGTGGACACAGTGCAAAAATCAACAGTTCCTGGGGGAGGTAAGTATTTGTTAAGTTCACAGGTAAGTAAAACACAGGGTTCAAAGTTGGGTCCAAAGTAGCCCACCGTTGGGGGTTCAAGGCAACCCCAAAGTTAGCACACCAGCAGCTCAGGGCCGGTCAGGTGCAGAGGTCAAAGTGGTGCCCAAAACACATAGGCTTCAATGGAAACAGGGGTGCCCCGGTTCCAGTCTGCCAGCAGGTAAGTACCCGCGTCCTCGGAGAGCAGACCAGGGGGGTTTTATAGGGCACCGGGGGGACACAAGCAGGCACAGAAAGTACACCCTCAGCGGCACGGGGCGGCCGGGTGCAGAGTGCAAATAGGTGTCGGGTTTCAGATAGGAATCAATGGGGAGACCCGGGGGTCTCTTCAACGATGCAGGCAGGCACAGGGGGGGCTCCTCGGGGTAGCCACCACCGGGGCTAGGCAGAGGGTCGTCTGGGGGTCGCTCCTGCACTGGAGTTCGGTTCCTTCAGGTCCTGGGGGCTGCAGGTGTAGTGCTGGTTGCAGGCGTTGGGTTCCTTGTTCCAGGCAGTCGCGGTCAGGGGGAGCCTCTGGATTTCCTCTGCAGGCGTCGCTGTGGGGGCTCAGAAGGGTCAACTCTGGCTACCACGGGCTTGCGGTCGCTGGGGAGTCCTCCCTGTAGTGTTAGTTTCCCGCAGGTCGAGCCGGGGGCGTCGGGTGCAGAGGGGAAAGTTTCACGCTTCCGGCGGGAAACGTGGGGTTTTTAAAGTTGCTTCTTTGTTGCAGAAAGTTGCAGTTTCTTGAACAGGGCTGCTGTTCTTGGGAGCTTCTTGGTCCTTTAGATGCAGGGCAGTCCTCTGAGGCTTCAGAGGCCGCTGGTCCCTGTTGGATGCGTCGCTGTTGCAGTTTTCGTCGAAGTAGGGAGACAGGCCGGTGGGGCTGGGGCCAAATCAGTTGTCGTCTCCGTCTTCACTACAGGGCTTCAGGTCAGCAGTCCTTCTTCTTCTTTAGGTTGCAGGAATCTATCTTCCTCGGTTCTGGGAGCCCCTAAATACTGAATTTAGGGGTGTGTTTAGGTCTGGGAGGGCAGTAGCCAATGGCTACTGTCCCTGAGGGTGGCTACACCCTCTTTGTGCCTTCTCCCTGTGGGGAGGGGGCACATCCCTAATCCTATTGGGGGAATCCTCCTTCTACAAGATGGAGGATTTCTAAAAGTAAGTCACCTCAGCTCTGGACACCTTAGGGGCTGTCCTGACTGAGGGGTGACTCCTCTTTGTTTTTCTCATTATCTCCTCCAGCCTTGCCTCCAAAAGTGGGGGCAGTGGCCAGAGGGGCGGGCATCTCCACTAGCTGAGATGCCCTGTGGCGCTGTAACAAAGGGGGTGAGCCTTTGAGGCTCACTGCCAGGTGTTACAGTTGCTGCAGGGGAGGTGAGAAGCACCTCTACCCAGTATAGGCTTTGTTCCTGGCCACAGAGTGACAAAGGCACTCTCCCCATGTCGCGCAGCGGTGGCCCGCAGCGTCTCCCGGCCGGGCCTCAGGGGAAGCTGCGCCCGTGTTAGGGGTCGCGGGCCCTGGCGTCCCTTTTCTCCGGTCGCGTGCTGTTCTTCTGATGCGGCGGGGCCTGCGGCCCAGGAGTGGGCGTCAGTCCTCGCCGCACGCGACGCGGGTGTTGACGTGGGGTGTCTGCGCCCCCCCCAGCATCACACTTACCGGGGGCACCGTTTCAGGGCCTTCCTTTCCTCCTTCATGATTCCTGGAGCCATGCCTTCTCCTTCCCAGAACACCTTGCACCTCCTTTTTCCCTGCATGCATCTGTTCCCTTTTTTACTATGGTGCCTTTTCCTATCTATTGCCAATACCAGCCCAGCAGTATAATCCTGGAAAAGTTGCAACTTTTGAATCAAACACTTATGAAGATCTAGCTAGAGTTGAAATACTACATGAATGCTATCTATTGCTATAGTCCCTTCTCAATCCAAAATGGTGGTGTTACTTCTTCCTGTCTATCACTTCCTGTCTAGGGGTATATAAGGGGAATCATTTCTTCTTGTCATTGCGTTGCAACACTTCTGCTGTGGTGGTCACGCTCCGGCTGGTCTTCGCTTGGACTCCAGTTGTTCCTGTTTTTTCCTCTGCTTTCCAGTATTTCCAGACTCCTGAGTGCTAATTACTTGTGTCCTCCTTCTGTTCCAGGGAGTTCCTGTTGGAGGTTTTTTCCCCTTGGGGTATTCCTCTGGGACTCCTTCTGGAGGGCACGGACTGTGGTGGCGTACTATTGTCAACAGCACCGTGGCTACCGGAAGGGGTCGCCCCTACCTCGGTCAGAGCAGGACTTGCAGGAACCGGGGCCGCACACCATCCCTCTCCGATACAGACGGTAAGCCCAGGGTGAATCGTGACAGATTGCAACGCCCAAAACTTCAGTCGTGGTCCAGAACCATGGAGAATCCCGTGATGAGTATGGAACCAACAAGCCAAATGTTGCTCTTGACTATCCAACAACAAGCCCAAGAACTCCAACAGCTACGAACCGAAAATACGGCTTTCCGACAAGCCCTAGCCTCTAGGGCCACTGATGTCCTTACTATCTCTGCAACCACACCACGCTTCTCTGGGGATCCTAACAAATTGCGAGAATTCCTAGATGCTTTGACAGTCTACTTCGCATTCCGTCCTTCACAGTTCATGCAAGATAAAACTAAGGTTGGATATTTGATCAGCGCTCTATCTGGTCCGGCCTTAGCCTGGGCAACCCCCTTGGTGACAGGCAATGATTATCGCTGCCTTTAAACAAATGTTTGAGCGTCCTGGACTTGAATCCTCGGCAGAAGAAGCTCTATGCGATATTCAACAAGGAAGTCAGGATGTTCTACAATACATCACATGGTTTAGACAATTGGCAGCTGAAACCTCTTGGGTGGAGCGTACCTTGGTGACCATTTTTCGAAGGGCCCTTTGGGATGAAATCAAAGATGACCTAGTGCACTCCGCCAGAGTGGAGAATCTCAAGGATTTAATGGATTTGACACTTGCGATAGATAATATTGTCTAAATGAGCGAAGAATGGAGAAGAAAAAGAATCGTATACCATCACACTCAGTGACCTCCCGCACCATTCTTCATCATTCCGAGGAGACTCGTTCTGAACCTAAAGGGCCTACTGATGAGAACCTATGCAAATAGATATGGCGCGTGGGCCATTATCAACTAGTGAGCGTGAAAACAGGCGACGGAAAGGACTTTGCCTTTACTGTGGTGCTTCTGGACTAACCAATGCTCCCTCCATCTTTCAGAGATTTATGGACGCTATTTTTTCTGATCTCCTACACTAGACAGTGGTCGTTTATCTGGATGACATTCTGATATTCTCTGTTCACCCAGAACAACACACTAAACATGTACTCCAAGTATCAGAAAGGCTTAGACAACATCATCTATTCTGCAAGCCAGAAAAATGTGAATTTGATCAAACTGAAGTAAAATACTTGGGGTATTGCATCAATCAAGTAGGTGTTGCCATGGATTCAGACAAGATCCAAGCCATTCTGGATTGGCCACCCTCCTCCTCCATCAAGGAAACTCCGTGTTTTTTAGGATTGGCCAATTTCTATTGTCAGTTTATAGACGACTTTGCCCAGCGAACCAGTTATATTACGCAAACCCTTAAGAAAGTAAGTCTATGGAAGGGTTTTTGTTGGACCAAAGACGCAGAATCCGCATTTCAAGAGTTAAAACATGCCTTCATTCAAGCACCCATTCTACGGCATCCAGACACCACCAAACAGTTCATTGTTGTTAGAGACACCTCAGAAAGAGCAATCGAGGCTGCCTTCTACAAAAACAAGATGATGATGGGTTAGAGCACCCCGTATTCTACCTTTCACACGTACTATCTGACTCTGAACTTAACTATTCAGTTTTAGAATGAGAACTACTCGCCTTGAAGACAGCTTGCACTGAATGGAGACACTTTCTTATGGTATCGAAAGAACCTTTTGAGGCACGGACAGATCATCAGAATTTACAGTGTGTGAGAAACTTTCAATGCCAAAATAGCCGGCAGGCTCGATGGGCTTTATTTTTTAGTCAATATGATTTCTAACTCACATATATCCCTGGTTCCCAAAATATTTTGGCAGATGCCCTGCCGCTACCCTGTGTGTAGTGATTCTCCTGTACAAAACCTATTTGAAAATAATAGGATCATTGGGTTGGTACAATCATTCCTTGACAAAGTGAAAACTGAATATTCCAACCTTGAAACAACTGAGATGAACAATTTACGACCACAGCTCCATAAAGATCAGGATTACTACTATCATAAAAAGGCTTTGTTCCTACCTACTAAAATAATTGGTTTACTTCAAATGGAGTTCGTGTTTGACAGACTCCCAGACCATATACTCTTTGTGGCTACTCTGCACTTACAATGTCTAAGGTTTGGCTTAGACACTGTAGGAGCATAGTGCTCATGCTCATATGCCCTTACCTGTGGTATAGTGCACCCTGCCTTAGGGCTGTAAGGCCTGCTAGAGGGGTGACTCACCTATGCCACAGGCAGTGTGAGGTTGGCATGGCACTCTGAGGGGAGTGCCATGTCGACTTAGTCATTTTCTCCCATGGTGGCATAATACATGCTGCAGCCCTTAGAGACCTTCCCTGGCATCAGGGCCCTTGGTACCAGGGGTACCAGTTACAAGTGACTTACCTGGGTGCCAGGGTTGTGCCAATTGTGGAGACAAAGGTACAGTTTAGGGAAGGATCACTGGTGCTGGGGCCTGGTTAGCAGAGTCCCAGTACACTTTCAAATCATACCTTGGCATCAGCAAAGGCAAAACGTCAGGGGGTAACCATGCCAAGGAGGCATTTCCTTACACTAGGGGTCAACCTTCTGCTGATAAAAGCAGCAGGTTGATCCTGGCCCTCAGTATTAAGCTGTGATAGCACTGCCCCAACCCCCAATTGAGAAGCATCAGTCTGGACTATGAACATTTTGGAGTAGCAATGGCTTTTTAGGACAGGTGCAGAGCACATGGCCTGTTTGAGCTCATCAAAAGCTTTTTGACAGCTAACTGTCCACAATACCTTTTTAGGCATCTTTTTACTAGTGAGGTCATTAAGAGGGGTTGCAATGGAGTCATAATTTCTTAATAAACCTCTTATAGTACCCTGTGAGGCCTAAAAAGGCCCTCACCTGGGGTTGAGTTGTAGGGGGAGCCCATTCCATAATGGTCTGGATCTTCCCCTGCAGTGGTGCAATCTGTTCCCCACCTACCAGGTGTCCCAGATAAATCACTTTCCCCTGCCCCATCTGGTATTTTGAGGCCTTGATAGTGAGACCTGCCTTTTGCAGGGCTTCCAAAACTTTACACAGGTGGACCAGATGATCATCCCAGGTGGATCTAAAGACATCTATATCATCTAGATATGCTGCACTAAAAGCTTCTAACCCTTGCAGGTCTGTGTTCACCAACCTTTGAAAAGTGGCAGGTGCATTCTTCAGACCAAAGGGCATCACAGTGAATTGATAGTGCCCTCCAATGGTTGAAAATGCAGTCTTGGGTTTAGCATCTTCTGATAATTTAATCTGACAATATCCTGCAGTTAAATCAAAAGTGCTTAGATACTTGGCAGAAGCCTGTGTATCTATCAGCTCATCTGCCCTTGGTATAGGGTGAGCGTCTGTCTTGGTTACTTGGTTGAGCCCTCTATAGTCAACACAAAACCTCATCTCTCTTTTACCATCCTTACTGTGAGGTTTCGGGACAAGCACTACTGGGCTAGCCCATGGGCTTTCTGAAGGCTCAATCACTCCTGTCTAACATTTTCTGAACCTCTTGTTTAATGCAGTCCCTGACATGGTCAGGCTGCCTATAAATCTTACTATTGACAGGTAAACTGTCTCCAGTATTGATCGTATGCTCACACCAAGTAGTGGTACCTGGTATTAGTGAGAAGAGTTTAGAAAACTTACTTAAAAGATTTACACAGTTATCTTTCTGCTCAGCAGTAAGACAATCTTCCAGTACTACTCCCTCCAGTAAGCCATCAGCTTCAGTGGTGGAGAAGAGATCAGGGAGAGGGTCACTCTCTCCTTCCTGTCCCTCATCAGTTACCATGAGCAGGGTGAGGTCAGCCCTGTCATAGTAGGGTTTTAGGCTGTTGACATGGAGCACCCTAAGGGGACTCCTGGCAGTGCCCAGTTCTACCAAGTAGGTAACCTCACCCTTTTTCTCAACAATTAGATGGGGTCCACTCCATTTGTCATGGAGTGCTCTTGGGGCCACAGGCTCCAATACCCACACCTTCTGCCCTGGGTGCTACTGGGTCAGGATAGCCCTCTGGTCCTGCCATTGCTTTTGCAGCTCCTGGCTGGCCTGAAGGTTTCTACTGGCCTTTTTCATGTACTCAGCCATTCTTGATCTTAGACCAAGTACATAATCCACAATGTCTTGTTTAGGAGCTTTTAAAGGTTGTTCCCAACCCTCCTTAACAGGTGCAAGGGGACCTCTCACAGGGTGCCCAAAGAGGAGTTCAAAGGGGGTAAAGGCCACTCCTTTTTGGGGTACCTCCCTATAAGCAAAAAAGAGGCAAGGTAACAGGACATCCCATCTCCTTCTGAGTTTTTCAGGGAGTCCCATTATCATACCTCTGAGGGTTTTATTAAACCTCTCAACCATACCATTTGTTTGTGGATGATAAGGGGTAGTGAACTTGTATGTTACACCACACTCCTTCCACATTGCTTTGAGGTATGCAGACATGAAGTTACTACCTCTGTCTGACACCACTTCCTTAGGGAAACCCACCCTGGAAAAGATTCACAGGAGGGCCTTTGCCACTGCAGGAGCTGTAGTAGTCCTTAAGGGGATGGCTTCAGGATACCTAGTGGCATGGTCCACTACCACAAGGATAAACCTATTGCCTGAAGCTGTTGGAGGGTCAAGGGGGCCAACTATGTCAACCCCTACCCTTTCAAAGGGTACCCCAACCACAGGAAGTGGAATTAAGGGGGCCTTTGGAGTGCCACCAGTCTTGCCACTGGCTTGGCAGGTCATACAAGAGTGACAAAACTCTTTGGTGTCTCTGACATATGAGGCCAGTGAAACAGGGGAACAAGTCTGACCCAAGTCTTACTTTGCCCAAATGCCCAGGCAAAGGAATGTCATGTGCCAAGGTAAGAAGAAACTCTGTTTTGCAAAGGGGTGACCAATCTCCTGGCAGCTCCAGGTTTAGGGTCCCTTGATTCAGTATACATGAGGTTGCCTTCCCAATACACCTTCTGGCTATCATTGACATTCCCATTCTGTTGTTTGACAGCTTGCTGTCCTAAACCCTCTAGTGTGGGACAGGTCTGCTGTGCCACACTCAGCTCTTCCCTAGCAGGCCCCCGCACCCAAAAGCTCAGCAGTGTCTGCTGCCAGCTCATCTGGTGTAGGTTCTGCACAGGGAGAGGATTCCTCTTCCTCAAAAGAGGAATCTTCTGGTGAGGGATGTATGAAAGTACCATCTTGCCTGGCATGTTACCCCCATTTTCACTGTATGTTATGTTTCTTTTTGCCCATGTGTCACTGGGATCCTGCTAGGCAGGACCCCAGTGCTCATAACGTATGCCGTGTATGTGTTCCCTGTGTGGTGCCTAACTGTATCACTGAGGCTTTGCTAACCAGGACCTCAGTGTTATGCTCTCTCTGCTTTCTAAAATTGTCACTGCAGGCTACTGACTAATTTTACCAATTCTCATTGGCACACTGGTACACCCATATAATTCCCTTGTATATGGTACTGAGGTACAGAGGGTATTGGGGTTCCAGGAGATCCATATGGGCTGCAGCATTTCTTTTGCCACCCATAGGGAGCTCAGAAAATTCTTACACAGGACTGCCACTGCAGCCTGAGTGAAATAACGTCCACGTTATTTCACAGCCATTTTTCACTGCACATAAGTAACTTATAAGTCACCTATATGTCTAACCCTCACTTGGTGAAGGTTAGGTGCCAAGTTACTTAGGCCCTCATTACAACTTTGACGGGCGGCGGAGGCCGCCCGCCAAAGTTGCGCCGCAGGAATACCGCACCGCGGTCTGAAGACCGCGGCCGGCATTCTGAGTTTCCCGCTGGGCGGGCGCGCGGCCGCCTTAAGGCCGCCCGCCAGCCCAGCGGGAAACAACCTTCCCATGAGGACGCCGGCTCGGAATCGAGCCGGCGGAGTGGGAAGGTGCGACGGGTGCAGTGGCACCCGTCGCGTATTTCACTGTCTGCAATGCAGACAGTGAAATACAAAGTGGGGCCCTCTTACGGGGGCCCCTGCAGTGCCCATGCCATTGGCATGGGCACTGCAGGGGCCCCCAGGGGCCCCGTGACACCCCCTACCGCCATCCTGTTCCTGGCGGGCGAACCGCCAGGAACAGGATGGCGGTAGGGGGTGTCAGAATCCCCTCGGCGGCGCAGCGAGCTGCGCCGCCTTGGAGGATTCAAAGGGGCAGCGGGAAACTGGCGGGAGACCGCCAGTTTCCCCTTTCTGACCGCGGCCAAACTGCCGCGGTCAGAATGCCCTGCGGGGCACCGCCGGCCTGTCGGCGGTGCCTCCGCGTCCAGCGGCCCTGGCAGTTACAAACCGCCAGGGTCGTAATGAGGGCCTTAGTGTGTGGGCATCCTGGCACTAGCCAAGGTGCCCCCACATCGTTCAGGGCAAATGCCCCGAACTTTATGAGTGCCTATAGTACCTATGTGTAGCGTCACAATGGTAACTCCAAACATGGTAACTCCAAACATGGCCATGTAACATGTCTAAGATCATGGAATTGTCACCCCAATACCATTCTGGTATTGGGGGGACAATTCCATGATCCCCTGGGTCTCTAGCATAGAACCCGGGTACTGCCAAACTGCCTTTCCGGGGTTTCCACTGCAGCTGCTGCTGTTGCCAACCCCTCAGACAGGTTTCTGCCCCCCTGGGGCCTGGGCAGCCCAGTCCCAGGAAGGCGGAACAAAGTATTTCCTCTGAGAGAGGATGTTACACCCTCTCCCTTTAGAAATAGGTGTGAAGGGCTGGGAGGAGTAGCCTCCCCCAGCCACTGGAAATGCTTTGATGGGCACAGATGGTGCCAATCTCTGCATAAGCCAGTCTACACCGGTTCAGGGATCCCACATCCCTGCTCTGGCGCGAAACTGGACAAAGGAAAGGGGAGTGACCACTCCCCTGACCAGTACCTCCCAGGGGAGGTGCCCAGAGCTCCTCCAGTGTGTCCCAGACCTCTGTCATCTTGGATTCAGAGGTGTTGGGGCACAATGGACTGCTCTGAGTGGCCAGTGCCAGCAGGTGACGTCAGAGAACCCTCCTGATAGATGCTTACCTCTTTCAGTAGCCAAGCCTCCTTTCTTAGTAGCCAAACCTCCCTTTCTGGCTATTTAGGGTCTCTTCTCTGGGGTATTCCTCAGATAACGAATGCAGGAGCTCAGCAGAGTTCCTCTGCACTTTCCTCTTCGACTTCTGCCAAGGATCGACCGCTGACTGCTCCAGGACGCCTGCATAACCGCAACAAAGGAGCAAGACGACTACCAGCAACATTGTGGCGCCTCATCCTGCCGGCTTTCTCGACTGTTTCCTGGTGGTGCATGCTCTGAGGGCTGTCTGCCTTCACCCCGCACTGGAAGCCAAGAAGAAATCTCCCGTGGTTTGACGGAATCTTCCCCCAGCCAACGCAGGCACCAAACTTCTGCATCACCAGTCCTCTGGGTACCCTCTCATCTTAACGAGAGTGGCCCCTGGAACACAGGAGATGGGTCTAAGTGTGTCCCACAGTCCAGTGGCCCTTCTGTCCAAATTTGGTGGAGGTAAGTCATTGCCTTCCCATGCCAGACAGCAAACCTGTGTACTACGTGATTTGCAGCTGCTCGGGCCTCTGTGCACTTTTGCAAGACTTCCTTCATACACAGCTAGCCGAGGTCCCCAGCATTCTGTCCTGCATTGCCCAACTCACTGAGTTGGACTCCGACTTCGTGGGACCCTCCCTTGTTGTTCTGAGTCGACCGTCGTGCTCAGATCTTCTGAATGCCTGTTCAGGTACTTCTGCGGGTGCTACCTGCTTCTGCATGGGCTCTCCGTGTTGCTGAGCACCCCCTCTGTCTCCTCCTCCAAGGGGCGACACCCTGGTCCTTCCTGGGCCCTGGCAGCACCCAAAATCCTCAATCGCGACTCTTGCAGCTAGCAAGGCTTGTTTGCAGTCTTTCTGCGTGGAAACAACTCTGCATCCTCCAGCACTCCATGGGACATCTTCTGACCAATGGAGAAGTTCCTGGCACCTTCCGTCATTGCAGAATCTTCGGTTTCTTCCACCCGGAGGCAGCCCTTTTGCCCCTTCATCTGGGGTTTAGTGGGCTCCTGCCCCCCCGTACACTTGAGTGACTCTTGGGCTTGGTCCCCTACCTTTACAGGTCCCCAGGTCCAGAAATCCGTCTTCAGTGCTTTGCAGTCAGTTGTTGTCCTTGCAGAATCCCCTATCTTGACTTTATTGTCTTTCTGGGGTAGTAGGGTAACTTTACTCCTACTTTTCATTTTGGACACCCTTATTGTTTTCTCACAGTCCCAGCGACTCTCTACAACCTCCTATAGGCCTGGGGTCCATTTGTGGTCCGCATTTCACTTTTGGAGTATATGGTTTGTGTTGCCCCTAGACCTATTGTCTCCTATTGCATTCTATTGTGTTCTACAGTGTTTGCACTACTTTTCCAACTGTTTACTTACCTGATTTTGGTTTGTGTGTATATTTTGTGTGTATTACTGACCTCCTAAGGGAGTATATCCTCTGAGATACTTTTGGCATATTGTCACTAAAATAAAGTACCTTTATTTTTAGTAACTCTGAGTATTGTGTTTCTTATGATATAGTGCTATATGATATAAGTGGTATAGTAGGAGCTTTGCATGTCTCCTAGTTCAGCCTAAGCTGCTCTGCTATAGCTACCTTCTATCAGCCTAAGCTGATAGAAACACCTCTTCTACACTAATAAGGGATAACTGGACCTGGCACAAGGTGTAAGTCCCCCTTGGTACCCACTACAAGCCAGGCCAGCCTCCTACAACAGGTGGTGGCAGCTGCGGGGTTTGAGCCCCTGCATCCTCCTCAGGAGGTGTTGGGGTACCTCCACACTGGCAGTATTACAATCATCCATACAGGCATAGCCAGGTGCGGGGTCTGAGCCCCTGTAGCCTGCTCAGGAGGGGTTGGGGAGCCCCACGCAGGCAGGATTACAGTCATCCACACAGGCGTGGGCAGCTGTGGGGTCTGAGCCCCTGCAGCCTGCTCAGGAGGGGTTGGGGAGCCCCACGCAGGCAGGATTACAGTCATCCACACAGGCGTGGGCAGCTGCACCCACTTCCAAAGCCGGGCCCTCTCAGGGCCCTGGAATTACGACGTTGAAGCAGGCACTGAGCAGCTCTCTAACGAGACGTGCCTTTAGGGAGAGGAGTGGCAGGGAAGGACGTGGCTGCGGCCGTGAGCCTGGGACACCATCAGACGGGCCACGAGAACCGCCAGCCACATAAGGACTGAGATGGGCAAGACGGAACCCGCAAAATACGCTTTTTTGGATGAACAGTTCAAGCCTAAATTAAGCGCCTTTGTACAAACTGCCGATGTGTACTCTTTTTAATTAGAAGTATGTTATTTTGACAGTTTTATATAGCGCTGAGAAACCCAAGGCTATTACAGTACTTCACATCAGTCAGCCATACTTTTTGACTCCCAATTGTTGTTTATATACTGTGCAAAATATGGAGCAAAAGTTGCATTGCTATACACCAAAAGGCTGCCATGCATACAAGAAACCAGTACAGCCTGCGCCCACCTCTTTTTCGAGGAGGGTACATTATGTGACAAATGATAGTAGGCATATCACTCATTCCATACTAGTAGCTATAAGATAATGTAAGACCCCAGGTGATGAGAGGAATGATAGGCACTGGGGATCACTCAGGGCCCCCCTCCAACCCATCCTTCTTTTGCTCACCATGTCACCCAGTTTGGCCCTGCACCAGCAGGAACAGTGAGTCCGACCCTCCAGGGCAGGTCCTCCTTGAACTGGAACATTACCCGGGGTCCTGCTCCACAAGGGGTGCGAGGATGCGCCTCTATTTGTACTGAGCAAACTATCATGGCTGCTCTGTGGATAGCCCCCCCACTTCATGTCGGTAGTTCCGCTAAATATCGGTAATACTCGCCCTTGGGACTGGTGTTCATTTAGTCACAGCTCTTCCACTCTGCTGCTTTCAGCCACCAGGTCTGTCCTCCTGAAGGGTTCAGCCTTACATCCCCACCTGGCCCTCACATCCGGCAGATCACAGCCTCTCCTCTGATGCTCAGTGCATTCCTCACACCCGGCAGATCACAGCCTCTCCTCTGATGCGCAGTGCATTCCTCACAGCTGGCAGATCACAGCCTCTCCTCTGATGCGCAGTGCATCCCTCACATCCCTCTGATGCGCAGTGCATTCCTCACATCCGGCAGATCACAGCCTCTCCTCTGATGCTCAGTGCATTCCTCGCATCCGGCAGATCACAGGCTCTCCTCTGATGCGCAGTGCATCCCTCGCAGCCGGCAGATCACAGCCTCTCCTCTGATGCTCAGCGCATCCCTCACATCCGGCAGATCACAGCCTCTCCTCTGATGCTCAGCGCATCCCTGACATCCGGCAGATCACAGCCTCTCCTCTGATGCGCAGTGCATCCCTCACATCCCTCTGATGCGCAGTGCATTCCTCACATCTGGCAGATCACAGCCTCTCCTCTGATGCTCAGTGCATTCCTCACAGCCGGCAGATCACAGCCTCTCCTCTGATGCGCAGCGCATCCCTCACATCCGGCTGCAGCGCATCCCTCACATCCGGCAGATCACAGCCTCTCCTCTGATGCGCAGTGCATTCCTCACAGCCGGCAGATCACAGCCTCTCCTCTGATGCGCAGTGCATCCCTCACATCCCTCTGATGCTCAGTGCATCCCTCACATCCGGCAGATCACAGCCTCTCCTCTGATGCTCAGCGCATCCCTCACAGCCGGCAGATCACAGCCTCTCCTCTGATGCGCAGTGCATTCCTCACAGCCGGCAGATCACAGCCTCTCCTCTGATGCGCAGTGCATCCCTCACATCCCTCTGATGCTCAGTGCATCCCTCACATCCGGCAGATCACAGCCTCTCCTCTGATGCTCAGCGCATCCCTCACAGCCGGCAGATCACAGCCTCTCCTCTGATGCTCAGCGCATCCCTCACAGCCGGCAGATCACAGCCTCTCCTCTGATGCTCAGCGCATTCCTCACAGCCGGCAGATCACAGCCTCTCCTCTGATGCTCAGTGCATCCCTCACATCCGGCAGATCACAGGCTCTCCTCTGATACGCAGCGCATCCCTCACAGCCGGCAGATCACAGCCTCTCCTCTGATGCTCAGTGCATCCCTCACATCCGGCAGATCACAGCCTCTCCTCTGATGCGCAGTGCATTCCTCACAGCCGGCAGATCACAGCCTCTCCTCTGATGCGCAGTGCATCCCTCACATCCCTCTGATGCGCAGTGCATTCCACACATCCGGCAGATCACAGCCTCTCCTCTGATGCTCAGTGCATTCCTAGCATCCGGCAGATCACAGGCTCTCCTCTGATGCGCAGTGCATCCCTCGCAGCCGGCAGATCACAGCCTCTCCTCTGATGCGCAGCGCATCCCTCGCATCCGGCAGATCACAGCCTCTCCTCTGATGCGCAGCGCATCCCTCGCATCCGGCAGATCACAGCCTCTCCTCTGATGCGCAGCGCATCCCTCGCATCCGGCAGATCACAGCCTCTCCTCTGATGCGCAGCGCATCCCTCGCATCCGGCAGATCACAGCCTCTCCTCTGATGCGCAGCGCATCCCTCGCATCCGGCAGATCACAGCCTCTCCTCTGATGCGCAGCGCATTCCTCGCAGCCGGCAGATCACAGCCTCTCCTCTGATGCGCAGCGCATCCCTCGCAGCCGGCAGATCACAGCCTCTCCTCTGATGCGCAGCGCATCCCTCACATCCGGCAGATCACAGCCTCTCCTCTGATGCGCAGCGCATCCCTCACAGCCGGCAGATCACAGCCTCTCCTCTGATGCGCAGCGCATCCCTCACAGCCGGCAGATCACAGCCTCTCCTCTGATGCGCAGCGCATCCCTCACAGCCGGCAGATCACAGCCTCTCCTCTGATGCTCAGCGCATCCCTCACAGCCGGCAGATCACAGCCTCTCCTCTGATGCTCAGCGCATCCCTCACAGCCGGCAGATCACAGCCTCTCCTCTGATGCTCAGCGCATCCCTCACAGCCGGCAGATCACAGCCTCTCCTCTGATGCGCAGTGCATCCCTCACAGCCGGCAGATCACAGCCTCTCCTCTGATGCTCAGTGCATTCCTCACAGCCGGCAGATCACAGCCTCTCCTCTGATGCGCAGTGCATCCCTCACATCCCTCTGATGCGCAGTGCATTCCTCACATCCGGCAGATCACAGCCTCTCCTCTGATGCTCAGTGCATTCCTCGCATCCGGCAGATCACAGGCTCTCCTCTGATGCGCAGTGCATCCCTCGCAGCCGGCAGATCACAGCCTCTCCTCTGATGCGCAGCGCATCCCTCACATCCGGCAGATCACAGCCTCTCCTCTGATGCTCAGCGCATCCCTGACATCCGGCAGATCACAGCCTCTCCTCTGATGCGCAGTGCATCCCTCACATCCCTCTGATGCGCAGCGCATCCCTCACATCCGACATGTTCACAGCCTCTCCTCTGATGCTCAGCGCATCCCTCACATCCGGCAGATCACAGCCTCTCCTCTGATGCGCAGTGCATCCCTCACATCCCTCTGATGCGCAGTGCATTCCTCACATCCGGCAGATCACAGCCTCTCCTCTGATGCTCAGTGCATTCCTCGCATCCGGCAGATCACAGGCTCTCCTCTGATGCGCAGTGCATCCCTCGCAGCCGGCAGATCACAGCCTCTCCTCTGATGCGCAGCGCATCCCTCACATCCGGCAGATCACAGCCTCTCCTCTGATGCTCAGCGCATCCCTGACATCCGGCAGATCACAGCCTCTCCTCTGATGCGCAGTGCATCCCTCACATCCCTCTGATGCGCAGTGCATTCCTCACATCTGGCAGATCACAGCCTCTCCTCTGATGCTCAGTGCATTCCTCGCATCCGGCAGATCACAGGCTCTCATCTGATGCTCAGTGCATCCCTCACATCCGGCAGATCACAGCCTCTCCTCTGATGCTCAGTGCATTCCTCACAGCCGGCAGATCACAGCCTCTCCTCTGATGCGCAGTGCATTCCTCACAGCCTCTCCTCTGATGCGCAGTGCATCCCTCACATCCGGCAGATCACAGCCTCTCCTCTGATGCTCAGCGCATCCCTCGCATCCGGCAGATCACAGCCTCTCCTCTGATGCTCAGCGCATCCCTCGCATCCGGCAGATCACAGCCTCTCCTCTGATGCGCAGCGCATCCCACGCAGCCGGCAGATCACAGCCTCTCCTCTGATGCGCAGCGCATCCCTCACATCCGGCAGATCACAGCCTCTCCGCTGATGCGCAGCGCATCCCTCACATCCGGCAGATCACAGCCTCTCCTCTGATGCGCAGCGCATCCCTCGCATCCGGCAGATCACAGCCTCTCCTCTGATGCTCAGCGCATCCCTCGCATCCGGCAGATCACAGCCTCTCCTCTGATGCTCAGTGCATCCCTCGCATCCGGCAGATCACAGCCTCTCCTCTGATGCGCAGTGCATCCCTCACATCCCTCTGATGCGCAGTGCATTCCTCACATCCGGCAGATCACAGCCTCTCCTCTGATGCTCAGTGCATCCCTCACATCCGGCAGATCACAGCCTCTCCTCTGATGCTCAGTGCATCCCTCACATCCGGCAGATCACACCCTCTCCTCTGATGCTCAGTGCATTCCTCACAGCCGGCAGATCACAGGCTCTCCTCTGATGCTCAGTGCATCCCTCACATCCGGCAGATCACAGGCTCTCCTCTGATGCGCAGCGCATCCCTCACAGCCGGCAGATCACAGCCTCTCCTCTGATGCTCAGCGCATCCCTCACATCCGGCAGATCACAGCCTCTCCTCTGATGCTCAGTGCATCCCTCACATCCGGCAGATCACAGCCTCTCCTCTGATGCGCAGTGCATCCCTCACATCCCTCTGATGCTCAGTGCATCCCTCACATCCGGCAGATCACAGCCTCTCCTCTGATGCTCAGTGCATTCCTCACAGCCGGCAGATCACAGCCTCTCCTCTGATGCTCAGTGCATCCCTCACATCCGCCAGATCACAGGCTCTCCTCTGATGCGCAGCGCATCCCTCACAGCCGGCAGATCACAGCCTCTCCTCTGATGCTCAGTGCATCCCTCACATCCGGCAGATCACAGCCTCTCCTCTGATGCGCAGTGCATTCCTCACAGCCGGCAGATCACAGCCTCTCCTCTGATGCGCAGTGCATCCCTCACATCCCTCTGATGCCCAGTGCATTCCTCACATCCGGCAGATCACAGCCTCTCCTCTGATGCGCAGTGCATTCCTCGCATCCGGCAGATCACAGCCTCTCCTCTGATGCGCAGCGCATCCCTCGCAGCCGGCAGATCACAGCCTCTCCTCTGATGCGCAGCGCATCCCTCACATCCGGCAGATCACAGCCTCTCCTCTGATGCTCAGCGCATCCCTCACATCCAGCAGATCACAGCCTCTCCTCTGATGCGCAGCGCATCCCTCACAGCCGGCAGATCACAGCCTCTCCTCTGATGCGCAGCGCATCCCTCACAGCCGGCAGATCACAGCCTCTCCTCTGATGCGCAGCGCATCCCTCACAGCCGGCAGATCACAGCCTCTCCTCTGATGCTCAGCGCATCCCTCACATCCGGCAGATCACAGCCTCTCCTCTGATGCTCAGCGCATCCCTCACATCCGGCAGATCACAGCCTCTCCTCTGATGCTCAGCGCATCCCTCACAGCCGGCAGATCACAGCCTCTCCTCTGATGCTCAGCGCATCCCTCACAGCCGGCAGATCACAGCCTCTCCTCTGATGCTCAGCGCATCCCTCACAGCCGGCAGATGACAGCCTCTCCTCTGATGCTCAGCGCATCCCTCACAGCCGGCAGATCACAGCCTCTCCTCTGATGCGCAGCTCATCCCTCACATCCGGCAGATCACAGCCTCTCCTCTGATGCTCAGTGCATCCCTCACATCCGGCAGATCACAGCCTCTCCTCTGATGCGCAGTGCATCCCTCACATCCCTCTGATGCTCAGTGCATCCCTCACATCCGGCAGATCACAGCCTCTCCTCTGATGCTCAGTGCATTCCTCACAGCCGGCAGATCACAGCCTCTCCTCTGATGCTCAGTGCATCCCTCACATCCGGCAGATCACAGGCTCTCCTCTGATGCGCAGCGCATCCCTCACAGCCGGCAGATCACAGCCTCTCCTCTGATGCTCAGTGCATCCCTCACATCCGGCAGATCACAGCCTCTCCTCTGATGCGCAGTGCATTCCTCACAGCCGGCAGATCACAGCCTCTCCTCTGATGTGCAGTGCATCCCTCACATCCCTCTGATGCGCAGTGCATCCCTCACATCCGGCAGATCACAGCCTCTCCTCTGATGCGCAGCGCATCCCTCACATCCCTCTGATGCTCAGTGCATCCCTCACATCCGGCAGATCACAGCCTCTCCTCTGATGCTCAGTGCATCCCTCACATCCGGCAGATCACAGCCTCTCCTCTGATGCGCAGTGCATCCCTCACATCCCTCTGATGCTCAGTGCATCCCTCACATCCGGCAGATCACAGCCTCTCCTCTGATGCTCAGTGCATTCCTCACAGCCGGCAGATCACAGCCTCTCCTCTGATGCTCAGTGCATCCCTCACATCCGGCAGATCACAGGCTCTCCTCTGATGCGCAGCGCATCCCTCACAGCCGGCAGATCACAGCCTCTCCTCTGATGCTCAGTGCATCCCTCACATCCGGCAGATCACAGCCTCTCCTCTGATGCGCAGTGCATTCCTCACAGCCGGCAGATCACAGCCTCTCCTCTGATGCGCAGTGCATCCCTCACATCCCTCTGATGCGCAGTGCATTCCTCACATCCGGCAGATCACAGCCTCTCCTCTGATGCTCAGTGCATTCCTCGCATCCGGCAGATCACAGGCTCTCCTCTGATGCGCAGTGCATCCCTCGCAGCCGGCAGATCACAGCCTCTCCTCTCATGCGCAGCGCATCCCTCACATCCGGCAGATCACAGCCTCTCCTCTGATGCGCAGCGCATCCCTCACATCCGGCAGATCACAGCCTCTCCTCTGATGCTCAGCGCATCCCTCACATCCGGCAGATCACAGCCTCTCCTCTGATGCTCAGCGCATCCCTCACATCCGGCAGATCACAGCCTCTCCTCTGATGCTCAGCGCATCCCTCACATCCGGCAGATCACAGCCTCTCCTCTGATGCTCAGCGCATCCCTCACAGCCGGCAGATCACAGCCTCTCCTCACAGCCTCTCCTCTGATGCTCAGCGCATCCCTCACATCCGGCAGATCACAGCCTCTCCTCTGATGCTCAGCGCATCCCTCGCAGCCGGCAGATCACAGCCTCTCCTCTGATGCTCAGGGCATCCCTCACATCCGGCAGATCACAGCCCCTCCTCTGATGCTCAGTGCATCCCTCGGAGCCGGCAGATCACAGCCTCTCCTCTGATGCTCAGCGCATCCCTCGCAGCCGGCAGATCACAGGCTCTCCTCTGATGCTCAGTGCATTCCTAACACCTGCACGACTGCAGCCTTCGGTTCCGGACACGTAGAGTCCTAGCCCAGAAGATTTAGGATTCGCCTTCAAGTTCTGGTTCTGGAGGCAGAACCTCGGACTAGAAAGTGTAAATACCCTCAGCCTTTTTTCATTCTTATACTTTTTAAAAGAACCCACCCACCCCCCAAAAGTAAAATGTAACCTTGTGTAACAGACTGAACACCTTTCAGGGCGCGTTGACCTTATTTCAAAATCTCTTGGAAAGATGTGAAGACTTGTTTACGTATCCAAAAGTACCGAAAACTTCCAAGGCTGTTTTTATTTCTGAAACCTAGCATGGAGAGCGCTTTTTCTCAAACAGGCCGTTTCCTCTACTCATTACCCCACATGGCTTGTCCACATGGCTGAGAAGTCCTGTTTGATGACCAAGCAGGAAATCTCACCCAGCATATCTGATGCTTGCTGGCGAGCCAGCGTGAAACACCCAGCTCACGATTCAGCATAGAATGTCCACTTGGCACAGAGTGCCCTTCGTTTAATGGCTCGATGGGGAATGTCCACTTGGCACAGGGTGTCCTAGGTGTAGAGGCTTGTAGGAAAGTACCATCTTGCCTGGCATCTTACCCCCATTTCTCACTGTATATATGTTGTTTTAGTTGTATGTGTCACTGGGACCCTGCCAGCCAGGGCCCCAGTGCTCATAAGTGTGCCTGAATGTGTTACCTGTGTTATGACTAACTGTCTCACTGAGGCTCTGCTATCCAGAACCTCAGTGGTTATGCTCTCTCATTTCTTTCCAAATTGTCACTAACAGGCTAGTGACCAATTTCACCAATTCCCACTGGCATACTGGAACACCCTTATAATTCCCTAATATATGGTACTGAGGTACCCAGGGTATTGGGGTTCCAGGAGATCCCTATGGGCTGCACCATTTCTTTTGCCACCCATAGGGAGCTATGACAATTCTTACACAGGCCTGCCACTGCAGCCTGAGTGAAATAACGTCCACGTTATTTCACAGCCATTTACCACTGCTCTTAAGTAACTTATAAGTCACCTATATGTCTAACCTTTACCTGGTAAAGGTTAGATGCAAAGTTACTTAGTGTGTGGGCACCCTGGCACTAGCCAAGGTGCCCCCACATAGTTCATGGCAAATTCCCCGGACTTTGTGAGTGCGGGGACACCATCACACGCGTGCACTACACATAGGTCACTACCTATGTGTAGCTTCACAATGGTAACTCCGAATATGGCCATGTAACATGTCTAAGATCATGGAATTGCCCCCTCTAGGCCATCCTGGCATTGTTGGCACAATCCCATGATCCCACGGGTCTCTAGCACAGACCCGGGTACTGCCAAACTGCCTTTTCAGGGGTTTCACTGCAGCTGCTGCTGCTGCCAACCCCTCAGACAGGTTTCTGCCCTCCTGGGGTCCAGCCAGGCTTGGCCCAGGAAGGCAGAACAAAGGACTTCCTCAGAGAGAGGGTGTTACACCCTCTCCCTTTGGAAAAAGGTGTTAAGGCAGGGGAGGAGTAGCCACCCCCAGCCTCTGGAAATGCTTTCATGGGCACAGATGGTGCCCATTTCTGCATAAGCCAGTCTACACCGGTTCAGGGACCCCTCAGCCCTGCTCTGGCGCAAAACTGGACAAAGGAAAAGTGAGTGACCACTCCCCTGACCTGCACCTCCCCTGGGAGGTGCCCAGAGCTCCTCCAGTGTGCTCCAGACCTCTGCCATCTTGGAAACAGAGGTGCTGCTGGCACCATGGACTGCTCTGAGTGGCCAGGGCCAGCAGGTGACATCAGAGACTCCTTCTGATAGGCTCCTTCAGGTGTTGCTAGCCTATCCTCTCTCCTAAGTAGCCAAACCCTCTTTTCTGGCTATTTAGGGTCTCTGCTTTGGGGAATTCCTTGGATAACGAATGCAAGAGCTCATCAGAGTTCCTCTGCATCTCTCTCTTTACCTTCTGCCAAGGAATCGACTGCTGACCGTGCTGGAAGCCTGCAAAACTGCAACAAAGTAGCAAAGACGACTACTGCAACTCTGTAACGCTGATCCTGCCACCTTCTCGACTGTTTTCCTGGTGGTGCATGCTGTGGGGGTAGTCTGCCTCCTCTCTGCACTAGAAGCTCCGAAGAAATCTCCCGTGGGTCGACGGAATCGTCCCCCTGCAACCGCAGGCACCAAAGAACTGCATCACCAGTCCCCTGGGTCTCCTCTCAGCACGACGAGCGAGGTCCCTTGAATCCAGCAACTCTGTCCAAGTGACTTTCACAGTCCAGTGACTCTTCAGTCCAAGTTTGGTGGAGGTAAGTCTTTGCTTCCCCACTCCACACTGCATTGCTGGGAACCGTGTCTTTTGCAGCTACTCTGGCCTCTGTGCACTTCCGGCGGAAATCCTTTGTGCACAGCCAAGCCTGGGTCCACGGCACTCTAACCTGCATTGCACGACCTCCTGAGTTGTCCTCCGGCGGCGTGGGACTCTCTTGTGCAACTTCGGGTGAGCACCGTTTCACTCCACTTTGTAGTGCCTGTTCTGGCACTTCTCTGGGTGCTGCTTGCTTCTGAGAGGGCTCCTTGTCTTGCTGGACGCCCCCTCTGTCCCCTCACGCAATTGGTGACATCCTGGTCCCTCCTGGGCCACAGCAGCATCCAAAAACCCTAACCGCACGATTTGCAGCTAGCAAGGCTTGTTTGCAGTCTTTCTTCAGGAAAACACTTCTGCACAACTCTTCACGACGTGGGACATCCATCCTCCAAAGGGGAAGTTTCTAGCCATTGTCGTTCCTGCAGAATCCTCAGCTTCTACTGCCTAGTAGCAGCTTCTTTGCACCCACAGCTGGCATTTCCTGGGCATCTGCCCACTCTCGACTGGATCGTGACTTTTGGACTTGGTCCCCTTGTTCCACAGGTACTCTAGTCTGGAAATCATTTGTTGTTGCATTGCTGGTGTTGGTCTTTCCTGCAGAATTCCCCTATCACAACTTCTGTGCTCTTTGGGGAACTTCAGTGCACTTTGCACTCACTTTTCAGGGTCTTGGGGTGGGCTATTTTTCTAACCCTCACTGTTTTCTTACAGTCCCAGCGACCCTCTACAAGGTCACATAGGTTTGGGGTCCATTCGTGGTTCGCATTCCACTTTTGGAGTATATGGTTTGTGTTGCCCCTATCCCTATGTGTTCCCATTGCATCCTATTGTAACTATACATTGTTTGCACTGTTTTCTAAGACTATACTGCATATTTTTGGTATTGTGTACATATATCTTGTGTATATTTGCTATCCTCATACTGAGGGTACTCACTGAGATACTTTGGCATATTGTCATAAAAATAAAGTACCTTTATTTTTAGTATATCTGTGTATTGTGTTTTCTTATGATATTGTGCAAATGACACTAGTGGTACTGTAGGAGCTTCACTCGTCTCCTAGTTCAGCCTAAGCTGCTCTGCTAAGCTACCATTATCTATCAGCCTAAGCTGCTAGACACCCTATACATTAATAAGGGATACCTGGGCCTGGTGCAAGGTGTAAGTACCCCTTGGTACTCACTACAAGCCAGTCCAGCCTCCTACATTGGTTGTGCAGCGGTGGGATAAGTACTTTGCAACTACTTACCACTTTTGTCATTGTACTTTTCATAAGAGAAAAAATATACAAAACAAGTTCAGTGTATGTACACCTAACCAAAAAGTTTTGCTTTTCCTCTTTTCACTTCTTTTCTAAGTGCTGAAAAGTACCTCTAAACTTTCTAAAAAGTTCTTTAAAAGTTTAAAAAGTTTTTTTCTGTCTTTCCAAAAGTTCTGAAAAACTTTTTTCTCACTTTTTCTGTCACTTAAACACTTTCTAAAATGTCTGGCACAGGCCAAACTGTTGATCTGTCCAAACTTGCTTATGATCACCTTAGCTGGAAAGGAGCAAGGAGTCTCTGCATAGAAAGAGGTTTAAGTGTAGGGAAGAATCCCTGTAGAGAACTGTTGGTGAATATGCTTGTTGAACAGGATAAGGCCAGAGGTGGCACTTCTGTTGAAAAGTTAGCTGATGGTTCCCAATCTGACCCTGGGGCACCCCTAGCAAAAGAGTTAGAAGGGAAACTTCCTAGCCTGCCCATTAGCCGACAACCTAGCATAGCTGGTACTGATGTAGAGTCACATCATACAGATAGTGTGGTCTCACATCACAGTAAGAGTATTCCTTCTCATCATAGTAGAAGTGCTGTTTCTGTTAGCCAAGCTGTTAGGGTGCCATCTGTTAGGGACAGGTCTCCCTCTGTTCATTCTCACCATACTTCTGTTTCAAGGCATGCCCCTCCCACCCACCCTGATGACAGAGTGTTAGAAAGGGAGCTCAATAGATTGAGAGTGGAGGGATCCAGGCTGAAGCTCAAGAAGCAACAGCTGGATTTAGATAGGCAGTCCTTAGAGATAGAAAGAGAAAGACAGAAAATTGGGTTTGAGACCCATGGTGGCAGCAGCAGTATTCCCCATAGTCATGCTGCAAGAGAGCATGATTCTAGGAATCTGAATAAGATAGTTCCCCCATATAAGGAGGGGGATGACATTAACAAGTGGTTTGCTGCACTTGAGAGGGCCTGTGTTGTACAGGATGTCCCTCAAAGGCAGTGGGCTGCTATCCTATGGCTATCATTTAGTGGAAAGGGTAGGGATAGGCTCCTTACTGTGAAAGAAAGTGATGCCAATAATTTTACAGTTCTTAAGAATGCACTCCTGGATGGTTATGGCTTAACCACTGAACAGTACAGGATGAAGTTCAGAGAGACCAAAAAGGAGTCTTCACAAGACTAGGTAGACTTTGTTGACCATTCAGTGAAGGCCTTGGAGGGGTGGTTACATGGCAGTAAAGTTACTGATTATGAAAGCCTGTATAACTTAATCCTGAGAGAGCATATTCTTAATAACTGTGTGTCTGATTTGTTGCACCAGTACCTGGTGGACTCTGATCTGACCTCTCCCCAAGAATTGGGAAAGAAGGCAGACAAATGGGTCAGAACAAGGGTGAACAGAAAAGTTCATACAGGGGGTGACAAAGATGGCAATAAGAAGAAGGATGGTAAGTCTTCTGACTAGGGTGGGGACAAATCTAAAAATGAGTCTTCATCAGGCCCACAAAAACACTCTGGTGGGGGTGGTGGGCCCAAATCCTCTTCAAATCAAAACAAAGAAAAGAAACCATGGTGCTATTTATGTAAAATAAAAGGCCATTGGACAACAGATCCCAGTTGTCCAAAGAAAAGCACCAAGCCTCCTACCACTACAACCCCTACTGCTACACCTAGTGTCCCTACTAATAGCAGTGGTGGTGGGAGCAAACCTACTAATAGCCAATCCAAGGGAGTAGCTGGGCTCACTATTGGTAACTTAGTTGGGGTTGGTCTGATCAGGGAGACCACAGAGGCTGTGTTAGTCTCTGAGGGGGCTATTGATTTAGCCACCTTGGTTGCCTGTCCCCTTAACATGGATAAATACAAGCAACTACCCCTAATAAATGGTGTTGAGGTTCAGGCCTACAGGGACACAGGTGCCAGTGTTACAATGGTAATAGAGAAACTGGTCCACCCTGAACAACACCTACTTGGTCACCAGTACCAAGTAACCGATGCTCATAACAACACCCTTAGCCACCCCATGGCTGTTGTGAATCTCAACTGGGTGGGGGGGTTACTGGCCCAAAGAAAGTTGTGGTTGCCTCAGATTTACCTGTAGACTGTCTATTAGGGAATGATTTAGAGACATCAGCTTGGGCAGAAGTGGAGTTGGAGGCTCATGCAGCAATGCTGGGCATTCCAGGGCATATGTTTGCTTTAACCAGGGCTCAGGCCAAAAAGCAAAAAAGACAGGGTGACTTGGATCCTGGAACAATGGACCAAGTGCTCCCTAAAGCTAGGGGTTAGCAAAGGTAAATCACTACCTACTATCCCTCCCTCTACAGTGGATTCTACTTCTGAGGAAGAAGAATTTCCACCCTGTGCAGAACCTACACCAGAGGTGCTGGAAGCAGACACTGCTGAGCTTTTGGGTGAAGGGGGGCCTGCCAGGGAGGAGCTGAGTGTGGCACAGCAGACCTGTCCCACACTAGAGGGTCTAAGGCAGCAAGCTGTCAAACAAGCAAATGGGGATGTCAGTGACTCTCACAGAGTTTACTGGGAGGACAACCTCTTGTACACTGAAGCAAGGGATCCAAAACCTGGAGCTGCCAGGAGATTGGTGATTCCTCAGGAGTACAGAAAGTTCCTCCTAACTCTAGCTCACGACATTCCCTTAGCTGGACATTTGGGGAAAATTAAAACTTGGGACAGGCTTGTTCCCTTGTTTCATTGGCCTAGAATGTCAGAGGGCACAAAGGAATTTTGTAAGTCCTGTGAAACCTGTCAAGCCAGTGGCAAGACAGGTGGCACTCCAAAGGCACCCCTTATTCCACTGCCTGTGGTTGGGGTTCCCTTTGAAAGGGTAGGGGTTGACATAGTTGGCCCCCTTGACCCTCCTACTGCTTCAGGCAATAGGTTTATCTTGGTGGTAGTGGACCATGCCACCAGATATCCTGAAGCAATTCCTCTAAGGACCACTACAGCTCCTGCAGTGGCAAAGGCCCTCCTGGGAATCTTTTCCAGGGTGGGCTTCCCAAAAGAGGTGGTATCAGACAGGGGAAGCAATTTCATGTCTGCTTACTTAAAGGACATGTGGAAGGAGTGTGGTGTTACATACAAGTTCACTACACCCTATCATCCACAAACAAATGGACTGGTGGAGAGATTTAACAAAACTCTCAAAGGTATGATAATGGGACTCCCTGAAAAACTCCGCAGGAGATGGGATATCCTGTTACCTTGCCTCCTTTTTGCTTACAGGGAGGTACCCCAGAAAGGAGTGGGCTTCAGCCCCTTTGAACTCCTATTTGGTCACCCTGTGAGAGGTCCTCTAACACTTGTTAAGGAGGGTTGGGAAAAACCTTTAAAAGCTCCAAAGCAAGACATAGTGGACTATGTACTTGGCCTCAGATCAAGGATGGCTGAGTACATGAAAAGGCCAGTAAAAACCTTCAGGCCAGCCAAGAGCTCCAAAAGCAATGGCATGACCAGAAGGCTGTTTTGGTTCAGTACCAACCAGGGCAGAAAGTGTGGGTCTTGGAGCCTGTGGCCCCAAGAGCACTCCAAGACAAATGGAGTGGACCCCACATAATTGTTGAGAAAAAGGGTGAAGTCACCTACTTAGTTGACTTAGGCACTGCCAGGAGTCCCCTTAGGGTGTTCCATGTCAATCGCCTGAAACCCTACTATGACAGGGCTGATCTCACCCTGCTCATGGCAACTGATGAGGGACAGGAAGAAGAGAGTGACACTCTCCCTGATCTCTTCTCTTCCACAGAACAAGATGCTCTAGTGGAAGGGGTAGTACTGGCAGATTGTCTTACTGCTGAGCAGAAAGACCACTGCATAAATCTCCCGGGTCAGTTTTCTGAACTCTTCTCTACTGTGCCAGGTACCACTTCTTGGTGTGAGCACACTATAGATACTGGAGACAGCTTGCCTGTCAAAAGTAAGATCTATAGGCAGCCTGACCATGTCAGAGACTGCATAAAGCAAGAGGTGCAGAAAATGCTTGAACTAGGAGTGGTTGAGCACCCTGAAAGTCCATGGGCCTCTCCTGTGGTACTTGTACCAAAACCTCATTCCAAGGATGGAAAGAAGGAAATGCGGTTTTGTGTAGACTACAGAGGTCTCAACCAGGTAACCAAAACTGATGCTCACCCTATACCCAGGGCAGATGAGCTCATAGATACACTGGCATCTGCCAAGTATCTAAGCACTTTTGACTTGACTGCAGGGTATTGGCAGATCAAATTATCAGAAGATGCAAAAGCAAAAACTGCATTTTCAACCATTGGAGGCCATTACCAATTCACAGTAATGCCTTTTGGATTGCAAAATGCACCTGCCACTTTTCAAAGGTTGGTGAACACAGTCCTGCAAGGGCTGGAAGCTTTTAGTGCAGCATATCTGGACGATATAGCTGTCTTTAGCTCCAGCTGGGATGATCACCTGGTCCACCTATGGAAAGTTTTAGAGGCCCTGCAAAAGGCAGGCCTCACTATCAAGGCTTCAAAGTGCCAGATAGGGCAGGAGAAGGTGGTTTATCTGGGACACCTGGTAGGTGGAGAACAGATTGCACCACTTCAGGGGAAAATCCAAACTATTATAGATTGGGTTCCCCCTACTACTCAGACTCAGGTGAGAGCCTTTTTCTGCCTCACTGGGTACTATAGGAGGTTCATAAAGAGCTATGGCTCCATTGCAGCCCCTCTTAATGACCTCACATCCAAGAAAATGCCTAAGAAGGTATTATGGACAGCAAACTGTCAGAAAGCTTTTGAGGAGCTGAAGCAGGCCATGTGCTCTGCACCTGTCCTGAAAAGCCCCTGTTACTCCAAGAAATTCATTGTCCAAACTGATGCATCTGAATTAGGGGTAGGGGCAGTCTTATCACAACTTAATTCTGAGGGCCAGGATCAACCTGTTGCTTTTATTAGTAGGAGGTTGACCCCTAGAGAAAAGCGTTGGTCTGCCATAGAGAGGGAGGCCTTTGCTGTGGTCTGGGCACTGAAGAAGTTGAGGCCATACCCGTTTGGCACTCACTTCATAGTTCAGACAGACCACAAACCTCTACTTTGGCTAAAACAAATGAAAGGTGAAAATCCTAAATTGTTGAGGTGGTCCATGTCCCTACAGGGAATGGACTATACAGTGAAACATAGACCTGGGAGTACCCACTCCAATGCAGATGGACTCTCCAGATATTTCCACTTAGACAATGAAGACCCATCAGGTAATGACTAGTCTTATTGTCCTTCGTTTGGGGGGGGTTGTGTAGGAAAGTACCATCTTGCCTGGCATGTTACCCCCATTTTTCACTGTATATATGTTGTTTTAGTTGTATGTGTCACTGGGACCCTGCCAGCCAGGGCCCCAGTGCTCATAAGTGTGCCCTGAATGTGTTACCTGTGTTATGACTAACTGTCTCACTGAGGCTCTGCTATCCAGAACCTCAGTGGTTATGCTCTCTCATTTCTTTCCAAATTGTCACTAACAGGCTAGTGACCAATTTCACCAATTCACATTGGCATACTGGAACACCCTTATAATTCCCTAGTATATGGTACTGAGGTACCCAGGGTAATGGGGTTCCAGGAGATCCCTATGGGCTGCACCATTTCTTTTGCCACCCATAGGGAGCTATGACAATTCTTACACAGGCCTGCCACTGCAGCCTGAGTGAAATAACGTCCACGTTATTTCACAGCCATTTACCACTGCACTTAAGTAACTTATAAGTCACCTATATGTCTAACCTTTACCTGGTAAAGGTTAGGTGCAAAGTTACTTAGTGTGTGGGCACCCTGGCACTAGCCAAGGTGCCCCCACATAGTTCAGGGCAAATTCCCCGGACTTTGTGAGTGCGGGGACACCATTACACGCGTGCACTACACATAGGTCACTACCTATGTGTAGCTTCACAATGGTAACTCCGAATATGGCCATGTAACATGTCTAAGATCATGGAATTGCCCCCTCTATGCCATCCTGGCATTGTTGGCACAATCCCATGATCCCACGGGTCTCTAGCACAGACCCGGGTACTGCCAAACTGCCTTTTCAGGGGTTTCACTGCAGCTGCTGCTGCTGCCAACCCCTCAGACAGGTTTCTGCCCTCCTGGGGTCCAGCCAGGCTTGGCCCAGGAAGGCAGAACAAAGGACTTCCTCAGAGAGAGGGTGTTACACCCTCTCCCTTTGGAAAAAGGTGTTAAGGCAGGGGAGAAGTAGCCTCCCCCAGCCTCTGGAAATGCTTTCATGGGCACAGATGGTTCCCATTTCTGCATAAGCCAGTCTACACCGGTTCAGGGACCCCTCAACCCTGCTCTGGCGCGAAACTGGACAAAGGAAAGGGGAGTGACCACTCCCCTGACCTGCACCTCCCCTGGGAGGTGTTCAGAGCTCCTCCAGTGTGCTCCAGACCTCTGCCATCTTGGAAACAGAGGTGCTGCTGGCACACTGGACTGCTCTGAGTGGCCAGGGCCAGCAGGTGACGTCAGAGACTCCTTCTGATAGGCTCCTTCAGGTGTTGCTAGCCTATCCTCTCTCCTAAGTAGCCAAACCCTCTTTTCTGGCTATTTAGGGTCTCTGCTTTGGGGAATTCCTTAGATAACGAATGCAAGAGCTCATCAGAGTTCCTCTGCATCTCTCTCTTCACCTTCTGCCAAGGAATCGACTGCTGACCGCGCTGGAAGCCTGCAAAACTGCAACAAAGTAGCAAAGACGACTACAGCAACTCTGTAACGCTGAACCTGCCGCCTTCTCGACTGTTTTCCTGGTGGTGCATGCTGTGGGGGTAGTCTGCCTCCTCTCTGCACTAGAAGCTCCGAAGAAATCTCCCGTGGGTCGACGGAATCGTCCCCCTGCAACCGCAGGCACCAAAGAACTGCATCACCGGTGCCCTGGGTCTCCTCTCAGCACGACGAGCGAGGTCCCTTGAATCCAGCAACTCTGTCCAAGTGACTCCCACAGTCCAGTGACTCTTCAGTCCAAGTTTGGTGGAGGTAAGTCCTTGCTTCCCCACGCCAGACTGCATTGCTGGGAACCGCGTCTTTTGCAGCTACTCCGGCCTCTGTGCACTTCCGGCAGAAATCCTTTGTGCACAGCCAAGCCTGGGTCCACGGCACTCTAACCTTCATTGCACGACCTCCTGAGTTGTCCTCCGGCGGCGTGGGACTCTCTTGTGCAACTTCGGGTGAGCACCGTTTCACTCCACTTCGTAGTGCCTGTTCCGGCACTTCTCCGGGTGCTGCTTGCTTCTGAGAGGGCTCCTTGTCTTGCTAGACGCCGCCTCTGTCCCCTCACGCAATTGGTGACATCCTGGTCCCTCCTGGGCCACAGCAGCATCCAAAAACCCTACCCGCAGGATTTGCAGCTAGCAAGGCTTGTTTGCGGTCTTTCTGCAGGAAAACACTTCTGAACGACTCTTCACGACGTGGGACATCCATCCTCCAAAGGGGAAGTTTCTAGCCCTTGTCGTTCCTGCAGAATCCTCAGCTTCTACTGCCTAGTAGCAGCTTCTTTTCACCCACAGCTGGTATTTCCTGGGCATCTGCCCACTCTCGACTGGATCGTGACTTTTGGACTTGGTCCCCTTGTTCCACAGGTACTCTAGTCTGGAAATCATTTGTTGTTGCATTGCTGGTGTTGGTCTTTCCTGCAGAATTCCCCTATCACGACTTCTGTGCTCTTTGGGGAACTTCAGTGCACTTTGCACTCACTTTTCAGGGTCTTGGGGTGGGCTATTTTTCTAACCCTCACTGTTTTCTTACAGTCCCAGCGACCCTCTACAAGGTCACATAGGTTTGGGGTCCATTCGTGGTTCGCATTCCACTTTTGGAGTATATGGTTTGTGTTGCCCCTATCCCTATGTGTTCCCATTCCATCCTATTGTAACTAAACATTGTTTGCACTGTTTTCTAAGACTATACTGTATATTTTTGGTATTGTGTACATATATCTTGTGTATATTTGCTATCCTCATACTGAGGGTACTCACTGAGATACTTTGGCATATTGTCATAAAAATAAAGTACCTTTATTTTTAGTATATCTGTGTATTGTGTTTTCTTATGATATTGTGCAAATGACACTAGTGGTACTGTAGGAGCTTCACTCGTCTCCTAGTTCAGCCTAAGCTGCTTAAGCTACCATTATCTATGAGCCTAAGCTGCTAGACACCCTATACATTAATAAGGGAAACCTGGGCCTGGTGCAAGGTGTAAGTACCCCTTGGTACTCACTACAAGCCAGTCCAGCCTCCTACATTGGTTGTGCAGCGGTGGGATAAGTACTTTGCAACTACTTACCACTTTTGTCATTGTACTTTTCATAAGAGAAAAAATATACAAAACAAGTTCAGTGTATGTACACCTAACCAAAAAGTTTTGCTTTTCCTCTTTTCACTTCTTTTCTAAGTGCTGAAAAGTACCTCTAAACTTTCTAAAAAGTTCTTAAAAAGTTAAAAAAGTTTTTTTCTGTCTTTCCAAAAGTTCTGAAAAACTTTTTTCTCACTTTTTCTGTCACTTAAACACTTTCTAAAATGTCTAGCACAGGCCAAACTGTTGATCTGTCCAAACTTGCTTATGATCACCTTAGCTGGAAAGGAGCAAGGAGTCTCTGCATAGAAAGAGGTTTAAGTGTAGGGAAGAATCCCTGAAGAGAACTGTTGGTGAATATGCTTGTTGAACAGGATAAGGCCAGAGGTGGCACTTCTGTTGAAAAGTTAGCTGATGGTTCCCAATCTGACCCTGGGGCACCCCTAGCAAAAGAGTTAGAAGGGAAACTTCCTAGCCTGCCCATTAGCCGACAACCTAGCATAGCTGGTACTGATGTAGAGTCACATCATACAGATAGTGTGGTCTCACATCACAGTAAGAGTATTCCTTCTCATCATAGTAGAAGTGCTGTTTCTGTTAACCAAGCTGTTAGGGTGCCATCTGTTAGGGACAGGTCTCCCTCTGTTCATTCTCACCATACTTCTGTTTCAAGGCATGTCCCTCCCACCCACCCTGATGACAGAGTGTTAGAAAGGGAGCTCAATAGATTGAGAGTGGAACAAACCAGACTGAAGCTCAAGAAGCAACAGCTGGATTTAGATAGGCAGTCCTTAGAGATCGAAAGAGAAAGACAGAAAATTGGGTTTGAGACCCATGGTGGCAGCAGCAGTATTCCCCATAGTCATCCGGCAAGAGAGCATGATTCTAGGAATCTGCATAAGATAGTTCCCCCTTATAAGGAGGGGGATGACATTAACAAGTGGTTTGCTGCACTTGAGAGGGCCTGTGTTGTACAGGATGTCCCTCAAAGGCAGTGGGCTGCTATCCTATGGCTATCATTTAGCGGAAAGGGTAGGGATAGGCTCCTTACTGTGAAAGAAAGTGATGCCAATAATTTTACAGTTCTTAAGAATGCACTCCTGGATGGTTATGGCTTAACCACTGAACAGTACAGGATGAAGTTCAGAGAGACCAAAAAGGAGTCTTCACAAGACTGGGTAGACTTTGTTGACCATTCAGTGAAGGCCTTGGAGGGGTGGTTACATGGCAGTAAAGTTACTGATTATGAAAGCCTGTATAACTTAATCCTGAGAGAGCATATTCTTAATAATTGTGTGTCTGATTTGTTGCACCAGTACCTGGTGGACTCTGATCTGACCTCTCCCCAAGAATTGGGAAAGAAGGCAGACAAATGGGTCAGAACAAGGGTGAACAGAAACGTTCATACAGGGGGTGACAAAGATGGCAATAAGAAGAAGGATGGTAAGTCTTCTGACTAGGGTGGGGACAAATCTAAAAATGAGTCTTCATCAGGCCCACAAAAACACTCTGGTGGGGGTGGTGGGCCCAAATCCTCTTCAAATCAAAACAAAGAAAAGAAACCATGGTGCTATTTATGTAAAATAAAAGGCCATTGGACAACAGATCCCAGTTGTCCAAAGAAAAGCACCAAGCCTCCCACTACCACTACAACCCCTACTGCTACCCCTAGTGTCCCTACTAATAGCAGTGGTGGTGGGAGCAAACCTACTAATAGCCAATCTAAGGGAGTAGCTGGGCTCACTATTGGTAACTTAGTTGGGGTTGGTCTGATTAGGGAGACCACAGAGGCTGTGTTAGTCTCTGAGGGGGCTATTGATTTAGCCACCTTAGTTGCTTGTCCCCTTAACATGGATAAGTACAAGCAACTACCCCTAATAAATGGTGTTGAGGTTCAGGCCTACAGGGACACAGGTGCCAGTGTAACAATGGTAATAGAGAAACTGGTCCACCCTGAACAACATCTACTTGGTCACCAGTACCAAGTAACCGATGCTCATAACAACACCCTTAGCCACCCCATGGCTGTAGTGAATCTCAACTGGGGGGGGTTTCTGGCCCAAAGAAAGTTGTGGTTGCCTCAGATTTACCTGTAGACTGTCTATTAGGGAATGATTTAGAGACATCAGCTTGGGCAGAAGTGGAGTTGGAGGCTCATGCAGCAATGCTGGGCATTCTAGGGCATATTTTTGCTTTAACCAGGGCTCAGGCCGAAAAGCAAAATGGACAGGGTGACTTGGTGTGAGAAAGTAGCCTCTTTCTAGCCTTGTTACCCCCACTTTTGGCCTGTTTGTGAGTGTATGTCAGGGTGTTTTCACTGTCTCACTGGGATCCTGCTAGCCAGGGCCCAGTGCTCATAGTGAAAACCGTATGTTTTCAGTATGTTTGTTATGTGTCACTGGGACCCTGCTAGTCAGGACCCCAGTGCTCATAAGTTTGTGGCCTATATGTATGTTTTCCCTGTGTGGTGCCTAACTGTCTCACTGAGGCTCTGCTAACCAGAACCTCAGTGGTTATGCTCTCTCATTTCTTTCAAATTGTCACTAACAGGCTAGTGACCAATTTTACCAATTTACATTGGCTTACTGGAACACCCTTATAATTCCCTAGTATATGGTACTGAGGTACCCAGGGTATTGGGGTTCCAGGAGATCCCTATGGGCTGCAGCATTTCTTTTGCCACCCATAGGGAGCTATGACAATTCTTACACAGGCCTGCCACTGCAGCCTGAGTGAAATAACGTCCACGTTATTTCACAGCCATTTTACACTGCACTTCAGTAACTTATAAGTCACCTATATGTCTAACCTTTACCTGGTAAAGTTTAGGTGCAAAGTTACATAGTGTGAGGGCACCCTGGCACTAGCCAAGGTGCCCCCACATTGTTCAGGGCCAATTCCCCGGACTTTGTGAGTGCGGGGACACCATTACACGCGTGCACTACATATAGGTCACTACCTATATGTAGCTTCACAATGGTAACTCCGAATATGGCCATGTAACATGTCTATGATCATGGAATTGCCCCCTCTATGCCATCCTGGCATAGTTGGCACAATCCCATGATCCCAGTGGTCTGTAGCACAGACCCTGGTACTGCCAAACTGCCCTTCCTGGGGTTTCACTGCAGCTGCTGCTGCTGCCAACCCCTCAGACAGGCATCTGCCCTCCTGGGGTCCAGCCAGGCCTGGCCCAGGAAGGCAGAACAAAGGACTTCCTCAGAGAGAGGGTGTTACACCCTCTCCCTTTGGAAAAAGGTGTTAAGGCAGGGGAGGAGTAGCCTCCCCCAGCCTCTGGAAATGCTTTCATGGGCACAGATGGTGCCCATTTCTGCATAAGCCAGTCTACACCGGTTCAGGGACCCCTCAGCCCTGCTCTGGCGCGAAACTGGACAAAGGAAAGGGGAGTGACCACTCCTCTGACCTGCACCTCCCCTGGGAGGTGCCCAGAGCTCCTCCAGTGTGCTCCAGACCTCTGCCATCTTGGAAACAGAGGTGCTGCTGGCACACTGGACTGCTCTGAGTGGCCAGGGCCAGCAGGTGACGTCAGAGACTCCTTCTGATAGGCTCCTTCAGGTGTTGCTAGCCTATCCTCTCTCCTAAGTAGCCAAACCCTCTTTTCTGGCTATTTAGGGTCTCTGCTTTGGGGAATTCCTTAGATAACGAATGCAAGAGCTCATCAGAGTTCCTCTGCATCTCTCTCTTCACCTTCTGCCAAGGAATCGACTGATGACCGCGCTGGAAGCCTGCAAAACTGCAACAAAGTAGCAAAGACGACTACTGCAACTCTGTAACGCTGATCCTGCCGCCTTCTCGACTGTTTTCCTGGTGGTGCATGCTGTGGGGGTAGTCTGCCTCCTCTCTGCACTAGAAGCTCCGAAGAAATCTCCCGTGGGTCGACGGAATCGTCCCCCTGCAACCGCAGGCACCAAAGAACTGCATCACCGGTCCCCTGGGTCTCCTCTCAGCACGACGAGCGAGGTCCCTTGAATCCAGCAACTCTGTCCAAGTGACTCCCACAGTCCAGTGACTCTTCAGTCCAAGTTTGGTGGAGGTTAGTCCTTGCTTCCCCACGCCAGACTGCATTGCTGGGAATCACGTCTTTTGCAGCTACTCCGGCCTCTGTGCACTTCCGGCGGAAATCCTTTGTGCACAGCCAAGCCTGGGTCCACGGCACTCTAACCTGCATTGCACGACCTCCTGAGTTGTCCTCCGGCGGTGTGGGACTCTCTTGTGCAACTTCAGGTGAGCACCGTTTCACTCCACTTCGTAGTGCCTGTTCTGGCACTTCTCTGGGTGCTGCTTGCTTCTGAGAGGGCTCCTTGTCTTGCTGGACGCCCCCTCTGTCCCCTCACGCAATTGGTGACATCCTGGTCCCTCCTGGGCCACAGCAGCATCCAAAAACCCTACCCGCAGGATTTGCAGCTAGCAAGGCTTGTTTGCGGTCTTTCTTCAGGAAAACACTTCTGCACGACTCTTCACGACGTGGGACATCCATCCTCCAAAGGGGAAGTTTCTAGCCGTTGTCGTTCCTGCAGAATCCTCAGCTTCTACTGCCTAGTAGCAGCTTCTTTGCACCCACAGCTGGCATTTCCTGGGCATCTGCCCACTCTCGACTGGATCGTGACTTTTGGACTTGGTCCCCTTGTTCCACAGGTACTCTAGTCTGGAAATCCATCGTTGTTGCATTGCTGGTGTTGGTCTTTCCTGCAGAATTCCCCTATCACGACTTCTGTGCTCTTTGGGGAACTTCAGTGCACTTTGCACTCACTTTTCAGGGTCTTGGGGTGGGCTATTTTTCTAACCCTCACTGTTTTCTTACAGTCCCAGTGACCCTCTACAAGGTCACATAGGTTTGGGGTCCATTCGTGGTTCGCATTCCACTTTTGGAGTATATGGTTTGTGTTGCCCCTATCCCGATGTGTCCCCATTGCATCCTATTGTAACTATACACTGTTTGCACTGTTTTCTAAGACTATACTGCATATTTTTGGTATTGTGTACATATATCTTGTGTATATTTGCTATCCTCATACTGAGGGTACTCACTGAGATACTTTGGCATATTGTCATAAAAATAAAGTACCTTTATTTTTAGTATATCTGTGTATTGTGTTTTCCTATGATATTGTGCAAGTGACACTAATGGTACTGTGGGAGCTTCACTCGTCTCCTAGTTCAGCCTAAGCTGCTCTGTTAAGCTACCATTATCTATCAGCCTAAGCTGCTAGACACCCTATACACTAATAAGGGATACCTGGGCCTGGTGCAAGGTGTAAGTACCCCTTGGTACTCACTACAAGCCAGTCCAGCCTCCTACACGGGGTCCTTGTAGCATTAGAGGTGCCTTCTGCGCTCCAGGTACATGGATACATGGAGAAGTGAGTTATTGGTCACGGGGTCCTTGTAGCATTAGAGGCGCCTTCTGCGCTCCAGGTACATGGATACATGGATAAGTGAGTTACTGGGTCACGGGGTCCTTGTAGCATTAGAGGTGCCTTCTGCGCTCCATGTACATGGATAAGTGAGTTATTGGGTCACGGGGTCCTTGTAGCATTAGAGGCGCCTTCTGCGCTCCAGGTGCATGGATAAGTGAGTTATTGTGTCACGGGGTCCTCGTAGCGTTAGAGGCGCCTTCTGCGCTCCAGGTACATGGATAAATGGATAAGTGAGTTATTGGGTCACGGGGTTCTTGTAGCATTAGAGGCGCCTTCTGTGCTCCAGGTACATGAATAAGTGAGTTATTGGGTCACGGGGTCCTGGTAGTATTAGAGGCGCCTTCTGCGCTCCAGGTACATGGATAGATGGATAAGTGAGTTATTGGGTCACGGGGTCCTTGTAGCATTAGAGGTGTCTTCTGTGCTCCAGGTACATGGATAAGTGAGTTATTGGGTCACGGGGTCCTGGTAGTATTAGAGGCGCCTTCTGCGCTCCAGGTACATGGATAGATGGATAAGTGAGTTACTGGGTCACGGGGTCCTTGTAGCATTAGAGGTGTCTTCTGCGCTCCAGGTACATGGATGAGTGAGTTATTGGGTCACGGGGTCCTTGTAGCATTAGAGGCGCCTTCTGCGCTCCATGTTCATGGATAAGTGAGTTATTGGTTCATGAGGTCCTTGTAGCATTAGAGGCGCCTTCTGCGCTCCAGGTACATGGATACATGGATAAGTGAGTTATTGGGTCACGGGGTCCTTGTAGCATTAGAGGCGCCTTCTGCGCTCCAGGTACATGGATAAGTGAGTTATTGGGTCACGGTGTCCTTGTAGCATTAGAGGCGCCTTCTGCGCTCCAGGTACATGGATAGATGGATAAGTGAGTTACTGGGTCACGGGGTCCTTGTAGCATTAGAGGTGTCTTCTGCGCTCCAGGTACATGGATGAGTGAGTTATTGGGTCACGGGGTCCTTGTAGCATTAGTGGCGCCTTCTGCGCTCCATGTTCATGGATAAGTGAGTTATTGGTTCATGAGGTCCTGAGTTATTGGTTCATGAGGTCCTTGTAGCATTAGAGGCGCCTTCTGCGCTCCAGGTACATGGATAGATGGATAAGTGAGTTATTGGGTCACGGGGTCCTTGTAGCATTAGAGGTGTCTTCTGTGCTCCAGGTACATGGATAAGTGAGTTATTGGGTCACGGTGTCCTTGTAGCATTAGAGGCGCCTTCTGCGCTCCAGGTACATGGATAGATGGATAAGTGAGTTACTGGGTCACGGGGTCCTTGTAGCATTAGAGGTGTCTTCTGCGCTCCAGGTACATGGATGAGTGAGTTATTGGGTCACGGGGTCCTTGTAGCATTAGAGGCGCCTTCTGCGCTCCATGTTCATGGATAAGTGAGTTATTGGTTCATGAGGTCCTGAGTTATTGGTTCATGAGGTCCTTGTAGCATTAGAGGCGCCTTCTGCGCTCCAGGTACATGGATAGATGGATAAGTGAGTTATTGGGTCACGGGGTCCTTGTAGCATTAGAGGTGTCTTCTGTGCTCCAGGTACATGGATAAGTGAGTTATTGGGTCACGGGGTCCTGGTAGTATTAGAGGCGCCTTCTGCGCTCCAGGTACATGGATAGATGGATAAGTGAGTTACTGGGTCACGGGGTCCTTGTAGCATTAGAGGTGTCTTCTGCGCTCCAGGTACATGGATGAGTGAGTTATTGGGTCACGGGGTCCTTGTAGCATTAGAGGCGCCTTCTGCGCTCCATGTTCATGGATAAGTGAGTTATTGGTTCATGAGGTCCTTGTAGCATTAGAGGCGCCTTCTGCGCTCCAGGTACATGGATACATGGATAAGTGAGTTATTGGGTCACGGGGTCCTTGTAGCATTAGAGGCGCCTTCTGCGCTCCAGGTACATGGATAAGTGAATTATTGGGTCACGGTGTCCTTGTAGCATTAGAGGCGCCTTCTGCGCTCCAGGTGCATGGATAGATGGATAAGTGAGTTATTTGTCACGGGGTCCTCGTAGCATTAGAGGCGCCTTCTGCGCTCCAGGTGCATGGATACATGGATAAGTGAGTTATTGGTCACGGAGTCCTTGTAGCATTAGAGGCGCCTTATAGGAAGTTGGCTCTGTATGCACTATTTCAAAATAAGAAATAGTGTGTACACAGTCAAATGGTTGCCCTTAGAGGTAAGATAGTGGCAAAAAGAGATAATTCTAATGCTCTATTTTGTGGTTGTGTGGTCGAGCGGTAAGCTTATCAGAGGGTAGTGTTAAGCATTTGTTGTACACACACAGGCAATAAATGAGGAACACACACTCAGACAATTCCAGGCCAATAGGTTTTTTATATAGAAAAATATATTTTCTTAGTTTATTTTAAGAACCACAGGTTCAAGATTTACAAACAATACTTTAAATGAAAGGTATTTCACTCAGGTATCATAGGAACTTCGAAACATCACAATAGCATGTACAGTTTTGGCAAAAATGGCAATAAGCTATTTTAAAAATGGACACAGTGCAAAAATCAACAGTTCCTGGGGGAGGTAAGTATTTGTTAGGTTCACAGGTAAGTAAATTACTTACAGGGTCCAAGGTAGCCCACCGTTGGGGGTTCAAGGCAACCCCAAAGTTACCACACCAGTAGCTCAGGGCCGGTCAGGTGCAGAGGTCAAAGTGGTGCCCAAAACACATAGGCTTCAATTGAAATAGGGGTGCCCCGGTTCCAGTCTGCCAGCAGGTAAGTACCCGCGACTTTGGAGGGCAGACCAGGGGGGTTTTGTAGGGCACCGGGTGGACACAAGCAGGCACAAAAAGTACACCCTCAGCGGCACAGGGGCGGCCGGGTGCAGAGTGCAAACAGGCGTCGGGTTTGCAATAGGTTTCAATGGGGAGACCCAGGGGTCTCTTCAGCGATGCAGGCAGGCAAAGGGGGGGCTCCTCGGAGTAGCCACCACCTGGGCTAGGAAGAAGGCCGCCTGGGGGTCACTCCTGCACTGGAGTTCGGTTGCTGCAGGTCCTGGGGGCTGCGGGTGCAGTGTGTTTTCCAGGCGTCTGGTTCCTTGAAACAGGCAGTCGCGGTCAGGGGGAGCTTCTGGATTCCCCTTGCAGGTTTCACTGTTGGGGCTCAGGGGGGTCAACTCTGGCTACTCACGGGCTCGCAGTCGCCGGGGAGTCCTCCCTGTAGAGTTAGTTTTTCGCAGGTCGAGCCGGGGGAGTCGGGTGCAGAGTGGAAAGTCTCACGCTTCCGGCGGGAAACGTATGGTCTTTAAAAGTTGTTTCTTTGTTGCAAAGGTGCAGTTTTGTGGAACAAGGCCGCTGTCCTCTGGAGTTTCTTGGTCCTTTTAGATGCAGGGTAGTCCTCTGAGGCTTCAGAGGTCGCTGGACCCTGGGGGACGCATCACTGTTGCAGTTTTTCTCGCAGTGGGGAGAGAGGCCGGTGGCTGGGGCCAAAGCAGTTTGTGTCTCCGTCTTCTCTGCAGGGCTTAAGGTCAGCAGTCCTTCTTTGTCTTCAGGTTGCAGGAATCTATCTTCCTCGGTTCTGGGAGACCCATAAATATTCAATTTAGGGGTGTGTTTTAGGTCTAGGAGGGCAGTAGCCAATGGCTACTGGCCCTGAGGGTGGCTACACCCTCTTTGTGCCTCCTCCATGAGGGGAGGGGGCATATCCCTATTCCTATTGGGGGAATCCTCCAAAATCAAGATGGAGGATTTCTAAAGGCAGGGGTCACCTCAGCTCAGGACACCTTAGGGGCGGTCCTGACTGGTGGGTGATTCCTCCTTGTTTTTCTCATTATCTCCCCTGGACTAGCTGCCAAAAGTGGGGGCTGTGTCCAGGGGGCGGGCATCTCCACTAGCTGGAGTGCCCTGGGGCATTGTAACACGAAGCCTGAGCCTTTGAGGATCACTGCTAGGTGTTACAGTTCCTGCAGGGGGAGGTGTGAAGCACCTCCATCCAGTGTAGGCTTTTGTTTCTGTCCTCAGACAGCATAAAGGCCCTCACTACATGGAGTCAGAAACTAGTCTCTCAGCAGCAGGCTGGCACAGACCAGTCAGTCCTGCACTGAACAATTGGGTAAAATACAGGGGGCATCTCTAAGATGCCCTCATGGTGCATTTTGTAATAAATCCAACACTGGCATCAGTGTGGGTTTATTATTCTGAGAAGTTTGGTACCAAACTTCCCAGTATTCAGTGTAGCCATTATGGAGCTGTGGAGTTTGTTTTTGACAAAGTCCCAGACCATATACTTAATATGGCCACACTGTACTTACAATGTCTAAGAATAGACTTAGACACTGTAGGGGCATATTGCTCATGCATCTATGCCCTCACCTGTGGTATAGTGCACCCTGCCTTAGGGCTGTAAGGCCCGCTAGAGGGGTGACTTACCTATGCCACAGGCAGCATTTTGTGTGCATGGCACCCTGAGGGGGATGCCATGTCGACTTTGCCTTTTTCTCCCCACCAACACACACAATCTGCAATGGCAGTGTGCATGTGTTAGGTGAGGGGTCCCTTAGGGTGGCACAACATATGCTGCAGCCCTTAGGGACCTTCCCTGGTCACAGGGCCCTTGGTACCATCTATCCATGTACCTGGAGCGCAGAAGGCGCCTCTAAAGCTACAAGGACCCAGTGACCAGTACCCTTGGTACCACTGGTACCTTTTACAACAGACTTATCTGTGTGCCAGGGGTCTGCCAATTGTGGAAACAATGGTACATTTTTAGGTGAAAGAACACTGGTGCTAGGGCCTGGTTAGCAGGGACCCAGCACACTTCTCAGTGAAGTCAGCATCAGTATCAGGCAAAAAGTGTGGGTGGGTAACTGCAACAGGGAGCCATTTCCTTACACGCCTTCTGCGCGCCAGGTACATGGATAAGTGAGTTATTGGTCACGGGGTCCTTTTAGCATTAGAGGCGCCTTCTGCGCTCCAGGTACATGGATAAGTGAGTTATTGGTCACTGGGTCCTTGTAGCTTTAGAGGCGCCTTCTGCGCTCCAGGTACATGGATAGATGGATAAGTGAGTTATTGGGTCACGGTGTCCTTGTAGCATTTCTGGGGTGGTGATGGACAGCAGAGTGGTCACTCCCCTTTCCTTTGTCCAGTTTTGCGCCAGAGCAGGGCTGGGGGGATCCCTGAATCGGTGTAGACTGGTTTATGCAAGGAGGATTCGAATCTGCCGGACCTCGTGCTGGAGCTTGGCGCAGGCTGCCAGCAATCCCGTGTGGGTAGATTAATCTCTCTTTCTCGCGGCTGACAGGGGTCATCAGCTTGCAGACCTTAGAAAGATGAAGCTGTAGATAGTACCCACACGGTGAAGTATTTGTTTTGCTTTGCATTCAATAGCTTATAAATATAACCTGCTGTGTATATTGCAAACTGATATATTTTTTTGTTTGATTAACGCGGACTTGAAAGCTACTAATTCGTCATACATAAAAATTGGGGTTGGGGAAGAATTAACAACAATAAAAGTCTTCTTTGACCTCACAAGTGCATTTCTAGTGTGTTATGTTAGTGCTGAGAAACTAAATAAGAGGAAAGCACTACAATTGGTACCAGGAGTCGTGGGGTCGGTCATTAAGAGGTGATTAAGAGGGTGTTGACGAGTTGGTAGATTTCTAAGTGCACACTTTAAAAGTGTAATTGTTTTTGTTGTTTGGAGAATTACAGAAATTGTTTTCTGTTTGGAGAATCACAGTAGCACGGCAGACCATGTCTGAGAATACATGTGTTGATAAACTGCCTGATGGTGCTAAGAAAAACTGTGAATTGTTTTCTGTTTGGGGAATTACAGAAGAAAATGCATGTGTAGCTAAAAGGCCTGATAATGCTTTGAGAAATAATTCCTGTTGTATATATGTAGAAAACGTGTGTTTTGGAAGTAATGATGACAGAAAGGTCTGGATACCTTTATCTGCTTACAGAGAAATGCAGGAGAAATGTAGGAAGTTGGAACATGAAAATAGGAATTTACGCGAGCAAATTAGCCCGACTGAAAGTTATAAAAGGGCTGTTTTTGAAGAATCTTTCTTGTCCCATTCCAGTAATGAGGGGGTTAAGACAGCTCCAAGCTGCACTGAGTATTCGTGTGAGCCAGGGTTTTTGGCAGCCAAAATGCATTCCTTAACTGATAACACGGAGGAGAGAGACCAGAATGTGATTTACGAGTTACCGTTGCAAAATGCACAAGTAAAACGAAGGATTTTAGAGCAAGACACCCAGAGTTTCATTAGCTTGTTTGATTTTTGGAAAAAGAATAGCCCTCATTTGAGTGAAATCCTAACACTTTTGTATATGGTCACTGTGAAAAATTATATGCAGTTGCGCGCTTGTGATTTGGCAAATGAAATAATGCAGACTTTAGGTTTCTGCGCAGTGCAAGAAGGAAATACTTATGTACATGTAAATCAAGAACAAGGAAAGAAAATAGTGCCCCTAGCTAGAATCATACAATGGATCTGGTACTTGCAAGACAGGGCTAGAGTACCACAGGTAAAAGAGTTATCAATGAAGTTGTGTGCACCATTTGAATTCGTGTCTACTGAAGATAAAAAGCATGTTTGTTTTACTAATGATTCATTGACTGAAATGTTGTTTTCTGGCACAGTAGAAGGAACAGCGTTGTATAATGTGTGTCAGATTTTAAAGCAAGAGCTACGTGAGATGTGTCATTTTTACGCTGATTTTTGGTTCATTGCTAATGTTTTAGCACCTAACTGGTTCAATTACCTTGCAGATGTTAATGAGAAAAATTCAGAGAGAGAAGTGTACACCCAGAATTCTGCCTTAGTGGGGATGGCTAAGTGGGTGCCCCAGAAATGTGAACAGCTGAGAGAAAAAGCCACTTACAGGTGGGCAGAGATGAGAGAGATGCACATTCCCCTAGATTTGATAAAAACTGTGCAGCACGCACAAAAGCAATCTGTCATGCAAGCAGTCACAGAGCAGTTGGGGAGAGGAAAGTTACCAGGACAGAAATGGCAAATTGATCAGGTTTTAGGGAGAGTGATTGCTGAAAACTACCAAGGAAAAATCGAAATTATGCTGATACCTAGAAAAGAATCTGATTCATTCATACAAATTGGAGACAGAATGGCCCAACTTGACAAAAATGCAGTGAATGGAGGTTTGGTAAAGAAGGAGTCTGCCCCAGCCCTTCTGACAGTGCAAGAAAAGGGAAGCTGTGGTGCAGCAGATAAAAACCTCAGTACTGATGTGTGGGCTGAAGCCCCAAGTGATCCTCCAGAACCTGCAGAAAATATAACAAAGGGCCTCAAAAACGTCCTGCTGATTATAAAACAGGGAAAGAAAGAGGAAGGGTGCAGTTTAAATGAAAAATGTTATTTGCAAGAAAAGTCATACTTGTTTCTTTTGCAGATCCTACCACGTTTCGCCACTGTCCCTGAGTGTGCTGTGTGGTCCCCCTTCCGGTGTGTGCGTGTGGGGTCGGGGAAGGGTCCGAACCCCCAACCTGAACCTGGCTGAGTAAAGTGCCAGCACCATGGATCCATTTTGCGCAAACTGCGCCTTCAGTTCAAGTTCAACTTGTTTGATTGCATTCTTCCACTGGAACTAAGCTGTGTTTTTTGTTTTTTTTTCCCTCTCGTATGGAACTCTGACTTTTGCTTACCTTCCAGCAAACCTTTCAGGTGGACCGTGCCCCTTTACATGAGCAGAACTCATGCCACATCAAATTGCTAACACTGTTGAATTAGAGACTCACTCAGAGTATAAAAATTGCCCAGTCTTTTCTGTATAGATGTATCTGATGTGAAAGGTTATGAAATCAATGTGTTAATTCACTTCTATTGCTTTACAGGGATTGCTTTGATCTGATGTTTTTTTTTGTTTTTGTTTGAAATATGAGATATGTGAAACAAAAATTAATTGGTCAAAGGGCGGAATGTCCTGCCATTTGATAAAGTTTGTTTTGACCAATGACTTTGTGTTTCACCACTGCGCATATTAGTTGCTCAATGTTCACCAGTAGCACATTGTATGTTTTGTTCAGTTGAGCCGCCTATGGGCTTTGACATGGCATTAGCCATTACTTTCTGTATTCAGTTTAGCCGCCTATGGGCTTTGACATTGCATTAGTCATTACATTCTGTATTCTGCCTATTGGCTTTGACATGGCATTAGCCATTGCTTTCTGTATTCAGTTTAGCCGCCTATGGGCTTTGACATTGCATTAGTCATTACATTCTGTATTCTGCCTATTGGCTTTGACATGCTGTATCCAGTCTAGCCGCCTATTGGCTTTGACATTGCATTCCTATTGGCTTTGACACGATGTATTCAATTTAGCTGCCTATTGACTTTGACATGCTATTAGATATTCTGCCTATGGGCTTTGACATATTATACATTGCATTTTATATTCAGCTCAGCTGCCTATGGGCTTTGACATGATATAAGACATTGCATTTTGTATTCAGCTTAGATGCTTATTGGCTTTGACATGACACTAGACATTGCATTTGATATTTAGGTTAGCTGCCTATTGCCTTTAACATGACATTGCATTTGATATCTAGGTTAGCTGCCTATTGCCTTTAACGTGGAGTTAGACATTGCAGTTGAGAATCCAAGCTGTATTTTTCCAAGCTGTGTTTTTGCACCAGAGAACCAAGATGTTTTTCTCACAGTAGACTAGACATGATAAGAGAGAGTACATGGGTGTTGTTCTCTCTGCTTGAGCTTGGGAACAGGAGTAGTCTTGGAGACCTGGCCAGTCTCCAAAAGGCTTGCTCAGTTTCCCAGGTCTGAGAGGAGGGGGCACACCTTTGTAACGAATGTAACAGGCTGCAGAGGGTCAGATTCGAATCTGCCGGACCTCGTGCTGGAGCTTGGCGCAGGCTGCCAGCAATCCCGTGTGGGTAGATGAATCTCTCTTTCTCGCGGCTGACAGGGGTCATCAGCTTGCAGACCTTAGAAAGATGAAGCTGTAGATAGTTCCCACACGGTGAAGTATTTGTTTTGCTTTGCATTCAATATCTTATAAATATAACCTGCTGTGTATATTGCAAACTGATATATTTTGTTTGATTAACGCGGACTTGAAAGCTACTAATTCGTCATACATAAAAATTGGGGTTGGGGAAGAATTAACAACAATAAAAGTCTTCTTTGACCTCACAAGTGCATTTCTAGTGTGTTATGTTAGTGCTGAGAAACTAAATAAGAGGAAAGCACTACAAACGGCCGGAGTTACCCATCAGAAAACAAAAGATCACGTAGAAACATGTGTGCAGAAAATTAGTTTATTTAGTAGTAGACACAAAAATACAAAGTTTAAATTCACTTTGTTTATCAGTTAAAAACTAGCACAAGTGCAAAGAGGGAGAGACTTCTAATGTAACTTTGCAAGATCTTCCTGCACCCCATGATCAACAGCCTGACATTCACAGTCTACAGGGTTTTGTGCGTGCTACACACAACTTTATAAGTATGAAGAGGAGATGCTGTGTAGGAGATTGAAGTCACTAGAACCATCTTGGAGATTTAGAGAAATCCAAAGCAGGGCCTCTCCAGGGTGGACATATCATGGTTGGTCTTGAAATCCAAAACAACTCCCCTTTGGGCTGGGCACATCATGATTGGACTTGCACTCAGTGGCCTGTCACCAGAACAACTTTTGACAGAGAAGTATATGGACAACAGACTAGAGGCCACATGTTCAGGACAATCTGGCTTGTGACTCCCAGACGTGGAAGAGTCCATGGGGGTGCTGGGTTCGTAATCACATTTTCTATAAGCAATAAAGAAATGTGCAGCCATGAGGTTCAAGTGGCCACAAAAAGTGGCTTCACAGATAATAGTTTTGTGTACGTGAGAGTTTGGAAGCGCATGCATGCAAACATGCGCACAGACACGTGTAGGAACTTTCTTCCATGGATGTCCAGAGAAGGAACCCTGAACATTAATACAACACTCTGATTCACAGCTCTTCGGAACTGAATATAGATGGACCACTGTGTACACGCAGTATACTTAACACACATTAGCAGGACTGCTGCAATAGGTACTATGAAACTCTGGACACTTCTCACAGTATTCAAACAGGGCAGGAGAAAGGGTCTGATGCACCATCAACTCCGACAAAGTTTTACAGCTCACATATGAACTTCATTTTCAGGTGTTAACTGTAAAAAAATATAGCAGAAAAGCCAAAATCCAACCTGGCCTTACACGATGGAGCAATGACATGACTATAGGAGGCAAGATATGCGTGTACAGAGAAACTAACCAATCGTACACCTGCCTCCGAGGGGCAGTTCTTACATAGCACCCACTTACTTACAAGCAACCAAGTAGTCTCACAGCCCCAGCCCGGTAAGGTCTCCAGCGGCCGAGGGTGGTTGAAGGGACGCACATCGCTGAACCCATAATGGCAGCTTGCAGGGCGGTGCAGCCAAGAGGTAGCGCCCTCTCATCTACACAGAAAGGACTGGAGCATGTGTTGAGGAAGTAGGACATCAGCATGATTTAAGCAGAGCATGAGGACAGGACACAGGCAGAAGTATCTACTACCAGGGACCAGATACATCCCCATCCTACAAGCTACCCTTGACACAGTATCCTTTGCACAGGGAGCAGTTACGAGAGGCGTGCTGCCAAGACAGCTACTCTCCAAGAGGAGAGAAGCTCTCCTTCACAGTAGGTACAAAGCAGCGGAGGCACACACAGGGCATCCTTGGATGTCCCAGACAAGAGGATGTGTTCAAAACAGGCTCTCTCTCAAGCAGGAATGCAGCCTGCATCCTCCGAGTGTAAGGACCATAACTGGTGCCACCTAAGACAAGGCAGGACATGCAGCATGGGCAAGTCTGACTCATTGATGGCGCCGGTCTCAGTGAGCTTCACAGAGTGCGACTGAGGCCACAAAAAGACACTACTTGCTGCACTGGCATTACTGATGGCACCGGCCTGAGTGGGTGTCACCGAGTGTGACCGAGGCCACAAGAAGATACTACATGCAGCATGGGCGTCTCTGATGGCACCGGTCTCGGGGTGTCACCGAGTGTAACCAGGGACCCCAAGATGATATTACATGCTGCATGGGCGTCACTGATGGCACCGGTCTCAGGGGGTGTCACCGAGTGTGACTGAGGCCACAAGAAGATACTACATGCAACATGGGCATCACTGATGGCACCGTCTCAGGGGATGTGACTGAGGCCACAAGAAGATACTACATGCAACATGGGCATCACTGATGGCACCGTCTCAGGGGATGTGACTGAGGCCACAAGAAGATACTACATGCAGCATGGGCATCAGTGATGGCACCGTCTCAGGGGATGTGACTGAGGCCACAAGAAGATACTACATGCAGCATGGGCATCAGTGATGGCACCGTCTCAGGGGATGTGACTGAGGCCACAAGAAGATACTACATGCCACATGGGCGTCACTGATGGCACCGGTCTCAGGGGGTGTCACTGAGTGTGACCGAGGCCACAAGAAGATACTACATGCAGCATGGGCGTCACTGATGGCACCGGTCTCGGGGTGTCACCGAGTGTGACTGAGGCCACAAGAAGATACTACATGCAACATGGGCATCACTGATGGCACCGTCTCAGGGGATGTGACTGAGGCCACAAGAAGATACTACATGCAGCATGGGCATCAGTGATGGCACCGTCTCAGGGGATGTGACTGAGGCCACAAGAAGATACTACATGCAGCATGGGCATCACTGATAGCAGCGGTCTCAGGGGGCATCACAGACTGTGACTGGGGGCACCAGGGCACCCTACTTCTCAATGGTTGGTGGATCCAAGTGTGGTGTTACAGCATGGGTGTGCAGCGTGTGAGCTGAGTCAGATCACTGAGCGCCCTTATCCGAAGCTCAGTTTACAGAGTATCCTGTAGCCCTCTGGGGAACCCGGAGGTTACGCTGAGGGTGGAGCGAAGAGCAGGGGTAGGTTGTGAAGATGGAGGGGTGTGGGGGAAGTGTCTTTGCAAAGAAGTTTTCTATGCATCCTTCAATCTTAGTCCTTCAGTGCGGTTGGGTTAGCGGAGTGCTTTCATAGGACCAGTTCCCAGAGAAGGACTCAGTCTCTCTTTTCAGACTGCAGAGCCTGGCTCACTGCTGCTTCGCATGCTGTTCAGAGAATAAAAACAAAACAAAGAAACAAAAAGGGTTAATCAGGAGCTGAAACCACCCAAAATCAAGCACAGTCAAAAAGTAACTTATCCTAGAATTAAAAACATTCACGCGCAGAGAAGTGCTTGAGACTGTGGGCGGGAGTTCTGGGTGTCCTAAGGGCGGAGCAGAGAAAACGCTTTATTTCCAAATGTCAGTCATGTTTTCATGATGTGAGACCTTGAGTTTGTAGGTACAAGGACAGAACCAACAAGAGGGACGGGGGAGTTTAGCGGTCCTGTGTGCACCCTCCCCGGGGCGCCAACATAGAAGAGTTCAAGGAGAGAGAAGAGGACCAGAAAGAGTGCAGTTAAAATGGACTATAAATTCCCAAGTGAACGATTTTAATAGCAACAAACAACTGGGAACCTATGTCAAGATTTTAAAAAATGGGGGAACAGTGGTATAATGCCCGAATTTTCCTCAGTGGCGTGAAAAGGAAAGAAAAAACCTGCGGTATCCCCAGCTAATAACTCCTAACATAGGGAAACCTACGCCTGTATGAGACCCATAATCAACACTACAGGATTCACGGCCAACATGTCTCTCACCCTAACAGTCTCTACGGATCCGTGGCAACCTCCCCCAAAGAGCCCCTCTGGGGCCCGTCAGGCACTGCAGTGCCAGCCTGACGTGAAGCATTGCCCAACGATGAGGCATGTCACCAATGGGTGAGGGAGGGCCTTTGCTTCTGACTCATGACCTGTGGACATCCCTCCTAATTGGCTGCATGGTGTCTTCTCTTTTTCGGAACTGTGTACCTTGAATTGTTGTTTGTAGGTACAAGACAACTCGTGGGGAGCTGGGTGGTAGGCACTGTTGTGAACAAACTGGTGGCAAGTCTCCTTGAAGTGCGAGACAATCATTATCGTGCTTCTAAGGATCTTATAACATCTGACACTTGAAAACTGTGACTCTGATACAAGTTCCTCAAGAAGTTAAATTATATCGTAAATGTCTTGAAATTGAAGGGATTCGCCTAGTCTCAAATGATCTTAACTATCTCTTCTCAGCCCCCTCAGATCCATCAGTGAATCTCAACATAGAGGTCAAAAGCCGTGGCCTCAACTTCAAACATGACAAACAGCACCATGACTGAAGCAGCGGTCAACACCTCAGCGGCCTACTCGGAGGCATCAACCCCTGAACCACCTCCAAGAACCGCTCTCATCAGTGGAAAAAGCAATGGCCATCACCTGACCATCAACAGGGTGAACCTCTGCATCCCTCTCCTACACATCAGAGCTCTCATGGTCAGGCCAGGCAGAGTGCTTGGAGCAAGGCCATATTACCCTCACCCAGGAATCACTAGACTGCTGGCCTTCAGCACCTAAGATACCCTCGAGGCATCCCTCATCTCCAAACATACCCACACAGGGGTCCCAAAATCTTCACTACGACCCTGGATGCTTGGTTCCTCAGCATGACAAACTTTCTCCAAGCTCCAAAACACAGGACAACGTAGAAGACTCCATGATGAGAAGCTGTGCCCTGTGACCATTAGCTGATAAGACAAACACTGCACTTAAAGGATGCAAATAACCTGGACTTTGCCAGTGCTCTATAAAGTCAAATCTGCTAGGAACCCTTCAGACATTAACAAGCATGGCAGCACTGTGCAAGCCCAGAAGGGCGCAGGAGAGAAGTCCCAGAGGTTCTGTGACACTGGCACACCTTGACCGGGCTGAAGAGCAGAGCCTACGCAGTAGCCTCTCGCCCTCCTCATCTGATGTCACATGATAACAGACACTACCCCCATTAACATAGGGGCTGGAGGAGAAGCCTTTTAGATGAGATGAAAGTCTTTTTAGATCCCACTAGGGCTCAAGGTTTTGAATCTAAGAGGTCATGGTCCCTGCACACAGCCGAGATGAACCTAGCTACCCAGCAGTCAAAGGCTGTGCAGTAAATTCCTACAATGTAGTGTACGGACCAATATGGAGAGGATACACCAGGGGTTAACACTGCATGAGGATATTCAGGTGACGCACAGGCATGGAGAGGGGAGGGAAAGGGATACACATGGTGAGACTGTGGACAGTGCCAGGGAGGGTGTGGAATGGACATAAAAAGTACTTAAAGTGAGGAGAGGAAGCAGGTCAGAGAGAGGCCTCCTTGAAGGTTCTGGTCACTCGGTGGTTATCCGGTGATTAGATAGTGTTGTGCATGCCAGTTACCAGCAAGCAGCACACTGCACGTGTGGAAACGTGCTCAAGCAAGACGAGTAGGTTACGCTGCCGTGCACTGTTCCCTCCACCAGCTCCCAAGGGTTGCTTTGTTCACATTAATGGTGCACATTAGAAAAACAGGAGCTCAATTTCTAGACACACAGACCTAACCTACACATCACACAGTGACATTTTGGCTTTAGCACAATCCCAGGTGGGCTCACGCATGAGGGTAAGAGTTTGGCTGAAAGGCAGAAGATGTCCAAGAAACCCTATAACCATCTGAAGGCGATGTGGGTTACACAGGTCCTGTAATAAGAGACCATTTCTGATACACAGAGCTGAATAATCAATGCCACTGGGTCCTGAGAAAGCTAAATCTGTCATACTGCTTCGGAAAGCAGATGTAGAGGGCCCCTGGTAGAGGCACCACCAGTTATACATCTCTCAATGGCAGGTTCCAGCTAGAGAACCACAGGTGACCGCAGCATGGATGACCTGGTACTTGAGGTGGGACCCAAGGTAATAATGGCACTGGCTAGGGGCCTCTCAATGTGAGATGGAGATACCCCCTCCACCGTCTCTCAGTGCGAGATACCCCCTCCACCGTCTCGCAACGGGAGATGGAGATACCTCCTCCACGGCCTCTCAATGGGAGATACCCCCTCCACCGCCTCTCAATGGGAGATACCCCCTCCGCCCCCTCTCAATGGGAGATACCCCCTCCGCCCCCTCTCAATGGGAGATACCCCCTCCACCGCCTCTCAATGGGAGATACCCCCTCCACCGCCTCTCAATGGGAGATACCCCCTCCACCGCCTCTCAATGGGAGATACCCCCTCCACCGCCTCTCAATGGGAGATACCCCCTCCACTGCCTCTCAATGGGAGATACCCTTTCCGCCAACTCTCAATACAAGATGCAGATATCCCCTCCACCGCCTCTCAATGGGAGATACCCCCTCCACTGCCTCTCAATGGGAGATACCCTTTCCGCCAACTCTCAATACAAGATGCAGATATCCCCTTCACCGCCTCTCAATGCGAGATGGACATAACCCCTTCACCGCCTCTCAATGCGAGATGGACATAACCCCTCCACCGCCTCTCAATGTGAGATGGACATAACCCCTCCACCGCCCCTCAATGTGAGATACCCCCTCTTAATGCGCGATGCCCCCTCTACCTTGCTCTCCCCACCAGGTGCCAACAACATTATTACATTATTTATAAAGTTTGATAATGTGCGATAAATAAAGACCCCTCCACCACACTGGTAACAGTGGCTTGGATTATAGAGATCTTGTAGAGGAAATAGACGTTCGGTATGTGACAGTGGCATGGACTGTACAAGAAGTGTGGAGAGGATACGGACTCTCTCAAGAACACTGGCAAAGATCATACGGCTCATGCTGAGAACTATTCCCAAGAGACCCGCAGGTGACTGCAGCTACTGTTATACAGCTCTAGGTAACGGATGCTATAGAGAGACCTCAGCTGGGTACAGCACACTGACTGTACCCCTCTCAATTAGTGACCGTGCTCACATGGCCCCAGTACTGAGTGACAATGTGTGCCGCAGGAAGAGGAAACCTATGAGCATACAGGTGTGGTTCCATCCAGCATTATGCTTATTGTTTGACATATTTCTATACATTTTGGGCCTGGTACTTTATATGCTGCTTGTTTGTTGCTTTTTGGTGTATGGCAGTCCGGACAGGGCATTCCAGCCCCTAGAAGCCCTTCAGACTGGTGGAGGGGTAGGAAGCCTGGTCACACCTGGAATTGTGCTAAACATGGTCACTAGGGAACCCATCACCCTGTGGGCAGAAGGAACACTTGTTTACATACAGAAGAGCTTGGCAAGGCTGGGGTGCCCTCCTCAGGTGTCAGGAGTGCTTTGCTGCTGGCCAGTGTTTGAAGTACTTCATCCAAAAGAAGCATGAAGGGAAAACCAAGATATCGGTTATTGCAAATATAGATCTCACATAGTATTTGGCAACCTTAAAATGAATGCATGCACCTCTACTGTGTGGTTGCAGAGCTTGGACAGCAGACGGTCTAACATTTGGAGATCTAGATTAGCGCGCACTTCTAGTGTGTGGATGCAGAGCGTGGACAGCAGACAGCCTAACATTTGGAGATCTAGATTAGCATGCACTTCTAGTGTGTGGATGCAGAGCTCCCGGACCATGAGTGGTCTAACATTTGGAGACCTAGAAAGGCATGCACCTCTAGTGTGTGGATACAGAGCTTGGTCAGCAGATGGTCTAACATTTGAAGATCTAGATTAGTGCGCACCTCTGGTGTGTGGATAAAGACCTTGGACAGCCTAACATTTGGCGATCTAGCTTAAGGTCACTTCTAGTGTGTGGATGCAGAGCTTGGACAGCAGATGGTCTAACATTTGGAGACCTAGATAGGCGTGCACCTCTAGTATGTGGATACAGAGCCTGGACAGCATGTGGTCTATCATTTGGAGACCTAGATAACTTTGCATCTCTTGTGTGTGGATGATGGGCTTGGACACTAGGTGGTCTAACATTTGGAGACCTATATAAGTGTGTACCGCTAGTGTGTGGATGCAGAGCTCCTGGACCGTGGGTGGTCTACCATTTGGAGACCTAGATGAGTGTGCCCCTATAGTGTGTGGATACATAGCTTGGACAATGGATGATCTAACATTTTGAGACTTCAATAAGCATGCACCTCTAGCATAGGGATGCAGGGTTTGGACACTGGGTGGTCTGACATCTGGAGACCTAGATTAGAAAAGCGTGCACCTCTAGTGGACATAAACAGAGCTGAGAAAGTGGGCAGTCCAGCAGCTGGTAACCTAGAGATAAATCAATTGCTATTGCCCAAGAACAGGTACTATACAAATGAAGCCAGTCAGCCCTCTAGCCAGAAGCACACTAATGTCAGACAGCTGGGGTACTTTACAGAAATACACCCTAAGTATGCTAAACTTTCTCCCTGCCCACAACTTTCGGAAAGGCTATTGCTCCATAATGCCCTCAATGAGTGCTGGCTTAGATTGCCCCCAACATTTGCCTGGGATTCCCTTTGCGTAAACTCCCTCGCTCTAACACTTAAGCACTGCCTGTGTCGCCAAATGACCAAGAGTCTGTATCAAGAGATCAGTCGTCGTGCTCATCAAATCATGAAATTTTTTCCACTTTGCCCGAAGTTCATTGGAATAAAAAAAAAAAAAGAAAATCCAGGTTCCTGATTCCACCACTTTAATGCGCATGTTGCTTGAGGTTGTAGTTTTTTGTATAGTGCTCAGCACAATCTTGAGACAGGTTGAGGAAGGCAGAGGGGGGAGTGTTGACCATAGCTTGTCGAATGATCAGCTGTGAAGCAAAGGTGCGGCACTCGGCAGTGCTAGAGGGAGTAGCCCTGCTAGTGGAGGCCGGAGGTGCATCTGCTTTGGTTAACCAGTCTCTGAAGCCTGGCTGGACAGTAATGTAACGCTGGCTTGCAGCGGTCATCGAGGGCCCTGCGGGACGAGGCCTTGCAGGCGCAGCAAAGACTTGTAGTTCAGTAATGATTGCAGTCTGAGAAGGTGGCCACGCGACCCTGAGCATGCTCAACACTGGGCACTTCAATCGGGCATATTCTAAAAAAGCTTTGATTAAGTAATGCTCCCCGGAGGAGTGGAGAGCAGAGCAGTGCAGCCATCCTGTTCCCTTAGAAGGAATTGTCAACACACAACTCTTCACTCACTTCCGATTCCCTTTTTTGCAGTTCCCTCAATCACTCACCATCCTCTACCCCTTCCCTCAACACACAGAGGGGATTCAAACTGGCAGTGTGCCTGTAACAAGGAGCTGCACAGCCACCTTCTGTTCAGATGCTCACTGCGGCATTCCTGTGGCCTCTACTTGGGATGTGCGTGGTCCATCTTACCTTATTGAAGGTTTATAGGTTGGGATGCTGTGAGTGGAATGAGAAGGCTGAAGGGAACATGTGGGATTTGAGTAGGTCTTTTGGATACAGACCAAGCAGGTATGATCTTGAAAAGCTCTCCACCCTCCATCACACAATACTCGCGGGAATCTACTGCTGAAGGGATCTCTAGAGCATCAACCAAGAGAGGGTAGCGAGGGGAGCCCATAGACCTAAGGGATCTTGTCACATTTTGCTTATATCAGAGCCAGACAGGACCAGGTATCCTCGTGGCAAACCCAAGAACGTGGCAGCGACAGCAGAGTACAACGTGTTCCCAAATACGTCGTGTGAGACAAATACTACAGACCATCAGCCCGGACATTGTTTAAAAGCACCTTGCTGCGGTGGAAGGGTGGCTGACAAGTGATGAACTGTTTGAAGTTCAGCCATTCTTTCACAGAGGCAATCCTCAACATATGGGCCACAAGCCACCTGTAAACCGATGCTAGCTGGAGATCAGAGCTCTTCAGCTTGCTTGAGGAGAGGCTCAGATCAAGTAAAGGTTTCCAGAAGGGGGCCAAGCCTGCTTGAAGAGAGAGACTCCATCAACCAAAGGACCACGGATGAGTAGATGGAGCATCTGGACATCTCAGACAACAAGCCACATTGGGGCAGAGGAAGATGAATCCAAGACTGAAGAAGCGAGATAACCTAGCAGGTGTAGGTGGCTTCTAATCCTTAGGAGTGAAGTAGCTGCACTGCTTCGTACCACCAGTAACTGCGGATTGTTTGACTTTACTCACACGAGCTCCAGGTGTTGAACTTCACACACTTCAGTGCTGAGCTCTTGAGGGGAGCCACAGTACTTCTCTTTCAACCTTCAAGCCAAGGTTTGGTATAAACGGGCAGAGTTTGTGGTGGTTTTAAATTGTTTTGTGCTCCTCTAAAGCCAGCAACTGATGGATCAGACCTCTGGGGTTCATCTCTTACGTGTAGGCGGGTGATGGTCACCTGCAGTAACCCCATTTGTTTCTTTACCAGACGTAGACCTGCAAGGCATTTCTTCAATGTAAGAAGCCTGAATTCACTACACCCCAGGTCCTAACCTTTGCAGTCCATCCAGGATGGCTTCACATTCTACAAAGCCTCACCCTTCATTCTCCCCAAAACGGATTATGTACTATTCTGCACTCTGCGGAAACATTCCTACAGGTGTCCGGGCACCTGCTTTTTGCTCACATGACAAGTAGTGAGCAGAGACTGTGTGACTGTTAAAATCGTAACCGTACACGTGAGAAGGAGATACAAATGACATACTGTGAAAGAAACCCAATGAATAAAGTGGCAGAGTCAAAGCAGATCTCGACACGATGAACCATTCTGCTTCTGTTTATGGGCTGAGAACATCTTGAAATTTTGACAGCTGATGTCAAAAGACCCACAGACAGTGGCTAGGTGCACTGAAGAAAGCCAAGAGCTGTATGAGGCATCCCAGATGTCAGAAGTTGGTAGGTAGAGACAACAAGCTTCCATCATTTCTCTCCACCTGCAGGGTGATTTTAAGACTTTTTCATGTTTTACTACTACAGACTACTGAATGAACTGTATGCAGGAATCTTAGAGTTTGTGCAGGAATGTTACCTAAGGCAATAAATGTAAAGGAGTCCGGGAGGATGTCCCCTCAATTATTCAGTTAAACTGCGTAGCTCTATCTGGTCGTTTAGCTGCTCTACATTAACTGCAGGACGCCCTGCAGTGCCCTGAGGTGTGCATCCCCCACAGCTCCCTTTAGCTGCAGTGCCAAGATTTGACCTTCCCTGGCATCTGTTATACTTAGATTTGTGCACCCTCCTCACCTGCAGGAGCTGGGCCTCAGACTACTTCCGCTGTTCCACACATGACCATCCCAGAGCTCCTACACCGCCCAGACTGTTACCCCAAGACCAAGACCCTTAACCTGGGCTTACACCCACACCCCCACCACAACCTCTCTCTGGGGGTAGCCAATGAGTTCATATATGTAACCTCAAACTATACACTACATAGACAATCCCAGCCTCCCCCAGGGAGTTACAAAAACCTTTGCTGTCCAGAAGAAAACTCCTCTCCTGGGCGTGTAACCCCCTACAGTACCTCTACCACCAGGGCCCAGGAGCCACCTGTATCTCTTCCACCTGGGATCTGCCCCCCCCCAGTCTGTGAAATAAAGCTTTACAGAGGCATTCACCAATTCCTCAAGGTTATAGGACCGGACACTGCTGCTAACCGAACCATTGATTTGGTCCTTATCCCTAAACTCTCAGGGATGGTCCTAAGTACTGGGCCGTGGCAGTCAGACGCAGGAACTGCATTCTGATGTGTGATAGGACCCAGTGGTCGTGGGATGACAGTCTGCTGCACAAGCTGCTGAGTGATGGTACTTAGTGGAGGAGGGATGGCAGCTGGACCCGAGTGCTGCAGTGCAATAGTTCCCAATCTGACCACGTGGTACAGTTGGCTGCAGCCAGTCATCTTACCTCCCCTGGTGACGCTCTCCGCCGTGCTCAGGGCCTGCCCACTCAGGTCACTGACCACGCTGTCTACAGTGCGGTGGTGCTTCAGGAAGAAGGGTCTGATGAACCGAGTGTAGAGAACCTGCGAGCCGTTCCAGGATACGGGAGCCATACACCAGAGCAGGAAGGCACACTGTGGGGACGGTGCAAAAAGGATTAGCTCTTCAGAGGAAACAAAAAGGTTGAACAACCTCACCTCCCTCTTCCATGCGCCACCCCAACTCTCTTCAGTTCAATCCCATGTCTCACGTTAACCACAATCCACTTCCTGCTTCAATACACACCCATTCTATCCATTCAAGGCTGCCAAGGCCCTGATCAATGCACTCGTGTTGAGCAACATTGGTCACTGTGAGAGGGCCTGCTGGGCTAGTCCTGCTGTACATTCTTCACCCCAGACAGAAAACTGTCTTCCCCAAACCCCTTCAAACAAACATCCACCTCTCCTTCCGGACTACAGCCTTCGCATTATAGACTCTTCACAGAACCTTGCCAACACCTGTCCAAAACGCTCTGCCAATAAACCCCTCTGTGCAGAGCCACTTAACAGCCTTCCCCCATCTTCACCTACTTCTTAGTTAGGACACACAATGATGAGTAGGAAACCTGCCTCTGTACCCAGGACAAACGAGGACTCCAAGGGGCAGTTGGCTAACCTCTTGTGTGGCTACAAGGACACAAGTCAAACACTTTCCTAGCTCAGTTTATTTTCAAGCCAGGTTATGTATGAAGGGGTCTTTCTTTCCCTTAATGGCTGCTGAGTTTGGAGACAAGGTGTGACTGTGGCTAGCTGGGCGCCCTCTGACTTCGGACACTGGATACTAGAAGGACAAAGGAGTCAACAATGTGGATCCAGGTGCACTGGCATGGAACTGGAAGGAGTGGAAGAGCATTCAATCCCAGGCGAATGCAGCTCAACAACACACAGACCACACTGAATGTGTGTGCACTGCCGCAGTACACAGTAGAAATACTGAGCTGAGACTTGCAAAAGAATCGCTGCTGGAGGCAGAATGTGCCTGGTTTCTATTTTGTGCCAACAATGCCTGCACTTCATGCTCCATGAAGGTTCCCCCTGCATATTAAGGGCTGTCACCACCAAGCTCACCTTGCCAATGTAGTAAAACGGGAACCAGAACAGGAAAATGTCTGAGAAGAACTCAGCAACACTGAAGAGACCGTAGACCACCCAGTATGTCAGCCAGATGGTGTCATCCCTCTTGTCCGGGCTCTCAATGGCCTTAATCCTGCAGAAACAGAAGGGAAGAGGTGGACACGTTGACACTGCTGAACTTGCACCAGGCACTGCAGGGCTAGATACCAGCACTCATTTTTGAGGGACCAGATTTACTTTTCATCATCAGACTGACTCAGAGAAAGGGGGAGAAATACAGGAAAGAGTGATAAGAGAGACAGGAAACCAGTAAGAGAGCAGGTACCACATGAATGCGATAGAGAGACAAGGTTTGGGTGGTGGAAGAAAGACATGAGGTGGAATCAAGACCAGTAGCTTTGGTATTTGTAGAAGGGTGGCCCTGGTGTGTGTGGTGGGTACCTATGGTACTTACACCTTAACCCAGGTCCAGGTATCCCTTATTAGTGTAGTGTAGTCAGTGGCCAGAAGCCAGGCTCTCTAGCAGTAGCTGTGGATGAGCAGCCAAGGCTTATCTAGGAGACATGCAAAGCTCATGCAGTACCACTATACTCACACAGCACTTACACACATGAAAGAAAACACTCAGGGGCTCATTACGACCCCGCGGTCAGCGATAATGGGGCGGTAAGTACCACCAATAGACTGGCGGTACTTACCGCCATATTATGACATTGGCGGGTTGGCTGAAGCCAACTCACCAACATACCACTCCGACCGCCACGGCGGTAACAGACACCGAGCTGGAGATATCCATCTCCAGCCCGGTGGAAGCCATTTTACTGCCTGCAGTATATGACCCCCGCCTACCGCCATGGTTTTTGTGCCATTCGTAATGCCACGAAAACCATGGCAGTAGGCCATATCAGTGACAGGGAATTCCTTCCCTGTCACTGATAGGAGTCTCCCCTCCCTTCCTCTCCAGTTACAGGCCCCCACCACCCTACCTCTCCAAATCCCCCCCCACATTCACACCCCCTTCACACACATGCATATAACCCGTTCATTCCCACATGCTTACACGCATACATACATCCATTCACATACACACATCCGCACACACTTCCAAACATACACACACACATTCACATTTCACTACATAAACGCACTCACACGTCCGTACATGCACACACGCATTCAACACACATACATTAATGCACCCCCACACGCAACACCCCCCCCCCCCACCCGTGTTTGAGACCCGACTTACCTGGATCCAGGGTGTCCTCCGGCAGGAGATGGCACGGGCGCTGCTACTGCCAGCAAAACAGCGCCAGGCTGTATTATGGGTCATAATACGGCTGGCGGCAGTCTACTGGCATGGCGCTGCTGGTGGTAGCAGCACCACCTTACCACCATCCACCAGCATGACCACAGCTGGAATTCCATCATTCTTGTGGCGGAAATTCCACTGTGGTCATAATATGGTGGACGGCTGGTAGCCACGGCGACGGTCTTTTTGCGGCCCTTGCTACGGCACCAAAGTTGAAATGAGGGCCTCAGTGTTACAAAAATAAAGGTACTTTATTTTGGTAACACAAATTCCGAAAATACCATAGAGACTATACTCCCTTAGGAGATAAGTTATACACAAATTATATACACTAGTATGCAGAAATAGGCATACAATCAGTTAGAAAACAGTACAATTAGTGAAAAACCACAATAGAGAGAAATAGCCCTGGGGGAGCACAAACCATATACTAAAAAAGTGGAATGCAAGAGTTGGTTCCCCACCTAGGTGATTGGAGTGTGTAGAGGGGAGCTGGGAGTACTAGGAAAGCCCAAAGGTAAGTACCACAACACCCCCTGCGACCAGAAAAGCAGGAGTAAATCACTGTAAATTCCCCCAGAACACCCCCTTGAAAGAAAAGAAGAAGAATGCAAAACACAGAAGAGACTGCAAGACACCAACAGTGGATTCCTGGACAAGAGGACTTGTGGAAGAAGGGAAACAAGTCCAACAGCACCGCAGAGTTCAGGAAGGGCAGGAACCACTACCCACCAGACAGAAGGTACAAGAGATGAGTCGACGGTGAGGAAGGAGAGTCAGTACTGCATCCAAGAAAACGAAGTCGAGTTCCTGGATGATGCAGGTGATGTCCCATGTCAGAAGGAGAATTGCAGATGGGTTTGCGTCTTTGGATTCCACCAACAAGCCTTGTCACAGACAAAACTCGCAGTTAGTGGAAAGTGGAGCTACCCGGGCCCAGGAGGGACCTGGTGGGCTCTACCCAGGAGGGGGAGTCAGAGGGGACCCTCAGCAACACAGAGAGCCCACAGAAGCACAGGCAGCACCCACAGGATGGGGAAACAAGTCGAAGAAGGGGCCCACGCAGCATTACTAAAACGGCTCCCACACCGCCGGAGAACCACTCAGGAAGTTGTGCGTTGCAGGATGAAGTGCTGGTGGCTGGAGCTTCAAGATGCTTGAAGCTCCCTTGGAACAAATGCCAGCAAGCCTTGGCAGCTCCAAAGGACATGGTGCACGGGGGTACTGTCCTGCATGGGCAGGCAAGGGCTTACCTCCACCCAAGTTGGACAGCTGGAAGAGAGGACCGTCAGAACCACTTCAGTCCACCACCCATGGTGCAGGATCCATGCTGCTCAGCAGGAGACGGGATTCACGCAGCCGGTCATCGTTGCAGTTGGTACCTGCAGAAGCAGGGGAGTGACTCCTTCACCCCAAGGGAGATTCCTTCTTTCTGGTGCAGGCTGAAGATGGGCTGTCCTCAGTGTAAGAGGCTGGCCTGGTTTGTAGTGGGTACTTTGGGTACTTACACCTTACACCAGGTCCATTTATCCCTTATTAGTGAAATGTAGTAGTGTTCTAGCAGCTTAGGCTGATAGAGGTAGCTATAACAGAGCAGCTTAGGCTGAACTAGGAGACATGAAAAGCTCATGCAATACCACTTATAGTTAGACAGTACTTATACACAAGTAAAGACAATACTCAGTGTTACCAAAAATAAAGGTATTTCTTTGGGTGACACAGTACCCAAAATATCTTAGAGACAATACTCCTTCTGGAGGTAAGTATTATGCACAATATATACACTATACTCCAAAATTAGACAAGTAAATAGTCATAGAACAATGCAAACAGTAGGAATTCCTATATAATGCAATGGGGGAAAATAGGTCTAGGGGCAACACAAACCATTTACTAAAAAAGTGGAATGTGAATCACGAATTCCCCCCTAGACAAGTGTAGTGTGTAGAGAATCGCTGGGAGAGTAAGAATACAGTAAAGGTAAGTAAATTACCCCAACCCAGAGCCCAGAAAAGCAGGAATAAAGTACTGCAAGTTACTACACCTCGTTTTGGGGATTTTGCAGCAGCCAACAAAGTCTTCAAAGAACAACTGCTGGATTATTGGACCTGAAGACCTGCAAAGGAAGGGGACCAAGTCCAGAAATCTAAAAAAGTTCCAGGGACAGGAGCCCCTGCCAACAAAGAAGAGGGTGCAAAAACAAGAGTCCCTGGTTAATAGAAGACTGCAGAAACGCACCCTAAGAAGATGCCAGCGGGTTCCTGCGTGATGCAAAAGTCCCATGGTGTGAAGATCGTTGTAGACAAGATTTCGTGTTGCAAGGCGCCAACAAGCCTTGGATACGACAAAAGTGTGTTTTTCATCAAAATGGCGCTGGATGGACCCAGGAGGGATCTGGGGGCCTCAACTCTGTGTGAGGAGGAAGAGGGGGCTTTCAGCACTTCAGAGAGCCCTCAGGATGCCAGCCAGCACCCCAAGAAGCCGCAGTATCCAGGTTCAAAGGAGGTGCAAAACAGTTGATGCAGCACAACAAAAGAAGGTCCCACGCCGCCAGAGAACAACTCAGCGAGTTGAGCGTCGCAGGGAGGACTGCTGGAGACCTGGGCCAGGCTGTGCATGAAGGAATTTTGCAAAGAATGCACAGAGGCCTCAGGAGGTGAAGAAGACACAATACACAGGGGTACTGTTGTTCTCGGGGAAGGCAAGGTCTTACCTCCTCCAAATTGCGTCAGCAGGACCTCAGGACAGTCTATGTCGATGATGTCCACCCTCTGTGTCCTTAGGAACACGCTTGTCACCGTGAGAGGAGTCCCAGGGTACTGGTCGTCACCTTGGAAGGTCCCTGATTGGAGCAGGGGAGTGACTCAGTCACTCCACGGGAGATTTCTTCGGTCCTTCTGGTGCAGGATGAAGACAGGGAATCCCCAGAGCATGCATACCGTGGAAACTGTTGCAGTTGCTGACTTGGAGCTGAAGAAAAGTGTCTCTTGTAGACACTTTGTTGCAGTTACAATGTTTCTTGGAGCAGGCTGCAGTTGATCCGAGGTCAGAGGTTGCTGAAGTTGTTGCAGAGGATTCCTGAAGGAAACTTGCAAGCAGAATCTGAAGAGAACCCACAGGAGAGACCCTAAGTAGCCCAGAGAGGGGGATTAGCTACCTTATCATCAGGTATGGACCTATCAGGAGGGGTCTCTGATGTCACCTGCTGGCACTGGCCACTCAGAACTCCAGAGTGACCCCACACCTTGCAAAGCAAGATGGCAGAGGTCTGGGACACACTGGAGGAGCTCTGGGCACTACCCCTGGGGTGGTGATGGACAGTGGAGTGGTCACTCCCCTTTCCTTTGTCCAAATTCCCACCAGAGCAGGGGAGAAGGGGGTCCCTGAACCGATGTAGGCAGTTTATGCAAGAAGGGCACCATCTGAGCCCTTCAAAGCATTTCCAAAAGCTGGGGGAGGCTACTCCTTCCCAGCCTGTAACACCTATTTCCAAAAGGAGAGGGTGTAACACCCTGCTCTCAGAGGAAATGCTTTGTTATGCCTTCCTGGGACTGGGCTGCCCAGACCCCAGGAGGGCAGAACACTATCTGTGAGATGGCAGCAGCTGTAGCTGCAGTGCAAGCCTCAGAGAGCTAGTTTGGCAGTACTGGGGGTCCACGGTGGAGCCCACTGGATGCATGGAATTGGCGTCCCAATACCAGATTTGGATTGGGGGGGGGGGGGGGGACAATTCCATGATCTTAGACATGTTACATGGCCATATTCAGAGTTACCATTGAGAAGCTACATATAGGTATTGACCTATATGTAGTGCACACGGGTAAAGATGTCCCCGCACTCACAAATTCCGAGAAAATGGCCCTGAACTATGTGAGGGCACCTTTGCTAGTGCAAGGGTGCCCTCACACTTAGTATCTTTGCACCTAACCTTCAGCAAGTGAAGGTTAGACATATAGGTGACTTATAAGTTACTTAAGTGTAGTGTAAAATGGCTGTGAAATAACGTGGACGTTATTTCACTCAGGCTGCAGAGGAAGTCCTGTGTAAGAATTGTCTGAGCTCCCTATGGGTGGCAAAAGAAATGCTGCTGCCCATAGGGATCTCCTGGAACCCCAATACCCTGGGTACCTCAGTACCATATACTAGGGAATTATAAGGGGGGTCCAGTGTGCCAATCAGAATTGGGAAAAAAATGATCACTAGCCTGCAGTAACAATTTTAAAGAAAGAGAGAGCATAAGCACTGAGGTTCTGGTTGGAAGAGCCTCAGTGACACAGTAACGCACCACATAGGCAACACATTCAGGCCACAAACTATGAGCACTGGGGTTCCTGGCTAGCAGGATCCCAGTGAAACAGGCAAAAACAAGCTGACACACAAGTAAAAATGGGGGTAACATGCCAGGCAAAGTGGTACTTTTCTACATGGGGTTCTATAGGTAAGCCCCTGAGGGCAGCAGCACTGATTGTGCCACCCTCAAGTACCATGCATCCAGTTGCACCCAGCACTGCCAAAGCAGGTGAGTGTCCTGGTGCAAACCTAAAATACATTCTCGACATGGCACAGTTCCTGTGTGCCCTGTCCACCCCACACTGCATCTGTTATGGGTATGTCACCCCTCAAGCAGGCCTTCCAGCCCTAAGCCAGTGTGCAACATACTATATGAGAGGGCATATATTGCATGAGCAATATGCCCCCACTGTGTCCTTGCCAAACCTGGGACATAGTGAGTGAACAGAGCAGCCATTTTAATGTATGTGCTGGACACTGGTCAATACGAGTTTCCCAGCTAAATAATGGCCACGCTGCACCCTGGATTGTTTGATATCAAACAACTCAGAATGATCAATCCAAACTGGTGCCAGTACTGGCTTTATTAGAAAATGTACCCAGGGTTCATCTTAGAGGTGCCAGCTGGAAAAACTAACTATCCTGTCATGGTTGCCGACTGGTTCCAGCAAACCTGCCACATCCAGACAGCCAATATACAAACCCGGGGGAGGAGCTAACACCCCCCCCCCCCCACCTCCCCAGGGATGTACAACACCCTGGCAGTGAGCTTCAAAGAGCTACCGCCCCTGAAGCTCGAGCCCCCAGGCCTGCTGCTAGCAGGAGAAAAGGGGGGAAACCAGACAAAGGGTAGGAGGAGTGGCCTCACTGAGCATGCCCCACCCCTAGGGGCTTGCAGGCGAAGTGGACCCTTCATTTCATTTTCCTCCATGTTGGATGGTAGGGAAATAGCCATTTAGATTTATGGAAGTGACCCTTCCCACAGGAAGTGGTCAATGTAGTGGGTGTAGCGTCCCAAGGGGAAGTGTCCCATTGGACACTACCAGGTCCCCCCCCCCCCCAAAATGCCCGCAAAAGTTAGTATTTAGAGGGCTCCCCTAGACCAAGAATGTACATTCATCTGGAAGAAGAGCAGACCGCACCAAAGAACCTGCCCGGACGAGAACAGGACCTGCTGCACCAGAAGAGTCTCCAAGACTCCTGCTTGCTGCACTAGAGTCCCGACAATCGCCGGTGCGGAGGAGCTGACGACTGGACCGACCTCAAAAGACCCCAAGGACCTCCAGGCTTCGCAAATAGCCCGAGTTCTCTCTCCTGAGTGGAGGTACCACTCAAGAAACCTAAAGGAACTTGCAAGGAATCTGCAAACTGGTGAGGGACACTTCATCGACCAGACGATATCTCCACAACCGGAAGTTGCAGCCGGACCCGACAACGCACCGACAGCCTGGATGAGACCTGCAAGACTGCCCACTTTGGTGGCACAGCACCCTCCCGTGGCCGAGTTGTGCCAATACCCAGAGTACTGGACAGTGCAGGTGGGACAACCCCAAAAACAGCTCACCCAGAGCTTCAACTGGACCAGGAGGAAGCCCTAGTCGAGGGACTTCAGTGACACCCCGGACCTCCCACCAGAGTACTTGCGACGTCCTGCTAGACCCCAAGAAGAAGCCAATCAATCAATCAGGGATTTGTAAAGCGCACTACTCACCCATGAGGGTCTCAAGGCGCTGTATGCATAGCATCCGAGACCTCCAAAACGCCCTGCACCTGGCTGGCCTGAGCCTTGCATCACGGGGTCTGCTGTGTGCTCCGGGTCGCCAACCCCTAGCGTCCTCATCAGCCCAAGAGGACCTCAAGGCACAATCTTTAAATCTGCAAACCAACTTCTTTTCCAAGTGGCCCTTCCAGGTGGCCCTGTGTCAAGAGACTTTCCAACGCCACTCCCACCGGAACCGGGAGCTGCCCGAGGCTCTCCAGCTGGCACAAGGTGCCCACCCACTGCTGCGACCACCCTGCAAATAAAGAGACTGGCAACCCAACTGTATGATTTTTAATGCATTTTTATAGGTGACTGCATTGATTCCAATGGTGCGTAACTACGCACAGAAAGACTAACTGCCAAAAACTTTGAAAAGACATAACTCGAAAAGTACTTAACGTATTCTAAAGATCTTGCTCTTAAAATGTATATAAAAGCCTGAAGTATTTTCATAAAATCTGGTCTCGAGTTATTCATTGAGTGTGTGTGGTGCATGATTGGATTTGTGAATACAGCAAACATTTAGCACATTTCCTGGATTAGCCTCACTGCTCGACCAGCTACCTTAAAAACTGGAGCTTTAGATGGTTAATTTTTACCTCTGGGAACCAACGTGAGGTTGCCTGGACTCCCTGCACGGTGTGCCTAGTTTTGCACACTACATAGAGAGCCAGCCTCAGACACTGCCTTCCTGGGCTTGAGCTGTTCAAGCAACAGGAGGGCAGAAACCTGTTTGTGAGGCAGCAGCAGCTGGTGCTGCCTGGAAAACCTCAGACTTGGGGTCCTCTAAGGAGCCCTCAGAGTGCATGGGATCATACAACCAATGCTTACAAAAGCATTGGGGTATGATTCCAACATGTTTGATACCAAACATGCCTATGTTCGGAGTTACCATTATGTAGCTGGACAGAGGTAGTGACCTATGTCCAGTACACACGTAAAGTGGCGTCCCTGCCCTCACAAAGTATGGGAAAATGGTCCTGGAGGTCGTGGGGGCACCTCTGCTAGTGCTTGGGTGCCCTCACACACCGGTATTTTGCACCCTGCCCTCTGGGCTAGAAGGCCTGCCAAAGGAGTGACTTATAAGTGACCGGGTGCAGTGAAATGGCAGTGAAAGGGTGTGTGCTTCTTTTCACACAGGCCGCAATGGCAGTCCTGTAGAAACATTTGCCTGGGCTCCCTATGGGTGGCAAAATATATACTGCAGCACATAGGGATCCCATGGTACCCCAATGCCCTGGGTACCTAGGTACCATATACTAGGGACTTACAGTGGGGCACCAATGTACCAATTGTGGAATGAAATACAGAGTTAGCAGGATCCCAGTGAACACAGTCAAGCACACTGACAGCAGGCAGAAAAAGGGGGTAACCATGCCAAGAAAGAGGGTACTCTCCTACAGTATTCAGAAACCCATCGCTCATCACTTGTTATTTATCTACAGATTCAGCACTTTGGGATCCACTCAAGAGAAAGGACATGGGTAATACGTGGGGAGCGCACTCAAGAGGAGGAGAGAGGGCAAGTGGAGCAGGGAGGCCCAGGAAGAGGATACTCCTAAGGAGGGGTGTAGGAAAGTACCATCTTGCCTGGCATGTTACCCCCATATTTCACTGTATATATGTTGTTTTAGTTGTATGTGTCACTGGGACCCTGCCAGCCAGGGCCCCAGTGCTCATAAGTGTGCCCTGTATGTGTTACCTGTGTTATGACTAACTGTCTCACTGAGGCTCTGCTATCCAGAACCTCAGTGGTTATGCTCTCTCATTTCTTTCCAAATTGTCACTAACAGGCTAGTGACCAATTTCACCAATTCACATTGGCGTACTGGAACACCCTTATAATTCCCTAGTATATGGTACTGAGGTACCCAGGGTATTGGGGTTCCAGGAGATCCCTATGGGCTGCAGCATTTCTTTTGCCACCCATAGGGAGATCTGACGATTCTTACACAGGCCTGCCACTGCAGCCTGAGTGAAATAACGTCCACGTTATTTCACAGCCATTTTACACTGCACTTAAGTAACTTATAAGTCACCTATATGTCTAACCGTCACCTGGTGAAGGTTGGGTGCAATGTTACTTAGTGTGTGGGCACCCTGGCACTAGCCAAGGTGCCCCCACATTGTTCATGGCAAATTCCCCGGACTTTGTGAGTGCGGGGACACCATTTCACGCATGCACTAATACATAGGTCACTACCTATGTATAGCGTCACAATGGTAACTCCGAACAAAGCCATGTAACATGTCTAAGATCATGGAATTGTCTTGCCATTCTGGCATTGGGGAGACAATTCCATGATCCCCCCAGGTCTCTAGCACAGAACCCGGGTACTGCCAAACTGCCTTTCCGGGGTCTACACTGCAGCTGCTGCCAAACCCTCAGACAGGTTTCTGCCCTCCTGGTGTCCAGGCAGCCCTGGCCCAGGAAGGCAGAACAAAGGATTTCCTCTGAGAGAGGGTGTGACACCCTCTCCCTTTGGAAATAGGTGTGAAGGCTGGGGAGGAGTAGCCTCCCCCAGCCTCTGGAAATGCTTTGATGGGCACAGATGCTGCCCATCTCTGCATAAGCCAGTCTACACCGGTTTAGGGATCCCCCAGCCCTGCTCTGGCGCGAAACTGGACAAAGGAAAGGGGAGTGACCACTCCCCTGACCTGCACCCCCAGGGGAGGTGCGCAGAGCTCCTCCAGTGTGCCCCAGACCTCTGCCATCTTGGAAACAGAGGTGTTGCTGGCACACTGGACTGCTCTGAGTGGCCAGTGCCAGCAGGTGACGTCAGAGACTTCTTCTGATAGGCTCTTACCTGTGTTGCTAGCCTATCCTCCTTCCTAGTTAGCCAAACCTCCTTTTCTGGCTATTTAGGGTCTCTGCTTTGGGGAATTCTTCAGATACCGAATGCAAGAGCTCACCAGAGTTCCTCTGCATCTCTCTCTTCACCTTCTGCCAAAGGATCGACCGCTGACTGCTCAGGATGCCTGCAAAACCGCAACAAAGTAGCAAAGACGACTACTGCAACCTTGTATCGCTTCATCCTGACAGCTTTCTCGCCTGTTTCCTGGTGGTGCATGCTCTGGGGGTAGCCTGCCTCCTCTCTGCACCAGGAGCTCTGAAGAAATCTCCTGTGGGTCGACGGAATCTTCCCCCTGCAACCGCAGGCAACAAAAGACTGCATCACCGGCCCTCTGGGTCCCCTCTCAGCACGACGAGCGTGGTCCCTGGAACTCAGCAACTCTGTCCAAGTGACTCCCACAGTCCAGTGACTCTTCAGTCCAAGTTTGGTGGAGGTAAGTCCTTGCCTCCCCACGCTAGACTGCATTGCTGGGTACTGCGTGATTTGCAGCTGCTCCGGCTCCTGTGCACTCTTCCAGGATTTCCTTCGTCCACAGCCAAGCCTGGGTCCCCGACACTCTAACCTGCAGTGCACAACCTTCTGAGTTGTCCTCCGGTGTCGTGGGACTCCCTTTTCTGACTTCGGGTGGACTCCGGTTCACTCCTCTTCTAAGTGCCTGATCCGGTACTTCTGCGGGTGCTGCTTGCTTCTGTGAGGGCTCCCTGACTTGCTGGGCGCCCGCTCTGTCTCCTCATCCAAGTGGCGACATCCTGGTCCCTCCTGAGCCACAGCAGCATCCAAAAACCCTAACCGCGACCCTTGCAGCTAGCAAGGCTTGTTTACGGTCTTTCTGTGTGGGAACACCTCTGCAAGCTTCTTCACGACTTGGGACATCCATCCTCCAAAGGGGAAGTTCCTAGTCCTCTTCGTTCTTGCAAAACACCAAGCTTCTTCCATCCGGTGGCAGCTTCCTTGCACCCTCAGCTGGCATTTCCTGGGCTCCTACCCACTCTCGACACTGTCGCGACTCTTGGACTTAGTCCCCTTGTCTTACAGGTACTCAGGTCCGGAAATCCACTGTTGTTGCATTGCTGGTGTTGGTTTTCCTTGCAGAATCCCCCTATCACGACTTCTGTGCTCTCTGGGGGTTATAGGTGCACTTTACACCTACTTTGCAGGGTCTTGGGGTGGGCTATTTTCCTAACCCTCACTGTTTTCTTCCAGTCCCAGCGACCCTCTACAAGCTTACATAGGTTTGGGGTCCATTCGTGGTTCATATTCCACTTTTGGAGTATAAGGTTTGTGTTGCCCCTATACCTATGTGCTCCTATTGCAATCTAATGTAACTTTACACTGCTTGCATTACTTCCTTTTGCTATTACTGCATATTTTTGGTATTGTGTACATATATCTTGTGTATATTTGCTATCCTCATACTGAGGGTACTCACTGAGATACTTTTGGCATATTGTCATAAAAATAAAGTACCTTTATTTTTAGTATATCTGTGTATTGGGTTTTCTTATGATATTGTGCATATGACACCAGTGGTATAGTAGGAGCTTTGCATGTCTCCTAGTTCAGCCTAAGCTGCTCTGCTATAGCTACCTTCTATAAGCCTAAGCTGCTAGAAACACCTCTTCTACACTAATAAGGGATAACTGGACCTGGTACAGAGTGTAAGTACCCCTTGGTACCCACTACAAGCCAGGCCAGCCTCCTACAAGGGGCCATGCCTGGTGGACAGACGGGGCCGAGAGGAGGGAGTCAGCCGGGGGGGCTCAGCCTCTCTGAGGCAGAGGAGCAGGAAGAGGGAATAACCAAGAGGAGGTGAGAGGGCAAGTGGAGCAGGGAGGCCCAGGAAGAGGACACACCTAAGGAGGGGCCATGCTGGTGGACACATGGGGCCGAGAGGAGGGAGTCAGCTGGGGGAGGTGGGGGGGGGGACTCAGCCTCTCTGAGGCAGAGGAGCAGGGAGAGAGGAATAACCAAGAGAAGGCTGGAAGCCTGGCAGTCTGCATCACTCCAGTGGGCAGTGCAGCTCTCCATGGCCTGCTTACCCTCAGGCAGGCTGAGCTGCCCAGCCTTCTACCAGCACCACCGGCATTTTACTGACACGACCGGCACCAAAACAAGCAATGTCCTTTAGTGCTGCCGTTTGTAGCCCCTATTGGAAACACTTCAATGAGCAGATGTAAACAGAAAGCACTTTGAAGCCTGTTATACAGCTCATTAGCAATCCTTGCCTAATAACTAAACACAGACAGGCAAGCCCTCTTACACACAAATATCTTGTTTACAGTCCTATCTGTATCATGCCTAGGCCTTTGCAGACTCTTAAAACTACAAGAAACAGAAGGTATTTGTTTTTTGGGAAGGTGGCAACCCTAGTAAGAGAGTAAGGTTGTCTGACTTGGAGTCAGGCCAGAGTTTGGGACGGTGAGAGTGAAGGGAATGTTTCATTTTTCTACAAAGGCTGATCGGCACCCACCGGGCCCACTAACAGGAGGACAGATGTACATTTGGTCTCTTAGATGCTCCAGAGCACAGAATATTGCTTTGTCCATCATCCACAGTTCAAGTAAGTGTCATGGCATATTGGTTTAGAGTTAGGACAGAGCCATCAGGCCACGAGGCCCATCTGACCAATCAATCAACCAATCAATCAGTATTTGTAAGGCGCGGCTACTCACCCGTGAGGGTCTCAGGCGCTGAGGTCTTATGATCTTCAGATCACGGTGGCCTCTTCAGAAGGCGAGCCGGACATAACCTTGTAGGGGGCAGAATCCCTAGCCTTCAGATTGTGGAGTGGCCTCGCTCCAGGAGCGATGAAGGCTGTGGCACAACCAGTGGCGGCTTGCGGGGATTTCTGGGGGCGGGCCATTAAAACATACAATTTTATTAAAGGAAAAAAGAAAAAAAAAAAAAATCTTACATCGCGCTGCTCCTCTCGCTCTTGTTGTCGCTCCAGGCATAGGCTCCAAGGGTGCTCAGAGCAGCGTCCCGATTGGCTGGGAGCGCCCAGCCAGGGCACTCCCAGGCAGACTGGGAGCCTGTGCATGCTCTCTCCAACCCGGCAACACAGTGCCGGGCTGGAGAGAGCCCACTGCCCACGTGTGTTTGGCAAACCCAAGACAGCCGGCCAAAGATACATGCGCAGTGAGGGGGGAGTGCTGTGCACGCCACCTCAGTGCACATCACCCCCGTGGTCCCGCCCATTTCAAAGAAAAGGATACAAAAACATAGCCCTTTTGGAGGAGCTGCCCCTGGGCAAAACAAAATGTGTCTAATGGGATATATGGACATGAAATTATTGTTATGCATTGCTATGCATACTAAGGTGGCAGCATACTGCTGTTGGATCCTGTCATTGCAGCCTCCTACAGCCTATTGCAAGTTTCTGCTTCCTCACAATGCAGTTTTGAATGAAGGTTGAATTTGCCAAGCACCAGCCATACAGGGCATAACTTGGGGATTTTCCTTTCATTTTCCCCATTTCAGTGTCACAAGTCTTTGGCTCGCTTGCATTGTATTCCATTTCTTAGATTTATTGTAAACTGATATAGTTCTCAGTTTTAAATCCTCCTAATATTTTCATTTCAACTCTTCATTAAGCAGAGCGTTTAAGTACTTTAACGTTAAAATATTGTCAAGTTTCAGGTGATACACAACGGCTTTTTCACTCTAGAAAAATCACACACTTAGTTTCATCAGCTCCGAGTAGCCTATCATTGAACAATCACTGACTGAAAGCCACCTGCCTACTTTGTAACTCACTCAGTGACCTGAGATGAGCACCGCGACCCCCACAATGGGCACAGCAGGAAGGACATCGGTGAGAACTTGAGGCTGAAGGCCGCTAGAGCTTTAGGTCAGACACCATCCAAGACTGTCACAAATGATGAAGGTGACGAGACGCAGCCATGTTCATCTCCTCTTTGGACCACTACTGTTAAGGTGTCTTGTGTTGAATCACACTGACAGCCTAGTACTTGGGTACAGAGTGTGCATTGCAATCAGGAGGCCAGGAACAAAACTGTATTTGGTGTGTTTCAAGAGATTGCTTGGATGTTCAGAGCCACAACTGATCAACACGGCCTTTTTAACTGAGATCACACTTATCCTTCTCTAAGAGAACCTAGAACTGATCCTGAAAGTAGTAGATACCATGGTATGGGAAATGTGGGTCCCCTGTGGTGGGATCAAAGCTGCCCATCCAGGCACATTACTGAGCTGCAGCCCCTTAAAACCACTAAGGAAATCTATATTTATGAATGGGAGGACACCTCCATACTCCAGGGTGTAACCTGCTCACTATGAGAGTAAAGCTCTGGAGAGAAGGCCGGGAGGACACCTCCACACTTCATGGTGTAACCAACTCACTATGAGAGAGGAGCTCTGGAGAGAAGGCAGGGAAGACACCTCCATACTCCAGGGTGTAACCTGCTCACTATCAGAGGAGAGCTCTGGAGAGAAGGCCGGGAGGACACCTCCATACTCCAGGGTGTAACCAGCTCACTAGGAGAGTAGAGCTCTGGGGAGAAGGCCAGGAGGACACCTCCCTACTCCAGGGTGTAACCAGCTCACTATCAGAGGAGAGCTCTGGAGAGAAGGCCAGGAGGACACCTCCATACTCCAGGGTGTAACCTGCTCACTATGAGAGTGGAGCTCTGGAGAGAAGGCCTGGAAGATACCTTCATATTCCAGGGTGTAACCTGCTCACTGTGAGAGGAGAGCTCTGGAGAGAAGGCCGGGAGGACACCTCCATACTCCAGGGTGTAACCTGCTCACTGTGAGAGGAGAGCTCTGGAGAGAAGGCAGGGAGGACACCTCCATACTTCATGGTGTAACCTGCTCACTATCAGAGGAGAGCTCTGGAGAGAAGGCCAGGAGGACACCTCCATACTTCATGGTGTACCCTGCTCACTATCAGAGGAGAGCTCTGGAGAGAAGGCCGGGAGGACACCTCCATACTTCATGGTGTAACCAACTCACTATGAGAGAGGAGCTCTGGAGAGAAGGCAGGGAAGACACCTCCATACTCTAGGGTGTAACCTGCTCACTATCAGAGGAGAGCTCTGGAGAGAAGGCCAGGAGGACACCTCCATACTCCAGGGTGTAACCAGCTCACTATCAGAGGAGAGCTCTGGAGAGAAGGCCGGGAGGACACCTCCATACTCCAGGGTGTAACCTGCTCACTGTGAGAGGAGAGCTCTGGAGAGAAGGCAGGGAGGACACCTCCATACTTCATGGTGTAACCAACTCACTATGAGAGAGGAGCTCTGGAGAGAAGGCCAGGAGGACACCTCCATACTCCAGGGTGTAACCTGCTCACTATGACAGTGGAGCTCTGGAGAGAAGGCCTGGAAGATACCTTCATATTCCAGGGTGTAACCTGCTCACTGTGAGAGGAGAGCTCTGGAGAGAAGGCCGGGAGGACACCTCCATACTCCAGGGTGTAACCTGCTCACTGTGAGAGGAGAGCTCTGGAGAGAAGGCAGGGAGGACACCTCCATACTTCATGGTGTAACCTGCTCACTATCAGAGGAGAGCTCTGGAGAGAAGGCCAGGAGGACACCTCCATACTTCATGGTGTACCCTGCTCACTATCAGAGGAGAGCTCTGGAGAGAAGGCCGGGAGGACACCTCCATAATCCAGGGTGTAACCTGCTCACTGTGAGAGGAGAGCTCTGGAGAGAAGGCAGGGAGGACACCTCCATACTTCATGGTGTAACCAACTCACTATGAGAGAGGAGCTCTGGAGAGAAGGCAGGGAAGACACCTCCATACTCCAGGGTGTAACCTGCTCACTATCAGAGGAGAGCTCTGGAGAGAAGGCCAGGAGGACACCTCCATACTCCAGGGTGTAACCAGCTCACTAGGAGAGTAGAGCTCTGGAGAGAAGGCCAGGAGGATACCTCCATACTCCAGGGCGTAACCAGCTCACTGTGGGAGTAGAGCTCTGGAGAGAAGGCCAGGAGGACACCTCCATACTCCAGGGTGTACCCTGCTCACTATCAGAGGAGAGCTCTGGAGAGAAGGCCAGGAGGACACCTCCATACTCCAGGGTGTAACCTGCTCACTATGAGAGTGGAGCTCTGGAGAGAAGGTCAGGAGGACACCTCCATACTCCAGGGTGTAACTAGCTCACTATGAGAGTAGAGCTCTGGAGAGAAGGCCAGGAGGACACCTCCATACTCCAGGGTGTACCCTGCTCACTATCAGAGGAGGGCTCTGGAGAGAAGGCCAGGAGGACACCTCCATACTCCAGGGTGTAACCTGCTCACTATGAGAGTAGAGCTCTGGAGAGAAGGCCGGGAAGACACCTCCATACTCCAGGGTGTACCCTGCTCACTATCAGAGGAGAGCTCTGGAGAGAAGGCCAGGAGGACACCTCCATACTCCAGGGTGTACCCTGCTCACTATCAGAGGAGAGCTCTGGAGAGAAGGCCTGGAAGATACCTTCATATTCCAGGGTGTAACCTGCTCACTGTGAGAGGAGAGCTCTGGAGAGAAGGCAGGGAAGACACCTCCATACTCCAGGGTGTAACCTGCTCACTATCAGAGGAGAGCTCTGGAGAGAAGGCCAGGAGGACACCTCCATGCTCCAGGGGGTAACCAGCTCACTATGAGAGTAGAGCTCTGGAGAGAAGGCAGGGAGGACACCTCCATACTCCAGGATGTAACCTGCTCACTGTGAGAGTAGAGCTCTGGGGAGAAGGCTAGGACGACACCTTCATACTCCAGGGTGTAACCAGCTCACTAAGAGTAGAGCTCTGGAGAGAAGGCCAGGAGGACACCTCCATACTCCAGGGTGTAACCTGCTCACTGTGAGAGGAGAGCTCTGGTGAGAAGGCCAGGAGGACACCTTCATACTCCAGGGTGTAACCAGCTCACTAAGAGTAGAGCTCTGGAGAAAAGGCCAGGAGGACACCTCCATACTCCAGGATGTAACCTGCTCACTGTGAGAGTAGAGCTCTGGGGAGAAGGCCAGGAGGACACCTTCATACTCCAGGGTGTAACCAGCTCACTATGAGAGTAGAGCTCTGGGGAGAAGGCCAGGAGGACACCTCCATACTCCAGGGTGTAACCTGCTCACTGTGAGAGGAGAGCTCTGGAGAGAAGGCCAGGAGGACACCTCCATACTCCAGGGTGTAACTGGCTCACGGTGAGAGTAGAGCTCTGGAGAGAAGGCTGGGAGGACACCTCCATACTCCAGGGTGTAACCTGCTGACTATGAGAGTAGAGCTCTGGAGAGAAGGCCAGGAGGACACCTCCATACTCCAGGGTGTAACCGGCTCACTGTGAGAGTAGAGCTCTGGAGAGAAGGCCGGGAGGACACCTCCATACTCCAGAGTGTACCCTGCTAACTATTAGAGGAGAGCTCTGGAGAGAAGGCCGGGAGGACACCTCCATACTTCATGGTGTAACCAACTCACTATGAGAGAGGAGCTCTGGAGAGAAGGCAGGGAAGACACCTCCATACTCCAGGGTGTAACCTGCTCACTATCAGAGGAGAGCTCTGGAGAGAAGGCCAGGAGGACACCTCCATACTCCAGGGTGTAACCAGCTCACTAGGAGAGTAGAGCTCTGGGGAGAAGGCCAGGAGGACACCTCCATACTCCAGGGTGTAACCAGCTCACTATCAGAGGAGAGCTCTGGAGAGAAGGCCGGGAGGACACCTCCATACTCCAGGGTGTAACCAGCTCACTATCAGAGGAGAGCTATGGAGAGAAGGCCAGGAGGACACCTCCATACTCCAGGGTGTAACCTGCTCACTGTGAGAGGAGAGCTATGGAGAGAAGGCCAGGAGGACACCTCCATACTCCAGGGTGTAACCTGCTCACTGTGAGAGGAGAGCTCTGGAGAGAAGGCCAGGAGGACACCTCCATACTCCAGGGCGTAACCAGCTCACTGTGGGAGTAGAGCTCTGGAGAGAAGGCCAGGAGGACACCTCCATACTCCAGGGTGTACCCTGCTCACTATCAGAGGAGAGCTCTGGAGAGAAGGCCAGGAGGACACCTCCATACTCCAGGGTGTAACCTGCTCACTATGAGAGTGGAGCTCTGGAGAGAAGGTCAGGAGGACACCTCCATACTCCAGGGTGTAACCAGCTCACTATGAGAGTAGAGCTCTGGAGAGAAGGCCAGGAGGACACCTCCATACTCCAGGGTGTACCCTGCTCACTATCAGAGGAGGGCTCTGGAGAGAAGGCCAGGAGGACACCTCCATACTCCAGGGTGTAACCTGCTCACTATGAGAGTAGAGCTCTGGAGAGAAGGCCGGGAAGACACCTCCATACTCCAGGGTGTACCCTGCTCACTATCAGAGGAGAGCTCTGGAGAGAAGGCCAGGAGGACACCTCCATACTCCAGGGTGTACCCTGCTCACTATCAGAGGAGAGCTCTGGAGAGAAGGCCTGGAAGATACCTTCATATTCCAGGGTGTAACCTGCTCACTGTGAGAGGAGAGCTCTGGAGAGAAGGCCAGGAGAACACCTTCATACTCCAGGGTGTAACCTGCTCACTATCAGAGGAGAGCTCTGGAGAGAAGGCCAGGAGGACACCTCCATGCTCCAGGGGGTAACCAGCTCACTATGAGAGTAGAGCTCTGGAGAGAAGGCAGGGAGGACACCTCCATACTCCAGGATGTAACCTGCTCATTGTGAGAGTAGAGCTCTGGGGTGAAGGCCAGGACGACACCTTCATACTCCAGGGTGTAACCAGCTCACTAAGAGTAGAGCTCTGGAGAGAATGCCAGGAGGACACCTCCATACTCCTGGGTGTAACGAGCTCACTATGAGAGTAGAGCTCTGGGGAGAAGGCCAGGAGGACACCTCCATACTCCAGGGTGTAACCTGCTCACTGTGAGAGGAGAGCTCTGGAGAGAAGGCCAGGAGGACACCTCCATACTCCAGGGTGTAACCGGCTCACTGTGAGAGTAGAGCTCTGGAGAGAAGGCCGGGAGGACACTTCCATACTCCAGGGTGTAACCTGCTCACTATGAGAGGAGAGCTCTGGAGAGAAGGCCAGGAGGACACCTCCATACTCCAGGGTGTAACCTGCTCACTGTGAGAGGAGAGCTCTGGAGAGAAGGCCAGGAGGACACCTCCATACTCCAGGGTGTAACCGGCTCACTGTGAGAGTAGAGCTCTGGAGAGAAGGCCAGGAGGACACCTCCATACTCCAGGGTGTAACCTGCTCACTGTGAGAGGAGAGCTCTGGAGAGAAGGCCAGGAGGACACCTCCATACTCCAGGGTGTAACCTGCTCACTGTGAGAGTAGAGCTCTGGAGAGAAGGCCGGGAGGACACCTCCATACTCCAGGGTGTAACCTGCTGTCTATGAGAGGAGAGCTCTGGAGAGAAGGCCAGGAGGACACCTCGATACTCCAGGGTGTAACCGGCTCACTGTGAGAGTAGAGCTCTGGAGAGAAGGCCGGGAGGACACCTCCATACTCCAGAGTGTACCCTGCTCACTATCAGAGGAGAGCTCTGGAGGGAAGGCCAGGAGGACACCTCCATACTCCAGGGTGTAACCAGCTCACTATGAGAGTAGAGCTCTGGGGAGAAGGCCAGGAGGACACCTCCATACTCCAGGGTGTAACCTGCTCACTGTGAGAGGAGAGCTCTGGAGAGAAGGCCAGGAGGACACCTTCATACTCTAGGGTGTAACCTTCTCACTATGAGATCGTACCCCTCCACCCCAAGAGCCTCAACACCTGATGATCCTCCATCTGCACCAAGTCCGTCTCGAGAGAGGCTGCCCTGTGCCAAGCTAGGAAGGAGCAGTCTGTGACTGGCTGGGGAGGGACAGATTGCCTGGATGGAGAGAGGCACAGCTGTGTCTGGCTGGGGAAGAGTCCAAACTGTAAACAAGCTGACCTGGCAGGGTGAGGCCGAGCTCGTTCCGGCTGGAGAGAGGTCTAGCTGCTCCACTGGGGAGAGGCTGAGGAATGCTGCAGGTGAAGCCGAGTTATCTCTGGATGGCCCTTTAAACTGTGCAAAGGGCATTGATCGGCTCCAGTAATCATTCAGTGCACTGCTGAGGGATCGATGCCTCCCAGTTACACGGACGTGAACTTAGCTCCTTTACAACGCTGCACTCTGTTTCACAAGGTCCAAAGCTCATGTTTTACGTCATTTCCGACCTCCTTTCATAGAAACATACCAAGGTCTTATTTCAAATGGAATTCTACCAATAAAACGGCTGCTGCCTCCTTTCATAACTTTCTTTATAGCCAACACCTTGGAGAAGAATTCAAGGCCATCCATGCAGCCTCCTTTGCCAGCTGCAGTGCCTGCCCTAGTGCCTGCCCCAGCCCAGCTGCGGTGCCTACCCTAGTGCCTGCCCCAGCCCAGCTGCGGTGCCTGCCCCAGCCCAGCTGCAGTGCCTGCCCCAGCCCAGCTGCAGTGCCTGCCCCAGCCCAGCTGCAGTGCCTGCCCTAGTGCCTGCCCCAGCCCAGCTGCGGTGCCTGCCCCAGCCCAGCTGCGGTGCCTACCCTAGTGCCTGCCCCAGCCCAGCTGCGGTGCCTGCCCTAGTGCCTGCCCCAGCCCAGCTGCGGTGCCTGCCCTAGTGCCTGCCCCAGCCCAGCTGCAGTGCCTACCCTAGTGCCTGCCCCAGCCCAGCTGCGGTGCCTGCCCCAGCCCAGCTGTGGTGCCTGCCCCAGCCCAGCTGCGGTGCCTGCCCCAGCCCAGCTGCGGTGCCTGCCCCAGCCCAGCTGCAGTGCCTACCCTAGTGCCTGCCCCAGCCCAGCTGCGGTGCCTGCCCCAGCCCAGCTGCGGTGCCTACCCTAGTGCCTGCCCCAGCCCAGCTGCGGTGCCTGCCCCAGCCCAGCTGCGGTGCCTGCCCTAGTGCCTGCCCCAGCCCAGCTGCGGTGCCTGCCCCAGCCCAGCTGCGGTGCCTACCCTAGTGCCTGCCCCAGCCCAGCTGCGGTGCCTGCCCCAGCCCAGCTGCAGTGCCTGCCCTAGTGCCTGCCCCAGCCCAGCTGCGGTGCCTGCCCCAGCCCAGCTGCGGTGCCTGCCCCAGCCCAGCTGCGGTGCCTGCCCCAGCCCAGCTGCAGTGCCTACCCTAGTGGCTGCCCCAGCCCAGCTGCGGTGCCTGCCCCAGCCCAGCTGCGGTGCCTACCCTAGTGCCTGCCCCAGCCCAGCTGCGGTGCCTGCCCCAGCCCAGCTGCGGTGCCTGCCCTAGTGCCTGCCCCAGCCCAGCTGCGGTGCCTGCCCCAGCCCAGCTGCAGTGCCTACCCCAGCCCAGCTGCAGTGCCTACCCTAGTGCCTGCCCCAGCCCAGCTGCGGTGCCTGCCCCAGCCCAGCTGCGGTGCCTACCCTAGTGCCTGCCCCAGCCCAGCTGCGGTGCCTGCCCCAGCCCAGCTGCGGTGCCTGCCCCAGCCCAGCTGCAGTGCCTACCCTAGTGCCTGCCCCAGCCCAGCTGCGGTGCCTGCCCCAGCCCAGCTGCGGTGCCTACCCTAGTGCCTGCCCCAGCCCAGCTGCGGTGCCTGCCCCAGCCCAGCTGTGGTGCCTGCCCCAGCCCAGCTGCGGTGCCTGCCCTAGTGCCTGCCCCAGCCCAGCTGCGGTGCCTGCCCCAGCCCAGCTGTGGTGCCTGCCCCAGCCCAGCTGCGGTGCCTACCCTAGTGCCTGCCCCAGCCCAGCTGCGGTGCCTGCCCCAGCCCAGCTGCGGTGCCTGCCCTAGTGCCTGCCCCAGCCCAGCTGCGGTGCCTGCCCCAGCCCAGCTGCGGTGCCTACCCTAGTGCCTGCCCCAGCCCAGCTGCGGTGCCTGCCCCAGCCCAGCTGCAGTGCCTGCCCTAGTGCCTGCCCCAGCCCAGCTGCGGTGCCTGCCCCAGCCCAGCTGCGGTGCCTGCCCCAGCCCAGCTGCAGTGCCTACCCTAGTGCCTGCCCCAGCCCAGCTGCGGTGCCTGCCCCAGCCCAGCTGCGGTGCCTACCCTAGTGCCTGCCCCAGCCCAGCTGCGGTGCCTGCCCCAGCCCAGCTGCAGTGCCTGCCCTAGTGCCTGCCCCAGCCCAGCTGCGGTGCCTGCCCTAGTGCCTGCCCCAGCCCAGCTGCGGTGCCTGCCCTAGTGCCTGCCCCAGCCCAGCTGCAGTGCCTACCCTAGTGCCTGCCCCAGCCCAGCTGCGGTGCCTGCCCCAGCCCAGCTGTGGTGCCTGCCCCAGCCCAGCTGCGGTGCCTACCCTAGTGCCTGCCCCAGCCCAGCTGCGGTGCCTGCCCTAGTGCCTGCCCCAGCCCAGCTGCGGTGCCTGCCCCAGCCCAGCTGCGGTGCCTACCCTAGTGCCTGCCCCAGCCCAGCTGCGGTGCCTGCCCCAGCCCAGCTGCAGTGCCTGCCCTAGTGCCTGCCCCAGCCCAGCTGCGGTGCCTGCCCCAGCCCAGCTGCGGTGCCTGCCCCAGCCCAGCTGCAGTGCCTACCCTAGTGCCTGCCCCAGCCCAGCTGCGGTGCCTGCCCCAGCCCAGCTGCGGTGCCTACCCTAGTGCCTGCCCCAGCCCAGCTGCGGTGCCTGCCCCAGCCCAGCTGTGGTGCCTGCCCCAGCCCAGCTGCGGTGCCTGCCCTAGTGCCTGCCCCAGCCCAGCTGCGGTGCCTGCCCCAGCCCAGCTGTGGTGCCTGCCCCAGCCCAGCTGCGGTGCCTACCCTAGTGCCTGCCCCAGCCCAGCTGCGGTGCCTGCCCCAGCCCAGCTGCGGTGCCTGCCCTAGTGCCTGCCCCAGCCCAGCTGCGGTGCCTGCCCCAGCCCAGCTGCGGTGCCTACCCTAGTGCCTGCCCCAGCCCAGCTGCGGTGCCTGCCCCAGCCCAGCTGCAGTGCCTGCCCTAGTGCCTGCCCCAGCCCAGCTGCGGTGCCTGCCCCAGCCCAGCTGCGGTGCCTGCCCCAGCCCAGCTGCAGTGCCTACCCTAGTGCCTGCCCCAGCCCAGCTGCGGTGCCTGCCCCAGCCCAGCTGCGGTGCCTACCCTAGTGCCTGCCCCAGCCCAGCTGCGGTGCCTGCCCCAGCCCAGCTGCAGTGCCTGCCCTAGTGCCTGCCCCAGCCCAGCTGCGGTGCCTGCCCTAGTGCCTGCCCCAGCCCAGCTGCGGTGCCTGCCCTAGTGCCTGCCCCAGCCCAGCTGCAGTGCCTACCCTAGTGCCTGCCCCAGCCCAGCTGCGGTGCCTGCCCCAGCCCAGCTGTGGTGCCTGCCCCAGCCCAGCTGCGGTGCCTACCCTAGTGCCTGCCCCAGCCCAGCTGCGGTGCCTGCCCTAGTGCCTGCCCCAGCCCAGCTGCGGTGCCTGCCCCAGCCCAGCTGCGGTGCCTACCCTAGTGCCTGCCCCAGCCCAGCTGCGGTGCCTGCCCCAGCCCAGCTGCAGTGCCTGCCCTAGTGCCTGCCCCAGCCCAGCTGCGGTGCCTGCCCCAGCCCAGCTGCGGTGCCTGCCCCAGCCCAGCTGCAGTGCCTACCCTAGTGCCTGCCCCAGCCCAGCTGCGGTGCCTGCCCCAGCCCAGCTGCGGTGCCTACCCTAGTGCCTGCCCCAGCCCAGCTGCGGTGCCTGCCCCAGCCCAGCTGCAGTGCCTACCCTAGTGCCTGCCCCAGCCCAGCTGCGGTGCCTGCCCCAGCCCAGCTGCGGTGCCTACCCTAGTGCCTGCCCCAGCCCAGCTGCGGTGCCTGCCCCAGCCCAGCTGCGGTGCCTGCCCTAGTGCCTGCCCCAGCCCAGCTGCGGTGCCTGCCCCAGCCCAGCTGCAGTGCCTACCCCAGCCCAGCTGCAGTGCCTACCCTAGTGCCTGCCCCAGCCCAGCTGCGGTGCCTGCCCCAGCCCAGCTGCGGTGCCTACCCTAGTGCCTGCCCCAGCCCAGCTGCGGTGCCTGCCCCAGCCCAGCTGTCGTGCCAGGCCCCTGCAGAGGCTCAGGATGGGCCATGGCCCACACGCTTCCCCACCTACCATGCAGAACAGAGAGTGGCACCATACTGTGACTGACCCCTGGGAGTCACTGGTACCTCCAGCCAGCACCCAGCGCCGTACTGTGACTGACCACTGGGAGTCACTGGTACCTCCAGCCAGCACCCCGCGCTGTACTGTGACTGACCCCTGGGAGTCACTGGTACCTCCAGCCAGCACCCCACGCCGTACTGTGACTGACCCTTGGAAGTCACTGGTACCGCCATACCGTGACTGACCCCTGGGAGTCACTGGTACCTACAGCCAATCACCCAGTGCCATACTGTGACTGACCCCTGGGAGTCACTGATTCCCACAGCCGGTCACCCTCACCATACTGTGACTGACCCCTGTGAGTCACTGATCCTACATCGGGTCTCCCCTTGTCATACTGTGACTGACCACCTAGAGTTACTGCTTCCTACAGCCAGTCACCCCTCGCCATACTGTGACTGACCACTAGGAGTCACTGATTCCTACAGCAGTCACCTTTCGCCATACTGTGACTGACCACTAGGAGTCACTGCACTCCACAGCTGGTCACCCTCACCATACTATGACTGACCACTAGGAGTCACTGCTTCCTACAGCCGGTCACCCCTCGCCATACTGTGACTGACCACTAGGAGTCATTGATTCCTTCAGCCGGTCACCCCTCACCATACTGTGACCGACCACTAGGAGTCACTGCTTCCTACAGCCAGTCACCCCTCACCATACTATGACTGACCACTAGGAGTCACTGATTCCTACAGCCAGTCACCCTTCACCATACTGTGACTGACCACTAGGAGTCACTGCTCTCCACAGCAGTCACCCCTCACCATACTGTGACTGACCACTAGGAGTCACTGCTCTCCACAGCAGTCACCCCTCACCATACTGTGACTGACCACTAGGAGTCACTGCTCTCCGCAGCAGTCACCCCTTGTAATACTGTGACTGAACACTAGGAATCACTGCTCTCTACAGCCGGTCATCCCTCACCATACTGTGACTGACCACTAGGAGTCACGGATTCCTACAGCTGGTCACCCTTTGTGATACTGTGACTGACCACTAGGAGTCACTGCTCTCTACAGCCGGTCACCCTCGCCATACTGTGACTGACCACTAGTAGTCACTGCTCTCCACAGCAGTCACCCTTCGCCATACTGTGACTGACCACTAGGAGTCACTGATTCCTACAGACGGTCACCCCTCGTCATACTGTGACCGACCACTAGAAGTCACTGCTTTCTCCAGCCGGTCACCCTCACCATACTATGACTGACCACTAGGAGTCACGGATTCCTACAGCTGGTCACCCTTTGTGATACTGTGACTGACCACTAGGAGTCACTGCTCTCTACAGCCGGTCTCACCCTCGCCATTCTGTGACTGACCACTAGGAGTCACTGCTCTCTACAGCCGGTCACCCCTCGCCATGCTGTGACAGATCAATAGGAGTCACTGCTCTCCACAGCCGGTCACCCTCACCATACTATGACTGACCACTAGGAGGAGTCACTGAATCCTACAGCCAGTCACCCTTCACCATACTGTAACTGACCACTAGGAGTCACTGCTCTCTACAGCGGGTCACCCCTCGCCATACTGTGACTGATCACTAGTAGTCACTGCTCTCCACAGCTGGTCACCCTCACCATACTATGACTGACCACTAGGAGTCACTGCTCTCCACAGCAGTCACCCCTTGTAATACTGTGACTGAACACTAGGAATCACTGCTCTCTCCAGCCGGTCATCCCTCACCATACTGTGACTGACCACTAGGAGTCACTGCTCTCCATAGCAGTCACCCTTCGCCATACTGTGACTGACCACTAGGAGTCACTGATCTCCACAGCAGTCACCCCTTGTAATACTGTGACTGAACACTAGGAATCACTGCACTCTACAGCTGGTCATCCCTCAACATACTGTGACCGACCACAAGGAGTCACTGCTTTCTCCAGCAGGTCACTGCTTGTCATACTGTGACTAACCACTGGGAGTCTCTGCTCTCCACAGCAGTCACCCCTCACCATACTGTGACTGACCACTAGTAGTCACTGCTCTCCGCAGCAGTCACCTTTCGCCATACTGTGACTTACCACTAGGAGTCACTGCTCTCCACAGCAGTCACCCTTCGCCATACTGTGACTGACCACTAGGAGTCACTGCTCTCCACAGCAGTCACCCTTCGCCATACTGTGACTGACCACTAGGAGTCACTGATTACTACAGCCGGTCACCCCTCGCCATACTGTGACCGACCACTAGAAGTCACTGCTTTCTCCAGCCAGTCACCCTCACCATACTATGACTGACCACTAGGAGTCACTGATTCCTACAGCTGGTCACCCTTTGTGATACTGTGACTGACCACTAGGAGTCACTGCTCTCAACAGCCGGTCACCCTCACCATACTGTGACTGACCACCAGGAGTCACGCTTCCTCCGGCCGGTCACCCAGCCTCATACTGTGACTGGCTCCCAGAAGTACCCTGCTGTACCAAAGTCTGCTACCTGCAGGAGGCCAACCCATGCCCCATTATGACCCTCCAGCACTGCAAGGGTGGGCACGAGAGAACTGAGGTCCGACCCTTCCCCCAGTAGCTCACCCAGTGCAGTACTCCAAGTGACCAGTCAGGGAGGCAAAGCCAAAGGTGGGTGAAGACACCTCAGCGCACGCAGACTGTGGAGGAAAGAGATGGTAGGGAGGTGTAGGTGGGACCTCCTGAGAAAGGGATTGACAGAACTGGGGGGTGCCACAAAGGAGGGCAGACCGAGGAGGCCACAAAACAAAGGGTGACTGAGGCTGTCACCAGAGGAGGCAGAGGGAAGAGGCATCAGAAATATGTGGAAGTGGAGGGAGGGGTGAAAGTGACAGAGAGGGAACTACCAGCAAGACATGCACAGGCAAAGAGCCCCCACAGAAAAGGAGGCAGGGATGGAGGAGGCCACTGGACATTGAGTAAACATGGAGGGGCGGTAATCAGAAGACCGGAGAATGGGGGGTGGGGGGGGAGGAGTGGAGAGATTGGGAGGTGAGAGAGGGGACACTCAGGGAGAAAGAAGGACCACCATAGAAAGGAAGCATGCACAGAAGAGGCCACCAAGGAATGTGTGGCATGAGAGAGGTGGTAATCAGAAAGTAAGAGTGGACAGAAGAGGCCACCAAGGAATGGGCTGCATAAGAGTGGTGGTAATCAGAAAGGAAGAAGGGACAGAAAAGGCCACCAGGGAGTGGGTGGCATGAGAGACTTGGTAATCAGAAAGGAAGCAGGGACAGAAGAGACCACCAAGGAATGGGTGGCATGAGAGTTGTGGTAATCAGAAAGGGAGGCAAGGACAGAAGAGGCCACCAAGAAATGGGTGGCATGAGAGAGGTGGTCATCAGAAAGGAAGAAGGAGGTGGTAATCTGAAAGGAAGAAAGGACAGAAGAGGCCCCCAAGGAGTGGGTGGCATGAGAAAGATGAGAAGAGTACAGAAGAGGCCACCAAGGAATGGGTGGCATGAGAGAGGGCGTAATCAGAAAGGAAGCAGGGACAGAAGAGGCCACCAAGGAATGGGTGGCATGACAGAGGTGGTAACCAGAAAGGAAGAAGGAGGTGGTAATCAGAAAGGAAGAAGGGACAGAAGAGGCCACCAAGGAACAGGTGGCATTGGAGTGATGGTAATTAAAACTGAGGCAGAGACAGAAGAGGCCACCAAGGAATGGTTGGCATGGGAGAGGTGGTAATCAGTGAAGAAGCACGGACAGAAGAAGCCACCAAGGAATGGGTGGCATAAGAGAGGTGGTAGTCACAAATAAAGAAGGGACTGAAGAGGCCACCAAGGAATGGGTGGCATGAGAGTTGTGGTAATCAGAAAGGAAGCAGGGACAGAAGAAACCACCAAGGAATGGGTGGCATGAGAGTTGTGGTAATCAGAAAGGGAGGTAAGGACAGAAGAGGCCACCAAGGAATGGGTGGCATGAGAGAGGTGGTCATCAGAAAGGAAGGAAGGACAGAAGAGGCCACCAAGGAATAGGTAGCATGAGAGGTGGTAATCAAAAGGGAAGAAGGGACAGAAGAGGCCACCAAGGAATGGGTCGCATGAGAGAGGTGGTAGTCCGAAATAAAGAAGGGACTGAAGAGGCCACCAAGGAATAAGTGGCACAAGAGAGGTGGTAATCAGAAAGGGAGGCAGGGACAGAAGAGGCCACCAAGGAATGGGTGGCATATGAGAGGTGGTAATCAGAAGAAGCAGGGACAAAAGAGGCCACGCAAGGAACGGGTGGCATGAGAGGTGAGAAGTGGAGTACAGAAGAGGCCATCAAGGAATGGGTGGCATGAGAGGTGGTAATCAGAAAGGAAGGAGGAGGTGGTAATCAGAAAGGAAGAAGGGACAGAAAAGGCCACCAAGGAATGTGTGGCATGGGAGGTGGTAATCAGAAAGGAAGCAAGGGACAACAGGCTACCAATTAATGGGTGGCATGAGAGTGGTGGTAATCAGAAAGGGAGGCAAGGACAGAAGGGACCACCAAGGCATGGGTGGCATATGAGAGGTGGTAATCAGAAAGGAAGTAGGGACAGAAGAGACCACCAATGAATGGGTAGCATGAGAGTGGTGGTAATCAGAAAGGAAGAAGGGACAGAAGAGGACACCAAGGCATGGGTGACACGAGAGAGGTGGCAATCAGAGAAGAAGCAGGGAAAAAGGAGGCCACCAAGGAATGGGTGGCATGAGAGAGGTGGTAATCAAAAGGGAAGAAGGGACAGAAGAGGCCATCAAGGAATGGGTTGCATGAGAGAGGTGATAGTCAGAAATAAAGAAGGTACTGAAGAGGCCACCAGGGAATGGGTGGCACAAGAGAGGTGGTAATCAGAAAGTAAGAATGGACAGAAGAGGACACCAAGGGATGGGTGGCACGAAAGTTGTGGTAATCAAAGAAAGAAGGGACAAAAGAGGCCACCAAGGAATGGGTGGCATGAATTGTGGTAATCTGAAAGGAGGCAGGGACAGTCCAGAGACGTCATACTCACGATGTGTACGCTGGATAAATGAAGCCGATGAGGTTGCACAGGAGAGACGCCCCGTAGCCGAATATAAGGTAGACCCCAAGAGAGCAGACAGACCCTAGGGAGAGGAGGAGACAGCATCACTAGAAGGTCGGGCACTATGGGACCTAACTCCTGGGCTCCAGCTATGACACCTGACTAGTTAACCTCCAGAGTGGATTTCCAAGCACTCCTCTCCAGGCCCGGACCCTCTGGAGGGTGGAGTGCAGGAGTCCAAAGCTCCCTCAAGGAGGTGGTGAGGGCCAGATACTCGGACACAACACCCTCAGTCCCCCAGTGCCTCGTAAAGAGGAGCCCACCAGCCACACAGCCTGAACATCACACCTGGGGTAGGATCAGCGATGGAGAACCAGAGTGCCAAGCGGCTCCATGCCATGTGTACATCTGCGGCAGTCCTGGCTTTTCGGCCTCTAGCACGCTGTAGGGTGAAGTGTTGCTCTAAGACTGCATATGGCCTCCAAAATCCCAGAAGAAATATAAAACCCAGCGCAACAGAAAGTGCCTCCCTCTTTCAGAGTTCAGTGCTCCCTTAGCTGAGCTCTCTCACTCAAGTGAAATGAAGGGACATGTCCCCCCTCAGCAGTGGCACCACCACAGGAGGGGCTGTGTCAGTGTGGGGAGCACCACTCACCTGTAGATTTAATGTTATGGGACAATGTGGCGCTGGTGTTTATAATAATATTTGGACTCCTATATTTGTCTAGCAAGGACCGAGAGAGGTCCACAGATACCCAGCAAACTCAGGTCCTTTGTTGCTGTAGGAAGTTGGCTCTGTATATACTATCTCAAAGTGAGAGATAGTGTGCACAGAGTCCAAAGGTTCCCCTTAGAGGTTGATAGTGGCAAAATTAGATAATACTAATGCTCTATTGTGTGGTCGAGCAGTAGGCTTATCAGAGGGTAGTATTAAGCATTTGTTGTACACACACAGGCAATAAATGAGAACACACACTCAAAGACTTAACTCCAGACCAATAGGTGTTAAATTAAGAAAATAATATGTTACTATTTAATATTAGAACCACAAGATTCAGAATTTAGATAAGTACATAAACTGTAAGATAATTCACACAGGTAAGTATGGAACTTTGAATTAAAACAGTAATGTACACAGTTTTGGCAAAAATGGCAATAAGCTATTTTAAAAGTGGACACTGCAAAAAAATCAACAGTTCCTGGGTGTAGGAAAGTGCCATCTTGCCTGGCATGTTACCCCCATTTTTACTTGTGTGTCAGTTTGTTTTTGCCTGTCTCACTGTGATCCTGCTAGCCAGGACCCCAGTGCTCATAGTTTGTGGCCTGAATGTGTTCCCTGTGTGGTGCCTAACTGTATCACTGAGGCTCTGCTAACCAGAACCTCAGTGCTTATGCTCTCTCTGTTTTTAAAATTGTCACTGCAGGCTAGTGACCAATTTTACCAATTCTGATTGGCACACTGGAACACCCGTATAATTCCCTAGTAAATGGTACCTAGGTACCCAGGGTATTGGGGTTCCAGGAGATTCCTATGGGCTGCAGCATTTCTTTTGGCACCCATAGGGAGCTCAGACAATTCTTTCACAGGACTGCCACTGCAGCCTGAGTGAAATAACGTCCACGTTATTTCACAGCGATTTTACACTGCACTTAAGTAACTTATAAGTCACCTATATGTCTAACCCTCATTTATGAAGGTTAGGTGCAAAGTTACTAAGTGTGAGGGCACCCTGGCACTAGCCAAGGTGCCCCCATATTGTTCAGGGCAATTTTCCCGGACTTTGTGAGTGCTGGGACACCATTACACGTGCGCACTACATATAGGTCAATACCTATATGTAGCTTCACAATGGTAACTCTGAATATGGCCATGTAACATGTCTAAGATCATGGAATTGTCCCCCCATGCCAAATCTGGTATTGGGGTGCCAATCCTATGCATCCCCGGGGCTCCAGCACGGACCCCGGGTACTGCCAAACCAGCTGTCTGGGGTTTTCACTGCAGCTACCGCTGCTGCCAACCCACAGACAGGCTTCTGCCCTCCTGGGGTCTGGGCAACCCAGTCCCAGGAAGGCAGAACAAAGCATTTCCTTTGAGAGCAGGGTGTTACACCCTCTCTCTTTGGAAATAGGAGTTAAAGGCTGGGGAGGAGTAGCCTCCCCCAGCCTATGGAAATGGTTTGAAGGGCACAGATGGTGCTCTCCTTGCATAAACCAGTCTACACCGGTTCAGGGATCCCCTTGTCCCCTGCTCTGGCGCAAAACAGGACAAAGGAAAGGGGAGTGTCCATCACCACCCCAGGGGTGGTGCCCAGAGCTCCTCCAGTGTGTCCCAGACCTCTGCCATCTTGAATGCAGAGGTGTGAGGGCACAATGGAGGCCTCTGAGTGGCCAGTGCCAGCAGGTGACGTCAGAGACTCCTCCTGATAGTTGCTTACCTGACTAGGTGGCCAATCCTCCTCTGAGGGATATTTAGGGTCTCTCCTGTGGGTTTCTCTTCAGGTAACGAATGCAAGAGTTCACCAGAGTTCCTCTGCACTTCCCTCTTCGACTTCTGCCAAGGATCGACCGCTGACTGCTCCAGGACGCCTGCAAAACCGCAACAAAGTAGCAAGAAGACTACCAGCAACATTGTAGCGCCTAATCCTGCCGGCTTTCTCGACTGTTTCCTGGTGTTGCATGCTCTGAGGGCTGTCTGCCTTCACCCTGCACTGGAAGCCAAGAAGAAATCTCCAGTGGGTCGACGGAATCTTCCCCCTGCTAACGCAGGCACCAAACTTTTGCATCACCGGTTCTCTGGGTCCCCTCTCATCTTGACGAGCGTGGTCCCTGGAACACAGGAGCTGGATCCAAGTGACCCTGACAGTCCAGTGGTCCATCTGTCCAAATTTGGTGGAGGTAAGTCCTTGCATCCCCACGCCAGACATTAATCCTGTGTACTGCGTGAACTGCAGCTGCTAGGGCTTCTGTGCACTTTTGCAAGGAATCCTTTGTGCACAGCACAGCCCAGGCCCCCAGCACTCCGTCCTGCATTGCTCAACTCGCTGAGTTGACCACCGGCTTCGTGGGACCCTCCTTGGTAGTGTTGAGACGACCGCCGTGCTCAGATCTTCTGAACCCCTGTTCAAGTACTTCTGCGGGTGCTGCCTGCTTCTGCGTGGTCTCTCTGTGTTGCTGAGGGCCCCCTCTGTCTCCTCCTCCAAGGGGCCACCTCCTGGTCCTTCCTGGGCCCGGGCAGCACCCATTTTCTTCAAGTGTGACCTGTGCAGCTAGCAAGGCTTGTTTGCGGTCTTTCTGCATGGAAACTCTGCATCCTCCAGCACGCCATGGGACATCTTGTGTGAAATGAGAAGTTCCTGGCATCTTCCATTGTTGCATAATCTTCAGCTTCTTCCACCCGGAGGCAGCCATTTTTGCACCTTCATCCGGGGTTTAGTGGGCTCCTGCCCCCACTGGACACTTTCGTGACTCTTGGACTTGGTCCCCTTCCTTTACAGGTCCTCAGGTCAAGGAATCCGTCTTCAGTGCTTTGCAGTCAGTTGTGTTCTTTGCAGAATCCCCTATCATGACTTTAGTGTGTTTCTGGGGAAGTAGGGTCAATTTACTCCTACTTTTCAGGGTCTTGGGGTGGTATCTTGGACACCCTTAGTGTTTTCTTACACTCCCAGCGACCCTCTACACACCACACTAAGCCTGGGGTCCCTAAGTGGTTCGCATTCCACTTTTGGAGTATATGGTTTGTGTTGCCCCTAGGCCTATTGTCTCCTATTGCATTCTATTGTGTTCTACAGTGTTTGCACTACTTTTCTAACTGTTTACTTACCTGATTTTGGTTTGGGTGTATATTTTGTGTATTTTACTTTCCTCCTAAGGGAGTATATCCTCTGAGATATTTTTGCCACATTGTCCCTAAAATAAAGTACCTTTGTTTTTTTTTTAGTAACTCTGAGTATTGTCTTTCTTATGCTATAGTACCTATATGATATAAGTGGTATAGTAGGAGCTTTGCATGCTCTGCTATAGCTACCTCAATTAGCCTAAGCTGCTAGCACACTACTAATCTACTAATAAGGGATAACTGGACCTGGCACAAGGTGTAAGTACCATCAGGTACCCACTATAAGCCAGGCCAGCCTCCTACACTGGGGGAGGTAAGTATTGGTTAGTTTCTCAAGTAAGTAAAGCCCTTACAAGTTCAGTCTCCTGGGCATTGGCAGCCCACTGTTGGGGAGGTTCAAGTCAACCCCAAACACCCAGTACCAGCAACACAGGGCCAGTCAGGTGCAGAGGTCAAAGTAGGGCCCAAATAACATAGGCGCCTATGGAGACTAGGGGTGCTCTGGGTTCCAGTTTGTTAGCAGGTAAGTACCAGAGTCCTCGGGGAGCAGACCAGGGGGGTTTTGTAGAGCACTGGGGGGGTCCCAGACAGGCACAAAAAATACACCCTCTGGGGCACAGGGGCGGCCGGATGCAGTGTGTGAACAAGGCATCGGGTTTTGTATTGAAGTCAATGGAGGGACCCTGGGGTCACTCTGGCGATGAAGGCAGGGCACAGGGGGGCTTCTTGGGCAAGCTACTGACTGGGCTAGGAAGAGGGCCGCCTGCTGGTCACTCCTGCAATGGTAGGTGGTTCCTCTCAGTCCCGGGGGCTGCGGGTGCAGTGCTTGGTCCAGGCGTCTGGTTCCTTTGTTACCGGGCAGTCGTGGTCAGAGGGAGCCTCTGGATCCTCTCTGCAGGCGTCGCTGTGTGGGTGCAGGGAGGTTGACTCAGGGTGTCCACGTTGTTGGAGTCACCTGGGGGACCTCTCAGCAGTGTTGGTTCTTCTGGACATGACCCAGGGGCGTTGGGTGCAGTGTGTGAAGACTCACGCTTCCGGAGTGAGGCTGGAGTCTTCTTTAAAGTTGGTTTCTTTGTTACAGATTTGGACAGAGCCGCTGTCCTCTGAAGTTTCTTGGTCCTTTGGGTGCAGGTCAGTCCTCTGAGTCCTCAGAGGTTGCTGGTCCCACTGGATGCGTCGCTGTGCAGGATCTGAGTATAGAGACAGGCCGATAGACCTGGGGCCAAGTCAGTTGTCGCCTCCATCGTCTCTGCGGGGCTTTCAGCTCAGCAGTCCTTTCTTCAGGTTGCAGGAATCTGATTTCCTGGGTTCAGGGTCGCCCCTAAATACTAAATTTAGGGGTCTGTTTAGGTCTGGGGGCAGTAGTCAATGGCTCCTGTCCTTGAGGGTGGCTACACCCTTTGTGCCTCCTCCCTGTGGGGAGGGGTGGCACATCCCTAATCCTATTGGGGGAATCCTCCAAAACCAAGATGGAGGATTTCTAAAGGCAGGGGTCACCTCAGCTCAGGACACCTTAGGGGCTGCCCTGACTGTTGGGTGACTCCTCCTTGTTTTTCTTGTTATCTCCTCCAGCCTTGCCGCCAAAAGTGGGGGCAGTGGCTGGAGGGGCGGGCATCTCCACTAGCTGGGATGCCCTGGGGTGCTGTAACACCAGACTTGAGCCTTTGAGACTCAACGCCAAGTGTTACAGTTCCTGCAGGGGGAGGAGTGAAGCACCTCCACCCAGTACAGACTTTGTTCCTGGCCACAGAATGACTAAGGCACTCTCCCCATGTGGCCAGAAACCCATCTGGATGTGACAGGCTGGCAGAAACTGGTCAGCCTACACTAGTAGTTGGAATGGTATACGGGGGCATCTCTTAGATGCCCTCTGTGTGCATTTCTCAATAAATCCCACACTGGCATCAGTGTGGATTTATTGTGCTGGGAAGTTTGATACCAAACTCCCGAGTATTCAGTGTAGCCATTATGGAACTGTGGAGTTTGTGTTTGACAAACTCCCAGACCATATACTCTTTATGGCTACCCTGCAATTACAATGTCTAAGATTTGGCTTAGACACCGTAGGGGCATAGTGCTCATGCAACTATGCCCTCACCTGTGGTATAGTGCACCCTGCCTTAGGGCTGTAAGGCTTGCAAGAGGGGTGACTTACCTATGCCACAGGCAGTGTGAGGTTGGCATGGCACTCTGAGGGGAGTGCCATGTCGACTTAGTCATTTTCTCCCCACCAGCACACACAAGCTGTGAGGCAGTGTGCATTTGCTGAGTTAGGGGTCCCCATGGGGGCATAATACATGCTACAGCACTTAGAGACCTTCCCTGGCCACAGGGCCCTTGGTACCAGGGGTACCAGTTACAAGGGACTTATCGGTGTGCCAGGTCTGTGCCAATTGTGGGGACAAAGGTACAGTTTAGGGAAAGAACACTGGTGCTGGGGCCTGGTTAGCAGGCCTCAGCACATTTTCAATCATAACTAGCATCAACAAAATGCAAAACGTTAGGGGATAATCATGCCATCAGAGGCATTTTCCTACAGATGCTCCCTGCAGGAGTTCCAAGTTCGTGCTGCGAGCGTTCGGCCTCCCCACAGAATGAGCAGAAAAGACAGAGTGCAAGGTACTGGTGAATGGACACAACTAGACGCTTGTAGCCAGTAACGTGTGTGTCAAGGGAGGCACAGGCAGCAAACACGGGGTGTTCCTGGAAATGTTTCCCATCCAAAAAAAGAAATGCGCTTAGGGGCTGAACAAAAATATCTTACTGAGCTGTACCACATTTCTGCAAATATTTTCAGCTAACAAGCCTGTGCTGATGCAGCTGTTTATCAGCTGGCTGAAGATAGAGAAGAATAGTGCCCAAGGCCTGGAAATGTGCCTTGGTGAAGCCTTCACTCAGAGAAAAGAAAACTTCTTTAAGGACTGAGAGCTTGAGCAGTGGCTGCCCACTATCCATCTTTGGTATACTGAGGCACAAGGCTGCAGTAGGTAATCCGAGGGCACTTAGAGTCGTGTGCCGATGGCAGCACCCTCCGGAGGTCTCTCCAGGAGGTGGGGATGATCCCATCTGTGCTGGGTGATCTTCTTGGATCTGGTTGATGACGGTGGTGTTGGGGAGGCCCAGATTTGATTAGACTTGCCAACAGCCTCCAGCGATCCACCTTGGCCAGCCGACTGTCCGGACCAGACTTTTCCTGCTATACTCCGGGCTGGCTAAAGTCCTTTCTCGAGGACAGTTTTCAGATTGTCCTCATGTCTTTGGCTTCTCAGCACCTCTCTAAGCGCGGGACTCCTGCCGGCAAGTGCAAACGTGTACATGTGGCAGATGACAACTGGCTGATTCTGGTTGTTCAGATGCAGCCTTGGAGGCGGCTGAGAGGGTTCTACTTGGATAGAAATGATAAATAGCAGTAACCGTCTAGGAAAATAACCCAGCGTACGCAACAGACGCTAACATGTCCTGTGTTGATGATGGTGCATGCTAAGACTTGGTTATATATATTTCTAATTGTACAAAAAGGCCCAGTCCTAAAGGACTTCCACAGGGTGAAAAAAAAGTTTTTTTTATATGAAAAACTCACCCACTAGGGTTATCCCTTGGTAGCATGCTTCATCATTGGGTTTCCTCCTGTGCTGCTGCAGAATGAGGCATTTCTGTTTTCATATAAACTGTGGAAGTCCTTTAGGAATGGGCCTTTTTGGACAATTACCAAGGTTCTAAGGAGGACCCATCCCTATAAAACCCACCTTCTCCCTCTTTGTTGATATACATATACTTCTATCCTTCGCTTTGTGAAGCATTCGAACAACATAAAAGAAAGTGAAAGGTGGGGGAAGCAGTGATTCTTGATAAAGATTACTAAAAGCATGATTGATGATGCGTGAACATAGAACCCAACAGTGTGTACATCAGAGGCAGGTGCCTCAGAGCATACAATCTGTGGCTATTTTTATAGAGTCAACGTTTCGACCCCCAACAGGCAAACTTGGACAGGGTCATATTCAGGACAAAATAGAGCTCCACCTTAAGAAGACATCATTCTAAAGAAAGAAATAACAGGCCAATGGGTGCTGTTCTAATCCATTATATGGCCCGCAATCCCAGCTACCAAGTGAGGTGAACAAGTAAAAAAACAAAACCGGGTCCTATGGGGAAGCAGAGGCCACCGGGGTGATGTAGATACAAAAAAATTGTAAAAAAGATCGGTAAATGCCTGTAAAGCTCCCTTGTGAGGCGTGCAAAGGCCATACATGCGAAGTGCGTACAGAAGCATGTAAAAACTGTTGGAAAATTGCCCAGAAAGCTATTGAATGATCATGATTTGTGAACCCAGAAGTAGCGCACAGAAACAGGCAGAGATGATGAAACTCGAGGAGTTACCAGGGTGGCTCAGGTAGGTGCCAAGGATTGTAGGGGGTTTGTGTACTGTCGCAGTCTCACATCTGACACAAGGTCCGCACTGATGGCAAGGAGGTGACAGTACCTGCAGGAGGTGTCCTGAAGCACCACCCGAGACCTGCTTAAGCTTGCGCCTCGCTGACGCAAGGTCCACACAGGTGGCAAGGAGGGGACGGTACCTGCAGGAGGTGTCCTGGAGCACAACTCAGAGACCTGCCAAAGCTTGTGCCTCGCTGACGCAAGGTCCACACCGCTGGCAAGGAGGTGACGGTACCTGCAGGAGGTGTCCTGGAGCACCACCCGAGACCTGCTGAAGCGTGCGCTCGCGAGGTCCACACTGGTGTCCTGAAGCACCACCCTGAGACCTGCTGAAGCGTGCGCCTCGCTGACGCGAGGTCCACACCGGTGGCAAGAAGCACCACCCCGAGACCTGCTGAAGCGTGCGCGTAGCTGACGCGAGGTCCACACCGGTGGCAAGGAGGTGACAGTACCTGCAGGAGGTGTCCTGAAGCACCACCCCGAGACCTGCCGAAGTGTGTGCCTCGCTGACGCGAGGTCCACACCAGTGGCAAGGAGGTGACAGTACCTGCAGGAGGTGTCCTGAAGCACCACCCCGAGACCTGCCGAAGTGTGCGCCTCGCTGACGCGAGGTCCACACCACTGGCAAGAAGCACCACCCCGAGACCTGCCGAAGTGTGCGCCTCGCTGACGCGAGGTCCACACCAGTGGCAAGGAGGTGACAGTACCTGCAGGAGGTGTCCTGAAGCACCACCCCAAGACCTGCCGAAGCGTGCACCTTGCTGACGCGAGGTCCACACCTGTGGCAAGGAGGTAACAGTACCTCCAGGAGGTGTCCTGGAGCACCACTCCGAGACATGCTGAAGCGTGCGCCTCGCTGGCGCAAGGTCCACACCGGTGGCAAGGAGGTGACAGTACCTGCAGGAGGTGTCCTGGAGCACCACTCCGAGACCTGCTGAAGCGTGCGCCTTGCTGACGCGAGGTCCACACTCATGGCAAGGAGGTGCCAGTACCTGCAGGAGGTGTCCTGAAGCACCACTCCGAGACCTGCTGAAGCGTGCGCCTTGCTGACGCGAGGTCCACACTCATGGCAAGGAGGTGACAGTACCTGCAGGAGGTGTCCTGAAGCACCACTCCGAGACCTGCTGAAGCGTGCGCCTTGCTGACGCGAGGTCCACACCGGTGGCAAGGAGGTGACAGTACCTGCAGGAGGTGTCCTGAAGCACCACTCCGAGACCTGCTGAAGCGTGCGCCTCGCTGACGCGAGGTCCACACCAGTGCCAAGGAGGTGACAGTACCTGCAGGAGGTGTCCTGGAGCACCACTCCGAGACCTGTTGAAGCGTGCGCCTTGCTGACGCGAGGTCCACACTCATGGCAAGGAGGTGACAGTACCTGCTGGAGGTGTCCTGAAGCACCACTCCGAGACCTGCTGAAGCGTGCGCCTCGCTGACGCGAGGTCCACACCAGTGGCAAGGAGGTGACAGTACCTGCAGGAGGTGTCCTGGAGCACCACTCCGAGACCTGCTGAAGCGTGCGCCTTGCTAACGCGAGGTCCACACTCATGGCAAGGAGGTGACAGTACCTGCAGGAGGTGTCCTGAAGCACCACTCCGAGACCTGCTGAAGCGTGCGCCTTGCTGATGCGAGGTCCACACTCATGGCAAGGAGGTGACAGTACCTGCAGGAGGTGTCCTGAAGCACCACTCCGAGACCTGCTGAAGCGTGCGCCTTGCTGACGCGAGGCCCACACCAGTGGCAAGGAGGTGACGGTACCTGCAGGAGGTGTTCTGAAGCACCACTCCGAGACCTGCTGAAACGTGCGCGGCGCTGATGCGGGGTGCACACAGGTGGCGAGGAGGTGACAGTGCCTGCAGGAGGTGTCCTGATGCACCACCCCGTGACATGATGAAGCGTGCGCCTTGCTTCTCCAAGCTCAAGCTGGTTAGGTTGTTAGTAACCACACTGACTCCTAAACTCACTGTTTAGGGAGTCAGCGCGCTCTGTCCACCAAGATCTGTCCACCACTTTCACAAAGTGTTTTAGGTCCCACAATAGTAGGGTTGTATCTGAAGTTACACTCACCTGGTCCCAGTATCAATGCGCTATGTTCATGGAGGATTTGTTCTCTGCTGCCAATGTGAGCAGGACCAGCATTCCCTATAGATTTTGTCACCATGGGCCCAGCGTCAAGAGACCTGATTTCAGCAATGAAGTGCATCCTTCGTCTGGTCTCTCCTCACAGGAGAGGGCTGAGACGGTTCCAAGAAGGCTCAGACGGTGGTGCATTGAGAGGATGCTCTCATATACATATAGAATACACGTCACACACAGGCTGGAAAGCCTCTCGTCTTTCCAGTCTGACTGCCCTAGCAGAGCACACCCAGCCACCTTCTTAAAGCCCCGGATTACAGCTGCCAGCAGGGCACACAGGGAACAACGCCGGCACGCTCAAGATTGTTCTAGAACTGCAGAGTTTAGTGTCTCCAGACCCCCTGGCACCAAGGACTCTGTCAAGGTACTAACCCGAGTCAGAAAATCCAGTGCACAGCAACCACCGCACTACCCACTGAGCAGTATGCAAGCGCCACGAGTCGGAGGTATCCGGCAGCCCCCAGGGAGGCCACAGGGTAGTTAGGGGAACCCCCCAGTGCCCCTCCTGTGAAAGAACACACGGCGACCACTAGGAACTGAGGAATGCATTCCATGGAATTACTGTGAAAGCGAAGATCTGCCTAGCGCAGACCGGGGGAACTGTACCACAGCACAAGGAGTGAGCCACAGCAGCCTTCGCCAGAAGCAGACGTGAGCAGCTAGGCCAACGTGGCCGCTTATAGCGCCTCGCCCCCACCCTGCTCCTCCAGACACGAGGCAAACTCTAGCTCGGCAGAAATAAACCCCATTTCACTGACGGCGCCACTAACATACCCCTGGAACCTGTGCTCTCTAGGCGCTATTCTCGGCTCAGGCAAAGTGTAGGAAAGTACCATCTTGCCTGGCATGTTACCCCCAATTACACTGTATGTATGTTTGTTTTTGCCTGTGTGTCACTGGGATCCTACTAGTCAGGACCCCAGTGCTCATAAGTTTGTGGCCTATATGTGCTCCCTGCGTGGTGCCAAACTGTATCACTGAGACTCTGCTAACCAGAACCTCAGTGTTTATGCTCTCTCTGCTTTTAAAATTGTCACTGCAGGCTAGTGACTAATTTGACCAATTCTCATTGGCACACTAGAACACCCTTATCATTCCCTGGTATATGGTACCTAGGTACCCATGGTATTGGGATTCCAGGAGATCCCTATGGGCTGCAGCATTTCTTTTGCCGCCCATAGGGAGCTCTGACAATTCTTACACAGGCCTGCCATTGCAGCCTGAGTGAAATAACATCCACGTTATTTCACAGCCATTTACCACTACACATAAGTAACTTATAAGTCACCTATATGTGTAACCCTCCCTTAGTGAAGGTTAGGTTCCAGGTTACTGAGTGTGTGGGCACCCTGGCACTAGCCAAGGGGCTCCCACATCGTTCAGGGCAAATTCCCCGAACTTTGTGAGTGCGGGGACACCATTACATGCGTGCACTACATATAGGTCAATACCTATATGTATCATCACCATGGTAACTCCAAACATGGCCATGTAACATGTCTAGGATCATGGAATTGTGGCCCCAATAGCATTCTGGTATTGGGGGGGACAATTCCATGCATCCCCGGGTCTCCAGCATAGAGCCCAGGTACCGCCAAACTAACTTTCCGGGGTCTCCTCTACAGCTACTGCCAACCCCTCAGACAGGTTTCTGCCCTCCTGGGCAGCCCAGACCCAGGAAGGCAGAACAAAGGATTTCCTCTGAGAGAGGGTTTTACACCCTCTCCCTTTGGAAATAGGTGTGAAGGGCCTGGGAGGAGTAGCCTCTCCTGGCCTCTGGAAATGCTTCGAAGGGCACAGATGGTGCCCTCCTTGCATAAGTCAGTCTACACCGGTTCAGGGATCCCCCAGCCCTGCTCTGGCGCGAAACTGGACAAAGGAAAAGGGGAGTGACCGCTCCCCTGACCAGCACCTCCCAGGGGAGGTGCCCAGAGCTCCTCCAGTGTGTCCCAGACCTCTGCCATCTTGGATGCAGAGGTTTGAGGGCACAATGAACAGCCCTGAGTGGCCAGTGCCAGCAGGTGACGTCAGAGACCCCTCCTGATAGGTGCTTACCTTTCTCAGTAGCCAATCCTCCTCTGTGGGCTATTTAGGGTCTCTCCTGTGGGAATCTCACCAGATAACGAATGCAAGAGCTCACCAGAGTTCCTCTGCACTTCCTTGTTCGACTTCTGCCAAGGATCGACCGCTGACTGCTCCAGGACGCCTGCATAACCGCAACAAAGTAGGAATAAGACTACCAGCAACATTGTAGCGCCTCATCCTGCCGGCTTTCTCAACTGTTTCCTGGTGGTGCATGCTCTGAGGGCTGTCTGCCTTCACCCTGCACTGGAAGCCAAGAAGAAATCTCCTGTGGGTCGACAGAATCTTTCCCCTGCTAAAACAGGCACCAAACTTCTGCATCACCGGTCTTCTGGGTCCCCTCTCATCCTGACGAGCGTGGTCCCTGGAACACAGGAGCTGGGTCCAAGTGTCTTCGACAGTCCAGTGGCACTTATGTCCAAATTTGGTGGAGGTAAGTCCTTGCCTCCCCATGCCAGACAGTAATCCTGTGTACTGCGTGAACTGCAGCTGCTCGGGCTTCTGTGCACTTTTGCAAGACGTCCTTTGTGCACAGCCTAGCCCAGGTCCCCAGCATTCCGTCCTGCATTGCCCAACTCGCTGAGTTGGACTCCGACGTCGTGGGACCCTCCCTTGTTGTTCTGAGTCGACCGTCGTCCTCAGATCTTCTAAGTGCCTGTTCAGGTGCTTCTGCAGGTGCTGCCTGCTTTTGCGTGGGCTCTCTGTGTTTCTGAGCGCCCCCTCTGTCTCCTCCTCCAAGGGGCGACCTCCTGGTCCTTCCTGGGCACTGGAGGCACCCCAAATCCTCAACCGCAACTCTTGCAGCTAGCAAGGCTTGTTTGCGGTCTTTGTTCGTGGAAAAAACTCTGCATCCTCCAGCACGCCGTGGGACATCTTCTGACCAATGGAGAAGTTCCTTGTGCCTTCCGTTGTTGCAGAATCTTCGGCTTCTTCCACCTGGAGGCAGCCCTTTTGCACCTTCATCCGGGGTTTAGTGGGCTCCTGCCCCCTCTGGACACTTTCGTGACTCTTGGACTTGGTCCCCTTCCTTTAAAGGTCCTCAGGTCCAGGAATCAGTCTTCAGTGCTTTGCAGTCAGTTGTTGTCCTTGCAGAATCCCCTATCTCGACTTTACTGTATTTCTGGTGTAGTAGGGTAACTTTACTCCTACTTTTCAGGGTCTTGGGGTGGGGTATCTTTGACACCCTTAGGGCCAGATGTAGCAAAGGTTTTTACCCAGTCTGTGTCTATGGGAAAAAGTGTTCGTACATATGGCCCTTAGTGTTTTCTTACACTCCCAGCGACCCTCTACACACTACACTAGGCCTGGGGTCCATTCGTGGTTCGCATTCCACTTTTGGAGTATATGGTTTGTGTTGCCCCTAGGCCTATTTCTCCCTATTGCATTCTATTGTGTTCTACAGTGTTTGCACTACTTTTCTAACAGTTACTTACCTGATTTTGGTTTGTGTCTATATATTTGGTGTATATTACTTACCTCCTAAGGGAGCATATCCTCTGAGATACTTTTGGCATATTGTCACTAAAATAAAGTACCTTTATTTTTAGTAACTCTGAGAATTGTGTTTTCTTATGATATTGTGCTATATGATATAAGTGGTATAGTAGGAGCTTTGCATGTCTCCTAGTTCAGCCTAAGCTGCTTTGCCATAGCCACCTCTAACAGTCGAAGCTGCTAGAAACACCTCTATTCTACTAATTAGGGATAACTGGACCTGGCACAAGGTGTAAGTACCACAAGGTACCCACTATAAGCCAGGCCAGCCTCCTACACAAAGGCCATGTGCCTGTCCAGGAGCCTTGAGGCAGAGTCGGGGACCCTCTGCCCCTCGCAGAGAGGTCTCCTCTGTCTCTCTGTGTCAGTGGAGCTGGGAGTCATCAGGGAGCAGCTGATGGCCTCTCACTCGAGCCCCTCTGACTGGAAGACAGCACTTGGATCAAACACTTCAAGCAGCACACGCTGCAGAGCATCAGTGAGCTGAACGTGCCTTCATCCAATCACACACCCACTGCTCACTCACTGACGTGCAAATCGAGCAGGGGATACCTGAGGAGGAAAGATACGATATTTACGGGAAGTGTAACCCCCTGGACGGCAGACAACTGTTTATTATGGAACACCACATGAAAGTCCTACCCTCACCCACCAGGCACGAACCCACGCAAGCTGGGATGCAAGCGGCGCCAACAACAACTACATGGACCAGTGCTTAATTTGTGAATAAAAACATGCCGGTGCCCAAAGCCCCCCTCTTAAACATGCGGCTGCTGCAATTAAATGCGCCAGCACGGAATACTGAGACCGCGAAACCCTGAAGCCATCCCGGGCCTCTTCTATCCATTTACAGCTACTCCCTGCCCCTTCAGCTCACTCTTGCAGCTTTCTGCTTTTCCCTTTCCGACGCTTTCACGTTTTTCTCTTCCACTGTCTATCCCATATGTGTCTTTTGCTCACAGTAAATGCTTAGGCAGAAAAAATAAGCCCCGGCCCTCAGAAATAAGTGCCCGTGCTCCGCACCGGAACAACAAGCACAAATTAAGCAGTTGAACAGACCCATTCTTACCAAACTTTCTGATACCTGGGACTGTCAGCCAGACCACAGTGACTCCCGCACATGCAGAAGAGACGCCAGCTGGCACAAGTAACCTTGCACCTCGGGGACGAGAGTGGATCTGGGGACCACAACCCCCCCCCCATTGTCTGCACATCTGCTTGCACCAGCCAACCACAAAAGGTGCCAAAAATTAGAAAAGGCACTCATGCTGGAATATTTAATAGACCAAGATGTAGGCTGACCTCTTCTCCAGCAACCGAGGAGGGAGAGTGACACATTCCTGGGTGTGATTCAAGAAACAGAGTTCCTATAGTCCAATTCTCTCATCCTATAGAATGCCCTTTCTAATCCAATTTGTGGTTTACCAAGTAAGGTATGGACCAATTTGCCCCAAATCAAAATCTTGAAACAATGGAGATTTGAAAGACCCACATTATATTCAAATGTAGGATTCCAAACTTGTGATTTATAATGGTTTGCAATATGAAATTAACACGTTGGGTTGAGATGGTGAATCCAAAGTTGTTTATTGATGCGCATTCAAACAGAGGGTCATAAAAGTTTGAGCAAAGAGCCAGAGCCGACACGTGTTTCGCCCCCTATGGTAAGTCTACCTGGGGCTTTTTCCAAGGCTAGCAATAGTCAGAATAGATGCATTTTTTGAAACACGTATTAACCGGTCAATATATTCAGTCAGTCTGAGAGCCCAAAAGGTATCATTATCCGACAGATCACGTGTCAGCTCTGGCTCTTTGCTCACACTTTCATGACCCTCTGTTTGCTGCAGTAATGCTTTCTATCCGTTAATGCCCAGACAGGTGACCCACGCACAGGGCGGTGGCTGCTGAAAGATTTAGAGGGAGCAGTGATTACGGTGATCAGTCTGGTGGATTACACAGCTTGAAAGGAGGAGGGAAGGGGTGCCAGAGAGGATTAAAAAATGTGGATTAGACATTCCCTCGGTGCACTTGCAGTCTGTGCTACAAAAGGTGGATGAAGCCATCGGAAGCTGACGGTGCAATTTCCCTCTCAATGCCAGACTGTGACAGTGCAAGTAATGGATTGGTGCCCACCAGACTGTAGCACTGAACCCTCACAGCTGGCACCACTCTCCCAACCCGTAAACTGAAGTTGTGCCTTCCTCCTTAACCAGCCTGGTGTGTCAGATGGACTCCACCTGTGCCCAGTGCCCACACACTCGCTCCTGAGAGTGCATCACCCCCACAAGGTCTGGGAGATGAGCACACTGACCTGTACCACCACATACCTGCGTGTGAGGCACCACCACAGCCATGGACTCCACCTGTGCCCAGTGCCCACACACTCGCTCCTGAGAGTGCATCACCCCCACAAGGTCTGGGAGATGAGCACACTGACCTGTACCACCACATACCTGCGTGTGAGGCACCACCACAGCCATGGACTCCACCAGTGCCCACACACTCGCTCCTGAGAGTGCATCACCCCCACAAGGTCTGGGAGATGAGCACACTGACCTGTACCACCACATACCTGCGTGTGAGGCACCACCACAGCCATGGACTCCACCCGTGCCCAGTGCCCACACACTCGCTCCTGAGAGTGCATCACCCCCACAAGGTCTGGGAGATGAGCACACTGACCTGTACCACCACATACCTGCGTGTGAGGCACCACCACAGCCATGGACTCCACCCGTGCCCAGTGCCCACACACTCGCTCCTGAGAGTGCATCACCCCCACAAGGTCTGGGAGATGAGCACAGCGGCCTGTACCACCACATACCTGCGTGTGAGGCACCACCACAGCCATGGACTCCACCCGTGCCCAGTGCCCACACACTCGCTCCTGAGAGTGCATCACCCCCACAAGGTCTGTGAGATGAGCACACTGACCTGTACCACCACATACCTGCGTGTGAGGCACCACCACAGCCATGGACTCCACCCGTGCCCAGTGCCCACACACTCGCTCCTGAAAGTGCATCACCCCCACAAGGTCTGGGAGATGAGCACAGCGGCCTGTACCACCACATACCTGCGTGTGAGGCACCACCACAGCCCCACCATGGCGCTTCCGAATGATGAATCACACCGCACTTGCCCCGTCCCCCCGCTCTGGAGCAGCTGCGCACTGGGGGAAGCCGGCTGCTGTATGTGACCAGTCCTGGTGGGCAGAGGCAGGGAGCTGGAAGGTGTGGGCTCCTTTGTTAACAGACAGTCCTCTGTACAAGCCATTTTTTGGCATTTCATTTCTGAAGGTGTGTTAAATGAATGGTCACCTGTGACTGAAAGTCCTGTGAAGAGGGGACGCGCACTGTGAGAAAGTAGCCTCTTTCTAGCCTTGTTACCCCCACTTTTGGCCTGTTTGTGAGTGTATGTCAGGGTATTTTCACTGTCTCACTGGGATCCTGCTAGCCAGGGCCCAGTGCTCATAGTGAAAACCCCATGTTTTCAGTATGTTTGTTATGTGTCACTGGGACCCTGCTAGTCAGGACCCCAGTGCTCATAAGTTTGTGGCCTATATGTATGTGTTCCCTGTGTGGTGCCTAACTGTCTCACTGAGGCTCTGCTAACCAGAACCTCAGTGGTTATGCTCTCTCATTTCTTTCCAAATTGTCACTAACAGGCTAGTGACCATTTTTACCAATTTACATTGGCTTACTGGAACACCCTTATAATTCCCTAGTATATGGTACTGAGGTACCCAGGGTATTGGGGTTCCAGGAGATCCCTATGGGCTGCAGCATTTCTTTTGCCACCCATAGGGAGCTCTGACAATTCTTACACAGGCCTGCCACTGCAGCCTGAGTGAAATAACGTCCACGTTATTTCACAGCCATTTTACACTGCACTTAAGTAACTTATAAGTCACCTATATGTCTAACCTTTACCTGGTAAAGGTTAGGTGCAAAGTTACTTAGTGTGAGGGCACCCTGGCACTAGCCAAGGTGCCCCCACATTGTTTAGAGCCAATTCCCTGAACTTTGTGAGTGCGGGGACACCATTACACGTGTGCACTACATATAGGTCACTACCTATATGTAGCTTCACAATGGTAACTCCGAATATGGCCATGTAACATGTCTAAGATCATGGAATTGCCCCCTCTATGCCATCCTGGCATTGTTGGCACAATTCCATGATCCCAGTGGTCTGTAGCACAGACCCTGGTACTGCCAAACTGCCCTTCCTGGGGTTTCACTGCAGCTGCTGCTGCTGCCAACCCCTCAGACAGGCATCTGCCCTCCTGGGGTCCAGCCAGGCCTGGCCCAGGATGGCAGAACAAAGAACTTCCTCTGAGAGAGGGTGTGACACCCTCTCCCTTTGGAAAATGGTGTGAAGGCAGGGGAGGAGTAGCCTCCCCCAGCCTCTGGAAATGCTTGGTTGGGCACAGATGTGCCCAATTCTGCATAAGCCAGTCTACACCGGTTCAGGGGACCCCTTAGCCCTGCTCTGGCTTGAAACTGGACAAAGGAAAGGGGAGTGACCACTCCCCTGACCTGCACCTCCCCTGGGAGGTGTCCAGAGCTCCTCCAGTGTGCTCCAGACCTCTGCCATCTTGGAAACAGAGGTGCTGCTGGCACACTGGACTGCTCTGAGTGGCCAGTGCCACCAGGTGACGTCAGAGACTCCTTGTGATAGGCTCCTTCAGGTGTTGCTAGCCTATCCTCTCTCCTAAGTAGCCAAACCCTCTTTTCTGGCTATTTAGGGTCTCTGTCTCTGGGGAAACTTCAGATAACGAATGCAAGAGCTCATCCGGGTTCCTCTGCATCTCTCTCTTCACCTTCTGCCAAGGAATCGACTGCTGACCGCGCTGGAAGCCTGCAAACCTGCAACATAGTAGCAAAGACGACTACTGCAACTCTGTAACGCTGATCCTGCCGCCTTCTCGACTGTTTTCCTGCTTGTGCATGCTGTGGGGGTAGATTGCCTCCTCTCTGCACCAGAAGCTCCGAAGAAATCTCCCGTGGGTCGACGGAATCTTCCCCCTGCAACCGCAGGCACCAAAAAGCTGCATTACCGGTCCCTTGGGTCTCCTCTCAGCACGACGAGCGAGGTCCCTCGAATCCAGCGACTCTGTCCAAGTGACCCCCACAGTCCAGTGACTCTGCAGTCCAAGTTTGGTGGAGGTAAGTCCTTGCCTCACCTCGCTGGGCTGCATTGCTGGGAACCGCGACTTTTGCAGCTACTCCGGCCCCTATGCACTTCCGGCGGAAATCCTTTGTGCACAGCCAAGCCTGGGTCCACGGCACTCTAACCTGCATTGCACGACTTTCTAAGTTGGTCTCCGGAGACGTGGGACTCCTTTGTGCAACTTCGGGTGAGCACCGTTTCACGCATCCTCGTAGTGCCTGTTTCTGGCACTTCTCCGGGTGCTACCTGCTGCTGAGAGGGCTCCTTGTCTTGCTCGACGTCCCCTCTCTCTCCTGGTCCAATTTGCGACCTCCTGGTCCCTCCAGGGCCACAGCAGCGTCCAAAAACGCTAACCGCACGATTTGCAGCTAGCAAGGCTTGTTGGCGTTCTTTAGGCGGGAAAACACTTCTGCACGACTCTCCACGGCGAGAGGGATCCGTCCACCAAAGGGGAAGTCTCTACCCTTTTCGTTCCTGCAGAAACCTCAGCTTCTTCTGTCCAGTAGAAGCTTCTTTGCACCCGCAGCTGGCATTTCCTGGGCATTTGCCCATCTCCGACTTGCTTGTGACTTTTGGACTTGGTCCCCTTGTTCCACAGGTACCCTAGATTGGAAATCCACAGTTGTTGCATTGTTGGTTTATGTCTTTCCTGCATTATTCCTCTAACACGACTTCTTTGTCCTTAGGGGAACTTTAGTGCACTTTGCACTCACTTTTCAGGGTCTTGGGGAGGGTTATTTTTCTAACTCTCACTATTTTCTAATAGTCCCAGCGACCCTCTACAAGGTCACATAGGTTTGGGGTCCATTCGTGGTTCGCATTCCACTTTTGGAGTATAGGGTTTGTGTTGCCCCTACCCCTATGTTTCCCCATTGCATCCTATTGTAACTATACATTGTTTGCACTGTTTTCTAAGACTATACTGCATATTTTTGCTATTGTGTATATATATCTTGTGTATATTTCCTATCCTCTCACTGAGGGTACACTCTAAGATACTTTGGCATATTGTCATAAAAATAAAGTACCTTTATTTTTAGTATAACTGTGTATTGTGTTTTCTTATGATATTGTGCATATGACACTAAGTGGTACTGTAGTAGCTTCACACGTCTCCTAGTTCAGCCTAAGCTGCTCTGCTAAGCTACCATTATCTATCAGCCTAAGCTGCTAGACACCCTATACACTAATAAGGGATAACTGGGCCTGGTGCAAGGTGCAAGTACCCCTTGGTACTCACTACAAGCCAGTCCAGCCTCTTACACGCACCATCATTGTGGAGGTTTCTGGGCTCAAAGGCCCGAAAGACCCACTCACTGAACACACGTAAGGAAAACCTCAGGGCCATCCTAAGGACGGGTGAGTGCCGGAGGGACCATGTTCCTCCCTCCGCAGTCCGCCTCGCGCGGCTTGGCCGCCGGTCTTCTCTAACACAAGAGTGATGCCCGGGCACACATGCTGCACACTACAGCGCACAACGGCGTGCAGAGGCCCACCAGAGTGATGCCCGGGCACACAAGCTGCACACTACAGCGCACAACGGCGTGCAGAGGCCACAAGAGTGATGCCCGGGCACACAAGCTGCACACTACAGCGCACAACGGCGTGCAGAGGCCACAAGAGTGATGCCCGGGCACACATGCTGCACTCTACAGCGCACAACGGCGTGCAGAGTCCCACAAGAGTGATGCCCGGGCACACATGCTGCACACTACAGCGCACAACGGCGTGCAGAGGCCACAAGAGTGATGCCCGGGCACACATGCTGCACTCTACGGTGCACAACGGCGTGCAGAGGCCCACCAGAGTGATGCCCGGGCACACAAGCTGCACACTACAGAGCACAACGGCGTGCAGAGGCCACAAGAGTGATGCCCGGGCACACAAGCTGCACACTACAGCGCACAACGGCGTGCAGAGGCCCACAAGAGTGATGCCCGGGCACACATGCTGCGCACAACGGCGTGCAGAGGCCCACAAGAGTGATGCCCGGGCGCACATGTTGCCCACTACAGCGCACAACGGCGTGCAGAGGCCCACAAGAGTGATGCCCGGGCACACATGCTGCACTCTACAGCGCACAACGGCGTGCAGAGTCCCACAAGAGTGATGCCCGGGCACACATGCTGCACACTACAGCGCACAACGGCGTGCAGAGGCCACAAGAGTGATGCCCGGGCACACATGCTGCACTCTACAGCGCACAACGGCGTGCAGAGGCCCACCAGAGTGATGCCCGGGCACACAAGCTGCACACTACAGAGCACAACGGCGTGCAGAGGCCACAAGAGTGATGCCCGGGCACACAAGCTGCACACTACAGCGCACAACGGCGTGCAGAGGCCCACAAGAGTGATGCCCGGGCACACAAGCTGCACTCTACAGCGCACAACGGCGTGCAGAGGCCACAAGAGTGATGCCCGGGCACACAAGCTGCGCACAACGGCGTGCAGAGGCCACAAGAGTGATGCCCGGGCACACAAGCTGCACACTACAGCGCACAACGACGTGCAGAGGCCCACAAGCTGCGCACAACGGCGTGCAGAGGCCCACAAGAGTGATGCCCGGGCACACATGCTGCACTCTACAGCGCACAACGGCGTGCAGAGGCCACAAGAGTGATGCCCGGGCACACAAGCTGCACACTACAGCGCACAACGGCGTGCAGAGGCCCACAAGAGTGATGCCCGGGCACACATGCTGCACACTACAGCGCACAACGGCGTGCAGAGGCCCACAAGAGTGATGCCCGGGCACACATGCTGCACACTACAGCGCACAACGGCGTGCAGAGGCCCACAAGAGTGATGCCCGGGCACACAAGCTGCGCACAACGGCGTGCAGAGGCCCACAAGAGTGATGCCCGGGCACACATGCTGCACACTACAGCGCACAACGGCGTGCAGAGGCCCACAAGAGTGATGCCCGGGCACACATGCTGCACACTACAGCGCACAACGGCGTGCAGAGGCCCACAAGAGTGATGCACGGGCACACATGCTGCACACTACAGCGCACAACGGCGTGCAGAGGCCCACAAGAGTGATGCCCGGGCACACATGCTGCACACTACAGCGCACAACGGCGTGCAGAGGCCCACAAGAGTGATGCCCGGGCACACATGCTGCACACTACAGCGCAGAACGGCGTGCAGAGGCCACAAGAGTTATGCCCGGGCACACATGCTGCACTCTACAGCGCACAACAGCGTGCAGAGGCCACAAGAGTGATGCCCGGGCACACATGCTGCACTCTACAGCGCACAACGGCGTGCAGAGGCCACAAGAGTGATGCCCGGGCACACAAGCTGCGCACAACAGCGTGCAGAGGCCCACAAGAGTGATGCCAGGGCACACATGCTGCACACTACAGCGCACAACGGCGTGCAGAGGCCCACAAGAGTGATGCCCGGGCACACAAGCTGCGCACAACGGCGTGCAGAGGCCCACAAGAGTGATGCCCGGGCACACATGCTGCACTCAACAGCGCACAACGGCGTGCAGAGGCCCACAAGAGTGATGCCCGGGCACACATGCTGCACACTACAGCGCACAACGGCGTGCAGAGGCCCACAAGAGTGATGCCCGGGCACACAAGCTGCGCACAACGGCGTGCAGAGGCCCACAAGAGTGATGCCCGGGCACACATGCTGCACTCTACAGCGCACAACGGCGTGCAGAGGCCACAAGAGTGATGCCCGGGCACACATGCTGCACACTACAGCGCACAACGGCGTGCAGAGGCCCACAAGAGTGATGCCCGGGCACACATGCTGCACACTACAGCGCAGAACGGCGTGCAGAGGCCACAAGAGTTATGCCCGGGCACACATGCTGCACACTACAGCGCACAACGGCGTGCAGAGGCCACAAGAGTGATGCCCGGGCACACAAGCTGCGCACAACGGCGTGCAGAGGCCCACAAGAGTGATGCCCGGGCACACATGCTGCACACTACAGCGCACAACGGCGTGCAGAGGCCCACAAGAGTGATGCCCGGGCACACAAGCTGCGCACAACGGCGTGCAGAGGCCCACAAGAGTGATGCCCGGGCACACATGCTGCACACTACAGCGCACAACGGCGTGCAGAGGCCCACAAGAGTGATGCCCGGGCACACAAGCTGCGCACAACGGCGTGCAGAGGCCCACAAGAGTGATGCCCAGGCACACATGCTGCACTCTACAGCGCACAACGGCGTGCAGAGGCCACAAGAGTGATGCCCGGGCACACAAGCTGCGCACAACGGCGTGCAGAGACCCACAAGAGTGATGCCCGGGCACACAAGCTGCGCACAACGGCGTGCAGAGGCCCACAAGAGTGATGCCCAGGCACACATGCTGCACACTACAGCGCACAACGGCGTGCAGAGTCCCACAAGAGTGATGCCCGGGCACACATGCTGCACTCTACAGCGCACAACGGCGTGCAGAGGCCACAAGAGTGATGCCCGGGCACACAAGCTGCGCACAACGGCGTGCAGAGGCCCACAAGAGTGATGCCCGGGCACACATGCTGCACACTACAGCGCACAACGGCGTGCAGAGGCCCACAAGAGTGATGCCCGGGCACACATGCTGCACACTACAGCGCACAACGGCGTGCAGAGGCCCACAAGAGTGATGCCCGGGCACACATGCTGCACTCTACAGCGCACAACGGCGTGCAGAGGCCACAAGAGTGATGCCCGGGCACACATGCTGCACACTACAGCGCACAACGGCGTGCAGAGGCCCACAAGAGTGATGCCCGGGCACACATGCTGCGCACAACGGCGTGCAGAGGCCCACAAGAGTGATGCCCGGGCGCACATGTTGCACACTACAGCGCACAACGGCGTGCAGAGGCCCACAAGAGTGATGCCCGGGCACACAAGCTGCGCACAACGGCGTGCAGAGGCCCACAAGAGTGATGCCCGGGCACACATGCTGCACACTACAGCGCACAACAGCGTGCAGAGGTCACAAGAGTGATGCCCGGGCACACATGCTGCACACTACAGCACACAACGGCGTGCAGAGGCCCACAAGAGTGATGCCCGGGCACACAAGCTGCGCACAACGGCGTGCAGAGGCCCACAAGAGTGATGCCCGGGCACACATGCTGCACACTACAGCGCACAACGGCGTGCAGAGTCCCACAAGAGTGATGCCCGGGCACACATGCTGCACACTACAGCGCACAACGGCGTGCAGAGGCCCACAAGAGTGATGCCCGGGCACACATGCTGCACACTACAGCGCACAACGGCGTGCAGAGGCCCACAAGAGTGATGCCCGGGCACACATGCTGCACACTACAGCGCACAACGGCGTGCAGAGGCCCACAAGAGTGATGCCCGGGCACACAAGCTGCACTCTACAGCGCACAACGGCGTGCAGAGGCCCACAAGAGTGATGCCCGGGCACACATGCTGCACACTACAGCGCACAACGGCGTGCAGAGTCCCACAAGAGTGATGCCCGGGCACACATGCTGCACACTACAGCGCACAACGGCGTGCAGAGGCCCACAAGAGTGATGCCCGGGCACACATGCTGCACACTACAGCGCACAACGGCGTGCAGAGGCCACAAGAGTTATGCCCGGGCACACATGCTGCACTCTACAGCGCACAACAGCGTGCAGAGGCCACAAGAGTGATGCCCGGGCACACATGCTGCACACTACAGCGCACAACGGCGTGCAGAGGCCCACAAGAGTGATGCCCGGGCACACATGCTGCACACTACAGCGCACAACGGCGTGCAGAGGCCACAAGAGTGATGCCCGGGCACACATGCTGCACACTACAGCGCACAACGGCGTGCAGAGGCCCACAAGAGTGATGCCCGGGCACACATGCTGCACTCTACAGCGCACAACGGCGTGCAGAGGCCCACCAGAGTGATGCCCAGGCACACATGCTGCACACTACAGCGCACAACGGCGTGCAGAGGCCACAAGAGTGATGCCCGGGCACACATGCTGCGCACAACGGCGTGCAGAGGCTCACAAGAGTGATGCCCGGGCACACATGCTGCACTCTACAGCGCACAACGGCATGCAGAGGCCACAAGAGTGATGCCCGGGCACACAAGCTGCGCACAACGGCGTGCAGAGGCCCACAAGAGTGATGCCCGGGCACACATGCTGCACACTACAGCGCACAACGGCGTGCAGAGGCCCACAAGAGTGATGCCCGGGCACACAAGCTGCGCACAACGGCGTGCAGAGGCCCACAAGAGTGATGCCCGGGCACACATGCTGCACACTACAGCGCACAACGGCGTGCAGAGGCCACAAGAGTGATGCCCGGGCACACATGCTGCACACTACAGCGCACAACGGCGTGCAGAGGCCCACAAGAGTGATGCCCGGGCACACATGCTGCACACTACAGCGCACAATGGCGTGCAGAGGCCCACAAGAGTGATGCCCGGGCACACATGCTGCACACTACAGCGCACAATGGCGTGCAGAGGCCCACAAGAGTGATGCCCGGGCACACATGCTGCACACTACAGCGCACAACGGCGTGCAGAGGCCCACAAGAGTGATGCCCGGGCACACATGCTGCACTCTACAGCGCACAACGGCGTGCAGAGGCCCACCAGAGTGATGCCCGGGCACACATGCTGCACACTACAGCGCACAACGGCGTGCAGAGGCCACAAGAGTGATGCCCGGGCACACATGCTGCACTCTACAGCGCACAACGGCGTGCAGAGGCCACAAGAGTGATGCCCGGGCACACATGCTGCGCACTACAGCGCACAACGGCGTGCAGAGGCCCACAAGAGTGATGCCCGGGCACACATGCTGCACTCTACAGCGCACAACGGCGTGCAGAGGCCCACAAGAGTGATGCCCGGGCACACATGCTGCACTCTACAGCGCACAACGGCGTGCAGAGGCCCACAAGAGTGATGCCCGGGCACACATGCTGCACACTACAGCGCACAACGGCGTGCAGAGGCCACAAGAGTGATGCCCGGGCACACATGCTGCACTCTACAGCGCACAACGGCGTGCAGAGGCCACAAGAGTGATGCCCGGGCACACATGCTGCGCACAACGGCGTGCAGAGGCCCACAAGAGTGATGCCCGGGCACACAAGCTGCACACTACAGCGCACAACGGCGTGCAGAGGCCCACAAGAGTGATGCCCGGGCACACATGCTGCACACTACAGCGCACAACGGCGTGCAGAGGCCACAAGAGTGATGCCCGGGCACACAAGCTGCGCACAACGGCGTGCAGAGGCCCACAAGAGTGATGCCCGGGCACACAAGCTGCACACTACAGCGCACAACGGCGTGCAGAGGCCCACCAGAGTGATGCCCGGGCACACAAGCTGCGCACAACGGCGTGCAGAGGCCCACAAGAGTGATGCCCGGGCACACATGCTGCACACTACAGCGCACAACGGCGTGCAGAGGCCACAAGAGTGATGCCCGGGCACACAAGCTGCGCACAACGGCGTGCAGAGGCCCACAAGAGTGATGCCCGGGCACACAAGCTGCACACTACAGCGCACAACGGCGTGCAGAGGCCCACCAGAGTGATGCCCGGGCACACATGCTGCGCACAACGGCGTGCAGAGGCCCACAAGAGTGATGCCCGGGCACACATGCTGCGCACAACGGCGTGCAGAGGCCCACAAGAGTGATGCCCGGGCACACAAGCTGCACACTACAGCGCACAACGGCGTGCAGAGGCCCACAAGAGTGATGCCCGGGCACACATGCTGCGCACAACGGCGTGCAGAGGCCCACAAGAGTGATGCCCGGGCACACAAGCTGCACACTACAGCGCACAACGGCGTGCAGAGGCCCACAAGAGTGATGCCCGGGCACACAAGCTGCACACTACAGCGCACAACGGCGTGCAGAGGCCACAAGAGTGATGCCCGGGCACACAAGCTGCGCACAACGGCGTGCAGAGGCCACAAGAGTGATGCCCGGGCACACATGCTGCACTCTACAGCGCACAACGACGTGCAGAGGCCCACCAGAGTGATGCCCGGGCACACATGCTGCACACTACAGCGCACAACGGCGTGCAGAGGCCCACAAGAGTGATGCCCGGGCACACATGCTGCGCACAACGGCGTGCAGAGGCCCACAAGAGTGATGCCCGGGCACACAAGCTGCACTCTACAGCGCACAACGGCGTGCAGAGGCCACAAGAGTGATGCCCGGGCACACATGCTGCACACTACAGCGCACAACGGCGTGCAGAGGCCCACAAGAGTGATGCCCGGGCACACAAGCTGCACACTACAGCGCACAACGGCGTGCAGAGGCCACAAGAGTGATGCCCGGGCACACAAGCTGCGCACAACGGCGTGCAGAGGCCACAAGAGTGATGCCCGGGCACACAAGCTGCACTCTACAGCGCACAACGGCGTGCAGAGGCCCACAAGAGTGATGCCCGGGCACACAAGCTGCACACTACAGCGCACAACGGCGTGCAGAGGCCACAAGAGTGATGCCCGGGCACACAAGCTGCACTCTACAGCGCACAACGACGTGCAGAGGCCCACCAGAGTGATGCCCGGGCACACAAGCTGCACACTACAGCGCAGAACGGCGTGCAGAGGCCACAAGAGTGATGCCCGGGCACACAAGCTGCACTCTACAGCGCACAACGACGTGCAGAGGCCCACAAGAGTGATGCCCGGGCACACAAGCTGCACTCTACAGCGCACAACGGCGTGCAGAGGCCCACAAGAGTGATGCCCGGGCACACATGCTGCACACTACAGCGCACAACGGCGTGCAGAGTCCCACAAGAGTGATGCCCGGGCACACATGCTGCACACTACAGCGCACAACGGCGTGCAGAGGCCCACAAGAGTGATGCCCGGGCACACATGCTGCACACTACAGCGCACAACGGCGTGCAGAGGCCACAAGAGTTATGCCCGGGCACACATGCTGCACTCTACAGCGCACAACAGCGTGCAGAGGCCACAAGAGTGATGCCCGGGCACACATGCTGCACACTACAGCGCACAACGGCGTGCAGAGGCCCACAAGAGTGATGCCCGGGCACACATGCTGCACACTACAGCGCACAACGGCGTGCAGAGGCCACAAGAGTGATGCCCGGGCACACATGCTGCACACTACAGCGCACAACGGCGTGCAGAGGCCCACAAGAGTGATGCCCGGGCACACATGCTGCACTCTACAGCGCACAACGGCGTGCAGAGGCCCACCAGAGTGATGCCCAGGCACACATGCTGCACACTACAGCGCACAACGGCGTGCAGAGGCCACAAGAGTGATGCCCGGGCACACATGCTGCGCACAACGGCGTGCAGAGGCTCACAAGAGTGATGCCCGGGCACACATGCTGCACTCTACAGCGCACAACGGCATGCAGAGGCCACAAGAGTGATGCCCGGGCACACAAGCTGCGCACAACGGCGTGCAGAGGCCCACAAGAGTGATGCCCGGGCACACATGCTGCACACTACAGCGCACAACGGCGTGCAGAGGCCCACAAGAGTGATGCCCGGGCACACAAGCTGCGCACAACGGCGTGCAGAGGCCCACAAGAGTGATGCCCGGGCACACATGCTGCACACTACAGCGCACAACGGCGTGCAGAGGCCACAAGAGTGATGCCCGGGCACACATGCTGCACACTACAGCGCACAACGGCGTGCAGAGGCCCACAAGAGTGATGCCCGGGCACACATGCTGCACACTACAGCGCACAATGGCGTGCAGAGGCCCACAAGAGTGATGCCCGGGCACACATGCTGCACACTACAGCGCACAATGGCGTGCAGAGGCCCACAAGAGTGATGCCCGGGCACACATGCTGCACACTACAGCGCACAACGGCGTGCAGAGGCCCACAAGAGTGATGCCCGGGCACACATGCTGCACTCTACAGCGCACAACGGCGTGCAGAGGCCCACCAGAGTGATGCCCGGGCACACATGCTGCACACTACAGCGCACAACGGCGTGCAGAGGCCACAAGAGTGATGCCCGGGCACACATGCTGCACTCTACAGCGCACAACGGCGTGCAGAGGCCACAAGAGTGATGCCCGGGCACACATGCTGCGCACTACAGCGCACAACGGCGTGCAGAGGCCCACAAGAGTGATGCCCGGGCACACATGCTGCACTCTACAGCGCACAACGGCGTGCAGAGGCCCACAAGAGTGATGCCCGGGCACACATGCTGCACTCTACAGCGCACAACGGCGTGCAGAGGCCCACAAGAGTGATGCCCGGGCACACATGCTGCACACTACAGCGCACAACGGCGTGCAGAGGCCACAAGAGTGATGCCCGGGCACACATGCTGCACTCTACAGCGCACAACGGCGTGCAGAGGCCACAAGAGTGATGCCCGGGCACACATGCTGCGCACAACGGCGTGCAGAGGCCCACAAGAGTGATGCCCGGGCACACAAGCTGCACACTACAGCGCACAACGGCGTGCAGAGGCCCACAAGAGTGATGCCCGGGCACACATGCTGCACACTACAGCGCACAACGGCGTGCAGAGGCCACAAGAGTGATGCCCGGGCACACAAGCTGCGCACAACGGCGTGCAGAGGCCCACAAGAGTGATGCCCGGGCACACAAGCTGCACACTACAGCGCACAACGGCGTGCAGAGGCCCACCAGAGTGATGCCCGGGCACACAAGCTGCGCACAACGGCGTGCAGAGGCCCACAAGAGTGATGCCCGGGCACACATGCTGCACACTACAGCGCACAACGGCGTGCAGAGGCCACAAGAGTGATGCCCGGGCACACAAGCTGCGCACAACGGCGTGCAGAGGCCCACAAGAGTGATGCCCGGGCACACAAGCTGCACACTACAGCGCACAACGGCGTGCAGAGGCCCACCAGAGTGATGCCCGGGCACACATGCTGCGCACAACGGCGTGCAGAGGCCCACAAGAGTGATGCCCGGGCACACATGCTGCGCACAACGGCGTGCAGAGGCCCACAAGAGTGATGCCCGGGCACACAAGCTGCACACTACAGCGCACAACGGCGTGCAGAGGCCCACAAGAGTGATGCCCGGGCACACATGCTGCGCACAACGGCGTGCAGAGGCCCACAAGAGTGATGCCCGGGCACACAAGCTGCACACTACAGCGCACAACGGCGTGCAGAGGCCCACAAGAGTGATGCCCGGGCACACAAGCTGCACACTACAGCGCACAACGGCGTGCAGAGGCCACAAGAGTGATGCCCGGGCACACAAGCTGCGCACAACGGCGTGCAGAGGCCACAAGAGTGATGCCCGGGCACACATGCTGCACTCTACAGCGCACAACGACGTGCAGAGGCCCACCAGAGTGATGCCCGGGCACACATGCTGCACACTACAGCGCACAACGGCGTGCAGAGGCCCACAAGAGTGATGCCCGGGCACACATGCTGCGCACAACGGCGTGCAGAGGCCCACAAGAGTGATGCCCGGGCACACAAGCTGCACTCTACAGCGCACAACGGCGTGCAGAGGCCACAAGAGTGATGCCCGGGCACACATGCTGCACACTACAGCGCACAACGGCGTGCAGAGGCCCACAAGAGTGATGCCCGGGCACACAAGCTGCACACTACAGCGCACAACGGCGTGCAGAGGCCACAAGAGTGATGCCCGGGCACACAAGCTGCGCACAACGGCGTGCAGAGGCCACAAGAGTGATGCCCGGGCACACAAGCTGCACTCTACAGCGCACAACGGCGTGCAGAGGCCCACAAGAGTGATGCCCGGGCACACAAGCTGCACACTACAGCGCACAACGGCGTGCAGAGGCCACAAGAGTGATGCCCGGGCACACAAGCTGCACTCTACAGCGCACAACGACGTGCAGAGGCCCACCAGAGTGATGCCCGGGCACACAAGCTGCACACTACAGCGCACAACGGCGTGCAGAGGCCACAAGAGTGATGCCCGGGCACACAAGCTGCACTTTACAGCGCACAACGGCGTGCAGAGGCCACAAGAGTGATGCCCGGGCACACAAGCTGCACTCTACAGCGCACAACGGCGTGCAGAGGCCACAAGAGTGATGCCCGGGCACACATGCTGCACACTACAGCGCACAACGGCGTGCAGAGGCCCACCAGAGTGATGCCCGGGCACACATGCTGCGCACAACGGCGTGCAGAGGCCCACCAGAGTGATGCCCGGGCACACATGCTGCGCACAACGGCGTGCAGAGGCCCACAAGAGTGATGCCCGGGCACACAAGCTGCACTCTACAGCGCACAACGACGTGCAGAGGCCCACCAGAGTGATGCCCGGGCACACATGCTGCAAGCTTGCAGCCATGCAGACAAGACGTCACCCAGTTCCTGATCATTTCATCACCGGGTGGCTTCTCTCTGGACCGGACTGCCTGTAATAACAGGGCCCTTTCCTATCGCACGAGGGCAGGGTGTGAGGGACGCCGAGGACTCTCGGCACCCAGTGGGAACCTGTCACTGCACCCCCAGTGTCTGCCTAAAGCAGGGGTTCCCAGGACAGCTCTGGCACCGGAAGAGAGACCAGGCACCTGCCAGGGTCTAACTTGCTGGACTTCTAGGAGGGTGACTTCTCCTGCGAGTGAGTGAACTCCTTCAGCGAGGGGATGAGTGAGTACACTGGGTACAGATGCACTGAAGGGCGCCCCCACCTGCCTCACCCCGTCACAACCCCATCTCATGGTGACCCCGCCCTGCTGCGTTACAAGTCCTGGTACCTCCACTCTCTCTGGAGCCCGGGAGACCGGCCGTCTGCCTTGGAGGGGCCCGAGCTGGGGCCGATCCATGAGGGGCCCTGCAGCGCGGGGGCCCCGGGACACACGGCCTCACCCCCCGGGCACCAGTAACAATGCACTCCGAGCGGCGGGAGGGAGCACCGCAAGGGCAAAGTCTGCAAACAGCCCAGCCGGAGCCGGGAGCGCCCCGCAGTGTGGGAAATGCACACAGAGGCGGCCCCGCATCCGGGTGCAGGCGGCGTCCCTGCTGAGGGCGCACCACACGGGTGAGGGAGTGCACAGCTGCTGAGGGCGCACCACACGGGTGAGGGAGTGCACAGCTGCTGAGGGCGCACCCCTCCCAACCCCAGCAGGTGCGCACCCCTCCCAGCCCCAGCAGGTGCGCACCACTGCCCTCCCCAGCAGGTACAGGTGCACGCCCCTCCCACCCACAGCAGGTGCGCACCACTGCCCTCCCCAGCAGGTACAGGTGCGCACCCCTCCCAGCCCCAGCAGGTGCGCACCCCTCCCAGCCCCAGCAGGTGCGCACCCCTCCCAGCCCCAGCAGGTGCGCACCACTGCCCTCTCCAGCAGGTACAGGAGCACGCCCCTCCCAGCCCCAGCAGGTGCGCACCCCTCCCAGCCCCAGCAGGTGCGCACCACTGCCCTCCCCAGCAGGTACAGGTGCACGCCCCTCCCCAGCAGGTACAGGTGCGCACCCCTCCCAGCCCCAGCAGGTGCGCACCCCTCCCAGCCCCAGCAGGTGCGCACCCCTCCCAGCCCCAGCAGGTGCGCACCACTGCCCTCTCCAGCAGGTACAGGAGCACGCCCCTCCCAGCCCCAGCAGGTGCGCACCCCTCCCAGCCCCAGCAGGTGCGCACCACTGCCCTCCCCAGCAGGTACAGGTGCACGCCCCTCCCAGCCCCAGCAGGTGCGCACCCCTCCCAGCCCCAGCAGGTGCGCACCACTGCCCTCCCCAGCAGGTACAGGTGCACGCCCCTCCCAGCCCCAGCAGGTGCGCACCCCTCCCAACCCAAGCAGGTGCACACCACTGCCCTCCCCAGCAGGTACCTGCTGAGAGCACACCCCTCCCAACCCCAGCAGGTGCACACCCCTCCCAGCCCCAGCAGTTGCACACCACTGCCCTCCCCAGCAGGTACCTGCTGAGGGCGCACCCCTCCCAGCCCCAGCCGGTGCACGCCCCTCCCAACCCCAGCAGGTACCTGCGGAGGGCGCACCCCTCCCAACCCCAGCAGGTGCGCACCCCTCCCAACCCCAGCAGGTGCGCACCACTGCCCTCCCCAGCAGGTACCTCCTGAGTGCACGCCCCTCCCAACCCCAGCAGGTACCTGCTGAGGGCGCACCCCTCCCAACCCCAGCAGGTGCACGCCCCTCCAAACCCCAGCAGGTACAGGTGCACACCACTGCCCTCCCCAGCAGGCAACTCCTGAGTGCACACCCCTCCCAACCCCAGCAGGTGCGCACCCCTCCCAACCCCAGCAGGTGCGCACCCCTCCCAGCCCCAGCAGGTGCGCACCCCTCCCAGCCCCAGCAGGTGCGCACCCCTCCCAGCCCCAGCAGGTGCGCACCCCTCCCAGCCCCAGCAGGTGCACACCACTGCCCTCCCCAGCAGGCACCTCCTGAGTGCACACCCCTCCCAACCCCAGCAGGTACACACCACTGCCCTTCCCAGCAGGCACCTCCTGAGTGCACACCCCTCCCAACCCCAGCAGAGCCTCAGGGCCGAGTCCTTGGGGGCAAGCAGCGCAGACATGGCTGTGCTCTGACCACTGGGCACATGGACCACTCTCCGCACCCTGGTGTGAGGTGAGGCCTGGCAGAGCGGCTGCCACCCTCCCTGCGTGCCACCTGAAGGGGTACATGGATGTCATTCGTCCTCTGTGTCTGCAGACTGACCTCCCCCTCACACAAGAATCTCAGCGCTGCGCCAGTGCGTGCGGAAGTCTTCCCACCTTCCAGACAACCCCCCGCCCCCAGCCACAGACTCGGTCTGGGGGGTCTGCAGAGGCTGCAAGCATGGGGCTGCACCCAGGTCACAGGGGGCCCATCTCCTGCCACGACCACAACTCCAAGGTGGCTCCTGGACACCCTGCAGACATCCAGCACTGACCAGGCGGTGTCTGATGACCACACCCCTGCAGAGGGGCCCATCTCCTGCCACGACCACAGCTCCAAGGTGGCTCCTGGACACCCCGCAGACACCCAGCACTGACCAGGCGGTGTCTGATGACCACACCCCTGCAGAGGGGCCCATCTCCTGCCACGAGCACAGCTCCAAGCCGGCTCCTGGACACCCCGCAGACACCCAGCACTGACCAGGCGGTGACTGATGACCACACCCCTGCAGAGGGGCACCATCTCCTGCCACGACCACAGCTCCAAGGTGGCTCCTGGACACCCCGCAGACACCCAGCACTGACCAGGCGGTGTCTGATGACCACACCCCTGCAGAGGGGCGCCATCTCCTGCCAAGACCACAGCTCCAAGGTGGCTCCTGGGCACCCCGCAGACACCCAGCACTGACCAGGCGGTGTCTGATGACCACACCCCTGCAGAGGGGCACCATCTCCTGCCACGACCACAGCTCCAAGGTGGCTCCTGGGCACCCCGCAGACACCCAGCACTGACCAGGCGGTGTCTGATGACCACACCCCTGCAGAGGGGCGCCATCTCCTGCCAAGACCACAGCTCCAAGGTGGCTCCTGGGCACCCCGCAGACACCCAGCACTGACCAGGCGGTGTCTGATGACCACACCCCTGCAAAGGGGCCCATCTCCTGCCACGACCACAGCTCCAAGCCGGCTCCTGGGCACCCTGCGGACACCCAGCACTGACCAGGAAGTGTCTGATGACCAAACCCCTGCTCCTGGGCATCTCTCAGGTCCCTCACCTGCCCCCGGAAGCACGCGGTGTCCGCCCACTCTCTGAATGAACGCCGAAGGCCCGGGACCTGCAGTATCATTCAAGACCGACCTCTTATTCATTCTTCAGCTGGATCTCACTCAACCGACTACCTAAGTCCTCCCTCGGCCCCACTTTCACCACTCGACCCATCCCCGGCTCCTGCCTGAATGAGTGCACCGCCCTCGGCTCGAGTCTTCCAGCCAGAGGGTCCTTCCGCGCCCTGGAGGTCACAGCCACGCTGACCAGCCAACATCTAGCCTTGAGAGCAGAGATCACATTATCCGCACTCAAAACCCAGCCCTGCCCCAGAGGCAGACCCGAGAAACATACCGCCTGCTTTCTGGGGTTGATGTTCACACCTTAGAACAGATTTTCAAAATATTCTAGCGAAACCAGCCTGCAGACACCGTAGGCTGATGCCTCACACCCTTTCTGGCACTTGGCAATCAGAGTCACACAAGTCATCAGCAGATCCCTCTTACTTATGGGGTTCACACACACCGCACTCGGGAGGTACTTCCTGAAGGTCTGGATAGGCCCAAGACTCTGTAGGAGGCTGGCCTGGCTTGTAGTGGGTACCAAGGGGTACTTACACCCTGTGCCAGGTCCAGTTATCCCTTATTAGTAGATTAGTAGTGTTCTAGCAGCTTAGGCTGATAGAGGTAGCTATAGCAGAGCAGCTTAGGCTGAACTAGGAGACATGCAAAGCTCCTACTATACCACTTATATCATATAGCACTATATCATAAGAATCACAATACTCAGAGTTACTAAAAATAAAAGGTACTTTATTTTAGTGACAATATACCAAAAGTATCTCAGAGGATATACTCCCTTAGGAGGTAAGTAATATACACAAATTATATGCACACAAACAAAAATCAGGTAAGTAAACAGAAAAGTAGTGCAAACAATGTAGAACACAATAGGATGCAATAGGAGACAATAGGTTTAGGGGCAACACAAGCCATACACTCCAAAAGTGGAATGCGAACCACGAATGGACCCCAGGCCTAGTGTAGTGTGTAGAGGGTCGCTGGGAGTGTAAGAAAACACTAAGGGTGTCCAAGATACCCCACCCCAAAACCCTGAAAAGTAGGAGTAAAGTTACCCTACTACCCCAGAAAGACAGTAAAGTCGAGATAGGGGATTCTGCAAAGACAACAACTGACTGCAAAGCACTAAAGACGGATTCCTGGCCCTGAGGACCTGTAAAGGAAGGGGACCAAGTCCAAGAGACACGCAAGTGTCCAGGGGGGGCAGGAGCCCACTAAACCCCGGATGAAGGTGCAAAAGGGCTGCCTCCGGGTGGAAGAAGCAGATGATTCTGCAACAACGGAAGGTGCCAGGAACTTCTCCTTTGGTCAGAAGATGTCCCACGGCATGCTGGAGGATGCAGAGTTGTTTCCACGCACAAAAACCGCAAACAAGCCTTGCTAGCTGCAAGAGTCGCAGATGAAGTTTACGGGTGCTGCCAGGGCCCAGAAAGGACCAGGAGGTTGCCCCTTAGAGGAGGAGACAGAGGGGGCGCTCAGCAACAGAGAGAGCCCACGCAGAAGCAGGTAGGACCCACAGAAGTACCTGAACAGGCATTCAGGATATCTGAACACAGTGGTCGTCTCAGAACAACAAAAGAGGGTCCCACGAAGTCGGAGTCCAACTCAGCGAGTTGGGCAATGCAGGACGGAGTGCTGGGGACCTGGGCTAGGCAGTGCACGAAGGAAGTCTTGCAAAAGTGCACAGGAGCCCGAGCAGCTGCAGATTCCGCAGTACACAGGATTACTGTCTGGCGTGGGGAGGCAAGGACTTACCTCCACCAAATTTGGACAGAAGAACCACTGGACTGTCGGGGTCACTTGGATCCAGCTCCTGTGTTCCAGGGACCACGCTCCTCAGGATAAGAGGGGACCCAGAGGACCGGTGATGCAGAAGTTTGATGCCTGCGTTACCAGGGGGAAGATTCCGTTGATCCACGGAAGATTTCTACTTGGCTTCCAGTGCAGGATGAAGGCAGACAGCACTCAGAGCATGCGACACCAGGATACAGTCGAGAAAGCCGGCAGGATGAAGCGATACAATGTTGCTGGTAGTCTTATTCCTACTTTGTTGCGGTTTTGCAGGCGTCCTGGAGCATTCAGCAGTCGATCCTTGGCAGAAGTCGAAGAGAGAAGTGCATTCTTTATCTCCCGAGAAACCCACAGGAAAGACCCTAAATAGCCCTCAGAGGAGGATTGGCTACCTAACCAGGTAAGAGCCTATCAGAAGGGGTCTCCAACATCATCTGCTGGCACTGGCCACTCAGAGGTCTCCATTGTGCCCTCACACCTCTGCATTCAAGATGGCAGAGGTCTGGGACACACTGGAGGAGCTCTGGGTACCACCCCTGGGGTGATGATGGACAGGGGAGTGGTCTCTCCCCTTTCCTTTGTCCAGTTTCGCACCAGAGCAGGTTCTGGGGGATCCCCGAACCAGTGTAGACTGGTTTATGCAAGGAGGGCACCATCTGTGCCCTTCAAAGCTTTTCCAGAGGCCAGGAGAGGCTACTCCTCTCAGGCCCTTAACACCTATTTCCAAAGGGAGAGAGTGTAACACCCTCTCTCAGAGGAAATCCTTTGTTCTGCCTTTCTGGGACTGGGCTGCCCAGGCCCCAGGGGGGCAGAAACCTGTCTGAGGGTTGACAGCAGAGGAAGCTGCAGAGAAAACCCCAGAGAGCTGGTTTGGCTGTTACCGGGGTCCATGCTGGAGCCCCGGGGATGCATGGGATTGTCCCTCCAATACCAGAATGGTATTGGGGGGGACAATTCCATGATCCTAGACATGTTATATGGCCATGTTCAGAGTTACCATTGTGAAGCTACACATAGGTAGTTCACACGTGTAATGGTGTCCCCGCACTCACAAAGTCCGGGGAAATTGCTTTGAACAATGTGGGGGCACCTTGGCTAGTGCCAGGGTGCCCTCACACTTAGTAACTTTGCATCTAACCTTCACTAAGTGAGGGTTAGACATATAGGTGACATATAAGTTACTCAAGTGCAGTGAAAAATGGCTGTGAAATAACGTGGACGTTATTTCACGCAGGCTGCAGTGGCAGTCCTGTGTACGAATTGTCTGAGCTCCCTATGGGTGGCAAAAGAAATGCTGCAGCCCATAGGGATCTCCTGGAATTCCAATACCCTGGGTACCTAGGTACCATATACTAGGGAATTATAAGGGTGTTCCAGTGTGCCAATCAGAATTGGTAAAACTAGTCACTAGCCTGCAGTGACAATTTTAAAAGCAGAGAGAGCATAAACACTGAGGTTCTGGTTAGCAGAGCCTCAGTGACACAGTTAGGCACCACACAGGGAACACATACAGGCCACAAACGTATGAGAACTGGGGTCCTGGCTAGCAGGATCCCAGTGACAAAGGCAAAAACAAACATACATACAGTAAAAATGGGGGTAAGATTGGCAGGCAAGATGGTACTTTCCTACACCCCCCCCACACTTTCTGAATATCTGGATAGGTCCAAGACCCCACTTGTGCTTCCTGAATCTCTGAATAGGCCCAAGACCCCGTCCACCCCTCCTGAATCTCTAGATAGGTCAGAGACCCCGTCCACCATTTCAGAAGATCTGGATAGGCCCGAGACCCCGCCCTACCTGAAGCACAGAAGATGCACAAAGGGATTAGCCTCCATCTTCCACTTAGCCTCTGATTAACATCAGACCAGACACTTTGAGCTCATCACCAGGAAGTTAAACAGAGACAAGCTGATCAGACACTGATAACTGGACCCCGCAGCTGGTAAATGGTCCCTCCAGTCACTCATCAGAGTAATGTCAAGACCACGGAGTATGGCGATGCGCCTGAAGCTATGTATTTGAATTATCTTGTAATTCAGTTTTCTGCTTCGGGTTATCAGAACCACAAGTTTGTAAACACTAAGCTGGCCTCATCGAGCGTGGCTGGTAGTGCTTTGAAATTGCATGGCCTCTGCTGAGCATAGCAGTCTATCAGTTGCAACTGATCACAGGTGCATTCAAACTTTGGCCAAATAGTAACAACAGGGAACTTATTTAAGAGAAGAGTTTTGTTTGCCAGGCCGCACTCCAATCAAGAGGTCCAGAACCAGGAAACTTGCTATAAAATAGCTTATTTATTATTGCCCTCATCACACTTCCTCAAGGCTTTACAAAGTGACATGTCATCCCTTAGTGTGCAGGATATGCAGCTCAGTAATTTCAGCTCCACCATATCTGATGTAGTACACCTGCTAGTACTGCCAATCTCAGTCCAAGGTACTTGTAGAGCTGCTGGCCTCTCCATCAGTTATCTTCTCAATGCCAGTGTGGCCCTGGTAATCTAAACTCCATGTGAGCCATGAACCCAGGAGGTTCCTGATTCAGTGTACGTTGTGCCTGCAGCAGACAGGACGGGAAGCTCCAAACACCCCCATGAAAGCGGTACAAGGCCTGATGACAGTGGAGAGGTGGAGGGCCCTGAGCCTGCAGTGTACTTTTAGTAGAGCCTGTGAATGCGTGGGCCTCTCTAGAGTGTACTAGAGACTGTGCATGCGTGGGCCTCTCTGGAGTGTGCAATCAGTAAAGATTGTGTGTGCGTGGGCCTCTCTGGAGTGTACTAGAGACTGTGCGTGCGTGGGCCTCTCTGGAGTGTACTAGAGACTGTGCGTGCGTGGGCCTCTCTGGAGTGTACTAGAGACTGTGCGTGCGTGGGCCTCTCTGGAGTGTACTAGAGACTGTGCGTGCGTGGGCCTCTCTGGAGTGTACTAGAGACTGTGCGTGCGTGGGCCTCTCTGGAGTGTACTAGAGACTGTGCGTGCGTGGGCCTCTCTGGAGTGTACTAGAGACTGTGCGTGCGTGGGCCTCTCTGGAGTGTACTAGAGACTGTGCGTGCGTGGGCCTCTCTGGAGTGTACTAGAGACTGTGCGTGCGTGGGCCTCTCTGGAGTGTACTAGAGACTGTGCGTGCGTGGGCCTCTCTGGAGTGTACTAGAGACTGTGCGTGCGTGGGCCTCTCTGGAGTGTACTAGAGACTGTGCGTGCGTGGGCCTCTCTGGAGTGTACTAGAGACTGTGCGTGCGTGGGCCTCTCTGGAGTGTACTAGAGACTGTGCGTGCGTGGGCCTCTCTGGAGTGTACTAGAGACTGTGCATGCGTGGGCCTCTCTGGAGTGTACTAGAGACTGTGCATGCGTGGGCCTCTCTGGAGTGTACTAGAGACTGTGCATGCGTGGGCCTCTTTGGAGTGTGCTATCAGTAAAGATTGTGCATGCGTGGGCCTCTCTAGAGTGTACTAGAGATTGTGCATGCATGTGCCTCTCTAGAGTTTACTAGAGATTGTGCATGCGAGGGCCTCTCTAGAGTTTACTAGAGATTGTGCATGCGAGGGCCTCTCTAGAGTTTACTAGAGATTGTGCATGCGAGGGCCTCTCTAGAGTTTACTAGAGATTGTGCATGTGTGGGCCTCTCTGGAGTGTACTAGAGAGTGTGTATGCTGTCAGTTAAATCCATACATGCATGACCCTCACTGGCGCGTACTCTCAGTGAAGACCATACATGCATGAACCTCACTGGAGCGTACTCTCAGTGAAGACCATACATGCATGAACCTCACTGGAGCGTACTCTCAGTGAAGACCATACGTGGGTGACCCTCCCTGGAGGGCACTGTCAGTGAAGACCACAGATGCATGGCCCTCCCTGGAGGGTACTCTCAATGGAGACCAGACACATGTGGCTCTCACTGGAGCGTACTCTCAATGGAGAGGAGACACGCGTGGCCCTCACTGGAGCGTACTCTCAATGGAGATGAGACATGCGTGGCCCTCACTGGAGCGTACTCTCAGTGAAGACCATACGTGCGTGGCCCTCCCTGGAGGGTACTCTCAGTGAAGACCACAGATGCATTGCCCTCCCTGGAGGGTACTTAATGGAGACCAGACACACGTGGCCCTCACTGGAGCGTACTCTCAATGGAGATGAGACACGCGTGGCCTTCACTGGAGCGTACTCTCAGTGAAGACCATACGTGCATGACTCTCACTGGAGCGTACGCTCAGTGAAGACCACAAATGCGTGGCCCTCACTGGAGCGTACTTTTAGTAGAAGAAAGTATGTGCACATCTGCAGAACACATTCTCAGTGGAGGCCATGCATGAAATGGCCTCTCTGGAAAGTACTCCCAGAAGAGCACGAGAGACCCCCTTGCTGGGAATACAAAGACTCGTGACCCAGGTGTAAGATCTTCAAGAACCTTGCATGGTTCTGCTTGATGGCTAAGTTTGGCTGGAAAAGAGAATGTTAATTGGATGAACACCCCCTGCTCCTTTGAGGAGATGGTTCTTGATGTTTAGATCAGAGGATCTTCACTTTGCGCCTCTGACAGCTCTTTTAGGAAAAATGCTCAATTGCTATTTCAGAAGTATTGTCACACTTCTCCTGGACACCTAATGCTCTCTCCTGTGTCTGGGGCCTGGTCAATGCTGAAGTCCTATGTAGCTTGGAGATCTTATCGTGTCTCCTGATATCAAACAGATCCAATGTGCACATTGACTCTCAAACCACAGCCTTACATACAATATACACAAAAAGTCTACTCCAGGACTCACGCGCACCTGCCTGCCTCGTGGTAGGTTCAACATCCCATGCTGTTCATGTGATGGGGAGGGATCAGGCTGCTTCAGCCAGGGCCAGGCCCTAGCATCTCAGCCTCTGTAATGTGCCCACTTCCAGAGAACTCCAGAGGAGATTCTTTGACTCAATCAGGGACTCATTTTTAAATTTAAAATGTTTGTGAATATCTTTTGAAGGGGCGAAAAGATGACGTATGATTGGTTCCCTTCATTTAAGGTGTGGATCCCACAAACTGTTCAACTCAGTAGGTGTTGTACCAGGCAGTGATCTCTGCCCCTTCCCAGATGGACTGGAAATACTTGTACACGGAGCACCAATGATAATCAGGGCACTAAAAGGTGCATAATATCTGTGAGATCATATTTTCTGCTATAGATTTTTATATCAGTAAGCACCCATGTACTGAGAAGTATGGTATGGCCGGGTACTGACAGTTATTTGTAGTAATCGTGAAGGCATGTGACAGTGGGTACTCTTTACAGGTGGTGAGTAATGGGGTGATAGTAGCAACACTAGATAACACTTAAAGTGTAAGGTACACACTGCATGTGCCTTGTAGAGCAATAACTCCCAATAGTTCCTGATGAAGGTGGCTGTCTGGTGCATTGGAGCTGAAACGCGTTGATCAAGAAGGGAAAGGCATAATGGTCCTCCACAGTAGTATTTAGTTTTTGATGCGTCACCATGAAACAATTAAGTCTGTTGTAGGGTGACTACTCAAGTAATTTTACCAATGATTTACTTTGCCAGCAATGATCCCATACCTAGAACACCTACCTCCGCACGGAGGTTCAGCATACTCGGATGTGCCAGTAAAAGACGGAGGCGGCAGGAATCAGCAGCAGGGAACGAGACAACATACGTTTGATGGTGTGAGCAGGCAGCTGCACGTCCCAAAGGAAGTGTGCCAATGATGACACTAGCGGATCTAGCCCAGGGTTACAGACTGTTGCCGATCTACAACGCTTCTCTCTTCTACCCATGCTGGATGGACGACGGTTGTTCGAGAGTCACAACCATGGCTATGCAGGCACTGTTTGAGATCCAGTGACAGTACGAAAGGAGAAGGACGTGGGAGCAAGAAGACACTAGGAGAGGGATGGAGAAGATTGCCTCTGTAGAGAGATGGAAACGGAGGAAGACAGAGACCAAGCAGAACAAAGATTCCCGTTCCAGGAGGACACAGCTGGAGCCTAATGCCCCGCCATGTCCCTGGAGAAACGCAACTTTAGCAGAGGTGGAGCTAAGGGCGTGGCTTTGGTCAATGCGACGTTTGACGTAGCAGAGACTGGTAGTCGGATGTAGGAAAATGCCACTGTTGCCATGGTTATCCCCTGACTTTTTGCCTTTTGTTGATGCTAGTTATGATTGAAAGTGTGCTGGGACCCTGCTAACCAGGCCCCAGCACCAGTGTTCTTTCCCTGAACTGCACCTTTGTTTCCACAACTGGCACAACCCTGGCACACAGATAAGTCCCTTGTAAATGGTACCCCTGGCACCAAGGGCCCTGATGCCAGGGAAGGTCTATGGGCTGCAGCATGTCTTATGCCACCCTAGAGACCCCTCACTCAGCACATGCACACTGCCTCACAGCTTGTGTGTGCTGGTGGTGTGTTCAGGGTGCCATGCCCACAACTCATTGCCTATGGCATAGGTAAGTCACGCCTCTAGCAGGCCTTACAGCCCTAAGGCAGGGTGCACTATATCACAGGTGAGGGCATAGCTGCCTGAGCACTATGCCCCTACAGTGTCTAAGCAAAACCTTAGACATTGTAAGTGCAGGGTAGCCATAAGAGTATATGGTCTGGGAGTCTGCCAAACACAAACTCCACAGCACCATTATGGCTACACTGAAAACTGTGAAGTTTGGTATCAAACTTCCCAGCACAATAAATCCACACTGATGCCAGTGTAGGATACATTGAGAAATGAACACAGGGGGCATCTTGTAGAAGCCCCCTGCATTCCAGCCAAACTACTAGTGCTTGGCTGACCAGTCACTGCCAGCCTGATACATTCAGACAGGTTTCTGGCCACATGGGGAGAGTGCCTTTGTCACTCTGTGACCAGGAACAAAGCCTGCTCTGGGTGGAGGTGCTTCACCCCCCCCCTGCAGGAACTGTAACACCTAACAGTGAGCCTCAAAGGCTCAGGCTTCGTGTTACAATGCCCCAGGGCACTCTAGCTAGTGGAGATGCCTGCCCCTCCAGCCACTGCCCCCACTTTTGGCAGCAAGTGCGGAGGAGATAATGAGAAAAACAAGGAGGAGTCACCCTCCAGCCAAGACAGCCCCTAAGGTGTCCTGAGCTGAGTTGACCACTTCCTTGGAAAATCCTCCATCTTGCTCTGGAGGATTCCCCCAATAGGATTAGGGATGTGCCCCTCCTCACCACAGGGAGGGGACACAAGCAGGATGTAGCCACCCTCAGGGACAGTAGCCATTGGCTTCTGGTCTCCAGCCCTAAACACACCACTAAATTTAGTATTTAGGGGTGACCCTGAACCCAGGAAAACAGATTTCCTGATGACCTGAACAAGAAGAAGGACTGCTGACCTGAAAGCCCAGCAGAGAAGACAGAGACTACAACTGGCTTGGCCCCATCCCTACAGGCCTTTATCCAGACTCCAAGAACCTGCAACAGCGACGCATCCAGTGGGACCAGCAACCTCTGCCGCCACAGAGGACTTCCCTGAACCCAAAGGACCAAGAAACTTCTGTGAACAGCAGCTCTGTCTAAACAACAAAGAAGAAACCATCTTTAAAGGGACTACAGCCTCACTCCGAAAGCGTGAGTCCCCAACACTCTGCACCCGACGCCCCCGGCTCATGGCCAGAGAAACCAACACTGCAGTAAGGACCCCCAGGCGACTCCCACAACATGGACTCCCTGAGATAACCTCCCTGCACCCCCACAGTGATGCCTGCAGAGAGAATCCAGAGGCTCCCCTTGACCACGACTGCCTGGTAACAAAGAATCCGACGCCTGGAAGAAGCACTGCACCCACAGCCCCGAGAGAAACCAACTTCTGGTGCAGGAGTGACCAGCAGGCAGCCCTCATCGTTGCCCAGTCAGTGGGTGGCCCGAGAAGCCCCCTTGTGCCCTGCCAGCATCTCCAGACTGACCCCCGGGTCCCTCCACTGAAACCAATACACACTGCACTGGCTGTCCCTGTGCTACTGAGGGTGTGTTTTGTGTTCCTGTTTGTGGAACCCCCCACCCCCAGTGCTCTACACAACCCCCCTGGTCTGCTCCAGAAGGACAAAGGTACTTACCTGCTAGCAGACTGGAATCGGAGCACCCCTAGTCTCCATAGGTGCCTATGCTATTTGGGCCCTACTTTGACCTCTGCACCTGACCGGCCCTGTGTTGCTGGGTGTTTGGGGTTAACTTGAACCCCCAACGGTGGGCTGCCTATGCCCCGGAGACTGAACCTGTAAGTGCTTCACTTACCTGCTAAACTAACTCATACTTACCTCCCCCAGGAACTGTTGATTTGTGCACTGTGTCCACTTTGAAAATAGCTTATTGCCATTTTTGCAAAAACTGTGTACATTACTGTTTTACTTCAAAGTTCCATACTTACCTGTGTCAAGAACCTTACAATTTATGTACTTAAGAAAATAATATTTTTCTATATAAAAACCTATTGGCCTACTGCTCGACCACACTACCACAAAATAGAGCATTAGTATTAACTCATTTTGCCACTATCTTACCTCTAAGGGGAACCCTTGGACTCTGTGTACACTATCTCTCACTTTGAGATAGTATATACAGAGCCAACTTCCTACATCGGAACACTGTCCGGCTGTAGGTTTGAGATGCGGGTGGAACCTGTGGCAGAACGCAAAGACAGACACAGGCGCAGTCAGAGGAGCGGAGCGCTGAGCTATCAAGCTGCAAGCATCGGTTGCGACAGCAGGGAGGAGCGTGACACTCCAGTAGCGGCACTGGCGGGGGCCGGAGGGGAGCCAAACTTAATCCAGGTGGACCCCGTCCGACCCACTTAATCACCAGAGCGGTCCAGAGTCGCAGCAGCAGGGAGGAGCGCGGCTCGACAGCAGCTTAACAGCGGTACTGGCGGGAGATCAGAGGGGTGCCAAATCCGCTCGTCCCAGCCTGCCAAAACAACCAGACCCCGGCCCTACAGCTAAATCATAGGAGTGTGAAAATCAACGCCACCCTCCAACAGGAGCAGCACAGACACCACCCTTCCCCCCGCCCCGGTCTCCCGATCCGGGACCAACGACCTAGGTTCAGGAGCAGCACAGACCCAGGACAAGTAGGAGTGGAGCAGCAGCTGGAGCGGCACTTGGGAGGCAGACCACAATTGAACCTCACAATCAAAGCCTCCCCATCAGCATCTTCCTCTGCATCTGCACTCCCGCAACGTGGGGAGAGTAGGGCGCCCCAGAGGGGGTTGACACCACAGAGTGCCAGGGGAGCTACCAAGCTATCACCTTCACCCTCCTCACTCCGCCCCCAAGTAAAGACCAAAGAACAAAAGACCACCAACAATATCACAGTCGACCACTCTTGCAAATACTTTTAATTATTGAATTAGCAGGCAAGAACAATGCGATCTGGGAAGCTCCGGGGGGCGGGGGGGCTCCAAATGGGGGGAGCAAAAGGCTACCAAAAAGAACAAGGCAAATTTATCCTGCGAACTCATCAACAGCATGCTTAGGCACCTTACTAAATAAAGGAAAACAGCCCACGGAACGGAGGCAAAATGACTTTAAAACACCATCAGTACCGCCAGCAAAAGAAGTGTGGTATAAAATAACAGGCTTTTTAACAGCCCGGCATCCAAGACCGCAGGTACGTGCCGACACCTCAATAGGGGAGAATTTTGAGGAAGATCCCCATGGTATCTTTTCCCCCAAACCACAAACTACAAGAGCCTGAATGGTTAGATACCAGCTATAATCAAAAAGCACATTTCCCTCCCATATCTGGGAACATGAAGGCTGAAACCGACAGAGCAGATTCTTTGGAGTCTATGTTATCCTTGGATTTTAGCAGCTGGAAGGATCAATCTCCAATCTCACAAACAAGGAAGGATTCAGGCCAGCTGGATTTTGCCGGCACCTATGACCATCCTCTAATAGAACTCTTTAATATGATTCCTTCGCGGATGAGGCTAGCACCGCGCAGGATAAGGCGGCCCCTTCTCTTGAATCTACCTAAAAGGATGAAGAGGAATCGACGAACATCGCAATATCCTTAAGCCCCTTCCAGGACCGCATGCAAAATTCCCGGCTACAATCGGAGGTTCCAGCCAATACGTGGGGCTCACTTCTATCAACGCTTGACGTAATGGCAGGAGCAATAAAGCATCAGGCAGAATAACAAGACATCCAAGTTGATCTACTTAACATAATGGCCAAATATATTGTGGGTATTGACTCAAAGCTACAAGCCCTTAACGACCTGATTCACAGCACCCAAAAGCACAATTACGTACAAGTGGCATGTGACTCCGCCTCCCAGGGAAAAAGCCCCATGTCATCGCTACCATTCTCAACTAATTACTCATGGAAGTTAGGGCGTAGGCCCTAAACACAAGGGAAAGGTTTCGGTCTAGAGACCATCTAGTAGAACATGAAGAAAAGACCACGATCATGGAAAACTCACCAAGGGAGCCATCTATTTTAATTTCCCCACAGAAAGTAGGGCACGCAGAGCCCAGAAGGACATAACTTCGTTCACAGAAAGGGGCCTATAAGATCAGGAAAAAAATGCGAGAGCACAGGCACAACTACAACAACAGAGGTGAATGCCCCTTACAGCACTCTACAAAGCCCAATGCCACCAAAATAAAAAATGGAAAAGAAGAAGCAAAGAGAAGCACGGAAAAAGAAAAAAAAAAATTAAAAAGAAGAAGAACGGACCAGCAAAACAATTATATGGCAATTCTTTGCACAACAGAAACAGCCACCAGCCCTAAACACAAGCAATGAAAATGTGACTACCTTCACCAGACTTTCAGCAGACTAACAGCTGAGGAACAGCCCAATTCAAGTTAAATTTCCCGAAGACCAATTCCATCCCCCGCAGACAGGGGTCAGAGAAGCAAGGAACAAAGAACTATCTTCAGACAACCCACGAAGAGAAGACGAGGCGAAAGAGGCAAATCTGACTAGTAAGTTGGGCAGCAGAAAGCTCGTTCATACAAGCACTGCGCTTCGCATTGCAACAGAATACCAGCCTACACCACCAGCTCACAACAAGGAGCCCGAGGAGGAGGCCTTGGACCACAGAGGGAACGAGAGGAGCACATCCCGCTCCAGCCTACACCACCAGCTCACAACAAGGAGCCCGAGGAGGAAGCCCTGGACCACAGAGGGAACGAGAGGAGCACATCCCGCTCCAGCCTACTCCACCAGCTTACAACAAGGAGCCCGAGGAGGAAGCCTTGGACCACAGAGGGAACGAGAGGAGCACATCCCGCAGCAGCCTGCACTCGAACCACCTGCCCGAGGAGGAAGCCTTGGACCACAGAGGGAACGAGAGGAGCACATCCCGCAGCAGCCTGCACTCGAACCACCCGCCCGAGGAGGAAGCCTTGGACCACAGAGGGAACGAGAGGAGCACATCCCGCAGCAGCCTGCACTCGAACCACCCGCCCGAGGAGGAAGCCTTGGACCACAGAGGGAACGAGAGGAGCACATCCCGCAGCAGCCTGCACTCGAACCACCCGCCCGAGGAGGAAGCCTTGGACCACAGAGGGAACGAGAGGAGCACATCCCGCTCCAGCCTGCACTCGAACCACCCGCCCGAGGAGGAAGCCTTGGACCACAGAGGGAACGAGAGGAGCACATCCCGCTCCAGCCTGCACTCGAACCACCTGCCCGAGGAGGAAGCCTTGGACCACAGAGGGAACGAGAGGAGCACATCCCGCACTCGAACCACCCGCCTGAGGAGGAAGCCTTGGACCACAGAGGGAATGAGAGGAGCACATCCCGCACCAGCCTGCACTCGAACCACCCGCCCGAGGAGGAAGCCTTGGACCACAGAGGGAACGAGAGGAGCACATCCCGCTCCAGCCTGCACTCGAACCACCCGCCCGAGGAGGAAGCCATGGACCACAGAGGGAACGAGAGGAGCACATCCCGCACCAGCCTGCACTCGAACCACCTGCCCGAGGAGGAAGCCTTGGACCACAGAGGGAACGAGAGGAGCACATCCCGCAGCAGCCTGCACTCGAACCACCCGCCCGAGGAGGAAGCCTTGGACCACAGAGGGAACGAGAGGAGCACATCCCGCTCCAGCCTGCACTCGAACCACCCGCCCGAGGAGGAAGCCTTGGACCACAGAGGGAACGAGAGGAGCACATCCCGCAGCAGCCTGCACTCGAACCACCAGCCCGAGGAGGAAGCCTTGGACCACAGAGGGAACGAGAGGAGCACATCCCGCAGCAGCCTGCACTCGAACCACCTGCCCGAGGAGGAAGCCATGGACCACAGAGGGAACGAGAGGAGCACATCCTGCACCAGCCTGCACTCGAACCACCTGCCCGAGGAGGAAGCCTTGGACCACAGAGGGAACGAGAGGAGCACATCCCGCACCAGCCTGCACTCAAACCACCCGCCTCAGGATCACCAAGAAGTAGGTCTTAAGGGGCCTCCACCGATCCAATGGAGGGAAAGGATATCAGTGGTATCCTCAGCCACCATGTCCCCATAGGCGCACAAACTACTCCTTATTCCACATTTTAAGTCAGAGCGGACATTCTCAACAGAGGAAACATTTTAAAATTGATAGGGGAAATAAGAGAACTTTCCCAGGTTTTATAGGCAGATCTACATTCTGTCTAATTTAAACCCCATCCATTTCAATCAACACAAGCTTTATTCGGTCATAAATACTGATCAAAGCATAAAACCACAGCAATAAATTTTTTTTACATACATAATAAATAAATAGATAAGAAAAGTTAAAAAGCAACAGTCGCTAATAAGATGACATTTTTAATAGACAAGTACATGTATGCCATGTGGCCACAAGGGACTTGCTAACCGCACAGATTAAAGCAAATGAGGCATCACTCCTCAATATCCTAAAGGTGACACTACATTGTCTTATGCCCATATTCCGGCAAACTGGATGTATCCATTTATGCCGGGGAAGGGCATACGCTGGGCAAAAGAACATAAAATGTGCAACAGATTCAGAAACATGATGACAGCCAGGACATACGTTGGATGTCGGTAGTGGTCTCCAACTACCAGTTAAATATTTTAATGGTAGACACCCGAATCTAAAACGAGCATACAAGCTCTTACCCAATAGATCAGGAATAAAATCTAGATAAGATTAAAACTGAGGATACCATTTAAACTCAAGAAATTGTGTTGGCAATCGTCCATAGGATGTACATAGGGAATAACTATTTCTAACATAAGATCAAGAGACAGATTTCAGAGATTGTTCTGGGCCTTTCCCAGATTCTGAGGGTTCTCCCAATAATTCCCAAGTCCCAAGGTACGAAACCATTTATACACATACCTGAGCCAGGGGACAGAGGCTGCATTAGGTCTATTTAAAATATCAAGAAGGGAGTCCCTATAGACAGCTCTGGTGTGGTCCAAATCCTTACCCAGAAAAGTAAGGGTCTCAGGGCTATCACATCGGAGATGCGATTAAGCCAGAGATCCCAAAAGACCGGAGTCAGAGGTGGACAAGAAAGTAGAGCTCTGGTGAAATTGTGTTCGCCCACAGACAGTTTATTGGTATTAGAAGAGCCCCACACCTTGGCACCATAGGCCGCAGCACTCTGCGCTTTGCCAAATAGATCTTAATAGCCGGAGAAACAGCTTTGGTGGCAGTGCTGTTATAAAAGCACAGAATGGTGTCTGACCGGTGCTGAAGAAGTGATACACTTTTACTGATCTGGTCCTCCCAGTGCATGTTGTTTGTAATTCTTACTCCCAGATAATCTATTGAACAAACCTTACTTAAGGGAGACCCATCTAGAGTAATAATACATCTCCTAACTGGTCCTGAACTGAGTACCGTCAGTTTGGTTTTACTGGCATTGAGTTCCAGGCCGTGGTCTGCACAGAAAGCATTAAACCTATCAACAAGGATCTGAAGACCCATGGGGGTTTTAGAGATGAGAAGAGAATCATCTGCGAAAAGTAATATGGGAATTTTTTGCGCATTAAGGGAGGGAGCGTCATTTTGACAAGATGACACAGCATGCACTAACTCATTTATAAATAAAGTAAAAAGCGTTGGTGCAAGAACACATCCTTGGCAAACCACCCGCTGGATGGGTATGTGATCAGTGAACTCTCCCAGATAAGCTTACCCTGTGGGCCATGAAAAAAAAAAGCATCGCGCCGATTGTCGGTCCGCGAAGAAAAGCTTTCAAGAAACCTCATGGACCAAATTACTTTGGGCAAGTAGAATGCCATACAATAAGTTCTTCTGGGGTCTGGTGAACGAACTAGCACTCAGAAAAAGTAGAAACCACAGTCTCGGATTGATTCAGCTTCCTGGGAGAACCACATCTGCATCTTGTAAGGGCCAACAGATGGTGAAAAAAACAACAACAGCTAAACCTTCATTTCAACTGCTGGGGGACCAACCGCTCCCTAGAAATAACCAGCCCCCAAGTCACCAATAAAGGGGAAGCTTTTGGCTATCTCGGAGAAGGAAAATCACAAACAAGTCAGGGAGCCAGAACAACTAGCCGGTCTGATCAAGAAAATGAAGTCTTAAGGGGCTGCTGGACCCAACGGGCTCCCAAATGCAATCTTCAAAGGCGATCCAGAACATTGGCTGCAGTATGTTTTGCCACTTTTTAAGACCATCACTCATGCAAAACGGATCGTAGAATGGTGGATAGGCAGCATTATACACACCATCTTTAAAAGTGGAAATCCGGCTCTGCCCTTGAACTACAGGCTAATAGCCCTCATTGGTGTGAAAGCTAAGCTTTATGGATCCTGCCTGTTACAGTATCTTCAAACCTGGGCAGACGAAAATAAACTACTTCTGGGATTTCAAACAGGCTTCGGGCAGGCATGGGAACATCAACAAATGTAATTGCACCCTCCCTTATTGTGGAAAAAGCCAGACACGGGAAGCGGAGCCTTTGTGCACGGTTCGTCAATCTCAATGCTGCCTTTGGCCGGGTCCCTAAGGAAAGGCTCTGGTCCAAGTTGGCCAAATGGGGAATCCCGAATAATCTAAGGCCCATTATTGATATTTACACCGACACCCGGGTCCAGGTTAAAATTGGAGATGGCACCACATTAACAAAAAGAATACCCACAAAGACTGGCCTGAAGCACGGCTGTGTTTTGGCTCCAATCCTGTTTAATTTATACTTGGCAGAGCTCGCCAGTGTCTTAGCACAAGTAAACAGCCTTCCCCCTGCGTTAGGCTCAGACAAAGTCAGGTACCTACAATACACTGATGACATCTTATTACTGAGTCATACTCCACGGGCCGGCAAAGGAGCTTAACAGCGCTTAAAACTCTTATGGATCAGCAAGGCCTAGAAATAAACCTGGCCAAATCAAAACTGATGCAGCTCCTCAGGGCGAATTACAAATCTTTTAATTGGCTCCTGGGAGGAAAAAAAAAAAAAAAGTGGAGGTGGTGCAGTCATATAAATATTTAGGATTCCATCCCGAAGCACGTTTGAAATGGAAGCGCAACCTTATTTTGGTCGACGCAAAGGTCCACTCACTAACATATAGTTTGAAGCTGCTTACGAGGAAGCCGAGCTGTCTTAATTGGTCTCCCCTCCTAAAAATCACGCCAACCCCGCTGCTTCCAGCTATTTTCTACTAGACTGAAGTATTGAAGGGCCGGGAGATCCTCTTACTAAACACCAGGCAAGTTAAAGTATGTAAGGCTGTTATTAACACTCTGAAAAGCACCTTATCAGCCCAGGTCAGAATGAAGATGGGCTTAAAAATATATATAATAATAATAAATCAGGTCTTTCAGTGAAAGGGAGCCTTTATTAAAGCATCACGGAGGCTACGGTCCACGGAGAACACCTCCATAATCCATTCCTGCTGGCAAGTGCAGGTGCAACAAATCAGCAACAGAAAAGGAACTTGGGGACGCTACCAAAACCAAGTCATCCAAAGTCTGGGAATGGAAGAAGCATGGACGTTTATCATGGGGAAGTCTGGATTTAACAGATTAGTTAATATCTCTGTCCACTCTCTATTGCTTATCACAGACAAGGCCTCTTTGGCCAAAAGACGCCACGCCTCGGCGGTCCTGGGGTTTTATTCAACTCTGTCCCCATAAGGTTATTTAGCTGAATACTTTTCCATTCAAGTAAAACATCAATTCTTGCTATATCGAATGAGATTCTTCAACACCAAAGAAGCTCGCCCCTCCTGGAAAGATCAGTATTCCGACCAAAACTGCCTCTTATGCGGCCATAATCAAGAAACATTGTTGCACGCCTTTTGCACCCGTCAGTCTCTTGGCCCAGAAAGAAGAAAGCTGCTAAAACAGCATTTTCCGATTCATAATGTCCGCTCCTGCAGCTGCCGGCGATCAGACTGGCGGTGAGAACGTGGCTCAAGGGCGAGTCAATTCCATTCTGCTGTGGGACGGGCGGGGGGAGGGCGCAGGGGTAGGTAAAGTTTTTACAACTGTTTCACAAGAAAATGACCATGGCCGCATTGGGTTAATTGTTTGATATGCAGAGTGCCCCAGTCGACAACTCGTAAATGACAGTGTACATGTTTTACCATCTCCGTACGAACTCACTTTTTGAAACCTGTTCACAATATCGTTTATGACCGTTTTCTCTTTGGTTCAGAACAGGTAGCGTTATTAATGTCTGCAGTGACTGATTAATAGAGCGCCTTGCTCGACAACTAGCAAATGGTAGTTTACATGTTTTACCATCTTTTCATGAAATCAGTTTTTAAAACTTGCTTATGATTGCGAAGGACTGTTTTCTTTCCGGGTCTGAGCGGGCAGCGTATTAATGACTAATCAGCCTGATTAGGGGGGGTTTGTAACAACCTTAATCAGCCCCCGACAAAACGCCCCCACCGCTTTCAAGTATTTTAAGATCTTCATTTTTCGACTTTTGCAGCTGGGTATTTTAAAATCGGCATTTCACCATGTATTATATTGCAATGGCTTGTTATTAATCGAGCAATAAAGATATTCTTCCTAGAGACATGGTACAGGCAGTGGTGCAGATGCATGGAGGTACACGTGGTGTCCCTGAGACATGCCACAAGGCCCTCTGTTGTTAGACTCTTGGATAAATGGGAGTTTGGGCCTTTTGTGTAACCCTTACCTTCTGTTTTTGACAATATACACTTTTTTTTTTGTATGCCCAAGAGGTGGCAATGAATAATGATTTATTTGCAGTTTTATGTTGCACAAACACCCAAAGGCTGTCATATACTTTGCTTGTTGTTTAGCAGCCAAGGTCCAGACTTCTGTCATTTCAGACTCAACTGCACAATATACATGTTAATATTACTTGGCTTACGGAAGTATCCAATGGTTAGTTTGAGGCTGTATTTGCAGATGGGGCCCACTAGCACCAATTTTCGGGCACTTCCACTAATTTCAACTCAAACTTTGATGCAGAGCAAACAACTGAAAAGACACCAGGGAGAGAGGAGGAAGAAAAAGACAGGAAACTGATACAAAGGAGGAAAGCAAGAACCTGCAAGAGTGAGATGGGGGGCAGGGATTGTCTGGTGTTGGATGAAGGAGGCTTCAGGTGGAATTATGACTAGACAGCCTTGGGATTCATGAGAGGCAGGATGAGTAGGCCGATGGTTTTAAGAGATAGGAGGTTAAATCAAGACTAGATCCTCTTGGTATTCATGAGATAGACAGAACTGTCCACTTGTAGATTAAAGAGGCATGAGGTGGAATCAAGACCAGTCAATCTTAGTATTCATGAGGTAAAGAGACAGGAAGTGTAGGGGTGGATCAAGGAGGCATGAGGTGGAACTGAGACTAGACGGCCTTGGCATCCATGAGATAGACAGGAAGTGTAGGGGTGTATCAAGGAGGCATGAGGTGGAACAGAGACTAGACGGCCTTAGCATCCATGAGATAGACAGAGGGTGGATCAAGGAGGCATGAAGTGGAACAAAGACTAGACGGCTTTAGCATCCATGAGATAGACAGGAAGTGTGGGGGTGGATCAAGGAGGCATGAGGTGGAACAGAGACTAGACGGCCTTAGCATCCATGAGATAGACAGAGGGTGGATCAAGGAGGCATGAGGTGGAACAGAGACTAGACGGCCTTAGCATCCATGAGATAGACACGAAGTGTGGGGGTGGATCAAGGAGGCATGAGGTGGAACAGAGACTAGACGGCCTTAGCATCCATGAGATAGACAGAGGGTGGATCAAGGAGGCATGAGGTGGAACAGAGATTAGACGGCCTTAGCATCCATGAGATAGACAGAGTGTGGATCAAGGAGGCATGAGGTGGAACAAAGACTAGACGGCCTTAGCATCCATGAGATAGACAGAGTGTGGATCAAGGAGGCATGAGGTGGAACAAAGACTAGACAGCCTTAGCATCCATGAGATAGACAGGAAGTGTAGGAATGGATCAAGGAGGCATGAGGTGGAACAGAGACGAGACGGCCTTAGCATCCATGAGATAGACAGAGGGTGGATCAAGGAGGCATGAGGTGGAACAAAGACTAGACAGCCTTAGCATCCATGAGATAGACAGGAAGTGTGGGGGTGGATCAAGGAGGCATGAGGTGGAACAGAGACTAGACGGCCTTGGCATCCATGAGATAGACAGGAAGTGTAGGGGTGGATCAAGGAGGCATGAGGTGGAACCAACACTAGACGGCCTAGCATCAATGAGATAGACAGGAAGTGTAAGGGTGGATCAAGGAGGCATGAGGTGGAACAGAGACGAGACGGCCTTAGCATCCATGAGATAGACAGAGGGTGGATCAAGGAGGCATGAGGTGGAACAAAGACTAGACAGCCTTAGCATCCATGAGATAGACAGGAAGTGTAGGGGTGGATCAAGGAGGCATGAGGTGGAACAGAGACTAGACGGCCTTAGCATCCATGAGATAGACAGAGGGTGGATCAAGGAGGCATGAGGTGGAACAGAGACTAGACGGCCTTAGCATCCATGAGATAGACAGAGTGTGGATCAAGGAGGCATGAGGTGGAACAGAGACTAGACGGCCTTAGCATCCATGAGATAGACAGAGTGTGGATCAAGGAGGCATGAGGTGGAACAAAGACTAGACGGCCTTGGCATCCATGAGATAAACAGACAGGAAGTGATTATCTGATTATTTGTTTAATCCCAGAGGCCATATAAAATTAAACGAATTAAAACATTTAAAAAGAATATACTTGATATCAATTTGTTTATTTGTGTATGGCCCAAGGGTGAAACACATAAAGCAACCAGGAAGTGTGGTGTGCTGGATTAAAGATGCATGAAGTGGAATCAGGTCTACGCAGCCGTGGCATTCAGCGAGCCTGATATTCGATAGCCCCCGCTGCTGAGCAAAACCTTCTGCACCAGCGCTTACTGTTTTACAAATTAAGCATTGGTGGTATCCCATGTCATTTAGCCACACCCCCTGCGCCCAGTCACTAAAAAAGGGGGAATAGATAATGCTGGAGAACATACAGGACACTGTCGGTCAATCCCTCGTTCCTCTGGAGATTACAGCTGCTTTTGGCATCTAAATTTCCTGGCAAAATATTACATCTTGTAATCCTGATGGGCCCAGTAACACCCTTTACCGAGAGGGGAAATGCGACTCATTTTATCTGCCTCAGGAGGATGAAAGGCTGAGCTGCCCTATGAATGAGGGAACTCAAGACCTGCAAATCACTGCATGTTTTAGTAGCGAGCATTTATCCCACAGAGCCGTCTGCCAAGTTAAGACCCACTTTGGTAAAGGATAAGGTGAAAAGGCCTTCATTTTTCTGTGAGTTATGATGTACAAAGTAGGTCAAAGCGAGTTGGAATTAAGGGTTCTCATTCTTAGGAAGCCAATGAACCCCACTGTCTGAGTAGATTGTGTTTTTTAGGGTGCGTTTTTGTGAATCTCAGATTTTGGGGGACATTCAGAGTGTGGCTGTCTTGTGACACCCCGAGTTGTTTGTTTTGGCTGTTTTTCACCCCTCCTACTCAATGGTTTGTAGTGCTTTCATCAGTGCTGAAAAGGAGGGAGATCCCGTCTGGATCCTGGTTCCAGCATCTATTTCTGTGCCAGGTGTGGGTCCAGCCTGCCCAGGGAGGCGTGCTGACTTTATCCTAGTGTCATTTTCTGACCATTCAGCAGCATCGACAGGATGTCTGCTCTCCGTTCGGACCAGCAACCTGCAGGTAAGCCAGGGTGCCTTCTTATTTTTCACTTGCAGCCCACCCCAAAACAAAGGCCTGATTTAAAGGGCCATCAGCCCTTCTTTTGTTCAAGTATCACCCTGGCTGGGGGCTAATTGGAGCCTATTAACTAGATGGCAATGCAATGTACGAAACAAAGGCACACAGCTTGTTATCACTTCACAAGTACTTCAGAGAAACTAGGTCTTGGAGGCACGGTTTTGACTGTGTTCCACCCCCGTGCAAGAGATGTGCACGCACTGCAAGAATGCAAGGTTTATCTTTGTGTAGCGTAACTAAAATAATGATTTAAAGGCCAGCGACTAGTTCTTTGGTTTAAAAAAAATATATTTTAAGGCAGTACTCATCCCAGTGTAGGATCGGAGGACTATACATCATACGCAGAGGTACAATGTATTGCACATGTGTGTAATCAATGTTACATAAGACAATGAGGGTTATAAGGTGTACGAATCCCATATGGTCCGTACCTGTAAACATTATGGGCCTGATTACAACTTTGGAGGAGGTGTTAATCCGTCCCATAAGTGACGGTAAATTGACAGATATACCACCAGCCGTATTACGAGTCCATTATATCCTATGGAACTCGTAATACGGCTGGTGGTATATCCGTCACATTTGGGACGGATTAACACCTCCTCCAAAGTTGTAATCAGGCCGTATATGTTAAGAGTGAACGGTCCGTAGAAGCGCAGAGTCCAGATATAAAACCTAACGCAGTGATGGGGGTTGTCAGTACCAACAAGACTTTCTACTTCCAAGAGGAGCCCCTCTGTGCAATCTTAGAAGAACAAGGGAATGCGAAGAAACAATAAGCATCTAAACCCATGACAGAGTTTACACGCAGCGCCTTGATGCCGGTGAATAGACAGCTGTGCTATATTAGGACTGCAAGGTATGAACTGGAAGTAAAATTATCTCAGTGGTAAGTGCAGTAGCCCACTTAGCTGTCAAAATAAAAACACAATGTACTTTGCAGCATTAACATTAACATTGTACATTAACCCTCTGTTCTACCTTATGAGACAAATCTGTGAGGGGACAAAACAGCAGAACTCTTCCGCAACAGCAACAACCACTCGCATTATCCTACCGCTACCATAATCCCCTGAAGGTTGATGGGCACACAGGGATCTCTGCAGCAGGTGCCCTAGCCCTGTAAGGTATTTTAAAACAAAGCCTGCCGCCAGGTGCTTCACCACAGCCCACCACTCACTTGCCACCAGGTGCTTCCCCACCCCGCACCTGCCCACAGCCCACCCCTCACCTGCCGCCAGGTGCTTCCCCACAGCCCACCCCGCGCCTGCCACCACGTGCTTCCCCACCCCTACCACCAGGTGCTTCCTCACAGCCCACCTCTTGCCTGCCAACAGGTGCTTCCCCACAGCCCACCCCTCACCTGCCACCACGTGCTTCCCCACCCCGCACCTGTCCCCAGGTGCTTCCCCACAGCCCACCCGCCGCCAGGTGCTTCCCCACAGCCCACCATGCACCTGCCACCACGTGCTTCCCCACCCCGCACCTGCCCACAGTCCACACTGCACCTGCCGCCAAGTGCTTCCCCACAGCCCACCTCTCGCCTGCTACCAGGTGCTTCACCACAGCCCACCCCACGCCTGCCACCACGTGCTTCCCCACCCCGCACCTGCCCACAGCCCACCCCTCACCTGCCGCCAAGTGCTTCCCCACAGCCCACCCCTCACCTGCCGCCAAGTGCTTCCCCACAGCCCACCCCTCACCTGCGGCCAAGTGCTTCCCCACAGCCCACCCCTGACCTGCCGCCAGGTGCTTCCCCACAGCCCACCCCTCACCTGCCGCCAGGTGCTTCCTCACCCCACCCCTCGCCTGCCGCCAGGTGCTTCACCACAGCCCACCCCTCGCCTGCCGCCAGGTGCTTCCCCACAGCCCACCCCTCACCTGCCACCACGTGCTTCCCCACCCAGCACCTGCCCACAGCCCACCCGCCGCCAGGTGCTTCCCCACCCCTCATCTGCCACCAGGTGCTGCACCACAGCCCACCCCTCACCTGCCGCCAGGTGCTTCCCCACAGCCCACCCCTCACCTGCCGCCCGGTGCTTCCACACAGCCCACCCCACGCCTGCCGCCAGGTGCCTCCCCACAGCCCACCCCTCACCTGCCGCCAGGTGCTTCCCCACAGCCCACCCCTCGCCTGCCACCACGTGCTTCCCCACCCTGCACCTGCCCCTCTCACAGACCCTCACCTGCCCTCAGGTCCCTCTCTCACAGACCCTCACCTGCCCTCAGGTCCCTCTCTCACAGACCCTCACCTGCCCTCAGGTCCCTCTCTCACAGACCCTCACCTGCCCTCAGGTCCCTCTCTCACAGACCCTCACCTGCCCTCAGGTCCCTCTCTCACAGACTCACCTGCCCTCAGGTCCCTCTCACAGACCCTCACCTGCCCTCAGGTCCCTCTCACCTGCCCTCAGGTCCCTCTCACAGACCCTCACCTGCCCTCAGGTCCCTCTCACAGACCCTCACCTACCTGCCCTCAGGTCCCTCTCACAGACCCTCACCTACCTGCCCTCAGGTCCCTCTCACAGACCCTCACCTGCCCTCAGGTCCCTCTCACAGACCCTCACCTGCCCTCAGGTCCCTCTCACAGACCCTCACCTGCCCTCAGGTCCCTCTCACAGACCCTCACCTGCCCTCAGGTCCCTCTCACAGACCCTCACCTGCCCTCAGGTCCCTCTCACAGACCCTCACCTGCCCTCAGGTCCCTCTCACAGACCCTCACCTGCCGCCAGGTCCCTCTCACAGACTCTCACCTGCCGCCAGGTCCCTCTCACAGACCCTCACCTGCCCTCAGGTCCCTCTCACAGACCCTCACCTGCCCTCAGGTCCCTCTCACAGACCCCTCTCACCTGCCCTCAGGTCCCTCTCACAGACCCCTCTCACCTGCCCTCAGGTCCCTCTCACAGACCCCTCTCACCTGCCCTCAGGTCCCTCTCACAGACCCTCACCTGCCCTCAGGTCCCTCTCACAGACCCTCACCTGCCCTCAGGTCCCTCTCACAGACCCTCACCTGCCCTCAGGTCCCTCTCTCACAGACCCTCACCTGCCCTCAGGTCCCTCTCTCACAGACCCTCACCTGCCCTCAGGTCCCTCTCACAGACCCTCACCTGCCCTCAGGTCCCTCTCACAGACCCTCACCTGCCCTCAGGTCCCTCTCACCTGCCCTCAGGTCCCTCTCACAGACCCTCACCTGCCCTCAGGTCCCTCTCACAGACCCTCACCTACCTGCCCTCAGGTCCCTCTCACAGACCCTCACCTACCTGCCCTCAGGTCCCTCTCACAGACCCTCACCTGCCCTCAGGTCCCTCTCACAGACCCTCACCTGCCCTCAGGTCCCTCTCACAGACCCTCACCTGCCCTCAGGTCCCTCTCACAGACCCTCACCTGCCCTCAGGTCCCTCTCACAGACCCTCACCTACCTGCCCTCAGGTCCCTCTCACAGACCCTCACCTACCTGCCCTCAGGTCCCTCTCACAGACCCTCACCTGCCCTCAGGTCCCTCTCACAGACCCTCACCTGCCCTCAGGTCCCTCTCACAGACCCTCACCTGCCCTCAGGTCCCTCTCACAGACCCTCACCTGCCCTCAGGTCCCTCTCACAGACCCTCACCTGCCCTCAGGTCCCTCTCACAGACCCTCACCTGCCCTCAGGTCCCTCTCACAGACCCTCACCTGCCGCCAGGTCCCTCTCACAGACCCTCACCTGCCGCCAGGTCCCTCTCACAGACCCTCACCTGCCCTCAGGTCCCTCTCACAGACCCTCACCTGCCGCCAGGTCCATCTCACAGACCCTCACCTGCCCTCAGGTCCCTCTCACAGACCCCTCTCACCTGCCCTCAGGTCCCTCTCACAGACCCCTCTCACCTGCCCTCAGGTCCCTCTCACAGACCCTCACCTGCCCTCAGGTCCCTCTCACAGACCCTCACCTGCCCTCAGGTCCCTCTCACAGACCCTCACCTGCCCTGAGGTCCCTCTCACAGACCCTCACCTGCCCTGAGGTCCCTCTCACAGACCCTCACCTGCCCTCAGGTCCCTCTCACAGACCCTCACCTGCCCTCAGGTCCCTCTCACAGACTCTCACCTGCCCTCAGGTCCCTCTCACAGACCCTCACCTGCCCTCAGGTCCCTCTCTCACAGACCCTCACCTGCCCTCAGGTCCCTCTCTCACAGACCCTCACCTGCCCTCAGGTCCCTCTCACAGACCCTCACCTGCCCTCAGGTCCCTCTCACAGACCCTCACCTGCCCTCAGGTCCCTCTCACAGACCCTCACCTGCCCTCAGGTCCCTCTCACAGACCCTCACCTGCCCTCAGGTCCCTCTCACAGACCCTCACCTGCCGCCAGGTCCCTCTCACAGACCCTCACCTGCCCTCAGGTCTCTCACAGACCCTCACCTGGCCTCAGGTCCCTCTCACAGACCCTCACCTGCCCTCAGGTGCCCCTCTCACAGACCCTCACCTGCCCTCAGGTCCCTCTCACAGACCCTCACCTGCCCTCAGGTCCCTCTCTCACAGACCCTCACCTGCCCTCAGGTGCCTCTCACCTGCCCTCAGGTCCCTCTCACAGACCCTCACCTGCCCTCAGGTCCCTCACAGACCCTCACCTGCCCTCAGGTCCCTCTCACAGACCCTCACCTGCCCTCAGGTCCCTCTCACAGACCCTCACCTGCCCTCAGGTCCCTCTCACAGACCCTCACCTGCCCTCAGGTCCCTCTCACAGACCCTCACCTGCCCTCAGGTCCCTCTCTCACAGACCCTCACCTGCCCTCAGGTGCCTCTCACCTGCCCTCAGGTCCCTCTCACAGACCCTCACCTGCCCTCAGGTGCCCCTCTCACAGACCCTCACCTGCCCTCAGGTCCCTCACAGACCCTCACCTGCCCTCAGGTCCCTCTCACAGACCCTCACCTGCCCTCAGGTCCCTCACAGACCCTCACCTGCCCTCAGGTCCCTCTCACAGACCCTCACCTGCCCTCAGGTCCCCCTCACAGACCCTCACCTGCCCTCAGGTCCCTCACAGACCCTCACCTGCCCTCAGGTCCCTCTCACAGACCCTCACCTGCCCTCAGGTCCCTCTCACAGACACTCACCTGCCCTCAGGTCCCTCACAGACCCTCACCTGCCCTCAGGTGCCTCTCACCTGCCCTCAGGTCCCTCTCACAGACCCTCACCTGCCCTCAGGTCCCTCTCACAGACCCTCACCTGCCCTCAGGTCCCTCTCACAGACCCTCACCTGCCCTCAGGTCCCTCTCTCACAGACCCTCACCTGCCCTCAGGTGCCTCTCACCTGCCCTCAGGTCCCTCTCACAGACCCTCACCTGCCCTCAGGTGCCCCTCTGACAGACCCTCACCTGCCCTCAGGTCCCTCACAGACCCTCACCTGCCCTCAGGTCCCTCTCACAGACCCTCACCTGCCCTCAGGTCCCTCTCACAGACCCTCACCTGCCCTCAGGTCCCTCTCACAGACCCTCACCTGCCCTCAGGTCCCTCTCACAGACCCTCACCTGCCCTCAGGTCCCTCTCACAGACCCTCACCTGCCCTCAGGTCCCTCTCACAGACCCTCACCTGCCCTCAGGTCCCTCTCACAGACCCTCACCTGCCCTCAGGTCTCTCACAGACCCTCACCTGCCCTCAGGTCCCTCTCACAGACCCTCACCTGCCCTCAGGTCCCTCTCACAGACCCTCACCTGCCCTCAGGTCCCTCTCACAGACCCTCACCTGCCGCCAGGTCCCTCTCACAGACCCTCACCTGCCCTCAGGTGCCTCTCACAGACCCTCACCTGCCCTCAGGTCCCTCACAGACCCTCACCTGCTCTCAGGTCCCTCTCACAGACCCTCACCTGCCCTCAGGTCCCTCTCACAGACCCTCACCTGCCCTCAGGTCCCTCTCACAGACCCTCACCTGCCCTCAGGTCCCTCTCACAGACCCTCACCTGCCCTCAGGTCCCTCTCACAGACCCTCACCTGCCCTCAGGTCCCTCTCACAGACCCTCACCTGCCCTCAGGTCCCTCTCTCACAGACCCTCACCTGCCCTCAGGTGCCTCTCACCTGCCCTCAGGTCCCTCTCACAGACCCTCACCTGCCCTCAGGTCCCTCTCACAGACCCTCACCTGCCCTCAGGTCCCTCTCACAGACCCTCACCTGCCCTCAGGTCCCTCACAGACCCTCACCTGCCCTCAGGTCCCTCACAGACCCTCACCTGCCCTCAGGTCCCTCTCACAGACCCTCACCTGCCCTCAGGTCCCTCTCTCACAGACCCTCACCTGCCCTCAGGTCCCTCTCACAGACCCTCACCTGCCCTCAGGTCCCTCACAGACCCTCACCTGCCCTCAGGTCCCTCACAGACCCTCACCTGCCCTCAGGTCCCTCACAGACCCTCACCTGCCCTCAGGTCCCTCTCACAGACCCTCACCTGCCCTCAGGTCCCTCTCTCACAGACCCTCACCTGCCCTCAGGTCCCTCTCACAGACCCTCACCTGCCCTCAGGTCCCTCACAGACCCTCACCTGCCCTCAGGTCCCTCACAGACCCTCACCTGCCCTCAGGTCCCTCACAGACCCTCACCTGCCCTCAGGTCCCTCTCACAGACCCTCACCTGCCCTCAGGTCCCTCTCACAGACCCTCACCTGCCCTCAGGTCCCTCTCACAGACCCTCACCTGCCCTCAGGTCCCTCTCACAGACCCCTCTCACCTGCCCTCAGGTCCCTCTCACAGACCCCTCTCACCTGCCCTCAGGTCCCTCTCACAGACCCTCACCTGCCCTCGGGTCCCTCTCACAGACCCTCACCTGCCCTCAGGTCCCTCACAGACCCTCACCTGCCCTCAGGTCCCTCACAGACCCTCACCTGCCCTCAGGTCCCTCTCACAGACCCTCACCTGCCCTCAGGTCCCTCTCACAGACCCTCACCTGCCCTCAGGTCCCTCTCACAGACCCTCACCTGCCCTCAGGTCCCTCTCACAGACCCTCACCTGCCCTCAGGTCCCTCTCACAGACCCTCACCTGCCCTCAGGTCCCTCTCACAGACCCTCACCTGCCCTCAGGTCCCTCACAGACCCTCACCTGCCCTCAGGTCCCTCTCACAGACCCTCACCTGCCCTCAGGTCCCTCACAGACCCTCACCTGCCCTCAGGTCCCTCACAGACCCTCACCTGCCGCCAGGTCCCTCTCACAGACCCTCACCTGCCCTCAGGTCCCTCTCACAGACCCTCACCTGCCGCCAGGTCCCTCTCACAGACCCTCACCTGCCCTCAGGTCCCTCTCACAGACCCTCACCTGCCCTCAGGTCCCTCTCACAGACCCCTCTCACCTGCCCTCAGGTCCCTCTCACAGACCCCTCTCACCTGCTCTCAGGTCCCTCTCACAGACCCTCACCTGCCCTCAGGTCCCTCTCACAGACCCTCACCTGCCCTCAGGTCCCTCTCACAGACCCTCACCTGCCGTCAAGTCCCTCTCACAGACCCTCACCTGCCCTCAGGTCCCTCACAGACCCTCACCTGCCCTCAGGTCCCTCTCACAGACCCTCACCTGCCCTCAGGTCCCTCTCACAGACCCTCACCTGCCCTCAGGTCCCTCACAGACCCTCACCTGCCCTCAGGTCCCTCTCACAGACCCTCACCTGCCCTCAGGTCCCTCACAGACCCTCACCTGCCCTCAGGTCCCTCTCACAGACCCTCACCTGCCCTCAGGTCTCTCACAGACCCCTCTCACCTGCCGCCAGGTCCCTCTCACAGACCCCTCTCACCTGCCCTCAGGTCCCTCTCACAGACCCCTCTCACCTGCCCTCAGGTCCCTCTCACAGACCCTCACCTACCTGCCCTCAGGTCCCTCACAGACCCTCACCTGCCCTCAGGTCCCTCTCACAGACCCTCACCTGCCCTCAGGTCCCTCTCACAGACCCTCACCTGCCCTCAGGTCCCTCTCACAGACCCTCACCTGCCCTCAGGTCCCTCACAGACCCTCACCTGCCGCCAGGTCCCTCTCACAGACCCTCACCTGCCCTCAGGTCCCTCACAGACCCTCACCTGCCGCCAGGTGCTCCCTCCTCAGCCCGGTCTTGGCCTCCAGCCGCCCCAGGACTCTCCCCAGCAGGTGGTCCCCGTGCAGGAAGCAGCGCACGCGCTCGCGGAGGGTCGCCATGGAGGGGGGGCACCGACCGTCGCGCGCTCCCGGCTCCGCCGCAGACAATCCCGAGACCGCCGCGCGGCCCGGGGGCGGGGCTAAAGACTGCCACTCACGGGGCGGGGCCAACCAGCTGCCATTCACGGGGCGGGGCCAACCAGCTGCCACTCGCGGGGCGGGGCTTCTATGAGCCAGTCCCTCAGGGCGAGGAAGAGGAGGGGGCGGGGCTAAAGAGCTGTCAGTCACGCGGACAGATGGAGGGGTTCTGAGGGACAGGAGGAGGTGGGGGCAGGAGGGGTTCTGAGGGACAGGAGGGGGAGGGGGCAGGAGGGGGCAGGAGGGACAGGAGGGGGAGGGGGCAGGAGGGGTTCTGAGGGAAAGGAGGGGGAGTGGGCAGGAGGGGTTCTGAGGGACAGGAGGGGTTCTGAGGGACAGGAGGGGTTCTGAGGGACAGAAGGAGGAGGAGACAGGAGATGTTCTGAGGGACAGGTGGAGGAGGGGACAAGAGGGGTTCTGAGGGACAGGAGGGTTTCTGAGGGACAGGAGGGGGTGGGGACAGGAGGGGTTCTGAGGGACAGGAGGTGGGGACAGGAGGGGTTCTGAGGGGCAGAATAAGGGGGGACAGGAGGAGGAGGGGACGGGAGGAGTTCCGAGGGACAGGAGGAGGTGGGAACAGGAGGGGTTCTGAGGGACAGGAGGGGGTTTGAGGGATCAGAAGGAGGTGGGGACAGGAGGGGTTCTGAGGGAATAGGTGGAGGTGGGGACAGGAGGGGTTCTGAAGACAACAGGGGGTGGGGACAGGAGGGGTTCTGAGGGACAGGAGGGTTTCTGAGGGACAGGAGGGGGTGGGGACAGGAGGGGTTCTGAGGGACAGGAGGATGGTGGGGACAGGAGGGGTTCTGAGCGACAGGAGGTGGGGACAGGAGGGGACCTGAGAGGACAGGAGGAGGTTGGGGACAGGAGGGGACCTGAGAGGACAGGAGGAGGTGGGGACAGGAGGGGTTCTGAGGGGCAGAATAAGGGGGGACAGGAGGAGGAGGGGACGGGAGGAGTTCCGAGGGACAGGAGGAGGTGGGGACAGGAGGGGTTCTGAGGGGATAGGTGGAGGTGGGAACAGGAGGGGTTCTGAGGGACAGGAGGGGGTTTGAGGGATCAGAAGGAGGTGGGGACAGGAGGGGTTCTGAGGGAATAGGTGGAGGTGGGGACAGGAGGGGTTCTGAAGACAACAGGGGGTGGGGACAGGAGGGGTTCTGAGGGACAGGTGGAGGAGGGGACAGGAGGGGTTCTGAGGGACAGAAGGAGGTGGGGACAGGAGGGGTCCTGAGGTACAGAAGGAGGAGGAGACAGGAGATGTTCTGAGGGATAAGTGGAGGAGGGGACAAGAGGGGTTCTGAGGGGACAGGTGGAGGTGGGGACAGGAGGGGTTCTGAGGGACAGGAGGAGGTGGGGACAGGAGGGGTTCTGAGGGAACAGGAGGAGGTGGGGACAGGAGGGGTTCTGAGGGACAGGTAGAGGTGGGGACAGGAGGGGTTCTGAGGGACAGGAGGGTTTCTGAGGGACAGGAGGGGGTGGGGACAGGAGGGGTTCTGAGGGACAGGAGGATGGTGGGGACAGGAGGGGTTCTGAGCGACAGGAGGTGGGGACAGGAGGGGTTCTGAGGGGCAGAATAAGGGGGGACAGGAGGAGGAGGGGACGGGAGGAGTTCCGAGGGACAGGAGGAGGTGGGGACAGGAGGGGTTCTGAGGGGATAGGTGGAGGTGGGAACAGGAGGGGTTCTGAGGGACAGGAGGGGGTTTGAGGGATCAGAAGGAGGTGGGGACAGGAGGGGTTCTGAGGGAATAGGTGGAGGTGGGGACAGGAGGGGTTCTGAAGACAACAGGGGGTGGGGACAGGAGGGGTTCTGAGGGACAGGAGGGTTTCTGAGGGACAGGAGGGGGTGGGGACAGGAGGGGTTCTGAGGGACAGGAGGATGGTGGGGACAGGAGGGGTTCTGAGCGACAGGAGGTGGGGACAGGAGGGGACCTGAGAGGACAGGAGGAGGTTGGGGACAGGAGGGGACCTGAGAGGACAGGAGGAGGTGGGGACAGGAGGGGTTCTGAGGGGCAGAATAAGGGGGGACAGGAGGAGGAGGGGACGGGAGGAGTTCCGAGGGACAGGAGGAGGTGGGGACAGGAGGGGTTCTGAGGGGATAGGTGGAGGTGGGAACAGGAGGGGTTCTGAGGGACAGGAGGGGGTTTGAGGGATCAGAAGGAGGTGGGGACAGGAGGGGTTCTGAGGGAATAGGTGGAGGTGGGGACAGGAGGGGTTCTGAAGACAACAGGGGGTGGGGACAGGAGGGGTTCTGAGGGACAGGTGGAGGAGGGGACAGGAGGGGTTCTGAGGGACAGAAGGAGGTGGGGACAGGAGGGGTCCTGACGTACAGAAGGAGGAGGAGACAGGAGATGTTCTGAGGGATAAGTGGAGGAGGGGACAAGAGGGGTTCTGAGGGGACAGGTGGAGGTGGGGACAGGAGGGGTTCTGAGGGACAGGAGGAGGTGGGGACAGGAGGGGTTCTGAGGGAACAGGAGGAGGTGGGGACAGGAGGGGTTCTGAGGGACAGGTAGAGGTGGGGACAGGAGGGGTTCTGAGGGAACAGGAGGAGGTGGGAACAGGATGGTTTCTGAGGGACAGGAGGAGGAGGGGACAAGAGGGGTTCTGAGGGACAGGAGGAGGTGGGGACAGAAGGGGTTCCGAGGGACAGGTGGAGGAGGGGGCAGGAGGGGTTCTGAGGGACAGCTGGAGGTGGGGACAGGAGGGGTTCTGAGGGGATAGGTGGAGGTGAGGACAGGAGGGGTTCTGAGGGACAGGAGGGGGTGGGGACAGGAGGGGTTCTGAGGGACAGGTGGAGGTGGCGACAGGAGGGGTTCTGAGGGACAGGAGGGGGTGGGGACAGGAGGGGTTCTGAGGGACAGGAGGGGTTCTGAGGGACAGGTGGAGGAGGGGGCAGGAGGGGTTCTGAGGGACAGGAGGAGGTGGGGACAGGAGGGGTTCTGAGGGACAGGTGGAGGTGGGGACAGGAAGGGTTCTGAGGGCCAGGAGGAGGTGGGGACAGGAGTGGTTCTGAGGGGCAGGAGGGGGTGGGGAAAGGAGGGGTTCTGAGGGACAGGTGGGGGTGGGGACAGGAGGGGTTCTGAGGGACAGAAGGAGGTGGGGACAGGAGGGTTTCTGAGGGACAGGTGGGGGTGGGGACAGGAGGGGTTCTGAGGGACAGAAGGAGTGGGGGACAGGAGGTTTCTGAGGGACAGGAGGGGTTGGGGACAGGAGGGGTTCTGAGGGACAGGAGGTGGTGGGGACAGGAGGGGTTCTGAGGGACAGGTGGGGGTGGGGACAGGAGGGGTTCTGAGGGACAGGAGGAGGTGGGGACAGGAGGGGTTCTGAGGGACAGGAGGAGGTGGGGACAGGAGGGGTCCTGAGGGACAGGAGGTGGGGACAGGAGGGGACCTGAGAGGACAGGAGGAGGTGTGGACAGGAGGGGTTCTGAGGGGCAGAAGGAGGGGGGACAGGAGGAGGAGGGGACAGGAGGGGTTCTGAGGGACAGGAGGAGGTGGGGACAGGAGGGGTTCTGAGGGGATAGGTGGAGGTGGGGACAGGAGGGGTTCTGAGGGACAGGAGGCGTTCTGAGGGAACAGGAGGAGGTGGGGACAGGAGGGGTTCTGAGGAGATAGGTGGAGGTGGGGACAGGAGGGGTTCTGAGGGACAGGAGGGGGTTGGGGACAGGAGTGGTTCTGAGGGAACAGGAGGAGGTGGGGACAGGAGGGGTTCTGAGGGGATAGGTGGAGGTGAGGACAGGAGGGGTTCTGAGGGACAGGAGGGGGTGGGGACAGGAGGGGTTCTGAGGGACAGGATGGGGTGGGGACAGGAGGGGTTCTGAGGGCCAGGAGGAGGTGGGGACAGGAGTGGTTCGGAGGGGCAGGAGGGGGTGGGGACAGGAGGGGTTCTGAGGGACAGAAGGAGGTGGGGACAGGAGGGTTTTTGAGGGACAGGAGGTGGTGGGGACAGGAGGGGTTCTGAGGGACAGGAGGAGGTAGGGACAGGAGGGGTTCTGAGGGACAGGAGGAGGTGGGGACAGGAGGGGTCCTGAGGGACAGGAGGTGGGGACAGGAGGGGACCTGAGAGGACAGGAGGAGGTGTGGACAGGAGGGGTTCTGAGGGGCAGAAGGAGGGGGGACAGGAGGAGCAGGGGACAGGAGGGGTTCTGAGGGACAGAAGGAGTGGGGGACAGGAGGGTTTCTGAGGAGATAGGTGGAGGTGGGGACAGGAGGGGTTCTGAGGGTACAGGAGGAGGTGGGGACAGGAGGGGTTCTGAGGGGATAGGTGGAGGTGGGGACAGGAGGGGTTCTGATGCACAGGAGGGGGTGGGGAAAGGAGGGGTTCTGAGGGACAGGAGGAGGTGGGGACAGGAGGGGTTCTGAGGGACAGGAGGAGGTGGGGACAGGAGGGGTCCTGAGGGACAGGAGGTGGGGACAGGAGGGGACGTGAGAGGACAGGAGGAGGTGTGGACAGGAGGGGTTCTGAGGGGCAGAAGGAGGGGGGACAGGAGGAGGAGGGGACAGGAGGGGTTCTGAGGGACAGGAGGAGGTGGGGACAGGAGGGGTTCTGAGGGGATAGTTGGAGGTGGGGACAGGAGGGGTTCTGAGGGACAGGAGGTGTTCTGAGGGAACAGGAGGAGGTGGGGACAGGAGGGGTTCTGAGGGGATAGGTGGAGGTGGGGACAGGAGGGGGTTGGGGACAGGAGTGGTTCTGAGGGAACAGGAGGAGGTGGGGACAGGAGGGGTTCTGAGGGGATAGGTGGAGGTGGGGACAGGAGGGGTTCTGAGGGACAGGAGAGGGTGGGGACAGGAGGGGTCTGAGGGCCAGGAGGAGGTGGGGGCAGGAGTGGTTCTGAGGGGCAGAAGGAGGGGGGACAGGAGGAGGAGGGGACAGGAGGGGTTCTGAGGGACAGAAGGAGTGGGGCACAGGAGGGTTTCTGAGGGGATAGGTGGAGGTGGGGACAGGAGTGGTTCTGAGGGACAGGAGGGGTTCTGAGGGTACAGGAGGAGGTGGGGACAGGAGGGGTTCTGAGGGACAGGAGGGGGTGGGGACAGGAGGGGTTCTGAGGGACAGGATGGGGTGGGGACAGGAGGGGTTCTGAGGGCCAGGAGGAGGTGGGGACAGGAGTGGTTCGGAGGGGCAGGAGGGGGTGGGGACAGGAGGGGTTCTGAGGGACAGAAGGAGGTGGGGACAGGAGGGTTTCTGAGGGACAGGAGGTGGTGGGGACAGGAGGGGTTCTGAGGGACAGGAGGAGGTAGGGACAGGAGGGGTTCTGAGGGACAGGAGGAGGTGGGGACAGGAGGGGTCCTGAGGGACAGGAGGTGGGGACAGGAGGGGACCTGAGAGGACAGGAGGAGGTGTGGACAAGCGGGGTTCTGAGGGGCAGAAGGAGGGGGGACAGGAGGAGCAGGGGACAGGAGGGGTTCTGAGGGACAGAAGGAGTGGGGGACAGGAGGGTTTCTGAGGAGATAGGTGGAGGTGGGGACAGGAGGGGTTCTGAGGGTACAGGAGGAGGTGGGGACAGGAGGGGTTCTGAGGGGATAGGTGGAGGTGGGGACAGGAGGGGTTCTGATGCACAGGAGGGGGTGGGGAAAGGAGGGGTTCTGAGGGACAGGAGGAGGTGGGGACAGGAGGGGTTCTGAGGGACAGGAGGAGGTGGGGACAGGAGAGGTCCTGAGGGACAGGAGGTGGGGACAGGAGGGGACGTGAGAGGACAGGAGGAGGTGTGGACAGGAGGGGTTCTGAGGGGCAGAAGGAGGGGGGACAGGAGGAGGAGGGGACAGGAGGGGTTCTGAGGGACAGGAGGAGGTGGGGACAGGAGGGGTTCTGAGGGGATAGTTGGAGGTGGGGACAGGAGGGGTTCTGAGGGACAGGAGGTGTTCTGAGGGAACAGGAGGAGGTGGGGACAGGAGGGGTTCTGAGGGGATAGGTGGAGGTGGGGACAGGAGGGGGTTGGGGACAGGAGTGGTTCTGAGGGAACAGGAGGAGGTGGGGACAGGAGGGGTTCTGAGGGGATAGGTGGAGGTGGGGACAGGAGGGGTTCTGAGGGACAGGAGGGGGTGGGGACAGGAGGGGTTCTGAGGGACAGGAGAGGGTGGGGACAGGAGGGGTCTGAGGGCCAGGAGGAGGTGGGGGCAGGAGTGGTTCTGAGGGGCAGAAGGAGGGGGGACAGGAGGAGGAGGGGACAGGAGGGGTTCTGAGGGACAGAAGGAGTGGGGGACAGGAGGGTTTCTGAGGGGATAGGTGGAGGTGGGGACAGGAGGGGTTCTGAGGGACAGGAGGGGTTCTGAGGGTACAGGAGGAGGTGGGGACAGGAGGGGTTCTGAGGGGATAGGTGGAGGTGGGGACAGGAGGGGTTCTGATGCACAGGAGGGGGTGGGGACAGGAGGGTTCTGAGGAATAGGTGGAGGTGGGGACAGGAGGGGTTTTGAGGGACTGGAGGAGGTGGGGACAGGAGGGGTCCTGGAGGTGGGGACAGGAGGGGTTCTGAGGGACAGGAGGGGTTGTGAGGGGCAAGGGGGGGTGGGGACAGGAGGGGGTTCTGAGGGACAGGAGGAGGTGGGGACAGGAGGGGTTCTGAGGGACAGGAGGGGTGGGGAAAGGAGGGGTTCTGAGGGGCAGGAGGGGGTGGGGACAGGAGGGGTTCTGAGGGACAGGAGGACGGGACAGGAGGGGTTCTGAGGGACAGGTGAAGGAGGGGACAGGAGGGCTTCTGAGGGACAGGAGGAGGTGGGGACAGGAGGGGTACTGAGGGACAGGAGGAGGTGGGGGCAGGAGGGGTTCTGAGGGACAGGTGGAGGTGGGGACAGGAGGGGTTCTGAGGGACAGGAGGAGGAGGGGATAGGAGGGGTTCTGAGGGACAGGAGGAGGTGGGGACAGGAGGGGTTCTGAGTGGCAGGAGGGGGTGGGGACAGGAGGGGTTCTGAGGGGATAGGTGGAGGTGAGGACAGGAGGGGTTCTGAGGGACAGGAGGAGGTGGGGGCAGGAGTGGTTCTGAGGGGCAGAAGGAGGGGGGACAGGAGGAGGAGGGGACAGGAGGGGTTCTGAGGGACAGAAGGAGTGGGGCACAGGAGGGTTTCTGAGGGGATAGGTGGAGGTGGGGACAGGAGGGGTTCTGAGGGACAGGAGGGGTTCTGAGGGTACAGGAGGAGGTGGGGACAGGAGGGGTTCTGAGGGACAGGAGGGGGTGGGGACAGGAGGGGTTCTGAGGGACAGGATGGGGTGGGGACAGGAGGGGTTCTGAGGGCCAGGAGGAGGTGGGGACAGGAGTGGTTCGGAGGGGCAGGAGGGGGTGGGGACAGGAGGGGTTCTGAGGGACAGAAGGAGGTGGGGACAGGAGGGTTTCTGAGGGACAGGAGGTGGTGGGGACAGGAGGGGTTCTGAGGGACAGGAGGAGGTAGGGACAGGAGGGGTTCTGAGGGACAGGAGGAGGTGGGGACAGGAGGGGTCCTGAGGGACAGGAGGTGGGGACATGAGGGGACCTGAGAGGACAGGAGGAGGTGTGGACAAGCGGGGTTCTGAGGGGCAGAAGGAGGGGGGACAGGAGGAGCAGGGGACAGGAGGGGTTCTGAGGGACAGAAGGAGTGGGGGACAGGAGGGTTTCTGAGGAGATAGGTGGAGGTGGGGACAGGAGGGGTTCTGAGGGTACAGGAGGGGTGGGGAGAGGAGGGGTTCTGAGGGGATAGGTGGAGGTGGGGACAGGAGGGGTTCTGATGCACAGGAGGGGGTGGGGAAAGGAGGGGTTCTGAGGGACAGGAGGAGGTGGGGACAGGAGGGGTTCTGAGGGACAGGAGGAGGTGGGGACAGGAGAGGTCCTGAGGGACAGGAGGTGGGGACAGGAGGGGACGTGAGAGGACAGGAGGAGGTGTGGACAGGAGGGGTTCTGAGGGGCAGAAGGAGGGGGGACAGGAGGAGGAGGGGACAGGAGGGGTTCTGAGGGACAGGAGGAGGTGGGGACAGGAGGGGTTCTGAGGGGATAGTTGGAGGTGGGGACAGGAGGGGTTCTGAGGGACAGGAGGTGTTCTGAGGGAGCAGGAGGAGGTGGGGACAGGAGGGGTTCTGAGGGGATAGGTGGAGGTGGGGACAGGAGGGGGTTGGGGACAGGAGTGGTTCTGAGGGAACAGGAGGAGGTGGGGACAGGAGGGATTCTGAGGGGATAGGTGGAGGTGGGGACAGGAGGGGTTCTGAGGGACAGGAGGGGGTGGGGACAGGAGGGGTTCTGAGGGACAGGAGAGGGTGGGGACAGGAGGAGGTCTGAGGGCCAGGAGGAGGTGGGGGCAGGAGTGGTTCTGAGGGGCAGAAGGAGGGGGGACAGGAGGAGGAGGGGACAGGAGGGGTTCTGAGGGACAGAAGGAGTGGGGGAAAGGAGGGTTTCTGAGGGGATAGGTGGAGGTGGGGACAGGAGGGGTTCTGAGGGACAGGAGGGGTTCTGAGGGTACAGGAGGAGGTGGGGACAGGAGGGGTTCTGAGGGGATAGGTGGAGGTGGGGACAGGAGGGGTTCTGATGCACAGGAGGGGGTGGGGACAGGAGGGTTCTGAGGAATAGGTGGAGGTGGGGACAGGAGGGGTTTTGAGGGACTGGAGGAGGTGGGGACAGGAGGGGTCCTGGAGGTGGGGACAGGAGGGGTTCTGAGGGACAGGAGGGGTTGTGAGGGGCAAGGGGGGGTGGGGACAGGAGGGGGTTCTGAGGGACAGGAGGAGGTGGGGACAGGAGGGGTTCTGAGGGACAGGAGGGGTGGGGAAAGGAGGGGTTCTGACGGGCAGGAGGGGGTGGGGACAGGAGGGGTTCTGAGGGACAGGAGGACGGGACAGGAGGGGTTCTGAGGGACAGGTGAAGGAGGGGACAGGAGGGGTTCTGAGGGACAGGAGGAGGTGGGGACAGGAGGGGTACTGAGGGACAGGAGGAGGTGGGGGCAGGAGGGGTTCTGAGGGACAGGTGGAGGTGGGGACAGGAGGGGTTCTGAGGGACAGGAGGAGGAGGGGATAGGAGGGGTTCTGAGGGACAGGAGGAGGTGGGGACAGGAGGGGTTCTGAATGGCAGGAGGGGGAGGGGACAGGAGGGGTTCTGAGGGACAGGTGGAGGTGGGGACAGGAGGGGATGATGGTCAGAAGGAGGAGGGGACAGGAGGGGTACTGAGGGACAGGAGGAGGTGGGGGCAGGAGGGGTTCTGAGGGACAGGTGGAGGTGGGGACAGGAGGGGTTCTGAGGGACAGGAGGAGGAGGGGATAGGAGGGGTTCTGAGGGACAGGAGGAGGTGGGGACAGGAGGGGTTCTGAGTGGCAGGAGGGGGAGGGGACAGGAGGGGTTCTGAGGGACAGGAGGAGGTGGGGACAGGAGGGGTTCTGAGGGACAGGAGGAGGAGGGGATAGGAGGGGTTCTGAGGGACAGGAGGAGGTGGGGACAGGAGGGGTTCTGAGTGGCAGGAGGGGGAGGGGACAGGAGGGGTTCTGAGGGACACGAGGAGGTGGGGACAGGAGGGGTTCTGAGGGACAGGAGGAGGTGGGGACAGGAGGGGTTCTGAGGAACAGGAGGGGGTGGGGACAGGAGGGGTTCTGAGGGACAGGTGGAGGTGGGGACAGGAGGGGTTCTGAGGGACAGGAGGGGGTTGGGACAGGAGGGGTTCTGAGGGACAGGTGGAGGAGGGGTTCTGAGGGACAGGAGGAGGTGGGGACATGAGGGGTTCTGAGGGACAGGAGGGGGTGGGGACAGGAGGGGTTCTGAGGGACAGGAGGGTTTCTGAGTGACAGGTGGAGGAGGGGGCAGGAGGGGTTCTGGTTGACAAGAGGAGGTGGGGACAGGAGGGTTTCTGAGGGACAAGAGGGGTTCAGAGGGACAGGAGGGGGTTGGGGACAGGAGGGGTTCTGAGGGACAGGTGGAGGTGGGGACAGAAGGGGTTCTGAGGGACAGGAGGGGGTTGGGGACAGGAGGGGTTCTGAGGGGCAGGAGGGGGTGGGGACAGGAGGGGTTCTGAGTGACAGGTGGGGGTGGGGACAGGAGGGGTTCTGAGGGACAGAAGGAGGTGGGGACAGGAGGGATTCTGAGGGACAGTAGGGGGTGGGGACAGGAGGGGTTCTGAGGGACAGGAGGGGTTCTGAGGGAGAGTAGGAGGTGGGGACAGGAGGGGTCCTGAGGGACAGGAGGTGGGGACAGGAGGGGACCTGAGAGGACAGGAGGGGGTGGTGACAGGAGGGGTTCTGAGGGGCAGAAGGAGGGGGGACAGAAGGGGTTCTGAGGCGACAGGAGGAGGAAGGGACAGGAGGGTTTCTGAGGGGCAGAAGGAGGGGGGACAGGAGGGGTTCTGAGGGGACAGGAAGAGGAGGGGACAGGAGGGGTTCTGAGGGGCAGGAGGGGGTGGGAACAGGAGGGGTTCTGAGGGACAGGTGGGGGTGGGGACAGGAGGGTTTCTGAGGGACAGGAGGGGGTGGAGACAGGAGGGGTTCTGAGGGACAGGAGGGGTTCTGAGGGAGAGGAGGAGGTGGGGACAGGAGGGGTCCTGAGGGACAGGAGGTGGGGACAGGAGGGGACCTGAGAGGACAGGAGGAGGTGGGGACAGGAGGGGTTCTGAGGGTCAGAAGGAGGGGGACAGGAGGGATTCTGAGGGGACAGGAGGAGGAGGGGACAGGAGGGGTTCTGAGGGACAGGAGGAGGTGGGGACAGGAGGGGTTCTGAGGGGATAGGTGGAGGTGGGAACAGGAGGGGTTCTGAGGGAGAGGAGGGGTTCTGAGGGATCAGGAGGATGTGGGGACAGGAGGGTTTTTTAGGGAATAGGTGGAGGTGGGGACAGGAGGGGTCCTGAGGTACAGAAGGAGGAGGGGACAGGAGGGGTTCTGAGGGACAGGTGGAGGAGGGGACAAGAGGGGTTCTGAGGGGACAGGTGGAGGTGGGGACAGGAGGGGTTCTGAGGGACAGGAGGAGGTGGGGACAGGAGGGGTTCTGAGGGAACAGGAGGAGGTGGGGACAGGAGGGGTTCTGAGGGACAGGTGGAGGTGGGGACAGGAGGGGTTCTGAGGGAACAGGAGGAGGTGGGGACAGGAGGGGTTCTGAGGGGATAGGTGGAGGTGGGGACAGGAGGGTCTCTGAGGGACAGGAGGAGGAGGGGACAGGAGTGGTTCTGAGGGACAGGAAGAGGTGGGGACAGGAGGGGTTCTGAGGGCCAAGTGGAGGAGGGGGCAGGAGGGGTTCTGAGGGACAGGTGGAGGTGGGGACAGGAGGGGTTCTGAGGGGATAGGTGGAGGTGAGGACAGGAGGGGTTCTGAGGGACAGGAGGGGGTGGGGACAGGAGGGGTTCTGAGGGACAGGTGGAGGTGGGGACAGGAGGGGTTCTGAGGGACAGGAGGAGGTGGGGACAGGAGGGGTCCTGAGGGACAGAAGGAGGAGGGGACAGGAGGGGTTCTGAGGGACAGGAGGAGGTGGGGGACAGGAGGGGTTCTGAGGGAACAGGAGGAGGTGGTGACAGGAGGGGTTCTGAGGGACAGGTGGAGGTGGGGACAGGAGGGGTTCTGAGGGACAGGTGGAGGAGGGGACAGGAGGGGTTCTGAGAGGACAGGTGGAGGTGGGGACAGGAGGGGTTCTGAGGGACAGGTGGAGGTGGGGACAGGATGGGTTCTGAGGGAACAGGAGGAGGTGGGGACATGAGGGGTTCTGAGGGACAGGTGGAGGTGGGGACAGGATGGGTTCTGAGGGGTTCTGAGGGAACAGGAGGAGGTGGGGACAGGAGGGGTTCTGAGGGACAGGAGGAGGAGGGGACAGGAGGGGTTCTGAGGGACAGGAGGAGGTGGGGACAGGAGGGGTTCTGAGGGACAGGAGAAGGTGGGGACAGGAAGGGTTCTGAGGGACAGGAGGGGGTGCGGACAGGAAGGGTTCTGAGGGACAGGTGGAGGTGGGGACAGGAGGGGTTCTGAGGGCCGGAGGAGGTGGGGACAGGGCTGTTTCTGAGGGACAGGAGGGGGTGGGGACAGGAGGGGTTCTGAGGGACAGGAGGAGGTGGGGACAGGAGGAGTTCTGAGGGACAGGTGGAGGAGGGGACAGGAGGGGTTCTGAGGGACAGGAGGAGGTGGGGCCAGGGCTGTTTCTGAGGGACAGGAGGGGGTGGGGACAGGAGGGGTTCTGAGGGACAGGAGGAGGTGGGGACAGGAGGGTTTCTGAGGGACAGGAGGGGGTGGGGACAGGAGGGGTTCTGAGGGACAGGAGGGGTTCTGAGGGAGAGGAGGAGGTGGGGACAGGAGGGGTTCTGAGGGGCAGAAGGAGGGGGGACAGGAGGGGTTCTGAGGGGACAGGAGGAGGAGGGGACAGGAGGGGTTCTGAGGGACAGGAGGGGGTGGTGACAGGAGGGGCTCTGAGGGGCAGAAGGAGGGGGGACAGGAGGGGTTCTGAGGGAACAGGAGGAGGTGGGGACAGGAGGGGTTCTGAGGGACAGGAGGAGGTGGGGACAGGAGGGGTTCTGAGGGACAGAAGGAGGTGGGGACAGGAGGGTTTCTGAGGGACAGGAGGGGGTGGAGACAGGAGGGGTTCTGAGGGACAGGAGGGGTTCTGAGGGAGAGGAGGAGGTGGGGACAGGAGGGGTCCTGAGGGACAGGAGGTGGGGACAGGAGGGTTTCTGAGGGACAGGAGGAGGTGGGGACAGGAGGGGTTCTGAGGGGCAGAAGGAGAGGGGACAGGAGGGGTTTTGAGGGGACAGGAGGAGTAGGGGACAGGATGGGTTCTGAGGGACAGGAGGAGGTGGGGACAGGAGGGGTTCTGAGGGGATAGGTGGAGGTGGGAACAGGAGGGGTTCTGAGGGACAGGAGGGGTTCTGAGGGATCAGGAGGAGGTGGGGACAGGAGGGGTTCTGAGGGAATAGGTGGAGGTGGGGACAGGAGGGGTCCTGAGGTACATAAGGAGGAGGGGACAGCAGGGGTTCTGAGGGACAGGTGGAGGAGGGGACAAGAGGGGTTCTGAGGGGGCAGGTGGAGGTGGGGACAGGAGTGGTTCTGAGGGACAGGAGGAGGTGGGGACAGGAGGGGTTCTGAGGGAACAGGAGGAGGTGGGGACAGGAGGGATTCTGAGGGACAGGTGGAGGTGGGGAGAGGAGGGGTTCTGAGGGAACAGGAGGAGGTGGGGACAGGAGGGGTTCTGAGGGGATAGGTGGAGGTGGGGACAGGAGGGTCTCTGAGGGACAGGAGGAGGAGGGGACAGGAGGGGTTCTGAGGGACAGGAGGAGGTGGGGACAAGAGGGGTTCTGAGGGACAGGTGGAGGAGGGGGCAGGAGGGGTTCTGAGGGACAGGTGGAGGTGGGGACAGGAGGGGTTCTGAGGGGATAGGTGGAGGTGAGGACAGGAGGGGTTCTGAGGGACAGGAGGGGGTGGGGACAGGAGGGGTTTCTGAGGGACAGGTGGAGGTGGGGACAGGAGGGGTTCTGAGGGACAGGAGGAGGTGGGGACAGGAGGGGTCCTGAGGGACAGAAGGAGGAGGGGGCAGGAGGGGTTCTGAGGGACAGGAGGATGTGGGGGACAGGAGGGGTTCTGAGGGACAGGTGGAGGTGGGGACAGGAGGGGTTCTACGGGGTTCTGAGGGACAGGTGGAGGAGGGGACAGGAGGGGTTCTGAGGGGACAGGTGGAGGTGGGGACAGGAGGGGTTCTGAGGGACAGGTGGAGGTGGGGACAGGATGGGTTCTGAGGGAACAGGAGGAAGTGGGGACATGAGGGGTTCTGAGGGACAGGTGGAGGTGGGGGCAGGATGGGTTCTGAGGGATTCTGAGGGAACAGGAGGAGGTGGGGACAGGAGGGGTTCTGAAGGACAGAAGGAGGAGGGGACAGGAGGGGTTCTGAGGAACAGGAGGAGGTGGGGACAGGAGGGGTTCTGAGGGACAGGAGGAGGTGGGGACAGGAGGGGTTCTGAGGGACAGGTGGAGGTGGGGACAGGAGGGGTTCTGAGGGACAGGAGGAGGTGGGGACAGGGCTATTTCTGAGGGACAGGAGGGGTTCTAAGGGACAGGAGGAGGTGGGGACAGGAGGGGTTCTGAGGGACTGGAGGAGGTGGGGACAGGAGGGGTTCTGAGGGACAGGTGGAGGAGGAGGCAAGAGGGGTTCTGAGGGACAGGAGGAGGTGGGGCAGGAGGGGTTCTGAGGGGACAGGTGGAGGTGGGGACAGGAGGGGTTCTGAGGGACAGGTGGAGGAGGAGGCAAGACGGGTTCTGAGGGACAGGAGGAGGTGGGGCAGGAGGGGTTCTGAGGGGACAGGTGGAGGTGGGGACAGGAGGGGTTCTGAGGGACAGGTGGAGGAGGGGGCAGGAGCGGTTCTAAGGGACAGGAGGGGGTGGTGACAGGAGGGGTTCTGAGGGACAGGCGGAGGAGGGGACAGGAGGGGTTCTGAGGGACAGGAGGAGGTGGGGACAGGAGGGGTTCTGAGGGACAGGTGCAGGAGGGGGCAGGAGGGGTTCTGAGGGACAGGTGGAGGTGGGGACAGGAGGGGTTCTGAGGGACAGGAGGAGGTGGGGACAGGAGGGGTCCTGAGGGACAGAAGGAGGAGGGGACAGGAGGGGTTCTGAGGGACAGGAGGAGGTGGGGGACAGGAGGGGTTCTGAGGTAACAGGAGGAGGTGGTGACAGGAGGGGTTCTGAGGGACAGGTGGAGGTGGGGACAGGAGGGGTTCTACGGGGTTCTGAGGGACAGGTGGAGGAGGGGACAGGAGGGGTTCTGAGGGACAGGAGGAGGTGGGGACAGGAGGGGTTCTGAGGGAGAGGTGGAGGAGGGGGCAGGAGGGGTTCTGAGGGACAGGTGGAGGTGGGGACAGGAGGGGTTCTGAGGGGATAGGTGGAGGTGAGGACAGGAGGGGTTCTGAGGGACAGGAGGGGATGGGGACAGGAGGGGTTCTGAGGGACAGGTGGAGGTGGGGACAGGAGGGGTTCTGAGGGACAGGAGGAGGTGGGGAGAGGAGGGGTTCTGAGGGGATAGGTGGAGGTGAGGACAGGAGGGATTCTGAGGGACAGGAGGGGTTCTGAGGGACAGGTGGAGGTGGGGACAGGAGGGGTTCTGAGGGACAGGAGGAGGCGGGGACAGGAGGGGTCCTGAGGGACAGAAGGAGGAGGGGACAGGAGGGGTTCTGAGGGACAGGAGGAGGTGGGGGACAGGAGGGGTTCTGGGGGACAGGAGGAGGAGGGGACAGGAGGGGTTCTGAGGGACAGGAGGAGGTGGGGACAGGAGGGTCTCTGAGGGACATGAGGAGGAGGGGACAGGAGGGGTTCTGAGGGACAGGAGGAGGTGGGGACAGGAGGGGTTCTGAGGGAACAGGAGGAGGTGGTGACAGGAGGGGTTCTGAGGGACGGGTGGAGGTGGGGACAGGAGGGGTTCTACGGGGTTCTGAGGGACAGGTGGAGGAGGGGACAGGAGGGGTTCTGAGGGGACAGGTGGAGGTGGGGACAGGAGGTTTTCTGAGGGACAGGTGGAGGTGGGGACAGGATGGGTTCTGAGGGAACAGGAGGAGGTGGGGACATGAGGGGTTCTGAGGGGTTCTGAGGGAACAGGAGGAGGTGGGGACAGGAGGGGTTATGAGGGACAGGAGGAGGAGGGGACAGGAGGGGTTCTGAGGGACTGGAGGAGGTGGGGACAGGAGGGGTTCTGAGGGACAGGAGGAGGTGGGGACAGGAGGGGTTCTGAGGGACAGGTGGAGGTGGGGACAGGAGGGGTTCTGAGGGACAGTAGGAGGTGGGGACAGGGCTATTTCTGAGGGACAGGAGGGGGTGGGGACAGGAGGGGTTCTAAGGGACAGGAGGAGGTGGGGACAGGAGGGGTTCTGAGGGACAGGTGGAGGAGGAGGCAAGAGGGGTTCTGAGGGACAGGAGGAGGTGGGGCAGGAGGGGTTCTGAGGGACAGGTGGAGGTTGGGACAGGAGGGGTTCTGAGGGACAGGTGGAGGAGGGGGCAGGAGCGGTTCTAAGGGACAGGAGGTGGTGGGGACAGGAGGGGTTCTGAGGGACAGGCGGAGGAGGGGAAAGGAGGGGTTCTGAGGGACAGGAGGAGGTGGGGACAGGAGGGGTTCTGAGGGACAGGTGGAGGAGGGGGCAGGAGCGGTTCTAAGGGACAGGAGGGGGTGGGGACAGGAGGGGTTCCGAGGGACAGGCGGAGGTGGGAACAGGAGTGGTTCTGAAGAGCAGGAGGAGGTGGGGACAGGAGGGGTTCTGAGGGAACAAGAGGAGGTGGGGACAGGAGGGGTTCTGAGGGGTTCTGAGGGAACAGGAGGAGGTGGGGACAGGAGGGGTTCTGAGGAACAGGAGGAGGTGGGGACAGGAGGGGTTCTGAGGGGACAGGAGGAGGAGGGGTTCTGAGGGAGGAGGTGGGGACAGGAGGGGTTCTGAGGGATAGGTGGAGGTGGGGACAGGAGGGGTTCTGAGGGACAGGTGGAGGTGGGGACAGGAGGGGTCCTGAGGGACAGGAGGGGTTCTGAGTGGTTCTGAGGGAACAGGAGGAGGTGGGGACAGGAGGGGTTCTGAGGGAACAGGAGGAGGTGGGAACAGGAGGGGTTCTGAGGAACAGGAGGAGGTGGTACAGGAGGGGTTCCAAGGGGACAGGAGGAGGAGGGGACAGGAGGGGTTCTGAGGGGACTGGAGGAGGTTGGGACAGGAGGTGTTCTGAGAGAACAGGAGGAGGTGGGGACAGGAGGGGTTCTGAGGTACAGGAGGGGGTGGGGACAGGAGGGGTTCTGAAGGACAGGTGGAGGTGGGGACAGGAGGGGTTCTGAGGGACAGGAGGAGGTGGGGACAGGAGGGGTCCTGGGGTACAGAAGGAGGAGGGGACAGGAGGGGTTCTGAGAGGACAGGTGGAGGTGGGGACAGGAGGGGTTATGAGGGACAGGAGGAGGTGGGGACAGTAGGGGTTCTGAGGGAACAGGAGGAGGTGGGGACATGAGGGGTTCTAAGGAACAGGTGGAGGTGCGGACAGGAAGGGTTCTGAGGGGTGCTGAGGGAACAGGAGGAGGTGTGGGACAGGAGGAGTTCTGAGGGGATAGGTGGATGTGGGGAGAGGAGGGGTTCTGAGGGAACAGGAGGAGGTGGCGACAGGAGGGGTTCTGAGGGACAGGAGGAGGAGGGGACAGGAGGGGTTCTGAGGGACAGGAGGAGGGTGGGACAGGACAGGAGCGGTTCTGAGGGACAGGAGGAGGTGGGGACAGGAGGGGTTCTGAGGGATAGGAGGGGGTGGGGACAGGAGGGGTTCTGAGGGACAGGTGGAGGTGGGTATAGGAGGGGTTCTGAGGGACAGGAGGAGGTGGGGACAGGAGGGGGTGGGGACAGGAGGGGTTCTGAGGGGATAGGTGGAGGTGGGGATAGGAGGGGTTCTGAGGGACAGGAGGGGGTGGGGACAGGAGGGGTTCTGAGGGACAGGTGGAGGTGGGGACAAGAGGGGTTCTGAGGGACAGGAGGAGGTGGGGACAGGAGGGGTCCTGAATGACAGAAGGAGGAGGGGACAGGAGGGGTTCCGAGGGACAGGTGGAGGTGGGGACAGGAGGGGTTCTGAGGGACAGGTGGAGGAGGGGGCAGGAGCGGTTCTAAGGGACAGGAGGGGGTGGGACAGGAGGGGTTCTGAGGGACAGGCGGAGGAGGGGACAGGAGGGGTTCTGAGGGACAGGAGGAGGTGGGGACAGGAGGGGTTCTGAGGGACAGGTGGAGGAGGGGGCCGGAGCGGTTCTAAGGGACAGGAGGGGGTGGGGACAGGAGGGGTTCCGAGGGACAGGCGGAGGTGGGAACAGGAGTGGTTCTGAAGAACAGGAGGAGGTGGGGACAGGAGGGGTTCTGAGGGAACAGGAGGAGGTGGGGATAGGAGGGGTTCTGAGGGAACAGGAGGAGGTGGGGACAGGAGGGGTTCTGAGGAACAGGTGGAGGTGGGGACAGGAGGGGTTCTGAGGGGACAGGAGGAGGAGGGGTTCTGAGGGAGCAGGAGGAGGTGGGGACAGGAGGGGTTCTGAGGGATAGGTGGAGGTGGGGACAGGAGGGGTTCTGAGGGACAGGTGGAGGTGGGGACAGGAGGGGTCCTGAGGGACAGGAGGGGTTCTGAGGGAACAGGAGGAGGTGGGGACAGGAGGGGTTCTGAGGGAACAGGAGGAGGTGGGAACAGGAGGGGTTCTGAGGAACAGGAGGAGGTGGGTACAGGAGGGGTTCCGAGGGGATAGGAGGAGGAGGGGACAGGAGGGGTTCTGAGGGGACTGGAGGAGGTGGGGACAGGAGGGGTTCTGAGGGGTTCTGAGAGAACAGGAGGAGGTGGGGACAGGAGGGGTTCTGAGGTACAGGAGGGGGTCGGGACAGGAGGGGTTCTGAAGGACAGGTGGAGGGGACAGGAGGGGTTCTGAGGGACAGGAGGAGGTGGGGACAGGAGGGGTCCTGAGGGACAGAAGGAGGAGGGGACAGGAGGGGTTCTGAGGGGACAGGTGGAGGTGGGGACAGGAGGGGTTCTGAGGGACAGGAGGAGGTGGGGACAGGAGGGGTTCTGAGGGAACAGGAGGAGGTGGGGACATGAGGGCTTCTAAGGAACAGGTGGAGGTGGGGACAGGAAGGGTTCTGAGGGGTGCTGAGGGAACAGGAGGAGGTGTGGGACAGGAGGGGTTCTGAGGGGATAGGTGGATGTGGGGAGAGGAGGGGTTCTGAGGGAACAGGAGGAGGTGGGGACAGGAGGGGTTCTGAGGGACAGGAGGAGGGGACAGGAGGGGTTCTGAGGGACAGGTGGAGGGTGGGACAGGACAGGAGCGGTTCTGAGGGACAGGAGGAGGTGGGGACAGGAGGGGTTCTGAGGGATAGGATCGGGTGGGGACAGGAGGGGTTCTGAGGGACAGGTGGAGGTGGGGATAGGAGGGGTTCTGAGGGACAGGAGGAGATGGGGACAGGAGGGGGTGGGGACAGGAGGGGTTCTGAGGGGATAGGTGGAGGTGGGGACAGGAGGGGTTCTGAGGGACAGGAGGGATGTGGGGACAGGAGGGGTTCTGAGGGACAGGTGGAGGTGGGGACAGGAGGGGTTCTGAGGGACAGGAGGAGGTGGGGACAGGAGGGGTCCTGAATGACTGAAGGAGGAGGGGACAGGATGGGTTCCGAGGGACAGGTGGAGGAGGGGACAGGAGGGGTTCTGAGGGGACAGGTGGAGGTGGGGACAGGAGGGGTTCTGAGGGCCAGGAGGAGGTGGAGACAAGAGGGGTTCTGAGGGAACACGAGGAGGTGGGGACAGGAGGGGTTCTCAGGGACAGGTGGAGGTGGGGACAGGAGGGGTTCTGAGGGACAAGAGGAGGTGGGTGTAGGAGGCTGGCATGGCTTGTAGTGGGTACCAGAGGTACTTACACCTTGTGCCAGGTCCAGTTATCCCTTATTAGTGTAGAAGAGGTGTTTCTAGCAGCTTAGGCTGATAGAAGGTAGCTATGACAAAGCAGCTTAGGCTGAACTAGGAGACGAGTGAAGCTCCTACAGTACCACTGGTGTCAAATGCACAATATCATAAGAAAACACAATACACAGAAGTACTAAAAATAAAGGTACTTTATTTTTATGACAATATGCCAAAAGTATCTCAGTGAGTACCCTCAGTATGAGGATGCCAAATATACACAAGATATATGTACACAATACCAAAAATATGTAGTAATAGCAAAAGGAAGTAATGCAAGCAGTGTAAAGTTACAATAGATTGCAATAGGAGCACATAGGTATAGGGGCAACACAAATCATATACTCCAAAAGTGGAATGCGAACCACAAATGGACCCCAAACCTATGTGAGCTTGTAGAGGGTCGCTGGGACTGTAAGAAAACAGTGAGGGTTAGAAAAATAGCCCACCCCAAGACCCTGTAAGGTAGGTGTAAAGTGCACCTACAACCCCCAGAGAGCACAGAAGTCGTGATAGGGGGATTCTGCAAGGAAAACCAACACCAGCAATGCAGCAACAGTGGATTTCCGGACCTGAGTGCCTGTGAAACAAGGGGACCAAGTCCAAGAGTCACGACAGTGTCGATAGTGGGCAGATGCCCAGGAAATGCCAGCTGAGGGTCCAAGGAAGCTGCCACCGGATGGAAGAAGCTTGGTGTTTTGCAAGAACGAAGAGGACTAGGAACTTCCCCTTTGGAGGATAGATGTCCCACGTCGTGAAGAATCTTGCAGAGGTATTCCCACGCAGAAAGACCGCAAACAAGCCTTGCTAGCTGCAAGGGTCGCGGTTAGGGTTTTTGGATGCTGCTGTGGCCCAGGAGGGACCAGGATGTCGCCACTTGGATGAGGAGACAGAGGGGGCGCCCAGCAAGTCAGGGAGCCATCACAGAAGCAGGCAGCACCCGCAGAAGTACTGGAACAGGCACTTAGAAGAGGAGTGAACCGGAGCTCACCCGAAGACACAAAAGGGAGTCCCACGACGCCGGAGGACAACTCAGAAGGTTGTGCACTGCAGGTTAGAGTATCGGGGACCCAGGCTTGGCTGTGCACGAAGGAAATCCTGGAAGAGTGCACAGGAGCCGGAGCAGCTGCAAAGCACGCAGTACCCAGCAATGCAGTCTAGCGTGGGGAGGCAAGGACTTACCTCCACCAAACTTGGACTGAAGAGTCACTGGACTGTGGGAGTCACTTGGACAGAGTTGCTGAGTTCCAGGGACCACGCTCGTCGTGCTGAGAGGGGACCCAGAGGACCGGTGATGCAGTCTTTTGTTGCCTGCGGTTGCAGGGGGAAGATTCCGTCGACCCACCAGAGATTTCTTCAGACCACCTGGTACAAGAAGGAGGCAGGCTACCCCCAGAGCATGCACCACCAGGAAACAGGCGAGAAAGCCGGCAGGATGAAGCGATACAAGGTTGCAGTCATTATGTTTGCTACTTTGTTGCGGTTTTGCAGGCGTCCTGAGCAGTCAGCGGTCGATCCTTTGGCAGAAGGTGAAGAGGGAGATGCAGAGGAACTCTGGTGAGCTCTTGCATTCGGTATCTGAAGAATTCCCCAAAGCAGAGACCCTAAATTGCCAGAAAAGGAGGTTTGGCTACCTAGGAAGGAGGATTGGCTACTAAGGGCCTCATTCTGACCCTGGCGGTGTCTCACCGTCAGGGCAGAGGGCAGAGGAAGCACCGCCAACAGGCTGGCGGTGCTTCCGGGGCCTTCTGACCGCAGCAGTAAAGCCGCGGTCAGAAAAGGGGAACCAGCGGTTTCCCGCCGGTTTTCCCCTGCCCCAGGGAATCCTCCATGGGGATTCCGACCCCCTTCCCGCCAGCCTGGTTCTGGCGGTTCTCACCGCCAGAACCAGGCTGGCGGGAACGGGTGTCGTGGGGCCCCTGCAGTGCCCATGCCACTGGCATGGGCACTGCAGGGGCCCCCTTACAGGGCCCCAACAAGATTTTCAGTGTCTGCCAAGCAGACACTGAAAATCGCAACGGGTGCAACTGCACCCGTCGCACCCCTTCCACTCCGCCGGCTCCATTCGGAGCCGGCATCCTCATGGAAGGGGGTTTCCCGCTGGGCTGGCGGGCGGCCTTCTGGCAGTCGCCCGCCAGCCCAGCGGGAAACTCAGAATTACCGCGGCGGTCTTTTGACCGCGCAGCGGTCTTCTGACAGCGGTACTTTGGTGGGCGGCCTCCGCCTTCCGCCAATGTCAGAATGAGGCCCTAAGAGAGGTAAGAGCCTATCAGAAGGAGTCTCTGACGTCACCTGCTGGCACTTGCCACTCAGAGCAGTCCAGTGTGCCAGCAGCACCTCTGTTTCCAAGATGTCAGAGGTCTGGGGCACACTGGAGGAGCTCTGGGCACCTCCCCTGGGAGGTGCAGGTCAGGGGAGTGGTCACTCCCCTTTCCTTTGTCCAGTTTCGCGCCAGAGCAGGGCTGGGGGATCCCTGAACCGGTGTAGACTGGCTTATGCAGAGATGGGCACCATCTGTGCCCATCAAAGCATTTCCAGAGGCTGGGGGAGGCTACTCCTCCCCAACCCTCACACCTATTTCCAAAGGGAGAGGGTGTTACACCCTCTCTCAGAGGAAGTCCTTTGTTCTGCCTTCCTGGGCCAGGGCTGCCTGGACCCCAGGGGGGCAGAAACCTGTCTGAGGGGTTGGCAGCAGCAGCAGCTGAAGTGAAACCCTGGGAAAGGTAGTTTGGCAGTACCCGGGTATGTGCTAGAGACTCGGGGATCATGGAATTGTCTCCCCAATGCCAGAATGGCATGATCTTAGACATGTTACATGGCCATGTTCGGAGTTACCATTGTGACGCTGTACATAGGTAGTGACCTATGTACAGTGCACGCGTGTAATGGTGTCCCCGCACTCACAAAGTCCGGGGAATTTGCCCTGAACGATGTGGGGGCACCTTGGCTAGTGCCAGAGTGCCCACACACTAAGTAACTTTGCACCCAACCTTCACCAGGTGAAGGTTAGACACATAGGTGACTTATAAGTTACTTAAGTGCAGTGGTAAATGGCTTAGAAATAACGTGGACGTTATTTCACTCAGGCTGCACTGGCAGGCCTGTGTAATAATTGTCAGAGCTCCCTATGGGTGGCAAAAGAAATGCTGCAGCCCATAGGGATCTCCTGGAATCCCAATACCCTGGGTACCTCAGTACCATATACTAGGGAACTATATGGGTGTACCAGTATGCCAATGTGAATTGGTAAATTTAGTCACTAGCCTGTTAGTGACAAATTCGGAAAGCAGAGAGAGCATAACCACTGAGGTTCTGGTTAGCAGAGCCTCAGTGAGACAGTTAGGCATCACACAGGGAACACATACATATAGGCCACAAACTTATGAGCACTGGGGTCCTGGCTAGCAGGGTCCCAGTGACACATAACAAACATACTGAAAACATAGGGTTTCCAATATGAGCACTGGGTCCTGGCTAGCAGGATCCCAGTGAGACAGTGAAAACACCCTGACATATACTCACAAACAGGCCAAACGTGGGGGTAACAAGGCTAGAAAGAGGCTACTTTCTCACAGTGGGGACAGGAGGGGTTCTGAGGGACAGGAGGGGTTCTGAGGGACAGGAGGAGGAGGGGGCAGGATGGGTTCTGAGGGACAGGAGGAGGTCGGGGCAGGAGGGGTTCTGAGGGACAGGTGGAGGTGGGGACAGGTGGGGTTCTGAGGGACAGGAAGAGGGGGGACAGGAGGGGTTCTCAGGGAGAAGAGGAGGTAGGGACAGGAGGAGGTGGGTGTAGGAGGCTGGCCTGGCTTTTAGTGGGTACCTTCTGGTACTTACACCTTGTGCCAGGTCCATTTATCCCTTATTAGTAGATTAGTAGTGTTCTAGCAGCTTAGGCTGATAGAGGTAGCTATAGCAGAGCAGCTTAGGCTCAACTAGGAGACATGCAAAGCTCCTACTATACCACTTATATCACATAGCACTATATCATAAAAAACACAACACTCAGAGTTACTAAAAATAAAGGTACTTTATTTTAGTGACAATGTGCCAAAAATATCTCAGAGGATATACTCCCTTAGTAGGTAAGTAATATACACAAAATATACATACAAACCAAAATCAGGTAAGTAAACAGTTAGACAAATAGTGCAAACACTATAGAACACAATAGGATGCAATAGGCCTAGGGGCAACACAAACCATACAGTATAGTCCAAAAGTGGAATGCGAACCACGAATGGACCCCAGACCTGGTGTAGTGTGTAGAGGGTCGCTGGTAGTGTAAGAAAACACTAAGGGTGTCCAAGATACCCCACCCCAAGACCCTGAAAAGTAGGAGTAAAGTTACCCTACTACCCCAGAAAGACAGTAAAGTCGAGATAGGGGATTCTGCAAAGAGAACAACTGACTGCAAAGCACTGAAGATGGATTCCTGGACCTGAGGACCTGCAAAGAAAGGGAACCAAGTCCAAGAGTCACGAAAGTGTCCAGGTGGGGCAGGAGCCCACTAAACCCCGGATGAAGGTTCAAAAGTGTTGCCTCCGGGTGGAAGAAGCCAAAGATTCTGCAACAACGGAAGGTGCCCCTAATGGAGTCCCCGCACTCACAAAGTCCGGGGAAATTGCCCTGAACAATGTGGGGGCACCTTGGCTAGTGCCACGGTGCCCTCACACTTAGTAACTTTGCACCTAACCTTCACTAAGTGAGGGTTAGACACATAGGTGACTTATAAGTTACTTAAGTGCAGTGTAAAATGGCTGTGAAATAACGTGGACGTTATTTCACTCAGGCTGCAGTGGCAGTCCTGTGTAAGAATTGTCTGAGCTCTCTATGGGTGGCAAAAGAAATGCTGCAGCCCATAGGGATCTCCTGGAACCCCAATACCCTGGGTACCTAGGTGCCATATACTAGGGAATTATAAGGGTGTTCCAGTGTGCCAATCAGAATTGGTGAAAATGGTCATTAGCCTGCAGTGACAATTGTAAAAGCAGAGAGAGCATAAACACTGAGGTCCTGGTTAGCAGAGCCTCAGTGATACAGTTAGGCACCACACAGGGAACACATATAGGCCACAAACTATGAGCACTGGGGTCCTGGCTAGCAGGATCCCAGTAACACAGGCAAAAGCAAACTGACACACAAGTAAAAATGGGGGCAACATGCCAGGCAAGATGGTACTTTCCGACACAACCCCCCCCCCCCAAACGAGGGCCAATAAGGCTGACCTTGCCCAGATGAGTCTTCATTGTCTACGTGGAAATATCTGGAGAGTCTATCTGCATTGGAGAGGGTACTCCCAGGTGTATGTTCCACTGTATAGTCCATTCCCTGTAGGGAGATGGACCACCTCAACAATTTAGGGTTTTCACCTTTCATTTGTTTTAGCCAAAGTAAAGGTTTGTGGTCTGTCTGAACAATAAAGTGAGTACCAATCAGGTATGGTCTCAACTTTTTCAGTGCCCAGACCACAGCAAAGGCCTCCCTCTCTATGGCAGACCAACGATTTCTCTAGGGGTCAACCTCCTGCTGATAAAAGCAACAGGTTGATCCTGGCCCTCAATATTAAGCTGTGATACCCAATCCCCCAATTCAGAAGCATCACAGGCTTTTTAGGACAGGTGCAGAGCACATGGCGTGTTTGAGCTCATCATAAGCTTTTTGACAGCTAGCTGTCCACAATACCTTTTTAGGCATCTTTTTACTAGTGAGGTCATTAAGAGGAGCTGCAATGGAGCCATAGTCCTTAATGGACCTCCTATAGTACCCAGTGAGGCCTAAGAAGGCTCTCACCTGGGTCTGAGTTGTAGGGGGAGCCCATTCCATAATGGTCGGGATCTTCCCCTGCAGTGGTGCAATCTGTTCCCCACCTACCAGGTGATCCAGATAAACCACTTTCCCCTGCCCTATCTGGCACTTTGAAGCCTTGATAGTGAGGCCTGCCTTTTGCAGGGCCTCTAAAACTTTCTACAGGTGGGCCAGGTGCTCATCCCAACTGGAGCTAAAGACAGCTATATCATCTAGATATGCTGCACTAAAGGCTTCCAGCCCTTGCAGGACTGTATTCACCAACCTCTGAAAAGTGGCAGGTGCATTTTTCAGACCAAAGCACATCACAGTGAACTGGTAGTGCCCTCTGTAGGAAAGTACCATCTTGCCTGGCATGTTACCCCCATATTTCACTGTACATATGTTGTTTTAGTTGTAAGTGTCACTGGGACCCTGCCAGCCAGGGCCCCAGTGCTCATAAGTGTGCCCTGTATGTGTTACCTGTGTGATGACTAACTGTCTCACTGAGGCTCTGCTAACCAGAACCTCGGTGGTTATGCTCTCTCATTTCTTTCCAAATTGTCACTAACAGGCTAGTGACCAATTTCACCAATTTACATTAGCATACTGGAACACCCTTATAATCCCCTAGTATATGGTACTGAGGTACCCAGGGTATTGGGGTTCCAGGAGATCCCTATGGGCTGCAGCATTTCTTTTGCCACCCATAGGGACCTCTGACAATTCTTACACAGGCCTGCCACTGCAGCCTGAGTGAAATAACGTCCACGTTATTTCACAGCCATTTACCACTGCACTTAAGTAACTTATAAGTCACCTATATGTCTAACCTTTACCTAGTAAAGGTTGGGTGCTAAGTTACTTAGTGTGTGGGCACCCTGGCACTAGCCAAGGTGCCCCCACATTGTTCAGGGCAAATTCCCCGGACTTTGTGAGTGCGGGGACACCATTACACGCGTGCACTATACATAGGTCACTACCTATGTATAGCTTCACAATGGTAACTCCGAACATGGCCATGTAACATGTCTAAGATCATGGAATTGCCACCCCAATGCCACCCTGGCATTGAGGAGACAATCCCATGATCCCCCGGGTCTCTAGCACAGACCCGGGTACTGCCAAACTGCCTTTCCCGGGGTTTCACTGCAGCTGCTGCTGCTGCCAACCCCTCAGACAGGTTTCTGCCCTCCTGGGGTCCGGCCAGGCTTGGCCCAGGAAGGCAGAATAAAGGACTTCCTCAGAGAGAGGGTGTTACACCCTCTCCCTTTGGAAAAAGGTGTCAGGGCTGGGGAGGAGTAGCCTCCCCCAGCCTCTGGAAATACTTTGATGGGCACAGATGGTGCCCATCTCTGCATAAGCCAGTCTACACCGGTTCAGGGATCCCCCAGCCCTGCTGTGGCGCGAAACTGGACAAAGGAAAGGGGAGTGACCACTCCCCTGACCTGCACCTCCCCTGGGAAGTGCCCAGAGCTTCTCCAGCGTGCTCCAGACCTCTGCCATCTTGGAAACAGAGGTGCTGCTGGCACACTGGACTGCTCTGAGTGGCCAGGGCCAGCAGGTGGCGTCAGAGACTCCTTCTGATAGGATCTTACCTGTGTTGCTAGCCTATCCTCCTTCCTAGGTAGCCAAACCTCCTTTTCTGAGTATTTAGGGTCTCTGCTTTGGGGAATTCTTTAGATAACGAATGCAAGAGCTCATCAGAGTTCCTCTGCATCTCTCTCTTCACCTTCTGCCAAGGAATAGACTGCTGACCGCGCTGGAAGCCTGCAAAACCGCAACAAATTAGCAAAGACGACTACTGCAACCTTGTATCGCTGATCCTGCCGCCTTCTCGACTGTTTTCCTGGTGGTGCATGCTGTGGGGGTAGTCTGTAATAGCAATAGAAAACAGTGCAAGCAATGTATAGTCACAGTAGATTGCAATGGGAGCACATAGGTATAGGGGCAACACAAACCATACACTCTAGAAGTGGAATGCGAACCACGAATGGACCCCAAACCTATGTGAGCTTGTAGAGGGTCGCTGGGACTGTAAGAAAACAGTGAGGGTTAGAAAAATAGCCCACCCCAAGACCCTGAAAAGTGGGTGCAAAGTGCACCTAAGTTCCCCAGAGAGCACAGAAGTCGTGATAGGGGAATTCTGCAAGGAAGACCAACACCAGCAATGCAACAAAAATGGATTTCCAGACGAGAGTACCTGTGCAACAAGGGGACCAAGTCCAAGAGTCACACTCAAGTCGTGAGTGGGCAGATGCCCAAGAAATGCCAGCTGAGGGTGCAAAGAAGCTGCCACCGGATGGTAGAAGCTGTGGATTCTGCAAGAACGAAGAGGACTAGAAACTTCCCCTTTGGAGGATGGATGTCCAACGTCGTGAAGAAGCTTGCAGAGGTGTTCCAACGCAGAAAGACCACACACAAGCCTTGCTAGCTGCAAGGGTCGCGGTCAAGGTTTTTGGATGCTGCTGTGGCGCAGGAGAGACCAGGATGTCACCAATTGCGTGAGGAGACAGAGGGGGCGCCCAGCAAGTCAAGGAGCCCACTCAGAAGCAGGCAGCACCCGCAGAAGTGCCGGAACAGGCACTACGAAGAAGAGTGAACCGGAGCTCACCCGAAGTCACAAAAGAAGGTCCCACGACGCCGGAGGACAACTCAGGAGGTCGTGCACTGCAGGTTAGAGTGTTGGGGACCCAGGCTTGGCTGTGCACAAAGGAAATCCTGGAAGAGTACACAGGAGCCGGAGCAGCTGCAAATCACGCGGTACCCAGCAATGCAGTCTAGCGTGGGGAGGCAAGGACTTACCTCCACCAAACTTGGACTGAAGAGTCACTGGACTGTGGGAGTCACTTGGACAGAGTTGCTGAGTTCCAGGGACCACGCTCGTCGTGCTGAGAGGGGACCCAGAGGACCGGTGATGCAGTCTTTTGGTGCCTGCGGTTGCAGGGGGAAGATTCCGTCAACCCACTGGAGATTTCTTCGGAGCTTCTAGTGCAGAGAGGAGGCAGACTACCCCCACAGCATGCACCACCAGGAAAACAGTCGAGAAGGCGGCAGGATCAGCGATACAAGGTTGCAGTAGTCGTCTTTACTACTTTGTTGCGGTTTTGCAGGCTTCCAGCGCGGTCAGCAGTCGATTCCTTGGCAGAAGGTGAAGAGAGAGATGCAGAGGAACTCTGATGAGCTCTTGCATTCGTTATCTAAAGAATTCCCCAAAGCAGAGACCCTAAATAGCCAGAAAAGGAGGTTTGGCTACCTAGGAAGGAGGATAGGCTAGTAACACAGGTAAGAGCCTATCAGAAGGAGTCTCTGACGTCACCTGCTGGCCCTGGCCACTCAGAGCAGTCCAGTGTGCCAGCAGCACCTCTGTTTCCAAGATGGCAGAGGTCTGGAGCACACTGGAGAAGCCCTGGGCACCTCCCAGGGGAGGTACAGGTCAGGGGAGTGGTCACTCCCCTTTCCTTTGTCCAGTTTCACGCCAGAGCAGGGCTGGGGGATCCCTGAATCGGTGTAGACTGGCTTATGCAGAGATGGGCACCATCTGTGCCCATCAAAGTATTTCCAGAGGCTGGGGGAGGCTACTCCTCCCCATCCCTGACACCTTTTTCCAAAGGGAGAGGGTGTAACACCCTCTCTCTGAGGAAGTCCTTTATTCTGCCTTCCTGGGCCAAGCCTGGCTGGACCCCAGGAGGGCAGAAACCTGTCTGAGGGGTTGGCAGCAGCAGCAGCTGCAGTGAAACCCCGGGAAAGGCAGTTTGGCAGTACCCGGGTCTGTGCTAGAGACCAGGGGGATCATGGGATTGTCTCCCCAATGCCAGGGTGGCATTGGGGTGGCAATTCCATGATCTTAGACATGCTACATGGCCATTTTCGGAGTTACCATTGTGAAGCTATACATAGGTAGTGACCTATGTATAGTGCACGCATGTAATGGTGTCCCCGCACTCACAAAGTCCGGGGAATTTGCCCTGAACAATGTGGGGGCACCTTGGCTAGTGCCAGGGTGCCCACACACTAAGGGGGTCATTCCGACCCTGGCGGTAAATACCGCCAGGGCCGGGGACCGCGGGAGCACCGCCAAAAGGCTGGCGGTGCTCCCTTGGGCATTCTGACCGCGGCGGTTCGGCTGCGGTCAGAACAGGAAAACCGGCGGTCTCCCGCCGGTTTTCCGCTGCCCTGGGAATCCCCCATGGCGGCGCAGCTTGCTGCGCCGCCATGGGGGATTCCGACCCCCTCACCGCCATCCTGTTCCTGGCGGTTCCGCCCGCCAGAAACAGGATGGCGGTGAGGGGTGTCGTGGGGCCACTGGGGGCCCCTGCAGTGCCCATGCCAATGGCATGGGCACTGCAGGGGCCCCCGTAAGAGGGCCCCACTTTGTATTTCAGTGTCTGCATTGCAGACACTGAAATACGCGACGGGTGCCACTGCACCCGTCGCACATCCTCCACTCCGCCGGCTCCATTCGGAGCCGGCATCCTCATGGAGGGCTGTTTCCCACTGGGCTGGCGGGCGGCCTTTTGGCGGTCGCCCGCCAGCCCAGTGGGAAACCCAGAATGACCGCCGCGGTCTTTTGACCGCGGTACGGTCTTCTGGCGGTTCCCTCCAGGCGGGCGGCTCCCGCCGCCCGCCGGGGTCAGAATGACCTCCTAAGTAACTTAGCACCCAACCTTTACCAGGTAAAGGTTAGACATATAGGTGACTTATAAGTTACTGAAGTGCAGTGGTAAATGGCTGTGAAATAACGTGGACGTTATTTCACTCAGGCTGCAGTGGCAGGCCTGTGTAAGAATTGTCAGAGCTCCCTAAGGGTGGCAAAAGAAATGCTGCAGCCCATAGGGATCTCCTGGAACCCCAATACCCTGGGTACCTCAGTACCATATACTAGGGGATTATAAGGGTGTTCCAGTATGCCAATGTAAATTGGTGAAATTGGTCACTAGCCTGTTAGTGACAATTTGGAAAGAAATGAGAGAGCATAACCACTGAGGTTCTGGTTAGCAGAGCCTCAGTGAGACAGTTAGTCATCACACAGGTAACACATACAGGGCACACTTATGAGCACTGGGGCCCTGGCTGGCAGGGTCCCAGTGACACATACAACTAAAACAACATATATACAGTGAAATATGGGGGTAACATGCCAGGCAAGTTTGTACTTTCCTACACAACCCCCCCCCAAAAACGAAGGACAATAAGACTAGCCATGACCTGATGAGTCTTCATTGTCTAAGTGGAAATATCTGGAGAGTCCATCTGCATTGGAGTGGGTACTCCCAGGTCTATGTTCCACTGTATAGTCCATTCCCTGTAGAGATATGGACCACCTCAACAATTTAGGGTTTTCACCTTTCATTTGTTTTAGCCAAAGTAGAGGTTTGTGGTCTGTCTGAACAATGAAGTGAGTGCCAAACAGGTATGACCTCAACTTCTTCAGTGTCCAGACCACAGCAAAGGCCTCCATCTCTATGGCAGACCAACTCTTTTCTCTAGGGGTCAACCTCCTGCTGATAAAAGCAACAGATTGATCCTGGCCCTCAGAATTAAGTTGTGATAAGACTGCCCCTACCCCTAATTCAGATGCATCAGTTTGGACAATGATTTTTTTGGAGTAACAGGGGCTTTTTAGGACAGGTGCAGAGCACATGGCCTGTTTCAGCTCCTCAAAAGCTTTCTGACAGCTAGCTGTCCACAATACCTTTTTAGGCATCTTCTTTGAAGTGAGGTCATTAAGAGGGGCTGCTATGGAGCCATAGTTCTTTATGAACCTCCTGTAATACCCAGTGAGGCCTAAGAAGGCTCTCACCTGGGTCTGAGTTGTAGGGGGAACCCAATCTATAATAGTTTGGATTCCCCCCTGAAGTGGTGCAATCTGTTCTCCACCTACAAGGTGTCCCAGATAAACCACTTTCCCCTGCCCTATCTGGCACTTTGAAGCCTTGATAGTGAGGCCTGCCTTCTGCAGGGCCTCCAAAACTTTCCATAGGTGGACCAGGTGATCATCCCAGGTAGAGCTAAAGACAGCTATATCATCTAGATATGCTGCACTAAAAGCTTCTAACCCTTGCAGGACTGTATTCACCAACCTCTGAAAAGTAGCAGGTGCTATTTTCAACCCAAAAGGCATTACTGTGAATTGGTAGTGCCCTCCAATGGTTGAAAATGCAGTTTTTGCTTTAGCATCCTCTGATAACTTGATCTGCCAATACCCTGCAGTCAAATCAAAGGTTCTTAGATACTTGGCAGATGCCAGTGTATCTATTAGCTCATCTGCCCTGGGTATAGGGTGAGCATCAGTTTTAGTTACCTGGGTGAGACCTCTGTAATCTACCCAAAACCTCATTTCCTTCTGTCTCCAGTATTGAGTGTGTGCTCACACCAAGTAGTGGTAGCTGGTATCAGTGAGAAGAGTTCAGAAAACTGACAAGAGATTTACACAGTTGTCTTTCTGCTCAGCAGTAAGGCAATCTGCAAGTGTTACTCCCTCCACCAAGCCATTAGCTTCAGTGATGGAGAAGAGGTCAGGGAGAGGGTCACTCTCTTCTTCCTGTCCCTCATCAGTTGCCATGAGCAGGGTGAGATCAGCCCTGTCATAGTAGGGTTTTAGGCGGTTGACATGGAACACCCTAAGGGGACTCCTGGCAGTGCCCAGATCTACCAAGTAGGTAACCTCACCCTTTTTCTCAACAATTAGATTGGGTCCACTCCATTTGTCCTGGAGTGCTCTTGGGGCCACAGGCTCCAATACCCACACCTTCTGTCCTGGGTGGTACTGGGTCAGAACAGCCTTCTGGTCATGCCATTGCTTTTGCAGCTCCATTGCTGGCCTGAAGGTTTTTACTGGCCTTTTTCATGTACTCAGCCATTCCTGATCTTAGGCCAAGTACATAGTCCACAATGTCCTGTTTATGAGCTTTTAAAGGTTGTTCCCAACCCTCCTTAACAAGTGCAAGGGGACCTCTCACAGGGTGCCCAAAGAGGAGTTCAAAGGGGCTAAAGTCCACTCCTTTTTGGGGTACCTCCCTGTAAGCAAAAAGGAGGCATGGCAACAGGACATCCCATCTGTTTCTGAGTTATTCAGTGAGTCCCGTTATCATACCTTTAAGTGTTTTATTAAACCTCTCAACCAGACCATTTGTTTGTGGATGATAAGGAGTAATGAACTTGTATGTTACACCACACTCCTTCCACATAGCTTTGAGGTATGCAGACATGAAGTTACTACCTCTCTCTGACACCCCTTCCTTAGGGAAGCCCACTCTGGAAAAGATTCCCAGGAGGGCCTTTGCCGCTGCAGGAGCTGTAGTGGTCCATAAGGGAATTGCTTCAGGATACCTAGTGGCATGGTCCCCTACCACAAGGATAAAGCTATTGCCTGGAGCTGTTGGAGGGTCAAGGGGGCCAACAATGTCAACCCCTACCCTCTCAAACGACACCCCAACCACAGGAAGTGGAATTAAGGGGGCCTTTAGAGTGCCACCACTCTTGCCACTGGCTTGGCAGGTCACACAAGAGCGACAAAACTCTTTAGTGTCCTCTGACATATGAGGCCAGTGAAACAATGGAACAAGCCTGTCCCAAGTTTTGCTCTGACCCAAATGCCCAGCCAAAGGAATGTCATGTGCCAAGGTAAGAAGAAACTCTCTGTATTGCAAAGGGATGACCAATCTCCTAGCAGCTCCAGGTTTAGGGTCCATTGACTCAGTATGAAAGAGGTTGTCTTCCCAATACACCTAATGGCTATCACTGACATCCCCATTCTGCTGTTTAAGAGCTTGCTGTCTCCAACCCTCTAGTGTGGGTCAGGTCTGCTGTGCCACACTCAGATCTTCCCTAGCAGCCCCCCCCGCACCCAAAAGCTCAGCAGTGTCTGCTGCCAGATCATCTGGTGTAGGTTCTGCACAGGGAGAGGATTCCTGTTCCTCAAAAGGGGAATCTTCTGGAGAGGAAAGGATAGTGGGCAAGGATTTACCCTTACTACCCCTAGCTTTTGGGAGCACTTGGTCTATTGTTCCAGGATCCAAGTTTCCCTGTCCTTTTTGCTTCTTGACCTGAGCCCTTGTCAAAGCAAAAATATGCCCAGGAATGCCCAGCATTCCTGCATGAGCCTCCAACTTCACTTCAGCCCAAGCTGATGTCTCCAAATCATTGCCTAGTAAGCAATCTACAGGTAATTCAGTGGCTACCACAACTTTCTTTGGACCAGTAACCCCCCGTTGAGATTCACAACAGCCATGGGGTAGCTAAGTGTGTTATTGTGAGCATCAGTCACTTGGTACCGCTGACCAAGTAGGTGTTGATCAGGGTGAATCAGTTTCTCTATAACCATAGTTACACTGGCTCCTGTGTCCCTGTTGGCCTCAACCTCAACACCATTGATTCAGGGAAGTTGCTTGTACTTACCCATATTAAGGGGACAAGCAACCAAGGTGGCAAAGTCTAGGCCACCATCAGAGACTAAAACAGCCTCTGTGGTCTCCCTAACAAGATCAACCCCAACTACATTGCCAATAGTGAGCCCAGCTGCACCCTTGGATTGGCTATTTGTAGTAGACTTCCCACCACCACTGCTATTACTAGGGGCACTAGAGGTTGCAGTTGGGGTTATGGTAGTGGGAGCCTTGGTGTTTTTCTTTAGACAAGTGGCATCACTTGCCCAAGGCCTTTTACTTTACATAGAAAACACCATGGCTTTTTCTGATTGTGAGAAGAGGATTTGGACCCACCACCCCCAGAAGATTTTTGTGGGCCTGATGAAGACTCAGAATTATTTTTATCCTTGTCCCCACCCTTGTTAGAAGACTTACCATCCTTCTTCTTGCCATCCTTGTCACCCCTTGTATGAACTTTTCTGTTCACTCTTGTTCTGACCCATTTGTCTGCCTTCTTTCCCAATTCTTGGGGAGAGGTCAGATCTGAGTCTACCAAGTACTGGTGCAGCAAGTCAGATACAGTTATTCAGAATATGCTCTCTCAGAATAAGATTATACAGGCTTTCATAGTCAGCCACCTTACTGCCATGTAACCAACCCTCCAAGGCCTTCACTGAACAGTCTACAAAGTCTGTCCAGTCTTGAGAGGACTCTTTTCTGGTGCCTCTGAACTTAATCCTGTATTGTTCAGTGGTTAAGCCAAATCCATCCAAGAGTGCATCTTTCAAAACTTTGTAGTTATTAGCATCACTTTCTCTGACAGTAAGGGCCTATCCCTACCCTTACCAGTGAATGATAGCCACAAGATAGCAGCCCACTGCCTTTGAGGGACCAACTGTACCATACAGGACCTCTCAAGTGCAGCAAACCACTTGTTAATGTCATCCCCCTCCTTGTAAGGGGGGACTATCTTATGCAGGTTTCTGGAATCTTGCTCTCTAACAGGATTGCTATCACAAACACTGCTGCTGCCACTATGGGGAACTAACCCCAACCTCTGCCTTTCCCTTTCGACATCCAGAGATTCCCTGTCTAAGGCCAGCTAGTGCTGTTTAAGCTTCAGCCTGGCCTCTTCCAACCTCAGCTTTCTGAATTCCCTTTCCATTAAGTTATCCTCAGGGTGGAAGGCTTGGGAACTGTGAGACACAGAAGAAATGTGGGAATTGGCAGAGTTGGGCCTGTCCCTGACTGACTGGACTCTAGTAACCTGGCCTTTAGGAGTGAAAGGTGCCCTACTAATGTGTGACCCCCTCCCACTACCAGTGTCACTAGGTGGCCTGTTAGCTGGCAGGTCCTTGGAAGAACCTTCCCCAGCATCCTCAGGGGACTCCTCTGAGTCTGACTGGGTACCCCCCTGCTCTACCTCCTGATCCTGGGATGGCCAGACTGGTTCTGGTCACTTTCTAGGAGAAGGCTAAGGAGAAGATGTTTTGTAGGATTCTTACCAAGCTAAACCTCTTTCAATGGAGAGACCCCTCAAACTTTTAAAGTTTAGATTCCCATATGTTGCCTGGACAACTGTGGGAGTAAGGTCTACTGCAGACATGATTGAAAAGGTTTAGGATAGAGAGAGAAAAAAGTTTTGGAACTTTTGAAAGAAAAGAGAAAACTTTTTCAAACGTTTGAAAACTTTTAAAGGTTTTCAGAAACTTTTCAGAAAGCTTATAGAATGTTTTAGAGAAGGAAACTTAAACTGTTTAGGTTAGTGTGTATATTCTGAAGTATTAGGTACATGTTTTTCTTATGAAAAGCACCAATGACAAAGTGGTAAAGCAGTTACAAGTACTTATCCCACCGCTGCACCACCAATGTAGGAGGCTGGCCTGGTTTATAGTGGGTACCTTCTGGTACTTACACCTTGTGCCAGGTCCATTTATCCCTTATTAGTAGATTAGTAGTGTTCTAGCAGCTTAGGCTGATAGAGGTAGCTATAGCAGAGCAGCTTAGGCTGAACTAGGAGACATGCAAAGCTCCTACTATACCACTTATATCATATAGCACTATATCACAAGAAAACACAATAATGCCCAATACTGGACTGTGCTGTGCACGAAGGACATCTTGCAAAAGTGCACAGAAGCCCTAGCAGCTGCAGATCACGCAGTACACAGGATTACTGTCTGGTGTGGGGAGGCAAGGACTTACCTCCACCAAATTTGGACAGAAGGACAACTGGACTGTCGGGGTCACTTGTGAAGAGAAACCCACAGGAGAGACCCTAAATAGCCCTCAGAGGGGGGCGTGGCCTGACCGCCGGGCAAGATGGCCGTCACTGTGTGAGGCTCTGCCCGGCCCGGGGCCGTTTATCCGTTTATTGCCACGGTTGACGGTGCAGGCGGGTGCCAGCCGGGCGCGCTTTATTAGGAGGCGCCCCTGGGCCGTTTTTGGCGGTTCGGGAGTGGCGTGAAGACCAGAGCAGCAGCTGCGAGGAGACGCGGGCGGGCCCACTCTCGGCCGCGCCCGCGTGTTTGGAACGGAACGAGGAGCGAGCGAGCGGAGGCGGTGCCTGCGCCGGCTGCTGAAGGATAAGGCCGGGCGTGGTGCTGAGAGAAGCACAGAGCGGGCGGGCGGACCTGGGGGCCCGCGGCCGCTCTCGGGGGTGTGTGACCGCGAGCGGAGTGGCGCCTGGGAGCCACTCGGCGACGTGGTCGTGTTGCAGCCCTACGGAACGCTCGGATTTGGTGGCGCTGTAGTGGAGGAGCCACTGACGGTGCTCGTGGCTCTGTTGCGGCCCGGAGGCTTTAAACGGGCGAGGAAGTGACCCGATTGCGGTCAGGCCGGAGAGGTGAGCTCTCGCATGGGGCCTTTGGAGCCCGCGGCTGCTTAAGCTTTGGACATTGTGAAGAGTTGCTCGAAGGCCTGGGCGGGCCCCCTGGGCCGATAAGTCGAGGGCATAAAGCTTGACCTGATGGAGGGCGGTGAAGCAGAGATTGTAGCGGCCCGTGGAGAGTAAACAGGAGGCGAGGATCCGGCCGGGCAGCGTAGGCCGATCGGGCCTGTGAGGGCAGGCTGGTGTTCTGGGGTCCCGCTAGTTGATGACCCCTGTAGCTGCTGCGGGGGCCCATGGTGAGTGTTGTGCTATCTGGAGGAGTTTTTTGGTGCCTGGGCTTCCCTTGGATTAGCTCTACATACCTGAGTCTGGTCGGAGGTGTTGAAGCAGTGTGGAACGATGGGTAAGGCTGATCAGCGCCAGGCCAAACTTACCTTTGAAGGAGGGAAAAAAAAGAGCGCTGCTGCTGGCTCCCAGCCCTGTGAGGAGCCGAGCGGAGAGGACAGCTCTGAGGCATCGGTGAAGTCCATGTTCTTGGACCTTAAGGCCAGCCTGGCTGTCATTGACGCTAAGTTGGATCATGTAACCGAACAGCTTGATCGAATTAGGGCGCGTGTAGACGATCACGACTCCAGATTTGAGGCTTTGGAGACACGCACATCTGAGATAGAAGATGCACGCCAGGGTGACAGAGATCAGATGGCTCGTATGGATCGAATACTTGAGGTCATACGTAACAAGAACGAGGACTTGGAATCAAGATCTCGCCTCAATAACATACAAATTGTGGGGCTGCCGGAGGCGACCGACATGGGTCGAATGGAAGACTTTATAGAGCAGATGTTATCTGATTTGTTTGCTGGCGAGCTCTCTCGGTTGCTGGTGGTAGAGAGGGCTCACAGATCCTTGGGACCCCGTCCTCCTCCGGGGACTCCCCCACGCCCAATTATTGCGCGTCTATTGAACTACCGTGATCGCAACACTGTACTCCGTCTGGCACGGGAGAGACGCCCGTTACTCCATAAGAACTCCGAATTTTTTTTTTCCCAGACTACACTCTTGCCGTGCAGTCCCAGAGGCGAGCCTTTCTGCCGGTTAAGCGTCTGTTGTCCCAAGCGGGAGTAAACTTTGCTTTGCTATACCCTGCTAAGTTAAGGGTGCGCCATGAGGGCAAGATGATCTACTTCACAGACCTGAAACAGGCGACCAAGTTCGCCCGGCAGCTACCTAAGAGGCGGGAGCCCGTAGAACGCAGAGGACATGGCGACGACGATGCTGCCCTAAGTGACAATGACTAATATGCTCTGGTCGACTGGACACTCATTGCTGGAACTGCTTGAGCGCGCTGGCTGCTCCCTGCCTGGTTCTCGTCGGTTCAGTGACTTGTAGTTGGCCCACGGGCCCCTCTCTTCCGGTGTTACCTGAGCGGAGAGGTAACTGGCTGGTCATAGCCCCTGGGCTGAGTCCTGTCAATCTCTGTTCGTGTTCTTGGGGAGGGTTTTGGGGCCAAGATGGGTGGGATACTGGTTGGGTCCATTTGGGGGACCTGTGTGGGTGGGGGGTGGGTGATCTCTTGCATGTTTGTGGGGTACTGTTTTCCTTTCTCTGTATGGATGCATTATTTGCTCCTTTGTTAAATACAAGGCAGGTGGTGGCTGGTCTTCGAATGCACTTCTGGCTGATTGTCGATGGGGCCGAGGGGTGAGGAAGTGTCTGTGATCAAATGTTTGACTTGGAATGTGCGAGGGCTTAACAATGGTAGGAAAGCTCGACTTGTGGCTGCTTATGTTAAGAGACATGCAATTGATGTGTGTATGCTGCAGGAGACGCACTTGGTGAAGTCCACAATATGCAGACTAAAATCTGGATGGGTGGGTGAGATACATTGCTCCACATATTCGAGTTACTCCCGTGGAGTTGCTGTCCTAATTCGTAAGGGTCTACAGTGGCGCACAAAAGAGGTTCTGGTGGACCCAAATGGCAGATACGTACTGATGAGTGGTGTGCTCCTGGACAAAGCGTGCCGCCTGGTTGCTGTGTACGGGCCGAATGTTGATGATCCAGGTTTCTTTTTGGAGCTGTGGCGCTTGATAGAGTCGCTAGGTCCGGGTGCGGTGATATGGGGGGGAGATTTTAATGTCGTCTTAGACGCCAAGTTGGATAGAGAGAGCCTGGCCAGAATGCAGCATGTTGCGGCAGCTAGGGCGTTAGAGGCGGTGATGCGTGATGGTGCGCTGGTTGACCTGTGGAGGCGACGACACGGGGAGGCGAGAGAGGGTACATGTTTAAATTATGTGCATGGTAGCTGGTCTCGTATTGACCGCTGGCTGGGCTCCAGGGATACGTTGGAATGGACTAGAGCGATTGACCATCTCCCCCGCACGCTGTCAGATCATTCACCGGTGTGTTTGGAATTAGAGATACCGACTGAATTTGGTAGATCGGCTATGTGGCGACTGCCTAGGGGGGCGCTTCGAGATGCGGCCTTCCGCGAGGAATTGCGGGAGGCGATCAGACTGTATTTTGTAGAGAATCAGGGATCGGTGAGGTCTCCAGGAACTATTTGTGAGGCATTCAAAGTCGTTATCAGAGGGGTATGTCTCTCGAAACAATATGGTATAGTTAAAACATTGAGCCGCGAGATGGCTGAAATTGAGGCACGGATCGCTGAGTTGGAAAGACGACTGGAGTCTCACTGGTCCAACGAAACTCTTGCTGAGATTCGTCGAGAAATATCACTGTATGAAGAGGCCTCTCTCAGGGAAATTTGTTTCCTCGGGAGGGAGGTTCGAGCTCGCCAATATGGGGAAGGTGAAAGGGCAGGACGCACGTTAGCAGCATTGCTTCGCAAACCTTGGGCCGGTGACTATGTCTCCGAGATCGTGGATAGTGGGGGGAGGTGTGTGTCGGGATCAGGTGGAGTTATGCAGGTGTTCACCGAGTTCTATGCGGGGCTTTATGCGGCTCCGGCGGACGCTAGCGGGACTGATGCACAAGGGCCCTTTGAGGATATTGCGTTAATATGGTTTGATGAAGTGCACCGGAAATACCTAGACGAACCATTCTCAGTGGAGGAGGTGGCTGCGGCTATCCGTAGCATGCCCTGAGAGAAGTCTCCTGGTGTGGACGGCCTAACCTCCACGTTCTATAAAGAATATGTAGATATTTTAGCCCCTCGACTATTGGAGGTATATGCAGAAGCCCTAGAGACTGGGTCGCTTCCGGCCTCGCTTAGGGAGGCTCTAATAGTGACGATCCTGAAGCCTGGCAAGGATCCGACTCGATGCGACTCGTACCGACCGCTGTCCATGATAAACATTGATAACAAAATCCTTGCAAAAATGATTGCGGTGAGATTGCAGCTTCTCCTCCCTAGCTTGGTGCTTCCAGATCAGTCGGGTTTTGTCCCGGGAAGATCTACGGACCACAATTTACGCACCTTCTTTGCGGTGGCGGGCACACTGGTAGAGGATGATAATGCAGCAGCTGTTTTTCTGGACGCAGCTAAAGCGTTTGATTCCTTGACATGGGACTATATGTTCGCCTTGCTGGGACGGGTGGGACTTAGCGCGCGCTTCCTCCGTTGGATTAAATTGCTGTATATGATGCCCACGGCCAGATTGCGCCTTAATGGGAACGTGTCTCCCCCTTCCCCTGTTGCGCGTGGCACGCGCCAGGGATGCCCGCTGTCCCCTCTCCTTTTTGCTGCGGCGATGGAGCCTCTGGCGGCTCGGCTCCACCAGAAATATAACGATAGAGGTCTACAATTTCGGCAGCGACCAATTTTGATATCTCTGTACGCTGACAATATTGCATTATGTGTACGGAATCCTGACCAAAACCTGGATACATTGCTAGATGAGATTGTGCGTTTTGGTACCTTTTCTGGTATCACTATTAATTGGTCTAAGTCCGTGGTGCTGCCTTTGACCCCCAAGGTGCCGCGCTATGACTCTCGATACCCCCTGGTGTGGGCGGAGGGGCCGGTGCGGTATTTGGGTATACAGCTGAGCTGTGACGTGGAGGAGTTGTGGCGTGCTAACTATGGCGCTGCTCTGGCGTGGCTGGAGGGGAAGGTAGAGACCTGGCGTGCCCTCCCGTTATCATTGATAGGTAGGATTGCTATTGCAAAGATGGTGGTTCTGCCGAAGTTTTTGTATTTATTTGTGAATCTTCCTCTTCCGCTCCCGAGAGACTACCTAAGACGTCTGCGCTCGGCTCTGATATGCCTGGTGTGGGCGGGCCGGCGCGCGCGCATTTCCTGGGAGAGGCTGACGCTGCCGTTCGAGCTGGGAGGGCTTGCTGCGCCAGATATGGAGCTATATTATCTATGCGCCCAGGCACATTTTGCGTATTATTGGCTGAATCCTATCCGTTACCTGCCACACCTGGCGCCCGAAAGCGACTCTGTGTGGCCAGATGACCTGGCGAGGGCATTTGGTGGACGTATTCCATCCCGGGTGCGGGGGATCGATCCGGTGGCATGTACGCTGGGGGCGTGGGGCATATTGATGCGGCGGTCCGGGGTTGCGGTGCCATTCGCTCCTTCTTTGCCGGTCATGGCGATAGCCAATGGACAGTTGTACCGTGACAGTGGAGTACGTGGGTTTCTCCGGGATGCTGGCCTGACTGAGATGAGAGATTGGATGGTGGATGGTCGCTTGCTTGACGTGTCCAGATACTGACTGGCCGCGAGTGCACGGTGCTTCATCGTATGTATGTGATCCGTGTTCGCTCTTTCTTGAGGAGCCGTCTGTGGAGCTCAGCTGAGGCCCCGGTGGAGTCCCATGCGCTGGAGGTCCTTTGCTGCGCGCAATCGTCTAACAGGCTGGTCACCAAACTATATAACTGCATGCAGGAGCAGAGGAGTAACTTTCGGGAGCCGTCTAGACTAGCGTGGGAAGCGGATCTGGGGGAGCCCATCTCGGAGGCTATGTGGCGTGGCTGCTGTGCGCATATGAGAGCGTTGACACCCAATTACAGATTCAGACTGTTGCATTTTAAGTTTTTGCACAGACTATATTATACTCCAGTGTGGCTCCATTCTCTGGGGTTACGTGAAGATGTGTGCTGCTTACGCTGCCGGGCTCCAGAAGCTGGCTTTTTACATTTGGCATGGGAGTGTGCGGATGTTAAGGCTTTCTGGGCGGCTGTTTTTAATGCAATCTCTGAAATGGTCGAAACAGAAATTCCTGCCACTCCTAGAACCGCGCTGCTTGGGTGCTTGGAGGATATCCGGGCAACACATAGGCGCTTGGTGGGACTACTGTTGTTGTTGGCCAAGCGTAGAGTGGCCATATGCTGGGGTGGAAAGAGAGTGCTGCGTCGTTCTGAATGGTTACGGGATGCTGCTTTTTGTCATGATCAGCTTGTGGTCTTCTGGAGTTTGATGCCTGAAGGGTCTAGACCCAAGGATATTTGGGCCCGTTAAATAATTACTTAGCGGCTCAAGACGAGTGAACGAAACAACCAAAGAAGCCCGGTCTGCATTATTGCCCCCCTCTATCTGTTGGCACCTATGCCGGAAAGGTGAATGACTGCTGATGCCTGGCTGAGCCACTTGCCTGCCTTTTTTGTTTGTATTTGTTGATGCCCCTTCTTCGGCTGCATATTGTTACTATTGCAGCACTGCCAATATAGCTGCCCCTTGTTATCTGATATGGACGCTGTACCCAAGGGTGGAAAGGAACTTAGAAGAACAAACTGGATTGAAATGATTAATGTGTAATTATTTGATTTCACCTATACTAAATGTATGCAGAGGTTATGGAGGACGGCTACTATCTGTTAAATGTGCTGCTCTGAGGGGACTGTTGTTGCATTCTTGTAAGTTGATAAAATTGATAAATAAATAAAAATTAAAATAAATAAAATAAAAAAAAATAGCCCTCAGAGGAGGATTGGTTACCTTACCAGGTAAGAGGCTATCAGGAAGGGTCTCTGACGTCACCTGCTGGCACTGGCCTCTCAGAGCTCTCCATTGTGCCCTCACACCTCTGCATTCAAGATGGCAGAGATCTGGGACACACTGGAGGAGCTCTGGGCACCACCCCTGGGGTGGTGATGGACAGGGGAGTGGTCACTCCCCTTTCCTTTGTCAAGTGTCGCACCAGAGCAGGAGCTGGGGGATCCCTGAACCGGTGTAGACTGGTTTATGCAAGGAGGGCACCATCTGTGCCCTGCATAGCATTCCTAGAGGCCAGGAGAGGCTACTCCTCTCAGGCCCTTAACACCTATTTCCAAAGGGAGAGGGTGTAACACCCTCTCTCAGAGGAAATCCTTTGTTCTGCCTTCCATGGACTGGGCTGCCCAGACCCCAGGAGGGCAGAAACCTGTCTGAGGGTTGGCAGCAGCGGTAGCTGCAGAGAAAACCCCAGAGAGCTGGTTTGGCAGTACCCGGGGTCCATGCTGGAGCCCCGGGGATGCATGGGATTGGCACCCCAATACCAGATTTGGCTTGGGGGGAATATTCCATGATCTTAGACATCTTATATGGCCATGTTCGGAGTTATCATTGTGAAGCTACATATAGGTATTGACCTATATGTAGTGCACGCGTGTAATGGTGTCCCGCACTCACAAAGTCTGGGGAAATTGCCCTGAACAATGTGGGGGCACCTTGGCTAGTGCCAGGGTGGCCTCACACTTAATAACTTTGCACCTAACCATTCACTAAGTGAGGGTTAGACATATAGGTGACTTATAAGTTACTTATGTGCAGTGGTAAATGGCTGTGAAATAACGTGGACGTTATTTCACGCAGGCTGCACTGGCAGGCCTGTGTAAGAATTGTCAGAGCTCCCTATGGGTGGCAAAAGAAATGCTGCAGCCCATAGGGATCTCCTGGAACCCCAATACCCTGGGTACCTAGGTACCATACAGTAGGGAATTATAAGGGTGTTCCAGTGTGCCAATCAGAATTGGTAAAAATGGTCACTAGCCTGCAGTGACAATTTTAAAAGCAGAGAGAGCATAAACACTGAGGTTCTGGTTAGCAGAGCCTCAGTGACACAGTAGGGCACTACACAGGGAACACATTTAGGCCACAAACTATGAGCACTGGGGTCCTGGCTAGCAGGATCCCAGTGAGACAGGCAAAAACAAACTTACATACATGTAAAAATGGGAGTAACATGCCAGGCAAGATAGTACTTTCCTACACCCTTGAGGTGTCCCTGCATGTGTATGGGGGGGTATTCTAATATCTCCCTGCCCCAGTGCACCGTTCCTACATGGTGCACACATGCAGGGCAGTGACAGCCACCCTGTCCACAGTGGGGGGGGGCGGCCGAGCCACGGCAGAGTCAGCAGAGACCCCACAGCTCTAAGAGCATGGAGCAGGGACCGGTGCAGCACTGCCCACCGACCTCTGCATGAGGCACAGAGGAGAGAAGGGCACAGGGCAGCCAAGATGAGGTATGAGGCTGAGCTCTCGGGCTCTGCAGCTTCACACACCCCTGGTGCATTACTTATTCTGATTCTATAACCACCACGCAAAGCTAGCGCCTAGTGATGTGGAGTGTCTCCAGCCTGGTCTACCCCGGGCATCTCCCAGAAGGAAGGCGACTTCAGAGAATGTGTGTTAAGAGCAGCACGACACTCAGCAAAGCCCCCAGGTGCATCCTGGGAGCACCAGGTGGTTAGACAGGATGTGATGTCCTGATCTGGTGGCGACAATACCTAGACGCGTGGTGTGTGGTGTAGAAAGTCAGCGTGTCACCGCCCCAGGGTGTATGTACACACAGGGCGCCATCTTAGTGCTCTGCCAGCTCAGAACAGGAATCTCCTTCTCATCATGGGACCACATCTCCATGCAGCACATTAATACTTATAACCTGTTGATGTCTCAGGCTGGAACGCCAATTGGTTAAACCCTGAAGATGGAAGATTAACTTATAGACAAACAGCCACCAGCAGCTTGTGCACAAAAAGGACTTAAAACTCAGACCAGCCAGGAACCTGCCCTCAAGGTTCCCTGGCTCCAAAATGAATCTTTGTGAATTTAATAAACTGTGTAAACTGTGTGTGGCCTGCAGGGCTTTTGAGGCTGCTGGGAAAACAGAGGTTTATGGAGGCCTTGCGAGTTGGGACAAGGGCGGCGGATGGGAGCGAATGGACAGGAACTCAAGAGGCTCTGATCTGGCAGTCTTTGACAAAAACAACACAGTTTGATGGGATCTGAAACCTGCAATTAATAAGCACCGAAACTGAGCAAACCTATCTCTTAATATTAGGGCTTGGCAGTCTGTCCCTCGGCCCACCCTACAGACGAGTGAAACAGGTTCCTTTTCTGCCCTTGGTGGTATGTCGCCTGTGTAGTGGTGAAGTGTCAAGTTCACCACAGTACCCATCTGGACCCCTGACAACACTGTGTGTAAGACACAGGACAACCTGGGGACCTCCGGGATAGAAACACCCTGAAGCCCATAGGTCTTTTCAGTCAAGTTGATTCGCTGCCACGCAAGCCAAAGAGTCTGTCTCAGAGCATGACGCCCAACACTGTTGGCTGAAACGCTGAGGGGCATATTTATGAGACGCTTGTGCCACTGGTGCATCACTTTCATTGACGCTCCGACGGCGCAAACCTCTCAACCATATCTATCAGGACATGCAAAGCCACTGTGCGTGGCTACGGATGGCCTCATAGAACAAATCAGCGAGTTGAGGTCGCAGGATGGAGTGCTGGGGACCTGGGCCAGGCTGTGCATGAAGGAATTGTGCAAATAGTGCACAGAGGCCTCAGGTGGTGAAGAAGACGCTGTGCACAGAGGTACTGTCGTTCTGGGGGAAGTCAAGGTCTTACCTCCTCCAAATTGGGACAGCAGGACCTCAGGACAGTCTGTGTCGATGGAGGTCCACCCTCTCTGTTCCAAGGAGCATGCTTGTTGCCAGGAGAGGAGTCCAAGAGAACCGGTCGTCGACTTAGAAGGTGCCTGCGTGAGCAGGAGAGGGACTCCATCACCCCACTGGAGATTTGTTCGGTCCTTCTAGTGCAGGCTGAAGAAAGGGAGTCCTCAGAGCGTGCACACTGTGGAAACTGTTGCAGTTGCTGGCTGGAGCTGAAGTTGCAGAGGAAAAGTATCCCTTCTGGAGCAGTCTGCGGTCGATCCAACGTCAGAGGATGAAGTAGTAGTTGCAGAGGATTCCTGCTGGAAACTTGCAAGTAAAATCTGAAGAAAACCCACAGGAGAGACCCTAAATAGCCCTGAGAGTGGGATTGGCTACCTTATCAGGTATGGACCTATCAGGAGGGGTTTCTGATGTTACCTGCGGGCACTGGCCACTCAGAGGCCTCCAGAGTGCCCCACACCTTGCAAAGCAAGATGGCTGAAGTCTGGGACACACTGGAGGAGCTCTGGGCACCACCCCTAGGGTGATGATGGGCAGGGGAGTAGTCACTCCCCTTTCCTTTGTCCAGTTTCCTGCCAGAGCAGGGACAAGGGGTCCCTGAACCGGTGTAGACTGGCTTATGCAAGGAGGGCACCATCTGTGCCCTTCAAAGCATTTCCAGAGGCTGGGGAGGCTACCCCTGCCCAGCCTGTTACACCTATTTCCAAAGGGAGAGGATATAACACCCTCCTCCCAAAGGAAATGCTTTGTTCTGTCTTCCTGGGACTGGGCTGCCCAGACCCCAGGAGGGCAGAACCCTGTCTGTGAGGTGGCAGCAGCGGTAGCTGCAGTGCAAGCCTCAGAGAGCTGGTTTGGGAGTACCCGGGGTCCATAGTCGAGCCCCCAGGATGCATGGAATTGGCTCCCCAATACCAGATTTGGCATGGGAGGACAATTCTGTGATCTTAGACATGTTACATGGCCATATTCGGAGTTACCATTGTGAAGCTACATATAGGTATTGACCTATATGTAGGGCACGTGTGTAATGGCATCCCTGCACTCACAAAGTCCTGGGAAATGGCCCTGAACTATGTGGGGGCACCTTTGCTAGTGCAAGGGTGACCTCACACTTAGTAACTTTGCACCTACCCTTCAGCAAGTGAAGGTTTAGAAAATATAGGTGACTTATAAGTTACTTAACTGCAGTGAAAATGGCGTGAAATAACGTGGACGTTATTTCACTCAGGCTGCAGTGGCAGGCCTGTGTAAGAATTGTCAGAGCTCCCTATGGGTGGCAAAAGAAATGCTGCAGCCCATAGGGATCTCCTGGAACCCCAATACCCTGGGTACATAGGTACCATATACCAGGGAATTATAAGGGTGTTCCAGTGTGCCAACTGAAATTGGTAACATTAGTTGTAAGGAAATGCCTCCTTGGCATGGGTACCCCCTGACTTTTTGCCTTTGCTGATGCCAAGTTATGATTTAAAACTGTGCTGAGGCCTGCTAACCAGGCCCCAGCACCAGTGTTCTTTCCCTAAAACTGTACCTTTGTTTCCACAATTGGCACACCCTGTTATCCAGGTAAGTCCCTTGTAACTGGTACCCCTGGTACCAAGGGCCCTGATGCCAGGGAAGGTCTCTAAGGGCTGCAGCATGTCTTATGCCACCCTGGGGACCCCTCACTCAGCACAGACACTGCTTACCAGCTTGTGTGTGCTGGTAGGGAGAAAATGACTAAGTCGACATGGCACTCCCCTCAGGGTGCCATGCCAATCTCACACTGCCTATGGCATAGATAAGTCACCCCTCTAGCAGGCCTTACAGCCCTAAGGCAGGGTGCACTACACCATAGGTGAGGGCATAGGTGCATGAGCACTATGCCTCTACAGTGTCTAAACAAAACCTTAGACATTGTAAGTGCAGGGTAGCCATAAGAGTATATGGTCTGGGAGTCTGTCATACACGAACTCCACAGCACCATAATGGCTACACTGAAAACTGGGAAGTTTGGTATCAAACGTCTCAGCACAATAAATGCACACTGATGCCAGTGTACATTTTATTGTGAAATACACCCCAGAGGGCATCTTAGAGATGCCCCCTGAAAACATACCCAACTTCCAGTGTGGGCTGACTAGTTTTGCCAGCCTGCCACACACCAGACATGTTGTTGGCCACATGGAGAGAGTGCCTTTGTCACTCTGTGGCTAGTAACAAAGCCTGTACTGGGTGGAGGTGCTTCTCACCTCCCCCTGCAGGAGCCTCAAAGGTTCACCCCCTTTGTTACAGCGCCACAGGGCACTCTAGCTAGTGGAGATGCCCGCCCCCTCTGGCCACGGCCCCACTTTTGGCGGCAAGGCCGGAGGAGATAATGAGAAAAACAAGGAGGAGTCACTGGCCAGTCAGGACAAACCCTAAGGTGTCCTGAGCTGAGGTGACTCTGACTTTTAGAAATCCTCCATCTTGCAGATGGAGAATTCCCCCAATAGGATTAGGGATGTGCCCCCCTCCCCTCAGGGAGGAGGCACAAAGAGGGTGTACCCACCCTCAGGGCTAGTAGCCATTGGCTACTAACCCCCCAGACCTAAACACACCCCTAAATTGAGTATTTAGGGGCCCCCAGAACCGAACAAGATAGATTCCTGCAACCTGAAGACGAAGAAGGACTGCTGACCTGAAAGCCCTGCAGAGAAGACGGAGACACCAACTGCTTGTCTCCCCACTTCAAGAAAAACTGCAACAGCGACGCGTCCCTCAGGGCCAGTGACCTCTGAAGCCTCAGAGGACTACCCTGCATCTAGAGGACAGCGGCTCTGCTCCAAAGAAGAAACAACTGTGCAACAAAGAAACAACTTTCAAAGGACTGCACGTTTCCAGCCCGAAGCGCAAGACTTTCCACTCTGCACCCGACTCCCCCTGGCTCGACCTGCGGAGAAACAACACTACAGGGAGGACTCTCCGGCGACTGCGACCCTGTGAGTAGCCAGAGCTGACCCCCCTGAGCCCTCCCAGCGACGCCTGCAGAGGGAATCCAGAGGCTCCCCCTGACCGCGACTGCCTGCTTCTAAGAATCCAACGCTTGGTAAAGACACTGCACCCGCAGCCCCCAGGACCTGAAGGATCCGACCTTCAGAGCAGAAGCGACCCCCAGGTGGCCCTCTCCCTTGCCCAGGTGGTGGCTACCCCGAGGAGCCCCCCCTTGCCTGCCTGCTTTGCTGAAGAGATCCCTTGGTCTCCCATTGAACTCCATTGCAAACCCAACGCCTGTTTGCACTCTGCACCCGGCCGCCCCTGTGCCGCTGAGGGTGTACTTTTTGTGCTGACTTGTGTCCCCACGGTGCCCTACAAAAACCCCCTGGTCTGCCCTCCAAAGTCGCGGGTACCTACCTGCTGGCAGACCGGAACCTGGGCACCCCCTTCTCCATTGAAGCCTGTGTGTTTTGGGCACCACTTTGACCTCTGCACCTGACCGGCCCTGAGCTGCTGGTGTGGTAACTTTGGGGTGGCCCTGAACCCCCAACGGTGGGCTACCTTGGACCCAACTTTTAACCCTGTGGGTAGTTTACTTACCTGCAAAACTAACACATACTTACCTCCCCCAGGAACTGTTGAAATTTGCACTGTCTAGTTTTAAAATAGTTTCTTGCCATTTTTGCCAAAACTGTATGTGCTATTTTGCTGATTCAAAGTTCCTATGATACCTCATTGAGGCTCTGCTAATCAGAACCTCAGTGGTTATGCTCTCTCTGCTTTCTAAATTGTCGCTTCATCCTGCCGGCTTTCTCGCCTGTTTCCTGGTGGTGCATGCTCTGGGGGTAGCCTGCCTCCTTCTTGCACCAGGAGCTCTGAAGAAATCTCCCGTGGGTCGACGGAATCTTCCCCCTGCAACCGCAGGCAACAAAAGACTGCATCACCGGTCCTCTGGGTCCCCTCTCAGCACGACGAGCGTGGTCCCTGGAACTCAGCAACTCTGTCCAAGTGACTCCCACAGTCCAGTGACTCTTCAGTCCAAGTTTGGTGGAGGTAAGTCCTTGCCTCTCCACGCTAGACTGCATTGCTGGGTACCGCGTGATTTGCAGCTGCTCCGGCTCCTGTGCACTCTTCCAGGATTTCCTTCGTCCACAGCCAAGCCTTGATCCCCGACACTCTTACCTGCAGTGCACAACCTTCTGAGTTGTCCTCCGGCGTCGTGGGACTCCCTTTTGTGTCTTTGGGTGAGCTCCGGTTCACTCCTGTTTTGGTACTTCTGCGGGTGCTGCCTGCTTCTGTGAGGGCTCCCTGACTTGCTGGGCGCCCCCTCTGTCTCCTCATCCAAGTGGTGACATCCTGGTCCCTCCTGGGCCACAGCAGCATCCAAAAACCCTAACCGTGACCCTTGCAGCTAGCAAGGCTTGTTTGTGGTCTTTCTGCGTGGGAACACCTCTGCAAGCTTCTTCACAACGTGGGAAATCCATTCTCCAAAGGGGAAGCTCCTAGTCCTCTTCGTTCTTGCAGAATCTACAGCTTCTACCGTCCGGTGGCAGCTTCTTTGCACCCTCAGCTGGCATTTCCTGAGTAGCATAGACTAGAGCCTTGCAGTGGTGCACAGAATAGAGTGATGTAGAGTGCAGTGGCATAAAGTAGAGTGTAATAGTGTAGAGTGCAGTGGTGTAGAGTACAGTGGTGTACAATAGAGTTGTGCACAGTAGAGGGGTGAATAATGTTGTAATGTTGAGTATAGTGGCATAGGGTGCAGTGGCATAGTCTAGCGAGGTGCAGTGGTGCACAGAATAGAGTGATGTAGGGTGCAGTGGAATAGACTAGAAAGGTGCAGTTGTGCATAGAGTGATGTAGAGTGCAGTGGCACAGACTAGAGAGGTGCAGTAGTGCACAGAATAGAGTGATGTAGGGTGCAGTGGAATAGACTAGAAAGGTGCAGTGGTGCACAGAATAGAGTGATGGAGAGTGCAGTGGCACAGACTAGAGAGGTGCAGTAGTGCACAGAATAGAGTGATGTAGGGTGCAGTGGAATAGACTAGAAAGGTGCAGTGGTGCACAGAATAGAGTGATGTAGAGTGCAGTGGCATAAAGCAGAGTGTAATAGTGTAGAGTGCAGTGGTGTAGAGTACAGTGGTGTACAATAGAGTTGTGCACAGTAGAGGGGTGAATAATGTTGTAATGTTGAGTATTGTGGCATAGGGTGCAGTGGCATAGACTAGAGAGGTGCAGTGGTGCACAGAATAGAGTGATGTAGGGTGCAGTGGAATGGACTAGAAAGGTGCAGTTGTGCATAGAGTGATGGAGAGTGCAGTGGCATAGACTAGAGAGGTGCAGTGTGCACAGAATAGAGTGATTTAGAGTGCAGTGGCATAGACTAGAAAGGTGCAGTGGTGCACAGAATAGAGTGATGTATAGTGCAGTGGCATAAAGTAGAGTGTAATAGTGTAGAGTGTGGTGGTGGAGAGTACAGTGGTGTACAATAGAGTTGTGCACAGTGAAGGGGTGAATAATGTTGTGATGTCGCGTGTAGTGGCATAGAGTGCAGTGGCATAGACTAGAGAGGTGCAGTGGTGCATAGAGTGATGTAGAGTGCAGTGGCATAAACTAGAGAGGTGCAGTGGTGCATAGAGTGATATAGAGTGCAATGGCATAGACTAGAGAGGTGCAGTGGTGCACAGAATAGAGTGATGTAGAGTGCAGTGGCATAGACTAGAGAGGTGCAGTGGTGCACAGAATAGAGTGATGTAGAGTGCAGTGGCATAGACTAGAGAGGTGCGATGGTGCACAGTAGAGGGGTGAATAATGTTGTGATGTCGCGTATAGTGTCATAGAGTGCAGTGGCATAGACTAGAGAGGTGCAGTGGTGCATAGAGTGATGTAGAGTGCAATGGCATAGACTAGAGAGGTGCAGTGGTGCACAGAATAGAGTGATGTAGAGTGCAGTTGCATAGACTAGAGAGGTGCAGTGTGTACAGAATAGAGTGATGTAGAGTGCAGTGGCATAGACTAGAGAGGTGCAGTGTGCACAGAATAGAGTGATTTAGAGTGCAGTGGCATAGACTAGAAAGGTGCAGTGGTGCACAGAATAGAGTGATGTATAGTGCAGTGGCATAAAGTAGAGTGTAATAGTGTAGAGTGCAGTGGTGTAGAGTACAGTGGTGTACAATAGAGTTGTGCACAGTAGAGGGGTGAATAATGTTGTAATGTTGAGTATAGTGGCATAGGGTGCAGTGGCATAGACTAGAGAGGTGCAGTGGTGCACAGAATAGAGTGATGTAGGGTGCAGTGGAATAGACTAGAAAGGTGCAGTGGTGCACAGAATAGAGTGATGGAGAGTGCAGTGGCATAGACTAGAGAGGTGCAGTGGTGCACAGAATAGAGTGATGTAGAGTGCAGTGGCACAGACTAGAGAGGTGCAGTAGTGCACAGAATAGAGTGATGTAGAGTGCAGTGGCATAGACTAGAGTGGTGCAGTGGTGCACAGAATAGAGTGATGTAGAGTGCAGTGGCATAAAGTAGAGTGTAATAGTGTAGAGTGTGGTGGTGGAGAGTACAGTGGTGTACAATAGAGTTGTGCACAGTGAAGGGGTGAATAATGTTGTGATGTCGCGTGTAATGGCATAGAGTGCAGTGGCATAGACTAGAGAGGTGCAGTGGTGCATAGAGTGATGTAGAGTGCAGTGGCATAGACTAGAGAGGTGCAGTGGTGCACAGAATAGAGTGATGTAGAGTGGAGTGGCATAGACTAGAGAGGTGCAGTGGTGCACAGAATAGAGTGATGTAAAGTGCAGTGGCATAGACTAGAGTGGTGCAGTGGTGCATAGAGTGATGTAGAGTGCAGTGGCATAGTCTAGCGAGGTGCAGTGGTGCACAGAATAGAGTGATGTAGAGTGCAGTGGCATAGTCTAGCGAGGTGCAGTGGTGCACAGAATAGAGTGATGTAGAGTGCAGTGGCATAGTCTAGCGAGGTGCAGTGGTGCACAGAATAGAGTGATGTAGAGTGCAGTGGCATAGACTAGAGTGGTGCAGTGGTGCACAGAATAGAGTGATGTAGAGTGCAGTGGCATAGACTAGAGAGGTGCAGTGGTGCACAGAATAGAGTGATGTAGGGTGCAGTGGCATAGACTAGAGAGGTGCAGTGGTGCACAGAATAGAGTGATGTAGGGTGCAGTGGAATAGACTAGAAAGGTGCAGTTGTGCATAGAGTGATGGAGAGTGCAGTGGCATAGACTAGAGAGGTGCAGTGTGCACAGAATAGAGTGATTTAGAGTGCAGTGGCATAGACTAGAAAGGTGCAGTGGTGCACAGAATAGAGTGATGTATAGTGCAGTGGCATAAAGTAGAGTGTAATAGTGTAGAGTGTGGTGGTGGAGAGTACAGTGGTGTACAATAGAGTTGTGCACAGTGAAGGGGTGAATAATGTTGTGATGTCGCGTGTAGTGGCATAGAGTGCAGTGGCATAGACTAGAGAGGTGCAGTGGTGCATAGAGTGATGTAGAGTGCAGTGGCATAGACTAGAGAGGTGCAGTGGTGCATAGAGTGATATAGAGTGCAATGGCATAGACTAGAGTGGTGCAGTGGTGCACAGAATAGAGTGATGTAGAGTGCAGTGGCATAGACTAGAGAGGGGCAGTGGTGCACAGTAGAGGGGTGAATAATGTTGTGATGTCGCGTATAGTGTCATAGAGTGCAGTGGCATAGACTAGAGAGGTGCAGTGGTGCATAGAGTGATGTAGAGTGCAATGGCATAGACTAGAGAGGTGCAGTGGTGCACAGAATAGAGTGATGTAGAGTGCAGTTGCATAGACTAGAGAGGTGCAGTGTGTACAGAATAGAGTGATGTAGAGTGCAGTGGCATAGACTAGAGAGGTGCAGTGTGCACAGAATAGAGTGATTTAGAGTGCAGTGGCATAGACTAGAAAGGTGCAGTGGTGCACAGAATAGAGTGATGTATAGTGCAGTGGCATAAAGTAGAGTGTAATAGTGTAGAGTGCAGTGGTGTAGAGTACAGTGGTGTACAATAGAGTTGTGCACAGTAGAGGGGTGAATAATGCTGTAATGTTGAGTATAGTGGCATAGGGTGCAGTGGCATAGACTAGAGAGGTGCAGTGGTGCACAGAATAGAGTGATGGAGAGTGCAGTGGCATAGACTAGAGAGGTGCAGTGGTGCACAGAATAGAGTGATGTAGAGTGCAGTGGCATAGACTAGAGAGGTGCAGTGGTGCACAGAATAGAGTGATGTAGAGTGCAGTGGCATAGACTAGAGAGGTGCAGTGGTGCACAGAATAGAGTGATGGAGAGTGCAGTGGCATAGACTAGAGAGGTGCAGTGGTGCACATAATAGAGTGATGTAGAGTGCAGTGGCACAGACTAGAGAGGTGCAGTAGTGCACAGAATAGAGTGATGTAGAGTGCAGTGGCATAGACTAGAGAGGTGCAGTGGTGCACAGAATAGAGTGATGTAGAGTGCAGTGGCATAAAGTAGAGTGTAATAGTGTAGAGTGCAGTGGTGTAGAGTACAGTGGTGTACAATAGAGTTGTGCACAGTGAAGGGGTGAATAATGTTGTGATGTCGCGTGTAATGGCATAGAGTGCAGTGGCATAGACTAGAGAGGTGCAGTGGTGCATAGAGTGATGTAGAGTGCAGTGGCATAGACTAGAGAGGTGCAGTGGTGCACAGAATAGAGTGATGTAGAGTGCAGTGGCATAGACTAGAGCCTTGCAGTGGTGCACAGAATAGAGTGATGTAGAGTGCAGTGGAATAGACTAGAGAGGTGCAGTGGTGCACAGAATAGAGTGATGTAAAGTGCAGTGGCATAGACTAGAGAGGTGCAGTGGTGCACAGAATAGAGTGATGTAGAGTGCAGTGGCATAGACTAGAGTGGTGCAGTGGTGCACAGAATAGAGTGATGTAGAGTGCAGTGGCATAGTCTAGCGAGGTGCAGTGGTGCACAGAATAGAGTGATGTAGGGTGCAGTGGAATAGACTAGAAAGGTGCAGTTGTGCATAGAGTGATGTAGAGTGCAGTGGCACAGACTAGAGAGGTGCAGTAGTGCACAGAATAGAGTGATGTAGGGTGCAGTGGAATAGACTAGAAAGGTGCAGTGGTGCACAGAATAGAGTGATGTAGAGTGCAGTGGCACAGACTAGAGAGGTGCAGTGGTGCACATAATAGAGTGATGTAGAGTGCAGTGGCACAGACTAGAGAGGTGCAGTAGTGCACAGAATAGAGTGATGTAGGGTGCAGTGGAATAGACTAGAAAGGTGCAGTGTGCACAGAATAGAGTGATGGAGAGTGCAGTGGCATAGACTAGAGAGGTGCAGTGGTGCACAGAATAGAGTGATGTAGAGTGCAGTGGCACAGACTAGAGAGGTGCAGTAGTGCACAGAATAGAGTGATGTAGAGTGCAGTGGCATAGACTAGAGAGGTGCAGTGGTGCACAGAATAGAGTGATGTAGAGTGCAGTGGCATAAAGTAGAGTGTAATAGTGCAGAGTGTGGTGGTGGAGAGTACAGTGGTGTACAATAGAGTTGTGCACAGTGAAGGGGTGAATAATGTTGTGATGTCGCGTGTAGTGGCATAGAGTGCAGTGGCATAGACTAGAGAGGTGCAGTGGTGCATAGAGTGATGTAGAGTGCAGTGGCATAGACTAGAGAGGTGCAGTGGTGCACAGAATAGAGTGATGTAGAGTGCAGTTGCATAGACTAGAGAGGTGCAGTGTGCACAGAATAGAGTGATTTAGAGTGCAGTGGCATAGACTAGAGAGGTGCAGTGGTGCACAGAATAGAGTGATGTATAGTGCAGTGGCATAAAGTAGAGTGTAATAGTGTAGAGTGCAGTGGTGTAGAGTACAGTGGTGTACAATAGAGTTGTGCACAGTAGAGGGGTGAATAATGTTGTAATGTTGAGTATAGTGGCATAGGGTGCAGTGGCATAGTCTAGCGAGGTGCAGTGGTGCACAGAATAGAGTGATGTAGGGTGCAGTGGAATAGACTAGAAAGGTGCAGTTGTGCATAGAGTGATGTAGAGTGCAGTGGAACAGACTAGAGAGGTGCAGTAGTGCACAGAATAGAGTGATGTAGGGTGCAGTGGCATAGACTAGAGAGGTGCAGTGGTGCACAGAATAGAGTGATGTAGGGTGCAGTGGAATAGACTAGAAAGGTGCAGTTGTGCATAGAGTGATGTAGAGTGCAGTGGAATAGACTAGAAAGGTGCAGTGGTGCACAGAATAGAGTGATGGAGAGTGGAGTGGCATAGACTAGAGAGGTGCAGTGGTGCACAGAATAGAGTGATGTAGAGTGCAGTGGCACAGACTAGAGAGGTGCAGTAGTGCACAGAATAGAGTGATGTAGAGTGCAGTGGCATAGACTAGAGAGGTGCAGTGGTGCACAGAATAGAGTGATGTAGAGTGCAGTGGCATAAAGTAGAGTGTAATAGTGTAGAGTGTGGTGGTGGAGAGTACAGTGGTGTACAATAGAGTTGTGCACAGTGAAGGGGTGAATAATGTTGTGATGTCGCGTGTAATGGCATAGAGTGCAGTGGCATAGACTAGAGAGGTGCAGTGGTGCATAGAGTGATGTAGAGTGCAGTGGCATAGACTAGAGAGGTGCAGTGGTGCACAGAATAGAGTGATGTAGAGTGGAGTGGCATAGACTAGAGAGGTGCAGTGGTGCACAGAATAGAGTGATGTAAAGTGCAGTGGCATAGACTAGAGTGGTGCAGTGGTGCATAGAGTGATGTAGAGTGCAGTGGCATAGTCTAGCGAGGTGCAGTGGTGCACAGAATAGAGTGATGTAGAGTGCAGTGGCATAGTCTAGCGAGGTGCAGTGGTGCACAGAATAGAGTGATGTAGGGTGCAGTGGAATAGACTAGAGAGGTGCAGTGGTGCATAGAGTGATGTAGAGTGCAGTGGCATAGACTAGAGAGGTGCAGTGGTGCACAGAATAGAGTGATGTAGAGTGCAGTGGCATAGTCTAGCGAGGTGCAGTGGTGCACAGAATAGAGTGATGTAGAGTGCAGTGGCATAGACTAGAGAGGTGCAGTGGTGCACAGAATAGAGTGATGTATAGTGCAGTGGCATAGACTAGAGTGGTGCAGTGGTGCACAGAATAGAGTGATGTAAAGTGCAGTGGCATAGACTAGAGAGGTGCAGTGGTGCACAGAATAGAGTGATGTATAGTGCAGTGGCATAGACTAGAGAAGTGCAGTGGTGCACAGAATAGAGTGATGTAAAGTGCAGTGGCATAGACTAGAGAGGTGCAGTGGTGCACAGAATAGAGTGATGTATAGTGCAGTGGCATAAAGTAGAGTGTAATAGTGTAGAGTGCAGTGGTGTAGAGTACAGTGGTGTACAATAGAGTTGTGCACAGTAGAGGGGTGAATAATGTTGTAATGTTGAGTATAGTGGCATAGGGTGCAGTGGCATAGACTAGAGAGGTGCAGTGGTGCACAGAATAGAGTGATGTAGGGTGCAGTGGAATAGACTAGAAAGGTGCAGTGGTGCACAGAATAGAGTGATGGAGAGTGCAGTGGCATAGACTAGAGAGGTGCAGTGGTGCACAGAATAGAGTGATGTAGAGTGCAGTGGCATAGACTAGAGAGGTGCAGTGGTGCACAGAATAGAGTGATGGAGAGTGCAGTGGCATAGACTAGAGAGGTGCAGTGGTGCACATAATAGAGTGATGTAGAGTGCAGTGGCACAGACTAGAGAGGTGCAGTAGTGCACAGAATAGAGTGATGTAGAGTGCAGTGGTGTGAGAAGGTAGCCTCTTTCTAGCCTTGTTACCCCCACTTTTGGCCTGTTTGTGAGTGTATGTCAGGGTGTTTGTCACTGTTTTCACTGTCTCACTGGGATCCTGATAGCCAGGCCTCAGTGCTCATAGTGAAAACACTATGTTTTCAGTATGTTTGTTATGTGTCACTGGGATCCTGCTGGTCAGGACCCCAGTGCTCATAGGTTTGTGGCCTATATGTATGTGTCACTGGGACCCTGTCACACAGGGCCCCAGTGCTCATAGGTGTGCATGTATATGTTCCCTGTGTGGTGCCTAACTGTCTCACTGAGGCTCTGCTAACCAGAACCTCAGTGGTTATGCTCTCTCATTACTTTCAAATTGTCACTAACAGGCTAGTGACCAATTTTACCAATTTACATTGGCTTACTGGAACACCCTTATAATTCCCTAGTATATGGTACTGAGGTACCCAGGGTATTGGGGTTCCAGGAGATCCCTATGGGCTGCAGCATTTCTTTTGCCACCCATAGGGAGCTCTGACAATTCTTACACAGGCCTGCCACTGCAGCCTGAGTGAAATAACGTCCACGTTATTTCACAGCCATTTTACACTGCACTTAAGTAACTTATAAGTCACCTATATGTCTAACCTTTACCTGGTAAAGGTTGGGTGCAAAGTTACTTAGTGTGAGGGCACCCTGGCACTAGCCAAGGTGCCCCCACATTGTTCAGAGCCAATTCCCTGAACTTTGTGAGTGCGGGGACACCATTACACGCGTGCACTACATATAGGTCACTACCTATATGTAGCTTCACCATGGTAACTCCGAATATGGCCATGTAACATGTCTATGATCATGGAATTGCCCCCTCTATGCCATCCTGGCCTTGTTGGTACAATTCCATGATCCCAGTGGTCTGTAGCACAGACCCTGGTACTGCCAGACTGCCCTTCCTGGGGTTTCACTGCAGCTGCTGCTGCTGCCAACCCCTCAGACAGGCAGCTGCCCTCCTGGGGTCCAGCCAGGCCTGGCCCAGGATGGCAGAACAATGAACTTCCTCTGAGAGAGGGTGTGACACCCTCTCCCTTTGGAAAATGGTGTGAAGGCAGGGGAGGAGTAGCCTCCCCCAGCCTCTGGAAATGCTTTGTTGGGCACAGATGTGCCCAATTCTGCATAAGCCAGTCTACACCGGTTCAGGGACCCCTTAGCCCCTGCTCTGGTGCGAAACTGGACAAAGGAAAGGGGAGTGACCACTCCCCTGACCTGCACCTCCCCTGGGAGGTGTCCAGAGCTCCTCCAGTGTGCTCCAGACCTCTGCCATCTTGGAAACAGAGGTGCTGCTGGCACACTGGACTGCTCTGAGTGGCCAGTGCCACCAGGTGACGTCAGAGACTCCTTGTGATAGGCTCCTTCAGGTGTTAGTAGCCTTTCCTCTCTCCTAGGTAGCCAAACCCTCTTTTCTGGCTATTTAGGGTCTCTGTCTCTGGGGAAACTTTAGATAACGAATGCAAGAGCTCATCCGAGTTCCTCTGCATCTCTCTCTTCACCTTCTGATAAGGAATCGACTGCTGACCGCGCTGGAAGCCTGCAAACCTGCAACATAGTAGCAAAGACGACTACTGCAACTCTGTAACGCTGATCCTGCCGCCTTCTCGACTGTTTTCCTGCTTGTGCATGCTGTGGGGGTAGTCTGCCTCCTCTCTGCACCAGAAGCTCCGAAGAAATCTCCCGTGGGTCGACGGAATCTTCCCCCTGCAACCGCAGGCACCAAAAAGCTGCATTTCCGGTCCCTTGGGTCTCCTCTCAGCACGACGAGCGAGGTCCCTCGAATCCAGCGACTCTGTCCAAGTGACCCCCACAGTCCAGTGACTCTTCAGCCCAAGTTTGGTGGAGGTAAGTCCTTGCCTCTCCTCGCTGGGCTGCATTGCTGGGAACCGCGACTTTGCAGCTACTCCGGCCCCTGTGCACTTCCGGCGGAAATCCTGTGTGCACAGCCAAGCCTGGGTCCACGGCACTCTAACCTGCATTGCACGACTTTCTAAGTTGGTCTCCGGCGACGTGGGACTCCTTTGTGCAACTTCGGCGAGCACCGTTTCACGCATCCTCGTAGTGCCTGTTTCTGGCACTTCTCCGGGTGCTACCTGCTTCAGTGAGGGCTCTTTGTCTTGCTCGACGTCCCCTCTCTCTGCAGGTCCAATTTGCGACCTTCTGGTCCCTCCTGGGCCCCAGCAGCGTCCAAAAACGCCAAACGCACGATTTGCGTGTAGCAAGGCTTGTTGGCGTCCATCCGGCGGGAAAACACTTCTGCACGACTCTCCAAGGCGTGGTGGATCCATCCTCCAAAGGGGAAGTCTCTAGCCCTTGTCGTTCCTGCAGTATTCACAGTTCTTCAGCCTAGAAAGAGCTTCTTTGCACCAACCGCTGGCATTTCTTGGGCATCTGCCCATCTCCGAGCTGCTTGTGACTTTTGGACTTGGTCCCCTTGTTCCACAGGTACCTTCAGACAGGAATCCATCGTTGTTGCATTGCTGATTTGTGTTTTCCTTGCATTCTCCCTCTAACACGACTATTTTGTCCTTAGGGGAACTTTGGTGCACTTTGCACTCACTTTTCAGGGTCTTGGGGAGGGTTATTTTTCTAACTCTCACTATTTTCTAATAGTCCCAGCGACCCTCTACAAGGTCACATAGGTTTGGGGTCCATTCGTGGTTCACATTCCACTTTTGGAGTATATGGTTTGTGTTGCCCCTATCCCTATGTTTCCCCATTGCATCCTATTGTAACTATACATTGTTTGCACTGTTTTCTAAGACTATACTGCATATTTTTGCTATTGTGTATATATATCTTGTGTATATTTCCTATCCTCTCACTGAGGGTACACTCTAAGATACTTTGGCATATTGTCATAAAAATAAAGTACCTTTATTTTTAGTATAACTGTGTATTGTGTTTTCTTATGATATTGTGCATATGACACTAAGTGGTACTGTAGTAGCTTCACACGTCTCCTAGTTCAGCCTAAGCTGCTCTGCTAAGCTACCATTATCTATCAGCCTAAGCTGCTAGACACCCTATACACTAATAAGGGATAACTGGGCCTGGTGCAAGGTGCAAGTACCCCTTGGTACTCACTACAAGCCAGTCCAGCCTCCTACATTGGTTGTGCAGTGGTGGGATAAGTGCTTGAGACTACTTACCACTCTTGTCATTGTACTTTTCATAAGAGAAAAATATACAAAACAAGGACAGTGTATATACACATAGCCAAAAAGTTTTGCATTTCCTCTTTTCACTCTTTTCTAAGTGCTGAAAAGTACTTCTAAAACTTTCAAAAAGTTCTTAAAAGTTTAAAAAGTTTTTTTTCTGTCTTTCCAAAAAGTTCTGAAAACTTTTTTTCTCTTTTTCTATCACTTTAACTCTCTCTAAAAAATGTCTGGCACAGGAAAAAATGTTGAACTGTCCAAACTTGCATATGATCACCTTAGCTGGAAAGGAGCAAGGAGTCTCTGCATAGAGAGAGGTTTGAGTGTAGGGAAGAATCCTTCCTTAGAACTGTTAATTAATATGCTTAGAGTACAGGATAAGGCCATAAGTGCCCAATCTGTAGAAAAAGTAGCTAATGGTTCTCAATCTGATCCAGGGACTCCCCCAGGAAAAGGTTCAGGAAAGAAACTTCTCAGCCTGCCCATTACTAGACAGTCTAGCATAGTTGGTACAGAGGTTGAATCACATCATACTGATGATGTGCTCTCACATTATGCTGGTAGCCAAGCTGTTAGGGTGCCCCTTGTAAGGGACAGGTCTCCTTCTGTTCATTCCCATCATACCTCTGTATCTAGAAATGTCCCTCCCACCCACCCTGATGACAGATTGTTAGAAAGGGAGCTCAATAGATTGAGAGTGGAGCAAACCAGACTGAAGCTCAAGAAGCAACAGCTGGATTTGGATAGACAGTCTTTAGAAATAGAGAGGGAAAGACAGAAGATGGGTTTAGATACCCATGGTGGCAGCAGCAGTATTCCCCATAGTCATCCTGCAAAAGAGCATGATTCCAGGAATCTGCACAAGATAGTTCCCCCTTATAAGGAGGGGGATGACATTAACAAGTGGTTTGCTGCACTTGAGAGGGCCTGTGCTGTACAGGATGTCCCTCAAAGGCAGTGGGCTGCTATCCTATGGCTATCATTTAGTGGAAAAGGTAGGGATAGGCTCCTTACTGTGAAAGAAAATGATGCCAATAATTTTACAGTTCTTAAGAATGCACTCCTGGATGGTTATGGCTTAACCACTGAACAGTACAGGATAAAGTTCAGAGAGACCAAAAAGGAGTCTTCACAAGACTGGGTTGATTTCATTGACCATTCAGTGAAGGCCTTGGAGGGGTGGTTACATGGCAGTAAAGTTACTGATTATGAAAGCCTGTATAACACAATCCTGAGAGAGCATATACTTAATAATTGTGTGTCTGATTTGTTGCACCAGTACCTGGTAGACTCTGATCTGACCTCTCCCCAAGAATTGGGAAAGAAGGCAGACAAATGGGTCAGAACAAGGGTGAACAGAAAAGTTCATACAGGGGGTGACAAAGATGGCAATAAGAAGAAAGATGGTGAAAAATCTCAAGATAAGCATGGGGATAAGGGTAAAACCAAAGATCCCACTTCAAATCTTAAACACTCTTCAGAGGGTGGGGATAAAACAAATTCTTCCTCTTCTTCCCAACCTGCACACATTAAAAAGCCTTGGTGCTTTGTGTGTAAAAATAGAGGCCATAGGCCAGGGGATAAGTCCTGTCCAGGTAAACCCCCTGAGCCTACCACAACTAATACATCAAGCTCTAGTGCCCCTAGCAGTAGTGGTACTAGTGGTGGGACTGCTGGCAACAGTCAAGCAAAGGGTGTAGTTGGGTTCACTTATGGGTCCATAGTGGAAACTGATGTAATCAGTCCCAAGACAGTTTCTGTCACACCTAGTGGCATTGGCCTTGCCACACTGGCTGCTTGTCCCCTTACAATGGATAAGTACAGGCAGACAGTTTCAATAAATGGTGTTGAGGCCTTGGCCTACAGGGACACAGGTGCCAGTTTCACTTTGGTGACTGAAAACCTAGTGCCTCCTGAACAACACATCATTGGACAACAGTATAAGATTATTGATGTCCATAACTCCACTAAGTTTCTTCCCTTAGCTATAATTCAGTTTAGTTGGGGTGGAGTTACTGGCCCTAAGCAGGTGGTGGTATCACCTAGTTTACCTGTAGACTGTCTCTTAGGTAATGACCTAGAGGCCTCAGGTTGGGCTGATGTAGAGTTTTATGCCCATGCAGCCATGCTGGGCATCCCTGAGGAATTGTTCCCTCTCATTTCAAGTGAAATGAAAAAGCAAAGGAGAGAAGGCCTGAAAACTCAGGATCCCTCTCCATCAACAGGTAAAAAGGGTATCACAGTATCCCCTAACCACCCTACCATTCAGGATACTATTCCTGTGGTGGGAGAAACCTCTCCTGGGGTGGCACCTGTTCCAAGGGAATCATCAGCTGGCAAAGCTGGACTCCCTGAGGTGGAAGTACCTCTCTGTGGGATAACTAACATTGGTGAGAAAAACAGCACCATTTTAGTTAACATGGAGCATCCCTCCAACCCTCCCAGAGAAACTTTAGTGCAGAAACCCTGCACTACCTCACAATACTTAGGACAGCATCCCTGCCCTAGTGTGGAGCTCATAGGACAGCATCCCTGCCCTGCTCCAACTCAAGAGAAACAGCATCCCTGTTCTCTCTTCCAGCCAGATGGACAAAGTTTTTGCCCAGCTATGGCTTTTCTGAGACAGCATCCCTGTCTGGCATTTCCATCACTACAAATAGGTTCAGTGGACAATTCCCACTGCTCTAAACTAAAACTTACTGATAGAAACTCTGAAAATACATCTTCACATTGTTGCTTAGCTAAAAAACTTCAAACAGGGTGGTTTACATCCCCACAGGGAAGTAACCATATAGTGGATGATAAAGGGAGTAACCAGTCTATTGCAGAGCTACTCTCTACTTATCACCACTTAGACAATAAAGTCTCAACTGGCCAAGGTTAGCCTTATTGTTCTTCGTTTGGGGGGGGGTTGTGTGAGAAGGTAGCCTCTTTCTAGCCTTGTTACCCCCACTTTTGGCCTGTTTGTGAGTGTATGTCAGGGTGTTTGTCACTGTTTTCACTGTCTCACTGGGATCCTGATAGCCAGGCCTCAGTGCTCATAGTGAAAACACTATGTTTTCAGTATGTTTGTTATGTGTCACTGGGATCCTGCTGGTCAGGACCCCAGTGCTCATAGGTTTGTGGCCTATATGTATGTGTCACTGGGACCCTGTCACACAGGGCCCCAGTGCTCATAGGTGTGCATGTATATGTTCCCTGTGTGGTGCCTAACTGTCTCACTGAGGCTCTGCTAACCAGAACCTCAGTGGTTATGCTCTCTCATTACTTTCAAATTGTCACTAACAGGCTAGTGACCAATTTTACCAATTTACATTGGCTTACTGGAACACCCTTATAATTCCCTAGTATATGGTACTGAGGTACCCAGGGTATTGGGGTTCCAGGAGATCCCTATGGGCTGCAGCATTTCTTTTGCCACCCATAGGGAGCTCTGACAATTCTTACACAGGCCTGCCACTGCAGCCTGAGTGAAATAACGTCCACGTTATTTCACAGCCATTTTACACTGCACTTAAGTAACTTATAAGTCACCTATATGTCTAACCTTTACCTGGTAAAGGTTGGGTGCAAAGTTACTTAGTGTGAGGGCACCCTGGCACTAGCCAAGGTGCCCCCACATTGTTCAGAGCCAATTCCCTGAACTTTGTGAGTGCGGGGACACCATTACACGCGTGCACTACATATAGGTCACTACCTATATGTAGCTTCACCATGGTAACTCCGAATATGGCCATGTAACATGTCTATGATCATGGAATTGCCCCCTCTATGCCATCCTGGCCTTGTTGGTACAATTCCATGATCCCAGTGGTCTGTAGCACAGACCCTGGTACTGCCAGACTGCCCTTCCTGGGGTTTCACTGCAGCTGCTGCTGCTGCCAACCCCTCAGACAGGCAGCTGCCCTCCTGGGGTCCAGCCAGGCCTGGCCCAGGATGGCAGAACAATGAACTTCCTCTGAGAGAGGGTGTGACACCCTCTCCCTTTGGAAAATGGTGTGAAGGCAGGGGAGGAGTAGCCTCCCCCAGCCTCTGGAAATGCTTTGTTGGGCACAGATGTGCCCAATTCTGCATAAGCCAGTCTACACCGGTTCAGGGACCCCTTAGCCCCTGCTCTGGTGCGAAACTGGACAAAGGAAAGGGGAGTGACCACTCCCCTGACCTGCACCTCCCCTGGGAGGTGTCCAGAGCTCCTCCAGTGTGCTCCAGACCTCTGCCATCTTGGAAACAGAGGTGCTGCTGGCACACTGGACTGCTCTGAGTGGCCAGTGCCACCAGGTGACGTCAGAGACTCCTTGTGATAGGCTCCTTCAGGTGTTAGTAGCCTTTCCTCTCTCCTAGGTAGCCAAACCCTCTTTTCTGGCTATTTAGGGTCTCTGTCTCTGGGGAAACTTTAGATAACGAATGCAAGAGCTCATCCGAGTTCCTCTGCATCTCTCTCTTCACCTTCTGATAAGGAATCGACTGCTGACCGCGCTGGAAGCCTGCAAACCTGCAACATAGTAGCAAAGACGACTACTGCAACTCTGTAACGCTGATCCTGCCGCCTTCTCGACTGTTTTCCTGCTTGTGCATGCTGTGGGGGTAGTCTGCCTCCTCTCTGCACCAGAAGCTCCGAAGAAATCTCCCGTGGGTCGACGGAATCTTCCCCCTGCAACCGCAGGCACCAAAAAGCTGCATTTCCGGTCCCTTGGGTCTCCTCTCAGCACGACGAGCGAGGTCCCTCGAATCCAGCGACTCTGTCCAAGTGACCCCCACAGTCCAGTGACTCTTCAGCCCAAGTTTGGTGGAGGTAAGTCCTTGCCTCACCTCGCTGGGCTGCATTGCTGGGAACCGCGACTTTGCAGCTACTCCGGCCCCTGTGCACTTCCGGCGGAAATCCTGTGTGCACAGCCAAGCCTGGGTCCACGGCACTCTAACCTGCATTGCACGACTTTCTAAGTTGGTCTCCGGCGACGTGGGACTCCTTTGTGCAACTTCGGCGAGCACCGTTTCACGCATCCTCGTAGTGCCTGTTTCTGGCACTTCTCCGGGTGCTACCTGCTTCAGTGAGGGCTCTTTGTCTTGCTCGACGTCCCCTCTCTCTGCAGGTCCAATTTGCGACCTTCTGGTCCCTCCTGGGCCCCAGCAGCGTCCAAAAACGCCAAACGCACGATTTGCGTGTAGCAAGGCTTGTTGGCGTCCATCCGGCGGGAAAACACTTCTGCACGACTCTCCAAGGCGTGGTGGATCCATCCTCCAAAGGGGAAGTCTCTAGCCCTTGTCGTTCCTGCAGTATTCACAGTTCTTCAGCCTAGAAAGAGCTTCTTTGCACCAACCGCTGGCATTTCTTGGGCATCTGCCCATCTCCGAGCTGCTTGTGACTTTTGGACTTGGTCCCCTTGTTCCACAGGTACCTTCAGACAGGAATCCATCATTGTTGCATTGCTGATTTGTGTTTTCCTTGCATTCTCCCTCTAACACGACTATTTTGTCCTTAGGGGAACTTTGGTGCACTTTGCACTCACTTTTCAGGGTCTTGGGGAGGGTTATTTTTCTAACTCTCACTATTTTCTAATAGTCCCAGCGACCCTCTACAAGGTCACATAGGTTTGGGGTCCATTCGTGGTTCACATTCCACTTTTGGAGTATATGGTTTGTGTTGCCCCTATCCCTATGTTTCCCCATTGCATCCTATTGTAACTATACATTGTTTGCACTGTTTTCTAAGACTATACTGCATATTTTTGCTATTGTGTATATATATCTTGTGTATATTTCCTATCCTCTCACTGAGGGTACACTCTAAGATACTTTGGCATATTGTCATAAAAATAAAGTACCTTTATTTTTAGTATAACTGTGTATTGTGTTTTCTTATGATATTGTGCATATGACACTAAGTGGTACTGTAGTAGCTTCACACGTCTCCTAGTTCAGCCTAAGCTGCTCTGCTAAGCTACCATTATCTATCAGCCTAAGCTGCTAGACACCCTATACACTAATAAGGGATAACTGGGCCTGGTGCAAGGTGCAAGTACCCCTTGGTACTCACTACAAGCCAGTCCAGCCTCCTACAAGTGGCATAGACTAGAGAGGTGCAGTGGTGCACAGAATAGAGTGATGTAGAGTGCAGTGGCATAAAGTAGAGTGTAATAGTGTAGAGTGCAGTGGTGTAGAGTACAGTGGTGTACAATAGAGTTGTGCACAGTGAAGGGGTGAATAATGTTGTGATGTCGCGTGTAATGGCATAGAGTGCAGTGGCATAGACTAGAGAGGTGCAGTGGTGCATAGAGTGATGTAGAGTGCAGTGGCATAGACTAGAGAGGTGCAGTGGTGCACAGAATAGAGTGATGTAGAGTGCAGTGGCATAGACTAGAGCCTTGCAGTGGTGCACAGAATAGAGTGATGTAGAGTGCAGTGGAATAGACTAGAGAGGTGCAGTGGTGCACAGAATAGAGTGATGTAAAGTGCAGTGGCATAGACTAGAGAGGTGCAGTGGTGCACAGAATAGAGTGATGTAGAGTGCAGTGGCATAGACTAGAGTGGTGCAGTGGTGCACAGAATAGAGTGATGTAGAGTGCAGTGGCATAGTCTAGCGAGGTGCAGTGGTGCACAGAATAGAGTGATGTAGGGTGCAGTGGAATAGACTAGAAAGGTGCAGTTGTGCATAGAGTGATGTAGAGTGCAGTGGCACAGACTAGAGAGGTGCAGTAGTGCACAGAATAGAGTGATGTAGGGTGCAGTGGAATAGACTAGAAAGGTGCAGTGGTGCACAGAATAGAGTGATGTAGAGTGCAGTGGCACAGACTAGAGAGGTGCAGTGGTGCACATAATAGAGTGATGTAGAGTGCAGTGGCACAGACTAGAGAGGTGCAGTAGTGCACAGAATAGAGTGATGTAGGGTGCAGTGGAATAGACTAGAAAGGTGCAGTGTGCACAGAATAGAGTGATGGAGAGTGCAGTGGCATAGACTAGAGAGGTGCAGTGGTGCACAGAATAGAGTGATGTAGAGTGCAGTGGCACAGACTAGAGAGGTGCAGTAGTGCACAGAATAGAGTGATGTAGAGTGCAGTGGCATAGACTAGAGAGGTGCAGTGGTGCACAGAATAGAGTGATGTAGAGTGCAGTGGCATAAAGTAGAGTGTAATAGTGTAGAGTGTGGTGGTGGAGAGTACAGTGGTGTACAATAGAGTTGTGCACAGTGAAGGGGTGAATAATGTTGTGATGTCGCGTGTAGTGGCATAGAGTGCAGTGGCATAGACTAGAGAGGTGCAGTGGTGCATAGAGTGATGTAGAGTGCAGTGACATAGACTAGAGAGGTGCAGTGGTGCACAGAATAGAGTGATGTAGAGTGCAGTTGCATAGACTAGAGAGGTGCAGTGTGCACAGAATAGAGTGATTTAGAGTGCAGTGGCATAGACTAGAGAGGTGCAGTGGTGCACAGAATAGAGTGATGTATAGTGCAGTGGCATAAAGTAGAGTGTAATAGTGTAGAGTGCAGTGGTGTAGAGTACAGTGGTGTACAATAGAGTTGTGCACAGTAGAGGGGTGAATAATGTTGTAATGTTGAGTATAGTGGCATAGGGTGCAGTGGCATAGTCTAGCGAGGTGCAGTGGTGCACAGAATAGAGTGATGTAGGGTGCAGTGGAATAGACTAGAAAGGTGCAGTTGTGCATAGAGTGATGTAGAGTGCAGTGGAACAGACTAGAGAGGTGCAGTAGTGCACAGAATAGAGTGATGTAGGGTGCAGTGGCATAGACTAGAGAGGTGCAGTGGTGCACAGAATAGAGTGATGTAGGGTGCAGTGGAATAGACTAGAAAGGTGCAGTTGTGCATAGAGTGATGTAGAGTGCAGTGGAATAGACTAGAAAGGTGCAGTGGTGCACAGAATAGAGTGATGGAGAGTGGAGTGGCATAGACTAGAGAGGTGCAGTGGTGCACAGAATAGAGTGATGTAGAGTGCAGTGGCACAGACTAGAGAGGTGCAGTAGTGCACAGAATAGAGTGATGTAGAGTGCAGTGGCATAGACTAGAGAGGAGCAGTGGTGCACAGAATAGAGTGATGTAGAGTGCAGTGGCATAAAGTAGAGTGTAATAGTGTAGAGTGTGGTGGTGGAGAGTACAGTGGTGTACAATAGAGTTGTGCACAGTGAAGGGGTGAATAATGTTGTGATGTCGCGTGTAATGGCATAGAGTGCAGTGGCATAGACTAGAGAGGTGCAGTGGTGCATAGAGTGATGTAGAGTGCAGTGGCATAGACTAGAGAGGTGCAGTGGTGCACAGAATAGAGTGATGTAGAGTGGAGTGGCATAGACTAGAGAGGTGCAGTGGTGCACAGAATAGAGTGATGTAAAGTGCAGTGGCATAGACTAGAGTGGTGCAGTGGTGCATAGAGTGATGTAGAGTGCAGTGGCATAGTCTAGCGAGGTGCAGTGGTGCACAGAATAGAGTGATGTAGAGTGCAGTGGCATAGTCTAGCGAGGTGCAGTGGTGCACAGAATAGAGTGATGTAGGGTGCAGTGGAATAGACTAGAGAGGTGCAGTGGTGCACAGAATAGAGTGATGTAGAGTGCAGTGGCATAGTCTAGCGAGGTGCAGTGGTGCACAGAATAGAGTGATGTAGAGTGCAGTGGCATAGACTAGAGAGGTGCAGTGGTGCACAGAATAGAGTGATGTATAGTGCAGTGGCATAGACTAGAGTGGTGCAGTGGTGCACAGAATAGAGTGATGTAAAGTGCAGTGGCATAGACTAGAGAGGTGCAGTGGTGCACAGAATAGAGTGATGTATAGTGCAGTGGCATAGACTAGAGAAGTGCAGTGGTGCACAGAATAGAGTGATGTAAAGTGCAGTGGGATAGACTAGAGAGGTGCAGTGGTGCACAGAATAGAGTGATGTATAGTGCAGTGGCATAGACTAGAGAGGTGCAGTGGTGCACAGAATAGAGTGATGTAGAGTGCAGTGGCATAGACTAGAGAGGTGCAGTGGTGCACAGAATAGAGTGATGTATAGTGCAGTGGCATAGACTAGAGTGGTGCAGTGGTGCACAGAATAGAGTGATGTAGAGTGCAGTGGCATAGTCTAGCGAGGTGCAGTGGTGCACAGAATAGAGTGATGTAGAGTGCAGTGGCATAGTCTAGCGAGGTGCAGTGGTGCACAGAATAGAGTGATGTAGAGTGCAGTGGCATAGACTAGAGTGGTGCAGTGGTGCACAGAATAGAGTGATGTAGAGTGCAGTGGCATAGACTAGAGAGGTGCAGTGGTGCACAGAATAGAGTGATGTAGAGTGCAGTGGCATAGACTAGAGAGGTGCAGTGGTGCACAGAATAGAGTGATGTAGAGTGCAGTGGCATAGACTAGAGAGGTGCAGTGGTGCACAGAATAGAGTGATGTAGAGTGCAGTGGCATAGTCTAGCGAGGTGCAGTGGTGCACAGAATAGAGTGATGTAGAGTGCAGTGGCATAGACTAGAGTGGTGCAGTGGTGCACAGAATAGAGTGATGTAGAGTGCAGTGGCATAGACTAGAGTGGTGCAGTGGTGCACAGAATAGAGTGATGTATAGTGCAGTGGCATAAAGTAGAGTGTAATAGTGTAGAGTGCAGTGGTGTAGAGTACAGTGGTGTACAATAGAGTTGTGCACAGTAGAGGGGTGAATAATGTTGTAATGTTGAGTATAGTGGCATAGGGTGCAGTGGCATAGACTAGAGTGGTGCAGTGGTGCACAGAATAGAGTGATGTAGAGTGCAGTGGCATAGACTAGAGAGGTGCAGTGGTGCACAGAATAGAGTGATGTAGAGTGCAGTGGCATAGACTAGAGAGGTGCAGTGGTGCACAGAATAGAGTGATGTAGAGTGCAGTGGCATAGACTAGAGTGGTGCAGTGGTGCACAGAATAGAGTGATGTATAGTGCAGTGGCATAAAGTAGAGTGTAATAGTGTAGAGTGCAGTGGTGTAGAGTACAGTGGTGTACAATAGAGTTGTGCACAGTAGAGGGGTGAATAATATTGTAATGTTGAGTATAGTGGCATAGGGTGCAGTGGCATAGACTAGAGAGGTGCAGTGGTGCACAGAATAGAGTGATGTAGAGTGCAGTGGCATAGACTAGAGTGGTGCAGTGGTGCACAGAATAGAGTGATGGAGAGTGCAGTGGCATAGACTAGAGAGGTGCAGTGGTGCACAGAATAGAGTGATGTAGAGTGCAGTGGCATAGACTAGAGAGGTGCAGTGGTGCACAGAATAGAGTGATGTAAAGTGCAGTGGCATAGTCTAGCGAGGTGCAGTGGTGCACAGAATAGAGTGATGTAGAGTGCAGTGGCATAGTCTAGCGAGGTGCAGTGGTGCACAGAATAGAGTGATGTAGAGTGCAGTGGCATAGACTAGAGAGGTGCAGTGGTGCACAGAATAGAGTGATGTAGAGTGCAGTGGCATAGACTAGAGTGGTGCAGTGGTGCACAGAATAGAGTGATGTAGAGTGCAGTGGCATAGACTAGAGAGGTGCAGTGGTGCACAGAATAGAGTGATGTAGAGTGCAGTGGCATAGACTAGAGAGGTGCAGTGGTGCACAGAATAGAGTGATGTAGAGTGCAGTGGCATAGACTAGAGAGGTGCAGTGGTGCACAGAATAGAGTGATGTAGAGTGCAGTGGCATAGACTAGAGTGGTGCAGTGGTGCACAGAATAGAGTGATGTAGAGTGCAGTGGCATAGTCTAGCGAGGTGCAGTGGTGCACAGAATAGAGTGATGTAGAGTGCAGTGGCATAGACTAGAGTGGTGCAGTGGTGCACAGAATAGAGTGATGTAGAGTGCAGTGGCATAGACTAGAGTGGTGCAGTGGTGCACAGAATAGAGTGATGTAGAGTGCAGTGGCATAGTCTAGCGAGGTGCAGTGGTGCACAGAATAGAGTGATGTAGAGTGCAGTGGCATAGTCTAGCGAGGTGCAGTGGTGCACAGAATAGAGTGATGTAAAGTGCAGTGGCATAGACTAGAGTGGTGCAGTGGTGCACAGAATAGAGTGATGTAGAGTGCAGTGGCATAGTCTAGCGAGGTGCAGTGGTGCACAGAATAGAGTGATGTAAAGTGCAGTGGCATAGTCTAGCGAGGTGCAGTGGTGCACAGAATAGAGTGATGTAAAGTGCAGTGGCATAGACTAGAGTGGTGCAGTGGTGCATAGAGTGATGTAGAGTGCAGTGGCATAGTCTAGCGAGGTGCAGTGGTGCACAGAATAGAGTGATGTAGAGTGCAGTGGCATAGACTAGAGAGGTGCAGTGGTGCACAGAATAGAGTGATGGAGAGTGCAGTGGCATAGACTAGAGAGGTGCAGTGGTGCACATAATAGAGGGATGTAGAGTGCAGTGGCACAGACTAGAGAGGTGCAGTAGTGCACAGAATAGAGTGATGTAGAGTGCAGTGGCATAGACTAGAGAGGTGCAGTGGTGCACAGAATAGAGTGATGTAGAGTGCAGTGGCATAAAGTAGAGTGTAATAGTGTAGAGTGCAGTGGTGTAGAGTACAGTGGTGTACAATAGAGTTGTGCACAGTGAAGGGGTGAATAATGTTGTGATGTCGCGTGTAATGGCATAGAGTGCAGTGGCATAGACTAGAGAGGTGCAGTGGTGCATAGAGTGATGTAGAGTGCAGTGGCATAGACTAGAGAGGTGCAGTGGTGCACAGAATAGAGTGATGTAGAGTGCAGTGGCATAGACTAGAGCCTTGCAGTGGTGCACAGAATAGAGTGATGTAGAGTGCAGTGGAATAGACTAGAGAGGTGCAGTGGTGCACAGAATAGAGTGATGTAGAGTGCAGTGGCATAGACTAGAGTGGTGCAGTGGTGCACAGAATAGAGTGATGTAGAGTGCAGTGGCATAGTCTAGCGAGGTGCAGTGGTGCACAGAATAGAGTGATGTAGAGTGGAGTGGCATAGTCTAGCGAGGTGCAGTGGTGCACAGAATAGAGTGATGTAAAGTGCAGTGGCATAGACTAGAGTGGTGCAGTGGTGCACAGAATAGAGTGATGTAGAGTGCAGTGGCATAGTCTAGCGAGGTGCAGTGGTGCACAGAATAGAGTGATGTAAAGTGCAGTGGCATAGTCTAGCGAGGTGCAGTGGTGCACAGAATAGAGTGATGTAAAGTGCAGTGGCATAGACTAGAGTGGTGCAGTGGTGCATAGAGTGATGTAGAGTGCAGTGGCATAGTCTAGCGAGGTGCAGTGGTGCACAGAATAGAGTGATGTAGAGTGCAGTGGCATAGTCTAGCGAGGTGCAGTGGTGCACAGAATAGAGTGATGTAGAGTGCAGTGGCATACACTAGAGAGGTGCAGTGGTGCACAGAATAGAGTGATGTAGAGTGCAGTGGCATAGACTAGAGTGGTGCAGTGGTGCACAGAATAGAGTGATGTAGAGTGCAGTGGCATAGACTAGAGTGGTGCAGTGGTGCACAGAATAGAGTGATGTAGAGTGCAGTGGCATAGTCTAGCGAGGTGCAGTGGTGCACAGAATAGAGTGATGTAGAGTGCAGTGGCATAAAGCAGAGTGGTGAAAGGTAGAGCAGAATGGCATATAGTGCAGTGACATGCAGTGGTGCACAATAGAGTAGAGTGGCATAGAGTGCGGTGGGGTACAGTAGAATGGAAGAGCTGTGCCGTACAGTGGCAGAGTCCAGTGGCATAAAAACATGGTCATAAGCTATATCTGATGTAAGAACCCACAACACAGGCACAGTGTGGTCTCCGCAATATGGCTGCCTTTTCACTTTGCAAGGGTGTTATTTAGGCAATAATATTGTGTTTTGTCATCGCTTGTACTGCGGTATAGTGTGAAGTACCTCCGCACAGTATATCATGTTCTTGTCCGTTACTACTAGAAACCTCCTGCACCAATCTCCATAAAATACCAACAGGAATCCCTTCCATACCACAATCTATATTCCTGTCAAATTTCATGAAAATCTGTTTAGCTGTTTTGTTGTTCCCTCTGTTTAAAAAGTCGTTGGAAGATCAATCGGTGGAAAAACGTGGAAAAGGGTGATTTTTGCTTTGGACCCTTTTCACTGATCACCACAAATCATCAGCGGATGAAGAAAAAGCAAAAGGTCTGCATCGTGTCATGAAGACTGGTCAGACAGTGGCAGAGGTATGAGCAAGCTCTGGGCTCATATATATATATCCATGGGGCCATAACCTGGATGCTGAACTCCAGGTACATCTATGATTGCCCATAATTCATTAACTCATCAACTCATTCGTGATTCTTGATTTTTGATTTTGGTCTCTGTTGTTTTTCATCTTAGGATCATTATTACATCTATATAAGTGTTAACATTTATAATTGGGTGGTATAGGCCACTAATTTAGTTTTTAACTACAGACACATGATTTAAGAAACATATGATAATTGTTATGTTATGTTATCCAATTTGTAGAGCGCATGGCTACCCTAAGGCTTCCCAGCGCTAGCGGACCGTGACCAGATCTCGGTAATACACACGCCAGATCTAAAACAGCCAAGTTTTCAAAGCCTTCCGAAAATTGTATTCATGGCTTATCAGTCGCAATCTGGGGGGCAGCGAGTTCCACAACTTGGCTCCCAGGTATGCCAGTGTGGCGCCACGCCACCTAACTTTGTTTACTCTGGGTAGAGTAGCCAATGCTGCTGAGGACGATCTAAGGTCTCTATTTGGTTTGTAGAAAGAGGCAAGGTCCCTTAAGAGTGGAGGACCTCTATTGTGAAGGGACCTGTGTATGCAGCACAGATCCTTGAATTTTCTGCGCTGTTCGATGGGTACCGAGTGTAAAGAGACTAAACCTGCTTTTACCGAGGTCCATCTAGGAACATCCAATAGCAAGTGGGCAGCCGCATTTTGTACCCGCTGCAATTTCTTCTTTACATAAGACGGAGAGCCAAAAAATAGGCCATTGCCATAATCTAACCTGAAAAGAACGGTAGCCTGGATGATGAGCCTTCTGGCCAAGGCGGGCAGAATTACAAAGACCTTCCTCAGGAGTCTCAGTAGGCCGAAGCAGGTAGACGATATGTGCTTAGCATGCTTTTCCAGTGTTAACAAGGGATCCAGCCATATCCCTAGACTTTTGATATGTTTCTTTAGAGGAGGAAGTTCCTCCAAGGTGCTAGGAATCTTAATCGGTTTGCTTGGTGAAGATTCCGGGCCCAAGATCATTAGTTCAGTTTTCTCACCGTTTAGTTGTAGTTTGATGTCCGACATCCATCCTGACACAGCTTGTAGACAGGAGGACAGTGTGGCGCCTTCTGAGGCTATTTCCGATGAGAAGGAGACCACCAATTGGGTATCATCTGCGTAAGACACTAAGGTTAGTCCGAAGGACTCCACCAACGTGGCCAGAGAAGCCATAAATATGTTTAAAAGTGTCGGGCTAAGAGATGATCCCTGTGGAATGCTGCAGTTGTATTGGAATTTATCCGAGTAATGGGACCGGTCAAGGACTTGAAATGTTCTACCTTCTAAAAAGGAGATGAGCAGCCCAAGGGCTCATCCCTTAATTCCGCTGTTCCTCATCCTCTGGGCCAGCACCTGATGGTCTACAGTGTCGAACGCCGCACTCAGATCGAGCAGTATGACCACTGTAGTCTGTCCCTTATCTACACACTTCCTAGCTTCCTCCACCACTGCGATCAGTGCTGCTTCTGTGCTGTGTCCCAGTCTAAAACCCATCTGGGACGGGTGGAGAAGGTTGTTATCTTCTAGGAAGGTGGAGAGTTGCATATTAATGTGCTTGTCTAGGATTTTGCCCGAGGTGGGTAGTAAGGAAATAGGCCCATAGTTCTCGAATTCCGCTGCATCTAAAATGGTTTTCTTAAGCAGTGGCTTAACTATGGCCACAGACATGGAACTGAACCTTTAGTTATTGATGTGTTCAGAATTTCTATTAAGACCGGCGCTATTATAGTCGCCACTCTGGCTAGTATGTGAGGGGGGCGGGATCTAACGTAGATCCTGACTTGAGTGCGGTGAGGGACGCTGTGACCTGTTCCTGAGAAATAGGGGTAAACTGAGAGATAAAGGCTAATTGGTTATGGGTGGGAATATCCCGCTCTTTTGACCTGGGCAAAATATTGTTGAACTTCGCATAAATGTACAGGATTTTTTGTTGGAAGAAGCCCCCTAGCTTATTGCTATGCCCTCTGGAGGCGTCCACGGGGTTCTCCTCGATGGGAACCTGGAGAATTTCTTTTAGAACCTGAAACACTTCTTTGGGGGAACCAGAGGCATTTTCAATTCTTTCCTGATAATAAGTGCTCTGCGCTAATTTAATCTTGGCATGATAAACTCTGATTGCTTTTCTGTACGCCTCCCTATCCACGAGTTCATATGATTTCCTCCATCTTCTCTCTAGCCTTTTGCAGTCTTTTGTGAGGAGGTGCAGGTGGGGAGTAAACCGCAAGGCACTCGCTTTCCTACGAGGACCATTGTTTTTCCTACGCGGAAGAACCATATCTAAACTGTCCGTAATCCAGTCATTACAAACCTTCACTTCGTTGTCATCATTGTTTCTGAACCGGGGTTTCCTGTTATCCAGCATATTTATCAGTTCTTTGGTACTCAGGTTATGCCAGTGTTACTCTTTCCTGCTGTGTCAATGGCTACTTCCAGTGGGATTAAGAAGTGGTCGGACCAAGCCAGAGGAGGAGGTGGTTTAGAAGTTAGGGCCATTATGTTGCTGAATACTAAGTCACTGGTGTGTCCCTTTTCATGTGTGGGACCTTTCACCAATTGAACTAATCCCAGTGCCTCCATATCTCCCAGCAAACGTTTTGATGCTGGCTGGTCAACATTTTCCGCATGAATGTTAAAATCGCCTAAGATGTTAAAATTGGGTCTTGTACATATGAGGTCGGCAATATAGTCTGAGAAGGAATCTAAAAACTTCTCTGGTGAGCCTGGGGACCGACAGAGTAAAATTCCTGATAGAGTGAAACTTGGGTTAAGTTCACAGGAAAAGAGCATGCCTTCCCCTGTGAATGCACTTTTTTTGCACTGTTTTGCACTTTTTTGTACTAGTGACTTTATTTATTATACATCAGCACTTTAATTGAATGCACTTAGGGTATAGGCCCATGTATTCGTTTAGAATTCTAGAGCGGCCCTCATCGTATAGAATAAATGTAGGAGACATTATGGGGTGATTCAGTTTATTATAACTAGATAATTTGGATGCAAATTGAGCGGTGCTGAACAATTGAAACACCCCTTCTTATTGTTAATTAATCTGTTCTGTTTATTGCAGTTTTTTGATGTGATACTATATGGAATGATTTTATATCAATTTATAGTTATATTTTTTGCAGAGGCATAATTATTCTTTATATGCAATTTTTTAATAGAACGTTTTAGAGATGACATTATGGTGGTCATTACAACCCTGGCGGTCGGTGTTAAAGCGGCAGTAAGTCCGCCAACAGGCCGGCTGTAAAAAATTTGCAATTACGACCATGGCGGAAACCGCCAACAAAGACAGCCACTTTAACTCTCCGACCGCCACGGCGGTACAAACAAACAGCTTGGCGGTCACCGCCAACAGACAGGCGGGAGACAATGTACCGCCCACACTATTATGACAGGCCAATCCGCCACCTTTTCCAGGGCGGATTCACCACAAATAAAAACACGGCGGAAACAGGAATCCCGAAGGAAAAACGCTCACCTCTACACACTCCACGAGGAACGAGGACGCCATGGACCCGGGACTCCAAATTCTCCCTGCAATAGTCTTCCTGCTCCTCTACCAGGAGCACGAACGCTGGCAGCGAAGACCACGGTGAGTACTGCACCTACGACACAGGGGAGGGGGGAGGCAAAAAACAGGGGGACACACATGCAACACCCCCACCCTCACCCACTACAACACACACACTAATGCATATCAATACATCACAGTTACACCCCCCAAGCCCCCTGGAAGAATGCAAAGACAATAGAAAATTAGTGTAACCATTGTAATATATGAAAAGAAAGTAGGCTGAAATATATATATACACCATGTACATAATATATACCAAGCATAGTAGTCCAGGTAGTGTACTAAGAAAGTCTGTGGAACACTGGAACCACACGGTATGGGCGAGGCCCACACAAGATCCCCGACCATGACGGAGAGAACACTGCAGGGACATCAGACAGCAACTAAACAGGCACCTCAGGGGGAGGGAAAGGGGGGCACCTCAGCCGCTCGAGTGCACAACGCCAAATCCACGAGGGGGCCACATGCCCACTGTTCCATCCTGGGGAGTGCAAAGCCACAGTCTCTCAAGTCTCTACAGTGGGTGGTTTGCCCACTGTTCAATCCTGGGGAGTGCAAAGCCACAGTCTCTCAAGTCTCCACAGTGGGTGGGTTGCCCACTGTTCAATCCTGGGGAGTGCAAAGCCACAGTCTCTCAAGTCTCACAAGTGGGTGGGTTGCCCACTGTTCACTCCTGGGGAGTGCAAAGCCACAGTCTCTCAAGTCTCACAAGTGGGTGGGTTGCCCACTGTTCAATCCTGGGGAGTGCAAAGCCACAGTATTTCAAGTCTCTACAGTGGGTGGTTTGCCCACTGTTCAATCCTGGGGAGTGCAAAGCCACAGTCTCTCAAGTCTCACAAGTGGGTGGGTTGCCCACTGTTCAATCCTGGGGAGTGCAAAGCCACAGTCTCTCAAGTCTCACAAGTGGGTGGTTTGCCCACTGTTCAATCCTGGGGAGTGCAAAGCCATAGTCTCTCAAGTCTCACAAGTGGGTGGGTTGCCCACTGTTCAATCTTGGGGAGTGCAAAGCCACAGTCTCTCAAGTGGATAACAGTCTCCACTGGTTCTGGAGGGGGCTTTGTGCCCAGAGTGCTTCATCCTGCCAAGGACTGAGGTAGTGGATGCCTTTCTCCACTTGTTCTGGAGGGGGCTTTGTGCCCAGGGTGCTTCATCGTGCTAAGGACAGGGGTAGTGGATGTATCTCTCCACTGGTTCTGGAGGGGGCTTTGTGCCCAGAGTGCTTCATCCTGCTAAGGACAGAGGGAGTGGATGCCTTTCTCACTAGTTCTGGAGGGAGCTTTGTGCCCAGAGTGCTTCATCCTGCCAAGGACAGAGGTAGTGGATGCCTTTCTCCACTGGTTCTGGAGGGGGCATGGTGCCCACAGTGCATCATTCACCCCGTGACGGACTCAGTTGCGTCAGTGCCCTTGCCGCTCATGGGCCAGCTGTGCTTGAGATGGCGGTGTCCTGTTCAGCTGTGCTTGAGATGGCGGTGCCCTGTTCAGCGGTGCTCGAGATGGCGGTGCCCTGTTCAGCGGTGCTTGAGATGGCGGTCTCCATTGCAGGGTCTCAGCTGCTGGCGGTCCTTCATGGCCCAGCGGGGCTTTTGCTGGCGGTCCTTCATGGCCCAGCGGGGCTAGTGCTGGCGGTGGCCTCCTGGCCAGGTGGGCTGGTGCGGGTGGTGGCCTCCTGGGAAGCTGGGCTGGTGCTGGCAGTGGCCTCCTGGGCAGGTGGGCTGGTGCTGGCGGTGGCCTCCTGGGCAGCGAGGCTGCTGCTGGCGGTGGCCTCCTGGGCAGCTGGGATGCTGCTGGCGGTGGCCTCCTGGGCAGCTGGGCTGGTGCTGGCGGTGGCCTCCTGGGCAGCTGGGCTGGTGCTGGCGGTGGCCTCCTGGGCATCAGGGATGATGGCGGTCTTCTCCACCGTGCTTCTCTTCCCAGACTTGCCGGGTTTCTTGTGGCCCTTCCCCATCTTGGAAGGTGCCACAGCTGACTCCACACTCCCGCTGGGACCCTTGGGAGCGGCTTTGGTGGCTGGAGTCTTCCCCCTCTGCCGCCGGGCACTGGCCAACTTCTGATGCTTCACAGGTGGGGGACTGTCTGTGCTGTGGCTCCGTGCCACATTGGCTGCGCACTCCAGAGTCCGGTGACTACAGGCACCACTGGTCCCGGAGATGTTGTGGCTGAGGTGCTAGTTCGGGACCTATGAGATGGATGGGGTGGTGGAGGTGTGGGAAAGAGGTCAAGGGTGGACAGGAAAGGTTTTTTGGACACACTGGGACGGGTAGCTGGAGGGGGTTTGGGAGTGGAGGAAGAGGTGGTGGTTGTAGGAGGTGTACGTTTGGTGACTTTGGGTGAAGGTGCATGCGCTGGAGGCTGTCGTGAGGTGGATGGCTGTTGGGTGGGTGTGTGCCTGCGTTTGTGTATCTTGGGAGGGGGCGTCACAGACAAACTGGGAGAGGACACAGGGGACGTGTGAATGGTAGTGGGGGTGGTGACTGCACGTGAGCGGGGTGTGGTGATGGGTGTGCTGGAGAGGGACGTAGTGGCTGTAGAGGTAGTGCTTGCAGGTGTGAGTGTAGATGACACTGGGAGGGAGGAGGGAGACGACGAGGAGGGGGACACAGTGGAGGCAGTGGATGTTGATGTGTCTGCCTGTGTGTGATGCTTGCGTGAATGCCTGTGGGATGTGTGGTGCTTATGTTTGCCTGAGCTTCCCTTGGCTGTTGACGTGTGTGCATGTTGGTCTGTAGGTGTGCTTGGGATAGGCTGAGTTACAGGGGATTGGGTCGGGGTGGAGGAAGTTGGAGGGGGGAGGCTAGACACAGGTACAATGGCTGCCATCAGTGCTGAGGCCAGAGTCTGAAAAGCTGAAGGCCAGGTTCAGGTGCCTCCATATGACAGGTGGATCCCTATTCTACTCACCAAAGAAGGTATGCCAGATCATCGTGGCTTGCTTTATGCTTCATAACTTGGCATTGCGACGACAGGTGCCTTTTCTGCAGGAGGATGGTCCAGATGGCGGTGTTGTTGCAGCTGTGGAGCCTATGGACAGTGAAGACAAGGAAGCAGAGGAAGAAGACATGAACAACAGGGACTCAGTGATCCAGCAAAATTTCCAGTGAGACACAGGTAAGAGTACAAACCTGCCTACTACATGTATTTAAACACTACTACCTCTCTACTGTCTGTCGTTTTCACCCAGTGTATGGTCACTGAGTTGTCACTTTCCCTTACGATTTCACAGATGTGGGTCCCACTGTGTGACATCTGCTTAGATTCCTCATGGACTAGAGCTGTGTAACATAGGTATGTTGACATTACAATTGAAAGAGCATTTTGTCACTGTAATTGCTAATACACTATTTCGAAATCACAGACAGACTCCAGATTGTTTTGTCCTTTAAGTGTGTTTATTTAAGTGCTCAATATTGGAGGGGGTTGTGAAATGGTGAGGGGTGATGGCGGAGGAATGTCCATGGCAGAGTCCAGTCTATTAGTCTCACAGGTGCATTGCGCAAATGGGCATAGGAAGTGGAGCTGGGGCAGTTTAAGGATGGACAGGGTGACAAAGTGGGACAGTAGGATGACAATCAGGGTGGTCTAATTTCTTGACGGGGGTCTTGGCATTGTGCTCTGTCTTTGTCCTGGATCTCAGGGACCATTTCCGGGGTGTTTCTCCCTCTTCAGGGGGTGGGGTGCTGGTGTGGTGGTCCTGTGGCGGGGCGTCCTGTCCACTAGCGCCACTAGCAGGTGTTGGGCAGTTTATCATCCATGCTAGTGTCAGGGGCCCCTTGTAGTGCCACAGTGTCCCTCCTGGTGTTGAGTATTTCCTCCAGCACCCCTACGATGGTGCCCAGGGTGGAGCTGATGGTTCTGAGTTCCTCCCTGAAACCCATATACTGTTCCTCCTGCAGGCACTGGGTCTCCTGAAACTTGGCCAGTACCATTGCCATCGTCTCCTTGGAGTGGTGGTAGGCTCCCATGATCGAGGAGAGGGCCTCGTGGAGAGTGTGTTCCCTTGGCCTGTCCGCCCCCTGTCGCACAGCAGCCCTCCCATTTCCCCTGTGTTCCTGGGCCTCCGACCCCTGGACTGTGTGCCCACTACCACTGCCCCCAGGTCCCTGTTGTTGGGGACGGAGGTATGGGCCCGCTGGGTGGGTGCTGTGCTGGTGTTTCCACAGGGGGGAAGGTCTGTGGTGGCCTGTGACTGGGTGAGGGGAACCGACTGTCCCGGGCTGGTCATCTAGATCCAGTTGGACAGAGCAGCTGTCATCACTGTGGGCCTCCTCTGTTGGTGGTGTGTACATGTTGGACCCTCCTGTCCGGTGACGTTGGGTAGGGGTCCTGCAGTGGTACAAAAGGATGGTTATTACATCTGTATGTGTCATGGTGTTCAATGGGTGGGTGACCGTGTACCCCAGTGCTTGCATTCCTGTGTGGGACCTTGTGTGATGATGGTTTAGGGGGTTGTATGGGTATGTGCAGTGGGCATGCTTTAGTGATGGTTGTCCATGCCTTGTTGTTGCATGCAGGGCTTGGTGTTGGGATGGGTGGTTTGTGATGTTGGGACATATGTGAGGAGTTGGAGTGCTGGGGGTGAGGGTGAGGGTGGGGGTATGTGCTGGCATGCAGGTAGGGTGGGGGATGTAATAATAAGGATTTGTCTTACCAGAGTCCATTCTTCCACCTACTCCTGCGAGGCCCTCAGGATGCAGAATCGGCAAGACCTGCTCCTCCCATGTTGTTAGTTGTGGGGGAGGAGGTGGGGGTCCGCAGCCAGTCCGCTGAACCACCTGGTGGTGTCTTGAGACCACGGAACGCACCTTCCCCCGTAGGTTGTTCCACCTCTTCCTGATGTCCTCCCGATTTCTTGGGTGCTGTCCCACTGCATTGACCCTGTCCACTATTCTTCGCCATAGCTCCATCTTCCTTGCAATGGAGGTGTGCTGCACCTGTGCTCTGAATAGCTGTGGCTCTACCCGGACGATTTCCTCCACCATGACCCTGAGCTCCTCCTACGAGAACCTGGGGTGTCTTTGCCGTGCCATGGGGTGGTGTAGGTGATGTGTGGGGTAGAGTGTGTGGTGATAAGTGTGCTGATATGTAGTGGTGTGTTGTGTGAGGTGCGTGGAAGTTCTGTGGGTGATGGTGTTGTGTGCCTGTGGATGCTGTTGTTCTTGCTGGTGCTGTCTCTCTCTGGCCTTCTTTCGGTATTTTTGGTTGTGGGGGTTTGTGGGTGATGTGGGTGGGTGTTTTATATTGTAATGGGTGTGTGGGAGTGGTGTGTGTATGTGTATCAGGTGTGTGTATTTCGAATTATCCAATGTGGCTGTGTTTTGGAGATGTGTGTGTATTTTGAGCGCAGCGGTGTGTACCGCCAATGGAATACCGCGGTTGAAAGACCGCCGCGTGGATTTGTGTGTCGTGATAGTGTGGGCGTATTCCTGTTGGCGTGACGGTGGAGGTTTTGTTTTCGCCAGTTTATCACTGACCTTTGGTGTGGCGGACTTGTGTGGGTGTCTGAATTTTGGCAGATTCCAAAATGTGGATCATAATAGCTGTGGCGGAAATCCGCGGCCGCGGCGGTGTGTTGGCGGTCTTCTGCACGGTGGTAAGCGGCTTTTACCCCCAATGTTGTAATGACCGCCTATGTCTTTATATGTAAAATGTTATGAAAGTACGCTTTGAGAAGAGAAGTGTTTAAAATGATCATATGCTATATGAAAATATGCTATTGTATAACAGTCGAATATTTTGGTTTTAGAATCATTCTGTTTCATAAATTAGAACTGCATGTGAACCTGTTACATATTTTTAGAGATATTTATATATTGATATGTACTGGTAAATGATATGGTTCAGATTTAGCGAGGTATCCCCTTTTAAAGATGGCGGGCGTGTTTAGAAATCGGAAGGTATAATGGAAATAGACGATGGTGCACGGGCAGCACCTTTATAATGACGATATGTGTGTGGGGGAAATATGTCCGGTTGAAGGCGGTTTGCCGAAATGCGTTGACATGTTGTTTTTTACGGGAGATAGCGTTTTCATTTATAAACGCATAAAATAAAGCAGTAGACTTTATGGTAAAGATTTGTTTCCTTATTTTGCAGACCTGGATTGATCTTACATTATGATATGGTGCAGCTAGTTCGATATATATATATATATATATATACATATATATATATATATATATATATATATATATATATATATTAATATACTGTATACATATATATATATGTGTATATATATATTTTTTAATATCTATATTACCTACTAACGGTCGCCAGTAAGTAGTTATAGTTACAACCATTTTTTCCTTAAACAGAGCGTTTCTTGTTTTTTCCAATAACTTTGGCACTGATTGATGAATCTTCACGAAATTTTTTAAACATATATTTTAGTCAGTACAGCTGCTGTTTTGAAGGTTTTGGGGTGATCCATTGAGAGGAGGCTGATAAAAAGGTATCCCAAAACACTTTTTCCCCATTCTATGTCAATGGGATTTTTCTAATTTTTGAACAGGACTACGGCCCAAACTGCTAGAATGAATTACACCAAATTTGGCAGAAAGCTAGACCTTTCTCCAGAATGAGCGATTTTTGTGATTTGGTGTAAATCCGTTTAGTATTTTTTGAGAAATTAGAGTTTAAATGATATGGATATCCAGGGAAACAGCTCCTCCGTTGTTGAAGTAAGCCTCAGCAAGGCCTACTAGTGCAAGGGGTTCACCTTTCTCTGCACAAAGTCCTCAGACCATGTAGGAAGAAGTTGGCACAGAAACTGGAATAAAAGACAAAAGTTTATTAACCTCATGAGGTGGTACTACAGTTCAGACAGCACCCTTGGGTAATGTCTGAAGTAGCACACTGAACTGAGAGAGCATGGTCCTTTTATACCCACACAGGGGATAAAAGGAGATGGTACAATTATGGAAACAAGACTTGTATACATGTAAGGTCATGTGGAAAATGCACAGTTGACAGGTAGGAGGAGCTAACAGTTTCCAAGGACTAACAGCTGCAGACCTTACTGAGCATGTGCGAAAGTAAGAGATGCTAAATATAACTTGTCACTAGGCAGATTTCAAGAGCAGTTAACAGAAAGGTAGGACAGAGCACATGGTGAGCACATGGCAGCATGTAGCAGAGAAAATGGCTGCCATGAATACAAAATGGTTTCCGCAAAATGTTCACAATAGTTACTAAATACAAGATGTCTTCTGCTAATGCTTAATCTAATCACTGCTAAATTACAACAGACGACCCTTTCAGCATTAGCTGAAGACATTCGTCTTTCTGGGATAATCTAAATATTCATCCTGTATATTAATGCTCATCATTTCAGTTATTTCCTTATCTAACATATGTTGTGCCTTCATTTCTGTAATATTTCTTTTGGTAGGCATACAAGCAGTAATACACATGGAGCAGAACATTGGACCACACTGAATACAGATACAGCATGTAAAAAATATTGCAATTATTACACGCAGGACCTTCCAACAGGTAGTTGGTAATATCCATAGTTACCACAAACAAAATATGTATTATGTGAAGCTGTAAAACTACTATTATTTACACTCTCAATAGTTAAAATCAAGGTACAATCGCTTATCCCTACTGGAATTCGTCCAATGCTTCGTATACATAAATCTGCTTTAGTTTTTGTAATAGAAATCACAAATTGTTCTTTCTTGTCAGAGTCTCGTATATTTGTGAAGACATATGGGGCCTCATTCTGTCGAAAGACCGCAGAGGCCATTCTGGCTTTCCCGCTGGGCGACCGCCAGAAGGCCGCCCGCCAGCCCAGCGGGAAACCCCTTCCCACGAGGAAGCCGGCTCCGAATGGAGCCGGCGGAGTGGGAAGGTGCGACGGGTGCAGTTGCACCCGTCGCGAATTTCAGTGTCTGCTAAGCAGACACTGAAATTCTTTGTGGGGCCCTCTTACGGGGGCCCCTGCAGTGCCCATGCCATTGGAATGGGCACAGCAGGGGCCCCCAGGGGCCCCACGACACCCATACCGCCATCCTGTTCCTGGCGGGCGAACCGCCAGGAACAGGATGGAGGTATGGGGTGTCGGAATCCCCATGGCGGCGCAGCAAGCTGCGCCGCCATGGAGGATTCCTGAGGGCAGCGGAAAACCGGCGGGAGACCGCCGGTTTTCCCTTTCTGACCGCGGCCAAACCGCCGCGGTCAGAATACCCTTGAGAGCACCGCCAGCCTGTTGGCGGTGCTCTTGTGGTCGTTGACCCTGGCGGTCAATGACCGCCAGGGTCAGAATGACCCCCATGGTATTGAAACATTGTCCGGTTGATACTCTTCCGATTCCCATTTAGTTTCTTTAGCTTGGGGATACCCATCTTTGTCTTGGTAGCATACTTTATTAAGGCGAAAAAGAAGTCCGCCCTCTGTACGTTTTCCAGATGCAAACAAAAGCATGTACCAAGCTTGACAAGAACCATTGTGTGAAAAAGGAAGAGGAATGAAAGGTGTTCCTCCTTTCTTTTGATGCGCAGGTATCATTCCACATACCCAACAGTTAGTAGTATTTGTAGCATTATGAGTATGATGCAACATCTGAATGAAAGTATTATTGAAGTACGATTGACGGTGCTTCTGCTCCTGATAGGGAAGCGTAAAGTAATAGTGATCCTCTGGTACTGGAGTAGTGGCAACAAAAAACTCACAAGCAGGAGACTTCTTTTCAATAAACCAGGTGATTGTTGCTGTAACCACCAAAACAACAACAAACCCCATAATACTAATGATCAATTTGTTATTCATTTTAGCAACAGTGATAATCGACCCTTTCAGAAATGAATTAAAAAACAATAGTTGGAGCTCTTATCCCTGGGCAGCCGCTGATTTCTTCACCACGGGCCAAGACGGGTGTCACTACTCTAATGCACGGCTGATCCACCCTCCTTGCCACATTGGCTCTCCGTTTCACTAACCCAGGGCAGTAGCTCAACCAGTCTTTTCAAAACAATTTTCAGATTCTTTCCTTGGTCTCAAATTATATCGCGACACTCCAGAAGTCGTATGGTCCGGGAAGACCTCTGCAGATTCGTCAGGTGATATAGCACGGCTTTTCTCCGTAGTTAAAATCTCTCGATGATCGGTCAGCACAGCAGGTTCCACCAAGGTAGGTAGCACTCTCTTGCAGTGAGTACTATGGACCCAATTATTTCGGTTCGTCACTCGAACTGCTGTCCTTGTCGCAAGGAGCACCTGTTCTGGGCCTCGCCACCTTGGTTCCAAGCTGCTTGATCTTTCAAAAGATTTAATCATCACCTGGTCACCAGGTCGGAGTTCATGGCCTTCACCTGTAGATCTGTCAGGAAGTGCTTCTCGAACCTGTTGATGAATAGAAACCAAATTGTCGGTTAACTGTGCCAAATAATCATTCATCAGGACACAAGGTACATCATATACAGATTTTGGTTTAGGAACTCCCCAAATATTCATTGGTCTCCCAAATACTACTTCATAGGGGCTAAGGCCAAGTCGGGAGTGTGGCACTGACCTAATAGACAATAATGCCAATGGTAATGCATCCGGCCAAGTTAAGGATGTGGAAGCCTGTATCTTCGCTAATTTCAGCTTCAATGTAGCATTATACCTTTCCACCAACCCTGCTGATTGTGGGTGGAAAACCGCATGGAACTTCTGTTTGATCCCTAATCCTTTCAGGACATACTTAATAACTTCCCCAACAAAATGAGGTCCGTTATCACTCCATAAAAGTCTGCAAACACCAAACCTAGGGAAAAATTCTTTCAAAAGCACCTTTGCTGTGGTAATGGCAGTATTATCCTTTGTGGGGTACGCCTCTATCCATTTACTGAAGGCACAAACCACCACCAAGACATACTTTAAATTGTTGCAGCGTTCAAGCTGAATATAATACATTTGTAGAACTTCAAAAGGTGCAGTTGGTGTAGCAAACCCTCCTGCAGGAGTACATGTCCCTTTTCCAGGATTGTATTGTAAGCAGATCAAACAAGACTGTACTACTCTCTGAGCTGTACTGGAAATTTCTGGATGCTCCCAAACTTGCGTAAGCAACTTCGTTATTGTTGAAGCTCCAACATGTGCCAGCCCATGTGCCATCTGAACCATAGGTTGTACAAAAGCTATAGGCAATTTCCATTTATCCATCTGCTTATTCCGCCAACAGCCCTCATCATCCAATTCTCCATCTTTAGACCATTGCTCACGTTCTTTCACAGAAGCAGATTTCTGTATATCTAATACGTCTTGTCTAGCATTATGCCAAAGTTCAGCTTGTGACTTCACTACATACATAGAAGTAGTACTTCGCTGCATCGCAGTCTCACGTGCTACACGGTGTGCAAGAGCATTACCTTGCCCTATCTTATCGGTCACTTTCTTATGTGCACTACATTTCACAATAGCTAGTTTATTTGGATATGTCAATGCAGTCAAGAGGTTATGCACTAATTCTCCGTGCATTATCTGCATCCCGTGGGATGTGAGAAAACCTCTCTCCTTCCAAAGCAAACCAAAATCATGAGCCACTCCAAAAGCATAGTGGCTGTCTGTGTAAATGTTCACACTTAAATCAGTACTAAGCTCACATGCTCGTGTCAAGGCTATTAGTTCAGCTGCTTGAGCTGACTTCTGTGGTATACGAGCTGTCTCCACTACCGTGTGTATTGTGGTGATTGCATATGCAGCTGAGGTTGTACCATCTGGCAACTTCAAACAAGACCCATCAACCCACAGTTCCCCGTCTACATCTAAAAGGGGCGTATCTTGTAAATCAACACGACCCTTTGTCTGTTCTTCGGTAAGGAATATACAATCATGTGTTTCTTGTGACTGAGGCTGAGTCACCGGATATGGCAACAAAGTAGCTGGATTTAGTGTCGCACATCTCTTCAGTGTAATGTGAGGAGCCAACAATGTCAACTCATAACCTGTCATACGGGCGCTAGTTAAATGTTGTGTCTTTGTTTGATTTAAAAGAGCATCAACCGCATGGGGTACTAGCACCAACAGCTTATGTGACAAAACTATCCCTTCACTCTGACGTATTGAGACAGCTGTTGCGGCAACTGAACGAAAACACCCAGGCAACGCTCGAGCGACAGGATCAAGTACTGCTGAAAAATATGCACAGGGACGCTGCTTATTGCCATGTGTCTGTACTAAAACTGTCAATGCACATCCATCTTTCTCGTGTACGTAAAGTGCAAAAGGCTTCATGTAATCTGGAGTACCTAACACTGGTGCAGAACAAAGGGCTTGTCGCAGCTGCCGGAAAGCAGTCTCACATTCATCTGTCCATGGGAGGGGCATTGGAGTATCTTTAGTCAAAAGTGCTAGCAAAGGTTTGGCAATGTGTGAAAACCCTAATATCCATTGCCTACAAAAAGAAGTAAGACCAAGGAATGCACGAACATCTTTCTGAGTAGGGGGTACTGGTGTGTCTAAAATTGCTTGAATACGATCTGATGTAAGTGCACGGCCCTCCTTAGACAGAAGGTGACCTAAATAGGTTACCTTTGGTCTACAATATTGCAATTTCTTTCGTGACATTTTATGATGGTGTGAAGCAAGAAAAGAAAGTAAGGACAAAGTGCACTTTTCACATTGCTCCGGGGTATCAGCTGCCAACAAAATATCATCAACATATTGTATGAGAGCCAAACCTTCAGGTAAAACAAAAGAATCAAGGTGTCCAAAGTCATAGTACAAGAACTAATTGCTCCCTCAACTTCCTCATAAAATGCGGCTGTATTTTTCCGCGGGTCAGGTAATGCTGTTTTAAGTGCCATTACATCTGCCCTATTCCAAGGAGTATACACCCAATTATAAATAAAATAACCCTTAGCATCAACAGAAGTTTTATCATCACTTGTACCCAATCCTTTAGGAGGAACATACAAAGGCGCGGCCTCCCGCATTGGTTTCGCGTGAACTATCATAATCTTATCTGTTTCAAAGATGGAAGCTTGCGCCCCTTCGGTCTGAGATGCTCGTGCAACTACGTCCACAGCCCTTTTCTCTTCTTGCAAACGGACTGCCACAATACATAATTTCATTAAAAGCCTGATTGCATCAGCCACCTGGGAGAAAACAAAAAGACCATTACGCATTTGCTTATGATCAGCTGCTACATCATCGGGCTCTAACTCATCAGAATATTTCCGATATAGTTCAATAACTTCTGAGCCAAATGCCTCAGTAAAATATAGCTGCTCCTTTTCCGTCCACCCTTTCATGTTGTCTAAAAGTTCAGAAGCAGAAACAACGCTACGAATTGTTTTACGAGCAATAGATCTAAGCTCAGACGCACGGTCAGCAGGCAGCATAGAGCGACTGTCCCGCATCTTCTGTTGCTCCGAACTGGAGACTTTAGGTAACTCATGAGGGGCAGAAGGGACGACATACGGAGGTGGAGGGCGATCTAGTAACAATAAATCATCATGTGGTTTATTAAGGATAGGATAGAGAGGTTGCCTAACAGTGTATTGGCCAGTTACCTGTAGCTTACGTTCTTTCTCTTCTAGCTCCTTTAAGTCATTTAGGGGCATATTTATACTCCGTTTGCGCCGGAATTGCGTCGTTTTTTTTTACGCAATTCCGACGCAAAATTAGCTCCATATTTATACTTTGGCGTTAGACGCGTCTAGCGCCAAAGTCCATGGAGTTTGCGTCATTTTTTAGCGTGGACACCTACTTTGCGTTAATGATATGCAAGGTAGGCGTTCACGTCTAAAAAATTGACTCCGAGGCATGTGCGCCGTATTTACACTCCCGGGCAAAATTCACGCCCGGGAGTGGGCGGGTCAAAAAAAATGACGTACGGCCGCTTTTGCGCCGTTTTTTAGCTCCTGGAAAAGGCAGGCGTTAAGGGACCTGTGGGCTCTGAAGGAGCCCAGAGGTGCCCTCCCATGCCCCCAGGGACACCTCCTGTCACCCTTGCCCACCCCAGGAGGACACCCAAGGCTGGAGGGACCCATCCCAGGGACATTAAGGTAAGTTCAGGTAAGTCATTTTTTTTTTTTTTTTTGTGGCATAGGGGGGCCTGATTTGTGCCCCCCTACATGCCACTATGCCCAATGGCCATGCCCAGGGGACAGAAGTCCCCTGGGCATGGCCATTGGGCAAGGGGGCATGACTCCTGTCTTTGCTAAGACAGGAGTCATTTCTATGGGGGTTGGGAGTAAAAAAAAATGGCGCAAATCGGGTTGAGGCGAAAAATTTGCCTCAACCTGACTTGCCCCATTTTTTGACGCCCAAGCCCCATATCCCCCTACGCCGGCGCTGCCTGGTGTACGTCGTTTTTTTCCACGCACACCAGGCAGCGCCGGCGGCTAACGCCGGCTAACGTCATTGATTAAATACGGCGCCCGCATGGCGCTTCAGAATGGCGTTAGCCGGCGCTAATTTTTTTGACGCAAAACTGCTTTAGCGCAGTTTTGCGTCAAAAAGTATAAATATGGCCCTAATTTCTTTCTTTCTCATTTCCAATGCTTTCACATATACATTCTTCCGCTGCTCTTTCTCAAACAAGGCTTGCTCACGCTTCACTCGTCCACGCGCTTCTTTCTCCCACATTCGTACACAGTCAAACATATCTTGCCTAGACTTTCGCTTACACATACATTGTTCCACATACTCAATCTTTCGCAAATCAAATGACCCATGCATAGGCCAACGTAACTCAGGATCCGCGCGGGTGTATTTATTCCATAATGTGCTGTACATTATAGAAGAAAGACCATGTTTAACATACATATCTCTATTTGGCGTCCCCTCTAGGGGTGCCGGTTGCGATTCTTCCAGTCTCAAATTGGTACCATTACAAAAGCAACACATCCTACGAAGTGCGCTAAAAACAGGCATGCCAAAAATAGTGCAGAATATGCAATATTATAATCAAAGTAGCACTTAAGGTGCCGTTCAAATCAAAATTAAATTGGAGAAAATTCTCCTCATTACCTGCCTATATAAATTGCAATTTATATATCAAATCCAAAGAATACAAATTGACTAGTCACCCAAATCATGAAAGCCACAGTAAGTAGTGCTAAACTACATTACCAAACACAGGCATCAAAACCCACAGCAAGTGCCGTAAAACGGCTCTTACCAATCACAGGGTGTCCAGGTTCCAACTGCCAAGTTCTAAAATCGACCAAATGGTCACTGCATGACGAATGAACAAAAAGGATCTCAGTCGAGGACCGGCGCCACCTGGATGGTCAAGTCAGAAGGAAGGGAAAAACGCTGTGGTTGCCAAGACTCGGGTCTCCTCAGGCATTGATCGTCCGCAGCGAGATCCCAATCCTTCGTCGCGACCAATCCGTTGGGCATCCGAGTCGCCGATGAGTCCCTGTTCGGGCGCCAATTTGTTGAAGTAAGCCTCAGCAAGGCCTACTAGTGCAAGGGGTTCACCTTTCTCTGCACAAAGTCCTCAGACCATGTAGGAAGAAGTTGGCACAGAAACTGGAATAAAAGACAAAAGTTTATTAACCTCATGAGGTGGTACTACAGTTCAGACAGCACCCTTGGGTAATGTCTGAAGTAGCACACTGAACTGAGAGAGCATGGTCCTTTTATACCCACACAGGGGCTAAAAGGAGATGGTACAATTATGGAAACAAGACTTGTATACATGTAAGGTCATGTGGAAAATGCACAGTTGACAGGTAGGAGGAGCTAACAGTTTCCAAGGACTAACAGCTGCAGACCTTACTGAGCATGTGCGAAAGTAAGAGATGCTAAATATAACTTGTCACTAGGCAGATTTCAAGAGCAGTTAACAGAAAGGTAGGACAGAGCACATGGTGAGCACATGGCAGCATGTAGCAGAGAAAATGGCTGCCATGAATGCAAAATGGTTTCCGCAAAATGTTCACAATAGTTACTAAATACAAGATGTCTTCTGCTAATGCTTAATCTAATCACTGCTAAATTACAACACCGTGGATCCAACTGTGTCCGTGCTGATGTCTGATTGGCTGCCAACACTTCAACAAGGAAGTATTGGCAGCCACTTTCTGGCTTGGGACTGAACCAAGTCCCACAGAAAAGTATAAAAATACAAAAGAAGAAAGAGACTAGGGTAGGGACACCCTGAGCCTCTACCCTTGGTCTAGGGGTCCCTCACAGACCCCGCCAAGGCTTAAAAGCATTTTTTTTAAATGTTGGGAAAATCTGTGGATCCAGATTTTTCTGACATAAAAAAAAGGGGGTGGTCTCCCACCCTTTTTTTTTTATTTGCCCCCAGGTGGGCCAGGTCTTAGGGACATTGGGGGCTTTAAAAAGGAGAGGGGCACACGGAGCCCCCCCTCCTAAAGCTTGTATTTGCCCTGAGGACCACCACCTCCCTGGGGAAAATAAATAATATGATATGGGGGAGGTCCGTATGTCCTACCGAAGAGCCCTGGGGACCTCCACCTCCGCAGGGCAGTTTAAATAAGTAAGGAGGGGCCATGTGGCCTCCCCGCAGCCCCAGGTACGGCCACCTCCCCAGGTCTGTGTAGGACACGACCGACATCTCAACAGAAACTTAAACATGATTATCATCACAGTCTGTCTCTGTGGGGACTTGGACATGATTATAATCACACACTATTCTCTGTGGGGACCTGGCCATCACTATCATCATACTCTATCTGTGTAGGACATGAACATGACTTGCACTATACTACCTGTGTAGGACATGACTGACATCTCAACAGAGACACAAACATGGCTATCACCACGTACTACCTCTGTAGGGACTTGAACAGGATTATTACCGCACATCTCTCTGGGGATGTAGGCGTCATTATAATCCCACACAAACTCTAGTGACTTCAACATGATTATCATCACAAACAACCTCCGGGTGGGCATCACACAAGATCTCTACAAAGACTTTAACATGACTATAATCACACTGCGGGGGTCATTACAACCCAGGCTGGCGGTGCAATCTCGGATATTTTCCGCCGCGGTCACCAGCTGCTCAGGGGATTACGAGTCCCCCTCCCACCATCCTTTTCATGGCGGTAAGAACGCCATGAAAAGGCTGGCGGAAAGGGGAGTCGCGGGGCCCCTGTGCCATTGGCATGGGCAGTGCAGGGGCCCCCTGCCACGGCCCCGGCCCCATGGAGCTTTTCACTGTCTGCTACTATATACTGGGAATTTGGGCGGCGAGCTGCCAGCAGCCATACAGGCGGTCGGTGGTGCAGTGGTGGTCCACCTTCACCCCAGCGGTCCGACCGCGCTGGTGGTACAGGCAGTAAACTGGCTGCTTTGCAGCCTGTTCATTGCCGTGGTCATAATCTGGAGGTCCAGCACCGCCACGCCATCGGCGGTGTTGCCGCCACCACTAGCGTAGCGGAGCTGAACCGCCAATGTCATGATGAGGGCCTAAATATTTATTTTATCACCAATACACACAAATAACATCATAATCTATTCAAATAGGAATTGCTGCATATATCTTAAATGCACACAAACGGTGGATTATGCTAATAATGTATCAAAAAATATCATAGATCATGATTACAGAAAGGCACTTAAAACTGTATTTATCCCACTGCTTTGTGTTCAAAATATTACAAAGTAAGGGCCAGATGTACGAACCATTTTTCCGGTCACAAACAACCGGGGGAATGCCTTTTGCAAAGGCAAAATAGGACTCTGTAACTTGGTTCCGGATCACATTCTGCTTTTGCGAATCAGGATTAGGAAGGGGCGTGTTTAGGGTGTCTCTTCCTAATACTGAATGGCACTGGCATGTGGGAATGTTTTAGGCCACCAGAATGTGGTTGCAAAACATTCATATTTTACCGACTCAGTAGAGAAGGTGGTAGCCTATTTGCAAACAGGAAGGGGTCCCCAGGGGACCCCTTCCCCTTTGTGAATGTGGGCGTCAATATTTTTTAACAGCAGCCAGTGGTCCCAAGAAGCACTGCCTACTCTTAACAAATGAAAAAAAAACTTTGTCTTTTTGCTTTTGTAATGCATCTTGTTTTCCTTTAAGGAAAATGGGCTGCATTACAAAAAAAATGTGCTTTATTAAAAAAGCAGTCACAGGAATGGAGGTCTACTGACCGCAGCAGACCACCATCCCTGTGAGTGTAGCTATTCCCAGTGGGTCACAAATTGCAACCTGCCTCATGAATATTGATGAGGCAGGTCCCTAGAGACCCATTTGGGAATCGCAAACACTGTTAAACACACTGTAGTACATTACAGTTTGCGATTTTCTAATAGTGAATTGCAAAAATTTGCTATTCGAAAATCCTGAACTGCTTTTCTCATACATCTGGCCCCAAGGGAACTAATCCAAAAACAAAAAAACAGATACAATCAAGCAAAGGGGTCAAGTGGAACCCAGAGCTTGATTAATTACTTACATTTTTGTCGACGTAGTTATTAGATGAGATCTCCTTGGAGCAGTATGGAATGGATTGATAATGTCTGCACATGGATGGTAAGTGATGATGCCCATAGAGTTTGTATGTGATTACAACAAAGGGATGCTATGCAATGATGCCCACAGCGGTGGTATGTGATCACAGTAGAATCATAGCCCTCACAGAGGTGGTGTCTACAGCTATCTCAAAAGTATCTACAGATTAGTGTGTGAAGCCCCCACAGGGACAGTGAATGAATATAAGAACGTTCAAGCCCTCACAGAAATGGTGTGCGAAGTTAATTATGGCAAAGTCCCCACAAAGATTTTGGTGGTCATTACAACCCTGGCGGACGGTGTTAAAGCGGCGGTAAGACCGCCAACAGGCCGGCGTAAAAAAATGTGCAATTACGACCGTGGAGGAAACCGCCAACAAAGACAGCCACATTAACACTCCGACCGCCACGGCGGTACAAACAAACAGCGCGGCGGTCACCGCCGACAGACAGACGGGAGACAATGTACCGCCCACAATATTATGACAGGCCAATCCGCCACCTTTTCCAGGGCGAATTCACTGCGGATAAAAACACAACGGAAACAGGAATCCCGAAGGGAAAACGCTCACCTCTACACACCCCACGAGGAACGAGGACGCCATCGACCCGGAACTCCAAATTCTCCCTGCAATAGCCTTCCTGCTCCTCTACCAGGAGCACGAACGCTGGCGGCGAAGACCACAGTGAGTACTGCACCTACGACACAGGGGAGGGGGAGGCAAAAAACAGGGGGACACACACGCAACACCCCCACCCTCACCCACTACAACACACACACTAATGCATATCAATACATCACAGTTACACCCCCAAACCCCCTGGAAGAATGCAAAGACAATAGAAAATGAGTGTAACCATTGTAATATGTTAAAAGCAAGTAGGCAGAAATATATAAATACACCATGTACATAATATATACCAAGCATAGTAGTCCAGGTAGTGTTCTAAGAAAGTCCGTGGAACACTGGGACCACACGGTATGGGCGAGGCCCACACAAGATCCCCGACCATGACGGAGAGAACACTGCAGGGGCATCATAGAGCAACTGAAAAGGCACCTCAGGGGGAGGAAAAGGGGGGGCACCTCAGCTGCTTGAGTGCACGACACCAAATCCACGAGGGGGCCACATGCCCACTGTTCCATCCTGGGGAGTGCAAAGCCACAGTCTCTCAAGTCTCTACAGTTGGTGGTTTGCCCACTGTTCCATCCTGGGGAGTGCAAAGCCACAGTCTCTCAAGTCTCTACAGTGGGTGGGTTGCCCACTGCCATATCCTGGGGAGTGCAAAGCCACAGTCTCACAAGTGGATAACAGTCTCCACTGGTTCTGGAGGGGGCATGGTGCCCAGAGTGCTTCATCCCGCTAAGGACTGATGTAGTGGATGACAGTCTCCACTGGTTCTGGAGGGGGCATGGTGCCCAGAGTGCATCCTTCACCCCGTGACGGACTCAGTTGTTTCAGTGCCCTTGCCGCTCATGAGCCAGCGGTGCTTGAGACGGCGGTGCCCTGTGCAGCGGTGCTTGAGATGGCGGTGCCCTGTTCAGCGGTGCTTGAGTTGGCGGTGCCCTGTGCAGCGGTGCTTGATATGGCGGTGCCCTGCTCAGCGGTGCTTGAGTTGGCGGTGCCCGCTTGTGATGGCGGTGCCCTGTTCAGCGGTGCTTGAGATGGCGGTGCCCTGTTCAGCGGTGCTTGAGTTGGCGGTGCCCTGTGCAGCGGTGCTTGAGATGGTGGTGCCCTGTGCAGCGGTGCTTGAGATGAGCAGGCAGTGCTTGAGATGGCGGTGCCCTTTTCAGCGGTGCTTGAGTTGGCGGTGCACTGTGCAGCGGTGCTTGAGATGGCGGTGCCCTGTTCAGCGGTGCTTGAGATGGCGGTGCCCTGTTCAGCGGTGCTTGAGATGGAGGTGCCCTGTGCAGCGGTGCTTGAGATGGCAGTGCCCTGTTCAGCGGTGCTTGAGATGGCGGTGCCCTGTTCAGCAGTGCTTGAGATGGCGGTCTCCATTGCAGGGTCTCAGCTGCTGGCGGTCCTTCATGGCCCAGCGGGGCTTGTTCTGGAGGTCCTTCATGGCCCAGCGGGGCTTGTGCTGGCGGTACTTCATGGCCCAGCGGGGTTTCTGCTGGCGGTCCTTCATTGCCCAGCGGGGCTAGTGCTGGCGGTGGCCTCCTGTGCAGCTGGGCTGGTGCTGGCGGTGGCCTCCTGGGAAGCTGGGCTGGCAGTGGCCTCCTGGACAGCTGGGTTGGTGCTGGCGGGCCCCTCCTGGGCAGGTGGGCTAGTGCTAGCGGTCCTGTCCTGGGCAGCTGGGCTTGTGCTGGAGGTGGGCTCCTGGGCATCAGGGATGATGACGGTCTTCTCCGCCGTGCTGCTTTTCCCAGACTTGCCGGGTTTCTTGTGGCCCTTCCCCACCTAGGAAGGTGTCACAGCTGACTCCACACTCCCACCGGGACCCTTGGGAGCGGCTTTGGTGGCTGGAGTCTTCCCCCTCTCCCGCCGGGCACTGGCCAACTTCTGATGCTTCACAGGTGGGGGACTGTCTGTGCTGTGGCTCTGTGCCACACTGGCTGCCCTGGTGGCCGGTGCACTCCAGATTCCAGTGACTACAGGCACCACTGGTCCCGGAGATGTTGTGGCTGAGGTGCTAGTTCGGAATCTAGGAGACGGAGAGGGTGGGGGAGATGTAGGAAAGTGTTCAAGGGTGGTCAGGAAAAGTTTTTGGGACACACTGGGACGGGTAGCTGAAGGGGGTTTGGGAGTGGAGTAAGAGGTGGTGGTTGTAGGAGGTGTACATTTGGTGACTTTGGGTGAAGGTGCATGCGCTGGAGGCTGTCGTGAGGTGGATGGCTGTTGGCTGGGTGTGTGCCTGCGTTTGTGTATCTTGGGAGGAGGCGTCACAGACACACTGGGAGAGGACACAGGGGACGTGTGAATGGTAGTGGGGTGGTGACTGCACGTGAGCGGGGTGTGGTGGTGGGTGTGCTGGAGAGGGACATAGTGGCTGTAGAGGTAGTGCATGCAGGTGTGAGTGTAGACGAGACTGGGAGGGAGAAGGGAGACGAGGAGGAGGGGGACACAGTGGAGGCAGTGGATGTTGGTGTGTTTGCATGTGTGTGATGCTTGCATGAGTGCCTGTGGGATGTGTGGTGCTTATGTTTGCCAGAGCTTCTCTTGTGTGTTGACGTGTGTGCATGCTGGTCTGTAGGTGTGCTTGGGATAGGCTGAGGTACAGGGGATTGGGTCGGGGTGGAGGAAGTTGGAGGGGGAGGCTAGAGAAGGGGACAATGGCTGCCATCAGTGCTGAGGCCAGATTCTGAAAAGCTTGCTGAAGGGCCGCCTGACCAGAATGAATGCCCCCCAGGAATGCATTGGTTTGTTGCAACTGCCTCTCTACACCCTGGATGGCATTCAAAATGGTAGACTGCCCAACAGTGAGGGACCTGAGGAGGTCAATGGCCTCCTCACTGAGGGCAGCAGGGGTGACTGGGGCAGGGCCTGAGGTGCCTGGGGCGAAGGTGATGCCCACCCTCCGGGGTGAGTGGGCACAGGGCAAAGGCTGAGGGGCTGCTGATTGGGCGGTGCTGGTAGGGGGGGTTGGTGGCTGTACCTGTAGATGCGGGGGCACAGATGTTGCCGCCACCACAAAGGAGCTCCCATCAGAGGACGAGTCTGTCTCGCTGGTGTTAGCTCATGTCCCCGCCGTGGAGCTCCCCTCGCCCTCCGTCCCACTGGTGAACTCTGAGTCCATAGTCTCGCCCTCCAGGGCCATGTGGGATGCATCTCCCTCGTGCTCCGGTGCCACTGCTCCTCCGCCTGATGATGCTAATGCACACAAGAACAGGGAGACCACAAAAAGGGGGGGATGACAGAACAAAGACATGTTGAGTGCATGCATTACCGCTGCTGTTGGCGGACACGACAGACACAGAAGCCCCCTGCACTACGCCACGCTCTTGGGGTCCACTGTTCAATTGCGGTGAAATGGCCTACAAGGCTATGGACGACATCTGCACACATAGATGACAAAGGGGCATGACTATGTGTACTTGGCACTCTACAGAGGTGGGGTGGGGTGCCACATGGCCTGCCTTACGGAGGGGCCTTGCCTACGGAACTCGCCCTGGCCTAGGGAAACCCACAGCCCACCTCCCCCACCCAGACACCTCCACTGCGCGCAAACTCAGCAGAATGAGAGTGTAATCACCCTCTTGTGGCTGTTGTGATGCCCTCAAGCGCCCATCCAACTCCGGGTACGCCACCGCCAGGATCCTGAACATCAGGGGGGTCATGGTGCGACGGGCACCCCTCCCACATTGGGAGGCCATCCCCAGCTGAGCCTCCGCTGTCTTCTTGGTCCAGCGGCGAATGTCCTCCCATCTTTTCCGGCAGTGGGTGCTCCGTCTGCGGTAGACCCCCAGAGTCCGGACGTCCTTGGCGATGGCACGCCAAATATCTTTTTTCTGGTGGGCGCTGACCTACATGAAATGTACAGGGGAGAAAGAAAAGTGATTACCAACTGCACCATCAAACTGATTGGCCCCCATCCCTGCCCTTGCCATGTGGCACATAAATTCACCGTCTTCATGCACGCAGCACTCTCCCCCCTTCCTTCTTACATCTAGCCCTCTCCACACAGGCATAGCCCATACAACATGCATCCTGTGTACTTACCTGTTTGTCTGGAGGACCGTAGAGTAGCGTGTACTGGGGGAGGAACCCATCCACAAGCTTCTCCAACTCCTCCGATGTGAAGGCAGGGGCCCTTTCCCCAGACACTCGAGCCATTGTCTCTTCCAGACCGAGGTCACAGCAGCACTTGCAGTCTAGGTCCTCTCCTGTCGAAGATCAGGTATCGACCGATTGAACAGATAGAAAATGGCAGTCACGTCCGCGGCGGTGCGTACCGTCACCGCCGGCGCACATCGTCATTGGCTCCTGGGACCCAAAGGGTCCAATGTTAACCAATGCAGCATTGCGCCGCAGTCTTCGACCGCCTACCGCGACGGTGTACAACGCCAGCGCAGTTACCTCACATCCCATTGTCCCACTTTACAGGTCAGGCAGCCGCCATTTCAGGGGCCCACATGGCTTGATTTTCAACACATACCTAGGCCTAGACTCTACACACATACAGGCCATCTTTTGTGTATGAATGGTGTTCTGTGCAAACTGTGGGTACCTACCTCTGAGTTGTTTGACTCTGTGCTCGCTGTTGTCCTTCATGGCCACCGTCCGCTGGGACATGTGAGGAGATGGCGGCATCCTCCGGTGTACCGACCGTTGGTGGACCTGTCGACAATGGAGGAGCGACATGTGATTATCACAAACAGGCTTGACCGTGCCACAATCCAGGAACTGTGTACCCAGTTGGAGCCAGACCTGATGTCAGCAATCCGCCATCTCACAGGAATCCCCCCTCAAGTGCAGGTGCTGTCGGTGCTCCATTTCCTTGCAAGTGGGTCTTTTCAAACAACAGTGGCCATTGCATCAGAGATGTCCCAGCCTATGTTTTCCAACGTATTGTCAAGAGTGTTGTCTACCCTTCTGAAACACATGCGGAGCTACATCGTTTTTCCTCAGGTGGAGGATTTGCCTACAGTGAAAGGTGATTTCTATGCCCTGGGACACATCCCCAACATCATAGGTGCCATTGATGGGACCCATGTTGCTTTGGTCCCCCCTACAGGAGTGAACAGGTGTACAGAAACCGGAAGAGTTATCATTCGATGAATGTACATATGGTATGTTTGGCAGACCAGTACATCTCCCATGTGAATGCCATGTTCCCTGGCTCAGTGCATGACGCCTACATCCTGCGGAATAGCAGCATCCCTTATGTGATGGGTCAACTCCAGAGGCACCGTGTGTGGCTATTAGGTGAGCACCTGGAAGCAAGTCAGTGGGAATGGTTGTCTGGATCTGGGGATATCCCTCCAGGTTAGTGCGTGTCTAACAGTTCTTAGTTGGTGGAGCGATTTGTCTGGTTAATTCCGATAACGAACGAGACTCCTCCATGCTAACTAGTTACGCGACCCCCAGCAGAAGAACCAACTACAAAGAACTACAAAATTTTGAATGAGATTATGGAACAGTATCAAAATGATGTTACACAAAGGAAAACACGTAAGCTCAGACGCGACAAATTAGATTATAAGAACAGTAGAATTTTCACATTCTCGCGTAAATATGATCATTTGATCAAAAGGGTTGAGCATACCCAGAATCAGGATGTGGGTTCCTCATCCTCATTGACTAGTGTCTCCACTAGTAACAGTGATATAAGTACGGTTTCTAACATCTCTAGACAGGACGTCACAATACAACAGGGTGCTCCTTCTTTTTTAGCAGAAGTTCAATAATAAGACAGGGGCAATGGGAGACGAGTCGGCGCAATATAGACCCAGGAAAACCGGACGCAGTAGGAGGGGAGGCAAACACAGAGGCAAGGAAGGGAATGAAAACCAGATCATGGAACAAGGAGAAATAGATTAATCTAATAATGGTTCCATTAATGTGATTAATCTTTCTGATCTGGAACTTACTACTCATGACTTGACATTACTTAGTAGAGGTCTTGGATTCTGTCCTGGAGATTTTGGAGACTTTCAGAGAACTAAAATTGACTTTTTTAAGTTCATCAGACGTTTAAAACTTAAAAAATATTTTGCCAATTGTACTGAAAATAGGGACAATAGCATCCTTTCTGACAATCATAATGACAATCTACCGTTGTCCATTAAGGATATTCAAGACATGGTCACCTTACTGTCCATTACGGACTGTGAACAAGATCCTACTACTATTTCACGCATTCTATTGGATCTTGACATCCCAGCAGATACTTTGTGTAGTGGTCTAAAGGTAAAATCGAAATGGACACCAACTCTGATGAGTGGAAATTGTATAGACACCTTTTTTAAATTAGTCTGGCGGGACTTAAATAAATTAGAATTAACCAAGAGTACCCAACAACACACGTGGCACCAGAATTTAAGCCATGAGGAGAGGATTAATTTGAGGAGATTACGCACTAGGACCAACATTGTTGTTAGGGAGGCGGATAAGGGTGGCAACATTGTAATTATGAATGCAGCAGACTATGACCGTGAAATTTACAGACAACTTGGAGATGTCACCTGTTATGAGAAGGTCCCTGTAGATCCCATTCCTGCACTTGCTAATAAGATTAATAGATTCCTACAGGAATGCTTAGACCGTTCACTTCTGAAAGAAGATGAATATATGTATCTGCATGTTTTTAGACCTAAAAATCCATGCATATATGCATGACCTAAAATACATAAAAACCCCATAACCCCACTGGGCAGACCGATTGTCTCAGGCATTGATGGCCCTACAGAGAGACTCTCTGAGTTTGTAGATATTTTTTTGCAGCCTTTTGTGGGAAACTTACCTTCCTATATCAAAGATAGCAAACATATTCTAAGTATATTGACTGATATCATTTGGGAACAAGGGATGATCCTAGTAACATTAGATGTTACCTCCCTGTACACCAGCATCAACCATGAACAGGGTAAAGATGCTTTGCGTTACTTTCTCCACAGGAGACCAGCGAACTTGTATGATCACACGAACATGTTACTAGAAATGGTAGACTTGATTTTAAACAACATTGTGTTCCTATTTAAGAATGAATGGTATCGCCCAAAACAAGGCGTGGCAATGGGATCTAAATTTTCGCCATCCTATGCAAACCTTTTTATGGGATATTTTGAGCAAAACAAGATTTGGAGTAAGGATGGTGGTACGTGGGTCTCAGATATACTCTACTGGGGCCGTTACATAGACGATTGTCTAATGATCTGGACGGGTGACTTACAAAAATTGAATGAATTCATTTGCTACTTGAATACTAACAACTTCAATATTCAGTTTACCTCAGAGTACAGTACTACTAACATTACTTTTCTTGATGTGGAGCTTTTTATTCAGGACAACAGAGTAGAGAGTCGCTTATATAGGAAAAGTACTTCATGCAATTCTATTTTACATGCACAGAGTGCACATCCTAAACATCAAATTGACTCTTTACCATATGGGGAAATGGTACGAGCTAGGAGGAATTGCAGTTTACAGGGTGATTTTGCGAAATGTATTGAGGATATGAGTAAGAGATTCAGCTCACGGGGATATCCCTCCTATGTGATTAACAAAGCGCGTAAAAGGATTATGCAATTGGAAAGATCAGATACACTGAGGCAGAAATTTAGGCCAGATGACAGTAATATTCGTTGTATAGCTAACTACACGAAAACAGCTACTTTATTGCGAAAATGCATGAAGAGACATTGGCATGTATTAACAGCAGACTCTATTCTAAAGAAAATGATCCCGGATTCCCCGGTATTTACCTATAGATGGGGCAAAACCCTCAAGAATATGCTGTGCCCCAGCTATCGCACTAAATCAACACAGGAAAATTGGCTTACTAGCCGCAATAAAGGTTTTTTTAAATGTGGACATTGTGGTATGTGTAGATGGGCCAAATCAGGAATCTCCACTTTTAAGAGTTCTACTGGAGCATACTTTAACATTAATCACAATATTACATGTGACAGCAATTTTGTTATCTATATGATCACCTGCAAATGCGGCCTATACTATGTAGGCAGTACCATTAGGCCACTGAAAGTGAGGGCAAGTGAACACTTCAGAGCATTAAGACAGGAGGATATTAGAAACCCTATAGTGGATCACATGAGGCAATGTCCGAAACAAGATCGCATTGGTGGATTCGAATTTTTTGGTTTTGACCTTGTAGGTAGGGACCCCAGAGGGGGTAACAGAGAGTTGGCCCTTAGAAGAAAGGAATGCTATTGGATTCTGAAACTTAGAGCGGTGGAGGAGGGCCTGAATACAAATTTTGAGATGGAATACTATTTGGGTGACAAATAAGAATTTCTATATAGATGCTGGACTTATGCATTTGTTAACCTTACGTGACTGTTAACTTATGGATACATTTGTTGATGTCGATCGAGTAGGCATCTTTGGTACTCATGTCATATCGATATTTCTTTTATATTTCTATGTTGCAATATTAGTGTTAATTCTATTATATCAATGTACGTGTATTCCAAATTATATTTACATCTTCATAATACCCTGTCTTTGTTATTTGGTTATATGTGATTTTATTCTAATTTTTTTATATTGTTATTTAATAATTTAGTACATTGTTAATATTTTCTCCTTTTGTTATCTATGTCATATCTGAACTAGTCGGATTGTTGTGTTGGGCATGGATATGCCTTGTTCCAACTTGGCTAGTGGCTTTAAATGATTATAGTTATTTGTATTACTTGTTGCTGATACTTATAAATCATCTTTTGCCCTCTTTTCGATATTACTTCCTTTGTTACCACTTATAGATGGCGTCCGCGAAAGCGGGCGTGTTTCGTTTTCTATTTCGTTATCAGTGCGTCGGGTTGACGCTTTAAATATGACGGCCGAGAATTATTCGGCATTTTTATACATGCTGATACTACGTAACTCCGCGCGAGGATTTGAACGCGGGTTACCACTTACAAATATTTTGTTGGATAGGTGAGGTATTGTGAATACTGCACGGGTATATTCATGACATTCTTTTTTTTTTTTTTTTTTTCCTCTCATCGGTATTACTTCATTTACTACTCAAAGATGGCGGCCGCGAAAGCGTGCTTGTTTCGTTCTTTATTTCTGTTAACAGTGCGTCGGGGTGACGCTTTAAATATGGCGGTCGGGCATTATTTGGCGTTTTCATACATGCTGATACTATGTAACTCCACGCGATGATCTGAACGCAGGTTACGACTTATATAATATTCTGTTTTGATAGGTGAGTTATTGGGAATACTGCACTGTTATATTTTGATTATTTAGATAGGGAGTGATACTCTGGGGGCTTTATATATAATTGTTTTTGATATATGGTGTTGATATATTTTTTCGTATACTTGATAGCACATTTTGTTTATTTTCTATTCAGGTGGCTTGCACAATATTTCAATATATGTTATGATTTGATACCCTGAATACAATAAGGTTAGTTCTTGGGCATGGAGATTTTATCATAATTGGATCACTTAATGAGGTGATGTTCTTTCTGTGTATATGTAAGGATAACTTGAATTTCATTGGAATTTGTTATTATTTATAGATATTATTATAATATAAGGATTGAACTTACCGGCTATATATCAATATTTGGAATAAGGTAGGCGTGTTGATGTATCTACTTTTCTTTATATAGGTTTAGGGTTATATATTCATTGATTTTTTCACTTCACTAATGGGTCTTGATTGACACTAGTTGGTGGTTTTACACTTTATTTTTTATTCTACAAGGGTTTTTTGCACTTGTTAGGTTAACTGGGCTGAGTGGCCTTTTTGGGACCTTGCGCACCTATGTCTTCACAACACTCTGACTAGGAGACTAACCAATATTGAAAAAAAAAATTTGTGTAGATCATGCCTGCATGACTAATTGGAATTTAAATGTGTTTAAACAATTTAGAATGTGTATTATGGAGACCTCCTATCCTGTTTTCACTTTAATCATTTGTTCTTTCTAATTTTGAAACACTAACCCCGTTAATCAAACGAAATTATATTACAGATGTAGTTATTTTTTCATTTATTTCAGCCCTGACGAAGTCTTTAAGATTATTATCTTATTGGACGAAACACGTGTTGGCGTTTGGCTGATGATCTGCTCTTCTGAAAGAATAAATTGAGTTTCTTTTCATTTATGAATTCCTGTGCGTCAGAGAAATTTATTGTATTAATTTTGGAAACAAATATGTAATATGGACCATGAAGTATTCACTTCAATATTAAGATTGATACACGAGTGCCGTGACAGCTGTTCTTATTCGTGTCTAACAGTTGTCCCTCACCATTTGCAGGTGACTCTGGTTACCCTAACCTGTCGTGGCTACTGACCCCAGTGAGGAATCCCAGGACAAGGGCAGAGGAACGCTACAATGAGGGTGATCGAGCGGACCTTCGGCCTCCTGAAGGCCAGGTTCAGGTGCCTCCATATGACAGGTGGATCCCTATTCTACTCAGCAAAGAAGGTGTGCCAGATCATCGTGGCCTGCTGTATGCTTCACAACTTTGCTTTGCGACGACCTGTGCCTTTTCTGCAGGAGGATGGTCCAGATGGCGGTGTTGTGGCAGTTGTGGAGCCTGTGGACAGTGAAGACGAGGCAGCAGAGGAAGAAGACATTAACAACAGGGACTCAGTGATCCAGCAATATTTCCAGTGAGACACAAGAAAGAGTACAGACCTGCCTGCTACATGTACCTTAACAGTACTACCTCTCGATTGTCTGTCGTTTTCACCCAGTGTATGGTCACTGAGTTGTCACTTTCCCTTACAATTTCACAGATGTGGGTCCCACTGTGTGACATCTGCCTAGATTCCTCGTGGACTAGAGCTGTGTGACATAGGTATGTTGACATTACAATTGAAAGAGCATTTTGTCATTATAATTGCTAATACACTATTTCGAAATCACAGACAGACTCCAGATTGTTTTGTGCTTTAAGTGTGTATACTTAAGTGCTCAATATTGGAGGGGGTAGTGAAATGGTGAGGGGTGATGGCTGAGGTATGTCCATGGCAGAGTCCAGTCTATTAGTCTCACAGGTGCATTGCCCATATGGGCATAGGAAGTGGAGCTGGGGCAGTTTAACTATGGACAGGGTGACAATGTGGGACAGTAGGATGACAATCAGGGTGGTCTCATTTCTTGGTGGGGGTCTTGGCATCGTGCTCTGTCTTTGTCCTGGATCTCAGTGACCGTTTGCGGGGTTGTTCTCACTTTGCAGGGGGTGGGGTGCTGGTGCATTGGTCCTGTGGCGGGGTGTCCTGTCCACTAGCGCCGTCGGAGGTGGTGGGCAGTTCATCGTCCATGTTAGTGTCAGGGGCCCCTTGTAGTGCCACAGTGTCCCTCCTGGTGTTGAGTAGTTCCTTCAGCACCCCTACGATGGTGCCCAGGATGGAGCTGATGGTTCTGAGTTCCTCCCTGAAGCCCATATACTGTTCCTCCTACAGGTGCTGGGTCTCCTGAAACTTGGTCAGTACCGTTGCCATCGTCTCCGGGGAGTGGTGGTAGGCTCCCATGATGGAGGAGAGGGCCTCGTGGAGAGTGGGTTCCCTTGGCCTGTCCACACCCTGTCGCACAGCAGCCCTCCCAGTTCCCCTGTGTTCCTGGGCCTCCGTCCCCTGGACCGTGTGCCCACTGCCACAGCCCCCAGGTCCCTGTTGTTGTTGGGGTGGTGGGTTATCCTGGGTTCCCTGTAGTGGTGGACACACAGCTGATTGACGTGTCCTGGGGACAGAGGTATAGGCCCGCTGGGTGGGTGCTGTGCTGGTGTTTCCAGAGGAGGGAAGGTCTGTGGTGGCCTGTGACTGGGTGAGGGGAACCGATTGTCCCGAGGTCCCCGATGGGCCGGGCTGGTCATCTAGATCCAGTTGGACAGAGCTGCTGTCATCACTGTGGGCCTCTTCTGTTGGTGGTGTGGACATGTGTGGACCCTCCTGTCCGGTGACGTTGGGTAGGGGTATTGCAGGGGTATAAAAGGATGGTTATTACATCTGTGTGTGTCATGGTGTGCAATGGGTGGGTGACCGTGTACCCCAGTGCTTGCATTCCTGTGTGGGACCTTGTGTGATGATGGTTTAGGGGATTGTATGGGTATGTGCAGTGGGCATGCTTTAGTGATGGGTGTCCATGCTTTGTTGTTGCATGCAGGGCTTGGTGTTGGGATGGGTGGTTTGTGATGTTGGGACATATGTGAGGAGTTGGGGTGGTGGGGGTGAGGGTGGGGGTATGTGCTGGCATGCAGGTGGGGGGGGAATGTAATAATTAAGATTTGTCTTACCAGAGTCCATTCCTCCACCTACTCCTGTGAGGCCCTCAAGATGTAGAATCGCCAAGACCTGCTCCTCCCATGTTGTTAGTTGTGGGTGAGGAGGTGGGGGTCCGCCGCCAGTCCGCTGAACCGCCTGGTGGTGTCTTGAGACCACGGAACGCACCTTCCCCCGTAGGAAGTTCCACCTCTTCCAGATGTCCTCCCAATTGGGTGCTGTCCCACTGCATTGACCCTACCACTATTCTTCGCCATAGCTCCATCTTCCTTGCTATTGAGGTGTGCTGCACCTGTGATCCGAATAGCTGTGGCTCTACCCGGATAATTTCCTCCACCATGACCCTGAGCTCCTCCTCCGAGAACCTGGGGTGTCTTTGCCGTGCCATAGGGTGGTGTGGGTGATGTGTGGGGTGGAGTGTGTGGTGATAAGTGTGCTGATATGTAGTGGTGTGTTGTGTGAGGTGCGTGGAAGTTCTGTGGGTGATGGTGTTGTGTGCCTGTGGATTCTGTTGTTCTTGCTGGTGCTGTCTCTCTCTGGCCTTCTTTCAGAATTTTTTGTCATTGGGGTTTGTGGGTGATGTGGGTGTGAGTTGTATATTGTAATGAGTGTGTGGGAGTGGTGTGTGTATGTGTATCAGGTGTGTGTATTTTGAATTGTCCAATGTGGCTGTGTTTTGTAAGAGTGTGTGTATTTTGTGCGCGGCGGTGTGTACCGCCAATGGAATACCGCGGTTGAAAGACCGCTGTGTGGATTCGTGTGTCATGATAGTGTGGGCGTATTTCTGTTGGCGTGACGGTGGAGGTTTTGTTTTCGCCAATTTATCACTGACCTTTGGTGTGGCGGACTTGTGTGGGTGTCTGAATTTTGGCGGATTCTGAAATGTGGGTCATAATAGCTGTGGTGGAATTCTGCGGCCGCAGCGGTGTGTTGGCCGTCTTCTGCACGGCGGTAAGCGGCTTTTACCGCCAATGTTGTAATGAGGGCCTTTGTGTTATTATAGCGATATTCAAGTCTCTGTAGAAACAGGATATGGTTATTGGGATGTTGAAGTTCAAACAGAGATTGGCCCTCATTCTGACCTTGGCGGGCGGCGGAGGCCGCCCGCCAAAGTCCCGCCGTCAGGTTACCGTTCCGCGGTCGAAAGACCGCGGCGGTAATTCTGACTTTCCCGCTGGGCTGGCGGGCGGTCGCCTTCAGACCGCCAGCCAGCCCAGCGGGAAAGAGGCTTCCACGATGAAGCCGGCTCGGAATCGAGCCGGCGGAGTGGAAGCTGTGCGACGGGTGCAGTTGCACCCGTCGCGTATTTCACTGTCTGCGCAGCAGACAGTGAAATACATGTAGGGGCCCTCTTACGGGGGCCCCTGCAATGCCCATGCCAGTGGCATGGGCACTGCAGGGGCCCCCAGGGGCCCCGCGACCCCCCCTACCGCCATCCGGATCTCGGCGGTCCGACCGCCGGGATCTGGATGGCGGTAGGGGGGGTCGGAATCCCCGCGGCGGTGCAGCAAGCTGCGCCGCCGCGGAGGATTCAATGGGGCCGCGGTACACTGGCGGGACCCCGCCAGTGGTGCCGGTCCGACCGCGGCTTTACCGCCGCGGTCGGAATCCCCATTGGAGCACCGCCGGCCTGTCGGCGGTGCTCCCGCGGTCCTCCGCCCTGGCGGTCAAAGACCGCCAGGGTCAGAATGACCACCATAATGTGTTACAATGAATATGTTCAGGCCCTGTAGGAGGCTGGCCTGGCTTGTAGTGGGTACCAGAGGTACTTACACCTTGTGCCAGGTCCAGTTATCCCTTATTAGTGTAGAAGAGGTGTTTCTAGCAGCTTAGGCTGATAGAAGGTAGCTATGGCAAAGCAGCTTAGGCTGAACTAGGAGACATGCAAAGCTCCTATTATACCACTTATGTCATATGCACAATATCATAAGAAACACAATACACAGAGTTACTAAAAATAAAGGTACTTTATTTTTTTATGACAATATGCCAAAAGTATCTCATTGAGTATCCTCAGTAAGAAGATAAGTTATATACACAAGTTATATGTACACAAACCAAAATTAGGTAATAGCAAGAAAAGTAATGCAAACAGTGTAGAATTACAATAGATTGCCATAGGAGCACATAGGTATAGGGGCAACACAAACCATATACTCCAAAATTGGAATGCGAACCACGAATGGACCCCAAACCTATGTGAGCTTGTAGAGGGTCGCTGGGACTGTAAGAAAACAGTGAGGATTAGAAAAATACCCCAGCCCAAGACCCTGAAAAGTAGGAGTAAAGTACACCTACTACCCCCAGAGAGCACAGAAGTCGTAATAGGGGGATTCTGCAGGAAGAAAAAACACCAGCAATGCAACAACAGTGGATTTCCGGACCTGAGTACCTGTAAGACAAGGGGTCCAAGTCCAATAGTCACAACTGTGTCGAGAGTGGGCAGGAGCCCAGGAAATGCCAGCTGAAGATGCAAGGAAGCTGCCACCGGTTGGAAGAAGCTTGGAGTTCTGCAAGAAAGAAGAGGACTAGGGACTTCTCCTTTGGATGAAGCTTGCAGAGGTGTTCCCACGCAGAGAGACTGCAAACAAGCCTTGCTAGTTGCAAGGGTCGCATTAGAGGTTTTTGGGTGCTGCTGTGGCCCAGGAGGGACCAGGATGTTGCCACTTGGAGGAGGAGACCGAGGGGGCACCCAGCATCTCAGGGAGCCCTCACAGAAGTAGGCAGCACCCGCAGAAGTACCGCAACAGGCACTTAGAAGAAAAGTGAACTGGAGTCCATGCACAGTCACAAAAGGGAGTTACCTGTGTAGTGACTAACTGTCTCACTGAGGCTCTGCTAATCAGAACCTCAGTGGTTATGCTCTCTCATTTCTTTCAAATTGTCACTAACAGGCTAGTGACCAATTTTACCAATTTACATTGGCTTACTGGAACACCCTTATAATTCCCTAGTATATGGTACTGAGGTACCCAGGGTATTGGGGTTCCAGGAGATCCCTATGGGCTGCAGCATTTCTTTTGCCACCCATAGGGAGCTCTGACAATTCTTACACAGGCCTGCCACTGCAGCCTGAGTGAAATAACGTCCACGTTATTTCACAGCCATTTTACACTGCACTTAAGTAACTTATAAGTCACCTATATGTCTAACCTTTACCTGGTAAAGGTTAGGTGCAAAGTTACTTAGTGTGAGGGCACCCTGGCACTAGCCAAGGTGCCCCCACATTGTTCAGGGCCAATTCCCCAGACTTTGTGAGTGCGGGGACACCATTACACGCGTGCACTACATATAGGTCACTACCTATATGTAGCTTCACAATGGTAACTCCGAATATGGCCATGTAATATGTCTATGATCATGGAATTGCCTCCTCTATACCATCCTGGCATAGTTGGCACAATCCCATGATCCCAGTGGTCTGTAGCACAGACCCTGGTACTGCCAAACTGCCTTTCCGAGGGTTTCACTGCAGCTGCTGCCAACCCCTCAGACAGGCATCTGCCCTCCTGGGGTCCAGCCAGGCCTGGCCCAGGATGGCAGAACAAAGGACTTCCTCTGAGAGAGGGTGTTACACCCTCTCCCTTTGGAAAATGGTGTGAAGGCAGGGGAGGAGTAGCCTCCCCCAGCCTCTGGAAATGCTTTCATGGGCACATTTGGTGCCCATTTCTGCATAAGCCAGTCTACACCGGTTCAGGGACCCTTAGCCCTGCTCTGGCGCGAAACTGGACAAAGGAAAGGGGAGTGACCACTCCCCTGACCTGTACCTCCCCTGGGAGGTGCCCAGAGCTCCTCCAGTGTGCTCCAGACCTCTGCCATCTTGGAAACAGAGGTGCTGCTGGCACACTGGACTGCTCTGAGTGGCCAGTGCCACCAGGTGACGTCAGAGACTCCTTCTGATAGGCTCCTTCAGGTGTTGCTAGCCTATCCTCTCTCCTAGGTAGCCAAACCCTCTTTTCTGGCTATTTAGGGTCTCTGTCTCTTGGGATTCCTCAGATAACGAATGCAAGAGCTCATCCGAGTTCCTCTGCATCTCTCTCTTCACCTTCTGCCAAGGAATCGACTGCTGACCGCGCTGGAAGCCTGCAAAACTGCAACATAGTAGCAAAGACGACTACTGCAACTCTGTAACGCTGATCCTGCTGCCTTCTCGACTGTTTTCCTGGTGGTGCATGCTGTGGGGGTAGTCTGCCTCCTCTCTGCACTAGAAGCTCCGAAGAAATCTCCCGTGGGTCGACGGAATCGTCCCCCTGCAACCGCAGGCACCAAAGAACTGCATCACCGGTACCTTGGGTCTCCTCTCAGCACGACGAGCGAGGTCCCTTGAATCCAGCAACTCTGTCCAAGTGACTCCCACAGTCCAGTGACTCTTCAGTCCAAGTTTGGTGGAGGTAAGTCCTTGCCTCCCCACGCCAGACTGCATTGTTGGAAACCGCGACTTTTGCAGCTACTCCGGCCTCCGTGCACTTCGGCGGAAATCCTTTGTGCACAGTCCAGCCTGGGTCCACGGCACTCTAACCTGCATTGCATGACCTCCTAAGTTGTTCTCCGGCGACGTGGGACTCCTTTGTGCGACTTCGGGTGAGCACCGTTTCACGCATCCTCGTAGTGCCTGTTTCTGGCACTTCTCCGGGTGCTACCTGCTGCTGAGAGGGCTCCTTGTCTTGCTCGACGTCCCCTCTCTCTCCTGACGCAATTTGCGACATCCTGGTCCCTCCTGGGCCATAGCAGCATCCAAAAACGCTTACCGCACGATTTGCAGCTAGCAAGGCTTGTTGGCGTTCTTTCGGCGGGAAAACACTTTTGCACGACTCTCCACGGCGAGAGGGATCCGTCCACCAAAGAGGAAGTCTCTAGCCCTTTTCGTTCTTGCAGAAACCTCAGCTTCTTCTGTCCAGTAGAAGCTTCTTTGCACCCACAGCTGGCATTTCCTGGGCATCTGCCCATCTCCGACTTGCTTGTGACTTTTGGACTTGGTCCCCTTGTTCCACAGGTACCCTAGATTGGAAATCCATCGTTGTTGCATTGTTGGTTTGTGTCTTTCCTGCATTATTCCCCTATCACGACTTTGTCCTCTGGGGAACTTTAGTGCACTTTGCACTCACTTTTCAGGGTCTTGGGGTGGGCTATTTTTCTAACCCTTACTATTTTCTAATAGTCCCAGCGACCCTCTACAAGGTCATATAGGTTTGGGGTCAATTCGTGGTTCGCATTCCACTTTTGGAGTATATGGTTTGTGTTGCCCCTATCCCTATGTGTCCCCATTGCATCCTATTGTAACTATACATTGTTTGCACTGTTTTCGAAGACTATTACTGCATTTTTTGGTATTGTGTATATATATCTTGTGTATATTTCCTATCCTCTCACTGAGGGTACACTCTGAGATACTTTGGTATATTGTCATAAAAATAAAGTACCTTTATTTTTAGTATAACTGTGTATTGTGTTTTCTTATGATATTGTGCATATGACACTAAGTGGTACTGTAGGAGCTTCACTCGTCTCCTAGTTCAGCCTAAGCTGCTCTGCTAAGCTACCATTATCTATCAGCCTAAGCTGCTAGACACCCTATACACTAATAAGGGATAACTGGGCCTGGTGCAAGGTGCAAGTACCCCTTGGTACTCACTACAAGCCAGTCCAGCCTCCTACATTGGTTGTTCAGCGGTGGGATAAGTGCTTTGAGACTACTTACCACTCTTGTCATTGTACTTTTCATAAGAGAAAAATATACAAAACAATTTCAGTGTATATACACATAACCAAAAAGTTTTGCATTTCCTCTTTTCACTCTTTTCTAAGTGCTGAAAAGTACTTCTAACTTTCTAAAAAGTTCTAAAAAGTTTTAAAAGTTTTTTTTCCAGTCTTTCTAAAAGCTCAGACAAACTTTTTTCTCTTTTTCTATCACTTTAACTCTCTCTAAAAATGTCTGGCACAGGCCAAAATGTTGATCTGTCCAAACTTGCATATGATCACCTTAGCTGGAAAGGAGCAAGGAGTCTCTGCATAGAGAGAGGTTTGAGTGTAGGGAAGAATCCTTCCTTGGAATTGTTACTTAACATGCTTAGAGAACAAGATAAGGCTAAAAGTGCCCCATCTGTTGAAAAAGTAGCTAATGGTTCTGTAGGAAAGTACCATCTTGCCTGGCATGTTACCCCCATTTTTCACTGTATATATGTTGTTTTAGTTGTATGTGTCACTGGGACCCTGGTAACCCAGGGCCCCAGTGCTCATAAGTGTGCCTGAATGTGTTACCTGTGTAGTGACTAACTGTCTCACTGAGGCTCTGCTAACCAGAACCTCAGTGGTTATGCTCTCTCATTTCTTTCCAAATTGTCACTGACAGGCTAGTGACCATTTTTAGCAATTTACATTGGCTTACTGGAACACCCTTATAATTCCCTAGTATATGGTACTGAGGTACCCAGGGTATTGGGGTTCCAGGAGATCCCTATGGGCTGCAGCATTTCTTTTGCCACCCATAGGGAGCTCTGACAATTCTTACACAGGCCTGCCACTGCAGCCTGAGTGAAATAACGTCCACGTTATTTCACAGCCATTTTACACTGCACTTAAGTAACTTATAAGTCACCTATACAGGGAGTGCAGAATTATTAGGCAAATGAGTATTTTGACCACATCATCCTCTTTATGCATGTTGTCTTACTCCAAGCTGTATAGGCTCGAAAGCCTACTACCAATTAAGCATATTAGGTGATGTGCATCTCTGTAATGAGAAGGGGTGTGGTCTAATGACATCAACACCCTATATCAGGTGTGCATAATTATTAGGCAACTTCCTTTCCTTTGGCAAAATGGGTCAAAAGAAGGACTTGACAGGCTCAGAAAAGTCAAAAATAGTGAGATATCTTGCAGAGGGATGCAGCACTCTTAAAATTGCAAAGCTTCTGAAGCGTGATCATCGAACAATCAAGCGTTTCATTCAAAATAGTCAACAGGGTCGCAAGAAGCGTGTGGAAAAACCAAGGCGCAAAATAACTGCCCATGAACTGAGAAAAGTCAAGCGTGCAGCTGCCACGATGCCACTTGCCACCAGTTTGGCCATATTTCAGAGCTGCAACATCACTGGAGTGCCCAAAAGCACAAGGTGTGCAATACTCAGAGACATGGCCAAGGTAAGAAAGGCTGAAAGACGACCACCACTGAACAAGACACACAAGCTGAAACGTCAAGACTGGGCCAAGAAATATCTCAAGACTGATTTTTCTAAGGTTTTATGGACTGATGAAATGAGAGTGAGTCTTGATGGGCCAGATGGATGGGCCCGTGGCTGGATTGGTAAAGGGCAGAGAGCTCCAGTCCGACTCAGACGCCAGCAAGGTGGAGGTGGAGTACTGGTTTGGGCTGGTATCATCAAAGATGAGCTTGTGGGGCCTTTTCGGGTTGAGGATGGAGTCAAGCTCAACTCCCAGTCCTACTGCCAGTTCCTGGAAGACACCTTCTTCAAGCAGTGGTACAGGAAGAAGTCTGCATCCTTCAAGAAAAACATGATTTTCATGCAGGACAATGCTCCATCACACGCGTCCAAGTACTCCACAGCGTGTCTGGCAAGAAAGGGTATAAAAGAAGGAAATATAATGACATGGCCTCCTTGTTCACCTGATCTGAACCCCATTGAGAACCTGTGGTCCATCATCAAATGTGAGATTTACAAGGAGGGAAAACAGTACACCTCTCTGAACAGTGTCTGGGAGGCTGTGGTTGCTGCTGCACGCAATGTTGATGGTGAACAGATGGCAGGCTTTTGAGTGTCCTTGCAAAGAAAGGTGGCTATATTGGTCACTGATTTGTTTTTGTTTTGTTTTTGAATGTCAGAAATGTATATTTGTGAATGTTGAGATGTTATATTGGTTTCACTGGTAATAATAAATAATTGAAATGGGTATATATATTTTTTTTGTTAAGTTGCCTAATAATTATGCACAGTAATAGTCACCTGCACACACAGATATCCCCCTAACATAGCTAAAACTAAAAACAAACTAAAAACTACTTCCAAAAATATTCAGCTTTGATATTAATGAGTTTTTTGGGTTCATTGAGAACATGGTTGTTGTTCAATAATAAAATTAATCCTCAAAAATACAACTTGCCTAATAATTCTGCACTCCCTGTATGTCTAACCTTTACCTGGTAAAGGTTAGGTGCAAAGTTACTTAGTGTGAGGGCACCCTGGCAATAGCCAAGGTGCCCCCACATTGTTCAGAGCCAATTCCCTGAACTTTGTGAGTGAGGGGACACCATTACACGCGTGCACTACATATAGGTCACTACCTATATGTAGCTTCACCATGGTAACTCCGAATATGGCCATGTAACATGTCTATGATCATGGAATTGCCCCCTCTATACCATCCTGGCATAGTTGGCACAATCCCATGATCCCAGTGGTCTGTAGCACAGACCCTGGTACTGCCAAACTGCCCTTCCTGGGGTTTCACTGCAGCTGCTGCTGCTGCCAACCCCTCAGACAGGCAGCTGCCCTCCTGGGGTCCAGCCAGGCCTGGCCCAGGATGGCAGAACAAAGAACTTCCTCTGAGAGAGGGTGTGACACCCTCTCCCTTTGGAAAATGGTGTGAAGGCAGGGGAGGAGTAGCCTCCCCCAGCCTCTGGAAATGCTTTGTTGGGCACAGAGGTGCCCAATTCTGCATAAGCCAGTCTACACCGGTTCAGGGACTCCTTAGCCCCTGCTCTGGCGCGAAACTGGACAAAGGAAAGGGGAGTGACCACTCCCCTGACCTGCACCTCCCCTGGGAGGTGTCCAGAGCTCCTCCAGTGTGCTCCAGACTTCTGCCATCTTGGAAACAGAGGTGCTGCTGGCACACTGGACCGCTCTGAGTGGCCAGTGCCACCAGGTGACGTCAGAGACTCCTGCTGATAGGCTCCTTCAGGTGTTAGTAGCCTATCCTCTCTCCTAAGTAGCCAAACCCTCTTTTCTGGCTATTTAGGGTCTCTGTCTCTGGGGAAACTTTAGATAACGAATGCAAGAGCTCATCCGAGTTCCTCTGCATCTCTCTCTTCACCTTCTGATAAGGAAACGACCGCTGACCGCGCTGGAAGCCTGCAAACCTGCAACATAGTAGCAAAGACGACTACTGCAACTCTGTAACGCTGATCCTGCCGCCTTCTCGACTGTTTTCCTGCTTGTGCATGCTGTGGGGGTAGCCTGCCTCCTCTCTGCACCAGAAGCTCCGAAGAAATCTCCCGTGGGTCGACGGAATCTTCCCCCTGCAACCGCAGGCACCAAAAAGCTGCATTACCGGTCCCTTGGGTCTCCACTCAGCACGACGAGCGAGGTCCCTCGAATCCAGCGACTCTGTCCAAGTGACCCCCACAGTCCAGTGACTCTTCAGCCCAAGTTTGGTGGAGGTAAGTCCTTGCCTCACCTCGCTGGGCTGCATTGCTGGGAACCGCGACTTTGCAGCTACTCCGGCCCCTGTGCACTTCCGGCGGAAATCCTTTGTGCACAGCCAAGCCTGGGTCCACGGCACTCTAACCTGCATTGCACGACTTTCTAAGTTGGTCTCCGGCGACGTGGGACTCCTTTGTGCAACTTCGGCGAGCACCGTTTCACGCATCCTCGTAGTGCCTGTTTCTGGCACTTCTCCAGGAGCTACCTGCTTCAGTGAGGGTTCTTTGTCTTGCTCGACGTCCCCTCTCTCTTCAGGTCCAATTTGCGACCTCCTGGTCCCTCCTGGGCCCCAGCAGCGTCCAAAAACGCCAAACGCACGATTTGCAGCTAGCAAGGCTTGTTGGCATTCTTTCGGCGGGAAAACACTTCTGCACGACTCTCCACGGCAAGCGGAATCCGTCCACCAAAGGGGAAGTCTCTAGCCCTTTTCGTTCCTGCAGAAACCTCAGCTTCTTCTGTCCAGTCAAAGCTTCTTTGCACCCGCAGCTGGCATTTCCTGGGCATCTGCCCATCTCCGACTTGCTTGTGACTTTTGGACTTGGTCCCCTTGTTCCACAGGTACCCTAGATTGGAAATCCACAGTTGTTGCATTGCTGGTTTGTGTCTTTCCTGCATTATTCCTCTAACACGACTATTTTGTCCTTAGGGGAACTTTAGTGCACTTTGCACTCACTTTTCAGGGTCTTGGGGAGGGTTATTTTTCTAACTCTCACTATTTTCTAATAGTCCCAGCGACCCTCTACAAGGTCACATAGGTTTGGGGTCCATTCGTGGTTCGCATTCCACTTTTGGAGTATATGGTTTGTGTTGCCCCTATCCCTATGTTTCCCCATTGCATCCTATTGTAACTATACATTGTTTGCACTGTTTTCTAAGACTATACTGCATATTTTTGCTATTGTGTATATATATCTTGTGTATATTTCCTATCCTCTCACTGAGGGTACACTCTAAGATACTTTGGCATATTGTCCTAAAAATAAAGTACCTTTATTTTTAGTATAACTGTGTATTGTGTTTTCTTATGATATTGTGCATATGACACTAAGTGGTACTGTAGTAGCTTCACACGTCTCCTAGTTCAGCCTAAGCTGCTCTGCTAAGCTACCATTATCTATCAGCCTGAGCTGCTAGACACCCTATACACTAATAAGGGATAACTGGGCCTGGTGCAAGGTGCAAGTACCCCTTGGTACTCACTACAAGCCAGTCCAGCCTCCTACATTGGTTGTGCAGTGGTGGGATAAGTGCTTGAGACTACTTACCACTCTTGTCATTGTACTTTTCATAAGAGAAAAATATACAAAACAAGGTCAGTGTATATACACATAGCCAAAAAGTTTTGCATTTCCTCTTTTCACTCTTTTCTAAGTGCTGAAAAGTACTTCTAAACTTTCAAAAAGTTCTTAAAAGTTTAAAAAGTTTTTTTCTGTCTTTCCAAAAACTTCTGAAAACTTTTTTCTCTTTTTCTATCACTTTAACTCTCTCTAAAAAATGTCTGGCACAGGCCAAAGTGTTGATCTGTCCAAACTTGCATATGACAACCTTAGCTGGAAAAGAGCAAGGAGTCTCTGTATAGAGAGAGGTTTGAGTGTAGGGAAGAATCCTTCCTTGGAACTGTTACTTAATATGCTTAGAGAACAGGATAAGGCCATAGGTGCCCCAGCTGTTGAAAAAGTACCTAATAGTTCCCAATCTGATTCAGGGACTCCCCCAGGAAAAGATTCAGGAAAGAAACTTCCTAGCCTGCCCATTACTAGACAATCTAGCATAGATGGTAATGATGATGAGCCACACCAAATAAATAGTGTTGTCTCACATCATAGCAAAAGCATTTATTCTCACCATACTGGTAGTAATGTTTCTGTAAACCAAGCTGTTAGGGTGCCTTCTGTAAGGGACACGTCTCCTTCTGTTCATTCCCATCATAGCTCTGTTTCTAGAAATGTCCCTCCCACCAACCCTGATGACAGAATGTTAGAGAGGGAACTCAATAAGTTGAGGGTGGAACAAACCAGACTGAAGCTTAAAAAGCAACAGCTGGATTTGGATAGACAGTCTTTTGAATTAGAGAAGGAAAGACAGAAGTTGGGTTTAGATACCCATGGTGGCAGCAGCAGTATTCCCCATAGTCATCCTGCAAAAGAGCATGATTCCAGGAATCTGCACAAGATAGTTCCCCCTTATAAGGAGGGGGATGACATTAACAAGTGGTTTGCTGCACTTGAGAGGGCCTGTGTTGTACAGGATGTCCCTCAAAGGCAGTGGGCTGCTATCCTATGGCTATCATTTAGTGGAAAAGGTAGGGATAGGCTCCTTACTGTGAAAGAAAATGATGCTAATAATTTCCAAGTTCTTAAGAATGCACTCCTGGATGGTTATGGCTTAACCACTGAACAGTACAGGATAAAGTTCAGAGAGACCAAAAAGGAGTCTTCACAAGACTGGGTTGATTTCATTTACCATTCAGTGAAGGCCTTGGAGGGGTGGTTACATGGCAGTAAAGTTACTGATTATGACAGCCTGTATAACCTAATCCTGAGAGAGCATATTCTTAATAATTGTGTGTCTGATTTGTTGCACCAGTACTTGGTGGACTCTGATCTGACCTCTCCCCAAGAATTGGGAAAGAAGGCAGACAAATGGGTCAGAACAAGAGTGAACAGAAAAGTTCATACAGGGGGTGACAAAGATGGCAACAAAAAGAAGGATGGTAAGTCTTCTGACAAGGGTGGGGACAAATCTAAAAATGAGTCTTCATCAGGCCCACAAAAACACTCTGGTGGGGGTGGTGGGTCCAAATCCTCCTTTAATCAGAACAAGGAAAAGAAACCATGGTGCTATTTATGTAAAATAAAAGGCCATTGGACAACAGATCCCAGTTGTCCAAAGAAAGGCACCACAGCTCCTACCACTACAACCCCTACTGCTACACCTAGTGTCCCTACTAATAGCAGTGGTGGTGGGAGCAAACCTACTAATAGCCAATCCAAGGGAGTAGCTGGGCTCACTTTTGGTAATTTAGTTGGGGTTGGTCTGATTAGGGAGACCACAGAGGCTACTTTAGTCTCTGAAGGGGCTATTGATTTAGCCACTTTGGTTGCTTGCCCCCATAACTTGGAGAAGTACAAGCAACCTAACCCTAATAAATGGTGTTGAGGTCCAGGCCTACAGGGACACAGGTGCCAGTGTCACAATGGTGATTGAGAAACTGGTGCACCCTGAACAACACATACTTGGACACCAGTACCAAGTAACCGATGCTCACAACATAACACAAAGCCACCCCATGGCTGTTGTAAATCTCAACTGCGGGGGGTAACTGGTCCAAAGAAAGTTGTGGTAGCTTCAGATTTACCTGTAGACTGTCTATTAGGGAATGATTTGGAGACATCAGCTTGGTCAGATGTGGAGTTGGAGGCCCATGCAGCAATGCTGGGCATCCCAGGGCATATTTTTGCTTTGACAAGGGCTCAGGCCAAAAAGCAAAAAGGACAGGGAAGCTTGGATCCTGGAACAATGGACCAAGTGCTCCCTAAAGCTAGGGCTAGTAGAAGCAAACCACTTCCTACTATCCCTCCCTCTACAGTGGATTCTACTTCTGAGGAAGAAGAATTCCCTCCCTGTGCAGAACCTACACCAGAGGAGCTGGAAGCAGACACTGCTGAGCTTTTGGGTGAAGGGGGGCCTGCCAGAGAGGAGCTGAGTGTGACACAGCAAACCTGTCCCACATTAGAGGGTCTCAGACAGCAAGCTGTCAAACAGGCTAATGGGGATGTCAGTGACTCTCACAGAGTTTACTGGGAGGACAACCTCTTGTACACTGAGCATAGGGATCCTAAACCTGGAGCTGCCAGGAAATTAGTGATCCCTCCGGAGTACAGAAAGTTCCTCCTAACACTGGCACATGACATTCCCCTAGCTGGACACCTGGGTCAAATGAAAACTTGGGACAGATTGGTTCCATTGTTTCATTGGCCTAGGATGTCTGAGGACACAAAGGAATTTTGTAAGTCCTGTGAAACCTGTCAAGCCAGTGGCAAGACAGGTGGCACACCAAAGGCACCCCTTATTCCACTGCCTGTGGTTGGGGTTCCCTTTGAAAGGGTAGGGGTTGACATAGTTGGCCCCCTTGACCCTCCTACTGCTTCAGGCAATAGGTTTATCTTGGTGGTAGTGGACCATGCCACAAGATATCCTGAAGCTATTCCTTTAAGGACCACTACAGCTCCTGCAGTAGCAAAGGCCCTCCTGGGAATATTTTCCAGGGTGGGCTTCCCAAAGGAAGTAGTATCAGACAGAGGAAGCAATTTCATGTCTGCATACTTAAAGGCCATGTGGAAGGAGTGTGGTGTAACGTACAAGTTCACAACACCCTATCATCCACAAACAAATGGACTGGTGGAGAGATTTAATAAAACTCTCAAAGGCATGATTATGGGTCTCCCTGAAAAACTCCGCAGGAGATGGGATATCCTTCTACCATGCCTCCTTTTTGCCTACAGGGAGGTACCCCAGAAAGGAGTGGGCTTCAGCCCCTTTGAACTTCTTTTTGGACACCCTGTTAGGGGTCCACTCACACTTGTAAAGGAGGGTTGGGAACAACCTTTAAAAGCTCCTAAGCAGGATATTGTGGATTATGTACTTGGCCTCAGATCAAGGATGGCTGAGTACATGAAAAAGGCCAGTAAAAACCTTCAGGCCAGCCAAGAGCTCCAGAAGCAATGGCATGATCAGAAGGCTGTTTTGGTTCAGTACCAACCAGGGCAGAAAGTGTGGGTCTTGGAGCCTGTGGCCCCAAGAGCACTCCAAGATAAATGGAGTGGTCCCCACACAATTGTTGAAAAGAAGGGAGAAGTCACCTATTTAGTTGACTTAGGCACTGCCAGGAGTCCCCTTAGGGTGCTCCATGTCAACCGCCTGAAACCCTACTATGACAGGGCTGATCTCACCCTGCTCATGGCAACAGATGAGGGACAGGAAGAAGACAGTGATCCTCTACCTGATCTCTTCTCTTCCACAGATCAAGATGCTCTTGTGGAAGGTGTAGTTTTGGCTGATTGTCCTACTGCTGAGCAGAAAGACAATTGCATAAATCTCCTAGGACAATTTTCAGAACTCTTCTCTACTGTGCCAGGCACCACTTCTTGGTGTGAGCACACTATAGATACTGGAGACAGTTTACCTGTCAAAAGTAAGATCTATAGGCAGCCTGACCATGTCAGGGACTGCATAAAGCAAGAAGTTCAGAAAATGTTGGTACTAGGAGTGGTTGAGCACTCTGACAGTCCATGGGCTTCTCCTGTGGTACTGGTACCAAAACCCAATTCTAAAGATGGAAAGAAGGAAATGCGGTTTTGTGTAGACTATAGAGGTCTCAACTTGGTAACCAAAACTGATGCTCACCCTATACCCAGGGCAGATGAGCTTATAGATACACTGGCATCTGCCAAGTATCTAAGCACTTTTGATTTGACTGCAGGGTATTGGCAGATCAAATTATCAGAAGATGCTAAATCTAAGACTGCATTTTCTACCATTGGAGGACATTACCAGTTTACTGTAATGCCTTTTGGTTTGAAAAATGCACCTGCCACTTTTCAGAGGTTGGTGAACACAGTCCTGCAAGGGCTGGAAGCTTTCAGTGCAGCATATTTGGACGATATAGCTGTCTTTAGCTCCAGCTGGGATGATCACCTGGTCCACCTATGGAAAGTTTTGGAGGCCCTGCAAAAGGCAGGCCTCACTATCAAGGCTTCAAAGTGCCAGATAGGGCAGGGTAAGGTGGTTTATCTGGGACACCTTGTTGGTGGGGAACAGATTGCACCACTTCAGGGGAAAATCCAAACTATTATTGATTGGGTTCCCCCTACCGCTCAGACTCAGGTGAGAGCCTTCCTAGGCCTCACTGGGTATTACAGGAGGTTCATTAAAAACTATGGCTCCATTGCAGCCCCTCTTAATGACCTCACATCCAAAAAAATGCCTAAAAAGGTATTATGGACAGCAAATTGTCAGAAAGCTTTTGAGGAGCTGAAGCAGGCCATGTGCTCTGCACCTGTCCTGAAAAGCCCTTGTTACTCTAAAAAATTCTATGTCCAAACTGATGCATCTGAATTAGGAGTAGGGGCAGTCCTATCACAACTTAATTCTGAGGGCCAGGATCAACCTGTTGCTTTTATTAGTAGGAGGTTGACCCCTAGAGAAAAGCGTTGGTCTGCCATTGAGAGGGAGGCCTTTGCTGTGGTCTGGGCTCTGAAGAAGTTGAGGCCATACCTGTTTGGCACTCACTTCATTGTTCAGACAGACCACAAACCTCTACTTTGGCTAAAACAAATGAAAGGTGAAAATCCAAAATTGTTGAGGTGGTCCATATCCCTACAGGGAATGGACTATACAGTGGAACATAGACCTGGGAGTAGCCACTCCAATGCAGATGGACTCTCCAGATATTTCCACTTAGACAATGAAGACTCATCAGGTCATGGCTAGTCTTATTGTCCTTCGTTTGGGGGGGGGGTTGTGTAGGAAAGTACCATCTTGCCTGGCATGTTACCCCCATTTTTCACTGTATATATGTTGTTTTAGTTGTATGTGTCACTGGGACCCTGGTAACCCAGGGCCCCAGTGCTCATAAGTGTGCCTGAATGTGTTACCTGTGTAGTGACTAACTGTCTCACTGAGGCTCTGCTAACCAGAACCTCAGTGGTTATGCTCTCTCATTTCTTTCCAAATTGTCACTGACAGGCTAGTGACCATTTTTACCAATTTACATTGGCTTACTGGAACACCCTTATAATTCCCTAGTATATGGTACTGAAGTACCCAGGGTATTGGGGTTCCAGGAGATCCCTATGGGCTGCAGCATTTCTTTTGCCACCCATAGGGAGCTCTGACAATTCTTACACAGGCCTGCCACTGCAGCCTGAGTGAAATAACGTCCACGTTATTTCACAGCCATTTTACGCTGCACTTAAGTAACTTATAAGTCACCTATATGTCTAACCTTTACCTGGTAAAGGTTAGGTGCAAAGTTACTTAGTGTGAGGGCACCCTGGCACTAGCCAAGGTGCCCCCACATTGTTCAGAGCCAATTCCCTGAACTTTGTGAGTGCGGGGACACCATTACACGCGTGCACTACATATAGGTCACTACCTATATGTAGCTTCACCATGGTAACTCCGAATATGGCCATGTAACATGTCTATGATCATGGAATTGCCCCCTCTATACCATCCTGGCATAGTTGGCACAATCCCATGATCCCAGTGGTCTGTAGCACAGACCCTGGTACTGCCAAACTGCCCTTCCTGGGGTTTCACTGCAGCTGCTGCTGCTGCCAACCCCTCAGACAGGCAGCTGCCCTCCTGGGGTCCAGCCAGGCCTGGCCCAGGATGGCAGAACAAAGAACTTCCTCTGAGAGAGGGTGTGACACCCTCTCCCTTTGGAAAATGGTGTGAAGGCAGGGGAGGAGTAGCCTCCCCAGCCTCTGGAAATGCTTTGTTGGGCACAGAGGTGCCCAATTCTGCATAAGCCAGTCTACACCGGTTCAGGGACCCCTTAGCCCCTGCTCTGGCGCGAAACTGGACAAAGGAAAGGGGAGTGACCACTCCCCTGACCTGCACCTCCCCTGGGAGGTGTCCAGAGCTCCTCCAGTGTGCTCCAGACCTCTGCCATCTTGGAAACAGAGGTGCTGCTGGCACACTGGACTGCTCTGAGTGGCCAGTGCCACCAGGTGACGTCAGAGACTCCTGCTGATAGGCTCCCTCAGGTGTTAGTAGCCTATCCTCTCTCCTAAGTAGCCAAACCCTCTTTTCTGGCTATTTATGGTCTCTGTCTCTGGGGAAACTTTAGATAACGAATGCAAGAGCTCATCCGAGTTCCTCTGCATCTCTCTCTTCACCTTCTGATAAGGAAACGACCGCTGACCGCGCTGGAAGCCTGCAAACCTACAACATAGTAGCAAAGACGACTACTGCAACTCTGTAATGCTGATCCTGCCGCCTTCTCAACTGTTTTCCTGCTTGTGCATGCTGTGGGGGTAGCCTGCCTCCTCTCTGCACCAGAAGCTCCGAAGAAATCTCCCGTGGGTCGACGGAATCTTCCCCCTGCAACCGCAGGCACCAAAAAGCTGCATTACCGGTCCCTTGGGTCTCCTCTCAGCACGACGAGCAAGGTCCCTCGAATCTAGACTCTGTCCAAGTGACCCCCACAGTCCAGTGACTCTTCAGCCCAAGTTTGGTGGAGGTAAGTCCTTGCCTCACCTCGCTGGGCTGCATTGCTGGGAACCGCGACTTTGCAGCTACTCCGGCCCCTGTGCACTTCCGGCGGAAATCCTTTGTGCACATCCAAGCCTGGGTCCACGGCACTCTAACCTGCATTGCACGACTTTCTAAGTTGGTCTCCGGCGACGTGGGACTCCTTTGTGCAACTTCGGCAAGCACCGTTTCATGCATCCTCGTAGTGCCTGTATCTGGCACTTCTCCGGGTGCTACCTGCTTCAGTGAGGGTTCATTGTCTTGCTCAACGTCCCCTCTCTCTTCAGGTCCAATTTGCGACCTCCTGGTCCTTCCTGGGCCCCAGCAGCGTCCAAAAACGCCAAACGCACGATTTGCAGCTAGCAAGGCTTGTTGGCGTTCTTTCGGCGGGAAAACACTTCTGCACGACTTTGCACGGCGAGACGGATCCGTCCACCAAAGGGGAAGTCTCTAGCCCTTTTCGTTCCTGCAGAAACCTCAGCTTCTTCTGTCCAGTCGAAGCTTCTTTGCACCCGCAGCTGGCATTTCCTGGGCATCTGCCCATCTCCGACTTGCTTGTGACTTTTGGACTTGGTCCCCTTGTTCCACAGGTACCCTAGATTGGAAATCCACAGTTGTTGCATTGCTGGTTTGTGTCTTTCCTGCATTATTCCTCTAACACAACTACTTTGTCCTTAAGGGAACTTTAGTGCACTTTGCACTCACTTTTCAGGGTCTTGGGGAGGGTTATTTTTCTAACTCTCACTATTTTCTAATAGTCCCAGCGACCCTCTACAAGGTCACATAGGTTTGGGGTCCATTCGTGGTTCGCATTCCACTTTTGGAGTATATGGTTTGTGTTGCCCCTATCCCTATGTTTCCCCATTGCATCCTATTGTAACTATACATTGTTTGCACTGTTTTCTAAGACTATACTGCATATTTTTGCTATTGTGTATATATATCTTGTGTATATTTCCTATCCTCTCACTGAGGGTACACTCTAAGATACTTTGGCATATTGTCCTAAAAATAAAGTACCTTTATTTTTAGTATAACTGTGTATTGTGTTTTCTTATGATATTGTGCATATGACACTAAGTGGTACTGTAGTAGCTTCACACGTCTCCTAGTTCAGCCTAAGCTGCTCTGCTAAGCTACCATTATCTATCAGCCTGAGCTGCTAGACACCCTATACACTAATAAGGGATAACTGGGCCTGGTGCAAGGTGCAAGTACCCCTTGGTACTCACTACAAGCCAGTCCAGCCTCCTACATTGGTTGTGCAGTGGTGGGATAAGTGCTTGAGACTACTTACCACTCTTGTCATTGTACTTTTCATAAGAGAAAAATATACAAAACAAGGTCAGTGTATATACACATAGCCAAAAAGTTTTGCATTTCCTCTTTTCACTCTTTTCTAAGTGCTGAAAAGTACTTCTAAACTTTCAAAAAGTTCTTAAAAGTTTAAAAAGTTTTTTTCTGTCTTTCCAAAAACTTCTGAAAACTTTTTTCTCTTTTTCTATCACTTTAACTCTCTCTAAAAAATGTCTGGCACAGGCCAAAGTGTTGATCTGTCCAAACTTGCATATGACAACCTTAGCTGGAAAAGAGCAAGGAGTCTCTGTATAGAGAGAGGTTTGAGTGTAGGGAAGAATCCTTCCTTGGAACTGTTACTTAATATGCTTAGAGAACAGGATAAGGCCATAGGTGCCCCAGCTGTTGAAAAAGTACCTAATAGTTCCCAATCTGATTCAGGGACTCCCCCAGGAAAAGATTCAGGAAAGAAACTTCCTAGCCTGCCCATTACTAGACAATCTAGCATAGATGGTAATGATGATGAGCCACACCAAATAAATAGTGTTGTCTCACATCATAGCAAAAGCATTTATTCTCACCATACTGGTAGTAATGTTTCTGTAAACCAAGCTGTTAGGGTGCCTTCTGTAAGGGACACGTCTCCTTCTGTTCATTCCCATCATAGCTCTGTTTCTAGAAATGTCCCTCCCACCAACCCTGATGACAGAATGTTAGAGAGGGAACTCAATAAGTTGAGGGTGGAACAAACCAGACTGAAGCTTAAAAAGCAACAGCTGGATTTGGATAGACAGTCTTTTGAATTAGAGAAGGAAAGACAGAAGTTGGGTTTAGATACCCATGGTGGCAGCAGCAGTATTCCCCATAGTCATCCTGCAAAAGAGCATGATTCCAGGAATCTGCACAAGATAGTTCCCCCTTATAAGGAGGGGGATGACATTAACAAGTGGTTTGCTGCACTTGAGAGGGCCTGTGTTGTACAGGATGTCCCTCAAAGGCAGTGGGCTGCTATCCTATGGCTATCATTTAGTGGAAAAGGTAGGGATAGGCTCCTTACTGTGAAAGAAAATGATGCTAATAATTTCCAAGTTTTTAAGAATGCACTCCTGGATGGTTATGGCTTAACCACTGAACAGTACAGGATAAAGTTCAGAGAGACCAAAAAGGAGTCTTCACAAGACTGGGTTGATTTCATTTACCATTCAGTGAAGGCCTTGGAGGGGTGGTTACATGGCAGTAAAGTTACTGATTATGACAGCCTGTATAACCTAATCCTGAGAGAGCATATTCTTAATAATTGTGTGTCTGATTTGTTGCACCAGTACTTGGTGGACTCTGATCTGACCTCTCCCCAAGAATTGGGAAAGAAGGCAGACAAATGGGTCAGAACAAGAGTGAACAGAAAAGTTCATACAGGGGGTGACAAAGATGGCAACAAAAAGAAGGATGGTAAGTCTTCTGACAAGGGTGGGGACAAATCTAAAAATGAGTCTTCATCAGGCCCACAAAAACACTCTGGTGGGGGTGGTGGGTCCAAATCCTCCTTTAATCAGAACAAGGAAAAGAAACCATGGTGCTATTTATGTAAAATAAAAGGCCATTGGACAACAGATCCCAGTTGTCCAAAGAAAGGCACCACAGCTCCTACCACTACAACCCCTACTGCTACACCTAGTGTCCCTACTAATAGCAGTGGTGGTGGGAGCAAACCTACTAATAGCCAATCCAAGGGAGTAGCTGGGCTCACTTTTGGTAATTTAGTTGGGGTTGGTCTGATTAGGGAGACCACAGAGGCTACTTTAGTCTCTGAAGGGGCTATTGATTTAGCCACTTTGGTTGCTTGCCCCCATAACTTGGAGAAGTACAAGCAACCTAACCCTAATAAATGGTGTTGAGGTCCAGGCCTACAGGGACACAGGTGCCAGTGTCACAATGGTGATTGAGAAACTGGTGCACCCTGAACAACACATACTTGGACACCAGTACCAAGTAACCGATGCTCACAACATAACACAAAGCCACCCCATGGCTGTTGTAAATCTCAACTGGGGGGGGTAACTGGTCCAAAGAAAGTTGTGGTAGCTTCAGATTTACCTGTAGACTGTCTATTAGGGAATGATTTGGAGACATCAGCTTGGTCAGATGTGGAGTTGGAGGCCCATGCAGCAATGCTGGGCATCCCAGGGCATATTTTTGCTTTGACAAGGGCTCAGGCCAAAAAGCAAAAAGGACAGGGAAGCTTGGATCCTGGAACAATGGACCAAGTGCTCCCTAAAGCTAGGGCTAGTAGAAGCAAACCACTTCCTACTATCCCTCCCTCTACAGTGGATTCTACTTCTGAGGAAGAAGAATTCCCTCCCTGTGCAGAACCTACACCAGAGGAGCTGGAAGCAGACACTGCTGAGCTTTTGGGTGAAGGGGGGCCTGCCAGAGAGGAGCTGAGTGTGGCACAGCAAACCTGTCCCACATTAGAGGGTCTCAGACAGCAAGCTGTCAAACAGGCTAATGGGGATGTCAGTGACTCTCACAGAGTTTACTGGGAGGACAACCTCTTGTACACTGAGCATAGGGATCCTAAACCTGGAGCTGCCAGGAGATTAGTGATCCCTCCGGAGTACAGAAAGTTCCTCCTAACACTGGCACATGACATTCCCCTAGCTGGACACCTGGGTCAAATGAAAACTTGGGACAGATTGGTTCCATTGTTTCATTGGCCTAGGATGTCTGAGGACACAAAGGAATTTTGTAAGTCCTGTGAAACCTGTCAAGCCAGTGGCAAGACAGGTGGCACACCAAAGGCACCCCTTATTCCACTGCCTGTGGTTGGGGTTCCCTTTGAAAGGGTAGGGGTTGACATAGTTGGCCCCCTTGACCCTCCTACTGCTTCAGGCAATAGGTTTATCTTGGTGGTAGTGGACCATGCCACAAGATATCCTGAAGCTATTCCTTTAAGGACCACTACAGCTCCTGCAGTAGCAAAGGCCCTCCTGGGAATATTTTCCAGGGTGGGCTTCCCAAAGGAAGTAGTATCAGACAGAGGAAGCAATTTCATGTCTGCATACTTAAAGGCCATGTGGAAGGAGTGTGGTGTAACGTACAAGTTCACAACACCCTATCATCCACAAACAAATGGACTGGTGGAGAGATTTAATAAAACTCTCAAAGGCATGATTATGGGTCTCCCTGAAAAACTCCGCAGGAGATGGGATATCCTTCTACCATGCCTCCTTTTTGCCTACAGGGAGGTACCCCAGAAAGGAGTGGGCTTCAGCCCCTTTGAACTTCTTTTTGGACACCCTGTTAGGGGTCCACTCACACTTGTAAAGGAGGGTTGGGAACAACCTTTAAAAGCTCCTAAGCAGGATATTGTGGATTATGTACTTGGCCTCAGATCAAGGATGGCTGAGTACATGAAAAAGGCCAGTAAAAACCTTCAGGCCAGCCAAGAGCTCCAGAAGCAATGGCATGATCAGAAGGCTGTTTTGGTTCAGTACCAACCAGGGCAGAAAGTGTGGGTCTTGGAGCCTGTGGCCCCAAGAGCACTCCAAGATAAATGGAGTGGTCCCCACACAATTGTTGAAAAGAAGGGAGAAGTCACCTATTTAGTTGACTTAGGCACTGCCAGGAGTCCCCTTAGGGTGCTCCATGTCAACCGCCTGAAACCCTACTATGACAGGGCTGATCTCACCCTGCTCATGGCAACAGATGAGGGACAGGAAGAAGACAGTGATCCTCTACCTGATCTCTTCTCTTCCACAGATCAAGATGCTCTTGTGGAAGGTGTAGTTTTGGCTGATTGTCCTACTGCTGAGCAGAAAGACAATTGCATAAATCTCCTAGGACAATTTTCAGAACTCTTCTCTACTGTGCCAGGCACCACTTCTTGGTGTGAGCACACTATAGATACTGGAGACAGTTTACCTGTCAAAAGTAAGATCTATAGGCAGCCTGACCATGTCAGGGACTGCATAAAGCAAGAAGTTCAGAAAATGTTGGTACTAGGAGTGGTTGAGCACTCTGACAGTCCATGGGCTTCTCCTGTGGTACTGGTACCAAAACCCAATTCTAAAGATGGAAAGAAGGAAATGCGGTTTTGTGTAGACTATAGAGGTCTCAACTTGGTAACCAAAACTGATGCTCACCCTATACCCAGGGCAGATGAGCTTATAGATACACTGGCATCTGCCAAGTATCTAAGCACTTTTGATTTGACTGCAGGGTATTGGCAGATCAAATTATCAGAAGATGCTAAATCTAAGACTGCATTTTCTACCATTGGAGGACATTACCAGTTTACTGTAATGCCTTTTGGTTTGAAAAATGCACCTGCCACTTTTCAGAGGTTGGTGAACACAGTCCTGCAAGGGCTGGAAGCTTTCAGTGCAGCATATTTGGACGATATAGCTGTCTTTAGCTCCAGCTGGGATGATCACCTGGTCCACCTATGGAAAGTTTTGGAGGCCCTGCAAAAGGCAGGCCTCACTATCAAGGCTTCAAAGTGCCAGATAGGGCAGGGTAAGGTGGTTTATCTGGGACACCTTGTTGGTGGGGAACAGATTGCACCACTTCAGGGGAAAATCCAAACTATTATTGATTGGGTTCCCCCTACCGCTCAGACTCAGGTGAGAGCCTTCCTAGGCCTCACTGGGTATTACAGGAGGTTCATTAAGAACTATGGCTCCATTGCAGCCCCTCTTAATGACCTCACATCCAAAAAAATGCCTAAAAAGGTATTATGGACAGCAAATTGTCAGAAAGCTTTTGAGGAGCTGAAGCAGGCCATGTGCTCTGCACCTGTCCTGAAAAGCCCTTGTTACTCTAAAAAATTCTATGTCCAAACTGATGCATCTGAATTAGGAGTAGGGGCAGTCCTATCACAACTTAATTCTGAGGGCCAGGATCAACCTGTTGCTTTTATTAGTAGGAGGTTGACCCCTAGAGAAAAGCGTTGGTCTGCCATTGAGAGGGAGGCCTTTGCTGTGGTCTGGGCTCTGAAGAAGTTGAGGCCATACCTGTTTGGCACTCACTTCATTGTTCAGACAGACCACAAACCTCTACTTTGGCTAAAACAAATGAAAGGTGAAAATCCAAAATTGTTGAGGTGGTCCATATCCCTACAGGGAATGGACTATACAGTGGAACATAGACCTGGGAGTAGCCACTCCAATGCAGATGGACTCTCCAGATATTTCCACTTAGACAATGAAGACTCATCAGGTCATGGCTAGTCTTATTGTCCTTCGTTTGGGGGGGGGGTTGTGTAGGAAAGTACCATCTTGCCTGGCATGTTACCCCCATTTTTCACTGTATATATGTTGTTTTAGTTGTATGTGTCACTGGGACCCTGGTAACCCAGGGCCCCAGTGCTCATAAGTGTGCCTGAATGTGTTACCTGTGTAGTGACTAACTGTCTCACTGAGGCTCTGCTAACCAGAACCTCAGTGGTTATGCTCTCTCATTTCTTTCCAAATTGTCACTGACAGGCTAGTGACCATTTTTACCAATTTACATTGGCTTACTGGAACACCCTTATAATTCCCTAGTATATGGTACTGAAGTACCCAGGGTATTGGGGTTCCAGGAGATCCCTATGGGCTGCAGCATTTCTTTTGCCACCCATAGGGAGCTCTGACAATTCTTACACAGGCCTGCCACTGCAGCCTGAGTGAAATAACGTCCACGTTATTTCACAGCCATTTTACGCTGCACTTAAGTAACTTATAAGTCACCTATATGTCTAACCTTTACCTGGTAAAGGTTAGGTGCAAAGTTACTTAGTGTGAGGGCACCCTGGCACTAGCCAAGGTGCCCCCACATTGTTCAGAGCCAATTCCCTGAACTTTGTGAGTGCGGGGACACCATTACACGCGTGCACTACATATAGGTCACTACCTATATGTAGCTTCACCATGGTAACTCCGAATATGGCCATGTAACATGTCTATGATCATGAAATTGCCCCCTCTATACCATCCTGGCATAGTTGGCACAATCCCATGATCCCAGTGGTCTGTAGCACAGACCCTGGTACTGCCAAACTGCCCTTCCTGGGGTTTCACTGCAGCTGCTGCTGCTGCCAACCCCTCAGACAGGCAGCTGCCCTCCTGGGGTCCAGCCAGGCCTGGCCCAGGATGGCAGAACAAAGAACTTCCTCTGAGAGAGGGTGTGACACCCTCTCCCTTTGGAAAATGGTGTGAAGGCAGGGGAGGAGTAGCCTCCCCCAGCCTCTGGAAATGCTTTGTTGGGCACAGAGGTGCCCAATTCTGCATAAGCCAGTCTACACCGGTTCAGGGACCCCTTAGCCCCTGCTCTGGCGCGAAACTGGACAAAGGAAAGGGGAGTGACCACTCCCCTGACCTGCACCTCCCCTGGGAGGTGTCCAGAGCTCCTACAGTGTGCTCCAGACCTCTGCCATCTTGGAAACAGAGGTGCTGCTGGCACACTGGACTGCTCTGAGTGGCCAGTGCCACCAGGTGACGTCAGAGACTCCTGCTGATAGGCTCCTTCAGGTGTTAGTAGCCTATCCTCTCTCCTAAGTAGCCAAACCCTCTTTTCTGGCTATTTATGGTCTCTGTCTCTGGGGAAACTTTAGATAACGAATGCAAGAGCTCATCCGAGTTCCTCTGCATCTCTCTCTTCACCTTCTGATAAGGAAACGACCGCTGACCGCGCTGGAAGCCTGCAAACCTACAACATAGTAGCAAAGACGACTACTGCAACTCTGTAATGCTGATCCTGCCGCCTTCTCAACTGTTTTCCTGCTTGTGCATGCTGTGGGGGTAGCCTGCCTCCTCTCTGCACCAGAAGCTCCGAAGAAATCTCCCGTGGGTCGACAGAATCTTCCCCCTGCAACCGCAGGCACCAAAAAGCTGCATTACCGGTCCCTTGGGTCTCCTCTCAGCACGACGAGCAAGGTCCCTCGAATCTAGACTCTGTCCAAGTGACCCCCACAGTCCAGTGACTCTTCAGCCCAAGTTTGGTGGAGGTAAGTCCTTGCCTCACCTCGCTGGGCTGCATTGCTGGGAACCGCGACTTTGCAGCTACTCCGGCCCCTGTGCACTTCCGGCGGAAATCCTTTGTGCACAGCCAAGCCTGGGTCCACGGCACTCTAACCTGCATTGCACGACTTTCTAAGTTGGTCTCCGGCGACGTGGGACTCCTTTGTGCAACTTCGGCGAGCACCGTTTCATGCATCCTCGTAGTGCCTGTATCTGGCACTTCTCCGGGTGCTACCTGCTTCAGTGAGGGTTCATTGTCTTGCTCAACGTCCCCTCTCTCTTCAGGTCCAATTTGCGACCTCCTGGTCCTTCCTGGGCCCCAGCAGCGTCCAAAAACGCCAAACGCACGATTTGCAGCTAGCAAGGCTTGTTGGCGTTCTTTCGGCGGGAAAACACTTCTGCACGACTTTGCACGGCGAGACGGATCCGTCCACCAAAGGGGAAGTCTCTAGCCCTTTTCGTTCCTGCAGAAACCTCAGCTTCTTCTGTCCAGTCGAAGCTTCTTTGCACCCGCAGCTGGCATTTCCTGGGCATCTGCCCATCTCCGACTTGCTTGTGACTTTTGGACTTGGTCCCCTTGTTCCACAGGTACCCTAGATTGGAAATCCACAGTTGTTGCATTGCTGGTTTGTGTCTTTCCTGCATTATTCCTCTAACACGACTACTTTGTCCTTAGGGGAACTTTAGTGCACTTTGCACTCACTTTTCAGGGTCTTGGGGAGGGTTATTTTTCTAACTCTCACTATTTTCTAATAGTCCCAGCGACCCTCTACAAGGTCACATAGGTTTGGGGTCCATTCGTGGTTCGCATTCCACTTTTGGAGTATATGGTTTGTGTTGCCCCTATCCCTATGTTTCCCCATTGCATCCTATTGTAACTATACATTGTTTGCACTGTTTTCTAAGACTATACTGCATATTTTTGCTATTGTGTATATATATCTTGTGTATATTTCCTATCCTCTCACTGAGGGTACACTCTAAGATACTTTGGCATATTGTCCTAAAAATAAAGTACCTTTATTTTTAGTATAACTGTGTATTGTGTTTTCTTATGATATTGTGCATATGACACTAAGTGGTACTGTAGTAGCTTCACACGTCTCCTAGTTCAGCCTAAGCTGCTCTGCTAAGCTACCATTATCTATCAGCCTGAGCTGCTAGACACCCTATACACTAATAAGGGATAACTGGGCCTGGTGCAAGGTGCAAGTACCCCTTGGTACTCACTACAAGCCAGTCCAGCCTCCTACAGGTTCCCAATCTGATCCAGGGACTCCCCCAGGAAAAGATTCAGGAAAGAAACTTCCAAGCCTGCCCATTACTAGACAGTCTAGCATAGTTGGTACTGATGTTGAGTCACACCATACAGATAGTGTTGTCTCACATCATGGCAAGAGCATTCATTCTCATCACAGTAGAAATGATGTTTCTGTTGGCCAAGCTGTTAGGGTGCCCTCTGTAAGGGACAGGTCTCCTTCTGTCCATTCTCATCATACTTCTGTTTCAAGACATGTCCCCCCCCACCCACCCTGATGACAGATTGTTAGAAAGGGAGCTCAATAGATTGAGAGTGGAACAAACCAGATAAAAGCTCAAGAAGCAACAGCTGGATTTGGAGGGACAGACTTTAGAAGTAGAGAAGGAGAGACAGAAACTGGGTTTAGAAACCCATGGTGGCAGCAGCAGTATTCCCCATAGTCATCCTGCAAAAGAGCATGATTCCAGGAATATGCACAAGATAGTTCCCCCTTATAAGGAGGGGGATGACATTAACAAGTGGTTTGCTGCACTTGAGAGGGCCTGTGCTGTACAGGATGTCCCTCAAAGGCAGTGGGCTGCTATCCTATGGCTATCATTTAGTGGAAAAGGTAGGGATAGGCTCCTTACTGTAAAAGAAAATGAAGCTAATGATTACAAACTTCTGAAGAATGCACTCCTGGATGGTTATGGCTTAACCACTGAACAATACAGGATAAAGTTCAGAGAGACCAAAAAGGAGTCTTCACAAGACTGGGTTGATTTCATTGACCATTCAGTGAAGGCCTTGGAGGGGTGGTTACATGGCAGTAAAGTTACTGATTATGACAGCCTGTATAACTTGATCCTGAGAGAGCATATTCTTAATAATTGTGTGTCTGATTTGTTGCACCAGTACTTGGTGGACTCTGATCTGACCTCTCCCCAAGAATTGGGAAAGAAGGCAGACAAATGGGTCAGAACAAGGGTGAACAGAACAGTTCATACAGGGGGTGACAAAGATGGCAACAAGAAGAAGGATGGTAAGTCTTCTGACAAGGGTGGGGACAAATCTAAAAATGAGTCTTCATCAGGCCCACAAAAACACTCTGGTGGGGGGGTGGGCCCAAATCCTCTTCTAATCAAAACAAGGAAAAGAAACCATGGTGCTATTTATGTAAAATAAAAGGCCATTGGACAACAGATCCCAGTTGTCCAAAGAAAAGCACCAAGCCTCCTACCACTACAACCCCTACTGCTACACCTAGTGTCCCTACTAATAGCAGTGGTGGTGGGAGCAAACCTACTAATAGCCAATCCAAGGGAGTAGCTGGGCTCACTATTGGTAACTTAGTTGGGGTTGGTCTTGTTAGGGAGACCACAGAGGCTATATTAGTCTCTGAGGGGGCTATTGATTTAGCCACCTTAGTTGCTTGTCCCCTTAATATGGATAAGTACAAGCAGCTACCCCTAATAAATGGTGTTGAGGTTCAGGCCTACAGGGACACTGGAGCCAGTGTAACTATGGTCATAGAGAAACTGGTCCACCCAGAACAACACCTACTTGGTCACCAGTACCAAGTAACCGATGCTCCCATCAACACACTTAGCCACCCCGTGGCTGTTGTAAATCTCAACTGGGGGGGGTTACTGGTCCAAAGAAAGTTGTGGTAGCTTCAGATTTACCTGTAGACTGTCTATTAGGGAATGATTTGGAGACATCAGCTTGGTCAGATGTGGAGTTGGAGGCCCATGCAGCAATGCTGGGCATCCCAGGGCATATTTTTGCTTTAACAAGGGCTCAGGCCAAAAAGCAAAAAGGACAGGGAAGCTTGGATCCTGGAACAATGGACCAAGTGCTCCCTAAAGCTAGGGCTAGTAGAAGCAAACCACTTCCTACTATCCCTCCCTCTACAGTGGATTCTACTTCTGAGGAAGAAGAATTTCCACCCTGTGCAGAACCTACACCAGAGGAGCTGGAAGCAGACACTGCTGAGCTTTTGGGTGAAGGGGGGCCTGCCAGGGAGGAGCTGAGTGTGGCACAGCATACCTGTCCCACACTAGAGGGTCTAAGACAGCAAGCTGTCAAACAGGCTAATGGGGATGTCAGGGACTCTCACAGAGTTTACTGGGAGGACAACCTCTTGTACACTGAAGCAAGGGATCCTAAACCTGGAACTGCCAGGAGGTTAGTGATTCCTCAGGAGTACAGAAAGTTCCTCCTAACTCTAGCCAACGACATTCCCCTAGCTGGACATCTGGGACAAATGAAAACTTGGGACAGACTTGTTCCCTTGTTTCATTGGCCTAGGATGTCTGAGGACACAAAGGAATTTTGTAAGTCCTGTGAAACCTGTCAAGCCAGTGGCAAGACAGGTGGCACTCCAAAGGCACCCCTTATTCCACTGCCTGTGGTTGGGGTTCCCTTTGAAAGGGTAGGGGTTGACATAGTTGGCCCCCTTGACCCTCCTAGTGCTTCAGGCAATAGGTTTATCTTGGTGGTAGTGGACCATGCCACAAGATATCCTGAAGCAATTCCTTTAAGGACCACTACAGCACCTGCAGTGGCAAAGGCCCTCCTGGGAATATTTTCCAGGGTGGGCTTCCCAAAGGAAGTAGTATCAGACAGAGGAAGCAATTTCATGTCTGCTTACTTAAAGGCCATGTGGAAGGAGTGTGGTGTAACTTACAAGTTCACTACACCCTATCATCCACAAACAAATGGACTGGTGGAGAGATTTAACAAAACTCTGAAAGGCATGATTATGGGACTCCCAGAAAAACTCCGCAGGAGATGGGATATCCTTTTACCATGCCTCCTTTTTGCCTACAGGGAGGTACCCCAGAAAGGAGTGGGCTTCAGCCCCTTTGAACTCCTCTTTGGACACCCTGTTAGGGGTCCACTAACACTTGTCAAGGAGGGTTGGGAACAACCTTTAAAAGCTCCAAAGCAAGATATAGTGGATTATGTACTTGGCCTCAGATCAAGGATGGCTGAGTATATGAAAAAGGCCAGTAAAAACCTTCAGGCCAGCCAAGAGCTCCAGAAGGAATGGCATGATCAGAAGGCTGTTTTGGTTCAGTACAAACCAGGGCAGAAAGTGTGGGTCTTGGAGCCTGTGGCCCCAAGAGCACTCCAAGATAAATGGAGTGGACCCCACATAATTGTTGAAAAGAAGGGTGAAGTCACCTACTTAGTTGACTTAGGCACTGCCAGGAGTCCCCTTAGGGTGCTCCATGTCAATCGCCTGAAACCCTACAATGACAGGGCTGATCTCACCCTACTCATGGCAACTGATGAGGGACAGGAAGAAGACAGTGATCCTCTACCTGATCTCTTCTCTTCCACAGAACAAGATGCTCTTGTGGAAGGTGTAGTTTTGGCTGATTGTCTTACTGCTGAGCAGAAAGACCATTGCATAAATCTCCTAGATCAATTCTCTGAACTCTTCTCTACTGTGCCAGGTACCACTTCTTGGTGTGAGCACACTATAGATACTGGAGACAGCTTGCCTGTAAAAAGTAAGATCTATAGGCAGCCTGACCATGTCAGGGACTGAATAAAGCAAGAGGTGCAGAAAATGTTAGAACTAGGAGTGGTTGAGCTCTCTGAAAGTCCATGGGCTTCTCCTGTGGTACTTGTACCAAAACCCCATTCCAAAGATGGAAAGAAGGAAATGCGGTTTTGTGTAGACTACAGAGGTCTCAACCTGGTAACCAAAACTGATGCTCACCCTATACCCAGGGCAGATGAGCTCATAGATACACTGGCATCTGCCAAGTATCTAAGCACTTTTGATTTGACTGCAGGGTATTGGCAGATCAAATTATCAGAAGATGCTAAACCTAAAACTGCATTTTCAACCATTGGAGGACATTACCAATTCACAGTAATGCCTTTTGGATTGAAAAATGCACCTGCCACTTTTCAGAGGTTGGTGAACACAGTCCTGCAAGGGCTGGAAGCTTTTAGTGCAGCATATTTGGACGATATAGCTGTCTTTAGCTCCAGTTGGGATGATCACCTGGTCCACCTATGGAAAGTTTTAGAGGCCCTGCAAAAGGCAGGCCTCACTATCAAGGCTTCAAAGTGCCAGATAGGGCAGGGGAAGGTGGTTTATCTGGGACACCTTGTTGGTGGGGAACAGATTGCACCACTACAGGGGAAAATCCAAACTATTATAGATTGGGTTCCCCCTACTACTCAGACTCAGGTGAGAGCCTTCCTAGGCCTCACTGGGTATTACAGGAGGTTCATTAAGAACTATGGCTCCATTGCAGCCCCTCTTAATGACCTCACATCCAAAAAGATGCCTAAAAAGGTATTGTGGACAGCTAGCTGTCAGAAAGCTTTTGAGGAGCTAAAGCAGGCCATGTGCTCTGCACCTGTCCTGAAAAGCCCTTGTTACTCAAAAACATTCTGGGCCTGATTCTAACTTTGGAGGACGGTGTTAAACCGTCCCAAAAGTGGCGGATATACCACCTACCGTATTACGAGTCCATTATATCCTATGGAACTCGTAATACGGTAGGTGGTATATCCGCCACTTTTGGGACGGTTTAACACCGTCCTCCAAAGTTAGAATCAGGCCCTCTATGTCCAAACTGATGCATCTGAATTAGGAGTATGGGCAGTCCTATCACAACTTAATTCTGAGGGCCAGGATCAACCTGTTGCTTTTATTAGTAGGAGGTTGACCCCTAGAGAAAAGCGTTGGTCTGCCATTGAGAGGGAGGCCTTTGCTGTGGTCTGGGCTCTGAAGAAGTTGAGGCCATACCTGTTTGGTACTCACTTCATTGTTCAGACAGACCACAAACCTCTACTTTGGCTAAAACAAATGAAAGGTGAAAATCCTAAATTGTTGAGGTGGTCCATATCCCTACAGGGAATGGACTATACAGTGGAACATAGACCTGGGAGTAGCCACTCCAATGCAGATGGACTCTCCAGATATTTCCACTTAGACAATGAAGACTCATCAGGTCATGGCTAGTCTTATTGTCCTTCGTTTGGGGGGGGGGGTTGTGTAGGAAAGTACCATCTTGCCTGGCATGTTACCCCCATTTTTCACTGTATATATGTTGTTTTAGTTGTATGTGTCACTGGGACCCTGTCACCCAGGACCCCAGTGCTCATAAGTGTGCCTGAATGTGTTACCTGTGTAGTGACTAACTGTCTCACTGAGGCTCTGCTAATCAGAACCTCAGTGGTTATGCTCTCTCATTTCTTTCAAATTGTCACTAACAGGCTAGTGACCAATTTTACCAATTTACATTGGCTTACTGGAACACCCTTATAATTCCCTAGTATATGGTACTGAGGTACCCAGGGTATTGGGGTTCCAGGAGATCCCTATGGGCTGCAGCATTTCTTTTGCCACCCATAGGGAGCTCTGACAATTCTTACACAGGCCTGCAACTGCAGCCTGAGTGAAATAACGTCCACGTTATTTCACAGCCATTTTACACTGCACTTAAGTAACTTATAAGTCACCTATATGTCTAACCTTTACCTGGTAAAGGTTAGGTGCAAAGTTACTTAGTGTGAGTGCACCCTGGCACTAGCCAAGGTGCCCCCACATTGTTCAGGGCCAATTCCCCGGACTTTGTGAGTGCGGGGACACCATTACACGCGTGCACTACATATAGGTCACTACATATATGTAGCTTCACAATGGTAACTCCGAATATGGCCATGTAATATGTCTATGATCATGGAATTGCCCCCTCTATACCATCCTGGCATAGTTGGCACAATCCCATGATCCCAGTGGTCTGTAGCACAGACCCTGGTACTGCCAAACTGCCTTTCCCGGGGTTTCACTGCAGCTGCTGCTGCTGCCAACCCCTCAGACAGACATCTGCCCTCCTGGGGTCCAGCCAGGCCTGGCCCAGGATGGCAGAACAAAGGACTTCCTCTGAGAGAGGTTGTTACACCCTCTCCCTTTGGAAAATGGTGTGAAGGCAGGGGAGGAGTAGCCTCCCCCAGCCTCTGGAAATGCCTCTGTGCACTTCCGGCGGAAATCCTTTGTGCACAGTCCAGCCTGGGTCCACGGCACTCTAACCTGCATTGCACGACCTCCTAAGTTGTTCTCCGGCGACGTGGGACTCCTTTGTGCGACTTCGGGTGAGCACCGTTTCACGCATCCTCGTAGTGCCTGTTTCTGGCACTTCTGCGGGTGTTGCCTGCTGCTGAGAGAGCTCCTTGTCTTGCTCGACGCCCCCTCTGTCCCCAGACGCAATTGGCGACATCCTGGTCCCTCCTGGGCCAAAGCAGCATCCAAAAACCCTTACGGCACAATTTGCAGCTAGCAAGGCTTGTTTAAAGTCTTTTGGCGGGAAAACACTTCTGCACGACTCTACATGGCGTGGGGGATCCGTCCACCAAAGGGGAAGTCTCTAGCCCTTGTCGTTTTTGCAGAAACCTACGCTTCTACTGTCCAGTAGCAGCATCTTTGCACCCACAGCTGGCACTTCCTGGGCATCTGCCCATCTCCGACTTGCTTGTGACTTTTGGACTTGGTCCCTTTAGGAGGCTGGACTGGCTTGTAGTGAGTACCTAGGGGTACTTGCACCTTGCACCAGGCCCAGTTATCCCTTATTAGTGTATAGGGTGTCTAGCAGCATAGGCTGATAGATAATGGTAGCTTAGCAGAGCAGCTTAGGCTGAACTAGGAGACGAGTGAAGCTCCTACAGTACCACTTAGTGTCATATGCACAATATCATAAGAAAACACAATACACAGTTATACTAAAAATAAAGGTACTTTATTTTTATGACAATATGCCAAAGTATCTCAGACTGTACCCTCAGTGAGAGGATAGGAAATATACACAAGATATATATACACAATACCAAAATATGCAGTAATAGTCTTAGAAAACAGTGCAAACAATGTATAGTCACAATAGGATGCAATGGGGACACATAGGGATAGGGGCAACACAAACCATATACTCCAAAAGTGGAATGCGAACCACGAATGGACCCCAAACCAATGTGACCTTGTGGAAGGTCGCTGGGACTATTAGAAAATAGTAAGGGTTAGAAAAATAGCCCACCCCAAGACCCTGAAAAGTGAGTGCAAAGTGCACTAAAGTTCCCCAAAGGACAAAGAAGTCGTGATAGAAGAATAAGGCAGGAAAGACACAAACCAACAATGCAACAGCGATGGATTTCCAGTCGAGGGTACCTGTGGAACAAGGGGACCAAGTCCAAAAGTCTCAAGCAAGTCGGAGATTGGCAGATGCCCAGGAAATGCCAGCTGCGGGTGCAAAGAAGCTTCTACTGGACAGAAGAAGCTGAGGTTTCTGCAGGAACGAAAAGGGCTAGAGACTTCCCCTTTGGTGGACGGATCCCACTCGCCGTTGAGAGTCGTGCAGAAGTGTTTTCCCGCCGAAAGAACGCCAACAAGCCTTGCTAGCTGCAAATCATGCGGTTAGCGTTTTTGGACGCTGCTGTGGCCCAGGAGGGACCAGGAGGTCGCAAATTGGACCAGGAGGTAGAGGGGACATCGAGCAAGACAAGGAACCCTCTTAGCAGCAGGTAGCACCCGTAGAAGTGCCAGAAACAGGCACTACGAGGATGCGTGAAACGGTGCTCACCCGAAGTTACACAAAGGAGTCCCACGTCGCCGGAGACCAACTTAGAAAGTCGTGCAATGCAGGTTAGAGTGCCGTGGACCCAGGCTGGACTGCGCACAAAGGATTTCCGCCAGAAGTGCACGGAGGCCGGAGTAGCTGCAAAAGTCGCGGTTCCCAGCAATGCAGTCTGGCGTGTGGAGGCAAGGACTTACCTCCACCAAACTTGGACTGAAGAGTCACTGGACTGTGGGAGTCACTTGGACAGAGTTGCTGGATTCAAGGGACCTCGCTCGTCGTGCTGAGAGGAGACCCAAGGTACCGGTGATGCAGTTCTTTGGTGCCTGCGGTTGCAGGGGGACAATTCCTTCGACCCACGGGAGATTTCTTCTGAGCTTCTAGTGCAGAGAGGAGGCAGACTACCCCCACAGCATGCACCACCAGGAAAACAGTCGAGAAGGCGGCAGGATCAGCGTTACAGAGTTGCAGTAGTCGTCTTTGCTACTATGTTGAAGTTTTGCAGGCTTCCAGCGCGGTCAGCAGTCGATTCCTTGGCAGAAGGTGAAGAGAGAGATGCAGAGGAACTCGGATGAGCTCTTGCATTCGTTATCTAAAGAATCCCAAGAGACAGAGACCCTATATAGCCAGAAAAGAGGGTTTGGCTACCTAGGAGAGAGGATAGGCTAGCAACACCTGAAGGAGCCTATCACAAGGAGTCTCTGACGTCACCTGGTGGCACTGGCCACTCAGAGCAGTCCAGTGTGCCAGCAGCACCTCTGTTTCCAAGATGGCAGAGGTCTGGAGCACACTGGAGGAGCTCTGGGCACCTCCCAGGGGAGGTACAGGTCAGGGGAGTGGTCACTCCCCTTTCCTTTGTCCAGTTTCGCGCCAGAGCAGGGCTAAGGGGTCCCTGAACCGGTGTAGACTGGCTTATGCAGAAATGGGCACCAAATGTGCCCATGAAAGCATTTCCAGAGGCTGGGGGAGGCTACTCCTCCCCTGCCTTCACACCATTTTCCAAAGGGAGAGGGTGTAACACCCTCTCTCAGAGGAAGTCCTTTGTTCTGCCATCCTGGGCCAGGCCTGGCTGGACCCCAGGAGGGCAGATGCCTGTCTGAGGGGTTGGCAGCAGCAGCAGCTGCAGTGAAACCCCGGGAAAGGCAGTTTGGCAGTACCAGGGTCTGTGCTACAGACCACTGGGATCATGGGATTGTGCCAACTATGCCAGGATGGTATAGAGTGGGCAATTCCATGATCATAGACATATTACATGGCCATATTCGGAGTTACCATTGTGAAGCTACATATAGGTAGTGACCTATATGTAGTGCACGCGTGTAATGGTGTCCCCGCACTCACAAATCCGGGGAATTGGCCCTGAACAATGTGGGGGCACCTTGGCTAGTGCCAGGGTGCCCTCACACTAAGTAACTTAGCACCCAACCTTTACCAGGTAAAGGTTAGACATATAGGTGACTTATAAGTTACTTAAGTGGAGTGTAAAATGGCTGTGAAATAACGTGGACGTTATTTCACTCAGGCTGCAGTGGCAGGCCTGTGTAAGAATTGTCAGAGCTCCCTATGGGTGGCAAAAGAAATGCTGCAGCCCATAGGGATCTCCTGGAACCCCAATACCCTGGGTACCTCAGTACCATATACTAGGGAATTATAAGGGTGTTCCAGTAAGCCAATGTAAATTGGTAAAATTGGTCACTAGCCTGTTAGTGACAATTTGAAAGAAATGAGAGAGCATAACCACTGAGGTTCTGATTAGCAGAGCCTCAGTGAGACAGTTAGTCACTACACAGGTAACACATTCAGGCACACTTATGAGCACTGGGGCCCTGGGTGACAGGGTCCCAGTGACACATACAACTAAAACAACATATATACAGTGAAAAATGGGGGTAACATGCCAGGCAAGATGGTACTTTCCTACACAACCCCCCCCCAAACGAAGGACAATAAGACTAGCCATGACCTGATGAGTCTTCATTGTCTAAGTGGAAATATCTGGAGAGTCCATCTGCATTGGAGTGGCTACTCCCAGGTCTATGTTCCACTGTATAGTCCATTCCCTGTAGGGATATGGACCACCTCAATAATTTAGGATTTTCACCTTTCATTTGTTTTAGCCAAAGTAGAGGTTTGTGGTCTGTCTGAACAATGAAGTGAGTGCCAAACAGGTATGGCCTCAACTTCTTCAGAGCCCAGACCACAGCAAAGGCCTCCCTCTCTATGGCAGACCAACGCTTTTCTCTAGGGGTCAACCTCCTACTAATAAAAGCAACAGGTTGATCCTGGCCCTCAGAATTAAGTTGTGATAGGACTGCCCCTACTCCTAATTCAGATGCATCAGTTTGGACATAGAATTTTTTAGAGTAACAAGGGCTTTTCAGGACAGGTGCAGAGCACATGGCCTGCTTTAGCTCCTCAAAAGCTTTCTGACAGTTTGCTGTCCATAATACCTTTTTAGGCATTTTCTTGGATGTGAGGTCATTAAGAGGGGCTGCAATGGAGCCATAGTTCTTAATGAACCTCCTATAATACCCAGTGAGGCCTAGGAAGGCTCTCACCTGAGTCTGAGTGGTAGGGGGAACCCAATCAATAATTGTTTGGATTTTCCCCTGAAGTGGTGCAATCTGTTCCCCACCAACAAGGTGTCCCAGATAAACCACCTTACCCTGCCCTATCTGGCACTTTGAAGCCTTGATAGTGAGGCCTGCCTTTTGCAGGGCCTCTAAAACTTTCCATAGGTGGACCAGGTGATCATCCCAGCTGGAGCTAAAGACAGCTATATCGTCCAAATATGCTGCACTGAAAGCCTCCAGCCCTTGCAGGACTGTGTTCACCAACCTTTGAAAAGTGGCAGGTGCATTTTTCAAACCAAAAGGCATTACTGTAAATTGGTAATGGCCTCCAATGGTTGAAAATGCAGTTTTAGGTTTAGCATCTCCTGCCAATTTGATCTGCCAATACCCTGCAGTCAAATCAAAAGTGCTTAGATACTTGGCAGATGCCAGTGTATCTATGAGCTCATCTGCCCTGGGTATAGGGTGAGCATCAGTTTTGGTTACCAGGTTGAGACCTCTATAGTCTACACAAAACCGCATTTCATTCTTTCCATCTTTGGAATGGGGTTTTGGTACAAGTACCACAGGAGAAGCCCATGGACTTTCAGAGTGCTCAACCACTCCCAGTTCTAACATTTTCTGCACCTCTTGCTTTATGCAGTCACTGACATGGTCAGGCTGCCTATAGATCTTACTTTTGACAGGTAAACTGTCTCCAGTATCTATAGTGTGCTCACACCAAGAGGTGGTACCTGGCACAGTAGAGAAGAGTTCAGAGAATTGACCTAGGAGGTTTATGCAATGGTCTTTCTGCTCAGCAGTAAGACAATCAGCCAAAACTACACCTTCCACAAGAGCATCTTGTTCTGTGGAAGAGAAGAGATCAGGTAGAGGATCACTGTCTTCTTCCTGTCCCTCATCTGTTGCCATGAGCAGGGTGAGATCAGCCCTGTCATAGTAGGGTTTCAGGCGGTTTACATCGAGTACCCTAAGGGGACTTCTTGCAGTGCCTAAGTCAACTCAATAGGTGACTTCACCCTTTTTCTCAACAATTGTGTGGGGTCCACTCCATTTATCTTGAAGTGCTCTTGGGGCCACAGGCTCCAAGACCCACACTTTCTGCCCTGGTTTGTACTGAACCAAAACAGCCTTCTGATCATGCCATTGCTTCTGGAGCTCTTGGCTGGCCTGAAGGTTTTTACTGGCCTTTTTCATATACTCAGCCATCCTTGATCTGAGGCCAAGTACATAATCCACAATATCTTGCTTTGGAGCTTTTAAAGGTTGTTCCCAACCCTCCTTGACAAGTGTTAGTGGACCCCTAACAGGGTGACCAAAGAGGAGTTCAAAGGGGCTAAAGCCCACTCCTTTCTGGGGTACCTCCCTGTAGGCAAAAAGGAGGCATGGTAACAGGATATCCCATCTCCTGTGGAGTTTTTCAGGGAGACCCATAATCATCCCTTTGAGAGTTTTATTAAATCTCCCCATTAGTCCATTTGTTTGTGGATGATAGGGTGTAGTGAACTTGTAAGTTACACCACACTCCTTCCACATGGCCTTTAAGTATGCAGACATGAAATTGCTTCTCCTGTCTGATACTACTTCCTTTGGGAAGCCCACCCTGAAAAATATTCCCAGGAGGGTCTTTGCCACTGCAGGTGCTGTAGTGGTCCTTAAAGGAATTGCTTCAGGATATCTTGTGGCATGGTCCACTACCACCAAGATAAACCTATTGCCTGAAGCAGTAGGAGGGTCAAGGGGGCCAACTATGTCAACCCCTACCCTTTCAAAGGGAACCCCAACCACAGGCAGTGGAATAAGGGGTGCCTTTGGAGTGCCACCTGTCTTGCCACTGGCTTGACAGGTTTCACAGGACTTACAAAAATCTTTTGTGTCCTCTGACATTCTAGGCCAATGAAACAAGGGAACAAGTCTGTCCCAAGTTTTCATTTGTCCCAGATGCCCAGCTAGGGGAATGTCGTGTGCAAGAGTTAGGAGGAACTTTCTGTACTCCTGAGGAATCACTAATCTCCTGGCAGTTCCAGGTTTAGGATCCCTTGCCTCAGTGTACAAGAGGTTGTCCTCCAGTAAACTCTGTGAGAGTCACTGACATCCCCATTAGCCTGTTTGACAGCTTGCTGTCTTAGACCCTCTAATGTGGGACAGGTTTGCTGTGCCACAATCAGCTCCTCCCTGGCAGGCCCCCCTTCACCCAAAAGCTCAGCAGTGTCTGCTTGAAGCTCCTCTGGTGTAGGTTCTGCACAGGGAGGGAATTCTTCTTCCTCAGAAGTAGAATCCACTGTAGAGGGAGGGATAGTAGGAAGTGGTTTGCTTCTACTAGCCCTAGCTTTAGGGAGCACTTGGTCCATTGTTCCAGGATCCAAGCTTCCCTGTCCTTTTTGCTTTTTGGCCTGAGCCCTTGTTAAAGCACAAATATGCCCTGGGATGCCCAGCATTGCTGCATGGGCCTCCAACTCCACATCTGACCAAGCTGATGTCTCCAAATCATTCCCTAATAGACAGTCTACAGGTAAATCTGAAGCTACCACAACTTTCTTTGGACCAGTAACCCCCCCCAGTTGAGATTTACAACAGCCATGGGATTGCTAAGTGTGTTGTTGTGAGCATCGGTTACTTGGTACTGGTGACCAAGTAGGTGTTGTTCAGGGTGGACCAGTTTCTCTATGACCATAGTCACACTGGCTCCAGTGTCCCTGTAGGCCTGAACATCAACACCATTTATTAGGGGTAGCTGCTTGTACTTATCCATATTAAGGGGACAAGCAACTAAGGTGGCTAAATCAATAGCCCCCTCAGAGACTAATATAGCCTCTGTGGTCTCCCTAACAAGACCAACCCCAACTAAGTTACCAATAGTGAGCCCAGCTACTCCCTTGGATTGGCTATTAGTAGGTTTGCTCCCACCACCACTGCTATTAGTAGGGACACTAGGTGTAGCAGTAGGGGTTGTAGTGGTAGGAGGCTTGGTGCTTTTCTTTGGACAACTGGGATCTGTTGTCCAATGGCCTTTCTTTTACATAAATAGCACCATGGTTTCTTTTCCTTGTTTTGATTAGAAGAGGATTTGGGCCCACCACCCCCACCAGAGTGTTTTTGTGGGCCTGATGAAGACTCATTTTTAGATTTGTCCCCACCCTTGTCAGAAGACTTACCATCCTTCTTCTTGTTGCCATCTTTGTCACCCCCTGTATGAACTTTTCTGTTCACCCTTGTTCTGACCCATTTGTCTGCCTTCTTTCCCAATTCTTGGGGAGAGGTCAGATCAGAGTCCACCAAGTACTGGTGCAACAAATCAGACACACAATTATTAAGAATATGCTCTCTCAGGATCAAGTTATACAGGCTGTCATAATCAGTAACTTTACTGCCATGTAACCACCCCTCCAAGGCCTTCACTGAATGGTCAATGAAATCAACCCAGTCTTGTGAAGACTCCTTTTTGGTCTCTCTGAACTTTATCCTGTATTGTTCAGTGGTTAAGCCATAACCATCCAGGAGTGCATTCTTAAGAACTGTAAAATTATTGGCATCACTTTCTTTCACAGTAAGGAGCCTATCCCTACCTTTCCCACTAAATGATAGCCATAGGATAGCAGCCCACTGCCTTTGAGGGACATCCTGTACAGCACAGGCCCTCTCAAGTGCAGCAAACCACTTGTTAATGTCATCCCCCTCCTGATAAAAGGGGGAACTATCTTGTGCAGATTCCTGGAATCATGCTCTTTTGCAGGATGACTATGGGGAATACTGCTGCTGCCACCATGGGTTTCTAAACCCAGTTTCTGTCTCTCCTTCTCTACTTCTAAAGTCTGTCTATCCAAATCCAGCTGTTGCTTCTTGAGCTTCAGTCTGGTTTGTTCCACTCTCAATCTATTGAGCTCCCTTTCTAACAATCTGTCATCAGGGTGGGTGGGAGGGACATGCCTTGAAACAGAAGTATGGTGAGAATGGACAGAAGGAGACCTGTCCCTTACAGAGGGCACCCTAACAGCTTGGCTAACAGAAACATCAGTACCACTGTGGTGAGAATAAATGCTTTTGCTATGATGTGAGACAACACTATTTGTATGGTGTGGCTCTTCATCATTACCAACTATGCTAGACTGTCTAGTAATGGGCAGGCTTTGAAGTTTCTTTCCTGAATCTTTTCCTGGGGGAGTCCCTGGATCAGATTGGGAACCATTAGCTACTTTTTCTACAGATGGGGCACTTCTAGCCTTATCCTGTTCTCTAAGCATGTTAAGTAACAGTTCCAAGGAAGGATTCTTCCCTACACTCAAACCTCTCTCTATGCAGAGACTCCTTGCTCCTTTCCAGCTAAGGTGATCATATGCAAGTTTGGACAGATCAACATTTTGGCCTGTGCCAGACATTTTTAGAGAGAGTTAAAGTGATAGAAAAAGAGAAAAAAGTTTGTCAGAGCTTTTTAGAAAGACAGAGAAAAAAACTTTTTAAACTTTTTAGAACTTTTTAGAAAGTTTAGAAGTACTTTTCAGCACTTAGAAAAGAGTGAAAAGAGGAAATGCAAAACTTTTTGGCTATGTGTATATACACTGAACTTGTTTTGTATATTTTTCTCTTATGAAAAGTACAATGACAAGAGTGGTAAGTAGTCTCAAAGCACTTATCCCACCGCTGCACAACCAATGTAGGAGGCTGGACTGGCTTGTAGTGAGTACCTAGGGGTACTTGCACCTTGCACCAGGCCCAGTTATCCCTTATTAGTGTATAGGGTGTCTAGCAGATAATGGTAGCTTAGCAGAGCAGCTTAGGCTGAACTAGGAGACGAGTGAAGCTCCTACAGTACCACTTAGTGTCATATGCACAATATCATAAGAAAACACAATACACAGTTATACTAAAAATAAAGGTACTTTATTTTTATGACAATATGCCAAAGTATCTCAGAGTGTACCCTCAGTGAGAGGATAGGAAATATACACAAGATATATATACACAATACCAAAAATATGCAGTATAGTCTTAGAAAACAGTGCAAACAATGTATAGTTACAATAGGATGCAATGGGGACACATAGGGATAGGGGCAACACAAACCATATACTCCAAAAGTGGAATGCGAACCACGAATGGACCCCAAACCTATGTGACCTTGTAGAGGGTCGCTGGGACTATTAGAAAATAGTGAGGGTTAGAAAAATAGCCCACCCCAAGACCCTGAAAAGTGAGTGCAAAGTGCACTAAAGTTCCCCAAAGGACAAAGAAGTCGTGATAGAAGAATAAGGCAGGAAAGACACAAACCAACAATGCAACAGCGATGGATTTCCAGTCGAGGGTACCTGTGGAACAAGGGGACCAAGTCCAAAAGTCTCAAGCAAGTCAGAGATGGGCAGATGCCCAGGAAATGCCAGCTGCGGGTGCAAAGAAGCTTCTACTGGACAGAAGAAGCTGAGGTTTCTGCAGGAAGAAAAAGGGCTAGAGACTTCCCCTTTGGTGGAAGGATCTCTCTCGCCGTGGAGAGTCGTGCAGAAGTGTTTTCCCGCCGAAAGAACGCCAACAAGCCTTGCTAGCTGCAAATCGTGCGGTTAGCGTTTTTGGACGCTGCTGTGGCCTAGGAGGGACCAGGAGGTCGCAAATTGGACCAGGAGGTAGAGGGGACGTCGAGCAAGACAAGGAACCCTCTTAGTAGCAGGTAGCACCCAGGGAAGTGCCAGAAACAGGCACAACGAGGATGCGTGAAACAGTGCTCACCCGAAGTTACACAAAGGAGTCCCACGTCGCCGGAGACCAACTTAGAAAGTCGTGCAATGCAGGTTAGAGTGCCGTGGACCCAGGCTGGACTGTGTACAAAGGATTTCCACCGGAAGTGCACTGAGGCCGGAGTAGCTGCAAAAGTCGCGGTTCCCAGCAATGCAGTCTGGCGTGGGGAGGCAAGGACTTACCTCCACCAAACTTGGACTGAAGAGTGACTGGACTGTGGGAGTCACTTGGACAGAGTTGCTGGATTCAAGGGACCTCGCTCGTCGTGCTGAGAGGAGACCCAAGGTACCGGTGATGCAGTTCTTTGGTGCCTGCGGTTGCAGGGGGACGATTCCGTCGACCCACGGGAGATTTCTTCTGAGCTTCTAGTGCAGAGAGGAGGCAGACTACCCCCACAGCATGCACCACCAGGAAAACAGTCGAGAAGGCGGCAGGATCAGCGTTACAGAGTTGCAGTAGTCGTCTTTGCTACTATGTTGCAGTTTTGCAGGCTTCCAGCGCGGTCAGCAGTCGATTCCTTGGCAGAAGGTGAACAGAGAGATGCAGAGGAACTCGGATGAGCTCTTGCATTCGTTATCTAAAGAATCCCAAGAGACAGAGACCCTAAATAGCCAGAAAAGAGGGTTTGGCTACCTAGGAGAGAGGATAGGCTAGCAACACCTGAAGGAGCCTATCAGAAGGAGTCTCTGACGTCACCTGGTGGCACTGGCCACTCAGAGCAGTCCAGTGTGCCAGCAGCACCTCTGTTTCCAAGATGGCAGAGGTCTGGAGCACACTGGAGGAGCTCTGGGCACTCCCCTTTCCTTTGTCCAGTTTCGCGCCAGAGCAGGGCTAAGGGGTTCCTGAACCGGTGTAGACTAGCTTATGCAGAAATGGGCACCAAATGTGCCCATGAAAGCATTTCCAGAGGCTGGGGGAGGCTACTCCTCCCCTGCCTTCACACCATTTTCCCAAGGGAGAGGGTGTAACACCCTCTCTCAGAGGAAGTACTTTGTTCTGCCATCCTGGGCCAGGCCTGGCTGGACCCCAGGAGGGCAGATGCCTGTCTGAGGGGTTGGCAGCAGCAGCAGCTGCAGTGAAACCCCGGGAAAGGCAGTTTGGCAGTACCAGGGTCTGTGCTACAGACCACTGGGATCATGGGATTGTGCCAACTATGCCAGGATGGTATAGAGGGGGCAATTCCATGATCATAGACATATTACATGGCCATATTCGGAGTTACCATTGTGACGCTGTACATAGGGAGTGACCTATGTATAGTGCACGCATGTAATGGTGTCCCCGCACTCACAAAGTCCGGGGAATTTGCCCTGAACGATGTGGGGGCACCTTGGCTAGTGCCAGGGTGCCCACACACTAAGTAACTTTGCACCCAACCTTCACCAGGTGAAGGTTAGACATATAGGTGACTTATAAGTTACTTAAGTGCAGTGTAAAATGGCTGTGAAATAACGTGGACGTTATTTCACTCAGGCTGCAGTGGCAGGCCTGTGTAAGAATTGTCAGAGCTCCCTATGGATGGCAAAAGAAATGCTGCAGCCCATAGGGATCTCCTGGAACCCCAATACCCTGGGTACCTCAGTACCATATACTAGGGAATTATAAGGGTGTTCCAGTGAGCCAATGTAAATTGGTAAAAATGGTCACTAGCCTGTTAGTGACAATTTGGAAAGAAATGAGAGAGCATAACCACTGAGGTTCTGGTTAGCAGAGCCTCAGTGAGACAGTTAGTCATAACACAGGTAACACATATAGGGGACACTTATGAGCACTGGGGCCCTGGTGAACAGGGTCCCAGTGACACATACAACTAAAACAACATATATACAGTGAAAAATGGGGGTAACATGCCAGGCAAGATGGTACTTTCCTACATTTACATTTTTTAAATGTACTGTAAATGTCAAGGAATTTGTGATTAGAGGCAAAAAATTAAATTAGTATCCTTAAATTGATTTGTGGGAGCAGTGCAGGTGCATCAAACAGAATATAGTATGGATGATGTGTGGCTTCAATAAATTTAAGAAAAGCCCCAACCTTCCTAATCAATTTAAATGTTTGTTTTTTTAATTTTATTTGTTTTCAAATAAATAATGAAAATGTGTTATCATTTGTGTATTTGTTTGATGAATGGTTGTTTCTGTATTTTTGTGTATTGTTTTGCTGTTCAGATCATTGACAAAGTATAGGCCAGGGCCCCCGGTTTCCAATAATGACTCAGTGGAGGGGGTCCCCGGATTCCAATAAATTACTCGGTGGGGGTTCCCGGGTTCTCGTAATGATAAAATGGGGGTCCACAGAAGTCAAAAGGTTGGGAACTGCTACCCTAAAAGAAGTAGGAGCTATCTTAAATCTGCTTATTCTGAGAGGGAGGGGAGAGGGCGAGAGAGGAAGAGACTTCTCAGGGCAGCACACAGGGTGGAAGTAAGAAATGGATGAAGGTGTGGTTTGTGCCCAGTGAGTGAAGGTTGAGTATCTTCATGACTATCTGCCCAAGTGGTTCATCAGTGTTGTCAGTCTTGTCTTTCCAAGCAGGGCTCTGGGCTGAAGGTCCATCACACCCAGAAAGCAGAGTGAAGCTACCTCAGTGTCTCTCAGTCACAGGACAGGAGGCAGGTCACCTCTCTGTACATGTGCAGCACCTCTATGCACAATGGCATATTCAGGAGGACTCAAAGTATCCATGTATGGACGTGGAGTCTACACGTAAATAGAACCCCAGGTTTGTCGCGACCACAGGCAGCCACTCTCATTGCCAGGACCCAGATGCCCCACTCTACTGCAGGAGACAGTGCTCTATGCACACGAGGAACCCGACACCCCAACTTCATTCACAGAACGGTGGAAAAGGAGAGATAGTAAAACCGCACCAGAGACATCACATATTTCCAAACCATTTGTAGAATTATACAACAACGGTTATGAATTAAAAATGCTAATGAACTTGCAATTCAGAATGGTAGGAGTATGGAAGAGAAAATCAATAAGCCAGTGAAAGGCCAATCCCTCTGAAAAATAACAATACCCAGAGAAGACAGGACGAGGGGTCTGCACATCAAAGCGAGTGGCCTTCAGGAAGAAAGGAGGACATGTCATTTACACATGTGAGTTCAGGGTGCAGAATGGGTGAAGAGGGAGGTGGTCACCAGCGTGGCAAGTTACAAGACGTGAGTCTGCTGTATAAACCAGGAGTGCTGGTTACATGAAGCAAGACTTTCTTACTTTGCAAGGAGGCACTTGTGGCCGTGCACAGGGATCTGGTCCGCTCTGTGTGTACCCCGGGTTCAGCAGAGCACCTCATTGACATGTTATCATCTTATATCCCACTCTGAGTGTACCCCGAGTTCAGTTATCATCTTATATCCCTCTCTGTGTGTACCCCGGGTTCCGCAGAGCGCCTCATTGATATGTTATCATCTTATATCGCGCTCTGTGTGTATCCCAAGTTCAGTTATCATCTTATATCCCGCTCTGTGTGTACCCTAAGTTCAGTTATCATCTTATATAGTGCTCTGTGTGTACCCCAAGTTCAGTTATCATCTTATATCGCGCTCTGTATGTACCCCAAGTTCAGTTATCATCTTATATCCCGCTCTCTGTGTACCCCAAGTTCAGTTATCATCTTATATCCCGCTCTGTGTGTACCCCGGGTTCAGCAGAGCGCCTCATTGACATGTTATCATCTTATATCACGCTCTGTGTGTACCCCGAGTTCAGTTATCATCTTATATCGTGCTCTGGGTGCACCCCAAGTTTAGTTATCATCTTATATGCCGCTCTGTGTGTACCCCGGGTTCAGCAGAGCGCCTCATTGACATGTTATCATCTTATATCACGCTCTGTGTGTACCCCGAGTTCAGTTATCATTTTATATCCCACTCTGTGTGTACCCTAAGTTCAGTTATCATCTTATATCCCGCTCTGTGTGTACCCCAAGTTCAGTTATCATCTTATATCGTGCTCTGTGTGTAACCCAGGTTCAGCAGAGCGCCTCATTGACATGTTATCATCTTATATCGCACTCTGTGTGTACCCCAAGTTCAGTTATCATCTTATATCCCGCTCTGTGTGTACCCCGAGTTCAGTTATCATCTTATTTCCCGCTCTGTGTGTACCCTAAGTTCAGTTATCATCTTATATCCCGCTCTGTGTGTACCCCAAGTTCAGTTATCATCTTATATCCCGCTCTGTGTGTACCCTGAGTTCAGTTATCATCTTATATCGTGCTCTGTCTGTACCCCAAGTTCAGTTATCATCTTATATCCCGCTCTGTGTGTACCCCGGGTTCAGCAGAGCGCCTCATTGACATCTTATCATCTTATATCCCGCTCTGTGTGTACCCCGAGTTCAGTTATCATCTTATATCTCGCTCTGTGTGTACCCAAAGTTCAGTTATCATCTTATATCCCGCTCTGTGTGTACCCCAAGTTCAGTTATCATCTTATATCCCGCTCTGTGTGTACCCTCATGTTCAGTTATCATCCTATATCGTGCTCTGTGTGTACCCCAAGTTCAGTTATCATCTTATATCGCGCTCTGTATGCACCCCAAGTTCAGTTATCATCTTATATCCCGCTCTGTGTGTACCCTAAGTTCAGTGATCATGTTATATCCCCCTCTGTGTGCACCCCGAGTTCAGTTATCATCTTATATCCCGCTCTGTGTGTACCCCGAGTTCAGTTATTATCTTATATCCCGCTCTCTGTGTACCCCGAGTTCAGTTATCATCCTATATCCCGCTCTGTGTATCCCGCTCTGTGTATACCCTATGTTCAGTTATCATCTTATATCCCGCTCTGTGTGTAACCCATGTTCAGCAGAGTGCCCCATTGACATGTTATCATCTTATATCACGCTCTGTGTGTACCCCGAGTTCAGTTATCATCTTATATCCCGCTCTGTGTGTACCCTAAGTTCAGTTATCATCTTATATCGTGCTCTGTGTGCACCCCAAGTTTAGTTATCATCTTATATCCCGCTCTGTGTGTACCCCGGGTTCAGCGGAGCGCCTCAATGACATGTTATCATCTTATATCACGCTCTGTGTGTACCCCGAGTTCAGTTATCATCTTATATCCCGCTCTGTGTGTACCCCAAGTTCAGTTATCATCTTATATCGTGCTCTGTGTGAAACCCAGGTTCAGCAGAGCACCTCATTGACATGTTATCATCTTATATCGCACTCTGTGTGTACCCCGAGTTCAGTTATCATCTTATATCCCGCTCTGTGTGTACCCCGAGTTCAGTTATCATCTTATATCCCGCTCTGTGTGTACCCTAAGTTCATTTATCATCTTACATCCCGCTCTGTGTGTACCCCAAGTTCAGTTATCATCTTATATCCCGCTCTGTGTGTACCCCGAGTTCAGTTATCATCTTATATCCCACGCTGTGTGTACCCTAAGTTCAGTTATCATCTTATATCGTGCTCTGTCTGTGCCCCAAGTTCAGTTATCATCTTATATCCCGCTCTGTAAGTACCCCGGGTTCAGCAGAACGCCTCATTGACATGTTATCATCTTACATCCCGCTCTGTGTGCACCCCGAGTTCAGTTATCATCTTATATCCCGCTCTGTGTGTACCCTAAGTTCAGTAATCATCTTATATCCCGCTCTGTGTGTACCCCGAGTTCAGTTATCATCTTATATCCCACTCTGTGTGTACCCTAAGTTCAGTTATTATCTTATATTGTGCTCTGTCTGTACCCCAAGTTCAGTTATCATCTTATATCCCGCTCTGTGTGTAGCCCGGGTTCAGCAGAGCGCCTCATTGATATGTTATCATCTTATATCACGCTCTGTGTGTACCCCGAGTTCAGTTATCATCTTATATCGTGCTCTGTGTGTACCTCAAGTTCAGTTATCATCTTATATCCCGCTCTGTGTGTACCCCCGGTTCAGCAGAGCGCCTCATTGACATGTTATCATCTTATATCACACTCTGTGTGTACCCAGAGTTCAGTTATCATCTTATATCCCGCTCTATGTGTACCCTAAGTTCAGTTATCATCTTATATCCCGCTCTGTGTGTACCCCAAGTTCAGTTATCATCTTATATCCCGCTCTGTGTGTAACCCGGGTTCAGCAGAGCGCCTCATTGACATGTTATCATCTTATATCGCGCTCTGTGTGTACCCCGAGTTCAGTTATCATCTGATATCCCGCTCTGTGGGTACCCCGAGTTCAGTTATCATCTTATATCCCGCTCTGTGTGTACCCTAAGTTCAGTTATCTTCTTATATCCCGCTCTGTGTGTACCCCAAGTTCAGTTATCATCTAATATCCCGCTCTGTGTGTACCCCGAGTTCAGTTATCATCTTATATGCCGCTCTGTGTGTACCCCAAGTTAAGTCATCATCTTATATCCCGCTCTGTGTGTACCCCGAATTCAGTTATCATCTTATATCCGCTCTGTGTGTACCCTAAAATCAGTTATCATCTTATATCACGCTCTGTGTGTACCCCGAGTTCAGTTATCATCTTATATCCCACTCTGTGTGTACCCTAACTTCAGTTATCATCTTATATCCTGCTCTGTGTGTACCCCAAGTTCAGTCATCATCTTATATCCCACTCTGTGTGTACCCCGAATTCAGTTATCATCTTATATCCGCTCTGTGTGTACCCTAAAATCAGTTATCATGTTATATCACGCTCTGTGTGTACCTCGAGTTCAGTTATCATCTTATATCCCGCTCTGTGTGTACCCCAAGTTCAGTTATCATCTTATATCGTGCTCTGTGTGTAACCCAGGTTCAGCAGAGCACCTCATTGACATGTTATCATCTTATATCACGCTCTATGTGTATCCCGAGTTCAGTTATCATCTTATATCCCACTCTGTGTGTACCCTAAGTTCAGTTATCATCTTATATCCCGCTCTGTGTGTACCCCAAGTTCAGTCATCATCTTATATCCCGCTCTGTGTGTACCCCGAATTCAGTTATCATCTTATATCCGCTCTGTGTGTACCCTAAAATCAGTTATCATCTTACATCACGCTCTGTGTGTACCCCAAGTTCAGTTATCATGTTATATCCCGCTCTGTGTGTACCACAAGTTCAGTTATCATCTTATATCGTGCTCTGTGTGTAACCCAGGTTCAGCAGAGCACCTCATTGACATGTTATCATCTTATATCGCACTCTGTGTGTACCCCGAGTTCAGTTATCATCTTATATCCCGCTCTGTGTGTACCCCGAGTTCAGTTATCATCTTATATCCCGCTCTGTGTGTACCCTAAGTTCAGTTATCATCTTATATCCCGCTCTATGTGTACCCCAAGTTCAGTTATCATCTTATATCCCGCTCTGTGTGTACCCCGAGTTCAGTTATCATCTTATATCCCTCGCTGTGTGTACCCTAAGTTCAGTTATCATCTTATATCGTGCTCTGTCTGTACCCCAAGTTCAGTTATCATCTTATATCCCGCTCTATGTGTACCCCGGGTTCAGCAGAGCGCCTCATTTACATCTTATCATCTTATATCCCGCTCTGTGTGTACCCCGAGTTCAGTTATCATCTTATATCCCGCTCTGTGTGTACCCAAAGTTCAGTTATCATCTTTATCCCGCTCTGTGTGTACCCCAAGTTCAGTTATCTTCTTATATCCCGCTCTGTGTGTACCCTAAGTTCAGTTATCATCCTATATCGTGCTCTGTGTGAACCCCAAGTTCAGTTATCATCTTATCGCGCTCTGTATGCACCCCAAGTTCAGTTATCATCTTATATCCCGCTCTGTGTGTACCCTAAGTTCAGTTATCATCTTATATCCCACTCTGTCTGCACACCGAGTTCAGTTATCATCTTATATCCTGCTCTGTGTGTACCCCGATTTCAGTTATCATCTTATATCCCGCTCTCTGTGTACCCCGAGTTCAGTTATCATCCTATATCCCGCTCTGTGTGTACCCTAAGTTCAGTTATCATCTTATATCCCGCTCTCTGTGTACCCCGGGTTCAGCAGAGCGCCTCATTGCCATGTTATCATCTTATATCCCGCTCTGTGTGTACCCCGAGTTCAGTTATCATCTTACATCCCGCTCTGTGTGTACCTCAAGTTCAGTTATCATCTTATATCGTGCTCTGTGTGTCGTCCAGGTTCAGCAGAGCGCCTCATTGACATGTTATCATCTTATATCACGCTCTGTGTGTACCCTAAGTTCAGTTATCATCTTATATCGTGCTCTGTGTGCACCCCAAGTTTAGTTATCATCTTATATCCCGCTCTGTGTGTACCCCGGGTTCAGCAGAGCGCCTCAATGACATGTTATCATCATATATCACGCTCTGTGTGTACCCCGAGTTCAGTTATCATCTTAAATCCCGCTCTGTGTGTACCCCAAGTTCAGTTATCATCTTATATCATGCTCTTTGTGTAACCCAGGTTCAGCAGAGCGCCTCATTGACATGTTATCATCTTATATCGCACTCTGTGTGTACCCCGAGTTCAGTTATCATCTTATATCCCGCTCTGTGTGTACCCCAAGTTCAGTTATCTTCTTATATCCCGCTCTGTGTGTACCCCGAGTTCAGTTATCATCTTATATCCCGCGCTGTGTGTACCCTAAGTTCAGTTATCATCTTATATCGTGCTCTGTTTGTACCCCAAGTTCAGTTATCATCTTATAATCCGCACTGTGTGTACCCCGGGTTCAGCAGAGCGCCTCATTGACATGTTATCATCTTACATCCCGCTCTGTGTGTACCCCGAGTTCAGTTATCATCTTATATCCCGCTCTGTGTGTACCCTAAGTTCAGAAATCATCTTATATCCCGCTCTGTGTGTACCTCGAGTTCAGTTATCATCTTATATCCTGCTCTGTGTGTACCCTAAGTTCAGTTATTATCTTATATTGTGCTCTGTCTGTACCCCAAGTTCAGTTATCATCTTATATCCGGCTCTGTGTGTAGCCCGGGTTCAGCAGAGCGCCTCATTGACATGTTATCATCTTAAATCACGCTCTGTGTGTACCCCGAGTTCAGTTATCATCTTATATCGTGCTCTGTGTGTACCCCAAGTTCAGTTATCATCTTATATCGTGCTCTGTGTGTACCCCCGGTTCAGCAGAGCGCCTCATTGACATGTTATCATCATATATCACGCTCTGTGTGTACCCAGACTTCAGTTATCATCTTATATCCTGCTCTGTGTGTACCCCAAGTTCAGTTATCATCTTATATCCCGCTCTGTATGTAACCCGGGTTCAGCAGAGCGGCTCATTGACATGTTATCATCTTATATCGTGCTCTGTGTGTACCCCGAGTTCAGTTATCATCTGATATCCCGCTCTGTGTGTACCCCGAGTTCAGTTATCATCTTATATCCCGCTCTGTGTGTACCCTAAGTTCAGTTACCATCTTATATCCCGCTCTGTGTGTACCCCAAGTTCAGTTATCATCTAATATCCCGCTCTGTGTGTACCCCGAGTTCAGTTATCATCTTATATGCCGCTCTGTGTGTACCCCAAGTTCAGTTATCATCCTATATCCCGCTCTGTGTGTACCCTGGGTTCAGCAGAGCGCCTCATTGACATGTTATCATCTTATATCACGCTCTATGTGTACCCCGAGTTCAGTTATCATCTTATATCCCACTCTGTGTGTACCCTAAATTCAGTTATCATCTTATATCCCGCTCTGTGTGTACCCCAAGTTCAGTTATCATCTTATATCCCGCTCTGTGTGTATCCTGAATTCAGTTATCATCTTATACCCGCTCTGTGTGTACCCTAAAATCAGTTATCATCTTATATCGTGCTCTGTCTGTACCCCAAGTTCAGTTATCATCTTATATCCCGCTCTGTGTGTAGCCCGGGTTCAGCAGAGCGCCTCATTGACATGTTATCATCTTATATCACGCTCTGTGTGTACCCCGAGTTCAGTTATCATCTTATATCCCACTCTGTGTGTACCCTAAGTTCAGTTATCATCTTATATCGTGCTCTGTCTGTACCCCAGGTTCAGTTATCATCTTATATCTCGCTCGGTGTGTACCCTAAGTTCAGTTATCATCTTATATTGCACTCTGTGTGCACTCCAAGTTCAGTTATCATATTATATCCCGCTCTGTGTGTACCCCAAGTTCAGTTATCATCTTATATCCTGCTCTCTGTGTACCCCGAGTTCAGCAGAGCGCCTCATAGACATGTTATCATCTTATATTGCGCTCTGTGTGTACCCGGAGTTCAGTTATCATCTTATATCCTGCTCTGTGTGTAACCTAAGTTCAGTTATCATCATATATCGTGCTCTGTGTGTACCCCAAGTTCAGTTATCATCTTATATCACGCTCTGTGTGCACCCCAAGTTCAGTTATCATCTTATATCCCGCTCTGTGTGTACCCTAAGTTCAGTTATCATCTTATATCCCGCTCTGTGTGCACCCCAAGTTCAGTTATCATCTTATTGTAGGAGGCTGGACTGGCTTGTAGTGAGTACCAAGGGGTACTTGCACCTTGCACCAGGCCCAGTTATCCCTTATTAGTGTATAGGGTGTCTAGCAGCTTAGGCTGATAGATAATGGTAGCTTAGCAGAGCAGCTTAGGCTGAACTAGGAGACGTGTGAAGCTACTACAGTACCACTTAGTGTCATATGCACAATATCATAAGAAAACACAATACACAGTTATACTAAAAATAAAGGTACTTTAATTTTATGACAATATGCCAAAGTATCTCAGAGTGTACCCTCAGTGAGAGGATAGGAAATATACACAAGATATATATACACAATACCAGAAATATGCAGTATAGTCTTAGAAAACAGTGCAAACAATGTATAGTTACAATAGGATGCAATGGGGACACATAGGGATAGGGGCAACACAAACCATATACTCCAAAAGTGGAATGCGAACCACGAATGGACCCCAAACCTATGTGACCTTGTAGAGGGTCGCTGGGACTATTAGAAAATAGTGAGGGTTAGAAAAATAGCCCGCCCCAAGACCCTGAAAAGTGAGTGCAAAGTGCACTAAAGTTCCCCAAAGGACAAAGAAGTTGTGATAGGGGAATAAGGCAGGAAAGACACAAACCAACAATGCAACAACGCTGGATTTCCAATCTGGGGTACCTGTGGAACAAGGGGACCAAGTCCAAAAGTCACAAGCAAGTCGGAGATGGGCAGATACCCAGGAAATGCCAGCTGCGGGTGCAAAGAAGCTTCTACTGGACTGAAGAAGCTGCGGTTTCTGCAGGAACGCAAAGGGCTAGAGACTTCCCCTTTGGAGGACGGATCCCTCTTGCTTTGCAGAGTCGTGCAGAAGTGTTTTCCCGCCGGAAGAACGCCAACAAGCCTTGCAAGCTGCAAATCGTGCGGTTAGCGTTTTTGGACGCTGCTGTGGCCCAGGAGCGACCAGGAGGTCGCAAATTGGACCAGGAGGTAGAGGGGACATCGAGCAAGACAAGGAGCCCTCTTAGCAGCAGGTAGCTCCCGGAGAAGTGCCAGAAACAGGCACTACAAGGATGTGTGAAACGGTGCTCACCCGAAGTCGCACAAAGGAGTCCCACGTCGCCGGAGACCAACTTAGAAAGTCGTGCAATGCATGTTAGAGTGCCGTGGACCCAGGCTTGGCTGTGCACAAAGGATTTCCGCCGGAAGTGCACAGAGGCCGGAGTAGCTGCAAAAGTCGCGGTTCCCAGCAATGCAGTCTAGCGAGGTGAGGCAAAGACTTACCTCCACCAAACTTGGACTGAAGAGTCACTGGACTGTGGGGGTCACTTGGACAGAGTTGCTGGATTCGAGGGACCTCGCTCGTCATGCTGAGAGGAGACCCAAGGGACTGGTAATGCAGCTTTTTGGTGCCTGCGGTTGCAGGGGGACGATTCCGTCGACCCACGGGAGATTTCTTCGGAGCTTCTAGTGCAGAGAGGAGGCAGACTACCCCCACAGCATGCACCACCAGGAAAACAGTCGAGAAGGCGGCAGGATCAGCGTTACAGAGTTGCAGTAGTCGTCTTAGCTACTATGTTGCAGTTTTGCAGGCTTCCAGCGCGGTCAGCAGTCGATTCCTTGGCAGAAGGTGAAGAGAGAGATGCAGAGGAACTCGGATGAGCTCTTGCATTCGTTATCTAAAGTTTCCCCAGAGACAGAGACCCTAAATAGCCAGAAAAGAGGGTTTGGCTACCTAGGAGAGAGGATAGGCTAGCAACACCTGAAGGAGCCTATCACAAGGAGTCTCTGACGTCACCTGGTGGCACTGGCCACTCAGAGCAGTCCAGTGTGCCAGCAGCACCTCTGTTTCCAAGATGGCAGAGGTCTGGAGCACACTGGAGGAGCTCTGGGCACCTCCCAGGGGAGGTACAGGTCAGGGGAGTGGTCACTCCCCTTTCCTTTGTCCAGTTTCGCGCCAGAGCAGGGCTAAAGGGTCCCCTGAACCGGTGTAGACTGGCTTATGCAGAATTGGGCACATCTGTGCCCAAGAAAGCATTTCCAGAGGCTTGGGGAGGCTACTCCTCCCCTGCCTTCACACCATTTTCCAAAGGGAGAGGGTGTAACACCCTCTCTCAGAGGAAGTCCTTTGTTCTGCCATCCTGGGCCAGGCCTGGCTGGACCCCAGGAGGGCAGATGCCTGTCTGAGGGGTTGGCAGCAGCTGCAGTGAAACCCCGGGAAAGGCAGTTTGGCAGTACCAGGGTCTGTGCTACAGACCACTGGGATCATGGGATTGTGCCAACTATACCAGGATGGTATAGAGGGGGCAATTCCATGATCATAGACATATTACATGGCCATATTCGGAGTTACCATTGTGAAGCTACATATAGGTAGTGACCTATATGTAGTGCACGCGTGTAATGGTGTCCCCGCACTCACAAAGTCCGGGGAATTGGCCCTGAACAATGTGGGGGCACCTTGGCTAGTGCCAGGGTGCCCACACACTAAGTAACTTAGCACCCAACCTTTACCAGGTAAAGGTTAGACATATAGGTGACTTATAAGTTACCTAAGTGCAGTGTAAAATGGCTGCGAAATAACGTGGACGTTATTTCACTCAGGCTGCAGTGGCAGGCCTGTGTAAGAATTGTCAGAGCTCCCTATGGGTGGCAAAAGAAATTCTGCAGCCCATAGGGATCTCCTGGAACCCCAATACCCTGGGTACCTCAGTACCATATACTAGGGAATTATAAGGGTGTTCCAGTAAGCCAATGTAAATTGGTAAAATTGGTCACTAGCCTGTTAGTGACAATTTGTAAAGAGAGAGCATAACCACTGAGGTTCTGGTTAGCAGAGCCTCAGTGAGACAGTTAGGCATCACACAGGGAACACATACATATAGGCCACAAACTTATGAGCACTGGGGTCCTGACTAGCAGGGTCCCAGTGACACATAACAAACATACTGAAAACATAGGGTTTTCACTATGAGCACTGGGCCCTGGCAAGCAGGATACCAGTGATACAGTGAAAACACCCTGACATACACTCACAAACAGGCCCAAAGTGGGGATAACAAGGCTAGAAAGAGGCTACTTTCTCACACTTATATCCCGCTCTGTGTGTACCCCGAGTTCTGTTATCATCTTATTTCCCGCTCTGTGTGTACCCGGGTTTAGCAGAGCACCTCATTGGCATGTTATTATCTTATATCGCGCTCTGTGTGTACCCCGAGTTCAGTTATCATCTCATATCCCGCTCTGTGTGTACCCCAAGTTCAGTTATCATCTTATGTCGTGCTCTGTGTGTACCCCGAGTTCAGTTATCATCTTATATCCCGCTCTGTGTGTGCCCCGAGTTCAGTTATCATCTTATTTCCCGCTCTGTGTGTACCCGGGTTTAGCAGAGCACCTCATTGACATGTTATCATCTTATATCACGCTCTGTGTGTACCCAGAGTTCAGTTATCATCTTATATCCCGTTCTGTGTGTACCCTAAATTCAGTTATCATCTTATGTCGTGCTCTGTGTGTACCCCGAGTTCAGTTATCATCTTATATCCTGCTCTGTGTGTACCCCAAGTTCAGTTATCATCTTATATTGTGCTCTGTGTGTAACCCAAGTTCAGTTATCATATTATATCCCGCTCTGGGAGTATCCTGAGTTCAGGAGAGCGCCTCATTCACATGTTATCATCTTATATTGCGCTCTGTGTGTACCCCAAGATCAGCTGAAAGCCTCATTGACATGTTATCATCTTATATCGCACTCTCTGTGTACCCCGAGTTCAGTTATCATTTTATGTCCTGCTCTGTGTGTACCCCAAGTTCAGTTATCATCTTCTATCCCACTCTGTGTGTACCCTAAGTTCAGTTATCATCTTATATTGTTCTCTGTGTCTACCCAAAGTTCATTTATCATCTTATATCCCGCTATGTGTGTACCCTAAGTGCAGTTATCATCTTATATCACGCTCTGTGTGTACCCAAAGTTCAGTTATCATCCTTTATCCCGCTCTGTGTGTACCCCGAGTTCAGTTATCATCTTATATCCCGCTCTGTGTGTACCCTAAGTTCAGTTATCATCTTATATCGTGCTCTGTGTGTACCCCAAGTTCAGTTAGCATCTTACATCCCGCTCTGTGTGTACCCCGGGTTCAGCAGAGCGCCTCATTGACATGTTATCATCTTATATCGCACTCTGTGTGTACCTCGAGTTCAGTTATCATCTTATATCCTGCTCTGTGTGTACCCCAAGTTCAGTTATCATCTTATATCCCGCTCTGTGAGTACCCAAAGTTCAGTTATCATCTTATATCCCGCTCTGTGTGTACCCTAAGTTCAGTTATCATCTTATATCGTGCTCTGTGTGTACCCCAAGTTCAGTTATCATCTTACATCCCGCTCTAAGTGTACCCCGGGTTTAGCAGAGTGCCTCATTGACATGTCATCATCTTATATCACGCTCTGTGTGTACCCCGAGTTCAGTTATCATCTTATATCCCGCTCTGTGTGTACTCTAAGTTCAGTTATCATCTTATATCCCGCTCTGTGTGTACCCCAAGTTCAGTTATCATCTTATATCCCGCTCTGTGTGTACCCCGGGTTCAGCAGAGCGCCTCATTGACATGTTATCATCTTATATCACGCTCTGTGTGTACCCCGGGTTCAGTTATCATCTTATATCCCGCTCTGTGTGTACCCTAAGTTCAGTTATCATCTTATATCGTGCTCTGTGTGTACCCCAAGTTCAGTTATCATCTTATATCCCGCTCTGTGTGTACCCCGGGTTTAGCAGAGCGCTTCATTGACATGTTTTCAACTTATATCGAGCTCTGGGGGTTCCCCCAAGTTCAGTTATCATCTTATATCCCGCTCTGTGTGTACCGTAAGTTCAGTTATCATCTTGTATCGAGCTCTGTGTGTACCCCAAGTTCAGTTGTCATCTTATATCCCGCTCTGTGTGTACCCCGAGTTCAGTTATCATCTTATATCCCGCCCTGTGTGTACCCTAAATTCAGTTATCATCTTATATCGTGCTCTGTCTGTACCCCAAGTTCAGTTATCATCTTATATCCCGCTCTGTGTGTAACCCAAGTTCAGTTATCATCTTATATCCCGCTCTGTGTGTACCCCGGTTTCAGCAGAGCGCCTCATTGACATGTTATCATCTTATATCGCGCTCTGGGGGTTCACCCGAGTTCAGCTATCATCTTATATCCCGCTCTGTGTGTACCCTAAGTTCAGTTATCATCTTGTATCATGCTCTGTGTGTACCCCAAGTTCAGTTGTCATCTTATATCCCGCTCTGTGTGTGCCCCGAGTTCAGCAGAGCGCCTCATTGACATGTTATCATGTTATATCGCGCTCTGTGTGTACCCCGAGTTCAGTTATCATCTTATATCCTACTCTGTGTGTACCCTAAGTTCAGTTACCATCTCATATCATGCTCTGTCTGTACCCCAAGTTCAGTTAGCATTTTATATCCCGCTCTGTGTGTACCCTAAGTTCAGTTATCATCTTATATCGCACCCTGTGTGCACTCCAAGTTCAGATATCATCTTATATCCCGCTCTGTGTGTACCCCAAATTCAGTTATCATCTTATATCCCGCTATGTGTGTACCCCGAGTTCAGCGGAGCGCCTCATTGACATGTTATCATCTTATATCGCGCTCTGTGTGTACCCCGAGTTCAGTTATCATCTTATATCCCGCTCTGTGTGTACCCCAAGTTCAGTTATCATCTTATATCCCGCTCTGTGTATACCCCGAGTTCAGCAGAGCACCTCATTGACATGTAATCATCTGATATTGCGCTCTGTGTGTACCCCGAGTTGAGTTATCATCTTATATCTTGCTCTGTGTGAACCCTAAGTTCAGTTATCATCTTATATCGTGCTCTGTGTGTACCCCAAGTTCAGTTATCATCTTATATCCCGCTCTGTGTGTACCCTAAGTTCAGTTATCATCTTATATCCCACTCTGTGTGTAACCCAAGTTCAGTTATCATCTTATATCCCGCTCTGTGTGTACCCCGGGTTCAGCAGAGCACCTCATTGACATGTTATCATCTTATATTGCGCTCTGTGTGTACCCCAAGTTCAGTTATCATCTAAAATCCCGCTTTGTGAGTACCTCGAGTTCAGCAGAGAGCCTCATTGACATGTTAGCTTCCAATATAGTGCACTGTGTGTATCCCGAGTTCAGCAGAGCATCTCATTTATGTGTTATCATCTTATATCCTGCTCTCTCTGTACTCCGAGTTCAGCATACAGCCTCACTGACATGTTATCATCTAATATCCCGCTTCTGTGTACCCCGGGTTCTGAGGAGAGCCTCATTGACGTATCATCCTATATCCCACTCTGTGTGTACCCCGAGTTCAGCAGATCACCTCATTGACGTGTTACCATCTAATATTCTGCTGTACCCCGAGTTCAGCAGAGAGCCTCAATGACATGTTATCCTCCAATATTACGCTGTGTGTACCCCGATTTCAGCAGAGCGCTTCATTTAAGTGTTATCTTATATCCCGCTCTGTGTGTACCCCGAGATCAGCAGAGCGCCTCATTGAAATATTATTATCTAATATTCCACTCTGTGTGTACCCCGAGTGTAAGGAAATGCCTCCTTGGCATGAATTACCCCCTGACTTTTTGCCTTTGCTGATGCTAAGTTATGATTTGAAAGTGTGCTGGGACCCTGCTAACCAGGCCCCAGCACCAGTGTTCTTTCCCTAAACTGTACCTTTGTCTCCACAATTGGCACAACCCTGGCACCCAGGTAAGTCCCTTGTAATTGGTACTCCTGGTACCAAGGGCCCTGATGCCAGGGAAGGTCTCTAAGGGCTGCAGCATGTCTTATGCCACCTGGGGACCCCTCACTCAGCACTTACACACTGCTTGCCAGCTTGTGTGTGCTGGTGGGGAGAAAATGACTAAGTCGACATGGCACTTTCCTCAGAGTCCATGTCAACCTCACACTGCCTGTGGCATAGGTAAGTCACCCCTCTAGCAGGCCTTACAGCCCTAAGGCAGGGTGCACTATACCACAGGTGAGGGCATAGGTGCATGAGCACTATGCCCCTACAGTGTCTAAGCAAAACCTTAGACATTGTAAGTGCAGGGTAGCCATAAAGAGTATATGGTCTGGGAGTTTGTCAAACACGAACTCCACAGTTGTAGGAAGATAGCCTCTTTCTAGCCTTGTTACCCCCACTTTTGGCCTGTTTGTGAGTATATGTCAGGGTGTTTTTACTGTCTCACTGGGATTCTGGTAGCCAGGGTCCAGTGCTTATAGTGAAAACCCTATGTTGTCAGTGTGTTTGATATGTGTCACTGGGATCCTGCTAGTCAGGACCCCAGTGCTCATAGGTTTGTGGCCTACATGTGTTCCCTGTGTGGTGTCTAACTGTTTCACTGAGGCTCTGCTAACCAGAACCTCAGTGTTTATTCTCTCTTTGCTTTTAAACTTGTCACTACAGGCTAGTGACTAATTTTACCAATTCTCATTGGCCCACTGGAACACCCTTATAATTCCCTTGTATATGGTACCAGGTACCCAGGGTATTGGGGTTCCAGGAGATCCCTATGGGCTGCAGCATTTCTTTTGCCACCCATAAGGAGCTCAGACAATTCTTACACAGGACTGCCACTGTAGCCTGAGTGAAATAACGTCCACGTTATTTCACAGCCATTTTCACTACACATAAGTAACTTATAAGTCACCTATATGTCTAACCCTCACTTGGTGAAGGTTAGGTGCCAAGTTACTTAGTGTGTGGGCACCCTGGCACTAACCAAGGTGCTCACACGCGCTCCCTTCTACGGACTACATCCTCCTTGGAGACCTCAATTTCCACTTGGAGTACAACAACGACGCCAACACCGCATCTCTGATTGACAACCTCTCCAACCTCGGCCTCAGACAACTGGTCAACACACCCACCCACATCGCCGGCCACACGCTTGACCCGATCTTCTCCGCAAGCAAACACGTCACCTTTAACCACACCACCGAACTTCACTGGACCGACCACCACTGCATCCACTTCACATTCAAGAAGCACACCGAACACCACCGCACCCAACAACCACCACACCCCCGCTGGAGCAAAGCCACCGTTGACCAACTGACCAGCATCCTCACCCAGAACCCACCCACCGACTCCACCGACCCAGACACCGCCGCACTCAACCTACGACGGTGGATCAACGACTGCGCCAACACCCTCACACCACTCAAGAGGTCCTCAGACAACCAAGAAAGAAAAAAAGCCGCCTGGCTCACTGACGAACTCCTAACCTCCAAACGCGTCTGCCTGAAACTAAAGAAGAAATGGCTCCTCGAACACACACCCGACAGCCTGTCAGCCCACATGGAGGCCACCCGCAAACACCACCAGCTAATCAGACTCGCCAAACGATCCCACTTCACAGAACGCCTAAACAACAACGCACACGACAGCAAAGAACTCTTCAGCATCGTGAAAGAGCTCTCCAACCCCAGCGCCAACATCAACGACATCCCACCATCCCAAGAACTCTGCGACGCCCTATCCACCTTCTTCTATCAAAAGATCGCCGACATCCACGACAGCCTAAACACCACGCCTCCGTCAGACCCCACCCCGGAAACTCCACCTGCACCAACCGCCTGACCGCCTGGACCTACGTAGACGACACTGAAACACGCAAGATCATGAACTCCATCCACTCAGGATCCCCTTCCGACCCATGCCCCCACCACGTCTACAACAAAGCCGACTCTACCATCGCCCCCCAACTTCGAAAGGTCATCAACTTATCCTTCGAAACCACAACTTTCCCAGAGAGCTGGAAGCACGCCGAAATCCACACCCTCCTTAAGAACCCCAAGGCAGACCCCAACGACCTCAAAAACTTCCGACCGATCTCCTTGCTCCCTTTCCCTGCGAAGGTCACCGAGAAGATCGTCAACGCTCAGCTTACCCACCACCTCGAGGACAACTCCATCCTGGACCCCTCCCAGTCCGGTTTCAGACGCAACCACAGAACCGAGACAGCACTCCTTGCCGCCACATATGACATCAGACAGCAAATGGACAACGGCGAAACATCAGCCCTCATCCTCCTGGACCTCTCCGCAGCCTTCGACACGGTCTGCCATTGCACCCTGTTAACACGCCTCCACGAAGCCAGAATACAAGAAAAAGCCCTCAACTGGATCTCCTCTTTCCTCTCCGGCAGAACTCAGAGAGTCCGCCTCCCACCCTTCCGCTCCGAAGCCACAACATCATCTGCGGCGTACCCCAGGGCTCCTCACTGAGTCCGATGCTGTTCAACATCTACATGGCCCCCCTCGCACAACTGGCCTGTCAGCACAACCTCAACATTCTCTCTTACGCCGACGACACCCAGCTCATCCTCTCCCTCACCAAAGACCCACACACTGCCAAAGCCAACCTCCACGAGGGAATGAAGTCCATCGCCGAGTGGATGAGATACAGCCGCCTGAAGTTGAATTCCGACAAGACGGAGGTCCTCATCCTCGGACACACCCCCTCCGCCTGGGACGACTCCTGGTGGCCCACCACGCTGGGAGCCCCAGCAACGTCAGCCAACCACGCACGCAACCTGGGCTTCGTCCTCGACTCCGCCCTCACCATGTCCAAACAGGTCAACACAGTCTCCTCCTCCTGCTACAACACCCTCTGCATGCTCCGTAGAATCTACAAATGGATGCTGTCGGAAACCAGAAGAACGGTGACCCAGGCCCTCGTCAGCAGCAGACTAGACTACGGCAACGCACTCTACACAAGCATCCCAGCAAAAGACATCCGACGCCTCCAACGCATCCAAAACACCTCCTCCCGACTGGTCCTCAACGTACCCCGCCGCTGCCACATCTCCCACCACCTGAGAGACCTCCACTGGCTCCCCGTGGACAAGAGGATCACCTTCAAACTCCTCACCCACGCTCACAAGGCACTCCAAACACCGGACCAGCCTACCTGAACAACAGACTCAACTTCTACGCTCCCACCCGCCAACTCCGCTGCGCCAACCTCGCCCACGTTCCCCGCATCCAGCGCAAGACCTCCGGTGGCAGATCCTTCTCCTACCTCGCCGCCAAGACCTGGAACACCATCCCGACCTCCCTGCGACAGACCCAGGACCTTCTCACCTTCAGGAGACTTCTCAAGACCTGGCTCTTCGACCAGTAGCAGCATCCCCCCCCCTTTTTCCTACGCCTTGAAACCCTAACGGGTACGTAGTGCGCTTTACAAATGTTATGATTGATTGTTATGATTGATTGATTGATTCAGGGCAAATTCCCCGGACTTTGTGAGTGCGGGGACACCATTAAAGCATGCACTACATATAGGTCACTACCTATATGTAGCGTCACAATGGTAACTCCAAACATGGCCATGTAACATGTCTAGGATCATTGAATTGTCACCCCAATACCATTCTGGTATTGGGGGGACAATTCAATGCATCCCCGGGTCTCTAGCACAGGACCCGGGTACTGCCAGACTTGCTTTACGGGGTCTCCACTGCAGCTGCTGCCTACACCTCAGACAGGTTTCTGCCCCCCTGGGGCCTGGGCAGCCTGGTCCCAGGAAGGCAGAACAAAGGATTTCCTCTGAGAGAGGGAGTTACACCCTCTCTCTTTGGAAATAGGTGTGAAGGGCTGGGGAGGAGTAGCCTCCCCCAGCCTCTGGAAATGCTTTGATGGGCACAGATGGTGCCCATCTCTGCATAAGCCAGTCTACACCAGTTTAGGGATCCCCCAGCCCTGCTCTGGTGTGAAACTGGATAAAGGAAAGGGACGTGACCACTCCCCTGACCAGCACCTCCCAGGGGAGGTGCCCAGAGCTCCTCCAGTGTGTCCCAGACCTCTGCCATCTTGGATTCAGAGGTGTTGGGGCACAATGGATAGCTCTGAGTGGCCGGTGCCAGCAGGTGACGTCAGAGACCCCTCCTGATAGGTGCTTACCTCTCTCAGTAGCCAAACCTCCTTTTTGGGCTATTTAGGGTCTCTCCTCTGGGCTATTCCTCAGATAATGAATGCAAGAGCTCACCAGAGTTCCTCTGCACTTCACTCTTTGACTTCTGCCAAGGATCGACCGCTGACTGCTCCAGGACGCCTGCAAAACCGTAACAAAGTAGCAAGACGACTACCAGCAACATTGTAGCGCCTCATCCTGCTGGCTTTCTCGACTGTTTCCTGGTGGTGCATGCTCTGAAGGCTGTCTGCCTTCACCCTGCACTGGAAGCCAAGAAGAAATCTCTTGTGGGTTGACGGAATCTTCCCCCTGCCAAACGCAGCCACCAAACTTCTGCATCACTGGTCCTCTGGGTCCCCTCTCATCCTGACGAGCGTGGTCCCTGGAACACAGGAGCTGGGTCCAAGTGTCTCCCACAGTCCGGTGGCCCTTCTGTCCAAAGTTGGTGGAGGTAAGTCCTTGCCTCCCCATGCCAGACAGCAAACCTGTGTAGTGCATGATTTGCAGCTGCTCCGGCTTCTGTGCACTTCTCCAAGAATTTCTTTGTGCACAGCCTAGCCTGGGTCCCGAGCACTCCGTCCTACATTGCCCAACTCGCTGAGTTGGACTCCCACATGGTGGCACCCTCCTTTGTGACTCTGAGTTGACCGCTGTCCTGAGATTTTCTAAGTGCCTGCTCCAGTACTTCGGCGGATGCTGCCTGCTTCTGCGGGGGCTCTCTGAGTTGCTGACTGCCCCCTCTGTCTCCTCCTTCACTGGGCCACATACTGGTCCTTCCTGGTCCCCAGCAGCACCCAAAATCCTCAACCATGACTCTTGCAGCTAGCAAGGATTGTTTGCGGTATTTCCTCCTGGAAACACTTCTGCAACCTCCAGCGCGCCGTGCGGCATCTTCTGTCCAAAGGAGACGTTCCTAACCCTTTTCGTTGTTGCAGAATCTTCGGCTTCTTCCACCCAGAGATAGCCCCTTTGCACCTTCATCCAGGGTTTAGTGGGCTCCTGCCCCCCCCTGGACACTTTTGTGACTCTTGGACTTGGTCCCCTTCCTTTACAGGTCCTCAGGTCCAGGAATCGGTCTTCAGTGTTCTGCTGGTGCTTGTGGTTCTTGCAGAATCCCCTATCACAACTATTGTATCTTTCTGGGGTAGTAGGGTAAATTTACTCCTACTTTTCAGGGTCTTGGGGTGGGGTATTTTGGACACTCTTACTCTACCCTCCACAGCGACCCTCTACAACTTCCCATAGGCGTGGGGTCCATTCGTGATTCACATTCCACTTTTGGAGTATATGGTTTGTGTTGCCCCTAGGCCTATGTCTACCTATTGCATCCCATTGTGATTCTACATTGTTTGCACTACTTTTCTTACTGTTACTTACCTGTTTTGGTTTTGTGTACATATAACTTGTGTATATTACTTACCTCCTAAGTGAGGGTATCCTCTGACCTTTCTTTTTAGTCCTTCTGTGTATTGTGTTTTCTTACGATATTGTGCATATGACACCAGTGGTATAGCAGGAGCTTTGCATGTCTCCTAGTTCAGCCTAAGCTGCTTTGCCATAGCTACCTCTAACATCCTAAGCTGCTAGAAACACCTCTATTCTACTAATAAGGGACAACTGGACCTGGCACAGGGTGTAAGTACCACAAGGTACCCACTATAAGCCGGGCCAACCTCCTACATTGGTGGTGCAGCGGTGGGATAAGTACTTGTAACTGCGTTACTACTTTGGTATTTGGTGCTTTTCATAAGAAAATCTTATACCAAATAGTTCAGTATATGTACATTTAACCAAAACAGTTTACTTTTCTATTCTAAAACTTACTACTAAGTTTCTGAAAAGTTCTGAAAACTTTTAAAAGTTTTCTAAAACTTTGAAAAAGTTTTTTTCTCTGTACTTTCAAACATTCTGAAACTTTTTCTCTCTCTGTCTTAAACCTTTTTCTATCATGTCTGCAGTAGAGGCTACTTACAGAGTTGTTCGGGCAACTTATGAAAGTTTAAACTACAAGAGTTTGAGGGGTTTCTGCCTGGATAGAGGTTTAAGCATAGGTAAGAATCCAACAAAAGAGTTTCTCTTCAACCTGCTCTTACAGGATGACCAGAACCAGTCTGGCCCATCTCAGAAGAGGGTAGAAAAAGGGGAGGCTTCCCAGTCAGACTTAGAGGAGTTCCCTGAAGATGCTGGGGAGGGTTCTTACAAAGTCCTGCCCCCTAGCAGGCCACCTAGTGACACTGGTAGTGGGAGGGGGTCACACATTAGTAGGGCACCTTTCACTCCTAAAGGCCAGGTTACTAGAGTCCAGCCAGTTAGGGACAGGTCGCTCTCTGCCAATTCCCACATTTCCTCTGTGTCCAAACATTCCCAAGCCTCCCACCCTGAGGATAACTTAATGGAAAGGGAACTCAGAAAGCTGAGGTTGGAAGAGACCAGACTGAAGCTTAAACAGCAGCAGCTGGCCTTAGACAGGGAATTCCTAGACATAGAAAGGGAAAGGCAGAGATTGGGGTTAGTTCCCCATGGTGGCAGCAGCAGTATTTCTGATAGCAATCCTGTTAGAGAGCAAGATTCCAGAAACCTGCATAAGATAGTCCCCCCTTACAAGGAGGGGGATGACATTAATGAGTGGTTTTCTGCACTTGAGAGGGCCTGTATGGTACAGTTGGTCCCTCAAAGGCAGTTGGCTGCTATCGAGTGGCTATCTTTCGCTGATAAGGGTTGGGATAGTCTCCTTACTGTCAGAGAAAGTGATGCCAATAATTAAAAAGTTTTGAAGGATGCACTCTTGGATGGATTTGGCTAAACCACTGAACAATACAGGATTAAGTTCAGAGACACCAGAAAAGAGTCCTCACAAGACTGGACAGATTTTGTTGACTGTTCCGTGAAGGCCTTGGAGGGGTTGGTTACATGGCAGTAAGGTGACTGACTATGAAAGCCTGTATAATCTGATCCTGAGAGAGCATATTCTTAACAATTGTGTGTCTTATGTGTTGCACCAGTACTTGGTAGACTCAGATCTGACCTCTCCCCAAGAATTGGGAAAGAAGGCAGACAAATGGGTCAGAACAAGAGTGAACAGAAAAGTTCATACAGGGGGTGACAAGGATGGCAAGAAGAAAGATGGTGAACAATCTCAGTATAAGCATGGGGATAAAGGGAAAACTAAAGATCCTTCTTCAGACCCTAAACACTCTTCAGGGGATTGGTATAAATCATCTTCTTCCTCTTCTTCACAACCCACACACATTAAAAAGCCTTGGTGCTACGTGTGTAAAAATAAAGGTCATAGGCCAGGGGATAAGTCCTGCCCAGGTAAACCCCCTGAGCCAACCACCACCAATACATCAAACTCTAGTGCCCCTAGCAGTAGTGGTAATAGTGGTGGGACTGCTGGCAACATTCAAAATAAGGGTGTAGTTGGGTTCACTTATGGGTCCATCATAGAAACTGGGGTAGTCAGTCCCAAGACAGTTTCTGTCACACCTAGTGGCATTGGCCTTGCCACACTGGCTGCTTGTCCCCTTACAATGGATAAGTACAGGCAGACAGTTTCAATAAATTGTGTTGAGGCCCAGGCCTACAGGGACACAGGTGCCAGTATCACTTTGGTGACTGAAATCCTAGTGCCAACTGAACAACACATCATTGGACAACAGTACAAGATTATTGATGTCCATAACTCCACTAAGTTCCCTCCCTTAGCTATAATTCAGTTTAGTTGGGGTGGAGTTACTGGCCCTAAGCAGGTGGTGGTATCACCTAGCTTACCTGTAGACTGTCTCTTAGGTAATGACCTAGAGGCCTCAGGTTGGGCTGAGGTAGAGTTTAATACCCATGCAGCCATGCTGGGTATCCCTGAGGAATTGCTTCCTCTCATTTCAGCTGAAATGAAAAAGCAAAGGAGAGAAAAAGGCCTGAAAACTCAGGATCCTTCTCCAACAACAGGTAAAAAGGGCATCAAAGTATTCCCTAACCACCCTGCCATTCAGGATACCATTCCTGTGGTGGGAGAAACCTCTCATGGGGTAGCACCTGTACCAAGGGAACCATCAGCTAGCACAGCTGTACTCACTGAGGTAGAAGTACCTCTCTGTGGGATAACTAATATTGGTGATAAAAAGTGCACCATTTTAGTTAACATGGAGCATCCCTCCAACCCTCCCAGAGAAACTTTAGTGCAGCAGCCCTGCACTGCCTCACACCACTTAGGACAGCAGCCCTGCCCTAGTGTGGAGCTCATAGGACAGCATCCCTGTACTGCTCCAACTCAAGAGAAACAGCATCCCTGTTCTCTCTTACAGCCATATGGACAACGTTTTTGCCCAGCGTTGGCTTTATTGAGACAGCATCCCTGTCTGGCACTCTCATCACTTGATATAGGTGCAGTGGACGATTCCCACTGCTCTAAACTAAAACAGACTAATAGGAACTCTGAGAATATAACTTCACACTGTTGGCTAGCTAAAAAACTTCAAACAGGGTGGTTTACATCCCCACAGGGAAGTGACCATTTAGTGGATGATAAAGGGAGTAACCAATCTATTGCAGAGCAACTCTCCACTTATCACCACTTAGACACTAAAGTCTCAACTGGCCAAGGTTAGCCTTATTGTCCTTCGTTTGGGGGGGGGGTTGTGTGAGAAAGTAGCCTCTTTCTAGCCTTGTTACCCCCACTTTTGGCCTGTTTGTGAGTATATGTCAGGGTGTTTTGAGTCTCTCACTGGGATCCTGCTAGCCAGGGCCCAGTGCTCATAGTGAAAACCCTATGTTGTCAGTGTGTTTGATATGTGTCACTGGGATCCTGCTAGCCAGGACCCCAGTGCTCATAGGTTTGTGGCCTATATGTGTTCCCTGTGTGGTGCCTAACTGTATCACTGAGGCTCTGCTAACCAGAACCTCAGTGTTTATGCTCTCTCTGCTTTTAAAATTGTCACTATAGGCTAGTGACTAATTTTACCAATTCTCATTGGCACACTGGAACACCCTTATAATTCCCTTGTATATGGTACCTAGGTACCCAGGGTATTGGGGTTCCAGGAGATCCCTATGGGCTGCAGCATTTCTTTTGCCACCCATAGGGAGCTCTGACAATTCTTACACAGGCCTGCCACTGCAGCCTGAGTGAAATAACGTCCACGTTATTTCACAGCCATTTTCACTGCACTTAGTGACGGTTAGGTGCCAAGTTACTTAGTGTGTGGGCACCCTGGCACTAGCCAAGGTGCTCCCACATTGTTCAGGGCAAATTCCCCGGACTTTGTGAGTGCGGGGACACCATTACACGCGTGCACTACATATAGGTCACTACCTATATGTAGTGTCACAATGGTAACTCCAAACATGGCCATGTAAGATGTCTAGGATCATGGAATTGTCACCCCAATATCATCCTGGTATTGGGGGGACAATTCCATGCATCCCTGGGTCTCTAGCACAGAACCCGGGTACTGCCAATCTTGCTTTCCGGGGTCTCCACTGCAGCTGCTGCTGCTGCCAACCCCTCAGACAGGTTTCTGCCTACCCTGGGGCCTGGGCAGCCTGGTCCCAGGAAGGTAGAACAAAGGATTTCCTCTGAGAGAGGGTGTTACACCCTCTCCCTTTGGAAATAGGTGTGAAGGGCTGGGGAGGAGTAGCCTCCCCCAGCCTCTGGAAATGCTTTGATGGGCACAGATGGTGCCCATCTCTGCATAAGCCAGTCTACACCGGTTCAGGGATCCCCCAGCACTGCTCTGGCGTGAAACTGGACAAAGGAAAGGGGAGTGACCACTCCCCTGACCTGCACCTCCCCGGGGAGGTGCCCAGAGCTCCTCCAGTGTGTCCCTGTGATGCTATTAATTGTGTATGACCAATGACTTTGTGTTTCACCACTGCGCATACTAGTTGCTCAATGTTCACCAGTAGCACATTAAGGGCCATATTTATACTTTTTGACGCAAAGCTGCGCCGCCGCAGTTTTGCGTAAAACATTTTACCGCCGGCTAACGCCATTTTGATGCGACGTGCGGGCGTCAAATTTATACTTTGACGCACGGCGGCGCAATCAACAGGTGGGAGTCATTTTTTTTAACGCACATCGCGGCGTCAAGTCGTAAAGGAAAACGACGTTAACGCGACGTAAATGACTGTGGGTCGATTTACGACAGTGCAACCCGGAAAGCGCCGTTTTTTTAAACGCAATAGCGTCAAAAATACCCGCGGACACTGCCCTTTCAGCAGAGGAGAGCCAAAATGGATCCCAGATGCCACTACAGACCCCAGGAAGATGATAGCAGACCAGGAACCAGCCAGGATGATCCATACAGGAACCTGGACATATATAGAATAAAAAGAAAGTGTCACTTCGGTGCAGAGGAGCAGGAAATCCTGGTTAAAGAGGTGACGGAACACCAGCACCAACTGTTCATCACCTCTAAGTTGCCAATCAGCAGGAGAGAGGCCATATGGCAACAAATTGTTGACAAGATCAACAGTGTGGCTGAAGTACGCAGAACAGTCACTGAGTGCAAGAAACGCTGGCATGACTGCAAACGCAGGACCAAGGAAAAGATGGCCAGGAACAGGAAGGCAGCACTGCAGACTGGAGGTGGGAGTCCAGCACACCAGGAGGCCCTGGACCACATGGAGGAGATGGTCGCAGCCGTCATCCCTGAGGAGATCATCACAGGGATTCAAGGACAGGACAGCGCAGACTACCAGGAGACAACGCACATGCAGGGTAAGTCGCATGGGGAATTAAAATACAATAATGCTGACTTTAAGCAGGGGGGGAAATACCTACTACACATTGCATGTAAGTCATCATATACATGGAGTGGCATGGGTAAAGGGGTACTGCAGGGGGGCATGCCCTGCACATACTGAAGCTGGGGCACAACATTACACAACACCAACAACAGTCCCATGGGGGCATCCTGTCATGACAACAATGGAGCTAAGGGAAAGCCTCGACAGGAGGGAAGGCCACTACGTCAAACTTACATCCTGGCACTCGTCAGCCAAAATATCTCCTACATTAACTAGGGCCCTATCAGCAATCCTCTGGCCAAAACAACAACTGCAATGTAACTGCAACAACAGTTAACACTACCACCTCTGATCTCTGTGCAGCTATAGTAGCCAATGGCAGTAACCTCCCCATGGAACATACATACCTAAATTAGGGGGAGAGGATGACATCTGCAACAATCTCCTGAAACAAGACAAAGGCCCCAGTACACTCATATGTCAATGCCCATAGGTGTCGCATACATCAGCCAAAGTAAACAGCAATAGGAGCGACACAGCACTAAGGACACACACATGCTGCATATGTCAGGGTCCTTCACGTGCCTGGCTAACAAGGCAACATCACAAATGTCATACTGCTCAGACAACAGCATTGAGGAGGGGACACATGCAACTGGTCACTGAAATACACCTGCACAGTCAGAGAACCAAATAGGACATTGATATGATAATCAGGGCAATCCAATGTAACACACATTACCCAACATCAGCAGGACACATTAACAATGTCTACATCCATATCACATCATAACATTGCCATGCATAGGATATGCCACATGTCAATTACATTAAAGTCAATGTGAACAATCAGGGATTGGGGCAGGTCCTGAGAGGCAAGTGTGCTGCCAGGGCAATCAGAACAACCACAGCCAGTGAAAGGTCTCACCATGAGAATGGATATACACAGCGGGTTGAGTAGGACAAAAAGATGGCTATTCCCTATTTTGTACGAAGCAACACCTAGAGGCGATTAGGCAGACAAGTCTGATACCTCTATATCATACATGTGACACACAGGTGGGCCATAGGCCTATAACAATGCCCATGTGAAGGACAGCAGATACCAATACCAAACAAGATCACAAAGTAAATTCATCAAAAGGTTGGCATGTTACGTAAAAATTGTCACAGCACAGACACACTAATTGTACCCTGTTTCATTGCAGAGGAACATGGATCTCCTGCCGATATGCCTGTCCCTGAGTTCCCTGATGACATGGATGACGAGCCCATAAACATTCCCCAGGAGACCATCCAAAAGGTCCTTGAAACCCTCTAGACCCCACCTTCAGTCACAAGGAGGAGCACAGAACAAGCAGCCATCACAGAAGAACCACCCACCACCCCAATTGCAAGACCTGCCAGCTCCTACACAGCTGAGGACTCTGACGACACTGGTACCAGCTTTGAAAGAACTGTAGTTGGAGTACAGCGGGAGCTGGCCAAGGAGGTGCGGGTGGGGATGCAAAATATGGCAGCCAGCCTTGAGTGGGTGCGCTCGTGCATGATGTCATCTGCAGATCAGGCAGCAGCTATGCAAGCCCTAACATCCATACTGCAAGGACTACAAGAAACTATAAAAGAATTCACCACTGCAGTAAGGGAGTTGCCACAACACCTCGCACCCCAAACTTTCCACTGCATGCACGAATGCAATCATGACTCCCTCAGGGCCGACCTGGCTGCCTACCATCGTGATGTAGCTGCTATTCTCAAAAACCAGCAGGCCCTCCTTGCTGCAGTACTGCCCTTAAGACCTTCACAGGGAGCAGCCACCAGGATGTCTGACTCCACGTCTTCTAACACTGAGGTGCGTGTTGCCCCTTCACAACCAACAACAACAAGGACAAAGCAGGCAACACACACATCAGAAGAAGAAGACATGGAACAGATCACATTCACACGGAAGAGTACCCGGAAGCACTAGTCCCTGCACCATGGCCTACTTTGACTAAGGTCCTACGTTTTGTCAATTGCCAGTCTCACTACAACTATACTCAATGACTGTTCTGCTAACCACTGTATGACTTGTCAGCATTGCCAGTGAATGTCTCTCTCCTACTAATCGTCAAATCCTGTCCCTCTGCACTGTCTGTAACATCACCCCAGCATGTCAGGAGCATCATCCACACCCCTTCTGTAGGATCACCATGTAAGAATGCACTAGAACGGACTCAGCAAACATGGACAATGTCCATTTTGCACTACAGCACCTACCAATAAATAGCACTTGCACACCTAATATGTCTCTGTGTAATTTGACACATCAACTGTGCAGTAGATAACTCAAAAGTGCCTGTGTGACAACCATGTAGCTTGTCAATACAACTGTCCTGACATCATGTAGTCTGATACATCTGTGCAGTGGCCAGGATTGCATCATAGCCTGACCATCCTGAGGAGAATAACTGATGAAGGGAGAAACCACACACAATCATGCTGTGTCGGACAGAATAATGCTCCATCAATAGCAATCAAAGTCAACTAATGGTGGCTGATAAATGTGGGCACCATGCAATACTAAAACATTAAATTATGCAGTCTAATCTAAGCAAACACAACTAAACACAGCATCAATCACCCTTTCTGAGTATACTTCCAAGAAGGGAAGTCATGCAGAATTGTTGCACACATGATCTATGTCAGTAATGAAGACAAGAAGACAAGAGTGTTAACAACACCTCATCTACAAAGATGTCCCTGAACATCACACTGCAGTCCGACCTAATAAATTCCCCACAATACCAAGTCTGGAAGCACACTTTGGGCCTGATTCTAACTTTGGAGGACGGTGTTAAACCGTCCCAAAAGTGGCGGATATACCACCTACCGTATTACGAGTCCATTATATCCTATGGAACTCGTAATACGGTAGGTGGTATATCCGCCACTTTTGGGACGGTTTAACACCGTCCTCCAAAGTTAGAATCAGGCCCTTTGTGATGTAGAAAACATACTCATCAACACAAATCCTTTGTGAGCCATGTAAACTCCAAATGGTGGTTCTATCAAATGGTGGATACTTAACAAGTTAGCACAGGGGTGGCTGCCATTTTAAACCTCTTTCTTCTTCGGTGTGTAGCATAGGACACAAATGACATAGAACAACAATCACCTACACTGATGGCAAGGCCATGATCAAGTAGCAGTTAACACATAATGCAAAGGGTTAACTATATATTTATTCATAAGTATTCACACCAGAGGCAACTAAAGGAAAAGTCATACCTACACTAATCTAATCTGACTACTCCTAACCCACAACTGTCCCTAACTAACCTAAGCTAAACTTACTCTACACATATAACGAATCGATCTAAACATCAACCCCACACCCACCATTATGAGACAGGACACATGCAGCACAACACATACTAACCTACACACATACTATACTATCCTAAACAATCATATATTTTTTGTCTTTTTTTTATAATTTTTTTTTTTTTTTTTAGATTTTTTTTCTTTTCTAAACAGACAGGAATCCCAACATTGACCCCCACCCACCCACCGACACACTCAAAAATAAAAAATAGAAAGAATAAGGACCCCCCACCCTCCTCCCTAACACTAACAAAGCTAACAACCTATACTAACCTAACACTAATCCCCAAAACCCACCTATCATGATAAAAAGGAAAGAGGAGAGAGGGGAGGGATAAAATAAAATAGACCATATAAGTCCTAGAGGTTGGCCCTCCGTAGGGTCCGCCTGATGGACCTGACCCGCTTCTTTATGTACGCCACATCCTGGCTCAGCTTGTCCACCTTCCGAATTAACTTGTCCATTTTGCGGTCTAAAGCCTGGAATGCCACAGGGTCAATTGGAGGTGCTGCTGCTGTCTGTGTGCTGGCAGAGGTGCTCTGTGTGGGAGTTGTTTGTAGCCCACTGGACTGTCCTGCAGCTCTGATATTGCTGGGTCCAGGTCGTGCTGCAGAGGCAGGGACAACTGTCCCCGCCATTGCTGGGGCCACTTGGGGAGAACTGGTGGTTGTGGTGGTGGTGGCTGTAGTGGGCAACGTTGGCCCACCCTGTGGTGAGGCCCACCATGCTCCGGAGGCCCGATCCGCCTGGTATTTTCGGGCCGTCCGTCGGAACCCCGACTGCACCTGCAGGATGTGCCGGTATCTCATGGCCCGCCTCTCAAAATCATGCCTCTGTGCGGCACTCATGTTTGCAGCTGTGAAGAGAAAGGGCAACTATTTACCATAGGAAATGCATTGGGTGGAATAGCACAATGGGTCAATTTGAAATTACTTTTACTGTAGTTGTAACAGCTCATATCACCACATAGATCATTGAAAGTCTCAGAGGAAGTACATGGGAAGCCTGCATACAAAGGGCATCTCACACCTAGCATATATATGTCTATACATGATGGGTGACATCAGCCTAAACTTCTCATCAAAATAATTAGTAATGCAGCCTACATTATGGCTGCACCTCCTCCGCCTATTGCCTTGACTACATATGTCAGTGTATGTGATAACAATCACAACCCTCAATATCTGCGATTTGTAATTGGATTTGCTAGTATAGAACTCATGTGCCATAACCGAGTGTGTACACTAGGTACAAATGGTCACAGGTTTGTGTAACATACTGGTTGCTACAGTCCTAGGTATCCTATTCCCAAACACATGGCAGTCTTTGAGGGGGGGGGTGGGAAGAACATCCAACAATCCCATAATCAATGCACACCCAGGAGTGTATAGAAAGCTCAACAAGTTTTTGCCTCCACACACACAACACCAGTGAAGGGCTAGCAACAAATCGGAGTCAGCTAAACCTTGTCCTATCCAAGGTCCACACATGTCAAAATGTACTGACTTAGGCCAACATCACATACTACCAGTGAGGCATATGTTTCTACAGACACAGAGGACCAAGAACACCCATGGTCATGAGTAGAATGAATACCTAGGCCATTGCACTCTAGTCCCACACACTTCAAGTACAACTTGTGGAAGTACATGCCCCCGGAAGATCCAACCTACAGTCTACTCAGTCCATCGTTAACTAGGGAAGCAGATTTAAGACAAGCCATTTGCAGAAGCTATCTGGGAGAATGTCAGTCTGAAATGCAGACTCAGTCCGAGACAAGTCCCAGATCAACTCTTACATTAACCAGTGTATTCCACATGACTCACCCCATTCCCCATAGCGGGCCCTACTGGAATGGCCTACAGACCTAAAATCTGAGAAATGGATAAGCATAGGTCAACTCAAAATGAAGTGATAACTGAAAACCCACTAATGGAACAATACTAATGAATGGGCAGCGCATCAAACCTTGAATTCTGTTGAACACACAGTAGTCCATCATGCATCACCAGCAAACATTAAAAATAGCACACATGCAACACTCACTGTAGGTGTCGGGGTCCTCAAAATGAGCCACCTCTCCCACGGTGTACGATGCAGGTCCACCTGTAAAGCATGGAAGGAAGAATATACTCAGACTCCGTGCACTGACAAACAATTGCAATTACAAAGACAATGTGAGAATATGACATGAGTAATGAAACCCTTTCACACATGCTCATACTGCATGGAATTATGCATGAGCAACATTTACATTGGATGAGTCTCCTGCTACAGTTACACACCCTACTACACACATGCAGTGGCCTGAACAGTCATGTGGTGGCAAAGATGCACCTCCTTTAGTATGCACCAACAATATAGGGGTGCATTCATCTCATCATGTACATCCAAGAGAGACATCCAAAAGCTGGTTACTTGAGGACTGCATGACCTCTCAAACTCAAACAGCCTATGTGGTCAGTTTCCATACACACCAACCAGACACACATGTGACATATGTGTGGACAACATTGCTAACTTCAATTGACGTGAAGGCAGCACTCATTTATAGCATCATGTAGGGTTTACAAATGTCAGTCTAGCTATGGCGTCTACATATGTAGGTATGATGTTTCAACATCCATTTTTCACTGGCTATTGTGACCTGTAGAGTCCTAATTGCATCATTAATGTGTCGCTTGTCTGACACAAAGGCAGCACTACATTACATACTGCTACAGGCAACCGGTATGTGTAGAAAACATGAGCAACCTGACTGCTAGCATTTGTCTTCCTTCACATTGTGCATCAATTACCCAGTAGGTTTCCCTAGCATTACACACAGTCAGATACTTATCTGGCAGATTGGGTAACAATCATCACATGTCGCCACACAGCTTTAAAATGTGCACATGTAATTGATCTGTACTCACCAACATGGCCACCAATCCTGATTCCCAGGTGGTCCAGCAGATCTTGCTCCCTGGATATCTGATCAGCCCAGCGGTGCTTCAGTTGATGGTCATTCCTTAGGCTACCATATACACGGACCAAGTGATGGCGAACCTTCCCCCACCGGACTTTACGGGCCTCCGTGTGATACCCCTGTATCACCCTACCCCCAGCCTCCAGCATGAGTGGGAGGGAATGGCAAACAAGCCATATAAATCCCCCCAATTCCTCCTCACCCATCCTGGAAAGCCGTGGCCTACCAGACATGTCAGCACTGACAAAGGGGAAAAAGTTGTAGAAAAAGGAAAAGGGGGAAATGGGGAAAGGTAGAGTGGTGAAATACAAAGAAAACTTAAGAAGAAGAGCCCAACTAACCCGTGTATTACAGTAACCACAACAGACTCCCACAGACAATAAATAAAACACTGGACTTGACAAAATAATACAACACAGACTCAGACAGTATTCAACAACAAGACAATGATGACAAAAGCACAATTGAGATGGTACACTGGACACAAAAGCACTAATACACAGGACAACACTTTGCACACAGCCACACAGTCTAGAATAATCTGAGACTGTGAAAGTGAAAGTACACCCACTGTACAGATTCTGTAAACAGGATATCCTATTACATCACATCCTGCATAAAATGGCTGCCGTTTTTTTTCCCGCTATGCGTCATTTTTTCACGCATACAGCTTGTGCGTCATATTTTTTGACGCATAGGAGTGCAAAAAATGCAGAGTCAAAAACATTTTCTTCATTGGTCTGTTATATTTGTTTGAGGCTTATTTTACAGTTCTAGAGTTGAAAATTAAGCCGGAGGAAAATATGATATCTAAATAAGAAAAATATTTTTGACTCTGCATTATCTGCAATCCTGTGCGTCAAAAATTATGACGCACAAGCTGTATGCGTGGAAATATGACGCATTATGGAAAAAAATGGAGGCCGTGTTATGCAGGATATTATATCTATTTTTGAAAATATTTTTTGACTCTGCATTATCTGCACTCCTGTGCGTCAAAAATTATGACGCACAAGCTCTATGCGTGGAAATATGACGCATTATGACAAATATGTCTTTCATTTGTCAATTTGAGAAATTAATTTTGTCATGACCAAACGGTGCTAAGTGATACACATTTGGGGTTAGCTATGGCAAATGTCCCTTATAGGATGTATAGAAGGTATTCACAGTGCAATAGTAATGATTGGTCAGAATGGATATTACTCATAATTGTACACATATGTGGGTAATTGCTGATGGCTATTTTCAAAATATGAATGGGATACCAGGATGTATTCCTTAGCAAAAATGTGTCCACATTTATCACGGTAATCAAAATTATATAAAGGCCAAATAGGTAGTGCAATTGTCGCATACACTTTTTAAGGGGGTAACCATGTCCTAATTACGAGTTAATGTATCTTAAATGTGTTTTACTTTTGACATGTAGGGCACACATGCGCCTTATGCATGTGTGTGCTTCACATGTGCATAAATAATGTATATTTGGGGGGCAGTAGAGGTGGACTTAGAGGTGGACTTAGGCCCCCAGCACCCTAGGGTTTGCTCTTCCAGACTTGCAAATTTATCCAAGGGTTTCCCAAATTCAGTGATGCTAAACCTTCAGCAGCAGGCTCATGGAAGCAAATAGGGTATGACTCACTGTTTGCCATTCTGTAATCCCATTTGCCCATTTTACGTTTGCCCTATTGATTCTTTGGAGAAATCTGACATACCATTTTGCATTGATATATTTAGCAAAATCTCAACGTTCCTCATCTCATGATAGCAAATAGGTTGTTGATGTATGTGGCCCCTTATGCATTACCTGGTTTAGTGGCATGTTTCATTCTTCCTGCTAGGTTACAACTGGGACACTACTGTGATCGGCTGCTTGCAAATATTTTGTTGATTGAATGGTACATGTACATGTGTGTGGTCCAATATTGATCCAGTATCAACTGTCAGGGTGTATGTTGTCACTGTAACTTCCAGGTCTCCTCATGAGTTAGTGGCAGCTAATCTTGCTTCTATTGGGTATTGTTTGTAGCAAAATTTGAGCGAAGCCATTGAGGACATGGTCACCTACACATGGATGGTCCCACCCTGTCACTGAAAACGTGTAATGAGACTTTCAACTGGGCAACCTTGGTGTGCTGAGTGAGAGAATGTCTCAGGTGTCTGGATCCGACATGTGTCATTGCAACATTTGTACTCCAGTTGGCCTCTGTGGATGGTAATGTATCAGGAAACATCATAGCCTCTGTGCAGAAGTAAATGGCTGGTATTCAACACACACGACTCATCTTTATCATTTGAACAATGTTACTCAGCGTTTGAACAGTCAGGGTCCTCATATGTGTTGACTTTTCATGGACATTATCTGAGGTTGCTGGTTTTGATGGAGGCCATTTACACCATCATACACTATGGTCCTGGTCCACTGTCACACTTTGTAGTTTAGGCATTAATGAGGGCCAGACAACGGAAGGGCCAAGATTTGGCTATTCAAGGGCACTGTCACAAATCGGATGCAAATAACAGTCAGATGATGCAATACTATGTATTTGAGTATACATCGATGAGGCTAATGACAAGTTAGTGTCTGAGGTACAAGAGGTTTTGGACAGCACGTGTGGTCCATAGGTGGACCCCAGGTATCTGTAGTGTGACCCACGGACAGGTGCCAGTCAGGCTGACAGGATGCTTGGTCAATCAGGAGCAAGTTCTTTCAGTAATTACATGATCAAGTGTTCTGACTAGGACTGGTCAGAGGGAGCAGTAGACAGTTGAGATGTCACACTGTGTATGTCCTGTGTTGTTTTGAAGGTGACACATGAACCCTGATTAAGTTTTCTACGGCAACATTAGTGTCAAAGCTTAATGATGTCATAGCTGAAATTCAAACATGTATGCAGTAGGAGGCATCAGCAGGGACGGGGCATGTACATTTGGGTGGTGTGCATGAAGGGGATCACTGGTGTGGCCTTCATCAGTGGCTCACTAGTCCTGTCAGATGGGATTTGCTGATAAATTGCCTACAGTACCTTTCACAGAAGAATCAATCTACAGGTGATACCAGGCCTTATAAACTCTAAGCCAGTGTATTATATGAGCTGAGTTCCATGCAGTGAGATGGTACTATGACAATGGTAGGCATAGGAAAGGGTGTGGCACACTGGATGACTCTTGTGAGTGTGTGTGTGTAGATGAGGGAATCTCAGTGTACACAAATCGGCATTCCAGGGACCTCTTCAGACAGGTGGGGTGTGAGCAGCTACAAGTGTGTGTAATGTATTTAGAAAAGGGCTGATCTGTAGATGGGATGTGATGTGCTGGATGCTTGTCATAGGTGTAGCACTTGTGCTGTGTATGTTCTGCTTATGTGTAACTCTAGTGACAGATAGTCATTGCAATGATAGTAAGTAGTTGGAATTACTGTTGGCAAGAGTCTAGTAATACATTCCTGTTCCTGAAGCATTAGCATGTGAACTACCTGATGTATGAGGCCTGTTTTCCCCTAGTTAAGTGATGGTGTTTTAGTTGTGTGCCATCTGCTGCGATGATCCATGTTTACTACATGTATGTGAGTCATATGTGTGGTCCTCAGCTATTGCCCTTCAAAGGTGAACTGTACAGGATGTCTGTCATTTACATTGTGTGTATATTTGACCATTTTATGGTGGCCATTACATTTGTGGTGTATTTTTTTGTGTCATGATTGTTAAATCATTATTGCTCAATGAGACAACATTCTTCTTCAGATATTTCAAGCTAAAGGTGGGCAGAAATGAATAGGCCAAACCATGATGTGGTGTTTGTTATCAGTGTTTATTTACAATAGTGCATTAAGGCCCTCATTCTGACCTTGGCGGGCGGCGGAGGCCGCCCGCCAAAGTCCCGCCGTCAGGTTACCGTTCCGCGGTCGAAAGACCGCGGCGGTAATTCTGACTTTCCCGCTGGGCTGGCGGGCGGTCGTCTTCAGGCCGCCCGCCAGCCCAGCGGGAAAGAGGCTTCCACGATGAAGCCGGCTCGGAATCGAGCCGGCGGAGTGGAAGCTGTGCGACGGGTGCAGTTGCACCCGTCGCGTATTTCACTGTCTGCGCAGCAGACAGTGAAATACATTTAGGGGCCCTCTTACGGGGGCCCCTGCAATGCCCATGCCAGTGGCATGGGCACTGCAGGGGCCCCCAGGGGCCCCGCGACCCCCCCCTACCGCCATCCGGTTCCCGGCGGTCGGACCGCCGGGATCTGGATGGCGGTAGGGGGGGTCGGAATCCCATCGGCGGCGCAGCAAGCTGCGCCGCCTTGGAGGATTCAATGGGGCGGCGGTACACTGGCGGGAGACCGCCAGTGTTGCCGGTCCGACCGCGGCTTTACCGCCGCGGTCGGAATCCCCATTGGAGCACCGCCGGCCTGTCGGCGGTGCTCCCGCGGTCCTCCGCCCTGGCGGTCTTTGACCGCCAGGGTCAGAATGACCGCCTAAGTGGTGATGGTGATAATTATGAAAAGAAATGATTTACAATGTGTTGGCGCCTACGCACTCCAGCAGCCGTGTTTGGTTGTTCCCCCTCCTGTTGCAGGCCAGCATCCTCCTCTTCTTCGTCTTCAGGCATGTATGGGTCTGGTTCGAGGAGGGGAATGTTCCTTTTTACACAAATGTTGTGCAATATTGCACATGTGAGTATGATCCTACAGACCATCTTGGGGGAATATAGTAGGCTACCGCCAGTGATGTCAAGGCAGCGGAACCTTGACTTGAGGATCCCAAAGGTCCGCTCAACAATGCTGTGTGTCCTCTTATGGGCGTCGTTGTATGCCCGCTCTGCAGCAGTACTCGGGTTCCCAAATGGTGTCATTAGCCATGGCTGGATGCCATACCCCTGATCAGCTGAAAGAAAAACACAGAATGGGATCATGTAGATGTAGCTGGCACTATTGAAAATACCTTTAATGGCAGTAGTTGTCTTGTGTTGTGTGTGACTCTTTTGTGTACTAATGTGACATCCTATACTTGTAGGCTATACCATCTGCATTGTGTTGTTTCCTTGGCTGAGCAAGTGTTTGTCTGCTAACCGTTTGTCAGCAGTATGTTTTGGGATTTTCAGTACAGTGTGCCCTCCCTAGCATTGTGACTTGTGAAACAGGTGTCCGTGTGTCTTCACTGAGGGTGAGATGATAGTTCCATGCACATTTAAATGTGGAAGTGTTGTTAACACGTTCATATCAAAGTACCCTGTACATCCCATACCTTGAAACTTATGCAATGTATTAATGTAAAGGTCATTGTGACACTTACAATTTGCAAGGTGACATTTTGGCAACCACACTCATTAATGTCTTCACATTAGGCTGTACAGTAAATTCCAATGTATGACAGGTTCAATGGTGAGTTAAGAAACATGGGTAGTGATGTCAGGACCTCAGTGTGTTCCTGTCTAGATGTTGCTGTTGTGGTGTATGTGTTGTGTGTCCTAGAGGGTTGCTGTGCAGTGTGTATATAAGTAGGTTTCTGTACTTACCAACATGTAGTCCATTGCCATACCGTCCATCCTGGAAGTGTTGGTTGATGGTGCTGTGACGGAAGATGAATGAGTCATGGACACTCCCAGGATATTTTGCCACGATATTGGTGATCAATCCCTGGTGATCGACTATGGCCTGCACGTTGATTGAATGTGTGTGCTTCCTGTTGCGGTAGAGGTGTTCTGTTGCAGCAGGTGGCACAAGGCGTACGTGTGTGCAGTCGATTGCACCAAGGACGTGTGGGAAGCCACTGATTGCGTAGAACCCCTGTTTAGTTTCCTGCTGCTTCTGCAGTGTGTTAGGGAAGCAGATGTGGAGGGGTGTCAGGCGAATGATGGCATCGGGTACTTTTGGCAGAAATGCGGAGAATGATGGTTGTGATATTCCGCCAACCAGGGCACCAGTTGTTTGAAATGAGCCACTTGCTAGCAGGTGAAGTACGGCAAGCAGCTTTGTTTCTGTTGGGATGGTGCGGGGTGTCACTAAAGTGGGGGCCAACTGCGGTTCAATGTGGCGCCAGTTCAACCAGTACCTCTGTATGATGTCGTGTTCCCTGAGGCCATGCAGGGTTGTTCTTGGGCGGAATATCCTCTCCTGCCTTCTGCGCTGCCTTTGGGGTCCCTGCTGGTGTTGTTGTAGCTGCTGTTGTTGCTGCTGGGCTCTGCGTCTAAGTGCACGCTGGATAAAAATCACCTCCATGTCTCCCTGTTGCTGCTCTGCTGTTCTGCTGCTCTGCTGTTTGTTCTGTGTGTTCTGATTAAATACAGGTGTGTTTGCCCCATTTTAACGCCTGCCCTGACCCAGACGTTAAATTTTGACGCACATCGGGCTGTGCGTAATTTTTTTGCTCCGCCTCCCGGCCGAGAGTCATTTTTGCCCGGAAGCATAAATACGACGCATGGCCGTTTGCGTCGTTTTTTGGACGGGAACGCCTACCCTGCATATCATTAACGCAGGGCGGGTTGCCGCATCCAAGAAATGACATACACGGCGGAATTTTGTCGTCCGCGGGCGTCAGAGTTTAAATATGGGGCAACGTTTGCGCTGATTGTGCGTCAAATTTTTTGACGCACAAACGGCGCAAACGGAGAATAAATATGCCCCTATATGTTTTGTTCCGTTTAGCTGCCTATTGGCTTTAACATGGAGTTAGCCATTACTTTCTGTATTCAGTTTAGCCGCCTATTGGCTTTGACATTGCATTAGCCATTACGGGCCAGATGTAGGTAGGCTTTTGCACCTCGCAAACGGCGAAAAACTCCGTTTGCGAGGTGCAAAAGCCCTCAAGCGATGCAGAAACACATTTTGCGAGTCGGAACCGACTCGCAAAATGTGTTTCCGACTCGCAAATAGGAAGGGGTGTTCCCTTCCTATTTGCGACTCGCACCGCGATTTAAGTTGATTTGTGACCGCGAAAGCGGTCGCAAATCAACTCGCAGTTACCATCCACTTGAAGTGGATGGTAACTCATTCGCAAAGGGGAAGGGGTCCCCACAGGACCCCTTCCCCTTTGTGAATGCTCACAAAATTATTTTTTCAGAGCAGGCAGTGGTCCTATGGACCACTGCCTACTCTGAAAAAAACCGAAACAAAAGGTTTCGGTATTTTTTTCTATTTGCAGCTCGTTTTCCTTTAAGGAAAACGGGCTGCAAAGAGAAAAAAAAAAACTGCTTTATTTAAAAGCAGTCACGGACATGGTGGTCTGCTGTCTCCAGCAGGCCACCATCCCCGTGAGTGCCTAGACTCGCTATGGGGTCGCAAACTGCGACCCACCTCATAAATATTTATGAGGTGGGTCTTTGCGACCCCATAGCGAGTCGCAGAAGGTGTCTGAAACACCTTTCTGCATCGCGAATTGCGAGTTGCAATTTGCGAGTCGCATTGACTCGCAAATTGCAACTTGCAATTTGTGTTCTACCTACATCTGGCCCTACATTCGGTATTCTGCCTATTGGCTTTGACATGCTGTATTCAGTTTAGTTGCCTTTTGGCTTTGACATGATATTGGACATTACATTTTGTATTCAGCTCAGCTGCCTATTGGCTTTGACATGACATTAGACATTACATTTGATATTTAGGTTAGCTGCCTATTGGCTTTACTGTGGAGTTAGACATTGCAGTTGAGACATTAGATGTCTGTGTTTGGTGTTTTCCTTTCTGCTCAGCCTTGGCAATAGGAGAAGTCTAGGAGATCTGGCCACTCTCCAAAGGCTTGCGTAGTTTTCCCGAGTCTGAGAGGAGGGGGCACGCTTTTGTAAGGATGACTCTGGGCTACAGTGAGTTAGATTCGAATCTGCTTGACTTCAGGCTGGAGCTAGACGTCAGTTGCCAGTCTCCCGTTTGGGTAGATAATCTCTTTCTCGCAGTTGACCGGAGTCATCAACTTGCAGACCCCAGAAAGATGAAGATGAATATTTAGGCCCTGCCGCCTTGCCCATACGGTGATGAATTTGACTTTTATGCTTTGCTTTGAATATATTATATATTTGCTGTGTACATTGCAACTGAGAAGTACTGTGATATATTTTGCTTTAATTGCTGCGACTATGTTGTGTGCTAGAAATCTAATAATTCGTCTCTCAAGAACTTGTGGGTGGGGAAGAATTAACAACAACAAAGGTCTTCTTTGAACTCAGAAGTGCATTCTAGAGAGGTTCTGTAAGCTCTGATAGGAGATATGTAGGAAGGCAGAACAGTCCCAGACCTCTGCCATCTTGGATGCAGAGGTGTGAGGGCACACTGGACTGCTTTGAGTGGCCAGTGCCAGGTGACGTCAGAGACCCCCTCTGATAGGCTCTTACCTTTCTTGGTAGCCAATCCTCCTTTCTTGGTAGCCAAACCTCCTTTTCTGGCTATTTAGGGTCTCTCCTCTGGGGTATTCTTTAGATAACGAATGCAAGAGCTCACCAGAGTTCCTCTGCACTTCCCTCTTCGACTTCTGCCAGGGAGCGACCGCTGACTGCTCCAGGACGCCTGCAAAACCGCAACAAAGTAGCAAGACGACTACCAGCAACATTGTAGCACCACATTACGACTGTTTCCTGGTGGTGCATGCTCTGGGGGCTGTCTGCCTTCACCCTGCACTGGAAGCCAAGAAGAAATCTCCCGTGGGTCGACGGAATCTTCCTCCTGCTAACGCAGGCACCAAAAGAGTGCATCACCGGTCCTCTGGGTCCCCTCTCATCCAGGCGAGCGAAGTCCCTAGAACACAGGAACTCTATCCAAGTGACTCCCACAGTCCAGTGATCCTTCAGTCCAAGTTTGGTGGATGTAAGTCCTTGCCTCCCCACACTAGACTGCAAACCTGTGTACTGCATGATTTGCAGCTGCTCCGGCTTCTGTGCACTTCTCCAAGGATTCCTTCGTGCACAGCCTAGACTGGGTCCCCAGCACTCCGTGCTGCAGTGCTCAACCCTCTGAGTTGGACTCCGACATCGTGGGACCCTCTTTTGTGACTCTGAGCCAGCTCCAGTTCACAAATCTTCTAAGTGCCTGCTCCTGTACTTTTGCGGGTGCTACCTGCTTCTGTGTGGGCTCTCTGAGTTGCTGAGCTCTGTCTCCTCCTCCAAGGGGCGACACCCTGGTCCTTCCTGGTCCCCAGAAGCACCCAAAAAGCTCTATCGCAACCCTTGCAGATTGCAAGGCTTGTTTGCGGTATTTCTGCGTGGGAACACTTCTGCAACATTCAGCACGCAGTGGGACATCTTCCATCCAAAGGAGACGTTCCTAGCTCTCTTCGTTGTTGCAGAATCCTAGGTTTCTTCCATCCGGAGGCAACCTTCTTGCACCTTCATCCGGGGTTTCCTGGGCTCCTGTCCCCACCGGACACTATCGTGACTCTTGGACTTGGTCCCCTTGCCTTGCAGGTCCTCCGGTCCAGGAATCCGTCCTCAGTGCTTTGCTGGTGTTTGTGGTTCTTGCATAATCCCCCATCACAACTACTGTGTGCTATTGTGGTAGTAGGTGTACTTTACTCCTACTTTTCAGGGTCTTGGGGTGGGGTACCTTGGACACCCTGACTGTTTTCTTACAGTCCCGGCAACCCTCTACAGCTCCCATAGGTCTGGGCTCCATTAGTGATTCACATTCCACTTTTGGAGTATATGGTTTGTGTTGCCCCTAGACCTATGGTCACCTATTGCATCCTATTGTAATTCTACACTGTTTGCATTATTTTTCTTACTATTACTTACCTGTTTTTGGTTTGTGTACATGTAACTTGTGTATATTACTTACCTTCTAACTGAGGGTACTCACTGAGATACTTGTGGCATATTGTCATAAAAATAAAGTACCTTTATTTTTAGTAACTCTGTGTTTTGTATTTTCTTATGATATATTATGCTATATGATATAAGTGGTATAGTAGGAGCTTTGCATGTCTCCTAGTTCAGCCTAAGCTTTGCCATAGCTACCTTCTATCAGCCTAAGCTGCTAGAAACACCTCTATTCTACTAATAAGGGATAACTGGACTTGGCACATGGTGTAAGTACCACAAGGTACCCACTATAAGCCAGGCCAGCCTCCTACACCATACCCATACCAGGGGCATCAAGATTTGGGACATACATAGGTATCCCAAAGAGAACCTCATATGGAGTGCGTCCCCCCAAGGACCATCTTGGCAGATTATTCAGTGCTCTCTGGACCCCATAGAGGTGATGTAACCAACTACGGCCTGAACCTAATACTCCAGCTGTTAAGGACTGCTTTAGATCACGATTCTGCCTCTCCATGACCAAATTTCCCTCGGGATGGTATGGTGAGGAGTAATGGATTTCAACACCCATCGTTCCCATGGTGACCCTGAATGCCTTAGAGGCAAATGCAGGGCCCTGGTCTGAATGGAATGCTGCAACCGCATATGTACCGATAAAGATCAGCAAGTCTTTTATAACAGTCCGGGAGTCAGCTGACAACTGTGGCCATACCCACAGGAATCTAGAACAAGAACCTACAGCAACTAAAGTGTATTTGTATGCACCATCAGGCTGTAAGGGACCACAATGGTCCAGGTACACACACTGTAGTGGCCTGTTGGACACTAAGAGGGATGTCTGAGGTGGGCATTTGATATTAGAGCCCTTGATCTGCTGGCAAATGTCACAGCAAAGGACATACTGCTTTGTTTGTCTGCATAGACCAGGCCACCAGAAGTGTTTCTGTAGGAGTGTTATTGTGGCCTGTATACCAGCATGTGCAGAAGCGACACCCTCATGCACTGCTTTAATTAGATCTAATCTCTGGTCTTCATTGGGGATGACTCGATCTCCAACCCAAGGAATTATTGTGTAAGCAACATTCTGCGCACTGATATGGCAAGTATAGTTTGTAGAGTATCCTTTCGGAAGGGGCTTGCCTGCAGCCAAAGCTTCTACGGCAGTCAATATTTCATTATCCAATCTCGTTTGTTAACGGGTCACTGCAGCCACAGAAGCCGTAGCTACTGCTGTCTTGGCTGCTTCATCAGCCAATGTATTACCGGTAACATGCACTCCTACACGTTGGTGTCCCAATGTATGCACTACATGGACACACAACAGCTTATCCTTAAGATCAGCTACCCTCCCCCAGAGTATTTTGTGTTTAATGGTGTTCCCTTAGAATCTTTAAACCCGTTCTGTTTCCAATGATTGATATAGTCATTGTATGACTGGACGCAGTAATAAGAGTCACAGACTATTAAAGTCAGGCTTCCTGGCTGGGTATGTTCGAGCGCTAGTATTAGAGCTTTAAGTTCAGCCAACTAGGCTGTGCAGTCCCCTAAGGTCTACGTGTAGGTATTGTGAGGGTGGAAGACTCCATCTTTCATCACTCCGCTCACGGCTGGGCAAGCTGCGGAGTATTGATGTTTAGTACCTACAGCCGGTTGTGCTGAACCATCAGTGTATATGACAGTATGGTATCTGTCCAGTGGCAAGATATTTAGAGGAGCGGGGTACTCTTGTTCGTACTGGAGAAACTCTTGTGTCTGAAGTTTTGGATCGAATATATAATCGACATCAGTGGCGGTCAGAGACGTTGCCCATTGAATCCAACATGGATGTAATGCTTTAGCGTTGGGAACGCTTGCTTTGGTGACAGCCTCTAAGGCCGGCACTGGGGAGACAACAATAATACCTTTTCCCTGGGCAAGTGGCCTCTCTTTTATGACGGCCATCCGATCTGCCGTCAGAATCTTTTCTGTAGGTGCAAAACACTGTTCAGCATTGGAGTATAAATGTGATTTATACGCTATTGGTCCCGTGTCACCCTCATTGAAGGTGACATGAGTAAAGCCAATGGCACCAGCAATTATTCTGATGACCAAATTTGTTTTATTGTCACGTGTGTGCAAGTGTTTAGCTTCTAACATGTCCTGTTGCATCTCCCTAAGGATGGTGTGTGTTGAATTGTCCAGTGTCTGCTAGAAAAATTGGGCTGAACTAAGTCATAAAGTGGCTTGATACGTTGTGCATAATCTGGAATGTATGTTCTGCAAAAATTAAAGAAACCTAGTAATGACTGGAGTTTCTTAAGTGTGTTAGGAGGTGTTATGCCATTAATTGTGTTTGACCAATGACTTTGTGTTTCAGCACTGCGCATATTAATTGTTCAATGTTCATCAGGAGCACATTACATTGTGTATTCAGTTTAGCTGCCAATTGGCTTTAACATGGCATTAGACATTACATTTGGTATTTAGGTTAGCTGCCTATTGGCTTTATCGTGGAGTTCGACATTGCAGTTGAGACATTGCAGATGAGATGTGTTTTTCCACATGGGTGACCAATCTGTATTTTTCGTATTGAATTCACACCAAACCCTAGCTGATAAGAGAGTGTAGATTTTGTGTTTACCTCTCAATCCAGCCTGGGATCGAGTGAAGTTTGGAAACTTGGCCACTCTCCAAACTTATTCGGTTCCCACACTGAGCCAGCATTTTTGCTTCTAACGGTGGCCCTGGGCAGCAGCAAGGGGAGATTCTCCAGGACTTTAGTCAGGAGCGGACATCAGCTGCCTGGCCTCCCGTTTGGGTAGAAAATCTCCTTCTCGCAGTTGAACAGGAGTCATCAACTGGCAGGCATGAGCAGGATGACGAGCAGTGATAGGCCCTACGGTGATGCAATTTTGACTTTTATTCTTTGCTTTGAAGTTTTGCTATAATATAATCACATGTATTTGCTGTGTACATTGCAACTGAGAAGTACTTTGATATATTTTGCTTTCATTGCTGTGACTACTTTTAAACGTGTGCTTCCAACCTACTAATCTCGTCTCTCAGGAACCTCGTGGTGAAGTAATAATAATAAATGTCTTCTTTAAACTAAGAAGTGCATTGCAGAGACGTTTTGTAAGCTCTGGCATAAGATAAGAGAAGGAAAGCAAAACAGGAGGGTGCAGTTGAGCACATTTTTCTAGAAAGTGCGGGCCAGGCTCTTTCCCTTGTTTGATAGCTTATCTCACAGGAATAATACGCTAATAAAGGCTATCTTGCTTTTCTTGAAATTGAATTGGTAACCGAGGTCTGCAAATCCCAAAATGATCCGATCGACCCTCGCAAGATGAACTTTGAGGAAGTCGTCTGTAAGATATATGTCATCCACATAAGATAACGCCTCGGAATCAATATCGTGTAATATTGATGTTACACGGGCTGAAAATAGCCCTGGACTATTTTTATAGCCTTGAGGTAAATGAGAAAAGCGTTTCTGAGAGCCAAATGAGAATGCACTCCGGTCCTGACTTTCATGTGCTAAATTCTGGCAGAAGAATCCATTAGAAATCTCTAATGTTGTTTTATATTTTTTACACACTATGGCCCTCATTCTGACCTTGGCGGGCGGCGGAGGCCGCCCGCCAAAGTCCCGCCGTCAGGTTACCGTTCCGCGGTCGAAAGACCGCGGCGGTAATTCTGACTTTCCCGCTGGGCTGGCGGGCGGTCGCCTTCAGGCCGCCCGCCAGCCCAGCGGGAAAGAGGCTTCCACGATGAAGCCGGCTCGGAATCGAGCCGGCGGAGTGGAAGCTGTGCGACGGGTGCAGTTGCACCCGTCGCGTATTTCACTGTCTGCGCAGCAGACAGTGAAATACATTTAGGGGCCCTCTTACGGGGGCCCCTGCAATGCCCATGCCAGTGGCATGGGCACTGCAGGGGCCCCCAGGGGCCCCGCGACCCCCCCTACCGCCATCCGGTTCCCGGCGGTCGGACCGCCGGGATCTGGATGGCGGTAGGGGGGGTCGCAATCCCCTCGGCGGCGCAGCAAGCTGCGCCGCCTTGGAGCATTCAATGGGGCGGCGGTACACTGGCGGGAGACCGCCAGTGTTGCCGGTCCGACCGCGGCTTTACCGCCGCGGTCGGAATCCCCATTGGAGCACCGCCGGCCTGTCGGCGGTGCTCCCGCGGTCCTCCGCCCTGGCGGTCTTTGACCGCCAGGGTCAGAATGACCGCCTATATTGTTTATTAGTGCCGTGCTGTGTGACTTTTGTATAGCATATGTACGTGTATGACTATTTAAGTGTCTATAATCAATAACTATTCTATATGAATGGTCCGGCTTTGCAACAGGAAATAACGGATTATTCATTGCAGATGTACAGGGCTCAATCACTCCCTGGTACTCAAGTTGGGCGAGGATCTCCCTCACCGGAGCTTTTGCTTCATGTTTAACAGGATATTGTGGCTGCGGTTGGGGTGTAGTCCTAACGGGAATAACATGACAAGGAGACTCCTTGTCCCAACCTACATGATTGCGATATAACGCAGGTGCCTGCGCTAAAGCCCATTCAGAAGCATAGGCTTCTTTGTCTGCTTCCGGAACCAGATCAGAGAAAGAAGGCAAAGTGACATCTTCCCTATGCGGGAGCTTGTGGACGTGCTCAGGTGGCCAGTCTCTTTCAGCCAATAGGATATCACTAGTAAGTTCATCCCAAAATATCACATTAATAGTGCATTCCACGTCTCCCTCTATCTGAATTTTTAAATCATAAACCCTATCAGGGGGAAGAACGCGACCGTCCGCTGTTTCAACTGCGATGAAATCGGTAGTTGCTGTTGCATCCAGATGATCTTTTAGACTCTGGCGACTTATCGTGACCTCTGCTGCGCTGTCTAACAGAGTCACTGCCCACGTCTTGTTCCTCAACAGTGTTCTCAAGTATACTGGGATTTTTAGCTGAGTGCTGCCTCCTTTTTCTTTTTAAACTGTGGCTTTTGCTGAGGAGTCTTTTCTTCTTTTTTAATGGTAGACTGCGGCGAGTCTTTCTTTTCTTTCACATACTCAGGACGTCGATCTTGATGGCTCCCTCTCTCGCTACGTCTATCCGGTGCGTCCTGAAAGGAACGAGAGGGACGTGAATCAGTATATCTGTCTGGAGTTCTCCCTATTTCTGAGATTATGGGGTCATTCCAACCCTGGCGGTCGGTGTTAAAGCGGCGGCCAACCCGCCAACAGGCAGGCGGTCAAAAAAATGGAATTCTGACCCTGGCGGAAACCGCCAACACAGACTGCCACTTTAACACTCCGACCGCCACGGCGGGACAAACAAACAGCGCGGCGGTCACCGCCAACAGATAGGCGGGAGACAATGTACCGCCCACCCTATCACAACTCACCAATCCGCCACCTTTTCCGGTGCGGGAGCCCCGCCGATAAAAACACGGCGGAAACAGACTACGAATGGGAAAACGCTCACCTCTACACACTCCACGAGGAATCTGGACAGCATGGAACCAGAACTACACATCCTACCAGCTATTGTCTACCTGCTCCTCTACCAGGAGCACGAACGCCGGCGCAGAAGACAACGGTGAGTACTGCACCTACGACACAGGGGAGGGGGGAGGAGAAAAGATTACGGGCACACACATACGCGACACACCCACCCTCACCCACAACTACCTACACATCAATGCAGAGCAACAACTCAGAGTGACACCCCCCTAACCCCCCGGAAGAATGCAAAGACAAAATAAAATGATCATGAAATTCAAATATATTGTAAGGCTAAGTAAAAAAAAAATTCCAACTTCTATAACTATATACACAGATTTAAATTGTCCTGTCCAAATGGGGTTCCAGTCATTGTACGTGGGCCAATGGGCCTCAACACATGGGCAAAGCCCACACAGGAGACCCGAATCCATTGGAGAGAACACTGAAGGGGCATCAAATAGAAAAACTACAGGCACCTCAGGGGGAAGGGAAGGGGAGGCACCTCAGCCACATGAGTCCACGACGGCAGATCCACGAGGGGCCTCCATGCCCACTGTCCCATCCTGGGGAGTGCAAAGCCACAGTCTCACAAGTCTCTACAGTGGGTGGCTTGCCCACTGTTACATCCTGGGGAGTGCAAAGTCACAGTCTCACAAGTGGATTACAGACTCCACTGGTTCTGGAGGAGGCATGGTGCCCAGAGTGCTTCGTGCAGCCCTGCCCGACACAGATGCGGGCCTGCCCCTTCTGCCAATGGGCCAGCGGTGCTTGAGACGGCGGTGCCCAGCGGAGCAGTGCTTGAGTTGAAGGGCCCAGCGGAGCGGTGCAGAGACGGCGGTGCCCAGCGGAGCGGTGCTTGAGTTGAAGGGCCCAGCGGAGCGGTGCAGAGACGGCGGTGCCCAGCGGAGCGGTGCTTGAGATGAAGGGCCCAGCGGAGCGGTGCAGAGACGGCGGTGCCCAGCGGAGCGGTGCTTGAGATGAAGGGCCCAGCGGAGCGGTGCTTGAGATGAAGGGCCCAGCAGAGCGGTGCATAGATGAAGGGCCCAGCGGAGCGGTGCAGAGACGGCGGTGCCCAGCGGAGCAGTGCTTGAGATGAAGGGCCCAGAGGAACGGTGCTTGAGATGAAGGGCCCAGCGGAGCGGTGCAGAGATGAAGGGCCCAGCGGAGCGGTGCTTGAGATGAAGCGCCCAGCGGAGCGGTGCTTGAGATGAAGGGCCCAGCGGTGCAGAGATGAAGGGCCCAGCGGACCGGTGCTTGAGATGAAGGGCCCAGCGGAGCGGTGCTTGAGATGAAGGGCCCAGCGGAGCGGTGCTTGAGATGAAGGGCCCAGCGGAGCGGTGCTTGAGATGAAGGGCCCTGTTCAGCGGTTCTTGAGACGGCAGTGCCCTGTTCAGCGGTGCTTGTCTTGAAGGGCCTTGTTCAGCGGTTCTTGAGACGGCGGTGCCCTGTTCAGCGGTGCTTGTCTTGAAGGGCCCTGTTCAGCGGTTCTTGAGACGGCGGTGCCCTGTTCAGCGGTGCCTGTCTTGAAGGGCCCTGTTCAGCGGTGCTTGTCTTGAAGGGCCCTGTTCAGCGGTGCTTGTCTTGAAGGGCCCTGTTCAGCGGTGCCTGTCTTGAAGGGCCCTGTTCAGCGGTTCTTGAGACGGCGGTGCCCTGTTCAGCGGTGCCTGTCTTGAAGGGCCCTGTTCAGCGGTTCTTGAGACGGCGGTGCCCTGTTCAGCGGTGCCTGTCTTGAAGGGCCCTGTTCAGCGGTTCTTGAGACGGCGGTGCCCTGTTCAGCGGTGCTTGTCTTGAAGGGCCCTGTTCAGCGGTGCTTCTCTTGAAGGGCCCTGTTCAGCGGTTCTTGAGACGGCGGTGCCCTGTTCAGCTGTGCTTGTCTTGAAGGGCCCTGTTCAGCGGTGCTTGTCTTGAAGGGCCCTGTTCAGCGGTGCCTGTCTTGAAGGGCCCTGTTCAGCGGTTCTTGAGACGGCGGTGCCCTGTTCAGCGGTGCTTGTCTTGAAGGGCCCTGTTCAGCGGTGCTTGTCTTGAAGTGCCCTGTTCAGCGGTTCTTGACATGTGTCTCCAGGGCACCATATCCGGCCAATATATGGAGTTCACTCGCCATCCGACTTCTCGCTTGCGGGGCCCTCCTGTGCTGGAGTCCCGGGCCCGTGGGTGTCCTCCTTCACACCCGGAATGGGGCTGGTGGGGCCCTCCTGGGCAGCTCGCCTGCTGCCGGACTTGTCGGCCGTGCTGCCCTTGCCATCCTTCCGTGATTCTCTGTGGCCCTTGCCTCCCTTTGTAGATGTGCCAGGTGGCACCCCACTTCCTGACGGTGCCAGGGTAGTGCCTTTGGAGGCTGCCGTCTCTGCCCTCTTGCGCCGGGCCTTGCCTTTCTTGGTTTTCTTCCCAGGGGGTGGGCTGGCTGTCCCTTTACTGCTGGCCGATGTAGCTGCCCTTGAAGGTGGTGGACTCCAATATCCTTGTACTATGGTCATTGTAGGTCCAGGGGTTGTGGTGGCTGAGGTGCTGATTGGACTCTTACGAGACGGAGGGGGTGGGTCAGGTGATAGAAAGAGGTTAATTTTTGACAGGAAAAACTTTTTAGGAGCAGTGGGAAGGGTAGGTGCAGTGGGTATGGGAGTGGAGGAAGAGGATGTGGATGTAGGAGAGTCAAGTGTGGTGTCTTTGGGTGCAGGTGCTTGTGATGGAGGCTGTCGTGAGGTGGGTGGCTGTTGGGTGGGTGGCTGCCTGCGTTTGTGTGGTTTGGAAGAGGGGGTGACAGACACACTGGGAGAGGACACAGGGGACGTGTAAATGGCAGTGGGGGTGGTGACTGCACGTGTGCGGAGTGTTCTGGTGGGTGTGCTGGTGATGGACGTAGTGGCTGATGATGTTGTGCATGCAAGTGTGAGTGGAGACGTCACAGGGAGGGAGGAGGGAGACGAGGAGGAGGGGGACACAGAGGAGGCAGTGGCTGTTGGTATGTCTGCATGTGGCTGTTGCTTGTGTGAATGCTTGTGTGATGTGTGGTGCTTATTTCTGGATGAGCTGCCCTTGGGTGTTGAGGTGTGTGCAGGCTGGTCTGTAGGTGTGTCTGGGATAGGCAGAGGAACAGGGGAGTAGGACTGGGTGGAGGAAGTTGGAGGAGGGAGGCAGGAGACAGGGACAATGGCTGCCGTCAGTGCTGAGGCCAGAGCGTTGAACGATCGCTGATGGGCAGCCTGACCCGAATGAATGCCCTCCAGGTATGCATTGCTCCGGTGCACCTCCCTTTCTACCCCCTGGATGGCATTCAAAAGGGTAGACTGCCCAACAATGAGCGTCCTGAGGAGGTCAATGACCTCCTCACTGAGGGCAGCAGGGGTAACTGGGGCAGGGCCTGAGGTGCCTGGGGCGAAGGAGATGCCCGCCTTCATGTGCGAGCGGGCACGGGGCGAACGCTGAGGGGCTGCTTGGAGGGCGGAGCTGGTGCGCTGGGTGGCGGCTGTACCTGTTGTTGCGGTGGGCACGGATGTTGCCGCCACCACAAGGGAGCTCCCTTCCGAGGACGTGTCTGTGTCGCTGATGTCTCCACGTGTCCCCGTTGTGGAGCTCTCCTCGCCCTCCGTCTCACTGGTGAACTCCGAGTCGGTTGCATGGCCCTCCAGGGCCATGTGAGATGCAGCTCCCTCGTGCTCCGATGCCACTTCTCCTCCGCCTGATGATGCTAATGCACACATGAACAGGAAGAGCAGCAAAAAAGGGGGGGGGAAATAAAGACATGTTGAGTGCATGCATTGGCAACACAGTTGGCGGAGAGGACAGACACAGAAGCCCCCTGCACTACGCTGCGCACTTGGGGTACACTACTCAATCATTGGGACTTGGCCTACAAGCCTATGGACGACAACTGCACACGTAGGTGACACAGGGCCATGGATAGCTGTACTTGGCACCCTACAGAGGTGCGGGGCGGGGGCACAGGGCCATGCCTTACGGAGGGGCCTAGCCTACAGAAATCGCCCTGGCCTAGGGATACCCACAGCCCTCCTCCCCCACCCAGACACCTCCACTGCGCGCTAAGATAGCAGAATGTGCTGGTACTCACCCCCTTGTGTCTGCTGTGATGTCCTCACGCGCCCATCCAAATCTGGGTGGGCCACCGCCAGGATCCAAGACATCAGGGGGGTCAATTGACGAGTGGCACCCCTCCTACGTTGGGAGGCCATCCCCAGCAGAGCCTCCGCGGTCTTCCTGCTCCCGCGGCGGATGTCCTCCCACCTCTTGCGGCAGTGGGTGCCCCGTCTGTTGTGGACCCCCAGGGTCCGGACGTCCTTGGCGATGGCACGCCAAATGTCGATTTTCTGATGGGCGCTGACCTATGTGACATGTACAGGGGGAGAAATAACATTATTATAATTTTCTGCATGCTCGATGTGAGTGGCCCCCCATCCCCACCCTTGCCATGTGGCACATGCTCTCATCCGTCGTTTGATACATGCCTCAATCGCTCCCCTCCCCACCATCTTTCATCCACCCGACTCAACACAGGCATTGCCCCCAAAGCATGCTCCCAGTGTACTTACCTGTTGGTCTGGAGGACCGTAGAGTAGCGCATACTGGGGAAGGACCCCATCCACGAGTTTCTACAATTCTTCAGAAGTGAAGGCAGGGGCCCTTTCCCCAGTCACAGCAGCCATTGTATCTTCCAGACCGAGGTCACAGCAGCACTTGCAGTATAGGTCCTCTCCTGTGGATGATCAGGTCTCGATTGATTAAGCAGATAGAAAATGGCGGTCACGTCCGCGGCGGTGCGTCCCGCGACCGCCGGCGCACTTCGTCATTGGCTCCTGAAACGCATAGGGTTCAATGTTAACCAATGCGGCTTTGCGCCACGGTCTTCGACCGCCTACCGCCACGGTGTGCCACGCCAGCGCATTGACCTCACATCCCATTGTCGCACTTCACAGGTCAGGCAGCCGCCATTTCAAGGGCCCACATGGCTTAATTTCTACTGCGTCACACATGCCTAGGCCTTGCATCGACACTCATACAAGCCATTCAATGCATAGAGAATCGTGTACTGTGCAAGCTGTGGTTACATACCTGTGGGTTGATTGACTCTGTGCTTGCTGTTGTCCTTCCTAGGCACCGTCCGCTGGGACTTGCGAGGAGATGGAGGAATGTTCCCGTGTACAGACCGCTGGTGGACCTGTCGACAATGGAGGAACGACATGTCATTCTGACATACAGGCTTGACCGAGCCACTATACAGGAACTGTGTGCCCAGCTGGAGGCAGACCTGATGTCACCCATCCGCCAACCCACAGGGATCCCCCCTCTAGTGCAGGTGCTGTCAGTACTCCATTTTTTGCCAAGTGGGTAATTTCAAACAACAGTGGCCATTTCATCAGGGATGTCTCAGCCTATGTTTTCCAAGGTGTTGTCCAGAGTGTTGTCTGCCCTGCTCAAACACATGCGGAGATACATCGTTTTCCCTGAGGTGGGGGATTTGCCTACAGTGAAGGGTGATTTCTATGCCCTTGGATATATTCCCAACATCATTGGTGCCATTGATGGGACACATGTGGCTTTGGTACCCCCCAGTGAAAGTGAACAGGTGTACAGGAACAGAAAAAGTTATCATTCCATGAATGTCCAGGTGGTCTGTTTGGCTGACCAGTACATCTCCCATGTAAATGCCAAGTTCCCTGGGTCAGTGCATGACGCGTACATCATGCGAAATAACAGCATCCCTTATGTGATGGAACAACTACAGAGACACCGTGTGTGGCTAATTGGTGACTCAGGCTACCCCAACCTGTTGTGGTTACTGACCCCAGTGAGGAATCCCAGGACAAGGGAAGAGGAAAGCTACAATGAGGCCCATGGGCGAACTAGGAGGATTATAGAAAGAACCTTCGGCCTCCTGAAGGCCAGGTTTAGGTGCCTGCATTTGACAGGTGGATCCCTAATGTACTCACCAAAGAAGGTGTGCCAGATCATCGTGGCCTGCTGTATGCTTCACAACCTGGCTTTGCGACGCCAGGTGCCTTTTCTGCAGGAGGATGGTCCAGATGGTGGTGTTGTAGCAACTGTGGAGCCTGCGGAGAGTGAAGAGGAGGAAGACGAAGAGGACGACACAGACAACAGGGACACAGTGATACAGCAGTATTTTCAATAACACACAGGTAAGAATCAACACCGGCATTTTACATTTACTTACAGTCTCCTGCCTCTCTACTGTCTGTCCTTTTCACCCAGTGTATGCTAACAGAGTTGTGACTTTCCCTTCCAATTTCAGAGATGTGGGCCCCACTGCGTGACCTCTGCTTTGTTTGCCCATGGACTACAGCTGTGGGACAGTGGTATGTTGTCATCACAATGTAACTGGTCATTTTGGCACGTTTATGTCTAATACATATTTTCAAAAATACAGGCAGACTCCAGATTATTTGTGTGCAATAAGTGTGTTTATTAAAGTGCTCAATTTTGGGACATGGTTGAAAATCGGTGATGGGTGATGGTGGAGGAATGTCCATGGCAGAGTGCAGATTCTCAGTCTCACAGGTGCATTGTCCATATGCCTGTGGAAGGTGGAGCAGGGGCAGTTTAAGGTTGGACAGGGTGACAATGTGGGACAGTGGGATGACATAAGGGGGTATCCTTTCCTGGCGGGGGTCTTGGCATCCTACTCTGTCTTCTTCCTAGATCTCAGGACCCGCTTGTGGGGTGGTTCTTCTTCTGCAGGAGGTGGGGTTCTGGTGGCCGGTTGTTCCTGTGTCGGGGCCTCCTGTCCACTAGCGCTGGCGGAGGTGGGAGCCTGTTCCTGGTCCATGCTAGTGACATGGGCCCTTTGTGGTGCCACATGGTCCCGCAATGTGGTGACAATCTGGTTGAGAGCCACAACGATGGTGCCCATTGCGGAAATAATGTTTCTCAGTTCTTCCCTGAACCCCATAAACTGTTCCTCCTGCAGTACCTGGATCTCCTGGAACCTGGCCAGGACCGTCGCCATCGTCTCCTGGGAGTGGTGGTATACTCCCATGATGGAGGTGAGGGCCTCGTGGAGAGTGGGTTCCCTTGGCCTGTCCGCCCCCTGTCGCACAGCAGCCCTCCCAGTTCCCCTGTTTCCCTGGGCCTCTGTCCCCTGGACCGTGTGCCCACTACCACTGCCCCCAGGTCCCTGTTGTTGTTGGGGTGGTGGGTTAACCTGGGTGCCCTGTAGTGGTGGACACACCGCTGATTGACGTGTCCTGGAGACAGAGGCAGGGGCCCGCTGGGTAGGTGCTATGCTGGTGTTCCCAGAGGGGGGTAGGTCTGCTGTAGCCTGTGGCTGTCTGAGGGGAACCGACTGTCCCGAGGTCCCCGATGGGCCGGGCTGGTCATCTGGGTCCAGGGAGACAGAGCTGCTGTCATCACTGGGAGCCTCTTCTGGGGGTGGGATGGACATTTCTGGACCCTCCTGGGCGGTGTGGTGGCGTTCCGGTCCTTCAGGGGTATAAGAGTATGGTTATTGCTTCTGTGTGTGCCATAGCGTGCAATGGGTGGGTGCCCGTGTACCCCAGTGCTGGCATTCCTTTGTGGGGGCTGTTGTGACGGCGGTTTGTGGGGGAGATGGGTATGTGCAGTGGGCATGCTTAGGTGATGGCTGTCGATGGTTTGTGGTGGCATGCAGGGTTTGGTGTTGGGATGGGTGGGTTGTGATGGTGAGACATTAGCAATGAGGATGTGTGATGGTGGTGGGGGGGAGGGTGGGGTATGAGTTGGCATGCTGGTGGGGTGGGGGGGATGAAGTAGTGAAGATGAGACTTACCAGAGTCCATTCCTCCGCCTACTCCTGCGAGGCCCTCAGGATGCAGGATGTTCAAGACCTATTCCTCCCATGTTGTAAATTCTGGGGGTTGAGGTGGGGGGTCCGCCGCCAGTCCGCTGCACCGCGATGTTGTGCCTGGATACCATGGAACGCACATTCCCCCGTAGGTTGTTCCACCGCTTCCTGATGTCGTCCCGATTTCGTGGATGCTGTCCCACAGCGTTGACCCTGTCCACTATTCTTTGCCATAGCTCCATCTTCCTGGCAATGGTGGTGTGCTGCACCTGTGTCCCGAAGAGCTGGGGCTCTACCCGAACTATTTCCTCCACCATGACCCTGAGTTCTGCGTCTGAGAACCTGGGGTGTCTTTGGGGTGCCATGGGGTGGTGTGGATCAGGTGTGGGGTGGTGTTTGCGGTGATGAGTGTGGTGAGTGTAGTGGTGTGTGGTGTTTTGTGCGTGGTTGTTGTGTGGGTGATGGTGTAGTGTGCCTCTGTGTGATGGTGTTCTCTATTCTGTGCTGTCTCTCTCTGTGCTTTGTCTCTGATTTGTGGTCGTAGGGCTTTGTGGGTGATGTGGGTGTGTGTTTTATAGTTAATTGGGTGTGTGGGAGTGTTGTGTGTATGTGTCTCAGGTGTGTGTATTTCAAATTGTCCAATGTGGCTGTGTTTTTGAGCTGTATGTGTATTTTGAGCGCGGCGGTGTGTACCGCCAATGGAATACCGCGGTTGAAAGACCGCCGCGTGGATTCGTGGGTCGTAATGGCATGGGTGTATTTCTGTTGGCGTGACGGTGGAGGTTTGGTCTTCGCCAGTTTAACCCTGGCCGTTGGTGTGGCGGACTTTTGTGGATGAAGGGGTTTTGGCGGTTTGCCTCTTGAGGGTCAGAATGACTGTGGCGGTTTACCGCGACCGCAGCGGTGTTGTGGCGGCCTTCTGACCGGCGGTAAGCGCCTTTTACCGCTGAGGTCAGAATGACCCCCTATATCTCCTTTCAGAGTTCTCTGGGTGTGGAGAATCAGCTCTCTTATTTCTTCTTTCTTTTAAATCTTTTTGTTTGTCCCAGCGCTTCTTAGAGCCCTCTTGTGTCTGCTTTGTAACCTCCTTATGGGCAGTACCTTGTAACTCCAATTTCTTTGGTTTGGCTCCCAAACTATCCCGTCCTATACTAGTGTAGGTATCGGAAATAATTTTTGGTAGCTGTCTCTGTTGTTCCTCGTGTGGAGTTTCCCAGAGACGCTGGTGTATTGCCAGTGCTACCGCTTCCCCTTTAATGTTACTGAGTATTATTGAGGATACAGCATCAAATCTACGCATTAATTTCATCCCCAAATCCATGGCTGGTGCAGCCCTGTGCTCATTTTGTATTTGCTTTAACACTTCCGGTAAATTGGAAAGTGCTGGGGTACCATGTGTGGTAGTATATATAGAAGCGTAAACTGTACCCCAAATGGCACAGTCATCCACCGAGGGACCATCCCAACAGGCAAGCACATAGTGAGCAGTCTATGTTTTCCCTGTTCCGTGGGCACTTTACTCATAATAGTATGGACAGTTTGTGGATTAATCCCAGTAGCCAATTGATAACCACCAACTACTGGCGGTGCTGGACGCACTGGTGTTGTGTTCAATGTTCGCATTACGAACTGAACTAATTGTCTATATAATGTCACCAATTCATTATATAAATCTCGCAGATCTGCTATTTGCATATTCTGTATGCCTGGGTGAGGTGTGTAGGTGGCAAACATAGGGCATGTTGGTCCGTCAGTAGTTAATGGACCTAACCTCAATCTTTGTAGTACATGTGGTAGGACGCCTTCGAACCAGTTCTGATGCTCTTGGTATGTGAGCGATATTTCATGATACTGGTATGCTCGGTACCGTAAAGGCACGTTCGCAATTTCATATGTGTGGAAAGTATGTGTTCTTTGGTCTATCTCAGGAAAGGTGACCCAACAGTAAAATGTTTCTGTTTGGTATGCTTCATTAGCTTCTACTATAAGAGTAACATCCCTGCCCTCATCTGTAAGGCCATGCATTAATAAATCTTCTGTTAGTGCTTGGCTAGCATTTTCAAGAATGTCAGTGACGTGCTATCACCTCATATCCCGCTCTGTGGTGTACCGAGTTCCGCAGAGCGCCTCAGTGATGTGCTATCACCTCATACCTCGCTCTGTGGTGTACCCCGAGTTCCGCAGAGCGCCTCAGTGATGTGGTATCACCTCATACCCTGCTCTGTGGTGTACCCCGAGTTCCGCAGAGCGCCTCAGTGACATGTTATCACCTCATACCCCGCTGTGTGTGTACCCCGAGTTCTGCAGAGCGCCTCAGTGACGTGCTATCACCTCATACCCCGCTCCGTGGTGTACCCCAAGTTCCGCAGAGCACCTCAGTGATATGCTATCACCTCATACCCCGCTGTGTGTGTATCCCGAGTCCCGCAGAGCGCCTCAGTGACATGCTATCACCTCATACCCTGCTCTGTGCTGTACCCCGAGTTCCGTAGAGCGCCTCAGTGACGTGCTAGCACCTCATACCCGCTCTGTGTGTACCCTGAGTTCCGCAGAGTGCCTCAGTGATGTGGTATCACCTCATACCACGCTCTGTGCTGTGCCCCGAGTTCCGCAGAGCACCTCAGTGACGTGCTATCACCTCATACGCTGCTCTGTGTGTACCCCGAATTCCGCAGAGCGACTCAGTGACGTGCTATCACCTCATACCCCGCTCTGTGCTGTACTGCGAGTTCCGCAGAGCGCCTCAGTGACGTGCTATCACTTCATACCACGCTCTGTGGTAGGCCACATCTGAGCCAGGCTCCAGCAGCCTGGGCGGGGTTGGTGCAGCACGTGCAGCTCTCGTCTCGCGCCCGAGGGTTGCACGAGGCAGGAGAGGCGGCCACAGACCGGAAGGAACACTCAGCGCGGGGAAGTAACATCCGGGCAGGCGCACACGAGAGCGCAAGAGGGAAAGGGAATAACACGCAGATCAAGAAGGAAGGGACAAGAAGCACAGAGGGGAGAGGGGACCAAGCGACAACGCAAACAAGCAAAGGGTGCGAAAGAGCAAACATGAAGGAGGAATAGAAAATAAATAACGAGGGGTGGAAATAGGAAAACGAAGGGGCAACGAAAAATAATAAAGATGAAAGGAGAGGAAGATGGAAAAATATAGTGAAATGGGCAAGAAATGTACAACGGAAGGAAAGAAGAGACAATTGAGGAAAGAAAACAAGAAAAGATGGAAAAAAGGCGCAACATGAGCCTGGGCGAATAAAGGGAGCGAAGGATGAAGGGGGGAGAAAGGGGAGATGGACTCAGAGAACAGACGAAGGAGAGAATGACACAGACGTAATAACAAAGAAAAGATGGAGAGAAGGAGCAGCATGGGCCTGGGAGAATAAAGGGAGCGGAGGATGGAGAGGGGAGAAAGGAGAGATGGACTCAGAGAAGAACAGACGAAGGAAAGAATGACACAGAGGTAAAAACAAAGAAAAGATGGAAAGAAGGAGCAGCATGGGCCTGGGAGAATAAAGGGAGCGAAGGATGGAGGGGGGAAAGGAGAGATGGACTCAGAGAAGAACAGACGAAGGTGAGAATGACACAGACGTAAAAACAAAGAAAAGATGGAGAGAAGGAGTAGCATGGACCTGGGAGGATAAAGGGAGCGAAGGATGGAGAGGGGTGAAAGGAGAGATGGACTCAGAGAAGAACAGACGAAGGAGAGAATGACACAGACGTAAAAACAAAGAAAAGATGGAGAGAAGGAGCAGCATGGGCCTGGGAGAATAAAGGGGGCGAAGGATGGAGAGGAGGGAAAGGAGAGATGGACTGAGAGAAGAACAGACGAAGGAGAGAATGACACAGACGTAAAAACAAAGAAAAGATGGAGAGAAGGAGCAGCATGGGCCTGGGAGAATAAAGGGAGCGAAGGATGGGGAGGAGGGAAAGGAGAGATGGATTCAGAGAAGAACAGAAGAAGGTGAGAATGACACATACGTAAAAACGAAGGAAAGATGGAGCGAAGGAGCAGCATGGGCCTGGGAGAATAAAGGGAGCGAAGGATGGAGAAGAGGGAAAGGAGAGATGGACTCAGAGAAAAACAGACGGAGGCGAGAATGACACAGACGTAAAAACAAAGAAAAGATGGAGAGAAGGAGGAGCATGGGCCTGGGAGAATAAAGGGGGCGAAGGATGGAGAGGAGGGAAAGGAGAGATGGACTCAGAGAAGAACAGACGAAGGAGAGAATGACACAGATGTAAAAACAAAGAAAAGATGGAGAGAAGGAGCAGCATGGGCCTGGGAGAATAAAGGGAGCGAAGGATGGAGAGGAGGGAAAGGAGAGATGGACTCAGAGAAGAACAGACGAAGAGAATGACACAGACGAAAAAACAAAGAAAAGATGGAGCGAAGGAGCAGCATGGGCCTGGGAGAATAAAGGGGGCGAAGGATGGAGAGGAGGGAAAGGAGAGATGGACTCAGAGAAGAACAGACGAAGGAGAGAATGACACAGACGTAAAAACAAAGAAAAGATGGAGAGAAGGAGCAGCATGTGCCTGGGAGAATAAAGGGAGCGAAGGATGGAGAGGAGGGAAAGGAGAGATGGACTCAGAGAACAACAGACGAAGGTGAGAATGACACATACGTAAAAACAAAGGAAAGATGGAGTGAAGGAGCAGCATGGGCCTGGGAGAATAAAGGGAGCGAAGGATGGAGAGGAGGGAAAGGAGAGATGGACTCAGAGAAGAACAGACGAACAGAATGACACAGACGTAAAAACAAAGAAAAGATGGAGAGAAGGAGCAGCATGGGCCTGGGAGAATAAAGGGAGTGAAGGATGGAGAGGAGGGAAAGGAGAGATGGACTCAGAGAAGAACAGACGAAGGAGAGAATGACACATATGTAAAAAGCAAGGAAAGATGGAGCGAAGGAGCAGCATGGGCCTGGGAGAATAAAGGGGCGAAGGATGGAGAGGGGGGAAAGGAGAGATGGACTCAGAGAAGAACAGACAAAGGAGAGAATGACAGAGACGTAAAAACAAAGAAAAGATGGAGAGAAGGAGCAGCCTGGGAGAATAAAGGGGGCGAAGGATGGAGAGGGGAGAGAGGAGAGATGGACTCAGAGAAGATCAGACGAAGGAGAGAATGATATAGATGTAAAAACAAAGAAAAGATGGAGTGAAGGAGCAGCATGGGCCTAGGAGAATAAAGGGGTCGAAGGATGGAGGGGGAGAAAGGAGAGATGGACTCAGAGAAGAACAGACGAAGGAGAGAATGACACAGACGTAAAAACAAAGAAAAGATGGAGAGAAGGAGCAGCATGGGCCTGGGAGAATAAAGGGGGCGAAGGATGGAGTGGGGGAAAGGGGAGATGGACTCAGAGAAGAACAGACGAAGGAGAGAACGGCACAGACGTAAAAAGAAAGAAAAGATGGAGCGAAGGAGCAGCATGGGCCTGGGAGAATGAAGGGGTCGAACGATGGAGGGGGGGGAAAGGAGAGATGGACTCAGAGAAGATCAGACAGAGGAGAGAATGACACAGACGTAAAAACAAAGGAAAGATGGAGCGAAGGAGCAGCATGGGCCTGGGAGAATAAATAGAGCGAAGGATGGAGCGGGGGAAGGGAGAGATGGACTCAGAGAAGATCAGACGAAGGAGGGAATGATATGGATGTAAAAACAAACAAAAGATGGAGCGAAGGAGCAGCATGGGCCTGGAGAATAAAGGGAGCGAAGGATGGAGGGGGGAAGGGAGAGATGGACTCCAAGAAGAACAGACGGAGAGAATGACACAGATGTAAAAACAAATAAAAGATGTAGAGAAGGAGCAGCATGGGCCTGGGAGAATAAAGGGGGCGAAGGATGGAGGGGGGGAAAGGAGAGATGGACTCCAAGAAGAACAGACAAAGGAGAGAATGACACAGATGTAAAAACAAAGGAAAGATGGAGAGAAGGAGCAGCATGGGCCTGGGAGAATAAAGGGGGCGAAGGATGGAGGGGGGAAAGGAGAGATGGACTCAGAGAACAGACGAAGGAGAGAATGACACAGGTGTAAAAACAAAGGAAAGATGGAGAGAAGGAGCAGCATAGGCCTGGGAGAATAAATGGAGCGAAGGATGGAGAGGAGGGAAAGGAGAGATGGACTCAGAGAAGAACAGACGAAGGAGAGAATGATATAGATGTAAAAACAAAGAAAAGATGGAGAGAAGGAGCAGCATGGGCCTGGAGAATAAAGGGAGCGAAGGATGGAGAGGGGGGAAAGGAGAGATGGGCTCAGAGAAGAACAGACAGAGGAGAGAATGACACAGATGTAAAAACAAAGAAAAGATGGAGAGAAGGAGCAGCATGGGCCTGGAGAATAAAGGGAGCGAAGGATGGAGAGGGGGGAAAGGAGAGATGGACTCAGAGAAGAACAGACGAAGGAGAGAATGACACAGACGTAAAAACAAAGGAAAGATGGAGAGAAGGAGCAGCATGGGCCAGGGAGAGTAAAGGGAGCGAAGGATGGAGAGGAGGGAAAGGAGAGATGGACTCAGAGAAGAACAGACGAAGGTGAGAATGACACAGACGTAAAAACAAAGAAAAGATGGAGAGAAGGAGCAGCATGTGACTGGGAGAATAAAGGGGGTGAAGGATGGAGAGGGGGAAAGGAGAGATGGACTCAGAGAAGAACAGACAGAGGAGAGAATGACACAGATGTAAAAACAAAGAAAAGATGGAGAGAAGGAGCAGCATGGGCCTGGAGAATAAAGGGAGCGAAGGATGGAGAGGGGGAAAGGAGAGATGGACTCAGAGAAGAACAGACGAAGGAGAGAATGACACAGATGTAAAAACAAAGGGAAGATGGAGAGAAGGAGCAGCATGGGCCTGGGAGAATAAAGGGAGCAAAGGATGGAGAGGAGGGAAAGGAGAGATGGACTCAGAGAAGAACAGACGAAGGAGAGAATGACACAGACATAAAAACAAAGGAAAGATGGAGAGAAGGAGCAGCATGGGCCAGGGAGAGTAAAGGGAGCGAAGGATGGAGAGGAGGGAAAGGAGAGATGGACTCAGAGAAGAACAGACGAAGGTGAGAATGACACAGACGTAAAAACAAAGAAAAGATGGAGAGAAGGAGCAGCATGGGCCTGGGAGAATAAAGGGGGTGAAGGATGGAGGGGGAGGAAAGGAGAGATGGACTCAGAGAAGAACAGACGAAGGAGAGAATGACACAGATGTAAAAACAAAGAAAAGATGGAGAGAAGGAGCAGCATGGGCCTGGGAGAATAAAGGGGGCGAAGGATGGAGAGGGGGGAACGGAGAGATGGACTCCAAGAAGAACAGACGAAGGAGAGAATGACACAGACGTAAAAACAAAGGGAAGATGGAGAGAAGGAGCAGCATGGGCCTGGGAGAATAAAGGGAGCAAAGGATGGAGAGGAGGGAAAGGAGAGATGGACTCAGAGAAGAACAGACGAAGGAGAGAATGACACAGACATAAAAACAAAGGAAAGATGGAGAGAAGGAGCAGCATGGGCCAGGGAGAGTAAAGGGAGCGAAGGATGGAGAGGAGGGAAAGGAGAGATGGACTCAGAGAAGAACAGACGAAGGTGAGAATGACACAGACGTAAAAACAAAGAAAAGATGGAGAGAAGGAGCAGCATGGGCCTGGGAGAATAAAGGGGGTGAAGGATGGAGAGGGGGAAAGGAGAGATGGACTCAGAGAAGAACAGACGAAGGAGAGAATGACACAGACGTAAAACCAAGGAAAGATGGAGAGAAGGAGCAGCATGGGCCTGGGAGAATAAAGGGGGCGAAGGATGGAGGGGGGAAAGGAGAGATGGGCTCAGAGAAGAACAGACAGAGGAGAGAATGACACAGATGTAAAAACAAAGAAAAGATGGAGAGAAGGAGCAGCATGGGCCTGGAGAATAAAGGGAGCGAAGGATGGAGAGGGGGGAAAGGAGAGATGGACTCAGAGAAGAACAGACGAAGGAGAGAATGACACAGATGTAAAAACAAAGAAAAGATGGAGAGAAGGAGCAGCATGGGCCTGGGAGAATAAAGGGGGCGAAGGATGGAGAGGGGGGAAAGGAGAGATGGACTCCAAGAAGAACAGACGAAGGAGAGAATGATATAGATGTAAAAACAAAGAAAAGATGGAGAGAAGGAGCAGCATGGGCCTGGGAGAATAAAGGGGGTGAAGGATGGAGAGGGGGAAAGGAGAGATGGACTCAGAGAAGAACAGACGAAGGAGAGAATGACACAGACGTAAAACCAAGGAAAGATGGAGAGAAGGAGCAGCATGGGCCTGGGAGAATAAAGGGGGCGAAGGATGGAGAGGGGGAAAGGAGAGATGGACTCAGAGAAGAACAGACAGAGGAGAGAATGACACAGACGTAAAAACAAAGAAAAGATGGAGAGAAGGAGCAGCATGGGCCTGGGAGAATAAAGGGGGCGAAGGATGGAGGGGGGAAAGGAGAGATGGACTCAGAGAACAGACGAAGGAGAGAATGACACAGATGTAAAAACAAAGAAAAGATGGAGAGAAGGAGCAGCATGGGCCTGGGAGAATAAAGGGGGCGAAGGATGGAGAGGGGGGAACGGAGAGATGGACTCCAAGAAGAACAGACGAAGGAGAGAATGACACAGACGTAAAAACAAAGGGAAGATGGAGAGAAGGAGCAGCATGGGCCTGGGAGAATAAAGGGAGCAAAGGATGGAGAGGAGGGAAAGGAGAGATGGACTCAGAGAAGAACAGACGAAGGAGAGAATGACACAGACATAAAAACAAAGGAAAGATGGAGAGAAGGAGCAGCATGGGCCAGGGAGAGTAAAGGGAGCGAAGGATGGAGAGGAGGGAAAGGAGAGATGGACTCAGAGAAGAACAGACGAAGGTGAGAATGACACAGACGTAAAAACAAAGAAAAGATGGAGAGAAGGAGCAGCATGGGCCTGGGAGAATAAAGGGGGTGAAGGATGGAGAGGGGGAAAGGAGAGATGGACTCAGAGAAGAACAGACGAAGGAGAGAATGACACAGACGTAAAACCAAGGAAAGATGGAGAGAAGGAGCAGCATGGGCCTGGGAGAATAAAGGGGGCGAAGGATGGAGGGGGGAAAGGAGAGATGGGCTCAGAGAAGAACAGACAGAGGAGAGAATGACACAGATGTAAAAACAAAGAAAAGATGGAGAGAAGGAGCAGCATGGGCCTGGAGAATAAAGGGAGCGAAGGATGGAGAGGGGGGAAAGGAGAGATGGACTCAGAGAAGAACAGACGAAGGAGAGAATGACACAGATGTAAAAACAAAGAAAAGATGGAGAGAAGGAGCAGCATGGGCCTGGGAGAATAAAGGGGGCGAAGGATGGAGAGGGGGGAAAGGAGAGATGGACTCCAAGAAGAACAGACGAAGGAGAGAATGATATAGATGTAAAAACAAAGAAAAGATGGAGAGAAGGAGCAGCATGGCCCTGGGAGAATAAAGGGGGCGAAGGATGGAGAGGGGGGAAAGGAGAGATGGACTCAGAGAAGAACAGACGAAGGAGAGAATGACACAGATGTAAAAACAAAGAAAAGATGGAGAGAAGGAGCAGCATGGGCCTGGGAGAATAAAGGGGGCGAAGGATGGAGAGGGGGAAAGGAGAGATGGACTCAGAGAAGAACAGACAGAGGAGAGAATGACACAGATGTAAAAACAAAGAAAAGATGGAGAGAAGGAGCAGCATGGGCCTGGGAGAATAAAGGGGGCGAAGGATGGAGGGGGGAAAGGAGAGATGGACTCAGAGAACAGACGAAGGAGAGAATGACACAGGTGTAAAAACAAAGGAAAGATGGAGAGAAGGAGCAGCATAGGCCTGGGAGAATAAATGGAGCGAAGGATGGAGAGGAGGGAAAGGAGAGATGGACTCAGAGAAGAACAGACGAAGGAGAGAATGATATAGATGTAAAAACAAAGAAAAGATGGAGAGAAGGAGCAGCATGGGCCTGGAGAATAAAGGGAGCGAAGGATGGAGAGGGGGGAAAGGAGAGATGGGCTCAGAGAAGAACAGACAGAGGAGAGAATGACACAGATGTAAAAACAAAGAAAAGATGGAGAGAAGGAGCAGCATGGGCCTGGAGAATAAAGGGAGCGAAGGATGGAGAGGGGGGAAAGGAGAGATGGACTCAGAGAAGAACAGACGAAGGAGAGAATGACACAGACGTAAAAACAAAGGAAAGATGGAGAGAAGGAGCAGCATGGGCCAGGGAGAGTAAAGGGAGCGAAGGATGGAGAGGAGGGAAAGGAGAGATGGACTCAGAGAAGAACAGACGAAGGTGAGAATGACACAGACGTAAAAACAAAGAAAAGATGGAGAGAAGGAGCAGCATGTGCCTGGGAGAATAAAGGGGGTGAAGGATGGAGAGGGGGAAAGGAGAGATGGACTCAGAGAAGAACAGACAGAGGAGAGAATGACACAGATGTAAAAACAAAGAAAAGATGGAGAGAAGGAGCAGCATGGGCCTGGAGAATAAAGGGAGCGAAGGATGGAGAGGGGGAAAGGAGAGATGGACTCAGAGAAGAACAGACGAAGGAGAGAATGACACAGATGTAAAAACAAAGGGAAGATGGAGAGAAGGAGCAGCATGGGCCTGGGAGAATAAAGGGAGCAAAGGATGGAGAGGAGGGAAAGGAGAGATGGACTCAGAGAAGAACAGACGAAGGAGAGAATGACACAGACATAAAAACAAAGGAAAGATGGAGAGAAGGAGCAGCATGGGCCAGGGAGAGTAAAGGGAGCGAAGGATGGAGAGGAGGGAAAGGAGAGATGGACTCAGAGAAGAACAGACGAAGGTGAGAATGACACAGACGTAAAAACAAAGAAAAGATGGAGAGAAGGAGCAGCATGGGCCTGGGAGAATAAAGGGGGTGAAGGATGGAGGGGGAGGAAAGGAGAGATGGACTCAGAGAAGAACAGACGAAGGAGAGAATGACACAGATGTAAAAACAAAGAAAAGATGGAGAGAAGGAGCAGCATGGGCCTGGGAGAATAAAGGGGGCGAAGGATGGAGAGGGGGGAACGGAGAGATGGACTCCAAGAAGAACAGACGAAGGAGAGAATGACACAGACGTAAAAACAAAGGGAAGATGGAGAGAAGGAGCAGCATGGGCCTGGGAGAATAAAGGGAGCAAAGGATGGAGAGGAGGGAAAGGAGAGATGGACTCAGAGAAGAACAGACGAAGGAGAGAATGACACAGACATAAAAACAAAGGAAAGATGGAGAGAAGGAGCAGCATGGGCCAGGGAGAGTAAAGGGAGCGAAGGATGGAGAGGAGGGAAAGGAGAGATGGACTCAGAGAAGAACAGACGAAGGTGAGAATGACACAGACGTAAAAACAAAGAAAAGATGGAGAGAAGGAGCAGCATGGGCCTGGGAGAATAAAGGGGGTGAAGGATGGAGAGGGGGAAAGGAGAGATGGACTCAGAGAAGAACAGACGAAGGAGAGAATGACACAGACGTAAAACCAAGGAAAGATGGAGAGAAGGAGCAGCATGGGCCTGGGAGAATAAAGGGGGCGAAGGATGGAGGGGGGAAAGGAGAGATGGGCTCAGAGAAGAACAGACAGAGGAGAGAATGACACAGATGTAAAAACAAAGAAAAGATGGAGAGAAGGAGCAGCATGGGCCTGGAGAATAAAGGGAGCGAAGGATGGAGAGGGGGGAAAGGAGAGATGGACTCAGAGAAGAACAGACGAAGGAGAGAATGACACAGATGTAAAAACAAAGAAAAGATGGAGAGAAGGAGCAGCATGGGCCTGGGAGAATAAAGGGGGCGAAGGATGGAGAGGGGGGAAAGGAGAGATGGACTCCAAGAAGAACAGACGAAGGAGAGAATGATATAGATGTAAAAACAAAGAAAAGATGGAGAGAAGGAGCAGCATGGCCCTGGGAGAATAAAGGGGGCGAAGGATGGAGAGGGGGGAAAGGAGAGATGGACTCAGAGAAGAACAGACGAAGGAGAGAATGACACAGATGTAAAAACAAAGAAAAGATGGAGAGAAGGAGCAGCATTGGCCTGGGAGAATAAAGGGGGCGAAGGATGGAGAGGGGGAAAGGAGAGATGGACTCAGAGAAGAACAGACAGAGGAGAGAATGACACAGATGTAAAAACAAAGAAAAGATGGAGAGAAGGAGCAGCATGGGCCTGGGAGAATAAAGGGGGCGAAGGATGGAGAGGGGGGAACGGAGAGATGGACTCCAAGAACAACAGACGAAGGAGAGAATGACACAGATGTAAAAACAAAGAAAAGATGGAGAGAAGGAGCAGCATGGGCCAGGGAGAGTAAAGGGAGCGAAGGATGGAGAGGAGGGAAAGGAGAGATGGACTCAGAGAAGATGAGACGAAGGAGGGAATGATATAGATGTAAAAACAAAGAAAAGATGGAGCGAAGGAGCAGCATGGGCCTGGGAGAATAAAGGGGGCGAAGGGTGGAGAGGGGAGAAAGGAGAGATGGACTCAGAGAAGATCAGACGAAGGAGAGAATGATATAGATGTAAAAACAAAGAAAAGATGGAGAGAAGGAGCAGCATGGGCCTGGGAGAATAAAGGGAGAGAAGGATGGAGGGGGGAAGGGAGAGATGGACTCAGAGAAGAACAGACAGAGGAGAGAATGACACAGATGTAAAAACAAAGAAAAGATGGAGAGAAGGAGCAGCATGGGCCTGGAGAATAAAGGGGGCGAAGGATGGAGAGGGGGGAAACGAGAGATGGACTCCAAGAAGAACAGACGAAGGAGAGAATGACACAGATGTAAAAACAAAGAAAAGATGGAGAGAAGGAGCAGCATGGGCCTGGGAGAATAAAGGGAGCGAAGGATGGAGGGGGGAAAGGAGAGATGGACTCAGAGAACAGACGAAGGAGAGAATGACACAGAGGTAAAAACAAAGGAAAGATGGAGAGAAGGAGCAGCATAGGCCTGGGAGAATAAATGGAGCGAAGGATGGAGAGGAGGGAAAGGAGAGATGGACTCAGAGAAGAACAGACGAAGGAGAGAATGACACAGACGTAAAAACAAAGGAAAGATGGAGAGAAGGAGCAGCATGGGCCAGGGAGAGTAAAGGGAGCGAAGGATGGAGAGGAGGGAAAGGAGAGATGGACTCAGAGAAGAACAGATGAAGGAGAGAATGACACAGACGTAAAAGCAAAGGAAAGATGGAGAGAAGGAGCAGCATGCGCCTGGGAGAATAAAGGGGGCGAAGGATGGAGGGGGGAAAGGAGAGATGGGCTCAGAGAAGAACAGACAGAGGAGAGAATGACACAGATGTAAAAACAAAGAAAAGATGGAGAGAAGGAGCAGCATGGGCCTGGAGAATAAAGGGAGCGAAGGATGGAGAGGGTGAAAGGAGAGATGGACTCAGAGAAGAACAGACGAAGGAGAGAATGACACAGATGTAAAAACAAAGAAAAGATGGAGAGAAGGAGCAGCATGGGCATGGGAGAATAAAGGGGGCGAAGGATGGAGGGGGGGGGGAGGAGAGATGACTCAGAGAAGAACAGACGAAGGAGAGAATGACACAGATGTAAAAACAAAGAAAAGATGGAGAGAAGGAGCAGCATGGGCCTGGGAGAATAAAGGGAGCGAAGGATGGAGGGGGGAAGGGAGAGATGGACTCAGAGAAGAACAGACAGAGGAGAGAATGAAATAGATATAAAAACAAAGAAAAGATGGAGAGAAGGAGCAGCATGGGCCTGGAGAATAAAGGGGGCGAAGGATGGAGAGGGGGGAAAAGGAGAGATGGACTCCAAGAAGAACAGACGGAGAGAATGACACAGATGTAAAAACAAATAAAAGATGTAGAGAAGGAGCAGCATGGGCCTGGGAGAATAAAGGGAGCGAAGGATGGAGGGGGGGAAAGGAGAGATGGACTCAGAGAACAGACGAAGGAGAGAATGACACAGACGTAAAAACAAAGGAAAGATGGAGAGAAGGAGCAGCATGGGCCTGGGAGAATAAAGGGAGCGAAGGATGGAGAGGAGGGAAAGGAGAGATGGACTCAGAGAAGAACAGACGAAGGTGAGAATGACACAGACGTAAAAACAAAGGAAAGATGGAGAGAAGGAGCAGCATGGGCCTGGAGAATAAAGGGAGCGAAGGATGGAGAGGGGGGAAAGGAGAGATGGACCCAGAGAAGAACAGACGAAGGAGAGAATGACACAGATGTAAAAACAAAGAAAAGATGGAGAGAAGGAGCAGCATGGGCCTGGAGAATAAAGGGAGCGAAGGATGGAGAGGGGGGAAAGGAGAGATGGACTCAGAGAAGAACAGACGAAGGAGAGAATGACACAGATGTAAAAACAAAGAAAAGATGGAGAGAAGGGGCAGCATGGGCATGGGAGAATAAAGGGGGCGAAGGATGGAGGGGGGGGAGGAGAGATGACTCAGAGAAGAACAGACGAAGGAGAGAATGACACAGATGTAAAAACAAAGAAAAGATGCAGAGAAGGAGCAGCATGGGCCTGGGAGAATAAAGGGGGCGAAGGATGGAGGGGGGAAGGGAGAGATGGACTCAGAGAAGAACAGACAGAGGAGAGAATGACATAGATATAAAAACAAAGAAAAGATGGAGAGAAGGAGCAGCATGGGCCTGGGAGAATAAAGGGAGCGAAGGATGGAGAGGGGGGAAAGGAGAGATGGACCCAGAGAAGAACAGACGAAGGAGAGAATGACACAGATGTAAAAACAAAGGGAAGATGGAGAGAAGGAGCAGCATGGGCCTGGGAGAATAAAGGGAGCAAAGGATGGAGAGGAGGGAAAGGAGAGATGGACTCAGAGAAGAACAGACGAAGGAGAGAATGACACAGACATAAAAACAAAGGAAAGATGGAGAGAAGGAGCAGCATGGGCCAGGGAGAGTAAAGGGAGCGAAGGATGGAGAGGAGGGAAAGGAGAGATGGACTCAGAGAAGAACAGACGAAGGTGAGAATGACACAGACGTAAAAACAAAGAAAAGATGGAGAGAAGGAGCAGCATGGGCCTGGGAGAATAAAGGGGGTGAAGGATGGAGGGGGAGGAAAGGAGAGATGGACTCAGAGAAGAACAGACGAAGGAGAGAATGACACAGATGTAAAAACAAAGAAAAGATGGAGAGAAGGAGCAGCATGGGCCTGGAGAATAAAGGGAGCAAAGGATGGAGGGGGGGAAAGGAGAGATGGACTCAGAGAAGATCAGACGAAGGAGAGAATGACACAGATGTAAAAACAAAGAAAAGATGGAGAGAAGGAGCAGCATGGGCATGGGAGAATAAAGGGGCGAAGGATGGAGGGGGGGGAGGAGAGATGACTCAGAGAAGAACAGACGAAGGAGAGAATGACACAGATGTAAAAACAAAGAAAAGATGGAGAGAAGGAGCAGCATGGGCCTGGGAGAATAAAGGGGGCGAAGGATGGAGGGGGGAAGGGAGAGATGGACTCAGAGAAGAACAGACAGAGGAGAGAATGACATAGATATAAAAACAAAGAAAAGATGGAGAGAAGGAGCAGCATGGGCCTGGGAGAATAAAGGGAGCGAAGGATGGAGAGGGGGGAAAGGAGAGATGGACCCAGAGAAGAACAGACGAAGGAGAGAATGACACAGACGTAAAAACAAAGGAAAGATGGAGAGAAGGAGCAGCATGGGCCTGGGAGAATAATGGGAGCGAAGGATGGAGGGGGGAAAGGAGAGATGGACTCAGAGAAGAACAGACGAAGGAGAGAATGACACAGATGTAAAAACAAAGAAAAGATGGAGCGAAGGAGCAGCATGGGCCTGGGAGAATAAAGGGGGCGAAGGATGGAGGGGGGAAAGGAGAGATGGACTCAGAGAAGAACAGACGAAGGAGAGAATGACACAGATGTAAAAACAAAGAAAAGATGGAGAGAAGGAGCAGCATGGGCCTGGAGAATAAAGGGAGCGAAGGATGGAGGGGGGGAAAGGAGAGATGGACTCAGAGAAGATCAGACGAAGGAGAGAATGACACAGATGTAAAAACAAAGAAAAGATGGAGAGAAGGAGCAGCATGGGCCTGGAGAATAAAGGGGGCGAAGGATGGCGAGGGGGGAAACGAGAGATGGACTCCAAGAAGAACAGACGAAGGAGAGAATGACACAGATGTAAAAACAAAGAAAAGATGGAGAGAAGGAGCAGCATGGGCCTGGGAGAATAAAGGGAGCGAAGGATGGAGGGGGGAAAGGAGAGATGGACTCAGAGAACAGACGAAGGAGAGAATGACACAGAGGTAAAAACAAAGGAAAGATGGAGAGAAGGAGCAGCATAGGCCTGGGAGAATAAATGGAGCGAAGGATGGAGAGGAGGGAAAGGAGAGATGGACTCAGAGAAGAACAGACGAAGGAGAGAATGACACAGACATAAAAACAAAGGAAAGATGGAGAGAAGGAGCAGCATGGGCCAGGGAGAGTAAAGGGAGCGAAGGATGGAGAGGAGGGAAAGGAGAGATGGACTCAGAGAAGAACAGATGAAGGAGAGAATGACACAGACGTAAAAGCAAAGGAAAGATGGAGAGAAGGAGCAGCATGCGCCTGGGAGAATAAAGGGGGCGAAGGATGGAGGGGGGAAAGGAGAGATGGGCTCAGAGAAGAACAGACAGAGGAGAGAATGACACAGATGTAAAAACAAAGAAAAGATGGAGAGAAGGAGCAGCATGGGCCTGGAGAATAAAGGGAGCAAAGGATGGAGAGGGGGAAAGGAGAGATGGACTCAGAGAAGAACAGACGAAGGAGAGAATGACACAGATGTAAAAACAAAGAAAAGATGGAGAGAAGGAGCAGCATGGGCATGGGAGAATAAAGGGGGCGAAGGATGGAGGGGGGGGAGGAGAGATGACTCAGAGAAGAACAGACGAAGGAGAGAATGACACAGATGTAAAAACAAAGAAAAGATGGAGAGAAGGAGCAGCATGGGCCTGGGAGAATAAAGGGAGCGAAGGATGGAGGGGGGAAGGGAGAGATGGACTCAGAGAAGAACAGACAGAGGAGAGAATGACATAGATATAAAAACAAAGAAAAGATGGAGAGAAGGAGCAGCATGGGCCTGGAGAATAAAGGGGGCGAAGGATGGAGAGGGGGGAAAAGGAGAGATGGACTCCAAGAAGAACAGACGGAGAGAATGACACAGATGTAAAAACAAATAAAAGATGTAGAGAAGGAGCAGCATGGGCCTGGGAGAATAAAGGGAGCGAAGGATGGAGGGGGGGAAAGGAGAGATGGACTCAGAGAACAGACGAAGGAGAGAATGACACAGACGTAAAAACAAAGGAAAGATGGAGAGAAGGAGCAGCATGGGCCTGGGAGAATAAAGGGAGCGAAGGATGGAGAGGAGGGAAAGGAGAGATGGACTCAGAGAAGAACAGACGAAGGTGAGAATGACACAGACGTAAAAACAAAGGAAAGATGGAGAGAAGGAGCAGCATGGGCCTGGAGAATAAAGGGAGCGAAGGATGGAGAGGGGGGAAAGGAGAGATGGACCCAGAGAAGAACAGACGAAGGAGAGAATGACACAGATGTAAAAACAAAGAAAAGATGGAGAGAAGGAGCAGCATGGGCCTGGAGAATAAAGGGAGCGAAGGATGGAGAGGGGGGAAAGGAGAGATGGACTCAGAGAAGAACAGACGAAGGAGAGAATGACACAGATGTAAAAACAAAGAAAAGATGGAGAGAAGGGGCAGCATGGGCATGGGAGAATAAAGGGGGCGAAGGATGGAGGGGGGGGGAGGAGAGATGACTCAGAGAAGAACAGACGAAGGAGAGAATGACACAGATGTAAAAACAAAGAAAAGATGGAGAGAAGGAGCAGCATGGGCCTGGGAGAATAAAGGGGGCGAAGGATGGAGGGGGGAAGGGAGAGATGGACTCAGAGAAGAACAGACAGAGGAGAGAATGACATAGATATAAAAACAAAGAAAAGATGGAGAGAAGGAGCAGCATGGGCCTGGAGAATAAAGGGAGCGAAGGATGGAGGGGGGGAAAGGAGAGATGGACTCAGAGAAGATCAGACGAAGGAGAGAATGACACAGATGTAAAAACAAAGGAAAGATGGAGAGAAGGAGCAGCATGGGCCTGGGAGAATAATGGGAGCGAAGGATGGAGGGGGGAAAGGAGAGATGGACTCAGAGAAGAACAGACGAAGGAGAGAATGACACAGATGTAAAAACAAAGAAAAGATGGAGCGAAGGAGCAGCATGGGCCTGGAGAATAAAGGGAGCGAAGGATGGAGGGGGGGAAAGGAGAGATGGACTCAGAGAAGATCAGACGAAGGAGAGAATGACACAGATGTAAAAACAAAGAAAAGATGGAGAGAAGGAGCAGCATGGGCATGGGAGAATAAAGGGGGCGAAGGATGGAGGGGGGGGAGGAGAGATGACTCAGAGAAGATCAGACGAAGGTGAGAATGACACAGACGTAAAAACAAAGAAAAGATGGAGCGAAGGAGCAGCATGGGCCTGGAGAATAAAGGGAGCGAAGGATGGAGGGGGGAAGGGAGAGATGGACTCAGAGAAGAACAGACAGAGGAGAGAATGACATAGATATAAAAACAAAGAAAAGATGGAGAGAAGGAGCAGCATGGGCCTGGGAGAATAAAGGGGGCGAAGGATGGAGGGGGGAAAGGAGAGATGGACTCAGAGAAGAACAGACGAAGGAGAGAATGACACAGATGTAAAAACAAAGAAAAGATGGAGAGAAGGAGCAGCATGGGCCTGGAGAATAAAGGGAGCGAAGGATGGAGGGGGGGAAAGGAGAGATGGACTCAGAGAAGATCAGACGAAGGAGAGAATGACACAGATGTAAAAACAAAGAAAAGATGGAGAGAAGGAGCAGCATGGGCCTGGGAGAATAAAGGGGGCGAAGGATGGAGGGGGGGGGAGGAGAGATGACTCAGAGAAGAACAGACGAAGGAGAGAATGATATAGATGTAAAAACAAAGGAAAGATGGAGAGAAGGAGCAGCATGGGCCTGGGAGAATAAAGGGGGCGAAGGATGGAGGGGGGGAGGAGAGATGACTCAGAGAAGAACAGACGAAGGAGAGAATGATATAGATGTAAAAACAAAGGAAAGATGGAGAGAAGGAGCAGCATGGGCCTGGAGAATAATGGGAGCGAAGGATGGAGGGGGGAAAGGAGAGATGGACTCAGAGAAGAACAGACGAAGGAGAGAATGACACAGATGTAAAAACAAAGAAAAGATGGAGCGAAGGAGCAGCATGGGCCTGGGAGAATAAAGGGGGCGAAGGATGGAGGGGGGAAAGGAGAGATGGACTCAGAGAAGAACAGACGAAGGAGAGAATGACACAGATGTAAAAACAAAGAAAAGATGGAGAGAAGGAGCAGCATGGGCCTGGAGAATAAAGGGGGCGAAGGATGGAGGGGGGGAGGAGAGATGACTCAGAGAAGAACAGACGAAGGAGAGAATGACACAGATGTAAAAACAAAGAAAAGATGGAGAGAAGGAGCAGCATGGGCCTGGAGAATAAAGGGGGCGAAGGATGGAGAGGGGGGAAACGAGAGATGGACTCCAAGAAGAACAGACGAAGGAGAGAATGACACAGATGTAAAAACAAAGAAAAGATGGAGAGAAGGAACAGCATGGGCCTGGGAGAATAAAGGGAGCGAAGGATGGAGGGGGGAAAGGAGAGATGGACTCAGAGAACAGACGAAGGAGAGAATGACACAGAGGTAAAAACAAAGGAAAGATGGAGAGAAGGAGCAGCATAGGCCTGGGAGAATAAATGGAGCGAAGGATGGAGAGGAGGGAAAGGAGAGATGGACTCAGAGAAGAACAGACGAAGGAGAGAATGACACAGACGTAAAAACAAAGGAAAGATGGAGAGAAGGAGCAGCATGGGCCAGGGAGAGTAAAGGGAGCGAAGGATGGAGAGGAGGGAAAGGAGAGATGGACTCAGAGAAGAACAGATGAAGGAGAGAATGACACAGACGTAAAAGCAAAGGAAAGATGGAGAGAAGGAGCAGCATGCGCCTGGGAGAATAAAGGGGGCGAAGGATGGAGGGGGGAAAGGAGAGATGGGCTCAGAGAAGAACAGACAGAGGAGAGAATGACACAGATGTAAAAACAAAGAAAAGATGGAGAGAAGGAGCAGCATGGGCCTGGAGAATAAAGGGAGCGAAGGATGGAGAGGGGGAAAGGAGAGATGGACTCAGAGAAGAACAGACGAAGGAGAGAATGACACAGATGTAAAAACAAAGAAAAGATGGAGAGAAGGAGCAGCATGGGCATGGGAGAATAAAGGGGGCGAAGGATGGAGGGGGGGGAGGAGAGATGACTCAGAGAAGAACAGACGAAGGAGAGAATGACACAGATGTAAAAACAAAGAAAAGATGGAGAGAAGGAGCAGCATGGGCCTGGGAGAATAAAGGGAGCGAAGGATGGAGGGGGGAAGGGAGAGATGGACTCAGAGAAGAACAGACAGAGGAGAGAATGACATAGATATAAAAACAAAGAAAAGATGGAGAGAAGGAGCAGCATGGGCCTGGAGAATAAAGGGGGCGAAGGATGGAGAGGGGGGAAAAGGAGAGATGGACTCCAAGAAGAACAGACGGAGAGAATGACACAGATGTAAAAACAAATAAAAGATGTAGAGAAGGAGCAGCATGGGCCTGGGAGAATAAAGGGAGCGAAGGATGGAGGGGGGGGAAAGGAGAGATGGACTCAGAGAACAGACGAAGGAGAGAATGACACAGACGTAAAAACAAAGGAAAGATGGAGAGAAGGAGCAGCATGGGCCTGGGAGAATAAAGGGAGCGAAGGATGGAGAGGAGGGAAAGGAGAGATGGACTCAGAGAAGAACAGACGAAGGTGAGAATGACACAGACGTAAAAACAAAGGAAAGATGGAGAGAAGGAGCAGCATGGGCCTGGAGAATAAAGGGAGCGAAGGATGGAGAGGGGGGAAAGGAGAGATGGACCCAGAGAAGAACAGACGAAGGAGAGAATGACACAGATGTAAAAACAAAGAAAAGATGGAGAGAAGGAGCAGCATGGGCCTGGAGAATAAAGGGAGCGAAGGATGGAGAGGGGGGAAAGGAGAGATGGACTCAGAGAAGAACAGACGAAGGAGAGAATGACACAGATGTAAAAACAAAGAAAAGATGGAGAGAAGGGGCAGCATGGGCATGGGAGAATAAAGGGGGCGAAGGATGGAGGGGGGGGGAGGAGAGATGACTCAGAGAAGAACAGACGAAGGAGAGAATGACACAGATGTAAAAACAAAGAAAAGATGGAGAGAAGGAGCAGCATGGGCCTGGGAGAATAAAGGGGGCGAAGGATGGAGGGGGGAAGGGAGAGATGGACTCAGAGAAGAACAGACAGAGGAGAGAATGACATAGATATAAAAACAAAGAAAAGATGGAGAGAAGGAGCAGCATGGGCCTGGAGAATAAAGGGAGCGAAGGATGGAGGGGGGGAAAGGAGAGATGGACTCAGAGAAGATCAGACGAAGGAGAGAATGACACAGATGTAAAAACAAAGGAAAGATGGAGAGAAGGAGCAGCATGGGCCTGGGAGAATAATGGGAGCGAAGGATGGAGGGGGGAAAGGAGAGATGGACTCAGAGAAGAACAGACGAAGGAGAGAATGACACAGATGTAAAAACAAAGGAAAGATGGAGCGAAGGAGCAGCATGGGCCTGGAGAATAAAGGGAGCGAAGGATGGAGGGGGGGAAAGGAGAGATGGACTCAGAGAAGATCAGACGAAGGAGAGAATGACACAGATGTAAAAACAAAGAAAAGATGGAGAGAAGGAGCAGCATGGGCATGGGAGAATAAAGGGGGCGAAGGATGGAGGGGGGGGGGAGGAGAGATGACTCAGAGAAGATCAGACGAAGGTGAGAATGACACAGACGTAAAAACAAAGAAAAGATGGAGCGAAGGAGCAGCATGGGCCTGGAGAATAAAGGGAGCGAAGGATGGAGGGGGGAAGGGAGAGATGGACTCAGAGAAGAACAGACAGAGGAGAGAATGACATAGATATAAAAACAAAGAAAAGATGGAGAGAAGGAGCAGCATGGGCCTGGGAGAATAAAGGGAGCGAAGGATGGAGAGGGGGGAAAGGAGAGATGGACCCAGAGAAGAACAGACGAAGGAGAGAATGACACAGACGTAAAAACAAAGGAAAGATGGAGAGAAGGAGCAGCATGGGCCTGGGAGAATAATGGGAGCGAAAGATGGAGGGGGGAAAGGAGAGATGGACTCAGAGAAGAACAGACGAAGGAGAGAATGACACAGATGTAAAAACAAAGAAAAGATGGAGCGAAGGAGCAGCATGGGCCTGGAGAATAAAGGGAGCGAAGGATGGAGGGGGGGAAAGGAGAGATGGACTCAGAGAAGATCAGACGAAGGAGAGAATGACACAGATGTAAAAACAAAGAAAAGATGGAGAGAAGGAGCAGCATGGGCATGGGAGAATAAAGGGGCGAAGGATGGAGGGGGGGGAGGAGAGATGACTCAGAGAAGAACAGACGAAGGAGAGAATGACACAGATGTAAAAACAAAGAAAAGATGGAGAGAAGGAGCAGCATGGGCCTGGGAGAATAAAGGGGGCGAAGGATGGAGGGGGGAAGGGAGAGATGGACTCAGAGAAGAACAGACAGAGGAGAGAATGACATAGATATAAAAACAAAGAAAAGATGGAGAGAAGGAGCAGCATGGGCCTGGGAGAATAAAGGGAGCGAAGGATGGAGAGGGGGGAAAGGAGAGATGGACCCAGAGAAGAACAGACGAAGGAGAGAATGACACAGACGTAAAAACAAAGGAAAGATGGAGAGAAGGAGCAGCATGGGCCTGGGAGAATAATGGGAGCGAAGGATGGAGGGGGGAAAGGAGAGATGGACTCAGAGAAGAACAGACGAAGGAGAGAATGACACAGATGTAAAAACAAAGAAAAGATGGAGCGAAGGAGCAGCATGGGCCTGGGAGAATAAAGGGGGCGAAGGATGGAGGGGGGAAAGGAGAGATGGACTCAGAGAAGAACAGACGAAGGAGAGAATGACACAGATGTAAAAACAAAGAAAAGATGGAGAGAAGGAGCAGCATGGGCCTGGAGAATAAAGGGAGCGAAGGATGGAGGGGGGGAAAGGAGAGATGGACTCAGAGAAGATCAGACGAAGGAGAGAATGACACAGATGTAAAAACAAAGAAAAGATGGAGAGAAGGAGCAGCATGGGCCTGGAGAATAAAGGGGGCGAAGGATGGAGAGGGGGGAAACGAGAGATGGACTCCAAGAAGAACAGACGAAGGAGAGAATGACACAGATGTAAAAACAAAGAAAAGATGGAGAGAAGGAGCAGCATGGGCCTGGGAGAATAAAGGGAGCGAAGGATGGAGGGGGGAAAGGAGAGATGGACTCAGAGAACAGACGAAGGAGAGAATGACACAGAGGTAAAAACAAAGGAAAGATGGAGAGAAGGAGCAGCATAGGCCTGGGAGAATAAATGGAGCGAAGGATGGAGAGGAGGGAAAGGAGAGATGGACTCAGAGAAGAACAGACGAAGGAGAGAATGACACAGACGTAAAAACAAAGGAAAGATGGAGAGAAGGAGCAGCATGGGCCAGGGAGAGTAAAGGGAGCGAAGGATGGAGAGGAGGGAAAGGAGAGATGGACTCAGAGAAGAACAGATGAAGGAGAGAATGACACAGACGTAAAAGCAAAGGAAAGATGGAGAGAAGGAGCAGCATGCGCCTGGGAGAATAAAGGGGGCGAAGGATGGAGGGGGGAAAGGAGAGATGGGCTCAGAGAAGAACAGACAGAGGAGAGAATGACACAGATGTAAAAACAAAGAAAAGATGGAGAGAAGGAGCAGCATGGGCCTGGAGAATAAAGGGAGCAAAGGATGGAGAGGGGGAAAGGAGAGATGGACTCAGAGAAGAACAGACGAAGGAGAGAATGACACAGATGTAAAAACAAAGAAAAGATGGAGAGAAGGAGCAGCATGGGCATGGGAGAATAAAGGGGGCGAAGGATGGAGGGGGGGGAGGAGAGATGACTCAGAGAAGAACAGACGAAGGAGAGAATGACACAGATGTAAAAACAAAGAAAAGATGGAGAGAAGGAGCAGCATGGGCCTGGGAGAATAAAGGGAGCGAAGGATGGAGGGGGGAAGGGAGAGATGGACTCAGAGAAGAACAGACAGAGGAGAGAATGACATAGATATAAAAACAAAGAAAAGATGGAGAGAAGGAGCAGCATGGGCCTGGAGAATAAAGGGGGCGAAGGATGGAGAGGGGGGAAAAGGAGAGATGGACTCCAAGAAGAACAGACGGAGAGAATGACACAGATGTAAAAACAAATAAAAGATGTAGAGAAGGAGCAGCATGGGCCTGGGAGAATAAAGGGAGCGAAGGATGGAGGGGGGGAAAGGAGAGATGGACTCAGAGAACAGACGAAGGAGAGAATGACACAGACGTAAAAACAAAGGAAAGATGGAGAGAAGGAGCAGCATGGGCCTGGGAGAATAAAGGGAGCGAAGGATGGAGAGGAGGGAAAGGAGAGATGGACTCAGAGAAGAACAGACGAAGGTGAGAATGACACAGACGTAAAAACAAAGGAAAGATGGAGAGAAGGAGCAGCATGGGCCTGGAGAATAAAGGGAGCGAAGGATGGAGAGGGGGGAAAGGAGAGATGGACCCAGAGAAGAACAGACGAAGGAGAGAATGACACAGATGTAAAAACAAAGAAAAGATGGAGAGAAGGAGCAGCATGGGCCTGGAGAATAAAGGGAGCGAAGGATGGAGAGGGGGGAAAGGAGAGATGGACTCAGAGAAGAACAGACGAAGGAGAGAATGACACAGATGTAAAAACAAAGAAAAGATGGAGAGAAGGGGCAGCATGGGCATGGGAGAATAAAGGGGGCGAAGGATGGAGGGGGGGGGAGGAGAGATGACTCAGAGAAGAACAGACGAAGGAGAGAATGACACAGATGTAAAAACAAAGAAAAGATGGAGAGAAGGAGCAGCATGGGCCTGGGAGAATAAAGGGGGCGAAGGATGGAGGGGGGAAGGGAGAGATGGACTCAGAGAAGAACAGACAGAGGAGAGAATGACATAGATATAAAAACAAAGAAAAGATGGAGAGAAGGAGCAGCATGGGCCTGGAGAATAAAGGGAGCGAAGGATGGAGGGGGGGAAAGGAGAGATGGACTCAGAGAAGATCAGACGAAGGAGAGAATGACACAGATGTAAAAACAAAGGAAAGATGGAGAGAAGGAGCAGCATGGGCCTGGGAGAATAATGGGAGCGAAGGATGGAGGGGGGAAAGGAGAGATGGACTCAGAGAAGAACAGACGAAGGAGAGAATGACACAGATGTAAAAACAAAGAAAAGATGGAGCGAAGGAGCAGCATGGGCCTGGAGAATAAAGGGAGCGAAGGATGGAGGGGGGGAAAGGAGAGATGGACTCAGAGAAGATCAGACGAAGGAGAGAATGACACAGATGTAAAAACAAAGAAAAGATGGAGAGAAGGAGCAGCATGGGCATGGGAGAATAAAGGGGGCGAAGGATGGAGGGGGGGGGAGGAGAGATGACTCAGAGAAGATCAGACGAAGGTGAGAATGACACAGACGTAAAAACAAAGAAAAGATGGAGCGAAGGAGCAGCATGGGCCTGGAGAATAAAGGGAGCGAAGGATGGAGGGGGGAAGGGAGAGATGGACTCAGAGAAGAACAGACAGAGGAGAGAATGACATAGATATAAAAACAAAGAAAAGATGGAGAGAAGGAGCAGCATGGGCCTGGGAGAATAAAGGGGGCGAAGGATGGAGGGGGGAAAGGAGAGATGGACTCAGAGAAGAACAGACGAAGGAGAGAATGACACAGATGTAAAAACAAAGAAAAGATGGAGAGAAGGAGCAGCATGGGCCTGGAGAATAAAGGGAGCGAAGGATGGAGGGGGGGAAAGGAGAGATGGACTCAGAGAAGATCAGACGAAGGAGAGAATGACACAGATGTAAAAACAAAGAAAAGATGGAGAGAAGGAGCAGCATGGGCCTGGGAGAATAAAGGGGGCGAAGGATGGAGGGGGGGGGGAGGAGAGATGACTCAGAGAAGAACAGACGAAGGAGAGAATGATATAGATGTAAAAACAAAGGAAAGATGGAGAGAAGGAGCAGCATGGGCCTGGGAGAATAAAGGGGGCGAAGGATGGAGGGGGGGAGGAGAGATGACTCAGAGAAGAACAGACGAAGGAGAGAATGATATAGATGTAAAAACAAAGGAAAGATGGAGAGAAGGAGCAGCATGGGCCTGGAGAATAATGGGAGCGAAGGATGGAGGGGGGAAAGGAGAGATGGACTCAGAGAAGAACAGACGAAGGAGAGAATGACACAGATGTAAAAACAAAGAAAAGATGGAGCGAAGGAGCAGCATGGGCCTGGGAGAATAAAGGGGGCGAAGGATGGAGGGGGGAAAGGAGAGATGGACTCAGAGAAGAACAGACGAAGGAGAGAATGACACAGATGTAAAAACAAAGAAAAGATGGAGAGAAGGAGCAGCATGGGCCTGGAGAATAAAGGGGGCGAAGGATGGAGGGGGGGAGGAGAGATGACTCAGAGAAGAACAGACGAAGGAGAGAATGACACAGATGTAAAAACAAAGAAAAGATGGAGAGAAGGAGCAGCATGGGCCTGGAGAATAAAGGGGGCGAAGGATGGAGAGGGGGGAAACGAGAGATGGACTCCAAGAAGAACAGACGAAGGAGAGAATGACACAGATGTAAAAACAAAGAAAAGATGGAGAGAAGGAACAGCATGGGCCTGGGAGAATAAAGGGAGCGAAGGATGGAGGGGGGAAAGGAGAGATGGACTCAGAGAACAGACGAAGGAGAGAATGACACAGAGGTAAAAACAAAGGAAAGATGGAGAGAAGGAGCAGCATAGGCCTGGGAGAATAAATGGAGCGAAGGATGGAGAGGAGGGAAAGGAGAGATGGACTCAGAGAAGAACAGACGAAGGAGAGAATGACACAGACGTAAAAACAAAGGAAAGATGGAGAGAAGGAGCAGCATGGGCCAGGGAGAGTAAAGGGAGCGAAGGATGGAGAGGAGGGAAAGGAGAGATGGACTCAGAGAAGAACAGATGAAGGAGAGAATGACACAGACGTAAAAGCAAAGGAAAGATGGAGAGAAGGAGCAGCATGCGCCTGGGAGAATAAAGGGGGCGAAGGATGGAGGGGGGAAAGGAGAGATGGGCTCAGAGAAGAACAGACAGAGGAGAGAATGACACAGATGTAAAAACAAAGAAAAGATGGAGAGAAGGAGCAGCATGGGCCTGGAGAATAAAGGGAGCGAAGGATGGAGAGGGGGAAAGGAGAGATGGACTCAGAGAAGAACAGACGAAGGAGAGAATGACACAGATGTAAAAACAAAGAAAAGATGGAGAGAAGGAGCAGCATGGGCATGGGAGAATAAAGGGGGCGAAGGATGGAGGGGGGGGGAGGAGAGATGACTCAGAGAAGAACAGACGAAGGAGAGAATGACACAGATGTAAAAACAAAGAAAAGATGGAGAGAAGGAGCAGCATGGGCCTGGGAGAATAAAGGGAGCGAAGGATGGAGGGGGGAAGGGAGAGATGGACTCAGAGAAGAACAGACAGAGGAGAGAATGACATAGATATAAAAACAAAGAAAAGATGGAGAGAAGGAGCAGCATGGGCCTGGAGAATAAAGGGGGCGAAGGATGGAGAGGGGGGAAAAGGAGAGATGGACTCCAAGAAGAACAGACGGAGAGAATGACACAGATGTAAAAACAAATAAAAGATGTAGAGAAGGAGCAGCATGGGCCTGGGAGAATAAAGGGAGCGAAGGATGGAGGGGGGGGAAAGGAGAGATGGACTCAGAGAACAGACGAAGGATAGAATGACACAGACGTAAAAACAAAGGAAAGATGGAGAGAAGGAGCAGCATGGGCCTGGGAGAATAAAGGGAGCGAAGGATGGAGAGGAGGGAAAGGAGAGATGGACTCAGAGAAGAACAGACGAAGGTGAGAATGACACAGACGTAAAAACAAAGGAAAGATGGAGAGAAGGAGCAGCATGGGCCTGGAGAATAAAGGGAGCGAAGGATGGAGAGGGGGGAAAGGAGAGATGGACCCAGAGAAGAACAGACGAAGGAGAGAATGACACAGATGTAAAAACAAAGAAAAGATGGAGAGAAGGAGCAGCATGGGCCTGGAGAATAAAGGGAGCGAAGGATGGAGAGGGGGGAAAGGAGAGATGGACTCAGAGAAGAACAGACGAAGGAGAGAATGACACAGATGTAAAAACAAAGAAAAGATGGAGAGAAGGGGCAGCATGGGCATGGGAGAATAAAGGGGGCGAAGGATGGAGGGGGGGGGAGGAGAGATGACTCAGAGAAGAACAGACGAAGGAGAGAATGACACATGTAAAAACAAAGAAAAGATGGAGAGAAGGAGCAGCATGGGCCTGGGAGAATAAAGGGGGCGAAGGATGGAGGGGGGAAGGGAGAGATGGACTCAGAGAAGAACAGACAGAGGAGAGAATGACATAGATATAAAAACAAAGAAAAGATGGAGAGAAGGAGCAGCATGGGCCTGGAGAATAAAGGGAGCGAAGGATGGAGGGGGGGAAAGGAGAGATGGACTCAGAGAAGATCAGACGAAGGAGAGAATGACACAGATGTAAAAACAAAGGAAAGATGGAGAGAAGGAGCAGCATGGGCCTGGGAGAATAATGGGAGCGAAGGATGGAGGGGGGAAAGGAGAGATGGACTCAGAGAAGAACAGACGAAGGAGAGAATGACACAGATGTAAAAACAAAGAAAAGATGGAGCGAAGGAGCAGCATGGGCCTGGAGAATAAAGGGAGCGAAGGATGGAGGGGGGGAAAGGAGAGATGGACTCAGAGAAGATCAGACGAAGGAGAGAATGACACAGATGTAAAAACAAAGAAAAGATGGAGAGAAGGAGCAGCATGGGCATGGGAGAATAAAGGGGGCGAAGGATGGAGGGGGGGGGAGGAGAGATGACTCAGAGAAGATCAGACGAAGGTGAGAATGACACAGACGTAAAAACAAAGAAAAGATGGAGCGAAGGAGCAGCATGGGCCTGGAGAATAAAGGGAGCGAAGGATGGAGGGGGGAAGGGAGAGATGGACTCAGAGAAGAACAGACAGAGGAGAGAATGACATAGATATAAAAACAAAGAAAAGATGGAGAGAAGGAGCAGCATGGGCCTGGGAGAATAAAGGGAGCGAAGGATGGAGAGGGGGGAAAGGAGAGATGGACCCAGAGAAGAACAGACGAAGGAGAGAAAGACACAGACGTAAAAACAAAGGAAAGATGGAGAGAAGGAGCAGCATGGGCCTGGAGAATAAAGGGGGCGAAGGATGGAGAGGGGGGAAAAGGAGAGATGGACTCCAAGAAGAACAGACGGAGAGAATGACACAGATGTAAAAACAAATAAAAGATGTAGAGAAGGAGCAGCATGGGCCTGGGAGAATAAAGGGAGCGAAGGATGGAGGGGGGGGAAAGGAGAGATGGACTCAGAGAACAGACGAAGGATAGAATGACACAGACGTAAAAACAAAGGAAAGATGGAGAGAAGGAGCAGCATGGGCCTGGGAGAATAAAGGGAGCGAAGGATGGAGAGGAGGGAAAGGAGAGATGGACTCAGAGAAGAACAGACGAAGGTGAGAATGACACAGACGTAAAAACAAAGGAAAGATGGAGAGAAGGAGCAGCATGGGCCTGGAGAATAAAGGGAGCGAAGGATGGAGAGGGGGGAAAGGAGAGATGGACCCAGAGAAGAACAGACGAAGGAGAGAATGACACAGATGTAAAAACAAAGAAAAGATGGAGAGAAGGAGCAGCATGGGCCTGGAGAATAAAGGGAGCGAAGGATGGAGAGGGGGGAAAGGAGAGATGGACTCAGAGAAGAACAGACGAAGGAGAGAATGACACAGATGTAAAAACAAAGAAAAGATGGAGAGAAGGGGCAGCATGGGCATGGGAGAATAAAGGGGGCGAAGGATGGAGGGGGGGGGAGGAGAGATGACTCAGAGAAGAACAGACGAAGGAGAGAATGACACAGATGTAAAAACAAAGAAAAGATGGAGAGAAGGAGCAGCATGGGCCTGGGAGAATAAAGGGGGCGAAGGATGGAGGGGGGAAGGGAGAGATGGACTCAGAGAAGAACAGACAGAGGAGAGAATGACATAGATATAAAAACAAAGAAAAGATGGAGAGAAGGAGCAGCATGGGCCTGGAGAATAAAGGGAGCGAAGGATGGAGGGGGGGAAAGGAGAGATGGACTCAGAGAAGATCAGACGAAGGAGAGAATGACACAGATGTAAAAACAAAGGAAAGATGGAGAGAAGGAGCAGCATGGGCCTGGGAGAATAATGGGAGCGAAGGATGGAGGGGGGAAAGGAGAGATGGACTCAGAGAAGAACAGACGAAGGAGAGAATGACACAGATGTAAAAACAAAGAAAAGATGGAGCGAAGGAGCAGCATGGGCCTGGAGAATAAAGGGAGCGAAGGATGGAGGGGGGGAAAGGAGAGATGGACTCAGAGAAGATCAGACGAAGGAGAGAATGACACAGATGTAAAAACAAAGAAAAGATGGAGAGAAGGAGCAGCATGGGCATGGGAGAATAAAGGGGGCGAAGGATGGAGGGGGGGGGAGGAGAGATGACTCAGAGAAGATCAGACGAAGGTGAGAATGACACAGACGTAAAAACAAAGAAAAGATGGAGCGAAGGAGCAGCATGGGCCTGGAGAATAAAGGGAGCGAAGGATGGAGGGGGGAAGGGAGAGATGGACTCAGAGAAGAACAGACAGAGGAGAGAATGACATAGATATAAAAACAAAGAAAAGATGGAGAGAAGGAGCAGCATGGGCCTGGGAGAATAAAGGGAGCGAAGGATGGAGAGGGGGGAAAGGAGAGATGGACCCAGAGAAGAACAGACGAAGGAGAGAAAGACACAGACGTAAAAACAAAGGAAAGATGGAGAGAAGGAGCAGCATGGGCCTGGGAGAATAATGGGAGCGAAGGATGGAGGGGGGAAAGGAGAGATGGACTCAGAGAAGAACAGACGAAGGAGAGAATGACACAGATGTAAAAACAAAGAAAAGATGGAGCGAAGGAGCAGCATGGGCCTGGAGAATAAAGGGAGCGAAGGATGGAGGGGGGGAAAGGAGAGATGGACTCAGAGAAGATCAGACGAAGGAGAGAATGACACAGATGTAAAAACAAAGAAAAGATGGAGAGAAGGAGCAGCATGGGCATGGGAGAATAAAGGGGGCGAAGGATGGAGGGGGGGGAGGAGAGATGACTCAGAGAAGAACAGACGAAGGAGAGAATGACACAGATGTAAAAACAAAGAAAAGATGGAGAGAAGGAGCAGCATGGGCCTGGGAGAATAAAGGGGGCGAAGGATGGAGGGGGGAAGGGAGAGATGGACTCAGAGAAGAACAGACAGAGGAGAGAATGACATAGATATAAAAACAAAGAAAAGATGGAGAGAAGGAGCAGCATGGGCCTGGGAGAATAAAGGGAGCGAAGGATGGAGAGGGGGGAAAGGAGAGATGGACCCAGAGAAGAACAGACGAAGGAGAGAATGACACAGACGTAAAAACAAAGGAAAGATGGAGAGAAGGAGCAGCATGGGCCTGGGAGAATAATGGGAGCGAAGGATGGAGGGGGGAAAGGAGAGATGGACTCAGAGAAGAACAGACGAAGGAGAGAATGACACAGATGTAAAAACAAAGAAAAGATGGAGCGAAGGAGCAGCATGGGCCTGGAGAATAAAGGGAGCGAAGGATGGAGGGGGGGAAAGGAGAGATGGACTCAGAGAAGATCAGACGAAGGAGAGAATGACACAGATGTAAAAACAAAGAAAAGATGGAGAGAAGGAGCAGCATGGGCATGGGAGAATAAAGGGGGCGAAGGATGGAGGGGGGGGAGGAGAGATGACTCAGAGAAGAACAGACGAAGGAGAGAATGACACAGATGTAAAAACAAAGAAAAGATGGAGAGAAGGAGCAGCATGGGCCTGGGAGAATAAAGGGGGCGAAGGATGGAGGGGGGAAGGGAGAGATGGACTCAGAGAAGAACAGACAGAGGAGAGAATGACATAGATATAAAAACAAAGAAAAGATGGAGAGAAGGAGCAGCATGGGCCTGGGAGAATAAAGGGAGCGAAGGATGGAGGGGGGAAAGGAGAGATGGACCCAGAGAAGAACAGACGAAGGAGAGAATGACACAGACGTAAAAACAAAGGAAAGATGGAGAGAAGGAGCAGCATGGGCCTGGGAGAATAAAGGGGGCGAAGGATGGGGGGGGGGGGAGGAGAGATGACTCAGAGAAGAACAGACGAAGGAGAGAATGACACAGATGTAAAAACAAAGAAAAGATGGAGAGAAGGAGCAGCATGGGCCTGGAGAATAAAGGGAGCGAAGGATGGAGGGGGGAAGGGAGAGATGGACTCAGAGAAGAACAGACAGAGGAGAGAATGACATAGATATAAAAACAAAGAAAAGATGGAGAGAAGGAGCAGCATGGGCCTGGGAGAATAAAGGGAGCGAAGGATGGAGAGGGGGGAAAGGAGAGATGGACCCAGAGAAGAACAGACGAAGGAGAGAATGACACAGACGTAAAAACAAAGGAAAGATGGAGAGAAGGAGCAGCATGGGCCTGGGAGAATAATGGGAGCGAAGGATGGAGGGGGGAAAGGAGAGATGGACTCAGAGAAGAACAGACGAAGGAGAGAATGACACAGATGTAAAAACAAAGAAAAGATGGAGCGAAGGAGCAGCATGGGCCTGGAGAATAAAGGGAGCGAAGGATGGAGGGGGGGAAAGGAGAGATGGACTCAGAGAAGATCAGACGAAGGAGAGAATGACACAGATGTAAAAACAAAGAAAAGATGGAGAGAAGGAGCAGCATGGGCATGGGAGAATAAAGGGGGCGAAGGATGGAGGGGGGGGAGGAGAGATGACTCAGAGAAGAACAGACAAAGGAGAGAATGACACAGATGTAAAAACAAAGAAAAGATGGAGAGAAGGAGCAGCATGGGCCTGGGAGAATAAAGGGGGCGAAGGATGGAGGGGGGAAGGGAGAGATGGACTCAGAGAAGAACAGACAGAGGAGAGAATGACATAGATATAAAAACAAAGAAAAGATGGAGAGAAGGAGCAGCATGGGCCTGGGAGAATAAAGGGAGCGAAGGATGGAGAGGGGGGAAAGGAGAGATGGACCCAGAGAAGAACAGACGAAGGAGAGAATGACACAGACGTAAAAACAAAGGAAAGATGGAGAGAAGGAGCAGCATGGGCCTGGGAGAATAATGGGAGCGAAGGATGGAGGGGGGAAAGGAGAGATGGACTCAGAGAAGAACAGACGAAGGAGAGAATGACACAGATGTAAAAACAAAGAAAAGATGGAGCGAAGGAGCAGCATGGGCCTGGAGAATAAAGGGAGCGAAGGATGGAGGGGGGGAAAGGAGAGATGGACTCTGAGAAGATCAGACGAAGGAGAGAATGACACAGATGTAAAAACAAAGAAAAGATGGAGAGAAGGAGCAGCATGGGCATGGGAGAATAAAGGGGGCGAAGGATGGAGGGGGGGGAGGAGAGATGACTCAGAGAAGAACAGACGAAGGAGAGAATGACACAGATGTAAAAACAAAGAAAAGATGGAGAGAAGGAGCAGCATGGGCCTGGGAGAATAAAGGGGGCGAAGGATGGAGGGGGGAAGGGAGAGATGGACTCAGAGAAGAACAGACAGAGGAGAGAATGACATAGATATAAAAACAAAGAAAAGATGGAGAGAAGGAGCAGCATGGGCCTGGGAGAATAAAGGGAGCGAAGGATGGAGGGGGGAAAGGAGAGATGGACCCAGAGAAGAACAGACGAAGGAGAGAATGACACAGACGTAAAAACAAAGGAAAGATGGAGAGAAGGAGCAGCGTGGGCCTGGAGAATAAAGGGGTCGAAGGATGGAGAAGAGGGAAAGGAGAGATGGACCCAGAGAAGAACAGACGAAGGAGAGAATGACACAGACGTAAAAACAAAGGAAAGATGGAGAGAAGGAGCAGCATGGGCCTGGAGAATAAAGGGAGCGAAGGATGGAGGGGGGAAAGGAGAGATGGATTCAGAGAAGAACAGACGAAGGAGAGAATGACACAGATGTAAAAACAAAGAAAAGATGGAGAGAAGGAGCAGCATGGGCCTGGGAGAATAAAGGGAGCGAAGGATGGAGGGGGGAAGGGAGAGATGGACTCAGAGAAGAACAGACAGAGGAGAGAATGACATAGATATAAAAACAAAGAAAAGATGGAGAGAAGGAGCAGCATGGGCCTGGAGAATAAAGGGGGCGAAGGATGGAGAGGGGGGAAAAGGAGAGATGGACTCCAAGAAGAACAGACGGAGAGAATGACACAGATGTAAAAACAAATAAAAGATGTAGAGAAGGAGCAGCATGGGCCTGGGAGAATAAAGGGAGCGAAGGATGGAGGGGGGGGAAAGGAGAGATGGACTCAGAGAACAGACGAAGGAGAGAATGACACAGACGTAAAAACAAAGGAAAGATGGAGAGAAGGAGCAGCATGGGCCTGGGAGAATAAAGGGAGCGAAGGATGGAGAGGAGGGAAAGGAGAGATGGACTCAGAGAAGAACAGACGAAGGTGAGAATGACACAGACGTAAAAACAAAGGAAAGATGGAGAGAAGGAGCAGCATGGGCCTGGAGAATAAAGGGAGCGAAGGATGGAGAGGGGGGAAAGGAGAGATGGACCCAGAGAAGAACAGACGAAGGAGAGAATGACACAGATGTAAAAACAAAGAAAAGATGGAGAGAAGGAGCAGCATGGGCCTGGAGAATAAAGGGAGCGAAGGATGGAGAGGGGGGAAAGGAGAGATGGACTCAGAGAAGAACAGACGAAGGAGAGAATGACACAGATGTAAAAACAAAGAAAAGATGGAGAGAAGGGGCAGCATGGGCATGGGAGAATAAAGGGGGCGAAGGATGGAGGGGGGGGGAGGAGAGATGACTCAGAGAAGAACAGACGAAGGAGAGAATGACACAGATGTAAAAACAAAGAAAAGATGGAGAGAAGGAGCAGCATGGGCCTGGGAGAATAAAGGGGGCGAAGGATGGAGGGGGGAAGGGAGAGATGGACTCAGAGAAGAACAGACAGAGGAGAGAATGACATAGATATAAAAACAAAGAAAAGATGGAGAGAAGGAGCAGCATGGGCCTGGAGAATAAAGGGAGCGAAGGATGGAGGGGGGGAAAGGAGAGATGGACTCAGAGAAGATCAGACGAAGGAGAGAATGACACAGATGTAAAAACAAAGGAAAGATGGAGAGAAGGAGCAGCATGGGCCTGGGAGAATAATGGGAGCGAAGGATGGAGGGGGGAAAGGAGAGATGGACTCAGAGAAGAACAGACGAAGGAGAGAATGACACAGATGTAAAAACAAAGAAAAGATGGAGCGAAGGAGCAGCATGGGCCTGGAGAATAAAGGGAGCGAAGGATGGAGGGGGGAAAGGAGAGATGGACTCAGAGAAGATCAGACGAAGGAGAGAATGACACAGATGTAAAAACAAAGAAAAGATGGAGAGAAGGAGCAGCATGGGCATGGGAGAATAAAGGGGGCGAAGGATGGAGGGGGGGGAGGAGAGATGACTCAGAGAAGATCAGACGAAGGTGAGAATGACACAGACGTAAAAACAAAGAAAAGATGGAGCGAAGGAGCAGCATGGGCCTGGAGAATAAAGGGAGCGAAGGATGGAGGGGGGAAGGGAGAGATGGACTCAGAGAAGAACAGACAGAGGAGAGAATGACATAGATATAAAAACAAAGAAAAGATGGAGAGAAGGAGCAGCATGGGCCTGGGAGAATAAAGGGAGCGAAGGATGGAGAGGGGGGAAAGGAGAGATGGACCCAGAGAAGAACAGACGAAGGAGAGAATGACACAGACGTAAAAACAAAGGAAAGATGGAGAGAAGGAGCAGCATGGGCCTGGGAGAATAATGGGAGCGAAGGATGGAGGGGGGAAAGGAGAGATGGACTCAGAGAAGAACAGACGAAGGAGAGAATGACACAGATGTAAAAACAAAGAAAAGATGGAGCGAAGGAGCAGCATGGGCCTGGAGAATAAAGGGAGCGAAGGATGGAGGGGGGGAAAGGAGAGATGGACTCAGAGAAGATCAGACGAAGGAGAGAATGACACAGATGTAAAAACAAAGAAAAGATGGAGAGAAGGAGCAGCATGGGCATGGGAGAATAAAGGGGGCGAAGGATGGAGGGGGGGAGGAGAGATGACTCAGAGAAGAACAGACGAAGGAGAGAATGACACAGATGTAAAAACAAAGAAAAGATGGAGAGAAGGAGCAGCATGGGCCTGGGAGAATAAAGGGGGCGAAGGATGGAGGGGGGAAGGGAGAGATGGACTCAGAGAAGAACAGACAGAGGAGAGAATGACATAGATATAAAAACAAAGAAAAGATGGAGAGAAGGAGCAGCATGGGCCTGGGAGAATAAAGGGAGCGAAGGATGGAGAGGGGGGAAAGGAGAGATGGACCCAGAGAAGAACAGACGAAGGAGAGAATGACACAGACGTAAAAACAAAGGAAAGATGGAGAGAAGGAGCAGCATGGGCCTGGGAGAATAATGGGAGCGAAGGATGGAGGGGGGAAAGGAGAGATGGACTCAGAGAAGAACAGACGAAGGAGAGAATGACACAGATGTAAAAACAAAGAAAAGATGGAGCGAAGGAGCAGCATGGGCCTGGAGAATAAAGGGAGCGAAGGATGGAGGGGGGGAAAGGAGAGATGGACTCAGAGAAGATCAGACGAAGGAGAGAATGACACAGATGTAAAAACAAAGAAAAGATGGAGAGAAGGAGCAGCATGGGCATGGGAGAATAAAGGGGGCGAAGGATGGAGGGGGGGAGGAGAGATGACTCAGAGAAGAACAGACGAAGGAGAGAATGACACAGATGTAAAAACAAAGAAAAGATGGAGAGAAGGAGCAGCATGGGCCTGGGAGAATAAAGGGGGCGAAGGATGGAGGGGGGAAGGGAGAGATGGACTCAGAGAAGAACAGACAGAGGAGAGAATGACATAGATATAAAAACAAAGAAAAGATGGAGAGAAGGAGCAGCATGGGCCTGGGAGAATAAAGGGAGCGAAGGATGGAGGGGGGAAAGGAGAGATGGACACAGAGAAGAACAGACGAAGGAGAGAATGACACAGACGTAAAAACAAAGGAAAGATGGAGAGAAGGAGCAGCATGGGCCTGGGAGAATAAAGGGGGCGAAGGATGGGGGGGGGGGAGGAGAGATGACTCAGAGAAGAACAGACGAAGGAGAGAATGACACAGATGTAAAAACAAAGAAAAGATGGAGAGAAGGAGCAGCATGGGCCTGGAGAATAAAGGGAGCGAAGGATGGAGGGGGGAAGGGAGAGATGGACTCAGAGAAGAACAGACAGAGGAGAGAATGACATAGATATAAAAACAAAGAAAAGATGGAGAGAAGGAGCAGCATGGGCCTGGGAGAATAAAGGGAGCGAAGGATGGAGAGGGGGGAAAGGAGAGATGGACCCAGAGAAGAACAGACGAAGGAGAGAATGACACAGACGTAAAAACAAAGGAAAGATGGAGAGAAGGAGCAGCATGGGCCTGGGAGAATAATGGGAGCGAAGGATGGAGGGGGGAAAAGAGAGATGGACTCAGAGAAGAACAGACGAAGGAGAGAATGACACAGATGTAAAAACAAAGAAAAGATGGAGCGAAGGAGCAGCATGCGCCTGGAGAATAAAGGGAGCGAAGGATGGAGGGGGGGAAAGGAGAGATGGACTCAGAGAAGATCAGACGAAGGAGAGAATGACACAGATGTAAAAACAAAGAAAAGATGGAGAGAAGGAGCAGCATGGGCATGGGAGAATAAAGGGGGCGAAGGATGGAGGGGGGGGGAGGAGAGATGACTCAGAGAAGAACAGACGAAGGAGAGAATGACACAGATGTAAAAACAAAGAAAAGATGGAGAGAAGGAGCAGCATGGGCCTGGGAGAATAAAGGGGGCGAAGGATGGAGGGGGGAAGGGAGAGATGGACTCAGAGAAGAACAGACAGAGGAGAGAATGACATAGATATAAAAACAAAGAAAAGATGGAGAGAAGGAGCAGCATGGGCCTGGGAGAATAAAGGGAGCGAAGGATGGAGAGGGGGGAAAGGAGAGATGGACCCAGAGAAGAACAGACGAAGGAGAGAATGACACAGACGTAAAAACAAAGGAAAGATGGAGAGAAGGAGCAGCATGGGCCTGGGAGAATAATGGGAGCGAAGGATGGAGGGGGGAAAGGAGAGATGGACTCAGAGAAGAACAGACGAAGGAGAGAATGACACAGATGTAAAAACAAAGAAAAGATGGAGCGGAGGAGCAGCATGGGCCTGGAGAATAAAGGGAGCGAAGGATGGAGGGGGGGAAAGGAGAGATGGACTCTGAGAAGATCAGACGAAGGAGAGAATGACACAGATGTAAAAACAAAGAAAAGATGGAGAGAAGGAGCAGCATGGGCATGGGAGAATAAAGGGGGCGAAGGATGGAGGGGGGGGGAGGAGAGATGACTCAGAGAAGAACAGACGAAGGAGAGAATGACACAGATGTAAAAACAAAGAAAAGATGGAGAGAAGGAGCAGCATGGGCCTGGGAGAATAAAGGGGGCGAAGGATGGAGGGGGGAAGGGAGAGATGGACTCAGAGAAGAACAGACAGAGGAGAGAATGACATAGATATAAAAACAAAGAAAAGATGGAGAGAAGGAGCAGCATGGGCCTGGGAGAATAAAGGGAGCGAAGGATGGAGAAGAGGGAAAGGAGAGATGGACCCAGAGAAGAACAGACGAAGGAGAGAATGACACAGACGTAAAAACAAAGGAAAGATGGAGAGAAGGAGCAGCATGGGCCTGGAGAATAAAGGGAGCGAAGGATGGAGGGGGGAAAGGAGAGATGGATTCAGAGAAGAACAGACGAAGGAGAGAATGACACAGATGTAAAAACAAAGAAAAGATGGAGAGAAGGAGCAGCATGGGCCTGGGAGAATAAAGGGAGCGAAGGATGGAGGGGGGAAAGGAGAGATGGGCTCAGAGAAGAACAGACAGAGGAGAGAATGACATAGATATAAAAACAAAGAAAAGATGGAGAGAAGGAGCAGCATGGGCCTGGAGAATAAAGGGGGCGAAGGATGGAGAGGGGGGAAAAGGAGAGATGGACTCCAAGAAGAACAGACGGAGAGAATGACACAGATGTAAAAACAAATAAAAGATGTAGAGAAGGAGCAGCATGGGCCTGGGAGAATAAAGGGAGCGAAGGATGGAGGGGGGGGAAAGGAGAGATGGACTCAGAGAACAGACGAAGGAGAGAATGACACAGATGTAAAAACAAAGAAAAGATGGAGAGAAGGAGCAGCATGGGCCTGGAGAATAAAGGGAGCGAAGGATGGAGAGGGGAAAGGAGAGATGGACTCAGAGAAGAACAGACGAAGGAGAGAATGACACAGATGTAAAAACAAAGAAAAGATGGAGAGAAGGAGCAGCATGGGCATGGGAGAATAAAGGGAGCAAAGGATGGAGAGGGGGAAAGGAGAGATGGACTCAGAGAAGAACAGACGAAGGAGAGAATGACACAGATGTAAAAACAAAGGAAAGATGGAGAGAAGGAGCAGCATGGGCCTGGAGAATAAAGGGGGCGAAGGATGGAGAGGGGGGAAAAGGAGAGATGGACTCCAAGAAGAACAGACGGAGAGAATGACACAGATGTAAAAACAAATAAAAGATGTAGAGAAGGAGCAGCATGGGCCTGGGAGAATAAAGGGAGCGAAGGATGGAGGGGGGGGAAAGGAGAGATGGACTCAGAGAACAGACGAAGGAGAGAATGACACAGACGTAAAAACAAAGAAAAGATGGAGAGAAGGAGCAGCATGGGCCTGGAGAATAATGGGAGCGAAGGATGGAGGGGGGAAAGGAGAGATGGACTCAGAGAAGAACAGACGAAGGTGAGAATGACACAGATGTAAAAACAAAGAAAAGATGGAGAGAAGGAGCAGCATGGGCCTGGAGAATAAAGGGGGCGAAGGATGGAGAGGGGGGAAAAGGAGAGATGGACTCCAAGAAGAACAGACGGAGAGAATGACACAGATGTAAAAACAAATAAAAGATGTAGAGAAGGAGCAGCATGGGCCTGGGAGAATAAAGGGAGCGAAGGATGGAGGGGGGGAAAGGAGAGATGGACTCAGAGAACAGACGAAGGAGAGAATGACACAGACGTAAAAACAAAGGAAAGATGGAGAGAAGGAGCAGCATGGGCCTGGGAGAATAAAGGGAGCGAAGGATGGAGAGGAGGGAAAGGAGAGATGGACTCAGAGAAGAACAGACGAAGGTGAGAATGACACAGACGTAAAAACAAAGGAAAGATGGAGAGAAGGAGCAGCATGGGCCTGGAGAATAAAGGGAGCGAAGGATGGAGAGGGGGGAAAGGAGAGATGGACCCAGAGAAGAACAGACGAAGGAGAGAATGACACAGATGTAAAAACAAAGAAAAGATGGAGAGAAGGAGCAGCATGGGCCTGGAGAATAAAGGGAGCGAAGGATGGAGAGGGGGGAAAGGAGAGATGGACTCAGAGAAGAACAGACGAAGGAGAGAATGACACAGATGTAAAAACAAAGAAAAGATGGAGAGAAGGGGCAGCATGGGCATGGGAGAATAAAGGGGGCGAAGGATGGAGGGGGGGGAGGAGAGATGACTCAGAGAAGAACAGACGAAGGAGAGAATGACACAGACGTAAAAACAAAGAAAAGATGGAGAGAAGGAGCAGCATGGGCCTGGAGAATAAAGGGAGCGAAGGATGGAGAGGGGGGAAAGGAGAGATGGACTCAGAGAAGAACAGACGAAGGAGAGAATGACACAGATGTAAAAACAAAGAAAAGATGTAGAGAAGGAGCAGCATGGGCCTGGGAGAATAAAGGGAGCGAAGGATGGAGGGGGGGAAAGGAGAGATGGACTCAGAGAACAGACGAAGGAGAGAATGACACAGACGTAAAAACAAAGGAAAGATGGAGCGAAGGAGCAGCATGGGCCTGGAGAATAAAGGGAGCGAAGGATGGAGGGGGGGAAAGGAGAGATGGACTCAGAGAAGATCAGACGAAGGAGAGAATGACACAGATGTAAAAACAAAGAAAAGATGGAGAGAAGGAGCAGCATGGGCCTGGGAGAATAAAGGGAGCGAAGGATGGAGGGGGGAAGGGAGAGATGGACTCAGAGAAGAACAGACAGAGGAGAGAATGACATAGATATAAAAACAAAGAAAAGATGGAGAGAAGGAGCAGCATGGGCCTGGAGAATAAAGGGGGCGAAGGATGGAGAGGGGGGAAAAGGAGAGATGGACTCCAAGAAGAACAGACGGAGAGAATGACACAGATGTAAAAACAAATAAAAGATGTAGAGAAGGAGCAGCATGGGCCTGGGAGAATAAAGGGAGCGAAGGATGGAGGGGGGGGAAAGGAGAGATGGACTCAGAGAACAGACGAAGGAGAGAATGACACAGACGTAAAAACAAAGGAAAGATGGAGAGAAGGAGCAGCATGGGCCTGGGAGAATAAAGGGAGCGAAGGATGGAGAGGAGGGAAAGGAGAGATGGACTCAGAGAAGAACAGACGAAGGTGAGAATGACACAGACGTAAAAACAAAGGAAAGATGGAGAGAAGGAGCAGCATGGGCCTGGAGAATAAAGGGAGCGAAGGATGGAGAGGGGGGAAAGGAGAGATGGACCCAGAGAAGAACAGACGAAGGAGAGAATGACACAGATGTAAAAACAAAGAAAAGATGGAGAGAAGGAGCAGCATGGGCCTGGAGAATAAAGGGAGCGAAGGATGGAGAGGGGGGAAAGGAGAGATGGACTCAGAGAAGAACAGACGAAGGAGAGAATGACACAGATGTAAAAACAAAGAAAAGATGGAGAGAAGGGGCAGCATGGGCATGGGAGAATAAAGGGGGCGAAGGATGGAGGGGGGGGGAGGAGAGATGACTCAGAGAAGAACAGACGAAGGAGAGAATGACACAGATGTAAAAACAAAGAAAAGATGGAGAGAAGGAGCAGCATGGGCCTGGGAGAATAAAGGGGGCGAAGGATGGAGGGGGGAAGGGAGAGATGGACTCAGAGAAGAACAGACAGAGGAGAGAATGACATAGATATAAAAACAAAGAAAAGATGGAGAGAAGGAGCAGCATGGGCCTGGAGAATAAAGGGAGCGAAGGATGGAGGGGGGGAAAGGAGAGATGGACTCAGAGAAGATCAGACGAAGGAGAGAATGACACAGATGTAAAAACAAAGGAAAGATGGAGAGAAGGAGCAGCATGGGCCTGGGAGAATAATGGGAGCGAAGGATGGAGGGGGGAAAGGAGAGATGGACTCAGAGAAGAACAGACGAAGGAGAGAATGACACAGATGTAAAAACAAAGGAAAGATGGAGCGAAGGAGCAGCATGGGCCTGGAGAATAAAGGGAGCGAAGGATGGAGGGGGGGAAAGGAGAGATGGACTCAGAGAAGATCAGACGAAGGAGAGAATGACACAGATGTAAAAACAAAGAAAAGATGGAGAGAAGGAGCAGCATGGGCATGGGAGAATAAAGGGGGCGAAGGATGGAGGGGGGGGGGAGGAGAGATGACTCAGAGAAGATCAGACGAAGGTGAGAATGACACAGACGTAAAAACAAAGAAAAGATGGAGCGAAGGAGCAGCATGGGCCTGGAGAATAAAGGGAGCGAAGGATGGAGGGGGGAAGGGAGAGATGGACTCAGAGAAGAACAGACAGAGGAGAGAATGACATAGATATAAAAACAAAGAAAAGATGGAGAGAAGGAGCAGCATGGGCCTGGGAGAATAAAGGGAGCGAAGGATGGAGAGGGGGGAAAGGAGAGATGGACCCAGAGAAGAACAGACGAAGGAGAGAATGACACAGACGTAAAAACAAAGGAAAGATGGAGAGAAGGAGCAGCATGGGCCTGGGAGAATAATGGGAGCGAAAGATGGAGGGGGGAAAGGAGAGATGGACTCAGAGAAGAACAGACGAAGGAGAGAATGACACAGATGTAAAAACAAAGAAAAGATGGAGCGAAGGAGCAGCATGGGCCTGGAGAATAAAGGGAGCGAAGGATGGAGGGGGGGAAAGGAGAGATGGACTCAGAGAAGATCAGACGAAGGAGAGAATGACACAGATGTAAAAACAAAGAAAAGATGGAGAGAAGGAGCAGCATGGGCATGGGAGAATAAAGGGGCGAAGGATGGAGGGGGGGGAGGAGAGATGACTCAGAGAAGAACAGACGAAGGAGAGAATGACACAGATGTAAAAACAAAGAAAAGATGGAGAGAAGGAGCAGCATGGGCCTGGGAGAATAAAGGGGGCGAAGGATGGAGGGGGGAAGGGAGAGATGGACTCAGAGAAGAACAGACAGAGGAGAGAATGACATAGATATAAAAACAAAGAAAAGATGGAGAGAAGGAGCAGCATGGGCCTGGGAGAATAAAGGGAGCGAAGGATGGAGAGGGGGGAAAGGAGAGATGGACCCAGAGAAGAACAGACGAAGGAGAGAATGACACAGACGTAAAAACAAAGGAAAGATGGAGAGAAGGAGCAGCATGGGCCTGGGAGAATAATGGGAGCGAAGGATGGAGGGGGGAAAGGAGAGATGGACTCAGAGAAGAACAGACGAAGGAGAGAATGACACAGATGTAAAAACAAAGAAAAGATGGAGCGAAGGAGCAGCATGGGCCTGGGAGAATAAAGGGGGCGAAGGATGGAGGGGGGAAAGGAGAGATGGACTCAGAGAAGAACAGACGAAGGAGAGAATGACACAGATGTAAAAACAAAGAAAAGATGGAGAGAAGGAGCAGCATGGGCCTGGAGAATAAAGGGAGCGAAGGATGGAGGGGGGGAAAGGAGAGATGGACTCAGAGAAGATCAGACGAAGGAGAGAATGACACAGATGTAAAAACAAAGAAAAGATGGAGAGAAGGAGCAGCATGGGCCTGGAGAATAAAGGGGGCGAAGGATGGAGAGGGGGGAAACGAGAGATGGACTCCAAGAAGAACAGACGAAGGAGAGAATGACACAGATGTAAAAACAAAGAAAAGATGGAGAGAAGGAGCAGCATGGGCCTGGGAGAATAAAGGGAGCGAAGGATGGAGGGGGGAAAGGAGAGATGGACTCAGAGAACAGACGAAGGAGAGAATGACACAGAGGTAAAAACAAAGGAAAGATGGAGAGAAGGAGCAGCATAGGCCTGGGAGAATAAATGGAGCGAAGGATGGAGAGGAGGGAAAGGAGAGATGGACTCAGAGAAGAACAGACGAAGGAGAGAATGACACAGACGTAAAAACAAAGGAAAGATGGAGAGAAGGAGCAGCATGGGCCAGGGAGAGTAAAGGGAGCGAAGGATGGAGAGGAGGGAAAGGAGAGATGGACTCAGAGAAGAACAGATGAAGGAGAGAATGACACAGACGTAAAAGCAAAGGAAAGATGGAGAGAAGGAGCAGCATGCGCCTGGGAGAATAAAGGGGGCGAAGGATGGAGGGGGGAAAGGAGAGATGGGCTCAGAGAAGAACAGACAGAGGAGAGAATGACACAGATGTAAAAACAAAGAAAAGATGGAGAGAAGGAGCAGCATGGGCCTGGAGAATAAAGGGAGCAAAGGATGGAGAGGGGGAAAGGAGAGATGGACTCAGAGAAGAACAGACGAAGGAGAGAATGACACAGATGTAAAAACAAAGAAAAGATGGAGAGAAGGAGCAGCATGGGCATGGGAGAATAAAGGGGGCGAAGGATGGAGGGGGGGGAGGAGAGATGACTCAGAGAAGAACAGACGAAGGAGAGAATGACACAGATGTAAAAACAAAGAAAAGATGGAGAGAAGGAGCAGCATGGGCCTGGGAGAATAAAGGGAGCGAAGGATGGAGGGGGGAAGGGAGAGATGGACTCAGAGAAGAACAGACAGAGGAGAGAATGACATAGATATAAAAACAAAGAAAAGATGGAGAGAAGGAGCAGCATGGGCCTGGAGAATAAAGGGGGCGAAGGATGGAGAGGGGGGAAAAGGAGAGATGGACTCCAAGAAGAACAGACGGAGAGAATGACACAGATGTAAAAACAAATAAAAGATGTAGAGAAGGAGCAGCATGGGCCTGGGAGAATAAAGGGAGCGAAGGATGGAGGGGGGGAAAGGAGAGATGGACTCAGAGAACAGACGAAGGAGAGAATGACACAGACGTAAAAACAAAGGAAAGATGGAGAGAAGGAGCAGCATGGGCCTGGGAGAATAAAGGGAGCGAAGGATGGAGAGGAGGGAAAGGAGAGATGGACTCAGAGAAGAACAGACGAAGGTGAGAATGACACAGACGTAAAAACAAAGGAAAGATGGAGAGAAGGAGCAGCATGGGCCTGGAGAATAAAGGGAGCGAAGGATGGAGAGGGGGGAAAGGAGAGATGGACCCAGAGAAGAACAGACGAAGGAGAGAATGACACAGATGTAAAAACAAAGAAAAGATGGAGAGAAGGAGCAGCATGGGCCTGGAGAATAAAGGGAGCGAAGGATGGAGAGGGGGGAAAGGAGAGATGGACTCAGAGAAGAACAGACGAAGGAGAGAATGACACAGATGTAAAAACAAAGAAAAGATGGAGAGAAGGGGCAGCATGGGCATGGGAGAATAAAGGGGGCGAAGGATGGAGGGGGGGGGAGGAGAGATGACTCAGAGAAGAACAGACGAAGGAGAGAATGACACAGATGTAAAAACAAAGAAAAGATGGAGAGAAGGAGCAGCATGGGCCTGGGAGAATAAAGGGGGCGAAGGATGGAGGGGGGAAGGGAGAGATGGACTCAGAGAAGAACAGACAGAGGAGAGAATGACATAGATATAAAAACAAAGAAAAGATGGAGAGAAGGAGCAGCATGGGCCTGGAGAATAAAGGGAGCGAAGGATGGAGGGGGGGAAAGGAGAGATGGACTCAGAGAAGATCAGACGAAGGAGAGAATGACACAGATGTAAAAACAAAGGAAAGATGGAGAGAAGGAGCAGCATGGGCCTGGGAGAATAATGGGAGCGAAGGATGGAGGGGGGAAAGGAGAGATGGACTCAGAGAAGAACAGACGAAGGAGAGAATGACACAGATGTAAAAACAAAGAAAAGATGGAGCGAAGGAGCAGCATGGGCCTGGAGAATAAAGGGAGCGAAGGATGGAGGGGGGGAAAGGAGAGATGGACTCAGAGAAGATCAGACGAAGGAGAGAATGACACAGATGTAAAAACAAAGAAAAGATGGAGAGAAGGAGCAGCATGGGCATGGGAGAATAAAGGGGGCGAAGGATGGAGGGGGGGGGAGGAGAGATGACTCAGAGAAGATCAGACGAAGGTGAGAATGACACAGACGTAAAAACAAAGAAAAGATGGAGCGAAGGAGCAGCATGGGCCTGGAGAATAAAGGGAGCGAAGGATGGAGGGGGGAAGGGAGAGATGGACTCAGAGAAGAACAGACAGAGGAGAGAATGACATAGATATAAAAACAAAGAAAAGATGGAGAGAAGGAGCAGCATGGGCCTGGGAGAATAAAGGGGGCGAAGGATGGAGGGGGGAAAGGAGAGATGGACTCAGAGAAGAACAGACGAAGGAGAGAATGACACAGATGTAAAAACAAAGAAAAGATGGAGAGAAGGAGCAGCATGGGCCTGGAGAATAAAGGGAGCGAAGGATGGAGGGGGGGAAAGGAGAGATGGACTCAGAGAAGATCAGACGAAGGAGAGAATGACACAGATGTAAAAACAAAGAAAAGATGGAGAGAAGGAGCAGCATGGGCCTGGGAGAATAAAGGGGGCGAAGGATGGAGGGGGGGGGGAGGAGAGATGACTCAGAGAAGAACAGACGAAGGAGAGAATGATATAGATGTAAAAACAAAGGAAAGATGGAGAGAAGGAGCAGCATGGGCCTGGGAGAATAAAGGGGGCGAAGGATGGAGGGGGGGAGGAGAGATGACTCAGAGAAGAACAGACGAAGGAGAGAATGATATAGATGTAAAAACAAAGGAAAGATGGAGAGAAGGAGCAGCATGGGCCTGGAGAATAATGGGAGCGAAGGATGGAGGGGGGAAAGGAGAGATGGACTCAGAGAAGAACAGACGAAGGAGAGAATGACACAGATGTAAAAACAAAGAAAAGATGGAGCGAAGGAGCAGCATGGGCCTGGGAGAATAAAGGGGGCGAAGGATGGAGGGGGGAAAGGAGAGATGGACTCAGAGAAGAACAGACGAAGGAGAGAATGACACAGATGTAAAAACAAAGAAAAGATGGAGAGAAGGAGCAGCATGGGCCTGGAGAATAAAGGGGGCGAAGGATGGAGGGGGGGAGGAGAGATGACTCAGAGAAGAACAGACGAAGGAGAGAATGACACAGATGTAAAAACAAAGAAAAGATGGAGAGAAGGAGCAGCATGGGCCTGGAGAATAAAGGGGGCGAAGGATGGAGAGGGGGGAAACGAGAGATGGACTCCAAGAAGAACAGACGAAGGAGAGAATGACACAGATGTAAAAACAAAGAAAAGATGGAGAGAAGGAACAGCATGGGCCTGGGAGAATAAAGGGAGCGAAGGATGGAGGGGGGAAAGGAGAGATGGACTCAGAGAACAGACGAAGGAGAGAATGACACAGAGGTAAAAACAAAGGAAAGATGGAGAGAAGGAGCAGCATAGGCCTGGGAGAATAAATGGAGCGAAGGATGGAGAGGAGGGAAAGGAGAGATGGACTCAGAGAAGAACAGACGAAGGAGAGAATGACACAGACGTAAAAACAAAGGAAAGATGGAGAGAAGGAGCAGCATGGGCCAGGGAGAGTAAAGGGAGCGAAGGATGGAGAGGAGGGAAAGGAGAGATGGACTCAGAGAAGAACAGATGAAGGAGAGAATGACACAGACGTAAAAGCAAAGGAAAGATGGAGAGAAGGAGCAGCATGCGCCTGGGAGAATAAAGGGGGCGAAGGATGGAGGGGGGAAAGGAGAGATGGGCTCAGAGAAGAACAGACAGAGGAGAGAATGACACAGATGTAAAAACAAAGAAAAGATGGAGAGAAGGAGCAGCATGGGCCTGGAGAATAAAGGGAGCGAAGGATGGAGAGGGGGAAAGGAGAGATGGACTCAGAGAAGAACAGACGAAGGAGAGAATGACACAGATGTAAAAACAAAGAAAAGATGGAGAGAAGGAGCAGCATGGGCATGGGAGAATAAAGGGGGCGAAGGATGGAGGGGGGGGGAGGAGAGATGACTCAGAGAAGAACAGACGAAGGAGAGAATGACACAGATGTAAAAACAAAGAAAAGATGGAGAGAAGGAGCAGCATGGGCCTGGGAGAATAAAGGGAGCGAAGGATGGAGGGGGGAAGGGAGAGATGGACTCAGAGAAGAACAGACAGAGGAGAGAATGACATAGATATAAAAACAAAGAAAAGATGGAGAGAAGGAGCAGCATGGGCCTGGAGAATAAAGGGGGCGAAGGATGGAGAGGGGGGAAAAGGAGAGATGGACTCCAAGAAGAACAGACGGAGAGAATGACACAGATGTAAAAACAAATAAAAGATGTAGAGAAGGAGCAGCATGGGCCTGGGAGAATAAAGGGAGCGAAGGATGGAGGGGGGGGAAAGGAGAGATGGACTCAGAGAACAGACGAAGGATAGAATGACACAGACGTAAAAACAAAGGAAAGATGGAGAGAAGGAGCAGCATGGGCCTGGGAGAATAAAGGGAGCGAAGGATGGAGAGGAGGGAAAGGAGAGATGGACTCAGAGAAGAACAGACGAAGGTGAGAATGACACAGACGTAAAAACAAAGGAAAGATGGAGAGAAGGAGCAGCATGGGCCTGGAGAATAAAGGGAGCGAAGGATGGAGAGGGGGGAAAGGAGAGATGGACCCAGAGAAGAACAGACGAAGGAGAGAATGACACAGATGTAAAAACAAAGAAAAGATGGAGAGAAGGAGCAGCATGGGCCTGGAGAATAAAGGGAGCGAAGGATGGAGAGGGGGGAAAGGAGAGATGGACTCAGAGAAGAACAGACGAAGGAGAGAATGACACAGATGTAAAAACAAAGAAAAGATGGAGAGAAGGGGCAGCATGGGCATGGGAGAATAAAGGGGGCGAAGGATGGAGGGGGGGGGAGGAGAGATGACTCAGAGAAGAACAGACGAAGGAGAGAATGACACATGTAAAAACAAAGAAAAGATGGAGAGAAGGAGCAGCATGGGCCTGGGAGAATAAAGGGGGCGAAGGATGGAGGGGGGAAGGGAGAGATGGACTCAGAGAAGAACAGACAGAGGAGAGAATGACATAGATATAAAAACAAAGAAAAGATGGAGAGAAGGAGCAGCATGGGCCTGGAGAATAAAGGGAGCGAAGGATGGAGGGGGGGAAAGGAGAGATGGACTCAGAGAAGATCAGACGAAGGAGAGAATGACACAGATGTAAAAACAAAGGAAAGATGGAGAGAAGGAGCAGCATGGGCCTGGGAGAATAATGGGAGCGAAGGATGGAGGGGGGAAAGGAGAGATGGACTCAGAGAAGAACAGACGAAGGAGAGAATGACACAGATGTAAAAACAAAGAAAAGATGGAGCGAAGGAGCAGCATGGGCCTGGAGAATAAAGGGAGCGAAGGATGGAGGGGGGGAAAGGAGAGATGGACTCAGAGAAGATCAGACGAAGGAGAGAATGACACAGATGTAAAAACAAAGAAAAGATGGAGAGAAGGAGCAGCATGGGCATGGGAGAATAAAGGGGGCGAAGGATGGAGGGGGGGGGAGGAGAGATGACTCAGAGAAGATCAGACGAAGGTGAGAATGACACAGACGTAAAAACAAAGAAAAGATGGAGCGAAGGAGCAGCATGGGCCTGGAGAATAAAGGGAGCGAAGGATGGAGGGGGGAAGGGAGAGATGGACTCAGAGAAGAACAGACAGAGGAGAGAATGACATAGATATAAAAACAAAGAAAAGATGGAGAGAAGGAGCAGCATGGGCCTGGGAGAATAAAGGGAGCGAAGGATGGAGAGGGGGGAAAGGAGAGATGGACCCAGAGAAGAACAGACGAAGGAGAGAAAGACACAGACGTAAAAACAAAGGAAAGATGGAGAGAAGGAGCAGCATGGGCCTGGAGAATAAAGGGGGCGAAGGATGGAGAGGGGGGAAAAGGAGAGATGGACTCCAAGAAGAACAGACGGAGAGAATGACACAGATGTAAAAACAAATAAAAGATGTAGAGAAGGAGCAGCATGGGCCTGGGAGAATAAAGGGAGCGAAGGATGGAGGGGGGGGAAAGGAGAGATGGACTCAGAGAACAGACGAAGGATAGAATGACACAGACGTAAAAACAAAGGAAAGATGGAGAGAAGGAGCAGCATGGGCCTGGGAGAATAAAGGGAGCGAAGGATGGAGAGGAGGGAAAGGAGAGATGGACTCAGAGAAGAACAGACGAAGGTGAGAATGACACAGACGTAAAAACAAAGGAAAGATGGAGAGAAGGAGCAGCATGGGCCTGGAGAATAAAGGGAGCGAAGGATGGAGAGGGGGGAAAGGAGAGATGGACCCAGAGAAGAACAGACGAAGGAGAGAATGACACAGATGTAAAAACAAAGAAAAGATGGAGAGAAGGAGCAGCATGGGCCTGGAGAATAAAGGGAGCGAAGGATGGAGAGGGGGGAAAGGAGAGATGGACTCAGAGAAGAACAGACGAAGGAGAGAATGACACAGATGTAAAAACAAAGAAAAGATGGAGAGAAGGGGCAGCATGGGCATGGGAGAATAAAGGGGGCGAAGGATGGAGGGGGGGGGAGGAGAGATGACTCAGAGAAGAACAGACGAAGGAGAGAATGACACAGATGTAAAAACAAAGAAAAGATGGAGAGAAGGAGCAGCATGGGCCTGGGAGAATAAAGGGGGCGAAGGATGGAGGGGGGAAGGGAGAGATGGACTCAGAGAAGAACAGACAGAGGAGAGAATGACATAGATATAAAAACAAAGAAAAGATGGAGAGAAGGAGCAGCATGGGCCTGGAGAATAAAGGGAGCGAAGGATGGAGGGGGGGAAAGGAGAGATGGACTCAGAGAAGATCAGACGAAGGAGAGAATGACACAGATGTAAAAACAAAGGAAAGATGGAGAGAAGGAGCAGCATGGGCCTGGGAGAATAATGGGAGCGAAGGATGGAGGGGGGAAAGGAGAGATGGACTCAGAGAAGAACAGACGAAGGAGAGAATGACACAGATGTAAAAACAAAGAAAAGATGGAGCGAAGGAGCAGCATGGGCCTGGAGAATAAAGGGAGCGAAGGATGGAGGGGGGGAAAGGAGAGATGGACTCAGAGAAGATCAGACGAAGGAGAGAATGACACAGATGTAAAAACAAAGAAAAGATGGAGAGAAGGAGCAGCATGGGCATGGGAGAATAAAGGGGGCGAAGGATGGAGGGGGGGGGAGGAGAGATGACTCAGAGAAGATCAGACGAAGGTGAGAATGACACAGACGTAAAAACAAAGAAAAGATGGAGCGAAGGAGCAGCATGGGCCTGGAGAATAAAGGGAGCGAAGGATGGAGGGGGGAAGGGAGAGATGGACTCAGAGAAGAACAGACAGAGGAGAGAATGACATAGATATAAAAACAAAGAAAAGATGGAGAGAAGGAGCAGCATGGGCCTGGGAGAATAAAGGGAGCGAAGGATGGAGAGGGGGGAAAGGAGAGATGGACCCAGAGAAGAACAGACGAAGGAGAGAAAGACACAGACGTAAAAACAAAGGAAAGATGGAGAGAAGGAGCAGCATGGGCCTGGGAGAATAATGGGAGCGAAGGATGGAGGGGGGAAAGGAGAGATGGACTCAGAGAAGAACAGACGAAGGAGAGAATGACACAGATGTAAAAACAAAGAAAAGATGGAGCGAAGGAGCAGCATGGGCCTGGAGAATAAAGGGAGCGAAGGATGGAGGGGGGGAAAGGAGAGATGGACTCAGAGAAGATCAGACGAAGGAGAGAATGACACAGATGTAAAAACAAAGAAAAGATGGAGAGAAGGAGCAGCATGGGCATGGGAGAATAAAGGGGGCGAAGGATGGAGGGGGGGGAGGAGAGATGACTCAGAGAAGAACAGACGAAGGAGAGAATGACACAGATGTAAAAACAAAGAAAAGATGGAGAGAAGGAGCAGCATGGGCCTGGGAGAATAAAGGGGGCGAAGGATGGAGGGGGGAAGGGAGAGATGGACTCAGAGAAGAACAGACAGAGGAGAGAATGACATAGATATAAAAACAAAGAAAAGATGGAGAGAAGGAGCAGCATGGGCCTGGGAGAATAAAGGGAGCGAAGGATGGAGAGGGGGGAAAGGAGAGATGGACCCAGAGAAGAACAGACGAAGGAGAGAATGACACAGACGTAAAAACAAAGGAAAGATGGAGAGAAGGAGCAGCATGGGCCTGGGAGAATAATGGGAGCGAAGGATGGAGGGGGGAAAGGAGAGATGGACTCAGAGAAGAACAGACGAAGGAGAGAATGACACAGATGTAAAAACAAAGAAAAGATGGAGCGAAGGAGCAGCATGGGCCTGGAGAATAAAGGGAGCGAAGGATGGAGGGGGGGAAAGGAGAGATGGACTCAGAGAAGATCAGACGAAGGAGAGAATGACACAGATGTAAAAACAAAGAAAAGATGGAGAGAAGGAGCAGCATGGGCATGGGAGAATAAAGGGGGCGAAGGATGGAGGGGGGGGAGGAGAGATGACTCAGAGAAGAACAGACGAAGGAGAGAATGACACAGATGTAAAAACAAAGAAAAGATGGAGAGAAGGAGCAGCATGGGCCTGGGAGAATAAAGGGGGCGAAGGATGGAGGGGGGAAGGGAGAGATGGACTCAGAGAAGAACAGACAGAGGAGAGAATGACATAGATATAAAAACAAAGAAAAGATGGAGAGAAGGAGCAGCATGGGCCTGGGAGAATAAAGGGAGCGAAGGATGGAGGGGGGAAAGGAGAGATGGACCCAGAGAAGAACAGACGAAGGAGAGAATGACACAGACGTAAAAACAAAGGAAAGATGGAGAGAAGGAGCAGCATGGGCCTGGGAGAATAAAGGGGGCGAAGGATGGGGGGGGGGGGAGGAGAGATGACTCAGAGAAGAACAGACGAAGGAGAGAATGACACAGATGTAAAAACAAAGAAAAGATGGAGAGAAGGAGCAGCATGGGCCTGGAGAATAAAGGGAGCGAAGGATGGAGGGGGGAAGGGAGAGATGGACTCAGAGAAGAACAGACAGAGGAGAGAATGACATAGATATAAAAACAAAGAAAAGATGGAGAGAAGGAGCAGCATGGGCCTGGGAGAATAAAGGGAGCGAAGGATGGAGAGGGGGGAAAGGAGAGATGGACCCAGAGAAGAACAGACGAAGGAGAGAATGACACAGACGTAAAAACAAAGGAAAGATGGAGAGAAGGAGCAGCATGGGCCTGGGAGAATAATGGGAGCGAAGGATGGAGGGGGGAAAGGAGAGATGGACTCAGAGAAGAACAGACGAAGGAGAGAATGACACAGATGTAAAAACAAAGAAAAGATGGAGCGAAGGAGCAGCATGGGCCTGGAGAATAAAGGGAGCGAAGGATGGAGGGGGGGAAAGGAGAGATGGACTCAGAGAAGATCAGACGAAGGAGAGAATGACACAGATGTAAAAACAAAGAAAAGATGGAGAGAAGGAGCAGCATGGGCATGGGAGAATAAAGGGGGCGAAGGATGGAGGGGGGGGAGGAGAGATGACTCAGAGAAGAACAGACAAAGGAGAGAATGACACAGATGTAAAAACAAAGAAAAGATGGAGAGAAGGAGCAGCATGGGCCTGGGAGAATAAAGGGGGCGAAGGATGGAGGGGGGAAGGGAGAGATGGACTCAGAGAAGAACAGACAGAGGAGAGAATGACATAGATATAAAAACAAAGAAAAGATGGAGAGAAGGAGCAGCATGGGCCTGGGAGAATAAAGGGAGCGAAGGATGGAGAGGGGGGAAAGGAGAGATGGACCCAGAGAAGAACAGACGAAGGAGAGAATGACACAGACGTAAAAACAAAGGAAAGATGGAGAGAAGGAGCAGCATGGGCCTGGGAGAATAATGGGAGCGAAGGATGGAGGGGGGAAAGGAGAGATGGACTCAGAGAAGAACAGACGAAGGAGAGAATGACACAGATGTAAAAACAAAGAAAAGATGGAGCGAAGGAGCAGCATGGGCCTGGAGAATAAAGGGAGCGAAGGATGGAGGGGGGGAAAGGAGAGATGGACTCTGAGAAGATCAGACGAAGGAGAGAATGACACAGATGTAAAAACAAAGAAAAGATGGAGAGAAGGAGCAGCATGGGCATGGGAGAATAAAGGGGGCGAAGGATGGAGGGGGGGGAGGAGAGATGACTCAGAGAAGAACAGACGAAGGAGAGAATGACACAGATGTAAAAACAAAGAAAAGATGGAGAGAAGGAGCAGCATGGGCCTGGGAGAATAAAGGGGGCGAAGGATGGAGGGGGGAAGGGAGAGATGGACTCAGAGAAGAACAGACAGAGGAGAGAATGACATAGATATAAAAACAAAGAAAAGATGGAGAGAAGGAGCAGCATGGGCCTGGGAGAATAAAGGGAGCGAAGGATGGAGGGGGGAAAGGAGAGATGGACCCAGAGAAGAACAGACGAAGGAGAGAATGACACAGACGTAAAAACAAAGGAAAGATGGAGAGAAGGAGCAGCGTGGGCCTGGAGAATAAAGGGGTCGAAGGATGGAGAAGAGGGAAAGGAGAGATGGACCCAGAGAAGAACAGACGAAGGAGAGAATGACACAGACGTAAAAACAAAGGAAAGATGGAGAGAAGGAGCAGCATGGGCCTGGAGAATAAAGGGAGCGAAGGATGGAGGGGGGAAAGGAGAGATGGATTCAGAGAAGAACAGACGAAGGAGAGAATGACACAGATGTAAAAACAAAGAAAAGATGGAGAGAAGGAGCAGCATGGGCCTGGGAGAATAAAGGGAGCGAAGGATGGAGGGGGGAAGGGAGAGATGGACTCAGAGAAGAACAGACAGAGGAGAGAATGACATAGATATAAAAACAAAGAAAAGATGGAGAGAAGGAGCAGCATGGGCCTGGAGAATAAAGGGGGCGAAGGATGGAGAGGGGGGAAAAGGAGAGATGGACTCCAAGAAGAACAGACGGAGAGAATGACACAGATGTAAAAACAAATAAAAGATGTAGAGAAGGAGCAGCATGGGCCTGGGAGAATAAAGGGAGCGAAGGATGGAGGGGGGGGAAAGGAGAGATGGACTCAGAGAACAGACGAAGGAGAGAATGACACAGACGTAAAAACAAAGGAAAGATGGAGAGAAGGAGCAGCATGGGCCTGGGAGAATAAAGGGAGCGAAGGATGGAGAGGAGGGAAAGGAGAGATGGACTCAGAGAAGAACAGACGAAGGTGAGAATGACACAGACGTAAAAACAAAGGAAAGATGGAGAGAAGGAGCAGCATGGGCCTGGAGAATAAAGGGAGCGAAGGATGGAGAGGGGGGAAAGGAGAGATGGACCCAGAGAAGAACAGACGAAGGAGAGAATGACACAGATGTAAAAACAAAGAAAAGATGGAGAGAAGGAGCAGCATGGGCCTGGAGAATAAAGGGAGCGAAGGATGGAGAGGGGGGAAAGGAGAGATGGACTCAGAGAAGAACAGACGAAGGAGAGAATGACACAGATGTAAAAACAAAGAAAAGATGGAGAGAAGGGGCAGCATGGGCATGGGAGAATAAAGGGGGCGAAGGATGGAGGGGGGGGGAGGAGAGATGACTCAGAGAAGAACAGACGAAGGAGAGAATGACACAGATGTAAAAACAAAGAAAAGATGGAGAGAAGGAGCAGCATGGGCCTGGGAGAATAAAGGGGGCGAAGGATGGAGGGGGGAAGGGAGAGATGGACTCAGAGAAGAACAGACAGAGGAGAGAATGACATAGATATAAAAACAAAGAAAAGATGGAGAGAAGGAGCAGCATGGGCCTGGAGAATAAAGGGAGCGAAGGATGGAGGGGGGGAAAGGAGAGATGGACTCAGAGAAGATCAGACGAAGGAGAGAATGACACAGATGTAAAAACAAAGGAAAGATGGAGAGAAGGAGCAGCATGGGCCTGGGAGAATAATGGGAGCGAAGGATGGAGGGGGGAAAGGAGAGATGGACTCAGAGAAGAACAGACGAAGGAGAGAATGACACAGATGTAAAAACAAAGAAAAGATGGAGCGAAGGAGCAGCATGGGCCTGGAGAATAAAGGGAGCGAAGGATGGAGGGGGGAAAGGAGAGATGGACTCAGAGAAGATCAGACGAAGGAGAGAATGACACAGATGTAAAAACAAAGAAAAGATGGAGAGAAGGAGCAGCATGGGCATGGGAGAATAAAGGGGGCGAAGGATGGAGGGGGGGGAGGAGAGATGACTCAGAGAAGATCAGACGAAGGTGAGAATGACACAGACGTAAAAACAAAGAAAAGATGGAGCGAAGGAGCAGCATGGGCCTGGAGAATAAAGGGAGCGAAGGATGGAGGGGGGAAGGGAGAGATGGACTCAGAGAAGAACAGACAGAGGAGAGAATGACATAGATATAAAAACAAAGAAAAGATGGAGAGAAGGAGCAGCATGGGCCTGGGAGAATAAAGGGAGCGAAGGATGGAGAGGGGGGAAAGGAGAGATGGACCCAGAGAAGAACAGACGAAGGAGAGAATGACACAGACGTAAAAACAAAGGAAAGATGGAGAGAAGGAGCAGCATGGGCCTGGGAGAATAATGGGAGCGAAGGATGGAGGGGGGAAAGGAGAGATGGACTCAGAGAAGAACAGACGAAGGAGAGAATGACACAGATGTAAAAACAAAGAAAAGATGGAGCGAAGGAGCAGCATGGGCCTGGAGAATAAAGGGAGCGAAGGATGGAGGGGGGGAAAGGAGAGATGGACTCAGAGAAGATCAGACGAAGGAGAGAATGACACAGATGTAAAAACAAAGAAAAGATGGAGAGAAGGAGCAGCATGGGCATGGGAGAATAAAGGGGGCGAAGGATGGAGGGGGGGAGGAGAGATGACTCAGAGAAGAACAGACGAAGGAGAGAATGACACAGATGTAAAAACAAAGAAAAGATGGAGAGAAGGAGCAGCATGGGCCTGGGAGAATAAAGGGGGCGAAGGATGGAGGGGGGAAGGGAGAGATGGACTCAGAGAAGAACAGACAGAGGAGAGAATGACATAGATATAAAAACAAAGAAAAGATGGAGAGAAGGAGCAGCATGGGCCTGGGAGAATAAAGGGAGCGAAGGATGGAGAGGGGGGAAAGGAGAGATGGACCCAGAGAAGAACAGACGAAGGAGAGAATGACACAGACGTAAAAACAAAGGAAAGATGGAGAGAAGGAGCAGCATGGGCCTGGGAGAATAATGGGAGCGAAGGATGGAGGGGGGAAAGGAGAGATGGACTCAGAGAAGAACAGACGAAGGAGAGAATGACACAGATGTAAAAACAAAGAAAAGATGGAGCGAAGGAGCAGCATGGGCCTGGAGAATAAAGGGAGCGAAGGATGGAGGGGGGGAAAGGAGAGATGGACTCAGAGAAGATCAGACGAAGGAGAGAATGACACAGATGTAAAAACAAAGAAAAGATGGAGAGAAGGAGCAGCATGGGCATGGGAGAATAAAGGGGGCGAAGGATGGAGGGGGGGAGGAGAGATGACTCAGAGAAGAACAGACGAAGGAGAGAATGACACAGATGTAAAAACAAAGAAAAGATGGAGAGAAGGAGCAGCATGGGCCTGGGAGAATAAAGGGGGCGAAGGATGGAGGGGGGAAGGGAGAGATGGACTCAGAGAAGAACAGACAGAGGAGAGAATGACATAGATATAAAAACAAAGAAAAGATGGAGAGAAGGAGCAGCATGGGCCTGGGAGAATAAAGGGAGCGAAGGATGGAGGGGGGAAAGGAGAGATGGACACAGAGAAGAACAGACGAAGGAGAGAATGACACAGACGTAAAAACAAAGGAAAGATGGAGAGAAGGAGCAGCATGGGCCTGGGAGAATAAAGGGGGCGAAGGATGGGGGGGGGGGAGGAGAGATGACTCAGAGAAGAACAGACGAAGGAGAGAATGACACAGATGTAAAAACAAAGAAAAGATGGAGAGAAGGAGCAGCATGGGCCTGGAGAATAAAGGGAGCGAAGGATGGAGGGGGGAAGGGAGAGATGGACTCAGAGAAGAACAGACAGAGGAGAGAATGACATAGATATAAAAACAAAGAAAAGATGGAGAGAAGGAGCAGCATGGGCCTGGGAGAATAAAGGGAGCGAAGGATGGAGAGGGGGGAAAGGAGAGATGGACCCAGAGAAGAACAGACGAAGGAGAGAATGACACAGACGTAAAAACAAAGGAAAGATGGAGAGAAGGAGCAGCATGGGCCTGGGAGAATAATGGGAGCGAAGGATGGAGGGGGGAAAAGAGAGATGGACTCAGAGAAGAACAGACGAAGGAGAGAATGACACAGATGTAAAAACAAAGAAAAGATGGAGCGAAGGAGCAGCATGCGCCTGGAGAATAAAGGGAGCGAAGGATGGAGGGGGGGAAAGGAGAGATGGACTCAGAGAAGATCAGACGAAGGAGAGAATGACACAGATGTAAAAACAAAGAAAAGATGGAGAGAAGGAGCAGCATGGGCATGGGAGAATAAAGGGGGCGAAGGATGGAGGGGGGGGGAGGAGAGATGACTCAGAGAAGAACAGACGAAGGAGAGAATGACACAGATGTAAAAACAAAGAAAAGATGGAGAGAAGGAGCAGCATGGGCCTGGGAGAATAAAGGGGGCGAAGGATGGAGGGGGGAAGGGAGAGATGGACTCAGAGAAGAACAGACAGAGGAGAGAATGACATAGATATAAAAACAAAGAAAAGATGGAGAGAAGGAGCAGCATGGGCCTGGGAGAATAAAGGGAGCGAAGGATGGAGAGGGGGGAAAGGAGAGATGGACCCAGAGAAGAACAGACGAAGGAGAGAATGACACAGACGTAAAAACAAAGGAAAGATGGAGAGAAGGAGCAGCATGGGCCTGGGAGAATAATGGGAGCGAAGGATGGAGGGGGGAAAGGAGAGATGGACTCAGAGAAGAACAGACGAAGGAGAGAATGACACAGATGTAAAAACAAAGAAAAGATGGAGCGGAGGAGCAGCATGGGCCTGGAGAATAAAGGGAGCGAAGGATGGAGGGGGGGAAAGGAGAGATGGACTCTGAGAAGATCAGACGAAGGAGAGAATGACACAGATGTAAAAACAAAGAAAAGATGGAGAGAAGGAGCAGCATGGGCATGGGAGAATAAAGGGGGCGAAGGATGGAGGGGGGGGAGGAGAGATGACTCAGAGAAGAACAGACGAAGGAGAGAATGACACAGATGTAAAAACAAAGAAAAGATGGAGAGAAGGAGCAGCATGGGCCTGGGAGAATAAAGGGGGCGAAGGATGGAGGGGGGAAGGGAGAGATGGACTCAGAGAAGAACAGACAGAGGAGAGAATGACATAGATATAAAAACAAAGAAAAGATGGAGAGAAGGAGCAGCATGGGCCTGGGAGAATAAAGGGAGCGAAGGATGGAGAAGAGGGAAAGGAGAGATGGACCCAGAGAAGAACAGACGAAGGAGAGAATGACACAGACGTAAAAACAAAGGAAAGATGGAGAGAAGGAGCAGCATGGGCCTGGAGAATAAAGGGAGCGAAGGATGGAGGGGGGAAAGGAGAGATGGATTCAGAGAAGAACAGACGAAGGAGAGAATGACACAGATGTAAAAACAAAGAAAAGATGGAGAGAAGGAGCAGCATGGGCCTGGGAGAATAAAGGGAGCGAAGGATGGAGGGGGGAAAGGAGAGATGGGCTCAGAGAAGAACAGACAGAGGAGAGAATGACATAGATATAAAAACAAAGAAAAGATGGAGAGAAGGAGCAGCATGGGCCTGGAGAATAAAGGGGGCGAAGGATGGAGAGGGGGGAAAAGGAGAGATGGACTCCAAGAAGAACAGACGGAGAGAATGACACAGATGTAAAAACAAATAAAAGATGTAGAGAAGGAGCAGCATGGGCCTGGGAGAATAAAGGGAGCGAAGGATGGAGGGGGGGGAAAGGAGAGATGGACTCAGAGAACAGACGAAGGAGAGAATGACACAGATGTAAAAACAAAGAAAAGATGGAGAGAAGGAGCAGCATGGGCCTGGAGAATAAAGGGAGCGAAGGATGGAGAGGGGAAAGGAGAGATGGACTCAGAGAAGAACAGACGAAGGAGAGAATGACACAGATGTAAAAACAAAGAAAAGATGGAGAGAAGGAGCAGCATGGGCATGGGAGAATAAAGGGAGCAAAGGATGGAGAGGGGGAAAGGAGAGATGGACTCAGAGAAGAACAGACGAAGGAGAGAATGACACAGATGTAAAAACAAAGGAAAGATGGAGAGAAGGAGCAGCATGGGCCTGGAGAATAAAGGGGGCGAAGGATGGAGAGGGGGGAAAAGGAGAGATGGACTCCAAGAAGAACAGACGGAGAGAATGACACAGATGTAAAAACTAATAAAAGATGTAGAGAAGGAGCAGCATGGGCCTGGGAGAATAAAGGGAGCGAAGGATGGAGGGGGGGGAAAGGAGAGATGGACTCAGAGAACAGACGAAGGAGAGAATGACACAGACGTAAAAACAAAGAAAAGATGGAGAGAAGGAGCAGCATGGGCCTGGAGAATAATGGGAGCGAAGGATGGAGGGGGGAAAGGAGAGATGGACTCAGAGAAGAACAGACGAAGGTGAGAATGACACAGATGTAAAAACAAAGAAAAGATGGAGAGAAGGAGCAGCATGGGCCTGGAGAATAAAGGGGGCGAAGGATGGAGAGGGGGGAAAAGGAGAGATGGACTCCAAGAAGAACAGACGGAGAGAATGACACAGATGTAAAAACAAATAAAAGATGTAGAGAAGGAGCAGCATGGGCCTGGGAGAATAAAGGGAGCGAAGGATGGAGGGGGGGAAAGGAGAGATGGACTCAGAGAACAGACGAAGGAGAGAATGACACAGACGTAAAAACAAAGGAAAGATGGAGAGAAGGAGCAGCATGGGCCTGGGAGAATAAAGGGAGCGAAGGATGGAGAGGAGGGAAAGGAGAGATGGACTCAGAGAAGAACAGACGAAGGTGAGAATGACACAGACGTAAAAACAAAGGAAAGATGGAGAGAAGGAGCAGCATGGGCCTGGAGAATAAAGGGAGCGAAGGATGGAGAGGGGGGAAAGGAGAGATGGACCCAGAGAAGAACAGACGAAGGAGAGAATGACACAGATGTAAAAACAAAGAAAAGATGGAGAGAAGGAGCAGCATGGGCCTGGAGAATAAAGGGAGCGAAGGATGGAGAGGGGGGAAAGGAGAGATGGACTCAGAGAAGAACAGACGAAGGAGAGAATGACACAGATGTAAAAACAAAGAAAAGATGGAGAGAAGGGGCAGCATGGGCATGGGAGAATAAAGGGGGCGAAGGATGGAGGGGGGGGAGGAGAGATGACTCAGAGAAGAACAGACGAAGGAGAGAATGACACAGACGTAAAAACAAAGAAAAGATGGAGAGAAGGAGCAGCATGGGCCTGGAGAATAAAGGGAGCGAAGGATGGAGAGGGGGGAAAGGAGAGATGGACTCAGAGAAGAACAGACGAAGGAGAGAATGACACAGACGTAAAAACAAAGGAAAGATGGAGCGAAGGAGCAGCATGGGCCTGGAGAATAAAGGGAGCGAAGGATGGAGGGGGGGAAAGGAGAGATGGACCCAGAGAAGAACAGACGAAGGAGAGAATGACACAGACGTAAAAACAAAGGAAAGATGGAGAGAAGGAGCAGCATGGGCCTGGGAGAATAATGGGAGCGAAGGATGGAGGGGGGAAAGGAGAGATGGACTCAGAGAAGAACAGACGAAGGAGAGAATGACACAGATGTAAAAACAAAGAAAAGATGGAGAGAAGGAGCAGCATGGGCCTGGGAGAATAATGGGAGCGAAGGATGGAGGGGGGAAAGGAGAGATGGACTCTGAGAAGAACAGACGAAGGAGAGAATGACACAGATGTAAAAACAAAGAAAAGATGGAGAGAAGGGGCAGCATGGGCATGGGAGAATAAAGGGGGCGAAGGATGGAGGGGGGGGGAGGGAATGACACAGACGCGTACGCACGGGGGGGGAGGGGCGTGCGGGGGCGCGTGCGGGAGGAGGGGCGCGCGGGGCTCTCCGGCTCACGCGCTCCCCGTCGCCCCTCCTCTGCACTCCTGCAGCGCTGCTCGTGCCGGGCGGATCGCTGCACGAGGCTGCACGTGCCCGTATTTACACGGCGCAGCCTCCAGCATGCGCAGTGGAGTTTCACGGTTAAGTCACTCCTCTATGCGCGTGCGCGGCCTACGCCTGCGCTGCAGAGGTGCACATGCGCAGTCGGGTAATGCGTGCTGTCTGCGCATGCGCAGCTGGGCAGCGCGCGGCGCCTCAGAGGTGCGAACTCCTGACTGAACTTCGAGCGGTAACATCCGGGGCCCGGGGCCGGAGAGCGCAGGCCCGGCCGACATGAGGGGCGGCGGCATGGGGCTGCTCCTGCTGCTCAGCTTCCGCCTCAGCCTCGGGCTGCGGGTCTTCACCAACAGCTGGGCGGCCCGCGTCCTCGGTGGCCCCTCGGAGGCGGCCAGGGTGGCCCAGAGGCACGGGTTCACCCTCCAGGGGCAGGTGAGGGGGTCACCCTCCAGGGGCAGGTGAGGGGTTCACCCTCCAGGGGCAGGTGAGGGGGTCACCCTCCAGGGGCAGGTGAGGGGTTCACCCTCCAGGGGCAGGTGAGGGGGTCACCCTCCAGGGGCAGGTGAGGGGTTCACCCTCCAGGGGCAGGTGAGGGGTTCGCCCTCCAGGGGCAGGAGAGGGGTTCACCCTCCAGGGGCAGGTGAGGGGGTCACCCTCCAGGGGCAGGTGAGGGGTTCACCCTCCAGGGGCAGGTGAGGGGGTCACCCTCCAGGGGCAGGTGAGGGGTTCACCCTCCAGGGGCAGGTGAGGGGGTCACCCTCCAGGGGCAGGTGAGGGGTTCACCCTCCAGGGGCAGGTGAGGGGTTCGCCCTCCAGGGGCAGGAGAGGGGTTCACCCTCCAGGGGCAGGTGAGGGGGTCACCCTCCAGGGGCAGGTGAGGGGTTCACCCTCCAGGGGCAGGTGAGGGGGTCACCCTCCAGGGGCAGGTGAGGGGTTCACCCTCCAGGGGCAGGTGAGGGGTTCGCCCTCCAGGGGCAGGAGAGGGGTTCGCCCTCCAGGGGCAGGTGAGGGGTTCGCCCTCCAGGGGCAGGTGAGGGGTTCGCCCTCCAGGGGCAGGTGAGGGGTTCACCCTCCAGGGGCAGGTGAGGGGGTCACCCTCCAGGGGCAGGTGAGGGGTTCGCCCTCCAGGGGCAGGAGAGGGGTTCGCCCTCCAGGGGCAGGTGAGGGGTTCGCCCTCCAGGGGCAGGTGAGGGGTTCGCCCTCCAGGGGCAGGTGAGGGGTTCACTCTCCAGGGGCAGGTGAGGGGTTCACCCTCCAGGGGCAGGTGAGGGGTTCGCCCTCCAGGGGCAGGTGAGGGGTTCGCCCTCCAGGGGCAGATGAGGGGTTCACTCTCCAGGGGCAGGTGAGGGGTTCGCCCTCCAGGGGCAGGTGAGGGGTTCACCCTCCAGGGGCAGGAGAGGGGGCACGGGGTCACCCTCCAGGGGCAGGAGAGGGGGCACGTGGTCACCCTCCAGGGGCAGGTGAGGGGTTCACCCTCCAGGGGCAGGTGAGGGGTTCACCCTCCAGGGGCAGGTGAGGGGGTCACCCTCCAGGGGCAGGTGAGGGGTTCACTCTCCAGGGGCAGGTGAGGGGTTCACCCTCCAGGGACAGGTGAGGGGTTCGCCCTCCAGGGGCAGGTGAGGGGTTCACTCTCCAGGGGCAGGTGAGGGGTTCACCCTCCAGGGACAGGTGAGGGGGCACGGGTCACCCTCCAGGGGCAGGTGAGGGGTTCACTCTCCAGGGGCAGGAGAGGGGTTCACTCTCCAGGGGCAGGTGAGGGGTTCGCCCTCCAGGGGCAGGTGAGGGGTTCACCCTCCAGGGGCAGGAGAGGGGGCACGGGGTCACCCTCCAGGGGCAGGTGAGGGGTTCACCCTCCAGGGGCAGGTGAGGGGTTCACCCTCCAGGGGCAGGTGAGGGGTTCGCCCTCCAGGGGCAGATGAGGGGTTCACTCTCCAGGGGCAGGTGAGGGGTTCACCCTCCAGGGGCAGGTGAGGGGTTCACCCTCCAGGGACAGGTGAGGGGGCACGGGTCACCCTCCAGGGGCAGGTGAGGGGTTCACTCTCCAGGGGCAGGTGAGGGGTTCACCCTCCAGAGACAGGTGAGGGGGCACGGGGTCACCCTCCATGGGCAGGACAGGGGGCACGGGGTCACCCTCCAGGGGCAGGAGAGGGGGCACGGGGTCACCCTCCAGGGGCAGGTGAGGGGGTCACCCTCCAGGGGCAGGTGAGGGGTTCGCCCTCCAGGGGCAGGAGAGGGGTTCGCCCTCCAGGGGCAGGTGAGGGGTTCGCCCTCCAGGGGCAGGTGAGGGGTTCGCCCTCCAGGGGCAGGTGAGGGGTTCACTCTCCAGGGGCAGGGGAGGGGTTCACCCTCCAGGGGCAGGTGAGGGGTTCGCCCTCCAGGGGCAGGTGAGGGGTTCGCCCTCCAGGGGCAGATGAGGGGTTCACTCTCCAGGGGCAGGTGAGGGGTTCGCCCTCCAGGGGCAGGTGAGGGGTTCACCCTCCAGGGGCAGGAGAGGGGGCACGGGGTCACCCTCCAGGGGCAGGAGAGGGGGCACGTGGTCACCCTCCAGGGGCAGGTGAGGGGTTCACCCTCCAGGGGCAGGTGAGGGGTTCACCCTCCAGGGGCAGGTGAGGGGGTCACCCTCCAGGGGCAGGTGAGGGGTTCACTCTCCAGGGGCAGGTGAGGGGTTCACCCTCCAGGGACAGGTGAGGGGTTCGCCCTCCAGGGGCAGGTGAGGGGTTCACTCTCCAGGGGCAGGTGAGGGGTTCACCCTCCAGGGACAGGTGAGGTGGCACGGGTCACCCTCCAGGGGCAGGTGAGGGGTTCACTCTCCAGGGGCAGGAGAGGGGTTCACTCTCCAGGGGCAGGTGAGGGGTTCGCCCTCCAGGGGCAGGTGAGGGGTTCACCCTCCAGGGGCAGGAGAGGGGGCACGGGGTCACCCTCCAGGGGCAGGTGAGGGGTTCACCCTCCAGGGGCAGGTGAGGGGTTCACCCTCCAGGGGCAGGTGAGGGGTTCGCCCTCCAGGGGCAGATGAGGGGTTCACTCTCCAGGGGCAGGTGAGGGGTTCACCCTCCAGGGGCAGGTGAGGGGTTCACCCTCCAGGGACAGGTGAGGGGGCACGGGTCACCCTCCAGGGGCAGGTGAGGGGTTCACTCTCCAGGGGCAGGTGAGGGGTTCACCCTCCAGAGACAGGTGAGGGGGCACGGGGTCACCCTCCATGGGCAGGACAGGGGGCACGGGGTCACCCTCCAGGGGCAGGAGAGGGGGCACGGGGTCACCCTCCAGGGGCAGGTGAGGGGTTCACCCTCGAGGAGCAGGAGAGGGGGCACGGGTCACCCTCCAGGGGCAGGTGAGGGGTTCACCCTCCAGGGGCAGGAGAGGGGGCACAGGGTCACCCTCCAAGGGCAGGAGAGGGGGCACGGGGTCACCCTCCAGGGGCAGGAGAGTGGGCACGGGGTCACCCTCCAAGGGCAGGAGAGGGGGCACGGGTTCACACGGGGTCACCCTCCAGGGGCAGGTGAGGGGTTCACCCTCCACGGGCAGGAGAGGGGGCACGGGGTCACCCTCCAGGGGCAGGAGAGGGGGCATGGGGTCACCCTCCAGGGGCAGGAGAGGGGTCACGGGGTCACCCTCCAGGGGCAGGTGAGGGGTTCACCCTCCAGGGGCAGGAGAGGGGGCACGGGGTCACCCTCCAGGGGCAGGAGAGGGGGCACGTGGTCACCCTCCAGGGGCAGGTGAGGGGTTCACCCTCCAGGGGCAGGAGAGGGGGCACGGGGTCACCCTCCAGGGGCAGGTGAGGGGGCACAGGTTCACCCTCCAGGGGCAGGAGAAGGGGCACGGGGTCACCCTCCAGGGGCAGGTGAGGGGTTCACCCTCCAGGGGCAGGAGAGGGGGCACGGGGTCACCCTCCAGGGGCAGGAGAGGGGGCACGTGGTCACCCTCCAGGGGCAGGTGAGGGGTTCACCCTCCAGGGGCAGGAGAGGGGGCACGGGGTCACCCTCCAGGGGCAGGTGAGGGGGCACAGGTTCACCCTCCAGGGGCAGGAGAAGGGGCACGGGGTCACCCTCCAGGGGCAGGTGAGGTGTTCACCCTCCAGGGGCAGAAGAGGGGCACGGGGTCACTCGCCAGGGGCAGGTGAGGGGTTCACTCTCCAGGGGCAGGTAAGGGGGCACAAGGTCACCCTCCAGGGGCAGGAGAGGGTGCACGGGTTCACCCTCCAGGGGCAGGAGAGGGGGCACGGGGTCACCCTCCAGGGGCAGGAGAGGGGGCACGGGGTCACCCTCCAGGGGCAGGTGAAGGGGTTCACCCTCCAGGGGCAGGTGAGGGGTTCACCCTCCAGGGGCAGGAGAGGGGCACGGGGTCACCCTCCAGGGGCAGGTGACACAGGTTCACCCTAGAGTGGGCAGGTGAGATGTGACACAGGTTCACTCTAGAGGGGGCAAGTGAGAAGTGACACAGGTTCACCCTAGAGGAGGCAGGTGAGCGGTGACACAGGTTCACTCTAGAGGGGGCAGGTGAGAAGTGACACAGGTTCACTCTAGAAGGGGCAGGTGAGATGTGGCACAGGTTCACTCTAGAAGGGGCAGGTGAGAAGTGACACAGGCTCACTCTAGAAGGGGCAGGTGAGATGTGGCACGGGGTCACCCTCCAGGGGCAGGTGACACAGGTTCACCCTAGAAGGGGCAGGTGAGATGTGGCACAGGTTCACACTAGAAGGGGGAGGTGGAGGGGCTAGTGAGATATGACACAGGTTCACTCTAGAAGGGGCAGTTGAGGGGTCACGGGGTCACCCTCCAGGGGCAGGTGACACAGGTTCACCCTAGAGGGGGCAGGTGAGATGTGGCACAGGTTCACACTAGATGGGGCAGGTGAGAGGTGGCATAGGTTCACTCCAGAGGGGACAGGTGAGAGGTTACACAGGTTCACGCTAGAAGGGGCAGGTGGAGGGGGCAGGTGAGAGGTGGCAGAGGTTGACCCTAGTGGGGCAGGTGAGAGGGGACACAGGTTCACCCTAGATCGGGCAGGTGAGAGGTGGTACAGGTTCACCCTAGATTGGGCAGGTGGAAGGTGACACAGGTTCACTCTAGAGGGGGCAGGTGAGAGGTGACACAGGTTCACTCTAGAGGGGGCAGGTGAGAGGTGGCACAGGTTCACTCTAGAGGGGGCAGGTGAGAGGTGACACAGGTTCATCCTAGAGGGGACAGGTGAGAGGTGACACAGGTTCATCCTAGAGGGGACAGGTGAGAGGTGGCACAGGTTTACCCTCGAGAGGGCAGGTGAGTTATGACACAGGTTCACTCTAGAGGGGGCAGGTGAGATGTGGCACAGGTTCACACTAGAAGGGGGAGGTGGAGGGGCAGGTGAGATATGGCACAGGTTCACACTAGAAGGGGCAGGTGAGGGGGCACGGGGTCACCCTCCAGGGGCAGGTGACACAGGTTCACCCTAGAAGGGGCAGGTGAGATGTGTCACAGGTTCACACTAGATGGGGCAGGTGAGAGGTGGCATAGGTTCACCACAGAGGGGACAGGTGAGAGGTTACACAGTTTCACGCTAGAAGGGGCAGGTGGAGGGGGCAGGTGAGAGGTGGCAGAGGTTGACCCTAGTGGGGCAGGTGAGAGGTGACACAGGTTCACCCTAGATCGGGCAGGTGAGAGGTGGCACAGGTTCACCCTGGAGAGGGAGGTGAGAGGTGGCACAGGTTCATCCTAGAGGGGACAGGTGAGAGGTGCACAGGTTCACCCTAGATCGGGCAGGTGAGAGGTGGCACACGTTCACCCTAGATCGGGCAGGTGAGAGGTGGCACAGGTTCACCCTAGATCGGGCAGGTGGAAGGTGACACAGGTTCACTCTAGAGGGGGCAGGTGAGAGGTGGCACAGGTTCATCCTAGAGGGGACAGGTGAGAGGTGACACAGGTTCTCTGTAGAGGGGGCAGGTGAGAAGTGACACAGGTTCACTCTAGAGGGGGCAGGTGAGAGGTGACACAGGTTCATCCTAGAGGGGACAGGTGAGAGGGCAGGTGAGTGATGACACAGGTTCTCTGTAGAGGGGGCAGGTGAGAAGTGACACAGGTTCACTCTAGAGGGGGCAGGTGAGAGGTGACACAGGTTCACTCTAGAGGGGGCAGGTGAGAGGTGACACAGGTTCATCCTAGAGGGGACAGGTGAGAGGTGACACAGGTTCATCCTAGAGGGGACAGGTGAGAGGTGGCACAGGTTTACCCTCGAGAGGGCAGGTGAGTTATGACACAGGTTCACTCTAGAGGGGGCAGGTGAGAGGTGACACAGGTTCACTCTAGAGGGGGCAGGTGAGAGGTGACACAGGTTCACTCTAGAGGGGGCAGGTGAGAGGTGACACAGGTTCATCCTAGAGGGGACAGGTGAGAGGTGACACAGGTTCATCCTAGAGGGGACAGGTGAGAGGTGGCACAGGTTTACCCTCGAGAGGGCAGGTGAGTTATGACACAGGTTCACTCTAGAGGGGGCAGGTGAGAGGTGACACAGGTTCACTCTAGAGGGGGCAGGTGAGAGGTGATACCGGTTCACCCTGGAGAGGGAGGTGAGAGGTGACACAGGTTTACCCTAGAGGGGGCAGGTGAGAGGTGGCAAAGGTTCACCCTGGAGGGGGGGTGAGAGGTGACACAGGTTCACCCTAGAAGGGGGCAGGTGAGTGGTGACACAGGTTCACGCAGCAGTGCCAGGTGAGAGGTGCTAGAGGTTCACCTTAGAGGGGGCAGGTGAGAGGTGGCAGGTTCTCCATAGAGGGGTCAGGTGAGTGGTACAGATACACGCTCTATATAAAATATTATCATACGACTTAAAACTACACAGGTTCACCTTGGAACAGGTGGTTCAGTGTAGAGATCACATAGGTGTTGCATGGAATGCTTGCAGAAGTCTTATCCACTGGCAGTTGTTTGAGGTCCTGTTTAAATCCATCATTTTTTGCCCCCATGTCATTTGACTGAGCCCAGCCGTACACAAATCAGCCTTGGTCTTGCTCCAGTAGGAACAGTAGACCAGAAAAGCATTGATTTATGTGATATATATAGTGAGTGATTGAAAAAATTAACACATACAGCTGTGTAGTTAATTTGCTTTTAGAAACTTGTAACATTTCAACAAGTACATAGCAACAGGAAGACACTAAATAACTGACATTGTTAATTCTTATTTGTATAAAGTTACAGTTTGCACGCAAAACATACATTAAGGTGAATTTGAATCAAGTCTGTGTAGATTCTGAGAGGTTAGACATAAAGTGCAGAACCTATGTCCTGATTTGCATTAGATAGGGATAATCTGAGACTGGATTGAGAGAGATGAAATATTAGTTTATGTCCATGGAGGTTTAGGCATGACACCAAGTATAGGTTTATGGTCCAAGTGTTGTGTGGTGCACGCATCTTGTAATCATTTGAGACAGGAAGTTGCAAGAATGTCAATGTTTGGCAATATAATCATAAGTGAGTAGATTTTATCCTGCAGTTTCTTGCTGACAAATATCAGATTTGTTGGTTTTTGTGAGGTTGGGGACTATTTATGGGAGATGACAATACCATTATCAATGTTTAGGGCATTCTTTAGTGGTCGAAATGAGTAGCGATGGAGACCACCAAGTGGACTGTTGGAGTAATCCTAATTACCAAGTAGTATTTTGGTAGTGTGGAATGGGATGTGCAGGTTGGTTTTACAAATGTTAAGTACTTAGTGGCAGATTTATGAAAAGTGCACTGCACCCAGTACAGCGCCTCTTTTGTTGCACCTTAATGCTCTCCTAACGCCACAATGTGTGTGCCATAACATATGGCACACCATGGCGGTTGTTAGGGAACTAGCGTCAAATGCTGGTTTGGCGCTTTGCAGGATTAGCGTAAAAAATGTACACGCTAATCCTGCAAAGCACCCACAGGCCCATTGAAAAAAAGGGGCCTCAATTTAATGCCTGGTCTAAGCGGGCGTTAAAAATGCTGATAAAAATGACGCAAATAAATCTCTTATATTTCTTTGTGCCATTTTTCGCCCCCCCTTGCATACATTATACCTGGTGCAGGCATAATGTGGTGCAAGGGGTTATAAAGTGGCACAATGCAAGCATTGCACCACTTTGCAAATATGGCACAGCGTTTTTGGCCATCAAACACCACATTGGCGTAAAAAAAATGCCGCTAATATGTTGTTAGATGGCGTTAGGCCCTCTTAAATCTGGCCCTTAGATTTTAATGTCAGAGCAGTGGTGGTTACAAAGGATTCCAGGTTGATGGTTCTGTTAAAGTGTGCTTGTAGACTTCAGGCCATTGGCGGATGGGGTAAAACTGTCCTGGCAAATGTGTGAAGGTTGGTGGATGCCAGAAGAAGTGGATGATTTCAATCTATGGTGAGTGAAGCTTGACATGGCAAATGGCCATCCAAGGACAAACACCAGTCGGATAGCTTAGATTGAAAAATAGGAGTAAAGGTGGGAAAGGATACAATTTCTGTTTAGGTGGCTTTGACAAGATCATATCCTGAAGAATGTGGTGTAGATAGGCTCAATTAGATGATCTAAGACAAATCCATGATGTTGAGTGAACCTAAGCAGATGTGTAAGAGGCACTTGGGTGCCTGGCTGCAGATACCTAAAATTTGAAAGGCTTGTATAATTATTGAAGGCACAAATGCAGCCGAGAGGTCACTGAGCACTAATATAGAAGAGAAATTGTTATGTTGTGCTGGTGTGATGAAATTAGCTCAAATAGTGTGGTTGCACATACAAGAGACTTTTGTCTTGAAGTGTAAGGTACAGATTCATCCTGTAGTGGAGATTGGCTTGAAAGGTTTAACCTCAGCAACAGGAGGGAAATTTATAAGCGGTTTGCGCAATGCTTGCACCATGCAACCTGGTACATGTGTGGCATAAACCACTAAGTCATATTTTTGAAGCCATGCAAAACCACTTTGCTGGCTTTGAATAGCCTCAAAAATATGGAATAAGGCAAGGCAGCACAAATTGCTGCGTTGCATTACTGTGCACCAGGTAGGCAGGTGTTATGTGGGTGTTCCCGTCGTTTTTGATGCATTTCCATATTTTCCAGGCCTGGGCCCATGTTTATGGGAAAGTCATCTTCCTATGCTGCACTGCGTCACTGGGAAAGGGCAGGATTGCACCATATTTAAGGCATGCAGAGCATTCCTTTCCCCTTGTCCTGGTGCACAGTGGTCTGTCTAGCGCAAATGCTGGCACCCTTACACCATGGTGAAAAGATGCCTCAGTTGCATGTAGGTTTGTTTTTGTGCAGGAAGGGGCACATTCCTGCAGAAAAACAATCTTGACAGGCATTTTCCTCTTTCTATGTGTGCTGCACACCTCTCCTGGGAAGGCATATCTTTTTGGCGCATTCACAAGTATACCAGGTTTGGTAAATCTGGAAATTGGTAAAAATCATTGGCGCTGTGTGGGAACACCCACTCAGTGCCCATGGAATGCCTACCTGGTGATTTGCGCTGCCTTGCCTTACACCATATTTTTGAGCTCATTCAAAGCCATGCAAAGTGGCTTTGGTTAGCTTAAAAAATATGACTTAGTGGTTTGTGCCACACATGTACCATGTTGCATGGTGGAAGTATGGGGCAAACCGCTCATAAATTTGCCCCCTGGTAAACCTAGGAATGAGCCAAAACAATATGGCTCCTCAAGAGAGGCTTAAAGGATGAATAATATTTTAATTTCTCTTCGTTACTTCCTCTTTCTGTGTGTGCAGCATTATGCAGCACACATAGAAGAAAATGCCTCCAAAGAATGTTTTTGCGCAGGAAGGTGCCCCTTCAAGCACAAGAACAATCCAGCATGCAACTGAGATACCCTTGCATCTTTGTGGGCAGGTACCTGCATTAGTGCTGGGTAGCCCATTGTCGGCAAGTGCAGGAGGAAAGGACAGGAATACACTGTGGTGGTCATTCTGACCCTGGCGGTCTTTGACCGCCAGGGCGGAGGACCGCGGGAGCACCGCCGACAGGCCGGCGGTGCTCCAATGGGGATTCCGACCGCGGCGGTAAAGCCGCGGTCGGACCGGCACCACTGGCGGGGTCCCGCCAGTGTACCGCGGCCCCATTGAATCCTCCGCGGCGGCGCAGCTTGCTGCACCGCCGCGGGGATTCCGACCCCCCCTACCGCCATCCAGATCCCGGCGGTCGGACCGCCGAGATCCGGATGGCGGTAGGGGGGGTCGCGGGGCCCCTGGGGGCCCCTGCAGTGCCCATGCCACTGGCATGGGCATTGCAGGGGCCCCCGTAAGAGGGCCCCTACATGTATTTCACTGTCTGCTGCGCAGACAGTGAAATACGCGACGGGTGCAACTGCACCCGTCGCACAGCTTCCACTCCGCCGGCTCGATTCCGAGCCGGCTTCATCGTGGAAGCCTCTTTCCCGCTGGGCTGGCTGGCGGTCTGAAGGCGACCGCCCGCCAGCCCAGCGGGAAAGTCAGAATTACCGCCGCGGTCTTTCGACCGCGGAACGGTAACCTGACGGCGGGACTTTGGCGGGCGGCCTCCGCCGCCCGCCAAGGTCAGAATGAGGGCCTGTATGCCTTAATATGGCGCATTGCTGGCCTTTCCCAGTGACGCATTGCAGCAAGGTGTCTTGCTGCGCTGCTCTGCGCCACTTTCCAATCAAATGGTCTGATTTGGCATGTTTGGAGGGGTAGCTGTTGTGCAGACATGGTAGCCAAGTCTGTTATGATTCTTACTGTATATTGTCTTTTCTAGATTTTATCCGGCAGTGACTATTATCACTTAGTCCATCGAAGCTTTATGAAGATGTCCTTCAGCCCTCACAGGGGCCGACACCTGCGTCTGAAAAAGGATCCCCTGGTAAGAAGGTGCAGGGGAGGTTTTTGGACAATAGTAAGTGATTGGATTCAGGATGGTTCAGAGGCTGCAATGGTTAGATTTGTGGCTCTAACAGGGTCAATGCAAGGGTTTTGAAGGTCTTGTGGTAGCTCGAAAAGTAACTTTGGGCCAGGAGCATGCTGGGAATGGGAGAGTATGAGGTGTGAAACAGATGAGGCAAGAGAATGGAACAAAAGACAGTCGGGCGGAGTTGCTAGTACATAAGAAGTGATGTTAGGTTAGGAAGGAGCACCAGAAATGGTCAAGAAGCAGAACTAAGGAGGATCTTGAGAAGTAGAGGGAAAATAGGAGCAGGATGTGGGGCCAGAACATAGGACGTAGGCAGGCCAAAAGCTGAGAATTAATTATGTTTATGGAGTGGAGCTGGAAAGCATGAATGCAAGCCTTTTTGGAGCTCAGAACCTTGAATCCTTCCACTTCTATGTGATTCCTGAAATATTGCTGATCCCTCCCCTATTAATAAAACACTATTATCTGGAATATGAAACAAATACTTTTCTTTAACATGCCCATAGGCATGAAGAACAGTATCTGTCTTCTTGAAACCTCTTTCCCTATGTTGTGTCTCTTATATCCAGTGTGTATTATCAGATTCTTCAGTTTAGCCCGATAGACCAAATGGCCCATCCGTTTGTTACAGTTAGGGGCTCTGGATGGATTTCCGTGCTTGTGCTTCACATTGCCTGACAACTACTTGTCACAGTTCAATAAACCTAGTACAGACATTTTTGTTTTTTGGATCTGGGGGTCCAACAAGTATGTCTTGGAGCTAAATCATATGTCAGCCACCTCTTCCATGATTTCCATAAGAGCCTCCAAATAAAGGTGATCATTTTGACCCTGGAGGTCTTTTGACAGCCAGGGTAAATGTGGCTGTCCTACCACCAACAGGCTGGTGGTGCAGACCGCCACATCTCCACTCATACTGCAATGGCGGCCGAAACCGCTGGGCTGGAGATGATCATCTCCGACCTGGCGGTCCACAGAAGACCACTGGCGGTATTAGGAGCCAGCTTTCCACCATGGTTTCCTCAACAGTAGCACCGCCACGAAAACCATGGCTGTAAGGCTACAGATGACAGAGAATTTCTTCCCTGTCACCGGTATACGGTCCCCCCAGCAAGCACTAGACCCCCCCCTCCTTCAGCCACAGCGGCCCCTCCCCAACCCCCTTGAGCCACAGCGAACCCCTCCCCCTCATACATGTACACAGACACCCACATGCAGCACGCATACACCCATTCACCTACACTTACATGCACACATCCACTCACACGCATCTATATACGCATTCACAACAACATTCGTACATACATTCATACAGACATTCACAACATTCATATACCCATTCAGTTACGCATACTCAAACCCATTCAATTACGCATACTCACACCCATTCAAGCACAGATACTCACACCCATCCAAACACGCATACTCACCCATCCAAACACGCATACTCACACACATACACACTTACATGCAGACACGCACTCACTTCAACATTCAGACACACAATCAACCACGCATACACACATTCATGCAGACACATAGACACCACACACTCACACACGCACAAACGACTCCCCCCACCCTCCCACCACCCTCCCCTGTCGGACGATCACCTTACCTGCTCTGGGGAGAAGGTCGTCTGGCAGGGAACGGGAAGGGGCGCTTCCACCGCTGGCAGCGCCCCGCCAGCAGGACACTGCCAGGCCGTATTATGGCCCATAATATGGTGGGCTGTGTCCAACTGGCGGGGCCTGGGGTGGAACCGCCTCCGCCTGCCAGCCTGACTACTGCTGGATTTCCGTCTAAAGTGTGGCAGAAAACCAGCATTACCTGTAATATGGTGGGCGGAAGACCGCCAGCACTGGGGGTTTCCTGGCAACCACGGCTTTGGCGTTCTTCATGAAAGTCCGCCAAAGTCGTAATGAGGGCCAAAGTGTTTTAATAGCACATGCCTACATCATGAGATGAAATGCAGCCAGGGTCTTCTGCGAAAATCCTAATGACCATTTGTGAGGCTAGATTTTTTTGATGAAGTACATTCAATTGTAAAAGTTTAAATCTGATGGGTTTTTTAATCGTTTTGGGGCATACTTTTTTGGCCGTGCACATTATTGTCAGAGATGTTCAGAGTGCTGTGTCTTGTCTATGGCTTTTGAAGGTCATTCAGTTTGACCTTCCTGGCCATAATAAGTGCATGGTACCTTGGTGTGATAACTTTTCTGTTATTGTGCACCTCTCTTTGTGTTTGTAATACAGAATTCGTTTCTGGCTTCAGTCCACCAATCTCCTATTTAGCATGTAAGTGAGCACCACCCTTCCATAGTTCAGGTCATGACCCATGGGGATGCTTTTGTCTCCACTCTGGTCCTGAAATTCTGGCAGTGATGGCCCATCCAGTCACACCTAAGCTCCCCATTGTGTGTTGCTGGTTAGGTGAAATACACAAAGCCCAACTGTCAACTACATTTGGCCATGTGACTATGGTGAATCCATTTTAGTTTTTGTTGGGACTCAGGAGTTGCGCTTAGCCTTTTGGTTGCATACGTGTGCCTCTGTCACCTAGTGACTTTTAACTGGTTCTGTGCCGCGGACGTAATGGTTACATCCCGTGGCACAGTGCTCCTGTGCCGAGGACGTAGCCATTACGTCCTGGCACCGGAGCGCTCCCTCTGTGGGCTTCCACCCCACTTCCCCCATGGCAGGGCTGTGTTGTGTAGCCATTTTAGTTATAGCTCCATGCACTTTATTTTAGCACACTAGTCCTGCCGCTGTGCACTTTAACCTAGATATATTTTATTCAGCTTCATTTATTATTTTAACAATAGCCACTTTTGCAGTCTTGTTTTAATTTCTCTCTATTTAGCTGTTTTCGCTTAGGCCATCACTGCATTCTCAAACAAGACATTATTGCTCACTCTGTGCTTCGTTCAAGGCTATAGTGAGATAGGTTGCCGGTGAAAGTGGTAAAAGTTTTGTCTCTGGTATTCATAGAAAAACACACATCCTTCCGTAGAGACATTTTCCCAGAACATCAGCGGCTTTATTATAAAAACACTTCCTTGTCCATTACATGTTATAGAGAGATTCCAGCCAGAGAACTACGACTGTATGCTAATTGCTGAACGCTTCGCTACAGCTGCTTATGCAGACTTCAGGCCTTTGCTCAGGTATGAGGGATGATGTCTTCCCAGGGGAACATGAAGGGCAGATTTAGAGTTTAACATGCTGGGGTCTATTATAGCCTAGGTAGGAATTAGTCCATTGACTCTAGTGACAACATGGTAGCGTTATTTCTATGCTTCACTCTCCATGTCACAATTTTTATCTTGTCATGCTGTATCATCCTGGTTATTGCAGTGCATGCTTTGCAATCTAAGATGCAGTGGCATCATTAACATCTTATTGAAATATATACTGCCTCTGTCATTGTGTATGTGAGACTAATGTAACTGAGAGAAACGGATGGGACCTGAGTGACCACTTGTAGGAAAATGGCTCCCTGTTGCAGTTACCCCTGACTTTTTGCCTGATATTGATGCTGACTTTACTGAGAAGTGTGCTGGGACCCTGGTAACCAGGCCCCAGCACCAGTGTTCTTTCACTACAAATGTACCATTGTTTCCACAATTGGCACACCCCGGCACACAGATAAGTCCCTTGTAAAAGGTACCAATGGTACCAAGGGCCCTGTGACCAGGGAAGGTCCCTAAGGGCTGCAGCATATGTTGTGCCACCCTAAGGGACCCGTCACCTAACACATGCACACTGCCATCGCAGATTGTGTGTGTTGGTGGGGAGAAAAAAGGCAAAGTCGACATGGCATCCCCCTCAGGATGCCATGCACACAAAATGCTGCCTGTGGCATAGGTAAGTCACCCCTTTATCAGTCCTGACAGCCCTAAGGCAGGGTGCCCTATACCACAGGTGAGGGCATAGCTGCATGAGCAATATGCCCCCACAGTGTCTAAGTCCATTCATAGACTTTGTAAGTACAGTGTGGCCATATTAAGTATATGGTCTGGGAGTTTGTCAAAAACGAACTCCACAGTTCCATAATGGGTACACTGAATATTGGGAAGTTTGGTATCAAACTTCTCAGAATAATAAACCCACACTGATGCCAGTGTTGGATTTATTAGAAAATGCACACAAAGGGCATCTTAGAGACCCCCCCTGTATTTTATCCAATCCTTCAGTGCAGGACTGACTGGTCTGTGCCAGCCTGCTGCTGAGAGACGAGCTTCTGACCCCCTGGGGTGAGGGCCTTTATGCCCTCTGAGGCCAGAAACAAAGCCTGCTCTGGGTGGAGGAGCTTCACACCTCCCCCCTGCAGGAACTGTAACACCTAGCAGTGAGCCTCAAAAGCTTAGACTTCGTGTTACAATGCCCCAGGGCACTCCAGCTAGTGGAGATGCCCGCCCCCTGGACACAGCACCCACTTTTGGTGGCAAGTCCAGGGGAGATAATGAGAAAAACAAGGAGGAGTCACCCATCAGTCAGGACAGCCCCTATGGTGTCCTGAGCTGAGGTGACCCCTGCCTTGAGAAATCCTCCATCTTGATTTTGGAGGATTCTCCCAATAGGAATAGGGATGTGCCCCCCTTCCACCAGCGAGGAGGCACAAGGAGGGTGTAGCCACCCTTAAGGACAGCAGCCATTGGCTACTGCCCCCCAGACCTAAACATACCACGAAATTTAGTATTTAGGGGCACCCCGGAACCCAGGAAATCAAATTCCTGCAACCTGAACTACAAAGAAGGACTGCTGACCTATAAGCCTGCAGAGACGACGGACAACGACAACTGCTTTAGCCCCAGCCCTACCGGCCTGTCTCCAGAGTAGAAAACCTGCAACCAGCGATGCATCCAACAGGTACCAGCGACCTCGGAAGCCTCAGAGGACTGCCCTGACCCCTAGGACCAAGAAACTCCTGTGAGCCGCGTCTCTGCTCAACAACCTGCAACAAACTTGCAACTTTTCTACAACTTTAAAGACTTCACGTTTCCCGCCGGAAGCGTGAGACTTTCCACTCTGCACCCGATGCCCTCGGCTCGAGATCCAGAGAACAAACACCATATGGAGGATTCCCCGGCGACTGCGACCCCGTGAGTAGCCCGAGATGACCCCCCCTGGACCCCCACAGCAACGCCTGCAGGGAGAGTCCAGAGGCTCCCCCTGAACACGACTTTCTGTAACAAAGGACCCGATGCCTGGACCAAGCACTGCACCCGCAGCCCCCAAGACCCGAAGGAACTGAACCTCAGTGCAGGAGTGATCCCCAGGTGACCCTCTGCCTAGCCCAGGTGGTGGCTGTCCCGAGAATCCCCCCGTGCCTGCTAGCACTGCTAGAGTTACCCCCCGGGTCCCTCCATTGAATCTTGTCTAAAACCCGACGCCTGCTTTGCATACTGCACCCGGCCGCCCCTGTGCCGCTGAGGGTGTATTTTGTGTGCCTACTTGTGTCCCTCCCAGTGCCCTACAAAACCCCCCTGGTCTGCCTCCTGAGGATGCGGGTACTTAACCTGCTGGCAGACTGGAACCGGAGCACCCCTGTTCTCCATAGGCGCCTATGTGTTTTGGGCACCTCTTTGACCTCTGCACCTGACCGGCCCTGAGCTGCTGGTGTGGTAACTTTGGGGTTGCCTTGAACCCCCAACGGTGGGCTGCCTATGTCCAGGAACTGAGACTTGTAAGTGTCTTACTTACCTCGCAATCAAACCTTTACGTACCTCCCCCAGGAACTGTTGATTTTTGCAGTGTCCACTTTTAAAATAGCTTATTACCATTTTAACAAAGACTGTATATGATATTGCTTTAATTCAAAGTTCCTAACTTACCTGTGTGGAGTACCTTGCATTTTATGTATTTACTTCAAATCTTGAACCTGTGGTTCTTAAAATAAACTTAGGAAATATATTTTTCTATATAAAAACCTATTGGCCTGGAGTAAGTCTTTGAGCGTGTGTTCCTCATTTATTGCCTGTGTGTGTACAACAAATGATTAACACTACCCTCTGATAAGCCTACTGCTCAACAACACTACCACAAAATAGAGCATTCGAATTATCTAATTTTGCCTCTATCTTACCTCTAAGGGGAACCCTTGGACTCTGTGCACACTATTTCTTTCTTTGAAATAGTATATACAGAGCCAACTTCCTATACCACGTTTTCCCTGAGAAATCAGTTATGTCATGCGCTTGGCTGCCCAATCATGCCTTGCTTTGGGTAGAGATGGGGCACTGCTAGTTAGTCGTAGCAAAACCCGGATTGGGGCGACAGGTGTCACCTGTAGTGGGTCAGACTCAGTCTCCCACACCGCAGGCGAATCTGCCGCTCAAAATCTAGTAGTGTCATTAGAATAATGGGAGCCTACGCGACATTGCGCTGCCAACGTTTGGTCAGGCTCTAATTTCCGGGTCCTCCAGGGTATCTCTGTCTCACTATATACAAAGACACCTCAGTACTATATACGGAGACGTCAGTGGTATTGAGGATTTCCTTCTCAGCTAAGTAGGGAACACCTATCTGATGCTGGAGGTTGTTCAGGCTTGAACCCTAAAAGGAAAATCCCCATTTGGTGTGCTTATCTCTGAACAAAATTACCACCTAATATGGCGAATCCGCAGCAGGTAGCAATTGCAGTTAATATGAGACCACCCCTTACTGTACATTTATTGGCACATGGCCTAATGGCCCGGGGGGGGGGGGGGTCCAGTCACATTTGTTGTAGACTCAGATGTAGCTTACAGAACAGAACTCTTTTATTCTTCGGTCACATTTCCAGCAGTTGATGGGAACACGAATACATTTCATCATTGTTCACCTGCAAACGTACCTAGACAATACAGAGCGTACGCATACTTAGAAATACCCTTATCTTATCAAGAACATAATAATTGAATTGATGGCACCCTACCCCACACGATTTTACCTGTTATGTTAGGTTCTCTAAGTAATGATGGTCCTACCTGGCCTTTATTGGCCACTTATACGCCACACCCTGCAGTAGCAAACCTAGCGGTAGCTGAAGTCCGTCACTTATATACTGATCTGATGGCAATATACAGACGATTAGTACAGTTTGTAATGCAAACATTAAATACAAACCCAGCACGTGCTACTACAGTGCAACCACATGCAGTGACACTAGTTATTAACCCTGGAACTGTACATTCGATCATGGGTAAGGTACCCGTCAGACGAGAAGAAATTCCGTTCTAATCTCAAAAAATAAATGCACTGGAAGCAGTATTTCCCCATACAGGACCTCAGGATTAACATAGGATCCTAACGATGTGCTTGCCATTTGTGATGGTTCCTACCATAGATAACTGTAATACATGGGGCACGGTATTTGCCGCGCTCTATACTACCTCACACAGGACACCAACACTTGCCAATTTACAAGAAGTGTTAAAACATATTCAAGATGATTACGGGGCTGCCCCGGCCCTAGATTTTGGGATGCAATTCATGGGCAAGTTTGCCACAGTGTCCTCAGTAATTTTAAGTAACCTTAAAGGGGAAGCAGTCGCATTAGCGATGCGCATGCGGCTCCGGGATGTTCCTCAACAGGATCAAGAAAGTGAGTTGACAAAGATTATCGCAGAGACCTACTCTAGTATTGGTTGAGATAGTCTGGGGGCCAGACCAACAAAACATAAAATACTAACAATGCGCTTGCCATTTGGGATGGTTCCCACAGCAGATAACTGTAATACATGGGGCACGGTATTTGCAGCGCTCAAAACTACTGCACACAGTACACCGACACTTGCCAACTTACCGGAACTGTTGAAACTAATTCAGGATGAATACGGGGCTGGCCCAGCCCTAGACTTGGGGATGCAATTAATGGGCAACTTTTCCACAGTATCCTCAATCATTTTAAGTAACCATAAAGAGGAAACGGTCGCACTAGCGGTGGGCATGTGGCTCCGGGATGTTCCTCAACAGGCTCAAGAACCAACAAAACCACAATTTCAGGGTAAATCTAATAAAGATTTTACCAAGCAGGCTCCTGAGGGTAATAAGAAATGCTGGGATAAAAAACAATAAACTCTTGAAAAAGAAAGGTGAGAATCTCTGCGTACGGAGACCCCACAGAATAGATAGGATCTCAGAAATAGAGATAATATAAAAACGCCTGACAGATATCAGGATACTCATGTAAGGAAATGGCTCCCTGTTGCAGTTACCCCCCACTTTTTGCCTGATACTGATGCTGACTTGACTGAGAAGTGTGCTGGGACCCTGCTAACCAGGCCCCAGCACCAGTGTTCTTTCACCTAAAATGTACCATTGTCTCCACAGTTGGCACAACCCTGGCACCCAGGTAAGTCCCTTGTAACTGGTACCCCTGGTACCAAGGGCCCTGATGCCAGGGAAGGTCTCTAAGGGTGGCAGCATGTCTTATGCCACCCTAGGGACCTCTCAGTCAGCACAGACACACTGCTTGCCAGCTTGTGTGTGCTGGTGGGGAGAAAATGACTAAGTCGACATGGCACTCCCCTTAGGGTGCCATGCCAACCTCACACTGCCTGTGGCATAGGTAAATCACCCCTCTAGCAGGCCTTACAGCCCTAAGGCAGGGTGCACTATACCACAGGTGAAGGCATAGGTGCATGAGCACTATGCCACTACAGTGTCTAAGCAAAACCTTAGAGATTGTAAGTGCAGGGTAGCCATAAGAGTATATGGTCTGGGAGTCTGTCAAAAACGAACTTCACAGCTCCATAAAGGCTACACTGAATACTGGGAAGTTTGGTATCAAACTTCTCAGAATAATAAACCCACACTGATGCCAGTGTTGGATTTATTAAAAAATGCACACATAGGGCATCTTAGAGATGCCCCCTGTATTTTACCCAATTGTTCAGTGCAGGACTGACTGGTCTGTGCCAGCCTGCTGCTGAGAGACGAGTTTCTGATCCCATGTGGTGAGGGCCTTTGTGCTCTCTGAGGACAGAAACAAAAGCCTGCTCTGGGTGGAGGTGCTTCACACCTCCCACCTGCAGGAACTGTAACACCTAGCAGTGAGCCTCAAAGGCTCAGGCTTCGTGTTAAAATGCCCCAGGGCACTCCAGCTAGTATAGATGCCCGCCACCTGGACACAGCCCCCACTTTTGGCGGCAAATCCAGGAGAGATAATGAGAAAAACAAGGAGGAGTCACCCACTAGTCAGGACAGCCCCTAAGGTGTCCTGAGCTGAGGTGACCCCTGCCTTTAGAAATCCTCCATCTTGATTTTGGAGGATTCCCCCAATAGGAATAGGGATGTGCCCCCCTCTCCTCAGGGAGGAGGCACAAAGAGGGTGTAGCCACCCTCAAGGACAGTAGCCATTGGCTACTGCCCTCCCAGACCTAAACACACCTCTAAATTCAGTATTAAGGGGCTCCCCAGAACCTAGGAAACTAGATTCCTGCAACATAAGACGAAGAAGGACTGCTGAGCTGAAAAACCTGCAGAGAAGACGGAGACACCAACTGCTTTGGCCCCAGCTCTACCGGCCTGTCTCCCCACTTCAAAAGAACTGCTCCAGCAGCGCGTTTCCCAGGGTCCAGCGACCTGTGAAGTCTCAGAGGACTACCCTGCATCTAAAAGGACCAAGAACTCCTGAGGACAGCGGCTCTGCTCCAAGAAAGAAGCATCTTTGCAACAAAGAAGCAACTGTGAAAGAACACACATTTCCCGCCGGAAGCATGAGACTTTGCATTCTGCACCCGACACCCCCGGCTCGACTTGTGGAGAACAAACACTACAGGGAGGCCTCCCCGGTGACTGCGAGCCCATGAGTAGCCAGAGTTGACCCCCTTGAGTCCCCACAGCGACGCCTGCAGAGGGAATCCAGAGGCTCCCCCTGACCGCGACTGCCTGCTTCAAAGACCCGACGCCTGGTAAGGACACTGCACCCGCAGCCCCCAGGACCTGAAGGATCCGACCTCCAGTGCAGGAGCGACCCCCAGGTGGCCCTCTCCCTTGCCCAGGTGGTGGCTACCCCGAGGAGCCCCCCTCCTTTGCCGGCCTGCATCGCTGAAGAGACCCCCAGGTCTCCCATTGGATTACATTGCAAACCCGACCCCTGTTTGCACACTGCACCCGGCCGCCCCGTGCCGCTGAGGGTGTTCTTTTTGTGCTGACTTGTGTCCCCCCCGGTGCCCTACAAAACCCCCCTGGTCTGCCCTCCGAAGACGCGGGTACTTACGTGCTGGCAGACTGGAACCGGGGCACCCCCTTCTTCATTGAAGCCTATGCGTTTTGGGAACCACTTTGACCTCTGCACCTGACCGGCCCTGAGATGCTGGTGTGGTAACTTAGGGGTTGCCCTGAACCCCCAACGGTGGGCTACCTTGGACCCAACTTTGAACCCTGTAGGTGGTTTACTTACCTGCAAAACTAACAAACACTTACCTCCCCCAGGAACTGTTGAAAATTGCACTGGGTCCAGTTTTAAAATAGCTTATTGCCATTTGTGTGAAAACTGTATATGCTATTTTGCTAATTCAAAGTTCCTAAAGTTCCCAAGTGAAATACCTTTCATTTAAAGTATTGTTTGTAAATCTTGAACCTGTGGTTCTTAAAATAAACTAAGAAAAGATATTTTTCTATATAAAAACCTATTGGCCTGGAATTTGTCTTTGAGTGTGTGTTCCTCATTTATTGCCTGTATGTGTACAACAAATGCTTAACACTACCCTCTGATAAGCCTACTGCTTGACCACACTACCACGAAGAACAGAACATGTGAAACCGAGACAGGAATCACAACGCTCATCAGAGGTTTCTGTTAAAAAGGAAGAGAAACCTCTCCAACAAAAACCCCAATTTAAAAAGAAAAAAGTGGCAGCAGTTGCAGTCCGACATGCCACTCAAGAAGAGGGCTCTCTTGAAGAACAAGAAGTGGGCACTAGCGTTATTAGACAGCGCGGCAGAGGTCACAATAGTTCGCCAGAGTCTTCTAGAACATCTGGAGATGAAAGCAACTGATGACTTTTCAGAAGTAGAAACTGCGGATATGCGTGTCTCCACACCTGACAGGGTGTATAAAGTAACGCTACTGTAGGAAGGAGACATTGATCGCACAATAGGCGCAATCTTTTGGGATCGTGTAGTGAATATACATGATATTTTGTTGGCTGAACAAGACTGGCCACCTGAATTTGTCATTAAACCTTCTTTCTCGCCTCTTGTTCCCGAAGAGCTCGCAGAATCCTACGCCATTTATTGGGCATTGGCACAGGCACCCGCGTTATATCGCAACCATGTAGGATGAGACAAAGATTCCCCCTACCATCTAATTCCTATTAAAAATAAAAAATCAACCCGAACCTCAACCAAAAAAAACCCAATAAAACATGATGCAAAAGCACCCGTGAGAGAAATTCTCACACACCTAGAGTACCAGGGCGTAATTGAACCCTGCGTCTCCCCAATGAATAATCCTTTATTCCTGGTAGCTGAACCGGACCATTCGTATAGAATAGTCTTAGACTACAGACATTTAAACAGTCATACACGCACCTATGCGATATAAAACTCACATAGCACAGCACTGATGAACAACATAGTGCCCAAAAAATACAAAACAACACTGGATATTTCCAATGGTTTCTTCTGCCAAAATATAGCGACTGTGAGTAGAGACTTAACAAGTTTCAGCGCACTAGGCTCCCAGAAAACTTCTGTTGTTTATCCCAGTGGTACAAGAACAGTCCAGGACTGTTCGTGGCTCGTGTGACTTCAATCTTGCACATTGATCCTGAAGCATTGTCCTATGTAGATGATATCTATCTCATGGATGAGGAATTGCTACAACATTTAAGACAGGTAGCCCGCATTGTTGTGGGATTTGCTGAATTTGGCTACAAATTCAACTTCAAAAAACAAAAATAGCCTTCCTCAGCGTCCTGTTTTTGGGATATGAACTATTTAGGGAAGGCAAGAGCCTAGCGCCACAATTCTTGGAAAAATGCTCGCAATTACAACCTCCAAATACCATTAAAAAACTCCCATCTCTATTGGATTTCCAAAATGTTGGCAGAGCTTACATTCCAGACTATGCTACATGCATAAAACCTTTATATGACTTAGGCCCTCATTACGACCCTGGCGGTTTGTAACCGCCAGGGCCGCTGGACGGGGAGGCACCGCCGACAGGCCGGCGGTGCCCCGCGGGGCATTCTGACCGCGGCGGCTTAGCCGCGGTCAGAGAAGGGAAACCGGCGGTCTCCCGCCGGTTTCCCGCTGCCCCCAAGGAATCCTCCAAGCCGGCGCAGCTTGCTGCGCTGGCTTGGGGATTCCGACTCCCCCTCCCGCCATCCAGTTCCTGCCGGTTCTCCCGCCGGGAACCGGATGGCGGGAGGGGGAGTCGCGGGGCCCCCGTAAGAGGGCCCCAAAATGTATTTCACTGTCTGCCTTGCAGACAGTGAAATACGCGACGGGTGCAACAGCACCCGTCGCACCTTCCCACTCCGCCGGCTCGATTACGAGCCGGCATCCTCGTGGGAAGGGAGTTTTTCCCTGGGCTGGCGGGCGGTCTTTTGGAGACCGCCCGCCAGCCCAGGGAAAAACTCATAATACCCTCCGCGGTCTTTTGACCGCGGAGCGGTATTATGGAGGGCTGAATTCTGGCGGGCGGCCTCCGCCGCCCGCCAGAATCAGAATGAGGGCCTTAGTCTGTGTAAGAGGCTGGCCTGGCATATAGTGGGTACCTTGTGGTACTTACTCCTTGTGCCAGGTCCAGTTATCCCTTATTAGTAGAGTAGAGGTGTTTCTAGCAGCTTAGGCTGATAGAAGGTAGCTATGGCAAAGCAGCTTAGGCTGAACTAGGAGACATGCAAAGCTCCTACTATACCACTTATATAGCACAATATCATAAGAAAACACAATACTCAGAGTTACTAAAAATAAAGTTATTTATTTTAGTGACAATATGCCAAAAGTATCTCAGAGGATACCCTCACTTAGGAGGTAAGTAATATACACAAGTTATATGTACACAAACCCAACACAGGTAAGTAACAGTAAGAAAAGTAGTGAAAACAATGTAGAATCACAATAGGATGCAATAGGTAGACATAGGTCTAGGGGCAACACAAACCATATACTCCAAAAGTGGAATGCAAACCACGAATAGACCCCAGACCTATTGGAGGTTGTAGAGGGTCGCTGGGACTGTGAGAAAACAGTCAGGGTGTCCAAGGTACCCCAACCCAAGACCCTGAAAAGTAGGAGTAAAGTTACCCTACTACCCCAGAAAGACACAATAGTCGTGATAGGGGATTCTGCAAGAACCACCAGCACCAGCAAAACACTGAAGACGGATTCCTGGACCTGAGAACCTGTAAAGGAAGAGGACCAAGTCCAAGAGTCACGAAAGTGTCCGGGGGGGGCAGGAGCCCACTAAACCCCGGATGAAGGTGCAAAAGGGCTGCCTCTGGGTGGAAGAAGCCAAAGATTCTGCAACAACGAAAAGGGCTAGGAACTTCTTCTTTGGATTGAAGATGTCCCACGGCGTGCTGGAGGTTGCAGAAGTGTTTCCAGGCAGAAATACCACAAACAAGCCTTACTAGCTGCAAGAGTCGCAGTTGAGGATTCTGGGTGCTGCTGGGGACCAGGAAGGAGCAGGATGTTGCCCCTTGGAGTAGGAGACAGAGGTGGCGCTCAGCAACTCAGAGAGCCCCCACAGAAGCAGGCAGCACCCGCAGAAGTAGCGGAACAGGCACTTAGAAGATCTGAGGACAGCAGTCGATTCAGAGTCACAAAGGAGGGTCCCACGATGTCGGAGTCCAACTCAGCGAGTTGGGCAATGCAGGACGGAGTGCTGGGGACCCAGGCTAGGCTGTGCACAAAGGAAGTCCTGGAAAAGTGCACAGAAGCTGGAGCAGCTAAAAATCACGCAGTACACAGGTTTGCTGTCTAGCGTGGGGAGGCAAGGACTTACCTCCACCAAATTTGGACAGAAGGGCCACTGGACTGTGGGAGACACTTGGACCCAGCTCCTCTGTTCCAGGGACCACGCTCGTCAGGATGAGAGGGGACCCAGAGCACCGGTGATGCAGAAGTTTGGTGCCTGCGTTGGCAGGGGGAAGATTCCGTCGACGCACAGGAGATTTCTTCTTGGCTTCCAGTGCAGGGTGAAGGCAAACAGCCCTCAGAGCATGCACCACCAGGAAACAGTCAAGAAAGCCGGCAGGATGAGGCGCTACAATGTTGCTGGTAGTCGTCTTGCTACTTTGTTGCGGTTTTGCAGGCGTCCTGGAGCAGTCAGCGGTCGATCCTTGTCAGAATTCGAAGAGGGAAGTGCAGAGGAACTCTGGTGAGCTCTTCGATCAGAGGAGAGACCCAAAATAGCCAGAAAAGGAGGTTTGGCTACTAAGAAAGGAGGCTTGGCTACTGAAAGAGGTAAGCACCTATCAGGAGGGGGTCTCTGAGGTCACCTGTTGGCACTGGCCACTCAGAGCAGTCCATTGTACCCCAACACCTCTGAATCCAAGATGGCAGAGGTCTGGGACACACTGGAGGAGCTCTGGGCACCTCCCCTGGGAGGTACTGGTCAGGGGAGTGGTCACTCCCCTTTCCTTTGTCCAGTTTCGCGCCAGAGCAGGGCTGGGGGATCCCTGAACCGGTGTAGACTGGCTTTATCAGAGCATTTCCAGAGGCTGGGGGAGGCTACTCCTCCCCAGCCCTTCACACCTATTGCCTTCCTGAGACTGGGCTGCCCAGACCCCAGGGGGGGCAGAAACCTGTCTGAGGGGTTGGCATCAGCAGCAGCTGCAGTGGAGACCCCGGAAAGGCAGTTTGGCAGTACCCGGGTTCTGTGCTAGATACCTGGGGATGCATGGAATTGTCCCCCCAATACCAGAATGGTTTTGGGTTGACAATTCCATGATCCTAGACATGTTACATGGCCATGTTCGGAGTTACCATTGTGACGCTACTTATAGGTAGTGACCTATATGTAGTGCACACGTGTAATGGTGTCCCCGCACTCACAAAGTCCGGGGAATTTGCCCTGAACAATAAGTAACTTGGCACCTAACCTTCACCAAGTGAGGGCTAGACATACAGGTGACTTATGTGCAGTGAAAAATGGCTGTGAAATAACGTGGACGTTATTTCACTCAGGCTGCTGTGGCAGTCCTGTGTAAGAATTGTCTGAGCTTCCTATAGGTGGCAAAAGAAATGCTGCAGCCCATAGGGATCTCCTGGAACCCCAATACCCTGGGTATCTAGGTACCATATACAAGGGAATTATAAGGGTGTTCCAGTGTGTAGGAAGTTGGCTCTATATGCACTATTTCAAAGTAAGAAATAGCATGCACAGAGTCCAAGGGTTCCCCTTAGAGGTAAGATAGTGGCAAAAAGAGATAATTCTAATGCTCTATTCTGTGGTAGTGTGGTCGAGCAGTAGGCTTATCAGAGGGTAGTGTGAAGGATTTCTTGTACACACACAGGCAATAAATGAGGAACACACACTCAAAAGACAACCAGGCCAATAGATTTTTTGTATAGAAAAATATATTTTCTTAGTTTATTTTAAGAACCACAGGTTTAAGATTTACAATCAATACTTTAAATGAAAGGTACTTCACTCAGGGATCAAAGGCACTTTGAATCAGCAAAATAGCATGTACAGTTTTGGCAAAAATGCCAATAAGCTATTTTAAAACTAGACAGTGCAAATTTCAACAGTTCCTGGGGGAGGTAAGTATTGGTTAATTTTGCAGGTAAGTAAACCACCTACAGGGTTCAAAGTTGGGTCCAAGGTAGCCCACCGTTGGGGGTTCAGGGCAACCCCAAAGTTACCACACCAGCATCTCGGGGCTGGTCAGGTGCAGAGGTCAAAGTGGTTCCCAAAACACATAGGCGGTCATTCTGACCCTGGCGGTTGAAAACCGCCAGGGCAGAGTGCCGCGGAAGCACCGCCAACAGGCTGGCGGTGCTTCATGGGCAATTCTGACCGCGGCGGTAAAGCCGCGGTCAGAAAAGGGCAACCGGCGGTTTCCCGCCGGTTTACCCCTGCCCCAAAGAATCCTCCGTGGCGGCGCTGCTCGCAGCACCGCCATGGGGATTCCGACCCCCTTCCCGCCATCCTGGTCCTGGCGGTAAAAACCGCCAGGAACAGGATGGTGCATGGGCAGTGCAGGGGACCCCTAACAGGGCCCCATAATGATTTTCAGTGTCTGCCTAGCAGACACTGAAAATCGCAACGGGTGCCACTGCACCCGTCGCACACCAGCAACTCCGCCGGCTCCATTCGGAGCCGGCTTCATCGTTGCTGGGGCTTTCCCGCTGGGCGGGCGGGCGGCCTTTTGGCGGTCGCCCAGCGGGAAAGTCAGAATGACCGCGGTCTTCTGGCGGGCGGCGCCCGCCGGGGTCGGAATGACCCCCATAGGTTTCAATGGAGAAGGGGGTGCCCCGGTTCCAGTCTGCCAGCAGGTAAGTACCCGTGTCTTTGGATGGCAGACCAGGGGGGGTTTTGTAGGGCACCGGGGGGGGACACAAGTTAGCACAGAAAGTACACCCTCAGCGGCACAGGGCGGCCGGGTGCAGAGTGCAAACAGGCGTTGGGTTTGCAATAGGTTTCAATGGGAGACCCAGGGGTCTCTTCAGCAAAGCAGGCAGGCAAGGGGGGGGGTCCTCGGGGTAGCCACCACCTGGGGGTCGCTCCTGCACTGGAGGTCGGATCCTTGAGGTCCTGGGGGCTGCGGGTGCAGTGTCTTTACCAGGCGTCGGGTTCTTTGAAGCAGGCAGTCGCGGTCAGGGGGAGCCTCTGAATTCCCTCTGCAGGCATCGCTGGGGGGGGTACAGGGGGGTCAACTCCGGCTACTCACAGGGTCGCAGTCACCGGGGAGTCCTCCCTGTAGTGTTGGTTCTCCGCAGGTCGAGCCGGGGGCATCGGGTGCAGAGTGGAAAGTCTCACGCTTCCGGCGGGAAACGTGTGGTCTTTAAAAGTTGCTTCTTTGTTGCAAAGTTGCAGTTTTTGTGGAACAGGGCTGCTGTCCTCGGGAGTTCTTGGTCCTTTTAAATGCATGGTAGTCCTCTGAGGCTTCAGAGGTCGCTGGACCCTGGGGGACGCGTCGCTGTTGCGGTTTTTCTTGAAGTGGGGAGACAGGCCGGTAGGGCTGGGGCCACCGCAGCAGGTGGGTCTCCGTCTTCTCTGCAGGGCTTTCAGGTCAGCAGTCCTTCTTCGTCTTCAGGTTGCAGGAATCTATCTTGCTTGGTTCTGGGGGCCCCTAAATACTCAATTTAGGGGTGTGTTGAGGTCTGGGGGTTAGTAGCCAATGGCTACTAGCCCTGAGGGTGGCTACACCCTCTTTGTGCCTCCTCCCTGATGGGAGGGGGGCACATCCCTAATCCTATTGGGAGAATACTCCATCTGCAAGATGGAGGGTTTCTAAAAGTCAGAGTCACCTCAGCTCAGGACACCTTAGGGGTTGTCCTGACTGGCCAGTGACTCCTCCTTGTTTTTCTCATTATCTCCCATGGTCTTGCCGCCAAAAGTGGGACGTGGCCGGAGGGGGCGGGCATCTCCACTAGCTGGTGTGCCCTGTGGCGCTGTAACAAAGGGGGTGAGCCTTTGAGGCTCACCGCCAGGTGTTACAGTTCCTGCAGGGGGAGGTGAGAAGCACCTCCACCCAGTACAGGCTTTGTTACTAGCCACAGAGTGACAAAGGCACTCTCCCCATGTGGCCAGCAACATGTCTGGTGTGTGTCAGGCTGGCAAAACTAGTCAGCCCACACTGGAATTCGGGTATGTTTTCAGGGGGCATCTCTAAGATGCCCTCTGGGGTGTATTTCACAATAAAATGTACACTGGCATCAGTGTGCATTTATTGTGCTGAGACGTTTGACACCAAACTTCCCAGTTTTCAGTGTAGCCATTATTGTGCTATGGAGTTCGTGTATGACAGACTCCCAGACCATATATTCTTATGGCTACCCTGCACTTACAATGTCTAAGGTTTTGTTCATACACTGTAGGGGCATAGTGCTCATGCACCTATGCCCTCACCTATGATATAGTGCACCCTGCTTTAGGCCTGTAAGACCTGCTAGAGGGGTGACTTATCTTTGCCATAGGCAGTGTGAGGTTGGCATGGCACCCTGAGGGGAGTGCCATGTCGACTTAGTCATTTTCTCCCCACCAGCACACACAAGCTAGCAAGCAGTGTGTCTAGCTGAGTGAGGGGTCCCCAGGGTGGCATGACATGCTGCAACCCTTAGAGACCTTCCCTGGCATCAGGGCCCTTGGTACCAGGAGTACCAGTTACAAGGGACTTACCTGGATGCCAGGGTGTGCCAATTGTGGAAACAAAGGTCCAGTTTTAGGGAAAGAACACTGGGGCTGGGGCCTGGTTAGCAGGCCTCAGCACACTTTCAAATCATAACTTGGCATCAGCAAAGGCAAAAAGTCAGGGGGTAACCATGCCAAGGAGGCATTTCCTTACACAGTGTGCCAATGAGAATTGGTGAAGATAGTCACTAGCCTGTAGTGACAATTGTGAATAGCAGAGAGGGCAGAAACACTGAGGTTCTGGTTAGCAGAGCCCAGTGATACAGTTAGGCACCACACAGGGAACACATATAGGCCACAAACCAATGAGCACTGGGGTCCTGGCTAGCAGGATCCCAGTGACACATATCAAACACACTGACAACATAGAGTTTTCACTATGAGCACTGGGTCCTAGCTAGCAGGATCCCAGTGAGACAGTAAAAACACCCTGACATATACTCACAAATAGGCCAAAAGTTGGGGTAACAAGGCTAGAAAGAGGCTACCTTCCTACAATCCGTCCTGACATTTCAAGTAAATTCTGGACAGTCGAACATACACACATTCTCAGAGACTTGCAGACAAACATGCTTGCAGCACAACGTTCACACACAAGGGACAACAAAACACATTTGGTCATCAGGGTAATTGCTGGTGCCATTGGTTTCACCTATGTAACATTTAACGAGGGTGAGCCCGTCCTGATTGCATACAAATCACACTTGTACTCAGTAGCAGAACAACGCTTTGCTCCCACTGAGAAAATACTCACTGCTTGTAAGGAAATGCCTCCTTGGCATGGTTACCCCCTGCACTTTTGCCTTTGCTGATGCCAAGTTATGATTTGAAAGTATGCTGAGGCCTGCTAACCAGGCCCCAGCACCAGTGTTCTTTCCCTAACCTGTACTTTTGTTTCCACAATTGGCACACCCTGGCATCCAGGTAAGTCTCTTGTAACTGGTACCCCTGGTACCAAGGGCCCTAATGCCAGGGAAGGTCTCTAAGGGTTACAGCATGTCTTATGCCACCCTGGGGACCTCTCACTCGGCACAGACACACTGCTGGCAAGCTTGTGTGTGGTAGTGGGGATAAAAAGACTAAGTCGACATGGCACTTCCCTCAGGGTGCCATGCCAACCTCACACTGCCTATAGGTATAGATAAGTCACCCCTCTAGCAGGCCTTACAGCCCTAAGGCAGGGTGCACTATACCATAGGTGAGGGCATAAGTGCATGAGCACTGTGCCCCTACAGTGTCTAAGCAAAACCTTAGACATTGTAAGTGCAGGGTAGCCATAAGAGTATATGGTCTGGGAGTCTGTCATGCACGAACTCCACAGCACCATAATGACTACACTGAAAACTGTGAAGTTTGGTATCAAACTTCTCAGCACAATAAAAGCACACTGATGCCAGTGTAAATTTTATTGTAACATAGACCCCAGAGGGCACCTTAAAGGTGCCCCCTGAAACCTTAACTGACTACCCGGGTAAGCTGACTAGTTTTAGCAGCCTGACACACACCAGACGTGTTGCTGGTCACATGGGGAGAGTGCCTTTGTCACTCTGTGGCTAGTAACAAACCCTGTACTGGGTGGAGAAGCTTCTCACCTCCCCCTGCAGGAACTGTAACAACTGGCGGTGAGCCTCAAAGGCTCACCCCCTTTGTTACAGCACCCCAGGGCACTCCAGCTAGTGGAGTTGCCGCCCCCTCAGGCCACGGCCCCACATCTTGCAGATGGAGGATTTCACCAATAGGGATAGGAATGTGCCCCCTCCCCTCAGGGAGGAGGCACAAAGAGGGTGTAGCCACCCTCAGGGCTAGTATCCATGCTAGCCAAGGAGGCCAAGCAGTATGTCCTTTTTCTGATAGATAAAACTACCTGTGGATTCCTCACCTAATGAATTCTCCCCATGCGCAGCATTCAACTGAAACTTCTTTCCAGCTCTGCACGTCGGCGAGGACGTCACAATTGTCTCCACGCGGCTCCGCCTGACATCAGCGTGGCAATAAGAGGCCCTCGCCGGCGTGCTGACGTCAGTTCCCTTTTCTCCGTGCCTTCCATAACGGTTATTTCTCCAACTCCTGCATCGTTTGCTGTCGGGAGGGATACTTTGTGTTTCATTGAGATGCCTGCTCCGAATAAGTCAGGGTTCAAGCCCTGCAGGGAATGCGGAGGTCGAATGTCTGTTACTGAGCCGTATAGCGATTGTCTATGGTCCCTAAGCGAGGACCATGACGTCCAGGAGTGTGGTTCATGCCAAAAAATTAACCCCAAAGCTCTGAAGGAGCGTGCGGCCAAATTATTCTTAGCGAAAGCCAAGAAGGAGAAGAGGAGGCACCATAAGTCTTCGTCGGGGAAGTCGGCGAAGAGTCACAGGAAGCAGCGCCATCATGACTCCCGACGTCGCTCTAGAAGACCCCAGTCGAGATCTCCGTCTGCCCGGCGTCATAAGTCCTGGGAAGTTAGCCCGACGGTGTCTCCGCAGCCTTTGACGCTGCAATCTGTGCCGCCGCCGTCGATCTTTGGGATGGTAGAACCTCGGAGTCATGACTCATCTCCAGCGCATCCGTATGTTCAGGATTTGAGTCCGGCTTCGGCTCCGGCTCCTCAAGAGTATCCTGCCTTCCCTGCTCCAGGGACGGATCCGGCGGCATTCCTAAATGCCATGTTTGCCATGTTCCAGAGCATGGCAGCGCGAGGTGGTGCGCCGGCTGACCCTACTGGTCCCTTGGCATTTATTGAATTTAGGCGTTCCGGCTCCATACAGGCCGACGCCGTTCATGCCATTCTGTCCGGCAGGAGACACTAGCCCGGCGCCTGCGGTGCAGCTGTCAACGTCGATAGAAGGACTTTCGACGCCAGTGTCCATTCAGATGGAGGCATCCCGAAGTCGGATGGCGTCGGTGGGTGAAGATCGAGTGTCCACGGCGCCGATGGATCCATCACTGGCGTCGGAGGGGTCTGGAGATCCTGTGGTGACGCCTTCTCTGCGTCATTCTCCGACGTCGGTCCACTCCTTGTTGATGCCGGGGCTGGAAGCGAAATTGCGGTCCCGGAGAAAGGCCTTCAGGTTGTTGGAGGAGAGGGAGTACCAACTACAGCTCCTTGAGGAAGGGGAGATTGCAGAGCCCCTGAGTGAATTCCAGGTGTTGGATACTGCCAGTGGGCTGGATACTTCCCCAGAGTGGGATTTGGCCTCCCCAGGGGAATATACTGAAGAGGCAGCATCATTTCATTCCGTCATCAGGAAGGCTGCTGATTTCCTTGAACTCCCACTTCCAATGCACAGGTCAAGACTAATATCCTGACGGAGGTGCTTCATCCTGCCACGGCTATTGCAGATCCGTTATTACTGTTTAATTAAGCTATTATGGATCCCATAGTGGAGATTTGGAAGAAGCCTGTTTCTTGGTCAGCAGTGAGCAGGTCGGTGGCCAGACGGTACAGGTCAGCGCCTGGAGACCCCGAGTTTCTTTCCAAACATCCATCTCCTGAGAGTCTGGTCGTGCAGACGTCCTGTTCGTCACGGTCTGCTCCTGGTTCCTTCCCTGGAGTGCCATCTGACAGAGTCCAAGCGCATGGAACAGTCTGCCAAGAAGGTTTTCTCCTCCTGCAGCATGGCACTGAAATCAGCTAACGCTACGTGTATCCTGGGCAGATACATTCATGCAATAAAGGATGCAGCTAAAGCAGCGTTGCCAGACATGCCCCAAGACTTACAAGGACTCCTCTCGTCTCGTCAGCGGCGACGCAGGTCATACAGTCGGGACTTGACACCACGGACTCTGTTGCTAGAGCCATGGGAACTTCCATTGCCACCAGGCGTCATGCTTGGTTGCGCACGTCGGGGTTTTCATCGGATGTTCAAGCCACGCTCTTAGACTTGCCCTTTGATGGTGCTAAATTATTTGGCACTAAAGCTGACTCTGCGTTGGAGCGCTTTAAGGAGTGTAGGGCAACAGCAAAATCCTTGGGCCTGCAGGCTGTTTCGACCCCTTTTAGGTCCTTTAGGCGGCTTAGAGTATTTGGACGAGGGGCGTCCTTTCGTGGGAGATCGCAGCAGGCAGCCCAACAGCCTTTGAGCCTCCCTTACAGATCATTTAGGGGGCGGGGTAGAGTCTGCACTAGAGAGGCCACCCAACAGCAGCACTCTACCTCTTCCCCAGGAGGGATGCAACAGGGAAAGCAACCCTAGTCCTCTAACCATTGCGTCCCAAGTGTCTCCGGTAGGGGGAAGCTTGCCTCTTTTTCTTCCCATATGGGAGTCGATAACATCCGATTCCTGGGTCATCATATGCCCTTCTCTTTCGGGAGATTCCTCCTCCCTTCCCTCCCCGTCCTTCGTTTTGTTCAGAAGATCCTCTCCTGTTGTTAGAACAGGAGGTGTAGGAGGCTGGCCTGGCTTGTAGTGGGTACCAAGGGGTACTTACACTCTGTACCAGGTCCAGTTATCCCTTATTAGTGTAGAAGAGGTGTTTGTAGCAGCTTAGGCTGATAGAAGGTAGCTATAGCAGAGCAGCTTAGGCTGAACTAGGAGACATGCAAAGCTCCTACTATACCACTAGTGTCATATGCACAATATCATAAGAAAACACAATACACAGATATACTAAAAATAAAGGTACTTTATTTTTATGACAATATGCCAAAAGTATCTCAGTGAGTACCCTCAGTATGAGGATGCCAAATATACACAAGATATATGTACACAATACCAAAATATGCAGTAATAGCAAAAGGAAGTAATGCAAGCAATGTAAAGTTACAGTAGATTGCAATAGGAGCACATAGGTATAGGGGCAACACAAACCATATACTCCAAAAGTGGAATGCGAACCACGAATGGACCCCAAACCTATGTGAGCTTGTAGAGGGTCGCTGGGGCTGTAAGAAAACAGTGAGGGTTTGAAAAATAGCCCACCCCAAGACCCTGAAAAGTAGGTGTAAAGTGCACCTATATTCCCCAGAGAGCACAGAAGTTGTGATAGTGGAATTCTGCAAGGAAGACCAACACCAGCAAAGCAACCAAAGTGGATTTCCGGACCTGAGTACCTGTGGAACAAGGGGACCAAGTCTAAGAGTCGCGACAAAGTCTAGAGTGGGCAGATGCCCAGGAAATGCCAGCTGAGGGTGCAAAGAAGCTGCCACCGGATGGTAGAAGCTGTGGATTCTGCAAGAACGAAGAGGGCTAGAAACTTCCCCTTCGGAGGATGGATGTCCCACGTCGTGAAGAAGCTTGCAGAGTTGTTCCCATGCAGAAAGACCGCAAACAAGTCTTGCTAGCTGCAAGGGTCGCGGTTAGGGTTTTTGGATGCTGCTGTGGCCCAGGAGGGACCAGGATGTCGCCACTTGGATGAGGAGACAGAGGGGGCGCCCAGCAAGTCAAGGAGCCCTCACAGAAGCTGGCAGCACCCGCAGAAGTACTGGAACAGGCACTTGGAAGAGGAGTGAGCCAGAGCTCACCCGAAGACACAAAAGGGAGTCCCACGACGCCGGAGGACAACTCGGGAGGTTGTGCACTGCAGGTTAGAGTGTCAGGGACCAAGGCTTGGCTGTGCACAAAGGAAATCCTGGAAGAGTGCACAGGAGCCGGAGCAGCTGCAAATCACGCGGTACCCAGCAATGCAGTCTAGCGTGGGGAGGCAAGGATTTACCTCCACCAAACTTGGACTGAAGAGTCACTGGACTGTGGGAGTCACTTGGACAGAGTTGCTGAGTTCCAGGGACCACGCTCGTCGTGCTGAGAGGGGACCCAGAGTCCCGGTGATACAGTCATTTGTTGCCTGCGGTTGCAGGGGGAGGATTCCGTCGTCCCACGGGAGATTTCTTCATAGCTCCTGGTGCAAGAAGGAGGCAGGCTACCCCCAGAGCATGCACCACCAGGAAACAGGCGAGAAAGCGGCAGGATCAGCGATACAAGGTTGCAGTAGTCGTCTTTGCTACTTTGTTGCGGTTTTGCAGGCGTCCTGAGGAGTCAGCGGTCGATCCTTTGGCAGAAGGTGAAGTGAGAGATGCAGAGGAACTCTGATGAGCTCTTGCATTCGTTATCTAAAAAATTCCCCAAAGCAGAGACCCTAAATAGCCAGAAAAGGAGGTTTGGCTACCTAGGAAAGAGGATAGGCTAGCAACACAGGTAAGAGCCTATCAGAAGGAGTCTCTGACGTCACCTGCTGGCACTGGCCACTCAGAGCAGTCCATTGTGCCAGCAGCACCTCTGTTTCCAAGATGGCAGAGGTCTGGAGCACACTGGAGGAGCTCTGGGCACCTCCCCTGGGAGGTGCAGGTCGGGGAGTAGTCACTCCCCTTTGCTTTGTCCAGTTTCGCGCCAGAGCAGGGCTGGGGGATCCCTGAACCGGTGTAGACTGGCTTATGCAGAGATGGGCACCATCTGTGCCCATCAAAGCATTTCCGGAGGCTAAGGGAGGCTACTCCTCCCCAGCCCTGACACCTTTTTCCAAAGGGAGAGGGTGTAACACCCTCTCTCTGAGGAAGTCCTTTGTTCTGCCTTCCTGGGCCAGGCCTGGCTGGACCCCAGGAGGGCAGAAACCTGTCTGAGGGTTTGGCAGCAGCTGTAATGAAACCCCAGGAAAGGTAGTTTGGCAGTACCCGTGTCTGTGCTAGAGACTCGGGGGATCATGGAATTGTCTCCCCAATGCCAGAATGGCATTGGGGTGACAATTCCATGATCTTAGACATGTTACATGGCCATGTTCGGAGTTACCATTGTGACGCTATACATAGGTAGTGACCTATGTATAGTGCACGCGTGTAATGGTGTCCCCGCACTCACAAAGTCCGGGGAATTTGCCCTGAACAATGTGGGGGCACCTTGGCTTGTGCCAGGGTGCCCACACACTAAGTAACTTTGCACCCAACCTTCACCAGGTGAAGGTTAGACATATAGATGACTTATAAGTTACTTAAGTGCAGTGGTAAATGGCTTTGAAATAAGGGGGACGTTATTTCACTCAGGCTGCACTGGCAGGCCTGTGTAAGAATTGTCAGAGCTCCCTATGGGTGGCAAAACAAATGCTGCAGCCCATAGGGATCACCTGGAACCCCAATACCCTGGGTACCTCAGTATCATATACTAGGGAATTATAAGGGTGTTCCAGTATGCCAATGTGAATTGGTGAAATTGGTCACTAGCCTGTTAGTGACAATTTTAGTGACAATTTGAAAAGCAGAGAGAGCATAACCACTGAGGTTCTGGTTAGCAGAGCCTCAGTGAGACAGTTAGGCATCACACAGGGAACACATACAGGGCACACACTTATGAGCACTGGGGCCCTGGCTGGCAGGGTCCCAGTGACACATACACTAAAACAACATATATACAGTGAAATATGGGGGTAACATGCCAGGCAAGATGGTACTTTCCTACACCTGTGTGGTGCCTAATTGTATCACCGAGGCTCTGCTAACCAGAACCTCAGTGTTTATGCTCTCTCTGTTTTTAAAATTGTCACTGTCATGCTTTTACACCCCTGCAGGACCACTACCTAACGTCACCAGACAGGAGGGTCCAGACATCTCTACCCCACCCACAGAAGAGGCCCACAGTGATGACAGCTCTGGCCAACTGGATCCAGATGACCAGCCCGGATCATCGTGGGCCTCGGGACAGTCGGTTCCCCTCGCACAGGCACAGCCCAACACTGACCTTCCACCCTCCGGAAACACCAGTACAGCACCCACCCAGCGGGCCCATACCTCCGTCCCCAGGACACGTCAATCAGCTGTGTGTCCACCACTACAGGGAACCCAGGATAACCCACCACCCCAACAACAACAGGGACCTGGGGGCAGTGGTAGTGGGCACACGGTCCAGGGGACGGAGGCACAGGAACACATGGAACTGGAGGGCTGCTGTGCGACAGGGGCCGAACGGCCAAGGGAACCCACTCTCCATGAGGCCCTCTCCTCCATCATGGGAGCATACCACCACTCCAAGGAGACGATGGCTGCGGTCCTGGCCAACTTTCAGGAGACCCAGCGCCTGCAGGAGGAACAGTATTTGGGCTTCAGGGAGGAACTCAGAACCATCACCTCCGCCCTGGGCCCCATCGTAGGGGTGCTGAAGGACATACAGAACACCATGAGGGACACCGTGGCACTCCAAGGGGCCCCTGACACTAGCCTGTACAATGAACTGCCCACCACCTCCGCCGGCGCTAGTGGACAGGACGCCCCGCCACAGGACCACCACACCAGCACCCCACCCCCTGCAGATGGAAAACCACCCTGCAAGCGGTCCCTGAGATCCAGGAACAGGACAGAGCACGATGGCAAGACCCCCGCCAAGAAATTAGACCACCCTGATTGTCATCCCACTGTCCCACTTTGTAACCCTGTCCATATTGGAACTGCCCCAGCTCCACTTCCTATGCCCATATGGGCAATGCACCGGTGAGACTAATAGACTGGACTCTGCCATGGACATTCCTCCACCATCACCATTTGACCACCCCCTCCAATAATTAGCACTTCAATAAACACCCTTGAAGCACAAAAAAATCTGGAGTCAGTCTGTGATTTTGAAAATGTGTATTAGCTATGACAATGACAAAATCCGTTCGAAAATGTAATGTCAACATACGTATGTCACACATCACAAGTCCATGAAGGATACAAGCAGATGACACACGTTGGTAACCACACCTGTGAAACCGTAAAGGAAATGTACAACTCAGTTACCAAATACTGCTTGAAATTGACAGACAGGATAAAGGTAGAAGTGTGAAAGTAAATGTAGTAGTCAAGAAAGTGTTCTCACCTGTGTGTCACTGGAAATATTGCTGTATGACTGGGTCCCTGTTGTCAATGTCTTCTTCCTCTGCTTCCTCCTCATCACTGTCCACAGGCTCCACAGCTGCCACAACACCGTCATCTGGACCATCCTCCTGCAGAAAAGGCACCTGGCGTTGCAAAGCAAGATTGTGAAGCATAGAGCAGGCGATGATGATCTGGCACACCTTCCTTGGTGAGTAGAATAGGGAATCACCTGTCATATGGAGGCACATGAACCTGGCCTTCAGGAGGCCGAAGGTGCATTTGATCACCCTCCTAGTCCGCCCATGGGCCTCATTGTAGCGTTCCTCTGCCCTGGTCCTGGGATTCCTCACTGGGGTCAATAGCCATGACAGGTTGGGGTAACCAGAGTCCCCTAATAGCCACACCCGGTGCCTCTGGAGTTGACCCATCACCTAAGGGATGCTGCTATTCCGCAGGATGTAGGCGTCATGCACTGAGTCAGGGAACATAGCATTTACCTGCGAGATGTACTGGTCTGCCAAACATACCATCTGTACATTCATGGAATGATAACTCTTCCGGTTCTTGTACACCTGTTCACTCCTGTGGGGGGGGACCAGAGCTACATGGGTCCCATCAATGGCACCTATGATGTTAGGGATATGTCCAAGGGCATAGAAGTCACCTTTAACAGTAGCCAAATCCTCCACCTGAGGGAAAACGATGTAGCTCCTCATGTGTTTCAGCAGGGCAGACAACACTCTGGACAACACGTTGGAAAACATAGGCTGGGACATCCCTGATGCCATGGCCACTGTTGTTTGAAATGACCCACTTGCTAGGAAATGGAGCACTGATAGCACCTGCACTTGAGGGGGGATTCCTGTGGGATGGCGGATTGGTGACATAAGGTCTGGCTCCAACTGGGTACACAGTTCCTAGATTGTGGCACGGTCAAACCTGTAGGTGATGATTAAATGTCGCTCCTCCATTGTCAACAGGTCCACCAGCGGTCGGTACACCAGAGGATTCTGCCATCTCCTCACATGTCCCAGCTGACGGTGCCTAGGAAGGACAACAGCGACCACAGAGTCAAGCAACTTAGAGGTATGTACCCACAGTCTACACAGAACACGAAACAAAATCCGAAAAAGTTGTCTGTATGTGTGTTGAGTCCAGGCCTAGGTATGGGTGCCGCAGTTGAAAATGAAGCTATATGGGTCCCTGAAATGGCGGCTGCCTGACCTCTAAAGTGGGACAATGGGATGTGAGGTAACTGCGCTGGTGTTGTACACTGTCACGGTAGGCAGTCGAAGACCGCTGCGCAATGCTGCATTGGTTAACATTGGACCCTATGGGTCCCAGGAGCCAATGACGAAGTGCGCCGGCGGTGATGATACGCACCGCCGCGGACGTCACTGCCATTTTCTATCTGTTGAATCACTCGATACCTGATCTTCGACAGGAGAGGACCTATACTGCAACTGCTGCTGTGACCTCGGTCTGGAAGAGACAATGGCACGTGCGTCTGGGGAAAGGGCCCCTGCCTTCACTGCACAGGAGTTGGAGAAGCTCGTGGATGGAGTCCTCCCCCAGTACACGCTACTCTACGGTCCTCCAGACCAACAGGTGAGTACATAGGGTGCAAGTTGTATGGACTGTGCCTGGGTGGAGAGGGCTGGATGTAAGAAGGAAAGGGGCAGAGTTCTGCAAGCATGAAGGACTGTGAATGCATGTGCCACATGGCAAGGATAGGGATGTGGGCCACTCACTTCGACGGTGCAGTTGGTAATGACTTCTCTTCTTCCCCTGTACATGTCATGTAGGTCAGCGCCCACCAGAAGAAGGATATTTGGCGTGCCATCGCCAAGGACGTCTGGACCCTGGGGGTCCACCAGAGACGGAGCACCCACTGCCGTAAAAGATGGGAGGACATTCGCCGCTGGAGCAAGAAGACGGCGGAGGCTCAGCTGGGGATGGCCTCCCAACGTGGGAGGGGTGACCGTCGCACCATGACCCCCCTGATGTTCCGGATCCTGGCCGTGGCCTACCCTGAGTTGGATGGGCGCTTGAGGGCATCACAGCAGACACAAGGGGGTGAGTACACTCTCATTCTGCTGACTTTGCGCTCATTGGAGGGGTCTGGGTGGGGAGGAGGCCTGTGGGTTTCCCTAGGCCAGGGCGAGTTCCGTAGGCTAGGCCCCTCCGTAATGCAGGCCATGTGCCACTCCACCCCACCTCTGTAGAGTGCCAAGTACAGGTATACATGCCCCTGTGTCATCTTTGTGTGCAGATGTCCACCATAGCCATGTAGGCCATATCCCAGTAACTGCATCTGTAGAGCCCAACAGCACGGCGTAGTGCAGGGGGCTGCTGTGTCTGTATTGTCCGCCAGCGGTAGCGGTAAGCCATGCACTCAACCTGTCTTTCTTCTGTCACCCCCTCCCCCCTTTTTGTGCTCTCCCTGTTCTTTTGTGCATCAGCATCATCAGGCGGAGGTACAGTGGCACCGGAGCACGAGGGGGCTCCATCCCACATGGCCATGGAGGGCCACACCACGGACTCAGAATACACCAGTGGGACAGAGGGCGAGGGGAGCTTCACGGCGGTCACCGGATCAGTAACCAGCGACACGGACTCGTCCTCCGATGGGAGCTCCCTTGTGGTGGCGGCAACATCTGTGCCCCCTACTTCTACAGGTACAGCCGCCACCCCCCCTACCAGCACCGCCCTCCCAGCAGCCTCTCAGCCTTCGCCCCGTGCCCGCTCACCCAGGAGGGTGGGCATCACCTTCGCCCCAGGCACCTTAGCCCCTGCCCCTGTCACCTCTACTGCCCTCAGTGAGGAGGCCATTGACCTCCTCAGGTCACTCACTGTTGGGCAGTCTACCATTGTGAATGCCATCCAGGGTGTAGAAAGGGAGTTGTAACACACTAATGCATTCCTGGAGGGCATTCATTCTGGTCAGGCTGCCCATCATCGAACCCTGCAATCTCTGGCCTCAGCACTGATGGCAGCCATTGTCCCTGTGTCTAGCCTCCCCCCTCCAACTTCCTCCACCCAGACCCAATCCCCTGTACCTCTGCCTATCCCAAGCACACCATCAGACCAGCCTGCACACACCTCAACACACAAGGGAAGCTCAGGCAAACATAGGCACCACACATCCCACAGGCACTCACACAAGCATCACCCACATACAGACACAGCAACATCCACTGCCTCCAATGTGTCCCCCTCCTCGTCGTCTCCCTCCTCCCTCCCAGTGTCGTCTACACTCTAACCTGCATGCACTACCAGTATAGCCACTAGGACTCGCACCACAACCACACCAGCACCACACCCCGCTCACCTGCACTTGCCACCCCCACTACCATTTACACGTCCCCAGTGTCCTCTCCCAGTGTGTCTGTGACGCCCCCTCCCAAAGTACACAAATGCGGGCACACACACACCCAACATCCATCCACCTCATGACAGCCTCCAGAACATGCACCTGCACCCAAATCATCAAAAGTTACACCTCCTACAACCACCTCCTCTTCCACCACTCCCAGACCCCCTCCAGCTACCCGTCCCAGTGTTCGTCAGAAACTTCCTGAGCAACGTTGACCTCTTTCCCACCATCCCCCCTCCAATTCATAGGTCCCGTACTAGCAGCTCAGCCTAAAAATCTCCGGTACCAGTGGTGCCTGTTAGAGGTATGTGGAGTGCACCCGGCACCAGGGCAGCCAGTGTGACACGGAGCCAAAGCACAGCCAGTCCCCCCCCCCCCCGTGAAGCACCAGAAGTTGGACAGTGCCCGATGGGGGAGGGGGAAGACTCCTGCCGGCAAAGCTGCTCACAAGTGTCCCGGGGGGAGTGTCGAATCAGCTGTGACTCCTCCCAAGGTGGGGAAGGGGCAGAAGAAAGCGCCAAAGTCTGGGAAGAGCAGCACGGCGGAGAAGGCCGCCATCATCCCCGCTGCCCAGGACGCCACCGCCAGCCCGATCGTCACTGGTCAGGAGACCACCGCCAGAGTCAGTGCCCAGGATGGCAGTCCAATCGTCACTGGTCAGGAGACCACCGCCAGAGTCAGCGCCTAGGAGGGCCGTCCCATCGTAACTGGTCAGGAGACCGCCGCCAGAGTCAGTGCCCAGGAGGGCAGTCCCATCGTCACTGGTCAGGAGACCACCGCCAGAGTCAGTGCCCAGGAGGGCAATCCCATCGTCACTGGTCAGGAGACCACCCCCAGAGTCAGTGCCCAGGAGCGCAGTCCAATCGACACTGGTCAGGAGACCACCGCCAGAGTCAGTGCCCAGGAGGGCCCCGGCAGCCACAGCCCTGCTGGGCAATGAGGGATCGCCATGGCAAACACCGCTGCACAGGTCAGAGACAGCAAAGTCAAGCACCGCTAAACAGGGCAAAGACCGCCATGGCAAGCACCGCTGAACAGGTCAGAAACTGCAAAGTCAAGCACCGCTGAACAGGGCAAAGACCGCCATGGCAAGCACCGCTGAAGAGGTCAGAAACTGCAAAGTCAAGCACCGCTGAACAGGGCAAAGACCGCTGAACAGGGCAAAGACCGCCATGGCAAGCACCGCTGAACAGGTCAGAAACTGCAAAGTCAAGCACTGCTGAACAGGGCAAAGACCGCCATGGCAAGCACCGCTGAACAGGTCAGAAACTGCAAAGTCAAGCACCGCTGAACAGGGCAAAGGCTGCTGAACAGGGCAAAGACCGCCAGGGCAAGCACCGCTTAACAGGGCAAAGAGCGCCATGGCAAGCACCGCTGAACAGGTCAGAAACTGCAAAGTCAAGCAACGCTGAACAGGGCAAAGACCGCCAGGGCAAGCACCGCTGAACAGGGCAAAGACCGCCATGGCAAACACCGCTGGACAGGTCAGAAACTGCAAAGTCAAGCACCGCTGAACAGGGCAAAGACCGGCATGGCAAGCACCACTGAACAGGGCAAGCACCGCAAAATCACGCACCGGTAGCCCATGTGCGGCAGGGGCAGTGACGGAACTGGGACCGTCACAGGGAGAGTGATGCACTCTGGGCACCAGTCCCCCTCCAGAACCAGTGGAGACTGTCATCCACTTGTGAGACTGTGGCTTTGCACTCCCCAGGATGGTATAGTGGGCAAACCACCCACTGAAAAGACTTGTGAGACTGGCTTTGCACTCCCCAGGATAAAGCAGTGGGCAAACCACCCACTGAAAAGACTTGAAAGACTGTGGCTTTGCATTCCCCAGGATGGTACAGTGGGCAAACCACCCACTGAAAAGACTTGTGAGACTGTGGCTTTGCACTCCCCAGGATGGTACAGTGGGCAAACCACCCACTGAAAAGAATTGTGAGTCTGTGGCTTTGCACTCCCCAGGATGGTACAGTGTGGGCAAACCACCCACTGATAAGACTTGAGAGACTGTGGCTTTGCACTCCCCAGGATACATCAATGGTCATGGAGCCCCGTCGTGGATCTGGCGTGGTGCTGTCATCCGGCTGAGGTCCCCCCTCCCCTTCCCCCTGAGGGGCCTGTTGTTTTTCGATCTGATGCCCCAGCAGTGTTCTCTCCGTTTCTGGTCAGGTATCTGATGTGGGCCTCACCCATGCATTTTGGGCCCAGTGGTCCACGGACATTGAAATGTGCATACCTGCACTACTAATCGTGATGTATAATTTTTTGAATGTGTGTATATATCTGTATATATTAGATTACTGTATTTTGATACATTACAATGGTTGAACTCATTTCCTTTTGTCTTTGCATTCTTCCGGGGGGTTTGGGTGTTGTTACTATGATGTTTGGAAATGCATTGGTGTGTGTGTTGTAGTGTGCGAGGGTTGGGGTGGGGGTGTTGCGTGTGAGTGTCCCTGACTTTTGCCTCCCCCCTCCCCTGTGTCGTAGGTGCAGTACTCACCGTTGTCTTCGGCGCCGGCGTTGCTGATGATCGTAGAGGAGCAGGAAGACTATCGCTGGGAGTATTTGGAGTTCCGGCTCCATGGTGCCCTCCTTCCTCGTGGAGTGTGTTAAGGTGAGCGTTTTCCCATTGAAATGGCTGTTTCCGCCGTGTTTTTATACACGGTGAATCCGTCCCGGAAAAGGTGGCAGATTGGCCTGCTGTAATACTGTGGGCGGTACTTTGTCTCCCGCCTGTCTATTGGCGGTGACCGCCGCGCTGCTTGTCTGTACCGCCGTGGCGGTTGGAGTGTTAAAGTGGCTGTCTTTGTTGGCGGTTTCCGCCACGGTCATAATTCCCTTTTTTTTCTGCCGGCCTGTTTGGGGTCTTACCGCCTTTTTAACACCGTCCGCCAGGGTTGTAATGACCCCCATAATGTCTAATGCAGAAGAGATTGTGATGGAACTCAACCTCACCCCTTACCTACATCTTAGGATGTCAGAGTTAAGGTCTCTGCAAACTCAAAAAGATAAAAACGGGTTCAAACCCTACCAAAATACAGCTCCAGGAGCTTTTGGCAGAGTTTGCTAAAAACAACCCCTCTGATGATGGCCTCACAGAGGGGGCCCTAGTGACATAGAGGATTTCCCACCTCCAGTCCTAAATAGGGAGCCCAGGGTCTCTCAAACCCTGACTCCAAATGTGATAGTCAGAGATGCTGCTTCTCTCACAGGAGAGTCCAGCAACTCTGGAAGCATTGAGGGCAGCCTCAATGAAGATGACCTCCTGTTAGCCAGGATGGTCAAAAGATTGGCTTTAGAGAGACAGCTCCTAGCCATAGAAAGGGAAAGACAAGAGATGGGCCTAGATCCCATCAATGGTGGCAGCAACATAAATAGGGTCAGAGATTCTCCTGACATGTTGAAAGTCCCAAAAGGGATTGTAACTAAATATGAAGATGGTGATGACATCACCAAATGGTTCACAGCTTTTGAGAGGGCTTGTGCAACCAGAAAAGTAAACAGATCTCACTAGGGTGCTCTCCTTTGGGAAATATTCACTGGAAAGTGTAGGGATAGATTCCTCACACTCTCTGGAAAAGATGCAGAATCCTATGACCTCATGAAGGGCTTTGGATTCTCCATTAAGGAGTACAGGATTAGGTTCAGGGGGGGCTCAAAAATCCTCGAGCCAGACCTGGGTTGATTTTGTAGACTACTCACTGAAAACACTGGATGGTTGGGTAACTGGAAAGGAAGTGCATGACTATGTCGGGCTTTATAATTTGTTTATGAAAGAACACATTTTAAGTAACTGCTTCAATGAAAAGTTGCATCAGTATCTGGTAGACCTAGGTCCAATTTCTCCTCAAGAATTGGGAAAGAAGGCAGACCACTGGGTCAAGACTAGGGTAACCAAAACTTCCACTTGGGGTGACCAAAAGAAAGGAGTTATAAAGCCTCCCCAGGAGAAAGTGGGGGACACTAAAAACAAAGAAAAAGAGTCCTCTGCAGGCCCCCAAAAACCAGACCAGGTGGGTGGGCCTCAAGACACAACCCAAAACAAAAGTGGGTACCAGGGTAAGAACTGGGATGCCACTAAGGCATGGTGCCAAAACTGTAGACAGACAGGGCACCACACCAAGGACACTTCCTGTCCCAAAAACAAACCCCCCTAGCAAAATCCCAGGGGTGACCAGTGTAGCCATTGGGGATGATTCCTCAGATGAGGAGGTCTTCATAGCCTTCAACTGGAAAAAGGGCCCAACAGGTGAGTTGGAGATTCCAGAGGGAAGTAGACACGTCCACCACCTACTGGTGAATGGAATCCCAGCCACAGTTTTGTCAGTCACACTATTGTGCATGACAGGCTGGTGTTCTCAAACCAGTACATCCCAGGTGAGACTGCCCGAGTAAGAGTTAGCCCAGACAGGGTCACTGATTGGCCTGTGGCTTTTGTGCCCATAGAAGTGGGTGGGACTTTTAGTTGGAGAAGGGTGGTAGTCAGTACAGACCTCCCCCTTGATTGTCTCCTTGGAAATCACTACCCAGAGGTTAGTCAGAGCCCAGGAGAGGAACTGGTCCAGTGCCAGTCCTCTCCCAAGGATTCTGGAGGTGCTACCCCTGCAGTAACTGCAAGTAGGCCCCAAAAGAAAAAGAAAGGAAAACATAGTAGGAAAGGTGGAAAACCTTTAGCCAATGTTCCAGCAAGCCAAGGAGATTCTGCTCCAGTAGGGGAGAAGTCCAAAAATGGCACTGGTAAAGTCCAACCTGACCCACAAGAAGTCCTGGCTAGTCAGGCAACTGTTAAACCTGAGTGGGTGGCTCCTCAGTTAACAGAAGAAATAGTGGAAGAAGGGTGTTTACTACAAGATGTAGTAACCCCCCACTCTTACACAGCAGACAGGCACCCTGAACCCAAAGAAGCCTGTAACTTAGCTCCTTCCCTTGTAGGTAAAGAGCTAAAGGTGTGGTTCTGTGCACTGACAGCTGTCAGTGGCCTCTGCTGGGTGTTAGCCTTTATGGCTGCACTATCTTTGGCATTGTGGTCTGACCCCATGCCAAATAGCAAGTTAGGCCCCCTGGCCCTGTGGTCATGGTGGGGTTACTCCAGCTCTGGGTAGCCTCTTTGGGTAAGCTAGGGGTGACCCTGGCTAAAATAAGATTAGCAGAGGTGGATACCTCTAACCCCAAAATAGAGAGAATGGGTGGAGACATTAAAAGCACAGACAAGAGGCAATTCAGACTAGGGGCCTGATTCTAACTTTGGAGGACGGTGTTAAACCGTCCCAAAAGTGGCAGATATACCACCTACCGTATTACGAGTCCATTATATCCTATGGAACTCGTAATACGGTAGGTGGTATATCCGCCACTTTTGGGACGGTTTAACACCGTCCTCCAAAGTTAGAATCAGGCCCTAGGTCCTATCACTGTGGAAGTGGGTCAGTTCCCCAGAGGGAATGTCCTGAACAGGAGGATGTAAGGCAGAGTAGGCCCTGCAACAAACCAGCCTATTTCCTCTACTCTTCCTCGCCTGACAGACTAGGAAGACTCTCCCAGCTTTGGCTGAGTCTCCTGGCATGTGGGCTGGTGGGGGCATGTGTAAGGAAATGGCTCCCTGTTGCAATTACCCCCCACTTTTTGCCTGATACTGATGCTGACTTGACTGAGAAGTGTGCTGGGACCCTGCTAACCAGGCCCCAGCACCAGTATTCTTTCACCTAAAATGTACCATTGTCTCCACAATTGGCACAACCCTGGCATCCAGGTAAGTCCTTTGTAATTGGTACCCCTGGTACCACGGGCCCTGATTCCAGGGAAGGTCTCTAAGGGCTGCAGCATGTCTTATGCCACCCTAGGGACCCCTCACACAGCACAGACACACTGCTTGCCAGCTTTTGTGTGCTGGTGGGGAGAAAATGACTAAGTCGACATGGCACTCCCCTCAGGATGCCATGCCAACCTCACACTGCCTGTGGCATAGGTAAGTCACCCCTTTAGCAGGCCTTACAGCCCTAAGGCAGGGTGCAATATACCACAGGTGAGGGCATATGTGCATGGGCACTGTGCCCCTACTGTGTCTAAGCAAAACCTAAGTGCAGGGTAGCCATAAGAGTATATGGTCTGGGAGTCCGTCAAAAACGAACTCCACAGCTCCATGATGGCTACACTGAATACTGGGAAGTTTGGTATCAAACTTCTCGGAATAATAAACCCACACTGATGCCAGTGTTGGATTTATAAAAAAATGCACACAGAGGGCATCTTAGAGATGCCCCCTGTATTTTACCCAATTGTTTAGTGCATGACTGACTGGTCTGTGCCAGCCTGTTGCTGAGAGACGAGTTTCTGACCCCATGTGGTGTGGGCCTTTGTGCTCTCAGAGGACAGAAACAAAAGCCTGTTCTGGGTGGAGGTGCTTCACACCTCCCCCCTGCAGGAACTGTAACGCCTAGCAGTGAGCCTCAAAGGCTCAGGCTTCGTGTTACAATGCCCCAGGGCACTCGAGCTAGTGGAGATGCCCGCCCCCTGGACACAGCCCCCACTTTTGGCGGCAAGTCCAGGGGAGATAATGGGAAAAAAACAAGGAGGAGTCATCCATCAGTCAGGACAGCCCCTAAGGTGTCCTGAGCTGAGGTGACCCCTGCCTTTAGAAATCCTCCATCTTGATTTTGGAGGATTCCCCCAATAGGAATAGGGATGTGCCCACCTCCCCTCAGGGAGGAGGCACAAAGAGGGTGTAGCCACCCTCAAGGACAGTAGACATTGGCTACTGCCCTCCCAGACCTAAACACACCCCTAAATTCAGTATTTAGGGGCTCCCCAGAACCTAGGAAACTAGATTCCTGCAACCTAAGATGAAGAAGGACTGCTGAGCTGAAAAACCTGCAGAGAAGACAGAGACACCAACTGCTTTGGCCCCAGCTCTACCGGCCTGTCTCCCCACTTCGAGAAAAACTGCAACAGCAACGCGTTCCACAGGGTCCAGCGACCTCTGAATCCTTAGAGGACTACCCTGCATCTAAAAGGACCAAGAACTCCCGAGGACAGCGGCTCTGCTCCAAAGAAGAAACATCTTTGCAACAAAGAAGCAACTTAGAAAGAACACACGTTTCCCGCCGGAAGTGTGAGACTTTGCACTCTGCACCCGACGCCCCCCGGCTCGACTTGTGGAGAACAAACACTACAGGGAGGACTCCCCGGCGACTGCGAGCCCGTGAGTAGCCAGAGTTGACCCCCCTGAGCCCCCACAGCGACGCCTGCAGAGTGAATCCAGAGGCTCCCCCTGACCGCGACTGCCTGCTTCTAAGAACCAGACGCCTGGTAAGGACACTGCACCCGCAGCCCCCAGGACCAGAAGGATCCGACCTCCAGTGCAGGAGTGACCCCCAGGTGGCCCTCTCCCTTGCCCAGTTGGTGGATACCCCGAGGAGCCCCCCCCCTTGCCTGCCTGCATCGCTGAAGAGACCCCTTTGTTCTCCCATTGAACTCCATTGCAAACCCGACGCCTGTTTGCACACTGCACCCGGCCGCCGCTGTGCCGCTGAGGGTGTACTTTTTGTGCTGACTTGTGTCCCCCCCGGTGCCCTACAAAACCCTCCTGGTCTGCCCTCCGAAGACGCAGGTACTTACCTGCTGGCAGACTGGAACCGGGGCGCCCCCTTCTCTATTGAAGCCTATGCGTTTTGGGCACCACTTTGACCCCTGCACCTGACCAGCCCTGAGCTGCTGGTGTGGTAACTTTGGGGTTGCCCTGAACCCCCAACGGTGGGCTACCTTTGACCCAACTTTGAACCCTGTAGGTGGTTTACTTACCTGCAAAACTAACAAACACTTACCTCCCCCAGCAACTGTTGAAAATTGCAGTGTCTAGTTGTAAAATAGCTTATTGCCATTTGTGTGAAAACTGTATATGCTATTTTGCTAATTCAAAGTTCCTAAAGTTGCTGAGTGAAATACCTTTCATTTAAAGTATTACTTGTAAATATTGAACCTATGGTTCTTAAAATAAAATAAGAAAATATATTTTTCTATATAAAAACCCATTGGCCTGGAATTGTCTTTGAGTGTGTGTTCCTCATTTATTGCCTGTCTGTGTACAACAAATGCTTAACACTACCCTCTGAAAAGCCTACTGCTCGACCACACTACCACAAAATAGAGCATTAGAATTATCTCTTTTTGCCACTATCTTACCTCTAAGAGGAACCCTTGGACTCTGTGCATGCTATTTCTTACTTTGCAATAGTACATACAGAGCCAACTTCCTACAAATACCATTCTGGTATTGGGGGGGACAATTCCATGCATCCCTGGGTCTTCAGCATAGAGCCCGGGTACTGCCAAACTAACTTTTCTGGGGTCTCCTCTGCAGCTACTGCTGCTGCCAACCCCTCAGACAGGTTTGTGCCCCCCTGGGGCCTGGGCAGCCTGGTCCCAGGAAGGCAGAACAAAGGATTTCCTCTGAGAGAGGGTGTTACACCCTTTCCCTTTGGAAATAGGTGTGAAGGGCCTGGGAGGAGTAGCCTTTCCTGGTCTCTGGAAATGCCTTGAAGGGCACAGATGGTGCCCTCCTTGCATAAGCCAGTCTACACCGCTTCAGGGATCCCCCCAGCCCTGCTCTGGCGCGAAACTGGACAAATGAAAGGGGAGTGACCACTCCCCAGAGCTCCTCCAGTGTGTCCCAGACCTCTGCCATCTTGGATGCAGAGGTGTGAGGGCACAATGGACAGCTCTGAGTGGCCAGTGCCAGCAGGTGTCGTCAAGAGACCCCTCCTGATAGGTGCTACCTTTCTCTGTAGCCAATCCTCCTCTGTGGGCTAGTTAGGGTCTCTCCTGTGGGTATCTGTAGGAGGCTTGCCTGGCTTGTAGTGGGTACCAAGGGGTACTTACACTCTGTACCAGGTCCACTTATCCCTTATTAGTGTAGAAGAGGTGTTTCTAGCAGCTTAGGCTGATAGAAGGTAGCTATAGCAGAGCAGCTTAGGCTGAACTAGGAGACATGCAAATCTCCTACTATACCACTGGTGTCATATGCACAATATCATAAGAAAACACAATACACAGATATACTAAAAATAAAGGTACTTTATTTTTATGACAATATGCCAAAAGTATCTCAGTGAGTACCCTCAGTATGAGGATGACAAATATACACAAGATATATGTACACAATACCAAAAATATGCAGTAATAGCAAAAGGAAGTAATGCAAGCAATGTAAAGTTACAGTAGATTGCAATAGGAGCACATAGGTATAGGGGCAACACAAACCATATACTCCAAAAGTGGAATGCGAACCACGAATGGACCCCAAACTTATGTGAGCTTGTAGAGGGTCGCTGGGACTGTAAGAAAACAGTGAGGGTTAGAAAAATAGCCCACCCCAAGACCCTGAAAAGTAGGTGTTAAGTGCACCTATAACCCCCAGAGAGCACAGAAGTCGTGATAGGGGGTTTCTGCAAGGAAGACCAACACCAGCAAAGCAACAACAGTGGATTTCTGGACCTGAGTACCTGTGAAACAAGGGGACCAAGTCCAAGAGTCGCGACAATGTCGAGAGTGGGCAGATGCCCAGGAAATGCCAGCTGAGGGTGCAAAGAAGCTGCCACCGGATGGTAGAAGCTGTGGATTCTGCAAGAACGAAGAGGGATAGAAACTTCCCCTTTGGAGGATGGATGTCCCACGTCGTGAAGAAGCTTGCAGAGTTGTTCCCATGCAGAAAGACCACAAACAAGTCTTGCTAGCTGCAAGGGTCGCGGTTAGGGTTTTTGGATGCTGCTGTGGCCCAGGAGGGACCAGGATGTCGCCACTTGGATGAGGAGACAGAGGGGGCGCCCAGCAAGTCAGGGAGCCCTCACAGAAGCTGGCAGCACCCGCAGAAGTACCGGAACAGGCACTTAGAAGAGGAGTGAACCGGAGTCCACCCGAAGTCAGAAAAGGGAGTCCCACGACACCGGAGGACAACTCAGAAGGTTGTGCACTGCAGGTTAGAGTGTCGGGGACCCAGGCTTGGCTGTGCACAAAGGAAATCCTGGAAGAGTGCACAGGAGCCGGAGCAGCTGCAAATCATGCGGTACCCAGCAATGCAGTCTAGCGTGGGGAGGCAAGGACTTACCTCCACCAAACTTGGACTGAAGAGTCACTGGACTGTGGGAGTTACTTGGACAGAGGTGCTGAGTTCCAGGGACCACACTCGTCGTGCTGAGAGGGGACCCAGAGGACCGGTGATGCAGTCTTTTGTTGCCTGCGGTAGCAGGGGGAGGATTCCGTCGTCCCATGGGAGATTTCTTCAGAGCTCCTGGTGCAGAGAGGAGGCAGGCTACCCCCAGAGCATGCACCACCTGGAAACAGTCGAGAAGGCGGCAGGATCAGCGATACAAGGTTGCAGTAGTCGTCTTTGCTACTTTGTTGCGGTTTTGCAGGTGTCCTGAGCAGTCAGCGGTCGATCCTTTGGCAGAAGGTGAAGAGAGAGATGCAGAGGAACTCTGGTGAGCTCTTGCATTCGGTATCTGAAGAATTCCCCAAAGCAAAGACCCTAAATAGCCAGAAAAGGAGGTTTGGCTACCTAGGAAGGAGGATAGGGTAGTAACACAGGTAAGAGCCTATCAGAAGGAGTCTCTGACGTCACCTGATGGCAGTGGCCACTCAGAACAGTCCAGTGTGCCAGCAACACCTGTTTCCAAGATGGCAGAGGTCTGGAGCACACTGGAGAAGCTCTGGGCACCTCCCCTGGGAGGTGCAGGTCAGGGGAGTGGTCATTCCCCTTTCCTTTGTCCAGTTTCGCACCAGAGCAGGGCTGGGGGATCCCTGAACCGGTGTAGGCTGGCTTATGCAGAGATGGGCACCATCTGTTCCCACCAAAGCATTTCCAGAGGCTGGGGGAGGCTACTCCTCCCCAGCCCTGACACCTTTTTCCAAAGGGAGAGGGTGTAACACCCTCTCTCTGAGGAAGTCCTTTGTTCTGCCTTCCTGGGCCAGGCCTGGCTGGACCCTAGGAGGGCAGAAACATGTCTGAGGGGTTAGCAGCAGCAGCTGCAGTGAAACCCCCGGGAAAGGTAGTTTGGCAGTACCAGGGTCTGTGCTAGAGACTCGGGGGATCAGAGTGGCATTGGGGTGACAATTCCATGATCTTAGACATGTTACATGGACATGTTCGAAGTTACCGTTGTGACGCTATACATAGGTAGTGACCTATGTATAGTGCACACGTGAAATGGTGTCCCCGCACTCACAAAGTCCGGGGAATTTGCCCTGAACGATGTGGGGGCACCTTGGGTAGTGCCAGGGTGCCCACACACTAAGTAACTTAGCACCCAACCTTCACCAGGTAAAGGTTAGACATATAGGTGACTTATAAGTTACTTAAGTGCAGTGTTAAATGGCTGTGAAATAAACTGGACGTTATTTCACTCAGGCTGCAGTGGCAGGCCTGTGTAAGAATTGTCAGAGCTCCCTATGGGTGGCAAAAGAAATGCTGCAGCCCATAGGGATCTCCTGGAACCCCAATACCCTGGGTACCTCAGTACCATATACTAGGGAATTATAAGGGTGTTCCAGTATGCCAGTGTGAATTGGTGAAATTGGTCACTAGCCTGTTAGTGACAATTTAGAAAGCAGAGAGAGCATAACCACTGAGGTTCTGATTAGCAGAGCCTCAGTGAGACAGTTAGTCATCACACAGGTTACACATACAGGGCACACTTATGAGCACTGGGGCCCTGGCTGGCAGGGTCCCAGTGACACATACACTAAAACAACATATATACAGTGAAATATGGGGGTAACATGCCAGGCAAGATGGTACTTTCCTACAGTATCTCACCAGATAGAGAATGCAAGAGCTCACCAGAGTTCCTCTGCACTTCCCTCTTCTACTTCTGCCAAGGTTCGACCGCTGACTGCTCCAGGACGCCTGCATAACCGCAACAAAGTAGCAAGAAGACTACCAGCAACATTGTAACACCTCATCCTGCTGGCTTTCTCGACTGTTTCGTGGTGGTGCATGCCTTGGTGTGTCTGTCTGCCTTCACCCTGCACTGGAAGCCCAGAAGAAATCTCCTGTGGGGCGACGGAATCTTCCCTCTGCCAACGCAGGCACTAAACTTCTGCATCACCGGTCCTCTGGGTCCCCTCTCATCCTGACGAGTGTGGTCCCAGGAACACAGGAGCTGGGTCCAAGTGTCTTCGACAGTCCAGTAGCCCTTCTGTCCAAATTTGGTGGAGGTCCTTGCCTCCACACGCCAGACAGTAATCCTGTGTACTGCATGAACTGCAGCTGCTCGGGCTTCTGTACACTTTTGCAAGACTTCCTTGTGCACAGCCTAGCCCAGGTCCCCAGCACTCCGTCCTCCATTGCCCAACTCGCTGAGTTGGACTCCAACATTGTGGGACCCTCTTTTGTTGTTCTGAGTCGACTGTTGTCCTCAGATCTTCTAAGTGCCTGTTCAGGTGCTTCTGTAGGTGCTGCCTGCTTCTGCGTGGGCTCTCTGTGTTGCTGAGTGCCCCCTCTGTCTCCTTCTCCAAGGGGTGACCTCCTGGTCCTTCCTGGGCCCTGGCAGCACCCAAAATCCTCAACCGCGACTCAGTTCCTGCAGGGGGAGGTGAGAAGCACCTCCACCCAGTACAGGCTCTGTTACTAGCCACAGAGTGACAAAGGCACTCTCCCCATGTCTGGTGTGTGTCAGGCTGGTAAAAATAGTCAGACCACACTGGAAGTCGGGTATGTTTTCAGGGGGCATCTCTAAGATGCCCTCTGGAGTGTATTTCACAATAAAATGTACACTGGCATCAGTGTGCATTTATTGTGCTGAGACGTTTGACACCAAACTTCCCAGTTTTCAGTGTAGCCATTATTGTGCTGTGGAGTTCGTGTATGACAGACTCCCAGACCATATACTCTTATGGCTACCCTGCACTTACAATGTCTAAGGTTTTGTTTAGACACTGTAGGGGCATAGTGCCCATGCACCTATGCCCTCACCTATGGTACCTATGGTATAGTGCACCCTGCCTTAGGCCTGTAAGGCCTGCTAGAGGGGTGACTTATCTTTGCCATAGGCAGTGTGAGGTTGGCATGGCACCCTGAGGGGAGTGCCATGTCAACTTAGTCTTTTTCTCCCCACCAGCACACACAAGCTGTTAGGCAGTGTGCATGTGCTGAGTGAGGGGTCCCCAGGGTGGCATAAGACATGCTGCAGCCCTTAGCGACCTTCCCTGGCATCAGGGCCCTTGGTACCAGGACTACCAGTTACAAGGGACTTACCTGGATGCCAGGGTGTGCCAATTGTGGAAACAAAGGTCCAGTTTTAGGGAAAGAACACTGGTGCTGGGGCCTGGTTAGCAGGCCTCAGCACACTTTCAAATCATAACTTGGCACCAGCAAAGGCAAAAAGTCAGGGGGTAGCCATGCCAAGGAGGCATTTCCTTACACAGTGTGCCAATGAGAATTGGTGAAGATAGTCACTAGCCTGTAGTGACAATTGTGAATAGCAGAGAGAGCATAAACACTGAGGTTCTGGTTAGCAGAGCCCAGTGATACATTAAGGAACCACACAGGGAACACATATAGGCCACAAACCTATGAGCACTGGGGTCCTGGCTAGCAGGATCCCAGTGAAACATATCAAACACACCGACAACATAGAGTTTTCACTATGAGCACTGGGTCCTGGCTAGCAGGATTCCAGTGAGACAGTAAAAACATCCTGACATATACTCATAAACAGGCCAAAAGTGGGGGTAAGAAGGCTAGAAAGAGGCTACCTTCCTACAATCCGTCCTGACTTTTCAAGTAAATTCTGGACAGTCAAACATACACGCATTCTCAGAGACTTGCAGACAAACATGCTTGCAGCACAACATTTACACACAAGGGACAACAAAACACATTTGGTCATCAGGGTAATTGCTGGTGCCATTGGTTTCACCTATGTAACATTTAATGAGGGTGAGCCCGTCCTGATTGCACACAAATCACACTTGTACTCAGTAGCTTTTCTCCCACTGAGAAAATACTCATTATTGTAATCTCTCCTATTCCAGCCCTTGAGGCTGTCACCAAAGCCAGCTTACCAAACGCTAAAGCATTACATCCATGTTGGATACAGTGGGCCACATCTTTGACAGACAGTGATGTAGATTACATATTTGACCCAAAATTACAAACTCAAGAATTTTTGCAATATGAACTAGAATACCCAGTTCCAGCAAATACACTGCCTATTGATCAATATCAAAGAGTCATGTACACCGATTGCTCAGCGCAACCTGCAATTGGCACAAAGCTTCAATACTCTGCTGCTTGCGCAGTCGTAAGTGGCTACATGGAGGATAATAAATTTTGTTCCCAACATGCATACACGCAAACCCTGGGGGATTGCACAGCACAATTAGCAGAGCGAAAAGCTCTGGTGATGGCACTAGAACACACTGATCCTGCACAGTTAACACTTATTGTTTGTGATTCATACTATTGTGTCCAGTTCTTCAATGAATACCTGCTTTACTGGCGCCAGAATGGGTTCAGAGATTCTAAAGGCAACACCATTAAATACTGACTTCTGTGGGAGAAAGTAGCGGATCTGAAGGCAACGCTACCAAATGTCCATGTTGTACATACACTTGGACACCACCACGTTGGAATGCTCGTTGCTGGAAATACACTGGCTGATGAAGCTGCAAAGTCAGCAGTCGCTACGGCCACTGTTGCTGCAGTAACCCGCTTAGGTGCTGTAGTGCTTTCCTCTTATCTAGTTTCTAAGCACTAACATAACACACCAGAAATGCACTTCTGAGTTCAAAGAAGACTTTTATTGTTGTTAATTCTTCCCCAACCACAATTTTTATGTTGACGAATTAGTAGCTTTCAAGCCCGCGTTAATCAAACAAAATATATCAGTTTGCAATATACACAGCAGGTTATATTTATAAGATATTGAATGCAAAGCAAAACAAATACTTCACCGTGTGGGAAACAATTTACAGCTTCATCTTTCTAAGGTCTGCAAGCTGATGACCCCTGTCAGCCGCGAGAAAGAGATTCATCTACCCACACGGGATTGCTGGCAGCTGGCGCCTAGCTCCAGCACGAGGTCCGGCAGATTCGAATCTGACTCTCTGCAGCCTGTTACATTCGTTACAAAGGTGTGCCCCCTCCTCTCAGACCTGGGAAACTGAGCAAGCCTTTTGGAGACTGGCCAGGTCTCCAAGACTACTCCTGTTCCCAAGCTCAAGCGAAGAAAAACAACACCCATGTACTCTCTCTTATCAGGTCTAGTCTACTGTGAGAAAAAACATCTTGGTTACAGCTTGTGCAAAAACACAGCTTGGAAAAATACAGCTTGGATTCTCAACTGCAAGATCTAACTCCACGTTAAAGGCAATAGGCAGCTAACCTAAATATCAAATGCAATGTCTTATATCATGTTAAAGGCAATAGGCAGCTAACCTAAATATCAAATGCAATGTCTAGTGTCATGTCAAAGCCAATAGGCAGCTGAGCTGAATACAAAATGCAATGTATAATATCATGTCAAAGCCAATAGGCAACTGAGCTGAATATAAAATGCAATGTATAATATCATGTCAAAGCCAATAGGCAGTTGAACTGAATACAGCACGTAATATTTAATAGCATGTCAAAGTCAATAGGCAGCTAAACTGAATGCATCATGTCAAAGCCAATAGGAATGCAATGTCAAAGCCAATAGGCGGCTAGACTGGATACAGCATGTCAAAGCCAATAGGCAGAATACAGAATGTAATGACTAATGCAATGTCAAAGCCCATAGGCGGATAAACTGAATACAGAAAGTAATGGCTAATGCAATGTCAAAGCCCATAGGCGGCTAAACTGAACAAAACATACAATGTGAACATTGAGCAACTAATATGCGCAGTGGTGAAACACAAAGTCATTGGTCAAAACAAAACTTATCAAATGGCAGTACAGGTGCGAAGCTGGACAAAGACATATGGGTGCTGTGAAAGCTACGGCTTATGGTTCGCCCCATTGAAGAGCATTTCCTGAGAAATATTCCTACCGAGTGGGAGGCAGCCTAAACGCTGAGGTTAAGATACACGACATAGGGGTTCGAGATATTCCCAATAAAGATATGAAACCAGAGTTGATCAAAGCAGCGCATGAGGGGGTAGCATGCTGGTGTGGTGGCTACAGTATCATTGTTACAAGCCCATTACAAGAGTGGTGGCCAGGCCTCTACAAGGAGGCCAAGTAGTATGTCCTTTTTCTGATGGATACAACTACCTGTGGATTCCTCACCTAATGAATTCTCCCCATGCGCAGCATTCAACGGAAACTTCTTTCCAGCTCTGCACGTCGGCGAGGACGTCACAATTGCCCGACTCCACCCGGCTCCGCCTGACGTCATCGTGGCAATAAGAGGCCCTCACCGCAGTGCTGACGTCAGTTCCCTTTTTTCCGTGCCTTCCATAACGGTTATTTCTCTCGTAGGGGATTTCCATGTATAGTCATAAGCACTGAATAGTTCTGCGCGCCTGCGGGGACCCCGGAGCACTGATGTGAAGTATATTCTTAAGTGCAAATACCAGCCCTTTGAAAAAAAAGGTCTGTCAAAAAACACTTAAGAATAACAATGTGCAGCCTATGCGAACAGCTACACAGGCCAAATTGTTAAAAGAAAACAGTTGTAGTGTAAATTCACGTTTAAACATCTATTTATTCTATAAATGTAATAACAAATACATTCTCATATTTTATTAACACCTCTCATGAGAATAAAACAATGCAGGGCAGTGTAGCCCATAGGCTGCCATTATACAAAATGAAAATAGAGCTGTGCCTTTAAGAAAGTAAAGTCTTCCTGTTTCCCATCATGCACAGCAAAAGGCAGCTGCCTCGGTTCTTTTATCCGGCTCCTTTCTGACAGGACCCTGAAGCATTGAGCTCTACCTCACAAAGCCTTTTTGTGACAGAAATTCATTAAAAATCTTTTGAATTTCAGTTTCACTCGACGTTTTTAACATTGAGTGATCATTTCCTACTTTTTTCTGTTAAATTCTGACAGAATTTTGAGGTTTTTCTAGTTCAGAAATGCCTTCACTTTTTGACAAATGCCCTTCTTGTGGCAGAAAAAAGGCTAAAACAGATCCACATCGGGTCTGTATAATTTGCCTTCCATCCAGCCACAAACCGGAGTCGTGTGACATCTGTAAAACTTTCTCCAGAAGAACTCTTCGTGACAGGGAGAAAATCCGACTTCAGGCGAAAGAGGACAGGAGAAAAAGTGGTCATTCTACCACAGAGCGAGGAGAAGGTCAGTCTTCTACCAGTGCTCATCCTGTTTCCTCTATAACTCCGACCATACCTGCTCAAAAACGGAGGTCTCTGACAGGGAACGGCGCCAACATGCTCGCCGTCGAGGAGTGGTTCACCGGCGAGGAAGAGACATCGTTCGCCGTCGACGGCTATTTCGCCGTCGAGACGGCGTGGACACTCGCCATTGAAATCTGGGTCCCCGTCGACACGGCGAGGACGTTCCACGTCGAGATCTGAGTCCGGCTTGCGGTCGACACGGCGAGGGCGATCACCGTCGAGAGAGAGTGCTCGCCGTCGGAGGCGTTCGCCGTCACCACAGCGACGTCGAGGGTCGTCGTCGAGAGGTTCTCAACGGCGAGAAGAATCGACATCGAGGGGCACTCGCCGTCACCGTACTTCGACGTCGAGGAGTGTGTCGACGTAGAGACGACAATCAAAAAGGCCTAGAAGGGTTTATACAACGTCAGAATCCTCGGCCTCACTCATCCTGCTTCCAGCGTCTCCACAACTCTCTCCTCGACAATCCCCGTTGCCGCAGACGCCGGTAACACCTACGGCTCCTCTTCCGGCTCCTCCTTCAGAGTCTGTTTTGAGGACTCCAACGCGATCTGTAAGACGTTCTGGACATTCCTCTAGACGCTCATCTTCCTCTCGGCACCATCGTCATGAATCACGACAGAGATCTCAACATTCACATCACAGACATTCTTCTTCATCTACACGGGACTACTCTCCAACCCTATCGGACTCACCGTCCCCGAGAGTGTCCCCCATAGATGATGTAAATACGTTCCAGGAGGTCTTAGTACGAGGGGCGACCAAACTGAACATCCCGCTGGCGATACCTGCCCCATCGACGTCAGTAATCTTCGAGACCTTACATCACAGGACATCTTCCAGACCTTTGCTTCCACTGGTTCCAGGTCTTCTTGAACCAGCAATGGATATTTTCCTTACACCGGCCGCAACGAAGTCTGCTCCTTCCAGACTTATTAAAAAATATCGTCCACCAGAACAAGATCCTCTATTCTTGAGGTCGGACCCAGTACCGGATTCAGTGGTCATAGTAGCGGCAAAGAAATTGCATTCAACATCACCGTCTTCCTCTTCACCTCCAGATAAAGAGAGCAGAAAGATAGATGCTGCAGGACGAAAAGTATGTTCTACTGCAGCCGTCACGATGAAAGCAGCCAGCGCTACTGCTTTATTAGGGCGATACGATCGGGCCCTCTGGGACTCTATAATGCAGTTTGCAGAACATCTTCCTAAGGACAAAAGGGAAGATTTCCTGGAGGTCGTGGGCGAGGGAGCCATTGTTTCTAACCAAGTTATAAGTGCTGCAGCTGACTCTTCTGCACTATCCGCACACAATTATGCTCATGGAATAGCGCTCCGAAGGCATGCATGGTTGAGACTTACATCTCTCAAACCAAAAGCACAACAGAGAATACAAAATTTACCTTTCTCGGGCTCCACCTTGTTCGGTTCTCATGCCGATGACGAGATGGCCAGAATGAAGGCTGAGCTAGATACCCTGAAAGCGGTAGGCATGGAAAGACCGAAAGAACAACGAAAGGTATTCCGTCAATATCAGCGAAGACTTTTCACCCACCGGTATCAGTCACCACACTGGATGTCTTCACGCCCCCAGCAACATCAGCAGCATCAAAGGGGTTTCTCCACACAGCGAAGGTCGACAAGGGGTCGTTCAACACCTCAAACTCAGACATCTCGACAGGCTCCCGCGTCTAAGCCCTGAATCTTCGCTTCCCCCTCCTCCGTTATCCACTCCGGTAGGGGGAAGTATCTCAAATCATCTGGACGAGTGGCTACGCATCACATCAGACGCCTGGGTATTGAATATTGTGAGACATGGTTACGCTCTCAGATTCACCAGTCCTCCACCATCTGTTCCACCCAAAACAGCCAACCACCATCTCGAAGCTCTTCAGTTAGAAGTCACTATCCTATTGCAAAAAAGAGCCATAGAACCCGTCCCGATCAGCCAGCAAGGGAAGGGGATTTATTCGAGATATTTCCTTGTACCGAAAAAAGACAAACAAGAGTTTCGTCCCATTTTAGATCTAAGGACAGCAAACAAGTGGATTCGCAAAGAGAAATTCAGGATGCTATCCTTGCACCAAATTTACCCACATCTATGTCAGGGAGACTGGCTCTGTGCAATAGACCTTTGCGACGCTTACTTTCATATTCCGGTGACCAAGAAACATCGAAAATTCCTAAGGTTCACCGTCGGAAAACGTCATTACCAACTTGCGGTTCTACCCTTCGGCCTCAAATCAGCGCCGAGAACTTTTTCCAAATGCATGGCGGTGGTAGCCGCCCACTTGAGGAAACAACGAATATTTGTCTACTCCTATCTAGATGATTGGCTCATAAAGGCCTCCAGTTATCTAGAGGCGCAACAACATTTCAAATGGACTCTACAGCTGTTGCAGAAGCTCGGTCTTCAAGTCAATCTCCTGAAATCCACAGCAACGCCTGTTCAGAGGTTGCATTACTTAGGGGCCATTATAGATACCAATCTAGGAAAGGTGTTTCCTTCGGAGGAACAACGATTATCGATTCTCCAAAAGTGCAAACAACTGCTGGAAAGTCCTCAGACCACTGCAAGAGTAATAGCTTCTCTACTGGGCTCGATGGCGTCTTGTATCCATCTTGTTCCCAATGCTCGCCTCCATATGAGACCATTACAGGAAAACCTGGAGGATCAGTTTGGTGAACAAAGTCCTCCTTTCTCTCCACGCCCTACAATCCCTCAAGTGGTGGTGTTTACCCAGCAATCTCTTGGTGGGGATTCCGTTCCAACAACAACCTCCAGCTTAAACCATCGTAACAGATGCGTCACTGCTCCGATGGGGGGCGCACATGGAACATCTTCGAGTCCAAGGCAAGTGGTCACAGAGAGAGAGTCTCTATCACATCAACCTGCTGGAACTTCGCGCAGTCCACCTTGCGCTCAAAGCCTTCCTTCCCTCTCTGAGAGCGGAAACTCTCCTTCTCCAGACAGACAACGTGGCCACTATGTACTACGTGAACAAACAAGGAGGCACCAGGTCCAGAATTTTATCCAGAGAGGCTCAGACAATCTGGCATTGGCTTCTAGCCAGGAACCTGTCGCTAGTGGCAACTCACCTGCCCGGCATCCAGAATGTTCAAGCGGATGCCCTCAGTCGGGTAATGGACGAGAACCACGAATGGGTGCTACACGACGGCGTCGTTCGTTCCATTTTCGCACTATGGGGTACCCCCTCTATAGACCTGTTCGCAACCCCAGAAAACAAAAAATGCCAAAACTTCGCCTCCCGATATTACCATCCAGGGACACTGGGGAATGCCCTGTGGATAAGCTGGTCAGGAGCATTTCTTTGCGCCTTTCCACCGCTTCCCCTGATTCCGGCGGTCCTCCAGAAGTTATCCAATGCTCAGTCCAAAATGATCCTAATTGCTCCGGAATGGCCACGCCAATGGTGGTTCCCAGACCTTCTTCACCGGTCACTCAAACCACACATCAGGCTGCCTTATCGTCCGGACCTGCTCACGAAGTTCAGAGGGCAGATATCTCATCCCAACCTCTCATCGTTGAGTTTGGCAGCATGGCTCCTGAGCTAGTGCAATATGGACACTTGAACCTACCTCAGGACTGTATGGAAATTCTGAAAGAAGCAAAGTGTCCTTCCACAAGATCAGCTTATGCAAGCAAGTGGAAAAGATTCTGTATCTGGTGTTTAGACAACAACATTGACCCGGTTTCCTGTGGAGAGGAATCTATCCTGCCATACTTGTTAAGTTTGGCAAAATCGGGCTTACAACTGTCATCAATAAAGGTTCACTTGGCGGCTGTAACGGCATACAGAAAGAGTCCTTCACAAACTTCCTTTTTTCGGATTCCGATTATTAAGGACTTCCTGGAAGGTTTAAAAAAGGTTTTTCCTCCCATTAGAAAGCCTTCTCCTCCATGGGAACTGAATGTTGTCCTATCACGTCTGATGCTGCCTCCATTCGAGCCAATACATAAGGCATTGCTTCAACATCTCACATGGAAAGCTGCTTTTCTAGTGGCAATCACTTCAGCGCGTAGGGTTAGCGAAATCCAGGCCCTTTGCGCTCAAGAACCCTACACGGTTTTTCATTCTGCGAAAGTGGTAATAAGAACTCATCCAAAATTTTTACCTAAAGTAGTCTCCGACTTTCATGTGAACCAAACAATTTCATTACCGACTTTCTTTCAAAATCCAACTACTCCTGCGGAGAGAACTCTGCACTCTCTGGATGTAAAGAGAGTCTTGAAATTTTACTTGGACAGGACAAAAAGCTTACGTAAATCACAACAGCTTTTTATTAACTATGGCCCAGTTAGAACAGGGTTGGGCACGTCTAAACAATCTTTATCCAGGTGGATTGTTTCATGTATAATGTTATGTTATCAGTTAGCAAACAAATCCCTTGGTGGTAGGCCAAAAGCCCACTCTACTAGAGGGAAGGCAGCTACTGCAGCCTTGATGAGAAATGTCCCTTTGGCAGAAATATGCAAGGCTGCCACTTGGAAGTCGGTCCATACCTTTACTAAGTATTACTGCCTTGATACAGACGCTAGGGCAGATGCACAGGTTGGACAGGCCTTGCTTAAGAATTTATTTGCATGATTCATGTTTTTTGTCAGTATTCTTCTGTCTACTCCACCGCGGTTATGGGGATGGGCTTGCTACTCTATTCAGGGCTTATGACTATACATGGAAATCCCCTACGAGAGAAGGAATGGTTTCTTACCTGTAACTCCAGTTCTCTCGTAGGGGTATTTCCATGATAGTCATAAGCAACCCTCCCTCCTCCCCGGTGGAGTTGACATAGAACAAGTTGCCATGAATATTATCGATGTTGGTACTCCAACAAATGTTTTGTTCCTTTATGTCAGGTTACAAGCCTCCAAAAAGAACTGAGGCAGCTGCCTTTTGCTGTGCATGATGGGAAACAGGAAGACTTTACTTTCTTAAAGGCACATCTCTATTTTCATTTTGTATAATGGCAGCCTATGGGCTACACTGCCCTGCATTGTTTTATTCTCATGAGAGGTGTTAATAAAATATGAGAATGTATTTGTTATTACATTTATAGAATAAATAGATGTTTAAACGTGAATTTACACTACAACTGTTTTCTTTTAACAATTTGGCCTGTGTAGCTGTTCGCATAGGCTGCACATTGTTATTCTTAAGTGTTTTTTGACAGACCTTTTTTTTCAAAGGGCTGGTATTTGCACTTAAGAATATACTTCACATCAGTGCTCCGGGGTCCCCGCAGGCGCGCGGAACTATTCAGTGCTTATGACTATCATGGAAATACCCCTACGAGAGAACTGGAGTTACAGGTAAGAAACCATTCCTTCTCCAGCTCCTGCATCGTTTGCTGTCGGGAGGGATACTTTGTGTTTCTTCAAGATGTCTGCTCCGAAGAAGTCAGGGTTCAAGCTCTGAATGGAATGCGGAGGTCGAATGTCTGTTACTGAGCCGCATAGCGATTGTCTATGGTGCCTAAGCGTGGACCATGACGTCCAGGAGTGTGGTTCATGCCAAAAAATGTTCCCCAAAGCTCTGAAGGAGCGTGCGGCCAAATTATTCTTAGCGAAAGCCAAGAAGGAGAAGAGGAGGCACCATAGGTCTTCGTCGGGGAAGTCGGCGAAGAGTCACAGGAAGCGGCGCCATCATGACTCCCGATGTCGCTCTAGAGGACCCCAGTCGAGGTCTCCGTCTGCCCAGCGTCATAAGTCCTGGGAAGTCAGCCCGACGGTGTCTCCGCAGCCTTTGACGCCGCAATCTTCGCCGGCGTGATCGGTCTTTGGGGTGGTGGAACCTCGGAGTCATGACTCATCTCCGGCTCATCTGGATGTTCAGGATTCGAGTCCGGCTTCGGCTCCTCAAGAGTATCCTGCCTTCCCTGCTCCGGGGACGGATCCGGCGGCATTCCTAAATGCCATGTTTGCCATGTTCCAGAGCATGGCCGCGCGAGGTGGTGCGCCGGCTGGCCCCACTGGTCTCCTTGCCATTTATTTAATTTAGGCGTTCCGGCTCCGTACAGGCCGACGCCGTTCATGCCATTCTGTCTGGCAGGAGACACTAGCCCGGCGCCGGTGCCGGCGGTGCAGCCGTGAACGTCGACAGAAGGACGTTCGACGCCAGTGTCCATTCAGATGGAGGCATCCTGAAGCCGGATGGCGTCGGTGGGTGAAGATCGAGTGTCCACGGCGCCGATAGATCCATTACCGGCGTCAAAGCCAATAGGCAGTTGAACTGAATACAGCACGTAATATCTAATAGCATGTCAAAGTCAATAGGCAGCTAAACTGAATGCATCATGTCAAAGCCAATAGGAATGCAATGTCAAAGCCAATAGGGGGCTAGACTGGATACAGCATGTCAAAGCCAATAGGCAGAATACAGAATGTAATGACTAATGCAATGTCAAAGCCCATAGGCGGCTAAACTGAATACAGAAAGTAATGGCTAATGCAATGTCAAAGCCCATAGGCGGCTAAACTGAACAAAACATACAATGTGAACATTGAGCAACTAATATGCGCAGTGGTGAAACACAAAGTCATTGGTCAAAACAAAACTTATCAAATGGCAGTACAGGTGCGAAGCTGGACAAAGACATATGGGTGCTGTGAAAGCTACGGCTTATGGTTCGCCCCATTGAAGAGCATTTCCTGAGAAATATTCCTACCGAGTGGGAGGCAGCCTAAACGCTGAGGTTAAGATACACGACATAGGGGTTCGAGATATTCCCAATAAAGATATGAAACCAGAGTTGATCAAAGCAGCGCATGAGGGGGTAGCATGCTGGTGTGGTGGCTACAGTATCATTGTTACAAGCCCATTACAAGAGTGGTGGCCAGGCCTCTACAAGGAGGCCAAGTAGTATGTCCTTTTTCTGATGGATACAACTACCTGTGGATTCCTCACCTAATGAATTCTCCCCATGCGCAGCATTCAACGGAAACTTCTTTCCAGCTCTGCACGTCGGCGAGGACGTCACAATTGCCCGACTCCACCCGGCTCCGCCTGACGTCATCGTGGCAATAAGAGGCCCTCACCGCAGTGCTGACGTCAGTTCCCTTTTTTCCGTGCCTTCCATAACGGTTATTTCTCTCGTAGGGGATTTCCATGTATAGTCATAAGCACTGAATAGTTCTGCGCGCCTGCGGGGACCCCGGAGCACTGATGTGAAGTATATTCTTAAGTGCAAATACCAGCCCTTTGAAAAAAAAGGTCTGTCAAAAAACACTTAAGAATAACAATGTGCAGCCTATGCGAACAGCTACACAGGCCAAATTGTTAAAAGAAAACAGTTGTAGTGTAAATTCACGTTTAAACATCTATTTATTCTATAAATGTAATAACAAATACATTCTCATATTTTATTAACACCTCTCATGAGAATAAAACAATGCAGGGCAGTGTAGCCCATAGGCTGCCATTATACAAAATGAAAATAGAGCTGTGCCTTTAAGAAAGTAAAGTCTTCCTGTTTCCCATCATGCACAGCAAAAGGCAGCTGCCTCGGTTCTTTTATCCGGCTCCTTTCTGACAGGACCCTGAAGCATTGAGCTCTACCTCACAAAGCCTTTTTGTGACAGAAATTCTTAAAAAATCTTTTGAATTTCAGTTTCACTCGACGTTTTTAACATTGAGTGATCATTTCCTACTTTTTTCTGTTAAATTCTGACAGAATTTTGAGGTTTTTCTAGTTCAGAAATGCCTTCACTTTTTGACAAATGCCCTTCTTGTGGCAGAAAAAAGGCTAAAACAGATCCACATCGGGTCTGTATAATTTGCCTTCCATCCAGCCACAAACCGGAGTCGTGTGACATCTGTAAAACTTTCTCCAGAAGAACTCTTCGTGACAGGGAGAAAATCCGACTTCAGGCGAAAGAGGACAGGAGAAAAAGTGGTCATTCTACCACAGAGCGAGGAGAAGGTCAGTCTTCTACCAGGGCTCACCCTGTTTCCTCTATAACTCCGACCATACCTGCTCAAAAACGGAGGTCTCTGACAGGGAACGGTGCCAACATGCTCGCCGTCGAGGAGTGGTTCACCGGCGAGGAAGAGACATCGTTCGCCGTCGACGGCTATTTCGCCGTCGAGACGGCGTGGAGACTCGCCGTTGAAATCTGGGTCCCCGTCGACACGGCGAGGACGTTCCACGTCGAGATCTGAGTCCGGCTCGCCGTCGACACGGCGAGGGCGATCACCGTCGAGAGAGAGTGCTCGCCGTCGGAGGCGTTCGCCGTCACCACAGCGACGTCGAGGGTCGTCGTCGAGAGGTTCTCAACGGCGAGAAGAATCGACGTCGAGGGGCACTCGCCGTCACCGTACTTCGACGTCGAGGAGTGTGTCGACGTAGAGACGACAATCAAAAAGGCCTAGAAGGGTTTATACAACGTCAGAATCCTCGGCCTCACTCATCCTGCTTCCAGCGTCTCCACAACTCTCTCCTCGACAATCCCCGTTGCCGCAGACGCCGGTAACACCTACGGCTCCTCTTCCGGCTCCTCCTTCAGAGTCTGTTTTGAGGACTCCAACGCGATCTGTAAGACGTTCTGGACATTCCTCTAGACGCTCATCTTCCTCTCGGCACCATCGTCATGAATCACGACAGAGATCTCAACATTCACATCACAGACATTCTTCTTCATCTACACGGGACTACTCTCCAACCCTATCGGACTCACCGTCCCCGAGAGTGTCCCCCATAGATGATGTAAATACGTTCCAAGAGGTCTTAGTACGAGGGGCGACCAAACTGAACATCCCGCTGGCGGTGCCTGCCCCATCGACGTCAGTAATCTTCGAGACCTTACATCACAGGACATCTTCCAGACCTTTGCTTCCACTGGTTCCAGGTCTTCTTGAACCAGCAATGGATATTTTCCTTACACCGGCCGCAACAAAGTCTGCTCCTTCCAGACTTATTAAAAAATATCGTCCACCAGAACAAGATCCTCTATTCTTGAGGTCGGACCCAGTACCGGATTCAGTGGTCATAGTAGCGGCAAAGAAATTGCATTCAACATCACCGTCTTCCTCTTCACCTCCAGATAAAGAGAGCAGAAAGATAGATGCTGCAGGACGAAAAGTATGTTCTACTGCAGCCGTCACGATGAAAGCAGCCAGCGCTACTGCTTTATTAGGGCGATACGATCGGGCCCTCTGGGACTCTAATGCAGTTTGCAGAACATCTTCCTAAGGACAAAAGGGAAGATTTCCTGGAGGTCGTGGGCGAGGGAGCCATTGTTTCTAACCAAGTTATAAGTGCTGCAGCTGACTCTTCTGTACTATCCGCACACAATTATGCTCATGGAATAGCGCTCCGAAGGCATGCATGGTTGAGACTTACATCTCTCAAACCAAAAGCACAACAGAGAATACAAAATTTACCTTTCTCGGGCTCCACCTTGTTCGGTTCTCATGCCGATGACGAGATGGCCAGAATGAAGGCTGAGCTAGATACCCTGAAAGCGGTAGGCATGGAAAGACCGAAAGAACAACGAAAGGTATTCCGTCAATATCAGCGAAGACTTTTCACCCACCGGTATCAGTCACCACACTGGATGTCTTCACGCCCCCAGCAACAGCAACATCAGCAGCATCAAAGGGGTTTCTCCACACAGCGAAGGTCGACAAGGGGTCGTTCAACACCTCAAACTCAGACATCTCGACAGGCTCCCGCGTCTAAGCCCTGAATCTTCGCTTCCCCCTCCTCCGTTATCCACTCCGGTAGGGGGAAGTATCTCAAATCATCTGGACGAGTGGCTACGCATCACATCAGACGCCTGGGTATTGAATATTGTGAGACATGGTTACGCTCTCAGATTCACCAGTCCTCCACCATCTGTTCCACCCAAAACAGCCAACCACCATCTCGAAGCTCTTCAGTTAGAAGTCACTATCCTATTGCAAAAAAGAGCCATAGAACCCGTCCCGATCAGCCAGCAAGGGAAGGGGATTTATTCGAGATATTTCCTTGTACCGAAAAAAGACAAACAAGAGTTTCGTCCCATTTTAGATCTAAGGACAGCAAACAAGTGGATTCGCAAAGAGAAATTCAGGATGCTATCCTTGCACCAAATTTACCCACATCTATGTCAGGGAGACTGGCTCTGTGCAATAGACCTTTGCGACGCTTACTTTCATATTCCGGTGACCAAGAAACATCGAAAATTCCTAAGGTTCACCGTCGGAAAACGTCATTACCAATTTGCGGTTCTACCCTTCGGCCTCAAATCAGCGCCGAGAACTTTTTCCAAATGCATGGCGGTGGTAGCCGCCCACTTGAGGAAACAACGAATATTTGTCTACTCCTATCTAGATGATTGGCTCATAAAGGCCTCCAGTTATCTAGAGGCGCAACAACATTTCAAATGGACTCTACAGCTGTTGCAGAAGCTCGGTCTTCAAGTCAATCTCCTGAAATCCACAGCAACGCCTGTTCAGAGGTTGCATTACTTAGGGGCCATTATAGATACCAATCTAGGAAAGGTGTTTCCTTCGGAGGAACGACGATTATCGATTCTCCAAAAGTGCAAACAACTGCAGGAAAGTCCTCAGACCACTGCAAGAGTAATAGCTTCTCTACTGGGCTCGATGGCGTCTTGTATCCATCTTGTTCCCAATGCTCGCCTCCATATGAGACCATTACAGGAAAACCTGGAGGATCAGTTTGGTGAACAAAGTCCTCCTTTCTCTCCACGCCCTACAATCCCTCAAGTGGTGGTGTTTACCCAGCAATCTCTTGGTGGGGATTCCGTTCCAACAACAACCTCCAGCTTAAACCATCGTAACAGATGCGTCACTGCTCCGATGGGGGGCGCACATGGAACATCTTCGAGTCCAAGGCAAGTGGTCACAGAGAGAGAGTCTCTATCACATCAACCTGCTGGAACTTCGCGCAGTCCACCTTGCGCTCAAAGCCTTCCTTCCCTCTCTGAGAGCGGAAACTCTCCTTCTCCAGACAGACAACGTGGCCACTATGTACTACGTGAACAAACAAGGAGGCACCAGGTCCAGAATTTTATCCTGAGAGGCTCAGACAATCTGGCATTGGCTTCTAGCCAGGAACCTGTCGCTAGTGGCAACTCACCTGCCCGGCATCCAGAATGTTCAAGCGGATGCCCTCAGTCGGGTAATGGACGAGAACCACGAATGGGTGCTACACGACGGCGTCGTTCGTTCCATTTTCGCACTATGGGGTACCCCCTCTATAGACCTGTTCGCAACCCCAGAAAACAAAAAATGCCAAAACTTCGCCTCCCGATATTACCATCCAGGGACACTGGGGAATGCCCTGTGGATAAGCTGGTCAGGAGCATTTCTTTGCGCCTTTCCACCGCTTCCCCTGATTCCGGCGGTCCTCCAGAAGTTATCCAATGCTCAGTCCAAAATGATCCTAATTGCTCCGGAATGGCCACGCCAATGGTGGTTCCCAGACCTTCTTCACCGGTCACTCAAACCACACATCAGGCTGCCTTATCGTCCGGACCTGCTCACGAAGTTCAGAGGGCAGATATCTCATCCCAACCTCTCATCGTTGAGTTTGGCAGCATGGCTCCTGAGCTAGTGCAATATGGACACTTGAACCTACCTCAGGACTGTATGGAAATTCTGAAAGAAGCAAAGTGTCCTTCCACAAGATCAGCTTATGCAAGCAAGTGGAAAAGATTCTGTATCTGGTGTTTAGACAACAACATTGACCCGGTTTCCTGTGGAGAGGAATCTATCCCGCCATACTTGTTAAGTTTGGCAAAATCGGGCTTACAACTGTCATCAATAAAGGTTCACTTGGCGGCTGTAACGGCATACAGAAAGAGTCCTTCACAAACTTCCTTTTTTTGGATTCCGATTATTAAGGACTTCCTGGAGGGTTTAAAAAAGGTTTTTCCTCCCATTAGAAAGCCTTCTCCTCCATGGGAACTGAATGTTGTCCTATCACGTCTGATGCTGCCTCCATTCGAGCCAATACATAAGGCATTGCTTCAACATCTCACATGGAAAGCTGCTTTTCTAGTGGCAATCACTTCAGCGCGTAGGGTTAGCGAAATCCAGGCCCTTTGCGCTCAAGAACCCTACACGGTTTTTCATTCTGCGAAAGTGGTAATAAGAACTCATCCAAAATTTTTACCTAAAGTAGTCTCCGACTTTCATGTGAACCAAACAATTTCATTACCGACTTTCTTTCAAAATCCAACTACTCCTGCGGAGAGAACTCTGCACTCTCTGGATGTAAAGAGAGTCTTGAAATTTTACTTGGACAGGACAAAAAGCTTACGTAAATCACAACAGCTTTTTATTAACTATGGCCCAGTTAGAACAGGGTTGGGCACGTCTAAACAATCTTTATCCAGGTGGATTGTTTCATGTATAATGTTATGTTATCAGTTAGCAAACAAATCCCTTGGTGGTAGGCCAAAAGCCCACTCTACTAGAGGGAAGGCAGCTACTGCAGCCTTGATGAGAAATGTCCCTTTGGCAGAAATATGCAAGGCTGCCACTTGGAAGTCGGTCCATACCTTTACTAAGTATTACTGCCTTGATACAGACGCTAGGGCAGATGCACAGGTTGGACAGGCCTTGCTTAAGAATTTATTTGCACGATTCATGTTTTTTGTCAGTATTCTTCTGTCTACTCCACCGCGGTTATGGGGATGGGCTTGCTACTCTATTCAGGGCTTATGACTATACATGGAAATCCCCTACGAGAGAAGGAATGGTTTCTTACCTGTAACTCCAGTTCTCTCGTAGGGGTATTTCCATGATAGTCATAAGCAACCCTCCCTCCTCCCCGGTGGAGTTGACATAGAACAAGTTGCCATGAATATTATCGATGTTGGTACTCCAACAAATGTTTTGTTCCTTCATGTCAGGTTACAAGCCTCCAAAAAGAACTGAGGCAGCTGCCTTTTGCTGTGCATGATGGGAAACAGGAAGACTTTACTTTCTTAAAGGCACATCTCTATTTTCATTTTGTATAATGGCAGCCTATGGGCTACACTGCCCTGCATTGTTTTATTCTCATGAGAGGTGTTAATAAAATATGAGAATGTATTTGTTATTACATTTATAGAATAAATAGATGTTTAAACGTGAATTTACACTACAACTGTTTTCTTTTAACAATTTGGCCTGTGTAGCTGTTCGCATAGGCTGCACATTGTTATTCTTAAGTGTTTTTTGACAGACCTTTTTTTTCAAAGGGCTGGTATTTGCACTTAAGAATATACTTCACATCAGTGCTCCGGGGTCCCCGCAGGCGCGCGGAACTATTCAGTGCTTATGACTATCATGGAAATACCCCTACGAGAGAACTGGAGTTACAGGTAAGAAACCATTCCTTCTCCAGCTCCTGCATCGTTTGCTGTCGGGAGGGATACTTTGTGTTTCTTCAAGATGTCTGCTCCGAAGAAGTCAGGGTTCAAGCTCTGAATGGAATGCGGAGGTCGAATGTCTGTTACTGAGCCGCATAGCAATTGTCTATGGTGCCTAAGCGTGGACCATGACGTCCAGGAGTGTGGTTCATGCCAAAAAATGTTCCCCAAAGCTCTGAAGGAGCGTGCGGCCAAATTATTCTTAGCGAAAGCCAAGAAGGAGAAGAGGAGGCACCATAGGTCTTCGTCGGGGAAGTCGGCGAAGAGTCACAGGAAGCGGCGCCATCATGACTCCCGATGTCGCTCTAGAGGACCCCAGTCGAGGTCTCCATCTGCCCAGCGTCATAAGTCCTGGGAAGTCAGCCCGACGGTGTCTCCGCAGCCTTTGACGCCGCAATCTTCGCCGGCGTGATCGGTCTTTGAGGTGGTGGAACCTCGGAGTCATGACTCATCTCCGGCGCATCTGGATGTTCAGGATTCGAGTCCGGCTTCGGCTCCTCAAGAGTATCCTGCCTTCCCTGCTCCGGGGACGGATCCGGCGGCATTCCTAAATGCCATGTTTGCCATGTTCCAGAGCATGGCCGCGCGAGGTGGTGCGCCGGCTGGCCCCACTGGTCTCCTTGCCATTTATTTAATTTAGGCGTTCCGGCTCCGTACAGGCCGACGCCGTTCATGCCATTCTGTCTGGCAGGAGACACTAGCCCGGCGCCGGTGCCGGCGGTGCAGCCGTGAACGTCGATAGAAGGACGTTCGACGCCAGTGTCCATTCAGATGAAGGCATCCTGAAGTCGGATGGCGTCGGTGGGTGAAGATCGAGTGTCCACGGCGCCGATAGATCCATTACCGGCGTCGGAGGGGTCTGGAGATCCTGTGGTGATGCCTTCTCTGCGCCGTTCTCTGACGTCGGTCCACTCCTTGTCGACGCCGGGGCTGGAAGCGAAATTGCGGTCCCGGAGAAAGGCCCTCAGGTTGTTTGAGGAGAGGGAGTACCAACTACAGCTCCTTGAGGAAGGGGAGATTGCAAAGCCCCTGAGTGAATTTCAGGGGTTGGATACTGCCAGTGGGCTGGATACTTCCCCAGAGTGGGATTTGGCCTCCCCAGGGGAATATACTGAAGAGGCAGCATCATTTCATTCCGTCATCAGGAAGGCTGCTGATTTCCTTGAACTTCCACTTCCAGTGGCACAGGTCAAGACTAATATCCTGACGGAGGTTCTTCATCCTGCCACGGCTATTGCAGATCCGTTATTACCATTTAATGAAGCTCTTATGGATCCCATAGTGGAGATTTGGAAGAAGCCTGTTTCTTGGTCAGCAGTGAGCAGGTCGGTGGCCAGACAGTACAGGTCAGCGCCTGGAGACCCTGAGTTTGTTTCCAAACATCCGTCTCCTGAGAGTCTGGTCGTGCAGACGTCCTGTTCGTCACGGTCTGCTCCTGGTTCCTTCCCTGGAGTGCCATCTGACAGATAGTCCAAGCGCATGGAACAGTCTGCCAAGAAGGTTTTCTCCTCCTGCAGCATGGCACTGAAATCAGCTAACACTACGTGTATCCTGGGCAGATACATTCATGCAATAAAGGATGCAGCTAAAGCAGCGTTGCCAGACATGCCCCAAGACTTACAAGGACTCCTCTTGGATGCCCAGTCAGCGGCGATGCAGGTCATACAGTCGGGACTTGACACCACGGACTCTGTTGCTAGAGCCATGAGAACGGAACTTCCATTGCCACCAGGCGTCATGCTTGGTTGCGGACGTCGGGGTTTTCATCGGATGTTCAAGCCACGCTCTTAGACTTGCCCTTTGATGGTGCTAAATTATTTGGCACTAAAGCTGACTCTGCGTTGGAGCGCTTTAAGGAGTGTAGGGCAACAGCAAAATCCTTGGGCCTGCAGGCTGTTTCGACCCCTTTTAGGTCCTTTAGGCGGCTTAGAGTATTTGGACGAGGGGCGTCCTTTCGTGGGAGATCGCAGCAGGCAGCCCAACAGCCTTCGAGCCTCCCTTACAGATCATTTAGGGGGCGTGGTAGAGTCCGCACTAGAAAGGCCACCCAACAGCAGCACCCTTCCTCTTCCTCTTCCCCAGGAGGGATGCAACAGGGAAAGCAACCCTAGTCCTCTAACCATTGCGTCGCAAGTGTCTCCGGTAGGGGGAAGGTTATCTCTTTTTCTTCCCATATGGGAGTCGATAACATCCGATTCCTGGGTCATCATATGCCCTTCTCTTTTGGGAGATTCCTCCTCTCTTCCCTCCCCGTCCTTCCTTTTGTTCAGAAGATCATCTCCTGTTGTTAGAACAGGAGGTTCTACCCCTATTGTCAAAGGGTGCAGTGGAGTTGGTTCTTGAGCAAGAGAGGGGTCAGGGAAGTTTTTCAAGGTATTTTCTGATCCCCAAAAACGATGGTCGCTTGAGGCCTGTCCTGGACCTGAGGATTTTGAATTGGTTCCTCAGACAGGAGAAATTCAAAATGCTGACTAGCGCAGGTGCTTAAGGCATTGAACAAGGAAGATTGGATGGTGTCTGTCGACTTGCAGGATGTTTTTTTTCCATATTCCCATTCTCAAGTCACACAGGAAGTATCTCCGTTTTGTGGTAGGGTCTCAGCACTACCAGTTTGCGGTCCTTCCATTTGGTCTTACTTCCACGCCTCGAGTCTTCACGAAGGTGATGGCGGTGGTTGCAGTGGACCTCAGGAGGAAGGGAATAGCAGTATTCCGTTACCTGGACGATTGGTTGATCAAAGCCAAGTCTCCGGAGCTTGTGCTGCATCATCTGCAGATGACAACCCAGTTGTTGTTCAGTCTGGGCTTTTCAATAAACTTGCCCAAGTCTCATCTAGAGCCCTCTCAACGCCTCCTGTTCATAGGGGCAGTAGTGGACACTACATTGAATCGAGCCTTTCCTCCGCCGCAGCGGATTCAGGACATTCAGGCATTGATTCCAATGTTTCAAGAAGGAGCGGTTGTTCCACTCCTCAAGGTCCTTTGTTTGCTCGGTCTGTTCGCTTCTTGCATTCTGTTGGTCACTCATGCACGCTGGCACATGAGGGCTCTTCAGTGGTGTCTCCGCAGGCAGTTGTTTCAGCACAAAGGGGATCTTGAGGAGTCGATAAGAATCTCCAGAGACACTGCAGTGGATCTTCAATGGTGGTTTCAAGGAAAGCCATTCTTGTTGCCACCTCCAGTGACCACATTGATAACGTATGCCTCCACTTTGAGGTGGGAAGCTCATCTGGGGGACCTGGAGATCAAAGGTTGTTGGTCTCCAGTGGAGCAGGTGTCTCATATCAACCTGCTGGAATTGCGGGCGATACGTTTGGCTCTCAAGGCCTTCCTCCCTTCCATTCGCGGTCAGTCGGTACAAGTCTTGACGGACAATATGACCGCGATGTGGTATATCAACAAGCAGGGAGGATTAGGGTCGTATCTTCTCTGCAGAGAGGCTCTGCGGCTCTGGTCCTGGGCATAAGACCATCGGATTTGCTTAATGGCAAACCATCTGGCCTGGGTTCAAAACGTGCGTGCGGACTGTCTCAGTCGGCTCCTCTCCGCCGATCACGAGTGGCGTCTTCATCCAGATCTGGTCCTTTACATCTTTCGGATGGGGGGATTTCCCCAGGTAGACCTATTTGCCACTCGGGAGAACGCGTACAGCCCGTAGTTCTGCAGCCTTCAGTATCCGAATCAGGGGGCGTTGGGGGACGTGTTTCAGATGTCCTGGAACGGCCAGTTGCTCTACGCGTTTCCCCCCATACCCTTGATTCCTCGAGTTCTGAGGAAGATTCGCCAAGACCGGGCCCAAGTCATATTATTAGCTCCGGATTGGCCAAGAAGGGTGTGGTACACGGACCTTCTCCAACTCTCGCTGTGCCATCTGCTCCGTCTCCCTTTCAGGGCAGACCTCCTCTGGCAGTCGCAGGGGCGGGTTCTTTTTCTCTCCCACCGGATGTGGTGGAAGTTATTTTATCAGCCCGGCGACACTCCACCAAATCTGTCTACGCGGGCAGATGGGCTAGATTCGTTGATTGGTGTGGAGAGAGACAAATTAATCCCTTAAGAGCCCATGTGCCGGACATATTGATTTTTGCATTATCCTTGGCACAGCAAGGCTGCACTGTTGCTACTGTCAAGGGCTATCTTTCGGCCCTTTCGGCTTTCTTATGTCTTCCTGATCAACCCTCTTTGTTCAAATCCCCTTTAGTGTTGAGGTTTTTGAAGGGGCTTACCAAATAGGTTTCCTCCCACTCTGTTTCTCATGCGCCAGTGGGATCTAAATCTGGTCTTAATCTTTTTGATGGGCTCTCCTTTTGAGTCACTTCATTCTTGCCCTTTAAGGTTTTTATTCTAAAGACTGTGGCCCATATTTATACTTTTTTAGCGCTGCATTTGCGTCATTTTTTTACGCAAAAGCGGCACAAACTTACAATATACAATTGTATTTTGTAAGTTTGCGCCGCTTTTGCCTTAAAAAGCGGCGCAAATGCAGCGTTAAAAAAGTATAAATACGGGCCTGTGTTTCTTACGGCCATCACGTCTGCTAGGCATGTAAGTGAGCTTCAGGCTCTTTCTGTTCACCCGCCTTTTACAACCTTTCATAAGGACAAAGTGGTACTGAGGACCAGGGCAGCTTTCCTCCCCAAGGTAGTGGCTCCATTTAATTTGGGACAGTCCATCACTCTCTCGGCATTCTATCCTCCTCCACATCCATCTAAGGAGGAGGAGAGGCTCCATCGACTGAACCCAAGGAGAGCTCTCAGCTTTTACACAGACAGAACGAGAGAGTTTCGATTGGATGACCAACTCTTTGTCGGATACGTGGGGAAGAGGAATGGGAAGGCCGTCCACAAGTGAACGCTATCCAGGTGGGTCGTTCTGTGTATTAAAATATGCTATTCGTTGGTGAAGAAAGATCCTCCTAATGGGATAAGAGCCCATTCCATCAGGGCTAAGTCGGCTACATCGGCCCTGGCTAGAGGTGTTCCAGTGGCGGACATTTGTAAGGCTGCGACTTGGGTGTCCCTCCACACCTTTGTAAAGCATTATTGCTTGGACTCGGAGGTGAGGAGAGATGGCCATTTTGCACAGTCTGTGCTGCAGGATTTTTTGATGATGACCAGACAGACACCCTCCTCCGAGGCGGTAATGCTTTGGGACTCTATTCATTAGTTGAGGAATCCACAGGTAGTTGTATCCATCAGAAGAGCAAGTTACTTACCTTCGGTAACGCTTTTTCTGGTGGATACACTAGCTACCTGTGGATTCCTCACGGTCCCTCCCACCTCCCCGTAGTCTGTCTGGTCATACCAAGATTTCCTTGGGTGTGTACATGCATTGTTGATTGTTTCTGCATTATGAGGATATATGTTTATAGATATTTTTGTATAAATGGTTCTATTTGAATGTGTTGGTATACATTCATGATTGTGCAAAACGTTTGCGGATATGTATTGGTATTGTCTGTATTGTTGGCTTTTCCCTTTTCTATAAAAGTTTTCTTGAATATAGATATGAGGTGTTTGGAATGTCAATATTCACCTATTTGTCTCAAAGGCAAGTAAAAAAATGGCATAAACTGACGTCAGCACGCCGGCGAGGGCCTCTTATTGCCACGATGACGTCAGGCGGAGCTGCGTGGAGTAGGGTAATTGTGACGTCCTCGCCGACGTGCAGAGCTGGAAAGAAGTTTCTGTCGAATGCTGTGCATGGGGAGAATTCATTAGGTGAGGAATCCACAGGTAGCTAGTGTATCCACCAGAAAAAGTGTTACCGAAGGTAAGTAACTTGCTCGTTGTGACATCTGCCAACAAATTCAAGTTTCCACTGCTAAGCGCCCACCACAGACACCTCTCTTAATTTCCAACAAACCTTTACATTGTGTGTACTTGGAACATTGTGGTCCCCTAACACCGGACAGTGCATACAAATATATCTTAGTCGCTGTTGACTCCTGCTCCAGATTTTTATGGGTGTGGTCACAGCGCTCGGCTGACGCTCGGACTGTTATTAAAGATTTGCGAATCTTTATCGGTGTAGGAAGGTAGCCTCTTTCTAGCCTTGTTACCCCCACTTTTGGCCTGTTTCTGAGTATATGTCAGGGTGTTTTTACTGTCCCCTTGGGATCCTGCTAGCCAGGGCCCAGTGCTCATAGTGAAAACCCTATGTTGTCAGTGTGTTTGATATGTGTCACTGGGATCCTGATAGCCAGGACCCCAGTGCTCATAATTTTGTGACCTATATGTGTTAAAACAACAAGTGATGGACGGAATGCTGAACATTGTCAAACATTCACCCCCAGTACAGTGATCTGGGCCTAAATCCATCGTTTTTTTGCTGCCCATGCCATTCCAGTTTGGACCCAGCCATATGCAAATCAGTCTTGACCCTGTTCCCTATGGGAACAGTCCAGCCCGAACTGCTAGGCCAGGTCTTCCCTGGACTGGAAACAAGCATTCTGGGACCGGTTTCGGGGTTTCACCCCTCATCAGCCAGGCTAGCTTGAATCCAGTGGCATGGGAAGCACGGGACCCACGTCTGGGCATACCCTTCCCACTTAGGGCAACAAAGCAAAAACAACAAGTGATGTACTGCATGAACTCCTGCTGCTCAGGCTTCTGTGCACTTTTGCAAGACTTCCTTTGTGCACAGCCTAGCCTGGGTCCCCAGCACTCCGTCCTCCATTTCCCAACTCGCTGAGTTGGACTCCAACATCGTGGGACCCTCTTTTGTTGTTCTGAGTCGACTGTCGTCCTCAGATCTTCTAAGTGCCTGTTCAGGTGCTTCTGTGGGTGCTGCCTGCTTCTGCGTGGGCTCTCTGTGTTGCTGAGTGCCCCCTCTGTCTCCTCCTCCAAGGGGCAACCTCCTGGTCCTTCCTGGGCCCTGGCAGCACCCAAAATCCTCAACCGTGACTCTTGCAGCTAGCAAGGCTTGTTTGAGGTCTTTCTGCGCGGAAACAACTCTGCTTCTCTCGTAGGGGATTTCCATGTATAGTCATAAGCACTGAATAGCTCTGCACGCCTGCGGGGACCCCGGAGCACTGTTCTGTAGTGTATTCTTAAGTGTAGATGTTAGCCTTTCTTGAAAAAGGCCTGTTAAGTCACTTAAGAATATCAATGTGCAGCCTAGGTGAAAAGCTACAAAGGCCAAATTGTTCATTCTTGAGGTTGGAAAGAAAGGAAGCTGTAGTACAGATACACCTTTAAAAACATATTTATTCTAGAAATGTAGTAAAAAAAAAAAAACATATTCTCCAACTTTATTTACACCTCCAAATGAGAATGAAACAATGCAGGGCAGTGTAGCCCATAGGCTGCCATTATACAGGATGTAAATAGAGATGTGCCTTTAAGAAAGGAAAGTCTTCCTGTATCCCATCATGCACAGCAAAAGGCAGTTGCCTCAGTTCTTTTTTCCGGCTCCTTCTGCCAGAACCCTGAAGCATTGAGCTCTACCTTTACATAGCTTTTTTTGACAAAAACTCAACTAAAATCCTTTGGATTTCAATTTCACTCAAAGTTTTTCATCTAGATTGAACATTTTCTAGCTTTTCCTGTCAAATTCTGACAGAAATTTGAGGTTTTTCTGTCTCCAGAATGCCTTCTCTTTTTGATAAGTGCCCTAGCTGCGGCAGGAAAAAGGCCAAAACAGGCCCACATCAAGTCTGTATTATTTGCCTACCGTCAAGTCACAAACCTGATGCCTGTGACATTTGCAAAACTTTCTCCAGAAGAACTCTTTGTGACAGGGAGAAAATCCGCCTTCAGGCAAAAGAGGACAGGAGACGAAGAGGGCAATCTGCCACAGAGCGAGGAGAAGGTCAGTCTTCTACCAGGGCTCTCACTGTGTGCTCTGGAGCAGCTGCCAGACCTGCTCACAAGCGTCATAGGTCTCCGACGACATCGAGAGCATCGACGTCGAGACCAGGAACGGCGCCAACATGTTCGCCGTCGAGGACCGGCTCACCATCAAGGAAGAGACATCGCTCGACTTCGACAGCCTTATCGCCGTCGAGGCGGCGTAGACACTCGCCGTCAAGAAGTTCCCGGTCCAGGTCGCCGTTGGCGCGACGGGGACGATCGACGTCGATGGACAGTACTCATCGTCGGAGACGATCGCCGTCATCCCATCGACGTCGAGGGAGATCACCGGCGAGAAGCTCTCAACGACAAGAGGAGTCAACGGCGAGAGGTACTCGTCGGCGTCGTACTTCGACGTCGAGAAGCGTGTCGACGTCGTGAAGGCACTCAAAGAGACCAAGGAGGGTCTATACCACCTCAGAATCCTCGGGTTCTCTCATTCTTTTACCACCTTCACCTCAGCCTTCTCCTCAGCCGTCGCCTCTACCACAGACACCTCTGGCACCAACAGCTCCTCCACCGGTACCTCCTTCAGAGTCCGCTCCAGTGACTCCTGCAGAATCCACAAGATATTCTCGACACTCTTCGAGACGCTCTTCTTCATCTCGACATCATCATCGACGTGAATCAGTTCAAAGATCTCCTCGTTCCCACCATAGACATTCCTCCTTATCCACAAGGGATTACTCTCAGACTTTATCTGACTCCCCGCCTCCGAGAGTTTCTCCCATAGACGACGTGAACACCTTTCAAGAGGTCCTAGTTCGTGGTGCTACCAAGTTGAACATCCCTCTGGCAGTACCCGCTCCAACAACCTCTGTCATTTTTGAGACATTACACCAGCGTTCTTCTTCTAGACCATTACTACCGCTGGTCCAGGACTACTTGAACCAGCAATGGACATATTTTTAACACCGTCCAGGCTTATAAAGAAATATCGTCCTCCGGAGCAGGACCCTTTGTTTCTGAGGGCGGATCCAGTGCCCGACTCGGTAGTCATCGTAGCTGCTAAAAAGTTACATTCTACCTCTCCGTCTTCTTCTTCGCCACCTGACAAGGAGAGTAGAAAGATTGATGCTGCAGGCCACAAAGTGTGCTCTACCACAGCCATCACTATGAAAGCAGCTAGTGCTACTGCCCTGTTAGGCAGGTATGATCGTGCCCTTTGGGACTCTGTGCTGCAATTTGCGGAACACCTCCCTAAGGAGAAAAAAGAGGATTTTTTGGAGATCGTTAGTGAAGGTGCCATGGTCTCCAATCAAGTGATTAGCGCTGCTGCAGACTCCTCTGTGTTATCCGCGCATAATTATGCTCATGGAGTTTCTTTGAGAAGACACGCCTGGCTACGCCTGATGTCACTTAAAACAGAGGCGCAACAGAGAATACAAAATTTGCCCTTTTCAGGTTCCACTTTGCTTGGTTCTCATGCTGACGATGAAATGTCGAGAATGAAAACGGAACTGGATACTCTAAAAGCGGTGGGCATCAAGAGACCAAGGGGGCCCCGGAAAATATTCCGTCCCTACCACCGCAGACTCTTTACTCAGAGATATCAAACACCACAGTGGATGCCTTCAAAATCCCAGCAACAGCATCAGAGAACCTTTTCGACCCAACGAAAGCAAACAAGGGGTCACTCTACGCCACAAACCCAAACAGCTCGTCAGGTACCAGCGTCTAAGCCCTGAATCCTCGCTTCCCCCTCCACCGTTATCCACTCCGGTAGGGGGAAGTATCTCAAGTCATCTGGACGAGTGGCAACGCATCACATCAGACGCCTGGGTGTTGAATATTGTGCGGAATGGCTACTGTCTCAGGTTCATCAGCCCTCCGCCCTCTATTCCACCCAAACCGGTGAGTCACCACCTCGACGCTCTCCAATTGGAAGTAACAACCCTATTACAAAAAAGAGCGATAGAACCTGTCCCTATCAACCAGCAGGGAAAGGGAATCTATTCGAGGTATTTTCTGGTACCAAAAAAAGACAAACACGAGTTTCGTCCCATTCTAGATCTAAGGGTAGCCAACAAATGGATTTGCAGAGAGAAATTCAGGATGCTATCCTTACACCAAATCTAAACCCAACTTCGTCAGGGCGACTGGCCCTGTGCAATAGATCTCCGCGACGCTTACTTTCACATTCCTGTGATCAAGAAGCATCGAAACTTTCTGAGATTCCTCGTCGGAAAAAGTAATTACCAATTTACTGTGCTACCTTTCGGCCTCAAATCAGCACTGAGAACGTTTTCCAAATGCATGGCGGTGGTGGCAGCCCATTTAAGGAAACATCGGATATTCGTCTACCCCTATCTAGACGATTGGCTCATAAAAGCATCCACAGATCTAGAGGCTCAACAGCATTTCAACTGGACTCACCAGCTCCTCCAGAGTCTGGGCCTTCAGGTCAGCCTCTCCAAATCCACAGCAACACATGTTCAGAGGTTGCATTTCTTAGGCGCCATCATAGATACCACTCAAGGAAAGGTGTTTCCTTCGGAGGAACGACGGTTATCAATCCTCCAAAAGTGCCAGCAGCTCGAGAAAATGCCTCAGACCACTGCAAGAGCGATATCCTCTCTCCTGGGCTCGATGGCGTCTTGCATCTACCTCATTCCCAATGCTCGCCTCCATATGAGACCCTTACAGGAATGTCTGGAAAATCAAAGGTACCAACTAGTGGACGATTGGGAGAACAGCATCCTTCTTTCTCCCCACGCCATACAATCTCTCAAGTGGTGGTGTTCTCCGAACAATCTTCTGAAGGGGATTCCATTCCAACAACAGCCGCCAACCCAAACCATAGTCACGGATGCATCGCTGCTCGGATGGGGAGCGCATACGGATCACCTCCGAATACAAGGCACGTGGTCACAGAGAGGGCGACTGTATCACATCAATCTTTTAGAACTTCGCGCAGTCCATCTTGCACTCAAGGCCTTCCTCCCCTCACTGAAGGCGAAAACTCTGCTTCTCCAGACAGACAACATGGCCACCATGTATTATTTAAACAAACAAGGGGGTACCAGATCCAGGACTCTGTCGATAGAGGCTCAAACGGCTTCTAGCCAGGAACCTATCGCTAGTGGCAACTCACCTTCCGGGCATACAAAGTGTCCAAGCGGATGCCCTCAGCCGAGCAATGGACGAAAACCACGAATGGGTTTTGCACGACGACGACGTCCGTTCCATTTTTTCCATGTGGGGTACCCCTTCTATAGACCTATTCGCAACGCCAGAAAACAAAAAATGCCAAAGCTTTGCCTCCAGTTACTACCATCCAGGAACATTGGGGAATGCCCTGTGGATAAGCTGGTCAGGAGTGGCCTTTCCACCGCTTCCCCTGATACCGACAGTCCTCCTCAAGCTGTCCAATTCTCACACCAAGATGATTCTCATCGCCCCCGAATGGCCACGCCAGTGGTGGTTTCCAGACCTCCTTCACCGGTCACTAAAACCACACATCAGATTACCTTGTCGCCCAGACCTTCTCACGAAGTTTCGAGGCCAGATAACACATCCCAACCTCTCATCGTTGAATTTTGCAGCATGGCTCCTGAGTTAGTATAATATGGTCACCTGAACCTACCTCAGGACTGCATGGAGATTCTAAGGAAGGAAAAGCGCCCCTCCACAAGAACAGCTTATGCCTGCAAATGAAAAAGGTTCTGCATGTGGTGCTTGGATAACAACGTGGACCCAATAACATGCAGAGAAGAAGCTATTCTTCCATGCTTGTTAAATTTGGCGAACTCTGGATTGCAGTTGTCATCAATAAAAGTACACCTGGCAGCTCTAACGGCATATAGAAAGAGCCCTTCTCAATCCTCTTTCTTTAAGATTCCAATCATAAAAGTCTTCCTCGAAGGTTTAAAAAAGGTCTTTCCTCCCATTAGAATGCCATCTCCTCCATGGTAGCTGAATATTGTCCTCTCGTGTCTAATGCTACATCCTTTTGAACCAATACATAAAGCATCACTCCAACATCTTACGTGGAAAACTGCTTTTCTGGTTGCAATCACTTCAGCTCGCAGGGTCAGTGAGATCCAGGCCCTTTGCGCTCGAGAACCTTATACGGTTTTTCATTCTTCAAAAGTAGTAATGAGGACACATCCAAAATTTCTACCTAAAGTCGTTTCAGACTTCCATGTGAACCAAACCATCTCATTACCGACTTTCTTCCAAAATCCGTCTACCCCTGCTGAGAGAACCCTTCATTCTCTCGACGTTAAAAGGGTTTTAACATTTTACTTGGATAGAACAAAATGCTTGCGCAAATCACAGCAGCTGTTTATTAACTATGGCCCAGTTAGGACAGGTTTAGCCACTTCCAAACAATCCTTATCCAGGTGGATTGTCTCATGTATCGTATTCTGTTATCAGTTAGCAAATAAATCCCTTGATGGCAGGCCAAAAGCCCATTCCACTAGGGGGAAGGCAGCGACTACTGCTTTGATGAGAAATATTCCTTTGGCAGAAATATGCAAAGCGGCTACCTGGAAATCTGTCCATACCTTTACTAAGCATTACTGCCTTGATTCAGATGCTAGGGCAGATGCGCAGGTCGGACAGGCCTCTCTCAAGAATTTATTTGCGTAATTTATTGTTTCAGTATTGCTCTGTCTACTCCACCGCGGTTATTGGGATGGGCTTGCTAATCTATTCAGTGCTTATGACTATACATGGAAATCCCCTACGAGAGAAGGAATGGTTTCTTACCTGTAACTCCAGTTCTCTCGTAGGGGTATTTCCATGATAGTCATAAGCAACGCTCCCTCCTCCCCGGTGGAGTTGACATAAGGATATCTACAATAATGATAACGATGTTGTTAATTAAAAGGATGTTCAGGTTTCTTCATGTCATATTACAAGCCTACAAAAAAGAACTGAGGCGACTGCCTTTTGCTGTGCATGATGGGATACAGGAAGACTTTCCTTTCTTAAAGGCACAGCTCTATTTACATCCTGTATAATGGCAGCCTATGAGCTACACTGGCCTGCATTGTTTCATTCTCATTTGGAGGTGTAAATAAAGTTGGAGAATATATATTTTTTTTTTACTACATTTCTAGAATAAATACGTTTTTAAAGGTGTATCTGTACTACAGCTTCCTTTCTTTCCAACCTCAAGAATGAACAATTTGGCCTTTGTAGCTTTTCACCTAGGCTGCACATTGATATTCTTAAGTGACTTAACAGGCCTTTTTCAAGAAAGGCTAACATCTACACTTAAGAATACATTACAGAACAGTGCTCCGGGGTCCCCGCAGGCGTGCAGAACTATTCAGTGCTTATGACTATCATGGAAATACCCCTACGAGAAAACTGGAGTTACAGGTAAGAAACCATTCCATCCTCCAGCACACTGTGGGACATCTTCTGATCAAAAGAGAAGTTCCTGGCACCTTCTGTTGTTGAAGAATCTTCGGCTTCTTCAACCCGGAGGCAGCCCTTTTGCACCTTCATCTGGGGTTTGGTGGGCTCCCCCCCGCCACCCCCGGACACTTTCTTGACTCTTGGTTTTGGTCCCCTTCCTTTACAGGTCCTCAGGTCCATGAATCCGTCTTCAGTGTTTTGCAGTCAGTTGTTGTCCTTGAAGAATCCCCTATCTCAACTTTACTGTCTTTCTGGGGTAGTAGGGTAACTTTACTCCTACTTTTCAGGGTCTTGGGGTAGGGTATCTTGGACACCCTTAGTGTTTTCTTACACTCCCAGCGACCCTCTACACACTACACTAGGCCTGGGGTCCATTTGTGGTTCACATTCTACTTTTGGAGTATATGGTTTGTGTTGCCTCTAGGCCTATTTTTCCCTATTGTGTTCTACAATGTTTGCACTACTTTTCCAACTGTTACTTACCTGATTTTGGTTTGTGTGTATATTTTGTGTATATTACTTACCTCCTAAGGGAGTATATCCTCTGGGATACTTTTGGTATATTGGGGGTCATTACAACATTGGCGGTAAAAGGTGCTTACCGCCGTGCAGAAGACCGCCAATACACCGCCGCGGCGGCGGTATACCGCCACAACTATTATGACACACATCTCGGAATCCGCCGAAATTCAGGCACCCACACGACACTGCCACACCAAAGGTCAGTGATAAACTGGCGGAAACAAATCCTCCACCTCCACGCCAACAGAAACACGCCCATGCTATTACGACCCACGAATCCACGCGGCGGTGATTCAACCGCGGTATTCCATTGGCGGTACACACCGCTGCGCTCAAAATACACACACATCTCCAAAACACCGCCACATTGGACAATTCAAAATACACACACCTGACACACATACAAACACCACTCCCACACACCCAACACAATATAAAACACACACCCACATCACCCACAAACCCCTACGACCAGAAATTCTGAAAGAAGGCCAGAGAGACAGCACAGCAATTGACAACCCCATCACACAGAGGCACACAACACTATCACCCACACAACATCCACACACAAAACACCACACACCACTACACTCACCACACATCAGCACATACACCACCCCACACCTCACCCACACCACCCCATGGCACGCCAAAGACACCCCTGCTTCTCCGAGGAGGAGCTCAGGGTCATGGTGGAGGAAATCGTCCGGGTAGAGCCACAGCTATTTGTCTCACAGGTACAGCACACATCAATAGCCAGGAAGATGGAGTTATGGCGCAGAATAGTGGACAGTGTGAACGTCGTGGGACAGCACCCAAGAAATAGGGAGGACATCATGAAGAGGTGGAACGACCTACGGGGGAAGGTGCGTTCAATGGTCTCCAGGCACAACATTGCGGTGCAGCGGACTGGCTGCGGACCCCCACCTCCTCCCCCACAACTAACAACATGGGAGGAGCAAGTCTTGACCATCTTGCATCCTGAGGGCCTCGGAGGAGTCGGTGGAGGATGGGACACTGGTAAGTCAACTCTTAACTATCATATCCCCCACCCTACCTGCATGCTCTCACACACCCCCTCCCTCACCCCCTCCCCTATCACTACAACTCCTCACTAATGTACCCATGACACCAACCACCCATCCCAACACCAAGCCCTGCATGACACAACTAAGCATGGACACCCCTCACTAAAGCATGCCCACTGCACATACCTAGAACACCCCCCCAGCCATCATCACTCAAACCCACACACAGGAATGCTTGCACTGGGGTACACAAACACCCACCCATTGCACACCATGACACACACAAATGCAATAATCATGCTCTTATGCCCCTGCAGGAACCCGAAGGACCGTTGTAGGAAAGTACCATCTTGCCTGGCATGTTACCCCCATATTTCACTGTATATATGTTGTTTTAGTTGTATGTGTCACTGGGACCCTGCCAGCCAGGGCCCCAGTGCTCATAAGTGTGCCCTGTATGTGTTGCCTGTGTGATGACTAACTGTCTCACTGAGGCTCTGCTAACCAGAACCTCAGTGGTTATGCTCTCTCATTTCTTTCCAAATTGTCACTAACAGGCTACTGACCAATTTCACCAATTTACATTGTCATACTGGAACACCCTTATAATTTCCTAGTATATGGTACTGAGGTACCCAGGGTATTGGGGTTCCAGGAGATCCCTATGGGCTGCAGCATTTCTTTTGCCACCCATATGGAGCTCTGACCATTCTTACACAGGCCTGCCATCGCAGCCTGAGTGAAATAACGTCCACGTTATTTCACAGCCATTTACCACTGCACTTAAGTAACTTATAAGTCACCTATATGTCTAACCTTTACCTGGTAAGGGTTGGGCGCTAAGTAACTTAGGGTCTGATTCTGACCCCGGCGGTCACGGACCGCCGGGGCCAGGGTCGGCGGAAGCACCGCCAACAGGCTGGCGGTACCCCGCAGGGCATTCTGACCGCGGCGGTTTGGCCACGGTCAGAAAGGGAAAACCGGCGGTCTCACGCCGGTTTTCCGCTGCCCTATTGAATCCTCCATGGCGGCGCAGCTTGCTGCGCCGCCATGGGGATTCTGACACCCCATACCGCCATCCTGTTCCTGGCGGTTCTCCTGCCAGGAACAGGATGGCGGTATGGGGTGTCGCGGGGCCCCTGGGGGCCCCTGCAGTGCCCATGCCAATGGCATGGGCACTGCAGGGGCCCCTGTAAGAGGGCCCCAAAAAGAATTTCAGTGTCTGCTTTGCAGACACTGAAATTCGTGACGGGTGCCACTGCACCCGTCGCACCTTCCCACTCCGCCGGCTCAATTCTGAGCCGCGTCCTCGTGGGAAGGTTGTTTTCCACTGGGCTGGCGGGCGGCCTTTTGGCGGTCGCCCGCCAGCCCAGTGGAAAACCCAGAATCACTGCAGCGGTCTTATGACCGCGGAGCGGTGTTCTGGAGGGGGGAACTCTGGTGGGCGGCCTCCGCCGCCCGTCAGGGTTAGAATCACCCCCTTAGTGTGTGGGCACCCTGGCACTAGCCAAGGTGCCCCCACATTGTTCAGGGCAAATTCCCCGGACTTTGTGAGTGCGGGGACACCATTACACGCGTGCACTATACATACGTCACTACCTATGTATAGCGTCACAATGGTAACTCCGAACATGGCCATGTAACATGTCTAAGATCATGGAATTGTCACCCCAATGCCATTCTGGCATTGGAGAGACAATTCCATGGTCCCCCGAGTCTCTAGCACAGACCCGGGTACTGCCAAACTACCTTTCCCGGGGTTTCACTGCAGCTGCTGCCAACCCCCCAGACAGGTTTCTGCCCTCCTGGGGTCCAGCCAGGCTTGGCCCAGGAAGGCAGAACAAAGGACTTCCTCAGAGAGAGGGTGTTACACCCTCTCCCTTTGGAAAAAGTTGTCAGGGCTGGGGAGGAGTAGCCTCCCCCAGCCTCTGGAAATGCTTTGATGGGCACAGATGGTGCCCATCTCTGCATAAGCCAGTCTACACCGGTTCAGGGATCCCCCAGCCATGCTCTGGCGCGAAACTGGACAAAGGAAAGGGGAGTGACCACTCCCCTGACCTGCACCTCCCCTGGGAGGTGCCCAGAGCTCCTCCAGTGTGCTCCAGACCTCTGCCGTCTTGGAAACAGAGGTGCTGCTGGCACACTGGACTGCTTTGAGTGGCCAGGGCCAGCAGGTGACGTCAGAGACTCCTTCTGATAGGCTCTTACCTGTGTTGCTAGCCTATCCTCCTTCCTAGGTAGCCAAACCTCCTTTTCTGGCTATTTAGGGTCTCTGCTTTGGGGAATTCTTTAGATAACGAATGCAAGAGCTCATCAGAGTTCCTCTGCATCTCTCTCTTCACCTTCTGCCAAGGAATCGACCGCTGACTGCTCTGGACGCCTGCAAAACCGCAACAAAGTAGCAAAGACGACTACTGCAACCTTGTATCGCTGATCCTGCGGCCTTCTCGACTGTTTTGCTGGTGGTGCATGCTGTGGGGGTAGTCTGCCTCCTCTCTGCACTAGAAGCTCCGAAGAAATCTCCAGTGGGTCACCGGAATCTTCAACCTGCAACCGCAGGCACCAAAAGACTGCATCACCGGTCCTCTGGGTCCCCTCTCAGCATGACGAGCGTGGTCCCTGGAACTCAGCAACTCTGTCCAAGTGACTCCCACAGTCCAGTGACTCTTCAGTCCAAGTTTGGTGGAGGTAAGTCCTTGCCTCCCCACGCTAGACTGCATTGCTGGGTACCGCGTGATTTGCAGCTGCTCTGGCTCCTGTGCACTCTTCCAGGATTTCCTTTGTGCACAGCCAAGCATGGGTCCCCGACACTCTAACCTGCAGTACACGACCTCCTGAGTTGTCCTCCAGCATCGTGGGACCTTCTTTTGTGACTTCGGGTGAGCTCCGGTTCACTCTTCTTCGTAGTGCCTGTTCCGGCACTTCTGCGGGTGCTGGTTGCTTCTGAGTGGGCTCTTTGTCTTGCTGGACGCCCCCTCTGTCTCCTCACACAATTGGCGACATCCTGGTCCCTCCTGGGCCACAGCAACATCCAAAGATCCTAACCGCGACCCTTGCAGCTAGCAAGGCTTGTTTGCTGTCTTTCTGCACGAAAACACCTCTGCAAACTTCTTCACGACGTGGGATATCCATCCTCCAAAGGGGAAGTTCCTAGTCCTTTTCGTTCTTGCAGAATCCACAGCTTCTACAATCCGGTGGCAGCTTTTTTGCACCCACAGCGAGCATTTCCTGGGCAACTGCCCACTCCTGACTTGAGTGTGACTCTTGGACTTGGTCCCCTTGTTCCACAGGTACTCTCGTCTGGAAATCCATTGTTGTTGCATTGCTGGTGTTTGTCTTCCTTGCAGAACTCCCCTATCATGACTTCTGTGCTCTCTGGGGAGCTTAGGTGCACTTTGCACCCACTTTTCAGGGTCTTGGGGTGGGATATTTTTCTAACCCTCACTGTTTTCGTACAGTCCCAGCGACCCTCTACAAGCTCACATAGGTTTGGGGTCCATTCGTGGTTCGCATTCCACTTCTAGAGTATATGGTTTGTGTTGCCCCTATACCTATGTGCTCTCATTGCAATCTATTGTGACTGTACATTGCTTGCATTGCTTTCTATTGCTATTACTGCATAATTTTGGTATTGTGTACATATATCTTGTGTATATTTGCTATCCTCATACTGAGGGTACTCACTGAAATACTTTTGGCATATTGTCATAAAAATAAAGTACCTTTATTTTTAGTATATCTGTGTATTGTGTTTTCTTATGATATTGTGCATATGACACCAGTGGTATAGTAGGAGCTTTACACGTCTCCTAGTTCAGCCTAAGCTGCTCTGCTAAGCTACCTTTTCTATCAGCCTAAGCTGCTAGACACCTCTTCTACACTAATAAGGGATAACTGGACCTGGTGCAGAGTGTAAGTACCCCTTGGTACCACTACAAACCAGGCCAGCCTCCTACAACCGTCACCACACCAGAGGGTCCAGACAACACCACTCCACCCCCAGAAGAGGCCCACAGTGACGACAGCAGCTCTGCCCTACTGGATCTTGATGACCAGCCCGGACCATAGTGGGCCTCAGGACAGTCGGTTCCCCTTGCACAGGCACAGCCCAACACCGACCTTCCACCCTCTGGTAACACCAGCACAGCACCCACCCAGCGGGCCCAAACCTCCGTACTCAGGACAGGTCAATCAGCGGTGTGTCCACCACTACAGGGCACCCAGGGTAATCCACCACCCCAACAACAACAGGGACCTGGGGGCAGTGGTAGTGGACACACGGTCCAGGGGACGGAGGCACAGGAACACAGGGGAACTGGGAGGGCTGCTGTGCGACAGAGGGAGGACAGGCCAAGGGAACCAACTCTCCACAAGGCCCTCTCCTCCATCATGGGAGCATACCACCACTCCCAGGAGACGATGGCTACGGTCCTGGACAAGTTGCAGGAGACCCGGCGCCTGCAGGAGGAACAGTATTTGGGGTTCAGGGAGGAGCTCAGGACCATCGGCTCCACCCTGGGCACCATCGTAGGGGTGCTGAAGGACATACAGCAGACCTTGAGGGACACCGTGGCACTCCAAGGGTCCCCTGACACTAGCCAGGACGATGAAATGCCCACCACCTCTGCCGGTGGTAGTGGACAGGACGCCCCGCCACAGGACCACCACACCAGCACCCCACCCCCTGCAGACGGACAACCACCACGCAAGCGGTCCCCGAGATCCAGGAACAGGACAGAGCAAGATGGCAAGACCCCGCCAGGAAATGAGACCACCCTGATTGTCCTCCCACTGTCCCACTTTGTTACCCTGTCCATATTCGAACTGCCCCAGCTCCACTTCCTACGCCCAGATGGGCAGTGCACCTGGGAGACTAATAGACTGGACTCTGCCATGGACATTCCTCCACCATCCCCCATCACCATTTTACAACCCCCCTTCATTTTTGAGCACTTAAATAAACACCATTGAAACACAAAACAATCTGGAGTCAGTCTATGATTTGGTAATTTGTATTATCAATGACAGTGTCATAATGACTTTACCATTGTAAGGCTAACATACCTATGTCACACATCACAAGCCCTTGAAGGATGCAAGCAGTTGACACATAGGTAACCACACCTGTGAAACCGTAATGGAAGGGTACAACTCAGTTAACAAATAGTGATTTAAATCGAGGAACCGGATAGAGGTAGACGTGTGAAAGTGAATGTAATGTTAAACCAGAAAATGTTCTCACCTGTGTCTTACTGGAAATATTGCTGTATGACTGACTCCCTGTTGTCGTTTTCTTCTTCCTCAGCTTCATCCTCATCACTGTCCACAGGCTCCACAGACTCCACAGCTGCTTCAACACCGTCATCTGGATCATCCTCCTGCAGAAAAGGCACCTGGCGTCGCAAAGCCAAATTATGGAGCATGGAGCAGGCGATGATGATGTCGCACACCTTCTTCGGTGAGTAGAATAGGGATCCACCTGTCATATGGAGGCACCTGAACCTGGCCTTCAGGAGGCCGAAGGTGCGTTCGATCACCTTCCTAGTCCGCCCATGAGCCTCATTGTACCGTTCCTCTGCCCTTGTCCTGGGTTTCCTCACTGGGGTCAATAGCCAGGAAAGGTTGGGGTAACCAGAGTCCCCCAATAGCCATACACTGTGCCTCTGGAGTTGACCCATCATATCAGGGATGCTGCTATTCTTCAGGATGTAGGCATCATGCACTGAGCCAGGGAACATAGTATTTACCTGGGAGATGGACTGGTCTGCCAAACAGACCATCTGGACATTCGTGGAATGATAACTCTTCCTGTTCCTGTACACCTGTTCACTCCTGTGGGGGGGGACCAGAGCTACATGGGTCCCATCAATGGCACCTATGACGTTGGGGATATGTCCAAGGGCATAGAAGTCACCTTTCACTGTAGGCAAATCCTCCACCTGAGGGAAAATGATGTATCTCCTTACGTGTTTCAGCAGGGCAGACAACACTCTGGACAAGACGTTGGAAAACATAGGCTGGGACATCCCTGATGCCATGGCCACAGTAGTCTGAAAAGAGCCACTTGCAAGGAAATGGAGCACTGACAGCACCTGCACGTCAGGGGGGATTCCAGTCGGATGGCGGATCGGTGACATCAGGTCTGGCTCCAACTGGGTACATAGTTCCTAGATTGTGGCACGGTCAAACCGGTAGGTGACAATGACATGTCTCTCTTCCATTGTCAACAGGTCCACCAGCGGTCGGTACACCGGAGGATTCCGCCATCTTCTCATATGTCCCAGCTGACGGTGCCTACGAAGGACAATAGCGAAGAACCAGTCATTATTCCTCCAGGTATGTACCCACAGTTACACACAAGACTACACCAGACACAAAACCCTTCCTGTATGTGTGTTGAGTGTAGGCCTAGGTATGTGTGACGCAGTAGTAAATGAAGCCATGTGGGCCCATGAAATGGCGGCTGCCTGACCTCTAAACTGGGACAATGGGATTGTGGGGTAACTGTGCTGGCATTGTACACCGTCGCGGTAGGCGGTCGTAGACCGCGGCGCAATGCTGCATTGGTTAACATTGGACCCTATGGGTCCCAGGAGCCAATGAACAGGTGCGCCGGCGGTGATGATCTGTTCAATCACTAGATACCTGACCTTCGACAGGAGAGGACCTACACTGCAAGTGCTGCTGTGACCTCGGTCTGGAAGCGACAATGGCTGCTGCGTCTGGGGAAAGGGCCCCTGCCTTCACTGCACAGGAGTTGGAGAAACTTGTGGATGGGGTCCTCCCCCAGTACACGCTACTCTACGGTCCTCCAGACCAACAGGTTATTACACAGGGAGCACGTTGCATGGGCTAGGCCTGGGTGGAGAGGGCTGGTTGGAAGAGGGAAGGGGACAGAGTACATAGAACATTAATGCATGGGAATGAATGGGCCACATGGCCAGAGTAGGGAGAGGGCCACTCACATTGACGGTGCAGTTGGTAATGACTGTTCCTCTTCCCTGGTGCATGTCATGTAGGTCAGCGCCCACCAGAAGAGGGACATCTGGCGTGCCATCGCCAAGGAGGTTCGGACCCTGGGGGCCCACCAGAGACGGGGCACCCACTGCCGGAAGAGATGGGAGGACATTCGCCGCTGCAGCAAGAAGATGGCGGAGGCTCAGCTGGGGATGGCCTCCCAACGTGGGAGGGGTGCCCGTCACACCATGACCCCCCTGATGTTCCGGATCCTGGCAGTGGCCTACCCGGAGTTGGATGGGCGCTTGAGGACATCACAGCAGACACAAGGGGGTGAGTACAACCTCATTCTGCGGACTTTGCGTGCAGTGGAGGGGGTCTGGGTGGGGGAGGTGGGCTGTGGGTGTCCCTAGGCCAGGGCGAGTTAGGTAGGCAAGACCCCTCCGTAATGTAGGCCATGTGGCACTCTACCCCACCTCAGCAGAGTGGCAAGTCGAGGTATAGTTGCCCCTGTGGCATCCATGTGCGCAGATGTCCACCATTGCCAGGTAGGCCATATCCCAGAAATTGCGTGTGCAGAGTGCAGGAGCACGGCCTAATGCAGGGGGCTGCTCCGTCTGTCTTGTCCGCCAACGGTAGCGGAATGCCATGCACTAAAACTCTCTTTCTTCTGTCTCCCCCCCCCCCTTTTCATGCTCTCCCTGTCCTTTTGTACATCAGCATCAACAGGCGGAGGTACAGTGGCACCGGAGCACGAGGGAGCTGCATCCCACATGGCCATGGAGGGCCACACCACGGACTCAGAATGCACCAGTGGCACGAGGGGAGCTTCACGTCGGCCACCAGATCACCAACCAGCGACACGGACTCCTCTGCCGATGGGAGCTCCCTTGTGGTGGCGGCACCATCTGTGTGCCCCACTTCTACAGGTACAGCCGCCACCTCCCCTACCAGCACCGCCCTCCCAGCAGCCCCTCAGCGTTCGCCCCGTGCCCGCTCACCCAGGAGGGTGGGCATCACCTTCGCCCCAGGCACCTCAGGCCCTGCCCCAGTCACCCCTGCTGCCCTCAGTGAGGAGGCCATTGACCTCCTCAGGTCACTCACTGTTGGGCAGTCTACCATTGTGAATGCCATCCAGGGTGTAGAACGAGAGTTGCAACACGGTAATGCATTCCTGGAGGGCATTCATTCTGGTCAGGCTGTCCTTCAGCGAACCCTGCAATTGGTGGCCTCAGCACTGATGGCAGCCATTGTCCCTGTGTCTAGCCTCCCCCCTCCAACTTCCTCCAACCAGACCCAATCCCCTGTACCCCAGCCCATCCCAAGCACACCTACAGACCAGCATGCACACAAGTCAACACACAAAAGTAGCTCAAGCAAACATAGGCACCACACATCCCACAGGCACTCACACAAGCATCACACCCATACAGACACAGCAACATCCACTGTCTCCACTGTGTCCCCCTCCTCCTCTTCTCCCTCCTCCCTCCCAGTCTCATCTACACACACATCTGCATGCACCACATCTACAGGCACCAGGAATCTCACCAGGACACCCAGCACCCCAAGCCGCTCACCTGCACTCACCACCTCCACTGCCATTTACACGTCCCCTGTGTCCTCTCCCAGTGTGTCTGTGACGCCCCCTCCCAAAGTACACAAACGCCGGCAATCACTCACCCAACATCCATCCACCTCACGACAGCCTCCAGTACCTGCACCCAAAACAGCTAAAGTGACACCTCCGACAGCCACCTCCTCTTCCTCCACTCCCAGACCTCCTCCAGCTACCCATCCCAGTGTTCGTCAGAAACTGTCCCTCTGTAAAATTGACCTTTTTACCCCCCCCCCCCAATTCATCAGTCCCGTCGTAGCGCCTCAGCCAAAAAGCCTCCAATACCAGTGGTGCGTGTTCAAGGATTGTAGAGTGCACCGGCCACTAGGGCAGGCAGTAGGACCCGGAGCCAAGGCACTGGCAGCCCACCCCCTGTAAAGGCTCTAAAATTGGAGAGTGGACGACGGGACCATGTTAAGACTCCTAGTGGGACAACAACTGACATGGGTTCGAAGAGGTTTGGAGAGTCAGCTGTGACTCCACCAAAGGTGGGGAAGGGCCAGAGGAAGACTGCCCAGCCTGTTGTGAGTGTCACGGCGGAGAAGTGCACCATAATTTCTGGCGGTCCAGACACAACCGCCAGCACCGTCGTCACTGGTCAGGAGACCACCGCCGGAGTCACAGCCCAGGAGGGCTCAAGTATCGTCACTGGTCCAGAGACCACCGCCGGAGTCACAGCCCAGGAGGGCTCAAGTATCGTCACTGGTCCAGAGACCACTGCCAGAGTCACAGCCCAGGAGGGCCCAAGTATCGTCACCAGTCAGGAGACCACCGCCGGAGTCACAGCCCAGGAGGGCCCAAGTATCGTCACTGGTCAGGAGACCACTGCCAGAGTCACAGCCCAGGAGGGCCCAAGTATCGTCACTGGTCAGGAGACCACCGCCGGCGCTGGAGTCAGTGCCCAGGAGGGCCTCGGATGCCACAGTCCCGCTGGGCAATGATGGAACGTCATGCCACACACCAATGCCCAGTGTAGCGAACGTCATGCCACACACCAATGCCCAGTGTAGTGAACGTCATGCCACACACCAATGCCCAGTGTAGAGAACGTCATGCCGCACACCAATGCCCAGTGTAGAGAACGTCATGCCACACACCAATGTCCGTATCAGAACCGCCATGTCAAAGCACTGCTGAACAGTCCAGAACCGCCATGGCAAAGCACCGCTGAACAGTCCAGAACCGCCATGGCAAAGCACCACTGAACAGGGCAAAGACCGCCATGGCAAAGCACCGCTGAACAGTCCAGAACCGCCATGTCAAAGCACTGCTGAACAGGGCAAAGACCGCCATGGGAAAGTACCGCTGAACAGGGCAAAGACCGCCATGGCAAAGCACCGCTGAACAGGGCAAAGACCGCCATGGCAAAGCACCGCTGAACAGGGCAAAGACCGCCATGGCAAAGCACCGCTGAACAGTCCAGAACCGCCATGTCAAAGCACCGCTGAACAGGGCAAAGACCGCCATGGCAAAGCACCGCTGAACAGGGCAAAGACTGCCATGGCAAAGCACCGCTGAACAGTCCAGAACCGCCATGGCAAAGCACCGCTGAACAGGGCAAAGACCGCCATAGCAAAGCACCGCTGAACAGGGCAAAGACTGCCATGGCAAAGCACCGCTGAACAGTCCAGAACCGCCATGGCAAAGCACTGCTGAACAGGGCAAAGACCGCCATGGCAGAGCACCGCTGAACAGTCCAGAACCGCCATGGCAAAGCACCGCTGAACAGGGCAAAGACCGCCATGGCAAAGCACCGCTGAACAGTCCAGAACCGCCATGGCAAAGCACCGCTGAACAGGGCAAAGACCGCCATGGCAAAGCACCGCTGAACAGTCCAGAACCGCCATGTCATAGCACTGCTGAACAGGGCAAGCACCGTGTAGGATTGAATAGCCCGCCACATCAGGCATCCTTATCCCATGTGCAGCTGGGACAGTGACAGGACAGAAACTTTCACGGGGAGACTCATCCAGTCTGGGCACCAGTCCCACCCAGTACCAGTAGAGACCTGCATCTACTTGAGAGACTGTGGCTTTGCACTCCCCAGGATGGCACAGTGGGCAAGCCACCCACTGTAGAGACTTGTGAGACTGTGGCTTTGCACTCCCCAGGATGGCTCAGTGGGCAAGCCACCCACTGTAGAGACTTGTGAGACTGTGGCTTTGCACTCCCCAGGATGTAACAGTGGGCAACCCACCCACTGTAGAGACTTGAGAGACTGTGGCTTTGCACTCCCCAGGATACATCAATGGGCATGATGCCCCGTCGTGGATCTGGCTTTCCATTCATCCGGCTGAGGTGCCCCCCTTTCCCTTCCCCCTGAGGTGCCTGTAGTATTTCGATCTGATGCCCTCGCAGTGTTCTCTCCGATTGTGGTCAGGTATCGTTTGTGGGCCTCGCCCATGCATTTTTGGACTGTTGGTGCACGGACATTGTTGTGTACATATCTGCACTACTTCTCGTATTGTATATATAATTATGACTGGTTTTCTAATATATATCTGTATATTTTTGTATGACATGTATATTGGCACATTACAATGTTTGACCGAATTTCGCATTGTCTTTGCATTCTTCCGGGGGGATTGTGGGTTGTTACTGTGATTTTTGTGAATGCATTGTGTAGGAGGCTGGACTGGCTTGTAGTGAGTACCAAGGGGTACTTGCACCTTGCACCAGGCCCAGTTATCCCTTATTAGTGTATAGGGTGTCTAGCAGCTTAGGCTGATAGATAATGGTAGCTTAGCAGAGCAGCTTAGGCTGAACTAGGAGACGTGTGAAGCTACTACAGTACCACTTAGTGTCATATGCACAATATCACAAGAAAACACAATACACAGTTATACTAAAAATAAAGGTACTTTATTTTTATGACAATATGCCAAAGTATCTTAGAGTGTACCCTCAGTGAGAGGATAGGAAATATACACAAGATATATATACACAATAGCAAAAATATGCAGTATAGTCTTAGAAAACAGTGCAAACAATGTATAGTTACAATAGGATGCAATGGGGAAACATAGGGATAGGGGCAACACAAACCATATACTCCAAAAGTGGAATGCGAACCACGAATGGACCCCAAACCTATGTGACCTTGTAGAGGGTCGCTGGGACTATTAGAAAATAGTGAGAGTTAGCAAAATAACCCTCCCCAAGACCCTGAAAAGTGAGTGCAAAGTGCACTAAAGTTCCCCTAAGGACAAAGTAGTCGTGTTAGAGGAATAATGCAGGAAAGACACAAACCAGCAATGCAACAACCGTGGATTTCCAATCTAGGGTACCTGTGGAACAAGAGGACCAAGTCCAAAAGTCACAAGCAAGTCGGAGATGGGCAGATGCCCAGGAAATGCCAGCTGCGGGTGCAAAGAAGCTTCCACTGGACAGAAGAAGCTGAGGTTTCTGCAGGAACGAAAAGGGCTAGAGACTTCCCCTTTGGTGGACGGATCCCTCTCGCCTTGGAGAGTCGTGCAGAAGTGTTTTCCCGCTGAAAGGACGCCAACAAGCCTTGCTAGTCGCAAATCGTGCGTTTGGCGTTTTTGGATGCTGCTGGGGCCCAGGAGGGACCAGGAGGTCGCAAATTGGACCTGAAGAGAGAGGGGACGTCGAGCAAGACAAAGAGCCCTCACTGAAGCAGGTAGCACCCGGAGAAGTGCCAGAAACAGGCACTACGAGGATGCGTGAAACGGTGCTCGCCGAAGTTGCACAAAGGAGTCCCACGTCGCCGGAGACCAACTTAGAAAGTCGTGCAATGCAGGTTAGAGTGCCGTGGACCCAGGCTTGGCTGTGCACAAAGGATTTCCGCCGGAAGTGCACAGGGGCCGGAGTAGCTGCAAAGTCGCGGTTCCCAGCAATGCAGCCCAGCGAGGTGAGGCAAGGACTTACCTCCACCAAACTTGGGCTGAAGAGTCACTGGACTGTGGGGGTCACTTGGACAGAGTTGCTGGATTCGAGGGACCTCGCTCGTCGTGCTGAGAGGAGACCCAAGGGACCGGTAATGCAGCTTTTTGGTGCCTGCGGTTGCAGGGGGAAGATTCTGTCGACCCACGGGAGATTTCTTCGGAGCTTCTGGTGCAGAGAGGAGGCAGACTACCCCCACAGCATGCACAAGCAGGAAAACAGTCGTGAAGGCGGCAGGATCAGCGTTACAGAGTTGCAGTAGTCATCTTTGCTACTATGTTGCAGGTTTGCAGGCTTCCAGCGCGGTCAGCAGTCGTTTCCTTATCAGAAGGTGAAGAGAGAGATGCAGAGGAACTCGGATGAGCTCTTGCATTCGTTATCTAAAGTTTCCCCAGAGACAGAGACCCTAAATAGCCAGAAAAGAGGGTTTGGCTACCTAGGAGAGAGGATAGGCTACTAACACCTGAAGGAGCCTATCAGCAGGAGTCTCTGACGTCACCTGGTGGCACTGGCCACTCAGAGCAGTCCAGTGTGCCAGCAGCACCTCTGTTTCCAAGATGGCAGAGGTCTGGAGCACACTGGAGGAGCTCTAGACACCTCCTAGGGGAGGTGCAGGTCAGGGGAGTGGTCACTCCCCTTTCCTTTGTCCAGTTTCGCGCCAGAGCAGGGGCTAAGGGGTCCCTGAACCGGTGTAGACTGTCTTATGCAGAATTGGGCACATCTGTGCCCAAGAAAGCATTTCCAGGGGCTGGGGGAGGCTACTCCTCCCCTGCCTTCACACCATTTTCCAAAGGGAGAGGGTGTCACACCCTCTCTCAGAGGAAGTTCTTTGTTCTGCCATCCTGGGCCAGGCCTGGCTGGACCCCAGGAGGGCAGATGCCTGTCTGAGGGGTTGGCAGCAGCAGCAGCTGCAGTGAAACCCCTGGAAGGGCAGTTTGGCAGTACCAGGGTCTGTGCTACAGACCACTGGGATCATGGGATTGTGCCAACTATGCCAGGATGGCATAGAGGGGGCAATTCCATGATCATAGACATGTTACATGGCCATATTCGGAGTTACCATTTTGAAGCTACATATAGGTAGTGACCTATATGTAGTGCACACGTGTAATGGTGTCCCCGCACTCACAAAGTTCAGGGAATTGGCTCTGAACAATGTGGGGGCACCTTGGCTAGTGCCAGGGTGCCCTCACACTAAGTAACTTTGCACCTAACCTTTACCAGGTAAAGGTTAGACATATAGGTGACTTATAAGTTACTTAAGTGCAGTGTAAAATGGCTGTGAAATAACGTGGACGTTATTTCACTCAGGCTGCAGTGGCAGGCCTGTGTAAGAATTGTCAGAGCTCCCTATGGGTGGCAAAAGAAATGCTGCAACCCATAGGGATCTCCTGGAACCCCAATACCCTGGGTACCTCAGTACCATATACTAGGGAATTATAAGGGTGTTCCAGTAAGCCAATGTAAATTGGTAAAAATGGTCACTAGCCTGTTAGTGACAATTTGGAAAGAAATGAGAGAGCATAACCACTGAGGTTCTGATTAGCAGAGCCTCAGTGAGACAGTTAGTCACTACACAGGTAACACATTCAGGCACACTTATGAGCACTGGGGCCCTGGGTTACCAGGGTCCCAGTGACACATACAACTAAAACAACATATATACAGTGAAAAATGGGGGTAACATGCCAGGCAAGATGGTACTTTCCTACACAACCCCCCCCCCCCAAACGAAGGACAATAAGACTAGCCATGACCTGATGAGTCTTCATTGTCTAAGTGGAAATATCTGGAGAGTCCATCTGCATTGGAGTGGCTACTCCCAGGTCTATGTTCCACTGTATAGTCCATTCCCTGTAGGGATATGGACCACCTCAACAATTTAGGATTTTCACCTTTCATTTGTTTTAGCCAAAGTAGAGGTTTGTGGTCTGTCTGAACAATGAAGTGAGTGCCAAACAGGTGTGGCCTCAACTTCTTCAGAGCCCAGACCACAGCAAAGGCCTCCCTCTCAATGGCAGACCAACGCTTTTCTCTAGGGGTCAACCTCCTACTAATAAAAGCAACAGGTTGATCCTGGCCCTCAGAATTAAGTTGTGATAGGACTGCCCCTACTCCTAATTCAGATGCATCAGTCTGGACATAGAATTTTTTAGAGTAACAAGGGCTTTTCAGGACAGGTGCAGAGCACATGGCCTGCTTCAGCTCCTCAAAAGCTTTCTGACAGCTTGCTGTCCATAATACCTTTTTAGGCATTTTCTTGGATGTGAGGTCATTAAGAGGGGCTGCAATGGAGCCATAGTTCTTAATGAACCTCCTGTAATACCCAGTGAGGCCTAGGAAGGCTCTCACCTGAGTCTGAGTGGTAGGGGGAACCCAATCAATAATAGTTTGGATTTTCCCCTGAAGTGGTGCAATCTGTTCCCCACCAACAAGGTGTCCCAGATAAACCACCTTACCCTGCCCTATCTGGCACTTTGAAGCCTTGATAGTGAGGCCTGCCTTTTGCAGGGCCTCCAAAACTTTCCATAGGTGGACCAGGTGATCATCCCAGCTGGAGCTAAAGACAGCTATATCGTCCAAATATGCTGCACTGAAAGCTTCCAGCCCTTGCAGGACTGTGTTCACCAACCTCTGAAAAGTGGCAGGTGCATTTTTCAAACCAAAAGGCATTACAGTAAACTGGTAATGTCCTTCAATGGTAGAAAATGCAGTCTTAGGTTTAGCATCTTCTGATAATTTGATCTGCCAATACCCTGCAGTCAAATCAAAAGTGCTTAGATACTTGGCAGATGCCAGTGTATCTATGAGCTCATCTGCCCTGGGTATAGGGTGAGCATCAGTTTTGGTTACCAAGTTGAGACCTCTATAGTCTACACAAAACCGCATTTCCTTCTTTCCATCTTTGGAATGGGGTTTTGGTACCAGTACCACAGGAGAAGCCCATGGACTGTCAGAGTGCTCAACCACTCCTAGTTCTAACATTTTCTGGACCTCTTGCTTTATGCAGTCCCTGACATGGTCAGGCTGCCTATAGATCTTACTTTTGACAGGTAAACTGTCTCCAGTATCTATAGTGTGCTCACACCAAGAAGTGGTACCTGGCACAGTAGAGAAGAGTTCAGAGAATTGATCTAGGAGATTTATGCAATTGTCTTTCTGCTCAGCAGTAAGACAATCAGCCAAAACTACACCTTCCACAAGAGCATCTTGTTCTGTGGAAGAGAAGAGATCAGGTAGAGGATCACTGTCTTCTTCCTGTCCCTCATCAGTTGCCATGAGCAGGGTGAGATCAGCCCTGTCATAGTAGGGTTTCAGGCGGTTGACATGGAGCACCCTAAGGGGACTCCTGGCAGTGCCTAAGTCAACCAAGTAGGTGACTTCACCCTTCTTTTCAACAATTGTGTGGGGTCCACTCCATTTATCTTGGAGTGCTCTTGGGGCCACAGGCTCCAAGACCCACACTTTCTGCCCTGGTTGGTACTGAACCAAAACAGCCTTCTGATCATGCCATTGCTTCTGGAGCTCTTGGCTGGCTTGAAGGTTTTTACTGGCCTTTTTCATGTACTCAGCCATCCTTGATCTGAGGCCAAGTACATAGTCCACAATATCCTGCTTAGGAGCTTTTAAAGGTTGTTCCCAACCCTCCTTTACAAGTGTGAGTGGACCCCTAACAGGGTGTCCAAAAAGAAGTTCAAAGGGGCTGAAGCCCACTCCTTTCTGGGGTACCTCCCTGTAGGCAAAAAGGAGGCATGGTAGAAGGATATCCCATCTCCTGCGGAGTTTTTCAGGGAGACCCATAATCATGCCTTTGAGAGTTTTATTAAATCTCTCCACCAGTCCATTTGTTTGTGGATGATAGGGTGTTGTGAACTTGTATGTTACACCACACTCCTTCCACATGGCCTTTAAGTATGCAGACATGAAATTGCTTCCTCTGTCTGATACTACTTCCTTTGGGAAGCCCACCCTGGAAAATATTCCCAGGAGGGCCTTTGCCACTGCAGGAGCTGTAGTGGTCCTTAAAGGAATAGCTTCAGGATATCTTGTGGCATTGTCCACTACCACCAAGATAAACCTATTGCCTGAAGCAGTAGGAGGGTCAAGGGGGCCAACTATGTCAACCCCTACCCTTTCAAAGGGAACCCCAACCACAGGCAGTGGTATAAGGGGTGCCTTTGGGGTGCCACCTGTCTTGCCACTGGCTTGACAGGTTTCACAGGACTTACAAAATTCCTTTGTGTCCTCAGACATCCTAGGCCAATGAAACAGGGGACCAAGCCTGTCCCAAGTTTTCATTTGTCCTAGATGCCCAGCTAAGGGAATGTCATGTGCCAGTGTTAGGAGGAACTTTCTGTACTCCTGAGGAATCACTAATCTCCTGGCAGCTCCAGGTTTAGGATCCCTATGCTCAGTGTACAAGAGGTTGTCCTCCCAGTAAACTCTGTGAGAGTCACTGACATCCCCATTAGCCTGTTTGACAGCTTGCTGTCTGAGACCCTCTAATGTGGGACAGGTTTGCTGTGCCACACTCAGCTCCTCTCTGGCAGGCCCCCCTTCACCCAAAAGCTCAGCAGTGTCTGCTTCCAGCTCCTCTGGTGTAGGTTCTGCACAGGGAGGGAATTCTTCTTCCTCAGAAGTAGAATCCACTGTAGAGGGAGGGATAGTAGGAAGTGGTTTGCTTCTACTAGCCCTAGCTTTAGGGAGCACTTGGTCCATTGTTCCAGGATCCAAGCTTCCCTATCCTTTTTGCTTTTTGGCCTGAGCCCTTGTCAAAGCAAAAATATGCCCTGGGATGCCCAGCATTGCTGCATGGGCCTCCAACTCCACATCTGACCAAGCTGATGTCTCCAAATCATTCCCTAATACACAGTCTACAGGTAAATCTGAAGCTACCACAACTTTCTTTGGACCAGTTACCCCCCCCCCCCCCCCCAGTTGAGATTTACAACAGCCATGGGGTGGCTTTGTGTTATGTTGTGAGCATCGGTTACTTGGTACTGGTGTCCAAGTATGTGTTGTTCAGGGTGCACCAGTTTCTCAATCACCATTGTGACACTGGCGCCTGTGTCCCTGTAGGCCTGGACCTCAACACCATTTATTAGGGTTAGTTGCTTGTACTTCTCCAAGTTATGGGGGCAAGCAACCAAAGTGGCTAAATCAATAGCCCCTTCAGAGACTAAAGTAGCCTCTGTGGTCTCCCTAATCAGACCAACCCCAACTAAATTACCAAAAGTGAGCCCAGCTACTCCCTTGGATTGGCTATTAGTAGGTTTGCTCCCACCACCACTGCTATTAGTAGGGACACTAGGTGTAGCAGTAGGGGTTGTAGTGGTAGGAGCAGTGGTACCTTTCTTTGGACAACTGGGATCTGTTGTCCAATGGCCTTTTATTTTACATAAATAGCACCATGGTTTCTTTTCCTTGTTCTGATTAAAAGAGGATTTGGGCCCACCACCCCCACCAGAGTGTTTTTGTGGGCCTGATGAAGACTCATTTTTAGATTTGTCCCCACCCTTGTCAGAAGACTTACCATCCTTCTTTTTGTTGCCATCTTTGTCACCCCCTGTATGAACTTTTCTGTTCACTCTTGTTCTGACCCATTTGTCTGCCTTCTTTCCCAATTCTTGGGGAGAGGTCAGATCAGAGTCCACCAAGTACTGGTGCAACAAATCAGACACACAATTATTAAGAATATGCTCTCTCAGGATTAAGTTATACAGGCTGTCATAATCAGTAACTTTACTGCCATGTAACCACCCCTCCAAGGCCTTCACTGAATGGTCAATGAAATCAACCCAGTCTTGTGAAGACTCCTTTTTGGTCTCTCTGAACTTTATCCTGTACTGTTCAGTGGTTAAGCCATAACCATCCAGGAGTGCATTCTTAAGAACTTGGAAATTATTAGCATCATTTTCTTTTACAGTAAGGAGCCTATCCCTACCTTTTCCACTAAATGATAGCCATAGGATAGCAGCCCACTGCCTTTGAGGGACATCCTGTACAACACAGGCCCTCTCAAGTGCAGCAAACCACTTGTTAATGTCATCCCCCTCCTTATAAGGGGGAACTATCTTGTGCAGATTCCTGGAATCATGCTCTTTTGCAGGATGACTATGGGGAATACTGCTGCTGCCACCATGGGTATCTAAACCCAACTTCTGTCTTTCCTTCTCTAATTCAAAAGACTGTCTATCCAAATCCAGCTGTTGCTTTTTAAGCTTCAGTCTGGTTTGTTCCACCCTCAACTTATTGAGTTCCCTCTCTAACATTCTGTCATCAGGGTTGGTGGGAGGGACATTTCTAGAAACAGAGCTATGATGGGAATGAACAGAAGGAGACCTGTCCCTTACAGAAGCCACCCTAACAGCTTGGTTAACAGAAACATTACTACCAGTATGGTGAGAATAAATGCTTTTGCTATGATGTGAGACAACACTATTTATATGGTGTGGCTCATCATCATTACCATCCATGCTAGATTGTCTAGTAATGGGCAGGCTAGGAAGTTTCTTTCCTGAATCTTTTCCTGGGGGAGTCCCTGAATCAGATTGAGAACTATTAGGTACTTTTTCAACAGATGAGACACCTATGGCCTTATCCTGTTCTCTAAGCATGTTAAGTAACAGTTCCAAGGAAGGATTCTTCCCTACACTCAAACCTCTCTCTATACAGAGACTCCTTGCTCTTTTCCAGCTAAGGTTGTCATATGCAAGTTTGGACAGATCAACATTTTGGCCTGTGCCAGACATTTTTAGAGAGAGTTAAAGTGATAGAAAAAGAGAAAAAAGTTTTCAGAACTTTTTGGAAAGACAGAAAAAAACTTTTAAAACTTTTAAGAACTTTTGGAAAGTTTAGAGGTACTTTTCAGCACTTAGAAAAGAGTGAAAAGAGGAAATGCAAAACTTTTTGGCTATGTGTATATACACTGACCTTGTTTTGTATATTTTTCTCTTATGAAAAGTACAATGACAAGAGTGGTAAGTAGTCTCAAGCACTTATCCCACCACTGCACAACCAATGTAGGAGGCTGGACTGGCTTGTAGTGAGTACCAAGGGGTACTTGCACCTTGCACCAGGCCCAGTTATCCCTTATTAGTGTATAGGGTGTCTAGCAGCTTAGGCTGATAGATAATGGTAGCTTAGCAGAGCAGCTTAGGCTGAACTAGGAGACGTGTGAAGCTACTACAGTACCACTTAGTGTCATATGCACAATATCACAAGAAAACACAATACACAGTTATACTAAAAATAAAGGTACTTTATTTTTATGACAATATGCCAAAGTATCTTAGAGTGTACCCTCAGTGAGAGGATAGGAAATATACACAAGATATATATACACAATAGCAAAAATATGCAGTATAGTCTTAGAAAACAGTGCAAACAATGTATAGTTACAATAGGATGCAATGGGGAAACATAGGGATAGGGTGTAGGAGGCTGGACTGGCTTGTAGTGAGTACCAAGGGGTACTTGCACCTTGCACCAGGCCCAGTTATCCCTTATTAGTGTATAGGGTGTCTAGCAGCTTAGGCTGATAGATAATGGTAGCTTAGCAGAGCAGCTCAGGCTGAACTAGGAGACGTGTGAAGCTACTACAGTACCACTTAGTGTCATATGCACAATATCATAAGAAAACACAATACACAGTTATACTAAAAATAAAGGTACTTTATTTTTATGACAATATGCCAAAGTATCTTAGAGTGTACCCTCAGTGAGAGGATAGGAAATATACACAAGATATATATACACAATAGCAAAAATATGCAGTATAGTCTTAGAAAACAGTGCAAACAATGTATAGTTACAATAGGATGCAATGGGGAAACATAGGGATAGGGGCAACACAAACCATATACTCCAAAAGTGGAATGCGAACCACGAATGGACCCCAAACCTATGTGACCTTGTAGAGGGTCGCTGGGACTATTAGAAAATAGTGAGAGTTAGAAAAATAACCCTCCCCAAGACCCTGAAAAGTGAGTGCAAAGTGCACCAAAGTTCCCCTAAGGACAAAATAGTCGTGTTAGAGGGAAAATGCAAGGAAAACACAAATCAGCAATGCAACAACGATGGATTCCTGACTGAGGGTACCTGTGGAACAAGGGGACCAAGTCCAAAAGTCACAAGCAACTCGGAGATGGGCAGATGCCCAAGAAATGCCAGCGGTTGGTGCAAAGAAGCTCTTACTAGGCTGAAGAACTGTGAATACTGCAGGAACGACAAGGGCTAGAGACTTCTCCTTTAGTGGACGGATCCCCCACGCCTTGGAGAGTCGTGCAGAAGTGTTTTCCCGCCGGATGGACGCCAACAAGCCTTGCTACACGCAAATCGTGCGTTTGGCGTTTTTGGACGCTACTGGGGCCCAGGAGGGACCAGGAGGTCGCAAATTGGACCTGCAGAGAGAGGGCACGTCGAGCAAGACAAAGAGCCCTCACTGAAGCAGGTAGCACCCGGAGAAGTGCCAGAAACAGGCACTACGAGGATGCGTGAAACGGTGCTCGCCGAAGTTGCACAAAGGAGTCCCACGTCGCCGGAGACCAACTTAGAAAGTTGTGCAATGCAGGTTAGAGTGCCGTGGACCCAGGCTTGGCTGTGCACGAAGGATTTCCACCGGAAGTGCACAGGGGCCGGAGTAGCTTGCAAAGTCGCGGTTCCCAGCAATGCAGCCCAGCGAGGTGAGGCAAGGACTTACCTCCACCAAACTTGGGCTGAAGAGTCACTGGACTGTGGGGGTCACTTGGACGGTGTTGCTGGATTCGAGGGACCTCGCTCGTCGTGCTGAGAGGAGACCCAAGGGACCGGTAATGCAGCTTTTTGGTGCCTGCGGTTGCAGGGGGAAGATTCCGTCGACCCACGGGAGATTTCTTCGGAGCTTCTGGTGCAGAGAGGAGGCAGACTACCCCCACAGCATGCACAAGCAGGAAAACAGTCGAGAAGGCGGCAGGATCAGCGTTACAGAGTTGCAGTAGTCGTCTTTGCTACTATGTTGCAGGTTTGCAGGCTTCCAGCGCGGTCAGCGGTCGATTCCTTATCAGAAGGTGAAGAGGGAGATGCAGAGGAACTCGGCTGAGCTCATGCATTCGTTATCTAAAGTTTCCCCAGAGACAGAGACCCTAAATAGCCAGAAAAGAGGGTTTGGCTACCTAGGAGAGAGGAAAGGCTACTAACACCTGAAGGAGCCTATCAGCAGGAGTCTCTGACGTCACCTGGTGGCACTGGCCACTCAGAGCAGTCCAGTGTGCCAGCAGCACCTCTGTTTCCAAGATGGCAGAGGTCTGGAGCACACTGGAGGAGCTCTGGACACCTCCCAGGGGAGGTGCAGGTCAGGGGAGTGGTCACTCCCCTTTCCTTTGTCCAGTTTTGCGCCAGAGCAGGGGCTAAGGGGTCCCTGAACCGGTGTAGACTGGCTTATGCAGAATTGGGCACATCTGTGCCCAACAAAGCATTTCCAGAGGCTGGGGGAGGCTACTCCTCCCCTGCCTTCACACCATTTTCCAAAGGGAGAGGGTGTCACACCCTCTCTCAGAGGAAGTTCTTTGTTCTGCCATCCTGGGCCAGGCCTGGCTGGACCCCAGGAGGGCAGCTGCCTGTCTGAGGGGTTGGCAGCTGCAGCAGCTGCAGTGAAACCCCAGGAAGGGCAGTCTGGCAGTACCAGGGTCTGTGCTACAGACCACTGGGATCATGGAATTGTACCAACAATGCCAGGATGGCATAGAGGGGGCAATTCCATGATCATAGACATGTTACATGGCCATATTCGGAGTTACCATGGTGAAGCTACATATAGGTAGTGACCTATATGTAGTGCACGCGTGTAATGGTGTCCCCGCACTCACAAAGTTCAGTGAATTGGCTCTGAACAATGTGGGGGCACCTTGGCTAGTGCCAGGGTGCCCTCACACTAAGTAACTTTGCACCTAACCTTTACCAGGTAAAGTTTAGACATATAGGTGACTTATAAGTTACTTAAGTGCAGTGTAAAATGGCTGTGAAATAACGTGGACGTTATTTCACTCAGGCTGCAGTGGCAGGCCTGTGTAAGAATTGTCAGAGCTCCCTATGGGTGGCAAAAGAAATGCTGCAGCCCATAGGGATCTCCTGGAACCCCAATACCCTGGGTACCTCAGTACCATATACTAGGGAATTATAAGGGTGTTCCAGTAAGCCAATGTAAATTGGTAAAAATGGTCACTAGCCTGTCAGTGACAATTTGAAAGTAATGAGAGAGCATAACCACTGAGGTTCTGGTTAGCAGAGCCTCAGTGAGACAGTTAGGCACCACACAGGGAACATACACATGCACACCTATGAGCACTGGGGCCCTGTGTGACAGGGTCCCAGTGACACATACATATAGGCCACAAACCTATGAGCACTGGGGTCCTGACCAGCAGGATCCCAGTGACACATAACAACCATACTGAAAACATGGTGTTTTCACTATGAGCACTGAGGCCTGGCTATCAGGATCCCAGTGAGACAGTGAAAACAGTGACAAACACCCTGACATACACTCACAAACAGGCCAAAAGTGGGGGTAACAAGGCTAGAAAGAGGCTACCTTCTCACACAACCCCCCCCCCCAAACGAAGGACAATAAGGCTAACCTTGGCCAGTTGAGACTTTATTGTCTAAGTGGTGATAAGTAGAGAGTAGCTCTGCAATAGACTGGTTACTCCCTTTATCATCCACTATATGGTTACTTCCCTGTGGGGATGTAAACCACCCTGTTTGAAGTTTTTTAGCTAAGCAACAATGTGAAGATGTATTTTCAGAGTTTCTATCAGTAAGTTTTAGGTTAGAGCAGTGGGAATTGTCCACTGAACCTATTTGTAGTGATGGAAATGCCAGACAGGGATGCTGTCTCAGAAAAGCCATAGCTGGGCAAAAACTTTGTCCATCTGGCTGGAAGAGAGAACAGGGATGCTGTTTCTCTTGAGTTGGAGCAGGGCAGGGATGCTGTCCTATGAGCTCCACACTAGGGCAGGGATGCTGTCCTAAGTGTTGTGAGGTAGTGCAGGGTTTCTGCACTAAAGTTTCTCTGGGAGGGTTGGAGGGATGCTCCATGTTAACTAAAATGGTGCTGTTTTTCTCACCAATGTTAGTTATCCCACAGAGAGGTACTTCCACCTCAGGGAGTCCAGCTTTGCCAGCTGATGATTCCCTTGGAACAGGTGCCACCCCAGGAGAGGTTTCTCCCACCACAGGAATAGTATCCTGAATGGTAGGGTGGTTAGGGGATACTGTGATACCCTTTTTACCTGTTGATGGAGAGGGATCCTGAGTTTTCAGGCCTTCTCTCCTTTGCTTTTTCATTTCACTTGAAATGAGAGGGAACAATTCCTCAGGGATGCCCAGCAAGGCTGCATGGGCATAAAACTCTACATCAGCCCAACCTGAGGCCTCTAGGTCATTACCTAAGAGACAGTCTACAGGTAAGCTAGGTGATACCACCACCTGCTTAGGGCCAGTAACTCCACCCCAACTAAACTGAATTATAGCTAAGGGAAGAAACTTAGTGGAGTTATGGACATCAATAATCTTATACTGTTGTCCAATGATGTGTTGTTCAGGAGGCACTAGGTTTTCAGTCACCAAAGTGAAACTGGCACCTGTGTCCCTGTAGGCCAAGGCCTCAACACCATTTATTGAAACTGTCTGCCTGTACTTATCCATTGTAAGGGGACAAGCAGCCAGTGTGGCAAGGCCAATGCCACTAGGTGTGACAGAAACTGTCTTGGGACTGATTACATCAGTTTCCACTATGGACCCATAAGTGAACCCAACTACACCCTTTGCTTGACTGTTGCCAGCAGTCCCACCACTAGTACCACTACTGCTAGGGGCACTAGAGCTTGATGTATTAGTGGTGGTAGGCTCAGGGGGTTTACCTGGACAGGACTTATCCCCTGGCCTATGGCCTCTGTTTTTACACACAAAGCACCAAGGCTTTTTAATGTGTGCAGGTTGGGAAGAAGAGGAAGAATTTGTTTTATCCCCACCCTCTGAAGAGTGTTTAAGATTTGAAGTGGGATCTTTGGTTTTACCCTTATCCCCATGCTTATCTTGAGATTTTTCACCATCTTTCTTCTTATTGCCATCTTTGTCACCCCCTGTATGAACTTTTCTGTTCACCCTTGTTCTGACCCATTTGTCTGCCTTCTTTCCCAATTCTTGGGGAGAGGTCAGATCAGAGTCTACCAGGTACTGGTGCAACAAATCAGACACACAATTATTAAGTATATGCTCTCTCAGGATTGTGTTATACAGGCTTTCATAATCAGTAACTTTACTGCCATGTAACCACCCCTCCAAGGCCTTCACTGAATGGTCAATGAAATCAACCCAGTCTTGTGAAGACTCCTTTTTGGTATCTCTGAACTTTATCCTGTACTGTTCAGTGGTTAAGCCATAACCATCCAGGAGTGCATTCTTAAGAACTTGGAAATTGTTAGCATCATTTTCTTTTACAGTAAGGAGCCTATCCCTACCTTTTCCAGTAAATGATAGCCATAGGATAGCAGCCCACTGCTTTTGAGGGACATCCTGTACAGCACAGGCCCTCTCAAGTGCAGCAAACCACTTGTTAATGTCATCCCCCTCCTTGTAAGGGGGAACTATCTTATGCAGATTCCTGGAATCATGCTCTTTTGCAGGATGACTATGGGGAATACTGCTGCTGCCACCATGGGTTTCTAAACCCAACTTCTGTCTTTCCCTCTCTACTTCTAAAGACTGTCTATCCAAATCCAGCTGTTGCTTCTTGAGCTTCAGTCTGGTTTGCTCCACTCTCAATCTATTGAGCTCCCTTTCTAACAATCTGTCATCAGGGTGGGTGGGAGGGACATTTCTAGATACAGAGGTATGATGGGAATGAACAGAAGGAGACCTGTCCCTTACCAAGGGCACCCTAACAGCTTGGCTACCAGCATAATGTGAGAGCACATCATCAGTATGATGTGATTCAACCTCTGTACCAACTATGCTAGACTGTCTAGTAATGGGCAGGCTGAGAAGTTTCTTTCCTGAACCTTTTCCTGGGGGAGTCCCTGGATCAGATTGAGAACCATTAGCTACTTTTTCTACAGATTGGGCACTTATGGCCTTATCCTGTACTCTAAGCATATTAATTAACAGTTCTAAGGAAGGATTCTTCCCTACACTCAAACCTCTCTCTATGCAGAGACTCCTTGCTCCTTTCCAGCTAAGGTGATCATATGCAAGTTTGGACAGTTCAACTTTTTGGCCTGTGCCAGACATTTTTTAGAGAGAGTTAAAGTGATAGACAAAGAGAAAAAAGTTTTCAGAACTTTTTGGAAAGACAGAAAAAACTTTTTAAACTTTTAAGAACTTTTTGAAAGTTTAGAAGTACTTTTCAGCACTTAGAAAAGAGTGAAAAGAGGAAATGCAAAACTTTTTGGCTATGTGTATATACACTGACCTTGTTTTGTATATTTTTCTCTTATGAAAAGTACAATGACAAGAGTGGTAAGTAGTCTCAAAGCACTTATCCCACCGCTGCACAACCAATGTAGGAGGCTGGACTGGCTTGTAGTGAGTACCAAGGGGTACTTGCACCTTGCACCAGGCCCAGTTATCCCTTATTAGTGTATAGGGTGTCTAGCAGCTTAGGCTGATAGATAATGGTAGCTTAGCAGAGCAGCTCAGGCTGAACTAGGAGACGTGTGAAGCTACTACAGTACCACTTAGTGTCATATGCACAATATCATAAGAAAACACAATACACAGTTATACTAAAAATAAAGGTACTTTATTTTTATGACAATATGCCAAAGTATCTTAGAGTGTACCCTCAGTGAGAGGATAGGAAATATACACAAGATATATATACACAATAGCAAAAATATGCAGTATAGTCTTAGAAAACAGTGCAAACAATGTATAGTTACAATAGGATGCAATGGGGAAACATAGGGATAGGGGCAACACAAACCATATACTCCAAAAGTGGAATGCGAACCACGAATGGACCCCAAACCTATGTGACCTTGTAGAGGGTCGCTGGGACTATTAGAAAATAGTGAGAGTTAGAAAAATAACCCTCCCCAAGACCCTGAAAAGTGAGTGCAAAGTGCACCAAAGTTCCCCTAAGGACAAAATAGTCGTGTTAGAGGGAAAATGCAAGGAAAACACAAATCCGCAATGCAACAACGATGGATTCCTGACTGAGGGTACCTGTGGAACAAGGGGACCAAGTCCAAAAGTCACAAGCAACTCGGAGATGGGCAGATGCCCAAGAAATGCCAGCGGTTGGTGCAAAGAAGCTCTTACTAGGCTGAAGAACTGTGAATACTGCAGGAACGACAAGGGCTAGAGACTTCTCCTTTAGTGGACGGATCCCCCACGCCTTGGAGAGTCGTGCAGAAGTGTTTTCCCGCCGGATGGACGCCAACAAGCCTTGCTACACGCAAATCGTGCGTTTGGCGTTTTTGGACGCTACTGGGGCCCAGGAGGGACCAGGAGGTCGCAAATTGGACCTGCAGAGAGAGGGGACGTCGAGCAAGACAAAGAGCCCTCACTGAAGCAGGTAGCACCCGGAGAAGTGCCAGAAACAGGCACTACGAGGATGCGTGAAACGGTGCTCGCCGAAGTTGCACAAAGGAGTCCCACGTCGCCGGAGACCAACTTAGAAAGTCGTGCAATGCAGGTTAGAGTGCCGTGGACCCAGGCTTGGCTGTGCACGAAGGATTTCCACCGGAAGTGCACAGGGGCCGGAGTAGCTTGCAAAGTCGCGGTTCCCAGCAATGCAGCCCAGCGAGGTGAGGCAAGGACTTACCTCCACCAAACTTGGGCTGAAGAGTCACTGGACTGTGGGGGTCACTTGGACGGTGTTGCTGGATTCGAGGGACCTCGCTCGTCGTGCTGAGAGGAGACCCAAGGGACCGGTAATGCAGCTTTTTGGTGCCTGCGGTTGCAGGGGGAAGATTCCGTCGACCCACGGGAGATTTCTTCGGAGCTTCTGGTGCAGAGAGGAGGCAGACTACCCCCACAGCATGCACAAGCAGGAAAACAGTCGAGAAGGCGGCAGGATCAGCGTTACAGAGTTGCAGTAGTCGTCTTTGCTACTATGTTGCAGGTTTGCAGGCTTCCAGCGCGGTCAGCGGTCGATTCCTTATCAGAAGGTGAAGAGGGAGATGCAGAGGAACTCGGCTGAGCTCATGCATTCGTTATCTAAAGTTTCCCCAGAGACAGAGACCCTAAATAGCCAGAAAAGAGGGTTTGGCTACCTAGGAGAGAGGAAAGGCTACTAACACCTGAAGGAGCCTATCAGCAGGAGTCTCTGACGTCACCTGGTGGCACTGGCCACTCAGAGCAGTCCAGTGTGCCAGCAGCACCTCTGTTTCCAAGATGGCAGAGGTCTGGAGCACACTGGAGGAGCTCTGGACACCTCCCAGGGGAGGTGCAGGTCAGGGGAGTGGTCACTCCCCTTTCCTTTGTCCAGTTTTGCGCCAGAGCAGGGGCTAAGGGGTCCCTGAACCGGTGTAGACTGGCTTATGCAGAATTGGGCACATCTGTGCCCAACAAAGCATTTCCAGAGGCTGGGGGAGGCTACTCCTCCCCTGCCTTCACACCATTTTCCAAAGGGAGAGGGTGTCACACCCTCTCTCAGAGGAAGTTCTTTGTTCTGCCATCCTGGGCCAGGCCTGGCTGGACCCCAGGAGGGCAGCTGCCTGTCTGAGGGGTTGGCAGCAGCAGCAGCTGCAGTGAAACCCCAGGAAGGGCAGTCTGGCAGTACCAGGGTCTGTGCTACAGACCACTGGGATCATGGAATTGTACCAACAATGCCAGGATGGCATAGAGGGGGCAATTCCATGATCATAGACATGTTACATGGCCATATTCGGAGTTACCATGGTGAAGCTACATATAGGTAGTGACCTATATGTAGTGCAGGCGTGTAATGGTGTCCCCGCACTCACAAAGTTCAGTGAATTGGCTCTGAACAATGTGGGGGCACCTTGGCTAGTGCCAGGGTGCCCTCACACTAAGTAACTTTGCACCTAACCTTTACCAGGTAAAGGTTAGACATATAGGTGACTTATAAGTTACTTAAGTGCAGTGTAAAATGGCTGTGAAATAACGTGGACGTTATTTCACTCAGGCTGCAGTGGCAGGCCTGTGTAAGAATTGTCAGAGCTCCCTATGGGTGGCAAAAGAAATGCTGCAGCCCATAGGGATCTCCTGGAACCCCAATACCCTGGGTACCTCAGTACCATATACTAGGGAATTATAAGGGTGTTCCAGTAAGCCAATGTAAATTGGTAAAAATGGTCACTAGCCTGTCAGTGACAATTTGAAAGTAATGAGAGAGCATAACCACTGAGGTTCTGGTTAGCAGAGCCTCAGTGAGACAGTTAGGCACCACACAGGGAACATACACATGCACACCTATGAGCACTGGGGCCCTGTGTGACAGGGTCCCAGTGACACATACATATAGGCCACAAACCTATGAGCACTGGGGTCCTGACCAGCAGGATCCCAGTGACACATAACAACCATACTGAAAACATGGTGTTTTCACTATGAGCACTGAGGCCTGGCTATCAGGATCCCAGTGAGACAGTGAAAACAGTGACAAACACCCTGACATACACTCACAAACAGGCCAAAAGTGGGGGTAACAAGGCTAGAAAGAGGCTACCTTCTCACATAGGGGCAACACAAACCATATACTCCAAAAGTGGAATGCGAACCACGAATGGACCCCAAACCTATGTGACCTTGTAGAGGGTCGCTGGGACTATTAGAAAATAGTGAGAGTTAGCAAAATAACCCTCCCCAAGACCCTGAAAAGTGAGTGCAAAGTGCACTAAAGTTCCCCTAAGGACAAAGTAGTCGTGTTAGAGGAATAATGCAGGAAAGACACAAACCAGCAATGCAACAACCGTGGATTTCCAATCTAGGGTACCTGTGGAACAAGGGGACCAAGTCCAAAAGTCACAAGCAAGTCGGAGATGGGCAGATGCCCAGGAAATGCCAGCTGCGGATGCAAAGAAGCTTCCACTGGACAGAAGAAGCTGAGGTTTCTGCAGGAACGAAAAGGGCTAGAGACTTCCCCTTTGGTGGACGGATCCCTCTCGCCTTGGAGAGTCGTGCAGAAGTGTTTTCCCGCTGAAAGGACGCCAACAAGCCTTGCTAGTCGCAAATCGTGCGTTTGGCGTTTTTGGACGCTGCTGTGGCCCAGGAGGGACCAGGAGGTCGCAAATTGGACCTGAAGAGAGAGGGACGTCGAGCAAGACAAAGAGCCCTCACTGAAGCAGGTAGCACCCGGAGAAGTGCCAGAAACAGGCACTACGAGGATGCATGAAACGGTTCTCGCCGAAGTTGCACAAAGGAGTCCCACGTCGCCGGAGACCAACTTAGAAAGTCGTGCAATGCAGGTTAGAGTGCCGTGGACCCAGGCTTGGCTGTGCACAAAGGATTTCCGCCGGAAGTGCACAGGGGCCGGAGTAGCTGCAAAGTCGCGGTTCCCAGCAATGCAGCCCAGCGAGGTGAGGCAAGGACTTACCTCCACCAAACTTGGGCTGAAGAGTCACTGGACTGTGGGGGTCACTTGGACAGAGTTGCTGGATTCGAGGGACCTCGCACGTCGTGCTGAGAGGAGACCCAAGGGACCGGTAATGCAGCTTTTTGGTGCCTGCGGTTGCAGGGGGAAGATTCCGTCGACCCACGGGAGATTTCTTCGGAGCTTCTGGTGCAGAGAGGAGGCAGACTACTCCCACAGCATGCACAAGCAGGAAAACAGTCGAGAAGGCGGCAGGATCAGCGTTACAGAGTTGCAGTAGTCGTCTTTGCTACTATGTTGCAGGTTTGCAGGCTTCCAGCGCGGTCAGCAGTCGTTTCCTTATTAGAAGGTGAAGAGAGAGATGCAGAGGAACTCGAATGAGCTCTTGCATTCGTTATCTAAAGTTTCCCCAGAGACAGAGACCCTAAATAGCCAGAAAAGAGGGTTTGGCTACCTAGGAGAGAGGATAGGCTACTAACACCTGAAGGAGCCTATCAGCAGGAGTCTCTGACGTCACCTGGTGGCACTGGCCACTCAGAGCAGTCCAGTGTGCCAGCAGCACCTCTGTTTCCAAGATGGCAGAGGTCTGGAGCACACTGGAGGAGCTCTGGACACCTCCCAGGGGAGGTGCAGGTCAGGGGAGTGGTCACTCCCCTTTCCTTTGTCCAGTTTCGCGCCAGAGCAGGGGCTAAGGGGTCCCTGAACCGGTGTAGACTGGCTTATGCAGAATTGGGCACATCTGTGCCCAAGAAAGCATTTCCAGGGGCTGGGGGAGGCTACTCCTCCCCTGCCTTCACACCATTTTCCAAAGGGAGAGGGTGTCACACCCTCTCTCAGAGGAAGTTCTTTGTTCTGCCATCCTGGGCCAGGCCTGGCTGGACCCCAGGAGGGCAGATGCCTGTCTGAGGGGTTGGCAGCAGCTGCAGTGAAACCCCAGGAAGGGCAGTTTGGCAGTACCAGGGTCTGTGCTACAGACCACTGGGATCATGGGATTGTGCCAACTATGCCAGGATGGCATAGAGGGGGCAATTCCATGATCATAGACATGTTACATGGCCATATTCGGAGTTACCATTGTGAAGCTACATATAGGTAGTGACCTATATGTAGTGCACGCGTGTAATGGTGTCCCCGCACTCACAAAGTTCAGGGAATTGGCTCTGAACAATGTGGGGGCACCTTGGCTAGTGCCAGGGTGCCCTCACACTAAGTAACTTTGCACCTAACCTTTACCAGGTAAAGGTTAGACATATAGGTGACTTATAAGTTACTTAAGTGCAGTGTAAAATGGCTGTGAAATAACGTGGACGTTATTTCACTCAGGCTGCAGTGGCAGGCCTGTGTAAGAATTGTCAGAGCTCCCTATGGGTGGCAAAAGAAATGCTGCAGCCCATAGGGATCTCCTGGAACCCCAATACCCTGGGTACCTCAGTACCATATACTAGGGAATTATAAGGGTGTTCCAGTAAGCCAATGTAAATTGGTAAAAATGGTCACTAGCCTGTTAGTGACAATTTGGAAAGAAATGAGAGAGCATAACCACTGAGGTTCTGATTAGCAGAGCCTCAGTGAGACAGTTAGTCACTACACAGGTAACACATTCAGGCACACTTATGGGCACTGGGGCCCTGGGTTACCAGGGTCCCAGTGACACATACAACTAAAACAACATATATACAGTGAAAAATGGGGGTAACATGCCAGGCAAGATGGTACTTTCCTACACATTGGTGTGTATGTTGTAATATGCTAGGGTGGGGGTGTTTGGTGTGTGTCCCCCTAACTTTTGCCTCCCCCCTCCCCTGTGTCGTAGGTGCAGTACTCACCGGTGTCTTCGGCACCTACTTAGCTGTTGGTCGTAGAGGAGCAGAAAGACAAGGGCAGGGAGTATTTGTAATTCCGGCTCCATGGTGTCCTCCTTCCTCGTGGGATGTGTTCAGGTGAGTGTTTTCCCATAGCAAAAGCTGTTTCCGCCGTGTTTTTATCCACGGTGAATCCGCCCCGGAAAAGGTGGCGGGTTGTAATACTATGGGCGGTACGTTGTCTCCCGCCTGTCTGTTGGCGGTGACCGCCGCGCTGCTTGTCTGTACCGCCGTGGCGGGCGGTGTGTTAAAGTGGCTGTCTTTGTTGGCGGTTTCCGCCAGGGTCATAATTCCCTTTTATGTCCGCCGGCCTGTTTGCGGTATTTCCGCAGCTTTAACACTGTCCGCCAGGGTTGTAATGATCACCATTGTCACTAAAATAAAGTACCTTTATTTTTAGTAACTCTGAGTATTGTGTTTTCTTATGATATAGTGCTAAGTGATATAAGTGGTATAGTAGGAGCTTTGCATGTCTCCTAGTTCAGCCTAAGCTGCTCTGCTATAGCTACCTCTATCAGCCTAAACTGCTAGAACACATCTAATCTACTAATAAGGGATAACTGGACCCCTGGCACAAGGTGTAAGTACCATAAGGTACCCATTATAAGCCAGGCCAGCCTCCTGCAATCTGTACATATGCAGTTGCAGCTTTCCACTCGGACCAGGGCCCTGCTTTCGCCTCCAGGGCATTCAGGGACGCCATGGCTTTGTTGGGGTCCAGCTCCAGTACTCCTCTCTATTTCATCCCGAGGGAAATAGCATAGTGGACCTCCTAAAACGTGATTTAAAGCAGTCCTTAACAGCCAGAGTCTTAGGTACGGATCATAGTTTGCTTAATCACCTGTATGGAGTCCAGATAGCACTTAACAATCTGCCTAGAAGGTCCCAGGGGGTCGTACTTCCTATGAGGGCCTGTTTGGAACTCAAATGTATGTTCCAGATCTTGATGGTCATGGCATGGAGGCGGCAGAAACACCCTTTGACATAAATGAACCTGTCACTGTCTTACAGAAATTATAACAGTTTGTGGCGACAACGCTTCTGCCAGTGCTGCCTCCATAGGAATTAAGGATGTACCTGTAATGCCTACAGGCTGGATTCCTAAAGTTTGGGATTTAGTGCTAAGGGTGCTGTGAAAAATGAGTTTGGTTCTTCTTATGGTGCACCAGTCCCAGTTTTGTGACTACACGGTACCAGAACTGTCATTCTATCACCGTTGGCAGGGGCCAAAGAAAACCGCTTTGTATCTATCGACAATGTCAAGTTACACCATGTGGCCGATCCTGCACAGCCGACTAAAAGGAACAGCCAGGAGTTCCTGAATCCCTCTCACTACTGGTCAAGAGGTTTCCCTACAAGTTGTAAGCAACAACACTGAAACCCCTCCGAGCTTGGGGAGGGTGGAAAGTGATCTTGCATTGGTTCCACTAACATCAAGCAATACAGAAGTAACTGAGCGATTTGACACAACTTTAACATAGACAAGTGGCGTCATTTATTCTGTGCCATCACAACACCCACCCCACCTATAAACACGGCTCCAGTTTTTGCACAAACTGCTTCTGGTCACTTCGCCGATATGAACGACAATGTTTCGGACTCATTTGCCTCTTCGACACCTGAACTGTCAAAAACACGTAAGCTGATAAGTTGGCTTAAAACAGCTTACTTTATTCTTCCATGGAACTATCTGTTGCTTTCCCTGACTATATTGGCTTTCCTACTTTGGATTGGTTTTGTCATAACATTCTTTTTTATTAATAGATGAGGTCTTACAATCACACTTTTCTTCTCACAAGGTCCATAGAGTTGTCTTTCATGAATGTTTCTGCCATACCAATTCCTGATGGGATTGTTTGGGATAAAGTAACATTTGATATATATGGCCCCACTGAGGTCATTCAAATACCATATGTGTTTAAACTTTCAATGAATTATGTAATAACACCCAGCGTTGTTTCTGATGATTGGAATGTGAAAACAGTTGATTCGATGATGTCTGAATTGCAGTATTATACTGTATTTGAAAAGGAAGATGTATACCAATCTATAGAGAATTATGGTGATATGTTTAGCTATAGCAATTATGGGCACCATTTCATCCACAGAGCAAGTACCACAAAAACTGTTTTAATTACACACAATGGGAACATTGTCTGACTTCACCACAAGGGAGTTCTAAAACCTATTCTGAAAAGTTTACATATTTTTCTGGGCACAATGTTAAAAATGCTGAGTCATATTATTTTAAATTGTCACCTACAGAAAGCGTACGCATACATATTATTGACAAAACCAGACCAATTCTGTATGACTGCCCACAGCTCAGGAAGCTAGTTATGGGGGTAGCCTAGAGGAACCATGGTTGATCGATCTTGATAGACCCACTGCTAATGAGTTAATTTCAGAGAACACCAGTTCCCAGACACTTAGTGCTGTGCCTGATATCAATAATGACATGGAATTTAGCTGGCCTTGAGAGGAAATTAGACGATACTGACTGGTGTTCATATATAAACACTCAAGACATATGCCTCTTTCAAGAAACATAGGCTGAGGAGACGATCAATATAGATGGGTTTTTATCTTTTAATGTAGCTGCTCAACCATCTGAAAAGGCGACAGGTCGTGCAAAAGGGGGGCTCCTGATGCTATTAAACAAAAACTTGCAATGTGAATATAAGATTTTGAAATTTGACTGTGCTGATTTGATGGGGTTACAAATCTCGTTCCAACAGAGTTTTAATGTAATTTTGATTAATGTCTATGCCCGATCTGTACCTCGTGGAGTAGAATCCCAGATTTTAATGTAGTTACTTGACTTTTTAGATACTCTACAACCAACATCTTATTTGATAATAGCTGGGGACGTAAATTGCACCTTTGAACCCTCTGTGCTACTCAGTGGTTTAACTGAGGAAGAAGATCAAATATGGGGGATTGCACAGCTGAATTGCAATCGATTTTGTCCTCGTTCTCGTGCAGCGGTCCAGCTGGCTTCCCTTTGTTTGAAGCATGGCCTTAGGGCCTGCAATGGTCGTATGCCCTCTGACTTGGACTGTGCATTTACATTTAAACGAGGTCCAACTACAAGTGTAATCGACTACTTTTTAGTTTGTGTAAGACTGTGGCCCCTGCTGAGAGATATGAAGGTGGATGTTAGATGTGAAAGTGATCATTATCTTTTGTTACTTTCCTATTTTGGGCATGTTTTTGGCAGAACCCTGAATAACCAATTTACTGTGGTTCCCACCCCCACTTTGAATAATCTATCCATGAAGGTTAGGTGGCCGAAGGTGGTCTCGAACCCCCTCCTGTTACGCAAGATCTACCTATCTTTTATAGACAACTTGGCTTCGTACCAAGATCACGATATCAAGGATATTCCATTTTTACGTATCCACGAAAATATGGTTGTTAAATTGCAAAGTATCTTTTATAGGAAGGTCGGGGCCAGACAGTTAGGAGGGTCCTTGCCAAACAATTCATGGTTTGAGGAATCTTGCCATAAGGCTAAGATAGGGTTAAAAAACGCTATTGTGAAAGGGATCCCCGGGTAAATACAACAAGCCAGACGTACAAGGAGTCTACTACACAAGCAAAAAAATCTTGGGAGGAAACAATTTGGCAGGAGCTGTTGGATGCTACAGAATCCAGCAATAACAAGCTGTTCTGGGAGTTGTTGTACAAGCGAGAAAAAGAGGGCAGGACTAGCCTAAGGAACCACATACAACCGGAAAGATAGGTGGAACACTTCTCATGTCTTTATAATAAAATTGACATCCCTGTGACCCCCATCAGCCAGGACGTGGGGCAAGACCCTCCCGATTTCCCAGATGCGGTTTCTGCCCTTGTTTCTATAGGAGGGGGCCCACAAGGTCCCAAGGACCACATCTGTTTCTCCATTGAAGAAACTGCAGAGGCAATCCATTTCTTTAAAATCCGGACAAGCATCAGGTCCAGACAAGACACCAGGGGAACTTTATAGATCCGAGCCAGCAATTTGGACCTGGTACATTAATGCACTTTCCAATATAATTTCCGATGGGGGGCAGATCCCCATGACATGGAAGGGTGCTGAAATTATTCCCATCTACAAAAAGGGTAATGCAAACCTCCCAGCAAATTACAGGCCGATTAGCCTCATAGATAATCTGCAAAACAAATATGCAAAGCAACTCCTAGGCAGATTAACTAGCTGGGCCACGGAACAGCAAATCCTTTCACCCCTCCAGGCAGGGTTTGAGCTAGAATCAGCACAATGGACCAGGTCTTTAGGCTGGCTGTGCTGTATTGGAAGTATACAGCTCTTGCAAAACAACCTTTATATGTTGCTTTTGTTGATTTGAGATCAGCCTTTGACCTGGTCCCAAGAGAGAAGCTATGGGAGGTGTTATATAGAATAGGGACTCCAGCTAACATAATTCAACTCTTGAAGCGACTGCACGAAGATACATATGCACAAGTGAGATGGGGCAACCAAGGCGAACTAACAGATAAAGGGGGTGATTCTAACCCTGGCGGTCGGTGATAAAGCGGCGGCCAACCCGCCAACAGGCCGGCGGTCCAAAAAATGGAATTCTGACCCTGGCGGGAACCGGCAACACAGGCCGCCACATTAACACTCCGATCGCCACAGCGGGACCGACAAACAGCGCGGCGGTCACCGCCAACAGACAGGCGGCAGACAATGTACCGCCCCCACTATTATGACCGGCCAATCCGCCACCTTTTCCGGGGCGGGAGCACCGCCGATAAAAACACGGCGGAAACAGACTACGAAGGGGAAAACGCGCACCTCTACGCACTCCACGAGGAAGGAGGACTGCATGGAACCCGAATTAAACATCCTACCTTCTCTCGTCTACCTGCTCATCTACCACGAGTACGAACGCTGGCGCAGACGACAACGGTGAGTACTGCACCTACGACACAGGGGAGGAGGAAAGGTTACGTGCACACACATACGCGATACACCCACCCCCCCCAAACCATGTACACACCAATGCAGAGCAACAAGTCACAGTGAAACCACCCAAACCCCCGTAAAAAAAGCAAGGACATAATTAAATTGTGACTCGAAATTTATGGGAAATAAAAAACACTGATAAGTCACGGTCAAATAGCAACAACAATTCAAAAATACCAATTCAATATCCAGTGCATACGATAAACCGAGGCAATAAGTCCTGCACATCTAACGATATTCCAAGTGTCCGTGGGCCAAAGTGTCTCAACACAAGGGCAAAGCCCACACAGGAGACCTGAGTCCTTTGGAGAGAACACTGCAGGGGCATCTGCTGAAAAAACTACAGGCACCTCAGGGGGAAGGGAAGGGGGGGGGCACCACAGCCACATGAGTCCACGACGCCAGATCCACGAAGGGGCCACCATGCGCACTGTGCCATCCTGGGGAGTGCAAAGCCACAGTCTCTCAAGTCTCTACAGTGGGTGGCTTGCCCACTCGGCCATCCTGGGGAGTGCAAAGCCACAGTCTCTCAAGTCTCTACAGTGGGTGGCTTGCCCACTCGGCCATCCTGGGGAGTGCAAAGCCACAGTCCATCAGGTGGATAACAGTCTCCACCGGTCAAGGAGGAGGCATGGTGGGCACAGTGAACCGTGAACAGTAGCTCGAGACAGATCCGGCACTGTCATTGTGCCAGTGGTGCTTGAGACGGCGGGGCCCAGCGGAGCGGTGCTTGAGATGAAGGGCCCAGCGGAGCGGTGCTTGACAGGAAGGGCCCAGCGGAGCGGTGCTTGAGACGGCGGGGCCCAGCGGAGCGGTGCTTGAGACGGCGGGGCCCAGCGGAGCGGTGCTTGACAGGAAGGGCCCAGCGGAGCGGTGCTTGAGACGGCGGGGCCCAGCGGAGCAGTGCTTGACAGGAAGGGCCCAGCGGAGCAGTGCTTGAGACGGCGGGGCCCAGCGGAGCGGTGCTTGAGACGGCGGGGCCCAGCGGAGCGGTGCTTGACAGGAAGGGCCCAGCGGAGCGGTGCTTGAGACGGTGGGGCCCAGCGGAGCGGTGCTTGACAGGAAGGGCCCAGCGGAGCGGTGCTTGAGACGGCGGGGCCCAGCGGAGCGGTGCTTGACAGGAAGGGCCCAGCGGAGCGGTGCTTGAGACGGCCGGGCCCAGCGGAGCGGTGCTTGACAGGAAGGGCCCAGCAGAGCGGTGCTTGAGACGGCAGGGCCCAGCGGAGCTGTGCTTGACAGGAAGGGCCCAGCGGAGCGGTGCTTGAGACGGCGAGGCCCAGCGGAGCGGTGCTTGAGACGGCAGGGCCCAGCGGAGCGGTGCTTGACAGGAAGGGCCCAGCGGAGCGGTGCTTGAGACGGCGGGGCCCAGCGGAGCGGTGTTTGAGACGGCGGGGCCCTGTTCAGCGGTGCTCTTCTCCATGGCGGGGCCCTGTTCAGCGGTGCTCTTCTCCACGGCGGGGCCCTGTTCAGCGGTGCTCTTCTGCACGGCGGGGCCCTGTTCAGCGGTGATCTTCCCCACGGCGGGGCCCTGTTCAGCGGTGCTCTTCTGCACGGCGGGGCCCTGTTCAGCGGTGCTCTCCTCCACGGCGGGGCCCTGTTCAGCGGTGCTCTTCTGCACGGCGGGGCCCTGTTCAGCGGTGCTCTTCTGCACGACGGGGCCCTGTTCAGCGGTGCTCTTCTCCATGGCGGGGCCCTGTTCAGCGGTGCTCTTCTGCACGGCGGGGCCCTGTTCAGCGGTGCTCTTCTGCACGGCGGGGCCCTGTTCAGCGGTGCTCTTCTGCACGGCGGGGCCCTGTTCAGCGGTGCTCTCCTCCACGGCGGGGCCCTGTTCAGTGGTGCTCTCCTGCACGGCGGGGCCCTGTTCAGCGGTGCTCTTCTGCACGGCAGGGCCCTGTTCAGCGGTGCTCTCCTCCACGGCGGGGCCCTGTTCAGCGGTGCTCTCCTCCACGGCGGGGCCCTGTTCAGCGGTGCTCTCCTGCACGGCGGGGCCCTGTTCAGCGGTGCTCTTCTGCACGGCGGGGCCCTGTTCAGCGGTGCTCTCCTCCACGGCGGGGCCCTGTTCAGCGGTGCTCGTCCAGTAGGTCAAGGGAGCCAGACCTGGCCTGGACTCCCTGCTCAGTCGCCCTCCGACCGTGCTGTTGCTGGACCCTTCGGTGACGGAGTCCTGGGCCCTTTGGTGTTCTTCCTAACACCCGGGATGGGGCTTGTGGGCCCCTCCTGCTCCGCGCTCCTGCTGGCTGACTTTTCCGCCCTGCTGCCCTTTCGCTCCTTAGATGGGGCTCTCGGGCCCTTGCCTCCCCTAGATGTTGTGGCTGGTGAAGTGGGTGAACTTTGCTCCTTGGGGGCAGCCGTGTCAGTCCTCTCACGGCGGCCCTTTAGCTTCCTGGTCTTCTTGCCTGGTGGGGGGCTGGCTGTCCCCTTGCTGCTGATTGAAGTGTCACTGCTGGCAAAGGGTGGGCTCCAGAACCCATGCACCACAGTGACACTCGAAGCTGGGCTGGTGGTGGCTGAGGTGCTCTTGGGACTCTTTGCAGATGGAGGGGGTGGGTCAGTGGAGGGAAAGAGGTCAAGATTAGCAAGGAAAACTTTCTTAGGACCAAGGTAAAAGGTAGGAGAAGTGGTGATGGAAGTGGAGGAAGAGGATGTGGTTGTAGGAGAGTCAGGTGTGCTGTCTTTGGGTGCAGGTGCTTGTGCTGGAGGCTGTTGTGAGGTGGATGGCTGTTGGGTGGGTGTCTGCCTGCGTTTGTGTGTCTTGGAAGAGGGGGTGACAGACACAGTGGGAGAGGACACAGGGGACGTGTAAATGGTAGTGGGGGTGGTGACTGCACGTGTGCGGACTGGACTGGAGGGTGTGCTGGTGATGGAAGCACTGGCTGATGGTGGTGTGCATGCAGGTGTGAGTGTAGACGTCACAGGGAGGGAGGAGGGAGACGAGGAGGAGGGGGACACAGAGGTGGTAGTGACTGTTGGAATGTCTGCATCTGGGTGTTGCTTGCGTGAATGCTTGTGGGTTCTGTGGTGCTTGTGCCTGGATGAGCTGCCCTTGGGTGTTGAGGTGTGTGCAGGCTGGTCTGATGGTGTGGATGGGATAGGCTGAGGAACAGGAGACAGAGACAGGCTGGAGGCAGTCAGAAGAGGGAGGCTGGAAACAGGGACAATGGCTGCCGTCAGTGCTGAGGCCAGAGCATTGAACGATCGCTGATGGGCAGCCTGACCCGAATGAATGCCCTCCAGGTAGGCATTGCTCCGATGCACCTCCCTTTCTACCCCCTGGATGGCATTCAAAAGGGTAGTCTGCCCAACAGTGATGGTCCTGAGGAGGTCAATGACCTCCTCACTGAGGGCAGCAGGGGTAACAGGGGCAGGGGCTGAGGTGCCTGGGGCGAAGGAGACGCCCGCCTTCCTGGGCGAGCGGGCACGGAGCGTAGGCTGAGGGGCTGCTGGGAGGGCGGGGCTGGTGCGCTGGGTGGCGGCTGTACCTGTAGAGGCGGGGGGCCCGGATGTTGCCGCCACCGCTAGGGAGCTCCCATCCGAGGACGTGTCGCTGTCGCTGGTGTCACCACCGGTCCCCGTTGTGGTGCTCCCCTCGCCCTCCGGATCACTGGTGCCCTCGGTGTCTGTTCCTGGTCCCACCGGGGCCTTGTGACTTGCAGCTCCCTCGTGCTCCGATGCCAATTCTCCTCCGCCTGATGATGCTAATGCACAGATGCACAAGAAGACGAAGAAGAAGGGTGGGGGGAGAAAAACGAAGACCAGGTTCAGTGCATGCAATGTCAACACCGTTGGCGGAGAGGACAGACACAGGAGCCTCATGCACTAAGCCGCGCATTCGGGGTACACTACTCAGTACTTCGGACTAGGACAACAGGTCTAGAGACGACAAAGGCGCACATGTGTGATGCTGGACCATCGATAGCTGTACTTGTCACCCTACAGAGGTGGGGGCCGGGAGCACAGGGCCATGCCTAAAGGAGAGGACTACACTACAGAAAGCGCCCTGGCCTAATGTCACCCCCAACCCTCCTCCCCCACCCAGACGCCTCCACTGCGCAGAGAGATAGCAGAATGTGCTGATACTCACCCCCTTGTGTCTGCTGTGATGTCCTCAAGCGCCCATCCAAATCAGGGTAGGCCACCGCCAGGATCTGGGACATCAGGGGGGTCAGGGTACGACTGGCACCCCTCCTAGGTTGGGAGGCCATCCCCAGCAGTGACTCGGCGGTCTTCCTGGTCCCGCGGCGGATGTCCTCCCACCTCTTGCGGCAGTGGGTGCTCCATCTGACGTGGACCCCCAGGGCCCGGACTTCCTTCGCGATGGCACGCCAAATGTCCACTTTCTGATGGGCGCTGACCTATTTGACATGTACAGGGTGGGAAGGAAAAATCATCATTTTTCTGCATGTTAGATGCGATTGGCCCCCCCTCCCCAACCTTGCCATATGGCACATGCTCTCATCTGTCGTGCCTTGCACTCCTCATTCGCCCCCCACCCCACCAACTTAGCATCCACCCCACTCCACACAGGCATAGCCCATTCAATGTGCACCCAGTGTACTTACCTGTTGGTCTGGAGGACCGTAGAGTAACGCATACTGGGGGAGGACCCCATCCACAAGTTTCTCCAACTCCTCAGACGTGAAGGCAGGGGCCCTTTCCCCAGTCGCAGCAGCCATTGTCACTTCCAGACCGAGGTCACAGCAGCACTTGCAGTATAGGTCCTCTCCTGTGGATGATCAGGTCTCGAGTGATTAAGCAGATAGAAAATGGCGGTCACGCCCGCGGCGGTGCGTACCGCGGCGGTGCGTACTGCGACCGCCGGCGCACCTCGTCATTGGCTCCTGAAACCCATAGGCCTCAATGTTAGCCAATGCGGCTCCGTATAGCGGTCTTCGACCGCCTACCGCCACGGTGTGCCGCGCCAGCGCATTGACCTCACATCCCATTGTCCCACTTCACAGGTCAGGCAGCCGCCATTTCAAGGGCCCACATGGCATAATTTGTACTGCGTCACACAGGCCTAGGCCTTGCATTGCCAGACATACACGCCTTTCAATACATAGATAATCGTGTGCTATGCATGCAGTGGTGAACGTACCTGTGATTTGCTTGACTCTGTGCGCCATGTTGTCCTTCCTAGGCACCGTCCGCTGGGACTTGCGAGGAGAAGGATGAATCCTCGTGTGTACCGGCCGCTGGTGGACCTGTCGACAATGGAAGAACGCCACATCATACTACGATACCGACTTGACTGAGCCACTATACATGAACTGTGTGCCCAGCTGGAGCCAGCCCTGATGTCCCCTATCCGCCAACCCACAGGAATTCCCCCTCTAGTGCAGGTTCTGTCAGTCCTCCATTTTTTGGCAAGTGGCTCATTCCAGACAACAGTGGCCATGTCATCTGGAATGTCTCAGCCTATGTTTTCAAAAATCTTGTCTAGAGTGTTGTCTGCCCTGACGAAACACATGCGGCGCTACATTGTATTCCCTGAGGAGGTTGATTTGGCCACTGTGAAGGGTGATTTTTATGCCCTTGGACATATCCCCAACATAATTGGTGCCATTGATGGGACCCATGTGGCTTTAGTACCCCCAAAAGACGTTGAGCAGGTGTACAGAAACAGGAAAAGTTACCATTCTATGAACGTCCAGGTGGTCTGTTTGGCTGACCAGTACATCTCCCATGTGAATGCCATGTTCCCTGGGTCAGTGCATGACGCGTATGTGATGCGAAATAGCAGCATCCCTTATGTGATGGAACAGCTACAGAGACAACGTGTGTGGCTAATTGGTGACTCTGGTTACCCCAACCTGCCTTGGCTATTGACCCCAGTGAGGAATCCCCGGACCAGGGCAGAGGAACGGTACAATGAGGCCCATGGGCGAACTAGGAGGATCATTGAAAGAACCTTTGGCCTCCTGAAGGCCAGGTTTAGGTGCCTGCATATGACAGGGGGATCCCTGATGTACTCACCAAAGAAGGTGTGCCAGATCATCGTGGCCTGCTGTATGCTTCACAATCTGGCATTGCGACGTCAGGTGCCCTTCCTGCAGGAGGATGGTCCAGATGGTGGTGTTGAAGCAGCTGTGGAGCCTGCGGAGAGTGAAGAGGAGGAAGACGAAGAGGACGACCCAGACAACAGGGACAGAGTTATCCAACAGTATTTTCAGTAGCACACAGGTAGGAATCACCCACGCCATTTAACATTTACTGAAAGCCCCCTGCATCTTTACTTTGTGTATTTCCCCCCAGTTCTTTTAAACTGAAGTTTGATTTTCCCTTCCCTTTTCAGTGCTGTATGACCCACTGCGTGACTTCTGCTTGGTTAGCCCATGGACTAATGCTTATTGACATCGGTATGTTGTCCACACATAAATAACAGAACATTATTGATAAGTAATGTGTTATACATTTGTAAATAATACAGGCTGACTCCAGAATGATTTCTGTGCAATGAGTGATTTATTTTTAGTGCTATATATTGGTACATGATATTAAAACGGTGATGGGTGAGGGTGGAGTTATGTCCATGGCAGAGTCCAGTTCTCGGTCGCACAGGTGCATTGTCCATATGCCTGTGGAAGGATGGAGCAGGGGCAGTTCAAGGTTGGACAGGGTGACACTGTGGGACAGTGGAATGACATCCGGGGGGATATTAGGCTGGCGGGGGGCTTGGCATCCTACTCTGTCTTCCTTTGAGATCTCAGGTTCCTCTTGCGGGGTGGTTGTTCTTCAGCAGGAGGTGGGGTTCTGGTGGCCCGTCGTTCTGTGGGGGCCTCCTGACCACTAGCGCCGGCGGAGGTGGTAGGCTGTTCCTGGCTAGTGACAGGGGCCCTTTGCGGTGCCACATGGTCCCGCAATGTGGTTTCTATCCGGTTGAGGGCCTGGACTATGGTTCCCATAGCGGTAGCGATGTTCCGGAGTTCATTGCTGAACCCCATGTACCGTTCCTCCTGCTGTGCCTGGATCTCGGTGAACCTGGCCAGTACCGTCGCCATCGTCTCCTGGGAGTGATGATATGCTCCCATGATGGTGGTGAGGGCCTCTTGGAGAGTCGGTTCCCTGGGCCTGTCCTCCCCCCCCTGTCGCACAGCAGCCCTCCCAGTTGCCCTGTTTCCCCGGGCCTCTGTCCCCTGGACGGTGTGCCCACTACCACTGCCCCCAGGTCCCTGTTGTTGTTGGGGTGTTGGGTCAGCCTGGGTGCCCTGTAGTGGCGGACACACCGCTGATTGACGCGTCCGCGAGACAGAGGCATGGGCCCGCTGGGTGGGAGCTGTGCTGGTGTTCCCAGAGGGGTTTGGGTCTGCTGTGGCCTGTGTTTGTGTGTGGGGAACCGACTGTCCAGAGGTCCCCGATGGTCCGGGCTGGTCGTCAGGTTCTAGGTCGACAGAGCTGCTGTCCTCGCTGAGGGCCTGTTCTGGGGGTAGGATGGACAAATCTGGACCCTCCATGGCGGTGTGTTGGCGTTCGGGCCCTGCAGGGGTAAAGGAGTATGGTTATTGTTTCTGTGTGTGCCATGGCGTGCATTTTGAGTGCCCTTGTCCCCCAGTGCTGGCATTCCCTTGTGGGAGGTGTTGTGAGGGTTGGGGGGGGGGGGTGTATGGGTATGTGCAATGGTCATGCTTTGGTGGTGGCTGTCTATGGTTTGTGTTGGCATTCAGGGGTTGGTGTTGTTTAGGGTGGGTTGTGCTGGTGAAACATTGGCAGGGAGGTTGTGTGCTGGGGGGTTGAGATTGGGGGTGAGGGGGGGTTGGCATGCTGGTGGTTGGGGGGGGGTGAAGTAGTTGAGATTCAACTTACCAGAGTCCATTCCTCCGTGTACTCCAGCGAGGCCATCAGGATGCAGGATGTTTACCACCTCTTGCTCCCATGCTGTGAATTGGGGTGGAGTGGGTGGGGGTCCACCGCCAGTCTTCTGCACAGCGATGTTGTGCCTGGAGATCATCGAGCGCACCTTCCCCCGTAGGTCGTTCCATCGCTTTCTGATATCTTCCCGATTTCTGGGATGCTGTCCCACAGCGTTGACCCTGTCTACGATCCTTTGCCATAGCTCAGCCTTCCTTGCTATGGTGGTGTGCTGCACCTGTGTGCCGAAGAGCTGGGGCTCAACCCTCATGATTTCCTCCACCATGACCCGGAGTTCTTGGTCCGAAAACCTTGGGTGTCTTTGGGGTGCCAGGGGGTGGTGTGGATGAGGTGTGGGGTGGTGTTTGTGGTGATGTGCGTGGTGATATGTGGTGATGTGTGCGTAGATGTGGTGTGGGTGATGAAGTTGGGTTCCTGTGTGTATTGGGGTTTTCTATTGCTGTGCTCGCTCTCTCTATCTCTATCTCTCTCGCTCTCGCCTTCGCTCCGATTTCCAACTAGTGGGGGTTTGTGGGTGATATGGGTGTGTGTTTTATAGTTGATTGGATGTGTGGGTGTGTTGTTTGTATGTGTCTCAGGTGTGCGTATTTCAAAATGTCCAATGTGGCTGTGTTTTGGAGCTGTGTGTGTATTTTGAGCGCGGCGGTGTGTACCGCCAATGGAATACCGAGGTTGAAAGACCGCCGCGTGGATTCGTGGGTCAGAATGGCATGGGCGTGTTTGTGTTGGCGTGACGGTGGAGGTTTGCTCATCTCCAGTTTTCCGCGGCCCGCTGATGAGGCGGCCTTCCTTGGATGTCGGATTTTTGGCGGTTTCACAGTTGGTGGTCAGAATAACCGTGGCGGTTTGCCGCGGCGGTAGAATGGCGGACTTCTGACCGGCGGTAAGGGCCTTTTACCGCCGAGGTCAGAATGACCCCCAAAATCCCCATGAACAGGGGTGTCCGCCAGGGTTGTGTGCTGGCAGCGTTTTTATTTTCTATCTTTATTAACGAGGTGGTACAGGTTTTGATGGCATGCCAGAACGATGCTCCCTCCCTGTGCGCTCAGAAAATACCAATCCTTCTTTTTGCAGACGATTCCCTTCTTATCTCCAAATCCCCTATGGCCTGGAGTTGAACCACAAAAAACCCAAGTTAATGGCACTTCGTCTTGGAGTGCGGAAGAAATGTACCATCCGCTTAGATGGCAATCCCTTCGATAAGGTTAGCTCCATTGACTATTTGGGTGTAAGACTCACTGATAATTTGCACTGGACAGAACAGGCCAATAAAAGTGCTGTCCTACCACAGCATGGTGCAGCATCTATCCTGCGCTTCTATGGGGGTACGACAGCAAAAACGGTCTCACCGACAATTAAGATCTATGTTGCCAGGGCGCATGGAGCTGCTGTTTATGGTGTGGAGCTCCGGGGCTTCTCTGATTGCAACAGGTTAACTATTGGAGAGAATAGCTTTGCGATGGCTTTATGTGCCTGCCCTCCTAGCACTCCGCTGATCCCATTGTTTTTAGATTTGGGCCTGCGACAGACAGCCGACCTGTTGGACTTTTGCTTATGCAGGGTCATCCCCAGACTTTTTTTGCCTCCTGCCTCCTATATTTTTCTGACATGTTGCTGTTGGCTTTTCAACTCTGAGCACTTTACCACTGCTAACCAGTGCTAAAGTGCATATGCTCTCCTGTTTAAATTGTATGTAAGTGGTTTATCCATGATTGGCATATTTGATTTACTAGTAAGTCCCTAGTAAGGTGCACTAGAGGTGCCAGGGCCTGTAAATCAAATGCTACTAGTGGGCCTGCAGCACTGGTTGTGCCACCCACATAAGTAGCTCTGTAATCATGTCTCAGACCTGCCCTTGCAGTGTCTGTATGTGTATTTTTACACTGTAAATTCGACTTGGCAAGTGTACCCACTTGCCAGGCCTAAACCTTCCCTTTCCTTACATGTAAGGCACCCCTAAGGTAGGCCCTAGGTAGCCCCAAGGGCAGGGTGCAGTGTATGGATAAGGTAGGACATATAGTAATGTGGTTTATATGTCCTGACAGTGAAATATTGCCAATTTCGTTTTCACTGTTGCAAGGTCTGTCTCTCTCTCATAGGATAATATGGGGGCTACCTTTAAATATGATTAAAGTGTAGATTCCCCTAGAGAGTAGATGGACAGGTGGAGTTTGGGATCCCTGAACTCACAATTTAAAAATACATCTTTTAGTAAAGTTGATTTTGAGATTGTGCGTTTGAAAATGCCACTTTTAGAAAGTGAGCATTTTCTTGCTTAAACCATTCTGTGACTCTGCCTTGTTTGTGGATTCCCTGTCTGGGTCAGTTTGACAGTTGGGTTGTTTTTCACCTCACACCAGACAGTGACACAAAGGGAGCTGGGGTGTGATCTGCATTTCCTGATTAGCCATCTCTGCTAGGAGGGAGGGGTGGAGTGGTCACTCTCATCTGAAAGGACTGTGCCTGCCTCTGACAATGCTGTCTCCAGCCCCCTGGTGTGTGTCTGAGGCCTTGCCTGGGCAAGGCAGGATTTCACAAGAAGGTGTGAGTCCCCTTTGAAGGAAGGTGACTTCAAAGACTAAAATGGGTATAAGAAGGGCACCCAAACTTACAAACTTTAGAAACACTTCTGGAATCAAGGGGAACCTCTGCCTGGAGAAGAGCTGATCGCTGAGGAACAAGTGCTGCCCTGCCTGTGACTGTGCTTTGTGGAGCTTTCCTGCAGTGCTGCTTCTGCCAGAGTAAGAGGGCAAAGACTGGACTTTGTGTGCCTTCCATCTTGAAGAAGAAATCTCCAAGGGCTTGATGTAGAGCTTGCCTCCTGTTATTGAAGTCTCAGGGATAGCAAAGACTTCTTCCTGCCAGCACCTGGAGTCTCTGGAGAGACCCCTACTCTGCTCTGTGGTGCCCTTCCAGTTCCTGGGACCCTGAAAGGAGAGGCTGGCAGCCTAAGGACAAAAATACACGCACCGAGCGCCGTGCGGAGAAAAGATCGACGCGACGCCGGCTCCGCAGCTGAGAAACGACGCCGCAGGAAACGCGACCGGAGAATCGACGCCCGGAGCAGGAGAATCGACGCCCGGAGCAGGAGAAACGACGCGCAGCATCGCTGACGAAGGCTGAGAGATCGCAACCAGCGCCGCGGGACTTTCGGACCGTCGCGTGGCTGGCTTTTTCGACGCGCCTCGCCGTGCCGAGCTGTTTTCGACGCATATAACCGTGCAGGGTTATTTTCGACGCACACCGCCCGTGCGGGGTTATTTTTGCCGCAAACCAGGTACATTTTCACGCTAGCAGCGCTAGTGTGGTGTTACAACTACCTAAAGACTCTTTTCATTTTAAACCTTTAAAAAATCATAACTTGACTTGTGTATGTTGGATTTTTGTCGTTTTGGTCTTGTTTTGTCTAGATAAATATTTCCTATTTTTCTAAACTGGTGTTGTGTCATTTTGTAGTGTTTTCATTAAGTTACTGTGTGTGTTGGTACAAATACTTTACGCCCAGCACTCTGAGGTTAAGCCTACTGCTCTGCCAAGCTACCAAGGGGGTAAGCAGGGGTTAGCTGAGGGTGATTCTCTTTTATCCTAACTAGAGTGAGGGTCCTTGCTTGAACAGAGGGTAACCTGACTGTCAACCAAAGACCCCATTTCTAACATTGGTGACCAGCGGTCGGGATTGGACTTGTATTTGTGCTTGACATACAGTAATTAAGTGTACACTACTGTTTTGATCTCAGACCACTACGTGACCACATACTACTTGTTTGGTGATCTTTTGATTTTTCTCTTAAGGACTCTTTTTATTCTACTTCCATGATTTTGCTGATCCCTTGACTGATTCTTTTTACTTCATTGGGAAATTATTTTTTTTCTGCCTTTGGAACTTTGCACTTGTGACCATCATGTCTCAATCTGGAGATGCAACAGCTGGAGCTGTGTTTGAAATGGAGAAACTGAAGGAGTACTCAGTTGCTCAATTGAAACAGTTCCTTAAAGATCTTGACTGTCCCACTGAGAGCTCCACCAGGGAGGGGGAGCTGCAACAGGCACAGAGGGCCGGGGTGACAATCAAGAAGGCTGGAGGGCACACAGAGGAGGAGAATGTGGGTGGGGAAGTGCAGAGGATACACAGTGGTGTAGTGGAGGTACCTGTTACGCCTGGGGGGAGGGTCCCCAGGAGGGATAGCAGGGTGTCACCCAAGGGTCTGACTCCTGAAGAGTTACAGGACAGACAGGCAGACAGGGCTCGCCGATTCAAGGAGTTGGAAGAAAGGAGGAGGGACTTAGAGATTAAAAAAATGATTTATGCTTACGAGCTTAAATTGAAAGAGCTGGAAGTCATGAGGGCTGAGTCCAGCTGGAATGGTGGCAGCAACAATTGTATATCCAGTGATGCTGCAGAAGTGCACATGCCCAGAGAGGTGGTGTCCTACTTGAAGGAGGGAGTTAACACACGCCAGGAGGTTCAGGGGTATGAGGTAACTCCAGTGATGCACAGGGTCTCTGAGGTAGATTGGGGAACTGGCATGGGGAGTCATATTCCTACTGGTGGGAGGGACACTCTACTGACTCTAGTTGAGAGTGACAGGGAGAGGGGTTCCCCCCAGGTAGAAGTCCTGGTTATGGAGTGTGAAAACATCCCAGAAGAGTGTGGGTTGAGTGTCAGGGACAGTCAGGTACTGTCTCACCAGTCTCAGGAGGGTGATGTGGGGTGCTTTTTCAAAGCAGAGTCACTGGATGGTTGGGTGAAGGGTACTTTGGTTAATTCATGTGAGGGGCTGAGTGATGTAATTGCTGGAGAGCATATGTCTAGTCCTTATTTTCCAGAGCTATGCCAACACCAGGTGGAGTGTGAGTTCTCTGACCCCAGGGAGCTTACAATGGAGGCAGACTTCTGGGTGAGTACCAGAGAGTCTGAAGAGGCATTTGGGGGTGCTCCTGAGAGGAGTGGTCTAGGTAGTTCCCAACCAGGTGAGGTAGGGAAGGATTGTAGTGTCCCAGGTAGGTCCCAGTGTAGTGGGATGGGTGAGGGACCCCATGTCCAGTCTCAGAGGAGAGGGAATGGGGATGGGTTGAGGCCCAAGGTGCCCGAGATCCGGTCCCAGGTCCTGGAGGGTTCCCTGCGGGAACACCAGGAGGGGAGCCTAGCCTGTACCATAGGGCCATCTGTTGAGGGAGACCCCACAGTGTCAGGAGAACTTGGGGGGGCGGCTGTAGCCAGCGTCCCACCAGTTCTGGTGTCTGGCAGTACCACTCCTAGTGAGGGGGTGCAGAAGTCCAGACAGAGGGTTGAGAGGGGGTTGCGGACCCCAGTGGAGAACCTGGAGGGTCAGGGGTCAGCTCTGAGAGCAGAGCCCCCCATGAATGACCTTGGTGAGACCATTTCTGGGTTGGGGGGAATGCAGACTCTGTCAGATGGGCAGAGGTCAGGAGACCTGCGCCAACCAGACTCTTGTGTGGCCCTTCGGGACAGTGTGTCCCTTGAGGGGGGTAAGTGTGCCCCCCTGGAAGTCCTGGTGTGCCAGGCAATGGTTCAACCGCAGGGTGGTGACTCTGGGTTGAATGATCAGGTTCAGGGGGTAAACTCTGACCTGATGGGGGGTAAGTGTGCTCCCAAGGAAGTCCTGGTGTGTCAGGCAGTGGTTCAACCGCAGGGTGGTGACCCTAGGTTGGATGACCAGGTTCAGAGGGTAAACTCTGACCTGGTAGGGGGTAGGTATGCCCCCCAGGAAGCCCTGGTTTGCCAGGCAGTGATCCAGTCTGTGGGTACAGACCCTGGATTGGGAGGCCAGGTTAAGGGTGTCCCCCCTGACCTGGAGGAAGGGGCTACTGCTAACAGTGCCCCTACCATGTTGTCTTCTGGGGGGGCCACTCCTAGTTGGGTGGTTCAGGACCCCAGAAGAGAGGGCAGGGGGAGGGAAGCCTCACCCCTGGCCCTGGTCCAACCTGAAGGTACAGACCCCAGGTTGGAGGATCAGTTGCAGGTTAACATCCCTGCACTGATGGAAGAATTGTGCAGGACTGCTTCTACAAGCACCCTGACAGTTTTTGACTCTGGGGGTGCCGCTTCTGCAGGGAGGGTACAGAGCCCCAGAGGGGAGGACCAGGGTCAGGTTGTCATCCCTGACCTGGTGGAAGAGAGAGTGGTCAAAGGGTGCCAGGCACCTGGGGCTACCACCCCCCACTCTCCACAGTCACAGTGGTTAGAGAGGCCTGAGGTCGGGCTCTCTTCCCTGACAGTTGTCTGGGGCCACTGTGGCTTGCTGTCCTGGTGGACAGAGTTGCCCCTGGGGGGGGGAGGACGAGAGTCACACCCCGGGGGTGGAGTGGGCAACACCACTGTGTTGGCCCTGGTGGTACTATCTGCCCATTGCAATACATCTGTGAGCAAAGTAAAGTTAGGTGTTACACAGATGGTGTCTGTAGATGTGGAGAAGGATTCCCCATGGGTTAGCTTAGTGGGCCCTGAGAGTATGGACAGAGGGATCCAACTGGAGTCAGGAAGGCGTAGAACTGGAACATGCCCCTGCTGTTGTGGGCCTGGGTCCCTGTTCTATCGCCCCAATCAGGGAAGTACATCAAGGTATTGATTGTTCTCCCCTGGCTTTAGGCTGGTAGGGGGTCGTGTTGGACTTTTGCTTATGCAGGGTCATCCCCAGACTTTTTTTGCCTCCTGCCTCCTATATTTTTCTGACATGTTGCTGTTGGCTTTTCAACTCTGAGCACTTTACCACTGCTAACCAGTGCTAAAGTGCATATGCTCTCCTGTTTAAATTGTATGTAAGTGGTTTATCCATGATTGGCATATTTGATTTACTAGTAAGTCCCTAGTAAGGTGCACTAGAGGTGCCAGGGCCTGTAAATCAAATGCTACTAGTGGGCCTGCAGCACTGGTTGTGCCACCCACATAAGTAGCTCTGTAATCATGTCTCAGACCTGCCCTTGCAGTGTCTGTATGTGTATTTTTACACTGTAAATTCGACTTGGCAAGTGTACCCACTTGCCAGGCCTAAACCTTCCCTTTCCTTACATGTAAGGCACCCCTAAGGTAGGCCCTAGGTAGCCCCAAGGGCAGGGTGCAGTGTATGGATAAGGTAGGACATATAGTAATGTGGTTTATATGTCCTGACAGTGAAATATTGCCAATTTCGTTTTCACTGTTGCAAGGTCTGTCTCTCTCTCATAGGATAATATGGGGGCTACCTTTAAATATGATTAAAGTGTAGATTCCCCTAGAGAGTAGATGGACAGGTGGAGTTTGGGATCCCTGAACTCACAATTTAAAAATACATCTTTTAGTAAAGTTGATTTTGAGATTGTGCGTTTGAAAATGCCACTTTTAGAAAGTGAGCATTTTCTTGCTTAAACCATTCTGTGACTCTGCCTTGTTTGTGGATTCCCTGTCTGGGTCAGTTTGACAGTTGGGTTGTTTTTCACCTCACACCAGACAGTGACACAAAGGGAGCTGGGGTGTGATCTGCATTTCCTGATTAGCCATCTCTGCTAGGAGGGAGGGGTGGAGTGGTCACTCTCATCTGAAAGGACTGTGCCTGCCTCTGACAATGCTGTCTCCAGCCCCCTGGTGTGTGTCTGAGGCCTTGCCTGGGCAAGGCAGGATTTCACAAGAAGGTGTGAGTCCCCTTTGAAGGAAGGTGACTTCAAAGACTAAAATGGGTATAAGAAGGGCACCCAAACTTACAAACTTTAGAAACACTTCTGGAATCAAGGGGAACCTCTGCCTGGAGAAGAGCTGATCGCTGAGGAACAAGTGCTGCCCTGCCTGTGACTGTGCTTTGTGGAGCTTTCCTGCAGTGCTGCTTCTGCCAGAGTAAGAGGGCAAAGACTGGACTTTGTGTGCCTTCCATCTTGAAGAAGAAATCTCCAAGGGCTTGATGTAGAGCTTGCCTCCTGTTATTGAAGTCTCAGGGATAGCAAAGACTTCTTCCTGCCAGCACCTGGAGTCTCTGGAGAGACCCCTACTCTGCTCTGTGGTGCCCTTCCAGTTCCTGGGACCCTGAAAGGAGAGGCTGGCAGCCTAAGGACAAAAATACACGCACCGAGCGCCGTGCGGAGAAAAGATCGACGCGACGCCGGCTCCGCAGCTGAGAAACGACGCCGCAGGAAACGCGACCGGAGAATCGACGCCCGGAGCAGGAGAATCGACGCCCGGAGCAGGAGAAACGACGCGCAGCATCGCTGACGAAGGCTGAGAGATCGCAACCAGCGCCGCGGGACTTTCGGACCGTCGCGTGGCTGGCTTTTTCGACGCGCCTCGCCGTGCCGAGCTGTTTTCGACGCATATAACCGTGCAGGGTTATTTTCGACGCACACCGCCCGTGCGGGGTTATTTTTGCCGCAAACCAGGTACATTTTCACGCTAGCAGCGCTAGTGTGGTGTTACAACTACCTAAAGACTCTTTTCATTTTAAACCTTTAAAAAATCATAACTTGACTTGTGTATGTTGGATTTTTGTCGTTTTGGTCTTGTTTTGTCTAGATAAATATTTCCTATTTTTCTAAACTGGTGTTGTGTCATTTTGTAGTGTTTTCATTAAGTTACTGTGTGTGTTGGTACAAATACTTTACGCCCAGCACTCTGAGGTTAAGCCTACTGCTCTGCCAAGCTACCAAGGGGGTAAGCAGGGGTTAGCTGAGGGTGATTCTCTTTTATCCTAACTAGAGTGAGGGTCCTTGCTTGAACAGAGGGTAACCTGACTGTCAACCAAAGACCCCATTTCTAACACGACCTAATTATTTTAAGACCACTTTTATATTGGGTAAGGCTATGGACTGTCCCGGAACTGGATGTTTATAAGACCTCACTTTTAGATCTGTTAAAATGCCCCAATTTAGCTTCTATTCCCCGGGTCAAACACGTATCTAGATGGCTTAGTGACCTGGGCCTAGGGGACTTCTGGGAGAAACCCCACAATCATGAGAAAGCCCACACCAAAGTGTTGAAGCGTGTATACTGGGCTTATGTATGGAACGATTATATCAGCCGCAGATCTTATGGTAGCTTAACAAATCTTTTCATTGACCTTAAATGGTATCCGCAGTTCGAATTATTCTCTTCCAGGGGATCCTCATCAATAGTCATAAACATTGAATATTCCCGCCCTTGTGCGGGGATCCCGGAGCATATATAAAATACACACATATAAAGTATGAAATATGCACAAAAAATATATATATAGCATTTTTAGTAGACATATCTTTCATACTAAACTCATATATACATGTGTAAAACAGCAATGCAGGCTATAATCATAAACAGGCTAAAATGCTTTATTTCTATGAAGTTTTTTTTTTTTTTTTTTTATTATTATAAAATTACAATAGAGAATAAATATCTACCCAAGCCCCCAAAACTGGACTTAGGGAAATAAGCAGTAGTAATCACTAGAGAAAAAGAGAAAAAACTACATTGAAAAACAATGGAGCATTCTTAGCCAATAGGCTGCATGCAGGAGAACCATAAAAATTTTGGCACTGTGCCTTTAAGACCCTGAGCACCTCCAGTATCCCACCATGCCTCAGGGGTGAAGGAGAGTTGACAGTTGGTTCACAGTTAGGTCAGTTCTTTTTTCCGGCTTCTTCTGAGAGGATCCTGGAGCATTGAGCTCTCAGTTTTTCTGAGTTTTTCTCAGAAAAATACTTTAAAACAGTGTTTTTTCCTGTTTTACTCGACATCTAACATCATTGTCTGAGTTTGGCAGTTTTTTCCTGACAGAAAAATGCCTTCCCTTTTTGTCAAATGCCCTTCTTGTGGGAAGAAGAAGGCCCAGTCAGATCCACACACTCTTTGTATTGTGTGCCTGCCTCAGAGTCACTGCCCTGACACTTGCAAACACTGCAAGAACATGTCAAAGAGGACTCTGAAGGACAGAGAAAAGATCAGGCCTCATGGGCTTCACGAGAGGCAGAAAACATCATCCTCTTCGCTTCCCAGGCAGCCAACAAGCCACTCTCAGGAGAGAATGGCTAGGTCGACGTCAGCAGGTAGGAAAGTACCTGTTTGTTCCCCGTCGATGTCGTCGCTGCCACCATCTCACCGCCATAGATCGCCGTCGATGGCGACCCGCCCGACATCGAAGGATACGGCGTCGAGAGAACATGGCCATCGCAGGGGCATATCTCCGTCGACGGCAGCCCGCTGATCGACGTCGAGCCATCACCGGCGTGCCCGTTCACCGCCGAAGGCCTCACGCCCCCGACGTCAAGAAACACGACGTCGAAATCGCCACAGCGGCAAGAGCGACATCCGCCATCGGCCGCCCACCGCTCCACGTCGAGGCACACGACGGCGAGTAGGTCGAGGTCCAGAGATCGCCATTCGACGTCAAGACACTCAACGTCGAGGCACTCAACGTCGAGGCAAGAACAACCAGTGGCGCGCCCTTCGACGTCAGCACAGCCGTCAACGTCGACACAGGTTTTACCTGTCTCGCAGGGAGTAGAACATCGCCTTCTGCTAGCAGAGAAAGGCCGCTCCATCTCCAGTGGTCTCCATACGGAGCGATTCATCTCGTTCGAGAGCAGCATCATCGGGGCATGTTTCACCCATCAATTTGTCACCAAGATGGTTGGAGAGCCTAAATAGACCAGCGGCCTCCCCGGATTCGCAGTATTTACGAATGTACTCTCCTACTGCCTCTCTCCCGAGAACACCATCACCGACAGCGCGGGCAGGACGGGCTCATTCTGCTTCTCGTCAACCGACCACGAGGCCTGGGCGCTCTGTTACAGCATCTCGCAGCAGGTCACGTTCCCAGCGACGATCTAGGTCATGATCACGACATAGAAGATCGCCTTCTTGGTCGTCGTCAGGGTCATCCGTCGGACGTTACTCCCCCACCGTAACAGATTCTCCACCAGCTAAGGTCTCACCGGTGGATGACATCACTACTTTTAATGAGGTACTTTTCAGGGGTGCACAGAAGTTAAATATAGAGATTCCAGAACCATCTACCTCCTCCTCAGTCATTTTTGAGACTCTACAACATAGAGCAGTTTCGAAAAAGCTACTGCCGCTGGTGCCTGGTCTGTTGCAGCCAACCATGGACACTTTTTTGGTGCCAGCCACCCTCAAATCTGCTCCGGCTAGGATTTTGAAAAAATATAAAGCGCCTGAACAGGATCCTTTATTCCTAAGAACGGATCTGCCACCGGACTCAGTAATATTGGCCGCAGCCTGAAAAACTCACTCGGTGGCATCATCCTCCACGGTCCCACCGGACAAAGAGAGCAGGCATCAAGACTCTCTGGGGAGAAAAATGTGCGGCACGGCGGCATCTATAATGAAGGTCTCCAGCGCGTCTGCACTCCTGGGCAGGTATGACCGTTCTCTGTGGGACTCTCTCAACCGGTTCAAAGAAAAGTTACCTAGGGAAGACAGACAGGACTTTCAAGAGATCCTGCAAGAGGGATGTCTGGTATCCAACCAAGTCATCAGTGCAGAGGCAGATGGGGCAGACTTAGCTGCACATGGGTCCGCACATGGAATCTGTGCAAGAAGGTCTTCCTGGCTGAGACTGACTGGTTTAAAACAGGAAGCACAACAGCGCATCCTAAATCTTCCATTCAACGGGAACTCGCTGTTTGGTACCCATACGGATGAAGAAATGGCACGCATGAAGACCGAAGTGGACACCATGAGGGCAGTAGGCCTGGAAAGGAAGAAGGACTTCAGGCGGAGGTATAGGCCTTATGACAGGCGCCCTTTCCAGCAGAGGGTTGAAACCCCTCACTGGTCCCAGAGGCCACAGCAAAGGCAGGGACGCCCTCCTTTTCAGGCTCGTAAGGCCACAAGGGAACGAGGGTCAAGTAGACCTCAACAGTCCACACCAAAAGCGCCGGCCAAGCAATGAGATCTCGCTTCCCTCGACACTGTGCACCACTCCGGTGGGGGGGAAGTATCACAGATTTTCTTCACGAGTGGCACTCTATCACAAAAGACAAATGGGTGCTCAACATTGTCGAAAATGGCTACTCTCTTCTTTTCAGACAACCTCCACCGCAGTTGCCACCAGCCAAATGCAATCCATCTCATGTCAGCCTACTGCGCAAAGAGGCTCTCGCCCTCTTACGAAAGAAGGCAATAGAAAAGGTTCCACTTGCGCACAGAGGAAAGGGGGTTTACTCCCGTTATTTTCTGGTGGCGAAAAAAGGCCGAGAGGGCGTTTTCAGACCGATTCTGGACTTACGGCTTCTGAACAAGTACATAAGAAAACAGAAGTTCAGGATGCTGGCTCTTCACCAGATTTTCCCTCAGCTACATCAGGGAGACTGGATGTGCTCCATCGACCTGCAGGATGCATACTTTCACATCCCGATAGCTCCCAAGCATCGGAAATTCTTGCGCTTCCAGATAGCCTCACAGCACTATCAGTTCAAAGTGCTACCATTCGGCCTGAAATCTGCCCCTGCGTCTTCTCGAAATGTGTGGCAGTGGTAGCGGCACATCTTCGAAAACAAAAAATCTTCATCTACCCATACCTAGACGACTGGCTACTGAAAGCTTCCTCTCCGTATCAGGCGAGAAACCATCGGGACATTGTGCTCAAGGTTTTCGAGTCTCTAGGTCTTCAAGTCAACTACCAAAAGTCCACCTTGATTCCAACACAGAACCTCCACTACCTGGGAGCTATACTAAACACAGAGCTCCAAAGAGTGTATCCTTCGGAGGAACGACTATTATCAATAAAGAGGAAGTGTCAAGACCTGTTAAAATCCGACGCACCTACGGCCCGTCAGGTGACATCTCTGCTGGGCTCAATGGCATCATGCATTTTCATTGTCCCAAATGCCAGGCTGCACATGAGGCCCCTCCAAGAGGTGTTGGAGAACAACTGGAGCCAAAGGACAGGTCGCTGGGAGGACAGAGTGCGGCTACCGATAGCAGCACTTCAGTCATTGCAATGGTGGATGCACAGACCTCACCTGTCAGTAGGGGCTCCGTTTCACCAGGTAATTCCATCCGACACTCTGGTAACGGATGCGTCTCTTCAGGGATGGGGGGCTCATCTAGGTCCCCTTCAAGCTCAGGGCCTGTGGTCCAACAACGAAAGGAAGTATCACATCAATCTGCTGGAGCTCAGAGCGGTCCATCTGGCTCTCAAGTCTTTTGCTCCATCGATTCAGGGGAAATGTCTCCTAATACAAACGGACAATACAACCACAATGTATTATTTGAACAGACGGGGGGAACGAGATCCCTACCCCTATCTCGGGAGTCCCAAACAATCTGGCATTGGCTGCTGGCCAGAGGAATGTCACTTACAGCGGTTCACCTACCAGTTCAACAAAACGTGGAAGCAGATTTCCTGAGCAGACACCTAGAGGACGCCCACGATTGGGTCCTATATGGCGAAGTCGTCGAAGACATCTTCGCTCAATGGGGTCGGCCTCAATTGGATCTCTTCGCAGACGAAGTAAACAAGAAATGCTCAGACTTCGCATCCAGGTTCTACCGTCCGGGATCTCGAGGGAATGCCCTGTTGATCGACTGGTCAGAGATATTTCTCTACGCTTTTCCACCGATTCCCCTTATACCGGTAGTGATCAACAAACTTTACAGATCCAGCACCAGAATGATTCTCATAGCGCCGCAATGGCCCCGTCAATTCTGGTACACAGATCTCCTCAACCTATCGAACAACCTCACAGGAGGCTGCCGTGCAGACCGGATCTTCTGAGCAGGATAGAGGGCAGTGTTCTGCATCCCAACCTACCCTCTCTGAGCTTGACAGCATGGCTCCTGAATTTCTGCAGTATGGGCACCTAGGGCTCTCGCAGGAGTGCATGAACATCTTGAAAGAGTCCAGATGATCTTCCACGCGGCGTTCTTACGCGTTTAAGTGGAAGAGGTTCTACATATGGTGCTGTCAACAATGTCAGTATCCCATACGGGCTCAGGAGGATGTCATATTGTCTTACTTACTCCATCTGGCAAAGTCCGGTCTGCAGGTATCATCTATTAAGGTACATTTGTCTGCCATTACAGCCTATCGTAAGTCACCTTCTCAGGAATCCTTCTTTACGAAACCAGTAGTCAAGGATTTCTTAGAAGGTTTGAAAAACGTTTTTCTGCCCATTCGGAGACCCTCTCTTCCATGGGAACTGAACATAGTATTGTCAAAACTTATGGGCCCTCCTTTCGAACCTATACACAAAGCCTCTTTGCAACACCTTACGTGGAAGACAGCTTTTTTGGTAGCCATTACTTCCGCGAGGAGGGTCAGTGAAATTCAGGCTTTGTCTTCCAAAGAACCGTACACAGTTTTTCACGACAATAGAGTGGTTCTGCAAACTCACCCATCATTCCTACCGAAGGTGGTGTCAGAATTCCACATCAATCAGACTATCTCTCTACCGACTTTCTTCCCCAATCCGGAGACTCTGGCGGAGAAAGCGTTGCACTCCCTAGATTTGAAAAGAGTGCTGAAATTTTATTTGGATAAAACAAAATTGATTAGACATTCCAACCACTTGTTTGTAAATTATGGTCATTTGAGGACCGGAGAGGCAGCATCTAAACGAACAATATCAAGATGGATAGTTTCTTGTATTGTTTATGCTTACCAGTTGGCTAACAAACAACTACTAGCTAGACCTAAAGCGCATTCCACAAGGGGAAAAGCGGCTACTGCTGCCTTCCTTAACAATGTTCCAATATCTGAGATTTGTAAGGCTGCTACATGGAAGTCTGTACATACATTTACTAGACATTACTGTTTGGACTCAGATGCAAGAGCAGATGCCCAAGTGGGGCAGGCCTCTCTGAGAATTTTTTTTGCATGATACATATCTATTCCTGCACTTCTATTAGACAGTCCGCAGAGTTTAGGGATGGGCTTGCTAATCTATTCAATGTTTATGACTATTGATGAGGATCACCTGGAAGAGAAGGATAAGTTACTTACCTGTAAATCCTAGTTCTCTTCCAGGGGTATCCTCATCAAAGTCATAAACAACCCACCCTCCTCCCCGGACGCACGTCTCCTAGAAGTGCAGGACAGACTATCTTTCGAATCGGTTACACAGATTGTCACCGCAAAAAAGTACTGACCTAACTGTGAACCAACTGTCACCTCTCCTTCACCCCTGTGGCATGGTGGGATACTGGAGGTGCTCAGGGTCTTAAAGGCACGGTGCCAAAGTTTTTATGGTTCTCCTGTGTTAACCTGCATGCAGCCTATTGGCTAAGAATGCTCCATTGTTTTTCAATGTAGTTTTTTCTCTTTTCCTCTAGTGATTACTACTGCTTATTTCCCTAAGCCCAGTTTTGGGAGCTTGGGTAGATATTTAGGGGGTCATTCTGACCCCCGCCGACGGCGGTAGCCGGCGGCCTGGCTGGGACCGCCAGAAGACCGTCCCGCGGTCAGAAGACTGCGGCGGTCATTCTGGGTTTCCCACTGGGCTGGCGGGCGACCGCCAAAAGGCCGCCCGCTAGCCCAGTGGGAAACACCCTTCCACGAGGAAGCCGGCTCCGAATGGAGCCGGCGGAGTGGAAGGTGTGCGACGGGTGCAGTGGCACCCGTCGCGAATTTCAGTGTCTGCAAAGCAGACACTGAAATTCAATGTGGGGCCCTCTTACGGGGGCCCCTGCAGTGCCCATGCCATTGGCATGGGCACTGCAGGGGCCCCCAGGGGCCCCACGACACCCCTCACTGCCATCCTGTTCCTGACGGTCGGAACCGCCAGGAACAGGATGGCGGTGAGGGCGTCGGAATCCCCCATGGCAGCGCAGCAAGCTGCGCCGCCATGGGGGATTCCCAGGGCAGCGGAAAACCGGCGGGACACCGCCGGTTTTCCTGTTCTGACCGCGGCCAAACCGCTGCGGTCAGAATGCCCTGCGGGGCACCACCAGCCTGTTGGCGGTGCTCCCGCCGACCCCGGCCGCCGGGGTCGGAATGACCCCCTTATTCTCTATTGTAATTTTATAATGATTAAAAAATTTTTTTAAAAAACTTCATAGAAATAAAGCGTTTTAACCTGCTTATGATTATAGCCTGCATTGCTGTTTTTCACATGTATATATGAGTTTAGTATGAAAGATATGTCTACAAAAAACGCTATATATATATTTTTCGTGCATATTTCATACTTTATATGTGTGTATTTTATATATGCTCCGGGGTCCCCGCACAAGGGCGGGAATATTCAATGTTTATGACTTTGATGAGGATACACCTGGAAGAGAACTAGGATTTACAGGTAAGTAACTTATCCTACCAAGACATTATACCTGATATTCTAGGCAAAAGCTTATATGCTAGATTCCGTTTTGGGACCCTGCCGCTGAAGACTTTGATGTGTAGATGGGATGCAAAAATAACAACTGATACATGTCCCGTATGTTACATAACTTCTGAAACAGTTGAACATATTGGGGGTCATTCCGACCCTGGCGGTCCATGACCGCCAGGGCCGGGGACCGCGGAAGCACCGCCAACAGGCTGGCGGTGCTTCCAGGGCCATTCTGACCGCGGCGGTAAAGCCGCGGTCAGAAAAGGGCAACCGGCGGTTTCCCGCCGGTTTACCCCTGGCCCAAGGAATCCGCCATGGCGGCGCTGCTTGCAGCACCGCCATGGGGATTCCGACCCCCTTCCCGCCATTTACCGCCAGGAACAGGATGGCGGGAACGGGTGTCGTGGGGCCCCCTCACAGGGCCCCATAATGATTTTCAGTGTCTGCAAAGCAGACACTGAAAATCGTGACTGGTGCCACTGCACCCGTCGCACACCAGCAACTCCGCCGGCTCCATTCGGAGCCGGCTTCATTGTTGCTGGGGCTTTCCCGCTGGGCCGGCGGGCGGCCTTTTGGCGGTCGCCCGCCGGCCCAGCGGGAAAGGCAGAATGGCCGCCGTGGTCTTTTGACCGCGGTGTGGTCATTCGGCGGTAACCGCATGGCGGGCGGCTACCGCCGCCCGCCGCGGTTGGAATGACCGCCTTTATGTTCTTCTGTCCTGCATATTTATCTCCCAGGTCTAAGTGGATTCGTAATATTTTCCAGGAAATGGGAATAAGGGAATGTGCCTCTGCCCTGAGGATCTTAAAAAGCCATTGCTCTGAAGTTTTAATATATGCTGTTAGCAAGTATTTACTGGCAGCATGGCACATACGTAATTCCTCTATTAGCAAAGTGTTTTAACTATGGTTGGAGGAGATTTATTTTAACGATGTAGTGGGGGCGCTGTTCTTATCTTTGTATTGTTAATACGGTTTTTAATTGGAACTGCATTCTGTATCTTCTAATTTAATTATTTATTGTCTATTTGCTTTGATGATCCACTGATCGAATAAAGCTTGTGTTGATGATGATGATTGACAAATACGAAATGTATTAATTCAGATTCTTTTATTTTCCGGTTGACTATAGAAGTCTATGCATATTGGCTTAAATCAATTGACTTAAAAAGTGTGTGGTGAACTAGACATTGGCAAATACGGGGGAAGGAAGCTTTATTTAGAGAATGCCTGATTCCTGTTCAAATGATTTTAAAAATGAAACTGTACAACAAACAAGTTGTTTAGGCTTAGCAAAAATTAAGGAATTGAACACTGTAGGAAAGTACCATCTTCCTTGGCATGTTACCCCCATTTTTACCTGTATTTCAGTATGTTTTTGCCTGTCTCACTGAGATCCTGCTGGTCAGGACCCCAGTGCTCATAGTTTATGGCCTAATGTGTGTGTCTGTGTAGTGCTTAACTGTGTTACTGAGGCTCTGCTAATCAGAACCTAGGTGCTTATGCTCTCTCTGCTTTTACATTTGTCACTGTAGGCTAGTGACTTCAGTTACCAATTTCAATTGGCACACTGGACCCCTCTTATAAGTCCCTAGTGTATGTTACCTAGGTACCCAGGGCATTGGGGTTCCTGGAGATCCATATGGGCTACAGCATTTCTTTTGCCACCCTTAGGGAGCTCAGACAAACTCGTGCACAGGCCTGTCATTGCAGCCTGCGTGAAATAACGCACAAGTTATTTCACAGCCATTTTCACTGCACTTAAGTAACTTGTAAGTCACCTATATGTCTAACCTTCACTTGCTGAAGGTTAAGTGCAAGGTTACTAAGTGTAAGGGCACCCTTGCACTAGCAAAGGTGCCCCCACATAGTTCAGGGCCATTTCCCCGGACTTTGTGAGTGCGGGGACACCATTTCACGCTTGTACTACATATAAGACAATACTTATATGTAACTTCACAATGGTAACTCCGAATATGGCCATGTAACATGTCTAAGATCATGGCATTGTCCCTCCCATTCAAAATCTGGTATTTGGGAGCCAATTCCATGTATCCTGGGGGCTCCACCATGGACCCCGAGTACTGCCAAACCAGCTCTCTGAGGCATGCACTGCAGCTACAGCTGCTGCCACCTCACAGCAGGGTTCTGCCCTCCTGGGTTCTGGAAAGCCCAGTCCCAGGAAGGCAGAACAAAGCATTTCCTCTGAGAGCAGGGTGTTACACCCTCTACCTTTGGAAATAGGTGTTACAGGCTCGGGAGGGGTAGCCTCCCCCAGCCTCTGGAAATGCTTTGAAGGGCACAGATGGTGCCCTCTTCGCATAAGCCAGTCTACACCGGTTCAGGGACCCCTTGTCCCCTGCTCTGGCACAAAACTGGACAAAGGAAAGGGAAGTGACCACCCCCCTGTCCATCACCACCCTAGGGGTGGTGCCCAGAGCTCCTCCAATGTGTCCCAGACTCCAGCCATCTTGCTTTGCAAAGTGTGGGGGCACTCTGGAGGGCTCTGAGTATCCAGTGCCAGCAAGTGACGTCAGAGACCCCTCCTGAACTTCATCATCCTCTGACCTCGGATCAACTGCAGCCTGTTCCAGGAACCGCTGTAACTCCAACAAAGTATCCACAAGAGATACTTTTCTTCAGCAACCTCTACTCCAAGTCAGCAACTGCAACTGTTTCCTCGGTGTGCACGCTTTGACGACTCCCTGTCTTCATCCTGCACCAGAAGGACCGAAGAAATCTTCTGTGGGGTGACGGAATCACTCCCCTGCTCCAGCAGGCACCTTCCAAGACAAGACCCTTGTGTAGGAGGCTGGCCTGGCTTGTAGTGGGTACCAGAGGTACTTACACCTTGTGCCAGGTCCAATTATCCCTTATTAGTGTAGAAGAGGTGTTTCTAGCAGCTTAGGCTGATAGAAGGTAGCTATGGCAAAGCAGCTTAGGCTGAACTAGGAGACATGTAAAGCTCCTACTATACCACTGGTGTATTGTGCACAATATAAGAAAACACAATACACTGATATACTCAAAATAAAGGTACTTTATTTTTTTGACAATATGCCAAAAGTATCTCAGTGAGTACCCTCAGTATGAGGATGAGAAATATACACAAGATATATGTACACAAACCAAAATTATGCAGATAATAGCAAAAGGAAGTAATGCAAGCAATGTAAAGTTACAGTAGATTGCAATAGGAGCACATAGGTATAGGGGCAACACAAACCATATACTCCAAAAGTGGAATGCGAACCACAAATGGACCCCAAACCTATGTGAGCTTGTAGAGGGTCGCTGGGACTGTAAGAAAACAGTGAGTGGTAGAAAAATAGCCCACCCCAAGACCCTGAAAGGTAGGTGTAAAGTGCACCTACTACCCCCAGAGAGCACAGAAGTCGTGATAGGGGGATTCTGCAGGAAGAACAAACACCAGCAATGCAACAACAGTGGATTTCCGGACCTGAGTACCTGTAAGACAAGGGGACCAAGTCCAAGAGTCACAACAGTGTCGAGAGTGGGTAGGAGCCCAAGAAATGCCAGCTGAGGGTGCAAGGAAGCTGCCATCTGTTGGAAGAAGCTTGGTGTTCTGCAAGAACGAAGAGGACTAGGAACTTCCCCTTTGGAGGATGGATGTCCCACGTCGTGAAGAAGCTTGCAGAGGTGTTCCCACGCAGAGAGACCACAAACAAGCCTTGCTAGCTGCAAGGGTTGCGGGTAGGGTTTTTGGATGCTGCTGTGGCCCAGGAGGGACCAGGATGTCGCCACTTGGGGCGCCCAACAACGTAGGGAGCCCTCACAGAAGCAGGCAGCACCCGCAGAAGTACCGGAACAGGCACTTGGAAGAGGAGTGAACCGGAGTCCACCCAAAGTCAGAAAAGGGAGTCCCACAACGCCGGAGGACAACTCAGAAGGTTGTGCACTGCAGGTTAGAGTGTCGGGGACCCAGGCTTGGATGTGCATGAAGGAAATCCTGGAAGAGTGCACAGGAGCCGGAGCAGCTGCAAATCACGCGGTACCCAGCAATGCAGTCTAGCGTGGGGATTCAAGGACTTACCTCCACCAAACTTGGACTGAAGAGTCACTGGACTGTGGGAGTCACTTGGACAGAGTTACTGAGTTCCAGGGACCACGCTCGTTGTGCTGAGAGGGGACCCAGAGGACCAGTGATGCAGTCTTTTGTTGCCTGCGGTTGCAGGGGGAAGATTCCATCGACCCACGGGAGATTTCTTCAGAGCTCCTGGTGCAGAGAGGAGGCAGGCTGCCCCCAGAGCATGCACCACCTGGAAACAGTCGAGAAAGCCGGCAGGATGAAGCGATACAAGGTTGCTAGTAGTCATCTTGCTACTTTGTTGCAGTTTTGCAGGCGTCCTGAGCAGTCAGGGGTCGATCCTTTGGCAGAAGATGAAGAGGGAGATGCAGAGGAACTCTGGTGAGCTCTTGCATTCGTTATCTGGTGAGATCCCCAAAGCAGAGACCCTAAATAGCCAGAAAAGGAGTTTTGGCTACCTAGGAAGGAGGATTGGTTACAGAGAGAGGTAAGAATCCATCAGAAGGAGCCTCTGACGTCACCTGCTGGCACTGGCCTCTCAGAGCAGTCCAGTGTGCCACAAACACCTCTGTTTCCAAGATGGTAGAGGTCTGGGACACACTGGAGGAGCTCTGGGCACCTCCCCTGGGAGGTGCAGGTCAGGGGAGTGGTCACTCCCCTTTCTTTTATCCAGTTTCGCGCCAGAGCAGGGCTGGGGGATCCCTGAACCGGTGTAGACTGGCTTATGCAGAGATGGGCACCATCTGTGCCCATCAAAGCATTTCCAGAGGCTGGGGGAGGCTACTCCTCCCCAGCCCTCACACCTATTTCCAAAGGGAGAGGGTGTTACACCCTCTCTCAGAGGAAGTCCTTTGTTCTGCCTTCCTGGGCCAGGGCCGCCTGGACCCCAGGAGGGCAGAAACCTGTCTGAGGGGTTGGCAGCAGCAGCTGCAGTGGAGACCCCGGAAAGGCAGTTTGGCAGTACCCGGGTTCTGTGCTAGAGACGCGGGGGATCATGGAATTGTCCCCCCAATGCCCGAATGGCATTGGGGTGACAATTCCATGATCTTAGACATGTTACATGGCCATGTTCGGAGTTACCATTGTGACGCTGTACATAGGTAGTGACCTATGAACAGTGCACGCGGGTAATGGTGTCCCCACACTCACAAAGTCCAGGGAATTTGTCCTGAACGATGTGGGGGAACCTTGGCTAGTGCCAGGGTGCCCTCACACTAAGTAAATTTGCACCCAAATGAAGGTTAGGCATATAGGTAACTTATAAGTTACTTAAGTGCAGTGGTAAATGGCTGTGAAATAACGTGGACGTTATTTCACTCAGGCTGCACTGGCAGGCCTGTGTAAGAATTGTCAGAGCTCCCTATGGGTGGCAAAAGAAATGCTGCAGCCCATAGGGATCTCCTGGAACCCCAATACCCTGGGTACCTCAGTACCATATACTAGAGAATTAAATGGGTGTACCAGTTTGCCAATGTGAATTGGTAAATTTTGTCACTAACCTGTTAGTGACAAATTTGGCAAGCAGAGAGAGCATAACCACTGAGGTTCTGGTTAGCAGAGCCTCAGTGAGACAGTTAGGCATCACACAGGGAACACATACAGGGCACATACTTATGAGCACTGGGGCCCTGCCTGGCAGGATCCCAGTGACACAAGGGCTAAAACAACATACATACAGTGAAATATGGGGGTAACATGCCAGGGAAGATGGTACTTTCCTACATCGCCCATGCACTGATAATTTGTCTTTCTACGCAGTGCTTGCTTTCATTGGACGCTGATCTGTTGATGTTCTCGCTGAGGGCTCATTACCGGACATGCGGGTTGAGGGTGCGTTTGCTACGGGAAGCTGCTTATGAGTTGCCCTTCCTGGAGGATGCGGCTCTGAACTCATTACAGGGCACACCACGGAACAGTGCTGCCTTGGCTGAGGCTCAGGCTATGGAACACAACTTCTCGTTGGTCCTTCTCTGCAAGCCTTTCCAACTGTAACATCTGCCGAAGTGGAAGATTTCCTGTCCTCCATTGTCCCGGATTCAATTGGCAACTTTCAAAATTACTCTTGAAATTCGGTCCTTTTTACTCCACATGTTAACATTTCAAATTGGCCTTTTTTATATGCTCATGTGTCTTTTTAACTTGTCATTATTGACACTTTTTACACATATATCTTGGGTTGAGTTTTAGTAGCTTTTATCTATATTTAGGCTTTGAACCACCTTCAACCGACAAGAGGAGGGAGTTGTGTAGCCCTTTTAGTTATAGCTCCATGCACATTATTTTAGCACACTAGGCCTGCCGCTGTGCACTTTAACCTAAATATAGTTTATTCAGCTTCATTTATTATTTTAACAATAGCCACATTTGCGGTCTTGTTTTAATTTCTCTTTATCTAGCTGTTTTCGCTTAGGCCAGCACTACATTCTCAAACAAGACATTCTTGCTCACTCTGTGCTTTGTTCAAGGCTATAGTGAGATAGGTTGCCGGTGAACGTGGTAAATGTTTTGTCTCTGGTATTTTTAGAAAAACACACATTGTCTTATCCAGGTGTCTGGTTGACACCTGTTCGGTATAAGTCAATAAGGACGCTCAATGAAGGACCACACGCCAATTATAAATACAATTTAGCTTTACTAGAATTGCAGGTAAAATGTAGGCATTTAGCACGTTAACAATAGTAGAATAAGAATAGCAATGAAAAGCATCTATTTATATATATATAGGCAAATAATTAATTGACAGATATAAGTTTTGATTAACTGTATACTAAAATGCATTGCACTACGATATTCAGGAAATAGAATATAAATGAGTTGAATACTTCAGATTAGCTTTGATTTACTGCACACCAAAATGCATGTTTCAATTAATGCAGCAGGCTCTCATTACGATGTTCAGGAGGCAAAATATAAACAAACTGAATACTTCATTTAAGCTTTGATTTACTGCACACCAAAATGCATGTTTCAATTACTGCAGCAGGCTCTCACTACGATGTTCCGGAGGCAAAATATAAACAAACTGAATACTTCATTTAAGCTTTGATTTACTGCACACCAAAATGCATGTTTTAGTTATTGTAGCAGTTCACACTAATAGGTTTAGAAAGCAAAATATAAACGAGCTGAATACTTCAGGTTATAAACACAGTGCAGGCATAAATAATCAGTCATAATAATAGAGCAGAGAAACAAAGGTATTTTATCCCTGTGTGGAAACTTAACTTAATCCACGACATGCCCGGGAGCTCTCTACCGCCTGCTTGGACCTCTCTCCCCTCAAGTACCACAAGCAAAACAGGGAGGCAGCGCTGGGCCATGGCAGCTTCCACAATTCCATCTGCCAGCTTCCAAATCCCTCACCCACAGTTCAGTGCTTAAATAACTCGAAGCTTGGATTCTATCTCATTCTGGCATTTTCTAGCTATGTTATCAGTACTTGGCTGCTCTGCCTTTCTCCAGCCTTTGTTTTCATTCCATCTTCTCCCTGTACTCTCGTTCTCAAGGTTGAGACGGAGTCTTCTACACAAACAAGCTTGAAAATAATATCATGAACTTTTCCACGATGTTTGGGAGGGGGTTTCAACAGGCATTACACTCATCTACACTGCTCAAGCTAATTAACCCTTCGCGTTACAATGTCTTCCGCATCTTTCCCTAATACTGAACACACATCCTTACATAGGGACATTTTCCCAGAACATCAGCTGTTTTATTTTAAAAACACTTCCTTGCCCCTTACACGTTAGAGGGAGATTCCAGCCAGAGAACCACGACTGTATGCTGATTGCTGAATGCTTCGCTACAGCTGCTTACGCAGATTTCAGGCCTTTGCTCAGGTATGAGGGATGATGTCTTCCTAGGAGAACCTGAAGGGCAGAATTAGAGCTTAACATGCTGTGCTCTATTGTAGCCTAGTTAGGAATTAGTCCATTGACTCTAGTGACAATATGGTAGCGTTATTTCTCTCGTAGGGGATTTCCATGTATAGTCATAAGCACTGAATAGTTCCGCGCGCCTGCGGGGACCCCGGAGCACTGTTCTGTAATGTATTCTTAAGTGTAGATGTTAGCCTTTCTTGAAAAAAGGCCTGTTAAACCACTTAAGAATATCAATGTGCAGCCTAGGTGAAAAGCTACACAGGCCAAATTGTTTATTCTTGAAGTTGGAAAGAAAGACAGCTGTAGTATAGATACACCTTTAAACACATATTTATTCTAGAAATATAATAAAAACTATATTCTCAAACTTTATTTACACCTCCAAATGAGAATAAAACAATGCAGGGCAGTGTAGCCCATAGGCTGCCATTATACAGTATGTAAATAGAGCTGTGCCTTTAAGAAAGGAAAGTCTTCCTGTATCCCATCATGCATAGCAAAAGGCAGTTGCCTCAGTTCTTTTTTCGGCTCCTTCTGACAGAACCCTGAAGCATTGAGCTCTACCTTACAAAGCTTTTTTGACAGAAAATTCAATAAAAATTCTTTGGTTTTCAATTTCACTCGACATTTTTCATCTAGAGTGAGCATTTGCTAACCTTTACTGTCAAATTCTGACAGAAATTTAAACTTTTTCTGTCTTTAGAATGCCTTCCCTTTTTGACAAGTGCCCTAGTTGTGGCAGGAAAAAGGCCAAAACAGACCCACACCAGGTCTGCATTATTTGCCTACCATCAAGTCACAAACCTGATGCCTGTGACATTTGCAAGACTTTCTCCAGAAGAACTCTTCGTGACAGGGAGAAAATTCAGCTTCAGGCAAGAGAGGACAGGAGAAGAAGAAGGCAATTTGCCACAGAGCGAGGAGAAGGTCAGTCTTCTACCAGGGCTCTCCCTGTGTCCTCTAGAGTAGTTGCCAGACCTGCTCACAAACGTCATAGGTCTCCGACGACGTCGAGAGCATCGACGTCGAGACCGGGAACGGCACCAACATGTTCGCCGTCGAGGACCGGCTCACCGTCGAGGAAGAGACATCGCTCGACGTCGCCAGCCGTATCGCCGTCGTGACGGCGTAGACACTCGCCGTCAAGAAGGACTTGGTCCAGGTCGGTGTAGATGCGATGGGGACGATCGACGTCGCTGGACAGTACTCATCGTCGAAGATGCTCGCCGTCATCTCATCGACGTCGAGGAAGATCACCGTCGAGAGGATCTCAGCGACGAGAGAAGTCAATGCCGAGAGGTACTCGCCGTCATCGTACTTCAACGTCGAGAAGTGTGTCGACGTCGAGGAGACACTCAAAGAGGCCTAGGAGGGTTTATACCACTTAAGAATCCTCGTCTTCTCTCATTCTTCTACCGACTTCACCTCCGCCGTCTCCTCTGCCACAGACACCTCTGGCTCCTACAGCTCCTCCTTCAGAGTCCGTCCCAGTGACTCCTGCGGAATCCACAAGATATTCCCGACACTCTTCGAGACGCTCTTCTTCCTCTCGACACCATCGTCGACGTGAATCAGTTCAAAGATCTCCTCGTTCCCACCATAGACATTCCTCTTCGTCCACAAGGGATTACTCTCCAACCCTATCTGACTCACCGTCTCCAAGAGTTTCTCCCATAAACGACGTGAACACCTTCCAAGAGGTCCTGGTGCGCGGTGCTAGCAAATTAAACATCCCGCTGGCGGTGCCCACTCCAACGACATCTGTGATTTTCGAGACATTACACCAGCGGGCATCTTCAAGACCATTACTACCACTGGTCCCAGGGCTTCTTGAACCGGCAATGGATATATTTTTAACACCGGCCACAGCTAAAACTGCTCCTTCCAGGCTTATAAAGAAATATCGCCCCCCGGAGCAGGACCCTCTATTCCTAAGGTCGGATCCGGTGCCTGACTCGGTGGTCATAGTGGCTGCAAAAAAGTTGCATTCTACATCTCCGTCTTCCTCCTCACCACCGGACAAGGAGAGTAGAAAGATTGATGCCGCAAGTCGCAAAGTATGCTCTACCTCGGCCATCACGATGAAAGCAGTCAGCGATACTGCGCTGTTAGGCAGGTATGATCGTGCCCTTTGGGACTCTGTGCTGCAGTTTGCGGAACATCTCCCTAAAGAGAAAAGAGAAGATTTTTTGGAGATCGTAAGTGAAGGTGCCATGGTCTCCAATCAAGTGATAAGCGCTGCTGCCAACTCTTCGGTGCTATCCACACATAATTACGCTCATGGAGTGGCCTTAAGAAGAAACGCTTGGCTATGCCTGACGTCTCTTAAACCAGAGGCACAACAGAGAATTTAAAATTTGCCCTTCTCAGGCTCCACTTTGTTTGGCTCTCATGCTGACGACGAGATGTCGAGAATGAAAACTGAACTAGACACTCTGAAAGCGGTGGGCATCGAGAGACCGAGAGAGCAACGGAAAACATTCCGTCCCTACCAACGAAGGCTCTTTACGCACAGATATCAAACGCCACATTGATGTCTTCAAGACCCCAGCAACAGCATCAAAGAACCTTCTTGACACAACAAAAGTCGGCAAGGGGTCGCACTACACCGCAAACCCAGACAACTCATCAGGCACCAGCGTCTAAGCCCTGAATCCTCGCTTTCCCCTCCTCCGTTACCCACTCCGGTAGGGGGAAGTATCTCAAATCATCTGGACGAGTGGCAACGCATCACGCCAGACGCCTGGGTGTTGAATATTGTGCGGAATGGCTACTCTCTCAGGTTCATCAGCCCTCCGCCGTCTATTCCACCCAAACCAGTGAGTCACCACCTCGACGCTCTTCAATTAGAAGTAGCAACCCTATTACAAAAGAGAGCAATAGAACCCGTCCCGATCAATCAGCATGGAAAGGGAATCTACTCAAGGTATTTTTTGGTACCAAAGAAAGACAAACAAGAGTTTCGTCCCATTCTAGACCTAAGGGTAGCAAACAAGTGGATTTGCAGAGAAAAATTCAGGATGCTATCCTTGCACCAAATTTACCCTCAACTTCGTCAGGGTGACTGGCTCTGCGCGATAGACCTCCGCGACGCTTACTTTCACATTCCGGTGATCGAGAAACATCGAAAGTTTCTAAGGTTCATCGTCGGAAAAAGTAATTACCAATTTACGGTACTACCCTTCGGCCTCAAATCAGCACCGAGAACTTTTTCCAAATGCATGGCGGTGGTGGCAGCCCATTTGAGGAAACATTGAATATTCGTCTACCCCTATCTAGTCGATTGGCTCATAAAAGCTTCCACGTATCTAGAGGCTCAACAGCATTTCAACTGGTCTCATCAGCTCCTCCAGAGCCTGGGCCTTCAAGTCAATCTCCCCAAATCCACAGCAACACCTGTTCAGAGGCTGCATTACTTAGGTGCCATCATAGATACCAAACAAGGAAAGGTGTTTCCTTCGGAGGAACAATGATTACCAATCCTCCAAAAGTGCCAGCAGCTCCAGGAAACACCTCAGACCACTGCAAGAGCGATATCCTCTCTCCTGGGCTCGATGGCGTCTTGCATCCATCTCATTCCCAATGCTCGGCTCCATATGAGACCCTTACAGGAATGTCTGGAGGATCAATGGTGTCAACTAGTGGACGAATTGGAGAACAGTGTCCTTCTTTTTCCCCACGCCTTACAATCCCTCAAGTGGTGGTGTTCGCCCAACAATCTTCTGGAGGGGATTCCATTCCAACAACAGCCGCCAACCCAAACCATTGTCACAGACGCATTGCTGCTCGGATGGGGAGCGTAAATGGATCGCCTTCGAGTCCAAGGCAAGTGGTCACAGAGAGAGCGACTGTATCACATCAACCTGTTGGAGCTTCGCGCAGTCCATCTTGCGCTCAAAGCCTTCCTCCCATCTCTGAAGACGAAAACTCTGCTTCTCCAGACGGACAATGTGGCCACCATGTATTATTTAAACAAACAAGGAGGCACCAGATCCAGGACTCTGTCGACAGAGGCTCAAACAATCTGGCATTGGCTCCTAGCCAGGAACTTCTTGCTAGTGGCAACTCACCTTCAAGGCATACAGAATGTTCAAGCGGATGCCCTCAGCCGCGCAATGGACGAAAACCACGAATGGGTTTTGCACGACGACGTCGTCCGTTCCATTTTTGCCATGTGGGGTACCCCCTCTATAGACCTATTCGCAACCCCAGAAAACAAAAAAAATGACACAACTTCACCTCCAGATACTACCATCCAGGAACACTGGGGAATGCCCTGTGGATAAGCTGGTCAGGAGCATTTCTTTACGCCTTTCCACCGCTTCCCCTGATACCGGCAGTCCTCCTGAAACTATCCAATGCTCACTCCAGGATGATTCTCATTGCCCCGGAATGGTCACTCCAGTGGTGGTTTCCAGACCTACTTCACCGGTCACTCAAACCACACATCAGGCTGCCTTGTCGCCCAGACCTTCTCACAAAGTTCCGAGGCCAGATATCTCATCCCAACCTCTCATCGTTTAATTTGGCAGCATGACTCCTGAGTTAGTACAATATGGTCACCTGAACCTACCTCAGGACTGCATGGAGATTCTGAAGGAAGCAAAGCGCCCCTCCTCAAGAACAGCTTATGCATGCAAATGGTAAAGGTTCTGCGTGTGGTGCTTGGACAATAATGTTGACCCAATATCCTGTGGAGAGGAGACTATTCTGCCATACTTATTAGGTTTGGCAAAGTCTGGATTGCAATTGTCATCAATAAAAGTACACCTGGCGGCTCTAACGGCATATAGAAAGAGCCCTTCCCAAACCTCTTTCTTTAGGATTCCAATCATAAAAGACTTCCTGGAGGGTTTGAAAAAGGTCTTTCCTCCCATAAGAAGACCATCTCCTCCATGGGAACTGAATATTGTCCTCTCGCGTCTGATGCTACCTCCGTTTGAACCAATACATAAAGCATCACTCCAACATCTTGCGTGGAAAACTGCTTTTTTGGTTGCAATCACATCAGCTTAAAGGGTCAGTGAGATCCAGGCCCTTTGCGCTCAAGAACCTTATAAGTTTTTTCATTCTTCGAAAGTAGTTATGAGGACACATCCAAAATTTGTACCTAAAGTCGTTTCAGACTTCCATGTGAACCAAACCATTTCATTACCAACTTTCTTCCGAAATCCTTCTACCCCTGCCGAGAGAACTCTACATTCTCTCGACATAAAGAGGGTTTTAAAATTTTACTTGGACAGGACAAAATGCTTGCGTAAATCACAGCAACTGTTTATTAACTATGGCCCGGTTAGAACAGGGTTGGCCACTTCCAAACAATCCTTATCCAGGTGGATTGTCTCATGTATCGTTTTTTGTTATCAGTTAGCAAATAAATCGCTTGATGGCAAACCAAAAGCCCATTCTACTAGAGGGAAGGCAGTGACTGCTGCCCTGATGAGAAATATTACTTTGTCAGAAATATGCAAAGCGGCCAATTGGAAATCGGCCCATACGTTTACTAAGCATTACTGCCTTGATTCAGATGCTAGGGCAGATGCGCAGGTCGGACAGGCCTCGCTCAAGAATTTATTTGCATAATTTGTGGTTTCAGTATTTTTCTGTCTACTCCGCCGCGGTTATGGGGATGGGCTTGCTAATCTGTTCAGTGCTTATGACTATACATGGAAATCCCCTACGAGAGAAGGAATGGTTTCTTACCTGTAACTCCAGTTCTCTCGTAGGAGTATTTCCATGATAGTCATAAGCAACCCTCCCTCCTCCCCGGTGAACTTGACATAGAACATGTTGCTATAATGATAACGATGTTGATATTACAAAGAATGTTCATGTTTCTTCATGTCATGTTACAAGCCTACAAAAAGAACTGAGGCAACTGCCTTTTGCTGTGCATGATGGGACACAGGAAGACTTTCCTTTCTTAAAGGCACAGCTCTATTTACATCCTGTATAATGGCAGCCTATGGGCTACACTGCCCTGCATTGTTTTATTCTCATTTGGAGGTGTAAATAAAGTTTGAGAATATAGTTTTTATTATATTTCTAGAATAAATATGTGTTTAAAGGTGTATCTATACTACAGCTGTCTTTCTTTCCAACCTCAAGAATAAACAATTTGGCCTGTGTAGCTTTTCACCTAGGCTGCACATTGATATTCTTAAGTGACTTAACAGACCTTTTTTGAAGAAAGGCTAACATCTACACTTAAGAATACATTACAGATCAGTGCTCCGGGGTCCCCGCAGGCGCGCAGAACTATTAAGTGCTTATGACTATCATGGAAATACCCCTACGAGAGAACTGGAGTTACAGGTAAGAAACCATTCCTTCTATGCTTCACTCTTCCTTGTCACAATTCTAATCTTGTCATGCTGGGTTGTACTGGTTATTGCAGTACATGCTTTGCTATCTAAGATGCAGTGGCTTCATTAAAATCTTATTGAAACATATACTGCCTCTGTCATTGTGTTTGTGAGACTAATGTAACTGTGAGAAACGGATGGTCCCTGAGTGACCACAGTTTCCCTGAGAAATCAATTGTCATGCGCTCGGCTGCCAAATCATTCCTGCTCTTGGGTAGACATGAGGTACTGCCAGTTAGCCGGAGCAAAACCCGGATTGGGGCGACAGATGTCACCAGCAGTGGGTTGGACTCAGTCTCCCACACCGCAGGCGATTCTGCTACTTAAAATCCAGTAGTCTCATTAAAATAATGAGAGCCTACGCGACAGCTGGAAGGGGAATTGCTTCCCGTTCCACCCTGGCCCCCCTCTCCATCCCCTCAATGACACCTAATGACGTCAGCACGCAATCGCGCGCTGGCCACATCATAGGCCGCCTCCTATCGCACTGGAAGCTCAAGCATTTGCATTTCTCTTCCGATCATGTGATGGGGGCCTGAGAGGCTTCAAAAGGAAGGAAAATAATTTCCTTTCCTTTGAAGTCTCAGAGTATTTCAGCAGCCGGATCGTGAAGCGATCCGGCTTCTGAAATGCCCACTAGACACCAGGGCTAATTTTTCTTTGTAAAAGTGGCATAAGGGGTGTGACCTCACAGGTAAGGGTCGCTCCCGGGGGGCAATTATTTTCAAGGTCTTTTCTGCCCCTCCTGGGGGCAGATCGATCGGCCTATTGTTTTTAGGGGCAGAAACCTCTAAATGTCAGGGATCATTTTTTTTCTTTGTTTTTCAGATGAGGTGAGAGACCCCTTAGGCAAGGATCGCTCCCCTGGTGGGCAAATTATATTTAGGCCACTTCTGCCCCCGTTGGGGGCAGAACGGCCTATTTTTATTAGGCTAATCTGTCCCCAAGGGGGACAGAATCCACTAGGCACCAGGGTTTTTTTTTTTTTTTTAAGGCCAATTTCACGCAAGGGCAGCGACCCCTTAGGCAAGGGTCGCACCCCTGGGGGGCAAATTTGTTGAAGGTCATTTCTGCCCCCCTTGGGGGCAGATCGGCCTATTGTAATTAGGCCGATCTGCCCCCAGGGGGGGCAGAAACCCCTAGACACCAGGGATTTTTTTTTTTTTAAATATATGTGGGGAGCGACCCCTTAGGCAAAGGTTGCTCCCCTGGGGGGGCAAATTGTCTTAAGCCCATTTCTGCCCCCCTTGGGGGAAGATTGGCCTATTTTTATTATGCCAATCTGCCCCCAAGGGTGGCAGAAACCGCTAGATACCAGGGATTTTAATTTTTTTGCATCAATTTCACGCAGAGGGAGCGACCCCTTAGGCAAGGGTTGTTCCCCTGGGAGGCAAATTAATTTTAGGCCATTTCTGCCACCCTTGGGGGCAGATCGGCTTATTTTTATTAGGACGATCTGCCCCCAAGGGGACAGAAACCACTAGGTCCCGGGTGATTATTATTTTTTTGCACCAATTTTACGCAAGGGAAGCGACCCCTTAGGCAAGGGCCGCTCCCCTGGGGGGTGCAAATTTATTTTAAGCCATTTCTGCTTCTCTTAGGGGCAGATCAGCCTATTTCTATTAGGTCAGTCTGCCCCCGGGGGCAGAAACCACTTAGGCACCAGGGATTGCTGTTTGTGTATGTGTGTGTTTTGTTTGGGGGGGGGCAGCCCCTTGGGCAAGGGTCGCTCCCCATGGGGGCACATTACTGTTGGCCATATTTGCCCCCCTTGGGGGCAGATTGGCCTATTTTTGAAAGGCCCATCTTCCCCCAAGGGGCAGAAAGCCCACCAGAGACCAGGGAAGATTTTTTTTCAAAATAAGAGGGTTGGGGGTATGGCCATACCCCCACCGCAAATAAATGGGGCCAAGGTTGTTTTGCCCACCAGTGGGCAGATGGGGCAGTTACCTCCAATCCACACACAGGAGCAGAAAGTCCACTAGTTGCCAGGGAATTACAAAAAAAGAAATTGTGTGTTGGTGCTACCAACCAGTATGGGCCTGGTTATGCCCCCACCCCAACTGAATGGGGTAACAGTCTTTCTGCTCTCCCCCGCACTCTAAAACATCTTATCCCACAGCAAGCAAGAGGACATTTTATTATTTGGAGTTTTAGTTTTACATTTGGGTCATGAGAGCTTGGCTAACTCTCAAAATCGTCCCACTTGAAATGGTGAGGGCTGCACTTTTTGGACTTTGGGACGCTGCCATGTAGAAAAATCCAGAAGACCAAGACACATCTGAAAACTAAACATCTGGGTGATTCCAGGGTGGTGTGCTTCATATGCACCCCTCCACCATTTTCTTACCCACAATGCACTGCAAACCTCCACACATTGTTGTGATGGAACCTTCCTGAATCTACAGGAATCCACAAAATACCTACCTCCCAGCATTGTCTCATCTATACCGATATAAATTCTGCTACACTTGTCATTCTAAAAATGTTTTTTTTCAAACAGCCCTTTTGGACCCGCTTTGGTTCCCCCTCAATTTTGACATGTTTTTGGCTGTTCCCTGTCACAGGTACTTGGCCCACCTACACAAGTGAGGTATAATTTTTACTGCAAGACTCAGGGGAACTTTGGGTGGTTGGAAATTTGTCCCGGAGCGGTGATCACACACAGAAATGTGGGAAAAATGTATTTTTTTAGTTAAATTTGAGGTTTGCTGAGGATTCTGGGTAAGAAAACATTGGGGGATACACGCAAGTCACACCTCCCTGGATTCCCTCGAGTGTCTAGTTTTCAGAAATGTTTGAGTTTGGTAGGTTTCCCTATATGGCTGCTGAGCCCAGGACCCAAAACGCAGGTCCTCACCCCCGCAAGAACAGGTAGTTTAGTATTTGATAATTTTGATGTGTCCACATAGTGTTTTGGGGCATTTCCTTTTCCGGGCTCTAGGCCTACCCACACAAGCGAGGTAGAATTTTTATCGGGAGACTTGGGGGAACGCTGGCTGGAAGGACATTTGTGGCTCCTCTCAGATTCCAGAACTTTCTGTCACCAAAATGTGAGGAAAAAGTGTTTTATTTGCCAAATTTTGAGGTTTACAAAGGATTCTGGGTAATGGAACCTGGCGAGCCCCCACAAGTCACCCCACCATAGATTTGCCTAGGTGCCTAGTTTTAAAAAATGCACAGGTTTGGTAGGTTTCCCTAGGTGCCGGCTGAGCTAGAGGTCAAAATCCACAGCGTGGCACTTTTAAAAAAACAGCCGTTTTCCTTGGGAAAATGTGATGTGTCCACATAGTTTTTTGGGGCATTTCCTTTCGCGGGCACTAGGCCTACCCAAACAAGTGAGGTACCATTTTTATCAGGAGACTTGGGGGGAACAATGAGTGTAAAGAAATTTGTGGCTCCTCTCAGATTCCAGAACTTCCTGTCACCGAAATGTGAGTAAAAAGTGATTTTTTTTGGCTGAATTGTGAGGTTTGCAAAGGGTTCTGGGTAACAGAACCTGGTGAGAGCCCCACAAGTCACCCCATCCTAGATTCCCCTAGGTGTCTAGTTTTAAAAAATGCACAGGTTTGGTAGGTTTCCCTAGGTGCCGGCTCAGTTAGAGGCCAAAATCCACAGCTTGGCACTTTGCAAAAAAACACCTGTTTTCTTAGGAAAAATGTGATGTGTCCATGTTGTATTTTGGGGCATTTCCTGTCACGGACACTAGGCCTACCCACACAAGTGAGGTATGTACCATTTTTCTCGGGAGACTTGGGGGAATGCTGCATGGAAGGCAATTTGTGGCTCCTCTCAGATTCCAGAACTTTCTGTCAGCAAAATGTGAGGAAAAAGTGTTTTTTTTTGCCCAAATTTTGAGGTTTGCAAAGGATTCTGGCTAACAGAACCTGGTGAGAGTCCCACAAGTCACCCCATCCTGGATTCCCCTAGGTGTCTAGTTTTAAAAAATGCACAGGTTTGGTAGGTTTCCTTAGGTGCCGGCTGAGCTAAAGGCCAAAATCCTCGGCTTGGCACTTTGCAAAAAAACAGCTCTGTTTTCATTGGAAAAATGTGATGAGTCCATGTTGTATTTTGGGGCATTTCCTGTCATGGGTGCTAGGCTTACCCACACAAGTGAGGTACCATTTTTATCGGGAGACTTGGGGGAACGCTGGGTGGAAGGAAATTTGTATCTCCTCTCAGATTCCAGAACTTTCTGTCACCAAAATGTGAGGAAAAAGTGGTTTTTTTTGGCCAAATTTTGAGGTTTGCAAAGGATTCTGGGTAACAGAACCTGGTGAGAGCCCCACAAGTCACCCTATCTTGGATTCCCCTAGGTGTCTAGTTTACAATAATGTGTAATTTTGGTAGGTTTCCCTAGCTGTCGGCTGAGCTAGAGGCCAAAATCCACAGCTAGGCACTTTGCAAAAAAACATGTCTGTTTTCTTTGGGAGAATGTGATGTGTCCATGTTGCATTTCCTGTCGCAGGCATGAGGCCTACCCACGCAAGTGAGGTACCATTTTTATCAGGAGACCAAGTGTTATTGCCCCTTGGCTTTCTCTACATTTTATCCTTCCAAATGTAAGACTGTGTGTAAAAAAGATGACTATTTGAGAAATGCCCTGTAATTCACATGCTAGTATGGGCACCCCGGAATTCAGAGATGTGCAAATAACCACTGCTTCTCAACACCTTATCTTGTGCCCATTTTGGAAATACAAAGGTTTTCTTGATACCTATTTTTCACTCTTTATATTTCAGCTTCAGCAAATGAATTGCTGTATACCCGATATAGAATGAAACCCCATTGCAGGGTGCAGCTCATTTATTGGCTCTCGGTACCTAGGGTTCTTGATGAACCTACAAGCCCTGTATATCCCCGCAACCAGAAGAGTCCAGCAGACGTAATGATATATTGCTTTAAAAAAATCTGACATCGCAGGAAAAAGTTACAGAATAAATTGTGGAGAAAAATGGCTGCTTTTTTCACCTCAATTTCAATATTTTTTTATTTCAGCTGTTATTTTCTGTAGGAAAACCTTGTAGGATCTACACAAATAACCCCTTGCTGAATTTAGAATTTTGTTTATTTTTCAAAAATCTTTATCTTTCCAGGATCCAGCTTTGGTTTCACACCCATTTCTGGAAGGAGGCTGAAAGAACAAAAAATAGTAAAAATGGGGTATGTCTCAGTAAAATGCCACAATTGTGTTGAAAAATTGGGTTTTCTGATTCATGTCTGCCTGTTCCTCAAAGCTGGGAAGATGGTGATTTTAGCACTTCAAACCCTTTGTTGATGCCATTTTCAGGGAAAAAACCATAAGCCTTCTTCTGCAGCCCCTTTTTCCCATTTAAAAAAAAACAACAACATTTTCACTGTATTTTGGCTAATTTCTTGGCCTCCTTCTGGGGAACCCACAAAGTCTGGGTACCCCTAGAATCCCTAGGATGTTGGAAAAAAGGACGCAAATTTGGCGTGGATAGCTTATGTTGACAAAAAGTTATGGGTGTCTAAGCACCAACTGCCCTAAATAGCCAAAAAAAGGCTCGCCACAGGAGGGGAAAAGGCCTGCCAGCGAAGGGGTTAACCCACTTATCTTGCTCTGTTTCATTCCATATATTTTATTATTTCTTTTAAGAAGGCTGCCATTGTTCATAGTTTATAGAAATGTTTTGGTTTGCGTTATCAGTGCCACTCTGTGACGGGGTCATTATCAGCGTCATGATCAGTGATATACGTAGGTATTAACATCATGTCCCTTTCTCACTTGCGTGTGATAGGAACATAATATACACTTGTTGGGGATTGTTTATATAATTGCCACCACAAGTCTGCCTCCTTATCCGGTGTTTGGGAACATACCTGCGTTAACTCACACGGACACAGTCGTTAGAGGGATTCCTTCCAGATGCTATCTACACTGCACGCCACCTTACTGCAGAGCTTTTGTTGTACACGGAGTCTGACCTAGAGACCTCAATCTAAGCTAACAAGGGTTGGGGGGGCACTTCTCATGGACATGGTACTGGTAGATTAAGTTTATCATACCTAGTTCTCATTAGTTTAGAGATTAGGTTCACTTTGCTAGAAATGTTATATCTCATGTTAATTGTAAGATGGTGGGGGGTTTTGTATTCACGACTCTCATCTTTACAATTATGCTTCTTTTACTGTTCATTATCCTAATCATTTCAGCTCATTACTTTTACCGTAGATTGCAGACTCTTAAATATAAATATTGAAAACTTTCCTGCATCTCCTTTGTTGCCTGTGTGTGACTGAGACATATTGCTAACGTGAGAAAAGCATAATTTCCGTTCCACCTCGACTTCCCTGAGAGATCTTATCTAGAGTCTATGCGTAAGTGCTGTCATCCCTAAACCACCAGTCTCACTAAGAGCAAGAGTCCAACTATGACATGGCTCCACCAACAATGGTGTTTTGGCACTAATTTACGGATATCCTGAGTATCTCTTTCTCACAGGCAGCAGGTACCCTAAGTACCATTATACGTAGACGTCCGTGATCTCAGGAACAGTGCTCTGCTGAACAGGGAGCACCTAACTAAGCTGTAGGTTGTTCAAGCTTGAACCCTTTAAAAGGATGTTTCCCCATTTGATGTTCCATCACTACATCCATTACACAATATGGCTAACTCTATAAACATTCCAGAAAATATCAGACACGCATTAAAACAACACGTAGTATCCCATGGCTTAACAAATGAGGGTAGGGATGTCACATTTATCGTAGAATCTCATGAAGCTTACCAAACATTCCTGGACCACCTTTCCTGAAGGAGATAGATTAAAAATAGTGAACGTATTGCAGCGGTACCAAGCTTACCGGTATTTAGCGATACTGCTTTCCTAGCAAGAACATCAAATTCGGTTCAATGGCGCCCTACCATATGTAATACAACCTGTGAGATTAGGACCCGTAGGTAATGAGGGACCAACGTGGCCTATATTTGTCACATTCACACCACATCCTGGTGCGCAGGCAGTGCAAATAGCTGACGTACGCACACTTTATAATGAGCTAGTACAACTCTACAGACGATAGGTACAATCCGCTATGCGGACCTTGAACACCACCTCAGCACAGGCTGCACCAGCTGGTCACAAATTGGCCATTACTGGTAGTAACCCACAAACAGTACATTCTGTCATGGTTAAAGCACCCACTGAACGTGAGACGATTCCGTTCTAGATAGCCTAAAAACTAACCAGCTGGAAGCAGTGTTTCCCCATATGGGGCCCCAAGATGAACCTAGAATTCTCACAATTTACTTGCCATTCGCAATGGTTCCCTCAGTTGGCGACTGCACCACACGGGGTACAGTCTTTACTGCAATTTACACTTCCACGCATGGTATCTCGCCACGCATGGTATCCCAACACTTGCCAATTTGCCGGAAGTGTTAAAACATATTCAAAATGAGCATGCTCCAACCCTAGATTTGGGGATGAAACAGATGCTTAACTCCGACATAGTCTTCTCAATAATACTAAGTAACATTAAAGGGGAAGCGTTGGCGTTGGCTATACGCCAGCAGTTACAGGAGATTCTACAGTTGGAATAGGAGCGTCAACTACTGAAAATTATGTTTGATGGCATGTGTAGCTGTAGATACACATTTTTTGCATAAGTCCGACATCTAGTGTTGGGCTCAGAGTGTTACAACTTGTTTCTCTTTGATGAAGGTTTTCGAGTCACAAGATAGAGTGACTCCTCCTTTCGGTCATAGTGTGCTTAGGCATTGAGTCCTTTGTTAGATTGTTTTCTTTCTGCCGTTGGGTTTGGACGTGTTTCCTCTCGCTCTGGTGGATCTCGGTTCAGGCCTTCTGAACGTTTTATACCTTTCTATAATACCGTCAGTATTGTTTCGATTGCGTTTTCGATCTGTAGTTGATCCAATTAAAACCATTGAGGTTGATTTCGTTTCGCCCTTAAAAGGGGGCCTTGTCCTTTTAGGGCCCTCTTCAATGTCGGGCTGATGGAACAGACTTCGTTTCGATTCTGTCCTCGTGTCACGCCAAGTTCCAAGATGCCAAGACACTTTCCAGCATTTGGGGTGCAATCTCTGCTTATCTCCTGACCATCGAAAGGAGACTTGCAACACCTGCAGGTCATTTAGATCGAAGAAGACTCTCTGGGATCAAAGAGCTTGTTGACTGGAAATGGCGTCCAAGTCTACAGAGGACATACCAGACATTTTTGGTGAGGAACTCGCGCAAGAGGAGAAAGAACACAGTACGGTGCTTTTCATTAGAGACTCAGACTCCGATCACGACTTGAATGTGGACAGCCACCCTATACCTCTGGTGTAGTACGCGTGTACACCTGCCCTGTCACACCAACCAACGACATTGAAAAAGTCTCCAGCACTGGCCATCGGCCCTCCACTGCCTTCAGGCAATGGTTGGATCCGAAAAACAAGTCCGGATGACCAACCTTCAGGTTCGGCGCAGAGAATGAAGACCAAAGAGCTTTTGGCACTGGCAAAACAGACTGGTCCAGCTGCTTCGGTGTTGAGACGAAAATTACAAACATCCATTTCTGAACCGAAAAAACATTCATCTGTTACGGAGCCGATAATTTCGGTCCAAGTAAAACACTCAGCGCCTAAGACTCCATAACGAAAAACTCCAAGTGGGACAATTACTACTTCCACACAAGAAACCTCAGAAATACAGCCAATCCTAGAGGTTATGGATGCTCGACAGCGCAAATTACGAATACAAAAAGGCACAGGAAGGATAATTGCCTCTCCTCCAGTGACTATAAAAATAAAATTATCCTTTCAAGAGACCCTAGATGATGGACCTCCACCAAAAACGGTCTGAAAGGACAAAAAGAGAGAAAAGACCGTGCAACAGAAACAACCTTTGCCACCACACTCTCTTCTTCTTCTCCCCCACACCACCACCATCACCCACATACCAGATGCAAGTCTCTCCACAGACATCCTCAGCATTACCACACAGGGATTATTTCAGTGACATTGAACAGGACACATCCATAGGATCATATGATCCTGATCCCTTAACATTAAAAGAGCCAGATTTATACCCAATATAGACCTTTTTCCCCAGAATACACAACAGCATACAATCAGGTCATAGCGAGAGCCGCTGCATTCCATAATGTACAGATGCACACTGACCCCATAGAGGATGATTTTCTCTTTAATACTCTCACATCCACTCATAAAGAGTATCATTGTCTACCAATGTTACCTGGGATGCTCAGGCACTCAACAAACATCTTTAAAGAACCAGTGAAAGCCAGGATCATCACTCCTAGAGTTGATAAGAAATATAAACCAGCTCCATCAGACCCAGGCTTCATATGAGCTCAGTTATCGCCAGACTCCATAGTGGTTGGGGCAGCAAGAAAAAGGCCTAACAGCCAGTTAACAGGAGATGCTCCTCCAGATAAGAAGAGCAAAAAGCTAGACGCTGTAGGAAAAAGGGTTGCCTCACTAGCAGTGAACCACTGGAGAATAGCCAAATCTCAACCTCTTTTAGCTAGGTATGACAGGGCCCACTGGAACAAGATGGAAGAGTTGCTCCAATACCTTCCACCAGAGCACCAGAAGAGGGGACAGTGGACAGTTATGGAGGGACAAGCAATCTCAAATAATGCCATTAGATGCGCTACAGATGCAGCTGACACTACAGCTAGGGACATAAATACCAGCATAGTTATTAGAAGACATGCATGGCTCAGATGTTCAGGCTTCAAACTTGAAATTCAGCAGTCAGTTTTAAACATGCCCTTTAACAAGGAGCATCTGTTTGGGCCAGAAGTGGACACAACCATAGAAATGTGAAAGATTTGGAAACAGCCAAAGCAATGGGGGCATTACATACTACGCCTGCTAGAGGTACCTTTCGCAGACCACAATTCAGAGGTAGCTTTAAGCAAGCAGCCCCAGATTCAGTATCCACTTCCCAACAGAAACAAACCTTGCAGTTCTATTCAAGAGGTTCCTTTCGAGGCTCGTACAGAGGGTCCAATAATAGAGGAAGAGACAAGTCATCTACTTCCAGAACTTCCTCCACTGCAACCAAACAGTGACTCACTAACCATCCCCACAGCACATACATCTCCTGTGGGAGGAAGGCTGGTAAATGTTTATCCGCAATAGTAAAACACTACAGACAAATGGGTTTTATCAATTATCCAATATGGTTATTGTCTGGAACTCGTTACCACTTCATCAAACATTCATTCACACAGACTTATTCAGGACCATCTCAAATTACTAAAAGAGAAAGTACAGTCACCACTATTCAAAGGAGCCATAGAGCTAGTACCCATATCCCAACAGGGATCAGGAGTATATTCACTATACTTCCTAATACCAAAATAAGATGGCACATTAATGCCAATTTTAACTGCCACTGATGTTGATTACATCTTTGACCCAAAACTTCAAACACAAGAATTTTTCCAATACGAACAGGAGTACCCTGCACCTCTTAACACCTTGCCACTTGACAGATACCAAACTATCATCTCCACTGATGGTTCATCAAAACCAGCTGTAGGTACAAAACAGTACTCAGCCGCTTGCGCAGCTGTGAGCGGAGTGATTAAGGATGGTGTCTTCCACCCTCAAATACCTACACGCAGATCCTGAGGGACTGCACAGCACAGTTGGCTGAGCTTAAGGCTTTTATCTTGGCACTGGAACATGTGGATCCAGGACACCTCACATTGGTTGTGAATGATTTGTACTATTGAGTCCAACAATTATTATCTCAATCATTGGCAGTTGAACGGATTCAGAGACTCAAAGGGGAACGCCATAAAACACAGATCTCTGTGAGAGAGGGTGGATGATCTTAAGGATAAGCTACCAGATGCTCATGTAGAACATACATTGGGCCACCAACGTGCAGGAGTACATGTTATTGGAAACACTTTGGCTGATGAAGTGGCCAAATCAGCAGTAGCTATGGCTTCTGTTGCTGCAGTGACTCATTCTCACACATGATTGGATAATGAAATTTAGGCTGCCGTAAAAGCTTCAGCTGAGGACAAGCCTCTTCCAAAAGTATACCTTATAAAATATTCCTAGCATAGCAATGCACAGAATGTTGCCTTTGTGACAATTCCTGGTGTGGGAGCTTGACTGATCCCCAACCAAGATCAGAGATTAGATCTCATCAAAGCAGTGCATGAGGGTGTCGCCTCTGCACATGTTGGTGTTGCGGCCACAATATCGCTCTTACAGAGATGCTTCTGTTGGCTGTGTCTATACAAACAGACCATGCAATATGAGCTTTGCTGTGACATTTTTCAGCAAATAAAGGGCTCAAACATCAAACGCCTTCCGCAGACATCCGTCTAAGTGTCCAACAGGGCACTACAGTGTGTGTAGCTGGACCATTGTGGTCCCTTACAACCTGATGGTGCATACAAATACATCTTAGTTGCTGTAGATTCTTGTACTAGATACCTGTGGGCATGGCCACAGTGGCCGGCTAAGGCTCGAACTGTTATAAAAGATTTGCTGGTCTTTATTGGTACATATACGGTTGCAGCATTCCAATTGGACCAGGCCCTGCTTTTGCCTCTAGGGCATTCAGGGACACAAAGAGGACAATGGGTGTTGAACTCCATTAATCTTCCCCACATCATGCCAAGGTTAATAGTGATGGGGAGAGGAGGAATCGTGACCAAAAGTAGTCCTTAACAGCTAAAGTATTAGGTTCAAGCTGCTATTGGCTTCATCACCTATATGGTGTCCAGAGAGCACTGAATAATCTGCCAAGACGGTCCTTGTGAGGACAAACTCATTATGGGTTTCTTTTTGGGATGCCTATGTATGTCCCATATGTAGACGGCCATGGTATGACGGGAGCAGACACACCTTTTGACATAAATGTACATCTCACTGTCTTATAGGAGATTCAACAATTTTGTGATGATAATTCATCTGCCAGTGCTGCCACCTTAGGAAGAAGGGACTTGCCAACAACTTCTACAGGCTGGATTCCTAAAGGTGGGGACCTGGTTCATGAGAAGATTGCTGTGAAGAAGGAACTTGACCCATCTTACAGAGCACCGGTTCAAGTCTTGAGAATTCAAGGCACCAGAACTGTCATTCTGCCGCCGCTGCCAGGTTCCAAAGGGAACTGATTTGTCTCCATAGACAACATCAACTTGCACCATGTGGCCGATCCCACACAATAGACCCCGAGGTCCCTTGGGTAGCCCCCGGTCCATTGGCCTTGGTTAGTCCCCGGTCCTCTCACTAACCAACAGGATATACCTCTTCAAAGAAGAAACAACAACACTTCTGAAAACACCAGCATTTACAACGATACTACAGATGCCTCCCCAAGCATGGGGAGGGCGGAGAATGAGCTTCTGCTGATTTCTGTTACCACTTCACTTACAAGAACTGTCCAAGATTTGGCTGTTTTCTACTCCAATGCAACACAAACTGATGACATTGTCTACTATGAACCTCCACTCAAAGTTGATCCATCCACCAGTAATGCACTGGCTCCTGTGTTTGCAGAGAATGCTTCTGGTAATTTCATCGACGTTGGTCACTTTTCTTCAACTTCATCTGCACCTGCAACTGAAACTGTTTCAAAGACAAGTAATTTATATATATGGCTTAAAATAACTATTTGGTTTGTCTATGGCATTACCTGTGGATACTACTGACATTGCTTGCCTTTCTGCTACGGGTTGGTTTTGTGACTGTTTTCTTCCTCTTGATAAATGGTCATTATCTTCCTGAACGCTCTTCTGTTGAGCCAGTGGATGACATTTTAATACCACATCTTTTCTCGCATAAGGTCCAAAGAGACTTGTCCCTTGTAAACATTTCATCAATACCAATTCCTGATGGGATTGTTTGGGATAAAGTTCCATTTGATGTATAAGGACCTACTGAGGTTATCCAAATTCCTTATGCATTCAAAATATTTATGACTGATGTAATTACATCTGGTTTTATTTCCAATGGCTGGGATGTCACAACAGTTGATTCTATGTTTGCTGAGCTGCAGGATTACACTGCATTTGAAAGTGATGATGTGTATATGAACATAGCGAATCATGAGGAAATGTTCTGTTATAATCATTAGGGACAGTACTTTCTGTAACGAGCAACTAGACATAGATCAGTATTTAATTACACACAATGGAAACATTGTAAAACTCCTCCTGTGGGGACCCCTAAAACATATGCATACAAATGTGCATGTTTTTCTGGGCATGACACTACAAATGCGAAGTCATATTATTTCTGATGGATACACCTACCTGTGGATTCCTCACCTAAATAATTCTCCTCTCGCGCCAGCCTCGACGGAAATTTCTTCTAGCTCTGCACGTCGACGATGACGTCACAATCGTCCGACTCCACGCAACGCCGTATGACGTCATCCAGGCAATAAGAAGCCATTGTCAACGTGCAGACGTCAGTTCCCTTTTTTCCGTGCCTCCGAGTAACGGTTTTTCTTCGAGGCTAACAGGGAGCTACAGTTGCGTATCTGTGGTTACAATGTCGCAGCCAAGAAAACTGGTTTTAAGCCTTGTAACCAGTGCAGGGGTCGAATGTCGGTTACTGACCCCCATGAGAATTGTCTCTGGTGCCTTAGTTCCGACCATGAGGTCGAGTCATGCGGTTCCTGCCAGCGCATGAACCCTAAGGCGCTTAAGGAAAGGGAGGCTAAATTATTCCTGGGCCGTTCAAAGAAAAAGAAGGAAAGGCGTCATCGGAGAGAGTCCTCTTCGAAATCTTCGAGGACACATCATCCATGGAGACTCTCGGCGCCGATCGAGTAGAGGACGGTCCAGGCATCTGTGAGCTCGGCGCAGTCCGACGTGGGAGATTAGCCCGACCGTCACTCCTTCGCCTCCTGCAACTCCGACTTCACCTGGGTCGGTATTTGAGGTAGAGCCTCTTCAGAGGCCGGCGGGTTCTCCTGAGCAGGAGTTGCCTGGCCCGTCATCGGCTTCTATGCCGGCGCAGCAACAATATCCGACTTTCCCAGCGCCGGGAACGAATCCTGCGGCATTTTTGAATACCATGTTCAACATTTTTTCCACCATGGCACCTGGTGGAGGACATGCAGGTCCATCGGGCCCTTTGGGCTTTAATTTGGGTGTTCCGGCTTCGCACAAACCGACACCCTTCATGCCATTTTTGTCTTCTGGAGCCGAAACGGCGCTGATGCCCTTGATGTCACCCACGAGGCCTGTGACACCTGCTACGGCAGCAGTGGATTCGCCTCGGATCCAGTCCACAGTCAAGGTTCCTGTGGAGCCAGAGGGTCCGGCGGCGGATGGATCCGAGGCTCGGCGCCGGCGAAGATCTTCCACGTCGGCCTACGCCTTATCGACGCAGGGTCTCGAGTCTAGACTCCGGTCCAGACGTCTGGCTTTGCGTCTTCTGGAGGAAGAAGAATATAACAGGCAACACCTGGAAGAAGGTGAAATCTTGGAGCCTTCGGGTGATTTCCAAGGGCTGGACACTGCGAGTGGTATCAATACTTCCCCTGAATGGGATTTGGCATCCCCTGGGGAGTATACTGAGGAGGCTGCATCTATTCAGGCAGTGATAAGGAAGGCTGCAGACTTTTTAGATCTTCCTCTTCCGGCTGCTGAGGTAAAAAGGAACCTGTTGACAGAAGTGCTACATCCAGCTTCTGTGGCGGCAGAGCCTCTCTTGCCTTTTAATGAGGCTCTCCTGGGCCCCATCAAAGACGTATGGAAGAAACCTGTGTCTTCTTCAGCTGTCAACAGGGCGGTAGCACAACACTATCGGGCGGCTCCAGGTGACTCTGTCTTTCTATCCAAGCACCCAACACTGGAGAGCTTAATTGTTCAGGCTTCCTGTTCTTCCCGGTCCTCTCCTGGCTCGTTCCCTGGGACCCCTGCTGACAGGGAGTCAAAGAATATGGACCATGCTGCAAAGAAGGCCTTTCATCATGGTGTATGGCCTTGAAGTCAACCAATGCAACCTGTATTTTGGGACGTTATATTCATGCCCTTATGGAGGAAGCAAAAGGCCATCCGAACTTGTCGCAGGAAGTGTTGCAATTGCTGACGGACGCTCAGGCGGCGGCGACCCAGGTGATCCAGTCTGTGTTAGACACTTCTGACTGTGGCAAGGGCTATGGGCACATCCATAGTATCGAGACGTCAGGCTTGGCTGCGCTATTCAGGCTTTTCAACGGATGTGCAGGCAACTCTCCTGGATCTGCCTTTTGATGGTGAAAGACTTTTTGGGACAAATGCAGATTCTGCTCTTGAACGGTTCAAAGAGAGCAGGGCCACAGCGAGGTCATTAGGACTTCAGGCGGCTACTTCCTCCTCCTTTAGGTCGTATAGGATGTTTAGGGGTTTTGGACGTGGCTCCTTTTGTCGTGGCAGGTTCCAGGCACCACAACAATCTGCAAGCTCCCTGCCTTACAGATCCTTCAGGGGCAGGGGCAGAGTACGTACAAGAGGGGCCACCCAGCAGCACTCTGCCTCTTCCTCTTCCTTAGGAGGGGTGCAGCAAGGGAAGCAGCCTTAGTCCTCCACCACTCCCTGTTCACATGTCTCCAGTAGGGGGGAGACTTGCCCATTTTCTTCCAATGTGGGAGTTTATAACATCAGACTCTTGGGTCATCGACATTGTAAAGAAGGGGTACGCTTTCGGGAATTCCCTCCTCCCTTCCCTCCCCGCCCATCCTTCTGTTCGGAAGACCATCTTCTGTTACTGCAACAGGAGGTGTTATCCCTATTGGCAAAAGGTGCAGTAGACTTGGTTCCCGAGCAGGAGAGGGGTCAGGGCTGTTATTCAATGTACTTCCTGATCCCCAAAAAGGATGGTCGATTACGACCAATTCTGGACTTGAGGATTTTGAATTGGTTCCTCAAGCAGGAAAAGTTCAAAATGCTGACCCTTTCACAGGTTCTTTTGGCGTTGAACGAAGGAGATTGGATGGTGTCTGTCGATTTGCAGGATGCGTATTTTGATATTCCGATCCTCAAATCGCACAGGAAGTATCTCCGGTTTGTGGTGGGATCGCACCATTATCAGTTTGCGGTCCTCCCATTTGGTCTTACTTCAGCACCTCGAGTTTTCACGAAGGTGATGGCGGTGGTAGCTGCAGAGCTCAGAAGAAGAGGGATAGCGGTGTTTCTCTATCTGGACGATTGGTTGATCAAAGCCAAGACTCCAGAGCTCGTGCTGTGTCACCTCCAGTCGACGACTCAGTTGTTGTACGACCTGGGTTTTTCAATCAATGTGCCCAAATCTCACCTGGAGCCCTCTCAACGCCTCCTGTTCATAGGGGCAGTACTGGACACGACATTGAATCGGGCCTTTCCTCCGCCCCAGCGGGTTCAGGATATTCAGGCGTAGATTCCGATGTTTCGAAATGGAGCGGTAGTTCCAGTCTTCAAGGTCCTTCGTCTGCTCGGTCTGTTTGCTTCTTGCATACTGCTGGTCACTCATGCACCCTGGCACATGAGGGCTCTTCAGTGGTGCGTCCGCAGGCAGTGGTTTCAGCACAAAGGGGAACTTGAAGATTCGATTACGATCACCAGAGACACTGCGGTGGATCTTCAGTGGTGGGCAGCGGTCGGCAACCTGTCGCAAGGAAGGCCGTTCTCGCTGCCTCCACCGGTGGCCACAGTGGTAACGGATGCTTCCACTCTAGGGTGGGGAGCTCATCTGGGGGACCTGGAGGTCAAAGGCCTTTGGTCTCCAGTGGAACAGAGATTTCACATCAGTCTGTTGGAATTGCGGGCGGTACGTCTGGCTCTCAAGGCCTTCCTCCCTTCCATTCGCGGTCAGTCAGTCCAGATTTTGATGGACAACACTACCGCGATGTGGTATATAAACAAGCAGGGTGGAGTGGGGTCGTATCTTCTCTGCAGAGAAGCTCTTCGACTCTGGTCCTGGCTTCAGGACCACAAGATTTGCTTAGTAGCACATCATTTGGCCGGAGCTCTGAACGTGTGCGTGTGGACGTTCTCAGTCGACCACGAGTGGTGTCTTCATCCAGATCTGGTTCTTTACATCTTCCAGATGTGGGGGTATCCGCTACTCAGGAGAATGCGCAGTGCCCATTATTTTGCAGCCTCCAGTATCCGGTGCAAGGAGCTTTTGGGGACGCGTTTCAGATGTCCTGTAAGGGTCAATTGCTTTACGCGTTTCCTCCCATACCCCTAATTCCTCGAGTTCTGAGGAAGATCCGCCATGACCGGGCCCAGGTCATCATTATAGCTCCGGATTGGCCAAGAAGGGTATGGTACACAGACCTTCTCCAACTCTCTCTATGCCCTCCGCTCCGTCTCCCTTACAGGGTGGACCTCCTCTCGCAGTCGCAGGGGCAGATTCTACACCCCCACCTCCAGAGTCTGCACCTTCATGCCTGGAGATTGAACGGGGCAATCTGAGGGCTTTTTCTCTCCCACCGAAAGTAGTGGATGTTATTTTATCGGCCAGGCGACACTCCACCAAATCGATCTATGTAAGTCGTTGGGCTAAATTTGTATGTTGGTGTGGAGAGAACAGAATTGATTCCTTAAAGGCTCGCTTGTCTGACATATTGTCATTTGCTCTTTTCCTGGCATAGAAGGGTTGTGCAGTTGCCACAGTTGTTTTAAAAAAATATTTTTTTATTAACAATTCACTGCTTTACTTTATACAAATCAATCTGTGGTAACCTCTTGTTCTTGTCATACTCATCATTTAGAAGGTACATATATATACTAATCTTTACATATGTTTCATGTCTCGACTTATTATTTATTTTGACCTTCTCTAGGACTCCATTTCTCCTTAGATCTAACCTTTAGCGCTCCTATACCAATGGGTCCTATACTCTGTGATTCTGTGTTACATTTTTATTGTATATGTCCGCATAGCAGCTCACCTCAATATTAAACTGTGTATAAACATGGAGGCTTCTTGTGGATGGCTCTTACGTTAACTGGGGAAAGTCCTCTACAGGGGATTGTGTTATATGGGGGTGACTGGGCTATCTTCTTTCACTCTCCCGTTACTTTGTTGTATCAGTGCGTGGCCATCCCTGCCCTGTCGCTCGTGTCCTAGTGTGGATTGCTAGTGCAATCGTCAGCCTGGGTTTCTGGTGTCGAGAGCCCTCCACAAGGGGCAACTCTGTTGGTTGTTTCCGCTACCCCAACCTTATACTCCCTCATGGTCCTATTTCTACTGGTGCCGCGTTGGGAGTTGTTGATCCATCACTAGGTCGTTCCATTTCATCACTAAGTCATCCAAGTCTGGGGCAATGGGGGTCCGCCGGATGCCTTTGGCCTCCTCAGCCTTCAGGACCTGTAACTCAGCCCTAGTCCATTTTGCGACGTCGTTTTTCCATTCAGTAAGCAAGGGGTGGCTAGGGGCTTTCCAACCCCTCGTGATCAACCTTTTATATAGGGCCAGGGCGAGGTCCAAAAAGCGACCCCTGACTTTCCCCCAAGGGGTACTGTTCTTGAGGCCCAGCAGACATATAGTGGGGGTTAACGGCAGTTCCATGCTAAATAGTCTTGATACGAACGCTGTCACCGCTCCTCAGCCAACCTGTAACACTGAGCATTTCAACATCATGTGGTTGAAATCCGCCTCCCCGTCGCCACATCAGGGGCATGTCCTAGGTGTCCCCCCGTATATGCGGAACAGTCGGTGAGGGGTGAGGTACGTCCTATGTAGGTAGTTATATTGGATGTATCGTAGACGGGTGTTACGTGAGATCACCCGAGGATAAGCTAGAGCCCTACTCCATTCCGCCTTGGACAGGTCGCGCCTGACCGTTTTCTCCCATCTCTCCCTCAGGGAGTGCAGGGGATCTAGCGCAGCTTCAATCTGGGCTCGATATATTTTAGCAATCAAATGGGGTTCTCCGCCCGACGTCAACAGGAGGTGTAACACTTTGTGGACAGAGGGCTCTGCGTTAATTGGATCCCAGTGGTCTTTCAGAGTGTACACCAACTTCCTAAAGAGCAAGAATTGACCCTGGGGCACCCCTCCCCCCCTCACTAGGTCGGCGAAGTTCCTCATCACTCCTTCCCTGAAAAGCCCTCCCACTGTCCCTATTCCTGCGCCCGTCCATGGACCCAGACCCAGGCCCCTTGTAGGAGGCTGGCCTGGTTTGTAGGGGTACCAAGGGGTACTTACACTCTGCACCAGGTCCAGTTATCCCTTATTAGTGTAGAAGAGGTGTCTAGCAGCTTAGGCTGATAGAAAAGGTAGCTTAGCAGAGCAGCTTAGGCTGAACTAGGAGACGTGTGAAGCTCCTACTATACCACTGGTATCATATGCACAATATCATAAGAAAACACAATACACAGATATACTAAAAATAAAGGTACTTTATTTTTATGACAATATGCCAAAAGTATCTCAGTGAGTACCCTCAGTATGAGGATAGCAAATATACACAAGATATATGTACACAATACCAAAAATATGCAGTAATAGCAATAGAAAGCAATGCAAGCAATGTACAGTCACAATAGATTGCAATGAGGGCACATAGGGATAGGGGCAACACAAACCATATACTCTAGAAGTGGAATGCGAACCACAAATGGACCCCAAACCTATGTGACCTTGTAGAGGGTCGCTGGGACTGTAAGAAAACAGTGAGGGTTAGAAAAATAGCCCACCCCAAGACCCTGAAAAGTGGGTGCAAAGTGCACCTAAGTTCCCCAGAGAGCACAGAAGTCGTGATAGGGGAATTCTGCAAGGAAGACCAACACCAGCAATGTAACAACGATGGATTTCCGGACGAGAGTACCTGTGGAACAAGGGGACCAAGTCCAAAAGTCACGATCAAGTCGGGAGTGGGCAGATGCCCAGGAAATGCCAGCTGTGGGTGCAAAGAAGCTGCCACCGGATGGTAGAAGCTGTGGATTCTGCAAGAACGAAGAGGGCTAGAAACTTCTCCTTTGGAGGATGGATGTCCCACGTTGTGAAGAAGCTTGCAGAGACGTTTCCGTGCCGAAAGACCGCAAACAAGCCTTGCTAGCTGCAAGGGTCGCGGTTAGGGTTTTTGGATGCTGCTGTGGCCCAGGAGGGACCAGGATGTCGCCAATTGCGTGAGGAGAAAGAGGGGGCGTCCAGCAAGACAAAGAGCCCACTCAGAAGCAAGCAGCACCCGCAGAAGTGCCGTAACAGTCACTACGAAGTGGAGTGAACCGGAGCTCACCCAAAGTCACAAAAGAAGGTCCCACGACGCCGGAGGACAACTCAGGAGATCGTGCACTGCAGGTTAGAGTGTCGGGGACCCAGGCTTGGCTGTGCACAAAGGAAATCCTGGAAGAGTGCACAGGAGCCGGAGCAAATCACGCGGTACCCAGCAATGCAGTCTAGCGTGGGGAGGCAAGGACTTACCTCCACCAAACTTGGACTGAAGAGTCACTGGACTGTGGGAGTCACTTGGACAGAGTTGCTGAGTTCAAGGGACCTCGCTCGTCATGCTGAGAGGAGACCCAGAGGACCGGTGATGCAGTCTTTTGGTGCCTGCGTTGCAGGGGGAAGATTCCGTCGAACCACAGGAGATTTCTTTGGAGCTTCTAGTGCAGAGAGGAGGCAGACTACCCCCACAGCATGCACCACCAGGAAAACAGTCGAGAAGGTGGCCGGATCAGCGTTACAAGGTCGCAGTAGTCGTCTTTGGTACTTTGTTGCAGTTTTGCAGGCTTCCAGAGCAGTCAGCGGTCGATTCCTTGGCAGAAGGTGAAGAGAGAGATGCAGAGGAACTCTGATGAGGTCTTGCATTCGTTATCTAAAGAATTCCCCAAAGCAGAGACCCTAAATAGCCAGAAAAGGAGGTTTGGCTACTTAGGAGAGAGGATAGGCTAGCAACACCTGTAGGAGCCTATCAGAAGGAGTCTCTGACGTCACCTGCTGGCACTGGCCACTCAGAGCAGTCCAGTGTGCCAGAAGCACCTCTGTTTCCAAGATGGCAGAGGTCTGGAGCACACTGGAGGAGCTCTGGGCACCTCCCAGGGGAGGGGCAGGTCAGGGGAGTGGTCACTCCCCTTTCCTTTGTCCAGTTTTGTGCCAGAGCAGGGCTGGGGGATCCCTGAACCGGTGTAGACTGGCTTATGCAGAGATGGGCACTATCTGTGCCCATCAAAGCATTTCCAGAGGCTGGGGGAGGCTACTCCTCCCCAGCCCTGACACCTTTTTCCAAAGGGAGAGGGTGTAACACCCTCTCTCTGAGGAAGTCCTTTGTTCTGCCTTCCTGGGCCAAGCCTGGCTGGACACCAGGAGGGCAGAAACCTGTCTGAGGGGTTGGCAGTAGCAGCAGCTGCAGTGAAACCCCGGGAAAGGTAGTTTGGCAGTACACGGGTCTGTGCTAGAGACTCAGGGGATCATGGAATTGTCTCCCCAATGCCAGAATGGCACTGGGGTGACAATTCTATGATTTTAGACATGTTACATCGTCATGTTCGGAGTTACCATTGTGACGCTATACATATGTAGTGACATATGTATAGTGCACGCGTGTAATGGTGTCCCCGCCCTCACAAAGGCTGGGGAATTTACCCTGAACAATGTGGGGGCACCTTGGTTAGTGCCAGGATGCCCACACACTAAGTAACTTAGCACCCAACCTTTACCAGGTAAAGGTTAGACATATAGGTGACTTATAAGTTACTTAAGTGCAGTAGTAAATGGCTGTGAAATAACGTGAACGTTATTTCACTCAGGCTGCAATGGCAGGCCTGTGTAAGAATTGTCAGAGCTCCCTATTTGTGGCAAAAGAAATGCTGCAGCCCATAGGGATCTCCTGGAACCCCAATACCCTGGGTACCTCAGTACCATATACTAGGGAATTATAAGGGTGTTCCAGTATGCCAATATGAATTGGTGAAATTGGTCACTAGCCTGTTAGTGACAATTAGTAAGAGAGAGCATAACCACTGAGGTTCTGGTTAGCAGAGCCTCAGTGAGACAGTTAGGCATCACACAGGGAACACACACATATAGGTCACAAACTTATAAGCACTCGGGTCCTGGCTAGCAGGGTCCCAGTGACACATAACAAACATACTGAAAACATAGGGTTTTCACTATGAGCACTGGGCCCTGGCTAGCAGGATCCCAGTGAGACAGTGAAAACACCCTGACATACACTCACAGACAGGCCAAAAGTGGGGGTAACAAGGCTAGAAAGAGGCTACTTTCTCACACCCCTTGGTCGCTTCTCCTTCGGATCCACGACCAGGACCGATAACGGCAGCGCCGGAGAGTAAGGCGGGCCCACTCCGACTCTTCTCGTGCATCTCTTCCAGCACACCATCACAATAGTAGTCATTAGGCTGTCTCCGAGAGGGGCGATCTTCCTCCCTGTCATTCGTGCTACTATTCGAGCTGTGTCTAGCATACCGTGGGAAGTGAACAAGTCCAACTGTCCCGCGCCTATCATCCAGCCGGACACCCATTGTGGCTGGGTGTAGGAGGCTGGACTGGCTTGTAGTGAGTACCAAGGGGTACTTGCACCTTGCACCAAGCCCAGTTATCCCTTATTAGTGTATAGGGTGTCTAGCAGCTTAGGCTGATAGATAATGGTAGCTTAGCAGAGCAGCTTAGGCTGAACTAGGAGACGTGTGAAGCTACTACAGTACCACCTAGTGTCATATGCACAATATCATAAGAAAACACAATACACAGTTATACTAAAAATAAAGGTACTTTATTTTTATGACAATATGCCAAAGTATCTTAGAGTGTACCCTCAGTGAGAGGATAGGAAATATACACAAGATATATATACACAATAGCAAAAATATGCAGTATAGTCTTAGAAAACAGTGCAAACAATGTATAGTTACAATAGGATGCAATGGGGAAACATAGGGATAGGGGCAACACAAACCATATACTCCAGAAGTGGAATGCGAACCACGAATGGACCCCAAACCTATGTGACCTTGTAGAGGGTCGCTGGGACTATTAGAAAATAGTGAGAGTTAGCAAAATAACCCTCCCCAAGACCCTGAAAAGTGAGTGCAAAGTGCACTAAAGTTCCCCTAAGGACAAAGAAGTCGTGTTAGAGGAATAATGCAGGAAAGACACAAACCAGCAATGCAACAACTGTGGATTTCCAATCTAGGGTACCTGTGGAACAAGGGGACCAAGTCCAAAAGTCACAAGCAAGTCGGAGATGGGCAGATGCCCAGGAAATGCCAGCTGCGGGTGCAAAGAAGCTTCTACTGGACAGAAGAAGCTGAGGTTTCTGCAGGAACGAAAAGGGCTAGAGACTTCCCCTTTGGTGGACGGATCCCTCTCGCCTTGGAGAGTCGTGCAGAAGTGTTTTCCCGCTGAAAGGACGCCAACAAGCCTTGCTAGTCGCAAATCGTGCGTTTGGCGTTTTTGGACGCTGCTGAGGCCCAGGAGGGACCAGGAGGTCGCAAATTGGACCTGAAGAGAGAGGGGACGTCGAGCAAGACAAAGAGCCCTCACTGGAGCAGGTAGCACCCGGAGAAGTGCCAGAAACAGGCACTACGAGGATGTGTGAAACGGTGCTCGCCGAAGTTGCACAAAGGAGTCCCACGTCGCCGGAGACCAACTTAGAAAGTCGTGCAATGCAGGTTAGAGTGCAGTGGACCCAGGCTTGGCTGTGCACAAAGGATTTCCGCCGGAAGTGCACAGGGGCCGGAGTAGCTGTAAAGTCGCGGTTCCCAGCAATGCAGCCCAGCGAGGTGAGGCAAGGACTTACCTCCACCAAACTTGGCCTGAAGAGTCACTGGACTGTGGGGGTCACTTGGATAGAGTCGCTGGATTCGAGGGACCTCGCTCATCGTGCTGAGAGGAGACCCAAGGGACCGGTAATGCAGCTTTTTGGTGCCTGCGGTTGCAGGGGGAAGATTCCGTCGACCCACGGGAGATTTCTTCGGAGCTTCTGGTGCAGAGAGGAGGCAGACTACCCCCACAGCATGCACAAGCAGGAAAACAGTCGAGAAGGCGGCAGGATCAGCGTTACAGAGTTGCAGTAGTCGTCTTTGCTACTATGTTGCAGGTTTGCAGGCTTCCAGCGCGGTCAGCGGTCGTTTCCTTATCAGAAGGTGAAGAGAGAGATGCAGAGGAACTCGGATGAGCTCTTGCATTCGTTATCTGAAGTTTCCCCAGAGACAGAGACCCTAAATAGCCAGAAAAGAGGGTTTGGCTACCTAGGAGAGAGGATAGGCTACTAACACCTGAAGAAGCCTATCAGCAGGAGTCTCTGACGTCACCTGGTGGCACTGGCCACTCAGAGCAGTCCAGTGTGCCAGCAGCACCTCTGTTTCCAAGATGGCAGAGGTCTGGAGCACACTGGAGGAGCTCTGGACACCTCCCAGGGGAGGTGCAGGTCAGGGGAGTGGTCACTCCCCTTTCCTTTGTCCAGTTTCGCGCCAGAGCAGGGCTAAGGGGTCCCCTGAACCGGTGTAGACTGGCTTATGCAGAATTGGGCACCTCTGTGCCCAACAAAGCATTTCCAGAGGCTGGGGGAGGCTACTCCTCCCCTGCCTTCACACCATTTTCCAAAGGGAGAGGGTGTCACACCCTCTCTCAGAGGAAGTTCTTTGTTCTGCCATCCTGGGCCAGGCCTGGCTGGACCCCAGGAGGGCAGCTGCCTGTCTGAGGGGTTGGCAGCAGCTGCAGTGAAACCCCAGGAAGGGCAGTTTGGCAGTACCAGGGTCTGTGCTACAGACCACTGGGATTATGGGATTGTGCCAACTATGCCTGGATGGCATAGAGGGGGCAATTCCATGATCATAGACATGTTACATGGCCATATTCGGAGTTACCATTGTGATGCTACATATAGGTAGTGACCTATATGTAGTGCACGCGTGTAATGGTGTTCCCGCACTCACAAAGTTCAGGGAATTGGCTCTGAACAATGTGGGGGCACCTTGGCTAGTGCCAGGGTGCCCTCACACTAAGTAACTTTGCACCTAACCTTTACCAGGTAAAGGTTAGACATATAGGTGACTTATAAGTTACTTAAGTGCAGTGTAAAATGGCTGTGAAATAACGTGGACGTTATTTCACTCAGGCTGCAGTGGCAGGCCTGTGTAAGAATTGTCAGAGCTCCCTATGGGTGGCAAAAGAAATGCTGCAGCCCATAGGGATCTCCTGGAACCCCAATACCCTGGGTACCTCAGTACCATATACTAGGGAATTATAAGGGTGTTCCAGTAAGCCAATGTAAATTGGTAAAAATGGTCACTAGCCTGTTAATGACAATTTGGAAAGAAATGAGAGAGCATAACCACTGAGGTTCTGATTAGCAGAGCCTCAGTGAGACAGTTAGTCACTACACAGGTAACACATTCAGGCACACTTATGAGCACTGGGGCCCTGGGTTACCAGGGTCCCAGTGACACATACAACTAAAACAACATATATACAGTGAAAAATGGGGGTAACATGCCAGGCAAGATGGTACTTTCCTACACTGGGACACCAGGTAATATGCCTCGAAGTCAGGGGCTCCTAGTCCGCCTGCACTCGCCGGTCTGCAAATGGTCGTCAGTGCCGTACGTCTGCGACCATCGTCCCGCACTAGCTCCCGAAGCAATGTGTTCAATTCGCGGAACCACGTCGGAGGGATCCATAACGGTAGATTTGCGAAGTAATAGAGGAGGCGGGGAAGCATAATCATTTTTGACAGCGCTATTCTGGCCATTATTGTTAGCTTCAGCGATCGCCAGAACCCCACCGAGGACCGTAAGGAGCGGAGTGTCCCACCCAGGTTGCCGTCCCGGAGGTCGCCCAGTTCGTGGTATATTTGAATGCCCAGATATTTAAAAGTCCGTGGGGCCCAGTTCACGTCTCTCGGGCATGTTTCAGGGCGTGTACAGTTCGGCAGCATAGGAAATACAAACATTTTGCCTCGGTTTAGGCGAAGCCCTAACAGCCCCCCGAAAACCTCCAGGGTTCCTAGAGCCCACGGGAGACCACTGATTCCATCTCTAAGATAAACAAGTATATCATCAGCATACAAGGAGATAATATGTTCAGTTGGTCCCCATTTAATTCCTTTACCCACTCCCTCCTTTCACAGCTGGGCCGCCAGAGGTTCAATTGCCAGGGCAAATAGCAGTGGGGACAAGGGGCACCCCTGTCTAGTCCCCCGATATACCGGGTATGTACTGGATATCGTTCTGCCCGTCTTCACCCTTGCCAGCGGAGATGAGTACAATAGATCAACCGATTTCACCCAGTCTTCTCCCAGTCCCATTTTTAGCATCGCAGCCCTGAGGTAGTCCCACCTAATCGAGTCAAAGGCCTTCTCAAAATCCACCGCGAGCAAAACCCCACCAAAGGGCTTCTCCTCTCCTGGCATATGTAAGACAGTGAAAAGTCGCCTTAAGTTCAACGACGTGCTGCGGCCAGGGACAAAACCATTCTGGTCTGCGTGCACGAGTGTAGTTGTGAGGGGGAGCAATCTGCCGGCCATGACCTTACTAAGGATCTTAAAGTCGCTGTTCAGCATTGATAAGGGACAGAAGTCAGTCACTGGTGCTTCCCTGTTTTTTGTCTTGGGGAGCGGCACCACCAAGGCGTCACGGAGCGTGCATGGCAGCTGCCCCCTTTGGAGAGCCTCTGTGTACATCTCCGCTAGCTGGGGAACCAATAGTGACTTATATTTTTTATAAAAGTCCATTGGCAGGCCGTCCGTGCCAGGAGTCTTCCTGGGAGCCAATTGCGATATGGCCTCATTTATCTCTTCCATTGTCACCGGTCCCCCCAGGCTATCCCGCTCTTCCGGGCTCAATCTTGGGAGTGGGATTTGCTGCAGGAGATCCTCAAAGGCCTCCGCCCCCAGGTCATTATGTTTCCTATACAAGTGCATATAGTACTCCTTAAATGCGTCGTTAATTAGGCCTGGGCTATGTCTACGAAGTCCCTCTTTATCTTGTACACTCGTAATGGGCTCACCTCCCCCATTTGGTCGCACCAGCCATGCTAACAGCTTCTCTGATCTGCCTTCCTCTGATTGTAGTGATGCCAGATATTTTTGCATGCTATGGCACCTAAGCTGTTCCTCAATCCAGGAATGCTCTCTGCGTGCTCGGTCATATTCTTCGTTCCCCTGGGCTTCAGGGCCCTGTCTCACCTCCCCTATATGCATTTCCTTCTCTAAAGCAGACAGTTCCCTTTCAAGTGTGTGTTTCACACCCACTGACTGCCCCAGGCAGAATCCCCTCGTCACCACCTTAAGTGTCTCCCATTCTGTAGCCCTGGATGGGGTAGATCCACCATTGATCTCAATATATTCTGCCAGGTGGGTCCACAGGGCGTCTCTATATGCCTGGTCCTCCAGCGCCGCGGGGGACAGCCTCCATGATGGTATGGGGGGGCCCATTTTCCGAAACCCTTAGCGTCAGCAGCAAGGGATTATGGTCCGACAGTGTGCGGCCAAGATACGCCAGGCCCGCCGTACATGTCACCCTATCGATTCTAGTGTGTAGCCGGTGGAGGCCCGAGTAATATGAGTAGTCTCTGTCCGTTGGGTGCTGTTCCCGCCAGACATCCACCAGCCCCCAGGTGCTCAGCCACTCATTTCGCTTTTTGGCTATTCTAGTTGATACTGCCCCCCGCAGCGGCGGTGTTGATCTGTCCATGTTTATATCTAGTATTGCATTGAAGTCCCCCCCCTGTTAGTAGCTCTCCTGTGCATTGGCGGGTAAGGTGGCTCGATAATCTAGTCAGAAACGGGATCTGATCTTGATTGGGGGCATAAATGCAGCTTATAACAATCGGGGTACTGGGTAGTCTCCCTTCCAGTATCACATATCTACCTTCCCGGTCTATGCTGAAAGAGTCTATCACCAGAGGGACCCCGGCCCTGACCCATATCATTACGCTTCTTGCATATGCTGAGTACTCTGTGGCAAACACTTGACCCCTCCACCTACGTCTCAGTTTCTCCACCTCCCCAGCCATCAAATGTGTCTCCTGTAGCATTGCCACCTGCACCCCTCTTCTCTTTAAGTAGGAGAGGATTCTATATCGTTTAGCCGGCGTGCCCATCCCCCTAACATTCCATGTTAAGAGATTGTAGTCTGCCATTTTAGTATAATAGTCTGATGGCGGTGCCCCTGGTTCCCACAGACCCCCGACTTACCCCTTCTCATGTTCTGAACCACATTGTAGCCAGGTATCGCCATCCATTTTGACAATTTAACTTGTAACTGTAAATGTAAACCCCAACTCCCCCTCCCAGGGCGCCTACCAAACTGTAGGCAGCCCAGAAAACTATGCAACAGTGCAACTTGTTCAAGCATATAACTGCAGTTCTCGTGGTTTTGGGTTGGGGGGTGGCCAAGTCTGGAGGGGCCTCTCGTTCACCCGTTGCGCCGTGTCTCCGGGTCCTCCCGCCCAGGGATTATCCGAGTTCGTCAGCAGTCTGCGGTGTCACCCTGGGAGCACGCGTCGAGCCGTCTGATTCTCTAGCCGAGGACACCATTGTGTCGTCCGACTCCTCTCCCAAGCCCTCCGGAGGGGTCGCACCTCCATTCACTCGGGCTGCCGCCTCCAGGGCCGCCCTTTTGCCTTTTTCTTTCTGTCTTTGCGTTGGCACTAGCCGCAGGCGATTCCCGGGCCTCCGCGCCCTCGGGGTCCTGCGAGTTTGACTCCCAGCCGCGCCCTCACTCGCAGGCCGCCCCACCTGGGATCCATTTTTTTCTAGCCATTCCCACGCTTCCCCTGGGGACTGTAGGAAAGTGGTCTTCCCCTCCAGTATCACTCTCAGTCTGGCTGGATACAGCAACGAATATTGAATCCCTTCGTCCCTTAGGGCCCGCTTGACTGCCAGGAATGAGGTTTGTTTGTTCTGGACTTCCAGTGTATAGTCCGGAAATAGTGTCACCTCTCCGTTTGCTACTTTAAACAGGCCCAACTCTCTAGTCTTCTGTATAAGAGTGTCTCTGTCTCTGTAGTGTAGTAACTTGGCAATCACTATACGAGGTGGTCTGCCAGGGGCAAGAGGCCTCGACGGCATCCGGTGCGCACGTTCCAGCATGTAGAAGGGGGACAGGCATCCAGGTGCCACCGTTGTACTTAACCATTTCTCCAGAAACTCCGCTATGTTGGCTCCTTCGGCCCCCTCGGGGAGGCCCACCACACGTACGTTGTTTCTCCTGTTTCTCCCCTCCGCGTCCTCAGCTCTTTGTTCAAGCCGTGCCATTCTGGTAGCAAGGGAGGTCACCTCGGCCGCTAGATCTTTCTGTTTCGGCCCAATATCTGCCAATGTGGATTCTGTTTCTTTAACTCTGTCCACCAGTTTGTGGTGGTCTGCTCTCAGTAGGCCTACCTCAACCGCAACTTGGTTGATGTTGCGTTGTAGTGTTGGTTTTGTGTCCTCTATCGCCCCTAATATTTTGTCCAGGGTTTCCTGTACGTGGAACTGAGATTGGCCCTGTGTTTCCATTTTTTTATGCTCCGCTGGTGCTGCAGTGTCCATAATTTTGCGCTTTTGTCGGGCCTTTGGGGGCATCAATTGAGGGGGGGGGGTTCACACCCCAAGGGCGCAAGCCCGGGTCACGTCACAGGCTCCCACCTTCTATAGTTCCGGGCCACAACTCAAGCCACAACCACGGACGGGTGCGGGCAGCCCCACCAAGGGTGCGCCAGTTATCCACAGTTTGCCACTACTGAGTCAGAGAGTTCCGTGCTGGCATCCCGCGGGCAACTGCTATTCCCATCTGCCCTGACCTTTTCAATCATAACTGCGCGTTTGCACTACTGGACACGGCCCAACTAGCTCAGTCGCAGCGTTTCAGGGCCGCTCGCCCATTGACCCAGCGGCCCCCCGGGTATCCGCTCCAGACCGGTAGTTCGCCGCAGGCCCCAGGTCGGCCATACGCTCCCGCGGGGTCGCTCTCGCCTCCACAGAGTACTCACTGCGGCATTAGTAGCCTATCTAGCCACATTCCAACCACCCAGGCTTCAGTCCCGTCCGGTGTACCATCCGCTGTGTCACTCATTTCAGGAGCTACCGGCTCATGGGGCCACCAGCGGGCCACCCGCATCAGGTACCCCGCCAACAGTGTTCCCGGTCGGTTGCCTTGCCTGATTCGTCTCGTTGGCCGATTCCAACTTAGTGCAGAGTTCAGATACCCAGGTCAGGCTCCGTCTTCTCCCGCTCAATGCACGGCCTCCCGGTCCCCGCTGGGTTCCTCCGCTCCTCGGAGGGCCGGGCGCGGTCCAGTACCCTTCTTTTCTTTACCCGGTGGCAGCCCCCGGGCTCCCGCGTCTCTTCTTCTGTGAGAGCCCCTCGGGGTCTCTCTATAGTTTCCAGCCGTCTTCTCACGCTCGGACGCGCTCGGGGCCGGCCCACCGTCTCTTGCGAGGCCCCGGCTCCAAGCACGGGGCAGGCCGCAAGCCTCTCCCGCGGCCGACAGTCGGGTCGGGGCACCTCGCGATCACAGCGGGGGCCCGTCCGCCTCCAGGGGCAGCCCCCGATCTCTCACTCTCACCCGGGCTTCGGATTGCCCAGAGATGGCACGTATTCACTGCGGATTTGTGTCGGCCCCTCCGGAGCGAGGGGACTAAGCGTGCGCCATCTCCGGATCGTTGGCCACGCCCCCCAGTTGCCACAGTTAAGGGTTATTTATCTGCACCTAGGATTTTCTGTGCCTCCCTGATCAGCCTTCCTTGTTTAAGTCTCCTATTGTTTTGAGGTTTGTTAAGGGGCTCACTAATAAGTTTTCACCCTCACCATTTGTTATGCCTCAGTGGGACCTTAATTTAATACTAGCATTTCTGATGGGATCGCCATTTGAACCAATGCATTCTTGTGCTTTGCGTTTGCTGGTTCTCAAGACTGTATTCCTGGTAGCCATAACATCGGCCAGAAGGGTCAGTGAGCTTCAGGCTCTTAGCGTAGAGTCTCCATACCTTTCCTATTTTAGAGACAAAGTGGTGTTAAGGACCAAGGCGGCTTTCCTCCCGAAGGTTGTTACACCCTTTCACTTGGGGCAGTCTATTACTCTCTCTTCCTTTTACCCTCCACCTCATCCATCCAAGGAGGAAGAGAGGCTCCACCGACTGGATCCACAAAGAGCTTTGAGCTTCTATGTCGACAGGCCGAAGGAGTTCAGGCAAGATGATCAGCTCTTCATTGGATATGTGGGGAAGAGGAAAGGTAGAGCAGTCCACAAGAGAATGCTATCCAGGTGGGTCATTCTCTGTATCAAGCTTTGTTATTCCTTGGCGAAGAAAGAACCACCTGTGGGGCTTCGTGCTCATTCCACCAGAGCCAAAGCTGCCTCTTTGGCTTTAGCTAGGGGTGTTCCTGTGGTTGACATCTGCAGGGCGGCGACTTGGGCATCCCTACATACTTTTGTCAAACATTATTGTTTGGATTCTGAGGTTAGGAGGGATGGCCTTTTTGCTCGCTCGGTGCCTCAGGATTTCTTAGTTTGACCATTCAGGCACCCACCTCCGGAGGTAGTACTGCTTTGGGACTCTGTTCTTTAGGTGAGGAATCCACAGGTAGGTGTATCCATCAGAAGAATAAGTTACTTTCCTTCGGTAACGCTTTTTCTGGTGGATACAATAACTACCTGTGGATTCCTCACGGTCCCACCCGCCTCCCTGCTGCCTGACTGGTCGTTCCATGAAATCCATGGGTGAGCACCGTTGTCTTGTATATATGTATATACTTGGATTATGTATATAGTTGTGGCATGCATATATACATTTCTTTCTCTGATTTGGATAGTTCAAGGAAACATGTTTGAACTTGACTGACATATTTGTTTCCGTATGGAGCAGTTATTGCCATTAATTTATTATATTTTTATTGAAATAAATGTTGTATTTTCATTTCATTTGATGTGATTATGTTCTCTTCAAGGTCAATGTTCACCTGTTCGCCTCTATGGCACGTAAAAAATAGTGATAACTGACGTCTGCACGTCGACGATGGCTTCTTATTGCCTGGATGACGTCATACGGTGTTGCGTGGAGTCGGGCGATTGTGATGTCATCGTCGACGTACAGAGCTAGAAGAAATTTCCGTCGAGGCTGGCGCGAGGGGAGAATTCTTTAGGTGACGAATCCACAGGTAATTATTGTATCCACCAGAAAAAGCGTTACCGAAGGTAAGTAACTTATTCTTCACGCTACCATCTTCTAAAATGTGGAAGATTTTGCTGACCGACACCAAATTAATCTAATCAGATTCCTTTGTTTCCCGACTTGCTGTTGAAGGTTATGACTACTGGAAGAGAACTCTTGATGTGAAAAGTGTCTGGGGAACACAAGATTGGCGAATTCAGGGTAGGGAAGCTTTGTTTAGAGCATGCCTTATCCCTGTCCAAATTATGGCGTTCATTATAAACTTAGCGGTCTGGACCGCCATGCTGGCGGTGGCGATAATTTCCATCACAGGCATGGTGGTCTAGACCGCCATATAATGGACATGGCAGTACTGCCACGGATGAAGGCTCCCGCCACAAGGCAGCCTGGGGGTGGCGGCGTTTCTGATCCAACAGGGTAGCGCTGCATGCAGTGCTGCCCGCCGGATAATGAGTCCGATTCCACCAGCATTTCGCCAGGGAAAGGCTGGCGGGACGGGTGCCTCGGGCCCCCATGTACAGCCCCGTCGTGCGTTTCACTGCCCAATTTACAGGCATTGAAATGCGCGACGGATGCTCCTGCACCCGCCGCACTGACACATCGCCGCCGGCTCCATTTGGAGCCGCCGTCAATGTTCAGGCCCTGCATCCAGCTGGACCGGCTGGCGGAAACACTGTTTCCGCCCGCCGGCCCAGCTGGATGTTCTTAATGTGGCCGGCGGGGGGTTCTGCGCCCTGGCGGTCTTCTGTTGACCGTCAGCACCGAAACCCACGAGATTGTAATGAGGGCCTATATTTTTTAATTGCACAGTTCAGCAGACATCCTGCCTAGGATTAGCAAAAATAAAAGAAATGAATGCGCCCAGTATCCTCATACCAGCCAAATTCACCAATTAGCAAACATTCCTAAATGTCACAGAGGAAGAACAAATGCCCTCACTATGACCCTGGTGGTCCGAAGGGCCGGCGGTGAAGACCGCCACATTATCAGTGTGGCGGGTTGGCCTCTGCCAACCTGCCACACCCCCGCCTGTACCGCTAGGGCCGCTGGACAGCCAGGGCCAGAGATTAGCATCTCCGACCCGGTGGCCCATGAAGACCACCAGCGGTATCACGAGTCTGCTTTCCACCAGGGTTTCCGCAGCGGTAGCACTGCCACGAAAAGCCTGGCAGAAACGCTACTGGTGAGAGGAAATTTCTTTCCTGTCACCAGTAGATGACTCACCCAGCCCCTTGCCCTGCAGTCCGAATACCCGCATCCCGCTTCCATACCAGAACCCCCTTCCAGTGCAGTACTCATCCCACACGTACCTCGTGATACACTCATTCACCCACACTTACATGCACACATTCACCCACGCATCCATACTCGCATTCACTCACATGCATCCATACTCACATTCACACAAACATTCCAACACAAATTCACTTCAACAATCATACATGCATTCAAACACCCATACACACATGCATTCAAACACACACACATTCAAATATGCATTGATACACTCATACACACACGCATATACACACACACATACACACTTACATTCACACACAACACCCCCCACCATCCCAGCGCCATCCCATGTCGGACTATCGACTTACCTTGTCCGGCTAGGAGATCGTCTGGCAGGGAACGGAAACAGACGCTTCAACAACCGGCAGCACCCTGCCATCAGGACACTGCCATGCTGTATTACAGGTCGTAATACGGCTTGGGGATTCCTTTTGGCGGGCTGGGGCCGGTGGTGGAACCCCCCCCGCGCCACCGACCGCCAGCACGACTACTGGAGGATTTCCTACCAAATTGTGGCGTAAACCCTTCAGCACTCGTAAAATAATGGTCGGAAGACAGCCAGCACTGGCGGTCTTCTGGAGCCCATGGATTCGGCGGTCTTGAGAAAAGACCGCTGAAGTCATAATGAAGGCCTAAATGCTTGGGTTCAGAATGGTACCTTTCATTCCACACTTTGAAGTCCTGGCGGGTGGTTATTTTGTGAATTTCTCAGGGGGTGCACCATTAGTTGGCCGGACCCTCGCTGTGTCTCTAGTCAACCCATACAGTGTGGGAAAACTGTGCCAACAATGGTAACGCACTAAGACCATACCAGCAGTTAAGGAACATCTAAGTCTCCTATCAGTGGAAGTAGACTTGCAGGATTTCTTGCTAGGTCCAATAAAGCCCCGCTGTAAACGATTCCTGTATAACATATACAATGAGATCTGGAAGCTTTCTCGAATGGAGGCAGCTGCACGTTTAAGGCATATAGATAAGGAAAATATGGAAAAGACTTAAGCTGATGTGGATAATGGCATGAATACTCTGCCCAACAGAATATAAACAAACTTAATAATATTGTGTTTTCTGCAATTGAAATAATTCAGAATGATATGTTCCTTTTACAACATGGGCAAAGACAGCTGCGTTCCATCATGCAGTTGGGTTGGACATTGCAGATTCTGAAAAATCGTCACTGTGGGAAACTGGCACCTTGTTGCAGTACTACCCAATTTGTGCATGGTTTCTGGATGCAACTTGGACTGGAGTGCACTGGGATCCTGCTAACCATGTTCCTAGTGCCAGTTTTCTTTCCCTTAAATTGTAAAGGTAATTGGAAACACCCTTAACTACCACTATACGTCCCTTGTAAATGGGTGCCTAGGTACCCAGGGCATGAGGTAAGATAGGGATAGCAGAGGTGGACACCTCTGACCCCAAGAGAGAATGGGAAAGTGCAGACACTGGTGGTACAGGTATAAGACATTTCAGATGGGGGTCCTATAGCTGTTTAGGTGGGTCAGTTCCCCAGAGGGAATGACCTGGACAGTAGGGTGTGAGGCAGAAGTAGGCCCTGCAACCAGCCAGCCTGTTTCCCTTCTTTTCTCCAGTATTTTATCTTTCCTCGGATGCTGCCAAAAAAGACCAGTTGACGACAACCCCGTCGACGGTCACCCTGATGACGGTAACATTTACTACAGCGGTGTCCCCGATGATCGTTACGTCGTCGCCACTTTCATCGACGACAATCATTACCACCAAGATTTATAAGAAACCATTGATCGACGAAGACGTCGTCGACGACGGAAGCCTCGTTGTTCCATCCGTCGATGGTGCTACCCCTGTCGACGAAACACCTGACGAGGGCGAAGAAGGTACCGTTGACGAGTACACCAGCGACGACAGCACTGTTGATGAGGGAACCGTCAATGAGAAAATCATCGACGGGGGAAGACCCGTCGACGACGAAAACTCCACCGACGAGGACATCGTCATCGGGAGATCTGTCGACGAGGAAATCAGTGGTTCCGTCAGCGCAACCGTCGACGACGACACCATCTTTGGGAGATTTCATGGCGCTGCAGGACTTGGCAAGATTCCTCCATCTTTCTTTCATAACCATGGGAGAGAAAACATCTCCAATCCTCCCTAGGCATACCTCCCCAAGCAAGGTGTTACCATACCCTCCTAAGCATATCTTGGATGATGACGATGACATTTATTCACAGGAGGACGGAATGTTTGGTGCAGCCAGTAGTCCGTTGCAACTACATGTAAAAGGCCAGGACCTGGATGAGGAGGATGAAGGACAGGACCAGCCCACCTTTCTGTCGACGACACTCCAACAGGATCCGTCATACCCCGCATTTGAGACGGAGGCTTCCTTTTCAATGCCTAGGTCTTTAGTGTCAGACCTTCAGGTTATGTTGAAAGATTATTATCAAAGGTTTTTGTCATCACTGCCGGCGACTCCATCCAGGCCCTACAACCCGCAGATGGCTCTGCAAACCCCTGTTCCCAGTTACCCGTTCTGTTTGTTTCCCAACCACAGGATGATCATTACTGTACAGATGAGGAGAAAGAAGAAGGTGAGATAACGGAGACAGCTCCTAATGAGGGGGATGTATACCTCATCCCTACACCGCCACCAGCAGGGCCAGTTGATTCACCCCCTGAGGACATAGGGGGCTTCCATAATTTGATGGAAAGGGCGGCCAAGAGATCTGACTTACCCATTATCTCCCAGGAAACTGATTGTTTCTTATACAACTTTAAAGAGCCCTCAAAGAAGTCAGTTAGGGCTGTTCCTATATTGGATTTTCTATGGCTGGAGGGGTTGAAGGCAATGAAAAATCCAGCAACAATACCTTCCCAGATGCTGAGGCTGGAAAAGAAGTATAAGGCCCCTGATAACACGCCGGCCTTAGTGTCCCAACCGAGACTGGATTCTGTCATATTTCAGGCGGCACAACGTCGCTCAAAGAATCCTTTGGCACCACATCGTTTGGACAATATTGGGAAGAAATTATACTCAGTGGCGGCGATTACAGTGAAGGCAGCTAATTCATTAGCCATCCTATGCAGTTCTGATCACCAAATGTGGGAAGACATGTCTGCTTATATAGACCTCTTGCCTGAGGATGCCAGGTTGGAGGCAAAGAAGGTGTTACAGGAGGATGAGCGGATTACAGCTGAGATCATCGATTGCGCAATTGACATTTTGCTCACAGGTTTCCGGCAGCTGGCAGGTGCAGCGGTCTTGCGTAGACAGGGGTGGCTGAAGTCTACTTCCTTCCGCCCGGAGGTCCAGAGAAGAATCCTGGACATGGCGTTTGATGGGGAAGCCTCTTTGGGAAGCATGTGGATGACATGCTGCAAGCCATCAAGACCTATACAGACACAGCGAAATCCCTTGGTACATTACATTTCAAGAAACAGCCTTTTCAAGGTGCGAGGGGTAGAGGTACTCCTTTCGGGGTGGTTTCCAACAGTATAGACCACAGTACCAGTCCTCTCCAGCAGGACCCCGACAACAATACAGTCAGCACCAGCAGCATTATCGATTGCCACCTACCGCTGCTTAAAGACACCCCACAGAGGGAAGATCCATTGCCCGTGGAAGGGATGCGGGCAGAAAGCAATGACCAAACAGTCATACTAGCTTCCTACACTACCCAGGGACCGAGAATTGGGGGTCACATCACTCGTCACTTCCTTCGATGGTCAAACATAACATCGACAGGTGGGTGCTGGATATAGTGGCCAAGGGGCATACTTTGGAGTTCATTCAGAAACCACCAAATATCCGTCCGTCAGGCCCGCCGCCTCCACAATCAAAGCAACTCCTCAACGAAGTGTATGTGATGTTGTGGAAAGGGGCAATAGAACTGGTCCCAACTCTTCACAGGAACCGGGGATTCTATTCACTCTTCTTTCTTGTAAAGAAGCCTTCAGGAGATTGGCGCCCCATTCTGGACTTGACATCACTAAACAAGTTCCTGAAGGAGCAGTCGTTCAGGATGGTAACGCTGCAGGACATCTTGCGCCTTTTGAATCCTGGAGATCATATGACATCCCTAGACCTCCAGGTTGCGTATTTTCACATCCCAATACATCAAAACCATCGCAAATTCCTCAGGTTCAGGGTAGCTGGTATGCTTTGCAGTTTCATGTCCTCCCCTTCGGATTGAAGTCGGCCCCCAGAATTTTTACAAAGATGCTAGCTCCAGTAGCAGCGCACCTATGCCAGTTGGGATGCAGGCTTTTCCCTATCTTGACAACTGGCTCATCAAGGCATCCTCAAGAGCTCAGGGGGTGCACCACACAACCACCTGCCTCCAGTTGTTCGAGGATCTCGGGCTTACCATCATTTATCAAAAATCACACGTTCACCCCACGCAGAAGCTGAATTTCTTGGGGGCAACACTGGATACTGTCTGAAACAAGGCATACCCGTCTCGAGAGAGAAAACAAAAGCTGTCCAGCTTGGCCCACAAGCTCTCGACAAAAAGGTTTGTTTCAGTTCGAACTTACAAGTCTTTAATGGGAATGATCTCATCATGTATTCCACTGATCCCAAATTGCTGACTACGTATGCAACCCCTACAGGAGCAACTGGATGCTCAGTGGCTTCAGGTGCAGGGTTCTTTCGAGGACCAAATTCTCATCACACCGACAATGCGGGCTGCCATGTCTTGGTGGGCGACACCAGCCAACTTGTCCAGCGGCCTCACATTTCTTCCTCAAGTACCTCGCTACATAGTGACAACGGATGTGTCCCTCGAGGGTTGGGGTGCTCACCTTCAAGATTTGTGAATAAGCTGGCCCTGGACTCGCAAGGACAAGCAACTCCACATAAACCAGCTAGAGTTCAAGGCATTAGATTTGGCTCTAAAGGCATTTTTACCAAGACTTCAGAACTCGGATGTGTTGATCAGGACGGACAATACCACAAGCATGTTTTATCTAAACAAGCAGGGGGGAACAAGGCCTCTACAACTCTCACAACAAGCTCAGAACATCTGGAGATGGGCCATAGTAAACAACATTTCTCTGAGGGCGGAGCACGTACCAAGACAGACCAACACCCTAGCAGACACCCTGAGCAGGGCGATTATCCCGTATAATGAGTGGGAACTAGACCAGGAGGTTCTCGGCCAACTCTTCCGGACATGGGGAAGACTGAGGCCCATATTTATACTTTTTGCCGCAAAACTGCGCTAACGCAGTTTTGCGTCAAAAAAATTAGCGCCGGCTAACGCCATTCTGAAGTGCCATGCGGGCGCCGTATTTATTGAATGACGTTAGCCGGCGTTAGCGGCCGTCGCCGTCTGGTGTGCGTTAAAAAAAACGACGTACACCAGGCAGCGCCGGCGTAGGGGGATATGGGGCTTGGGCGTCAAGAAATGGGGCAAGTCAGGTTGAGGCAATTTTTTCGCCTCAACCCGATTTGCGCCATTTTTTTTCACTCCCAACCCCCATAGAAATGACTCCTGTCTTAGCAAAGACAGGAGTCATGCCCCCTTGCCCAATGGCCATGGCCAGGGGGCTTATGTCCTCTGGGCATGGTCATTGGGCATAGTGGCATGTAGGCGGGCACAAATCAGGCCCCCCATGCCACAAAAAAAAGAAAAAAAAAAAAATACTTACCTTAATGTCCCTGGGATGGGTCCCTCCAGCCTTGGGTGTCCTCCTGGGGTGGGCAAGGGTGACAGGGGGTGTCCCTGGGGGCATGGGAGGGCACCTCTGGGCTCCTTCAGAGCCCACAGGTCCCTTAACGCCTGCCTTTTGCAGGTGCTAAAAAACGGCGCAAAAGCGGCCGTACGTCATTTTTTTTGACCCGCCCACTCCCGGGCGTGATTTTTGCCCGGGAGTATAAATCCGACGCACATGCCTCGGAGTCGATTTTTTAGACTGGAACGCCTACCTTGCATATAATTAACGCAAAGTAGGTGTCCACGCTAAAAAATGACGCTAACTCCATGGACTTTGGCGCTAGACGCGTCTAACGCCAAAGTATAAATATGGAGTTCGTTTTGCGTCGAAATTGTGTCAAAAAAAACGACGCAATTCCGGCGCAAACGGAGTATAAATATGCCCCTGAATCTCAATCTGTTTGCCACATACAAGAACAAGAAATGCCCCTACTACGCAAGCTGGCTTCCCCAAAAAGGGTCATGGAGGAATGCGTTTTTGATGAGATGGTCAGGGGTCTATGCCTATGCTTTTCCTCCGATCCCACTTATACCAAGGGTCATCAGCAAGATGAAAACAGAAGGATGTCGCCTTCTGCTGATAGTACCCAGGTGGCCCAGGCAGGTGTGGTTCACAGAACTCCACATGCTCTCAGAACAGCCACATGTGCTACTCAGACGGACGCCAGCTCTATTGACCATGCACCAGGGCCAGGTCAGGCATCCGGATCTGTCATCTCTATACTTGTCGGCCTGGCTCCTGAATTCAATGAATACGCCACTTTAGACATCTCATCAGAATGTAGGTCAATCCTACTCAAGGCCAGGGCAGACACCACCAATAACACTTACAAGCTGAAATGGAAGCGTTTTTGCGTGTGGTGTGCTGCGGAAGGAATCCATCGTATCACTTTGCTTCCGGAGCAGTTACTTCCGTATTTGTTACACTTGGCAAAATCTGGACTCTCGTATTCCTCCCTCCGAGTGCACGTGGCAGCAATTTCAAGGTACTGCCGATCTCAAAACACTGCCTCGTTATATTCTACTAGGACTGTGAAACAATTTCTTAGGGGTCTTTTTCGAGCTTTTCCACCGGTGCGTAAACCTCCACCGTTATGATCCCTGAACGTGGTAATGGGACAACTCATGAAACCCCCCTTTGAGCCAATCCACAGGGCGGAATTGAAATTCATCTCTTGGAAAACTGCATTGTTGCTGGATCTTCAGCCAAAAGAGTAAGTGACATACAGGCCTTCACCATCAAAGAGCCTTTTCTTCAATTTACCACTACTGGCGTAATTCTTAGGATGAATGCTAAATATATTCCGAAGGTACCCTCAAGTTTCCATTTGAATGAACCAGTGATCTTGAAAACCTTTTTTCCTAACCCACAGACAGTAGCAGAAAAAATGTTGCACTCGTTGGATATTAAGAGGTTTTGAAATTTTACGTTCAAAGAACGCGGAACATCCGCAAGTCAGACCAGTTATTTGTGGCCTTTGGGGATGCGAGGAAGGGCTCCCCGGTGTCTAAACAGACTATTGCCAGGTGAATCGGCCTGGCAATCCAATTCTGCCATGCCCAGGCCAGTAAATCGCTCCACAACAAGGTTAGAGCCCACTCTACAAGGGCGGTAGCCACGTCGGCAGCGCTCTTCACAGGAGTGCCCTTACAGCATATTTGTAGAGGGGCCACATTGTCCAGCCAACATACTTTCACAAGACACTACTGTCTTGAAGAGACGAATAACATGGACACAGCGGTGGGGCAAGCAGTGCTGAGGCATCTATTCCGTGAAGGTGAGCCTCTCTGGTCATCCCACCTTCCACTAAAAGGGTATGTAAACTACGTTTCCTTAATCTGGTCAAGATTATTTTTTTCTGCTTATAATGATTATTGTTGTTATCATTGTTGTAATTACCCTGATATTTATCGTGATGTTTGTGATGAAGATTATTGTGCTTATTGTTATCTTCAAGTGAAGATTGATATACTGCTATCTAATGGTGGCTAGGAGTAGGAGTTCTCCTATTATTATTATTATTATTATTATTATTATTATTATTATTATTATTACTATCATTGCTATTATTCTAATACAGCTGGTACCTACTTAGACAATATTACTGCTCGCTACTCTAATTCAAGCATGTGAATCTATGAAAGATCCAATACTGGAGAAGAAAATGAGTTACTTACCTGTATCTTTGGTTCTACAGTATTGGTATCTTTCATAGATTCACATGCGACCCAACCTCCTCCCCTCAGAGGCTCCTCTTATAGATGAACTTTCTGCTTCACACTTGTACTAGAAAATCTGAGGGAAACAGCCTCTGTTGGGTGTGTTCTAGAGGGTGTTGACTCCTGATTGGCTGTAGCTCAAGGTTGGTTCTTTTTAACAAAAGGACATGGATAGGTTATAACAGTGCCTAGTTGGGCCATTAGGGCCTACTGTGTTACACTTACTGCTATATGTATTTGAAGTTACCGTGAGGCTCCCACCTCGACGACGGGGATGATTCAAGCATGTGAATCTATGAAAGATACCAATACTGGAGAACCACAGTTAAGTAACTAATTTTCTTCCTCGCCTGACAGACTAGGATGCCTCTCCCACATATTGGCTGAGTCTCCTGGCCTCTGGGCTGGAGGGGGGGGGGTTGCGCGGGAAACTGGAACCTTGTTGCAGTACCCCCCACTTTTTGCTTGGTTTCTGGATGCAACTTGGACTGGAGTGCACTGGGATCTTCCTAACCAGGTTTCCAGTGCCAGTGTTCTTTCCCTAAAATCGTAAAGGTAATTTGAAATGCCCTTACCTACCACTATAAGTCCCTAGTAAATGGGTACCTAGGTACCCAGTGCATGGGGAACTAAGGGTAGGCCTCTGAGGGCAGCAGCACCGATTGTGCCACCGTCTAGGGCCATGCATCCAGATGCACCCATCACTGCCACTGCAGGCTGGATGTCCTGGTACAAACCTAAAACACCTGACATGGCACACTTCCTGTGTGCCTTGGCCCCATACACTGCATTTACTATGGGTAATACATCTCTCTGGTAGGCCTTACAGACCTAAGGCAGGGTGCTCCATATTAAATGTGAGGGCATAGCTGCATGAGCAATATGGCCCCACTGTGTCCTTTCTAAACCTGGGACATAGTGAGTGAACAGAGCAGCCATTTTAATACATGTGCTGGACACTGGTCAACACGATTTTCCCAGCTACATGATGGTCACTCTGAACCCTGGGTTGTTTGGTATCAAACGACTCAGAATGATCAATCCAAACTGTTGACTGTATTGGATTTATCTCTAAATGTACCAAGGGGTCAACTTAGAGGTGCCCCCTGCAAAGCTAACTATCCTGGCTAGGTTGCTGACTGGTCCTATCCAGCTGCCACCTTCAGACAGCCAGTATACAAACCCTAGGGGAGAGTCCTGGCTATCCAGTTTGTAAGACAGTGCCCTTCCTGGTGAAGGAACTAACACCATCTTCCTCAGGGATGTACACTGTCCTGGTGGTGAGCTTCAAAGGCCTTACTGCCCTTGAAACTCGACCCCCACGCCTGCTGCTAGCACCAGATGACATCCCCCTTTGCAAACCCCCACTTCTGGCAGGAGCAAAGGCAGGAAACCTAACAAAGGGTAGGAGGAGTGGCCTCACCTGGCATGCACCACTCCTAAGGTGCTGCCTGTGAGGTGGACCCTCTGATCATTTTGGATGGAAGGAAAATAGCCAATTAGTTTTAGGGAAGTGACCCTTCTCATAGGAAGTGGTCACTATAATGGGTGTAGCCACCCAAGGGTAATTGTCACTTTGGACACTACCAGGTAACCCCCTAAAATGCCCACTAAATTCAATATTTAGTGGGCATCTCTAGACCAAGAAATCAGATTTGAGGGACACAAAGAAGAACCAAGGCATGAGAACTGTGGACCTGCTGCACAAAGAAAAGGTGCCAAACCCTGCCTGCTGCACCCAGGACCCCACAATCACTGCTGTGGAGAAGCTGGACACTGGACTGACCTCAAGAAACCCAGACGACCTCCAGGCTTCACCAATTGACCAAGATCTCCCTTCTCAGTGGAGGTACCACTCTGCAAAACCCAAGGAACCAGCAACCCAGTGAGGGTCACTTCACTGACTGGCCGATATCTCCCAAACTGGATGTCGCAGCTGCACCTGACATCGCACCAACGACCACTAGAAGCAAGTTTGCTGAATTTGATGGCACTGCGCTCTCCAGTGGCCGTACCGTACCAATACCCTGGTTACTGGTCAGTGGTTGCCAGACAACAAGAAAACCAGCTCCCCGAGAGCTGAAAAAGGACCAGGAGGAAGCCCCAGTCAGGAGACTTCAGGAAGATCCCTGACCTTCCGCCACAGTGCCCCCTTTGTCCTGTAAGTGATCGACAGAGACCTACTCGAGATCCAAAGGGCTCCTTTGCGCACAGCCTCTGGCTCACCGATTTGCTCTTCACCCTGCCTCCCTGTGCCCTGCAACGAGGAACCAGCTGTGCCCCAAGGGTCCCTCACCCCTTGCGACCTCAACACTCCACGGGAACCCTCAGGCATCACCTTTAAAGCTGCAAGAACAGAGCTTTTCCAAGTGTTCCTCCTCAGTGGCCCTTCACCAGCTCCAACAGATTTTTCAGCACTGCCCTGCCAGAATCGGGAGCTGCCTGAACTTCTCCTGCTGGCACAGTGTGCACACCGACAACCTCGACCATCCTGCAAAAGTGGAACGTGACAACACAATTGTGTGATTTTATATGCATTTTTAAAAGTGACTACCTATTCATTCCTATACTGTGTAAATTAGAAAGACTGCATTTATTAAAATTAAAAAATTAATAACTTGAAAAGTACTTAACCAATCCTAATGATCTTGGTCTTAACATTTATATAAAAAAAGTATTTTTATAAATTGGTCTCAAGTTATTCTCCAGAATGTGTGAGTTGCATGAATGATACTGTGAGTACAACAAAAGCTTTGCACTTCTCCAAGATTAGCCTAACTGCTCGACCAAGCTACATCGAAAATTAGAGCATTAGGTGATCTAGTTTTTACCCCTCTAAACCAACGTGTGGTTGCCTGGATTACCTGCACAGTGTGCCTAGTTTTGCACACTACATAGAGGGCCAGCCTCCTACAAACGTGTCCCATGGAAACACATAAACAGTCGTTACTTTTTTGCTGAATTCAATTTGTCCAGGGAGCAACAGATAATGGTGGTCATTACAACCCTGGCGGACAGTGTTAAAGCGGCAGTAAAACCGCCAACAGGCCGGCGGTAAAAAAATAGCAATTACGACTGTGGCGGAAACCGCCAACAAAGACAGCCACTTTAACACTCTGACCGCCACGGCGGTACAAACAAACAGCGCGGTCACCGCCAACAGACAGGCGGGAGACAATGTACCGCCCACACTATTATGACAGGCCAATCCGCCACCTTTTCCGGGGCGGATTCACTGCGGATAAAAACACGGCGGAAACAGGAATTTCGAAGGGAAAAAAATCACCTCTACACACCCCACGAGGAACAAGGACACCATGGACCCGGAACTCCAAATTCTCCCTGCGATAGTCTTCCTGCTCCTCTACCAGGAGCACGAACGCCGGCGGCGAAGACCACAGTGAGTACTGCACCTACGACACAGGGGGGGGGAGGGAAAAAAAAGGGACACACCCACACAACACCCCCACCCTCACCCACTACAACACACAAATGCATATCAATACATCACAGTTATACCCCCCAAACCCCCCAGAAGAATGCAAAGACAATAGAAAATTAGTGTAACCATTGTTATATATTAAAAACAAGTAGGCAGAAATATATATATACACCATGTACAAAATAAATACCAAGCATAGAGGTCCAGGTAGTGCACTAAGATAGTCCTTGGAACACTGGAACCACACAGTATGGGCGAGGCCCACACAAGATCCCCGACCATGACAGAGAGAACACTGCAGGGGCATCAGATACCAAGAAAACAGGCCCCTCAGGGGGAGGGAAAGGGGGGCACCTCAGCCGCTTGAGTGCACAACGCCAAATCCACGAGGGGGCCACATGCCCACTGTTCCATCCTGGGGAGTGCAAAGCCACAGTCTCAAGTCTCTACAGTGGGTGGTCTGCCCACTGTTCAATCCTGGGGAGTGCAAAGCCACAGTCTCTCAAGTCTCTACAATGGGTGGTCTGCCCACTGTTCAATCCTGGGGAGTACAAATCCACAGTCTCTCAAGTCTCTACAGTGGGTGGTCTGCCCACTGTTCAATCCTGGGGAGTGCAAAGCCACAGTCTCTCAAGTCTCTACAGTGGGTGGTCTGCCCACTGTTCAATCCTGGAGAGTGCAAAGCCACAGTCTCTCAAGTCTCCACAGTGGGTGGTCTGCCCACTGTTCAATCCTGGGGAGTGCAAAGCCACAGTCTCTCAAGTCTCTACAGTGGGTGGTCTGCCCACTGTTCAATACTGGGGAGTGCAAAGCCACAGTCTCACAAGTGGATGACTGTCTCCACTGGTTCTGGAGGGGGCATGGTGCCCAGAGTGCTTCCTCCTGTTAAGGACAGAGGTAGTGGATGTCAGTCTCCACTGGTTCTGGAGGAGGCATGGTGCCCAGAGTGCTTCATCCTGTTAAGGACAGAGGTAGTGGATGTCAGTCTCCACTGGTTCTGGAGGGGGCATGGTGCCCAGAGTGCTTAATCCTGTTAAGGACAGAGGTAGTGGATGACAGTCTCCACTGGTTCTGGAGGGGCATGGTGCCCAGAGTGCTTCATCCTGTTAAGGACAGAGGTAGTGGATGTCAGTCTCCACTGGTTCTGGAGGGGGCATGGTGCCCAGAGTGCTTCATCCTGTTAAGGACAGAGGTAGTGGATGACAGTCTCCACTGGTTCTGGAGGGGGCATGGTGCCCAGAGTGCATCATTCACCCCGTGACGGACTCAGTTGCGTCAGTGCCCCTGCCGCACATGGGCTAGCGGTGCTTGAGATGGCGGTGCCCTGTTCAGCGGTGCTTCAGATGGCAGTGTCCTGTTCAGCGGTGCTTGAGATGGCGGTGTCCTGTTCAGCGGTGCTTGAGATGGCAGTGCCCTGTTCAGCGGTGCTTCAGATGACGGTGCCCTGTTCAGCGGTGCTTCAGATGGCGGTCTCCATTGCAGGGTCTCAGCTGCTGGCGGTCCTTCATGGCCCAGCGGGGCTGGCGCTGGCGGTCCTTCATGGCCCAGCTGGCCTTTTGCTGGCAGTCCTTCATGGCCCAGCTGGGCTTCTGCTGGCGGTGGCCTCCTGGGCAGCTGGGCTGGTGCTGGCGGTGGCCTCATGGGCAGCTGGGCTGGTGCTGGCGGTGGCCTCATGGGCAGCTGGGCTGGTGCTGGCGGTGGCCTCATGGGCAGCTGGGCTTTTGCTGGCGGTGGCCTCATGGGCAGCTGGGCTGGCGCTGGTGGTGGCCTCATGGGCAGCTGGGCAGGTGCTGGCGGTGGCCTCCTGGGCAGCTGGGCTTGTGCTGGCGGTGGCCTCATGGGCAGCTGGGCTTGTGCTGGTGGTGGCCTCCTGGGCAGCTGGGCTGGTGCTGGCGGTGGCCTCCTGGGCAGCCGGGCTGGTGCTGGCGGTGGCCTCCTGGGCAGCTGGGCTGGTGCTGGCGGTGGCCTCCTGGGCAGCGGGGATGATGGCGGTCTTCTCTGCCGGGCAGCTCTTCCCAGACTTGCCGGGTTTCTTGTGGCCCTTCCCCACCTTGGAAGGAGTCACCTGGGAGAGGCTTTGGTGGCTGGAGTCTTCCCCCTCTCCCTCTGGGCACTGGCCAACTTCTGATGCTTCACAGGTGGGGGACTGTCTGTGCTGTGGCTCCGTGCCACACTGGCTGCCCTGGTGGCCGGTGCACTCCACATTTCGGTGACTACAGTCACCACTGGTCCCAGAGATGTTGTGGCTGAGGTGCTAGTTCAGGACCTATGAGACGGACAGGGTGGGGGAGGTGTGGGAAAGAGGTCAAGGTTGGACAGGAAGAGTTTTTGGGACCCACTGGGACGGGTAGCTGGAGGGGGTTTGGGAGTGGAGGAAGAGGTGGTGGTTGTAGGAGGTGTACGTTTGGTGACTTTGGGTGAAGGTGCATGCGCTGGAGGCTGTCGTGAGGTGGATGACTGTTGGGTGGGTGTGTGCCTGTGTTTGTGTATCTTGGGAGGGGGCGTCACAGACACACTGGGAGAGGACACAGGGGACGTGTGAATGGTAGTGGGGGTGGTGACTGCACGTGAGCGGGGTGTGATGGTGGGTGTGCTGGAGAGGGACGTAGTGGCTGTAGAGGTAATGCATGCAGGTGTGAGTGTAGACGAGACTGGGAGGGAGGAGGGAGACGAGGAGGAGGGGGACACAGTGGAGGCAGTGGATGTTGGTGTGTCTGCATGTGTGTGATGCTTGCGTGAGTGCCTGTTGGATGTGTGGTGCTTATGTTTGCCTGAGCTTCCCTTGGGTGTTGACGTGTGTACATGTTGGTCTGTAGGTGTGCTTGGGATAGGCTGAGGTACAGGGGATTGGGTCGGGGTTGGGGAAGTTGGAGGGGGGAGGGGGGAGGCTAGAGATGGGGACAATGGCTGCCATCTGTGCTGAGGCCAGAGTCTGAAAAGCTCGGTGAAGGGCCGCCTGACCAGAATGAATGCCCTCCAGGAATGCATTGGTTTGTTGCAACTGCCTCTCTACACCCTGGATGGCATTCAAAATGGTAGACTGGCCAACAGTGAGGGACCTGAGGAGGTCAATGGCCTCTTCACTGAGGGCAGCAGGGGTGACTGGGGCAGGGCCTGAGGTGCCTGGGGCGAAGGTGATGCCCACCCTCCTGGGTGAGCGGGAACGGGGCAAAGGCTGAGGGGCTGCTGGGAGGGCGGTGCTGGTAGGGGGTGTGGCGGCTGTACCTGTAGATGCGGGGGGCACAGATGTTGCCACCACCACAAGGGAGCTTCCATCAGAGGACGAGTCTGTGTCGCTGGTGTCAGCTCCTTTCCCCGCCGTGGAGCTCCCCTCACCCTCCGTCCCACTGGTGAATTCCGACTCCGTAGTGTCGCCCTCCAGGGCCATGTGGGATGCAGCTCCCTCGTGCTCCGTTGCCACTGCTCCTCCGCCTGATGATGCTAATGCACACAAGAACAGGGAGACCACAAAAGGGGGGGGGGAACGACAGAAGAAAGAGATGTTGAGGGCATGCATTACCGCTACCGTTGGCGGACAGACACAGAAGCCCCCTGCACTACGCCGCGCAATTGGGCTCCACTGTTCAATTTCTGGGAAATGGCCTACAAGGCTATGGACGACATCTGCACACATAGATGACACAGGGGCATGACTAGCTGTACTTTGCACTCTACAGAGGTGGGCTGGGGTGCCACATTGCCTGACATACGGAGGGGCCTTGGCTACGGAACTCGCCCTGGCCTAGGGAAACCCACAGCCCTCCTTCCCCACCCAGACACCTCCACTGCGCGCAAAGTCAGCAGAGTGAGAGTGTACTCACCCCTTTGTGGCTGCTGTGATGCCCTCAAGCGCCCATCCAACTCTGGGTAGGCCACCACCAGGATCCTGAACATCAGGGTGGTCATGGTGCGACGGGCACCCCTCCCACGGTTGGAGGCCATCCCCAGCTGAGCCTCCGCTGTCTTCTTGCTCCAGCGGCAAATGTCCTCCCATCTTTTACGGCAGTGGGTGCTCCGTCTGTGGTAGACCCCCAGGGTCCGTACGTCCTTGGCGATGGCACGCCAAATATCTTTCTTCTGGTGGGCGCTGACCTACATGAAATGTACAGGGGAAAAAGAGAAGTTATTACCAACTGCACCGTCAAAGTAATTGGCCCCCATCCCTACCCTTGCCATGTGGCACATGCATTCACCGTCTTTCATGCACGCAGCACTCTCTCCCCTTCCTTCTTACATCCAGCCCTCTCCACACAGGCATAGCCCATACAACATGCTCCCTGTGTACTTACCTGTTTGTCTGGAGGACCGTAGAGTAGCGTGTACTGGGGGAGGACCCCATCCACGAGTTTCTCCACCTCCTCCGATGTGAAGGCAGGGGCCCTTTCCCCAGACACTCTAGCCATTGTCTCTTCCAGACCGAAGTCACAGCAGCACTTGCAGTGTAGGTCCTCTCCTGTCGAAGATCAGGTATCGAGTGATTGAAGTGATAGAAAATGGCGGTCACGTCCGCGGCGGTGCGTACCGTCACCGCCAGCGTACATCGCCATCGGCTCCTGGGACCCATAGGGTCCAATGTTAACCAATGCAGCATTGCGCCGCGGTCTTCGACTGCCTACTGCGATGGTGTACAACGCCAGCGCAGTTATCTCACATCCCATTGTCCCACTTTACAGGTCAGGCAGCTGCCATTTCAGGGGCCCACATGGCTTCATTTCCAACTGCGTCACTCATACCTAGGCCTAGACTCAACACACATACAGGCCACCTTTTGTGTATGATAGGTGTTCTGTGTAAACTGTGGGTACGTACCTCTGAGTTGTTTGACTCTGTGCTCGCTGTTGTCCTTCATAGGCACCGTCCGCTGGGACATGTGAGGAGATGGCGCATCCTCCGGTGTTCCCTGTAGTGGTGGACACACTGCTGATTGACGTGTCCTGGGGACGGAGGTATGGGCCCGCTGGGTGGGTGCTGTGCTGGTGTTTCCAGAGGGTGGAAGGTCTGTAGTGGCCTGTGACTGGGTGATGGGAACCAACTGTCCCGAGGTCCCCGATGGGCCAGGCTGGTCATCTAGATCCAGTTGGACAGAGGTGCTGTCATCACTGTGGGCCTCTTCTGTTGGTGGTGTGGACATGTGTGGAACCTCCAGTCCGGTGACGTTGGGTAGGGGTCCTGCAGGGGTATTAAAGGATGGTTATTACATCTGTGTGTGTCATGGTGTGCAATGGGTGGGTGACCGTGTACCCCAGAGCTTGCATTCCTGTGTGAGACCTTGTGTGAGGATGGTTTAGGGGGTTGTATGGGTATGTGCAGTGGGCATGCTTTAGTGATGGGTGTCCATGCTTTGTTGTTGCATGCAGGGCTTGGTGTTGGGATGGGTGGTTTGTGATGTTGGGACATATGTGAGGAGTTGGGGTGCTGGGGGTGAGGGTGAGGGTGGGGGTATGTGATAGCATGCAGGTAGGGTGGGGGTTGTAATAGTTAAGATTTGACTTACCAGAGTCCATTCCTCCACCTACTCCTGTGAGGCCCTCAGGATGTAGAATCTCCAAGACCTGCTCCTCCCACGTTGTTAGTTGTGGGGAGGAGGTGGAGGTCCGCCGCCAGTGCGCTGAACCGCCAGGTGGTGTCTTGAGACCACGGAATGCACCTTCCCCTGTAGGTCGTTCCACCGCTTTCTGATGTCCTCCCGATTTCTTGGGTGCTGTCCCACTGCGTTGACCCTGTCCACTATTCTTCGCCATAGCTCCATCTTCCTTGCAGTGGAGGTGTGCTGCACCTGTGCTCCGAATAGCTGTGGCTCTACCCGGACGATTTCCTCCACCATGACCCTGAGCTGCTCCTCCAAGAACCTGGGCTGTCTTTGCCGTGCCATGGGGTGGTGTAGGTGATGTGTGGGGTGGAGTGTGTGGTGATATGTGTGCTGATATGTAGTGGTGTGTTGTGTGAGGTGCGTGGAAGTTCTGTGGGTGATGGTGTTGTGTGCCTGTGGATGCTGCTGTTCTTGCTGGTGCTCTCTCTCTGGCCTTCTTTCCGAATTTTTTGTCGTGGGGGTTTGTGGGTGTTGTGGGTGTGTGTTTTGTATTGTATTGGGTGTGGGAGTGGTGTGTGTATGTGTATCAGGTGTGTGTATTTGGAATTGTCCAATGTAGTAGTGTTTTGTAATTCTGTGTGTATTTTGAGAGCCAATGGAATACCGCGGTTGAAAGACCGCCGCGTGGATTCGTGTGTCGTGATAGTGTGGGCGTATTTCTGTTGGCGTGACGGTGTCGGTTTTGTTTTCGCCAGTTTATCACTGACCTTTGGTGTGGCGGACTTGTGTGGGTGTCTGAATTTTGGCGGATTCCGAAATGTGGGTCATAATAGCTGTGGTGGAATTCCGCGGCTGCGGCGGTGTGTTGGCGGTCTTCTGCACGGCTGTAAGCGGCTTTTACCGCCAATGTTGTAATGACCGCCAACTTCTGAAAAGGAAGTAAGTTGCACCACGCTTAACATAGAAAAGTTAGAAAAGAAGCCTTTCATGGTAGCAGAGACACTACCAATAGTATGGCTTGTACATGGGGTCATAAATCTGCCTATTTCCACCTTTCGTTTCACAAAATATTTGAAACATTTTGCTGTGGGCAGATATGAGTAGCTAGGAGATAGTTATGTTAAAGAAGTGTGAGAGTTGCCTTTTGAGTTCAGCTGTCTCAACAGCGAAACAGAGGTCTTTTTGAGCGGAAGCGAATGTGAGATTACTGTTTGTCATTCAGTGATCTGCAAACGGGTGTCACTTCGCGGTTTCTGCTATGGGTGGGTCGCAAACTTGGCTTGCTTTCTGAAGGGTACTCCCATCCCTTTGATTTGTCCAGCATTTCATATACTTTCGAATGGAAGTTATGTGGTCCACAATGATCAGAGCTGCTGTGGAATGGTACCAGTAATTGCATATGCAATTTCGGTGTATCAAATTGTATCTTTGTTGTGGACATGTTTTTTTTTCCCCCCAAACAAGAGATAAGAGTAGCAGAAATGTGGCCTCACGTTGATAGTACTAATGTAAATTATGACAAGCTGAGCAGACTAAAGGTGCCACTGTTCCAAAAACAAGTGGCATTGTCATCGGCCAGAGAGACGTTTGCTCTCCAGATAGCAAGATCATCGGCTGAGATACAATCCCTATTCAATACCAACTTCCCCAAGCACTTTGGAGAGCTGATCTTCAGAATATTCAATGCCTCAAGCTCTGCAGGGATTGTACATTTCTTTAAGGCTGTTGGGTCTGGATTTGTTTCCTCCTTCCAGACTGTCTTCAGGTGTGTTTGGCAGCATTCCTATGACTTTGACACTGATTGGCGGGATACTTTTGCTGCTATTCTTAGTACGTAGGGGTTGTGCTTTCTTAGCTAAGCGGAGTAATGGAGCTACTACCACCAGCCCAGCTGTGCCGTGATCGCATGTTACAGTTCTCTGGTGCTCTGTTGCTGGAGGAATTGAAGCATGACTGGTCATTGTCATTATGATCAGTCTTGTGGTGCGTGGAACCTGTCTTTCGTTGCACCCAGTACCTCTTCGAGTGTCTATCATCCATGTCTTGCTGTTCAGCCAGTGCGTCCTGTAGACAAGGAACTGCTTATGTTCCCGATGAGGGTTCATTCACGATCGTGCCCCATGAGACTGAGGTTGATTTGCAAGGCCACTTATGAGCCACCGTTTGTGAACTGTTTGGCTTCTACGAAATCTGGCAATATCGATCGTGCTCCCTTCGCGGGTGATCCTGCGCTTGAGGCTTCTGTGCACTTCTGCACCATTGATCCGTCTCCCAATCCTGTGATCAATCTAACGATGTGGAGTCTTTCCTGGATGCGCTCCCATTTGATGACTTCGGAGACATTCTCCAAGCCCATGATTATTGTTGAATGAGTCGACCATTGGCCCTATTCCAAGTTTTAAAGTTAACACCAAATTGCCTTATTAATTCGGCTTCATTTGGGTCTGCTGTGCTTGCCATGATTGACATTTTGGTCCTCATTACAACTTTGGCGGTCTTTTAGAAAGACCGCTGAAGCTGCAGGTGCCAATATACCACCAGTGCTGGTGGTATATCTGGCTCCCTATTATGACTTTTCTGCTGGGCCTGCGGACGGTAACAGTGTTTCAGTCCGCTGGCCCAGTGGAAAAGTCACATCAACTTTGCCGCCGGCTCATAACAGAGCCGGCTGCAATGTTGATGTGCAGCGGGTGCAGCAGCACCCGTCACGCATTTCACAGCCCGAAATTCAGGCAGTGAAATGCGCGATGGGGCTGTGCCTGGGGGCCCCAGCACTGCCCATGCAAAGTGCAGGGGCCCCCAGGGGCACCCTGATTCCCCTTTACTGCCAGCCTCTCCATGGCAGTGTTTACCGCCGTTGACAGGCTGACGGTTGGGGACTCATCATCCCCAGGGCAGTGGTGCTTGCACCACTGCCCTGGGGATAATGTTGGAGGCGCCAGAGGTTTGGCTGTGGCTAATGCGCCACGGTCATGATAGCTGGAGGAACACCGCCAGCCTGTTGGCGGTGTTACCGCTGGCCGCCAAGATCGTAATGAGGCCCTTTGTTTCTTTGTATGTGTAGGAAGTTGGCTCTGTATGTACTATTTCAAAGTGAGAAATAGCATGCACAGAGTCCAAGGGTTCCCCTTAGAGGTAAGATAGTAGCAAAAAGAGATAATTCTAATGCTCTATTTTGTGGTAGTGTGGTTGAACAGTAGGCTTATCAGAGGAGTAGTGTTAAGCACTTCTTGTACACACACAGGCAATAAATGAGGAACACACACTCAGAGACAATTCCAGGCCAATAGGTTTTTGTATAGAAAAATATATTTTCTTAGTTTATTTTAAGAACCACAGGTTCAAGATTTAAAAGTAATACTTTAAATGAAAGGTATTTCATGTAGGAACTTTAGGAACTTTGAATTAGCAAAATAGCATATACAGTTTTCACATAAATGACATATAGCTATTTTAAACTAGACACTGCAATTTTCAACAGTTCCTTGGGGAGGTAAGTGTTTGTTAGTTTTTGCAGGTAAGTAAACCACCTACAGGGCTCAAGTTTGGGTCCAAGGTAGCCCACCGTTGGGGGTTCAGAGCAACCCCAAAGTTACCACACCAACAGCTCAGGGCCGGTCAGGTGCAGAGGTCAAAGTGGTGCCCAAAACACATAGGCTTCAATGGAGAAGGGGGTGCCCCTGTTCCAGTCTGCCAGCAGGTAAGTACCCGTGTCTTCGGAGGGCAGACCACGGGGGTTTTGTAGGGCACCGGGGGGGAAACAAGTCAGCACAGAAAGTACACCCTCAGCGGCACGGGGGCGGCCGGGTGCACTGTGCAAACAAGCATCGGGTTGACAATAGAAATCAATGGGAGACCAAGGGGTCTCTTCAGCGATGCAGGCAGGCAAGGGGGGGGCTCCTCTGGGTAGCCACCACCTGGGCAAGGGAGAGGGCCACCTGGGGGTCGCTCCTGCACTGGAGGTCGGATCCTTCAGGTCCTGGGGGCTGCGGGTGCAGAGTCTTTACCAGGCGTCGGGTCTTTGAAGCAGGCAGTCACGGTCAGGGGGAGCCTCGGGATTCCCTCTGCAGGCGTCGCTGTGGGGGCTCAGGGGGGTCAACTCTGGCTACTCACGGTCTCGTAGTCGCCTCCCTGTGGTGTTTGTTCTCCACAAGTCGAGCCGGGGGCATCGGGTGCAGAGTGCAAAGTCTCACTACTAGCCCTGAGGGTGGCTACACCCTCTTTGTGCCTCCTCCCTGAGGGGAGGGGGGCACATTCCTATCCCTATTGGGGGAATCCTCCATCTGCAAGATGGAGGATTTCTAAAAGTCAGAGTCACCTCAGCTCAGGACACCTTAGGAGCTGTCCTGACTGGCCAGTGGCTCCTCCTTGTTTTTCTCATTATCTCCTCCGGCCTTGCCGCCAAAAGTGGGGCCGTGTCCGGAGGGGGCAGGCAACTCCACTAGCTGGAGTGCCCTGGGGTGCTGAAACAAAGGGGGTGAGCCTTTGAGGCTCACCGCCAGGTGTTACAGTTCCTGCAGGGGGAGGTGAGAAGCACCTCCACCCAGTATAGGCTTTGTTACTAGCCACAGAGTGACAAAGGCACTCTCCCCATGTGGCCAGCAACATGTCTGGTGTGTGGCAGGCTGCTAAAACCAGTCAGCCTACACGGGTAGTCGGTTAAGGTTTCAGGGGGCACCTCTAAGGTGCCCTCTGGGGTGTATGTTACAATAAAATGTACACTGGCATCAGTGTGCATTTATTGTGCTGAGAAGTTTAATACCAAACTTCACAGTTTTCAGTGTAGCAATTATGGTGCTGTGGAGTTCGTGCGTGACAGACTCCCAGACCATATACTCTTATGGCTACCCTGCACTTACAATGTCTAAGGTTTTTCTTAGACACTGTAGGGGCATAGTGCTCATGCACTTATGCCCTCACCTATGGTATAGTGCACCCTGCCTTAGGGCTGTAAGGCCTGCAAGAGGGGTGACTTATCTATACTTCATAGGCAGTGTGAGATTGGCATGGCACCCTGAGGGGAGTGCCATGTCGACTTAGTCGTTTTATCCCCACTAGCACACACAAGCTGGCAAGCAGTGTGTCTGTGCTGAGTGAGGGGTCCCCAGGGTGGCATAAGACATGCTGCAGCCCTTAGAGACCTTCCCTGGCATCAGGGCCCTAGGTACCAGGGGTACCAGTTACAAGGGACTTACCTGGATGCCAGGGTGGGCCAATTGTGGAAACAAAGGTACAGGTTAGGGAAAGAACACTGGTGCTGGGGCCTGGTTAGCAGGCCTCAGCACACTTTCAAATCATAACTTGGCATCAGCAAAGACAAAAAGTCAGGGGGTAACCATGCCAAGGAGGCATTTCCTTACACAACCCCCACCCCCCCACCCCCCCAAACGAAAGAGGATGAGACTAACCTTTCCCAAGAGAGTCTTCATTTTCCTAGTGGAAGAACCTGGAAAGGTCATCTGCATTGGCATGGGCAGTCCCAGGTCTGTGTTCCACTATAAAGTCCATTCCCTGTAGGGAGATGGACCACCTCAACAGTTTTGGATTTTCACCTTTCATTTGCATCAGCCATCTGAGAGGTCTGTGGTCAGTCTGAACTACAAAGTGAGTACCAAAGAGGTATGGTCTCAGCTTCTTCAGGGACCAAACCACAGCAAAGGCCTCCCTCTCAATGGCACTCCAACGCTGCTCCCTGGGGAGTAACCTCCAGCTAATGAAAGCAACAGGCTGGTCAAGGCCATCATCATTTGTTTGGGACAAAACTGCCCCTATCCCATGTTCAGAGGCATCAGTCTGCACAATGAACTGCTTGGAGTAATCTGAAGCTTTGAGAACTGGTGCTGTGCACATTGCTTGTTTCAGGGTGTCAAAGGCCTGTTGGCATTCTACAGCCCAGTTTACCTTCTTGGGCATTTTCTTGGAGGTCAGTTCTGTCAGGGCTGTCACTATGGATCCATATCCCTTCACAAACCTCCTGTAGTACCCAGTCAAGCCAAGGAATGCCCTGACTTGAGTCTGGGTTTTTGGAGCTGCCCAGTCCAGAATAGTCTGGATCTTAGGCTGGAGTGGCTGAACTTGGCCTCCACCTACAAGGTGGCCCAAGTAAACCACAGTTCCCTGCCCTATCTGGCATTTGGATGCCTTGATAGAGAGGCCTGCTGCTTGCAGAGCCTTCGACACCTTCTCCAGGTGGACCAGGTGATCCTGCCAGCTGGAGCTAAAGACAGCAATATCGTCAAGATAAGCTGCACTAAAGGACTCCAAGCCAGCAAGGACTTGATTCACCAACCTTTGGAAGGTGGCAGGGGCATTCTTTAAACCAAAGGGCATAACAGTAAACTGATAATGCCCATCAGGTGTGGAGAATGCTGTCTTTTCATTTGCTCCTGGTGCCATTTTGATTTGCCAGAACCCTGCTGTCAAGTCAAAGGTACTTAAGTATTTGGCAGCACCTAGTTTGTCAATTAATTCATCTGCCCTTGGAATGGGATGGGCATCTGTCTTGGTGACAGAATTAAGTCCTCTGTAGTCCACACAAAATCTCATCTCTATCTTTCCATCTTTGGTGTGAGGTTTGGGGACTAGGACCACTGGGCTAGCCCAGGGGCTGTCAGAGTGCTCAATGACTCCCAATTCCAGCATCTTGTGGACTTCCACCTTGATGCTTTCCTTCACTTGGTCAGACTGTCTGAAATATTTGTTTTTGACAGGCATGCTGTCTCCTGTGCCCACATCATGGGTACACAGGTGTGTCTGACCAGGGGTTAGGGAAAAGAGCTCAGCAGACTGTTGCAGGACCTTCCTACAGTCAGATTGCTGTTGGCCAGAGAGGGTGTCTGAATAGATCACTCCATCAACTGAACCATCTTTAGGGTCTGTGGAGAGGAGATCAGGGAGAGGCTCACTCTCAGCTTCCTGGTCCTCATCTGTTACCATCAACAGATTCACATCTGCCCTGTCATGGAAGAGTTTGAGGCGGTTCACATAGATCACCCTTTTGGGGGTCCTGCTAGTGCCTAGGTCTACCAGGTATGTGACCTGACTCTTCTTTTCTAGCACTGGGTAAGGGCCACTCCATCTGTCCTGAAGTGCCCTGGGAGCCACAGGCTCCAGAACCCAGACTTTCTGCCCTGGCTGAAATTCAACCATAGCAGCCTTTTGGTCATACCAAAACTTCTGGAGCTGTTGGCTGGCCTCAAGGTTTTTACTTGCCTTTTCCATATACTCTGCCATCTTTGAACGTAGGCCTAGTACATAGTCCACTATATCTTGCTTAGGCTCATGAAGAGGTCTCTCCCAGCCTTCTTTCATAAGAGCTAGTGGTCCCCTTACAGGATGGCGAAACAGAAGTTCAAAGGGGGAAAACCCTACTCCCTTCTGAGGCACCTCTCTGTAGGCGAAAAGCAGACATGGCAAGAGGACATCCCATCTCCTTTTGAGTTTTTCAGGGAGCCACATGATCATGCCTTTCAATGTCTTGTTAAATCTTTCAACAAGACCATTGGTTTGTGGATGGTATGGTGTGGTGAATTTGTAAGTCACCCCACACTCATTCCACATATGTTTCAGGTATGCTGACATAAAGTTGGTACCTCTGTCAGACACCACCTCCTTAGGAAATCCCACTCTGGTAAAAATACCAATGAGTGCTTTGGCTACTGCAGGGGCAGTAGTCGACCTAAGGGGAATTGCTTCAGGGTATCTAGTAGCATGATCCACTACTACTAGTATGCATTGGTTCCCTGAGGCTGTGGGAGGTTCATATGGACCCACTATGTCCACACCCACTCTTTCAAAGGGGACCCCCACCACTGGAAGTGGAATGAGGGGGGCCTTTTGGGTGTCCACCTGTCTTACCACTGGCTTGACAGGTGGCACAGGAGACACAAAACTCCTTGACCGTCTGGGACATGTTGGGCCAATAGAAGTGGTTGACTAGTCTCTCCCACGTCTTGGTCTGTCCCAAATGCCCAGCAAGAGGAATATCATGAGCTAAGGTCAGAATGAACTCCTTAAACTCCTGAGGCACTACCACTCTCCTAGTGGCACCAGGTTTGGGATCTCTGGCCTCAGTGTAAAGGAGTCCATCTTCCCAATAGACTCTATGGGGGTCTGGAGGGAGCCGCCATATGGCCGCACCGCGTTTGAAAGACCGCGGAGGCCATTCTGGCTTTCCCGCTGGGCTGGCGGACGACCACCAGAAGGCCGCCCGCCAGCCCAGCGGGAAACCCCTCCCCACGAGGAAGCCGGCTCCGAATGGAGCCGGCGGAGTGGGTATGTGCGACGGGTGCAGTGGCACCCGTCGCGTATTTCAGTGTCTGCAAAGCAGACACTGAAATACAAAGTGGGGCCCTCTTACGGGGGCCCCTGCAGTGCCCATGCCATTGGCCCATTGGCATGGGCACTGCAGGGGCCCCCAGGGGCCCCACAACACCCCATACAGCCATCCTGTTCCTGGCGGCGACCCGCCAGGAACAGGATGGCGGTATGGGGTGTCAGAATCCCTGCGCCGCCATGGAGGATTCTGCAGGACAGCGGAAAACCGGCGGGAGACCGCCGGTTTTCCTGTTCTGACCGCGGCTGAACCGCCGCGGTCAGAATGTCCTGAGGAGCACCGCCAGCCTGTTGGCGGTGCTCCCGCATCCCCGGCCCCGGCGGTCCTTGACCGCCGAGGTCGGAATGACCCCCTATGTGTTCCTGTTACTTTTCCATTGGACTCTTCAGCAGCTTGCTGCCTAAGGCCTTCGAGAGAGGGACAGGTTTCTTGCCCCTTACACAACTGCTCCCTTGAGGGTCCCCCTGGGCCTAGGAGCTCAACCTGATAAGGTTCTAACTCCAGAGGCTCAGTTCCCTCAGAGGGCAGAACTTCTTCCTGGGAAGAGAGGTTCTCTTTTTCTTGTTGTGTTGAAGCTGGTTCCCTAGTCTTCTTTCCTTTTCTCTTTGGTGGGTTGGGCCCTTTTTCCAGGCCCCAACACCACTTTTTCACAGTGAGCCTTGCACTGTGCCCTTGTCTTGACACACACCAGTTCAGGGATACCCAGCATGGCTGCATGGGTCTTTAGTTCTACCTCAGCCCATGCTGAGGACTCCAGGTCATTTCCAAGCAAACAGTCTACAGGGATATTTGAGGAGACCACCACCTGTTTCAGGCCATTGACCCCCCCCACTCTAAAGTTACCATAGCCATGGGATGTACTTTAGTCTGATTGTCGGCGTTGGTGACTGGATTAGTTTGTCCAGCCAAGTATTGACCAGGGGAAACCAGTTTCTCTGTCACCGTGGTGACACTGGCACCTGTATCCCTCAGGCCTTCTACACTTGTCCCATTAATTAAGAGCTGCTGCCTGTATTTGTGCATGTTAGGGGGCCAGGCAGCCAGTGTGGCTAAATCCACCCCACCCTCAGAGACTAATGTAGCTTCAGTGTGAACCTTGATTTGCTCTGGGCACATTGTTGATCCCACTTGGAGACTGGCCATTCCAGTGTTAGCTGGAGTAGAGTTAGAAGTGGAACCTTTCTTGGGACATGCCTTGTCTCCAGTTTGGTGTCCAGGCTGCTTACAGCTACGACACCAGGGCTTTTTGGGATCAAAGTTTTTACCCTTGTACCCAAAATTGGATTGTGAATAGGCTCTGGGCCCACCCTCCTGTGCAGGTTTTTGGGGCCCTGTAGAAGACTCTTTACTATTTTTCCCTTTGGATGTCTCAACACAGTCTTTGTGACCCCTTTCTTTTGGTCACCCCCTGTTGAAGTCTTGGTCACCCTAGTCTTGACCCAATGGTCCGCCTTCTTTCCCAAGTCTTGGGGAGAAATTGGTCCTAGGTCTACCAGATGCTGATGCAGTTTATCATTGAAACAATTACTTAACAGGTGTTCTTTCACAAATAAATTGTACAGCCCATCATAATCATTTACACCACTGCCTTGAATCCAACCATCCAGTGTTTTCACTGAGTAGTCAACAAAATTGACCCAGGTCTGGCTCGAGGATTTTTGATCCCCCCTGAACCTAATTCTATACTCCTCAGTGGAGAATCCAAAGCCCTCAATCAGGGTAGCCTTCATGAGGTCATAGGATTCTGCATCTTTTCCAGAGAGTGTGAGGAGTCTATCCCTACACTTTCCAGTGAAAAATTCCCAAAGGAGAGCACCCCAGTGAGATCTGTTTACTTTTCTGGTTGCACAAGCCCTCTCAAAAGCTATGAACCATTTGGTGATGTCATCACCATCTTCATATTTTGTTACAATCCCTTTAGGGATTTTCAACATGTCAGGAGAATCTCTGACCCTATTTATGTTGCTGCCACCATGGATGGGACCAAAACCCATCTCTTGTCTTTCCCTTTCTATGGCTAGGAGCTGTCTCTCTAAAGCCAATCTTTTGACCATCCTGGCTAACAGTAGGTCATCTTCACTGAGGCTGTCCTCAGTGATTCCAGAGTTGCTGGACCCTCCTGTGAGAGAACCAGTATCTCTGACTATCACATTTGGGACCATGGTTTGAGGATCCCTGGTTTCCCTAACTAGGACTAGAGGTGGGACTTCCTCCACATCACTAGTTTCTTCCTCTGTGAGGTCATCCTCAGAGGGGTTGTTCTTGGCAAACTCTGCCAAAAGCTCCTGGAGCTGTAATTTTGTAGGGTTTGAACCAGTTCTAATCTTTTTTATTTTGCAGAGAGACCTTAACTCTTTCATCCTAAGATGCAGGTAAGGGGTGATGTTGAGTTCCATCACATTCTCTTCTGCATTAGACATTATGGTGGTCATTACAACCCTGGCGGACGGTGGAAAAGGTGCGGTAATACCGCAAACAGGCAGGCGGACAAAAAAAGGGAATTATGACCCTGGCGGAAACCGCCAACAAAGACAGCCACTTTAACACACCGTCCGCCACAGCGGTACAGACAAGCAGCGTGGCGGTCACCGCCAACAGACAGGCGGAAGACAATCTACCGCCCACACCATTACAAGCCACCAATCCGCCACCTTTTCCAGGGCGGATTCACCGTGGATAAAAACACGGCGGAAACAGCTTTTGCTATGGGAAAACGCTCACCTCAACACATCCCACGAGGAACGACGACTCCATGGACCCGGAACTCCAAATACTACCTGCCCTTGTCTTTCTGCTCGTTTATGACCAACAGCGACGTAGGCGCAGAAGATACCGGTGAGTACTGCATCTACGACACGGGGGAGGCAAAAGTCAGGGGGACACCTGTGAGAAGGTAGCCTCTTTCTAGCCTTGTTACCCCCACTTTTGGCCTGTTTGTGAGTGTATGTCAGGGTGTTTGTCACTGTTTTCACTGTCTCACTGGGATCCTGATAGCCAGGCCTCAGTGCTCATAGTGAAAACACCATGTTTTCAGTATGGTTGTTATGTGTCACTGGGATCCTGCTAGTCAGGACCCCAGTGCTCATAGGTTTGTGGCCTATATGTATGTGTCACTGGGACCCTGTCACACAGGGCCCCAGTGCTCATAGGTGTGCATGTATATGTTCCCTGTGTGGTGCCTAACTGTCTCACTGAGGCTCTGCTAACCAGAACCTCAGTGGTTATGCTCTCTCATTACTTTTAAATTGTCACTAACAGGCTAGTGACCATTTTTACCAATTTACATTGGCTTACTGGAACACCCTTATAATTCCCTAGTATATGGTACTGAGGTACCCAGGGTATTGGGGTTCCAGGAGACCCCTATGGGCTGCAGCATTTCTTTTGCCACCCATAGGGAGCTCTGACAATTCTTACACAGGCCTGCCACTGCAGCCTGAGTGAAATAACGTCCACGTTATTTCACAGCCATTTTACACTGCACTTAAGTTACTTATAAGTCACCTATATGTCTAACCTTTACCTGGTAAAGGTTAGGTGCAAAGTTACTTAGTGTGAGGGCACCCTGGCACTAGCCAAGGTGCCCCCACATTGTTCAGAGCCAATTCCCTGAACTTTCTGAGTGCGGGGACACCATTACACGCGTGCACTACATATAGGTCACTACCTATATGTAGCTTCACCATGGTAACTCCGAATATGGCCATGTAACATGTCTATGATCATGGAATTGCCCCCTCTATACCATCCTGGCATAGTTGGCACAATCCCATGATCCCAGTGGTCTGTAGCACAGACCCTGGTACTGCCAAACTGCCCTTCCTGGGGTTTCACTGCAGCTGCTGCTGCTGCCAACCCCTCAGACAGGCAGCTGCCCTCCTGGGGTCCAGCCAGGCCTGGCCCAGGATGGCAGAACAAAGAACTTCCTCTGAGAGAGGGTGTGACACCCTCTCCCTTTGGAAAATGGTGTGAAGGCAGGGGAGGAGTAGCCTCCCCCAGCCTCTGGAAATGCTTTGTTGGGCACAGATGTGCCCAATTCTGCATAAGCCAGTCTACACCGGTTCAGGGACCCCCTAGCCCCTGCTCTGGCGCGAAACTGGACAAAGGAAAGGGGAGTGACCACTCCCCTGACCTGCACCTCCCCTGGGAGGTGTCCAGAGCTCCTCCAGTGTGCTCCAGACCTCTGCCATCTTGGAAACAGAGGTGCTGCTGGCACACTGGACTGCTCTGAGTGGCCAGTGCCACCAGGTGACGTCAGAGACTCCTGCTGATAGGCTCCTTCAGGTGTTAGTAGCCTTTCCTCTCTCCTAGGTAGCCAAACCCTCTTTTCTGGCTATTTAGGGTCTCTGTCTCTGGGGAAACTTTAGATAACGAATGCATGAGCTCAGCCGAGTTCCTCTGCATCTCCCTCTTCACCTTCTGATAAGGAATCGACCGCTGACCGCGCTGGAAGCCTGCAAACCTGCAACATAGTAGCAAAGACGACTACTGCAACTCTGTAACGCTGATCCTGCCGCCTTCTCGACTGTTTTCCTGCTTGTGCATGCTGTGGGGGTAGTCTGCCTCCTCTCTGCACCAGAAGCTCCGAAGAAATCTCCCGTGGGTCGACGGAATCTTCCCCCTGCAACCGCAGGCACCAAAAAGCTGCATCTCCGGTCCCTTGGGTCTCCTCTCAGCACGACGAGCGAGGTCCCTCGAATCCAGCGACACCGTCCAAGTGACTCCCACAGTCCAGTGACTCTTCAGCCCGAGTTTGGTGGAGGTAAGTCCTTGCCTCACCTCGCTGGGCTGCATTGCTGGGAACCGCGACTTTGCAAGCTTCTCCGGCCCCTGTGCACTTCCGGCGGAAATCCTTCGTGCACAGCCAAGCCTGGGTCCACGGCACTCTAACCTGCATTGCACGACTTTCTAAGTTGGTCTCCGGCGACGTGGGACTCCTTTGTGCAACTTCGGCGAGCACCGTTTCACGCATCCTCGTAGTGCCTGTTTCTGGCACTTCTCCGGGTGCTACCTGCTTCAGTGAGGGCTCTTTGTCTTGCTCGACGTCCCCTTTCTCTGCAGGTCCAATTTGCGACCTCCTGGTCCCTCCTGGGCCCCAGTAGCGTCCAAAAACGCCAAACGCACGATTTGCGTGTAGCAAGGCTTGTTGGCGTCCATCCGGCGGGAAAACACTTCTGCACGACTCTCCAAGGCGTGGGGGATCCATCCTCCAAAGGGAAAGTCTCTAGCCCTTGTCGTTCCTGCAGTATTCATAGTTCTTCAGCCTAGTAAGAGCTTCTTTGCACCAACCGCTGGCATTTCTTGGGCATCTACCCATCTCCGAGCTGCTTGTGACTTTTGGACTTGGTCCCCTTGCTCCACAGGTACCTTCAGACAGGAATCCATCGTTGTTGCATTGCTGATTTGTGTTTTCCTTGCATTCTCCCTCTAACACGACTATTTTGTCCTTAGGGGAACTTTGGTGCACTTTGCACTCACTTTTCAGGGTCTTGGGGAGGGTTATTTTTCTAACTCTCACTATTTTCTAATAGTCCCAGCGACCCTCTACAAGGTCACATAGGTTTGGGGTCCATTCGTGGTTCGCATTCCACTTCTGGAGTATATGGTTTGTGTTGCCCCTATTCCTATGTTTCTCCATTGCATCCTATTGTAACTATACATTGTTTGCACTGTTTTCTAAGACTATACTGCATATTTTTGCTATTGTGTATATATATCTTGTGTATATTTCCTATCCTCTCACTGAGGGTACACTCTAAGATACTTTGGCATATTGTCATAAAAATAAAGTACCTTTATTTTTAGTATAACTGTATATTGTGTTTTCTTATGATATTGTGCATATGACACTAAGTGGTACTGTAGTAGCTTCACACGTCTCCTAGTTCAGCCTAAGCTGCTCTGCTAAGCTACCATTATCTATCAGCCTAAGCTGCTAGACACCCTATACACTAATAAGGGATAACTGGGCCTGGTGCAAGGTGCAAGTACCCCTTGGTACTCACTACAAGCCAGTCCAGCCTCCTACATTGGTTGTGCAGCGGTGGGATAAGTGCTTTGAGACTACTTACCACTCTTGTCATTGTACTTTTCATAAGAGAAAAATATACAAAACAAGGTCAGTGTATATACACATAGCCAAAAAGTTTTGCATTTCCTCTTTCCACTCTTTTCTAAGTGCTGAAAAGTACTTCTAAACTTTCAAAAAGTTCTTAAAAGTTTAAAAAGTTTTTTTCTGTCTTTCCAAAAAGTTCTGAAAACTTTTTTCTCTTTGTCTATCACTTTAACTCTCTCTAAAAATGTCTGGCACAGGCCAAAAAGTTGAACTGTCCAAACTTGCATATGATCACCTTAGCTGGAAAGGAGCAAGGAGTCTCTGCATAGAGAGAGGTTTGAGTGTAGGGAAGAATCCTTCCTTAGAACTGTTAATTAATATGCTTAGAGTACAGGATAAGGCCATAAGTGCCCAATCTGTAGAAAAAGTAGCTAATGGTTCTCAATCTGATCCAGGGACTCCCCCAGGAAAAGGTTCAGGAAAGAAACTTCTCAGCCTGCCCATTACTAGACAGTCTAGCATAGTTGGTACAGAGGTTGAATCACATCATACTGATGATGTGCTCTCACATTATGCTGGTAGCCAAGCTGTTAGGGTGCCCCTTGTAAGGGACAGGTCTCCTTCTGTTCATTCCCATCATACCTCTGTATCTAGAAATGTCCCTCCCACCCACCCTGATGACAGATTGTTAGAAAGGGAGCTCAATAGATTGAGAGTGAAACAAACCAGACTGAAGCTCAAGAAGCAACAGCTGGATTTGGATAGACAGTCTTTAGAAATAGAGAGGGAAAGACAGAAGTTGGGTTTAGATACCCATGGTGGCAGCAGCAGTATTCCCCATAGTCATCCTGCAAAAGAGCATGATTCCAGGAATCTGCACAAGATAGTTCCCCCTTATAAGGAGGGGGATGACATTAACAAGTGGTTTGCTGCACTTGAGAGGGCCTGTGCTGTACAGGATGTCCCTCAAAAGCAGTGGGCTGCTATCCTATGGCTATCATTTAGTGGAAAAGGTAGGGATAGGCTCCTTACAGTGAAAGAAAATGATGCCAATAATTTCCAAGTTCTTAAGAATGCACTCCTGGATGGTTATGGCTTAACCACTGAACAGTACAGGATAAAGTTCAGAGAGACCAAAAAGGAGTCTTCACAAGACTGGGTTGATTTCATTGACCAGGCAGTGAAGGCCTTGGAGGGGTGGTTACATGGCAGTAAAGTTACTGATTATGACAGCCTGTATAACTTAATCCTGAGAGAGCATATTCTTAATAATTGTGTGTCTGATTTGTTGCACCAGTACTTGGTGGACTCTGATCTGACCTCTCCCCAAGAATTGGGAAAGAAGGCAGACAAATGGGTCAGAACAAGGGTGAACAGAAAAGTTCATACAGGGGGTGACAAAGATGGCAATAAGAAGAAAGATGGTGAAAAATCTCAAGATAAGCATGGGGATAAGGGTAAAACCAAAGATCCCACTTCAAATCTTAAACACTCTTCAGAGGGTGGGGATAAAACAAATTCTTCCTCTTCTTCCCAACCTGCACACATTAAAAAGCCTTGGTGCTTTGTGTGTAAAAACAGAGGCCATAGGCCAGGGGATAAGTCCTGTCCAGGTAAACCCCCTGAGCCTACCACCACTAATACATCAAGCTCTAGTGCCCCTAGCAGTAGTGGTACTAGTGGTGGGACTGCTGGCAACAGTCAAGCAAAGGGTGTAGTTGGGTTCACTTATGGGTCCATAGTGGAAACTGATGTAATCAGTCCCAAGACAGTTTCTGTCACACCTAGTGGCATTGGCCTTGCCACACTGGCTGCTTGTCCCCTTACAATGGATAAGTACAGGCAGACAGTTTCAATAAATGGTGTTGAGGCCTTGGCCTACAGGGACACAGGTGCCAGTTTCACTTTGGTGACTGAAAACCTAGTGCCTCCTGAACAACACATCATTGGACAACAGTATAAGATTATTGATGTCCATAACTCCACTAAGTTTCTTCCCTTAGCTATAATTCAGTTTAGTTGGGGTGGAGTTACTGGCCCTAAGCAGGTGGTGGTATCACCTAGCTTACCTGTAGACTGTCTCTTAGGTAATGACCTAGAGGCCTCAGGTTGGGCTGATGTAGAGTTTTATGCCCATGCAGCCATGCTGGGCATCCCTGAGGAATTGTTCCCTCTCATTTCAAGTGAAATGAAAAAGCAAAGGAGAGAAGGCCTGAAAACTCAGGATCCCTCTCCATCAACAGGTAAAAAGGGTATCACAGTATCCCCTAACCACCCTACCATTCAGGATACTATTCCTGTGGTGGGAGAAACCTCTCCTGGGGTGGCACCTGTTCCAAGGGAATCATCAGCTGGCAAAGCTGGACTCCCTGAGGTGGAAGTACCTCTCTGTGGGATAACTAACATTGGTGAGAAAAAGAGCACCATTTTAGTTAACATGGAGCATCCCTCCAACCCTCCCAGAGAAACTTTAGTGCAGAAACTCTGCACTGCCTCACAACACTTAGGACAGCATCCCTGCCCTAGTGTGGAGCTGATAGGACAGCATCCCTGCCCTGCTCCAACCCAAGAGAAACAGCATCCCTGTTCTCTCTTCCAGCCATATGGACAAAGTTTTTGCCCAGCTATGGCTTTTCTGAGACAGCATCCCTGTCTGGCATTTCCATCACTACAAATAGGTTCAGTGGACAATTCCCACTGCTCTAAACTAAAACTTACTGATAGAAACTCTGAAAATACATCTTCACATTGTTGCTTAGCTAAAAAACTTCAAACAGGGTGGTTTACATCCCCACAGGGAAGTAACCATATAGTGGATGATAAAGGGAGTAACCAGTCTATTGCAGAGCTACTCTCTACTTATCACCACTTAGACAATAAAGTCTCAACTGGCCAAGGTTAGCCTTATTGTCCTTCGTTTGGGGGGGGTTGTGTGAGAAGGTAGCCTCTTTCTAGCCTTGTTACCCCCACTTTTGGCCTGTTTGTGAGTGTATGTCAGGGTGTTTGTCACTGTTTTCACTGTCTCACTGGGATCCTGATAGCCAGGCCTCAGTGCTCATAGTGAAAACACCATGTTTTCAGTATGGTTGTTATGTGTCACTGGGATCCTGCTAGTCAGGACCCCAGTGCTCATAGGTTTGTGGCCTATATGTATGTGTCACTGGGACCCTGTCACACAGGGCCCCAGTGCTCATAGGTGTGCATGTATATGTTCCCTGTGTGGTGCCTAACTGTCTCACTGAGGCTCTGCTAACCAGAACCTCAGTGGTTATGCTCTCTCATTACTTTTAAATTGTCACTAACAGGCTAGTGACCATTTTTACCAATTTACATTGGCTTACTGGAACACCCTTATAATTCCCTAGTATATGGTACTGAGGTACCCAGGGTATTGGGGTTCCAGGAGACCCCTATGGGCTGCAGCATTTCTTTTGCCACCCATAGGGAGCTCTGACAATTCTTACACAGGCCTGCCACTGCAGCCTGAGTGAAATAACGTCCACGTTATTTCACAGCCATTTTACACTGCACTTAAGTAACTTATAAGTCACCTATATGTCTAACCTTTACCTGGTAAAGGTTAGGTGCAAAGTTACTTAGTGTGAGGGCACCCTGGCACTAGCCAAGGTGCCCCCACATTGTTCAGAGCCAATTCCCTGAACTTTGTGAGTGCGGGGACACCATTACACGCGTGCACTACATATAGGTCACTACCTATATGTAGCTTCACCATGGTAACTCCGAATATGGCCATGTAACATGTCTATGATCATGGAATTGCCCCCTCTATACCATCCTGGCATAGTTGGCACAATCCCATGATCCCAGTGGTCTGTAGCACAGACCCTGGTACTGCCAAACTGCCCTTCCTGGGGTTTCACTGCAGCTGCTGCCAACCCCTCAGACAGGCAGCTGCCCTCCTGGGGTCCAGCCAGGCCTGGCCCAGGATGGCAGAACAAAGAACTTCCTCTGAGAGAGGGTGTGACACCCTCTCCCTTTGGAAAATGGTGTGAAGGCAGGGGAGGAGTAGCCTCCCCCAGCCTCTGGAAATGCTTTGTTGGGCACAGATGTGCCCAATTCTGCATAAGCCAGTCTACACCGGTTCAGGGACCCCTTAGCCCCTGCTCTGGCGCGAAACTGGACAAAGGAAAGGGGAGTGACCACTCCCCTGACCTGCACCTCCCCTGGGAGGTGTCCAGAGCTCCTCCAGTGTGCTCCAGACCTCTGCCATCTTGGAAACAGAGGTGCTGCTGGCACACTGGACTGCTCTGAGTGGCCAGTGCCACCAGGTGACGTCAGAGACTCCTGCTGATAGGCTCCTTCAGGTGTTAGTAGCCTTTCCTCTCTCCTAGGTAGCCAAACCCTCTTTTCTGGCTATTTAGGGTCTCTGTCTCTGGGGAAACTTTAGATAACGAATGCATGAGCTCAGCCGAGTTCCTCTGCATCTCCCTCTTCACCTTCTGATAAGGAATCGACCGCTGACCGCGCTGGAAGCCTGCAAACCTGCAACATAGTAGCAAAGACGACTACTGCAACTCTGTAACGCTGATCCTGCCGCCTTCTCGACTGTTTTCCTGCTTGTGCATGCTGTGGGGGTAGTCTGCCTCCTCTCTGCACCAGAAGCTCCGAAGAAATCTCCCGTGGGTCGACGGAATCTTCCCCCTGCAACCGCAGGCACCAAAAAGCTGCATCTCCGGTCCCTTGGGTCTCCTCTCAGCACGACGAGCGAGGTCCCTCGAATCCAGCGACACCGTCCAAGTGACTCCCACAGTCCAGTGACTCTTCAGCCCGAGTTTGGTGGAGGTAAGTCCTTGCCTCACCTCGCTGGGCTGCATTGCTGGGAACCGCGACTTTGCAAGCTTCTCCGGCCCCTGTGCACTTCCGGCGGAAATCCTTCGTGCACAGCCAAGCCTGGGTCCACGGCACTCTAACCTGCATTGCACGACTTTCTAAGTTGGTCTCCGGCGACGTGGGACTCCTTTGTGCAACTTCGGCGAGCACCGTTTCACGCATCCTCGTAGTGCCTGTTTCTGGCACTTCTCCGGGTGCTACCTGCTTCAGTGAGGGCTCTTTGTCTTGCTCGACGTCCCCTCTCTCTGCAGGTCCAATTTGCGACCTCCTGGTCCCTCCTGGGCCCCAGCAGCGTCCAAAAACGCCAAACGCACGATTTGCGTGTAGCAAGGCTTGTTGGCGTCCATCCGGCGGGAAAACACTTCTGCACGACTCTCCAAGGCGTGGGGGATCCATCCTCCAAAGGGGAAGTCTCTAGCCCTTGTCGTTCCTGCAGTATTCATAGTTCTTCAGCCTAGTAAGAGCTTCTTTGCACCAACCGCTGGCATTTCTTGGGCATCTACCCATCTCCGAGCTGCTTGTGACTTTTGGACTTGGTCCCCTTGCTCCACAGGTACCTTCAGACAGGAATCCATCGTTGTTGCATTGCTGATTTGTGTTTTCCTTGCATTCTCCCTCTAACACGACTATTTTGTCCTTAGGGGAACTTTGGTGCACTTTGCACTCACTTTTCAGGGTCTTGGGGAGGGTTATTTTTCTAACTCTCACTATTTTCTAATAGTCCCAGCGACCCTCTACAAGGTCACATAGGTTTGGGGTCCATTCGTGGTTCGCATTCCACTTCTGGAGTATATGGTTTGTGTTGCCCCTATTCCTATGTTTCTCCATTGCATCCTATTGTAACTATACATTGTTTGCACTGTTTTCTAAGACTATACTGCATATTTTTGCTATTGTGTATATATATCTTGTGTATATTTCCTATCCTCTCACTGAGGGTACACTCTAAGATACTTTGGCATATTGTCATAAAAATAAAGTACCTTTATTTTTAGTATAACTGTATATTGTGTTTTCTTATGATATTGTGCATATGACACTAAGTGGTACTGTAGTAGCTTCACACGTCTCCTAGTTCAGCCTAAGCTGCTCTGCTAAGCTACCATTATCTATCAGCCTAAGCTGCTAGACACCCTATACACTAATAAGGGATAACTGGGCCTGGTGCAAGGTGCAAGTACCCCTTGGTACTCACTACAAGCCAGTCCAGCCTCCTACAACACCCACCAAACACCCCCACCCTCGCATATTACAACATACACACCAATGCAGTAAAAAATATCACATTAACAACCCACAATCCCCCCGGAAGAATGCAAAGACAAAGCAAATTTCGGTCAAACATTGTAATGTGCCAATATACATGTCATACAAAAATATACAGATATATATCTCTAAATCACTCATAATTATATATACAATACAAGAAGTAGTGCAGATATGTACACAACAATGTCCGTGCACCAACAGTCCAAAAATGCATGGGCGAGACCCACAATAGATACCTGGCCAAAATCGGAGAGAACACTGCCGGGGCATCAGATAGAAACACTACAGGCACCTCAGGGGGAAGGGAAGGTGGGGCACCTCAGCCAGATGACTGCAAAGCCAGATCCACGACGGGGCTCCATGACCATTGATGTATCTTGGGGAGTGCAAAGCCACAGTCTCTCAAGTCTCTACAGTGGGTGGGTTGGCCACTGTGCCATCCTGGGGAGTGCAAAGCCACAGTCTCTCAAGTCTCTACACTGGGTGGCTTGCCCACTGTGCCATCCTGGGGAGTTTAAAGCCACAGTCTCTCAAGTAGATGCAGGTCTCCACTGGTTCTGGAGGGGGACTGGTGCCCAGACTGGATGAGTCTCCCCGTGAAAGTTTCTGTCCTGTCACTGTCCCAGCTGCACATGGGATAAGGATGCCTGATGTGGCGGTACATTCATTCCTACACTGTGCATGCCCTGTTCAGCGGTCCTTTGCCATGGCGGTCTTTGCCCTGTTCAGCGGTGCTTTGCCATGGCGGTTCAGGACTGTTCAGTGGTGCTTTGCCATGGCGGTATTTGCCCTGTTCAGCGGTGCTTTGCCATGGTGGTCTTTGCCCTGTTCAGCGGTGCTTTGCCATGGCGGTCTTTGCCCTGTTCAGCGGTGCTTTGCCATGACGGTTCAGGACTGTTCAGCGGTGCTTTGCCACGGCGGTCTTTGCCCTGTTCAGTGGTGCTTTGCCATGGCGGTTCAGGACTGTTCAGTGGTGCTTTGCCATGGCGGTCTTTGCCCTGTTCAGTGGTGCTTTGCCATGCCGTTCTCTGCCCTGTTCAGCGGTGCTTTGCCATGCCGGTCTGTGCCCTGTTCAGCGGTGCTTTGCCATGGCGGTTTAGGACTGTTCAGCGGTGCTTTGCAATGGCGGTCTTTGCCCTGTTCAGCGGTGCTTTGCCATGGCGGTTCTGATACTGACATTGGTGTGTGGCATGACGATCTCCACACTGGACATTGGTGTGTGGCATGACGATCTCCATACTGGACATTGGTGTGTGGCATGACGATCTCCATACTTGACATTGGTGTGTGGCATGACGATCTCCATACTGGACATTGGTGTGTGGCATGACGATCTCCATACTGGACATTGGTGTGTGGCATGACGTTACATCATTGGCCAGCGGGGATGTGGCATCCTGTCCCCTCCTGGGCTGTGACTCCGGCGTGGTCTCCTGACCAGTAACAATACTTGGGCCCTCCTGGGCTGTGACTCTGGCGGTGGTTTCTGGACCAGTGACGATACTTGTGCCCTCCTGGGCTGTGACTCTGGCGGTGGTTTCTGGACCAGTGACGATACTTGTGCCCTCCTGGGCTGTGACTCTGGCAGTGGTTTCTGGACCAGTAACGATACTTGTGCCCTCCTGGGCTGTGACTCCGGCGGTGGTTTGTGGACCAGAGAGGATACTTGTGCCCTCCTGGGCTGTGACTCCAGTGGTGGTTTCTGGACCAGTGACGATACTTGTGCCCTCCTGGGCTGTGACTCTGGCGGTGGTTTCAGGACCAGTGATGATACTTGTGTCCTCCTGGGCTGTGACTCTGGCGGTGGTTTCTGGACCAGTGACGATACTTGTGTCCCCCTGGGCTGTGACTCTGGCGGTGGTCTCTGGACCAGTGACGACGGTGCTGGCGGTTGTGTCTGGAACGCCGGAAATGATGGCGCACTTCTCCGCCGTGACACTCACAACAGGGTGGGGAGACTTCCTCTGGACCTTCCCCACCTTCTTTGGAGTTACAGCTGTCTCACCAATCGCCTTGGATCCCATTTCACTTGTTGTCCCACCAGGAGTCTTGACACGGTCCCGTCGTCCACTCCCCAATTTCAGATCCTTTACAGGGGGTGGGCTGCCAGTGCCTTGGCTCCGGGTCCTACTGCCTGCCCTGGTGGACGGTGCACTCCAAAAACCTGGAACACGCACCACTGGTACTGGAGGCTTTTTGGCTGAGGCGCTACGACGGGACTGACGAATTGGAGGGGGGGGGGTGCAAAAAGGTCAATTTGACATAGGGACAGTTTCTGACGGACACTGGGATGGGTAGCTGGAGGGGGTCTGGGAGTGGAGGAAGAGGAGGTGGTTGTAGGGGGTGTCACTTTAGCTGTTTTGGGTGCAGGTGCAGGTACTGGAGGCTGTCGTGAGGTGGATGGATGTTGGGTGAGTGATTGCCGGCGTTTGGGTACTTTGGGAGGGGGCGTCACAGACACACTGGGAGAGGACACAGGGGACGTGTAAATGGCAGTGGAGGTGGTGAGTGCAGGTGAGCGGCTTGTGGTGCTGGGTGTCCTGGTGCGAGTCCTAGAGCCTGTAGATGTGGTGCATGCAGGTGTGTGTGTAGACGAGACTGGGAGGGAGGAGGGAGAAGAGGAGGAGGGGGACACAGTGGAGACAGTGGATGTTGCTGTGTCTGTATGTGGGTGAGGCTTGCGTGAGTGCCTATGGTGTGTGTGGTGCCTATGTTTGCTTGAGCTACTTGTGTGTGTTGACTTGTGTGCATGCTGGTCTGTAGGTGTGCTTGGGATGGGCTGGGGTACAGGGGATTGGGTCTGGGTGGAGGAAGTTGGAGGGGGGAGGCTGGACACAGGGACAATGGCTGCCATCAGTGCTGAGGCCAGAGATTGCAGGGTTCGCTGAAGGGCAGCCTGACCAGAATGAATGCTCTCGGGAATGCATTACCGTGTTGCAACTCTCGTTCTACACCATGGATGGCATTCACAATGGTAGACTGCCCAACAGTGAGTGACCTGAGGAGGTCAATGGCCTCCTCACTGAGGGCAGCAGGGGTGACAGGGACAGGGCCTGAGGTGCCTGGGGCGAAGGTAATGCCCACCCTCCTGGGTGAGCAGGCACGGGGCAAACGTTGAGGGGCTGCTGGGAGGGCGGTGCTGGTAGGGGAGGTGGCGGCTGTACCTGTAGTAGTGGGGCGCACAGATGGTGCCGCCACCACAGGGGAGCTCCCATCGGCGGACGAGTCCGTGTCGCTGGTTGGTGATCCAGTGGCCGACGTGAAGCTCCCCTCGCCCTCTGTCCCACTGGTGCATTCAGAGTCTGTGGTCTGGCCCTCCATGGCCATGTGGGATGCAGCTCCCTCGTGCTCCGGTGCCACTGTATCTCCGCCTGATGATGCTGATGTACAAAAGGACAGGGAGAGCAGGAAAAGGGGGGGGGGAAGACAGAAGAAAGAGAGTTTTAGTGCATGGCATACCGCTACCGTTGGCGTACAAGACAGACGCAGCAGCCCCATGCATAACACCGTGCTCCTGGCCTCTGCACATGCAATCTCTGGTATATGGCCTACATGGCAATGGTGGAAATCTGCGCACATGGATGCCACAGGGGCAACTATACCTCAACTTGCCACTCTGAGGTGGGGTAGAGTGCCACATGGCCTACATTGCGGAGGGGCCTTGCCTACCTAACTCGCCCTGGCCAAGGGACACCCACAGGCCACCTCCCCCACCCAGACCCCTCCACTGCACGCAAAGTCCGCAGAATGAAGTTGTACTCACCCCCTTGTGTCTGCTGTGATGTCCTTAAGCGCCCATCCAACTCCGGGTAGGCCACCGCCAGGATCCGGAACATCAGGGGGATCATGGTGCGACGGACACCCCTCCCACGTTGGGAGGCCATCCCCAGCTGAGCCTCCGCGTCTTCTTGCTGCAGCGGCGAATGTCCTCCCATCTCTTCCGGCAGTGGGTGCCCCGTCTCTGGTGGGCCCCCAGGGTCCGGACCTCCTTGGCGATGGCACGCCAAATGTCAATCTTCTGGTGGGCGCTGACCTACATGACATGCACAAGGGAAGAGGAACAGTCATTACCAACTGCACCGTCAATGTGAGTGGCCCCCTCCCTACTCTGGCCATGTGGCCCATTCATTCCCATGCATTACTGTTCAATGTACTCTGCCCCCTTCCCTCTTCCACCCAGCCCTCTCCACCCAGGCCTAGCCTATACAACGTGCTCCCTGTGTACTAACATGTTGGTCTGGAGGACCATAGAGTAGCGTGTACTGGGGGAGGACCCCAGCCACAAGTTTCTCCAACTCCTGTGCAGTGAAGGCAGGGGCCCTTTCCCCAGACGCAGCAGCCATCGTCGCTTCCAGACCGAGGTCACAGCAGCACTAGCAGTGTAGGTCCTCTCCTGTCGAAGGTCAGGTATCTAGTGAGTGATCAGATAGAAAATGGCGGTGACGTCTGCGGCGGTGACGTCCGCGGCGGTGACGTTTGCGGCGGTGACGTTTGCGGCGCGCATCATCACCGCCGGCGCACCTGTTCATTGGCTCCTGGGACCCACACGGTCCATTTTTAACCAATGCAGCATTGCGCCGCGGTCTACGACTGTCTACCGCAACTGTGTGCAACGCCAGTGCTGTTACCCCACAATCCCATTGTCCCAGTTTAGAGGTCAGGCAGCCGCCATTTCAGGGGCCCACATGGATTCATTTTCAACTGCGTCACACATACCGAGGCCTATACTCAACACACATACAGGAAGGGTTTATTGTCTGGTGTAGTCTTGTGTGTAACTGTGGGTACATACCTGGAGGAATAGTGACTGTTTCTTCGCTGTTGTCCTTCTTAGGCACCGTCAGCTGGGACATATGAGAAGATGGCGTAATCCTCCGGTGTACCGACCGCTGGTGGACCTGTTGACAATGGAAGAAAGACATTTAATCGTCACCTACAGGTTTGACCGTGCCACAATCCAGCAACTATGTGCTGTCAGTGCTCCATTTCCTTGCAAGTGGGTCTTTTCAGACAACAGTGGCCATGGCATCAGGGATGTCCCAGCCTATGTTTTCCAATGTCTTGTCCAGAGTGTTGTCTGCCTGGCTGAAACACGTAAGGAGATACATAATTTTCCCTGAGGTGGAGGATTTGCCTACAGTGAAAGGTGACTTCTATGCCCTTGGACATATCCCCAACATCATAGGTACCATTGATGGGACCCATGTAGCTCTGGTCCCCCCCCGCAGGAGTGAACAGGTGTACAGGAACAGGAAGAGTTATCATTCGATGAAAGTCCAGATGGTCTGTTTGGCAGACCAGTACATCTCGCAGATAAATGCAATGTTCCTTGGCTCTGTGCATGATGCCTACATCCTGCGCAATAGCAGCATCCCTGATATGATGGGTGAACTCCAGAGGCACCGTGTATGGCTATTGGGGGACTCTGGTTACCCCAACCTTTCCTGGCTACTGACCCCAGTGAGGAATCCCATGACCAGGGCAGAGGAACGCTACAATGAGGCCCATGGGCGGACTAGGAGGGTTATCGAACGCACCTTCGGCCTCCTGAAGGCCAGGTTCAGGTGCCTCCATATGACAGGTGGGTCCCTATTCTACTCACCGAAGAAGGTGTGCGACATCATCATTGCCTGCTCCATAATTTGGCATTGCGACGCCAGGTGCCTTTTTTACAGGAGGATGATCCAGATGACGGTGTTGTAGCAGCTGTGGAGCCTGTGGAGCCTGTGGACAGTGATGAGGATGAAGCTGAGGAAGAAGAAAACGACAACAGGGAGTCAGTCATACAGCAATATTTCTAGTGAAACACAGGTGAGTACATTTTCAGGTTTAACATTATATTAACTTTCACACGTCTACCTCTATCCTGTAACGAAATTTCACTCACTATTTGTTAACTGAGTTGTCCCCTTCCATTTCAGTTTCACAGGTGTGGTAACCTACGTGTCAACTGCTTGCATCCTTGAAGGGCTTGTGATGTGTGACATTGGTATGTTTGCCTTCCAATGGGTAACCCATTATGACATTATAATTGATAATACAAAATTACAAACATAGACTGATTTTATTTAGTGTTTCAAGGGTGTTTATTTAAGTGCAAAAAAATGAAGGGGGTTGTAATAAAATGGGGATGGGTGATGGTGGATGAATGTCCATGGCAGAGTCCAGTCTATTAGTCTCACAGGTGCACTGCCCATCTGGGCATTGGAAGTGGAGCTGGGGTAGTTCCGATTTGGACAGGGTAACAAAGTGGGACAGTGGGGGGACAATCAGGGTGGTCTTATTTCCTGGCAGGGGTCTTGCCATCTTGCTCTGTCCTGTTCCTGGATCTCAGGGCCCGCTTTCGTGGTGGTTGTCCGTCTGCAGGGGATGGGGTGCTGGTGTGGTGGTCCTGTGGCGGGGCGTCCTGTCCACTAGCGCCGGCGGAGGTGGTGGGCAGTTCGTCGTCCTGCCTAGTGTCAGGGGCCCCTTGGAGTGCCACGGTGTCCCTCAAGGTCTTTTGAATGTCCGTCAGCACCCCTACGATGGTGCCCAGGGCGGAGCCGATGGTCCTGAGTTCCTCCCTGAACCCCAAATACTGCTCCTCCTGCAGACGCAGGGTCTCCTGCAACTTGTCCAGGACCGTCGCCATCGTCTCCTGGGAGTGGTGGTATGCTCCCATGATGGAGGAGAGGGCCTCGTGGAGAGTTGGTTCCCTTGGCCTGTCCTCCCTCTGTCGCACAGCAGCCCTCCCAGTTCCCCTATGTTCGTGTGCCTCCGTTCCCTGGACCGTGTGCCCACTACCACTGCCCCCAGGTCCCTGTTGTTGTTGGGGTGTTGGGTTAGCCTGGGTGCCCTGTAGTGGTGGACACACTGCTGATTGACCTGTCCTGGGTAGGGAGGTTTGGGCCCGCTGGGTGGGTGCTGTGCTGGTGTTACCAGAGGGTGGAAGTTCGGTGTTGGGCTGTGGCTGGGCAAGGGGAACCGACTGTCCTGAGTCCCACGGTGGTCCGGGCTGGTCATCAAGATCCAGTAGGGCAGAGCTGCTCTCATCACTGTGGGCCTCTTCTGGGGGTGGAGTGGTGTTGTCTGGACCCTCTGGTGTGGTGACGTTCCTTCGGGTTCCTGCGGGGGTATAAGTACATGATTATTGCATGTGTGTGTTTCATGGTGTGCAGTGGGTGGGTGTGCGTGAACCCCAGTGCAGGCATTCCTGTGTGGGGGCTTGTGTGCTGATGGTTGGGGGGTGTTCTGGGTATGTGCAGTGGGCATGCTTTAGTGATGGGTGTCCATGCTTAGTTGTGTCATGCAGGTCTTGGGGTTGGGATGTGTAGTTGGTGTTATGGGTAGATTAGTGAGGAGTTTGGGTGATAGGGGAGGGTGTGAGGGTGGGGGTCTGTGATAGCATGCAGGTAGGGTGGGGGATATGATAGTGAAGATTTGACTTACCAGTGTCCGTTCCTCCAGCGACTCCTCCGAGGCCCTCAGGATGCAAGATGGACAAGACTTGCTCCTCCCATGTTGTTAGTTGTGGGGGAGGAGGTGGGGGTCCGCAGCCAGTCCGCTGTACCGCGATGTGGTGCCTGGATACCGTGAAACGCACCTTCCCCCGTAGGTCGTTCCACCTCTTCCTGATGTCCTCCCTATTTCTTGGGTGCTGTCCCACTGCGTTGACCCTGTCCACTATTCTTTGCCATAGCTCCATCTTCCTGGCTATGGATGTGTGCTGTACCTGTGAGCCAAATAGCTGTGGCTCTACCCGTAGGATTTCCTCCACTATGACCCTGAGCTCCTCCTCGGAGAAGCGGGGGTGTCTTTGGTGTGACATGGGGTGGTGTGTGTGATGTGTGGGGTGGTGTATGTGTTGATGAGTGTGGTGAGTGTAGTGGTATGTGGTGTTTTGTGCGTGGATGTTGTGTGGGTGATGGTGTTGTGTGCCTCTGTGTGATGGGGTTCTCGATTCTGTGCTCTCTCTCTCTCGCCTTCTCTCTGAATGTTTGGTTGTAGGGGATTGTGGGTGATGTGGGTGTGTGTTTTATATTGTATTGGGTGTGTGGGAGTGGTGTGTGTATGTGTATCAGGTGTGTGTATTTGTAATTGTCCAATGTGGCGGTGTTTTGTAGATGTGTGTGTATTTTGAGCGCGGCGGTGTGTACCGCCAATGGAGTACCGCGGTTGAAGGACCGCCGCGTGGATTCGTGGGTCGTAATGGCATGGGCGTGTTTCTGTTGGCGTGGAGGTGGAGGAATTGTTTCCGCATGTTTATCGCTGACCTTTGGTGTGGCGGTATTGTGTGGGTGTCTGAATTTCGGCAGATTCCGTGATGTGTGTTATAATAGCTGTGGCGGTCTACCGCCGCAGCCGCGGTGTATTGGCGGTCTTCTGCACGGGGGTAAGCGCCTTATACCGCCAATGTTGTAATGACCCCCTATGTTTCTAAAAGTTGGAATACTTTTTAAGAATCTAAAACTATCTCTAGAACTTAATTCAAACTTTTACAAAACTTTTAAACTCTAAAAGAAATGCTAACAGGGACTAACACAAGGCCCTAGCAGGACTTTTAAAAATTTAGAAAAATAGCTCAAATTTCAAAAATCTGTTTCTAATGACAATTTTTGGAATGTAGTCTTGTGATCAGGTACTGGCTGAGTAGTCCAGCAAATGCAAAGTCTTGTACCCCACCGCTGATCCACCAATGTAGGAAGTTGGCTCTGTATGTACTATTTCAAAGTGAGAAATAACATGCACAGAGTCCAAGGGTTCCCCTTAGAGGTAAGATAGTGGCAAAAAGAGATCATTCTAATGCTCTATTTCGTGGTAGTGTGGTCGAGCAGTAGGCTTATCAGAGGAGTAGTGTTAAGCATTTGTTGTACACACACAGGCAATAAATGAGGAACACACACTCAGAGGCAATTCCAGGCCAATAGGTTTTTGTATAGAAAAATATATTTTCTTAGTTTATTTTAAGAACCACAGGTTCAAGATTTACAAGTAATACTTTAAATGAAAGGTATTTCATGTAGGAACTTTAGGAACTTTGAATTAGTAAAATAGCATATACAGTTTTCACATAAATGACATATAGCTATTTTAAAACTAGACACTGCAATTTTCAACAGTTCCTGGGGGAGGTAAGTGTTTGTTAGTTTTTGCAGGTAAGTAAACCACCTACGGGGTTCATGTTTGGGTCCAAGGTAGCCCACCGTTGGGGGTTCAGAGCAACCCCAAAGTTACCACACCAGCAGCTCAGGGCCGGTCAGGTGCAGAGGTCAAAGTGGTACCCAAAACACATAGGCTTCAATGGAGAAGGGGGCGCCCCGGTTCCGGTCTGCCAGCAGGTAAGTACCCGCGTCTTCGGAGGGCAGACCAGGGGGGTTTTGTAGGGCACCGGGGGGGACACAAGTCAGCACAGAAAGTACACCCTCAGCGGCAGAGGGGCGGCCGGGTGCAGTGTGCAAACAAGCGTCGGGTTCACAATAGAAATCAATGGGAGACCAAGGGGTCTCTTCAGCGATGCAGGCAGGCAAGGGGGGGGTTCCTCGGGGTAGCCACCACCTGGGCAAGGGAGAGGGCCACCTGGGGGTCGCTCCTGCACTGGAGGACGGATCCTTCAGGTCCTGGGGGCTGCGGGTGCAGAGTCTTTACCAGGCGTCGGGTCTTTGAAGCAGGCAGTCGCTGTCAGGGGGAGCCTCGGGATTCCCTCTGCAGGCGTCGCTGTGGGGGCTCAGGGGGGTCAACTCTGGCTACTCACGGTCTCATAGTCGCCGGGGAGTCCTCCCTGTGGTGTTTGTTCTCCACAAGTCGAGCTGGTGGCGTCGGGTGCAGAGTGCAAAGTCTCACACTTCCAGCGGGAAACGTGTGTTGTTTCAAAGTTGCTTCTTTGTTGCAAAGTTGCAGTCTTTGGGGAACAGAGCCGCTGTCCTCAGGAGTTCTTTGTCCTTCTAGATGCAGGGTAATCCTCTGAGGCTTCAGAGGTTGCTGTACTCTGGGAACGTGTCGCTGGAGCAGTGTCTTTTGAAGTGGGGAGACAGGCCGGTAGAGCTGGGGCCAGAGCAGTTGGTGTCTCCGTCTTCTCTGCAGGTTTTTCAGTTCAGCAGTCCTCTTCTTCTTAGGTTGCAGGAATCTGAGTTCCTAGGTTCTGGGGAGACCCAAAATACTGAATTTAGGGGTGTGTTTAGGTCTGGGGGGTTAGTAGCCAATGGCTACTAGCCCTGAGGGTGGCTACACCCTCTTTGTGCCTCCTCCCTGAGGGGAGGGGGGCACATTCCTATCCCTATTGGGGGAATCCTCTATCTGCAAGATGGAGGATTTCTAAAAGTCAGAGTCACCTCAGCTCAGGACACCTTAGGGGCTGTCCTGACTGGCCAGTGACTCCTCCTTGTTTTTCTCATTATCTCCTCCGCCTTGCCGCCAAAAGTGGGGCCGTGGCCGGAGGGGGCGGGCAACTCCACTAGCTGGAGTGCCCTGGGGTGCTGTAACAAAGGGGGTGAGCCTTTGAGGGTCACCGCCAGGTCTTACAGTTCCTGCAGGGGGAGGTGAGAGGCACCTCCACCCAGTACAGGCTTTGTTACTAGCCACAGAGTGACAAAGGCACTCTCCCCATGTGGCCAGCAACATGTCTGGTGTGTGGCAGGCTGGCAAAACTAGTCAGCCCACACTGGAAGTCGGGTATGTTTTCAGGGGGCATTTCTAAGATGCCCTCTGGGGTGTATTTCACAATAAAATGTACACTGGCATCAGTGTGCATTTATTGTGCTGAGAAGTTTGATACCAAACTTCCCAGTTTTCAGTGTAGCCATTATGGTGCTGTGGAGTTCGTGTTTGACAGACTCCCAGACCATATACTCTTATGGCTACCCTGCACTTACAATGTCTAAGGTTTTGCTTAGACACTGTAGGGGCATAGTGCTCATGCTCCTATGCCCTCACCTATGGTATAGTGCACCCTGCCTTAGCGCTGTAAGGCCTGCTAGAGGGGTGACTTATCTATGCCATAGGCAGTGTGAGGTTGGCATGGCACCCTGAGGGGAGTGCCATGTCGACTTAGTCATTTTCTCCCCACCAGCACACACAAACAGGCTGGCGGTAGGGGAGTCATAATCCCCAGGGCAGTGCTGTTTGCAGGGCTGCCCTGGCGGATTATCACCGCCGGGGCTAAAATGGCGGAAAACCGCCGGCCCTGGCGGTGTGACCGCAGCGCTACCGCCGCAGTCATAATATGGGTCTCCGTACTGCCAGCCTGTTGGCGGTACGGATGCCACTTTAGACCGCCAGGGTCGTAATGACCCCCTATATCTATGCAACACATACATAGTTGATATACATTACCCCCAACACTATCTTAAACATTTCCTATGCAACAGCTGCATTTGATGCTTTACCTTCATTATCTTTAAAATAATGACAAACTTCAGTAGTTAGCTCCTCACAAAAAGTAGTATCTTCTAAAGCAGCCACCTGTTGCCGCCATGTTGCAGTAGTAGCCCTTTGATCTCAGATGGTCTTGCAGAAATATTCTGTCTGCATGATTGCTGTGTGGAGCTTGGGAGCGCTGTAAATCCTAACCAACCATACATGCAATTTGTTGACCTGAAAGTGGCGCAAATATTCCCTATCTCATGGTTTAATGTTTACCAGGCACCAAATTCCGTGCTTGCTTTTTTAATCTTATTTACTGGATAGGAGGGCATGGGGCGGGTGGGATCTATTTCTCATTGCGCCACTCATTCCATTATCGTGACCACATAGAATCATAGGTAACTGGATAAATTGCTCCAATAATATCAACAGTCGATTTAATAATTGGGGTTGGCCAGTATTCGAGGCATGAATGCTAGAAATAAACAGGTCTAATCAATTGAACCTATCCGCTACCACAGTATAGCAACCTTCCTCATCTAATATAGTTTCTTTGGTTGCATATGCTACTCCACGATGTATCCACTATAGAGCTGCTGTGGTATCCTCTTTGTATTCAGTGCCAGTGCCCACCTTGTTCCATTAAGTGAGTCTCTTGTAATAGTGCCATCTTTGTAACCCCTTCTAGTATATGTGTACACTTAACACATTTATGAAAGCTATTCATATCTCTAGCATTCCAGGACAGAGACACATACTTAATATGTGAACTCGTGACCAATCTCTCATGTGTAGGGCCACTGCGCTGCTAGCTAGGGTGTGTGTATCGTAGGGCCACATAAAATATTAGTTCAAAAATAAATATTCTGGAGTTCTGGACGTTAAAGTCAGCAACTCTTCATTTTCTTCTGCCTTTTATTCCGACTCTGATCCGGACCCAGTGCCCCCTGAGTAAATAATGATCACCAGTACATATGACTGCACTGCTCTCAGGGTGGTGAGGTGTCCAAAGCAGCATATAGTCCGCATCAGATTTCTGCCCTGTGCAAGGGTCCAACTTTACCAGGTTTCGCCCACTGTTAAAAAGTGGGTTTCTAGATGACAGAGATATGCACCGTGTTTAAATAGGGATCACAGTCCTAGTCAGGGTAAGTCAGATACACAACCTAAAATAACATGTGCTCACCCTGTGGTAGCTTGGCACAGAGCAGTCAGGCTTAACTTAGGAGGCAATGTCTTAAGTATTTGTGCAACACACACACAGCAACCACAGTAAAAAGACCACAAAAAGACTCTACGCGGGTTTATGAAAAATAGAGATAATTTATCTGAGTAGATCAAAACCAACACAACAAAAATCCAATAAATATATCAAGAGAAATTCAGTTTAAAGTTTGTAAAAACAACAGCTCTTTATACAGTGCTTGTTTTAGAGTATTTATGGTACTTTTGGAAACACGCTTATCCTACTGCGAGGAGTGTCCCGAGGTTTGGTTTGGGGCCATTCGGGTCTGGCCCGTACATTGAGGTAAAAAGTACTGCAGCACTTTATCATACAAGACCACTCAGGTCTAATCTGCTTGGGAATGCACTGCTATAGCCGTGGCCATGAGCACAGGAATACCTGGGGCCGGCATGTGGCAGAGGGCAGATTTACGCAGAAGTTTGGCCCGCTGGCTGAAGGAATGTAGGTGCAAGCAGCTCATCAACATTGCTTGGGCAACCAGTCAGGCACCATGACTGCAGTGCCGGAGAGAGCAACAAAGGTATTGTGCCCTTGGGTGATCCTCGGCTAAGGACACGCAAGTCGCGCAGGTGCCGCGCTCCGGCTGGGCGCACACGAAAACTCTCGTTTGGTGAAAGGCAGATCCTGGCTTGTATGGCAAGTGTCAGTGGGGCTGCTCGCAAAGCCATTGGAAAGCGGTGTGGCTGATTGAGGCGAAGCCGCTGATGGGTCTTTGTTGGTCAGGGTGGCGGGTGGAGACAAAGCTGCTCCTGGTGTTTTTGATAATTGGTGCAGTAGTTCCAATGAAGCTGCTCTCGAGGTATTTGATGCCCTTGAGAACTCATGGGAGAACAGGGCGTAAGCCAGCATTCCCTCGGAGTCACTCTGGGTGCAGTCTGTAGCCCCTCTTGAGAGGGGAGAGGTCAGCAGGCATCAGGGCAGGGCAGCAGTTCCTGGGAGCAGTCAGTCACAGCAGTGGAGCAATCCTTTCAGCACAGCAGCCTTTACTATAGCAGATGTTATTCCTGGTCCAGAAGTGATCTGATTTTGGGGGGGGTCCAAGACCCAGTACTTATACCAAAGAGTGCCTGTGAGATAGGGGATGACTCCAAAAGGTTTCTCTGAACTGCACAGGTCCCCCTTTCAGCCCAGCTCTCGCTCCACACTATCGGTGGGAGGTAATCAACCCCTTTATTGGGGCTCAGACCACTACCCTTTGAAGTGTAAGTGGGATCCCTTCCCAGCCTCCTCCCCAGGAAGACCCATCAGTATGCAGATGAATGCAGATGCAGCTGAGTATGCAATAGTAATAATAAATCTCCTTTACCAGCAAAGAGGATTTATCATTACTGTAGGAAGCTGGCTCTCTATATGGTGCACTAAAAAAAGAAGTATACCGTGCAGAAAGTCCAGTGGATCCCTAATTGGTTTGCAGAGGCAAAAGTAGGTAGTACTAACGCTCTATTTTGTGGTAGTGTGGGCGAGCAGTTAAGCTTATCAGAGGGTAGTGCTAAGCACTTGTACTCACAGAGACTATAAATGAGGCACACACTCAATAAATCAGAGATCGGAGTCCAAATTAGAATATATATATATATATATATATATATATATATATATATATATATATATATTTTTTAAAACTCAAAACTTAGTTACAAGGTTAGCACGTTTTCAAACATAAATACTTTCCACTTGCCAAAATGGACACAGTGCAATATTTGAATTCTTCAATGTTAACCTATGGGAAGAAAAGAAAGCTGGCAAACAGGTCCCTTACGATGACTCAGGAGTCCAATCCCAGAGACTTAAGGTAAGTATTGGGCAAGGGTCTGGACAACACCAACAGGCCACTCCAGGTGGCACTGGGGAAGCCCGTTGCAGAGGTATAGTATGCATGGAGTCCCCAATGTATTTCAAAGGGGATTGGTCTCCTTTGGGAAAATGCTGCAGTCTTTTTTTAGGAAGCCAGTCGGCGAAAACCAACTGATCAGTAACAAATGTGGGGTACTCGGGATGAAGGTGCACCTTTAGTCCTCATCTCCGGCACCCGGGGGCAAAGGATGCAGGGGTGTCCTTTGGCATCAGGTTTCTGTGTCTGGGAGCACTCACAGTTGAGGGGTCCTGCGGTCTGAGGCTGCAGTCTTTGTCATGGAGTCCAGGAGGAGTGAACCCACAGTGGAGTCAAGCTCAGGAGATCTGGGGGACGTCCTTGACACCAGGGACCCAATATTTGAGTTCTTCAATGTTAACCTATGAGAGGAAAACAAAGCCTGCAAACATGTACTTTACGACGACTTAGGAGACCAATCTCAGAGACTGAAGGTAAGTATTGTGCAAGGGTCAGGGCCACACCAACAGGCCACTCTAGGTGGCACTGGGACAGCCCGGTGCAGAGGTATTTTATGTGTGGTGCACGCAATGTATTTCAATGGGTATTGGTCTCCTTGGGAAAAAGGCTGCAGGCTCTTTTTAGGAAGCCAGTCAGGGAAATCCAACAGGTAGGTAACAAACATGGGGTGTTCGGGGATGACAGTGCATCTGTAGTCCTCTTCCTCAAAACCCATTGGCAACGGATGCAGGGGTGTCCTTTGGCATCGGGTTTCAGTGTCCGGGAGCTCTCGCGGTTGAGGGGTCCTGCGGTCTGAGGCTGCAGGCGTTGTTGTGAAGTCCAGGAGGAGTGAAACCACAGTAGAGTTGAGCGCAAGAGATGTGGGGGACGTCCTTGACACCAGGGACCCACTTCAGAACGGGCTTTAGGCGACAGATGCAGTGGTTGCTTTAGGTGTCTGTTTTTTCTCACCACAGATGCTGCAGGATAGGTGGCCTGCGTGCAGAGGCTGTAGGTGACTCCAGGGAGATCAGGAGGGTTGAAACCACAATGCAGTCTGACTCTAGACAGCTGGGGGACCTTGCTGGCACCAGAGGTCCACTCCCACTTGGGTTGGTGTGAGAAACTGGCACTTTGATGCAGTAAATCCTCCCCCCCTGCTTTTTGCCTGGCTTCTGGATGCAACTTGGACTGGAGTGCACTGGGATCCTGCTAACCATGTTCCCAGTGCCAGTTTTTCTTCCCTAAAACATTGCAATAGTAATTGTATACACCTTTAGCTACCACTATAAGTCCCTAGTAAAAGGTACTTGGGTACCCAGGGAATGGGGTACTAAGGGTAGGCCCCTGAGGGCAGCAGCACTGATTGTGCCACTCTCTAAGGCCATGCATCCAGATGCACCCAGCACTGCCATTGCAGGCTGAGTGTCCTGGTGCAATCCTAAAATGCAAGCTCAACATGGCACACTGCCTGTGTGCCCTGTCCATCATACACTGCATTTACTATGGGTAAGACACCCCTCGGGCAGGCCTTCCAGCCCTAAGGCAGGGTGCACCATATTACATGTGATGGCATACATGCATGAGGAATATGCCCCCGCTGTGTCCTTGCTAAACCTGGGATATAGTGAGCGAACAGAGCAGCCATTTTAATACATGTGCTGGACACTGGTCAACACGAGTTTCCCAGCTACATGGTTGTCACTCTGAACCCTGGGTTGTTTGGTATCAAACAACTCAGAATGATAAATCCAAACTGGTACCAGTATTGGATATATCCCTAAATGTACACAGGGGTCGCCTTAGAGGTGCCCCCTGCAAAAGCTAACTAACCCTGGCATGGTTGCTGACTGGTTCTATCCAGCCTCCCAGCTCCAGACACCCAATCTGCAAACCTTTCGGGATAGCGATAGGGTTCTTTTCTCTCTAACCGCTCCCAAAGAGTCTACCTCCTGCCGTTCCACTCGGATCCCACCGAGATCATCTGCGGCGTCCCACAGGGCTCCTCGCTCAGCCCGACTCTCTTCAATGTCTACATGACCTCCCTCGCCGACATCGCACGCAAAGACAACATCAACATCATCTCCTACGCCGACGACACCCAGCTGATACTTTCCCTCACCAAAGACCCAACCACCGCCAAGACCAACCTGCAGGATGGAATGAAAGACGTTGCAGAATGGATGAAACTCAGCCGCCTGAAGCTGAACTCAGACAAAACGGAAGTCCTCATCCTCGGAAACACCCCGTCCGCCTGGCACAATTCTTGGTGGCCCACGGCCCTGGGCACCGCACCAACCCCCTCAGACCACGCACGCAACCTCGGATTGACCTGGACCCGCTTCTCACCATGACCAAACAAGTCAACGCCGTCTTGTCTTCCTGCTTCCTCACACTCCGCATGCTCCGAAAGATCTTCCGCTGGATCCCCGCCAACACCAGAAAAACTGTGACCCACGCCCTCGTCACAAGCCGCCTAGACTACGGAAACACCCTATACACAGGAACCACCGCAAAACTCCGGAAACGTCTTCAGCGAATACAAAACGCCTCTGCACGCCTCATCCTCGACATATCCCGCCACAGCCACATCTCTGCCCACCTGAGACACCTGCACTGGCTATCCGTCAACAAAAGGATCACCTTCAGGCTCCTCACCCACACACACAAAGCCCTCCACAACAAGGGCCCCGAATACCTCAACCGTCGCCTCAGCTTCTACACGCCCACCCGTCAACTTTGTTCCACCAGCCTCGCACTCGCCGCCGTCCCTCGCATCCGCCGTACCACTGCAGGCCAAGACATGGAACTCCCTCCCAGCCCACCTCAGGACCACCCAGGACCACCTCGCCTTCCGGAGGCAGCTCAAGACCTGGCTCTTCGAGGAGCAGTAACCCCGACCCCCTAGTGCCTTAAGACCCTCACGGGTGAGTAGCACGCTGTATAAATTTAATTGATTGATTGAAAGTACCATCTTGCCTGGCATGTTACCCCCATTTTTACTTGTGTGTCAGTTTGTTTTTGCCTGTCTCACTGGGATCCTGCTAGCCAGGACCCCAGTGCTCATAGTTTGTGGCCTGAATGTGTCCCCTGGTGGTGCCTAACTGTGTCACTGAGGCTCTGCTAACCAGAACCTCAGTGCTCATTCTCTCTCTGTCTTTAAAATTCTTAATGCAGGCTAGTGACCATTTTTAACACTTCTGATTGACACACTGTGTAGGAAAGTACCATCTTGCCTGGCATGTTACCCCCATTTTCACTGTATGTATGTTTGTTTTTGCCTATGTGTCACTGGGATCCTGCTAGTCAGGACCCCAGTGCTCATAATGTATGCCATGTATGTGTTCCCTGTGTGGTGCCTAACTCTATCACTGAGTCTCTGCTAACCAGAACCTCAGTGTTTATGCTCTCTCTGCTTTTAAAATTGTCACTGCAGGCTAGTGACTAATTTTACCAATTCTCATTGGCACACTGGAACACCCTTATAATTCCCTTGTATATGATACCTAGGTACCCAGGGTATTGGGGTTCCAGGAGATCCCTATGGGCTGCAGCATTTCTTTTGCCACCCATAGGGAGCTCAGACAATTCTTACACAGGACTGCCACTGCAGCCTGAGTGAAATAACATCCACGTTATTTCACAGCCATTTTCACTGCACGTAAGTAACTTATAAGTCACCTATATGTCTAACCCTCACTTGGTGAAGGTTAGGTGCCAAGTTACTTAGTGTGTGGGCACCCTGGCACTAGCCAAGGTGCCCCCACATTGTTCAGGGCAAATTCCCCGAACTTTGTGAGTGCGGGGGCACCATTACACGTGTGCACTACATATAGGTCAATACCTATATGTAGCATCACCATGGTAACTCCGAACATGGCCATGTAACATGTCTAGGATCATGGAATTGTCACACCAATACCATTCTGTATTGGGGGGACAATTCTATGCATCCCCGGGTCTCTAGCAAAGAACCCGGGTTCTGCCAAACTTGCTTTCTGGGGTCTCCACTGCAGCTGCTGCCAACCCCTCAGACAGGTTTCTGCCCCCCTGGGGCCTGGGCAGCCTGGTCCCAGGAAGGCAGAACAAAGAATTTCCTCTGAGAGATGGTGTTTGTAGGAAAGTACCATCTTGCCTGGCATGTTACCCCCATTTTTCACTGTATATATGTTGTTTTAGTTGTATGTGTCACTGGGACCCTGGTAACCCAGGGCCCCAGTGCTCATAAGTGTGCCTGAATGTGTTACCTGTGTAGTGACTAACTGTCTCACTGAGGCTCTGCTAATCAGAACCTCAGTGGTTATGCTCTCTCATTCCTTTCCAAATTGTCACTGACAGGCTAGTGACCATTTTTACCAATTTACATTGGCTTACTGGAACACCCTTATAATTCCCTAGTATATGGTACTGAGGTACCCAGGGTATTGGGGTTCCAGGAGATCCCTATGGGCTGCAGCATTTCTTTTTGCCACCCATAGGGAGCTCTGACAAATCTTACACAGGCCTGCCACTGCAGCCTGAGTGAAATAACGTCCACGTTATTTCACAGCCATTTTACACTGCACTTAAGTAACTTATAAGTCACCTATATGTCTAACCTTTACCTGGTAAAGGTTAGGTGCAAAGTTACTTAGTGTGAGGGCACCCTGGCACTAGCCAAGGTGCCCCCACATTGTTCAGAGCCAATTCACTGAACTTTGTGAGTGCGGGGACACCATTACACGCGTGCACTACATATAGGTCACTACCTATATGTAGCTTCACCATGGTAACTCCGAATATGGCCATGTAACATGTCTATGATCATGGAATTGCCCCCTCTATGCCATCCTGGCATTATTGGTACAATTCCATGATCCCAGTGGCCTGTAGCACAGACCCTGGTACTGCCATACTGCCCTTCCTGGGGTTTCTCTGCAGCTGCTGCTGCTGCCAACCCCTCAGACAGGCAGCTGCCCTCCTGGGGTCCAGCCAGGCCTGGCCCAGGATGGCAGAACAAAGAACTTCCTCTGAGAGAGGGTGTGACACCCTCTCCCTTTGGAAAATGGTGTGAAGGCAGGGGAGGAGTAGCCTCCCCCAGCCTCTGGAAATGCTTTGTTGGGCACAGATGTGCCCAATTCTGCATAAGCCAGTCTACACCGGTTCAGGGACCCCTTAGCCCCTGCTCTGGCGCGAAACTGGACAAAGGAAAGGGGAGTGACCACTCCCCTGACCTGCACCTCCCCTGGGAGGTGTCCAGAGCTCCTCCAGTGTGCTCCAGACCTCTGCCATCTTGGAAACAGAGGTGCTGCTGGCACACTGGACTGCTCTGAGTGGCCAGTGCCACCAGGTGACGTCAGAGACTCCTTGTGATAGGCTCCTTCAGGTGTTAGTAGCCTTTCCTCTCTCCTAGGTAGCCAAACCCTCTTTTCTGGCTATTTAGGGTCTCTGTCTCTGGGGAAATTTTAGATAACGAATGCATGAGCTCAGACGAGTTCCTCTGCATCTCCCTCTTCACCTTCTGATAAGGAAACGACCGCTGACCGCGCTGGAAGCCTGCAAACCTGCAACATAGTAGCAAAGACGACTACTGCAACTCTGTAACGCTGATCCTGCCGCCTTCTTGACTGTTTTCCTGCTTGTGCATGCTGTGGGGGTAGTCTGCCTCCTCTCTGCACCAGAAGCTCCGAAGAAATCTCCCGTGGGTCGACGGAATCTTCCCCCTGCAACCGCAGGCACCAAAAAGCTGCATTACCGGTCCCTTGGGTCTCCTCTCAGCACGACGAGCGAGGTCCCTCGAATCCAGCGACACTGTCCAAGTGACCCCCACAGTCCAGTGACTCTTCAGCCCGAGTTTGGTGGAGGTAAGTCCTTGCCTCACCTCGCTGGGCTGCATTGCTGGGAACCGCGACTTTGCAAGCTTCTCCGGCCCCTGTGCACTTCCGGCGGAAATCCTGTGTGCACAGCCAAGCCTGGGTCCACGGCACTCTAACCTGCATTGCACGACTTTCTAAGTTGGTCTCCGGCGACGTGGGACTCCTTTGTGCAACTTCGGCGAGCACCGTTTCACGCATCCTCGTAGTGCCTGTTTCTGGCACTTCTCCGGGTGCTACCTGCTTCAGTGAGGGCTCTTTGTCTTGCTCGACGTCCCCTCTCTCTGCAGGTCCAATTTGCGACCTTCTGGTCCCTCCTGGGCCCCAGCAGCGTCCAAAAACGCCAAACGCAAGATTTGCGTGTAGCAAGGCTTGTTGGCGTCCATCCGGCGGGAAAACACTTCTGCACGACTCTCCAAGGGGTGGGGGATCCATCCTCCAAAGGGGAAGTCTCTAACCCTTGTCGTTCCTGCAGTATTCACAGTTCTTCAGCCTAGTAAGAGCTTCTTTGCACCAACCGCTGGCATTTCTTGGGCATCTGCCCATCTCCGAGTTGCTTGTGACTTTTGGACTTGGTCCCCTTGTTCCACAGGTACCCTCAGACAGGAATCCATCGTTGTTGCATTGCTGATTTGTGTTTTCCTTGCATTCTCCCTCTAACACGACTATTTTGTCCTTAGGGGAACTTTGGTGCACTTTGCACTCACTTTTCAGGGTCTTGGGGAGGGTTATTTTGCTAACTCTCACTATTGTCTAATAGTCCCAGCGACCCTCTACAAGGTCACATAGGTTTGGGGTCCATTCGTGGTTCGCATTCCACTTCTGGAGTATATGGTTTGTGTTGCCCCTATCCCTATGTTTCCCCATTGCATCCTATTGTAACTATACATTGTTTGCACTGTTTTCTAAGACTATACTGCATATTTTTGCTATTGTGTATATATATCTTGTGTATATTTCCTATCCTCTCACTGAGGGTACACTCTAAGATACTTTGGCATATTGTCATAAAAATAAAGTACCTTTATTTTTAGTATAACTGTGTATTGTGTTTTCTTATGATATTGTGCATATGACACTAAGTGGTACTGTAGTAGCTTCACACGTCTCCTAGTTCAGCCTGAGCTGCTTTGCTAAGCTACCATTATCTATCAGCCTAAGCTGCTAGACACCCTATACACTAATAAGGGATAACTGGGCCTGGTGCAAGGTGCAAGTACCCCTTGGTACTCACTACAAGCCAGTCCAGCCTCCTACATTGGTTGTGCAGCGGTGGGATAAGTGCTTTGAGACTACTTACCACTCTTGTCATTGTACTTTTCATAAGAGAAAAATATACAAAACAAGGTCAGTGTATATACACATAGCCAAAAAGTTTTGCATTTCCTCTTTTCACTCTTTTCTAAGTGCTGAAAAGTACTTCTAAACTTTCAAAAAGTTCTTAAAAGTTTAAAAAGTTTTTTCTGTCTTTCCAAAAAGTTCTGAAAACTTTTTTTTCTCTTTGTCTATCACTTTAACTCTCTCTAAAAAATGTCTGGCACAGGCCAAAAAATTGAACTGTCCAAACTTGCATATGATCACCTTAGCTGGAAAGGAGCAAGGAGTCTCTGCATAGAGAGAGGTTTGAGTGTAGGGAAGAATCCTTCTTTAGAACTGTTAATTAATATGCTTAGAGTACAGGATAAGGCCATAAGTGCCCAATCTGTAGAAAAAGTAGCTAATGGTTCTCAATCTGATCCAGGGACTCCCCCAGGAAAAGGTTCAGGAAAGAAACTTCTCAGCCTGCCCATTACTAGACAGTCTAGCATAGTTGGTACAGAGGTTGAATCACACCATACTGATGGTGTGCTCTCACATTATACTGGTAGCCAAGCTGTTAGGGTGCCCTCTGTAAGGGACAGGTCTCCTTCTGTTCATTCCCATCATACCTCTGTATCTAGAAATGTCCCTCCCACCCACCCTGATGACAGATTGTTAGAAAGGGAGCTCAATAGATTGAGAGTGGAGCAAACCAGACTGAAGCTCAAGAAGCAACAGCTGGATTTGGATAGACAGTCTTTTGAACTAGAGAAGGAAAGACAGAAGTTGGGTTTAGATACCCATGGTGGCAGCAGCAGTATTCCCCATAGTCATCCTGCAAAAGAGCATGATTCCAGGAATCTGCATAAGATAGTTCCCCCTTACAAGGAGGGGGATGACATTAACAAGTGGTTTGCTGCACTTGAGAGGGCCTGTGTTGTACAGGATGTCCCTCAAAAGCAGTGGGCTGCTATCCTATGGCTATCATTTACTGGAAAAGGTAGGGATAGGCTCCTTACTGTAAAAGAAAATGATGCTAACAATTTCCAAGTTCTTAAGAATGCACTCCTGGATGGTTATGGCTTAACCACTGAACAGTACAGGATAAAGTTCAGAGATACCAAAAAGGAGTCTTCACAAGACTGGGTTGATTTCATTGACCAGGCAGTGAAGGCCTTGGAGGGGTGGTTACATGGCAGTAAAGTTACTGATTATGACAGCCTGTATAACTTGATCCTGAGAGAGCATATTCTTAATAATTGTGTGTCTGATTTGTTGCACCAGTACTTGGTGGACTCTGATCTGACCTCTCCCCAAGAATTGGGAAAGAAGGCAGACAAATGGGTCAGAACAAGAGTGAACAGAAAAGTTCATACAGGGGGTGACAAAGATGGCAACAAAAAGAAGGATGGTAAGTCTTCTGACAAGGGTGGGGACAAATCTAAAAATGAGTCTTCATCAGGCCCACAAAAACACTCTGGTGGGGGTGGTGGGCCCAAATCCTCCTTTAATCAGAACAAGGAAAAGAAACCATGGTGCTATTTATGTAAGATAAAAGGCCATTGGACAACAGATCCCAGTTGTCCAAAGAAAGGCACCACAGCTCCTACCACTACAACCCCTACTGCTACACCTAGTGTCCCTACTAATAGCAGTGGTGGTGGGAGCAAACCTACTAATAGCCAATCCAAGGGAGTAGCTGGGCTCACTTTTGGTAATTTAGTTGGGGTTGGTCTAATTAGGGAGACCACAGAGGCTACTTTAGTCTCTGAAGGGGCTATTGACTTAGCCACTTTGGTTGCTTGCCCCCATAACTTGGAGAAGTACAAGCAACTAACCCTAATAAATGGTGTTGAGGTCCAGGCCTACAGGGACACAGGTGCCAGTGTCACAATGGTGATTGAGAAACTGGTGCACCCTGAACAACACATACTTGGACACCAGTACCAAGTAACCGATGCTCACAACATAACACAAAGCCACCCCATGGCTGTTGTAAATCTCAACTGGGGGGGGGTATCTGGTCCAAAGAAAGTTGTGGTAGCTTCAGATTTACCTGTAGACTGTCTATTAGGGAACGATTTGGAGACATCAGCTTGGTCAGATGTGGAGTTGGAGGCCCATGCAGCAATGCTGGGCATCCCAGGGCATATTTTTGCTTTGACAAGGGCTCAGGCCAAAAAGCAAAAAGGACAGGGAAGCTTGGATCCTGGAACAATGGACCAAGTGCTCCCTAAAGCTAGGGCTAGTAGAAGCAAACCACTTCCTACTATCCCTCCCTCTACAGTGGATTCTACTTCTGAGGAAGAAGAATTCCCTCCCTGTGCAGAACCTACACCAGAGGAGCTGGAAGCAGACACTGCTGAGCTTTTGGGTGAAGGGGGGCCTGCCAGAGAGGAGCTGAGTGTGGCACAGCAAACCTGTCCCACATTAGAGGGTCTCAGACAGCAAGCTGTCAAACAGGCTAATGGGGATGTCAGTGACTCACACAGAGTTTACTGGGAGGACAACCTCTTGTACACTGAGCATAGGGATCCTAAACCTGGAGCTGCCAGGAGATTAGTGATTCCTCAGGAGTACAGAAAGTTCCTCCTAACACTGGCACATGACATTCCCTTAGCTGGGCACCTGGGTCAAATGAAAACTTGGGACAGATTGGTACCATTGTTTCATTGGCCTAGGATGTCTGAGGACACAAAAGAATTTTGTAAGTCCTGTGAAACCTGTCAAGCCAGTGGCAAGACAGGTGGCACTCCAAAGGCACCCCTTATCCCACTGCCTGTGGTTGGGGTTCCCTTTGAAAGGGTAGGGGTTGACATAGTTGGCCCCCTTGACCCTCCTACTGCTTCAGGCAATAGGTTTATCTTGGTGGTAGTGGACCATGCCACAAGATATCCTGAAGCTATTCCTTTAAGGACCACTACAGCTCCTGCAGTGGCAAAGGCCCTCCTGGGAATATTTTCCAGGGTGGGCTTCCCAAAGGAAGTAGTATCAGACAGAGGAAGCAATTTCATGTCTGCATACTTAAAGGCCATGTGGAAGGAGTGTGGTGTAACTTACAAGTTCACAACACCCTATCATCCACAAACAAATGGACTGGTGGAGAGATTTAATAAAACTCTCAAAGGCATGATTATGGGACTCCCTGAAAAACTCCGCAGGAGATGGGATATCCTTCTACCATGCCTCCTTTTTGCCTACAGGGAGGTACCCCAGAAAGGAGTGGGCTTCAGCCCCTTTGAACTTCTTTTTGGACACCCTGTTAGGGGTCCACTCACACTTGTAAAGGAGGGTTGGGAACAACCTTTAAAAGCTCCTAAGCAGGATATTGTGGATTATGTACTTGGCCTCAGATCAAGGATGGCTGAGTACATGAAAAAGGCCAGTAAAAACCTTCAGGCCAGCCAAGAGCTCCAGAAGCAATGGCATGATCAGAAGGCTGTTTTGGTTCAGTACCAACCAGGGCAGAAAGTGTGGGTCTTGGAGCCTGTGGCCCCAAGAGCACTCCAAGATAAATGGAGTGGACCCCACACAATTGTTGAAAAGAAGGTTGAAGTCACCTACTTGGTTGACTTAGGCACTGCCAGGAGTCCCCTTAGGGTGCTCCATGTCAACCGCCTGAAACCCTACTATGACAGGGCTGATCTCACCCTACTCATGGCAACAGATGAGGGACAGGAAGAAGACAGTGATCCTCTACCTGATCTCTTCTCTTCCACAGAACAAGATGCTCTTGTGGAAGGTGTAGTTTTGGCTGATTGTCTTACTGCTGAGCAGAAAGATAATTGCATAAATCTCCTAGGACAATTTTCAGAACTCTTCTCCATTGTGCCAGGCACCACTTCTTGGTGTGAGCACACTATAGATACTGGAGACAGTTTACCTGTCAAAAGTAAGATCTATAGGCAGCCTGACCATGTCAGGGACTGCATAAAGCAAGAAGTTCAGAAGATGTTGGAACTAGGAGTGGTTGAACACTCTGACAGTCCATGGGCTTCTCCTGTGGTACTGGTACCAAAACCCAATTCTAAAGATGGAAAGAAGGAAATGAGGTTTTGTGTAGACTATAGAGGTCTCAACTTGGTAACCAAAACTGATGCTCACCCTATACCCAGGGCAGATGAGCTAATAGATACACTGGCATCTGCCAAGTATCTAAGCACTTTTGATTTGACTGCAGGGTATTGGCAGATCAAAATGTCAGAAGATGCTAAACCTAAGACTGCATTTTCTACCATTGGAGGACAATACCAGTTTACTGTAATGCCTTTTGGTTTGAAAAATGCACCTGCCACTTTTCAGAGGTTGGTGAACACAGTCCTGCAAGGGCTGGAAGCTTTCAGTGCAGCATATTTGGATGATATAGCTGTCTTTAGCTCCAGCTGGGATGATCACCTGGTCCACCTTTGGAAAGTTTTGGAGGCCCTGCAAAAGGCAGGCCTCACTATCAAGGCTTCAAAGTGCCAGATAGGGCAGGGTAAGGTGGTTTATCTGGGACACCTTGTTGGTGGGGAACAGATTGCACCACTTCAGGGGAAAATCCAAACTATTATTGATTGGGTTCCCCCTACCACTCAGACTCAGGTGAGAGCCTTCCTAGGCCTCACTGGGTATTACAGGAGGTTCATTAAGAACTATGGCTCCATTGCAGCCCCTCTTAATGACCTCACATCCAAGAAAATGCCTAAAAAGGTATTATGGACAGCAAACTGTCAGAAAGCTTTTGAGGAGCTGAAGCAGGCCATGTGCTCTGCACCTGTCCTGAAAAGCCCTTGTTACTCTAAAAAATTCTATGTCCAAACTGATGCATCTGAATTAGGAGTAGGGGCAGTCCTATCACAACTTAATTCTGAGGGCCAGGATCAACCTGTTGCTTTTATTAGTAGAAGGTTGACCCCTAGAGAAAAGCGTTGGTCTGCCATTGAGAGGGAGGCCTTTGCTGTGGTCTGGGCTCTGAAGAAGTTGAGGCCATACCTGTTTGGCACTCACTTCATTGTTCAGACAGACCACAAACCTCTACTTTGGCTAAAACAAATGAAAGGTGAAAATCCTAAATTGTTGAGGTGGTCCATATCCCTACAGGGAATGGACTATACAGTGGAACATAGACCTGGGAGTAGCCACTCCAATGCAGATGGACTCTCCAGATATTTCCACTTAGACAATGAAGACTCATCAGGTAATGGCTAGTCTTATTGTCCTTCGTTTGGGGGGGGGTTGTGTAGGAAAGTACCATCTTGCCTGGCATGTTACCCCCATTTTTCACTGTATATATGTTGTTTTAGTTGTATGTGTCACTGGGACCCTGGTAACCCAGGGCCCCAGTGCTCATAAGTGTGCCTGAATGTGTTACCTGTGTAGTGACTAACTGTCTCACTGAGGCTCTGCTAATCAGAACCTCAGTGGTTATGCTCTCTCATTCCTTTCCAAATTGTCACTGACAGGCTAGTGACCATTTTTACCAATTTACATTGGCTTACTGGAACACCCTTATAATTCCCTAGTATATGGTACTGAGGTACCCAGGGTATTGGGGTTCCAGGAGATCCCTATGGGCTGCAGCATTTCTTTTTGCCACCCATAGGGAGCTCTGACAAATCTTACACAGGCCTGCCACTGCAGCCTGAGTGAAATAACGTCCACGTTATTTCACAGCCATTTTACACTGCACTTAAGTAACTTATAAGTCACCTATATGTCTAACCTTTACCTGGTAAAGGTTAGGTGCAAAGTTACTTAGTGTGAGGGCACCCTGGCACTAGCCAAGGTGCCCCCACATTGTTCAGAGCCAATTCACTGAACTTTGTGAGTGCGGGGACACCATTACACGCGTGCACTACATATAGGTCACTACCTATATGTAGCTTCACCATGGTAACTCCGAATATGGCCATGTAACATGTCTATGATCATGGAATTGCCCCCTCTATGCCATCCTGGCATTATTGGTACAATTCCATGATCCCAGTGGCCTGTAGCACAGACCCTGGTACTGCCATACTGCCCTTCCTGGGGTTTCTCTGCAGCTGCTGCTGCTGCCAACCCCTCAGACAGGCAGCTGCCCTCCTGGGGTCCAGCCAGGCCTGGCCCAGGATGGCAGAACAAAGAACTTCCTCTGAGAGAGGGTGTGACACCCTCTCCCTTTGGAAAATGGTGTGAAGGCAGGGGAGGAGTAGCCTCCCCCAGCCTCTGGAAATGCTTTGTTGGGCACAGATGTGCCCAATTCTGCATAAGCCAGTCTACACCGGTTCAGGGACCCCTTAGCCCCTGCTCTGGCGCGAAACTGGACAAAGGAAAGGGGAGTGACCACTCCCCTGACCTGCACCTCCCCTGGGAGGTGTCCAGAGCTCCTCCAGTGTGCTCCAGACCTCTGCCATCTTGGAAACAGAGGTGCTGCTGGCACACTGGACTGCTCTGAGTGGCCAGTGCCACCAGGTGACGTCAGAGACTCCTTGTGATAGGCTCCTTCAGGTGTTAGTAGCCTTTCCTCTCTCCTAGGTAGCCAAACCCTCTTTTCTGGCTATTTAGGGTCTCTGTCTCTGGGGAAACTTTAGATAACGAATGCACGAGCTCAGCCGAGTTCCTCTGCATCTCCCTCTTCACCTTCTGATAAGGAATCGACCGCTGACCGCGCTGGAAGCCTGCAAACCTGCAACATAGTAGCAAAGACGACTACTGCAACTCTGTAACGCTGATCCTGCCGCCTTCTCGACTGTTTTCCTGCTTGTGCATGCTGTGGGGGTAGTCTGCCTCCTCTCTGCACCAGAAGCTCCGAAGAAATCTCCCGTGGGTCGACGGAATCTTCCCCCTGCAACCGCAGGCACCAAAAAGCTGCATTACCGGTCCCTTGGGTCTCCTCTCAGCACGACGAGCGAGGTCCCTCGAATCCAGCGACACCGTCCAAGTGACCCCCACAGTCCAGTGACTCTTCAGCCCGAGTTTGGTGGAGGTAAGTCCTTGCCTCACCTCGCTGGGCTGCATTGCTGGGAACCGCGACTTTGCAAGCTTCTCCGGCCCCTGTGCACTTCCGGCGGAAATCCTGTGTGCACAGCCAAGCCTGGGTCCACGGCACTCTAACCTGCATTGCACGACTTTCTAAGTTGGTCTCCGGCGACGTGGGACTCCTTTGTGCAACTTCGGCGAGCACCGTTTCACGCATCCTCGTAGTGCCTGTTTCTGGCACTTCTCCGGGTGCTACCTGCTTCAGTGAGGGCTCTTTGTCTTGCTCGACGTCCCCTCTCTCTGCAGGTCCAATTTGCGACCTTCTGGTCCCTCCTGGGCCCCAGCAGCGTCCAAAAACGCCAAACGCAAGATTTGCGTGTAGCAAGGCTTGTTGTCGTCCATCCGGCGGGAAAACACTTCTGCACGACTCTCCAAGGGGTGGGGGATCCATCCTCCAAAGGGGAAGTCTCTAACCCTTGTCGTTCCTGCAGTATTCACAGTTCTTCAGCCTAGTAAGAGCTTCTTTGCACCAACCGCTGGCATTTCTTGGGCATCTGCCCATCTCCGAGTTGCTTGTGACTTTTGGACTTGGTCCCCTTGTTCCACAGGTACCCTCAGACAGGAATCCATCGTTGTTGCATTGCTGATTTGTGTTTTCCTTGCATTCTCCCTCTAACACGACTATTTTGTCCTTAGGGGAACTTTGGTGCACTTTGCACTCACTTTTCAGGGTCTTGGGGAGGGTTATTTTGCTAACTCTCACTATTGTCTAATAGTCCCAGCGACCCTCTACAAGGTCACATAGGTTTGGGGTCCATTCGTGGTTCGCATTCCACTTCTGGAGTATATGGTTTGTGTTGCCCCTATCCCTATGTTTCCCCATTGCATCCTATTGTAACTATACATTGTTTGCACTGTTTTCTAAGACTATACTGCATATTTTTGCTATTGTGTATATATATCTTGTGTATATTTCCTATCCTCTCACTGAGGGTACACTCTAAGATACTTTGGCATATTGTCATAAAAATAAAGTACCTTTATTTTTAGTATAGCTGTGTATTGTGTTTTCTTATGATATTGTGCATATGACACTAAGTGGTACTGTAGTAGCTTCACACGTCTCCTAGTTCAGCCTGAGCTGCTTTGCTAAGCTACCATTATCTATCAGCCTAAGCTGCTAGACACCCTATACACTAATAAGGGAAAACTGGGCCTGGTGCAAGGTGCAAGTACCCCTTGGTACTCACTACAAGCCAGTCCAGCCTCCTACAGTGTTACACCCTCTCCCTTTGGAAATAGGTGTGAAGGGTTGGGGAGGAGTAGCCTCCCCCAGCCTCTGGAAATGCTTTCATGGGCACAGATGGTGCCCTCTCTGCATAAGGCAGTCTACAGCAGTTCAGGGATCCCCCAGCCCTGCTCTGGCGCAAAACTGGACAAAGGAAAGGGGAGTGACCACTCCCCTGACCAGCACCTCCCAGGGGAGGAGCCCAGAGCTCCTCCAGTGTGTCCCAGACCCCTGCCATCTTGGATGCAGAGGTGTTGGGGGCACAATGGACAGCTCTGAGTGGCCAGTGCCTGCAGGTGACGTCAGAGACCCCTCCTGATGGGTGCTTACCTTTCTCAGTAGCCAATCCTCCTCTGTGGGCTATTTAGGGTCTATCCTCTGGGCTATTCCTCAGATAACAAATGCAAGTGCTCACCAGAGTTCCTCTGCACTTCCCTCTTCGACTTCTGCCAAGGATCGACTGCTGACTGCTCCAGGACGCCTGCGAAACCGCAACAAAGTAGCAAGACGACTACCAGCAACATTGTAGCGCCTAATCCTGCCAGCTTTCTCTACTGTTTCCTGGTGGTGCATGCTCTGAGGGCTCTCTGCCTTCACCCTGCACTGAAAGCCAAGAAGAAATCTCCTGTGGGTCGACGTAATCTTCCCCCTGCTAACGCAGGCACCAAACGTCTGCTACACCGGTCCTCTGTGTCCCTTCTCATTGTGACAACCCTGGTCCCTGGAGCACAGGAGCTGGATCCAGGTGACCCCGACAGTCTAGTGGTCCATCTGTCCAAATTAGGTGGAGGTAAGTCCTTGCTTCCCCACGCCAGACAGTAATCCAGTGTACTGTGTGAACTGCAGTTGCTAGGGCATCTGTGCACTTTTGCAAGGAATCCTTCGTGCACAGCACAGCCCAGGTCCCCAGTACTCCGTCCTGCATTGCTCAACTCGCTGAGTTGACCACCGGCTTCGTGAGATCCTCCTTTGTAGTGTTGAGATGACCGCCGTGCCCCACCTACCAGTGCAGGGTGAAGGCAGACAGCCCCCAGAGCATGCACCACCAGGAAACAGTCCAGAAAGCCGGCAGGATTAGGTGCTACAATGTCGCTGGAAGTCTTCTTCCTACTTTGTTGCAGTTTTGCAGGCGTCCTGGAGCAGTCAGCGGTCGATCCTTGGCAAAAGTCAAAGAGGAGATGCAGAGGTACTCTGGTGAGCTCTTGCATTCGTTATCTGAAGAGAAGACCACAGGAGAGACCCTAAATAGCCCTCAGAGGAGGATTGGCCACCTAGTCAGGTAAGCACCTATCAGGAGGGGTCTCTGACGTCACCTGCTGGCACTGGCCACTCAGAGGCCTCCATTGTGCCCTCACACTTCTGCATTCAAGATGGCAGAGTTCTGGGACACACTGGAGGAGATCTGGGCACCACCCCTGGGGTGGTGATTGACATGTGAGTGGTCACTCCCCTTTCCTTTGTCCAGTTTCGCGCCAGAGCAGGGGCTGGGGGTTCCCTGAACCGGTGTGGACTGGCTTGTGCAAGGAGGGCACCATCTGTGCCCTTCAAAGCATTTCCAGAGGCTGGGGAGGCTACTCCTCCCCAGCCTTTAACACCTATTTCCAAAGGGAGAGGGTGTAACACCCTCTCTCAAAGGAAATTCTTTGTTAGGCCTTCCTGGGACTGGGCTGGCCAGACCGCAGGAGGGCAGAAGCCTGTCTCTAGGTTGGCAGCAGCAGTAGCTGCAGTGAAAACTCCAGAGAGCTGGTTTGGCAGTACCCAGGGTCCATGCTGGAGCCCCAGGAATGCATGAGATTGGCACCCAACACCAAATTTGGCATGGGGGGGACAATTCCATGATCTTAGTCATGTTACATGGCCATATTCGGAGTAACCATTGTGAAGCTACATATAGGTATTGACCTATATCTAGTGCACGTGTGTAATGGTGTCCCTGCACTCACAAAGTCCAGGGAAATAGCCCTGAACTATGTGGGGGCACCTTGGCTAGTGCCAGGGTGCCCTCACACTTAGTAACTTTGCACCTAACCTTCACCAAGTGAGGGTTAGACATATAGGTGACTTATAAGTTACTTAAGTGCAGTGTAAAATGGCTGTGAAATAACGTGTGAGAAGTGTCTGAGCTCCCTATGGGTGGCAAAAGAAATGGTGCAGCCCATAGGGATCTCCTGGAACCACAATACCCTGGATGCTAGGTACCATATACTAGGGAATTATAAGGGTGTTCCAGTGTGCCAATCAGAATTGGTAAAAATGGTCACTAGCCTGCAGTGACAATGGGCTCACATGTCAGAGGACACTTAGGAGTTTTGTTGCTCCTGTGGGACCTGCCAAGCCAGTGGCAAGACTGGTGGCACACCTAAGGCCCCCTTAATTCCACTCCCAGTGGTTGGGTTGCCCTTTGAAAGGGTAGGGGTTGACATAGTTGACCCCTTTGACCCTCCAACTGCTTCTGGCAATAGGTTTATCCTTGTGGTAGTGGACCATGCCACTAGGTATCCTGAAGCAATTCCCTTATGGACCCTTATAGCTCCTACTGTCCCATGTTTTGCTCTGGCCCAAATGCCCAGCCAAAGGAATGGGTTATATGACGGAACACCGAATCTTAAACTACTACTAACCTTAACAACGAGGTCGGAACACCGACCTCGTCTTTACTACTAATGATTTTACCACGAATGCCTTAACAACGATATTTCGTTGTAAAGGCATTCCTGATAAAATCATTAGCAATAGGCACCATTCACCCTACATCCCTCACCCCACCCCGCCAACACCACCCCAAAACCTAAAACTCCCTGACCCCCCACCCACTCCCCAAAACCAAAAATGCCCCACCCCCCAACCCCACCCTAAAACCTAAAACCCCCTGACCCCCCACCCACTCCCCAAAACCAAAAACGCCCCACCCTAAAACCTAAAACCCCCGACCCCCACCCCCTCCCCAAAACCAAAAACGCCCCACCCCCCCAACCCCACCCCAAAACCTAAAACCCCCAACCCCCCACCCCCTCCCAAAAACCAAAAACGCCCCACCCCCCCAACCCCACCCAAAAACCTAAAACCCCCTGACCCCCACCCCCTCCCCAAAACCTAAAACCCCCCACTTACCTGATTCGTCACCTTGTCATCTGCGCCGTCCTCCTCAGCCGACTCCCTTGTTTGTACCTTAACCATGCATGTTCGTTGTTCAGGACATGCGTGGTTAAGGCACAAAATAACGAAGTCGTGGTTAAAGAAAGCGTTGTTCCGCTTTCGTTAACCAGGACTTCGTTATAAAAAATTTGGCATAAAGGTTGTTTACCAAAGGAATGTAATGTGCCAAGGTCAGAAGAAACTTCCTATACTGCAAAAGGATAACCAGTTTCCTGGCAGCCCCAGGTTTAGGGTCCCTTGACTCAGTATAAAGGAGGTTGTCTTCCCAATAGACCGTATGGCTATCACTGACATCCCCATTTTGCTGTTTCACAGCTTGCTCTCATAAACCCTCTAGTGTGGGACAGGTCTGCTGTGCCACACTCAGCTATTCCCTAGCAGGTCCCCCTGCACCCAGAAGCTCAGCAGTGTCTGCTGCCAGCTCATCTGGTGTAGGTTCTGCATAGAGAGAGGATTCTCTTCCAGGGGATCCTCATCAATAGTCATAAACATTGAATATTCCCGCCCTTGTGCGGGGACCCCGGAGCATATATAAAATATATACACATTATACATGTGTAACAAACAGTCATGCAGGCTATCATGTTAAAAACAGGCTAAAATGCTTTATTTCTATGAAGTTTTTTTTTTTATTTTTTATTTTTATTAAATACTACAATAGAGCCTAAATAAGTACCCAAGCTCCTAAAACTAGGCTTGGGGAAGTAAGCAGTAGCAAACTCTAGTGAAAAAATAGAGAAAACTGCATTGAAAAACAATGAAGCATTCTTAGCCAATAGGCTGCATGTAGGTTAACACAGGAGAACCATAAAAACTTTGGCACTGTGCCTTTAAGACCCTGAGCACCTCCAGTATCCCACCATGCCTCAGGGGTGAAGGAAAGGTGACAGTTGGTTCACAGTTAGGTCAGTTCTTTTTTCCGGCTTCTTCTGAGAGGATCCTGGAGCATTGAGCTCTCAGTTTTTCTGAGTTTTCCTCAGAAAAATTCTTTAAAAAAGCGTTTTTTCACTTTTCACTCGACAAGTAACATCTTTGTCTGAGCTAGGAAGGTTTTTTCTGACAGAAAAATGCCTTCTCTTTTTGTCAAATGCCCTGCTTGTGGGAAGAAGAAGGCCCAGTCAGATCCCCACTCTCTGTGCATAGTGTGCCTGCCTCAGAGTCACTGCCCTGACACTTGTAAGTACTGTAAGAACATGTCTAGGAGGACTCTGAAAGACAGAGAGAAGATCCGACTTCATGGGCTTCAGGAGAGGAAAAGAACATCGTCCTCCTCACTCCCCAGGCATCCAGAAGGCCATTCTCAGGAGAGAATGGCCCGGTCGACGTCGACAGGTAGGAAAATACCTGTTTGTTCACCGTCGACGTCGTCGCTACCACCGTCCCACCGGCATAGATCGCCGTCGACGGCGACGCACCCGACGTCGAAGGGAACGGCGTCGAGGGAACATCAGAGCAGGGGCAGGTCTCCGTCGACGGCAGCCCGCCGATCGACGTCGAGCCATCGCCGGCATGCCCGGTCGCCGCCAAAGGCTGTGCGCCCCCAGACGTCAGGACACACGGCGTCGAGATCTCCACGACGGCACGAGAAACATCCGCCGTCAACCTCCCATCGCTCCACGTCGAGGCACACGACGGCGAGCAGGTCGAGGTCCAAGGAACACCGTTCGACGTCAAGGCAATCAACGTCGAGGCAGGACCGACCGACTGGGCGTCCTTCGACGTCGAAACAGCCATCGACGTCGACGCAGGTTTTACCTGTCCAACAGGGAGCAGAACATCGCCCCTCGCCAGACAAGGCTCCGTCTCCAGTGGTCTCCATACCGAGCAACTCTTCTCGGTCAAGAGCATCTCCTGGGCATGTCTCGCCCATCAACCTATCTCCGAGATGGCTGGAGAGCCTCAACAGACCAGCGGCCTCCCCAGATTCGCAATATTCGCGAATGTATTCACCCACTGCCTCCCCGCCAAGAACGCCATCGCCGACAGCCGGGGCAGAACGGGCTCGTTCAGCTCCTCGACAGCCGACCGCGAGGTCTAGGCGCTCGGCTACAGCGTCCCGCAGCAGATCTCGCTCTCAACGGAGATCCAGGTCGCGCTCAAGAAGATCACCCTCTTGGTCTTCATCAGGTTCTTCTGTCGGGCGTTACTCACCTACTCTTACAGATTCACCACCTGCTAGAGTCTCACCAGTGGATGACATAACCACTTTCAACGAGGTGTTGCTAAGAGGAGCACAGAAACTCAATATAGAGGTTCCAGAACCGTCTACCTCCTCATCAATCATCTTTGAGACGCTACAACAGAGATCAGCGTCGAAAAAGTTGCTGCCTCTAGTGCCTGGTTTGTTGCAGCCGACCATGGACACTTTTCTGGCCCCAGCCTCGCTTAAGTCTGCCCCGGCTCGGATTCTTAAAAAGTACAAGGCTCCAGAGCAAGACCCTTTATTCCTTAGGAAGGATCCGCCACCAGACTCAGTGATCATAGCTGCCGCCCGAAAGACCCACTCGGTGGCATCTTCATCCACGGTACCCCCGGATAAAGAGAGCAGGCATTTAGACTCTCTGGGAAGAAAGATGTGCGGGACAGCGGCTTCAGCAATGAAGGTCTCTAGTGCGTCTGCGCTCCTGGGCAGGTACGATCGTTCTCTGTGGGATTCCCTCAGTAGATTTACAGAAAAACTGCCCAGAGAAGACAGGCAAGATTTCCAAGAGATTCTACAGGAAGGATGCCTGGTATCTAACCAAGTTATCAGCGCGGCAGCGGATGGGGCGGATTTGGCGGCTCATGGGTACGCACATGGTATCTGTGCGAGGAGATCTTCCTGGCTGAGGCTCACTGGCTTGAAACAGAAGGCACAACAACGTATCCTGAATCTCCCATTTGCCGGGAATTCTCTATTCGGTGCCCATGCAGACGAAGAGATGGCCTGCATGAAGACCGAGGTGGATACCATGAAGGCGGTAGGCCTCGAAAGAAGGAAAGATTTCAGGCGGAGGTACAGACTGTACGATAGACGCCCTTTCCAACAGAGGGTTCAAACCCCTCATTGGTCGCAAAGGTCTCAGCAACGACAGGGACGCCCTCTGTTTCAGCGAAGAAACACAAGGGAGCGAGGGTCAAGCAGACCTCAACAGTCCACTCCAAAAGCACCCACTAAGCAATGAAGTCTCGCTTCCCTCGACACTGTACACCACTCCGGTGGGGGGAAGTATTATTGCTCATCTTCACGAGTGGCACTCTATCACAAGAGACAAATGGGTGCTCAATATTGTCGAACATGGCTATTCTCTCCTTTTCAAGCAGCCTCCACCACACTTGCCACCAACCAAACACAATCCGGCTCATCTCACCTTGCTACGCAAGGAGGCTCTCGCCCTCCTAAGAAAGAATGCCATAGAAAGGGTTCCACCTGCCCACAGAGGAAAGGGGGTCTACTCCTGTTACTTTCTAGTAGCAAAGAAGGGTCAAGAGGGCGTTTTCAGGCCAATCCTGGATCTAAGACTGCTGAACAAATACATAAGAAAGCAGAAGTACAGAATGCTAGCGCTTCACCAAATTTTCCCTCAACTGCATCAGGGAGACTGGATGTGCTCCATCGACCTGCAGGATGCGTATTTCCACATCCCAATAGCTCCAAAGCATCGAAAATTCCTGCGCTTTCGAGTAGCGTTACAGCATTACCAGTTCAGGGTTCTACCCTTTGGCCTGAAATCTGCTCCAAGAGTTTTCTCGAAATGTATGGCAGTGGTGGCGGCGCATCTACGAAGACAAAGGATATACATATATCCATACCTAGACGACTGGCTACTAAAGGCTTCTTCTCAGGAGCAGGCGAGAAGCCATCGGGACATTGTACTAGGAGTTTGCGAAGCTCTAGGTCTTCAGGTCAATTACCAGAAGTCAACCTTGACTCCAACGCAGAGTCTTCACTACCTAGGAGCTATCATAAACACAGAACTACAAAAAGTGTATCCTTCGGAGGAACGACTGTCCTCAATAAACAAGAAGTGCCAGGACCTGTTGAGAGCCAGCGCACCTACGGCACGTCAGGTGACATCACTACTGGGCTCCATGGCATTGTGCATCTTTATTGTCCCAAATGCCAAACTCCACATGAGACCCCTCCAAGAGGCATTGGAGGCCAATTGGAGCCAAAGAACAGGTCGCTGGGAAGACACAATGCGGCTACCGGAGGTAGCACTTCAGTCATTGAGATGGTGGATGCACAGACCTCACCTGTCAGTGGGCGCTCCGTTTCACCAGGTACTTCCATCCGACACTCTGGTAACGGATGCGTCTCTTCAGGGATGGGGGGCTCATCTGGGTCCATTTCAAGCGCAGGGTCTGTGGTCAGACAAGGAGAAGCAGTACCACATCAATCTGCTAGAACTCAGAGCGGTCCATCTGGCTCTCAAGTCTTTCACACCGCTAATTCAGGGGAAAACTCTATTGATACAGACGGACAATACAACCACAATGTATTACTTGAACAAACAAGGGGGAACGAGATCCCTACCCCTTTCACGAGAGTCCCAAGCGATATGGCATTGGCTCCTGGCCAGAGGACTGTCAATCACAGCAGTTCACCTGCCAGGTCAGCAGAACGTAGAAGCAGACTTTCTAAGCAGACACCTGGAGGACGTTCACGATTGGGTCCTGCACGACGAAGTCGCAGAATACATCTTCGCGCAATGGGGTCGGCCTCAACTGGACCTCTTCGCAGACGATGTAAACAGGAAATGCCCAGACTTCGCATCCAGGTTCTACCGTCCGGGATCTCGAGGGAATGCCCTGTTGATCGACTGGTCAGGGACATTTCTTTACGCTTTTCCGCTGATTCCCCTCATTCCGGCAGTGATCAGCAAACTTTACGGATCCAGGACCAGAATGATTCTTATAGCGCCACAATGGCCTCGACAATTCTGGTACACGGATCTCCTCAACCTTTCGGAAAAACCTCACAGGAGGCTGCAGTGCAGACCGGATCTTCTGAGCAGAATGGAGGGCAGGATTCTGCATCCCAACCTACCCTCTCTGAGCTTAACAGCATGGCTCCTGAATTCCTGCAGTATGGGCACCTAGGACTCTCGCAGGAGTGCATGAACATCTTGAAAGAGTCCAAACGGCCTTCCACGCGGCGTTCCTACGCTTTTAAGTGGAAGAGATTCTACATATGGTGCTGTCAGCAAGGCCATAATCCCATACGGGCGCAGGAGGACGTCATACTGTCCTATTTGCTTCACCTAGCGAAATCCGGTCTGCAGGTATCATCTATTAAGGTACATTTGTCTGCTATTACTGCCTATCGCAAGTCACCTTCTCAGGAATCCTTCTTTACGAAACCTGTAGTCAAGGATTTCTTAGAAGGTTTGAAGAACGTTTTTCCGCCAATTTGGAGGCCTTCTCCTCTGTGGGAACTGAACATAGTCCTAGCAAAACTTATGGGCCCTCCTTTCGAGCCTATCCATAAGGCCTCCTTACAACACCTTACGTGGAAAACGGCTTTTCTGGTGGCCATTACTTCAGCGAGGAGGGTCAGTGAGATCCAGGCCTTGTCTGCAAAAGAACCGTACACGGTTTTTCATGACAATAGAGTAGTTCTACGAACTCACCCATCTTTCCTTCCGAAGGTGGTGTCAGAATTCCATATTAATCAGACCATAACTTTACCGACGTTCTTTCCCAATCCGGAAACTCCGGCTGAGAAAGCATTGCACTCATTAGACTTGAAAAGAGTGCTGAAATTTTATCTGGACAAGACAAAATCGATTAGACACTCTAACCGCTTGTTTGTGAACTATGGTCATTTAAGGACAGGAGAAGCAGCATCTAAGCGAACAATATCAAGATGGATAGTTTCTTGTATTGTTAATACTTACCAGCTAGCTAATAGACAATTGCTAGCGCGGCCTAGAGCGCATTCCACAAGGGGAAAAGTGGCTACTGCTGCTCTCCTTAACAATGTTCCTATATCTGAGATTTGTAAGGCTGCTACATGGAAGTCTGTCCATACTTTTACAAGACATTATTGTTTAGACTCAGATGCAAGAGCGGATGCCCAAGTGGGGCAGGCCTCTCTAAGGAATTTATTTGCGTAAGACATGTCTATTCCTGCACTTCTATCGGACAGTCCGCTGGGTTTAGGGATGGGCTTGCTAATCTATTCAATGTTTATGACTATTGATGAGGATCCCCTGGAAGAGAAGGATAAGTTACTTACCTGTAAATCCTAGTTCTCTTCCAGGGGTATCCTCATCAAAGTCATAAACAACCCACCCTCCTCCCCGGACACACGTCTACTGGAAGTGCAGGACAGACAGTATTTTGATTCAATTATACAAATTGTCACCGTAAAAAGAACTGACCTAACTGTGAACCAACTGTCACCTTTCCTTCACCCCTGAGGCATGGTGGGATACTGGAGGTGCTCAGGGTCTTAAAGGCACAGTGCCAAAGTTTTTATGGTTCTCCTGTGTTAACCTGCATGCAGCCTATTGGCTAAGAATGCTTCATTGTTTTTCAATGCAGTTTTTTTCTCTTTTTCTCTAGAGTTTGCTACTGCTTGCTTCCCTAAGCCTAGTTTGCACGTGGGCAGGAATATTCAGTGTTTATGACTTTGATGAGGATACCCCCTGGAAGAGAACTGGGATGTACAGGTAAGTAACTTATCCTTATATGGTACCTCAGTACCCAGGGCATTGGTACACCAGGGGTCCCCCAAGTGCTTGAGCATGTATTGTGCCACCCATGGGAGCCCATTCAAACTGTGCCTGCAGGCCTGCCATTGCAGCCTGCGTGAGATGGTGCATGCACCCTTTCACCACCTAACTTGGTCACTGCACTTAGACACTATAAGTCACCAGTTTTGGTAGGCCCTGCAGCCCAAAGGCAGGGTGCAAGTCCCTAAGTGTGAGGGTACTGCTGCATGGGCAGGGTGCCCCTACAGACCCCAGGCACATTCTTGGACCCTAAGTGTGAGGAAACCATCTTAAGGTATGTAGGGGACACTGGTCAACCTGAGTGGTCTATCTACATAATGGTTTCTCTGAACCTAGGCATGTTTGGTATCAAACATGTTTGAATCATGCAACTACACCAATTTCAGTTGTAAGTTGCATGATACCATGTACTCTAGGGGATTCTTAGATGTTCCTCCAGTTCTGCCTATGCAGCCTTACGAGGTGTAGCTGCCAGCCCACACTGCTGCTGACCTCAGGCAGTGTTCTGTCCTCGTGCTGGTGAGCCAGGCTCAGGCTGAAGAAGCAGAACAAAGGATTTCCTCCAAGGGAGAGGTGTGACTACCTTACCTTGTGTATTAAGTTTCTAAGGGCTGGTGTGGGGTGGCCTGTGAGCGCCACAAGACACCCTTTAAGGGCACATTTGGTGCCTCCCTTGCCTAATCTGGTTTGCCCCAGTTCAGGAACCCCGGTTCCCGTTCTGGCTCAAAACTACACAAAAGACAGGGGAGTGACCAGCGCTCTGTCCAGCTCCTTCCCTAGGGAGGTACACAGAGTACACTTGATTCTGCCATCTTGGAAACAAGATGGGCAGAGGCCCTTTGGAGCATCTGACTGGTTAGGCCAGGAAGAGAATGTCCCTGACTCCCTCTGATAGGTGGGTCACTTCATAGAGTGACCGCCCCCTTTTAGGGTTACTTAAGGGCTCCCCTGAGGGCGGGCCCTCAGATTCATCAAGCAAGACTCTCCAAGGAACTCTGTACAAGACATCTTCTGCTCCTGGCCTCTGGAACCGCTGCTGGTCTGCATTGGAAGCGAAAAACGTCTGCTTCTGGTGGGAAGGCTCCCATTGCAACATTGTTTCTCCGGGTCCTGCAGGAATTCTCAGCATCCAAGGCTGTGCATCCTCCAGGGTCACAAGGACTTGGTCTGCACCTGGAAGCACAAAGGAATCTCCCTTGGAGTGAAGGAGTCACTCCCCTGCATCCGCAGGCATCTCAGGACAGCATCAACCGGCTGGTGGGGTCTGCTGTTCAACGGACATCCAACAACTCTGCAACACAGGTGGTGAGTCTGTGGCCTCCATCGGCTCCTGTTTGACTTCTAACCATCTTGGGATACTGCGGGCCCCTGCTTCTGCCACTGAACTGGAACGCCTGTGCACCACAACCGTTGCACTTGCCAAGGCTTGTTGATTCTTCCTCCCATATGCCTTCAGGCACCAAGAAGCCCTGGCCTCCAGCACTCAGCAGCTCAAAGATCAGCCTCTGTCCTGTAACTCCTGTGATGTGGCACATCTGTTTTGTTGTGTTTTTGAGGCCTTCTTATGATTCCCTGTGTCCTTCGACTTCTTCTGGCCTTCCTGCTTGCTGAGGGCCAGCCCTGGCTCTCCGTCCTGGGTAGAGCGTCATGGACCTTGCTGGTCCCCAAAACTTTACAAACACTTCTTCAACTCCTGCTTGCATTTACGAGTAGTTGTTGGTGACCTGGCTGGTCATTGATCCTCCTGCAGTCCGGCGACCGTCGAGGGACAGCTCGTAGGCAATTCCTGGGATCTTCTACAGCTGCTGGACTTCTTCTTTCACCAACTTGCGGGAACTTCACCTTCAGGAGAGTGTGCATTGCCACCTGCACCACGTGGGCACCTCCAAGGGTGGTGGACTCTGTCCCCTTCCTTTGCAGGTCCCCCATGTCCAGAATCTGTCCAGAGCTGTTGATATCTGGACACCTGTTCACTATCACTAAGGGTTGCCTAGACTCAGTATAGGGTGCCATACCATGTGTGTACACGATAAACTGAGCTAGCATCCTACAGCAAGAAAAAACTCCATATTGATGATCCTCACAAGGACTGAGTATACTGTCTATACCCTAAACATCTAGGGAAAGACTGCAAAATCTGTCTCTCCTTCTCCTCTAAAACTTTGAGGGACAGGGAAGGAAGGCTTCTTTTATGGCAACAAGCAAAGTCCAGCACTTAAGGTGAGGATAGTGGCACAAGTTCAGAATCCCAGAAAAGGTCAAGATCATCTGACCAGGGGCGTTCTGAGGAGAGCAGGAAGGCTGCTAAAACTCTTCATAAAGACCCATCAAAGGAGAAAATTCACTTGGTCTTCGCAAGGTCAGCCTCCTCACTGCTGACCACTCCATATTTTAAGAAAAAGGAGACTTGTCATCGCTTTCCTTCCTCTGAACCATCAACATTAAAGAAAACCTAATTGAAGTTCCAGTCATCTACGACAACACCGTCGGCAGTGCTGTTGACGGCGACCATTACATCCACTGTCACCAATGTATCGTCAACAAGGCCCTCGTTGTCACTAACATCGTCAGCAACGCCCATTCAGACACCAGTCTCCTCAACAATGGTATGTTCCACGGCGTATATGACATCACCACCTATAAAGAAGAAACTTCTGTTGACGACCACACCCTTAAACCGTAGGCGAAACCATCATCATCAACGCCATCAGGGACAAATCCATTGTCGATGACAGCACCGTTGATGGTTGTAGGAGGCTGGCCTGGCTTATAGTGGGTACTTGATGGTACTTACACCTTGTGCCAGGTCCAGTTATCCCTTATTAGAAGATTATTAGTGTTCTAGCAGCTTAGGCCGATAGAGGTAGCTATAGCAGAGCAGCTTAGGCTGAACTAGGAGACATGCAAAGCTCCTACTATACAACTTATATCATATAGCACTATATCACAAGAAACACGATACTCAGAGTTACTAAAAATAAAGGTACTTTATTTTAGTGACAATATGCCAAAAGTATCTCAGAGGATATACTCCCTTAAGAGGTAAGTAATATACACAAAATATACACACAAACCAAAATCCGGTAAGTAAACAGTTAGAGATTGTAGGAAGTTGGCTTTGTATGTACTATTTCAAAGTAAGAAATAGCATGCACAGAGTCCTGGGGGTTCCCCTTAGAGGTAAAATAGTGGTAAAAATAGATAATTCTAATGCTCTATTTTGTGGTTGTGTGGTAGAGCAGTAGGCTTATCAGAGGGTAATGTTAAGCATTTGGTGTACACACACAGGCAATAAATGAGGAACACACACTCAAAGACAATTCCAGGCCAATAGGCACATATTATACATGTGTAAAAACAGCAATGCAGGCTATAATGTTAAAACAGGCTAAAATGCTTTATTTCTATGACGTTTTTTTTTTTTTTTTTTTTCCATATATTATAAAATTACAATAGAGAATAAATATCTACCTAAGCCCCCAAAACTGGACTTAGGGAAGTAAGCAGCAGTAAACTCTAGAGAAAAAGAGAAAAAACTACATTGAAAAACAATGGAGCATTCTTAGCCAATAGGCTGCATGCAGGTTAACACAGGAGAACCATAAAAACTTTGGCACCGTGCCTTTAAGACCCTGAGCACCTCCAGTATCCCACCATGCCTCAGGGGTGAAGGAGAGGTGACAGTTGGTTCACAGTTAGGTCAGTTCTTTTTTCCGGCTTCTTCTGAGAGGATCCTGGAGCATTGAGCTCTCAATTTTTCTGGGTTTTTTCACAGAAAAATATTCAAAAACAGTGTTTTTCTACCTTCACTCGACGTTTTTCACCCTTCTGAGTGAGGGGATTTTTTCCTGACTGGAAAATGCCTTCTCTTTTTGTGAAGTGCTCTTCCTGTGGGAAGAAGAAGGCCCAGTCTGATCCACACTCTCTCTGTATTGTGTGTTTGCCTCAGAGCCACTGCCCTGACACATGCAGGCAGTCAAAAAGAACATGTCAAAAAGGACTCTGAAAGACAGAGAGAAAATCAGGCTTCATGGTCTTAATGAGAGGCAAAAAACTTCGTCCTCTTCACTTCCCATGCAGTCAACAAGCCATTTTCAGGAGAGACAGGCTAGATCGACGTCAGCTGGTAAGAAGGTGCTTGTCTGTTCCCCGTCGATGTCATCGCTGCCACTGTCGCATCGCCACAGATCGCCGTCAACGGCGACCCGACCGGCGTCGATGGATACGACGTCGAAGGTGCATAGCCACCATAAGGGCAGATCTCCGTTGATGGCAACCCACAGATCGACGTCGAGCCAGCACCGCCATGCTCATTTGCTGTCGAAGGCCTCACATCCCTCGATGGCACGGAAGACGACGTTGAGATCACCTCAACGGTGAGAGCAGAGACTTCCGTCGTCAGCGGCCTATCACTCGACGGCGAAGCATACGATGTCGAGCAGATCACATTCAAGGGACCACCGGTCGCCGTTGAGGCGCTCGACGTCGAGACCTGAGCAGTCCATGGTACTTCCTTGTCGAGACAGGTGCTGCCTATCTCGCAAGGGGAAGAGCGTCACCAACCACCGGCTGACAAGAACGTCACTCCAACAAGTCCAGTGGTCTCCATAAGGAGTGGATCGTCGAGGAAGTCGAGAGCTGCATCGTCTGGGCACATGTCGCCTATAAACCTATCGCCAAGGTGGTTGGAGAGTCTTAACAAAACGCCGGCTTCTCCAGACTCTCAATACTCGCGAATGTATTCACCATCGGCTTCTCTCCCGGGGACACCATTGCCGACGGCGCGTACAGAACGGGCTCGTTCTACGTCTCGCCAGTCTGCCACTAGGCCTCGGGGCACTACAACAAGATCTAGGAGCAGGTCACGCTCCCAGAGAAGATCAAGATCAAGATTGCGCCGTCACAGAAGGTCTCCTTCTTGGTCCACATCCTCGGGGTCTTCAGTAAGAGGGTACTCCCCGACTCTGACGGATTCTCCACCAGCTAGAGTTTCCCCGGTGGACGACATCACAACTTTCTACGAGGTGCTTCTCAGGGGAGCACAAAAGCTGAATATTGAGGTCCCGGAATCTTCAACCTCCTCGTGGTGGGTGACTCCTCCTTGTTTTTCTCATTATCTCCTTCAGTCTTGCCGCCAAAAGTGGGGGCAGTGGCCGGAGGGGCGGGCATCTCCACTAGATGGGATGCCCTGGGGCGCTGTAACAAAGAAACTTACCTGGATGCCAGGGTGTGCCAATTGTGGAGACAAAGGTACAGTTTTAGGGAAAGAACACTGGTGCTGGGGCCTGGTTAGCAGGCCTCAGCACACTTTCAGATCATAACTTGGCATCAGCAATGGCAAATCGTCAGGGGGTAAGCATGCCAAGGATGCATTTCCTTACAGAGAAGTAGTGCAAACACTGTAGAATACAATAGGATGCAATAGGCCTAGGGGCAACACAAACCATATACTCCAAAAGTGGAATGCGAACCACAAATGGATCCCAGGCCTACTGTAGTGTGTAGAGGGTCGCTGGGAGTGTAAGACAACACTAAGTGTGTCCAAGATACCCCACCCCAAGACCCTGAAAAGTAGGAGTAAAGTTACCTTACTACCCCAGAAAGACAGTAAAGTCGAGATAGGGGATTCTGCAAAGGCAACAACTGAATGCAAAGCACTGAAGACGGATTCCTGGACCTGAGGACCTGAAAAGTAAGGGGACCAAGTCCAAGAGTCATGCAAGTGTCCAGGCGGGGCAGGAGCCCCATAAACCCTGGATGAAGGTGCAAAAGGGCTGCCTCCGGGTGAAAGAAGCTGAAGATTCTGCAACAACAGAAGGTGCTAGGAACTTCTCCTTTGGTCAGAAGATGTCCCACGGCGTGCTGGAGGATGCAGAGTTGTTTCCACGCAGAAAGACCGCAAACAAGCCTTGCTAGCTGCAAGAGTCGCGGTTGAAGATAATGGGTGCTGCCCGGGCCCAGGAAGGACCAGGAGCTCGCCCCTTGGAGGAGGAGACAGAAGGGGCGCTCAACAACAGAGAGAGCCCATGCAGAGGCAGGCAGCACCCGCAGAAGCACTTGAACAGCCGTTCAAGAACTCTGAGCATAGCGGTCATCTCAACACAACAAAAGAGGATCCCACGAAGCCGGTGGCCAACTCAGCGAGTTGAGCAATGCAGGACGGACTGCTGGGGACCTGGGCTATGCTGTGCACAAAGGAATCCTTGCAAGAGTGCACAGAAGCCGTAGCAGCTGCAGATCACGCAGTGCACAGGATTACTGTCTGGCATCGGGAGGCAGGGACTTACCTCCACCAAATTTGGACAGAAGGACCACTGGACAGTCGGGGTCATTTGGATCCAGCTCCTGTGTTCCAGGGACCATGCTCGTCAAGATGAGAGGGGACCCAGAGGTCCGGTGATGCAGAAGTTTTGGTGCCTGCGTTAGCATGGGGAAGATTCCGTCGACCCATGGGAGATTTATTCTTGGCTTCCAGTGTAGGGTGAAGGCAGACAACCCTCAGAGCATGCACCACCAGGAAACAGTCAAGAAAGCCGGCAGGATTAGGTGCTACAATGTCGCTGGAAGTCTTCTTCCTACTTTGTTGCAGTTTTGCAGGCGTCCTGGAGCAGTCAGCGGTCGATCCTTGGCAAAAGTCAAAGAGGGAGATGCAGAGGTACTCTGGTGAGCTCTTGCATTCGTTATCTGAAAAGAAACCCACAGGAGAGACCCTAAATAGCCCTCAGAGGAGGACTGGCTACCTAACTAGGTAAGAGCCTATCAGGAGGGGTCTCTGACGTCACCTGCTGGCACTGGCCACTCAGAGGTCTCCATTGTGCCCTCACACCTCTGCATTCAGATGGCAGAGGTCTGGGACAAACTGGAGGAGCTCTGGGCACCACCCCTGGGGTGGTGATGGACATGGGAGTGGTCACTCCCCTTTCCTTTGTCCAGTTTCGCACCAGAGCAGGGGCTGGGGGATCCCTGAACCAGTGTAGACTGGTTTATGCAAGTAGGGCACCATCTGTGCCCTTCAAAGCACAAAGCATTCCCAGAGGCCAGGAGAGGCTACTCCTGTCAGGCCATTAACACCTATTTCCAAAGGGAGAGGGTGTAACACCCTCTCTCAGAGGAAATCCTTTGTTTTGCCTTCCTGGGACTGGGCTGCCCAGACCCCAGGAGGGCAGAAACCTGTCTGAGGGTTGGCAGCAGCAGTAGCTGCAGAGAAAACCCCAGAGAGCTAGTTTGGCAGTACCCGGGGTCCATGCTGGAACCCTGGGGATGCATGGAATTGTAACCCCAATACCAGATTTGGCATGGGGGACAATTCAATGATCTTAGACATGTTACATGGCCATATTCGGCATTACAATTGTGACGCTATATATAGGTATTGAACTATATGTAGTGCATGCGGGTATTGGTGTCCCCACACTCACAAAGTCTGGGGAAATTGCCCTGAACAATGTGGGGGCACCTTGGCTAGTACCAGGGTGCCATCACATTTAGTAACTTTGCACCTAACCGTCACCAAGTGAGGGTTAGACATATAGGTGACTTATAAGTTACTTAAGTGCAGTGTAAAATAGCTGTGAAATAACATGGACGTTATTTCACTCAGGCTGCAGTGGCAGTCCTGTGTAAGAATTGTCTGAGTTCCCTATGGGTGGCAAAAGAAATGCTGCAGCCCATAGGGATCGCCTGGAACCCCAATACCCTGGGTACCTAGGTACCATATACTAGGGAATTATAAGGGCGTTCTAGTGTGCCAATCAGAATTGGTGAGAATGGTCACTAACCTGCAGTGACAATTTAAAAGCAGAGAGAGCATAAACACTGAGGTTCTGGTTAGCAGAGCCTCAGTGATACAGTTCTCTCGTAGGGGATTTCCATGTATAGTCATAAGCGAAGAATAATTTCCGCCCGCCTGCGGGGACCCCGGAGCCCTTTTTCCAATATCTCTTCTTAAGTGTCCCTGTTCGCCTTACTTCAGGAAGGCTTGTCAAGACACTTAAGAATGTTCCCATGCAGCCTATAGGAAGGGCTACAGTGTTCAAGCTTCTTTATTCAGATTGTCCTGGAGGTAAAAACATTAAATGCTTGACAAGTAAAAGCCATTTTCCAGATCAACTACTTCCAAAAACTTATTTTATTTTACAAAACCTCTAAGGAGTGCAGACCAGTGTAGTCCATAGGCTGCTATTAGTAATAAAGAAAAGGGGTACTGTGGCTTTAAGAACAGCCAGTCCTCCAGTATCCCATCATGCCTAGAGCGAGGCTGTTACCTCATTTCTTTTTTCCAGCACCTGCTGACAGGACCCTGGAGCATTGAACTCGACCATTTTAGGTTTTTTTCCTTCAAAAACTAGAGAATCTTTCAGAAAAAAGACTTAATTTGACGTCTTTTGTCTTTTTCTACTACATTTTGAAGTTTTCTGACAGAAGTTTAAGGCTTTTTTCGTCAAAATGCCCTCCTTGTTTGACAAGTGCCCTAAATGTGGCCGAAAAAAGGCTAAAACAGACCCTCATGAGCTCTGCATTATTTGCCTGCCCTCATCAAACATTCCTGCCTCCTGCAACACCTGCAAGACGTTCTCCAGTTGCACTTTACGGGACTGAGAGAAAATTTGCCTTCCAGGGAGAGTAGAGAGAAGACGCCAAGGAACCAATGGGACCTCTGAGCGAGGGGAAGGTCAGTCTTCCACCAGGGCTCATACCTCAGCCTCCAGTGGTCGTGGGAGGTCTGAGAGATGCTCTTCAGGGCAAAAACGACATCGGTACCGGTCGACGTCGAGAAGGTCGACGTCGAGAGGAGGTACGGCCGCGACATGTTCACCGTCGAAGTCCGGTTCTACGTCGTACAGAAGTCACCAGTCGATGTCGGACACCGTACGACATCGAAGACCCCAAGGTGCACGACGTCGAGGAGCAGATCGGCGGCGTCGGAGTTGATGTTGAGAGGTTGACGTAGACGTCATGCCTCGACGATTCGCACAGCGTCGATGTTGAGACAGAGAGAGTGGTTGACATCGAGGACTCCACCGACGTCGAGGAGCCACAAGAGGTGGATAATTTATCCCTCATCGAAACGCTCTTCCTCAGTAGTGCTGCTGCCTTCGTCTCCTTCTTCCCGTCCTTCTCCGCCTAGGTCTCCTCCTCCAGAGCTTCCAGCAACGCCGCCTCAGCCAACGGGCCTGGAGTTGCCACAACCAATGGCACTCCCGGCACCTCAAGTACCGGTTAGTATACCGTCTAGACCGCGCTCTACATCGCGCCACCGTTCACGCCATGGCCATGACTCTTCCAGATCAAGATCGCACCGCCGATCGAGGCTCAGATCAAGTTCAAGGGAAAGTGAGAGAGACTCTTGGTCTTCTACCAGAGACTATTCACCTACTTTGTCGGACTCTTCTCCTCCTCGGTCCTCACCGGTGGATGACATTAACACCTTCCATGAGGTACTAGTCCGAGGTGCCTCGAAAATAATTGTACCGATGGTTGCCCCTACGCCATCGGCATCTGTCATCTTTGAAACACTTCATCAGCGGTCAGCTGCCAGATCCTTACTACCCCTAGTGCCGGGCCTCTTGGAGCCCGCGATGGAGGTTTTCCTTACACTGGCATCGACAAGACCTGCACCGTCCAGGCTGCAGAAGACGTATCGCCCTCCGGAGCAAGATCCGCTCTTCTTGCGCTCTGATCCGCCACCGGACTCAGTAGTTATTTTGGCGGCGTGCAAGGTTCACGCAACTTCTCCGTCCTCCACCTCTCCTCCAGATAAGGAGAGTAAGCGATTGGACTCGGCAGGCCGTAAAGTCTGTGGTTCAGCGGCGTCCTCTATGAAAACGGCGAGCGCCAAAGCCCTTTTGGGCAGCTACGATCGATCTTTGTGGGACTCCATCTTGCAGTTCGCAGAACATCTCCCAAGAGACCACAGAGAGGACTTTTTAGAATTAGCTAAAGAAGGCGCTATGGTCTCCAACTAAATCATAAGCGCGGCAGCGGATGCGTCGCTGCTTTCAGTACATTCGTACTGCCATGGTGTGACGCTGAGGAGACACTCATGGCTGCGGCTTACGTCGTTAAAACCGTATGCGCAGCAAAGAATTTTGAATCTGCCATTTTCAGGATCCACATTATTCGCATCACACGCAGATGACGAAATGGCAAGGATGAAAGCGGAGGTGAACACATTAAAGGCAGTAGGGTTGGACAAACCTAAAGAGCAATGTAGGTCCTTCCGTCCTTTCCATCGCCGCCACACCACGCAAAGGGTTCAAGCCCCTCAATGGGCCCCTACGAGGCCTCACCAGCAGTACCAGCGGCCCTACCAGCACCAACGTAAACCACAGAGGGGACGATCAGCCCATCAGTCCACTCAGAGCACCCGACAGCCTACCACCTCAAAGCCCTGTGAATTTCCTCCCCCCAACTTCGTTAACCACTCCGGTGGGGGGTAAGCATCACCAATTGGCTGGTAGAGTGGCAAAAGATGACAACAAACGCTTGGGTCTTAGACATTGTACAGAATGGATATTGTCTCATATTTTCAGCACCACATCCGGACATCCCGCCAAAGCAGACAACTGCACACCTCGATCTCCTAAAGGCGGAAGTTTCCATCCTCCTCGAAAAGAGAGCAGTGGAATCAGTTCCCCTCAGCCAACAGGGGAAGGGTATCTACTCAAAATACTTTCTCATCCCAAAAAAGACAAAAACGAATTCAGACCCATTCTAGACCTCAAATCGGCAAACAAATGGATCCGAAAGGAGAAGTTCAGGATGCTATCCTTACACCAGATATATCTTCAGATTCGGCAAGGAGACTGGCTTTGCTCAGTGGATCTACACAATGTGTATTTCCACATCGCAAAGAAACATTGGAAATTCCTGAGGTTTCTGGTAGGTCAAGATCACTTCCAATACACAGTCCTACCATTCGGTCTCAAGTCTGCTCCCAGGACCTTTTCCAAGTGCATGGCGGTGGTGGCAGCTCACCTCCGGAGGAAACTAATCTTCATATACCCGTATCTCGACGACTGGTTAATCAAAGCGTCCACTTATGCAGAAGTAAAACGGCATTTCCACATAACCTGCGACCTTCTGTACCGACTAGGTCTTCATATCAACTTTCAAAAGTCAACGACAGTACCTGTCCAGAGTTACATTACTTAGGAGCTACCATAGACACACTGCAGGCAAAAGTGTGTCCTTCGGAGGAACAACGCTTATCTATTCTCCGGAAGTGTCGGGATCTCCGATCAATGCGTCACCCAACAGTGCGGACAGTCTCCTCACTTCTCGGATCCATGGCATCCTGCATTTACCTGACACCCAACGCTCGCCTCCACATGCGTCCGCTTCAGGAATGCCTGGAGGACCAGTGGAATCAGTGGTCGGGGAGCTGGGAAGATCTAATTCGCCTCTCCACTCATGCAATCAGATCTCTAACTTGGTGGTGCTCCCCAACCGATCTCCTAAAGGGGATGCCATTCCAGGCGCAGCCTCCGACGCAGACTATTGTGATAGATGCCTCTCTCCTCGGATGGGGAGCTCATATGGATCACCTGCAAATACAAGGCCGATGGACACAGAACGAATCATTATACCACATCAGTCTCCTAGAGCTACGGGCGGTACACCTAGCTCTCAAGGTGTTCCTACCCTCAATCACAGCAGACAACTTGCGGGTGCTGACAGACAATACCACCACTATGTTCTATCTGAACAAACAGGGGGCACCAGATCCAGAATCTTGTCTCAGGAATCCCAGACAATATGGCACTGGCTCCTAGCCAGGAAATTGAACATAGTGGCTACTCTGTGTTAGCCTACAACTGGGTGGTTAACTACCTTGCCCCTGGTTGCTGGGGACACTTACTGTACTTACCTCTGGTACTTTTATCTGCCCCTAGCTAACTACCACACTTACCTTGGTTGCTGTCACTATTAAGTATTCGACTTTTTTAGTATATGGTTTGGCCCTCCGATAGGGCCATATGTATTTTTATTCTATTTCTAATGGTTATTTTGTGTACATATTTTGGATAGCTGTCTCCAAAGGTAGATATACCCATGCTAGTCTAGTAGTTGTGCTGTATTACAGTATCCCTTATTTTTGCAACACTTGTGTGGTTCTTTCATATAAGTGAGTTACTATCAGAATACTGTGGTATTGCAAGTGCTTTACATTCCTCATGGGTAAGCTTTAGCTGCTTGCCTCAGATACCCTTAGAGAGCTGTTGATATCTGGACACCTGTTCACTATCACTAAGGGTTGCCTAGACTCAGTATAGGGTGCCATACCATGTGTGTACACGATAAACTGAGCTAGCATCCTGCAGCAAGAAAAAACTCCATATTGATGATCCTCACAAGGACTGAGTATACTGTCTATACCCTAAACATCTAGGGAAAGACTGCAAAATCTGTCTCTCCTTCTCCACTAAAACTTTGAGGGACAGGGAAGGAAGGCTTCTTTTATGGCAACAAGCAAAGTCCAGCACTTAAGGTGAGGATAGTGGCACAAGTTCAGAATCCCAGAAAAGGTCAAGATCATCTGACCAGGGGCGTTCTGAGGAGAGCAGGAAGGCTGCTAAAACTCTTCATAAAGACCCATCAAAGGAGAAAATTCACTTGGTCTTCGCAAGGTCAGCCTCCTCACTGCTGACCACTCCATATTTTAAGAAAAAGGAGACTTGTCATCGCTTTCCTTCCTCTGAACCATCAACATTAAAGAAAACCTAATTGAAGTTCCAGTCATCTACGACAACACCGTCGGCAGTGCTGTTGACGACGACCATTACATCCACTGTCACCAATGTATCGTCAACAAGGCCCTCGTTGTCACTAACATCGTCAGCAACGCCCATTCAGACACCAGTCTCCTCAACAATGGTATGTTCCACGGCGTATATGACATCACCACCTATAAAGAAGAAACTTCTGTTGACGACCACACCCTTAAACCGTAGGCGAAACCATCATCATCAACGCCATCAGGGACAAATCCATTGTCGATGACAGCACCGTTGATGGTTGTAGGAGGCTGGCCTGGCTTATAGTGGGTACTTGATGGTACTTACACCTTGTGCCAGGTCCAGTTATCCCTTATTAGTAGATTATTAGTGTTCTAGCAGCTTAGGCCGATAGAGGTAGCTATAGCAGAGCAGCTTAGGCTGAACTAGGAGACATGCAAAGCTCCTACTATACAACTTATATCATATAGCACTATATCACAAGAAACACGATACTCAGAGTTACTAAAAATAAAGGTACTTTATTTTAGTGACAATATGCCAAAAGTATCTCAGAGGATATACTCCCTTAAGAGGTAAGTAATATACACAAAATATACACACAAACCAAAATCCGGTAAGTAAACAGTTAGAGATTGTAGGAAGTTGGCTTTGTATGTACTATTTCAAAGTAAGAAATAGCATGCACAGAGTCCTGGGGGTTCCCCTTAGAGGTAAAATAGTGGTAAAAATAGATAATTCTAATGCTCTATTTTGTGGTTGTGTGGTAGAGCAGTAGGCTTATCAGAGGGTAATGTTAAGCATTTGGTGTACACACACAGGCAATAAATGAGGAACACACACTCAAAGACAATTCCAGGCCAATAGGTTTTTATATAGAAAAATATCCTTTCTTAGTTTATTTTAAGAACCACAGGTTCAAGATTTACAGTCAATACTTCAAATGAAAGGTACTTCACTTAGGTATCATAGGAACTTTGAATCAGCAAAATAGCATGTACAGTTTTGGCGAAAATGGCAATAAGCTACTTTAAAACTAGACAGTGCAAATTTCAACAGTGCCCATCAGGTGTGGAGAATGCTGTCTTTTCTTTTGCTCCTGGTGCCATTTTGATTTGCCAGTACCCTGCTGTCAAGTCAAAGGTACTTAAGTATCTGGCAGCACCTAGCTTATCAATCAATTCATCTGCCCTTGGAATGGGATGGGCATCTGTCTTGGTGACAGAATTAAGTCCTCTGTAGTCCACACAAAACCTCATCTCTCTCTTTCCATCCTTCTCCTACCTCGCCACCAAGACCTGGAACTCCCTCCCGACCCCCCTGCGCCAGACCCAGGACCTCCTCACCTTCAGGAGACTCCTCAAGACCTGGCTCTTCGAACAATAGCAGCTACCCCCACCCCTCCCCTCAGCGCCTTGAAACCCTAACGTGTACGTATAGCACTTTAGAAATTTACTGATTGATTGATTGGTGTGAGGTTTGGGGACTAAGACCACTGGGCTAGCCCAGGGGCTGTCAGAGTGCTCAATAACACCCAATTCTCTTCCAGGGGATCCTCATCAATAGTCATAAACATTGAATATTCCTGCCCTTGTGCGGGTACCCCGGAGCATATATAAAATACACACATATTATACATGTGTAAAAACAGCAATGCAGGCTATAATGTTAAAACAGGCTAAAATGCTTTATTTCTATAACGTTTTTTTTTTTTTTTTTTTTCCCCATATATTATAAAATTACAATAGAGAATAAATATCTACCTAAGCCCCCAAAACTGGACTTAGGGAAGTAAGCAGCAGTAAACTCTAGAGAAAAAGAGAAAAAACTACATTGAAAAACAATGGAGCATTCTTAGCCAATAGGCTGCATGCAGGTTAACACAGGAGAACCATAAAAACTTTGGCACCGTGCCTTTAAGACCCTGAGCACCTCCAGTATCCCACCATGCCTCAGGGTTGAAGGAGAGGTGACAGTTGGTTCACAGTTAGGTCAGTTCTTTTTTCCGGCTTCTTCTGAGAGGATCCTGGAGCATTGAGCTCTCAATTTTTCTGGGTTTTTTCACAGAAAAATATTCAAAAACAGTGTTTTTCTACCTTCACTCGACATTTTTCACCCTTCTGAGTGAGGGGATTTTTTCCTGACTGGAAAATGCCTTCTCTTTTTGTGAAGTGCTCTTCCTGTGGGAAGAAGAAGGCCCAGTCTGATCCACACTCTCTCTGTATTGTGTGTTTGCCTCAGAGCCACTGCCCTGACACATGCAGGCAGTCAAAAAGAACATGTCAAAAAGGACTCTGAAAGACAGAGAGAAAATCAGGCTTCATGGTCTTAATGAGAGGCAAAAAACTTCGTCCTCTTCACTTCCCATGCAGTCAACAAGCCATTTTCAGGAGAGACAGGCTAGATCGACGTCAGCTGGTAAGAAGGTGCCTGTCTGTTCCCCGTCGATGTCATCGCTGCCACTGTCGCATCGCCACAGATCGCCGTCAACGGCGACCCGACCGGCGTCGATGGATACGACGTCGAAGGTGCATAGCCACCATAAGGGCAGATCTCCGTTGATGGCAACCCACAGATCGACGTCGAGCCAGCACCGCCATGCTCATTTGCTGTCGAAGGCCTCACATCCCTCGATGGCACGGAAGACGACGTTAAGATCGCCTCAACGGTGAGAGCAGAGACTTCCGTCGTCAGCGGCCTATCACTCGACGGCGAAGCATACGATGTCGAGCAGATCACATTCAAGGGACCACCGGTCGCCGTTGAGGCGCTCGACGTCGAGACCTGAGCAGTCCATGGTACTTCCTTGTCGAGACAGGTGCTGCCTATCTCGCAAGGGGAAGAGCGTCACCAACCACCGGCTGACAAGAACGTCACTCCAACAAGTCCAGTGGTCTCCATAAGGAGTGGATCGTCGAGGAAGTCGAGAGCTGCATCGTCTGGGCACATGTCGCCTATAAACCTATCGCCAAGGTGGTTGGAGAGTCTTAACAAAACGCCGGCTTCTCCAGACTCTCAATACTCGCGAATGTATTCACCATCGGCTTCTCTCCCGGGGACACCATTGCCGACGGCGCGTACAGAACGGGCTCGTTCTACGTCTCGCCAGTCTGCCACTAGGCCTCGGGCACTACAACAAGATCTAGGAGCAGGTCACGCTCTCAGAGAAGATCAAGATCAAGATTGCGCCGTCACAGAAGGTCTCCTTCTTGGTCCACATCCTCGGGGTCTTCAGTAAGAGGGTACTCCCCGACTCTGACGGATTCTCCACCAGCTAGAGTTTCCCCGGTGGACGACATCACAACTTTCTACGAGGTGCTTCTCAGGGGAGCACAAAAGCTGAATATTGAGGTCCCGGAATCTTCAACCTCCTTGTGGTGGGTGACTCCTCCTTGTTTTTCTCATTATCTCCTTCAGTCTTGCCGCCAAAAGTGGGGGCAGTGGCCGGAGGGGCGGGCATCTCCACTAGATGGGATGCCCTGGGGCGCTGTAACAAAGAAACTTACCTGGATGCCAGGGTGTGCCAATTGTGGAGACAAAGGTACAGTTTTAGGGAAAGAACACTGGTGCTGGGGCCTGGTTAGCAGGCCTCAGCACACTTTCAGATCATAACTTGGCATCAGCAATGGCAAATCGTCAGGGGGTAAGCATGCCAAGGATGCATTTCCTTACAGAGAAGTAGTGCAAACACTGTAGAATACAATAGGATGCAATAGGCCTAGGGGCAACACAAACCATATACTCCAAAAGTGGAATGCGAACCACAAATGGATCCCAGGCCTACTGTAGTGTGTAGAGGGTCGCTGGGAGTGTAAGAAAACACTAAGTGTGTCCAAGATACCCCACCCCAAGACCCTGAAAAGTAGGAGTAAAGTTACCTTACTACCCCAGAAAGACAGTAAAGTCGAGATAGGGGATTCTGCAAAGGCAACAACTGAATGCAAAGCACTGAAGACGGATTCCTGGACCTGAGGACCTGAAAAGTAAGGGGACCAAGTCCAAGAGTCATGCAAGTGTCCAGGCGGGGCAGGAGCCCCATAAACCCTGGATGAAGGTGCAAAAGGGCTGCCTCCGGGTGAAAGAAGCTGAAGATTCTGCAACAACAGAAGGTGCTAGGAACTTCTCCTTTGGTCAGAAGATGTCCCACGGCGTGCTGGAGGATGCAGAGTTGTTTCCACGCAGAAAGACCGCAAACAAGCCTTGCTAGCTGCAAGAGTCGCGGTTGAAGATAATGGGTGCTGCCCGGGCCCAGGAAGGACCAGGAGCTCGCCCCTTGGAGGAGGAGACAGAAGGGGCGCTCAACAACAGAGAGAGCCCATGCAGAGGCAGGCAGCACCCGCAGAAGCACTTGAACAGCCGTTCAAGAACTCTGAGCATAGCGGTCATCTCAACACAACAAAAGAGGATCCCACGAAGCCGGTGGCCAACTCAGCGAGTTGAGCAATGCAGGACGGACTGCTGGGGACCTGGGCTATGCTGTGCACAAAGGAATCCTTGCAAGAGTGCACAGAAGCCGTAGCAGCTGCAGATCACGCAGTGCACAGGATTACTGTCTGGCATCGGGAGGCAGGGACTTACCTCCACCAAATTTGGACAGAAGGACCACTGGACAGTCGGGGTCATTTGGATCCAGCTCCTGTGTTCCAGGGACCATGCTCGTCAAGATGAGAGGGGACCCAGAGGTCCGGTGATGCAGAAGTTTTGGTGCCTGCGTTAGCATGGGGAAGATTCCGTCGACCCATGGGAGATTTATTCTTGGCTTCCAGTGTAGGGTGAAGGCAGACAACCCTCAGAGCATGCACCACCAGGAAACAGTCAAGAAAGCCGGCAGGATTAGGTGCTACAATGTCGCTGGAAGTCTTCTTCCTACTTTGTTGCAGTTTTGCAGGCGTCCTGGAGCAGTCAGCGGTCGATCCTTGGCAAAAGTCAAAGAGGGAGATGCAGAGGTACTCTGGTGAGCTCTTGCATTCGTTATCTGAAAAGAAACCCACAGGAGAGACCCTAAATAGCCCTCAGAGGAGGACTGGCTACCTAACCAGGTAAGAGCCTATCAGGAGGGGTCTCTGACGTCACCTGCTGGCACTGGCCACTCAGAGGTCTCCATTGTGCCCTCACACCTCTGCATTCAGATGGCAGAGGTCTGGGACAAACTGGAGGAGCTCTGGGCACCACCCCTGGGGTGGTGATGGACATGGGAGTGGTCACTCCCCTTTCCTTTGTCCAGTTTCGCACCAGAGCAGGGGCTGGGGGATCCCTGAACCAGTGTAGACTGGTTTATGCAAGTAGGGCACCATCTGTGCCCTTCAAAGCACAAAGCATTCCCAGAGGCCAGGAGAGGCTACTCCTGTCAGGCCATTAACACCTATTTCCAAAGGGAGAGGGTGTAACACCCTCTCTCAGAGGAAATCCTTTGTTTTGCCTTCCTGGGACTGGGCTGCCCAGACCCCAGGAGGGCAGAAACCTGTCTGAGGGTTGGCAGCAGCAGTAGCTGCAGAGAAAACCCCAGAGAGCTAGTTTGGCAGTACCCGGGGTCCATGCTGGAACCCTGGGGATGCATGGAATTGTAACCCCAATACCAGATTTGGCATGGGGGACAATTCAATGATCTTAGACATGTTACATGGCCATATTCGGCATTACAATTGTGACGCTATATATAGGTATTGAACTATATGTAGTGCATGCGGGTATTGGTGTCCCCACACTCACAAAGTCTGGGGAAATTGCCCTGAACAATGTGGGGGCACCTTGGCTAGTACCAGGGTGCCATCACATTTAGTAACTTTGCACCTAACCGTCACCAAGTGAGGGTTAGACATATAGGTGACTTATAAGTTACTTAAGTGCAGTGTAAAATAGCTGTGAAATAACATGGACGTTATTTCACTCAGGCTGCAGTGGCAGTCCTGTGTAAGAATTGTCTGAGTTCCCTATGGGTGGCAAAAGAAATGCTGCAGCCCATAGGGATCGCCTGGAACCCCAATACCCTGGGTACCTAGGTACCATATACTAGGGAATTATAAGGGCGTTCTAGTGTGCCAATCAGAATTGGTGAGAATGGTCACTAACCTGCAGTGACAATTTAAAAGCAGAGAGAGCATAAACACTGAGGTTCTGGTTAGCAGAGCCTCAGTGATACAGTTCTCTCGTAGGGGATTTCCATGTATAGTCATAAGCGAAGAATAATTCCCGCCCGCCTGCGGGGACCCCGGAGCCCTTTTTCCAATATCTCTTCTTAAGTGTCCCTGTTCGCCTTACTTCAGGAAGGCTTGTCAAGACACTTAAGAATGTTCCCATGCAGCCTATAGGAAGGGCTACAGTGTTCAAGCTTCTTTATTCAGATTGTCCTGGAGGTAAAAACATTAAATGCTTGACAAGTAAAAGCCATTTTCCAGATCAACTACTTCCAAAAACTTATTTTATTTTACAAAACCTCTAAAGAGTGCAGACCAGTGTAGTCCATAGGCTGCTATTAGTAATGAAGAAAAGGGGTACTGTGGCTTTAAGAACAGCCAGTCCTCCAGTATCCCATCATGCCTAGAGCGAGGCTGTTACCTCATTTCTTTTTTCCAGCACCTGCTGACAGGACCCTGGAGCATTGAACTCGACCATTTTAGGTTTTTTTCCTTCAAAAACTAGAGAATCTTTCAGAAAAAAGACTTAATTTGACGTCTTTTGTCTTTTTCTACTACATTTTGAAGTTTTCTGACAGAAGTTTAAGGCTTTTTTCGTCAAAATGCCCTCCTTGTTTGACAAGTGCCCTAAATGTGGCCGAAAAAAGGCTAAAACAGACCCTCATGAGCTCTGCATTATTTGCCTGCCCTCATCAAACATTCCTGCCTCCTGCAACACCTGCAAGACGTTCTCCAGGTGCACTTTACGGGACTGAGAGAAAATTTGCCTTCCAGGGAGAGTAGAGAGAAGACGCCAAGGAACCAATGGGACCTCTGAGCGAGGGGAAGGTCAGTCTTCCACCAGGGCTCATACCTCAGCCTCCAGTGGTCGTGGGAGGTCTGAGAGATGCTCTTCAGGGCAAAAACGACATCGGTACCGGTCGACGTCGAGAAGGTCGACGTCGAGAGGAGGTACGGCCGCGACATGTTCACCGTCGAAGTCCGGTTCTACGTCGTACAGAAGTCACCAGTCGATGTCGGACACCGTACGACATCGAAGACCCCAAGGTGCACGACGTCGAGGAGCAGATCGGCGGCGTCGGAGTTGATGTTGAGAGGTTGACGTAGACGTCATGCCTCGACGATTCGCACAGCGTCGATGTTGAGACAGAGAGAGTGGTTGACATCGAGGACTCCACCGACGTCGAGGAGCCACAAGAGGTGGATAATTTATCCCTCATCGAAACGCTCTTCCTCAGTAGTGCTGCTGCCTTCGTCTCCTTCTTCCCGTCCTTCTCCGCCTAGGTCTCCTCCTCCAGAGCTTCCAGCAACGCCGCCTCAGCCAACGGGCCTGGAGTTGCCACAACCAATGGCACTCCCGGCACCTCAAGTACCGGTTAGTATACTGTCTAGACCGCGCTCTACATCGCGCCACCGTTCACGCCATGGCCATGACTCTTCCAGATCAAGATCGCACCGCCGATCGAGGCTCAGATCAAGTTCAAGGGAAAGTGAGAGAGACTCTTGGTCTTCTACCAGAGACTATTCACCTACTTTGTCGGACTCTTCTCCTCCTCGGTCCTCACCGGTGGATGACATTAACACCTTCCATGAGGTACTAGTCCGAGGTGCCTCGAAAATAATTGTACCGATGGTTGCCCCTACGCCATCGGCATCTGTCATCTTTGAAACACTTCATCAGCGGTCAGCTGCCAGATCCTTACTACCCCTAGTGCCGGGCCTCTTGGAGCCCGCGATGGAGGTTTTCCTTACACTGGCATCGACAAGACCTGCACCGTCCAGGCTGCAGAAGACGTATCGCCCTCCGGAGCAAGATCCGCTCTTCTTGCGCTCTGATCCGCCACCGGACTCAGTAGTTATTTTGGCGGCGTGCAAGGTTCATGCAACTTCTCCGTCCTCCACCTCTCCTCCAGATAAGGAGAGTAAGCGATTGGACTCGGCAGGCCGTAAAGTCTGTGGTTCAGCGGCGTCCTCTATGAAAACGGCGAGCGCCAAAGCCCTTTTGGGCAGCTACGATCGATCTTTGTGGGACTCCATCTTGCAGTTCGCAGAACATCTCCCAAGAGACCACAGAGAGGACTTTTTAGAATTAGCTAAAGAAGGCGCTATGGTCTCCAACTAAATCATAAGCGCGGCAGCGGATGCGTCGCTGCTTTCAGCACATTCGTACTGCCATGGTGTGACGCTGAGGAGACACTCATGGCTGCGGCTTACGTCGTTAAAACCGTATGCGCAGCAAAGAATTTTGAATCTGCCATTTTCAGGATCCACATTATTCGCATCACACGCAGATGACGAAATGGCAAGGATGAAAGCGGAGGTGAACACATTAAAGGCAGTAGGGTTGGACAAACCTAAAGAGCAATGTAGGTCCTTCCGTCCTTTCCATCGCCGCCACACCACGCAAAGGGTTCAAGCCCCTCAATGGGCCCCTACGAGGCCTCACCAGCAGTACCAGCGGCCCTACCAGCACCAACGTAAACCACAGAGGGGACGATCAGCCCATCAGTCCACTCAGAGCACCCGACAGCCTACCACCTCAAAGCCCTGTGAATTTCCTCCCCCCAACTTCGTTAACCACTCCGGTGGGGGGTAAGCATCACCAATTGGCTGGTAGAGTGGCAAAAGATGACAACAGACGCTTGGGCCTTAGACATTGTACAGAATGGATATTGTCTCAGATTTTCAGCACCACATCCGGACATCCCGCCAAAGCAGACAACTGCACACCTCGATCTCCTAAAGGCGGAAGTTTCCATCCTCCTCGAAAAGAGAGCAGTGGAATCAGTTCCCCTCAGCCAACAGGGGAAGGGTATCTACTCAAAATACTTTCTCATCCCAAAAAAGACAAAAACGAATTCAGACCCATTCTAGACCTCAAATCGGCAAACAAATGGATCCGAAAGGAGAAGTTCAGGATGCTATCCTTACACCAGATATATCTTCAGATTCGGCAAGGAGACTGGCTTTGCTCAGTGGATCTACACAATGTGTATTTCCACATCGCAAAGAAACATTGGAAATTCCTGAGGTTTCTGGTAGGTCAAGATCACTTCCAATACACAGTCCTACCATTCGGTCTCAAGCCTGCTCCCAGGACCTTTTCCAAGTGCATGGCGGTGGTGGCAGCTCACCTCCGGAGGAAACTAATCTTCATATACCCGTATCTCGACGACTGGTTAATCAAAGCGTCCACTTATGCAGAAGTAAAACGGCATTTCCACATAACCTGCGACCTTCTGTACCGACTAGGTCTTCATATCAACTTTCAAAAGTCAACGACAGTACCTGTCCAGAGTTACATTACTTAGGAGCTACCATAGACACACTGCAGGCAAAAGTGTGTCCTTCGGAGGAACAACGCTTATCTATTCTCCGGAAGTGTCGGGATCTCCGATCAATGCGTCACCCAACAGTGCGGACAGTCTCCTCACTTCTCGGATCCATGGCATCCTGCATTTACCTGACACCCAACGCTCGCCTCCACATGCGTCCGCTTCAGGAATGCCTGGAGGACCAGTGGAATCAGTGGTCGGGGAGCTGGGAAGATCTAATTCGCCTCTCCACTCATGCAATCAGATCTCTAACTTGGTGGTGCTCCCCAACCGATCTCCTAAAGGGGATGCCATTCCAGGCGCAGCCTCCGACGCAGACTATTGTGATAGATGCCTCTCTCCTCGGATGGGGAGCTCATATGGATCACCTGCAAATACAAGGCCGATGGACACAGAACGAATCATTATACCACATCAGTCTCCTAGAGCTACGGGCGGTACACCTAGCTCTCAAGGTGTTCCTACCCTCAATCACAGCAGACAACTTGCTGGTGCTGACAGACAATACCACCACTATGTTCTATCTGAACAAACAGGGGGCACCAGATCCAGAATCTTGTCTCAGGAATCCCAGACAATATGGCACTGGCTCCTAGCCAGGAAATTGAACATAGTGGCTACCCATCTGCCAGGGGTTCAGAAACAGTCAAGCGGATGCCCTCAGCAAAGTTCTAGAAGAGAACCATGAGTGGGTGCTCAACGAAGACGTCACTTGAGACATTTTCCGTTTGTGGGGCACACCTTCTATTGACCTATTCGCCACAGAAGAAAACAGGAAATGCCGTGACTTTGCCGCCAGGTTTTACCACCCACAGTCGCAGGGCAATGCTCTGTGGATAGACTGGTCCAACAAATTTCTGTACGCCTTTCCACCGATTCCGCTGATCTCAGCAGTCCTCCTCAAACTGTCGATGACATCAGCCACAATGATCCTCATTGCACCAGAGTGGCCGAGACAGTGGTGGTTCCCGGATCTTCTTCAGAGATCACTCTAGCCCCATCTCAGGCTACCCTGCAGACCGGACATCCTGACGAAGTTCGGCGGACAAATGAGGCATCCCAATCTCTCATCATTGAATTTGGCGGCATGGCTCCTGAGCTAGTCCAGTATGGTCACCTCAACCTGCCACATGATTGTATGCACATTTTAAAGGGGGCGAAGAGGCCGTCTACTCGTTTGGCGTACTCCTTAAGGTGGAAAAGATTCTGCATCTGGTGTTCTTCTAAAGGGATAGATCCTACATCTTGCAAAGAAGATGTTATTCTGCTTTACTTGTTGCATCTGGCACGATCGGGCCTACAGCTTTCTTCCATAAAAGTGCATTTGGCAGCCTTAACTGCTTGTAGGAAGACTCCTTCGCAGACCTCTTTCTTCAGAATCCCATTGATGAAAGATTTTCTAGAGGGGTTCAAGAAGGTCTTTCCTCCAATTAGACGCCCTTCGCCACTGTGGGAACTTAATGTGGTAATTTCACGTTTAACGCAGCACCCATTTGAACCCATACACAAGGCATCCCTCCAACACCTCACTTGGAAGACAGCCTTTCTAGTAGCGATCACTTCAACACGAAGGGTCAGCGAAATCCAGGCCCTCTGTGCTCACGAACCTCACACAATATTTCATTCTTCCAAAGTAGTCTTACGGACACATCTGAAGTTTCTAGCTAAGGTCATATCTGACTTCCACATTAACCAGTCGATTTCCTTGCCCATGTTCTTTCCATACCCTTCCACCCCAGCTGAGAGGGCTCTCCATTCTCTAGATGTTAAGAGAGTATTGACATTTTATCTAGATAAGACCAATCCTTTTCAGAGAACTACACAACTGTTTGTTAATTACAGATCTGTACGTACTGGCTTAGCCACCTCCAAGCAATCAATAACGAGATGGATAGTCTCTTGTATTTTATTGTATTATCAACTAGCTAAGAAAACCTTACAGGGTAAGCCTAGAGCCCATTCCACCAGAGGAAAAGCGGCTACCACTGCTCTATTGTGCAGTGTTCCTTTAGCAGAAATTTGTAAAGCTGCGACTTGGAAATCAGTTCACACCTTTACTAAATATTATTGTCTAGATTCGGATGCTAGAGCAGATGCTCAAGTAGGCCAGGCTTCTCTTAGAAACCTTTTTGCTTGAGAACATATGCATGGATTACTCTAACTGCTCCTCTGCTGGTTTTGGGATGGGCTTGGTATTGTATTCTACGCTTATGACTATACATGGAAATCCCCTACGAGAGAAGGTATAGTTTCTAACCTGTAACTCCAGTTCTCTCATAGGGGTATTTCCATGATAGTCATAAGCAACCCTCCCTCCTCCCCGGGGGAGCAGTTAGATGTCTTGATTGCGTTTATTCTGATTGTCAGCCAGTGACTACCTGCAAAAAGAACTGAGGTAACAGCCTCTCTCTAGGCATGATGGGATACTGGAGGACTGGCTGTTCTTAAAGGCACAGTATCCCTTTTCTTCATTACTAATGGCAGCCTATGGACTACACTGTTCTGCACTCCTTAGAGGTTTTGTAAAATAAAATAAGTTTTTGAAAGTAGTTGGTCTGGAAAATGGCTTTTACTTGTCAAGCATTTAATGTTTTTACCTCCAGGACAATCTGAATGAAGAAGCTTGAACACTGTAGCCCTTCCTATAGGCTGCATGGAAACATTCTTAAGTGTCTTGACAAGCCTTCCTGAAGTAAGGCGAACAGGGACACTTAAGAAGAGATATTGGAAAAAGTGCTCCAGGGTCCCCGCAGGCAGGTGGGGAATTATTCTACGCTTATCACTATCATGGAAATACCCCTAGGAGAGAACTGGAGTTACAGGTAAGAAACTATACCTTAGGCAGCACACAGGGAACACATATAGGCCACAAACTATGAGCACTGGGGACCTGGCTAGCAGGATCCCAGTGACACAGGCAAAACCAAACTGACAGACAAGTAAAAATGGGGGTAACATGCCAGGCAAGATGGTACTTTCCATCAATGGTGCCACCAACCATTATATCATCTGCCTCAAAAGAAATAGTGCCACAATACACTATTGCTGCCGCCTCTTCAGAGTCTGCTGATCTTCACACCACAGTCAGGGTTACTAAGGCCACAAAGACTACTTTCCATCCTGAGGACACATCTCCTAGCAGAGTTACAACCTTATTACCTAGCCATCTCTTGGATTGGGAAGAATCTGAGGATGAAGGACAATTTGGGGACCCACACAGTCCATTATAATGACACCTCAAATATCAAGATGAATATTACCAGCATGATTATGAGTCATATTATACCCCTCATGGTAGACAATACGAGCTGTTCCAATATTCCCAACCTTGCCATACAGTGGAGATGCCTTCATCCCTGATTCAAGACCATTAGGCCATGGTTCAGGACTAGAAACAAAGGTTTCTGGATTCGACTCCGGACCAACCAGAACAGCCTCTGCAACAGCAGCTTACCTCCGGTTACATCAAGAAACATGCCTCCACTTCCAGCAACACCTAGGTTTACACCAGCTTCCACGATAGCTGCTCCTCCCAGAGAGGATGACACCTAAGACGAGGAGAGAGAAGGAGAAATCATGGACTCCTCAACACCCTCATGACGAGTGGTATGATTACTATGCCATCACCTCATCCTCCTCATCCATCGAACTCTCCACCTAAGTATATGGGAGGGTTTCATAATTTGATGGATAGGGCTGTCACTGTGTAGGAAAGTACCCTTCTTTTTGGCATGGTTACCCTCATTTTCTGCCTGTTGTCTGTATGTTTGACTGTGCCTACTGGGTTCCTGCTAACCAGGATCCCAGTAGTTTTGCTTTCTCCTCTAAATTGTACCTCTTTCTTCCCACTATTGGCATACTGGTCCCCCCATGTAAGTCCCTAGTATATGGTACCTAGGTACCCAGGGTATTGGGATTCCAGGGGATCCCTATGGGCTGCAGCAGTTATTCTGCCACCCATAGGGATCCCATGCAAAGGGTTCTGCAGGCCTGAAATTGCAGCCTGCATGAAACAGGTGCATGCACCCGTTTTCACTACAAGTCACTACACCAGGTCACTATAAGTCACTCGTATGGTAGGCCCTCTCAGCGCAGAGGGCATGGTGCAGGTACCTGTGTGTGAGGGCATCCCTGCACTAGCAGAAATGAATGCCCCCACAAACTCCAGATCCATTTTCCTGGGCTTTGTGAGTGTGGGACGCCATACCCAGCTAGGTAATGGTAACTCTGAACCTGGGCATGTTTGGTATCAAACATGTCAGAATCATACCCCAATACTGATGCAAGTATTGGAAGTATGATTCCATGCCCCCTGGGGGCTCCTTAGAGGTCCCCCAACATTGCTACTACCAGTCTTACAGGGTTTTCAAAGCAGCCTGGCTTCTGCCACACTTTAGACAGGTTTCTGCCCTCCTGCTGCTTGATCTGATCAAACCCAGGAAGGCAGAACAAAGGATTTCCTTTGGGAGAGGAGGTAACACCCTCTCCCTTTGGAAATAGATGTGACTGGCTTGGGAGGGGTAGCCTCCCCAAGTCACTGGTTTGCTTTAAAGGGCACATTTGGTGCCCTCCATGCATAAACCAGTTCACACCGGTTCATGGACCCTCAGTCCCTGCTCTGGCGCAAAACTCGACAATGGAAAGTGGAGTGACCACTCCCTATCACCACCCCAGGGGTGGTGCCCATGGCTCCTCCAGAGGATCCCTGGGTTATGCCATCTTGTTTCCAAGGTGGGTAGGGAAGTCTGGGAGCATCTTGAGTGGCCAGGCCAGGCAGGTGACTTCAGAGCCCCCTCCTAATAGGTGCTTACCTGGTTAGGTGACCAGTCCCCCTTTCGGGGTTATTTAGGGTCTCTCTCTTCGGTCGGTCCTCCGATTTGGCTTGCAAGATTCCAGCAGGACTCCTCTGCAACCTCTGCTTCGACTTATGGCCTCCGGAACTGCTACTGGAACCTACAGGACCTGACAAGCTGCTTTCAAGAAGAAAGGACTTGTCAGCAACATTGTTTCTAGGGCTCCTGCCAGCTTTGCAACATTTCCCTTGCTGTCCATCCTCATAAGACTGCAACTCTTCAGCCTACCCAAGAAGAAGAAGGAATCTTCCTTGGAGTGAAGGAGTCACTTCCTTGCAACCGCAGGCACCTACAACAAGCGACGACCGGGTGCGTGGATCCACTGTCCTGCTGAGCTGCGTGGATCCTGCATCACCGGTAGTGGGTCGGAGTAGTCCACTTGGTCCTCTCTGCCAGCTGTCCAACTTTGGTGGAGGTAAGCCTTTGCCTTCCCACACAGGACAGTATCCCTGTGCACCGCATCTCTTGCAGCTGCCAAGGCTTGTTTGCATCTCCTCCAAGGGATCTTCAGGCAACATGTAGCTCCAGCCCCCAGCACTCCATCCTGCAAAGCACAGCCTCCTGGGTGGATCTTCTGCGCAGTGGGATTCTCTTTTGTAGTGCTGCGTGGGCTTCTTCTGTGACTTCTGTGTCCTCGTCCTGTGAGTGATGCCTCTGCTCCTGTGGACTCTCTGCAACGCTGAGGGTGCCCTCTGACTTCCCCTCCTGGGTTGAGTCCTCCTGGGACTTGCTGGTCCCGAGCAGCACCTCTTTTCCACTAACCGCGAGTTTGCCTTTGCCAAGGCTTGTTGGTGGAATTCTTGCACCGACACTGGTCTGCAATCTTCCTTTCAGAGCAGGGCTTCATCTGCATCCATCAGGAACTCTTCTCCGGCTCCAGGGCTGCAGTGCTTACCTGTTCTTCATCGCCGTCAACCAACTCCTGCATACCCAGGTGGGTGGTTAGTAGCTCCTACTCCTCCTGGACTCCACTGTGATTCTTGGACTTGGTCCCCTCTCTCCACAGGTCTTCTTTCTTCAGGAATCCACCGCTGGTTTTCTTGCAGTTTTGTCTGGGTGTCTTCTTTTTCTCCTTTTGGGTGGTTTGGGGGAAAATCCAGTGTTTTACTCCTGCATTTCTTGTTGCTGGGGGGTACTGTGTTACTTAGCTTTGTGGTTTTCTGAGACCCCCAGTTCCCCTCTACACATTTTAGTTACCTAGCTGGGGGTACCTTGTTCGCTTTTTATTTTTTTAGTATATGGTTTGAGCTCCCCTTAGTGTCACTATTGGTTATTGTATTTGCATTGGTTTCTAAACTTTTCTATGCCTGTTTGTGATTACTAGTGTATAGATTTAGTGTATTTACTTCCAACGGGTGGGTTACCTGTCTAGTATTTTGTGGTGATTTGTTCCAAAAATAAAGTGCCTTTATTTTAGTATGTGCTGTGTGACTACAGTGGTATTGCATGACCATTGCATGTCTCCTAGATATGCCTTGGTGGCTCATCCACAGCTACCTCTGGAGAGCCTGGCTTCTAGACACTGCCTACACTTCACTAAGAGGGGATACCTGGACCTGGTATAAGGTGTAAGCACCATAGGTACCCATCACACATCAGGCCAGCTTCCTATACACTCATTTTCATTTGGGTACATCTGTCTCCCACATGGATTGTTTCCTCCATGATTTCAAGGAGCAAGCCAGAAAGTCTGTAAGGGCAAACCCCGTTATCGCTTAAATATAAAGTGAAGGAATACAAATAATGAAAAATCCAGCCACAGTGCCACCAGTACCATCTCGTCTAGATAAGAAATATAAAACTACAGAAGATTCTCCAGCTTGTTTAATAGGCCATCCAAAACCACACTCTGTTGTGTCCCAAGCTTCCCAGCACCACTCTAAGAAACAGTCCATTTTCAGTTGGACTCCGACGGACAAGGAAGGCAGACATCTGGACAATGTAGGGAAGAGGTTCTCCCTGACGTCAGCGATCACTGTCAGTGCAACCAGGTCCTTAGCAATTTTGGGACATTGTGCCCTCCAGATATGGTCCAATATGAGTAGCTTCATCGATATCCTCCCAGAGGATAAACAACCCGAAGCTAGGAAAATATTATAGGAGAGCGAAATCATTGACTGCACCTTAGACATTGCCTCCACTGGCTTCCAACAACTAGCCGAGACAGCTGTTGTGCATCGCTAGGGTTGGTTGAAAGCTACTTCATTTCAACCCGAAGTCCAATCCAAGATTATGGCGTACGATGGTTAAACTTTGTTTGGCAAGCATACAGATGAGGCTTTGTTGGCTAATAAAACAGAGATACTTCCTGCTCTCTTGGCACTCTCCAGTATAAAAGACAGCCCTTTTGCGGAGCCAGAGGTAGAGGTTTCTCTTTATTCAGAGGCGATTACCAGAGACAGCACCCGCCACAGTCACAGTCCAGGTGTCCTTATTACTAGGCCTACTGTCAGCCACCCATGGCAGCCTATAGCAACCAAGCCGGCAGAACGAAACAGCCCCCTCAAGGTTGTGACTCCAACCGCAAGCAATGATCTCCATCTGTTACCAGCTGCAGTTCCTCCTTCCTCCCAATCCAACCACGTGGGCGCCAACATCTCGAATTACCCACATCATTGGAAGGAAATAGCATCGCACAAATGGGTTTTGGATCTAGTGAGTTCCGGTCGTATTCTGAAGTTTGTGCGTAGACCTTCAAACCATCCTCCAAAAAGAATGCATCCACCTCATCTTCACTTACTAAAACAAGAAGCATCTCAAATGCTCTCCACAAGTGCAATAGAGAAGGTTCCCCCTCATCAGAGAGGACCAGGTTTCTACTCCTGGTTCTTCCTAGTAAAAAAAAAGTCAGGAGAATGGAGGACATTTCTAAATCTCAGGCAGTGAAACAAATTTCTGCGCAAACAATCCTTCCTTATAATAACTGTGAGAAATGGGGTCTCTGGTTGGCAGTCGTTTTGCACTCTGTCCTAGTAGGCACCCTCACTCTTGTCAGGGAAGTGGAGATACACATTTAAGATAACCCCTGCTCACTGCCTTGGTAGCTTGGCACAGGCAGTCAGGCTTATCTCAAAATACCAAAATATACAGTATTACAGCGAAAACACTACAAAATGGACACCACACCGGTTTAGACAAATGGGCAATAGTTATTTAAATCAAAGAAGAGCAACACAACAAAAATCCAACATACACTACTAGTCAAGTTATGAATGTTTAAAGTAAAAAGAGCCTTACCCCATAGAGAACAACGGAAATGTTGTTGTTATACAAAGTACCAGATTTGTGTCAAAAATAAAGCTGCACGGGTGAGCGAGCATCGGAAAAGTCTGCGATGTGCCGATTACTTACTTGCAAGGGAGGCCGTGCGTTGTTTCTTCTCCGGTCAGGTAGGCAGTGTGTTGTTTTTCTCTCCCGCAAGAGTGCCATGCATCAATTTCCAGACGCGGTCCCTCAGATTCGAGCAGGATCATGTTGATTTTGACGCCCATCGATGATGCGTGTGAAATCCGGCCGCACGGTGAGGGAAAACCACGCTGCTTGCGGTTTGTGTCTTTTTCAGCAGCCGCAAACGGGTGTTGTGTCGTTTCTCCAACCATGATGCAGGTGATGTGTCGATTTCCAAACCTCAATGCAGGTGGTGCATCGCTTCCAGACGCGAGGCAGGTGGCGCATCATTTTTACAGCCACGCTGTAGGTAGTATGTCTAAATTTTCCCTGTCTGTGGATTTCAGTCCTTGTTCTACCCGCTTCAGGTTTCAAGGGCACCGGGACTGGATAGGGCACCACTTGGCAGGGCAGGAGTCTCTCCAGAGAGTCTAAGTGCTGGCAGTGGAAGTCTTTGATGGCCCTCAGACTTCAAAACAGGAGGCAAGTTCAGTCCAAGCCCTTTGAGACTTTTCAGAAGCAGGAATATACCACAAAGTCCTGTCTCTCCTTTCTCAGACAGAAGCAGCAACTGCAGGCCAATCTAGCAAAGCTAATTCACAGACAAAAGCGCAGTACTCCTCTACCGGCTCTTCTCCTTGGCAGAGTTGTGGACAGGGTCAATGCCGTGGGACAGCACCCAAGAATCCCTAGTTCTTGGGTGCTGTCCCACGGCATTGACCCTGTCCACAATTCTCCGCCATAGCTCCATTTTGCTAGCTAGCGATATCTGCTGCACCTGTGTTCCAAATAACTGTGGCTCTACCCTGATAATTCCCTCCACCATGACCCTTAGCTCCTCCTATGTTAAACGGGGGTGTCTTTGTGGTGCCATTTGTGTTATGTGAGGTGTATAGGTGAGGGTGTGTTGGGTAATGTGTTGGGGTGTGCGATGTGGGGTGCGTGAGTGGTGTATAGGTGTGAATAGTGTGTGGCTCTAGTTGTGTGAGTGGTCTTGATGTCTCTCTGCTGGCAATGGTTTGAAATGGTAAAGGTTTGTGGGTAATGTGGGGGTGTATTTTATAGTGGTGTGGGTGTGTGTATGGGTGTCAGGTGTGCGTTGTTTGAATTGTCCAGTGTGGTGTTGTTTTGTATGTGTGTGTCCATTTTGAGCGCAGCGGTATGTACCGCCAATGGTTTACAGCCGTTTAATGTCCGCAGTGGTGATTCGTGGGTCATAATGTGATGGGCGTTGTTCTGCTGGCGTAACGGTGTGGTTTCTGATACCGCCAGTTTATCACTGACCTTTGGGCTGGCGGATTTGTGTATGTTGATGAATACTGACAGATTGGTGTGTCTGTGTGTGTCATAATATGGTGAACAGTTACCCGCTGCAGCGGCGGTAAGTTGGCAGTCAGTGTGGCGGTAAGTGGGATTTACCGCTTATGTCATTATGAGGGCCTATGTCTCCATTGTTGCCCCTCTTAATGACCTCACTTCCAAGAAAATGCCTAAGAAGGTATTATGGACAGTCAGCTGTCAGAAAGCTTTTGAGGAGCTTAAGCAGGCTATGTGTACTGCACAAGTCCTAAAAAGCCCAAACTATTCAAAGAAGTTTATCACAACTCAATTCAGAGGGCCGGGATCAACCTGTTGCTTTTATTAGTAGAAGGTTGACACCTAGAGAAAAGTGGTGGTCTGCTACAGAGATGGAGGCCTTTGCTGTGGTCTGGGCGCTGTAGAAGCTGAGACCATACTTATTTGGGACTCACTTCATAGTTCAGACAGACCACAAATCTCTTTTATGGTTAAAACAAATGAAAGGTGAAAACCCTAAATTGTTGAGGTGGTCCATAGCCCTGCAGGGGATGGACTTTACAGTGGAACATAGGCCTGGGAGCAACCACTCCAATGCAGATGGACTCTCCAGATATTTCCACTTAGACAATGAAGACTCATCTGGGCAATGTTAGCCATATTAGCCCTCGTTTGGGGGCAGGGGTGTGTGTAGGAAAGTACCCTCTTCTTGACATGTTACTCCCAATGTCTGCCTGATGTCAGTGTGTTTTACTGTTTCACTGAAATCCTGCTAACCAGGACCCTAGTGCTTATGCTTTCTCTCCTCAAATTTGTCATTACATACTGGTAGCCTAGTATTTCATCCCTGTAGGAGGCTGGCCTGGCTTGCAGTGGGGACCTTGGGTAGCTGTAGCAGAGCAGCTTAGGCTGAACTAGGAGACATGCAAAGCTCCTGCAATACCACTATAATTACACAAGCGGTCATTCCTACCTTGGCGGGCGGCGGTCGCCGCCCGTCTGGCGGGAACCGCCAGAAGACCGTACCGCGGTCAAAAGACCGTGGCGGTCATTCTGACTTTCCCGCTGGGCTGGCGGGAAAGCACCAGCAACGAGGAAGCCGGCTCCGAATGGAGCCGGCGGAGTTGCTGGTGTGCGACGGGTGCAGTTGCACCCGTCACGATTTTCAGTGTCTGCCAAGCAGACACTGAAAATCAATGTGGGGCCCTGTTAGGGGGCCCCTGCAGTGCCCATGCCAGTGGCATGGGCACTGCAGGGGCCCCCAGGGGCCCCACAACACCCATTCCCGCCAGCCAGGTTCTGGCGGTGAAAACCGCCAGAACCAGGCTGGCGGGAAGGGGGTCGGAATCCCCATGGCGGCGCTGCTTGCATCGCCGCCGTGGAGGATTCACAGGGGCAGCGGGAAGCCGGCGGGAAACCGCCGGCTTCCCTTTTCCCCAGAAGCACCGCCAGCCTGTTGGCGGTGCTCCCTCCGTCCCCTACCCTGGCGGTCTCGGACCGCCAGGGTAGGAATGACCCCCACAGTGTTATCCACAATGAAAGACAATACTCAGTGTTACCAAAAATAAAGGTACTTTATTTTAGTGACACAAGGCCAAAAATATCATAGAGACAATACTCCTTTTGGAGGTAAGTATTATACACAATATATACACTAGACACCAAATTAGAAATGTAGTCATAGGATAGTGCAAACAATAGAAAATACCATAGAATGCAATAGGAAGAAATAGGCCTAGGGGCAACACAAACCATATACTAAGAAAGTGGAATGCGAATCACGAATTCCCCCTTAGGCAAGTGTAGTGTGTAGAGGGTCACTGGGAGTGTAAGAAAACCACAAAGGTGAGTAAAATACCCCACCCCAGAGCCCAGGAAACTAGGAGTAAAGTACTGCAAGTTTCCTCAGGACACACTACAAGTCGTGATTAGAGTTATTGCAAGAACCAAACAAGACTGCAAACAACAAATGGTGGATTCTTGGACCTGAAGACCTGCCAAGAGAGGAGACCAAGTCCAGAAGTCACAGAAGATTCCAGGAAGGACAGGAGCCCCTGCCAACCTAGAAGAAGGTGCAAAAGAGGAGTCTCCGGTTGGAAGAAGACTGCAGAAATGCACCAAGGGAAGGTGGCTGCGGGTTCCTGCGTGATGCAATGGATGTCCCAGGTGGAGATGTTGGATGCAGGTGAGTTTCGGCACTGGATTCGTCCAACAAGCCTTGGTTCAAGCAATGTCGAGGATTGCATCAAATGGCGCTGCCTGGACCCAGAAGGCACCTGGGGGCCTCAACTCGGACTGAGGAGGCAGAGCGGGCTCCCAACACTAGAGGGAACCCACAGATGACCAGGCAGCACCCACTGAGGCTCCAGGACATGGGGACAAAGAAGGTACAAATTGCGGTTGTTGCAGCACTACAAAAGAAGGTCCCACGCTGCCGGAGAACAACTCAGCGAGTTGAACGTCACAGGATAGAGTGCTGGGGACCTCTGCCAGGCTGTGTACAAAGTGTCTTTGGAAATAGTGCACAGAGGCCTAAGGAGGTGAGGATGACGCGGTGCACAGGGGTACTGTCGCAGACAGGGAAGGCAAGCTCTTACTTCCTCCAAATTCAGACAGCAGGATCTTAGGACAGTCTGTGTCGAAAGGGTCCACCACCTGTTTTTCCAAGGAGCATGCTTGTCACCAGGAGATGAGTCCAAGAGAACCGGTCTTCGACTTAGAAGGTGCCTGCAAGTGCAGGCAAGTGACTCTGTCACTCCACTGGAGATTTCTTCGGTCCTTCTGGTGCAGGGTGAAGACAGGGAGTCCCCAGAGCATGCACACCATGAAAACTGTTGCAGTTGCAGGCTGAAGTTGAAGTTGCAGAGTCGCAGTAGCCTTTCTTGATACTTTCTTGCTGTTAAAGCGGTTCCCAGGAGCAGTCTGCGGTTGATCCAAGGTCAGAGGATGAAACAAGAGTTACAGAGGATTCCTGGTGGAAAGTTGTAAGACAAAATCTGAAGGGAACCCACAGGAGAGACCATAAATAGCCCCGAGAGGGGGGTTGGCTACCTACCCAGGTATGTACCTATCAGGAGGGGAGTCTGACGTCACCTGCTGGCACTGGCCACTCAGATTCCTCCAGAGTGTCCCCACAACTTGGAAAACAAGACGGCTAACGCCAGGGACACACTGGAGGAGATCTGGGCACCACCCCTGTGGTGGTGATGGACAGGGGAGTGGTCACTCCCCTTTCCTTTGTCCAGTTTCGCGCCAGAGAAGAGACTGTGGGTCCCTGAACCTGTGTAGACTGGCTTATGCAAGGAGGGCACCATCTGTGCTCTTCAGAGCATTTCCAGAGGCTGGGGGAGGCTACCCCTCCCCAGCCTGTAACACCTATTTCCAAAGGGAGTGGGTGTAACACCCTCCTCCCAAAGGAAATGCTTTGTTCTGCCTTCCTGGGAGTGAGCTGCTCAGACCCCAGGAGGGCAGAACCCTGTCTGTGAGGTGGCAGCAGCTGTAGCTGCAGTGCAAGCCTCAGAGAGCTGGTTTGGCAGTACTGGTGGTCCATGGTGGAGCCCCCAGGATGCATGGGTTTGGCCTCCCAACACCATATCTGGAATGGGGGACACTTCCATTGTGAAGTTACATGTAGGTATTGACCTATATGTAGTGCACATGTGTAATGGTGTCTCAGCACTAAAGAAGTCTGAGGAACTGGCCCTGGACAGCGTGGGGGCACCTTGGCTAGTGCAAGGGTACCCTCACACTTAGAAACTTTGCACCTAACCTTCAGTAAATGAAGTTCTGATGGATACAACTACCTGTGGATTCCTCACCTAAAGAATTTTCCCCACGCGCCAGCTCTCAACTGAAATTTTCTTCGAGCTCTACAATACGAGCGGTGGACTGAAGTGGTCCGGACGTCCAGCTGTCCAACTTTGGTGGAGGTCAGAGCTTGCCTCCCCACGCAAGACAGTACCCCCACCACCACGTGTTTGGCAGTTGCCAAGGCTTTTTGGCATCCTTCCATGAAGTTCTTCGTGCACCGTGCAGCTCCGCCCCCCAGCACCCCGTCCTGCGATCCACAGCCTCCTGCGTGGTTCTCCGGCAGCGTGGGATCCCTTTGTGCAGGGCTGCGTGGTCCTCCTTTTGCACCTTCTTTGTCCCCATGCTGCGTGTACTCTGCCTGGTCTTCTGAGGGCTCTGTGAGTTACTGAGAGCCCCCTCTGTCTCCCTCTCCTGTGTAGAGGCCACCAGGTCCCTCCTGGTCCTGGGCAACACTATTTTCCGCTAACTGCGAGCTTTGCTTGTACCAAGGCTTGTTGGCGGAGTCCAGCGAAGCAAACCAGACTGCAATCATCCATCCGGCATCAGATATCACCTGCCCCACCCAGAATCCGCATCCGTTTTCTTGGTTGCAGTACTGTAGAAAGTTGGCTCTGTATGTACTATTTCAAAGTCAGAAATAGCATGCACAGAGTCCAAGGGTTCCCCTTAGAGGTAAGATAGTGGCAAAAAGAGATAATTCTAATACTCTATTTTGTGGTAGTGTGGTCGAGCAGTAGGCTTATCAGAGGGTAGTGTTAAGCATTTGTTGTACACACACAGGCAATAAATGAGGAACACACACTCAAAGACAATTCCAGGCCAATAGGTTTTTATATAGAAAAATATATTTTCTTAGTTTATTTTAAGAACCACAGGTTCAAGATTTACCAACAATACTTTAAATGAAAGGTATTTCACTCAGGTATCTTAGGAACTTTCAATCAACACAATAGCATGTACAGTTTTGGCAAAAATGGCAATAAGCTATTTTAAAATTGGACACAGTGCAAGATTCAACAGTTCCTGGGGGAGGTAAGTATTTGTTAGTTTTGCAGGTAAGTAAAACACTTACAGGGTTCAAAGTTAGGTCCACGGTAGCCCACCGTTGGGGGTTCAGGGTAACCCCAAAGTTACCACACCAGCAGCTCAGGGACGGTCAGGTGCAGAGGTCAAAGTGGTGCCCAAAACGCATAGGTTTCAATTGAGTTAGGGGTGTCCCGGTTCCAGTCTGCCAGCAGGTAAGTATCTGCGACTTCGGAGGGCAGACCAGGGGGGTTTTGTAGGGCACCTTGGGGGGGCAGGGCAGGGCAAAAGGCAGCACAAAAAGTACACCCTCAGCGGCACAGGGGAGGCCGGGTGCAGAGTGCAAACAGGCGTTGGGTTTGCAATAGGTTTCAACGGGGGACCCAGGGGTCTCTTCAGCGATGCAGGCAGGCAAGGGGGGTGCTCCTCAGGGTAGCCACCATCTGGGCTAGAGAGAGGGCCACCTGGGGGTCGCTCCTACACTGGAGGTCGGATCATTCAGGTCCTGGGAGCTGCGGGTGCAGTGTGTTTACCAGGCGTTGGGTTCTTTGAAGCAGGCAGTTGTGGTCAGGGGGAGCCTCTGGATTCCCTCTACAGGCGTCGCTGTGGGGGCTCAGGGGGGTCAACTCTGGCTACTCACGGGCTCGCAGTCGCTGGGGAGTCCTCCCTGTAGAGTTAGTTTTCCGCAGGTCGAGCCGGGGGCGTCGGGTGCAGAGTGGAAAGTCTCACGCTTCCGGCGGGAAACGTGTGGTCTTTAAAAGTTGCTTCTTTGTTGCAAAGTTGCAGTTTCTTTGGAACATGGCAGCTGTCCTCGGGAGTTCTTGGTCCTTTTAGATGCAGAGCTCGCTGGACCCTGGGGGACGCGTTGCTGTTGTAGTTGTTCTTGAAGTGGGGAGACAGGCCGGTAGGGCTGGGGCCAAAGCAGTTGATGTCTCCGTCTTTTCTGCAGGGCTTCAGGTCAGCAGTCCTTCTTCGTCTTCAGGTTGCAGGAATCTGATTTCCTAGGTTCTGGGGTGCCCCTAAATACTGAATTATGGGGTGTGTTTAGGTTTGGGAGGGCAGTAGCCAATGGCTACTGTCCTTGAGGGTGGCTACACCCTCTTTTTGCCTCCTTCCTGTGGGGAGGGGGACACATCCCTAATCCTATTGGGGGAATCCTCCAAAACCAAGATAAAGGATTTCTAAAGGCAGGGGTCACCTCAGCTCAGGGCACCTTAGGGGCTGTCCTGACTGGTGGGTGACTCCTCATTGTTTTTCTCATTATCTCCATTGGACTTGCCGCCAAAAGTGGGGACAGGCATCTCCACTAGCTGGAGTGCCCTGGGGCATTGTAACACAAAGCCTGAGCCTTTGAGGCTCACTGCTAGATGTTACAGTTCCTGCAGGGGGGAGGTGTGAAGCACCTCCACCCAGATCAGGCTTTTGTTTCTGTCCTCAGAGGGCACAAAGGCCCTCACCACATGGGGTCAGAAACTCGTCTCTCAGCAGCAGGCTGGCACAGACCAGTCAGTCCTGCACTGAACAGTTGGGTAAAATACAGGGGGATTCTCTAAGATGCCCTCTGTGTGCATTTTTTTATAAATCCAACACTGGCATCAGTGTGGGTTTATTATTCTGAGAAGTTTGTTACCAAACTTCCCAGTATTCAGTGTAGCCATTATGGAGCTGTGGAGTTCGTTTTTGACAAACTCCCAGACCATATACTTAATATGGCCACAACTGTACTTACAATGTCTAAGAATAGACTTAGACACTGTGGGGGCATATTGCTCATGCAGCTATGCCCTCACCTGTGGTATAGGGCACCCTGCCTTAGGGCTGTAAGGCCTGCTAGGGGGGTGACTTACCTATGCCACAGGCAGTATTTTGTGTGCATGGCATCCTGAGGGGGATGCATGTCGACTTTTCCTTTTTCTCCCCACCAACACACACAGGCGGTCATTCTGACCCTGGCGGTCAAAGACCGCCAGGGCGGAGGACCGCGGGAGCACCGCCGACAGGCCGGCGGTGCTCCAATGGGGATTCCGACCGCGGCGGTAAAGCCGCGGTCGGACCGGCAACACTGGCGGGCTCCCGCCAGTGTACCGCCGCCCCATTGAATCCTCCAAGGCGGCGCAGCTTGTTGCGCCGCCGAGGGGATTCCGACCCCCCCTACCGCCATCCAGATCCCGGCGGTCCGACCGCCGGGATCCGGATGGCGGTAGGGGGGGTCGCGGGGCCCCTGGGGGCCCCTGCAGTGCCCATGCCACTGGCATGGGCATTGCAGGGGCCCCCGTAAGAGGGCCCCTAAATGTATTTCACTGTCTGCTGCGCAGACAGTGAAATACGCGACGGGTGCAACTGCACCCGTCGCACAGCTTCCACTCCGCCGGCTCGATTCCGAGCCGGCTTCATCGTGGAAGCCTCTTTCCCGCTGGGCTGGCGGGCGGCCTGAAGGCGACCGCCCGCCAGCCCAGCGGGAAAGTCAGAATTACCGCCGCGGTCTTTCGACCGCGGAACGGTAACCTGACGGCGGGACTTTGGCGGGCGGCCTCCGCCGCCCGCCAAGGTCAGAATGAGGGCCACAATCTGGAATGGCAGTGCGCATGTGTTAGGTGAGGGGTCCCTTAGGGTGGCACAACATATGCTGCAGCCCTTAGAGACCTTCCCTGGTCACAGGGCCCTTGGTACCACTGGTACCTTTTACGAGGGAATTATCTGTGTGCCAGGGTTGTGCCAATTGTGGAAACAATGGTACATTTTAGGTGAAAGAACACTGGTGCTGGGGCCTGGTTAGCAGGGTCCCAGCACACTTCTCAGTCAAGTCAGCATCAGTATCAGGCAAAAAGTGGGGGGTAACTGCAACAGGGATCCATTTCCTTTCAAGTAGTGACCTTCTTCACCAGTGGTTCTTCTTTTGCACCTTCACCCGGTTAGCAGGGGCTACTGTTCTCTCTGGACTCTTCAGTGCTTCTTGGACTTGGTCCCCTTCTTCCAAAGGTCTTCGGGTCCACAAATCCATCATTGGTGTCTTGCAGTCTCTTCTGGTTGTTGCATTATCTTCTTTTTCGTATTCTTGTGTGTTCTCGGAAAGTTACTGTGATTTACTCCTGCTTTCCTGGGCTCTGGTATGGGTTCTAGTACTTACCTTTGTTGTTTTTTAACACTCCCAGCTCCCCTCTACACACTACACTTGCCTAGGTTTGAAACCTACTTTCGCATTCCACTATTTTAGTATAGTGTTTGTGTTCCCCCAGGCCCATTTCTAACTGTTGTAGTTTTCACTATTTGCTCTGTTTTCTGTTTTTACAACTGTTACTGCATTCTACTGTATATGCTGTGTATATTACTTACGTTCTAAGGAAGTATAGTCTCTAAGGTATTTTTGGCATTTGTGTCACCAAAATAAAGTACCTTTATTTTTGTAACACTGAGTATTTTCTTTCATGTGTTTGAGTACTGTGTGGCTTCAGTGGTATTGCATGAGCTTTGCATGTCTCCTAGTTAGGCCCTGGCTGCTCATCCACACTACCCCTAGAGAGCCTGGCTTCTAGACACTGAGTACATTTCACTAATAAGGGGTAACTGGACCGGACATTAGGTGTAAGTACCTTAGGTACCCACTACAAACCAGGCCAGCCTCCTACAGCTCTAGCGTAAAAACGTTTGTAATTAGTCCCGAGAAGCGCGGGGAGGCACATAGAACAAAGCACATTGTCACTGACACTAGAATGACAGTGAAATCTTGTAGATTTCTCTGGGCCATTCCTAAGGGCCTCTTTGCGGGTGAACACTACCCGTGCATACATTATACATGGCGTAGGTATAATGTGGCGCAAGGGTTTACAAACCGGCACAAAATTCTGAATTAGAAAAAGTCAAGTCCACAGCCATTAAAACCATAACCCTTTTGGGAGTAATGCTAGGTTCTATAAACAACAAGGCCTGCCCCACATCAGAGAGACAAATAAAGCTAATATCATTGGCAAAGTCTATTAGGAGAAAAGAGTCTCTTTCAGTACGCCTCTACATGCCGTTTTTGGGAATAATGCCATCATGTATTCTTCTAGTTCCGTTCTGCTTTCTAAGGATGCAACCCCTCCTGGAAGAACTAGACCTACAAGGGGTACAAGCGAGAGGTTTGTTTGACGACATCAACAAAGTCTCTCCAGCCATGATCGAAGATGTATGTTGGTGGACCCTGCAGACATACCTCTCAGTCGGCCTTTCGTTCTTCGCTCAACCCTCTCTGTTGGTCATGCTTTCCTGGAGGGATGGGGAACATACCTTCAAGATTACAGGTCAGCGGCAGATGGCAGAAGCCTTGCCAGTGTTTCCCCCTCAATCTGCTCAAGCTCAAGGCAGTACGTCTGGCTTTGCAGGCCTTCCTTCCCAAGATAAAGAACTCTGTGGCTCTCATACAAACTAACAATACAACAAAAATGCACTGCTTGAACAAATAAGAGGGTACAAGATCACTTCTCTCTCAAGAGTCACACTATATCTGGAATTGGGACATCCAAAATGGAGTGCCTCTGCGAGCAGAGCATGTATCAGGGAAGCAAAACAAGAAAGCAGACACTCTAAGCAGACTAAGGTCATCTTGCCATAAGTGGGAACTAGATCAGGAGACAATCAACTAAATATTCTCACAGTGGGACAAACCCAATGTTGAATTCTTTGCAAACCCCCAGAACACCAAATGCCAATTCTTTGCAAGCCGGCATTACTTTACAGGATCATGGGGAATGCATTTTTGTTGGCATGGTCTGAAATCTTTGCTTACGTCTTTCCTCCCATTCCCCTCATTCCAAAGGTTCTCACAAAGATGAAGATCATACCTTGCATAATAATTCTAATAGTCTCAATGTGGCCTTGCCAACACTGGCTCACAGAGCTTCATCTACTGTCAGAGAACCTCAAGTGCGATTGAAAGTCTCACCTTGTCTGTGGACAGTGAGCGAGGACCAAGTCCTGCACCCAAATCCAGAGTCTCTTCACTTATCGGCCTGGCACCTGAGCACAATGAATTTGCCCATCCATACATCTCTCCCGAATGTAGAGAGATACTTTCTAGGATATAGTGGACAGTATGAATAATACGTATTCTCACAAGTGGAAGGAATTTTGTTTATGATGTCAACAGGAGCGGATACATCCCCTGTCCTCACTTGAACAGATATTACTATACCTATTACAATTGGCATGCTCAGGTTAAGCTCATGAACCTATCAGGGTTCATGTGGTGAACCTATCTCGATTCAAATAATCACCCAGGTCACTCTCTTTATATTCCTCCAGAATGACAAAACAGTTTCTCAGAGGCTTATTTAGGGTTTTTCCTTCAGTCAGACCTCCTCCTACATCTTGGCATCTGAACACAGTGCTATCACTGCTCATGAAGCACCCATTTGAGCACATTCACAGAGCAAATTTAAAGTACCTCTCCTGGAAAGTTTCTCTCCTTGTGGCCCTGAATTCTGCCAGATGGGTCAGTGAGATCCACGCCCACACTATTCAAGAATCCTCCTACTATTTAGAAGTAATAGGGTAAACACTTTGTACTTTCACCTCAGTGAGCCTCTGATCTTAGAGACCTTCTTTCCCAACCCTTCAACACTGGCCGAAAAGTCTCTTCATTCTTTGGACATAAAGCGATGCATCAAGTTCTATGTAGACAAGACCAAGAGCTTTCGTAACTCTAGCCAGTTATTTGTGGCTTACCGGCATCACGCAAAGGGCAACCTCTTTCGGAAAAGAGCATAGCTAGATTGATATCTGCTGTAGTTCACTTCTGTCATGAAGCAGCAGGAAAGACATTACAGACTTCTGTGCATGCTCACTCTACAAGAACAATATCAACCTCAGTGGCACTATTTGCTGGTGTGCCACTCAAGGACATTTGCAGAACAGCCACCTGGAAAACTAGCGATACTAGTAGTTGCACGTTCCTTCCATATGCTTCGGCGTATTAGGAAAATATCCAAATACTTAACACTCAAGGCCCTTATCCAGGTAGTGATTGATCTGGTAATCTCCAGGATAGACTACGCCAACTCTTTACAGGTTGGCATCTCTAAAGGTTCATAAAGAAACTACAGTTGATCCAGAATCAAGTGGCTTGTCTGATACATAAACTTCCGTATCAGTGCCACATCACCCCTCTAATGAAAGAAATTAATTGGCTACCAGTGGCACAAAGAGTAATTTTTAAGACGGGCTGCATCATACATACAATTCTATGAGGCAAATGTCCGGCGTTTATTTCCTCATGTATTCAGAAATATACTTCCACTTGCGCTCTGCAGTCCTCTTATGCATTGACGGTAGCCAGGTTACAAAAAGAAGATTTTCATTTGTGGCACCTAAACTATGGAATTCTTTCCCTCCAGCAATAAGATCTGCCGCCTCTTACCATACATTTAAGAAACTGCTGAAAACATGGTTATACACTCAAGCATACAACTAACTGGTATCTCAGTACCTCTGTATGACTCCACCCTCCGTGCCATGAAACCGATGGTGAACGTGTGCTTAATAAATTAACATACCATAACATACCTTTACACAACATTCCTGTCTGGACTCAACTCCTCAAGGAGATGTAGCAATAGGCCAAGTGGTTCTAACACATCTTTTCCAATAAAGGTGAGCTACCTCTTTCTTCCCACCATCCTCTTACTAGTTCTGCACATTGCCTAAAATATAATGGGTTTTCTTTCTTAACATCAAACTGAAATATTTTCTTATGTTTAACCACATCTTGTGAGATATGTACAAAGTTATGTCTTTGTTTATACTATGTCTGGGTATATTTTCTAAATGTGATATATCTATAGAATTGTATTCTTAACAATTTACAGTACCATGTGCCTAAGTACTGCTTTATGCTCTGATTCGGCATGTGAATATGAAAGTTCCAATACTGGAGTAAGAAACTTAGGCCCTCATTCCAACCTCGGCGGTCTTTTCCAGAGACCGCCGAGGTTCCGCCGGGCCGAAGACCGCAAGTGTTGGCCTTCTTCCGCCAACCATATTATGACGGCTGGTGACCCTCCACCCTTTTTTGGACGGACAGCCACCAGCAGCCATACTGAGAGTCGGCGGTGTAGTGGAGGCTGCTCCTCCATCACCGCCAAGTCATCAGAACACCACCCACCGAAATACGACTCAGTATTCGGCGTGGCGGTGTTCTGGTGACGGGGTGCTGGCGGCCGAGCAGCCCCCATGGATCCCGTTCCCTCCCGGAGGATCACCGAAACAGGTAAGGTGATCGTCTGTTAGAGGAGGGGGGTGGGGGGATGTTGTGTGGTGTGTGGGTGCATGGGGGTGTGCGTGTGTAGAGGGGTTGTGTGAGTGCGTGTATGTATGCGGGGTGTAATGTGCGTAGGGGAAATGTAACGTGTATGTATGTGTGCATGTATATGCACGTGTATGTGTGTGAATGGTGTGAGCGTGCGTGAAGGGGGTGTGGGGGCTATGTTTGGGGGGTCTATGGGTAGGCGGGCGTGGGTGGGGAGGGGGTCCTACTACCCTGGGGAGGTGGTAGGGAGGTCGTGGGGGAGGGGGAGTCCCCAATCAGTGCCAAGTAGCAAATTCCCTGGCACTGATAGTGCATACCGCCATGGATTTCGTGGTGGTTGAAAACCCCACGAAATCCATGGCGCTGTGCGGGGTCCTGATACAGCCGGCGGACTAGTGATGGCCTCCGGGCTGCAGACCATTGTCTCCAGCCTGGCAGTCGTTACCGCCGTGCCAGACGATGCGGGACATTGGTGGTTTGGCATATGCCAAACTGCCAATGTCATAATAGAGCGGTAATGACCACCGGCCTGTTTGCGGTCTTACCGCCCTTTTTGCACTGTCCGCCAGGCTTGTAATGAGGGCCTAAGTTACTTATCTGTAACTGTAGCTCTCCAGTATTGGCATCTCTCATTGATTGACATGTGACCCACCCTCCTCCCCTGAGAGCCTCACCTTTCACTTTTTTAAGTGACTCTCCGCACTTGTGCTGTGGAAAATCTGAGGGACTGGAGCTTCTCCCAGGAGTGTTCTAGAGGGCAAAGCAGCTTGATTGACTGAAATCTAAGTGTGGCCTCTTTTTATCAATAGAATATGATAGGTTGCAAAATTGAACGGCCTAAGGCTTTCATGCGCTATTTTTAACATTACATTGCTATTGTTTGGTACCGGAGACTCCCATCTCGACGATGGGGAATGATTGAAGCATGTGACTCTATGAAAGATTCCAGTACTGGAAAACTACAGTTACAGGTAAGTATCTTATTTTCTTCCCCCTTCGCCCTTTACCATGCCTCAGTGGGATCTTAATTTAGTTCTCATTTACTTCATGTGTGCTCCCTTCGAGCCGCTGCACAATTGTCCCCTCCAGCTGCTCGCCATCAAGACAGTTTTTCTTGTAGCAGTAACATCTGCCAGTAGGGTGAGCGAACTGTAGCCTTTGTCATCCAACCCTCCCTATCTGAATGTGTTTCCAGACAGTGTGGCCCCAGAACCTCTTTCCTGCCGAAGGTGGTGACCCCATTTCATTTGGGACAGTCTGTCAACCTGTCCATATTCTAAACTCCTTTTCATCCCTCTTAAGAAGAGGAGCGACTCCACCATCTGGACCCAATAAGAACGTTGTTCTTCCTTGACTGCACAGAAGAGTTCTGGGTGGACGATCAACTCTTTGTGGGGTATGTTGGAGCAAAGACAGATCAGGCAGTGCAGAAGTAAACCATTTCATGCTGGGTTGTTCTCTGTATTGAGATCTGCTACGCCTTGGCTAAAAAACAGCCTTCTGAGGGCTTATGGGCCCATTCCACCAGAGGAAATGCTGCAATCACGGAGTTCGCTTGTGGAGTTATAGTCCTGGACATCTTCCAGACAGCAACATGGTCATCCCTGCACACGTTTGCCGAACACTACTGCCTGGACAGCCAGGCCCATAAGGACTGGCATGTTGCCTGTTCGGTCCTGCAGGTATTGTTTGGGTATTCATTAAAATCTAAGGAATCTGCAGGTAGAAGCCTCTATCTGATGAACAAGTTACTTACCTTCACAACACATCTGGTAGAGGCTATATCTAGCTGCAGATTCCTTACACCCACCCATACTTCCCCACTCTGCTGACCGATTTTCTAGGGTTAGGGTTGATTCCTTTCAGGACACTAGTTTGGACACACTGTCAGTTCACTTTATGGCTCTGCGCACCTGGTTTGGGGGGTCGTGAAAAGTAATTGACTTCTGCGCTCCTGGGTGGCGCATATAGGTGAGTGTGATGTCACTTCTGACGCCAATGATGCCGCCACACCGAAGCAAATGATGCCACTGATGGCGGGCAGAGGTACTGCTCATAAAAATCTTCCAGATCCACCTAGAAAATTCAAAGGTGAAGAACCTGCAACTAGATATAAACTCTACCAGTGTGTTACTGAAGGTATGTAACTTGTTCTTCTCAGCTGTTGTTGAGTTCCTTCCGACACAACCTACTCAATTAGAAGTGAGCTTCGTCCCTCCCCCACCCTGTTTTGAGACTGAAATCAGTTTTGATTGAATTAAGTTTAGGATAAATGCCAGACAGCTGTGATTAGATGTGATCTATGGTTTCTTAGGTGTATTGTGTCAAATGATTTGTGCCAGCAACATATTGATAAATGGTGGCATTTCTCTTGTGTGCAAGAGGGATCAGGGTGTGGGGATATTTGTGAAAAACGTGGAATGGAGAAAGCTTGTCGCACAATCATGTTTTTTTCAAATTTATGCATAGGTGTATGTATGGAATACACATGGGAAAAAAACGGGAGTGGTCATTTTGTATTGAATAGGTGTGAACGGGTACACATGTGAAGAGTGCCTGGTTTGTGGAGAGTGCATATTGTTAGGGGCTGCTGGTTAACAGAGGATCCATTTTTCAGGTCTATTGGTTTGAGCAGCAGACCCTCAAAAGAAGGCGCAGACGACACCCCAGCCTGATTCCAACAGACCCCTTGTTTCACAAGCAATGGTATATGGTAAGAATTATGCACTGCAGCATCTCCATGCACCATCAAATGCCTGATAGAAGGCCTAAGACCTGGATAGAGAATACAACAGTGCTAATGAGTATAATGTTATGTAGTGATGAATGCCCATAATATAATGGTAATGGAGACAGACAGCAGTCCTGTCCTCAAATCTGCAAGAGAATGGCAACCCGGATAGACACAGAGAAGGAATTGTGACAGCCAGGATGAAGACCTGTGACATCTGTTAAAGAGAGGATGGGAGATGAGGGTGGAGATAAGGAAAGAAAGGTATTGTGCCTTCAGGAGAGACCAGAACTTTGAATCATTCCTTTGGAGGGAATATGATCACAAGGAGATGGTCTGTGCCTTAAAAGGGAAAACCAGTAAGGGCCATGAGTTGTGCCTTGTAAGGGAAGACCTGCAAAGAACTGTATTGTGCTTTCTTTGTAAGGGAGTTATGCGTTGTAAGGGGGTCTGCAGTTGGAAGGAGCTCTGCCTTGGGTGAGGGGCCTCCATAGTGAAGAAGTTGTGCCTTGTGAGGGGGAACTATTTGGGGAGGGAGTTGTGTATTTTTAGGGTGGTGTGCATGGAGAAGTAGTGACTTCTACAGGGGGACAACTGTGGGAATAAACTGCACCTTGCAGAAACGGCCTGCATGGGGAAAAATGTGCCTTGTAAGGGGGAACTGTATGGGAAAGGGGTTGTGAAGTTTAAGGGTTGAGAATGCTTGGAGAAGGAGTTGTGTCTTGTAAGGGGCTGCATGGGGAATGAGCTCTGCCTTGTAAAATGGGCCTACATGGGGAAGATGTGAAGCCTTGAAAGGGGACAGCATGGGGAAGAAACTGTGCCTTCCAAAGGGGTACTACATGGGGAAGGAGGTGTGCTTTCACTTACAGCAGGGGGCATGAATGTGGTAAAAGTTATGCCTTAAAAGGGGGAACTCCAGGGAAAGAACTGTATGAAGAAGTTGTTCCTTCTGATGGAGGTCTGCATGGGGAAGGAATTGTGCTTTGTAGTTGAAGATCTGCATGGGGAAGGCATTGTTCATTGTAAGAAGAGGTCTAAATGAAGCAGAAGTTATTCCATCTACTGGAGACCTGCAGAGGGAAATGAGATGTGCTTTGTAAGGGAAGACCTGCATTGAGACAGAGTTGATCCTTTTGTTGAAGTGCTGGATGCTAGAAGTTGTGCTTTGTAGATGAGGTTGTGCACATAGAAGGTGCTGTGCCTTGTAAGGGGAGGTATATATTTGGACGTAGATAGACTTTATACAGGAAAATCTGTATGAGGAAGGGGTTACACTCTGTTAATGAAGATCTGCATCGGAAAGGAGTTGTGCCATCTGTGGGGCACAGAGAAAGATGTCATGTGTGTCTTCAAAGAGAAGACGTGGAACATGAATTGTGATTTCTGAGAAGGTCACTTGAAGTGTTTATCAAGGGAACTGTAGTTAATAGGTTGATGTTGGTGTGGTTGAGAGCGGTATGTTTGATGGGTGAGAAGAATTACTGCACACAGGATGCTTAAAAATTGTCAGTGGACTAAAACCAGATGTCAGAGCGATTCAGAACCTCTCTGAGTTTGAAATGGAATGATATGGGTCTGTTCCAGAGACAGAACTGACAAAATTAAATTCCATTGAGTGAAACATGACTCCTATAGCTCTCTGCTTAACTTTCATGCTGTGTATTTAGCGCAAATAGGCTGCAACATGGAGGTGTGAAATTAATGAGAGAGGCGCCCAAGTTTCCATGCATGGTGCCACCTGTACAGGTGATAGTGATGCAGTGAAGTGGAATAATCTTTTTAATGTATAGTAAGGTACACAATAGCTCTCCCTCACTGTGCAGTGGATTGCCTTACAGAAGAGGGGTGTGTAGCTTGTTACGGTGTCCTAAGACATTAGTCCAGTGTACACTTACTCAGACTCAAGCAGTAGATTTGCTGTTTTTTTAAAACACATGTTAGATGGCATGCATGGCTGTAGATACACATGCTCTGCATACTCCTGCCATCTAGTGGTGGGTTCAGAGTGCTGCAAGTTGATTTTCTTTGTAGAGGCACTTTGAAGTCATGAGATTGAGTGACTCCTCCATCTTGGTGATACTGCGCATGGGCATCAACTGTTAGATTGTTTTCTCTCAGCCATTGGGTTTGGATGTGTGTCTCTTCCCTCCATCTTCACCTCGCTCCAGTTTCTAAACGTTACTTTCTGATGGATACAACTATCTGTGGATTCATCACCTTATGAATTCTCCCAATGGGCCAGCACTCGATGGAAAATCTTTTTCCCAGCTCTCCACGCCGTCGAGGACGTCACAATTGCACGGCTCCCCGCGACTCGGTCTGATGTCACCGTGACAATAAGAGGTCCTCGCAGGCGTGCTGACGTCAGTTCCCTTTTTTCCGTGCCTTCGATGCTAACGGTTTTCTCCTAGTTCTTGCTACTGTTGAAGGTGTTCCAATGTTTCTGGTTACAATGTCTCCTCCTAGGAAGTCGGGGTTTAAGCCTTGTCAGGAGTGTGTGTGTCGCATGTCGGTTACTGACCCTCATGATGATTGCCTTTGGTGTTTAAGTTCTGAGCATGACGTTGAGGAGTGTGTATACTGCCAGAGCATGAATCCGAAGGCGCTGAAGGAGAGAGAAGCCAAACTCTTTTTGGCTAAGGCGAAGAAAGGACATAGAAGCCATCGTAGTTCGTCTTCTCACACTTTATCGAAAAAACATAAGAATCAGTGTCGACACGACTCTCGGCGTTGTTCGGCTTGAAGCCTTTCAAGGTCTTGGTCTCCATCTAGATGGCACTGTGCAACGTGGGAGGTTAGTCCTACGGTGACTCCACAGCCTCAAAGCCCTCAGGCTTCTCCGGCACCGTCGGTCTTCGAGATGGTCGCACCTCAAGAGAGTCCTCCCCTTTTCACCTGCGGCACAGGATTCAGATGCTCAGCCGGCGCGAGTGCCACATGCCAGCGGTATCCTGCCTTCCGGGCTCCGGGAGCGGATCCGGCGGCATTTTAAATGCCATGTTTAGTATGTTTAATGCTATGGCCCCTGTTGGTGCACCGGCTTGTTCCACGGGTCCTTTGGCATTTACATGGGGCTCCCTGGATCCTTACAAGGCGGCACTGTTTATGCCCTTTTATCCGGCTGAGGGTGCCGGTACGGCGCCGATGACAACGCCTTATAGACCTGCGGCGCTGATGACATAACCTTATCAGTTGATGCGGATGAAAGAGCCTCAGGTGTCAACGACACCAATAGGATCCACTCCGGTGCTGGATGGCTCTGGATTGGACCATAGTGAGCCTTCTCCTGGTCTGTGTCTTTCAGTTCTGAAGCTGGTGTCATCGACGTCGGCTAATTCTATGTCAACGCCAAGGTTAGAGGTCACACAGAAAAGCTTTAAGGCTTTTGGAGGAGCAGGAGTACCAAAGACAGCTGCTGGAAGAAGGTGAGATTGTGGAGCCCTTGGGGGAATATCAAGGACTTGACTCAACCAGTGGGCTAGACACTTCCCCGGAGTGGGACCTTTCTTTTCCAGGGGAGTTTACAGAGGAAGCGGCCTCTTTCCATGATGTGGTCAGGAAGGCGGCAAATTTCTTAGATCTTCCGTTGCCTGCTGCGGAGGTGAAAAACAATATTCTAACCGAGGTCCTGCATACTTCTTCGGGTTCAGCAAAACCATTGCTCCCATTTAATGATTCTCTTATGGAGCCTATTTTAGAGGTATGGAGGAAGCCTGTGTCGTCCCCAGCTGTCAACAGATCTGCGGCAAGGAGGATGGCTCCAGGAAATCCAGGATTTTGATCGAAACATACCACACCAGAGAGTCTAGTAGTTCAGGCCTCATGTTCCACATGTTCTGCACTAGGCTCCTTCCCTGTGATTCCTTCAGATAGGGAGTCCAAAAGAATGGAGCAGTCGGCGAAGAAGAATTTTTCTTCCTGTAGTATGGCCCTCAAAGCAGCAAACGCTACCTGTGTATTAGGTAGATATGTCCACGCCCTGATGGATGCAGCTAAAGCTATGGTTCCAGACTTGTTGCAGGAGATGCAAGGACAATTTGATGAACTCCTGTCAGATGCTCAGGCAGTGGCTAAACAAACAGATTATACAGTCTGGTCTGGATTCTACAGATTTGCTGGCCAGGGCGATGGGTACCTCTGGCTTTTCTACGGATGTCCAAACTACTCTCTTGGACTTGCCTGTTGATGGGGAAAAGCTTTTTGGTGCTAAAGCTGACTCTGCCTTAGAGCGCTTTAAGGAGAGTAGGGCCACGGCAAAGTCTTTGGGTCTGCAGGCTTCCACTACTACCAGGACTTCAGGTCCTTTCGGAGGTTCAGGGGGTTTGGGCATGGAGCCGTTTACTGTGGGAGTCCCCAGTCCACAAACAGCCTACCAGCCTCCCATACAGATCCTTTAGAGGGCGGTGGAGGGTTTGGACAAGAGGGGCCACCCAGCAGCACCCTGCATCATCCTTTGCCTCTGGAGGACAACAAAAAGGGAAGCAGCCCTAGTTTTCTGCCCATTTTCAGCCATACTTCTCCTGTAGGGGGTCTTTATCTTCGCGAGTGGGAGTTAATCACATCAGACACCTGGGTTCTAAATATTGTGAGGAAAGGATATGCTCTTCCTTTTCAGGAGTTCCCCACTCCCCTCCCTCACTGTCCCTCGTTTTGTTCTGAAGACCATATCCTGTTGTTGCAGCAGGAGGTTCAAATCCTGTTATCAAAAGGTGCAGTGGAGTTGGTTCCAGAGAAGGAAAGGGGTCTGGGTTGTTATTCAAGATATTTCCTGATTTCCAAAAAGTATGGTCGATTGAGACCAATCCTGGACCTGAGGATTTTGAATTGGTTCCTCAAACAGGAGAAATTCAAGATGCTGACTCTAGTGCAGGTTCTTCTGGCGTTGAACAAAGAGGATTGGATGGTGTCTGTCGACTTGCAGGATGCTTACTTTCATATCCCTATTCTCAAGTCACACAGAAAGTATCTCTGGTTTGTGGTGGGGTCGCAGCACTACCAGTTTGCGGTCCTTCCGTTTGGTCTTACTTCAGCACCTCGAGTCTTCACGAAGGTGGTGGCGGTGGTTGCAGCAAGTCTCAGAAGGAAGGGAATATTGGTTTTCCCTTACCTGGATGATTGCTTGATCAAAGCCAAGTCTCCGGAGCATGTGCTGCATCACTTGCAAATGACAACTCAGTGGTTTTTCAGTCTAGGTTTTTCGATAAAGTGCCCAAGTCTCACCTGGAGCCCTCTCAGGGCCTCCTGTTCATACGGGCAGTACTGGATACAGCATTGAATCGGGCCTATCCTCCGCCTCCGCGGATTCAGGGCATCCAGGCATTGATTCCAATGTTTCAAAATGGAGCGGTTGTTCCAGTCCTCAAGGTCCTACGCCTGCTCTGTCTGTTCGCTTTTTGCATTCTGTTGGTCACTCATGCACGTTGGCACATGAGGGCTCTCCAATGGTGCCTCCGCAGGCAGTTGTTTCAACACAAAGGGGATCTCAAGGAGTCGATATCGATCTCCAGAGTCACTGCAGTGGATCTACGATGGTGGGGTGTGGACGGCAACCTTTCTCAAGAAAGGTTTACTGCCGCCTCCGGTGGCCACGGTCATAACGGATGCTTCCACTCTAGGGTGGGGAGCTCATCCAGGGGACCTGGAGATCAAAGGTCGTTGGTCTCCAGTGGAACAGACTTTTCATATCAATCTGTTAGAATTGCGGGCGATACGTCTGGCTCTCAAGGCCTTCCTCCCCTCCCTTTGCGGTCAGTCAGTTCAAGTCTTGATGGACAACACTACCGGGATGTGGTATATAAAAAAGCAGGGAGGAGTGGGGTCGTACCGTCTCTGCAGAGAGGCTCTGCGGCTCTGGTCCTGGGTTCAGGACCATCGGATTTGCTTGGTAGCGAAACATCTGGCCGGAGTGCTCAACGTACTTGCGGACACTCTCAGTCGACATTTCTCGTCCGATCACGAGCGGCGTCTCCATCCGGATCTGGTCCGTCACATCTTTGAGATGTGGGGTTCTCCGCTGATAGATCTGTTTGCCACTTGGGAGAACGCGCACTGCCCGCCGTTCTGCAGCCTCCAGTATCTGGTGCAAGGAGCTTTGGGGGACGCGTTTCAGATCTCTTGGTGCGACCAGTTGCTTTGCACATTTCCCCCCATACCCTTGATTCCTCTTGTTCTGAGGAAGATTGGCTGAGAAGGGTGTGGTACACGGACCTTCTCCAACTCTCACTGTGCCCTCCGCTCCGTCTCCCTCTCAGTGCAGATCTCCTCTCACAGTCGCAGGGGCATGTTCTACATCCCCACCTCCAGAGCCTGCACCTACATGCCTGGAGATTGAACGGGGCAATCTGAGTACTTTCTCTCTCCCACCAGAGGTAGTGCATGTTATTTTATCGGCCAGGTGACGCTCCATTAAGACTGTTTATGCCGGCAGGTGGGCAAAAGTTGTGGCTTGGAGTGGAGAGAAACAAATTGATCCCTTGAGGGCCCATCTGTCTGATGTTCTGTTGTTTGCATTAGCTTTAGCACAGAACGGTTGTGCAGTTGCTACTGTTAAAGGCTATTTGGTGGCACTGTCAGACTTTCTTTGCTTTCTGGATCAACCCTCCTTGGTTAAATCGACTATTGTTATTAGGTTCTTAAAAGGTTTAACAAATACATTTCCTCTCACTCCTTTTCTTATGCCTCAGTGGGATTTGAATCTGGTTATAACATTTTTAATGGGTTCACCGTTTGAACCTATGCATTCTTGTCCGTTAAGATTTTTAGTTCTTAAGACGGTTTTCCTGATAGATATTACGTCGGCTAGGCGTGTCAGTGAGATTCAGACCCTTAGTGTTAAACCTCGCGTTACTTCATTCTTTCCCGACAAAGTGGTGCTGAACACCAGGGCGGCTTTCCTACCTAAAGTTGTCATTCCTTTCCATATGGGGCAGACCATTACCCTTCCATCTTTATGCCCTCCTCCTCATCCCTAAAAGGAGGAAGAGAGACTCCATCGTTTGGACCCCAGAAAGGCTCTCAGTTTTTATATTGAGAGGACAAAGGACTTTGGTTGGAAGACCAGCCATTATTTGGATATGTAGGAAAGAGGAAGGGCAGAGCGGTCCATAAAAGAGCTATATCCAGATGGGTCATTCTTTGCATTAAGGCCTGTTACTCGTTGGCAAAGAAGGTTCCCCCTGAGGGTATTAGAGCCCATTCGACCAGGGCTAAGCCTGCCACTTCGGCCCTAGCTACAGGGGTTCCGGTGGTGGATATTTGCACGGCAGCAACTTAGGCGTCCCTCCACACCTTCATGAAGCATTATTGCTTGGACTCGGAGGTTAGGAGGGATGGCCATTTTGCACGTTCTGTATTGCAGGATTTCTTGGTTTGGCCAGTCAGGCACCCACCTCCGAGTGCGGTACTGCTTGGGGACTCTATTCATAAGGTGAGAAATCCACAGGTAGTTGTATCCATCAGAATATCAATTTACTTACCTTTAGTAACGCTTTTTCTGGTGGATACATTAGCTACCTGTGGATTGCTCACAGTCCCACCCGCCTCCCCGTTGCCTGTCTTATCATACCAAGACTTTTGTTTTACAAGTGTATATATGTTTTGGTAATTTTATTTACTCCAGTATTGGAACTTTCATAGATTCACATGCGTGAATCATTCCCCGTCGTCGAGATGGGAGTCCCGGTACAATTTTCACAAGTAATGTTAAAACATATTGAAGAGAAAAAGGCCCTAGGCCTCTTCAATTTCATAGTCTATCAGAGTCATTTTGTGAAAAGGACCAAACCTGATCCTCCACCAATCAGGCGACAGCACCCCTCAGAACCTCCTGAAAGAAGCTCTAGCACCTCAGATTTTCTACCGCACGTCGTGCTAGGGAGTCTCCTCAGAGCTCTGTCTTCACACCTTTATTCAACTATTTTTCTCTCAGAGAAACTCATTTATTTGGATTTGTCAGCTATTTTTCAACTATGTCTGACAAGGAAAAGAAGAGTCTCTTCAGAGACTGCAAGACTTGTGGGAAGAAAAGACTTCATTCTGAAGACCCTCACCAAGACTGCATTTACTGCCTGTACCAAGATCATTCAGCCAAAGACTGTAAGATTTGCCGTACTTTTTCTTCTAAGACCTTAAAAGACAGGGAAGGCAGATTATTAATATGGCTGCAGAAACTAAAACATAGGAAGGATCCAGTTTCTGATTCTGAGAGTGAGGAATCATCAACATCTAAGAGATCATCTAAAAGGGCAAGATCACGCTCTAGATCGCCCTCACAAATCTCAAGAAAAGCCCTCAAAAAGACTGCTTCAGGGTCTTATAAGGGTCGCAGCCCATCTTCTTCCCCAACTAAAGTCTCAAGTAAAGAGGGGAAAAGACATTCTTCCAGTTCTGAGAGGCACAGAAAGTCTTCATCTGTTCCACCATCTGTGCCTTTCAAAAAGCCATCCTCTGTGACTGGAAAAAAGGCTTTGTCGACGGATTCCTCGTCGACGGCACCGTTGGTGGGTGCATTGCCGACGACAACAGCTACTTCTGGATTTCCATTGTCGACGAGAACAAGTACCCCACGGTCTACACCTCGTCATCGTCGACGGCGCTGATGTCAGTGTCAGCCCTACCGCCGTCGACGACTTCGTCGACGGTAGGCTCGTCAGCGAGGCTTTCTGCTATTAAAATAACTGTGCGTCCAGCGTCAACGGCACCGTCCATGACGAAATCGATTTACACGTCGTCGACGACACCGTCGACGAGGGAAAAACATCAAAAAAGAGGAGAAAAGTTAACTCCAACCCACACATCACCTAGTAAGGTATCCTCCCTTGTGCCAGCACATCTTTTGGAGGGAGACGAAGATTCAGATGAAGACGGGCCTTTTGGAACAGCCCACAGTCCTTCTGAATTGAATGTAAAGTACCAGGAAGAGGAGGAATATGAAGAAGCTTATGATCCCCAGGTTTACTCGGAGCATCAGCAATATCAACAGGGGGCGTATATTCCTTCCTACCTGTTTACTGGCCTTAGAGCGATGTTAGTGGATTACAACAGAAGGTTTCCTCCTCAAGGAGAACAACCTCCTCCATCGCCTATTTCTGGTGTTTCTACTCCACATCAGAGACCAACGTCCTTGCCCCTCACAAATGTGGCCACTCCAGACATGACAATTCCCCAATACACCGACATCTCAGAAGGGGATCAGGAAGAAGGAGACCTCATACACACTCACTCAGAGTGGGACGAGTACATTATCCCTGCTCCTTCTTGTCCTTCTCATTCGAAGGTGGAATCCCCACCAGAAGACATTGGAGTTTTTCACAGTCTTCTAGAGAGGGCAGCCAAGCGTTTTGCCTTACGTTACCTACTAAGCAAACAGACTGTTTCCTGTATGATTTTAAAGAGCCCTTTCAGAAGTCTGTGCGCTCTATCCCGATGGTGAACTACCTGTGGGAAGAGGGCCTTAAAGTCATGAATAATCCGGCAACAGTCACGGCAGTTTTGCTACGTCTGGATAAAAAATACAAAGCTCCTGATGATGCACCAACATGTTTAACAGGACATCCTCCTCCGGATTCAGTAGTAGCTCAGGCAGCTCAAAGAAGATCGAAGAATCCTTCTGTCCCGATTTCCGCACCCCCAGACAAGAAGGGTAGGCGGCTAGACAACATAGGGAAAAGGTTTTCGTCTATGGCTAGCCTAGTAGTTAGAGCTGCCAACTCCTTGGCTATTTTGTCTAGATTCGACAGACTGCTTTGGGCGGATATTGTACCTTTTATTAACCAACTGCCAGAAGACGCGAGATCGGAGGCAAATAAAACTGTACAAGAAGGTCAACACATGTCTGCAGAGCTTATAGACTGTGCAATGGATATAGCGACCACTGCTTTTAGACAGCTTGCAGGTGCAGCTGTACTAAGAAGACAGGGCTGGCTTAAAGCCATATCGTTTCACCCAGAAGTCCAGAATAAAATCCTAGACTTACCCTTTGATGGCCAAGCGCTATTTGGAAAACATGTTGATGAAGCCCTACAATCAATCAAGACGGACACGGCAAGGTCATTAGGGATCCTGCAATATCGAAGATCGTCCTTTCGTCCTAGGGGGCGTGGCCAACCCTCATACAGAGGGGCATATCAACAACAGAGATATTCTTCCTATCCATCATCCTCACAGCAGTATCGTCCATACTACTCGCAAAGGCAGCCGACTCAACCAGCCTATAGTTCAACCAGCAGGCCGTGGACGTTCAACCCGTCCTGCCAAAGATTCAGCTCGTAGAACCTGATGTTTGAGGCGCCGGCTACGCTCAGTCCTCCTCCTGTCACCCTGGGCAGGAGGATCTCCTTATTCCTCAGTCAATGGCAAACCATTACGTCAGACAAGTGGGTCCTACAATTAGTGGAACGGGGCCATACTTTAGAATTTATCCAGATACCTCCCTCCAACCCTCCCCGCAGGACTCCTTCAAGGTATCCTCAACAACTCAAAGAAGAAGTCGACAAGCTGCTTCTCAAGGGAGCTATAGAGAAGGTGCCTCGGCCCAACGAGGAACAGGATTTTATTCCAGGTTCTTCATCATTCGGAAAAAGTGGAAGGATTGGAGGCCGATCCTCGATTTAAGGGAACTAAATGTATACCTAAAAAAGCAATCGTTCCGAATGATCAGCCTGCAAGACGTCCTTCGGCGTCTCAATCAAGGAGATTTTATGTCATCACTAGACCTCAAAGACGCATACTTCCACATACCCATCCACCCTGCCCACAGAAAATATTTGAGATTCACCGTAGCCGGGAGCCATTATCAATACCGCATCCTTCCTTTCGGACTCAAATCAGCCCCAAGAATATTTACCAAATGCCTAGCACCAGTCGCAGCTTTTCTCAGAAGAAGAAAGCACCAGGTTTTTCCATACTTAGATGATTGGTTAATAAAGGCAAAGACTTACGCAGGAGCACACAAGTCAACAAGAAAGTGCGTTTCCTTACTGACCAATTCACAATCAACTGGGAGAAGTCCAACCCTCTACCAGTAGGCAATATTACTTTTCTGGGAGCAAAACTGAACACAGAATCCGGCATGGCATGTCCCACGTTAGAGAGGCAACAAAGATTACTGACCCTAGTGAGTTCCATACAGAGAAGACGAAAGGTTACTGTCCGTCTCTTCAAATCACTGTTGGGCATGATGTCTTCATGCATACCTCTGATTCCTCTGTGTCAGCTAAAGATGCGCCCCTTACAGGAGCAGCAAAATCGTCAATGGCTCCAAGTATCAGGCACTTTCGAGGACCAGGTACAAATAACTCCGATAATGATCAGAACTCTGAGATGGTGGTCTCAAAAGCACCACCTGTCAATCGGCCTCTCGTTTCTTCAACAGCCAGCCCCGTGGACCATAACAACGGATGCCTCACTGGAAGGCTGGGGAGCGGTGTTACAAGACCTGAAAATAAGTGGCAAATGGCCAATGCATCTGGCATCGATGCATATCAATTGGCTAGAACTCAGGGCAGTGCACCTGGCCTTACAAGCGTTTCTCCCAAGAATCTCAGGATCGCGAGTGGCGATAAGAACGGACAACACCACTACGATGCACTATCTCAACAAACAAGAAGGCACAAGATCTCTCACCCTCTCCAGGGAAGCTCAAGCGATCTGGAACTGGGCCTCGCAGCAAGGCATCACACTATCAGCGGTACACTTGCCTGGAATAAACAACAAGACAGCAGATGCACTCAGCAGGCAGAAATCAGACTGCCATGAGTGGGAGCTAGACCAGACAGTACTGAACCAGATTTTTTCCCGGTGGGGAACACCAACGGTGGATCTGTTTGCGAAGAAGGACAACGCCAAATGCCGGTTCTTCGAAAGTTGGCATCGCCAAAAGGGATCTTGGGGGTATGCGTTTTCGATAGTCTGGTCAGACATCTTTGCTTACGCCTTTCCTCCTATTCCGTTGATCCCAAGGGTCCTCACGAAGATGAAAACAGAACCGTGCACTCTGATACTGATAGCCACGTACTGGCCCGGCAACATTGGTTCACGGAGCTCCTCATTCTGTCAGTCAAACCTCATAATCCACTGGAGCCGTTACCTATATTACTAACAATGAATAACGGCCAGGTTCGGCACCCCGATCCGCAGTCAATGCGGTTATCAGCATGGCTCCTCACCACAGAGAGTTTGCGCATTTGAATATCCCGCAGGACTGCAGGGATATTTTGTCGAAGGCCAGAACGGATACCACGAACAAGACGTATCAGTGTAAATGGAAAAGATTCTGTGCCTGGTGTCATTGGCGTCGGATTGACCCTCTAGTCTCACCACCAGAGGAAATATTGCCGTATCTCTTACAGTTAGCTCAATCTGGCCTAGCACACTCGTCCATTAAAGTTCACTTAGCAGCTATAGCTGCATACAGACGTTCAGATGACACACCCTCACTCTTCTCTTCTCGGCTGATTAAGAGATTTCTAAAGGGGCTTTTCAGGGTTTACCCTCCTTTCAGACCACCACCTCCTTCGTGGAATCTGAATATTGTTTTGGCACAACTGATGAAGCATCCGTTTGAACCGATCCATTGTGCTTCCCTCAAGTTCTTGTCGTGGAAGGTTGCCTTATTGATAGCCCTTACATCAGCTAGGCGGGTCAACGAGGTGCAAGCGCTGTCCATCCAAGAGCCATTCCTGCAGCTTAAACACGATAGACTGTTAATGCACGCTAACCCGCATTTTATTCCAAAGGTTCCGTCAGACTTTCACATGAACTAACCTTTATTCTTCAAGTCTTTTTTCCCTCATCCATCTACTCCGGCGGAGAGGGCATTACACTCTTTAGACGTTAAAAGATGTGTTCAATTTTATTTGGACAGGACTAAATCTTTTCGACGCTCTAGTTAGTTATTTGTGGCGTACAGTGCTCCTAGGAAGGGGTACCCACTATCCAAGCTGAGTATTTCCAGATGGATCGCCTCAGCCATTTCGCTTTTGCCATCAAGCAGCGGGCAAACCTTTGCAGTCATCTGTGCATGCTCACTCTGTGAGAAAAGACTCATCGTCAGCGGCACTGTTTGCCGGAGTGCCACTACAAGACATTTGTAGGGCAGCAACGTGGAAGAGCTGTCATACTTTCACTAAGCACTACTGCTTGGAATCCCTCTCTCACGGAGAGGTAGCAGTGGGCCAGGCGGTTCTCAGGAATCTCTTCAGGTGAAGGTGAGCCATTTCTCCTACATCCCTCCATCCTAGAACAGGTATGCACATTGTTTACATTTAAAAAAAAAAAAGAGAAAAACAGAAACGTCTATAAGGATAAAAGAAAGCTATCACAATCACATAAGTGAGCGGGTTTGCAGACATTGATCATGTTACAGTAGTGTCTTCTAATAATAATTTCTTTTACTGTTTTTCTTGGAATTTCATCATGTATTTCCACAGGTATATCTGTATGTAATAGAGATAAATATATAGGTGTATTTATTTATATATATATATATATATATATATATATATGTATATTTATATAGACATATGGGCGTATACATATATAGTTCATCATTTTATGCATGATGATAATAAGGTTTTGTGGTTCAAGATATTTTGTTTATTAGAGGTGTTGTCATATTACAATGTGCATAGTTATTGCTCTCTACTCTGATTCAAGCATGTGAATCTATGAAAGTTCCAATACTGGAGTAAGAAAATAAGTTACTTACCTGTAACTGTAGTTCTCCAGTATTGGAATCTTTCATAGATTCACATGCGACCCACCCGCCTCCCGAGAAGCTCACTTCACCTCTTTCTTTCTTTATATATTCAACATAATATACGCACTTGTGCTTGGAAAATCTGAGGTGCTAGAGCTTCTCTCAGGAGGTTCTGAAGGGTGCTGTCGCCTGATTGGTGGAGGATCAGGTTTGGTCCTTTTCACAAAATGACTCTGATAGACTATGAACTTGAAGAGGCCTAGGGCCTTTTTCTCTTCAATATGTCTTATGATTACTTGTGAAAATTGTACCAGGACTCCCATCTCGACGACAGGGAATGATTCAAGCATGTGAATCTATGAAAGATTCCAATACTGGAGAACTACAGTTACAGGTAAGTAACTTATTTTCGTATGTAGGAAGGTAGCCTCTTTCTAGCCTTGTTACCCCCACTTTTGGCCTGTTTGTGAGTATATGTCAGGGTGTTTTTTCTGTCTCACCGGGATCCTGCTAGCCAGGGCCTAGTGCTCATAGTGAAAACCCTATGTTTTCAGTATGTTTGTTACGTGTCACTGGGACCCTGCTAGTCAGGACCCCAGTGCTCATAAGTTTGTGGCCTATATGTATGTGTTCCCTGTGTGGTGCCTAACTGTCTCACTGAGGCTCTGCTAACCAGAACCTCAGTGGTTATGCTCTCTCATTTCTTTCCAAATTGTCACTAACAGGCTAGTGACCAATTTTACCAATTTACATTGGCTTACTGGAACACCCTTATAATTCCCTAGTATATGGTACTGAAGTACCCAGGGTATTGGGGTTCCAGGAGATCCCTAGGGGCTGCAGCATTTCTTTTGCCTCCCATAGGGAGCTCTGACAATTCTTACACAGGCCTGCCACTGCAGCCCGAGTGAAATAACGTCCACGTTATTTCACAGCCATTTTACACTGCACTTAAGTAACTTATAAGTCACCTATATGTCTAACCTTTACCTGGTAAAGGTTAGGTGCAAAGTTACTTAGTGTGAGGGCACCCTGGCACTAGCCAACGTGCCCCCACATTGTTCAGGGCCAATTCCCCGGACTTTGTGAGTGCGGGGACACCATTACACGCGTGCACTACATATAGGTCACTACCTATATGTAGCTTCACAATGGTAACTCCGAATATGGCCATGTAATATGTCTATGATCATGGAATTGCCCCCTCTATACCATCCTGGCATAGTTGGCACAATCCCATGATCCCAGTGGTCTGTAGCACGGACCCTGGTACTGCCGAACTGCCTTTCCCGGGGTTTCACTGCAGCTGCTGCTGCTGCCAACCCCTCAGACAGGCTTCTGCCCTCCTGGGGTCCAGCCAGGCCTGGACCAGGATGGCAGAACAAAGGACTTCCTCTGAGAGAGGGTGTTACACCCTCTCCCTTTGGAAAATGGTGTGAAAGCAGGGGAGGAGTAGCCTCCCCCAGCCTCTGGAAATGCTTTCATGGGCACATTTGGTGCCCATTTCTGCATAAGGCAGTCTACACCGGTTCAGGGACCCCTTAGCCCTGCTCTGGCGCGAAACTGGACAAAGGAAAGGGGAGTGACCACTCCCCTGACCTGTACCTCCCCTGGGAGGTGCCCAGAGCTCCTCCAGTGTGCTCCAGACCTCTGCCATCTTGGAAACAGAGGTGCTGCTGGCACACTGGACTGCTCTGAGTGGCCAGTGCCATCAGGTGACGTCAGAGACTCCTTCTGATAGGCTCCTTCAGGTGTTGCTAGCCTATCCTCTCTCCTAGGTAGCCAAACCCTCTTTTCTGGCTATTTAGGGTCTCTGTCTCTTGGGATTCCTTAGATAACGAATGCAAGAGCTCATCCGAGTTCCTCTGCATCTCTCTCTTCACCTTCTGCCAAGGAATCGACTGCTGACCGCGCTGGAAGCCTGCAAAACTGCAACATAGTAGCAAAGACAACTACTGCAACTCTGTAACGCTGATCCTGCCGCCTTCTCGACTGTTTTCCTGGTGGTGCATGCGGAATCGCCCCCCTGCAACCGCAGGCACCAAAGAACTGCATCATCGGTACCTTGGGTCTCCTCTCAGCACGACGAGCGAGGTCCCTTGAATCCAGCAACTCTGTCCAAGTGACTCCCACAGTCCAGTGACTCTTCAGTCCAAGTTTGGTGGAGGTAAGTCCTTGCCTCCCCACACCAGACTGCATTACTGGGAACCGCGACTTTTGCAGCTGCTCCGGTCTCCGAGCACTTACGGCGGAAATCCTTTGTGCACAGTCCAGCCTGGGTCCACGGCACTCTAACCTGCATTGCACAACCTCCTAAGTTGTTCTCCGGCGACGTGGGACTCCTTTGTGCGACTTCGGGTGAGCACCGTTTCACGCATCCTCGTAGTGCCTGTTTCTGACACTTCTCCGGGTGCTACCTGCTGCTGAGAGGGCTTCTTGTCTTGCTCGACGTCCCCTCTGTCCCCTGACGCAATTTGCGACATCCTGGTCCCTCCTGGGCCACAGCAGCATCCAAAAACCCTTACCGCACGATTTGCAGCTAGCAAGGTTTGTTGGCGGTCTTTCGGCGGGAAAACCCTTCTGCACGACTCTCCACGGCGTGGGGGATCCGTCCTCCAAAGGGGAAGTCTCTAGCCCTTGTCGTTCTTGCAGAAACCTACGCTTCTACTGTCCAGTAGCAGCATCTTTGCACCCACAGCTGGCATTTCCTGGGCATTTGCCCATCTCCGACTTGCTTGTGACTTTTGGACTTGGTCCCCTTGTTCCACAGGTACCCTCGACTGGAAATCCATCGTTGTTGCATTGTTGGTTTGTGTCTTTCCTGCAGAATTCCCCTATCACGACTTCTATGTCCTTTGGGGAACTTTAGTGCACTTTGCACTCACTTTTCAGGGTCTTGGGGTGGGCTATTTTTCTAACCCTTACTATTTTCTAATAGTCCCAGCGACCCTCTACAAGGTCACATAGGTTTGGGGTCCATTCGTGGTTCACATTCCACTTTTGGAGTATATGGTTTGTGTTGCCCCTATCCCTATGTGTCTCCATTGCATCCTATTGTAACTATACATTGTTTGCACTGTTTTCTAATACTATTACTGCATATTTTGGTATTGTGTACATATATCTTGTGTATATTTGCTATCCTCATACTGAGGGTACTCACTGAGATACTTTTGGCATATTGTCATAAAAATAAAGTACCTTTATTTTTAGTATATATGTGTATTGTGTTTTCTTATGATATTGTGCATATGACACTAAGTGGTACTGTAGGAGCTTCACTCGTCTCCTAGTTCAGCCTAAGCTGCTCTGCTAAGCTACCATTATCTATCAGCCTATGCTGCTAGACACCCTATACACTAATAAGGGATAACTGGGCCTGGTGCAAGGTGCAAGTACCCCTAGGTACTCACTACAAGCCAGTCCAGCCTCCTACACCCAGGGGGTTTCCCCATATATACCAAATACTCCGTCTTTCCTTCCGTTGAGCCCGGTGATTAAAGTGGTTCCAAGTCTATTGTGTACTAATCGCTTTGAACCACTGCTGGCAATAGAGGACCCGCCTGTGCCTGCGAGTGCGATCAAGCCTGCAGTTGGAATATTTCATTCTAGTGCTATTCCATTGATCTCTCAGTCCGATCCGGAAGGTAATGAACCAGCATCTTGCAGAGGCAATCTGGCTAAAGTTCTCCAGAGAGTTGACGAAGTCAAGGGACTGGTTCTAGTACTAATAGATCTTTTGAAGAGTAATCTTGTGCATCAGCATGGGAATAACTGTGCTTGCGAAGGGATTTGTAGGGTTCGTGGAGAGGTCAGGGGGAAAGAAGTATTCCCCTCCTCTGCCCCAAACAAGGGGGCTGAGTTAAGGGTTAATTCTTGTCTCCCCGTCAGAGAGGGTACAATTCCACAAGGGAGGGAAGTTAACCGCCGCAACCCTACCAAAGATAACTTGAGGCCCAAAGGGAGGGCTGAAAATGTACCCAGAAACCGGGATTGTCTAGGGAACTGGGCGATTAATTCAACTAGTGGTAGAGCCAGAGGTAGGATCAATGGATCCGACCCCCCTGAAACTGTCCAAGGGGACAATTCCACAAAATCTTCTAACAGGCCATACAAAACCTTCTATAACAGCAATTCCCCTGGTAACAATATTGAGAACACAGTTAACAAAGGACAAGATTTGTGTACAAACTATGGAACAAATAAAATCTATTTGACTAATGTTCCAAAACTATTGCCAGGGTCAGTTGAGAACCAAGCCTCCTTGATTAATAAAGTCATACACTGGATACGCTCCCGACAAAGTTGCCTCTCTGTCATTCGTTCGGATATAACATTGGCCGAGAGGAACAGCATCTCAGGGACCAATCTTGATATAATTACAATCCATTTTGAAGATGAGACTATGGTGACTCAACTAATGGAATTTGACTCTCGCACCCACTTGAACAGAGCAGCAACCATGGGGGGGATAAGACTTATGATAAACCCACACAATCACGGACCAGATAGGGGACCGGATGGACCAGATGGCTTAACTAGTTCCTGTGGAGGTGTTGTATGTAAGACAGCTACCGATTTTGGGCCGCTGCCTGCTTCTGTATGACTGACTTCTGAACCAGTGACTCATGTGATGGCCAGCCCCAAGGTCTCACATTTAAAGGGGAATAATAAAGTACCAACATTCGACATTTGTATCAATGACCTGGGCCCAGGGGACGTTGGTTGCTCAACTGTGGTGACAAACAAAGGCAAATGCACATTAGAACTCATGTCCCGGAACATTGCTGGTTTGGCAAAGAAACTAGATGATAGCGAATGGGCCTTTTTTATCAAGGATATAGATGTTTGTCTCTTTCAGGAAACTTGGGCAGAGGATGCTACTATTATAGATGGATTTCTTTCATTTAGTGTTCCTGCTATACCTTCAGAGAAGGGGTTGGGCCGGGCGAAAGGTGGGCTGTTATTACTTGTAAACAAGAACCTGCAGTGTGATTACAAGCTTTTGGAAATTGATTCTGTAGATATAGAAGCCATGTGTATTACGTTAAACAAAACTCTATCAATTGTTATTGTTAATGTTTATATACGATCGGTCTCATGCAGCTCCGAGTCTCATACCTTGGCTATTTTGTCCGAATTTGTAGGAAGCCTTCACCCCTCGACTATTTTAATTGTAGCTGGAGATTTTAATTGCACCTTAGAACCCTCCACCCTTATTAGTGACCTAACTGACGAAGAGGATGAGCTGTGGGGGATCCCGCAGCTTTCTATTACTCGGCCCTGCAAAAAATCTCAGGTGGCCACACAATTAGCTTCATTATGTTTAAAACATGGCCTTAGGGCCTGTAATGGCAGGACGCCATCTGATATGAATATTGCACCAACGTTCAAAAGGGGCAACTCCACAGGCACTATAGATTACTTCTTAGTTGATGTTAGGTTATGGCCCCACTTGGAAGATATGGAAGTAATAGTGAGAAGTGATAGTGACCACTTTCCCCTGCTTCTTACCCTTTCCGGAGAAATGTTCAGGAGAACACACAATAATCATGCTACAATAATCCCGCCACTATGCTGGAATAATAAATTCACTAAGGTTACTTGGCCAAAAGTGATGTCTAACCCATATCATATCAGAGCAATATACAATTTTTTTTTAATAACTTGGCTGAGTACGAAGAGCAGACTGTAGGGAACATTCCGATTCTAAAAATCCATGATAATATGGCCATTCAGCTACGGGTTTTTTTTTTATCAAGCAAGGCGGCCAAAGCCCTGTGAAGGAAAAGGGGCACACAAGGGATGGTTTGATGAGAGGTGTTCAAAGGCTAAGTCTGGGCTTAAAGCAGTAGTAATGTCTGGTTCCCAGGGGGAGATCAAACAAGCTAGGACTCTATATAAAAAAAACGTGACTAATGCAAAAAAGCGGTGGGAGGACTCCCTGTGGCAGGAATTATGAAATGCTTCCAGAGAGAAGGATAATAAGCGCTTTTGGGAACTCCTGTCTAAAAGAGAAAATGGAGGTAGGAGTTGTCCCAGCAACCATATACAACCAGAAAGCTGGGTAGAACATTTTTCCACTCTTTATGCCCTACCAGAGGGCTCAACGGACATCAATGTAGTCAACTCCTCACCTATGCTAATGGATTTGATCCCCAGCACATCAGTCCAAGTGGGGGCCCAGTGTATCCACAAGGGTCATCTCATTTTTAAAGTAGAAGAAACCCTTGAGGCTATAAACAGTCTGAAACCGGACAAACTCCCTGGAGATCTGTATAAATCTGAACCAAATATCTGGTCCTGGTATATTAATGCCATTTCAAATAGTATAGCTGCAGGGGGACAAATCCCGGGCACATGGAAGGGGGCTGAAATTGTACCCATCTACAAAAAAGGAAATGCTAACCTTCCAGCCAACTACAGGCCAATTAGCCTTATAGACAACTTGCAAAATATTTTTGCTATACAAATTCTGCAGAGGCTAACTAGCTGGGTTGAGGAGCGTCAAATTATTTCTCAACTACAGGCCGGGTTCCGTGCCAACACTAGCACGGTAGACCAGGTCTTTCGACTGGCTATATTGTACTGGAAATATGTCCTTATCGCCAAGCAATGTCTATATGTAGTATTTATAGACCTGCGATCTGCTTTTGATCTGGTTCCAAGAGCTAAACTGTGGGAAGTGCTGGGCAGATTGGGAGTTCCAGAGGACCTACTAGTCCTGCTAAAACGATTGCATGAAAATACTTATGCCCAAGTGAGGTGGGGCGAACAAGGCGATTTGACAGAACAGATCCCAATCAGAAGGGGAGTCCGTCAAGGTTGTGTGCTAGCCCCCTTATTATTCACTTTATTCATCAACGAAGTAGTAAAGGCTGTGTCCATATGCCAGAATGACGCTCCCTCCCTGTACACACACAAAATCTATATCCTGCTTTTTGCAGATGATTCGCTCCTCATTTCTAAGACACCGATGGGGTTACAAATCCTTGTTGATCGATTCTATTCATTTTGTCGCGATCACGGGTTGGAGGTTAACATTAACAAAACAAAACTAATGGTGTTATCCAAAGGGCCTAATAAAAGATGTTCCATCCACATCGATGGTGTTTTCCTGAAGGAAGTTAGCTCTATAGACTATTTGGGAGTCAGGTGAACTAGTAAACTATCATGGGAAGAACAGATCACAAAAAGTGCTCTTTTGCAAAAGCTGTTTCTCCAGCATTGAAGATTTATACAGCCAAGGCACAAGGTGCAGCCCTGTATGGAGCGGAGGTATGGGGTTTCTCCAACTGTAACAAGATCTCAGTGGGAGAAAACAACTTTGCGAGGGCCTTGATAGCGTGTCCACGCTCCACACCCCTGCTCCCAATATTTTTGGATCTGGGGTTAAGTCGAGCAGCAGATTTAGCTACTTTAAGACCTCTCCTGTACTGGATCAGGTTATGGACTACCCCCGAACTAGTTATATATAAGATCTCATTACTTGATCTATTAAAATGTCAAAATGCCAATACTGTCCCTTGGATTTGTCATGTGTCCCATTGGTTCCGCTTGTTGGGCTTGGGTGACTATTGGGAAAATCCCCACAAACTAGAGAGACGGCACAAAAATGTTTTAAAGTTAACCTATTGGTCTTATGTTAGGGATAACAACATAACCTGTAAATCTCATGGTTGTATAACTAACCTTTTTACTGATCTTAAATGGACTCCAAAGTTTGAAGCCTATTTGGACATTATACCGGATCTGCACTGCAACAGACTATATGCAAGGTTTAGTTTCGGATCCCTGCCCCTGATGTCATTGATCCACAGGTGGGGGCTGATTGGTCTCCCTGATATATGTCCTGCTTGTGGCAGTACCTCCGAAACCATTGAACACTTTGGGGGTCATTCCGACCCTGCCGGTCATGGACCGCCAGGGCCAGGGTTGGAGGATGCACCGCCAACAGGCTGGCGGTGCATCAAGGGCAATTCTGACCGCGGCGGTAAAGCCGCGGTCAGAAAAGGGAAACCGGCGGTTTCCCGCCGGTTTTCCCCTGCCCCTGTGAATCCTCCACGGCGGCGCTGCAAGCAGCGCCGCCATGGGGATTCCGACCCCCTTCCCGCCAGCCTGGTTCTGGCGGTTTTCACCGCCAGAACCAGGCTGGCGGGAACGGGTGTCGTGGGGCCCCTGGGGGCCCCTGCAGTGCCCATGTCAATGGCATGGGCACTGCAGGGGCCCCCTAACAGGGCCCCACATTGATTTTCAGTGTCTGCCTAGCAGACACTGAAAATCGCGACAGGTGCAACTGCACCCGTCGCACACCAGCAACTCCGCCGGCTCCATTCGGAGCCGGCTTCCTCGTTGCTGGTGCTTTCCCGCTGGGCGGGCTGGCGGCCTTTTGGCGGTCGCCCGCCAGCCCAGCGGGAAAGTCAGAATGACCGCTGCGGTCTTTTGTCCAGCTTATGCGAACCCGCAATCAAAATGGATCCGCAACACTTGTAGGGCTATGGGATTTAAGATCTGTTCCTTGGCTCTACGGGTGTTAAAAAGTCATAATTCAACTGATGTAATTCTCCCAGTGAGCAAGTATTTAGTAACAGCCTGGCGCATGCGTTGCCATTTCCAAAAAGCAACTTAAGGTTATTATCTCTTCCTAGAGTTTTTATGTGTAATTTGAGCTTTTACTGTTTTAATGTTTTAATGACTTCAAATTAATTTATTGATTTGTAGTTGTTGTATCTTATCAAAATGATTATTTATTCTTGTATTTTCGCTAGTTGGTTTTATGTGCTTTTATGGTCAATTGATTGAATAAAGCTGTGTGTTGAGACTGGTGGTGCAGCGGTGGGATAAGTACTTGTAACTGCTTTACCACTTTGTCATTTGGTGCTTTTCATAGGAAAATCATATACCACATTGTGCAGTATATGTACATTTAACCAAAACAGTTTACTTTTCTACTCTAAAACTTTAAACAAAGCTTCTGAATAGTTTTGAAAACTTCTGCAAGTTTTCCAAACGTTTGAAAACGTTTTTTCTCTGTGCTTTCTAAAGTTCTAAAACGTTTTCTTTCACTATCCTTAAACCTTTTCTGTCATGTCTACAGTAGAGACTACTTCCAAGGTTGTTCAGGCAACTTATGAAAGTTTAAACTACAAGAGTTTGAGGGGTCTCTGCCTGGATAGAGGTTTGAGTATAGGTAAGAATCCAACAAAAGAGTTTCTCTTTAATCTGCTCTTACAGGATGACCAGAACCAGTCTGGCCCATCTCATGGGAGGGTGGAAAAATGGGAAGCCTTCCCAGTCAGACTCAGAGGAGTTCCCTGAAGATGCTGGGGAGGGTTCTTACATAGTCCTGCCCCCTAGCAGGCCACCTATTGACACTGGTAGTGTTAGAGGGTCACACATTAGTAGGACATCTTTCACCCCTAGAGGCCAGGTTACTAGGGTCCAGCCAGTTAGGGACAGGTTTCTCTCTGAAAATTCCCACATTTCCTCTGTGTCCAAACATTCCCAAGCCTCCCACCCTGAGGATAACTTAATGGAAAGGGAACTCAGAAAGCTGAGGATGGAAGAGACCAGACTGAAGCTTAAACAGCAACCGCTGGCTTTTCGACAGGGAATCCCAAGACATAGAGAGGGAAAGACAGATATTAGGATTAGTTCCCCATGGTGGCAGCAGCAGTATTTCTGATAGAAATCCTGTTAGGGAGCAAGATTCCAGGAATCTGCATAAGTTAGTCCCCCCTTACAAGGAGGGGGATGACATTAATAAGTGGTTTGCTGCCCTTGAGAAGGCCTGTATGGTACAGTTGGTCCCTCAACGGCAGTGGGCTGCTATCTTGTGGCTATCTTTCACTGGAAAGGGTAGGGATAGGCTCCTTACTGTCAGAGAAAGTGATGCCAATAATTACAAAATTTTGAAGGATGCACTCTTGGATGGATTTGGCTAAACCACTGAACAATACAGGATTAAGTTCAGAGACACCAGAAAAGAGTCCTCTCAAGACTGGAAAGATTTTGTTGACTGTTCAGTGAAGGCCTTGGAGGGTTGGTTACATGGCAGTAATGTATCTGACTATGAAAGCCTGTATAATCTGATCTTGAGAGAACATATTCTTAACAATTGTGTGTCTGATTTGTTGCACCAGTAGTTGGTAGACTCAGATCTGACCTCTCCCCAAGAATTGGGAAAGAAGGCAGACAAATGGGTCAGAACAAGAGTGAACAGCAAAGTTCATACAGGAGGTGACAAGGATGGCAAGAAGAAAGATGGTGAGAAATCTCAGAATAAGCATGGGGAAAAAGGTAAAACTAAGGATCCATCTTCAAATCCTAAACACTCTTCACGGGGTGGGGATAAATCAACTTCTTTCTCTTCTTCACAACACACCCACATTAAAAAGCCTTGGTGCTATGTGTGTAAAAATAAAGGCCATAGGCCAGGGGATAAGTCCAGCCCAGGTAAACCCCCTGAGCCAACCACCACTAATACATCAAAAATCTAGTGCCCCTAGCAGTAGTGGTAATAGTGGTGGGACTGCTGGCACCAGTCAAAATAAGGGTGTAGTTGGGTTCACTTATGGGTCCATCATAGAAACTGGGGTAGTCAGTCCCAAGACAGTTTCTGTCACACCTGGTGGCACTGGCCTTGCCACACTGGCTGCTTGTCCCCTTACAATGGATAAGTACAGGCAGACAGTTTCAATAAATGGTGTTGCAGCCAAGGCCTACAGGGATACAGGTGCCAGTATCACTTTGGTGACTGACAACCTAGTGGCTCCTGAACAACACATCATTGGACAACAGTACAAGATTATTGATGTCCATAACTCCACTAAGTTTCTTCCCTTAGCTATAATTCAGTTTAGTTGGGGTGGAGTTACTGGCCCTACGCAAGTGGTAGTATCACCTAGCTTACCTGTAGACTGTCTCTTAGGTAATGACCTAGAGGCCTCAGGTTGGGCTGAGGTAGAGTTTTATACCCATGCAGCCATCCTGGGTATCCCTAAGGAATTGCTTCCTCTCATTTCAGCTGAAATGAAAAAGCAAAGGAGAGAAAAAGGCCTGAAATCTCAGGATCCCTCTCCAACAACAGGTAAAAAGGGCATCAAATTATCTCCTACCCACCCTGCCATTCAGGATACCATTCCTGTGGTAGGGGAAACCTCTACTGGGGTTGCACCTGTGCCAAGGGAGCCATCAGCTAGCCCAGCTGTACTCCCTGAGGTAGAAGTACCTCTCTGTGGGATAACTAATATTGGTGAGAAAAAGAGCACCATTTTAGTTAACATGGAGCATCCCTCCAACCCTCCCAGAGAAACTTTAGTGCAGCGACCCTGCACTGCCTCACAACACTTAGGACAGCAGCCCTGCCCTAGTGTGGAGCCTATAGGACAGCATCCCTGCCCTGCTCCAACTCAAGAGAAACAGCAAACCTTTTCTCTCTTACAGCCATATGGACAAAGTTTTTGCCCAGCTATGGCTTTACTGAGACAGCATGCCTGTCTGGCATTCTCATCATTTGATATAGGTCCAGTGGACAATTCCCACTGCTCTAAACTTAAACATACTAATAGGAACTCTGAGAATATGACTTCACGTTGTTGGGTAGCTAAAAAACTTCAAACAGGGTGGTTTACATCCCCACAGGGAAGTAACCATTTAGTGGATGATAAAGGGAGTAACCAATCTATTGCAGAGCTATTCTCTACTTATCACCACTTAGACAATAAAGACTCAACTGGCCAAGGTCAGCCTTATTGTCCTTCGTTTGGGGGGTGTTGTGTGGGAAGGTAGCCTCTTTCTAGCCTTGTTACCCCCACTTTTGGCCTGTTTGTGAGTATATCGTAGGGTGTTTTTACTGTCTCACGGGGATCCTGCTAGCCAGGGCCCAGTGCTCATAGTGAAAACCCTATGTTGTCAGTGTGTTTGAAATGTGTCACTGCGATCCTGCTAGCCAGGACCCCAGTGCTCATAAGTCAGTGCCTGTATGTGTTCCCTGTGTGGTGCCTAACTGTATCAGTGAGGCTCTCCTAACCAGAACCTCAGTGTTTATGCTCTCTCTGCTTTTAAAATTGTGACTGCAGTCTAGTGACTAATTTTACCAATTCTCATTGGCACACTGGAACACCCTTATAATTCCCTTTTATATGGTACCTAGGTACCCAGGGTATTGGGGTTCCAGGAGATCCCTATGGGCTGCAGCATTTCTTTTGCCACCCATAGGGAGCTCAGACAGTTCTTACACAGGACTGCCACTGCAGCCTTAGTGAAATAACGCCCACGCTATTTCACAGCCATTTTCACTGCATATAAGTAACTTATAAGTCACCTATATGTCTAACCCTCACTTGGTGAAGGTTGGGTGCCAAGTTGCTTAGTGTGTGGGCACCCTGGCACTAGCCAAGGTGCCCCAACATTGTTCAGGGCAAATTCCCCAGACTTTGTGAGTGCGGGGAGACCATTACACGGGTGCACTACTTATAGGAATACCTATATATAGCGTCACCATGGTAACTCCGAACATGGCCATGTAACATGTCTAGGATCATGAAATTGTCACCCCAATACCATTCTGGTATTTGGGGACAATTCCATGCATCCCCGGGTCTCTAGCACAGAACCCGGTTACTGCCAAACTGCCTTTCTGGGGTCTCCACTGCAGCTGCAGCTACTGCTGCTGCCACCCCCTCAGACAGGTTTCTGCCCTCCTGGGGTCCAGGCAGCCCTGGCCCAGGAAGGCAGAACAAAGGATTTCCTCTGAGAGAGGGTGTTACTCCCTCTCCCTTTGGAAATAGGTGTGAAGGGCTGGGGAGGAGTAGCCTCCCCCAGCCTCTGGAAATGCTTTGATGGGCCCAGATGGTGCCCATCTCTACATAAGCCAGTCTACACCGGTTCAGGGATCCCCCAGCCCTGCTCTGGCGCGAAACTGGACAAAGGAAAGGGGAGTGACCACTCCCCTGACCAGTACCTCCCAGGGGATGTGCCCAGAGCTGCTCCAGTGTGTCCCAGACCTCTACCATCTTGGAAACAGAGGTGTTGGGGGCACACTGGACTGCTCTTAGTGACCGGTGCCAGCAGGTGACGTCAGAGGCTCCTTCTGATAGGCTCTTACCTATCTTGGTAGCCAATCCTCCTTCCTTGGTAGCCAAACATCCTTTTCTGGCTATTTAGGGTCTCTGCTTTGGGGAATTCTTCAGATAACGAATGCAAGAGCTCACCAGAGTTCCTCTGCATCTCCCTCTTCACCTTCTACCAAAGGATCGACCGCTGACTGCTCCGCATTCCTACAAAACCGCAACAAAGTAGTAAGACGACTACCAGCAACATTGTAGAGCCTAATCCTGCCGGGTTTCTCAACTGTTTCCTGGTGGTGCATGCTCTGGGGGTAGCCTGCCTTCACCCTCCACCAGAAGCTCTGAAGAAATCTCCTGTGGGTCGACGGAATCTTACCCCTGCTAACGCAGGCACCAAAAGACTGGGGGAATTCTTCAGATACCGAATGCAAGAGCTCACCAGAGTTCCTCTGCACTTCTCTCTTCACCTTCTGCCAAAGGATCGACCGCTGACTGCTCAGGACACCTGCAAAACCGCAACAAAGTAGCAAAGACGACTACTGCAACCTTGTATCGCTTCATCCTGCCGGCTTTCTCAACTGTTTCCTGGCGGTGCATGCTCTGGGGGTAGCCTGCCTCCTTTCTGCACCAGGAGCTGTGAAGAAATCTCCCGTTGGTCGACGGAATCTTCCCCCTGCAACCGCAGGCAACAAAAGACTGCATCACCGGTCCTCTGGGTCCGCTCTCAGCACGACAAGTGTGGTCCCTGGAACTCAGCAACTCTGTCCAAGTGACTCCCACAGTCCAGTGACTCTTGAGTCCAAGTTTGGTGGAGGTAAGTCCTTGCCTCCCCACGCTAGACTGCATTGCTGGGTACCACGTGATTTGCAGCTGCTCTGGCTCCTGTGCACTCTTCCAGGATTTCTTTTGTGCACAGCCAAGCCTGGGTCCCCGACACTCTAACCTGCAGTGCACAACCTTCTGAGTTGTCCTCCGGCGTCGTGGGACTCCCTTTTGTGTCTTCGGGTGGATTCTGGTTCACTCCTCTTCCAAGTGCCTGTTCCGGTACTTCTGCGGGTGCTACCTGCTTCTGTGAGGGCTCCCTGACTGGCTGGGCGCCCCCTCTGTCTCCTCATCCAAGTGGCGACGTCCTGGTCCCTCCTGGGCCACAGCAGCATCCAAAAACCCTAACCGCGACCCTTGCAGCTAGCAAGGCTTGTTTGCGGTCTTTCTGCGAGGGAGCACCTCTGCAAGCTTCTTCACGACGTGGGACATCCATCCTCCAAAGGGGAAGTTTCTAGCCCTCTTCGTTCTTGCAGAATCCACAGCTTCTACCATCCGGTGGCAGCTTCTTTGCACCCTCAGCTGGCATTTCCTGGGCATCTGCCCACTCTGAACATTGTCGCGACTCTTGGACTTGGTCCCCTTGTTCCACAGGTACTCAGGTCCGGAAATCCACTGCTGTTGCTTTGCTGGTGTTGGTCTTCCTCGCAGAAAGCCCCTATCACGACTTCTGTGCTCTCTGGGGGTTATAGGTGCACTTTACACCTACTTTTCAGGGTCTTGGGGTGGGCTATTTTTCGAACCCTCACTGTTTTCTTACAGTCCGAGCGACCCTCTACAAGCTCACATAGGTTTGGGGTCCATTCGTGGTTCGCATTCCACTTTTGGAGTATATGGTTTGTGTTGCCCCTATACCTATGTGCTCCTATTGCAATCTACTGTAACTTTACATTGCTTGCATTACTTCCTTTTGCTATTTCTGCATATTTTTGGTATTGTGTACATATATCTTGTGTATATTTGGCATCCTCATACTGAGGGTAGTCACTGAGATACTTTTGGCATATTGTCATAAAAATAAAGTACCTTTATTTTTAGTATATCTGTGTATTGTGTTTTCTTATGATATTGTGCATATGACACCAGTGGGATAGTAGGAGCTTTGTATGTCTCCTAGTTCAGCCTAAGCTGCTCTGCTATAGCTACCTTCTATCAGCCTAAGCTGCTAGAAACACCTCTTCTACTCTAATAAGGGATAACAGGACCGGGTACAGAGTGTAAGTACCCCTTGGTACCCACTACAAGCCAGGCCAGCCTCCTACATTGGTTGTGCAGCGGTGGGATAAGTACTTGTAACTACTTACCACTTTGTCATTGTGTACTTTTCATAAGAGAATAATATACAAAACAAGTTCAGTGTATGTACACCTAACCAAAAAGTTTTGCTTTTCTTCTCTTACACTATCTGCTAAGTGCTGAAAAGTACTCCTAAACTTTCAAAACGTTTCAAAAAGTTGAAAAAGTTTTTTTTCCTGTCTTTAAAAAAAAAGTCCTAAAACCTTTTCTATCCTTTATCTGTCTCTAAACCTTTTTCTATCATGTCTGGTGTAGGAACTACTCTTAATCTGGTCAGTACAACTTATGACCACCTTAACTTTAAGAGCCTAAGGAGTCTCTGCATTGATAGAGGTTTAGTGGTAGGTAAGAACCCTTCCAGAGAGCTACTGTCTAATATGCTTATTGAGAATGATAAGGCCCAGGGTGGCACCTTATCTGAAACGTTGATAGATAGCTCACACTCTGACTCAGGGGAGCCCCTTGAGAGAGTGTTACAGGGTTCCCTTCTTAATCTGCCCCTTAGCAGACCACCTAGCAATGCTGGTAGTAATAGAAGCTCCCATCACAGTATGGATGTTTTTGTTCCTTGAGGCCAGCTTGTTACGGTGCCAACTGTTAGGGACAGGTCTCCCTCTGCTCATTCAAATCTTTCTTCTGTGTCAAAACATTCCCAACCCACCCACCCTGATGACAAAATGTTAGAAAGGGAACTCAATAAGTTGAGAGTGGAAGAGACCAGGCTGAAGCTTAAACAGCAACAGCTGGCTCTAGACAGGGAATCCCTAGACTTAGAAAAAGAGAGACAGAGGTTGGGGTTTGGACCCCATGGTGGCAGCAGCAGTATTCCTGATAGCAATCCTGTGAGAGAGCATGATTCTAGGAATCTGCAAAAGATAGTTCCCCCTTACAAGGAGGGGGATGACATTAACAAGTGGTTTTCTGCACTTGAGAGGGCCTGGATGGTACAGGGGGTCCCTCAAAGGCAGTGGGCTGCTATCCTATGGCTATCTTTCAGTGGAAAGGGTAGGGATAGGCTCCTTACTGTGAAGGAAAGTGATGCCAATAATTTTACAGTTTTGAAGAATGCACTCTTGGATGGATTTGGCTTAACCACTGAACAATACAGAATTAAGTTCAGAGAAACCAGGAAAGAGTCCTCACAAGACTGGATAGACTTTGTTGACTATTCAGTGAAGGCCTTGGAGGGGTGGTTACATGGCAGTAAAGTTTCTGACTATGAAAGCCTGTACAATCTAATCTTGATAGAGCATATTCTGAATAACTGTGTGTCTGATTTGTTACACCAATATCTAGTGGACTCAGATCTGACCTCTCCCCAAGAATTGGGAAAGAAGGCAGACAAATGGGTCAGAACAAGAGTGAACAGAAAAGTTCATACAGGGGGTGACAAGGATGGCAAGAAGAAGGATGGTAAGTCTTCAGGCAAGGGTGGGGACAAATCTAAAAATGTGTCTTCATCAGGCCCACAAAAACACTCTGGTGGGGGTGGTGGGTCCAAATCCTCTTCTAATCAAGTAAAGAAACCATGGTGCTATTTATGTAAAGTAAAAGGCCATTGGACAACTGATGCCAGTTGTCCAAAGAAAAGCACCAAGCCTCCCACTACCAGAAACCCTACTGCAACCTCTATTGCCCCTAGTAATAGCAGTGGTGGTGGGAGCAAACCTACTAATAGCCAATCCAAGGGAGTAGCTGGGCTCACTTTTGGTAATTTAGTTCGGGTTGGTCTTGTTAGGGAGACCACAGAGGCTGTGTTAGTCTCTGAAGGTGCCATTGATTTGGCCACCTTGGTTGCTTGCTCCCTTAATATGGATAAGTACAAGCAACTTCCCCTAATCAATGGCGTTGAGGTTCAGGCCTACAGGGACACAGGTGCCAGTGTTACCATGGTAATAGAGAAACTGGTACACCCTGAACAACACCTACTTGGTCACCAGTACCAACTGACAGACGCTCATAATAACACTCTTAGCCACCCCATGGCTGTTGTGAATCTCAACTGGGGGAGAGGGGGGGTTACTGGTCATAAGAAAGTTGTGGTTGCTTCAGATTTACCTGTAGACTGTCTACTAGGAAATGATTTAGAGACATCAGCTTGGGTAGAAGTGGAGTTGGAGGCTCATGCAGCAATGCTGGGGATCCCTGGGCATATTTTTGCTTTGACAAGGGCTCAGGCTAAAAAGCAAAAAGGACAGGGTGACGTGGATCCTGGAACAAAGGACCAAGTGCTCCCTAAAGATAGGGTTAGTAAGGGTAAATCCATACCCACTATCCCTCCCTCTACAGATGATTCAACTTCAGAGGAAGAAGAATTTCCCCCCGTGCAGAACCTTCAGCAGAGGAGCTGGCAGCAGACACTGCTGAGCTTTTGGGCGGAGGGGGGCCTGCCAGGGAGGAGCTGAGTGTGGCACAGCAAACCTGTCCCACATTAGAGGGTCTCAGACAGCAAGCTGTCAAACAGTAAAATGGGGATGTCAGTGACTCTCACAGAGTTTACTGGGAGGATAACCTCTTGTACACAGAGGCAAGGGACCCAAAACCTGGAACAGCCAGGAGATTGGTCATTCCCCTGCAGTACAGAGAGTTCCTCCTAACTCTGGCACACGGCATTCCCTTGGCTGGACATTAGGTTCAGATTAAAACATGGGAAAGGCTTGTCCCCCTGTTTCACTGGCCTAGGATGTCAGAGGACACAAAATACTTTTGTAAGTCCTGTGTGACCTACCAAGCCAGTGGCAAGACTGGTGGCACTCCAAAGGCTCCCCTTATTCCACTGCCTGTGGTTGGGGTTCCCTTTGAAAGGGTAGGGGTTGACATAGTTGGCCCCCTTGACCCTCCTACTGCTTCAGGCAATAGGTTTATCTTGGTGGTAGTGGACCATGCCTCAAGATATCCTGAAGCTATTCCTCTAAGAACCACTACAGCTCCTGCAGTGGAAAAAGCCCTCCTGGGAATGTGGTATCAGACAGTGGTAGCAACTTTATGTCTGCATACTTGAAGGCCATGTGGAAGGAATGTGGTGTAACATACAAATTCACCACACCTTATCATCCACAAACAAATGGACTGGTAGAGAGGTTTAATAAAACTCTCAAAGGAATGATAATGGGACTCCCTGAAAAACACAGGAGGAGATGGGATGTCCTGTTACCTTGCCTCCTTTTGCTTACAGGGAGGTACCCCAGAAAGGAGTGGGCTTCAGCCCCTTTGAACTCCTATTTGGACACCCTGCAAGAGGTCCCCTAACACTTGTGAAGGAGGGTTGGGAACAACCTTTAAAAGCTCCCAAGCAAGACATGGTGGACTATGTACTCGGCCTAAGATCCAGAATGGCTGAGTACATGAAAAAGGCCAGTAAAAACCTTCAGGCCAGCCAAGAGCTCCAAAAGCAATGGCATGACCAGAAGGCTGTTCTGATTCAGTACCAACCAGGACAGAAGGTGTGGGTATTGGAGCCTGTGGCCCCAAGAGCACTCCAAGACAAATGGAGTGGACCCCACATCATTGTTGAAAAGAAGGGAGAGGTCACCTATTTAGTTGCCCTGGGCACTGCCAGGAGTCCCCTTAGGGTGCTCCATGTCAGTCGCGTAAAACCCTACTATGACAGGGCTGATCTCACCCTGCTCATGGCAACAGATGAAGGACAGGAAGAAGAGAGTGACCCTCTCCCTGATCTCTTTTCTTCCACAGAACAGGATGCTCTAGTGGAAGGGGTAGTTTTGGCAGACTGTCTTACTGCTGAGCAAAAAGACAACGGTATAAATCTCCTGGGTCCGTTTTCTGAACTCTTTTCTACTGTGCCAGGCACCACTTCTTGTTGTAAGCACACTATAAATACTGGAGACAGCATGCCTGTCAAAAGTAAGATCTATAGGCAGCCTGACCATGTCAGGGACTGCATAAAACAAGAAGTTCAGAAAATGCTTAAACTGGGAGTGGTTGAACATTCTGAAAGCCCATGGGCCTCTCCTCTGGTGCTTGTACCAAAGCCTCACTCAAAAGATGGGAAAAGAGAGATAAGGTTTTGTGTAGATTACAGAGGTCTTAACCAGGTAACAAAAACTGATGCTCACCCTATACCCAGGGCAGATGAGCTCATAGATACACTGGCATCTGCCGAGTATCTAAGCACCTTTGATTTGACTGCAGGGTATTGGCAGATCAAGTTATCAGTGGATAATAAAGCATAAACTGCATTTTCTACTATTGGAGGGAACTACCAATTCACAGTAATGCCCTTTGGTTTGAAAAATGCACCTGCCACTTTTCAGAGGTTGGTGAATACAGTCCTGCAAGGTTTGGAGGGTTTTAGTGCAGCATATCTGGACGATATAGCTGTCTTTAGCTCCACCTGGGATGATCACCTGGTCCACCTGTGGAAAGTTTTGGAGGCCCTGCAGAAGGCAGGCCTCACTATCAAGGCTTCAAAGGGCCAGATTGGGCAGGGGAAAGTGGTTTATCTGGGACACCTGGTAGGTGGAGAACAGATTGCACCACTTCAGGGGAAAATCCAGACAATCATGGATTGAGTTCCCTCTACAACTCAGACCCAGGTGAGAGCCTTCTTAGGCCTCACTGGGCATTACAGGAGGTTCATTAAGAACTATAGCTCCATTGCAGCCCCACTTAATGATCTCACTTCCAAGAAAATGCCTAAAAAGGTATTGTGGACAGCTAGCTGTCAGAAAGCTTTTGAGGAGCTGAAACAGGCCATGTGCACTGCACCTGTCCTAAAAAGCCCATGTTACTCCAAGAAATGCATTGTTCAAACTGATGCATCTGAATTAGGGGCAGTCTTATCACAACTCAATTCTGAGGGCCAGGATCAACCTGTTGCTTTTATCAGCAGGAGGTTGACCCCTAGAGAAAAGCGTTGGTCTGCCATCGAGAGGGAGGCCTTTGCTGTGGTCAGGGCACTGAAGAAGTTGAGGCCATACCTGTTTGGCACTCACTTCATCGTTCAGACAGACCACAAACCTCTACTTTGGCTAAAACAAATGAAAGGTGAAAACCCTAAATTGTTGAGGTGGTCCATATCTCTACAGGGAATGGACTATACAGTGGAACATAGACCTGGGAGTACCCACTCCAATGCAGATGGACTCTCCATATATTTCCACTCAGACAATGAAGACTCATCAGGTCATTGCTAGTCTTATTGTCCTTCGTTTGGGGGGGGGTGGGGGTTGTGTAGGAAAGTACCATCTTGCCTGGCATGTTACCCCAATATTTTCAGTGTATATATGTTGTTTTAGTGTATGTGTCACTGGGACCCTGCCAGCCAGGGCCCGGGTGCTCATAAGTGTGCCCTGTATGTGTTCCCTGTGTGATGACTAACTGTCTCACTGAGGCTCTGCTAACCAGAACCTCAGTGGTTATGCTCTCTCTGCTTTCTAAATTGTCACTAACAGGCTAGTGACCAATTTCACCAATTCACATTGGCATACTGGAACACCCTTATAATTCCCTAGTATATGGTACTGAGGTACCCAGGGTATTGGGGTTCCAGGAGATCCCTATGGGCTGCAGCATTTCTTTTGCCACCCATAGGGAGCTCTGACAATTCTTACACAGGCCTGCCACTGCCGCCTGAGTGAAATAACGCCCACGTTATTTCACAGCCATTTACCACTGCACTTAAGTAACTTATAAGTCACCTATATGTCTAACCTTCACCTGGTGAAGGTTGGGTGCTAAGTTACTTAGTGTGTAGGCACCCTGACACTAGCCAAGTGTAGGAGGCTGGCCTGGCTTGTAGTGGGTACCAAGGGGTACTTACACTCTGTACCAGGTCCAGTTATCCCTTATTAGTGTAGAAGAGGTGTTTCTAGCAGCTTAGGCTGATTGCAAAAAGACCTAGGTAAGAAGCCCAAAGATTTTCCTGGGTAAATAGTATTATTTGTTCAAAAAGTGTTTGTTTTACTATGGACTCTCTGTGTTTCAGGCAGCCTGGCCTCTTTTAAAGTGGTGTTGTTTTTTTTAAATCGTTTTTGCCGTGACTGTGTGAATTCCCTTGCTAGTTTGTGGCACCACCCCCCTCTCCCCCCCGCCCTATTCTTAGTAAAAAGGCTACATACATCTTTCAGAGTGTGGTTTTAGGAGACTGTTTTAATCTGTTTGTGTGATTTAAATTGTGCTTAAAAACTGTCTGCCCCCCCTGTATTTTTGCCTTTAAAAAGCCCGATTTTAGAGTGTGCGCCCAGCACTATTGCAGTGTTTGTCTCTTAAACAATCTCCCCCTTACCTGGAAAGTAGACTCTGCTAGCTTGGAAGTGTGGATTCAGCCTCTCTGTATCTAAGGAGATTCTAAATAGAGCAGCAGTTGCCTTTACCCCTACCCACAGGGACTGGAGTTTAGTTAACTTGCTCCTTAAATAAGTTCCTTGTGGTTGTTGCATATGCTGTTGTGATAGGGTGTTGGGAGATGGTGTTTCATTGGTTGCTAGCTCCAGGGATACAGTTATGATTGGTGGATAGGGCTGAGATTCTGATTGGCTGTTGGTTCTAGGGCTGTGATTGGTGGATAGGGCTGAGATTCTGATTGGCTGTTGGTTCTAGGGTTGTGATTGGTGGTTAGGGCTGAGATTCTGATTGGCTGTTGGTTCTAGGGTTGTGATTGGTGGATAGGGCTGAGATTCTGATTGGCTGTTAGTTCTAGGGCTGTGATTGGTGGATAGGGCTGTGATTCTGATTGGTTGCTGGTTTTAGGGCTGGGGGCTGTGATTCGTGGTCAGAAATAAGGCTATGACTGGTGATTAGGGCTGGGTCTCCCATTAGTTGGCTAAATCAGGGTTTAAAATAGGATTGGCTAGGGTTGGGACCAGCTTCTTATTGGCCGTTAGGGCTATAAAAGGCCAGGATTCAGGGAGTCTCAGCCCGGGCGTCGAGGCAAAGGGAGGAGAGGATAAGGGCAGTTGTCTGTTTGGGACAGGTAGGGACTAGGGACTAGGGACAGAAATGCTGCCCAATTCACATATGGCCAGGAATGGTGTCAACCCCTACACATCCCTCAACATGCAATCACATATTCTACAAGGGCATCCAAACCATGCATCACAAACTGACCACAGACAGATTGCATTGCCCCACCACCCAACACAATACCCTACATACAACACATATACACATACCCCCCACAACTACTACAATCAAACACCTTCATTCTCACAGCAAACACTACTCTGTCCCCTCCCACTAACACTACCTGCCACCACCCACACAATACAAAACTACAACATACATTTCTCTCAGTTTCAGTTTCCCAGATACACACTCTCTGCTGATATTAACCAACAACACTATCCGCTGTTCACTCCACACAGACCACCTGTCATCATAACAATGCCCAAACCATGCATTCAAACACATCATCTACAAACACTCTTCCCCTCTCCTCACCAATTACACACAACCATACAATCCCCACATTTCACTCCACCACACATATTACCCCTTCCGGTCATCTCAACTAATACTTACTTCCCTGACACACACCAATCACCTCTTACACACTTCATACATTCACCTCCAAAACACATCAACACCCCATCTAACACTCGAATTCCACTTAGCAGCACTAACTCACATACAAATCCCTCACCAAAAACAACTACACCAATAGCCCCTCTCATTATTCCACAAAAACAATATCGACCACAAACATCAGCACATCAAAGCAACACAAACTTACATTACACTCATCGTCATACCCACTCCCACCCCCAGGACTACACAAAGGATACAATTTCCATCCTATCTCCACCCCTCCCCCCACTCTTCACAAACACCTACCTCAAGCACCCCAACCCAGCAACTTTCATTCACTCGCCTCTCCTCCATTGCACAATTTAGAGCCTTACATCATGATCCACATGCTCCTCCACCACCCCTAACCCATACTCCATCCACACTAAACAAACGCAAACAAAATAAAAAACATGCCACTCATAGCAATCTCGCATCCCCTTGTCTGTTACATAATAACACTACCCTACAAAAAACACTACACTCCTCATGGCTCTCTCAGCCACCAAGTCCACCACCCACACACACAGACCCAACAAAATGCCTCCTTAACCTGCTGGAAGAGGAACACTACATTGAAAAGCAAGACTATTGTGAGCCTCAAACAGTTATCACAACTAGCAACACTCCTGCTTCAAGCTCACATTACACTACTTACACTTCTACTAAACAAAACACACCTTATCTAAACTGCCAGCTCATAAATGCTCGATCACTCTAAAAAAACAAGCACCACATCTACGACCTGCTCACAGACACACAACCTGACTTACTATTCATTACGGAATCCTGGTTGGGAGATGACATGGCACCAGTGTTGCACGAAGCCCTTCCTCCGGGCCATCAAACCATCACACAAAACCGTATAGGCAAGAGAGGAGGTGGACTAGCTATTATATTCAAACAAGCAATAAACCTCAGTAAAACAGACAACATCTCCATACAAGGTTGTGAAGCCCTCCTTACCAGATGCCACCCTACTCCAACTTCCTCCTGTAACTTTCTCCTCCTTTACAGACCTCCACCTAACAACTCCACTTTCCCTGATGCTTTTCTCGACACAGTCTCAAACCTTATTACACTATACCCCAATCTATGCATTCTTGGGGATCTAAACATTTGGTTTGACAAACTGTAGGAGGCTGGACTGGCTTGTAGTGAGTACCAAGGGGTACTTGCACCTTGCACCAGGCCCAGTTATCCCTTATTAGTGTATAGGGTGTCTAGCAGCTTAGGCTGATAGATAATGGTAGCTTAGCAAAGCAGCTCAGGCTGAACTAGGAGACGTGTGAAGCTACTACAGTACCACTTAGTGTCATATGCACAATATCATAAGAAAACACAATACACAGTTATACTAAAAATAAAGGTACTTTATTTTTATGACAATATGCCAAAGTATCTTAGAGTGTACCCTCAGTGAGAGGATAGGAAATATACACAAGATATATATACACAATAGCAAAAATATGCAGTATAGTCTTAGAAAACAGTGCAAACAATGTATAGTTACAATAGGATGCAATGGGGAAACATAGGGATAGGGGCAACACAAACCATATACTCCAGAAGTGGAATGCGAACCACGAATGGACCCCAAACCTATGTGACCTTGTAGAGGGTCGCTGGGACTATTAGAAAATAGTGAGAGTTAGCAAAATAACCCACCCCAAGACCCTGAAAAGTGAGTGCAAAGTGCACTAAAGTTCCCCTAAGGACAAAATAGTCGTGTTAGAGGGAGAATGCAAGGAAAACACAAATCAGCAATGCAACAACGATGGATTCCTGTCTGAAGGTACCTGTGGAGCAAGGGGACCAAGTCCAAAAGTCACAAGCAGCTCGGAGATGGGCAGATGCCCAAGAAATGCCAGCGGTTGGTGCAAAGAAGCTCTTACTAGGCTGAAGAACTGTGAATACTGCAGGAACGACAAGGGCTAGAGACTTCCCCTTTGGAGGATGGATCCCCCACGCCTTGGAGAGTCGTGCAGAAGTGTTTTCCCGCCGGATGGACGCCAACAAGCCTTGCTACACGCAAATCGTGCGTTTGGCGTTTTTGGACGCTGCTGGGGCCCAGAAGGGACCAGGAGGTCGCAAATTGGACCTACAGAGAGAGGGGACGTCGAGCAAGACAAGGAGCCCTCACTGAAGCAGGTAGCACCCGGAGAAGTGCCAGAAACAGGCACTACGAGGATGCGTGAAACGGTGCTCGCCGAAGTTGCACAAAGGAGTCCCACGTCGCCGGAGACCAACTTAGAAAGTCGTGCAATGCAGGTTAGAGTGCCGTGGACCCAGGCTTGGCTGTGCACGAAGGATTTCCGCCGGAAGTGCACAGGGGCCGGAGAAGCTTGCAAAGTCGCGGTTCCCAGCAATGCAGCCCAGCAAGGTGAGGCAAGGACTTACCTCCACCAAACTTGGGCTGAAGAGTCACTGGACTGTGGGGGTCACTTGGACGGTGTCGCTGGATTCGAGGGACCTCGCTCGTCGTGCTGAGAGGAGACCCAAGGGACCGGAGATGCAGCTTTTTGGTGCCTGCGGTTGCAGGGGGAAGATTCCGTCTACCCACGGGAGATTTCTTCGGAGCTTCTGGTGCAGAGAGGAGGCAGACTACCCCCACAGCATGCACAAGCAGGAAAACAGTCGAGAAGGCGGCAGGATCAGCGTTACAGAGTTGCAGTAGTCGTCTTTGCTACTATGTTGCAGGTTTGCAGGCTTCCAGCGCGGTCAGCGGTCGATTCCTTATCAGAAGGTGAAGAGGGAGATGCAGAGGAACTCGGCTGAGCTCATGCATTCGTTATCTAGAGTTTCCCCAGAGACAGAGACCCTAAATAGCCAGAAAAGAGGGTTTGGCTACCTAGGAGAGAGGATAGGCTACTAACACCTGAAGGAGCCTATCAGCAGGAGTCTCTGACGTCACCTGGTGGCACTGGCCACTCAGAGCAGTCCAGTGTGCCAGCAGCACCTCTGTTTCCAAGATGGCAGAGGTCTGGAGCACACTGGAGGAGCTCTGGACACCTCCCAGGGGAGGTGCAGGTCAGGGGAGTGGTCACTCCCCTTTCCTTTGTCCGGTTTCGCGCCAGAGCAGGGGCTAAGGGGTCCCTGAACCGGTGTAGACTGGCTTATGCAGAATTGGGCACCTCTGTGCCCAACAAAGCATTTCCAGAGGCTGGGGGAGGCTACTCCTCCCCTGCCTTCACACCATTTTCCAAAGGGAGAGGGTGTCACACCCTCTCTCAGAGGAAGTTCTTTGTTCTGCCATCCTGGGCCAGGCCTGGCTGGACCCCAGGAGGGCAGATGCCTGTCTGAGGGGTTGGCAGCAGCAGCAGCTGCAGTGAAACCCCAGGAAGGGCAGTTTGGCAGTACCAGGGTCTGTGCTACAGACCACTGGGATCATGGGATTGTGCCAACTATGCCAGGATGGCATAGAGGGGGCAATTCCATGATCATAGACATGTTACATGGCCATATTCGGAGTTACCATTGTGAAGCTACATATAGGTAGTGACCTATATGTAGTGCACGCGTGTAATGGTGTCCCCGCACTCACAAAGTTCAGGGAATTGGCTCTGAACAATGTGGGGGCACCTTGGCTAGTGCCAGGGTGCCCTCACACTAAGTAACTTTGCACCTAACATTTACCAGGTAAAGGTTAGACATATAGGTGACTTATAAGTTACTTAAGTGCAGTGTAAAATGGCTGTGAAATAACGTGGACGTTATTTCACTCAGGCTGCAGTGGCAGGCCTGTGTAAGAATTGTCAGAGCTCCCTATGGGTGGCAAAAGAAATGCTGCAGCCCATAGGGATCTCCTGGAACCCCAATACCCTGGGTACCTCAGTACCATATACTAGGGAATTATAAGGGTGTTCCAGTAAGCCAATGTAAATTGGTAAAAATGGTCACTAGCCTGTTAGTGACAATTTGAAAGTAATGAGAGAGCATAACCACTGAGGTTCTGGTTAGCAGAGCCTCAGTGAGACAGTTAGGCACCACACAGGGAACATATACATGCACACCTATGAGCACTGGGGCCCTGTGTGACAGGGTCCCAGTGACACATACATATAGGCCACAAACCTATGAGCACTGGGGTCCTGACCAGCAGGACCCCAGTGACACATAACAAACATACTGAAAACCTAGTGTTTTCACTATGAGCACTGAGGCCTGGCTATCAGGATCCCAGTGAGACAGTGAAAACAGTGACAAACACCCTGACATACACTCACAAACAGGCCAAAAGTGGGGGTAACAAGGCTAGAAAGAGGCTACCTTCTCACACAACCCCCCCCCAAACGAAGGACAATAAGGCTAACCTTGGCCAGTTGAGACTTTATTGTCTAAGTGGTGATAAGTAGAGAGTAGCTCTGCAATAGACTGGTTACTCCCTTTATCATCCACTATATGGTTACTTCCCTGTGGGGATGTAAACCACCCTGTTTGAAGTTTTTTAGCTAAGCAACAATGTGAAGATGTATTTTCAGAGTTTCTATCAGTAAGTTTTAGTTTAGAGCAGTGGGAATTGTCCACTGAACCTATTTGTAGTGATGGAAATGCCAGACAGGGATGCTGTCTCAGAAAAGCCATAGCTGGGCAAAAACTTTGTCCATCTGGCTGGAAGAGAGAACAGGGATGCTGTTTCTCTTGAGTTGGAGCAGGGCAGGGATGCTGTCCTATCAGCTCCACACTAGGGCAGGGATGCTGTCCTAAGTGTTGTGAGGCAGTGCAGAGTTTCTGCACTAAAGTTTCTCTGGGAGGGTTGGAGGGATGCTCCATGTTAACTAAAATGGTGCTCTTTTTCTCACCAATGTTAGTTATCCCACAGAGAGGTACTTCCACCTCAGGGAGTCCAGCTTTGCCAGCTGATGATTCCCTTGGAACAGGTGCCACCCCAGGAGAGGTTTCTCCCACCACAGGAATAGTATCCTGAATGGTAGGGTGGTTAGGGGATACTGTGATACCCTTTTTACCTGTTGATGGAGAGGGATCCTGAGTTTTCAGGCCTTCTCTCCTTTGCTTTTTCATTTCACTTGAAATGAGAGGGAACAATTCCTCAGGGATGCCCAGCATGGCTGCATGGGCATAAAACTCTACATCAGCCCAACCTGAGGCCTCTAGGTCATTACCTAAGAGACAGTCTACAGGTAAGCTAGGTGATACCACCACCTGCTTAGGGCCAGTAACTCCACCCCAACTAAACTGAATTATAGCTAAGGGAAGAAACTTAGTGGAGTTATGGACATCAATAATCTTATACTGTTGTCCAATGATGTGTTGTTCAGGAGGCACTAGGTTTTCAGTCACCAAAGTGAAACTGGCACCTGTGTCCCTGTAGGCCAAGGCCTCAACACCATTTATTGAAACTGTCTGCCTGTACTTATCCATTGTAAGGGGACAAGCAGCCAGTGTGGCAAGGCCAATGCCACTAGGTGTGACAGAAACTGTCTTGGGACTGATTACATCAGTTTCCACTATGGACCCATAAGTGAACCCAACTACACCCTTTGCTTGACTGTTGCCAGCAGTCCCACCACTAGTACCACTACTGCTAGGGGCACTAGAGCTTGATGTATTAGTGGTGGTAGGCTCAGGGGGTTTACCTGGACAGGACTTATCCCCTGGCCTATGGCCTCTATTTTTACACACAAAGCACCAAGGCTTTTTAATGTGTGCAGGTTGGGAAGAAGAGGAAGAATTTGTTTTATCCCCACCCTCTGAAGAGTGTTTAAGATTTGAAGTGGGATCTTTGGTTTTACCCTTATCCCCATGCTTATCTTGAGATTTTTCACCATCTTTCTTCTTATTGCCATCTTTGTCACCCCCTGTATGAACTTTTCTGTTCACCCTTGTTCTGACCCATTTGTCTGCCTTCTTTCCCAATTCTTGGGGAGAGGTCAGATCAGAGTCTACCAGGTACTGGTGCAACAAATCAGACACACTATTATTAAGTATATGCTCTCTCAGGATTGTGTTATACAGGCTTTCATAATCAGTAACTTTACTGCCATGTAACCACCCCTCCAAGGCCTTCACTGCCTGGTCAATGAAATCAACCCAGTCTTGTGAAGACTCCTTTTTGGTCTCTCTGAACTTTATCCTGTACTGTTCAGTGGTTAAGCCATAACCATCCAGGAGTGCATTCTTAAGAACTTGGAAATTATTGGCATCATTTTCTTTCACTGTAAGGAGCCTATCCCTACCTTTTCCACTAAATGATAGCCCTAGGATAGCAGCCCACTGCTTTTGAGGGACATCCTGTACAGCACAGTCCCTCTCAAGTGCAGCAAACCACTTGTTAATGTCATCCCCCTCCTTATAAGGGGGAACTATCTTGTGCAGATTCCTGGAATCATGCTCTTTTGCAGGATGACTATGGGGAATACTGCTGCTGCCACCATGGGTATCTAAACCCAACTTCTGTCTTTCCCTCTCTATTTCTAAAGACTGTCTATCCAAATCCAGCTGTTGCTTCTTGAGCTTCAGTCTGGTTTGCTCCACTCTCAATCTATTGAGCTCCCTTTCTAACAATCTGTCATCAGGGTGGGTGGGAGGGACATTTCTAGATACAGAGGTATGATGGGAATGAACAGAAGGAGACCTGTCCCTTACCAAGGGCACCCTAACAGCTTGGCTACCAGCATAATGTGAGAGCACATCATCAGTATGATGTGATTCAACCTCTGTACCAACTATGCTAGACTGTCTAGTAATGGGCAGGCTGAGGAGTTTCTTTCCTGAACCTTTTCCTGGGGGAGTCCCTGGATCAGATTGAGAACCATTAGCTACTTTTTCTACAGATTGGGCACTTATGGCCTTATCCTGTACTCTAAGCATATTAATTAACAGTTCTAAGGAAGGATTCTTCCCTACACTCAAACCTCTCTCTATGCAGAGACTCCTTGCTCCTTTCCAGCTAAGGTGATCATATGCAAGTTTGGACAGTTCAACTTTTTGGCCTGTGCCAGACATTTTTTAGAGAGAGTTAAAGTGATAGACAAAGAGAAAAAAGTTTTCAGAACTTTTTGGAAAGACAGAAAAAACTTTTTAAACTTTTAAGAACTTTTTGAAAGTTTAGAAGTACTTTTCAGCACTTAGAAAAGAGTGAAAAGAGGAAATGCAAAACTTTTTGGCTATGTGTATATACACTGACCTTGTTTTGTATATTTTTCTCTTATGAAAAGTACAATGACAAGAGTGGTAAGTAGTCTCAAAGCACTTATCCCACCACTGCACAACCAATGTAGGAGGCTGGACTGGCTTGTAGTGAGTACCAAGGGGTACTTGCACCTTGCACCAGGCCCAGTTATCCCTTATTAGTGTATAGGGTGTCTAGCAGCTTAGGCTGATAGATAATGGTAGCTTAGCAAAGCAGCTCAGGCTGAACTAGGAGACGTGTGAAGCTACTACAGTACCACTTAGTGTCATATGCACAATATCATAAGAAAACACAATACACAGTTATACTAAAAATAAAGGTACTTTATTTTTATGACAATATGCCAAAGTATCTTAGAGTGTACCCTCAGTGAGAGGATAGGAAATATACACAAGATATATATACACAATAGCAAAAATATGCAGTATAGTCTTAGAAAACAGTGCAAACAATGTATAGTTACAATAGGATGCAATGGGGAAACATAGGGATAGGGGCAACACAAACCATATACTCCAGAAGTGGAATGCGAACCACGAATGGACCCCAAACCTATGTGACCTTGTAGAGGGTCGCTGGGACTATTAGAAAATAGTGAGAGTTAGCAAAATAACCCACCCCAAGACCCTGAAAAGTGAGTGCAAAGTGCACTAAAGTTCCCCTAAGGACAAAATAGTCGTGTTAGAGGGAGAATGCAAGGAAAACACAAATCAGCAATGCAACAACGATGGATTCCTGTCTGAAGGTACCTGTGGAGCAAGGGGACCAAGTCCAAAAGTCACAAGCAGCTCGGAGATGGGCAGATGCCCAAGAAATGCCAGCGGTTGGTGCAAAGAAGCTCTTACTAGGCTGAAGAACTGTGAATACTGCAGGAACGACAAGGGCTAGAGACTTCCCCTTTGGAGGATGGATCCCCCACGCCTTGGAGAGTCGTGCAGAAGTGTTTTCCCGCCGGATGGACGCCAACAAGCCTTGCTACACGCAAATCGTGCGTTTGGCGTTTTTGGACGCTGCTGGGGCCCAGGAGGGACCAGGAGGTCGCAAATTGGACCTACAGAGAGAGGGGACGTCGAGCAAGACAAGGAGCCCTCACTGAAGCAGGTAGCACCCGGAGAAGTGCCAGAAACAGGCACTACGAGGATGCGTGAAACGGTGCTCGCCGAAGTTGCACAAAGGAGTCCCACGTCGCCGGAGACCAACTTAGAAAGTCGTGCAATGCAGGTTAGAGTGCCGTGGACCCAGGCTTGGCTGTGCACGAAGGATTTCCGCCGGAAGTGCACAGGGGCCGGAGAAGCTTGCAAAGTCGCGGTTCCCAGCAATGCAGCCCAGCAAGGTGAGGCAAGGACTTACCTCCACCAAACTTGGGCTGAAGAGTCACTGGACTGTGGGGGTCACTTGGACGGTGTCGCTGGATTCGAGGGACCTCGCTCGTCGTGCTGAGAGGAGACCCAAGGGACCGGAGATGCAGCTTTTTGGTGCCTGCGGTTGCAGGGGGAAGATTCCGTCTACCCACGGGAGATTTCTTCGGAGCTTCTGGTGCAGAGAGGAGGCAGACTACCCCCACAGCATGCACAAGCAGGAAAACAGTCGAGAAGGCGGCAGGATCAGCGTTACAGAGTTGCAGTAGTCGTCTTTGCTACTATGTTGCAGGTTTGCAGGCTTCCAGCGCGGTCAGCGGTCGATTCCTTATCAGAAGGTGAAGAGGGAGATGCAGAGGAACTCGGCTGAGCTCATGCATTCGTTATCTAGAGTTTCCCCAGAGACAGAGACCCTAAATAGCCAGAAAAGAGGGTTTGGCTACCTAGGAGAGAGGATAGGCTACTAACACCTGAAGGAGCCTATCAGCAGGAGTCTCTGACGTCACCTGGTGGCACTGGCCACTCAGAGCAGTCCAGTGTGCCAGCAGCACCTCTGTTTCCAAGATGGCAGAGGTCTGGAGCACACTGGAGGAGCTCTGGACACCTCCCAGGGGAGGTGCAGGTCAGGGGAGTGGTCACTCCCCTTTCCTTTGTCCGGTTTCGCGCCAGAGCAGGGGCTAAGGGGTCCCTGAACCGGTGTAGACTGGCTTATGCAGAATTGGGCACCTCTGTGCCCAACAAAGCATTTCCAGAGGCTGGGGGAGGCTACTCCTCCCCTGCCTTCACACCATTTTCCAAAGGGAGAGGGTGTCACACCCTCTCTCAGAGGAAGTTCTTTGTTCTGCCATCCTGGGCCAGGCCTGGCTGGACCCCAGGAGGGCAGATGCCTGTCTGAGGGGTTGGCAGCAGCAGCAGCTGCAGTGAAACCCCAGGAAGGGCAGTTTGGCAGTACCAGGGTCTGTGCTACAGACCACTGGGATCATGGGATTGTGCCAACTATGCCAGGATGGCATAGAGGGGGCAATTCCATGATCATAGACATGTTACATGGCCATATTCGGAGTTACCATTGTGAAGCTACATATAGGTAGTGACCTATATGTAGTGCACGCGTGTAATGGTGTCCCCGCACTCACAAAGTTCAGGGAATTGGCTCTGAACAATGTGGGGGCACCTTGGCTAGTGCCAGGGTGCCCTCACACTAAGTAACTTTGCACCTAACATTTACCAGGTAAAGGTTAGACATATAGGTGACTTATAAGTTACTTAAGTGCAGTGTAAAATGGCTGTGAAATAACGTGGACGTTATTTCACTCAGGCTGCAGTGGCAGGCCTGTGTAAGAATTGTCAGAGCTCCCTATGGGTGGCAAAAGAAATGCTGCAGCCCATAGGGATCTCCTGGAACCCCAATACCCTGGGTACCTCAGTACCATATACTAGGGAATTATAAGGGTGTTCCAGTAAGCCAATGTAAATTGGTAAAAATGGTCACTAGCCTGTTAGTGACAATTTGAAAGTAATGAGAGAGCATAACCACTGAGGTTCTGGTTAGCAGAGCCTCAGTGAGACAGTTAGGCACCACACAGGGAACATATACATGCACACCTATGAGCACTGGGGCCCTGTGTGACAGGGTCCCAGTGACACATACATATAGGCCACAAACCTATGAGCACTGGGGTCCTGACCAGCAGGACCCCAGTGACACATAACAAACATACTGAAAACCTAGTGTTTTCACTATGAGCACTGAGGCCTGGCTATCAGGATCCCAGTGAGACAGTGAAAACAGTGACAAACACCCTGACATACACTCACAAACAGGCCAAAAGTGGGGGTAACAAGGCTAGAAAGAGGCTACCTTCTCACACAAACCCAATATGCCCCATCCGAAAGCTATCACCACTGGCCTACTCGCATTGAACCTACATCAGATTGTACACAATCCCACACACATCGCTGGTCACATCCTAGATGTCATTTTTGCTAAGCCTGAACTCGTTACTATTCATAGCATCACACCAACCACCTGGTCAGACCACCATATGATAACTTTCCGACATACAACTCCCCAAATCAACACACCCCACAACTACTTACATACATACACCTATCGACCATGGAGCAAACTCAACTTGGATCACTTAGAAACACAACTAACAGCAAACACAGATCTAGATACAATTAATTCTGTACCAAAACTTTGTGAGTGGCTACAGGAAGCTTTTGATGTCCTAATACCACTCAGAAAAACTAAACACGACAAAAGAAAACCAACACTTTGGAGAAACACAATTTAAAAAGATAAAGCAACAAATCAGAAAGTTGCAGCAGACCTGGCTCAAAACAAACAACAGTCAAGACAAACTGCAGCTACACAAACTTAACAGGATATACAAATCATCAATCAAAAAAGCTAAAAAAAGATACTACTCAGACAGAATTCAAAATGCTCAATCTACAACCAAGGAATTTATAAAATTCTCAATGAATTTCGAAAACCTACATGCATGGAAGGAAGTCATCCCACCACTCAAGATTTCACAAACAAATTGGCAAGTCACTACACAACCAAGGCAGACACACTGGACTCCTATTTAAAACAGAAGAAAACCATCAGCACCAACCCCTTTACTAAAATACCCTCTAAGAATAAACCATCCCAACCTCTACAGTCCTTCAAACAAATATTCCAGGATGAATTTATGGATTTGGTCAAAGCAAGCAGACCTTCTGGTTGCCCTTCTGACCCTTGCCCACCACAAATCTTCAAGAACATCCTGCTATCTACTTCTGCTGCCACACCTGTAAGAAGAATCATCAACAACTCTTTAACTTCAGGAACTTTTCCTGCAGACCTGAAAAAGGCATACATACGACCATTATTAAAGGAAACAAACCTAGACCCGCAAGACCCCAACAACTACAGACCAATCACAAATGGACCTTTCCTGGGAAAATTGATAGAAAGAGCAGCATTTGCCTAGATGTCACAATTCATTGAAGACTATTCTATGCTTTCAGACTTCCAAACTGGTTTCCGCCCAGGAAGAAGCACTGAATCAGCACTCATGGCCATCTGGGACGATCTTAAAAACACAGTCGACCGAAATGGAGTTGCTGCACTACTTCTCTTGGACCTCTCAGCTGCCTTTGATACGGTTGACCATGACACCCTAACTCAAAGACTCCACGAAGCCGGCATACAAGGGATTGCTCTCGACTGGATTACTTCCTATCTCCAAAAAAGAGCGAATATCATCCACTCGCCCCCCTTCTCGTCCGAACCCTACCTCACAAAAGCAGGGGTCCCCCAAGGGTCAATCATCTCACCTTTGCTTTTCAACATCTACATGATATCCTTACCAGAACTGATCAATGATTTCCATCTCACATGCTACAACTATGCAGATGACACACAGATACTACTTAAATTAGAAGACCCCAAAAACATTGAAAACTCACAAATCTTCAGTTGCCTCAGAGCCGTTGATCAGTGGATGACCTGGAGCCATCTCAAACTAAATACCTCCAAAACAGAAATACTCATATGTGGTGACTGGAAAAATTATGACTCTCTGTGCGTCTGGCCTGACGATCTCGGACCACCTCCTCAATTATCCAAGGAAGTGAAAAACCTAGGAATCACCATGGATTCCAAGCTAACTATGAATGCCCAAGTAGACAAATTAGCACGCACAAGCTTCATCACCTTAAAGACTTTACGACGCATCTTCCCCCACCTCGGATTTCCACACAAGGTGCAAGCTACTATCTCGCTTGTACTATCCAAACTGGATTATGCCAATAGCCTCTACCATGGATCATCTCTATCTGTTATGAAAAAACTACAACGTATCCAGAATTCCTCAGCCAGGCTACTACTGCATATAAAGCCGCAAACCCTCATCTCCCCTGCCTTGAGAGCACTACACTGGTTGCCCGTTGCCAGACGATGCACTTTCAAGCTGCTTTGTATCACCCACAAAGCTATACATGGAACAGGAACGCTTTTTATCAGAAAGAAAATTACCAAATACATCCAACAAAGAACCCTCCGCTCAAGACTGGCACCCCGCCTTAGAACATCACCATACAAGAAAAAGACTATAGGTGCTACATCCTTCTCCGTCCAAGCAGCCAAACTATGGAATTCATTACCCCCAACTATAAGAGCCACAGATAATTTTCTTGTCTTCAGAAAACTACTCAAGAGTTGGCTCTTTCCTTCATAACCACCTTTTTCAAACAACTATGAACTGCATATGTCTATGTGGATAAATATTTTGGTGAGAATAAATGCTTTTGCTATGATGTGAGACAACACTATTTATATTGTGTGGCTCATCATCATTACCAACTATGCTAGACTGTCTAGTAATGGGCAGGCTAGGAAGTTTCTTTCCTGAATCATTTCCTGGGGGAGTCCCTGGATCAGATTGAGAACTATTAGCTACTTTTTCAACAGATGGGGCACTTCTAGCCTTATCCTGTTCTCTAAGCATGTTAAGTAACAGTTCCAAGGAAGGATTCTTCCCTACACTCAAACCTCTCTCTACACAGAGACTCCTTGCTCCTTTCCAGCTAAGGTGGTCATATGCAAGTTTGGACAGATCAACATTTTGGCCTGTGCCAGACATTTTTAGAGAGAGTTAAAAGTGATAGTAAAAAAAGTTTGTCAGAGCTTTTAGAAAGACAGAGAAAAAAAAACTTTTACAACTTTTTAGAACTTTTTAGAAAGTTAGGAGTACTTTTCAGCACTTAGAAAAGAGTGAAAAGAGGAAATGCAAAACTTTTTGGCTATGTGTATATACACTGACCTTGTTTTGTATATTTTTCTCTTATGAAAAGTACAATGACAAGAGTGGTAAGTAGTCTCAAAGCACTTATCCCACCGCTGCACAACCAATGTAGGAGGCTGGACTGGCTTGTAGTGAGTACCAAGGGGTACTTGCACCTTGCACCAGGCCCAGTTATCCCTTATTAGTGTATAGGGTGTCTAGCAGCTTAGGCTGATAGATAATGGTAGCTTAGCAGAGCAGCTTAGGCTGAACTAGGAGACGTGTGAAGCTACTACAGTACCACTTAGTGTCATATGCACAATATCATAAGAAAACACAATACACAGTTATACTAAAAATAAAGGTACTTTATTTTTATGACAATATGCCAAAGTATCTTAGAGTGTACCCTCAGTGAGAGGATAGGAAATATACACAAGATATATATACACAATAGCAAAAATATGCAGTATAGTCTTAGAAAACAGTGCAAACAATGTATAGTTACAATAGGATGCAATGGGGAAACATAGGGATAGGGGCAACACAAACCATATACTCCAAAAGTGGAATGCGAACCACGAATGGACCCCAAACCTATGTGACCTTGTAGAGGGTCGCTGGGACTATTAGAAAATAGTGAGAGTTAGAAAAATAACCCTCCCCAAGACCCTGAAAAGTGAGTGCAAAGTGCACTAAAGTTCCCCTAAGGACAAAGAAGTTGTGTTAGAGGAATAATGCAGGAAAGACACAAACCAACAATGCAACAACTGTGGATTTCCAATCTAGGGTACCTGTGGAACAAGGGGACCAAGTCCAAAAGTCACAAGCAAGTCGGAGATGGGCAAATGCCCAGGAAATGCCAGCTGCGGGTGCAAAGAAGCTTCGACTGGACAGAAGAAGCTGAGGTTTCTGCAGGAACGAAAAGGGCTAGAGACTTCCCCTTTGGTGGACGGATCCCTCTCGCCGTGGAGAGTCGTGCAGAAGTGTTTTTCCGCCGAAAAAACGCCAACAAGCCTTGCTAGCTGCAAATCGTGCGGTTAACGTTTTTGGACGCTGCTGTGGCCCTGGAGGGACCAGGAGGTCGCAAATTGGACCAGGAGAGAGAGGGGACGTCGAGCAAGACAAGGAGCCCTCTCAGCAGCAGGTAGCACCCGGAGAAGTGCCAGAAACAGGCACTACGAGGATGCGTGAAACGGTGCTCACCCGAAGTCGCACAAAGGAGTCCAACGTCGCCGGAGACCAACTTAGAAAGTCGTGCAATGCAGGTTAGAGTGCCGTGGACCCAGGCTTGGCTGTGCACAAAGGATTTCCGCCGGAAGTGCACAGGGGCCGGAGTAGCTGCAAAAGTCGCGGATCCCAGCAATGCAGCCCAGCGAGGTGAGGCAAGGACTTACCTCCACCAAACTTGGACTGAAGAGTCACTGGACTGTGGGGGTCACTTGGACAGAGTCGCTGGATTCGAGGGACCTCGCTCGTCGTGCTGAGAGGAGACCCAAGGGACCGGTAATGCAGCTTTTTGGTGCCTGCGGTTGCAGGGGGAAGATTCCGTCGACCCACGGGAGATTTCTTCGGAACTTCTGGTGCAGAGAGGAGGCAGACTACCCCCACAGCATGCACAAGCAGGAAAACAGTCGAGAAGGCGGCAGGATCAGCATTACAGAGTTGCAGTAGTCGTCTTTGCTACTATGTTGCAGGTTTGCAGGCTTCCAGTGCGGTCAGCAGTCGATTACTTGGCAGAAGGTGAAGAGAGAGATGCAGAGGAACTCGGATGAGCTCTTGCATTCGTTATCTAAAGTTTCCCCAGAGACAGAGACCCTAAATAGCCAGAAAAGAGGGTTTGGCTACCTAGGAGAGAGGATAGGCTACTAACACCTGAAGGAGCCTATCAGAAGGAGTCTCTGACGTCACCTGGTGGCACTGGCCACTCAGAGCAGTCCAGTGTGCCAGCAGCACCTCTGTTTCCAAGATGGCAGAGGTCTGGAGCACACTGGAGGAGCTCTGGACACCTCCCAGGGGAGGTGCAGGTCAGGGGAGTGGTCACTCCCCTTTCCTTTGTCCAGTTTCGCGCCAGAGCAGGGCTAAGGGGTCCCCTGAACCGGTGTAGACTGGCTTATGCAGAATTGGGCACATCTGTGCCCAAGAAAGCATTTCCAGAGGCTGGGGGAGGCTACTCCTCCCCTGCCTTCACACCATTTTCCAAAGGGAGAGGGTGTAACACCCTCTCTCAGAGAAAGTCCTTTGTTCTGCCATCCTGGGCCAGGCCTGGCTGGACCCCAGGAGGGCAGATGCCTGTCTGAGGGGTTGGCAGCAGCAGCAGCTGCAGTGAAACCCCAGGAAGGGCAGTTTGGCAGTACCAGGGTCTGTGCTACAGACCACTGGGATCATGGGATTGTGCCAACTATGCCAGGATGGCATAGAGGGGGCGATTCCATGATCATAGACATGTTACATGGCCATATTCGGAGTTACCATTGTGAAGCTACATATAGGTAGTGACCTATATGTAGTGCACGCGTGTAATGGTGTCCCCGCACTCACAAAGTCCGGGGAATTGGCTCTGAACAATGTGGGGGCACCTTGGCTAGTGCCAGGGTGCCCTCACACTAAGTAACTTTGCACCTAACCTTTACCAGGTAAAGGTTAGACATATAGGTGACTTATAAGTTACTTAAGTGCAGTGGTAAATGGCTGTGAAATAACGTGGACGTTATTTCACTCAGGCTGCAGTGGCAGGCCTGTGTAAGAATTGTCAGAGCTCCCTATGGGTGGCATAAGAAATGCAGCAGCCTATAGGGATCTCCTGGAACCCCAATACCCTGGGTACCTCAGTACCATATACTAGGGAATTATAAGGGTGTTCCAGTATGCCAATGTGAATTGGTAAAATTGGTCACTAGCCTGTTAGTGACAATTTGTAAAGAGAGAGCATAACCACTGAGGTTCTGGTTAGCAGAGCCTCAGTGAGACAGTTAGGCATCACACAGGGAATACATACATATAGGCCACAAACTTATGAGCACTGGGGTCCTGGCTAGCAGGGTCCCAGTGACACATAACAAACATACTGAAAACATAGGGTTTTCACTATGAGCACCGGGCCCTGGCTAGCAGGATCCCAGTGACACAGTGAAAACACCCTGACATATACTCACAAACAGGCCAAAAGTGGGGGTAACAAGGCTAGAAAGAGGCTACTTTCTCACACAACCCCCCCCCCCCCCAAACGAAGGACAATAAGGCTAACCTTGGCCAGTTGAGACTTTATTGTCTAAGTGGTGATAAGTAGAGAGTAGCTCTGCAATAGACTGGTTACTCCCTTTATCATCCACTATATGGTTACTTCCCTGTTGGGATGTAAACCACCCTGTTTGAAGTTTTTTAGCTAAGCAACAATGTGAAGATATATTTTCAGAGTTTCTATCAGTAAGTTTTAGTTTAGAACAGTGGGAATTGTCCACTGGACCTATTTCTAGTGATGAGAATGCCAGACAGGGATGCTGTCTCAGTAAAGCCATAGCTGGGCAAAAACTTTGTCCATATGGCTGGGAGAGAGAACAGGGATGCTGTTTCTCTTACTTTGGAGCAGGGCAGGGATGCTGTCCTTTGAGCTCCACACTAGGGCAGGGTTGCTGTCCTAAGTGTTGCGAGGCAGTGCAGAGTTTCTGCACCAAAGTTTCTCTGGGAGGGTTGGAGGGATGCTCCATGTTAACTAAAATGGTGCTCTTTTTCTCACCAATGTTAGTTATCCCACAGAGAGGTACTTCCACCTCAGGGAGTACAGCTATGCCAGCTGATGATTCCCTTGGAACAGGTGCCACCCAAGGAGAGGTTTCTCCCACCACAGGAATGGTATCCTGAATGGCAGGGTGGTTAGGGGATACTGTGATACCCTTTTTCCCTGTTGTTGGCAAGGGATCCTGAGTTTTCAGGCCTTCTCTCCTTTTCTTTTTCATTTCAGTAGAAATGAGAGGGAACAATTCCTCTGGGATACCCAGCATGGCTGCATGGGTATAAAACTCTACATCAGCCCAACCTGAGGCCTCTAGGTCATTACCTAAGAGACAGTCTACAGGTAAGCTAGGTGATCTACCACCTGCTTAGGGCCAGTAACTCCACCCCAACTAAGCTGAACTATAGCTAAGGGAAGAAACTTAGTGGAGTTATGGACATCAATAATCTTATACTGTTGTCCAATGATGTGTTGTTCAGGAGCCACAAGGTTTTCAGTCACCAAAGTGATACTGGCACCTGTGTCCCTGTAGGCCTGGGCCTCAACACCATTTATTGAAACTGTCTGCCTGTACTTATCCATTGTAAGGGGACAAGCAGCCAGTGTGGCAAGGCCAATGCCACTAGGTGTGACAGAAACTGTCTTGGGACTGACTACCCCAGTTTCTATGATGGACCCATAAGTGAACCCAACTACACCCTTAGTTTGACTGTTGCCAGCAGTCCCACCACTATTACCACTACTGCTAGGGGCACTAGAGCTTGATGTATCAGTGGTGGTAGGCTCAGGGGGTTTACCTGGACAGGACTTATCCCCTTGCCTACGGCCTCTGTTTTTACACAGAAAGCACCAAGGCTTTTTAATGTGTGTGGGTTGTGAAGAAGAAGATGAAGAATTTGTTTTATCCCCAGCCCCTGAAGAGTGTTTAGGATTTGAGGAAGGATCTTTGGTTTTACCCTTATCCCCATGCTTATCCTGAGATTTCTCACCATCTTTCTTCTTGCCATCCTTGTCACCACCTGTATGAACTTTTCTGTTCACTCTTGTTCTGACCCATTTGTCTGCCTTCTTTCCCAATTCATGGGGAGAGGTCAGATCTGAGTCCACTAGATATTGGTGTAACAAATCAGACACACAGTTATTCAGAATATGCTCTCCCAGGATCTGATTATACAGGCTTTCATAGTCAGAAACTTTACTGCGATGTAACCACCCCTCCAAGGCCTTCACTGAATGGTCAACAAAGTCTACCCAGTCTTGTGAAGACTCTTTTCTGATGGATACACCTACCCGTGGATTCCTCACCAAAAGAATTCTCCCCTCGTGCCAGCCTTCGACGGAAATTTCTTCTAGCTCTGCACGTCGACGATGACGTCACAATCGCACGACTCCACGCGACGCCACATGACGTCATCTAGGCAATAAGAAGCCGTCGTCAACGTGCAGACGTCAGTTCCCTTTTTTCCGTGCCCGAATAACGGTTGTTTCTTCGAGGCTCACGGAGCTACTGTTACCAACGGACGGTTACGATGTCGCAGCCTAGAAAATCCGGCTTTAAACCTTGTTACCAATGCGGGGGTCGGATGTCGGTTACCGACCCCCACGAAAACTGCCTCTGGTGCCTTAGTTCTGATCATGAGATTGAGGCATGCGGTTCGTGCCAGAGCATGAACCCTAAGGCACTCAAAGAAAGAGAGGCAAAGTTATTCTTGGCCCGGTCCAAGAAGAAGAAAGAGAGGCGTCATAGGAGGGAGTCTTCGTCGAGATCCACTAGGTCTCATCATCACCATAGTGGCTCTCGGCGCCTTCATGGATCTCGGCGCCGATCGAGCAAAGGACGGTCGTCCGACGTGGGAGATAAGACCGACCGTCACCCCTCCACCTCCGGCGACCCTCGGTCTTTGAGGTCGAGCCTCCCCAGAGGCCTGAAGGTTCTCCTGGCCAGGAGTTACCTGGACCCTCTTTGGCAGCTTTGCCGGCGCCGGTGCAGCAGCAACAGTACCCGGCTTTCCCGACTCCGGGATCGGATCCTGCAGCGTTTTTGAACGCTATGTTTAACATCTTTGCTTCCATGGCGCCGGGTGGAAGTCATGCAGGTCCGTCTGGTCCTTTAGCCTATGACTTGGGTGTTCTGGCGTCTTTCAAGTCGGCGCCGTTCACCCCGTTTATGTCTGCTGCGTCTGAAGCGACGCCGATGCCTACGACGTCGATCAGGATGGCTACACCTGTTACGGCGCCGTCGGATTCGCCTTGGATCCCATCGATGTCCAAGAACGCTGTGGAGCCGGAGCCTCCGGCGTCGGACGAATCCGAGGTTCAGCACCGACGGAGATCTTCGGCGTCGGCTGACGCCTTGTCGACTCCAGGCTTGGAGTCCAGACCTAGATCAAGGCGCCTGGCCCTTCGTTTCTTGGAAGAGGAGGAGTACGCGAGGCAACACCTGGAGGAAGGAGAAATTGTAGAGCCCTCAGGTGACTTCCAGGGTCTGGACTCAGCTAGTGGCCTTGACACTACCCCGGAATGGGATCTAGCTTCTTCTGGAGAGATCACAGAGAAAGCAGCTTCTTTCCATAAGGTCATTCGTAAGGCTGCAGACTTTTCGGATATTACTCTTCCTACCGCGGAGGTTAAGAGAAATTTATTGACAGAGGTCCTCCATCCGACATCTGCTTCTGCTGAGCCTCTTCTTCCATTCAATGAGGCTCTGCTGGACCCTATTAAGGATATTTGGATGAAACCTGTATCCACCGCTGCGGTCAACAGAGCAGTGGCTCTGCGTTACAGGACGGCGCCTGGGGATCCGATGTTTCTTTCCAAGCAACCAACTCCGGAGAGCCTTGTGGTCCAAGGTTCATGTTCCTCCAGATCCTCTCCTGGCTCGTTTCCTAGGGTTCCTGCTGATAGAGAGTCGAAAAAGATGAACCATACTTCTAAAAAGACATTTTCATTGTGCAGTATGGCCCTGAAATCTTCCAATGCCACATGCATACTGGGACGTTACATACATGCCCTTATGGAAGAGGCAAAGGGCTATCCTAATGTGTCACAGGAGATGCTGCAACTCTTTTCGGATGCTCAAGCGGCTGCGACGCAAGTGATCCAGTCTGGTTTGGACACTTCGGACTCGGTGGCTAGGGCTGTGGGCACGACCATAGTCTCTAGGAGGCAGTCTTGGCTTAGATCATCGGGCTTCTCGACAGACGTGCATGCTACACTCCTTGATCTTCCGTTTGATGGGGAAAAGCTCTTCGGTTCTAAGGCTGACTCAGCCTTAGAACGTTTTAAAGAGAGCAGAGCGACAGCTAGATCCTTGGGACTCCAGTCGTCGGCCTCATCCACCTTTAGAGGCTTTCGGAGATTTAAAGGATTTGGTTGTGGTTCCTTTCGAGGAAGACTGCAAGGACCACAACAAACTGCTTCTACCCTGCCTTACAGATCCTCCAGGGGCAGGGGCAGAGTCCGTACGAGAGGAGCCACCTTGAAGCACTCTGCCTCTTCCTCGGGAGGGGTGCAGCAAGGAAAGCAGCCGTAGACCTCCACTATTCCCTGTCCATTCGTCTCCAGTAGGGGGGAGACTTACCCTTTTTCTTCCAATGTGGGAGGTCATAACATCAGACTCCTGGGTCATCGACATTGTGAAGAGGGGGTACGCTCTTCCCTTTTGGGAATTTCCTCCCACCCTCCCTCCCCGCCCATCCTTCTGTTCGGAAGACCATTTTCTCCTGTTACAGCAGGAGGTATTATCCCTATTACAAAAAGGTGCAATAGAGTTGGTTCCCGAGCAAGAGAGGGGTCACGGGTGCTATTCAAGATACTTTCTGATTTCCAAGAAGGATGGTCGGCTGAGACCGATTTTGGACTTGAGGATTTTGAATTGGTTCCTCAAACAGGAAAAGTTCAAAATGCTGACCCTCTCACAGGTTCTTTTGGCGTTGAACGAAGGAGACTGGATGGTGTTGGTCGATTTGCAGGACGCGTATTTTCATATTCCGATCCTCAGATCGCACAGGAAGTATATCCGTTTTGTGGTGGGATCACAACATTATCAGTTTGCGGTCCTCCCGTTTGGTCTTACTTCAGCACCTCAAGTCTTCACGAAGGTGATGGCGGTGGTAGCGGCCGAGCTCAGAAGAAAAGGGATCGCTGTGTTTCCCTATCTGGACGATTGGTTGATCAAAGCCAGTACTCCAGAGCTCGTGCGCTGCCATCTCCAGTCGACGACTCAATTTTTTGTACGACCTGGGGTTTTCAGTCAATGTACCCAAGTCTCACCTGGAGCCCTCTCAACGCCTCCTGTTCATAGGGGCAGTATTGGACACGACATTGAATCGGGCCTTTCCTCCGCCCCAGAGGGTTCAGGACATCCAGGCGTTGATTCCAATGTTTCGAAATGGAGCGGTAGTTCCAATCCTCAAAGTCCTTCGTCTGCTCGGTCTGTTTGCTTCTTGCATACTGTTGGTCACTCATGCACGCTGGCACATGAGGGCTCTCCAGTGGTGCGTCCGCAGGCAGTGGTTTCAGCACAAAGGGGATCTTGAGGACTTGATAAAGATCTCCAGAGACACTGCAGTGGATCTTCAATGGTGGACAGCGGTCGACAACCTGTCTCAAGGAAGGCCGTTCTCGCTACCCCCACCAGTGGCCTCAGTGGTAACGGATGCTTCCACTTTAGGGTGGGGAGCTCATCTGGGGGACCTGGAGATCAAAAGCCTTTGGTCTCCAGTAGAACAGAAATTACACATCAATCTGTTAGAATTGCGGGCAGTACGGCTGGCACTCAAGGCCTTCCTCCCTTCCATTCGCAGTCAGTCAGTCCAGGTTCTAACGGACAACACGACCGCGATGTGGTATATAAACAAACAGGGAGGAGTGGGGTCGTATCTTCTCTGCAGAGAAGCTCTTCGACTCTGGTCCTGGCTTCAGGACCGCAAGATCTGCTTGATTGCACATCATTTGGCCGGAGTCCTGAATGTGCGTGCAGACATTCTCAGTCGACGCAGCTCGGTCGACCATGAGTGGCGTCTTCATCCAGATCTAGTTCTGTATATCTTCCAGATGTGGGGATATCCACAAATAGATCTGTTTGCAACTCAAGAGAATGCGCAGTGCCCACTGTTTTGCAGCCTCCAGTATCCGGTGCAAGGAGCTCTGGGGGACGCGTTTCAGATGTCCTGGAAGGGTCAGTTGCTTTACACGTTTCCCCCCATATCCTTGATTCCTCGAGTTCTCAGGAAAATCCGCCAAGACCGAGCTCAAGTTAATAGCTCCGGATTGGCCGAGAAGGGTGTGGTATTCGGACCTACTCCAACTCTCTCAGTGCCCTCCGCTCCGTCTCCCTTGCAGGGTGGACCTCCTCTCGCAGTCGCAGGGGCAGATTCTACACCCCCACCTCCAGAGCCTGCATCTTCATGCCTGGAGTTTGAACGGGGCAATCTGAGTTCATTTTCTCTCCATCCAGATGTGGTGGAAGTTATTCTATCGGCCAGGCGACACTCCACCAAGTCAATCTATGCAAATCGTTGGGCTAAGTTTACAAGCTGGTGTGGAGAGAATAGTTTAGATCCTTTAAGAGCTGGTTTATCTGACATTTTGTCATTTGCGCTCTATTTGGCACAGAAAGGTTTTTCAGTTGCCACTGTTAAGGGTTGTCTATCTGCACTATCTGCTTTTCTGTGCCTTCCTGATCAACCATCCTTCTTTAAATCACCAATTGTTTTAAAGTTTCTAAAGGGATTCACTAATAAGTATCCGCCCACGCCATTCGTTATGCCTCAGTGGGACCTTAACTTGGTTTTAACTTTTCTTATGGGGTCCCCGTTTGAACCCATGCACTCTTGTTCTTTACGGTTCCTAGTATTTAAAACTGTTTTCCTGGTGGCAATAACATCTGCCAGAAGGGTTAGTGAGCTTCAGGCTCTAACTGTAGAAACCCCATTCCTTTTCTTCTTCAAGGACAAAGTGGTGTTGAGGACCAAGGCGGCTTTCCTACCGAAGGTTGTTACACCCTTTCACCTGGGGCAGTCAATTACTCTCTCTTCCTTTTACCCTCCACCTCACCCATCCAAGGAGGAAGAGAGGCTCCACCGGCTGTGTCCGCGAAGAGCACTGAGCTTCTATGTCGCAAGGACGAAAGAGTTCAGACAGGATGAACAGCTCTTCGTTGGATACGTGGGGAAGAGGAAAGGTAGAGCGGTCCACAAGAGAACTCTATCCAGGTGGGTCATTCTATGTATTAAGATCTGCTATTCTTTGGCGAAGAGAGATCCACCTGTGGGGCTTCGTGCCCATTCCACCAGGGCCAAAGCAGCTTCATCGGCTTTGGCTAGAGGTGTTCCTGTGGCTGACATCTGCAGGGCAGCGACCTGGGCATCCCTCCATACTTTTGCCAAGCATTACTGTTTGGACTCTGAGGTCAGGAGGGATGGCCATTTTGCTCGCTCGGTGCTGCAAGATTTCTTGGTTTGACCATTCGGGCACCCACCACCGGAGGTTATACTGCTTGGGGACTCTATTCTTTTGGTGAGGAATCCACAGGTAGGTGTATCCATCAGAAGAATAAGTTACTTACCTTCGGTAACGCTTTTTCTGGTGGATACAGTTACTACCTGTGGATTCCTCACGGTCCCACCCACCTCCCCGTTCCCTGACTGGTCAAACCAGGATCTCTTTGGGTGCGCATCCTTGGACTTGTATATATATGTATATAGCTTTCACATGCATATGGTTGTATTCGTTGTATATACTTTTCCTTAGCAGTCTAAGATAGTGAAAAGGACTTTTTGGATTGGAATTTTACATATATATTTATTTATTTCTATCTCGAATTGAGCATTCATAACTGTGATATATATTAAGTTTTATATTAAATGTTTTATTTTCGTCTATTATGTATTAATGTGTGCTCTTTAGGTTTAACCTGTTCGCCTCTATGGCACGTAAAAAATGGTGATAACTGACGTCTGCACGTTGACGACGGCTTCTTATTGCCTAGATGACGTCATGTGGCGTCGCGTGGATTCGGGCGATTGTGACGTCATCGTCGACGTGCAGAGCTAGAAGAAGTTTCCGTCGAAGGCTGGCGCAAGGGGAGAATTCTTTTGGTGAGGAATCCACAGGTAGTAACTGTATCCACCAGAAAAAGCGCTACCGAAGGTAAGTAACTTATTCTTCTGGTTTCTCTGAACTTAATCCTGTATTGTTCAGTGGTTAAGCCAAACCCATCCAAGAGTGCATTCTTTAAAACTGTAAAATTATTGGCATCACTTTCCTTCACAGTAAGGAGCCTATCCCTACCCTTTCCACTGAAAGATAGCCATAGGATAGCAGCCCACTGCCTTTGAGGGACCCCCTGTACAACACAGGCCCTCTCAAGTGCAGCAAACCACTTGTTAATGTCATCCCCCTCCTTGTAAGGGGGAACTATCTTATGCAGATTCCTAGAATCATGCTCTTTCACAGGATTACTATCTGTAATACTGCTGCTGCCACCATGGGGTCCAAACCCAAACCTCTGTCTTTCTTTTTCTAAGTCTAAAGTTTCCCTGTCTAGAGCCAGCTGTTGCTGCTTAAGCTTCAGCCTGGTCTCTTCGACTCTCAATCTATTGAGCTCCCTTTCTAACATTCTGTCATCAGGGTGGGTGGGTTGGGCATGCTTAGACACAGAAGAATGGTGTGAATGAACAGAGGGAGAAATGTCCCTAACAGTTGGCACTCTGACAACTTGACCTGCAGGAATGACATTCCTACTGTGATGAGAACTCACATTAGTACCAGTTATTCTAGGTGGTCTGCTAAGGGGCAAGTTGGAAAGAATACCATCTATCATTCTTGCTGGGGCTGCCCCAGAATCAGAGTGTGAACTATCTCCTAACTTCTCAACAGATGTGCCAGCTAAGGCCTTATCATTCTCAATGAGCATGTTAATCAACAATTCTCTAGAGGGATTCTTCCCTACCCCTAAACCTCTATTAATGCAGAGACCCCTTACACCTTTCCAGCTAAGGTGGTCATAAGCAGAGCTGACCAGATCAAGAGTAGGACCTGTACCAGACATGATAGAAAAAGGTTTAAGGGACAGAAAAAGTTTCAGACCTTTTTAAGGAAACAGAAAAAAACTTTTTCAACTTTTTAGAACTTTTAAAAAGTTTTAGAGGTACTTTTCAGCACTTAGCAATAGAGTAAGAGAAGAAAAGCAAAACTTTTTGGTTAGGTGTACATACACTGAACTTGTTTTGTATATTATTCTCTTATGAAAAGTACAAAATGACAAAGTGGTAAGTAGTTGCAAGTACTTATCCCACCGCTGCACAACCAATGTAGGATGCTGGCCTGGTTTGTAGTGGGTGCCAAGAGGTACTTACACTCTGCACCAGGTCCAGTTATCCCTTATCAGTGTAGAAGAGGTGTTTCTAGCAGCTTAGGCTGATAGAAGGTAGCTATGGAGAGCAGTTTAGGCTGAACTAGGAGACATGCAAAGCTCCTACTATACCACTGGTGTCATATGCACAATATCATAAGAAAACACAATACACAGATATACTAAAAATAAAGGTACTTTATTTTTATGACAATATGCCAAAAGTATCTCAGTGAATGCCCTCAGTATGAGGATAGCAAATATACACAAGATATATGTACACAATACCAAAAATATGCAGTCATAGCAATAGAAAGTAATGCAAGCAATGTACAGTCACAATAGATTGCAATGAGAGCACATAGGTATAGGGGCAACACAAACCATATACTCCAAAAGTGGAATGCGAATAACGTATGGACCCCAAACCTACGTGAGCTTGTAGAGGGTCGCTGGGACTGTAAGAAAACAGTGAGGGTTAGAAAAATAGCCCACCCCAAGACCCTGAAAAGTAGGTGTAAAGTGCACCCATATTCCCCAGAGAGCACAGAAGTCGTGATAGGGGAATTCTGCAAGGAAGACCAACACCAGCAATGCAACAAAGGTGGATTTCCGGACGAGAGTACCTGTGGAACAAGTGGACCAAGTCCAAGAGTCGCGACAAAGTCAAGATTGGTCAGATGCCCAGGAAATGCCAGCTGAGGGTGCAAAGAAGCTGCCACTGGATGGTAGAAGCTGTGGATTCTGCAAGAACGAAGAGGACTAGGAACTTCCCCTTTGGAGGATGGATGTCCCACGTCGTGAAGAAGCTTGCAGAGGTGTTCCCACGCAGAAAGACCGCAAACAAGCCTTGCTAGCTGCAAGGGTCGCGGTTAGGGTTTTTGGATGCTGCTGTGGCCCAGGAGGGACCAGGATGTCGCCACTTGGATGAGGAGACAGAGGGGGCGCCCAGCAGGTCAGGGAGCCCTCACAGAAACAGGCAGCACCTGCAGAAGTGCCGGAACAGGCACTACAAAGAGGATTGAACCGGAGTTCACCCGAAGTTACAAAAGAAGATCCCACGACGCCGGAGGACAACTCAGGAGGTTGTGCACTGCAGGTTAGAGTGTCGGGGACCCAGGCTTGGCTGTGCACAAAGGAAATCCTGGAAGAGTGCACAGGAGCCGGAGCAGCTGCAAATCATGCGGTACCCAGCAATGCAGTCTAGCGTGGGGAGGCAAGGACTTACCTCCACCAAACTTGGACTGAAGAGTCACTGGACTGTGGGAGTCACTTGGAGTTGCTGAGTTCCAGACCACGCTCGTCGTGCTGAGAGGGGACCCAGAGGACCGGTGATGCAGTCTTTTGTTGCCTGCGGTTGCAGGGGGAGGATTCCGTCGACCCACAGGAGATTTCTTCAGAGCTTCTAGTGCAGAGAGGAGGCAGACTACCCCCACAGCATGCACCACCAGGAAAACAGTCGAGAAAGCGGCAGGATCAGCGATACAAGGTTGCAGTAGTCGTCTTTGCTACTTTGTTGCGGTTTTACAGGCGTCCTGAGCAGTCAGCGGTCGATTCCTTGGCAGAAGGTGAAGAGAGAGATGCAGAGGAACTCTGATGAGCTCTTGCATTCGTTATCTAAAGAATTCCCCAAAGCAGAGACCCTAAATAGCCAGAAAAGGAGGTTTGGCTACCTCGGAAGGAGGATAGGCTAGCAACACAGGTAAGAGCCTATCAGAAGGAGTCTCTGACGTCACCTTCTGGCACTGGCCACTCAGAGCAGTCCAGTGTGCCAGCAGCACCTCTGTTTCCAAGATGGCAGAGGTCTGGAGCACACTGGAGGAGCTCTGGGCACCTCCCCTGGGAGGTGCAGGTCAGGGGAGTGGTCACTCCCCTTTCCTTTGTCCAGTTTCGCGCCAGAGCAGGGCTGGGGGATCCCTGAACCGGTGTAGACTGGCTTATGCAGAGATGGTCACCATCTGTGCCCATCAAAGCATTTCCAGAGGCTGGGGGAGGCTACTCCTCCCCAGCCCTGACACCTTTTTCCAAAGGGAGAGGGTGTAACACCCTCTCTCTGAGGAAGTCCTTTGTTCTGCCTTCCTGGGCCAAGCCTGGCTGGACCCCAGGAGGGCAGAAATCTGTCTGAGGGGTTGGCAGCAGCTGCAATGAAACCCTGGGAAAGGCAGTTTGGCAGTACCCGGGTCTGTGCTAGAGACTCGGGGGATCATGGAATTGTCGCATTGGGGTGACAATTCCATGATCTTAGACATGTTACATGGCCATGTTCGGAGTTACCATTGTGACGCTGTACATAGGTAGTGACCTATGTATAGTGCACGTGTGTAATGGTGTCCCCGCACTCACAAAGTCCGGGGAATTTGCCCTGAACGATGTGGTGGCACCTTGGCTAGTGCCAGGGTGCCCACACACCAAGTAACTTAGCACCCAACCTTTACCAGGTAAAGGTTAGACATATAGGTGACTTATAAGTTACTTAAGTGCAGTGGTAAATGGCTGTGAAATAACGTGGACGTTATTTCACTCAGGCCGCAGTGGCCGCCCTGTGTAAGAATTGTCAGAGCTCCCTGTGGGTGGCAAAAGAAATGCTGCAGCCCATAGGGACCTCCTGGAACCCCAATACCCTGTGTACCTCAGTACCATATACTAGGGAATTATAAGGGTGTTCCAGTATGCCAATGTGAATTGGTGAAATTGGTCACTAGCCTGTTAGTGACAATTTGTAAAGAGAGAGCATAACCACTGAGGTTCTGGTTAGCAGAGCCTCAGTGAGACAGTTAGGCATCACACAGAGAACACTTACATATAGGCCACAAACTTATGAGCACTGGGCCATGGCTAGCAGGATCCCAGTGAGACAGTGAAAACACCCTGACATATACTCACAAACAGGCCAAAAGTGGGGGTAACAAGGCTAGAAAGAGGCTACTTTCTCACACCCTAGGCCTATTGCATTCTATTGTGTTCTACAGTGTTTGCACTGCTTTTCTAACTGTTTACTTACCTGATTTTGGTTTGTGTTTATATTTTGTGTATTTTACTTACCTCCTAAGGGAGTATATCCTCTGAGATATTTTTGGCACATTGTCAGTAAAATAACGTACCTTTATTTTTAGTAACTCTGAGTATTGTCTTTCTTATGATATAGTACTATATGATATAAGTGGTATAGTAGGAGCTCTGCATGTCTCCTAGTTCAGCCTAAGCTGCTCTGCTATAGCTACCTCTATCAGCCTAAGCTGCTAGAACACTAATAATCTACTAATAAGGGATAACTGGGCCTGTGTATGAGGCTGGACTGGCTTGTAGTGAGTACCAAGGGGTACTTGCACCTTGCACCAGGCCCAGTTATCCCTTATTAGTGTATAGGGTGTCTAGCAGCATAGGCTGATAGATAATGGTAGCTTAGCAGAGCAGCTTAGGCTGAACTAGGAGACGAGTGAAGCTCCTACAGTACCACAAGTGTCATATGCACAATATCATAAGAAAACACAATACACAGATATACTAAAAATAAAGGTACTTTTGTAAAGAGAGAGCATAACCACTGAGGTTCTGGTTAGCAGAGCCTCAGTGAGACAGTTAGGCATCACACAGGGAATACATACATATAGGCCACAAACTTATGAGCACTGGGGTCCTGGCTAGCAGGGTCCCATTGACACATAACAAACATACTGAAAACATAGGGTTTTCACTATGAGCACCGGGCCCTGGCTAGCAGGATCCCAGTGACACAGTGAAAACACCCTGACATATACTCACAAACAGGCCAAAAGTGGGGGTAACAAGGCTAGAAAGAGGCTACTTTTCACACAACTCCCCCCCCCCCCAAACGAAGGACAATAAGGCTAACCTTGGCCAGTTGAGACTTTATTGTCTAAGTGGTGATAAGTAGAGAGTAGCTCTGCAATAGACTGGTTACTCCCTTTATCATCCACTATATGGTTACTTCCCTGTTGGGATGTAAACCACCCTGTTTGAAGTTTTTTAGCTAAGCAACAATGTGAAGATATATTTTCAGAGTTTCTATCAGTAAGTTTTAGTTTAGAACAGTGGGAATTGTGCACTGGACCTATTTCTAGTGATGAGAATGCCAGACAGGGATGCTGTCTCAGTAAAGCCATAGCTGGGCAAAAACTTTGTCCATATGGCTGGGAGAGAGAACAGGGATGCTGTTTCTCTTACTTTGGAGCAGGGCAGGGATGCTGTCCTTTGAGCTCCACACTAGGGCAGGGTTGCTGTCCTAAGTGTTGCGAGGCAGTGCAGAGTTTCTGCACCAAAGTTTCTCTGGGAGGGTTGGAGGGATGCTCCATGTTAACTAAAATGGTGCTCTTTTTCTCACCAATGTTAGTTATCCCACAGAGAGGTACTTCCACCTCAGGGAGTACAGCTATGCCAGCTGATGATTCCCTTGGAACAGGTGCCACCCAAGGAGAGGTTTCTCCCACCACAGGAATGGTATCCTGAATGGCAGGGTGGTTAGGGGATACTGTGATACCCTTTTTCCCTGTTGTTGGCAAGGGATCCTGAGTTTTCAGGCCTTCTCTCCTTTTCTTTTTCATTTCAGTAGAAATGAGAGGGAACAATTCCTCTGGGATACCCAGCATGGCTGCATGGGTATAAAACTCTACATCAGCCCAACCTGAGGCCTCTAGGTCATTACCTAAGAGACAGTCTACAGGTAAGCTAGGTGATCTACCACCTGCTTAGGGCCAGTAACTCCACCCCAACTAAGCTGAACTATAGCTAAGGGAAGAAACTTAGTGGAGTTATGGACATCAATAATCTTATACTGTTGTCCAATGATGTGTTGTTCAGGAGCCACAAGGTTTTCAGTCACCAAAGTGATACTGGCACCTGTGTCCCTGTAGGCCTGGGCCTCAACACCATTTATTGAAACTGTCTGCCTGTACTTATCCATTGTAAGGGGACAAGCAGCCAGTGTGGCAAGGCCAATGCCACTAGGTGTGACAGAAACTGTCTTGGGACTGACTACCCCAGTTTCTATGATGGACCCATAAGTGAACCCAACTACACCCTTAGTTTGACTGTTGCCAGCAGTCCCACCACTATTACCACTACTGCTAGGGGCACTAGAGCTTGATGTATCAGTGGTGGTAGGCTCAGGGGGTTTACCTGGACAGGACTTATCCCCTTGCCTACGGCCTCTGTTTTTACACAGAAAGCACCAAGGCTTTTTAATGTGTGTGGGTTGTGAAGAAGAAGATGAAGAATTTGTTTTATCCCCAGCCCCTGAAGAGTGTTTAGGATTTGAAGAAGGATCTTTGGTTTTACCCTTATCCCCATGCTTATCCTGAGATTTCTCACCATCTTTCTTCTTGCCATCCTTGTCACCACCTGTATGAACTTTTCTGTTCACTCTTGTTCTGACCCATTTGTCTGCCTTCTTTCCCAATTCATGGGGAGAGGTCAGATCTGAGTCCACTAGATATTGGTGTAACAAATCAGACACACAGTTATTCAGAATATGCTCTCCCAGGATCTGATTATACAGGCTTTCATAGTCAGAAACTTTACTGCGATGTAACCACCCCTCCAAGGCCTTCACTGAATGGTCAACAAAGTCTACCCAGTCTTGTGAAGACTCTTTTCTGATGGATACACCTACCCGTGGATTCCTCACCAAAAGAATTCTCCCCTCGTGCCAGCCTTCGACGGAAATTTCTTCTAGCTCTGCACGTCGACGATGACGTCACAATCGCACGACTCCACGCGACGCCACATGACGTCATCTAGGCAATAAGAAGCCGTCGTCAACGTGCAGACGTCAGTTCCCTTTTTTCCGTGCCCGAATAACGGTTGTTTCTTCGAGGCTCACGGAGCTACTGTTACCAACGGACGGTTACGATGTCGCAGCCTAGAAAATCCGGCTTTAAACCTTGTAACCAATGCGGGGGTCGGATGTCGGTTACCGACCCCCACGAAAACTGCCTCTGGTGCCTTAGTTCTGATCATGAGATTGAGGCATGCGGTTCGTGCCAGAGCATGAACCCTAAGGCACTCAAAGAAAGAGAGGCAAAGTTATTCTTGGCCCGGTCCAAGAAGAAGAAAGAGAGGCGTCATAGGAGGGAGTCTTCGTCGAGATCCACTAGGTCTCATCATCACCATAGTGGCTCTCGGCGCCGTCATGGATCTCGGCGCCGATCGAGCAAAGGACGGTCGTCCGACGTGGGAGATAAGACCGACCGTCACCCCTCCACCTCCGGCGACCCTCGGTCTTTGAGGTCGAGCCTCCCCAGAGGCCTGAAGGTTCTCCTGGCCAGGAGTTACCTGGACCCTCTTTGGCAGCTTTGCCGGCGCCGGTGCAGCAGCAACAGTACCCGGCTTTCCCGACTCCGGGATCGGATCCTGCAGCGTTTTTGAACGCTATGTTTAACATCTTTGCTTCCATGGCGCCGGGTGGAAGTCATGCAGGTCCGTCTGGTCCTTTAGCCTATGACTTGGGTGTTCTGGCGTCTTTCAAGTCGGCGCCGTTCACCCCGTTTATGTCTGCTGCGTCTGAAGCGACGCCGATGCCTACGACGTCGATCAGGATGGCTACACCTGTTACGGCGCCGTCGGATTCGCCTTGGATCCCATCGATGTCCAAGAACGCTGTGGAGCCGGAGCCTCCGGCGTCGGACGAATCCGAGGTTCGGCACCGACGGAGATCTTCGGCGTCGGCTGACGCCTTGTCGACTCCAGGCTTGGAGTCCAGACCTAGATCAAGGCGCCTGGCCCTTCGTTTCTTGGAAGAGGAGGAGTACGCGAGGCAACACCTGGAGGAAGGAGAAATTGTAGAGCCCTCAGGTGACTTCCAGGGTCTGGACTCAGCTAGTGGCCTTGACACTACCCCGGAATGGGATCTAGCTTCTTCTGGAGAGATCACAGAGAAAGCAGCTTCTTTCCATAAGGTCATTCGTAAGGCTGCAGACTTTTCGGATATTACTCTTCCTACCGCGGAGGTTAAGAGAAATTTATTGACAGAGGTCCTCCATCCGACATCTGCTTCTGCTGAGCCTCTTCTTCCATTCAATGAGGCTCTGCTGGACCCTATTAAGGATATTTGGATGAAACCTGTATCTACCGCTGCGGTCAACAGAGCAGTGGCTCTGCGTTACAGGACGGCGCCTGGGGATCCGATGTTTCTTTCCAAGCAACCAACTCCGGAGAGCCTTGTGGTCCAAGCTTCATGTTCCTCCAGATCCTCTCCTGGCTCGTTTCCTGGGGTTCCTGCTGATAGAGAGTCGAAAAAGATGAACCATACTTCTAAAAAGACATTTTCATTGTGCAGTATGGCCCTGAAATCTTCCAATGCCACATGCATACTGGGACGTTACATACATGCCCTTATGGAAGAGGCAAAGGGCTATCCTAATGTGTCACAGGAGATGCTGCAACTCTTTTCGGATGCTCAAGCGGCTGCGACGCAAGTGATCCAGTCTGGTTTGGACACTTCGGACTCGGTGGCTAGGGCTGTGGGCACGACCATAGTCTCTAGGAGGCAGTCTTGGCTTAGATCATCGGGCTTCTCGACAGACGTGCATGCTACACTCCTTGATCTTCCGTTTGATGGGGAAAAGCTCTTCGGTTCTAAGGCTGACTCAGCCTTAGAACGTTTTAAAGAGAGCAGAGCGACAGCTAGATCCTTGGGACTCCAGTCGTCGGCCTCATCCACCTTTAGAGGCTTTCGGAGATTTAAAGGATTTGGTTGTGGTTCCTTTCGAGGAAGACTGCAAGGACCACAACAAACTGCTTCTACCCTGCCTTACAGATCCTCCAGGGGCAGGGGCAGAGTCCGTACGAGAGGAGCCACCTTGAAGCACTCTGCCTCTTCCTCGGGAGGGGTGCAGCAAGGAAAGCAGCCGTAGACCTCCACTATTCCCTGTCCATTCGTCTCCAGTAGGGGGGAGACTTACCCTTTTTCTTCCAATGTGGGAGGTCATAACATCAGACTCCTGGGTCATCGACATTGTGAAGAGGGGGTACGCTCTTCCCTTTTGGGAATTTCCTCCCACCCTCCCTCCCCGCCCATCCTTCTGTTCGGAAGACCATTTTCTCCTGTTACAGCAGGAGGTATTATCCCTATTACAAAAAGGTGCAATAGAGTTGGTTCCCGAGCAAGAGAGGGGTCACGGGTGCTATTCAAGATACTTTCTGATTTCCAAGAAGGATGGTCGGCTGAGACCGATTTTGGACTTGAGGATTTTGAATTGGTTCCTCAAACAGGAAAAGTTCAAAATGCTGACCCTCTCACAGGTTCTTTTGGCGTTGAACGAAGGAGACTGGATGGTGTTGGTCGATTTGCAGGACGCGTATTTTCATATTCCGATCCTCAGATCGCACAGGAAGTATATCCGTTTTGTGGTGGGATCACAACATTATCAGTTTGCGGTCCTCCCGTTTGGTCTTACTTCAGCACCTCAAGTCTTCACGAAGGTGATGGCGGTGGTAGCGGCCAAGCTCAGAAGAAAAGGGATCGCTGTGTTTCCCTATCTGGACGATTGGTTGATCAAAGCCAGTACTCCAGAGCTCGTGCGCTGCCATCTCCAGTCGACGACTCAATTTTTTGTACGACCTGGGGTTTTCAGTCAATGTACCCAAGTCTCACCTGGAGCCCTCTCAACGCCTCCTGTTCATAGGGGCAGTATTGGACACGTCATTGAATCGGGCCTTTCCTCCGCCCCAGAGGGTTCAGGACATCCAGGCGTTGATTCCAATGTTTCTAAATGGAGCGGTAGTTCCAATCCTCAAAGTCCTTCGTCTGCTCGGTCTGTTTGCTTCTTGCATACTGTTGGTCACTCATGCACGCTGGCACATGAGGGCTCTCCAGTGGTGCGTTCGCAGGCAGTGGTTTCAGCACAAAGGGGATCTTGAGGACTTGATAAAGATCTCCAGAGACACTGCAGTGGATCTTCAATGGTGGACAGCGGTCGACAACCTGTCTCAAGGAAGGCCGTTCTCGCTACCCCCACCAGTGGCCTCAGTGGTAACGGATGCTTCCACTTTAGGGTGGGGAGCTCATCTGGGGGACCTGGAGATCAAAAGCCTTTGGTCTCCAGTAGAACAGAAATTACACATCAATCTGTTAGAATTGCGGGCAGTACGGCTGGCACTCAAGGCCTTCCTCCCTTCCATTCGCAGTCAGTCAGTCCAGGTTCTAACGGACAACACGACCGCGATGTGGTATATAAACAAACAGGGAGGAGTGGGGTCGTATCTTCTCTGCAGAGAAGCTCTTCGACTCTGGTCCTGGCTTCAGGACCGCAAGATCTGCTTGATTGCACATCATTTGGCCGGAGTCCTGAATGTGCGTGCAGACATTCTCAGTCGACGCAGCTCGGTCGACCATGAGTGGCGTCTTCATCCAGATCTAGTTCTGTATATCTTCCAGATGTGGGGATATCCACAAATAGATCTGTTTGCAACTCAAGAGAATGCGCAGTGCCCACTGTTTTGCAGCCTCCAGTATCCGGTGCAAGGAGCTCTGGGGGACGCGTTTCAGATGTCCTGGAAGGGTCAGTTGCTTTACACGTTTCCCCCCATATCCTTGATTCCTCGAGTTCTCAGGAAAATCCGCCAAGACCGAGCTCAAGTTAATAGCTCCGGATTGGCCGAGAAGGGTGTGGTATTCGGACCTACTCCAACTCTCTCAGTGCCCTCCGCTCCGTCTCCCTTGCAGGGTGGACCTCCTCTCGCAGTCGCAGGGGCAGATTCTACACCCCCACCTCCAGAGCCTGCATCTTCATGCCTGGAGTTTGAACGGGGCAATCTGAGTTCATTTTCTCTCCATCCAGATGTGGTGGAAGTTATTCTATCGGCCAGGCGACACTCCACCAAGTCAATCTATGCAAATCGTTGGGCTAAGTTTACAAGCTGGTGTGGAGAGAATAGTTTAGATCCTTTAAGAGCTGGTTTATCTGACATTTTGTCATTTGCGCTCTATTTGGCACAGAAAGGTTTTTCAGTTGCCACTGTTAAGGGTTGTCTATCTGCACTATCTGCTTTTCTGTGCCTTCCTGATCAACCATCCTTCTTTAAATCACCAATTGTTTTAAAGTTTCTAAAGGGATTCACTAATAAGTATCCGCCCACGCCATTCGTTATGCCTCAGTGGGACCTTAACTTGGTTTTAACTTTTCTTATGGGGTCCCCGTTTGAACCCATGCACTCTTGTTCTTTACGGTTCCTAGTATTTAAAACTGTTTTCCTGGTGGCAATAACATCTGCCAGAAGGGTTAGTGAGCTTCAGGCTCTAACTGTAGAAACCCCATTCCTTTTCTTCTTCAAGGACAAAGTGGTGTTGAGGACCAAGGCGGCTTTCCTACCGAAGGTTGTTACACCCTTTCACCTGGGGCAGTCAATTACTCTCTCTTCCTTTTACCCTCCACCTCACCCATCCAAGGAGGAAGAGAGGCTCCACCGGCTGTGTCCGCGAAGAGCACTGAGCTTCTACGTCGCAAGGACGAAAGAGTTCAGACAGGATGAACAGCTCTTCGTTGGATACGTGGGGAAGAGGAAAGGTAGAGCGGTCCACAAGAGAACTCTATCCAGGTGGGTCATTCTATGTATTAAGATCTGCTATTCTTTGGCGAAGAGAGATCCACCTGTGGGGCTTCGTGCCCATTCCACCAGGGCCAAAGCAGCTTCATCGGCTTTGGCTAGAGGTGTTCCTGTGGCTGACATCTGCAGGGCAGCGACCTGGGCATCCCTCCATACTTTTGCCAAGCATTACTGTTTGGACTCTGAGGTCAGGAGGGATGGCCATTTTGCTCGCTCGGTGCTGCAAGATTTCTTGGTTTGACCATTCGGGCACCCACCACCGGAGGTTATACTGCTTGGGGACTCTATTCTTTTGGTGAGGAATCCACAGGTAGGTGTATCCATCAGAAGAATAAGTTACTTACCTTCGGTAACGCTTTTTCTGGTGGATACAGTTACTACCTGTGGATTCCTCACGGTCCCACCCACCTCCCCGTTCCCTGACTGGTCAAACCAGGATCTCTTTGGGTGCGCATCCTTGGACTTGTATATATATATATATGTATATAGCTTTCACATGCATATGGTTGTATTCGTTGTATATACTTTTCCTTAGCAGTCTAAGATAGTGAAAAGGACTTTTTGTATTGGAATTTTACATATATATTTATTTATTTCTATCTCGAATTGAGCATTCATAACTGTGATATATATTAAGTTTTATATTAAATGTTTTATTTTCGTCTATTATGTATTAATGTGTGCTCTTTAGGTTTAACCTGTTCGCCTCTATGGCACGTAAAAAATGGTGATAACTGACGTCTGCACGTTGACGACGGCTTCTTATTGCCTAGATGACGTCATGTGGCGTCGCGTGGATTCGGGCGATTGTGACGTCATCGTCGACGTGCAGAGCTAGAAGAAATTTCCGTCGAAGGCTGGCGCAAGGGGAGAATTCTTTTGGTGAGGAATCCACAGGTAGTAACTGTATCCACCAGAAAAAGCGCTACCGAAGGTAAGTAACTTATTCTTCTGGTTTCTCTGAACTTAATCCTGTATTGTTCAGTGGTTAAGCCAAACCCATCCAAGAGTGCATTCTTTAAAACTGTAAAATTATTGGCATCACTTTCCTTCACAGTAAGGAGCCTATCCCTACCCTTTCCACTGAAAGATAGCCATAGGATAGCAGCCCACTGCCTTTGAGGGACCCCCTGTACAACACAGGCCCTCTCAAATGCAGCAAACCACTTGTTAATGTCATCCCCCTCCTTGTAAGGGGGAACTATCTTATGCAGATTCCTAGAATCATGCTCTTTCACAGGATTACTATCTGTAATACTGCTGCTGCCACCATGGGGTCCAAACCCAAACCTCTGTCTTTCTTTTTCTAAGTCTAAAGTTTCCCTGTCTAGAGCCAGCTGTTGCTGCTTAAGCTTCAGCCTGGTCTCTTCGACTCTCAATCTATTGAGCTCCCTTTCTAACATTCTGTCATCAGGGTGGGTGGGTTGGGCATGCTTAGACACAGAAGAATGGTGTGAATGAACAGAGGGAGAAATGTCCCTAACAGTTGGCACTCTGACAACTTGACCTGCAGGAATGACATTCCTACTGTGATGAGAACTCACATTAGTACCAGTTATTCTAGGTGGTCTGCTAAGGGGCAAGTTGGAAAGAATACCATCTATCATTCTTGCTGGGGCTGCCCCAGAATCAGAGTGTGAACTATCTCCTAACTTCTCAACAGATGTGCCAGCTAAGGCCTTATCATTCTCAATGAGCATGTTAATCAACAATTCTCTAGAGGGATTCTTCCCTACCCCTAAACCTCTATTAATGCAGAGACCCCTTACACCTTTCCAGCTAAGGTGGTCATAAGCAGAGCTGACCAGATCAAGAGTAGGACCTGTACCAGACATGATAGAAAAAGGTTTAAGGGACAGAAAAAGTTTCAGAACTTTTTAAGGAAACAGAAAAAAACTTTTTCAACTTTTTAGAACTTTTTAAAAGTTTTAGAGGTACTTTTCAGCACTTAGCAATAGAGTAAGAGAAGAAAAGCAAAACTTTTTGGTTAGGTGTACATACACTGAACTTGTTTTGTATATTATTCTCTTATGAAAAGTACAAAATGACAAAGTGGTAAGTAGTTGCAAGTACTTATCCCACCGCTGCACAACCAATGTAGGATGCTGGCCTGGTTTGTAGTGGGTGCCAAGAGGTACTTACACTCTGCACCAGGTCCAGTTATCCCTTATCAGTGTAGAAGAGGTGTTTCTAGCAGCTTAGGCTGATAGAAGGTAGCTATGGAGAGCAGTTTAGGCTGAACTAGGAGACATGCAAAGCTCCTACTATACCACTGGTGTCATATGCACAATATCATAAGAAAACACAATACACAGATATACTAAAAATAAAGGTACTTTATTTTTATGACAATATGCCAAAAGTATCTCAGTGAATGCCCTCAGTATGAGGATAGCAAATATACACAAGATATATGTACACAATACCAAAAATATGCAGTCATAGCAATAGAAAGTAATGCAAGCAATGTACAGTCACAATAGATTGCAATGAGAGCACATAGGTATAGGGGCAACACAAACCATATACTCCAAAAGTGGAATGCGAATAACGTATGGACCCCAAACCTACGTGAGCTTGTAGAGGGTCGCTGGGACTGTAAGAAAACAGTGAGGGTTAGAAAAATAGCCCACCCCAAGACCCTGAAAAGTAGGTGTAAAGTGCACCCATATTCCCCAGAGAGCACAGAAGTCGTGATAGGGGAATTCTGCAAGGAAGACCAACACCAGCAATGCAACAAAGGTGGATTTCCGGACGAGAGTACCTGTGGAACAAGTGGACCAAGTCCAAGAGTCGCGACAAAGTCAAGATTGGTCAGATGCCCAGGAAATGCCAGCTGAGGGTGCAAAGAAGCTGCCACTGGATGGTAGAAGCTGTGGATTCTGCAAGAACGAAGAGGACTAGGAACTTCCCCTTTGGAGGATGGATGTCCCACGTCGTGAAGAAGCTTGCAGAGGTGTTCCCACGCAGAAAGACCGCAAACAAGCCTTGCTAGCTGCAAGGGTCGCGGTTAGGGTTTTTGGATGCTGCTGTGGCCCAGGAGGGACCAGGATGTCGCCACTTGGATGAGGAGACAGAGGGGGCGCCCAGCAGGTCAGGGAGCCCTCACAGAAACAGGCAGCACCTGCAGAAGTGCCGGAACAGGCACTACAAAGAGGATTGAACCGGAGTTCACCCGAAGTTACAAAAGAAGATCCCACGACGCCGGAGGACAACTCAGGAGGTTGTGCACTGCAGGTTAGAGTGTCGGGGACCCAGGCTTGGCTGTGCACAAAGGAAATCCTGGAAGAGTGCACAGGAGCCGGAGCAGCTGCAAATCATGCGGTACCCAGCAATGCAGTCTAGCGTGGGGAGGCAAGGACTTACCTCCACCAAACTTGGACTGAAGAGTCACTGGACTGTGGGAGTCACTTGGAGTTGCTGAGTTCCAGACCACGCTCGTCGTGCTGAGAGGGGACCCAGAGGACCGGTGATGCAGTCTTTTGTTGCCTGCGGTTGCAGGGGGAGGATTCCGTCGACCCACAGGAGATTTCTTCAGAGCTTCTAGTGCAGAGAGGAGGCAGACTACCCCCACAGCATGCACCACCAGGAAAACAGTCGAGAAAGCGGCAGGATCAGCGATACAAGGTTGCAGTAGTCGTCTTTGCTACTTTGTTGCGGTTTTACAGGCGTCCTGAGCAGTCAGCGGTCGATTCCTTGGCAGAAGGTGAAGAGAGAGATGCAGAGGAACTCTGATGAGCTCTTGCATTCGTTATCTAAAGAATTCCCCAAAGCAGAGACCCTAAATAGCCAGAAAAGGAGGTTTGGCTACCTCGGAAGGAGGATAGGCTAGCAACACAGGTAAGAGCCTATCAGAAGGAGTCTCTGACGTCACCTTCTGGCACTGGCCACTCAGAGCAGTCCAGTGTGCCAGCAGCACCTCTGTTTCCAAGATGGCAGAGGTCTGGAGCACACTGGAGGAGCTCTGGGCACCTCCCCTGGGAGGTGCAGGTCAGGGGAGTGGTCACTCCCCTTTCCTTTGTCCAGTTTCGCGCCAGAGCAGGGCTGGGGGATCCCTGAACCGGTGTAGACTGGCTTATGCAGAGATGGTCACCATCTGTGCCCATCAAAGCATTTCCAGAGGCTGGGGGAGGCTACTCCTCCCCAGCCCTGACACCTTTTTCCAAAGGGAGAGGGTGTAACACCCTCTCTCTGAGGAAGTCCTTTGTTCTGCCTTCCTGGGCCAAGCCTGGCTGGACCCCAGGAGGGCAGAAATCTGTCTGAGGGGTTGGCAGCAGCTGCAATGAAACCCTGGGAAAGGCAGTTTGGCAGTACCCGGGTCTGTGCTAGAGACTCGGGGGATCATGGAATTGTCGCATTGGGGTGACAATTCCATGATCTTAGACATGTTACATGGCCATGTTCGGAGTTACCATTGTGACGCTGTACATAGGTAGTGACCTATGTATAGTGCACGTGTGTAATGGTGTCCCCGCACTCACAAAGTCCGGGGAATTTGCCCTGAACGATGTGGTGGCACCTTGGCTAGTGCCAGGGTGCCCACACACCAAGTAACTTAGCACCCAACCTTTACCAGGTAAAGGTTAGACATATAGGTGACTTATAAGTTACTTAAGTGCAGTGGTAAATGGCTGTGAAATAACGTGGACGTTATTTCACTCAGGCCGCAGTGGCCGCCCTGTGTAAGAATTGTCAGAGCTCCCTGTGGGTGGCAAAAGAAATGCTGCAGCCCATAGGGACCTCCTGGAACCCCAATACCCTGTGTACCTCAGTACCATATACTAGGGAATTATAAGGGTGTTCCAGTATGCCAATGTGAATTGGTGAAATTGGTCACTAGCCTGTTAGTGACAATTTGTAAAGAGAGAGCATAACCACTGAGGTTCTGGTTAGCAGAGCCTCAGTGAGACAGTTAGGCATCACACAGAGAACACTTACATATAGGCCACAAACTTATGAGCACTGGGCCATGGCTAGCAGGATCCCAGTGAGACAGTGAAAACACCCTGACATATACTCACAAACAGGCCAAAAGTGGGGGTAACAAGGCTAGAAAGAGGCTACTTTCTCACACCCTAGGCCTATTGCATTCTATTGTGTTCTACAGTGTTTGCACTGCTTTTCTAACTGTTTACTTACCTGATTTTGGTTTGTGTTTATATTTTGTGTATTTTACTTACCTCCTAAGGGAGTATATCCTCTGAGATATTTTTGGCACATTGTCAGTAAAATAACGTACCTTTATTTTTAGTAACTCTGAGTATTGTCTTTCTTATGATATAGTACTATATGATATAAGTGGTATAGTAGGAGCTCTGCATGTCTCCTAGTTCAGCCTAAGCTGCTCTGCTATAGCTACCTCTATCAGCCTAAGCTGCTAGAACACTAATAATCTACTAATAAGGGATAACTGGGCCTGTGTATGAGGCTGGACTGGCTTGTAGTGAGTACCAAGGGGTACTTGCACCTTGCACCAGGCCCAGTTATCCCTTATTAGTGTATAGGGTGTCTAGCAGCATAGGCTGATAGATAATGGTAGCTTAGCAGAGCAGCTTAGGCTGAACTAGGAGACGAGTGAAGCTCCTACAGTACCACAAGTGTCATATGCACAATATCATAAGAAAACACAATACACAGATATACTAAAAATAAAGGTACTTTTGTAAAGAGAGAGCATAACCACTGAGGTTCTGGTTAGCAGAGCCTCAGTGAGACAGTTAGGCATCACACAGGGAATACATACATATAGGCCACAAACTTATGAGCACTGGGGTCCTGGCTAGCAGGGTCCCAGTGACACATAACAAACATACTGAAAACATAGGGTTTTCACTATGAGCACCGGGCCCTGGCTAGCAGGATCCCAGTGACACAGTGAAAACACCCTGACATATACTCACAAACAGGCCAAAAGTGGGGGTAACAAGGCTAGAAAGAGGCTACTTTTCACACAACTCCCCCCCCCCCCAAACGAAGGACAATAAGGCTAACCTTGGCCAGTTGAGACTTTATTGTCTAAGTGGTGATAAGTAGAGAGTAGCTCTGCAATAGACTGGTTACTCCCTTTATCATCCACTATATGGTTACTTCCCTGTTGGGATGTAAACCACCCTGTTTGAAGTTTTTTAGCTAAGCAACAATGTGAAGATATATTTTCAGAGTTTCTATCAGTAAGTTTTAGTTTAGAACAGTGGGAATTGTGCACTGGACCTATTTCTAGTGATGAGAATGCCAGACAGGGATGCTGTCTCAGTAAAGCCATAGCTGGGCAAAAACTTTGTCCATATGGCTGGGAGAGAGAACAGGGATGCTGTTTCTCTTACTTTGGAGCAGGGCAGGGATGCTGTCCTTTGAGCTCCACACTAGGGCAGGGTTGCTGTCCTAAGTGTTGCGAGGCAGTGCAGAGTTTCTGCACCAAAGTTTCTCTGGGAGGGTTGGAGGGATGCTCCATGTTAACTAAAATGGTGCTCTTTTTCTCACCAATGTTAGTTATCCCACAGAGAGGTACTTCCACCTCAGGGAGTACAGCTATGCCAGCTGATGATTCCCTTGGAACAGGTGCCACCCAAGGAGAGGTTTCTCCCACCACAGGAATGGTATCCTGAATGGCAGGGTGGTTAGGGGATACTGTGATACCCTTTTTCCCTGTTGTTGGCAAGGGATCCTGAGTTTTCAGGCCTTCTCTCCTTTTCTTTTTCATTTCAGTAGAAATGAGAGGGAACAATTCCTCTGGGATACCCAGCATGGCTGCATGGGTATAAAACTCTACATCAGCCCAACCTGAGGCCTCTAGGTCATTACCTAAGAGACAGTCTACAGGTAAGCTAGGTGATCTACCACCTGCTTAGGGCCAGTAACTCCACCCCAACTAAGCTGAACTATAGCTAAGGGAAGAAACTTAGTGGAGTTATGGACATCAATAATCTTATACTGTTGTCCAATGATGTGTTGTTCAGGAGCCACAAGGTTTTCAGTCACCAAAGTGATACTGGCACCTGTGTCCCTGTAGGCCTGGGCCTCAACACCATTTATTGAAACTGTCTGCCTGTACTTATCCATTGTAAGGGGACAAGCAGCCAGTGTGGCAAGGCCAATGCCACTAGGTGTGACAGAAACTGTCTTGGGACTGACTACCCCAGTTTCTATGATGGACCCATAAGTGAACCCAACTACACCCTTAGTTTGACTGTTGCCAGCAGTCCCACCACTATTACCACTACTGCTAGGGGCACTAGAGCTTGATGTATCAGTGGTGGTAGGCTCAGGGGGTTTACCTGGACAGGACTTATCCCCTTGCCTACGGCCTCTGTTTTTACACAGAAAGCACCAAGGCTTTTTAATGTGTGTGGGTTGTGAAGAAGAAGATGAAGAATTTGTTTTATCCCCAGCCCCTGAAGAGTGTTTAGGATTTGAAGAAGGATCTTTGGTTTTACCCTTATCCCCATGCTTATCCTGAGATTTCTCACCATCTTTCTTCTTGCCATCCTTGTCACCACCTGTATGAACTTTTCTGTTCACTCTTGTTCTGACCCATTTGTCTGCCTTCTTTCCCAATTCATGGGGAGAGGTCAGATCTGAGTCCACTAGATATTGGTGTAACAAATCAGACACACAGTTATTCAGAATATGCTCTCCCAGGATCTGATTATACAGGCTTTCATAGTCAGAAACTTTACTGCGATGTAACCACCCCTCCAAGGCCTTCACTGAATGGTCAACAAAGTCTACCCAGTCTTGTGAAGACTCTTTTCTGATGGATACACCTACCCGTGGATTCCTCACCAAAAGAATTCTCCCCTCGTGCCAGCCTTCGACGGAAATTTCTTCTAGCTCTGCACGTCGACGATGACGTCACAATCGCACGACTCCACGCGACGCCACATGACGTCATCTAGGCAATAAGAAGCCGTCGTCAACGTGCAGACGTCAGTTCCCTTTTTTCCGTGCCCGAATAACGGTTGTTTCTTCGAGGCTCACGGAGCTACTGTTACCAACGGACGGTTACGATGTCGCAGCCTAGAAAATCCGGCTTTAAACCTTGTAACCAATGCGGGGGTCGGATGTCGGTTACCGACCCCCACGAAAACTGCCTCTGGTGCCTTAGTTCTGATCATGAGATTGAGGCATGCGGTTCGTGCCAGAGCATGAACCCTAAGGCACTCAAAGAAAGAGAGGCAAAGTTATTCTTGGCCCGGTCCAAGAAGAAGAAAGAGAGGCGTCATAGGAGGGAGTCTTCGTCGAGATCCACTAGGTCTCATCATCACCATAGTGGCTCTCGGCGCCGTCATGGATCTCGGCGCCGATCGAGCAAAGGACGGTCGTCCGACGTGGGAGATAAGACCGACCGTCACCCCTCCACCTCCGGCGACCCTCGGTCTTTGAGGTCGAGCCTCCCCAGAGGCCTGAAGGTTCTCCTGGCCAGGAGTTACCTGGACCCTCTTTGGCAGCTTTGCCGGCGCCGGTGCAGCAGCAACAGTACCCGGCTTTCCCGACTCCGGGATCGGATCCTGCAGCGTTTTTGAACGCTATGTTTAACATCTTTGCTTCCATGGCGCCGGGTGGAAGTCATGCAGGTCCGTCTGGTCCTTTAGCCTATGACTTGGGTGTTCTGGCGTCTTTCAAGTCGGCGCCGTTCACCCCGTTTATGTCTGCTGCGTCTGAAGCGACGCCGATGCCTACGACGTCGATCAGGATGGCTACACCTGTTACGGCGCCGTCGGATTCGCCTTGGATCCCATCGATGTCCAAGAACGCTGTGGAGCCGGAGCCTCCGGCGTCGGACGAATCCGAGGTTCGGCACCGACGGAGATCTTCGGCGTCGGCTGATGCCTTGTCGACTCCAGGCTTGGAGTCCAGACCTAGATCAAGGCGCCTGGCCCTTCGTTTCTTGGAAGAGGAGGAGTACGCGAGGCAACACCTGGAGGAAGGAGAAATTGTAGAGCCCTCAGGTGACTTCCAGGGTCTGGACTCAGCTAGTGGCCTTGACACTACCCCGGAATGGGATCTAGCTTCTTCTGGAGAGATCACAGAGAAAGCAGCTTCTTTCCATAAGGTCATTCGTAAGGCTGCAGACTTTTCGGATATTACTCTTCCTACCGCGGAGGTTAAGAGAAATTTATTGACAGAGGTCCTCCATCCGACATCTGCTTCTGCTGAGCCTCTTCTTCCATTCAATGAGGCTCTGCTGGACCCTATTAAGGATATTTGGATGAAACCTGTATCCACCGCTGCGGTCAACAGAGCAGTGGCTCTGCGTTACAGGACGGCGCCTGGGGATCCGATGTTTCTTTCCAAGCAACCAACTCCGGAGAGCCTTGTGGTCCAAGCTTCATGTTCCTCCAGATCCTCTCCTGGCTCGTTTCCTGGGGTTCCTGCTGATAGAGAGTCGAAAAAGATGAACCATACTTCTAAAAAGACATTTTCATTGTGCAGTATGGCCCTGAAATCTTCCAATGCCACATGCATACTGGGACGTTACATACATGCCCTTATGGAAGAGGCAAAGGGCTATCCTAATGTGTCACAGGAGATGCTGCAACTCTTTTCGGATGCTCAAGCGGCTGCGACGCAAGTGATCCAGTCTGGTTTGGACACTTCGGACTCGGTGGCTAGGGCTTTGGGCACGACCATAGTCTCTAGGAGGCAGTCTTGGCTTAGATCATCGGGCTTCTCGACAGACGTGCATGCTACACTCCTTGATCTTCCGTTTGATGGGGAAAAGCTCTTCGGTTCTAAGGCTGACTCAGCCTTAGAACGTTTTAAAGAGAGCAGAGCGACAGCTAGATCCTTGGGACTCCAGTCGTCGGCCTCATCCACCTTTAGAGGCTTTCGGAGATTTAAAGGATTTGGTTGTGGTTCCTTTCGAGGAAGACTGCAAGGACCACAACAAACTGCTTCTACCCTGCCTTACAGATCCTCCAGGGGCAGGGGCAGAGTCCGTACGAGAGGAGCCACCTTGAAGCACTCTGCCTCTTCCTCGGGAGGGGTGCAGCAAGGAAAGCAGCCGTAGACCTCCACTATTCCCTGTCCATTTGTCTCCAGTAGGGGGGAGACTTACCCTTTTTCTTCCAATGTGGGAGGTCATAACATCAGACTCCTGGGTCATCGACATTGTGAAGAGGGGGTACGCTCTTCCCTTTTGGGAATTTCCTCCCACCCTCCCTCCCCGCCCATCCTTCTGTTCGGAAGACCATTTTCTCCTGTTACAGCAGGAGGTATTATCCCTATTACAAAAAGGTGCAATAGAGTTGGTTCCCGAGCAAGAGAGGGGTCACGGGTGCTATTCAAGATACTTTCTGATTTCCAAGAAGGATGGTCGGCTGAGACCGATTTTGGACTTGAGGATTTTGAATTGGTTCCTCAAACAGGAAAAGTTCAAAATGCTGACCCTCTCACAGGTTCTTTTGGCGTTGAACGAAGGAGACTGGATGGTGTTGGTCGATTTGCAGGACGCGTATTTTCATATTCCGATCCTCAGATCGCACAGGAAGTATGTCCGTTTTGTGGTGGGATCACAACATTATCAGTTTGCGGTCCTCCCGTTTGGTCTTACTTCAGCACCTCAAGTCTTCACGAAGGTGATGGCGGTGGTAGCGGCCGAGCTCAGAAGAAAAGGGATCGCTGTGTTTCCCTATCTGGACGATTGGTTGATCAAAGCCAGTACTCCAGAGCTCGTGCGCTGCCATCTCCAGTCGACGACTCAATTTTTTGTACGACCTGGGGTTTTCAGTCAATGTACCCAAGTCTCACCTGGAGCCCTCTCAACGCCTCCTGTTCATAGGGGCAGTATTGGACACGACATTGAATCGGGCCTTTCCTCCGCCCCAGAGGGTTCAGGACATCCAGGCGTTGATTCCAATGTTTTGAAATGGAGCGGTAGTTCCAATCCTCAAAGTCCTTCGTCTGCTCGGTCTGTTTGCTTCTTGCATACTGTTGGTCACTCATGCACGCTGGCACATGAGGGCTCTCCAGTGGTGTGTCCGCAGGCAGTGGTTTCAGTACAAAGGGGATCTTGAGGACTTGATAAAGATCTCCAGAGACGCTGCAGTGGATCTTCAATGGTGGACAGCGGTCGACAACCTGTCTCAAGGAAGGCCGTTCTCGCTACCCCCACCAGTGGCCTCAGTGGTAACGGATGCTTCCACTTTAGGGTGGGGAGCTCATCTGGGGGACCTGGAGATCAAAAGCCTTTGGTCTCCAGTAGAACAGAAATTACACATCAATCTGTTAGAATTGCGGGCAGTACGGCTGGCACTCAAGGCCTTCCTCCCTTCCATTCGCAGTCAGTCAGTCCAGGTTCTAATGGACAACACGACCGCGATGTGGTATATAAACAAACAGGGAGGAGTGGGGTCGTATCTTCTCTGCAGAGAAGCTCTTCGACTCTGGTCCTGGCTTCAGGACCGCAAGATCTGCTTGATTGCACATCATTTGGCCGGAGTCCTGAATGTGCGTGCAGACATTCTCAGTCGACGCAGCTCGGTCGACCATGAGTGGCGTCTTCATCCAGATCTAGTTCTGTATATCTTCCAGATGTGGGGATATCCACAAATAGATCTGTTTGCAACTCAAGAGAATGCGCAGTGCCCACTGTTTTGCAGCCTCCAGTATCCGGTGCAAGGAGCTCTGGGGGACGCGTTTCAGATGTCCTGGAAGGGTCAGTTGCTTTACACGTTTCCCCCCATATCCTTGATTCCTCGAGTTCTCAGGAAAATCCGCCAAGACCGAGCTCAAGTTAATAGCTCCGGATTGGCCGAGAAGGGTGTGGTATTCGGACCTACTCCAACTCTCTCAGTGCCCTCCGCTCCGTCTCCCTTGCAGGGTGGACCTCCTCTCGCAGTCGCAGGGGCAGATTCTACACCCCCACCTCCAGAGCCTGCATCTTCTTGCCTGGAGTTTGAACGGGGCAATCTGAGTTCATTTTCTCTCCATCCAGATGTGGTGGAAGTTATTCTATCGGCCAGGCGACACTCCACCAAGTCAATCTATGCAAATCGTTGGGCTAAGTTTACAAGCTGGTGTGGAGAGAATAGTTTAGATCCTTTAAGAGCTGGTTTATCTGACATTTTGTCATTTGCGCTCTATTTGGCACAGAAAGGTTTTTCAGTTGCCACTGTTAAGGGTTGTCTATCTGCACTATCTGCTTTTCTGTGCCTTCCTGATCAACCATCCTTCTTTAAATCACCAATTGTTTTAAAGTTTCTAAAGGGATTCACTAATAAGTATCCGCCCACGCCATTCGTTATGCCTCAGTGGGACCTTAACTTGGTTTTAACTTTTCTTATGGGGTCCCCGTTTGAACCCATGCACTCTTGTTCTTTACGGTTCCTAGTATTTAAAACTGTTTTCCTGGTGGCAATAACATCTGCCAGAAGGGTTAGTGAGCTTCAGGCTCTAACTGTAGAAACCCCATTCCTTTTCTTCTTCAAGGACAAAGTGGTGTTGAGGACCAAGGCGGCTTTCCTACCGAAGGTTGTTACACCCTTTCACCTGGGGCAGTCAATTACTCTCTCTTCCTTTTACCCTCCACCTCACCCATCCAAGGAGGAAGAGAGGCTCCACCGGCTGGATCCGCGAAGAGCACTGAGCTTCTACGTCGCAAGGACGAAAGAGTTCAGACAGGATGAACAGCTCTTCGTTGGATACGTGGGGAAGAGGAAAGGTAGAGCGGTCCACAAGAGAACTCTATCCAGGTGGGTCATTCTATGTATTAAGATCTGCTATTCTTTGGCGAAGAGAGATCCACCTGTGGGGCTTCGTGCCCATTCCACCAGGGCCAAAGCAGCTTCATCGGCTTTGGCTAGAGGTGTTCCTGTGGCTGACATCTGCAGGGCAGCGACCTGGGCATCCCTCCATACTTTTGCCAAGCATTACTGTTTGGACTCTGAGGTCAGGAGGGATGGCCATTTTGCTCGCTCGGTGCTGCAAGATTTCTTGGTTTGACCATTCGGGCACCCACCACCGGAGGTTATACTGCTTGGGGACTCTATTCTTTTGGTGAGGAATCCACAGGTAGGTGTATCCATCAGAAGAATAAGTTACTTACCTTCGGTAACGCTTTTTCTGGTGGATACAGTTACTACCTGTGGATTCCTCACGGTCCCACCCACCTCCCCGTTCCCTGACTGGTCAAACCAGGATCTCTTTGGGTGCGCATCCTTGGACTTGTATATATATGTATATAGCTTTCACATGCATATGGTTGTATTCGTTGTATATACTTTTCCTTAGCAGTCTAAGATAGTGAAAAGGACTTTTTGTATTGGAATTTTACATATATATTTATTTATTTCTATCTCGAATTGAGCATTCATAACTGTGATATATATTAAGTTTTATATTAAATGTTTTATTTTCGTCTATTATGTATTAATGTGTGCTCTTTAGGTTTAACCTGTTCGCCTCTATGGCACGTAAAAAATGGTGATAACTGACGTCTGCACGTTGACGACGGCTTCTTATTGCCTAGATGACGTCATGTGGCGTCGCGTGGATTCGGGCGATTGTGACGTCATCGTCGACGTGCAGAGCTAGAAGAAATTTCCGTCGAAGGCTGGCGCAAGGGGAGAATTCTTTTGGTGAGGAATCCACAGGTAGTAACTGTATCCACCAGAAAAAGCGCTACCGAAGGTAAGTAACTTATTCTTCTGGTTTCTCTGAACTTAATCCTGTATTGTTCAGTGGTTAAGCCAAACCCATCCAAGAGTGCATTCTTTAAAACTGTAAAATTATTGGCATCACTTTCCTTCACAGTAAGGAGCCTATCCCTACCCTTTCCACTGAAAGATAGCCATAGGATAGCAGCCCACTGCCTTTGAGGGACCCCCTGTACAACACAGGCCCTCTCAAATGCAGCAAACCACTTGTTAATGTCATCCCCCTCCTTGTAAGGGGGAACTATCTTATGCAGATTCCTAGAATCATGCTCTTTCACAGGATTACTATCTGTAATACTGCTGCTGCCACCATGGGGTCCAAACCCAAACCTCTGTCTTTCTTTTTCTAAGTCTAAAGTTTCCCTGTCTAGAGCCAGCTGTTGCTGCTTAAGCTTCAGCCTGGTCTCTTCGACTCTCAATCTATTGAGCTCCCTTTCTAACATTCTGTCATCAGGGTGGGTGGGTTGGGCATGCTTAGACACAGAAGAATGGTGTGAATGAACAGAGGGAGAAATGTCCCTAACAGTTGGCACTCTGACAACTTGACCTGCAGGAATGACATTCCTACTGTGATGAGAACTCACATTAGTACCAGTTATTCTAGGTGGTCTGCTAAGGGGCAAGTTGGAAAGAATACCATCTATCATTCTTGCTGGGGCTGCCCCAGAATCAGAGTGTGAACTATCTCCTAACTTCTCAACAGATGTGCCAGCTAAGGCCTTATCATTCTCAATGAGCATGTTAATCAACAATTCTCTAGAGGGATTCTTCCCTACCCCTAAACCTCTATTAATGCAGAGACCCCTTACACCTTTCCAGCTAAGGTGGTCATAAGCAGAGCTGACCAGATCAAGAGTAGGACCTGTACCAGACATGATAGAAAAAGGTTTAAGGGACAGAAAAAGTTTCAGAACTTTTTAAGGAAACAGAAAAAAACTTTTTCAACTTTTTAGAACTTTTTAAAAGTTTTAGAGGTACTTTTCAGCACTTAGCAATAGAGTAAGAGAAGAAAAGCAAAACTTTTTGGTTAGGTGTACATACACTGAACTTGTTTTGTATATTATTCTCTTATGAAAAGTACAAAATGACAAAGTGGTAAGTAGTTGCAAGTACTTATCCCACCGCTGCACAACCAATGTAGGATGCTGGCCTGGTTTGTAGTGGGTGCCAAGAGGTACTTACACTCTGCACCAGGTCCAGTTATCCCTTATCAGTGTAGAAGAGGTGTTTCTAGCAGCTTAGGCTGATAGAAGGTAGCTATGGAGAGCAGTTTAGGCTGAACTAGGAGACATGCAAAGCTCCTACTATACCACTGGTGTCATATGCACAATATCATAAGAAAACACAATACACAGATATACTAAAAATAAAGGTACTTTATTTTTATGACAATATGCCAAAAGTATCTCAGTGAATGCCCTCAGTATGAGGATAGCAAATATACACAAGATATATGTACACAATACCAAAAATATGCAGTCATAGCAATAGAAAGTAATGCAAGCAATGTACAGTCACAATAGATTGCAATGAGAGCACATAGGTATAGGGGCAACACAAACCATATACTCCAAAAGTGGAATGCGAATAACGTATGGACCCCAAACCTACGTGAGCTTGTAGAGGGTCGCTGGGACTGTAAGAAAACAGTGAGGGTTAGAAAAATAGCCCACCCCAAGACCCTGAAAAGTAGGTGTAAAGTGCACCCATATTCCCCAGAGAGCACAGAAGTCGTGATAGGGGAATTCTGCAAGGAAGACCAACACCAGCAATGCAACAAAGGTGGATTTCCGGACGAGAGTACCTGTGGAACAAGTGGACCAAGTCCAAGAGTCGCGACAAAGTCAAGATTGGTCAGATGCCCAGGAAATGCCAGCTGAGGGTGCAAAGAAGCTGCCACTGGATGGTAGAAGCTGTGGATTCTGCAAGAACGAAGAGGACTAGGAACTTCCCCTTTGGAGGATGGATGTCCCACGTCGTGAAGAAGCTTGCAGAGGTGTTCCCACGCAGAAAGACCGCAAACAAGCCTTGCTAGCTGCAAGGGTCGCGGTTAGGGTTTTTGGATGCTGCTGTGGCCCAGGAGGGACCAGGATGTCGCCACTTGGATGAGGAGACAGAGGGGGCGCCCAGCAGGTCAGGGAGCCCTCACAGAAACAGGCAGCACCTGCAGAAGTGCCGGAACAGGCACTACAAAGAGGATTGAACCGGAGTTCACCCGAAGTTACAAAAGAAGATCCCACGACGCCGGAGGACAACTCAGGAGGTTGTGCACTGCAGGTTAGAGTGTCGGGGACCCAGGCTTGGCTGTGCACAAAGGAAATCCTGGAAGAGTGCACAGGAGCCGGAGCAGCTGCAAATCATGCGGTACCCAGCAATGCAGTCTAGCGTGGGGAGGCAAGGACTTACCTCCACCAAACTTGGACTGAAGAGTCACTGGACTGTGGGAGTCACTTGGAGTTGCTGAGTTCCAGACCACGCTCGTCGTGCTGAGAGGGGACCCAGAGGACCGGTGATGCAGTCTTTTGTTGCCTGCGGTTGCAGGGGGAGGATTCCGTCGACCCACAGGAGATTTCTTCAGAGCTTCTAGTGCAGAGAGGAGGCAGACTACCCCCACAGCATGCACCACCAGGAAAACAGTCGAGAAAGCGGCAGGATCAGCGATACAAGGTTGCAGTAGTCGTCTTTGCTACTTTGTTGCGGTTTTACAGGCGTCCTGAGCAGTCAGCGGTCGATTCCTTGGCAGAAGGTGAAGAGAGAGATGCAGAGGAACTCTGATGAGCTCTTGCATTCGTTATCTAAAGAATTCCCCAAAGCAGAGACCCTAAATAGCCAGAAAAGGAGGTTTGGCTACCTCGGAAGGAGGATAGGCTAGCAACACAGGTAAGAGCCTATCAGAAGGAGTCTCTGACGTCACCTTCTGGCACTGGCCACTCAGAGCAGTCCAGTGTGCCAGCAGCACCTCTGTTTCCAAGATGGCAGAGGTCTGGAGCACACTGGAGGAGCTCTGGGCACCTCCCCTGGGAGGTGCAGGTCAGGGGAGTGGTCACTCCCCTTTCCTTTGTCCAGTTTCGCGCCAGAGCAGGGCTGGGGGATCCCTGAACCGGTGTAGACTGGCTTATGCAGAGATGGTCACCATCTGTGCCCATCAAAGCATTTCCAGAGGCTGGGGGAGGCTACTCCTCCCCAGCCCTGACACCTTTTTCCAAAGGGAGAGGGTGTAACACCCTCTCTCTGAGGAAGTCCTTTGTTCTGCCTTCCTGGGCCAAGCCTGGCTGGACCCCAGGAGGGCAGAAATCTGTCTGAGGGGTTGGCAGCAGCTGCAATGAAACCCTGGGAAAGGCAGTTTGGCAGTACCCGGGTCTGTGCTAGAGACTCGGGGGATCATGGAATTGTCGCATTGGGGTGACAATTCCATGATCTTAGACATGTTACATGGCCATGTTCGGAGTTACCATTGTGACGCTGTACATAGGTAGTGACCTATGTATAGTGCACGTGTGTAATGGTGTCCCCGCACTCACAAAGTCCGGGGAATTTGCCCTGAACGATGTGGTGGCACCTTGGCTAGTGCCAGGGTGCCCACACACCAAGTAACTTAGCACCCAACCTTTACCAGGTAAAGGTTAGACATATAGGTGACTTATAAGTTACTTAAGTGCAGTGGTAAATGGCTGTGAAATAACGTGGACGTTATTTCACTCAGGCCGCAGTGGCCGCCCTGTGTAAGAATTGTCAGAGCTCCCTGTGGGTGGCAAAAGAAATGCTGCAGCCCATAGGGACCTCCTGGAACCCCAATACCCTGTGTACCTCAGTACCATATACTAGGGAATTATAAGGGTGTTCCAGTATGCCAATGTGAATTGGTGAAATTGGTCACTAGCCTGTTAGTGACAATTTGTAAAGAGAGAGCATAACCACTGAGGTTCTGGTTAGCAGAGCCTCAGTGAGACAGTTAGGCATCACACAGAGAACACTTACATATAGGCCACAAACTTATGAGCACTGGGCCATGGCTAGCAGGATCCCAGTGAGACAGTGAAAACACCCTGACATATACTCACAAACAGGCCAAAAGTGGGGGTAACAAGGCTAGAAAGAGGCTACTTTCTCACACCCTAGGCCTATTGCATTCTATTGTGTTCTACAGTGTTTGCACTGCTTTTCTAACTGTTTACTTACCTGATTTTGGTTTGTGTTTATATTTTGTGTATTTTACTTACCTCCTAAGGGAGTATATCCTCTGAGATATTTTTGGCACATTGTCAGTAAAATAACGTACCTTTATTTTTAGTAACTCTGAGTATTGTCTTTCTTATGATATAGTACTATATGATATAAGTGGTATAGTAGGAGCTCTGCATGTCTCCTAGTTCAGCCTAAGCTGCTCTGCTATAGCTACCTCTATCAGCCTAAGCTGCTAGAACACTAATAATCTACTAATAAGGGATAACTGGGCCTGTGTATGAGGCTGGACTGGCTTGTAGTGAGTACCAAGGGGTACTTGCACCTTGCACCAGGCCCAGTTATCCCTTATTAGTGTATAGGGTGTCTAGCAGCATAGGCTGATAGATAATGGTAGCTTAGCAGAGCAGCTTAGGCTGAACTAGGAGACGAGTGAAGCTCCTACAGTACCACAAGTGTCATATGCACAATATCATAAGAAAACACAATACACAGATATACTAAAAATAAAGGTACTTTTGTAAAGAGAGAGCATAACCACTGAGGTTCTGGTTAGCAGAGCCTCAGTGAGACAGTTAGGCATCACACAGGGAATACATACATATAGGCCACAAACTTATGAGCACTGGGGTCCTGGCTAGCAGGGTCCCAGTGACACATAACAAACATACTGAAAACATAGGGTTTTCACTATGAGCACCGGGCCCTGGCTAGCAGGATCCCAGTGACACAGTGAAAACACCCTGACATATACTCACAAACAGGCCAAAAGTGGGGGTAACAAGGCTAGAAAGAGGCTACTTTTCACACAACTCCCCCCCCCCCCAAACGAAGGACAATAAGGCTAACCTTGGCCAGTTGAGACTTTATTGTCTAAGTGGTGATAAGTAGAGAGTAGCTCTGCAATAGACTGGTTACTCCCTTTATCATCCACTATATGGTTACTTCCCTGTTGGGATGTAAACCACCCTGTTTGAAGTTTTTTAGCTAAGCAACAATGTTAAGATATATTTTCAGAGTTTCTATCAGTAAGTTTTAGTTTAGAACAGTGGGAATTGTCCACTGGACCTATTTCTAGTGATGAGAATGCCAGACAGGGATGCTGTCTCAGTAAAGCCATAGCTGGGCAAAAACTTTGTCCATATGGCTGGGAGAGAGAACAGGGATGCTGTTTCTCTTACTTTGGAGCAGGGCAGGGATGCTGTCCTTTGAGCTCCACACTAGGGCAGGGTTGCTGTCCTAAGTGTTGCGAGGCAGTGCAGAGTTTCTGCACCAAAGTTTCTCTGGGAGGGTTGGAGGGATGCTCCATGTTAACTAAAATGGTGCTCTTTTTCTCACCAATGTTAGTTATCCCACAGAGAGGTACTTCCACCTCAGGGAGTACAGCTATGCCAGCTGATGATTCCCTTGGAACAGGTGCCACCCAAGGAGAGGTTTCTCCCACCACAGGAATGGTATCCTGAATGGCAGGGTGGTTAGGGGATACTGTGATACCCTTTTTCCCTGTTGTTGGCAAGGGATCCTGAGTTTTCAGGCCTTCTCTCCTTTTCTTTTTCATTTCAGTAGAAATGAGAGGGAACAATTCCTCTGGGATACCCAGCATGGCTGCATGGGTATAAAACTCTACATCAGCCCAACCTGAGGCCTCTAGGTCATTACCTAAGAGACAGTCTACAGGTAAGCTAGGTGATCTACCACCTGCTTAGGGCCAGTAACTCCACCCCAACTAAGCTGAACTATAGCTAAGGGAAGAAACTTAGTGGAGTTATGGACATCAATAATCTTATACTGTTGTCCAATGATGTGTTGTTCAGGAGCCACAAGGTTTTCAGTCACCAAAGTGATACTGGCACCTGTGTCCCTGTAGGCCTGGGCCTCAACACCATTTATTGAAACTGTCTGCCTGTACTTATCCATTGTAAGGGGACAAGCAGCCAGTGTGGCAAGGCCAATGCCACTAGGTGTGACAGAAACTGTCTTGGGACTGACTACCCCAGTTTCTATGATGGACCCATAAGTGAACCCAACTACACCCTTAGTTTGACTGTTGCCAGCAGTCCCACCACTATTACCACTACTGCTAGGGGCACTAGAGCTTGATGTATCAGTGGTGGTAGGCTCAGGGGGTTTACCTGGACAGGACTTATCCCCTTGCCTACGGCCTCTGTTTTTACACAGAAAGCACCAAGGCTTTTTAATGTGTGTGGGTTGTGAAGAAGAAGATGAAGAATTTGTTTTATCCCCAGCCCCTGAAGAGTGTTTAGGATTTGAAGAAGGATCTTTGGTTTTACCCTTATCCCCATGCTTATCCTGAGATTTCTCACCATCTTTCTTCTTGCCATCCTTGTCACCACCTGTATGAACTTTTCTGTTCACTCTTGTTCTGACCCATTTGTCTGCCTTCTTTCCCAATTCATGGGGAGAGGTCAGATCTGAGTCCACTAGATATTGGTGTAACAAATCAGACACACAGTTATTCAGAATATGCTCTCCCAGGATCTGATTATACAGGCTTTCATAGTCAGAAACTTTACTGCGATGTAACCACCCCTCCAAGGCCTTCACTGAATGGTCAACAAAGTCTACCCAGTCTTGTGAAGACTCTTTTCTGATGGATACACCTACCCGTGGATTCCTCACCAAAAGAATTCTCCCCTCGTGCCAGCCTTCGACGGAAATTTCTTCTAGCTCTGCACGTCGACGATGACGTCACAATCGCACGACTCCACGCGACGCCACATGACGTCATCTAGGCAATAAGAAGCCGTCGTCAACGTGCAGACGTCAGTTCCCTTTTTTCCGTGCCCGAATAACGGTTGTTTCTTCGAGGCTCACGGAGCTACTGTTACCAACGGACGGTTACGATGTCGCAGCCTAGAAAATCCGGCTTTAAACCTTGTAACCAATGCGGGGGTCGGATGTCGGTTACCGACCCCCACGAAAACTGCCTCTGGTGCCTTAGTTCTGATCATGAGATTGAGGCATGCGGTTCGTGCCAGAGCATGAACCCTAAGGCACTCAAAGAAAGAGAGGCAAAGTTATTCTTGGCCCGGTCCAAGAAGAAGAAAGAGAGGCGTCATAGGAGGGAGTCTTCGTCGAGATCCACTAGGTCTCATCATCACCATAGTGGCTCTCGGCGCCGTCATGGATCTCGGCGCCGATCGAGCAAAGGACGGTCGTCCGACGTGGGAGATAAGACCGACCGTCACCCCTCCACCTCCGGCGACCCTCGGTCTTTGAGGTCGAGCCTCCCCAGAGGCCTGAAGGTTCTCCTGGCCAGGAGTTACCTGGACCCTCTTTGGCAGCTTTGCCGGCGCCGGTGCAGCAGCAACAGTACCCGGCTTTCCCGACTCCGGGATCGGATCCTGCAGCGTTTTTGAACGCTATGTTTAACATCTTTGCTTCCATGGCGCCGGGTGGAAGTCATGCAGGTCCGTCTGGTCCTTTAGCCTATGACTTGGGTGTTCTGGCGTCTTTCAAGTCGGCGCCGTTCACCCCGTTTATGTCTGCTGCGTCTGAAGCGACGCCGATGCCTACGACGTCGATCAGGATGGCTACACCTGTTACGGCGCCGTCGGATTCGCCTTGGATCCCATCGATGTCCAAGAACGCTGTGGAGCCGGAGCCTCCGGCGTCGGACGAATCCGAGGTTCGGCACCGACGGAGATCTTCGGCGTCGGCTGATGCCTTGTCGACTCCAGGCTTGGAGTCCAGACCTAGATCAAGGCGCCTGGCCCTTCGTTTCTTGGAAGAGGAGGAGTACGCGAGGCAACACCTGGAGGAAGGAGAAATTGTAGAGCCCTCAGGTGACTTCCAGGGTCTGGACTCAGCTAGTGGCCTTGACACTACCCCGGAATGGGATCTAGCTTCTTCTGGAGAGATCACAGAGAAAGCAGCTTCTTTCCATAAGGTCATTCGTAAGGCTGCAGACTTTTCGGATATTACTCTTCCTACCGCGGAGGTTAAGAGAAATTTATTGACAGAGGTCCTCCATCCGACATCTGCTTCTGCTGAGCCTCTTCTTCCATTCAATGAGGCTCTGCTGGACCCTATTAAGGATATTTGGATGAAACCTGTATCCACCGCTGCGGTCAACAGAGCAGTGGCTCTGCGTTACAGGACGGCGCCTGGGGATCCGATGTTTCTTTCCAAGCAACCAACTCCGGAGAGCCTTGTGGTCCAAGCTTCATGTTCCTCCAGATCCTCTCCTGCCTCGTTTCCTGGGGTTCCTGCTGATAGAGAGTCGAAAAAGATGAACCATACTTCTAAAAAGACATTTTCATTGTGCAGTATGGCCCTGAAATCTTCCAATGCCACATGCATACTGGGACGTTACATACATGCCCTTATGGAAGAGGCAAAGGGCTATCCTAATGTGTCACAGGAGATGCTGCAACTCTTTTCGGATGCTCAAGCGGCTGCGACGCAAGTGATCCAGTCTGGTTTGGACACTTCGGACTCGGTGGCTAGGGCTTTGGGCACGACCATAGTCTCTAGGAGGCAGTCTTGGCTTAGATCATCGGGCTTCTCGACAGACGTGCATGCTACACTCCTTGATCTTCCGTTTGATGGGGAAAAGCTCTTCGGTTCTAAGGCTGACTCAGCCTTAGAACGTTTTAAAGAGAGCAGAGCGACAGCTAGATCCTTGGGACTCCAGTCGTCGGCCTCATCCACCTTTAGAGGCTTTCGGAGATTTAAAGGATTTGGTTGTGGTTCCTTTCGAGGAAGACTGCAAGGACCACAACAAACTGCTTCTACCCTGCCTTACAGATCCTCCAGGGGCAGGGGCAGAGTCCGTACGAGAGGAGCCACCTTGAAGCACTCTGCCTCTTCCTCGGGAGGGGTGCAGCAAGGAAAGCAGCCGTAGACCTCCACTATTCCCTGTCCATTTGTCTCCAGTAGGGGGGAGACTTACCCTTTTTCTTCCAATGTGGGAGGTCATAACATCAGACTCCTGGGTCATCGACATTGTGAAGAGGGGGTACGCTCTTCCCTTTTGGGAATTTCCTCCCACCCTCCCTCCCCGCCCATCCTTCTGTTCGGAAGACCATTTTCTCCTGTTACAGCAGGAGGTATTATCCCTATTACAAAAAGGTGCAATAGAGTTGGTTCCCGAGCAAGAGAGGGGTCACGGGTGCTATTCAAGATACTTTCTGATTTCCAAGAAGGATGGTCGGCTGAGACCGATTTTGGACTTGAGGATTTTGAATTGGTTCCTCAAACAGGAAAAGTTCAAAATGCTGACCCTCTCACAGGTTCTTTTGACGTTGAACGAAGGAGACTGGATGGTGTTGGTCGATTTGCAGGACGCGTATTTTCATATTCCGATCCTCAGATCGTACAGGAAGTATGTCCGTTTTGTGGTGGGATCACAACATTATCAGTTTGCGGTCCTCCCGTTTGGTCTTACTTCAGCACCTCAAGTCTTCACGAAGGTGATGGCGGTGGTAGCGGCCGAGCTCAGAAGAAAAGGGATCGCTGTGTTTCCCTATCTGGACGATTGGTTGATCAAAGCCAGTACTCCAGAGCTCGTGCGCTGCCATCTCCAGTCGACGACTCAATTTTTTGTACGACCTGGGGTTTTCAGTCAATGTACCCAAGTCTCACCTGGAGCCCTCTCAACGCCTCCTGTTCATAGGGGCAGTATTGGACACGACATTGAATCGGGCCTTTCCTCCGCCCCAGAGGGTTCAGGACATCCAGGCGTTGATTCCAATGTTTCGAAATGGAGCGGTAGTTCCAATCCTCAAAGTCCTTCGTCTGCTCGGTCTGTTTGCTTCTTGCATACTGTTGGTCACTCATGCATGCTGGCACATGAGGGCTCTCCAGTGGTGCGTCCGCAGGCAGTGGTTTCAGTACAAAGGGGATCTTGAGGACTTGATAAAGATCTCCAGAGACACTGCAGTGGATCTTCAATGGTGGACAGCGGTCGACAACCTGTCTCAAGGAAGGCCGTTCTCGCTACCCCCACCAGTGGCCTCAGTGGTAACGGATGCTTCCACTTTAGGGTGGGGAGCTCATCTGGGGGACCTGGAGATCAAAAGCCTTTGGTCTCCAGTAGAACAGAAATTACACATCAATCTGTTAGAATTGCGGGCAGTACGGCTGGCACTCAAGGCCTTCCTCCCTTCCATTCGCAGTCAGTCAGTCCAGGTTCTAATGGACAACACGACCGCGATGTGGTATATAAACAAACAGGGAGGAGTGGGGTCGTATCTTCTCTGCAGAGAAGCTCTTCGACTCTGGTCCTGGCTTCAGGACCGCAAGATCTGCTTGATTGCACATCATTTGGCCGGAGTCCTGAATGTGCGTGCAGACATTCTCAGTCGACGCAGCTCGGTCGACCATGAGTGGCGTCTTCATCCAGATCTAGTTCTGTATATCTTCCAGATGTGGGGATATCCACAAATAGATCTGTTTGCAACTCAAGAGAATGCGCAGTGCCCACTGTTTTGCAGCCTCCAGTATCCGGTGCAAGGAGCTCTGGGGGACGCGTTTCAGATGTCCTGGAAGGGTCAGTTGCTTTACACGTTTCCCCCCATATCCTTGATTCCTCGAGTTCTCAGGAAAATCCGCCAAGACCGAGCTCAAGTTAATAGCTCCGGATTGGCCGAGAAGGGTGTGGTATTCGGACCTACTCCAACTCTCTCAGTGCCCTCCGCTCCGTCTCCCTTGCAGGGTGGACCTCCTCTCGCAGTCGCAGGGGCAGATTCTACACCCCCACCTCCAGAGCCTGCATCTTCTTGCCTGGAGTTTGAACGGGGCAATCTGAGTTCATTTTCTCTCCATCCAGATGTGGTGGAAGTTATTCTATCGGCCAGGCGACACTCCACCAAGTCAATCTATGCAAATCGTTGGGCTAAGTTTACAAGCTGGTGTGGAGAGAATAGTTTAGATCCTTTAAGAGCTGGTTTATCTGACATTTTGTCATTTGCGCTCTATTTGGCACAGAAAGGTTTTTCAGTTGCCACTGTTAAGGGTTGTCTATCTGCACTATCTGCTTTTCTGTGCCTTCCTGATCAACCATCCTTCTTTAAATCACCAATTGTTTTAAAGTTTCTAAAGGGATTCACTAATAAGTATCCGCCCACGCCATTCGTTATGCCTCAGTGGGACCTTAACTTGGTTTTAACTTTTCTTATGGGGTCCCCGTTTGAACCCATGCACTCTTGTTCTTTACGGTTCCTAGTATTTAAAACTGTTTTCCTGGTGGCAATAACATCTGCCAGAAGGGTTAGTGAGCTTCAGGCTCTAACTGTAGAAACCCCATTCCTTTTCTTCTTCAAGGACAAAGTGGTGTTGAGGACCAAGGCGGCTTTCCTACCGAAGGTTGTTACACCCTTTCACCTGGGGCAGTCAATTACTCTCTCTTCCTTTTACCCTCCACCTCACCCATCCAAGGAGGAAGAGAGGCTCCACCGGCTGGATCCGCGAAGAGCACTGAGCTTCTACGTCGCAAGGACGAAAGAGTTCAGACAGGATGAACAGCTCTTCGTTGGATACGTGGGGAAGAGGAAAGGTAGAGCGGTCCACAAGAGAACTCTATCCAGGTGGGTCATTCTATGTATTAAGATCTGCTATTCTTTGGCGAAGAGAGATCCACCTGTGGGGCTTCGTGCCCATTCCACCAGGGCCAAAGCAGCTTCATCGGCTTTGGCTAGAGGTGTTCCTGTGGCTGACATCTGCAGGGCAGCGACCTGGGCATCCCTCCATACTTTTGCCAAGCATTACTGTTTGGACTCTGAGGTCAGGAGGGATGGCCATTTTGCTCGCTCGGTGCTGCAAGATTTCTTGGTTTGACCATTCGGGCACCCACCACCGGAGGTTATACTGCTTGGGGACTCTATTCTTTTGGTGAGGAATCCACAGGTAGGTGTATCCATCAGAAGAATAAGTTACTTACCTTCGGTAACGCTTTTTCTGGTGGATACAGTTACTACCTGTGGATTCCTCACGGTCCCACCCACCTCCCCGTTCCCTGACTGGTCAAACCAGGATCTCTTTGGGTGCGCATCCTTGGACTTGTATATATATGTATATAGCTTTCACATGCATATGGTTGTATTCGTTGCATATACTTTTCCTTAGCAGTCTAAGATAGTGAAAAGGACTTTTTGTATTGGAATTTTACATATATATTTATTTATTTCTATCTCGAATTGAGCATTCATAACTGTGATATATATTAAGTTTTATATTAAATGTTTTATTTTCGTCTATTATGTATTAATGTGTGCTCTTTAGGTTTAACCTGTTCGCCTCTATGGCACGTAAAAAATGGTGATAACTGACGTCTGCACGTTGACGACGGCTTCTTATTGCCTAGATGACGTCATGTGGCGTCGCGTGGATTCGGGCGATTGTGACGTCATCGTCGACGTGCAGAGCTAGAAGAAATTTCCGTCGAAGGCTGGCGCAAGGGGAGAATTGTTTTGGTGAGGAATCCACAGGTAGTAACTGTATCCACCAGAAAAAGCGCTACCGAAGGTAAGTAACTTATTCTTCTGGTTTCTCTGAACTTAATCCTGTATTGTTCAGTGGTTAAGCCAAACCCATCCAAGAGTGCATTCTTTAAAACTGTAAAATTATTGGCATCACTTTCCTTCACAGTAAGGAGCCTATCCCTACCCTTTCCACTGAAAGATAGCCATAGGATAGCAGCCCACTGCCTTTGAGGGACCCCCTGTACAACACAGGCCCTCTCAAGTGCAGCAAACCACTTGTTAATGTCATCCCCCTCCTTGTAAGGGGGAACTATCTTATGCAGATTCCTAGAATCATGCTCTTTCACAGGATTACTATCTGTAATACTGCTGCTGCCACCATGGGGTCCAAACCCAAACCTCTGTCTTTCTTTTTCTAAGTCTAAAGTTTCCCTGTCTAGAGCCAGCTGTTGCTGCTTAAGCTTCAGCCTGGTCTCTTCGACTCTCAATCTATTGAGCTCCCTTTCTAACATTCTGTCATCAGGGTGGGTGGGTTGGGCATGCTTAGACACAGAAGAATGGTGTGAATGAACAGAGGGAGAAATGTCCCTAACAGTTGGCACTCTGACAACTTGACCTGCAGGAATGACATTCCTACTGTGATGAGAACTCACATTAGTACCAGTTATTCTAGGTGGTCTGCTAAGGGGCAAGTTGGAAAGAATACCATCTATCATTCTTGCTGGGGCTGCCCCAGAATCAGAGTGTGAACTATCTCCTAACTTCTCAACAGATGTGCCAGCTAAGGCCTTATCATTCTCAATGAGCATGTTAATCAACAATTCTCTAGAGGGATTCTTCCCTACCCCTAAACCTCTATTAATGCAGAGACCCCTTACACCTTTCCAGCTAAGGTGGTCATAAGCAGAGCTGACCAGATCAAGAGTAGGACCTGTACCAGACATGATAGAAAAAGGTTTAAGGGACAGAAAAAGTTTCAGAACTTTTTAAGGAAACAGAAAAAAACTTTTTCAACTTTTTAGAACTTTTTAAAAGTTTTAGAGGTACTTTTCAGCACTTAGCAATAGAGTAAGAGAAGAAAAGCAAAACTTTTTGGTTAGGTGTACATACACTGAACTTGTTTTGTATATTATTCTCTTATGAAAAGTACAAAATGACAAAGTGGTAAGTAGTTGCAAGTACTTATCCCACCGCTGCACAACCAATGTAGGATGCTGGCCTGGTTTGTAGTGGGTGCCAAGAGGTACTTACACTCTGCACCAGGTCCAGTTATCCCTTATCAGTGTAGAAGAGGTGTTTCTAGCAGCTTAGGCTGATAGAAGGTAGCTATGGAGAGCAGTTTAGGCTGAACTAGGAGACATGCAAAGCTCCTACTATACCACTGGTGTCATATGCACAATATCATAAGAAAACACAATACACAGATATACTAAAAATAAAGGTACTTTATTTTTATGACAATATGCCAAAAGTATCTCAGTGAATGCCCTCAGTATGAGGATAGCAAATATACACAAGATATATGTACACAATACCAAAAATATGCAGTCATAGCAATAGAAAGTAATGCAAGCAATGTACAGTCACAATAGATTGCAATGAGAGCACATAGGTATAGGGGCAACACAAACCATATACTCCAAAAGTGGAATGCGAATAACGTATGGACCCCAAACCTACGTGAGCTTGTAGAGGGTCGCTGGGACTGTAAGAAAACAGTGAGGGTTAGAAAAATAGCCCACCCCAAGACCCTGAAAAGTAGGTGTAAAGTGCACCCATATTCCCCAGAGAGCACAGAAGTCGTGATAGGGGAATTCTGCAAGGAAGACCAACACCAGCAATGCAACAAAGGTGGATTTCCGGACGAGAGTACCTGTGGAACAAGTGGACCAAGTCCAAGAGTCGCGACAAAGTCAAGATTGGTCAGATGCCCAGGAAATGCCAGCTGAGGGTGCAAAGAAGCTGCCACTGGATGGTAGAAGCTGTGGATTCTGCAAGAACGAAGAGGACTAGGAACTTCCCCTTTGGAGGATGGATGTCCCACGTCGTGAAGAAGCTTGCAGAGGTGTTCCCACGCAGAAAGACCGCAAACAAGCCTTGCTAGCTGCAAGGGTCGCGGTTAGGGTTTTTGGATGCTGCTGTGGCCCAGGAGGGACCAGGATGTCGCCACTTGGATGAGGAGACAGAGGGGGCGCCCAGCAGGTCAGGGAGCCCTCACAGAAACAGGCAGCACCTGCAGAAGTGCCGGAACAGGCACTACAAAGAGGATTGAACCGGAGTTCACCCGAAGTTACAAAAGAAGATCCCACGACGCCGGAGGACAACTCAGGAGGTTGTGCACTGCAGGTTAGAGTGTCGGGGACCCAGGCTTGGCTGTGCACAAAGGAAATCCTGGAAGAGTGCACAGGAGCCGGAGCAGCTGCAAATCATGCGGTACCCAGCAATGCAGTCTAGCGTGGGGAGGCAAGGACTTACCTCCACCAAACTTGGACTGAAGAGTCACTGGACTGTGGGAGTCACTTGGAGTTGCTGAGTTCCAGACCACGCTCGTCGTGCTGAGAGGGGACCCAGAGGACCGGTGATGCAGTCTTTTGTTGCCTGCGGTTGCAGGGGGAGGATTCCGTCGACCCACAGGAGATTTCTTCAGAGCTTCTAGTGCAGAGAGGAGGCAGACTACCCCCACAGCATGCACCACCAGGAAAACAGTCGAGAAAGCGGCAGGATCAGCGATACAAGGTTGCAGTAGTCGTCTTTGCTACTTTGTTGCGGTTTTACAGGCGTCCTGAGCAGTCAGCGGTCGATTCCTTGGCAGAAGGTGAAGAGAGAGATGCAGAGGAACTCTGATGAGCTCTTGCATTCGTTATCTAAAGAATTCCCCAAAGCAGAGACCCTAAATAGCCAGAAAAGGAGGTTTGGCTACCTCGGAAGGAGGATAGGCTAGCAACACAGGTAAGAGCCTATCAGAAGGAGTCTCTGACGTCACCTTCTGGCACTGGCCACTCAGAGCAGTCCAGTGTGCCAGCAGCACCTCTGTTTCCAAGATGGCAGAGGTCTGGAGCACACTGGAGGAGCTCTGGGCACCTCCCCTGGGAGGTGCAGGTCAGGGGAGTGGTCACTCCCCTTTCCTTTGTCCAGTTTCGCGCCAGAGCACGGCTGGGGGATCCCTGAACCGGTGTAGACTGGCTTATGCAGAGATGGTCACCATCTGTGCCCATCAAAGCATTTCCAGAGGCTGGGGGAGGCTACTCCTCCCCAGCCCTGACACCTTTTTCCAAAGGGAGAGGGTGTAACACCCTCTCTCTGAGGAAGTCCTTTGTTCTGCCTTCCTGGGCCAAGCCTGGCTGGACCCCAGGAGGGCAGAAATCTGTCTGAGGGGTTGGCAGCAGCTGCAATGAAACCCTGGGAAAGGCAGTTTGGCAGTACCCGGGTCTGTGCTAGAGACTCGGGGGATCATGGAATTGTCGCATTGGGGTGACAATTCCATGATCTTAGACATGTTACATGGCCATGTTCGGAGTTACCATTGTGACGCTGTACATAGGTAGTGACCTATGTATAGTGCACGTGTGTAATGGTGTCCCCGCACTCACAAAGTCCGGGGAATTTGCCCTGAACGATGTGGTGGCACCTTGGCTAGTGCCAGGGTGCCCACACACCAAGTAACTTAGCACCCAACCTTTACCAGGTAAAGGTTAGACATATAGGTGACTTATAAGTTACTTAAGTGCAGTGGTAAATGGCTGTGAAATAACGTGGACGTTATTTCACTCAGGCCGCAGTGGCCGCCCTGTGTAAGAATTGTCAGAGCTCCCTGTGGGTGGCAAAAGAAATGCTGCAGCCCATAGGGACCTCCTGGAACCCCAATACCCTGTGTACCTCAGTACCATATACTAGGGAATTATAAGGGTGTTCCAGTATGCCAATGTGAATTGGTGAAATTGGTCACTAGCCTGTTAGTGACAATTTGTAAAGAGAGAGCATAACCACTGAGGTTCTGGTTAGCAGAGCCTCAGTGAAACAGTTAGGCATCACACAGAGAACACTTACATATAGGCCACAGACTTATGAGCACTGGGCCATGGCTAGCAGGATCCCAGTGAGACAGTGAAAACACCCTGACATATACTCACAAACAGGCCAAAAGTGGGGGTAACAAGGCTAGAAAGAGGCTACTTTCTCACACCCTAGGCCTATTGCATTCTATTGTGTTCTACAGTGTTTGCACTGCTTTTCTAACTGTTTACTTACCTGATTTTGGTTTGTGTTTATATTTTGTGTATTTTACTTACCTCCTAAGGGAGTATATCCTCTGAGATATTTTTGGCACATTGTCAGTAAAATAACGTACCTTTATTTTTAGTAACTCTGAGTATTGTCTTTCTTATGATATAGTACTATATGATATAAGTGGTATAGTAGGAGCTCTGCATGTCTCCTAGTTCAGCCTAAGCTGCTCTGCTATAGCTACCTCTATCAGCCTAAGCTGCTAGAACACTAATAATCTACTAATAAGGGATAACTGGGCCTGTGTAGGAGGCTGGACTGGCTTGTAGTGAGTACCAAGGGGTACTTGCACCTTGCACCAGGCCCAGTTATCCCTTATTAGTGTATAGGGTGTCTAGCAGCATAGGCTGATAGATAATGGTAGCTTAGCAGAGCAGCTTAGGCTGAACTAGGAGACGAGTGAAGCTCCTACAGTACCACAAGTGTCATATGCACAATATCATAAGAAAACACAATACACAGATATACTAAAAATAAAGGTACTTTATTTTTATGACAATATGCCAAAAGTATCTCAGTGAGTACCCTCAGTATGAGGATAGCAAATATACACAAGATATATGTACACAATACCAAAAATATGCAGTAATAGTATTAGAAAACAGTGCAAACAATGTATAGTTACAATAGGATGCAATGGGAACACATAGGGATAGGGGCAACACAAACCATATACTCCAAAAGTGGAATGCGAACCACGAATGGACCCCAAACCTATGTGACCTTGTAGAGGGTCGCTGGGACTATTAGAAAATAGTAAGGGTTAGAAAAATAGCCCACCCCAAGACCCTGAAAAGTGAGTGCAAAGTCCACTAAAGTTCCCCAAAGGACATAGAAGTCGTGATAGGGGAATTCTGCAGGAAAGACACAAACCAGCAATGCAACAACGATGGATTTCCAGTCGAGGGTACCTGTGGAACAAGGGGACCAAGTCCAAAAGTCACAAGCAAGTCGGAGATGGGCAGATGCCCAGGAAATGCCAGCTGTGGGTGCAAAGAAGCTGCTACTGGACAGTAGAAGCTTAGGTTTCTGCAGGAACGACAAGGGCTAGAGACTTCCCCTTTGGAGGACGGATCCCTCACGCCGTGGAGAGTCGTGCAGAAGTGTTTTCCCGCCGAAAGACCGCCAACAAGCCTTGCTAGCTGCAAATCGTGCGGTTAGTGTTTTTGGATGCTGCTGTGGCCCAGGAGGGACCAGGATGTCGCCAATTGCGTCAGGGGACAGAGGGGGCGTCGAGCAAGACAAGGAGCCCTCTCAGCAGCAGGCAGCACCCAGAGAAGTGCCAGAAACAGGCACTACGAGGATGCGTGAAACGGTGCTCACCCGAAGTCGCACAAAGGAGTCCCACGTCGCCGGAGAACAACTTAGGAGGTCGTGCAATGCAGGTTAGAGTGCCGTGGACCCAGGCTGGACTGTGCACAAAGGATTTCCGCCGGAAGCGCACGGAGGCCGGAGTAGCTGCAAAAGTCGCGGTTCCCGGCAATGCAGTCTGGCTTGGGGAGGCAAGGACTTACCTCCACCAAACTTGGACTGAAGAGTCACTGGACTGTGGGAGTCACTTGGACAGAGTTGCTGGATTCAAGGGACCTCGCTCGTCGTGCTGAGAGGAGACCCAGGGGACCGGTGATACAGTTCTTTGGTGCCTGCGGTTGCAGGGGGACGATTCCGTCGACCCACGGGAGATTTCTTCGGAGCTTCTAGTGCAGAGAGGAGGCAGACTACCCCCACAGCATGCACCACCAGGAAAACAGTCGAGAAGGCGGCAGGATCAGCGTTACAGAGTTGCAGTAGTCGTCTTCGCTACTATGTTGCAGTTTTGCAGGCTTCCAGTGCGGTCAGCAGTCGATTCCTTGGCAGAAGGTGAAGAGAGGGATGCAGAGGAACTCGGATGAGCTATTGCATTCGTTATCTAAGGAATCCCAAGAGACAGAGACCCTAAATAGCCAGAAAAGAGGGTTTGGCTACCTAGGAGAGAGGATAGACTAGCAACACCTGAAGGAGCCTATCAGAAGGAGTCTCTGACGTCACCTGATGGCACTGGCCACTCAAAGCAGTCCAGTGTGCCAGCAGCACCTCTGTTTCCAAGATGGCAGAGGCCTGGAGCACACTGGAGGAGCTCTGGGCACCTCCCAGGGAAGGTACAGGTCAGGGGAGTGGTCACTCCCCTTTCCTTTGTCCAGTTTTGCGCCAGAGCAGGGCTAAGGGGTCCCTGAACCGGTGTAGACTGGCTTATGCAGAAAAGGGCACCATGTGTGCCCATGAAAGCATTTCCAGAGGCTGGGGAGGCTACACCTCCCTTGCCTTCACACCATTTTCCAAAGGGAGAGGGTGTAACACCCTCTCTCAGAGGAAGTCCTTTGTTCTGCCATCCTGGGCCAGGCCTGGCTGGACCCCAGGAGGGCAGAAACCTGTCTGAGGGGTTGGCAGCAGCAGCAGCTGCAGTGAAACCCCAGGAAAGGCAGTTTGGCAGTACCAGGGTCTGTGCTACAGACCACTGGGATCATGGGATTGTGCCAACTATGCCAGGATGGCATAGAGGGGGCAATTCCATGATCATAGACATGTTACATGGCCATATTCGGAGTTACCATTGTGAAGCTACATATAGGTAGTGACCTATATGTAGTGCACGCGTGTAATGGTGTCCCCGCACTCACAAAGTCCGGGGAATTGGCCCTGAACAATGTGGGGGCACCTTGGCTAGTGCCAAGGTGCCCTCACACTAAGTAACTTTGCACCTAACCTTTACCAGGTAAAGGTTAGACATATAGGTGACTTATAAGTTACTTAAGTGCAGTGTAAAATGGCTGTGAAATAACGTGGACGTTATTTCACTCAGGCTGCAGTGGCAGGCCTGTGTAAGAATTATCAGAGCTCCCTATGGGTGGCAAAAAAATGCTGCAGCCCATAGGAATCTCCTGGAACCCCAATACCCTGGGTACCTCAGTACCATATACTAGGGAATTATAAGGGTGTTCCAGTAAGCCAATGTAAATTGGTAAAATTGGTCACTAGCCTGTTAGTGACAATTTGAAAGAAATGAGAGAGCATAACCACTGAGGTTCTGATTAGCAGAGCCTCAGTGAGACAGTTAGGGGGTGATTCTAACCCTGACGGGCGGCGGAGGCCGCCCGCCAGAGTTCCCCCGTCCAGAACACCGCTCCGCGGTCATAAGACCGCTGCGGTGATTCTGGGTTTTCCACTGGGCTGGCGGGCGACCGCCAAAAGGCCGCCCGCCAGCCCAGTGGAAAACAACCTTCCCACGAGGACGCCGGCTCAGAATTGAGCCGGCGGAGTGGGAAGGTGCGACGGGTGCAGTGGCACCCGTCGCGAATTTCAGTGTCTGCAAAGCAGACACTGAAATTCTTTTTGGGGCCCTCTTATGGGGGCCCCTGCAGTGCCCATGCCATTGGCATGGGCACTGCAGGGGCCCCGAGGGGCCCCGCGACACCCCATTCCGCCATCATGTTCCTGGCGGGAGAACCGCCAGGAACAGGATGGCGGTATGGGGTGTCAGAATCCCCATGGCGGCGCAGCAAGCTGCGCCGCCATGGAGGATTCAATAGGGCAGCGGAAAACGGGCGGGAGACCGCTGGTTTTCCCTTTCTGACCGCGGCCAAACCGCCACGGTCAGAATGCCCTGCGGGGCACCGCCAGCCTGTTGGCGGTGCTCCCGCCGACCCTGGCCCCCGGACCGCCGGGGTCAGAATCAGGCCCTTAGTCACTACACAGGTAACACATACAGGGCACACTTATGAGCACTGGGGCCCTGGCTGACAGGGTCCTAGTGACACATACAACTAAAACAACATATATACAGTGAAAAATGGGGGTAACATGCCAGGCAAGATGGTACTTTCCTACAACCTGGCACAAGGTATAAGTACCATCAGGTACCCATTATAAGCCAGGCCAGCCTCCTACAGACAGCTCCCATATAAAGGTGATGGGAGAGTTCATATGTGAAGGTGGTGAGGCAGTTCATGGGTGAGGGTGCTGGGACAGCTCGTTTGTGGGTGATGGGACAGCTCAGGTGTGAGGGTGATGGGACAGCTCATGTCTAAAGGTGATGGGACAGCTCATACATGAAGGTGCTGGGACAGCTCATATATGAAGGTGATGGGACAGCTCATGGGTGAGTGTGCTGGAACAGCTTATGTGTGAAGGTGATGGGACAACTAATGTGTGAAGGTGATGGGACTGCTCATGGGCGACGGTGCTGGGACAGCTTATATGTGAGGGTGACGGGACAGCTCATGTCTAAAGGTGATAGGAACACTCATACATGAAGGTGCTGGGGCAGCTCATGTGTGAAAATGATGGGACAGCTCGTGTGAAGGTGATGGAACAGCTCATGGTGAGGGTGCTGGGACAGCTAACAAAATGGTGATGGTACTAGGACAGCTCATCAGTGATTGTGCCAGGGCAGCTTTCAGTTAAAGGGGTTTTTGTTTGCTGGTTACTGATGGTTCTTCAGTCCACTCTGTTGGTGATGGGCCTGGGGGCCGGATGTTTGTGATTATGTTGTTCGAGGTTGCTGTTAATCATTAGAGGGGTGAGGGGTGAAAGCCTAGGATATCCCGATTGCTAATGTGCCCCATTGTGGTTTTATTGCAGAACAACGATGTCATTCCCGATCTGAATGTTCTCACCGCTTGGAGCCTCGGGTATACCGGCAGAGGAGTTGTGGTCACCATTCTGGACGATGGCCTCGAGAAGGACCATCCTGATCTCATGGACAATTACGTAAGATGACAGGTGTCAAGGAGTACACAAATGTAATACACCCCAAAACACCAAAGGAACACGATAATGGACACTTTGGCGCTCCCTTTCTACTGCACTAGTAGGAACACTGCTGAGTGTAGCTAGCTGGTGCAGTGATTTTGTACACCCTGTGAGGCCGGGCTCATCACGCATCAACTAATTGTGACATCTGTTAGCATCCTCAGTGGTTGGGCTCACCTTGCATGTACTTAGTGTTACAACTTTTTGTATCCTGCTTGGCTGTACTTCCCCTGCATTCTTTAGTGTTATGGCTGTTTGTATCCTGCTTGGCTAGGCTCGTCCTTCATCTACCTAGTGTTACAGCTGTTTGTACCATGCTTGGCTAGGCTCTTCCTGCATCTACCTAGTGTTAGAGTGTAGGAAAGTACCATCTTGCCTGGCATGTTACCCCCATATTTCACTGTATATATGTTGTTTTAGTTGTATGTGTCACTGGGACCCTGCCAGCCAAGGCCCCAGTGCTCATAAGTGTGCCCTGAATGTGTTACCTGTGTTATGACTAACTGTCTCACTGAGGCTCTGCTATCCAGAACCTCAGTGGTTATGCTCTCTCTTTACTTTCCAAATTGTCACTAACAGGCTAGTGACCAATTTCACCAATTCACATTGGCATACTGGAACACCCTTATAATTCCCTAGTAAATGGTACTGAGGTACCCAGGGTATTGGGGTTCCAGGAGATCCCTATCGGCTGCAGCATTTCTTTTGCCACCCATAGGGAGCTCTGACAATTCTGACACAGGCCTGCCAGTGCAGCCTGAGTGAAATAACGTCCACATTATTTCACAGCCATTTACCACTGCACTTAAGTAACTTATAAGTCACCTATATGTCTAACCTTTACCTGGTAAAGGTTGGGTGCTAAGTTACTTAGTGTGTGGGCACCCTGGCACTAGCCAAGGTGCCCCCACATTGTTCAGGGCAAATTCCCCAGACTTTGTGAGTGCGGGGACACCATTACACGCGTGCACTATACATATGTCACTACATATGTATAGCGTCACAATGGTAACTCCGAACATGGCCATGTAACATGTCTAAGATCATGGAATTGTCACCCCAATGCCATTCTGGCATTGGGGAGACAATTCCATGATCCCCCGAGTCTCTAGCACAGACCCGGGTACTGCCAAACTACCTTTCCCGGGGTTTCACTGCAGCTGCTGCTGCTGCCAACCCCTCAGACAGGTTTCTGCCCTCCTGGGGTCCAGCCAGGCTTGGCCCAGGAAGGCAGAACAGAGGACTTTCTCAGAGAGAGGGTGTTACACCCTCTCCCTTTGGAAAAAGGTGTCAGGGCTGGGGAGGAGTAGCCTCCCCCAGCCTCTGGAAATTCTTTGATGGGCACAGATGGTGCCCATCTCTGCATAAGCCAGTGTACACCGGTTCAGGGATCCCCCAGCCCTGCTCAGGCGCGAAACTCAACAAAGGAAAGGGGAGTGACCACTCCCCTGACCTGCACCTCTCCTGGGAGGTGCCCAGAGCTCCTCCAGTGTGCTCCAGACCTCTGCCATCTTGGAAACAGAGTTGCTGTTGGCACACTGGACTGCTCTGAGTGGTCAGGGCCAGCAGGTGACGTCAGAGACTCCTTCTGATAGGCTCTTACCTGTGTTGCTAGCCTATCCTCCTTCCTAGGTAGCCAAACCTCCTTTTCTGGCTATTTAGGGTCTCTGCTTTGGGGATTTCTTTAGCTAACGAATGCAAGAGCTCATCAGAGTTCCTCTGCATCTCTCTCTTCACCTTCTGCCAAGGAATCGACCGCTGACTGCTCTGGACGCCTACAAAACCGCAACAAAGTAACAAAGACGACTACTGCAACCTTGTATCGCTGATCCTGCGGCCTTCTTGACTGTTTTCTTGGTGGTGCATGCTGTGGGGGCAGTCTGCCTCCTCTCTGCACTAGAAGCTCCGAAGGAATCTCCAGTGGGTCGACGGAATCGTCCCCCTGCAACCGCAGGCACCAAAAGACTGCATCACCGGTCCTCTGGGTCCCCTCTCAGCACGACGAGCGTGGTCCCTGGAACTCAGCAACTCTGTCCAAGTGACTCCCACAGTCCAGTGACTCTTCAGTCCAAGTGTGGTGGAGGTAAGTCCTTGCCTCCCCACGCTAGACTGCATTGCTGGGTACCGCGTGATTTGCAGCTGCTCCGGCTCCTGTGCACTCTTCCAGGATTTCCTTTGTGCACAGCCAAGCCTGGGTCCCCGGCACTCTAACCTGTAGTGCACGACCTCCTGAGTTGTCCTCCGGCGTCGTGGGACCTTCTTTTGTGACTTCGAGTGAGCTCCGGTTCACTCTTCCTCGTAGTGCCTGTTCCGGCACTTCTGCGGGTGCTGCTTGCTTCTGAGTGGGCTCCTTGTCTTGCTGGACGCCCCCTCTGTCTCCTCACGCAGTTGCCGACATCCTGGTCCCTCTTGGGCCACAGCAGCATCCAAAAACCCTAACCGCGACCCTTGCAGCTAGTAAGGCTTGTTTGCGGTCTTTCTGCGTGGAAACACCTCTGCAAGCTTCTTCACGACGTGGGACATCCATCCTCCAAAGGGGAAGTTCCTAGTCCTCTTCGTTCTTGCAGAATCCACAGCTTCTACCATCCGGTGGCAGCTTCTTTGCACCCACAGCTGGCATTTCCTGGGCATCTGCCCACTCCCGACTTGAGTGTGACTCTTGGACTTGGTCCCCTTGTTCCACAGGTACTCTCGTCCGGAAATCCATCGTTGTTGTATTGCTGGTGTTGGTCTTCCTTGCAGAATTCCCCTATCAAGACTTCTCTGCTCTCTGGGGAACTTAGGTGCACTTTACACCTACTTTTCAGGGTCTTGGGGTGGGCTATTTTTCTAACCCTCACTGTTTTCTTACAGTCCCAGCGACCCTCTCCAAGCTCACATAGGTTTGGGGTCCATTCGTGGTTCGCATTCCACTTCCAGAGTATATGGGTTTTGTTGCCCCTATACCTATTTGCTCTCATTGCAATCTATTGTGACTGTACATTGCTTGCATTGCTTTCTATTGCTATTACTGCATAATTTTGGTATTGTGTACATATATCTTGTGTATATTTGCTATCCTCATACTGAGGGTACTCACTGAGATACTTATGGCATATTGTCATAAAAATAAAGTACCTTTATTTTTAGTATATCTGTGTATTGTGTTTTCTTATGATATTGGGCATATGACACCAGTGGTATAGTGGGAGCTTTGCATGTCTCCTAGTTCAGCCTAAGCTGCTCTGCTAAGCTACCTTTTCTATCAGCCTAAGCTGCTAGACACCTCTTCTACACTAATAAGGGATAACTGGACCTGGTGCAGAGTGTAAGTACCCCTTGGTACCACTACAAACCAGGCCAGCCTCCTACATTGGTTGTGCAGCGGTGGGATAAGTACTTGCAACTACTTACCACTTTGTCATTTTGTACTTTTCATAAGAGAAAAATATACAAAACAAGTTCAGTGTATGTACACCTAACCAAAATGTTTTGCTTTTCTTCTCTTAGTCTATTGCTAAGTGCTGAAAAGTACCTCTAAAACTTTCAAAACGTTTCTTAAAAGTTGAAAAAGTCTTTTTTTCTGTTCCTTAAAAAGTTCTGAAACTTTTTCTTTCTTTTTCTGTCCCTTTTCATGTCTGGTACAGGTCAAACTCTGGATCTGGCCAGCACAGCTTATGACCACCTTAACTGGAAAGGTGTAAGGAGTCTCTGCATTGATAGAGATTTAGGGGTAGGGAAGAATCCATCTAGAGAATTGTTGGTTAATATGCTCATTGAACATGATAAGGCCATAGCTGGCACATCAGGTGACAGATTAGCTGATGGTTCACACTCTGACTCTGGGGTAGCCCCAGCAAAAGTGTTAGATGGGAACCTTCCCAACCTGCCCCTTAGCAGTCCACCTAGCAGGACTGGTACTTATGTGAGTTCTCATCACAGTAGGGAGATTACTCCTTTAGGCCAGGTTGTTAGAGTGCCATCTGTTAGGGACAGGTCTCCCTCTGTCCATTCACACCATTCTTCTGTGTCTAAGCATGCCCAACCCACCCACCCTGATGACAGAGTGTTAGAGAGGGAACTCAATAGATTGAGAGTGGAAGAGTCCAGGCTGAAGCTTAAAAAGCAACAGCTGGATCTAGACAGAAAAGCATTTGACTTAGAAAAAGAAAGACAGAGGTTGGGGTTTGGACCCCATGGTAGCAGCAGCAGTATTACAGATAGTAATCCTGTAAAAGAGCATGATTCTAGGAATCTGCACAAGATAGTTCCCCCTTACAAGGAGGGGGATGACATTAACAAGTGGTTTGCTGCACTTGAGAGGGCCTGTGTTGTACAGGGGGCCCCTCAAAGGCAGTGGGCTGCTATCCTTTGGCTATCTTTCAGTGGAAAGGGTAGGGATAGGCTCCTTACTGTGAAAGAAAGTGATGCCAATAATTTTACAGTTCTTAAGAATGCACTCCTAGATGGTTATGGCTTAACCACTGAACAGTACAGGATCAAGTTCAGAGAAACCAAAAAGGAGTCTTCACAAGACTGGGTAGACTTTGTTGACCATTCAGTGAAGGCCTTGGAGGGGTGGTTACATGGCAGTAAAGTTTCTGACTATGAAAGCCTGTATAACTTAATCCTGAGAGAGCATATTCTTAATAATTGTGTGCCTGATTTGTTGCACCAGTATCTAGTGGACTCAGATCTGACCTCTCCCCAAGAATTGGGAAAGAAGGCAGACAAATGGGTCAGAACAAGAGTGAACAGAAAAGTTCATACAGGGGGTGACAAGGATGGCAAGAAAAAGGATGGTAAGTCTTCAGACAAGGGTGGGGACAAATCTAAAAATGAGTCTTCATCAGGCCCACAAAAACACTCTGGTGGGGGTGGTGGGCCCAAATCCTCTTCTAATCAAGTAAAGAAACCATGGTGCTATTTATGTAAAGTAAAAGGCCATTGGACAACTGATGCCAGTTGTCCAAAGAAAAGCACCAAGCCTACCACTACCACAACCCCTGCTGCTACACCTAGTGCCCCTAGTAATAGCAGTGGTGGTGGGAGCAAACCTACTAATAGCCAATCCAAGGGAGTAGCTGGGCTCACTTTTGGTAATTTAGTTGGGGTTGGTCTTGTTAGGGAGACCACAGAGGCTGTGTTAGTCTCTGAAGGTGCCATTGATTTGGCCACCTTGTTTGCTTGTCCCCTTAATATGGATGTGTACAAGCAACTTCCCCTAATAAATGGTGTTGAGGTTTAGGCCTACAGGGACACAGGTGCCAGTGTTACCATGGTAATAGAGAAACTGGTCCACCCTGAACAACACCTACTTGGTCACCAGTACCAAGTGACTGATACTCATAACAACACTCTTAGCCACCCCATGGCTGTTGTGAATCTGAACTGGGGGTGGGGTGGGGGGGGGTGTTACTTGTCCAAAGAAAGTTGTGGTTGCCTCAGATTTACCTGTAGACTGTCTACTAGGGAACGATTTAGAGACATCAGCTTGGGCAGAAGTGGAGTTGGAGGCTCATGCAGCAATGCTGGGCATTCCTGGGCATATTTTTGCTTTGACCAGGGCTCAGGCCAAAAAACAAAAAGGACAGGGTGACTTGGATCCTGGAACAATGGACCAAGTGCTCCCTAAAGCTAGGGTTAGTAAAGGTAAAACACTACCTACTATCCCTCCCTCTACAGTGGATTCAACTTCTGAGGAAGAAGAATTTCCTCCCTGTGCAGAACCTACACCAGAGGAGCTGGAAGCAGACACTGCTGAGCTTAACTACTTACCACTTTGTCATTTTGTACTTTTCATAAGAGACAAATATACAAAACAAGTTCAGTGTATGGACACCTAACCAAAAAGTTTTGCTTCTGATGGATACAACTACCTGTGGATTCCTCACCTAATGAATACTCCCATGGTGCCAGCATTCAACGGAAATCTTCTTCTCAGCTTCTGCACGTCGACGAGGACGTCTTCACTTGCCCACGCGATGCCGTCTGACGTCATGCGGGCAATAAGAGGTCCTCGCCGACGTGCCGACGTCAGTTCCCTTTTTTCCGTGCGTTCGAAACAGTTATCTTCGAGGGAGGTACTGTTGCTTTCGAAGTTACAGTGTGTTTTTCTGCTGCGTGAATTTTCTCTGAGGTTACTATGTCTCAGAGGAAGTCTGGTTTCAAGCCCTGTCGGGAGTGTGGGGGCAAGATGTCCGTTACTGACCCACATTCGGACTGTTTATGGTGCTTAAGCTCCGACCATGACGTCGCAACATGTGATTCATGTCAACACATGAATCCCAAGGCCCTAAAAGAACGAGAGGCTAAACTCTTCATGGCGAAGTCGAAAAGGAAGGAGAAGAAGCGTCATAGAAAGTCCTCCTCGCCGAAGTCTCATCGGCGTCATCGAGACTCCCGGCGCCGTAGGGATTCACAGCGCCATTCCAGCAAAGAGAGGTCTCGATCGAGGTCGCCTTCGGCTCGGCGTCGTAAGACTTGGGAGGTCAGTCCCACAGTCACTCCACATCCATCGACGCTGTTGCCTTCTCCGGCTTCGCCGACTTTGCCTGGGCATACTTCTTCAGTGGTTGAAGTGACACAGCCTCAGGTGTTTTCTCCGGCATCGCAGACGTCGAGGCTGACATCGGGGTCGCCTTCCATCCAGGCACCCCAGTATCCGGCTTTTCCTGCCCCTGGAGCCGATAATACCGCATTTTTGAATGCGATGTATACCATCTTCCAGCAGATGGCTCCAGGAGGTGCTCCAACTGGTCCTTCGGGGCCGTTGGCCTTCACCTTGGGTGCTCCGGTGCCGCTACGGCCAGCACCCTTCATGCCCTTTCTCCCCTTAGGGAATGTGGGCTCGGCGCCGGTGTCGGCTCCGGTGTCCGCTCCGGTGGCTCCAGAGGTTTCAGCCCCGGAGGTTTCCATCCCATCGACTTCGGGGTTTCGACCAGTGACTCCGGCAGGTCCATCTGAGACTGCAAGACGTGCCTCTCTTCATCCCGCTCCTACCTCGGCGTCGAAGCTGCCTGTGGCGCCGGACATGGCGTCGGATGGATCCGGAGATCGGCGCTGATCCTCGACTTCGGCGGATGCCATGTCGACGCCGCATATCGAAGAGAGACTACATTCTAGGAGGCGTGCTCTCCGTCTCTTGGAGGAGCAGGAATACCAACGGGTCTTGGAGGAAGGAGAGATTGAGGATTCTGGCGAGGGTCTTCATGGTCTGGATACAGCGAGTGGGCTGGATACTTCCCCTGAGTGGGACTTGTCATCTCCAGGGGAGTATACTGAGGAGGCAGCCACTTTTCACGCTGTAGTAAGAAAGGCAGCTAACTTTCTTGAACTACCTTTGCCGGTAGTGGAGGCAACAGAATTTGTTGACTGAGGTCCTACATCCGGCCTCTACTGCAGCAGAGCCTCTTTTACCATTCAACAAGGCTTTGCTTGATCCGGTGTTGGAGGTGTGGAAGAAGCCGGTATGTTCCTCAGCTGTTCATAGGGCTGTGGCCAGGAGGTATCGGGCTGCACCATCTGACCCTGGCTTTCTGTCCAGGCACCCTACGCCAGAGAGCTTGGTGGTCCAAGCCCCCTGTTCCTCTAGATCTGCGCCTGGATGTTTTCCAACGGTGCCGGGGGATAGAGACTCCAAGAAGTTGGACTCACAATCCAAGAAAATATTCTCGTCCTGCAGCATGGCGCTGAAGTCCACCAACGCGACATGTATCTTGGGGAGGTACATCTATGCTCTTATGGACGAGATAACATCATCACATACGGAGCTTCCCCAAGGACTTTTGAATATCGTCTCGGATGCCCAGGCTGCTGCAACCCAGGTTATCCAATCTGGGTTGGATACGACTGACTCAGTGGCTAGGGCGATGGGCACGGCTGTGGTTGCGAGGAGACAGGCTTGGCTTCGCAACTCAGGGTTCTCTGCGGACGTGCAGTCGACCCTGTTGGACCTCCCGTTTGATGGGGACAAACATTTTGGAGCCAAAGCGGATTCGGCCTTGGAAAGGTTTAAAGAAAGCGGGGCCACAGCCAAGTCATTAGGGCTGCAAGCTGCTTCTTCTGCCTCCTCCAGGTTTTTTAGGAGGTTTCGTGGATTTGGACGTGGCTCTTCCTCCTCTTCCTTTCGGGGGAGATTCCAGCAACCTGCCTCTTCTGTCACTTTTAGATCAATTAGAGGGAGGGGTAGGGCCCGCACCAGGGGAGCCTCTCAGCAGCACTCTGCCTCTTCCTCGTCCTCTGGAGGGGTGCAGCAGGGGAAGCAGCCTTAGGCTTCCAGCAATTCCCACTCACTCCTCTCCTGTAGGGGGAAGGTTACTGCATTTTCTTCACAAGTGGGAGGCTATTACATCAGACACTTGGGTTATCAGCATTGTGGGAAAAGGCTACACCCTTCCCTTTCTGGAGTTTCCACCCCCCATCCCGCCCCGCCCATCTTATTGTTCAAAAGAACACCTCCTGTTGTTAGAACAGGAGGTTCAAGTCCTCCTTTTAAAGGGCGCGGTGGAGTTGGTTCCAGAGCAGGAAAAGGGTCGGGGTTGTTACTCGAGGTACTTCCTGATTCCCAAGAAGGATGGTCGGTTGAGACGAATCCTGGACCTGAGGATCTTGAATTGGTTCCTCAAACAGGAAAAGTTCAAGATGCTGACCCTAGCTCAGGTGCTTTTGGCGTTGAACAATGGAGATTGGATGGTGTCTGTCGACTTGCAGGATGCTTATTTTCATATCCCGATACTCAAGTCGCACAGGAAGTATCTCCGGTTTGTGGTGGGGTCGCAGCACTATCAGTTTGCGGTCCTCCCGTTCGGTCTTACTTCGGCACCCCGAGTCTTCACGAAGGTGATGTCGGTGGTTGCGGCAGAGCTCAGAAGGACGGGGATAGAGGTATTCCCTTACTTGGACGACTGGTTGATCAAAGCCAAGTCCCCGGAGCTTGTGTTGCATCATCTGCAGTCAACAACCCAATTGTTGTTCGACCTGGGCTTTTCGGTGAACGTGCCCAAATCTCACCTAGAGCCCTCTCAACGCCTCCTGTTCATAGGGGCAGTACTGGATACAACATTGAATCGAGCCTTTCCTCCGCCTCAGCGGGTTCAAGATATTCAGGAGTTGGTTCCAATGTTTCGAAATGGAGCGGTCGTTCCAGTCCTCAAGGTCCTTCGTCTGCTCGGTCTGTTTGCCTCCTGCATACTGTTGGTCACGCATGCTCGCTGGCACATGAGGGCTCTTCAGTGGTGCCTCCGAAGGCAGTGGTCTCAACACAGAGGAGATCTCGAAGGTTCTGTCAAGATCTCCAGAGATGCTGCTGCGGACTTGAAGTGGTGGATTGCGGGCAACAATCTTTCACAAGGAAAGCCGTTCACGCAGTCACCACCAGTGACCACGGTCATAACGGATGCTTCCACTCTAGGGTGGGGAGCTCATCTGGGGGATCTGGAGATCAAAGGGCTTTGGTCTCCAGAGGAACAGATTTTTCATATCAATCTGTTGGAGTTGCGGGCGGTACGTCTGGCTCTCAAGGCCTTCCTCCCATCCCTTCGCGGTCAGTCTGTTCAGGTCCTAACGGACAATTCTCTCGTAGGGGATTTCCATGTATAGTCATAAGCACTGAATAGTTCCGCGCGCCTGCGGGGACCCCGGAGCACTGATGTGAAGTATATTCTTAAGTGCAAACACCAGCCGTTTGAAGAAAAAGGTCTGTCAAAAACACTTAAGAATAACATTGTGCAGCCTATGTGAACAGCTACACAGGCCAAATTGTTGAAAAGAAAATCAATAGTAGTGTAAATTCATGTTCAAACACCTATTTATTCTAGAAATGTAATAACAAATACATTCTCATACTTTATTTACACCTCTGATGAGAATAAAACAATGCAGGGCAGTGTAGCCCATAGGCTGCCATTATACAGAATGTAAATAGAGCTGTGCCTTTAAGAAAAGCAAAGTCTTCCTGTATCCCATCATGCACAGCAACAGGCAGTTGCCTCAGTTCTTTTTTCCGGCTCCTGCTGACAGGACCCTGAAGCATTGAGCTCTACCTCACAAAGCTTTTTGTGACAGAAATTCATTGAAATATCTTCTCAATTTCATTTTCTCTCGACGTTTTTACCTTTGAGTGATCATTTTCTACTGATTTCTGTTAAATTCTGACAGAATTTTGAGGTTTTTCTAGTTAGAAATGCCTTCACTTTTTGATAAATGTCCTTCTTGTGGCAGAAAGAAGGCTAAAACAGATCCACATAGGGTCTGTATGTAGGAGGCTGGACTGGCTTGTAGTGAGTACCAAGGGGTACTTGCACCTTGCACCAGGCCCAGTTATCCCTTATTAGTGTATAGGGTGTCTAGCAGCTTAGGCTGATAGATAATGGTAGCTTAGCAGAGCAGCTTAGGCTGAACTAGGAGACGTGTGAAGCTACTACAGTACCACTTAGTGTCATATGCACAATATCATAAGAAAACACAATACACAGTTATACTAAAAATAAAGGTACTTTATTTTTATGACAATATGCCAAAGTATCTTAGAGTGTACCCTCAGTGAGAGGATAGGAAATATACACAAGATATATATACACAATAGCAAAAATATGCAGTATAGTCTTAGAAAACAGTGCAAACAATGTATAGTTACAATAGGATGCAATGGGGAAACATAGGGATAGGGGCAACACAAACCATATACTCTAGAAGTGGAATGCGAACCACGAATGGACCCCAAACCTATGTGACCTTGTAGAGGGTCGCTGGGACTATTAGAAAATAGTGAGAGTTAGAAAAATAACCCTCCCCAAGACCCTGAAAAGTGAGTGCAAAGTGCACTAAAGTTCCCCTAAGGACAAAATAGTCGTGTTAGAGGGAGAATGCAAGGAAAACACAAATCAGCAATGCAACAACGATGGATTCCTGTCTGAGGGTACCTGTGGAACAAGGGGACCAAGTCCAAAAGTCACAAGCAGCTCGTAGCTGGGCAGATGCCCAAGAAATGCCAACGGTTGGTGCAAAGAAGCTCTTATTAGGCTGAAGAACTGTGAATACTGCAGGAACGACAAGGGCTAGAGACTTCCCCTTTGGAGGATGGATCCCCCACGCCTTGGAGAGTCGTGCAGAAGTGTTTTCCCGCCAGATGGACGCCAACAAGCCTTGCTACACGCAAATCGTGCGTTTGGCGTTTTTGGACGCTGCTGGGGCCCAGGAGGGACCAGGAGGTCGCAAATTGGACCTGCAGAGAGAGGGGACGTCGAGCAAGACAAAGAGCCCTCACTGAAGCAGGTAGCACCCGGAGAAGTGCCAGAAACAGGCACTACGAGGATGCGTGAAACGGTGCTCGCCGAAGTTGCACAAAGGAGTCCCACGTCGCCGGAGACCAACTTAGAAAGTCGTGCAATGCAGGTTAGAGTGCCGTGGACCCAGGCTTGGCTGTGCACACAGGATTTCCGCCGGAAGTGCACAGGGGCCGGAGAAGCTTGCAAAGTCGCGGTTCCCAGCAATGCAGCCCAGCGAGGTGAGGCAAGGACTTACCTCCACCAAACTTGGGCTGAAGAGTCACTGGACTGTGGGGGTCACTTGGACGGTGTCGCTGGATTCGAGGGACCTCGCTCGTCGTGCTGAGAGGAGACCCAAGGGACCGGTAATGCAGCTTTTTGGTGCCTGCGGTTGCAGGGGGAAGATTCCGTCGACCCACGGGAGATTTCTTCGGAGCTTCTGGTGCAGAGAGGAGGCAGACTACCCCCACAGCATGCACAAGCAGGAAAACAGTCGAGAAGGCGGCAGGATCAGCGTTACAGAGTTGCAGTAGTCGTCTTTGCTACTATGTTGCAGGTTTGCAGGCTTCCAGCGCGGTCAGCGGTCGATTCCTTATCAGAAGGTGAAGAGGGAGATGCAGAGGAACTCGGCTGAGCTCATGCATTCGTTATCTAAAGTTTCCCCAGAGACAGAGACCCTAAATAGCCAGAAAAGAGGGTTTGGCTACCTAGGAGAGAGGAAAGGCTACTAACACCTGAAGGAGCCTATCACAAGGAGTCTCTGACGTCACCTGGTGGCACTGGCCACTCAGAGCAGTCCAGTGTGCCAGCAGCACCTCTGTTTCCAAGATGGCAGAGGTCTGGAGCACACTGGAGGAGCTCTGGACACCTCCCAGGGGAGGTGCAGGTCAGGGGAGTGGTCACTCCCCTTTCCTTTGTCCAGTTTCGCGCCAGAGCAGGGGCTAAGGGGTCCCTGAACCGGTGTAGACTGGCTTATGCAGAATTGGGCACATCTGTGCCCAACAAAGCATTTCCAGAGGCTGGGGGAGGCTACTCCTCCCCTGCCTTCACACCATTTTCCAAAGGGAGAGGGTGTCACACCCTCTCTCAGAGGAAGTTCTTTGTTCTGCCATCCTGGGCCAGGCCTGGCTGGACCCCAGGAGGGCAGCTGCCTGTCTGAGGGGTTGGCAGCAGCAGCAGCTGCAGAGAAACCCCAGGAAGGGCAGTCTGGCAGTACCAGGGTCTGTGCTACAGACCACTGGGATCATGGAATTGTACCAACAATGCCAGGATGGCATAGAGGGGGCAATTCCATGATCATAGACATGTTACATGGCCATATTCGGAGTTACCATGGTGAAGCTACATATAGGTAGTGACCTATATGTAGTGCACGCGTGTAATGGTGTCCCCGCACTCACAAAGTTCATTGAATTGGCTCTGAACAATGTGGGGGCACCTTGGCTAGTGCCAGGGTGCCCTCACACTAAGTAACTTTGCACCTAACCTTTACCAGGTAAAGGTTAGACATATAGGTGACTTATAAGTTACTTAAGTGCAGTGTAAAATGGCTGTGAAATAACGTGGACGTTATTTCACTCAGGCTGCAGTGGCAGGCCTGTGTAAGAATTGTCAGAGCTCCCTATGGGTGGCAAAAGAAATGCTGCAGCCCATAGGGATCTCCTGGAACCCCAATACCCTGGGTACCTCAGTACCATATACTAGGGAATTATAAGGGTGTTCCAGTAAGCCAATGTAAATTGGTAAAAATGGTCACTAGCCTGTCAGTGACAATTTGGAAAGAAATGAGAGAGCATAACCACTGAGGCTCTGATTAGCAGAGCCTCAGTGAGACAGTTAGTCACTACACAGGTAACACATTCAGGCACACTTATGAGCACTGGGGCCCTGGGTTACCAGGGTCCCAGTGACACATACAACTAAAACAACATATATACAGTGAAAAATGGGGGTAACATGCCAGGCAAGATGGTACTTTCCTACACTGTATAATTTGTCTTCCATCCAGCCACAAACCGGAGTCGTGTGACATTTGTAAAACCTTCTCTAGAAGAACCCTTCGGGATAGAGAGAAGATCCGACTTCAGGCGAGAGAGGACAGGAGAAAAAGTGGCCATTCCACTACAGAGCGAGGAGAAGGTCAGGCTTCTACCAGGGCTCTACCTGTTTCCTCCATGACTCCTTCCAGACCTGCTGAAAAACGACATAGATCTCCGACGACGTCGAGAGCGTCGACGTCGAAGCAGGGAACGGCGCCAACATGTTCGCCGTCGAGGAGTGGTTCGCCGGCGAGAAAAAGACATCGTTCGCCGTCGACAGCTACTTCGCCGTCGAGGCGACGAAGACACCCGGCGTCGAGAGGATCTGGGTCGCCGTCGACACTGCGAACACAGTCCACGCCAAGGAGATCCGAGTCGGGCTCGCCGTCGACACGGCGAGGGAGATCGCCGTCGAGAGAGAGTGTTCGCCGTCGGAGGCGTTCACCGTCACTGCACCGACGTCGAGGGTCGTCGTCGAGAGGTTCGCAGTGGCGAGACGAGTCGACGTCTAGAGGCACTCGCCGTCACCGCAGTTCGACGTCGAGGAGTGCTTCGACGTCGAGAAGACCATCTAAGAGGCCTAGAAGGGTTTATACAACCTCGGAATCCTCGGCCTCGCTTATCCTTCTTCCAGCATCGCCACAGCTCTCGCAAAGGCAGTCGCCGTTACCACAGACGCCGGTAACACCTACGGCTCCTCTTCCGGCGCCTCCTCCAGAGCCTGTTCCGAGGACCCCAACGCGATCTGCAGGGCGTTCTGGATATTCGTCGAGGCGTACATCTACCTCTAGGCACCGTCGTTAGGAATCACATCATGGACATTCTTCATCGTCCACACGGGACTACTCTCCAACCTTATCGGACTCACCGTCCCCAAGAGTGTCCCCCATAGATGATGTCAACACATTTCAGGAGGTCTTAGTGAGAGGGGCAACCAAGCTGAATATCCCGCTAGCAGCTCCGGCCCCATCGACATCAGTGATCTTTGAGACCTTACATCAAAAGACATCTTCACGACCTTTACTTCCACTGGTTCCGGGTCTTATTGAGCCAGCAATGGACATTTTTCTCACGCCGGCTACAACAAAGTCTGCTCCTTCCAGACTCATTAAAAAGTACCGTCCACCAGAGCAAGATCCTCTATTCTTGAGGTCGGACCCAGTACCAGACTCGGTAGTTATAGTGGCAGCGAAGAAATCACATTCGACGTCACCGTCTTCCTCTGCTCCTCCAGACAAAGAGAGCAGAAAGATCGATGCTGCAGGAAGAAAAGTATGCTCAACGGCATCCATCACCATGAAAGCAGCCAGTGCCACTGCTTTATTAGGGAGATATGATCGATCCCTCTGGGACTCTATACTGCAGTTCGCGGAGCATCTCCCTAGGGACAAAAGGGAAGATTTCCTAGAGGTCGTGAGCGAGGGAGCTATGGTTTCTAACCAGATTATAAGTGCTGCGGCGGATTCTTCAACACTATCCGCACATAACTATGCTCATGGTATAGCGCTCAGGAGACATGCATGGCTGCGGCTTACATCGCTTAAACCCGAAGCACAGCAGAGGATACAGAACCTACCTTTCTCAGGCTCCACTTTGTTCGGCTCTCATGCCGATGACGAGATGGCCAGAATGAAGTCGGAGCTGGATACCCTGAAAGCGGTAGGCATGGAGCGACCTAAAGAACAGCGAAAAGGATTCCGACCATATCAAAGAAGACTGTTCACCCACAGGTATCAGACTCCACATTGGACGTCTTCACGCCCTCAGCAACAGCAGCAGCAGCAGCATCAGAGGGGCTTCTCCAGAAGGTCGACAAGGGGTCGTTCAACACCTCAGACCCAGACACCTCGACAGGTGCCCGCGTCTAAGCCCTGAATCTTTGCTTCCCCCTCCTCCGTTACCCACTCCGGTAGGGGGAAGTATCTCAAATCATCTGGACGAGTGGCTACGCATCACATCAGACACCTGGGTTTTGAATATTGTGAGACATGGTTACGTTCTCAGATTCACCAGTCCTCCACCATCTGTTCCACCCAAAACAACCAACCGACACCTCGAAGCTCTTCAGTTAGAAGTCACCATCCTATTGCAAAAAAGAGCCATAGAACCCGTCCCGATCAGCCAGCAAGGGAAGGGGATTTATTCGAGGTATTTCCTTGTGCCAAAAAAAGACAAGCAAGAGTTTCGTCCCATTTTAGACCTAAGGACAGCAAACAAGTGGATTCGCAAAGAGAAATTCAGGATGCTATCCTTGCACCAAATTTACCCACATCTTCGTCAGGGCGACTGGCTCTGTGCAGTAGACCTTTGCGACGCTTATTTTCATATTCCGGTGGCCAAGAAACATCGAAAATTCCTAAGGTTCACCGTCGGAAAACATCATTACCAATTTGCGGTTCTGCCCTTCGGCCTAAAATCAGCGCCGAGGACTTTTTCCAAATGCATGGCAGTGGTAGCCGCCCATTTGAGGAAGCATCGAATTTTTGTCTACCCCTATCTAGACGATTGGCTCATAAAGGCCTCCAGTTATCTAGAGACGCAACAACATTTCAAATGGACTCTACAGCTGTTACAGAAACTCGGTCTTCAAGTAAATCTCCTGAAATCCACAGCAACACCGGTTCAGAGGTTGCATTACTTAGGAGCCATTATAGATACAAATCTAGGAAAGGTGTTTCCTTCGGAGGAACGACGATTATCGATTCTCCAAAAGTGCAAACAACTGCAAGAGGCTCCACAGACCACTGCAAGAGTAATAGCTTCCCTACTGGGCTCGATGGCGTCTTGTATCCATCTCGTTCCCAATGCTCGCCTCCATATGAGACCATTACAGGAAAACCTGGAGGATCAATGGAGTCAACTAATGAACGAATGGGAGAACAAAGTCCTCCTTTCTCCCCACGCCTTACAGTCCCTCAAGTGGTGGTGTCTACCCGACAATCTCTTGGTGGGGATTCCGTTCCAACGACAGCCTCCAGCTCAAACCATCGTAACAGATGCGTCACTGCTCGGATGGGAAGCGCACATGGGACATCTTCGAGTCCAAGGCAAGTGGTCACAGAAAGAGAGTCTCTATCACATCAACCTGCTGGAACTTCGAGCGGTCCACCTTGCGCTCAAAGCTTTCCTTCCCTCTCTGAGAGCGGAAACTCTCCTTCTTCAGACGGACAACGTGGCCACCATGTACTATGTAAACAAACAAGGAGGCAACAGGTCCAGGATTTTATCCAGGGAGGCTCAGACAATCTGGCATTGGCTTCTAGCCAGGAACATGTCGCTAGTAGCAACTCACCTGCCGGGCATCCAGAATGTGCAAGCGGATGCTCTCAGCCGAGTAATGGACGAGAACCACGAGTGGGTTCTACACGACGACGTCGTTCATTCCATTTTCGCACTATGGGGTTCCCCCTCTATAGACCTGTCCGCAACCCCAGAAAACAAAAAATGCCAAAACTTCGCCTCCAGATATTACCATCCAGGGACACTGGGGAATGCCCTGTGGATAAACTGGTCAGGAGCATTTCTTTACGCCTTTCCACCGCTTCCCCTGATTCCGGCGGTCCTCCAGAAGTTATCCAATGCTCAGTCCAAAATGATCCTGATTGCTCCGGCATGGCCACGACAATGGTGGTTCCCAGACCTTCTTCACCGGTCACTCAAACCACACATCAGGCTCCCTTATCGTCCGGACCTGCTCACGAAGTTCGAAGGGCAGATATCTCATCCCAACCTCTCATCACTGAGTTTGGCAGCATGGCTCCTGAGCTAGTGCAATATGGACACTTGAACTTACCTCAGGACTGTATGGAAATCCTGAGAGAAGCTAAGCGCCCTTCCACACGATTCACTTATGCAAGCAAGTGGAAGAGATTTTGTGTGTGGTGTTTAGGCAACAACATTGACCCGATATCCTGTGGAGAAGAGTCTATTCTGCCATACCTCCTAACATTGGCAAAATCGGGCTTACAATTATCATCAATAAAGGTACATTTGGCGGCTCTAACAGCATACAGGAAGAGCCCATCGCAACCTTCCTTTTTTCGAATCCCAATTATTAAAGACTTCCTGGAGGGTTTAAAAAAGGTTTTTCCCCCCATTAGAAGGCCGTCTCCTCCATGGGAATTGAATGTTGTCCTATCGCGCCTGATGCTACCTCCATTCGAGCCAATACATAAGGCATCGCTTCAACATCTCACATGGAAAACTGCTTTTCTGGTGGCAATCACTTCAGCGCGTAGGGTCTGTGAAATCCAAGCCCTTTGCTCTCAGGAACCCTACACGGTTTTTCATTCTGCGAAAGTGGTAATGAGAACTCATCCAAAATTTTTACCGAAAGTCGTCTCCGATTTTCATGTGAATCAAACCATTTCACTTCCAACTTTCTTTCAAAATCCAGCTACTCCTGCTGAGAGAACGCTGCACTCTCTGGATGTAAAGAGGGTTTTGAAATTTTACTTGGACAGGACAAAATGCTTACGTAAATCACAACAGCTTTTTGTTAACTATGGCCCACTTAGAACAGGGTTGGGCACGTCTAAGCAATCACTATCCAGGTGGATTGTTTCATGTATAATGTTATGTTATCAGTTAGCGAACAAGTCCCTCGGTGGTAGGCCAAAAGCCCACTCTACTAGAGGGAAGGCAGCTACTACAGCCTTAATGAGAAATATACCTTTGGCAGAAATATGCAAGGCTGCCACTTGGAAGTCTGTCCATACCTTTACTCAGCATTACTGCCTTGATACAGACGCTAGGGCGGATGCACAGGTTGGACAGGCCTTGCTTAAGAACTTATTTGCATAACTTTAGTGTTTTGGCACTATTTTTTTCTGTCTGCTCCACCGCGGTTATGGGGATGGGCTTGCTACTCTATTCAGTGCTTATGACTATACATGGAAATCCCCTACGAGAGAAGGAATGGTTTCTTACCTGTAACTCCAGTTCTCTCGTAGGGGTATTTCCATGATAGTCATAAGCAACCCTCCCTCCTCCCCGGTGGAGTTCACATAGAAAAAGTTGCCATAAATATGGTTGATGTTGGTACTCCAACAAAGCTTGTTCCAGGTTAAAAGCCTTCAAAAAGAACTGAGGCAACTGCCTGTTGCTGTGCATGATGGGATACAGGAAGACTTTGCTTTTCTTAAAGGCACAGCTCTATTTACATTCTGTATAATGGCAGCCTATGGGCTACACTGCCCTGCATTGTTTTATTCTCATCAGAGGTGTAAATAAAGTATGAGAATGTATTTGTTATTACATTTCTAGAATAAATAGGTGTTTGAACATGAATTTACACTACTATTGATTTTCTTTTCAACAATTTGGCCTGTGTAGCTGTTCACATAGGCTGCACAATGTTATTCTTAAGTGTTTTTGACAGACCTTTTTCTTCAAACGGCTGGTGTTTGCACTTAAGAATATACTTCACATCAGTGCTCCGGGGTCCCCGCAGGCGCGCGGAACTATTCAGTGCTTATGACTATCATGGAAATACCCCTACGAGAGAACTGGAGTTACAGGTAAGAAACCATTCCTTCTACTGCGATGTGGTATATAAACAAGCAGGGAGGAGTAGGGTCGTACCTTCTCTGCAGAGAAGCTCTTCGACTATGGTCCTGGGCAAAGGACCATCAGATTTGCTTGGTAGCAAATCATCTGGCGGGAGTCTTGAATGTACGTGCGGACAATCTCAGTCGCCATTTCTTGGCCGACCACGAGTGGCGTCTCCATCCAGATCAAGTCTGTCTAATCTTCCAGATGTGGGGGGTTCCTCGGATAGATCTGTTTCCACCCGGGAGAACACGCACTGTCCGTTATGCTGCAGTCTCCAGTATCCGGTGCAGGGGGCTTTGGGGGACGCGTTTCAGAGAACCTGGTGCGACCAGTTGCTTTACGCGTTTCCCCCCATACCCTTGATTCCTCGAGTGTTGAGGAAAATTTGCCAAGACCGGGCCCAGGTAATCTTAATAGCTCCGGATTGGCCAAGGAGGGTGTGGTATTCCGACCTTCTCCTTATGGGGTCCCCTTTTGAGCCTATGCATTCTTGCCCCTTAAGGTTTTTAGTTATTAAAACAGTTTTCCTGGTGGCCATAACATCTGCAAGGAGAGTGAGTGAGTTGCAGGCTTTATCGGTAAAACCCCCTTATACAACTTTTTATGGGGATAAGGTGGTGTTGAGGACCAAGGCTGCTTTCCTGCCGAAGGTTGTTTCACCCTTCCATTTGGCCCAGACAATTACTTTGTCCACGTTCTATCCTCCGCCTCATCCTTCAAAGGAGGAAGAGAGACTACATCGCTTGGACCCAAAGAGGGCGTTAAGCTTCTACATAGACAGAACGAAGGATTTCAGGCTGGAGGATCAGTTGTTCATTGGATACGTGGGCAAGAGGAGAGGAAAGGCAGTCCACAAGAGAACACTCTCCAGGTGGGTTGTTCTTTGCATTAAAATCTGTTACTCTTTAGCAAAGAAGGATCCTCCTGATGGTATTAGAGATCATTCCACCAGGGCTAAGTCGGCCACTTCGGCCTTGGCTAGAGGTGTTCCTGTGGTCAACATCTGCAAGGCCGCAACTTGGTCGTCCCTCCACACTTTTGCGAAGCATTACTGCTTGGACTCTGAGGTCAGAAGGGACGGCCATTTTGCACGGTCAATGCTGCAGGATTTCTTGGTTTGACCATACAGGCACCCACCACCGAGTGCGGTACTGCTTTGGGACTCTATTCATTAGGTGAGGAATCCACAGGTAGTTGTATCCATCAGAAGAACGAGTTACTTACCTTCGGTAACGACTTTTCTGGTGGATACATTAGCCTGTGGATTCCTCACGGTATCACCCGCCTCCCCGTTGCCTTTTTGGTCTCACCAAGTAATCCTTGAGTGTGCTCCTATTGGTCTTGAGGGCTGCAATAGATTATGGGGGTCATTCTGACCCTGGCGGCCGGTGGCCGCCAGGGCCACCGACCACGGGAGCACCGCCAACAGGCTGGCGGTGCTCCCACGAGCATTCTGACCGCGGCGGTTCAGCCGCGGTCAGAAGCGGAAAGTCGGTGGTCCCCCGCCGACTTTCCGCTGCTCGGGGGAATCCTCCATGGCGGCGGAGCGCGCTCCGCCGCCATGGGGATTCTGACACCCCCTACCGCCATCCTGTTCATGGCGGGAAACCCGCCATGAACAGGATGGCGGTAGGGGGTGCCGCAGGGGCCCCCGTAAGAGGGCCCCGCAAAGTATTTCAGTGTCTGCTTTGCAGACACTGAAATACGCGACGGGTGCAACTGCACCCGTCGCACCCCTGCAACTACGCCGGCTCAATTCTGACCCGGTGTCCTCGTTGCAGGGGCATTTCCTCTGGGCCGGCGGGCGCTCTTTTGGAGAGCGCCCGCCGGCCCAGAGGAAATGTTTGAATGGCCGCCGCGGTCTTCTGACCGCGGTGCGGTCATTTGGCGGCGGTACCTTGGCGGACGGCCTCCGCCGTCCGCCAAGGTCAGAATCAGGGCCTATGTATATATGGATACTTGTATATATATATTTCTTTGTGTATATACATATTTAGTGTATATATGTTTTGATTTTTTTTAAAAAGAAAGTTATATTAAATCTATAGCCATTTTCTTGCAATGATGTGTGGTTTACAATGTTATGAGATGTTGCCTTTATCTTTCATTGCATTGGATTATTGTTCTCAGGCATGTAAAAAATGTTGGTACTGACGTCTGCACGTCGGCGAGGACCTCTTATTGCCCGCATGACGTCAGACGGCGTTGCGTGGGCAAGTGTGACGTCCTCGTCGACGTGCAGAAGCTGAGAAGAAGATTTCTGTCGAATGCTGGCGCCTTGGGAGTATTCATTAGGTGAGGAATCCACAGGTAGCTAATGTATCCACCAGAAAAGTCGTTACCGAAGGTAAGTAACTCGTTCTTTTCTTCTCTTACTCTATTGCTAAGTGCTGAAAAGTACCTCTAAAACTTTCAAAAAGTCTCTTAAAAGTTGAAAAAGTTTTTTTCTAGGCTACTCCTGCATCTACCTAGTGTTACAGCTGTTTGTATTCTGCTTGGCTCTTCCTGCATCTACCTAGTGTTACAGCGGTTTGTACCCTGCTTGGCTAGGCTCTTCCTTCATCCACCTAGTGTTACAGTTGTTTTTATCCTGCTTGGCTAGGCTACTCCTGCATCTACCTAGTGTTACAGCTGTTTGTATCCTGCTTGGCTCTTCCTGCATCTACCTAGTGTTACAGCTGTTTGTATCCTGCTTGGCTAGGCTCTTCCTGCATCTACCTAGTGTTACAGCAATTTTTATCCTGCTTGGCTAGGCTTCTCCTGCATCTACCTAGTGTTACAGCTGTTTATATCCTGCTTGGCTTGGCTCTTCCTGAATCTACCTAGTGTTACAGCTCTTTGTATCCTGCTTGGCTAGGCTCGTCCTGCATCTTCCTAGTGTTACAGCTGTTTGTATCCTGCTTGGCTAGGTTCTTCTTGCATCCACCTATTGTTACAGCTGTTTGTATCCTGCTTGGCTTGGCTCTTCCTGCATCTACCTGGTGTTACAGCTGTTTTTATCCTGCTTGGATAGGCTCCTCCTGCACCTACCTAGTGTTATGGCTGTTTGTATCCTGCTTGGTTTGGCTCTTCCTATATCTACCTATTGTTACAGCTGTTTTTATCTTGCTTGGCTAGGCTCCTCCTGCATCTACCTAGTGCTACGGCTGTTTGTATCCTGCTTGGTTTAGCCCACCCTGTATCTACCTAGCGTTACAGCTCTTTGTATCCTGCTTGGCTTGGCTCTTCCTGCATCTACCTAATGTTATGGCTGTTCATATCCTGCTTGGTTTGGCCCACCCTGCATGTACCTTGTATTATGGCTGTTTGTACCCTGCATGGCTTGGCTGCTCCTGTACTTACTCCAGTATTGGAACTTTCATAGATTCACATGCTTGAATCATTCCCTGTTGTCGAGATGGGAGCCCCTGGTTCAAATTACACAAGCAGTGTTGAAATACATTAACAAAAGGGCCCTAGGCCTCTTCAATTTAACAGTTGTAGGAGGCTGGACTGGCTTGTAGTGAGTACCAAGGGGCACCTAGCACCAGGCCCAGGTATCCCTTATTAGTGTATAGGGGTGTCTAGCAGCTTAGGCTGATAGAAAAGGTAGCTTAGCAGAGCATCTTAGGCTGAACTAGGAGACGAGTGAAGCTCCTACCGTACCACTAGTGTCATATGCACAATATCATAAGAAAACACAATACACAGATATACTAAAAATAAAGGTACTTTATTTTTATGACAATATGCCAAAGTATCTCAGTGAGTACCCTCAGTATGAGGATAGCAAATATACACAAGATATATGTACACAATACCAAAATATGCAGTAATAGCAATAGAAAACAGTGCAAACAATGTATAGTCACAATAGAATGCAATGGGGACACATAGGGATAGGGGCAACACAAACCATATACTCTAGAAGTGGAATGCGAACCACGAATGGACCCCAAACCTATGTGCCTTGTAGAGGGTCGCTGGGACTGTAAGAAAACAGTGAGGGTTATTAAAATAGCCCACCCCAAGACCCTGAAAAGTGGGTGCCAAGTGCACCTAAGTTCCCCAAAGAGCACAGAAGTTGTGATAGGGGAATTCTGCAGGAAAGACCAACACCAGCAATGCACCAACGATGGATTTCCAGACGAGAGTACCTGTGGAACAAGGGGACCAAGTCCAAAAGTCACGATCAAGTCGGGAGTGGGCAGATGCCCAGGAAATGCGAGCTGTGGGTGCAAAGAAGCTGCCACCGAATGGTAGAAGCTGAGGATTCTGCACGAACGACGAGGGCTAGAAACTTCCCCTTTGGAGGATGAATGTCCCACGTCGTGAAGAGTCGTGCAGAAGTGTTTTCCCGCAGAAAGACCGCAAACAAGCCTTGCTACCTGCAAGGGTCGCGGTTAGGGTTTTTGGATGCTGCTGTGGCCCAGGAGGGACCAGGATATCACGAATTGCGTGAGGGGACAGAGGGGCCGTCCAGCAAGAGAAGGAGCCCACTCAGAAGCAAGCAGCACCCGCAGAAGTGCCGGAACAGGCACTACAAAGTGGAGTGAATCGGTGCTCACCCGAAGTTGCACAAGAGAGTCCCACGCCGCCGGAGGACAACTCAGGAGGTCGTGCAATGCAGGTTAGAGTGCCGGGGACCCAGACTTGGCTGTGCACGAAGGAAATCCTCGGTGAGTGCACGGGAGCCGGAGTAGCTGCAAAACACGCGGTTCCCAGCAATGCAGTCTGGCGTGGGGAGGCAAGGACTTACCTCCACCAAACTTGGACTGAAGAGTCACTGGACTGTGGGAGTCACTTGGACAGAGTTGCTGAGTTCAAGGGACCTCGCTCGTCGTGCTGAGAGGAGACCCAGAGGACCGGTGATGCAGTTCTTTGGTGCCTGCGGTTGCAGGGGGAAGATTCCGTCGACCCACAGGAGATTTCTTCGGAGCTTCTAGTGCAGAGAGGAGGCAGACTACCCCCACAGCATGCACCACCAGGAAAACAGTCGAGAAGGCGGCAGGATCAGCGTTACAAGGTCGCAGTAGTTGTCGTTGCTACTTTGTTGCAGTTTTGCAGGCTTCCAGCGCGGTCAGCAGTCGATTCCTTGGCAGAAGGTGAAGAGAGAGATGCAGAGGAACTCTGGTGAGCTCTTGCATTCGTTATCTAAGGAATTCCCCAAAGCAGAGAGCCTAAATAGCCAGAAAAGGAGGTTCGGCTACCTAGGAGAGAGGATAGGCTAGCAACACCTGAAGGAGCCTATCAGAAGGAGTCCCTGACGTCACCTGCTGGCACTGGCCACTCAGAGCAGTCCAGTGTGCCAGCAGCACCTCTGTTTCCAAGATGGCAAAGGTCTGGAGCACACTGGAGGAGCTCTGGGCACCTCCCAGGGGAGGTGCAGGTCAGGGGAGTGGTCACTCCCCTTTCCTTTGTCCAGTTTCGCACCAGAACAGGGCTGAGGGATCCCTTAACCGGTGTAGACTAGCTTATGCAGAGCTGGGCACCGTCTGTGCCCATCAAAGCATTTCCAGAGGCTGGGGGAGGCTACTCCTCCCCAGCCCTGACACCTTATTCCAAAGGGAGAGGGTGTAACACCCTCTCTCTGAGGAAGTCCTTTGTTCTGCCTTCCTGGGCCAAGCCTGGCTGGACCCCAGGAGGGCAGAAACCTGTCTGAGGGGTTGGCAGCAGCTGCGGTGAAACCCCGGGAAAGGCAGTTTGGCAGTACCCGGGTCTGTGCTAGAGACCCGGGGAATCATGAGATTGTCTCCCCAATACCAGGATGGCATTGGTGGGGCAATTCCATGATCTTAGACATGTTACATGGCCATATTCGGAGTTACCATTGTGAAGCTATACATAGGTAGTGACCTATGTATAGTGCACGCGTGTAATGGTGTCCCCGCACTCACAAAGTCCGGGGAATTGGCCCTGAACAATGTGGGGGCACCTTGGCTAGTGCCAGGGTGCCCACACACTAAGGGGGTGATTTTAACCTTGGCGGACAGCGGAGGCCGTCCGCCAAGGTACCGCCGACAAATGACCGCACCGCGGTCAAAAGACCGCGGCGGCCATTCAAACATTTCCTCTGGGCCGGCGGGCGCTCTCCAAAAGAGCGCCCACCGGCCCAGAGGAAATGCCCCTGCAACGAGGACGCCGGCTCAGAATTGAGCCGGCGTAGTTGCAGGGGTGCGACGGGTGCAGTTGCACCCGTCGCGTATTTCAGTGTCTGCAAAGCAGACACTGAAATACTTTTTGGGGCCCTCTTACGGGGGCCCCTGCAGTGCCCATGCCATTGGCATGGGCACTGCAGCGGCCCCCAGGGGCCCGCGGCACCCCCTACCGCCATCCTGTTCATGGCGGGTTTCCCGCCATGAACAGGATGGCGGTAGGGGGTGTCTGAATCCTCATGGCGGCGGAGCGCGCTCCGCCGCCATGGAGGATTCACTGGGGCAGAGGTAAACCGGCGCGAGACCGCCGGTTTACCCTTTCTGACCGCAGCTGAACCGCCGCCGTCAGAATGCCCTCGGGAGCACCACCAGCCTGTTGGCGGTGCTCCCGTGGTCGGTGACCCTGGCGGTCACCGGCCGCCAGGGTCAGAATGACCCCCTAAGTAACTTAGCACCCAGCCTTTACCAGGTAAAGGTTAGACATATAGGTGACTTATAAGTTACTTAAGTGCAGTGGTAAATGGCTGTGAAATAACGTGGACGTTATTTCACTCAGGCTGCAGTGGCAGGCCTGTGTAAGAATTGTCAGAGCTGCCTATGGGTGGCAAAAGAAATGCTGCAGCCCATAGGGATCTCCTGGAACCCCAATACCCTGGGTACCTCAGTACCATATACTAGGGAATTATAAGGGTGTTCCAGTATGCCAATGTAAATTGGTAAAATTGGTCACTAGCCTGTTAGTGACAATTTGGAAAGAAGTGAGAGAGCATAACCACTGAGGTTCTGATTAGCAGAGCCTCAGTGAGACAGTTAGTCATAACACAGGTAACACATACAGTTCACACTTATGAGGACTGGGGCCCTGGCTGGCAGGGTCCCAGTGACACATACAACTAAAACAACATATATACAGTGAAATATGGGGGTAACATGCCAGGCAAGATGGTACTTTCCTAGAACAGTCTATCAGAGTCATTTTAGGAAAAGGACCAAACTTGAGCATCCACCAATCAGGTGACACCACCCTCTAGAATTCTCCTGAGAGAAGCTCAAGCACCTCAGATTTTCTACTGCACGTCGTGCTAGGGAGTCTCCTCAGAGCTCTGCTCTTTCTGCACAACTTTTGGATTAGCTTCAACATATTTTTCTCTGCAAATAACTTCTTTGAACTGATTGAAATAACACCTTCAACATGTCTGATAAAGAGAAGAAGGGTTTATTCAGAAATTGTAAAACTTGTGGTAAAAAGAGACTACATTCTGAAGACCCTCATCAGGATTGTATATACTTCCTCTATCCAGAACACTCAGCCAAGGACTGTAAGGTTTGTCGTACCTTTTCCTCTAAGACTCTTAAGGATAGAGAAGGTAGATTATTGATTTGGCTGCAAAAGCTTGAATACAGAGAAAATCCAGTCTCTGACTCTGATAGTGATGACTCTTCAATATCTAAAAAGTCATCAAAAAGGGCGAGATCAGACACAAGATCTCCCTCCCAACAATCGAGAAAAACCCACAAAAAGACTGCCTCAGGGTCTTACAAGGGCCGCAGCCCATCTACTTCACCTCAAAAATCTTCCAGAAAAGGGGAGAGCGGTCATGCCAGCAGTTCTGAGAGCCATAAAAAGTCATCCTCTGTACCTCCATCAGTGCCTTTCAAGAGGCCTTCCTCTACTTCTATAAAAAAGTCACCGTCGACGACTGACTCATCGTCGACGAAACCGTCGGTGAATGCTTTTTCACCGCCAACGACGACTTACACCCTTCCACCGTCGACGACAGTTCTGGCGAAGACATCGTCAACGACAAGTGCCCCACCGTCGACGAGAGCGGCATCGACGACCTCATCGTTGATGAACATCTACACCTCATCATCGTCTACGGCGCTGTAGGAGGCTGGACTGGCTTGTAGTGAGTACCAAGGGGTACTTGCACCTTGCACCAGGCCCAGTTATCCCTTATTAGTGTATAGGTTGTCTAGCAGCATAGGCTGATAGATAATGGTAGCTTAGCAGAGTAGCTTAGGTTGAACTAGGAGACGAGTGAAGCTCCTACAGTACCACTAGTGTCATATGCACAATATCATAAGAAAACACAATACACAGATATACTAAAAATAAAGGTACTTTATTTTTATGACAATATGCCAAAGTATCTCAGAGTGTACCCTCAGTATGAGGATAGCAAATATACACAAGATATATGTACACAATACCAAAATATGCAGTAATAGTATTAGAAAACAGTGCAAACAATGTATAGTTACAATAGGATGCAATGGGGACACATAGGGATAGGGGCAACACAAACCATATACTCCAAAAGTGGAATGCGAACCACGAATGGACCCCAAACCTATGTGACCTTGTAGAGGGTCGCTGGGACTATTAGAAAATAGTAAGGGTTAGAAAAATAGCCCACCCCAAGACCCTGAAAAGTGAGTGCAAAGTGCACTAAAGTTCCCCAAAGGACATAGAAGTCGTGATAGGGGAATTCTGCAGGAAAGACACAAACCAGCAATGCAACAACGATGGATTTCCAGTCGAGGGTACCTGTGGAACAAGGGGACCAAGTCCAAAAGTCACAAGCAAGTCGGAGATGGGCAGATGCCCAGGAAATGCCAGCTGTGGGTGCAAAGAAGCTGCTACTGGACAGTAAAAGCTGAAGGTTCTGCGGCAACGACGGGGGCTAGAGACTTCCCCTTTGGAGGATGGATCCCTCACGCCGTGGAGAGTCGTGCAGAAGTGTTTTCGTGAAGAAAGACCGCCAACAAGCCTTGCTAGCTGCAAATCGTGCAGTTAGGGTTTTTGGATGCTGCTGTGGCCCAGGAGGGACCAGGATGTCGCCAATTGCGTCTGGGGACAGAGGGGGCGTCGAGCAAGACAAGGAGCCCTCTCAGAAGCAGGCAGCACCCGCAGAAGTGCTGGAACAGGCACTACGAAGAGGAGTGAAACGGTGCTCACCCGAAGTCGCACAAAGGAGTCCCACGTCGCCGGAGGACAACTTAGGAAGTCGTGCAATGCAGGTTAGAGTGCCGTGGACCCAGGCTTGGCTGTGCACAAAGGATTTCCGCGGGAAGTGCACAGAGGCCGGAGTAGCCAATCAAGGGACCTCGCTCGTCGTGCTGAGAGGAGACCCAGGGTACCGGTGATGTAGTTCTTTGGTGCCTGCGGTTGCAGGGGGACGATTCCGTCGACCCACGGGAGATTTCTTTGGAGCTTCTAGTGCAGAGAGGAGGCAGACTACCCACACAGCATGCACCACCAGGAAAACAGTCGAGAAGGCGGCAGGATCAGCGTTACAGAGTTGCAGTAGTCGTCTTTGCTACTTTGTTGCAGTTTTGCAGGCTTCCAGCGCGGTCAGCAGTCGATTCCTTGGCAGAAGGTGAAGAGAGAGATGCAGAGGAACTCTGATGAGCTCTTGCATTCATTATCTAAGGAATCCCCAGAGACAGAGACCCTAAATAGCCAGAAAAGAGGGTTTGGTTACCTAGGAGAGAGGATAGGCTAGCAACACCTAAAGGAGCCTATCAGAAGGAGTCTCTGACGTCACCTGGTGGCACTGGCCACTCAGAGCAGTCCAGTGTGCCAGCAGCACCTCTGTTTCCAAGATGGCAGAGGTCTGGAGCACACTGGAGGAGCTCTGGGCACCTCCCAGGGGAGGTGCAGGTCAGGGGAGTGGTCACTCCCCTTTCCTTTGTCCAGTTTCGCGCCAGAGCAGGGCTAAGGGGTCCCTGAACCGGTGTAGACTGGCTTATGCAGAAATGGGCACCATGTGTGCCCATGAAAGCATTTCCAGAGGCTGGGGGAGGCTACTCCTCCCCTGCCTTCACACCATTTTCCAAAGGGAGAGGGTGTAACACCCTCTCTCAGAGGAAGTCCTTTGTTCTGCCATCCTGGGCCAAGCCTGGCTGGACCCCAGGAGGGCAGAAACCTGTCTGAGGGGTTGGCAGCAGCAGCAGCTGCAGTGAAACCCCGAGAAAGGCAGTTTGGCAGTACCAGGGTCTGTGCTACAGACCACTGGGATCATGGGATTGTGCCAACTATGCCAGGATGGCATAGAGGGGGCAATTCCATGATCATAGACATGTTACATGGCCATATTCGGAGTTACCATTGTGAAGCTACATATAGGTAGTGACCTATATGTAGTGCACGCGTGTAATGGTGTCCCCGCACTCACAAAGTCCGGGGAATTGGCCCTGAACAATGTGGGGGCACCTTGGCTAGTGCCAGGGTGCCCTCACACTAAGTAACTTTGCACCTAACCGTTACCAGGTAAAGGTTAGACATATAGGTGACTTATAAGTTACTTAAGTGCAGTGTAAAATGGCTGTGAAATAACGTGGACGTTATTTCACTCAGGCTGCAGTGGCAGGCCTGTGTAAGAATTGTCAGAGCTCCCTATGGGTGGCAAAAGAAATGCTGCAGCCCATAGGGATCTCCTGGAACCCCAATACCCTGGGTACCTCAGTACCATATACTAGGGAATTATAAGGGTGTTCCAGTAAGCCAATGTAAATTGGTAAAATTGGTCACTAGCCTGTTAGTGACAATTTGAAAGAAATGAGAGAGCATAACCACTGAGGTTCTGGTTAGCAGAGCCTCAGTGAGACAGTTAGTCATAACACAGGTAACACATTCAGGCACACTTATGAGCACTGGGGCCCTGGCTGGCAGGGTCCCAGTGACACATACAACTAAAACAACATATATACAGTGAAAAATGGGGGTAACATGCCAGGCAAGATGGTACTTTCCTACACAACCCCCCCCCCCCAAACGAAGGACAATAAGACTAGCCATGACCTGATGAGTCTTCATTGTCTAAGTGGAAATATCTGGAGAGTCCATCTGCATTGGAGTGGCTACTCCCAGGTCTATGTTCCACTGTATAGTCCATTCCCTGTAGGGATATGGACCACCTCAATAATTTAGGATTTTCACCTTTCATTTGTTTTAGCCAAAGTAGAGGTTTGTGGTCTGTCTAAATAATGAAGTGAGTGCCAAACAGGTATGGCCTCAACTTCTTCAGAGCCCAGACCACAGCAAAGGCCTCCCTCTCTATGGCAGACCAACGCTTTTCTCTAGGGGTCAACCTCCTACTAATAAAAGCAACAGGTTGATCCTGGCCCTCAGAATTAAGTTGTGATAGGACTGCCCCTACTCCTAATTCAGATGCATCAGTTTGGACATAGAATTTTTTAGAGTAACAAGGGCTTTTCAGGACAGGTGCAGAGCACATGGCCTGCTTCAGCTCCTCAAAAGCTTTCTGACAGTTTGCTGTCCATGATACCTTTTTAGGCATTTTATTGGATGTGAGGTCATTAAGAGGGGCTGCAATGGAGCCATAGTTCTTAATGAACCTCCTGTAATACCCAGTGAGGCCTAGGAAGGCTCTCACATGAGTCTGAGTAGTAGGGGGAACCCAATCTATAATAGTTTGGATTTTCCCCTGAAGTGGTGCAATCTGTTCCCCACCAACAAGGTGTCCCAGATAAACCACCTTTCCCTGCCCTATCTGGCACTTTGAAGCCTTGATAGTGAGGCCTGCCTTTTGCAGGGCCTCCAAAACTTTCCATAGGTGGACCAGGTGATCATCCCAACTGGAGCTAAAGACAGCTATATCGTCCAGATATGCTGCACTAAAAGCTTCCAGCCCTTGCAGGACTGTGTTCACCAACCTCTGAAAAGTGGCAGGTGCATTTTTCAATCCAAAAGGCATTACTGTGAATTGGTAATGGCCTCCAATGGTTGAAAATGCAGTTTTAGGTTTAGCATCTTCTGATAATTTGATCTGCCAATACCCTGCAGTCAAATCAAAAGTGCTTAGATACTTGGCAGATGCCAGTGTATCTATGAGCTCATCTGCCCTGGGTATAGGGTGAGCATCAGTTTTGGTTACCTGGTTGAGACCTCTGTAGTCTACACAAAACCGCATTTCTTTCTTTCCATCCTTGGAATGAGGTTTTGGTACAAGTACCACAGGAGAAGTCCATGGACTTTCAGAGTGCTCAACCACTCCTAGTTCTAACATTTTCTGCACCTCTTGCTTTATGCAGTCCCTGACATGGTCAGGCTGCCTATAGATCTTACTTTTGACAGGCAAGCTGTCTCCAGTATCTATAGTGTGCTCACACCAAGAAGTGGTACCTGGCACAGTAGAGAAGAGTTCAGAAAACTGTCCCAGGAGATTGATGCAATGGTCTTTCTGCTCAGCATTAAGACAATCAGCCAAAACTACACCTTCCACAAGAGCATCTTGTTCTGTGGAAGAGAAGAGATCAGGTAGAGGATCACTGTCTTCTTCCTGTCCCTCATCAGTTGCCATGAGCAGGATGAGATCAGCCCTGTCATAGTAGGGTTTCAGGCGATTGACATGGAGCACCCTAAGGGGACTCCTGGCAGTGCCTAAGTCAACTAAGTAGGTGACTTCACCCTTTTTCTCAACAATTGTGTGGGGTCCACTCCATTTGTCTTGGAGTGCTCTTGGGGCCACAGGCTCCAAGACCCACACTTTCTGCCCTGGTTTGTACTGAACCAAAACAGCCTTCTGGTCATGCCATTGCTTTTGGAGCTCTTGGCTGGCCTGAAGGTTTTTACTGGCCTTTTTCATGTACTCAGCCATCCTTGATCTGAGGCCAAGTACATAATCCACAATATCTTGTTTTGGAGCTTTTAAAGGTTGTTCCCAACCCTCCTTGACAAGTGTTAGTGGACCCCTAACAGGGTGTCTAAAGAGGAGTTCAAAGGGGCTGAAGCCCACTCCTTTCTGGGGTACCTCCCTGTAGGCAAAAAGGAGGCATGGTAAAAGGATATCCCATCTCCTGCTGAGTTTTTCAGGGAGTCCCATAATCATGCCTTTGAGAGTTTTGTTAAATCTCTCCACCAGTCCATTTGTTTGTGGATGATAGGGTGTAGTGAACTTGTAAGTCACACCACACTCCTTCCACATGGCCTTTAAGTAAGCAGACATGAAATTGCTTCCCCTGTCTGATACCACCTCTTTTGGGAAGCCCACCCTGGAAAATATTCCCAGGAGGGCTTTTGCCACTGCAGGTGCTGTAGTGGTCCTAAGAGGAATTGCTTCAGGATATCTTGTGTCATGGTCCACTACCACCAAGATAAACCTATTGCCTGAAGCAGTAGGAGGGTCAAGGGGGCCAACTATGTCAACCCCTACCCTTTCAAAGGGAACCCCAACCACAGGCAGTGGGATAAGGGGTGCCTTTGGAGTGCCACCTGTCTTGCCACTGGCTTGACAGGTTTCACAGGACTTACAAAATTCCTTTGTGTCCTCTGACATTCTAGGCCAATGAAACAAGGAAACAAGTCTGTCCCAAGTTTTCATTTGTCCCAAATGTCCAGCTAGGGGAATGTCGTGGGCTAGAGTTAGGAGGAACTTTCTGTACTCCTGAGGAATCACTAACCTCCTGGCAGTTCCAGGTTTAGGATCCCTTGCTTCAGTGTACAAGAGGTTGTCCTCCCAGTAAACTCTGTGAGAGTCACTGACATCCCCATTAGCTTGTTTGACAGCTTGCTGTCTTAGACCCTCTAGTGTGGGACAGGTTTGCTGTGCCACACTCAGCTCCTCCCTGGCAGGCCCCCCTTCACCCAAAAGCTCAGCAGTGTCTGCTTCCAGCTCTTCTGGTGTAGGCTCTGCACAGGGTGGAAATTCTTCTTCCTCAGAATTAGAATCCACTGTAGAGGGAGGGATAGTAGGAAGTGCTTTACTTCTACTAGCCCTAGCTTTAGGGAGCACTTGGTCCATTGTTCCAGGATCCAAGTCACCCTGTCCTTTTTGCTTTTTGGCCTGAGCCCTGGTTAAAGCAAAAATATGCCCTGGGATGCCCAGCATTGCTGCATGGGCCTCCAACTCCACATCTGACCAAGCTGATGTCTCCAAATCATTTCCTAGTAGACAGTCTACAGGTAAATCTGAGGCTACCACAACTTTCTTTGGACCAGTAACCCCCCCCCAGTTGAGATTTACAACAGCCATGGGGTGGCTAAGTGTGTTGTTGTGAGCATCGGTTACTTGGTACTGGTGACCAAGTAGGTGTTGTTCAGGGTGGACCAGTTTCTCTATCACCATTGTGACACTGGCAACTGTGTCCCTGTAGGCCTGAACCTCAACACCATTTATTAGGGGTAGCTGCTTGTACTTATCCATATTAAGGGGACAAGCAACTAAGGTGGCTAAATCAATAGCCCCCTCAGAGACTAACACAGCCTCTGTGGTCTCCCTAACAAGACCAACCCCAACTAAGTTACCAAAAGTGAGCCCAGCTACTCCCTTGGATTGGCTATTAGTAGGTTTGCTCCCACCACCACTGCTATTAGTAGGGACACTAGGTGTAGCAGTAGGGGTTGTAGTGGTAGGAGGCTTGGTGCTTTTCTTTGGACAACTGGGATCTGTTGTCCAATGGCCTTTTATTTTACATAAATAGCACCATGGTTTATTTTCTTTGTTTTGATTGGAAGAGGATTTGGGCCCACCACCCCCACCAGAGTGTTTTTGTGGGCCTGATGAAGACTCATTTTTAGATTTGTCCCCACCCTTGTCAGAAGACTTACCATCCTTCTTCTTGTTGCCATCTTTGTCACCCCCTGTATGAACTTTTCTGTTCACCCTTGTTCTGACCCATTTGTCTGCCTTCTTTCCCAATTCGTGGGGAGAGGTCAGATCAGAGTCCACCAAGTACTGGTGCAACAAATCAGCCACACAATTATTAAGAATATGCTCTCTCAGGATCAAGTTATACAGGCTGTCATAATCAGTAACTCTACTGCCATGTAACCACCCCTCCAAGGCCTTCACTGAATGGTCAATGAAATCAACCCAGTCTTGTGAAGACTCCTTTTTGGTCTCTCTGAACTTTATCCTGTATTGTTCAGTGGTTAAGCCATAACCATCCAGGAGTGCATTCTTAAGAATTTTGAAATCATTGGCTTCACTTTCTTTCACAGTAAGGAGCCTATCCCTACCTTTTCCACTAAATGATAGCGATAGGATAGCAGCCCACTGCCTTTGAGGGACATCCTGTACAACACAGGCCCTCTCAAGTGCTGCAAACCACTTGTTAATGTCATCCCCCTCCTTATAAGGGGGAACTAACTTGTGCAGATTCCTAGAATCATGATCTTTTGCAGGATGACTATTGGGAATACTGCTGCTGCCATCATGGGTTTCTAAACCCAATTTCTGTCTCTCCTTCTCTACTTCTAAGGACTGTCTATCCAAATCCAGCTGTTGCTTCTTGAGCTTCAGTCTGGTTTGTTCCACTCTCAATCTATTGAGCTCCCTTTCTAACAATCTGTCATCAGGGTGGGTGGGAGGGACATGTCTAGAAACAGAAGTATGATGAGAATGGACAGAAGGAGACCTGTCCCTTACAGAAGGCACCCTAACAGCTTGGTTAACAGAAACATCACTTCTACTGTGGTGAGAAGGAATACTCTTGCTATGATGTGAGACAACACTATCTGTATGGTGTGACTCAACCTCAGTACCATCTATGCTAGGCTGTCTAGTATTGGGCAGGCTAGGAAGTTTCTTTCCTGAATCTTTTCCTAGGGGAGTCCCTGGATCAGATTGGGAACCATTAGCTACTTTTTCAACAGATGGGGCCCTTCTGGCCTTATCTTGTTCTCTAAGCATGTTAAGCAATAATTCCAAAGAAGGATTCTTCCCTACACTCAAACCTCTTTCTACACAGAGACTCCTTGCTCCTTTCCAGCTAAGGTGGTCATATGCAAGTTTGGACAGATCAACAGTTTGGCCTGTGCCAGACATTTTTAGAAAGAGTTTAAGTGATAGAAAAAGAGAAAAAACTTTTCAGAACTTTTTAGAAAGACAGAAAAAAACTTTTTAAACTTTTAAGAACTTTTAGAAAGTTTAGAGGTACTTTTCAGCACTTTAGAAAAGAGGTGAGCAAAGAAATGCAAAACATTTTGGTTAGGTGTACATACACTGAACTTGTTTTGTATATTTTTCTCTTATGAAAAGTACAATGACAAAAGTGGTAAGTAGTCTCAAAGCACTTATCCCACCACTGCACATCCAATGTAGGAGGCTGGACTGGCTTGTAGTGAGTACCAAGGGGTACTTGCACCTTTCACCAGGCCCAGTTATCCCTTATTAGTGTATAGGGTGTCTAGCAGCATAGGCTGTTAGATAATGGTAGCTTAGCAGAGCAGCTTAGGCTGAACTAGGAGACGAGTGAAGCTCCTACAGTACCACTAGTGTCATATGCACAATATCATAAGAAAACACAATACACAGATATACTAAAAATAAAGGTACTTTATTTTTATGACAATATGCCAAAGTATCTCAGAGTGTACCCTCAGTTTGAGGATAGCAAATATACACAAGATATATGTACACAATACCAAAATATGCAGTAATAGTATTAGAAAACAGTGCAAACAATGTATAGTTACAATAGGATGCAATGGGGACACATAGGGATAGGGGCAACACAAACCATATACTCCAAAAGTGGAATGCGAACCACGAATGGACCCCAAACCTATGTGACCTTATAGAGGGTCGCTGGGACTATTAGAAAATAGTAAGGGTTAGAAAAATAGCCCACCCCAAGACCCTGAAAAGTGAGTGCAAAATGCACTAAAGTTCCCCAAAGGACATAGAAGTCGTGATAGGGGAATTCTGCAGGAAAGACACAAACCAGCAATGCAACAATGATGGATTTCCAGTCGAGGGTACCTGTGGAACAAGGGGACCAAGTCCAAAAGTCACAAGTAAGTCGGAGATGGGCAGATGCCCAGGAAATGCCAGCTGTGGGTGCAAAGAAGCTGCTACTGGACAGTAGAAGCTGAAGGTTCTGCAGGAACGACAGGGGCTAGAGACTTCCCCTTTGGAGGATGGATCCCCCACACCGTGGAGAGTCGTGCAGAAGTGTTTTCCTGAAGAAAGACCGCCAACAAGCCTTGCTAGCTGCAAATCGTGCGGTTAGGGTTTTTGGATGCTGCTGTGGCCCAGGAGGGACCAGGATGTCGCCAATTGCGTCTGGGGACAGAGGGGGCGTCGTGCAAGACAAGGAGCCCTCTTTGAAGCAGGCAGCACCAACAGAAGTGCCAGAAGAGGCACTACGAAGAGGAGTGAAACGGTGCTCACCCGAAGTCGCACAAAGGAGTCCCACGTCGCCGGAGGACAACTTAGGAAGTCGTGCAATGCAGGTTAGAGTGCCGTGGACCCAGGCTTGGCTGTGCACAAAAAATTTCCGCCGGAAGTGCACAGAGGCCGGAGTAGCTGCAAAAGTCGCGGTTCCCAGCAATGCAGTCTGGCGTGGGGAGGCAAGGACTTACCTCCACCAAACTTGGACTGAAGAGTCACTGGACTGTGGGAGTCACTTGGACAGAGATGCTGGATTCAAGGGACCTCGCTCGTCGTGCTGAGAGGAGACCCAGGGTACCGGTGATGCAGTTCTTTGGTGCCTGCGGTTGCAGGGGGACGATTCTGTCGACCCACAGGAGATTTCTTCGGAGCTTCTAGTGCAGAGAGGAGGCAGACTACCCCCACAGCATGCACCACCAGGAAAACAGTCGAGAAGGCGGCAGGATCAGCGTTACAGAGTTGCAGTAGTCGTCTTTGCTACTTTGTTGCAGTTTTGCAGGCTTCCAGCGCAGTCAGCAGTCGATTCCTTGGCAGAAGGTGAAGAGAGAGATGCAGAGGAACTCGGATGAGCTCTTGCATTCGTTATCTAAGGAATCCCCAGAGACAGAGACCCTAAATAGCCAGAAAAGAGGGTTTGGCTACCTAGGAGAGAGGATAGGCTAGCAATACCTGAAGGAGCCTATCAGAAGTAGTCTCTGACGTCACCTGGTGGCACTGGCCACTCAGAGCAGTCCAGTGTGCCAGCAGCACCTCTGTTTCCAAGATGGCAGAGGTCTGGAGCACACTGGAGGAGCTCTGGGCACCCCCCAGGGGAGGTGCAGGTCAGGGGAGTGGTCACTCCCCTTTCCTTTGTCCAGTTTCGCGCAAGAGCAGGGCTAAGGGGTCCCTGAACCGGTGTAGACTGGCTTATGCAGAAATGGGCACCATGTGTGCCCATGAAAGCATTTCCAGAGGCTGGGGGAGGCTACTCCTCCCCTGCCTTCACACCATTTTCCAAAGGGAGAGGGTGTAACACCCTCTCTCAGAGGAAGTCCTTTGTTCTGCCATCCTGGGCCAAGCCTGGCTGGACCCCAGGAGGGCAGAAACCTGTCTGAGGGGTTGGCAGCAGCAGCAGCTGCAGTGAAACCCCGGGAAAGGCAGTTTGGCAGTACCAGGGTCTGTGCTACAGACCACTGGGATCATGGGATTGTGCCAACTATGTCAGGATGGCATAGAGGGGGCAATTCCATGATCATAGACATGTTACATGGCCATATTCGGAGTAACCATTGTGAAGCTACATATAGGTAGTGACCTATATGTAGTGCACACATGTAATGGTGTCCCCGCACTCACAAAGTCCGGGGAATTGGCCCTGAACAATGTGGGAGCGCCTTGGCTAGTGCCAGGGTGCCCTCACACTAAGTAACTTTGCACCTAACCTTTACCAGGTAAAGGTTAGACATATAGGTGACTTATAAGTTACTTAAGTGCAGTGTAAAATGGCTGTGAAATAACGTGGATGTTATTTCACTCAGGCTGCAGTGGCAGGCCTGTGTAAGAATTGTCAGAGCTCCCTATGGGTGGCAAAAGAAATGCTGCAGCCCATAGGGATCTCCTGGAACCCCAATACCCTGGGTACCTCAGTACCATATACTAGGGAATTATAAGGGTGTTCCAGTAAGCCAATGTAAATTGGTAAAATTGGTCACTAGCCTGTTAGTGACAATTTGAAAGAAATGAGAGCGCATAACCACTGAGGTTCTGGTTAGCAGAGCCTCAGTGAGACAGTTAGTCATAACACAGGTAACACATTCAGGCACACATATGAGCACTGGGGCCCTGGCTGGCAGGGTCCCAGTGACACATACAACTAAAACAACATATATACAGTGAAAAATGGGGGTAACATGCCAGGCAAGATGGTACTTTCCTACAGGCGCTTATGACGGTATCGGCTTTACCAGCTTCGACGACCTCGTCGACGGTAGACTCTTCGGTGAGGCTGTCATCAATCAAAATATCCATGCGTTCATCATCGACGACACCACCGTCGACGAAGACTATGGGGGTCATTCCAACCCTGGCGGTCGGTGTTAAAGCGGCGGCCAACCCGCAAACGGGCAGGCGGTAAAAAAAATGGAATTCTGACCCTGGCGGGAACCGCCAACATAGACCGCCACTTTAACACTCCGACCATCACGGCAGGACAAACAGACAGCGCGGCGGTCACCGCCAACAAACAGGCGGAACACAATGTACCGCCCACCCTATTTCAACTCACCAATCCGCCACCTTTTCCGGGGCCTGTTTCCGCCGATAAAAACACGGCGGAAACAGACTACGAACGGGAAAACGCTCACCCTACACACTCCACGAGGAATCTGGACAGCATGGAACCAGAACTACACATCCTACCAGCAATTGTCTACCTGCTCCTCTACCAGGTGCACGAACGCCGGCACAGAAGACACCGGTGAGTACTGCACCTACGACACAGGGGAGAGGGAAGGAGAAAAGAATACGGGCACACACATACGCGACCCCCCCCCCAACTACCTACACACCAATGCAGAGCAACAACTCAGAGTGATACCCCCCAAACTCCCCGGAAGAATGCAAAGACAAAATAATATGTTATTGAAATTCAAATATATTGTAAGGCTAAGTAAATAAGTAAGTCGAACATCCTATAACTATATACACATATGTAAATTGTCCCGTCAAAATTGGCTTTCTGTCATTGTACGTGGGCCAATGGTCCTCAACACATGGGCAAAGCCCACACAGGAGACCCAAATCCATTGGAGAGAACACTGCAGGGGCATCAGATAGGAAAACTGCAGGCACCTCAGGGGGAAGGGAAGGGGGGGCAACTCAGCCACATGAGTCCACGACGCCAGATCCACGAGGGGCCTCCATGGCCACTGTTCAATCCTGGGGAGTGCAAAGCCACAGTCTCTCAAGTCCAGACAGTGGGTGGGTTGCCCACTGTGCCATCCTGGGGAGTGCAAAGCCACAGTCTCTCACGTCTCTACAGTGGGTGGCTTGCCCACTGTGCCATCCTGGGGAGTGCAAAGCCACAGTCTCTCAAGTCCCTACAGTGGGTGGCTTGCCCACTGTGCCATCCTGGGGAGTGCAAAGCCACAGTCTCTCAAGTCTCTACAATGGGTGGCTTGCCCACTGTGCCATCCTGGGGAGTGCAAAGCCACAGTCTCTCAAGTGGATGACAGACTCCAGCGGTACTGGAGGAGTCTTGGTGCCCAGAGTGTATCGTGCAGCCCTGTCCGACACTGATCCGGGCCTGCCCCTTCTGCCAATGTGTCAGCGGTGCTTGAGTTGAAGGGCCCAGCGGAGCGGTGCAGAGACGGCGGTGCCCAGCAGAGCGGTGCTTGAGAGGAAGGGCCCAGCGGAGCGGCGCTTGAGAGGAAGGGCCCAGCGGAGCGGTGCTTGAGTTGAAGGGCCCAGCGGAGCGGTGCTTGAGAGGAAGGGCCCAGCGGAGCGGTGCAGAGACGGCGGTGCCCAGCGGACCGGAGCTTGAGAGGAAGGGCCCAGCAGAGCGGTGCTTGAGTTGAAGGGCCCAGCGGAGCGGTGCTTGAGAGGAAGGGCCCAGCGGAGCGGTGCAGAGACGGCGGTGCCCAGCGGAGCGGTGCTTGAGTTGAAGGGCCCAGCGGAGCGGTGCTTGTCTTGAAGGGCCCTGTTCAGCGGTGCTTGTCTTGAAGGGCCCTGTTCAGCGGTTCTTGAGACGGCGGTGCCCTGTTCAGCGGTGCTTGTCTTGAAGGGACCTGTTCAGCGGTGCTTGTCTTGAAGGTCCCTGTTCAGCGGTGCTTGTCTTGAAGGGCCCTGTTCAGCGGTTCTTGAGACTGCGGTGCCCTGTTTAGCGGTGCTTGTCTTGAAGGGCCCTGTTCAGCGGTGCTTGTCTTGAAGGGCCCTGTTCAGCGGTTCTTGAGACGGCGGTGCCCTGTTCAGCGGTGCTTGTCTTGAAGGGCCCTGTTCAGCGGTGCTTGTCTTGAAGGGCCCTGTTCAGCAGTGCTTGTCTTGAAGGGCCCTGTTCAGCGGTGCTTGTCTTGAAGGGCCCTGTTGAGCGGTTCTTGAGACGGTGGTGCCCTGTTCAGCGGTGCTTGTCTTGAAGGGCCCTGTTCAGCGGTGCTTGTCTTGAAGGGCCCTGTTCAGCGGTTCTTGAGACGGCGGTGCCCTGTTCAGCGGTGCTTGTCTTGAAGGGCCCTGTTCAGCGGTGCTTGTCTTGAAGGGCCCTGTTCAGCGGTTCTTGAGACGGCGGTGCCCTGTTCAGCGGTGCTTGTCTTGAAGGGACCTGTTCAGCAGTGCTTGTCTTGAAGGGCCCTATTCAGCGGTTCTTGAGACGGCGGTGCCCTGTTCAGCGGTGCTTGTCTTGAAGGGCCCTGTTCAGCGGTGCTTGTCTTGAAGGGCCCTGTTCAGCGGTTCTTGAGACGGCGGTGCCCTGTTCAGCGGTGCTTGTCTTGAAGGGCCCTGTTCAGCGGTGCTTGTCTTGAAGGGCCCTTTTCAGCGGTTCTTCACATGTGTCTCCAGGGCACCAGATCCGGCCAATATATGGTGTTCACTCGCCATCCGACTTCTCGCTTGCGGGGCCCTCCTGTGCTGGTGTCCCGTGCCCGTGGGTGTACTCCTACACCTCCGGAATGGGGCTGGTGGGGCCCTCCTGGGCAGCTCGCCTGCTGCCGGACTTGTCGGCCGTGCTGCCCTTGCCATCCTTCCCTGATCCTCTGTGGCCCTTGCCTCCCTTTGGAGATGTGCCAGGTGGCACCCCACTTCCTGACGGTGCCAGGGTGGTGCCTGTGGAGGCTGCTGTCTCTGTCCTCTCGCGCCGGCCCTTGTCTTTTTTGGATTTTTTCCCAGGGGTGGGCTGGCTGTCCCTTTGCTGCTGGCCGACGTAGCTGCCCTCAAAGGTGGTGGACTCCAATATCCCTGAACTATGCTCCTTGTAGGTCCAGGGGTTGTGGTGGCTGAGGTGCTGATTGGACTTTTACGAGATGGAGGGGGTGGGTCAGGTGATGGAAAGAGGTTAATTTTGGAGAGGAAAAACTTTTTAGGAGCAATGGGAAGGGTAGGTGCAGTGGGTATGGGAGTGGAGGAAGAGGACGTGGTTGTAGGAGAGTCAAGTGTGCTGTCTTTGGGTGCAGGTGCTTGTGACGGAGGCTGTCGTGAGGTGGATGGCTTTTGGGTGGGTGGCTGCCTGCGTTTGTGTGGTTTGGAAGAGGGGGTGACAGACACAGTGGGAGAGGACACAGGGGATGTGAAAATGGCAGTGGGGGTGGTGACTGCACGTGTACGGAGTGTTCTGGTGGGTGTGCTGGTGATGGACGTAGTGGCTAATGAAGTTGTGCATGCAAGTGTGAGTGGAGACGTCACAGGGAGGGAGGAGGGAGACGAGGAGGAGGGGGACACAGAGGAGGCAGTGGCTGTTGGCATGTCTGCATGTGGATGTTGCTTGTGTGAATGCTTGTGGGATGTGTGGTGCTTATGTTTGGATGAGCTGACCTTGGGTGTTGAGGTGTGTGCAGGCTGGTCTGTAGGTGTGTCTGGGATAGGCAGAGGAACAGGGGAGTGGGACTGGGTGGAGGGAGTTGGAGGAGGGAGGCAGGAGACAGGGACAATGGCTGCCGTCAGTGCTGAGGCCAGAGCGTTGAACGATCGCTGATGGGCAGCCTGACCCGAATGAATGCCCTCCAGGTATGCATTGCTCCGATGCACCTCCCTTTCCACCCCCTGGATGGCATTCAAAAGGGTAGACTGCCCAACAATAAGCGTCCGGAGGAGGTCAATGACCTCCTCACTGAGGGCAGAAGGGGTAACTGGGGCAGGGCCTGAGGTGCCTGGGGCGAAGGAGATGCCCGCCTTGGTGTGCGAGCGGGCACGGGGCGAACGCTGAGGGGCTGCTTGGAGGGCGGAGCTGATGCGCTGGGTGGCGGCTGTACCTGTTGTTGCGGTGGGCACGGATGTTGCCGCCACCACAAGGGAGCTCCCTTCTGAGGACGTGTCGGTGTCGCTGATGTCTCCACGTGTCCCCGTTGTGGAGCCCCCCTCGCCCTCCGTCTCACTGGTGAAATCAGAGTCCGTTGCATGGCCCTCCGGGGCCATGTGAGATGCAGCTCCCTCGTGCTCCAATGCCACTTCTCCTCCGCCAGATGATGCTAATGCACACATGAACAGGAAGAGCAGACAAAAAAAGGGGGGGGGAATAAAAACATGTTGAGTGCATGCATTGGCAACACAGTTGGCGGAGAGGACAGACACAGAAGCCCCCTGCACTACGCCGCGCACTTGGGGTACACTACTCAATCAGTGAGACTTGGCCTACAAGCCAATGGACGACATCTGCACACATAGGTGACACAAGGCCATGGATATCTGTACTTGGCACCCTACAGAGGTGGAGGGCGGGGGCACAGGGCCATGCCTTACGGAGGGGACTAGCCTACAGAAATCGCCCTGGCCTAGGGATACCCACATCCCTCCTCCCCCACCCAGACACCTCCACTGCGCGCTAAGATAGCAGAATGTGCTTGTACTCACCCCCTTGTGTCTGCTGTGATGTCCTCACGCGCCCATCCAAATCTGGGTAGGCCACCGCCAGGATCCGAGACATCAGGGGGGTCAATTGACGAGTGGCACCCCTCCTACGTTGGGAGGCCATCCCCAGCAGAGCCTCTACGGTCTTTCTGCTCCCGCGGCGGATGTCCTCCCACCTCTTGCAGCAGTGGGTGCCCCGTCTGTTGTGGACCCCCAGGGTCCAGACGTCCTTGGCGATGGCACGCCAGATGTCGACTTTCTGATGGGCGCTGACCTATGTGACACGTACAGGGAGAGAAAATAAAATATCATCATTTTCTGCTTGCTCGATGTGAGTGGCCCCCCATCCCCACCCTTGCCATGTGGCACATGCTCTCATCTGTCGTTTGATGCATGCCTCATACGCTCCCCTCCGCACCATCGTTCATTCACCCCACTCAACCCAGGCATTGCCCACAAAGCATGGTCCCAGTGTACTAACCTGTTGGTCTGGAGGACCGTAGAGTAGCGCATACTGGGGGAGGACCCCATCCACGAGTTTCTCCAATTCTTCAGAAGTGAAGGCAGGGGCCCTTTCCCCAGTCGCAGCAGCCATTGTCTCTTCCAGACCGAGGTCACAGCAGCACTTGCAGTATAGGTCCTCTCCTGTGGATGATCAGGTCTCGAGTGATTAAGCTGATAGAAAATGGTGGTCACGCCCGCGGGGGTGCGTACCACGGCGGTGCGTACCGCGACCGCCGGCGCACTTCGTCATTGGCTCCTGAAACCCATAGGGTTCAATGTTAACCAATGCGGCTTTGCACCGTGGTCTTCGACCGCCTACCGCCACGGTGTGCCACACCAGCGCATTGACCTCACATCCCATTGTCACACTTCACAGGTCAGGCAGCCGCCATTTCAAGGGCCCACATGGCTTAATTTCTACTGCGTCACACAGGCCTAGGCCTTGCATTGCCACTCATACAAGCCATTCAATGCATAGCGAATCGTGTACTGTGCAAGCCTTGGGAACGTACCTAGGGTTTGCTTGACTCTGTGCTCCATGTTGTCCTTCCTAGGCATCGTCCGCTGGGACTTGCGAAGAGATGGAGGAATGTTCCCGTGTACAGACCGCTGGTGGACCTGTTGACAATGGAAGAAAGACATGTCATACTGACATACAGACTTGACCGAGCCACTATACAGGAACTGTGTGCCCAGCTGGAGCCAGACCTGATGTCACCCATTCGCCAACCCACAGGGATTCCCCCTCTGGTGCAGGTTCTGTCAGTACTCCATTTTTTGGCAAGTGGATCATTCCAAACAACAGTGGCCATTTCATCAGGGATGTCTCAGCCTATGTTTTCTAAGGTGTTGTCCAGAGTGTTGTCTGCCCTGATGAAATACATGCGGAGCTACATTGTTTTCCCTGAGGTGGGTGATTTGGCTACAGTGAAGGGTGATTTCTATGCCCTTGGACATATTCTCAACATCATTGGTGCCATTGATGGGACCCATGTGGCTTTCGTTCCCCCCAGAGAAAGTGAACAGGTGTACAGGAACAGAAAAAGTTATCATTCGATGAATGTCCAGGTGGTCTGTTTGGCTGACCAGTACATCTCCCATGTAAATGCCAAGTTCCCTGGGTCAGTGCATGACGTGTACATCATGCGAAATAGCAGCATCCCTTATGTGATGGAACAGCTACAGAGACACCGTGTGTGGCTAATTGGTGACTCTGGTTACCCCAACCTGTCGTGGCTACTGACCCCAGTGAGGAATCCCCAGACCAGGGCAGAGGAACGGTACAATGAGGCCCATGGGCGGACTAGGAGGGTGATCGAGCGGACCTTCGGCCTCCTGAAGGCCAGGTTTAGGTGCATGCATATGACAGGTGGATCCCTAATGTACTCACCGAAGAAGGTGTGTCATATCATCGTGGCCTGCTGTATGCTTCACAACCTGGCTTTGCGACGCCAGGTGCCTTTCCTGCAGGAGGATGGTCCAGAGGGTGGTGTTGTGGCAGCTGTGGAGCCTGTGGAGAGTGAAGAGGAGGAAGACGACGGGGACGACACAGACAACAGGGACACAGTGATACTACAGTATTATCAATAACACCCAGGTAAGAATCGACACCGGCATCTTACAATTCCTTACAGTCTCCTGCCTCTCTACTGTCTGTCCTATTCCCCCAGTGTATGTTAACTGAGTTGTGACTTTCCCTTCCAATTTCAGAGATGTGGGCCCCACTGCGTGACCTCTGCTTTGTTTCCCCATGGACTACAGCTGTGTGACAGTGGTATGTTATCATCACAATGTAACAGGACATTTTGGCACTGTTATGTCTAATACATTTGTTCAAAATACAGGCAGACTCCTGATTTTTTGTGTGCAATAAGTGATTTTATTAAAGTGCTGAATTTAGGGACATGGTTGAAATTCGGTGATGGGCGATGGTGGAGGAATGTCCATGGCAGAGTCCAGATTTTCAGTCTCACAGGTGCATTGTCCATATGACTGTGGAAGGATGGAGAAGGGGCAGTTTAAGGTTGGACAGGGTGACAGTGTGGGACAGTGGGATGACATCAGGGGGTATCCTTTGCTGGCGGGGGTATTGACATCCTACTCTGTCTTCTTACGAGATCTGAGGCCCTGCTTGCGGGGTGGTTCTTCTTCTGCAGGGGGTGGGGTTCTGGTGGCCTGTTGTTGTGTGGGGGCCTCCTGTCCACTAGCGCCGGCGGAGGTGGTAGCCTGTTCTGGGTCCATGCTAGTGACAGGGGCCCTTTGTGGTGCCACATGGTCCCGCAATGTGCTGACAATCTGGTTGAGTGCCCCGACGATGGTGCCCATTGCGGAACTGATGCTTCGGAGTTCTTCCCTGAACCCCATGTACTGTTGCTCCTGCAGTACCTGGATCTCCTGGAACCTGGCCAGGACCGTCGCCAACGTCTCCTGGGAGGGGTGGTATGCTCCCATGATGGAGGAGAGGGCCTCGTGGAGAGTGGGTTCCCCGGGCCTGTCCCCCCCTGTCGCACAGCAGCCCTCCCAGTTCCCCTGTTTCCCTGGGCCTCTGTCCCCTGGACCGTGTGCCCACTACCACTGCCCCCAGGTCCCTGTTGTTGTTGGGGTGGTGGGTCAACCTGTGTGCCCTGTAGTGGTGGACACACCGCTGATTTACGTGCCCTGGAGACAGAGGCATGGGCCCGCTGGGTGGGAGCTGTGCTGGTGTTCCCAGAGGGGGTTAGGTCTGCTGTGGCCTGTGGCTGTGTGAGGGGTACCGACTGTCCAGAGGTCCCCGATGGGCCGGGCTGGTCATCTGGGTCCAGGGAGACAGAGCTGCTGTCATCACTGGTGGCCTCTTCTGGGGGTGGTATGGACATTTCTGGACCCTCCTGGGTGGTGTGGTGCGTTCGGGTCCTGCAGGGGTATAGGAGTATGGTTATAGCTTCTGTGTGTGCCATATCGTGCAATGGGTGGGTGCCGTGTACCCCAGTGCTTGCATTCCTGTGTGGGGGCTTTTGTGACGGTGGCTTGTGGGGGAGATGTGTATGTGCAGTGGGCATGCTTTGGTGATGGGTGTCCATGCTTTGTGGACACATGCAGGGCTAGGTGTTGGGATGGGTGGGTTGTGATGGTGGGCCATTTGCAAGGAGTTGGGGTGATGGGGGTGGGGGTGAGGGTGGGGGTATGATTTGCCATGCAGGCGGGGTGGGGGGAATGAAGTAGTGAAGATTTCACTTACCAGAGTCCATTCCTCCAGCTACTCCTGCGAGGCCTTCAGGATGCAGGATGTTCAAGACTTGCTCCTCCCATGCTGTAAATTCTGGTGGAGTAGGTGGGGGTCCGCCGCCAGTCTTCTGCACCGCGATGTTGTGCCTTGATACCATGGAACGCACCTTCCCCCGTAGGTCGTTCCACCGCTTCCTGATGTCGTCCCGATTTCGTGGATGCTGTCCCACAGCATTGACCCTGTCACTATTCTTTGCCATAGCTCCATCTTCCTGGCAATGGTGGTGTGCTGCACCTGTGTCCCGAAGAGCTGGGGCTCTACCCGAACTATTTCCTCCACCATGACCCGGAGTTCAGCATCTGAAAACCGGGGGTGTCTTTGGGGTGCCATGGGGTGGTGTGGATGAGGTGTGGGGTGGTGTATGTGTTATCGAGTGTGGTGAGTGTGGTGGTGTGTGGTGTTTTGTGCGTGGATATTGTGTGGGTGATGGTGTGGTTTGCCTCTGTGTGATGGTGTTCTCTAGTCTGTGCTGTCTCTCTCTGGCCTTCTGTCGTTTTTTTTGGTCGTAAGGGTTTGTGGGTGATGTGGGTGTGTGTTTTATATTGTATTGGGTGTGTGGCAGTGTTGTGTGTATGTGTATCAGGTGTGTGTATTTTAAATTGTCCAATGTGGATGTGTTTTGTAAATGTGTGTGTATTTTGACCGTTTCGGTGTGTAACGCCAATGGAATACCACGGTTGAAAGACCGCCGCGTGGATTCGTGGGTCGGAATGGAATGGGCGTATTTCTGTTGGCGTGACGGTGGAGGTTTGGTCATCACCAGTTTTACGCTGGCTGTTGGTGTGGAGGACTTTTGTGGATGTCGGGTTTTTGGCGGTTTGCCAGTTGCGGGTCAGAATGACCGTGGCGGTTTACCGCACCCGCGGCGGTGTTATGGCGGTCCAGGGGTGTGGAATTTATTAAAATATCTACTTGTCCAGGGAACAGGTTGCTTCTCAAATCTACTTGTCCTGTAAAAAGATCTACTTGTCCCTTTGGTGCCATGTAGTGTGGCGACAAATTATGGCAGCAATCTCATTATGTAAGAGCTCTGATAATAGCCTCTCTGATTATGCCAGGGCTACTACATAATAGGGCTTGAATACTTGCAGTTTCAATCCCTACTGTAGCAATTTCCTTATTTTGCCACCTTTCTGCAGATCTGCATACTGGGGCTGGAGGAAGCAGTAAGCAATAGTTCCAGGGCTGGAATGCCTTTGAGTCTGCAAACCTACTAACCTGCATGTTTTAAAGATTTTCACCAGCTTTTCTCTAATATTTTCCCATAATAAGAAAGGTTGGACATTTACTCCTGACAATGGCAGAATTAGAACTTCTTCCAGGGTTGGGAAGAAAGTGGCCGGAGGGAAAATGAACTTGCAGATGCTCAATAGATTTTCACATGAGCAAATCTACACATGCGTATTTACCCATGCTAAAATACAGTTCACAAATATTTTATAGGGGTACGACATATACCATGGGTGCACTTTTGTGACTTTCTTTAAGAATTTGGGGCCACATGTAGGTAGGTACAAATTGGCGACCCGCAAATTGCGAGTCAGAGCGACTCGGAATTTGCGAGTCGCAAATCCGAATGTAGGATAGTGTCCCTGACACCATCTGTGATTCGCAAGGGCTTCGCAAATGCCCACCTAGTGAATAATCATGAGGTGGGTCACAATTTGCGACCCCCTTGCGAATAGCGGCCCTCACAGGGATGGTGGCCTGCTGGAGGCAGCAGACCACCATGTCTGTGACTGCTTCCATAAAGGAAAATGAGATGCATTACAAAAACGAAAAATGAAACGTTTTCGTTTCATTTTTTCAGAGCAGGCAGTGATCCGCAGGACCACTCCCTGCTCTGAAAAAATGTTTACAGTGACATTCACAATGGGGAAGGGGTCCCATGGGGACCCCTTCCCTTTTGCGAAAGTGTTAGCACCCATTTGAAATAGGTGCAAACTGCGATTGGTTTGCGCCCGCGTTCCCAGTCACAAAACAATCCTACATTGCACTGAGAGTCGCAATTAGGAAGGGAACACCCCTTCCTAATTGCAAGTCGCAAACCCGTTTTGCGATTCGGTAACCAGGTTACTGAATCGCAAAACTGGGTTTGTGCATCGCAATGTGCTTTTTGCACGTCGCAAACAGCGAAAGTCGCTGTTTGTGACATGCAAAAAGCTACCTACATGTGGATCTTGGTCCCTAATTAGGTCTGGTGTTAACAAAGACATTTTGTTTAATAAAAACTTCTATTTCTCTCTCTTTTGGCTGGCTTTACTGTGAGTGATTGCATTCTGCTCTTCCACAAGGAGCATATTGGCACACAAAGTAGTTTTGTTCAGTGTCAGGAACTACAGTGGCAATCAGTGACGTAACGAAACTGGAGGGTGCCCCTTTGCAAAGAACATGGAGGAGCCCCCTCTACAGACTCACTCAGGGCAGGTGCTGTGCTGAAGGGGCCCCCTGGAGGGCGGCTGCGGGGCCTTTGTTATGCCACTGGTGGCAACGTGTGCTTTTAGAGTTCAAAATATTTTGGTTTTTTTTTTGCCAGTGGTTGTTACAATGTTGAGGGCCTGGTAGCTCCCACAACAATAAAGTGTTACAAAAGCCATGTCAAAACAAGACACGCATTGTTGAAACTAAAAGACTTATAAAAATATGTCAGATCAGTTGGCTTTGTCAGTGTTTGTTTATTTTCATGCTTCCCATATTCGTGTTGAAAATGGTTACACTGATTTTCCATTAGAAATATTTTTGGGAAATACTAGCATGCATCAGCACATTTTACTAAATGACACTTCATTTGCATCTAATCAGAGAGCATTCTGGGAGCATTATACTTAGCCTCATAGCCTAAAGTTTTCAAACATGTGTATACACGTTTTCTTTTTTTGTACTGGAACCAACGCCAGTAGTGAAGTGTGACCTTAAAACATTTATTTACAGCACTCACCCTAATAATGAAGGCTTTCAAATAATGAACCATAAATACAAGTTCAAACAGCATTAACTTTTGGAAACACATTACCTCAACTGCAGAGAGTGTAAACAAGCAGCCAAAGGGTTTGTGTTGCAGAGAGTTGGGCCTACTTGTCCCAAGGACAAAGTAAACATAAAAACTTGTTGCCCTTGACCCCAAACAAGATGTCCCGGATGTCAGGCACATGAAAAACTTACCCCAATACACACCTCACCTAGTAAGGTGACCTCTCTCACTCCAGTGCATTTGTTAGAGGGAGATGAAGACTCGGACGCTCATTGCAGTTAAACGTAAGGTTCTCAATGTTATGGAGGAGACCAACAATATCTCAAGAAGGGGCGTACATTCCATCCTCCTTACTATCTGACCGTAGAGCAATCTTGGCTGATTACAGCAGGTGTTTTACTCCTCAAGGGGAGCAACCTCCTCCATCGCCCGTCTTTACACTCATTCTGAGTGGGATGAATACATCATTCCTGCTCCTCCTTCTCCATCCCAATCAAAGGTGGAGTCCCCACCAGACGACATCGGTTGATTCCATAATCTCCTTGAAAGAGCAGCTAAGCGTTTCACTTTGCCAATGCCATCAAAACAGACAGATTGTTTTCTTTATAATTTTAAAGAGCCGTTTCTAAAATCTGTGCGCTCTATTCTGCTGGTTAGTTACTTATGGGAAGAAGGCCTAAAAGTGATGCACAGTCCTGCTACTGTCACAGCAGTGCTGCCTCGTTTGGACAAAAAATACAAGGCACCAGACGATGCACCGGTATGTCTATTTGGTCATCCTCATCCGGACTCAGTGGTGGCTCAGGCGGATCAGAGGAAGCCCAAGAATCCGTCTGCTCTGATTTCTGCACCCCCAGACAAAGAAGGTAGACGACTAGACAACATTGGGAAGAGGTTTTCCTCGATGGCTAGCCTAGTGGCCAGGAGCTGCTAACTCACTAGCGGTGTTAGCCAGGTTCGCTATGGGCAGACATCGCCCCACATATTGACCACTTGCCGGAGGATGGAAGATCAGAGGCAAAGAAGACGTTGCAAGAAGGTCAGCGCACGTCAGCGGAACTCATAGACTGTGCAGTGGACATAGCCATGACTGCATTTCGACAGCTCGCAGGTGCGGCTGTTCTTAGGAGACAAGGTTGACTAAAGGCTACATCATTCCGGCCTGAGGTACAGAATAAGATTTTAGATTTACCTTTCGATGGCCAGGCGTTATTCGGTAAACATATTGACGAGGCTTTACAATCTATCAAATCCGACACTGATACGGCAAGATTATTAGGGACTCTCCAGTTTCGAAAGCCTTCCTTTCGAGCTAGGGGACGTGGCCAACCTTCATATAGAGGAAGATATCAGCAGTATAGATATTCTCTCGTAGGGGATTTCCATGTATAGTCATAAGCACTGAATAGTTCAGCATGCCTGCGGGGACCCCGGAGCACTGTTCTGTAATGTATTCTTAAGTGTAGATGTTAGCCTTTCTTGAAAAAAGGCCTGTAAAGCCACTTAAGAATATCAATGTGCAGCGTAGGTGAAAAGCTACACAGGCCAAATTGTTTATTCTTGAGGTTGTAAAGAAAGAAAGCTGTAGTACAGATACACCTTCAAACACATATTTATTCTAGAAATGTAGTAAAAAACATATTCTCAAACTTTATTTACACCTCCAAATGAGAATGAAAACAATGCAGGGCAGTGTAGCCCATAGGCTGCCATTATACAGGATGTAAATAGAGCTGTGACTTTAAGAAAGGAAAGTCTTCCTGTATCCCATCATGCACAGCAAAAGGCAGTTGCCTCAGTTCTTTTTTCCAGCTCCTCCTGACAGGACCCTGAAGCATTGAGCTCTACCTTACAAAGCTTTTTTTGACAAAAATTCAATTAAAATCCTTTGGATTTCAATTTCACTCGACGTTTTTCATCTAGAGTGAACATTTTCTAGCCTTTCCTGTCAAATTCTGACAGAAATTTTAAGTTTTTCTGTCTTCAGAATGCCTTCTCTTTTTGACAAGTGCCCTAGCTGTGGCAGATAAAAGGCCAAAACAGACCCACACCAAGTCTGTATTATTTGCCTACCATCAAGTTACAAACCTGATGCCTGTGACATTTGCAAAACTTTCTCCAGAAGAACTCTTCGCGACAGGGAGAAAATTTGGCTTCAGGCAAGAGAGGACAGGAGAAGAAGAGGGCAATCTGCCACAGAGCGAGGAGAAGGTCAGTCTTCTACCAGGGCTCTCACTGTGTCCTCTGGAGCAGCTGCCAGACCTGCTCACAAACGTCATAGGTCTCCGACGACATCGAGAGCATCGACGTCGAGACCAGGAACGGCGCCAACATGTTCGCCGTCGAGGACTGGCTCACCGTTGAGGAAGAGACATCGCTCGACGTTGAAAGCCGTATCGCTGTCGAACGGCGTAGACACTCGCCGTCAAGAAAATCTTGGTCCAGGTCGGTCGTCGACGCGATGGGGACGATCCACATCGGTGGACAGTACTCATTGACGATCGCCGTCATCCCATCGACGTCGAGGGAGATCACCGTCGAGGGGCTCTCAATGACGAGAGGAGTCAACGCCGAGAGGTACTCGTCGTCATCGTACTTCGATGTCGAGAAGTGTGTCGACGTCGAGGAGGCACTATATGAGGCCAAGGAGGGTTTATACCACCTCAGAATCCTCGGCTTCTCTCATTCTTCTACCACCTTCACCTAAGCCGTCTCCTCAGCCGTCACCCCTACCACAGACACCTCTGGCACCTACAGATCCTCCGCCTGCTCCTCCTTCAGAGTCCGCTCCAGTGACTCCAGCAGAATCCACAAGATATTCCCGACACTCTTCGAGACGATCTTCCTCTCGACATCATCGTCGACGTGAATCGGTTCAAAGATCTCCTCGTTCCAACCAAAGACATTCCTCCTCATCCACAAGGGATTACTCTCCGACTTTATCTGACTCCCCGTCTCCGAGAGTTTCTCCCATAGACGACGTGAACACCTTTCAAGAGGTCCTAGTTCGCGGTGCTACCAAGTTGAACATCCCTCTGGCAGTACCCGCTCCAACAACCTCTGTCATTTTTGAGACATTACACCAGCGTTCTTCTTCTAGACCATTACTACCGCTGGTCCAGGACTACTTGAACCAGCAATGGACATATTTTTAACACCGTCCACAGCTAAAACTGCTCCTTCCAGGCTTATAAAGAAATATCGTCCTCCGGAGCAGGACCCTTTGTTTCTGAGGTCGGATCCAGTGCCTACTCAGTGGTTATAGTGGCTGCTAAAAAGTTGCATTCTACATCTCCGTCTTCCTCCTCACCACCGGACAAGGAGAGTAGAAAGATTGATGCCGCAGGCCGCAAAGTATGCTCTACCTCAGCCATCACGATAAAAGCAGCTAGTGCTACTGCACTGTTAGGCAGGTATGATCGTGCCCTTTGGGACTCTGTGCTGCAGTTTGCCGAACATCTCCCTAAAGAGAAAAAAGAGGATTTTTTGGAGATCGTTAGTGAAGGTGCAATGGTCTCCAATCAAGTGATCAGCGCTGCTGCCGACTCCTCGGTGCTATCCGCCCAGAATTATGCTCATGGAGTGACCTGACGCCTGACATCACTTAAACCAGAGGCGCAACAGAGAATCCAAAATTTGCCCTTTTGAGGTTCCACTTTGTTTAGTTCTCATGCTGACGACGAGATGTCGAGAATGAAAACGGAACTAGACACTCTGAAAGCGGTGGGCATCAAGAGACCAAGAGAGCAACGGAAAACATATCAAACACCACAGTGGATGTCTTCAAGATCCCAGCAACAGCCACAGTATCAGAGAACCTTCTCGACCCAACGAAAGCCAACAAGGGGTCGCTCTACACCGCAAACCCAGATGGCTTGTCAGGCACCAGCGTCTAAGCCCTGAATCCTCGCTTCCCCCTCCTCCGTTACCCACTCCGGTAGGGGGAAGTATCTCAAATCATCTGGATGAGTGGCAACGCATCACATTAGACGCCTGGGTGTTGAATATTGTGCGGAATGGCTACTTTCTCAGGTTCATCAGCCCTCCGACGTCTATTCCACCCAAACCAGTGAGTCACCACCTCGACGCTCTCCAATTAGAAGTAACAACCCTATTACAAAAAAGAGCAATAGAATCTTTCCTGATCAACCAGCACGGAAAGGGAATCTACTCGAGGTATTTTTTGGTACCAAAGAAAGACAAACAAGAGTTTCGTCCCATTCTAGATCTAAGGGTAGCAAACAAATGGATTTGCAGAGAGAAATTCAGGATGCTATCCTTACACCAAATCTACCCCCAGCTTCGTCAGGGCGACTGGCTCTGCGCAATAGATCTCTGCAACGCCTACTTTTTTATTCGGGTGAACGAGAAGCATCGAACGTTTCTAAGATACGCCGTCGAAAAAATTCATTACCAATTTACGTTAATACCTTTCGGCCTTAAATCAGCACCGAGAGCGTTTTCCAAATGCATGGCGGTGGTGGCAGCCCATTTAAGGAAACATCGGATATTCGTCTACCCCTATCTAGACGATTGGCTCATAAAAGCTTCCATGTATCTAGAGGCTCAACAGCATTTCAACTGGACTCACCAGCTTCTCCAGAGTCTGGGCCTTCAGGTCAACCTCTCCAAGTCCACAGCAACACCTGTTCAGAGGCTGCATTACTTAGGTGCCATCATAGATACCACACAAGGAAACGTGTTTCCTTCAGAGGAGCGACGATTATCAATCCTCCAAAAGTGCCAGCAGCTCGAGAAAATGCCTCAGACCACTGCAAGAGCGATATCCTCTCTCCTGGGCTCGATGGCGGCTTGCATCTACCTCATTCCCAATGCTCGCCTCCATATGAGACCCTTACAGGAATGTCTAGAGGATCAATGGTGTCAACTTGTGGACGATTGGGAGAACAGCGTCCTTCTTTCTCCCCACGCCATACAATCCCTCAAGTGGTGGTGTTCATCGAACAATCTTCTGGAGGGGATTCCATTCCAACAACAGCCGCCAACCCAAACCATTGTCACAGACGCATCGCTGCTCGGATGGGGAGCGCATATGGATCACCTTCGAGTACAAGGCACGTGGTCACAGAGAGAGCGACTGTATCACATCAACCTTTTAGAGCTTTGCGCAGTCCATCTTGCGCTCAAGGCCTTCCTCCCCTCACTGAAGGCGAACACTCTGCTTCTCCAGACGGACAACATGGCCGCCATGTATTATTTAAACAAGCAAGGAGGCACCAGATCCAAGACTCTGTTGACAGAGGCTCAAACAATCTGGCACTGGCTTCTAGCCAGGAACCTCTCTCTAGTGGCAACTCACCTTCCGGGCATACAGAATGTTCAAGCGGATGCCCTCAGCCGAGCAATGGACGAAAACCACGAATGGGTTTTGCACGACGACGTCGTCTGTTCCATTTTTGCCATGTGGGGTACCCCTTCTATAGACCTATTCGCAACCCCAGAAAACAAAAAATGCCAAAACTTCGCCTCCAGATACTACCATCCAGGAACGTTGGGGAATGCCCTGTGGATAAACTGGTCAGGAGCATTCCTTTACGCCTTTCCACCACTTCCCCTGATACCGGCAGTCCTCCTGAAGCTGTCCAATGCTCACACCAAGATGATTCTCATTGCCCTAGAATGGCCACGCCAGTGGTGGTTTCCAGACCTCCTCCACCGGTCACTCAAACCACACATCAGGCTACCTTGTCGCCCAGACCTTCTCACGAAGTTCCGAGGCCAGATAACTCATCCCAACCTCTCATCGTTGAATTTGGCAGCATGGCTCCTGAGTTAGTACAATATGGTCACCTGAACCTACCTCAGGACTGCACGGAGATTCTAAGGGAGGCAAAGCGCCCCTCCACAAGAACAGCTTATGCCTGCAAATGGAAAAGGTTCTGCATGTGGTGCTTGGACAATAACGTCGACCCAATATCATGCGGAGATGAGGCTATTCTTCCATACTTGTTAAGTTTGGCGAAGTCTGGATTGCAATTGTCATCAATAAAAGTACACCTGGCGGCTCTAACGGCATATGGAAAGAGCCCTTCCCAATCCTCTTTCTTTAGGATTCCAATCATAAAAGTTTCCTGGAAGGTTTGAAAAAGGTCTTTCCTCCCATTAGAAGGCCATCTCCTCCATGGGAGCTGAATATTGTCCTTTCGCGTCTGATGCTACATCCTTTTGAACCAATACATAAAGCATCACTCCAACATCTTACGTGGAAAACTGTTTTTCTGGTCGCAATCACATCAGCTCGTAGGGTCATTGAGATCCAGGCCCTTTGCGCTCAAGAACCTTATATGGTTTTTCATTCTTCAAAAGTAGTAATGAGGACACATCCAAATTTTTTACCTAAAGTCGTTTCAAACTTCCATGTGAACCAAACCATTTCATTACCAACTTTCTTCCAAAATCCGTCTACCCCTGCTGAGAGAACTCTACATTCTCTCGACGTAAAGAGGGTTTTAAAATTTTACTTGGATAGCTTGCGCAAATCACAGCAGCTGTTTCTTAACTATGACCCAGTTAGAACAGGTTTAGCCACTTCCAAACAATCCTTATCCAGGTGGATTGTCTCATGTATCGTATTCTGTTATCAGTTAGCAAATAAATCTTGCGACTGCTGCCTTGATGAGAAATATTCCTTTGACAGAAATATGCAAAGCGGCTACCTGGAAATCTGTCCATACCTTCGCTAAGCATTACTGCCTTGATTCAGATGCTAGGGCAGAAGCGCAGGTCGGACAGGCCTCTCTCAAGAAGTTATTTGCATAATTTATGGTTTCAGTATTGCTCTGTCTACTCCACCGCGGTTATGGGGATGGGCTTGCTAATCTATTCAGTGCTTATGACTATACATGGAAATCCCCTACGAGAGAAGGAATGGTTTCTTACCTGTAACTCCAGTTCTCTCGTAGGGGTATTTCCATGATAGTCATAATCAACCCTCCCTCCTCCCCGGTGGAGTTGACATAAGGATATCTGCAATATGATAACGATGTTGTTAATACAAAGAATGTTCATGTTTCTTCATGTCATGTTACAAGCCTACAAAAAATAACTGAGGCAACTGCCTTTTGCTGTGCATGATGAGATACAGGAAGACTTTCCTTTCTTAAAGGCACAGCTCTATTTACATCCTGTATAATGGCAGCCTATGGGCTACACTGCCCTGCATTGTCTTCATTCTCATTTGGAGGTGTAAATAAAGTTTGAGAATATGTTTTTTACTACATTTCTAGAATAAATATGTGTTTGAAGGTGTATCTGTACTACAGCTTTCTTTCTTTCCAACCTCAAGAATAAACAATTTGGCCTGTGTAGCTTTTCACCTAGGCTGCACATTGATATTCTTAAGTGGCTTAACAGGCCTTTTTTCAAGAAAGGCTAACATCTACACTTAAGAATACATTACAGAACAGTCCTCTGGGGTCCCCGCAGGCGCGCAGAACTATTCAGTGCTTATGACTATCATGGAAATACCCCTAAGAGAGAACTGGAGTTACAGGTAAGAAACCATTCCTTCCACCTATCCTTCCTCTTCTCAGCAGTTCCGTCAGTATTACCCACAAAGGCAGCCACCGCAAGCAGCTTATGGTAGATCTGGCAATAGGAGATGCTCAACTCGCCCTGCTAAAGACTCGGCTCGTAGAGCCTGATACATCCGAGGCGCCGGCTACACCCAATTCTCCTCCTCTGTTCTAGGCGAAAGGATATCCCTCTTCCTCAAACAATGGCAAGTCATCACATCAGACAAGTGGGTCCTCCAATTAGTGAAACAGGGCCACACTCTGGAGGTTATCCAACTACCTCCCTCCAATCCTCCTCGCAGGACTCCTTCAAGGTACCCAGAACAACTCAAGAGGGAGATCAACAAGATGCTCCTCAAAGGAGCCATAGAGAAGGTACCTCGCTCACAGTGAGGAAGAGGGTTTTATTCCAGGTTCTTTCTCATTCGCAAGAAGAGGAAAGATTGGAGGCCGATCCTCGACCTACGGGAACTAAACATCTACTTAAAAAAGCAATCGTTCCGCATGTTCAGCCTTCAGGATGTCCTCCTGCGTCTGAACCAGGGAGATTTCATGTCTACACTAGATCTAAAAGACGCATATTTCCACATTCCCATCCACCCTGCCCACAGACAATACCTGAGATTCATGGTAGCCGGAAACCATTTTCTATTTCGTGTTCTCCCCTATGGCCTAAAATCAGCTCCCAGGATATTCACCAAATGCCTAGCGCCAATCGCAGCCTTCCTCAGGAGGAGGAAACACCACATTTTTCCATATCTCGACGATTGGCTGATAAAAGCAAGCACCTATGCAGGAGCGCGAAGATCAACAAGAAGGTGCGTTTCCTTGCTAAGCAGTTTAGGCCTCACCATCAACTGGGAGAAGTCCAAACCTCTGCCAGCACGCAGTATCACCTTTTTAGGGGCAAACCTGGACACGCAATCCCCCATGGCGTGTCCCACAGTAGAGAGGCAACAAAAGTTACTGACACTAGCGAAGTCAATACAGGGAAGAAGCTGCATTTCTGTCCGCCTGTTCAAATCCCTGTTGGGCATGATGTCATCATGCATACCTCTGGTTCCTCTCTGCAGACTAAAAATGCGTCCGTTACAGGAGCAACTCAACTGTCAATGGCTCCAGGTGTCGGGAAGCTTCGAAGATCGAATAGACATAACCCCAGCAATAGCCAAAGCCCTGACATGGTGGTCTCAGAAGCATCATCTGTCCATCGGCCTTTCTTTTTTACATCGTCCGTCTCCGTGGACCATCACTACGGACGCATCTCTGGAGGGCTGGGGAGCTGTGCTACAGGATCTTCAAGTAAGTGGCAAGTGGCCACCACAGTTGAGAGTGATGCACATCAATCTGCTAGAGCTCAGAGCAGCATATCTCACTTGGAAGGCTTTTCTCCCGAAAATAGCAAGATCAGACGTAGTAATAAGAACAGACAGCACCACTACGATGCATTACCTCAACAAACAAGGAGGCACGAGATCTCTCACCCTCTCCAAGGAAGCCCAAAGAATTTGGAATTGGGCCTCGCAGCAGGGCATCACACTCACAGCTGTGCATTTTCCGGGGATAGAGAACAAGATAGCGGACTCGCTCAGCAGGCAAAGATCGAGGTGCCACGAGTGGGAGCTGGACCAGTCCATAGTGGACTACATCTTTTCCCAGTGGGGAACACCAACAATAGACCTATTTGCCAACAAGTGGAACGCCAAATGCCAGTACTTCGCAAGCTGGCATCACCAAAAGGGATCTTGGGGGAATGCGTTTTCCATAGTTTGGTCAGACATCTTTGCTTACGCCTTTCCTCCAATTCCATTAATCCCAAGAGTCCTCACGCAGATGAAGGCAGAGCCGTGCACCCTGCTATTGATAGCTCCGTACTGGCTTCGTCAACACTGGTTTGCGGAGCTGCTTCTTCTATCAATCAAGCCTCACAGTCCACTGAAACCATCTCCACAATTACTAACAATGAACAAAGGTCAAGTATCGCACCCGGATCTTCACTCGATGCGATTGTCGGCATGGCTCCTGGGCAAAGGGAGTTTGCACATCAGAATATCCCACAGGAAGGTACATTTTCTCCAGAGCTAAAGCGGATAGCACTAATAAGGCTTACTCGTGCAAATGGAAACGATTTTGTGTCTGGTGTCATCAGCGGCAAATTGACCCACTATCTTCACCGCCAGAACAAATATTGCTGTATTTATTGCACTTACCGCAAGCAGGACTGGCACATTCCTCTATAAAAGTACATCTGGCGGCAATAGCATCATACAGGCACTCAGACTCTTCACCCTCACTTTATTCCTCTCGTTTAATTAAACGGTTTTTTAAAGGACTTTTCAGGGTCTTTCCTCCATTCAGACCTCCTCCTCCCTTGTGGAACCTGAATATTGTTTTAGCACAGTTGATGAAGCATTCGTTTGAACCGATTCATCGTGCTTCTCTGAAATTCTTTCTTGGAAGGTTGCTTTATTGGTGGCTCTCACATCAGCCAGACGTGTCAGTGAGGTGCAGGCCCTCTCTATACAAGAGCCTTTCTTACAGATTAAACAAGACAGACTACTGCTGCGCACAAACCCGCATTTCATCCCGAAGGTCCCTTCAGACTTCCACATCAAAGAGCCCTTAGTCTTCAAAACCTTTTTTCCACATCCTTCTACTCCTGCAGAAAGAGCATTACACTCCTTAGATGTTAAGAGATGTGTCCAATTCTACTTGGACAGAACTAAGGCCCTCATTACAACATTGGCGGTAAAAGCCGCTTACCGCTGTGCAGAAGACCGCCAACACACCGCCGTGGCAGCGGAATTCCGCCACAGCTATTATGACCCACATTTCGGAATCCGCCAAAATTCAGACACCCACACAAGTCCGCCACACCAAAGGTCAGTGATATACTGCCGAAAACAAAACCGACACCGCCACGCCAACAGAAATACGCCCACACTATCATGACACATGAATCCACGCGGCGGTCTTTCAACTGCTGTATTCCATTGGCGGTACACACCGCCACGCTCAAAATACACACACTCTTACAAAACACTACCGCATTGGACAAATCAAAATACACACACCTGATACACATACACACACCACTCCAACACAACCAATACAATATAAAACACACACCCAAATCACCCACAAACCCCTACGACCACAATTACCGAGAGAAGGCCAGAGAGAGAGCACCAGCAAGAACAACAGCATCCACAGGCACACAACACCATCACCCACAGAACTTCCACACACCTCACAAAAAACACCACTACATATCAGCACACATATCACCACACACTCCACCCCACACATCACCTACACCACCCTATGGCACGGCAAAGACACCCCAGGTTCTCGGAGGAGAAGCTCAGGGTCATGGTGGAGGAAATCGGCCAGGTAGAGCCACAGCTATTCGGATCACAGATGCAGCACACCTCCATTGCAAGGAAGATGGAGCTATGGCGAAGAATAGTAGACAGGGTCAACACAGTGGGACAGCACCCAAGAAATCGTGAGGACATCAGGAAGATGTGGAATGACCTACAGGGAAAGGTGCGTTCCGTGGTCTCAAGACACCACCTGGCGGTTCAGCGGACTGGCGGCAGACCCCCACCTCATGCCCCACAACTAACAACATGGGAGGAGCAGGTCTTGGAGATTCTGCATCCTGAGGGCCTCGCAGGAGTAGCTGGAGGAATGGACTCTGGTAAGTCAAATCTTAACTATTACAACCCCACCCTACCTGCATGCTATCACATACCCCCAGCACCCCAACTCCTCACATATGTCCCAGTATCACAAACCACCCATCCCAACACCAAGCCCTGCATGCAACAACGAAGCATGGACACCCATCACTAAATCATGCCCACTGCATATACCCATACAACCCCCTAAACCAAGGTCACACAAGGTCTCACACAGGAATGCAAGCACTGGGGTACACGGTCACCCACCCATTGCACACCATGACACACACAGATGTAATAACCATCCTTTTATACCCCTGCAGGACCCCTACCCAACGTCACCGGACAGGAGGGTCCACACATGTCCACACCACCAACAGAAGAGGCACACAGTGATGACAGCACATCTGTCCAACTGGATCTAGATGACCAGCCCGGCCCATCGGGAACCTCGGGACAGTCAGTTCCCATCACCCAGTCACAGGCCACTACAGACCTTCCACCCTCTGGAAACACCAGCACCGCACCCACCCAGCGGGCCCATACCTCCGTCCCCAGGACACGTCAATAAGCTGTGTGTCCACTACTACAGGGAACCCAGGATAACCCACCACCCGAACAACAACAGGGACCTGGGGGCAGTGGTAGTGGGCAAACGGTCCAGGGGACTGAGGCCCAGGAACACAGGGGAACTGGGAGGGCTGATGTGCGACAGGGGGCGGACAGGCCAAGGGAACCCACTCTCCACGAGGCCCTCTCCTCCATCATGGGAGCCTACCACCACTCACAGGAGATGATGGCAACGGTACTGGCCAAGTTTCAGGAGACCCAGCGCCTGCAGGAGGAACAGTATATGGGCTTCAGGGAGGAACTCAGAACCATCAGCTCCACCCTGGGCACCATCGTAGGGGTGCTGAAGGAACTTGTGAACACCAGGAGGGACACTGTTGCACTACAAGGGGGCCCTGACACTAGCATGGACGATGAACTGCCCACCACCTCCGCCGGCGCTAGTGGACAGGACGCCCCGCCACAGGACCACCACACCAGCACCCCACCCCCTGCAGAGGGAGAACCACCCCGCAAACGGTCCCTGAGATCCAGGACAAAGACAGAGCACAATGCCAAGACCCCCGCCAAGAAATGAGACCACCCTGATTGTCATCCTACTGTCTCACTTTGTCACCCTGTCCATACTGAAACTGCCCCAGCTCCACTTCCTATGCCCATATGGGCAATGCACCTGTTAGACTAATAGACTGGACTCTGCCATGGACATTCCTCCGCCATCACCCCTCACCATTTCACTACCCCCTCCAATATTGAGCACTTAAATAAACACACTTAAAGCACAAAACAATCTGGAGCCTGTCTGTGATTTCGAAATAGTGTATTAGCAATTACAGTGACAAAATGCTCTTTCAAGTTTAATGTCAACATACCTATGTCACACAGATCTAGTCTATGAGGAATCTAAGCAGGTGTCACACAGTGGGACCCACATCTGTGAAATCGTAAGGGAAAGTGACAACTCTGTGACCATACACTTGGTGAAAACGACACACAGTAGAGAGGTAGTAGTGTTAAAGTACATGTAGTAGGCAGCTTGTACTCTTACCTGTGTCTCACTGGAAATGTTGCTGGATCACTGAGTCCCTGTTGTGCATGTCTTCTTCCCCTGCTTCCTCGTCTTCACTGTCCACAGGCTCCACAGCTGCAACAACACCGCCATCTGTACCATCCTCCTGCAGAAAAGGCAAAGCCAAGTTATGAAGCATACAGCAGGCCACGATGATCTGGCACACCTTCTTTGGTGAGTAGAATAGGGATCCACCTGTCATATGGAGGCACCTGAACCTGGCCTTCAGGAGGCCAAAGGTCCGCTCAATCACCCTCCTAGTTCGCCCATGGGCCTCATTGTAGCGTTCCTCTGCCCTTGCCCTGGGATTCCTCACTGGGGTCAGTAGCCATGACAGATTGGGTTAACCAGAGTCACCTGCAAATGGTGAGGGACAACTGTTAGACACGCACTAACCTGGACTGATATCCCCAGACCCAGACAACCATTCCCACTGACTTGCTTCCAGGTGCTCACCTAATAGCCACACACGGTGCTTCTGGAGTTGACCCATCACATAAGGGATGCTGCTATTCCGCAGGATGTAGGCGTCATGCACTGAGCCAGGGAACTTGTCATTCACATGGGAGATGTACTGGTCTGCCAAACATACTGTAGGAAAGTACCATCTTGCCTGGCATGTTACCCCCATTTTTCACTGTATATATGTTGTTTTAGTTGTATGTGTCACTGGGACCCTGGTAACCCAGGGCCCCAGTGCTCATAAGTGTGCCTGAATGTGTTACCTGTGTAGTGACTAACTGTCTCACTGAGGCTCTGCTAATCAGAACCTCAGTGGTTATGCTCTCTCATTTCTTTCCAAATTGTCACTGACAGGCTAGTGACCATTTTTACCAATTTACATTGGCTTACTGGAACACCCTTATAATTCCCTAGTATATGGTACTGAGGTACCCAGGGTATTGGGGTTCCAGGAGATCCCTATGGGCTGCAGCATTTCTTTTGCCACCCATAGGGAGCTCTGACAATTCTTACACAGGCCTGCCACTGCAGCCTGAGTGAAATAACGTCCACGTTATTTCACAGCCATTTTACACTGCACTTAAGTAACTTATAAGTCACCTATATGTCTAACCTTTACCTGGTAAAGGTTAGGTGCAAAGTTACTTAGTGTGAGGGCACCCTGGCACTAGCCAAGGTGCCCCCACATTGTTCAGAGCCAATTCACTGAACTTTGTGAGTGCGGGGACACCATTACACGCGTGCACTACATATAGGTCACTACCTATACGTAGCTTCACCATGGTAACTCCGAATATGGCCATGTAACATGTCTATGATCATGGAATTGCCCCCTCTATGCCATCCTGGCATTGTTGGTACAATTCCATGATCCCAGTGGTCTGTAGCACAGACCCTGGTACTGCCAGACTGCCCTTCCTGGGGTTTCTCTGCAGCTGCTGCTGCTGCCAACCCCTCAGACAGGCAGCTGCCCTCCTGGGGTCCAGCCAGGCCTGGCCCAGGATGGCAGAACAAAGAACTTCCTCTGAGAGAGGGTGTGACACCCTCTCCCTTTGGAAAATGGTGTGAAGGCAGGGGAGGAGTAGCCTCCCCCAGCCTCTGGAAATGCTTTGTTGGACACAGATGTGCCCAATTCTGCATAAGCCAGTCTACACCGGTTCAGGGACCCCTTAGCCCCTGCTCTGGCGCGAAACTGGACAAAGGAAAGGGGAGTGACCACTCCCCTGACCTGCACCTCCCCTGGGAGGTGTCCAGAGCTCCTCCAGTGTGCTCCAGACCTCTGCCATCTTGGAAACAGAGGTGCTGCTGGCACACTGGACTGCTCTGAGTGGCCAGTGCCACCAGGTGACGTCAGAGACTCCTTGTGATAGGCTCCTTCAGGTGTTAGTAGCCTTTCCTCTCTCCTAGGTAGCCAAACCCTCTTTTCTGGCTATTTAGGGTCTCTGTCTCTGGGGAAACTTTAGATAACGAATGCATGAGCTCAGCCGAGTTCCTCTGCATCTCCCTCTTCACCTTCTGATAAGGAATCGACCGCTGACCGCGCTGGAAGCCTGCAAACCTGCAACATAGTAGCAAAGACGACTACTGCAACTCTGTAACGCTGATCCTGCCGCCTTCTCGACTGTTTTCCTGCTCGTGCATGCTGTGGGGGTAGTCTGCCTCCTCTCTGCACCAGAAGCTCCGAAGAAATCTCCTGTGGGTCGACGGAATCTTCCCCCTGCAACCGCAGGCATCAAAAAGCTGCATTACCGGTCCCTTGGGTCTCCTCTCAGCATGACGAGCGAGGTCCCTCGAATCCAGCGACACCGTCCAAGTGACCCCCACAGTCCAGTGACTCTTCAGCCCAAGTTTGGTGGAGGTAAGTCTTTGCCTCACCTCGCTGGGCTGCATTGCTGGGAACCGCGACTTTGCAAGCTTCTCCGGCCCCTGTGCACTTCCGGCGGAAATCCTTCGTGCACAGCCAAGCCTGGGTCCACGGCACTCTAACCTGCATTGCACGACTTTCTAAGTTGGTCTCCGGCGACGTGGGACTCCTTTGTGCAACTTCGGCGAGCACCGTTTCACGCATCCTCGTAGTGCCTGTTTCTGGCACTTCTCCGGGTGCTACCTGCTGCTAAGAGGGCTCCTTGTCTTGCTCGACGTCCCCTCTACCTCCTGGTCCAATTTGCGACCTCCTGGTCCCTCCTAGGCCACAGCAGCATCCAAAAACGCTTACCGCACGATTTGCAGCTAGCAAGGCTTGTTGGCGTTCTTTCGGCGGGAAAACACTTCTGCACGACTCCACAAGGCGAGAGGGATCTGTCCTCCAAAGGGGAAGTCTCTAGTCCTTGTCGTTCCTGCAGTATTCACAGTTCTTCAGCCTAGTAAGAGCTTCTTTGCACCAACCGCTGGCATTTCTTGGGCATCTGCCCATCTCCGAGCTGCTTGTGACTTTTGGACTTGGTCCCCTTGTTCCACAGGTACCCTCAGTCAGGAATCCATCGTTGTTGCATTGCTGATTTGTGTTTTCCTTGCATTTTCCCTCTAACACGACTATTTTGTCCTTAGGGGAACTTTAGTGCACTTTGCACTCACTTTTCAGGGTCTTGGGGAGGGTTATTTTTCTAACTCTCACTATTTTCTAATAGTCCCAGCGACCCTCTACAAGGTCACATAGGTTTGGGGTCCATTCGTGGTTCACATTCCACTTTTGGAGTATATGGTTTGTGTTGCCCCTATCCCTATGTTTCCCCATTGCATCCTGTTGTAACTATACATTGTTTGCACTGTTTTCTAAGACTATACTGCATATTTTTGCTATTGTGTATATATATCTTGTGTATATTTCCTATCCTCTCACTGAGGGTACACTCTAAGATACTTTGGCATATTGTCATAAAAATAAAGTACCTTTATTTTTAGTATAACTGTGTATTGTGTTTTCTTATGATATTGTGCATATGACACTAGGTGGTACTGTAGTAGCTTCACACGTCTCCTAGTTCAGCCTGAGCTGCTTTGCTAAGCTACCATTATCTATCAGCCTAAGCTGCTAGACACCCTATACACTAATAAGGGATAACTGGGCCTGGTGCAAGGTGCAAGTACCCCTTGGTACTCACTACAAGCCAGTCCAGCCTCCTACACATACCATCTGTACATTCATAGAATGATAACACTTCCGGTTTCTGTACACCTGTTCACTCCTGTGGGGGGATACCAAAGCCACATGTGTCCCATCAATGGCACCTATGATGTTGGGGATGTGTCCCAGGGCATAGAAATCCCCTTTCACTGTAGGCAAATCGTCCACCTGAGGGAAAACAATGTAGCTCCGCATGTGTTTCAGAAGGGCAGACAACACTCTGGACAATACGCTGGAAAACATAGGCTGGGACATCCCTGATACCATGGCCACTGTTGTCTGAAAGGAACCACTTGCAAGGAAATGGAGCACTGACAGCACATGCACTTGAGGGGGGATTCCTGTGGGGTGGCAGATTGCTGACATCAGGTCTGGCTCCAACTGGGTACACAGTTCCTGGATTGTGGCACGGTCAAGCCTGTAGGTGATAATCAAATGTCGCTCCTCCATTGTCGACAGGTCCACCAATGGTCGGTACACCAGAGGATGCCGCCATCTCCTCACATGTCCCAGCGGACTGTGCCTATTAAGGACAACAGCGAGCACAGAGTCAAACAACTCAGAGGTACGTACCCACAGTTTACACAGAACACCTATCATACACAAAAGGTGGCCTGTATGTGTGTTGAGTCTAGGCCTAGGTATGAGTGACGCAGTTGGAAATTAAGCCATGTGGGCCCCTGAAACGGCGGCTGCTTGACCTGCAAAATGGGACAATGGGATGTGAGGTAACTGTGCTGGCGTTGTACACTGTCGCGGTAGGCGGTCGAAGACCGCGGCGAAGTGCTGCATTGGTTAACATTAGACCCTATGGGTCCCAGGAGCCTATGGCAATGTACGCCGGAGGTGACGGTACGCACCGCCGCGGACGTGACCGCCATTTTCTATCACTTCAATCACTCAATACCTGATCTTCGACAGGAGAGGACCTACACTGCAAGTGCTGCTGTGAACTCGGTCTGGAAGAGACAATGGCTCATGTGTCTGGGGAAAGGGCCCCTGTCTTCACATCGGAGGAGTTGGAGAAACTCGTGGATGGGGTCCTCCCCCAGTACACACTACTCTACCGTCCTCCAGACAAACAGGTAAGTACACTGGGAGCATGCTGTATGGGCTATGCCTGTGTGGAGAGGGCTGGATGTAAGAAGGAAGGGGGAAGAGTGCTGCATGCATGAAAGATGGTGAATGCATGTGCCACATGCCAAGGGTAGTGATGGGGGCCAATCACTTAGACGGTGCAGTTGGTAATAACTTCTCTTTTTCCCCTGTACATTTGATGTAGGTCAGCACCCACCAGAAGAAAGATATTTGGTGTGCCATCGCCAAGGACGTCCGGACCCTGGGGGTCTACCACAGACTGAGCACCCACTGCCGTAAAAGATGGGAGGACATTCGCCGCTGGAGCAAGAAGACAGCGGAGGCTCAGCTGGGGATGGCCTCCCAACATGGGAGGGATGCCCATCGCACCATGACCCCCCTGATGTTCAGGATCCTGGCAATGGCCTACCCGGAATTGGATGGGCGCTTGAGGGCATCACAGCAGCCACAAGGTGGTGAGTACACTCTCATTCTGCTTGCTTTGCGCGCAGTGGAGGTGTCTGGGTGGGGGAGGAGGGCTGTAGGTTTCCCTAGGCCAGGGCGAGTTCCTTAGGCAAGGCCCCTCCGTATGTCAGGCCATGTGGCACCCCTGCCCACCTCTGTAGAGTGCCAAGTACAGCTAGTCATGCCCCTGTATCATCTATGTGTGCAGATGTCGTCCATAGCCTTGTAGGCCATTTCCCAGAAATTGAACAGTGGAGCTCAAGAGCGTGGCGTAGTGCAGGGGGCTTCTGTGTCTGTCGTGTCCGCCAACGGTAGCGGTAATGCATGCACTCAATATGTCTTTCTTCTGTCGCTCCCCCCCACCCCCTCTTTTGTGGTCTCCCTGTTCTTGTGTGCATTAGCATCATCAGGCGGAGGAGCAGTGGCAACGGAGCACGAGGGAGCTGCATCCCACATGGCCCTGGAGGGCGACACTACGGAGTCTGAATTCACCAGTGGGACAGAGGGCGAGGGGAGCTCCACGGCGGGGACAGGAGCTGACACCAGCGACACGGACTCGTTTGCCCCGTGCCTGCTCACCCATGCACCTCAGGCCCTGCCCCAGTCACCCCTGCTGCCCTCAGTGAGGAGGCCATTGACCTCCTCAGGTCCCTCACTGTTGTGCAGTCTATCATTTTGAATGCCATCCAGGGTGTAGAGAGGCAGTTGCAACAAACCAATGCATTCCTGGAGGGCATTCGTTATGGTCAGGCGGCCCTTCACCGAGCTTTTCAGACTCTGGCCTCAGCACTGATGGCAGCCATTGTCCACATCTCTAGCCTCCCCCCTCCAACTTCCCCAACCCTGACCCAATCCCCTGTACCTCAGCCTATCCCAAGCACACATACAGACCAACATGCACACACCTCAACACACAAGGGACGCTCAGGCAAACATAAGCACCACACATCCCACAGGCACTCACGCAAGCATCACACACATGCAGACAAACCAATATCCACTGCCTCCACTGTGTCCCCCTCCTCCTCGTCTCCCTCCCAGTCTCGCCTACACTCACACCTGCATGCAGTACCTCTACAGCCACTACGTCCCTCTCCAGCACACCCACCACCACACCCCGCTCACGTGCAATCACCACCCCCACTACCATTCACATGTCCCCTCTGTCCTCTCCCAGTGTGTCTGTGACGCCCCCTCCCAAGATACCGAAACGCAGGCACACACCCACCCAACAGCCATCCACCTCACGACAGCCTCCAGCGCATGCACCTTCACCCAGTCACCAAACGTACACCTCCTACAACCACCACCTCTTCCTCCACTCCCAAACCCCCTCCAGCTACCCGTCCCAGTGTGTCCAAAAAACGTTTCCTGTCTACCCTTGACCTCTTTCCCACACCTCCCCCACCCCGTCCGTCTCATAGGTCCTGAACTAGCACCTCAGCCACAACATCTCCGGGACCAGTGGTGCCTGTAGTCACCGGAATCTGGAGTGCACCGGCAACCAGGGCAGCCAGTGTGGCACGGAGCCACAGCACAGACAGTCCCCCACCTGTGAAGCATCAGAAGTTGGCCAGTGCCCGGCGGGAGAGGGTGAAGACTCCAGCCACCAAAGCAACTCCCAGGGGTCCCGTTGGGAGTGTGGAGTCAGCTGTGACACCTTCCAAGGTGGGGAAGGGCCACAAGAAACCCAGGAAGTCTGGGAAGAGCTGCACGGTGGAGAAGACCGCCATCATCCCAGCTGCCCAGGAGGCCACCGCCAGCACCAGCCCTGCTGCCCCGGAGGCCAGCTCAAGCCCAGCTGCCCAGGAGGCCACCGCCAGCACAAGCCCAGCTGGGCCATGTAGGACCGCCAACAAAAGGCCCACTGGGCCATGAAGGACCGCCAGCAAAAGGCCCGTTGGGCAATGAAGGACCGCCAGCACCAGCCCCGCTGGGCCATGAAGGACCGCCAGCAGCTGAGACCCTGCAATGGAGACCGCCATCTGAAGCACCGCTGAACAGGGCACCGCCATCTCAAGCACCGCTGAACAGGACACCGCCATCTCAAGCACCGTTGAACAGGGCACCGCCATCTCAAGCACCCCTAGCTCATGAGCGGCAGGGGCACTGACGCAACTGAGTCCGTCACGGGGTGAATGATGCACTCTGGGCACCATGCCCCCTCCAGAACCAGTGGAGACTGACATCCACTACCTCTGTCCTCAACAGGATGAAGGACTCTGGGCACCATGCCCCCTCTAGAACCAGTGGAGACTGACATCCACTACCTCTGTCCTTAACAGGATGAAGCACTCTGGGCACCATGCCCCCTCCAGAACCAGTGGAGACTGACATCCACTTCTTCTGACCTTAACAGGATGAAGCACTCTGGGCACCATGCCCCCTCCAGAACCAGTGGAGACTGACATCCACTACCTCTGTCCTTAACAGAATGAAGCACTCTGGGCACCATGCCCCCTCCAGAACAAGTGGAGACTGTCATCCACTACCTCTGTCCTTGGCAGAATGAAGCACTCTGGGCACAATGCCCCCTCCAGAACCAGTGGAGACTGTTATCCACTTGACAGACTGTGGCTTTGCACTCCCCAGGATGGAACAATGGGCAACCCACCCACTGTAGCGACTTGGGAGACTGTGGCTTTGCACTCCCCAGGATTGAACAGTGGGCAGACCACCCACTGTAGAGACTTGAGAGACTGTGGCTTTGCACTCCCCAGGATGGAACAGTGGGCATGTGGCCTCCTCGTGGATTTGGCATCGTGCACTCAAGCGGCTGAGGTGCCCCCCTTATCCCTCCCCCTGAGGTGCCTGTTTTCTTGCTCTCTGATGCCCCTGCAGTGTTCTCTCCATCATGGTCGGGGATGTTGTGTGGGCCTCGCTCATACCGTGTGGTCCCAGTGTTCCACGGACTATCTTAGTTCACTACCTTGACTACTATGCTTGGTATATATTTTGTACATGGTGTATATATCTATTTCTATTTCTGCCTACTTGTTTTTAATATATTACAATGGTTACACTAATTTTCTATTGTCTTTGCATTCTTCCGGGGGGCTTGGGGGGGTGTTACTGTGATGTATTGATATGCATTTGGGTGTGTTGTAGTGGGTGAGGGTGGGGGTGTTGCGTGTGTGTGTCCCTGTTTTTTCGCTCCCACCTCCTCTGTGTCGTAGGTGCAGTACTTACCGTGGTCTTCGCCGCCAGCGTTCGTGCTCCTGGTAGAGGAGCAGGAAGACTATCGCAGGGAGAATTTGGAGTTCCCGGTCCATGGTGTCCTCGTTCCTCGTGGGGTGCGTAAAGGTGAGCGATTTCCCTTCGAAATTCCTGTTTGCGCTGTTTTTTTATCCGCGGTGAATCCGCCCTGGAAAAGGTGGCAGATTGGCCTGTCATAATAGTGTGGGCGGTACATTGTCTCCCGCCTGTCTGTTATCGGTGACCGCCGCGCTGTTTGTTTGTACCGCCGTGGCGGTCGGAGTGTTAAAGTGGCTGTCTTTGTTGGCAGTTTCCGCCACGGTCGTAATTGCCGCTTTAACACCGTCCACCAGGGTTGTAATGACCACCTAAGTCCTTTTGCAGCTCTAATCAACTGTTCGTAGCGTACAGTGCACCTAGACGAGGCCAACCTTCTGATGGATACAACTACCTGTGGATTCCTCACCTAGTGAATACTCCCATGGCACCAGCATTCGAAGGAAATCTTCTTCCTAGCTTCTGCACGTCGACGAGGACGTCACATTTGCCCACGCAACGCCGTCTGACGTCATATAGGCAATAAGAAGTCCTCGCCGACGTCAGTTCCCTTTTTTCCGTGCCATTCGAAACGGTTATCTTCCAGGGAGCTACTGTTGCCTTTCGGTTACAGTGTGTTTTTTTCTGCTGCGTGTCTTTTTCTCTGAGGTTACTATGTCTCAGAGGAAGTCTGGTTTCAAGCCCTGTCGGGAGTGTGGGGGTAAGATGTCAGTTACTGACCCACATTCGGACTGCTTGTGGTGCTTAAGTTCAGACCACGACGTGGCCATGTGTGATTCATGTCAACACATGAATCCGAAAGCCCTGAAGGAGAGAGAAGCCAAACTCTTTATGGCGAAGTTGAAAAGAAAGGAGAAGAAACATCATAGAATATCCTCCTCGCCGAAGTCGCATCAACGTCATCCACACTCCCGGCGCCGTCGGGACTCACGGCGCCATTCGAGCAAGGAGAGGTCTCGATCGAGGTCGCCATCGGCTCGGCGTCGGAAGACTTGGGAGGTCAGTCCCACAGTCACTCCTCACCCATCGACGCCGTTGCCCTCTCTGGCTTCGCCGACTTCGCCTGGGCAGACGTCTTCAGTGATTGAGATGCCACAGCCTCAGGTATTCTCTCCGACGTCGCAGACGTCGAGGCCGGCGTCGGGGTTGCCTTCGATCCAGGCACCCCAGTATCCGGCTTTCCCGGCTCCTGGAGCCGATAATACCGTATTTTTAAATGCGATGTTTACCATCTTCCAGCAGATGGCTCCAGGCAGTGCTCCGACTGGTCCTTCGGGCCCGTTGGCTTTCAGCTTGGGTGCTCCGGCGCTGATACGGCCAGCACCCTTCATGCCCTTTCTCCCCTTGGGGAATGTGGGCTCGGCGCCGGTGTCGGCTACGGTGGCTCCAGAGGTTTCGGCCCCGGAGGTTTCGGCTCCATCGGCTTCGGGGTTTCGGCCAGTGACCCCGCCAGGACCATCTGAGACTCCGAGATGCACTTCTCTTCGTCCAGCGCCTGGCTCGGCGTCGAAGCCTCCTGCGGCGCCTGACATGGCGTCGGACGGATCCGGTGATCAGTGTCGTTCCTCGACTTCTGCAGACGCCATGTCGACGCCGCGTATTGAGGAGAGGTTGCATTCGAGGAGACGGGCTCTCCGCCTCTTGGAGGAACAGGAATATCAACGAGTCCTGGAGGAAGGGGAAATTGAAGATTCTAGCGAGGGTCTTCATGGACTGGATACAGCTAGTGGCCTTGATACTTCCCCTGAGTGGGACTTGTCATCTCCAGGGGAGTATACTGAGGAGGCAGACACTTTTCATGCTGTAATAAGGAAGGCGGCTAACTTCCTCGAACTGCCTTTGCCGGTGGCTGAGGTGAAACTGAATTTACTAACTGAGGTCTTACATCGGGCCTCTACATCGGCAGAGCCTCTTTTGCCATTTAACGAGGCTCTGCTTGAACCGGTATTGAAGGTCTGGAAGAAGCCGGTATCTTCCTCGGCTGTTAATAGGTCTGTGGCCAGGAGGTATCGGGCTGCACCATCTGACCCTGGCTTTCTTTCCAGATACCCTACGCCGGAGAGCTTGGTGGTCCAGGCTTCCTGTTCTGCTAGATCTGCGCCTGGATCTTTTCCAACAGTGCCGGGGAACAGAGACTCCAAAAAGTTGGACTCACAGTCGAAGAAAGTATTTTCGTCCTGTAGCATGGCGTTAAAGTCCACCAACGCTACGTGTATCTTGGGGCGGTACATCTATGCTCTTATGGACGAGATAACATCATCGCATACAGAGCTTCCTCAAGGACTCTTGAATCTCATGTCTGATGCTCAGGCTGCTGCAACCCAGGTTATCCAATCTGGGTTGGATACAACTGACTCGGTGGCTAGAGCGATGGGCACGGCGGTGGTTGCGAGGAGACAGGCTTGGCTTCGCAACTCAGGATTCTCTTCGGATGTGCAGTCGACCCTGTTGGACCTCCCATTTGATGGGGACAAACCTTTTGGTGCCAAAGCAGATTTGGCCTTGGAGAGGTTTAAAGAGAGTAGGGCCACGGCCAAGTCGTTAGGACTACAAGCCGCTTCTTCTGCCTCCTCCAGGTTTTTTAGGAGGTTTCGAGGATTTGGTCGTGGCTCATCCTCGTCTTCCTTTCGGGGGAGATTCCAACAGCCTACCTCCTCTCTCACCTTTAGATCATTTAGAGGGAGGGGTAGGGTCCGTACCAGAGGAGCCTCTCAGCAGTACTCTGCCTCTTCCTTGTCCTCTGGAGGGGTGCAGCAGGGGAATCAGCCTTAGGCTTCCACCAATTCCCACTCACTCCTTTCCTGTAGGGGGACGGTTACTGCATTTTCTTCACAAGTGGGGGGTCATCACATCAGACACCTGGGTTACCAGCATTGTGGGAAAAGGCTACACCCTTCACTTTCGGGAGTTTCCTCCCCCCATCCCGCCCCGCCCGTCTTATTGTTCAGAAGAATACCTCCTGTTGTTAGAACAGGAGGTTCAAGTCCTCCTTTCAAAGGGTGCGGTGGAGTTGGTTCCAGAGCAGGAAAAGGGTCAAGGTTGTTATTCCAGGTACTTCCTGATTCCCAAAAAGGATGGTCGGTTGAGACCTATCCTGGACCTGAGGATTTTGAATTGGTTCCTCAAACAGGAAAAGTTCAAGATGCTGACCCTAGCTCAGGTGCTTTTGGCGTTGAACAAGGGAGACTGGATGGTGTCTGTCGACTTGCAGGATGCTTATTTTCATATCCCGATTCACAAGTCGCACAGGAAGTATCTCCGGTTTGTGGTGGGGTCGCAGCACTATCAGTTTGCGGTCCTCCCGTTTGGTCTTACTTCAGCACCTCGAGTCTTCACGAAGGTGATGTCGGTGGTTGCGGCAGAGCTCAGAAGGAAGGGGATAGCATTATTCCCTTACTTGGACGACTGGTTGATAAAAGCCAAGACTCCGGAGCTTGCGCTGCATCATCTGCAGTCGACGACTCAGTTGTTGTTCGACCTGGGCTTTTCAGTGAACGTGCCCAAATCTCACCTAGAGCCCTCTCAACGCCTCCTGTTCATAGGGGCAGTACTGGATACAACATTGGATCGAGCCTTTCCTCCGCCACAGCGGATTCAAGATATTCAGGAGTTGGTTCCAATGTTTCGAAGTGGAGCGGTCATTCCAGGCCTCAAGGTCCTTCGTCTGCTTGGTCTGTTTGCCTCCTGCATACTGTTGGTCACGCATGCTCGCTGGCACATAAGGGCTCTTCAGTGGTGCCTCCGAAGGCAGTGGTCTCAACACAGAGGAGATCTCAAAGGTTCTGTCAGGATCTCCAGAGATGCTGCCGCGGATTTGAAGCGGTGGATTGCGGACGACAATCTTTCCCAAGGAAGGCCGTTCACGCAGCCTCCACCAGTGACCACGGTCATAACGGATGCTTCCACTCTAGGGTGGGGAGCTCATCTGGGGGACCTGGAGATCAAAGGGCTTTGGTCTCCAGAGGAACAGATGTTTCATATCAATCTGTTAGAGTTACGGGCTGTACGTCTGGCTCTCAAGGCCTTCCTCCCATCCCTTCGCGGTCAGTCGGTTCAGGTCCTGATGGACAATACTACAGCGATGTGGTATATAAACAAACAGGGAGGAGTGGGGTCGTACCTTCTCTGCAGAGAAGCTCTTCGACTATGGTCCTGGGCAAAGGACCATCAGATTTGCTTGGTAGCAAATCATCTGGCCGGACTCTTGAATGTACGTGCGGACAGTCTCAGTCGTCGGTTCTCGGCCGACCACGAGTGGCGTCTCCATCCAGATCAAGTCCGTTTGATCTTCCAGATGTGGGGGTATCCTCGGATAGATCTGTTTGCCACCCGGGAGAACTCGCACTGTCCGTTGTTCTGCAGCCTCCAGTATCCGGTGCAGGGAGCTTTGAGGGACGCGTTTCAGAGAACCTGGTGCGACCAGTTGCTTTACGCGTTTCCCCCCATACCCTTGATTCCTCGAGTGTTGAGGAAAATTCGCCAAGACCGGGCCCAGGTAATCTTAATAGCTCCGGATTGGCCAAGGAGGGTGTGGTACTCCGACCTTCTCCAACTCTCACTGTGCCCTCCGCTCTGTCTCCCTCTCAGGGCAGACCTCCTCTCGCAGTCGCAGGGGCAGGTTTTACACCCCAACCTCCAGAGTCTGCACCTACATGCCTGGAGATTGAGCGGGGCAACCTGAGTTCCTTCTCTCTCCCGCCTGATGTAGTGGATGTTATCTTAGCGGCCAGGCGACACTCCACTAAATCTATCTACGCTAATAGGTGGTCTAAATTTGTGGTATAGTGTGGAGAGAGACAGATTGATCCCTTTACGTGCTCATTTGTCAGATGTTTTATCATTTGCTTTGTCTTTAGCGCAGAGGGGTTGTGCAGTGGCTACTATTAAAGGTTACTTGTCTGCCTTGTCAGCCTTCATTTGTCTTGCAGACCAACCTTCGTTATTTAAATCTCCTATAGTACTTAGATTCTTAAAGGGCCTTATGAATAAATATCCTCCAAATCCTTTCGTTATGCCCCAATGGGATTTGTCCTTGGTCCTAACTTTCCTTATGGGGTCTCTTTTTGAACCTATGCATTCTTGCCCCTTATGATTGTTAGTTCTTAAGACAGTCTTCCTAGTTGCTATAACATCTGCAAGGAGAGTGAGTGAGTTGCAGGCTTTGTCAGTGAAACCCCCTTATACAACTTTTTACGGGGATAAGGTGGTGTTGAGGACCAAGGCTGCTTTCCTTCCGAAGGTTGTTTCACCCTTTCATTTGGCCCAGTCAATTACTCTGTCCACGTTCTATCCTCCGCCTCATCCTTCAAAGGAAGAAGAGAGACTACATTGCTTGGACCCAAAGAGGGCGTTAAGCTTCTACATAGACAGAACGAAGGATTTCAGTCTGGAGGATCAGCTTTTCATCGGATACGTGGGCAAGAGGAGAGGAAAGGCAGTCCACAAGAGAACACTCTCCAGGTGGGTTGTTCTTTGCATTAAAATGTGTTACTCTTTAGCAAAGAAGGATCCTCCTGATCGTATTAGAGCTCATTCCACCAGGGCTAAGTCGGCCACTTCGGCCTTGGCTAGAGGTGTTCCTGTGGTTGACATCTGCAAGGCCGCAACTTGGTTGTCCCTTCACACTTTTGCGAAGCATTACTGCTTGGACTCGGAGGTCAGAAGGGACGGCCATTTTGCACGGTCAGTGCTGCAGGATTTCTTGGTTTGACCATATAGGCACCCACCACCGAGAGCGGTACTGCTTTGGGACTCTATTCATTAGGTGAGGAATCCACAGGTAGTTGTATCCATCAGAAGAACGAGTTACTTACCTTCGGTAATGACGTTTCTGGTGGATACATTAGCTACCTGTGGATTCCTCACGGTCCCACCCGCCTCCCCGTTGCCTCTCTGGTCTCACCAAGTAATTCTTGAGTGTGCTCCTCTTGGTCCTGAGGGCTACAATAGATTATGTATATATGGGCATATGTATATGTTTATATGTGTATATATATATATATATATATAAATATATTTGTATATATAAATATTTAGTGTACATATTTATTTATTTTAAAGAAAAATGTATATATTAAATGTATAGCCATCTTCTTGCAATGATGTGTGGTTTACAATGTTATGAGATGTTGCTATTGTCTTTCATCACATTAGATTATTGTTCCCAGGCACGTAAAAAATGTTGGTACTGACGTCGGCACGTCGGCGAGGACTTCTTATTGCCTATATGATGTCAGACGACGTTGCGTGGGCAAATGTGACGTCCTCGTCGACGTGCAGAAGCTAGGAAGAAGATTTCCGTCGAATGCTGGCGCCATGGGAGTATTCATTAGGTGAGGAATCCACAGGTAGCTAATGTATCCACCAGAAAAGTCATTACCGAAGGTAAGTAACTCGTTCATCTCCAAGCAGAGTATATCCAGATGGATCACCTCAGCCATTCGATTCTGCCTTCACGCAGCGGATAAACCTCTGCATTCATCAGTACACGCTCATTCTACCAGGGCAGTTTCTTCGTCAGCAGCGCTTTTCACGGGGGTTTCCCTGCAAGACATTTGTAGAGCAGCAACATGGAAGAGCTGTCATACATTTACAACGCATTACTGCTTGGAATCACTATCTCAAGGAGAGATAGCAGTGGGTCAAGCAGTCCTCAGGAACCTCTTCAGGTGAAGGTGAGCCATCTTTTTCATTCCTCCATCCTAGAACAGGTATGCACATTGTTTATGTCTCTTATGGTCGGATAGAGAATTATAACTTGTAAAAAAAAAGTAAAAGAGGGTAGAATAGAGAAAAGTGAAGACAATTAACAATAGTATTGACATACGATATTTTCTTTGAAGTATTCCTTGATATATTTTTATATATATAAATATATATTTAGATGGATGTATATACATATATTTTATATATTCATGTGTTTTGTATCATACATGGTTACAATGGTACAATGTGCATAAGTACTGCTCACTACTCTGATTAAAGCATGTGAATCTATGAAAGTTCCAATACTGGAGTAAGAAAATTAGTTACTTACCTGTAACTGTAGTTCTCCAGTATTGGAATCTTTCATAGATTCACATGCGACCCACCCACCTCCCCGGAGAAGCTCACTTTCAACTTCCTCTTTCTTTCTCTCTTTTTTCCTCTTTTTAACGCACTTGTGCTTGAAAATCTGAGATGCTGGAGCTTCTCTCAGGAGGATTCTAGAGGGTGGTGTCGCCTGATTGGTGGATGCTCAAGTTTGGTCCTTTTCCTAAAATGACTCTGATAGACTGTTAAATTGAAGAGGCCTAGGGCCCTTTTGTTAATATATTTCAACACTACTTGTGTAATTTGTACTGGGGGCTCCCATCTCGACGACTGGGAATGATTCAAGTATTTGAATCTATGAAAGATTCCAATACTGGAGAACTACAGTTACAGGTAAGTAACTAACTTTCTTAGCTAGTGTTACAGCTGTTTGTAACCAGATTGGCTGTGCTCACCCTATGTTTACCATTTGTGGCTTGATCGACCCAGCATTTGGCTAGTGTGAGTCAATCCTAACATCAGGCCCTAGTAGCAGCAGGTCCCTTGCTTGTGATAAACCTATTCTAATGTTCTAGGACCAAATCTTCTTCAAGGGTTTACCTCTATCTTGGCCTTGGGGCTTTAAGGGACTTGCACAAAATAAACAGACATAAACTTTTTCTACAAATAGGCTATTAAGTTCAGCAATAGTTGAAGACACTGTAAATCACATCGATCCTGGCATATACATGGGTTCACAGGTTACAAAGTCAGATGCAGTACCCCAGAGGAGATTACAGCATGTGAATCTATGAAAGTTCCAATACTGGAGTAAGAAAATTAGTTACTTACCTGTAACTGTAGTTCTCCAGTATTGGAATCTTTCATAGATTCACATGCGACCCACCCACCTCCCCGGAGAAGCTCACTTTCAACTTCCTCTTTCTTTCTCTCTTTTTTCCTCTTTTTAACGCACTTGTGCTTGAAAATCTGAGATGCTGGAGCTTCTCTCAGGAGGATTCTAGAGGGTGGTGTCGCCTGATTGGTGGATGCTCAAGTTTGGTCCTTTTCCTAAAATGACTCTGATAGACTGTTAAATTCTGTTAAATTGAAGAGGCCTAGGGCCCTTTTGTTAATATATTTCAACACTACTTGTGTAATTTGTACTGGGGGCTCCCATCTCGACGACTGGGAATGATTCAAGTATTTGAATCTATGAAAGATTCCAATACTGGAGAACTACAGTTACAGGTAAGTAACTAACTTTCTTAGCTAGTGTTACAGCTGTTTGTAACCAGATTGGCTGTGCTCACCCTATGTTTACCATTTGTGGCTTGATCGACCCAGCATTTGGCTAGTGTGAGTCAATCCTAACATCAGGCCCTAGTAGCAGCAGGTCCCTTGCTTGTGATAAACCTATTCTAATGTTCTAGGACCAAATCTTCTTCAAGGGTTTACCTCTATCTTGGCCTTGGGGCTTTAAGGGACTTGCACAAAATAAACAGACATAAACTGTTTCTACAAATAGGCTATTAAGTTCAGCAATAGTTGAAGACACTGTAAATCACATCGATCCTGGCATATACATGGGTTCACAGGTTACAAAGTCAGATGCAGTACCCCAGAGGAGATTACAAAATAGTTCATTGTTTGACCTTTGAGGGGATTTGTAATCACAGCACAACAGATCATCTTCCTCCATTGTGTGTAGAAGACTGCTCTGAGGTCTCTGAAGGGGTAATGGGAGTTTGAGGTTTGTGGCTCTGTTGCCACTCTTCTGGGAAGCTTTTTTGGACTGCTGCACTACTGGCTAGACGGTGCGCAAGACAAACTGTCTTTTTAGGAACAGATTTGTGGATCTGTTTGCAGATTCATACATAAGTTGGGTGGGTCTCAGATGAGGAAATGGTGGTCAGGTTAGAACCTAAACAGCGAGAGAAACGGTCAGTCCGGACTGAGTGAAACTTCGGATGAGGAGGTAGCACGCCAGGACTCAGCAGCCTAGTTTGCTCTGAGTGGAGTTCTAGAAGTGGACAAGGGACCTCTATGCTTTATTTCAACATTGCGTGGATCCTTACGTCCTGCATCTTACTTTGGATCAGTAGCCACATGAATGTTTAGAGTGCTCAGTGCGAGATTGCACCTCAGCCTAGAATGCATGGACGACTACCAGCGTCAGCAGTTGGACAACAAATTGACATCTTTGACTTTGTTGCAAACTGTTCAACACCACTGCCAACTCAGGCAATAGCGATGAGTGCCTCTTTGGTAGGATGGTGACCTTACGATCAGACGTTCACTCACAGTATCATTGTATGACATAAGATGGAGGGAGAATTACAACAAACTGTTAAACAACCACTTTCAACCCAGACCATAGTGATGGGCGCTTCTCTAGTAGGATGGTGATTTTGTATGACATTTGAAGGATGGTGCATTACAGTGACCCTAAACCATTTCATCCAGTTTTGAAGAACTACTCAGTCTTGATATAGGCAACTCATCATGATGTAGTACCCGAAAATCAGAGAGGAAAATGTGGAGAACTGTCTTGAAGAAAGTGTTGGCCATTGGCACTGGCTAATTGCCAAGCAGCTGCCACAGATGTTCATCAGCCAGGAATGCTGAACTAGCAGGTAGATGTGCTGCACAGAGGAATATCAGGAAGTTACAAGGAGATCATCCGCAGTGAGTTCCTTGAACTTATTTCCAGTTTTTGGGAAAGCCCCTCAAATGTCTTCTGAAATGACATTACATCTAGGTAGAAGAAAGTGAGTTATAGCTTGTCTGTGAAAACGTTTTGGCTAACTTGCATTTCTCTTCCAGGGGATCCTCATCAATAGTCATAAACATTGAATATTCCCGCCCTTGTGCGGGGACCCCGGAGCATATATAAAATACACACATATTAACATGTGTAAAAAACAGCAATGCAGGCTATAATGTTAAAAACAGGCTAAAATGCTTTATTTCTATGAAGTTTTTTTTTTTTTTTTTTTTTTTTTTTTTAATATTATAAAGCTACAATAGAGAATAAATATCTACCCAAGCCCCTCAAACTAGGCTTAGGGAAGTAAGCAGCAGCAAACTCTAGAGAAAAAGAGAAAAAACTGCATTGAAAAACAATGAAGCATTCTTAGCCAATAGGCTGCATGCAGGTTAACACAGGAGAACCATAAAAACTTTGGCACCGTGCCTTTAAGACCCTGAGCACCTCCAGTATCCCACCATGCCTCAGGGGTGAAGGAAAGGTGACAGTTGGTTCACAGTTAGGTCAGTTCTTTTTTCCGGCTTCTTCTGAGAGGATCCTGGAGCATTGAGCTCTCAGTTTTTCTGAGTTTTTCTCAGAAAAATTCTTTAAAAAAGCGTTTTTTCATTTTTCACTCGACAAATAATATCTTTGTCTGAGCTAGGAAGGTTTTTTCTGACAGAAAAATGCCTTCTCTTTTTGTCAAATGCCCTGCTTGTGGGAAGAAGAAGGCCCAGTCAGATCCCCACTCTCTGTGCATAGTGTGCCTGCCTCAGAGTCACTGCTCTGACACTTGTAAGTACTGCAAGAACATGTCTAGGAGGACTCTGAAAGACAGAGAGAAGATCCGACTTCATGGGCTTCAGGAGAGGAAAAGAACATCGTCTTCCTCACTTCCCAGACAGCCAGAAGGCCATTCTCAGGAGAGAAAGGCCTGGTCGACGTCGACAGGTAGGAAAGTGCCTGTTTGTTCACCGTCGACGTCGTCGCTACCACCGTCTCACCGGCATAGATCGCCGTCGACGGCGACACACCCGACGTCGAAGGGAACGGCGTCGAGGGAACATCAGAGCAGGGGCAGGTCTCCGTCGACGGCAACCCGCCGATCGACGTCGAGCCATCGCCGGCGTGCCCGGTCGCCGCCAAAGGCTGTGCGCCCCCCGACGTCAGGACACACGACGTCGAGATCACCACGACGGCACGAGAAACATCCGCCGTCGACCTCCCATCGCTCCACGTCGAGGCACACGACGGCGAGCAGGTCGAGGTCCAAGGAGCGTCGTTCGACGTCAAGACACTCAACGTCGAGGCACTCAACGTCGAGGCAGGACCAACCGGCTGGGCGCCCTTCGACGTCGAAACAGCCATCGACGTCGACGCAGGTTTTACCTGTCCCACAGGGAGCAGAACATCGCCCCACGCCAGACAAGGTGCCATCTCCAGTGGTCTCCATACCGAGCGACTCTTCTCGGTCAAGAGCGGCATCATCTGGGCATGTCTCGCCCATCAATTTATCTCCGAGATGGCTGGAGAGCCTCAACAGACCAGCGGCCTCCCCAGATTCGCAGTATTCGCGAATGTACTCACCTACTGCCTCCCTGCCAAGAACGCCATCACCGACAGCCAGGGCAGAACGGGCTCGTTCAGCTCCTCGCCAACCAACCGCGAGGCCTAGACGCTCTGCTACAGCGTCTCGCAGCCGATCTCGCTCTCAACGGAGATCCAGGTCGCGGTCAAGGAGAAGATCACCCTCTTGGTCTTCATCAGGTTCTTCTGTCGGGCGTTACTCACCCACCCTTACAGATTCACCACCTGCTAGAGTCTCACCGGTGGATGATATTACCACATTCAACGAGGTGTTGCTAAGAGGGGCGCAGAAACTCAACATAGAGGTTCCAGAACCATCTACCTCCTCATCGATCATCTTTGAGACTCTACAACAGAGATCAGCGTCGAAAAAGTTGCTGCCTCTAGTGCCTGGCTTGCTGCAGCCAACCATGGACACTTTTCTGGCCCCAGCATCGCTTAAGTCTGCCCCGGCTAGGATTCTTAAGAAATACAAGGCTCCAGAACAAGACCCTTTATTCCTTAGAAAGGATCCGCCACCGGACTCGGTGATCATAGCTGCCGCCCGTAAGACCCACTCGGTGGCATCTTCATCCACGGTACCCCCGGATAAAGAGAGCAGGCATCTAGACTCTCTAGGGAGGAAGATATGCGGGACGGCGGCTTCAGCAATGAAGGTCTCCAGTGCGTCTGCGCTCCTGGGCAGGTCCGATCGTTCTCTGTGGGATTCCCTCAGTAGATTTACAGAAAAATTGCCCAGAGAAGACAGACAAGATTTCCAGGAGATACTACAAGAAGGATGCCTGGTATCCAACCAGGTTATCAGCGCGGCAGCGGATGGGGCGGATTTGGCTGCTCATGGGTACGCACATGGTATCTGTGCGAGGAGATCTTCCTGGCTGAGGCTCACTGGCTTGAAACAGGAAGCACAACAGCGCATCCTGAATCTCCCATTTGCCGGGAACTCTCTATTCGGTGCCCATGCAGACGAAGAGATGGCCCGCATGAAGACAGAGGTGGATACCTTGAAGGCGGTGGGCCTCGAAAGAAAGAAAGATTTCAGGAGGAGGTACAGGCCGTATGATAGACGCCCTTTCCAGCAGAGGGTTCAAACCCCTCATTGGGCGCAAAGGTCACAGCAGCGACAGGGAGGACCTCTTTTTCAACGAAGAAACACAAGGGAGCGAGGGTCAAGCAGACCTCAACAATCCACTCCAAAAGCACCCACCAAGCAATGAAATCTCGCTTCCCTCGACACTGTACACCACTCCGGTGGGGGGAAGTATTACGGCTTATCTTCACGAGTGGCACTCTATCACAAGAGACAAATGGGTGCTCAATATTGTCGAACATGGCTATTCTCTTCTTTTCAAACAGCCTCCACCACACTTGCCACCAACCAAAGACAATCCATCTCATCTCAGCTTGCTACGCAAGGAGGCTCTCGCCCTCCTAAGAAAGAATGCCATAGAAAAGGTTCCACCGGCACGAAGAGGACAGGGGGTCTACTCCCGTTACTTTCTAGTGGCAAAGAAGGGTCGAGAGGGCGTTTTCAGGCCAATCCTGGATCTACGGCTGCTGAACAAATACATAAGGAAGCAGAAGTTCAGAATGCTAGCGCTTCACCAGATTTTCCTTCAACTGCATCAGGGAGACTGGATGTGCTCCATCGACCTGCAGGATGCATATTTTCACATCCCAATAGCTCCAAAACATCGAAAATTCCTGCGCTTCCGAGTAGCGTTACAGCATTACCAGTTCAGGGTTCTACCCTTTGGCCTGAAATCTGCCCCAAGAGTTTTCTCGAAATGTATGGCAGTGGTGGCGGCACATCTCCGAAGACAAAGAATATACATATATCCATACCTAGACGACTGGCTACTAAAGGCTTCTTCTCCGAAGCAGGCGAGAAGCCATCGGACATTGTACTAGGAGTTTGCGAAGCTCTAGGTCTTCAGGTCAATTACCAGAAGTCAACCTTGACTCCAACGCAGAATCTTCACTACCTAGGAGCTATCATAAACACAGAACTACAAAAAGTGTATCCTTCGGAGGAACGACTATCCTCAATAAACAAGAAGTGCCAGGACCTGTTGAGAGCCAGCGCACCTACGGCACGTCAGGTGACATCACTACTGGACTCTATGGCATTGTGCATTTTTATTGTCCCAAATGCCAGACTCCACATGAGACCCCTCCAAGAGGCATTGGAGACCAACTGGAGCCAGAGAACAGGTCGCTGGGAGGACACGGTGCGGCTACCGGAGGTAGCACTTCAGTCATTGAGATGGTGGATGCACAGACCTCACCTGTCAGTGGGTGCTCCGTTTCACCAGGTGCTTCCATCCGACACCCTAGTAACGGATGCATCTCTTCAGGGATGGGGGGCTCATCTGGGTCCTTTTCAAGCACAGGGTCTGTGGTCAGACAAGGAAAAGCAGTACCACATCAATATGCTAGAACTCAGAGCGGTTTATCTCGCTCTCAAGTCCTTCATACCGCTAATTCAGGGGAAAACTCTCTTGATACAGACGGACAATACAACCACGATGTATTACTTGAACAAACAGGGGGGAACGAGGTCCCTACCCCTATCGCAAGAGTCCCAAGTGATATGGCATTGGCTCCTGGCCAGAGGAATGTCAATTACAGCAGTTCACCTGCCAGGTCAGCAGAACGTGGAAGCAGACTTTCTAAGCAGACACCTGGAGGACGTTCACGATTGGGTCCTGCACGGCGAAGTCGCAGAATACATCTTCGCGCAATGGGGTCGGCCTCAACTGGACCTCTTCGCAGACGAAGTAAACAAGAAATGCCCAGACTTCGCATCCAGGTTCTACCGTCCGGGATCTCGAGGGAATGCCCTGTTGATCGACTGGTCAGGGACATTTCTTTACGCTTTTCCGCCGATTCCCCTCATTCCGGCAGTGATCAGCAAACTTTACAGATCCAGGACCAGAATGATTCTTATAGCGCCGCAATGGCCCCGACAGTTCTGGCGCACGGATCTCCTCAACCTGTCGGAAGAACCTCACAGGAGGCTGCCGTGCAGACCGGATCTTCTGAGCAGAATGGAGGGCAGGATTCTACATCCCAACCTATCCTCTCTGAGCTTAACAGCATGGCTCCTGAATTCCTGCAGTATGGGCACCTAGGACTCTCGCAGGAGTGCATGAGCATCTTGAAAGAGTCCAAATGACCTTCCACGCGGCGTTCCTACGCTTTTAAGTGGAAGAGATTCTACATATGGTGCTGTCAGAAAGGTCATAATCCCATACGGGCGCAGGAGGATGTCATACTGTCCTATTTGCTTCATCTAGTGAAGTCCGGTCTGCAGGTATCATCTATTAAGGTACATTTGTCTGCTATTACTGCCTATCGCAAATCACCTTCTCAGGAATCCTTCTTTACAAAACCTGTAGTCAAGGATTTCTTAGAAGGTTTGAAGAAAGTTTTTCCGCCAATTCGGAGGCCTTCTCCTCCATGGGAACTGAACATAGTCCTGGCAAAACTTATGGGCCCTCCTTTCGAGCCTATCCATAAGGCCTCTTTACAACACCTTACGTGGAAGACGGCTTTTCTAGTGGCCATTACTTCGGCGAGGAGGGTCAGTGAAATCCAGGCCTTGTCTGCAAAAGAACCGTACACGGTTTTTCATGACAATAGAGTGGTTCTGCGAACTCACCCATCTTTCCTTCCGAAGGTGGTGTCAGAATTCCATATTAATCAGACCATAACTTTACCGACGTTCTTTCCCAATCCGCAGACTCCAGCAGAGAAAGCATTGCACTCATTAGACTTGAAAAGAGTGCTGAAATTTTATCTGGACAAGACAAAATCGATTAGACACTCTAACCGCTTGTTTGTAAACTATGGTCATTTAAGGACAGGAGAGGCAGCTTCTAAACTAACAATATCAAGATGGATAGTTTCTTGCATTGTTAATACTTACCAGCTAGCTAATAGACAATTGCTAGCGCGGCCTAGAGCGCATTCCACAAGGGGTAAAGCAGCTACTGCTGCTCTCCTTAACAATGTTCCGATATCTGAGATTTGTAAAGCTGCTACATGGAAGTCTGTCCATACGTTTACAAGACATTATTGTTTAGACTCAGATGCAAGAGCGGATGCCCAAGTGGGGCAGGCCTCTCTAAGAAATCTATTTGCGTAAGACATATCTATTCCTGCACTTCTATCGGACAGTCCGCTGGGTTTAGGGATGGGCTTGCTAATCTATTCAATGTTTATGACTATTGATGAGGATCTCCTGGAAGAGAAGGATAAGTTACTTACCTGTAAATCCTAGTTCTCTTCCAGGGGTATCCTCATCAAAGTCATAAACAACCCACCCTCCTCCCCGGACGCACGTCTCCTAGAAGTGCAGGACAGACTGTGTTTTGAATCAGTTATACAAATTGTCACCGTAAAAAGAACTGACCCAACTGTGAACCAACTGTCACCTTTCCTTCACCCCTGAGGCATGGTGGGATACTGGAGGTGCTCAGGGTCTTAAAGGCACGGTGCCAAAGTTTTTATGGTTCTCCTGTGTTAACCTGCATGCAGCCTATTGGCTAAGAATGCTTCATTGTTTTTCAATGCAGATTTTTCTCTTTTTCTCTAGAGTTTGCTGCTGCTTACTTCCCTAAGCCTAGTTTGAGGGGCTTGGGTAGATATTTATTCTCTATTGTAGCTTTATAATATAAAAAAAAAAAAAAAAAAAAAAAAAAAACTTCATAGAAATAAAGCATTTTAGCCTGTTTTTAACATTATAGCCTGCATTGCTGTTTTTTACACATGTTAATATGTGTGTATTTTATATATGCTCCGGGGTCCCCGCACAAGGGCGGGAATATTCAATGTTTATGACTTTGATGAGGATACCCCTGGAAGAGAACTAGGATTTACAGGTAAGTAACTTATCCTTATTCTTCGATGTCTGCTTTGTTTCACCTCTTTTTCCTCTATTTCTTGCTGTTGTTCATGAATATCAGTAAACGCACCGTGATGGAGAAAGAAAGGTTGCCTTTAATTCATTCTCCATCATAGAACTCACAACTGAATTCATGTACAATTCACCCATACCCCAGAGAAAGCAACAGAATGAATTTTAATTAATTTTGGTATTCTGTAATCCTAGCAGATTTATTGAGCTTTAAGATATGTGAGCTGTGCCCTCTGTGATAGCAGGATTACCTGGATGTTTGAAAGGACCAGTACAATTTGGCTGACAGTAAAGCTGCAGTACCTGGCTCCCCTCTTCTTTTTATTTTCTATTTTGACAAACATCTTTAAAACGTGTAAGGGGTAGGTCGTCAAGGGTACTTATAGGGAGAGCTGGCAAATATGTCAGCTGCCTAAATCTATGGGTCTGATTTAGAACTTGGCGGATGGTTTACTCTGTCACAACGGTGACAGATGTCCCGTCTGCCGAAATCTAAATCCCATTGTAGGAGGTTGGCTCTGTATATACTATTTCAAAGTAAGAAATAGTGTGCACAGAGTCCAAGGGTTCCCCTTAGAGGTAAGATAGTGGCAAAAAGAGATAATACCAATGCTCTATTTGTGGTAGTGTGGTCAAGCAGTAGGCTTATCAGAGGGTATTGTTAAGCATTTGTTGTACACACACAGGCAATAAATGAGGAACACACACTCAAAGACTTACTCCAGGCCAATAGGTTTTTATATTGAAAAATATATTTTCTTAGTTTATTTAAATAATGGCACTCAGGTAAGTCCCTTGTAACTGGTACCCCTGGTACCAAGGGCCCTGATGCCAGGGAAGGTCTCTAAGGGATGCAGCATGTCTTATGCCACCCTAGAGACCCCTCACTCAGCACATACACACTGCTTCACAGCTTGTGTGTGCTGGTGGGGAGAAAATTACTAAGTCGACATGGCACTCCCCTCAGAGTGCCATGCCAACCTCACACTGCCTGTGGCATAGGTAAGTCACCCCTCTACCAGTACAAGTCCTCTCCTCATTACCCTGTTCATCATACACCCACCCAAGGCAGGATAGCTAAGATTTGAAGAAAACGGTTTTGATACTGTTGGTATGTCCACTTTAAGTATTGTACAAACCATTAAAAAATGTAAATAAAACAACTGAAATCTAAAATGTTCAAGCACTACTGACTGCAGTGTGTTTTTTCTTTCTTTTAGGACCCACTGGCAAGTTATGACTTCAATGGCAACGACCCCGACCCACAACCTCGCTACGACCCAAGTGATGAGAACAGGTGAAGCTTCAGTTGCTCAGCAGTCTTCCCGATCCACTGCCTGTGGCCAGTACAAGTCCTCTCCTCATTACCCTGATGCAGACCGCACAACTCCCTATTAACCTGATAGGGACTGCAGACTTCTCCTCTATTGCTCTGGTGGGGACCTCAGTCCTGTCCTCTGTTGCCCTGGTGGGGACTGCAGTCCTTTCCTCTGTTGCCCTGGTAGAGCAGTTCTTCCCTTCATCATCCTCATGGATGAAAGCAGTCCTCTCCTCCACACCTTACCGGAGACAAAAGTCATCCCTGAATGTCCCTGCTGAATGCAGCAGTCTTCCCTTCATGAGGTGGGAGTTTTCTTCTCCATTGCCCTGCGGGGGCAGCAGTCTTCCCTTCATGACCTTTGTGATGGCAGAAGTTCTCTCCTCCATTGCCCTATTAGGACTGTCTTAGCTACATTTCCGCCAGCCGCCCTCCACTTTCTGAAAAGGCATAAATGTGTTGTTTCACTAATTTTCTGATAACAGGAGAAAGAAAAGCTGGGGAAATGATTATGAAAAGAATTGATTGAAGATTTGTGAGTAGATTGTATATCTCTGTGGTTCCCAACCTTTTGGCTTCTGATGAACCCCACTGAATCACTACTGGAAGCTGGGGATCCCAGAGCAATATGTATGATCTACATTTCAAACAATAAAACAGTAATTCACAAACAATACACAAAGAAGTACACACTAAATAAATACTCTGTGATGGGTTCTTTTGGGGTACTTTTAGAATGCACAAGAATAGACTCAACCAAATATTATACTGGGTGGATTTTATTTAAGTTGTGTATGTACAAGTAAGTGGTCTTAGTCCATTTCCTTTCTTTATCTCTTTCCACAGTCCTTCTTTCTTATCTTGTTGGGTTTCTCTGTTTGTTTGTTCTGATGTCCCTTTGTTTTTTTCTTCTTTTAGGTATAGAGCTTTTTGAATCACCTGTATGAGCCACGTCCCTCCAGGGACGTGGCTGGTTCTTTTGCCTTGTGTTGTGTCAGTGATTTCTCGTTCCGATTCGACTGCTCCTTTGTCCTCGCTTGTCCCGGCTGTCTCTGTCCGGGTTACCTCATCATCTCCGCTGGTTGGTCTTCCTCCTCCTTCCTCGCTTTGCTCGGCGTCCTCCTTCTCCTCTGAGCTCTCTTTTCACTGGTGCACTCTCTCCCCGTTTTAATCCGGATATCAGGGTTTGTTAGTAGAGTCCTGCCCTCTTTTCTCTCTCCAGTATCCCCGGGGTATGACAATATCGTCCCGCTTCTTTGTTCTGCCATAGGGTTGTCGAAACCCTGTTACACACACTCCCCCTTGGGAAAGGCTGATCGAGACCTTGCTCCACGGGATGTCTGGAGAGTCCGCAGTAGGCAACTGGCTGCCTGGGAGATGGTGAATCTGGAACATAAACGGTTGGAGTTCCATAAACCATCTCAGTATCCTTGGATTTGTGTCTTTATGTCGTGCTAACCAGGTGAGGGGAGCATGATCATTATATAAAACAAAGGGATGGCCCAGTTAATAATATTGGAGGCTTTCTATCGCCCATTTAATCGCCAGAAATTTCCTTTCTATTAAGGATAATGTTGTTCTCGGGGTAGTAGTTTTCTGCTGATGAAAACAAAGGGGTAATTGGTGTCTTGTTATTTCTTCTGGGACAAGACGGCACCTCTACCGACATCAGATGCGTCTGTAGATAGAACATTTTTGTGAAGTCGGGGCACCGTAAAACTGGTTCTGTTGTCAGGCTTCTTTTTAGTGTCTCATAACTGCAGAGTTGGTGTTGACTTAATTCCTTAATCTTGGAGGTTTGTTCTTTTTTTAAAAGATCAGTCAAAGGGGCTGCGATCGTTGATGATTGAGTCGATGATTGAGTAATTTGGAATAAACCGACGGTAATACCCTACCATTCCTAAAAAGGACTGTACTTCTTTTTTTGTGGTAGATGGAGGTACGTTGAGGATAGATTCAAATTTATTTAATTGGGTTCTTATCTGTCCTTTCCCCATATCATATTCTAGGTATGCAATAGCATCACATGCCAGGTGACATTTCTCGAGATTAGCAGTTAATCCTGCCTCGACTAGTGTTTGGAACACCTTAGCTAGTTGTTGTAAGTGGTCATCTCAGGTTTCCCTATATATTACGATGTCATCAAGATATGGTGCCGCATGTCCTGTATGAGCATGTAAGAGTCTGTCCATTAATGTAGGAAGGTAGCCTCTTTCTAGCCTTGTTACCCCCAAATTTGGCCTGTTTGTGAGCACATGTCAGGGTGTTTTTACTGTCTCACTGGGATCCTGCTAGCCAGGACCCCAGTACTCATAGTGGAAACCCTATTTGTCAGTGTGTTTGATATGTGTCACTAGGATCCTGCTAGCCAGGACCCCAGTGCTCATAGTTTGTGGCCTGAATGTGTTCTTGGTGTGGTGCCTAACTGTGTCACCGAGGCTCTGCTAACCAGAACCTCAGTGCTTATTCCCTCTTTGTCTTTTATATTGTCACTGCAGGCTAGTGACCATTTTCACCAATTCTGATTGGCACACTGGAACACCCTTATAATTCCCTAATATATGGTACCTAGGTACTCAGGGTGTTGGGGTTCCAGGAGATCCATATGGGCTGCAGCATTTCTTTTGCCACCCATAGGGAGCTCAGACAATTCTTACACAAGACTGCCACTGACGCCTGTGTGAAATAACGTCCACGTTATTTCACAGCCACTTTACACTGCACTTAAGTAACTTATAAGTCACCTATATGTCTAACCCTCACTTGGTGAAGGTTAGGTGCAAAATTACTAAGTGTGAGGGCACCCTGGCACTAGCCAAGGTGCCCCCACATTGTTCAGGGCAATTTCCACAGACTTTGTGAGTGCGGGGACACCATTACATGCATGCACTACATATAGGTCAATACCTATATGTAGCTTCACAATGGTAACTCCGAACCTGGCCATGTAACATGTGTAAGATCATGGAATTGTCCCTTCATGCCAAATCTGGCATTGGGGTGCCAATACCATACATCCCCGGGGCTCCAGCATGGCGTAGCCTCTCCTGGCCTCTGGTAATACTTTGAAGGGCACAGATGGTGCCCTCCTTGCATAAACCAGTCTACACCGGTTCAGGGATCCCCCAGCCCCTGCTCTGGCACGCAACTGGACAAAGGAAAGGGGAGTGACCACTCCCCTGTCCATCACCACCCCAGGGGTGGTGCCCAGAGCTCCTCCCGTATGTCCCAGACCTCTACCATCTTGAATGCAGAGGTGTGAGGGCACAATGGAGGCCTCTGAGTGTCCAGTGCCAGCAGGTGACGACAGAGACCCCTCCTGATAGGTGCTTGCCTGACTAGGTGGCCAATCCACGTCTGAGGGCTGTTTAGGGTCTCTCCTGTGGGTTTCTCATCAGATAACGAATGCAAGAGCTCACCAGAGTTCCTCTGCATCTCCCTCTTCGACTTCTACCAAGGATCGACCGCTGACTGCTCCAGGATGCCTGCAAAACCGCAACAAAGTAGCAAGAGGACTACCAGCAACATTGTAGCGCCTAACCCTGCCAGCTTGCTCGACTGTTTCCTGGTGGTGCATGCTCTGAGGGCTGTCTGCCTTCACCCTGCACTGGAAGCCAAGAAGAAATCTCCTGTGGGTCAACGGAATCTTCCCCCTGCTAACGCAGGCACCAAACGTCTGCTTCACCAGTCCTCTGGGTCCCCTCTCATCTTGTCGAGCATGGTCCCTGGAACATAGGAGCTGGATCCTCGACAGTCCAGTGGTCCATCAGTCCAAATTTGGTGGAGGTAAGTCCGTGCTTCCCCATGCCAGACAGTAATCCTGTGTACTGCGTGAACTGCAGCTGCTAGGGCTTCTGTGCACTTTTGCAAGGAATCCTTTGTGCACAGCATAGCCCAGGTCCCCAGCACTCCATCCTGCATTGCTCAACTCGCTGAGTTGACCACTGGCTTCGTGGGACCCTTCTTTGTAGGGTTGAGACGACCGCTGTGCTCAGATTTCTTGAACCCCTGTTCAAGTGCTTCTGTGGGTGCTGCCTACTTCTGCGTGGGTTCTCTGTGTTGCTGAGCGCCCCCTCTGTCTCCTCCTCCAAGGGGCGACCTCCTGGTCTTTCCTGGGCTCAGGCAGCACCCATTTTCTTCAACTAGGACCTTTGCAGCTAGCAAGGCTTGTTTGCACTCTTTCTGCGTGGAAACAACTCTGCATCCTCCAGCACGCCGTGGGACATATTCTTTGCAAAGGAGAAGTTCCTGACGTCTTCCGTTGTTGCTGAATCCTCAGCTTCTTCCACCCAGAAGCAGCAATTTTGCACCTTTGTCCGGGGTTTAGTGGGCTCCTGCACCCCCTGGACACTTTTGTGACACTTGGACTTGGCCCCCTTCCTTTACAGGTCCTCAGGTCCAGGAATCCGTCTTCAGTGCTTTGCAGTCAGTTGTTGTCTTTGCAGAATCTCCTATCACGATTTTAGTGTGCTTCTGGGGAAGTAGGGTAACTTTACTCCTACTTTTCAGGGTCTTGGGGTGGGGTATTGTAGGAGGCTGGCCTGGCTTGTAGTGGGTACCTAGGGGTACTTACACCTTGCACCAGGTCCAGGTATCCCTTATTAGTGTAGAGGGGTGTCTAGCAGCTTAGGCTGATAGAAAAGATAGCTTAGCAGAGCAGCTTAGGCTGAACTAGGAGACGAGTGAAGCTCCTACAGTACCACTGGTGTCATATGCACAATATCATAAGAAAACACAATACACAGATATACTAAAAATAAAGGTACTTTATTTTCATGACAATATGCCAAACGTATCTCAGTGAGTACCCTCAGTATGAGGATAGCAAATATACACAAGATATATGTACACAATACCAAAATATGCAGTAATAGCAATAGAAAACAGTGCAAGCAATGTATAGTCACAATAGAATGCAATGGGGGCACATAGGGATAGGGGCAACACAAACCATATACTCTAGAAGTGGAATGCGAACCACGAATGGACCCCAAACCTATGTGACCTTGTAGAGGGTCGCTGGGACTGTAAGAAAACAGTGAGGGTTAGAAAAATAGCCCACCCCAAGACCCTGAAAAGTGGGTGCAAAGTGCACCTAAGTTCCCCAGATAGCACAGAAGTCGTGATAGGGGAATTCTGCAAGGAAGACCAACACCAGCAATGCAACAACAATGGATTTCCAGACGAGAGTACCTGTGGAACAAGGGGACCAAGTCCAAAAGTCACGATCAAGTCGGGAGTGGGCAGATGCCCAGGAAATGCCAGCTGTGGGTGCAAAGAAGCTGCCACCGGATGGTAGAAGCTGTGGATTCTGCAAGAACGAAAAGGACTAGGAACTTCCCCTTTGGAGGATGGATGTCCCACGTAGTGAAGAAGCTTGCAGAGGTGTTTCCGTGCAGAAAGACCGCAAACAAGCCTTGCTAGCTGCAAGGGTTGCGGTTAGGGTTTTTGGAAGCTGCTGTGGCCCAGGAGGGACCAGGATGTCGCCAATTGCGTGAGGAGACAGAGGGGACGTCCAGCAAGACAAAGAGCCCACTCAGAAGCAAGCAGCACCCGCAGAAGTGCCGGAACAGGCACTTCGAAGTGGAGTGAACCGGAGCTCACCCGAAGTCACAAAGGAAGGTCCCAGGACGCCGGAGGACAACTCAGGAGGTCGTGCACTGCACGTTAGAGTGCCGGGGACCCAGGCTTGGCTGTGCACAAAGGAAATCCTGGAAGAGTGCACAGGAGCCGGAGCAGCTGCAAATCACGTGGTACCCAGCAATGCAGTCTAGCGTGGGGAGGCAAGGACTTACCTCCACCAAACTTGGACTAAAGAGTCACTGAACTGTGGGAGTCACTTGGACAGAGTTGTTGAGTTCAAGGGACCTCGCTCGTCGTGCTGAGAGGAGACCCAGAGGACCGGTGATGCAGTCTTTTGGTGCCTGCGGTTGCAGGGGGAAGATTCTGTCGACCCACGGGAGATTTCTTCAGAGCTTCTAGTGCAGAGAGGAGGCAGACTACCCCCACAGCATGCACCACCAGGAAAACAGTCGAGAAGGCGGCCGGATCAGCGTTACAAGGTCGCAGTAGTCGTCTTTGCTACTTTGTTGCAGTTTTGCAGGCTTCCAGAGCAGTCAGCGGTCGATTCCTTGGCAGAAGGTGAAGAGAGAGATGCAGAGGAACTTTGATGAGCTCTTGCATTCGTTATCTAAAGAATTCCCCAAAGCAGAGACCCTAAATAGCCAGAAAAGGAAGTTTGGCTACTTAGGAGAGAGGATAGGCTAGCAACACCTGTAGAAGCCTATCAGAAGGAGTCTCTGACGTCACCTGCTGGCACTGGCCACTCAGAGCAGTCTAGTGTGCCAGCAGCACCTCTGTTTCCAAGATGGCAGAGGTCTGGAGCACACTGGAGGAGCTCTGGGCACCTCCCAGGGGAGGTGCAGGTCAGGGGAGTGGTCACTCCCCTTTCTTATGTCCAGTTTCACGCCAGAGCAGGGCTGGGGGATCCCTGAACCAGTGTAGACTGGCTTATGCAGAGATGGGCACCATCTGTGCCCATCAAAGCATTTCCAGAGGCTGGGGGAGGCTACTTCTCCCCAGCCCTGACACCTTTTTCCAAAGGGAGAGGGTGTAACACCCTCTCTCTGAGGAAGTCCTTTGTTCTGCCTTCCTGGGTCAAGCCTGGCTGGACCCCAGGAGGGCAGAAACCTGTCTGAGGGGTTGGCAGCAGCAGCAGCTGCAGTGAAACCCCGGGAAAGGTAGTTTGGCAGTACCCGGGTCTGTGCTAGAGACTCGGGGGATCATGGAATTGTCTCCCCAATGCCAGAATGGCAATGGAATTCCATGATCTTAGACATGTTACATGGCCATGTTCGGAGTTACCATTGTGACGCTATACATATGTCGTGACATATGTATAGTGCACGCGTGTAATGGTGTCCCCGCACTCACAAAGTCCAGGGAATTTGCCCTGAACAATGTGGGGGCACCTTGGCTAGTGCCAGGGTGCCCACACACTAAGTAACGTAGCATCCTACCTTTACCAGGTAAAGGTTAGACATATAGGTGACTTATAAGTTACTTAAGTGCACTGGTAAATGGCTGTGAAATAACGTGGACGTTATTTCACTCAGGTTGCAATGGCAGGCCTGTGTAAGAATTGTCAGAGCTCCCTATGGGTAGCCCATAGGGATCTCCTGGAACCCCAAAACCCTGGGTACCTCAGTACCATAAACTAGGGAATTATAAGGGTGTTCCAGTAAGCCAATGTAAATTGGTGAAATTGGTCACTAGCCTGTTAGTGACAATTTGAAAGAAATGAGAGAGCATAACCACTGAGGTTCTGATTAGCAGAGCCTCAGTGAGACAGTTAGTCATAACACAGGTAACACATACAGGACACACTTATGAGCACTGGGGCCCTGGCTGGCAGGGTCCCAGTGACACATACAACTAAAACAACATATATACAGTGAAATATGGGGGTAACATGCCAGGCAAGATGGTACTTACCTACAGGTATCTTGGACACCCTTAGTGTTTTCTTACACTCCCAGTGAACCTCTAAACACTACACTAGGCCAGGGGTCCCTAAGTGTTTCGCATTCCACTTTCTTAGTATATGGTTTGTGTTGCCCCTAGGCCTATTGCATCCTATTGTATTGTACAGGGTTTGCACTACTTTTCTAACTGTTTACTTACCTGATTTTGGTTTGTGTGTATATTTTGTGTATTTTACTTACCTCCTAAGGGAGTATATCCTCTGAGATATTTTTGGCACATTGTCACTAAAATAAAGTACCTTTAGTATTGTGATTCTTATGATCCTGTTGAGTGGAAAACAGCAAAAAAGACAGGAAATAGTAAAAATAATGCCAGAGCATACTTCCCCGAGTAAGGTAACCCCATTGATACCAGCCCACCTGCTTGAGGTGGATGACGAATCTGATGAGGAGGGACCCTATGGAACAGCACATAGTCCTTCTCAGCTGAATGTGAAATATCAAGAGGATTATGACAAATACGAGGAATATGATCCACAGTATTACACAGCTCAGTAACAACCTCACCAAGAGGGAAGGCTCTATATACCAAGTTCCCTTATTACTGACTTGCAAGTCATGTTGGCGGACTATAGAAAAAGATTCCCACCTGCAGATGAAGAAGCACCTCAGTCAGTTTCGCCAGTAAAATCACCAACGCCTCAGGTAGCCACCCTGCTTCAGAGGCCCAAATCTTTACCATTAGCTAACGTTTATACATCTAATACAGCTCTCTTACAGGACACCGACATCCCTGAAGAAGAACAGGAGAAGTTGAACTTCAAGAGAATCACTCGGAATCGGGTGATTATTTACTACTAACTCCATCATCTCCTTGACCTATGAAGGTAGATTAACCTCCATAGGACATCAGGGGACTTCACAATCTCAATTGGGCATGGGAAGATTTGCGCTTCCCATGCCATCCAAGCAAATGGATTGTTTTATATACAACTTCAAGGAGCCATTCCAAAAGTCAATGCGTTCCATGCCATTGGTCAATTATATACGGAAAGAAGGGTTGAAGTTCATTCAAAACCTGGCAACAGTCACAGCAGTACTCCTGCGTCTGGATAAGAAATATAGGGCACCTGAAGATGCCACCAGCATGCTTAACTGGTCACCCTCATCCAGACTCAGTGATAGAACAAGCCGCCCAGAGGAGATCCAAAAATCCATCCACACCAATTTCAGCGCTTCCTTATAAGGAAGATGGACGGTTAGATAATATTGGCAAGAGATTCACCTCAATGTCAAGTCTAACAAATTCCCTAGCGGTTTTAGCTAGATGCAACAGACATCTGTTGGCTGACATTCCCCCATATATCGACCAGCTATCAGAGGACTCTAAACTGGAAGCTAGAAAAATCTTACAAGAAGGAGAGCACACATCAGTAGAAATTATTGACTGTGCGATGGATATAGCCACCACTGCATTCCTTCAGCTACCAGGGGCTGCTGTGATTAGGAGACAAGATTGACTGAAGGCCATGTCGTTTCGCCCAGAGGTGCAAAATAAAATACTGGACCACTTAGCTACCACTTTGATAAACATATTGATGAAGCTGTTCAGGCAATCAAAACTGATACAGAGACTGCCAAATGTCTAGGTACGCTACAGTTTAGAAAGCCTTCCTTTCATGGTACGAAAGGACATGGAATGCCTTCATATAGGGGAGGCTATCAACAATACAGATATCCCTCATGCTCATCCACCTCCCAACAATTTTGCCACCAATATGCTCAGAGGCAACCACCGCAAGCGTCCTACAATAGAGCTGTCTCTAGAGGACGACCGGCTCGTAAAGCAAAGGACTCAGCTTGCAGACAATGACCCATCCAAGACTCCGACTACACCCATCCACGCACCTTTCAAACTAGGGGACAAGATCTCGTCATTTCTCCAGCAGTGGCAATCCATAACATCAGACCAGTGGGTCTTGCAACTGGTTCAAATCGGACACACGCTGGAGTTTGTCCAAATGCCACCTCCCACTCCTCACAGATCTACTCCCAGATATCTCCACCAACGCAAGCTGAAGGTCAACAAGATGATTCTCAAAGGCGCAATAGAGAAAGTTCCACAGTCTCAGCGGGGGAAAGAATTTTACTCCAGATTCTTCCTCATTCCCCAAAAATGGAAGACTGGAAACCTATCCTCATTCTCGAAGAGTTAAACACCTATCTGAAAAAGCAATTGTTCCGCTTGGGAACTCTCCAGGACGTCCTCCTCCGTTTGAACTACGGAAACTACTTGTCCACTTTAGATTTGAAGGACGCATATTTTCACATCCTAATCCACCCCTCTCACAGACCGTACCTACACTTCACAGTAACCGGCAGCCAGTACCAATTTTGAGTTCTTCCATTTGCTCCCCCCGGATATTTACGAAATGTCTGGTACCTGTGGTTGCATTCCTGAGAAGACAAAGGCACCAAGTATTTCCATACTTGGACGACTGGCTGATAAAAGCAAAGTCCTTTTCAGCAGAATGCAAGCCAACAAAAAAGTGCTTTTCCCTGCTCAACAGCATAGGCCTAACCATAAATTGGGAAAAGTCCAATCCTCAACCATCATGTGTGATCACTTTCTTAGGAGCAAACCTGAACACCAACTCCAACATAGCATGACCCACTACGGAATGACAGCAAAAGCTAATGCCCTTGGCAAAGTTAGCTCAAAAAAAGAAAACAAATTTCAGTACGCCTTTCCAAGTCGTTATTGGGGATGATGTCCTCATGCGTCCTACTAGTACCATTTTGCAGACTAAAAATGTGCACCTTCCAGGCACAGCTCAGCCTACAATGGAGTCAAGCTATAGGCAGCTTCGACGAACAGGTCAAGATCACTCCGCCCATAATCAAAGCTCTGGGCTGGTGGACTCAAAAAGATAATCTATCGATTGGCCTCTCTTTCCAACCTCGGCCATCTCCATGGATCATCACCACTGATCCCTCATTAGAAGGTTGGGGAGCGTTCCCTTCTGCAGGACCAATGGATCAGTGGCAAATGGTCACCGCTTCTTCGGAAACTACACATCAATCTCTGTGAACTAAAGGCAGTCCATTTAACCTTACAGGTGTTCCGTCCAAGAACTGCCAATTCGGAGGTACTAATAAGAACAGATAATACCACTACAATGCATTACCTAGGTAAACAAGGATGTACAAGATCCCTTTTCCTCTCCAGAGAAGAACAGGAAATTTGGGAATGGGCCATACAACATAGAGTGCTGATATGAGCAGAACATGTTCCAGGGAAGTAAAACAAAAAAGCATATTCTCTCAGCAGACTAAAATCAATCTGCCTCAAGTGGGAATTAGATCAGTGAACAGTTGACCACTATGCTTTCAGTGGGGAACACCCAACCTGAACCTCTTCGCCAACACTTCAAACAGCAAATGCTGATACTATGCCAGCTGGCATCATAATCAGGGATCATGGGGGAATGCATTTTTCATGGCACGGTGCAGAATCTTTGCTTATGCCTTTCCACCCATTCCCCTGATTACAATGGTTCTCACCAAAATGAAGATGGAACCCTGCACGCTGATCTTAATAGCTCCAATGTGGCCTTGACATCATTATTTCACGGAGCTTCTCCTGTTTTCAGTGAAACCTCACATCCCACTGAAAATATCTCTGCCTCTGCTCACAATGAACAAAGAGAAAGTCTTGCACCCGAATCCTCAAAATCTACACTTATCAGCATGGCTCCTGAGCACAATGAGTTCACACATCTAGACAGCCCTCCGGAGTGCAGAGATATACTGTCCAGGGCCAGTGCAGTCAGCACTAATAAAACTAACTCATGTAAGTGGAAGAGATTCTGTCAATGGTGCACACAACAACAGATACATCCCATATCGTCCTCACCAGAACAAATATTGCCATATTTATTGCATCTGGCACATTCCGGCATAGCTCATTCATCCATTGGGGTTCATTTGGTAGCCATCTCATTGTTTAAACACTCATACAATTCACCTTTGCTGTGGTTATCCAGAATTATCAAACAATATATAAAGGGCCTATTCAGGGCTTTTCCGCCTTTCAGACCTCCTCCTCCTTCCTGGAATCTCAACATAGTCCTTGCGCAGCTCATGAAACAACCATTTCAGTCGATGCACAGGCTTGCTCTCAAATTTCTTTCACGGAAGGTAGCTCTTCTGATAGCTCTCACATCAGCCAGGAGAGTCAGCGAGATCCAACCACTTTCTGTCCAAGAACCCTTCTTACAAATTAGAGAAGATAGAATACTCCTTCGCACAAAACCACAGTTTATACTCAAAGTTGCCTCAGACTTTCATGTCAATGAACTGTCCTAAAGACATTCTTCCTAAACCCAGCAACGGCATCAAAAGGGCTCTTCACTCATTAGATGTAAAAAGATGCACAAAGTTCTACCTCAATAGGACCAAATCCTTTTGCAAGTCTAATCAGTAGTTAGTGGCTTACAGTGCGCCCAGAAAGGGTCAACATCTTTCCAAGCAAACATTGCTAGGTGGATCTCATCCAAAATCTGGTTTTGCCGTCAAGCAGGAGGCAAACCGCTACAAGCTTCTGTTCCTGCCCCCTCTACCAGGTCAGTATCCACATCCACCTCACTGTTTGCAGTGGTACCGCTCCAGAACATTTGCAGGACAGCAAACTAGTAGAACTGCCACACATTCACCAGACATTACTGCCTGGATGCAGCGTCTCAAGGAGAAGTAGCTGTGGGCCAGGCAGTCCTAGGACATCTGTGTACGAAAGTACCCTCTTTCTGGCATGGTTACCCCCACTTTTGCCTGTTGTCAGTATGTTTTGACTGTTTATCACTGGGATCCTGTTAACCAGGACCCCAGTGACTATGCGGTCTCCTTTCAACTTAGTTACTTGAACCACATTCACCCCACATTTGGCATACTGGTGCCCCATGTAAGTACCTTGTATATGGTACCAAGGTACCCAGGGCATTGGGATACCAGGGGTCCCCCATGAGCCACAGTATGTATTATGCCACTCATGGGCAGCCCATGCAAAGTGTGCCTGCAGGCTTGCCATTTCAGCCTGAGTGAAAAGGTGTATGCACCCTTTTCACTACAGGTCACTGCACCAGGTCATTGTAAGTCACCCCTTTGGTAGGCCCTCCAAGCCCAGACCGCAGGGTGCGATACCTGTGTGTGTGGGCACCCCTGTACTAGCATAGGTGCCCCCATGAACTCCAGCTACCATTTTACGCATGTACTGGACGTAGGTCACTACTTATGTCCAGCTACATAATGGTAACTCCAAACCTAGGTATGTTTGGTATCAAACATGTCGAAATCATACCCCAATACTGTTGCCAGTATTGGAAGTATGATTCCATGCACTCTGGGGGCTCCTTAGAGGACCCCAGCATTGCTCCTACCAGCTTTTGGGGGTTTTCTGTGCAGCCCAAGCTGCTGCCACCCCTACAACATGTTTCTGCCCTCCTCTTAGCCTGGATTCTGGATGCAACTTGCACTGGAGTGCACTGAGATCCTGCTAACCAGGTTCCCAGTGCCAGTGTTCTTGCTCTAAAATTGTAAAGGTAATTAGAAACACCCTTAACTACCACTATAAGTCCCTAGTAAATGGGTACCTAGGTACCCAGGGCATGGGGTACTAAGGGTCGGCCCCTGAGGGCAGCAGCGCTGATTGTGCAAACCTAAAACACAAACTTGGCATGGCACACTGCCTGTGTGCCCTTTCCACCACACACTGCATTTACTATGGTTAAGACATCCCTCTGGCAGGCTTTACGCCCTAAGGCAGGGTCACCATAATATATGTGAGGGCATTGCTACATGAGCAATATGCTCCCACTGTGTCCTTGCCAAACCTGGGACATAGTGAGTGAACAGAGCAGCCATTTTCATATATGTGCTGGACACTGATCAACGCGAGTTTCCCAGCTAGATGATTGGCACTCTGAACCCTGGGTTGTTTGGTATCAAAAAACTCAGAATGATAAATCCAAACTGGTGCCAGTATTGGATTTATCTCTACATGTATCCAGGGGTCACCTTAGAGGTGCCCCTGCAAAATCTAACTATTCTGGCAAGGTTTCTGACTGGTCCTATTCAGCTTCCACCTCCAGATAGCCAATATACAAACCTTGGGGGAGAGCTCTGCCTCTCCAGTTTGAAAGACAGTGCCCTTCTTGGGTGGAGGAGCTAACCCCATCTCCCTCATGAATGTGCACTGTGCTGGTGGTGAGTTTCAAAGGCCTTACCGCCCTTGAAATTCAACCCCCAAGCCTGCTGCTAGCAGCAGATGGCATCCCCTCTACAAACCCCCACTTTTGGCGGGAGCAAAGGCAGGAAACCTAACAAAGGGTCGGAGGAGTGGCCTCACCTGGCATTCACCACCCCTAAGGTGCTGCCTGCGAGGTGGACCATCTATTTCATTTATCTCCATCTTGTATGGAAGGAAACTAGCCAATGAGGTTTAGGGAAGTGACCCTTCCCACAGGAAGTGGTCACTATAGTTGGTGTAACCACCCATGGGTAAGTGTCCCAGTGGACACGCCCAGGTTTCCCCCTAAAACACCCACTAAGTTCAGTATTTAGTGGGCATCCCTAGACCAAGAAATCAGATTTGAAAGGACAAAGAGAAGACAGCCCCAAGAAGGACCAAAGCCCGAGAACTGTGGACCTGTTGCACAAGAAAAGGCGCCAAACCCTGCCTGCTGCACCTGGGACCCGACGATCGCTGCTGCAGAGGAGCTGACCACTGGACTGACCTCGAGAAACCCTGAGGACCTCCAGGCTTCGCCAATAGTCCGAGATCTCCATCAAGACTGGAGGTACCACTCTGCAACACAAAGAAAGCAACAAGCCAGTGAGGGTCACTTCACTGACTGGCCGACAACTCCCGAACCGGAAGTCACATCTTGACCCGACGACCCACAGACAACCACACTGACAACCCTGCAAGTATGCCAAGTTTAGTGGCATTGTACCCTCCAGTGGCCGTACTGTACCAATACCCTGGGTACTGGTCAGTGGACATCGGACAAAAAAACAGGTCCACCAGAGCTGAAAAAGGAACAGGAGGAAGACCCAGTCGAGGGACTTCAGGAACACCCCGGACCTCCCTCCAGAGTGCCCCCGTTGTCCTGTAAGTGACCGCCAAAAAGACGTACCTCCTGATCCGAATGGCTCCTTTGCGTACAGCATGTGGCTCAGCGATTCGCTCTGTGCCTGGCTGCTCTGTGTCCTGCAACGAAGAACCAGCTGTGCCCCAAGGGTCCCTCATCCCTTGCTATCTCAATACTCCAAGGCCCACCTTTAAAGCTGCAAGAACAGACCTTTTCCAAGTGGTCCTCCTCAGACGCCCTGCACCAGCTCCAAGAGAGTTTTCAGCACTGCTCCCGCTGGAACCAGGTGCCGCCCACACCTCTCCTGCTGGCACAGTGTTCCCAACGACGACCTCGACCAACCTGCAAAAGCGGAACTTGTTAAAGCAACTGTGTGATTTTAAATGCATTTAAACTGCCAACTGATTCCTATGTTGTGTAATTACGCACAGAAAGATTGTATTTATTAAAACTTTTTATAAATTGGTCTCGAGTTATTCCTTCGAATATGTGTTGCATGGTTGTAACTGTGAGTACAACAAATGCTTTGCACTTCTCCAAGTTTAGTATAACTGCTAAACCAAGCTACCTCAAAAATTAGAGCATTAGGTGATCTAGTTTTTACCTACGGAAACCAACGTGTGGTTGCCTGGACCCCCTGCACAGCGTGCCTAGTTTTGCACACTACACAGAGGGCCAGCCTCTGACACTTTGATGGGCACATTTGGTGCCCTCCTTGCATAAACCAGCTATTCCTGTTCAGGGACCTCCAGTCCCTGCTCTGGCACAAAACTGGACAATGGAAAGGGGAGTGACCACTCCCCTGTCCATCCCCACCCCAGGGGTGGTGCCCAGAGCGCCTCCAGATGGTCCCTTGACTCTGCTATCTTGACTCCAAGGTGGGCAGAGGCCTCCAGGAGCATCTGAATGGCCAGGTCAGACAGGAGCCCTCTCCTGAAAGGTGGTTAACTGACAAGGTGACCAATCCCCCTTCCAGGGCTATTTAGTGTCTCCCTCTTGATGGGGTCCTCAGATTTGGCTCGCAAGATTCCAGCAGGACTCCTCTGCAACTTCTACTTAAACTTCTGGCCACTGGAACTGCGACTGGACCCTCCAGGAACCCACAATCTGCATCCATGTAGGAGGCTGGACTGGCTTGTAGTGAGTACCAAGGGGTACCTACACCTTGCACCAGGCCCAGGTATCCCTTATTAGTGTAGAGGGGTGTCTAGCAGCTTAGGCTGATAGAAAAGGTAGCTTAGCAGAGCAGCTTAGGCTGAACTAGGAGACGAGTGAAGCTCCTACAGTACCACTAGTGTCATATGCACAATATCATAAGAAAACACAATACACAGATATACTAAAAATAAAGGTACTTTATTTTTATGACAATATGCCAAAGTATCTCAGTGAGTACCCTCAGTATGAGGATAGCAAATATACACAAGATATATGTACACAATACCAAAATATGCAGTAATAGCAATAGAAAACAGTGCAAAAAATATATAGTCACAATAGAATGCAATGGGGGCACATAGGGATAGGGGCAACACAAACCATATACTCTAGAAGTGGAATGCGAACCACGAATGGACCCCAAACCTATGTGACCTTGTAGAGGGTCGCTGGGACTGCAAGAAAACAGTGAGGGTTAGAAAAATAGCCCACCCCAAGACCCTGAAAAGTGGGTGCAAAGTGCACCTAAGTTCCCCAAAGAGCACAGAAGTCGTGATAGGGGAATTCTGCAAGGAAGACCAACATCAGCAATGCAACAACAATGGATTTCCTGACGAGAGTACCTGTGGAACAAGGGGACCAAGTCCAAGAGTCACAATCAAGTCGGGAGTGGGCAGATGCCCAGGAAATGCCAGCTGTGGGTGCAAAGAAGCTGCCACCGGATGGTAGAAGCTGTGGATTCTGCAAGAACGACAAGGGCTAGAAACTTCCCCTTTGGAGGATGGATGTCCCACGTCGTGAAGAGTCATGCAGAGGTGTTTCCGTGCAGAAAGCCCACAAACAAGCCTTGCTAGCTGCAAGGGTCGCGGTTAAGGTTTTTGGATGCTGCTGTGGCCCAGGAGGGACCAGGATGTCGCCAATTGTGTGAGGAGACAGAGGGGGCGTCCAGCAAGACAAAGAGCCCACACAGAAGCAAGCAACACCCGCAGAAGTGCCGGAACAGGCACTTCGAAGTGGAGTGAACCAGAGCTCACCCGAAGTCACAAAGGAAGGTGCCACGACGCCGGAGGACATCTCAGGAGGTCGTGCACTGCAGGTTAGAGTGCCGGGGACCCAGGCTTGGCTGTGCACAAAGGAAATCCTAGAAGAGTGCACAGGAGCCGGAGCAGCTGCAAAACATGCGGTTCCCAGCAATGCAGTCTAGCGTGGGGAGGCAAGGACTTACCTCCACCAAACTTGGACTGAAGAGTCACTGGACTGTGGGAGTCACTTGGACAGAGTTGCTGAGTTCAAGGGACCTCGCTCGTACTGAGAGGAGACCCAGAGGACCGGTGATGCAGTTCTTTGGTGCCTGCGGTTGCAGGGGGAAGATTCCGTCGACCCACGGGAGATTTCTTCGGAGCTTCTAGTGCAGAGAGGAGGCAGACTACCCCCACAGCATACACCACCAGGAAAACAGTCGAGAAGGCGGCAGGATCAGCGTTACAAGGTCGCAGTAGTCGTCTTTGCTACTTTGTTGCAGTTTTGCAGGCTTCCAGCGCGGTCAGCAGTCGATTCCTTGGTAGAAGGTGAAGAGAGAGATGCAGAGGAACTCTGATGAGCTCTTGCATTCGTTATCTAAGGAATTCCCCAAAGCAGAGACCCTAAATAGCCAGAAAAGGAGGTTTGGCTACCTAGGAGAGAGGATAGGCTAGCAACACCTGAAGGAGCGTATCAGAAGGAGTCTCTGACGTCACCTGCTGGCCCTGGCCACTCAGACGCCGTATGCCGCGAGGACGTTGAGTATCCTAGCAACGATTTGGATACGGAAGACCGACATGGTATCGGCTATACGCCGGAGAGCCAAATACAGTGACTAATGAACACGGTACCGATGGCAGCAGCACTCTGTTGAGCCGTTGCCGATCGATTTACATAAGCAGCTGGGCTCAGCGCTTATGTTGACGAAAAACAAGTTCTGAGACACGTGTCTCTTTGGTTGGATTCAAGAGCTATGATCGCCCTTGCTTCAGTCCTGATGAGGCCTTAAATCAGCAGGCCGAAACGCGTCGACCTTTTTGTTTTGGCAAGTGTATTGGGTTCGGGATATAATGAATTAATTTGTAATTAATTTGTAAAATTTAAGACGCATTGTATTATACTTGTTGAAGAGAAATACATAACATTGTGATGATGTGAAAAAATCCTAATACCTTAGCATATAAAAGTGGATCACATGTGGAGTGATAACAAGTGACCACTATATAAATAGATAGGGCATCATTTTAAGATGATTTTATGGTATTTCTGTAATATTCACTATTTTGTATGTGGTGTCAAATGTCTTTGGATGTATTGTTATTGAGATATCAGTTCTAAATGTTAGATCACCTTAAGTCCTTTTAAGCTATTTAATTGACTCAGTTTAAATAAATATGAGAAAGAAATAAACTCAGAGGTAACAGTATATATGACTGGTCCTTTAAATTAAGATTTAATTTGTCTCTACTAGCCACTTTTTTCTGTATTATTGTTATATTGACCCTAGGCAAAGTAGAGTTATAGGGTACCCCCTTTGTTTTATAGTTGGCCCTGGCCACTCAGAGCAGTCCAGTGTGCCAGCAGCACCTCTGTTTCCAAGATGGCAGAGGTCTGGAGCACACTGGAGGAACTCTGGGCACCTCCCAGGGGAGGTGCAGGTCAGGGGAGTGGTCACTCCCCTTTCCTTTGTCCAGTTTCGCGCCAGAGCAGGGCTGGGGGATCCCTGAACCGGTGTAGACTGGCTTATGCAGAAATGGGCACCATCTGTGCCCATCAAAGCATTTCCAGAGGCTGGGGGAGGCTACTCCTCCCAGCCCTGACACCTTTTTCCAAAGGGAGAGGGTGTAACACCCTCTCTCTGAGGAAGTCCTTTGTTCTGCCTTCCTGGGCCAAGCCTGGCTGTACCCCAGGAGGGCAGAAACCTGTCTGAGGGGTTGGCAGCAGCAGCAGCTGCAGTGAAACCCCGGGAAAGGTAGTTTGGCAGTACCCAGGTCTGAGCTAGAGACTCGGGGATCATGGAATTGTCTCCCCAATGCCAGAATGGCATTGGGGTGACAATTCCATGCTCTTAGACATGACAATTCCATGATCTTAGACATCTTAGACATGTTACATGGCCATGTTCGGAGTTACCATTGTGACGCTATACAGTTAGTCACAACACAGGTAACACATACAGGGCACACTTATGAGCACTGGGGCCCTGGCTGGCAGGGTCCCAGTGACACATACAACTAAAACAACATATATACAGTGAAATATGGGGGTAACATGCCAGGCAAGATGGTACTTTCCTACACAACCCCCCCCCAAACGAAGGACAATAAGACTAGCCATGACCTGATGAGTCTTCATTGTCTAAGTGGAAATATCTGGAGAGTCCATCTGCATTGGAGTGGGTACTCCCAGGTCTATGTTCCACTGTATAATCCATTCCCTGTAGGAATATGGACCACCCCAACAATTTAGGGTTTTCACCTTTCATTTGTTTTAGCCAAAGTAGAGGTTTGTGGTCTGTCTGAACAACGAAGTGAGTGCCAAACAGGTATGGCCTCAACTTCTTCAGTGCCCAGACCACACCAAAGGCCTCCCTCTCTATGGCAGACCAACGCTTTTCTCTAGGGGTCAACCTCCTGCTGATAAAAGCAACAGGTTGATCCTGGCCCTCAAAATTAAGTTGTGCTAAGACTGCCCCTCCCCCTAATTCAGATGCATCAGTTTGGACAATTAATTTTTTGGAGTAACAGGGGCTTTTCAGGACAGGTGCAGAGCACATGGCCTGCTTCAGATCCTCAAAAGCTTTCTGACAGCTAGCTGTCCACAATACCTTTTTAGGCATTTTCTTAGATGTGAGGTCAATAAGAGGGGCTGCAATGGAGCCATAGTTCTTTATGAACCTCCTGTAATACCCAGTGAGGCCTAAGAATGCTCTCACCTGGGTCTGAGTTGTAGGGGGAACCCAATCTATAATAGTTAGAATTTTCCCCTGGAGTGGTGCAATCTGTTCTCCACCTACCAGGTGTCCCAGATAAACCACGTTCCCCTGCCCTATCTGGCACTTTGAAGCCTTGATAGTGAGGCCTGCCTTTTGCAGGGCCTCCAAAACTTTCCATAGGTGGACCAGGTGATCATCCCAGCTGGAGCTAAAGACAGCTATCTCATCTAGATATGCTGCACTAAAAGCTTCCAGCCCTTGCAGGACTGTGTTCACCAACCTTTGAAAAGTGGCAGGTGCATTTTTCAATCCAAAAGGCATTACTGTGAATTGGTAATGGCCTCCAATGGTTGAAAATGCAGTTTTTGCTTTTGCATCTCCTGATAACTTGATCTGCCAATACCCTGCAGTCAAATTAAAAGTGCTTAGATACTTGGCAGATGCCAGTGTATCTATTAGCTCATCTGCCCTGGGTATAGGGTGAGCATCAGTTTTAGTTACCTGGTTGAGACCTCTATAGTCTACACAAAACCGCATTTCCTTCTTTCCATCCTTGGAATGAGTTTTTGGTACAAGTACCACAGGAGAGGCCCATGGACTTTCAGAGTGCTCAACCACTCCCAGTTCAAGCATTTTCTGTACTTCTTGCTTTATGCAGTCTCTGACATGGTCAGGCTGCCTATAGATCTTACTTTTGACAGGCAAGCTGTCTCCAGTATCTATAGTGTGCTCACACCAAGAAGTGGTGCCTGGCACAGTAGAGAAGAGTTAAGAAAACTGACCCAGGAGATTTATGCAGTGGTCTTTCTGCTCAGTAGTAAGACAATCTGCCAAGACTACACCTTCCACTAGAGCATCTTGTTCTGTGGAAGAGAAGAGATCAGGGAGAGGGTCACTCTCTTCTTCCTGTCCCTCATCTGTTGCCATGAGCAGGGTGAGATCAGCCCTGTCATAGTAGGGTTTTAGGCGATTGACATGGAGCACCCTAAGGGGACTCCTGGCAGTGCCTAAGTCAACCAAGTAGGTGACTTCTCCCTTCTTTTCAACAATTATGTGGGGTCCACTCCATTTATCTTGGAGTGCTCTTGGGGCCACAGGCTCCAAGACCCACACTTTCTGCCCTGGTTGGTACTGAACCAAAACAGCCTTCTGGTCATGCCATTGCTTTTGGAGCTCTTGGCTGGCCTGAAGGTTTTTACTGGCCTTTTTCATGTACTCAGCCATTCTAGATCTTAGGCCAAGTACATAGTCCACTATGTCTTGCTTTGGAGCTTTTAAAGGTTGTTCCCAACCCTCCTTAACAAGTGTTAGAGGACCTCTTACAGGGTGTCCAAATAGGAGTTCAAAGGGGCTGAAGCCCACTCCTTTTTGGGGTACCTCCCTGTAAGCAAAAAGGAGGCAAGGTAATAGGATATCCCATCTCCTGCGGAGTTTTTCACGGAGTCCCATTATCATACCTTTGAGAGTTTTGTTAAATCTCTCCACCAGTCCATTTGTTTGTGGATGATAGGGTGTGGTGAACTTGTATGTCACACCACATTCCTTCCACATGGCCTTTAAGTAAGCAGACATGAAATTGCTTCCCCTGTCTGATACCACCTCTTTTGGGAAGCCCACCCTGGAAAAGATTCCCAGGAGGGCCTTTGCCACTGCAGGAGCTGTAGTGGTCCTTAGAGGAATTGCTTCAGGATATCTGGTGGCATGGTCCACTACCACCAAGATAAACATATTGCCTGAAGCAGTAGGAGGGTCAAGGGGGCCAACTATGTCAACCCCTACCCTTTCAAAGGGAACCCCAACAACAGGCAGTGGGATAAGGGGTGCCTTTGGAGTGCCACCTGTCTTGCCACTGGCTTGACATGTTTCACAGGACTTACAAAATTCATTTGTGTCCTCTGACATTCTAGGCCAATGAAACAAGGGGACAAGCCTGTCCCAAGTTTTCATTTGCCCCAAATGTCCAGCTAAGGGAATGTCGTGGGCTAGAGTTAGGAGGAACTTTCTGTACTCCTGAGGAATCACCAATCTCCTGGCAGCTCCAGGTTTTGGATCCCTTGCTTCAGTGTACAAAAGGTTATCCTCCCAGTAAACTCTGTGAGAGTCACTGACATCCCCATTTGCTTGTTTGACAGCTTGCTGCCTTAGACTCTCTAGTGTGGGACAGGTATGCTGTGCCACACTCAGCTCCTCCCTGGCAGGCCCCCCTTTACCCAAAAGCTCAGCAGTGTCTGCTTCCAGCTCCTCTGGTGTAGGTTCTGCACAGGGTGGAAATTCTTCTTCCTCAGAAGTTGAATCCACTGTAGAGGGAGGGATAGTGGGTAGTGTTTTACCTTTACTAACCCTAGCTTTAGGGAGCACTTGGTCCATTCTTCCAGGATCCAAGTCACCCTGTCCTTTTTGCTTTTTGGCCTGAGCCCTTGTCAAAGCAAAAATATGCCCTGGAATGCCCAGCATTGCTGCATGAGCCCCCAACTCCACTTCTGCCCAAGCTGATTTCTCTAAATCATTCCCTAATAGACAGTCTACAGGTAAATCTGAGACAACCACAACTTTCCTTGGACCAGTAACCCCCCGACTCCCCCAGTTGAGATTTACAACAGCCATGGGGTGGCTAAGTGTGTTGTTATGAGCATCGGTTACTTGGTACTGGTGACCAAGTAGGTGTTGTTCAGGGTGGACCAGTTTCTCTATTACCATGGTAACACTGGCACCTGTGTCCCTGTAGGCCTGAACCTCAACACCATTTATTAGGGGTAGTTGCTTGTACTTATCCATATTAAGGGGACAAGCAACCAAGGTGGCTAAATCAATAGCCCCCTCAGAGACTAACACAGCCTCTGTGGTCTCCCTAACAAGACCAACCCCAACTAAGTTACCAAAAGTGAGCCCAGCTACTCCCTTGGATTGGCTATTAGTAGGTTTGCTCCCACCACCACTGCTATTACTAGGGGCACTAGGTGTAGCAGCAGGGGTTGTGGTGGTAGTAGGCTTGGTGCTTTTCTTTGGACAACTGGGATCTGTTGTCTAATGGCCTTTTATTTTACATAAATAGCACCATGGTTTCTTTTCTTTGTTTTGATTTGAAGAGGATTTGGGCCCACCACCCCCACCAGAGTGTTTTTGTGGGCCTGATGAAGACTCATTTTTAGATTTGTCCCCACCCTTGTCAGAAGACTTACCATCCTTCTTGTTGCCATCTTTGTCACCCCTGTATGAACTTTTCTGTTCACCCTTGTTCTGACCCATTTGTCTGCCTTCTTTCCCAATTCTTGGGGAGAGGTCAGATCAGAGTCTACAAGGTACTGGTGTAACAAATCAGACACACAATTATTAAGGATATGCTCTGTCAGGATTAAGTTATACAGGCTTTCATAGTCAGAAACTTTACTGCCATGTAACCACCCCTCCAAGGCCTTCACTGAATGGTCAACAAAGTCTACCCAGTCTTGTGAAGACTCCTTTTTGGTTTCTCTGAACTTCATCCTGTACTGTTCAGTGGTTAAGCCATAACCATCTAAGAGTGCATTCTTAAGAACTGTAAAATTATTGGCATCACTTTCCTTTACAGTAAGGAGCCTATCCCTACCCTTTCCACTGAAATATAGCCATAGGATAGCAGCCCACTGCCTTTGAGGGACCTCCTGTACAACACAGGCCCTCTCAAGTGCAGCAAACCACTTGTTAATGTCATCCCCCTCCTTATAAGGGGGAACTATCTTGTGCAGATTCCTAGAATCATGCTCTTTTGCAGGATGACTATTTGGAATACTGCTGCTGCCACCATGGGTTTCATAACCCAATTTCTGTCTATCTCTTTCTATCTCCAAGGACTGCCTATCTAAATCCAGCTGTTGCTTCTTGAGCTTCAGCCTGGATTGTTCCACTCTCAATCTATTGAGCTCCCTTTCTAACACTCTGTCATCAGGGTGGGTGGGTGAGGCATGTCTTGAAACAGAAGTATGGTGAGAATGAACAGAGGGAGACCTGACCCTAACAAATGGCACTCTAACAACCTGGCTAACAGAAGTAACACTCCTACTATGATGTGAGGTAACACTATTACTATGGTGTAAAATTACATCAGTACCAGTTATGCTAGGTGGTCTGCTAATGGGCAGGTTGGGAAGGTTCCTTCTAAATCCTTTGCTAGGGGTGCCCCAGGGTCAGATTGGGAACCATCAGCTAATTTCTCAACAGAAGTGCCAACTCTGGTCTTATCTTGTTCAATGAGCATATTAACCAACAGTTCTCTACAGGGATTCTTCCCTACCCCTAAACCTCTTTCAATGCAGAGACTCCTTGCTCCTTTCCAGCTAAGGTGATCATAAGCAAGTTTGGACAGATCAACAGTTTGGCCTGTGCCAGACATTTTAGAAAGTGTTTAAGGGATAGAAAAATAAAGAAAAAGTTTTTAGAACTTTTTAAAGAACAGAAAAAAACTTTTAAAACTTTTTAAGAACTTTTTGAAAGTTTTTAGAGGTACTTTTCAGCACTTAGTAAAGAAGTGAGAGGAGAAAAGCAAAACTTTTTGGTTAGGTGTACATACACTGAACTTGTTTTGTATATTTTTCTCTTATGAAAAGTACAATGACAAAAGTGGTAAGTAGTTGCAAAGTACTTATCCCACCGCTGCACAACCAATGTAGGAGGCTGGACTGGCTTGTAGTGAGTACCAAGGGGTACTTACACCTTGCACCAGGCCCAGGTATCCCTTATTAGTGTAGAGGGGTGTCTAGCAGCTTAGGCTGATAGAAAAGGTAGCTTAGCAGAGCAGCTTAGGCTGAACTAGGAGACGAGTGAAGCTCCTACAGTACCACTAGTGTCATATGCACAATATCATAAGAAAACACAATACACAGACATACTAAAAATAAAGCTACTTTATTTTTATGACAATATGCCAAAGTATCTCAGTGAGTACCCTGAGTATGAGGATAGCAAATATACACAAGATATATGTACACAATACCAAAATATGCAGTAATAGCAATAGAAAACAGTGCAAACAATGTATAGTCACAATAGAATGCAATGGGGGCACATAGGGATAGGGGCAACACAAACCATATACTCTAGAAGTAGAATGCGAACCATGAATGGACCCCAAACCTATGTGACCTTGTAGAGGGTCGCTGGGACTGTAAGAAAACAGTGAGGGTTAGAAAAATAGCCCACCCCAAGACCCTGAAAAGTGGGTGCAAAGTGCACCTAAGTTCCCCAAAGAGCACAGAAGTCGTGATAGGGGAATTCTGCCAGAAACAACAACACCAGCAATGCAACAACGATGGATTTCCTGACTAGAGTACCTGTGGAACAAGGGGACCAAGTCCAAGAGTCACGATCAAGTCGGGAGTGGGCAGATGCCCAGGAAATGCCAGTGGTGGGTGCAAAGAAGCTGCCACCGGATGGTAGAAGCTGAGGATTCTGCAGGAACGACAAGGGCTAGAAACTTCCCCTTTGGAGGATAGATGTCCCACGTCGTGAAGAGTCGTGCAGAAGTGTTTTCGTGCAGAAAGACCGCAAACAAGCCTTGCTAGCTGCAAGGGTCGCGCTTAGAGTTTTTGGATGCTGCTGTGGCCCAGGAGGGACCAGGATGTCACCAATTGCATGGGGAGACAGAGGGGTCGCCCAGCAAGAGAAGGAGCCCACTCAGAAGCAAGCAGCACCCGCAGAAGTGCCGGAACAGGCACTACGAAGTGGAGTGAACCGGAGCTCACCCGAAGTTGCACAAGAGGGTCCCACGAAGCCGAAGTACAACTCAGGAGGTCGTGCAATGCAGGTTGGAGTGCCGGGGACCCAGGCTTGGCTGTGCACAAAGGAAATCCTCGGTGAGTGCACAGGAGCCGGAGTAGCTGCAAAACACGCGGTTCCCAGCAATGCAGTCTTAGCGTGGGGAGGCAAGGACTTACCTCCACCAAAATTGGACTGAAGAGTCACTGGACTGTGGGAGTCACTTGGACAGAGTTGCTGAGTTCAAGGGACCTCGCTCGTCGTGCTGAGAGGAGAACCAGAGGACCGGTGATGCAATTCTTTGGTGCCTGCGGTTGCAGGGGGAAGATTCCGTCGACCCACGGGAGATTTCTTCAGAGCTTCTAGTGCAGAGAGGAGGCAGACTACCCCCACAGCATGCACCACCAGGAAAACAGTCGAGAAGGCGGCAGGATCAGCGTTACAAGGTCGCAGTAGTCGTCTTTGCTACTTTGCTGCAGTTTTGCAGGCTTCCAGCGCGGTCAGCAGTCGATTCCTTGGCAGAAGGTGAAGAGAGAGATGCAGAGGAACTCTGATGAGCTCTTGCATTCGTTATCTAATTCCCCAAAGCAGAGACCCTAAATAGCCAAAAAAGGAGGTTTGGCTACCTAGGAGAGAGGATAGGCTAGCAACACCTGAAGGAGCCTATCAGAAGGAGTCTCTGACGTCACCTGCTGGCCCTGGCCACTCAGAGCAGTCCAGTGTGCCAGCAGCACCTCTGTTTCCAAGATGGCAGAGGTCTGGAGCACACTGGAGGAGCTCTGGGCACCTCCCAGGGGAGGTGCAGGTCAGGGGAGTGGTCACTCCCCTTTCCTTTGTCCAGTTTTGCCCCAGAGCAGGGCTGAGGGATCCCTGAACTGGTGTAGACTGGCTTATGCAGAGATGGGCACCATCTGTGCCCATCAAAGCATTTCCAGAGGCTGGGGGAGGCTACTCCTCCCCAGCCCTGACACCTTATTCCAAAGGGAGAGGGTGTAACACCCTGTCTCTGAGGAAGTCCTTTGTTCTGCCTTCCTGGGCCAAGCCTGGCTGGACCCCAGGAGGGCAGAAACCTGTCTGAGGGGTTGGCAGCAGCAGCAGCTGCAGTGAAACCCCGGGAAAGGCAGTTTGGCAGTACCCGGGTCTGTGCTAGAGACCCGGGGACTCATGGGATTGTCTCCCCAAAACCAGGATGGCATTGGTGGAGCAATTCCATGATCATAGACATGTTACATGGCCATATTCGGAGTTACCATGGTGAAGCTACATATAGGTAGTGACCTATATGTAGTGCACGCGTGTAATGGTGTCCCCGCACTCACAAAGTTCAGTGAATTGGCTCTGAACAATGTGGGGGCACCTTGGCTAGTGCCAGGGTGCCCTCACACTAAGTAACTTTGCACCTAACCTTTACCAGGTAAAGGTTAGACATATAGGTGACTTATAAGTTACTTAAGTGCAGTGTAAAATGGCTGTGAAATAACGTGGACGTTATTTCACTCAGGCTGCAGTGGCAGGCCTGTGTAAGAATTGTCAGAGCTCCCTATGGGTGGCAAAAGAAATGCTGCAGCCCATAGGGATCTCCTGGAACCCCAATACCCTGGGTACCTCAGTACCATATACTAGGGAATTATAAGGGTGTTCCAGTAAGCCAATGTAAATTGGTAAAAATGGTCACTAGCCTGTCAGTGACAATTTGGAAAGAATTGAGAGAGCATAACCACTGAGGTTCTGATTAGCAGAGCCTCAGTGAGACAGTTAGTCACTACACAGGTAACACATTCAGGCACACTTATGAGCACTGGGGCCCTGGGTTACCAGGGTCCCAGTGACACATACAACTAAAACAACATATATACAGTGAAAAATGGGGGTAACATGCCAGGCAAGATGGTACTTTCCTACAGCAACACAAACCATATACTAAAAAAGTGGAATGTGAATCACAAATTCCTCCCTAAACAAGTGTAGTGTGTGTAGAATCGCTGGGAGAGTAAGAATACAGTAAAGGTAACTAAATTACCCCACCCCAGAGCCCAGAAAAGCAGGAGTAAAGTACTGCAAGTTTCCTTAGGACACACTACACCTCGTTTTTTGGATTTTGCAGCAGCCAACCAAGTCTGCAAAGAACAACTGCTGGATTATTGGACCTGAAGACCTGTAAAGGAAGGGGACCAAGTCCAGAAGTCAAAAGAAGTTCCAGGAAGGACAGGAGCCCCTGCCAACCCAGCAGAGGGTGCAAAAGAAGAGTCCTCGGTTGGACAAAGACTGCAGAAATGCACCCAAGGAAGATGCCAGCGGGTTCCTCCATGATGCAAAGGATGTCCCACGTCGTGAAGTTGGATGGAGGTGAGTTTTGGCGCTGGATTCCTCCAACAAGCCTTGGTGCTGGCAAAGTCGCGTTTTGCGTCAAAGTAGGCGCTATCTGGACCCAGGAGGGACCTGGGGGCCACAACTCTGTGTGAGAAGGAAGAGGGGGCTCTCAGCACTTCAGAGAGCCCTCAAAGCACCAGATAGCTCCCACGGGAGTCCTAGGGCACGGGTACAAAGGAGGTGCTGAATGCGGTTGGTGCAGCACTAAAAAGAAAGGTCCCACGCCACCAGAGATCAACTCAGCGAGTTTAGCGTCGCAGGATAGAGTGCTGGGGACCTGGGCCAGGCTGTGCACAAAGGAATTTTGCAAATAGTGCACAGGAACCGCAGGAGGTGAAGAAGGCGCGGTGCACAGGAGTACTGTCGTTCTGGGGAAAGGCAAGGTCTTACCTCCTCCAAATTGGGACAGCAGGACCACAGGACAGTCTGTGTTGATGGGGTCCACCCTCTGTGTTCCAAGGAGCACACTCGTCATCAGGAAAGGAGTCCAAGAGAACCGGTCGTCAACTTGGAAGGTGCCTACTTCAGAAGGGGAGTGACTCTGTCACACCATGGGCGATTTCTTCGTCTTTCTCGTGCAGGGTGAAGGCAGGGAGTCCTCAGAGCGTGCACACTGTGGAAACTGTTGCAGTTGCTGGCTGGAGCTGCAGTTGCAGAGGAAAAGTATCCCTTGTGGATACTTTGTTGCTGTTACAGCAGTTCCTGGAGCAGGCTGTGGTTGATCCGAGGTCAGAGGATGAAATAGTAGTTGCAGAGGATTCTTGCTGGAAACTTGCAAGTATAATCTGAATAGAACCCACAGGAGAGACCCTAAATAGCCCTGAGAGGGGGATTGGCTACCTTATCAGGTATGAACCTATCAGGAGGGGTCTCTGATGTCACCTGCTGGCACTTGCCACTCAGACTCCTCCAAAGTGCCCCCACACCTTGCAAAGCAAGATGGCTGAAGTCTGGGACACACTGGAGGAGCTCTGGGCACCACCCCTGTGGTGGTGATGGACAGGGGAGTAGTCACTCCCCTTTCCTTTGTCCAGTTTTGTGCCAGAGCAGGGACAAGGGGTCCCTGAACCGGTGTAGACTGGCTTATGCAAGGAGGAGACCATCTGTGCCCTCCAAAGCATTTCCAGAGGCTGGGGGAGGCTACCCCTCCCCAACCTAGAACACCTATTTCCAAAGGGAGAGACTGTAACTCCCTCCTCCCAAAGGAAATGCTTTGTTCTGCCTTCCTGGGACTGGGCTGCTCAGTCCCCAGGAGGGCAGAACCCTGTCTATGAGGTGGCAGCAGCTGTAGCTGCAATGCAAGCCTCAAAGAGCTGGTTTGGCAGTACTGGGTTTCCATAGTGGAGCCCCCAGGATGCATGGAATTGGCGCCCCAATACCAGATTTGGAATGGGGGCACAATTCCATGATCTTAGACACCTTACATGGCCATATTCGGAGTTACCATTGTGAAGCTACATATAGGTATTGACCTATATGTAGTGCACACGTTTAATGGCGTCCCGCACTCACAAAGTCCTGGGAATTGGTATAGAACTATGTGAGGGCACCTTTGCTAGTGCAAGGGTGCCCTCACACTTAGTAACTTTGCACCTAACCTTCAGCAAGTGAAGGTTAGACATATAGGTGTCTTATAAGTTACTTAAGTGCAGTGAAAATGGCTGTCAAATAGTGTGTGCACTATTTCACACAGGCTGCAATGGGAGGCCTGTGGAAGGGTTTTTCTGAGCTCCTTATGGGTGGCAAAAGAAATGCTGCAGCCCATATGGATCTCATGGAACCCCAATGCCCTGGGTATGTAGGTACCATATACTAGGTGTAGGAGGCTGGACTGGCTTGTAGTGAGTACCAAGGGGTACTTGCACCTTGCACCAGGCCCAGTTATCCCTTATTAGTGTATAGGGTGTCTAGCAGCTTAGGCTGATAGATAATGGTAGCTTAGCAGAGCAGCTTAGGCTGAACTAGGAGACGTGTGAAGCTACTACAGTACCACTTAGTGTCATATGCACAATATCATAAGAAAACACAATACACAGTTATACTAAAAATAAAGGTACTTTATTTTTATGACAATATGCCAAAGTATCTCAGAGTGTACCCTCAGTGAGAGGATAGGAAATATACACAAGATATATATACACAATACCAGAAATATGCAGTATAGTCTTAGAAAACAGTGCAAACAATGTATAGTTACAATAGGATGCAATGGGGACACATAGGGATAGGGGCAACACAAACCATATACTCCAAAAGTGGAATGCGAACCACGAATGGACCCCAAACCTATGTGACCTTGTAGAGGGTCGCTGGGACTATTAGAAAATAGTGAGGGTTAGAAAAATAGCCCACCCCAAGACCCTGAAAAGTGAGTGCAAAGTGCACTAAAGTTCCCCAAAGGACAAAGAAGTCGTGATAGGGGAATAAGGCAGGAAAGACACAAACCAACAATGCAACAACGCTGGATTTCCAATCTGGGGTACCTGTGGAACAAGGGGACCAAGTCCAAAAGTCACAAGCAAGTCGGAGATGGGCAGATGCCCAGGAAATGCCAGCTGCGGGTGCAAAGAAGCTTCTACTGGACAGAAGAAGCTGCGGTTTCTGCAGGAACGCAAAGGGTTAGAGACTTCCCCTTTGGAGGACGGATCCCTCTCGCCTTGTAGAGTCGTGCAGAAGTGTTTTCCCGCCGAAAGAACGCCAACAAGCCTTGCTAGCTGCAAATCGTGCGGTAAGCGTTTTTGGATGCTGCTGTGGCCCAGGAGGGACCAGGAGGTCGCAAATTGGACCAGGAGGTAGAGGGGACGTCGAGCAAGACAAGAAGCCCTCTTAGCAGCAGGTAGCACCCGGAGAAGTGCCAGAAACAGGCACTACGAGGATGCGTGAAACGGTGCTCACCCGAAGTTACACAAAGGAGTCCCACGTCGCCGGAGACCAACTTAGAAAGTCGTGCAATGCAGGTTAGAGTGCCGTGGACCCAGGCTTGGCTGTGCACAAAGGATTTCCGCCGGAAGTGCACAGGGGCCGGAGTAGCTGCAAAAGTCGCGGTTCCCAGCAATGCAGTCTAGCGAGGTGAGGCAAGGACTTACCTCCACCAAACTTGGACTGAAGAGTCACTGGACTGTGGGAGTCACTTGGACAGAGTTGCTGGATTCGAGGGACCTCGCTCGTCGTGCTGAGAGGAGACCCAAGGGACCGGTAATGCAGCTTTTTGGTGCCTGCGGTTGCAGGGGGAAGATTCCGTCGACCCACGGGAGATTTCTTCGGAGCTTCTAGTGCAGAGAGGAGGCAGACTAACCCCACAGCATGCACCACCAGGAAAACAGTCGAGAAGGCGGCAGGATCAGCGTTACAGAGTTGCAGTAGTCGTCTTTGCTACTATGTTGCAGTTTTGCAGGCTTCCAGCGCGGTCAGCAGTCGATTCCTTGGCAGAAGGTGAAGAGAGAGATGCAGAGGAACTCGGATGAGCTCTTGCATTCATTATCTAAGGAATCCCAAGAGACAGAGACCCTAAATAGCCAGAAAAGAGGGTTTGGCTACCTAGGAGAGAGGAAAGGCTAGCAACACCTGGAGGAGCCTATCACAAGGAGTCTCTGACGTCACCTGGTGGCACTGGCCACTCAGAGCAGTCCAGTGTGCCAGCAGCACCTCTGTTTCCAAGATGGCAGAGGTCTGGAGCACACTGGAGGAGCTCTGGGCACCTCCGAGGGGAGGTACAGGTCAGGGGAGTGGTCACTCCCCTTTCCTTTGTCCAGTTTCGCGCCAGAGGAGGGCTAAGGGGTCCCTGAACCGGTGTAGACTGGCTTATGCAGAATTGGGCACATCTGTGCCCAAGAAAGCATTTCCAGAGGCTGGGGGAGGCTACTCCTCCCCTGCCTTCACACCATTTTCCAAAGGGAGAGGGTGTAACACCCTCTCTCAGAGGAAGTTCTTTGTTCTGCCATCCTGGGCCAGGCCTGGCTGGACCCCAGGAGGGCAGATGCCTGTCTGACGGGTTGGCAGCAGCAGCAGCTGCAGTGAAACCCCGGGAAAGGCAGTTTGGCAGTACCAGGGTCTGTGCTACAGACCACTGGGATCATGGGATTGTGCCAACTATGCCAGGATGGTATAGAGGGGGCAATTCCATGATCATAGACATGTTACATGGCCATATTCGGAGTTACCATTGTGAAGCTACATATAGGTAGTGACCTATATGTAGTGCACGCGTGTAATGGTATCCCCGCACTCACAAAGTCCGGGGATTTGGCCCTGAACAATGTGGGGGCACCTTGGCTAGTGCCAGGGTGCCCTCACACTACGTAACTTAGCACCCAACCTTTACCAGGTAAAGGTTAGACATATAGGTGACTTATAAGTTACTTAAGTGCAGTGTAAAATGGCTGTGAAATAACGTGGACGTTATTTCACTCAGGCTGCAGTGGCAGGCCTGTGTAAGAATTGTCAGAGCTCCCTATGGGTGGCAAAAGAAATGCTGCAGCCCATAGGGATCTCCTGGAACCCCAATACCCTGGGTACCTCAGTACCATATACTAGGGAATTATAAGGGTGTTCCAGTAAGCCAATGTAAATTGGTAAAATTGGTCACTAGCCTGTCAGTGACAATTTGAAAGAAATGAGAGAGCATAACCACTGAGGTTCTGGTTAGCAGAGCCTCAGTGAGACAGTTAGTCACTACACAGGTAACACATTCAGGCACACTTATGAGCACTGGGGCCCTGGTGAACAGGGTCCCAGTGACACATACAACTAAAACAACATATATACAGTGAAAAATGGGGGTAACATGCCTGGCAAGATGGTACTTTCCTACACAACACCCCCCCCCCCCCAAACTAAGGACAATAAGACTAGCCATGACCTGATGAGTCTTCATTGTCTAAGTGGAAATATCTGGAGAGTCCATCTGCATTGGAGTGGCTACTCCCAGGTCTATGTTCCACTGTATAGTCCATTCCCTGTAGGGATATGGACCACCTCAACAATTTAGGATTTTCACCTTTCATTTGTTTTAGCCAAAGTAGAGGTTTGTGGTCTGTCTGAACAATGAACTGAGTGCCAAACAGGTATGGCCTCAACTTCTTCAGAGCCCAGACCACAGCAAAGGCCTCCCTCTCTATGGCAGACCAACGCTTTTCTCTAGGGGTCAACCTCCTACTAATAAAAGCAACAGGTTGATCCTGGCCCTCAGAATTAAGTTGTGATAGGACTGCCCCTACTCCTAATTCAGATGCATCAGTTTGGACATAGAATTTTTTAGATTAACAAGGGCTTTTCAGGACAGGTGCAGAGCACATGGCCTGCTTCAGCTCCTCAAAAGCTTTCTGACAGCTAGCTGTCCACAATACCTTTTTATGCATCTTTTTGGATGTGAGGTCATTAAGAGGGGCTGCAATGGAGCCATAGTTCTTAATGAACCTCCTGTAATACCCAGTGAGGCCTAGGAAGGCTCTCACCTGAGTCTGAGTGGTAGGGGGAACCCAATCTATAATAGTTTGGATTTTCCCCTGTAGTGGTGCAATCTGTTCCCCACCAACAAGGTGTCCCAGATAAACCACCTTCCCCTGCCCTCTCTGGCACTTTGAAGCCTTGATAGTGAGGCCTGCCTTTTGCAGGGCCTCCAAAACTTTCCATAGGTGGACCAGGTGATCATCCCAGCTGGAGCTAAAGACAGCTATATCGTCCAAATATGCTGCACTAAAAGCTTCCAGCCCTTGCAGGACTGTGTTCACCAACCTCTGAAAAGTGGCAGGTGCATTTTTCAATCCAAAAGGCATTACAGTGAACTGGTAATGTCCTCCAATGGTTGAAAATGCAGTTTTAGGTTTAGCATCTTCTGATAATTTGATCTGCCAATACCCTGCAGTCAAATCAAAAGTGCTTAGATACTTGGCAGATGCCAGTGTATCTATGAGCTCATCTGCCCTGGGTATAGGGTGAGCATCAGTTTTGGTTACCAAGTTGAGACCTCTATAGTCTACACAAAACCGCATTTCCTTCTTTCCATCTTTGGAATGGGGTTTTGGTACAATTACCACAGGAGAAGCCCATGGACTTTCAGAGTGCTCAACCACTCCTAGTTCTAACATTTTCTGTACCTCTTGCTTTATGCAGTCCCTGACATGGTCAGGCTGCCTATAGATCTTACTTTTGACAGGCAAGCTGTCTCCAGTATCTATAGTGTGCTCACACCAAGAAGTGGTACCTGGCACAGTAGAGAAGAGTTCAGAGAATTGATCTAGGAGATTTATGCAATGGTCTTTCTGCTCAGCAGTAAGACAATCAGCCATAACTACACCTTCCACAAGAGCATCTTGTTCTGTGGAAGAGAAGAGATCAGGTAGAGGATCACTGTCTTCTTCCTGTCCCTCATCAGTTGCCATGAGCAGGGTGAGATCAGCCCTGTCATAGTAGGGTTTTAGGTGGTTTACATGGAGTACCCTAAGGGGACTTCTTGCAGTGCCTAAGTCAACTAAATAGGTGACTTCACCCTTTTTCTCAACAATTGTGTGGGGTCCACTCCATTTATCTTGGAGTGCTCTTGGGGCCACAGGCTCCAAGACCCACACTTTCTGCCCTGGTTTGTACTGAACCAAAACAGCCTTCTGATCATGCCATTGCTTCTGGAGCTCTTGGCTGGCCTGAAGGGTTTGACTGGCCTTTTTCATATACTCAGCCATCCTTGATCTGAGGCCAAGTACATAATCCACAATATCTTGCTTAGGAGCTTTTAAAGGTTGTTCCCAACCCTCCTTTACAAGTGTGAGTGGACCCCTAACAGGGTGTCCAAAAAGAAGTTCAAAGGGGCTGAAGCCCACTCCTTTCTGGGGTACCTCCCTGTAGGCAAAAAGGAGGCATGGTAACAGGATATCCCATCTCCTGCGGAGTTTTTCAGGGAGACCCATAATCATGCCTTTGAGAGTTTTATTAAATCTCTCCACCAGTCCATTTGTTTGTGGATGATAGGGTGTAATGAACTTGTAAGTTACACCACACTCCTTCCACATGGCCTTTAAGTATGCAGACATGAAATTGCTCCCTCTGTCTGATACTACTTCCTTTGGGAAGCCCACCCTGGAAAATATTCCCAGGAGGGCCTTTGCCACTGCAGGTGCTGTAGTGGTCCTTAAAGGAATTGCTTCAGGATATCTTGTGGCATGGTCCACTACCACCAAGATAAACCTATTGCCTGAAGCAGTAGGAGGGTCAAGGGGGCCAACTATGTCAACCCCTACCCTTTCAAAGGGAACCCCAACCACAGGCAGTGGAATAAGGGGTGCCTTTGGAGTGCCACCTGTTTTGCCACTGGCTTGACAGGTTTCACAGGACTTACAAAAATCTTTTGTGTCCTCAGACATTCTAGGCCAATGAAACAAGGGAACCAGTCTGTCCCAAGTTTTCATTTGTCCCAGATGCCCAGCTAGGGGAATGTCGTGTGCAAGAGTTAGGAGGAACTTTCTGTACTCCTGAGGAATCACTAATCTCCTGCCAGTTCCAGGTTTAGGATCCCTTGCCTCAGTGTACAAGAGGTTGTCCTCCCAGTAAACTCTGTGAGAGTCACTGACATCCCCATTAGCCTGTTTGACAGCTTGCTGTCTTAGACCCTCTAATGTGGGACAGGTTTGCTGTGCCACACTCAGCTCCTCCCTGGCAGGCCCCCCTTCACCCAAAAGCTCAGCAGTGTCTGCTTGAAGCTGCTCTGGTGTAGGTTCTGCACAGGGAGGGAATTCTTCTTCCTCAGAAGTAGAATCCACTGTAGAGGGAGGGATAGTAGGAAGTGGATTGCTTCTACTAGCCCTAGCTTTAGGGAGCACTTGGTCCATTGTTCCAGGATCCAAGCTTCCCTGTCCTTTTTGCTTTGTGGCCTGAGCCCTTGTCAAAGCAAAAATATGCCCTGGGATGCCCAGCCTTGCTGCATGGGCCTCCAACTGCACATCTGACCAAGCTGATGTCTCCAAATCATTCCCTAATAGACAATAGACAGTCTACAGGTAAATCTGAAGCTACCACAACTTTCTTTGGACCAGTAACCCCCCCCCAGTTGAGATTTACAACAGCCATGGGGTGGCTAAGTGTGTTGTTGTGAGCATCGGTTACTTGGTACTGGTGACCAAGTAGGTGTTGTTCAGGGTGGACCAGTTTCTCTATGACCATAGCCACACTGGCTCCAGTGTCCCTGTAGGCCTTAACCTCAACACCATTTATTAGGGGTAGCTGCTTGTACTTATCCATATTAAGGGGACAAGCAACTAAGGTGGCTTAATCAATAGCCCCCTCAGAGACTAACACAGCCTCTGTAGTGTCCCTAACAAGATCAACCCCAACTAAGCTACCAATAGTGAGCCCAGCTACTCCCTTGGATTGGCTATTAGTAGGTTTGCTCCCACCACCACTGCTATTAGTAGGGACACTAGGTGGAGCAGTAGGGGTTGTAGTGGTAGGAAGCTTGGTGCTTTTCTTTGGACAACTGGGATCTGTTGTCCAATGGCCTTTTATTTTACATAAATAGCACCATGGTTTCTTTTCCTTGTTTTGATTAGAAGAGGATTTGGGCCCACCACCCCCACCAGAGTGTTTTTGTGGGCCTGATGAAGACTCATTTTTAGATTTGTCCCCACCCTTGTCAGAAGACTTACCATCCTTCTTCTTGTTGCCATCTTTGTCACCCCCTGTATGAACTTTTCTGTTCACCCTTGTTCTGACCCATTTGTCTGCCTTCTTTCCCAATTCTTGGGGAGAGGTCAGATCAGAGTCCACCAAGTACTGGTGCAACAAATCAGACACACAATTATTAAGAATATGCTCTCTCAGGATTAAGTTATACAGGCTGTCATAATTAGTAACTTTACTGCCATGTAACCACCCCTCCAAGGCCTTCACTGAATGGTCAATGAAATCAACCCAGTCTTGTGAAGACTCCTTTTTGGTCTCTCTGAACTTTATCCTGTATTGTTCAGTGGTTAAGCCATAACCATCCAGGAGTGCATTCTTAAGAACTTTGTAATCATTAGCTTCATTTTCTTTTACAGTAAGGAGCCTATCCCTACCTTTTCCACTAAATGATAGCCATAGGATAGCAGCCCACTGCCTTTGAGGGACATCCTGTACAGCACAGGCCCACTTAAGTGCAGCAAACCACTTGTTAATGTCATCCCCCTCCTTATAAGGGGGAACTATCTTATGCAGATTCCTGGAATCATGCTCTTTTGCAGGATGACTATGGGGAAAACTGCTGCTGCCACCATGGGTTTCTAAACCCAGTTTCTGTCTCTCCTTCTCTACTTCTAAAGTCTGTCTATCCAAATCCAGCTGTTGCTTCTTGAGCTTCAGTCTGGTTTGTTCCACTCTCAATCTATTGAGTTCCCTTTCTAACAATCTGTCATCAGGGTGGGTGGGAGGGACATGCCTTGAAACAGAAGTATGGTGAGAATGGACAGAAGGAGACCTGTCCCTTACAGAGGGCACCCTAACAGCTTGGCTAACAGAAACATCAGTACCACTGTGGTGAGAATAAATGCTTTTGCTATGATGTGAGACAACACTATTTGTATGGTGTGGCTCTTCATCATTACCAACTATGCTAGACTGTCTAGTAATGGGAAGGCTAGGAAGTTTCTTTCCTGAATCTTTTCCCGAGGGAGTCCCGGGATCAGATTGGGAACCATTAGCTACTTTTTCAACAGATGGGGCACTTCTAGCCTTATCCTGTTCTCTAAGCATGTTAAGTAACAGTTCCAAGGAAGGATTCTTCCCTACACTCAAACCTCTCTCTACACAGAGACTCCTTGCTCCTTTCCAGCTAAGGTGGTCATATGCAAGTTTGGACAGATCAACATTTTGGCCTGTGCCAGACATTTTTAGAGAGAGTTAAAGTGATAGAAAAAGAGAAAAAAGTTTGTCAGAGCTTTTAGAAAGACAGAGAAAAAAAACTTTTAAAACTTTTTAGAACTTTTTAGAAAGTTAGAAGTACTTTTCAGCACTTAGAAAAGAGTGAAAAGAGGAAAAGCAAAACTTTTTGGTTATGTGTATATACACTGAACTTGTTTTGTATATTTTTCTCTTATGAAAAGTACAATGACAAGAGTGGTAAGTAGTCTCAAAGCACTTATCCCACCGCTGCACAACCAATGTAGGAGGCTGGACTGGCTTGTAGTGAGTACCTAGGGGTACTTGCACCTTGCACCAGGCCCAGTTATCCCTTATTAGTGTATAGGGTGTCTAGCAGCTTAGGCTGATAGATAATGGTAGCTTAGCAGAGCAGCTTAGGCTGAACTAGGAGACGTGTGAAGCTACTACAGTACCACTTAGTGTCATATGCACAATATCATAAGAAAACACAATACACAGTTATACTAAAAATAAAGGTACTTTATTTTTATGACAATATGCCAAAGTATCTCAGAGTGTACCCTCAGTGAGAGGATAGGAAATATACACAAGATATATATACACAATACCAGAAATATGCAGTATAGTCTTAGAAAACAGTGCAAACAATGTATAGTTACAATAGGATGCAATGGGGACACATAGGGATAGGGGCAACACAAACCATATACTCCAAAAGTGGAATGCGAACCACGAATGGACCCCAAACCTATGTGACCTTGTAGAGGGTCTCTGGGACTATTAGAAAATAGTGAGGGTTAGAAAAATAGCCCACCCCAAGACCCTGAAAAGTGAGTGCAAAGTGCACTAAAGTTCCCCAAAGGACAAAGAAGTCGTGATAGGGGAATAAGGCAGGAAAGACACAAACCAACAATGCAACAACGCTGGATTTCCAATCTGGGGTACCTGTGGAACAAGGGGACCAAGTCCAAAAGTCACAAGCAAGTCGGAGATGGGCAGATGCCCAGGAAATGCCAGCTGCGGGTGCAAAGAAGCTTCTACTGGACAGAAGAAGCTGCGGTTTCTGCAGGAACGCAAAGGGCTAGAGACTTCCCCTTTGGAGGACAGATCCCTCTCGCCTTGTGGAGTCGTGCAGAAGTGTTTTCCCGCCGAAAGAACGCCAACAAGCCTTGCTAGCTGCAAATCGTGCGGTAAGCGTTTTTGGATGCTGCTGTGGCCCAGGAGGGACCAGGAGGTCGCAAATTGGACCAGGAGGTAGAGGGGACGTCGAGCAAGACAAGGAGCCCTCTTAGCAGCAGGTAGCACCCGGAGAAGTGCCAGAAACAGGCACTACGAGGATGCGTGAAACGGTGCTCACCCGAAGTTACACAAAGGAGTCCCACATCGCCGGAGACCAACTTAGAAAGTCGTGCAATGCAGGTTAGAGTGCCGTGGACCCAGGCTTGGCTGTGCACAAAGGATTTCCGCCGGAAGTGCACAGGGGCCGGAGTAGCTGCAAAAGTCGCGGTTCCCAGCAATGCAGTCTAGGGAGGTGAGGCAAGGACTTATCTCCACCAAACTTGGACTGAAGAGTCACTGGACTGTGGGAGTCACTTGGACAGAGTTGCTGGATTTGAGGGACCTCGCTCGTCGTGCTGAGAGGAGACCCAAGGGACCGGTAATGCAGCTTTTTGGGGCCCGCGGTTGCAGGGGGAAGATTCCGTCAACCCACGGGAGATTTCTTCGGAGCTTCTAGTGCAGAGAGGAGGCAGACTACCCCCACAGCATGCACCACCAGGAAAACAGTCGAGAAGGCGGCAGGATCAGCTTTACAGAGTTGCAGTAGTCGTCTTTGCTACTATGTTGCAGTTTTGCAGGCTTCTAGCGCGGTCAGCAGTCGATTCCTTGGCAGAAGGTGAAGAGAGAGATGCAGAGGAACTCGGATGAGCTCTTGCATTCGTTATCTAAGGAATCCCAAGAGACAGAGACCCTAAATAGCCAGAAAAGAGGGTTTGGCTACCTAGGAGAGAGGATAGGCTAGCAACACCTGAAGGAGCCTATCACAAGGAGTCTCTGACGTCACCTGGTGGCACTGGCCAGTGTGCCAGCAGCACCTCTGTTTCCAGGATGGCAGAGGTCTGGAGCACACTGGAGGAGCTCTGGGCACCTCCCAGGGGAGGTACAGGTCAGGGGAGTGGTCACTCCCCTTTCCTTTGTCCAGTTTCGCGCCAGAGCAGGGCTAAGGGGTCCCTGAACCGGTGTAGACTGGCTTATGCAGAATTGGGCACATCTGTGCCCAAGAAAGCATTTCCAGAGGCTGGGGGAGGCTACTCCTCCCCTGCCTTCACACCATTTTCCAAAGGGAGAGGGTGTAACACCCTCTCTCAGAGGAAGTTCTTTGTTCTGCCATCCTGGGCCAGGCCTGGCTGGACCCCAGGAGGGCAGATGCCTGTCTGAGGGGTTGGCAGCAGCTGCAGTGAAACCCCGGGAAAGGCAGTTTGGCAGTACCAGGGTCTGTGCTACAGACCACTGGGATCATGGGATTGTGCCAACTATGCCAGGATGGTATAGAGGGGGCAATTCCATGATCATAGACATATTACATGGCCATATTCGGAGTTACCATTGTGAAGCTACATATAGGTAGTGACCTATATGTAGTGCACGCGTGTAATGGTGTCCCCGCACTCACAAAGTCCGGGGAATTGGCCCTGAACAATGTGGGGGCACCTTGGCTAGTGCCAGGGTGCCCTCACACTAAGTAACTTAGCACCCAACCTTTACCAGGTAAAGGTTAGACATATAGGTGACTTATAAGTTACTTAAGTGCAGTGTAAAATGGCTGTGAAATAACGTGGACGTTATTTCACTCAGGCTGCAGTGGCAGGCCTGTGTAAGAATTGTCAGAGCTCCCTATGGGTGGCAAAAGAAATGCTGCAGCCCATAGGGATCTCCTGGAACCCCAATACCCTGGGTACCTCAGTACCATATACTAGGGAATTATAAGGGTGTTCCAGTAAGCCAATGTAAATTGGTAAAATTGGTCACTAGCCTGTCAGTGACAATTCGAAAGAAATGAGAGAGCATAACCACTGAGGTTCTGGTTAGCAGAGCCTCAGTGAGACAGTTAGTCACTACACAGGTAACACATTCAGGCACACTTATGAGCACTGGGGCCCTGGTGAATAGGGTCCCAGTGACACATACAACTAAAACAACATATATACAGTGAAAAATGGGGGTAACATGCCAGGCAAGATGGTACTTTCCTACACTAGGGACTTATAAGGGGGGTCCGGTGTGCCAATTGAAATTGGTAAATGAAATCACTAGCCTATAGTGATAAATTTAACAGCAGAGAGAGCATAAGCACTGAGGTTCTGATTAGCAGAGCCTCAGTGGCACAGTTAAGTACTATACAGAAACACACATTAGGCCATAAACTATGAGCACTGGGGTAGTGACCAGCAGGATCCCAGCGGGAGAGGCAAAAGCATACTGACATACAGGTAAAAATGGGGGTAACATGCCAAGAAAGATGGTACTTTCCTACAGTCCTGCATTTGCCTTACATTTTTTTAGTATATGGTTTGGCCTCCCCCTGGGCTCACTATCGTCTCTTGCTATTGTACTGTTTTCTACTGCCTTTTATGCGTATTTCTGATTACTAGTGTACATATCAAGTGTGTTACTTACCTCGTATTGGAGGGTTGCCTCTCCAGTAGTTTTTGGTAATTGTGTCGCTAAAATAAAGTACCTTTATTTTTGTAAAACTGAGGCCCTCTTTATGATGTTGGCGGTAAGTCCCGCTTACTACCATGCTGACTGCCGCCAACATAGCGCCGCCGCCGCGGTTTTCGCTACCCATATTATGGCCCACACGTAGCAATCCATCACTATACAGACACACACACAAGTCCGCCAGCCCAAAGGTCAGTGATAAACTGGAGTAGCAAAACCCATACCATTACTCCAACAGAACTACTCCACAGCATTATGACCCACGAGTCACCACAGCGGACATTCAACTGCGGTAAACTATTGGTGGTACATACCGCCGCGCTCAAAATACACACAACCTAACAAAACAACACTACATTGGACAACTCAAATTACACACACACACCTGACACACATACACACACCACACCCACACACCACACCACTATAAAACACACACACACACTACCCACAACCCCTTACGACTCAAAAATATTGCCAACTCAGAGATACAGACCAACAGCACCCACAGAACTAGAGCCACAAAACACCATCACCCATACACCATCCACGTCCCTTACAGCACACACCCCAACACATCACCCCACACACCCTCACACACACCACCCATGGCACCACATAGACACCCCAAGTTCTCAGGGGAGGAGCTAAGGGTCATGGTGGAGAAAATCATTTGGGTAGAGCCACAGCTATTCGGATCACAGGTGCAGCAGACATCCATTGCCAGGAACATGGAGCTATGGCGGAGGATCGTGGACAGGGTCAACGCCGTGGGACAGCACCCAAGAACAAGGGATGACATCAGGAAGAGGTGGAACGACCTACGGGGGATGGTCGTTCCATGGTAGCAAGACACCAAATAGCAGTACAGAGGACTGGCGGTGGACCCCCACCTCCTCCCCCACAACTAACGCCATGGGAGGAGCAAGTCTTGGCAATACTGCATCCTGAGGGCCTGGCAGGAGTAGCAGGAGGACGGGACTCTGGTAAGTCAAATCTTTATTACTTTTATCCCCCCTACCTGCATGCCATCACATACCCCAACCATCACTCCCATCACTCCACCACCTCCCACACACCCCACCATCACAACCCACCCCTCCCACAACCAAGCCCTTTATGCAGCACCAATGCATGGACACCCATTACAGACCTGAATGGACACCCATCACTAAAGCATGCACACTTGAGACAATCACCTAGCCCACCAAATCACCACTCATACAAGCCTAAGCTGCCAGGGCACTAACAACCATAGAGGGCAACACACCCATGCACAAGCTGGTACATGCAGAAACAATAACACTGTATTTACATCCCCACAGGTCCCCCACACAACGTCACCAGACAGGAGGTGCCAGCAACATCCAGTCCCCCCCCCCAGAAGAGGCCCACAGTGATGACAGCAGCTCTGTACGCCTGGATCAGGGTGACCAACCTGGCCCATCAGGACCTCCGGACAGTTTGTTACCCAGTCACAGTCCCATACCACCACAGAGCCTCCCCCCTCAGAAAACACTACCACAGCACCCACCCAGCGGGCCCATTTCACTGTCCCCAGGACACGTCAATCAGCAGTGTGTCCACCACTACAGGGACCCCAGGCCACCCCACAAACACAGGATGATCAGGGACCTGGGGTTAGTGGCAGTGAGCACACGGTCCAGGGGACAGAGGCACAGGACAACAGGGAAGCTGGGAGGACTGCTGTGCGACAGGGGGAGGACAAGCCCAGGGAACCAACTATCCACGAGGCACTCACCAACATCCTGGGAGCATACCACCATTCCCAGGAGACGATGGGCCAGATACTGGCCAAGTTGCAGGAGACCCAGCGGCTGCAGGAGGGACAGTACCTGGGGATTAGGGAGGACCTGAGGGACAATCTCACCACCCTGGTCACCATTGCAGGGGTGCTGGCAGACATGGCCAACACCTAGCCAAATCGATGAACAGCCTTCCAACTCGGCTGACGCTAGTGGAAAGGAGACCCCGCCACAGGAACAACAGGCCATCAGCACCCCTCCCCCCGCAGAAGGAGAACCACCCCGCAAACTGTGCCTGCGATCCAGGCCGAAGCCAGAGAATATTGCCAAGACCCCCGCCAGGAAATAAGATCCCACTCTGTCACCCTGTCCACCTTGAACTGCCATTGCTCCACTTCCTTTGCCCCCTTGGACAGTGCACCTGTGATACAAATTGACTGGAACTTTACCCCGGACTCTCCCCTCCCACCACCCCAGCCCATTCAAATACCCCCTCCACTTATTAGCACATAAATAAACACACTTGTAAAAAATACAAGTATGGAGTCTGTCAATTGATTGAACTATGTATTCCTTTAACAAGCTGTAAACATTGCAATTCAACTGTACAGTAATGTTTACATAGGTATGACCTGTAGTTGGCTTCAGTCAACACACCAGGCGCCAGAGTGGGGCACAGATATCTGAAAATAGACATGCCAAAGGGTATAGTGAGTGGCCATAGTAGTGGGAAAATCAACCTGCCAGTGACAATATCCAACACAAAACTGATCAATGGAAGGTGAAGTTACAGTGTCTTACCTGTGTGTCACTGGAAGTACTGTTGTATGATTGCTGTTCTGTTGTCCTCATCCTCTGCCTCTGCCTCCTCTTCGTCGCTGTCCACAGGGTCCACGGCTGCCACATGCCCATCTCCAGCCTCATCCTCCTGCAGAAAAGGCATCTGGCGACGTAAGGCAAAGTTGTGCAACATACAACATGCCACCATGATCTGGTAGACCTTGGGTGAGTAGCACAGGGAACCACCTGTTAGATGGAGGCACCGAAACCTGCCCTTCAGGAGGCCGAATGTCCTCTCTATTATTATTCTTGTTTGCCCATGTGCCTCATTGTAATGTTCCTCTGCCCTTGTCCTGGGATTCCTCGGGATAAAGGCGTCATGCACAGAGCCAGCATACTTTGGATTGAGATGGGAGATGTACTGGTCCGCCAGGCACACTATCTGAACATTCATCGAGTGAAAGCTCTTCGATTTTTGAACACCTGTTAATTTCTCCAAGCGGGCGGGCAAAGGCAATATGTGTACCATCAGTTGCCCCAATAATGTTGGGGATATGTCCCATTGCATAGGAGTCAGCTTTCCCTGTGGTCAAACCCTCACCTGGGGTAAAACAATGTAGCTGCGCATTTGTTTCATCAGGGCAGACAAAACTCTTTTTAGCACTATTGTGAACATTGGCTGTAACATTCCTGCTGCCAAGCTCACTGTCACTTGGAAAGAACCAGTTGCCAAGAAATGGAGCAGAGATAGGACTTGCACAAGAGGGGGATCCCAGTGAGGTGACGGATAGTAGATATCAGGTCTGGCTCCAATTGGGCACACAGCTCTTGGATTGTGGACCTGTCAAGTCTGTAGGTGAGGATAATGTGCCTGTCCTCCATTGTTGCCAAGTCCACCAGGGGTCTGTACACGAGGGCGGGGGGGGTGTCTCCATCTCCTATTCATCCGCAGCAGTTGCAATCCAGGGGACAAAACGATTAGCATCTGGTCAGTATTCCACATTTCCAAACTGTACACTGCATTGCATGTTGTGACTGGAACAGTATGTTGTTGGATAGGCTCAAATGGTGCCTATGTGTACTGTGACGCAGTTAGGTGTAATGGCCTGCCCCCCCCGTCCTGTCTGGATGGACATGTGAAAATGAGGTAATGACCCTGACGTTGTGCGCCGTTGTGGGAGGCGGTCGAGTACTGTAGGAAAGTACCATCTTGCCTGGCATGTTACCCCCATTTTTCACTGTATATATGTTGTTTTAGTTGTATGTGTCACTGGGACCCTGGTAACCCAGGGCCCCAGTACTCATAAGTGTGCCTGAATGTGTTACCTGTGTAGTGACTAACTGTCTCACTGAGGCTCTGCTAATCAGAACCTCAGTGGTTATGCTCTCTCATTTCTTTCTAAATTGTCACTGACAGGCTAGTGACCATTTTTACCAATTTACATTGGCTTACTGGAACACCCTTATAATTCCCTAGTATATGGTACTGAGGTACCCAGGGTATTGGGGTTCCAGGAGATCCCTATGGGCTGCAGCATTTCTTTTGCCACCCATAGGGAGCTCTGACAATTCTTACACAGGCCTGCCACTGCAGCCTGAGTGAAATAACGTCCACGTTATTTCACAGCCATTTTACACTGCACTTAAGTAACTTATAAGTCACCTATATGTCTAACCTTTAGCTGGTAAAGGTTAGGTGCAAAGTTACTTAGTGTGAGGGCACCCTGGCACTAGCCAAGGTGCCCCCACATTGTTCAGAGCCAATTCCCTGAACTTTGTGAGTGCGGGGACACCATTACACGCGTGCACTACATATAGGTCACTACCTATATGTAGCTTCACCATGGTAACTCCGAATATGGCCATGTAACATGTCTATGATCATGGAATTGCCCCCTCTATACCATCCTGGCATAGTTGGCACAATCCCATGATCCCAGTGGTCTGTAGCACAGACCCTGGTACTGCCAAACTGCCCTTCCTGGGGTTTCACTGCAGCTGCTGCTGCTGCCAACCCCTCAGACAGGCAGCTGCCCTCCTGGGGTCCAGCCAGGCCTGGCCCAGGATGGCAGAACAAAGAACTTCCTCTGAGAGAGGGTGTGACACCCTCTCCCTTTGGAAAATGGTGTGAAGGCAGGGGAGGAGTAGCCTCCCCCAGCCTCTGGAAATGCTTTGTTGGGTGCCCAATTCTGCATAAGCCAGTCTACACCGGTTCAGGGACCCCTTAGCCCCTGCTCTGGCGCAAAACTGGACAAAGGAAAGGGGAGTGACCACTCCCCTGACCTGCACCTCCCCTGGGAGGTGTCCAGAGCTCCTCCAGTGTGCTCCAGACCTCTGCCATCTTGGAAACAGAGGTGCTGCTGGCACACTGGACTGCTCTGAGTGGCCAGTGCCACCAGGTGACGTCAGAGACTCCTGCTGATAGGCTCCTTCAGGTGTTAGTAGCCTATCCTCTCTCCTAGGTAGCCAAACCCTCTTTTCTGGCTATTTAGGGTCTCTGTCTCTGGGGAAACTTTAGATAACGAATGCAAGAGCTCATCCGAGTTCCTCTGCATCTCTCTCTTCACCTTCTGATAAGGAAACGACCGCTGACCGCGCTGGAAGCCTGCAAACCTGCAACATAGTAGCAAAGACGACTACTGCAACTCTGTAACGCTGATCCTGCCGCCTTCTCGACTGTTTTCCTGCTTGTGCATGCTGTGGGGGTAGCCTGCCTCCTCTCTGCACCAGAAGCTCCGAAGAAATCTCCCGTGGGTCGACGGAATCTTCCCCCTGCAACCGCAGGCACCAAAAAGCTGCATCACCGGTCCCTTGGGTCTCCTCTCAGCACGACGAGCGAGGTCCCTCGAATCCAGCGACTCTGTCCAAGTGACCCCCACAGTCCAGTGACTCTTCAGCCCAAGTTTGGTGGAGGTAAGTCCTTGCCTCACCTCGCTGGGCTGCATTGCTGGGAACCACGACTTTGCAGCTACTCCGGCCCCTGTGCACTTCCGGCGGAAATCCTTTGTGCACAGCCAAGCCTGGGTCCACGGCACTCTAACCTGCATTGCACGACTTTCTAAGTTGGTCTCCGGCGACGTGGGACTCCTTTGTGCAACTTCGGCGAGCACCGTTTCACGCATCCTCGTAGTGCCTGTTTCTGGCACTTCTCCGGGTGCTACCTGCTTCAGTGAGGGCTCTTTGTCTTGCTCGACGTCCCCTCTCTCTTCAGGTCCAATTTGCGACCTCCTGGTCCCTCCTGGGCCCCGGCAGCGTCCAAAAACGCCAAATGCACGATTTGCGACTAGCAAGGCTTGTTGGCGTCCTTCCGGCGGGAAAACACTTCTGCACGACTCTCCAAGGCGAGAGGGATCCGCCCACCAAAGGGGAAGTCTCTAGCCCTTTTCGTTCCTGCAGAAACCTCAGCTTCTTCTGTCCAGTCGAAGCTTCTTTGCACCCGCAGCTGGCATTTCCTGGGCATCTGCCCATCTCCGACTTGCTTGTGACTTTTGGACTTGGTCCCCTTGTTCCACAGGTACCCTAGATTGGAAATCCACAGTTGTTGCATTGCTGGTTTGTGTCTTTCCTGCATTATTCCTCTAACACGACTATTTTGTCCTTAGGGGAACTTTAGTGCACTTTGCACTCACTTTTCAGGGTCTTGGGGAGGGTTATTTTGCTAACTCTCACTATTTTCTAATAGTCCCAGCGACCCTCTACAAGGTCACATAGGTTTGGGGTCCATTCGTGGTTCGCATTCCACTTTTGGAGTATATGGTTTGTGTTGCCCCTATCCCTATGTTTCCCCATTGCATCCTATTGTAACTATACATTGTTTGCACTGTTTTCTAAGACTATACTGCATATTTTTGCTATTGTGTATATATATCTTGTGTATATTTCCTATCCTCTCACTGAGGGTACACTCTAAGATACTTTGGCATATTGTCATAAAAATAAAGTACCTTTATTTTTAGTATAACTGTGTATTGTGTTTTCTTATGATATTGTGCATATGACACTAGGTGGTACTGTAGTAGCTTCACACGTCTCCTAGTTCAGCCTAAGCTGCTCTGCTAAGCTACCATTATCTATCAGCCTAAGCTGCTAGACACCCTATACACTAATAAGGGATAACTGGGCCTGGTGCAAGGTGCAAGTACCCCTTGGTACTCACTACAAGCCAGTCCAACCTCCTACATTGGTTGTGCAGTGGTGGGATAAGTGCTTGAGACTACTTACCACTCTTGTCATTGTACTTTTCATAAGAGAAAAATATACAAAACAAGGTCAGTGTATATACACATAGCCAAAAAGTTTTGCATTTCCTCTTTTCACTCTTTTCTAAGTGCTGAAAAGTACTTCTAAACTTTCAAAAAGTTCTTAAAAGTTTAAAAAGATTTTTTCTGTCTTTCCAAAAAGTTCTGAAAACTTTTTTCTCTTTTTCTATCACTTTAACTCTCTCTAAAAAATGTCTGGCACAGGCCAAAGTGTTGATCTGTCCAAACTTGCATATGACAACCTTAGCTGGAAAAGAGCAAGGAGTCTCTGTATAGAGAGAGATTTGAGTGTAGGGAAGAATCCTTCCTTGGAACTGTTACTAAACATGCTTAGAGAACAGGATAAGGCCATAGGTGCCCCATCTGTTGAAAAAGTACCTAATAGTTCCCAATCTGATTCAGGGACTCCCCCAGGAAAAGATTCAGGAAAGAAACTTCCTAGCCTGCCCATTACTAGACAATCTAGCATAGATGGTAATGATGATGAGCCACACCAAATAAATAGTGTTGTCTCACATCATAGCAAAAGCATTTATTCTCACCATACTGGTAGTAATGTTTCTGTAAACCAAGCTGTTAGGGTGCCTTCTGTAAGGGACAGGTCTCCTTCTGTTCATTCCCATCATAGCTCTGTTTCTAGAAATGTCCCTCCCACCAACCCTGATGACAGAATGTTAGAGAGGGAACTCAATAAGTTGAGGGTGGAACAAACCAGACTGAAGCTTAAAAAGCAACAGCTGGATTTGGATAGACAGTCTTTTGAATTAGAGAAGGAAAGACAGAAGTTGGGTTTAGATACCCATGGTGGCAGCAGCAGTATTCCCCATAGTCATCCTGCAAAAGAGCATGATTCCAGGAATCTGCACAAGATAGTTCCCCCTTATAAGGAGGGGGATGACATTAACAAGTGGTTTGCTGCACTTAAGAGGGCCTGTGTTGTACAGGAGGTCCCTCAAAGGCAGTGGGCTGCTATCCTATGGCTATCATTTAGTGGAAAAGGTAGGGATAGGCTCCTTACTGTGAAAGAAAATGATGCTAATAATTTCCAAGTTCTTAAGAATGCACTCCTGGATGGTTATGGCTTAACCACTGAACAGTACAGGATAAAGTTCAGAGAGACCAAAAAGGAGTCTTCACAAGACTGGGTTGATTTTATTGACCATTCAGTGAAGGCCTTGGAGGGGTGGTTACATGGCAGTAAAGTTACTGATTATGACAGCCTGTATAACTTGATCCTGAGAGAGCATATTCTTAATAATTGTGTGTCTGATTTGTTGCACCAGTACTTGGTGGACTCTGATCTGACCTCTCCCCAAGAATTGGGAAAGAAGGCAGACAAATGGGTCAGAACAAGAGTGAACAGAAAAGTTCATACAGGGGGTGACAAAGATGGCAACAAAAAGAAGGATGGTAAGTCTTTTGACAAGGGTGGGGACAAATCTAAAAATGAGTCTTCATCAGGCCCACAAAAACACTCTGGGGGGGGGGTGGTGGGTCCAAATCCTCCTTTAATCAGAACAAGGAAAAGAAACCATGGTGCTATTTATGTAAAATAAAAGGCCATTGGACAACAGATCCCAGTTGTCCAAAGAAAGGCACCACAGCTCCTACCACTACAACCCCTACTGCTACACCTAGTGTCCCTACTAATAGCAGTGGTGGTGGGAGCAAACCTACTAATAGCCAATCCAAGGGAGTAGCTGGGCTCACTTTTGGTAATTTAGTTGGGGTTGGTCTGATTAGGGAGACCACAGAGGCTACTTTAGTCTCTGAAGGGGCTATTGATTTAGCCACTTTGGTTGCTTGCCCCCATAACTTGGAGAAGTACAAGCAACTAACCCTAATAAATGGTGTTGAGGTCCAGGCCTACAGGGACACAGGTGCCAGTGTCACAATGGTGATTGAGAAACTGGTGCACCCTGAACAACACATACTTGGACACCAGTACCAAGTAACCGATGCTCACAACATAACACAAAGCCACCCCATGGCTGTTGTAAATCTCAACTGGGGGGGGGTAACTGGTCCAAAGAAAGTTGTGGTAGCTTCAGATTTACCTGTAGACTGTCTATTAGGGAATGATTTGGAGACATCAGCTTGGTCAGATGTGGAGTTGGAGGCCCATGCAGCAATGCTGGGCATTCCAGGGCATATTTTTGCTTTGACAAGGGCTCAGGCCAAAAAGCAAAAAGGACAGGGAAGCTTGGATCCTGGAACAATGGACCAAGTGCTCCCTAAAGCTAGGGCTAGTAGAAGCAAACCACTTCCTACTATCCCTCCCTCTACAGTGGATTCTACTTCTGAGGAAGAAGAATTCCCTCCCTGTGCAGAACCTACACCAGAGGAGCTGGAAGCAGACACTGCTGAGCTTTTGGGTGAAGGGGGGCCTGCCAGAGAGGAGCTGAGTGTGGCACAGCAAACCTGTCCCACATTAGAGGGTCTCAGACAGCAAGCTGTCAAACAGGCTAATGGGGATGTCAGTGACTCTCACAGAGTTTACTGGGAGGACAACCTCTTGTACACTGAGCATAGGGATCCTAAACCTGGAGCTGCCAGGAGATTAGTGATTCCTCAGGAGTACAGAAAGTTCCTCCTAACACTGGCACATGACATTCCCCTAGCTGGGCACCTGGGTCAAATGAAAACTTGGGACAGATTGGTTCCACTGTTTCATTGGCCTAGGATGTCTGAGGACACAAAGGAATTTTGTAAGTCCTGTGAAACCTGTCAAGCCAGTGGCAAGACAGGTGGCACTCCAAAGGCACCCCTTATCCCACTGCCTGTGGTTGGGGTTCCCTTTGAAAGGGTAGGGGTTGACATAGTTGGCCCCCTTGACCCTCCTACTGCTTCAGGCAATAGGTTTATCTTGGTGGTAGTGGACCATGCCACAAGATATCCTGAAGCAATTCCTTTAAGGACCACTACAGCTCCTGCAGTGGCAAAGGCCCTCCTGGGAATATTTTCCAGGGTGGGCTTCCCAAAGGAAGTAGTATCAGACAGGGGAAGCAATTTCATGTCTGCATACTTAAAGGCCATGTGGAAGGAGTGTGGTGTAACATACAAGTTCACAACACCCTATCATCCACAAACAAATGGACTGGTGGAGAGATTTAATAAAACTCTCAAAGGCATGATTATGGGTCTCCCTGAAAAACTCCGCAGGAGATGGGATATCCTTCTACCATGCCTCCTTTTTGCCTAAAGGGAGGTACCCCAGAAAGGAGTGGGCTTCAGCCCCTTTGAACTTCTTTTTGGACACCCTGTTAGGGGTCCACTCACACTTGTAAAGGAGGGTTGGGAACAACCTTTAAAAGCTCCTAAGCAGGATATTGTGGATTATGTACTTGGCCTCAGATCAAGGATGGCTGAGTACATGAAAAAGGCCAGTAAAAACCTTCAGGCCAGCCAAGAGCTCCAGAAGCAATGGCATGATCAGAAGGCTGTTTTGGTTCAGTACCAACCAGGGCAGAAAGTGTGGGTCTTGGAGCCTCTGGCCCCAAGAGCACTCCAAGATAAATGGAGTGGACCCCACACAATTGTTGAAAAGAAGGGTGAAGTCACCTACTTGGTTGACTTAGGCACTGCCAGGAGTCCCCTTAGGGTGCTCCATGTCAACCGCCTGAAACCCTACTATGACAGGGCTGATCTCACCCTGCTCATGGCAACAGATGAGGGACAGGAAGAAGACAGTGATCCTCTACCTGATCTCTTCTCTTCCACAGATCAAGATGCTCTTGTGGAAGGTGTAGTTTTGGCTGATTGTCTTACTGCTGAGCAGAAAGACAATTGCATAAATCTCCTAGGACAATTTTCAGAACTCTTCTCTACTGTGCCAGGCACCACTTCTTGGTGTGAGCACACTATAGATACTGGAGACAGTTTACCTGTCAAAAGTAAGATCTATAGGCAGCCTGACCATGTCAGGGACTGCATAAAGCAAGAAGTTCAGAAAATGTTGGAACTAGGAGTGGTTGAGCACTCTGACAGTCCATGGGCTTCTCCTGTGGTACTGGTACCAAAACCCAATTCTAAAGATGGAAAGAAGGAAATGCGGTTTTGTGTAGACTATAGAGGTCTCAACTTGGTAACCAAAACTGATGCTCACCCTATACCCAGGGCAGATGAGCTTATAGATACACTGGCATCTGCCAAGTATCTAAGCACTTTTGATTTGACTGCAGGGTATTGGCAGATCAAATTATCAGAAGATGCTAAATCTAAGACTGCATTTTCTACCATTGGAGGACATTACCAGTTTACTGTAATGCCTTTTGGTTTGAAAAATGCACCTGCCACTTTTCAGAGGTTGGTGAACACAGTCCTGCAAGGGCTGGAAGCTTTCAGTGCAGCATATTTGGACGATATAGCTGTCTTTAGCTCCAGCTGGGATGATCACCTGGTCCACCTATGGAAAGTTTTGGAGGCCCTGCAAAAGGCAGGCCTCACTATCAAGGCTTCAAAGTGCCAGATAGGGCAGGGTAAGGTGGTTTATCTGGGACACCTTGTTGGTGGGGATCAGATTGCACCACTTCAGGGGAAAATCCAAACTATTATTGATTGGGTTCCCCCTACCACTCAGACTCAGGTGAGAGCCTTCCTAGGCCTCACTGGGTACTACAGGAGGTTCATTAAGAACTATGGCTCCATTGCAGCCCCTCTTAATGACCTCACATCCAAGAAAATGCCTTAAAAGGTATTATGGACAGCAAACTGTCAAAAAGCTTTTGAGGAGCTGAAGCAGGCCATGTGCTCTGCACCTGTCCTGAAAAGCCCTTGTTACTCTAAAAAATTCTATGTCCAAACTGATGCATCTGAATTAGGAGTAGGGGCAGTCCTATCACAACTTAATTCTGAGGGCCAGGATCAACCTGTTGCTTTTATTAGTAGGAGGTTGACCCCTAGAGAAAAGCGTTGGTCTGCCATTGAGAGGGAGGCCTTTGCTGTGGTCTGGGCTCTGAAGAAGTTGAGGCCATACCTGTTTGGCACTCACTTCATTGTTCAGACAGACCACAAACCTCTACTTTGGCTAAAACAAATGAAAGGTGAAAATCCTAAATTGTTGAGGTGGTCCATATCCCTACAGGGAATGGACTATACAGTGGAACATAGACCTGGGAGTAGCCACTCCAATGCAGATGGACTCTCCAGATATTTCCACTTAGACAATGAAGACTCATCAGGTCATGGCTAGTCTTATTGTCCTTCGTTTGGGGGGGGGGGTTGTGTAGGAAAGTACCATCTTGCCTGGCATCTTACCCCCATTTTTCACTGTATATATGTTGTTTTAGTTGTATGTGTCACTGGGACCCTGGTAACCCAGGGCCCCAGTACTCATAAGTGTGCCTGAATGTGTTACCTGTGTAGTGACTAACTGTCTCACTGAGGCTCTGCTAATCAGAACCTCAGTGGTTATGCTCTCTCATTTCTTTCTAAATTGTCACTGACAGGCTAGTGACCATTTTTACCAATTTACATTGGCTTACTGGAACACCCTTATAATTCCCTAGTATATGGTACTGAGGTACCCAGGGTATTGGGGTTCCAGGAGATCCCTATGGGCTGCAGCATTTCTTTTGCCACCCATAGGGAGCTCTGACAATTCTTACACAGGCCTGCCACTGCAGCCTGAGTGAAATAACGTCCACGTTATTTCACAGCCATTTTACACTGCACTTAAGTAACTTATAAGTCACCTATATGTCTAACCTTTAGCTGGTAAAGGTTAGGTGCAAAGTTACTTAGTGTGAGGGCACCCTGGCACTATCCAAGGTGCCCCCACATTGTTCAGAGCCAATTCCCTGAACTTTGTGAGTGCGGGGACACCATTACACGCGTGCACTACATATAGGTCACTACCTATATGTAGCTTCACCATGGTAACTCCGAATATGGCCATGTAACATGTCTATGATCATGGAATTGCCCCCTCTATACCATCCTGGCATAGTTGGCACAATCCCATGATCCCAGTGGTCTGTAGCACAGACCCTGGTACTGCCAAACTGCCCTTCCTGGGGTTTCACTGCAGCTGCTGCTGCTGCCAACCCCTCAGACAGGCAGCTGCCCTCCTGGGGTCCAGCCAGGCCTGGCCCAGGATGGCAGAACAAAGAACTTCCTCTGAGAGAGGGTGTGACACCCTCTCCCTTTGGAAAATGGTGTGAAGGCAGGGGAGGAGTAGCCTCCCCCAGCCTCTGGAAATGCTTTGTTGGGCACAGAGGTGCCCAATTCTGCATAAGCCAGTCTACACCGGTTCAGGGACCCCTTAGCCCCTGCTCTGGCGCGAAACTGGACAAAGGAAAGGGGAGTGTCCACTCCCCTGACCTGCACCTCTCCTGGGAGGTGTCCAGAGCTCCTCCAGTGTGCTCCAGACCTCTGCCATCTTGGAAACAGAGGTGCTGCTGGCACACTGGACTGCTCTGAGTGGCCAGTGCCACCAGGTGACGTCAGAGACTCCTGCTGATAGGCTCCTTCAGGTGTTAGTAGCCTTTCCTCTCTCCTAGGTAGCCAAACCCTCTTTTCTGGCTATTTAGGGTCTCTGTCTCTTGGGATTCCTTAGATAATGAATGCAAGAGCTCATCCGAGTTCCTCTGCATCTCTCTCTTCACCTTCTGATAAGGAAACGACCGCTGACCGCGCTGGAAGCCTGCAAACCTGCAACATAGTAGCAAAGACGACTACTGCAACTCTGTAACGCTGATCCTGCCGCCTTCTCGACTGTTTTCCTGCTTGTGCATGCTGTGGGGGTAGCCTGCCTCCTCTCTGCACCAGAAGCTCCGAAGAAATCTCCCGTGGGTCGACGGAATCTTCCCCCTGCAACCGCAGGCACCAAAAAGCTGCATCACCGGTCCCTTGGGTCTCCTCTCAGCACGACGAGCGAGGTCCCTCGAATCCAGCGACTCTGTCCAAGTGACCCCCACAGTCCAGTGACTCTTCAGCCCAAGTTTGGTGGAGGTAAGTCCTTGCCTCACCTCGCTGGGCTGCATTGCTGGGAACCGCGACTTTGCAGCTACTCCGGCCCCTGTGCAGTTCCGGCGGAAATCCTTTGTGCACAGCCAAGCCTGGGTCCACGGCACTCTAACCTGGATTGCACGACTTTCTAAGTTGGTCTCCGGCGACGTGGGACTCCTTTGTGCAACTTCGGCGAGTACCGTTTCATGCATCCTCGTAGTGCCTGTTTCTGGCACTTCTCCGGATGCTACCTGCTTCAGTGAGGGCTCTTTGTCTTGCTCGACGTCCCCTCTCTCTTCAGGTCCAATTTGCGACCTTCTGGTCCCTCCTGGGCCCCGGCAGCGTCCAAAAACGCCAAACGCACAATTTGCAACTAGCAAGGCTTGTTGGCGTCCTTCCGGCGGGAAAACACTTCTGCACGACTCTCCAAGGCGAGAGGGATCCGTCCACCAAAGGGGAAGTCTCTAGCCCTTTTCGTTCCTGCAGAAACCTCAGCTTCTTCTGTCCAGTCGAAGCTTCTTTGCACCCGCAGCTGGCATTTCCTGGGCATCTGCCCATCTCCGACTTGCTTGTGACTTTTGGACTTGGTCCCCTTGTTCCACAGGTACCCTAGATTGGAAATCCACAGTTGTTGCATTGCTGGTTTGTGTCTTTCCTGCATTATTCCTCTAACACGACTATTTTGTCCTTAGGGGAACTTTAGTGCACTTTGCACTCACTTTTCAGGGTCTTGGGGAGGGTTATTTTGCTAACTCTCACTATTTTCTAATAGTCCCAGCGACCCTCTACAAGGTCACATAGGTTTGGGGTCCATTCGTGGTTCGCATTCCACTTTTGGAGTATATGGTTTGTGTTGCCCCTATCCCTATGTTTCCCCATTACATCCTATTGTAACTATACATTGTTTGCACTGTTTTCTAAGACTATACTGCATATTTTTGCTATTGTGTATATATATCTTGTGTATATTTCCTATCCTCTCACTGAGGGTACACTCTAAGATACTTTGGCATATTGTCATAAAAATAAAGTACCTTTATTTTTAGTATAACTGTGTATTGTGTTTTCTTATGATATTGTGCATATGACACTAGGTGGTACTGTAGTAGCTTCACACGTCTCCTAGTTCAGCCTAAGCTGCTCTGCTAAGCTACCATTATCTATCAGCCTAAGCTGCTAGACACCCTATACACTAATAAAGGATAACTGGGCCTGGTGCAAGGTGCAAGTACCCCTTGGTACTCACTACAAGCCAGTCCAGCCTCCTACAAGTACCACCGTGCAACTCCTCATTGGTTGTCTATGGGCCCTATGGGTTACAGGTGCCAATGGTGATGTACGCCGGCGGTGACGGTATGCACTGCCGCGGACATCACCGCCATTTTCTATCTGTTCTCTCACTTGCTACCCAACCTTTAACAGGAGAGGACCTACACTGCAAGTGCTACTGTGACCTGTGTCTGGAACCGACCATGGCTCGTGTCACTGGGGAAAGGGCCCCTGCCTTCACCGCTGTGGAGTTGGAGAGACTGGTGGATGGGGTCCTACACCAGTACTGAATGCTGTATGGGCCTCCAGACCAACAGGTGAGTACACTGTGAGCACGGTGCATGGGGCATGAATGCATGGAGTGCTGTGTGTGAGGGCCTCGTGTAAGGGGGGGTGGAAGGGTCCTGGACAGCGTGCTGCATGTATGGTGAGCAATGTCTGTGCGTAAGGGGATGTGAGGGATATGGTGGGCCATGAGTGTAAGAGGCCGGATGGTATGGCTGATACCTTTTTCTGTGTTTATACGTCTGCAGGTCAACGCCTATCAGAAAACGGGTATATGGCGTGCCGTTGCCAAGGAGGTGCGAACCCTGGGGTCTACGGCAGGCGGAGCACCCACTGTCGCAAATGGTGGGAGGACCTGAGACGCTGGGCACGTAAGACGGCGGAGGCCCAGCTGGGGATGGCTTCCCAACGAGGAAAGGGTGCCTGTCGAACCCTGACCCCCCTGATGTTCCGCATACTGGCGGTGGCCTATCCGGAGCTGGATGGGCGTTTGATGGCATCACAGCAGCCACAAGGGGGTGAGTACAGTTTCACATTATACTACTTGTGTGTGGTGGGGTGGTCTCCGGGTGGGGGATGTGGGCCTGTGGGTGCCCCTAGACCAGGCAGGACATTGCATGGTAGGTCCCATGTTGGGCAGGGTTCTGATGTGAAAGTCCTCCAACCAAGCTAGTAGGCCTCCACTACTGAGCAGGGGTCTGTGGGTCTCAGGTACGCTGCTATTGGCCTTAGGAATGCCTGTCCTAGGGCTGGTGACTAGCATTGTGATTTGTAGTGCAGTGCATAGTGCGTAGGCCTGTTCCCTGTGTGAGTGTGCTGTGTATGCCAATGGTGGTGTTGGTGCAGCCATTGACAAAGTGTATCCTTTGTCTCTCCCCCCTTTTTTGTTTTGTCACTCAGTCCTTGTGTGCATTAGCATCATCTGGAGGAGGAGCAGAGGCACCGGCGATGGAGGAAACTGCATCCCACATGGCCCAGGAGGCCGAATCCACCGACGGTGAGGGCACCAGTGGGACGGAGGGGGAGGGGAGCACCACGGCGGAGACAGGAGGGGACAGTACTGACAGTGATACCTCCTCCGATGGAAGCTCCCTACTGGTGGCAGACACCTCTGTGCTCACCCCAACTACAGGTACAGCCCACACCCCCGTACCCGCACCGCCCTCCCAGCAGCCCCTCAGCGAGTTTCCTGTGACCTCTCACCCAGGAGAGTAAGCGTCTCCCTTGCCCTAGGCACCTCAGGTCCTGCCCCAGTTAGCCCTGCTGCCCTGAGTGAGGAGGGTATTTACATCCTGCGATCCATCTCTGTTGGGTAGTGAACCGTAGTGAATGCCATCCAGGGCCTGGCAGGCCATTTGCAACAAACAAATGTATTCCTGGAGGGCATTCACGCTGGCATGGCGGCCCAACAGAGATCAATCCAGGCTCTGGCCTCCTCCCTGATGGCAGCCATTGTCCCTGTCTCTAGCCTCTCCCCTCCCACTTCCTCTACCTAGTTCCAGTCCCATTCCCCTCAAGCTGTGAAGGGCAAGGAGGCACCACCAGCTGTGAAGGGCAAGAGTAAGGAGGCACCACCAGCTGTGAAGCGCAAAGACAAGGAGGCACCACCATCTGTGGAGGGCAAGGGCACGGAGGCACCACCAGCTGTGAAGGGCAAAGGCAAGAAGGCACCACCAGCTTTGAAGGACAAGGGCAAGGAGGCACAACCTTCTGCCAAGGTGAAGGACAAAGGCACCAGAAGCTGGGAAGGGCAAGGGGCCTGCCCCTGCAGGCAGGAAGGTCAGGAGGCCTGGTGCAGGGACTGAATCTGAGCCCCCACCACCAACCATGGCGGTTCAGCCGTCCGAGGCTGCAGGGGAAGGGCTGGAGCCTCCCCCCACCACAGGCATTCTCCCACACCAGCACCTCTGCCTGCAGCAGCAGCAGCCCCAGTGGGCAGCCGTCCAAGGCTGCAGGGGATGGGCTGGAGCCTCCCCCCACCACTGCCAGCACCGTCAGCAGCCCCAGTGGGCAGCTGTCCAAGGCTGCAGGGGATGGGCAGGAGCCTCCCCACACCACTGCCAGCACTGCCAGCAGCCCCAATGGGCAGCCGTCCGAGGCTGCAGGAGATGGGCTGGAGCCTCCCCCCACCACTGCCAGCACCGCCAGCAGCCCCAGTAGACAGCCATCCGTGGCTGCAGGGGACGGGCAGAAGCCTCCCCCCACCACTGCCAGCAGCCCCAGTGGGCAGCCGTCCAAGGCTGCAGGGGACAGGCTGGAGCCTTCCCCCACCACTGCCAGCACCGCAAGCAGCCCAAGTGGGCAGCCATCCGAGGCTGCAGGGGACGGGCAGGAGCCTCCGACCACCACGGCCAGCACCACCACCAGCCCCAGTGGGCAGCCGTCCGAGGCTGCAGGGAACGGGCAAGAGCCTCCCTCCACCACTGCCAGCACCGCCAGCAGCCCTAGTGGGCAGCCGTCCGAGGCTGCAGCGGACAGGCAGGAGCCTCCCCCCACCACTGGCATCCCCGACACCAGCCCCCCCACTGCCACCACTTAGCAGCCGTCACCGCCAGTGTGCAGTGTGTAGTCCTGCCTCCATGGACTGTGGTGCGTCCTGGCCCATGAAAATCCTGTGGGTGTGACACCCAGGTTAGAGACTGTGACCTTGCACTCCCCTTGTGCTGCATCACAGGGCACAAAGCCCCCTCCAGAACCAGTGGAAGAAGGCATCCACTCACCCCCTCTTTGCCACGATGAAGCACACTGGGCACAAAGCCCCCTCCAGAACCAGTGGAAGAAGACATCTACTCATCCCCTCCTTGCCAGGATGAAACACGCTGGGCACAAAGCCCCCTTAAGAGCCAGTGGAAGAAGGCATCCACTCACCCCCTCCTTGCCAGGATGAAGCACACTGGGCACAAAGCCCCCTCCAGAACCAGTGGAGAAGCTATCCACTTGAGAGACTGTGTGTAGGAAGTTGGCTCTGTATATACTATTTCAAAGTAAGAAATAGTGTTCACAGAGTCCAAGGGTTCCCCTTAGAGGTAAGATAGTGGCAAAAGTGGATCATTCTGATGGTCCATTATGTGGTAGTGTGGTCGAGCAGTAGGCTTATCAGAGGGTAATGATAAGCATTTGTTGTACACACACAGGCAATAAATGAGGAACACACACTCAAAGTCTTACTCCAGGCCAATAGGTTTTTATATTGAAAAATATTTTTTCTTAGTTTATTTTAAGAACCACAGGTTCAAGATTTATAAGTAACACTTTAAATTAAAGGTATTTCACTTAGGTACTCTAGGATCTTTGAATAATCACAATAGCATGTACAGTCTTGGTAAAAATGGCAATAAGCTATTTTAAAAGTGGGCACAGTGCAAAAATCAACAGTTCCTGGGGGAGGTATGTAAAGGTTAAGTTCACAGGTAAGTAAAACACTTGCAAGTCTCAAAGTTCGGTCCAAGGTAGCCCACCGTTGGGGGTTCAAGGCAACCCCAAAGTTACTACACCAGCAGCTCAGGGCCGGTCAGGTGCAGAGGTCAAAGAGGTGCCCAAAACACATAGGCCCTCATTACAACCCTGGCGGTCGGTGTTAAAGCGGCGGTAAAACTGCCAACAGGCCGGGGGTAAAAAAAATGGAATCACGACATAGACAGCCACTTTAACACTCCGACCGCCACAGCGGTACAAACAAACAGCCTGGCGGTCACCGCCAACAGACAGGCGGAAGACAATGTACCGCCCACAGTATCATGAGAGGCCAATCCGCCACCTTTTCTGGGGCGGATTCACCGCGAATAAAAACACGGTGGAAACAGTATTTGGAAGGGAAAACGCTCACCTCTACACACCCCACGAGGAACCAGGACGCCATGGAGCCGGAACTCCAAATTCTACCTGCCATTGTCTTCCTGCTCCTCTACCAGGAGCACGAACACCAGCGGCGACGACCACGGTGAGTACTGCACCTACGACACAGGGGAGGGAAAAGAAAGTGACACACACAGGCAACACGCAAAACCCCCACCCCCAGCCTCACCCACTACAACACACACACAAATACATGTTGATACATTACATTTACACCCCCCAACCCCGCCTAGAAGAACGCAAGGACAAAAGGAAATGAGTTGAACGAATATAATCAATAAAAATCCATTACTCAAAAATATATATATACACTATTAACAAATATATACACCAAGAATTCAAGTCCCTGTACTGCACCTACATAATCCATGGACCACTGGGCCCAAAATGCTTGGGCGAGGCCCACACAAGATACCTGATCAAAACGGAAACAACACTGCAGGGGCATAAGATCGAAATAAAAGAGGCACCTCAGGGGGAAGGGGAGGAGGGGGCACCTCAGCCGGATGAGTGCACGATGCCAGCTCCACGAGGGGCCACCATGCCCATTGATGTATCCTGGGGAGTGCAAAGCCACAGTCTTACAAGTCTCTCCAGTGGGTGGTTTGCCCACTGCTTTATCCTGGGGAGTGCAAAGCCACAGTCTCTCAAGTATCTCCAGTGGGTGGTTTTCCCACTGCTTTATCCTGGGGAGTGCAAAGCCACAGTCTCACAAGTCACTCAAGTGGGTGGTTTGCCCACTGCTTTATACTGGGGAGTGCAAAGCCACAGTCTCTCCAGTGGGTGGTTTTCCCACTACTTTATCCTGGGGAGTGCAAAGCGACAGTCTCTCAAGTATCTCCAGTGGGTGGTTTGCCCACTGCTTTATCCTGGGGAGTGCAAAGCCACAGTCTCTCAAGTCTCTCCAGTGGGTGGTTTGCCCACTGCTTTATCCTGGGGAGTGCAAAGCCACATTCTCTCAAGTGGATAACAGTTCTCCACTGGTACTGGAAGGGGCTTTGTGCCCAGAATGCTTCATACTGCCAAGGACAGAGGTAGCGGATGCCTTTCTCCATTGGTTCTGGAGGGGGATTTGTGCCCAGAGTGCTTCATCCTGCCAAGGACATAAGTAGTGGATGCCTTTCTCCACTGGTTCTGGAGGGGGCTTTGTGCCCAGAGTGCTTCATCCTGCCAAGGATTGGGTGAGTGGATGCCATTCTCCATTGGTTCTGGAGGGGGCTTTGTGCCCAGAGTGCTTCATCCTGCCAAGGACAGAGGTAGTGGATGCCTTTCTCCACTGGTTCTGGAGGGGGCTTTGTGCCCAGAATGCTTCTTCCTGCCAAGGATTGGGTGAGTGGATGCCTTTCTCCACTAGTTCTGGAGGGGGCTTTGTGCCCGGAGTGCTTTATCCTGGCAAGGACACAGGTAGTGGATGCCTTTCTCCACTGGTTCTGGAGGGGGCTTTGTGCCCAGAGTGCTTCATCCTGCCAAGGACAGAGGTAGTGGATGTGACACTCCACTGACGGTGGGCCTACATGGAAGCTGTCCAGGCCCCTGGAACTGACCACCAGCTTCGTATGACTGACCACTGGGGATGGCAGACATGTCTGCGGTGGTGCCACTGGCACATGATGTGGCGTGGCCGCTGGCGGTGCTTGCGGCGGCCTCAGTAGCAGAGTGCTGGTGGCGCTCATTGGCCAGCAGTGCTGGTGGGAGTTTCAGTGAGCGTGCTGCTGGCGGCGGTGTCCTGAGCAGAGGTGCTGGTGGCGGCGGTGTCCTGGGCAGCGGTGCTGGTGGCGGCGGTGTCCTGGGCAGCGGTGCTGGTGGCGGAGGTGTTCTGTTAAGCGATGCTGGTGGCAGCAGTGCATGTGGTAGTGCCGGTGGCTGTCTTGTCCGCCGTGCAGGTTGGTGGCGACTTCCCTTTCTTTCTCTGCCCCTTCCCCACCTTGGATGGTGGCGCAGCTCTCTTGCCACTCCCAACTGTAGTCCTGGGAGGGCCCTTGGTGGCAGGCGTTTTGCCCTTCTCCCTCCGAGCTGTGGCCAACTTCTTATGTTTCTGAGGTGGGGTACTCTCCTTGGCCTGGCTCCTCGGCACACTGGCTGCCCTGCTGCTTGGCGCACTCCAGAAGCCGGTTACTGCTGGCACCACTGTTCCCGGTGATGTGGTGGCTGAGGTGCTGGGTTGGGACCTGGAAAGGCGGGCCCCAAGGGACGGAAGGGGTGGGGGAGGTGAAGCGAAGAGGGCAGGGTTTGACAGGAATGTCTTTTTAGACACACTGGGACGGGTATATGGAGGGGGTTTGGGAGTGGAGGAAGAGGTAGTGGTTGTAGGAGGTGCTCGTTTGCTGACTTTGGGTGAAGGTGCATGGGCTGGAGGCTGTCGTGAGGTGGATGGCTGTTGGGTGGGTGTGTGACTGCGTTTGTGTAGTTTGGGAGGTGGGCTTACAGACACACTGGTAGAGGACACGGGATGTGTGAGTGGTAGTGGGGGTGGTGGGTGCACGTGAGCGGTGTGTGGTGATGGGCGTGCTGGTGATGGACGTAGTGGCTGGAGATGTAGTGCATGCAGGTGTGAGTGGAGAGGTGACAGGGAGGGAGGAGGGAGACGAGGAGGAGGGGGACACAGTGGAGGCAGTGGATGTTGGTATGTGTGCATGGGTATGATGCTTGTGTGAGTGCCTGTGGGATGTGTGGTGCTTATGTTTGCCAGAGCTACCCTTGTGTGTTGAGCTGTGTGCATGCTGCTTTGATGGTGTGCTTGGGATAGGCTGAGGTACTGGGGATTGGGGCTGGGTGGAGGAAGTTGGAGGGGGAGGCTGGACACAGGGTCAATGGCTGCCATCAGTGCTGAGGCCAGAGTCTGAAAAGCTCTCTGTTGGGCTGCCTGACCAGAATGAATGCCCTCCAGGTATGCATTTGTCTTTTGCAACTGCCTCTCTACACCCTGGATGGCATACCCTGGATGGCATTCAGAATGGTAGACTGCCCAACAGTGAGGGATCTGAGGAGGTCAATGGCCTCCTCACTGAGGGCAGCAGGGCTGACAGGGGCAGGGGCTGAGGTGCCTGGGGCGAAGGAGATGCCCACCCTCCTGGGTGAGCGGCCACGGGGCATATGCTGAGGGGCTGCTGGGAGGGCGGTGCTGGTGGGGGGGGGGTGGCGGCTGTACCTGTAGATGCGGTGGGCACAGAGGAGCCCCCCACTGCAACGAAGCTCCCATCAGAGGAGGAGTCGGTGCTGCTGGTCTCTGCTGCTGTCCCCGCCGTGGAGCTCCCCTCGCCTTCCATCTCACTGGTGAATTCGGAGTCCGTAGTCACGCCCTCCAGGACCATGTGGGATGCAGCTCCCTCCTGCTCCGGTGGCACTGCTCCTCCGCGTGATGATGCTAATGCACACAAGAACAGGGAGACCACAAAAAGGGGGGGAAAGAAAGTAGAAAGACATGTTCACTGCATGCAATACCGCTACCGTTGGAGGACACTACAGACACAGCAGCCCTCTGTACTACGCCATGCACTTAGAGTTCCGTAATTAATCACAGGGCCATGGGGTTCAAGGCCTATGCCCGATTGCTGCACACATGGAAGTCACAGGAGCCTGACTAGGGGTAGATGGCTGTTAACACTGGTGGGGTGGGGTGCCACAGGGCCTGCCTTATGGAGGGACCTTGCCTACAAAACTCGCCGTGGTCTAGGGGTACCCACACCCCACCTGCCCCACCCAGACACCTCCAATGCGCTCTGAATCAGATGAATGTGACTGTACTCACCCCCTTGTGGCTGCAGTGATGCCCTCAAGAGCCCATCCAACTCCAGATATGCCACCGTCAGGATCCGGAACATCATGGGGGTCATGGTGCGACGAGCACCCCTCCCATGTTGGGAGGCCAACCCCAGCTGGGCCTCTGCTGTCTTCTTGCTCCAGCGGCGAATGTCCTCCCATCTTTTCCAGCAGTGGGTGCTCCGCTGGGGTGGACCCCCAGGGTCCGGACTTCCTTGGCGATGGCACGACAAATATCCTTGTTCTGGTGTGCGCTGACCTACAGGAATAGTACAGGGGAAAAGGAGAAGATATAACCGTCCGGACCGTCACAGTCATTGGCCCACGTTCCTATCGGTGCCATGACGCGCATACACTCACCATCGTTTCATGCACGCCTCATTCCCCCCCCCCAATCTCACATCCACACCACTCCAAACAGGCATTGCCCATACAGCATGCTCACAGTGTACTCACCTGTTTCTCTAGAGGACCGTAGAGTAGCGTGTACTGGGGGAGGACCCCATCCACTAGTTTGTCCAACTCCTCCGATGTGAAGGCAGGGGCCCTTTCCCCAGACACTTGATCCATTGTCGCTTCCAGACTGAGGTCTCAGCAGCACTTGCAGTGTAGGTCCTCTCCTGTGGAAGATCAGGTATCAAGTGAGTGAACAGTGAGAAAATGGCGGTCATATCCGCGGCGGTGGTACCGTCACTGCCGGCGTACATCGTCATTGGCTCCTTGGACCCATAGGGTCCAATGTTGACCAATGCAAGATTGCGCTGCGGTCTTCGACCGCCTACCCCGACAGTGAACAACGCCAGCGCTGTTACCTCATATCCCCTTGTCCCACCTTACAGGGCAGGCAGCCGCAATTTCAGGGGGGCACATGGCATTAGTTGGAAATGCGTCACACATATCTAGGCCTTGCATACACACTAAGACAGGCACATAGCGGATTGACAAATGTGTGCAATAATTATTCTATATAATACCTTAGTGTTGGGTGACTCTGTGCTCGCTGTTCTCGTCCATAGAGCACGTCCACTGGGGCAGGTGAGGAGATGGCGGCATCCTCCGGTGTACAGACCTCTGGTGGACCTGTTGACAATGGGAGAGCGACATGTAATTGTCACCTACAGACTTGATTGTGCCACAATCCAGGAACTGTGTGCCCAGTTGGAGCCAGACCTGATGTCAGCAATCCGCCATCCCACAGGGATCCCCCCTCTAGTGCAGGTCCTGTCAGTACTCCATTTCCTGGCAAGTGGGTCTTTTCAAACTACAGTGGCCATAGCATCAGGGATGTCCCAGCCTATGTTCTCCAACATGTTGTCCAGAGTGTTGTCTGCCCTGCTGAAACACATGCGCAGCTACATCGTTTTCCCTCAGATGGAGGATTTGCCTACAGTGAAAGGTGACTTCTATGCCCTGGGACATATCCCCAACATCATAGGACACATGTGGCCTTGGTACCCCCCCCCCCGCAGGAGTGAACAGGTGTACAGAAACCGGAAGATTTACCATTCCGTGAATGTGAAGATGAAGATGGCGTGTTTGGCTGACCAGTACATCTCCCATGTGAACGCCAAGTTTCCTGGCTCAGTGCATGATGCTTACATTCTAAGAAATAGCAGCATCCCTTTTGTGATGGGCCAACTCCAGAGGCACCGTGTGTGGATATTAGGTGAGGACAAGGACCCTGTACCATGTGAATAGTTGTCTGGGGTTGTCACTAAGGGTTAGTGTGTGTCTATCAGTTTTCCCTCGACATTTGCAAGTGACTCTGGGTACCCCAACCTGTCATGGCTACTGACCCCAGTGAGAAATCCCAGGACAAGGGCAGAGGAATGGTACAATGAGGCACATGGGCGAACTAGGAAGGTTATATAGAGGACCTTCGCCTCCTGAAGGCCAGGTTCCGGTGCCTCCATATGACAGGTGGTTCCCTCTACTACTCACCAAAGAAGGTGTGCCAGATCATCGTGACCTGCTGTATGCTGCACAACTTGGCTTTTGCGACGACAGGTGCCTTTTCTGCAGGAGGATGGTCCAGATGGAGGTGTTGTGGCAGCTGTGGAGCCTGTGGACAGTGAAGAAGAGGAGGTAGAAGAAGAGGACATAGACAACAGAAACACTGTGATCCATCAATACTTCCAGTGAGACACAGGTAAGAAGACATCACCGCCTCGTACATCTGATACAATTGTTCTACCTTTCATCCGTCTGTCACTTTCACCCAGTGTATGGACCCTGATTTGTCACTTTCCCTTTCAATTTCACAGATGTGGGTCCCACTGTGGGACCTCTGCTATGTAACCTCATGGACTAGAGCTGTGTGACATAGGTATGTTGACAATAGAATGGACATTGCTATTTCCCTCAGTTATTGCAAATACACATTTGTGAAAGCACAGACTGACTCCAGATAGTTTTGTGATTTAAGGGTGTTTATTTAAGTGCTAATTATTGGAGGGGGTTGTAAAATGGTCAGGGGTGATGGTGGAGGAATGTCCATGGCAGAGTCCAGTCTATTAGTCTCACAGGTGCATTGTCTAAAGGGGCATAGGAAGTGGAGCTGGGGCAGTTTAAGGATGGACAGGGTAACAAAGTGGGACAGAAGGATGACAATCAGGGTGGTCTCATTTCTTGGCTGGGTCTTGGCTTTGTTCTTTGTCTTTGTCCTGGATCTCAGGGACCGCTTGCAGGGTGGTTCACCATCTGGGGGGGTGGGGTGCTGGTGTCGTGGTCCTGTGGCGGTGCCTCCTATCCTCTTGCGCCGGTGGAGGTGGTGGGCAGTTCATCGTCCAGGCTAGTGTCAGGGGCCCCTTGTTGTGCCACAGTGTCCCTCCTGGTGTTCACAAGTTCCTTCAGCACCCCTACAATGGTGCCCAGGGTGGTATTGATGGATTTGAGCTCCTCACTGAACCCCAAATACTGTTCCTCCTACAGCCGTTGGGTCTCCTGAAACTTGGCCAGTACCGTTGCCATCATCTCCTGGGAATGATGGTAGGCTCCCATGATGTTGGAGAGGGCCTCGTGGAGAGTGGGTTCCCTGGGCCTGTCCTCCCCCTGTCGCACAGCAGCCCTCTCAGTTCCCCTGTGTTCCTGGGCCTCTGTCCCCTGAACCGTGTGCCTACTATTACTGCCCCCAGGTCCCTGCTGTTCTTGGGGTGGTGGGTTAGCCTGGGTTCCCTGTAGTGGTGGACACACTGCTGCTTGCGTGTCCTGTGGACAGAGGTATGGGCATGCTGGGTGGGTGCTGTGCTGGTGTGGGGCGGCTTTGTGGTGGCCTGTGACTGTCAGTGGAACCAACTGTCCTGAGGTCCCAGATGGGCCGGGCTGGTCATCTAGATCCAGTTGGACAGAGCTGCTGTCATCACCCTGGGCCTCTTCTGTGGGTGGAGTGGGCATGTCTGGAACCTCCTGTCCGGTGACATTGGGTAGGGATCCTGCAGGGGTGTAAAGGCATGATTATTGCATCTGTGTGTGCCATGGTGTGCAATGGGTGGGTGACCCTGTACCCCAGTGCTTGCATTCCTGTGTAGGACCTTGTGTGCTAATTGTTTAGGGGTCTGTGTGTAGTAGCCATGCATTGGTGATGGGTGTCCATGCTTTGTTGATGCATGCAGGGCTTGGTGTTGGAATGTGTGGTTTGTGATAGTGGGACATATGTGAGGAGTAGGAGTGATGGGGGTGAGGGTGGGGGTATGTGATAGCATGCAGGTAGGGTGGGGGATGTAATAGTTAAGATTTGACTTACCAGAGTCCATTCCTCCTGCTACTCCTGCAAGGCACTCAGGATGCAGTATAGCCAAGACCTGCTCCTCCCATGTTGTTAGTTGTGGGGGAGGAGGTGGGGGTCCGCCGCCATTCCTCTGAACCGCGATGTGGTGTCTTGAGACCACGGAACGCACCTTCCCCTGTAGGTCGTTCCACCTCTTTTTGATGTCATCCGGTGTTCTTGGGTGCTGTCCCACTGCGTTGATCCTGTCCACGATTCTGCGGCATAGCTCCATCTTCCTAGCTATGGTGGTGTGCTGCACCTGTGATCCGAATAGCTGTGGCTCTACCCGGATGATTTCCTCCACCATGACCCTGAGCTTCTCCTCAGAAAACCTGGGGTGTCTTTGTGGTGTCATGGGGTGGTGTGGGTGATGTGTGAGGTGGTGTGTGTTGTGATGTGTGGGGTGATGTTTAGGGGTGTGTGGTGTTTTGTGCATGGATGTGTATGTATGCTGGTGTTGTGTTTGCTGTACTGTCTCTCTGGCCTTCGTCTAAAGTTTTGGTCGTAAGGGTTTGTGGGTGTGTGTTTTAAATTGGATTGGGTGTGTGGGAGTGGCGTGTGTATGTGTATCAGGTGTGTGTATTTGGAATTGTCAATGTGGTTGTGTTTTGTAAGTGTGTGTTTATTTTGAGCGCGGCGGTGTGTACCGCCAATGGAATACACTGGTTGAAAGACCGCCGCGTGGATTTTTGGGTCGTGATAGTGTGGGCGTATTCCTGTTGGCGTGACAGTGGAGATTGTGTTATCGCCAGTTTATCACTGAGCTTTGGTGTGGCGGACTTGTGTGGGTGTGTAGATTTTGGCGGATTCCGAGCTGTGGGTCGTAATAGCTGTGGCGGAATTCCGCGGCGGTGTGTTGGCGGTCTTCTGCACGGCAGTAAGCGGCATTTACCGCCAATGTTGTAATGAGGGCCATAGACTTCAATGGAGAACAGGGGTGCCCTGGTTCCAGTCTGACAGCAGGTAAGTACCCGCGTCCTCGGGGGACAGACCAGGGGGCTTTTGTAGGGCACCAGGGGGGACACAAGCAGGCACAGAAAGTACATCCTCAGCGGCACACGGGCGGCCGGGTGCAGAGTGCATACAGGCGTCGGGTTTCAGATAGGAAGTAATGGGGAGACTCGGGGGTCTCTTCAACTATGCATACAGGCACGTGGGGCTCCTCGGGGTAGCCACAACCTGGGCTAGGGAGAGGGTCGTCTGGGGGTCGCTCCTGCACTGGAGTTCGGTTCCTTCAGGTCCTTGGGGCTGCGGGTGCAGTGTTGGTTCCAGGCGTCGGGTCCCTTGTTACAGGCAGTCGCGATCAGGGGGAGCCTCTGGATTTCCTCTGCAGGCGTCACTGTGGAGGCTCAGGGGGGTCGTCTCTAGCTACTCACGGGCTCACAGTCGCCGGGGAGTCCCCCCTGTAGTGTTGGTTTTCCGCAGGTCAAGCCGGGGGCATCGGGTGCAGAGTGGAAAGTCTCACGCTTTCGGCGGGAAACGTGGCGTCTTTAAAGTTGTTTCTTTGTTGCAAGAAAGTTACAGATTGTTGAACAGGGCCGCTGTTCACAGGAGTTTCTTGGTCCTTGGTTGCAGGGCAGGTTTCAGAGGTCGCTGGTCCCTGTTGGATGCGTCGCTATTGCAGTTTTCTTCGAAGTTGGGAGACAGGCCGGTAGGGCTGGGGCCAAAACAGTTTTCGTCTCCGTCTTCTCAGCAGGGCTTCAGGTCAGCAGTCCTTCTTCTGGTTAAGGTTGCAGGAATCTAATTTTCTAGGTTCTGGGGGGCCCCTAAATACTGAATTTAGGGATGTGTTTAGGTCTGGGAGGGCAGTAGCCATTGGCTACTGTCCTTGAGAGTGGCTACACCCTCTTTGGGCCTCCTCCCTGTGGGGAGGGGGGCACATCCCTAATCCTATTGAGGGAATCCTCCATCCCCAAGATGGAGGATTTCTAAAAGTAAGAGTCACCTCAGCTCAGGACACTTTAGGGGCTGTCCTGACTGGTGGGAGACTCCTCCTTGTTTCCCTAATTATCTCCTCCAGCCTTGCCGCCAAAAGTAGGGGCAGTGGCCGGAGGGCCGGGCATCTCCACTAGCTGGGATGCCCTGGGGCGCTGTAACAAAAGGGGTGAGCCTTTGAGGCTCACCACCAGGTGTTACAGTTCCTGCAGGGGGAGGTGAGAAGCACCTCCACCCAGTACAGGCTTTGTTCCTGGCCACAGAGTGACAAAGGCACTTTGTGGCCAGCAACATGTCTGGTGTGTGGCAGGCTGGCAGAAACTAGTCAGCCTACACTGGAAGTCGGGTATGTTTTCAGGGGGCATCTCTAAGATGCCCTCTGGGTGTATTTTACAATAAATTGCACACTGGCACCAGTGTGCATTTATTGTGCTGAGAAGTTTGATACCAAACTTCCCAGTTTTCAGTGTAGCCATTATAGTGCTGTGGAGTTCGTGTTTGACAGGCTCCCAGACCATATACTCTTATGTCTACCCTGTACTTACAATGTCTAAGGTTTTGCTTAGACACTGTAGGGGCATAGTGCTCATGCACCTATGCCCTCACCTGTGGTATAGTGCACCCTTCCTTAGGGCTGTAAGGCCTGCTAAAGGGGTGACTTACCTATGCCACAGGCAGTGTGAGGTTGGCATGGCACTCTGAGGGGAGTGCCATGTGGACTTAGTCATTTTCTCCCCACCGGCACACACAAGCTGTGAAGCAGTGTGCATGTGCTGAGTGAGATGTCCCTAGGGTGGCAAAAGACATGCTGCAGCCCTTAGAGACCTTCCCTGGCATCAGGGCCCTTGGTACCAGGGGTACCAGTTACAAGGGACTTACCTGAGTGCCAGGGTTGTGTCAGTTGTGGAGACAAAGGTACAGTTTAGGGAAAGAACACTGGTGCTGGGGCCTGGTTAGCAGGGTCCCAGCACACTTTCAAATCATAACTTAGCATCAGCAAAGGCAAAAGGTCAGGGGGCAACCATGCCAGGGAGGCATTTCTTTACACCCCACCCCCCCAAACGAATGAGGATGAGACGAACCTGGAAAGGCCATCTGCATTGACATTGGCAGTCCCAGGTCTGTGTTCCACTATAAAGTCCATTCCCTGTAGGGATATGGACTACCTCAACAGTTTAGGGTTTTCTCCTTTCATTTACATGAACCATCTGAGAGGTCTGTGGTCAGTCTGAACTACAAAGTGAGTACCAAAGAGGTATGGTCTCAATTTCTTCAGGGACCAGACCACAGCAAAGGCCTCCCTCTCAGAGGCACTCCAACGCTGCTCCCTGGGGAGTAACCTCCTGCTAATAAAAGCAACAGGCTGGTTAAGGCCATCATCATTTGTTTGGGACAGGACTGCTCCTATTCCATGTTCAGAGGCATCTGTCTGCACAATGAACTGCTTAGAGTAATCTGGAGCTTTTAGAACTGGTGCTGTGCACATAGCTTGTTTCAGGGTGTCAAAGGCCTGTTGACATTCTATAGTCCAGTTTACCTTCTTGGGCATTTTCTTGAAGGTAATTTCTGTGAGGGGTGTCACTATTGATCCATATCCCTTCACAAACCTCCTATAGTAACCAGTTAAGCCAAGGAATGCCCTGACTTGAGTCTGGGATTTTTGGAGCTACCCAGTCCAGAATAGTCTGGATCTTGGGTTGAAGTGGCTAAACTTGGTCTCCACCTACAAGGTGTCCCAAGTAAACCACAGTACCCTGCCCTATCTGACATTTAGATGCCTTGATAAAGAGGCCTGCTGCTTGCAGGGCCTGCAAAACCTTCTTCGGGTGGACCATGTGATCCTGCCAGTTGGAGCTAAAGACAGCAATATCATCAAGATAAGCTGCACTAAAGGACTCCAAGCCAGCAAGGACTTGATTCAGCAACCTTTGGAAGGTGGCAGGGGCATTCTTTAAGCCAAAGGGCATCACAGTAAACTGGTAGTGCCCATCAGGTGTAGAGAACGATGTTTTCTCCTTTGCTCCTGGTGCCATTCTTATTTGCCAGTACCCAGCTGTCAAGTCAAAGGTACTTAAGTATTTGGCAGCACCCAATTTGTCAATTAACTCATCTGCTCTTGGAATGGGATGGGTATCTGTCGTGTTGACAGAATTAAGCCCTCTGTAGTCCACACAGAACCTCATTTCTCTCTTGCCATCTTTTGTGTGAGGTTTGGGGACTAAGACCACTGGACTAAGACCATTGGGCTAGCCCAGGGCCTGTCAGAGTGCTCAATTACTCCCAATTCCAGCATCTTGTGGACTTCCACTTTGATGCTTTCCTTAACTTGATCAGACTGTCTAAAAAAATTGTTTTTGACAGGCATGCTGTCCCCTGTGTCCACATCATGGGTACACAGGTGTGCCTGTCCAGGGGTTAGGGAAAAGAGCTCAGCAAACTGTTGGAGGACTTGCCTGCAGTCAGCTTGCTGTTGGCCAGAGAGGGTGTCTGAGTAGACCACTCCATCTACTGAGCCATCTTTAGGTTCAAAGGAGAGGAGATCAGGGAGAGGTTCACTCTCAGCTTCCTGGTCCTCATCTGTAGCCATTAACATGTTTACATCTGCCCTTTCATGAAAGAGTTTGAGGCGGTTCACATGGATCACCCTTTTGGGGCTTCTGCTAGTGCCTAGGTCTACCAAGTAGGTGACCTGACTCTTTCTTTCTAGCACGGGTAAGGGACACTCCATCTGTCCTGAAGTGCCCTGGGAGCCACCGGCTCCAGAACCCAGACTTTCTGCCCTGGCTGAAACTCAACCATTGCAGCCTTATGGTCATACCACATCTTCTGGAGTTGTTGGCTGGCCTCAAGGTTTTTGCTTGCCTTTTCCATGTACACTGCCATCCTTGAATGTAGGCCCAGTACATAGTCCACTATATCTTGCTTAGGCTCATGAAGAGGTCTCTCCCAGGCTTCTTTCACAAGAGCTAGTGGTCCCCTAACAGGATGGCCAAACAGAAGTTCAAAGGGGGAAAACCCTACTCCTTTCTGAGGCACCTCTCTGTAGGCGAAAAGCAGGCATGGCAAGAGGACATCCTATCTCCTCATGAGCTTTTCAGGGAGCCCCATGATCATGCACTTCAATGTCTTGCTGAACCTCTGAACACGACCATTGGTTTGTGGATGGTATGGTGTGAATTTGTAAGTCACCCCACACTCATTCCACATGTGTTTTAGGTAAGCTGACATGAAGTTGGTATCTCTGTCAGAAGCCACCTCCTTAGGAAATCCCACTCTGGTAAAAATACCAATGAGTGCTTTGGCTACTGCAGGGGCAGTAGTGGACCTAAGATGAATTGCTTCAGGGTACCTAGTAGCATGATCTACTACTACTAGGATGTACTGATTCCCTAAGGCTGTGGGAGGTTCAAGTGGACCCACTATATCCACTCCCACTCTTTCAAAGCAGACCCCCACCACTGGAAGTGACTTATAAGTTACTTAAATGCAGTGAAAATGGCTGTGAAATAACGTGTGCGTTATTTCACGCAGGCTGCAGTGTAAGGGTTTTTCTGTTGCCCCTAGACCTATTTTCTCCCATTGCAATCTATAGCATTTCCTATTGTTTGCATTGTTGTAAGACTATTTACTTGTCTAATGTTGGTGTCTAGTGTATATATTGTATATAATACTTACCTCCAGAAGGAGTATTTTCTGATTGATACAACTACCTGTGGGTTCCTCACCTAATGAATTCTCCCAATGCGCCAGCATTCAACAGAAATTTTCTTCACAGCTCTGCACATCGACGAGGACGTCACAATTGCCTGACATCACGCGACGCCGTCTGACGTCATTGAGGCAATAAGAGGTCCTCGCCGGCGTGCTGACATCAGTTCCCTTTTTTCCGTGCCTTCGAGTAACGTTTTTTTCTCCTGGCTCTTGGGGAGCTACTGTTTCTCGGAAGAGATACTTACCAGTTAAAATGTCTCCACTTCGGAAGTCCGGCTTCAAGCCTTGCAGGGAATGCAGAGGTCGTATGTCAGTCACGGACCCGCATAATGACTGTTTATGGTGCTTAAGCTCAGATCACGACGTGGAAAAGTGTGGCTCCTGTCAGCGAATGAATCCAAAGGCGTTGAAAGAGCATGAAGCCAAGTTCTTTTTAGCGAAGTCGAAGAAGAAGGAAAAACATTGACATCACAGATCTTCTTTGAAATCTTTGCACAAAAAACGACGCCGTCATGACTCTCTGCGTCGGCATGATTCCCTACGTCGGGCAGGTAAAGATCGATCTCGTTCGAGGTCTCCAGCTGCTCTGCGTTGATCGACGTGGGAGGTCAGTCTGACAGTGACGCCACAGCCTCAAAGTCCTCGGGCGTCACCGGCGCCGTCGGTGTTCGAGGTGGACGAGCCTGCCCAGAGTCCTTCCTTCTCACCTTATCAGTCAGAGGTGCCAGATCCAGTACCGACGTCGCAGCCGGTGCCGATGCCGCAGGGGTATCCTGCCTTCCCGGCTCCGGGAGCGGATCCGTCCGCCTTCTTAAATGCGATGTTCAACATCTTTAATGCCATGGCTCCTGGCAGTGTACCGGCTGGTCCCTCAGGTCCATTGGCTTTTGATCTTGGTGTTCCGGCTTCATACAAGTCGACGCCTTTTACGCCCTTCTGCCTAGTAGAAGGGGCTGGGTCGATGCCGGTGCCTTTGATGTCGCCGAGGAGACCTTTGCACCGGTGGTTTCGGCTGTTCTGGTTACAATTCGCCACGACTCCAATCAACGCCGGCGAAGAGAGTACGACTTCCCATGGCACCGAGTGATCCGGCGTTGGAAGAATCGGAAGATCAGCATCAGCCGGGGTTGTCCGCATCGGCTAATTCTTTATCAATGCCGAGGACAGAGGCCTGGTTGCGCTCGATGATGAAGGCCCTCAGACTTTTGGAGGAGCAAGAATAGCTCCTAGAGGAAGGCGAGATCGCAGAGCCCCTGGGGGATTTTCAGGGCTTGGACTCTGCCAGCAGTCTTGATCCTCCCCCAGAGTGGGACTTGACCTCTCCAGGTGAATTCACTGAGAAGGCTGCTTCATTTCACTCTGTGGTAAGAAAGGCAGCAGACTTTTTAGACCTCCCATGGCCTGCAGCTGAGGTGAAAACCAATATTCTCACAGAGGTTTTACATCCGGCTTCAGCCGCTGCAGAGCCACTCTTGCCGTTTAATGAGGCTCTCACTGAACCGATTATGGAGATTTGGCGGAAACCAGTATCTGCAACAGCAGTTAGTAGATCAGTGGCAAGACTGTACAGAGTGGTCCCTAGGGATCCGGGCTTCCTCTCTAATCATCCGACTCGGGAGAGTCTGGTGGTTCAGGCTTCCTGCTCCTTATGTTCAGCTCCTGGTTTGTTCCCTGGGGTTCCTTCAGACAGGGAGTCGAAAAGGATGGAGCAGTCGGCCAAGAAAGTCTTTTCATCCTGCAGTATGGCCCTCAAGTCGGCTAATGCAACTTGTGTTTTGGGAAGATACATTCATGCCTTGATGGACGCTGCTAAGGCTGAGATGCCAGATTTGCCCCAGGACATGTGAGGTCTTTTGGCTGATGCTCAGGTGGCAGCGACTCAGGTCATTCAGTCGGGGTTAGCTACTGCAGATTCTGTGGCCAGAGCAATGGGGACATCCATTGTAACCAGGAGAGATGCTTGGCTGAGATCTTCTGGTTTTTCCTCGGATGTGCAGATGACTCTTTTAGACTTACCATTTGATGGAGATAAACTATTTGGTTCGAAAGCTGACTCTGCCTTAGAGCGCTTCAAGGAGAGTAGGGCTACGGCTAAGTCCCTAGGTTTGCAAGCTTCTACCACAACCCCGTTCAGGTCATTTTGAAGGTTCAGGGGGTTTGGTCGAGGCTCTTCCTTTCGGGGGAGACTCCATTCTGCAGGCCAACAACCATCTACTCTTCCCTATAGATCAGTTAGAGGGAGATGTAAAGTCCGAACCAGAGGAGCCACCCAGCAGCACCCTGCCTCTTCCTCTTCCTCCGGGGGGGTGCAACAGGGAAAGCAGCCTTAGTCCTCCATCCATTCCTTCCCATATTTCTCCTGTAGGGGGAAGATTGTTTCATTTTCTCCGCATGTGGAAACTGATCACATCGGATTCCTGGGTCATCAATATTGTGGAGAAAGGTTATGCACTTCCCTTTCGGAAGTTTCCTCCTGCCATCCTTCCCCGTTCCTCCCTTTGCACGGAAGACCATATCCTGTTGTTGCAACAGGAAGTTCAGACCCTATTATCAAAAGGTGCAGTGGAGTTGGTTCCAGAGCGGGAAAGGGGTCAAGGTTGTTATTCAAGATATTTCCTGATCCCCAAGAAGGATGGCCGGTTGAGGCCTATCCTGGACCTGAGGGTTTTGAACTGGTCGTCAAGCAGGAGAAGTTCAAAATGCTGACCCCATTGCGCAGGTGCTTTTGGCGTTGAACGAAGAAGACTAGATGGTGTCTGTCGACTTGCAGGATGCTTACTTCCATATCCCTATTCTCAAGTAGCACAGGAAGTATCTCTGGTTTGTGGTGGGGACGCAACACTATCAGTTTGCAGTCCTTCCATTTGGTCTTACTTCCGCGCCTCAAGTTTTCACGAAGGTGAAGGCAATGGTTGCAGTGCATCTCAGGAGAAAGGGAGTAGCGGTAATCCCATACCTGGACGATTGGTTGATCAAGGCCAGGTATCCAGAGCTCGTGTTGCATCACCTGCAGATGACAACCCAGTTGTTCGATCTGGGCTTTTCGGTAAACGTGCCTAAATCTCACATGGACCCCTCTCAACGCCTCCTGTTCATAGGGGCTGTACTGGACCCTACGTTGAATCAGGCCTTTCCTCCGCCTCAGCGGATTCAGGACATCCAGGCATTGATTCCAATGTTTCAAAGTGGAGCGGTTGTTCCAGTCCTCAAGGTCCTTCGTCTGCTCAGTCTGCTCGCCTCATGCATTCTGTTGGTCACTCATGCACGCAGGCACATGAGGGCTCTTCAGTGGTGCCTCCGCAGGCAGTGGTTTCAACACAAAGGGGATCTCAAGGAGTCGATAACGATCTCCGGGGACACTGCAGCAGATTTGCGATGGTAGGCTGTGGACGGCAACCTTTCCCAAGGAAGGCTGTTCTCACTGCCGCCTCCTGTGACCACGGTGATAACGGATGCTTCCACTTTAGGGTGGGGAAGTTATCTGGGGGATATGGAGATCAAAGGTTGTTGGTCTTCAGTGGAACATATGTTTCACATCAATCTGTTGGCATTGCAGGCAATACTTTTGGCTCTCAAGGTCTTCCTCCCCTCCCTTCACGGTCAGTTGATACAGGTCCTTACAGACAACACTACTCCGATGTGGTACATCAACAAGCAGGGAGGAGTAGGGTCGTACCTTCTCTGCAGAGAAGCTCTATGGCTTTGGTCCTGGGCTCAGGACCATCAGATTTGCGTAGTAGCAAATCATCTGGCCGGAGTTCAAAATGTACGTGCGGACAGTCTCAGTCGGCATTTCTCAGCCGATCACGAGTGGCGTCTCCATCCGGATCTGATCCAATACATCTTCAGGATGTGGGGATTTCCTCACATAGATCTGTTTGCCACTCGGGAGAACGCGCACTGTCTGTTGTTCTGCAGCCTCCAGTATCCGTTACGAGGGGCGTTGGGGGACGCATTTCAGATGTCCTGGCACGGCCAGTTGCTTTACGCGTTTCCCCCCAGACCCTTGATTCCTCGGGTCTTGAGGAAGATTCGCCAAGAACGTGGCGCAAGTTATTCTGATAGCTCCGGATTGGCCGCGAAGGGTGTGGTACACAGACCTTCTCCAACTCTCACTGTGCCCTCCGCTCCGTCTCCCTCACAGGGCAGGCCTCCTCTCGCAGTCACAGGGGCAGGTTCTACACCCCCAACACCAGAGTCTGCACCTGCATGCCTGGAGATTGAACGGGGCATCTGAGTTCCTTTTCTCTCCGACCAGAGGTTGTGGGTGTTATTTTATCGGCCAGACGAAACTCCACCAAATCAATCTATGCTGGCAGATGGGCAAAATTTGTGGCTCGGTGTGTAGAGAACCAAATAGATCCCTTAAGTGCCCATTTGTCAGACATTTTGTTATTTGCGTTGTCCCTGGTGCAGAGGGGTTGTGCAGTTGCGACTGTTAAGGGTTATTTGTTGGCGCTGTCGGCCTTTCTGTGCCTTCCTGATCAACCCTCCTTGTTTAAATCCTATATAGTTGTAAGGTTCTTGAAAGGTCTTACTAATAAGTTACCTCCCTCTCCCTTTATTATGCCTCAAGGGGATCTGAATTTGGTACTCACATTCTTGATGGGTTCACTGTTTGAACCCCTACATTCATGTCCCTTAAGGTTTTTGGTGTTAAAAACTGTTTTTACTTGTTGCCATCACGTCAGCTAGGCGAGTGAGTGCAAGCGCTTAGCGTAAAACTCCCTTTCACTTCCTTCCATGCGGACAAAGTGGTGCTGAGGACCAGGGCGGCTTTCCTTCCGAAGTTTGTTACACCCTTCCATTTAGGGAAGTCCATTACGCTTTCATCTTTATATCCTCCTCCCCATCCATCGAAAGAAGAGGAGAGACTTCATCGGCTTGACCCTAAAAGAGCTTTGAGCTTCTACGTTGTCAGAACAAAAGAGTTCAGAGTCGAAGATCAGCTCTTCATCGGCTGCATGGGGAAGGGCAAGGCGGTCCACAAGAGAACACTATCCAGGTGGGTCATTCTTTGCATTAAAATTTGGTATTCTTCGGCAAAGAAGGTTCCTCCTGCTGGAATTAGAGCCCATTCCACCAGGGCTAAGTTGGCCTCTTTGGCTTTGGCTAAAGGTGTTCCTGTGGCTGAGATTTGTAAGGCCGCAACTTAGTCTTCCCTCCATACTTTTGCGAAGCATTATTGCTTGGATTCAGAGGTTAGAATGGATGGTCATTTTGTACTGTCCGTGCTGCAGGATTTCTTGGTGTGACCATTCAGGCACCCGCCTCAGAGTGCGGTACTGCTTTGGGACTCTATTCATTAGGTGAAGAATCCACAGGTAGTTGTATCCATCAGAAGAACAAGTTACTTACCTTCGGTAACGCCTTTTCTGGTGGATACACTAGCTACCTGTGGATTCCTTACGGTAACACCCGCCTCCCCGTTGCCTGGTTGGTCTTACCAAGATATCCTAGGGTGTGTATATATGAGGAGGTGTATATATATATATATATATATATATATATTTCATGTTATTTGTAGGTGCGTGCACATATATTTGCTTTATGTGTACATATATGTGCTTTTTAAGTAGAGTTGATAGATGTTTCTATTTTATTAAAGATTTTGTTTTATATTTCATTGATGTATTTGTGTCAGGTATGTATAGTCGGTAGTCACCTGTTCGCCTTGAAGGCACATAAAAAATGGTGAAAACTGACATCAGCACGCCGGCGAGGACCTCTTATTGACTTGACGACGTCAGATGGCGTCGCGTGAAGTTGGGCAATTGTGACGTCCTCGTCGACGTGCAGAGCTGGGAAGAAAATATCAGTCGAATGCTGGCGCATTGGGATAATTCATTAGGTGAGGAATCCACAGGTAGCTAGTGTATCCACCAGAAAAGGCATTATCGAAGGTAAGCAACTTGTTCGTCTCTAAGATATTTTTGGTACTGTGCCACCCAAATAAATACCTTTATTTTTGGTAACTCTGAGTATTGTCTTTACTTGTGTATAAGTACTGTGTAACTATAAGTGGTATTGCAGGAGCTTTGCATGTCTCCTAGTTCAGCCTAAGCTGCTCTGCTATAGCTACCTCTATCAGCCTAAGGCACTAGGACACTACTACATTTCACTAATAAGGGATAACTGGACCTGGTATAAGGTGTAAGTACCCAAGGTACCCACTACAAACCAGGCCAGCCTCCTACAGGAGGTAGGGAGGAAAAGGAGAGTGACACACACACGCACAACACACACCATACACACACAGCCAGCTGCACAGTACATCGACAGTTACAGGACCGAGGAGCAAATAATGTAAGAACCCATACCTGTTATACAACCACTGTAATGTGCTTCCATCAGCCACCATAATGAATAAATAAATAACAATGTACATGTCAGTGTACAGATTGGGCCAAGGGTATCGTCCAAGCCCCAACTTGACTCCTGACATTATTCATACTCCACTGTTCAGGGGCACCATGTTGGAAATTTGCAGGCACCTAAGGGGGAAGAGGGTGGGAGGCACCTCATCTGGAGTGAGTATCATGCCCACTGTTCTGGAGGGGGCTCATTTCCCACTGGTTCTGGAGGGGGCTTCTTGCCCACTGTCCCTAGAGTGGAGTCATAGGCCATAGTCTCTGGAATGGGTAATATACCCACTGTTTCTGGACGGGGCCCCTTCCTGGTGGTGGAGGGGGATCCTTGCCTTCAGGTGGTGGATGGGGATCCTTTCCCTCAGGTGGTGGATGAGGATCCTTTCCCTCAGGTGGTGGATGAGAATTTTTGCCCTCAGGTGGTGGATGGGGATCCTTGGGTTCATTCCTGTGGGGGGCCCCCTTTGCCTTTGTCATGTGACTTGTGTCCTTGCCTCCAGGTCTAGGAGGTGCCTCCACTGACCCCCTCCTCTGTCTCATATGTTTCTCCACCCTAGACCTCAATTTTTGAGGCGGAGGTGTGTCCTTGCTGGGAGTGGCTGCCGTCCAACTCAGGGGCCCCTTAGTGCCAGCAGCAGATTTTTGGGTGGGAGCAGTGGCAGACTGGTTGGCTGAGGTGCTGGGCTGGGTGGGTGGGGCCTTGCACTTAGGGCCAGGTGGTGGCCGGGGAAGAGTTCAACATGGGTAAGGAAAAGCTTCTTAGGGAGTTTGGGGCAGGATGTGGGAGGAGGGATGGGAGTGGGCATAGAGGGAGTGGTTGTAGGAGGAGTAGGTGTGCTGGACTTGGGTGCAGGTGCATGGACAGTGCGTATGAGGTGGATGGCTGTTGGGGGTCTGAGTGCGAGCATTTGTGTTTCTTTGGAGGGGGGCAGATAGGATGGAAGAGGACAAACAGGATACTTGGATGGATGTTGTGGTAGTGTCTGCAGGTGAGGTGTGTGTGCTGCATGAGGTGGTGGTGGTGACTGCGCATGTGAGGTGTGGGGTGCATGTCTACGGGTCTGGTCTTGTGGTGTCTGTGGGCCAGGGTGTACAGGTGGCAGGGTAAGGTCTGTGTAAGAAAACACCTCCTTGGCATGGTTATCCCCTGACTTGTTGCCTTTGCTGATGCCAAGTTATGATTTGAAAGTGTGCTGGGACCCTGCTAACCAGGCCCCAGCACCAGTGTTCTTTCCCTAAACTGTACCTTTGTCTCCACAATTGGCACAACCCTGGCACCAAGGGCCCTGATGCCAGGGAAGGTCTCTAAGGGCTGCAGCATGCCTTATGCCACCCTAGGGACCCCTCACTCAGCACATGCACACTGCTTCACAGCTTGTGTGTGCTAGTGGGGAAAAAAAGACTAAGCCAACATGGCACTCTCCTCAGGGTGCCATGCCAACCTCACACTGCCTGTGGCATAGGTAAGTCACCCCTCTAGCAGGCCTTACAGCCCTAAGGCAGGGTGCACTATACCACAGGTGAGGGCATATGTGCATGAGCACTATACCCCTACAGTGTCTAAGCAAAACCTTAGACATTGTAAGTGCAGGGTAGCCATAAGAGTATATGGTCTGGGAGTTTGTAAAACACGAACTCCACAGTTCCATAATGGCTACACTGAAAACTGTGACGTTTGGTATCAAACTTCTCAGTACAATAAATGCACACTGATGCCAGTGTGCAATTTATTGTAAAATACACCCAGAAGGCATCTTAGAGATGCCCCCTGAATACATACCCAACTTCTAGTGTAGGCTGACCAGTTCCTGCCAGGCTGCCACACACCAGACACATTGCTGGCCACATGGGGAGAGTGCCTTTGTCACTCTGTGGCCAGGAGCAAAGCCTGTACTTGGTGGAGGTGCTTCTCACCTCCCCCTGCATCAACTGTAACACCTGGCGGTGAGCCTCAAAGGCTCACCCCTTTTGTTACAGTGCCCCAGGGCATCCCAGCTAGTGGAGATGCCCGCCCTGGAGGCCACTGCCCCCACTTTTGGTGGCAAGGCTGGAGGAGATAATGAGAAAAACAAGGAGGAGTCGTCCACCAGTCAGGACAACCCATAAGGTGTCCTGAGCTGAGGTGACCCCTGCCTTGAGAAATCCTCCATCTTGAGTTTGGAGGATTCCCCCAATAGGGTTAGGGATGTGCCCCTCTCCCCACAGGGAGGAGGCACAAAGAGGGTGTAGCCACCCTCAAGGACAGTAGCCATTGGCTACTGCCCTCCCAGACCTAAACACACCCCTAAATTCAGTATTTAGGGGCTCCCCAGATCCCAGGAAATCAGATTCCTGCAGCCTGAAGAAAGAAGAAGGACTGCTGACCTACAAGCCTGCAGAGAAGGAGGAAGACGACAACTGCTTTGGCCCCAGTCCTACTGGCCTGTCTCCAACTGCGAAAACCTGCTCCAGTGACGCATCCGACAGGGACCAGCGACCTCTGAAGCCTCAGAGGACTGCCCTGGACTACAGGACCAAGAAACTCCCGTGAACAGCGGCCCTGTTCAAAACCAGCTACTTCCGTGCAACAAAGAAGCAACTTCCAAGGACTTCACGTTTCCTGCCGGAAGCGTGAGACTTCACACTCTGCACCTGACGTTCCTGGCTCTACCTGGAGAAAACTAACACCTTAGGGAGGACTCCCCGGCGACTGTGAGCCTGTGAGTAACCAGAGACGACCCCCTGAGCCCCCACAGTTACGCCTGCAGAGAAAATCCAGAGGCTACCCCTGACCGCGACTGCCTGTAACAAGGGACCCGACGCCTGGAACCAACACTGCACCCGCAGTCCCCAGGACCTGAAGTAACCGAACTTCAACGCAGGAGCGACCCCCAGGCGACCCTCTGCCTAGCCCAGGTGGTGGCTGTCCCGAAAAGCCCCCCCTGTGCCTGCCTGCAATGCTAGAGTGACCCCCAGGTCCCTCCATTGTTTTCTATACAAAACCCGATGCCTGCTTTGCCCACTGCACCCGGCTGCCCTTGTGCCGCTGAGGGTGTACTTTGTGTGCCTTCTCGTGTGTCCTCCCCCCCCCCAGTGCTCTACAAAACCCCCCTGGTCTGCCCCCGAGCACGCAGGTACTTACCTGCTGACAGACTGGAACCAGGGCACCCCTGTTCTGCATAGGCGCCTATGTGTTTTGGGCACCTCTTTGACCTCTGCACCTGACCGGCTCTGAGCTGCTGGTGTGGCAACTTTGGGGTTGCCTTGAACCCCCAACGGTGGGCTGCCTATGCTCCAAACGTGAGACTTGTAAGTGTTTTACTTACCTCCAAAACTAACCTTTACTTACCTCCCCCAGGAACTGTTGATATTTGCAGTGTCCACTTTGAAAATAGCTTATTGCCATTTTTACAAAGACTGTATGTGATATTGCTTTCATTCAAAGTTCCTAAAGTATCTAAGTGAAGTACCTTACATTTAAAGTATTAACTGTAAATCTTGAACCTGTGTTCTTAAAATAAACTATGAAAATATATTTTTCAATATAAAAACCTATTGGCCTGGAGTAAGTCTTTGAGTGTGTGTTCCTCATTTATTGCCTGTGTGTGTACAACAAATGTTTAACACTACCCTCTGATAAGCCTACTGCTCGACCACACTACCACAAATTAGAGCATTAGAATTATCTACTTTTGCCACTATCTCACCTCTAAGGGGAACCCTTGGACTATGTGCACATTATTTCTTACTTTGAAATAGTATATACAGAGCCAACTTCCAACACCTACTATATCTGACTTGCCTCAACCTCGTACGTCACCAGTGGACGACGTCAATACCTTTCAGGAAGTCTTAGTCCGAGGTGCAGCAAAACTTAACATTGCAATGGCTGTTCCGACACCCACTACTTAAGTCATTCGGCATCAAGACCTTTACTTCCTCTGGTGATGGGTCTCCTAGAACCCGCCATGGAAGTTTTCCTTACACCAGTCACGACAAAGTCTGCTCCTTCCAGACTACTAAAAAAGTACCGTCCTCGGGAACAGGACCCTTTGTTTATACGGTTCGACCCTCCACCTGATTCAGTGTTGATCCTTGTGGCCCGTAAATCTCATGACACTTCTCCGTCGGCTACCTCTCTGCTGGATAAAGAGAGTAGAAAGGTGGATTCCGCAGTCCGCAAAGTCTGTAGTTCGACGGCAACATCCATAAAGGCAGCAAGCGCCACAGCCCTCTTGGGAAGATATGATAGGGCCTTGTCGGACTCCCTACTCCAATTTGCTGACCATCTCCAGAGGGATCAGAAAGAGTTTTTTTAGAGATTGTGAAGTAAGGTGCTAAGGTCTCCAACTAGTTCATTAGCTCAGCAGCTGACTCATCCTTGCTTTCGGCACATGCGTAGTGCCATGGGATATCCTTAAGGAGGCATGCCTGTCTCCGTCTAATGCCCCTCAAGCCAGACGCTCAACAATGTATTCAAAACTTGCCATTTTCAGGATCTCACTGTTCGGCTCACATGCCGATGATGAAATGGCAAGAATGAAGACAGAACTGGAAACTTTGAAAGCGGTAGGTCTTGAAAAATCTAAAGACCGAAGATCCTCCCGCCTCTTCCAGCGCCGCTACTCTTCGGAGAGGGTTCAAACCCCTCAGTGGCCATCCAATAGATCACCGCAGCAGTTCCAAAGAGCCTATCAGACTCAAAGGAAACAACATAGACTCATCAACAACCAGCCGCGAAACCCTGAAAATGTTCTTGCCCGTGGCCGTTACCTGCTCCGGTGGGGGGAAGCATCACCAATCACTCAACAGAGTGCGCCCGCAGCAGCAGTAGCAGTAGCGGCCGCAGCAGGGGAGAGGCCCCAAGTTCTAGCCCGTTTTTGAACCCGCCGCTGCCGGGGGTATCCGTGCATCCGTCCCCGCGTAGGAGCAGGGCAGGACAGGAGCTTGCGGCAACAACGACCCCTCCGCGGACCCCCTTAGCCTGCCTGCTGAGCGTGCCTGCAGCCGCCGGTGAACCGCGCCCCGCAGCAGCAACAGTGACCCCCTCTGCAGACCCCCACGGAAGCGGCCCGATCGTGGGTGTGGCTTGCAGGGGGCATAGGGGCGCAATACAATCTAAAGGAAGGCAAGGAGAGGAGGGGCGCCCTTCAATGACCACACACCGGGTGCCAGGCGCCAGCACCAGGCACTAGGGCACCAGCACCGGCTACCAGGCACAAGGAAACCTGTCCTTACTCTGGGTGCAGCCAGAGATGCGACCCTCAGCACCAGCAAGAGGCAGGTGAGCAGGTGGAGGGTGTTTAAGGGCGGTAGGGAGGTGGGGAGGTGGGGAAAGCCTTCCAGGTTTTGGTACTGCTCGGTCTCACCACCAGGGCGTGCAGCACACCCGCTCCTTTCACCCTGGTAGACTTTGGTAGACCCACCAGCCAGACTGTGGCCTCAACCCTCCCCCTGCCCTCGTTAGCTGGCTTAGCCTGATTGATTTCTGCAACCTTGCCCAGGATTCCCACAGGACTGGGTAGCCCAAGCAGGAGCAGGAAGGACCAGCAAGGACCGGCAAGGACTAGCAATCCAGACAGTCTGTGGCCCGCTGGACCAGGACCCGGACCCCCAGAAGCTCCAAGTTTCTCAAGAGGGTTACCCTTAGTGTACCCTCGAGATCAATGTATGTCAAAGCACTTTTTTGGAGAACAGCACCTATTAACGCCTCAAAATAATAAAAGGCGCAATTAGTACTACCTCTGCCACTCCAACAGCCGGCCCAAAATTACCCCGCTCTAAGGGAGCAAGACTGACCGATCATGAGGTCAGGTAAAGCACGAGGCAACTTTATCAATCGTCCTGCAAAACAATGAAAGAGAAAAAAGGAAAGGAGATCTTGCTGTGGACGAAGCAACCCCAAATAGGAGAGCAAGCAGCGAACTGGATCTCCCCCTCCCATGCAGGAGGCAAAGTCCAACAAGTGGCACACGCGGGGGGCGACCAAGACTCCACCATGGAAGAAATGAACTGGGGAGAGCCCGGCTTTTGGGGAACGGTGACCCCTCCGGAGGTGGCACCGGAGTCCGTAGTCTCTCCCAAGCATCTCAAGTTAACCGACTATTTTGCTGCCGCTGGAACTCACGCTGCCAGAAAAAGGATCAATCCCCCTGCTACGACACAAACAAGTTTGGGGGAAATAACCTCATTCACCCAAAATTTGCAACTCCAAGGAAGCAATGAAAAGAAACCTAGTATGAAACCACCTCCCCCTATCCCCAACAGTAGTGATTAGGAAAAATCAGCCTACGAAAGTAGACGCACCAAGTACAGCACAGAAAGATGCAGTACCAGCCACTCCTACAACAGGAGCCACCTACAATCTTAGGGAAGATTTAACCCCAAGGAACAAACACCCAGCTGCCACCAAGTACCAATGGACATCCAGCCCAGCTAGGCTACCCATTCTGGATTCAGAGTTGGTAGCAATCGCAGAACATTTAGAACAAGAACCCCAGGAAGGTGGCCCTTTCTGCCAAAGCCCGAAACTCCACTCCTTTCCAACGTACGACTGTGGAGAAGTTGAACAGGAGCTTTGGGATCCAGAACAGGTTTTTCCAAACAGATCATCAAAGACACCAAAGGCAGAAACAGTGACAGCCGCACAGGAAGTCCCCCACAAGGCAAATATAAATGAAGGAGTATCAAGTAGCAACCAAGAGCTCGACTCAAACGGGCAAGCTCCAATGGCACTCAGGTCAGAAGAAATGTGGGCTGCAATCCTAAACTCAATACAAGCTACGGTTATGGCACTGCAATTTCATTCAAAGAAAATGGACATTCAAGTTGACTTGTTAAACGCACTGGCAGTATTTGTCTTTGGAATTGACTAAGTTGGAAAAATTAAGCGCCCTAATAACAAGGGCACAAGTCAGTCACTCTAATGATTTTACAATCTGCTCCTGCAAGGAGGTGGTAGATAAGATATCTCAAGTGCCGCAAATCCTAGAAGAAATACTGCAAGAAATCTGCTCCACCCAGAAGGATTAACATACAAATCCACCTGCCTCCATGCTAAAAACCTTACCGCAGGAGCAGAAACAAGAGGAGCAGCCCCATTCCTCCCTAACGCCCACTTCATCGACCACAAGTGAGGAAAGAATTGTGGCTGATAGACGTCAACTAGCAAGCGCTAGTAGGGAACCCATGGAGAATCACCTTTCGCTACAGTTCATCAATAAGCCCAGGAACCCTGAGCTTCCCATAGCCCGGGCCCTATCAAAAAGAGAATGAAAGCGGGCAAGTAAGGGAAGGAAGTCCGCACAACCTGAACAACTAACTACCATAAAAACCACTGATACTAGCCTAAAGGAACCATCTAAGGATAATGTGACGTCAAGTGCAGGGTACATCAGAGACATTAGTTCCCATACAAGTAAAAACTCTAACATAATAGCAGATGTGACAACACTCCCCGTTTTAGCAGGCATCACCCAGTCAACAAAGTCTCCCTTGAGGCCACCTGCAGCAGTTGGCACAATAACGGTCTTAAGATCAAGCCCCATAAGGGGTCACCAGAACATAGAACCAAAACCCACCATGCCTGCGCTGCCCACTCAACTAACACCGGTCAATGTGGGCAGTAAGGAAGATGCCATTGGTCATTGGGAAGATGGTAATAAAGAGCAAAACCGGCACATAGAGCAAAACCAGTCATTTATAACAGGCATGAATACTCATGAGTCATAACACATACAGAGAGTCAGGGAGACTTAAATCAAACAAATCTGAAGGAATCGACCCATACTATCTCCCTATACATAAGACCAAAAACACAAAAAAGTATGGGGTTCACTTATAACGAGGAGCTATACCCAGGGGAAATTTTCCTGGTGCTCCTTAACCTCACTAAGTGAGTGAATGGGTGCTGTGAAGGGTCGTGAAGTGATGATGGGGGGGTATATCCTTTACGGACTAGGTGGTCTCAGACACCTGCAGAGAAGACGGAGACACTAAGGGGCATATGTATACTCTGTTTGCGCCAGAATTGCGTCGTTTTTTTGACGCAATTCCGACGCAAAACGAACTCCATATTTATACTTTGGCGTTAGACGCGTCTAGCACCAAAGTCCATGGAGTTTGCGTCATTTTTTAGCGTGGACACCTACTTTGCGTTAATGATATGCAAGGTAGGCGTTCCCGTCTAAAAAATTGACTCCGAGGCATGTGCGCCGTATTTACACTCCCGGGCAAAATTCACGCCCGGGAGTGGGCGGGTCAAAAAAAATTACGTACGGCCGCTTTTGCGCCGTTTTTTAGCGCCTGGAAAAGGCAGCCGTTAAGGGACCTGTGGGCTCGGAAGGAGCCCAGAGGTGCCCTCCCATGCCCCCAGGGACACCCCCTGTCACCCTTGCCCACCCCAGGAGGACACCCAAGGCTGGAGGGACCCATCCCAGGGACATTAAGGTAAGTTCCGGTAAGTATTTTTTTTTATTTTTTTTGTGGCATAGGGGGGCCTGATTTGTGCCCCCCTACATGCCACTATGCCCAATGACCATGCCCAGGGGACAGAAGTCCCCTGGGCATGGCCATTGGGCAAGGGGGCATGACTCCTGTCTTTGCTAAGACAGGAGTCATTTCTATGGGGGTTGGGAGTCGAAAAAAATGGCACAAATCGGGTTGAGGCGAAAAATTTGCCTCAGCCTGACTTGCCCCATTTTTTGGCGCCCAAGCTCGATATCCCCTACGCCGGCGCTGCCTGGTGTACGTCGTTTTTTTCCACGCACACCAGGCAGCGCCGGCGGCTAACGCCGGCTAACGTCATTGATTAAATACGGCGCCCGCATGGCGCTTCAGAATGGCGTTAGCCGGCGCTAATTTTTTTGACACAAAACTGCGTTAGCGCAGTTTTGCGTCAAAAAGTATAAATATGGCCCTAACTGCTTTGGCCCCAGCCCTACCGGCCTGTCTCCCCACTTCAAGAACAACTGCAACAGCGATGCGTCCCCCAGGGTCCAGCGACCACTGAAGCCTCAGAGGACTACCCTACATCTAAAAGGACCAAGAACTCCAGAGGACAGCGGCCCTGTTCCACAAAGACTGCAACTTTGCAACAAAGAAACAACTTTTAAAAGACCACACGTTTCCTGCCGGAAGCGTGAGACTTTCCACTCTGCACCCGACGCCCCCGGCTCGACCAGCGACTGCGAGCCCATGAGTAGCCAGAGTTGACCCCCCTGATCCCCGACAGCGACGCCTGCAGAGGGAATCCAGAGGCTCCCCCTGACCGCGACTGCCTGCTTCAAAGAACCCGACGCCTGGTAAACCCACTGCACCCGCAGCCCCCAGGACCTGAAGGATCAGACCTCCAGTGCAGGAGTGACCCCCAGGTGGCCCTCTTCCTTGCCCAGGTGGTGGCTACCCCGAGGAGCCCCCCCCCTTGCCTGCCTGCATCGCTGAAGAGACCCCTGGGTCTCCCATTGAAACCTATTGCGAACCCGACGCCTGTTTGCACTCTGCACCCGGCCGCCCCTGTGCCGCTGAGGGTGTACTTTCTGTGCTGACTTGTGTCCCCCCCCCGGTGCCCTACAAAACCCCCCTGGTCTGCCCTCCGAAGTCACGGGTACTTACCTTCTGGCATACTGGAACCGGGGCACCCCATTCTGCATTGAAGCCTATGCGTTTTAGGCACCAATTTGACCTCTGCACCTGACCGGCCCTGAGCTGCTGGTGTGGTAACTTTGGGGTTGCCCTGAACCCCCAACGGTGGGCTACCTTGGACCCAACTTTGAACCCCGTAAGGGCTTTACTAACCTTTGAAAACTAACAAATACTTACCTCCCCCAGGAACTGTCGAATTTTGCACTGTGTCCAATTTTAAAATAGCTTATTGCCATTTTTGCTAAAACTGTACATGATATTGTGTTGATTCAAAGTTCCTAAGATAGCTGAGTGAAATACCTTTCATTTGAAGTATTACTTGTAAATCTTGAACCAGTGGTTCTTAAAATAAACTAAGAAAATATATTTTTCTATATAAAAAACCTATTGGCCTGGAATTGTCTTTGAGTGTGTGTTCCTCATTTATTGCCTGTGTGTGTACAACAAATGCTTAACACTACCCTCTGATAAGCCTACTGCTCGACCACACTACCACAAAATAGAGCATTAGAATTATCTCTTTTTGCCACTATCTTAGGGAAACATCCTTTATTACGACGTTTTATTAACAAAGTTGTGGTTAACGAAAGCGCAACAACGCTTTTTTTAACCACGACTCTGTTATTTTGTGCCTTAACTACGTATGTTCTGAACAACGAACATGCGTGGTTAAGGTACAAAGAAGGGAGTTGGCGAAGGAGGACGACGCAGGTGACAAGGGGTCGACTAAGGTAAGTGGGGGGTTTTAGGTTTTGGGGTGGGGTTGGGGGGGGTGGGGCGTTTTTGATTTTGGGGAGGGGGTGGGGGGTCATTGAGTTTTAGGTTTTGGGGTGGGGTCGGGGGGTGGGGTGTTTTTTGTTTTGGGGAGGGGGTCAGGGGGTTTTAGGTTTTGTTGGGGGAGTGGGGCGTTTTTGGTTTTGGGGAGGGGGTCAGGGGGTTTTAGGTTTTGGGATGGGGTTGGGGGTGGGGCGTTTTTGGTTTTGGGGAGGGGAGGGGGTGGGGGGTCATTGAGTTTTAGGTTTTGGGGTGGGGTCGGGGGTGGGGCGTTTTTGGTTTTGGGGAGGGGGTCAGGGGGTTTTAGGTTTTGGGGCAGGTTTGGGGGGTGGGGCGTTTTTGGTTTTGGGGAGGGGGTTAGGGGGTTTTAGGTTTTGGGGTGGGGTTGGGGGGTGGGACGTTTTTGGTTTTGGGGAGGGGGTGGGTGGTCAGGGGGTTTTAGGTTTTGGGGTGGGGTTGGGGGGGTGGGGCGTTTTTGGTTTTGGGGAGGGGGTGGGGGTGGAGGGGTTAGGGGGTTTTAGGTTTTGGGGGGGGTTGGGGGTGGGCCGTTTTTGGTTTTGGGGAGGGGGTGGGGGGTCAGGGGGTTTTAGGTTTTGGGGCGGGGTCGGGTGGGGCTTTTTTGGTTTTGGGGAGGGGGTGGGGGGTCAGGGGGTTTTAGGTTTTGGGGCGGGGTTGGGGGGGTGGGGCGTTTTTGGTTTTGGGGAGGGGGTGAGGGGTCAGGGGGTTTTAGGTTTTAGGGTGGGGTTGGGGGGGTGGGGTGTTTTTGGTTTTGGGGAGGGGGTGGAGGGTCAGGGGGTTTTAGGTTTTGGGGAGGGGTTGGGGTGAGGCTTTTTTGGTTTTGGGGAGGGGGTGAGGGGTCAGGGCGTTTTAGGTTTTGGGGCGGGGTTGGGGGGTGGGGCGTTTTTGGTTTTGGGGAGGGTGTGGGGGGTCAGGGGGTTTTAGGTTTTGTGGTGGGGTTGGGGGGGCGTATTTGGTTTTGGGGAGGGGGTGGGGGGGTCAGGGGGTTTTAGGTTTGGGGGGTGGGGCATTTTTGGTTTTGGGGAGGGGGTGGGGGGTCAGGGGGTTTTAGGTTTTGGGGCGGGGTTGGAGGGGTGGGGGGTCAGGGGGATTTAGGTTTTGGGGTGGGGTTGGGGGGGTGGGGTGAGGGATGTAGGGTCAATGGTGCCTATTAGTAATGCTTTTATCAGGAATGCCTTTGCAACGAAAATCGTTTAGCTTTAGAGTGGGGAGGGGTCAATGGCCTGAAACAGGTAGTGGTCTCCTCAAATATCCCTGTAGACTGTTTGCTTGGAAATGACCTGGAGTCCTCAGCATGGGCTGAGGTAGAACTCAAAACCCATGCAGCCATGCTGGGTATCCCTGAACTGGTGTGTGTCAAGACAAGGGCACAGTGCAAGGCTCAGGGTGAAAAAGTGGAGTTGGAGCCTGGAATAATGGCCCAACCCTCCAAGAGAAAATGAAAGAAGACTGGGGAACCAGCTTCAACACAACAAAAGAAAGGGAACCTCTCTTTCCAGGAAGAAGTTCTGCCCTCTGAGGGAACTGAGCCCATGGAGTTGGAACCTTATCAGGTTGAACTCTTAGTGCCAGGGGGACCCACAAGGGAACAGTTGTGTAAGGGGCAAGAAACATGTCCCTCTCTTGAAGGCCTTAGGCAGCAAGCTGCTGAAGAGACCAAAGGAAAAATCACTGGAACACATAGAGTCTATTGGGAAGATGGACTCCTCTACACTGAGGCAAGAGATCCCAAACCTGGTGCCACTAGGAGAGTGGTAGTGCCTCAGGAGTTTAGGAAGTTCATTCTGACCTTAGCTCATGATATTCCACTTGCTGGGAATTTGGGACAAACCAAGACTTGGGAGATGTTAGTCAACCATTTCTATTGGCCCAACATGTCCCAGAAAGTAAAGGAGTTTTGTGTCTCCTGTGCCACCTGTCAAGCCAGTGGTAAGACAGGTGGACACCCAAAGGCCCCCCTCATTCCACTTCCAGTGGTGGGGGTCCCCTTTGAAAGAGTGGGTGTGGACATAGTGGGTCCACTTGAACCTCCCACAGCCTCAGGGAACCAATACATACTAGTAGTAGTGGATCATGCTACTAGATACCCTGAAGCAATTCTCCTTAGGTCCACTACTGCCCCTGCAGTAGCTAAAGCACTCATTGGTATCTTTACCAGAGTGGGATTTCCTAAGGAGGTGGTATCTGACAGGGGTAGCAACTTCATGTCAGCATACCTGAAGCATATGTGGAATGAGTGTGGGGTGACTTACAAATTCACCACATCATACCATCCACAAACCAATGGTCTTGTAGGCTTTGCTGTGCACAAAGGAAATCTTGGAAAGATTGCACAGGAGCCGGAGCAGCTGCAAATCACACGGTACCCAGCAATGCAGTCTAGCGTGGGGAGGCAAGGACTTACCTCCACCAAACTTGGACTGAAGAGTCACTGGACTGTGGGAGTCACTTGGACAGAGTTGCTGAGTTCCAGGGACCACGCTCGTCAGGATGAGAGGGGACCCAGAGGGCCAGTGTTGCAGTCTTTGGTGCCTGCGTTAGCAGGGGGAAGATTCCGTCGACCCACAGGAGATTTCTCCGGAGCTTCTGGTGCAGGGTGAAGGCAGACTACCCCCAGAGCATGCACCACCTAGAAACAGTCGAGAAAGCCGCCAGGATTAGGCGCTACAATGTTGCTGGTTGTCGTCTTGCTACTTTGTTGATGTTATGCAGGCGTCCTGAGCAGTCAGCGGTCGATCCTTTGGTAGAAGGTGAAGAGGGAGATGCAGAGTAACTCTGGTGAGCTCTTCCATTCATTATCTGAAGAATTCCCCAAAGCAGAGACCCTAAATAGCCAGAAAAGGAGGTTTGGCTACCTAGGAAGGAGGATTGGCTACCAAGAGAGGTAAGAGCCTATCAGAAGGAGCCTCTGATGTCACCTGCTGGCACTGGCCACTCAGAGCAGTGCAGTGTGCCACATACACCTCTGTTTCCAAGATGGCAGAGGTCTGGGACACACAGGAGGAGCTCTGGGCACCTCCCCTGGGAGGTGCAGGTCAGGGGAGTGGTCACTCCCCTTTCCTTTGTCCAGTTTCGCGCCAGTGCAGGGCTGGGGGATCCCTGAACCGGTGTAGACTGGCATATGCAGAGATGGGTACCATCTGTGCCCATCAAAGCATTTCCAGAGGCTGGGGGAGGCTACTCCTCCCCAGCCCTTCACACCTATTTCCAAAGGTAGAGGTTGTGACACCCTCTCTCAGAGGAAATCCTTTGTTCTGCCTTCCTGGGCCATGGCTGCCTGGACCCCAGGAGGGCAGAAACCTGTCTGAGGGGTTGGCAGCAGCTGCAGTGGAGACCCCGGAAAGGCAGTTTGGCAGTACCCGGGTACTGTGCTAGAGACCCGGGGGATCATGGAATTGTCCCCCCAGACAGTTCCATGATCTTAGACATGTTACATGGCCATGTTCGGAGTTACCATTGTGACGCAATACATAGGTAGTGACCTATGTATAGTGCACGCATGTAATGCTGTCCCCGCACTCACAAAGTCCGGGGAATTTGCCCTGAACAATGTGGGGGCACCTTGGCTAGTGCCAGGGGGCCCACACACTAAGTAACATTGCACCCAACCTTCACCAGGTGAAGGCTAGACATATAGGTGACTTATAAGTTACTTAAGTGCGGTGGTAAATGGCTGTGAAATAACGTGGACGTTATCTCACTCAGGCTGCACTGGCAGGCCTGTGTAAGAATTGTCAGAGCTCCCTATGGGTGGCAAAAGAAATGCTACAGCCCATAGGGATCTCTGGGTACCTAAGTACCATATACTAGGGAATTATATGGGTGTACCAGTATGCCAATGTGAATTGGTAAATTTAGTCACTAGCCTGTTAGTGACAAATTTGGAAAGCAGAGAGAGCATAACAGCTGAGGTTCTGGTTAACAGAGCCTCAGTGAGACAGTTAGGCATCACACAGGGAACACATACAGGGCACATACTTATGAGCACGGGGGCTATATACAGTGAAATATGGGGGTAACATGCCAGGCAAGATGGTACTTTCCTACACAGCCCCCCCCCCCCCACCCCCCCCCAAAATGAAGGACAATAAGACTAGCCATGACCCGATGAGTCTTCATTGTCAAAGTGGAAATATCTGGAGAGTCCATCTGCATTGGAGTGGGTACTCCCAGGTCTATGTTCCACTGTATAGTCCATTCCCTGTAGAGATATGGACCACCTGAACAATTTAGGATTTTCACCTTTCATTTGTTTTAGCCAAAGTAGAGGTTTGTGGTCTGTCTGAACAATAAAGTGAGTGCCAAACAGGTATGGCCTCAACTTTGTCAGTGCCCAGACCACAGCAAAGGCCTCCCTCTCTATGGCAGACCAATGCTTTTCACTAGGGGTCAACCTTCTGCTGATAAAAGCAACTGTTTGATCCTGGCCCTCAGAATTCAGTTGTGATAAGACTGCCCCTACCCCTAATTCAGATGCATCACTTTGAACAATGAATTTCTTGGAGTAACATGGGCTTTTTAGAACAGGTGCAGAGCACATGGCCTGTTTGAGCTCCTCAAAAGCTTTCTGACAGTTAGCTGTCCATAATACCTTTTTAGGCGTCTTCTTACTAGTGAGATCATTAAGCGGGGATGCTATGGAGCCACAGTTTTTAATGAATCTCCTGTAATACCCAGTGAGGCCTAAGAAGGCTCTCACCTAGGTCTGACTTGTAGGGGGAACCCAATCCATGATTGTCTGGATTTCCCCCTGCAGTGGTGCAATCTGTTCTCCACCTACCAGGTGTCCCAGATAAACCACCTTTCCCTGCCCTATCTGGCACTGTGAGGCCTGTCTTTTGCAGGGCCTCCAAAACTTTCTAAAGATGGACCATGTGCTCATCCCAGGTGGAGCTAAAGACAGCAATATCATCTAGGTATGCTGCACTAAAAGCCTCCAACCCCTGCAGGACTGTGTTCACCAACCTCTGAAAAGTGGCAGGTGCATTCTTCAAACCAAAGGGCATCACTGTAAATTGGTAGTGCCCTCCTATAGTTGAAAATGCAGTCTTAGGTTTAGCATCCTCAGCCAATTTGATCTGCCAATACCCTGCAGTCAAATCAAAGGTGCTAAGATACTTGGCAGATGCCAGTGTATCAATGAGCTCATCTGCCCTGGGTATAGGGTGAGCATCAGTTTTTGTTACCAAATTGAGACCTCTGTAGTCTACACAAAACCTCATCTCCCTTTTTCCATCTTTTGAGTGAGGCTTTGGTACAAGCACCACAGGACTTGCCCATGGGCTTTCAGAAGGTTCAGTCACTCCCAGATCAAGCATTTTCTGCACCTCTTGTTTTATGCAGTCCCTGACATGGTCAGGCTGCCTATAAATCTTACTTTTGACAGGCAAGGTGTCTGCAGTATCAATTGTGTGTTCACACCAGGATGTGGTACCTGGCACAATTGTAAAGAGGTCAGAAAATTGTCCAAGGAGATTTATGCAGTTGTCTTTCTGTTCTGCAGTCAGACAGTCTCCCAAAACTACTCCCTCCACTAAAGCATCAGTTTCAGTGGTGGAAAAGAGATCAGGGAGAGTGTCACTCTCTTCTTCCTGTCCCTCATCTGTTGCCATGAGAAGGGTGAGATCAGCCCTTTCATAGTAGGGTTTTAGGCGGTTGACATGAATCACCCTAAGGGGACTCCTGGCAGTGCCCAGGTCTACCACATAGGTAACCTCACCCTTCTTTTCAACAATTAGATGGGGTCCACTCCATTTGTCCTAGAGTGCTCTTGGGGCCACAGGCTCCAATACCCACACCTTCTGTCCTGGTTGGTACTGGATCAGAACAGCCTTCTGGTCATGCCATTGCTTCTGGAGCTCTTTTCTGGTCTGAAGGTTTTTACTGGCCTTTTTCATGTACTCGGCCATTCTGGATCTTAGGCCAAGTACATAGTCCACTATGTCCTGTTTGGGAGCTTTTAAAGGTTGTTCCCAACCCTCCTTCACAAGTGTTAGTGGACCTCTTACAGGGTGTCCAAATAGGAGTTCAAAGGGGCTGAAGCCCACTCCTTTCTGGGCTACCTCCCTGTAAGCGAAAAGGAGGCAAGGTAACTGGATATCCCATCTCCTCCTGAGTTTTTCAGGGAGTCTCATTATCATACCTTTGAGAGTTTTATTAAACCTCTCTACCAGTCCATTAGTCTGTGGATGATAAGGAGTGGTGAATTTGTAGGTTAACCCACATTCCTTCCACATTGCTTTCAAGTATGCAGACATAAAGTTGCTACCCCTGTATGAGACAACCTCTTTGGAGAAACCCACCCTGGAAAAGATTCCCAGGTGGGCCTTTGCCACTGCAGGAGGTGTAGTGGTCCTTAGAGGAATTGCTTCAGGATATCTTGTGGCATGGTCCACAACCACCAAGATAAACCTATTGCCTGAAGCAGTAGGAGGGACAAGGGGGCCAAGTATGTCAACCCCTACTCTTACAAAGGGGACCCCAACCACAGGTAGTGGAATAAGGGGAGCCTTTGGTGTGCCACCAGTCTTGCCACTGGCTTGGCAGGTCACACAAGACTTGCAAATGTTTTTAGTGTCCTCTGACATCCTAGGCCAGTGAAACAGGGGGACAAGCCTTTCCCATGTTTTGATCTGGCCCAAATGCCCAGCCAAAGGAATGTCATGTGCAAGAGTTAGGAGGAACTCTCTGTACTGCAGGGGAATGACCATTCTCCTGGCTGCTCCAGGTTTTGGGTCCCTTGCCTCGGTCTACAAGAGGTTGTCCTCCCAGTAAACTCTATGTGAGTCACTGACATCCCCATTTTGCTGTTTGACAGCTTGCTGTCTGAGACCCTCTAATGTGGTACAGGTTTGCTGTGCCACACTCAGCTCTTCCCCGGCAGGCCCCCCTCCACCCAAAAGCTCAGCAGTACCTGCTGCCAGCTCATCTGGTGAAGGTTCTGCACAGGGAGGAAATTCTTCTTCCTCTGAAGGAGAATCATCTGTAGAGGGAGGGATAGTGGGTAGGGATTTACCCTTGCTACCCCTAGCTTTAGGGAGCACTTGGTCCATTGTTCCAGAATCCAAGTTACCCTGTCCTTTTTGCTTTTTGGCCTGAGCCCTTGTCAAAGCAAAAATATGCCCAGGAATGCCCAGCATTTCTGCATGAGCCTCCAACTCCACTTCTGCCCAAGCTGATGTCTCTAAATCGTTCCCTAGTATACAGTCTACAGGTAAATCTGAGGCAACCACAACTTTCTTTGGACCAGTAACCACCCCCACCCCCCCAGTTGAGATTCACAACAGCCATGGGATGGCTAAGAGTGTTGTTATGAGCATCTGTCACTTGGTATTGCTGACCAAGTAGGTGTTGTTCAGGGTGCACCACTTTCTCTATCACCATGGTAACACTGGCACCTGTGTCCCTGTAGGCCTGAACCTCAACACCATTTATTACGGGAAGTTGTTTGTACTTATCCATATTTAGGGGACAAGCAACCAAGGTGGCCAAATCAATGGCACCTTCAGAGACTAACACAGCCTCTGTGGTCTCCCTAACAAGACCAACCCCAACTAAATTACCAAAAGTGAGCCCAGCTACTCCCTTGGATTGGCTATTAGTAGGTTTGTGTCCACCACCACTGCTATTACTAGGGGCACTAGAATTTGCAGTAGGGGTTGTGGTAGTGGGAGGTTTGGTGTTTTTCTTTGGACAACTGGCATCAGTTGTCCAATGGCCTTTGACTTTACACAAATAACACCAGGGCTTTTTAGGTTGATTATTGGAAGAGGATTTGGACCCCAACACCCCCACCAGAGGTTTTTTGTGGGCCTGATGAAGACTCAGTTTTACTTTTGTCCCCACCCTTGTCAGAAGATGTACCATCCTTCTTCTTGCCATCCTTGTCACCCCCTGTATGAACCTTTCTGTTCACTCTTGTTGTGACCCATTTGTCTGCCTTCTTTCCCAATTCTTGGGGAGAGGTCAGATCTGAGTCCACTAGATATTGGTGTAACAAGTCAGACACACAGTTATTCAGAATATGCTCTCTCAGAATAAGATTATACAGGCTTTCATAGTCAGAAACTCTACTGCCAGGTAACCACCCCTCCAAGGCCTTCACTGAACAGTCTACAAAGTCTGTCCAGTCCTGTGAGGACTCTTTTCTGGTGTCTCTGAACTTAATCCTGTATTGTTCAGTGGTTAAGCCAAATCCATCCAAGAGTGCATCCTTCAAAACTGCATAATTGTTTGCATCACTTTCTCTAACAGTAAGGAGCCTAACCCTACCCTTTCCAGTGAAAGATAGCCACAATATAGCAGCCCACTGCCTTTGAGGGGCCCCCTGTACCATACAGGCCCTCTCAAGTGCAGCAAACCACTTGTTAATGTCATCCCCCCTCCTTGTAAGGGGGAACTATCTTGTGCAGATTCCTGGAATCATGCTCTCTCACAGGATTGCTATCAGGAATACTGCTGCTGCCACCATGGGGTCCAAACCCCAATCTCTGTTTTTCCTTCTCCAGGTCTAGGGATTCCCTATCTAAGGCCAGCTGTTGCTGTTTAAGCTTCAGTTTGGTCTTTTCAACCCTCAACTTTTTGAGTTCCCTTTCTAATATGTTATTCTCAGGGTGGGTGGGTTGGGAATGCTTGGACTCAGAAGATAAATTGGAAACAACAGAGGGGGATCTGTTCCTAACTGACTGAATCCTAGCAACTTGGCCTCTAGGAATAAAGACTTCCCTACTGTGATGGGAACCTCCATTACTACCAACATTACTGGGTGTCTTGTTAGACGGCAAATCCTGATCAGAACCCTCCCTACCTCCCTCAAGGAGATCCCCTGAGTCAGATTGGGAACCTTCTATTAACCTCTCATTTGATTGCTGCTTGGGACTCATCATTCACAATAAGCATGTTAAATAGAAATTATTTGGTAGGGTTCTTTCCTATCACTAAACCTCTCTCTAAGCAGAGACTCCTTAGGCTCTTATTATTCAAAGTGTCATAAGCAATATTGACCATTTTAAGAGTAGAGTCTTCTACAGAGATGATAGTAAAAGGTTTAGAAATAGCGAGACGGAAGAAAACGTTTCAGAACTTTTTAAAGAACAGAGAAAAAAACTTTTTCTAACTTTTTAGAAACTTTTAGAAGTTTAGAGAAACTTTTCAAAACTTTGTAAAAGGTTTGAGGGAAGGAAAGCAAAACTTTTTCGTTAGGTGTACATACACTGAACTGTTTTGTATATTATTCTCTTAAGAAAAGTACACAATGACAAAGTGGTAAGTAGTTACAAGTACTTATCCCACCGCTGCACAACCAATGTAGGAGGCTGGCCTGGCTTGTAGTGGGTACCAGAGGTACTTACACCTTGTGCCAGGTCCAGTTATCCCTTATTAGTGTAGATGAGGTGTTTCTAGCAGCTTAGGCTGATAGAAGGTAGCTATGTCAAAGCAGCTTGGGCTTAACTAGGAGACATGTAAAGCTCCTACTATACCACTGGTGTCATATGCACAATATCATAAGAAAACACGATACACAGAAGAACTAAAAATAAAGGTACTTTATTTTTATGACAGTATTCCAAAAGTATCTCAGTGAGTACCCTCAGTATGAGGATAAGTTATATACACAAGATATATGTACACAAACCAAAATTAGGTAAGTAATAGCAAGAAAAGTAATGCAAACTGTAGAATTACAGTAGATTGCAATAGGAGCACATAGGTATAGGGGCAACACAAACTATATACTCCAAAAGTGGAATGCGAACCACGAATGGACCCCAAACCTATGTGAGCTTGTAGAGGGTCGCTGGGACTGTAAGAAAACAGTGAGGGTTAGAAAAATAGCCCTCCCCAAGACCCTGAAAGGTAGGTATAAAGTGCACCTACTACCACCAGAGAGCACAGAAGTCGTGATAGGGTGATTCTGCAGGAAGAACAAACACCAGCAATGGAACAACAGTGGATTTCCAGACCTGAGTACCTGTAAGACAAGGGGACCAAGTCCAATAGTCGCGACAGTGTCGAGAGTGGGCAGGAGCCCAGGAAATGCCAGCTGAGGGTGCAAGGAAGCTGCCACTGGATGGAAGAAGCTTGGAGTTCTGCAAGAAAGAAGAGAGCTAGGGACTTCTCCTTTGGAAGACGGATGTCCCACGTCGCAATGAAGCTCGCAGAGGTGTTCCCACGCAGAAAGACCGCCAACAAGCTTTGCTTTGAACCGGAGTCCACGCAAAGTCACAAAAGGGAGTCCCACGATGCCAGAGGACAACTCAGAAGGTTGTGCACTGCAGGATAGTGTGTCGGGGACCCAGGCTTGGCTGTGCACAAAGGAAATCCTGGAAGAGTGCACAGGAGCCTGAGCAGCTGCAAATCACGCGGTACCCAGCAATGCAGTCTAGCGTGGTTAGGCAAGGACTTACCTCCACCAAACTTAGACTGAAGAGTCACTGGACTGTGGGAGTCACTTGGACAGAGTTGCTGAGTTCCAGGGACCACGCTCGTCGGGCTGAGAGGGGAACCAGAGGACAGGTGATGCAGTGTTTTGGTGCCTGCATTAGCAGGGGGAAGATTGCTTCGACCCACAGGAGATTTCTTCAGAGCTCCTGGTGCAGGGAGGAGGCAGGCTACCCCCAGAGCATGCACCACCTGGAAACAGTCGAGAAAGCTGACAGGATGAGGCGACACAAAGTTGCTAGTAGTCGTCTTGCTACTTTGTTGCGATTTTGCAGGTGTCCTGAGCAGTCAGTGGTCAATCCTTTGGCAGAAGGGGAAGAGGGAGATGCAGAGGAACTCTGGTGAGCTCTTGCATTCGTTATCTAAAGAATTCCCCAAAGCAGAGACCCTAAATAGCCAGAAAAGGAGGTTTGGCTACCAAGGAAGGAGGATTGGCTACCAAGAGAGGTAAGAGCCTATCAGAAGGAGTCTCTGACGTCACCTGCTGGCACTGGCCACTCAGAGCAGTCCAGTGTGTCCCCAGCACCTCTAAATTCAAGATGGCAGTGGTCTGGGACACACTGGAGGAGCTCTGGGCACATCCTCTGGGAGGTGCAGGTCAGGGGGGTGGTCACTCCCCTTTCCTTTGTCCAGTGTTGCGCCAGAGCAGGGCTGGGGGATCCCTGAACCGGTGTAGACTGGCTTATGCAGAGATGGGCACCATCTGTGCCCATCAAAGCATTTCCAGAGGCTGGGGGAGGCTACTCCTCCCCAGCCCTCACACCTATTTCCAAAGGGAGAAGGTGTTACACCCTCTCTCAGAGGAAGTCCTTTGTTCTGTCTTCTTAGTCCAGGGCTGCCTGGACCCCAGGAGGGCAGAAATCAATCAATCAATCAATTAATTTGTAAAGCGCGCTACATACCTGTGAGGGTTTCAAGGCGCTGTTGGGGGGGAGTGCTGCTACTGCTCGAAGAGCCAAATCATGAGTAGTATTCTGAAGGAGAGAAGGTCCTGGGTCTGACGTAGATCCGGTGGGAGGGTGTTCCAGGTCTTGGCGGCGAGGTACGAGAATGATCTGCCACCGGAAGATTTGCGACGGATGCGGGGGACGGAGGCGAGTGCGAGATTAGCGGAGTGGAGATGCCGGGTGGGGGTGTAGAAGCTGAGTCTGTTGTTCAGGTATGATGGTCCGGTGTTGTGGAGTGCCTTGTGTGCGTGGGTGAGGAGCTTGAAGGTGATCCTCTTGTTGACGGGGAGCCAGTGAAGGTCTCTTAGGTGGGGGGTGATGTGGCAGTGGCGAGGGATGTTGAGGATGAGTCGGGCGGAGGCGTTTTGGATGCGTTGGAGGAGTTTGGATGAGATACCGGTGTAGAGGGCGTTGCCGTAGTCGATTCTTTTGCTGACGAGGGCCTGGGTTACTGTTTTTCTTGTTTCTGTTGGGATCCATTTGTAAATTCTGCGAAGCATGCAGAGGGTGTTGTAGCAAGAGGAGGAGATGGCGTTGACCTGCTTTGACATGGTGAGGAGTCGAGGGTGAAGCCGAGGTTTCGTGCGCTGTCGGTGGGCGTCTGTGGGGGACCCAGCGTGGACGGCCACCATGAGTTGTTCCCGGTCGGAGAAACCTGTCTGAGGGGTTGGCAGCAGCTGCAGTGGAGACCCCAGAAAGGCAGTTTGGCAGTACCCGGGTACTATGCTAGAGACCCAGGGGATCATGGAATTGTCCCCCCAATGCCAGAATGGCATTGGGGTGACAATTCCATGATCTTAGACATGTTACATGGCCATGTTCGGAGTTACCATTGTGATGCTATACATAGGTAGTGACCTATGTATAGTGCACACATGTAATTGTGTCCCCGCACTCACAAAGTCCGGGGAATTTGCCCTGAACGATGTGGGGGCACCTTGGCTAGTGCCAGGGTGCCCACACACTAAGTAACTTTGCACCCAACCTTCACCAGGTGAAGGTTAGACATATAGGTGACTTTTAAGTTACTTAAGTGCAGTGGTAAATGGCTGTGAAATAACGTGGATGTTATTTCACGCAGGCTGCACTGACAGGCCTGTGTAAGAATTGTCAGAGCTCCCTATGGGTGGCAAAAGAAATGCTGCAGCCCATAGGGATCTCCTGGAACCCCAATACCCTGGGTACCTCAGTACTATATACTATGGAATTAAATGGGTGTACTAGTATGCCAATGTGAATTGGTAAATTTAGTCACTAGCCTGTTAGTGACAAATTTGGAAAGCAGAGAGAGCATAACCACTGAGGTTCTAGTTAGCAGAGCCTCAGTGAGACAGTTAGGCATCACACAGGGAACACATACAGGGCACATACTTATGAGCACTGGGGCCCTGCCTGGCAGGGTCCCAGTGACACGTAGACTAAAACAACATATATACATTGAAATATGGGGGTAACATGCCAGGAAAGATGGTACTTTCCTACATTTTGTATTTGGGTGACCATTATGACCACGCCGGTGTAAACTGCCAGTGGTTTACAGCCATTAAATATCCGCTGTGGTGATTTGTGGGTCATAACGTGGAGGACGTTGTTTTGTTGGCGTAATGGTATGGGTGTTCGTACCAACAGTTTACCACTAACCTTTGGTCTGGCGGATTTGTGTTTGTGGCCGTATTCTGTCAGTTTGCTGTGTGTGTGTCATAATATGGCGGACCGATGTTCGCCTCTGCGATGGTATGTTGGCGGCCGTCACCGCAGCAGTAAGCAGGATTTATTGCCAATGTCATAATGAGGGCCTATAGCTATATATATGGTAAGTATTAGGACTTAGCATAGAAAAACAAAAAGCATTGTAAAGAAATATCAGAAAATAGGTAGGGTTCTATAGGGGGGGCCAAACAAGATAACAAAATAGTGGAATGCAAAATTAGGTCCCCCACCCAAGGATGTGCAACAACTAGAAGTGAGCTGGGAGACCTTGGGACCCTAAGAGGTGAGTACCTAGGTGACCCCCAGCGACCAGGAGAACAGTGGTATGTTACTTGGTCTTCCCAAAGACTAACAAGGTGACTTGGAAAAGGAACATTGCAAGACCAGGACCAGTCCAGTGGAACTCAGTGGTGGATTCTGGAAGAAGAGGATCTGCAAGAGAAGAGAATAGAGTCCAAGCCAGGCTGGAGTGTCCAGGTGGGGCAGGAGTCACTACCCACCCTTCCGTGAATGAAGATCCGGGTCGACAAGGGAAGATGAAGATCAGCTGTGGAGCCCAGATGTTGCAGAGAGGTCCTTGGAGTTGTGCAGATAATGTCCCGCACCGGTTGCCGGGTTGCAGATGGTCAGTGGTGAGGAGGACCACCAATATGCCTTGGCAAATGCAAATCTGGACAGAAGAGGATTTGCAGAGAAGAAGAGGACCAGCACAGTCCAGGGGACTCGACCTTTGGAAGGGAGTCCAGGTTGTCCCTCAGCAGTTAGGAGAGCCAGCAGAAGCAGTTATAACCCCCACAGGCAACCCACTGGCAGCAGGCACAGTAAATTGCAGTGAAGCCCTGTCAGTACACCTGGAGAAGAGTCCCACGTCACTGGAGCAGCAGAGGAGAGACTGTCCTTGCGAGGATGAAGTGGTGGAGGCCGGGCTACCTGGAACCTAAAGATCCCTTGGAGCAGGAGTCAAGAAGCCTTGCTTGCTGGAAGAGTCGCGATGCACAGCGGTACTGTCTTGCAAGGAGAAGCAAGGGCTCACCATCTCCGCAGTTGGACAGAGGGCAGAGAGGACCACTTAGAACCACCACCTGTGTTAGAGGTTCCACAAAGGTCCTTTGAAGAACAGATCTCAGCAGCCGGACTTTGATGCCTTAGGTGCCTGCAGATGCAAAGGAGTGACTCCTTCTCTCCAAAGGAGATTCCTTCTTGATTTTTTGGTGCAGTTGAAGTCTTTACAACCCCATAGGATGTACAGCCATGGAAATGTTGCAGTTACTGGAAGGCGCCAAAGAAACAATGTTGCAAGGGGATGTTGTCTCTGGAGTTGCAGGCCTGTTTTGGTCCTGTGAAGTCCAGCAGTGGTTTCAGTGGGCATGAGCAGAAGAGTTTGATGCAGAGTAGTCCTGGTGGAGTCTTGCACACCGAATCTGGGGACCCACCCACAGGGGAGTCCTTAAATAGCCCTAACAAGGGGCTTGGTCACTCTGCAGGGTGACCACCTATCAGAGGGGGTCACTGAAGTCAGTAACCTTTCCTGACCAACCAGATGCTCCCAGGGGCCTCTGCAGATCTTATTTCCAAGATAGCAGAGCCAAGTGGCGATGGACAGGGGAGTCGTCCCTTCCCTTTCCTTTGTGTAGTTTCGCATCAGAGCAGGGACTGGGGGGGGTTCCAGGAGTGGTGCAAACTGGATTATGTAAGGAGGGCACCAAATGTGCCCTTCAAAGCAAGCTGGTGGCATGGGGAGGATACCCCTCCCCAGCCTTGTTACACCTATTTCCAAGGAAAAGGGTGTTGCCTACTTCTCCCACAGGAAATCCTTTCTTCTGCCTTCCCTTTCTTGAGCTGAGCTGGATAAGCAGCAGGAGGGCAGAAACCTGTCTGAGGGGCTGCAGCAGCATGGGCTGCCTGCAAAACCCTGGAAGACTGGTAGGCGTAATAGTGGGGGTTCCTCTATGGAGCCCCCAGAGTGCATGGAATCATGCCGCCAATATTGGTGTTAGAATTGGGGTATGATTCCAACATGTTTGATACCAAACATGCTTAGGTTCGGAGTTACCATTATGTAGCTGGACCAAAGGTGGCCAGTACACAGGTAAAATGGCTTCCCCCCACTTACAAAGTCCAGTGCATTGGAACTGGAGTTCACAGGGGCAACAATGCTCATGCAAGGGTGCCCTCACACACAGGAACCTGCACCCTACCCTCTGGGCTAGGAGGACCTACCATAGGGGTGAATTTCAGTGACCTAGTGCAGTGAGCTGCCACGGATGGCATAATACATCCTGCAGCTTTTGGGGAACACCTGGTGTGCCAATGCCCTGGGGTCCTCAGTACCATGTACTAAGGACTTACAGGGGTACACCAGTATTCCAATTATGGGGTGTAAAGGGTATCAAAGTGTAGGAAAGTACCATCTTTCTTGGCATGTTACCCCAATTTCTGCCTGTATGACAGTGTGTTTTGCCTGTCTCACTGGGATCCTGCTAGCCCGGACCCCAGTGCTCATAGTTTGTGGCCTAATGTGTGTGTTGTCAGTATGCTTAACTGTGTCACTGAAGTTCTGCTAACCAGAACTCCAGTGCGTATGCTCTCTCTACTTACCAAATTTGTCACTATAGTTTAGTGACTCCATATTCCAATTCCAATTGGCACACTGGACCCCCCTTATAAGTCCCTAGTGTATGGTACCTAGGTACCCATGGCATTGGGGTTCTGGGAGATCCTTATGGGCTGCTACATTTCTTTGCCATCCATAAGGAGCTCAGACAAACCTTTCTTCAGGACTGCCACTGCAGCCTGAGTGAAATAGTGCCTGCACTATTTCACAGCCATTTTCACTGCACTTAAGTAACTTATAAGTCACCTATATTTCTAACCATTTACTGAAGGCTAGGTGCAAAGTTACTAAGTGTGAGGGCACCCTTGCACTAGCAAAGGTTCCCTCACGCTATACAGGGCCATTTCCCCGGAGTGTGGGGATACCATTACATGCGTACACTACATATATGTCAATACATATATGTAGCTTCACAATGGTAACTCAGAATATGGCCATGTGAGGTGTCTATGATCATGGAATTGTTACCCCATTCCAAATCTGGTATTGGGGGCCAATCCCATGCATCCTGGGGGCTCCACCATGGACCCCCAGTACTGCCAAACCAGCTCTCTGAGGTTTCCCTTGCAGCCCCAGCTGCTGCCACCTCACAGCCAGGTTTCGTGCATCCTGAGGACTGAGCAGCTCAATCCCAGGAAGGCAGAACAATGCATTTCCTCTGGGAGGAGGGCGTTACATCCCCCTTCAGGAATCTTCTGCATCCTCTGCTTCAGCGCCTGACCGTCGGATCAACTGCAGACTGCTCCAGGAACCGCTGTAACTGCAACAAAGTATCCAGGATGACTCGTGTGACCTGCAGCTTCAGTTCCAGCCAGCAACTGCAACAGTTTCCAAGGTGTGCACGCTCTGAGGACTGCCTGTCTTCATCCTGCACCAGAAGAACCGAAGGAATCTCCCATGGAGTGACAGAGTCACTACCTTGCTTCTGCAGGCACCCTTCTGCGACGACGACCGACACTCTGGGACTCCTCTCCTGATGACGAGTGTGCTCCCTGGAACCCAGGTGGTGGACAGATGTGACCCAGACTGTCCTAAGGCCCAGCTGTCCAAATTTGGTGGGGGTAAGAGCGTGCCTCCCCCTGCTGTGACAGTACCCTTGTGCACCCCATCTTCTGCAGCTCCTTGGGCTTCTGTGCACTTCTTCTAAGAATCCTCCAGTGTAGACCAGGTCCCCAGCACTCCATCCTGCAACGTACAACTCGCCGAGTTGTTCTCTAGCAGCGTGGGACCTTCCTTTGTTGTGCTGAGACGACTTCACTTTGCATCTTCTTTGTCCCCATGTCCTGGGACTCCCATGGGTGCTGCCTAGTCTTCAGTGGGCTCTCTACAGTGCTGAGAGCCCCCTTTGTCTCCTCAGTCTGAGTTGAGACCCCCAGGTCCCTCCTGGGTCCAGGTAGCTCCATTTCTACACAAACCGCATATTTGCGCGAACCAAGGCTTGTTGGCGGAATCCAGCGACGCAAACAACCTGCATCCAACAACTCGACGTGGGACATCTCCTGCACCACGCAGGAACCCACAGCCATCTTCTTTGGTGCTCTTCTATACTCTTCTTCTTTCTGGAAAATCCACTTTTGCACCATCTTCTATGTTGGCAGGGGCTCCTGTCCTTCCTGGAATGTTCTGGGACTTCTGGACTTGGTCTCCTCTCTTCACAGGTCTTCAGGTCCAGGAATCCACCGTTTGTTGATTGCAGTCTTGCTTGGTTCTTGCAAAATCAATTATCACGACTTGTAGTGTGTCCTGAGGAAACTTGCAGTATTTGACTCCTACTTTCCTGGGCTCTGGGGTGGGGTTACATTACTCACCTTTGGTGTTTGCTTACACTCCCAGCACCCCTCTACACACTACACTTGCCTAGGGGGAATTCGTGATTAGCATTCCACTTTCTTAGTATATGGTTTGTGTTGCCCCTAGGCCAATTGCAATCTATTATATTTTCTACTGTTTGCACTATTCTATAACTGCTTACTTACCTGATTTTGGTTACTTGTGTAAATATTGTGTAAAATAATTACCCCCTGAAGGAGTATTAGCTCAAATATATTTTTGGCCTTGTGTCACTAAAATAAAGTACCTTTTTGGTAACAGTGAGTATTGTATTTTATTGTATATAAGTACTGTGTAACTATAGTGGTATTGCAGGAGTTTTGCATGTCTCCTAGTTCAGCCTAAGCTGCTCTGCTACAGCTACCTCTAGACAGCCTAAGCTGCTAGAACACTGCGTACATTTCACTAAGAAGGGATAACTGGACATGGTACCCACTACAAACCAGGCCAGCCTCCTACACAAAGCACCCAAATTTAGAGGGGAGAGCACAATCACTGGGGTCCTGGTTAGCAGGATATCAGTGAAAACATTCTAAACACATTGATAGGCAGAATTTGGGGGTAACCATGCCAAAAACAGTGACTTTCCTATGTGTACTACATCAAGACATCAGCACAGACACACAGCGTCCACCTCTTCATTATCTATAGGACGATAGTCCCCAATGCTAATGGATTCTTCTCCTTGCAACTGTCCGGTGGATTCAATACAGGGTGCCTCACCTATAGGTGTACACCATATACTGAGCCAGCCTTCTGCATGTGTATACTCTTTTCTTTAAGGGAACCACTATCAATAGTGCTGCGTGACCCTACAACGTTTACTTAGAGCGCTCACTCTAATAATAAAGGATTTACATTAATGAACCATAAATACAAATTTGAACAGCTTTAACATATGGACACAAACATAGGGGGTCATTCTGACCTCGGCGGGAAAAGTCGCTTACCGCCGGCCAGAAGGCCGCCATAACACCGCCGCGGCCGCGGTAAACCGCCACGGTCATTCTGACCCGCAACTGGCAAACCGCCAAAAACCCGACATCCACAAAAATCCGCCACACCAAAGGACAGCGAAAAAATGGCGCTGACCAAACCTCCACCGTCACGCCAACAGAAAAACGCCCATACCATTCCGACCCACAAATCCACGCGGCGGTCTTTCAAACGCGGTATTCCATTGGCGGTACACACCGCCGCGGTCAAAATACACACACACATAGAAAACTCAGCAACATTGGTCAGTTCGAAATACGCACACCTGATACACATACTAATACCACTCCCACACACCCAACACAATATAAAGCACAAACCCACATCACCCACAAGCCCCTACGACCCGAAATCATTGATGAAGGCGAGAGACAGAGCACAGAATAGAGAATCCCACAACACAGAGGCACACAACACCATCACCCACACAGAATCCACGCACCAAACACCACACACCACCACACGCACCACACCCAGCACCACAAACGCCACCCCACACCTCAACCCCACCACCCCATGGCACCCCAAAGACACCCCAGGTTCAGTGACGCCGAACTCAGGGTCATGGTGGAGGAAATAGTCCGTGTAGAGCCCCAGCTCTTCGGGGCACAGGTGCAGCACACCACAATTGCCAGGAAGATGGAGCCATGGCAAAGGATAGTGGACAGGGTTAACGCGGTGGGACAGCATCCACGCAATCGGGAGGACATCAGGAAGAGATGGAACGACCTATGGGGGAAGGTGCGTTCCATGGTATCAAGGCACAACATTGCAGTGCAGAAGACTGGCGGCGGACCCCCACCTACTCCCCCAGAATTTACCACCTGGGAGGAGGAAGTCTTGCACATCCTGCATCCTGAGGGCCTCGCAGGAGTAGGCGGAGGAATGGACTCTGGTAAGGCAAATCTTCACTACTGCTTCCCACCCCCACCCCACCTGCATGTCAAATCATACCCCCACCCTCACCCCCTCCCCCATCACACCAACCCCTAGCAAAAGGCTCACCATCACAACCCACCCATCCCAACACCAAGCCCTGCATGCGACCACAAAGCATGGACACCCATCACCAAAGCATGCCCACTGCACACACACATCACCCCCACAAGCCACCCTCACAAAAGCCCCCACAAGGAAATGCCTGCACATGGGTACACGGACACCCACCCATCACACGAAATGCCACACACAGAAGCAATAACCATACCTTTATACCCCTGCAGGACCCGAACGCCACCACACCGCCTCGGAGGGTCCAGAGATGTCCATCCCACCCCCAGAAGAGGCCCCCAGCGATGACAGCAGCTCTGTCTCCCTGGAGCCAGACGACCAGCCCGGCCCATCGGGGACCTCTGGACAGTCGGTTCCCCACAGACAGCCACAGGCTACACCAGACCCAACCCCCTCTGGGAACACCAGCACAGCTCCCACCCAGCGGGCCCATGCCTCTGTCTCCAGGGCACGTAAATCAGCGGTGTGTCCACCACTACAGGGCACACAGGTTGACCCACCACCCCAACAACAACAGGGACCTGGGGGCAGTGGTAGTGGGCACACCGTCCAGGGGACAGAGGCCCAGGAACACAGGGGAACTGGGAGGGCTGCTCTGCGACAGGGGGGGACAGGCCCGGGGAACCGACTCTCCAAGAGGCCCTCTCCACTATCATGGGAGCATACCACCGCTCCCAGGAGACGATGGCGACGGTACTGGCCCGGTTCCAGGAGATCCAGGAGATCCAGGAACTGCAGGAGGAACGGTACATGGGGTTCAGGGAGGAACTGAGGAACATCGGTTCCGCAATGGGGACCATCGTCCTGGCCCTTACCCAGATCGTCACCACATTGCGGGACCATGTGGCACCCCAAAGGGCCCCTGTCACTAGCCCAGGCCAGGAACAGCCTACCACCTCCGCCGGCGCTAGTGGACAGGAGGCCCCCACACAACGACAGGCCACCAGAACCCCACCTCCTGCAGAAGATGAACCACCCCGCAAGCGGAACCTGAGATCTCACAAGAAGACAGAGTAGGATTGCAAGACCCCCGCCAGCCTAAGATACCCCCTGATGTCATCCCACTGTCCCACATTGTCACCCTGTCCAACCTTGAACTGCCCTTGCTCCATCCTTCCACAGGCATATGGACAATGCACCTGTGCGACTGAGAACTGGACTCTGCCATGGACATTACTCCACCCCCACCCATCCCCGCTTCCCAATCATTTACCTATATGTAGCACTTAAAATAAATCACCTATTCCACTTAAAAAAACAGGAGTCTGCTTGTATTCTTAACAAATGTATTACACATAACGGTGCAATAATGGGCAGTTACTTTGTGATGACAACATACCAATTTCAATAAGCTTTAGTCCATGGGCAAACAAAGCTGAAGTCAGGCAGTGGGTCATACAGCTCTGAAAAGGGAAAGGAAAGTCACAAATCAGTGAACAGGAACTGGGGGGAAACACAGACAGTGGAGACGCATGAGGCCTCAAGTAAATGTAAATTGGGGTGGCTGTTCCTTACCTGTGTGCTACTGAAAGTATTGTTGTATGACTGTATCCCTGTTGTCCGTCTTCGTCCCCGTCGTCTTCCTCCTCTTCACTCTCCACAGGCTCCACAGCTGCAACAACACCACCATCTGGACCATCCTCCTGCAGAAAAGGCACCTGGCGTCGCAATGCAAGACTGTGAAGCATACAGCAGGCCACGATGATCTGGCACACCTTCTTTGGTGAGTACATGAGGGATCCCCCTGTCATATGCAGGCACCTAAACCTGGCCTTCAGGACCCCGAAGGTCCTTTCTATGATCCTCCTAGATCGCCCATGGGCCTCATTGTACCGTTCCTCTGCCCTGGTCCGGGGATTCCTCACTGGGGTCAGTAGCCACGACAGGTTGGGGTAACCAGAGTCACCAATTAGCCACACACGGTGTCTCTGTAGCTGTTCCATCACATAAGGGATGCTGCTATTTCGCATGACATACGCGTCATGCACTGACCCAGGGAACTTGGCATTTACATGGGAGATGTACTGGTCAGCCAAACAGACCACCTGGACATTCATCGAATGATAACTTTTTCTGTTTCTGTACACCTGCTCACTGTCTTTGGGGGGAACCAAAGCCACATGGGTCCCATCAATGGCACCAATGATGTTGGGGATATGTCCAAGGGCATAGAAATCACCCTTCACTGTAGCCAATTCGCCCACCTCAGGGAAAATAATGTAGCTCCGCATGTATTTCATCAGGGCAGACAACACTCTGGACAAAATCTTAGAAAACATAGGCTGAGACATCCCAGATGACATGGCCACTGTTGTCTGAAAAGACCCACTTGCCAAAAAATGTAGTACTGACAGAACCTGCACCAGAGGGGGAATCCCCGTGGGTTGGCGGATGGGGGACATCAGGTCTGGCTCCAGCTGGGCACATAGTTCATGTATAGTTGCTCTGTCAAGCCGGTATGTAAGTATGATATGTCGTTCTTCCATTGTCGACAGGCCCACCAGCGGGCGGTACACGGGAGGATTCATCCTTCTCCTCGCAAGTCCCAGCGGACGGTGCCTAGGAAGGACAACATGGAGCACAGAGTCAAGCAACCCACAGGTTAATTCACACAGCTTGCACAGTAGACGAATGTGCAATAGATCTGTTGTCCACAAGTTTTTGCCAGTTAGCCGGAGCGGCAGTACTAAGATGACAGGGTTGGCTAAAGGCCTCTTCCTTCCGCCCGGAGGTTCAGATGCAAATTCTGGACATTCCATATGATGGGGAATTACTGTTTGGCAAGCATATCAATGACGCACGTCAATCAATAAAAACGGACACCGACACAGCTAGATCGTTGGCTACTCTACATTTCAGAAGGCAGCCCTTTCGAGGGGCAAGAGGCAGAGGTCTTAATTGCTACAGAGGTGGCCTACACCAGTATAGACAGTATCAACCTTACCAGGACCAATTTCGTTCAGCCACCAATCAACAACAGCAACAAACCTATAGATAACCACCATCTGCAGCCTACAGACATACCGCTAGAGGAAAGTCTACTTATAGGGGCAAGGGCACAGTCAGAAAACACTGACCACCACCAGATGCCTGCCTCCAACCCCTGTTCCAACTCAGATAGAGGTCAGAATTTCCGGCTTCTCCCGCCAGTGGTCCCAGATCACCTCAGACCGATGGGTTCTTGATATTATCACCAGGGGGAATACCCTGTAATTTCAGCAACCTCCTGCAGAGGTAATAGCGTGAGGACCACTACCTGCCCACTTAAAAGAGCTCCTTGTACAAATTTCCACAATGGTAGACAAGGAAGCAATAGAGATCGTACTGTACCTTTGTTCCCACAATTGGCATAGTCCTGGCACACAGTTAAGTCCAAATGGTACCAAAGTCTCACAAGGGAACTGGCTTCTACCCTTGTTTCTTCCTCATCTGGTAAAAGACAGGAGACGCGCGCCCAATTTTAGATCTTCGTTGCCTAAACAAATTCCTGAAAACACAGTCATTTCAGATGATCACTTTTCAGGATGTATTACAATTTCTCAACCAGGGGGATCACATGACGGCCTTAGATCTCCAACATGCCTATTTTCATATTCCTATTCTCCCCAGCCACAGGGCATTTTTACGCTTCAAGGTGGCAGGCACCCACTACCAATTCAGTGTTACAATTCGGTCTGAGATCAGCTCCTCGAGTGTTCACCAAGGTCTCAGCTCCGGTGGCAGCGTACCTCTGACAAAAAGGAGTTCAAGTGCTTCCATACTTGGACGATTGGCTAATAAAAGCAAACACAGCGTCCAAGGCCGCCAGAGACACAGAAACATGCCTGCCCCTCTTCCAGAGATTAGACCTCTCCGTAAACTACCAAAAATCACACCTAACACTGTCAACCAACATCACTTTTCTAGGAGCCGTATTAGATACTGAACAAGCAAAACCTTTCGCCTTCCAAGACAGGCAGAAAAAGATTTGAAGTCTAACACTCCGCCTCAGCAAAAGAAAGTCCACTTCTGTCTGGATTTACAAATCTTTTCTGGGAATGCTCTCCTCTTGCATTCCGTTGATACCAAACTGCCGTCTCCACATGAGCCCACTTCAGCAACAGTTAGACAGCCAGTGGACAACATCATCCAAATAACTCCACCAATGAAGCAGACCATGGAATGGTGGTTGTACACCCCCCCCACATCTCCAAAGGTCTCTCCTTTCTGAATCAAAGCCCAGCACATGTTCTGACCACAGACACGTCTCTAGATGGATGGGGCGCACACCTCGAAGACCTGACAGTGAGAGCAAAATGGACCACCCAGGAAGCAATGCTCCATATCAACTTGTTAGAATTAAAATCTGTCTTCCTAGTGCTCAAGTCCTTCCTGACCAGTAACAGGGGCTCATCGGTGTTGGTCCGAACCAACAACACCACAAGCATGCATTACCTCAACAAGCAGGACAGTACGAAATCACCAGCACTGTCTCTCCATTTGCATGAGAAATGGAATTGGTCACTTCTACATCACATAACTCTCAGAGCAGAACACGTTCCTGGAGTATTAAACACCCTGGCGGACTCATTAAGCAGAACTTCTACAACCTGCCATAAGTGGGTTCTCAACCAGGCAACTCTCAATCATGCTTTTCTTCGCTAGGGCAGGCCCAGTTTGGATCTTGTTGCAACAAAGGAAAACAAGAAATGCCACTACTTCACAAGCCGGCAACCACAGAGAGGGTCGAGGGTAATGCATTTTTGATCCAATGGTCAGGAATCTATGCTTACTCTTTTCCCCCGCTTCTGCTAATCCTGAGAATTCTAAAGAAGATGCCTTGCCGGCTGTTACTGATAGCTCCCAGATAGCCACGCCAATTTTGGTGCACGAAGCTCCTGCTCCTCTCAGAACAACCTCACATTCTGTGGGAACCAATACCGAACTTGCTAGCAATGAATTGGGCCAGGTCCGTCATCCCAACCCGACCTCTCTTCGGTTATTGGCCTGGTTCCTGAATTCAATGAATTTGCTGACCTGAACATTCCAACAGATTGTCGTGAAGTGCTTGCTAATGCTAGAGCCCAGACTACAAATAAAACTTATAAACTCAAATAAAAAAGATTTTGTATATGGTGAAAGGATTCCGATGTCCACTCTCTGACATCTTCTCCAGAACAGATACTTCCATATCTTCTTCACTTGGCAAAATCAGGTCTCTCTCACTCACCCATCAAGGTTCACCCGGCAGCCATTTCTAGATTTCGCCGTACAGCTAGTTCACCATCTTTATGGTCCTCCAGCAAAGTAAAACATTTCCTAAAGGACTATTCAGATTGTTTCCTCCAGTTAAAATCCTTCCTCCTCCCTTGGCATGTCCATATTGTACTTACGCAAATGATGAAGCATCCATTTTGGCCTATTCACCGAGGAGATTTGAAATATATTTCCTGGAAGACAGTGCTTATCCTAGCGCTTACCTCAGCAAAGAGGGTAGGTGACATTCAGGCATTCACAATCTCTCAACCTTTTCTTCAATTTAAGTCAGACACTGTCATCCTTATAACTAATCCGAAATGTATCCCTAAAGATCCCTCAAGCTTTCATCTGAATGAACCAGTAGTATTAAAGACTTTCTTCCAAACCCCCCAAAGTCAAGCAGAAAGAGCGCTACATTCCTTAAATATCAAGGGATATCTCAAATTTTACATACAAAAGACTAGCAGCTTTTGCAAGGCTTGCCAATTGTTTGTAGGCTATGGACAACTAAGAAAGGGGTATCCTTTTACCAAACAGACTATAGCTCAGTGGATAGTCACAGCCATACAATTTTGTTACCAGCTAGCAGGAAAGCCAGTGACCGCCAACGTCAAAGCCCACTCCAGTAGAGCAGCCTCCACCTCTGCAGCTCTCTTCGCAGGAGTGCCTTTACAGCAAATATGCAGAACGGCAACGTGGTCTAGCAACCACACCTTCACTCAGCACTACTGCCTAGATGCCGTAGACAAGATGGACACAGCAGTAGGACAAGCAGTACTACGAAATGTATTTGCATAAGGTGAGACAATAAGGCCCTCATTTCAACCTTGGCGGTTGAAAGTTGTTCACGCCAGGCGGCCACCCATGCGGCTGGAAACCTGCCGGCCGCATTTGGACATCCCCGCTGGGCCGGCAGGTGGAAACAGAGTTTTGCGGGCTGTAACATTGCCGCCGGCTCCTAATGGAGCCGGCGGAAATGTGGCGGTGGGGCTGTGCCTGGGGGCCACTGCACTGCCCATGCTAAGTGCATGGCCAGTACAGGGGTCCCCAGGGGCCCAGTGACTCCCCTTCCCGCCAGCCTTTCCATGGGAGACTCTACCGCCATGGACAGGCTTGCGGGAAGGGGAGTCATAATCCCCAGGGCAGCGCTGCCCTGGCGGATTATAACCGCCGGGACAACAATGGCAGAAAACCGCCAGTGCCGGCAGAAATATGGTGAATTGTACCGCCAGCCTGTTGGCGTTATGATCGCCAATTCAACCCTGGCGGTCTTTGACCGCCAGGGTTGTAATGAGGGTCTAATTATTTACCCACCGTCCACTAATATATATGTATATATGGATATGGATATCTTATGTTTACTGCTAATTATCCTGATTCAAGCATGTGAATCTATAAAAGATACCCCAATACTGGAGAAGAAATGGTGAAGAAAATAAGTTACTTACCTTTAATTGTGGTTCTCCAGTGTTGGTATCTTTCATAGATTCACATGCGACCCACCCACCTCCCCATTGACACTCACCTCATGTCTTATTCCTTTGTACATCACTTGTGCTTCAAAATCTGAGAGACTGGAGCCTCTGTGCTGAGGGTTCTAAAGGGTGCCCTCGCCTGATTGGGTGGACTTTGGGTCATTTCTAATAACACTGATAAGCTATTACAGTGAATGTATTTTTCCATTAACTTCAATGTTAAATTTTAATTTACTGCTTTCTATGTACCGTGGGACTCCCAATTCGACAACGGGGAATGATTTAAGCATACAAATCTATGAAAGATACCAATACTGGAGAACCACAGTGTCAGGTAAGTAACTTATTTCTTACTAAGCATGAAATGGCACTTGAGAAGGGGTGCGTGTTAAAGAGTTGACCTAGGTTGCCACATTTTGTAAGCATTAGTGGGTATAATTTAGATTGAGTAGGACATTTTGATGGGAAGCTTTGAAAAGCCCTTGGGCTTCATGGGATTTATGACACAGAATGAAACACTTGGATGCATGTTTAGATGAGGTACTGGTCAATTTTTGACCACCTCTGATGATGTCCATGTGGTGGTGCAAAGATCACAACTTAACCACCGTCCCCCTTACTTAAGATAGAGAGGCACTTTCCCCTGTTACTTCCAGATACAGAGGCACCGCCACACTGCGAGAGGCACCTAAAATAAAGATTGACTGTTGTAGGAGGCTGGCTCAGTATATGGTGAATACCTATAGGTGAGGCACCTTGTACTGAGTCCAGGCAACCCTTAGTGATAGTGTAGGCGGTTCTAGATCACCAAAGCCCTCATAGGGTAGCTGTGGAGAGCAGCTAAGGCTTATCCAGGAGGGTGTAAAGAGGTTGCAAATACACAGGTCAGTTAGTGAAGTACACACAGGAAAGAACCACACCAGTGTTAGAAAAATCTGTAATATTTATTATAAAACACACTCTGGAACTAACTTTGGTGTGTCTTCGAAGTGGAAATATGGCCAGACAAAAAGATACTTACCAGCAGGTAAGTACAGGCATAAAATAACATGGGCCAAACCATATACTAACAAAATGGGATTCGAAAACCACACCCAACCCACACTACCACCCAGGACTCTTAGGACTGGATAAGTACTAACACCTCAAAGGTAAGTAGGTAGGATTCCCCAGTCGCCTGTGTGCAGAGTAGAAATCTTGGATCAGTGTCCATAGCTAACATGGGAAAGATGTGGTTGGAGTTTTCACATTTTAGGACCCTTCCCAGAGGACCCCGAAGGAACCCGCTGGGACAAGGGATGTTGGATTGTGCCCCTACCTGTGAATACCCAGAACAGTGGAGTGTCTACACCAGGGAGCCCAGGTGCTTATGGTGAAGCTGTGTTAGAACCTCCCGCTGAAGTCATTGTGGATCTTCGTTGTTCAGCTGCTGTCGCGACCCGTGGACCATACCGGTGAAGCACAGGAGTGGATTTCGGAAGAAGAGGACCTAAGGAGAGAGGGGACAGAGTCCAGACCACCCAGAGGTGCCCAGGCGGTGTAGGACGGCAATGCCTACCCTTCTCAATGATGCTTCCTGAAGGACGGTGGAGGAAGAAGTGCAGCTGTGGAATCCAGGCGATGCAGGAGTACCCCAGGAGTCTCCTACGAGCTATCCCACACCGGTTGCCCAATTGCAGAGGGATCAGTAGTCAGCAGGGCCACCAACAAGCCGTGGCAGATGCAAAGAAGCATTGTGCGGAGTTTGCAGGACTTTTGGGAACCAGCAAGGTCCAAGTGATCCATTCTTAGCAGGTAGGTCAGGACCAGCCCTCAACAAGCAGGAGAGCCAGGATGGAACATTGCAGCCCCCCAGCAGGACCCTCTGGCAGCAGGCACAGGGAGTCACAAGAGGCCCCAGCAGCACACCAAAGAGGGATGCCCATGTTGCAGGAGTTGCAGAAAGGACGTTCTTGGAGCTGAAGAGTCCTGGAGGCTTCTTGGAGATAGGAGGCTTTGAACTGAAGAGTCAGCAAGCCTTTGCAACGACAAGCAGACGTGGTGCACAGGAGTTCCAGCCCAGCATCTTCAGCACGGGACCAATCACTTCACAGCTTCAAGGAGTGTAGGTCAGACCTCTGGAGAGCGACAGAATCACCAGATGTGTTGCAGAATCTTGGGGAGTCCGTGGGACAGCAGGATCCACAAGCCGGTCGTCGTTGAGGTGCCTGGGAGGCAGGGGAGAGACTCCTTCACTCTAAGGGAGATTCCTTCTTGCTTTCCTAAGTGCGGGCATAGTCCCAGTGACTCTAGAGGGTGCAGGGTCACAGGGTTGCAGAAGTCTTTGCAGAAAGAAGAAACAAAGTTGCAGCAGGAACCCTCCTGCTGGTTACAGTCTTGCTTCTGGTTCAAGCGAAGAACAACAGTGGTTCCGGTCTCTAGGTTGCAGAAGTGTCTTGCAGAGGAGACTTGCAGACGGTTCCTGAAGAATCTGGGGTCCCACCCTTAAGTAACCTAGGAAGGGGGCTGGACATTAACTGCAATGACCCACATATCAGAGGGGCTCAGGGTGGTCAACCAGCTGGAGGAACAAGTCTGATGCTCCTAGGGACCTCTGCTCATCTAATTTCCAAGACGGCAGAATCAGGTGGCCACCTGGTAGAGCTTTACACACCTCCCTAGGAGAGGAGCAGGACAGGGGGGTGGTCACCCCCTGTCCTTTTTGTAGTTTCGCACCAGAACCAGGAGTTCCTGTACTGGTGCAAATGGTTTGTGCAAGGAGGGTATCAAATGTTCCCTTCAAAGCAGTCTGGTGGCGCTTAGAGGCACCCCACCCCAGCCCAGAGCCACCTATTTCTTAAGAAGAGTTGGTCACACCTCTATCGTACAGAAAACCCTTTGTTCTGCCTGAGTTAGGCTCAGCAGCAGGAGAACAGAATAGTGTCTGGGATCGGCAGCAGCACAGGCTGGCATGCAGACCCTGCAGGGCTGTACAGGCAGACTTTGGGGATCCCTTACAGAACCCTCAGAGTTCATGATATCAATTAACTAGCTCTGGAATCAGTGTAGCTGCATGATTCCAACATGTTATATACCTAACATGCTTGTATTTGGTGAAGCCACTATGTTGTTGGACCACTCATGTTGACCAGTGTCCACTATACCGTAAGAGGCCTTCTTTCGTAGGGGATTTCCATGTATAGTCATAAGCGCTGAATAGTTCTGCACGCCTGCGGGGACCCAAGAGCACTGTTCTGAAATTGTCTTCTTAAGTGTAGATGTTCGCCTGCAAAGTCACTTAAGAATGTCAATATGCAGCCTAAAGGAGAGGCTACAAAGGTCAAATTATTCATCCTTCTTGGTTGAAAAAAAGGGTACTGTAACGTAGATATGCATTAAAATGCATGGATATTCTAAAGATTTATTTGAAAAATCTTTCACAAACCTTTTTGCAATGTTACATAAGGATTAAGCAATGCAGGGCACTGTAGCCCATAGGCTGCCATTATACAGAATTAAATTGAAGCTGTGCCTTTAAGAGCAGATGGTCCTCCTTTATCCCATCATGCTTAGCAAGAGGCAGTTGCCTCAGTTCATTTTTCCGGCTCCTTCTGACAGGACCCTGAAGCATTGAGCTTCACCTATTTATAGGTTTTTTCACAAAAACTCCTGATCAAATCATTTTGATTACACTTTTACTCTACATTTTTCAACTTGCTTGAGTATTTTCTGTCTTTTTTGTAAACTTTTGACAGAAATGTAGGCCTTTTTTCCATCCAAAATGCCTTCACTTTTTGACAAGTGCCCTCGCTGTGGCAGAAAGAAGGCCAAAACAGACCCACACGAGGTCTGTATTATGTGTCTTCCACCTTCACATATACCAGATGCATGTGAGATATGCAAGAACTTCTCCAGATGCACCCTGCGTGACGGGGAGAAAATTCACCTCCAGGCCAAAGAGGACAGCAGACGGAGAAAGCAGCCTACTAGTAGGACCTTAGAGCGAGGGGAAACTTCCACCAGGGCTCTTACTTCGTCATCCATGACAGCTTCTAAACGCAGCTCTGGTAAAAAACAACACAGGTTCCGGTCGACGTTGAGAACATCGATGTCAAGAACAAGCTTGGTGGCGAGGAAACGACACCGCTCTCCGTCGCGCCGCTCGTCGACGTCAAGAGGTTACACGCCGTCAAGACGACATGGTCATCCGACATCAAGGAGTGCCTCTCTCTCGAGGTCACCGTCAACACGGCATGGAAGATCGATGTCAAGGGACACACCCGACGTCATAGATGATCGACATCTACCACCTGACGTCACGAGGGATCACCGTTGAGGGATACTTGACATCATGAAGGATCGATGTCAAGAGGAACATGTCGATATTGTACATCGACGTCTAGCAGTATGTCGACATTGAGGAGGTCTCCAAGGAAGAGAAGGAGGGTTTACTCCACATCTGAATCCTCTGTCGTGATACTACCAGCTTCTCCTCAGCCATCTCCTCCTCCACATACAACAATGCCTTTTCTGCTTTCTCTACCTCCAGCTCCAACGGCTCCTGTGGCACCTCCTCCGATACCGCATTCGGAAGTAGCCCTTACGACTCCTGCAGGATCCTTAAGATATTCACATAATCAGTCTTCCAGACGCTCCTCTACATCTATACACTGCCATTGTCATGACTCTAACAACAGGTCAACATCTCGCTCTCAACTTAGGCATTCCTCATTGTCTACCAGGGACTATTCTCTGACGCTGTCTGACTACCCTTCACCACAAATCTCACCAATTGGCGACGTAAACACTTTTCAGGAGGTCCTTGTCCGGGGTGCTACCAAATTTAACATCCTTATGGCAGTACCTACACCGACAACATCAGTTATCTTTGAAACGCTACACCAACGGTGTTCTGCAAGAGCCGGGTCTGCTTGAACCGGTGATGGACTTATTCTTGGCTGGACTTTTTCTTGACACCAGCCACGGCCAAAACTTCACCTTCTAGACTCCAGAAGAAATATCGCCCTTCAGAACAGGATCCTTTATTCCTAAGGGCAGACTCAACATCGGATTCAGTAGTTATTGTTGCTGCCAAGAAGCCACATTCGATTTCTCCTTCATCCTCTTCTCCACAGACAAGGAGATAGATGTGACAGGCTGCAAAGTTTGTTCAACATTGGCCATTTACATTAAGACAGCTAGTGCCACGGCCCTTTTGGGCAGATATGATTGTGCTCTTTGGGACTCCATCATTCAATTCGGTGATCACCTTCCCACGGATAAGAAGGAAGATTTCCTTGAAATTATTAACAAAGGTGCCATGGTCTCTACCCAGATTATAAGCGCAGTAGCGGATTCCTCTATTTTAGTGGCTCATGGATATTGTCATGGGATATCCCTGAGAAGGCATTCGTGGCTACATCTTACTTCTCTCAAACCAGAAGCGCAGCAAAGAATACAGAACCTCCCATTTACAGGTTCTTCTCTGTTTGGGTCTCACACGGATGATGAGATGTCTAGAATGAAAGCAGAACTAGACACTCTTAAGGCTATAAGCAATGAAAAACTGAGAGGGCAGAGGAAGTCTTTCTGTCCCTATCACCACAGGTTTTTCTCCTGCAATGGGTGTCACCTAGATCTCAGCACCAACAGCACCAGAGACCGTTTTCAACTCAACACAAACAGACACATGGTCGGTCCACTTCACAAACCGCCCAAGGAGGACATCTAAACCTGAATCCTTACTTCCCCCTCTTCCATTACCACAGTGGGAATTATTTCGCATTACCTGGAAGAGTGGCAACGCATAACATCACACGCCTGGGTTTTGAATCTTGCGCAGAGTGGCTATTGTCTCAGGTTCACCAATCCTCTGCCTTCTATTTCACCGAAGCCTTCCAAATTCCACCTCGACGCTCTCAAGGTAGAGGTCAAAATCCTATTACAAAAGAAGGCAATAGAGCCAGTTCTCACAGATCAGTGGGGAAAAGGAATCTACTCACGGTACTTCCTTGTGCCAAAAAAGGACAAGCACGAGTTCAGACCCGTTCTCAATATAAGAATAGCCAACAAATGGATTTGGAAGGAAAAATTCTGAATCTTTACATTAGATTTACCCTCAGCTTCACCAGGGCGATTGGCTTTGTTCCATAGATCTGCACGATGCTTACTTCCACATTCCCGTTGCCAGAAAACATCAGAAGTTCCTAAGATTTCTTGTCGGATAAGACCATTACCAACATGCAGTGATCACTTTCGGCCTCAAGTCAGCACCCAGGATGTTCTCCAAATGCATGGCGGTGGTGGCAGCCCATCTAAGAAAACATTGCGTCTTTGTCTATCCCTACCTAGACGATTGGCTCATTAAGGCATCCACATCTCGAGAAGCCAAACTGCATTTCAATTGGACCTACCAACTACACCAACGACTGGGCCTTCAGGTCAACCTCACCAAGTCAATGCCATCACCTGTCCAGAGGTTGCACTACTTAGGCACCACCATCAACACCATTCAAGCAAAGGTGTTTCCTTCGGAGGAGCAACGTTCATCGATCCTCCGGAAATGTCAAGTTCTCGAGAAAGCTCCTCAGTCCACAGCAAGAAGAGTCTTGTCTCTCCTGGGGTCGATGGCGTCTTGCATCTACCTCACTCCCAGTGGGCGCTTCCACATGAGGCCTTTGCAGGAGTGCCTAGAAAACCAAAGGAATCAGCTGATGGGCAATTGGGAGGACAGGATTACTCTCTCTCCACATGCAATACAATCCCTCAAGTGATGGTGTTCTCCAAGCAGTCTCCTGAAAGAGATGCCATTTCACCAACAGGTTCCCACACAGACAATAGTCACGGACGCATCATTACTCGGATGGGGTGCTGATCAGTATAGGGAAAGGTGTGGAAGACATTGTGACGCAAAGGGTTAATTAGCTTGAACAGTGTAGATGAGCGTGATGCCTGCTGAAGCCTGAGCAACGAGGAAAAGTTCACGATGTTCGCTTTCAAGTTTTTTTTTTTTTATGACATTCCATAGATAAAATTATTCGCAGCTGAATGTGTAAGAAACAGGTTGTGTAGGAGATTCCGTCTCAACCTTGAGAACGAGACCACAGTAAAAAGATGGAATGAAAACAATGGCCAGGGAATGGCAGAGCAGCCAAGAGACATGTGCTGATAACATAGCTAGAAAATGCTGGAAGGGAATAGAATCCAAGCTTCAGGTTATTTAAGCACTGAAAGGCGGGTGAGGGGATTGAAGCTCACAGATGGAGTTGTGAAAACTGTCGTCTCCAGACCCAGCGCTGCCTCCCTGTTTTGCTGTTCAGAGACCGTGACACTCGAGGGGGAGAGAGGTCCAAGCGGGCGGTAGAGGGCTTCCCAGCATTTTGTGGACTAAGTTAAGTTCCACCCAGGGATGAAGGGCCTTTGTTTCTCTGTTATATTATTATGATTGATTATTATGCTTGCACTGTGTTTATAATCTGAAGTATTCAGCTCCTCTATATTTTGTTTTCTGAACAACTGTGTCTATAATCTGAAGTATTCAGCTCGTTTATATTTTGCTCTCTGAACATCGTAGTGTGAGCTTGCTGCAGTAATTGAAACATGCAGTTTGGTATGCCGTTAATCAAAGCTTATCTGAAGTATTCAGCTCGTTTATATTTTGTTTCCTGAACATCGTAGTGTGACGCATTTCGGTATACAGTTAATCAAAGCTTATATCTGTCAATGAACTCTTTGGTCATATATATATATATATATATATATATATATATATATATATATATATATATATATATATGCTCTTTGTAGTGATCTCATATATAAATAGATGCTCTTCATTGCTATTTTTACTCTACCACTGTTGATGTGCTAAATGCACACATTTACCTGAAATTCTAGTAAAGCTAAATTGTATTCATAATTGGCGTGTGGTCCTTCATTGAGCGTCCTTATTGACTTATACCGAACAGGTGTCAACCAGTCATCTGGATAAGGCATTTTGGTACCAGAAGTGGGGCATAAGTCAATAATACCTCTTTGGGGACGTAAGAAAAGTGAGACAGAGAGCGGAAGGCAGCATGGGGCAGAAGCCAGATCCATTCCCGGGTGGTTAGCAACTGACCCGTTCTCTGGTGTGGCAGGACTCCTGAACCGGTGGGCAGCACCGGTGTTATGGGAGGCATTAGATGAGAAAGTGACTCCTCTCTTAGTGGAAGATGCGGTTGAGAGTGTGAAGCTAAGAGGGGCGAAACTGGAGCTGAAAGCCACAGGGCAAGTGGGATGGCTTTTCCTGTCTGCGCTCTGTACGGTATACAGGAAAACATTAACACAAGATGCAGAGATAAGAAAACTGCGGGATGAGGTTGCAGCCTTGCAGGAAAGGCAGTTACTTCTGAAAGAAACTATAGAAAGTGCCGTGACTAGGGGTGATCAAATGGAGGCAAGGTGCACCGCATTATCAGTACGAGTAGCAAAACAGAAGAATAGGCAGAAACCTAAAATACCCTCAGCTATGCAAGTGAGGGCATTGGTAGGCAAAGAAAACTGGGATCCTTATACTTGGCGTAGGAAGTTGGCTCTGTATGTACTATTTCAAAGTGAGAAATAGCATGGACAGAGTCCAAGGGTTCCCCTTAGAGGTAAGATAGTGGCAAAAAGAGATAATTCTAATGCTCTATTTTGTGGTAGTGTGGTCGAGCAGTAGGCTTATCAGAGGGTAGTGTTAAGCATTTGTTGTACACACACAGGTAATAAATCAGGAACACAAACTCAAAGACAATTCCAGGCCAATAGGTTTTTATATAGAAAAATATATTTTCTTAGTTTATTTTAAGAACCACAGGTTCAAGATTTACAAGTAATACTTCAAATAAAAGTTATTTCACTCAGGTATCTTAGGATCTTTGAATCAACACAATATCATGTACAGTTTTAGCAAAAATGGCAATAAGCTATTTTAAAACTAGACAGTGCAATCTTCAACAGTTCCTGGGGGAGGTAGGTATTTGTTAGTTTCACAGGTAAGTAAAGCACTTAAAAGGTTCAAAGTTGGGTCCAAGGTAGCCCACCATTGGGGGTTCAGGGCAACCCCAAAGTTACCACACCAGCAGCTCAGGGCCAGTCAGGTGCAGAGGTCAAAGTGGTGCCCAAAACACATAGGCTTCAGTGGAAATAGGGGTGCCCCGGTTCCAGTCTGCCAGCAGGTAAGTACCCGTGACTTTGGAGGGCAGACCAGGGGGGTTTTGTAGGGCACCGTGGGGGACACAAGTAGGCACAGAAAGTACACCCTCAGCGGCACAGGGGCGGCCGGATGCAGAGTGCAAACAGGCGTCGGGTTCGCTATAGGTTTCAATGGGAGACCCAGGGGTCTCAACAGCGAAGCAGGCAGGCAAGGGGGGGGCTCCTCGGGGTAGCCACCACCTGGGCAAGGGAGAAGGCCACCTGGGGGTCGCTTCTGCACTGGAGGTCAGATCCTTCAGGTCCTGGGGGCTGCGGGTGCAGTTTCTTTACCAGGCGTCGGGTTCTTGGAAGCAGGCAGTCGCAGTCAGGGGGAGCCTCTGGATTCCCTCTGCAGGCGTCGCTGGGGGCACTCAGGGGGGGTCAACTCTGGCTACTCACAGGGTCGCACTCACCGGGGAGTCCTCCCTGTAGTGTTATTTCTCTGCAGGTCGAGCCGGGGGCATCGGGTGCAGAGTGGAAAGTCTCACGCTTCCGTCGGGAAGCGTGGAGTCCTTTAAAAGTTGGTTCTTGGTTGCAGGTTTCAGCCCTTGTGGAACATGGCCGCTGTCCTCGGGAGTTCTTGGTCCTTTTAGATGCAGGGTAGTCCTCTGAGGCTTCAGAGGTCGCTGGACCCTGGGGGACGCGTCGCTGTTGCAGTTTTTCTCGAAGTGGGGAGACAGGCCGGTAGGGCTGGGCCAAAGCAGTTGGTGTCTCCGTCTTCTCTGCAGGCTTTCGGTCAGCAGTCCTTCTTTGTCTTCAGGTTGCAGGAATCTAGTTTCCTAGGTTCTGGGGAGACCCTAAATACTGAATTTAGGGGTGTGTTTAGGTCTGGGAGGGCAGTAGCCAATGGCTACTGTCCTTGAGGGTGGCTACACCCTCCTTGTGCCTCCTCCCTGAGGGGAGGGGGCACATCCCTATTCCTATTGAGGGAATCCTCCAAAACCAAGATGGAGGATTTCTAAAGGCAGGGGTCACCTCAGCTGAGGGCACTTTAGGGGCTGTCCTGACTGGTGGGTGACTCCTCCTCGTTTTTCTCATTATCTCCCCTGGACTTGCCGCCAAAGGTGGGGGCTGTGTCCAGGGGGCGGGCATCTCCACTAGCTGGAGTGCCCTGGGGCATTGTAACACGAAGGCTGAGCCTTTGAGGCTCACTGCTAGGTGTTACTGTTCCTGCAGGGGGGAGATGTGAAGCACCTCCACCCAGAGCAGGCTTTTGTTTCTGTCCTCGTCTCTCAGCAGCAGGCTGGCACAGACCAGTCAGTCCTGCACTGAACAATTGGGTAAAATACAGGGGGCATCTCTAAGATGCCCTTTGTGTGCATTTTTTAATAAATCCAACACTGATATCAGTGTGGGTTTATTATTCTGAGAAGTTTGATGCCAAACTTCCCAGTGTTCAGTGTAGCCATTATGGAGCTGTGGAGTTCGTTTTTGACAAACTCCCAGACCATATACTTAATATGGCCCCACTGTACTTATAATGTCTAAGAATAGACTTAGACACTGTAGGGGCATATTGCTCATGCAGCTATGCCCTCACCTGTGGTATAATGCACCCTGCCTTAGGGCTGTAAGGTCTACTAGAGGGGTGACTCACCTATGCCACAGGTAGTATTTTGTGGGCATGGCATCCTGAGGGGGATGCCATGTCGACTTTGCATTTTTATCCCCATCAACACACACAATCTACAATGGCAGTGTGCATGTGTTAGGTGAGGGGTCCCTTAGGGTGGCACAACATATGCTGCAGCCCTTAGGGACCTTCCTTGGTCACAGGGCCCTTGGCACCACTGGTACCTTTTACAAGGGACTTATCTGTGTGCCACGGGTGTGCCAGTTGTGGAAACAATGGTACATTTTAGGTGAAAGAACACTGGTGCTGGGGCCTGGTTAGCAGGGTCCCAGCACACTTCTCAGTCAAGTCAGCATCAGTATCAGGCACAATTGGGGGGTAATTGCAACAGGGACACATTTCTTTACACAAGCCTCCCCCCCAACCCACAGGCCAGGAGACTCAGCCAAAGCTGGGAGAGTCTTCCTAGTCTGCCAGGCGAGGAAGAGTAGAGGAAATAGGCTGGTTTGTTGCAGGGCCTACTCTGCCTTACATCCTCCTGTTCAGGTCATTCCCTCTGGGGAACTGACCCACATCCACAGTGATAGGACCTAGTCTGAATTGCCTCTTGTCTGTGCTTTTAAAGTCTTCACCATTCTCTCTATTTTGGGGTTAGAGGTATCCACCTCGGCTAATCTTATTTTAGCCAGGGTCACCCCTAGCTTACCCAAAGAGGTTACCCAGAGCTGGAGTAGCCCCACCATGACCAACAGGGTCAGGGGGCCTAACTTGCTACTTGGCATGGGGTCAGACCACCATGCCAAGGATAGTGCAGCCATAAAGGCTAACACCCAGCAGAGGCCACTGACAGCTGTCAGTGCCCAGAACCACACCTTTAGCTCTTCACCTGCAAGGGAGGGAGCTAAGTTGCAGGCTTCTTTGGGTGCAGGGTGCCTGTCTGCTGTGTAAGAGTGGGGGGTTACTACATCTTGTAGTAAACACCCTTCTTCCACTCTTTTTTCTTTTAACTGAGGAGCCACCCACTCAGGTTTAACAGTTGCCTGACTAGCCAGGACTTCTTGTGGGTCAGGTTGGACTTTACCAGTGCCATTTTTGGAGTTCTCCCCTACTGGAGCAGAATCTCCTTGGCTTGCTGGAACCTTGGCTAAAGGCTGTCCACCTTTCCTACTCTGTTTTCCTTTCTTTTTCTTGTGGGGCCTACTTGCAGTTACTGCAGGGGTAGCACCTCCAGAATCCTTGGGAGATGACTGGCACTGGACCAGTTCCTCTCTTGGGCTCTGATTAACCTCTGGGTAGTCATTTCCAAGGAGACAATCAAGGGGGCGGTCTGTACTGACTACCACCCTTCTCCAGCTAAAAGTCCCACCTACTTCTATGGGCACAAAAGCCACAGGCCTATCAGTGACCCTGTCTGGGCTAACTCTTACTCTGGCAGTCTCCCCTGGGATGTACTGGTTGGAGAACACCAGCCTGTCATGCACAATAGTGTGACTGGCACAAGTGTCTCTCAGGGCAGTGGCTGGGATTCCATTCACCAGTAGGTGGTGGACGTGTCTACTTCCCTCTGGAATCTCCAACTCACCTGTTGGGCCCTTTTTCCAGTTGAAGGCTATGAAGACCTCCTCATCTGAGGAGTCATCCCCAATGGCTACACTGGTCACCCCTGAGATTTTGCTAGGGGGTTTGTTTTTGGGACAGGAAGTGTCCTTGGTGTGGTGCCCTGTCTGTCTACAGTTTTGGCACCATACCTTAGTGGCATCCCAGTTCTTACCCTGGTACCCACCTTTGTTTTGGGTTGTGTCTTGGGGCCTAACCACCTGGTCCGGTTTTTGGGGGCCTACAGAGGACTCTTTCTCTTTGTTTCTAGTGTCACCCACTTTCTCCTGGGGAGGCTTTGTAACCCCTTTCTTTTGGTCACTCCCAGTGGAAGTTTTGGTTACCCTAGTCTTGACCCAGTGGTCTTCCTTCTTTCCCAATTCTTGGGGAGAAATTGGACCTAGGTCTACCAGATACTTATGCAACTTTTCATTGAAGCAGTTACTTAAAATGTGTTCTTTCATAAACAAATTATAAAGCCCAACATAGTCATGCACTTCATTTCCAGTTACCCAACCATCCAGTGTTTTCACTGAGTAGTCTACAAAATCAACCCAGGTCTGGCTCGACGATTTTTGAGCCCCCCTGAACCTAATCCTGTACTCCTCAGTGGAGCATCCAAAGCCCTCAATCAGGGTAGCCTTCATGAGGTCATAGGATTCTGCATCTTTTCCAGAGAGTGTGAGGAGTCTATCCCTACACTTTCCAGTGAACAATTCCCAAAGGAGAGCACTCCAGTGGGATTTGTTTACTTTTCTGGTTGCACAAGCCCTCTCAAAAGCTGTGAACCATTTGGTGATGTCATCACCATCTTCATATTTTGTTAAAATCCCTTTGGGGATTTTTAGGATGTCAGTATTCTCTCTGACCCTATTTATGTTGCCGCCATCATTGATGGGCGCTAAACCCATCTCTCTTCTTTCCCTTTCTATGGCTAGGAGCTGCTTCTCCAAAACCAATCTTTGGGCTAACCTGGCTAGCAGGAGGTCATCTTGATTGAGGCTGTCCTCAATGCTTACAGAGCTGTTGAACTCTCCTGTGAGAGAAGCAGCATCTCTGACTATCACACATGGAGTCAGGGTTGGAGGAACCCTGGTCTCCCTATCTAGGGTTGGAGGTGGGAGTTCCTCCAACTCACTAGTGTCCCCCTCTGTGGAGGCATCATCAGAGGGGTTGTTTTTAGCAAACTCTGCCAAGATATCCTGGAGCTGTACTTTGGTAGGGTTTGAACTAGTCTTTATCTTTTTGATTTTACAGAGAGACCTTAACTCTGACATCCTAAGATGCAGGTTAGGGGTGAGGTTGAGTTCCATCACTAACTCTTCTGTAGACATTTTGTTTCTAAAAGTTGGAATACTTTTTAAAAATCTAAAACTATCTCTAGAACTTAATTTAAACTTTTACAAAACTTTTAAACTCTAAAAGAAATGCTAACAGGGACTAACACAAGGCCCTAGCAGGACTTTTAAAAATTTAGAAAAATAGCTCAAATTTCAAAAATCAGTTTCTAATGAAAATTTTTGGAATTTTGTTGTGTGATCAGGTATTGGCTGAGTAGTCCAGTAAAATGCAAAGTCTTGTACCCCACCGCTAATCCACCAATGTAGGAAGTTGGCTCTGTATGTACTATTTCAAAGTGAGAAATAGCATGCAGAGTCCAAGGGTTCCCCTTAGAGGTAAGATAGTGGCAAAAAGAGATAATTCTAATGCTCTATTTTGTGGTAGTGTGGTCGAGCAGTAGGCTTATCAGAGGGTAGTATTAAGCATTTTTTGTACACACACAGGCAATAAATGAGGAACAAACACTCAAAAACAATTCCAGGCCAATAGGTTTTTATATAGAAAAATATATGTTCTTAGTTTATTTTAAGAACCACAGGTTCAAGATTTACAAGTAATACTTCAAATGAAAGGTATTTCACTCAGGTATCTTAGGAACTTTGAATCAACACAATATCATTTACAGTTTTAGCACAAATGGCAATAAGCTATTTTAAAACTAGACAGTGCAATTTTCAACAGTTCCTGGGGGAGGTAAGTATTTGTTAGTTTCACAGGTAAGTAAAGCACTTACAAGGTTCAAAGTTGGATCCAAGGTAGCCCACCGTTGGGGGTTCAGGGCAATCCCAAAGTTACCACACCAGCAGCTCAGGGCCAGTCAGGTGCAGAGGTCAAAGTGGTGCCCAAAACACATAGGCTTCAATGGAAATAGGGGTGCCCCGGTTCCAGTCTGCCAGCAGGTAAGTACCCGCGACTTCGGAGGGCAGACCAGGGGGGTTTTGTAGGGCACCGGGGGTCTCTTCAGCAAAGCAGGCAGGCAAGGGGGGGGCTCCTCGGGGTAGCCACCACCTGGGCAAGGGAGAGGGCCACCTGGGGATCGCTTCTGCACTGGAGGTCGGATCCTTCAGGTCCTGGGGGCTGCGGGTGCAGTGTCTTTACCAGGCGTCGGGTTCTTGGAAGCAGGCAGTCGCGGTCAGGGGGAGCCTCTGGATTCCCTCTGCAGGCGTCGCTGGAGGGGTTCGGGGGGGTCAACTCTGGCTACTCACAGGGTCGCAGTCGCCAGGGAGTCCTCCCTGTAGTGTTGTTTCTCCGCAGGTCGAGCCGGGGGCATCGGGTGCAGAGTGGAAAGTCTCACAATGGTTCTTTGTTGCAAGTTTCAGTCTTTGTGGAACAGGGCCCCTGTCCTCGGGAGTTCTTGGTCCTTTTAGATGCAGGGTAGTCCTCTGAGGCCTCAGAGGTTGCTGGACCCTGGGGGACGCGTCGCTGTTGCAGTTTTTCTTGAAGTGGGGAGACAGGCCGGTAGGGCTGGGGCCAAAGCAGTTGGTGTCTCTGTCTTCTCTGCAGGCTTCAGGTCAGCAGTCCTTCATCTTCAGGTTGCAGGAATCTAGTTTCCTAGGTTCTGAGGAGCCCCTAAATACTGAATTTAGGGGTGTGTTTAGGTCTGGGAGGGCAGTAGCCAATGGCGGCTACTGTCCTTGAGGGTGGCTACACCCTCCTTGTGCCTCCTCCCTGAGGGGAGGGGGGCACATCCCTATTCCTATTGAGGGAATCCTCCAAAACCAAGATGGAGGATTTCTAAAGGCAGGGGTCACCTCAGCTCAGAGCACCTTAGGGGCTGTCCTGACTGGTGGGTGACTCCTCCTTGTTTTTCTTATTATCTGCCCTGGACTTGCCGCCAAAAGTGGGGGCTGTGTCCAGGGGGCGGGCATCTCCACTAGCTGGAGTGCCCTGGGGCATTGTAACACGAAGCCTGAGCCTTTGAGGCTCACTGCTAGGTGTTACCGTTCCTGCAGGGGGGAGGTGTGAAGCACCTCCACCCAGAGCAGGCTTTTGTTTCTGTCCTCAGAGAGCACAAAGGCCTTCACCACATGGGGTCAGAAACTCATCTCTCAGCAGCAGGCTGGCACAGACCAGTCAGTCCTGCACTGAACAATTGGGTAAAATACAGGGGGCATCTCTAAGATGCCCTCTGTGTGCATTTGTTAATAAATCCAACACTGGCATCAGTGTGGGTTTATTATTCTGAGAAGTTTGATACCAAACTTCCCAGTATTCTGTGTAGCCATTATGGAGCTGTGGGGTACGTGTTTGACAAACTCCCAGACCATATACTTAATATGGCCCCATTGTACTTACAATGTCTAAGAATAGACCTAGACACTGTAGGGGCAAATTGCTCATGCAGCTATGCCATCACCTGTGGTATAGTGCACCCTGCCTTAAGTCTGTAAGGCCTGCTAGAGGGGTGACTTACCTATGCCACAGGTAGTATTTTGTGGGCATGGCATCCTGAGGGGGATGCCATGTCGACTTTGCCTTTTTCTCCCCATCAACACACACAATCTACAATGGCAGTGTGCATGTGTTAGGTGAGGGGTCCCTTAGGGTGGCACAACATATGCTGCAGCCCTTAAGGACCTTCCCTGGTCACAGGGCCCTTGGTACCACTGGTACCGTTTACAAGGGAGTTATCTGTGTGCCAGGGGTGTTCCAATTGTGGAAACAATGGTACATTTTAGGTGAAAGAACACTGGTGCTGGGGCCTGGTTAGCAGGGTCCCAGCACACTTCCCAGTCAAGTCAGCATCAGTAGCAGGCAAAAGTGGGGGGTAATTGCAACAGGGAGCCATTTCCTTACACTTGGGATGGAACAGTCTCGGATAATGATGATGACTGAAATTGGGAGGATGAGGTGGAAGTACGTGTAGCAGAACCAGGTGGGGTTGAAAGTGGAAAAGGACGTGTAGGTGAAAGGGGAAGTGTAATGGAGGTTCGCCCACTCGTGCAAAATAAATCAAAGGGAGTGAATGGTGGGCAAATACAGAATTCTCGTTTGGTAAGAGATTATACACAGACTGAGTTGTTGGACATAACTCGTATGTTTAGGCAGATGCCTGCAGAGCCTTTGTTTAAATGGTTGGTGAGATTGTGGGACACTGGAGCAGATGGTACATATTTGTCACCAACTGAACTTTTGAAAATGGGATCAGTAACTACACATGCCATGTTAGGGCAACGGTTACGAGGTGCACAGGGGCAACAAGCTTTCTCTCTAATGGGTTGGTTGATGGAAGGAGTGAAGCAATTGTACCCAACTGCTATAGATGTGGAAGAGAGTTGGGGCCCTTTGCATACGATTTCAGAGTCAAATTAACAACTGCGATGAATGGGGTTGCTGAACGCAGTGTATTCCAAACAGTTTTTAGGACCTGATGTTGAACCTGTGACAACAGGGATCAGGGCACGGTTAATTAGAAATGCCCCTCTGCATATGAAAGGTGCCTGGTTGGCTCCTCTAGGACCCGCTCAGGGAAGACCGGCGTGGTATGTGGTGTTATTAATGGCACAATTGGAAGGGCTTGACAGACAAAAATCAGCAAGAGCGGTGGGGCAGGACAATAAGTGTAAGGGAGGAGAATCTACAATAAAAGTGACCAGACGACAAATGTGGATAGATTTGTTGAATGCTGGGGTGAAGAAAGAGGAGATAGATGGGAAACCTATCCCTTATCTGCTTAATAAATCGAAAGCATTGCAGCGTAGACAGAAATAGAAGGAGGCGTTTGATGAGGAGCAGCCCTCAGCACTACCCATGGAAGAGTCTGAGAAGGAAAAAACAGAATCAGGGAACAATAGGAAGGTGCCTCTCTCAACTCTATATCCTGACTTGTCCAGCGATGGCTGGGAAGTCCCAGACCCCTTATTATGAAGGTCAGGCCAAACCCCGGGGGTCAGAGCAGTGCAAGAGGTAAGCCCTGGGGACAGGCGGCCATATGTCCCTCTCATCATTTATTGGCACAAAGGAACACAACATGTTATGGCTCGGCTCTGCTCGATACAGGTGCGGAAGTAACTTTGATAAATGGAAACCCTAAGAGGCTGCCAGGAAAGGGTGTGATCATTAATGGTTACGGGGGTGCAGAAACAGAGGCCAAACCTGTTAAGCTCAAATTGTCAATTGGTAAAGGACCCCCGTTCATGGCAGAAGTGTTAATAGCCGAAGTACCAGAATACATTATTGGCATGGATTTGTTACTAGGCAAAACTATTGATACGCAATGGGGAACATTTACTTTTGGTGTGAGGAGCGTACACATAAAGAAATCTAGGACAGTTTTGGTTGGGCATGCAAAGTGGAGTCCATTACATGCGCCTCCTCCAAAGGAGCCGGTGTGCATTAAACAGTACCGCATACCCGGAGGTCATAAAGAGATTTCAGAAACCATTCAGGGGCTGCTAGATGCAGGTGTGTTAAGGCCTGCTGTGAGCCCATTTAACTCTCCCATATGGCCCGTGAAGAAACCAGATGATACCTATCGGATGACTGTTGACTATCGACAACTGAATAAACTGGCTCCACCCTTGGCAGCCACAGTCCCGGACATCATCACACTGGTGGAACAGTTGAGTAAAGATGTGGGGGAATGGCATGCCGTGATTGATTTAGCAAACGCCTTCTTTTCAATTGATATTGATGAGGCCAGTCAAGACCAATTTGCAATAAGCTTGCAGGGCAGACAATTCACATTCAGGAAGTTGCCTCAGGGGTACGTGCATAGTCCCACATTGTGTCATGGGCTAATAGCCAGAGATTTAGCCAACTTCTCGGCAGGAAACACCCGACTTGCACATTACATTGATGAAATCATGATCACTGGGGAAACTAAAGAGCAAGTCTCAGACACACTGGAAAGGTTAATTGAATACTTACAGCAGAGGGGATGGGTTATTAACCCGAAAAAGGTCCAAGGCCCGGCACAAGAGGTGAAATTCCTGGGTGCTATTTAGTCAGGGCCGGTAAAAAGAATACCGCAGAAAGTGATTGATACGGTACAGCAGCTAAATATTCCTACAACTAATGCAGAAGCACAACGATTTATTGGTTTGATGGGATTCTGGAGACAACATATCCCTCACTTAGGATTAATACTGAGACCATTATATCAAATCAAATCAAATCAAATCAAATCATTAACATTTATAAAGCGCGCTACTCACCCGTGCGGGTCTCAAGGCGCTAGGGGGGAAAGGGGGGGTTATCGCTGCTCGAACAGCCAAGTCTTTAGGAGTCTCCGGAAAGCGGAGTGGTCCTGGGTGGTCCTGAGGCTGGTGGGGAGGGAGTTCCAGGTCTTGGCCACCAGGAAGGAGAAAGATCTCCCACCCGCCGTGGAGCGGCGGGTGCGAGGGACGGCAGCAAGTGCGAGGCCAGCGGAGCGGAGGGGGCGGGTGGGGACGTAGAAGCTGAGGCGTCTGTTGAGGTATTCCGGTCCCTTGTTGTGGAGGGCTTTGTGTGCGTGGGTGAGAAGACGGAAGGTGATCCTTTTGCTGACTGGGAGCCAATGCAGGTGTCTCAGGTGTGCGGAGATGTGGCTGTTGCGGGGTACGTCGAGGATGAGGCGGGCCGAGGCGTTTTGGATGCGTTGCAGGCGGTTTTGGAGTTTGGCGGTGGTCCCGGCGTAGAGGGTGTTGCCGTAGTCCAGGCGACTCGTGACAAGGGCGTGGGTCACGGTTTTTCTGGTGTCGGCGGGGATCCAGCGGAAGATCTTGCGGAGCATGCGGAGAGTGAGGAAGCAGGCGGAGGACACGGCGTTGACTTGCTTGGTCATGGTGAGAAGAGGGTCCAAGATGAAGCCGAGGTTGCGGGCGTGGTCTGCGGGGGTCGGTGCGGTGCCGAGGGCCGTGGGCCACCAGGAGTCGTCCCAGGCGGACGGGGTGTTGCCGAGGATGAGGACTTCCGTTTTTTCAGAGTTCAGCTTTAGGCGGCTGAGCCTCATCCAATCTGCGACGTCCTTCATACCCTCTTGTAGGTTGGTCTTGGCGCTGGCGGGGTCCTTGGTGAGGGAGAGTACAAGTTGGGTGTCGTCGGCGTAGGAGGTGATGATGATGTCGTGCTTGCGTACGATGTCGGCGAGGGGGCTCATGTAGACATTGAAGAGTGTCGGGCTGAGCGATGAGCCTTGAGGTACGCCGCAGATGATCTTGGTGGGTTCTGAGCGAAACGGAGGGAGGTAAACTCTTTGGGAGCGGTTAGCGAGGAAGGAGGCGATCCAGTCCAGGGCCTGGCCTTGGATCCCGGTGGATCAAGTTACCTGAAAAAAGCACCCTTTCCAATTGGGACCTGAACAGCAAGAGGCCTTTGAGGGAGCAAAAGATGCATTGCAGAATTATTTTGCGTTAGGTCCCATCACAGAAGGAGACCCGTTTGAGCTCGAAATGATAGTACAGGATGATGTAGTGATGTGGCAGAGGCCGGGAAAAAAGAGAGTGCCACAAGGATTCTGGTCAAAGAGATTAACACCATCCATGAGCAATTACACCCCGTTAGAAAAAGAACTAGCAAGGGCATATTGGGCATTAGTGGATACAGAACTCATAACTGGTGACCGCCGGTTACCTTAAGAACACAGGTCCCCTTACTAGGCTGGATAAGAGAAGGTGGGGTTGGCACTAAAGTAGGCAGGGCGCAGGAGTCTACCATCGTAAAGGGGAAATGGTATCTGCAGCAGAGGGCAAAACCGGGGCCAGCAGGAGTGTCGAAGTTACAAGAAGATATGCTGGGGGCAGTGGACTTACAGGCAATGCCCCCCTCGCCAGAGCCATCTGAAATGGAATCCTCACCATTTAAAACAGCCCCATCTTTTGAACAACTCACTGAAGAAGAACAGTAAAATGCATGGTTCACAGATGGCACCGCCCGGTACCATCAAGGAAAAAGGCAATGGCAAACAGTCGCATTCCAGCCTGCTACAGAAACGCTGTTGCTGCGAGGAGGAGATAATGGATCAAGCCAGCTTGCAGAACTACAGGGGGTAGCAGCAGTGATCGAACAGGCCCCCATTGGAGAGAAAACATTTGTGTACACTGACAGCTGGGCCACTTACCAAGGACTAGTAAGCTAGGCCCGACTTGGCGCAAGGATGGATGGAAAATCAAAGGCACCCCCATTTGGGGAGGCGAGCAGCTATGGGAAGAGATGTGGGAGAAAGGGCAAAAATGTCCAATCTATGTGGGACATATGGATGCCCATTGCCCATCGGACACCTCACTTGCATCTCTATGGAACAACACCGCAGATCAGACGGCCAAAACACGAACAGTGGTCATCAATGAGGAGGCTGAAGCTGCTCTAGCAAACTGGGCCCATGCGACATCTGGACATCTAGGAGAGAATGGCACTTATGCATGGGCACAGCAACAACAGATTCCAGTTACTAAAGAACAGGTGCAACAAGCAGTAAAAGAGTGCCCCACATGCAACCAGATTAGACAAATGCCCCTGCAAAAGAAGCCTAGCGGCCATATCAGAAGAGAAACCGCAGCTGCTACGGTGTGGCAATTGGACTATATCGGGCCGCTACCAAAGAAAGGAGGAAAAAGCTACGTATTGACCATGGTGGACACCTACTCTGGCCTTATGTTGGGTATGCCCTGTAAGTCTGCAGATCATAAGTCCACTTTGCGAGGGCTAAACTACCTGATAAAACATTATGGGGTACCTGATGAAATCCAAACAGATAGGGGCACACACTTTTCAGGGACAACAGTGCAGGATTGGGCACAGGAACAGGGAATTCGGTGGATTTTACACCTTAGCTATTATCTACAAGCAGCAGGCATGATTGAGAGCTATAACGGATTGTTGAAAGAACAGCTAAAAAAGTTATCAGCACATCAGACTCTAAAAGGATGGAGTAGTAATTTAGACAAAGCCTTATTCTAACTGAACAATAGACCAGCTGGGCAGCAGACTCCTTTCATTCGGATGACAGGGCATGATAAAGAAATCACCCATACAATGATTGTCTGGAAAACAGACCCTCGAGCTCGATTACCTTTACAGGCTACCTCTGGCAGTATAGGACTGGACCTGTTTGCTCCAGAGGATGGAGCAATACCCATAGGACAGGTGAAGACTGTCCCCCTAGGAATAGGAGTGAGAGTACCAATGGAACATATGGTAGAATTGCCCCTCGATCCAGCCTAGCCATCAAGGGAGTGTCGGTGCTAGGGGGAGAGTCATAGACCCAGATTTTAGAGGAGAAGTTAAAGTAGTATTACTGAACAAAGGAGATGCTGCTGTATCATATCAAGCACATGACAGACTTGCTCAATTGATTTGTGAACAAGCGTATACCCCCCCACTTTGAAGAAAGATCTGCCCCCCGATAACACCCAGAGAGGTGAGGGAGGATTTGGAAGCACAGGAAGAAGAGTATGGTTGCATCATCCAGGGAAAAAGCCAGAGGCATGAGAGATATTGAGTCAAGGGGTGGGGAGTACGTATATTGTACTTTTGAAGAACTCTAATGTACCTGTATTTGTACCAGCAGTGAGACTTAACCCACAGTCTTAAATGATGACATCTGCATCGATGACGTGGTTCCTGTTTGCGGTCATGATTATGACCGGAAGAGGTCTATGGGTCCGACTGAATGTACCAGAGAATGTCGTTACGGACCTTCATGTCACTTGTGCACCTCAAGCCGCCAACGTAACTGATGACTGGGGAAATGTTTCATTGTGCAACGTGAAGGTACCTGGAGGCAAGTGGATGGCTGCCAAAGCTGTAACCTGGAAGGTAACTGGACAGCAAATCCGACATGCCAACGGACTGAACGAGTTGCAGGGGATGCCAGCAACAGTACAGGGTTTGAATTATACGCTAAACATGATATGTAAATATTGTGATACCATTGTACCTTTTACACCAGCACAGGCATATCCGTGTAAACTCTATGATTGTTCCAACAAACAGAATATTTTACCAGGACATATGGTGGTTGTTACAATGAACAATGGAACCAAAGGAGTTTTATACTCCAAACCGCCCACCTTCATGTTTTACGTAGCCGAAAGACGCATGGTTAGCAACTTAGGCAACGTTTCCATAGTTCGATATAGAATAGGATGTAAGCAAGCTTTGCATGCAAACATAGTTAACCATATTTTGTTACAGATAACTATTGCCAAGGGGAATGTCTCTAAGTATGACCCATTATGCACACCATGGACACTACAGTTATGGCCCTTGCCGAAGTTACGCATTAGAAGAGATCTAGGATCCTTGATAGCAGGGGCCACTGGAATTGGGGTAGGGGCCCTGAATGCTTTTGATATTGAAGCCATTAGGAATAAACTATCTTCTACAGGATATAGTACAGGGGAGGCCATAAAAGTAATTTCACAATGTGGGCCCACAAACTCACAAGAAGTATGGAAGGTTCTGCGTGGGTTATATCGTGATTGGCAATGGCATAATTTCACTTATGAACAATTTGGAAAAAGCTTTCAAAGCACTCAAACAGTGTCCAAAGGCATTCAGTGCATACTATGGCAAAGCATTGTTAATCAACAGTATGTAGACTTCAAAGCGGAATGGGGACAGCTTCAGGGTAAATATTGGAGACAACAATTGCATTTGCCTGAGGAAATATGGGTAAAGCCCATACAGTTTCATTGTGCGGGAGAAATGTGTTATGCTCATTTTGATATAGCTAGAAGTGATCTTCCTCCTGAAATATGGTGCCCCTTTATATTGCTACCTGTAGTGATAGGTAAAGAATGGTGGATACCTCACACTGACTAAAAGTGGATTGATCAAACAAATCACACCGTAGATCCCACTAGATGTGCAGATTGGTCTAAGGGGTGGGTATGTACCCACACTGGACAGGTGCTAGATCCATGCCTTCACCCAATACCAGGAGAATGTGAATGGTTACCTTATCCTATTAATGGCACAGACTTATATCAGATAGGAACAGAGAGTATGTGTTAAGTTACTAATAATCCCTTACTTATTAACGGATTTGTACAAACCACCGGAGAGCAGGTAATGTGTATGTGCAGTATTACCAGCATTATTGACATAAGTACTCACATCCTATACCGACCGACTAAGTTCACCACAACCACATTACAAACGCAAATGCAAGCACAGTTAGAATGGAACATCCCGCTTGTTGTGAAACTGCCTAGACTAGAGGCAATCAGGCGCTACGTACAAATCACATTTGCTAAATTCGACAGGGCGGATAAATATACCAAGGATACCGCCATACAGATGACCATAGACGCCAAACAGCTTATGCACACTGCTTCACGCATCCAGCAAGTAACTGAGCACCATTGGTATGACATCTTCTTAGGTTGGGCACCAGGAGCTACGAAGACGCAAAATATAGTGTTACATCCGCTAATTTGGTTATTGATTATCTGTGTCACGCTAATGATTATACTATGTAGACTATATGTACGCACAAACCAGCTTTATACTAAGATGCAGGTGCTTAGAATAATGCTAACAAGTATTCGTAGCAACCTAGCTAGCGAAGCGTCAAAATAAATGATTCTTGTTTCGCATGCATCGCGCTCATCTAAGGGGTGGTGTGATCAGTATAGGGAAAGGTGCGGAAGACATTGTGACGCAAAGGGTTAATTAGCTTGAACAGTGTAGATGAGCGTGATGCCTGCTGAAGCCCGAGCAACGTGGAAAAGTTCACGATGTTCGCTTTCAAGCTTGTTTTTTTTTTTATGACATTCCATAGATAAACTTATTCGCAGCTGCATGTGTAAGAAACAGGTTGTGTAGGAGATTCCGTCTCAACCTTGAGAACGAGACCACAGTAAAAAGATGGAATGAAAACAATGGCCAGGGAATGGCAGAGCAGCCAAGAGACATGTGCAGATAATATAGCTAGAAAATGCTGGAAGGGAATAGAATCCAAGCTTCAGGTTATTTAAGCACTGAAAGGCGGGTTAGGGGATTGAAGCTCACAGATGGAGTTGTGAAAACTGTCGTCTCCAGACCCAGCGCTGCCTCCCTGTTTTGCTGTTCAGAGACCGTGACACTCGAGGGGGAGAGAGGTCCAAGCGGGCGGTAGAGGGCTTCCCAGCATTTCGTGGACTAAGTTAAGTTCCACCCAGGGATGAAGGGCCTTTGTTTCTCTGTTATATTATTATGATTGATTATTATGCTTGCACTGTGTTTATAATCTGAAGTATTCAGCTCCTCTATATTTTGCTTTCTGAACAACTGTGTCTATAATCTGAAGTCTTCAGCTCGTTTATATTTTGCTCTCTGAACATCGTAGTGTGAGCTTGCTGCAGTAATTGAAACATGAATTTTGGTATGCCGTTAATCAAAGCTTATCTGAAGTATTCAGCTTGTTTATATTTTGTTTCCTGAACATCGTAGTGTGACGCATTTTGGTATACAGTTAATCAAAGCTTATATCTGTCAATGAACTCTTTGCTCATATATATATATATATATATATATATATATATATATATATATATATATATATATACACACACATATATATATATATATATATGTATATATATATATATATATATGTATATATATATATATATATATATATGCTCTTTGTGGTGATCTCATATACCAATAGATGCTCTTCATTGCTATGTTTACTCTACCATTCTTGATGTGCTAAATGCATACATTTACCTGAAATTCTAGTAAAGCTAAATTGTATTCATAATTGGGGTGTGGTCCCTCATTGAGCGCCCTTATTGACTTATACCGAACAGGTGTCAACCAGTCACCTGGATAAGACAGGTACCCATGTGGATCAACTACAGATTCAAGGCTCCTGGTTTCGGAAGGCGAGATCGTAGCACATCAATCTCCTAGAGCTACGTGCAGTCCATCTCGCACTCAAAGCCTTCCTTTCTGCATTCACCACGAATACTCTGCTACTTCAAACAGACAATACGGCCACCATGTATTACTTGAACAACCAGGGGGCCACCAGATCCAGGACTCTATCTCTGGAGGCTCAAACAATCTGGCTTCTGTCCAGGAACTTAACAATAACAGCAACTCACCCCCCCTGGCATAGAAAATGTTCAGGCAGATGCTCTCAGCAGAGCGAGAGGCAAAAACACGAGTGGGTTCTACACGACGACGTCGTCGACTGCATCGTCTCCATGGGGGTACCACTTCTATAGATCTATTTGCAACACCAGAAAACAAAAAATGCCTAGACTTCGACTCCAGGTAGTACCATCCAGGGACATTGGGGAATGCCCTATGGATAGACTGGTCAGGAAAGTTTCTTTACGCTTTTCCGCCGCTTCCCCTGATCCCGGCAGTCTTCATCAAACTGTCCCACTCCAAAACCAAGATGATACTCATCGCTCTGGAGTGGCCACAGCAGTGGTGGTTTCTGGACCTTCTTCACCGGTCACTCCATCCACATCTCAGACTGCCATGCCGCCCAGACCGTCTCACGGAATTTTGAGGTCAGATGAGACATTCCAGCCTCTCGTCGTTGAATTTGGCAGCATGGCTCCTGAGGTAGTACAGTATGGTCCCCTTAACCTTACTCAGGACTGCATGGATGTTCTAAGAGAGGCAAAAAGACCTTCTACCAGATAGGCATATGCCTTAAAGTGGAAAAGGTTCTGCATGTGGTGTCTGGACAAGAGCTTAGATCCTATAACATGCGGAGAAGAGGTTATTCTTCCATATCTATTGCACCAAGCGAAATCTGGCTTACAATTCTCATCCATCAAAGTACACCTGGCAGCTCTGACTGCATACAGGAAATGTCCTTCACAAACCTCTTTCTTTAAAATTCCAGTTGTTAAAGGCTTCCTAGAGGGGTTAAAAAAGATTTTTCCTCCTACAAGATGTCCTTCTCCTCCATGGGAGCTTAATATACTTCTTTCACGTCTAATGCAACATCCCTTTGAGCCCATACACGAGGCTTCTCTCCAACATCTTACTTGAAAAACTGCCATCCTTGTAGCAATTACTTCAGCTCACAGGGTTAGTGAGATCCAGGCCCTTTGCGCTCAGGAACCATATACAGTTTTCCATTCCTCCAAGGTAGTAATGGGAACACATCCAAAATTCCTACCCACAGATATTTCTGACTGTCATGTAAACAAGACTATCTCTTTACCAACTTTCTTTCAAACCCCATCTTCTCCTTGTAGGAGGCTGGCCTTGGCTTATAGTGGGTACCAATGGTACTTACAACTTGTGCCCGGTTCAGTTATCCGTTATTAGTAGATTAGTAGTGTTCTAGCAGCTTAGGCTGATAGAGGTAGCTATAGCAGAGCAGCTCAGGCTGAACTAGGAGACATGCAAAGCTCCTATTATACCACTTATATCATAAAGCACTATATCATAAGAATCACAATACTCAGAGTTACTAAAAATAAAGGTACTTTATTTTAGTGACAATGTGCCAAAAATATCTCAGAGGATATACTCCCTTAGGAGGTAAGTAAAATACACAAAATATACACACAAACAGTCAGAAAAGTAGTGCAAACACTGTAGAATACAATAGGATGCAATAGGCTTAGGGGCAACATAAACCATATATTAAGAAAGTGGAACGCGAACTACTTAGGGACCCCAGGCCTTGTGTAATGTGTAGAGGGTCGCTGGGAGTGGAAGAAAACACTAAGGGTGACCAAGATACCCCACCCCAAGACCCTGAAAAGTAGGAGTAAAGTGAACCTACTTCTCCAGAAACACACTAAAGTTGTGATACAAGATTCTGCAAAGGAAGGGGACCAAGTCCAAGAGTCACGAAAGTGTCCGGGGTGGCAAGAGCCCACTAAACCCTGGATGAAGGTGCAAAAGGGCTGCCTCTGGGTGGAAGAAGCTGAAGATTCTGCAACAACGGAAGATGCCAGGACCTTCTCCTTTGCACAGAAGATGTCCCACGGAATACTGGAGGATGCAGAGTTGTTTCCACGCAAAAAGATTGCAAACAAGCCTGGCTAGCTGCAAAGGTCGTGGTTGAAGAAAATGCATGCTGCCTGGGCCCAGGAAGAACCAGGAGGTCGCCCCTTGGAGGAGGAGACAGAGGGGGCGCTCAGCAACACAGAGAGCCCACGCAGAAGAAGGCAGCACCCGCAGAAGTACTTGAACACGGGTTCAAGAAAACTGAGCACGGCGGTCGTCTCAGCAGTACAAAGGAGGGTCCCACGAAGCCAGTGGTCAACTCAGCGAGTTGAGAAATGCAGGATGGAGTGCTGGGGACCTGGGCTGTGCTGTGCACGAAGGAATCCTTGCAAAAGTGCACAGAAGCCCTAGCAGCTGCAGTTCACGCAGTTCACAAGATTACTCTCTGGCGAGGGGAGGCAAGGACTTACCTCCGCCAAATTTTGACAGATGGACCACTGGACTGTTGGGGTCACTTGGATCCAGCTCCTGTTTTGCAGGGACCACGCTTGTCACAATGAGAGGGGCCCCAGAGTACCGGTGAAGCAGAACTTTGGTGCCTGCGCTAGCACGGGGAAGATTCCGTCGACCCAAGGGAGATTTCTTCTTGGCTTCCAGTGCAGGGTGAAGGCAGACAGCCCCCATAGCATGCACCACCAGGAAACAGTCGTGAAAACTGGCAGGATTAGGTGCTACAATGCCGCTGGTAGTCTTCTTGCTACTTTGTTGCAGTTTTGCAGGCGTCCTGGAGCAGTCAGCGGTCAATCCTTGGTAGAAGTTGAAGAAAGAGATGCAGAGGAACTCTGGTGAGCTCTTGCATTCGTTATCTGAAGAGAAGCCCACAGGAGAGACCCTAAATAGCCCTTAGAGGAGGATTGGCCACCTAATCAGGTAAGCAACTATCAGGAGGGGTCTCTGACGTCACCTGCTGGCACTGGCCACTCAGGGGCCTCTATGGTGCCCTCACACCTCTGGATTCAAGATGGCAGAGGTCTGGGTCACACTGGAGGAGCTCTGGGCACCACCCCTGGGCTGGTGATGGACAGGGGAGTGGTCACTCCCCTTTCCTTTGTCCAGTTTCGTGCCAGAGCAGGGGCTGGGGGATCCCTGAACCGGTGTAGACTGGTTTAAGCAAGGAGGGCACAATCTGTGCCCATCAAGGCTTTTCCAGAGGCCAGGAGAGGCTACTCCTCTCAGGCCCTTAACACCTATTTCCAAAGGGAGAGGGTGTAATACCCTCTCTCAGAGGAAATCCTTTGTTCTGCCTTCCTGGGACTGGGCTGCCCAAACCCCAGGAGGGCAGAAGCCTGTCTGTGGGTTGGTAGCAGCGGTAGCTGCAGTGAAAACCCCAGAGAGCTGGTTTGGCAGTACCCAGGGTCCATGCTGGAGCTCCGGGGATGCATGGGATTGGCACCCCAATACCAGAATTGGCATGGGGGGACAATTCCATGATCTTAGACATGTTACATGGCCATATTCGGAGTTACCATAGTGAAGCTACATATAGGTATTGACCTATATGTAGTGCACGCATGTAATGGTGTCCCCGCACTCACAAAGTCTGGGGAAATTGCCCTGAACTATGTGGGGGCACCTTGGCTAGTGCCAGGGTGCCCTCACACTTAGTAGCTTTGCACCTAACCTTCACTAAGTGAGGGTTAGACATATAGGTGACTTATGAGTTACTTAAGTGCAGTGTAAAATGGCTGTGAAATAACGTGGACGTTATTTCACTCAGGCTGCAGTGGCAGTCCTGTGTAATAATTGTCTGAGCTCCGTATGGGTGGCAAAAGAAATGCTGCAGCCCATAGGGATCTCCTGGAACCCCAATACCCTGGGTACCTAGGTACCATATACAAGGGAATTATAAGGGTGTTCCAGTGTGCCAATTAGAATTGGTAAAAATGATCTCTAGCCTGCAGTGACAATTTTAAAGGCAGAGAGAGCATAATCACTGAGGTTCTGATTAGCAGAGCCTCAGTGACACAGTTAGGCACTGCACAGGGAACACATTCAGTCCATAACTATGAGCACTGGGGTCCTGGGTAGCAGGATGCCAGTGACACAGGCAAAAACAAACTGACACACAAGTAAAAATGGGGGTAACATGCCAGGCAAGATGGTACTTTCCTACACTCCTGCTGAGAGAACATTTCACTCTCTGGATGTGAAGAGGGTTCTAAAATTATATTTAGACAGAACTAAATCCTTTCGCAAGTCATAACAGCTGTTCATTAACTATGGCCCAGTTTGAACAGGCCTGGCCACCTCCAAGCAGTCCTTGTCCAGATGGATTGTCTCATGTATTTTGCTCTGTTACCAGCTAACCAATAAGTCCCTTGACGGCAGACCTAAGGCACATTCCACTAGGGGCAAGGGAGCCACAGCTGCATTAATGAGAAACATTCCGTTAGCTGATATTTGCAAAGCGGCTACATAGAGGTCTGTCCACACCTTTACTAGGCATTACTGTCTTGATTCTGATGTTAGGACAGATGCTCAAGTAGGACAGGCTTCTCTTAGAAATCTCGTTGCTTGAATAAATATCACTCTATTGTTCTGTCACCTCTACCGCTATCAGTGGGATGGGCTTGCTAATCTATTCAGTGCTTATGACTGTACATGGAAATCCCCTACGAGAGAAGGAATAGTTCCTTACCTGTAACTCCAGTTCTCTCGTAGGAGTATTTCCATGACAGTGATAAGCAACCCTCCCTCCTCCCCGGTGGAGTTGACATAATAATAATAATATTAATAAGAATTGATAATTCACAGACTCCTTCAGATTAGCTAGTAAAGCCTACATAAAGAACTGAGGTAACTGCCTCTTGCTAAGCATGATGGGATAGAGGAGGACCATCTGCTCTTAAAGGCACAGCTTCATTTTCATTCTGTATAATGTCAGCCTATGGGCTACACTGCCCTGCATTGCTTCATCCTTATATAACATTGCAAAAAGGTTTGTGAAAGATTTTTGTTCTGCGAAATCTTTAGAATATTAATGCATTTTAATGAATATCAGCGTTACAGTACCCTTTGTTCAACCAAGTAGGATGAAGAATTTGGCCTTTGTAGCCTCTCCTTTAGGCTGCATATTGATATTCTGATGTGACTATGCAGGCCTTCCTGAAGAAAGGCGAACATCTACACTTAAGAAGACAATTTCAGAACAGTATTCCAGGGTCCCCACAGGCGGGCGGAACTATTCAGTGCTTATGACTATCATGGAAATACCCCTACGAGAGAACTGGAGTTACAGGTAAGAAACTATTTCTTCCTCGCACTTACACAGCCCAGGGAATGGAGTCTAGGGTTTGTAGGGACGCCTACTCATGCAGGGGTGCCCTTACACTTCGAACCATGCACCGTTCCCTTGGGATAAAGGGTCTACCTTAGGGGTGACTTACAGGGTCAGAGTGCAGTGACCATGATATATGGCAAACCTTATATCTGGAGTGAAAGGTGCAGGCATCATTTCACGCAGGCTGCAATGGCAGGCCTGTAGTCCCAATTTGCATGGGCTCTCATGCGTGGCACAATATATGCTGCAGCCCATGGGGGACCTCTGGTGTACCAGTGCCCTGGGTACCTAAGTACCATATACTAGGCACTTACATGGGTGCACCAGTATACCAATTGTGGGGTGTAAAAGTTACCTAACAACTAAATTTAGGGGAGAGAGCACTGACACCCCCGGGGTCCTGGTTAGCAGGGTCCCAGTGCACTACTGTCTAAACACACTGACAGGTGGCAAAAAGTGGGGGCAACTATGCCAGAAAGATGTTACTTTCCTACACCTGTCCCTCAGGGCATACATTGCTTCGCACCTGATGAGACAGGCCGTTCTATTCTCACAAGGTGGAGACAGCTGTGATAGAACGTGTCCATGCACCACAATATTTAGAATATGTTGCCTTGGCCTCACAAATTATCTGCCTGGGCAGGCATCTTCAGGCTCCTGTTAGAAGTGTGCTGGTTTGCAGTGTCCAAAAGAGATTTATTTAAGTGTAGGTGCATATACTGTCAGCGTGGACACAGTACCTACATTTACGTCCTTCAAGTGCAGTTCCCGAGGTATGTTCCATCACATCCACTGAGCTCTTCAGATGGCTCTGGGGGCAAATCATTTTTCTGAATAGCCAACAAAACTTAATTTCATTTTACAAGATGTTGAAGGCATGTCTGTACACCTGCTCTGTCTTTTGTTTAGTTCTGTTGCTTGCATCACATGAGTTTGCTCTGTTAGCTCCGTGATGCCGCTTGGGTTTGCTGAGTCCTCTCATGGGTTCCATTCTGTTATATTCATTATATCCTATCTCTTTTGTGGATCAGATGGCTAACTTCTAGAGCACTTTCCTGCAAGAACAAGAAAACCCTCACAACGTGCTGGAGTCCAAAACAGGATGTACCTACTTTACTTCCCAAACAATTGTCCTAGCTCACATAAGCTGCCAATGAGTGCCCATCCATCAGACATACATGCTATTGCATGTTGTACCCACAGCTGCTGAAGCTTGCAGCCTTCTGCCTCACTATCTAGCCTTAGTACAACTACAGCATGGCTACCACATCTTGCAACCATCCTCAGTAAGCTGGCTAGTCCATTATCAGAGTGTCCAGGACAGCACTTCAGGGGAATGCCAGTGGTATGAGGTGCTGTATAAATGTAACCGCCAAACATGCTTTTGGGTACTACAATTTGCTAGATTATTTGATGCATATTGTTTGAATTGACTTTCGGTGCACATACCTGTGGTTTAACATTCCATGCACATTCATGTTGTTTCTTCCTTGTAGGCATGGTACGCGCTGTGCAGGGGAGGTAGCTGCTGTTGCAAATAATGGAATCTGCGGGGCAGGCATTGCTTATGGTGCCAAAATAGGAGGTGAGTTTGTCCATGTGATGGCAGATGTACTTTTTCTCTGCACTGTCTGTTCTCAGTGTACAGTCCTTTGTGAGGGTCTTAGCATATGTGGTTAGAGTTCTTGTAGAAACTGATATGCCTACATGTGGCTTTTGATTTCCTTTTACAGTAGTAAGGAATGCATTTATGTGTCTGTTTTGGGATCCTCTAAAAGTAGGAGGGATTGATTATTTCACCACTGTCTCATGGGTTTAGCAAGCCTATTGTCTGGATAGGTCGAAACTTGACATTCCATCTTTTACTTGGCTATCGGCCTCACTTCGATTTGTTTAGTAACTGGATATCCACCAAAATCAGGCTGATGACCTTTTTATACAACTATTGTTTTTTATTGCCTTATTCTGAGGTGGGAAATCCCTGAGTTACCAAAATCATAGATGCACTGTGATCCACCAACTGGAGCACCCTGTGTTGCCTTCAATCTTTGACAAGAATATTTAGATAAATACTTGAAGTAATGGATGGGAAGCTCTGGGTGGTCTGTGGTGTATGGAAGCATGAAAAGATCAAGAAGAGACACCTTTTCTTGAAAGAAGAGGAATCCTACCTTGAGTGTATTTTCAAGATGAGGGAAGCAACTTTCATACCCTGAGGAAGTCTCCTGGTGGAGTCATCTGTGGTGCTGAGATGGGGCATTCATCATGAGCTTCTTTTCAAGACGATTGTTGTGAATATCCTAACTGTGTGGAAAGCTAACGGCAGAGTGCTCTTTACTCAGTGAAGCATTGACTCTTCTGTTCTCAGTTGGTGTTGAGATCCTCAGCTTCAGTCTGTTCTTGGTATGAGTGCTGTAGTTGCCATGTTTGGATAAATATTTGTGATATTTATTGAGGGCTTTCTGTTGCCCATGGAGGAGGATGCCTTTAGACTCTGTGTAATTAGAGGGCTATTGTCCCTTATTACAGATAAAGGATCAAATATCCCAGTGGAAGAGAAAGGCCTATTGGTAGGTGGGTGCTAGGTAGAGTCTCCCGTATTGAAGCACAGTGGATCTCATTGGTGGGTGGAAGTTTGTCTCTTTTTGTAGGAGGAGCTGTCTTAGGTTCATTTCAGCACCTTGTTATGACTCATTGCCCCAATAATTTCAGCTTGTACGTTTTATTGTAGATTGCAGTCTTTTTAATAAATATACTGAAAACCATCCTGCATCTTTTCTTTGGCCAACATGTGTGTATGAGACTCTGCTGACGAGAGAAATGGGTGAGATTTTTCTACCACGAATTCCCTGAGAGATTACCGAGTGTCATGCGTCAGGCTGCCACAAATCACCTTTGCTTTCTATATTTGGGTGAGGTGCTGTTAGCTAGCAGAAAAGGGTTAGGCTGACAACTGCCAACCGGTGTAGGATCATCTCAAGCGGTGGTGCTGCCGCCCGAATCCAGCAGTCTTGTTCCCTTTGTTCCCTTAATAAGAGTCCTCCGACAGAGCACTCTGACTTGTCTTGTCTGTTTGGTGACATTGCGGGCTGGAAGCACTAAGGGACAGGTTTATGGAAAGTGGCACTGCACCTAGTGCAACGCAACTTTTCTTGCACCCCTTAGCACCCCCTAATGCCACCATGTGTGCACCATATTAAATAGACGGTGCACCATGGCGGTAGTTAGGGAACTAGCATCAGTATTTTTTATGCTAGTTCAGGGCTCGCAGGAGTAGCGTAAAACATTCTGACGCTAATCCTGCAAAGCACGCAGAGGCTCATTGACACCAATAGGAGCCTCATTTTAATGCCGGCTCTGAGCAGGTGTTAAAAGTGTCAACAAAAATTACGCAGTTTTTTCGGCCCATTGTAATGGCGCAGGCATAATGTGACACAAAGGGTTACAGAGTGGTTCAATACATGCATTGCGGCACTTTGTAAGTTTGGCGCAGCTATTTTATCCTCATTGGGCCATATTAGTGGGGAAAAAATTGACACTACTGTGGCACAAGGAGGCGCTAGGGGCTCTTAAATCTGCCCCTAATTCTGCTGTTGTCGGAAAAGGGCTTGCTGGTCATCCTGTTAGGGTCAAATGTTTCAGCTGAAAAAACAAGTCTGCCGGCTTTAGCTTGTGTTGATGGGGCTGGCAGGATTCTTTGGGTTACTATTGCTGAGTTAAACGTTTGCTTATTCTCACTGCTGACTAAAGGTTTCTGTCTCCTGCTGCATGGTTTGCTGTCTGAGACCTTTTAAGGTATGTCTCTACCTACAGTCATGACTTCATTCAGCAGTGATCCCTAAGGGTGCCGTGGGTGAGCCAGAGGATTGTTTGCTGATCCTCACTCTTCTCTGGAAAGAGCTTTCAGTCTCTTTCCACATGGTTAGTGTACAAAGCTGGCTCTGTACATACTATATCAAAGTGAGATATAGTGCGACCAGAGTCCAGGGGTTCCCCAGAGGCTTAACAGAGACCAAAGTAGGTAATACTAATGCTCTATTTTGTGGTAGTGTGGTTGAGCAGTTAGGCTTATCAGAGGCTATTGCAAAGCATTTGTTGTGCACACACAAAAAATAGAAGAAGCACACACTCAATGACTTAACTCCAGACCAATGGTTTTTATGTATCAAAAATATATTTTCTTAATTTTTAGAATCACAAGATTCAAGTTGCAGGTAAGTACCTTAGAAGTTTCGTATTTCACACAGGTATCAACAGTACTTTGTTTGAAATAGGTAAGTAATACAGGGGCATATTTATACTCCGTCTGCGCCGATTGTGCGTCAAATATTTTGACGCACAATCAGTGGTGCAAAGGTTGCCCCGTATTTACACTTTGACGCCCGAGCCCACGGATGACAAAATTCGGCCGTGGGCGTCATTTTTTGGATGCGGCAACCCGCCTTGCGTTAATGATGACCCGTCCAAAAAATGGCTTAAACGGCCGTGCATCGTATTTATGCTTTCGGGCAAAAATGACGCACGGCCGGGAGGCGGAGCCAGAAAATGACACACAGCCCGATTTGCGTAAAAAATGTACGCCTGGGTCAGGGCAGGCGTTAAAATGGGGCAAACACACCTGTATTTAATCAGAACACACAGAACAAACAGCAGAGCAGCAACAGTGAGCCATTTAGGTGATTCTAATCCAGCGTGCACGCAGACGCAGAGCCCAGCAGCAACAACAGCAGCTACAACAACACCAGCAGGGACCCCAAAGGCAGCGCAGAAGGCAGGAGAGGATATTCCGCCCAAGAACAACCCTTCAGGGCCTCAGGGAACACGACATCATACAGAGGTACAGGTTGAACTGGCAGGCTATTCAGCAGCTGCTGCGAAACATTGAACCGCAATTGGCCCCCACTTTGGTGACACCCCGCACCATCCCAACAGAAACAAAGCTGCTTGCCGTAATTCACATGCTGGCAAGTGTCTCTTTCCAAACAACTGGTGCCCTGGTTGACGGAATATCACAACCATCATTCTCTGCCTTTTTGCCCAAAGTACTGGATGCCATCATTCGGCTGACACCCGCCACATCTGCTTCCCTAACACACTGCAGAAGCAGCAGGAAACAAAACAGGAGTTCTACGCAATCAGTGGCTTCCCACACGTCCTTGGTGCAATCGACTGCACACATGTACGCCTTCTGCCACCTGCTGCAACTGAACACCTCTACCGCAACAGGAAGCACACACATTCCATCAACGTGCAGGCCATAGTCGATCACCAGGGATTGATCACCAACATCGTGGCTAAATATCCTGGGATTGTACATGACTCATACATCTTCCGTCACTGCACCATCAATGAACACTTCCAGGATGGACAGTATGGCAATGGACTACTTGTTGGTAACTACTTATATACACACTCCACAGCAACCCTCTAGGACACACAACACATACACCACAACAGCAACATGTGAACAGGAACACACTGAGGTCATGACATCACTAGCCATGTTTCTTAAGTCACCATTGAACCTGTCACACATTGGAAATTACTGTACAGCCTAATGTGAAGACGTCAATGAGTGTGGTTGCCTAAATGTCACCTTGCAAATTGTAAGTGTCCCAATGACCTTTACATTAATACATTGCATACGTTTCAAGGTATGGGAAATCCAGGGTACTTTGATATGAACGTGTTAACAACACTTTCAATTTTAACTGTGCATGGAACTATCATCTCACCCCCAGTGAAGATACACGGACACCTGTATCACAAGTCACAATGCTAGGGAGGGCACACTGTACTGCAAATCCCAAAACATACTGCTGACAAACGGTTAGCAGACAAACACTCGTTCAGCCAAGGAAACAACACAGTGCAGATGGTACAGCCTACAAGCATAGGATGTCACATTAGTACACAAAAGAGTCACAGACAACACAAGACAACTACTACAATTAAAGATCTTTTCAATAGTGCCAGCTACATCAACATGATCCCATTCATTTTCTCTTGCAGCTTATCAGGGGTATGGCATCCAGCCATGGATTATGACATCATTTGGCAACCCGAGTTCAGCTGCAGAGCGTGCATACAACGAGGCCCATAGGAGGACACGCAGCATTGTCGAGCGGACCTTCGGCATCCTCAAGTCAAGGTTCTGCTGCCTCGACATCACTGGTGGTAGCCTCCTATATTCCCCAGAGATGGTCTGTAGGATCATCCTCACATGTGCAGTATTGCACAACATTTGTATCAGAAGAAACATTCCCCTACTGGAACCAGAGCCACACATGCCTGAAGAGGAGGAAGTGGAGGATGCTGGCCTGCAACACGAGGGGGAACTACAGAACACAGCTGCTGGTATACGCAGGCGGCAACAGATTGTAAATAAATTCTTCTGAATATGATCACCTTCACCACTTTAGTTAACTAATTTAAATAAACACCTATTCTAATCACCATATCATGGTCTGGCTATTCCTTTTTGCACACCTTCATCTTTACTTGTCAGAATAAAAGTGTTGCCTCATGGAGCATTGCTGAGATACTGAGTAGGACACGGAACATCCCAGAGCTAATGTGATGCCTAACATACAATGGTCACATACACACACACTCTTAATGACATGTATCATGTACATATCTCCTTTGAAGGCCAATAGTAGAGGACCACAACTATTTCACACATACATGTTGAAAGCAAGGTCCAACGCAGCATATGACACACAACTATGACACCATCACTCAATAAGGGGAAAACAAGCCTCATACATGAGGCACTCAATGTGCTTTGGCATCACTAACAGGAATGTCTGACAAGACCCTTGACAGCAGTTAGTCCAACTGCATCCAATATTTGCAAGGAATATCTGTGACTAGAGTTCCATAGAAGCAGAACATAGACAGCACAAGTGCCACTCATATGACATGCATTGCGCACATGACATTCCATGCACATGTCAGCCCATTTCCGAACTCCTGACACACCCATGCACCTGGTCACAACCCACCTGTTGGAAGAGGTCCCTGATATACTAAGATGTGTACCCTGATAATACCTCCTCTACACACACAGACCAACATTAGCAAACCAGTGTGCTACACCCTTTCCTAAGGTATGCCATTGTCATATACCATCTGACTGCATGGACGTCAGGTCAATTTATACACTGTCTTCTAGTTTCAAAGCCCTGTTAGCACATGTAGATTGCTTCACCTTGTGAAAATGTCTGTTGGCCCTTAGAATTCAAGTGTCACCTACAGGACCGGTGAGAAACAGATGCAGCCCTTTCACTGGCTGTGGGTGTTCTTTTGGCCCTGGCAGAACACTTAACAATCTGGACCTGCCCCAATCCCTGATCGTTCACATCGACTTAAATGTAATTGACATGTGGCATACCCTATGCATGGCAATGTTATGATCCGATATGGATGTTGACATTGTTAATGGGTCCTGCTGATGTTGGGTAATGTGTGTTACATTGGATTGCCCTGATAGTCGTATCAGTGTCCTATTTCCGCCTCTGACTGTGCAGGTGTATTTCAGTGACCAGTTACATGTGTCCCCTCCTCTATGCTGTTGTCTGAGCAGTATGACATTTGGGATGTTGCCTTGTTACCCAGGCACAGGATGGACCCTGACATATGCAGCATGGGTGTGTCCTTAGTGCTGTGTCGCTCCTATTGTTGTTTACTTTGGCTGATCTTTGTGACAACTATGGGCATTGACATTTGAGTGTACTGGGGCCTTTGTCTTGTTTCTGGGGATTGTTGCAGATGTCATCCTCACCCCCTAATTTAGGTGTGTATGATCCATGGGGAGGTTACTGCCATTGGCTACTTGAGCTGCACACTGATCAGAGGTGGTAGTGGCAACTGTTGTCGCAGTTACATTGCAGTTGTCAGTTTGGCTAGAGGATTGCTAATAGGGCCCTAGTTAATGTAGGAGGTATGTTGGCTGACGAGTGCCAGGATGTCAGTTTGACATAGTGGCCTTCCCTCCTGTCGTGGCTTTCCCTTTGCTCCATCGTTGGCATGACAGCATGCCCCCATGGGACTGTTGTTGGTGTAGTGTAATGGTGTGCCCCAGCTTCTGTCTATGCAGGCCATGCCCCCCTGCCGTGCCCCTTTACCCATGCCACTCCATATATTAGATGACTTCAATGCATTTAGTGGTTGGTATCCCACCCCCGGTTGTAGATGACATTATTGCATTTTAATTCCCCATGCGATTTACCCTGCATGTGCGTTGTCTCCTGGTAGTCTGCGCTGTCCTGTCCTTGAATCCCTGTGACGATCTCCTCAGGGATGACGGGTGCAACCATCTCCTCCATGTGGTCCAGGGCCTCCTGGTGTGCTGGACTCCCCCCTCCAGTTTGCAGTGCTGCCTTCCTGTTCCTTGCCATCTTTTCCTTGGTCCTGCGCTTGCAGTCATGCCAGCGTTTCTTGCACTCGATGAGTGTTCTGCGTACTTCAGCCACATTGTTAACCTTGTCGACAATTTGTTGCCATATAGCCTCTCTCCTACCGATTGGCAACTTTGATGTGACAAACAGTTGGTGCTGGTGTTCCGTCACCTCTTTAACCAGAATTTCTGATGGATACAACTACCTGTGGATTCCTCACCTTATGAATTCGATCCTTGCGCCAGCATCCGACGGAAAGTCTTCTTCCTAGCTGTCCACATCGACGAGGATGTCATAATGGCATGGCTCCATGTGACTCTGACATCATCGTGTCAATAAGAGGTCCTCGTCGGCGTACTGTCGTCAGTTTTCCTTTTTTCCGTGCCTTCGACGCCAACGGTTTTTCTTCCTGGCTCGTTGTTAACTGTAACGATTTTTGGTGGTTACAATGTCGCCTCCGAAGAAGTCCGGTTTCAAGCTGTGTAGAGAATGCGGGGGTCGGATGTCAGTGACCGACCCCCACTCGGACTGTATTTGGTGCCTTAGTTCGGAGCATGATGTGGAAGGTTGCTCTTTGTGTCAGAGCATGAATCCAAAAGCTCTGAAGGAGCGTGTGGCGAAGCTCTTTTTGGCTAAAGCTAAGAAGAAGGGCCATAAAAAGGATTCCTCCCATGCTTCCCCATAAAAAGCATAAGAAGCGGCGTCATCATGACTGTCGGCGCCGTCATGTCTCTCGGCGCCGTTCGGAGCGGAGCTGATCGAGGTCGAGGTCTCGATCCTCACGACGCCAGAAGACATGGGAGATGAGTCCTACTGTCACGCCTCAGCAGGAGAGTCCGGAGTTGTCACCGGCGCCTTCAGTTTTTGAGGTCGTTCAACGTAGCCCTCAGTTCTCGCCAGCGCCGAGGGATCTTGATGTTCAGCAGACATCTGCACAACAGTACCCTGCTTTCCCGGCTCCAGGGACGGATCCGGCCGCATTTTTTAATGTGATGTATGCCGTCTTTCAATCCATGGCCCCTGCTGGTGCACCCGCGGGTCCCACCGGGCCATTGGCGTTCAATTTGGGCTCGCCGGCGTCGTACAGGGCTGCTCCATTCATGCCCTTCTGCCCTACAGAGACTGTCGATTCGGCGCCTAGAGCCTCCCCTGGCAGGAGTCCTCCACCTGTGACTGTGGATCCACCTGCACGTCAACCGACTCCTTCTCCGCGCCATCCGGCGTCGTTGATGTCTCCATCCAGACCGGCTCCATCGCCTTCCGGCCAACCGACTCCAAGAAGGTCTTCAGCCGACTCCCTGTTGGCGCCGGCACCGGCGCCGGATGAGCCTGGGAGCCTTCCTGGTCCTGTTCGGAGTTTGAGATCTTCGGCGTCGATGGATTCTTTGTCGACACCGGCCCTAGAAACACATCTTAGATCTCGGAGAAAGGCATTGAGACTTCTGGAGGAGGAGGAATATAGACAGCTTGAGGAAGACGAGATCGAGCCTTCAGATGAGTTCCAGGGCCTTGCCACTGCAAGTGGTTTGGATACTTCCCCGGAGTGGGACATTGCGTTTCCGGGGGAGTTTACTGAAGAGGCCGCTTCCTTCCATGCAGTGGTGAGGAAGGCAGCTGAGTACCTGGATTTGCCTTTGTCTGTGGCAGAAGTAAAAACTAACCTTCTCACAGGGGTACTTCATCCCTCTTCGTCCAGTGCTGACCCTTTGCTGCCTTTCAATGAGGCTTTGACTGAGCCTATTTTGGACTTATGGAACAAGCCAGTTACAACCCCTGCTGTGAACAGGGCAGTGGCGAGGAGACATAGAAGTGCTCTAGGAGATCCGTTTTTTTCTGTCACGGCACCCGACTCCGGAAAGCTTGGTAGTTCAGGCCTCATGTTCTGCGAAGACTGCCCCTGGAACATTCCCTGGAGTCCCAACTGATAGGGAATCCAAGATGATGGAACAGTCTTCAAAGAAGATCTTTTCATCTTGCAGCATGGCCCTTAAAGCTACTAATTCTACCTGTGTGCTGGGCAGATACGTCCACGCTCTTATGGACTCTGCTAAAGAAATGGCGAAGGATCTGCCACAGGAGATGCAGAAATCGTTTGGCTCCCTTTTCTTAGATGCGCAAGCTGCTGCACAGCAGATTATACAATGGGGTCTGGATACCTCGGATTCCATTGCAAGGGCCATGGGAACATCGGTGGCTACAAGGAGGCATGCCTGGCTAAGGTCCTCTGGATTTTCTTCAGACGTACAGTCCACCTTAATGTACCTTCCATTTGATGGGGAAAAGCTGTTTGGGGACAAGGCAGACTCTGCCCTTGAACGGTTTAAGGACTGTCGGGCTACAGCTAAGTCCCTGGGATTACAGACCTCTACTACAGCGCCTTATAGACCTTTTCGCAGGTTTCGAGGGTTCATTCGAGGTTCTGCCTTTCGGAGGTCACAGTCTTACGCCCAGCAACCTGCCAAACTGCCCTATTGTGCCTTTAGAGGGCAGGGTAGGGGTAGGGCTAGAGGTCCAGCCCAGCAGCTGTCTTCTTCTTCATCCTCCTCTGGTGGACAACAGCAGAAGCAGCCCTAGTTTTCCCCACTTTATCATCCATACTTCTCCTGTAGGGGGAAGATTGAGTATTTTTCTGCAGAAATGGAGGTCAATTACAACAGACTCGTGGGCGCTAGGAATTGTAGAAAAGGGCTATGCTCTCCCCTTTCAGGAGTTCCCTCCTCCCTTCCCCCCCCGTCCCTCCTTTTGTTCAGAAGACCATCTTCTGTTGTTGCAACAGGAGGTCATAACCATGTTGGCAAAGGGCACCATAGAGTTGGTGCCGTTGCAGGAAAGGGGTCAGGGGTGTTATTCAAGATATTTCCTGATTCCCAAAGTGGATGGTCGATTACGGCCGATCCTAGACTTGAGGATTTTGAATTTGTTCCTCAAGCAGGAAAAATTAAAAATGCTGACCCTAGCGCAGGTGCTATTGGCGTTGAACGAAGGAGACTGGATGGTGTCTGTCGACTTGCAGGACGCGTACTTTCATGTTCCGATAATCAAGTCGCACAGGAAGTATCTCCGGTTTGTAGTCGGAACGCAACACTACCAGTTTGCTGTCCTTCCTTTTGGACTTACTTCAGCACCTCGGGTTTTCACGAAGGTGATGTCAGTTGTTGCAGCACATCTCAGAAGGAGGGAAGTAGCAGTTTTTCCCTACCTGGACGATCGGTTGATCAAAGCCAAGTCTCCAGAGCTTGTGCTGTCTCATCTGCGAATGACAACCCAGTTGTTGTTCGATCTGGGTTTTTCTGTAAATGTGCCCAAATCTCACCTAGAGCCCTCTCAACGCCTCCTGTTCATAGGGGCAGTACTGACACGACAATGTTTCGGGCCTACCTCCCGCCTCAGCGGGTTCGGGACATTCAGACGCTGATTCCATTGTTTCAAGTTGGAGTGGCAGTTCCAGTCCTCAAGGTCTTACGCCTGCTAGGTCTGTTTGCTTCTTGCATTCTGTTGGTCACTCATGCTCGCTGGCATATGAGGGCTCTTCAGTGGTGCCTCCGCAGGCAGTGGTTCCAGCACAAAGGAGATCTCAGGGATTCAATAAAGATCTCCAAGGACGCTGTAGCGGATCTTCTTTGGTGGGCAGAGGACGGCAACCTTTCCCTAGGAAAACCGTTTTCACTGCCTCCTCCAGTGGCCACAGTGATTTCGGATGCTTCAACTCTAGGGTGGGGAGCTCATCTGGGGGACCTGGAGATCAAGGGTCATTGGTCTCCAGCGGAACAGATGTTGCATATCAATCTGTTGGAATTGCGGGCAGTACGTTTGGTGCTCAAGGCCTTCTTCCCTTCCCTTCGCGGTCAGTCAGTTCAGATCCTGACGGACAACACTACCGCGATGTGGTATATAAACAAGCAGGGAGGAGTGGGGTCGTACCTTCTCTGCAGAGAAGCCCTGCGACTCTGGTCCTGGGCTCAGGACCATCAGATTTGCTTAATAGCAAATCATTTGGCCGGAGTACTGAATGTACGTGCGGACGGTCTCAGTCGTCACTTCTCAATAGATCACGAGTGGCGTCTCCATCCGGATCTAGTCCTCCACATCTTCGGGATATGGGGTACTCCTCAGGTGGATTTATTCGCCACTCAAGAGAATGTGCATTGCCCGTTATTTTGCAGCCTCCAGTATCCAATGCAAGGGGTGTTGGGGGACGCGTTTCAGATGTCCTGGAGCGGCCAGTTGCTTTACGCGTTTCCTCCCATACCCTTGATTCCTCGAGTTCTGAGGAAGATTCGTAAAGACCGGTCCCGGGTCATCTTGGTGGCTCCGGACTGGCCGAGAAGGGTATGGTATACAGACCTGCTTCAACTCTCTCAGTGCCCTCCGCTCCGTCTCCCTCTCAGGGCTGACCTCCTCTCACAATGGCAGGGGCAGGTTTTACACCCCCACCTCCAGAGCCTGCACCTTCATGCCTGGAGATTGAACGGGGCAACCTAAGTTTGTTTTCTCTCCCTCCGGATGTAGTGGATGTTATTCTATCGTCCAGGCGACACTCCACTAAATCCATTTATGCCGGCAGTTGGGCAAAATTTGTGCTTTGGTGTGGAGAGAACCAAAACGATCCCTTAAAAGCCAACCTTTCAGATATTCTTTTGTTTGCTCTTAGTTTGGCGAAGAAAGGCTGTTCTATAGCTACAGTTAAGGAATATTTGGCAGCCCTGTCGGCGTTTCTTTGCCTTCCTGACCAGCCATCTTTATTTAAGTCTCCAATTGTAAATAGGTTTCTTAAGGGTTTGGTGAATAGGTTTCCTCCTACTCCCTTTCACATGCCTCAGTGGGACTTAAATCTTATATTGACGTTCTTGATGGGTTCGCCTTTCGAGCCCATGCATTCATGTCCATTGAGATTTTTAGTCTTGAAGACTGTTTTCTTAATCGCAATCACATCTGCCAGGAGAATTGGAGAGCTTCAAGCGCTTTCCGTTAAGCCTCCTTTTACCATGTTTTTCCCTGATAAAGTGGTACTAAAAACCAGGGCTGCTTTTCTGCCGAAAGTTGTCACTCCTTTTCATATAGAGCAGTCTATCACCCTACCTGTGTTTTACCCTCCTCCTCACCCTTCTAAAGATGAAGAGAGGCTCAATAGGTTGGACCCTAAGAGGGTTCTGAGTTTCTTCCTGGAGAGGACTAAGGACTTTTGCCTAGATGATCAACTGTTTGTTGGGTATGCTGGACAGCGAAAGGGCAGAGCGGTCCAGAAACGAACACTCTCCAGGTGGGTCATCTTTTGTATTAAGATTTGTTACTCTCTGGCGAAAAAAGTCCCTCCTGAAGGTATCAGGGCCCATTCTACTAGGGCTAAGTCTGCGTCCTCGGCCCTAGCGAGAGGAGTTCCGTTAATAGACATATGTAAAGCGGCAACTTGGGCGTCCCTCCATACCTTCGTAAAACATTATTGTTTAGACTCTGAGGTGAGGAGGGACGGTCATTTTGCTCGTTCGGTATTGCAAGATTTCGTGGTGTAATCAGGCGGGCACCCACCACCGAGTGCGGTACTGCTTGGGACTCTATTCATAAGGTGAGGAATCCACAGGTAGTTATATCCATCAGAAGAACAAGTTACTTACCTTCGGTAACGCTTTTTCTGGTGGATACACTAACTACCTGTGGATTCCTCACGGTCCCTCCCGCCTCCCCGTTGCCTGCCTGGTTACACACTTATCTTGCAGTATTTAGAATAATGTTTCTCTCTCTCTCTCTCTATATATATATATATATATATATATATATATATATATATATATATATATATATATATATATATACATATATATATATATATATATATATATATATATATATATATATTTATATATTTATATATTTTTGTATATTCATGTATTTAAGGTAATAATGTAAATATATGGATTCAATAGACAAGATTTTTGTGTTTGTATATATTTATATATATCTATTTTCATGGTTTTTTGATGGTCGGTTTTCACCTGTTCGCCTCAAAGGCACGAAAAAAATGAGGTGAAACTGACGTCAGTACACCGACGAGGACCTCTTATTGGCACGATGACGTCAGACGGAGTCACGCGGAGCCGTGCCATTATGACGTCCTCGTCGACGTGGACAGCTAGGAAGAAGACTTTCCGTCGGATGCTGGCGCAAGGATCGAATTCATAAGGTGAGGAATCCACAGGTAGTTAGTGTATCCACCAGAAAAAGCGTTACCGAAGGTAAGTAACTTGTTCTTCCTGCTCCTCTGCACTAAAGCGACACTTTTTTTTCTTCATAAAAGTGTCCTGGTTCTTGTGTGGGTCCTCCTGGCTGGTTCCTGGTCTGCTGTGATCTTCCTGGGGTCTGTAGTGGCGTCTGGGATAAATTTTGGCTCTCCTCGGGTGAAATGGCTGTGTTCGCTGTGTTTCTCTTCCAGGGGATCCTCATCAATAGTCATAAACATTGAATATTCCCGCCCTTGTGCGGGGACCCCGGAGCATATATAAAATACACACATATAAAGTATGAAATATGCACGAAAAATATATATATAGCATTTTTAGTAGACAAATTTTTCATACTAAACTCATATATACATGTGTAAAACAGCAATGCAGGCTATAATCATAAACAGGCTAAAATGCTTTATTTCTATGAAGTTTTTTTTTTTTTTTATCTTTATAAAATTACAATAGAGAATAAATATCTACCCAAGCCCCAAAACTGGGCTTAGGGAAATAAGCAGTAGTAATCACTAGAGAAAAAGAGAAAAAAACTACATTGAAAAACAATGGAGCATTCTTAGCCAATAGGCTGCATGCATGTTAACAGAGGAGAACCATAAAAACTTTGGCACCGTGCCTTTAAGACCCTGAGCACCTCCAGTATCCCACCATGCCTCAGGGGTGAAGGAGAGATGACAGTTGGTTCACAGTTAGGTCAGTTCTTTTTTCCGGCTTCTTCTGAGAGGATCCTGGAGCATTGAGTTTTTCTCAGAAAAATACTTTAGAACAGCGTTTTTTCCTATTTTACTCGACATCTAACATCATTGTCTGAGGTTGGCAGTTTTTTCCTGACAGAAAAATGCCTTCCCTTTTTGTGAAATGCCCTTCCTGTGGGAAGAAGAAGGCCCAGTCAGATCCACACACTCTTTGTATTGTGTGCCTGCCTCAGAGTCACTGCCCTGACACTTGCAAACACTGCAAGAACATGTCAAAGAGGACTCTGAAGGACAGAGAAAAGATCAGGCTTCATGTGCTTCACGAGAGGCAGAAAACATCATCCTCTTCACTTCCCAGGCAGCCAACAAGCCACTCTCAGGAGAGAATGGCTAGGTCGACGTCAGCAGATAGGAAAGTACCTGTTTGTTCCCCGTCGACGTCGACGCTGCCACCATCTCACCGCCATAGATCGCCGTCGACGGCGACCCGCCCGACGTCGAAGGATATGATGCAGAGAGAACGTGGCCATCGCAGGGGCATATCTCCGTCGACGGCAACCCGCCGATCGACGTCGAGCCATCACCGGCACGCCCATTCGCCGCCGAAGGCCTCGCACCCCTCGACGTCAAGAGACACAGCGTCGAAATCGCCTCGGCGGCGAGAGCGGCATCCACCGTCGGCCGCCCACCGCTCCACGTCGAGGCACACGACGGCGAGCAGGTCGAGGTCCAGAGATCGCCGTTCGACGTCAAGACACTCAGGCCCTGATTCTAATGTTGGCGGGCGGCAGGAGCCGCCCGCCAAGCGGGAACCGCCAGAAGACCGTACCGCGGTCGAAAGACCGCGGCGGACATTCTGGGTTTCCCACTGGGCTGGTGGGCGACCGCCAAAAGGCCGCCCGCCAGCCCAGTGGGAAACAGCCTTCCCACGAGGACGCCGGCTCCGAATGGAGCCGGCGGAGTGGGAAGGTGCGACGGGTACAGTGGCACCCGTCGCGTATTTCAGTGTCTGCATAGCAGACACTGAAATACATAGTGGGGCCCCGCGGCACCCCCTACCGCCATCCTGTTCCTGGCGGGAGACCCACCAGGAACAGGATGGCGGTAGGGGGTGTCAGAATCCCCATGGCGGCGGATCGTGCTCCGCCGCCATGGAAGATTCTCAAGGGCAGCGGAAAGTCGGCGGGAGACCGCCGACTTTCCGTTTCTGGCCGTGGCTGAACCGCCGCGGTCAGAATGCCCAGCGGTGCACCGCCAGCCTGTTGGCGGTGCTACCGCGGTCATTCGCCCTGGCGGTTTTTACTGCCAGGGTTAGAATGACCCCCTCAATGTCGAGGAACTCAACGTCGAGGCAGGAACAACCGGCGGCGCTCCCTTCGACGTCATTACAGCTGTCGACGTCGACACAGGTTTTACCTGTCTTGCAGGGAGTAGAACATCGACTTCCGCCAGCAGATAAGGCTGCTCCATCTCCAGTGGTCTCCATAAGGAGTGGTTCATGTTGTTCGAGAGCGGCATCATCGGGCATGTTTCACCCATCAATTTGTCGCCAAGATGGTTGGAGAGCCTTAACAGACCAGCGGCCTCCCCGGATTCACAGTATTCACGGATGTACTCTCCTACTGCCTCTCTCCCGAGAACACCATCACCGACAGCACGGGCAGGACGGGCTCGTTCTGCTTCTCGCCAACCGACCACGAGGCCTGGGCGCTCTGTTACAGCGTCTCGTAGCAGGTCACGTTCCCAGCGACGATCTAGGTCACGATCAGGACACAGAAGATCGCCCTCTTGGTCATCGTCAGGGTCATCCATCGGAAGATACTCCCCCACCTTAACAGATTCTCCACCAGCTAGAGTTTCACCGGTGGATGACATCACTACTTTTAATGAGGTACTTTTCAGGGGAGCACAGAAGTTAAATATAGAGGTTCCAGAACCATCAACCTCCTCATCAGTCATTTTTGAGACTCTACAGCATAGAGCAGTTTCGAAAAAGCTACTGCTGCTAGTGCCTGGTCTGTTGCAGCCAACCATGGACACTTTTTTGGCGCTAGCCACCCTCAAATCTGCTCCTGCTAGGATTTAAAAAAAATATAAAGCGCCTTAACAAGATCCTTTATTCCTAAGAACGGATCCGCCGCCGGACTCAGTCCTATTGGCCGCAGCCCGAAAAACTCACTCAGTGGCATCATCCTCCACGGTCCCACCGGACAAAGAGAGCATACATCTAGACTCTCTGGGGAGAAAAATGTGCGGCACAGCGGCATCTGTGATGAAGGTCTCCAGCGCGTCTGCACTCCTAGGCAGATATGACCATTCTCTGTGGGACTCTCTCAACAGGTTCACAGAAAAATTACCTAGGGAAGACAGACAGGACTTCCAAGAGATCCTTCAAGAGGGATGTCTGTTATCCAACCAAGTCATCAGCGCAGCGGCAGATGGGGCAGACTTAGCTGCACATGGGTACGCACATGGAATCTGTGCAAGAAGGTCTTCCTGGTTGAGATTGACTGATTTAAAACAGGAAGCACAACAGCGCATCCTAAATCTTCCATTCAACGGGAACTCGCTGTTTGGTACCCATACGGACGAAGAAATGGCGCGCATTAAGGCTGAAGTGGACACCATGAAGGCAGTAGGCCTGGAAAGGAAGAAGGACTTCAGGCGGAGGTATAGGCCTTATGACAGGCGCCCTTTCCAGCAGAGGGTTCAAACCCCTCACTGGTCCCAGAGGCCACAGCAAAGGCAGGGACGCCCTCTTTTTCAGGCTCGTAAGGCCACAAGGGAACGAGGGTCAAGTAGACCTCAACAGTCCACACCAAAAGCGCCGGCCAAGCAATGAGAACTCGTGTCCCTCAACACTGTGCACCACTCCGGTGGGGGGAAGTATCACAGGTTATCTTCACAAGTGGCACTCTATCACAAAAGACAAATGGGTGCTCAACATTGTCGAAAATGGCTCTTCTTTTCAGACAACCTCCACCGCACTTGCCACCAGCCAAATGAAATCCATCTCACGTCAGCCTATTGCGCAAAGAGGCTCTCGCCCTCTTACGAAAGAAGGCAATAGAAAAAGTATCACTTGCGCACAGAGGAAAAGGGGCTTACTTCCGTTATTTTCTGGTGGCAAAAAAAGGCCGAGAGGGCGTTTTCAGACCGATTCTGGACTTACGGCTTCTGAACAAGTACATAAGAAAGCAAAAGTTCAGGATGCTGGCTCTTCACCAGATTTTCCCTCAGCTACATCAGGGAGACTGGATGTGCTCCATCGACCTGCAGGATGCATACTTTCACGTCCCGATAGTTCCCAAGCATCGGAAATTCCTGCGCTTCCAGATAGCCTCACAGCACTATCAGTTCAAAGTGCTACCATTCGGCCTGAAATCTGCCCCTCGCGTCTTCTCGAAATGTGTGGCAGTGGTAGCGGCACATCTTCGAAAACAAAAAATCTTCATCTACCCATACCTAGACGACTGGCTACTGAAAGCCTCCTCTCCGGAGCAGACGAGAACCTATCGGGACATTGTGCTCAAGGTTTTCGTGTCTCTAGGTCTTCAAGTCAACTACCAAAAGTCCACCTTGATTCCAACACAGAACCTCCATTACCTGGGAGCTATACTAAACACAGAGCTCCAAAGAGTGTATCCTTCGGAGGAACAACAATTCTCAATAAAGAAAAAGTGTCAAGGCCTGTTAAGATCCGACGCACCTACGGCCCGTCAGGTGACATCTCTGCTGGGCTCCATGGCATCATGCATTTTCATTGTCCCGAATACCAGGCTACATATGAGGTCCCTCCAAGAGGCGTTGGAAAACAACTGGAACCAAAGGACAGGTCGCTGGGAGGACAGAGTGCGGTTACCGATAGCAGCACGTCAGTCATTGCAATGGTGGATGCACAAACCTCACCTATCAGTAGGGGCTCCGTTTCACCAGGTAATTCCATCCGACACTCTGGTAACGGATGCGTCTCTTCAAGGATGGGGGGCTCATCTAGGTCCCCTTCAAGCTCAGGGCCTGTGGTCCGACAACGAAAGGAAGTACCACATCAATCTGCTGGAGCTCAGAGCGGTCCATCTGGCTCTCAAGTCTTTTGCTCCATCGATTCAGGGGAAATCTCTCCTAATACAAACGGACAATACAACCACAATGTATTATTTGAACAGACAGGGGGGAACGAGATCCCTACCCCTATCTCGGGAGTCCCAAACAATCTGACATTGGCTCCTGGCCAGAGGAATGTCGCTTACAGCGGTTCACCTACCAGGTCAACAAAACGTGGAAGCAGATTTCCTGAGCAGACACCTAGAGGACGCCCACGATTGGGTCCTACACGGCGAAGTCGTCGAAGACATCTTTGCTCAATGGGGTCGACCTCAATTGGATCTCTTCGCAGACGAGGTAAACAAGAAATGCCCAAACTTCGCATCCAGGTTCTACCGTCCGGGATCTCGAGGGAATGCCCTGTTGATCGACTGGTCAGGGATATTTCTCTACGCTTTTCCACCGATTCCCCTCATACCGGCAGTGATCAACAAACTTTACAGATCCAACACCAGAATGATTCTCATAGCTCCGCAATGGCCCCGTCAATTCTGGTACACAGATCTCCTCGACCTATCGGAACAACCTCACAGGAGGCTGCCGTGCAGACCGGATCTTCTGAGCAAGATGGAGGGCAGGGTTCTGCATCCCAACCTACCCTCTCTGAGCTTGACAGCATGGCTCCTGAATTCCTGCAGTATGGGCACCTAGGGCTCTCGCAGGAGTGCATGAACATCTTGAAAGAGTCCAGACGACCTTCCACGCGGCGTTCTTACGCATTTAAGTGGAAGAGGTTCTACATATGGTGCTGGCAGCAAGGTCAGAATCCCATACGGGCTCAGGAGAACATCATATTGTCTTACTTACTCCATCTGGCAAAGTCCGGTCTGCAGGTATCATCTATTAAGGTACATTTGCCTGCCATTACAGCCTATCGTAAGTCACCTTCTCAGGAAGCCTTCTTTATGAAACCAGTAGTCAAGGATTTCTTGGAAGGTTTGAAAAACGTTTTTCTGCCCATTCGGAAACCCTCCCCTCCATGGGAACTGAACATAGTACTGTCAAAACTTACGGGCCCTCCTTTCGAACCTATACACAAAGCCTCTTTGCAACACCTTACGTGGAAGACGGCTTTTTTGGTAGCCATCACTTCCGCAAGGAGGGTCAGTGAAAATCAGGCTTTGTCCTCCAAAGAACCGTACACAGTCTTTCACGACAATAGAGTAGTTCTGCAAACTCACCCATCATTCCTACCAAAGGTGGTGTCAGAATTCCACATCAATCAAACTATTTCTCTACCAACTTTCTTCCCCAATCCGGAGACTCCGGCGGAGAAAGCGTTGCACTCCCTAGATCTGAAAAGAGTGCTAAAATTTTATTTGGATAAAACAAAATTGATTAGACATTCCAACCACTTGTTTGTAAATTATGGTCATTTGAGGACAGGAGAGGCAGCATCTAAACGAACCATATCAAGATGAATAGTTTCTTGTATTGTTAATGCTTACCAGTTGGCTAACAAACAACTACTTGCTAGACCTAAAGCGCATTCCACAAGAGGAAAAGTGGCTACTGCTGCCCTCCTTAACAATGTTCCAATATCTGAAATTTGTAAGGCTGCTTCATGGAAGTCTGTACATACATTTACTAGACATTACTGTTTGGACTCAGATGCAAGAGCAGACGCCCAAGTGGGGCAAGCCTCTCTGAGAAATTTGTTTGCATGATACATATCTATTCCTGCACTTCTAATGGACAGTCACCAGAGTTTAGGGATGGGCTTGCTAATCTATTCAATGTTTATGACTATTGATGAGGATCCCCTGGAAGAGAAGGATAAGTTACTTACCTGTAAATCCTAGTTCTCTTCCAGGGGTATCCTCATCAAAGTCATAAACAACCCACCCTCCTCCCCGGACGCACGTCTCCTAGAAGTGCTGGACAGACTATCTTTCGAATCGGCTACACAGATTGTCACCGTAAAAAAGTACTGACCTAACTGTGAACCAACTGTCACCTCTCCTTCACCCCTGAGGCATGGTGGGATACTGGAGGTGCTCAGGGTCTTAAAGGCACGGTGCCAAAGTTTTTATGTTTCTCCTGTGTTAACCTGCATGCAGCCTATTGGCTAAGAATGCTCCATTGTTTTTCAATGTAGTTTTTTTCTCTTTTTCTCTAGTGATTACTACTGCTTATTTCCCTAAGCCCAGTTTTGGGGCTTGGGTAGATATTTATTCTCTATTGTAATTTTATAAAGATTAAAAAAAAAAAAAAATACTTCATAGAAATAAAGCATTTTAGCCTGTTTATGATTATAGCCTGCATTGCTGTTTTACACATGTATATATGAGTTTAGTATGAAAAATGTGTCTACTAAAAATGCTATATATATATTTTTCGTGCATATTTCATACTTTATATGTGTGTATTTTATATATGCTCCAGGGTCCCCGCACAAGGGTGGGAATATTCAATGTTTATGACTTTGATGAGGATACCCCTGGAAGAGAACTAGGATTTACAGGTAAGTAACTTATCCTTTTTGACGCTATTGCGTAAAACAAAATGGCGCATATCCATTTTGCGGTGTCGTAAATCGACCCACAGTCATTTCCGCGCGTTAACGTCGTTTTCCTTTACGACTTGATACGCGGTGTGCGTCAAAAATAATGACTCCCACCTGTTGTTTGCGCCGCCGTGCGTCAAAGTATAAATATGACGCCCGCACGGCGCACCAAAATGGTGTTAGCCGGCGGTAATATTTTTGACGCAAAACTGCGCCGGCACAGTTTTGCGTCAAAAAGTATAAATATGGGCCACAGTTTTTGAATTATTGGCAATAATCTGTTTTAAAAATGGACACAGTACAATTTTCAGAAACAGTTCCTGTGGAAAGAAATGTTAGATCAGTTTACAGATAAGTACAACACTTACAGTTTCAGTCTCAGGGTTTTAGGAAGTCCACCGGTTGGGGTTCAAGTTAACCCAAACCACCTACCACCAGCAACACGGGCCGAGCTCAAAATTGAGCACATTTAACGTGGGCTCCTATGGAGACAGAGGGTGCTAGGAATCAGGCTTGCCTGCAGGTAAGTACCCGCGGCTCAGAGGGCAGACCAGGAGGGATTAGAAGAGCACTGGAGGGGCCACAAGTAGGCACCAAACACACACCCTCAGCGATACAGGGGCGGCCTGGGTACCGAGTGCAAACAGGACGTCAGGGTTACCAGTGCTGGTCTATGAGGAGGCCCCGGGGGTCACTCAGAGGCTGCAGGCGAGGTCCAGGGGGGCGTCTCGGACACACCAACGGTCAGACATGGAGGAGGGCCGTCTGAAATCTGAGGCATCGGGGGTTGGTTTCTCCAAGGCCTGGGGGCTGTGGGTGCAGTGTGTTCTTAGGCGTCAGATATCTTCGTCCGGAGCTTCGTGGTCAGGGGGTCCTCGGGATTCCCTCTGCAGGCGTCGTCGTGGAGGGTTGGAGAGGTCAACCCAGGGTGGACACTTGCACGCAATTACCTGGGACCCTCTCTTGCTGGGTGGACCAACTGGACACTGTAGGAAAGTACCATCTTGCTTGGCATGTTACCCCCATATTTCACTGTATATATGTTGTTTTAGTCTATGTGTCACTGGGACCCTGCCAGGCAGGGCCCCAGTGCTCATAAGTGTGCCCTGTATGTGTTCCCTGTGAGATGACTGTCTCACTGAGGCTCCCTAACCAGAACCTCAGTGGTCATGCCCTCTTTGCTTTCTAAATTGTCACTAACAGGCTAGTGACCAATTTCACCAATTCACATTGGCATACTGGAACACCCTTATAATTCCCTAGTATATGGTACTGAGGTACCCAGGGTATTGGGGTTCCAGAAGATCCCTATGGGCTGCAGCATTTCTTTTGCCACCCATAGGGAGATCTGACAATTCTTACACAGGCTTGCCAGTGCAGCCTGAGTGAAATAACGTCCACGTTATTTCACAGCCATTTACCACTGCACTTAAGTAACTTATAAGTCACCTATATGTCTAACCTTCACCTGGTGAAGGTTGGGTGCAAAGTTACTTAGGCCCTGATTCTAATGTCCCGCCGCCCGCCAAGCGGGAACCGCCAGAAGACCGTACCGCGGTCGAAAGACCGCGGCGGTCATTCTGGGTTTCCCACTGGGCTGGCGGGCGACCGCCAAAAGGCCGCCCGCCAGCCCAGTGGGAAACAGCCTTCCCACGAGGACGCCGGCTCCGAATGGAGCCGGCGGAGTGGGAAGGTGCGACGGGTGCAGTGGCACCCGTCGCGTATTTCAGTGTCTGCATAGCAGACACTGAAATACATAGTGGGGCCCTCTTACGGGGGCCCCTGCAGTGCCCATGCCATTGGCATGGGCACTGCAGGGGCCCCCAGGGGCCCCGTGGCACCCCCTACCGCCATCCTGTTCCTGGCGGGAGACCCGCCAGGAACAGGATGGCAGTAGGGGGTGTCAGAATCCCCATGGCGGCGGAGCGCGCTCCACCGCCATGGAGGATTCTCAAGGGCAGCGGAAAGTCGGTGGGAGACCGCCGACTTTCCGTTTCTGGCCGCGGTTGAACCGCCGCGGTCAGAATGCCCAGCGGTGCACCGCCAGCCTGTTGGCGGTGCTACCGCGGTCATTCGCCCTGGCGGTTTTTACCGCCAGGGTTAGAATGACCCCCTTAGTGTGTGGGCACCCTGGCACTAGCCAAGGTGCCCCCACATCGTTCAGGGCAAATTCCCCGGACTTTGTGAGTGCGGGGACACCATTTCACGCGTGCACTATACATAGGTCACTACCTATGTATGGCGTCACAATGGTAACTCCGAACATGGACATGTAACATGTATAAGATCATGGAATTGTCACCCCAATGCCATTCTGGCATTGGGGAGACAATTCCATGATTCCCCGGGTCTCTAGCACAGAACCCGGGTACTGCCAAACTGCCTTTCCGGGGTCTCCACTGCAGCTGCTGCTGCTGCCAACCCCTCAGACAGGTTTCTGCCCTCCTGGGGTCCAGGCAGCCCTGGCCCAGGAAGGCAGGACAAAGGATTTCCTCTGAGAGAGGGTGTAACACCCTCTCCCTTTGGAAATAGGTGTGAAGGCTGGGGAGGAATAGCCTCCCCCAGTCTCTGGAAATGCTTTGATGGGCACAGATGCTGCCCATCTCTGCATAAGCCAGTCTACACCGGTTTAGGGATCCCCCAGCCCTGCTCTGGTGCGAAACTGGACAAAGGAAAGGGGAGTGACCACTCCCCTGACCTGTACCTCCCATGGGAGGTGCCCAGAGCTCCTCCAGTGTGCCCCAGATCTCTGCCATCTTGGAAACAGAGGTGTTGCTGGCACACTGGACTGCTCTGAGTGGCCAGTGCCATCAGGTGACGTCAGAGACTCCTTCTGATAGGCTCTTACCTTTCTTACTAGCCTATCCTCCTTCCTAGGTAGCCAAACCTCCTTTTCTGGCTATTTAGGGTCTCTGCTTTGGGGAATTCTTCAGATACCGAATGCAAGAGCTCACCAGAGTTCCTCTGTATCTCCCTCTTCACCTTTTGCCAAAGGATCGACCGCTGACTGCTCAGGACGCCTGCAAAACCGCAACAAAGTAGCAAAGACGACTACTGCAACCTTGTATCGCTTCATCCTGCCGGCTCTTTCACCTGTTTCCTGGTGGTGTATGCTCTGGTGATAGCCTGCCTCCTTCTTGCACCAGGAGCTCTGAAGAAATCTCCCGTGGGTTGACGGAATCTTCCCCCTGCAACCGAAGGTAACAAAACACTGCATCACCGGTCCTCTGGGTACCCTCTCAGCACGTCGAGTGTGGTCCCTGAAACTCAGCAACTCTGTCCAAGTGACTCCCATAGTCCAGTGACTCTTCAGTCCAAGTTTGGTGGAGGTAAGTCTTTGCCTCTCCACGCTAGACTGCATTGCTGGATACCGTGTGATTTGCAGCTGCTCCAGCTCCTGTGCACTCTTCCAGGATTTCCTTCGTGCACAGCCAAGCCTGGGTCCCCGACACTCTAACCTGCAGTGCACAACCTTCTGAGTTGTCCTCTGGCGTCGTGGGACTCCCTTTTCTGACTTTGGGTGGACTCTGGTTCACTCCTCTTCTAAGTGCCTGTTCCGGTACTTCTGCGGGTGCTGCCTGCTTCTGTGAGGGCTCCCTGACTTGCTGAGTGCCCCCTCTGTCTCCTCATCCAAGTGGCGACATCCTGGTCCCTCCTGAGCCACAGCAGCATCCAAAAATCCTAACCGTGACCCTTGCAGCTAGCAAGGCTTGTTTGTGGTCTTTCTGCGTGGGAATACCTCTGCAAGCTTCTTCACAACGTGGGACATCCATCCTCCAAAGGGGAAGTTCCTAGTCCTCTTCGTTCTTGCAAAACACCAAGCTTCTTCCATCCGGTGGCAGCTTCCTTGCACCCTCAGCTGGCATTTCCTGGGCTCCTACCCACTCTCGACACTGTCGCAACTCTTGGACTTGGTCCCCTTGTCTTACAGGTACTCAGGTCCGGAAATCCACTGTTGTTGCATTGCTGGTGTTGGTTTTCCTTGCAGAATCCCCCTATCACGACTTCTGTGCTCTCTGGGGCTTGTAGGTGCACTTTACACCTACCTTACATGGTCTTGGGGTGGGCTATTTTTCTAACCCTCACTGTTTTCTTACAGTCCCAGCGACCCTCTACAAGCTCACATAGGTTTGGGGTCCATTTGTGGTTCGCATTCCACTTTTGGAGTATATGGTTTGTGTTGCCCCTATACCTATGTGCTCCTATTGCAATCTATTGTAACTTTACACTGCTTGCATTACTTCCTTTTGCTATTACTGCATATTTTTGGTATTGTGTACATATATCTTGTGTATATTTGGCATCCTCGTACTGAGGGTACTCACTGAGATACTTTTGGCATATTGTCATAAAAATAAAGTACCTTTATTTTTAGTATATCTGTGTATTGTGTTTTCTTATGATATTGTGCATATGACACCAGTGGTATAGTAGGAGCTTTGCATGTCTCCTAGTTCAGCCTAAGCTGCTCTGCTATAGCTACCTTCTATCAGCCTAAGCTGCTAGAAACACCTCTTCTACACTAATAAGGGATAACTGGACCTGGCACAAGATGTAAGTACCTCTGGTACCCACTACAAGCCAGGCCAGCCTCCTACATTGGTTGTGCAGCGGTGGGATAAGTACTTGTAACTACTTACCACTTTGTCATTGTGTACTTTTCATTAGAGAATAATATACAAAACAAGTTCAGTGTATGTAAACTTAACCACAACGTTTTGCTTTTCTCCTCTTACACTTTCTACTATGTGCTGAAAAGTACTCCTAAACTTTCTAAAAGTTTCCCAAAAAAATGTTTTCCCTGTTTTTTAAAAAGTCCTGAAACTTTTTCTCTCTTCTCACTGTCTCTAAACCTTCTTCTATCATGCCTGATGTAGGAACTTCTCTTAAAATGGTCAATAGAACATATGACAATCTTAACTTTAAGAGCCTAAGGAGTCTCTGCATTGATAGAGATTTAGTGGTAGGAAAGAACCCTTCTAGAGAATTTCTATTTAACATGCTCATTGAGAATGATAAGTCCCTAGCTGGCGCTTCAACTGAGAAGTTAGTAGATAGCTCACATTCTGACTCAGGGGAGCCCCTTGAGGGAGGTGTACAGGGTTCTTTTCCAAATCTGCCCCTTAGCAGACCACATAGCAATGCTGGTAGTAATAGAAGCTCCCATCATAGTAGGGATGTTTTTGTTCCTAAAGGCCAGGTTGTTAGACCACAAGCTGTTAGGGACAGGTCTCCCTCTGTTAATTCCAACATATCCTCAGTATCCAAGCATTCCCAACCCACCCACCCTGAAGACAACATGTTAGAAAGGGAACTCAGAAAGTTGAGAGTGGAAGAGACCAGACTGAAGCTTAAACAGCAACAGCTGGCTCTAGACAGGGAATCCCTAGATCTGAAGAAGGAGAGACAGAGGTTGGGGTTTGGACCCCATGGTGGCAGCAGCAGTATTCCTGATAGCAATCCTGTGAGAGGGCATGATTCCAGGAATCTGCACAAGATAGTTCCCCCTTACAAGGAGGGGGATGACATTAACAAGTGGTTTGCTGCACTTGAGAGGGCCTGTATGGTACAGGGGGTCCCTCAAAGGCAGTGGGCTGCTATCCTATAACTATCTTTAAATGGAAAGGTTAGGGATAGGCTCCTTACTGTTAGAGAAAGTGATGCCAATAATTTTGCAGTTTTGAAGGATGCACTCTTGGATGGATTTGGCTTAACCACTGAAAAATACAGGATTAAGTTCAGAGACACCAGAAAAGAGTCCTCACAAGATTGGATAGACGTTGTTGACTGTTCAGTGAAGGCCTTGGAGGGGTGGTTACATGCAGTAAAGTTTCTGACTATGAAAGCCTGTATAATTTTATTCTGAGAGAGCATATTCTGAATAACTGTGTGTCTGACTTGTTACACCAATATCTAGTGGACTCAGATCTGACCTCTCCCCAAGAATTGGGAAAGAAGGCAGACAAATGGGTCAGAACAAGAGTGAACAGAAAAGTTCAGACAGGGGGTGACAAGGATGGCAAGAAGAAGGATGGTAAGTCTTCTGACAAGGATAGGGACAAATCTAAAAATGAGTCTTCATCAGGCCCACAAAAACACTCTGGTGGGGGTGGTGGGTCCAAATCCTGTTCTAATCAAGTAAAAAAGCCTTGGTATTATTTATGTAAAGTAAAAGGCCATTGGACAACTGATGCCAGTTGTCCAAAGAAAAACACCAAACCTCCCACTACCACAACCCCTACTGCACCCTCTATTGCCCCTAGTAATAGCAGTGGTGGTGGGAGCAAACCTACTAATAGCCAATCCAAGGGAGTAGCTGGGCTCACTTTTGGTAATTTAGTTGGGGTTGGTCTTGTTAGGGAGACCACAGAGGCTGTGTTAGTCTCTGAAGGTGCCATTGATTTGGCCACCTTGGTTGCTTGTCCCCTTAATATGGATAAGTTCAAGAATCTTCCCCTAATCAATGGTGTTGAGGTTCAGGCCTACAGGGACACAGGTGCCAGTGTAACCATGGTGATAGAGAACCTGGTACACCCTGAACAACACCTACTTGGGCACCAGTACCAAGTGACAGACGCTCATAACAACACTCTTAGCCACCCCATGGCTGTTGTGAATCTCAACTGGGGGGGTTACTGGTCCAAAGAAAGTAGTGGTTGCTTCAGATTTACCTGTAGACTGTCTACTAGGAAATGATTTAGAGACATCAGCTTGGGCAGAAGTGGAGTTGGAGGCTCATGCAGCAATGCTCGGCATTCCTGGGCATATTTTTGCTTTGACAAGGGCTCAGGCCAAAAAGCAAAAAGGACAGGGTGACTTGGATCCTAGAACAGTGGACCAAGTGCTCCCTAAAGCTAGGAGTAGCAAGGCCAAATCCCTACCCACTATCCCTCCCTCTACAGATGATTCTTCTTCTGAGGAAGAAGAATTTCCTCCCTGTGCAGAACCTTCACCAGATGAGCTGGCAGCAGACACTGCTGAGCTTTTGGGTGGGGGGGCCTGCCAGGGAAGAGCTGAGTGTGGCACAGCAATCCTGTCCCACATTAGAGGGTCTCAGACAGCAAGCTATCAAGCAGCAAAATGGGGATGTCAGTGACTCTCATAGAGTTTACTGGGAGGACAACCTCTTGTACACAGAGGCAAGGTACCCAAAACCTGGAGCAGCCAGGAGATTGGTCATTCCCCTGCAGTACAGAGAGTTCCTCCTAACTCTGGCACATGACATTCCCTTGGCTGGGCATTTGGGCCAGATTAAAACATGGGGAAGGCTTGTCCCCCTGTTCACTGGCCTAGGATGTCAGAGGACACAAAATAATTTTGTATGTCTTGCGTGACCTGCCACGCCAGTGGCAAGACTGGTGGCACTCCAAAGGCTTCCCTTATTCCACTACCTGTGGTTGGGGTTCCCTTTGAAAGGGTAGGGGTTGACATAGTTGGCCCCATTGACCCTCGTACTGCTTCAGGCAATAGGTTTATCTTGTTGGTTGTGGACCATGCCACAAGATATCCTGAAGCTATTCCTCTAAGGACCACTAGAGCACCTGCAGTGGCAAAAGCCCTCCTGGGAATCTTTTCCAGGGTGGGTTTTCCAAAAGAGGTTGTATCAGACAGGGGTAGCAACTTTATGTCTGCATACTTGAAGGCTATGTGGAAGGAATGTGGTATACCATACAAATTCACCACACCTTATCATCCACAAACAAATGGACTGGTAGAGAGGTTTAATAAAACTCTCAAAGGAATGATAATGGGACTCCCTGAAAAACTCAGGAGGAGATGGGATGTCCTGTTACCTTGCCTCCTTTTTGCTTACAGGGAGGCACCCCAGAAAGAAGTGGGCTTCAGCCCCTTTGAACTCCTCTTTGGGCACCCTGTAAGAGGTCCCCTAACACTTGTGAAGGAGGGTTGGGAACAACCTTTAAAAGCTCCCAAACAAGACATAGTGGACTATGTACTTGGCCTAAGATCCAGAATGGCCGAGTACATCAAAAAGGCCAGTAAAAACCTTCAGGCCAGCCAAGATCTCCAAAAGCAATGGCATGACCAGAAGGCTGTTCTGATTCAGTACCAACCAGGACAGAAGGTGTGGGTATTGGAGCCTGTGGCCCCAAGAGCACTCCAAGACAAATGGAGTGGACCCCATCTAATTGTTAAAAAGAAGGGCGAGGTCACCTACTCGGTTGACCTAGGCACTGCCAGGAGTCCCCTTAGGGTGATTCATGTCAACCGCCTAAAACCCTACTATGACAGGGCTGATCTCACCCTGCTCATGGCAACAGATGAGGGACAGGAAGAAGAGAGTGGCCCTCTCCCTGATCTCTTCTCTTCCTCAGAAGAGGATGCTATTGTGGAAGGTGTAGTTTTGGTAGACTGTCTTACTGCTGAGCAGAAAGGCAACTGCATAAATCTCCTAGGTCAGTTTTCTGAACTCTTTTCAACTGTGCCAGGCACCACATCTTGGTGTGAACACACAATTGATACTGGAGACAGTCAAGAGTAAAATCTATAGGCATCCTGACCATGTCAGGGACTGCATAAAGCAAGAAGTTCAGAAAATGCTAGACTTAGGAGTGGGTGAACATTCTGAAAGCCCATGGGCCTCTCCTGTGGTGCTTGTACCAAAGCCTCACTTAAAAGATGGAAAAAGGGAGATGAGGTTTTGTGTATATTACAGAGGTCTCAACCAGGTAACAAAACCTGATGCTCACCCTATACCCAGGGCAGATGAGCTCATAGATACACTGGCATCTGCCAAGTATCTAAGCACCTTTGATTTGTCTGCAGGGTATTGGCAGATCAAATTATCAGAGGATGCTAAAGCAAAAACTGCATTTTTGACTATTGGAGGGCACTACCAATTCACAGTAATGCCCTTTGGTTTGAAAAATACACCTGCCACTTTTCAGAGGTTGGTGAAAACAGTCCTGCAAGGGTTGGAGGCTTTTAGTGCAGCATATCTGGATGATATAGCTGTCTTTAGCTCCACCTGGGATGATCACCTGGTCCACCTGTGGAAAGTTTTGGAGGCCCTGCAAAAGGCAGGCCTCACTATCAAGGCTTCAAAGTGCCAGATAGGGCAGGGGAAAGTGGTTTATCTTGGACACCTTGTAGGTGGAGAACAGATTGCACCACTTCAGGGGAAAATCCAGACAATCATGGATTGGATTCCCCCTACAACTCAGACCCAGGTGAGAGCCTTCCTAGGCCTCACTGGGTATTACAGGAGATTCATTAAAAACTATGGCTCCATTGCAGCCCCACTTAATGATCTAACTAGCAAGAAGATGCCTAAAAAGGTATTGTGGACAGCTAGCTGTCAGAAAGCTTTTGAGGAGCTCAAACAGGCCATGTGCACTGCACCTGTCCTAAAAAGCCCATTTTACTCCAAGAAATTCATTGCTCAAACTGATGCATCTGAATTAGGTGTAGGGGCAGTCTTATCACAACTCAATTCTGAGGGCCAGGATCAACCTGTTGCTTTTATCAGCAGGAGGTTGACCCCTAGAGAAAAGCGTTGGTCTGCCATAGAGAGGGAGGCCTTTGCTGTGGTCTGGGCACTGAAGAAGTTGAGGCCATACCTGTTTGGCACTCACTTCATTGTTCAGACAGGTCTCAACCAGGTAACAAAAACTGATGCTCACCCTATACCCAGGGCAGATGAGCTCATAGATACACTGGCATCTGCCAAGTATCTAAGCACCTTTGATTTGTCTGCAGGGTATTGGCAGATCAAATTATCAGAGGATGCTAAAGCAAAAACTGCATTTTTGACTATTGGAGGGCACTACCAATTCACAGTAATGCCCTTTGGTTTGAAAAATGCACCTGCCACTTTTCAGAGGTTGGTGAATACAGTCCTGCAAGGGTTGGAGGCTTTTAGTGCAGCATATCTGGATGATATAGCTGTCTTTAGCTCCACTTGGGATGATCACCTGGTCCACCTGTGGAAAGTTTTGGAGGCCCTGCAAAAGGCAGGCCTCACTATCAAGGCTTCAAAGTGCCAGATAGGGCAGGGGAAAGTGGTTTATCTGGGACACCTTGTAGGTGGAGAACAGATTGCACCACTTCAGGGGAAAATCCAGACAATCGTGGATTGGGTTCCCCCTACAACTCAGACCCAGGTGAGAGCCTTCCTAGGCCTCACTGGGTATTACAGGAGATTCATTAAAAACGATGGCTCCATTGCAGCCCCACTTAATGATCTAACTAGCAAGAAGATGCCTAAAAAGGTATTGTTGGACAGATAGCTTTCAGAAAGCTTTTGAGTAGCTCAAACAGGCCATGTGCACTGAACCTGCCCTAAAAAGCCCATTTTACTCCAAGAAATTCATTGTTCAAACTGATGCATCTGAATTAGGGGTAGGGGCAGTCTTATCACAACTCAATTCTGAGGGCCAGGATCAACCTGTTGCTTTTATCAGCAGGAGGTTGACCCCTAGAGAAAAGTGTTGGTCTGCCATAGAGAGGGAGGCCTTTGCTGTGGTCTGGGCACTGAAGAAGTTGAGGCCATACCTGTTTGGCACTCACTTCATTGTTCAGACAGGCCACAAACCTCTACTTTCACTAAAACAAATGAAAGGTGAAAACCCTAAATTGTTGAGGTGGTTCATATCTCTACAGGGAATGGACTATACAGTGGAACATAGACCTGGAGGTACCCACTCCAATGCAGATGGACTCTCCAGATATTTCCACTTAGACAATGAAGACTCATCAGGTCATGGCTAGTCTTATTGTCCTTCGTTTGGGGGGGGGGGTTGTGTAGGAAAGTACCATCTTGCCTGGCATGTTACCCCCATTTCTCCAGTATTGGATCTTTCATAGATTCACATGCTTGAATCATCCCCGTCGTCGAGGTGGGAGCCTCACGGTAAGTTTAAATACATAAAGCAGTAAGTCAGTAAGTTTAAAACCAGTAGGCCTCAGTAGGCCTTATAAGCTATTTTATAGTCTATCCACTTTGTTTTGTGAAAAGACCCAAACTTCAGTGTCAACCAATCAGGATTCAGCCCCTCCCAAACACTCCCAACAGAGTCTGAATTCCCTCAGATTTTCTACTGCACGTCGTGTGAAGGGAGTCTCCCTGAGCTCTGCTCAGTTTACCTTATTTCTGACTGAAAATTGTTTCTCTCAGGAACTTAGCTTTCCAGCTTTATCATGTCTGAAAAGACAAGAAAGGGTCTGTTCAGAGACTGTGACATTTGTGGGAAGAAGAGACTACATGTTGATGACCCCCATAAGAAATGCATCTACTGCCTCCATCCAGACCACAGGGTGAGAGACTGCAAGATCTGTCGCACCTTTAGTCAAAAATCCCTCAAGGACCGTGAGGATAGACTTCTCTTGTGGCTGCAGAAACAAAAAGCCATGGAGCATCCTTCCTCAGACGAAAGTGAAGCGTCATCTCATGCTACTCACCCTCAAAAAGAACAGGTGAGAGAGGGAGAGTGTCTGATGAGCCACCAAGGGAAATGGCCAAAAAGATAAAACAAGTCTCTACTGAGACAAACAAGGATGTTTCCCATTCAGAGACACACAAACGTTTGCCAAAAAAGGTTCATTCAGAGCCTACTACGCCTTTACATAGGAAAAGTACCTCAAAAAAGGCATCCCTGTCTCTGTCACCCCAGAAAGAGCCGGAAAAAGTATCTTCAGGGAAAAAGCACCCGTCGACGACCACCTCGTCGACGACGGTGTCGACGGTGACATCTACGACAGTGTCGTCGACGTTCACAACGGCGGTCTCACAGATGATCATGACGTCGTCACCGTTATCGTTGACAACGATAATTACAGCAAAAATATTTTAAAAAGCTTCGTCGCCGAACACATCATCGACGGCGGAGGCTTCCAGGGTCCACCAATCGACCAGGGCACTCCTGTCTATGAAGCACCTCTCAATGAGGTTTAAGAAGACCACACCGTCGACGACGGCACCGTCGGCGACTAAGATGCCGACAGAGGATACGTCGACGAAAGAACGGTCGACGAAGAGACCGTCGACGAAGGAACCGCCGACAAAGGATCCGTCCATGAAGGGCCCGTCGACGAAGGACCCGTCGACGACAGAACCGTCGACGAGGGAACCGTCGACGAGCATACCGCCCACGGCACTAGCAATGTATAGACCATCGACCCACCTGGGTACTCCACTGCACCAATCTTCAACTATTGTGCCTTATCCTCAGGACGATTCAACCTGGTTCTTACCTCATTCACTTATCACCATGGGGGACAAAGCTTCTGATATTCTGCCAATGCATACCTCCCCAAGCAAGGTATTGCCATACCCCCCACAACATCTCTTGGATGATGATGATGATGACGCATACTCCCAAGACGAGGGAATGTTTGGGGCAGCGAGTAGGCCGTCTCAACTCCATGTCAAGTGCCAGGATTTTGATGACAAAGACGAATAGCATTACCAGCCCAGTTATGCTTCAACATCCTACCCACAGGCAGAACAACAATCACCCCTCTCCATGCCTAGCACACTAGTGGCAGACCTGCAATCTATGCTCAATGACTACTATAGAAGGTTTCCACCATCAACGCCTACCACACCACCCAGACCTGAAAACTACCAGACACCTTGTCAAACCCAGACTACCAGTCTTCCGGAAACACCGCAGGCTAGCATACCATTAACTAGCCAAACGCAAGAAGCTCATCCCTCGTCAGACGACGAAAGAGAAGAGGGTGAGCTTAGAGATTCTGTGACCAGTGAATGGGATGATTATCTCGTCCCTACACCATCTCCACCTCCAGCAGGTCCAGTGGATTCGCCACCAGAAGACATAGGAGGTTTTCATAATCTGATAGAGAGAGCGGCAAAGCGTTTTGGCCTTTCTATTATCTCTCATGAAGCAGAGTGCTTCCTTTACGACTTCAAAGAACCATCAAAGAGATCGGTAAGAGCGATACCGATAGTAGATTTCTTATGGCAGGAAGGCTTGAAGGCAATGAAGAATCCTGCCACAGTGCCTTCACAAATGCCACGGCTAGAGAAGAAGTATAAGGCCCCGGATGATTCTCCAGCCTGTTTAGTGTCACAGCCAAAACCTGATTCAGTAATATCACAGGCAGCGCAGCGATGCTCCAGAAACCCCTCCACGCCTATAGCATCTCCCCCAGACAAAGAGGGGAGGAGATTAGACAACATTGTTAAAAAAATTCTCCTCTGTAGCAGCGGTCACGGTTAAGGCAGCTAACTCCCTCGCCATCCTGGGAAGATATGATCGTCAAATGTGGGCAGACATGTCTGCTTTCTTGGATCTCTTGACGGAGGATGTCAAGGTGGAAGCAAAAAAGGTGTTGCAGGAAGGAGAACGGATTGCCGCAGAGATTATAGACAGCGCAATAGACATTTCTTTAACTGGTTTCAGGCAATTGGCTGGAGCAGCAGTCTTGCGCAGACAAGGATGGCTAAAGGCTACATCATTTCGGCCGGAGGTCCAGAGTCGCGTTCTCGACATGCCTTTTGATGGTGAGAGTTTGTTTGGGAAGCATGTCGACGACGTGTTACAAGCCATCAAAACAGATATGGATACAGCAAAATCTCTAGGTACCCTACAATATAAATAGCAACCTTTTCGTTGAGCAAGGGTAAGAGGAGGTTACTCCTTTTGAGGGGGCTACCAAAAGTACAGACCCCAGTATCAGTCTTCCTCCACAGGATCACAACAACAGTACCACCAGCAACAGCAGCATTTCAGGTTACCACCGGCCGCGGCCTATAAACATCCAACGAGAGGAAAAGGAGCTGCCAGAGGAAGAGATACGGGCAGGAAACAAGGACCCGCCAGTCATTCCAGCGTTCTCCCCCCCACCAATATCAAGGCTTGGAGGTCGCATCACTTCCTATTTCCTTCAGTGGGCAGCTATAACATCAGACAGATGGGTGCTCGATATAGTGGCCAAAGGTCATACTCTGGAATTCACGCAAACACCACCAACTGTTCCTCCATCGGGCCCTCCGCCCCCGAGGATGTACCAACTCCTCAAGGAAGTAAAAGTGATGCTGGGAAAAGGAGCAATAGAACCAGTCTCTTTTTCTCAGAAGAACAGAGGATTCAATTCCCGCTTCTTTCTCGTAAAGAAACTCTGGCGCCCCACCCTGGACTTAAGAGCACTAAACAAGTTTCTAAAGAAACAGTCATTCAGGATGGTAACACTTCAAGATGTCCTGCGTCTTTTAAATGCTGGAGATCTGAGTGGGTCGTATGCACCTCCAATTTCGAGTTCTCCCATTCGGTCTCAAATCGGCCCCCAGAATCTTCACAAAAATGTTGGCTCCAGTAGCAGGACATCTCCGCCAGTCGGGTATGCAGGTGTTTCCTTACCTGGACGACTGGCTCATAAAGGCACTTCAAAGCCGCAAGTGATACGTCATATTTCGGATTCCCTTCAATTGTTAAACATCCTGGGGTTTGCCGTCAACTACCAAAAGTTCCAGCTTCACCCCAGACAAGTATTAAACTTCTTAGGAGCAATACTAGACAGGGTCCACAGCAAGGCGTACCCGTCTCACGAGAGGAAACAAAAACTAACCTCCTTAGCACGCAGACTCTCTACAAAAATGTTTGTTTCAGTCCGCATCTACAAATCGTTGCTAGGGATGATCTCATCATGCATTCCGCTAGTCCCAGATTGCAGGCTCCATATGCGACCCCTGCAAGAGCAATTGGACATACAGTGGACCCAGGTGAGCGGTTCGTTCGAAGACAGAATTCGCATAACACCTCTAATGCAGAACACCATGAGGTGGTGGGCGACGCTAACCATTTTGTCAAACGGACTTACATTCCTTCATCAAACACCCAGTTACATAGTAACAACGGATGCTTCTCTCGAAGAATGGGGTGCACACTGCCAAGACCTGCAAATCAGCGGATCCTGGAATGCAAAAGAGGTTCAACTCCACATCAATTACCTAGAACTCAAGGCGATACACTTAGCTCTAAAAGCTTTCTTGACAAAACTACAAAATTCAAGCGTCTTAATCAGAACGGACAACACAACCAGCATGTTTTATCTAAACAAGCAAGGGGGCACGAGATCCCTACAACTCTCGCAACTAGCTCAGGAAATCTGGACATGGGCCATCAAGCACAACAATTCGCTCAAAGCGGAGCATGTGCCAGGACAAACAAACGTTCTGGCAGACACCCTGAGCAGGACAGTGATACCATATCACAAGTGGGAGCTAGACCAGAAACTTCTCAATCAACTCTTTCTCTTATGGGGCAAACCAAACCTCAACCTATTTGCCACACTCGAGAAAAAGAAATGCCAGTATTACGCAAGTTGGCTTCCCCGGAAAGGTTCGTGGGGAAATGCGTTTTCGATGAGATGGTCTGGGGTCTATGCATACGCTTTTCCTCCGATCCCGCTCATTCCGAGAGTCATCAACAAGATAAAGACGGAGGGCTGTCGCCTCCTATTCATAACTCCCAAGTGGCCCAGACAGGTCTGGTACACGGACCTCCTAATGCTGTCCGAACAGCCACATGTGCAACTCAGACAGAGTCCGACTCTCTTGACGATGCACCAGGGACAAGTCAGGCATCCAGATCCGTCATCTCTTCACTTGTCGGCTTGGCTCCTGAATACAATGAGTATGTAAATCTGAACATTTCCTCGGAATGTAGAGACATCTTAGCAAACACTAGAGCTGACACTACCAACAAAACCTACAGACTTAAATGGAAACGTTTTTGTATATGGTGTGCTCCTCCAGAGCAGATACTTCCATATCTCTTGCTCTTGGCAAAGTCAGGACTTTCATACTCCTCCATTCGAGTGCATATGGCAGCAATCTCGAGATACCGTAGATCACCACACATGGTCTCATTATGCCCCACCAGAATTGTCAAACAATTCATGAACGGCCTTTTTCGTGTTTTCCCACCAGTTCGAAAACCTTTGCCGTTAAGGTCCCTGAATGTTGTGTTAATGCAGCTCATGAAAGCTCCTTCTAAGCCGATCCACAGAGCCGATCTAAAATTCATCTCATGGAAAACAGCGTTACTACTAGCTCTTACTTCAGCCAAAAGTGTCAGCGACATTCAGGCCTTCAGTATTAAAGAGCCTTTCCGCCAATTTACAAATTCTGGTGTGATCCTAAGAACAAATCCTAAGTTCATCACAAAAGTTCCCTCCACTTTTCATTTGAATGAGCCAGTCATCTTAAAAACCTTTTTTCCAAACCCACAAATGGTAGCCGAGAAGACATTACATTCCCTGGATATAAAAAGGTGTCTAAAATTTTACTTACAGAAAACACGAGTCATCCGTCAGTCTGACCAATTATTTGTTGCATTTGGCGGAACGAGAAAGGGACATGCGGTGTCCAAGGAGACTATAGCCAGATGGATTGGCCTTGCAATCCAATTCTGTCATGCTAAAGCTGGTAAACCGCTCCACAGCAAGGTGAGAGCCCATTCTACAAGATCGGTGGCCACTTGAGCTGCACTCTTTGCTGGGGTGCCACTACATAGCATCTGCAGAGCGGCCACATGGTCCAGCCAGCATACGTTTACAAAACACTATTGTCTCGAAGAACCGAGTAACGTTGATACAGCAGTGGGACGGGCAGTACTGAGGCATCTATTTTTTTAAGGTGAGCCTCTTACACATCCCACCACCACACTCAAGGTATGTTCGATATTGTTTCTCAGTTTTGTTAATATCTAATTTTATATTACGGTGTGGTTTACTCTAATATTTTGCTTCAAACTAGTCGTAATATAAACACTTTTTCATATTGTGTTAACATGTTGGTGACCTCAAAACAACAACGACACATATTGTATCATAATTTTCTGCCATACAGTTTTTTCTATTATTCTTATATATATATATATATATATATATATATATATATACTAACATGATTGAGATCACTTGGAGAATTACGATAAAATGACAGTCAAATTAATTCGCTAATTCTCAAACATTCTGCTCATTATTCTGATTCAAGCATGTGAATCTATGAAAGATCCAATACTGGAGAAGAAAATGAGTTACTTACCTGCAACTGCAGTTCTCCAGTATTGGTATCTTTCATAGAGTCACATGCGACCCACCCTCCTCCCCTCAGAGGCTCCCCTATTATACAGATATTGAACTTCACACTTGTACTAGAAAATTCAGCCTCTGTTGGGAGTGTTTGGGAGGGGCTGAATCCTGATTGGTTGACACTGAAGTTTGGGGGGGTGATTCTAACCCTGGCGGTCGGTGTTAAAGCGGCGGCCAACCCGCCAACAGGCTGGCGGTAAAAAATATGGGATTCTGACCCTGGCGGGAACCGCCAACACAGACAGCCACCTTAACACTCCGACCGCCACGGCGGTACAAACAAACAGCGCGGCGGTCACCGCCAACAGACAGGCGGCAGACAATGTACCGCCCACACTATTCCAACTCACCAATCCGCCACCTTTTCCGGGGCGGGAGCACCGCCGATAAAAACACGGCGGAAACAGACTACGGACGGGAAAACGCTCACCACTACGCACTCCACGAGGAAGGAGGACAGCATGGAACCCGAATTAAACATCCTACCTGCTCTCGTCTACCTTCTCATCTACCACGAGTACGAAGTCCGGCGCAGACGACAACGGTGAGTACTGCACCTACGACACACGGGAGGGGGAGGACGAAAGGTTACGGTCACACACATATGCGACCCCCCCCCCCCAACTATGTACTCACCAATGCAGCGCACCAAGTCACAGTGACACCACCCAAACACCCCTGAAAAATGCTAGGACATAATCATATTTGGAATAAATATTTATGTACCAAAAAGCTCCAGAATATTAGCGTACAACCATGAAAGATATCCACAACAAAACTAATTACACACACATCAGTGTATAACTGAAGTACCAAGTCCTGCACAACCTACGATTTCAGCATGTCCGTGGGCCAAAGTCTTGAGAAACAAGGGCAAAGCCCACACAGGAGACCTGAGTCCTTTGGAGAGAACACTGCAGGGGCATCAGATGTAAAAACTACAGGCACCTCAGGGGGAACGGAAGGGGGGGGCACCTCAGCCACATGAGTCCACGACGCCAGATCCACGAGGAGCCACCATGCCCACTGGACCATCCTGGGGAGTGCAAAGCCACAGTCTCTCAAGTCTCTGCAGTGGGTGGATTGCCCCCTGGACCATCCTGGGGAGTGCAAAGCCACAGTCTCTCAATGTCTCTACAGTGGGTGGGCTGCCCACTGGGCCATCCTGGGGAGTGCAAAGCCACAGTCTCTCAATGTCTCTACAGTGGGTGGGCTGCCCACTGGGCCATCCTGGGGAGTGCAAAGCCACAGTCCATCAGGTGGATAAATGTCCCCACTGGACAAGGAGGATGCATGGTGGGCACAGTGAACCCTGAACAGTGCCTGACAGGAAGGGCCCAGCGGAGCGGTGCTTGACAGGAAGGGCCCAGCGGAGCGGTGCTTGAGACGGCGGGGCTCAGCGGAGCGGTGCTTGAGACGGTGGGGCCCAGCGGAGCGGTGCTTGAGAAGAAGGGCCCAGCGGTGCGGTGCTTGAGAAGAAGGGCCCAGCGGAGCGGTGCTTGAGAAGAAGGGCCCAGCGGAGCGGTGCTTGAGACGGCGGGGCCCAGCGGAGCGGTGCTTGAGAAGAAGGGCCCAGCGGAGCGGTGCTTGACAGGAAGGGCCCAGCGGAGCGGTGCTTGAGACGGCGGGGCCCAGCGGAGCGGTGCTTGAGAAGAAGGGCCCAGCGGAGCGGTGCTTGAGACGGCGGGGCCCAGCGGAGCGGTGCTTGAGAAGAAGGGCCCAGCGGAGCGGTGCTTGAGACGGCGGGGCCCAGCGGAGCGGTGCTTGAGAAGAAGGGCCCAGCGGAGCGGTGCTTGACAGGAAGGGCCCAGCGGAGCGGTGCTTGAGACGGCGGGGCCCAGCGGAGCGGTGCTTGAGAAGAAGGGCCCAGCGGAGCGGTGCTTGAGACGGCGGGGCCCAGCGGAGCGGTGCTTGAGAAGAAGGGCCCAGCGGAGCGGTGCTTGACAGGAAGGGCCCAGCGGAGCGGTGCTTGAGACGGCGGGGCCCAGCGGAGCAGTGCTTGAGAAGAAGGGCCCAGCGGAGCGGTGCTTGAGACGGCGGGGCCCAGCGGAGCGGTGCTTGAGAAGAAGGGCCCAGCGGAGCGGTGCTTGACAGGAAGGGCCCAGCGGAGCGGTGCTTGAGACGGCGGGGCCCAGCGGAGCGGTGCTTGAGAAGAAGGGCCCAGCGGAGCGGTGCTTGAGACGGCGGGGCCCAGCGGAGCGGTGCTTGAGAAGAAGGGCCCAGCGGAGCGGTGCTTGACAGGAAGGGCCCAGCGGAGCGGTGCTTGAGAAGAAGGGCCCAGCGGAGCGGTGCTTGAGACGGCGGGGCCCAGCGGAGCGGTGCTTGAGAAGAAGGGCCCAGCGGAGCGGTGCTTGAGACGGCGGGGCCCAGCGGAGCGGTGCTTGAGAAGAAGGGCCCAGCGGAGCGGTGCTTGACAGGAAGGGCCCAGCGGAGCGGTGCTTGAGACGGCGGGGCCCAGCGGAGCGGTGCTTGAGAAGAAGGGCCCAGCGGAGCGGTGCTTGAGACGGCGGGGCCCTGTTCAGCGGTGCTCTTCTCCACCGCGGGCCCTGTTCAGCGGTGCCTATCTCCACGGCGGGGCCCTGTTCAGCGGTGCTCTTCTCCACGGCGGGGCCCTGTTCAGCGGTGCTCTTCTCCACCGCGGGCCCTGTTCAGCGGTGCTCTTCTCCACGGCGGGGCCCTGTTCAGCGGTGCTCTTCTCCACCGCGGGCCCTGTTCAGCGGTGCTCTTCTCCACCACGTGCCCTGTTCAGCGGTGCCTATCTCCACGGCGGGGCCCTGTTCAGCGGTGCTCTTCTCCACGGCGAGTCCCTGTTCAGCGGTGCTCTTCTGCACCGCGGGCCCTGTTCAGCGGTGCTCTTCTCCACGGCGGGCCCTGTTCAGCGGTGCTCTCCTGCACCGCGGGCCCTGTTCAGCGGTGCTCATCCAGCAGGTCAAGGGAGCCAGACCTGGCCTCGACTCCCTGCTCAGTCGCCCTCGGACCGTGACGTTTCGGGACCCTTCGGGGACGGACTCCTGGCCTCCTTAGTGTCCTCCTTCCCAGCTGGGATGTGGCATGTGGGGTCCACCTTCTCCGCGCTCCTGCTGCCCTTCCGCTCCTTTGATGGGGCTCTCGGGCCCTTGCCTCCCCCAGATGGTGTGGGTGGTGAAGTGGCCGCACATTGCTCCTTGGGGGCAGCCCTGTCGGTCCTCGCACGGCGGTCCTTGGTTTTGCGGGTCCTCTTGCCGGGGGGGGGGCTGGACGTGTCCTTGCTGCAGCTCGATGTGTCACTGCTGGCAAAGGGTGGGCTCCAGAACCCAGGCACAACAGTGACACCCGAAGCTGGGCTGGTGGTGGCTGCGGTGCTCTTGGGACTCTTTGAAGATGGATGGGGGAGGTCATCGGGGGGAAAGAGGTTAAGGTTAGCCAGGAAAAGTTTTTTAGGGCCAAGGTAAAGGGTAGGAGGAGTGGAGATGGAAGTGGAGGTAGAGGAGGTGGTTGTAGGAGAGTCAGGTGTGCTGTCATTGGGTGAAGGTGCTGGTGCTGTAGGCTGTCGTGAGGTGGATGGCTGTTGGGTGGGTGGCTGCCTGCGTTTGTGTGTCTTGGAAGAGGGGGTGACAGACACAGTGGGAGAGGACACAGGGGACGTGTACATGGCAGTGGGGGTGGTGACTGCACGAGTGTGGACTGTACTGGAGGGTGAGGTGGTGATGGAAGCACTGGCTGATGTTGGGGTGCATGCAGGTGTGAGTGTAGACGTCACAGGGAGGGAGGAGGGAGACGAGGAGGAGGGGGACACAGGGGTGGCAGTGGCTGTTGGCATGTCTGCATCTGGGTGTTGCTCGGGTGAGTGTTTGCGGGATCTGTGGTGCTTGTGTTTGGATGAGCTGCTCTTGGGTGTTGAGGTGTGTGCAGGCTGGTCTGATGGTGTGGATGGGATAGGCTGAGGAACAGGAGACAGAGACAGGCTGGAGGCAGTCAGAAGAGGGAGGCTGGAAACAGGGACAATGACTGCCGTCAGTGCTGACGCCAGAGCAGTGAACGCTCGTTGATGGGCAGCCTGACCCGAATGAATGCCCTCCAGGTACGCATTGCTCTGTTGCACCTCCCTTTGCACACCCTGGATGGCATTCAAAAGGGTCGTCTGCCCAACAATGAGCGTCCTTACCAGGTCAATGAGCTCCGCACTGAGGGCAGCAGGGGCAACAGGGGCAGGGGCTGAGGTGCCTGGGGCGAAGGAGACGCGCGCCTTCCTGGGCGAACCGGCACGGAGCGAAGACTGAGGGGCTGCTGGGAGGGCGGGGCTGGTGCGCTGGGTGGCTGCTGTACCTGTAGAGGCGGGGGGCACGGATGTTGCCGCCACCCCTAGGGAGCTCCCATCCGAGGACGTGTCGCTTTCGCTGCTCTCACCAGCGGTCCCCGTCGTGGTGCTCCCCTCGCCCTCCGGATCACTGGTGCCCTCGGTGTCTGTTCCTGGGCCCACCGGGGCCTTGTGTCCTGCAGCTCCCTCGTGCTCCGATGCCATATCTCCTCCGCCTGATGATGCTAATGCACACATGCACAGGAAGATGAAGAGAAAGGGTGGGGGGAGAAAAAAGAAGACCAGGTTGAGTGCATGCAATGTCAACACCGTTGGCGGAGAGGACAGACACAGGTGCCTAATGCACTAAGCCGCGCATTCGGGGTACACTACTCAGTACTACTGACTAAGACAACAGGCCAAGAGACGTCAAACGCGCACATGGGAGATGCTGGACCTTCAATGGCTGTACTTGTCACCCTACCGAGGTGGGGGCCGGGGGCACAGGGCCATGCCTAAGGGAGAGGACTACACTACAGAAAGCGCCCTGGCCTAATGTCACCCACAGCCCTCCTCCCCCACCCAGACGCCTCCACTGCGCAGAAAGATAGGAGAATGTGCTGATACTCACCCCCTTGTGTCTGCTGTGATGTCTTAAAGCGCCCATCCAATTCAGGATAGGCCACCGCCAGGATCCGGGACATCAGGGGGGTCATGGTGCGACTGGCACCCCTCCTAGGTTGGGAGGCCATCCCCAGCAGTGTTTCTGCGGTCTTCCTTGTTCCGCGGCGGATGTCCTCCCACCTCTTGCAGCAGTGGGTGCCCCGTCTGTTGTGGACCCCCAAGGTCCGGACTTCCTTGGCGATGGCACGCCAAATGTCGATCTTCTGATGGGCGCTGACCTATTAGACATGTACAGGGTGGAAAGGAGGAACTCATCAATGACCTGCATGTTAGATGTAATTGGCCCCCCCCCACCCACTTTGCCATATGGCACATGCTCTCATCTGTCGGGCGTTGCACTCCTCATTCGCCCCCCACCCCACCAACTTACATCCACCCCAATCCACACAGGCATAGCCCATTCCATTAGCACCCGGTGTACTCACTTGTTGGTCTGGAGGACCGTAGAGTAGCGCATACTGGGGGAGGACCCCATCCACGAGCTTGTCCAACTCTTCAGACGTGAAGGCAGGGGCCCTTTCCCCAGGCGCAGCAGCCATTGTATCTTCCAGACCGAGGTCACAGCAGCACTTGCAGTATAGGTCCTCTCCTGTGGATGATCAGGTCTCGAGTGATTAAGCAGATAGAAAATGGCGGTCACGTCCGCGGCGGTGCGTACCGCGGCGGTGCGTACCGCGACCGCCGGCGCACTTCGTTATTGGCTGCTGAAACCCATAGGCTTCAATGTTAACCAATGCGGCTTTGCGCCGCGGTCTGCGACCGCCTACCGCCACGGTGTGCCCCGCCAGCGCATTGACCTCACATCCCATTGTCCCACTTCACAGGTCAGGCAGCCGCCATTTCAAGGGCCCACATGGCTTAATTTTGACTGCGACACACAGGCCTAGGCCTTGCATTGCCACACATACACGCCTTTCAACCCATTGCCATTCTTTAACTGTGCAAGCTGTCTGTACGTACCTGTGTTTTGGCTGACTCTGTGCTCCATGTTGTCCTTCCTAGGCACCGTCCGCTGGGACTTGCGATGAGAAGGAGGAATCCTCGCGTGTACCGACCGCTGGTGGACCTGTCGACAATGGAAGAACGCCATATAATACTTCGATACAGACTTGACCGTGCCACTATCCATGAACTGTGTGCCCAGCTGGAGCCAGCCCTGATGTCCCCCATCCGCCAACCCACAGGGATTCCCCCTCTGGTGCAGGTTTTGTCAGTCCTCCATTTTTTGGCCAGTGGGTCATTCCAGACCACAGTGGCCATGTCATCTGGAATGTCTCAGCCTATGTTTTCTAAGATTTTGAGCAGAGTGTTGTCTGCCCTGATGAAACTCATGCGGAGCTACATCATTTTCCCCGAGGAGGGTGACTTGCCTACAGTGAAGGGTGATTTCTATGCCCTTGGACACATCCCCAACATCATTGGTGCCATTGATGGGACCCATGTGGCTTTGGTACCCCCAAAAGACGATGAGCAGGTGTTCCGAAACAGAAAAAATTATCATTCGATGAATGTCCAGGTGGTCTGTTTGGCTGACCAGTACATCTCCCATGTAAATGCCAAGTTCCCTGGGTCAGTGCATGACGCGTATGTGATGCGAAATAGCAGCATCCCCTATGTGATGGAGCAGCTACAGAGACAACGTGTGTGGCTAATAGGTGGCTCTGGTTACCCCAACCTGCCGTGGCTACTGACCCCAGTAAGGAATCCCCGGACAAGGGCAGAGGAACGCTACAATGAGGCCCATGGGCGTACTAGGAGGGTGATTGAGCGAACCTTTGGACTCCTGAAGGCCAGGTTTAGGTGCCTGCATATGACTGGTGGATCCCTAATGTACTCACCAAAGAAGGTGTGCCATATCATCGTGGCCTGCTGTATGCTTCACAACCTGGCTTTGCGACGCCAGGTGCCTTTCCTGCAGGAGGATGGTCCAGATGGTGGTGTTGTAGAAGCCGTGGAGCCTGTGGAGAGTGAAGAGGAGGAAGACTCAGAGGACGACACAGACAATAGGGATAGAGTGATACAACAGTATTTCCAGTGACACCCAGGTAAGATTCACCCACGCCATTTCCCAATTGCTTCTAGCCTCCTGCATCTGTACTTTCTGTAGTTTCCCACAGATGTTTTTCAGTAATTTTTGCCTTTCCCTTCCCTTCTCAGTGCTGTCTGACTCAGTACCTGACTTCTGCTTGGTTCGCCCATGAAATACAGCGTATTGACATTGGTATGTTGTCATGACTAATTGACAGAGCAGAAATTGAACAGTGATATGTAATACATTTGTTAATAAGACAGCATGACTCAAAACAGATTATTGTGCAAAATGTGATTTATTTACAGTGCTAGATATCGGTACATGTGATTCTAAGGGTGATGGGTGGGGGTGGAGGAATATCCATGGCAGAGTCCAGTTCTCAGTCTCACAGGTGCATTGTTCTTTTGTCTGGGGAAGGATGGAGCATAGGCAGTTCATGGTTGGACAGGGTGGCAATGTGGGACAGTGGGAAGAGTTCAGGGGGTATGTCCTGCTGGCGGGGGTCTTGACATCCTACTCTGTCTTTTTCTTTGGTCTCAGGCTCCTCTTACGGGGTGGTTGTTCTTCAGCAGGAGGTGGGGTTCTGGGGGGCTGTCGAGGTGTTGGGACCTCCTGTCCACTAGCGCCGGCGGAGGTGGTAGGCTGTTCCTGGTCCGGCCTAGTGACAGGGGCCCTGTGTGGTGCACCATGGTCCCGCAACGCGTCCTCTATCCTGTGGAGCGCCAGGACGATGGTCCCCATTGCGGTCCCGATGATTCTCAGCTCCTCCCTGAACCCCATGTAGCGTTCTTCCTGCTGTGCCTGGACCTCAGTGAACCTGGCCAGTACCGTCGCCATCGTTTCTTGGGAGTGGTGGTAGGCTGCCATGATGGTGGTGAGGGCCTCTTGGAGAGTGGGTTCCCTGGGACTCTCCTTCCCCCCCTGTCGCACAGCAGCCCTCCGAGCTGCCCGGTTTCCCCCGGCCTCTGTCCCCTGGCCGGTGTGCCCGCTCCCACTGCCCCCAGGTCCCTGTTGTTGTTGGGGTGTTGGGTTAGCCTGGGTGCCCTGTAGTGGCGGACACACCGCTGATTGAGCTGTCCTAGAGACAGAGGCATGGGCCCGCTGGGTGGGAGCTGTGCTGGTGTCGGCAGAGGGGGTCGGGTCTGGTGTGGCCTGTAGCTGCCTGAGGGGAACCGACTGCCCAGAGGTCCCCGATGGTCCGGGCTGGTCATCAGGTTCACTGTCGACAGAGCTGCTATCCTCAGTGTGGGCCTGTTCCGGTGGTGGGATGGACAGTTCTGGACCCTCCTGGCTGGTGTGTTGTCGTTCGGGTCCTGCATGGGGTAAGAGAGTTTGGTTATTGTTTCTGGGTGTGCAATAGCGTGCCCTTGTTCCCCAGTGCAGGCATTCCCTTGAGGGAGGTGTTGTGAGGGTATTTAGTGGGGGGGAGGGGTTAGTGCAGTGGTCATGCATAGGTGATGGGTGCCCATGATTTGTGTTATCATGCAGGAGTTGGTGTTGGGATGGGTGGGTTGTGCTGGTGAGACATTGTCAGGGAGGATATGTGCTGGGGGCTTGGGGGTGAGGGTGGGGGTGTGGGTTGGCATGCTGGTGGGGTGGGGGGAATATAGTAGTTGAGATGGGACTTACCAGAGTCCATTCCTCCGGCTACTCCAGCGAGGCCCTGAGGATGCAGGATGTTCAAGACCTCTTGCTCCCACGATGTAAATTCGGGAGGGGTGGGTGGGGGTCCGCCGCCAGTCTTCTGGACCGCGATGTTGTGCCTGGAGACCATCGATCGGACCTTCCCCCGTAGGTCGTTCCATCTTTTGCGGATGTCCTCCCTATTCCTGGGATGCTGTCCCACCGCGTTGACCCTGTCCACGATTCGCTGCCATAGCTCCGCCTTCCTGGCTATACTGGTGTGCTGCACCTGCGAGCCGAAGAGCTGGGGTTCCACTCTTAGGATTTCCTCCACCATGACCCGGAGTTCTTGGTCCGAAAAGCGTGGGTGCCTTTGGGGTGCCATGGGGTGGTGTGGGTGAGGTGTGGGGTGGTGTATGTGATGATGAGTATGTTGGTGTGTGGTCCTTTGTGCTACTATGTGGTGTGTGTGATGGTGTAGTGTGCCTCAGTGTGTCTTGCTTTGGATTGTCTGCTGTGTCTCTCTCTCCTTCTCTCAGTAATTCTGGTCGCAGGGGTTTGTGGGTGATGTGGGTGTGTGTTTTATAGTTGGTTGATTGTGTGGGAGTGGTGTGTGTATGTGTATCAGGTGTGTGTATTTCAAATTGTCCAATGTGGCTGTGTTTTGGTGATGTGTGTGTATTCTGACCGCAGCGGTGTGTAGCGCCAATGGAATACCGCGTTTGAATGACTGCCGTGTGGATTCGTGGGTCGTAATGGCATGGGCGTATTTCTGTTGGCGTGACGGTGGAGGTTTGGTCATCTCCAGTTTATCGCTGCCCGCCGATGTGGCGGGCTGCAGTGGAGGACGGATTTTTGGAGGTTTGGCCGTTGTGGGTCAGAATGACCGTGGCGGTTGACCGCGGCCGCGGCGGTGTTATGGCGGTTTTATGACCGGCGGTAAGGGCATTTTACCGCCGAGGTCAGAATCACCCCCTGGGTCTTTTCACAAAGCAAAGTGGATAGACTATAAAATAGCCTATAAGGCCTACTGAGGCCTACTGGTTTTAAACTTACTGACTTACTGCTTTATGTATTTAAACTTACCGTGAGGCTCCCAGCTCGACGACGGGGATGATTCAAGCATGTGAATCTATGAAAGATACCAATACTGGAGAATTGCAGTTACAGGTAAGTAACTAATTTTCATTTCACTGTATATATGTTGTTTTAGTCTATGTGTCACTGGGACCCTGCCAGGCAGGGCCCCAGTGTTCATAAGTGTGTCCTGTATGTATTCCCTGTGTGATGACTAACTGTCTCACTGAGGCTCTGCTAACCAGAACCTCAGTGGTTATGCTCTCTCTGCTTTCTAAATTGTCACTAACAGGCTAGTGACCAATTTCACCAATTCACATTGGCATACTGGAACACCCTTATAATTCCCTAGTATATGGTACTGAGGTACCCAGGGTATTGGGGTTCCAGGAGATCCCTATGGGCTGCAGCATTTCTTTTGCCACCCATAGGGAGATCTGACAATTCTTACACAGGCCTGCCAGTGCAGCCTGAGTGAAATAACGTCCACGTTATTTCACAGCCATTTACCACCTCACTTAAGAAACTTATAAGTCACCTATATGTCTAACCTTCACCTGGTGAAGGTTGGATGCAAAGTTACTTAGTGTGTGGGCACCCTGGTACTAGCCAAGGTGCCCCCACATTGTTCAGGGCAAATTCTCCAGACTTTGTCAGTGCGGGGACACCATTTCACGCGTGCTCTATACATAGGTCACAATGGTAACTCCGAACATGGGCATGTAACATGTCTAAGATCATGGAATTGTCACCCCAATGCCATTCTGGCATTGGGGAGACAATTCCATGATTCCCCGGGTCTCCAGCACAAAACCCGGGTACTGCCAAACTGCCTTTCCGGGGTCTCCACTGCAGCTGCTGCTGCTGCCAACCCCTCAGACAGGTTTCTGCCCTCCTGGGGTCCAGGCAGCCCCGGCCCAGTAAGGCAGAACAAAGGATTTCCTCTGAGAGAGGGTGTAACACCCTCTCCCTTTGGAAATAGGTGTGAAGGCTGGGGAGGAGTAGCCTCCCCCAGCCTCTGGAAATGCTTTGATGGGCACAGATGCTGCCCATCTCTGCATAAGCCAGTCTACACCGGTTTAGGGATACCCCAGCCCTGCTCTGGCACGAAACTGGACAGAGGAAAGGGGAGTGACCACTCCCCTGACCTGCACCTCCCAGGGGAGGTGCCCAGAGCTCCTCCAGTGTGCCCCAGACCTCTGCCATCTTGGAAACAGAGGTGTTGCTGGCACACTGGACTGCTCTGAGTGGCCAGTGCCATCAGGTGATGTCAGAGACTCCTTCTGATAGGCTCTTACCTTTCTTACTAGCCTATCCTCCTTCCTAGGTAGCCAAACCTCCTTTTCTGGCTATTTAGGGTCTCTGCTTTGGGGAATTCTTGATATACCGAATGCAAGAGCTCACCAGAGTTCCTCTGCATCTCCCTCTTTACCTTCTGCCAAAGGATCGACCGCTGACTGCTCGGGACGCCTGCAAAACCGCAACAAAGTAGCAAAGACGACTACTGCAACCTTGTATCGCTTCATCCTGGCGGCTTTCTCGCCTGTTTCCTGGTGGTGCATGCTCTGGGGGTAGCTTGCTTCCTTCTTGCACCAGGAGCTCTGAAGAAATCTCCTGTGGGTTGACGGAATCTTCCCCCTGCAACCGCAGGCAACAAAAGACTGCATCACCGGTCCTCTTGGTCCCCTCTCAGCACGACGAGCGTGGCCCCTGGAACTCAGCAACTCTGTCCAAGTGACTCCCACAGTCCAGTGACTCTTCAGTCCAAGTTTGGTGGAGGTAAGTCCTTGCCTCCCCATGCTAGACTGCATTGCTGGATACCGCGTGATTTGCAGCTGCTCCAGCTCCTGTGCACTCTTCCAGGATTTCCTTAGTGCACAGCCAAGCCTGGGTCCCCGACACTCTAACCTGCAGTGCACAACCTTCTGAGTTGTCCTCTGGCGTCGTGGGACTCCCTTTTCTGACTTCGGGTGGACTCCGGTTCTTTTCTCTTCTAAGTGCCTGATCCGGTACTTCTGCGGGTGCTGCCTGCTTCTGTGAGGGCTCCCTGACTTGCTGGGCGCCCCCTCCGTCTCCTCATCCAAGTGTTGACATCCTGGTCCCTCCTGGGACACAGCAGCATCCAAAAACCCTAACTGCGACCCTTGCAGCTAGCAAGGCTTGTTTGCGGTATTTCTGCGTGGGAATACCTCTGCAAGCTTCTTCATGACGTGGGGCATCCATCCTCCAAAGGGAAAGTTCCTAGTCCTCTTCGTTCTTGCAAAACACCAAGCTTCTTCTATCCGGTGGCAGCTTCCTTGCACCCTCAGCTGGCACTTCCTGGGCTCCTGCCCACTCTCGACACTGTCGCGACTCTTGGACTTTGTCCCTTTGTCTTACAGGTACTCAGGTCCGGAAATCCACTGTTGTTGCATTGCTGGTGTTGGTTTTCCTTGCAGAATCCCCTATCAGGACTTCTGTGCTCTCTGGGGGTTGTAGGTGCACTTTACACCTACCTTACAGGGTCTTTGGGTGGACTATTTTTCTAACCCTCACTGTTTTCTTACAGTCCCAGCGACCCTCTACAAGCTCACATAGGTTTGGGGTCCATTTGTGGTTCGCATTCCACTTTTGGAGTATATGGGTTGTGTTGCCCCTATACCTATGTGCTCCTATTGCAATCTATTGTAACTTTACACTGCTTGCATTACTTCCTTTTGCTATTACTGCATATTTTTGGTATTGTGTACATATATCTTGTGTATATTTGGCATCCTCGTACTGAAGGTACTCACTGAGATACTTTTGGCATATCGTCATAAAAATAAAGTACCTTTATTTTTAGTATATCTGTGTATTGTGTTTTCTTATGATATTGTGCATATGACACAGTGGTATAGTAGGAGCTTTGCATGTCTCCTAGTTCAGCCTAAGCTGCTCTGCTATAGCTACCTTCTATCAGCCTAAGCTGCTAGAAACACCTCTTCTACACTAATAAGGGATAACTGGACCTGGCAGAAGGTGTAAGTACCTCTGGTACCCACTACAAGCCAGGCCAGCCTCCTACAGACACGGGCCGTGGGCATCCAGTCAGGGGTCAAGACTCACGCATTCTGAGTGAGGTGAGAGTTCTTAGTTGTTAGTTTCTTTAGACAGAGCCACTGTCCTCAGGAGTTCTTGGTCCTTTTGGGTGCAGGGCAATCCTCAGGAGTTGGCAGAGGTCGATGGGCCTGCTTGATGCGTCGCCGGTCTTTTTGCAGGTTCTTTGCAGCGGGAGACAGGCCGGTAGAGCTGGGGCCAAAGCAGTTGTCATCTTCCTTCTTCTCTACTGGAGGTTTCAGCTGAGCAGTCCTTCTTCTTTTTGTAGGTCGCCAGGAATCTGGTGAGCTGGGTTCAGGGAGACCCTTAAGTCCTGGATTTAAGGGTGTTTTAGGGGTCACTGCGCAGTAGCCAATGGCTACTGCCCCTGAGTGTTTCTACACCCTCCTTGTGCCCACTCCCTTTGTGGTGGGGGGGGCACAAACCTAATCCTATTGGTCCCTGTCCTCTAAACCAAGATGGAGGATTCTTCAGTGAGGGCGTCACCTCAGCTCTGGACACCTTAGAAGGGTGGTCCTGGCTGGGGTGGTCCCACATCTGTATTTTGTTCTAATTTTCCCACCAGACTGGCTGCCAAAAGTGGGGCATTGTCTGGGGGGTGGGCCTCTCCACTGGCTGGAGTGCCCTGGGGCACTGTAACACCAGGCTTGAGCCTTTGAGGCTCACCACCAGGTGTTACAGTTCCTGCAGGGGGAGATGTGAAGCACCTCCACCCAGGGCAGGCTTTGTTTCTTGCCACAGAGTGCACAAAGGCACTCACCCCATGTGGTCAGAAACTCGTGTGAAAGTGGCAGGGTGGCACAGACCGGTAAGTTGTGCTCTAGCAGTTTGGCTAACATACAGGGGACATCTCTAAGATGCCCTTTGTGTGCATTTTTCAGTAAATCCCACACTGGCATCAGTGGGGGTTTATTGTGCTGAGAAGTTTGATACCAAACTTTCCATTATTCAGTGAAGCCATTATGGAGCTGTGAAGTTCGTAATGACTCCCAGACCGTATACTCTTTATGGCTACCCTGCACTTAAACAATGTCTAAGGTTTTGCTTAGACACTGTAGGGGCATATTGCACATGCAGCTATGGCCTCACCTGTGGTATAGTGCACCCTGCCTTAGGGCTGTAAGGCCTGCTAGAGGGGTGATGTACCTATGCCACAGGCAGTGGTTTGTGGGCATAGCACCCTGAGAGGACTTTGGTGGTCATTACAACCCTGGCGGTCGGTGTTAAAGCGGCAGTAAGACCGCCAACAGGCCGGCGGAAAAAAAATGGAATTACGACCGTGGCGGAAACCGCCAGCAAAGACAGCCACTTTAACACTCCGACCTCCATCGCGGTACAAACAAACAGCTTGGCGGTCACTGCCAACAGACAGGCGGAGGATAATGTACCGCCCACAGTATCACAACTTACCAATCCACCACCTTTTCCGGGGCAGATTCACCGCGGACAAAAACACAGTGGAAACAGGACTTCGGAGGGAAAACGCTCACCTCAACACACCCCACGAGGAATCCGGACGCTACGGAACCCAAACTCCACATCCTGCCAGTCCTTATCTTCTTGCTCCTCTACCAGGAGCACGAACGCCGGCGGCGAAGACCACAGTGAGTACTGCACCTACGACACAGGGGAGGGGGGAGAGAAAAAACAGGGACACACACACGCAACACCCCCACCCTCACCCACGACAACACACACACTAATACAGCATGACACATTACAGTTACACCTCCCCAGCACCCCCGGGAAGAATGCAAGGACAAAAGGAAATGAGTGTAACCATTGTAATATATTAAAATCCAGTATGCAAAAATATACATATACACTATACACAAAATATACACCAAGAATAGTAGTCCAGGTAGTGCTCCATTGAAGTCCGTGGAACACTGGGCCCACACGGTATGGGCGAGGCCCACACTCAGTCCCCGAAATGACAAAGAGAACACTGCAGGGGCATCAGATAGCAATAAAACAGGCACCTCAGGGGGAAGGGAAAGGGGGGGCATCTCAGCCGGTTGAGTGCACAACGCCAAATCCACAAGGGGGCCACATGCCCACTGTTCCATCCTGGGGAGTGCAAAGCCACAGTCTCTCAAGTCTCTACAGTGGGTGGGTTGCCCACTGTTCCATCCTGGGGAGTGCAAAGCCACAGTCTTTCAAGTATCTACAGTGTGTGTTTTGCCCACTGTTCCATCCTGGGGAGTGCAAAGCCACAGCCTCTCAAGTGGATAACAGTCTCCACTGGTTCTGGAGGGGGCTTTGTGCCCAGAGTGCTTCATCCTGCCAAGGACAGAGGTAGTGGATGTAAATCTCCACTGGTTCTGGAGGGGGCTTTGTGCCCAGAGTGCTTCATCCTGCAAGGACAGAGATAGTGGATGTGATACTCCACTGGTTCAGGAGGGGGCTTTGTGCCCAGAGTGCTTCATCCTGCCTGTGACGGACTCAGTAGTGTCAGTGCCCTTGGTGCTCATGGGCCAGCGGTGCTTGTTGCGGCGGTGTCCTTGGCAGTGGTGCTTGTTGCGGCGGTGTCATTGGCAGCGGTGCTTGTGGCGGCGGTGCCCTGCTCAGCGGTGCTTGTGGCACGGTGCCCTGTTCAGCGGTGCTTGTGGCGGTGGTGCCCTGTTCAACGGTTCTTGTGGCGGCGGTGCCGTTTCAGCGGTGCTTGTGGCGGAGGGGTCCTTTGCAGTGACTCAGCTGCTGGCGGTCCTGTCTGCCCCTACGGGGCTGGTGCTGGCGGTCCTGTCTGGCCCAGCGGGGCTGGTGCTGGTGGTCCTTCATGGCCCAGCGGGGCTGGTGCTGGCGGTCCTTCATGGCCCAGCGGGGCTGGTGCTGGTGGTCCTGTCCTGGACAGCAGGGTTGGTGCTGGCGGTCCTGTCCTGGGCAGCAGGGCTGGTGCTGGCGGTCCTGTGCTGGGCAGCAGGGCTGGTGCTGGCAGTGGCCTCCTGGGCAGCAGGGCTGGTGCTGGCGGTCTTCTCCACTGTGCTGCTCTTCCCAGACCTGCTGACTTTCTTGTGGGCCTTCCCCACCTTGGAAGGTGTCGCAGCTGACTCCACACTCCCACCTGTACCCCTGGGAGTGGCTTTGGTGGCTGGAGTCCTCCCCCTCTCCCGCCGGGGACTAGCCAACTTTTGATGCTTGACAGGTGGGGGACTGTCCGTGCTGTGGCTCTGTGCCACACTGGCTGCCCTAGTGGCCGGTGCACTCCAGATTCCGGTGACTACAGGCACCACTGGTCCCGGAGATGTTGTGGTTGAGGTGCTAGGTTGGGACCTGGAGAGTCAGGCCCTAGGAGACGGATGGGTTGGGGGAGGTGAGGGAAAGAGGTCAAGGTTGGACAGGAAACGTTTCTTGGGAACACTGGGACGGGTAGCTGGAGGGGGTTTGGGAGTGTAGGAAGAGGTTGTGGTTGTAGGAGGTGTTCGTTTGGTGACTTTGGGTGAAGGTGCATGCGTTGGAGGCTGTCGTGAGGTGGATTGCTGTTGGGTGGGTGTGTGCCTGCGTTTGTGTATCTTGGGAGGTGGCGTCACAGACACACCTGGAGAGGACACAGGGGACGTGTGAATGGCAGTGGGGGTGGTGACTGCACGTGAGCCGGGTGTGGTGGTGTGTATGCTGGTGATGGAAGTAGTGGCTGTAGATGTAGTGCATGCAGGTGTGAGTGGAGACGAGACTGGGAGGGAAGAGGAAGACGAGGAGGAGGGGACACAGTGGAGGCAGTGGATGTTGGTGTGTCTGCATGTGTGTGATGCTTGCATGAGTGCCTGTGGGATGTGTGGTGCTTATGTTTGCCATAGCTTCCCTTGTGTGGTGAGGTGTGTGCATGCCGGTCTGAAGGTGTGCTTGGGACAGGCTGAGGTAGAGGGGATTGGGTCTGGGTGGAGGAAGTTGGAGGGGGGAGGCTAGAGACAGGGACAATGGCTGCCATCAGTGCTGAGGCCAGAGTCTGAAAAGCTCACTGAAGGGCCGCCTGACCAGAATGAATGCCCTCCAGGAATGCATTTGTTTGTTGCAACTGCCTTTCTACACCCTGGATGGCATTCAAAATGGTAGACTGCCCAACAGTGAGGGACCTGAGGATGTCAATGGCCTCCTCACTGAGGGCAGCAGGGGTGACTGGCCCAGGGCCTGAGGTGCCTGGGGCGAAGGTGATGCCCACCCTCCTGGGTGAGCGGGCACAGGGCAAAGGCTGAGGGGCTGCTGGGAGGGCGGTGCTGGTGGGGGGGGGTGGCGGCTGTACCTGTAGATGCGGGGGCACAGATGTTGCCGCCATCTCAAGGGAGCTCCCATCAGAGGACGAGTCTGTGTCACTGGTGTCAGATCCTGTCCCCGTCGTGGAGCTCCCCTTGCCCTCCGTTCCACTGGTGAACTCCGAGTCCGTTGTCTCGCCTTCCAGGGCCATGTGGGATGCAGCTCCCTCCTGCTCTGGTGCCACTGCTCCTCCAACTGATGATGCTAATGCACACAAGAACAGGGAGACCACAAAAAGGGGGAGGGGGGCGACAGAAGAAAGACATGTTGAGTGCATGCATTACCGCTACCGTTGGCAGACACGACAGACACAGAAGCCCCCTGCACTACACCGCGGACTTGGGGTCCACTGTTCAATCCCTGGGACATGGCCTACAAGGCTATGGCCGACATCTGCACACATGGATGACAGAGGAGCCTGACTAGGTGAACTTGGCACTGTACACAGGTGGGGTGGGGTGCCACGGGGTCTGCCTGAAAAAGGGGACTTAACTAGCACACTCGCCCTGGCCTAGGGAAACCCACATCCCACCTCCCCCACCCAGACACCTCCACTGCACGCAAAATCAGCAGAATGAGGGTGTACTCACCCCCTTGTGGCTGCTGTGATGCCCTCAAGCGCCCATCCAACTCCGGGTACGCCAACGCCAGGATCCTGAACATCAGGGGGGTCATGGTGCGACGGGCACCCCTCCCACGTTGGGAGGCCATCCCCAGCTGGGCCTCCGCCGTCTTCTTGCTCCAGCGGTGAATGTCCTCCCATCTTTTACGGCAGTGGGTGCTCCGTCTGTGGTGGACCCCCAGGGTCCGGACTTCCTTGGCGATGGTACGCCAAATATCCTTTTTCTGGTGGGAGCTGACCTACATGAATTGTACAGGAGGGAATGAAAAGTTATTACCAACTGCACCGTCACAGTCATTGGCCCCCATCCCTACCCTTGCCTTGTGGCACATGCACTCACCGTCGTTTCATGCACGCCTCAATCTCCCGCCCCCCATCTTTCATCCACCCCACTCCACACAGGTATAGCCCATACAGCATTCTCCCAGTGTACTTACCTGTTTGTCTGGAGGACCGTAGAGTAGCGTGTACTGGGGGAGGACCCCATCCACGAGTTTCTCCAACTCCTCCGATGTGAAGGCAGGGGCCCTTTCCCCAGACGCACGAGCCATTGTCTCTTCCAGACCAAGGTCACAGCAGCACTTGCAGTGCAGGTCCTCTCCTGTCGAAGATCAGGTATCGAGTGATTGAACAGATAGAAAATGGCAGTCACATCCACGGCGGTGCGTCCCGTCGGCGTACATCGTCATTGGCTCCTGGGACCCATAGGGTCCAATGTTAACCAATGCAGAATTGTGCTGCAGTCTTTGACCGCCTACCGCGACGGTGTACAACACCAGCGCAGTTACATCATATCCCATTGTCCCACTTTACAGGTCAGGCAGCCACCATTTCAGGGGCCCACATGGCTTAATTTTTAACTGCGTCACACATACCTAGGCCTTGCCTCAACACTCATACAGGCCAAATTTCGGATTATGATTCATGTTCTGTGTAAGCTGTGGGTACGTACCTCTGAGTTGGTTGACCTCACCACACTTATCACCACACACACCACCCCGCACATCACCTACACCACCCCATGGCACGGCAAAGACAGCCCAGGTTCTCGGAGGAGGAACTCAGGGTCATGGTGGAGGGAATCGTCCGGGTAGAGCCACAGCTATTTGGATCACAGGTGCAGCACACCTCAATTGCAAGGATGATGGAGCTATGGCGAAGAATAGTGGACAGGGTCAACGCAGTGGGACAACACCCAAGAAATCGGGAGGACATCAGGAAAAGGTGGAGCGACCTACGGGGGAAGGTGCGTTCCGTGGTCTCAAGACACCACCAGGCGGTTCAGAGGACTGGCGGTGACCCCCACCTCCTCACCCACAACTAACAACATGGGAGGAGCAGGTCTTGCCGATTCTGCATCCTGAGGGCCTCGCAGGAGTTGGTGGAGGAATGGACTCTGGGAAGTCAAATCTTAGCTATTACAACCCCCACCCTACCTGCATGCTGTCACATACCCCCACCCTCGCCCTCACCCCTATCACTCCAACTCCTCACAAATGTACCAATATCACAAACCACACATCCCAACACCAAGCCCTGCATGCAACAACAAAGCATGGACACCCATCACTAAAGCATGCCCACTGCACATACCCATACACCCCCCTAAACCATCATCACACAAGCTCCCACATAGGAATGCCAGCACTGGGGTACACGGTCACCCACCCATTGCACACCATGACACACACAGATGCAATAATCATGCCTTTCCACCCCGCAGGTCCACTACCCAACGTCACCAGACAGGAGGGTCCACACATGTCCACTCCACCCACAGAAGAGGCCCACAGTGATGACAGAACCTCTGTCCAACTGGATCTAGATGACCAGCCCGGACCATCGGGGGCCTCGGGACAGTCGGTTCCCCTCACACAGGCACAGGCCACCACAGACTTTCCCCCCTCTGGAAACACCAGCACAGCACCCACCCAGCGGGCCCTTACCTCCGTCCCCAGGACAGGTCAATCAGCTGTGGGTCCACCACTACAGGGAACCCAGGATAACCCACCACCCCAACAACAACAGGGACATGGGGGCAGTGGCAGTGGGCACACGGTCCGGGGTGACGGAGGCCCAGGAACACAGGGGAACTGGGAGGGCTGCTGTGCGACAGGAGGCGGACAGGCCAAGGGAACCCACTCTCCACGAGGTCCTCTCCAACATCATGGGAGCATACCACCACTCCCAGGAAACAATGGCAACGGTACTGGCCAAGTTTCAGGAGACCCAGCGCCTGCAGGAGGAACAGTATATGGGCTTCAGGGAGGAACTCAGAACCATCAGCTCCACCCTGGGCACCATCGTAGGGGTGCTGAAGGAACTACTTAACACCAGGAGGGACACTGTGGCACTCCAAGGGGCCCCTGACACTAGCATGGACGATGAACTGCAGAACAAGGAAGAGCACGATGCCAAGACCCCCGCCAAGAAATGAGACCACCCTGATTGTCATCCCACTGTCCCACTTTGTCACCCTGTCCATAATTAAACTGCCCCAGCTCCACTTCCTATGCCCATATTGGCAATGCACCTGTGAGACTAATAGACTGGACTCTGCCATGGACACTCCTCCGCCATCACCCCTCACCATTTAACTTCCCCCTCCAATATTTTGCATTTAAATAAACACACCTAAAGCACAAAATGATCTGGAGTCTGTCTGTGATTTCGAAATAGTTTATTTGCAATTACAGTGACAAAATGTTCTGGAAATAGTAATGTCAACATACCTATGTCACACAGCTCTAGTCCATGAGGAATCTAAGCAGATGACACACGTTGGGACCCACATCTGTGAAACCGTAAGGGAAAGTGACAACTCAGTGACCATACACTGGGTGAAAATGACAGATAGTACAGAGGTAGTAGTGTAAAAGTACACGTAGTAGGCAGGAATGTATTCTCACCTGTGTTTCACTGGAAATATTGCTGGATCACTGAGTCTCTGTTCTGCATGTCTTCTTCCTCTGCTTCATCCTTATCACTGTCCACAGGCTCCACAGCTGCCACAACACCGCAATCTGGACCATCCTCCTGCAGAAAAGGCACCTGTCGTCGCAAAGCCAAGTTGTGAAGCATACAGCAGGCCACAATGATCTGGCACACCTTCTTTGGTAAGTAGAATAGGGATCCACGTGTCATATGCAGGCACCTGAACCTGGCCTTCAGGAGGCCGAAGGTCCGCTCGATCACTCTCCTATTTCGCCCATGGGCCTCATTGTAGCGTTCCTCTGCCCTTGTCCTGGGATTCCTCACTGGGGTCAGTAGCCATGACAGGTTGGGGTACCCAGAGTCACCTGCAAATGGCGAGGGACAACTGTTAGACACACACTAACCTGTAGGGATAACCCCAGACAACCATTCCCACTGTCCGGCTACCAGGGGCTCACCTAATATCCACACACGGTGCCTCTGGAGTTGACCCATCACATAAGGGATGCTGCTATTCCGCAGGATGTAGGCGTCATGCTCTGAGCCAGGGAACATGGCATTCACATGGGAGATGTACTGGTCTGCCAAACATACCATCTGTACATTCATGGAATGATAACTCATCTGGTTTCTGTACACCTGTTCACTCCTGTGGGGGGGACCAAAGCCACATTGGTCCCATCAATGGCACCTATGATGTTGGGGATATGTACAAGGGCATAGAAGTCACCTTTCACTGTAGGCAAATCCTCCACCTGAGGGAAAACGATGTAGCTCCGCATGTGTTTCTGAAGGGCAGACAACACTCTGGACAATACGTTGGAAAACATAGGCTGGGACATCCCTGATGCCATGGCCACAGTTGTTTGAAAAGACCCACTTGCAAGGAAATGGAGCACTGATAGCACCTGCACTTGAGGAGGGATTCCTGTGGGATGGCGGATTGCTGACATCAGTTCTGGCTCCAACTGCGTACATAGTTCCTGGATTGTGGCACAGTCAAACCTGTAGGTGATTATCAAATTTCTTTCCTCCATTGTCGACAGTTCCACTAGCGGTTGGTACACTGGAGGATTCCACCATCTCCTCACATGTCCCAGTGGACGGTGCCTATGAAGGACAACAGCGACCACAGAGTCAAACAACTCAGAGGTACGTACCCACAGTTTACCCAGAACACCTATCATACACAATAGGTGGCCTGTATGTGTGTTGCGACTAGGCCTAGGTATGTGTGACGCAGTTGGAAATTAGGCCATGTGGGCCCCTGAAATGGCGGCTGCCTGACCTCTAAAGTGGGACAATGGGATGTGAGGTAACTGCGCTGGCGTTGTACACCGTCGCGGTAGGCGGTCGAAGACCGCGGCGCAATGCTGCATTGGTTAGCATTGGACCCTATGGGACCCAGGATCCAATGACGATGTACGCCGGCGGTGATGGTATGCACCGCCGCGGATGTGACCGCCACGGACGTGACTGCCATTTTCTATCTGTTCAATCACTCAATACCTGATCTTCGACAGGAGAGGACCTACACTGCAAGTGCTGCTGTGACCTCGGTCTGCAAGAGACAATGGCTCGTGCGTCTGGGGAAAGGGCCCCTGCCTTCACATCGGAGGAGTTGGAGAATCTCGTTGATGGGGTCCTCCCCCAGTACACGCTACTCTACGGTCCTCCAGACCAGCAGGTAAGTACACAAGGAGCATGTTGTATGGGCTATGCCTGTGTGGAGAGGGCTGGATGTCAGAAGGAAGGGGGCAGAGTTCTGCGTGCATGAAAGACGGTGGGTGCATGTGCCACGTGGCAAGGGTAGGGATGGGGGCCACTCACTTTGATGGTGCAGTTGGTAATGACTTCTCTTCTTCCCCTGTACATTTCGTGTAGGTCAGCGCCCACCAGAAGAAAGATATTATTTGGCGTGCCATCGCCAAGGACATCTGGACCCTGGGGGTCTACCACAGACGGAGCACCCACTGCCGGAAAAGATGGGAGGACATTCGCCGCTGGAGCAAGAAGCCCGCGGAGGCTCAGCTGGGGATGGCCTCCCAACGTGGGAGGGATGCCCGTCGAACCATGACCCCCCTGATGTTCAGGATCCTGGCGGTGGCCTACCCGGAGTTGGATGGGCGCTTGAGGGCATCACAGCAGACACAAGGGGGTGAGTACACTCTCATTCAGCTGACTTTGCGCGCAGTGGAGTTGTCTGGGTAGGGGAGGAGGGCTGTGGGTTTCCCTAGGCCAGGGCGAGTTCCGTAGGCTAGGCCCCTCCGTAAGGCATGGCCCTGTGGCCCCCCACCCCACCTCTGTAGAGTGCCAAGTACAGCTATTCATGCCCCTGTGTCTACTTATGTGTGCAGATGTCGTCCATAGCCTTATAGGCCATTTCCCAGGAATTGCACTGTAGAGCCCAAGAGCGCGGCGTAGTGCAGGGGGCTTCTGTGTCTGTCTTGTCCGCCAACGGTAGCGGTAATCCATGCACTCAACATGTCTTTATTCTGTTTCCCCCCCCCCTTTTTGTGGTTTCCCTGTTCTTGTGTGCATTAGCATCATCAGGCGGAGGAGCAGTGGCACCGGAGCTCAAGGGAGCTGCATCCCACATGGCCATGGAGGGCCACACTACGGACTCAGAATTCACCAGGGGGACGGAGGGCGAGGGGAGCTCCACGGCGGGGACAGGAGCTGACACCAGCGACACGGACCCATCCTCTGATGGGAGCTCCCTTGTGGTGGCGGCAACATCTGTGCCCCCGCATCTACAGGTACAGCCGCCACCCCCCCTACCAGCACCGCCCTCCCAGCAGCCCCTCAGCCTTCGCCCCGTGCCCGCTCGCCCAGGAGGGTGGGCATCACCTTTGCCCCAGGCACCTCAGGCCCTGCCCCAGTCACCCCTGCTGCCCTCAGTGAGGAGGCCATTTACCTCCTCAGGTCACTCACTGTTGGGCAGTCTACCATTTTGAATGCCATCCAGGGTGTAGAAAGGCAGTTGTATCAAACAAATGCATTCCTAGAGGGCATTCATTCTGGTCAGGCGGCCCTTCACCGAGCCTTTCAAACTCTGGCCTCAGCACTGATGGCAGCCATTGTCCCTGTGTCTAGCGTCCCCCCTCCAACTTCCTCCACCCAGACCCAGTCCCCTGTACCTCTGCCTATCCCAAGCACACCATCAGACCAGCATGCACACACCTCACCACACAAGGGAAGCTCAGGCAAACATAAGCACCACCCATCCCACAGGCACTTACGCAAGCATCAGACACATGCAGACACACCAACATCCACTGCCTCCACTGTGTCCTCCTCCTCCTCGTCTCCCTCCTCCCTCGCAGTCTCGCCTACACACACACTGGCATGCACTACCTCTACAGCCACTACGTCCCTCACCAGCACACCCACCAGCACACCCCGCTCACGTGCAGTCACCACCCCCACTACCATTCACACGTCCCCTGTGTCCTCTCCCAGTGTGTCTGTGACGCCCCCTCTCAAGATATACAAACGCAGGCACACACCCACCCAACAGCCATCCACCTCACGACAGCCTCCAGCGCATGCACCTGCTCCCAAAGTCACCAAATGTACACCTCCTACTACCACCACCTCTTCCTCCACTCCCAAACCCCCTCCAGCTACCCGTCCCAGTGTGTCCAAAAAACTTTTCCTGTCCAGCCTTGACCTTTTTCCCACACCTCCCCCACCGAATCCATCTCATAGGTCCTGAACTAGCACCACAGCCACAACATCTCCGGGACCAGTGGTGCCTGTAGTCACAGGTATGTGGAGTGCACCGGCCACCAGGACAGCCAATGTGGCACGGAGCCACAGCACAGCCAGTCCCCCCCCGTGAAGCATCTGAAGTTGGCCAGTGCTCGGCTGAAGAGGGGGAAGACTCCAGCCACCCAAGCCGCTCCCTGGGGTCCCGGTGGGAGTGTGGACTCAGCTGTGACACCTCCCAAGGTGGGGAAGGGCCACAAGAAACCCGGCAAGTCTGGGAAGAGCAGCACGGCGGAGAAGACCGCCATCATCCCCGCTGCCCAGGAGGCCACCCCCAGCCCCAGCCCCATCCCAGCTGCCCAGGAGGCCACCGCCAGCCCCAGCCCAGCTGCCCAGGAGGCCACCGTAAGCCCCAGCCCAGCTGCCCAGAAGGGCCCCGCCAGACCCATCCCAGCTGCCCAGGAGGGCCCCACCAGCCCTAGCCCAGCTGCCCAGGAGGGCCCCGCCAGCCCCATCCCAGCTGCCCAGGAGGGAGGGCCCTGCCAGCCCTATCCCAGCTGCCCAGGAGGGCCCCGCCAGCCCCATCCCAGCTGCCCAGGAGGGCCCCGCCAGCCCCAGCCCAGCTGCCCAGGAGGGCCCCGCCAGCCCCATCCCAGCTGCCCAGGAGGGCCCCGCCAGCCCCAGCCCAGTTGGGCCATGAAGGACCGCCAGGACAAGACCCGCTGGGCCATCAAGGACCGCCAACTCAAGCACCGCTGGGCCATGAGGGACCGCTAACTCAAGCACCTCTGAACAGGGCACCGCCAACTCAAGCACCGCTGAACAGGGCGCCAACTCAAGGACCGCTGAACAGGGCACCTCCAACTCAAGCACCGCTGAACAGGGCACCGCCAACGCAAACGCCGCTGAACAGGGCACTGCCAACTCAAGCACCGCTGAACAGGGCACCGCCAAATCAAGCACCGCTGACAGGGCACCCCCAAATCAAGCACCGCTGAACAGGACACCGCCAACTCAAGCACCGCTGAACAGGGCACTGCCAAATCAAGCACCGCTGAACAGGGCAAGCACCGCTGGCCAGGGCACCTCCAAATCCAGCACCGCAGAACAGGGCACCGCCATCACAAGCACCGGTGAACAGGTCACCGCCATCTGAAGCACCGCTAGCCCATGAGCGGCAGGGGCACTGACGCAACTGGGTCCGACACGGGGTGAGTGATGCACTCTGGGGACCAGTCCCCCTCCAGAACCAGTGGAGACATGCATCCACTACCTCTGTCCTTCACAGGATGAAGCACTCTGGGCACCAGTCCCCCTCCAGAACCAGTGGAGACATGCATCCACTACCTCTGTCCTTCCCAGGATGAAGCACTCTGGGCACCAGTCCCCCTCCAGAACCAGTGGAGACTGTTATCCCTTGAGAGAATGTGGCTTTGCACTCCATAGGATATGGCAGTGGCCAAACCACCCACTAGAGAGACTTGAGAGACTGTGGCTTTACACTCCCCAGGATTGAACAGTGGGCAACCCACCCACTGTAGAGACTTGAGAGACTGTGGCTTTGCACTCCCCAGGATAATGCAGTGGGCAAACCACCCACTGGAGACACTTGAGAGACTGTGGCTTTGCACTCCCCAGGATTGAACAGTGGGCAACCCACCCACTGTAGGGACTTGAGAGACTGTGGCTTTGCACCCCCCAGGATTGAACAGTGGGCATTGAGCCCCCTCGTGGATCTGGCGTCGTGCACTCATCAAGCTGAGGTGCCCCCCCTTCCCTTCCCCCTGAGGTGCCTGTTGTATTTCTATCTGATGCCCCTGCAGTGTTCTCTCTGTTTTGATCTGGTATCGAGTGTGGGCCTCGCCCGTGCATTTTAGGCCCAGTGGTCCACTGCATTTTAATAGATTACAATGGTTACACTCATTTCCTTTTGTCTTTGCATTCTTCCGGGGAGTTGGGGGGTGTAACTATAATGTATAGATATGTATTAGTGTGTGTGTTGTAGTGGGTGAGGGTGAGGGTGGGGGTGTTGCGTGTGTGTGTTCCCGTTTTTTGCCTCCCCCCTCCCCTGTGTTGTAGGTGCAGTACTCACCGTGGTCTTCGCCGCCGGCGTTCGTGCTCCTGGTACAGGAGCAGGAAGACTATCGCAGGTAGGATTTGGAGTTCCAGGTCCATGGTGTCCTTGTTCCTCGTGGAGTGTGTAGAGGTGAGCGTTTTTCCATCCAAATTAGTTTCCGCTGTGTTTTTATCCGCGCTGAATCCACCCCGGAAAAGGTGGCGGATTGGCCTGTCATAATACTGTGGGCGGTACATTGTCTTCCGCCTGTCTGTTGGCGGTGACCGTCGCGCTGTTTGTTTGTACCACTGTGGCGGTCGGAGTGTTAAAGTGGCTGTCTTTGTTGGCGGTTTCCGCCACGGTCGTAATTGCACATTTTTTCCGCCGGCCTGTTGGCGGTCTTACCGCCGCTTTAACACCGTCCGCCAGGGTTGTAATGACCACCATAAGCTGCAAGTCAGTGTGCATGGGCTGAGTGAGGGGTCCCCTAGGGTGGCATACGACATGCTGCAGCCTTTAGAGACCTTCCCTGGCCACAGGGTCCTTGATACCATGAGTACCTTTTAAGTGGGACAAGTGTGCCAGGGCTGTGCCAATTGTGGAAACAAAGGTACATTTTTATGGAATGAACACTGGTGCTGGGGCCTGGTTAGCCGGGTCCCAGCACACTTTCAATCAAAGTTGACATCAACACTACGCAAAAAGTGTGGGGGGGTAACCATGCCAACAGTAGCACTTTCCTACAGTTAACTGTATTCTGAAAGGTTTAAGTCTCTCCTTCCATAGTTGCTGGTGATTCAGTTTGTTTTTGCTAATTCTTCAGGTTCTGATATACCAGTGAGAGGTTCTGTGAGACATGGTCACCCCCCACTTTTTGCCTGATGTATGATGTAGCCTAGAAATTGGATGTAGCCTGCTAATCAGGTTCCCTGGACCAGAGCTCTTTCTCTAAAATTGTTACGATGGCTGGCACAATTGGAGACCCATTTACCTAGCACTATAAGTCCCTAGTAAATGGTACTTAGAAACTCAGAGCATGGGGTACTCAGGACAGGCCCCTGAGGGCAGTAGCACTGATTGTGCCACCCTCTAGGGCCATGCATCCAGATGCACCCAGCACTGCCATTGCAGGCTGTGTCCTGGTGCAATCCTAAAAAAGTAAACTTGACATGGCACTTCCTGTGTGCCCTGCCAAGTACACACTGAATGCAATATAGATAAGCCACCCCTCTGGCAGGCCGTCCAGCAATAACTCAGGGTGTACTATACTGTATGTGAGGGCATAGCTGCATGAGCAATATGCCCCAACTGTGTCCTTGCCAAACCTGGGATGTATTGGGCAGCGCAGCCATTTTAATACATGTGCTGGAAACTGGTCAACACAAGTTTCCCAGCTACACGATGGCCACTCTGAACCCTGTTTTATTTGGTATCAAACAATTCAGAATGATGAATCCAGCCTGGTACCAGTATTGGAGTTATCCCTAAAAGTACCCAGAGGTCACATTAGAGGTGCCCCCTTCAAAAGCTAACTACCCTGGCATCGTTGCTGATGGTTCCAACCAGCCTGCCAACTTCCGACAGCCAATCTACAACCTTGACATGAGAGATTCTTCTCTCTGGGTTGCAGACAAAGCCTTTTTTGGGTGTTGGTGCTAGCACCCTCTCCCTCAGGAATGTGCACTGTCCTGGCGGCGAGCTTCAAAGGGACTACTGTGGGAGGCTGGCCTGGCTTGTAGTGGGTACCAAAGGGTACTTACACTCTGTACCAGGTCCTTGACCCTTATTAGTGTAGAAGAGGTGTTTCTAGCAGCTTAGGCTGATATAAGGTAGCTATAGCAGAGCAGCTTAGGCTAAACTAGGAGACATGCAAAGCTCCTACTATAACACTGGTGTCATATGCACAATATCATAAGAAAGCACAATACACAGATATACTAAAAATAAAGGTACTTTATTTTTATGACAATATGCCAAAAGTATCTCAGTGAGTACCCTCAGTATGAGGATGCCAAATATACACAAGATATATGTACACAATACCAAAAATATGCAGTAATAGCAAAAGGAAGTAATGCAAGCAATGTAAAATTACAGTAGATTGCAATAGGAGCACATAGGTATAGGGGCAACACAAACCATATACTCCAAAAGTGGAATGCGAACCACGAATGGACCCCAAACCTATGTGAGCTTGTAGAGGGTCACTGGGACTGTAAGAAAACAGTGAGGGTTAGAAAAATAGCCCACCCCAGGACCCTGAAAAGTACGTGTAAAGTGCACCTATAACTCCCAGAGAGCACAGAAGTCGTGATAGGGGGTTTCTGCAAGGAAGACCAACACCAGCAAAGCAACCAAAGTGGATTTCCGGACCTGAGTACCTGTGGAACAAGGGGACCAAGTCCAAGAGTCGCGACAATGTCTAGAGTGGGCAGATGCCCAGGAAATGCCAGCTGAGGGTGCAAAGAAGCTGCCACCGGATGGTAGAAGCTGTGGATTTTGCAAGAACGAAAAGGGCTAGAAACTTCCCCTTTGGAGGACGGATGTCCCTCGTCGTGAAGAAGCTTGCAGAGGTGTTCCCACGCAGAAAGACCACAAACAAGCCTTGCTAGCTGCAAGGGTCGCGGTTAGGGTTTTTGGATGCTGCTGTGGCCCAGGAGGGACCAGGATGCCGCCACTTGGATGAGGAGACAGTGGGCCGCCCAGCAAGTCGGGGAGCCCTCACAGAAACAGGCAGCACCCGCAGAAGTAGCGGATCAGGCACTTAGAAGAGGAGTGAACCGGAGTCCACCCGAAGTCAGAAAAGGGAGTCCCAGGATGCCGGAGGACAACTCAGAAGGTTGTGCACTGCAGGTTAGAGTGTCGGGGACCCAGGCTTGGCTGTGCACAAAGGAAATCCTGGAAGAGTGCACAGGAGCCGGAGCAGCTGCAAATCACGCGGTACCCAGCAATGCAGTCTAGCGTGGGGAGGCAAGGACTTACCTCCACCAAACTTGGACTGAAGAGTCACTGGACTGTGGGAGTCACTTGGACAGAGTTGCTGAGTTCCAGGGACCACTCTCGTGCTGAGAGGGGACCCAGAGGACCGGTGATGCAGTCTTTTGTTGCCTGCGGTTGCATGGGGAGGATTCCGTTGTCCCACGGGAGATTTCTTCAGAGCTCCTGGTGCAGAGAGGAGGCAGGCTACCCCCAGAGCATGCACCACCAGGAAACAGTCGAGAAGGCGGCAGGATCAGCGATACAAGGTTGCAGTAGTCGTCTTTGCTACTTTGTTGCGGTTTTGCAGGCGTCCTGAGCAGTCAGCGGTCGATCCTTTGGCAGAAGGTGAAGAGAGAGATGCAGAGGAACTCTGGTGAGCTCTGGCATTCGGTATCTGAAGAATTCCCCAAATCAGAGACCCTAAATAGCCAGATTTTTGCGAAGTGCCTACCTGTAGATTTTGGCCTCTAGCTCAGCCGGCACCTAGGGAAACCTACCAAACCTGTGCATTTCTGAAAACTAGAGACCTAGGGGAATCCAAGATGGGGTGACTTGTGGGGCTCGGACCAGGTTCTGTTACCCCGAATCCTTTGCAAACCTCAAAATTTGGCTAAAAAAACACATGTTCCTCACATTTCTCTGGCAGAAAGTTCTGGAATCTTAGAGGAGCCACAAATTTCCTTTCACTCAGCGTTCCCCCAAGTCTCCCGATACAAATGATACCTCACTTGTGTGGGTAGGCCTAGCGCCCGCGACAGGAAACACCCCAAAGCGCAACGTGGACACATCCAATTTTTTGAAAGAAAACAGAGGTGTTTTTTGCGAAGTGCCTACCTGTAGATTTTGCCCTCTAGCTCAGCCGGCACCTAGGGAAACCTACCAAACCTGTGCATTTCTGAAAACTAGAGACCTAGGGGAATCCTCACATTTCTGTGGCAGAAAGTTCTGGAATCTGAGAGGAGCCACAAATTTTCTTCCACCCAGCGTTCCCCCAAGTCTCCCGATAAAAATGATTTCTCACTTGTGTGGGTAGGCCTAGCGCCCGCGACAGGGAACGCCCCAAAGCGCAAGAAAACAGAGGTGATTTTTGCGAAGTGCCTACCTGTAGATTTTGGCCTCTCGCTCAGCCGGCACCTAGGGAAACCTACCAAACCTGTGCATTTCTGAAAACTAGAGATCTAGGGGAATCCAAGATGGGGTGACTTGTGGGGCTCTGACCAGGTTCTGTTACCCAGAATCCTTTGCAAACCTCAAAATTTGGCTAAAAAAACACATGTTCTCTTCCAGGGGATCCTCATCAATAGTCATAAACATTGAATATTCCCGCCCTTGTGCGGGGACCCCGGAGCACATATAAAATACACAAATACACACATATAAAGTATGAAATATGCAGGAAAAATATCTATAGCATTTTTAGTAGACATATCTTTCATACTAAACTCAGGTCCAAAGATCGCCATTCGACGTCAAGACACTCTACGTCGAGGCACTCAACGTCGAGACACTCAACGTCGAGGCAAGAACAACCGGTGGGGCGCCCTTCGACGTCGACACAGCTGTCGATGTCGACACAGGTTTTACCTGTCCCTCAGGGAGTAGAACATCGCCTCCCTCTAACAGACAAGGCCGCGCCATCTCCAGTGGTCTCCATACGGAGCGATTCATCTCGTTCGAGAGCGGCATCATCGGGGCATGTTTCACCCATCAACTTATCTCCAAGATGGTTAGAGAGCCTTAATAGACCAGCGGCCTCCCCGAATTCGCAGTATTCACGAATGTACTCGCCTACTGCCTCTCTTCCAAGAACACCATCACCGACAGCGCGGGCAGGACGGGCTAGTTCTGCTCCGCGTCAACCGACCACGAGTCCTGGGCGCTCTGTTACAGTGTCTCGCAGCAGGTCACGTTCCCAACAACGATCTAGGTCAAGATCACGACACAGAAGATCGCCCTCTTGGTCGTCGTCAGGATCATCTGTCGGGCGTTACTCCCCCACCTTAACAGATTCTCCGCCAGCTCGGGTTTCACCGGTGGATGACATCACCACTTTTAATGAGGTGCTTTTAAGGGGAGCGCAGAAGTTAAATATAGAGGTTCCAGAACCATCTACCTCCTCGTCAGTCATTTTTGAGACTCTGCAACATATAACAGCTTCAAAAAAGCTACTGCCGCTAGTGCCTGGTCTGTTGCAACCGACCATGGACACTTTTTTGACGCCAGCCACCCTCAAATCTGCTCCGGCGAGGATTTAAAAAAAATATAAAGCGCCTGAACAGGACCCTTTGTTTCTACGAACGGATCCGCCACCGGACTCGGTCATATTGGCCGCAGCACGAAAAAACCACTCGGTGGCATCATCCTCCACGGTCCCCCCGGACAAAGAGAGCAGGCATCTTGACTCTCTGGGGAGAAAAATGTGCGGCACAGCGGCATCCATAATCAAGGTCTCCAGCGCTTCTGCACTCCTGGGCAGGTATGACCGTTCTCTGTGGGACTCCCTCAACAGGTTCACAGAAAAGTTGCCCAGGGAAGACAGACAGGACTTCCAGGAAATCCTGCAAGAGGGATGTCTAGTATCCAACCAAGTCATCAGCGCAGCGGCGGATGGAGCAGACTTGGCGGCGCATGGGTACGCACATGGCATCTGTGCAAGGAGGTCTTCCTGGCTGAGGCTGACTGGTTTGAAACAGGAAGCTCAACAGCGCATCTTAAATCTCCCTTTCAACGGGAACTAGCTGTTTGGTGCCCATACGGATGACGAAATGGCACGAATGAAGACCGAAGTGGACACCATGAGGGCAGTAGGAATGGAGAGGAAGAAGGACTTCAGGCGGAGGTATAGGCCTTATGACAGGCGCCCTATCCAGCAGAGGGTTCAAACCCCTCACTGGTCCCAGAGGTCACAGCAAAGGCAGGGACGCGGGTCAAGTAGACCTCAGCAGTCCACACCGAAAGCGCCGGCCAAACAATGAGATCTCGCTTCCCTCAACACTGTACACCACTCCGGTGGGGGGAAGTATCACAGATTTTCTTCACGAGTGGCACTCTATCACAAAAGACAAATGGGTGCTCAACATTGTCGAAAATGGCTACTCTCTTCTTTTCAGACAACCTCCACCGCACTTGCCACCAGCCAAATGCAATCCATCTCATCTCAACCTGCTGCGCAAAGAGGCTCTCGCCCTCTTACGAAAGAAGGCAATAGAAAAGGTTCCACTTGCGCACAGAGGAAAGGGGGTTTACTCCCGTTATTTTCTAGTGGCTAAAAAAGGCCGAGACGGCGTTTTCAGACCAATTCTGGACTTACGGCTGCTGAACAAGTACATAAGAAAACAGAAGTTCAGAATGCTGACTCATCACCAAATTTTCCCTCAACTACGTCAGGGAGACTGGATGTGCTCTATCGACCTGCAGGATGCATATTTTCACATCCCGATAGCTCCCAAGCATCGGAAATTCTTGCGCTTCCAGATAGCCTCACAACACTATCAGTTCAGAGTGCTACCATTCGGCCTGAAGTCTGCCCCCGCGTCTTCTCGAAATGTGTGGCAGTGGTAGCGGCACATCTTCGGAAACAAAAAATCTTCGTCTACCCATACCTAGACGACTGGTTACTGAAAGCTTCCTCTCCGGATCAGGCGAGAAGCCATCGGGACAGTGTGCTCAAGGTTTTCGAGTCTCTAGGTTTTCAAGTCAACTACCAAAAGTCCACCTTGATTCCAACACAGAACCTCCACTACCTGGGAGCTATACTAAACGCAGAGCTCCAAAGAGTGTATCCTTCGGAGGAACAACTATTATCCATAAAGAGGAAGTGTCAAGACCTGTTAAAATCCGACGCACCGACGGCCCGTCAGGTGACATCTCTGCTGGGCTCTATGGCATCATGCATTTTCATTGTCCCAAATGCCAGGCTACGCATGAGGCCCCTCCAAGAGGCGTTGGAGAACAACTGGAGCCAAAGGACAGGTCGCGGGAGGACAGAGTGCGGCTACCAATAGCGGCACGTCAGGCATTGCAATGGTGGATGCACAGACCTCACCTGTCAGTAGGTGCTCCGTTTCACCAGGTAATTCCATCCGACATTCTGGTAACGGATGTGTCTCTTCAGGGATGGGGGGCTCATCTGGGTCCCCTTCAAGCTCAGGGCCTGTGGTCTGACAACGAAAAGAACTACCACATCAATCTGCTGGAGCTCAGAGCGGTCCATCTGGCTCTCAAGTCTTTTGCCCCATCGATTCAGGGGAAGTCTCTCCTAATACAAACGGACAATACAACAACAATGTATTATCTGAACAGACAGGGGGGAACGAGATCCCTACCCCTATCTCGGGAGTCCCAAACAATATGGCATTGGCTCCTGGCCAGAGGAATGTCGCTTACAGCGGTTCACCTGCCAGGTCAACAAAACGTGGAAGCAGATTTCCTGAGCAGACACCTAGAGGATGCCCACGATTGGGTCCTACACGACGAAGTCGTCGAAGACATCTTCGCTCTATGGGGTCGGCCTCGATTGGATCTCTTCGCAGACGAAGTAAACAAGAAATGCCCAGACTTCGCATCCAGGTTCTACCGTCCGGGATCTCGAGGGAATGCCCTGTTGATCGACTGGTCAGGGATATTTCTCTACGCCTTTCCACCGATTCCCCTCATACCGGTAGTGATCAACAAACTTTACAGATCCAGCACCAGAATGATTCTCATAGCACCGCAATGGCCCCGTCAATTCTGGTACACAGATTTCCTCAACCTATCGGAACAACCTCACAGGAGGCTGCTGTGCAGACCGGATCTTCTGAGCAGGATGGAGGGCAGGGTTCTGCATCCCAACCTACCCTCTCTGAACTTGACAGCATGGCTCCTGAATTCCTGCAATATGGGCACCTAGGCCCATATTTATACTTTTTGACGCAAAACTGCGCTAACGCAGTTTTGCGTCAAAAAAATTAGCGCCGGCTAACGCCATTCTGAAGCGCCATAGGCGGGCGCCGTATTTATTGAATGACGTTAGCCGGTGTTAGCCGCCGTCGCCGTCTGGTGTGCGTTAAAAAAAACGACATACACCAGGCAGCGCCGGCGTAGGGGGATATGAGGCTTGGGTGTCAAAAAATGGGGCAAGTCAGGTTGAGGCAAATTTTTCGCCTCAACCCAATTTGCGCCATTTTTTTTCACTTTTTTTCATGACTCCTGTCTTAGCAAAGACAGGAGTCATGCCCCCTTGCCCAATGGCCATGCCCAGGGGACTTATGTCCCCTGGGCATGGTCATTGGGCATAGTGGCATGTAGGGGGGCACAAATCAGGCCCCCCTATGCCACAAAAAAAAAAAAAAAAACACTTACCTGAACTTACCTTAATGTCCCTGGGATGGGTCCCTCCAGCCTTGGGTGTCCTCCTGGGGTGGGCAAGGGTGACAGGGGGTGTCCCTGGGGGCATGGGAGGGCACCTCTGGGCTCCTTCAGAGCCCACAGGTCCCTTAACGCCTGCCTTTTGCAGGTGCTAAAAAACGGCGCAAAAGCGGCCGTACGTCATTTTTTTTGACCCGCCCACTCCCGGGAGTGAATTTTGCCCGGGAGTATAAATCCGACGCACATGCCTCGGAGTTGATTTTTTAGACGTGAACGCCTACCTTGCATCTCATTAACGCAAAGTAGGTGTCCACGCTAAAAAATGACGCAAACTCCATGGACTTTGGCGCTAGACGCATCTAACGCCAAAGTATAAATATGGAGTTAGTTTTGCGTCGAAATTGCGTCAAAAAAAATGACGCAATTCCGGCGCAAACGGAGTATAAATATGCCCCCTAGGGCTCTCGCAGGAGTGCATGAACATCTTGAAAGAGTCCAGACGACCTTCCACGCGGCGTTCTTACGCTTTTAAGTGGAAGAGGTTCTACATATGGTGCTGTCAACAAGGTCAGAATCCCATACGGGCTCAGGAGGATGTCATATTATCGTACTTACTTCATCTGGCAAAGTCCGGTCTGCAGGTATCATCTATTAAGGTACATTTGTCTGCCATTACAGCCTATCGTAAGTCACCTTCTCAGGAATCCTTCTTTACGAAACCAGTAGTCAAGGATTTCTTAGAAGGTTTGAAAAAAGTTTTTCCACCCATTAGGAGACCCTCTCCTCCATGGGAACTGAACATAGTATTGTCAAAACTTATGGGCCCTCCTTTCGAACCTATACACAAAGCCTCTTTGCAACACCTTACGTGGAAGCAGGCTTTTTTGGTAGCCATTACTTCCGCGAGGAGGCTCAGTGAAATTCAGGCTTTGTCTTCCAAAGAACCGTACACTGTTTTTCACGACAATAGAGTGGTTCTGCGAACTCACCCATCATTCCTACCGAAGGTGGTGTCAGAATTCCACATCAATCAGACTATCTCTTTTCCGACTTTCTTCCCTAATCCGGAGACTCCGGCGGAGAAGGCGTTGCACTCCCTAGATTTGAAAAGAGTGTTGAAATTCTATTTGGATAAAACAAAACTGATTAGACATTCCAACCACTTGTTTGTAAATTATGGTCATTTAACCTCTTCTGTGCCTTGGACGAGATGATCTCGTCCAAGGCTACAGTTCCCCTGTGCCTTGGACGAGATCATCTCGTCCATGGCACAGGGGAACTTGGGGGCGCGCTAGCGCGCCCCCGTGCACCCCCCTTCCCCCCCCAAGTCGGGGATGGAAGGGGAAGACCTTCCCCTTCCACCCCCCCCCTGTGACGTCAGCGCGCGCGCGCGCGCTGATGTGTCACAGGGGCCTCCCTCGTCGCGCTGTAAGCTCTGCTTCCAGTGCGATTGAAAAAGAAATGCAAAAGCATTTCTTTTTCAATCACTTGGGAGGCCCGGAGGGGCTTCAAAGGGAAGGAAAAGTATTTCCTTCCCTTTGAAGTCCCTCCGAGGGTTTCAAAAGCCGGATTGCTTGCAATCCGGCTTTTGAAACCCCACTAGACACCAGGGATTTTTTTTTTTTTCTTAGAAATTGACAAAAGGGAGCGACCCCTTGGGCAAGGGTCGCTCCCAGGGGGGGCATTTTTTTGAAAAGGCCTTTTCTGCCCCCCCTGGGGGCAGAAACCTCTAGGCAGCAGGGACCATTTTTTTTTTTTTTTTTTTTCATTTTTTTTTATTGAGGTGGGGAGCGACCCCTTAGGCAAGGGTCGTTCCCCTTGGGGGAAAATGATATTTTGGCCATTTCTGCCCCCCTTGGGGGCAGATTGGCCTATTTTGATGAGGCCAATCTGCCCCCAAGGGGGGTAGAAACCACTAGACACCAGGGATTTTTTTTTTTTTTATTGTTATTGACAAAAGGGAGCGACCCCTTGGGCAAGGGTCGCTCCCAGGGGGGCATATTTTCGGGAAGGCCTTTTCTGCCCCCCCTGGGGGCAGAAACCTCTAGGCACCAGGGACCATTTTTTTTTTTTTTTCATTTTTTTTTTTTTGGGTGGGGAGCGACCCCTTAGGCAAGGGTCGCTCCCAATGGGGGAAAATTATATTTTGCCCATTTCTGCCCCCCTTGGGGGCAGATTGGCCTATTTTGATGAGGCCAATCTGCCCCCAAGGGGGGTAGAAACCACTAGACACCAGGGAGTTTTTTCTTTGCGTGAATTTCACGCAAAGGGAGCGACCACTTAGGCAAGGGTCGCTCCCTGGGGGGGAGGGGAATTTATTTTAGGCCATTTCTGCCCCCCCTGGGGGCAGATCGGCCTATTATTAGGCCGATCTGCCCCCAGGGGGGGAAGAAATCTCTAGGCGCCAGGGCAAAAAAAAAATTTGTGTTTTTTATTTTTGTTCTTTTTTTTTTTTTAGAGATGGGGAGCGACCCATCAGGCAAGGGTCTCTCCCCTGGGGGGCAAATTGTATTTAGACCATTTCTGCCCCCCTGGGGGCAGATTGGCCGATTTTAGGTCAATCTGCCCCCAAGGGGGCAGAAACCACTAGGCACCGGGGATTTGTTTTTTGGCGCCAATGTCACGCAGGGGGAGCGACCCCGTAGGCAAGGGTCGCTCCCGGGGGGGGGGTGGGGGTTGGGGGGGCAAATTTATTTTAGGCCATTTCTTCCCCCCCGGGGGACAGATCGGCCTTTTATTAGGCCGAACTGCCCCCGGGGGGGGGGCAGAACACTCTAGGCGCCAGGGCAATTTTTTTTTTGTGTTTTTTTTTTTTGTTGTTTCTTTTTTTAGAGATGGGGAGCGACCCATCAGGCAAGGGTCGCTCCCCTGGGGGGGCAAATTGTATTTAGACCATTTCTGCCCCCCTGGGGGCAGATTGGCCAATTTTAGGTCAATCTGCCCCCAAGGGGGCAGAAATCACTAGGCACCGGGGATTTGTTTTTTGGCGCCAATGTCACGCAGGGGGAGCGACCCCGTAGGCAAGGGTCGCTCCCGGGGGGGGGATGGGGGTTGGTGGGGGCAAATTTATTTTAGGCCATTTCTGCCCCCCCGGGAGACAGATCGGCCTATTATTAGGCCGAACTGCCCCCGGGGGGGGGGGGGGGCAGAACTCTCTAGGCACCAGGGCAATTTTTTTTTTGTGTTTTTTTTTTTTTTTTTTCTTCTTTTTTTAGAGATGGGGAGCGACCCATTAGGCAAGGGTCGCTCCCCTGGGGGGGCAAATTGTATTTAGACCATTTCTGCCCCCCTGGGGGCAGATTGGCCAATTTTAGGTCAATCTGCCCCCAAGGGGGCAGAAACCACTAGGCACCGGGGATTTGTTTTTTGGCGCCAATGTCACGCAGGGGGAGCGACCCCGTAAGCAAGGGTCGCTCCCGGGGGGGGGGGGTTGGGGGGTCAAATTTATTTTAGGCCATTTCTGCCCCCCCGGGGGACAGATCGGCCTATTATTAGGCCGAACTGCCCCCGGGGGGGGGCAGAACACTCTAGGCGCCAGGGCAATTTTTTTTTTGTGTTTTTTTTTTTTGTCGTTTCTTTTTTTAGAGATGGGGAGCGACCCATCAGGCAAGGGTCGCTCCCCTGGGGGGGCAAATTGTATTTAGACCATTTCTGCCCCCCTGGGGGCAGATTGGCCAATTTTAGGTCAATCTGCCCCCAAGGGGGCAGAAACCACTAGGCACCGGGGATTTGTCTTTTGGCGCCAATGTCACGCAGGGGGAGCGACCCCGTAGGCAAGGGTCGCTCCCGGGGGGGGGTGGGTGTTGGGGGGGCAAATTTATTTTAGGCCATTTCTGCCCCCCCGGGGGGCAGATCGGCCTATTATTAGGCCGATCTGCCCCCGGGGGGGGGGGCAGAAACCTCTAGGCGCCAGGGGAATTTTTCTTTTTTTTCTTTTTTTTTTTCTTAGTTTTTTTTTTTTTAGAGATGGGGAGCGACCCATCAGGCAAAAGTCGCTCCCCTGGGGGACAAATTGTATTTAGGCCATTTCTGCCCCCCTTGGGGGCAGATTGGCTGAGTTTAGGTCAACCTGCCCCCAAGGGGGCAGAAACCACTAGGCACCGGGGATTTGTTTTTTGGTGCCAATGTCACGCAGGGGGAGCGACCCCGTAGGCAAGGGTCGCTCCCGGCGGGGGAGGGTGGGGGTTGGGGGGGCAAATTTATTTTAGGGTATTTCTGCCCCCCCCCCCCCTGGGGCCGGCTGAGCTACAGGCCAAACACCACAGGTAGGCACCTTGCAAAAAACACCTCTGTTTTCTGTGAAAAAATATGTTGTGTCCACGTTGTGTTTTGGGCCATTTCCTTTTGTGGGCGCTAGGCCTACCCACAGAAGTGATGTACCATTTTTATCGAGAGACTTAGGGGAACGCTGGGTGGAAGGAAATTTGTGGCTCCTCTCAGATTCCAGAACTTTCTGTCACCGAAATGAGAGGAAAAAGTGTTTTTTGGGCCAAATTTTGATGTTTGCAAAGGATTCTGGGTAACATAACCTGGTCAGAGCCCCGCAAGTCACCCCATCTTGGATTCCCCTGGGTTTCTAGTTTTCAAAAATGCACTGGTTTGCTAGGTTTCCTCAGGTGTCGGCTGAGCTAGAGGCCAAAATCTACAGGTAGGCACTGCTTTTTATAAAAAAATGTGATGTGTCCACGTTGTGTTTTGGGCCCTTTCCTTTCGTGGGCGCTAGTCCTACCCACACAAGTGAGGTATCATTTTTATCGGGAGACTTGGGGGAACGCTGGGTAGAAGGAAATTTGTGGCTCCTCTCAGATTCCAGAACTTTCTGCCACAGAAATGTGAGTAACATGTGTATTTTTAGCCAAATTTTGAGGTTTGCAAAGGATTCTGGGTAACAGAACCTGGTCCGAGCCCCGCAAGTCACCCCTCCTTGGATTCCCCTAGGTCTCTAGTTTTCAGAAATGCACAGGTTTGGTAGGTTTCCCTAGGTGCCGGCTGAGCTAGAGGCCAAAATCTACAGGTAGGCACTTCGCAAAAAACACCTCTGTTTTTTTCCAAAATTTAGGATGTGTCCACGTTGCGCTTTGGGGTGTTTCCTTTCGCCGGCGCTAGGCCTACCCACACAAGTGAGGTATCATTTTTATCGGGAGACTTGGGGGAACGCTGGGTAGAAGGAAATTTGTGGCTCCTCTCAGATTCCAGAACTTTCTGCCACAGAAATGTGAGTAACATGTGTATTTTTAGCCAAATTTTGAGGTTTGCAAAGGATTCTGGGTAACAGAACCTGGTCCGAGCCCCGCAAGTCACCCCTCCTTGGATTCCCCTAAGTTTCTAGTTTTCAGAAATGCACAGGTTTGGTAGGTTTCCCTAGGTGCCGGCTGAGCTAGAGGCCAAAATCCACAGGTAGGCACTTCGCAAAAAACACCTCTGTTTTTTTCCAAAATTTAGGATGTGTCCACGTTGCGCTTTGGGGTGTTTCCTGTCGCCGGCGCTAGGCCTACCCACGCAAGTGAGGTATCATTTTTATCGGGAGACTTGGGGGAACGCTGGGTAGAAGGAAATTTGTGGCTCCTCTCAGATTCCAGAACTTTCTGCCACAGAAATGTGAGTAACATGTGTATTTTTAGCCAAATTTTGAGGTTTGCAAAGGATTCTGGGTAACAGAACCTGGTCCGAGCCCCGCAAGTCACCCCTCCTTGGATTCCCCTTGGTCTCTAGTTTTCAGAAATGCACAGGTTTGGTAGGTTTCCCTAGGTGCCGGCTGAGCTAGAGGCCAAAATCTACAGGTAGGCACTTCGCAAAAAACACCTCTGTTTTTTCCCAAAATTTAGGATGTGTCCACGTTGCGCTTTGGGGTGTTTCCTGTCGCCGGCGCTAGGCCTACCCACGCAAGTGAGGTATCATTTTTATCGGGAGACTTGGGGGAACGCTGGGTGGAAGGAAATTTGTAGCTCCTCTCAGATTCCAGAACTTTCTGCCACAGAAATGTGAGGGACATGTGTTTTTTTAGCCAAATTTTGAGGTTTGCAAAGGATTCTGGGTAACAGAACCTGGTCCGAGCCACACAAGTCACCCCTCCTTGGATTCCCCTAGGTCTCTAGTTTTCAGAAATGTACAGGTTTGGTAGGTTTCCCTAGGTGGCGGCTGAGCTAGAGGCCAAAATCTCCAGGTAGTCACTTTGCTAAAAACAGCTCTGTTTTCTGTGATGTGTCCACGTTGTGTTTTGGGGCATATCCTGTCGCGGGCGCTAGGCCTACCCACACAAGTGAGGTATCATTTTTATCGGGAGACTTGGGGGAACGCTGGGTGGAAGGAAATTTGTAGCTCCTCTCAGATTCCAGAACTTTCTGCCACAGAAATGTGAGGGACATGTGTTTTTTTAGCCAAATTTTGAGGTTTGCAAAGGATTCGGGGTAACAGAACCTGGTCCGAGCCACACAAGTCACCCCTCCTTGGATTCCTCTAGGTCTCTAGTTTTCAGAAATGTACAGGTTTGGTAGGTTTCCCTAGGTGGCGGCTGAGCTAGAGGCCAAAATCTCCAGGTAGTCACTTTGCTAAAAACAGCTCTGTTTTCTGTGATGTGTCCACGTTGTGTTTTGGGGCATATCCTGTCGCGGGCGCTAGGCCTACCCACACAAGTGAGGTATCATTTTTATCGGGAGACGTGGGGGAACGCTGGGTGGAAGGAAATTTGTGGCTCCTCTCAGATTCCAGAACTTTCTGCCACAGAAATGTGAGGAACATGTGTTTTTTTAGCCAAATTTTGAGGTTTGCAAGGGATTCTGGGTAACAGAACCTGGTCCGAGCCCCGCAAGTCACCCCTCCTTGGATTCCCCTAGGTCTCTAGTTTTCAGAAATGCACAGGTTTGGTAGGTTTCCCTAGGTGGCGGCTGAGCTAGAGGCCAAAATCTACAGGTAGTCACTTTGCTAAAAACAGCTCTGTTTTCTGTGATATGTCCACGTTGTGTTTTGGGGCATATCCTGTCGCGGGCGCTAGGCCTACCCACACAAGTGAGGTATCATTTTTATCGGGAGACGTGGGGGAACGCTGGGTGGAAGGAAATTTGTGGCTCCTCTCAGATTCCAGAACTTTCTGCCACAGAAATGTGAGGAACATGTGTTTTTTTAGCCAAATTTTGAGGTTTGCAAAGGATTCTGGGTAACAGAACCTGGTCCGAGCCCCGCAAGTCACCCCTCCTTGGATTCCCCTAGGTCTCTAGTTTTCAGAAATGCACAGGTTTGGTAGGTTTCCCTAGGTGGCGGCTGAGCTAGAGGCCAAAATCTACAGGTAGTCACTTTGCTAAAAACAGCTCTGTTTTCTGTGATATGTCCACGTTGTGTTTTGGGGCATATCCTGTCGCGGGCGCTAGGCCTACCCACACAAGTGAGGTATCATTTTTATCGGGAGACGTGGGGGAACGCTGGGTGGAAGGAAATTTGTGGCTCCTCTCAGATTCCAGTACTTTCTGCCACAGAAATGTGAGGAACATGTGTTTTTTTAGCCAAATTTTGAGATTTGCAAAGGATTCTGGGTAACAGAACCTGGTCCGAGCCCCGCAAGTCACCCCTCCTTGGATTCCCCTAGGTCTCTAGTTTTCAGAAATGCACAGGTTTGGTAGGTTTCCCTAGGTGGCGGCTGAGCTAGAGGCCAAAATCTACAGGTAGTCACTTTGCTAAAAACAGCTCTGTTTTCTGTGATATGTCCACGTTGTGTTTTGGGGCATATCCTGTCGCGGGCGCTAGGCCTACCCACACAAGTGAGGTATCATTTTTATCGGGAGACGTGGGGGAACGCTGGGTGGAAGGAAATTTGTGGCTCCTCTCAGATTCCAGAACTTTCTGCCACAGAAATGTGAGGAACATGTGTTTTTTTAGCCAAATTTTGAGGTTTGCAAAGGATTCTGGGTAACAGAACCTGGTCCGAGCCCCGCAAGTCACCCCTCCTTGGATTCCCCTAGGTCTCTAGTTTTCAGAAATGCACAGGTTTGGTAGGTTTCCCTAGGTGGCCGCTGAGCTAGAGGCCAAAATCTACAGGTAGTCACTTTGCTAAAAACAGCTCTGTTTTCTGTGATATGTCCACGTTGTGTTTTGGGGCATATCCTGTCGCGGGCGCTAGGCCTACCCACACAAGTGAGGTATCATTTTTATCGGGAGACGTGGGGGAACGCTGGGTGGAAGGAAATTTGTGGCTCCTCTCAGATTCCAGAACTTTCTGCCACAGAAATGTGATGAACATGTGTTTTTTTAGCCAAATTTTGAGGTTTGCAAAGGATTCTGGGTAACAGAACCTGGTCCGAGCCACACAAGTCACCCCTCCTTGGATTCCCCTAGGTCTCTAGTTTTCAGAAATGCACAGGTTTGGTAGGTTTCCCTAGGTGGCGGCTGAGCTAGAGGCCAAAATCTCCAGGTAGTCACTTTGCTAAAAACAGCTCTGTTTTCTGTGATGTGTCCACGTTGTGTTTTGGGGCATATCCTGTCGCGGGCGCTAGGCCTACCCACACAAGTGAGGTATCATTTTTATCGGGAGACTTGGGGGAACGCTGGGTGGAAGGAAATTTGTAGCTCCTCTCAGATTCCAGAACTTTCTGCCACAGAAATGTGAGGGACATGTGTTTTTTTAGCCAAATTTTGAGGTTTGCAAAGGATTCGGGGTAACAGAACCTGGTCCGAGCCACACAAGTCACCCCTCCTTGGATTCCCCTAGGTCTCTAGTTTTCAGAAATGTACAGGTTTGGTAGGTTTCCCTAGGTGGCGGCTGAGCTAGAGGCCAAAATCTCCAGGTAGTCACTTTGCTAAAAACAGCTCTGTTTTCTGTGATGTGTCCACGTTGTGTTTTGGGGCATATCCTGTCGCGGGCGCTAGGCCTACCCACACAAGTGAGGTATCATTTTTATCGGGAGACGTGGGGGAACGCTGGGTGGAAGGAAATTTGTGGCTCCTCTCAGATTCCAGAACTTTCTGCCACAGAAATGTGAGGAACATGTGTTTTTTTAGCCAAATTTTGAGGTTTGCAAGGGATTCTGGGTAACAGAACCTGGTCCGAGCCCCGCAAGTCACCCCTCCTTGGATTCCCCTAGGTCTCTAGTTTTCAGAAATGCACAGGTTTGGTAGGTTTCCCTAGGTGGCGGCTGAGCTAGAGGCCAAAATCTACAGGTAGTCACTTTGCTAAAAACAGCTCTGTTTTCTGTGATATGTCCACGTTGTGTTTTGGGGCATATCCTGTCGCGGGCGCTAGGCCTACCCACACAAGTGAGGTATCATTTTTATCGGGAGACGTGGGGGAACGCTGGGTGGAAGGAAATTTGTGGCTCCTCTCAGATTCCAGAACTTTCTGCCACAGAAATGTGAGGAACATGTGTTTTTTTTAGCCAAATTTTGAGGTTTGCAAAGGATTCTGGGTAACAGAACCTGGTCCGAGCCCCGCAAGTCACCCCTCCTTGGATTCCCCTAGGTCTCTAGTTTTCAGAAATGCACAGGTTTGGTAGGTTTCCCTAGGTGGCGGCTGAGCTAGAGGCCAAAATCTACAGGTAGTCACTTTGCTAAAAACAGCTCTGTTTTCTGTGATATGTCCACGTTGTGTTTTGGGGCATATCCTGTCGCGGGCGCTAGGCCTACCCACACAAGTGAGGTATCATTTTTATCGGGAGACGTGGGGGAACGCTGGGTGGAAGGAAATTTGTGGCTCCTCTCAGATTCCAGTACTTTCTGCCACAGAAATGTGAGGAACATGTGTTTTTTTAGCCAAATTTTGAGATTTGCAAAGGATTCTGGGTAACAGAACCTGGTCCGAGCCCCGCAAGTCACCCCTCCTTGGATTCCCCTAGGTCTCTAGTTTTCAGAAATGCACAGGTTTGGTAGGTTTCCCTAGGTGGCGGCTGAGCTAGAGGCCAAAATCTACAGGTAGTCACTTTGCTAAAAACAGCTCTGTTTTCTGTGATATGTCCACGTTGTGTTTTGGGGCATATCCTGTCGCGGGCGCTAGGCCTACCCACACAAGTGAGGTATCATTTTTATCGGGAGACGTGGGGGAACGCTGGGTGGAAGGAAATTTGTGGCTCCTCTCAGATTCCAGAACTTTCTGCCACAGAAATGTGAGGAACATGTGTTTTTTTAGCCAAATTTTGAGGTTTGCAAAGGATTCTGGGTAACAGAACCTGGTCCGAGCCCCGCAAGTCACCCCTCCTTGGATTCCCCTAGGTCTCTAGTTTTCAGAAATGCACAGGTTTGGTAGGTTTCCCTAGGTGGCCGCTGAGCTAGAGGCCAAAATCTACAGGTAGTCACTTTGCTAAAAACAGCTCTGTTTTCTGTGATATGTCCACGTTGTGTTTTGGGGCATATCCTGTCGCGGGCGCTAGGCCTACCCACACAAGTGAGGTATCATTTTTATCGGGAGACGTGGGGGAACGCTGGGTGGAAGGAAATTTGTGGCTCCTCTCAGATTCCAGAACTTTCTGCCACAGAAATGTGATGAACATGTGTTTTTTTAGCCAAATTTTTGAGGTTTGCAAAGGATTCTGGGTAACAGAACCTGGTCCGAGCCACACAAGTCACCCCTCCTTGGATTCCCCTAGGTCTCTAGTTTTCAGAAATGCACAGGTTTGGTAGGTTTCCCTAGGTGGCGGCTGAGCTAGAGGCCAAAATCTCCAGGTAGTCACTTTGCTAAAAACAGCTCTGTTTTCTGTGATGTGTCCACGTTGTGTTTTGGGGCATATCCTGTCGCGGGCGCTAGGCCTACCCACACAAGTGAGGTATCATTTTTATCGGGAGACTTGGGGGAACGCTGGGTGGAAGGAAATTTGTAGCTCCTCTCAGATTCCAGAACTTTCTGCCACAGAAATGTGAGGGACATGTGTTTTTTTAGCCAAATTTTGAGGTTTGCAAAGGATTCGGGGTAACAGAACCTGGTCCGAGCCACACAAGTCACCCCTCCTTGGATTCCCCTAGGTCTCTAGTTTTCAGAAATGTACAGGTTTGGTAGGTTTCCCTAGGTGGCGGCTGAGCTAGAGGCCAAAATCTCCAGGTAGTCACTTTGCTAAAAACAGCTCTGTTTTCTGTGATGTGTCCACGTTGTGTTTTGGGGCATATCCTGTCGCGGGCGCTAGGCCTACCCACACAAGTGAGGTATCATTTTTATCGGGAGACGTGGGGGAACGCTGGGTGGAAGGAAATTTGTGGCTCCTCTCAGATTCCAGAACTTTCTGCCACAGAAATGTGAGGAACATGTGTTTTTTTAGCCAAATTTTGAGGTTTGCAAGGGATTCTGGGTAACAGAACCTGGTCCGAGCCCCGCAAGTCACCCCTCCTTGGATTCCCCTAGGTCTCTAGTTTTCAGAAATGCACAGGTTTGGTAGGTTTCCCTAGGTGGCGGCTGAGCTAGAGGCCAAAATCTACAGGTAGTCACTTTGCTAAAAACAGCTCTGTTTTCTGTGATATGTCCACGTTGTGTTTTGGGGCATATCCTGTCGCGGGCGCTAGGCCTACCCACACAAGTGAGGTATCATTTTTATCGGGAGACGTGGGGGAACGCTGGGTGGAAGGAAATTTGTGGCTCCTCTCAGATTCCAGAACTTTCTGCCACAGAAATGTGAGGAACATGTGTTTTTTTAGCCAAATTTTGAGGTTTGCAAAGGATTCTGGGTAACAGAACCTGGTCCGAGCCCCGCAAGTCACCCCTCCTTGGATTCCCCTAGGTCTCTAGTTTTCAGAAATGCACAGGTTTGGTAGGTTTCCCTAGGTGGCGGCTGAGCTAGAGGCCAAAATCTACAGGTAGTCACTTTGCTAAAAACAGCTCTGTTTTCTGTGATATGTCCACGTTGTGTTTTGGGGCATATCCTGTCGCGGGCGCTAGGCCTACCCACACAAGTGAGGTATCATTTTTATCGGGAGACGTGGGGGAACGCTGGGTGGAAGGAAATTTGTGGCTCCTCTCAGATTCCAGAACTTTCTGCCACAGAAATGTGAGGAACATGTGTTTTTTTAGCCAAATTTTGAGATTTGCAAAGGATTCTGGGTAACAGAACCTGGTCCGAGCCCCGCAAGTCACCCCTCCTTGGATTCCCCTAGGTCTCTAGTTTTCAGAAATGCACAGGTTTGGTAGGTTTCCCTAGGTGGCGGCTGAGCTAGAGGCCAAAATCTACAGGTAGTCACTTTGCTAAAAACAGCTCTGTTTTCTGTGATATGTCCACGTTGTGTTTTGGGGCATATCCTGTCGCGGGCGCTAGGCCTACCCACACAAGTGAGGTATCATTTTTATCGGGAGACGTGGGGGAACGCTGGGTGGAAGGAAATTTGTGGCTCCTCTCAGATTCCAGAACTTTCTGCCACAGAAATGTGAGGAACATGTGTTTTTTTAGCCAAATTTTGAGGTTTGCAAACGATTCTGGGTAACAGAACCTGGTCCGAGCCCCGCAAGTCACCCCTCCTTGGATTCCCCTAGGTCTCTAGTTTTCAGAAATGCACAGGTTTGGTAGGTTTCCCTAGGTGCCGGCTGAGCTAGAGGCCAAAATCTACAGGTAGGCACTTCGCAAAAAACACCTCTGTTTTTTCCCAAAATTTAGGATGTGTCCACGTTGCGCTTTGGGGTGTTTCCTGTCGCCGGCGCTAGGCCTACCCACGCAAGTGAGGTATCATTTTTATCGGGAGACTTGGGGGAACGCTGGGTGGAAGGAAATTTGTAGCTCCTCTCAGATTCCAGAACTTTCTGCCACAGAAATGTGAGGAACATGTGTTTTTTTAGCCAAATTTTGAGGTTTGCAAGGGATTCTGGGTAACAGAACCTGGTCCGAGCCCCGCAAGTCACCCCTCCTTGGATTCCCCTAGGTCTCTAGTTTTCAGAAATGCACAGGTTTGGTAGGTTTCCCTAGGTGGCGGCTGAGCTAGAGGCCAAAATCTCCAGGTAGTCACTTTGCTAAAAACAGCTCTGTTTTCTGTGATGTGTCCACGTTGTGTTTTGGGGCATATCCTGTCGCGGGCGCTAGGCCTACCCACACAAGTGAGGTATCATTTTTATCGGGAGACGTGGGGGAACGCTGGGTGGAAGGAAATTTGTGGCTCCTCTCAGATTCCAGAACTTTCTGCCACAGAAATGTGAGGAACATGTGTTTTTTTAGCCAAATTTTGAGGTTTGCAAGGGATTCTGGGTAACAGAACCTGGTCCGAGCCCCGCAAGTCACCCCTCCTTGGATTCCCCTAGGTCTCTAGTTTTCAGAAATGCACAGGTTTGGTAGGTTTCCCTAGGTGGCGGCTGAGCTAGAGGCCAAAATCTACAGGTAGTCACTTTGCTAAAAACAGCTCTGTTTTCTGTGATATGTCCACGTTGTGTTTTGGGGCATATCCTGTCGCGGGCGCTAGGCCTACCCACACAAGTGAGGTATCATTTTTATCGGGAGACGTGGGGGAACGCTGGGTGGAAGGAAATTTGTGGCTCCTCTCAGATTCCAGAACTTTCTGCCACAGAAATGTGAGGAACATGTGTTTTTTTAGCCAAATTTTGAGGTTTGCAAAGGATTCTGGGTAACAGAACCTGGTCCGAGCCCCGCAAGTCACCCCTCCTTGGATTCCCCTAGGTCTCTAGTTTTCAGAAATGCACAGGTTTGGTAGGTTTCCCTAGGTGGCGGCTGAGCTAGAGGCCAAAATCTACAGGTAGTCACTTTGCTAAAAACAGCTCTGTTTTCTGTGATATGTCCACGTTGTGTTTTGGGGCATATCCTGTCGCGGGCGCTAGGCCTACCCACACAAGTGAGGTATCATTTTTATCGGGAGACGTGGGGGAACGCTGGGTGGAAGGAAATTTGTGGCTCCTCTCAGATTCCAGTACTTTCTGCCACAGAAATGTGAGGAACATGTGTTTTTTTAGCCAAATTTTGAGATTTGCAAAGGATTCTGGGTAACAGAACCTGGTCCGAGCCCCGCAAGTCACCCCTCCTTGGATTCCCCTAGGTCTCTAGTTTTCAGAAATGCACAGGTTTGGTAGGTTTCCCTAGGTGGCGGCTGAGCTAGAGGCCAAAATCTACAGGTAGTCACTTTGCTAAAAACAGCTCTGTTTTCTGTGATATGTCCACGTTGTGTTTTGGGGCATATCCTGTCGCGGGCGCTAGGCCTACCCACACAAGTGAGGTATCATTTTTATCGGGAGACGTGGGGGAACGCTGGGTGGAAGGAAATTTGTGGCTCCTCTCAGATTCCAGAACTTTCTGCCACAGAAATGTGAGGAACATGTGTTTTTTTAGCCAAATTTTGAGGTTTGCAAAGGATTCTGGGTAACAGAACCTGGTCCGAGCCCCGCAAGTCACCCCTCCTTGGATTCCCCTAGGTCTCTAGTTTTCAGAAATGCACAGGTTTGGTAGGTTTCCCTAGGTGGCCGCTGAGCTAGAGGCCAAAATCTACAGGTAGTCACTTTGCTAAAAACAGCTCTGTTTTCTGTGATATGTCCACGTTGTGTTTTGGGGCATATCCTGTCGCGGGCGCTAGGCCTACCCACACAAGTGAGGTATCATTTTTATCGGGAGACGTGGGGGAACGCTGGGTGGAAGGAAATTTGTGGCTCCTCTCAGATTCCAGAACTTTCTGCCACAGAAATGTGATGAACATGTGTTTTTTTAGCCAAATTTTGAGGTTTGCAAAGGATTCTGGGTAACAGAACCTGGTCCGAGCCACACAAGTCACCCCTCCTTGGATTCCCCTAGGTCTCTAGTTTTCAGAAATGCACAGGTTTGGTAGGTTTCCCTAGGTGGCGGCTGAGCTAGAGGCCAAAATCTCCAGGTAGTCACTTTGCTAAAAACAGCTCTGTTTTCTGTGATGTGTCCACGTTGTGTTTTGGGGCATATCCTGTCGCGGGCGCTAGGCCTACCCACACAAGTGAGGTATCATTTTTATCGGGAGACTTGGGGGAACGCTGGGTGGAAGGAAATTTGTAGCTCCTCTCAGATTCCAGAACTTTCTGCCACAGAAATGTGAGGGACATGTGTTTTTTTAGCCAAATTTTGAGGTTTGCAAAGGATTCGGGGTAACAGAACCTGGTCCGAGCCACACAAGTCACCCCTCCTTGGATTCCCCTAGGTCTCTAGTTTTCAGAAATGTACAGGTTTGGTAGGTTTCCCTAGGTGGCGGCTGAGCTAGAGGCCAAAATCTCCAGGTAGTCACTTTGCTAAAAACAGCTCTGTTTTCTGTGATGTGTCCACGTTGTGTTTTGGGGCATATCCTGTCGCGGGCGCTAGGCCTACCCACACAAGTGAGGTATCATTTTTATCGGGAGACGTGGGGGAACGCTGGGTGGAAGGAAATTTGTGGCTCCTCTCAGATTCCAGAACTTTCTGCCACAGAAATGTGAGGAACATGTGTTTTTTTAGCCAAATTTTGAGGTTTGCAAGGGATTCTGGGTAACAGAACCTGGTCCGAGCCCCGCAAGTCACCCCTCCTTGGATTCCCCTAGGTCTCTAGTTTTCAGAAATGCACAGGTTTGGTAGGTTTCCCTAGGTGGCGGCTGAGCTAGAGGCCAAAATCTACAGGTAGTCACTTTGCTAAAAACAGCTCTGTTTTCTGTGATATGTCCACGTTGTGTTTTGGGGCATATCCTGTCGCGGGCGCTAGGCCTACCCACACAAGTGAGGTATCATTTTTATCGGGAGACGTGGGGGAACGCTGGGTGGAAGGAAATTTGTGGCTCCTCTCAGATTCCAGAACTTTCTGCCACAGAAATGTGAGGAACATGTGTTTTTTTAGCCAAATTTTGAGGTTTGCAAAGGATTCTGGGTAACAGAACCTGGTCCGAGCCCCGCAAGTCACCCCTCCTTGGATTCCCCTAGGTCTCTAGTTTTCAGAAATGCACAGGTTTGGTAGGTTTCCCTAGGTGGCGGCTGAGCTAGAGGCCAAAATCTACAGGTAGTCACTTTGCTAAAAACAGCTCTGTTTTCTGTGATATGTCCACGTTGTGTTTTGGGGCATATCCTGTCGCGGGCGCTAGGCCTACCCACACAAGTGAGGTATCATTTTTATCGGGAGACGTGGGGGAACGCTGGGTGGAAGGAAATTTGTGGCTCCTCTCAGATTCCAGTACTTTCTGCCACAGAAATGTGAGGAACATGTGTTTTTTTAGCCAAATTTTGAGATTTGCAAAGGATTCTGGGTAACAGAACCTGGTCCGAGCCCCGCAAGTCACCCCTCCTTGGATTCCCCTAGGTCTCTAGTTTTCAGAAATGCACAGGTTTGGTAGGTTTCCCTAGGTGGCGGCTGAGCTAGAGGCCAAAATCTACAGGTAGTCACTTTGCTAAAAACAGCTCTGTTTTCTGTGATATGTCCACGTTGTGTTTTGGGGCATATCCTGTCGCGGGCGCTAGGCCTACCCACACAAGTGAGGTATCATTTTTATCGGGAGACGTGGGGGAACGCTGGGTGGAAGGAAATTTGTGGCTCCTCTCAGATTCCAGAACTTTCTGCCACAGAAATGTGAGGAACATGTGTTTTTTTAGCCAAATTTTGAGGTTTGCAAAGGATTCTGGGTAACAGAACCTGGTCCGAGCCCCGCAAGTCACCCCTCCTTGGATTCCCCTAGGTCTCTAGTTTTCAGAAATGCACAGGTTTGGTAGGTTTCCCTAGGTGGCGGCTGAGCTAGAGGCCAAAATCTACAGGTAGTCACTTTGCTAAAAACAGCTCTGTTTTCTGTGATATGTCCACGTTGTGTTTTGGGGCATATCCTGTCGCGGGCGCTAGGCCTACCCACACAAGTGAGGTATCATTTTTATCGGGAGACGTGGGGGAACGCTGGGTGGAAGGAAATTTGTGGCTCCTCTCAGATTCCAGAACTTTCTGCCACAGAAATGTGATGAACATGTGTTTTTTTAGCCAAATTTTTGAGGTTTGCAAAGGATTCTGGGTAACAGAACCTGGTCCGAGCCACACAAGTCACCCCTCCTTGGATTCCCCTAGGTCTCTAGTTTTCAGAAATGCACAGGTTTGGTAGGTTTCCCTAGGTGGCGGCTGAGCTAGAGGCCAAAATCTCCAGGTAGTCACTTTGCTAAAAACAGCTCTGTTTTCTGTGATGTGTCCACGTTGTGTTTTGGGGCATATCCTGTCGCGGGCGCTAGGCCTACCCACACAAGTGAGGTATCATTTTTATCGGGAGACTTGGGGGAACGCTGGGTGGAAGGAAATTTGTAGCTCCTCTCAGATTCCAGAACTTTCTGCCACAGAAATGTGAGGGACATGTGTTTTTTTAGCCAAATTTTGAGGTTTGCAAAGGATTCGGGGTAACAGAACCTGGTCCGAGCCACACAAGTCACCCCTCCTTGGATTCCCCTAGGTCTCTAGTTTTCAGAAATGTACAGGTTTGGTAGGTTTCCCTAGGTGGCGGCTGAGCTAGAGGCCAAAATCTCCAGGTAGTCACTTTGCTAAAAACAGCTCTGTTTTCTGTGATGTGTCCACGTTGTGTTTTGGGGCATATCCTGTCGCGGGCGCTAGGCCTACCCACACAAGTGAGGTATCATTTTTATCGGGAGACGTGGAGGAACGCTGGGTGGAAGGAAATTTGTGGCTCCTCTCAGATTCCAGAACTTTCTGCCACAGAAATGTGAGGAACATGTGTTTTTTTAGCCAAATTTTGAGGTTTGCAAGGGATTCTGGGTAACAGAACCTGGTCCGAGCCCCGCAAGTCACCCCTCCTTGGATTCCCCTAGGTCTCTAGTTTTCAGAAATGCACAGGTTTGGTAGGTTTCCCTAGGTGGCGGCTGAGCTAGAGGCCAAAATCTACAGGTAGTCACTTTGCTAAAAACAGCTCTGTTTTCTGTGATATGTCCACGTTGTGTTTTGGGGCATATCCTGTCGCGGGCGCTAGGCCTACCCACACAAGTGAGGTATCATTTTTATCGGGAGACGTGGGGGAACGCTGGGTGGAAGGAAATTTGTGGCTCCTCTCAGATTCCAGAACTTTCTGCCACAGAAATGTGAGGAACATGTGTTTTTTTAGCCAAATTTTGAGGTTTGCAAAGGATTCTGGGTAACAGAACCTGGTCCGAGCCCCGCAAGTCACCCCTCCTTGGATTCCCCTAGGTCTCTAGTTTTCAGAAATGCACAGGTTTGGTAGGTTTCCCTAGGTGGCGGCTGAGCTAGAGGCCAAAATCTACAGGTAGTCACTTTGCTAAAAACAGCTCTGTTTTCTGTGATATGTCCACGTTGTGTTTTGGGGCATATCCTGTCGCGGGCGCTAGGCCTACCCACACAAGTGAGGTATCATTTTTATCGGGAGACGTGGGGGAACGCTGGGTGGAAGGAAATTTGTGGCTCCTCTCAGATTCCAGAACTTTCTGCCACAGAAATGTGAGGAACATGTGTTTTTTTAGCCAAATTTTGAGATTTGCAAAGGATTCTGGGTAACAGAACCTGGTCCGAGCCCCGCAAGTCACCCCTCCTTGGATTCCCCTAGGTCTCTAGTTTTCAGAAATGCACAGGTTTGGTAGGTTTCCCTAGGTGGCGGCTGAGCTAGAGGCCAAAATCTACAGGTAGTCACTTTGCTAAAAACAGCTCTGTTTTCTGTGATATGTCCACGTTGTGTTTTGGGGCATATCCTGTCGCGGGCGCTAGGCCTACCCACACAAGTGAGGTATCATTTTTATCGGGAGACGTGGGGGAACGCTGGGTGGAAGGAAATTTGTGGCTCCTCTCAGATTCCAGAACTTTCTGCCACAGAAATGTGAGGAACATGTGTTTTTTTAGCCAAATTTTGAGGTTTGCAAACGATTCTGGGTAACAGAACCTGGTCCGAGCCCCGCAAGTCACCCCTCCTTGGATTCCCCTAGGTCTCTAGTTTTCAGAAATGCACAGGTTTGGTAGGTTTCCCTAGGTGCCGGCTGAGCTAGAGGCCAAAATCTACAGGTAGGCACTTCGCAAAAAACACCTCTGTTTTTTCCCAAAATTTAGGATGTGTCCACGTTGCGCTTTGGGGTGTTTCCTGTCGCCGGCGCTAGGCCTACCCACGCAAGTGAGGTATCATTTTTATCGGGAGACTTGGGGGAACGCTGGGTGGAAGGAAATTTGTAGCTCCTCTCAGATTCCAGAACTTTCTGCCACAGAAATGTGAGGGACATGTGTTTTTTTAGCCAAATTTTGAGGTTTGCAAATGATTCTGGGTAACAGAACCTGGTCCGAGCCACACAAGTCATCCCTCCTTGGATTCCCCTAGGTCTCTAGTTTTCAGAAATGTACAGGTTTGGTAGGTTTCCCTAGGTGGCGGCTGAGCTAGAGGCCAAAATCTCCAGGTAGTCACTTTGCTAAAAACAGCTCTGTTTTCTGTGATGTGTCCACGTTGTGTTTTGGGGCATATCCTGTCGCGGGCGCTAGGCCTACCCACACAAGTGAGGTATCATTTTTATCGGGAGACGTGGGGGAACGCTGGGTGGAAGGAAATTTGTGGCTCCTCTCAGATTCCAGAACTTTCTGCCACAGAAATGTGAGGAACATGTGTTTTTTTAGCCAAATTTTGAGGTTTGCAAGGGATTCTGGGTAACAGAACCTGGTCCGAGCCCCGCAAGTCACCCCTCCTTGGATTCCCCTAGGTCTCTTGTTTTCAGAAATGCACAGGTTTGGTAGGTTTCCCTAGGTGGCGGCTGAGCTAGAGGCCAAAATCTACAGGTAGTCACTTTGCTAAAAACAGCTCTGTTTTCTGTGATATGTCCACGTTGTGTTTTGGGGCATATCCTGTCGCGGGCGCTAGGCCTACCCACAAAAGTGAGGTATCATTTTTATCGGGAGACATGGGGGAACGCTGGGTGGAAGGAAATTTGTGGCTCCTCTCAGATTCCAGAACTTTCTGCCACAGAAATGTGAGGAACATGTGTTTTTTTAGCCAAATTTTGAGGTTTGCAAAGGATTCTGGGTAACAGAACCTGGTCCGAGCCCCGCAAGTCACCCCTCCTTGGATTCCCCTAGGTCTCTAGTTTTCAGAAATGCACAGGTTTGGTAGGTTTCCCTAGGTGGCCGCTGAGCTAGAGGCCAAAATCTACAGGTAGTCACTTTGCTAAAAACAGCTCTGTTTTCTGTGATATGTCCACGTTGTGTTTTGGGGCATATCCTGTCGCGGGCGCTAGGCCTACCCACACAAGTGAGGTATCATTTTTATCGGGAGACGTGGGGGAACGCTGGGTGGAAGGAAATTTGTGGCTCCTCTCAGATTCCAGAACTTTCTGCCACAGAAATGTGATGAACATGTGTTTTTTTAGCCAAATTTTTGAGGTTTGCAAAGGATTCTGGGTAACAGAACCTGGTCCGAGCCACACAAGTCACCCCTCCTTGGATTCCCCTAGGTCTCTAGTTTTCAGAAATGCACAGGTTTGGTAGGTTTCCCTAGGTGGCGGCTGAGCTAGAGGCCAAAATCTCCAGGTAGTCACTTTGCTAAAAACAGCTCTGTTTTCTGTGATGTGTCCACGTTGTGTTTTGGGGCATATCCTGTCGCGGGCGCTAGGCCTACCCACACAAGTGAGGTATCATTTTTATCGGGAGACTTGGGGGAACGCTGGGTGGAAGGAAATTTGTAGCTCCTCTCAGATTCCAGAACTTTCTGCCACAGAAATGTGAGGGACATGTGTTTTTTTAGCCAAATTTTGAGGTTTGCAAAGGATTCGGGGTAACAGAACCTGGTCCGAGCCACACAAGTCACCCCTCCTTGGATTCCCCTAGGTCTCTAGTTTTCAGAAATGTACAGGTTTGGTAGGTTTCCCTAGGTGGCGGCTGAGCTAGAGGCCAAAATCTCCAGGTAGTCACTTTGCTAAAAACAGCTCTGTTTTCTGTGATGTGTCCACGTTGTGTTTTGGGGCATATCCTGTCGCGGGCGCTAGGCCTACCCACACAAGTGAGGTATCATTTTTATCGGGAGACGTGGAGGAACGCTGGGTGGAAGGAAATTTGTGGCTCCTCTCAGATTCCAGAACTTTCTGCCACAGAAATGTGAGGAACATGTGTTTTTTTAGCCAAATTTTGAGGTTTGCAAGGGATTCTGGGTAACAGAACCTGGTCCGAGCCCCGCAAGTCACCCCTCCTTGGATTCCCCTAGGTCTCTAGTTTTCAGAAATGCACAGGTTTGGTAGGTTTCCCTAGGTGGCGGCTGAGCTAGAGGCCAAAATCTACAGGTAGTCACTTTGCTAAAAACAGCTCTGTTTTCTGTGATATGTCCACGTTGTGTTTTGGGGCATATCCTGTCGCGGGCGCTAGGCCTACCCACACAAGTGAGGTATCATTTTTATCGGGAGACGTGGGGGAACGCTGGGTGGAAGGAAATTTGTGGCTCCTCTCAGATTCCAGAACTTTCTGCCACAGAAATGTGAGGAACATGTGTTTTTTTAGCCAAATTTTGAGGTTTGCAAAGGATTCTGGGTAACAGAACCTGGTCCGAGCCCCGCAAGTCACCCCTCCTTGGATTCCCCTAGGTCTCTAGTTTTCAGAAATGCACAGGTTTGGTAGGTTTCCCTAGGTGGCGGCTGAGCTAGAGGCCAAAATCTACAGGTAGTCACTTTGCTAAAAACAGCTCTGTTTTCTGTGATATGTCCACGTTGTGTTTTGGGGCATATCCTGTCGCGGGCGCTAGGCCTACCCACACAAGTGAGGTATCATTTTTATCGGGAGACGTGGGGGAACGCTGGGTGGAAGGAAATTTGTGGCTCCTCTCAGATTCCAGAACTTTCTGCCACAGAAATGTGAGGAACATGTGTTTTTTTAGCCAAATTTTGAGATTTGCAAAGGATTCTGGGTAACAGAACCTGGTCCGAGCCCCGCAAGTCACCCCTCCTTGGATTCCCCTAGGTCTCTAGTTTTCAGAAATGCACAGGTTTGGTAGGTTTCCCTAGGTGGCGGCTGAGCTAGAGGCCAAAATCTACAGGTAGTCACTTTGCTAAAAACAGCTCTGTTTTCTGTGATATGTCCACGTTGTGTTTTGGGGCATATCCTGTCGCGGGCGCTAGGCCTACCCACACAAGTGAGGTATCATTTTTATCGGGAGACGTGGGGGAACGCTGGGTGGAAGGAAATTTGTGGCTCCTCTCAGATTCCAGAACTTTCTGCCACAGAAATGTGAGGAACATGTGTTTTTTTAGCCAAATTTTGAGGTTTGCAAACGATTCTGGGTAACAGAACCTGGTCCGAGCCCCGCAAGTCACCCCTCCTTGGATTCCCCTAGGTCTCTAGTTTTCAGAAATGCACAGGTTTGGTAGGTTTCCCTAGGTGCCGGCTGAGCTAGAGGCCAAAATCTACAGGTAGGCACTTCGCAAAAAACACCTCTGTTTTTTCCCAAAATTTAGGATGTGTCCACGTTGCGCTTTGGGGTGTTTCCTGTCGCCGGCGCTAGGCCTACCCACGCAAGTGAGGTATCATTTTTATCGGGAGACTTGGGGGAACGCTGGGTGGAAGGAAATTTGTAGCTCCTCTCAGATTCCAGAACTTTCTGCCACAGAAATGTGAGGGACATGTGTTTTTTTAGCCAAATTTTGAGGTTTGCAAATGATTCTGGGTAACAGAACCTGGTCCGAGCCACACAAGTCATCCCTCCTTGGATTCCCCTAGGTCTCTAGTTTTCAGAAATGTACAGGTTTGGTAGGTTTCCCTAGGTGGCGGCTGAGCTAGAGGCCAAAATCTCCAGGTAGTCACTTTGCTAAAAACAGCTCTGTTTTCTGTGATGTGTCCACGTTGTGTTTTGGGGCATATCCTGTCGCGGGCGCTAGGCCTACCCACACAAGTGAGGTATCATTTTTATCGGGAGACGTGGGGGAACGCTGGGTGGAAGGAAATTTGTGGCTCCTCTCAGATTCCAGAACTTTCTGCCACAGAAATGTGAGGAACATGTGTTTTTTTAGCCAAATTTTGAGGTTTGCAAGGGATTCTGGGTAACAGAACCTGGTCCGAGCCCCGCAAGTCACCCCTCCTTGGATTCCCCTAGGTCTCTTGTTTTCAGAAATGCACAGGTTTGGTAGGTTTCCCTAGGTGGCGGCTGAGCTAGAGGCCAAAATCTACAGGTAGTCACTTTGCTAAAAACAGCTCTGTTTTCTGTGATATGTCCACGTTGTGTTTTGGGGCATATCCTGTCGCGGGCGCTAGGCCTACCCACAAAAGTGAGGTATCATTTTTATCGGGAGACATGGGGGAACGCTGGGTGGAAGGAAATTTGTGGCTCCTCTCAGATTCCAGAACTTTCTGCCACAGAAATGTGAGGAACATGTGTTTTTTTAGCCAAATTTTGAGGTTTGCAAAGGATTCTGGGTAACAGAACCTGGTCCGAGCCCCGCAAGTCACCCCTCCTTGGATTCCCCTAGGTCTCTAGTTTTCAGAAATGCACAGGTTTGGTAGGTTTCCCTAGGTGGCGGCTGAGCTAGAGGCCAAAATCTACAGGTAGTCACTTTGCTAAAAACAGCTCTGTTTTCTGTGATATGTCCACGTTGTGTTTTGGGGCATATCCTGTCGCGGGCGCTAGGCCTACCCACACAAGTGAGGTATCATTTTTATCGGGAGACGTGGGGGAACGCTGGGCGGAAGGAAATTTGTGGCTCCTCTCAGATTCCAGAACTTTCTGCCACAGAAATGTGAGGAACATGTGTTTTTTTAGCCAAATTTTGAGATTTGCAAAGGATTCTGGGTAACAGAACCTGGTCCGAGCCCCGCAAGTCACCCCTCCTTGGATTCCCCTAGGTCTCTAGTTTTCAGAAATGCACAGGTTTGGTAGGTTTCCCTAGATGGCGGCTGAGCTAGAGGCCAAAATCTACAGGTAGTCACTTTGCTAAAAACAGCTCTGTTTTCTGTGATATGTCCACGTTGTGTTTTGGGGCATATCCTGTCGCGGGTGCTAGGCCTACCCACACAAGTGAGGTATCATTTTTATCGGGAGACGTGGGGGAACGCTGGGTGGAAGGAAATTTGTGGCTCCTCTCAGATTCCAGAACTTTCTGCCACAGAAATGTGAGGAACATGTGTTTTTTTAGCCAAATTTTGAGGTTTGCAAAGGATTCTGGGTAACAGAACCTGGTCCGAGCCCCGCAAGTCACCCCTCCTTGGATTCCCCTAGGTCTCTAGTTTTCAGAAATGCACAGGTTTGGTAGGTTTCCCTAGGTGGCGGCTGAGCTAGAGGCCAAAATCTACAGGTAGTCACTTTGCTAAAAACAGCTCTGTTTTCTGTGATATGTCCACGTTGTGTTTTGGGGCATATCCTGTCGCGGGCGCTAGGCCTACCCACACAAGTGAGGTATCATTTTTATCGGGAGACGTGGGGGAACGCTGGGTAGAAGGAAATTTGTGGCTCCTCTCAGATTCCAGAACTTTCTGCCACAGAAATGTGAGGAACATGTGTTTTTTTAGCCAAATTTTGAGGTTTGCAAAGGATTCTGGGTAACAGAACCTGGTCCGAGCCACACAAGTCACCCCTCCTTGGATTCCCCTAGGTCTCTAGTTTTCAGAAATGCACAGGTTTGGTAGGTTTCCCTAGGTGGCGGCTGAGCTAGAGGCCAAAATCTACAGGTAGTCACTGCTTTTTATAAAAAAATGTGATGTGTCCACGTTGTGTTTTGGGCCCTTTCCTTTCGTGGGCGCTAGTCCTACCCACACAAGTGAGGTATCATTTTTATCGGGAGACTTGGGGGAACGCTGGGTAGAAGGAAATTTGTGGCTCCTCTCAGATTCCAGAACTTTCTGCCACAGAAATGTGAGTAACATGTGTATTTTTAGCCAAATTTTGAGGTTTGCAAAGGATTCTGGGTAACAAAACCTGGTCCGAGCCCCGCAAGTCACCCCTCCTTGGATTCCCCTAGGTCTCTAGTTTTCAGAAATGCACAGGTTTGGTAGGTTTCCCTAGGTGCCGGCTGAGCTAGAGGCCAAAATCCACAGGTAGGCACTTCGCAAAAAACACCTCTGTTTTTTTCCAAAATTTAGGATGTGTCCACGTTGCGCTTTGGGATGTTTCCTGTCGCCGGCGCTAGGCCTACCCACGCAAGTGAGGTATCATTTTTATCGGGAGACTTGGGGGAACGCTGGGTAGAAGGAAATTTGTGGCTCCTCTCAGATTCCAGAACTTTCTGCCACAGAAATGTGAGTAACATGTGTATTTTTAGCCAAATTTTGAGGTTTGCAAAGGATTCTGGGTAACAGAACCTGGTCCGAGCCCCGCAAGTCACCCCTCCTTAAATTCCCCTAGGTCTCTAGTTTTCCGAAATGCACAGGTTAGGTAGGTTTCCCTAGGTGCCGGCTGAGCTAGAGGCCAAAATCTACAGGTAGGCACTTCGCAAAAAACACCTCTGTTTTTTCCCAAAATTTAGGATGTGTCCACGTTGCGCTTTGGGGTGTTTCCTGTCGCCGGCGCTAGGCCTACCCACGCAAGTGAGGTATCATTTTTATCGGGAGACTTGGGGGAACGCTGGGTGGAAGGAAATTTGTAGCTCCTCTCAGATTCCAGAACTTTCTGCCACAGAAATGTGAGGGACATGTGTTTTTTTAGCCAAATTTTGAGGTTTGCAAAGGATTCTGGGTAACAGAACCTGGTCCGAGCCACACAAGTCACCCCTCCTTGGATTCCCCTAGGTCTCTAGTTTTCAGAAATGTACAGGTTTGGTAGGTTTCCCTAGGTGGCGGCTGAGCTAGAGGCCAAAATCTCCAGGTAGTCACTTTGCTAAAAACAGCTCTGTTTTCTGTGATGTGTCCACGTTGTGTTTTGGGGCATATCCTGTCGCGGGCGCTAGGCCTACCCACACAAGTGAGGTATCATTTTTATCGGGAGACGTGGGGGAACGCTGGGTGGAAGGAAATTTGTGGCTCCTCTCAGATTCCAGAACTTTCTGCCACAGAAATGTGAGGAACATATGTTTTTTTAGCCAAATTTTGAGGTTTGCAAAGGATTCTGGGTAACAGAACCTGGTCCGAGCCCCGCAAGTCACCCCTCCTTGGATTCCCCTAGGTCTCTAGTTTTCAGAAATGCACAGGTTTGGTAGGTTTCCCTAGGTGGCGGCTGAGCTAGAGGCCAAAATCTACAGGTAGTCACTTTGCTAAAAACAGCTCTGTTTTCTGTGATATGTCCACGTTGTGTTTTGGGGCATATCCTGTCGCGGGCGCTAGGCCTACCCACACAAGTGAGGTATCATTTTTATCGGGAGACGTGGGGGAACGCTGGGTGGAAGGAAATTTGTGGCTCCTCTCAGATTCCAGAACTTTCTGCCACAGAAATGTGAGGAACATGTGTTTTTTTAGCCAAATTTTGAGGTTTGCAAAGGATTCTGGGTAACAGAACCTGGTCCGAGCCCCGCAAGTCACCCCTCCTTGGATTCCCCTAGGTCTCTAGTTTTCAGAAATGCACAGGTTTGGTAGGTTTCCCTAGGTGGCGGCTGAGCTAGAGGCCAAAATCTACAGGTAGTCACTTTGCTAAAAACAGCTCTGTTTTCTGTGATATGTCCACGTTGTGTTTTGGGGCATATCCTGTCGCGGGCGCTAGGCCTACCCACACAAGTGAGGTATCATTTTTATCGGGAGACGTGGGGGAACGCTAGGTGGAAGGAAATTTGTGGCTCCTCTCAGATTCCAGAACTTTCTGCCACAGAAATGTGAGGAACATGTGTTTTTTTAGCCAAATTTTGAGATTTGCAAAGGATTCTGGGTAACAGAACCTGGTCCGAGCCCCGCAAGTCACCCCTCCTTGGATTCCCCTAGGTCTCTAGTTTTCAGAAATGCACAGGTTTGGTAGGTTTCCCTAGGTGGCGGCTGAGCTAGAGGCCAAAATCTACAGGTAGTCACTTTGCTAAAAACAGCTCTGTTTTCTGTGATATGTCCACGTTGTGTTTTGGGGCATATCCTGTCGCGGGCGCTAGGCCTACCCACACAAGTGAGGTATCATTTTTATCGGGAGACGTGGGGGAACGCTGGGTGGAAGGAAATTTGTGGCTCCTCTCAGATTCCAGAACTTTCTGCCACAGAAATGTGAGGAACATGTGTTTTTTTAGCCAAATTTTGAGGTTTGCAAACGATTCTGGGTAACAGAACCTGGTCCGAGCCCCGCAAGTCACCCCTCCTTGGATTCCCCTAGGTCTCTAGTTTTCAGAAATGCACAGGTTTGGTAGGTTTCCCTAGGTGGCGGCTGAGCTAGAGGCCAAAATCTACAGGTAGTCACTTTGCTAAAAACAGCTCTGTTTTCTGTGATATGTCCACGTTGTGTTTTGGGGCATATCCTGTCGCGGGCGCTAGGCCTACCCACACAAGTGAGGTATCATTTTTATCGGGAGACGTGGGGGAACGCTGGGTGGAAGGAAATTTGTGGCTCCTCTCAGATTCCAGAACTTTCTGCCACAGAAATGTGATGAACATGTGTTTTTTTAGCCAAATTTTGAGGTTTGCAAAGGATTCTGGGTAACAGAACCTGGTCCGAGCCACACAAGTCACCCCTCCTTGGATTCCCCTAGGTCTCTAGTTTTCAGAAATGCACAGGTTTGGTAGGTTTCCCTAGGTGGCGGCTGAGCTAGAGGCCAAAATCTACAGGTAGTCACTGCTTTTTATAAAAAAATGTGATGTGTCCACGTTGTGTTTTGGGCCCTTTCCTTTCGTGGGCGCTAGTCCTACCCACACAAGTGAGGTATCATTTTTATCGGGAGACTTGGGGGAACGCTGGGTAGAAGGAAATTTGTGGCTCCTCTCAGATTCCAGAACTTTCTGCCACAGAAATGTGAGTAACATGTGTATTTTTAGCCAAATTTTGAGGTTTGCAAAGGATTCTGGGTAACAGAACCTGGTCCGAGCCCCGCAAGTCACCCCTCCTTGGATTCCCCTAGGTCTCTAGTTTTCAGAAATGCACAGGTTTGGTAGGTTTCCCTAGGTGCCGGCTGAGCTAGAGGCCAAAATCTACAGGTAGGCACTTCGCAAAAAACACCTCTGTTTTTTCCCAAAATTTAGGATGTGTCCACGTTGCGCTTTGGGGTGTTTCCTGTCGCCGGCGCTAGGCCTACCCACGCAAGTGAGGTATCATTTTTATCGGGAGACTTGGGGGAACGCTGGGTGGAAGGAAATTTGTAGCTCCTCTCAGATTCCAGAACTTTCTGCCACAGAAATGTGAGGGACATATGTTTTTTTAGCCAAATTTTGAGGTTTGCAAAGGATTCTGGGTAACAGAACCTGGTCCGAGCCACACAAGTCATCCCTCCTTGGATTCCCCTAGGTCTCTAGTTTTCAGAAATGTACAGGTTTGGTAGGTTTCCCTAGGTGGCGGCTGAGCTAGAGGCCAAAATCTCCAGGTAGTCACTTTGCTAAAAACAGCTCTGTTTTCTGTGATGTGTCCACGTTGTGTTTTGGGGCATATCCTGTCGCGGGCGCTAGGCCTACCCACACAAGTGAGGTATCATTTTTATCGGGAGACGTGGGGGAACGCTGGGTGGAAGGAAATTTGTGGCTCCTCTCAGATTCCAGAACTTTCTGCCACAGAAATGTGAGGAACATGTGTTTTTTTAGCCAAATTTTGAGGTTTGCAAGGGATTCTGGGTAACAGAACCTGGTCCGAGCCCCGCAAGTCACCCCTCCTTGGATTCCCCTAGGTCTCTAGTTTTCAGAAATGCACAGGTTTGGTAGGTTTCCCTAGGTGGCGGCTGAGCTAGAGGCCAAAATCTACAGGTAGTCACTTTGCTAAAAACAGCTCTGTTTTCTGTGATATGTCCACGTTGTGTTTTGGGGCATATCCTGTCGTGGGCGCTAGGCCTACCCACAAAAGTGAGGTATCATTTTTATCGGGAGACGTGGGGGAACGCTGGGTGGAAGGAAATTTGTGGCTCCTCTCAGATTCCAGAACTTTCTGCCACAGAAATGTGAGGAACATGTGTTTTTTTAGCCAAATTTTGAGGTTTGCAAAGGATTCTGGGTAACAGAACCTGGTCCGAGCCCCGCAAGTCACCCCTCCTTGGATTCCCCTAGGTCTCTAGTTTTCAGAAATGCACAGGTTTGGTAGGTTTCCCTAGGTGGGGGCTGAGCTAGAAGCCAAAATCTACAGGTAGTCACTTTGCTAAAAACAGCTCTGTTTTCTGTGATATGTCCACGTTGTGTTTTGGGGCATATCCTGTCGCGGGCGCTAGGCCTACCCACACAAGTGAGGTATCATTTTTATCGGGAGACGTGGGGGAACGCTGGGCGGAAGGAAATTTGTGGCTCCTCTCAGATTCCAGAACTTTCTGCCACAGAAATGTGAGGAACATGTGTTCTTTTAGCCAAATTTTGAGATTTGCAAAGGATTCTGGGTAACAGAACCTGGTCCGAGCCCCGCAAGTCACCCCTCCTTGGATTCCCCTAGGTCTCTAGTTTTCAGAAATGCACAGGTTTGGTAGGTTTCCCTAGATGGCGGCTGAGCTAGAGGCCAAAATCTACAGGTAGTCACTTTGCTAAAAACAGCTCTGTTTTCTGTGATATGTCCACGTTGTGTTTTGGGGCATATCCTGTCGCGGGCGCTAGGCCTACCCACACAAGTGAGGTATCATTTTTATCGGGAGATGTGGGGGAACGCTGGGTGGAAGGAAATTTGTGGCTCCTCTCAGATTCCAGAACTTTCTGCCACAGAAATGTGAGGAACATGTGTTTTTTTAGCCAAATTTTGAGGTTTGCAAAGGATTCTGGGTAACAGAACCTGGTCCGAGCCCCGCAAGTCACCCCTCCTTGGATTCCCCTAGGTCTCTAGTTTTCAGAAATGCACAGGTTTGGTAGGTTTCCCTAGGTGGCGGCTGAGCTAGAGGCCAAAATCTACAGGTAGTCACTTTGCTAAAAACAGCTCTGTTTTCTGTGATATGTCCACGTTGTGTTTTGGGGCATATCCTGTCGCGGGCGCTAGGCCTACCCACACAAGTGAGGTATCATTTTTATCGGGAGACGTGGGGGAACGCTGGGTAGAAGGAAATTTGTGGCTCCTCTCAGATTCCAGAACTTTCTGCCACAGAAATGTGAGGAACATGTGTTTTTTTAGCCAAATTTTGAGGTTTGCAAAGGATTCTGGGTAACAGAACCTGGTCCGAGCCACACAAGTCACCCCTCCTTGGATTCCCCTAGGTCTCTAGTTTTCAGAAATGCACAGGTTTGGTAGGTTTCCCTAGGTGGCGGCTGAGCTAGAGGCCAAAATCTACAGGTAGTCACTGCTTTTTATAAAAAAATGTGATGTGTCCACGTTGTGTTTTGGGCCCTTTCCTTTCGTGGGCGCTAGTCCTACCCACACAAGTGAGGTATCATTTTTATCGGGAGACTTGGGGGAACGCTGGGTAGAAGGAAATTTGTGGCTCCTCTCAGATTCCAGAACTTTCTGCCACAGAAATGTGAGTAACATGTGTATTTTTAGCCAAATTTTGAGGTTTGCAAAGGATTCTGGGTAACAAAACCTGGTCCGAGCCCCGCAAGTCACCCCTCCTTGGATTCCCCTAGGTCTCTAGTTTTCAGAAATGCACAGGTTTGGTAGGTTTCCCTAGGTGCCGGCTGAGCTAGAGGCCAAAATCCACAGGTAGGCACTTCGCAAAAAACACCTCTGTTTTTTTCCAAAATTTAGGATGTGTCCACGTTGAGCTTTGGGATGTTTCCTGTCGCCGGCGCTAGGCCTACCCACGCAAGTGAGGTATCATTTTTATCGGGAGACTTGGGGGAACGCTGGGTAGAAGGAAATTTGTGGCTCCTCTCAGATTCCAGAACTTTCTGCCACAGAAATGTGAGTAACATGTGTATTTTTAGCCAAATTTTGAGGTTTGCAAAGGATTCTGGGTAACAGAACCTGGTCCGAGCCCCGCAAGTCACCCCTCCTTAAATTCCCCTAGGTCTCTAGTTTTCAGAAATGCACAGGTTTGGTAGGTTTCCCTAGGTGCCGGCTGAGCTAGAGGCCAAAATCTACAGGTAGGCACTTCGCAAAAAACACCTCTGTTTTTTCCCAAAATTTAGGATGTGTCCACGTTGCGCTTTGGGGTGTTTCCTGTCGCCGGCGCTAGGCCTACCCACGCAAGTGAGGTATCATTTTTATCGGGAGACTTGGGGGAACGCTGGGTGGAAGGAAATTTGTAGCTCCTCTCAGATTCCAGAACTTTCTGCCACAGAAATGTGAGGGACATGTGTTTTTTTAGCCAAATTTTGAGGTTTGCAAAGGATTCTGGGTAACAGAACCTGGTCCGAGCCACACAAGTCACCCCTCCTTGGATTCCCCTAGGTCTCTAGTTTTCAGAAATGTACAGGTTTGGTAGGTTTCCCTAGGTGGCGGCTGAGCTAGAGGCCAAAATCTCCAGGTAGTCACTTTGCTAAAAACAGCTCTGTTTTCTGTGATGTGTCCACGTTGTGTTTTGGGGCATATCCTGTCGCGGGCGCTAGGCCTACCCACACAAGTGAGGTATCATTTTTATCGGGAGACGTGGGGGAACGCTGGGTGGAAGGAAATTTGTGGCTCCTCTCAGATTCCAGAACTTTCTGCCACAGAAATGTGAGGAACATATGTTTTTTTAGCCAAATTTTGAGGTTTGCAAAGGATTCTGGGTAACAGAACCTGGTCCGAGCCCCGCAAGTCACCCCTCCTTGGATTCCCCTAGGTCTCTAGTTTTCAGAAATGCACAGGTTTGGTAGGTTTCCCTAGTTGGCGGCTGAGCTAGAGGCCAAAATCTACAGGTAGTCACTTTGCTAAAAACAGCTCTGTTTTCTGTGATATGTCCACGTTGTGTTTTGGGGCATATCCTGTCGCGGGCGCTAGGCCTACCCACACAAGTGAGGTATCATTTTTATCGGGAGACGTGGGGGAACGCTGGGTGGAAGGAAATTTGTGGCTCCTCTCAGATTCCAGAACTTTCTGCCACAGAAATGTGAGGAACATGTGTTTTTTTAGCCAAATTTTGAGGTTTGCAAAGGATTCTGGGTAACAGAACCTGGTCCGAGCCCCGCAAGTCACCCCTCCTTGGATTCCCCTAGGTCTCTAGTTTTCAGAAATGCACAGGTTTGGTAGGTTTCCCTAGGTGGCGGCTGAGCTAGAGGCCAAAATCTACAGGTAGTCACTTTGCTAAAAACAGCTCTGTTTTCTGTGATATGTCCACGTTGTGTTTTGGGGCATATCCTGTCGCGGGCGCTAGGCCTACCCACACAAGTGAGGTATCATTTTTATCGGGAGACGTGGGGGAACGCTGGGTGGAAGGAAATTTGTGGCTCCTCTCAGATTCCAGAACTTTCTGCCACAGAAATGTGAGGAACATGTGTTTTTTTAGCCAAATTTTGAGATTTGCAAAGGATTCTGGGTAACAGAACCTGGTCCGAGCCCCGCAAGTCACCCCTCCTTGGATTCCCCTAGGTCTCTAGGTTTCAGAAATGCACAGGTTTGGTAGGTTTCCCTAGGTGGCGGCTGAGCTAGAGGCCAAAATCTACAGGTAGTCACTTTGCTAAAAACAGCTCTGTTTTCTGTGATATGTCCACGTTGTGTTTTGGGGCATATCCTGTCGCGGGCGCTAGGCCTACCCACACAAGTGAGGTATCATTTTTATCGGGAGACGTGGGGGAACGCTGGGTGGAAGGAAATTTGTGGCTCCTCTCAGATTCCAGAACTTTCTGCCACAGAAATGTGAGGAACATGTGTTTTTTTAGCCAAATTTTGAGGTTTGCAAAGGATTCTGGGTAACAGAACCTGGTCCGAGCCCCGCAAGTCACCCCTCCTTGGATTCCCCTAGGTCTCTAGTTTTCAGAAATGCACAGGTTTGGTAGGTTTCCCTAGGTGGCGGCTGAGCTAGAGGCCAAAATCTACAGGTAGTCACTTTGCTAAAAACAGCTCTGTTTTCTGTGATATGTCCACGTTGTGTTTTGGGGCATATCCTGTCGCGGGCGCTAGGCCTACCCACACAAGTGAGGTATAATTTTTATCGGGAGACGTGGGGGAACGCTGGGTGGAAGGAAATTTGTGGCTCCTCTCAGATTCCAGAACTTTCTGCCACAGAAATGTGAGGAACATGTGTTTTTTTAGCCAAATTTTGAGGTTTGCAAAGGATTCTGGGTAACAGAACCTGGTCCGAGCCCCGCAAGTCACCCCTCCTTGGATTCCCCTAGGTCTCTAGTTTTCAGAAATGCACAGGTTTGGTAGGTTTCCCTAGGTGGCGGCTGAGCTAGAGGCCAAAATCTACAGGTAGTCACTTTGCTAAAAACAGCTCTGTTTTCTGTGATATGTCCACGTTGTGTTTTGGGGCATATCCTGTCGCGGGCGCTAGGCCTACCCACACAAGTGAGGTATCATTTTTATCGGGAGACGTGGGGGAACGCTGGGTGGAAGGAAATTTGTGGCTCCTCTCAGATTCCAGAACTTTCTGCCACAGAAATATGAGGAACATGTGTTTTTTTAGCCAAATTTTGAGATTTGCAAAGGATTCTGGGTAACAGAACCTGGTCCGAGCCCCGCAAGTCACCCCTCCTTGGATTCCCCTAGGTCTCTAGTTTTCAGAAATGCACAGGTTTGGTAGGTTTCCCTAGGTGGCGGCTGAGCTAGAGGCCAAAATCTACAGGTAGTCACTTTGCTAAAAACAGCTCTGTTTTCTGTGATATGTCCACGTTGTGTTTTGGGGCATATCCTGTCGCGGGCGCTAGGCCTACCCACACAAGTGAGGTATCATTTTTATCGGGAGACGTGGGGGAACGCTGGGTGGAAGGAAATTTGTGGCTCCTCTCAGATTCCAGAACTTTCTGCCACAGAAATGTGAGGAACATGTGTTTTTTTAGCCAAATTTTGAGGTTTGCAAAGGATTCTGGGTAACAGAACCTGGTCCGAGCCACACAAGTCACCCCTCCTTGGATTCCCCTAGGTCTCTAGTTTTCAGAAATGCACAGGTTTGGTAGGTTTCCCTAGGTGGCGGCTGAGCTAGAGGCCAAAATCTACAGGTAGTCACTTTGCTAAAAACAGCTCTGTTTTCTGTGATGTGTCCACGTTGTGTTTTGGGGCATATCCTGTCGCGGGTGCTAGGCCTACCCACACAAGTGAGGTACCATTTTTATCGGGAGACTTGGGGGAACATAGATTAGCAAAACAAGTACTATTGCCCCTTGTCTTTCTCTACATTTTTTCCTTCCAAATATAGGAGTGTGTGTAAAAAAGACATCTATTTGAGAAATTCCCTGTAATTCACGTGCTACTATGGTCACCCCGGAATTCAGAGATGTGCAAATAACCACTGCTCCTCAACACCTTATCTTGTGCCCTTTTTGGAAATGCAAAGGTTTTCTTGATAGCAATTTTTTACTCCTTATATTTCAGCAAATGAATTGCTGTATACCCGGTATAGAATGAAAACGCACTGCAGGGTGCAGCTCATTTATTGGCTCTGGGTTCCTCGGGTTCTTGATGAACCTACAAACCCTATAGATCCCCACAACCAGAGGAGTCCAGCAGACGTAACGGTATATTGCTTTCGATAATCTGACATTGCAGGGAAAAGTTACAGAGTAAAACGTAGAGAAAAATTGATGGTTTTTTCACCTCAATTTCAATATTTTTCTTTTTCAGCTGTTATTTTCTGTAGGAAACCCTTGTAGGATCTACACAAATGACCCCTTGCTGAATTCAGAATTTTGTCTACTTTTCAGAAATGTTTAGGTTTCTGGGATCCAGCATTGGTTTCATGACCATTCCTGTCACTGACTGGAAGGAGGCTGAAAGCACAAAAAATTGCACAAATGGGGTATGCCCCAGTAAAATGCCAAAATTGTGTTGAAAAAATTGGGTTTTCTGATTCAAGTCTGCCTGTTCCTGAAAGCTGGGAAGCTGCTGAGTTTAGCACCGCAAACCCTTTGTTGATGCCATTTTCAGGGGAAAAACCACAAGCCTTCTTCTGCAGCCACTTTTTCCAATTTTTTTGAAAAAAACGAAATTTTCACTGTATTTTGGCCAATTTCTTGGCCTCCTTCAGGGGAACCCACAAAGTCTGGGTACCTCTAGAATCCCTAGGATGTTGGAAAAAAAGGACGCAAATTTGGCTTGGTTAGCTTATGTGGACAAAAAGTTATGAGGGCCTAAGCGCGAACTGCCCCAAATAGGCAAAAAAAGGCCTGGCACAGGAGGGGGAAAAGGCCTGGCAGCGAAGGGGTTAAGGACAGGAGAGGCAGCATCTAAACGAACAATATCAAGATGGATAGTTTCTTGTATTGTTAATGCTTACCAGCTGGCTAACAAGCAACTACTAGGTAGACCTAAAGCGCATTCCACAAGGGGAAAAGCGGCTACTGCTGCCCTCCTTAACAATGTTCCAATATCTGAGATTTGTAAGGCTGCTTCATGGAAGTCTGTACATACATTTACTAGACATTACTGTTTGGACTCAGATGCAAGAGCAGATGCCCAAGTGGGGCAGGCCTCTCTGAGAAATGTATTTGCATGATACATGTCTATTCCTGCACTTCTATTAGACAGTCCGCAGAGTTTAGGGATGGGCTTGCTATTCTATTCAATGTTTATGACTATTGATGAGGATCCCCTGGAAGAGAAGGATAAGTTACTTACCTGTAAATCCTAGTTCTCTTCCAGGGATATCCTCATCAAAGTCATAAACAACCCACCCTCCTCCCCGGACACACGTCTCCTAGAAGTGCAGGACAGACTGTCTTTCGAATCAGTTACACAAATTATCACAGTAAAAAAGTACTGACCTAACTGTGAACCAACTGTCACCTCTCCTTCACCCCTGAGGCATGGTGGGATACTGGAGGTGCTCAGGGTCTTAAAGGCACAGTGCCAAAGTTTTTATGGTTCTCCTGTGTTAACCTGCATGCAGCCTATTGGCTAAGAATGCTCCATTGTTTTTCAATGCAGTTTTTTCTCTTTTGTCTCTAATGTTTACTACTGCTTATTTCCCTAAGCCCAGTTTTGGGGGCTTGGGTAGATATTTATTCTCTATTGTAATTTTATTATGATTAAAAAAAAAAACTTCATAGAAATAAAGCATTTTAGCCTGTTTATGATTATAGCCTGCATTGCCGTTTTACACATGTATATATGAGTTTAGTATGAAAGATATGTCTACTAAAAATGCTATAGATATTTTTCCTGCATATTTCATACTTTATATGTGTGTATTTTATATGTGCTCCGGGGTCCCCGCACAAGGGCGGGAATATTCAATGTTTATGACTTTGATGAGGATACCCCTGGACGAGAACTAGGATTTACAGGTAAGTAACTTATCCTTCCTCACATTTCTGTGGCAGAAAGTTCTGCAGTCTGAGAGGAGCTGCAAATTTCCTTCCACCCAGCGTTCCCCCAAGTCTCCCGATAAAAAATTATACCTCACTTGTGTGGGTAGGCCTAGCGCCCGCGACAGGAAATGCCCCAAAGCGCAACGTGGACACATCCAATTTTTTTTAAAGAAAACAGAGGTGTTTTTTGCAAAGTGCCTACCTGTAGATTTTGGCCTCTAGCTCAGCCGGCACCTAGGGAAACCTACCAAACCTGTGCATTTCTGAAAACTAGAGACCTAGGGGAATCTAAGATGGGGTGACTTGTGGGGCTCTGACCAGGTTCTGTTACCCAGAATCCTTTGCAAACCTCAAAATTTGGCTAAAAAAACACATGTTCCTGACATTTCTGTGGGAGAAAGTTCTGGAATCTGAGAGGAGCCACAAATTTCCTTCCACCCAGCGTTCCCCCAAGTCTCCCGATAAAAATGATACCTCACTTGTGTGGGTAGGCCTAGCGCCCGCAACAGGAAATGCCCCAAAGCGCAACGTGGGCACATCCAATTTTTTTAAAGAAAACAGAGGTGTTTTTTGCAAAGTGCCTACCTGTAGATTTTGGCCTATAGCTCAGCCGGCACCTAGGTAAACCTACCAAACCTGTGCATTTTTGAAAACTAGAGACCTAGGGGAATCTAAGATGGGGTGACTTGTGGGGCTCTGACCAGGTTCTGTTACCCAGAATCCTTTGCAAACCTCAAAATTTGGCTAAAAAAACACATGTTCCTCACATTTCTGTGGCAGAAAGTTCTGGAATCTGAGAGGAGCCACAAATTTCCTTCCACCCAGCGTTCCCCCAAGTCTCCCGATAAAAATGATACCTCACTTGTGTGGGTAGGACTAGTGCCCACGAAAGGAAATGGCCCAAAACACAACGTGAACACATCACATTTTTTCATAGAAAACAGTGTCTACCTGTGGATTTTGGCCTGTAGCTCAGCCGGCACCTGGGGAAACCTAGCAAACCAGCGCATATTTGAAAACTAGAAACCCAGGGGAATCCAAGATGGGGTGACTTGCGGGGCTCTGACCAGGTTATGTTACCCACAATCCTTTGCAAACATCAACATTTGGTCAAAAAAACACTTTTTCCTCTCATTTCGGTGACAGAAAGTTCTGGAATCTGAGAGGAGCCACAAATTTCCTTCCACCCAGCGTTCCCCCAAGTCTCCCGATAAAAATGATACCTCACTTGTGTGGGTAGGCCTAGCGCCCGCGACAGGAAATGGCCCAAAACACAACGTGGACACAACATATTTTTTGCAAAGTGCCTACCTGTGGAGTTTGGCCTCTAGCTCAGCCGGCCCCAGTGGGGGGCAGAAATGCCCTAAAATAAATTTGACCCCCCCCAAACCCCCCCTGCCCGGGAGCGACCCTTGCCTACGGGGTCGCTCCCCCTGCGTGACATTGGCGCCAAAAAACAAATACCCGGTGCCTAGTGGTTTCTGCCCCCTTGGGGGCAGATTGACCTCAAATCGACCAATCTGCCCCCAAGGTGGGCAGAAATGGTCTAAATACAATTTGCCCCCCAGGGGAGCGACCCTTGCCTGATGGGTCGCTCCCCATCTCTAAAAAAACAAACAAACAAAAAAATAAACAAAACATTTTTTTTTGCCCTGGCGCCTAGAGGTTTCTGCTCCCCCTGGGGGCGGCCGATCTGCCCCCGGGGGGGCAGAAATGGCCTAAAATAAATTTCCCCCCCCTCCGGGAGCGACACTTGCCTACGGGGTCACTCCCCCTGCGTGACATTGGCGCCAAAAAACAAATCCCCGGTGCCTAGTGGTTCTTGCCCCCTTGGGGGCAGATTGACCTAAAATCGACCAATCTGCCCCCAAGGGGGGCAGAAATGATCTAAATACAATTTGCCCCCCAAGGGAGCGACCCTTGCCTGATGGGTCGCTCCCCATCATTAAAAAAACAAATAAAAACAAAACAAACAAAAAAATAATAATAATAATTTGCCCTGGCGCCTAGAGGTTTCTGCCCCCAGGGGGGGCAGAAACGGCCTCAAATAAATTTGCCCCCCAAGCCCTCCCCCTCCCCCCCCTCCCCCCCGGAGCAACCCTTGCCTACGAGGTCGCTCCCCCTGCGTGACATTGGCGCCAAAAAACAAATCCCCGGTGCCTAGTGGTTTCTGCCCCCAAGGGGGCAGATTGACCTAAAATCGGCCAATCTGCCCCCAAGGGGGGCAGAAATGATCTAAATACAATTTGCCCCCCAGGGGTGCGACCCTTGCCCGGGGGGGCAGAAATGGCCTAAAATAAATTTGCCCCCCAGGGAGCGACCCTTGCCTAAGGGGTCGCTCCCCTTGCGTGAAATTCACGCAAAGAAAAAACTCCCTGGTGTCTAGTGGTTTCTGCCCCCCTTGGGGGCAGATTGGCCTCATCAAAATAGGCCAATCGCAGAAATGGCCTAAATATAATTTTCACCCAAGGGGAGCAACCCTTGCCTAAGGGGTCGCTCCCCACCTAAAGTAATAAAATAAAACATAAAAAAAAAAAAAAAGATCCCTAGTGCCTAGAGGTTTCTTCCCCCCCTGGGGGCAGATCGGCCTAATAATAGGCTTATCTGCCCCCAGGGGGGGCAGAAAAGGCCTTCCCGAAAAAATGCCCCCCCTGGGAGCGACCCTTGCCCAAGGGGTCGCTCCCTTATGTCAATTTCACACACAAAAAAAAATCCCTGGTGTCTAGTGGGGTTTCAAAAGCTGGATTGCAAGCGATGCGGCTTTTGAAACCCTGGGAGAGACTTCAAAGGGAAGGAAATACATTTCCTTCCCTTTGAAGCCCCTCCGGGCCTCCCCCAGTGATTGAGAGAGAAATGCTTAGCATTTCTCTTTCAATCGCGCTGGAAGCTCTGTTTCCAGCGCGATGGGGGAGGCCCCTGTGACTAATCAGCTCGCGCGCTGACGTCACAGGGGGGTGGGGGGTGTCAGGGGTGGAAGGGGAAGGTCTTCACTTTCCATCCCCGCCTTGGGGGGGGGGAGGGGGGTGCACAGGGGGGGGGCGCGCTAGCGCTCCCCCAAGTTCCCGTGTGCCTTGCACGAGGTGACCTCGTCCAAGGCACACAGGAACTGTAGCCCTGGACGAGGTCACCTCGTCCAGGGCACAGAACCGGTTAAAGGTTGTTCCCAACCCTCCTTCACAAGTGTTAGGGGACCTCTTACAGGGTGTCCAAATAGGAGTTCAAAGGGACTGAAGCCCACTCCTTTCTGGGGTACCTCCCTGTAAGCAAAAAGGAGGCAAGGTAACAGGACATCCCATCTCCTCCTGAGTTTTTCAGGGAGTCCCATTATCATTCCTTTGAGAGTTTGATTAAACCTCTCTACCAGTCCATTTGTTTGTGGATGATAAGGTGTGGTGAATTTGTATGTTACACCAAATTCCTTCCACATGGCCTTCAAGTATGCAGACATAAAGTTGCTACCCCTGTCTGATACAACCTCTTTTGGGAAACCCACCCTGGAAAAGATTCCCAGGAGGGCTTTTGCCACTGCAGGTGCTGTAGTGGTCCTTAGAGGAATTGCTTTAGGATATCTTGTGGCATAGTCCACTATCACCAAGATAAACCTATTGCCTGAAGCAGTAGGAGGGTCAAGGGGGCCAACTATGTCAACCCCTACCCTTTCAAAGGGAACCCCAACCACAGGCAGTGGAATAAGGGGAGCCTTTGGGGTGCCACCAGTCTTGCCACTGGCTTGGCAGGTCACACAGGACTTACAAAAGTATTTTGTGTCCTCTGACATCCTAGGCCAGTGAAACAGGGGGACAAGTCTTTCCAATGTTTTAATCTGACCCAAAAGTCCAGACAAAGGAATGTCATGTGCCAGAGTTAGGAGGAACTCTCTGTACTGCAGGGGAATGACCAATAGGAGGCTGGACTGGCTTGTAGTGAGTACCTAGGGGTACTTGCACCTTGCACCAGGCCCAGTTATCCCTTATTAGTGTATAGGGTGTCTAGAAGCATAGGCTGATAGATAATGGTAGCTTAGCAGAGCAGCTTAGGCTGAACTAGGAGACGAGTGAAGCTCCTACAGTACCACTTAGTGTCATATGCACAATATCATAAGAAAACACAATACACAGTTATACTAAAAATTAAGGTACTTTATTTTTATGACAATATGCCAAAGTATCTCAGAGTGTACCCTCAGTGAGAGGATAGGAAATATACACAAGATATATATACACAATACCAGAAATATGCAGTATAGTCTTAGAAAACAGTGCAAACAATGTATAGTTACAATAGGATGCAATGGGGACACATAGGGATAGGGGCAACACAAACCATATACTCCAAAAGTGGAATGCGAATCACGAATGGACCCCAAACCTATGTGACCTTGTAGAGGGTCGCTGGGACTATTAGAAAATAGTGAGGGTTAGAAAAATAGCCCACCCCAAGACCCTGAAAAGTGAGTGCAAAGTGCACTAAAGTTCCCCAAAGTACAAAGAAGTCGTGATAGGGGAATAAGGCAGGAAAGACACAAACCAACAATGCAACCACGCTGGATTTCCAATCTGGGGTACCTGTGGAACAACGGGACCAAGTCCAAAAGTCACAAGCAAGTCGGAGATGGGGAGATGCCCAGGAAATGCCAGCTGCGGTGCAAAGAAGCTTCTACTGGACAGAAGAAGCTGCGGTTTCTGCAGGAACGCAAAGGGCTAGAGACTTCCCCTTTGGAGGACGGATCCCTCTCGCCTTGTAGAGTCGTGCAGAAGTGTTTTCCCGCCGAAAGAACGCCAACAAGCCTTGCTAGCTGCAAATCGTGCAGTAAGCGTTTTTGGATGCTGCTGTGGCCCAGGAGGGACCAGGAGGTCGCAAATTGGACCAGGAGGTAGAGGGGACGTCGAGCAAGACAAGGAGCCCTCTTAGCAGCAGGTAGCACCCGGAGAAGTGCCAGAAACAGGCGCTACGAGGATGCGTGAAACGGTGCTCACCCGAAGTTACACAAAGGTATCCCACGTCGCCGGAGACCAACTTAGAAAGTCGTGCAATGCAGGTTAGAGTGCCATGGACCCAGGCTTGGCTGTGCACAAAGGATTTCCGCCGGAAGTGCACAGGGGCCGGAGTAGCTGCAAAAGTCGCGGTTCCCAGCAATGCAGTCTAGCGAGGTGAGGCAAGGACTTACCTCCACCAAACTTGGACTGAAGAGTCACTGGACTGTGGGAGTCACTTGGACAGAGTTGCTGGATTCGAGGGACCTCGCTCGTCGTGCTGAGAGGAGACCCAAGGGACCTGTAATGCAGCTTCTTGGTGCCTGCGGTTGCAGGGGGAAGATTCCGTCGACCCACGGGAGATTTCTTCGGAGCTTCTAGTGCAGAGAGGAGGCAGACTACCCCCACAGCATGCACCACCAGGAAAACAGTCGAGAAGGCGGCAGGATCAGCGTTACAGAGTTGCAGTAGTCGTCTTTGCTACTATGTTGCAGTTTTGCAGGCTTCCAGCGCGGTCAGCAGTCGATTCCTTGGCAGAAGGTGAAGAGAGAGATGCAGAGGAACTCGGATGAGCTCTTGCATTCGTTATCTAAAGTTTCCCCAGAGACAGAGACCCTAAATAGCCAGAAAAGAGGGTTCAGAAGGAGTCTCTGACGTCACCTGGTGGCACTGGCCACTCAGAGCAGTCCAGTGTGCCAGCAGCACCTCTGTTTCCAAGATGGCAGAGGTCTGGAGCACACTGGAGGAGCTCTGGACACCTCCCAGGGGAGGTGCAGGTCAGGGGAGTGGTCACTCCCCTTTCCTTTGTCCAGTTTCGCGCCAGAGCAGGGCTAAGGGGTCCCCTGAACCGGTGTAGACTGGCTTATGCAGAATTGGGCACATCTGTGCCCAACAAAGCATTTCCAGAGGCTGGGGGAGGCTACTCCTCCCCTGCCTTCACACCATTTTCCAAAGGGAGAGGGTGTAACACCCTCTCTCAGAGGAAGTCCTTTGTTCTGCCATCCTGGGCCAGGCCTGGCTGGACCCCAGGAGGGCAGATGCCTGTCTGAGGGGTTGGCAGCAGCAGCAGCTGCAGTGAAACCCCAGGAAGGGCAGTTTGGCAGTACCAGGGTCTGTGCTACAGACCACTGGGATGATGCGATTGTGCCAACTATGCCAGGATGGCATGGAGGGGGCAATTCCATGATCATAGACATGTTACATGGCCATATTCGGAGTTACCATTGTGAAGCTACATATAGGTAGTGACCTATATGTAGTGCACGTGTGTAATGGTGTCCCCGCACTCACAAAGTTCAGGGAATTGGCTCTGAACAATGTGGGGGCACCTTGGCTAGTGCCAGGGTGCCCTCACACTAAGTAACTTTGCACCTAACCTTTACCAGGTAAAGGTTAGACATATAGGTGACTTATAAGTTACTTAAGTGCAGTGTAAAATGGCTGTGAAATAACGTGGACGTTATTTCACTCAGGCTGCAGTGGCAGGCCTGTGTAAGAATTGTCAGAGCTCCCTATGGGTGGCAAAAGAAATGCTGCAGCCCATAGGGATCTCCTGGAACCCCAATACCCTGGGTACCTCAGTACCATATACTAGGGAATTATAAGGGTGTTCCAGTAAGCCAATGTAAATTGGTAAAAATGGTCACTAGCCTGTTAGTGACAATTTGGAAAGAAATGAGAGAGCATAACCACTGAGGTTCTGATTAGCAGAGCCTCAGTGAGACAGTTAGTCACTACACAGGTAACACATTCAGGCACACTTATGAGCACTGGGGCCCTGGGTTACCAGGGTCCCAGTGACACATACAACTAAAACAACATATATACAGTGAAAAATGGGGGTAACATGCCAGGCAAGATGGTACTTTCCTACACAACCCCCCCCCCCCCAAACGAAGGACAATAAGACTAGCCATGACCTGATGAGTCTTCATTGTCTAAGTGGAAATATCTGGAGAGTCCATCTGCATTGGAGTGGCTACTCCCAGGTCTATGTTCCACTGTATAGTCCATTCCCTGTAGGGATATGGACCACCTCAACAATTTAGGATTTTCACCTTTCATTTGTTTTAGCCAAAGTAGAGGTTTGTGGTCTGTCTGAACAATGAAGTGAGTGCCAAACAGGTATGGCCTCAACTTCTTCAGTGCCCAGACCACAGCAAAGGCCTCCCTTTCAATGGCAGACCAACGCTTTTCTCTAGGGGTCAACCTCCTACTAATAAAAGCAACAGGTTGATCCTGGCCCTCAGAATTAAGTTGTGATAGGACTGCCCCTACTCCTAATTCAGATGCATCAGTTTGGACATAGAATTTTTTAGAGTAACAAGGGCTTTTCAGGACAGGTGCAGAGCACATGGCCTGCTTCAGCTCCTCAAAAGCTTTCTGACAGTTTGCTGTCCATAATACCTTTTTAGGCATTTTCTTGGATGTGAGGTCATTAAGAGGGGCTGCAATGGAGCCATAGTTCTTAATGAACCTCCTGTAATACCCAGTGAGGCCTAGGAAGGCTCTCACCTGAGTCTGAGTGGTAGGGGGAACCCAATCAATAATTGTTTGGATTTTCCCCTGAAGTGGTGCAATCTGTTCCCCAGCAACAAGGTGTCCCAGATAAACCACCTTACCCTGCCCTATCTGGCACTTTGAAGCCTTGATAGTGAGGCCTGCCTTTTGCAGGGCCTCCAAAACTTTCCATAGGTGGACCAGGTGATCATCCCAGCTGGAGCTAAAGACAGCTATATCGTCCAAATATGCTGCACTGAAAGCTTCCAGCCCTTGCAGGACTGTGTTCACCAACCTCTGAAAAGTGGCAGGTGCATTTTTCAAACCAAAAGGCATTACAGTAAACTGGTAATGTCCTCCAATGGTTGAAAATGCAGTCTTAGGTTTAGCATCTTCTGACAATTTGATCTGCCAATACCCTGCAGTCAAGTCAAAAGTGCTTAGATACTTGGCAGATGCCAGTGTATCTATGAGCTCATCTGCCCTGGGTATATAGGGTGAGCATCAGTTTTGGTTACCAAGTTGAGACCTCTATAGTCTACACAAAACCGCATTTCCTTCTTTCCATCTTTGGAATGGGGTTTTGGTACCAGTACCACAGGAGAAGCCCATGGACTGTCAGAGTGCTCAACCACTCCTAGTTCTAACATTTTCTGGACCTCTTGCTTTATGCAGTCCCTGACATGGTCAGGCTGCCTATAGATCTTACTTTTGACAGGCAAGCTGTCTCCAGTATCTATAGTGTGCTCACACCAAGAAGTGGTACCTGGCACAGTAGAGAAGAGTTCAGAGAATTGATCTAGGAGGTTTATGCAATTGTCTTTCTGCTCAGCAGTAAGACAATCAGCCAAAACTACACCTTCCACCAGAGCATCTTGTTCTGTGGAAGAGAAGAGATCAGGTAGAGGATCACTGTCTTCTTCCTGTCCCTCATCTGTTGCCATGAGCAGGGTGAGATCAGCCCTGTCATAGTAGGGTTTCAGGCGGTTTACATGGAGTACCCTAAGGGGACTCCTTGCAGTGCCTAAGTCAACTAAATAGGTGACTTCTCCCTTCTTTTCAACAATTGTGTGGGGTCCACTCCATTTATCTTGGAGTGCTCTTGGGGCCACAGGCTCCAAGACCCACACTTTCTGCCCTGGTTGGTACTGAACCAAAACAGCCTTCTGATCATGCCATTGCTTCTGGAGCTCTTGGCTGGCCTGAAGGTTTTTACTGGCCTTTTTCATGTACTCAGCCATCCTTGATCTGAGGCCAAGTACATAATCCACAATATCCTGCTTAGGAGCTTTTAAAGGTTGTTCCCAACCCTCCTTTACAAGTGTGAGTGGACCCCTAACAGGGTGTCCAAAAAGAAGTTCAAAGGGGCTGAAGCCCACTCCTTTCTGGGGTACCTCCCTGTAGGCAAAAAGGAGGCATGGTAGAAGGATATCCCATCTCCTGCGGAGTTTTTCAGGGAGACCCATAATCATGCCTTTGAGAGTTTTATTAAATCTCTCCACCAGTCCATTTGTTTGTGGATAATAGGGTGTTGTGAACTAGTACGTTACACCACACTCCTTCCACATGGCTTTTAAGTATGCAGACATGAAATTGCTTCCTCTGTCTGATACTACTTCCTTTGGGAAGCCCACCCTGGAAAATATTCCCAGGAGGGCCTTTGCCACTGCAGGTGCTGTAGTGGTCCTTAAAGGAATAGCTTCAGGATATCTTGTGGCATGGTCCACTACCACTAAGATGAATCTATTGCCTGAAGCAGTAGGAGGGTCAAGGGGGCCAACTATGTCAACCCCTACCCTTTCAAAGGGAACCCCAACCACAGGCAGTGGAATAAGGGGTGCCTTTGGGGTGCCACCTGTCTTGCCACTGGCTTGACAGGTTTCACAGGACTTACAAAATTCCTTTGTGTCCTCAGACATTCTAGGCCAATGAAACAGGGGAACAAGCCTGTCCCAAGTTTTCATTTGTCCTAGATGCCCAGCTAGGGGAATGTCATGTGCCAGGGTTAGGAGGAACTTTCTGTACTCCTGAGGAATCACTAATCTCCTGGCAGCTCCAGGTTTAGGATCCCTATGCTCAGTGTACAAGAGGTTGTCCTCCCAGTAAACTCTGTGAGAGTCACTGACATCCCCATTAGCCTGTTTGACAGCTTGCTGTCTGAGACCCTCTAATGTGGGACAGGTTTGCTGTGCCACACTCAGCTCCTCTCTGGCAGGCCCCCCTTCACCCAAAAGCTCAGCAGTGTCTGCTTCCAGCTCCTCTGGTGTAGGTTCTGCACAGGGAGGGAATTCTTCTTCCTCAGAAGTTGAATCCACTGTAGAGGGAGGGATAGTAGGAAGTGGTTTGCTTCTACTAGCCCTAGCTTTAGGGAGCACTTGGTCCATTGTTCCAGGATCCAAGCTTCCCTGTCCTTTTTGCTTTTTGACCTGAGCCCTTGTCAAAGCAAAAATATGCCCTGGGATGCCCAGCATTGCTGCATGGGCCTCCAACTCCACATCTGACCAAGCTGATGTCTCCAAATCATTTCCTAGTAGACAGTCTACAGGTAAATCTGTGGCTACCACAACTTTCTTTGGACCAGTAACCCCCCCCCCCCCAGTTGAGATTAACAACAGCCATGGGGTGGCTAAGTGTGTTGTTGTGAGCATCGGTTACTTGGTACTGGTGACCAAGTAGGTGTTGTTCAGGGTGGACCAGTTTCTCTATGACCATAGTCACACTGGCACCAGTGTCCCTGTAGGCCTGAACCTCAACACCATTTATTAGGGGTAGCTGCTTGTACTTATCCATATTAAGGGGACAAGCAACTAAGGTGGCTAAATCAATAGCCCCCTCAGAGACTAACACAGCCTCTGTGGCCTCCCTAACAAGGCCAACCCCAACTAAGTTACCAATAGTGAGCCCAGCTACTCCCTTGGATTGGCTATTAGTAGGTTTGCTCCCACCACCACTGCTATTAGTAGGGACACTAGGGGTAGCAGTAGGGGTTGTAGTGGTAGGAGCATTGGTGCTTTTCTTTGGACAACTGGGATCTGTTGTCCAATGGCCTTTTATTTTACATAAATAGCACCATGGTTTCTTTTCCTTGTTCTGATTAAAAGAGGATTTGGGCCCACCACCCCCACCAGAGTGTTTTTGTGGGCCTGATGAAGACTCATTTTTAGATTTGTCCCCACCCTTGTCAGAAGACTTACCATCCTTCTTTTTGTTGCCATCTTTGTCACCCCCTGTATGAACATTTCTGTTCACCCTTGTTCTGACCCATTTGTCTGCCTTCTTTCCCAATTCTTGGGGAGAGGTCAGATCAGAGTCCACCAAGTACTGGTGCAACAAATCAGACACACAATTATTAAGAATATGCTCTCTCAGGATCAAGTTATACAGGCTGTCATAATCAGTAACTCTACTGCCATGTAACCACCCCTCCAAGGCCTTCACTGAATGGTCAATGAAATCAACCCAGTCTTGTGAAGACTCCTTTTTGGTCTCTCTGAACTTTATCCTGTATTGTTCAGTGGTTAAGCCATAACCATCCAGGAGTGCATTCTTAAGAACTTGGAAATTATTAGCATCATTTTCTTTCACAGTAAGGAGCCTATCCCTACCTTTTCCACTAAATGATAGCCATAGGATAGCAGCCCACTGCCTTTGAGGGACATCCTGTACAACACAGGCCCTCTCAAGTGCAGCAAACCACTTGTTAATGTCATCCCCCTCCTTATAAGGGGGAACTATCTTGGTCAGATTCCTGGAATCATGCTCTTTTGCAGGATGACTATGGGGAATACTGCTGCTGCCACCATGGGTTTCTAAACCCAACTTCTGTCTTTCCTTCTCTAGTTCAAAAGACTGTCTATCCAAATCCAGCTGTTGCTTTTTAAGCTTCAGTCTGGTTTGTTCCACCCTCAACTTATTGAGTTCCCTCTCTAACATTCTGTCATCAGGGTTGGTGGGAGGGACATTCTTAGACACAGAAGAATGAACAGAAGGAGACCTGTCCCTTACAGAAGCCACCCTAACAGCTTGGCTAACAGAAACATCACTACCAGTATGGTGAGAATAAATGCTTTTGCTATGATGTGAGACAACACTATTTGTATGGTGAGGCTCTCCATCGTTACCAACTATGCTAGACTGTCTAGTAATGGGCAGGCTAGGAAGTTTATTTCCTGAATCTTTTCCTGGGGGAGTCCCTGGATCAGATTGGGAACCATTTGCTACTTTTTCAACAGATGTGGCCCCTATGGCCTTATCTTGTTCTCTAAGCATGTTAAGCAATAATTCCAAAGAAGGATTCTTCCCTACACTCAAACCTCTCTCTATGCAGAGACTCCTTGCTCCTTTCCAGCTAAGGTGATCATATGCAAGTTTGGACAGATCAACATTTTGGCCTGTGCCAGACATTTTTAGAGAGAGTTAAAGTGATAGAAACAGAGAAAAAAGTTTTCAGAACTTTTTAGAAAGACAGAAAAAAACTTTTTAAACTTTTAAGAACTTTTTGAAAGTTTAGAAGTACTTTTCAGCACTTAGAAAAGAGTGAAAAGAGGAAATGCAAAACTTTTTGGCTATGTGTATATACACTGACCTTGTTTTGTATATTTTTCTCTTATGAAAAGTACAATGACAAGAGTGGTAAGTAGTCTCAAAGCACTTATCCCACCGCTGCACAACCAATGTAGGAGGCTGGACTGGCTTGTAGTGAGTACCAAGGGGTACTTGCACCTTGCACCAGGCCCAGTTATCCCTTATTAGTGTATAGGGTGTCTAGCAGCTTAGGCTGATAGATAATGGTAGCTTAGCAGAGCAGCTTAGGCTGAACTAGGAGACGTGTGAAGCTACTACAGTACCACTTAGTGTCATATGCACAATATCATAAGAAAACACAATACACAGTTATACTAAAAATAAAGGTACTTTATTTTTATGACAATATGCCAAAGTATCTTAGAGTGTACCCTCAGTGAGAGGATAGGAAATATACACAAGATATATATACACAATAGCAAAAATATGCAGTATAGTCTTAGAAAACAGTGCAAACAATGTATAGTTACAATAGGATGCAATGGGGAAACATAGGGATAGGGGCAACACAAACCATATACTCCAAAAGTGGAATGCGAACCACGAATGGACCCCAAACCTATGTGACCTTGTAGAGGGTCGCTGGGACTATTAGAAAATAGTGAGAGTTAGAACAATAACCCTCCCCAAGACCCTGAAAAGTGAGTGCAAAGTGCACTAAAGTTCCCCTAAGGACAAAGAAGTCGTGTTAGAGGAATAATGCAGGAAAGACACAAACCAACAATGCAACAACTGTGGATTTCCAATCTAGGGTACCTGTGGAACAAGGGGACCAAGTCCAAAAGTCACAAGCAAGTCGGAGATGGGCAAATGCCCAGGAAATGCCAGCTGCGGGTGCAAAGAAGCTTCTACTGGACAGAAGAAGATGAGGTTTCTGCAGGAACGAAAAGGGCTAGAGACTTCCCCTTTGGTGGACGGATCTCTCTCGCCGTGGAGAGTTGTGCAGAAGTGTTTCCCCGCCGAAAGAACGCCAACAAGCCTTGCTAGCTGCAAATCGTGCGGTTAGCGTTTTTGGATGCTGCTGTGGCCCAGGAGGGACCAGGAGGTCGCAAATTGGACCAGGAGAGAGAGGGGACGTCGAGCAAGACAAGGAGCTCTCTCAGCAGCAGGTAGCACCCGGAGAAGTGCCAGAAACAGGCACTACAAGGATGCGTGAAACGGTGCTCACCCGAAGTCGCACAAAGGAGTCCCACGTCGCCGGAGACCAACTTAGAAAGTCGTGCAATGCAGGTTAGAGTGCCGTGGACCCAGGCTTGGCTGTGCACAAAGGATTTCCGCCGGAAGTGCACAGGGGCCGGAGTAGCTGCAAAAGTCGCGGTTCCCAGCAATGCAGCCCAGCGAGGTGAGGCAAGGACTTACCTCCACCAAACTTGGACTGAAGAGTCACTGGACTGTGGGGGTCACTTGGACAGAGTCGCTGGATTTGATGGACCTCGCTCGTCGTGCTGAGAGGAGACCCAAGGGGCCGGTAATGCAGCTTTTTGGTGCCTGCGGTTGCAGGGGGAAGATTCCGTCGACCCACGGGAGATTTCTTCGGAGCTTCTGGTGCAGAGGGGAGGCAGACTACCCCCACAGCATGCACAAGCAGGAAAACAGTCGAGAAGGCGGCAGGATCAGCGTTACAGAGTTGCAGTAGTCGTCTTTGCTACTATGTTGCAGGTTTGCAGGCTTCCAGCGCGGTCAGCAGTCGATTCCTTGGCAGAAGGTGAAGAGAGAGATGCAGAGGAACTCGGATGAGCTCTTGCATTCGTTATCTAAAGTTTCCCCAGAGACAGAGACCCTAAATAGCCAGAAAAGAGGGTTTGGCTACCTAGGAGAGAGGATAGGCTACTAACACCTGAAGGAGCCTATCAGAAGGAGTCTCTGACGTCACCTGGTGGCACTGGCCACTCAGAGCAGTCCAGTGTGCCAGCAGCACCTCTGTTTCCAAGATGGCAGAGGTCTGGAGCACACTGGAGGAGCTCTGGACGCCTCCCAGGGGAGGTGCAGGTCAGGGGAGTGGTCACTCCCCTTTCCTTTGTCCAGTTTCGCACCAGAGCAGGGCTAAGGGGTCCCCTGAACCGGTGTAGACTGGCTTATGCAGAATTGGGCACATCTGTGCCCAACAAAGCATTTCCAGAGGCTGGGGGAGGCTACTCCTCCCCTGCCTTCACACCATTTTCCAAAGGGAGAGGGTGTAACACCCTCTCTCAGAGGAAGTCCTTTGTTCTGCCATCCTGGGCCAGGCCTGGCTGGACCCCAGGAGGGCAGATGCCTGTCTGAGGGGTTGGCAGCAGCAGCAGCTGCAGTGAAACCCCAGGAAGGGCAGTTTGGCAGTACCAGGGTCTGTGCTACAGACCACTGGGATCATGGGATTGTGCCAACTATGCCAGGATGGCATAGAGGGGGCAATTCCATGATCATAGACATGTTACATGGCCATATTCGGAGTTACCATTGTGAAGCTACATATAGGTAGTGACCTATATGTAGTGCACGCGTGTAATGGTGTCCCCGCACTCACAAAGTTCAGGGAATTGGCTCTGAACAATGTGGGGGCACCTTGGCTAGTGCCAGGGTGCCCTCACACTAAGTAACTTTGCACCTAACCTTTACCAGGTAAAGGTTAGACATATAGGTGACTTATAAGTTACTTAAGTTCAGTGTAAAATGGCTGTGAAATAACGTGGACGTTATTTCACTCAGGCTGCAGTGGCAGGCCTGTGTAAGAATTGTCAGAGCTCCCTATGGGTGGCAAAAGAAATGCTGCAGCCCATAGGGATCTCCTGGAACCCCAATACCCTGGGTACCTCAGTACCATATACTAGGGAATTATAAGGGTGTTCCAGTAAGCCAATGTAAATTGGTAAAAATGGTCACTAGCCTGTTAGTGACAATTTGGAAAGAAATGAGAGAGCATAACCACTGAGGTTCTGATTAGCAGAGCCTCAGTGAGACAGTTAGTCACTACACAGGTAACACATTCAGGCACACTTATGAGCACTGGGGCCCTGGGTTACCAGGGTCCCAGTGACACATACAACTAAAACAACATATATACAGTGAAAAATGGGGGTAACATGCCAGGCAAGATGGTACTTTCCTACAGGAGCGCGCAGATCAACAAGAAGGTGCGTTTCCTTGCTAACCAATTTAGGCCTCACCATCAACTGGGAGAAGTCCAAACGTCTGCCAGCACGCAGTATCACCTTTTTAGGGGCAAACCTGGACACGCAATCCACCATGGCGTGTCCCACAGTACACAGGCAGCAAAGGGTATTGACACTAACAAAATCAATACAGAGAAGAAGCTGTGTTTCTGTCCGCCTGTTCAAATCCCTGATGGGCATGATTTCATCATGCATACCTCTGGTTCTTCTCTGTAGACTTAAAATGCGTCCGTTACAGGAGTAACTAAACCATCAATGGCTCCAGGTTTTGGGAAGCTTCGAAGATCGAATACACATAACCCCAGCAATAGCCAAAGCCTTGACATGGTGGTCTCAGAAGCATCATCTGTCCATCGGCCTTTTTGTTTTTTACATCGTCTGGCTCTGTGGACCATCTCTACGGACGCATCTCTGGAGGGCTGAGGAGCTGTGCTACAGGATCTTCAAGTAAGTGGCAAGTGGCCACCACACTTGAGAGTGATGCACATCAATCTGCTAGAGCTCAGAGCAGTGTACCTCGCTTTGCAGGCTTTTCTCCCGAAAATAGCAGGATCACACATAGTAATAAGAACAGACAACACCACTATGATGCATTACCTCAACAAACAAGGAGGCACAAGATCTCTCACCCTCTCCAAAGAAGCCCAAAGAATTTGGAATTGGGCCTCGCAGCAAGGCATCACACTCACAGCTGTGCATTTGCCGGGGATAGAGAACAAGATAGCGGACTCGCTCAGCAGACAAAGATCGAGCTGCCACTAGTGGGAGCTGGACCAGTCGATAGTGGACTACATCTTTTCCCAGTGGGGAACGACAACAATAGACCTGTTTGCCAACAAGTGCAATGCCAAATGCCAGTACTTCGCAAGATGGCATCACCAAAAGGGGGAATGTGTTTTCGATAGTCTGGTCAGACATCTTTGCTTACACCTTTCCTCCAATTCCATTGATCCCATGTCCTCACAAAGATGAAGACAGAGCTGTGCACTCTGATATTGATAGCTCCGTACTGGCCTCGCCAACACTGGTTTGCGGAGCTTCTTCTATCGATCAAGCCTCACATTCCGCTGAAACCGTTTCCACAATTGCTAACAATGAACAAAGGACAAGTACAGTATGGCACCTGCATCCTCAATTGATGCGGTTGTCACCATGGCTGCTGGGCAAAGGGAGTTTGCACATATGAATATCCCACAGGAGTGTTGGGACATTTTGTCCAGAGCTAGAGCGGATAACACTAATAAGGCTTACTCTTGCAAATGGAGACGATTTTGTGTCTCGTGTCATCAGCGGCAGATTGACCCACTATCTTCACCACTGGAACAAATATTGTCGTACTTATTGCAGTTAGCGCAAGCAGGCCTGGCACATTCCTCCATTAAAGTACATCTGGCGGCAATAGCAGGAAACAGACGCTCAGACGCTTCACCCTCGCTGTATTCCTCTCGTTTAATCAAACGGTTTTTGAAAGGACTTTTCAGGGTTTTTCCTCCATTCAAACCACCTCCTACTTCGTGGAACCTGAATATTGTTTTAGCACAGCTGATGAAGCATCCGTTTGAACCGATTCATCGTGCTTCTCTAAAATTCCTTTCTTGGAAGGTTGCTTTATTGGCGGCTCTCACATCAGCCACACATGTCAGTGAGGTGCAGGCCCTCTCTATACAAGAGCCGTTCTTAAAGATGAAACAAGACAGGCTACTGCTGCTTACTAATCCGCATTTCATCCCGAAGGTCCCTTCGGACTTCCACATCAACGAGCCCTTAGTTTTCAAATCCTTTTTTCCTCATCCTTCTACTCCGGCAGAAAGAGCATTACACTCCTTAGATGTTAAGAGATGTGTTCAATTCTACTTGGACAGAACTAAGGGGGTCATTCTAACCCTGGCGGTCCAAGACCGCCAGGGCTAAAATGACGGGGGCACCGCCAACAGGCTGGCGGTGCCCCGCTGGGCATTCTGACCGCGGCGGTTCGGCCGCGGTCAGAAGTGGAAAACCGGCGGTCTCCCTCCGGTTTTCCGCTACCCAAATGAATCCTCCATGGCGGCGCGCCATGGAGGATTCTGACACCCCATACCGCCATCCTGTTCCTGGCGGTTCTCCCGCCAGGAACAGGATGGCGGTATGGGGTGTCGCGGGGCCCCCGTAAGAGGGCCCCAAAAAGAATTTCAGTGTCTGCTTTGCAGACACTGAAATTCGCGACAGGTGCAGCTGCACCCGTCGCACCTTCCCACTCTGCCGGCTCAATTCTGAGCCGCGTCCTCGTGGGAAGGGTGTTTTGCACTGGGCTGGCGGGCGGCCTTTTGGCGGTCGCTCGCCAGCCCAGTTCAAAACCCAAAATACCCTCAGCGGTCTTTCGACCGCGGAGCGGTATTTTGGAGGGGGAAATACCGCCAGACTTAGAATCACCCCCTAAGTCCTTTCGACGCTCTAATCAGTTGCTCATAGCCTATAGTGCACCTAGACGAGGCCAACCACTCTCCAATCAGAGTATATCCAGATGGATCGCCTCAGCCATTCGATTCTGCCATCAAGCAGCGGGTAAACCTCTGCATTCATCAGTACATGCTCATTCTACGAGGGCAGTTTCTTCGTCAGCAGCGCTGTTCACGGGGGTTTCCCTGCAAGACATTTGTAGAGCAGCAACATGGAAGAGCTGTCATACATTTACAAGGCATTACTGCTTGGAATCACTATCTCAAGGAGAGATAGCAGTGGGTCAAGCAGTCCTCAGGAACCTCTTCAGGTGAAGGTGAGCCATCTTTTTCATTCCTCCATCCTAGAACAGGTATGCACATTGCTTATGTCTCTTATGGTCGGATAGAGAATACTTGTCAAAAAAAAAAAAAAAAAAGGAAAAGAGGGTAGAATAGAGAAAAGTGAAGACAATTAACGATAGTATTGACATACGATATTTTCTTTGAAGTATTCCTTGATATATTTTTATATATATATATATTTATATGGATGTATATACATATATTTTATATATTCATGTGTTTTGTATCATACATGGTTACAATGGTACAAATGTGCATAAGTACTGCTCTCTACTTTGATTCAAGCATGTGAATCTATGAAAGTTACAATACTGGAGTAAGAAAATTAGTTACTTACCTGTAACTGAAGTTCTCCAGTATTGGAATCTTTCATAGATTCACATGCGGCCCACCCACCTCCCCGGAGAAGCTCACTTTTACCTTCCTCTTTCGTTCTCTCTTTTTTCCTCTTTTTAACGCACTTGTGCTTGAAAATCTGAGGTGCTGGAGCTTCTCTCAGGAGGATTCTAGAGGGTGGTGTCGCCTGATCGGTGGATGCTCAAGTTTGGTCCTTTTCCTAAAATGACTCTGATAGACTGTTAAATTGAAGAGGCCTAGGTCCCTTTTGTTAATATATTTTAACACTACTTGTGTAATTTGTACCGGGGGCTCCCATCTCGATGACGGGGAATGATTCAAGCATGTGAATCTATGAAAGATTCCGATACTGGAGAACTACAGTTACAGGTAAGTAACTAATTTTCGTCACCCCTACTGCAATACTTCCAGCCCGAAGGCAGGATGTAGAGTACCTGTGTGTGAGGGCACCCCTGCACTAGCAGAGGTGCCCCCACGACCTCCAGGACCATTTTCTAGCAGTGTTTCATTACCTCCTGGCTGACCTTAGAGGTGACTCTTGAGATTCCGGAGTGCCAACATGTAGCTGCACACTTCTTGAGGTGGGGGTTCCTGGGAGCTTTCTCCCACCCTTTGACAATGGTCAGAAATCCTCTGACAGGGTGGCAATACAGAGTTTGAAGGAACTGAACTCAACTCCTTTCTGTGGCACTTCCCTGTAGGCCAAGAGAAGGCATGGCAAGAAACTCTTCTCTTCCAGGGGATCCTCATCAATAGTCATAAACATTGAATATTCCCGCCCCGTGCGGGGACCCCGGAGCATATGCAAAACACACCTGTATATGTATGAAATATATATGAAAAATAACATTTTAGTAGATAATTTCCATACAAGAATCATGTATACATGTGCAAAATAGCAATGCAGTCTATGTTGTTAAACAGGCTAAAATGCTTTATTTCTATGGAGTTTTTATTTTTTATTTTTTTTATTAAACATACATCAAAACTCTCCATTAGAATTAAAAAAACTTTCCGAAGCCCAAGTGGAAGTCACAGAAAGTATACGCAACACATCTGAAAAGAGAAAAACTACATTGAAAAGAAAGGAGCATTATTAGCCAATAAGCTGCATGCAAGTCAATACAGTAGAACCAAAACAAATTGGCACCGTGCCCTTAAGACCCTGAGCACCTCCAGTATCCCACCATGCCTCAGGGGTGAGAATGGTCAATACTTTTTCCGGCTTCTTCTGAGAGGATCCTGGAGCATTGAGCTCTCATTTTTCTGGTGTTTTCACAGAAAAATAACCTAAAAACCTTGTTTTTTCCACTTCACTCAACATTTTCACTTATTTCCTGAGTGAAGTGATCATTTTATTTCTTAAAATGCCTTCACTTTTTGTGAAATGCCCTTCCTGTGGGAAGAAGAAGGCCCAGACGGATCCACACTCTGTGTGCATAGTATGTTTGCCTCAGAGTCACTGCCCTGACACTTGCAGTGCAGGAAAGTACCATCTTGCCTGGCATGCTACCCCCATTTTTACTGTATGTATGTTTGTTTTTGCCTATGTGTCACTGGGATCCTGCTAGTCAGGATCCCAGTGCTCATAACGTAAGCCCTGTATGTGTTCCCTGTGTGGTGCCTAACTGTATCACTGAGGCTCTGCTAATCAGAACCTCAGTGTCTATGCTCTCTCTGCTTTTAAAATTGTCACTGCAGGCTAGTGACTAATTTTACCAATTCTGATTGGCACACTGGAACACCCTTATAATTCCCAGTATATGGTACCTAGGTACCCTGGGTATTGGGGTTCCAGGAGCTGTGAACCATTTGGTGATGTCATCACCATCTTCATATTTAGTTACAATCACTTTGGGGATTTTTAGCATGTCATGAGTATCTCTGACCCTATTTAAATTGCTGCCACCATTGATGGGAGCTAAGCCCATCTCTTGTCTTTCCCTTTCTATGGCTAGGAGCTGTCTCTCCAAAGCCAATCTTTTGGCCATCCTGGCTAGCAGGAGGTCATCTTCATTGAGACTGCTCTCAATGCTTCCAGAGCTGTTGGACTCTCCTGTGAGAGAAGCAACATCTCTGACTATTACTTCTGGAGTCATGGTTGGAGAAACCATGGGCTCCCTATCTAGTACTGGAGGTGGGAAGTTCTCCACGTCACTAGTGTCTCCCTCTGTGAGGACATCATCAGAGGGGTTGTTTTTAGCAAACTCTGCCAAAAGCTCCTGGAGCTGTACTTTGGTAGGGTTTGAACCAGTTTTTATATTTTTGATTTTGCAGAGAGACCTTAACTCGGACATCCTACGATGCAGGTAAGGGGTGAGGTTGAGTTCCACCACCATCTCTTCTGCATCAGACATTTTGTTTCTAAAAGTTGGAATACTTTTTAAGAATCTAAAACTATCTCTAGAACTTAATTCAAACTTTTACAAAACTTTAAAACTCTAAAAGAAATGCTAACAGGGACAACACAAGGCCTTAGCAGGACTTTTAAAAATTTAGAAAAATAGCTCAAATTTCAAAAATCAGTTTCTAATGACAATTTTTGGAATTTAGTTGTGTTATCAGGTATTGGCTGAGTAGTCCAGCAAATGCAAAGTCTTGTACCCCACCGCTGATCCACCAATGTAGGAAGTTGGCTCTGTATGTACTATTTCAAAGTAAGAAATAGCATGGACAGAGTCCAAGGGTTCCCCTTAGAGGTAAGATAGTGGCAAAAAAGAGATAATTCTAATGCTCTATTTTGTGGTAGTATGGTCGAGCAGTAGGATTATCAGAGGATAGTGTTAGGCATTTGTTGTACACACACAGGCAATAAATGAGGAACACACACTCAAAGACAATTCCAGGCCAATAGGTTTTTATATAGAGAAATATATTTTCTTAGTTTATTTTGAGAACCACAGGTTCAAGATTTACAAACAATACTTTAAATGAAAGGTATTCCACTCATGTGTCTTAGGAACTTTGAAACATCACAATAGCATGTACAGTTTTGGCAATAAGCTATTTTAAAATTGGACACAGTGCAAAAATCAACAATTCCTGGGGGAGGTAAGTATTGGTTAGGTTCACAGGAAAGTAAAGCACTTACTGCGTTCAAAGTTGGGTCCAAGGTAGCCCACCGTTGGGGGTTCAAGGCAACCCCAAAGTTACCACACCAGCAGCTCAGGGCTGGTCAGGTGCAGAGGTCAAAGTGGTGCCCAAAACGCATAGGCTTCAATGGAAATAGGGGTGTTGCGGTTCCAGGCTGCCAGCAGGTAAGTACCCGCGACTTCGGAGGGCAGACCAGGGGGGTTTTGTAGGGCACCGGGGGGGACACAAGCAGGCACAGAAAGTACACCCTCAACGGCAGAGGGGCGACCGGGTGCAGAGTGCAAACAGGCATCGGGTTTGCAGTAGGATTCAATGGAAGACCCAGGGGTCTTTTCAGCGATGCAGGCAGGCAAAATGCGGGCTCCTCGGGGTAGCCACCACCTGGGCTGGGAAGAGGGCCACCTGGGGGTCGCTCCTGCACTGGAGTTCGGTTCCTTCAGGTCCTGGGGGCTGCGGGTGCAGTGTCTTTACCAGGCGTCGGGTTCCTTGAAGCAGGCAGTCGCGGTCAGGGGTAGCCTCTGGATTCCCTCTGCAGGCGTCGCTGTGGGGGGTCAGGGGGGTCAACTCTGGCTACTCACGGGCTCGCAGTCGCCGGGGAGTCCTCCCTGTAGAGTTCGTTTTCCACAGGTAGAGCCGGGGGCGTAGAGTGCAGAGTGGAAAGTCTCACTCTTCCGTCGGGAAACGTGTGGTCTTTAAAAGTTGCTTCATTCTTGCAAAGTTGCAGTCTTTGTGGAACAGGGCTGCGGTCCTCGGGAGCTTCTTGGTCCTTTTAGATGCAGGGTAGTCCTCTGAGGCTTCAGAGGTCGCTGGACCCTGGGGGACGCGTCGCTGTTGCAGTTTGTCTTGAAGTGGGGAGACAGGCCGGTAGGGCTGGGGCCAAAGCAGTTGGTGTCTCCGTCTTCTCTGCAGGGCTTCAGGTCAGAAGTCCTTCTTCGTCTTCAGGTTGCAGGAATCTATCTTCCTAGGTTCTGGGGTCCCCTAAATACTCAATTTAGGGGTGTGTTTAGGTCTGGGAGGATAGTATCCAATGGCTACTAGACCTGAGGGTGGCTACACCCTCTTTGTGCCTCCTCCCGGTGGGGAGGGGGTCACATCCCTAATCCTATTGGGGGAATCCTCCATCTGCAGGATGGAGGATTTCTAAAAGTCAGAGTCACCTCAGCTCAGGACACCTTAGGGGTTGTCCTGACTGGCCAGTGACTCCTCCTTGTTTTTCTCATTATCTCCTCCAGCCTTGCCGCCAAAAGTGGGGGCAGTGGCCGGAGGGGCGTGCATCTCCACTAGCTGGGATGCCCTGTGGCGCTGTAACAAAGGGGGTGAGCCTTTGAGGCTCACCGCCAGGTGTTACAGTTCCTGCAGGGGGAGGTGTGAAGCACCTCCACCCAGTACAGGCTTTGTTACTGGTCACAGAGTGACAAAGGCACTTTCCCCATGTGGCCAGCAACATGTCTGGTGTGTGGCAGGCTGGCAAAAACAAGTCAGCCCACACTGGAAGTCGGGTATGTTTTCAGGGGGCATCTCTAAGATGCCCCGTGGGTGTATTTCACAATAAAATGTACACTGGCATCAGTAGGCATTTATTGTGCTGAGAAGTTTGATACCAAACTTCCCAGTTTTTAATGTAGCCATTATGGTGCTGTGGAGTTCGTGTATGACAGACTCCCAGACCATATACTCTTATGGCTACCCTGCACTTATAAGGTTTTGCATAGGCACTGTAGGGGCATAGTGCTCATTAACCTATGCCCCCCTGCCATAGGGCTGTAAGGCCTGCTAGAGGGGTGACTTACCTATGCCATAGGCAGTGTGAGGTTGGCATGGCACTCTGAGGGGAGTGCCATGTCGACTTAGTCATTTTCTCCTCACCAGCACACACAAGCTGGCAAGCAGTGTGCATGTGCTGAGTGAAGGTCCCCCATGGTGTCATAAGACATGCTGCAGCCCTTAGAGACCTTTCCTGGCATCAGGGCCCTTGGTACCAGGGGTACCACTTACAAGGGACTTACCTGGATGCCAGGGTGTGCCAATTGTGGAGACAAAGGTACAGTTTAGGGAAATAACACTGGTGCTGGGGCCTGGTTAGCAGGCCTCAGCACACTTTCAAATCATAACTTGGCTTCAGCAAAGGCAAAAAGTCAGGGGGTAACCATGCCAAGGAGGCATTTCCTTACAGACATCAAGTTACTACCTCTGTCTGACACCATGTCCTTAGGGAAACCTAACCTGGAAAAGATTCCCAGGAGGGCCTTTGCCACTGCAGGAGCTGTAGTGGTCCTTAAGGGGATTTCTTCAGGGTACCTAGTGGCATGGTCCACTACCACCAGGATAAACCTATTGCCTGAAGCTGTTGGCGGGTCAAGGGGGCCAACTATGTCAACCCCTACCCTTTCAAAGGGTACCCCAACCATTGGAAGTGGAATTAAGGGGGCCTTTGGAGTGCCGCCAGTCTTGCCACTGGCTTGGCAGGTCACCCAAGAGCGACAAAACTCTTTGGTGTCCTCTGACATATGAGGCCAGTGAAACAGGGGAACAAGTCTGTCCCAAGTTTTACTTTGGCCCAAATGCCCAGCCAAAGGGTAAGAAGAAACTCTCTGTATTGCAAAGGGATGACCAATCTCACCCCCAAGGGTCCCTTGATTCAATATACAGGAGGTTGTATTCCCTATACACCTTATGGCTATCACTGACATCCCCATTATGCTGTTTGACAGCTTGCTGTCTCAAACCCTCTAACGTGGGACAGGTTTGCTGTGCCACACTCAGCTCTCCCCTAGCATCCCCCCCAGCACCCAAAAGCTCAGCAGTGTCTGCTGCCAGCTCATCTAGTGTAGGTTCTGCACAGGGAGAGGATTCCTCTTCCTCAAAAGGGGAATCTTCTGGTGAGGGAGGGATAGTGGGCAAGGATTTACCCTTCCTACCCCTAGCTTTTGGGAGCACTTGGTCCATTGTTCCAGGATCCAAGTTTCCCTGTCCTTTTTGCCTTTTGGCCTGAGCCCTTGTCAAAGCAAAAATATGCCCAGGAATGCACCTCATTGCTGTATGAGCCTCCAACTCCACTTCTGCCCAAGCTGATGCCTTCAAATCATTGCCTAGTAAGCAATCTACAGGTAATTTAGTGGCGACCAGTAACGCAAAAACTTTGTAATTGTTAGCATCACTTTCTCTGACAGTAAGGAGCCTATCCCTACCCTTACCAGTGAAAGATAGCCACAAGATAGCAGCCCACTGCCACCATAGGGAACTAACCCCAACCTCTGCCTTTCCCTTTCTACATCCAGACATTCCCTGTCTAAAGCCTGCTGCTACTGTTTAAGCTTCAGCCTGGCCTCTTCCAGTGTCAGCTTTCTGAGTTCCCTTTCTATTAAGTTATCCTCCGGGTGGGAGGCTTGGGAATTGTGAGACACAGAGGAAATGTGGGAATTGGCAGAGAGCGACCTGTCCCTAACTGGCTGGACTCTAGTAACCTGGCCTTTAGGAGTGAAAGGTGAACTACTAATGTGTGATCCCCTCCCACTACCAGTGTCACTAGATGGCCTGTTAGCTGACAGGTCCTTGGAAGAATCCTCCCCAGCATCACCGGGGGACTCCTCTGAGTCTGGCTGGGTACCTCCCTCCTCTCCATCCTGATCCTGGGATGGGCCAGACTGGTTCTGGTCACTTTCTAGGAGAAGGCTAAGGAGAAGATCTTTTATAGGGTTCTTACCAATGCTTAAACCTCTTTCTATGCAGAGACCCCTCAAACTTTTAAAGTTTAGATTCCCATATGTTGCCTGGACAACTGTGGGAGTAAGCTCTACTGCAGACATGATAGAAAAGGTTTAGGACAGAGAGAGAAAAACAATTTTTGGAACTTTTTAAACAACAGAGAAAAACTTTTTCAAACTTTTGAAAACTTTTAAAAGTTTTCAGAAACTTTTCAGAAAGTTTTAGAGAAGGAAAGTTAAACTGTTTAGGTTACTGTGTATATTCTGAAGTATTTGGTATATGTTTTTCTTATGAAAAGCACCAATGACAAAGTGGTAAAGCAGTTACAAGTACTCATCCCACCGCTGCACCACCAATGTAGGAGGCTGGCCTGGCTTATAGTGGGTATCTGATGGTACTTACACCTTGTGCCAGGTCCAGTTATCCCTTATTAGTAGATTAGTAGTGTTCTAGCAGCTTCGGCTGATAGAGGTAGCTTTATGCGAGCAGCTTAGGCTGAACTAGGAGACATGCAAAGCTCCTACTATACCACTTATATCATATAGCACTATATCATAAGAAAACACAATACTCAGAGTTACTAAAAATAAAGATACTTTATTTTAGTGACAATATGCCAAAAGTATCTCAGAGGATATACTCCCTTAGGAGGTCAGTAATACACACAAAATATACACACAAACCAAATTCAGGTAAGTTAAACACTTAGAAAAGTAGTGCAAACACTGTGGAACACAATAGAATGCAATAGGAGAAAATAGGCCTAGGGGCAACACAAACAATATACTCCAAAAGATGAATGCGAACCACACATGGACCCCAGGCCTAGTGTGGTGTGTAGAGGGTTGCTGGGAGTGTAAGAAAACACTAAGGGTGTCCAAGATACCCCACCCCAAGACCCTGAAAAGTAGGAGTAAAGTTACCCTACTACCCCAGAAAGACAGTAAAGTCGAGATAGGGGATTCTGCAAAGGCAACAACTGACTGCAACGCACTAAAGACGGATTCCTGGACCTCAGGACCTGCAAAGAGAGGGGACCAAGTCCAAGAGTCACGCAAGTGTCCAGAGGGGACAGGAGCCCACTAATCCCCAGATGAAGGTGCAAAAGGCCAGCCTCCGGGTGGAAGAAGCCAAAGATTCTGCAACAACGGAAGGTGCCAGGAACTTCTTCTTTGGTCAGAAGATGTCCCACGGCGTGCTGGAGGATGCAGAGTTGTTTCCAGGCAGAAAGGCCGCAAACAAGCCTTGCTATCTACAATATTAGCAGTTGAGGAGTTTGGGTGCTGCAAGGGCCCAGGAAGGACCAGGAGGTCGCCCCTTGGAGGAGGAGACAGAGGGGGCGCTCAGCAAGAGAGAGAGCCCACGCAGAAGCAGGCAGGACCCGCAGAAGTACCAGAACAGGCGTTCAGAAGATCTGACCATGGTGGTCGTATCAGCACAACAAAAGAGGGTCCCACGAAGTTGGAGGTCAACTCAGCAAGTTGGGCAATTCAGGACGGAGTGCTGGGGACCTGGGCTCTGCTGTGCACGAAGGAAGTCTTGCAAAAGTGCACAGAAGCCCTAGCAGCTGCAGATCACGCATTACACAGGATTACTGTCTGTCGTGGGGAGGCAAGGACTTACCTCCACCAAATTTGGAGAGAAGGACCACTGGACTGTCGGCGTCACTTGGATCCAGCTCCTGTGTTCCAGGGACCACGCTCGTCAGGATGAGAGGGGACCCAGAGGACCGGTGATGCAGTCTTTTGGGGCCTGCGTTAGCAGGGGAAGATTCCGTCGGCCCATGGGAGATTTCGTCTTGGCTTCCAGTGCAGGGTGAAGGCAGACAGCCCTCAGAGCATGCACCACCAGGAAACAGTTGAGAAACCTGGCAGGATGAGGCGCTACAATGTTGCTGCTGGTCTTCTTGCTACTTTGTTGCATTTTTGCAGGCATCCTGGAGCAGTCAGCGGTCGATCCTTGGCAGAAGTCGAAGAGGGAAGTGCAAAGGAACTCTAGTGAGCTCTTGCATTCGTTATCTGAAGAGGAACCCACAGGATAGACCATAAATAGCCCTCAGAGGAGGATTGTCTACCTAACCAGGTAAGAGCCTATCAGGAGGGGTCTCTGACGTCACCTGCTGGTACTGGCCACTCAGAGGTCTCCATTGTGCCCTCATACCTCTGCATTCAAGATGGCAGAGGTCTGGGGCACACTGGAGGAGCTATGGGCACCACCCCTGGGGTGGTGATGGACAGGGGAGTGCTCACTCCCCTTTCCTTTGTCCAGTTTCACACCAGAGCAGGGGCTGGGGGCTCCCTGAACCGGTGTAGACTGTTTTATGCAAGGAGGGCACCATCTGTGCCCTTCAAAGCATTTCCAGAGGCCAGGAGAGGCTACTCCTCTCAGGCTCTTAACACCTATTTCCAAAGGGAGAGGGTGTAACACCCTCTCTCAGAGGAAATCCTTTGTTCTGCCTTCCTGGGACTGGGCTGCCCAGGCCCCAGGGGGTCAGAAACCGGTCTGAGGGTTAGCAGCAGTGGTAGCTGCAGTGAAAACTCCAGAGAGCAAGTTTGGAAGTACCCGGGGTCCATTCTGGAGCCCCAGGGATGCATGGAATTGTCGCCCCAATACCAGAAAGGTATTGGGGTGACAATTCCATGATCCTAGACATGTTACATGGCCATATTCGGAGTTACCATTGTGAAGTTACACATAGGTATTGACCTATATGTAGTTCACACGTGTAATGGTGTCCCCGCACTCACAAAGTCTGGGGAAATTGCCCTAAACAATGTGGAGCACCTTGGCTAGTGCCTGGGTGTCCTCACACTTAGTAACTTTGCACCTAACCTTCACTAAGTGAGGGTTAAACATATAGGTTACTTATAAGTTACTTAAGTGCAGTGAAAAATGGCTGTGAAATAACGTGGACGTTATTTCACTCAGGCTGCAGTGGCAGTCCTGTGTAAGAATTGTCTGAGCTCCCTATAGTTGGCAAAAGAAATGCTGCAGCCCATAGGGATCTCCTGGAACCCCAATACCATGGGTACCTAGGTACCACATACTACGGAATTATAAGGGTGTTCCAGTGTGCCAATCAGAATTGGTAAAATTAGTCACTAGCCTGCAGTGACAATTTTAAAAGCAGAGAGAGCATAAAACACTGAGGTTCTGGTTAGCAGAGCCTCAGTGATACAGTTGGACACCACACAGGGAGCACATACAGGGCACACTTTAAGAGCTCTGGGGTCCTGGCTAGCAGGATCCCAGTGACACAGGCAAAAACAAACATACATATAAGTAAAAAATGGGGTTAACATGCCAGGCAAGATGGTACTTTCCTACAGTCACCCAAATAAATACCTTTATTTTTTGTAACACTGAGTATTGTCTTTACTTGTGTATAAGTACTGTGTAACTATAAGTGGTGTTGCATGAGCTTTGCATTTCTCCTAGGTCAGCCTAAGCTGCTCTGATATAGCTACCTCTCTCAGCCTAAGCTGCTAGAACACTACGACTTCACTAATAACTGGACCTGGTATAAGGTGTAAGTACCCAAGGTACCCACTACAAACCAGGCCAGCCTCCTACATGGGGGCACTCTGGAGGGCTCTGAGTGGCCAGTACCTGCAGGTGACGTCAAAGACCCCTCCTGATAGGTCCTTTCCTGATAAGGTTGCCAATTCCCCCTCTCAGGGCTATTTAGGGTCTCTCCTGTGGGTTCTCTTCAGATTCTGCTTGCAAGTTTCCTTCAGGAATCCTTTGGAACTACTACTTCAGCCTCTGGCCTTGGATCAACCGCAGTCTGCTCCAGGAACCTCTGGAACAGCAACGTAGTATTCACAAGGGATACTGTTCCTCTGCAACTTCATCTCCAGCCAGCAACTGCAACAGTTTCCACTGTGTTCACGCTCTGAGGACTCCCTGTCTTCATTCTGCACCAGAAGGACCGAAGAAATCTCCCGTGGGGTGACGGAGTCACTCCCCTGTTCACGCAGGCACCTTCCAAGATGACGACCGGTACCCTTGGACTCCTCTCACACCAACAAGCGTGCCCCTAAGGACACAGAGGGTGGACCCCATCGATGTAGACTGTCCTGAGGTCCTGCTGACGCAATTTGAAGGAGTTAAGACCTTGCCTTCCCTGAGAGCGACAGTACCCCTGTGTACTGCCTCTTCTTCTCCTCCTGAGGCCTCTCTGCACTATTTGCAAAATTCCTTCATACTCAGCCTGGCCCAGGTCCCCAGCACTCCATCCTGTGACGCTCAACTCGCTGAGTTGTTCTCCAGCGGTGTGCGACCTTCATGCTGCACCAACTGCTTTTTGCATCTCCTTTGTCCAAGAGTCCTGGGACCCCCGTGGGTGCTGCCTAGGATCCTGGAGGCTCTCTGAAGTGATTAGAGCTCCCTCTTCCTCCTCACACAGAGCTGAGGCCTCCAGGTCCCTCCTTGGTCCAGCCAGGGCCATTTTGACGCAAAACACATAGTTGTCGTAACCAAGTCTTGTTGGCAACCTCCAACACGAAATCAAGTCTGCATCCATCTTCAACTTGTGGGACATCTTCTACATCATAAAGGAACGCGCTGGCATCTTCCTAGGGTGCATTCCTGCAGTCTTCGTCCAACCGGGGACTCTTCTTTTGCACCCTCTTCTGGGTGGCAGGGGCTCCTGCTCTTCCTGGTACTTCTTTCGACTTCTGGACTTGGTCCCCTTCTTTTGCAGGTCTTCAGGTCCAGGAATCCAGCAGCTGTTGTTTGCAGTCTTGGTTGGTTACTGCAAAATCCCAATCACGAGGTGTAGTGTGTCCTAAGGAAACTTGCAGTACTTTACTCCTGCTTTTCTGGACTCTTGGTTGGGATAATTTACTTATCTTTACTGTATTCTTACTCTCCCAGCGATTGTGCACACACTACACTTGTCTAGGGGTGAATTTATGATTCTCATTCCACTTTCTTAGTATATGGTTTGTGTTGCCCTGTAGGAGGCTGACTTGGCTTATAGTGGGTGCCAATGGTACCTACACCTTGTGCCAGGTCCAGTTATCTCTTATAAGTAGATTAGTAGTGTTCTAGCAGCTTAGGCTGATAGAGGTAGCAATGGCAGAGCAGCTTAGGCTGAACTAGGAGACATGCAAAGCTCCTACTATACCACTTATATCATATAGGTACTATATCATAAGAAAGGCAATACTCAGAGTTACTCAAAATAAAGGTACTTTATTTTAGTGACAATGTGCCAAAAATATCTCAGAGGATATACTCCCTTAGGAGGTAAGTAAAATGCACAAAATATACACACAAACCAAAATCAGGTAAGTAAAACAGTCAGAAAGTAGTGCAAACACTGTAGAATATAATAGGATAAAACAGCCCTAGGGGCAACACAAACTATATACTAAGAAAGTGGAATGCGAACCACGAATGAACCCCTAGGCTAGTGTAGTGTGTAGAGGGTCGCTGGGAGTGTAAGAAAACACTAAGGGTGTCCAAGGTACCCCACCCCAAGACCCTGGAAAGTAGGAGTAAAGTACTACTATTTCCCCAGAAACACATTAAAGTTGTGATAGAGGATTTTGCAAAGACCACAAGAGACTGCAAAGCACTGAAGACGGATTCCTGGACCTGAGGGCCTGCAAAGGAAAGGGACCAAATCCAACAGTCACAAAAGTGTTCAGGGAGGGCAGGAGCCCACTAAACCTCGGATGAAGGTGCAAAATGGCTGCTTCCGGATGGAAGAAGCTGAAGACTCTGCAACAATGAAAGATGCTAGGAACTTCTCCCTCGTGCAGAAGATGTCCCACGGAGTGCTGGAGGATGCAGAGTTGTTTCCTTGGCAAAATACCGCAAACAAGCGGGTGCTGCCTGGGCCCAGGAAGGACCAGGATGTTGCCACTTGGGTGAGGAGACAGAGGGGGCCCTCAGCAACATAGAGAGCCCACGCACAAGCAGGGAGCACCCGCAGAAGTCCTTGAACATGGGTTCAAGATGTCTGAACACAGTGGTCGTCTCAACACTGCAGAAGAGGGTCCCACGTCACCGGAGATCAACTCAGAGAGCTGAGCATCGCAGGACAGAGTGCTGGGGACCTAGGCTTGGCTGTACATGCAGGATTTCATAGAAATGTGCACAGAAGACCTTGTAGCTGCAGTTCTCATGGTGCACAGGATTACTATCTGGAGAGGGGAGGCAAGGACTTACCTCATCCAAATTTGGACATTTGGACCACTGGACAGTCTGGGTCACTTGGGTCCACCACCTGTGTTCCAGGGGCCACGCTCGTCAGGATGAGAGGGGTCCGAGAGTACCGGTGACGCTGAAGTTTGGTGCCTGCTGAAGCAGGGGGAAGATTCTGTCGACCCACGGAAGAGGAGGATTGGCCACCTAGTCATGTAAGCATCTATCACGACGGGTCTCTGACGTCACCTGCTGGCATTGGCCACTCAGAGGCTTCCAGAGTGTCCTCAGACCTCTGGCTCCAAAATTCCAGAGGTATGGGACACACTGGAGGAGCTCTGGGCACCACCCCTGGGGTGGTGATGGACAGGGGAGTGGTCACTCCCCTTTCCTTTGTCCAGTTTCACGCCAGAGCAGAGACTGGTGGTTCCCTGAACCGGTGTAGCCTGGTTTATGCAAGGAGCGCACCATCTGTGCCCTTCAAAGCATTTCCAGAGGCTACCCCTTCCCAGCCATTAACACCTATTTCCAAAGGGAGAGGGTGTAACACCCTCTCTCAGAAGAAATTCTTTGTTCCGCCTTCCTGGGACTGGGCTGCCCAGACTCCAGTAGGGCAGAACCCTGTCTGTGAGGTGGCAGCAGCGGTAGCTGCAGTGAAAACCCCAGAGCGCTGGTTTGGCAGTACCTGGGCTCCATAGTGGAGCCCAGGGGATCTATGGAATTGGCACCCCAATACTAGATTTGGAATGGGGGACAATTCCATGATGTTAGACATGTTACGTGGCCATATTTGGAGTTACCATTGTGAAGGTACATATTGTTATTGACTTATAGGTAGTGCACGCGTGTAATGGTGTCCCCGCACTCACAAAGTGCCCTGAACTATGTGGGGGCACCTTTGTCAGCGTACGGGTGCCCGCACACTTAGTAACTTTGCACGTAAACTTCAGCAAGTGAGGGTTAGACATATCGGTGACTTATAAGTTACTTAAGTTCAGTGAAAATGGCTGTGAAATAACATGTGCGTTATTTCACTCAGGCTGCAGTGGCGGTCCTGTGTAAAGGTTTGTCTGAGCTCCCTATGGGTGGCAAAAGAAATGCTGCAGCCCATAGGGATCGCCTAGAACCCCAATACCCTGGGTACCTAGGTACCATATACTAGGGAATTATAAGGGTGTTCCAGTGTGCCAACTGAAATTGGTAAAAGTGGTCACCAGCCTATAGTGACAAATGTAATGGTGGAGAGAGCATAAGCACTGAGGTTCTGGTTAGCAGAGTCTCAGTGACACAGTTAGTCACTACACAGGTATACACATTCAAGCCACAAACTATGAACCCTGGGGTCCTGGCTAGAAGGATCCCAGTGAGACAGGCAAAAACAAACTGACATACATGTAAAAATGGGGATAACATGCCAGCCAAGATGATACTTTCCTACACATCCCCCCTCCTCCCCCAAACAAGGGACAATAAGGCTAACCTTGCCCAGATAAGTCTTCATTGTCTAATTGGAAATATCTGGAGAGCCCATCTGCATTGGAGTGGGTACTCCCAGGTCTATTCCACTATATAGTCCATTCCCTGTAGGGAGATGGACCACCTCAACAATTTAGGGTTTTCACCTTTCATTTGTTTAAGCCATAATAGAGGTTTGTGGTCTGTCTGAACAATAAAGTAAGTACCAAACAGATACGGTCTCAACTTCTTCAGTGCCAAGACGACAGCAAAGGCCTCCCTCTCTATGGCAGACCAATGCTTTTCTCTATGGGTTAACCTCCTGCTGATAAAAGCAACAGGTCGATCCTGGCCCTCAGTGTTAAGCTGTGATAGAACTGCCCCTACACCTAATTCAGAAGCATCTGTTTGAACTATGATTTTTTGGGAGGAACAAGGGTTTAGGACAGGTGCAGAGCACATGGCCTGTTTGAGCTCCTCAATAGCCCTTTGACAGCTATCTGCCCATTACACCTTTTTAGGCATATTTTTGCATGTGAGGTCATTAAGAGGGGCAGCTATACAGACATAATTCTTTATCAACCTTCTATAGTACCCTGTGAGCCCTAGGAAGGCTCTCACTTGGGTTTGAGGCCATTCCATAATGATTTGGATCTTCCCCTGCAGTGGTGCAATCTGTTCCCCACCTACCAGGTGGCTCAGATAAACATCTTTCCCCTGCCCTATCTGGCACTTTGAAGCCTTGATAGTGAGACCTGCCTTTTGCAGGGCCCATAAAACGTTCCACAGGTGGACCAGGTGATCATCCCAGGTGGAGCTAAATACAGCTATATTATCTAGATATGCTGCACTAAAGGCTTCCAGTCCTTGGAGTACTGTGTTCACCAACCTCTGAAAAATGGCAGGTGCATTTGTCAAGCCAAAGGGCATAACAGTGAACTGATAGTGCCCTCCAATTGTTGAAAATGCTGTTTTAGGTTTAGCATCTTCTGACAACTTAATCTGCCAATACCCTGCAGTTAAGTCAAAAGTGCTTAGATACTTGGCAGAAGCCAGTGTATCTATCAGCTCATCTGTCCTGGGTATAGGGTGAGCATCAGTTTTGGTTACTTGATTGAGACCCCTATAGTTCACACAAACCTTCATTTCTTTTTTCCCATCTTTACTGTGAGGTTTGGGGACAAGCACCACTGGGCTAGCCCATGGGCTTTCTGAAGGTTCAATCACTCCCAGAAATAACATTTTCTGATGGATACAACTACCTGTGGATTCCTCACCTAATGAATACTCCCATTGCGCCAGCATTCAACGGAAATCTTCTTCCTAGCTTCTGCACGTCGACGAAGACATCACAGTTGCCCACGCGACGCCGTCTTACGTCATACAGGCAATAAGAGGTCCTCGCCGACGTGCCGACGTCAGTTCCCTTTTTTCCGTGCCATTCGAAACGGTTATCTTCGAGGGAGCTACTGTTGCTGTTCGACAGTTACAGTGTGTTTTTTTGGATCTATTTTTTCTTTAAGATCACAATGTCGCAAAGAAAGTCAGGATTCAAGCCCTGCCGTGAGTGTGGGGGCAAAATGTCGGTAACGGACCCACATTCTGACTGTTTGTGGTGTCTTAGTTCCGATCATGATGTTGACAAGTGTGATTCTTGTCAACATATGAATCCTAAGGCCCTGAAAGAGCGCGAGGCCAAGCTTTTTCAGGCGAAGTCGAAAAGGAAGGAAAAGAGACATCATCGAAAATCCTCGTCACCGAAGTCTCATCAGCGTCATCGGGACTCCCGGCGTCGGCGAGAATCACAGCGCCGGTCGAGTAAAGAGAGTTCTGATGGATACAACTACCTGTGGATTCCCCACCTAATGAATACTCCCATTGCGCCAGCATTCAACGGAAATCTTCTTCCTAGCTTCTGCACGTCGACGAAGACATCACAGTTGCCCACGCGACGCCGTCTTACGTCATACAGGCAATAAGAGGTCCTCGCCGACGTGCCGACGTCAGTTCCCTTTTTTCCGTGCCATTCGAAACGGTTATCTTCGAGGGAGCTACTGTTGCTGTTCGACAGTTACAGTGTGTTTTTTTGGATCTATTTTTTCTTTAAGATCACAATGTCGCAAAGAAAGTCAGGATTCAAGCCCTGCCGTGAGTGTGGGGGCAAAATGTCGGTAACGGACCCACATTCTGACTGTTTGTGGTGTCTTAGTTCCGATCATGATGTTGACAAGTGTGATTCTTGTCAACATATGAATCCTAAGGCCCTGAAAGAGCGCGAGGCCAAGCTTTTTCAGGCGAAGTCGAAAAGGAAGGAAAAGAGACATCATCGAAAATCCTCGTCACCGAAGTCTCATCAGCGTCATCGGGACTCCCGGCGTCGGCGAGAATCACAGCGCCGGTCGAGTAAAGAGAGTTCTGATGGATACAACTACCTGTGGATTCCCCACCTAATGAATACTCCCATTGCGCCAGCATTCAACGGAAATCTTCTTCCTAGCTTCTGCACGTCGACGAGAACGTCACAGTTGCCCACGCGACGCCGTCTGACGTCATACAGGCAATAAGAGGTCCTCGCCGACGTGCCGACGTCAGTTCCATTTTTTCCGTGCCATTCGAAACGGTTATCTTCGAAGGGAGCTACTGTTGGTGTTCGACAGTTACAGTGTGTTTTTTTGGATCAATTTTTTCTTTGAGATTACAATGTTGCAAAGAAAGTCAGGATTCAAGCCCTGCCGTGAGTGTGGGGGCAAAATGTCGGTAACGGACCCACATTCTAACTGTTTGTGGTGTCTTAGTTCCGATCATAATGTTGACAAGTGTGATTCTTGTCAACATATGAATCCTAAGGCCCTGAAAGAGCACGAGGCCAAGATTTTTCTGGCGAAGTCGAAAAGGAAGGAAAAGAGACATCATCGAAAATCCTCGGCACCGAAGTCTCATCGGCGTCATCGGGACTCCCGGCGTCGTCGAGAATCACGGCACCAGTCGAGTAAAGAGAGGTCTCGGTCTAGGTCACCATCAACTCGAGTCAGAAGACTTGGGAGGTCAGTCCCACTGTCACTCCCCATCCGTCGACGCCGTTGCCTTCTCCAGTCTCACCGACTTCGCCCGGGTCATCGGGCCAACCACCTTCAGTGTTTGAGGTTCCGCAGCCCCAAATGTTTTCTCCGTCGTTGCAGACGTCGAGACCGGCGTCGGTGTCGCCTTTGAACCAGGCACCCCAGTACCCGGCTTTCCCGGCCCCTGGAGCTGATAGTACCGCATTTTTAAATGCAATGTTTTCCATCTTCCAGCAGATGGCTGCAGGTGGTGGACCGACTGGTCCTTCGGGCCCTTTGGCCTTCAACATGGGTGCTCCGGCTCCGCTTCGACCGGCACCCTTTATGCCCTTTCTCCCCCTGGGGAACGTGGGCTCGGCGTCGGTATCGGCTCCGGTGGCTCCCGAGACTTCGGCTCCGACAGCTTCGGCTCCGGCGGCTTCGATGTTTCAACCAGTGGCGCCGTCTAGACCTCCTACGACTCCGAAGCAGTCTTCTCTCCATCCGACTCCTCGCTCGGCGCTGAAGGGACCTATGGCGCCTGTAGACCCGGCGTCGGACGGATCCGAGGATCGGCGTCGTTCTTTGACATCCTCTGACGCCATGTCGACGCCGAGGATAGAGGAGAGGCTGCACTCGAGGAGGCTTGCTCTCCGCCTCCTTGAAGAGCAGGAGTACCAGAGACAAAACCTGGAGGAAGGAGAGATTGAGGACTCTCGTGAGGGTCTCCATGGGCTGGACACTGCTAGTGGCCTAGATACTTCCCCCGAGTGGGACTTGTCATCTCCTGGGGAGTATACAGAAGAGGCGGCCACTTTTCATTCTGTTATCAGGAAGGCAGCTAGCTTCTTGGATCTTCCTTTGCCGGTGACTGAAGCCAAGCAGAATTTGTTGACAGAGGTGTTGCACCCAGCATCTACATCGGCAGAACCACTTTTGCCGTTCAATGAGGCGCTGCTGGACCCTGTTTTGGAGGTCTGGAAGAAGCCAGTATCTTTTTCAGCTGTCAATAGATCTGTGGCTAGGAGGTATCGGGCTGCACCGGCTGACCCTGGTTTTCTTACCAGACATCCAACACCTGAAAGCTTGGTGGTCCAGGCTTCCTGCTCGGCAAGGTCTGCTCCTGGCTCTTTTCCATCTGTGCCCTCGGATAGAGACACCAAGAAGATGGACATGGCATCCGAAAAGGTGTTCTCTTCATGTAGCATGGCATTGAAGTCCACCAATGCTACATGTTTTTTAGGAAGGTACATTTATGCTCTGATGGACGAAATTGCATCAACGCATACAGAGGTCCCTCAGGGGCTATTAAATCTGGTATCGGACGCTCAGGCAGCTGCAACTCAGGTTATCCAATCTGGGTTGGATACAACTGACTCGGTTGCTAGGGCAATGGGCACTGCTGTAGTTACGAGGAGGCAGGCTTGGCTTCGTAACTCAGGATTTTCCTCGGATGTGCAGTCAACCCTACTGGACCTTCCTTTTGATGGGGACAAGCTCTTTGGTGCCAAGGCGGATTCGGCCTTGGAGAGGTTCAAGGAGAGCAGGGCCACGGCCAAGTCGCTGGGCTTGCAAGACACTTCTTCTGCCTCCTCCAGATTATTTAGGAGGTTTCGAGGATTTGGTCGTGGCTCCTCCTCCTCCTCCTTTCGAGGGAAATTCCAGCAGCCTACCTCTGCTCTCTCCTATAGATCTTTTAGAGGGAGGGGTAGGGTCCGTACCAAGGGAGCCTCTCAGCAGCACTCTGCCTCTTCCTCTGGAGGGGTGCAGCAGGGGAAGCAGCCTTAGGCTTCCACCAATTCCCACTCACTCCACTCCTGTAGGGGGGAGGTTACTGAATTTTCTCCACAAGTGGGAGGTCATAACTTTAGACTCCTGGGTTACCAGCATTGTGAGAAAAGGCTACACCCTTCCCTTTCTGGAGTTTCCGCCCCCCATCCCGCCCCGCCCATCTTATTGTTCAGAAGAACACCTCCTGTTGTTAGAACAGGAGGTTCAAGTCCTCCTTTCAAAGGGCGCAGTGGAGTTGGTTCCAGAGCAGGAAAGGGGTCAAGGTTGTTACTCAAGATACTTCCTGATTCCCAAGAAGGATGGTCGGTTGAGGCCAATCCTGGACCTAAAGATCTTGAATTGGTTCCTCAAACAGGAAAAGTTCAAGATGCTAACCCTAGCTCAGGTGCTTTTGGCGCTGAACAATGGAGATTGGATGGTGTCTGTCGACTTGCAGGATGCTTACTTTCATATCCCGATACTCAAGTCGCACAGGAAGTATCTCCGGTTTGTGGTGGGGTCGCAGCACTATCAGTTTGCGGTTTTCCCGTTTGGTCTTACTTCAGCACCTCGAGTCTTCACGAAGGTGATGTTGGTGGTTGCGGCAGAGCTCAGACGGAAGGGAATAGCAGTATTTCCTTATCTAGACGACTGGTTGATCAAAGCCAGGTCTCTGGAGCTTGTGTTGCATCACCTACAGTCAACAACCCAGTTGTGGTTCGACCTGGGCTTTTCGGTGAACGTGCCCAAATCTCACCTAGAGCCCTCTCAGCGCCTCCTGTTCATAGGGGCAGTACTGGATACAACATTGAATTGAGACTTTCCTCCGCCTCAGCGGGTTCAGGACATTCAGGCGTTGGTTCCAATGTTTCAAAGTGGAGCGGTCATTCCAGTCCTCAAGGTCCTTCGTCTGCTCGGTCTGTTTGCTTCTTGCATACTGTTGGTCACGCATGCTCGCTGGCACATGAGGGCTCTTCAGTGGTGCCTCCGAAGGCAGTGGTCTCAACACAAAGGGGATCTCGAAGGCTCGGTGAGAATCTCCAGAGATGCTGCCATGGATTTGAAATGGTGGATTGTGGATGGCAATCTTTCCCGAGGAAGGCCGTTCTCGCAAGCTCCGCCTGTGGCTACAGTAATAACGGATGCTTCCACTCTAGGGTGGGGAGCTCATCTGGGGGACCTGGAGATCAAGGGGCTTTGGTCTCCAGTGGAACAGGTGTTTCATATCAATCTGTTGGAGTTACGGGCTGTACGTCTGGCTCTCAAGGCCTTCCTCCCATCCCTTCGCGGTCAGTCGGTTCAGGTCCTGACGGACAACACTACCGCAATGTGGTATATAAACAAACAGGGAGGGGTAGGGTCGTACCTTCTCTGCAGAGAAGCTCTTTGGCTATGGTCCTGGGCAAAGGACCATCAGATTTGCTTGGTAGCAAATCATCTGGCCGGAGTCTTGAACGTACGTGCGGACAGTCTCAGTCGCCATTTCTCAGCCGATCACGAGTGGCGTCTCCATCCAGATCAAGTCCGGATAATCTTCCAGATGTGGGGGTTTCCTCGGATAGATCTGTTTGCCACCCGGGAGAACTCGCACTGCCCGTTATTCTGCAGCCTCCAGTATCCGGTGCAAGGAGCATTAGGGGACGCGTTTCAGATGACCTGGTGCGACAAGTTGCTTTACACGTTCCCCCCCATACCCTTGATTCCTCGGGTGTTGAGGAAAATTTGCCAAGACCGGGCCCAAGTCATCTTAATAGCTCCGGATTGGCCAAGGAGGGTGTGGTATTCCGACCTTCTCCAACTCTCACTGTGCCCTCCACTCCGTCTCCCTCTCAGGGCAGACCTCCTCTCGCAGTTGCAGGGGCAGGTTTTACACCCCAACCTCCAGAGCCTGCACCTTCATGCCTGGAGATTGAACGGGGCAACCTGAGTTCCTTTTCTCTCCCGCCTGAGGTAGTGGATGTTATCTTATCGGCCAGGCGACACTCCACTAAGTCTATCTACGCTAATAGGTGGTCTAAATTTGTGGTTTGGTGTGGAGAGAGGCAGATTGATCCCTTACCTGCTCATTTAGCAGATGTTTTATCTTTTGCTTTATCTTTAGCACAGAGGGGTTGTGCAGTGGCTACTGTTAAGGGTTACTTGTCTGCCTTGTCAGCCTTTATTTGTCTTCCAGACCCGCCTTCTTTATTTAAATCCCCAATAGTACTTAGATTCTTGAAGGGCCTTATGAATAAATTACCTCCAACTCCTTTCGTTATGCCTCAATGGGATTTGACCTTGGTTCTAACTTTCCTTATGGGGTCCCCTTTTGAGCCTATGCATTCTTGCCCCATAAGATTATTGGTTCTTAAAACGGTTTTCCTGGTTGCAATTACCTCTATAAGGAGAGTGAGTGAGTTGCAGGCTCTATCGGTAAAACCCCCTTATACATCTTTTTATGGGGATAAGGTGGTGTTGAGGACCAAGGCTGCTTTCCTTCCGAAGGTTGTTTCACCCTTTCATTTGGCCCAGACAATTACTCTATCCACGTTTTATCCTCCGCCTCATCCGTCAAAGGAAGAAGAGAGACTACACCGCTTGGACCCAAAGAGGGCGCTAAGCTTTTATATAGACAGGACAAAGGATTTCAGGCTGGAGGATCAGCTTTTCATCAGCTACTTGGGAAAGAGGAGAGGAAAGGCAGTCCACAAGAGAACACTCTCCAGGTGGGTTGTTCTTTGCATTAAATTGTGTTACTCTTTAGCAAAGAAGGATCCCCCTGATGGTATAAGAGCTCATTCCACCAGAGCTAAGTCGGCCTCTTCGGCCTTGGCTAGGGTTGTTCCTGTGGTCGACATCTGCAAGGCCGCAACTTGGTCATCCCTTCATACTTTTGCGAAGCATTACTGCTTGGACTCTGAGGTCAAAAGGGATGGCCATTTTGCACGGTCAGTGCTGCAGGATTTCTTGGTTTGACCATTCAGGCACCCACCACCGAGTGCGGTACTGCTTTGGGACTCTATTCATTAGGTGAGGAATCCACAGGTAGTTGTATCCATCAGAAGAACGAGTTACTTACCTTCGGTAACGACTTTTCTGGTGGATACATTAGCTACCTGTGGATTCCTCACGGTCCCACCGCCTCCCCGTTGCCTTTTTGGTCTAACCAAGTAATTCTTGAGTGTGCTCCTCTTGGTTTTAAGGATTTGTATATATTATGTATATATGTTTATATGTATATATATAGTTCATATATTTATTTACTTGTTTAAAAAAAAAAAAAAAAAAAATGTTTGGTTGAATTATCAGAATGATGTGTTTGTTTGGAATATCATTAAATATTACTATTGTTCTTTCATCTCAATGGCCTATTATTCTCAGGCACGTAAAGAATGTTGGTACTGACGTCGGCACGTCGGCGAGGACCTCTTATTGCCTGTATGACGTCAGACGGCGTCGCGTGGGCAACTGTGACGTTCTCAACGACGTGCAGAAGCTAGGAAGAAGATTTCCATTGAATGCTGGCGCAATGGGAGTATTCATTAGGTGAGGAATCCACAGGTAGCTAATGTATCCACCAGAAAAGTCGTTACCGAAGGTAAGTAACTCGTTCTTCTGTACCTCTTGCTTAATGCAGCCCCTGACATGGTCAGGCTGCCTATACATTTTTCATTTGACACGTAAACTTTCTCCAGTATCAATTGTGTGCTCACACCAGGTATTTGTAACTGGAATCAGTGAGAAGAGGACAGAGAACTGATCTAAGAAATGTATGCAGTTGTCCTTCTGCTCAGCAGTAAGGCAATCTGCTAACACAACTCCCTCCACTAAGCCATGAGCTTCAGCGGCCATCAGAGGCCATGAGCAGGGATAAGTCAGCCCTGCCATAATAAGGTTTCAGGTGATTGACATGAAGCACCCTAGGGGGGCTTCTGGCAGTGCCCAGGTCTACCAAATAGGTGACCTCACCTTTTTTCTCCACAATGAGATGGGGTCCACTCCATTTGTCCTGGAGTGCTCTTGGGGCCACAGGCTTCAATACCCACACCTTCTGTCCTGGGTGGTACTGAGTAAGGACAGCCTTCTGGTCATGCCATTGCTTTTGGAGCTCTTGGCTGGCCTGAAGGTTTTTGATAGCCTTTTTCATGTACTCTGCCATTCTAGATCTTTGGCCAAGTACATAATCCTCAATGTCTTGTTCGGGAGCTTTTAAAGGTTGTTCCCAACCCTCCTTCACAAGAGCAAGGGGACCTCTTAGAGGGTGTCCAAAGAGGAGTTCAAAGGGGCTGAAGCCCATTCCTTTTTGGGGTACCTCCCTATAAGCAAATAGGAGGCATGGCAACAGGACATCCCATCTCCTCCTGAGTTTTTCAGGGAGTCTCATGATCATGCCTTTGAGAGTTTTATTAAACCTCTGGTATACAAAAGAACAGCCAGCGCATTGAAGACCCCGCCGGCCATATAATGATCATTCTGCTGGGCCGGCAGGCGGAAACCGTGTTTCCGCCAGCTGGCCCAGCGGAATGCAGGACCTGTACAGTGACTCTGGCTCCACATGGAGCCAGCAGAAATGTAGCAGTTCGGCGTTGCGCATATCACTGCTCGTATATCGGTCAGTGACCTGTGCGACAGGGATGTACACAGGGCCCTGAGGCACCCATTACACCAGCCTTTCGCTGGCGGGGTGAACCACCAGGGAAAGGCTGGTGGAATCAGGTACATTATCCGGCAGGCAGCGCTGCTTGCAGCGCTGCCCTGTCGGATATGTAACGCCGCCATTGCCAGCTGCGGAAGCCTGGCGTGGCAGAGTTACGCCAGTGGCAGTTTTGCCACATCCATTCTCTCGTAGGGGATTTCCATGTATAGTCATAAGCTGCGAATATTCCCCACCCGTCTGCTGGGACCCCGGAGCACTTTTTCCAATATAACTTCTTAAGTGTCAATGTTCGCCTTACTTCAGAAAGGGCTGCCAAGTCACTTAAGAATGTTCATATGCAGCCTAGGGGAAAGGCTACAGTGTCCAAAATTCTTTATCCAGTCTATCTTTAAAGGGGACAAATTTGAGATATCTGCATTTAAATGCCTGAATGAATGGCAAATTTTGCAGAAAAATTCCTTCACAAACCTTTTATATATTGTAAAACCCTGATGAAGAAGTGCAGGGCAATGTAGCCCATAGGCTGCCATAGTAATGAAGAAAAAGGTGACTGTGCCTTTAAGAGCAGCCAGTCCTCCAGTTTCCCATCATGCGTATAGAGAGGCAGTTACCTCAGTTCTTTTTGTAGGCTCCTGCTGACAGGACCCTGGAGCATTGAGCTCGACCTTTTTAGTTTTTTTCTTTAAAAAATACAGTTTAAATTAGAAAATAGCTGCTACATTCGACGTCTTTTGACTTTCTCTCTAGATTTTTGTCTTTTTCTGACTGGATTGAAGGCTTTTTTTACCACAAAAATGCCTTCTCTGTTTGACAAATGTCCAAAATGTAGCAGGAAAAGGGCCAAAACAGACCCCGACGAGGTCTGCATCATCTGTCTCCCGTCCTCTCACATACCTGCCTCCTGTAACATCTGTAAGACATTTTCCAGGCGCACCCTGGATGACAGGGAGAAGATTCGCCTTCACGGGAAAGCAGAGAGATGACGCCAGGAAACCAGTGGGACCTTGGAGCGAGGGTAAGGTCAGTCTTCCACCAGGGCTCTTACCTCAGCCTCCAGTGGTCGTGGGAGGTATGAGAGGCGTTCTTCTACCAGAAAACGCTTTAGGACCCGGTCGACGTCGAGGAGATTGGCGTCAAGGAGTTCGACGTTGAGGAGATCGAGGTCGAGAGGAGGTACGGCACCTACATGCTCGCCGTTGAAGTCCGGCTCGACGTCACATAAGCGCCGCTGTTCGATGTCAAGACACCGCACGATGTCGAAACTCCACGTCACATGACGTCGAGAAGCAGAACGGCGTCATTGGAATCGGCATCGAGACAAAAACGCAGACAGCGTGTTTTGACGTCGAGGTCCCACTCACCGTCAACGTCAAGACGTCGGAGAAGATCGACGTCGGGGAGTCCATCGACATCGAGGAGGCCATCGACATCGAGGAGGCAGAAAAGGACAAGGATTTATTCATCATCGGAATCGCACAATTCTCCTTCTATAGTGCCTATTCCTTCGTCGCCTTCTCCTCAGGCCTCTCCTCCAGCAACACCATTGCAGCCATCCGACCCGATTCTTCTGGCACCAGTTCCAGTGCCTCAAGTGCCTATCAGTGTCCCAGGTCCTAGACCACGCTCTTCATTGCGCCATCGCTCTCGACATGGCCATCAGTCATCAGGCTGTTTAAGGTCACAACACTCTCACCGTAGACCTAGCCATAGATCAAGATCACGTGACCATCAGAGAGATTCTTAATTCTCTACCAGAGATTACTCCCCTACTTTATCGAATACACCTCCACTTCGGTCTTCACCGGTGGATGATATCAATACATTTCATGAAGTTCTGGTCAGAGGTGCAACAAAACTGAACATTCCGATGGCTACCCCTACACCTACTACTTCGATTATAGTCGAGACTCTCCAACAGCGTATACCTGACAGACCTTTGCTACCTCTGGTACCTGACCTTACTCCAGTATTGGAACTTTCATAGATTCACATACTTGAATCATTCCCCGTCGTCGAGATGGGAGTCCCGGTACAATTTTCCCAAGTAATGTTAAAACATATTGAAGAGAAAAAGGCCCTAGGCCTCTTCAATTTGATAGTCTATCAGAGTCATTTTGTGAAAAGGACCAAACCTGATCCTCCACCAATCAGGCGACAGCACCCTTCAGAACCTCCTGAGAGAAGCTCTAGCACCTCAGATTTTCTACTGCACGTCGTGCTAGGGAGTCTTCACACCTTTATTCAGCTCTTTTTCTCTCAGAGAAACTCATTTATTGGGATTTGTCAGCTAATTCTCAATTATGTCTGACAAGGAAAAGAAGAGTCTCTTCAGAGACTGCAAGACTTGTGGGAAGAAAAGACTTCATTCTGAAGACCCTCATCAAGACTGCATTTACTGCCTGTACCCAGATCATTCAGCCAAGGACTGTAAGATTTGTCGTACTTTTTCTTCTAAAACCTTAAAAGATAGACAAGACAGATTATTAATATGGCTGCAGAAACTCAAACATAGAAAGGATCCAGTTTCTGGTTCTGAGAGTGAGGAATCATCAACATCTAAGAGATCAAAAAGGGCAAGATCATGCTCTAGATCTCCCTCACAAATCTCAAGAAAAGCCCTCAAAAAGACTGCTTCAGGGTCTTATAAGGGTCGCAGCCCATCTTCTTCCCCAACCAAACTCTCAAGCAAAGAGGGGAAAAAACATTCTTCCAGTTCGGAGAGGCACAGGAAATCTTCATCTGTTCCACCATCTGTGCCTTATAAAAAGCCATCCTCTGTGACTGGAAAAAAGGCCTCGTCGACGGATTCCCTGTCGACGACACCGTCGGTGGGCGCATTGCCGACGACAACAGCTACTTCGGGATTTCCATCGTCAACGGCTCCGTCGACGACATCGTCGACGAGAACAAGTACACCACCGTCGACGAGAACTGCAACAACGACATCAGCGTCGACGGCCGTCTACACCACGTCATCGTCGACGGCGCTGATGTCAGTGTCAGCCCTACCGTCGTCGATGACTTCGTCGACGGTAGACTCGTCGGCGAAGCTTTCTTCTATTAAAATAACTGTGCGGCCAGCGACGACGGCACCGTCCATGACAAAGTCGATTTACACGTCGTCGACGACACCGTCGACGAGACCGTCGACGAGGGAAAAACACCAAAAAAGAGCTGAAAAGTTAACTCCAACCCACATATCACCTAGGAAGGTATCCTCCCTGGTGCCAGTACATCTTTTGGAGGGTGATGAAGATACAGATGAAGACGGGCCTTTTGGAACAGCCCACAGTCCTTCTGAGTTGAATGTAAAATACCAGGAAGATGATGATGAGGGAGCTTACGATCCCCAGGCTTACTCGGAGCATCAGCAGTATCAGCAGGGAGCGTATATTCCTTCCGACCTGCTTACTGGCCTTAGAGCAATGTTAGTAGATTACAACAGAAGGTTTCCTCCACAAGGAGAACAGCCTCTTCCATCGCCTATTTCTGGTGTTTCTACTCCACATCAAAGACCAACGTCTTTGCATCTCACAGATGTGGCTACTCCGGACATGACAATTCCCCAAGACACCAATATCTCAGAAGGAGATCAGGAAGAAGGAGAGCTCATAGACACTCACTCAGAGTGGGACGAGTACATTATTCCTGCTCCATCTTCTCATTCGAAGGTGGAATCCCCACCTGAAGACATTGGAGGTTTTCACAACCTCCTAGAGAGGGCAGCCAAGCGTTTTGCTTTACAGCTACCTACGAAGCAAACAGATTGTTTTCTATATGATTTTAAAGAACCCTTTCAAAAATCTGTGCGCTCCATCCCAATGGTAAACTACCTGTGGGAAGAGGGCCTTAAAGTCATGAATAATCCGGCAACAGTCACGGCAGTTTTGCCACGTCTGGATAAGAAATACAAAGCTCCTGATGATGCACCAACATGCTTGACAGGACATCCTCCTCCGGATTCGGTAGTAGCTCAGGCAGCCCAAAAAAGATCAAAAAATCTTTCTGCCCCGATTTCCGCACCCCCAGACAAGGAGGGTAGGCGGCTAGATAACATAGGGAAAAGATTTTCATCTATGGCCATCCTAGTGCTTAGAGCTGCCAACTCTTTGGCTATTTTGTCTCGATACGACAGACAGCTTTGGGCAGATATTGCACCTTTTATAAATCAACTGCCAGAAGACGCAAAATCGGAGGCAAATAAGACGATACAAGAAGGTCAACGCACGTCTGCAGAGCTTATAGACTGTGCAATGGATATAGCGACCACTGCTTTCAGACAGCTTGCAGGTGCTGCTGTATTAAGAAGACAGGGTTGGCTTAAAGCCACCTCATTTCGGCCAGAAGTCCAGAATAAAATCCTAGACTTACCCTTTGATGGCCAAGCGCTATTTGGGAAACATGTGGATGAAGCCCTACAGTCAATTAAAACAGACACGGACACGGCAAGATCATTAGGGACCCTGCAATATCGAAGATCGTCCTTTCGTTCTAGGGGGCGTGGCCAGCCCTCTTACAGAGAGGGATATCAGCAACAGAGATATTCTTCCTCTCCGTCATCTTCACAACAATATCGTCCATTCTACTCCCAAAGGCAACCGACTCAACCAGCCTATAGTAGGCCGGCAGGCTGGGGACGTTCTACCCGCCCGGCCAAAGATTCAGCTCGTAGAACCTGATGTTTTTGAGGCGCCGGCTACGCTCAGTCCTTCTCCTCTCACCCTGGGCAGGAGAATTTCCTTATTCCTCACTCAATGGCAAACCATTACATCAGACAAGTGGGTCCTACAATTAGTGGAACGGGCCATACTTTAGAATTTATCCAGATACCTCCCTCCAACCCGCCCGCAGGACTCCTTCAAGATATCCTCAGCAACTCAAGGAGGAAGTCGACAAGTTGCTTCTCAAGGGAGCTATAGAGAAGGTGCCTCGGGCTCAACGAGGAACAGGATTTTATTCCAGGTTCTTCATCATTCGAAAAAAGTGGAAGGATTGGAGGCCGATCCTCGATTTAAGGCAACTAAATGTATACCTAAAAAAGCAATCGTTTCGAATGATCAGCCTGCAAGACGTCCTTTTGCGTCTCAATCAAAGAGATTTTATGTCATCACTAGATCTCAAGGACGCATACTTCCACATACCCATCCACCCTGCCTACAGAAAGTATTTGAGATTCACCGTAGCCGGGAGCCATTATCAATATTGCGTCCTTCCCTTCGGACTCAAATCAGCCCCAAGAATATTTACCAAATGCCTAGCACCAGTCGCAGCCTTCCTCAGGAGAAGAAAGCACCAGGTTTTTCCATACTTAGACGACTGGTTAATAAAGGCAAGGACTTACACAGGAGCACACAAGTCAACAAGAAAGTGCATTTCCTTATTGACCAATCTCGGATTCAGAATCAACTGGGAGAAGTCCAACCCTCTACCAGTACGCAGTATTACTTTTCTGGGAGCGAAACTGAACACAGAATCCGGCATGGCATGTCCCACGTTGGAGAGACAACAAAGATTACTGACCCTAGGGAATTCCATACAGAGAAGATGAAAGGTCACTGTCCGTCTCTTCAAATCACTGTTGGGCATGATGTCTTCATGCATACCTCTGATCCCTCTGTGTCGGCTAAAGATGCGCCCCTTGCAGGAGCAGCTAAACCGTCAATGGCTCCAAGTATCAGGCACTTTCGAAGACCAGATACAAATAACTCCGATAATGATCAAAACTCTCAAATGGTGGGCTCAGAAGCATCACCTGTCAATCGGCCTCTCGTTTCTTCAACAGCCAGCCCCGTGGACCATAACAACGGATGCCTCACTGGAAGGCTGGGGCGCAGTATTACAGGATTTGAAAATAAGTGGAAAATGGCCAGCCCATCTGGCATCAATGCATATCAATTGGCTAGAGCTCAGGGCAGTGCACCTCGCCTTACAAGCGTTTCTCCCAAGAATCTCAAGATCGCGGGTGGTGATAAGAATGGTCAACACCACTACGATGCACTATCTCAACAAACAAGGAGGTACAAGATCTCTCACCCTGTCCAGGGAAGCACAAGCGATCTGGAACTGGGCCTCGAGGCAAGGCATCACTCTATCAGCGGTACACTTGCCGGGAATAAACAACAAGGCAGCAGATGCACTCAGCAGGCAGAAATCGGACTGCCACAAGTGGGAACTAGACCAGACAGTACTGAGCCAGATTTTTTCCCGGTGGGGAACACCAACAGTGGATCTGTTTGCGAAGAAGGACAACGCCAAATGCCGTTTCATCGCAAGTTGGCATCACCAAAAGGGATCTTGGGGGAATGCGTTTTCGATAGTCTGGTCAGACATCTTTGCTTACGCCTTTCCTCCCATTCCGTTGATCCCAAGGGTCCTCACGAAGATGAAAACAGAACCGTGCACTCTCATACTGATAGCCCCGTACTGGCTGTGCCAACATTGGTTCACGGAGCTCCTCATTCTGTCAGTAAAACCTCATATCCCACTGGAGCCGTTACCGCATTTACTAACAATGAACAACGGCCAGGTTCGGCACCACGATCCGCAGTCAATGCGGTTATCAGCATGGCTCCTCACCACAGAGAGTTTGCGCATTTGAACATCCTGCAGGACTGCCGTGATATTTTGTCGAAGGCCAGAGCGGATAGCACTAACAACACGTATCAGTGTAAATGGAAAAGATTCTGTACCTGGTGTCATCAGCGTGGAATCGACCCTCTACTTTCACCACCAGAAGAGATATTGCTGTATCTCTTACAGTTAGCTCAATCTGGCCTAGCACACTCGTCCATTAAAGTTTATGTAGCAGCTATAGCTGCATACAGACGTTCAGATGACACACCCTCGCTCTTCTCTTCTCGGCTGATTAAGAGATTTCTAAAGGGGCTTTTCAGGGTTTACCCTCCCTTCAGACCACCACCTCCTTCGTGGAATCTAAATATTGTTTTGGCACAACTGATGAAGCCTCCATTTGAACCGATCCACCGTGCTTCCCTCAAATACTTGTTGTGGAAGGTTGCCTTATTGATAGCTCTTAGATCAGCTAGGCAGTTCAATGAGGTGCAAGTGCTGTCCATCCAAGAGCCATTCCTACAGCTTAAACACGATAGACTATTAATGCGCACTAACCCGCATTTTATCCCAAAGGTTCCGTCAGACTTTCACATGAACGAACCTTTAGTCTTCAAGTCTTTTTTCCCTCATCCATCTACTCCGGTGGAGAGATTATTACACTCTTAAGACGTGAAAAGATGCGTTAAATTTTATTTGGACAGGACTAAGGGGGTCATTCTGACCCTGGCGGTCCATGACCGCCATGGCGGAGGGCGGCGGAAGCACCGCCAACAGGCTGGCGGTGCTTCCTGGGCTATTCTGACCGCGGCGGTAAAGCCGCGGTCAGAAAAGGGGAACCGGCGGTTTCCCGCCGGTTTTCCCCTGGCCCAGGGAATCCGCCATGGCGGCGCTGCTTGCAGCACCGCCAGGGGGATTCCGACCCCCTTCCTGCCAGCCTGTTTCTGGCGGTGTCCACCGCCAGAACCAGGATGGCGGGAATGGGTGCCGTGGGGCCCCTGCACTGCCCATGCCACTGGCATGGGCAGTGCAGGGGCCCCCTAACAGGGCCCCACAAAGATTTTCACTGTCTGCTTTGCAGACAGTGAAAATCGCAACGGGTGCCACTGCACCCGTCGCACCCCTGCAACTCCGCCGGCTCCATTCCGAGCCGGCTTCCTCGTTGCAGGGGCTTTCCCGCTGGGCCGGCGGACGGCCTTTTGGCGGTCGCCCGCCGGCCCAGCTGGAAAGTTGGAATGACCGCCGCGGTCTTTTGACCGCGATGCGGTCATTCGGCGGTAACCGCATGGCGGGCGGCGACCGCCGCCCGCTGCGGTCAGAATGACCGCCTAAATCTTTTCGGCGCTCTAATCAGCTATTTGTAGCGTACAGTGCTCCTAGGAAGGGGTGCCCGCTATCCAAGCAGAGTATTTCTAGATGGATCGCCTCTGCTATTCGCTTTTGCCATCAGGCAGCGGGCAAACCTTTGCAGTCATCTGTGCATGCTCACTCGACGAGAAAAGTCTCATCGTCAGCGGCACTGTTTGCCGGAATGCCACTACAAGACATATGTAGGGCAGCAACATGGAAGAGCTGTCATACCTTCACTAAGCACTACTGCTTAGAGTCCCTTCCCTCTCTCACGGAGAGGTAGCAGTGGGCCAGGCGGTTCTCAGGAATCTGAGTACAGATAGACCAAGGCACACAGAAAGGTGAAAGTTCTTCGATGTTTCTGGGACGTAAGTAAAGCCCAAGTATTGTAAATCCAGAGGTGAAGAGTAAAAGCGATGAATCCAAGTTGTTGATATGTTAGAGTTAGAGTCAGGAATCTCTTCAGGTGAAGGTGAGCCATTTCTCCTCCATCCCTCCATCCTAGAACAGGCATGCACATTGTTTAAAAAAAGAAAAAAAAAAGATAAACGGAAATGTACATAAGGATAAGAGAACGCTATCACAAGCACATAAGTTAAGATTTTACAGACATTGATCATGTTACAGTAGTGTCTTATGATAATTTCTATTACTGTTTTATTTTTCGAATTTCATCATGTATCTTCACAGGTATATTTGTATATATTAGAGGTACTAGATAGATATATATTTGTAAATATATATATATATATATATATATATATATATATATCTGTATTTATATGTATATAGAGACATATATCAGTATACTTATATACTTCATCATTTTATGCATGATAATAAGGTTTTGTGCTTCAACATATTTTGTTTATTAAAGATGTTATCATTTTACAATGTGCATAGTTATTGCTTACTACTCTGATTCAAGCAATACTGGAGTAAGAAAATAAGTTACTTACCTGTAACTGTAGTTCTCCAGTATTGGAATCTTTCAGACTACAGAAAAAGTATCGTCCTCCAGAACAAGACCCTTTGGCCCTCATTCTGACCCTGGCGGATTGAATCCGCCAGGGCCGAGGGCAGCGAATGCACCGCCAACAGGCTGGCGGTGCATTCATGGGCATTCTGACCGCGGCGGTAACGCCGCGGTCAGAAACGGGAAACCAGCGGTCTCCCGCCGGTTTCCCGCTGCCCATGGGAATCCTCCATGGCGGCGCAGCAAGCTGCGCCGCCATGGGGATTCCGACCCCCTTCCCGCCAGCCTGGTTCTGGCGGTTTACACCGCCAGAACCTGGCTGGCGGGAACGGGTGTCGTGGGGCCCCTGGGGGCCCCTGCAGTGCCCATGCCAATGGCATGGGCACTGCAGGGGCCCCCTAACAGGGCCCCACATTGCTTTTCAGTGTCTGCTTAGCAGACACTGAAAAGCGCGACGGGTGCCACAGCACCCGTCGCACACCTTCCACTCCGCCGGCTCCATTCGGAGCCGGCATCCTCGTGGAAGGCGCTTTCCCGCTGGGCCGGCGGGCGATCTTTTGCAGATCGCCCGCCGGCCCAGCGGGAAAGTTCAAATGCCCCCCGCGGTCTTCTGACCGCGGGGCGGTGTTTGGGCGGTTTCCGCCCGGCGGGCGGCGTCCGCCGCCCGTCCGGGTCGGAATGAGGCCCTTTGTTTCTACGTTCTGACCCTCCACCTGATTCAGTGGTCATACTAGCTGGTCGCAAATCCCATGCAACATCTCCATCTTCCACCTCTCCTCCAGACAAAGAGAGTAAAAAGGTAGACTCAACAGGCCGCAAAGTCTGTAGTTCGGCCGCAACCTCCATGAAAACGGCAAGTGCAACAGCCCTTTTGGGCAGGTATGACAGGCCCTTGTGGGATTCCCTTCTCCAGTTTGCAGAGCATCTTCTGAGAGATCATAGGGAGGATTTTATGGAGATAGTCCAAGAGGGTGCTATGGTCTTGAATCAGATCATCAGTGCATCAGCGGATTCTTCATTGCTCTCCGCGCATACATACTGCCACGGAGTGACACTATGGAGACATTCATAGCTGAGCCTTACTTCCCTGAAACCGGATGCTCAGCAGCACATTCTGAATCTGCCACTTTCAGGCTCCACTCTATTCGGCTCCCATGCCGATGATGGGGATGGCAAGGATGGAGGCTAAGGTGGACACTTTAAAGGCAGTGGGTCTTGAAAAACTCAAAGAGCAAAGAAGGCCCTTCTGACCTTTCCAGCATCGCTATGCCACTCAGAGAATTCAAACCCCTCAATGGGTCCCTACAAGATCTTACCAACAATACCAACGATCTTATCAACCTCAGCAAAAAACACAGAGAGGGCGTTCGACTCAGCAGTCCAATCAGGGTTCTCGACAACCTTCAGCTTCAAAACCCTGAAAATCCCCTTCCCCCAACTCCGTTACCCACTCCGGTGGGGGGAAGCATCACCAATTGCTTGGCAGAGTGGCAAAGAATTACAACAGACGCTTGGGTCTTAAACATTGTACAGAATGGGTATTGTCTCAAGTTTTCCACTTTGCCCCCAAACATTCCGCCGAAATCCACCATTCTCATCTTGGTCTTCTAAAGGCGGAGGTTTCCATCCTCCTAGAAAAGAAAGCAGTGGAAACCGTTCCCCTTAACCAGCGGGGGAAGGGCATTTACTCCAAGTATTTTCTAATTCCAAAGAAGGACAAGAGAGTTCAGACCCATTCTAGATCTCAAAATTGCCAACAAATGGGTCAGAAAGGAAAGGTTCAGGATGCTATCCTTACACCAGATATACCCTCAGATTCAACAAGGGGACTGGCTTTGTTCGGTAGACCTTCACAATGCTTACTTTCACATCCCCATCGTGAAAAAGCATTGGACGTTCCTGAGGTTTGTGGTGGGTCAAGATCACTTCCAATACACCGTCCTACCATTCGGTCTCAAGTCAGCACCTAGAACCTTTTCCAAATGCATGGCTGTGGTGGCAGCACATCTCCGAAGACATCGGACCTACATCTATCCATACCTGGACATCTGGCTTATCAAAGCATCCACCCATGCAGAAACCCAACTCCATTTCCAGTGGACCTGCGACCTTCTTTATCGGCTAAGCCTTCATGTCAATTTTCAGAAGTCGATGACAGTTCCTTTCCAGAAGTTACACTATTTAGGAGCTACCATAGACACACTACAGGCAAAAGTGTGCCCTTCGGAGGAACAACCCTTATCCATTCTCTAGAAGTGTCGGGCACTCCAAACTATGCGTCAACCAACAGTACGCACAGTCTCTTCCCTTCTCGGCTCCATGGCCTCCTGCATCTTTCTGACACCCAACGCTCGCCTCCACATGCGACCTCTTCAGGAGTGTCTGGAGGACCAATGGAGTCAACTGTCGGGGAACTGGGAAGATTGGATTCGTCTGTCCACCCTTGCAACCAGATCTCTCGCTTGGTGGTGTTCTCCAGCCAATCTCCTAAAGGGGATATCTTTTCGTCCACAGTCTCCAGCACAAACTATTGTGACAGATGCCTCTCTCTTCGGATGGGGAGCTCATATGGGTCACCTACAAGCACAAGGTCTCTGGTCTCCCAAGGAGTCGTCATGCCACATCAATCTTCTCGAGCTCCGTGCAGTGCACCTAGCTCTCAATGCCTTTCTCCCGTCATTCACCACCGACAACTTGCTTGTATAGACGGACAATACTACCACAATGTACTATCTGAATAAACAGGGGGGCACCAGATCCAGAGTCTTGTCTCAAGAGCCCCAGACAATATGGCACTGGCTCCTAGCCAGGAAGTTGAACATAGTGGCAACCCACATTCCAGGGGCTCAGAATGTACAAGCGGATGCCCTCAGCAGACTTCTCGAAGAGAACCACGAGTGGGTGCTCAACAAAGATGTCATCAAAGATATCTTCCATTTGTGGGGCACACCTTCTATCGACCTCTTCGCCACAGAGGAAAACAGAAAATGCTGTGCCTTCGCCGCCAGGTTTTACCACCCAGAATCGCTGGGGAATGCTCTGTGGTAGACTGGTCCAACACATTTCTGTACGCCTTTCCACCAATTCCACTGATCCCAGCAGTCCTCCTCAAACTCTCAATGACTTCAGCCACATTGATCCTCATTGCACCAGAGTGGCTGAGACAGTGGTGGTTCCCAGACCTTCTTCACCGGTCACTCTGTCCACATCTCAGGCTAGCATGCAGAACGGACCTCCTGACGAAGTTCGGAGGGCAGATGAGACACCCCAATCTCTCCTCCTTGAATTTGGCAGCATGGCTTCTGAGTTAGTCCAGTACTGACACCTAAATCTTCCACAGGATTGTATAGAAATCCTAAAGGAGGCAAAGCGGCCATCTACCCGTACAGCATATTCCTTCAAATGGAAGAGATTCTGCATCTGGTGTTCTTCTAAGGGGATAGACCCTACATCTTGCCAGGAAGATGTCATTCTTCCATACTTGTTGCATTTGGCTCAATCTGGTCTTCAACTCTCTTCCATAAAGGTCCATTTGGCAGCTTTAACTGCATACAGAAAAAGTCCTTTGCAAACCTCTTTCTTTAGGATGCCAGTCATCAAAGATTTCCTAGAAGGATTAAAGAAGGTCTTTCCTCCAGTTAGGCGTCCTTCCCGACCATGGGAACTTAGGGCCAGATGTATAAACCGGTTTGCATGTCGCAAACTGCGAAAAACGCAGTTTGCGACATGCAAAACGGCCATCGCGATGCAGATTCACATTTTTCAAGTCGGTACCGACTCGCAAAATGTGAATCCAACTCGCAAATAGGAAGGGGTGTTCCCTTCCTATTTGCGACTGCATCGCCATGATGAGTTGCTTTGTGACCACGAAAGCGGTCGCAAACCAACTTGCAGTTACTATCCACTTGAAGTGGATGGTAACGCATTCGCAAACAGGAAGGGGTCCCATGGGACCCCTTCCCCTTTGTGAATGTCGCTGAAATTTTTTTTCAGAGCAAAAAAAAACTCTGAAAAATTGAAACCAAATGGTTTCATTATTTTTTTGAATTGCAACTCGTTTTCCTTTAAGGAAAACGGGCTGCAATTAAAAAAAAAAAAACTGCTTTATTAAAAAAAGCAGTCACAGACATGGAGGTCTGCTGTCTCCAGCAGGCCACCATCCTGTGAGTGCAGGGACTCGCTATGGGGTCGCAATTTGCGACCCACCTCATTAATATTCATGAGGTGGGTCTTTGCAACCTCATAGGGAGTCGCAGAAGGTGTCTGAGGCACCTTTCTGCATACCATTTTGCGAGTTGCAAATTGCGAGTCGGTATGACTCGCAATTTGCAACTTGCAAAATTTTCTGTACCTACATCTGGCCCTTAATGTGGTCCTTTTGAGGCTCATGCAAACTCCATTTGAACCCATACACAAGGCATCTCTCCAACATCTAACTTGGAAAACTGCTTTCCTTGTGGCAATCACATGAACACGAAGGGTTAGCGAGATTCAGGCCCTCTGTACCCATGAACCTTACACAGTATTTCACTCCTCTAAGGTAGTACTGTGTACTCATCCTAAATTCCTACCCAAGGTTATATCTGATTTTCACGTCAACTAATCAATTTCCTTACCAACTTTCTTTCAAAACCCATCTACTCCAGCAGAGAGAGCTCTCCATTCTCTAGATGTAAAGAGGGTGTTAAAATTTTACTTACATAAGACCAATTCTCTTCGAAGAGCTTCACAAATGTTTGTTAATTATGGCCCAGTTCGTACCGGTCTGGCCTCCTCCAAACAGACAATATCGAGATGGATTTTTCCTGTATTCTGTTTTGCTACCAACTAGCTAACAAGACACTAGCTGGCAGACCAAAAGCGCATTCTACTAGAGGCAAGTCAGCAACGACTGCTCTAATGAGGAATGTTCCCTTAGCAGACATTTGTAGAGCTGCGACTTGGAGGACTGTTCACACCTTTACAAAGCATTATTGTCTTGAGTCCGATGCCAGGACAGATGCTCAAGTAGGACAGGCTTCTCTCATTAACCTCTTTGCTTGAAAATGTATTTCATGAGTGTTCTGTCTACTCCTCCGCGGTTTATGGGATGAGCTTGCTATTCTATTCACAGCTTATGACTATACATGGAAATACCCTACAAGAGAAGGAATAGTTTCTTACCTGTAACTCCAGTTCTCTCGTAGGGGTATTTCCTTGATAGTCATAAGCGACCCTCCTGCCTCCCCGGTGGAGTAGACAGATTACTAACTCAAGTTACTCATAATTCTCAGCTAGGACTTCCTACAAAAAGAACGGAGGTAACTGCCTCTCTCTAGGCATGATGGGATACTGGAGGACAGGCTGCTCTTAAAGGCACAGTCACCTTTTTCTTCATTACTATGGCAGCCTATGGGCTACATTGCCCTGCACTTCTTCATCAGGGTTTTACAATATATAAAAGGTTTGTGAAGGAATTTTTCTGAAAAATGTGCCATTCATTCAGACATTTAAAAGCAGATATCTCAAATTTGTCCCCTTTAAAGATAGACTGGATAAAGAATTTTGGACACTGTAGCCTTTCCCCTAGGCTGCATATGAACATTCTTAAGTGACTTGGCAGGCCTTTCTGAATTAAGGCGAACATTGACACTTAAGAAGTTATATTGGAAAAAGTGCTCCGGGGTCCCCGCAGACAGGTGGGGAATATTCACAGCTTATGACTATCATGGAAATACCCCAACGAGAGAACTGGAGTTACAGGTAAGAAACTATTCCTTATATGGCGGTCTGGGCCGCCATGCCTGTGGCGGTAATTACCGCCACCACCGGCATGGCGGCCCAGACTGCCATGTTCATAACGAGGGCCCAAGTGTTGGCATGTGTTTCCACACACCCAACCCCCAGTGCTATTTAGGAATCCTGTGTGCCTTCAGTACAACTTCATAAGCAGAAAACCTCTTGTTAGTGTCATCTCCCACCAGTTAACTGGGCACCAACTCCTTGGGTATACGAACCTTGTTTCCATCAGGTTCTGTATGTATGCTGCCTCCATCACTGCTGGACTCAGACTGCCTGGCCTTGAGGTCCAGCTCTTTTAGAATCAGTTCATGAGCCAGAAATATTTTCTTTTTCTGCTAGGGCTCTTTCAGCTTTTTTGTCCTCAGCCTTCATTTTTTTATTTTGCTAACTGCAGCTGGAATTCGCCCTGCTTTCCTCTGGGGTCAGGGTAAAACTGGATATACTGCTTCCTGCCTAACAGATAGCACAAATCCAGTGGGGTGCCCTTCAACTACTGCAGGTAGCGCCTTGAAATAGCCACTCACAGGCTCCTCCAGCTCATCATCCTCCAGCTCATCATCCACTTTGGAGTGGGACTCTGTCCTAGCTCTCAGCACCATTTGAAACACACCTTCTCTTGTAGGGGAATTTCCATTGTAGTCATAAGCACTTAATAGTCCCGGCCATGTGCGGGGACCCAGAGCACTTTTCATTATATATCTTCTTAAGTGCAGATGTTCACCTTTCTTTGGGAAGACTTGCAGATTCAAGTAAGAGAGAGAAAATTATTATGCATCTTATAGGAACAGGGTATAATTGAAATGTCTTTCACAAACCCTTTTTGGTATAGCAGAGAAATGAAGTATCCTAGGGCAAAGCAGCCCCATAGGGTGCCATTATGAGAGTGAAATTAGACTCTGTGCCTTGAAGCAGCCAGAGACCACTCGTATTCCATCATGCTGAGCAAGTGGCAGTTGCTTCACTTCTTTTTTCCAGCTCCTGCTGATAGGACCCTAGCATTGAGCTTTTCCAGATTTGGGCTTTTTTCTTCAAAATTCTCAACTGAATTTTGATGACAACAGTTTTATTCAGCATCTTTGGTCTTTATCAAACTTCTTCTGTCTTTTTCTGACATGAATTAGAGGTCTTTTCACTTAAAATGCCCTCTCTTCTTGATAAATGTCCATCCTGTGGGAGGACACCCCCCGGTGCCCTACAAAACCCCCCTGGTCTGCCCTCCGAAGTCGCAGGTACTTACTTGCTGGCAGACTGGAACCAGGGCACCCCCTTCTCCATTAAAGCCTATGTGTTTTGGGCACCACTTTGAACTCTGCACCTGACCGGCCCTGAGCTGCTGGTGTGGTAACTCTGGGGTTGCCCTGAACCCCCAACGGTGTGCTACCTTGGACCCAACTTTGAACCCTGTAGGTGGTTTACTTACCTGTAAAACTAACAAACACTGACCTCCCCCAGGAACTGTTGAAATTTGCAGTCTAGTTTTAAAATAGCTTATTGCCATTTTTGCCAAAACTGTACATGCTATTTTGCTGATACAAAGTTCCTATGATACCTAAAGTATTGATTGTAAATCTTGAACCTGTAGTTCTTAAAATAAACTAAGAAAATATATTTTTCTATACAAAAACCTATTGGCCTGGAATTGTCTTTGAGTGTGTGTTCCTCATTTATTGCCTGTGTGTATGAACAACAAATGCTTAACACTACCCTCTGACAAGCCTACTGCTCGACCACACTAGCACAAAATAGAGCGTTAGAATTATCTCTTTTTCCCACTATCTTACCTCTACGGGGAACCTTTGGACTCTGTGCATGCTATTTCTTACTTTGAACTAGTACATACAGAGGCAACTTCCTACATTGGTGGATCAGCGGTGGGGTACAAGACTTTGCATTTGCTGGACTACTCAGCCAATACCTGATCACACAACTAAATTCCAAACATTGTCATTAGAAACTGATTTTTTAAATTTGAGCTATTTTTCTACATATTTAAAAGTCCTGCTAAGGCCTTGTGTTAGTCCCTGTTAGCATTTCTTTTAGAGTTTAAGAGTTTTTGTAAAAGTTTGAATTAAGTTATAGAGATAGTTTTAGATTCTTAAAAAGTATTCCAAATTTTAGAAACATAATTTCTCCAGTATTGGGGTATCTTTCATAGATTCACATGCTTGAATCATTCCCCGTCGTCGAAGTGGGAGTCCCACGGTACATAGAAAGCAATAAATAGTTTTTAAAAAAAATGTTTTCATTGAAGTCAATAGGAAAAAACACATTCAATTGTACAACTATTAGCCTCATTAGAAAAAGCCCAAACTTCAGCCAATCAGGCGAGACTACCCCTTTAGAATCCTCAGCACAGAGGCTCAGTCTCTCAGATTTTCTACCGCACGTCGTGTGTAAGGGAGTCTCCCTGAGCTCTGCTCAGTTTTCTTTCTCTTCAAGAGATAATCTTAAATTTTCACTTTTGTTCTTACTGTAGTATTATTCCATCATGTCTACAGCAAGAAAAGGTTTGTTTAGACCTTGTGGGACCTGTGGAAAGTTAAGACTTCACTGTGAGGACCCTCACAAGGAATGCATATACTGTCTCCATCCAGAGCATAAGGTCAAAGACTGTAAGATCTGCAGGACCTTTCCCAACAAGACTCTGAGAGACAGAGAAGCCAGGCTCTTACTTTGGCTTCAGAAAAGAAAGGCCAGAGAAGCTCTTTCTGAGGAGGAGGACAGCGACACATCAGTGGCCTCAAAGAAGAGGAAGAGGTCTGTGGAGAGCTTCTCCCCCAAGAGCAGTAAGTCAGCCAAGAAGCTGCATGCATTTAAGGACAGGCCGGAGGAACAAGCTTCATCATCCAGAGAAATGGGTGGTAAGATTCGCTCAGAGCCATCTACACCTGCTTCGTCCTCAAAGAAGCTCAAAAGACCTTCAAGTTCCCTGCCACCGTCGACGTCCAGGAGATCCACACCGCCGACGACACCGTCGACGGGCGCATCGTCGACGGCAGGCCTTCCTTCATCGACGACAACAGCGACGGCCACGTTTACAGCTCCATCATCGCCAATGATCGTTACCTCGTCTCCACTGTCATCTACGACTATAACGTCGGTGAGCTTGAAATACGGTCCATTGTCGGCTCACACCTTGAAGATTACAAAGAAACCGTCGACGGGTAAGAAGATGAAATCTCTACCGTCGACGCACTCATCGACGAGTAAATTCAGAAGTTCTTCGTCGACGATCTCACCGACGAAAGCAGCGACGACGACACACCCGTCGACGGCAACCCCGTCGGCGGCAGCCCCGTCGACGGAAACCTTGTCGACATTGGCACTGTCGACTGCAACTTCGTCGACGCTCACAGCACCGATAACAGCTCCACTGACGACGACTCTGTAGACACCTACACCGTTGATGAGCACACCATCGACGAACGCTCCGTCGACGACGGCTCTGTCGAAGGCTCAATACCCTGATCCGATACCCAAACATTTTGGAGCATCTCCTTACCTGCCACAGAGAATTCTACCAATAAAGAGCAAATCTTCTCTCCTACTTCCATCACATACATCACCCAGTAAAGTCACACCAGTACCTCCGCAACATCTCTTTGCTGACGAGGAGGATGAAGATGATGTATATTCTGATGATGGTTTCTTCCCGGTGGCACGTAGCCCATCTGAACTACGGATTAAGTGTCAGGAGGAAGATGAAGAAGAAGATGACCAGCCTTATTTGGATCAGCAGAATCAGAGTCACCTGCAACTTCAAGGGCAGCAGGAGCAGACAGTTCAGATGCCTGTCTCGTTGATAGCTAACCTACAGCAGATGATGCAGGATTATTATTCTAGATTTCCTCCACCTGGCTCTTCTACCCCGGTGTAACCTCCGCATACACCAGTGTCCACCCCTGCTAGACCATCTGAATTTCCTGATCCTACCACAGCTCCTTCATCTGGACAGGATATTGCTCCAACTTCATCTGAGGACGAGCATGAAGAAGGTGAAATTCAGGACACTGACTCACTCATTCCAGAATGGGATGAATATCAAATTCAAACACCATCTCCTTCTACGCCACCGCCAGTAGACTCTCCACCGCAGGATATTGGTGGCTTTCATAGTGTGATGGAAAGAGCTGCAAAAAGATTCCAACGGCCAATAACATCAAAGCAGTCAGACTGTTTTCTTTATGACTTCAAAGAGGATACTAGGAAGTCTGTAAGGGCTATACCCATTGTTGACTTAATTTGGGAGGAGGGCCTTAAGGTCATGCAGACTCCATCCTCCATTCCCGCAGTCTTACCGAGACTTGAGAAGAAATATAAAGCACCGGACAATTCTCCAGCATGTCTGGTTAGTCACCCTAAACCAGACTCGGTCATATCGCAGGCAGCTCAGAGAAGGTCCAGAAATCCATCGGCATCTCTGATTGCCCCCCCAGACAAGGAAGGACGTTGATTGGATTAGATTGGTAAAAATTTCTCAATTATGGCGGCCACTACAGTTAGAGCAGCAAATTCCCTAGCAATCCTAGGAAGGTACGACCGCCAGATGTGGTCTGATATGTCGCAGTTTATAGACATGTTACCTGAAGATAGTAGAGCAGAAGCGCGCAAGATTCTACAGGAGGGTGAAAAGATATCGGCTGAAATCATAGACTGCGCCATAGACGTCTCGTCCACAGGTTTTCGCCAGTTAGCCGGAGCGGCCGTACTCAGACGTCAAGGGTGGCTGAAAGCTACTTCTTTTAGGCTAGAAGTACAATTAAAGATCCTGGACATGCCGTATGATGGCGAGCTCTTGTTTGGCAAGCATGTGGATGATGCGTTACAATCCATTAAAGCAGACACTGAGACAGCCAGATCTCTGGTAACATTGCAATACAAGAGACAGCCCTTTCGGGGAGCGAGAGGGAGAGGAAACTTTCCCTTTAGAGGAGGCGCACATCAGTATCGCCAATACTCCTCTTACCAGGGACAGTTTTGTTCCACCTTTGGCCAGCAACAACCACATTCCTTTCGACAACAGTCATCCACGCTTTTCAGGCAACAAGCGAGAGGAAAGTCGACTTACAAGACCAAGGAGACGGCAAGAAAGCACTGACCTTCATCGGATGCCTGCACTCAGCCCTTATATCAACACTCTAATAGGGGTCAGAATTTCCAAGTTCCTCCACCAGTGGTCCAAAATTACTTCAGACAAATGGGTACTCGATATTGTCAACCGAGGACATACACTAGAATTCAACCAGCCTCCCCCTCATGTGCCACCAAGAGGTCCCCCGCCAGCCCATCTCAACGAACTTCTTGAACAGATTACTATCTTAATGAAGAAAGGAGCAATAGAGATCGTACCAAGGAGCCAGAGGGGAACAGGTTTTTACTCCTGCTTCTTCCTTATACGGAAAAAGACAGGAGACTGGAGACCTATTTTAGATCTTCGTTCTCTCAACAAATACCTCAAGAATCAATCTTTTCGCATGATCTCCCTTCAAGACATCCTGCGCCTACTCAACCGAGGGGACTTTATGACATCCTTAGTTCTCCAGGACGCATATTTCCACATTCCCATTCACCCCAGTCATCGGAAATTCTTACGATTCAGGGTTGCAGGCACTCACTACCAGTTCAGAGTGTTGCCCTTTGGCCTTAGGTCGGCCCCAAGAGTATTCACCAAAGTTTTGGCACCAGTTGCAGCCGACCTCAGGCAACTAGGGATACAAGTGTTCCCGTATTTAGACGACTGGCTAATAAAGGCACGAACAATGTCAAAAGCTGCCAGGGACACGAAGACATGTCTATCTCTTTTCGGAACACTAGGCTTGACAGTCAATTACCCCAAGTCTCATCTAGATCCTTCCCAGAACATCACTTTTCTAGGAGCCGTCTTAGACACAGTCCAAGCAAAAGCCTTTGCTTCACACGACAGACGAAAGAAACTTCGAGATTTAGCAGCACGTCTCAGCAAAAGAAGGTCCGCTTCTGTGCGGACTTACAAGTCTTTCTGGGGATGCTTTCGTCTTGCATTCCATTGATAGAAAATTTTCATCTGCACATGAGAACACTTCAACAGCAGTTAGACAATCAATGGAAACAAAGAGAAGGTTCTTTCGACGATGTAATTCGGATAACCCCATCAGCAAAACAAGCTCTCAAATGGTGGAAGGATACGCCCCTCATCTCAGAAGGTCTTTCATTCCTGAAGGACAAGCCAGTGCACATTATAACAACAGATGCATCCCTAGAGGGATGGGGTACACATTTGCAGGATCTTTCAGTGAGAGGGAAATCGTCCACTCAAGAGTCGACTCTTCACATAAACGTATTGGAGTTAAGAGCAGTTTCCTTGGCACTCAAGTCCTTCCTCACAAACATCAAGGGTTCTTCAGTCTTGATAAGAACAGACAATACCACAGTCACGCATTACCTCAACAAACAGGGGGGCACAAGATCGCAAGCATTATCGCTAGAAACGCAGAAGCTGTAGCATTGGGTAATTCAACATCGGATATCCATCAGAGCAGAACATCTCCCGGGGATCACCAACACCTGGGCAGATGCCTTAAGCAGGACTCGAACCAGCTGCCATGAGTGGGAACTCAATCAGTCAGTTCTCGACCGCCTCTTTCGTCATTGAGGCAAACCCAGTCTGGATCTGTTCGCAACCAGAGACAACAAGAAATGCCAACACTTCGCAAGCTGGCGACCGCAGAAGGGATCAAAGGGGAATGCGTTTTTGATCAGATGGTCAGGGATTTATGCATACGCTTTTCCCCGCTTCCACTCATCCCGAGACTTCTGCAGAAAATGAAGAGGGAACCATGCAGACTTCTATTAATTGCTCCCAAATAGCCACGCCAGTTTTGGTTCACAGAACTTCTATTACTCTCGGAGCAGCCTCACATTCGACTGAAGACACTACCGGTTTGTTAACAACGAATCAGGGTCAGGTCCGTCATCCCAACCCAACGTCTCTTCGTTTATCAGCCTGGCTCCTGAATTCTATGAATTCGACAGCCTAGATATTCCTCCAGATTGCAGGGAGGTACTTGCCTGTGCCAGGGCTCAGTCTACAAACAGGACATATAAGCTCAAGTGGAAGAGATTTTGCATATGGTGTTCAACTTCCAACGTTCATCCTCTAAAGTCCTCTCCTGAACAGATTCTGCCATATCTATTGCATTTAGCTAAATCCGGCCTTTCGCATTCATCTATTAGAGTGCACCTGGCTGCCATATCCCGTTTCCGACGAACGTCTCAGTCACCTTCTTTATGGTCATCCAGAATAATAAAACAATTTCTTAAGGGCTTGTTCAGGATGTTTCCGCCGATTCACCGTCCTTCACCTCAGTGGCATTTGAATATTGTGCTCTCCCAGTTAATGAAGCATCCGTTTGAACCCATTCATAAGGTAGACCTCAAATTCATTTCTTTTAAAACAGCCCTTCTTCTGGCCTTGACATCAGCAAAGAGGGTTAGCGATATCCAGGCCTTCACAATCTCACCACCTTTCCTCCAATTCAAATCAGAGGTGGTCATTCTGAGAACTAATCCAAAATTTATACCTAAGGTTCCATCGTCTTTTCATCTAAATAAGCCGGTGGTTCTGAGAATGTTTTTTCCAAATCCGCAAACTGCAGCGGAGCGCGCATTACATTCTCTGGACATTAAAATATGTTTAAAATTTTATATACAAAGGACTAGCAATTTCCGTAAATCTGACCAACTGTTTATTAGTTATGGACGGATCAATAAAGGCAAAGCTGTTACTAAGCAGACCATAGCGCGCTGGATCTCTTCTGCCATACAGCTATGCCACCAGTTGGCAGGGAAACCGTTATCCAGTGTCAGAGCGCACTCCACTAGAGCGGTATCCACTTCAGCAGCTCTATTCGCAGGAGTCCCTCTGAGCCAGATCGTCAGAGCGGCAACGTGGACACGTGCTCATACCTTTACCCAGCACTACTGCCTGGAAGCTACGGACAGAATGGATGCCGCGGTAGGACAAGCAGTGTTACGTAATTTATTTGCATAAGGTGAGCCAATAACCTTTTACCCTCCATCCTCTACGTATTGCCAGACTGATATTTTCATGTAAATATATCTATGTGTAGATGTATATATTCATGTATATAATCTTTTAGAAGGTTGATTTGCAAATGTTAATTACCTATATGAGTCCATATAGGATGAATTATGCACAGGCAGGCTTCTGGTGTTTCAGAACTCAACCATCTTTTTTACTGCTGACCACTCTGATTCAAGCATGTAAATCTATGAAAGATACCCCAATACTGGAGAAGAAAATAAGTTACTTACCTGTAACTGTGGTTCTCCAGTATTGGTATCTTTCATAGATTCACATGCGACCCACCCTCCTCCCCAGAGGGCTCACCTCTTTTGCTTTCCTGTAATCACTAGTGCGGAGAAATCTGAGAGACTGAGCCTCTGTGCTGAGGATTCTAAAGGGGTGGTCTCGCCTGATTGGCTGAAGTTTGGGCTTTTTCTAATGAGGCTGATAGTTGTACAATTGAATGTGTTTTTTCCTATTGACTTCAATGAAAAAAAAATATATATCTCGATTTATTGCTTTCTATGTACCGTGGGACTCCCACTTCGACGACGGGGAATGATTCAAGCATGTGAATCTATGAAAGATACCAATACTGGAGAACCACAGTTACAGGTAAGTAACTTATTTTCGTCTGCTGCAGAAGAGATAGTGATGGAACTCAACCTCACCCCTTACCTGCATCTTAGGATGTCAGAGTTAAGGTCTCTCTGCAAAATCAAAAAGATAAAGACTGGTTCAAGCCCTACCAAAGTACAGCTCCAGGAGCTTTTGGCAGAGTTTGCTAAAACCAACCTCTCTGATGATATCTTCACAAAGGGAAAAGCTAGTGATGAGGAGGGAAATTTCCCACCCCCTCTCCTAGTTAGGGAGCCCAGAGTTTCTCCAACCCTTACTCCAGAAGTGATAGTCAGAGATGTTGCTTCTCTCACAGGAGAGTCAAACAGCTATGCAAGCATTGAGGGCAGCCTCAATGAAGATGACCTCCTGCTAGCCAGGTTGGCCAAAAGATTGGCTTTGGAAAGACAGATCCTAGCCATAGAAAGGGAAAGACAAGAGATGGGCTTAGGTCCCATCAATGGTGGCAGCAACATAAATAGGGTCAGAGATTCTCCTGACATGTTGAAAATCCCTAAAGGGATTCTAACTAAATATGAAGATGGTGATGACATCACCAAATAGTTCACAGCTTTTGAGAGGGCTTGTGCAACCAGAAAAGTAAACAGATCTCACGGGGGTGCTCTCCTTTGGGAAATGTTCACTGGAAAGTGTAGGGAGAGACTCCCACACTCTCTGGAAAAGATGCAGAATCCTATGACCTCATGAAGGCTACCTTGATTGAGGGCTTTGGATTCTCAACTAAGGAGTACAGGATTAGGTTCAGGGGGCTAAAAGACAGACCTGGGTTGATTTTGTTGACTTCTCAGTCAAAACACTGGATGGTTGGATTCATGGCAGTGGTGTAAATGATTATGATGGGCTGTACAATTTATGTGTGAAAGAACACCTGTTAAGTAATTGTTTCAATTATAAGGACCTATTTCTCCCCAAGAATTGGGAAAGAAGGCGGACCATTGGGTCAAGACTAGGGTGACCAAGACTTCCACAAGGGGTGACCAAAGAAAGGGGTCACAAAGACTCCCCAGGGAAGAGTGTTGAGACATCCAAGGGAAAAGGTAAAGAGTCTTCTACAGGGCCCCAAAAACCTGCTCAGGAGGGAGGGTCCAAAGCCTCTTCACAATCCAATTTTGTGTACAAGGGTAAAAACTTTGATCCCAAAAAGGCCTGTCCCAAGAAAGGTTCCACTTCAAACTCTACTCCAGCTAACACTGGAAAAGCCAGTCTCTAGGTGGGATCAACAGTGTGCCCAGAGCAAATCAGGGTTCACACTGAAGCTACATTTGTCTATGAGGGTGGGGTGGACTTAGCCACACTGGCTGCCTGGCCCCCTAATATGCTAAAATACAGGCAGCAACTCTTGATTAATGGGATTAGTGTAGAAGGCCTGAGGGATACAGGTGCCAGTGTCACCATGGTGACAGAGAAACTGGTTTCCCAAGGTCAATACCTGGCTGGACAAACTTATCCAGTCTCCAACGCTGACAATCAGACTAAATAGTACACCCCATGGCTATGGTAACTTTAGAGTGGGGAGGTGTCAATGGCCTGAAACAGGTGGTGGTCTCCTCAACTATCCCTGTAGACTGTTTGCTTGGAAATTACCTGGAGTCCTCAGCATGGGCTGAGGTAGAACTCAAAACCCATGCAGCCATGCTGGGTATCCCTGAAGTGGTGTGTGTCAAGACAAGGGCACAGTGCAAGGCTAAGGGTGAAAAAGTGGTGTTGGAGCCTGGAAAAAGGGCCCAACCCTCCAAGAGAAAAGGAAAGAAGACTGGGGAACCAGCTTCCACACAACAAGAGAAAGAGAACCTCTCTTCACAGGAAGAAGTTCTGCCCTCTGACGGAACTGAGCCCATGGAGTTGGACCCTTATCAGGTTGAACCCTTAGGCCCAGGGGGACCCACAAGGGAACAGTTGTGTAAGGGGCAAGAAACCTGTCCCTCTCTTGAAGGCCTTAGGCAGCAAGCTGCTGAAGAGACCAAAGGAAAGATCATTGGAACACATAGAGTCTATTGGGAAGATGGACTCCTCTACACTGAGGCAAGAGATCCCAAACCTGGTGCCACTAGGAGAGTGGTAGTGCCTCAGGAGTTTAGGGAGTTCATTCTAACCTTAGCTCATGATATTCCACTTGCTGGGCATTTGGGACAAACCAAGACTTGGGAAAGGTTAGTTAACCATTTCTATTGGCCCAACATGTCCCAGAAAGTAAAGGAGTTTTGTGTCTCCTGTGCCACCTGTCAAGCCAGTGGTAAGACAGGTGGACACCCAAAGGCCCCCCTCATTCCACTTCCAGTGGTGGGGGTCCCCTTTAAAAGAGTGGGTGTGGACATAGTGGGTCCACTTGAACCTCCCACAGCCTCAGGGAACCAGTATATCCTAGTGGTAGTGGATCATGCCACTAGGTACCCTGAAGCAATTCCCCCTAGGTCCACTACTGCCCCTGCAGTAGCTAAAGCACTCATTGGTATCTTTACCAGAGTGGGATTTCCTAAGGAGGTGGTGTCTGACAGGGGTACCAACTTCATGTCAGCATACCTGAAACATATGTGGAATGAGTGTGGGGTGACTTACAAATTCACCACACCATACCATCCACAAACCAATGGCCTTGTAGAAAGATTTAACAAGACATTGAAAGGCATGATCATGGGGCTCCCTGAAAAGCTCAAAAGGAGATGGGATGTCCTCTTGCCATGTCTGCTTTTCACCTACAGAGAGGTGCCTCAGAAGGGAGTAGGGTTTTCCCTCTTTGAACTTCTGTTTGGCCATCCTGTAAGGGGACCACTAGCTCTTGTAAAAGAAGGCTGGGAGAGACCTCTTCATGAGCCTAAACAAGATATAGTGGACTATGTACTAGGCCTACGTTCCAGGATGGCAGAGTACATGGAAAAGGCAAGCAGAAACCTTGAGGTCAGCCAACAACTCCAGAAGATGTGGTATGACCAAAAGGCTGCTATGGTTGAATTTCAGCCAGGGCAGAAAGTCTGGGTTCTGGAGCCTGTGGCTCCCAGGACACTTCAGGACAGATGGAGTGGCCCTTACTCAGTGCTAGAGAGAAAGAGTCAGGTCACCTACCTGGTAGACGTAGACACTAGCAGGACCCCCAAAAGGGTGATCCATGTGAACCGCCTCAAACTCTTTCATGACAGGGCAGATGTGAATCTGTTGATGGTAACAGATGAGGACCAAGAAGCTGAGAGTGAACCTCTCCCTGATCTCCTCTCCACAGACCCTAAAGATGGCTCAGTTGATGGAGTAATCTATTCAGACACCCGCTCTGGCCAACAGCAATCTGACTTTAGGAAGGTCTTACAGTAGTTTGCTGAGCTCTTTTCCCTAATCCCTGGTCAGATACACCTGTGTACCCATGATGTGGACACAGGAGACAGCATGCCTGTCAAAAACAAAATGTTCAGACAGTCTGACCAAGTTAAGGAAAGCATCAAAGTGGAAGTCCACAAGATGCTGGAATTGGGAGCCATTGAGCACTCTGACAGCCCCTGGGCTAGCCCAGTGGTCTTAGTCCCCAAACCTCACACCAAAGATGGAAAGAGATAGATGAGGTTTTGTGTGGACTACAGAGGACTTAATTCTGTCACCAAGACAGATGCCCATCCCATTCCAAGGGCAGATGAATTGATTGACAAACTAGGTGCTGCCAGATACTTAAGTACCTTTGACTTGACAGCAGGGTACTGGCAAATCAAAATGGCACCAGGAGCAAAAGAAAATACAACATTCCCCATACCTGATGGGCACTATCAGTTTACTGTTATGCCCTTTGGTTTAAAGAATGCCCCTGCCACCTTCCAAAGGTTGGTAAATCAAGTCCTTGCTGGCTTGGAGTCCTTTAGTGCAGATTATCTTGACGATATTGCTGTCTTTAGCTCCAGCTGGCAGGATCACCTGGTCCACCTGAAGAACGTTTTGAAGGCCCTGCAAGTAGCAGGCCTCTCTATCAAGGCATCCAAATGTCAGATAGAGCAGGGAACTGTGGTTTACTTGGGCCACTTTGTAGGTGGAGGCCAAGTTCAGCCACTCCAGCCCAAGATCCAGACTATTCTGGACTGGGCAGCTCCAAAAACCCAGACTCAAGTCAGGGCATTCCTTGGCTTGACTGGGTACTACAGGAGGTTTGTGAAGGGATATGGATCAATAGTGACACCCCTCACAGAACTTACCTCCAAGAAAATGCCCAAAAAGGTAAACTGGACTGTAGAATGCCAACAGGCCTTTGATACCCTGAAACAAGCTATGTGCACAGCACCAGTTCTAAAAGCTCCAGATTACTCCAAGCAGTTCATTGTGCAGACTTATGGCTCTGAACATGGGATAGGGGCAGTTTTGTCCCAAACAAATGATGATGGCCTTGATGAGCCTGTTGCTTTCATTAGCAGGAGGTTACTCCCCAGGGAGAAGCATTGGAGTGCCATTGAGAGGTAGGCCTTTGCTGTGGTTTGGTCCCTGAAGAAGCTGAGACCCATACCTCTTTGGTACTCACTTTGTAGTTCAAACTGACCACAGACCTCTCAGATGGCTAATGCAAATGAAAGGGGAAAATCCAAAACTGTTGAGGTGGTACATCTCCCTACAGGGAATGGACTTTATAGTGGAACACAGACCTGGGACTGCCCATGCCAATGCAGAGGGCCTTTCCAGGTTCTTCCACTTAGAAAATGAAGACTCTCTTGGGAAAGGTTAGTCTCATCCTCTTTCGTTTGGGGGGGGTGAGGGGGGGGTTGTGTAAAGAAAGGCCTCCTTGGCATGGTTACCCCCTGACTTTTTACCTTTGCTGATGCCAAGTTATGATTTGAATGTGTGCTGAGCCCTGCTAACCAGGCTCCAGCACCAGTGTTCTTTCCCTAAAACTGTACTTTTGTTTCCACAATTGGCACACCCTGGCATCCAGGTAAGTCCCTTGTAACTGGTACCCCTGGTACCAAGGGCCCTGATGCCAGGGAAGGTCTCTAAGGGCTGCGGCATGTCTTATGCCACCCTGGGGACCCCTCACTCAGCACAGACACACTGCTTGCCAGCTTGTGTGTGCTGGTGGGGAGAAAATGACTAAGTCGACATGGCACTCCCCTCAGAGTGCCATGCCAACCTCACACTGCCTATGGCATAGCTACGTCACCCCTCTAGCAGGCCTTACAGCCCTATGGCAGGGTGCACTATACCATAGGTGAGGGCATGGGTGCATGAGCACTATGCCCCTACAGTGTCTAAGCAAAACCTTAGACATTGTAAGTGCAGGATAGCCATGAGAGTATATGGTCTGGGAGTCTGTCAAACACGAACTCCACAGCACCATAATGGCTACACTGAAAACTGGGAAGTTTGGTATCAAACTTCTCAGCATAATAAATGCACACTGATGCCAGTGTACATTTTATTGTGAAATACACCCCAGAGGGCGTCTTAGAGATGCCCCCCGAAAACATACCCGACTTCCAGTGTGGGCTGACTAGTTTTCCCAGCCTGCCACACACCAGACATGTTGCTGGCCACATGGGGAGAGTGCCTTTGTCACTCTCTGGCTAGTAACAAAGCATGTACTGGGTGGAGGTGCTTCTCACCTCCCCCTGCAGGAACTGTAACACCTGGCGGTGAGCCTCAAAGGCTCACCCCCTTTGTTACAGCGCCACAGGGCACTCCGGCTAGTGGAGATGCCTGCCCCCTCCAGCCACGGCCCCACTTTTGGCGGCAAGGCCAGAGGAGATAATGAGAAAAACAAGGAGGACTCACTGGCCAGTCAGGACAACCCCTAAGGTGTCCTGAGCAGAGGTGACTCGGACTTTTAGAAATCCTCCATCTTGCAGACGGAGGATTCCCCCAATAGGATTAGGGATGTGACCCCCTCCCCTCAGGGAGGAGGCTCAAAGAGGGTGTAGCCACCCTCAGGGCTAGTAGCCATTGGCTACTAACCCCCCAGACTTAAACACACCCCTAAATTGAGTATTTAGGGGCTCCCCGAACCTAGCAAGATAGATTCCTGCAACCTGAAGACGAAAAAGGACTGCTGACCTGAAAGCTCTTCAGAGAAGATGGAGACACCAACTGCTTTGGCCCCAGCCCTACCGGCCTGTCTCCCCACTTCAAGAGAAACTGCAACAGCGACGCGTTCCCCAGGGTTCAGCTGAAGCCTCAGAGGACTACCCTGCATCTAAAAGGCCCAAGAACTCCTGAGGACAGCGGCTCTGCTCCAAAGAAGAAACAACTTTGCAACAAAGAAACAAACATTAAAGGACTGCACATTTCCCGCCGAAAGCGTGAGACTTTCCACTCTGCACCCGACACCCCCGGCTCGACCTGTGGAGAAACAACACTACAGGGAGGACTCCCTGGTGACTACGACCCTGTGAGTAGCCAGAGTTGACCCCCTGACCCCCCTCCCAGTTACGCCTGCAAAGGGAATCCAGAGGCTCCCCCTGACCGCGACTGCCTGCTTCTAAGAACCCGATGTCTGGTAAAGACACTGCACCTTTAGCCCCCAGGACCTGAAGGATCCGACCTTCAGTGCAGAAGCGACCCCCAGGTGGACCTCTCCCTTGCCCAGGTGGTGGCTACCCCGAGGAGGCCCCCCTTGCCGGCCCGCTTCGCTGAAGAGACCCCTGGGTCTCCCATTGAACTCCATTGCAAACCCGGCGCCTGTTTGCACTCTGCACCCAGCCGCCCCCTTGCCACTGAGGGTGTACTTTTTGTGCTGACTTGTGTCCCCACCAAAACCCCCCTGGTTTGCCCTCCGAAGTCGCGGGTACTTACTTGCTGGCAGACTGGAACCAGAGCACCCCCTTCTCCATTGAAGCCTATGTGTTTTGGGCACCACTTTGACCTCTGCACCTGACCAGCCCTGAGCTGCTGGTGTGGTAACTTTGGGGTTGCCCTGAACCCCCAACGGTGGGCTACCTTGGACCCAACTTTGAACCCTGTAGGTGGTTTACTTACCTGCAAAACTAACAAACGCTTACCTCCCCCAGGAACTGTTGAAATTTGTACAGTGTCCAGTTTTAAAATAGCTTATTGCCAGTTTTGCCAAAAGTGTACATGCTATTTTGCTGATTCAAAGTTCCTATGATACCTAAGTGAAGTACCTTTCATTTGAATTATTGATTGTAAATCTTGAACCTGTAGTTCTTAAAATAAACTAAGAAAATATATTTTTCTATACAAAAACCTATTGGTCTGGAATTGTCTTTGAGTGTGTGTTCCTCATTTATTGCCTGTGTGTATGTACAACAAATGCTTAACACTACCCTCTGATAAGCCTACTGCTCGACCACACTAGCACAAAATAGAGCATTAGAATTATCTCTTTTTGCCACTATCTTATCTCTAAGGGGAACCCTTGGACTCTGTGCATGCTATTTCTTACTTTGAAATAGTACATACAGAGCCAACTTCCTGCAGTGACAATATGCCAAAAGTATCTCACTGAGTACCCTCAGTTAGAAGGTAAGTAATATACACAAGTTATATTTACACAAACCCAAAACAGGTAAGTAACAGTAAGAAAAGTAGTGCAAACAATGTAGAATCACAATAGGATGCAATAGGTGAACATAGATCTAGGGGCAACACAAACCATATACTCCAAAAGTGGAATGCAAATCATGAATGGACCCGAGACCTATGGGAGATTGTAGAGGGTCGCTGTGACTGTAAGAAAACAGTCAGGGTGTCCAAGATACCCCACCTCAAGACCCTGAAAAGTAGGAGTTCCCCAAAAGGACACAATAGTCATGATAGGGGGATTCTGCAAGAACCACAAACACCAGCAAAGCACTGAAGACAGATTCCTGGACCTGAGGACCTGAATAGTAAGGGGACCAAGTCCAAGAGTTGCAATAGTGTCCAGGGGGGGCAGGAGCCCAGGAAACCCCGGATGCAGGTGCATAAGTGCTGCCTCTGGGTGGAAGAAGCCGAAGATTCTGCAACAACGAAAAGAGCTAGGAACTTCTCCTTTAGATGGAAAATGTCCCACGGAGTGCTGGATGTTGCAGAAGTGTTCCACGCAGAAATACCGCAAACAAGCCTTGCTAGCTGCAAGGGTCATGGTAGAGGTTTTTTGGTGCTGCTGGGGACCAGGAAGGACCAGGATGTCACCCCTTGGAGGAGGAGACAGAGGGGGCGCTCAGCAACTCAGAGAACCCCCGCAGAAGCAGGCAGCACCTGCAGAAGTACCGGAGCAGGCACTTAGAAGATTTGTGAACCGGAGTCACGAAAGGAGGGTCCCACGACGTCGGAGTCCAACTCAAAGGGTTGAGCACTGCAGGACGGACTGCTGGGGACCCAGGCTAGGCTGTGCACAAAGGAATCCTTGGGGAAGTGCACAGAAGCCGGAGCAGCTGCAAATCACACAGTACACAGGTTTGCTGTCTGGTGTGGGGAGGCAAGGACTTACCTCCACCAAACTTGCACTGAAGGATCACTGGACTGTGGGGGTCACTTGGATCTAGCTCCTGTGTTCCAGGGACCACGCTCGTCAGGATGATAGGGGACCCAGAGGACCGGTGATGCAGTCTTTTGGTGCCTGCGCTAGCAGGGGAAAGATTCCGTCGACCCACGGGAGATTTCTTCTTGGCTTCTAGTGCAGGGTGAAGGCAGACAGCCCCCAGAGCATGCACCACCAGGAAACAGTCGAGATCGCGAGCAGGATGAGGCTCTACAATGTTGCTGGTAGTCGTCTTGCTACTTTGTTGCGGTTTTGCAGGCGTCCTGGAGCAGTCAGCGGTCGATCCGTGGCAGAAGTCGAAGAGGGAAGTGCAGAGGAACTCTGGTGAGCTCTTGCATTCGTTATCTGAAGAATACCCCAGAGGAGAGACCTTAAATAGCCAGAGAAGGAGGTTTGGCTACCAACAAAGGAGGATTGGCTACCAAGAGAGGTAAGAGCCTATCAGAGGGGGTCTCTGACGTCACCTGCTGGCACTTGCCACTCAGAGCAGTCCAGTGTGCCCCCAACACCTCTGAATCCAAGATGGCAGAGGTCTGGGACACACTGGAGGAGCTCTGGGCACCTCCCCTGGGAGGTACTGTTCAGGGGAGTGGTCACTCCCCTTTCCTTTGTCCAGTTTTGCGCCCGAGCAGGGCTGGGGGATCCCTGAACCGGTGTAGACTGGCTTATGCAGAGATGGGCACCATCTGTGCCCATCAAAGCATTTCCAGAAACTGGGGGAGGCTACTCCTCCCCAGCCCTTCACACCTATTTCCAAAGGGAGAGGGTGTAACACCCTCTCTCAGAGGAAATCTTTTGTTCTGCCTTCCTGGTCCGGGGCTGCCCAGACCCCAGGAGGGCAGAATCCCGTCTGAGGGGTTGGCAGCAGCTGCAGTGGAAACCCCGGAAAGCCAGGTTCTGTGCTAGAGACCCGGGGGATCATGGAATTGTCCCCCCAATACCAGAATGGTATTGGGGTGACAATTCCATGATCTTAGACATGTTACATGGCCATGTTCAGAGTTACCATGGTGACGCTACACATAGGTAGTGACCTATGTGCAGTGCACACGTGTAATGGTGTCACCGCACTCACAAAGTTTGGGGAAATTGCCCTGAACGATGTGGGGGAACCTTGGCTAGTGCCAGGGTGTCCACACACTAAGTAACTTGGCACCCAACCTTCACTAAATGAGGGTTAGACATATAGGTGACTTATAAGTTACTTATGTGCAGTGAAAAATGGCTGTGAAATAACGTGGACATTATTTCTCTCAGGCTGCAGTTCAGGCCTGTGTAAGAATTGTCAGAGCTCCCTATGGGTGGCAAAAGAAATGCTGCAGCCCATAGGGATCTCCTGGAACCCCAATACCCTGGGTACCTAAGTACCATATACAAGGGAATTATATGGGTGTACCAATGTGCCAATGAGAATTGGTAAATTTAGTCACTAGCCTGCAGTGACAAATTTAGAAAGCAGAGAGAGCATAAACACTGATGTTCTGGTTAGCAGAGCCTCAGTGATACAGTTAGGCAGCACACAGGGAACACATACAGGACATACACTATGAGCACTGGGGTCCTGCCTAGCAGGATCCCAGTGACACAAGGGCAAAAACAAACATACATACAGTAGAAATGGGGGTAAGATGCCAGGCAAGATGGTACTTTCCTACACAGAGGAGTCCTGGTGGACCCACCAACCCTAACAGCCCTAACATGGGGCTTGGTCACTCTGCAGGGTGACAACCTATCAGAGGGTGATAGGTAATCACTGAAGTCAGATACCTGTCCTGACCAACCAGATGCTCCCATGGGCCTCTGAACATCTTGTTTCCGAGATGGCAGAATCAAGTGCCCACTTAGAGGAGCTTTGGGGACCACCCCTGGGGTGGTGATGGACAGGGGAGTGGTCACTCCCCTTTCCGTAGTGTGGTTTTACACCAGAGCAGGGACAGGAGGTCCTTGGACTGGTGCAATCCAGATTATGCCGGGAGGGCACCAGATGTGCCCTACAAAGCAAGCTGGTGGCATGTGGAGGCTACCCCTCCCCAGTCTTGTAACACCTATTTCCAAGGGAGAGGGTGTTGCATCCCCTCTCCCACAGGAAATCTTTCGTTCTGCCTTCCCCTGTCTGACCGGTCAAGCAGCAGGAGGGCAGAAACCTATCTGAGGGCTTCAGCAGTGGACTGCCCGTAAACCCTGAAAGACTGGTAGGATCAATACTGTGGGTCCTCTAAGGAGCCCCCAAAGTTCATGGAATCAGAGTGCACCAATCATGCCACCAATACTGGCATTAGTATTGGGCATGATTCCGACATGTTTGATACCAAACATTCCTAGGTTAGGAGTTACTGTTCTGTAGCTGTGCCACAGGCAGTACATGGGTAAAATGGCTTCCTCGCAAATATGAAGTCCAGGTAATTGGCCCTGGAGTACATAGGGGGCATCTCTGCTCATGCAGGGCTGCCCACACACACAAAGACCTGCACCCTTCCCTTAGGGCTGAAAGGCCCTACCATAGGAGTGACTTACAGTGACCTGGTGTAGTGACAAGCAGTGAAAGGGTGCATGCACCTTTTCACTCAGGCTGCAATGGTAAGCCTGCAGACACAGTTTGCATGGGCTCCCATGGGTGGCATAATACATGCTGCAGCTCCTGGTGTACCGATGCCGTGGGTACCTAAGTACCATGTAGGAAGTTGGCTCTGTATGTACTATTTCAAAGTAAGAAATGGCATGCACAGAGTCCAAGGGTTCCCCTTAGAGGTAAGATAGTGGCAAAAAGAGATAATTCTAATGCTCTACAGGGAGTGCAGAATTATTAGGCAAGTTGTATTTTTGAGGATTCATTTTATTATTGAACAACAACCATGTTCTCAATGAACCCAAAAAACTCATTAATATCAAAGCTGAATATTTTTGGAAGTAGTTTTTAGTTTGTTTTTAGTTTTAGCTATGTTAGGGGGATATCTGTGTGTGCCGGTGACTATTACTGTGCATAATTATTAGGCAACTTAACAAAAAACAAATATATACCCATTTCAATTATTTATTATTACCAGTGAAACCAATATAACATCTCAACATTCACAAATATACATTTCTGACATTCAAAAACAAAACAAAAACAAATCAGTGACCAATATAGCCACCTTTCTTTGCAAGGACACTCAAAAGCCTGCCATCCATGGATTCTGTCAGTGTTTTGATCTGTTCACCATCAACATTGCGTGCAGCAGCAACCACAGCCTCCCAGACACTGTTCAGAGAGGTGTACTGTTTTCCCTCCTTGTAAATCTCACATTTGATGATGGACCACAGGTTCTCAATGGGGTTCAGATCAGGTGAACAAGGAGGCCATGTCATTAGATTTCCTTCTTTTATACCCTTTCTTGCCAGCCACGCTGTGGAGTACTTGGACGCTTGTGATGGAGCATTGTCCTGCATGAAAATCATGTTTTTCTTGAAGGATGCAGACTTCTTCCTGTACCACTGCTTGAAGAAGGTGTCTTCCAGGAACTGGCAGTAGGACTGGGAGTTGAGCTTGACTCCATCCTCAACCCGAAAAGGCCCCACAAGCTCATCTTTGATGACACCAGCCCAAACCAGTACTCCACCTCCACCTTGCTGGCGTCTGAGTCGGACTGGAGCTCTCTGCCCTTTACCAATCCAGCCACGGGCCCATCCATCTGGCCCATCAAGACTCACTCTCATTTCAGCAGTCCATAAAACCTTGGAAAAATCAGTCTTGAGATATTTCTTGGCCCAGTCTTGACGTTTCAGCTTGTGTGTCTTGTTCAGTGGTGGTCGTCTTTCAGCCTTTCTTACCTTGGCCATGTCTCTGAGTATTGCACACCTTGTGCTTTTGGGCACTCCAGTGATGTTGCAGCTCTGAAATATGGCCAAACTGGTGGCAAGTGGCATCGTGGCAGCTGCACGCTTGACTTTTCTCAGTACATGGGCAGTTATTTTGCGCCTTGGTTTTTCCACACGCTTCTTGCGACCCTGTTGACTATTTTGAATGAAACGCTTGATTGTTCGATGATCACGCTTCAGAAGCTTTGCAATTTTAAGAGTGCTGCATCCCTCTGCAAGATATCTCACTATTTTTGACATTTCTGAGCCTGTCAAGTCCTTCTTTTGACCCATTTTGCCAAAGGAAAGGAAGTTGCCTAATAATTATGCACACCTGATATAGGGTGTTGATGTCATTAGACCACACCCCTTCTCATTACAGAGATGCACATCACCTAATATGCTTAATTGGTAGTAGGCTTTCAAGCCTATACAGCTTGGAGTAAGACAACATGCATAAAGAGGATGATGTGGTCAAAATACTCATTTGCCTAATAATTCTGCACTCCCTGTATTTTGTGGTAGTGTGGTCGAACAGTAGGCTTATTAGAGGGTAGTGTTAAGCATTTGTTGTACACACACAGGCAATAAATGAGGAAAACACACTCAAAGACAATTCCAGGCCAATAGGTTTTTGTATATAAAAATATCTTTTCTTAGTTTATTTTAAGAACCACAGGTTCAAGATTTACAAACAATACTTTAAATGAAAGGTATTTCAGTTAGGAACTTTAGGAACTTTGAATTAGCAAAATAGCATATACAGTTTTCACAAAAATGGCAATAAGCTATTTTAAAACTAAACAGTGCAATTTTCAACAGTTCCTGGGGGAAGTAAGTGTTTGTTAGTTTTGCAGGTAAGTAAACCACCTACAGGGTTCAAAGTTTGGTCCAAGGTAGCCCACCGTTGGGGGTTCAGGGGAACCCCAAAGTTACCACACCAGCAGCTCAGAGCCAGTCAGGTGCAGAGGTCAAAGTGGTGCCCAAAACGCATCGGCTTCAATGGAGAAGGGGGTGCTCCGGTTCCAGTCTGCCAGCAGGTAAGTACCCGCGTCTTCGGAGGGCAGACCAGGGGTGTTTTGTAGGGCACCGGGGGGGGACACAAGTCAGCACAAAAAGTACACCCTCAGCAGCACGGGGCGGCCGGGTGCAGTGTGCAAACAGGCGTCGGGTTTGCAATGTAATCCAATGGGAGACCAAGGGGTCTCTTCAGCGATGCAGGCAGGCAAGGGGGGGCTCCTCGGTGTAGCCACCACCTGGGCAAGGGAGAGGGCCACCTGGGGGTCGCTCCTACACTGGAGGTCGAATCCTTCAGTTCCTGGGGGCTGCGGGTGCAGTGTCCTTACCAAGCGTCGGGTCTTTGAAGCAGGTAGTCGCGGTCAGGGTGAGCCTCTGGATTCCCTCTGCAGGCGTCGCTGTGGGGGCTCAGGGGGGTCAACTCTGGCTACTCACGGGCTCGCAGTCGCCGGGGAGTCCTCCCTGTAGTGTTTGTTCTCCACAAGTCGAGCCGGGGGCGTCGGGTGCGGAGTGCAAAGTCTCACGCTTCCGGCGGGAAACGTGTATTGTTTCAGAGTTGCTTCTTTGTTGCAAAGATGCTTCTTTCTTGGAGCAGAGCCGCTGTCCTCTGGAGTTCTTGGTCCTTTTAGATGCAGGGTAGTCCTCTGAGGCTTCAGAGGTCGCTGGACCCTGTGGAATACATCGCTGGAGCAGTTCTTTAGAAGTGGGGAGACAGGCCGGTAGAGCTGGGGCCAAAGCAGTTGGGACCGTATTTATACTTTTGGCGCACAACTGCGCCAACGCAGTTGTGTGTCAAAAAATTTAACGCCGGCTAACGCCATTCCAAAGCGCCATGCGGGCGCCTTATTTATGGAATGACGTTAGCCGGCGGAGCTGCCTGGTGTGCGTAAAAAAAAATGACTTACACCAGGCAGCGCCGGCGTAGGGGAAAATGGAGCTTGGGCGTCAAAAAATGGGGCAAGTCAGGCTGAGGCAAAATTTTCGCCTCTACCCGATTTGCGCCATTTATTTTTACTCCCAACCCCCATTTAAATGACTCCTGTCTTAGCAAAGAGAGGAGTCATGCCCTCTTGCCCAATGGCCATGCCCAGGGGACTTATGTCCCCTGGGCATGGTCATTGGGCATAGTGGCATGTAGGGGGGCACAAATCAGGCCCCCCTATGTCACCCAAAAAAAAAATATATATATATACTTACCTGAACTTACCTTAAGTTCCCTGGGATGGGTCCCTCCATCCTTGGGCGTCCTCCTGGGGTGGGCAAGGGTGGCAGGGGGTGTCCCTGGGGGCATGGGAGGGCACCTCTGGGCTCCTTCCGAGCCCACAGGTCCCTTAACGCCTGCCCTGACCAGGCGTTAAAAAATGACGCTAAAGTGGCTGGACGTAGTTTTTTTTGACCCGCCCACTCCCGGGTGTCATTTTTGCCCGGGAGTGTAAATACGGCGCACATGCCTCGGAGTCATTTTTTAGAAGGGAACGCCTACCTTGCATATCATTAACGCAAGGAAGGTGTCCACGCAAAAAAATGACGCAAACTCCAAGATCTTTGGCGCTAGACGGGTCTAACGCCAAAGTATAAATATGGAGTTAGTTTTGTGTCGGATTTGTGTAAAAAAAAACGACGCAAATCCGGCGCAAAAAGAGTATAAATATGCCCCTTGGTATCTCCGTCTTCTCTGCAGGTTTTTCAGCTCAGCAGTCCTTCGTCTTAGGTTGCAGGAATCTATCTTTGTTCTGGGAGCCTCTAAATACTCAATTTAGGGGGGTGTTTAGGTCTGGGGGGTTAGTAGCCAATGGCTACTAGCCCTGAGGGTGGCTACACCCTCTTTGTGCCTCCTCCCTGAGGGGAGGGGCGCACCTCCCTAATCCTATTGGGGGAATCCTCCATCTGCAAGATGGAGGATTTCTAAAAGTCAGAGTCACCTCAGCTCAGGACACCTTAGGGGCTGTCCTGACTGGCCAGTGACTCCTCCTTGTTTTTCTCATTATCTCCTCTGGCCTTGCTGCCAAAAGTGGGGCCGTAGCCACAGGGGGCAGGCAACTCCACTAGCTGGAGTGCCCTGGGGTGCTGTAACAAAGGGGTTGAGCCTTTGAGGCTCACCGCCAGGTGTTACAGTTCCTGCAGGGGGAGGTGAGAAGCACCTCCACCCAGTACAGGCTTTGTTACTAACCACAGAGTGACAAAGGCACTCTCCCCATGTGGCCAGCAACATGTCTGGTGTGTGGCAGGCTGCTAAAACTAGTCAGCTCACACTGGTAGTCGGTTAAGGTTTCAGGGGGCATCTCTAAGACGCCCTCTGGGGTGTATGTTACAATAAAATGTACTCTGGCATCAGTGTGCATTTATTGTGCTGAGAAGTTTGATACCAAACTTCAGTTTTCAGTGTAGCCATTATGGTGCTGTGGAGTTCGTGCATGACAGACTCCCAGACCATATACTCTTATGGCTACCCTGCACTTACAATGTCTAAGGTTTTGCTTAGACACTGTAGGGGCATAGTGCTCATGCACTTATGCCCTCACCTATGGTATAGTGCACCCTGCCTTAGGGCTGTAAGGCCTGCTAGAGGGGTGACTTATCTATACCTATAGGCAGTGTGAGGTTGGCATGGCACCCTGAGGGGAGTCATTTTATCCCCACTAGCACACACAAGCTGGCAAGCAGTGTGTCTGTGCTGAGTGAGGGGTCCCCAGGGTGGCATAAGACATGCTGCAGCCCTTAGAGACCTTCCCTGGCATCAGGGCCCTTGGTACCAGAGGTACCAGTTACAAGGGACTTACCTGGATGCCAGGGTGTGCCAATTGTGGAAACAAAAGTACAGGTTAGGGAAAGAACACTGGTGCTGGGGCCTGGTTAGCAGGCCTCAGCACACTTTCAAATCATAACTTGGCATCAGCAAAGGCAAAATGTCAGGGGGTAACCATGCCAAGGAGGCATTTCCTTACATACCATATACTAGGGACTTACAGGGATACACCAGTATGCCAATTGTGAGGTTGCAAAGGGGTACCAAAGCAACCAAATTTAGAGGAGGGAGCACAATCGGAAGCATATCATCTCATTTGTCAGAGTGGCAAAAAATAACAAAAGAGTCCTGGGTTCTGAATACTGTACAAACTGGATATGGTCTCAGGTTCACCAGCCCTCACCGTCCATCCCTCCAAAACCATCCACTTTTCAGCTCCTGCTATTACAGTCAGAAGTCAACGTCCTTTTACCGAAACAAGCACTGGAACCTGTTCCTCTTTACCAATGAGGGACAGACATTTATTCCAGGTACTTTCTGGTGAAAAATGAAGACATGAACTAATTCAGACCCACTCTCGACCTCAAATCAGCCAACAAGTGGAATGGGTGAGAAGAGTTTCAGATGCTGTCATTACACTAAATTTATCCCCAATTACACAAGGGGGATTGGCTCTGTTCCTTCGACCTTCAAGACGCATGCTTTCATATTCCAATTGCAGAAAGCATTGCAAGTTCTTGAGTTTTGTGGTGGGACAAGACCACTACTAGTACAAAGTCTTTCCATTTAGTTTCATGTCAGCACCCAGGACATTCTCATAATGCTTGGCAACGGTGGCTGCACATCTGAAGAAGCACAAAATATTTGTCTACCCATTCCTAGACGACTGACTGATCAAGGCGTCAACGTCTCAGGAAGCTCAGCTTCACTACAACTGGACTTGCAGTCTCCTCCACTGATTAGGCCTCCAGGTCAACTTCAGCAAGCCAATTTCTCTCCTGGTTCAAACCTTGCACTACCTAGGAGCTCCCATCGATAAAGTACAAGAAAGAGTGTGTCCTTCCGAGCACAGACATGTATCAATCCTTCGGAAGTGTCACTCTCTCATGACAGCTTGCCATCCAACAATGAGAATAATCTCTTCTCTCCTCAGATCGATGCATCTTCCTCACACTGAATGCTCGCCTCCACATGCGACCCCTCCAAGATTGTGTTGAGAACCAGTGGGACCAGCTGACGGGCAATTGGGAGGACAGGATAGCCCTGTCTTGTCATGCAAAGCTCTCCTTGAAATGGGGGTGCACCCCAAAGAACCTGCTTTGAGGGATGCCTTTTAATCAGGAGGTTCCTCCTCGAACATTAGTAATGGTCACCTCAGTGTTAGGCTAGGGGGTTCACATTGACCATCTACAGATCCAGGGTAAATGGTCAGAGAGAGAGTCAAGATGCCATATCAACCTCCTGGAATTATGCCCAGTCCATCAGGTGCTAAAAGCGTTTCACCCGTCATTCAGATCCAACTCCCTGCTTGTCCAGACGGACAATACGACCACCATGTACTACCTCAACAAGCAGGGAGGGACGAGGTCCACACCTCTATCACACGAAGCCCAAGCAATATGGAAATGGCTGATAGCCAGGAATCTAACAGTCACTGCAACTCACCTTCCAGGTGTCTAAAATGCGCAGGTTGACTCTCAGCAGGATTCTGCAAGAAAACCACAAGTGGGTCTTGCACAACTACATCGTTGATGACATATTTCATTTGTGGAGCACACCTGCTATCGACCTGTTTGCACTGCGGAAAACAAAACATTTTGAAGCTTCTCTTCAAGATACTACTAACCAGGGACGCTGGGCAATGCCTTATTGTAGGAAAGTACCATCTTGCCTGGCATGTTACCCCCATTTTTCACTGTATATATGTTGTTTTAGTTGTATGTGTCACTGGGACCCTGCTAGTCAGGGCCCCAGTGCTCATAAGTGTGCCTCAATGTGTTACCTGTGTTATGACTAACTGTCTCACTGAGGCTCTGCTAACCAGAACCTCAGTGGTTATGCTCTCTCATTACTTTCAAATTGTCACTAACAGGCTAGTGACCAATTTTACCAATTTACATTGGCTTACTGGAACACCCTTATAATTCCCTAGTATATGGTACTGAGGTACCCAGGGTATTGGGGTTCCAGGAGATCCCTATGGGCTGCAGCATTTCTTTTGCCACCCATAGGGAGCTCTGACAATTCTTACACAGGCCTGCCACTGCAGCCTGAGTGAAATAACGTCCACGTTATTTCACAGCCATTTTACACTGCACTTAAGTAACTTATAAGTCACCTATATGTCTAACCTTTACCTGGTAAAGGTTGGGTGCTAAGTTACTTAGTGTGAGGGCACCCTGGCACTAGCCAAGGTGCCCCCACATTGTTCAGGGCCGATTCCCCGGACTTTGTGAGTGCGGGGACACCATTACACGCGTGCACTACATATAGGTAGGATAACCTATATGTAGCTTCACAATGGTAACTCCGAATATGGCCATGTAATATGTCTATGATCATGGAATTGCCCCCTCTATACCATCCTGGCATAGTTGGCACAATCCCATGATCCCAGTGGTCTGTAGCACAGACCCTGGTACTGCCAAACTGCCTTTCCCGGGGTTTCACTGCAGCTGCTGCTGCTGCCAACCCCTCAGACAGGCATCTGCCCTCCTGGGGTCCAGCCAGGCCTGGCCCAGGATGGCAGAACAAAGGACTTCCTCTGAGAGAGGGTGTTACACCCTCTCCCTTTGGAAAATGGTGTGAAGGCAGGGGAGGAGTAGCCTCCCCCAGCCTCTGGAAATGCTTTCATGGGCACATTTGGTGCCCATTTCTGCATAAGCCAGTCTACACCGGTTCAGGGACCCCTTAGCCCTGCTCTGGCGCGAAACTGGACAAAGGAAAGGGGAGTGACCACTCCCCTGACCTGTACCTCCCCTGGGAGGTGCCCAGAGCTCCTCCAATGTGCTCCAGACCTCTGCCATCTTGGAAACAGAGGTGCTGCTGGCACACTGGACTGCTCTGAGTGGCCAGTGCCACCAGGTGACGTCAGAGACTCCTTGTGATAGGCTCCTTCAGGTGTTGCTAGCCTATCCTCTCTCCTAGGTAGCCAAACCCTCTTTTCTGGCTATTTAGGGTCTCTGTCTCTTGGGATTCCTTAGATAACGAATGCAAGAGCTCATCCGAGTTCCTCTGCATCTCTCTCTTCACCTTCTGCCAAGGAATCGACTGCTGACCGCACTGGAAGCCTGCAAAACTGCAACATAGTAGCAAAGACGACTACTGCAACTCTGTAACGCTGATCCTGCCGCCTTCTCGACTGCTTTCCTGGTGGTGCATGTGGGGGTAGTCTGCCTCCTCTCTGCACTAGAAGCTCCGAAGAAATCTCCCGTGGGTCGACGGAATCGTCCCCCTGCAACCGCAGGCACCAAAGAACTGCATCACCGGTACCTTGGGTCTCCTCTCAGCACGACGAGCGAGGTCCCTTGAATCCAGCAACTCTGTCCAAGTGACTCCCACAGTCCAGTGACTCTTCAGTCCAAGTTTGGTGGAGGTAAGTCCTTGCCTCCCCACGCCAGACTGCGTTGTTGGAAACCGCGACTTTTGCAGCTACTCCGGCCTCCGTGCACTTCCGGCGGAAATCCTTTGTGCACAGTCCAGCCTGGGTCCACGGCACTCTAACCTGCATTGCACGACCTCCTAAGTTGTTCTCCGGCGACGTGGGACTCCTTTGTGCGACTTCGGGTGAGCACCGTTTCACGCATCCTCGTAGTGCCTGTTTCTGATGGATACAACTACCTGTGGATTCCTCACCTAATGAATACTCCCATGGCGCCAGCATTCGACGGAAATCTTCTTACTAGTCTCTGCACGTCGACGAGGACGTCACTCTAGCCCACGCGACGCCATCTGACGTCATACAGGCAATAAGAGGTCCTCGACGACGTGCGGACGTCAGTTCCCTTTTTTCCGTGCATTCGAAACGGTTATCTTCGAGGGAGCAACTGTTACTTTTGTGGTTACAGTGTATTTTTTCTGCGTAGTCTTTCGCTGTGGTAATAATGTCGCAGAGAAAGTCTGGATTCAAGCCTTGTCGTGAGTGTGGAGGCAAGATGTCGGTGACGGATCCTCATTCCGATTGCCTTTGGTGTTTGAGCTCCGACCACGACGTCTCGACTTGTGATTCATGCCAGCACATGAATCCAAAGGCCCTCAAGGAACGTGAGGCGAAGCTGTTTATGGCAAAATCGAAGGAGAAGCATCACAAGAAGTCTTCTTCTCCAAGACATCGGCGTCATCGAGACTCCCGGCGCCGTAGAGAATCTCGGCGTCATTCGAAGGAGACTCGTTCCAGGTCTTCGGATCGGCGCCGAAGGACATGGGAGATCAGTCCCACGGTTACGCCGCATCCTTCGACGCCGTTGCCCTCTCCGGCGTCTCCAACTTCACCTGGACAGGCGTCGGTGATTGAGGTATTGGAGCCTCAGGTGTTTTCTCCGGCGCAGACGTCGAGGCCGGCGTCGGGGTCGCCTCCGAGACAGACACCTCAGTATCCGGCTTTTCCCACCCCTGGAGCCGATAGTTCCGCATTCTTGAATGCGATGTATGCCATCTTCCAACAAATGGCTCCAGGGGGTGCTCCGGCTGGGCCTTTGGCCTTTTCTTTGGGTGATCCTGCGCCTCTTCGGCCGGCACCCTTTATGCCCTTTCTCCCTTTTGGGAACGTGGGCTCGGCGCCAGTGTCGGCGCCGGTGGCCGCTCCGGTGGCTTCAGAAGGATTGGCCCCGGGGATTTCCATCCCGTTGACGTCGGGATTTCGGCCTGTGACTCCGGTGGGTCCATCTGCTTCAGCTGTTCTTTCGTTGGCGCCGAAGTTACCTGTGGCGCCGGACGCGGCGTCGGTGGCTTCTGAAGATCGGCGCCGATCTTCGTCGGAGGCATTGTCGACTCCGCGTATTGAACAACGACTTCATTCGAGGAGACGTGCTCTCCGTGTATTAGAGGAGCAGGAGTACCAACGAGCCCTGGAAGAAGGAGAGCTAGAGGACTCAGGTGATGGGCTGCGTGGTCTGGAGTCGGCCAGTGGGCTGGACACTTCCCCTGAGTGGGATCTTGCGTCCCCGGGAGAATATACTGAGGAGGCTGCTTCCTTTCATGCAGTGGTACGGAAGGCAGCTAGTTTTTTGGACCTGCCTTTGCCGGTGGTGGAGGCTAAACCAAACCTTTTAACAGAGGTGCTACATCCGGCCTCAGCTGCGGCGGAGCCTCTTTTGCCATTTAATGACGCTCTGCTGGATCCGGTGTTAGAGGTATGGAAGAGGCCGGCATCTTCCCCAGCAGTTCACAGAGCCGTGGCCAGGAGGTATCGGGCGGCTCCGACTGACCCTGGTTTTCTATCTAGGCACCCTACGCCGGAGAGCTTGGTGGTGCAGGCCTCCTGTTCATCCAAGTCAGCGCCTGGTTCTTTCCTGACGGTGCCTGGGGACAGAGATTCAAAGAAACTAGAGGCGCAGTCCAAGAAGATTTTTTCGTCCTGCAGTCTGGCGTTAAAAGCCACCAATGCAACCTGTATCCTGGGGAGGTATATTCATGCTCTGATGGATGACATTTCCTCATCGTTTACAGAGCTTCCCCAGGGTCTTTTGGATCTTGTTTCAAATGCCCAGGCTGCTGCGACCCAGATTATCCAGACGGGACTGGATACCACCGACTCGGTAGCCAGAGCAATGGGCACAACTGTGGTGGCAAGGAGACAGGCCTGGCTCCGTAACTCGGGCTTTTCTGCGGATGTACAGTCCACATTGTTGGATCTCCCGTTTGATGGGGACAAACTGTTTGGAGCCAAGGCTGATTCGGCCTTGGAACGTTTTAAGGAAAGCAGGGCCACGGCTAAGTCGTTAGGGCTCCAAGCTCCTTCTTCCACGGCCTCTTCCAGATTTTTCAGGAGGTTTCGTGGATTTGGGCGTGGCTCTTCCTCCTCTTCCTTTCGGGGAAGATTTCAGCAACCTGCCTCTTCCCATCCCTATAGATCTTTTAGGGGGAGAGGTAGGGTCCGCACCAGAGGAGCCTCTCAGCAGCACTCTGCCTCTTCCTCATCCTCTGGCGGGGTGCAGCAGGGGAAGCAGCCTTAGGCTTCCACCATTTCCCACTCACTCCTCTCCTGTAGGGGGAAGATTACAGCATTTTCTCACCAAATGGAAGACTGTTACAACGGACACTTGGGTTCTCAGTATTGTGGGAAAAGGCTACACCCTTCCCTTTCGGGAGTTCCCGCCCCTCATCCCGCCCCGCCCTTCTTATTGTTCAGAAGAATACCTCCTGTTGCTAGAAGAGGAGGTACAAGTCCTCCTTTCAAAGGGCGCGGTGGAGTTGGTCCCAGAGCAGGAAAGGGGTCGAGGATGTTACTCAAGGTATTTCCTGATTCCCAAGAAGGATGGTCGTTTGAGACCAATTCTGGACCTGAGGATCTTGAATTGGTTCCTCAAGCAGGAAAAGTTCAAGATGCTGACCCTAGCACAGGTGCTTTTGGCGTTGAACAAGGAAGACTGGATGGTGTCTGTCGACTTGCAGGATGCTTACTTTCATATCCCGATACTCAAGTCATACAGGAAGTATCTCCTGTTTGTGGTGGGATCGCAGCACTATCAGTTTGTGGTCCTTCCGTTTGGTCTTACTTCAGCACCTCGAGTCTTCACGAAGGTGATGTCGGTGGTTGCGGCAGAACTCAGAAGGAAGGGGATAGCAGTATTCCCTTACTTGGACGACTGGTTGATCAAAGCCAAGTCCCCGGAGCTTGTGTCGCATCATCTGCAGTCAACAACCCAGTTGTTGTTCGACCTGGGTTTTTCGGTGAACGAGCCCAAATCTCACCTAGAGCCCTCTCAGCGCCTCCTGTTCACAGGGGCAGTACTGGATACAACATTGGGTCGGGCCTTTCCTCCGCCTCAGCGGATTCAAGATATTCAGGATTTGGTTCCAATGTTTCGAAATGGAGCGGTAGTTCCAGTCCTCAAGGTCCTTCGTCTGCTCGGTCTGTTTGCCTCCTGCATTCTGTTGGTCACGCATGCTGGCTGGCACATGAGGGCTCTTCAGTGGTGCCTCCGAAGGCAGTGGTCTCAGCACAAAGGGGATCTAGAGGGTACTGTCAAGATCTCCAGAGATGCTGCTGTGGATTTGAAGTGGTGGATTGCAAGCAACAATCTTTCACAAGGAAAGCCGTTCCAGCAGTCGCCACCAGTGGCCACAGTCATAACGGATGCTTCCACTCTAGGGTGGGGAGCTCATCTGGGGGATCTGGAGATCAAAGGTCTTTGGTCTCCAGAGGAACAGATGTTTCACATCAATCTGTTAGAGTTACGGGCTGTACGTCTGGCTCTCAAGGCCTTCCTCCCTTCCCTTCGTGGTCAGTCGGTACAGGTCCTAACGGACAATACTACCACGATGTGGTACATAAACAAGCAGGGAGGAGTGGGGTCGTACCTTCTCTGCAGAGAAGCTCTTCGACTATGGTCCTGGGCAAAGGACCATCAGATTTGCTTGATAGCAAACCATCTGGCCGGAGTCTTGAACGTGCGTGCGGACAGTCTCAGTCGCCATTTCTCGGCAGACCACGAGTGGCGTCTCCATCCAGATCAAGTCCGTTTAATCTTCCAGAGGTGGGGGTTTCCTCGGGTAGATCTGTTTGCCACTCGAGAGAACGCGCATTGTCCGTTATTCTGCAGCCTCCAGTATCCGATGCAGGGAGTGTTGGGGGACGCGTTTCAAATAACCTGGTGCGGCCAGTTGCTTTACGCGTTTCCTCCCATACCCTTGATTCCTCGAGTATTGAGGAAGATTCGCCAGGACCGGGCTCTAGTCATCCTAATAGCTCCGGATTGGCCAAGGAGGGTATGGTACTCCGACCTTCTCCAACTCTCAATGTGCCCTCCGCTCCGTCTCCCTTTCAGGGCAGACCTCCTCTCGCAGTCGCAGGGGCAGGTCCTACACCCCAACCTCCAGAGTCTGCACCTACATGCCTGGAGATTGAACGGGGCAACCTGAGTTCCTTCTCTCTCCCACCTGAGGTAGTGGATGTTATATTAGCGGCCAGGCGACACTCCACTAAATCTATCTACGCTAATAGATGGTCTAAATTTGTTGCGTGGTGTGGAGAGAGGCAGATTGATCCTTTGCATGCTCATCTATCGGACGTTTTGTCTTTTGCTCTGTCTCTAGCGCAGAAAGGTTGTGCAGTGGCTACCATTAAGGGTTATTTATCGGCCTTGTCAGCCTTCATATGTCTTCCAGACCAACCATCTTTATTTAAATCCCCTATTGTTATCAGATTCTTGAAAGGTCTTCTAAATAAATATCCTCCAAAGCCATTCGTTATGCCGCAATGGGATTTGTCCTTGGTCCTGACTTTCCTTATGGGGTCCCCTTTTGAACCTATGCATTCTTGCCCCTTAAGGTATTTGGTTTTAAAAACAGTCTTCCTGATAGCTATAACATCAGCAAGGAGAGTGAGTGAGTTGCAGGCCTTATCAGTAAAGCCCCCTTATACAACTTTTTATGGGGATAAGGTGGTGTTGAGGACCAAGGCTGCTTTCCTCCCGAAGGTTGTTTCACCCTTCCATTTGGCTCAGGCAATTACTTTGTCCACGTTCTATCCTCCGCCTCATCCTTACAAAGAGGAAGAAAGACTGCACCGTCTGGACCCAAAGAGAGCGTTGAGCTTCTTTATTGATAGAACAAAGGATTTCAGGCTGGAGGATCAGCTGTTTATTGGATACGTGGGCAAGAGGAGAGGAACGGCAGTCCACAAGAGAACACTATCCAGGTGGGTTGTTCTTTGCATTAAAATCTGTTACTCTTTGGCAAAGAAGGATCCTCCTGAGGGCATTAGAGCTCATTCCACCAGAGCTAAGTCGGCCACTTCGGCCTTGGCCAGAGGTGTTCCTGTGGTCGACATCTGCAAGGCCGCAACTTGGTCGTCCCTTCACACTTTTGCAAAACATTACTTTCTGATGGATACAACTACCTGTGGATTCCTCACCTAATGAATACTCCCATGGCGCCAGCATTCAACGGAAATCTTCTTACTAGTCTCTGCACGCCGACGAGGACGTCACTCTAGCCCACGCGACGCCGTCTGACGTCATACAGGCAATAAGAGGTCCTCGACGACGTGCAGACGTCAGTTCCCTTTTTTCCGTGCATTCGAAACGGTTATCTTCGAGGGAGCAACTGTTACTTTTTTGGTTACAATGTATTTTTGCTGCGTAGTCTTTCGCTGTGGTAATAATGTCGCAGAGAAAGTCTGGATTTAAGCCTTGTCGTGAGTGTGGAGGCAAGATGTCGGTGACGGATCCTCATTCCGATTGCCTTTGGTGTTTGAGCTCCGACCACGACGTCTCGACTTGTGATTCATGCCAGCACATGAATCCAAAGGCCCTCAAGGAACGTGAGGCGAAGCTGTTTATGGCTAAATCGAAGGAGAAGCATCACAAGAAGTCTTCTTCTCCAAGACATCGGCGTCATCGAGACTCCCGGCGCCGTAGAGAATCTCGGCGTCATTCGAAGGAGACTCGTTCCAGGTCTTCGGATCGGCGCCGAAGGACATGGGAGATCAGTCCCACGGTTACGCTGCATCCTTCGACGCCGTTGCCCTCTCCGGCGTCTCCGACTTCACCTGGACAGGCGTCGGTGATTGAGGTATTGGAGCCTCAGGTGTTTTCTCCGGCGCAGACGCCGAGGCCGGCGTCGGGGTCGCCTCCGAGACAGGCACCTCAGTATCCGGCTTTTCCCACCCCTGGAGCCGATAGTTCCGCATTCTTGAATGCGATGTATGCCATCTTCCAACAGATGGCTCCAGGGGGTGCTCCGGCTGGGCCTTTGGCCTTTTCATTGGGTGATCCTGCGCCTCTTCGGCCGGCACCCTTTATGCCCTTTCTCCCTTTTGGGAACGTGGGCTCGGCGCCAGTGTCGGCGCCGGTGGCCGCTCCGGTGGCTTCAGAAGGATTGGCCCCGGGGATTTCCATCCCGTCGACGTCGGGATTTCGGCCTGTGACTCCGGTGGGTCCATCTGCTTCAGCTGCTCTTTTGTCGGCGCCGAAGTTACCTGTGGCGCCGGACGCGGCGTCGGTGGCTTCTGAAGATCGGCGCCGATCTTCGGTGGGTTCTCAGTATTGTGGGAAAAGGCTACACCCTTCCCTTTCGGGAGTTCCCGCCCCTCATCCCGCCCCGCCCTTCTTATTGTTCAGAAGAACACCTCCTGTTGCTAGAACAGGAGGTACAAGCCCTCCTTTCCAAGGGCGCGGTGGAGTTGGTCCCAGAGCAGGAAGGGGGTCGAGGATGTTACTCAAGGTATTTCCTGATTCCCAAGAAGGATGGTCGTTTGAGACCAATTCTGGACCTGAGGATCTTGAATTGGTTCCTCAAGCAGGAAAAATTCAAGATGCTGACCCTAGCACAGGTGCTTTTGGCGTTGAACAAGGAAGACTGGATGGTGTCTGTCGACTTGCAGGATGCTTACTTTCATATCCCGATACTCAAGTCACACAGGAAGTATCTCCGGTTTGTGGTGGGATCGCAACACTATCAGTTTGCGGTCCTTCCGTTTGGTCTTACTTCAGCACCTCGAGTCTTCACGAAGGTGATGTCGGTGGTTGCGGCAGAACTCAGAAGGAAGGGGATGGCAGTATTCCCTTACTTGGACGACTGATTGATCAAAGCCAAGTCCCCGGAGCTTGTGTCGCATCATCTGCAGTCAACAACCCAGTTGTTGTTCGACCTGGGTTTTTCGGTGAACGAGCCCAAATCTCACCTAGAGCCCTCTCAGCGCCTCCTGTTCATAGGGGCAGTACTGGATACAACATTGGGTCGGGCCTTTCCTCCGCCTCAGCGGATTCAAGATATTCAGGATTTGGTTCCAATGTTTCGAAATGGAGCGGTAGTTCCAGTCCTCAAGGTCCTTCGTCTGCTCGGTCTGTTTGCCTCCTGCATTCTGTTGGTCACGCATGCTCGCTGGCACATGAGGGCTCTTCAGTGGTGCCTCCGAAGGCAGTGGTCTCAACACAAAGGGGATCTAGAGAGTACTGTCAAGATCTCCAGAGATGCTGCTGTGGATTTGAAGTGGTGGATTGCAAGCAACAATCTTTCACAAGGAAAGCCGTTCCAGCAGTCGCCACCAGTGGCCACAGTCATAACGGATGCTTCCACTCTAGGGTGGGGAGCTCATCTGGGGGATCTGGAGATCAAAGGTCTTTGGTCTCCAGAGGAACAGATGTTTCACATCAATCTGTTAGAGTTACGGGCTGTACGTCTGGCTCTCAAGGCCTTCCTCCCTTCCCTTCGTGGTCAGTCGGTACAGGTCCTAACGGACAATACTACCACGATGTGGTACATAAACAAGCAGGGAGGAGTGGGGTCGTACCTTCTCTGCAGAGAAGCTCTTCGACTATGGTCCTGGGCAAAGGACCATCAGATTTGCTTGATAGCAAACCATCTGGCTGGAGTCTTGAACGTGCGTGCGGACAGTCTCAGTCGCCAATTCTCGGCAGACCACGAGTGGCGTCTCCATCCAGATCAAGTCCGTTTAATCTTCCAGAGGTGGGGGTTTCCTCGGGTAGATCTGTTTGCCACTCGAGAGAACGCGCATTGTCCGTTATTCTGCAGCCTCCAGTATCCGATGCAGGGAGCATTGGGGGACGCGTTTCAAATAACCTGGTGCGGCCAGTTGCTTTACGCGTTTCCTCCCATACCCTTGATTCCTCGAGTATTGAGGAAGATTCGCCAGGACCGGGCTCTAGTCATCCTAATAGCTCCGGATTGGCCAAGGAGGGTATGGTACTCCGACCTTCTCCAACTCTCAATGTGCCCTCCGCTCCGTCTCCCTTTCAGGGCAGACCTCCTCTCGCAGTCGCAGGGGCAGGTTCTACACCCCAACCTCCAGAGTCTGCACCTACATGCCTGGAGATTGAACGGGGCAACCTGAGTTCCTTCTCTCTCCCGCCTGAGGTAGTGGATGTTATAGTAGCGGCCAGGCGACACTCCACTAAATCTATCTACGCTAATAGATGGTCTAAATTTGTTGCGTGGTGTGGAGAGAGGCAGATTGATCCTTTGCATGCTCATCTATCGGACGTTTTGTCTTTTGCTCTGTCTCTAGCGCAGAAAGGTTGTGCAGTGGCTACCATTAAGGGTTATTTATCGGCCTTGTCAGCCTTCATATGTCTTCCAGACCAACCATCTTTATTTAAATCCCCTATTGTTATCAGATTCCTGAAAGGTCTTCTAAATAAATATCCTCCAAAACCATTCGTTATGCCGCAATGGGATTTGTCCTTGGTCCTGACTTTCCTTGTGGGGTCCCCTTTTGAACCTATGCATTCTTGCCCCTTAAGGTATTTGGTTTTAAAAACAGTCTTCCTGATAGCTATAACATCAGCAAGGAGAGTGAGTGAGTTGCAGGCCTTATCAGTAAAGCCCCCTTATACAACTTTTTATGGGGATAAGGTGGTGTTGAGGACCAAGGCTGCTTTCCTCCCGAAGGTTGTTTCACCCTTCCATTTGGCTCAGGCAATTACTTTGTCCACGTTCTATCCTCCGCCTCATCCTTCCAAAGAGGAAGAAAGACTGCACCGTCTGGACCCAAAGAGGGCGTTGAGCTTCTTTATTGATAGAACAAAGGATTTCAGGCTGGAGGATCAGCTGTTTATTGGATACGTGGGCAAGAGGAGAGGAAAGGCAGTCCACAAGAGAACACTATCCAGGTGGGTTGTTCTTTGCATTAAAATCTGTTACTCTTTGGCAAAGAAGGATCCTCCTGAGGGCATTAGAGCTCATTCCACCAGAGCTAAGTCGGCCACTTCGGCCTTGGCCAGGGGTGTTCCTGTGGTTGACATCTGCAAGGCCGCAACTTGGTCGTCCCTTCACACTTTTGCAAAACATTACTGTTTGGATTCTGAGGTTAGAAGAGACGGCCATTTTGCACGGTCAGTGCTGCAGGATTTCTTGGTTTGACCATTTAGGCACCCACCGCCGGGCGTGGTACTGCTTTGGGACTCTATTCATTAGGTGAGGAATCCACAGGTAGTTGTATCCATCAGAAGAACGAGTTACTTACCTTCGGTAACGACTTTTCTGGTGGATACATTAGCTACCTGTGGATTCCTCACGGTCCCACCCGCCTCCCCGTTGCCTTTCTGGTCTTGCCAAGTAATCCTTGAGTACGCTCCTCTTGGTCTTTGAGGATGCAATGGACGTTGTATATATTATATGTATATATGTATATATCTTTGTGTATATACTTGATGTGTAGATATATATTTTAAAAAGAGAGAGTTATATATATATATAAAAGATTTACAGTTATTCATGCAATGTTGTGTATTTTTACAATATAATGGGATGTTGCCTTGCTCTTTCATTGCATTGCCTGGTTGTTCTCATGCACGTAAAAAATGATTGGTACTGACGTCCGCACGTCGTCGAGGACCTCTTATTGCCTGTATGACGTCAGACGGCGTCGCGTGGGCTAGAGTGACGTCCTCGTCGACGTGCAGAGACTAGTAAGAAGATTTCCGTCGAATGCTGGCGCCATGGGAGTATTCATTAGGTGAGGAATCCACAGGTAGCTAATGTATCCACCAGAAAAGTCGTTACCGAAGGTAAGTAACTCGTTCTTCTGGCACTTCTCCGGGTGCTACCTGCTGCTGAGAGGGCTCCTTGTCTTGCTCGACGTCCCCTCTCTCTCCTGACGCAATTTGCGACATCCTGGTCCTTCCTGGGCCATAGCAGCATCCAAAAACGCTTACCGCACGATTTGCAGCTAGCAAGGCTTGTTGGCGGTCTTTCTGCACAACTCTCCAAGGCGAGAGGGATCCGTCCACCAAAGGGGAAGTCTCTAGCCCTTTTTGTTCCTGCAGAAACCTCAGCTTCTTCTGTCTAGTAGAAGCTTCTTTGCACCCACAGCTGGCATTTCCTGGGCATCTGCCCATCTCCGACTTGCTTGTGACTTTTGGACTTGGTCCCCTTGTTCCACAGGTACCCTAGATTGGAAATCCAGCGTTGTTGCATTGTTGGTTTGTGTCTTTCCTGCATTATTCCCCTATCACGACTTCTATGTCCTTTGGGGAACTTTAGTGCACTTTGCACTCACTTTTCAGGGTCTTGGGGTGGGCTATTTTTCTAACCCTTACTATTTTCTAATAGTCCCAGCGACCCTTTACAAGGTCACATAGGTTTGGGGTCCATTCGTGGTTCGCATTCCACTTTTGGAGTATATGGTTTGTGTTGCCCCTATCCCTATGTGTCCCCATTGCATCCTATTGTAACAATACATTGTTTGCACTGTTTTCTAAGACTATTACTGCATATTTTGGTATTGTGTATATATATCTTGTGTATATTTCCTATCCTCTCACTGAGGGTACACTCTGAGATACTTTGGCATATTGTCATAAAAATAAAGTACCTTTATTTTTAGTATAACTGTGTATTGTGTTTTCTTATGATATTGTGCATATGACACTTAGTGGTACTGTAGGAGCTTCCCTCGTCTCCTAGTTCAGCCTAAGCTGCTCGGCTAAGCTACCATTATCTATCAGCCTATGCTGCTAGACACCCTATACACTAATAAGGGATAACTGGGCCTGGTGCAAGGTGCAAGTACCCCTAGGTACTCACTACAAGCCAGTCCAGCCTCCTACATTGGTTGTGCAGCGGTGGGATAAGTGCTTTGAGACTACTTACCACTCTTGTCATTGTACTTTTCATAAGAGAAAAATATACAAAACAAGTTCAGTGTATATACACATAACCAAAAAGTTTTGCATTTCCTCTTTTCACTCTTTTCTAAGTGCTGAAAAGTACTTCTAACTTTCTAAAAAGTTCTTAAAAATTTAAAACGTTTTCTTCTTTGTCTTTCTAAAAAGCTCTGACAAACTTTTTATCCTTTTTCTATCACTTTAACTCTTTCTAAAAATGTCTGGCACAGGCCAAAATGTTGATAGTCCAAACTTGCATATGACCACCTTAGCTGGAAAGGAGCAAGGAGTCTCTGTGTAGAAAGAGGTTTGAGTGTAGGGAAGAATCCTTCCTTGGAATTGTTACTTAACATGCTTAGAGAACAAGATAAGGCTAAAAGTGCCCCATCTGTTGAAAAAGTAGCTAATGGTTCCCAATCTGATCCAGGGACTTCCCCAGGAAAAGATTCAGGAAAGAAACTTCCAAGCCTGCCCATTACTAGACAGTCTAGCATAGTTGGTACTGATGTTGAGTCACACCATACAGATAGTGTTGTCTCACATCATAGCAAGAGCATTCATTCTCATCACAGTAGAAATGATGTTTCTGTTAGCCAAGCTGTTAGGGTGCCCTCTGTAAGGGACAGGTCTCCTTCTGTCCATTCTCATCATACTTCTGTTTCAAGACATGTCCCTCCCACCCACCCTGATGACAGATTGTTAGAAAGGGAGCTCAATAGATTGAGAGTGGAACAAACCAGACTGAAGCTCAAGAAGCAACAGCTGGATTTGGATAGACAGACTTTAGAAGTAGAGAAGGAGAGACAGAAACTGGGTTTAGAAACCCATGGTGGCAGCAGCAGTATTCCCCATAGTCATCCTGCAAAAGAGCATGATTCCAGGAATCTGCACAAGATAGTTCCCCCTTATAAGGAGGGGGATGACATTAACAAGTGGTTTGCTGCACTTGAGAGGGCCTGTGCTGTACAGGATGTCCCTCAAAGGCAGTGGGCTGCTATCCTATGGCTATCATTTAGTGGAAAAGGTAGGGATAGGCTCCTTACTGTAAAAGAAAATGAAGCTAATGATTACAAAGTTCTTAAGAATGCACTCCTGGATGGTTATGGCTTAACCACTGAACAATACAGGATAAAGTTCAGAGAGACCAAAAAGGAGTCTTCACAAGACTGGGTTGATTTCATTGACCATTCAGTGAAGGCCTTGGAGGGGTGGTTACATGGCAGTAAAGTTACTGATTATGACAACCTGTATAACTTGATCCTGAGAGAGCATATTCTTAATAATTGTGTGTCTGATTTGTTGCACCAGTACTTGGTGGACTCTGATCTGACCTCTCCCCAAGAATTGGGAAAGAAGGCAGACAAATGGGTCAGAACAAGGGTGAACAGAAAAGTTCATACAGGGGGTGACAAAGATGGCAACAAGAAGAAGGATGGTAAGTCTTCTGACAAGGGTGGGGACAAATCTAAAAATGAGTCTTCATCAGCCCCACAAAAACACTCTGGTGGGGGTGGTGGGCCCAAATCCTCTTCTAATCAAAACAAGGAAAAGAAACCATGGTGCTATTTATGTAAAATAAAAGGCCATTGGACAACAGATCCCAGTTGTCCAAAGAAAAGCACTAAGCCTCCTACCACTACAACCCCTACTGCTACACCTAGTGTCCCTACTAATAGCAGTGGTGGTGGGAGCAAACCTACTAATAGCCAATCCAAGGGAGTAGCTGGGCTCACTATTGGTAACTTAGTTGGGGTTGGTCTTGTTAGGGAGACCACAGAGGCTATATTAGTCTCTGAGGGGGCTATTGATTTAGCCACCTTAGTTGCTTGTCCCCTTAATATGGATAAGTACAAGCAGCTACCCCTAATAAATGGTGTTGAGGTTCAGGCCTACAGGGACACTGGAGCCAGTGTAACTATGGTGATAGAGAAACTGGTCCACCCTGAACAACACCTACTTGGTCACCAGTACCAAGTAACCGATGCTCACAACAACACACTTAGCCACCCCATGGCTGTTGTAAATCTCAACTGGGGGGGGGGTTACTGGTCCAAAGAAAGTTGTGGTAGCTTCAGATTTACCTGTAGACTGTCTATTAGGGAATGATTTGGAGACATCAGCTTGGTCAGATGTGGAGTTGGAGGCCCATGCAGCTATGCTGGGCATCCCAGGGCATATTTTTGCTTTAACAAGGGCTCAGGCCAAAAAGCAAAAAGGACAGGGAAGCTTGGATCCTGGAACAATGGACCAAGTGCTCCCTAAAGCTAGGGCTAGTAGAAGTAAAACACTTCCTACTATCCCTCCCTCTACAGTGGATTCTACTTCTGAGGAAGAAGAATTTCCACCCTGTGCAGAACCTACACCAGAGGAGCTGGAAGCAGACACTGCTGAGCTTTTGGGTGAAGGGGGCCTGCCAGGGAGGAGCTGAGTGTGGCACAGCATACCTGTCCCACACAAGAGGGTCTAAGACAACAAGCTGTCAAACAGGCTAATGGGGATGTCAGTGACTCTCACAGAGTTTACTGGGAGGACAACCTCTTGTACACTGAAGCAAGGGATCCTAAACCTGGAACTGCCAGGAGGTTAGTGATTCCTCAGGAGTACAGAAAGTTCCTCCTAACTCTAGCCCACGACAATCCCCTAGCTGGACATCTGGGACAAATGAAAACCTGGGACAGGCTTGTTCCCCTGTTTCATTGGCCTAGGATGTCTGAGGACACAAAGGAATTTTGCAAGTCCTGTGAAACCTGTCAAGCCAGTGGCAAGACAGGTGGCACTCCAAAGGCACCCCTTATTCCACTGCCTGTGGTTGGGGTTCCCTTTGAAAGGGTAGGGGTTGACATAGTTGGCCCCCTTGACCCTCCTACTGCTTCAGGCAATAGGTTTATCTTGGTGGTAGTGGACCATGCCACAAGATATCCTGAAGCAATTCCTTTAAGGACCACTACAGCACCTGCAGTGGCAAAGGCCCTCCTGGGAATATTTTCCAGGATGGGCTTCCCAAAGGAAGTAGTATCAGACAGAGGAAGCAATTTCATGTCTGCTTACTTAAAGGCCATGTGGAAGGAGTGTGGTGTAACTTACAAGTTCACTACACCCTATCATCCACAAACAAATGGACTGGTGGAGAGATTTAACAAAACTCTCAAAGGCATGATCATGGGACTCCCATAAAAACTCCGCAGGAGATGGGATATCCTTTTACCATGCCTCCTTTTTGCCTACAGGGAGGTACCCCAGAAAGGAGTGGGCTTCAGCCCCTTTGAACTCCTCTTTGGACACCCTGTTAGGGGTCCACTAACACTTGTCAAGGAGGGTTGGGAACAACCTTTAAAAGCTCCAAAGCAAGATATAGTGGATTATGTACTTGGCCTCAGATCAAGGATGGCTGAGTATATAAAGAAGGCCAGTAAAAACCTTCAGGCCAGCCAAGAGCTCCAGAAGCAATGGCATGATCAGAAGGCTGTTTTGGTTCAGTACCAACCAGGGCAGAAAGTGTGGGTCTTGGAGCCTGTGGCCCCAAGAGCACTCCAAGATAAATGGAGTGGACCCCACATAATTGTTGAAAAGAAGGGTGAAGTCACCTACTTACTTGACTTAGGCACTGCCAGGAGTCCCCTTAGGGTGCTCCATGTCAATCGCCTGAAACCCTACTATGACAGGGCGGATCTCACCCTGCTCATGGCAACTGATGAGGGACAGGAAGAAGACAGTGATCCTCTACCTGATCTCTACTCTTCCACAGAACAAGATGCTCTTGTGGAAGGTGTAGTTTTGGCTGATTGTCTTACTGCTGAGCAGAAAGACCATTGCATAAATCTCCTAGATCAATTCTCTGAACTCTTCTCTACTGTGCCAGGTACCACTTCTTGGTGTGAGCACACTATAGATACTGGAGACAGCTTGCCTGTCAAAAGTAAGATCTATAGGCAGCCTGACCATGTCAGGGACTGCATAAAGCAAGAGGTGCAGAAAATGTTAGAACTAGGAGTGGTTGAGCACTCTGAAACTCCATGGGCTTCTCCTGTGGTACTTGTACCAAAACCCCATTCCAAAGATGGAAAGAAGGAAATGCGGTTTTGTGTAGACTACAGAGGTCTCAACCTGGTAACCAAAACTGATGCTCACCCTATACCCAGGGCAGATGAGCTCATAGATACACTGGCATCTGCCAAGTATCTAAGCACTTTTGATTTGACTGCAGGGTATTGGCAGATCAAATTATCAGAAGATGCTAAACCTAAAACTGCATTTTCAACCATTGGAGGACATTACCAGTTCACAGTAATGCCTTTTGGATTGAAAAATGCACCTGCCACTTTTCAGAGGTTGGTGAACACAGTCCTGCAAGGGCTGGAAGCTTTCAGTGCAGCATATTTGGACGATATAGCTGTCTTTAGCTCCAGCTGTGATGATCACCTGGTCCTCCTATGGAAAGTTTTAGAGGCCCTGCAAAAGGCAGGCCTCACTATCAAGGCTTCAAAGTGCCAGATAGGGCAGGGGAAGGTGGTTTATCTGGGACACCTTGTTGGTGGGGAACAGATTGCACCACTACAGGGGAAAATCCAAACTATTATAGATTGGGTTCCCCCTACTACTCAGACTCAGGTGAGAGCCTTCCTAGGCCTCACTGGGTATTACAGGAGGTTCATTAAGAACTATGGCTCCATTGCAGCCCCTCTTAATGACCTCGCATCCAAAAAGATGCCTAAAAAGGTATTGTGGACAGCTAGCTGTCAGAAAGCTTTTGAGGAGCTGAAGCAGGCCATGTGCTCTGCACCTGTCCTGAAAAGCCCTTGTTACTCCAAACAATTCTATGTCCAAACTGATGCATCTGAATTAGGAGTAGGGGCAGTCCTATCACAACTTAATTCTGATGGCCAGGATTAACCTGTTGCTTTTATTAGTAGGAGGTGGACCCCTAGTGAAAAGCGTTGGTCTGCCATAGAGAGGGAGGCCTTTGCTGTGGTCTGGGCTCTGAAGAAGTTGAGGCCATACCTGTTTGGCACTCACTTCATTGTTCAGACAGACCACAAATCTCTACTTTGGCTAAAACAAATGAAAGGTGAAAATCCTAAATTATTGAGGTGGTCCATATCCCTACAGGGAATGGACTATACAGTGGAACATAGACCTGGGAGTAGCCACTCCAATGCAGATGGACTCTCCAGATATTTCCACTTAGACAATGAAGACTCATCAGGTCATGGCTAGTCTTATTGTCCTTCGTTTGGGGGGGGTTGTGTAGGAAAGTACCATCTTGCCTGGCATGTTACCCCCATTTTTCACTGTATATATGTTGTTTTAGTTGTATGTGTCACTGGGACCCTGCTAGTCAGGTCCCCAGTGCTCATAAGTGTGCCTCAATGTGTTACCTGTGTTATGACTAACTGTCTCACTGAGGCTCTGCTAACCAGAACCTCAGTGGTTATGCTCTCTCATTACTTTCAAATTGTCACTAACAGGCTAGTGACCAATTTTACCAATTTACATTGGCTTACTGGAACACCCTTATAATTCCCTAGTATATGGTACTGAGGTACCCAGGGTATTGGGGTTCCAGGAGATCCCTATGGGCTGCAGCATTTCTTTTGCCACCCATAGGGAGCTCTGACAATTCTTACACAGCCCTGCCACTGCAGCCTGAGTGAAATAACGTCCACGTTATTTCACAGCCATTTTACACTGCACTTAAGTAACTTATAAGTCACCTATATGTCTAACCTTTACCTGGTAAAGGTTGGGTGCTAAGTTACTTAGTGTGAGGGCACCCTGGCACTAGCCAAGGTGCCCCCACATTGTTCAGGGCCAATTCCCCGGACTTTGTGAGTGCGGGGACACCATTACACGCGTGCACTACGTATAGGTCACTACCTATATGTAGCTTCACAATGGTAACTCCGAATATGGCCATGTAATATGTCTATGATCATGGAATTGCCCCCTCTATACCATCCTGGCATAGTTGGCACAATCCCATGATCCCAGTGGTCTGTAGCACAGACCCTGGTACTGCCAAACTGCCTTTCCCGGGTTTCACTGCAGCTGCTGCTGCTGCCAACCCCTCAGACAGGCATCTGCTCTCCTGGGGTCCAGCCAGGCCTGGCCCAGGATGGCAGAACAAAGAACTTCCTCTGAGAGAGGGTGTTACACCCTCTCCCTTTGGAAAATGGTGTGAAGGCAGGGGAGGAGTAGCCTCCCCCAGCCTCTGGAAATGCTTTGATGGGTACAGATGGTGCCCATCTCTGCATAAGCCAGTCTACACCGGTTCAGGGATCCCCCAGCCCTGCTCTGGCGCGAAACTGGACAAAGGAAAGGGGTGTGACCACTCCCCTGACCTGCACCTCCCCTGGGAGGTGCCCAGAGCTCCTCCAGTGTGCTCCAGACCTCTGCCATCTTGGAAACAGAGGTGCTGCTGGCACACTGGACTGCTCTGAGTGGCCAGTGCCACCAGGTGACGTCAGAGACTCCTTGTGATAGGCTCCTTCGGGTGTTGCTAGCCTATCCTCTCTCCTAGGTAGCCAAACCCTCTTTTCTGGCTATTTAGGGTCTCTGTCTCTTGGGATTCCTTAGATAACGAATGCAAGAGCTCATCCGAGTTCCTCTGCATCTCTCTCTTCACCTTCTGCCAAGGAATCGACTGCTGACCGCGCTGGAAGCCTGCAAAACTGCAACATAGTAGCAAAGACGACTACTGCAACTCTGTAACGCTGATCCTGCCGCCTTCTCGACTGCTTTCCTGGTGGTGCATGCTGTGGGGGTAGTCTGCCTCCTCTCTGCACTAGAAGCTCCGAAGAAATCTCCCGTGGGTCGACGGAATCGTCCCCCTGCAACCGCAGGCACCAAAGAACTGCATCACCGGTTCCTTGGGTCTCCTCTCAGCACGACGAGCGAGGTCCCCTGAACTCAGCAACTCTGTCCAAGTGACTTCCACAGTCCAGTGACTCTTCAGTCCAAGTTTGGTGGAGGTAAGTCCTTGCCTCCCCACGCTAGACTGCATTGCTGGGAACCGCGTGTTTTGCAGCTGCTCCGGCTCCTGTGCACTCTTCCAGGATTTCCTTTGTGCACAGCCAAGCCTGGGTCCCCGGCACTCTAACCTGCAGTGCACGACCTCATGAGTTGTCCTCCGGCATCGTGGGACCCTCCTTTGTGACTTCGGGTGAGCTCCGGTTCACTCCACTTCGTAGTGCCTGTTCTGGCACTTCTGCGGGTGCTGCTTGCTTCTGAGTGGGCTCTTTGTCTTGCTGGACGCCCCCTCTGTCCCCTCATGCAATTGGTGACATCTTGGTCCCTCCTGGGCCACAGCAGCATCCAAAAACCCTAACCGCGACCCTTGCAGCTAGCAAGGCTTGTTTGTGGTCTTTCTGCACGGAAACACCTCTGCACTACTCTTCACGACGTGGGACATCCATCCTCCAAAGGGGATGTTTCTAGCCTTTGTCGTTCTTGCAGAATCCACAGCTTCTACCATCCGGTGGCAGCTTCTTTGCACCCACAGCTGGCATTTCCTGGGCATCTGCCCACTCCCGACTTGATCGTGGCTCTTGGACTTGGTCCCCTTGTTCCACAGGTACTCTCGTCAGGAAATCCATTGTTGTTGCATTGCTGGTGTTGGTCTTCCTTGCAGAATTCCCCTATCACGACTTCTGTGCTCTCTGGGGAATATAGGTGCACTTTACACCTACTTTTCAGGGTCTTGGGGTGGGCTATTTTTCTAACCCTCACTGTTTTCTTACAGTCCCAGCGACCCTCTACAAGGTCACATAAGTTTGGGGTCCATTCGTGGTTCGCATTCCACTTTTGGAGTATATGGTTTGTGTTGCCCCTATACCTATGTGCTCCTATTGCAATCTACTGTAATTTTACACTGCTTGCATTACTTTTCTTGCTATTACCTGCATAATTTTGGTTTGTGTACATATATCTTGTGTATATATCTTATCCTCATACTGAGGGTACTCACTGAGATACGTTTGGCATATTGTCATAAAAATAAAGTACCTTTATTTTTTAGTACTACTGTGTATTGTGTTTTCTTATGATACTGTGCATATGAAACCAGTTGTATAGTAGGAGCTTTACATGTCTCCTAGTTCAGCCTAAGCTGCTTTGCCATAGCTACCTTCTATCAGCCTTAGCTGCTAGAAACACCTCTTCTACACTAATAAGGGATAACTGGACCTGGCACAAGGTGTAAGTACCTCTGTGTGAGAAGGTAGCCTCTTTCTAGCCTTGTTACCCCCACTTTTGGCCTGTTTGTGAGTGTATGTCAGGGTGTTTGTCACTGTTTTCACTGTCTCACTGGGATCCTGATAGCCAGGCCTCAGTGCTCATAGTGAAAACACTATGTTTTCAGTATGTTTGTTATGTGTCACTGGGATCCTGCTGGTCAGGACCCCAGTGCTCATAGGTTTGTGGCCTATATGTATGTGTCACTGGGACCCTGTCACACAGGGCCCCAGTGCTCATAGGTGTGCATGTATATGTTCCCTGTGTGGTGCCTAACTGTCTCACTGAGGCTCTGCTAACCAGAACCTCAGTGGTTATGCTCTCTCATTACTTTCAAATTGTCACTAACAGGCTAGTGACCAATTTTACCAATTTACATTGGCTTACTGGAACACCCTTATAATTCCCTAGTATATGGTACTGAGGTACCCAGGGTATTGGGGTTCCAGGAGATCCCTATGGGCTGCAGCATTTCTTTTGCCACCCATAGGGAGCTCTGACAATTCTTACACAGGCCTGCCACTGCAGCCTGAGTGAAATAACGTCCACGTTATTTCACAGCCATTTTACACTGCACTTAAGTAACTTATAAGTCACCTATATGTCTAACCTTTACCTGGTAAAGGTTAGGTGCAAAGTTACTTAGTGTGAGGGCACCCAGGCACTAGCCAAGGTGCCCCCACATTGTTCAGAGCCAATTCCCTGAACTCTGTGAGTGCGGGGACACCATTACACGCGTGCACTACATATAGGTCACTACCTATATGTAGCTTCACCATGGTACCTCCGAATATGGCCATGTAACATGTCTATGATCATGGAATTGCCCCCTCTATGCCATCCTGGCATTGTTGGTACAATTCCATGATCCCAGTGGTCTGTAGCACAGACCCTGGTACTGCCAAACTGCCCTTCCTGGGGTTTCACTGCAGCTGATGCTGCTGCCAACCCCTCAGACAGGCATCTGCCCTCCTGGGGTCCAGCCAGGCCTGGCCCAGGATGGCAGAACAAAGAACTTCCTCTGAGAGAGGGTGTGACACCCTCTCCCTTTGGAAAATGGTGTGAAGGCAGGGGAGGAGTAGCCTCCCCCAGCCTCTGGAAATGCTTTCTTGGGCACAGATGTGCCCAATTCTGCATAAGCCAGTCTACACCGGTTCAGGGACCCCTTAGCCCCTGCTCTGGCGCGAAACTGGACAAAGGAAAGGGGAGTGACCACTCCCCTGACCTGCACCTCCCCTGGGAGGTGTCCAGAGCTCCTCCAGTGTGCTCCAGACCTCTGCCATCTTGGAAACAGAGGTGCTGCTGGCACACTGGACTGCTCTGAGTGGCCAGTGCCACCAGGTGACGTCAGAGACTCCTGCTGATAGGCTCCTTCAGGTGTTAGTAGCCTATCCTCTCTCCTAGGTAGCCAAACCCTCTTTTCTGGCTATTTAGGGTCTCTGTCTCTGGGGAAACTTTAGATAACGAATGCAAGAGCTCATCCGAGTTCCTCTGCATCTCTCTCTTCACCTTCTGATAAGGAATCGACTGCTGACCGCGCTGGAAGCCTGCAAACCTGCAACATAGTAGCAAAGACGACTACTGCAACTCTGTAACGCTGATCCTGCCGCCTTCTCGACTGTTTTCCTGCTTGTGCATGCTGTGGGGGTAGTCTGCCTCCTCTCTGCACCAGAAGCTCCGAAGAAATCTCCCGTGGGTCGACGGAATCTTCCCCCTGCAACCGCAGGCACCAAAAAGCTGCATTACCGGTCCCTTGGGTCTCCTCTCAGCACGACGAGCGAGGTCCCTCGAATCCAGCGACTCTGTCCAAGTGACCCCCACAGTCCAGTGACTCTTCAGTCCAAGTTTGGTGGAGGTAAGTCCTTGCCTCACCTCGCTGGGCTGCATTGCTGGGAACCGCGACTTTGCAGCTACTCCGGCCCCTGTGCACTTCCGGCGGAAATCCTTTGTGCACAGCCAAGCCTGGGTCCACGGCACTCTAACCTGCATTGCACGACTTTCTAAGTTGGTCTCCGGCGACGTGGGACTCCTTTGTGCAACTTCGGCGAGCACCGTTTCACGCATCCTCGTAGTGCCTGTTTCTGGCACTTCTCCGGGTGCTACCTGCTTCAGTGAGGGCTCTTTGTCTTGCTCGACGTCCCCTCTCTCTGCAGGTCCAATTTGCGACCTCCTGGTCCCTCCTGGTCCCTCCTGGGCCCCAGCAGCGTCCAAAAACGCCAAACGCACGATTTGCGTGTAGCAAGGCTTGTTGGCGTCCTTCCGGCGGGAAAACACTTCTGCACGACTCTCCAAGGCGAGAGGGATCCGTCCACCAAAGGGGAAGTCTCTAGCCCTTTTCGTTCCTGCAGAAACCTCAGCTTCTTCTGTCCAGTCGAAGCTTCTTTGCACCCGCAGCTGGCATTTCCTGGGCATCTGCCCATCTCCGACTTGCTTGTGACTTTTGGACTTGGTCCCCTTGTTCCACAGGTACCCTAGATTGGAAATCCACAGTTGTTGCATTGCTGGTTTGTGTCTTTCCTGCATTATTCCTCTAACACTACTCTTTTGTCCTTAGGGGAACTTTAGTGCACTTTGCACTCACTTTTCAGGGTCTTGGGGAGGGTTATTTTTCTAACTCTCACTATTTTCTAATAGTCCCAGCGACCCTCTACAAGGTCACATAGGTTTGGGGTCCATTCGTGGTTCGCATTCCACTTCTGGAGTATATGGTTTGTGTTGCCCCTATCCCTATGTTTCCCCATTGCATCCTATTGTAACTATACATTGTTTGCACTGTTTTCTAAGACTATACTGCATATTTTTGCTATTGTGTATATATATCTTGTGTATATTTCCTATCCTCTCACTGAGGGTACACTCTAAGATACTTTGGCATATTGTCATAAAAATAAAGTACCTTTATTTTTAGTATAACTGTGTATTGTGTTTTCTTATGATATTGTGCATATGACACTAAGTGGTACTGTAGTAGCTTCACACGTCTCCTAGTTCAGCCTAAGCTGCTCTGCTAAGCTACCATTATCTATCAGCCTAAGCTGCTAGACACCCTATACACTAATAAGGGATAACTGGGCCTGGTGCAAGGTGCAAGTACCCCCTGGTACTCACTACAAGCCAGTCCAGCCTCCTACATTGGTTGTGCAGTGGTGGGATAAGTGCTTGAGACTACTTACCACTCTTGTCATTGTACTTTTCATAAGAGAAAAATATACAAAACAAGGTCAGTGTATATACACATAGCCAAAAAGTTTTGCATTTCCTCTTGTCACTCTTTTCTAAGTGCTGAAAAGTACTTCTAAACTTTCAAAAAGTTCTTAAAAGTTTAAAAAGTTTTTTTCTGTCTTTCCAAAAAGTTCTGAAAACTTTTTTCTCTTTTTCTATCACTTTAACTCTCTCTAAAAAATGTCTGGCACAGGCCAAAGTGTTGATCTGTCCATACTTGCATATGACAACCTTAGCTGGAAAAGAGCAAGGAGTCTCTGTATAGAGAGAGGTTTGAGTGTAGGGAAGAATCCTTCCTTGGAACTGTTACTTAACATGCTTAGAGAACAGGATAAGGCCATAGGTGCCCCATCTGTTGAAAAAGTACCTAATAGTTCCCAATCTGATTCAGGGACTCCCCCAGGAAAAGATTCAGGAAAGAAACTTCCTAGCCTGCCCATTACTAGACAGTCTAGCATAGATGGTAATGATGATGAGCCACACCATATAAATAGTGTTGTCTCACATCATAGCAAAAGCATTTATTCTCACCATACTGGTAGTAATGTTTCTGTTAACCAAGCTGTTAGGGTGGCTTCTGTAAGGGACAGGTCTCCTTCTGTTCATTCCCATCATAGCTCTGTTTCTGTTGTCCCTCCCACCAACCCTGATGACAGAATGTTAGAGAGGGAACTCAATAAGTCGAGGGTGGAACAAACCAGACTGAAGCTTAAAAAGCAACAGCTGGATTTGGATAGACAGTCTTTTGAATTAGAGAAGGAAAGACAGAAGTTGGGTTTAGATACCCATGGTGGCAGCAGCAGTATTCCCCATAGTCATCCTGCAAAAGAGCATGATTCCAGGAATCTGCACAAGATAGTTCCCCCTTATAAGGAGGGGGATGACATTAACAAGTGGTTTGCTGCACTTGAGAGGGCCTGTGTTGTACAGGATGTCCCTCAAAGGCAGTGGGCTGCTATCCTATGGCTATCATTTAGTGGAAAAGGTAGGGATAGGCTCCTTACTGTGAAAGAAAATGATGCCAATAATTTCCAAGTTCTTAAGAATGCACTCCTGGATGGTTATGGCTTAACCACTGAACAGTACAGGATAAAGTTCAGAGAGACCAAAAAGGAGTCTTCACAAGACTGGGTTGATTTAATTGACCATTCAGTGAAGGCCTTGGAGGGGTGGTTACATGGCAGTAAAGTTACTGATTATGAAAGCCTGTATAACACAATCCTGAGAGAGCATATACTTAATAATTGTGTGTCTGATTTGTTGCACCAGTACCTGGTAGACTCTGATCTGACCTCTCCCCAAGAATTGGGAAAGAAGGCAGACAAATGGGTCAGAACAAGGGTGAACAGAAAAGTTCATACAGGGGGTGACAAAGATGGCAATAAGAAGAAAGATGGTGAAAAATCTCAAGATAAACATGGGGATAAGGGTAAAACCAAAGATCCCACTTCAAATCTTAAACACTCTTCAGAGGGTGGGGATAAAACAAATTCTTCCTCTTCTTCCCAACCTGCACACATTAAAAAGCCTTGGTGCTTTGTGTGTAAAAACAGAGGCCATAGGCCAGGGGATAAGTCCTGTCCAGGTAAACCCCCTGAGCCTACCACCACTAATACATCAAGCTCTAGTGCCCCTAGCAGAAGTGGTACTAGTGGTGGGACTGCTGGCAACAGTCAAGCAAAGGGTGTAGTTGGGTTCACTTATGGGTCCATAGTGGAAACTGATGTAATCAGTCCCAAGACAGTTTCTGTCACACCTAGTGGCACTGGCCTTGCCACACTGGCTGCTTGTCCCCTTACAATGGATAAGTACAGGCAGACAGTTTCAATAAATGGTGTTGAGGCCTTGGCCTACAGGGACACAGGTGCCAGTTTCACTTTGGTGACTGAAAACCTAGTGCACCCTGATCAACACATCATTGGACAACAGTATAAGATTATTGATGTCCATAACTCCACTAAGTTTCTTCCCTTAGCTATAATTCAGTTTAGTTGGGGTGGAGTTACTGGCCCTAAGCAGGTGGTGGTATCACCTAGCTTACCTGTAGACTGTCTCTTAGGTAATGACCTAGAGGCCTCAGGTTGGGCTGATGTAGAGTTTTATGCCCATGCAGCCATGCTGGGCATCCCTGAGGAATTGTTCCCTCTCATTTCTACTGAAATGAAAAAGCAAAGGAGAGAAGGCCTGAAAACTCAGGAACCCTCTACACCAACAGGTAAAAAGGGTATCACAGTATCCCCTAACCACCCTACCATTCAGGATACCATTCCTGTGGTGGGAGAAACCTCTCCTGGGGTGGCACCTGTTCCAAGGGAATCATCAGTTGGCAAAACTGTACTCCCTGAGGTGGAAGTACCTCTCTGTGGGATAACTAACATTGGTGAGAAAAAGAGCACCATTTTAGTTAACATGGAGCATCCCTCCAACCCTCCCAGAGAAACTTTAGTGCAGAAACTCTGCACTGCCTCACAACACTTAGGACAGCATCCCTGCCCTAGTGTGGAGCTGATAGGACAGCATCCCTGCCCTGCTCCAACCCAAGAGAAACAGCATCCCTGTTCTCTCTTCCAGCCATATGGACAAAGTTTTTGCCCAGCTATGGCTTTTCTGAGACAGCATCCCTGTCTGGCATTTCCATCACTACAAATAGGTTCAGTGGACAATTCCCACTGCTCTAAACTAAAACTTACTGATAGAAACTCTGAAAATACATCTTCACATTGTTGCTTAGCTAAAAAACTTCAAACAGGGTGGTTTACATCCCCACAGGGAAGTAACCATATAGTGGATGATAAAGGGAGTAACCAGTCTATTGCAGAGCTACTCTCTACTTATCACCACTTAGACAATAAAGTCTCAACTGGCCAAGGTTAGCCTTATTGTCCTTCGTTTGGGGGGGGGTTGTGTGAGAAGGTAGCCTCTTTCTAGCCTTGTTACCCCCACTTTTGGCCTGTTTGTGAGTGTATGTCAGGGTGTTTGTCACTGTTTTCACTGTCTCACTGGGATCCTGATAGCCAGGCCTCAGTGCTCATAGTGAAAACACTATGTTTTCAGTATGTTTGTTATGTGTCACTGGGATCCTGCTGGTCAGGACCCCAGTGCTCATAGGTTTGTGGCCTATATGTATGTGTCACTGGGACCCTGTCACACAGGGCCCCAGTGCTCATAGGTGTGCATGTATATGTTCCCTGTGTGGTGCCTAACTGTCTCACTGAGGCTCTGCTAACCAGAACCTCAGTGGTTATGCTCTCTCATTACTTTCAAATTGTCACTAACAGGCTAGAGACCAATTTTACCAATTTACATTGGCTTACTGGAACACCCTTATAATTCCCTAGTATATGGTACTGAGGTACCCAGGGTATTGGGGTTCCAGGAGATCCCTATGGGCTGCAGCATTTCTTTTGCCACCCATAGGGAGCTCTGACAATTCTTACACAGGCCTGCCACTGCAGCCTGAGTGAAATAACGTCCACATTATTTCACAGCCATTTTACACTGCACTTAAGTAACTTATAAGTCACCTATATGTCTAACCTTTACCTGGTAAAGGTTAGGTGCAAAGTTACTTAGTGTGAGGGCACCCTGGCACTAGCCAAGGTGCCCCCACATTGTTCAGAGCCAATTCCCTGAACTCTGTGAGTGCGGGGACACCATTACACGCGTGCACTACATATAGGTCACTACCTATATGTAGCTTCACCATGGTAACTCCGAATATGGCCATGTAACATGTCTATGATCATGGAATTGCCCCCTCTATGCCATCCTGGCATTGTTGGTACAATTCCATGATCCCAGTGGTCTGTAGCACAGACCCTGGTACTGCCAAACTGCCCTTCCTGGGGTTTCACTGCAGCTGATGCTGCTGCCAACCCCTCAGACAGGCATCTGCCCTCCTGGGGTCCAGCCAGGCCTGGCCCAGGATGGCAGAACAAAGAACTTCCTCTGAGAGAGGGTGTGACACCCTCTCCCTTTGGAAAATGGTGTGAAGGCAGGGGAGGAGTAGCCTCCCCCAGCCTCTGGAAATGCTTTCTTGGGCACAGATGTGCCCAATTCTGCATAAGCCAGTCTACACCGGTTCAGGGACCCCTTAGCCCCTGCTCTGGCGCGAAACTGGACAAAGGAAAGGGGAGTGACCACTCCCCTGACCTGCACCTCCCCTGGGAGGTGTCCAGAGCTCCTCCAGTGTGCTCCAGACCTCTGCCATCTTGGAAACAGAGGTGCTGCTGGCACACTGGACTGCTCTGAGTGGCCAGTGCCACCAGGTGACGTCAGAGACTCCTGCTGATAGGCTCCTTCAGGTGTTAGTAGCCTATCCTCTCTCCTAGGTAGCCAAACCCTCTTTTCTGGCTATTTAGGGTCTCTGTCTCTGGGGAAACTTTAGATAATGAATGCAAGAGCTCATCCGAGTTCCTCTGCATCTCTCTCTTCACCTTCTGATAAGGAATCGACTGCTGACCGCGCTGGAAGCCTGCAAACCTGCAACATAGTAGCAAAGACGACTACTGCAACTCTGTAACGCTGATCCTGCCGCCTTCTCGACTGTTTTCCTGCTTGTGCATGCTGTGGGGGTAGTCTGCCTCCTCTCTGCACCAGAAGCTCCGAAGAAATCTCCCGTGGGTCGACGGAATCTTCCCCCTGCAACCGCAGGCACCAAAAAGCTGCATTACCGGTCCCTTGGGTCTCCTCTCAGCACGACGAGCGAGGTCCCTCGAATCCAGCGACTCTGTCCAAGTGACCCCCACAGTCCAGTGACTCTTCAGTCCAAGTTTGGTGGAGGTAAGTCCTTGCCTCACCTCGCTGGGCTGCATTGCTGGGAACCGCGACTTTGCAGCTACTCCGGCCCCTGTGCACTTCCGGCGGAAATCCTTTGTGCACAGCCAAGCCTGGGTCCACGGCACTCTAACCTGCATTGCACGACTTTCTAAGTTGGTCTCCGGCGACGTGGGACTCCTTTGTGCAACTTCGGCGAGCAACGTTTCATGCATCCTCGTAGTGCCTGTTTCTGGCACTTCTCCGGGTGCTACCTGCTTCAGTGAGGGCTCTTTGTTTTGCTCGACGTCCCCTCTCTCTGCAGGTCCAATTTGCGACCTCCTGGTCCCTCCTGGGCCCCAGCAGCGTCCAAAACGCCAAACGCACGATTTGCGTGTAGCAAGGCTTGTTGGCATCCTTCCGGCGGGAAAACACTTCTGCACGACTCTCCAAGGCGAGAGGGATCCGTCCACCAAAGGGGAAGTCTCTAGCCCTTTTCGTTCCTGCAGAAACCTCAGCTTCTTCTGTCCAGTCGAAGCTTCTTTGCACCCGCAGCTGGCATTTCCTGGGCATCTGCCCATCTCCGACTTGCTTGTGACTTTTGGACTTGGTCCCCTTGTTCCACAGGTACCCTAGATTGGAAATCCACAGTTGTTGCATTGCTGGTTTGTGTCTTTCCTGCATTATTCCTCTAACACTACTCTTTTGTCCTTAGGGGAACTTTAGTGCACTTTGCACTCACTTTTCAGGGTCTTGGGGAGGGTTATTTTTCTAACTCTCACTATTTTCTAATAGTCCCAGCGACCCTCTACAAGGTCACATAGGTTTGGGGTCCATTCATGGTTCGCATTCCACTTCTGGAGTATATGGTTTGTGTTGCCCCTATCCCTATGTTTCCCCATTGCATCCTATTGTAACTATACATTGTTTGCACTGTTTTCTAAGACTATACTGCATATTTTTGCTATTGTGTATATATATCTTGTGTATATTTCCTATCCTCTCACTGAGGGTACACTCTAAGATACTTTGGCATATTGTCATAAAAATAAAGTACCTTTATTTTTAGTATAACTGTGTATTGTGTTTTCTTATGATATTGTGCATATGACACTAAGTGGTACTGTAGTAGCTTCACACGTCTCCTAGTTCAGCCTAAGCTGCTCTGCTAAGCTACCATTATCTATCAGCCTAAGCTGCTAGACACCCTATACACTAATAAGGGATAACTGGGCCTGGTGCAAGGTGCAAGTACCCCCTGGTACTCACTACAAGCCAGTCCAGCCTCCTACATTGGTTGTGCAGTGGTGGGATAAGTGCTTGAGACTACTTACCACTCTTGTCATTGTACTTTTCATAAGAGAAAAATATACAAAACAAGGTCAGTGTATATACACATAGCCAAAAAGTTTTGCATTTCCTCTTGTCACTCTTTTCTAAGTGCTGAAAAGTACTTCTAAACTTTCAAAAAGTTCTTAAAAGTTTAAAAAGTTTTTTTCTGTCTTTCCAAAAAGTTCTGAAAACTTTTTTCTCTTTTTCTATCACTTTAACTCTCTCTAAAAAATGTCTGGCACAGGCCAAAGTGTTGATCTGTCCATACTTGCATATGACAACCTTAGCTGGAAAAGAGCAAGGAGTCTCTGTATAGAGAGAGGTTTGAGTGTAGGGAAGAATCCTTCCTTGGAACTGTTACTTAACATGCTTAGAGAACAGGATAAGGCCATAGGTGCCCCATCTGTTGAAAAAGTACCTAATAGTTCCCAATCTGATTCAGGGACTCCCCCAGGAAAAGATTCAGGAAAGAAACTTCCTAGCCTGCCCATTACTAGACAGTCTAGCATAGATGGTAATGATGATGAGCCACACCATATAAATAGTGTTGTCTCACATCATAGCAAAAGCATTTATTCTCACCATACTGGTAGTAATGTTTCTGTTAACCAAGCTGTTAGGGTGGCTTCTGTAAGGGACAGGTCTCCTTCTGTTCATTCCCATCATAGCTCTGTTTCTGTTGTCCCTCCCACCAACCCTGATGACAGAATGTTAGAGAGGGAACTCAATAAGTCGAGGGTGGAACAAACCAGACTGAAGCTTAAAAAGCAACAGCTGGATTTGGATAGACAGTCTTTTGAATTAGAGAAGGAAAGACAGAAGTTGGGTTTAGATACCCATGGTGGCAGCAGCAGTATTCCCCATAGTCATCCTGCAAAAGAGCATGATTCCAGGAATCTGCACAAGATAGTTCCCCCTTATAAGGAGGGGGATGACATTAACAAGTGGTTTGCTGCACTTGAGAGGGCCTGTGTTGTACAGGATGTCCCTCAAAGGCAGTGGGCTGCTATCCTATGGCTATCATTTAGTGGAAAAGGTAGGGATAGGCTCCTTACTGTGAAAGAAAATGATGCCAATAATTTCCAAGTTCTTAAGAATGCACTCCTGGATGGTTATGGCTTAACCACTGAACAGTACAGGATAAAGTTCAGAGAGACCAAAAAGGAGTCTTCACAAGACTGGGTTGATTTAATTGACCATTCAGTGAAGGCCTTGGAGGGGTGGTTACATGGCAGTAAAGTTACTGATTATGAAAGCCTGTATAACACAATCCTGAGAGAGCATATACTTAATAATTGTGTGTCTGATTTGTTGCACCAGTACCTGGTAGACTCTGATCTGACCTCTCCCCAAGAATTGGGAAAGAAGGCAGACAAATGGGTCAGAACAAGGGTGAACAGAAAAGTTCATACAGGGGGTGACAAAGATGGCAATAAGAAGAAAGATGGTGAAAAATCTCAAGATAAACATGGGGATAAGGGTAAAACCAAAGATCCCACTTCAAATCTTAAACACTCTTCAGAGGGTGGGGATAAAACAAATTCTTCCTCTTCTTCCCAACCTGCACACATTAAAAAGCCTTGGTGCTTTGTGTGTAAAAACAGAGGCCATAGGCCAGGGGATAAGTCCTGTCCAGGTAAACCCCCTGAGCCTACCACCACTAATACATCAAGCTCTAGTGCCCCTAGCAGAAGTGGTACTAGTGGTGGGACTGCTGGCAACAGTCAAGCAAAGGGTGTAGTTGGGTTCACTTATGGGTCCATAGTGGAAACTGATGTAATCAGTCCCAAGACAGTTTCTGTCACACCTAGTGGCACTGGCCTTGCCACACTGGCTGCTTGTCCCCTTACAATGGATAAGTACAGGCAGACAGTTTCAATAAATGGTGTTGAGGCCTTGGCCTACAGGGACACAGGTGCCAGTTTCACTTTGGTGACTGAAAACCTAGTGCACCCTGATCAACACATCATTGGACAACAGTATAAGATTATTGATGTCCATAACTCCACTAAGTTTCTTCCCTTAGCTATAATTCAGTTTAGTTGGGGTGGAGTTACTGGCCCTAAGCAGGTGGTGGTATCACCTAGCTTACCTGTAGACTGTCTCTTAGGTAATGACCTAGAGGCCTCAGGTTGGGCTGATGTAGAGTTTTATGCCCATGCAGCCATGCTGGGCATCCCTGAGGAATTGTTCCCTCTCATTTCTACTGAAATGAAAAAGCAAAGGAGAGAAGGCCTGAAAACTCAGGAACCCTCTACACCAACAGGTAAAAAGGGTATCACAGTATCCCCTAACCACCCTACCATTCAGGATACCATTCCTGTGGTGGGAGAAACCTCTCCTGGGGTGGCACCTGTTCCAAGGGAATCATCAGTTGGCAAAACTGTACTCCCTGAGGTGGAAGTACCTCTCTGTGGGATAACTAACATTGGTGAGAAAAAGAGCACCATTTTAGTTAACATGGAGCATCCCTCCAACCCTCCCAGAGAAACTTTAGTGCAGAAACTCTGCACTGCCTCACAACACTTAGGACAGCATCCCTGCCCTAGTGTGGAGCTGATAGGACAGCATCCCTGCCCTGCTCCAACCCAAGAGAAACAGCATCCCTGTTCTCTCTTCCAGCCATATGGACAAAGTTTTTGCCCAGCTATGGCTTTTCTGAGACAGCATCCCTGTCTGGCATTTCCATCACTACAAATAGGTTCAGTGGACAATTCCCACTGCTCTAAACTAAAACTTACTGATAGAAACTCTGAAAATACATCTTCACATTGTTGCTTAGCTAAAAAACTTCAAACAGGGTGGTTTACATCCCCACAGGGAAGTAACCATATAGTGGATGATAAAGGGAGTAACCAGTCTATTGCAGAGCTACTCTCTACTTATCACCACTTAGACAATAAAGTCTCAACTGGCCAAGGTTAGCCTTATTGTCCTTCGTTTGGGGGGGGGGGGTTGTGTGAGAAGGTAGCCTCTTTCTAGCCTTGTTACCCCCACTTTTGGCCTGTTTGTGAGTGTATGTCAGGGTGTTTGTCACTGTTTTCACTGTCTCACTGGGATCCTGATAGCCAGGCCTCAGTGCTCATAGTGAAAACACTATGTTTTCAGTATGTTTGTTATGTGTCACTGGGATCCTGCTGGTCAGGACCCCAGTGCTCATAGGTTTGTGGCCTATATGTATGTGTCACTGGGACCCTGTCACACAGGGCCCCAGTGCTCATAGGTGTGCATGTATATGTTCCCTGTGTGGTGCCTAACTGTCTCACTGAGGCTCTGCTAACCAGAACCTCAGTGGTTATGCTCTCTCATTACTTTCAAATTGTCACTAACAGGCTAGAGACCAATTTTACCAATTTACATTGGCTTACTGGAACACCCTTATAATTCCCTAGTATATGGTACTGAGGTACCCAGGGTATTGGGGTTCCAGGAGATCCCTATGGGCTGCAGCATTTCTTTTGCCACCCATAGGGAGCTCTGACAATTCTTACACAGGCCTGCCACTGCAGCCTGAGTGAAATAACGTCCACGTTATTTCACAGCCATTTTACACTGCACTTAAGTAACTTATAAGTCACCTATATGTCTAACCTTTACCTGGTAAAGGTTAGGTGCAAAGTTACTTAGTGTGAGGGCACCCTGGCACTAGCCAAGGTGCCCCCACATTGTTCAGAGCCAATTCCCTGAACTCTGTGAGTGCGGGGACACCATTACACGCGTGCACTACATATAGGTCACTACCTATATGTAGCTTCACCATGGTAACTCCGAATATGGCCATGTAACATGTCTATGATCATGGAATTGCCCCCTCTATGCCATCCTGGCATTGTTGGTACAATTCCATGATCCCAGTGGTCTGTAGCACAGACCCTGGTACTGCCAAACTGCCCTTCCTGGGGTTTCACTGCAGCTGATGCTGCTGCCAACCCCTCAGACAGGCATCTGCCCTCCTGGGGTCCAGCCAGGCCTGGCCCAGGATGGCAGAACAAAGAACTTCCTCTGAGAGAGGGTGTGACACCCTCTCCCTTTGGAAAATGGTGTGAAGGCAGGGGAGGAGTAGCCTCCCCCAGCCTCTGGAAATGCTTTCTTGGGCACAGATGTGCCCAATTCTGCATAAGCCAGTCTACACCGGTTCAGGGACCCCTTAGCCCCTGCTCTGGCGCGAAACTGGACAAAGGAAAGGGGAGTGACCACTCCCCTGACCTGCACCTCCCCTGGGAGGTGTCCAGAGCTCCTCCAGTGTGCTCCAGACCTCTGCCATCTTGGAAACAGAGGTGCTGCTGGCACACTGGACTGCTCTGAGTGGCCAGTGCCACCAGGTGACGTCAGAGACTCCTGCTGATAGGCTCCTTCAGGTGTTAGTAGCCTATCCTCTCTCCTAGGTAGCCAAACCCTCTTTTCTGGCTATTTAGGGTCTCTGTCTCTGGGGAAACTTTAGATAATGAATGCAAGAGCTCATCCGAGTTCCTCTGCATCTCTCTCTTCACCTTCTGATAAGGAATCGACTGCTGACCGCGCTGGAAGCCTGCAAACCTGCAACATAGTAGCAAAGACGACTACTGCAACTCTGTAACGCTGATCCTGCCGCCTTCTCGACTGTTTTCCTGCTTGTGCATGCTGTGGGGGTAGTCTGCCTCCTCTCTGCACCAGAAGCTCCGAAGAAATCTCCCGTGGGTCGACGGAATCTTCCCCCTGCAACCGCAGGCACCAAAAAGCTGCATTACCGGTCCCTTGGGTCTCCTCTCAGCACGACGAGCGAGGTCCCTCGAATCCAGCGACTCTGTCCAAGTGACCCCCACAGTCCAGTGACTCTTCAGTCCAAGTTTGGTGGAGGTAAGTCCTTGCCTCACCTCGCTGGGCTGCATTGCTGGGAACCGCGACTTTGCAGCTACTCCGGCCCCTGTGCACTTCCGGCGGAAATCCTTTGTGCACAGCCAAGCCTGGGTCCACGGCACTCTAACCTGCATTGCACGACTTTCTAAGTTGGTCTCCGGCGACGTGGGACTCCTTTGTGCAACTTCGGCGAGCAACGTTTCATGCATCCTCGTAGTGCCTGTTTCTGGCACTTCTCCGGGTGCTACCTGCTTCAGTGAGGGCTCTTTGTTTTGCTCGACGTCCCCTCTCTCTGCAGGTCCAATTTGCGACCTCCTGGTCCCTCCTGGGCCCCAGCAGCGTCCAAAACGCCAAACGCACGATTTGCGTGTAGCAAGGCTTGTTGGCGTCCTTCCGGCGGGAAAACACTTCTGCACGACTCTCCAAGGCGAGAGGGATCCGTCCACCAAAGGGGAAGTCTCTAGCCCTTTTCGTTCCTGCAGAAACCTCAGCTTCTTCTGTCCAGTCGAAGCTTCTTTGCACCCGCAGCTGGCATTTCCTGGGCATCTGCCCATCTCCGACTTGCTTGTGACTTTTGGACTTGGTCCCCTTGTTCCACAGGTACCCTAGATTGGAAATCCACAGTTGTTGCATTGCTGGTTTGTGTCTTTCCTGCATTATTCCTCTAACACTACTCTTTTGTCCTTAGGGGAACTTTAGTGCACTTTGCACTCACTTTTCAGGGTCTTGGGGAGGGTTATTTTTCTAACTCTCACTATTTTCTAATAGTCCCAGCGACCCTCTACAAGGTCACATAGGTTTGGGGTCCATTCGTGGTTCGCATTCCACTTCTGGAGTATATGGTTTGTGTTGCCCCTATCCCTATGTTTCCCCATTGCATCCTATTGTAACTATACATTGTTTGCACTGTTTTCTAAGACTATACTGCATATTTTTGCTATTGTGTATATATATCTTGTGTATATTTCCTATCCTCTCACTGAGGGTACACTCTAAGATACTTTGGCATATTGTCATAAAAATAAAGTACCTTTATTTTTAGTATAACTGTGTATTGTGTTTTCTTATGATATTGTGCATATGACACTAAGTGGTACTGTAGTAGCTTCACACGTCTCCTAGTTCAGCCTAAGCTGCTCTGCTAAGCTACCATTATCTATCAGCCTAAGCTGCTAGACACCCTATACACTAATAAGGGATAACTGGGCCTGGTGCAAGGTGCAAGTACCCCCTGGTACTCACTACAAGCCAGTCCAGCCTCCTACATTGGTTGTGCAGTGGTGGGATAAGTGCTTGAGACTACTTACCACTCTTGTCATTGTACTTTTCATAAGAGAAAAATATACAAAACAAGGTCAGTGTATATACACATAGCCAAAAAGTTTTGCATTTCCTCTTGTCACTCTTTTCTAAGTGCTGAAAAGTACTTCTAAACTTTCAAAAAGTTCTTAAAAGTTTAAAAAGTTTTTTTCTGTCTTTCCAAAAAGTTCTGAAAACTTTTTTCTCTTTTTCTATCACTTTAACTCTCTCTAAAAAATGTCTGGCACAGGCCAAAGTGTTGATCTGTCCATACTTGCATATGACAACCTTAGCTGGAAAAGAGCAAGGAGTCTCTGTATAGAGAGAAGTTTGAGTGTAGGGAAGAATCCTTCCTTGGAACTGTTACTTAACATGCTTAGAGAACAGGATAAGGCCATAGGTGCCCCATCTGTTGAAAAAGTACCTAATAGTTCCCAATCTGATTCAGGGACTCCCCCAGGAAAAGATTCAGGAAAGAAACTTCCTAGCCTGCCCATTACTAGACAGTCTAGCATAGATGGTAATGATGATGAGCCACACCATATAAATAGTGTTGTCTCACATCATAGCAAAAGCATTTATTCTCACCATACTGGTAGTAATGTTTCTGTTAACCAAGCTGTTAGGGTGGCTTCTGTAAGGGACAGGTCTCCTTCTGTTCATTCCCATCATAGCTCTGTTTCTGTTGTCCCTCCCACCAACCCTGATGACAGAATGTTAGAGAGGGAACTCAATAAGTCGAGGGTGGAACAAACCAGACTGAAGCTTAAAAAGCAACAGCTGGATTTGGATAGACAGTCTTTTGAATTAGAGAAGGAAAGACAGAAGTTGGGTTTAGATACCCATGGTGGCAGCAGCAGTATTCCCCATAGTCATCCTGCAAAAGAGCATGATTCCAGGAATCTGCACAAGATAGTTCCCCCTTATAAGGAGGGGGATGACATTAACAAGTGGTTTGCTGCACTTGAGAGGGCCTGTGTTGTACAGGATGTCCCTCAAAGGCAGTGGGCTGCTATCCTATGGCTATCATTTAGTGGAAAAGGTAGGGATAGGCTCCTTACTGTGAAAGAAAATGATGCCAATAATTTCCAAGTTCTTAAGAATGCACTCCTGGATGGTTATGGCTTAACCACTGAACAGTACAGGATAAAGTTCAGAGAGACCAAAAAGGAGTCTTCACAAGACTGGGTTGATTTCATTGACCATTCAGTGAAGGCCTTGGAGGGGTGGTTACATGGCAGTAAAGTTACTGATTATGAAAGCCTGTATAACACAATCCTGAGAGAGCATATACTTAATAATTGTGTGTCTGATTTGTTGCACCAGTACCTGGTAGACTCTGATCTGACCTCTCCCCAAGAATTGGGAAAGAAGGCAGACAAATGGGTCAGAACAAGGGTGAACAGAAAAGTTCATACAGGGGGTGACAAAGATGGCAATAAGAAGAAAGATGGTGAAAAATCTCAAGATAAACATGGGGATAAGGGTAAAACCAAAGATCCCACTTCAAATCTTAAACACTCTTCAGAGGGTGGGGATAAAACAAATTCTTCCTCTTCTTCCCAACCTGCACACATTAAAAAGCCTTGGTGCTTTGTGTGTAAAAACAGAGGCCATAGGCCAGGGGATAAGTCCTGTCCAGGTAAACCCCCTGAGCCTACCACCACTAATACATCAAGCTCTAGTGCCCCTAGCAGAAGTGGTACTAGTGGTGGGACTGCTGGCAACAGTCAAGCAAAGGGTGTAGTTGTGTTCACTTATGGGTCCATAGTGGAAACTGATGTAATCAGTCCCAAGACAGTTTCTGTCACACCTAGTGGCACTGGCCTTGCCACACTGGCTGCTTGTCCCCTTACAATGGATAAGTACAGGCAGACAGTTTCAATAAATGGTGTTGAGGCCTTGGCCTACAGGGACACAGGTGCCAGTTTCACTTTGGTGACTGAAAACCTAGTGCACCCTGATCAACACATCATTGGACAACAGTATAAGATTATTGATGTCCATAACTCCACTAAGTTTCTTCCCTTAGCTATAATTCAGTTTAGTTGGGGTGGAGTTACTGGCCCTAAGCAGGTGGTGGTATCACCTAGCTTACCTGTAGACTGTCTCTTAGGTAATGACCTAGAGGCCTCAGGTTGGGCTGATGTAGAGTTTTATGCCCATGCAGCCATGCTGGGCATCCCTGAGGAATTGTTCCCTCTCATTTCTACTGAAATGAAAAAGCAAAGGAGAGAAGGCCTGAAAACTCAGGAACCCTCTACACCAACAGGTAAAAAGGGTATCACAGTATCCCCTAACCACCCTACCATTCAGGATACCATTCCTGTGGTGGGAGAAACCTCTCCTGGGGTGGCACCTGTTCCAAGGGAATCATCAGTTGGCAAAACTGTACTCCCTGAGGTGGAAGTACCTCTCTGTGGGATAACTAACATTGGTGAGAAAAAGAGCACCATTTTAGTTAACATGGAGCATCCCTCCAACCCTCCCAGAGAAACTTTAGTGCAGAAACTCTGCACTGCCTCACAACACTTAGGACAGCATCCCTGCCCTAGTGTGGAGCTGATAGGACAGCATCCCTGCCCTGCTCCAACCCAAGAGAAACAGCATCCCTGTTCTCTCTTCCAGCCATATGGACAAAGTTTTTGCCCAGCTATGGCTTTTCTGAGACAGCATCCCTGTCTGGCATTTCCATCACTACAAATAGGTTCAGTGGACAATTCCCACTGCTCTAAACTAAAACTTACTGATAGAAACTCTGAAAATACATCTTCACATTGTTGCTTAGCTAAAAAACTTCAAACAGGGTGGTTTACATCCCCACAGGGAAGTAACCATATAGTGGATGATAAAGGGAGTAACCAGTCTATTGCAGAGCTACTCTCTACTTATCACCACTTAGACAATAAAGTCTCAACTGGCCAAGGTTAGCCTTATTGTCCTTCGTTTGGGGGGGGGGGGTTGTGTGAGAAGGTAGCCTCTTTCTAGCCTTGTTACCCCCACTTTTGGCCTGTTTGTGAGTGTATGTCAGGGTGTTTGTCACTGTTTTCACTGTCTCACTGGGATCCTGATAGCCAGGCCTCAGTGCTCATAGTGAAAACACTATGTTTTCAGTATGTTTGTTATGTGTCACTGGGATCCTGCTGGTCAGGACCCCAGTGCTCATAGGTTTGTGGCCTATATGTATGTGTCACTGGGACCCTGTCACACAGGGCCCCAGTGCTCATAGGTGTGCATGTATATGTTCCCTGTGTGGTGCCTAACTGTCTCACTGAGGCTCTGCTAACCAGAACCTCAGTGGTTATGCTCTCTCATTACTTTCAAATTGTCACTAACAGGCTAGAGACCAATTTTACCAATTTACATTGGCTTACTGGAACACCCTTATAATTCCCTAGTATATGGTACTGAGGTACCCAGGGTATTGGGGTTCCAGGAGATCCCTATGGGCTGCAGCATTTCTTTTGCCACCCATAGGGAGCTCTGACAATTCTTACACAGGCCTGCCACTGCAGCCTGAGTGAAATAACGTCCACGTTATTTCACAGCCATTTTACACTGCACTTAAGTAACTTATAAGTCACCTATATGTCTAACCTTTACCTGGTAAAGGTTAGGTGCAAAGTTACTTAGTGTGAGGGCACCCTGGCACTAGCCAAGGTGCCCCCACATTGTTCAGAGCCAATTCCCTGAACTCTGTGAGTGCGGGGACACCATTACACGCGTGCACTACATATAGGTCACTACCTATATGTAGCTTCACCATGGTAACTCCGAATATGGCCATGTAACATGTCTATGATCATGGAATTGCCCCCTCTATGCCATCCTGGCATTGTTGGTACAATTCCATGATCCCAGTGGTCTGTAGCACAGACCCTGGTACTGCCAAACTGCCCTTCCTGGGGTTTCACTGCAGCTGATGCTGCTGCCAACCCCTCAGACAGGCATCTGCCCTCCTGGGGTCCAGCCAGGCCTGGCCCAGGATGGCAGAACAAAGAACTTCCTCTGAGAGAGGGTGTGACACCCTCTCCCTTTGGAAAATGGTGTGAAGGCAGGGGAGGAGTAGCGCCCCCCAGCCTCTGGAAATGCTTTCTTGGGCACAGATGTGCCCAATTCTGCATAAGCCTGTCTACATCGGTTCAGGGACCCCTTAGCCCCTGCTCTGGCGCGAAACTGGACAAAGGAAAGGGGAGTGACCACTCCCCTGACCTGCACCTCCCCTGGGAGGTGTCCAGAGCTCCTCCAGTGTGCTCCAGACCTCTGCCATCTTGGAAACAGAGGTGCTGCTGGCACACTGGACTGCTCTGAGTGGCCAGTGCCACCAGGTGACGTCAGAGACTCCTGCTGATAGGCTCCTTCAGGTGTTAGTAGCCTATCCTCTCTCCTAGGTAGCCAAACCCTCTTTTCTGGCTATTTAGGGTCTCTGTCTCTGGGGAAACTTTAGATAATGAATGCAAGAGCTCATCCGAGTTCCTCTGCATCTCTCTCTTCACCTTCTGATAAGGAATCGACTGCTGACCGCGCTGGAAGCCTGCAAACCTGCAACATAGTAGCAAAGACGACTACTGCAACTCTGTAACGCTGATCCTGCCGCCTTCTCGACTGTTTTCCTGCTTGTGCATGCTGTGGGGGTAGTCTGCCTCCTCTCTGCACCAGAAGCTCCGAAGAAATCTCCCGTGGGTCGACGGAATCTTCCCCCTGCAACCGCAGGCACCAAAAAGCTGCATTACCGGTCCCTTGGGTCTCCTCTCAGCACGACGAGCGAGGACCCTCGAATCCAGCGACTCTGTCCAAGTGACCCCCACAGTCCAGTGACTCTTCAGTCCAAGTTTGGTGGAGGTAAGTCCTTGCCTCACCTCGCTGGGCTGCATTGCTGGGAACCGCGACTTTGCAGCTACTCCGGCCCCTGTGCACTTCCGGCGGAAATCCTTTGTGCACAGCCAAGCCTGGGTCCACGGCACTCTAACCTGCATTGCACGACTTTCTAAGTTGGTCTCCGGCGACGTGGGACTCCTTTGTGCAACTTCGGCGAGCAACGTTTCATGCATCCTCGTAGTGCCTGTTTCTGGCACTTCTCCGGGTGCTACCTGCTTCAGTGAGGGCTCTTTGTCTTGCTCGACGTCCCTTCTCTCTGCAGGTCCAATTTGCGACCTCCTGGTCCCTCCTGGGCCCCAGCAGCGTCCAAAAACGCCAAACGCACGATTTGCGTGTAGCAAGGCTTGTTGGCGTCCTTCCGGCGGGAAAACACTTCTGCACGACTCTCCAAGGCGAGAGGGATCCGTCCACCAAAGGGGAAGTCTCTAGCCCTTTTTGTTCCTGCAGAAACCTCAGCTTCTTCTGTCCAGTCGAAGCTTCTTTGCACCCGCAGCTGGCATTTCCTGGGCATCTGCCCATCTCCGACTTGCTTGTGACTTTTGGACTTGGTCCCCTTGTTCCACAGGTACCCTAGATTGGAAATCCACAGTTGTTGCATTGCTGGTTTGTGTCTTTCCTGCATTATTCCTCTAACACTACTCTTTTGTCCTTAGGGGAACTTTAGTGCACTTTGCACTCACTTTTCAGGGTCTTGGGGAGGGTTATTTTTCTAACTCTCACTATTTTCTAATAGTCCCAGCGACCCTCTACAAGGTCACATAGGTTTGGGGTCCATTCGTGGTTCGCATTCCACTTCTGGAGTATATGGTTTGTGTTGCCCCTATCCCTATGTTTCCCCATTGCATCCTATTGTAACTATACATTGTTTGCACTGTTTTCTAAGACTATACTGCATATTTTTGCTATTGTGTATATATATCTTGTGTATATTTCCTATCCTCTCACTGAGGGTACACTCTAAGATACTTTGGCATATTGTCATAAAAATAAAGTACCTTTATTTTTAGTATAACTGTGTATTGTGTTTTCTTATGATATTGTGCATATGACACTAAGTGGTACTGTAGTAGCTTCACACGTCTCCTAGTTCAGCCTAAGCTGCTCTGCTAAGCTACCATTATCTATCAGCCTAAGCTGCTAGACACCCTATACACTAATAAGGGATAACTGGGCCTGGTGCAAGGTGCAAGTACCCCCTGGTACTCACTACAAACCAGTCCAGCCTCCTACATTGGTTGTGCAGTGGTGGGATAAGTGCTTGAGACTACTTACCACTCTTGTCATTGTACTTTTCATAAGAGAAAAATATACAAAACAAGGTCAGTGTATATACACATAGCCAAAAAGTTTTGCATTTCCTCTTGTCACTCTTTTCTAAGTGCTGAAAAGTACTTCTAAACTTTCAAAAAGTTCTTAAAAGTTTAAAAAGTTTTTTTCTGTCTTTCCAAAAAGTTCTGAAAACTTTTTTCTCTTTTTCTATCACTTTAACTCTCTCTAAAAAATGTCTGGCACAGGCCAAAGTGTTGATCTGTCCATACTTGCATATGACAACCTTAGCTGGAAAAGAGCAAGGAGTCTCTGTATAGAGAGAGGTTTGAGTGTAGGGAAGAATCCTTCCTTGGAACTGTTACTTAACATGCTTAGAGAACAGGATAAGGCCATAGGTGCCCCATCTGTTGAAAAAGTACCTAATAGTTCCCAATCTGATTCAGGGACTCCCCCAGGAAAAGATTCAGGAAAGAAACTTCCTAGCCTGCCCATTACTAGACAGTCTAGCATAGATGGTAATGATGATGAGCCACACCATATAAATAGTGTTGTCTCACATCATAGCAAAAGCATTTATTCTCACCATACTGGTAGTAATGTTTCTGTTAACCAAGCTGTTAGGGTGGCTTCTGTAAGGGACAGGTCTCCTTCTGTTCATTCCCATCATAGCTCTGTTTCTGTTGTCCCTCCCACCAACCCTGATGACAGAATGTTAGAGAGGGAACTCAATAAGTCGAGGGTGGAACAAACCAGACTGAAGCTTAAAAAGCAACAGCTGGATTTGGATAGACAGTCTTTTGAATTAGAGAAGGAAAGACAGAAGTTGGGTTTAGATACCCATGGTGGCAGCAGCAGTATTCCCCATAGTCATCCTGCAAAAGAGCATGATTCCAGGAATCTGCACAAGATAGTTCCCCCTTATAAGGAGGGGGATGACATTAACAAGTGGTTTGCTGCACTTGAGAGGGCCTGTGTTGTACAGGATGTCCCTCAAAGGCAGTGGGCTGCTATCCTATGGCTATCATTTAGTGGAAAAGGTAGGGATAGGCTCCTTACTGTGAAAGAAAATGATGCCAATAATTTCCAAGTTCTTAAGAATGCACTCCTGGATGGTTATGGCTTAACCACTGAACAGTACAGGATAAAGTTCAGAGAGACCAAAAAGGAGTCTTCACAAGACTGGGTTGATTTCATTGACCATTCAGTGAAGGCCTTGGAGGGGTGGTTACATGGCAGTAAAGTTACTGATTATGAAAGCCTGTATAACACAATCCTGAGAGAGCATATACTTAATAATTGTGTGTCTGATTTGTTGCACCAGTACCTGGTAGACTCTGATCTGACCTCTCCCCAAGAATTGGGAAAGAAGGCAGACAAATGGGTCAGAACAAGGGTGAACAGAAAAGTTCATACAGGGGGTGACAAAGATGGCAATAAGAAGAAAGATGGTGAAAAATCTCAAGATAAACATGGGGATAAGGGTAAAACCAAAGATCCCACTTCAAATCTTAAACACTCTTCAGAGGGTGGGGATAAAACAAATTCTTCCTCTTCTTCCCAACCTGCACACATTAAAAAGCCTTGGTGCTTTGTGTGTAAAAACAGAGGCCATAGGCCAGGGGATAAGTCCTGTCCAGGTAAACCCCCTGAGCCTACCACCACTAATACATCAAGCTCTAGTGCCCCTAGCAGAAGTGGTACTAGTGGTGGGACTGCTGGCAACAGTCAAGCAAAGGGTGTAGTTGGGTTCACTTATGGGTCCATAGTGGAAACTGATGTAATCAGTCCCAAGACAGTTTCTGTCACACCTAGTGGCACTGGCCTTGCCCCACTGGCTGCTTGTCCCCTTACAATGGATAAGTACAGGCAGACAGTTTCAATAAATGGTGTTGAGGCCTTGGCCTACAGGGACACAGGTGCCAGTTTCACTTTGGTGACTGAAAACCTAGTGCACCCTGATCAACACATCATTGGACAACAGTATAAGATTATTGATGTCCATAACTCCACTAAGTTTCTTCCCTTAGCTATAATTCAGTTTAGTTGGGGTGGAGTTACTGGCCCTAAGCAGGTGGTGGTATCACCTAGCTTACCTGTAGACTGTCTCTTAGGTAATGACCTAGAGGCCTCAGGTTGGGCTGATGTAGAGTTTTATGCCCATGCAGCCATGCTGGGCATCCCTGAGGAATTGTTCCCTCTCATTTCTACTGAAATGAAAAAGCAAAGGAGAGAAGGCCTGAAAACTCAGGAACCCTCTACACCAACAGGTAAAAAGGGTATCACAGTATCCCCTAACCACCCTACCATTCAGGATACCATTCCTGTGGTGGGAGAAACCTCTCCTGGGGTGGCACCTGTTCCAAGGGAATCATCAGTTGGCAAAACTGTACTCCCTGAGGTGGAAGTACCTCTCTGTGGGATAACTAACATTGGTGAGAAAAAGAGCACCATTTTAGTTAACATGGAGCATCCCTCCAACCCTCCCAGAGAAACTTTAGTGCAGAAACTCTGCACTGCCTCACAACACTTAGGACAGCATCCCTGCCCTAGTGTGGAGCTGATAGGACAGCATCCCTGCCCTGCTCCAACCCAAGAGAAACAGCATCCCTGTTCTCTCTTCCAGCCATATGGACAAAGTTTTTGCCCAGCTATGGCTTTTCTGAGACAGCATCCCTGTCTGGCATTTCCATCACTACAAATAGGTTCAGTGGACAATTCCCACTGCTCTAAACTAAAACTTACTGATAGAAACTCTGAAAATACATCTTCACATTGTTGCTTAGCTAAAAAACTTCAAACAGGGTGGTTTACATCCCCACAGGGAAGTAACCATATAGTGGATGATAAAGGGAGTAACCAGTCTATTGCAGAGCTACTCTCTACTTATCACCACTTAGACAATAAAGTCTCAACTGGCCAAGGTTAGCCTTATTGTCCTTCGTTTGGGGGGGGGTTGTGTGAGAAGGTAGCCTCTTTCTAGCCTTGTTACCCCCACTTTTGGCCTGTTTGTGAGTGTATGTCAGGGTGTTTGTCACTGTTTTCACTGTCTCACTGGGATCCTGATAGCCAGGCCTCAGTGCTCATAGTGAAAACACTATGTTTTCAGTATGTTTGTTATGTGTCACTGGGATCCTGCTGGTCAGGACCCCAGTGCTCATAGGTTTGTGGCCTATATGTATGTGTCACTGGGACCCTGTCACACAGGGCCCCAGTGCTCATAGGTGTGCATGTATATGTTCCCTGTGTGGTGCCTAACTGTCTCACTGAGGCTCTGCTAACCAGAACCTCAGTGGTTATGCTCTCTCATTACTTTCAAATTGTCACTAACAGGCTAGAGACCAATTTTACCAATTTACATTGGCTTACTGGAACACCCTTATAATTCCCTAGTATATGGTACTGAGGTACCCAGGGTATTGGGGTTCCAGGAGATCCCTATGGGCTGCAGCATTTCTTTTGCCACCCATAGGGAGCTCTGACAATTCTTACACAGGCCTGCCACTGCAGCCTGAGTGAAATAACGTCCACGTTATTTCACAGCCATTTTACACTGCACTTAAGTAACTTATAAGTCACCTATATGTCTAACCTTTACCTGGTAAAGGTTAGGTGCAAAGTTACTTAGTGTGAGGGCACCCTGGCACTAGCCAAGGTGCCCCCACATTGTTCAGAGCCAATTCCCTGAACTCTGTGAGTGCGGGGACACCATTACACGCGTGCACTACATATAGGTCACTACCTATATGTAGCTTCACCATGGTAACTCCGAATATGGCCATGTAACATGTCTATGATCATGGAATTGCCCCCTCTATGCCATCCTGGCATTGTTGGTACAATTCCATGATCCCAGTGGTCTGTAGCACAGACCCTGGTACTGCCAAACTGCCCTTCCTGGGGTTTCACTGCAGCTGATGCTGCTGCCAACCCCTCAGACAGGCATCTGCCCTCCTGGGGTCCAGCCAGGCCTGGCCCAGGATGGCAGAACAAAGAACTTCCTCTGAGAGAGGGTGTGACACCCTCTCCCTTTGGAAAATGGTGTGAAGGCAGGGGAGGAGTAGCCTCCCCCAGCCTCTGGAAATGCTTTCTTGGGCACAGATGTGCCCAATTCTGCATAAGCCAGTCTACACCGGTTCAGGGACCCCTTAGCCCCTGCTCTGGCGCGAAACTGGACAAAGGAAAGGGGAGTGACCACTCCCCTGACCTGCACCTCCCCTGGGAGGTGTCCAGAGCTCCTCCAGTGTGCTCCAGACCTCTGCCATCTTGGAAACAGAGGTGCTGCTGGCACACTGGACTGCTCTGAGTGGCCAGTGCCACCAGGTGACGTCAGAGACTCCTGCTGATAGGCTCCTTCAGGTGTTAGTAGCCTATCCTCTCTCCTAGGTAGCCAAACCCTCTTTTCTGGCTATTTAGGGTCTCTGTCTCTGGGGAAACTTTAGATAATGAATGCAAGAGCTCATCCGAGTTCCTCTGCATCTCTCTCTTCACCTTCTGATAAGGAATCGACTGCTGACCGCGCTGGAAGCCTGCAAACCTGCAACATAGTAGCAAAGACGACTACTGCAACTCTGTAACGCTGATCCTGCCGCCTTCTCGACTGTTTTCCTGCTTGTGCATGCTGTGGGGGTAGTCTGCCTCCTCTCTGCACCAGAAGCTCCGAAGAAATCTCCCGTGGGTCGACGGAATCTTCCCCCTGCAACCGCAGGCACCAAAAAGCTGCATTACCGGTCCCTTGGGTCTCCTCTCAGCACAACGAGCGAGGTCCCTCGAATCCAGCGACTCTGTCCAAGTGACCACCACAGTCCAGTGACTCTTCAGTCCAAGTTTGGTGGAGGTAAGTCCTTGCCTCACCTCGCTGGGCTGCATTGCTGGGAACCACGACTTTGCAGCTACTCCGGCCCCTGTGCACTTGCGGCGGAAATCCTTTGTGCACAGCCAAGCCTGGGTCCACGGCACTCTAACCTGCATTGCACGACTTTCTAAGTTGGTCTCCGGCGACGTGGGACTCCTTTGTGCAACTTCGGCGAGCAACGTTTCATGCATCCTCGTAGTGCCTGTTTCTGGCACTTCTCCGGGTGCTACCTGCTTCAGTGAGGGCTCTTTGTCTTGCTCGACGTCCCCTCTCTCTGCAGGTCCAATTTGCGACCTCCTGGTCCCTCCTGGGCCCCAGCAGCGTCCAAAAACGCCAAACGCACGATTTGCGTGTAGCAAGGCTTGTTGGCGTCCTTCCGGCGGGAAAACACTTCTGCACTACTCTGCTAGGCGAGCGGGATCCGTCCACCAAAGGGGAAGTATCTAGCCCTTTTCGTTCCTGCAGAAACCTCAGCTTCTTCTGTCCAGTCGAAGCTTCTTTGCACCCGCAGCTGGCATTTCCTGGGCATCTGCCCATCTCCGACTTGCTTGTGACTTTTGGACTTGGTCCCCTTGTTCCACAGGTACCCTAGATTGGAAATCCACAGTTGTTGCATTGCTGGTTTGTGTCTTTCCTGCATTATTCCTCTAACACTACTCTTTTGTCCTTAGGGGAACTTTAGTGCACTTTGCACTCACTTTTCAGGGTCTTGGGGAGGGTTATTTTTCTAACTCTCACTATTTTCTAATAGTCCCAGCGACCCTCTACAAGGTCACATAGGTTTGGGGTCCATTCGTGGTTCGCATTCCACTTCTGGAGTATATGGTTTGTGTTGCCCCTATCCCTATGTTTCCCCATTGCATCCTATTGTAACTATACATTGTTTGCACTGTTTTCTAAGACTATACTGCATATTTTTGCTATTGTGTATATATATCTTGTGTATATTTCCTATCCTCTCACTGAGGGTACACTCTAAGATACTTTGGCATATTGTCATAAAAATAAAGTACCTTTATTTTTAGTATAACTGTGTATTGTGTTTTCTTATGATATTGTGCATATGACACTAAGTGGTACTGTAGTAGCTTCACACGTCTCCTAGTTCAGCCTAAGCTGCTCTGCTAAGCTACCATTATCTATCAGCCTAAGCTGCTAGACACCCTATACACTAATAAGGGATAACTGGGCCTGGTGCAAGGTGCAAGTACCCCCTGGTACTCACTACAAGCCAGTCCAGCCTCCTACATTGGTTGTGCAGTGGTGGGATAAGTGCTTGAGACTACTTACCACTCTTGTCATTGTACTTTTCATAAGAGAAAAATATACAAAACAAGGTCAGTGTATATACACATAGCCAAAAAGTTTTGCATTTCCTCTTGTCACTCTTTTCTAAGTGCTGAAAAGTACTTCTAAACTTTCAAAAAGTTCTTAAAAGTTTAAAAAGTTTTTTTCTGTCTTTCCAAAAAGTTCTGAAAACTTTTTTCTCTTTTTCTATCACTTTAACTCTCTCTAAAAAATGTCTGGCACAGGCCAAAGTGTTGATCTGTCCATACTTGCATATGACAACCTTAGCTGGAAAAGAGCAAGGAGTCTCTGTATAGAGAGAGGTTTGAGTGTAGGGAAGAATCCTTCCTTGGAACTGTTACTTAACATGCTTAGAGAACAGGATAAGGCCATAGGTGCCCCATCTGTTGAAAAAGTACCTAATAGTTCCCAATCTGATTCAGGGACTCCCCCAGGAAAAGATTCAGGAAAGAAACTTCCTAGCCTGCCCATTACTAGACAGTCTAGCATAGATGGTAATGATGATGAGCCACACCATATAAATAGTGTTGTCTCACATCATAGCAAAAGCATTTATTCTCACCATACTGGTAGTAATGTTTCTGTTAACCAAGCTGTTAGGGTGGCTTCTGTAAGGGACAGGTCTCCTTCTGTTCATTCCCATCATAGCTCTGTTTCTGTTGTCCCTCCCACCAACCCTGATGACAGAATGTTAGAGAGGGAACTCAATAAGTCGAGGGTGGAACAAACCAGACTGAAGCTTAAAAAGCAACAGCTGGATTTGGATAGACAGTCTTTTGAATTAGAGAAGGAAAGACAGAAGTTGGGTTTAGATACCCATGGTGGCAGCAGCAGTATTCCCCATAGTCATCCTGCAAAAGAGCATGATTCCAGGAATCTGCACAAGATAGTTCCCCCTTATAAGGAGGGGAATGACATTAACAAGTGGTTTGCTGCACTTGAGAGGGCCTGTGTTGTACAGGATGTCCCTCAAAGGCAGTGGGCTGCTATCCTATGGCTATCATTTAGTGGAAAAGGTAGGGATAGGCTCCTTACTGTGAAAGAAAATGATGCCAATAATTTCCAAGTTCTTAAGAATGCACTCCTGGATGGTTATGGCTTAACCACTGAACAGTACAGGATAAAGTTCAGAGAGACCAAAAAGGAGTCTTCACAAGACTGGGTTGATTTCATTGACCATTCAGTGAAGGCCTTGGAGGGGTGGTTACATGGCAGTAAAGTTACTGATTATGAAAGCCTGTATAACACAATCCTGAGAGAGCATATACTTAATAATTGTGTGTCTGATTTGTTGCACCAGTACCTGGTAGACTCTGATCTGACCTCTCCCCAAGAATTGGGAAAGAAGGCAGACAAATGGGTCAGAACAAGGGTGAACAGAAAAGTTCATACAGGGGGTGACAAAGATGGCAATAAGAAGAAAGATGGTGAAAAATCTCAAGATAAACATGGGGATAAGGGTAAAACCAAAGATCCCACTTCAAATCTTAAACACTCTTCAGAGGGTGGGGATAAAACAAATTCTTCCTCTTCTTCCCAACCTGCACACATTAAAAAGCCTTGGTGCTTTGTGTGTAAAAACAGAGGCCATAGGCCAGGGGATAAGTCCTGTCCAGGTAAACCCCCTGAGCCTACCACCACTAATACATCAAGCTCTAGTGCCCCTAGCAGAAGTGGTACTAGTGGTGGGACTGCTGGCAACAGTCAAGCAAAGGGTGTAGTTGGGTTCACTTATGGGTCCATAGTGGAAACTGATGTAATCAGTCCCAAGACAGTTTCTGTCACACCTAGTGGCACTGGCCTTGCCACACTGGCTGCTTGTCCCCTTACAATGGATAAGTACAGGCAGACAGTTTCAATAAATGGTGTTGAGGCCTTGGCCTACAGGGACACAGGTGCCAGTTTCACTTTGGTGACTGAAAACCTAGTGCACCCTGATCAACACATCATTGGACAACAGTATAAGATTATTGATGTCCATAACTCCACTAAGTTTCTTCCCTTAGCTATAATTCAGTTTAGTTGGGGTGGAGTTACTGGCCCTAAGCAGGTGGTGGTATCACCTAGCTTACCTGTAGACTGTCTCTTAGGTAATGACCTAGAGGCCTCAGGTTGGGCTGATGTAGAGTTTTATGCCCATGCAGCCATGCTGGGCATCCCTGAGGAATTGTTCCCTCTCATTTCTACTGAAATGAAAAAGCAAAGGAGAGAAGGCCTGAAAACTCAGGAACCCTCTACACCAACAGGTAAAAAGGGTATCACAGTATCCCCTAACCACCCTACCATTCAGGATACCATTCCTGTGGTGGGAGAAACCTCTCCTGGGGTGGCACCTGTTCCAAGGGAATCATCAGTTGGCAAAACTGTACTCCCTGAGGTGGAAGTACCTCTCTGTGGGATAACTAACATTGGTGAGAAAAAGAGCACCATTTTAGTTAACATGGAGCATCCCTCCAACCCTCCCAGAGAAACTTTAGTGCAGAAACTCTGCACTGCCTCACAACACTTAGGACAGCATCCCTGCCCTAGTGTGGAGCTGATAGGACAGCATCCCTGCCCTGCTCCAACCCAAGAGAAACAGCATCCCTGTTCTCTCTTCCAGCCATATGGACAAAGTTTTTGCCCAGCTATGGCTTTTCTGAGACAGCATCCCTGTCTGGCATTTCCATCACTACAAATAGGTTCAGTGGACAATTCCCACTGCTCTAAACTAAAACTTACTGATAGAAACTCTGAAAATACATCTTCACATTGTTGCTTAGCTAAAAAACTTCAAACAGGGTGGTTTACATCCCCACAGGGAAGTAACCATATAGTGGATGATAAAGGGAGTAACCAGTCTATTGCAGAGCTACTCTCTACTTATCACCACTTAGACAATAAAGTCTCAACTGGCCAAGGTTAGCCTTATTGTCCTTCGTTTGGGGGGGGGGGGGTTGTGTGAGAAGGTAGCCTCTTTCTAGCCTTGTTACCCCCACTTTTGGCCTGTTTGTGAGTGTATGTCAGGGTGTTTGTCACTGTTTTCACTGTCTCACTGGGATCCTGATAGCCAGGCCTCAGTGCTCATAGTGAAAACACTATGTTTTCAGTATGTTTGTTATGTGTCACTGGGATCCTGCTGGTCAGGACCCCAGTGCTCATAGGTTTGTGGCCTATATGTATGTGTCACTGGGACCCTGTCACACAGGGCCCCAGTGCTCATAGGTGTGCATGTATATGTTCCCTGTGTGGTGCCTAACTGTCTCACTGAGGCTCTGCTAACCAGAACCTCAGTGGTTATGCTCTCTCATTACTTTCAAATTGTCACTAACAGGCTAGAGACCAATTTTACCAATTTACATTGGCTTACTGGAACACCCTTATAATTCCCTAGTATATGGTACTGAGGTACCCAGGGTATTGGGGTTCCAGGAGATCCCTATGGGCTGCAGCATTTCTTTTGCCACCCATAGGGAGCTCTGACAATTCTTACACAGGCCTGCCACTGCAGCCTGAGTGAAATAACGTCCACGTTATTTCACAGCCATTTTACACTGCACTTAAGTAACTTATAAGTCACCTATATGTCTAACCTTTACCTGGTAAAGGTTAGGTGCAAAGTTACTTAGTGTGAGGGCACCCTGGCACTAGCCAAGGTGCCCCCACATTGTTCAGAGCCAATTCCCTGAACTCTGTGAGTGCGGGGACACCATTACACGCGTGCACTACATATAGGTCACTACCTATATGTAGCTTCACCATGGTAACTCCGAATATGGCCATGTAACATGTCTATGATCATGGAATTGCCCCCTCTATGCCATCCTGGCATTGTTGGTACAATTCCATGATCCCAGTGGTCTGTAGCACAGACCCTGGTACTGCCAAACTGCCCTTCCTGGGGTTTCACTGCAGCTGATGCTGCTGCCAACCCCTCAGACAGGCATCTGCCCTCCTGGGGTCCAGCCAGGCCTGGCCCAGGATGGCAGAACAAAGAACTTCCTCTGAGAGAGGGTGTGACACCCTCTCCCCTTGGAAAATGGTGTGAAGGCAGGGGAGGAGTAGCCTCCCCCAGCCTCTGGAAATGCTTTCTTGGGCACAGATGTGCCCAATTCTGCATAAGCCAGTCTACACCGGTTCAGGGACCCCTTAGCCCCTGCTCTGGCGCGAAACTGGACAAAGGAAAGGGGAGTGACCACTCCCCTGACCTGCACCTCCCCTGGGAGGTGTCCAGAGCTCCTCCAGTGTGCTCCAGACCTCTGCCATCTTGGAAACAGAGGTGCTGCTGGCACACTGGACTGCTCTGAGTGGCCAGTGCCACCAGGTGACGTCAGAGACTCCTGCTGATAGGCTCCTTCAGGTGTTAGTAGCCTATCCTCTCTCCTAGGTAGCCAAACCCTCTTTTCTGGCTATTTAGGGTCTCTGTCTCTGGGGAAACTTTAGATAATGAATGCAAGAGCTCATCCGAGTTCCTCTGCATCTCTCTCTTCACCTTCTGATAAGGAATCGACTGCTGACCGCGCTGGAAGCCTGCAAACCTGCAACATAGAAGCAAAGACGACTACTGCAACTCTGTAACGCTGATCCTGCCGCCTTCTCGACTGTTTTCCTGCTTGTGCATGCTGTGGGGGTAGTCTGCCTCCTCTCTGCACCAGAAGCTCCGAAGAAATCTCCCGTGGGTCGACGGAATCTTCCCCCTGCAACCGCAGGCACCAAAAAGCTGCATTACCGGTCCCTTGGGTCTCCTCTCAGCACGACGAGCGAGGTCCCTCGAATCCAGCGACTCTGTCCAAGTGACCCCCACAGTCCAGTGACTCTTCAGTCCAAGTTTGGTGGAGGTAAGTCCTTGCCTCACCTCGCTGGGCTGCATTGCTGGGAACCGCGACTTTGCATCTACTCCGGCCCCTGTGCACTTCCGGCGGAAATCCTTTGTGCACAGCCAAGCCTGGGTCCACGGCACTCTAACCTGCATTGCACGACTTTCTAAGTTGGTCTCCGGCGACGTGGGACTCCTTTGTGCAACTTCGGCGAGCAACGTTTCATGCATCCTCGTAGTGCCTGTTTCTGGCACTTCTCCGGGTGCTACCTGCTTCAGTGAGGGCTCTTTGTCTTGCTCGACGTCCCCTCTCTCTGCAGGTCCAATTTGCGACCTCCTGGTCCCTCCTGGGCCCCAGCAGCGTCCAAAAACGCTAAACGCACGATTTGCGTGTAGCAAGGCTTGTTGGCGTCCTTCCGGCGGGAAAACACTTCTGCACGACTCTCCAAGGCGAGAGGGATCCGTCCACCAAAGGGGAAGTCTCTAGCCCTTTTCGTTCCTGCAGAAACCTCAGCTTCTTCTGTCCAGTCGAAGCTTCTTTGCACCCGCAGCTGGCATTTCCTGGGCATCTGCCCATCTCCGACTTGCTTGTGACTTTTGGACTTGGTCCCCTTGTTCCACAGGTACCCTAGATTGGAAATCCACAGTTGTTGCATTGCTGGTTTGTGTCTTTCCTGCATTATTCCTCTAACACTACTCTTTTGTCCTTAGGGGAACTTTAGTGCACTTTGCACTCACTTTTCAGGGTCTTGGGGAGGGTTATTTTTCTAACTCTCACTATTTTCTAATAGTCCCAGCGACCCTCTACAAGGTCACATAGGTTTGGGGTCCATTCGTGGTTCGCATTCCACTTCTGGAGTATATGGTTTGTGTTGCCCCTATCCCTATGTTTCCCCATTGCATCCTATTGTAACTATACATTGTTTGCACTGTTTTCTAAGACTATACTGCATATTTTTGCTATTGTGTATATATATCTTGTGTATATTTCCTATCCTCTCACTGAGGGTACACTCTAAGATACTTTGGCATATTGTCATAAAAATAAAGTACCTTTATTTTTAGTATAACTGTGTATTGTGTTTTCTTATGATATTGTGCATATGACACTAAGTGGTACTGTAGTAGCTTCACACGTCTCCTAGTTCAGCCTAAGCTGCTCTGCTAAGCTACCATTATCTATCAGCCTAAGCTGCTAGACACCCTATACACTAATAAGGGATAACTGGGCCTGGTGCAAGGTGCAAGTACCCCCTGGTACTCACTACAAGCCAGTCCAGCCTCCTACATTGGTTGTGCAGTGGTGGGATAAGTGCTTGAGACTACTTACCACTCTTGTCATTGTACTTTTCATAAGAGAAAAATATACAAAACAATGTCAGTGTATATACACATAGCCAAAAAGTTTTGCATTTCCTCTTTTCACTCTTTTCTAAGTGCTGAAAAGTACTTCTAAACTTTCAAAAAGTTCTTAAAAGTTTAAAAAGTTTTTTTCTGTCTTTCCAAAAAGTTCTGAAAACTTTTTTCTCTTTTTCTATCACTTTAACTCTCTCTAAAAAATGTCTGGCACAGGCCAAAGTGTTGATCTGTCCATACTTGCATATGACAACCTTAGCTGGAAAAGAGCAAGGAGTCTCTGTATAGAGAGAGGTTTGAGTGTAGGGAAGAATCCTTCCTTGGAACTGTTACTTAACATGCTTAGAGAACAGGATAAGGCCATAGGTGCCCCATCTGTTGAAAAAGTACCTAATAGTTCCCAATCTGATTCAGGGACTCCCCCAGGAAAAGATTCAGGAAAGAAACTTCCTAGCCTGCCCATTACTAGACAGTCTAGCATAGATGGTAATGATGATGAGCCACACCATATAAATAGTGTTGTCTCACATCATAGCAAAAGCATTTATTCTCACCATACTGGTAGTAATGTTTCTGTTAACCAAGCTGTTAGGGTGGCTTCTGTAAGGGACAGGTCTCCTTCTGTTCATTCCCATCATAGCTCTGTTTCTGTTGTCCCTCCCACCAACCCTGATGACAGAATGTTAGAGAGGGAACTCAATAAGTCGAGGGTGGAACAAACCAGACTGAAGCTTAAAAAGCAACAGCTGGATTTGGATAGACAGTCTTTTGAATTAGAGAAGGAAAGACAGAAGTTGGGTTTAGATACCCATGGTGGCAGCAGCAGTATTCCCCATAGTCATCCTGCAAAAGAGCATGATTCCAGGAATCTGCACAAGATAGTTCCCCCTTTTAAGGAGGGGGATGACATTAACAAGTGGTTTGCTGCACTTGAGAGGGCCTGTGTTGTACAGGATGTCCCTCAAAGGCAGTGGGCTGCTATCCTATGGCTATCATTTAGTGGAAAAGGTAGGGATAGGCTCCTTACTGTGAAAGAAAATGATGCCAATAATTTCCAAGTTCTTAAGAATGCACTCCTGGATGGTTATGGCTTAACCACTGAACAGTACAGGATAAAGTTCAGAGAGACCAAAAAGGAGTCTTCACAAGACTGGGTTGATTTCATTGACCATTCAGTGAAGGCCTTGGAGGGGTGGTTACATGGCAGTAAAGTTACTGATTATGAAAGCCTGTATAACACAATCCTGAGAGAGCATATACTTAATAATTGTGTGTCTGATTTGTTGCACCAGTACCTGGTAGACTCTGATCTGACCTCTCCCCAAGAATTGGGAAAGAAGGCAGACAAATGGGTCAGAACAAGGGTGAACAGAAAAGTTCATACAGGGGGTGACAAAGATGGCAATAAGAAGAAAGATGGTGAAAAATCTCAAGATAAACATGGGGATAAGGGTAAAACCAAAGATCCCACTTCAAATCTTAAACACTCTTCAGAGGGTGGGGATAAAACAAATTCTTCCTCTTCTTCCCAACCTGCACACATTAAAAAGCCTTGGTGCTTTGTGTGTAAAAACAGAGGCCATAGGCCAGGGGATAAGTCCTGTCCAGGTAAACCCCCTGAGCCTACCACCACTAATACATCAAGCTCTAGTGCCCCTAGCAGAAGTGGTACTAGTGGTGGGACTGCTGGCAACAGTCAAGCAAAGGGTGTAGTTGGGTTCACTTATGGGTCCATAGTGGAAACTGATGTAATCAGTCCCAAGACAGTTTCTGTCACACCTAGTGGCACTGGCCTTGCCACACTGGCTGCTTGTCCCCTTACAATGGATAAGTACAGGCAGACAGTTTCAATAAATGGTGTTGAGGCCTTGGCCTACAGGGACACAGGTGCCAGTTTCACTTTGGTGACTGAAAACCTAGTGCACCCTGATCAACACATCATTGGACAACAGTATAAGATTATTGATGTCCATAACTCCACTAAGTTTCTTCCCTTAGCTATAATTCAGTTTAGTTGGGGTGGAGTTACTGGCCCTAAGCAGGTGGTGGTATCACCTAGCTTACCTGTAGACTGTCTCTTAGGTAATGACCTAGAGGCCTCAGGTTGGGCTGATGTAGAGTTTTATGCCCATGCAGCCATGCTGGGCATCCCTGAGGAATTGTTCCCTCTCATTTCTACTGAAATGAAAAAGCAAAGGAGAGAAGGCCTGAAAACTCAGGAACCCTCTACACCAACAGGTAAAAAGGGTATCACAGTATCCCCTAACCACCCTACCATTCAGGATACCATTCCTGTGGTGGGAGAAACCTCTCCTGGGGTGGCACCTGTTCCAAGGGAATCATCAGTTGGCAAAACTGTACTCCCTGAGGTGGAAGTACCTCTCTGTGGGATAACTAACATTGGTGAGAAAAAGAGCACCATTTTAGTTAACATGGAGCATCCCTCCAACCCTCCCAGAGAAACTTTAGTGCAGAAACTCTGCACTGCCTCACAACACTTAGGACAGCATCCCTGCCCTAGTGTGGAGCTGATAGGACAGCATCCCTGCCCTGCTCCAACCCAAGAGAAACAGCATCCCTGTTCTCTCTTCCAGCCATATGGACAAAGTTTTTGCCCAGCTATGGCTTTTCTGAGACAGCATCCCTGTCTGGCATTTCCATCACTACAAATAGGTTCAGTGGACAATTCCCACTGCTCTAAACTAAAACTTACTGATAGAAACTCTGAAAATACATCTTCACATTGTTGCTTAGCTAAAAAACTTCAAACAGGGTGGTTTACATCCCCACAGGGAAGTAACCATATAGTGGATGATAAAGGGAGTAACCAGTCTATTGCAGAGCTACTCTCTACTTATCACCACTTAGACAATAAAGTCTCAACTGGCCAAGGTTAGCCTTATTGTCCTTCGTTTGGGGGGGGGTTGTGTGAGAAGGTAGCCTCTTTCTAGCCTTGTTACCCCCACTTTTGGCCTGTTTGTGAGTGTATGTCAGGGTGTTCGTCACTGTTTTCACTGTCTCACTGGGATCCTGATAGCCAGGCCTCAGTGCTCATAGTGAAAACACTATGTTTTCAGTATGTTTGTTATGTGTCACTGGGATCCTGCTGGTCAGGACCCCAGTGCTCATAGGTTTGTGGCCTATATGTATGTGTCACTGGGACCCTGTCACACAGGGCCCCAGTGCTCATAGGTGTGCATGTATATGTTCCCTGAGTGGTGCCTAACTGTCTCACTGAGGCTCTGCTAACCAGAACCTCAGTGGTTATGCTCTCTCATTACTTTCAAATTGTCACTAACAGGCTAGAGACCAATTTTACCAATTTACATTGGCTTACTGGAACACCCTTATAATTCCCTAGTATATGGTACTGAGGTACCCAGGGTATTGGGGTTCCAGGAGATCCCTATGGGCTGCAGCATTTCTTTTGCCACCCATAGGGAGCTCTGACAATTCTTACACAGGCCTGCCACTGCAGCCTGAGTGAAATAACGTCCACGTTATTTCACAGCCATTTTACACTGCACTTAAGTAACTTATAAGTCACCTATATGTCTAACCTTTACCTGGTAAAGGTTAGGTGCAAAGTTACTTAGTGTGAGGGCACCCTGGCACTAGCCAAGGTGCCCCCACATTGTTCAGAGCCAATTCCCTGAACTCTGTGAGTGCGGGGACACCATTACACGCGTGCACTACATATAGGTCACTACCTATATGTAGCTTCACCATGGTAACTCCGAATATGGCCATGTAACATGTCTATGATCATGGAATTGCCCCCTCTATGCCATCCTGGCATTGTTGGTACAATTCCATGATCCCAGTGGTCTGTAGCACAGACCCTGGTACTGCCAAACTGCCCTTCCTGGGGTTTCACTGCAGCTGATGCTGCTGCCAACCCCTCAGACAGGCATCTGCCCTCCTGGGGTCCAGCCAGGCCTGGCCCAGGATGGCAGAACAAAGAACTTCCTCTGAGAGAGGGTGTGACACCCTCTCCCTTTGGAAAATGGTGTGAAGGCAGGGGAGGAGTAGCCTCCCCCAGCCTCTGGAAATGCTTTCTTGGGCACAGATGTGCCCAATTCTGCATAAGCCAGTCTACACCGGTTCAGGGACCCCTTAGCCCCTGCTCTGGCGCGAAACTGGACAAAGGAAAGGGGAGTGACCACTCCCCTGACCTGCACCTCCCCTGGGAGGTGTCCAGAGCTCCTCCAGTGTGCTCCAGACCTCTGCCATCTTGGAAACAGAGGTGCTGCTGGCACACTGGACTGCTCTGAGTGGCCAGTGCCACCAGGTGACGTCAGAGACTCCTGCTGATAGGCTCCTTCAGGTGTTAGTAGCCTATCCTCTCTCCTAGGTAGCCAAACCCTCTTTTCTGGCTATTTAGGGTCTCTGTCTCTGGGGAAACTTTAGATAATGAATGCAAGAGCTCATCCGAGTTCCACTGCATCTCTCTCTTCACCTTCTGATAAGGAATCGACTGCTGACCGCGCTGGAAGCCTGCAAACCTGCAACATAGTAGCAAAGACGACTACTGCAACTCTGTAACGCTGATCCTGCCGCCTTCTCGACTGTTTTCCTGCTTGTGCATGCTGTGGGGGTAGTCTGCCTCCTCTCTGCACCAGAAGCTCCGAAGAAATCTCCCGTGGGTCGACGGAATCTTCCCCCTGCAACCGCAGGCACCAAAAAGCTGCATTACCGGTCCCTTGGGTCTCCTCTCAGCACGACGAGCGAGGTCCCTCGAATCCAGCGACTCTGTCCAAGTGACCCCCACAGTCCAGTGACTCTTCAGTCCAAGTTTGGTGGAGGTAAGTCCTTGCCTCACCTCGCTGGGCTGCATTGCTGGGAACCGCGACTTTGCATCTACTCCGGCCCCTGTGCACTTCCGGCGGAAATCCTTTGTGCACAGCCAAGCCTGGGTCCACGGCACTCTAACCTGCATTGCACGACTTTCTAAGTTGGTCTCCGGCGACGTGGGACTCCTTTGTGCAACTTCGGCGAGCAACGTTTCATGCATCCTCGTAGTGCCTGTTTCTGGCACTTCTCCGGGTGCTACCTGCTTCAGTGAGGGCTCTTTGTCTTGCTCGACGTCCCCTCTCTCTGCAGGTCCAATTTGCGACCTCCTGGTCCCTCCTGGGCCCCAGCAGCGTCCAAAAACGCCAAACGCACAATTTGCGTGTAGCAAGGCTTGTTGGCGTCCTTCCGGCGGGAAAACACTTCTGCACGACTCTCCAAGGCAAGAGGGATCTATCCACCAAAGGGGAAGTCTCTAGCCCTTTTCGTTCCTGCAGAAACCTCAGCTTCTTCTGTCCAGTCGAAGCTTCTTTGCACCCGCAGCTGGCATTTCCTGGGCATCTGCCCATCTCCGACTTGCTTGTGACTTTTGGACTTGGTCCCCTTGTTCCACAGGTACCCTAGATTGGAAATCCACAGTTGTTGCATTGCTGGTTTGTGTCTTTCCTGCATTATTCCTCTAACACTACTCTTTTGTCCTTAGGGGAACTTTAGTGCACTTTGCACTCACTTTTCAGGGTCTTGGGGAGGGTTATTTTTCTAACTCTCACTATTTTCTAATAGTCCCAGCGACCCTCTACAAGGTCACATAGGTTTGGTGTCCATTCGTGGTTCGCATTCCACTTCTGGAGTATATGGTTTGTGTTGCCCCTATCCCTATGTTTCCCCATTGCATCCTATTGTAACTATACATTGTTTGCACTGTTTTCTAAGACTATACTGCATATTTTTGCTATTGTGTATATATATCTTGTGTATATTTCCTATCCTCTCACTGAGGGTACACTCTAAGATACTTTGGCATATTGTCATAAAAATAAAGTACCTTTATTTTTAGTATAACTGTGTATTGTGTTTTCTTATGATATTGTGCATATGACACTAAGTGGTACTGTAGTAGCTTCACACGTCTCCTAGTTCAGCCTAAGCTGCTCTGCTAAGCTACCATTATCTATCAGCCTAAGCTGCTAGACACCCTATACACTAATAAGGGATAACTGGGCCTGGTGCAAGGTGCAAGTACCCCCTGGTACTCACTACAAGCCAGTCCAGCCTCCTACATTGGTTGTGCAGTGGTGGGATAAGTGCTTGAGACTACTTACCACTCTTGTCATTGTACTTTTCATAAGAGAAAAATATACAAAACAAGGTCAGTGTATATACACATAGCCAAAAAGTTTAGCATTTCCTCTTTTCACTCTTTTCTAAGTGCTGAAAAGTACTTCTAAACTTTCAAAAAGTTCTTAAAAGTTTAAAAAGTTTTTTTCTGTCTTTCCAAAAAGTTCTGAAAACTTTTTTCTCTTTTTCTATCACTTTAACTCTCTCTAAAAAATGTCTGGCACAGGCCAAAGTGTTGATCTGTCCATACTTGCATATGACAACCTTAGCTGGAAAAGAGCAAGGAGTCTCTGTATAGAGAGAGGTTTGAGTGGAGGGAAGAATCCTTCCTTGGAACTGTTACTTAACATGCTTAGAGAACAGGATAAGGCCATAGGTGCCCCATCTGTTGAAAAAGTACCTAATAGTTCCCAATCTGATTCAGGGACTCCCCCAGGAAAAATTCAGGAAAGAAACTTCCTAGCCTGCCCATTACTAGACAGTCTAGCATAGATGGTAATGATGATGAGCCACACCATATAAATAGTGTTGTCTCACATCATAGCAAAAGCATTTATTCTCACCATACTGGTAGTAATGTTTCTGTTAACCAAGCTGTTAGGGTGGCTTCTGTAAGGGACAGGTCTCCTTCTGTTCATTCCCATCATAGCTCTGTTTCTGTTGTCCCTCCCACCAACCCTGATGACAGAATGTTAGAGAGGGAACTCAATAAGTCGAGGGTGGAACAAACCAGACTGAAGCTTAAAAAGCAACAGCTGGATTTGGATAGACAGTCTTTTGAATTAGAGAAGGAAAGACAGAAGTTGGGTTTAGATACCCATGGTGGCAGCAGCAGTATTCCCCATAGTCATCCTGCAAAAGAGCATGATTCCAGGAATCTGCACAAGATAGTTCCCCCTTATAAGGAGGGGGATGACATTAACAAGTGGTTTGCTGCACTTGAGAGGGCCTGTGTTGTACAGGATGTCCCTCAAAGGCAGTGGGCTGCTATCCTATGGCTATCATTTAGTGGAAAAGGTAGGGATAGGCTCCTTACTGTGAAAGAAAATGATGCCAATAATTTCCAAGTTCTTAAGAATGCACTCCTGGATGGTTATGGCTTAACCACTGAACAGTACAGGATAAAGTTCAGAGAGACCAAAAAGGAGTCTTCACAAGACTGGGTTGATTTCATTGACCATTCAGTGAAGGCCTTGGAGGGGTGGTTACATGGCAGTAAAGTTACTGATTATGAAAGCCTGTATAACACAATCCTGAGAGAGCATATACTTAATAATTGTGTGTCTGATTTGTTGCACCAGTACCTGGTAGACTCTGATCTGACCTCTCCCCAAGAATTGGGAAAGAAGGCAGACAAATGGGTCAGAACAAGGGTGAACAGAAAAGTTCATACAGGGGGTGACAAAGATGGCAATAAGAAGAAAGATGGTGAAAAATCTCAAGATAAACATGGGGATAAGGGTAAAACCAAAGATCCCACTTCAAATCTTAAACACTCTTCAGAGGGTGGGGATAAAACAAATTCTTCCTCTTCTTCCCAACCTGCACACATTAAAAAGCCTTGGTGCTTTGTGTGTAAAAACAGAGGCCATAGGCCAGGGGATAAGTCCTGTCCAGGTAAACCCCCTGAGCCTACCACCACTAATACATCAAGCTCTAGTGCCCCTAGCAAAAGTGGTACTAGTGGTGGGACTGCTGGCAACAGTCAAGCAAAGGGTGTAGTTGGGTTCACTTATGGGTCCATAGTGGAAACTGATGTAATCCGTCCCAAGACAGTTTCTGTCACACCTAGTGGCACTGGCCTTGCCACACTGGCTGCTTGTCCCCTTACAATGGATAAGTACAGGCAGACAGTTTCAATAAATGGTGTTGAGGCCTTGGCCTACAGGGACACAGGTGCCAGTTTCACTTTGGTGACTGAAAACCTAGTGCACCCTGATCAACACATCATTGGACAACAGTATAAGATTATTGATGTCCATAACTCCACTAAGTTTCTTCCCTTAGCTATAATTCAGTTTAGTTGGGGTGGAGTTACTGGCCCTAAGCAGGTGGTGGTATCACCTAGCTTACCTGTAGACTGTCTCTTAGGTAATGACCTAGAGGCCTCAGGTTGGGCTGATGTAGAGTTTTATGCCCATGCAGCCATGCTGGGCATCCCTGAGGAATTGTTCCCTCTCATTTCTACTGAAATGAAAAAGCAAAGGAGAGAAGGCCTGAAAACTCAGGAACCCTCTACACCAACAGGTAAAAAGGGTATCACAGTATCCCCTAACCACCCTACCATTCAGGATACCATTCCTGTGGTGGGAGAAACCTCTCCTGGGGTGGCACCTGTTCCAAGGGAATCATCAGTTGGCAAAACTGTACTCCCTGAGGTGGAAGTACCTCTCTGTGGGATAACTAACATTGGTGAGAAAAAGAGCACCATTTTAGTTAACATGGAGCATCCCTCCAACCCTCCCAGAGAAACTTTAGTGCAGAAACTCTGCACTGCCTCACAACACTTAGGACAGCATCCCTGCCCTAGTGTGGAGCTGATAGGACAGCATCCCTGCCCTGCTCCAACCCAAGAGAAACAGCATCCTTGTTCTCTCTTCCAGCCATATGGACAAAGTTTTTGCCCAGCTATGACTTTTCTGAGACAGCATCCCTGTCTGGCATTTCCATCACTACAAATAGGTTCAGTGGACAATTCCCACTGCTCTAAACTAAAACTTACTGATAGAAACTCTGAAAATACATCTTCACATTGCTGCTTAGCTAAAAAACTTCAAACAGGGTGGTTTACATCCCCACAGGGAAGTAACCATATAGTGGATGATAAAGGGAGTAACCAGTCTATTGCAGAGCTACTCTCTACTTATCACCACTTAGACAATAAAGTCTCAACTGGCCAAGGTTAGCCTTATTGTCCTTCGTTTGGGGGGGGGGGGTTGTGTGAGAAGGTAGCCTCTTTCTAGCCTTGTTACCCCCACTTTTGGCCTGTTTGTGAGTGTATGTCAGGGTGTTTGTCACTGTTTTCACTGTCTCACTGGGATCCTGATAGCCAGGCCTCAGTGCTCATAGTGAAAACACTATGTTTTCAGTATGTTTGTTATGTGTCACTGGGATCCTGCTGGTCAGGACCCCAGTGCTCATAGGTTTGTGGCCTATATGTATGTGTCACTGGGACCCTGTCACACAGGGCCCCAGTGCTCATAGGTGTGCATGTATATGTTCCCTGTGTGGTGCCTAACTGTCTCACTGAGGCTCTGCTAACCAGAACCTCAGTGGTTATGCTCTCTCATTACTTTCAAATTGTCACTAACAGGCTAGAGACCAATTTTACCAATTTACATTGGCTTACTGGAACACCCTTATAATTCCCTAGTATATGGTACTGAGGTACCCAGGGTATTGGGGTTCCAGGAGATCCCTATGGGCTGCAGCATTTCTTTTGCCACCCATAGGGAGCTCTGACAATTCTTACACAGGCCTGCCACTGCAGCCTGAGTGAAATAACGTCCACGTTATTTCACAGCCATTTTACACTGCACTTAAGTAACTTATAAGTCACCTATATGTCTAACCTTTACCTGGTAAAGGTTAGGTGCAAAGTTACTTAGTGTGAGGGCACCCTGGCACTAGCCAAGGTGCCCCCACATTGTTCAGAGCCAATTCCCTGAACTCTGTGAGTGCGGGGACACCATTACACGCGTGCACTACATATAGGTCACTACCTATATGTAGCTTCACCATGGTAACTCCGAATATGGCCATGTAACATGTCTATGATCATGGAATTGCCCCCTCTATGCCATCCTGGCATTGTTGGTACAATTCCATGATCCCAGTGGTCTGTAGCACAGACCCTGGTACTGCCAAACTGCCCTTCCTGGGGTTTCACTGCAGCTGATGCTGCTGCCAACCCCTCAGACAGGCATCTGCCCTCCTGGGGTCCAGCCAGGCCTGGCCCAGGATGGCAGAACAAAGAACTTCCTCTGAGAGAGGGTGTGACACCCTCTCCCTTTGGAAAATGGTGTGAAGGCAGGGGAGGAGTAGCCTCCCCCAGCCTCTGGAAATGCTTTCTTGGGCACAGATGTGCCCAATTCTGCATAAGCCAGTCTACACCGGTTCAGGGACCCCTTAGCCCCTGCTCTGGCGCGAAACTGGACAAAGGAAAGGGGAGTGACCACTCCCCTGACCTGCACCTCCCCTGGGAGGTGTCCAGAGCTCCTCCAGTGTGCTCCAGACCTCTGCCATCTTGGAAACAGAGGTGCTGCTGGCACACTGGACTGCTCTGAGTGGCCAGTGCCACCAGGTGACGTCAGAGACTCCTGCTGATAGGCTCCTTCAGGTGTTAGTAGCCTATCCTCTCTCCTAGGTGGCCAAACCCTCTTTTCTGGCTATTTAGGGTCTCTGTCTCTGGGGAAACTTTAGATAATGAATGCAAGAGCTCATCCGAGTTCCTCTGCATCTCGCTCTTCACCTTCTGATAAGGAATCGACTGCTGACCGCGCTGGAAGCCTGCAAACCTGCAACATAGTAGCAAAGACGACTACTGCAACTCTGTAACGCTGATCCTGCCGCCTTCTCGACTGTTTTCCTGCTTGTGCATGCTGTGGGGGTAGTCTGCCTCCTCTCTGCACCAGAAGCTCCGAAGAAATCTCCCGTGGGTCGACGGAATCTTCCCCCTGCAACCGCAGGCACCAAAAAGCTGCATTACCGGTCCCTTGGGTCTCCTCTCAGCACGACGAGCGAGGTCTCTCGAATCCATCGACTCTGTCCAAGTGACCCCCACAGTCCAGTGACTCTTCAGTCCAAGTTTGGTGGAGGTAAGTCCTTGCCTCACCTCGCTGGGCTGCATTGCTGGGAACCGCGACTTTGCATCTACTCCGGCCCCTGTGCACTTCCGGCGGAAATCCTTTATGCACAGCCAAGCCTGGGTCCACGGCACTCTAACCTGCATTGCACGACTTTCTAAGTTGGTCTCCGGCGACGTGGGACTCCTTTGTGCAACTTCGGCGAGCAACGTTTCATGCATCCTCGTAGTGCCTGTTTCTGGCACTTCTCCGGGTGCTACCTGCTGCTGAGAGAGCTCCTTGTCTTGCTCGACGTCCCCTCTCTCTCCTGGTCCAATTTGCGACCTCCTGGTCCCTCCAGGGCCACAGCAGCGTCCAAAAACGCTAACCGCACGATTTGCAGCTAGCAAGGCTTGTTGGCGTTCTTTCGTCGGGAAAACACTTCTGCACGACTCTCCACGGCGAGAGGGATCCGTCCACCAAAGGGGAAGTCTCTAGCCCTTTTTGTTCCTTTCTAAAAAGTTCTAAAAAGTTTAAAAGGTTTTTTTCTCTGTCTTTCTAAAAGCTCTGACAAACTTTTTATCTTTTTCTATCACTTTAACTCTCTCTAAAAATGTCTGGCACAGGCCAAAATGTTGATCTGTCCAAACTTGCATATGATCACCTTAGCTGGAAAGGAGCAAGGACTCTCTGCATAGAGAGAGGTTTGAGTGTAGGGAAGAATCCTTCCTTAGAACTGTTAATTAACATGCTTAGAGAAAAGGATAAGGCTAGAAGTGCCCCATCTGTTGAAAAAGTAGCTAATGGTTCTCAATCTGATCCAGGGACTCCCCCAGGAAAAGATTCTGGAAAGAAACTTCCTACCCTGCCCATTACTAGACAGTCTAGCATAGTTGGTAATGATGATGAGCCACATAATACAAATAGTGTTGTCTCACATCATAGCAAAAGCATTTATTCTCACCATACTGGTAGTGATGTTTCTGTTAGCCAAGCTGTTAGGGTGGCCTCTGTAAGGGACAGGTCTCCTTCTGTCCATTCTCACCATACTTCTGTTTCAAGGCATGTTCCTCCCACCCACCCTGATGACAGATTGTTAGAAAGGGAACTCAATAGATTGAGAGTGGAACAAACCAGACTGAAGCTCAAGAAGCAACAGCGGGATTTGGATAGACAGACTTTAGAAGTAGAGAAGGAGAGACAGAAACTGGGTTTAGAAACCCATGGTGGCAGCAGCAGTATTCCCCATAGTCATCCTGCAAAAGAGCATGATTCCAGGAATCTGCACAAGATAGTTCCCCCTTATAAGGAGGGGGATGACATTAACAAGTGGTTTGCTGCACTTGAGAGGGCCTGTGTTGTACAGGATGTCCCTCAAATGCAGTGGGCTGCTATCCTATGGCTATCATTTAGTGGAAAAGGTAGGGATAGGCTCCTTACTGTGAAAGAAAATGATGCTAATAATTTCCAAGTTCTTAAGAATGCACTCCTGGATGGTTATGGCTTAACCACTGAACAATACAGGATAAAGTTCAGAGAGACCAAAAAGGAGTCTTCACAAGACTGGGTTGATTTCATTGACCATTCAGTGAAGGCCTTGGAGGGGTGGTTACATGGCAGTAAAGTTACTGATTATGACAGCCTGTATAACTTGATCCTGAGAGAGCATAATCTTAATAATTGTGTGTCTGATTTGTTGCACCAGTACTTGGTGGACTCTGATCTGACCTCTCCCCAAGAATTGGGAAAGAAGGCAGACAAATGGGTCAGAACAAGGGTGAACAGAAAAGTTCATACAGGGGGTGACAAAGATGGCAACAAAAAGAAGGATGGTAAGTCTTCTGACAAGGGTGGGGACAAATCTAAAAATGAGTCTTCATCAGGCCCACAAAAACACTCTGGTGGGGGTGGTGGGCCCAAATCCTCTTTTAATCAGAACAAGGAAAAGAAACCATGATGCTATTTATGTAAAGTAAAAGGCCATTGGACAACAGATCCCAGTTGTCCAAAGAAAGGCACCAAGCCTCCTACCACTACAACCCCTACTGCTACACCTAGTGTCCCTACTAATAGCAGTGGTGGTGGGAGCAAACCTACTAATAGCCAATCCAAGGGAGTAGCTGGGCTCACTATTGGTAACTTAGTTGGGGTTGGCCTTGTTAGGGAGGCCACAGAGGCTGTGTTAGTCTCTGAGGGGGCTATTGATTTATCCACCTTAGTTGCTTGGCCCCTTAATATGGATAAGTACAAGCAGCTACCCCTAATAAATGGTGTTGAGGTTCAGGCCTACAGGGACACTGGTGCCAGTGTGACTATGGTCATAGAGAAACTGGTCCACCCTGAACAACACCTACTTGGTCACCAGTACCAAGTAACCGACGCTCACAACAACACACTTAGCCACCCCATGGCTGTTGTAAATCTCAACTGGGGGTGGGGTTACTGGTCCAAAGAAAGTTGTGGTAGCTTCAGATTTACCTGTAGACTGTCTATTAGGGAATGATTTGGAGACATCAGCTTGGTCAGATGTGGAGTTGGAGGCCCATGCAGCAATGCTGGGCATCCCAGGGCATATTTTTGCTTTGACAAGGGCTCAGGCCAAAAAGCAAAAAGGACAGGGAAGCTTGGATCCTGGAACAATGGACCAAGTGCTCCCTAAAGCTAGGGCTAGTAGAAGCAAACCACTTCCTACTATCCCTCCCTCTACAGTGGATTCAACTTCTGAGGAAGAAGAATTCCCTCCCTGTGCAGAACCTACACCAGAGGAGCTGGAAGCAGACACTGCTGAGCTTTTGGGTGAAGGGGGGCCTGCCAGAGAGGAGCTGAGTGTGGCACAGCAAACCTGTCCCACATTAGAGGGTCTCAGACAGCAAGCTGTCAAACAGGCTAATGGGGATGTCAGTGACTCTCACAGAGTTTACTGGGAGGACAACCTCTTGTACACTGAGCATAGGGATCCTAAACCTGGAGCTGCCAGGAGATTAGTGATTCCTCAGGAGTACAGAAAGTTCCTCCTAACCCTGGCACATGACATTCCCCTAGCTGGGCACCTCGGTCAAATGAAAACTTGGGACAGACTGGTTCCATTGTTTCATTGGCCTAGGATGCCTGAGGACACAAAGGAATTTTGTAAGTCCTGTGAAACCTGTCAAGCCAGTGGCAAGACAGGTGGCACCCCAAAGGCACCCCTTATTCCACTGCCTGTGGTTGGGGTTCCCTTTGAAAGGGTAGGGGTTGACATAGTTGGCCCCCTTGACCCTCCTACTGCTTCAGGCAATAGATTTATCTTGGTGGTAGTGGACCATGCCACAAGATATCCTGAAGCTATTTCTTTAAGGACCACTACAGCACCTGCAGTGGCAAAGGCCCTCCTGGGAATATTTTCCAGGGTGGGCTTCCCAAAGGAAGTAGTATCAGACAGGGGAAGCAATTTCATGTCTGCATACTTAAAGGCCATGTGGAAGGAGTGTGGTGTAACGTACAAGTTCACAACACCCTATCATCCACAAACAAATGGACTGGTGGAGAGATTTAATAAAACTCTCAAAGGCATGATTATGGGTCTCCCTGAAAAACTCCGCAGGAGATGGGATATCCTTCTACCATGCCTCCTTTTTGCCTACAGGGAGGTACCCCAGAAAGGAGTGGGCTTCAGCCCCTTTGAACTTCTTTTTGGACACCCTGTTAGGGGTCCACTCACACTTGTAAAGGAGGGTTGGGAACAACCTTTAAAAGCTCCTAAGCAGGATATTGTGGATTATGTACTTGGCCTCAGATCAAGGATGGCTGAGTACATGAAAAAGGCCAGTAAAAACCTTCAGGCCAGCCAAGAGCTCCAGAAGCAATGGCATGATCAGAAGGCTGTTTTGGTTCAGTACCAACCAGGGCAGAAAGTGTGGGTCTTGGAGCCTGTGGCCCCAAGAGCACTCCAAGATAAATGGAGTGGACCCCACACAATTGTTGAAAAGAAGGGAGAAGTCACCTAATTAGTTGACTTAGGCACTGCCAGGAGTCCCCTTAGGGTGCTCCATGTCAACCGCCTGAAACCCTACTATGACAGGGCTGATCTCACCCTGCTCATGGCAACAGATGAGGGACAGGAAGAAGACAGTGATCCTCTACCTGATCTCTTCTCTTCCACAGAACAAGATGCTCTGGTGGAAGGTGTAGTTTTGGCTGATTGCCTTACTGCTGAGCAGAAAGACAATTGCATAAATCTCCTAGATCAATTCTCTGAACTCTTCTCTACTGTGCCAGGTACCACTTCTTGGTGTGAGCACACTATAGATACTGGAGACAGCTTGCCTGTCAAAAGTAAGATCTATAGGCAGCCGGACCATGTCAGGGACTGCATAAAGCAAGAGGTCCAGAAAATGTTAGAACTAGGAGTGGTTGAGCACTCTGACAGTCCATGGGCTTCTCCTGTGGTACTGGTACCAAAACCCCATTCCAAAGATGGAAAGAAGGAAATGCGGTTTTGTGTAGACTATAGAGGTCTCAACTTGGTAACCAAAACTGATGCTCACCCTATACCAAGGGCAGATGAGCTCATAGATACACTGGCATCTGCCAAGTATCTAAGCACTTTTGATTTGACTGCAGGGTATTGGCAGATCAAATTGTCAGAAGATGCTAAACCTAAGACTGCATTTTCAACCATTGGAGGACATTACCAGTTTACTGTAATGCCTTTTGGTTTGAAAAATGCACCTGCCACTTTTCAGAGGTTGGTGAACACAGTCCTGCAAGGACTGGAAGCTTTCAGTGCAGCATATTTGGACGATATAGCTGTCTTTAGCTCCAGCTGGGATGATCACCTGGTCCACCTATGGAAAGTTTTGGAGGCCCTGCAAAAGGCAGGCCTCACTATCAAGGCTTCAAAGTGCCAGATAGGGCAGGGTAAGGTGGTTTATCTGGGACACCTTGTTGGTGGGGAACAGATTGCACCACTTCAGGGGAAAATCCAAACAATTATTGATTGGGTTCCCCCTACCACTCAGACTCAGGTGAGAGCCTTCCTAGGCCTCACTGGGTATTACAGGAGGTTCATTAAGAACTATGGCTCCATTGCAGCCCCTCTTAATTACCTCACTTCCAAAAAGATGCCTAAAAAGGTATTATGGACAGCAAACTGTCAGAAAGCTTTTGAGGAGCTGAAGCAGGCCATGGGCTCTGCACCTGTCCTGAAAAGCCCTTGTTACTCTAAAAAATTCTATGTCCAAACTGATGCATCTGAATTAGGAGTAGGGGCAGTCCTGTCACAACTTAATTCTGAGGGCCAGGATCAACCTGTTGCTTTTATTAGTAGGAGGTTGACCCCTAGAGAAAAGCGTTGGTCTGCCATTGAGAGGGAGGCCTTTGCTGTGGTGTGGGCACTGAAGAAGTTGAGGCCATACCTGTTTGGCACTCACTTCATTGTTCAGACAGACCACAAACTTCTACTTTGGCTAAAACAAATGAAAGGTGAAAATCCTAAATTGTTGAGGTGGTCCATATCCCTACAGGGAATGGACTATACAGTGGAACATAGACCTGGGAGTAGCCACTCCAATGCAGATGGACTCTCCAGATATTTCCACTTAGACAATGAAGACTCATCAGGTCATGGCTAGTCTTATTGTCCTTCGTTTGGGGGGGGGGGTGTGTAGGAAAGTACCATCTTGCCTGGCATGTTACCCCCATTTTTCACTGTATATATGTTGTTTTAGTTGTATGTGTCACTGGGACCCTGGTAACCCAGGGCCCCAGTGCTCATAAGTGTGCCTGAATGTGTTACCTGTGTAGTGACTAACTGTCTCACTGAGGCTCTGCTAATCAGAACCTCAGTAGATATGCTCTCTCATTTCTTTCCAAATTGTCACTAACAGGCTAGTGACCATTTTTACCAATTTACATTGGCTTACTGGAACACCCTTATAATTCCCTAGTATATGGTACTGAGGTACCCAGGGTATTGGGGTTCCAGGAGATCCCTATGGGCTGCAGCATTTCTTTTGCCACCCATAGGGAGCCCTGACAATTCTTATACAGGCCTGCCACTGCAGCCTGAGTGAAATGACGTCCACGATATTTCACAGCCATTTACCACTGTACTTAAATAACTTATAAGTCACCTATATGTCTAACCTTCACCTGGTGAAGGTTGGGTGCTAAGTTACTTAGTGTGTAGGCACCCTGGCACTAGCCAAGGTGCCCCCACATCGTTCAGGGCAAATTCCCCAGACTTTGTGAGTGCGGGGACACCATTTCACGCGTGCACTATACATAAGTCACTACCTATGTATAGCGTCACAATGATAACTCCGAACATGGCCATGTAGCATGTCTAAGATCATGGAATTGTCACCCCAATGCCATTCTGGCATTGGGGAGACAATTCCATGATCCCCGAGTCTCTAGCACAGACCCGGGTACTGCCAAACTGCCTTTCCCGGGGTTTCACTGCAGCTGCTGCTGCTTTCAACCCCTCAGACAGGTTTCTGCCCTCCTGGGGTCCAGCCAGGCTTGGCCCAGGAAGGCAGAACAAAGGACTTCCTCAGAGAGAGGGTGTTACACCCTCTCCCTTTGGAAAAAGGTGTCAGGGCTGGGGAGGAGTAGCCTCCCCCAGCCTCTGGAAATGCTTTGATGGGCACAGATGGTGCCCATCTCTGCATAAACCAGTCTACACCGGTTCAGGGATCCCCCAGCCCTGCTCTGGTGCGAAACTGGACAAAGGAAAGGGGAGTGACCACTCCCCTGACCTGCACCTCCCAGGGAAGGTGCCCAGAGCTCCTCCAGTGTGCTCCAGACCTCTGCCATCTTGGAAACAGAGGTGCTGCTGGCACACTGGACTGCTCTGAGTGGCCAGTGCCAACAGGTGATGTCAGAGACTCCTCCTGATAGGCTCTTACCAGTGTTGATAGCCTATCCTCCTTCCTAGGTAGCCAAACCTCCTTTTCTGGCTATTTAGGGTCTCTGCGTTGGGGAATTCTTTAGATAACGAATGCAAGAGCTCATCAGAGTTCCTCTGCATCTCTCTCTTCACCTTCTGCCAAAGGATCGACCGCTGACTGCCCAGGACGCCTGCAAAACCGCAACAAAGTAGCAAAGACGACTACTGCAACCTTGTATCGCTGATCCTGCCGCCTTCTCAACTGTTTTCCTGGTGGTGCATGCTCTGGGGGTAGCCTGCCTCCTCTCTGCACTAGGAGCTCTGAAGAAATCTCCCGTGGGTCGACGGAATCTTCCCCCTGTAACCGCAGGCAACAAAAGACTGCATCACCGGTCCTCTGGGTCCCCTCTCAGCACGACGAGCGTGGTCCCTGGAACTCAGCAACTCTGTCCAAGTGAGTCCCACAGTCCAGTGACGCTTCAGTCCAAGTTTGGTGGCGGTAAGTTCTTGCCTCCCTACGCTAGACTGCATTGCTGGGTACCGCGTGATTTGCAGCTGATCCGGCTCCTGTGCACTCTTCCACGATTTCCTTTGTGCACAGCCAAGCCTGGGTCCCCGACACTCTAACCTGCAGTGCACAACCTCCTGAGTTGTCCTCTGGCGTCGTGGGATCTCCTTTTGTGACTTCGGGTGAGCTCTGACTCACTCTCCTTCGTAGTGCCTGTCCTGGCACTTCTGCGGGTGCTGCTTGCTTCTGATAGGGCTCTTTGTCTTGCTGGGCGCCCCTTCTGTCTCCTCACGCAATTGGCGACATCCTGGTCCCTCCTGGGCCACAGCAGCATCCAAAAACCCTAACCGCAACCCTTGCAGCTAGCAAGGCTTGTTTGCGGTCTTTCTGCGTGGGAACACCTCTGCAAGCTTCTTCACGACGTGGGACATCCATCCTCCAAAGGGGAAGTTTCTAGCCCTCTTCGTTCTTGCAGAATCCACAGCTTCTACCATCCGGTGGCAGCTTCTTTGCACCCTCAGCTGGCATTTCCTGGGCATCTGCCCAATCTCGACTTTGTTGCGACTCTTGGACTTGGTCCCCTTGTTTCACAGGTACTCTCGTCCGAAATCCACTTTGGTTGCGTTGCTGGTGTTGGTCTTCCTTGCAGAATTCCCCTGTCACAACTTCTGTGTTCTCTGGGGAATATAGGTGCACTTTACACCTACTTTTCAGGGTCTTGGGGTGGGCTATTTGTCTAACCCTCACTGTTTTCTTACAGTCCCAGCGACCCTCTACAAGCTCACATAGGTTTGGGGTCCATTTGTGGTTTGCATTCCACTTTTGGAGTATATGGTTTGTGTTGCCCCTATACCTATGTGCTCCTATTGCAATCTACTGTAACTATACATTGCTTGCATTACTTCCTTTTGCTATTACTGCATATTTTTGGTATTGTGTACATATATCTTGTGTATATTTGGCATCCTCATACTGAGGGTACTCACTGAGATACTTTTGGTATATTGTCATAAAAATAAAGTACCTTTATTTTTAGTACATCTGTGTATTGTGTTTTCTTATGATATTGTGCATATGACACCAGTGGTATAGTAGGAGCTTTGCATGTCTCCTAGTTCAGCCTAAGCTGCTCTGCTATAGCTACCTTCTATCAACCTAAGCTGCTAGAAACACCTCTTCTACATTAATAAGGGATAACTGGACCTGGTACAGAGTGTAAGTACCCCTTGGTACCCACTACAAGCCAGGCCAGCCTCCTACATTGGTTGTGCAGCGGTGGGATAAGTACTTGCAACTACTTACCACTTTGTCATTTTGTACTTTTCATAAGAGAAAAATATACAAAACAAGTTCAGTGTATGTACACCTAACCAAAAAGTTTTGGTTTTCTTCTCTTACTTGTAGGAAAGTACGATCTTGCCTGGCATGTTACCCCCATATTTCACTGTATATATGTTGTTTTAGTTGTATGTGTCACTGGGACCCTGCCAGCCAGGGCCCCAGTGCTCATAAGTGTGCCCTGTATGTGTTCCCTGTGTGATGACTAACTGTCTCACTGAGGCTCTGCTAACCAGAACCTTAGTGGTTATGCTCTCTCTTTGCTTTCCAAATTGTCACTAACAGGCTAGTGACCAATTTCACCAATTCACATTGGCATACTGGAACACCCTTATAATTCCCTAGTATATGGTACTGAGGTACCCAGGGTGTTGGGGTTCCAGGAGATCCCTATGGGCTGCAGCATTTCTTGTGCCAGCCATAGGGAGCTCTGACAATTCTTACACAGGCCTGCCACTGTAGCCTAAGTGAAATAACGATCACGTTATTTCACAGCCATTTACCACTGCACTTAAGTAACTTATAAGTCACCTATATGTCTAACCTTTATCTGGTAAAGGTTGGGTGCTAAGTTACTTAGTGTGTGGGCACCCTGGCACTAGCCAAGGTGCCCCCACATCGTTCAGGGCAAATTCCCCGGACTTTGTGAGTGCGGGGACACCATTACATGCGTGCACTATACATAGGTCACTACCTATGTTTAGCGTCACAATGGTAACTCCGAACATGGCCATGTAACATGTTTAAGATCATGGAATTGTCACCCCAATGCCATTCTGGCATTGGGGAGACAATACCATGATCCCCCGAGTCTCTAGCACAGACCCGGGTACTGCCAAACTGCCTTTCCCGGGGTTTCACTGCAGCTGCTGCTGCTGCCAACCCCTCAGACAGGTTTCTGCCCTCCTGGGGTCCAGCCAGGCTTGGCCCAGGAAGGCAGAACAAAGGGCTTCCTCAGAGAGAGGGTGATACACCCTCTCCCCTTGGAAAAAGGTGTCAGGGCTGGGGAGGAGTAGCCTCCCCCAGCCTCTGGAAATGATTTGATGGGCACAAATGGTGCCCATCTCTGCATATGCCAGTCTACACCGGTTATGGGATCCCCCAGCCCTGCTCTGGCGCGAAACTGGACAAAGGAAAGGGGAGTGACCACTCCCCTGACCTGCACCTCCCAGGGGAGGTGGCCAGAGCTCCTCCAGTGTGCTCCAGACCTCTGCCATCTCGAAACAGAGGTGCTGCTGGCACACTGGACTGCTCTGAGTGGCCAGTGCCAGCAGGTGACGTCAGAGACTCCTTCTGATAGGCTCTTACCTGTGTTGCTAACCTATCTTCCTTCCTAAGTAGCCAAACCTCCATTTCTGGCTATTTAGGGTCTCTGCTTTGGGGAATTCTTTAGATAATGAATGCAAGAGCTCATCAGAGTTCCTCTGCATCTCTCTCTTCACCTTCTGCCACGAAATCGACTGCTGACTGCTCAGGAAGCCTGCAAAACCGCAACAAAGTAGCAAAGACGAGTACTGCAACCTTGTATCGCTGATCCTGCCGCCTTCTCGACTGTTTTCCTGGTGTTGCATGCTGTGGGGGTAGTCTGCCTCCTCTCTGCACTAGAAGCTCCGAAGAAATCTCCAGTGGGATGACGGAATCCTCCCCCTGCAACCGCAGGCACCAAAAGAACTGCATCACCGGTCCTCTGGGTCCCCTATCAGCACAATGAGCGTGGTCCCTGGAACTCAGCAACTCTGTCCAAGTGACTCCCACAGTCCAGTGACTCTTCATTCCAAGTTTGGTGGAGGTAAGTCCTTGCCTCCCCACGCTAGACTGCATTGCTGGGTACCACGTGATTTGCAGCTGCTCCGGCTCCTGTGCAGTCTTCCAGGATTTCCTGTGTGCACAGCCAAGCCTGGGTCCCCGACACTCTAACCTGCAGTGCACAACCTCCTGAATTGTCCTCCGGCATAGTGGGATCTCCTTTTGTGACTTCGGGTGAGCTCCGGTTCACTCTCCTTCGTAGTGCCTGTTGTGGCACTTCTGTGGGTGCTGCTTGCTTCTGAGAGGGCTCCTTGTCTTGCTGGCTGCCCCCTCTGTCTCCTCACGCAATTGGCGACATCCTGGTCCCTCCTGGGCCACAGCAGCATCCAAAAACCCTAACTGCGACCCTTGCAGCTAGCAAGGCTTGTTTGCGGTCTTTCTGCGTGGAAATACCTCTGCAAGCTTCTTCACGACGTGGGACATCCATCCTCCAAAGGGGAAGTTCCTAGTCCTCTTCGTTCTTGTAGAATCCACAGCTTCTACCATCCGGTGGCAGCTTCTTTGCACCCTCAGCTGGCATTTCCTGGGCATCTGCCCAATCTTGACTTTGTCGCGACTCTTGGACTTGGTCCCCTTGTTTCACAGGTACTCTCGTCCGGAAATCCATCGTTGTTGCATTGCTGGTGTTGGTCTTCCTTACAGAATTCACCTATCACGACTTCTGTGCTCTCTGGGGAACTTAGGTGCACTTTACACCTACTTTTCAGGGTCTTGGGGTGGGCTATTTTTTCTAACCCTCACTGTTTTCTTACAGTCCCAGCGACCCGCTACAAGCTCACATAGGTTTGGGGTCCATTCGTGGTTCGCATTACACTTCAAGAGTATATGGTTTGTGTTGCGCCCATACCTATGTGCTCTCATTGCAATCTATTGTGACTGTACATTGCTTGCATTGCTTTCTATTGCTATTACTGCATAATTTTGGTATTGTATTGTATTGTATTGTATTGTACTCGTATTTATATAGCGCTTACTACCCCTGACGAGGCGTCGAAGCGCTTTTCGATGAGTAGCACGCTACTCCGGTATCCAACAAGAATTAGTGATGGATTAGTATAATTTAATAAGGAGTACAGTTTTAGTATTATTATGAGTTAATTTGAGTTGCGGATATGAGAGTTTGTTAGTTAGATTGACTGGAGTAATGGAGGGGTGGAGGAGGAAAGAAATCCAGAAGTGTTAATTGGGAGTTTATCCTTCATTTACTCAATCCAAAGGCTTGAGATGAATAAAAGGGGAGCGGAGGGGAAAGAGGATGTGGAAGGGTTAGGGAGAGCATAGTAGCAGAGTGAGATGAATGCAGGAGAATTTAGTGGGGTTGTGTGGGAGGTCACAGAGGTAGAGTGAGGTTTGGTGAGTTAGATGTGGAGGTGGAGGGATGAGCTTAGGCAGAGATATTTAGGAGATGAAAATGGTCGAAGGGATTTGGGATGAGTCCGAGTGAGAAATGGAGCCATGCAATGATCCACAAACATGCCAGGCACAGAAACAACATATACACATACATACACATATATATATATATTTATATACACACACACATGAATACACACACATATGCACATACAATACATAATTAGAATCATGGGTAAAAAATACTTAGTCTGACAGGTTTAAAGGAGTGTGTGTGTATTTTATTGTTATTGGTTTAGTTTCTGTAAAATGAGCATCGTGGCCTACCTAACCGGAGTATTTTCTACGAGTATGTCAGTAAGCATAACCTAGCATGTTTTATATGCCCCGTTTATATTGTACACTAAGGGTCCGTGATGGGCCACGGGGTAAAAAACGTCTCCAGCAACCTTGTGTTCCTTTGGCAATGTGATTGTTACTAGTGCGTCTTTGTGGAGATGTCCTCGTACTTCTGAGCATCAACAACGCACCACCGGAATCGGCGGTAAACGCAGTGGGGTCGTTTTGGAAAGCTGTCCATCATCCTGGTAAAAAAGGCGGGAATTCCTTTACCTACTTCGAGGGTGGACGGGGCGTGGCTCAGCGGGCGGAGCTTACAGGTGCTTTATAAAGGGAGAACCTTCTACTCTGTGTCTCCAGGAGTTGAAGATAGAACCCGCGCGTCACAGTCAGATACAGATTACGCTCCAGTACATCATCAGTTCACCTCCAGGAAGGATTCTAGATCTTTTTCTGCTATGGGATCTCTGAGCGCACAGCATTGCTTTATCTTTGCCAAGCCCAAGAGTTAGGGTGGCTTGTCCTTTCCAGAAGCTGAGCTTCAAACTGCGGCACCTGCTACGTTTATATGTAAGTGCTTCCTTTGAGGTTTAGTTTCTGTAAAAAAGAGCAACGTGGCCTACTCAACCGGATTATTTTCTGCGAGTATGTCAGTAAGCGTTACCTATCATGTTTTATATGCCCCGTTTATATTGTACACTAAGGGTCCCTAATGGGCCACGGGGTTAACGTCTCCAGCAACCTTGTGTGCCTTTGGCAATGTTATTGTTACTAGTGCGTCTTTGTGGAGATGTCCTTGTGCTTCTGAGCATCAACAACGCACCACCGGAATCGTCGGTAAAACGCAGTGCGGTCGTTTTGGAAAGCTGTCCATCATCCTGGTAAAAGGCGGGAATTCCTTTACCTGCTTCGAGGGTGGACGGGGCGTGGCTCAGCGGGCGGAGCTTACAGGTGCTTTATAAAGGGAGAACCTTCTACTCTGTGTCTCCAGGAGAGGAAGATAGAACCCGCGCGTCACAGTCAGATACAGATTACGCTCCAGTACATAATCAGTTCACCTCCAGGAAGGATTCTAGATCTTTTTCTGCTATGGGATCTCTGAGCGCACAGCCGTGCTTTATCTTTGCCAAGCCCAAGAGTTAGGGTGGCTTGTCCTTTCCAGAAGCTGAGCTTCAACTGCGGCATCTGCTACGTTTATATTGTACACTAGGGGTACGTGATGGGCCATGGGGTAAACGTCTCCAGCAACCTTGTGTGCCTTTGGCAATGTTATTGTTACTAGTGCGTCTTTGTGGAGATGTCCTCGTGCTTCTGAGCATCAACAACGCACCACCGGAATCGGCGGTAAACGCAGTGGGGTCGTTTTGGAAAGCTGTCCATCATCCTGGTAAAAAAGGCGGGAATTCCTTTACCTACTTCGAGGGTGGACGGGGCGTGGCTCAGCGGGCGGAGCTTACAGGTGCTTTATAAAGGGAGAACCTTCTACTCTGTGTCTCCAGGAGTTGAAGATAGAACCCGCGCGTCACAGTCAGATACAGATTACGCTCCAGTACATCATCAGTTCACCTCCAGGAAGGATTCTAGATCTTTTTCTGCTATGGGATCTCTGAGCGCACAGCATTGCTTTATCTTTGCCAAGCCCAAGAGTTAGGGTGGCTTGTCCTTTCCAGAAGCTGAGCTTCAAACTGCGGCACCTGCTACGTTTATATGTAAGTGCTTCCTTTGAGGTTTAGTTTCTGTAAAAAAGAGCAACGTGGCCTACTCAACCGGATTATTTTCTGCGAGTATGTCAGTAAGCGTTACCTATCATGTTTTATACGCCCCGTTTATATTGTACACTAAGGGTACGTGATGGGCCACGGGGTAAACGTCTCCAGCAACCTTGTGTGCCTTTGGCAATGTTATTGTTACTAGTGCGTCTTTGTGGAGATGTCCTTGTGCTTCTGCACATCAACAACGCACCACCGGAATCGGCGGTAAACGCATTGGGGTCGTTTTGGAAAGCTGTCCATCATCCTGGTAAAAGGCGGGAATTCCTTTACCTACCAGGAGGGTGGACGGCCGTGGCTCAGCGGGCGGAGCTTACAGGTGCTTTATAAAGGGAGAACATTTTACTTTGTGTCTCCAGGAGTTGAAAGATAGAAACCGCGCGTCACAGTCAGATACAGATTACGCTCCAGTACATCATCAGTTCACCTCCAGGAAGGATTCTAGATCTTTTTCTGCTATGGGATCTCTGAGCGCACAACCTTGCTTTATCTTTGCCAAGCCCAAGAGTTAGGGTTGCTTGTCCTTTCCAGAAGCTGAGCTTCAACTGCGGCACCTGCTACGTTTATATTTGGAAGTGCTTCCTTTGAGGTTTAGTTTCTGTAAAAAAGAGCAACGTGGCCTACTCAACCGGATTATTTTCTACGAGTATGTCAGTAAGCGTTACCTATCATGATTTATATGCCCCGTTTATATTGTACACTAAGGGTACCTGATGGGCCACGGGGTTAACGTCTCCAGCAACCTTGTGTGCCTTTGGCAATGTTATTGTTACTAGTGCGTCTTTGTGGGGATGTCCTCGTGCTTCTGCACATCAACAACGCACTACCGGAATCGTCGGTAAACACAGTTGGGTCGTTTTGGAAAGCTGTCCATCATCCTAGTAAAGGGCGGGAATTCCTTTACCTATTAGGAGGGTGGACGGCCGTGGCTCAGCGGGCGGAGCTTACAGGTGCTTTATAAAGGGAGAACAAGTTAGGGTGGCTTGTCCTTTCCAGAAACTGAGCTTCAACTGGGGCACCTGCTACGTTTATATTTGTAAGTGCTTCCTTTGAGGTTTAGTTTCTGTAAAATGAGCATCGTGGCCTACCAACCGGAGTATTTTCTACGAGTATGTCAGTAAGCGTTACCTATCATGATTTATATGCCCCGTTTATATTGTACACTAAGGGTGCCTGATGGGCCACGGGGTTAACGTCTCCAGCAACCTTGTGTGCCTTTGGCAATGTTATTGTTACTAGTGCGTCTTTGTGGAGATGTCCTTGTGCTTCTGCACATCAACAACGCACCACCGGAATCGGCGGTAAACGCATTGGGGTCGTTTTGGAAAGCTGTCCATCATCCTGGTAAAAGGCGGGAATTCCTTTACCTACCAGGAGGGTGGACGGCCGTGGCTCAGCGGGCGGAGCTTACAGGTGCTTTATAAAGGGAGAACATTTTACTTTGTGTCTCCAGGAGTTGAAAGATAGAAACCGCGCGTCACAGTCAGATACAGATTACGCTCCAGTACATCATCAGTTCACCTCCAGGAAGGATTCTAGATCTTTTTCTGCTATGGGATCTCTGAGCGCATAGCCTTGCTTTTTCTTTGCCAAGACCAAGAGTTAGGGTGGCTTGTCCTTTCCAGAAGCTGAGCTTCAACAGCGGCACCTGCTACGTTTATATATGTAAGTGCTTCCTGTTGAGGTTTAGTTTCTGTAAAATGAGCATCGTGGCCTCCCCAACCGGAGTATTTTCTGCGAGTATGTCAGTAAGCGTTACCTATCGTGTTTTATACGCCCCGTTTATATTGTACACTAAGGCTACGTTATGGACCAAGGGAGAAAAACGTCTCCAGCAACTTTGTGTGCCTTTGGCAATGTTATTGTTACTAGTGCGTCTTTGTGGAGATGTCCTCGTGCTTCTGAGCATCAACAACGCACCACCGGAATCGGCGGTAAACGCAGTGGGGTCGTTTTGGAAAGCTGTCCATCATCCTGGTAAAAGCCGTGAATTCCTTTACCTACTTCGAGGGTGGACGGGGCGTGGCTCAGCGGGCGGAGCTTACAGGTGCTTTATGAAGGGAGAACCTTCTACTCTGTGTCTCCAGGAGAGGAAGATAGAACCCGCGCGTCACAGTCAGATACAGATTACTCTCCAGTACATCATCGGTTCACCTCCAGGAAGGATTCTAGATCTTTCTGCTATGGGATCTCTGAGCGCACAGCCTTGCCTTATCTTTGCCAAGCCCAAGAGTTAGGGTGGCTTGTCCTTTCCAGAAGCTGAGCTTCAACTGCGGCACCTGCTACGTTTATATGTAAGTGCTTCCTTTGAGGTTTAGTTTCTGTAAAATGAGCATCGTGGCCTACTCAACCGGATTATTTTCTACGAGTATGTCAGTAAACGTTACCTAGCATGTTTTATATGCCCCGTTTATATTGTACACTAAGGGTACCTGATGGGCCACGGGGTTAACGTCTCCAGCAATCTTGTGTGCCTTTGGCAATGTTATTGTTACTAGTGCGTCTTTGTGGGGATGTCCTCGTGCTTCTGCACATCAACAACGCACCACCGGAATCGTCGGTAAAACGCAGTGGGGTCGTTTTGGAAAGCTGTCCATCAAACCTGGTAAAAGGCGGGAATTCCTTTACCTGCTTCGAGGGTGGACGGGTCGTGGCTCAGCGGGCGGAGCTTACAGGTGCTTTATAAAGGGAGAACATTCTACTTTGTGTCTCCAGGAGTTGAAGATAGAAACCGCGCGTCACAGTCAGATACAGATTACGCTCCAGTACATCATCAGTTCACCTCCAGGAAGGATTCTAGATCTTTTTCTGCTATGGGATCTCTGAGCGCACAGCCTTGCTTTATCTTTGCCAAGCCCAAGAGTTAGAGTGGCTTGTTCTTTCCAGAAGCTGAGCTTCAACTGCGGCACCTGCTACGATTATATTTGTAAGTGCTTCTTTTGAGGTTTAGTTACTGTAAAAAGAGCATCGTGGCCTCCCCAACCGGAGTATTATCTACGAGTATGTCAGTAAGCGTTACCTTCATGTTTTGTACGCCTCGTTTATATTGTACACTAAGGGTACGTGATGGGCCACGGGGTAAAAACGTCTCCAGCAACCTTGTGTGCCTTTGGCAATGTGATTGTTACTAGTGCGTCTTTGTGGAGATGTCCTCGTGCTTCTGAGCATCAACAACGCACCACCGGAATCGGCGGTAAAAACGCATTGGGGTCGTTTTTGAAAAGCTGTCCATCATCCTGGTAAAAAGGCGGGAATTCTTTACCTACTTCGAGGGTGGACGGGGCGTGGCTCAGCGGGCGAAACCGCGCGTCTCAGTCAGATACAGATTTCGCTCCAGTACATCATCAGTTCACCTCCAGGATGGATTCTAGATCTTTTTCTGCTATGGGATCTCTGAGCGTACAGCCTTGCTTTAGTTTCCAAAGAACTATAAATAAATAGAAATATACATATAATCTGAAAAAAATAATTATCCACATAGGCATATGCAGTTCATAGTTGTTTGAAAAAGGTGGTTATGAAGGAAAGAGCCAACTCTTGAGTAGTTTCCTGAAAACAAGAAAGTTATCTGTGGCTCTTATAGTTGGGGGTAATGAATTCCATAGTTTGGCTGCTTGGACGGAGAAGGATGTACCACCTACAGTCTTTTTCTTGTATGGTGGTGTTCTAAGGCGGGGTGCCAGTCTTGAGCGGAGGGTTCTTTGTTGGATGTATTTGGTAATTTTCTTTCTGATGAAAAGCGGTCCTGTTCCATGTATAGCTTTGTGGGTGATACAAAGCAGCTTGAAAGTGCATCTTCTGGCAACGGGTAACCAGTGTAGTGCTCTCAAGGCAGGGGAGATGTGGGCTTGCAGCTTTATATGTAGTAGTAGCCTGGCTGCGGGATTCTGGATATGTTGTAGTTTTTTCATAACAGATAGAGATGATCCATGGTAGAGGCTATTGGCATAATCCAGTTTGGATAATACAAGTGAGATAGTAGCTTGCACCTTGTGTGGAAATCCGAGGTGAGGGAAATGCGTCGTAAAGTCTTTAAGGTGATGAAGCTTGTGCGTGCTAATTTGTCTACTTGGGCATTCATAGTTAGTTTGGAATCCATGGTGATTCCTAGGTTTTTCACTTCCTTGGATAATTGAGGAGGTGGTCCGAGATCGTCAGGCCAGATGCACAGAGGGTCATAATGTTTCCAGTCACCACATATGAGTATTTCAGTTTTGGAGGTATTTAGTTTGAGATGGCTCCAGGTCATCCACTGATCAACGGCTCTGAGGCAACTGAAGATTTGAGAGTTTTCAATGTTTTTGGGGTCTTCTAATTGAAGTAGTATTTGTGTGTCATCTGCATAGTTGTAGCATGTGAGATGGAAATCATTGATCAGTTCTGGTAAAGATATCATGTAGATGTTAAAAAGCAAAGGTGAGATGATTGACCCTTGGGGGACCCCTGTTTTTGTGAGGTAGGGTTCGGATGAGAAGGGGGGTGACATTGTGTACATATATCTTCTGTATATTTGCTATCCTCATACTGAGGGTACTCATTGAGATACTTTTGGCATATTGTTATAAAAATAAAGTACCTTTGTTTTTAGTATATCTGTGTATTGTGTTTTCTTATGATATTGTGCATATGACACCAGTGGTATGGTAGGAGCTTTGCATGTCTCCTAGTTCAGCCTAAGCTGCTCTGCTAAGCTACCCTTTTCTATCAGCCTAAGCTGCTAGACACCTCTTCTGCACTAATAAGGGATAACTGGACCTGGTGCAGAGTGTAAGTACCCCTTGGTACTCACTACAAACCAGGCCAGCCTCCTACATTGGTTGTGCAGCGGTGGGATAAGTACTTGCAACTACTTACCACTTTGTCATTTTGTACTTTTCATAAGAAAAATATACAAAACAAGTTCAGTGCATGTACACCTAACCAAAAAGTTTTGCTTTTCTTCTCTTACTCTATTGCTAAGTGCTGAAAAGTACCTCTAAAACTTTCAAAAAGTTTCTAAAAAGTTGAATTTTTTTTTTTCTGTTTCCTTAAAAAGTTCTGAAACTTTTTCTTTCTTTTTCTGTCCATTAAACTCCTTTCTGTCATGTCTGGTACATGTCTTACTCTTGATCTGGCCAGCACAGCTTATGACCACCTTAACTGGAAAGGTGTAAGGAGTTTCTGCATTGATAGAGGTTTAGGGGTAGGGAAGAATCCCTCTAGAGAATTGTTAGTTAACATGCTCATTGAAAATGATAAGGCCTTAGCTGGCACATCTGGTGACAAGTTAGCAGATGGTTCACACTCTGATTCTGGGGTAGCCCCAGTAAGAATGTTAGATTGTATTCTTCCCAACCTGCCCCTTAGCAGACCCCCTAGCATGGCTGGTACTAATGTGAGCTCTCATCACAGTAGGGATGTCATTCCTTTAGGCCAGGTTGTTAGGGTGTCAACTGTTAGGGACAGGTCTTCCTCTGTTCATTCACACCATTCTTCTGTGTCAAAGCATGCCCAACCCACCCACCCTGATGACAGAATGTTAGAAAGGGAACTCAATAGACTGAGAGTGGAAGAGTCCAGACTGAAGCTTAAACATCAACAGCTGGCTCTAGACAGGGAAGCTTTAGACTTAGAAAAAGAAAGGCAGAGGTTGGGGTTTGGACCCCATGGTGGCAGCAGCAGTATTACAGATAGTAATCCTGTGAAAGAGCATGATTCTAGGAATCTGCACAAGATAGTTCCCCCTTACAAGGAGGGGGATGACATTAACAAGTGGTTTGCTGCACTTGAGAGGGCCTGTGTTGTACAGGGGGTCCCTCAAAGGCAGTGGGCTGCTATCCTATGGCTATCTTTCAGTGGAAAGGGTAGGGATAGGCTCCTTACTGTGAAAGAAAGTGATGCCAATAATTTTACAGTTTTAAAGAATGCACTCCTAGATGGTTATGGCTTAACCACTGAACAGTACAGGATCAAGTTCAGAGAAACCAAAAAGGAGTCTTCACAAGACTGGGTAGACTTTGTTGACCATTCAGTGAAGGCCTTGGAGGGGTGGTTACATGGCAGTAAAGTTTCTGACTATGAAAGCCTGTATAACTTAATCCTGAGAGAGCATATTCTTAATAACTGTGTGTCTGATTTGTTACACCAATATCTAGTGGACTCAGATCTGACCTCTCCCCAAGAATTGGGAAAGAAGGCAGACAAATGGGTCAGAACAAGAGTGAACAGAAAAGTTCATACAGGGGGTGACAAGGATGGCAAGAAAAAGGATGGTAAGTCTTCAGACAAGGGTGGGGACAAATCTAAAAATGAGTCTTAATCAGGCCCACAAAAACACTCTGGTGGGGGTGGTGGGTCCAAATCCTCTTCTAATCAAGTAAAGAAACCATGGTGCTATTTATGTAAAGTAAAAGGCCATTGGACAACTGATGCCAGTTGTCCAAAGAAAAGCACCAAGCCTCCCACTACCACAACCCCTACTGCTACACCTAGTGCCCCTAGTAATAGCAGTGGTGGTGGGAGCAAACCTACTAATAGCCAATCCAAGGGACTAGCTGGGCTCACTTTTGGTAAGGGACCTCGCTCGTCGTGCTGAGAGGAGACCCAGAGGACCGGTGATGCAGTTCTTTGGTGCCTGCGGTTGCAGGGGGAAGATTCCGTCGACCCACCGGAGATTTCTTCGGAGCTTCTAGTGCAGAGAGGAGGCAGACTACCCCCACAGCAGCGTCACAAGGAACTCAGCAACTCTGTCCAAGTGACTCCCACAGTCCAGTGACGCTTCAGTCCAAGTTTGGTGGAGGTAAGTCCTTGCCTCTCGACGCTAGACTGCATTGCTGGGTACCGCGTGATTTGCAGCTGCTCCGGCTCCTGTGCACTCCTCCAGGATTTCCTTCGTGCACAGCCAAGCCTGGGTCCCCGACACTCTAACCTGCAGTGCACAACCTCCTGAGTTGTCCTCCGGCGTCGTGGGACTCCCTTTTGTGTCTTTGGGTGAGCTCCGGTTTACTCCTCTTCATAATGCCTGTTCTGGCACTTCTGCGGGTGCTGCCTGCTTCTGTAAGGGCTCTCTGACTTGCTAGGCGCCCCCTCTGTCTCGTCATCCAAGTGGCTACATCCTGGTCCCTCCTGGGCCACAGCAGCATCCAAAAACCCTAACCGCGACCCTTGCAGCTAGAAAGACTTGTTTGCGGTCTTTCTGCGTGGGAACACGTCTGCAGGCTTCTTCACGACGTGCGACATCCATCCTCCAAAGGGGAAGTTTCTAGCCCTCTTCGTTCTTGCAGAATCCACAGCTTCTACCATCCGGTGGCAGCTTCTTTGCACCCTCAGCTGGCATTTCCTGGGCATCTGCCCAATCTCGACTTTGTCACGACTCTTGGACTTGGTCCCCTTGTTCCACAGGTACTCTCGTCCGGAAATCCGCTTTGGTTGCATTGCTGGTGTTGGTCTTCCTTGCAGAATTCCCCTATCACGACTTCTGTGTTCTCTGGGGAATATAGGTGCACTTTACACCTACTTTTCAGGGTCTTGGGGTGGGCTATTTTTCTTACCCTCACTGTTTTCTTACAGTCCCAGCGACCCTCTACAAGCTCACATAGGTTTGGGGTACATTCGTGGTTCGCATTCCACTTTTGGAGTATATGGTTTGTGGTGCCCCTATACCTATGCGCTCCTATTGCAATCTACTGTAACTCTACATTGCTTGCATTACTTCCTTTTGCTATTACTGCATATTTTTGGTATTGTGTACATATATCTTGTGTATATTTGGTCTCCTCATACTGAGGGTACTCACTGAGATACTTTTGGCATATTGTCATAAAAATAAAGTACCTTTATTTTTAGTATATCTGTGTATTGTGTTTTCTTATGATATTGTGCATATGACACCAATGGTATAGTAGGAGCTTTGCATGTCTCCTAGTTCAGCCTAAGCTGCTCTGCTATAGCTACCTTCTATCAGCCTAAGCTGCTAGAAACACCTCGTCTACACTAATAAGGGATAACTGGACCTGGTGCAGAGTGTAAGTACCCATTAGTACCCACTACAAGCCAGGCCAACCTCCTACACCCTCCAATAGTCGAAAATGCAGTTTTTGCTTTAGCATCCTCTGATAACCTGATCTGCCAATACCCTGCAGTCAAATCAAAGGTGCTTAGATACTTGGCAGATGCCAGTGTATCTATGAGCTCATCTGCCCTGGGTATAGGGTGAGCATCAGTTTTAGTTACCTGGTTGAGACCTCTGTAATCTACACAAAACCTCATCTCTCTTTTTCCATCTTTTGAGTGAGGCATTGGTACAAGCACCACAGGAGAGGCCCATGGGCTTTCAGAATGTTCAACCACTCCCAGTTCAAGCATTTTCTGAACTTCTTGTTTTATGCAGTCCCTGACATGGTCAGGCTGCCTATAGATCTTACTTTTGACAGGCATGCTGTCTCCAGTATCTATAGTGTGCTCACACCAAGACGTGGTGCCCGGCACAGTAGAAAAGAGTTCAGAAAACTGACCCAGGAGATTTATGCAGTTGTCTTTCTGCTCAGCAGTAAGGCAGTCTGCCAAAACTACACCTTCCACTAGAGCATCTTGTTCTGTGGAAGAGAAGAGATCAGGAAGAGGGTCACTCTCTTCTTCCTGTCCTTCATCTGTTGCCATGAGCAGGGTGAGATCAGCCCTGTCATAGTAGGGTTTTAGGCGATTGACATGGAGCACCCTAAGGGGACTCCTGGCAGTGCCCAGGTGAACCAAGTAGGTGACCTCTCCCTTCTTTTCAACAATGATGTGGGGTCCACTCCATATGTCTTGGAGTGCTCTTGGGGCCACAGGCTCCAATACCCACACCTTATGTCCTGGTTGGTACTGAATCAGAACAGCCTTATGGTCATGCCATTGTTATTGGAGCTCTTGGCGGGCCTGAAGGTTTTTACGTGCCTTTTTCATGTACTCAGCCATTCTGGATCTTAGGCCGAGTACATAGTCCACTATGTCTTGCTTAGGAGCTTTTAAAGGTTGTTCCCAACCCTCCTTTACAAGTGTTAGAGGACCTCTTACAGGGTGTCCAAATAGGAGTTCAAAGGGGCTGAAGCCCACTCCTTTTTGGGGTACCTCCCTGTAAGCAAATAGGAGACAAGGTAACAGGACATCCCATCTCCTCCTAAGTTTTTCAGGGAGTCCCATTATCATTCCTTTGAGAGTTTTATTAAACCTCTCTACTAGTCCTTTTGTTTGTGGATGATAAGGTGTGGTAAATTTGTATGTTACACCACATTCCTTCCACATGGCCTTCAACTATGCAGACATAAAGTTGCTACCTCTGTCTGATACAACCTCTTTTGGGAAACCCACCCTGGAAAAGACTCCCAGGATGGCTTTTGCCACTGCAGGTGCTGTAGTGGTCCTTAGAGGAATTGCTTCAGGATATCTTGTGGCATGGTCCACTACCACCAAGATAAACCTATTGCCTGAAGCAGTAGGAGGGTCAAGGGGGCCAACTATGTCAACCCCTACCCTTTCAAAGGGAACCCCAACCACAGGCAGTGGAATAAGGGGAGCCTTTGGGGTGCCACAAGTCTTGCCACTGGCTTGGCAGGTCACGTAGGACTTACAAAAATCCTTTTTGTCCTCTGACATTCTAGGCCAGTGAAACAGGGGGACAAGCCTTTCCCATGTTTTAATCTGACCCAAATGTCCAGCCAAGGGAATGTCGTATGCCAGAGTTAGGAGGAACTCTCTGTTCTGCAGGGGAATGACCAATCTCCTGGCTGCTCCAGGTTTTGGGTCCCTTGCCTCTGTGTACAAGAGGTTGTCCTCCCAGTAAACTCTATGTGAGTCACTGACATCCCCATTTTGGTGTTTGACAGCTTGCTGTCTTAGACCCTCTAATGTGGGACAGGTTTGCTGTGCCACACTCAGCTCCTCCCTGGCAGACGCCCCTCCACCCAAAAGCTCAGCAGTGTCTGCTGCCAGCTCCTCTGGTGAAGGTTCTGCACAGGGGGGAAATTCTTCTTCCTCAGAAGTTGAATCATATGTAGAGGGAGGGATAGTGGGTAGGGATTTTCTCTTACTAACCCTAGCTTTAGGGAGCACTTGGTCCATTGTTCCTGGATCCAAGTCACCCTGTCCTTTTTGCTTTTTGGCCTGAGCCCTGGTTAAAGCAAAAATATGCCCAGGAATGCCCAGCATTGCTGCATGAGCCTCCAACTCCACTTCTGCCCGAGCTGATGTCTCTAAATCATTCCCTAGTAGACAGTTTACAGATAAATCTGAGGCAACCACAACTTTCTTTGGACCAGTAACCCCCCCCCCCCAGTTGAGATTCACAACAGTCATGGGGTGGCTAAGAGTGTTGTTATGAGCGTCTGTCACTTGGTACTGGTGAGCAAGTAGGTGTTGTTCAGGGTGTACCAGTTTCTCTATTACCATGGTAACACTGGCACCTGTGTCCCTGTAGGCCTGAACCTCAACACCATTGATTAGGGGAAGTTGCTTGTACTTATCCATATTAAGGGGACAAGCAACCAAGGTGGCCAAATCAATGGCACCTTCAGGGACTAACACAGCCTCTGTGGTCTCCCTAACAAGACCAACCCCAACTAAATTACCAAAATTGAGCCCAGCTACTCCCTTCGATTGGCTATTAGTAGGTTTGCTCCCACCACCACTGCTATTACTAGGGGCACTAGAGGTTGCAGTAGGGGTTGTGGTAGTGGGAGGCTTGGTGCTTTTCTTTGGACAACTGGCATCAGTTGTCCAATGGCCTTTTACTTTACATAAATAGCACCATGGTTTCTTTACTTGATTAGAAGAGGATTTGGACCCACCAGAGTGTTTTTGTGGGCCTGATGAAGACTCATTTTTAGATTTGTCCCCAGCCTTGTCTCAAGACTTACCATCCTTCTTCTTGCCATCCTTGTCACCCCCTGTATGAACTTTTCTGTTTACTCTTGTTCTGACCCGTTTGTCTGCCTTCTTTCCCAATTTATGGGGAGAGGTCAGATCTGAGTCCACTAGATATTGGTGTAACAAATCAGACGCACAGTTATTCAGAATATGCTCTCTCAGGATTAGATTGTACAGGCTTTCATAGTCAGAAACTTTACTGCCATGTAACCACCCCTCCAAGGCCTTCACTGAATAGTCAACAAAGTCTACCCAGTCTTGTGAGGACTCTTTTCTGGTTTCTCTGAACTTAACCCTGTATTGTTCAGTGGTTAAGCCAAATCCATCCAAGAGTGCATTCTTCAAAACTGTAAAATTATTGGCATCACTTTCCTTCACAATAAGGAGCCTATCCCTACCCTTTCCACTGAAAGATAGCCATAGGATAGCAGCCCACTGCCTTTGAGGGACCCCCTGTACCATACAGGCCCTCTCAAGTGCAGCAGAGCACTTGTTAATGTCACTCCCCTCCTTGTAAGGGGGAACTATCTTGTGCAGATTCCTAGAACCATGCTCTCTCACAGGATTGCTATCAGCAATACTGCTGCTGCCACCATGGGGTCCTAACCCCAACCTCTGTCTCTCTTTTTCTAAGTCTAGGGATTCCCTGTCTAGAGCCAGCTGTTGCTGTTTAAGCTTCAGCCTGGACTCTTCCACTCTCAACTTATTGAGTTCCCTTTCTAACATCCTGTCATCAGGGTGGGTGGGTTGGGAATGTTTTGACACAGAAGAATGATGTGAATGAACAGAGGGAGACCTGTCCCTAACAGTTGGCACTCTAACAACCTGGCCTTCAGGAACAAAAACATCCCTACTGTGATGGGAGCTTCTATTACTACCAGCATTGCTAGGTGGTCTGCTAAGGGGCAGGTTAGGAAGGGAACCCTGTAACACTCCTTCAAGGGCATCCCCTGAGTCAGAGTGGGAGCTATCTACCAACTTTGAAGATGAGGGGCCACCCTGGGCCTTATCATTCTCAATAAGCATATTAGATAGTAACTCTCTAGAAGGGTTCTTTCTAACCACTAAACCTCTATCAATGCAGAGACTCCTTAGGCTCTTAAAGTTAAGGTGGTCATAAGTAGTATTGACCAAATTAAGAGGGGTTCCTACACCAGACATGATAGAAAAGGTTTAGGGACAGATAAAAGAGAGAATTTTTTTTAGGACTTTTAAAAGAACAGGGAAAAAAAACGTTTTCAACTTTTTGAAACTTTTTGAAACTTTAGGAGTACTTTTCAGCAACTTTTTGGTTAGGTGTACATACACTGAACTTGTTTTGTATATTATTCTCTTACGAAAAGTACAAAATGACAAAGTGGTAAGTGGTTACAAGTACTTATCCCACCGCTGCACAACCAATGTAGGAGGCTGGCCTGGCTTGTAGTGGGTACCAAGGGGTACTTACACTCCGTACCAGGTCCAGTTATCCCTTATTCGTGTAGAAGAGGTGTTTCTAGCAGCTTAGGCTGATAGAAGGTAGCTATAGCAGAGCAGCTTAGACTGAACTAGGAGACATGCAAAGCTCCTACTATACCACTGGTGTCATATACACAATATCATAAGAAACACAATACACAGATATACTAAAAATAAAGGTACTTTATTTTTATGACAATATTCCAAAAGTATCTCAGAGAGTACCCTCAGTATGAGGATGCCAAATATACACAAGATATATGTACACAATACCAAAAACATGCAGTAATAGTAAAAGGAAGTAATGCAAGCAATGTAAAGTTACAGTAGATTGCAATAGGAGCACATAGGTATAGGGGCACGACAAACCATATACTCCAAAAGTGGAATGTGAACCACGAATGGACCCCAAACCTATGTGAGCTTGTAGAGGGTCGCTGGGACTGTAAGAAAACAGTGAGGGTTAGAAAAATAGCCCACCTCAAGACCCTGAAAAGTAGGTGTAAAGTGCACCTATAACCCCCAGAGAGCACAGAAGTCGTGATAGGGGGTTTCTGCAAGGAAGACCAACACCAGCAAAGCAACCAAAGTGGATTTCCGGACCTGAGTACCTGTGGAACAAGGGGACCAAGTCCAAGAGTCGCGACAATGTAGAGAGTGGGCAGATGCCCAGGAAATGCCAGATGAGGGTGCAAAGAAGCTGCCACCGGATGGTAGAAGCTGTGGATTCTGCAAGAACGAAGAGGGCTAGAAACTTCCCCTTTGGAGGATGGATGTCCCACGTCGTGAAGAAGCTTGCAGAGGTGTTCCCATGCAGAAAGACCACAAACAAGCCTTGCTAGCTACAAGGGTCGCGGTTAGGGTTTTTGGATGCTGCTGTGGCTCAGGAAGGACCAGAATGTCGCCACTTGGATGAGGAGACAGAGGGGGCGCCCAGCAAGTCAGGGAGCCCTCACAAAAGCAGGCAGCACCCGCAGAAGTACCTGAACAGGCACTTAGAAGAAAAGTGAAACGGAGTCCACCCGAAGTCACAAAAGGGAGTTCCACGACGCCGGAGGACAACTCAGAAGGTTCTGCACTGCAGGTTAGAGTGTCGGGGACCCAGGCTTGGCTGTGCACGAAGGAAACCCTGGAGGAGTGCACAGGAGCCGGAGCAGCTGCAAATCACGCAGGACCCAGCAATGCAGTCTAGCGTGGGGAGGCAAGGACTTACCTCCACCAAACTTGGACTGAAGAGTCACTGGACTGTGGGAGTCACTTGGACAGAGTTGCTGAGTTCCAGGGACCATGCTCGTCGTGCTGAGAGTGGACCGGTGATGCAGTCTTTTGTTGCCTGCGGTTGCAGGGGGAAGATTCTGTCGACCCACGGGAGATTTCTTCAGAGCTTCTGGTGCAGAGAGGAGGCAGGCTATCCCCAGAACATGCACCACCTGGAAACAGTCGAAAAAGCCGGCAGGATGAAGTGATACAAGGTTGCTAGTAGTCGTCTTGCTACTTAGTTGCGGTTTTGCAGGCGTCCTGAGCAGTCAGCGGTCGATCCTTTGGCAGAAGGTGAACAGGGAGATGCAGAAGAAGTCTTATGAGCTCTTGCATTCAGTATCTGAAGAATTCCCCAAAGCAGAGACCCTAAATAGTCAGAAAAGGAGGTTTGGCTACCTATGAAGGAGGATAGGCTAGTAAGAAAGGTAAGAGCCTATCAGAAGGAGTCTCTGACGTCACCTGCTGGCACTGGCCACTCAGAGTAGTCCATTGTGCCATCAACACCTCTGTTTCTAAGATGGCAGAGCTCTGGGGCACAATGGAGGTGCTCTGGGCACCTCCCCTGGGAGGTGCAGGTCAGGGGAGTGGTCACTCCCCTTTCCTTTGTCCAGCTTCGCGCCAGAGCAGGGCTGGGGGATCCCTAAACCGGTGTAGACTGGCTTATGCAGAGATGGGCAGCATCTGTGCCCATCAAAGCATTTCCAGAGGCTGGGGAAGGCTACTCCTCCCCAGCCGTCACACCTATTTCCAAAGGGAGAGGGTGTCACACCCTCTCCCAGAGGAAATCCTTTGTTCTGCCTTCCTGGGCCAGGGCTGGCTGGACCCCAGGAGGGCAGAAACCTGTCTGAGGGGTTGGCAGCAGCAGCAGTTGCAGTGGAGACCCCGGAAAGGCAGTTTGGCAGTACCTTGGTTCTGTGCTAGAGACCCAGGGGATCATGGAATTGTCTCCCCAATGCATTGGGGTGACAATTCCATGATCTTAGACATGTTACATGGCCATGTTCGGAGTTACCATTGTGACGCTATACATAGGTAGTGACCTATGTATAGTGCACGCGTGTAATGGTGTCCCCGCACTCACAAAGTCCAGGGAATTTGCCCTGAACGATGTGGGGGCACCTTGGCTAGTGCCAGGGTGCCCACACACTAAGTAACTTTGCACCCAACCTTCCCCAGGTGAAGGCTAGACATATAGGTGACTTATAAGTTACTTAAGTGCAGTGGTAAATGGCTGTGAAATAACGTGGATGTTATTTAACTCAGGCTGCACTGGCAGGCCTGTGTAAGAATAGTCAGATCTCCCTATGGGTGGCAAAAGAAATGCTGCAGCCTATAGGGATCTCCTGGAACCCCAATACCCTGGGTACTTCAGTACCATATACTAGGGAATTATAACGGTGTTCCAGTATTCCAATGTGAATTGGTAAATTTAGTCACTAGCCTGTTAGTGACCAATTTGGAAAGCAGAGAGAGCATAACCACTGAGGTTCTGGTTAGCAGAGCCTTAGTGAGACAGTTAGGCATCCCACAGGGAACACATACATATATGCCACAAACTTATGCGCACTGGGGGTCCTGGCTAGCAGGGTCCCAGTGACACATAACAAACATACTGACAACATAGGGTTTTCGCTATGAGCACTGGGCCCTGGCTAGCAGGATCCCAGTGAGACAGTGAAGAAACCCTGACATATATTCACAAACCGGCCAAACGTTGGGGGATAACAAGGCTTGAAAGAGGATACTTTCTCACATAGTGTGCCAATCTGAATTTGTGAAAATAGTCACTAGCCTGCAGTGATAATTTTAAAAGCAGAGAGAGCATAAACACTGAGATTCTGGTTAGCAGAGCCTCAGTGATACAGTTAGGCACCACACAGGGAACACATATAGGCCACAAACTATGAGCACTGGGGTCCTGGCTAACAGGATCCCAGTGATCAGGCACAAACAAACAGACACACAAGTAAAAATGGGGGTAACATGCCAGGCAAGATGGTACTTTCCTACACAACCCCCATCCCCCAAACGAGGGACAATAAGCCTAACCTTGCCCAGATGAGTCTTCATAGTCCAAGTGGAAATGTCTGGAGAGTCCATCTGCATTGGAGTGGCTACTCCCAGGTCTATGTTCCACTGTATAGTCCATTCCCTGTAGAGATAAGAACCACCTCAACAATTTAGGGTTTTCACCTTTCATTTGTTTTAGCCAAAGTAGAGGTTTGTCGTCTGTCTGAATAATAAAGTGAGTACCAAACAGGTATGGTCTCAACTTTTTCAGTGCCCAGACCACAGCAAATGCCTCCCTCTCTATGGCAGACCAACGCTTTTCTCTAGGGGTCAACCTTCTGCTGATAAAAGCAACTGGTTGATCCTGGCCCTCAGAATTGAGTTGTGATAAGACTGCCCCTACCCCTAATTCAGATGCATCAGTTTGAACAATGAATTTCTTGGAGTAACAGGGGCTTTTTAGGACAGGTGCAGTACACAGGGCCTGTTTGAGCTTCTCAAAAGCTTTTTGACAGCTAGCTGTCCACAATACGTTTTTATGCATCTTCTTACTTGTGAGGTCATTAAGAGGAGCTGCAATGGAGCCATAGTTCTTAATGAACCTCCTTTAGTACGCTGTGAGGCCTAGAAAGGCTCTCACCTGGGTTTGAGTTGTAGGGGGAGCCCATTCCATAATGGTCTGGATCTTCCCCTGCAGTGGTGCAATCTGTTCCCCACCTAGCAGGTGGCCCAGATAAACCACTTTCCCCTGCCCTATCTGGCACTTTGAGGCCTTGATAGTGAGGCCTGCCTTTTGCAGGGTCTCCAAAACTTTCCACAGGTGGACCAGGTGATCATCCCAGGCGGAGCTAAAGACAGCTATATCATCCAGATATGCTGCACTAAAAGCTTCCAACCCTTGCAGGACTGTGCTCACCAACGTTTGAAAAGTGGCAGGTGCATTCTTCAGACCAACGGGCATCACAGTGAATTGATAGTGCCCTCCAATGGTTGAAAATGCACTTTTGGGTTTAGCATCTTCTGATAATTTAATCTGCCAATACCCTGCAGTTAAATCAAAAGTGCTTAGATACTTGGCAGAAGCCAGTGTATCTATGAGCTCATCTGCCCTGGGTATTGGGTGAGCATCTGTCTTGGTTACTTGGTTGAGCCCCCTATAGTCAACACAAAACCTAATCTCTCTTTTACCATCCTTACTGTGAGGTTTTGGGACAAGCACCGCTGGGCTAGCCCATGGGCTTTCTGAAGGCTCAATCACTCCTAAGTCTAACATTTTCTGCACCTCTTGTTTTATGCAGTCTCTGACATGGTAAACTGTCTCCAGTATTGATTATATGCTCACACCAAGTAGTGGTATCTGGTATCAGTGAGAAGAATTCAGAAAACTGACTTAAGAGATTAACACAGTTGTCCTTCAGCTCAGCAGTAAGGCAATCTGTAAGTACTACTCCCTCCACTAAGCCATCAGCTTCAGTGGTGGAGGAAAGATCAGGGAGAGGGTCACTCTCTTCTTCCTGTACCTCATCAGTTGCCATGAGCAGGGTTAGATCAGCCCTGTCATAGTAGGGTTTTAGGCGGTTGACATGGAGCACCCTAAGGGGACTCCTGGTAGTGCCCAGGTCTACCAAGTAGGTAACCTCACCCTTTTTCTCATCAATTAGATGGGGTCCACTCTATTTGTCCTGGAGTGCTCTTGGGGCCACAGGCTGCAATACCCACACCTTTTGTCATGGGTGGTACTGGGTCAGGACAGCCTTCTGGTCATGCCATTGCTTTTGGAGTTCTTGGCTGGCATGAAGGTTTTTACTGGCTTTTTCCATGTACTCAGCTATTCTGGATCTTAGGCCAAGTACATAGTCCACAATGTCCTGTTTAGGAGCTTTTAAATGTTGTTCCCAACCCTCCTTAACAAGTACAAGGGGACCTCTCACAGAGTGCCCAAAGAGGAGTTCAAAGTGTGAGAAAGTAGCCTCTTTCTAGCCTTGTTACCCCCACTTTTGGCCTGTTTGTGAGTGTATGTCTGTAGGAGGCTGGACTGGCTTGTAGTGAGTACCAAGGGGTACTTGCACCTTGCACCAGGCCCAGTTATCCCTTATTAGTGTATAGGGTGTCTAGCAGCTTAGGCTGATAGATAATGGTAGCTTAGCAGAGCAGCTTAGGCTGAACTAGGAGACGAGTGAAGCTCCTACAGTACCACTTAGTGTCATATGCACAATATCATAAGAAAACACAATTCACAGTTATACTAAAAATAAAGGTACTTTATTTTTATGACAATATGCCAAAGTATCTTAGAGTGTACCCTCAGTGAGAGGATAGGAAATATACACAAGATATATATACACAATAGCAAAAATATGCAGTATAGTCTTAGAAAACAGTGCAAACAATGTATAGTTACAATAGGATGCAATGGGAACACATAGGGATAGGGGCAACACAAACCATATACTCCAAAAGTGGAATGCGAACCATGAATGGACCCCAAACCTATGTGACCTTGTAGAGGGTCGCTGGGACTATTAGAAAATAGTGAGAGTTAGAAAATTAGCCCTCCCCAAGACCCTGAAAAGTGAGTGCAAAGTGCACTAAAGTTCCCCTAAGGACAAAGAAGTCGTGTTAGAGGAATAATGCAGGAAAGACACAAACCAACAATGCAACAACTGTGGATTTCCATTCTAGGGTACCTGTGGAACAAGGGGACCAAGTCCAAAAGTCACAAGCAAGTCAGAGATGGGCAGATGCCCAGGAAATGCCAGCTGCGGGTGCAAAGAAGCTTCTACTGGACAGAAGAAGCTGAGGTTTCTGCAGGAACGAAAAGGGCTAGAGACTTCCCCTTTGGTGGACGGATCCCTCTCGCCGTGGAGAGTTGTGCAAAAGTGTTTTCCCGCCGAAAGAACGCCAAAAAGCCTTGCTAGCTGCAAATCGTGCGTTTAGCGTTTTTGGACGCTGCTGTGGCCCTGGAGGGACCAGAAGGTCGCAAATTGGACCAGGGGAGAGAGGGGACGTCGAGCAAGACAAGGAGCCCTCTCAGCAGCAGGTAGCACCCGGAGAAGTGCCAGAAACAGGCACTACGAGGATGCGTGAAACGGTGCTCACCTGAAGTCGCACAAAGAAGTCCCACGTCGCCGGAGAACAACTTAGGAGGTCGTGCAATGCAGGTTAGAGTGCTGTGGACCCAGGCTGGACTGTGCACAAAGGATTTCCACCGGAAGTGCACGGAGGCCGGAGTAGCTGCAAAAGTCGCGGTTCCCAGCAATGCAGTCTAGCGAGGTGAGGCAAGGACTTACCTCCACCAAACTTGGACTGAAGAGTCACTGGACTGTGGGGGCCACTTGGACAGAGTTGCTGGATTCGAGGGACCTCGCTCGTCGTGCTGAGAGGAGACCCACGGGACCGGTAATGCAGCTTTTTGGTGCCTGCGGTTGCAGGGGGAAGATTCCGTCGACCCACGGGAGATTTCTTCGGAGCTTCTAGTGCAGAGAGGAGGCAGACTACCCCCACAGCATGCACCACCAGGAAAACAGTCGAGAAGGCGGCAGGATCAGCGTTACAGAGTTGCAGTAGTCGTCTTTGCTACTATGTTGCAGGTTTGCAGGCTTCCAGCGTGGTCAGCAGTCGATTCCTTGGCAGAAGATGAAGAGAGAGATGCAGAGGAACTCGGCTGAGCTCTTGCATTCGTTATCTAAAGTTTCCCCAGAGACAGAGACCCTAAATAGCCAGAAAAGAGGGTTTGGCTACCTAGGAGAGAGGATAGGCTACTAACACCTGAAGGAGCCTATCAGAAGGAGTCTCTGACGTCACCTGGTGGCACTGGCCACTCAGAGCAGTCCAGTGTGCCAGCAGCACCTCTGTTTCCAAGATGGCAGAGGTCTGGAGCACACTGGAGGAGCTCTGGACACCTCCCAGGGGAGGTGCAGGTCAGGGGAGTGGTCACTCCCCTTTCCTTTGTCCAGTTTCGCGCCAGAGCAGGGCTAAGGGGTCCCCTGAACCGGTGTAGACTGGCTTATGCAGAATTGGGCACATCTGTGCCCAAGAAAGCATTTCCAGAGGCTGGGGGAGGCTACTCCTCCCCTGCCTTCACACCATTTTCCAAAGGGAGAGGGTGTAACACCCTCTCTCAGAGGAAGTCCTTTGTTCTGCCATCCTGGGCCAGGCCTGGCTGGACCCCAGGAGGGCAGATGCCTGTCTGAGGGGTTGGCAGCAGCAGCAGCTGCAGTGAAACCCCAGGAAGGGCAGTTTGGCAGTACCAGGGTCTGTGCTACAGACCACTGGGATCATGGGATTGTGCCAACTATGCCAGGATGGTATAGAGGTGGCAATTCCATGATCATAGACATGTTACATGGCCATATTCGGAGTTACCATTGTGAAGCTACATATATGTAGTGACCTATATGTAGTGCACGCGTGTAATGGTGTCCCCGCACTCACAAAGTCCAGGGAATTGGCCCTGAACAATGTGGGGGCACCTTGGCTAGTGCCAGGGTGCCCTCACACTAAGTAACTTTGCACCTAACCTTTACCAGGTAAAGGTTAGACATATAGGTGACTTATAAGTTACTTAAGTGCAGTGTAAAATGGCTGTGAAATAACGTGGACGTTATTTCACTCAGGCTGCAGTGGCAGGCCTGTGTAAGAATTGTCAGAGCTCCCTATGGGTGGCAAAAGAAATGCTGCAGCCCATAGGGATCTCCTGGAACCCCAATACCCTGGGTACCTCAGTACCATATACTAGGGAATTATAAGGGTGTTCCAGTAAGCCAATGTAAATTGGTAAAAATAGTCACTAGCCTGTTAGTGACAATTTGGAAAGAAATGAGAGAGCATAACCACTGAGGTTCTGATTAGCAGAGCCTCAGTGAGACAGTTAGTCACTACACAGGTAACACATTCAGGCACACTTATGAGCACTGGGGCCCTGGTGAACAGGGTCCCAGCGACACATACAACTAAAACAACATATATACAGTGAAAAATGGGGGTAACATGCCAGGCAAGATGGTACTTTCCTACAATGTCAGGGTGTTTTCACTGTCTCACTGGGATCCTGCCAGCCAGGACCCAGTGCTCATAGTGAATACGCTATGTTTTCAGTATGTTTGTTATGTGTCACTGGGACCCTGCTAGCCAGGACCCCAGTGCTCATAGGTTTGTGACCTATATGTATGTGTTCCCTGTGTGATGCCTAACTGTCTCATTGAGGCTCTGCTAACCAGAACCTCAGTGGTTATGCTCTCTCTGTACAAATTGTCACTAACAGGCTAGTGACCAATTTCACCAATTTACATTGGCATACTGGAACACCCTTATAATTCCCTAGTGTATGGTACTGAGGTACCCAGGGTATTGGGGTTCCAGGAGATCCCTATGGGCTGCAGCATTTCTTGTGCCAGCCATAGGGAGATCTGACAATTCTTACACAGGCCTGCCAGTGCAGCCTGAGTGAAATAACGTCCACGTTATTTCACAGCCATTTACCACTGCACTTAAGTAACTTATAAGTCACCTATATGTCTAACCTTTACCTGGTAAAGGTTGGGTGCTAAGTTACTTAGTGTGTGGGCACCCTGGCACTAGCCAAGGTGCCCCCACATTGTTCAGGGCCAATTCCCCGGACTTTGTGAGTGCGGGGACACCATTACACACGTGCACTATACATAGGTCACTACCTATGTATAGCTTCACAATGGTAACTCCGAATATGGCCATGTAACATGTCTAAGATCATGGAATTGCCCCCCCAATGCCATCCTGGTATTGGGGAGACAATCCCATGATTCCCCGGGTCTCTAGCACAGACCCGGGTACTGCCAAACTGCCTTTCCCGGGGCTTCAGTGCAGCTACTGCTGCTGCCAACCCCTCAGACAGGTTTCTGCCCTCCTGGGGTCCAGCCAGGGTTGGCCCAGGAAGGCAGAACAAAGGACCTCCTCAGAGAGAGGGTGTTACACCCTCTCCCTTTGGAATAAGGTGTCAGGGCTGGGGAGGAGTAGCCTCCCCCAGCCTCTGGAAATGCTTTGATGGGCACAGATGGTGCCTATCTCTGCATAAGCCAGTCTACACCGGTTCAGGGATCCCCCAGCCCTGCTCTGGGCGAAACTGGACAAAGGAAAGGGGAGTGACCACTCCCCTGACCTGCACCTCCCCTGGGAGGTGCCCAGAGCTCCTCCAGGGTGCTCCAGACCTCTGCCATCTTGGAAACGGAGGTGCTGCTGGCACACTGGACTGCTCTGAGTGGCCAGGGCCAGCAGGTGACGTCAGAGACTCCTTCTGATAGGCTCCTTCAGGTGTTGCTAGCCTATCCTCTCTCCTAAGTAGCCAAACCTCCTTTTCTGGCTATTTAGGGTCTCTGCTTTGGGGAATTCCTTAGATAACGAATGCAAGAGCTCATCAGAGTTCCTCTGCATCTCTCTCTTCACCTTCTGCCAAGGAATCGACTGCTGACCGCGCTGGAAGCCTGCAAAACTGCAACAAAGTAGCAAAGACGACTACTGCGACATTGTAACGCTGATCCTGCCGCCTTCTCGACTGTTTTCCTGGTGGTGCATGCTGTGGGGGTAGCCTGCCTCCTCTCTGCACTAGAAGCTCTGAAGAAATCTCCTGTGGGTCGACGGAATCTTCCCCCTGCAACCGCAGGCACCAAAGAACTGCATCACCGGTCCTCTGGGTCTCCTCTCAGCACAACGAGCGAGGTCCCTTGAACTCAGCAACTCTGTCCAAGTGACTCCCACAGTCCAATGACTCTTCAGTCCAACTTTGGTTGAGGTAAGTCCTTGCCTCCCCACGCTAGACTGCATTGCTGGGAACCGCGTGTTTTGCAGCTACTCCGGCTCCTGTGCACTCACCGAGGATTTCCTTTGTGCACAGCCAAGCCTGGGTCCCCGGCACTCTAACCTGCATTGCACGACCTCCGGAGTTGTCCTCCGGCTTCGTGGGACCCTCTTGTGCAACTTCGGGTGAGCTCTGGTTCACTCCACTTCATAGTGCCTGTTCTGGCACTTCTGATTGTGCTGCTTGCTTCTGAGTGGGCTCTTTGTCTTGCTGGATGCCCCCTCTGTCCCCTCACGCAATTGGTGACATTCTGGTCCCTCCTGGGCCACAGCCGCATCCAAAAACCTTAACCACGACCCTGGAAGCTAGCAAGGCTTGTTTACGGTCTTTCTGCGGGAAAACACTTCTGCACGACTCTTCACGACATGGGACATCCATCCTCCAAAGGGGAAGTTTCTAGCCCTTGTCGTTCGTGCAGAATCCTCAGCTTCTACCATCCGGTGGCAGCTTCTTTGCACCCACAGCTGGCATTTCCTGGGCATCTGCCCACTCCCGACTTGATCGTGACTCTTGGACTTGGTCCCCTTGTTCCACAGGCACTCTCGTCAGGAAATCCATCGTTGTTGCATTGCTGGTGTTGTTGTTTCTGGCAGAATTCCCCTATCACGACTTCTGTGCTCTTTGGGGAACTTAGGTGCACTTTGCACCCACTTTTCAGGGTCTTGGGGTGGGCTGTTTTTCTAACCCTCACTGTTTTCTTACAGTCCCAGCGACCCTCTACAAGGTCACATAGGTTTGGGGTCCATTCGTGGTTCGCATTCCACTTTTGGAGTATATGGTTTGTGTTGCCCCTATCCCTATGTGCCCGCATTGTATTCTATTGTGACTATACAATGTTAGCACTGTTTTCTATTGCTATTACTGCATATTTTGGTATTGTGTACATATATCTTGTGTATATTTGCTATCCTCATACTGACGGTACTCACTGAGATACTTTGGCATATTGTCATAAAAATAAAGTACCTTTATTTTTAGTATATCTGTGTATTGTGTTTTCTTATGATATTGTGCATATGACACTAGTGATACTGTAGGAGCTTCACTTGTCTCCTAGTTCAGCCTAAGCTGCTCTTTTAAGCTACCTTTTCTATCAGCCTAAGCTGCTAGACACCCCTCTACACTAATAAGGGATACCTGGGCCTGGTGCAAGGTGTAAGTACCTCTTGGTACTCACTACAAGCCAGTCCAGCCTCCTACACGGCTAAATCCCACTCATATTAGGGGTACCTCCCTGTAAGCAAAAAGGAGGCATGGTAACAGGACATCCCATCTCCTCCTGAGTTTTTCAGGGAGTCCCGTTATCATACCTTTGAGAGTTTTGTGAAACCTGTCAACCAGACCATTTGTTTGTGAATCATAAGGAGTAGTGAACTTGTATGTTACACCACACTCCTTCCACATTGCTTTGAGGTATGCAGACATAAAGTTACTACCTCTGTCTGACACCACATCCTTAGGGAAGCTGACTCTGGAAAAGATTCCCAGGAGGGTATTTGTCATTGCAGTAGCTGTAATGGTCCTTAAGGGAATTCCTTCAGGGTACCTAGTGCCATGGTCCACTACCACCAGGATAAACCTATTGCCTGAAGCTGTTGGAGGGTCAAGGGGGCCAACTATGTCAACCCCTACCCTTTCAAAGGGTACCCCAACCACAGGAAGTGGAATTCAGGGGGCCTTTGGTGTGCCACCTGTCTTGCCACTGGCTTGGCAGGTCACACAAGAGCGACAAAACTCTTTGGTGTCCTTTGACATATGAGGCCAGTGAAACAGGAGAACAAGCCTGTACCAAGGTTTACTCTGGCCCAAATGCCCAGCCAAAGGAATGTCATGTGCCAAGGTAAGAAGAAACTCCCTGTACTGCAGAGGGATGAGCAATCTCCTGGCAGCTCCAGGTTTAGTGTCCCTTGACTCAATATACAGGAAGCTGTCTTCCCAGTACACCTTATGGCTATCACTGACATCCCCATTCTGCTGTTTGACAGCCTGCTATCTTAAACCCTCTAGTGTGGGACATGTCTGCTGTACCACACTCAGCTCTTCCCTAGCAGGCCCCCCTGCACCCAAAAGCTCAGCAGTGTGTGCTACCAGCTCATCTGGTGTAGGTTCTGCACAGGGAGAGGATTCCTCTTCCTCAAAAGGAGAATCTTCTGGAGAGGGAGGGATAGTGGGCGAGGATTTAACCTTACTACCCCTAGCGTTTGGGAGCACTTGGTCCATTGTTCCAGGATCCAAGTTTCCCTGTACTTTTTGCTTTTTGGCCTGAGCCCTTGTCAAAGCAAAAATATGCCCAAGATGCCCAGCATTGCTGCATGAGCCTCCAACTCCACTTCAGGCCAAGCTGATGTCTCCAAATCATTGTCTAGTAACCAATCTACAGGTAATTCAGTGGCTACCACAACTTTCTTTGGGCCAGTAACTCCTCTCCCCCATTTGAGATCCACATCAGCCATGGGGTGAATAAGGGGGTCATTACAACATCGGCGGTAAAAGCTGCTTACCGCTGTGCAGAAGACCGCCAATACACCGCCACGGCTGCGGAATTCCACCACAGCTATTATGACCCACATCTCGGAATCCACCGAAATTCAGACACCCACACAAGTCCGCCACACCAAAGGTCAGTAATAAACTGGCGAAAACAATTCCTCCACCATCACGCCAACAGAAACACGCCCATGCTATTACGACACATGAATCCACGCAGCGGTCTTTCAACCGCGGTATTCCATTGTCGGTACACACTGCTGTGCTCAAAATACACACACATCTCCAAAACACCGCCACATTGGACAATTCAAAATACACACACCTGATACACATACAAACACCACTCCCACACACCCAACACAATATAAAACACACTACCACATCACCCACAAACCCCTACAACCAAAAAATAGAGACGAAGGCGACAGAGAGAGAGCACAGCAATAGACAACTCCACCACACAGAGGCACACAACACCATAACCCACACAACATCCACGCACAAAACACCACACACCACTACACATCACCACACTCATCACCACATACACCACCCCACACATCACCTACACCCTCCCATGGCACGCCAAAGACACCCCAGGTTTTCGGAGGAGGAGCTCCGGGTTATGGTGGAGGAAATCGTACGGTTAGAGCCACAGCTATTTGGATCACAGGTGCAGCACACCTCTATAGCTAGGAAGATGGAGCTATGGCGAAGAATCGTCGACAGGGTCAACGCAGTGGGACAGCACCAAAGAAATCGGGAGGACATCAGGAAGAGGTGGAACGACCTACGAGGGAAGGTGCGTTCCGTGGTCTCCAGGCACAACATCGTGATTCAGCGGTCTGGCGGCGGACCCCCACCTCCTCCCCCACAACTAACAACATGGGAGGAGCAGGTCTTGACCATTATGCATCCAGAGGGCCTCGGAGGAGTCGGTGGAGGAATGGACACTGGTAAGTCAAATCTTAACTATCATATCCCCCACCCTACCTGCATGCTATCACACACCCCCACCCTCACCCCCTCTCCTATCACTCCAAATCCTCACGAATGTACTAATAACACAAACCACACATCCCAACACCAAGCCCTGCATGACACAACAAAGCATGGACACCCATCACTAAAGCATGGCCACTGCACATACCCATAACAACCCCTAACCATCATCACACAAGCCCCCACACAGGAAAGCTAGCACTGGGGTACACGCTCACCCACCCATTGCACACCATGACACACACACATGCAATAATCATGCTTTTATACCCCTGCAGGACCACTACCTAAGGTCACCAGACAGGAGGGTCCAGACATCTGTACCCCACCCACAGAAGAGGCCCACAGTGATGACAGCAGCTCTGGCCAACTGGATCAAGATGACCAGCCCGGACCATCGTGGGCCTCGGGACAGTCGGTTCCCCTCGCACAGGCACAGCCCAACACTGACCTTCCACCCTCTGGTAACACCAGCACAGCACCCACCCAGCGGGCCCATACCTCCGTTCCCAGGACACGTCAATCAGCTGTGTGTCCACCACTACAGGGAACCCAGGATAACCCACTACCCCAACAACAACAGGGACCTGGGGGCAGTGGCAGTGGGCACACGGTCCAGGGGACGGAGGCACAGGAACACAGGGGAACTGGGAGGGTTGCTGTGCGACAGGGGGCGGACAGGCCCAGGGAACCCACTCTCCACGAGGCCCTCTCCTCCATCACAGGAGCATACCACCACTCCCAGGAGACGATGGCGACGGTCCTGGCGAAGTTTCAGGAGACCCAGTGCATGCAGGACGAACTGTATTTGGGGTTCAGGGAGGAGCTCAGAACCATCAGCTCTGGCCTGGGCACCATAGTAGGGGTGCTGAAGGATATACAGAAGACCATGAGGGACACCGTGGCACTCCCAGGGGCCCCTGACACTAGCCCCGGACGATGAACTGCCCACCACCTCCGCCGGCGCTAGTGGACAGGACGCCCCGCCACAGGACCACCACACCAGCACCCCACCCCCTGCAAGCGGAGAACCACCCCACAAGCGGTCTCTGAGATCCAGGAACAGGACAGAGCAAGATGGCAAGACCCCCGCCAGGAAATGAGACCACCATGATTGTCATCCCACTGTCGCACTTTGTGACCCTGTCCAGATTGGAACTGTTCCAGCTCCACTTCCTATGCCCATCTGGGCTGTGCACCTGTGAGACTAATAGACCGGACTCTGCCATGGACATTCCTCCACCATCACCCATCACCATTTTGCCACCCCCTCCAATAATTTGAACTTCAATAAACACCCTTGAACCACAAAACAATCTGGAGTCAGTCTGTGATTTAGAAAATGTGTATTAGCTATGACAATGACAAAATCCGTTTGAAAATGTAATGTCAACACACCTATGTCACACATCACAAGGCCATGAAGGATTCAAGCAGATGACACACGTTGGTAACCACACCTGTGAAACCGTAATGGAAATGTACCACTCAGTTAGCATATACTGCTTCAAATTGACAGACAGGATAGAGGTAGAAGTGTGAAAATAAATGTAATAGTAAAAATAGGTGTTCTCACCTGTGTGTCACTGGAAATATTGCTGTATGACTGAGTCCCTGTTATTAATGTCTTCTTCCTCTGCTTCCTCCTCATCACTGTCCACAGGCTCCACAGCTGCCACAACACCGTCATCTGGACCATCCTCCTGCAGAAAAGGCACCTGACATCGCAATGCAAGATTGTGAAGCATCGAGCAGGCGATGATGATCTGGTACACCTTCCTTGGTGAGTAGAATAGGGAACCACCTGTCATATGCAGGCACCTGAACCTGGCCTTCAGGAGGCCGAAGGTGCGTTTGATCACCCTCCTAGTCCGCCCATGGGCCTCATTGTAGCGTTCCTCTGCCCTGGTCCTGGGATTCCTCACTGGGGTCAATAGCCATGACAGGTTGGGGTAACCAGAGTCCCCTAATAGCCACACACGGTGCCTCTGGAGTTGACCCATCACATATGGGATGCTGCTATTCCGCAGGATGTAGGCGTCATGCACTGATCCAGGGAACATAGCATTTACCTGCGAGATGTACTGGTCTGCCAAACATACCATCTGTACATTCATGGAATGATAACTCTTCCGGTTCCTGTACACCTGTTCACTCCTGTGGGGGGGGACCAAAGCCACATGGGTCCCATCAATGGCACCTATGATGTTAGGGATATGTCATAGAAGTCACCTTTAACTGTAACCAAATCCTCCACCTGAGGGAAAACGATGTAGCTCCTCACATGTTTCAGCAGGGCAGACAACACTCTGGACAACACGTTGGAAAACATAGGCTGGGACATCCCTGATGCCATGGCCACAGTTGTTTGAAATGACCCACTTGCAAGGAAATGGAGTACTGACAGCACCTGCACTTGAGGGGGGATTCCTGTGGGATGGCGGATTGGTGATATCAGATCAGGCTCCAACTGGGTACACAGTTCCTGGATTGTGGCACGGTCAAACCTGTAGGTGATGATTAAATGTCACTCCTCCATTGTCAACAGGTCCACCAGCGGTCTGTACACCGGAGGATTCCGCCATCTCCTCACATGTCCCAGCTGACGGTGCCTAGGAAGGACAACAGCGACCACAGAGTCAAGCAACTCAGAGGTATGTACCCACAGCTACACAGTACACGAAACATAATCCAAAACGTTGTCTGTAAGTGTGTTGAGTCCAGGCCTAGGTATATGTGACGCAGTTGTATATGAAGCCATGTGGGCCCCTGAAATGGCGGCTGCCTGACTTCTAAACTGGGACAATTAGATGTGAGGTAACTGCGCTGGCGTTGTACATCCCATATTACATTCCATTTGGCTTGTACTTTCCCATATTAAGGAGACAAGCAACCAAGCTGGCAAAGTCAATGCCACCATCAGAGACTAAAACAGCCTCTGTTGTCTCCCTAACAAGACCAACCCCAACTACATTGCCAATAGTGAGCCCAGCTGCACCCTTGGATTGGCTATTTGTAGTAGACTTCTGTAGGAAAGTACCATCTTGCCTGGCATGTTACCCCCATTTTTCACTGTATATATGTTGTTTTAGTTGTATGTGTCACTGGGACCCTGGTAACCCAGGGCCCCAGTGCTCATAAGTGTGCCTGAATGTGTTACCTGTGTAGTGACTAACTGTCTCACTGAGGCTCTGCTAATCAGAACCTCAGTGGTTATGCTCTCTCATTTCTTTCCAAATTGTCACTGACAGGCTAGTGACCATTTTTACCAATTTACATTGGCTTACTGGAACACCCTTATAATTCCCTAGTATATGGTACTGAGGTACCCAGGGTATTGGGGTTCCAGGAGATCCCTATGGGCTGCAGCATTTCTTTTGCCACCCATAGGGAGCTCTGACAAATCTTACACAGGCCTGCCACTGCAGCCTGAGTGAAATAACGTCCACGTTATTTCACAGCCATTTTACACTGCACTTAAGTAACTTATAAGTCACCTATATGTCTAACCTTTACCTGGTAAAGGTTAGGTGCAAAGTTACTTAGTGTGAGGGCACCCTGGCACTAGCCAAGGTGCCCCCACATTGTTCAGAGCCAATTCACTGAACTTTGTGAGTGCGGGGACACCATTACACGCGTGCACTACATATAGGTCACTACCTATATGTAGCTTCACCATGGTAACTCCGAATATGGCCATGTAACATGTCTATGATCATGGAATTGCCCCCTCTATGCCATCCTGGCATTGTTGGTACAATTCCATGATCCCAGTGGTCTGTAGCACAGACCCTGGTACTGCCAGACTGCCCTTCCTGGGGTTTCTCTGCAGCTGCTGCTGCTGCCAACCCCTCAGACAGGCAGCTGCCCTCCTGGGGTCCAGCCAGGCCTGGCCCAGGATGGCAGAACAAAGAACTTCCTCTGAGAGAGGGTGTGACACCCTCTCCCTTTGGAAAATGGTGTGAAGGCAGGGGAGGAGTAGCCTCCCCCAGCCTCTGGAAATGCTTTCTTGGGCACAGATGTGCCCAATTCTGCATAAGCCAGTCTACACCGGTTCAGGGACCCCTTAGCCCCTGCTCTGGCGCGAAACTGGACAAAGGAAAGGGGAGTGACCACTCCCCTGACCTGCACCTCCCCTGGGAGGTGTCCAGAGCTCCTCCAGTGTGCTCCAGACCTCTGCCATCTTGGAAACAGAGGTGCTGCTGGCACACTGGACTGCTCTGAGTGGCCAGTGCCACCAGGTGACGTCAGAGACTCCTTGTGATAGGCTCCTTCAGGTGTTAGTAGCCTTTCCTCTCTCCTAGGTAGCCAAACCCTCTTTTCTGGCTATTTAGGGTCTCTGTCTCTGGGGAAACTTTAGATAACGAATGCATGAGCTCAACCGAGTTCCTCTGCATCTCCCTCTTCACCTTCTGATAAGGAATCGACCGCTGACCGCGCTGGAAGCCTGCAAACCTGCAACATAGTAGCAAAGACGACTACTGCAACTCTGTAACGCTGATCCTGCCGCCTTCTCGACTGTTTTCCTGCTTGTGCATGCTGTGGGGGTAGTCTGCCTCCTCTCTGCACCAGAAGCTCCGAAGAAATCTCCCGTGGGTCGACGGAATCTTCCCCCTGCAACCGCAGGCACCAAAAAGCTGCATCTCCGGTCCCTTGGGTCTCCTCTCAGCACGACGAGCGAGGTCCCTCGAATCCAGCGACACCGTCCAAGTGACTCCCACAGTCCAGTGACTCTTCAGCCCGAGTTTGGTGGAGGTAAGTCCTTGCCTCACCTCGCTGGGCTGCATTGCTGGGAACCGCGACTTTGCAAGCTTCTCCGGCCCCTGTGCACTTCCGGCGGAAATCCTGTGTGCACAGCCAAGCCTGGGTCCACGGCACTCTAACCTGCATTGCACGACTTTCTAAGTTGGTCTCCGGCGACGTGGGACTCCTTTGTGCAACTTCGGCGAGCACCGTTTCACGCATCCTCGTAGTGCCTGTTTCTGGCACTTCTCCGGGTGCTACCTGCTTCAGTGAGGGCTCTTTGTCTTGCTCGACGTCCCCTCTCTCTGCAGGTCCAATTTGCGACCTCCTGGTCCCTCCTGGGCCCCAGCAGCGTCCAAAAACGCCAAACGCACGATTTGCGTGTAGCAAGGCTTGTTGGCGTCCATCCGGCGGGAAAACACTTCTGCACGACTCTCCAAGGCGTGGGGGATCCATCCTCCAAAGGGGAAGTCTCTAGCCCTTGTCGTTCCTGCAGTATTCACAGTTCTTCAGCCTAGTAAGAGCTTCTTTGCACCAACCGCTGGCATTTCTTGGGCATCTGCCCATCTCCGAGCTGCTTGTGACTTTTGGACTTGGTCCCCTTGTTCCACAGGTACCCTCAGTCAGGAATCCATCGGTGTTGCATTGCTGATTTGTGTTTTCTTTGCATTTTCCCTCTAACACAACTATTTTGTCCTTAGGGGAACTTTAGTGCACTTTGCACTCACTTTTCAGGGTCTTGGGGAGGGTTATTTTTCTAACTCTCACTATTTTCTAATAGTCCCAGCGACCCTCTACAAGGTCACATAGGTTTGGGGTCCATTCGTGGTTCGCATTCCACTTCTGGAGTATATGGTTTGTGTTGCCCCTATCCCTATGTTTCCCCATTGCATCCTATTGTAACTATACATTGTTTGCACTGTTTTCTAAGACTATACTGCATATTTTTGCTATTGTGTATATATATCTTGTGTATATTTCCTATCCTCTCACTGAGGGTACACTCTAAGATACTTTGGCATATTGTCATAAAAATAAAGTACCTTTATTTTTAGTATAACTGTGTATTGTGTTTTCTTATGATATTGTGCATATGACACTAAGTGGTACTGTAGTAGCTTCACACGTCTCCTAGTTCAGCCTAAGCTGCTCTGCTAAGCTACCATTATCTATCAGCCTAAGCTGCTAGACACCCTATACACTAATAAGGGATAACTGGGCCTGGTGCAAGGTGCAAGTACCCCTTGGTACTCACTACAAGCCAGTCCAGCCTCCTACATTGGTTGTGCAGCGGTGGGATAAGTGCTTTGAGACTACTTACCACTCTTGTCATTGTACTTTTCATAAGAGAAAAATATACAAAACAAGGTCAGTGTATATACACATAGCCAAAAAGTTTTGCATTTCCTCTTTTCACTCTTTTCTAAGTGCTGAAAAGTACTTCTAAACTTTCAAAAAGTTCTTAAAAGTTTAAAAAGTTTTTTCTGTCTTTCCAAAAAGTTCTGAAAACTTTTTTTTTTCTCTTTGTCTATCACTTTAACTCTCTCTAAAAAATGTCTGGCACAGGCCAAAAAGTTGAACTGTCCAAACTTGCATATGATCACCTTAGCTGGAAAGGAGCAAGGAGTCTCTGCATAGAGAGAGGTTTGAGTGTAGGGAAGAATCCTTCTTTAGAACTGTTAATTAATATGCTTAGAGTACAGGATAAGGCCATAAGTGCCCAATCTGTAGAAAAAGTAGCTAATGGTTCTCAATCTGATCCAGGGACTCCCCCAGGAAAAGGTTCAGGGAAGAAACTTCTCAGCCTGCCCATTACTAGACAGTCTAGCATAGTTGGTACAGAGGTTGAATCACACCATACTGATGGTGTGCTCTCACATTATACTGGTAGCCAAGCTGTTAGGGTGCCCTCTGTAAGGGACAGGTCTCCTTCTGTTCATTCCCATCATACCTCTGTATCTAGAAATGTCCCTCCCACCCACCCTGATGACAGATTGTTAGAAAGGGAGCTCAATAGATTGAGAGTGGAGCAAACCAGACTGAAGCTCAAGAAGCAACAGCTGGATTTGGATAGACAGTCTTTAGAAATAGAGAGGGAAAGACAGAAGATGGGTTTAGATACCCATGGTGGCAGCAGCAGTATTCCCCATAGTCATCCTGCAAAAAAGCATGATTCCAGGAATCTGCATAAGATAGTTCCCCCTTACAAGGAGGGGGATGACATTAACAAGTGGTTTGCTGCACTTGAGAGGGCCTGTGTTGTACAGGATGTCCCTCAAAAGCAGTGGGCTGCTATCCTATGGCTATCATTTACTGGAAAAAGGTAGGGATAGGCTCCTTACTGTAAAAGAAAATGATGCTAACAATTTCCAAGTTCTTAAGAATGCACTCCTGGATGGTTATGGCTTAACCACTGAACAGTACAGGATAAAGTTCAGAGATACCAAAAAGGAGTCTTCACAAGACTGGGTTGATTTCATTGACCAGGCAGTGAAGGCCTTGGAGGGGTGGTTACATGGCAGTAAAGTTACTGATTATGACAGCCTGTATAACTTGATCCTGAGAGAGCATATTCTTAATAATTGTGTGTCTGATTTGTTGCACCAGTACTTGGTGGACTCTGATCTGACCTCTCCCCAAGAATTGGGAAAGAAGGCAGACAAATGGGTCAGAACAAGAGTGAACAGAAAAGTTCATACAGGGGGTGACAAAGATGGCAACAAAAAGAAGGATGGTAAGTCTTCTGACAAGGGTGGGGACAAATCTAAAAATGAGTCTTCATCAGGCCCACAAAAACACTCTGGTGGGGGTGGTGGGCCCAAATCCTCCTTTAATCAGAACAAGGAAAAGAAACCATGGTGCTATTTATGTAAGATAAAAGGCCATTGGACAACAGATCCCAGTTGTCCAAAGAAAGGCACCACAGCTCCTACCACTACAACCCCTACTGCTACACCTAGTGTCCCTACTAATAGCAGTGGTGGTGGGAGCAAACCTACTAATAGCCAATCCAAGGGAGTAGCTGGGCTCACTTTTGGTAATTTAGTTGGGGTTGGTCTGATTAGGGAGACCACAGAGGCTACTTTAGTCTCTGAAGGGGCTATTGACTTAGCCACTTTGGTTGCTTGCCCCCATAACTTGGAGAAGTACAAGCAACTAACCCTAATAAATGGTGTTGAGGTCCAGGCCTACAGGGACACAGGTGCCAGTGTCACAATGGTGATTGAGAAACTGGTACACCCTGAACAACACATACTTGGACACCAGTACCAAGTAACCGATGCTCACAACATAACACAAAGCCACCCCATGGCTGTTGTAAATCTCAACTGGGGGGGGGAACCTGTCCAAAGAAAGTTGTGGTAGCTTCAGATTTACCTGTAGACTGTCTATTAGGGAACGATTTGGAGACATCAGCTTGGTCAGATGTGGAGTTGGAGGCCCATGCAGCAATGCTGGGCATCCCAGGGCATATTTTTGCTTTGACAAGGGCTCAGGCCAAAAAGCAAAAAGGACAGGGAAGCTTGGATCCTGGAACAATGGACCAAGTGCTCCCTAAAGCTAGGGCTAGTAGAAGCAAACCACTTCCTACTATCCCTCCCTCTACAGTGGATTCTACTTCTGAGGAAGAAGAATTCCCTCCCTGTGCAGAACCTACACCAGAGGAGCTGGAAGCAGACACTGCTGAGCTTTTGGGTGAAGGGGGGCCTGCCAGAGAGGAGCTGAGTGTGGCACAGCAAACCTGTCCCACATTAGAGGGTCTCAGACAGCAAGCTGTCAAACAGGCTAATGGGGATGTCAGTGACTCACACAGAGTTTACTGGGAGGACAACCTCTTGTACACTGAGAATAGGGATCCTAAACCTGGAGCTGCCAGGAGATTAGTGATTCCTCAGGAGTACAGAAAGTTCCTCCTAACACTGGCACATGACATTCCCTTAGCTGGGCACCTGGGTCAAATGAAAACTTGGGACAGATTGGTACCACTGTTTCATTGGCCTAGGATGTCTGAGGACACAAAAGAATTTTGTAAGTCCTGTGAAACCTGTCAAGCCAGTGGCAAGACAGGTGGCACTCCAAAGGCACCCCTTATCCCACTGCCTGTGGTTGGGGTTCCCTTTGAAAGGGTAGGGGTTGACATAGTTGGCCCCCTTGACCCTCCTACTGCTTCAGGCAATAGGTTTATCTTAGTGGTAGTGGACCATGCCACAAGATATCCTGAAGCTATTCCTTTAAGGACCACTACAGCTCCTGCAGTGGCAAAGGCCCTCCTGGGAATATTTTCCAGGGTGGGCTTCCCAAAGGAAGTAGTATCAGACAGGGGAAGCAATTTCATGTCTGCATACTTAAAGGCCATGTGGAAGGAGTGTGGTGTAACTTACAAGTTCACAACACCCTATCATCCACAAACAAATGGACTGGTGGAGAGATTTAATAAAACTCTCAAAGGCATGATTATGGGACTCCCTGAAAAACTCCGCAGGAGATGGGATATCCTTCTACCATGCCTCCTTTTTGCCTACAGGGAGGTACCCCAGAAAGGAGTGGGCTTCAGCCCCTTTGAACTTCTTTTTGGACACCCTGTTAGGGGTCCACTCACACTTGTAAAGGAGGGTTGGGAACAACCTTTAAAAGCTCCTAAGCAGGATATTGTGGATTATGTACTTGGCCTCAGATCAAGGATGGCTGAGTACATGAAAAAGGCCAGTAAAAACCTTCAGGCCAGCCAAGAGCTCCAGAAGCAATGGCATGATCAGAAGGCTGTTTTGGTTCAGTACCAACCAGGGCAGAAAGTGTGGGTCTTGGAGCCTGTGGCCCCAAGAGCACTCCAAGATAAATGGAGTGGACCCCACACAATTGTTGAAAAGAAGGGTGAAGTCACCTACTTGGTTGACTTAGGCACTGCCAGGAGTCCCCTTAGGGTGCTCCATGTCAACCGCCTGAAACCCTACTATGACAGGGCTGATCTCACCCTGCTCATGGCAACAGATGAGGGACAGGAAGAAGACAGTGATCCTCTACCTGATCTCTTCTCTTCCACAGAACAAGATGCTCTTGTGGAAGGTGTAGTTTTGGCTGATAGTCTTACTGCTGAGCAGAAAGATAATTGCATAAATCTCCTAGGACAATTTTCAGAACTCTTCTCCATTGTGCCAGGCACCACTTCTTGGTGTGAGCACACTATAGATACTGGAGACAGTTTACCTGTCAAAAGTAAGATCTATAGGCAGCCTGACCATGTCAGGGACTGCATAAAGCAAGAAGTTCAGAAGATGTTGGAACTAGGAGTGGTTGAGCACTCTGACAGTCCATGGGCTTCTCCTGTGGTACTGGTACCAAAACCCAATTCTAAAGATGGAAAGAAGGAAATGAGGTTTTGTGTAGACTATAGAGGTCTCAACTTGGTAACCAAAACAGATGCTCACCCTATACCCAGGGCAGATGAACTAATAGATACACTGGCATCTGCCAAGTATCTAAGCACTTTTGATTTGACTGCAGGGTATTGGCAGATCAAAATGTCAGAAGATGCTAAACCTAAGACTGCATTTTCTACCATTGGAGGACATTACCAGTTTACTGTAATGCCTTTTGGGTTGAAAAATGCACCTGCCACTTTTCAGAGGTTGGTGAACACAGTCCTGCAAGGGCTGGAAGCTTTCAGTGCAGCATATTTGGACGATATAGCTGTCTTTAGCTCTAGCTGGGATGATCACCTGGTCCACCTTTGGAAAGTTTTGGAGGCCCTGCAAAAGGCAGGCCTCACTATCAAGGCTTCAAAGTGCCAGATAGGGCAGGGTAAGGTGGTTTATCTGGGACACCTTGTTGGTGGGGAACAGATTGCACCACTTCAGGGGAAAATCCAAACTATTATTGATTGGGTTCCCCCTACCACTCAGACTCAGGTGAGAGCCTTCCTAGGCCTCACTGGGTATTACAGGAGGTTCATTAAGAACTATGGCTCCATTGCAGCCCCTCTTAATGACCTCACATCCAAGAAAATGCCTAAAAAGGTATTATGGACAGCAAACTGTTAGAAAGCTTTTGAGGAGCTGAAGCAGGCCATGTGCTCTGCACCTGTCCTGAAAAGCCCTTGTTACTCTAAAAAATTCTATGTCCAAACTGATGCATCTGAATTAGGAGTAGGGGCAGTCCTATCACAACTTAATTCTGAGGGCCAGGATCAACCTGTTGCTTTTATTAGTAGAAGGTTGACCCCTAGAGAAAAGCGTTGGTCTGCCATTGAGAGGGAGGCCTTTGCTGTGGTCTGGGCTCTGAAGAAGTTGAGGCCATACCTGTTTGGCACTCACTTCATTGTTCAGACAGACCACAAACCTCTACTTTGGCTAAAACAAATGAAAGGTGAAAATCCTAAATTGTTGAGGTGGTCCATATCCCTACAGGGAATGGACTATACAGTGGAACATAGACCTGGGAGTAGCCACTCCAATGCAGATGGACTCTCCAGATATTTCCACTTAGACAATGAAGACTCATCAGGTAATGGCTAGTCTTATTGTCCTTCGTTTGGGGGGGGGTTGTGTAGGAAAGTACCATCTTGCCTGGCATGTTACCCCCATTTTTCACTGTATATATGTTGTTTTAGTTGTATGTGTCACTGGGACCCTGGTAACCCAGGGCCCCAGTGCTCATAAGTGTGCCTGAATGTGTTACCTGTGTAGTGACTAACTGTCTCACTGAGGCTCTGCTAATCAGAACCTCAGTGGTTATGCTCTCTCATTTCTTTCCAAATTGTCACTGACAGGCTAGTGACCATTTTTACCAATTTACATTGGCTTACTGGAACACCCTTATAATTCCCTAGTATATGGTACTGAGGTACCCAGGGTATTGGGGTTCCAGGAGATCCCTATGGGCTGCAGCATTTCTTTTACCACCCATAGGGAGCTCTGACAAATCTTACACAGGCCTGCCACTGCAGCCTGAGTGAAATAACGTCCACGTTATTTCACAGCCATTTTACACTGCACTTAAGTAACTTATAAGTCACCTATATGTCTAACCTTTACCTGGTAAAGGTTAGGTGCAAAGTTACTTAGTGTGAGGGCACCCTGGCACTAGCCAAGGTGCCCCCACATTGTTCAGAGCCAATTCACTGAACTTTGTGAGTGCGGGGACACCATTACACGCGTGCACTACATATAGGTCACTACCTATATGTAGCTTCACCATGGTAACTCCGAATATGGCCATGTAACATGTCTATGATCATGGAATTGCCCCCTCTATGCCATCCTGGCATTGTTGGTACAATTCCATGATCCCAGTGGTCTGTAGCACAGACCCTGGTACTGCCAGACTGCCCTTCCTGGGGTTTCTCTGCAGCTGCTGCTGCTGCCAACCCCTCAGACAGGCAGCTGCCCTCCTGGGGTCCAGCCAGGCCTGGCCCAGGATGGCAGAACAAAGAACTTCCTCTGAGAGAGGGTGTGACACCCTCTCCCTTTGGAAAATGGTGTGAAGGCAGGGGAGGAGTAGCCTCCCCCAGCCTCTGGAAATGCTTTGTTGGGCACAGATGTGCCCAATTCTGCATAAGCCAGTCTACACCGGTTCAGGGACCCCTTAGCCCCTGCTCTGGCGCGAAACTGGACAAAGGAAAGGGGAGTGACCACTCCCCTGACCTGCACCTCCCCTGGGAGGTGTCCAGAGCTCCTCCAGTGTGCTCCAGACCTCTGCCATCTTGGAAACAGAGGTGCTGCTGGCACACTGGACTGCTCTGAGTGGCCAGTGCCACCAGGTGACGTCAGAGACTCCTTGTGATAGGCTCCTTCAGGTGTTAGTAGCCTTTCCTCTCTCCTAGGTAGCCAAACCCTCTTTTCTGGCTATTTAGGGTCTCTGTCTCTGGGGAAACTTTAGATAACGAATGCATGAGCTCAACCGAGTTCCTCTGCATCTCCCTCTTCACCTTCTGATAAGGAATCGACCGCTGACCGCGCTGGAAGCCTGCAAACCTGCAACATAGTAGCAAAGACGACTACTGCAACTCTGTAACGCTGATCCTGCCGCCTTCTCGACTGTTTTCCTGCTTGTGCATGCTGTGGGGGTAGTCTGCCTCCTCTCTGCACCAGAAGCTCCGAAGAAATCTCCCGTGGGTCGACGGAATCTTCCCCCTGCAACCGCAGGCACCAAAAAGCTGCATCTCCGGTCCCTTGGGTCTCCTCTCAGCACGACGAGCGAGGTCCCTCGAATCCAGCGACACCGTCCAAGTGACTCCCACAGTCCAGTGACTCTTCAGCCCTAGTTTGGTGGAGGTAAGTCCTTGCCTCACCTCGCTGGGCTGCATTGCTGGGAACCGCGACTTTGCAAGCTTCTCCGGCCCCTGTGCCCTTCCGGCGGAAATCCTGTGTGCACAGCCAAGCCTGGGTCCACGGCACTCTAACCTGCATTGCACGACTTTCTAAGTTGCTCTCCGGCGACGTGGGACTCCTTTGTGCAACTTCGGCAAGCACCGTTTCACGCATCCTCGTAGTGCCTGTTTCTGGCACTTCTCCGGGTGCTACCTGCTTCAGTGAGGGCTCTTTGTCTTGCTCGACGTCCCCTCTCTCTGCAGGTCCAATTTGCGACCTCCTGGTCCCTCCTGGGCCCCAGCAGCGTCCAAAAACGCCAAACGCACGATTTGCGTGTAGCAAGGCTTGTTGGCGTCCATCCGGCGGGAAAACACTTCTGCACGACTCTCCAAGGCGTGGGGGATCCATCCTCCAAAGGGGAAGTCTCTAGCCCTTGTCGTTCCTGCAGTATTCACAGTTCTTCAGCCTAGTAAGAGCTTCTTTGCACCAACCGCTGGCATTTCTTGGGCATCTGCCCATCTCCGAGCTGCTTGTGACTTTTGGACTTGGTCCCCTTGTTCCACAGGTACCCTCAGTCAGGAATCCATCGGTGTTGCATTGCTGATTTGTGTTTTCTTTGCATTTTCCCTCTAACACGACTATTTTGTCCTTAGGGGAACTTTAGTGCACTTTGCACTCACTTTTCAGGGTCTTGGGGAGGGTTATTTTTCTAACTCTCACTATTTTCTAATAGTCCCAGCGACCCTCTACAAGGTCACATAGGTTTGGGGTCCATTCGTGGTTCGCATTCCACTTCTGGAGTATATGGTTTGTGTTGCCCCTATCCCTATGTTTCCCCATTGCATCCTATTGTAACTATACATTGTTTGCACTGTTTTCTAAGACTATACTGCATATTTTTGCTATTGTGTATATATATCTTGTGTATATTTCCTATCCTCTCACTGAGGGTACACTCTAAGATACTTTGGCATATTGTCATAAAAATAAAGTACCTTTATTTTTAGTATAACTGTGTATTGTGTTTTCTTATGATATTGTGCATATGACACTAAGTGGTACTGTAGTAGCTTCACACGTCTCCTAGTTCAGCCTAAGCTGCTCTGCTAAGCTACCATTATCTATCAGCCTAAGCTGCTAGACACCCTATACACTAATAAGGGATAACTGGGCCTGGTGCAAGGTGCAAGTACCCCTTGGTACTCACTACAAGCCAGTCCAGCCTCCTACAACTTCCCACCACCACTGCTATTACTAGGGGCACTAGAGGTTGCAGTTGGGGTTGTGGTAGTGGGAGCCTTGGTGTTTTTCTTTGGACAAGTGGCATCACTTGCCCAATGGCCCTTTACTTTACATAAATAACACCATGGCGTTTTCTGATTGTGAGTAGAGGATTTGTACCCACCACACCCAGAGGATTTTTGTGGGCCTGATGAAGACTCAGAATGTTTTTTATCTTCGTCCCCGCCCTTGTCAGAAGACTTACCATCCTTCTTCTTGCCATCCTTGTCACCCCTGTATGAACTTTTCTGTTCACTCTTGTTCTGACCCATTTGTCTGCCTTCTTTCCCAATTCTTGGGGAGAGGTCAGATCTGAGTCTACCAAGTATTGGTGCAACAAATCAGACACACAATTGTTCAAAATATGCTCTCTCAGGATTAGATTATACAGGCTTTAATAGTCAGTCACCTTACTGCCATGTACCCAACCCTCCAAGGCCTTCCCTGAACAGTCTACAAAGTCTGTCCAGTCTTGAGAGGACTCTTTTCTGGTGTCTCTGAACTTAATCCTGTATTGTTCAGTAAGTCAAATCCATCCAAGAGTGCATCCTTCAAAACTTTGTAATTGTTAGCATCACTTTCTCTGACAGTAAGGAGCCTATCCCTACCCTTACCAGTGAAAGATAGACACAGGATAGCAACCCACTGCATTTGAGGTACCAACTGTACCATACAGACCCTCTCAAGTGCAGCAAACCACTTGTTAATGTCATCCCCCTCCTTGTAAGGGGGGACTATCTTATGCAGGTTTCTGGAATCTTGTTCTCTAACAGGATTGCTATCAAAAACACTGCTGCTGCCACCATCGGGAACTAACCCCAACCTCTGCCTTTCACTTTCCACATCCAGAGATTCCCTGTCTAAGGCCAGCTGCTGCTGTTTAAGCTTCAGCCTGGCCTCTTCCAACCTGAGCTTTCCGAGTTCCCTTTCCCTTAAGTTATCCTCAGGGTGGGAGGCTTGGGAATTGTGAGACACAGAAGAAATGTGGGAATTGGCAGAGTTAGACCTGTCCCTAACTGGCTGGACCCTAGTAACCTGGCCTTTAGGAGTGAAAGGTGCCCTACTAGTGTGTGACCCCCTCCCACTACCACTGTCACTAGGTGGCCTGTTAGCTGGCAGGTCCTTCCCGGGCATCCTCTGGGGACTCCTCTGAGTCTTGCTGGGTACCCACCTCCTCTACCTCCTGATCCTGGGATGTGCGAGACTGGTTCTGGTCACTTTCTAGTAGAAGGCTAAGGAGAAGATCTTTGGTAGGATTCTTACCAATAGCTAAACCTCTTTCAATGCAGAGACCCCTCAAACTTTTAAAGTTTAGATTCCCATATGGTGCCTGGACAACTGTGGGAGCAAGTTCTACTGCGGACATGATGGAAAGTGTTTCGGACAGAGAGAGAAAAAGGTTTTGGAACTTTTTAAAGAAAACAAAAACTTTTGAAAACTTTTGAAACTTTTCAGAAAACTTTTTAGAAAGTTTTAGAGGAAGGAAAGTTAAACTGTTCAGGTTACTGCGTATATTCTGAATTATTTGGTATATGTTTCTCTTATGAAAAGCACCAAATGACAAAGTGGTAAAGCAGTTACAAGTACTTATCCCACCGCTGCACCACCACTGTAGGAGGCTGGCCTGGCTTATAGTGGGTACCTGTTGGTACTTACACCTTGTGCCAGGTCCAGTTATCCCTTATTAGTAGATTAGTAGTGTTTTAGCAGCTTAAGCTGATAGAGGTAGCTATAGCAGAGCAGCTTAGGCTGAACTAGGAGACATGCAAAGCTCCTACTATACCACTTATGTCATATAGCACTATATCAGAAGAAAAACAGTTCGAAAATGAGTGCAAACACTGTAGAATACAATAGGATGCAGTAGGCCTAGGGGAACACAAACCATATACTCCAAAAGTGGAATGCGAACCACGAATGGACCCCAGGCCTAGTGTAGTGTGTAGAGGGTCGCTGGGAGTGTAAGAAAACACTAAGGGTGTCCAAGATACCCCACCCCAAGACCCTGAAAAGTAGGAATAAAGTTAAGCTACTGCCCCAGAAGACAGTAAAGGCGAGATAGGGGATTCTGCAAAGACAACCACTGACTGCAAAGCACTGAAGATGGATTCCTGGACCTGAGGACCTGCAAAGGAAGGGGACCAAGTCCAAGAGTCACGGAAGTGTCCGGGGGGGGCAGGAGCCCACAAAACCCCGGATGAAGGTGCAAAAGGGCTGCCTCTGGGTGGAAGAAGCTGAAGATTCTGCAATAACGGAAGATGCCAGGAACTTCTCCTTTGGTCAGAAGATGTCCCACGGCGTGCTAGAGGGTACAGAGTTGTTTCCACGCAGAAAGACCGCAAACAAGCCTTGCTAGCTGCAAGAGGCGCGGTTGAAAATAATGGGTGCTGCCTGGTCCCAGGAAGGACCAAGAGGTAGCCCCTTGGAGGAGGAGACAGAAGGGGCGCTCAGCAACAGAGAGCGCCTATGCAGAAGCAGGCAGCACCTGCAGAAGCACTTGAGTCCTCGATGTCATGCTGCAGTGTCTTGACGTCGTGCAGACTATCGACGTTGTGCGACGGCGTTTGTGCGACGTCGATCCAGACTTCAACGGCGAACATGTGGGTGCCGTACCTGCTCTCGACGTCGATCTCCTCGATGTTGACGAGGACCGAAAGCGTTTACTCCCCGAAAAACACCTCTCACACCTTCCACGTCAACTGGAGGCTGAGAGAAGAGCTCTGATGGAAGACTGACCTTTACCTCGATCAGAGGTTCCACTGGCTTCTTGCTGGCATCGCCTTTCTGATTTTCCCCCTACGAGAGAACTGGAATTACAGGTAAGAAACGATTCCTTTTCTTATTACAGTTATAGGTTTTTGTCAAATGAGCTGTCTGGCAATGATTGTGAAACAAAAGGCTGTAAAATTTCAATTTTTTTCCTAACAACATTTAAACAGCATTCATATTAATAGTAAAAGTATTTCAAAATATATCAGGCATCACTAAATGCTTTTTTAAATTCATAATTGTGATGCAAACAAAGATTTAAATAGGAGCAAAACAAATCAGAACACTTTACTTGGTAATGTGCAAATGACAAATATTTCCAGAAACTCGATTTCCAAACATTGTACAATATATAGGGCCTCATTACAACCTTGGCAGTCTTTTGTAAAGACCGCCGAGGCTGCAGACGCCAGTATACCGTCAGTGCTAGCGGTATATCTGGCTCCCTATTTCGAATTTTCCACTGGGCCAGCGGACTGTAACAGTGTTTAACACACCGCAGGGCACTCCTGGCAAAGATCTGGTGTAAGGTGACTAAGAGCTTGTACTGCAAGACCCTGGTGCAAGGCTCCAAGAGTATCTCTAGGAGTGCCCTGTCGTAATGTGCCATAGGGCACCTCTGGCAAAAATTTTGTTTAAGGTGACTAAGAGCTTGTGCTGGAAGACCCTGGTGCAAGGCTGCTGAGGGAATATCTACCAGTGTCTTGGTGTAATGCGCCACAGGGCATCTCTAGCCAGGCTCTGGTAAAGGCTGCTGAGTTCATCATGAGCAAGACCCCGTATCATGCTGCAGAGGGAATCACAGGTAGGGCACAGTAGTGATGCTATGGAAGACATGTCTAGCAAGCCCCAATGTAAGGCAGTGGAGGGCTTCAAACAGAGGGCACAATGTTAAAGCCACAGAAGGCATGTCTAGCAGCCCCCCTCTGTGACAGCAGAGAGCACCACGGGCAAGACCACTATGAAAGACGGCAGATGTTACCCTAGGCAAACCTGGAGTAGACCCCAGGAAGACTTTGCTGTCAGCCTGCAGAGTTAATCTCAAGCCTGATTCCGGTGTAAAGCAACAGAAGACATCATAAGCCAAATCTGATGTGTGAATGAAGGGGGCACCTCTTGTATGATGCTCATGTAAGGCAGCAGAGGGCCCTGAAGGCAGTACCTGGGGTGAGGTGACTTTGGGCTCCTCCAGCAAAAGTCTGGTGTTAGGTAATCTCAGGTAATAATTGGTATTAGGTGAGCACAGGCACCACCAGAAGAGCCTGGTGTAGGAAAGTAAGGGAGCACCAGATATGCATGTCAAACAAAAGTCCAATTCACAGTGTGCACATGAAAAGAGAGAACTGGAACAGAGAGGAACATTAGCATTCCCTCAGTTGCATGTCCTTGTGTATAAATAGGTAACTAACTGAAAATTTGGGACATAGTGTGTCAGGCAAAGCCCAGAAAAAATGCCTCCAACCGAAGAGTAAGAGAAGCGAACAGGCCAGTATCATGCTCAGAACAGATGCAGGCTGTGGATGTAGGGCCTGGAGATGTGCAAAAGTGCTGGTGGATAGCAGTGACACATAAATATAAGGGTCTACATTAATAGCCCTTGATATTTAATGCAGAAAGAATGCCTATGAAGCAGTAATGAGAACGTACAGGTTTACCATAATCAAAAAAAAAATTATACACTATTAGCTGGCTAAAGGAAATCAGTAGTTCTTTGAAAAAAGTTGTCTTGTATGGTGTATATTAAATACTATGGTAATATATGCTTTCCACAAATCATAGTATGTCCTAATATACTGATACATACTGCTTACTATGCGATTCCCACTTCGATGACAGGTAATGAATCAAGCATGTGAACCTATGAAATATACCAATACTGGAGAATGGAAGTTACTGGTAAGTAACAAATTATTTTTTATTCTATTAGAGTTTGTTGCATTTTAATATTAATTTTAATATTTTTATATAAGATTTATAATTGCCCTGAAGAAGTTCCTAAGTTACAGGAATGAAATGTTTTGGCTTGCAGTTTGTATTACCGTATTTTCCGGCGTATAAGACGACTTTTTAACCCCTGAAAATCTCCTCAAAAGTCGGGGGTCGTCTTATACGCCGGTATACGGCGTGCCGAAACTTCAGGGACAGGCGCCCTGTAGCTGAACCACCGTACGCTGCATTTGGAAATGAATTCCAAGCGTACGATGGGTTCCGCGTCCTCGCTGGCAGTTGTCTGGGCAGGCACGTGTTCCTGCGCGTGCCCCAGGCTATTCGAAGCGCGCTATTACGGTACCATAGAAACAACAGTTGTTTTCTGTTTTCTGTTTCTTTCTTCTCGCGCATGGCACATGTTAGGAGATTACCATATAGTAACGGCCATTTTGGATTGGGATATGACAATATTATAAAAAAATATATATTTTGACCGCATTTAACTTTGGTTGTACTGCAGTTTCAACAATCTTAAATGTAATATTCATTCTCCGTGATTGGCTGGTTGTTGTATTGTTGGTGATTCTGAGGGAAGGCAATCTGGTGAGCAGATACATGTGGTGGTGAATACAGTACAGCACAGCACCAGTACCAGTATCTGTACCAGTTCATACACTACAGCACCAGTACATACAGTACAGTATAAAAATGGCTAACAGACAAGACCCCATCCTGGCTCCACCAGCAAGAAGAAAGAAATATGAAGCCAGTTTCAAACTTAAAGTTGTAAACTTTGCCATGGAACATAATAACTGTGCTGCTGCAAGACAATATGGAGTAACAGAAAAGATGGTTCGGGACTGGAAAGCAAATGAAAAAGCATTAAGGAGTATGCCAAGGGGTAAGTGTGCATTAAGAAGAGGCACCCCACATTGGCCAGAACTCGAAAAACATGTAGCAGACATGGTGAATGAGCATCGCCAAAGTGGTTATATAGTGACACGAAATCAAATACGTTTGTTTGCCCTTCAGTGGGCCAAATCTAACCCAGATCACAGCAACAGATTTAAAGCCACTGTATCCTGGTGTACTAGATTCTTTGAAAGGCATAATCTGGTACTGAGGCAAAAGACGAAAATTGCACAAAAATTACCTGCAGATCTTGAAGCCAAAGTAAATAGTTTCCATCGATATGTAATACAACAGCGCAATAAACATGGCTATGCGTTAAGTAGTATCGGAAATATGGATGAAACTCCAATGAATTTTGATATGGTTGGAAATAGAACTGTCCATCCAAAAGGTGCAAAAACAATTTTAATTAAAACAACAGGACATGAGAAGTCCAGTTTTACAGTGGTACTAGCATGCACAGCTGATGGTGCCAAACTGAGACCAATGATTATTTTTAAAAGAAAAACAATGCCGAAACTCAAGTTTCCTGTTGGTTGTTTTGTACATGTACATGAAAAAGGCTGGATGGATGAAGAAGGGGTAAAGCTATGGCTTGATAATGTATGGAGCAGGCGACCAGGTGGACTTATTCAAAAACGTAGTCTACTGGTGTGGGATATGTTCAGGGCTCATTTAACTCCCAGCACCAAGCAAAGGCTGGCAAGAATAAACACAGATGCGGCAGTTATTCCTGCAGGATTGACATCGTTGGTACAGCCACTGGATGTGTGCCTAAACAAGCCATTTAAAGATCGCATTCGAGAACAGTGGAATGAGTGGATGGTTAGCGGCGAAAAGTCATTCACAAAAGGAGGAAACATGCGTGCTCCACAGTTGGATGTTTTGTGCAAGTTTGTCATAAAAGCCTGGAATGATATTGATGCAGAAACAGTAATCAAGTCTTTCAAGAAGTGTGGCATATCAAATTCATTAGATGGTATGGAGGACGACTACTTGTGGCAAGATGAAGAGAAACCCGAAGCTGAGACCACACCATCTGATACGGAATTAGATCCATACGATGACTGCCTTACAAATGTACCACAAGATGTAATTGATTTACTTATGATATCAGATGACGAACAGGAGGATTTTGAAGGCTTTTAAAGAGAAACTGTCAAGCCAGCAAGTCCTGTAAAAATAGCTTGGAGTTATGATGGGCGTTGCTGACTCCCCAGGATCTTGCCCGGCACTTGCTCTCTCTCTCTGTTTGTTTGTTATCTTCCTCCTATCATCTTCAGTTCCAGTTTGGTTGACAGCTTAGAGAACAAACAGCATGGCAGTTCCCATGGGTTTATTGTCTTATCCTTCCTTTCAGCTTTAGAGTGAATTAGGAAAAGTTTAATCCACTTGCACTGTTTTATGTTTACATGTTTGATGACAAACAGCCTTATGTTTATAAGTGACAGTTTTCCTACTACGTACCTGCATGTCATAAGCATTTGAATTAAAATTACCATATTAAAATCAAACCTGATGTTTTTTAATTTTTATTTGGTGTGCGTTGGAAGAGGGGTAGTCTTATATGGCGAGTATAGCCCAAACCCTATATTTTAACAGGAAAAGTAGGGGGTCGTCTTATACGCCCAGTCGTCTTATACGCCGGAAAATACGGTAACTTGAATTTAAAGAATAAAGATTTACCAAGTATACTGGGTCCAGAGATCTTGAATGCCCATGAGAGTCGAAAACCAGATGTATCTGAAAAGGAGTTTCAACTTAATGATCAGCGACATTAGGGTACTGTTCTAGAGCGCATTACAACAGTGGTTCCCAACCTTTTGACTTTTGTGGAGCCCCACTTTACCATTACTGGAGCCCGGGGACCCCCACTGAATCTTTATTGGAATCCGGGGACCCCCCACTGAGTGATTACTGAAAGCTGGGGACCTAATCTGTTAATATTCTTTATTTTTCTAAGCTGTCGCGGACCCCCTGAAGAGGCTTCGCGGACCCCCAGGGGTCCCCGGACCACAGGTTGGGAACCACTGCATTACAATATAGAAAGTTGGAGTTGTGCATCATCACAGTCAGTAGCAGTGGTTATCCAGTATTGGATCTTTCATAAATTCACATGCTTGAATCATCCTTGTCATCGAAGTGGGAGTCCCACGGTACATAAAATAGCAATAATTAACAACTATTTTTTTTTTGCCATAGGCTATAATGGACACAGCAATTGCTCATATAGCCTATCCATGTCCTTTTGTGAAAGGACCCAAACCTGCCTGCTGTCCAATCAGGCACCAGCACCCTCTAGAACCTTGTCAAGAGAAGTTGCCTTCCTCAGATTTTCTACCGCACGTGGTGTGAAGGGAGTCTCCCTGAGCTCTGCTCAGTTTTTCTTCTACTTCAGAACATTTTCTCTCAAAAAGAATTGAAAATATGTCAGATTCTTCTAGAGAAGGCCTTTTCCGCCCTTGCAAGACCTGTGGAAAGAAAAGGCTCCATGTGGATGACCCACTTAAAGACTGCTTGTATTGTCTCCACCCACAACACCAGGTTAAAGACTGCAAGATATGTCGCACCTTTTCCACAAAGACCCTCAGAGACCGTGAGGGCAGGCTCCTGACATGGTTACAGGCTAAATCCTGTACTTCAGGTGAGGAGAGTGGGTCAGAGAGGCCGCATAAAAGGTCCAAATCTGAGGACCTGGGCCACACAGAAAAATCTAGGAAGAGGCAAAAATCACATCATGGGAAGGGCTTACAGACTTCAGTCTCCTCTGAGCCTTCCTCTCCTCTTCAGAAGAAGGAGTCCTACCGTCTCTCGCCTTCTTCAGAGCCTTCTACTTCTGGAAAAGTGACTCTAAAAATCAGATCGACGACGACACCACCGTCGACGACCGTGACGACGACGACGGTACCTACAACTACCGTCTCCACTACATCGTCGATGAGACCGTCGTCAGCGTCGACTACTTTAACATCGACGGTAAGGGCTCCTATCCCCTCACTCAAGCCTCCGTCGACGAGTACACCATCGACGACAAAAACATTGTTGTTTATAACACCTTCGACGACTGCCCCGTCGACTATAACGTCAGCGACGCCAATGTCATCAGCTGTTTCACCGTCGACAGAGACACTGTCAAAGAAGTCATCGTTGACGAAGACACTACCGTCGACGACACTACTGTCGACGACGTCAACGACACTACCGTCGACAAGACCATCGTCGACAAGACCATCGTCGGCGAGACCACCGTCGTCGATGGAAAAATCTGTACCATCCACGGCTCCATCAACTTTTACGCCATCGACGATGGCACTGGTGCCTATTAGACAGATAGAGGCGACTCCTGCCTTTTCCAGGTCTCCAGATCTCCGAGCCCTGGTCAGGATCACATCTCTGCCCACACCGGACATTTATCCAAAAGACACATCTCCAAACAAAGTGTCGACTTTAGTACCCAGTCATCTTCTTGACTGGGAGGAATCTGATGAAGGTCCATTCGGAGATGCACACAGCCCCTCACAGCTCCACGTCAAGTACCAAGATGAAGATGACGAGGATGAGTATGACCAATACCAACCATACTACTCTCATCAGGAACAATATTACCAACCAAGAGAGCCTCAGCATAGAGACTCTATACAGATGCCTTCCTCCTTAATCCAGGATTTACAATCTATGCTACAGGATTATAGGAGAAGGTTCCCACTGGCAGCAGAAGATGAGCCACCAGCCAGTTTCTCCGGTGACACCAATCAATGTCCCTCCTCCTCCAGCTACTTGAAGAATGACATCCCACTCGGTGTTAGCTGCACCCCCTAGAGATGAAGGTTCCACTTCAGGGGAAGAGGAAGAAGAGGAAGGAGAAATTTCTACTCCGCAACATCCTACTGAGGAATGGGATGATTACTTACCCCCCACTCCTTCTCCACCACCTCCTCGCCCCTCTGATTCTCCACCGGAGGACATAGGTGGTTTCCATAATCTTATGGACAGAGCCGTTGTACGCTTCCACCTTCCAACATCTGTCTCCCAGTCGGAATGTTTCCTACATGATTTTAAGGAGCAATTACGGAAGTCTGTACGGTCCATTCCGATTATTGATTTCATATGGAGCGAAGGTACAAAGATTATGTGAAACCCGGCTACAGTTCCTTCAGTTCCGCAAAAACTGGACAAGAAATACAAGGCAACCCAAGATTCTCCGGCATGCCTTACTGGCCATCCAAAGCCTGACTCAGTTATCTCACAGGCTGCTCAAAGGCGCTCCAAAAACCCATCAACGCCTATCTCTACTCCTCCAGACAAAGAAGGACGGAGATTGGAGAATATAGGCAAAATATTCTCCTCCATGTCAGCAATCACTGTCAGAGCTGCAGTTTCTTTGGCAATTCTAGGTCGATATGACCGCCAAATGTGGTCCGACATGCAACCTTTCTTGGACCTCATCCCTGAAAGTAAGCAAGCAGAGGCACGGAAGATCCTCCAAGAGGGTAAGCGTACGTCGGAAGAAATTATCGACTACGCTCTTGACATACCCTCTACTGGTTTTCGTCAACTAGCATGTGCTGCGGTCTTACGCCGGCAAGGTTGGCTCAAAGCCACATCTTTCAGGCCAGAAGTGCAGTCCCGGATCCTAGACATGCCTTACGATGGCGAATCTCTATTTGGCAAACATGTAGATGACGCGCTCCAAGCCATCAAGACTGACACGGACACTGCCAAGTCCCTGGGTACCCTGCAGTATCGGAAACAGCCCTTTCGGGGTGCTACAGGAAGAGGTTTCACCTCATTTCGAAGTTCCTTCCACAGGCAATACCAGCAATCCCAGTATAGGCCTTCCTACCACCAACAGTACAGGCAATCATCGACTGCTTCCTATACCAGACAAGGAGGTAAACGAAGACAGGGTTCACAATCCAGAGATCAACCCAGAAAACAATGATCTTCTACAGGCACCGGCTATGCTCCCCCAATGCCCGCACAATCAGCAAATAGGAGCAAATATTTCCAACTTCATCCAAGAGTGGAAGAAAATAACATCAGACAGATGGGTGCTGGATATAGTGACAAGAGGTCATACCCTGGAATTCATCCAAAAGCCACTGCATCATCCACCAACATCAGGCAGATCTCTCCATCTTCGTCTGCTTCAAGGGGAGGTATTCAGCCTTCTTGCCAAAGGAGCTATAGAGGCAGTTCCTGTACAACAACGGGGTCTCGGACTCTACTCCCGGTTTTTCCTCATAAGGAAGTAGTCAGGGGAGTGGTGTCCTATACTAGACCTCAGGAAACTCAACAAGTTCCTTCGGAAGCAATCTTTCCGGATGATCAGACTGTCAGATATCCTGCACCTCCTCAATCCTGGAGATTTTATGACAACTCTAGATCTCCAGGACGCCTACTTCCACATACCGATACACCGAAAACATCGCAAATATCTCTTCTTTACAGTAGCCGGTGCCCATTATCAGTTCAAAGTCCTACCATTTGGTCTTAGATCAGCTCCAAGAATCTTCACGAAATGCCTTGCCCCGGTCGCAGGTTTCCTCAGAAGCAAGGGTTTCCAGGTGTTCCCATACCTGGACGACTGGCTCATAAAAGCTCCGTCATCTCTACTAGCTTCCAAAGCGACAAACGCCTGCTTAAAACTATTCCACAGTTTGGCTCTAACAGTGAACCTGCAGAAGTCAGTCGTGCTTCCCTCATGCAGGAGAGTTTTCCTGGGAGCAGAATTAGATACTATCCAAAACAAGGCATATCTCACTCTAGCAAGGCAGCAGAAGCTGACCCACTTAGCTGTCAGAATCTCAGCAAAAGAGTTAGTTTCAGTACGACTGTTCAAGTCGCTCCTGGGCATGATTGCCTCAGCCATAGTCCTAGTACGGCTAGCAAGACTCAAAATGAGGCCGCTGCAAGAAGAACTGCAACTTCAATGGACCCAGTCGCAAGGGTCCTTCGACGTCTTAATAACTATCACACCAAAAATGTGGCAGGCGTTGAAATGGTGGTCTCACACCAACCACCTCTCCCAAGGTCTTACTTTTCTAGCACCAATAACAGACTTTGGGGGTCATTACAACATTGGCGGTATAAGGCGCTTACCGCCGTGCAGAAGACCGCCAACACGCGGCCGCGGAATTCCGCCACAGCTATTATGACACACATCACGGAATCCGCCGAAATTCAGACACCCACACAATCCTGCCACACCAAAGGTCAGCGATAAACATGCAGAAACAAATCCTCCACCTCCACGCCAACAGAAACACGCCCATGCTATTACGACCCACGAATCCATGCGGCGGTCTTTCAACCGCGGTATTCCATTGGTGGTACACACCGCCGCGCTCAAAATACACACACATCTCCAAAACACCGCCACATTGGACAATTACAAATACACACACCTGATATACATACAAACAACACTCCCACACACCCAACTCAATATAAAACACTGTAGGAGGCTGGACTGGCTTGTAGTGAGTACCAAGGGGTACTTGCACCTTGCACCAGGCCCAGTTATCCCTTATTAGTGTATAGGGTGTCTAGCAGCTTAGGCTGATAGATAATGGTAGCTTAGCAGAGCAGCTTAGGCTGAACTAGGAGACGTGTGAAGCTACTACAGTACCACTTAGTGTCATATGCACAATATCATAAGAAAACACAATACACAGTTATACTAAAAATAAAGGTACTTAATTTTTATGACAATATGCCAAAGTATCTTAGAGTGTACCCTCAGTGAGAGGATAGGAAATATACACAAGATATATATACACAATAGCAAAAATATGCAGTGTAGTCTTAGAAAACAGTGCAAACAATGTATAGTTACAATAGGATGCAATGGGGAAACATAGGGATAGGGGCAACACAAACCATATACTCCAAAAGTGGAATGCGAACCACGAATGGACCCCAAACCTATGTGACCTTGTAGAGGGTCGCTGGGACTATTAGAAAATAGTGAGAGTTAGAAAATTAGCCCTCCCCAAGACCCTGAAAAGTGAGTGCAAATTGCACTAAAGTTCCCCTAAGGACAAAGAAGTCGTTTTAGAGGAATAATGCAGGAAAGACACAAACCAACAATGCAACAACTGTGGATTTCCAATCTAGGGTACCTGTGGAACAAGGGGACCAAGTCCAAAAGTCACAAGCTGTAGTGCTTTCCTCTTATCTAGTTTCTAAGCACTAACATAACACAACAGAAATGCACTTCTGAGGTCAAAGAAGACTTTTATTGTTGTTAATTCTTCCCCAACCCCAATTTTTATGTATGACGAATTAGTAGCTTTCAAGTCCGCGTTAATCAAACAAAATATATCAGTTTGCAATATACACAGCAGGTTATATTTATAAGATATTGAATGCAAAGCAAAACAAATACTTCACCGTGTGGGAACTATCTACAGCTTCATCTTTCTAAGGTCTGCAAGCTGATGACCCCTGTCAGCCGCGAGAAAGAGATTCATCTACCCACACGGGATTGCTGGCAGCTGGCGCCAAGCTCCAGCACGAGGTCCGGCAGATTCGAATCTGACTCTCTGCAGCCTGTTACATTTGTTACAAAGGTGTGCCCCCTCCTCTCAGACCTGGGAAACTGAGCAAGCCTTTTGGAGACTGGCCAGGTCTCCAAGACTACTCCTGTTCCCAAGCTCAAGCGAAGAGAAAAACACCCATGTACTCTCTCTTATCATGTCTAGTCTACTGTGAGAAAAAAACATCTTGGTTCTCTGGTGCAAAAACACAGCTTGGAAAAATACAGCTTGGATTCTCAACTGCAATGTCTAACTCCACGTTAAAGGCAATGGGCAGCTAACCTAAATATCAAATGCAATGTCTAGTGTCATGTCAAAGCCAATAAGCATCTAAGCTGAATACAAAATGCAATGTCTTATATCATGTCAAAGCCCATAGGCAGCTGAGCTGAATACAAAATGCAATGTATGATATCATGTCAAAGCCAATAGGCAGCGGAGCTGAATACAAAATGTAATATATGATATCATGTCAAAGCCAATAGGCAGAATATCTAATAGCATGTCAAAGTCAATAGGCAGCTAAATTGAATACATCATGTCAAAGCCAATAGGAATGCAATGTCAAAGCCAATAGGCGGCTAGACTGGATACAGCATGTCAAAGCCAATAGGCAGAATACAGAATGTAATGACTAATGCAATGTCAAAGCCCATAGGCGGCTAAACTGAACAAAACATACCATGTGCTACTGGTGAACATTGAGCAACTAATATGCGCAGTGGTGAAACACAAAGTCATTGGTCAAAACAAACTCCATCAAATGGCAGTACACAAGCAAATCGGAGATGGGCATATGCCCAGGAAATGCCAGCTGCGGGTGCAAAGAAGCTTCTACTGGACAGAAGAAGCTGCGGTTTCTGCAGGAACGAAAAGGGCTAGAGACTTCCCCTTTGGTGGACGGATCCCTCTCGCCGTGGAGAGTCGTGCAGAAGTGTTTTCCCGCCGAAAGAACGCCAACAAGCCTTGCTAGCTGCAAATTGTGCGGTTAGCGTTTTTGGACGCTGCTGTGGCCCAGGAGGGACCAGGAGGTCGCAAATTGGACCAGGAGAGAGAGGGGACGTCATGCAAGACAAGGAGCCCTCTCAGCAGCAGGTAGCACCCGGAGAAGTGCCAGAAACAGGCACTACGAGGATGCGTGAAATGGTGCTCACCCGAAGTCGCACAAAGGAGTCCCACGTCGCCGGAGACCAACTTAGAAAGTCGTGAAATGCAGGTTAGAGTGCCGTGGACCCAGGCTTGGCTGTGCACAAAGGATTTCCGCCGGAAGTGCACAGGGGCCGGAGTAGCTGCAAAAGTCGCGGTTCCCAGCAATGCAGCCCAGCGAGGTGAGGCAAGGACTTACCTCCACCAAACTTGGACTGAAGAGTCACTGGACTGTGGGGGTCACTTGGACAGAGTCGCTGGATTCGAGGGACCTCGCTCGTTGTGCTGAGAGGAGACCCAAGGGACCGGTAATGCAGCTTTTTGGTGCCTGCGGTTGCAGGGGGAAGATTCCGTCGACCCACGGGAGATTTCTTCGGAGCTTCTGGTGCAGAGAGGAGGCAGACTACCCCCACAGCATGCACAAGCAGGAAAACAGTCGAGAAGGCGGCAGGATCAGCGTTACAGAGTTGCAGTAGTCGTCTTTGCTACTATGTTGCAGGTTTGCAGGCTTCCAGCGCGGTCAGCAGTCGATTCCTTGGCAGAAGGTGAAGAGAGAGATGCAGAGGAACTCGGATGAGCTGTTGCATTCGTTATCTAAAGTTTCCCCAGAGACAGAGACCCTAAATAGCCAGAAAAGAGGGTTTGGCTACCTAGGAGAGAGGATAGGCTACTAACACCTGAAGGAGCCTATCAGAAGGAGTCTCTGACGTCACCTGGTGGCACTGGCACCTCAGAGCAGTCCAGTGTGCCAGCAGCACCTCTGTTTCCAAGATGGCAGAGGTCTGGAGCACACTGGAGGAGCTCTGGTCACTCCCCTTTCCTTTGTCCAGTTTCGCGCCAGAGCAGGGCTAAGGGGTCCCCTGAACCGGTGTAGACTGGCTTATGCAGAATTGGGCACATCTGTGCCCAAGAAAGCATTTCCAGAGGCTGGGGGAGGCTACTCCTCCCCTGCATTCACACCATTTTCCAAAGGGAGAGGGTGTAACACCCTCTCTCAGAGGACGTCCTTTGTTCTGCCATCCTGGGCCAGGCCTGGCTGGACCCCAGGAGGGCAGATGCCTGTCTGAGGGGTTGGCAGCAGCAGCAGCTGCAGTGAAACCCCAGGAAGGGCAGTTTGGCAGTACCAGGGTCTGTGCTACAGACCACTGGGATCATGGGATTGTGCCAACTATGCCAGGATGGTATAGAGGGGGCAATTCCATGATCATAGACACGTTACATGGCCATATTCGGAGTTACCATTGTGAAGCTACATATAGGTAGTGACCTATATGTAGTGCACGCGTGTAATGGTGTCCCCGCACTCACAAAGTTCAGGGAATTGGCTCTGAACAATGTGGGGGCACCTTGGCTAGTGCCAGGGTGCCCTCACACTAAGTAACTTTCCCCCAAACTTTACCAGGTAAAGGTTAGACATATAGGTGACTTATAAGTTACTTAAGTGCAGTGTAAAATGGCTGTGAAATAACGTGGACGTTATTTCACTCAGGCTGCAGTGGCAGGCCTGTGTAAGAATTGTCAGAGCTCCCTATGGGTGGCAAAAGAAATGCTGCAGCCCATAGGGATCTCCTGGAACCCCAATACCCTGGGTACATCAGTACCATATACTAGGGAATTATAAGGGTGTTCCAGTAAGCCAATGTAAATTGGTAAAAATGGTCACTAGCCTGTTAGTGACAATTTGGAAAGAAATGAGAGAGCATAACCACTGAGGTTCTGATTAGCAGAGCCTCAGTGAGACAGTTAGTCACTACACAGGTAACACATTCAGGCACACTTATGAGCACTGGGGCCCTGGGTTACCAGGGTCCCAGTGACACATACAACTAAAACAACATATATACAGTGAAAAATGGGGGTAACATGCCAGGCAAGATGGTACTTTCCTACAAACACACACCCACATCACCCACAAACCCCTATGACCCAAAATTAGAGAGAAGACCAGAGAGAGACAGCACAGAATAGAGAACCCCATTACACAGAGGCACACTACACCATCACCCACACAACATCCACGCACAAAACACCACATACCACTACACTCACCACACTCATCACCACATAAACCACCTCACACATCACACACACCACCCCATGGCACGCCAAAGACACCCCCGCTTTTCCGAAGAGGAGCTCAGGGTCATGGTGGAGGAAATCCTACGGGTAGAGCCACAGCTATTTGGCTCACAGGTACAGCACACATCCATTGCCAGGAAGATGGAGCTATGGCAAAGAATAGTCGACAGGGTCAACGCTCTGGGACAGCATCCAAGAAATAGGGAGGACATCAGGAAGAGGTGGAACGACCGACGGGGGATGGTGCGTTCCACGGTATCCAGGCACCACATCGCGGTTCAGCGGACTGGCGGCGGACCCCCACTTCCTCCCCCACAACTAACAACATGGGAGGAGCAAGTCTTGTCCATCTTGCATCCTGAGGGCCTCGCAGGAGTCGTTGGAGGAACGGACACTGGTAAGTCAAATCTTAACTATCATATCCCCCACCTTACCTGCATGCTATCACACACCCCCACCCTCACACCCTCCCCTATCACCCTAACTCCTCACTAATGTACCCATAACACCAACCACCCATCCCAACACCAAGACCTGCATGACACAACTAAGCATGGATACCCATAACTAAAGCATACCCACTGCACATACCCAGAACACCCCCCAACCATCAGCACACAAGCCCCCACACAGGAATGCCTGCACTGGTGTACACGCACACCCAACCATTGCACACCATGAAACACACACATGCAATAATCATGTACTTATACCCCCGCAGGAACCCGAAGGAACGTCACCACACCAGAGGGTCCAGACAACACCACTCCACCCCCAGAAGAGGCCCACAGTGACGACAGCAGCTCTGCCCTACTGGATCTTGATGACCAGCCCGGACCATCGTGGGCCTCAGGACAGTCGGTTCCCCTTGCCCAGCCACAGCCCAACACTGACCTTCCACCCTCTGGTAACACCAGCACAGCACCCACCCAGCGGGCCCATACCTCCCTACCCAGGACAGGTCAATCAGCGGTGTGTCCACCACTACAGGGCACCCAGGGTAACCCACCACCCCAACAACAACAGGGACCTGGGGGCAGTGGTAGTGGGCACACAGTCCAGGGGATGGAGGCACAGGAACACAGGGGAACTGGGAGGGCTGCTGTGCGACAGAGGGAGGACAGGCCAAGAGAACCTACTCTCAACGAGGCCCTCTCCTCCATCATGGGAGCATACCACCACTCCCAGGAGACGATTGCAACGGTCCTGGACAAGTTGCAGGAGACCCTGCGTCTGCAGGAGGAGCAGTATTTGGGGTTCAGGGAGGAGCTCAGGACCATCGGCTCCGCCCTGGGCACCATTGTAGGGGTGCTGACGGACATTCAAAAGACCTTGAGGGACACCGTGGCACTCCAAGGGGCCCCTGACACTAGCATGGACGATGAAATGCCCACCACCTCCGCCGGCGCTAGTGGACAGGATGCCCCGCCACAGGACCAACACACTAGCACCCCACCCCCTGCAGACGGACAACCACCACGAAAGCGGTCCCTGAGATCCAGGAACAGGACAGAGCAAGATGGCAAGACACCCGCCAGGAAATAAGACCACCCTGATTGTCCCCCCACTGTACCACTTTGTTACCCTGTCCAAATTGGAACTGCCCCAGCTCCACTTCCAATGGCCAGATGTGCAATGTACCTGTGAGACTAATCGACTGGACTCTGCCATGGACATTCTTCCACCATAACCCATCCCAGTTTCACAACCCCCCTTCATTGTTATGCACTTAAATAAACACCCTTGAAACACTGATAAAACTGGAGTCAGTCAATGATTTTGAACTTTGTATTGTCAATTACAGTGTCAAAAATGGTTACCCATTGGAAGGCGAACATACCAATGTCACACATCACAAGCCTTTCAAGGGTGCAAGCTGTTGACACTTAGGTTACCACATTTGTGAAACTGAAATGGAAGGGGACAACTCAGTTAACAAATAGTGAGTGAAATGTAGGTACAGGATAGAGGTAGACGTGTGAAAGTTAATGTTATGTTAAACCTGAAAATGTACTCACCTGCGTCTCACTGGAAATATTGCTGTATGACTGACTCCCTGTTGTCATTTCTTCTTCATCAGCTTCATCCTCATCACTGTCCACAGGCTCCACAGGCTCCACCGCTGCTACAACACCGTCATCTGGATCATCCTCCTGCAGAAAAGGCACCTGGCGTCGCAATGCCAAGTTATGGAGCATGGAGCAGGCGATGATGATGTCGCACACCTTCTTCGGTGAGTAGAATAGGGACCCACCTGTCATATGGAGGCACCTGAACCTCGCCTTCAGGAGGCAACTGGTGCATTCGATCACCCTCCTAGTCTGCCCATGGGCCTCATTGTACCGTTCCTCTGCCCTAGTCCTGGGATTCCTCACTGGGGTCAATAGCCAGGACAGGTTGGGGTAACCAGAGTCCCCCAATAGCCATACACGATGCCTCTGGAGTTGACCCATCATATCAGGGAAGCTGCTATTCCGCAGGATGTAGGCGTCATGCACTGAGCCAGGGAACATAGCATTTATCTGCGAGATGTACTGGTCTGCCAAACAGACCATCTGAACATTCATTGAATGATAACTCTTCCTGTTCCTGTACACCTGTTCACTCCTGCTGGGGGGGACCAGAGCTACATGGGTCCCATCAATGGCACCTATGACGTTCGGGATATGTCCAAGGGCATAGAAGTCACCTTTCACTGTAGGCAAATCCTCCACTTCAGGGAAAATGATGTATCTCCTTACGTTTTTCAGCAGGGCAGACAACACTCTGGACAACACGTTGGAAAACATAGGCTGGGACATCCCTGATGCCATGGCCACAGTTGTCTGAAATGACCCACTTGCAAGGAAATGGAGCACTGACAGCACCTGCACGTCAGGGGGGATTCCAGTCGGATGGCGGATTGGTGACATCAGCTCTGGCTCCAACTGGGTACATAGTTTCTGGATTGTGGCACGGTCGAACCAGTAGGTCACGATCAAATGTCTCTCTTCCATTGTCAACAGGTCCACCAGCGGTCAGTACACCGGCGGATTCCGCCATCTTCCAATATGTCTCAACTGACGGTGCCTAAGAAGGACAACAGCGAAGAAACTGTCACCATTCCTCCAGGTATGTACCCACAGTCACACACAAGACTACAACAGACAATTAACCCATCCGGGAAATGTTTTGAGTGTAGGCCTCGGTATGTGTGACGCAGTAGTAAATGAAGCCATGTGGGCCCCTGAAATGGCAGCTGCCTGACCTCTAAACTGGAACAATGGAATTGTGGGGTAACTGCGCTGGCGTTGGACACCGTCGCGGTAGGCGGTCGTAGAGCGCGGTGCAATGCTGCATTGGTTAACATTGGACCCTATGGGTCCCAGGAGCCAATGAACAGGTGCGCTGGCGGTGATGATGCACCCCGCCGCGGACGTCACCACCATTTTCTATCCCTTCAATCACTAGATACCTGACCTTCCACAGGAGAGGACCTACACTGCTAGTGCTGATGTGACCTCGGTCTGGAAGCGACGATGGCTGCTGCGTCTGGGGAAAGGGCCCCTGCCTTCACTGCACAGGAGTTGGAGAAACTTGTGGATGGGGTCCTCCCCCAGTACATGCTACTCTACGGTCCTCCAGACCAACAGGTTAGCACACAGGGAGCACGTTGGATGGGCTAGGCCTGGGTAGACAGGGCTGGGTGGGAGAGCGAAGGGGGCAGAGTTCTTACAACAGAAAAGCATGGGGATGAATGGGCCACATGGACAGAGTTGGGAGGGGCCCACTCACATTGACGGTGCAGTAGGTAATGACTGTTCCTCTTTCCTTGTGCATGTCATGTAGGTCAGCGCCCACCAGAAGAGGGACATTTGGCGTGCCATCGCCAAGGAAGTCCAGACCCTGAGGGCCCACCAGAGACGGGGCACCCACTGCCGTAAGAGATGGGAGGACATTCGCCGCTGCAGCAAGAAGACGGCAGAGGCTCAGCTGGGGATGGCCTCACAACGTGGAGGGGTGCCCGTCGCACCATGACCCCCCTGATGTTCCGGATCCTGGCGGTGGCCTACCCGGAGTTGGATGGGCGCTTAAGGACATCACAGCAGACACAAGGGGGTGAGTACAACCTCATTCTGTGGACTTTGCGTGCAGTGGAGGGGTCTGGGTGGGGGAGGTGGGCTGTGGGTGTCCCTAGGCCAGGGCGAATTAGGTAGGCAAGGCCCCTCCGTAATGTAGGACATGTGGGACTCTACCCCAGCTCAGAACAGAGGCAAGTTGATGTATAGTTGCCCCTTTGCCATCCATGTGCGCAGATTTCTACCATTGCCATGTAGGCCATATCCCAGAAATTGCATGTGCAGAGGGCAGGAGCACGGCGTAATGCATGGGGCTGCTGCGTCTGTCTTGTCCGCCAACGGTAGCGGTATGCCATGCACTAAAACTCTCTTTCTTCTGTCTCCCCCCCTTTTCCTGCTCTCCCTGTCCTTTTGTACATCAGCATCATCAGGCGGAGGTACAGTGGCACCGGAGCACGAGGGAGCTGCATCCCACATGGCCATGGAGGGCCACACCACAGACTCTGAATGCACCAGTGGGACGGAGGGCGAGGGGAGCTTCACGTCGGCCACAGGATCACCAACCAGCGACACGGACTCGTCCGCCGATGTGAGCTCCCCTGTGGTGGCGGCACCATCTGTGTGCCCCACTTTTACAGGTACAGCCGCCACCTCCCCTACCAGCCCCGCCCTCCCAGCAGCCCCTCAGCGTTCGCCCCGTGCCCGCTCACCCAGGAGGGTGGGCATCACCTTCGCCCCAGGCACCTCAGGCCCTGCCCCAGTCACCCCTGCTGCCCTCAGTGAGGAGGCCATTGACCTCCTCAGGTCACTCACTGTTGGGCAGTCTACCATTGTGAATGCCATCCCGGGTGTAGAACGAGAGTTACAACACCGTAATGCATTCATGGAAGGCATTCATTCTGGTCAGGCTGTCCTTCAGCGATCCCTGCAATCTCTGGCCTCAGCACTGATGGCAGCCATTGTCCCTGTGTCCAGCCTCCCCCCTCCAACTTCCTCCACCCAGACCCAATCTCCTGTACCCCAGCCCATCCCAAGAACACCTACAGACCAGCAGGCACACAAGTCAACACCCAAAAGTAGCTCAAGCAAACATAGGCACCACACACACCACAGACACTCACACAAGCATCACACCCATACAGACACAGCAACATCCACTGTCTCCACTGTGTCCCCCTCCTCCTCTTCTCCCTCCTCCCTCCCCCTCCCCCCTCCCAGTGTTGTCTACACACACACCTGCATGCACCACATCTACAGGCACTAGGAGTCGCACCAGGACACCCAGCACCACAAGCCGCTCACCTACACTCACCACCTCCACTGCCATTTATATGTCCCCTGTGTCCTCTCCCAGTGTGTCTGTGACGCCCCCTCCCAAAGTACCCAAACGCCGGCAATCACTCACCCAACATCCATCCACCTCACGACAGCCTCCAGTACCTGCACCTGCACCCAAAACACCTAAAGTGACACCTCCTACAACCACCTCCTCTACCTCCACTCCCAGACCCCCTCCAGCTACCCATCCCAGTGTCCGTCAGAAACTGTCCCTATGTCAAATTGACCTGTTTGACCCCCCCCCCAGTTCATTAGTCCCGTCGTAGCGCCTCAGCCAAAAAGCCTCCAGTGCCAGTGGTGCGTGTTCCAGGTTTTTGGAGTGCACCGTCCACCAGGGCAGGCAGTAGGACCCGGAGCCAAGGCACTGGCATCCCACCCCCTGAAAAGGCTCTGAAATTGGAGAGTGGACGACGGGACCGTGTCAAGACTCCTGTTGGGACAACAACTGAAATGGGATCGAAGGCGATTGGTGAGTCAGCTGTAACTCCAAAGAAGGTGGGGAAGGTCCTGAGGAAGTCTGCCCAGCCTGTTGTGAGTGTCACGGCGGAGAAGTGTGCCATCATTTCTGGCGGTCGAGACACAACCGCCAGCACCGTCGTTACTGGTCAGGAGACCACCACCAGAGCACAGCCCAGGAGGGCCCAAGTATCGTTACTGGTCAGGAGACCACCGCCGGAGTCACAGCCCAGGAGGGCCCAAGTATCGTTACTGGTCAGGAGACCACCGTCGGAGTCACAGCCCTGGAGGGCCCAAGTATCGTTACTGGTCAGGAGACCACCGCCGGAGTAACAGCCCAGGAGGGCCCAAGTATCGTTACTGGTCAGGAGACCACCGCCGGAGTCACAGCCCAGGAGGGCCCAAGTATCGTTACTGGTCAGGAGACCACCGCCGGAGTCACAGCCCAGGAGGGACCATGATCCCACAGCCCCGCTGGGCAATGATGGAACGTCAAGCCACATACCAATGTCCAGTGTGGAGATCGTCACGCCACACACCAATGTCCAGTGTGGAGATCGTCATTCCACACACCAATGTCCAGTGTAGCGATCGTCATGCCACACACCAATGTCAGTATCCGAACCGCCATGTCAGAGCACTGCTGAACAGGGCAAAGACTGCCATGGCTAAGCATCGCTGAACAGGGCAAAGACTGCCATGGCTAAGCACCGCTGAACAGGGCCAAGACCGCCATGGTGAAGACCGCTGAACAGGGCAAAGACTGCCATGGCTAAGCATCGCTGAACAGGGCAAAGACTGCCATGTCAAAGCACCGCTGAACAGGGCCAAGACCGCCATGGTGAAGACCGCTGAACAGGGCAAAGACTGCCATGGCTAAGCACCGCTGAACAGGGCAAAGACCGCCATGTCAAAGCACCGCTGAACAGGGCCAAGACCGCCATGGTGAAGACCGCTGAACAGGGCAAAGACTGCCATGGCTAAGCATCGCTGAACAGGGCAAAGACTGCCATGTCAAAGCACCGCTGAACAGGGCCAAGACCGCCATGGTGAAGACCGCTGAACAGGGCAAAGACTGCCATGGCTAAGCACCGAAGAACAGGGCAAAGACCGCCATGTCAAAGCACCGCTGAACAGGGCCAAGACCACCATGGTGAAGACCGCTGAACAGGGCAAAGACTGCCATGGCTAAGCATCGCTGAACAGGGCAAAGACTTCCATGGCTAAGCACCGCTGAACAGGGCCAAGACCGCCATGGTGCAGACCGCTGAACAGGGCAAAGACTGTCATGGCTAAGCACCGCTGAACAGGGCAAAGACCGACATGGTGAAGATCGCTGAACAGGGCCAAGACCGCCATTGTGAAGATCGCTGAACAGGGCAAAGACTGCCATGGCTAAGCACCGCTGAACAGGGCAAAGACCGCCATGTCAAAGCACCGCTGAACAGGGCCAAGACCGCCATGGTGAAGACCGCTGAACAGGGCAAAGACTGCCATGGCTAAGCACCGCTGAACAGGGCCAAGACCGCCATGGTGAAGCCTGCTGAACAGGGCAAAGACTGGCATGGTGAAGACCGCTGAACAAGGCAAACACCGTGTGGGTATGAATAGTCCGCCACATCAGGCATCCTTATCCCATGTGCAGCTGGGACAGTGACAGGACATGAACTTTCACGGGGAGACTCATCCTGTCTGGGCACCAGTCCCACTCAGTACCAGTAGGGAATTGCAGATACTTGCGAAAATGTAGCTTTGCATTCCCCAGGATGGTCTAGTGGGCAACCCACCCACTGTAAAGACTTGTGAGACTGTGGCTTTGCACTCCCCAGGATGGCACAGTGGGCAACCCACCCACTTGTGAGACTTGAGAGACTGTGGCTTTGCATTCCCCAGGATGGTCTAGTGGGCAACCCACCCACTGTAAAGACTTGTGAGACTGTGGCTTTGCACTCCCCAGGATGTAACAGTGGGCAAACCACCCACTGTAAAGACTTGTGAGACTGTGGCTTTGCACTCCCCAGGATGTAGCAGTGGGCAAACCACCTGCTGTAAAGACTTGTGAGACTGTGGCTTTGTACTCCCCAGGATGTAACAGTGGGCAAACCACCCACTGTAAAGACTTGTGAGACTGTGGCTTTGCACTCCCCAGGATGTAGCAGTGGGCAACCCACCCACTGTAGAGACTTGAGAGACTGTGGCTTTGCACTCCCCAGGATACATCAATGGGCATGGAGCCCCGTCGTGGATCTGGCTTCGCATTCATGTGGCTGAGGTGCCCCCCTTTCCCTTCCCCCTGAGGTGCCTGTAGTGTTTCTATCTGATGCCCCGGCAGTGTTCTCTCGGATTTTGGTCAGGTATCTATTGTGGGCCTCGCCCATGCATTTTTGGACTGTTGGTGCATGGACATTGTTGTGTACATATCTGCACTACTTCTTGTATTGTATATATAATTATGACAGATTTCGAGATATATATCAGTATTTTTTTGTATGACATGTATATTGGCACATTACAATGTTTGACCGCAATTCGCTTTGTCTTTGCATTCTTCCGGGGGGATTGTGGGTTGTTCATGTGATTTTTGTGACTGCATTGGTGTGTATGTTGTGATATGCGAGGGTGGGGGTGTTTGGTGGGTGTCCCCCTAACTTTTGCCTCCCCCTGCCCGTGTAGTTGATGAAGTACTCACCGGTATCTTCTGTGCCTACGTCGCTGTTGGTCGTAGAGGAGCAGAAAGACAAAGGCAGGTACGATTTGGATTTCCGGCTCCATGGAGTGGTCGTTCCTCATGGAGTGTGTTAAGGTGAGTGTTTTCCCATAGCAAAAGCTGTTTCCGCAGTGTTTTTATCCACGGAGAATCCGCCCCGGAAAAGGTGGCGGATTGGCCTGTCATAATAGTGTGGGCGGTACATTGTCTCCCGCCTGTCTGTTGGCGGTGACCGCCGCGCTGTTTGTCTGTACCGCCGTGGCGGGCGATGTGTTAAAGTGGCTGTCTTTGTTGGCGGTTTCCGCCAGGGTCGTAATTCCCTTTTTTTGTCCGCCTTCCTGTTTGCGGTATTTCCGCAGCTTTAACACCGTCCGCCAGGGTTGTAATGACCACCTTTGTCATCACCACGGACGCCTCCTTGTAAGGATGGGGAGGCCACTTGCAGGACATGCGCATTCAAGGCAGATGGTCCAAGCTCCAAAAAGAGATGCACATAAACCTGTTAGAGCTGAAGGTGATTCATCTCACGCTCAAGGCTTTTCTGCCACGCATCGCAGGATCATCAGTGTTAGTCAGAACGGACAACACAACAAGTATGTATTACATCAACAAGCAGGGAGGAACAAGATCCCTCTCCCTCTCAAGAGAAGCTCAGTCTCTTTGGAACTGGCTCACACTGAACAACGTCTGCCTCATGGCAGAGCACCTGGCTGGGGTCAACAACGCTCTAGCGGACTCTCTCAGCAGGACGGACGACAACTGCCATGAGTGGGAACTGAACCAGAACATACTCGAGGGCATCTTCCAACGATGGGGTCAGCCGATCCTAGACTTGTTTGCCACCAATCTGAATGCCAAATGCCAGTTTTATGCCAGTCAATACCCACTCCCGGGGTCGTGGGGAAATGCTCTTTTGATGAGTGTAGGAGGCTGGACTGGCTTGTAGTGAGTACCAAGGGGTACTTGCACCTTGCACCAGGCCCAGTTATCCCTTATTAGTGTATAGGGTGTCTAGCAGCTTAGGCTGATAGATAATGGTAGCTTAGCTGAGCAGCTTAGGCTGAACTAGGAGACGTGTGAAGCTACTACAGTACCACTTAGTGTCATATGCACAATATCATAAGAAAACACAATACACAGTTATACTAAAAATAAAGGTACTTTATTTTTATGACAATATGCCAAAGTATCTTAGAGTGTACCCTCAGTGAGAGGATAGGAAATATACACAAGATATATATACACAATAGCAAAAATATGCAGTATAGTCTTAGAAAACAGTGCAAACAATGTATAGTTACAATAGGATGCAATGGGGAAACATAGGGATAGGGGCAACACAAACCATATACTCCAGAAGTGGAATGCGAACCACGAATGGACCCCAAACCTATGTGACCTTGTAGAGGGTCGCTGGGACTATTAGAAAATAGTGAGAGTTAGAAAAATAACCCTCCCCAAGACCCTGAAAAGTGAGTGCAAAGTGCACTAAAGTTCCCCTAAGGACAACATAGTCGTGTTAGAGGAATAATGCAGGAAAGACACAAACCAGCAATGCAACAACTGTGGATTTCCAATCTAGGGTACCTGTGGAACAAGGGGACCAAGTCCAAAAGTCACAAGCAAGTCGTAGATGGGCAGATGCCCAGGAAATGCCAGCTGCGGGTGCAAAGAAGCTTCGACTGGACAGAAGAAGCTGAGGTTTCTGCAGGAAAGAAAAGGGCTAGAGACTTCCCCTTTGGTGGACGGATCCATCTCGCCTTGGAGAGTCGTGCAGAAGTGTTTTCCCGCCGGAAGGACGCCAACAAGTCTTGCTACACGCAAATCGTGCGTTTGGCGTTTTTGGACGCTGCTGGGGCCCAGGAGGGACCAGGAGGTCGCAAATTGGACCTGCAGAGGGAGGGAATGTCGAGCAAGACAAAGAGCCCTCACTGAAGCAGGTAGCACCCGGAGAAGTGCCAGAAACAGGCACTACAAGGATGCGTGAAACGGTGCTCGCCGAAGTTGCACAAAGGAGTCCCCCGTCGCCGGAGACCAACTTAGAAAGTCGTGCAATGCAGGTTAGAGTGCCGTGGACCCAGGCTTGGCTGTGCACAAAGGATTTCCGCCGGAAGTGCACAGGGGCCGGAGTAGCTGCAAAGTCGCGGTTCCCAGCAATGCAGCCCAGCGAGGTGAGGCAAGGACTTACCTCCACCAAACTTGGGCTGAAGAGTCACTGGACTGTGGGGGTCACTTGGACAGCGTCGCTGGATTCGAGGGACCTCGCTCGTCGTGCTGAGAGGAGACCCAAGGGACCGGTAATGCAGCTTTTTGGTGCCTGCGGTTGCAGGGGGAAGATTCCGTCGACCCACTGGAGATTTCTTCGGAGCTTCTGGTGCAGAGAGGAGGCAGGCTACCCCCACAGCATGCACAAGCAGGAAAACAGTCGAGAAGGCGGCAGGATCAGCGTTACAGAGTTGCAGTAGTCGTCTTTGCTACTATGTTGCAGGTTTGCAGGCTTCCAGCGCGGTCAGCGGTCGTTTCCTTATCAGAAGGTGAAGAGGGAGATGCAGAGGAACTCGGCTGAGCTCATGCATTCGTTATCTAAAATTTCCCCAGAGACAGAGACCCTAAATAGCCAGAAAAGAGGGTTTGGCTACCTAGGAGAGAGGAAAGGCTACTAACACCTGAAGGAGCCTATCACAAGGAGTCTCTGACGTCACCTGGTGGCACTGACCACTCAGAGCAGTCCAGTGTGCCAGCAGCACCTCTGTTTCCAAGATGGCAGAGGTCTGGAGCACACTGGAGGAGCTCTGGACACCTCCCAGGGGAGGTGCAGGTCAGGGGAGTGGTCACTCCCCTTTCCTTTGTCCAGTTTCGCGCCAGAGCAGGGGCTAAGGGGTCCCTGAACCGGTGTAGACTGGCTTATGCAGAATTGGGCACATCTGTGCCCAACAAAGCATTTCCAGAGGCTGGGGGAGGCTACTCCTCCCCTGCCTTCACACCATTTTCCAAAGGGAGAGGGTGTCACACCCTCTCTCAGAGGAAGTTCTTTGTTCTGCCATCCTGGGCCAGGCCTGGCTGGACCCCAGGAGGGCAGCTGCCTGTCTGAGGGGTTGGCAGCAGCAGCAGCTGCAGTGAAACCCCAGGAAGGGCAGTTTGGCAGTACCAGGGTCTGTGCTACAGACCACTGGGATCATGGGATTGTGCCAACTATGCCAGGATAGTATAGAGGGGGTAATTCCATGATCATAGACATGTTACATGGCCATATTCGGAGTTACCATGGTGAAGCTACATATAGGTAGTGACCTATATGTAGTGCACGCGTGTAATGGTGTCCCCGCACTCACAAAGTTCAGGGAATTGGCTCTGAACAATGTGGGGGCACCTTGGCTATTGCCAGGGTGCCCTCACACTAAGTAACTTTGCACCTAACCTTTACCAGGTAAAGGTTAGACATATAGGTGACTTATAAGTTACTTAAGTGCAGTGTAAAATGGCTGTGAAATAACGTGGACGTTATTTCACTCAGGCTGCAGTGGCAGGCCTGTGTAAGAATTGTCAGAGCTCCCTATGGGTGGCAAAAGAAATGCTGCAGCCCATAGGGATCTCCTGGAACCCCAATACCCTGGGTACCTCAGTACCATATACTAGGGAATTATAAGGGTGTTCCAGTAAGCCAATGTAAATTGGTAAAAATGGTCACTAGCCTGTTAGTGACAATTTGGAAAGAAATGAGAGAGCATAACCACTGAGGTTCTGATTAGCAGAGCCTCAGTGAGACAGTTAGTCACTACACAGGTAACACATTCAGGCACACTTATGAGCACTGGGGCCCTGGGTTACCAGGGTCCCAGTGACACATACAACTAAAACAACATATATACAGTGAAAAATGGGGGTAACATGCCAGGCAAGATGGTACTTTCCTACACAACCCCCCCCCAAATGAAGGACAATAAGACTAGCCATGACCTGATGAGTATTCATTGTCTAAGTGGAAATATCTGGAGAGTCCATCTGCATTGGAGTGGCTACTCCCAGGTCTATGTTCCACTGTATAGTCCATTCCCTGTAGGGATATGGACCACCTCAACAATTTAGGATTTTCACCTTTCATTTGTTTTAGCCAAAGTAGAGGTTTGTGGTCTGTCTGAACAATGAAGTGAGTGCCAAACAGGTATGGCCTCAACTTCTTCAGAGCCCAGACCACAGCAAAGGCCTCCCTCTCAATGGCAGACCAACGCTTTTCTCTAGGGGTCAACCTCCTACTAATAAAAGCAACAGGTTGATCCTGGCCCTCAGAATTAAGTTGTGATAGGACTGCCCCTACTCCTAATTCAGATGCATCAGTTTGGACATAGAATTCTTTAGAGTAACAAGGGCTTTTCAGGACAGGTGCAGAGCACATGGCCTGCTTCAGCTCCTCAAAAGCTTTCTGACAGCTTGCTGTCCATAATACCTTTTTAGGCATTTTCTTGGATGTGAGGTCATTAAGAGGGGCTGCAATGGAGCCATAGTTCTTAATGAACCTCCTGTAATACCCAGTGAGGCCTAGGAAGGCTCTCACCTGAGTCTGAGTGGTAGGGGGAACCCAATCAATGATAGTTTGGATTTTCCCCTGAAGTGGTGCAATCTGTTCCCCACCAACAAGGTGTCCCAGATAAACCACCTTACCCTGCCCTATCTGGCACTTTGAAGCCTTGATAGTGAGGCCTGCCTTTTGCAGAGCCTCTAAAACTTTCCATAGGTGGACCAGGTGATCATCCCAGCTGGAGCTAAAGACAGCTATATCGTCCAAATATGCTGCACTGAAAGCTTCCAGCCCTTGCAGGACTGTGTTCACCAACCTCTGAAAAGTGGCAGGTGCATTTTTCAAACCAAAAGGCATTACAGTAAACTGGTAATGTCCTCCAATGGTAGAAAATGCAGTCTTAGGTTTAGCATCTTCTGACAATTTGATCTGCCAATACCCTGCAGTCAAATCAAAAGTGCTTAAATACTTGGTAGATGCCAGTGTATCTATGAGCTCATCTGCCCTGGGTATAGGGTGAGCATCAGTTTTGGTTACCAAGTTGAGACCTCTATAGTCTACACAAAACCTCATTTCCTTCTTTCCATCTTTAGAATTGGGTTTTGGTACCAGTACCACAGGAGAAGCCCATGGACTGTCAGAGTGCTCAACCACTCCTAGTTCCAACATTTTCTGAACTTCTTGCTTTATGCAGTCCCTGACATGGTCAGGCTGCCTATAGATCTTACTTTTGACAGGTAAACTGTCTCCAGTATCTATAGTGTGCTCACAGCAAGAGGTGGTGCCTGGCACAGTAGAGAAGAGTTCTGAAAATTGTCCTAGGAGATTTATGCAATTGTCTTTCTGCTCAGCAGTAAGACAATCTGCCAAAACTACACCTTCCACAAGAGCATCTTGATCTGTGGAAGAGAAGAGATCAGGTAGAGGATCACTGTCTTCTTCCTGTCCCTCATCTGTTGCCATGAGCAGGGTGAGATCAGCCCTGTCATAGTAGGGTTTCAGGCGGTTGACATGTAGCACCCTAAGGGGACTCCTGGCAGTGCCTAAGTCAACCAAGTAGGTGACTTCACCCTTCTTTTCAACAATTGTGTGGGGTCCACTCCATTTATCTTGGAGTGCTCTTGGGGCCACAGGCTCCAAGACCCACACTTTCTGCCCTGGTTGGTACTGAACCAAAACAGCCTTCTGATCATGCCATTGCTTCTGGAGCTCTTGGCTGGCCTAGAGGTTTTTACTGGCCTTTTTCATGTACTCAGCCATCCTTGATCTGAGGCCAAGTACATAATCCACAATATCCTGCTTAGGAGCTTTTAAAGGTTGTTCCCAACCCTCCTTTACAAGTGTGAGTGGACCCCTAACAGGGTGTCCAAAAAGAAGTTCAAAGGGGCTGAAGCCCACTCCTTTCTGGGGTACCTCCCTGTAGGCAAAAAGGAGGCATGGTAGAAGGATATCCCATCTCCTGCGGAGTTTTTCAGGGAGTCCCATAATCATGCCTTTGAGAGTTTTATTAAATCTCTCCACCAGTCCATTTGTTTGTGGATGATAGGGTGTTGTGAACTTGTAAGTTACACCACACTCCTTCCACATGGCCTTTAAGTATGCAGACATGAAATTGCTTCCTCTGTCTGATACTACTTCCTTTGGGAAGCCCACCCTGGAAAATATTCCCAGGAGGGCCTTTGCCACTGCAGGAGCTGTAGTGGTCCTTAAAGGAATTGCTTCAGGATATCTTGTGGCATGGTCCACTACCACCAAGATAAACCTATTGCCTGAAGCAGTAGGAGGGTCAAGGGGGCCAACTATGTCAACCCCTACCCTTTCAAAGGGAACCCCAACCACAGGCAGTGGGATAAGGGGTGCCTTTGGGGTGCTACCTGTCTTGCCACTGGCTTGACAGGTTTCACAGGACTTGCAAAATTCTTTTGTGTCCTCAGACATCCTAGGCCAATGAAACAATGGAACCAATCTGTCCCAAGTTTTCATTTGACCCAGGTGCCCAGCTAGGGGAATGTCATGTGCCAGTGTTAGGAGGAACTTTCTGTACTCCTGAGGAATCACTAATCTCCTGGCAGCTCCAGGTTTAGGATCCCTATGCTCAGTGTACAAGAGGTTGTCCTCCCAGTAAACTCTGTGAGAGTCACTGACATCCCCATTAGCCTGTTTGACAGCTTGCTGTCTGAGACCCTCTAATGTGGGACAGGTTTGCTGTGCCACACTCAGCTCCTCTCTGGCAGGCCCCCCTTCACCCAAAAGCTCAGCAGTGTCTGCTTCCAGCTCCTCTGGTGTAGGTTCTGCACAGGGAGGGAATTCTTCTTCCTCAGAAGTAGAATCCACTGTAGAGGGAGGGATAGTAGGAAGTGGTTTGCTTCTACTAGCCCTAGCTTTAGGGAGCACTTGGTCCATTGTTCCAGGATCCGAGCTTCCCTGTCCTTTTTGCTTTTTGGCCTGAGCCCTTGTCAAAGCAAAAATATGCCCTGGGATGCCCAGCATTGCTGCATGGGCCTCCAACTCCATATCTGACCAAGCTGATGTCTCCAAATCATTCCCTAATAGACAGTCTACAGGTAAATCTGAAGCTACCACAACTTTCTTTGGACCAGTTACCCCCCCCCAGTTGAGATTTACAACAGCCATGGGGTGGCTTTGTGTTATGTTGTGAGCATCGGTTACTTGGTACTGGTGTCCAAGTATGTGTTGTTCAGGGTGCACCAGTTTCTCAATCACCATTGTGACACTGGCACCTGTGTCCCTGTAGGCCTGGACCTCAACACCATTTATTAGGGTTAGTTGCTTGTACTTCTCCAAGTTATGGGGGCAAGCAACCAAAGTGGCTAAATCAATAGCCCCTTCAGAGACTAAAGTAGCCTCTGTGGTCTCCCTAATCAGACCAACCCCAACTAAATTACCAAAAGTGAGCCCAGCTACTCCCTTGGATTGGCTATTAGTAGGTTTGCTCCCACCACCACTGCTATTAGTAGGGACACTAGGTGTAGCAGTAGGGGTTGTAGTGGTAGGAGCTGTGGTGCCTTTCTTTGGACAACTGGGATCTGTTGTCCAATGGCCTTTTATTTTACATAAATAGCACCATGGTTTCTTTTCCTTGTTCTGATTAAAGGAGGATTTGGACCCACCACCCCCACCAGAGTGTTTTTGTGGGCCTGATGAAGACTCATTTTTAGATTTGTCCCCACCCTTGTCAGAAGACTTACCATCCTTCTTTTTGTTGCCATCTTTGTCACCCCCTGTATGAACTTTTCTGTTCACTCTTGTTCTGACCCATTTGTCTGCCTTCTTTCCCAATTCTTGGGGAGAGGTCAGATCAGAGTCTACCAAGTACTGGTGCAACAAATCAGACACACAATTATTAAGAATATGCTCTCTCAGGATTAAGTTATACAGGCTGTCATAATCAGTAACTTTACTGCCATGTAACCACCCCTCCAAGGCCTTCACTGAATGGTCAATGAAATCAACCCAGTCTTGTGAGGACTCCTTTTTGGTCTCTCTGAACTTTATCCTGTACTGTTCAGTGGTTAAGCCATAACCATCCAGGAGTGCATTCTTAAGAACTTGGAAATTATTGGCATCATTTTCTTTCACTGTAAGGAGCCTATCCCTACCTTTTCCACTAAATGATAGCCATAGGATAGCAGCCCACTGCCTTTGAGGGACATCCTGTACAACACAGGCCCTCTCAAGTGCAGCAAACCACTTGTTAATGTCATCCCCCTCCTTATAAGGGGGAACTATCTTGTGCAGATTCCTGGAATCATGCTCTTTTGCAGGATGACTGTGGGGAATACTGCTGCTGCCACCATGGGTATCTAAACCCAACTTCTGTCTTTCCTTCTCTAATTCAAAAGACTGTCTATCCAAATCCAGCTGTTGCTTTTTAAGCTTCAGTCTGGTTTGTTCCACCCTCAACTTATTGAGTTCCCTCTCTAACATTCTGTCATCAGGGTTGGTGGGAGGGACATTTCTAGAAACAGAGCTATGATGGGAATGAACAGAAGGAGACCTGTCCCTTACAGAAGCCAACTTAACAGCTTGGTTTACAGAAACATTACTACCAGTATGGTGAGAATAAATGCTTTTGCTATGATGTGAGACAACACTATTTGTTTGGTGTGGCTCATCATCATTACCATCTATGCTAGATTGTCTAGTAATGGGCAGGCTAGAAAGTTTCTTTCCTGAATCTTTTCCTGGGGGAGTCCCTGAATCAGATTGGGAACTATTAGGTACTTTTTCAACAAATGGGCCACCTCTGGCCTTATCCTGTTCTCTAAGCATGTTAATTAACAGTTCCAAGGCAGGATTCTTCCCTACAATCAAACTTCTCTCTATACAGAGACTCCTTGCTCTCTTCCAGCTAAGGTTGTCATATGCAAGTTTGGACAGATCAACACTTTGGCCTGTGCCAGACATTTTTTAGAGAGAGTTAAAGTGATAGAGAAAGAGACAAAAGTTTTCAGAACTTTTTGGAAAGACAGAAAAAAAAACTTTTTAAACTTTTAAGAACTTTTTGAAAGTTTAGGAGTACTTTTCAGCACTTAGAAAAGAGTGAAAAGAGGAAATGCAAAACTTTTTGGCTATGTGTATATACACTGACCTTGTTTTGTATATTTTTCTCTTATGAAAAGTACAATGACAAGAGTGGTAAGTAGTCTCAAGCACTTATCCCACCACTGCACAACCAATGTAGGAGGCTGGACTGGCTTGTAGTGAGTACCAAGGGGTACTTGCACCTTGCACCTGGCCCAGTTATCCCTTATTAGTGTATAGGGTGTCTAGCAGCTTAGGCTGATAGATAATGGTAGCTTAGCTGAGCAGCTTAGGCTGAACTAGGAGACGTGTGAAGCTACTACAGTACCACTTAGTGTCATATGCACAATATCATAAGAAAACACAATACACAGTTATACTAAAAATAAAGGTACTTTATTTTTATGACAATATGCCAAAGTATCTTAGAGTGTACCCTCAGTGAGAGGATAGGAAATATACACAAGATATATATACACAATAGCAAAAATATGCAGTATAGTCTTAGAAAACAGTGCAAACAATGTATAGTTACAATAGGATGCAATGGGGAAACATAGGGATAGGGGCAACACAAACCATATACTCCAGAAGTGGAATGCGAACCACGAATGGACCCCAAACCTATGTGACCTTGTAGAGGGTCGCTGGGACTATTAGAAAATAGTGAGAGTTAGAAAAATAACCCTCCCCAAGACCCTGAAAAGTGAGTGCAAAGTGCACTAAAGTTCCCCTAAGGACAAAATAGTCGTGTTAGAGGAATAATGCAGGAAAGACACAAACCAGCAATGCAACAACTGTGGATTTCCAATCTAGGGTACCTGTGGAACAAGGGGACCAAGTCCAAAAGTCACAAGCAAGTCGTAGATGGGCAGATGCCCAGGAAATGCCAGCTGCGGGTGCAAAGAAGCTTCGACTGGACAGAAGAAGCTGAGGTTTCTGAAGGAACGAAAAGGGCTAGAGACTTCCCCTTTGGTGGACGGATCCCTCTCGCCTTGGAGAGTCGTGCAGAAGTATTTTCCCGCCGGAAGGATGCCAACAAGTCTTGCTACACGCAAATCGTGCGTTTGGCGTTTTTGGACGCTGCTGGGGCCCAGGAGGGACCAGGAGGTCGCAAATTGGACCTGCAGAGGGAGGGGACGTCGAGCAAGACAAAGAGCCCTCACTGAAGCAGGTAGCACCCGGAGAAGTGCCAGAAACAGGCACTACGAGGATGCGTGAAACGGTGCTCGCCGAAGTTGCACAAAGGAGTCCCCCGTCGCCGGAGACCAACTTAGAAAGTCGTGCAATGCAGGTTAGAGTGCCGTGGACCCAGGCTTGGCTGTGCACAAAGGATTTCTGCCGGAAGTGCACAGGGGCCGGAGTAGCTGCAAAGTCGCGGTTCCCAGCAATGCAGCCCAGCGAGGTGAGGCAAGGACTTACCTCCACCAAACTTGGGCTGAAGAGTCACTGGACTGTGGGGGTCACTTGGACAGCGTCGCTGGATTCGAGGGACCTCGCTCGTCGTGCTGAGAGGAGACCCAAGGGACCGGTAATGCAGCTTTTTGGTGCCTGCGGTTGCAGGGGGAAGATTCCGTCGACCCACGGGAGATTTCTTCGGAGCTTCTGGTGCAGAGAGGAGGCAGGCTACCCCCACAGCATGCACAAGCAGGAAAACAGTCGAGAAGGCGGCAGGATCAGCGTTACAGAGTTGCAGTAGTCGTCTTTGCTACTATGTTGCAGGTTTGCAGGCTTCCAGCGCGGTCAGCGGTCGTTTCCTTATCAGAAGGTGAAGAGGGAGATGCAGAGGAACTCGTCTGAGCTCATGCATTCGTTATCTAAAATTTCCCCAGAGACAGAGACCCTAAATAGCCAGAAAAGAGGGTTTGGCTACCTAGGAGAGAGGAAAGGCTACTAACACCTGAAGGAGCCTATCACAAGGAGTCTCTGACATCACCTGGTGGCACTGACCACTCAGAGCAGTCCAGTGTGCCAGCAGCACCTCTGTTTCCAAGATGGCAGAGGTCTGGAGCACACTGGAGGAGCTCTGGACACCTCCCAGGGGAGGTGCAGGTCAGGGGAGTGGTCACTCCCCTTTCCTTTGTCCAGTTTCGCGCCAGAGCAGGGGCTAAGGGGTCCCTGAACCGGTGTAGACTGGCTTATGCAGAATTGGGCACATCTGTGCCCAACAAAGCATTTCCAGAGGCTGGGGGAGGCTACTCCTCCCCTGCCTTCACACCATTTTCCAAAGGGAGAGGGTGTCACACCCTCTCTCAGAGGAAGTTCTTTGTTCTGCCATCCTGGGCCAGGCCTGGCTGGACCCCAGGAGGGCAGCTGCCTGTCTGAGGGGTTGGCAGCAGCAGCAGCTGCAGTGAAACCCCAGGAAGGGCAGTTTGGCAGTACCAGGGTCTGTGCTACAGACCACTGGGATCATGGGATTGTGCCAACTATGCCAGGATGGTATAGAGGGGGCAATTCCATGATCGTAGACATGTTACATGGCCATATTCAGAGTTACCATGGTGAAGCTACATATAGGTAGTGACCTATATGTAGTGCACGCGTGTAATGGTGTCCCCGCACTCACAAAGTTCAGGGAATTGGCTCTGAACAATGTGGGGGCACCTTGGCTAGTGCCAGGGTGCCCTCACACTAAGTAACTTTGCACCTAACCTTTACCAGGTAAAGGTTAGACATATAGGTGACTTATAAGTTACTTAAGTGCAGTGTAAAATGGCTGTGAAATAACGTGGACGTTATTTCACTCAGGCTGCAGTGGCAGGCCTGTGTAAGAATTGTCAGAGCTCCCTATGGGTGGCAAAAGAAATGCTGCAGCCCATAGGGATCTCCTGGAACCCCAATACCCTGGGTACCTCAGTACCATATACTAGGGAATTATAAGGGTGTTCCAGTAAGCCAATGTAAATTGGTAAAAATGGTCACTAGCCTGTTAGTGACAATTTGGAAAGAAATGAGAGAGCATAACCACTGAGGTTCTGATTAGCAGAGCCTCAGTGAGACAGTTAGTCACTGTAGGAAAGTACCATCTTGCCTGGCATGTTACCCCCATTTTTCACTGTATATATGTTGTTTTAGTTGTATGTGTCACTGGGACCCTGGTAACCCAGGGCCCCAGTGCTCATAAGTGTGCCTGAATGTGTTACCTGTGTAGTGACTAACTGTCTCACTGAGGCTCTGCTAATCAGAACCTCAGTGGTTATGCTCTCTCATTTCTTTCCAAATTGTCACTAACAGGCTAGTGACCATTTTTACCAATTTACATTGGCTTACTGGAACACCCTTATAATTCCCTAGTATATGGTACTGAGGTACCCAGGGTATTGGGGTTCCAGGAGATCCCTATGGGCTGCAGCATTTCTTTTGCCACCCATAGGGAGCTCTGACAATTCTTACACAGGCCTGCCACTGCAGCCTGAGTGAAATAACGTCCACGTTATTTCACAGCCATTTTACACTGCACTTAAGTAACTTATAAGTCACCTATATGTCTAACCTTTACCTGGTAAAGGTTAGGTGCAAAGTTACTTAGTGTGAGGGCACCCTGGCACTAGCCAAGGTGCCCCCACATTGTTCAGAGCCAATTCACTGAACTTTGTGAGTGCGGGGACACCATTACACGCGTGCACTACATATAGGTCACTACCTATATGTAGCTTCACCATGGTAACTCCGAATATGGCCATGTAACATGTCTATGATCATGGAATTGCCCCCTCTATGCCATCCTGGCATTGTTGGTACAATTCCATGATCCCAGTGGTCTGTAGCACAGACCCTGGTACTGCCAGACTGCCCTTCCTGGGGTTTCTCTGCAGCTGCTGCTGCTGCCAACCCCTCAGACAGGCAGCTGCCCTCCTGGGGTCCAGCCAGGCCTGGCCCAGGATGGCAGAACAAAGAACTTCCTCTGAGAGAGGGTGTGACACCCTCTCCCTTTGGAAAATGGTGTGAAGGCAGGGGAGGAGTAGCCTCCCCCAGCCTCTGGAAATGCTTTGTTGGGCACAGATGTGCCCAATTCTGCATAAGCCAGTCTACACCGGTTCAGGGACCCCTTAGCCCCTGCTCTGGCACGAAACTGGACAAAGGAAAGGGGAGTGACCACTCCCCTGACCTGCACCTCCCCTGGGAGGTGTCCAGAGCTCCTCCAGTGTGCTCCAGACCTCTGCCATCTTGGAAACAGAGGTGCTGCTGGCACACTGGACTGCTCTGAGTGGCCAGTACCACCAGGTGACGTCAGAGACTCCTTGTGATAGGCTCCTTCAGGTGTTAGTAGCCTTTCCTCTCTCCTAGGTAGCCAAACCCTCTTTTCTGGCTATTTAGGGTCTCTGTCTCTGGGGAAACTTCAGATAACGAATGCATGAGCTCAGCCGAGTTCCTCTGCATCTCCCTCTTCACCTTCTGATAAGGAATCGACCGCTGACCGCGCTGGAAGCCTGCAAACCTGCAACATAGTAGCAAAGACGACTACTGCAACTCTGTAACGCTGATCCTGCCGCCTTCTCGACTGTTTTCCTGCTTGTGCATGCTGTGGGGGTAGTCTGCCTCCTCTCTGCACCAGAAGCTCCGAAGAAATCTCCCGTGGGTCGACGGAATCTTCCCCCTGCAACCGCAGGCACCAAAAATCTGCATTACCGGTCCCTTGGGTCTCCTCTCAGCACGACGAGCGAGGTCCCTCGAATCCAGCGACACCGTCCAAGTTACCCCCACAGTCCAGTGACTCTTCAGCCCAAGTTTGGTGGAGGTAAGTCCTTGCCTCACCTCGCTGGGCTGCATTGCTGGGAACCGCGACTTTGCAAGCTTCTCCGGCCCCTGTGCACTTCCGGCGGAAATCCTTCGTGCACAGCCAAGCCTGGGTCCACGGCACTCTAACCTGCATTGCACGACTTTCTAAGTTGGTCTCCGGCGACGTGGGACTCCTTTGTGCAACTTCGGCGAGCACCGTTTCACGCATCCTCGTAGTGCCTGTTTCTGGCACTTCTCGGGGTGCTACCTGCTTCAGTGAGGGCTCTTTGTCTTGCTCGACGTCCCCTCTCTCTGCAGGTCCAATTTGCGACCTTCTGGTCCCTCCTGGGCCCCAGCAGCGTCCAAAAACGCCAAACGCACGATTTGCGTGTAGCAAGGCTTGTTGGCGTCCATCCGGCGGGAAAACACTTCTGCACGACTCTCCAAGGCGTGGGGGATCCATCCTCCAAAGGGGAAGTCTCTAGCCCTTGTCGTTCCTGCAGTATTCACAGTTCTTCAGCCTAGTAAGAGCTTCTTTGCACCAACCGCTGGCATTTCTTGGGCATCTGCCCATCTCCGAGCTGCTTGTGACTTTTGGACTTGGTCCCCTTGTTCCACAGGTACCCTCAGTCAGGAATCCATCGTTGTTGCATTGCTGATTTGTGTTTTCCTTGCATTTTCCCTCTAACACGACTATTTTGTCCTTAGGGGAACTTTAGTGCACTTTGCACTCACTTTTCAGGGTCTTGGGGAGGGTTATTTTTCTAACTCTCACTATTTTCTAATAGTCCCAGCGACCCTCTACAAGGTCACATAGGTTTGGGGTCCATTCGTGGTTCGCATTCCACTTTTGGAGTATATGGTTTGTGTTGCCCCTATCCCTATGTTTCCCCATTGCATCCTATTGTAACTATACATTGTTTGCACTGTTTTCTAAGACTATACTGCATATTTTTGCTATTGTGTATATATATCTTGTGTATATTCCCTATCCTCTCACTGAGGGTACCCTCTAAGATACTTTGGCATATTGTCATAAAAATAAAGTACCTTTATTTTTAGTATAACTGTGTATTGTGTTTTCTTATGATATTGTGCATATGACACTAAGTGGTACTGTAGTAGCTTCACACGTCTCCTAGTTCAGCCTAAGCTGCTCTGCTAAGCTACCATTATCTATCAGCCTAAGCTGCTAGACACCCTATACACTAATAAGGGATAACTGGGCCTGGTGCAAGGTGCAAGTACCCCTTGGTACTCACTACAAGCCAGTCCAGCCTCCTACATTGGTTGTGCAGCGGTGGGATAAGTGCTTTGAGACTACTTACCACTCTTGTCATTGTACTTTTCATAAGAGAAAAATATACAAAACAAGGTCAGTGTATATACACATAGCCAAAAAGTTTTGCATTTCCTCTTTTCACTCTTTTCTAAGTGCTGAAAAGTACTTCTAAACTTTCAAAAAGTTCTTAAAAGTTTAAAAAGTTTTTTCTGTCTTTCTAAAAAGTTCTGAAAACTTTTTTCTCTTTGTCTATCACTTTAACTCTCTCTAAAAATGTCTGGCACAGGCCAAAAAGTTGAACTGTCCAAACTTGCATATGATCACCTTAGCTGGAAAGGAGCAAGGAGTCTCTGCATAGAGAGAGGTTTGAGTGTAGGGAAGAATCCTTCCTTAGAACTGTTAATTAATATGCTTAGAGTACAGGATAAGGCCATAAGTGCCCAATCTGTAGAAAAAGTAGCTAATGGTTCTCAATCTGATCCAGGGACTCCCCCAGGAAAAGGTTCAGGAAAGAAACTTCTCAGCCTGCCCATTACTAGACAGTCTAGCATAGTTGGTACAGAGGTTGAATCACATCATACTGATGATGTGCTCTCACATTATGCTGGTAGCCAAGCTGTTAGGGTGCCCTCTGTAAGGGACAGGTCTCCTTCTGTTCATTCCCATCATACCTCTGTATCTAGAAATGTCCCTCCCACCCACCCTGATGACAGATTGTTAGAAAGGGAGCTCAATAGATTGAGAGTGGAACAAACCAGACTGAAGCTCAAGAAGCAACAGCTGGATTTGGATAGACAGTCTTTAGAAATAGAGAGGGAAAGACAGAAGATGGGTTTAGATACCCATGGTGGCAGCAGCAGTATTCCCCATAGTCATCCTGCAAAAGAGCATGATTCCAGGAATCTGCATAAGATAGTTCCCCCTTACAAGGAGGGGGATGACATTAACAAGTGGTTTGCTGCACTTGAGAGGGCCTGTGCTGTACAGGATGTCCCTCAAAAGCAGTGGGCTGCTATCTTATGGCTATCATTTACTGGAAAAGGTAGGGATAGGCTCCTTACTGTAAAAGAAAATGATGCTAACAATTTCCAAGTTCTTAAGAATGCACTCCTGGATGGTTATGGCTTAACCACTGAACAGTACAGGATAAAGTTCAGAGATACCAAAAAGGAGTCTTCACAAGACTGGGTTGATTTCATTGACCAGGCAGTGAAGGCCTTGGAGGGGTGGTTACATGGCAGTAAAGTTACTGATTATGACAGCCTGTATAACTTGATCCTGAGAGAGCATATTCTTAATAATTGTGTGTCTGATTTGTTGCACCAGTACTTGGTGGACTCTGATCTGACCTCTCCCCAAGAATTGGGAAAGAAGGCAGACAAATGGGTCAGAACAAGAGTGAACAGAAAAGTTCATACAGGGGGTGACAAAGATGGCAACAAAAAGAAGGATGGTAAGTCTTCTGACAAGGGTGGGGACAAATCTAAAAATGAGTCTTCATCAGGCCCACAAAAACACTCTGGTGGGGGTGGTGGGCCCAAATCCTCCTTTAATCAGAACAAGGAAAAGAAACCATGGTGCTATTTATGTAAGATAAAAGGCCATTGGACAACAGATCCCAGTTGTCCAAAGAAAGGCACCACAGCTCCTACCACTACAACCCCTACTGCTACACCTAGTGTCCATACTAATAGCAGTGGTGGTGGGAGCAAACCTACTAATAGCCAATCCAAGGGAGTAGCTGGGCTCACTTTTGGTAATTTAGTTGGGGTTGGTCTGATTAGGGAGACCACAGAGGCTACTTTAGTCTCTGAAGGGGCTATTGACTTAGCCACTTTGGTTGCTTGCCCCCATAACTTGGAGAAGTACAAGCAACTAACCCTAATAAATGGTGTTGAGGTCCAGGCCTACAGGGACACAGGTGCCAGTGTCACAATGGTGATTGAGAAACTGGTGCACCCTGAACAACACATACTTGGACACCAGTACCAAGTAACCGATGCTCACAACATAACACAAAGCCACCCCATGGCTGTTGTAAATCTCAACTGGGGGGGGGTATCTGGTCCAAAGAAAGTTGTGGTAGCTTCAGATTTACCTGTAGACTGTCTATTAGGGAATGATTTGGAGACATCAGCTTGGTCAGATGTGGAGTTGGAGGCCCATGCAGCAATGCTGGGCATCCCAGGGCATATTTTTGCTTTGACAAGGGCTCAGGCCAAAAAGCAAAAAGGACAGGGAAGCTTGGATCCTGGAACAATGGACCAAGTGCTCCCTAAAGCTAGGGCTAGTAGAAGCAAACCACTTCCTACTATCCCTCCCTCTACAGTGGATTCTACTTCTGAGGAAGAAGAATTCCCTCCCTGTGCAGAACCATACCAGAGGAGCTGGAAGCAGACACTGCTGAGCTTTTGGGTGAAGGGGGGCCTGCCAGAGAGGAGCTGAGTGTGGCACAGCAAACCTGTCCCACATTAGAGGGTCTCAGACAGCAAGCTGTCAAACAGGCTAATGGGGATGTCAGTGACTCTCACAGAGTTTACTGGGAGGACAACCTCTTGTACACTGAGCATAGGGATCCTAAACCTGGAGCTGCCAGGAGATTAGTGATTCCTCAGGAGTACAGAAAGTTCCTCCTAACACTGGCACATGACATTCCCTTAGCTGGGCACCTGGGTCAAATGAAAACTTGGGACAGATTGGTACCATTGTTTCATTGGCCTAGGATGTCTGAGGACACAAAGGAATTTTGTAAGTCCTGTGAAACCTGTCAAGCCAGTGGCAAGACAGGTGGCACTCCAAAGGCACCCCTTATCCCACTGCCTGTGGTTGGGGTTCCCTTTGAAAGGGTAGGGGTTGACATAGTTGGCCCCCTTGACCCTCCTACTGCTTCAGGCAATAGGTTTATCTTGGTGGTAGTGGACCATGCCACAAGATATCCTGAAGCTATTCCTTTAAGGACCACTACAGCTCCTGCAGTGGCAAAGGCCCTCCTGGGAATATTTTCCAGGGTGGGCTTCCCAAAGGAAGTAGTATCAGACAGAGGAAGCAATTTCATGTCTGCATACTTAAAGGCCATGTGGAAGGAGTGTGGTGTAACTTACAAGTTCACAACACCCTATCATCCACAAACAAATGGACTGGTGGAGAGATTTAATAAAACTCTCAAAGGCATGATTATGGGACTCCCTGAAAAACTCCGCAGGAGATGGGATATCCTTCTACCATGCCTCCTTTTTGCCTACAGGGAGGTACCCCAGAAAGGAGTGGGCTTCAGCCCCTTTGAACTTCTTTTTGGACACCCTGTTAGGGGTCCACTCACACTTGTAAAGGAGGGTTGGGAACAACCTTTAAAAGCTCCTAAGCAGGATATTTTGGATTATGTACTTGGCCTCAGATCAAGGATGGCTGAGTACATGAAAAAGGCCAGTAAAAACCTTCAGGCCAGCCAAGAGCTCCAGAAGCAATGGCATGATCAGAAGGCTGTTTTGGTTCAGTACCAACCAGGGCAGAAAGTGTGGGTCTTGGAGCCTGTGGCCCCAAGAGCACTCCAAGATAAATGGAGTGGACCCCACACAATTGTTGAAAAGAAGGGTGAAGTCACCTACTTGGTTGACTTAGGCACTGCCAGGAGTCCCCTTAGGGTGCTCCATGTCAACCGCCTGAAACCCTACTATGACAGGGCTGATCTCACCCTGCTCATGGCAACAGATGAGGGACAGGAAGAAGACAGTGATCCTCTACCTGATCTCTTCTCTTCCACAGAACAAGATGCTCTTGTGGAAGGTGTAGTTTTGGCTGATTGTCTTACTGCTGAGCAGAAAGATAATTGCATAAATCTCCTAGGACAATTTTCAGAACTCTTCTCCATTGTGCCAGGCACCACTTCTTGGTGTGAGCACACTATAGATACTGGAGACAGTTTACCTGTCAAAAGTAAGATCTATAGGCAGCCTGACCATGTCAGGGACTGCATAAAGCAAGAAGTTCAGAAGATGTTGGAACTAGGAGTGGTTGAGCACTCTGACAGTCCATGGGCTTCTCCTGTGGTACTGGTACCAAAACCCAATTCTAAAGATGGAAAGAAGGAAATGAGGTTTTGTGTAGACTATAGAGGTCTCAACTTGGTAACCAAAACTGATGCTCACCCTATACCCAGGGCAGATGAGCTAATAGATACACTGGCATCTGCCAAGTATCTAAGCACTTTTGATTTGACTGCAGGGTATTGGCAGATCAAAATGTCAGAAGATGCTAAACCTAAGACTGCATTTTCTACCATTGGAGGACATTACCAGTTTACTGTAATGCCTTTTGGTTTGAAAAATGCACCTGCCACTTTTCAGAGGTTGGTGAACACAGTCCTGCAAGGGCTGGAAGCTTTCAGTGCAGCATATTTGGACGATATAGCTGTCTTTAGCTCCAGCTGGGATGATCACCTGGTCCACCTTTGGAAAGTTTTGGAGGCCCTGCAAAAGGCAGGCCTCACTATCAAGGCTTCAAAGTGCCAGATAGGGCAGGGTAAGGTGGTTTATCTGGGACACCTTGTTGGTGGGGAACAGATTGCACCACTTCAGGGGAAAATCCAAACTATTATTGATTGGATTCCCCCTACCACTCAGACTCAGGTGAGAGCCTTCCTAGGCCTCACTGGGTATTACAGGAGGTTCATTAAGAACTATGGCTCCATTGCAGCCCCTCTTAATGACCTCACATCCAAGAAAATGCCTAAAAAGGTATTATGGACAGCAAACTGTCAGAAAGCTTTTGAGGAGCTGAAGCAGGCCATGTGCTCTGCACCTGTCCTGAAAAGCCCTTGTTACTCTAAAAAATTCTATGTCCAAACTGATGCATCTGAATTAGGAGTAGGGGCAGTCCTATCACAACTTAATTCTGAGGGCCAGGATCAACCTGTTGCTTTTATTAGTAGAAGGTTGACCCCTAGAGAAAACCGTTGGTCTGCCATTGAGAGGGAGGCCTTTGCTGTGGTCTGGGCTCTGAAGAAGTTGAGGCCATACCTGTTTGGCACTCACTTCATTGTTCAGACAGACCACAAACCTCTACTTTGGCTGAAACAAATGAAAGGTGAAAATCCTAAATTGTTGAGGTGGTCCATATCCCTACAGGGAATGGACTATACAGTGGAACATAGACCTGAGAGTAGCCACTCCAATGCAGATGGACTCTCCAGATATTTCCACTTAGACAATGAAGACTCATCAGGTAATGGCTAGTCTTATTGTCCTTCGTTTGGGGGGGGGTTGTGTAGGAAAGTACCATCTTGCCTGGCATGTTACCCCCATTTTTCACTGTATATATGTTGTTTTAGTTGTATGTGTCACTGGGACCCTGGTAACCCAGGGCCCCAGTGCTCATAAGTGTGCCTGAATGTGTTACCTGTGTAGTGACTAACTGTCTCACTGAGGCTCTGCTAATCAGAACCTCAGTGGTTATGCTCTCTCATTTCTTTCCAAATTGTCACTGACAGGCTAGTGACCATTTTTACCAATTTACATTGGCTTACTGGAACACCCTTATAATTCCCTAGTATATGGTACTGAGGTACCCAGGGTATTGGGGTTCCAGGAGATCCCTATGGGCTGCAGCATTTCTTTTGCCACCCATAGGGAGCTCTGACAATTCTTACACAGGCCTGCCACTGCAGCCTGAGTGAAATAACGTCCACGTTATTTCACAGCCATTTTACACTGCACTTAAGTAACTTATAAGTCACCTATATGTCTAACCTTTACCTGGTAAAGGTTAGGTGCAAAGTTACTTAGTGTGAGGGCACCCTGGCACTAGCCAAGGTGCCCCCACATTGTTCAGAGCCAATTCACTGAACTTTGTGAGTGCGGGGACACCATTACACGCGTGCACTACATATAGGTCACTACCTATATGTAGCTTCACCATGGTAACTCCGAATATGGCCATGTAACATGTCTATGATCATGGAATTGCCCCCTCTATGCCATCCTGGCATTGTTGGTACAATTCCATGATCCCAGTGGTCTGTAGCACAGACCCTGGTACTGCCAGACTGCCCTTCCTGGGGTTTCTCTGCAGCTGCTGCTGCTGCCAACCCCTCAGACAGGCAGCTGCCCTCCTGGGGTCCAGCCAGGCCTGGCCCAGGATGGCAGAACAAAGAACTTCCTCTGAGAGAGGGTGTGACACCCTCTCCCTTTGGAAAATGGTGTGAAGGCAGGGGAGGAGTAGCCTCCCCCAGCCTCTGGAAATGCTTTGTTGGGCACAGATGTGCCCAATTCTGCATAAGCCAGTCTACACCGGTTCAGGGACCCCTTAGCCCCTGCTCTGGCGCGAAACTGGACAAAGGAAAGGGGAGTGACCACTCCCCTGACCTGCACCTCCCCTGGGAGGTGTCCAGAGCTCCTCCAGTGTGCTCCAGACCTCTGCCATCTTGGAAACAGAGGTGCTGCTGGCCCACTGGACTGCTCTGAGTGGCCAGTGCCACCAGGTGACGTCAGAGACTCCTTGTGATAGGCTCCTTCAGGTGTTAGTAGCCTTTCCTCTCTCCTAGGTAGCCAAACCCTCTTTTCTGGCTATTTAGGGTCTCTGTCTCTGGGGAAACTTCAGATAACGAATGCATGAGCTCAGCCGAGTTCCTCTGCATCTCCCTCTTCACCTTCTGATAAGGAATCGACCGCTGACCGCGCTGGAAGCCTGCAAACCTGCAACATAGTAGCAAAGACGACTACTGCAACTCTGTAACGCTGATCCTGCCGCCTTCTCGACTGTTTTCCTGCTTGTGCATGCTGTGGGGGTAGTCTGCCTCCTCTCTGCACCAGAAGCTCCGAAGAAATCTCCCGTGGGTCGACGGAATCTTCCCCCTGCAACCGCAGGCACCAAAAAGCTGCATTACCGGTCCCTTGGGTCTCCTCTCAGCACGACGAGCGAGGTCCCTCGAATCCAGAGACACCGTCCAAGTGACCCCCACAGTCCAGTGACTCTTCAGCCCAAGTTTGGTGGAGGTAAGTCCTTGCCTCACCTCGCTGGGCTGCATTGCTGGGAACCGCGACTTTGCAAGCTTCTCCGGCCCCTGTGCACTTCCGGCGGAAATCCTTCGTGCACAGCCAAGCCTGGGTCCACGGCACTCTAACCTGCATTGCACGACTTTCTAAGTTGGTCTCCGGCGACGTGGGACTCCTTTGTGCAACTTCGGCGAGCACCGTTTCACACATCCTCGTAGTGCCTGTTTCTGGCACTTCTCGGGGTGCTACCTGCTTCAGTGAGGGCTCTTTGTCTTGCTCGACGTCCCCTCTCTCTGCAGGTCCAATTTGCGACCTTCTGGTCCCTCCTGGGCCCCAGCAGCGTCCAAAAACCCCAAACGCACGATTTGCGTGTAGCAAGGCTTGTTGGCGTCCATCCGGCGGGAAAACACTTCTGCACGACTCTCCAAGGCGTGGGGGATCCATCCTCCAAAGGGGAAGTCTCTAGCCCTTGTCGTTCCTGCAGTATTCACAGTTCTTCAGCCTAGTAAGAGCTTCTTTGCACCAACCGCTGGCATTTCTTGGGCATCTGCCCATCTCCGAGCTGCTTGTGACTTTTGGACTTGGTCCCCTTGTTCCACAGGTACCCTCAGTCAGGAATCCATCGTTGTTGCATTGCTGATTTGTGTTTTCCTTGCATTTTCCCTCTAACACGACTATTTTGTCCTTAGGGGAACTTTAGTGCACTTTGCACTCACTTTTCAGGGTCTTGGGGAGGGTTATTTTTCTAACTCTCACTATTTTCTAATAGTCCCAGCGACCCTCTACAAGGTCACATAGGTTTGGGGTCCATTCGTGGTTCGCATTCCACTTTTGGAGTATATGGTTTGTGTTGCCCCTATCCCTATGTTTCCCCATTGCATCCTATTGTAACTATACATTGTTTGCACTGTTTTCTAAGACTATACTGCATATTTTTGCTATTGTGTATATATATCTTGTGTATATTCCCTATCCTCTCACTGAGGGTACACTCTAAGATACTTTGGCATATTGTCATAAAAATAAAGTACCTTTATTTTTAGTATAACTGTGTATTGTGTTTTCTTATGATATTGTGCATATGACACTAAGTGGTACTGTAGTAGCTTCACACATCTCCTAGTTCAGCCTAAGCTGCTCTGCTAAGCTACCATTATCTATCAGCCTAAGCTGCTAGACACCCTATACACTAATAAGGGATAACTGGGCCTGGTGCAAGGTGCAAGTACCCCTTGGTACTCACTACAAGCCAGTCCAGCCTCCTACAGTCACTACACAGGTAACACATTCAGGCACACTTATGAGCACTGGGGCCCTGGGTTACCAGGGTCCCAGTGACACATACAACTAAAACAACATATATACAGTGAAAAATGGGGGTAACATGCCAGGCAAGATGGTACTTTCCTACAATGAGATGGTCCGGGATCTTTGCATACGCTTTTCCCCCCATCCCTCTGATTCCCAGGCTCCTCAGGAAAATGAAGGCCGAATGCTGCAGGATCATTTTTATAGCCCCCAAATGGCCCGGACAGTACTGGTACACGGAGCTCCTACTCTGGTCCGTGGCCAATCCAGTCCGCCTTCCTTGCAACCACAATCTTCTAACGAAGAATCAGGGTCTCATCCTACATACCGACCCAACTTCACTACAATTGCATGCTTGGCTCCTGAGTACAGAGAGTTTCACGATATGAACATCGATCAAGAATGTAGACTTATATTATCTAAGGCACGAGCAGAGAGCACAAACAAGACGTACAAACTCAAGTGGAAGAGATTTTGTGTTTGGTGCTCTCAGAACAATTTTCACCCATTTCAAATTAACCCTGAGCAAATTCTTTCTTACCTGCTCTCTCTCTCCAAAGCTGGTCTTTGCCATGCATCAGTCAAGATTCACCTAGCAGCTATAGCCTCATACAGGCGATCGGCTGAGATGCCATCTATCGGCTCATCCAGAGTCATCAAACAGTTTATGAAAGGGCTTTTCCGCACTTTTCCCTCGGTGCGGTTACCTCCGCCAGAGTGGCACCTTAATATTGTCCTTTCCCAGCTCATGAAAGCTCCTTTCGAGCCCATTCATATGGCGGAACTCAAGTACATCACTTGGAAAGTGGCAACCTTGCTCGCTCTCACCTCTACCAGGAGAGTCAGTGATATACAGCCGTTCACTACTAAAGAACCCTTTTTAGTTTTCTCTAAAGACTTCGTTATGCTCAGAACCAATCCCAAATACATTCCCAAGGTGCCATCTTCGTTCCACCTCAATGAACCCGTTATTCTATGAACCTTTTTTCCAAACCCTACTACGATCGCAGAGAAAACTCTACACTCTTTGGACATCAAACACTGCCTAAAATGTTATCTTCAAAGTACCAAACAAATCAGAAAATCAGACCAACTCCTAGTATCTTATTCTCTTGGACGACAGGGAACAGGAGTAACCAAGGCCACTATAGCCCGATGGATTTCCTCAACAATCCAGTTCTGTCACACCAAGGCAGGAAGACTGCTGACTAGGCGCCCGAGAGCCCACTCCACGAGAGCAGTCTCCACATCGGCTGCTTTGTTTCAAGGTATTGCCCTTGATAAAATATGCCAAGCTGCGACATGGAAAACTACGCACTCCTTTACGCAGCACTATTGTTTGAAGTCATCACAAAGAACTGACTCTCTAGTAGGACAAGCTGTTCTACGCCATCTCTTTCATTAAGGTGAGACCTTTCCTTAGTTATAGACAAATGGCTTGAAATGCAAATAACCGTGATTTCTATTATGCTTCCATATGTAATATGTATGTATGTATATACATATATATATATATATATATATATATATATATATATATATATGTGTGTATATCGACATTTACAACATGAATTTCAGTATATGTGTACATGTACTTAGAAGTATCTATGTTCCTTCGAAGCTCACGATGAGAAATGTATGAGTTAACTCCTTTACGCAGCACTATTGTTTGAAGTCATCACAAAGAACTGACTCTCTAGTAGGACAAGCTGTTCTACGCCATCTCTTTCATTAAGGTGAGACCTTTCCTTAGTTATAGACAAATGGCTTGAAATGCAAATAACCGTGATTTCTATTATGCTTCCATATGTAATATGTATGTATGTATATACATATATATATATATATATATATATATATATATATATATATATATGTGTGTATATCGACATTTACAACATGAATTTCAGTATATGTGTACATGTACTTAGAAGTATCTATGTTCCTTCGAAGCTCACGATGAGAAATGTATGAGTTAACTATTTATATTGGAGATAGAGGGTCTTCATGCTCGCACCCTCCATCCACGTTGGATATAATGTTTATCAACAATACTGCTGACTATTCAGATTCAAGCATGTGAATTTATGAAAGATCCAATACTGGATAAGAAAAAAGTGAGTTACTTACCTGTAACTACAGTTATCCAGTATTGGTATCTTTCATAACTTCACATGCGACCCACCCTCCTCCCCTTTGATGCTTGCATTCCCTCTCAGGTTATAATTTTTCACTCTTGTGCTGGAAAATCTGAGGAAGGGAGCTTCTCTGGAGAAGGTTCTAGAGGGTGCTGGTGCCTGATTGGACAGCAGGCAGGTTTGGGCCCTTTCACAAAAGGACATGGATAGGCTGTATGAGCAATTGCTGTCCCCATTATAGCCTATGGCAAAAAAAAATATTTGTTAATTATTTTATTTTATGTACCGTGGGTCTCCCACTTCGACGACGGGGATGATTCAAGCATGTGAATTTATGAAAGATACCAATACTGGATAACTGTAGTTACAGGTAAGTAACTTGTTTTCTTATTGCAGCTGGGCCCTGATGTTATTACACAGAGCACAGAGGAAACAACCTAAGTCTGTAGTAATCTGCTCAAAGATGCATTTTGTGAATCACTTTAGAGTTTTGATTGTTAGTTGGCAGGTTCGTGTTCTGGTGGTGTTAGGCTTCTTTGGCCACTGTTGATTAAATGCATGGCTTCTTTTTTACTTCAGGGTCTGAAATGAGGTACGTGATATTTTTCCTAGTAAAAGGTATAAGTAGGCTTGTGGGGAGGGAACGGGTGCATGTTCTCTGGAGTTCATTGGCGTCCAGAGGTGCAGACAGCTCTTTACTAGTGCATTTTGTGAATGTTGTTCTTTCTTTCCCTAGGTGTAAGGATGTTGGATGGAGTGATCACAGACATTGTAGAGGCTCAGTCTTTGAGCCTGAGACCTCAACATATCCACATCTACAGTGCGAGCTGGGGCCCCGAGGATGACGGCAAAACGGTTGACGGCCCCGGGGTACTGGCAATGGAGGCTTTTTACCGGGGCATTGTGAATGTGAGTCGTTCATATGAGAAGACCTCTTAACCGTAAGGGGTAAAATTCAAAGTTTTGGTATTGATATCTGCCTTGAAGAAATTCTGAAAAGGCCATAGAATCGCATCTATGAAATAAAGCACTTTGACTCATATAAGAGCGTTGCAACTTGTAATCCAATCCATCATGTCTCCTGTCTTCTGTGCTGCCTCCTTTCCATCTACAGTGTTGTCTCCAGTAGCCTGTATAATATATTCTGTGTCCTGGCCCACTGCTGCTCCTTTGTCCCAAACTGAGCCTTGATTCTCTGTGTGCACTGGTATATGGCTTGGAGCTTCTCTGGTGCTGTTCATTCTGCATGTTGCAGCCCTTGGTTACAGATTCTCCTCTCTTCTCACACTGTGCCCTACATTGTAGTGCCCACATCATTCTTGACATGCAGGCAGTTGTTCCCAGTGCTCACTGCACGTCTGGCTCCTTGCTGTTTCTCTGCATCCCAACTCAGCCCAAATCAGTCAGCATGGCAGCCCTGGCCTACAGTGTGCAGTGTAACCCCCCAGTAAACGGTTTCTCTTGTAGGGGATTTCCATGTATAGTCATGCGCTGAATAGGTCCGCCCGCCTGCGGGGACCCTGGAGCACTGTTCTCAAATTGTCTTCTTAAGTGCTGATGTTCTCCTTTCTTCAGGAAGGCCTGCAAAATCACTTAAGAATGTCAATACACAGCCTAAAGGAGAGGCTACAAAGCCCAAAATTCTTCATCCTACTTGGTTGAAAAAGGGTAAGGTAAAGTAGATATGCATTAAAATGCATGGATATTCTAAAGATTTCACAGAAAAAAATCTTTCACAAGCTTTTTTCCAATGTAATATAAGGATGAAGGAATGCAGGGTAGTGTAGCCCATAGGCTGCCATTATACAGAATGAAAATTAAGCTGTGCCTTTAAGAGCAGATGGTCTTCCCATATCCCATCATGCTCAGCAAGAGGCAGTTACCTCAGTTCTTTTTTCCGGCTACTTTTGACAGGACCCTGAAGCCGTGAGCTGCACCTATTTATAGGTTTTTTCAGAAAAACTTCTGATCAAATCATTTTGATTTGTCTGCCTTCTTTCCCAATTCTTGGGGAGAGGTCAGATCTGAGTCTACCAGCTACTGGTGTAACAAATCAGACACACAATTGTTAAGAATATGCTCTCTCAGGATCAGATTATACAGGCTTTCATAGTCAGAAACTTTACTGCCATGTAACCAACCCTCCAAGGCCTTCACTGAACAGTCTACAAAGTCTGTCCAGTCTTGAGAGGACTCTTTTCTGGTGTCTCTGGACTTAATCTTGTGTTGTTCAGTGGTTAAGCCAAATCCATCCAAGAGTGCATCCTTCAAAACTTTGTAATTATTGGCATAACTTTCTCTGACAGTAAGGAGCCTATACCTACCCTTTCCAGTGAAAGATAGCCACATGATAGCAGCCCACTGCCTTTGAGGGACCAACTGTACCATATAGGCCCTCTCAAGTGCAGCAAACCACTTATTAATGTCATCCCCACCCTTGTAAGGGGGGACTATCTTATGCAGGTTTCTGAAATCTTGCTCTCTAACAGGATTGCTATCAGAAATACTGCTGCTGCCACTATGGAGACCTAACCCCATTCTCTCTTTCCCTCTCTATATCTAGGGATTCCCTGTCTAAGGCCAGCTGCTGCTGTTTAAGCTTCATTCTGGTCTCTTCCAACCTCAGCTTTCTGAGTTCCCTTTCCATTAAGTTATCCTCAGGGTGGGAGGGTTGGGAATGTTTGGATACAGAGGAGATTTGGGAATTGGCAGAGAGAGACCTGTCCCTAACTGGCTGGACCCCAGTAACCTGGCCTCTAGGAGTGAAAGATGCCCTACTAATGTGTGAACCTCTAACACTACCAGTGTCACTAGGTGGCCTGCTAGGGGGCAGGACTTTGTAAGAACCCTCCCCAGCATCTTCAGGGACTCCTCTGAGTCTGACTGGGAAGCCTCCCCTTTTTCTACCCTCTCATGAGATGGGCCCGACTGGTTCTGGTCATCCTGGAAGAGCAGGTTTAAGAGAAACTCTTTTGTTGGATTCTTACCTATGCTTAAACCTCTATCCAGGCAGAGATCCCTCAAACTCTTGTAGTTTAAACTTTCATAAGTTGCCTGAACAACTTTGGAAGTAGCCTCTACTGCAGACATGATAGAAAAAGGTTTAAGACAGAGAGAGAAAACGTTTTAGAACTTTTGAAAGTACAGAGAAAAACATTTTCAAACTTTTAGAAAACTTTTACAAGTTTTCAGAACTTTTCAGAAACTTAATTGTAAGTTTTATAATAGAAAAATAAACTGTTTTGGTTAAATGTACATATACTGAACTATTTGGTATATGATTTTCTTATGAAAAGCACCAAATGGCAAAATGGTAAAGCAGTTACAAGTACTTATCCCACCGCTGCACCACCAATGTAGGAGGCTGGTCTGGCTTATAGTGGGTACCTTGTGGTACTTACACCTTGTGCCAGGTCCAGTTATCCCTTATTAGTTTAATAGAGGTGTTTCTAGCTGCTTAGGCTGTTAGAGGTAGCTATGGCAAAGCAGCTTAGGCTGAACTAGGAGACATGCAAAGCTCCTACCATACCACTCATATCATATAGCACAATATCATAAAAAAACACAATACTCAGAGTTACTAAAAATAAAGGTACTTTATTTTAGTGACAATATGCCAAAAGTATCTCAGAGGATACCCTCACTTAGGAGGTGAGTAATATACACAAATTATATGTACACAAACCCAAAACAGGTAAGTAACAGTAAGAAAAGTAGTGCAAACAATGTAGAATTACAATAGGATGCAATAGTTAGACATAGGCCTAGGGGCAACACAAACCATATACTCCAAAAGTGGAATGTGAATCATGAATGCGAATGACCCCAGGCCTATGGGAGGTTGTAGAGGGTTGCTGGGACTGTGAGAAAACAGCCCAAGACCCTGAAAGGTAGGAGTAAAGTTACCCTACTACCCCAGAAAGACAGTATAGTCGTGATAGGGGATTCTGCAAGAACCACAACTGCTACCAAACCACTGAAAACGGATTCCTGGACCTGAGGACCTGTAAAAGAAGGGGACCAAGTCCAAGAGTCATGCAAGTGTCCAGGGGGGCAGGAGCCCAGTAAACCCTGGATGAAGGTGTAAAAGGGATGCCTCTGGGTGGAAGAAGCCAAAGATTCTGCAACAACGGATGGTGCCAGGAACTTCCTCTTTGGTGAGAAGATGTCCCACGGCGTGCCGGAGGTTGCAGAAGTGTTTGCACGCAGAAATACCGCAAACAAGCCTTGCTAGCTGCAAGAGTCGCGGTTGAGGTTTTTCGGGGCTGCTGGGGCCCAGGAAGGACCAGGATATGGCCCCTTGGAGGAGGAGACAGAGGGGGCGCTCAGCAACTCAGAGAGCCCCCACAGAAGCAGGCAGCACCCGCAGACGTACCGGAGCAGGCACTTAGAAGATCTGGGGAGAGTGGTCTAGGCAGAGTCACAAAGGAGGGTCCCACGATGTCAGATTCCAACTCAGCGAATTGGGCAATGCAGGGCGGGGTGCTGGGGACCCAGGCTACGCTGTGCACAAAGGAAGTCCTGGAAAAGTGCACAGCAGCCGGAGCAGCTGCAAATCACGCAGCACACAGGTTTGCTGTCTGGCGTGGGGAGACAAGGACTTACGTCCACCAAATTTGGACAGAAGGGCTCCTGGACTGTGAGAGACACTTGGACCCAGCTCCTATGTTCCAGAGACCAAGTTCATCAGAATGAGAGGGGACCCAGAGGGCCGGTGATGCAGAGGTTTGGTGCCTGCGTTGGCAGGGGGAAGATTCCGTCGACCCACAGGAGATTTCTTCTTGGCTTCCAGTGCAGGGTGAAGGCAGATAGCCCTCAGAGCATGCACCACCAGGAAACAGTGGAGAAAGCCGGCAGGATGAGGCGCTACAATGTTGCTGGATAGTCGTCGTGCTACTTTGGTGCAGTTTTGCAGTGGTCCTGGAGCAGTTAGCAGTCAATCCTTGGCAGAAGTCGAAGAGGGAAGTGCAGAGGAACTGGTGAGCTCTTGCATTCGTTATATGAGGAATAGCCCAGAGAAGAGACCCTAAATAGCCAAAAAATGAGGTTTGGCTACTAAGGAAGGAGGCTTGGCTACTGAAAGAGGTAAGCACCTATTAGGAGGGGTCTCTGACGTCACCTGCTGGCACTGGCCACTCAGAGCTGTCCATTGTGCCCCAACACTTCTGCATCCAAGATGGCAGAGGTCTGAGACACACTAGAGCAGCTCTGGGCACCTCCCCTGGGAGGTGCTGGTCAGGGGAGTGGTCACTCCCCTTTCCTTTGTCCAGTTTCGCGCCAGAGCAGGGCTGGGGATCCCTGTACCGGTGTAGACTGGCTTATGCAGAGAGGGCACCGTCTGTGCCCATCAAAGCATTTCCAGAGGCAGGGGGAGGCTACTCCTCCTAGCCCTTCACACCTATTTCCAAAGGGAGAGGGTGTAACACCCTCTCTCAGAGGAAATTCGTTGTTCTGCCTTCCTGGGACCAGGCTGCCCAGGCCCCTGGGGGTGCAGAAACCTGTCTGAGGGGTTGGCAGCAGCAGCTGCAGTGGAGACCCCGGAAAGCAAGTTTGGCAGTACCCGGGTTATGTGCTAGAGACCCGGGGATGCATGGAATTCATTGGGGTGACAATTCCATGATTCTAGACATGTTACATGGCCATGTTCGGAGTTACCATGGTGACGCTACATATAGGTATTGACCTATATGTAGTGCACGCGTGTAATGGTGTCCCCGCACTCACAAAGTCCTGGGAATTTGCCATGAACAATGTGGGGGCACCTTGGCTAGTGCCAGGGTGCCCACACACTAAGTAACTTGGCACCCAACCTTCACCAAGTGAGGGTTAGATATATAGGTGACTTATAAGTTACTTATGTGCAGTGAAAATGGCTGTGAAATAACGTGGACATGATTTCACTCAGGCTGAGGCAGTCCTGTGTAAGAGTTGTCAGAGCTCCCTATTGGTGGCAAAAGAAATGCTGCAGCCCATAGGGATCTTCTGGAACCCCAATACCCTGGGTACCTAGGCACCATATACAAGGAAATTATAAGGGTGTTCCAGTGTGCCAGTGAGAATTGGTAATATTAGTCACTAGCCTGCAGTGACAATTTTAAAACCAGAGAGGGCATAAACACTGAGGTTCTGGTTAGCAGAGCCTTAGTGATACAGTTAGGCACCACACAGGGAACACTTATAGGCCACAAACGTATGAGCACTGGGGTCCTGGCTAGCAGGATCCCAGCGACACATATCAAACACACTGACAACATAGGGTTTTCACTATGAGCACTGGGCCCTGGCTAGCAGGATCCCAGTGAGACAGTAAAAACACCCTGGCATATACTCACAAATAGGCCAAATCTGGAGGTAACAAGGCAAGAAAGAGGCTATCGTCCTACAGAAATCACCTGTGCGTCGACGGAATCTTCCCCTTGCCAACGCAGGCACCAAACTTCTGCATCACCGGTCCTCTGGGTCCCCTCTCATCCTGACAAGCGTGGTCCCTGGAACACAGGAGCTGGGTCCAAGTGTCTTTGACAGTCCAGTGGCCCTTCTGTCCAAAGTTGGTGGAGGTAAGTCCTTGCCTCCCCACGCCAGACAGTAATCCTGTGTACTGTGTGAACTGCAGCTGCTCGGGCTTCTGTGCACTTTTGCAAGACTTCCTTTGTGCACAGCCTAGCCCAGGTCCCCAGCACTCCGTCCTGCATTGCCCAACTCGCTGAGTTGGACTCCGACGTCGTGGGACCCTCCTTTGTGACCCTGAGTCGACCGCTGTCTTCAGATTTTCTAAGTGCCTGTTCAGGTTCTTCTGCGGGTGCTGCCTGCTTCTGCGTGGGCTCTCTGAGTTGCTGAGCGCCCCCTCTGTCTCCTCCTCCAAGGGGTGACCTCCTGGTCCTTCCTGGGCCCTAGCAGCACCCAAAATCCTCAACTGCGACTCTTGCAGCGAGCGAGGCTTGTTTGCGGTCTTTCTGTGTGGAAACAACTCTGTATCCTCCAGGACCCGTGGGATATCTTCTGACCAAAGGAGAAGTTCCTGGCACCTTCCGTTGTTGCAGAATCTTTAGCTTCTTCCACCCAGAGGCAGCCCTTTTGCACCTTCATCCGGGGTAAAGTGGGCTCCTGCCCACCCTGGACACTTGCGTGACTCTTGGACTTGGTTCCCTTCCTTTACAGGTCCTCAGGTCCAGTAATCCGTCTTCAGTGTTTTGCAGTCAGTTGTTGTCCTTGCAGAATCCCCTATCTCGACTTTACTGTCTTTCTGGGGTAGTAGGGTAACTTTACTCCTACTTTTCAGGGTCTTGGAGTGGGGTATCTTGGACACCCTTAGTGTTTTCTGACACTCCCAGCGACCCTCTACACACTACACTAGGCCTGTGGTCCATTCGTGGTTTGCATTCCACTTTTGGAGTATATGGTTTGTGTTGCCCCTAGGCCTATTTCTCCCTATTAAATCCTATTGTGATTCTACATTGTTTACACTACTTTTCTAACTGTTACTTACCTGATTTTGGTTTGTGTGCATATAAATTGTGCATATTACTTACCTCCTAATGGAGTATATCCTCTGAGATACTTTTGGCATATTGTCACTAAAATAAAGTACCTTTCTTTTTAGTAACTCTGAGTATTGTGTTTTCTTGTGATATAGTGGTATCTGATATAAGTGGTATGGTAGGAGCTTTGCATGTCTCCTAGTTCAGCCTAAGCTGCTCTGCTATAGCTACCTGTGTCAGCCTAAGCTGCTAGAACACCTCTATTCTACTAATAAGTACCACAAGGTACCCACTATAAGCCAGGCCAGCCTCCTACAATGTCCTGTTGCCTTACCTTCTTTTTGCTTACAGGGAGGTACTTCAAAAAGGAGTGGGCTTTAGCCCCTTTGAACTCCTCTTTGGGCACTCTGTGAGAGGTCCCCTTGCACTTGTTAAGGAGGGTTGGGAACAACCTTTAAAAGCTCCTAACCAGGACATTGTGGACTATGTACCTGGCCTAAGATCAAGAATGGCTGAGTACATGAAAAAGGGTAGTAAAAACCATCAGGCCAGCCAGGAGCTGCAAAAGCAATGGCATGACCAGAAGGCTGTCCTTACCCAGTACCACCCAGGACAGAAGGTGTGGGTATTGGAGCCTGTGGCCCCAAGAGCACTCCAGGACAAATGGAGTGGACCCCATCTAATTGTTGAAAAAAATGGGTGAGGTTACATACGTGGTAGACCTTGGCACTGCCAGGAGTCCCCTTATGGTGCTCCATGTCAACTGCCTGAAACCCTACTATGGCAGGGCTGATCTCACCCTGCTCATGGCAACTGATGAGGGACAGGAAGAAGAGAGTGACCCTCTCCCTGATCTCTTCTCCACCACTGAAGCTGATGGCTTAGTGGAGGGAGTAGTACTGGCAGATTGTCTTACTGCTGAGCCGAAAGATAACTGTGTAAATCTTTTAAGTCCGTTTCCTGAACATTTCTCACTGATACCAGCTACCACTACTTGGTGTGAGCATACAATCAACACTGGAGACAGTTTACCTGTCAAAAGTTAAATTTATAGGCAGCCTGACCATGTCAGGTACTGCATTAAACAAGAGGTTCAGAAAATGTTAGACTTAGGAGTGATTGAGCCTCAGAAAGCCCATGGACTAGCCCACTGGTGATTGTTCCTAAACCTCACAGTAAGGATGGTAAAATAGAGTTGAGGTTTTGTGTTGACTATAGAGCGCTCAACCAAGTAACCAAGACAGATGCTCACCCTATACCCAGGGAAGATGAGCTGATTGATACACTGGCTTCTGCCAAGTATCTGAGCACTTTTGAGTTAACTGCAGGGTATTGGCAGATTAAGGCCCTCATTCTGACCTTGGCGGTCGGCGGAGAGGCGGCGGTCGGACCGCGAACAGACCGGCGGTATTAAAAATGGCATTCTGACCGCGGCGGTCACCGCCGCGACCGACCGCCACTTCCCCACTCCGACAGCCACGGCGGTCATGACCGACGGGCTGGAGTCTGCGCACTCCGGTCCGGCGGTCGACCCAAGACCTTCAACGGTATCATGACCCTGCTTACCGCCGCGGTTTCTGGCGGTCGGGAACCGCCATGCGAACCATGGCGGTAGGCACTATCGGGCCAGGGAATTCCTTCCCTGGCACTGATAGGGGTCTCCCCCACCCCCCACTGCCCCCCCCGAGTCCTCCCCCCACACCCTCCACCCCCTGCCACCCCCCAGAGGTGGTACGAACCCCCTCCCCACCCCCACCCCGACATGCACATACACGCACCCCGACATGCACACACCCCCAACATGCACATATACACACCCCCTACACACACACATACACAACGGGGACACATACCCGCACACATACATGCCGACATGCGCACCCGCCGAACTACACACATTGCCCATAGGCACAGCAGCACTCCCCGCCCGCATGCACGCACTCACACACCCCCTCTACACACTCACACGCACACCCCCATGCACGCACACATCACACAACACCCCCCCCACCCCCTCCCCTCACGGACGATCAACTTACCTTGTGCGTTGGTCCTCCGGGAGGTGACAGGAGCCATGGGGAGGTGACCGCCAACAGAAGACCGCCAACAGAAGACCGCCACACAGAAATGTAGGTCGTAATTCTGTGGGCGGTGTTCTGCTGGCGTGGCGGTGGAGGTTGACCAGTCTCCACTTTCCCGCCGACCGCCAGTGTGGCTGCTGGCGGTTTTCCGGCGGAACGCTCCCAGCGGTCAGAATGCGCACAGCGGCATACCGCCGCGGTCGGCGGTCTTCACCGCGGCGGTAACTCGGCGGTCTTGCGAAAAGACCGCCAAGGTCAGAATGACCCCCTAAGTTATCAGAAGATGCAAAACCTACAACTGCATTCTCAACCATTGGAGGGCACTATCAATTCACTGTGATGCCCTTTGGTTTGAAGAGTGCACCTGCCACTTTTCAAAGGTTGGTGAACACAGTCCTACAAGGTTTGGAAGCTTTTAGGGCAGCATATCTAGATGATATAGCTGTCTTTAGCTCCAGCTGGGATGATCACCTGGTCCACCTGTGGAAAGTTTTAGAGACCCTGCAAAAGGCAGGCCTCACTATCAAGGCCTCATAGTGCCAGATAGGGCAGGGGAAAGTGGTTTATCTGGGCCACCTCGTAGGTGGGGAACAGTTTGCACCACTGCAGGGGAAGATCCAGACCATTATGGAATGGGCTCCCGCTACAACTCAAACCCAGGTGAGAGCCTTTTAAGGCCTCACACGGTACTATAGGAGGTTTATTAAGAATTATGGCTGCATTGCAGCCCCTCTTAATGACCTCACTAGTAAAAAGATGCCTAAAAAGGTATTGTGGACAGCTAGCTGTCAAAAAGCTTTTGATGAGCTCAAACAGGCCATGTGCTCTGCACCTGTCCTAAAAAGCCCTTGCTACTCCAAAACGTTCATAGTCCAGACTGATGCTTCTGAATTGGGGGTTGTAGGAAAGTACCATCTTGCCTGGCATGTTACCCCCATTTTCACTGTATGTATGTTTGAGTTTGCCCATGTGTCACTGGGATCCTGTCAGACAGGACCCCAGTGCTCATAATGTATGCCATGTATGTGTTCCCTGTGTGGTGCCTAACTGTATCACTGAGGCTCTGCTAATCAGAACCTCAATGTTTATGCTCTCTCTGCTTTTCGCAATTGTCACTGCAGGCTAGTGACTATCTTCACCAATTCTCATTGGCACACTGGAACACCCTTATAATTCCCTTGTATATGGTACCTAGGTACCCAGGGTATTGGGGTTCCAGGAGATCCCTATTGACTGCAGCATTTCTTTTGCCACCCATAGGGAGCTCAGACAATTTTTACACAGGACTACCACTGCAGCCTGAGTGAAATAACGTCCACGTTATTTCACAGCCATTTTTCACTGCACATAAGTAACTTATAAGTCACCTATATGTCTAACCCTCACTTAGTGAAGGTTAGGTGGCAAGTTACTTAGTGTGTGGGCACCCTGGCACTAGCCAATGTGCCCCCACATTGTTCAGGGCAAATTCCCCGGACTTTGTGAGTGCGGGGACACCATTACACGCTTGCACTACACATAGGTCGCTACCTTAGCAAAGACAGGAGTCATGCCCCCTTGCCCAATGGCCATGCCCAGGGGACTTATGTCCCCTGGGCATGGTCATTGGGCATAGTGGCATGTAGGGGGGCACAAATCAGGCCCCCCTATGCCACAAAAAAAAAAAAAAAAAATGACTTACCTGAACTTACCTAAATGTCCCTGGGATGGGTCCCTCCAGCCTTGGGTGTCCTCCTGGGGTGGGCAAGGGTGACAGGGGGTGTCCCTGGGGGCATGGGAGGGTACCTCTGGGCTCCTTCCGAGCCCACAGGTCCCTTAACGCCTGCCTTTTGCAGGCGCTAAAAAACGGCGCAAAAGCGGCCGTATGTCATTTTTTTTGACCCGCCCACTCCCGGGCGTGAATTTTGCCCGGGAGTGTAAATACGACGCACATGCCTCGGAGTCAATTTTTTAGACGGGAACGCCTACCTTGCATCTCATTAATGCAAAGTAGGTGTCCACGCTAAAAAATGACGCAAACTCCATGGACTTTGGCGCTAGACGCGTCTAACGCCAAAGTATAAATATGGAGTTAGTTTTGCGTCGGAATTGCGTAAAAAAAAACGACGCAATTCCGGTGCAAACAGAGTATAAATATGCCCCAAAGTACCTTTATTTTCTGATGGATACAACTACCTCTGGATTCCTCACCTAAAGAGTTTTCCCCTCGCACCAGCTTTCAACGGAAATTTTCTTCTAGCTCTGCACATCGACAATGACGTCACAATTGCCAGACTCCACGCGGCGCTGTATGATGTCATTCAGGCAATAAGAAGCCCTCGTCGACGTGCAGACGTCAGTTCCCTTTTTTCCATGACTTCGAGTAACGGTTTTTCTTCGAGGCTACCAGGGAGCTACAGTTTCACTTCGGTGTAACTATCTCACTGCCGAGGAAGTCGGGTTTTAAACCCTGTAAGCAGTGCGGAGGTCGCATGTCGGTGACAGACCTACATGACAATTGCTTGTGGTGCCTTAGTTCAGGACCATGAAGTCGAGTTGTGCGGGTCATGCCAACGCATGAATCCTAAGGCCCTGAAAGAACGGGAGGCTAAGTTGATTCTTGCTCGATCCAAGAAGAAGAAGGAGAAGCATCATCATAGAGAGACTTCTTCTAAATCCTCAAAGTCTCATCGGCGTCATCGGGACTCTCGGCGCCGGCATGGATCACGGCACCGATCGAGCAGAGACCGCTCCCGTTCGAGGTCACCATCAGCTCAGCGCCGGCCGATGTGGGAGATCAGCACAACTGTGATGCCTCTACCTCCGACGACTCCAGCTTCACCGACGTCTCCACTGTCGGTGTATGAAGTGGATCCGTATCAGGAGCCGAGGGCTTCTCCGGAGCTGGAGATGCCTGGGCCATCATCGGCTTCACCTCCAGCACTGGCTCCTCAAGGATATCCGGCGCCGGGCACGGACCCGGCAGCATTTCTTAATGCTATGTTTAATATGTTTGCCACCATGGCGCCTGGAAGTGTGCATGCGGGGCCGTCAGGTCCTTTGGCCTTTGACATGGGTGCTCCGGCTCCTTACAGGCCGACACCCTTTATGCCCTTCCTTCGGGAAGTACCGCTTCGGTGTCGATGCCTTTGGCATCGCCCAGAAGACCGGTGACGCCAACGACATCCACCGTCCTGGCGCTGATGGATTCACCACAGATCCAGTCGACCCTAAAGAGGCCTGTGGCACCTGGGGATCCCGCGTCGGATGGCTCCCAGAATCAATGCCGTTGGAGGTCTTTGGCGTCAGCTGATGCCTTATCGACACTGGAGATCGAGTCCAGTCTCCGCTCCAGGAGGTTGCCTCTGAGGCTGCTGGTGAACAGGAATATGAGAAGCAGCACTTGGAGGAAGGAGATATTATGGAGTCTTCAGGGGACCTGCAAGGCTTGGACACTGCAAGCGGCCTAGACACTTCACCCGAGTGGGACTTGGCTTCTCCGGGGGAGTATACAGAGGAGGCTGCCTCTTTTCATGCTGTGGTGCGGAAGGCAGCAGACTTTTTGGACCTTCCACTTCCTGCTGCGGATGTGAATGACCAACATCCTTACTGAGGTGTTGCATCCAGCATCAGCTGTGGCAGAGCCCCTTCTTCCTTTCTATGAGGCACTTATGGACCCTATTAGAGAAGTTTGGAAGAAGCCAGTGACTTCGGCTGCTGTAAATGGGGCGGTGGTGAGATGCTATCGAGTGGCCCCCGGTGACCCAGACTTTTTGTCCAAGCACCCGACTCCAGAGAGTTTGGTTGTGCAAGCGTCGTGCTCCTCCCGTTCTGCTCCTGGATCGTTTCCCGGAGTTCCAGCAGACAGGGAGTCTAAGAGAATGGACCAGTCAGCTAAAAAGGCCTTCTCGTCGTGTAGCATGGCTTTGAAATCCACAAATGCTACTTGCATTTTAGGACGTTACATTTATGTCCTTATGGATGAGGCTAAGGGGCACCCGGGATTATCACAGGAGGTGCTGAACCTTTTGTCGAACGCTCAGGCGGCGGTGACCCAGGTGATTCAATCTGGGCTGGAAACCTCGGACTCGGTGGCCAGGGCTATGGGCACGTCCATAGCGACGAGGCGGCATGCCTGGCTGCAATCATCAGGGTTCTCCTCTGATGTTCAGACCACTGTGCTTGACCAGCCATTTGATGGAGACAAACATTTGGATTGAAAGCCTACTCTGCTTTGGAACGATTTAAGGAGAATAGAGCCACGGCGAGATCATTGGGACTGCAAGCAGCCACATCCTCGTCTTTGAAATCATTTAGAAGGTTTAGAGGATTTGGTCGTGGCGCTTCCTTTCGTGGCAGGCTCCATGCGGCAGGACATCAATCTGCAGGAACTTTTCCTTTTAGATCCTTCAGGGGCTGGGGTAGAGTATGCACTAGAGAGGCCGCCCAGCAGCACTCTGCCTCTTCTTCTTCCTCCGGAGGGGTGCAGCAGGGAAAGCAACCTTAGTTCTCCATCACTCCATGTTCACACATCTCCTGTAGGGGGGAGACTAACTCACTTTCTTCGCATGTGGGAGTCAATAACATCAGACTCCTGGGTCACCGATATTGTGGGGGAAGGGTATGCTCTTCCCTTGCTGGAGTTTCCTTCTCCCATCCCTCCCCTCCCGACCTTCTGTTCAGACGACCATCTTCTGTTACTGCAACAGGAGGTGATATCCCTTTTGTCAAATGGCGCAGTGGAGTTGGTCTGGGAGCAGGAGAGGGGTCAGGGCTGCTATTCCAGATACTTCCTGATCCCCAAAAAGGATGGTCGGTTGAGGCCAATCCTGGACCTGAGGATTTTGAATTGGTTCCTCAAGCAGGAAAAGTTCAAGATGCTGACCCTGTCACAGGTTCTTTTGGCGTTGAATGAAGGAGATTGGATGGTGTCCGTTGACTTGCAGGATGCTTACTTCCATATTCCGATCCTCAAGTCGCACAGGAAGTATCTCCGGTTTGTGGTGGGGTCGCAACATTATCAGTTTGCGGTCCTTTTGTTTGGTCTTACTTCGGCACCTCGAGTCTTCACAAAGGTGATGGCGGTGGTTGCAGCGGAGCTCAGAAGAAAGGGGATAACAGTATTTCCTTATGTGGACGATTGGTTGATCAAAGCCAAGTCTCCAGAGCTCTTGCGGCATCACCTGCAGTCGACAACTCAGTTGTTGTTCGATCTGGGCTTTTCAGTAAACATGCCCAAATCTCACCTAGAGCCCTTTCAACGCCTCCTGTTCATAGGGGCAGTACTGGACACAACATTGAATCGGGCCTTTCCTCTGCCGCAGCGGATTCAGGACATTCAGGCGTTGATTTCAATGTTTCGAAATGGAGCGGGCGTTCCAGTCCTCAAGGTCCTTCGTCTGCTCAGTCTGTTCGCTTCTTGCATTCTGCTGGTCACTCATGCACGCTGGCACATGAGGGCTTTTCAGTGGTGCGTCCGCAGGCAGTGGTTTCAACTCAAAGAAGATCTCGCGGAATCGATAAAGATCTCCAGAGATGCTGCAGCGGATCTTCAATGGTGGGCTGCGGTCAGCAACCTCTCGCAAGGAACGCCGTTCTCGCAACTTCTGCCAGTGGCCACAGTTGTAACGGATGCTTCCACTCTAGGGTGGGAAGCTCATCTGGGGGACCTGGAGATCAAAGGCTGTTGGTCTCCAGGAGAACAGAGGTTTCACATCAATCTGTTGGAACTGTGGGCGATACGTCTGGCTCTCAAGGCCTTCCTCCCTTCCCTTCACGGTCAGTCGGTTCAGGTCCTGACTGACAATACTACCGCGATGTGGTATATAAACAAGCAGGGAGCTGTGGGGTCGTATCTTCTCTGCAGAGAAGCTCTTCAGCTCTGGTCCTGGCTTCACGCCCACCAGATTTGCTTGGTACCAAATAATTTGGCCGGAGTTCTGAACGTGCGTGCAGACAGTCTCAGTCGGCTCATCTTGACCGATCACGAGTGGCATCTTCATCCAGATCTGTCCCTTTACATCTTCCAGAGGTGGGGATATCCACAGATAGATCTGTTTGCCACTCGGGAGAATGCACACTGCCCGTTGTTTTGCAGCCTCCAGTATCTGGTGCAAGGAGCTTTTGGGGGACGGGTTTCAGATGTCCTGGAAGGGTCAGTTGCTTTACGCGTTTCCCCCCATATATTTCTCTGATTTTGAGGAAGATCCACTGTAGGAGGCTGGCCTGGCTTGTAGTGGGTACCAGAGGTACTTACACCTTGTGCCAGGTCCAGTTATCCCTTATTAGTGTAGAAGAGGTGTTTCTCGCAGTTTAGGCTGATAGAAGGTAGCTATGGCAAAGCAGCTTAGGCTGAACTAGGAGACATGTAAAGCTCCTACTATACCACTGGTGTCATATGCACAATATCATAAAAAAACACAATACACAGAAGTACTAAAAATAAAGGTACTTTATTTTTATGACAATATGCCAAAAGTATCTCAGTGAGTACCACCAGTTTGAGGATAAGTTATATACCCAAGATATATGTACACAAACCAAAATTATGCAGGTAATAGCAAGAAAAGTAATGCAAGCAGTGTAAAATTACAGTGGATTACAATAGGAGCACATAGGTATGGGGCACCACAAACCATATACTTCAAAAGTGGAATGCGAACCACGAATGGACCCCAAACCTATGTGAGCTTGTAGAGGGTCGCTGGGACTGTAAGAAAACAGAGAGGGTTAGAAAAATAGCCCACCCCAAGACCCTGAAAGGTAGGTGTAAAGTGAACCTACGACCCCCAGAGAGCACAGAAGTCGTGATAGGGGGATTCTGCAAGAAGAACAAACACCAGCAATGCAACAACAGTGGATTTCCGAACCTGAGTACCTGTAAGACAAGGGGACCAAGTCCAATAGTTGCGACAGTGTCGAGAGTGGGCAGAAGCCCAGGAAATGCCAGCTGAGGGTGCAAGGAAGCTGCCACCGGATGGAAGAAGCTTGGAGTTCTGCAAGAAAGAAGAGGACTAGGAACTTCCCCTTTGGAGGATGGATGTCCCACGTCGCGATGAAGCTTGCAGAGGTGTTTCCACGCAGAAAGACCGCAAACAAGCCTTGCTAGCTGCAGGGTCGCGGTAGAAGTTTTTGGGTGCTGCTGTGGCCCACAAGGCACCAGGATGTCGCCACTTGGAGGGGGAGACAGAGGGGGCGCCCAGCAAGTCAGGGAGCCCTCACAGAAGCAGGCAGCACCCGCAGAAGTACCTCAACAGGCACTTGGAAGAAGAGTGAACTGGAGTCCACGCAAAGTCACAAAAGGGAGTCCTACGACGCCGGAGGACAACTCAGAACGTTGTGCACTGCAGGAAGGAGTGTCGGGGACCCAGGCTTGGCTGTGCACAAAGGAAATCCTGGAAGAGTGCACAGCAGCCAGAGCAGCTGCAAATCATGCAGTACCCAGCAATGCAGTCTAACGTGGGGAGGCAAGGACTTACCTCCACCAAACGTGGACTGAAGAGTCACTGGACTGTCGGGGTCACTTGGACAGAGTTGCTGAGTTCCAGGGACCACGCTCGTCGTGCTGAGAGGGGACCCAGAGGGCCAGTGATACAGTCTTTTGGTGCCTGCGGTTGCAGGGGGAAGGTTCCGTCGACCCACAGGAGATTTCTTCAGAGCTCCTGGTGCAGAGAGGAGGCAAGATACCCCCAGAGCATGCACCACCTGGAAACAGTTGAGAAAGCCGGCAGGATGAAGCGATACAAGGTTGCTAGTAGTTGTCTTGCTACTTTGTTGCGGTTTTGCAGGCGTCCTGAGCAGTCAGCGGTCGATCCTTTGGCAGAAGGTGAAGAGGGAGATGCAGAGGAACTCTGATGAGCTCTTACATTCATTATCTGGTGAGATCCCCAAAGCAGAGACCCTATATAGCCAAAAAAGGAGGTTTGGCTACCTAGGAAGGAGGATTGGCTACCAAGAGAGGTAATAGCCTATCAGAAGGAGCCTCTGACGTCACCTGCTGGCACTGGCCACTCAGAGCAGTCCAGTGTGCCACAGACACCTCTGTTTCCAAGATGGCAGAGGTCTGGGACACACTGGAGGAGCTCTGGGCACCTCCCCTGGGAGGTGCAGGTCAGGGGAGTGGTCACTCCCCTTTCCTTTGTCCAGTTTCGCGCCAGAGCAGGGTTGGGGGATCCCTGAACCGGTGTAGACTGGCTTATGCAGAGATGGGCACCATCTGTGCCCATCAGAGCATTTCCAGAGGCTGGGGGAGGCAACTCCTCCCCAGCCCTCACACCTATTTCCAAAGGGAGAGGGTGTTACACCCTCTCTCAGAGGACGTTATTTGTTCTGCCTTCCTGGGCCAGGGCTGCTGGGACCCCAGGAGGGCAGAAACCTGTCTGAGGGGTTGGCAGCAGCTGCAGTGGAGACCCCGGAAAGGGAGTTTGGCAGTACCCGGGTTCTGTGCTAGAGACTCGGGGGATCATAGAATTGTCCCCCCAATGCCAGAATGGCATTGGGGTGACAATTCCATGATCTTAGACATGTTACATGGCCATGATCGGAGTTACCATTGTGACGCTGTACATAGGCAGTGACCTATGTACAGTGCACGCGTGTAATGGTGTCCCCGCACTCACAAAGTCTGGGGAATTTGCCCTGAACGATGTGGGGGCACCTTGGCTAGTGCCAGGCTGCCCACACACTAAGTAACTTTGCACCCAACCTTCACCAGGTGAAGGTTAGACATATAGGTGACTTATAAGTTACTTAAGTGCAGTGGTAAATGGCTGTGACATAACGTGGACGTTATTTAACTCAGGCTGCACTGGCAGGCCTGAGTAAGAATTGTCAGAGCTCCCTATAGGTGGCAAAAGAAATGCTGCAGCCCATAGGGATCTCCGGGAACCCCAATACCCTGGGTACCTCAGTACCATGTACTTGGGAATTATATGGGTGTACCAGTTGTAGGAAAGTACCATCTTGCATGGCATGTTACCCCCATATTTCACTGTATATATGTTGTTTTTAGTCTGTGTGTCACTGGGACCCTGCCAGGCACGGCCCCAGTGCTCATAAGTATGTGCCCTGTATGTGTTCCCTGTGTGATGACTAACTGTCTCACTGAGGCTCTGCTAACCAGAACCTCAGTGGTTATGCTCTCTCTGGTTTCCAATTTGTCACTAAAATGCTAGGGACCAATTACACAAATTCACATTGGCATACTGTGAGAAAGTAGCCTCTTTCTAGCCTTGTTACCCCCACTTTTGGCCTGTTTGTGAGTGTATGTCAGGATGTTTGTCACTGTTTTCACTGTCTCACTGGGATCCTGATGGCTAGGCCCCAGTGCTCATAGTGAACACACTATGTTTTCAGTATGTTTGTTATGTGTCACTGGGACCCTGCTAGTCAGGGCCCCAGTGCTCATAAGGTTGTGGCCTATATGTATGTGTCACTGGGACCCTGTCACACAGGGCCCCAGTGCTCATAGGTGTGCATGTATATGTTCCCTGTGTGGTGCCTAACTGTCTCACTGAGGCTCTGCTAACCAGAACCTCAGTGGTTATGCTCTCTCATTACTTTCAAATTGTCACTAACAGGCTAGTGACCAATTTTACCAATTTACATTGGCTTACTGGAACACCCTTATAATTCCCTAGTATATGGTACTGAGGTACCCAGGGTATTGGGGTTCCAGGAGATCCCTATGGGCTGCAGCATTTCTTTTGCCACCCATAGGGAGCTCTGACAATTCTTACACAGGCCTGCCACTGCAGCCTGAGTGAAATAACGTCCACGTTATTTCACAGCCATTTTACACTGCACTTAAGTAACTTATAAGTCACCTATATGTCTAACCTTTACCTGGTAAAGGTTAGGTGCAAAGTTACTTAGTGTGAGGGCACCCTGGCACTAGCCAAGGTGCCCCCACATTGTTCAGAGCCAATTCACTGAACTTTGTGAGTGCGGGGACACCATTACACGCGTGCACTACATATAGGTCACTACCTATATGTAGCTTCACCATGGTAACTCCGAATATGGCCATGTAACATGTCTATGATCATGGAATTGCCCCCTCTATGCCATCCTGGCATTTTTGGTACAATTCCATGATCCCAGTGGTCTGTAGCACAGACCCTGGTACTGCCAGACTGCCCTTCCTGGGGTTTCACTGCAGCTGCTGCTGCTGCCAACCCCTCAGACAGGCAGCTGCCCTCCTGGGGTCCAGCCAGGCCTGGCCCAGGATGGCAGAACAAAGAACTTCCTCTGAGAGAGGGTGTGACACCCTCTCCCTTTGGAAAATGGTGTGAAGGCAGGGGAGGAGTAGCCTCCCCCAGCCTCTGGAAATGCTTTGTTGGGCACAGATGTGCCCAATTCTGCATAAGCCAGTCTACACCGGTTCAGGGGACCCCTTAGCCCTGCTCTGGCGCGAAACTGGACAAAGGAAAGGGGAGTGACCACTCCCCTGACCTGCACCTCCCCTGGGAGGTGTCCAGAGCTCCTCCAGTGTGCTCCAGACCTCTGCCATCTTGGAAACAGAGGTGCTGCTGGCACACTGGACTGCTCTGAGTGGCCAGTGCCACCAGGTGACGTCAGAGACTCCTGCTGATAGGCTCCTTCAGGTGTTAGTAGCCTTTCCTCTCTCCTAGGTAGCCAAACCCTCTTTTCTGGCTATTTAGGGTCTCTGTCTCTGGGGAAACTTTAGATAACGAATGCATGAGCTCAGCCGAGTTCCTCTGCATCTCTCTCTTCACCTTCTGATAAGGAAACGAACGCTGACCGCGCTGGAAGCCTGCAAACCTGCAACATAGTAGCAAAAACGACTACTGCAACTCTGTAACGCTGATCCTGCCGCCTTCTCGACTGTTTTCCTGCTTGTGCATGCTGTGGGGGTAGCCTGCCTCCTCTCTGCACCAGAAGCTCCGAAGAAATCTCCCGTGGGTCGACGGAATCTTCCCCCTGCAACCGCAGGCACCAAAAAGCTGCATTACCGGTCCCTTGGGTCTCCTCTCAGCACGACGAGCGAGGTCCCTCGAATCCAGCGACTCTGTCCAAGTGACCCCCACAGTCCAGTGACTCTTCAGCCCAAGTTTGGTGGAGGTAAGTCCTTGCCTCACCTCGCTGGGCTGCATTGCTGGGAACCGCGACTTTGCAAGCTACTCCGGCCCCTGTGCACTTCCGGCGGAAATCCTTTGTGCACAGCCAAGCCTGGGTCCACGGCACTCTAACCTGCATTGCACGACTTTCTAAGTTGGTCTCCGGCGACGTGGGACTCCTTTGTGCAACTTCGGCGAGCACCGTTTCACGCATCCTGGTAGTGCCTGTTTCAGCGAGGGCTCTTTGTCTTGCTCGACGTCCCCTATCTCTTCAGGTCCAATTTGCGACCTCCTGGTCCCTCCTGGGCCCCAGCAGTGTCCAAAAACGCCAAACGCACGATTTGCGTGTAGCAAGGCTTGTTGGCGTCCTTCCGGCGGAAAAACACTTCTGCACGACTTTCCAAGGCGAGAGGGATCCGTCCACCAAAGGGGAAGTCTCTAGCCCTTTTCGTTCCTGCAGAAACCTCAGCTTCTTCTGTCCAGTCGAAGCTTCTTTGCACCCGCAGCTGGCATTTCCTGGGCATCTGCCCATCTCCGACTTGCTTGTGACTTTTGGACTTGGTCCCCTTGTTCCACAGGTACCCTAGATTGGAAATCCACAGTTGTTGCATTGCTGGTTTGTGTCTTTCCTGCATTATTCCTCTAACACGACTCTTTTGTCCTTAGGGGAACTTTAGTGCATTTTGCACTCACTTTTCAGGGTCTTGGGGAGGGTTATTTTTCTAACTCTCACTATTTTCTAATAGTCCCAGCGACCCTCTACAAGGTCACATAGGTTTGGGGTCCATTCGTGGTTCGCATTCCACTTCTGGAGTATATGGTTTGTGTTGCCCCTATCCCTATGTTTCCCCATTGCATCCTATTGTAACTATACATTGTTTGCACTGTTTTCTAAGACTATAATGCATATTTTTGCTATTGTGTATATATATCTTGTGTATATTTCCTATCCTCTCACTGAGGGTACACTCTAAGATACTTTGGCATATTGTCATAAAAATAAAGTACCTTTATTTTTAGTATAACTGTGTATTGTGTTTTCTTATGATATTGTGCATATGACACTAAGTGGTACTGTAGTAGCTTCACACGTCTCCTAGTTCAGCCTAAGCTGCTCTGCTAAGCTACCATTATCTATCAGCCTAAGCTGCTAGACACCCTATACACTAATAAGGGATAACTGGGCCTGGTGCAAGGTGCAAGTACCCCTTGGTACTCACTACAAGCCAGTCCAGCCTCCTACACATACTGGTAAACCCATATAATTCCCTAGTATATGGTACTGAGGTACCCAGGGTATTGGGGTTCCAGGAGATCCCTATGGGCTGCAGCATTTCTTTTGCCACCCAAAGGGAGATCTGACAATTCTTACACAGGCCTGCCAGTGCAGCCTGAGTGAAATAACGTCCACGTTATTTCACAGCCATTTACCACTGCACTTAAGTAACCTATAAGTCACCTATATGTCTAACCTTCACCTGGTGAAGGTTGAGTGCAAAGTTACTTAGTGTGTGGGCACCTTGGCACTAGCCAAGGTGCCCCCACATTGTTCAGGGCAAATTCCCCAGACTTTGTGAGTGCGGGGGCACAATTACACGCGTGCACTATACATAGGTCACTACCTATGTATAGCGTCACAATGGTAACTCCGAATATGGCCATGTAACATGTCTAAGATCATGGAATTGTCACCCCAATGCCATTCTGGCATTGGGGAGACAATTCCATGATCCCCCGGGTCTCTAGCACGGAACCCGGGTACTGCCAAACTGCCTTTCCGGGGTCTCCACTGCAGCTGCTGCTGCTGCCAACCCCTCAGACAGGTTTCTGCCCTCCTGGGGTCCAGGCAGCCCTGGCCCAGGAAGGCAGAACAAAGGATTTCCTCTGAGAGAAGGTGTAACACCCTCTCCCTTTGGAAATAGGTGTGATGGCTGGGGAGGAGTAGCCTCCCCCAGCCTCTGGAAATGCTTTGATGGGCACAGATGCTGCCCATCTCTGCATAAGCCAGTCTACACCGGTTTAGGGATCTCCCAGCCCTGCTCTGGCACGAAACTGGACAAAGGAAAGGGGAGTGACCCCTCCCCTGACCTGCACCTCCCAGGGGAGGTGCCCAGAGCTGCTCCAGTGTGCCCCAGACCTCTGCCATCTTCGAAACAGAGGTGTTGCTGGCACACTGGACTGCTCTGAGTGGCCAGTGCCAGCAGGTGACGTCAGAGACTCCTTCTGATAGGCTCTTACCTCACTTAGTAGCCAATCCTCCTTCCTAGGTAGCCAAACCTCCTTTTCTGGCTATTCAGGGTCTCTGCTTTGGGGAATCCTTCAGATACCGAATGCAAGAGCTCACCAGAGTTCCTCTGCATCTCCTTCTTCACCTTCTGCCAAAGGATCGACCGCTGACTGCTCAGGGTGCCCGCAAAACCGCAACAAAGTAGCCAGACGACTACTAGCAACCTTGTATCGCTTCATCCTGCCGGCTTTCTCGACTGTTTCCAGGTGGTGCATGCTCTGGGGGTAGCCTGCCTCCTTCCTGCACCAGGAGCTCTGAAGAAATCTCCCGTGGGTCAACGGAATCTTCCCCCTGCAACCGCAGGCAACAAAAGACGGCATCACCGGTCCTCTGGGTCCCTTCTCAGCATGACGAGCATGGTCCCTGGAACTCAGCAACTCTGTCCAAGTGACTCCCACAGTCCAGTGACTCTTCAGTCCAAGTTTGGTGGAGGTATGTCCTTGCCTCCCCACGCTAGACTGCATTGCTGGGTACCGCATGATTTGCAGCTGCTCCGGCTCCTGTGCACTCTTCCAGGATTTCCTTCATGTACAGCCAAGCCTGGGTTCCCGACACTCTAACCGGCAGTGCACAACCTTCTGAGTTGTCCTCTGGCGTCATGGGACTCCCTTTTGTGACTTCGCGTGGACTCCGGTTCACTCTTCTTCCAAGTGCCTGTTCAGGTACTTCTGCGGGTGCTGCCTGCTTCTGTGAGGGCTCCCTGACTTGCTGGACGCCCCCTCTGTCTCCTCATCCAAGTGGCGACATCCTGGTCCCTCCTGGGCCACAGCGGCATCCAAAAACCTTAACCGCGACACTTGCAGCTAGCAAGGCTTGTTTGCGGTCTTTCTGCATGGGAACACCTCTGCAAGCTTCTTCACAACGTGGGACATCCATCCTCCAAAGGGAAAGTTCCTTGTCCTCTTTGTTGTTGTAAAACACCAAGCTTCTTCCATCTGGTGGCAGCTTCCTTGTACCCTCAGCTGGCATTTCCTGGGCTCCTGCCCACTCTCGACACTGTCGTGACTCTTGGACTTGGTCCCCTTGTCTTACAGATACTCAGGTCCGGAAATCCATTGTTGTTGCATTGCTGGTGTTGGTTTTCCTTGCAGAATCCCCCTATCACGACTTCTGTGCACTCTGGGGTAGTAGGTGCACTTTACACCTACCTTTCAGGGTCTTGGGGTGGGCTATTTTTCTAACCCTCATTGTTTTCTTACAGTCCCAGCGACCCTCTACAAGCTCACATAGGTTTGGGGTCCATTCGTGGTTCGCATTCCACTTTTGGAGTATATGGTTTGTGTTTCCCCTATACCTATATGCTCGTATTGCAATCTATTGTAACTTTATACTGCTTGCATTACTTTTCTTGCTATAACTTGTATAATTTTGTTTAGTGTACATATATCTTGTGTACATTTCTCATCCTCATACTGAGGGTACTCACTGAGATACTTTTTGCATATTGTCATAAAAAGAAAGTACCTTTATTTTTAGTATATCTGTGTATTGTGTTTTCTTGTGATATTGTGCATATGACACCAGTGGTATAGTAGGAGCTTTACATGTCTCCTAGTTCAGCCTAAGCTGCTTTTCCATAGCTATCTTCTATCAGCCTTAGCTGCTAGAAACTCCTCTTCTACACTAATAAGGGATAACTGGACCTGGCACAAGGTGTAAGTACCTCTGGTACCCACTATAAGCCAGGCCAGCCTCCTACATTGGTTGTGCAGCGGTGGGATAAGTACTTGTAACTACTTACCACTTTGTCATTGTGTACTTTTCATAAGAGAATAATATAAAAAACAACTTCAGTGTATGTACACCTAACCAAAAAGTTTTGCTTTTCTTCTCTTACACTTTCTGCTAAGTTCTGAAAAGTACTCCTAAACTTCTAAAAGTTTCCAAAAAGTTTGAACAAGTTTTTTTTCTGTTCTTTAAAAAGTCCTGAAACTTTTTCTCTCTTCTCACTGTCTCTAAACCTTTTTCTATTGTGTCTGATGTAGGAACTGCTCTTAAAATGGTCAATACAACTTATGACAATTTAAACTTCAAGAGCCTAAGGAGTCTCTTCATTGATAGAGGTTTAGTGATAGGAAAGAACCCTTCAAGAGAATTTCTATTTAACTTGCTCATTGAGAATGATAAGTCCCTAGCAGGCAGTTCAGCTGAGAAGTTGGTAGATAGCTCCCATTCTGACTCAGGGGAACCCCTTGAGGGAGGTGTGGAGGGTTCTATTCTAAATCTGCCCCTTAGCAGACCACCTAGCAATGCTGGTAGTAATAGGAGCTCCCATCATAGTAAAGATGATTTTATTCCTGGAGGCCAGGTTGTTAGAGTCCAAGCTGTTAGGGACAGATCTCTCTCTGTTGGTTCCAATAAATCCTCAGTGTCCAAGTATTCCCAACCCACCCACCCTGAAGACAACATGTTAGAAAGGGAACTGAAAAAGTTGAGAGTGGAAGAGACCAGACTGAAGCTTAAACAACAACAGCTGGCTCTAGACAGGGAATCCCTAGACCAGGAGAAGGAGAGACAGAGATTGGGGTTTGGACCCCATGGTGGCAGCAGCAGTATTCCTGATAGTAATCCTGTTAGAGAGCATGATTCCAGGAATCTGCATAAGATAGTTCCCCCTTACAAGGAAGGGGATGACATTAACAAGTGGTTTGCTGCACTTGAGAGGGTCTGTATGGTACAGGGGGTCCCTCAAAGGCAGTGGGCTGCTATATTATGGCTATCTTTCAATGGATAGGGTAGGGATAGGCTCCTTACTGTTAGAGAAAGTGATGCCAATAATGTTGCAGTTTTGAAGGATGCACTCTTGGATAGATTTGGCTTAACCACTGAACAATACAGGATTAAATTCAGAGACACCAGAAAAGAGTCCTCACAAGACTGGATAGACTTTGTTGACTGTTTAGTGAAGGTCTTGGAGGGGTGGTTACATGGCAGTAAAGTTTCTGAGTATGAAAGCCTGTATAATCTTATTCTGAGAGAGCATATTCTGAATAACTGTGTGTATGACTTGTTACACCAATATCTAGTGCACTCAGATCTGACCTCTCCCCGAGAATTGGGAAAGAAGGCAGACAAATAGGTCAGAACAAGAGTGAACAGAAAAGTTCATACAAGGGGTGAAAAGGATGGCAAGAAGAAGGATGGTAAGTCTTCTGACAAGGGTGGGGACAAATCTAAAAATGAGTCTTCATCAGGCCCACAAAAACACTCTGGTGGGGGTGGTGGGTCCAAATCCTCTTCAAATCAAGTAAAAAAGCCTTGGTGTTATTTATGTAAAGTAAAAGGCCATTGGACAACTGATGCCAATTGTCCAAAGAAAAACACCAAACCTCCCACTACCACAACACCTACTGCAAACTCTAGTGCCCCTAATATTAGCAGTGGTGGTGGGAGCAAACCTACTAATAGCCAATCCAAGGGAGTAGGTAGGCTCACTTTTGGTAATTTAGTTGGGGTTGGTCTTGTTAGGGAGACCACAGAGGCTGTGTTAGTCTCTGAAGGTGCCATTGATTTGGCCACCTTGGTTGCTTGTCCCCTTAATATGGATAAGTACAGGCAACTTCCCCTAATCAATGGTGTTGAAGTTCAGGCCTACAAGGACACAGGTGCCAGTGTTACCATGGTGATAGAGAAACTGGTACACCCTGAACAACACCTACTTGGTCACCAGTACCAAGTGACAGACGCTCATAACAACACTCTTAGCCACCCCATGGCTGTTGTGAATCTCAACTGGGGAAGGGGGGGGGGGGGGTGGTTACTGGTCCAAAGAAAGTTGTGGTTGCCTCAGATTTACCTGTAGACTGTCTACTAGGAAATGATTTAGAGACATCGGCTTGGGCAGAAGTGGAGTTGGAGGCTCATGCAGCAATGCTGGGCTTTCCTGGGCATATTTTTGCTTTAACCAGGGCTCAGGCCAAAAAAGAAAAAAGGACAGGGTGACTTGGATCCTGAAACAATGGACCAAGTGCTCCCTTTAGCTATGGGTAGCAAGGGTAAATCCCTACCCACTATCCCTCCCTCTACAGATGATTCTCCTTCTGAGGCAGAAGAATTTCCTCCCTGTGCAGAACCTTCACCAGAGGAGCTGGCAGCAGACACTGCTGAGCTTTTGGGTGGAGGGGGGCCTGCCAGGGAAGAGCTGAGTGTGGCACAGCAATCCTGTCCCACATTAGAGGGTCTCAGACAGCAAGCTGTCAAGCAGCAAAAATGGGATGTCAGTGACTCACATAGAGTTTACTGGGAGGACAACCTCTTGTACACAGAGGCAAGGGACCCAAAACCTGGAGCAGCCAGGATATTGGTCATTCCCCTGCAGTACAGAGAGTTCCTCCTAACTCTGGCACATGACATTACTTTGGCTGGGCATTTGGGCCAGATCAAAACATGGGAAAGGCTTGTCCCCCTGTTTCACTGGCATAGGATGTCAGAGGACACAAAATATTTTTGCAAGTCCTGTGTGACCTGCCAAGCCAGTGGCAAGACTGGTGGCACACCAAAGGCTCTCCTTATTCCACTACCTGTAGTTGGGGTCCCCTTTGAAAGGGTAGGGGTTGACATAGTTGGCCCCCTTGACCCTCCTACTGCTTCAGGCAATAGGTTTATCTTGGTGGTAGTGGACCATGCCACAAGATATCCTGAAGCAATTCCTCTAAGGACCACTACAGCACCTGCAGTGGCAAAAGCCATCCTGGGAGTCTTTTCCAGGGTGGGTTTCCCAAAAGAGGTTGTATCAGACAGAGGTAGCAACTTTATGTCTGCATAGTTGAAGGCCATGTGGAAGGAATGTGGTGTAACATACAAATTCACCACACCTTATCATCCACAAACAAATGGACTAGTAGAGAGTTAATAAAACTCTCAAAGGAATGATAATGGGACTCCCTGAAAAACTCAGGAGGAGATGGGATGTCCTGTTACCTTGCCTCCTTTTTGCTTACAGGGAGGTACCCCAAAAAGGAGTGGGCTTCAGCCCCTTTGAACTCCTATTTGGACACCCTGTAAGAGGTCCTCTAACACTTGTAAAGGAGGGTTGGGAACAACCTTTAAAAGCTCCTAAGCAAGACATAGTGGACTATGTACTCGGCCTAACTCTGGCACATGACATTACTTTGGCTGGGCATTTGGGCCAGATCAAAACATGGGAAAGGCTTGTCCCCCTGTTTCACTGGCATAGGATGTCAGAGGACACAAAATATTTTTGCAAGTCCTGTGTGACCTGCCAAGCCAGTGGCAAGACTGGTGGCACACCAAAGGCTCTCCTTATTCCACTACCTGTAGTTGGGGTCCCCTTTGAAAGGGTAGGGGTTGACATAGTTGGCCCCCTTGACCCTCCTACTGCTTCAGACAATAGGTTTATCTTGGTGGTAGTGGACCATGCCACAAGATATCCTGAAGCAATTCCTCTAAGGACCACTACAGCACCTGCAGTGGCAAAAGCCATCCTGGGAGTCTTTTCCAGGGTGGGTTTCCCAAAAGAGGTTGTATCAGACAGAGGTAGCAACTTTATGTCTGCATAGTTGAAGGCCATGTGGAAGGAATGTGGTGTAACATACAAATTCACCACACCTTATCATCCACAAACAAATGGACTAGTAGAGAGTTAATAAAACTCTCAAAGGAATGATAATGGGACTCCCTGAAAAACTCAGGAGGAGATGGGATGTCCTGTTACCTTGCCTCCTTTTTGCTTACAGGGAGGTACCCCAAAAAGGAGTGGGCTTCAGCCCCTTTGAACTCCTATTTGGACACCCTGTAAGAGGTCCTCTAACACTTGTAAAGGAGGGTTGGGAACAACCTTTAAAAGCTCCTAAGCAAGACATAGTGGACTATGTACTCGGCCTAACTCTGGCACCTGACATTACTTTGCTGGGCATTTGGGCCAGATCAAAACATGGGAAAGGCTTGTCCCCCTGTTTCACTGGCATAGGATGTCAGAGGACACAAAATATTTTTGCAAGTCTTATGTGACCTGCCAAGCCAGTGGCAAGACTGGTGGCACACCAAAGGCTCTCCTTATTCCACTACCTGTGGTTGGGGTCCCCTTTGAAAGGGTAGGGGTTGACATAGTTGGCCCCCTTGACCCTCCTACTGCTTCAGGCAATAGGTTTATCTTGGTGGTTGTGGACCATGCCACAAGATATCCTGAAGCAATTCCTGTCGCGCTGCGTGGTGCGGCGCGAGCCGAACATTCGGCTCGGGCCACACAGCGCGTTTACAAGACGCAGCGCGCCCCTAGCCTTTCCTGCACCTTACGAGGCCCCAGATTTGGCATGGGGCCTCGCTCTACTTCTGCACTCCGCGTTTCTTGTGCCTCCTGACCCCTCTTACCTGTTCTTTTTTCCTTCTTTTTCTTTTCTTCTTTTCTTGGGTCTTTTTTGTTGTACCTTCCTTTATGTCTTTTCCTCCTTCCCATGTTACCTTTTTCTTCCCAGCATTCCTTGTTCCCTATTCTCTATGGTTCCTACTCTATTCTGTTCTATGTACTTTTCCCTATCTAAGATGGTGTCCTTTTACTTCCTGTTGGTCATTTCCTGTTTTTTGGTATTTAAGGGATGTGTTTTCTTCCTTTCTTTGCGCTGCAACACTTTCTGTTCTGATAGTGTCTTCGCTCCTGATTCCTCGCCTTCCGGTTCTGGATTTCGTCAATTCTGTGTTTCCTGAATTTTGTTTCTGTTGATTCCTGTTCTTTTGTTTTTGTTTCAGGAATCTTTCTGTTTGGAGGTTTTTTCCCCTTTTTAGGTTTTTTTTCCCTCTGGCGCTATTTCTGAAGGGCACGGTCTGTTCTTGGCGTTTCCATTGCCTACAGCACCGTGGCTACCAGAAGGAGTCGCCCCTTTCTGGGCCAAAGCCGAACACTCAAGACCCACGCCACTCGTTCTGCGGATTCCAGGCGTAAGCAACACGTGAGTCGTGACAGATTGCAGCGCCAAACCATCCCGACATCCTCTAACACCATGGATGACACAGTGGCGGCTGCTGCAGATCCTGACCAATCTCTTCTGACAACAATTCAGCAACAAGCTCAGGAATTGCAACAACTACGCAATGAGAATGCTGCGTTACGACAGGCTTTGGCTTTCCTCAGTGGCGATGTTCCGACTATCTCCGCTTCTATTCCTCGTTTCTCCGGTGAACCAACCAAACTACGTGAGTTCCTTGATGCATTAACGGTGTATTTCGCCTTCCGACCTACCCAATTCTCCCATGATAGGACAAAGGTGGGTTATCTTATCAGTGCTTTATCCGGTCCTGCCTTGGCCTGGGTAACCCCGATGGTATCATCCAACGATCCGGTATTGTCGGACTATTCCGCTTTCGTGAATCGCTTCAAACAAATGTTTAGTCGTCCAGGATTGGAGGCCTCTGCGGAAGAAGCCTTATGTGACATCCAACAAGGCTCACAAGATGTCCTTCAATATATTACACGTTTTCGTCAGCTAGCGGCAGAGACCACCTGGGTGGAACGTACTCTGGTGACTTTGTTTCGTAGAGGACTTAAAGAAGAAATAAAAGATGAATTAGTACATTCCACCAGAGTTGAAGATCTTCGTGTCCTGATGGATCAAGCACTTTCCATCGAGTACCGTCTTCAAGAAAGAAGATTGGAGAAGAGAAGGAGTAGAGGGTCTTCCCAGCCAAGCACTTCACGGGTTTATCTGCATCGTTCTGAGGAACCTCGCCCTCCTGCTAGAGACATTGAGGGGGAACCCATGCAAGTGGATACTACTCGAGGCCCGCTCTCCGCTAGCGAGCGGGAAGACAGATGTAAGAAAGGGTTGTGCCTGTACTGTGGGTCTGCTGGTCACATGCTTCGTACCTGCCCTGTATGTCCGCCAAGGCCATCGGGAAACGCCACTTCCCGTCCTCTGTAAGAAGGGAGGGGACGGGATCATCGGCTATACCTTCCATTAGTTCATTTAATGATAATACGACATCCTTGTTCATGTTACCTGTCATGTTACAACTACCTGACGGCCGTCAAGAAAAGACTATGGCATTACTAGATTGTGGTGATAGTGGTATTTACATGGATAAGACTTGGGCCACTACTCAACAAATTCCAACACAACCCAAAGAAATTCCCGAACAAGTGCACACAGTGGATGGATCTTTGATATCCTCTGGTCCAGTCGATACTACTACCCGGATGTTAAGTTTACAGTTTGATAACCATCAAGAACACATCTCCTTTGATCTCATATCATCCCCCAACCATACCATCATTCTCAGAATTCCGTGGTTCATAAGACATAATCCGTATGTGAATTGGGTAACCCGGACCATTTCCTTGTCTTCACAGTTTTGCCATGAGAACTGTTTTGCTTCCGACAAATATTGGTCACCGAAAAGATTAACACCTACTGAAAGTACTACCGGTTATTCCATTAATACTGTCCAAGGAGTCCCTGAACATTATTTAGAATTTCAAAATGTGTTCCAAAAACCATCCAGACCTGTGTTACCCCCACATCGAGACTACGATTGTGCTATTCCCTTGGAACCTGGAACTGTTGTTCCCTTTGGGAGGATGTACTCCCTCACGGAACCCGAAAAGGAAGTTCTAAAAGAGTATCTGGAAGAAAATTTACAGAGTGGTCTTATTGTTCCATCATCTTCTCCGGCAGGGGCTCCTCTCTTTTTTGTACCCAAGAAGACAAAGGATCTTCGTCCTTGCCTGGATTTTCGAGGCCTGAATAAGATAACTATTAAGGATCGTTATCCTTTGCCTCTCATCAAGGATATTCTAGAAGCAGTCAGAGGGGCTCAACGTTTTACCAAACTGGATCTATGGGGAGCCTACCACCTGTTACGTATTAAAGAAGGAGATGAGTGGAAAATGGCTTTCAGGACCCCATTTGGTCCCTTTGAGTACAAAGTTATGCCTTTTGGTCTCACTAATGCCCCCGCAATCTTCCAAAGATTTATGGACTCAGTGTTTTCTGACCTTTTGAACCAGACAGTTGTAATCTACTTAGACGATATTCTTATTTATTCTAGACGTCCCGAACTCCATTCTTCCCATGTGAAACAAGTCCTTCAAAGACTCCGGGCACATCAACTATCTTGTAAACCAGAAAAGTGTGAGTTCGATAAGACGGAAGTCAAATATCTGGGTTATCATTTAAGTCCCACCGGCATAGCTATGGACCAAGAAAAGGTACAAGCCATTCTAGATTGGCCTTCTCTTTCTTCTATTAAAGAAACTCAATGTTTTCTAGGATTAGCAAACTTTTATCAGCAATTCATCTTAGACTTTGCGAAACAGACCAGCCACATAACTCACACTTTAAAGAAGGAAAATTTAACGAAAGGATTTGTCTGGACTAAGGCGGCTGAAACAGCTTTTCAAGATTTAAAGAAGGCTTTCACTCAAGCCCCCATCTTAAGACATCCAGATACCAACAAACAATTTATTGTAGTTACCGATGCTTCCGAAAGAGCCATCGGAGCTGTCTTACTCCAACAACAAGAAGATGATGGTCTTGAACATCCTGTTTTCTATTTGTCCCATATACTCTCTACATCAGAACAACATTACTCAGTACTTGAAAGGGAATTATTGGCTCTGAAAACAGCCTGCCTAGAATGGAGACAGTTTCTGATGGGTTCCAAGGAGCCTTTTGAGGTGAGAACAGACCACCGTAATCTACAATGTTTACGTAATTTTGTATGCCAGAATAGTCGCCAGGCTCGTTGGGCCTTTTTCTTCAGTCAGTATGATTTTTACATCACCTATATTCATGGATCCCAAAACATTCTGGCTGATGCCCTGTCTCGCCGTTATCCAGATTGTACTCCTTCCCCATCTCAGTATCTACTTGAACCTAGTAAGATCATTGGAGTAGCTCAGTCTTTCCTGGAGGAGGTACAACTGGAATACTCCAGCCTGTCTGATCGCGAAGTGGAGAAACTAAGACCCTTATTATGTAAAAAACAAGGATATTATTATTATCAGAATCTGTTATTCCTCCCTACTAACAGAGTTAGAGAAAAGGCATTACAAATGTGCCATGATTCGCCGGTTGCTGGTCATAGAGGCATCAAGGCCACACAAGAACTTCTTTCGCGATTTTTCTGGTGGCCTACCTGGAAGCCAGACGTTGAAAGGTACGTTCAGGCTTGTCCCATATGTGTCAAGTCAAGACTCCCCGTACCAGACCTGCAGGATTACTACAGCCTTTGCCCGTTCCACCAGCTCCATGGCACACTGTTTCTACTGATTTCATGCGTTCGCTCCCACCATCAGCAGGAAACCGGGTTATCATGGTCACTGTTGATTCCTTTACTAAGATGGCTCACTTCACTGCCCTGAAAAAGCTACCTACATCCCAAGAACTAAGCCAGATATTTATAGACCATATTTTCCGTCTCCATGGACTTCCACATACCATTGTATCTGACAGAGGACCTCAGTACATTTCCCGGTTTTGGAAATATTTTTGTAGGACACTAAGGGGGTCATTCTGACCCCGGCGGTCTCAGACCGCCGGGGCCAGGGTCGGCGGGAGCACCGCCGACAGACCGGCGGTGCCCCGCAGGGCATTCTGACTGCGGCGCTTTGGCCGCGGTCAGTGCAGGAAAACCGGCGGTCTCCCGCCGGTTTTCCGCTGCCCGTCAGAATCCTCCAAGGCGGCGCAGCATGCTGCGCCGCCTTGGGGATTCTGACACCCCCTACCGCCATCCTGTTCCTGGCGGTTCGCCCGCCAGGAACGGGATGGCGGTAGGGGGTGTCGCGGGGCCCCTGGGGGCCCCTGCAGTGCCCATGCCAATGGCATGGGCACTGCAGGGGCCCCCGTAAGAGGGCCCCGCTTGTATTTCACTGTCTGCATAGCAGACAGTGAAATACGCGACGGGTGCAGTAGCACCCGTCGCACCTTCCCACTCCGCCGGCTCGATTACGAGCCGGCTTCATGGTGGGAAGGTCGTTTTCCCCTGGGCTGGCGGGCGGCCTTTTGAAGGCCGCCCGCCAGCCCAGGGGAAAACTCAAAATACCCGCCGCGGTCTTTCGACTGCGGTACGGTATTTTGACGGCTCCCGCCGGGCGCGCGGTGACCGCGCCCGGCGGGAGTCAGAATGACCCCCTAAGGGGGTGATTCTAACTTTGGCGGGTGGCGGAGGCCGCCCGCCAAAGATCCCCCAACAGAATACCGCTACGCGGTCAGAAGACCGCCGCGGTTATTCTGTGTTTCCCGCTGGGCTGGCGGGCGACCGCCGGAAGGCCGCCCGCCAGCCCAGCGCGAAACCCCTTCCCACGAGGAAGCCGGCTCCGAATGGAGCCGGCGGAGTGGGAAGGGTGCGAAGGGTGCAGTAGCACCCGTCGCGATTTTCAGTGTCTGCATGGCAGACACTGAAAATCTTTTAGGGGCCCTCTTACGGGGCCCCACGACACCCCTCACCGCCATTCTGTTCCTGGCGGTCACAACCGCCAGGAACAGGATGGCGGTGAGGGGGTCGGAATCCCCATGGCGGCGCAGCAAGCTGTGCCGCCATGGAGGATTCCACAGGGCAGCGGGAGATTGCCGGTTTTCCGTTTCTGACCGCGGCCATACCGCCGCGGTCAGAATGCCCTTGAGAGCACCGCCAGCCTGTTGGCGGTGCTCCCGCGGTCCCCAACCCTGGCGGTGGAATGACCGCCTAAATATCAATATAGCACTGTCATCAGGTTTCCATCCACAGACCAATGGACAGACAGAGCGTCTGAACCAAGGATTAGAGCAATACCTTCGCTGTTTTTGTAATTCTACCCAAAGCAACTGGAACACTTATCTCCCTATTGGTGAATTTTCCTACAATAATACTGTCCATAGTGCCTCCAAGGTCACTCCTTTTTTCTGTTCTTATGGCTATCATCCTACCTCTTTTCCTACTTCTCCTCAGTCTACCTCTCCTCTGCCCGCAATTACTTCTCTTTCCAAACGACTTCTACAAATCCATAGACTAATTCGATCCAATTTGTTAAACACCAAGAGATATATGAAGAAAATAGCAGACAAGAAACGTAGGACCACTCCAGACTATCATCTTCAAGATAAAGTCTGGCTTTCATCCAAATTCTTTCCCTCACGCCTTTCTCAGAATAAGTTCACACCTCGCTACTACGGGCCTTTCCGTATTCTTCAGTTGATTAATCCTGTCACTGTCCGTCTTCACTTGCCTCATACATGGAAGATTCATCCAGTCTTTCATGTTTCCCAGCTCAAACCTTATGTACCTGACCCTTACTCTCGTCAGTTTCCTTGTCCTCCTCCTGTGTTTGTGGATGATGTCCCTGAATGTGAGGTACAGGACATTTGTGACTCTCGTCTTTTTCACAAACGTCTTCAGTATCTGATTCATTGAAAGGGTTATCCTCTCAGTGAATGCTCTTGGGAAGATGCATCTTCTGTTCACGCACCTCTTCTGATTCGTCGCTTTCACCGTTTATTTCCCCTCAAACCTGGGCCTTCGGGAGGGCCGCGGCGCAAGCCGAACATTCGGCTCGGGCCGCACAGCGCGTTTACAAGACGCGGCGCGCCCCTAGCCTTTCCTGCACCTTACGAGGCCCCAGATTTGGCATGGGGCCTCACTCTACTTCTGCACTCCGCGTTTCTTGTGCCTCCTGACCCCTCTTACCTGTTCTTTTTTCCTTCTTTTTCTTTTCTTCTTTTCTTGGGTCTTTTTTGTTGTACCTTCCTTTATGTCTTTTCCTCCTTCCCATGTTACCTTTTTCTTCCCAGCATTCCTTGTTCCCTATTCTCTATGGTTCCTACTCTATTCTGTTCTATGTACTTTTCCCTATCTAAGATGGTGTCCTTTTACTTCCTGTTGGTCATTTCCTGTTTTTTGGTATTTAAGGGATGTGTTTTCTTCCTTTCTTTGCGCTGCAACACTTTCTGTTCTGATAGTGTCTTCGCTCCTGATTCCTCGCCTTCCGGTTCTGGATTTCGTCAATTCTGTGTTTCCTGAATTTTGTTTCTGTTGATTCCTGTTCTTTTGTTCTTGTTTCAGGAATCTTTCTGTTTGGAGTTTTTTTTCCCCTTTTTAGGTTTTTTTCCCCTCTGGCGCTATTTCTGAAGGGCACGGTCTGTTCTTGGCGTTTCCATTGCCTACAGCACCGTGGCTACCAGAAGGAGTCGCCCCTTTCTGGGCCAAAGCCGAACACTCAAGACCCACGCCACTCGATCTGCGGATTCCAGGCGTAAGCAACACGTGAGTCGTGACAATTCCTCTAAGGACCACTACAGCACCTGCAGTGGCAAAAGCCCTCCTGGGAATCTTTTCCAGGGTGGGTTTTCCAAAAGAGGTTGTATCAGACAGGGGTAGCAACTTTATGTCTGCATACTTGAAGGCTATGTGGAAGGAATGTGGTGTAACATACAAATTCACCACACCTTATCATCCACAGCCAAATGGACTGGTAGAGAGGTTTAATAAAACTCTCTGGTTCTCTGACACCCTCAAAGAATCAAAGAAAACTTGTCGCGCCCTCGAGAAGGCCTGGCGCAAGGACCACACCGCTGACAACATGACCGCCCTCAAGAACGCTACCCGCGAACACCACCGCCTGATCCGCGCTGCTAAAAAGACCTTTTTCACTGACAGACTGGACAAAAACAGCCACAACAGCAAAGAACTCTTCAGCATCGTCAAGGAGTTCTCCAACCCCAACGCCAACGCCGTCACGCTCTCACAGGATTTGTGCGAATCCCTCGCCACTTTCTTCCATCGCAAGATCAGCGACCTCCACAACAGCTTCAGACACCAGACCCAACATAACACCACCGAACCCGCACCCCCGGCCATCACCCTCAACAACTGGACCCACATCAACACTGAAGAAACCAAATCCATCATGAACTCTATCCACTCCGGCGCCCCTTCGGACCCCTGCCCTCACTTCATCTTTAACAAAGCCGAAGACATCATCGCCCCGCACCTCCAGACTGTCATCAACTCTTCTTTTTCTTCTGCTACCTTCCCCGAATGCTGGAAACACGCCGAAGTCAACGCCCTACTAAAGAAACCTACGGCTGACCCGATCGACCTGAAAAACTTCCGCCCCATCTCTCTTCTGCCTTTCCCAGCCAAGGTAATAGAGAAGAACGTCAACAAACAGCTGACCACCTTCCTGGAAAACAACAACCTGCTCGACCCTTCACAAACCGGGTTCCGAACCAACCACAGCACGGAAACCGCCCTCATCTCAGTCACTGACGACATCAGAACCCTGATGGACAACGGTGAAACAGTCGCCCTCATTCTCCTCGACCTCTCGGCTGCCTTCGACACCGTCTGTCACTGCACCCTAATCACCCGCCTCCGCTCCACCGGGATCCAAGGCCAGGCTCTGGACTGGATCGCCTCCTTCCTCTCAAACCGTTCCCAAAGAGTTTACCTCCCTCCGTTTCGCTCAGAACCCACCGAGATCATCTGCGGCGTACCTCAAGGCTCATCGCTCAGCCCGACACTCTTCAATGTCTACATGAGCCCCCTCGCCAACATCGTTCGCAAGCACAACATCATCATCACCTCCCACGCCGGCGACACCCAACTTATACTCTCCCTCACCAAGGACCCCGCCAGCGCCAAGACCAACCTACAAGAGGGTATGAAGGACGTCGCAGATTGGATGAGGCTCAGCCGCCTAAAGCTGAACTCTGAAAAAACGGAAGTCCTCATCCTCGGCAACACCCCGTCTGCCTGGGACGACTCCTGGTGGCCCACGGCCCTCGGCACCGCACCGACACCCACAAACCACACCCGCAACCTCGGCTTCATCTTGGACCCTCTTCTCACCATGACCAAGCAAGTCAACGCCGTGTCCTCCGCCTGCTTCCTCACCCTCCGCATGCTCCGCAAGATCTTACGCTGGATCCCCGCCGACACTAGAAAAACCGTGACCCACGCCCTCGTCACGAGCCACCTGGACTACGGCAACACCCTCTACGCCGGGACCACAGCCAAACTCCAAAATCGCCTGCAACGCATTCAAAACGCATCGGCACGCCTCATCCTCAACGTACCCTGCAACAGCCACATCTCCGCACACCTGAGACACCTGCATTGGCTCCCAGTCAGCAAAAGGATCACCTTTCGACTTCTCACCAACGCACACAAAGCCCTCCACAACAAGGGACCGGAATACCTCAACCGACGCCTCAGCTTCTACGTCCCCACCCGCCTCCTCCGTTCCTCTGGTCTCGCACTCGCTGCCGTCCCTCGCATCCGCCGCTCCACGGCGGGTGGGAGATCTTTCTCCTTCCTGGCGGCCAAGACCTGGAACTCCCTCCCCACCAGCCTCAGGACCACCCAGGACCACTCCGCTTTCCGGAGACTCCTAAAAACCTGGCTATTCAAGCAGCAGTAACCCCCCCTTTCCCCTAGCGCCTTGAGACCCGCACAGGTGAGTAGCGCGCTTTATAAATGTTAATGATTTGATTTGATTTGATTTGATTCAAAGGAATGATAAAGGGATTCCCTGAAAAACTCAGGAGGAGATGGGATGTCCTGTTACCTTGCCTCCGTTTTGCTTACAGGGAGGTACCCCACAAAGGAGTGGGCTTAAGCCCCTTTGAACTCCTCTTTGGGCACCCTGTAAGAGGTCCACTAACACTTGTGAAGGAGGGTTGGGAACAACCTTTAAAAGCTCCCAAACAGGACATAGTGGACTATGTACTTGGCCTAACATCCAGAATGGCAGAGTACATGAAAAAGGCCAGTAGAAACCTTCAGGCCAGCCAAGAGCTCCAGAAGCAATGGCATGACCAGAAGACTGTTCTGATTCAGTACCAACCAGGACAGAAGGTGTGGGTATAGGAGCCTGAGGCTCCAAGAGCACTCCAGGACAAATGGATTGGGCCCCATCTAATTGTTTAAAAGAAGGGTGAGGTCACCTACTTGGTTGACCTGGGCACTGCCAGGAGTCCCCTTAGGGTGATTCATGTCAACCGCCTAAAACCCTACTATGACAGGGCTGATCTCACCCTGCTCATGGCAACAGATGAGGGACAGGAAGAAGAGAGTGACCCTCTCCCTGATCTCTTCTCCTCCACAGAAGAGGATGCTCTAGTGTAAGGAGTAGTTTTGGCAGACTGTCTTACTGCAGAACAGAAAGACAACTGCATAAATCTCCTTGGTCAGTTTTCTGAACTCTTTTCAACTGTGCCAGGCACCACATCTTGGTGTGAACACACAATTGATACTGGGGACAGCATGCCTGTCAAAAGTAAAATCTATAGGCAGCCTGACCATGTCAGGGGCTACATAAAGCAAGAAGTTCAGAAAATACTTGACTTAGGAGTGGTTGAACCTTCTGAAAGCCCATGGGCCTCTCCTGTGGTGCTTGACCCAAAGCCTCACTCAAAAGATGGAAAAATGGAGATGAGGTTTTGTGTAGATTACAGAGGTCTCAACCAGGTAACAAAAACTGATGCTCACCGTATACCCAGGGCAGATGAGCTCATAGACACACTGGCATCTGGCAAGTATCTAAGCACCTTTGATTTGACTGCATTTGACTGCAGGGTATTGGCAGATCAAATTGGCTGAGGATGCTAAAGCTAAAACTGCATTTTCAACTATAGGAGGGCACTACCAATTTACAGTGATGTCCTTTGGGTTGAAAAATGCACCTGCCACTTTTCAGAGGTTGGTGAATACAGTCCTGCAAGGGTTTAAGGCTTTTAGTGCAGCACATCTAGATGATATATCTGTCTTTAGCTCCACCTGGGATGATCACCTGGTCCACCTGTGGAAAGTTTTGGAGGCCCTGCAAAAGGCAGGCCTCACTATCAAGGCCTCAAAGTGCCAGATAGGGCAGGGAAAGGTGGTTTATCTGGGACACCTGGTAGGTGGAGAACAGATTGCACTACATCAGGGGAAATCCAGACAATCATGGATTGGGTTCCCCCTACAACTCAGACCCAGGTGAGAGCCTTCCTAGGCCTCAATGGGTATTACAGGGAATTCATTAAAAACTATGGCTCCCTTGCAGCCCCACTTAATGATCTCACCAGTAAGAAGATGCCTAAAAAGGTATTGTCGACAGCTAGCTGTCAGAAAGCTTTTGAGGAGCTCAAACAGGCCATGTGCACTGCACCTGTCCTAAAAAGCCCATGTTACTCCAAGAAATTCATTGTTCAAACTGATGCATCTGAATTAGGGGTAGGGGCAGTCTTATCACAACTCAATTCTGAGGGCCAGCATCAACCAGTTGCTTTCATCAGCAGGAGGTTGACCCCTAGAGAAAAGCGTTGGTCTGCCATTGAGAGGGAGGCCTTTTCTGTGGTCTGGGCACTGAAGAAGTTGAGGCCATACCTGTTTGGCACTCACTTCGTTGTTCAGACAGACCACAAACCTCTACTTTGGCTAAAACAAATGAAAGGTGAAAATCCTGAATTGTTGAGGTGGTCCATATCTCTACAGGGAATGGACTATACAGTGGAACATAGACCTGGGAGTACCCACTCCAATGCAGATGGACTCTCCAGATATTTCCACTTAGACAATGAAGACTCATCAGGTAATGGCTAGTCTTATTGTCCTTCGTTTGGGGGGGGGTTGTGTAGGAAAGTACCATCTTGCCTGGCATGTTACCCCCATATTTCACTGTATATATGTTGTTTTTAGTCTGTGTGCCACTGGAACCCTGCCAGGCAGGGCCCCAGAGCTCATAAGTATGTGCCCTGTATGTGTTCTCTGTGTGATGACTAACTGTCTCACTGAGGCTCTGCTAACCAGAACCTCAGTGGTTATGCTCTCTCTGCTTTCCAAATTGTCACTAACAGCCTAGTGACCAATTTCACCAATTCACATTGGCATACTGGTGTAGGAGGCTGGCCTTGTTACTGGTCACAGAGTGACAAAGGCTCTCTCTCCATGTGGCCAGCAACATGTCTGGTGTGTGGCAGGCTGGCAAAAACTAGTCAGCCCACACTGGAAGTTGGGTATGTTTTCAGGGGGCATCTCTAAGATTTCCTCTGGGTGTATTTCACAATAAAATGTACACTGGCATCAGTGTGCATTTATTGTGCTGAAAAGTTTAATACCAAACTTCCCAGTTTTCAGTGTAGCCATTATGGTGCTGTGGAGTTCGTGTATGACAGACTCCCAGACCATATACTCTTATGCCTACCCTGCACTTACAATGTCTAAGGTTTTGCTTAGACACTGTAGGGGCATAGACCTCATGCACCTATGCCCTCACCTGTGGTATAGTGCACCCTGCCTTAGGGCTGTAAGGCCTGCTAGAGGGTTGACTTACCTATGCCATAGGCAGTGTGAGGTTGGCATGGCACTCTGAGGGGAGTGCCATGTCGACTTAGTCATTTTCTCCTCACCAGCACACACAAGCTGGCAAGCAGTGTACATGTGCTGAGTGAGGGGTCCCCACGGTGGCATAAGACATGCTGCAGACCTTAGAGACCTTCCCTGGCATCAGGACCCTTGGTGCCAGGGGTACCAGTTACAAGGGACTTACCTGGATGCTCGGATGTCTTTTCTCGGTGCATGTTCACGAATCTCTAGGAGTGGAGGTTTGTGGGTGATGTGGGTGTGTATTTTATATTGTATTGGGTGTGTGGGAGTGGTGTGTGTATGTGGATCAGGTGTGTGTATTTTGAATTGTCCAATGTGGTAGTGTTTTGTACAAGTGTGTGTATTTTGAGCGCGGCGGTGTGTACCGCCAATGGAATACCGCGGTTGAAAGACCGCCGCGTGGATTCGTGTGTCGTGATAGTGTGGGCGTATTTCTGTTGGCGTGACGGTGGAGGTTTGGTCATCGCCAGTTTCTCGCTGGCCTTTGGTGTGGCGGACTTTTGTGGATGTCTGTATTTTGGCGGTTTGCCTGTTGTGGGTCAGAATGACCGTGGCGGTTTACAGAGGCCACGGCGGTGTTATGGCGGTCTTCTGCACGGCGGTAAGCGCCTTTTACCGCCGAGGTTGGAATGACCGCCTTAGTCTTTTTCTCCCCACCAGCACACACAAGCTGTGAGGCAGTGCGCATGTGCTGAGTGAGGGGTCCTTAGAGTGGCATAAGACATGCTGCAGCCCTTGGAGACCTTCCCTGGCATCAGGGCCCTTGGTACCAGGGGTACCAGTTACAAGGGACTTACCTGGGTGCCAGGGTTGTGCCAATTGTGGAGACAAAGGTACAGTTTTAGGGAAAGAACACTGGTGCTGGGGCCTGGTTAGCAGGCCTCAGCACACTTTCAACTCATAACTTGGCATCAGCAAAGGCAAAAAATCAGGGGGTAACCATGCCAAGGAGGCATTTCCTTACACACACCCCCACCCCCCAAACAAAAGAGGATGAGACTACCCTTTCCCAAGAGAGTATTCATTTTCTAAGTGGAAGAACCTGGAAAGGCTATCTGCATTGGCATGGGCTGTCCCAGGTCTGTGTTCCACTATAAAGTCCATTCCCTGTAGGGAGATGGACCACCTCAACAGTTTTGGATTTTCACCTTTCATTTGCATTAGCCATCTGAGAGGTCTGTGGTCGGTTTGAACTAAAAAGTGAGTACCAAAGAGGTATGGTCTCAGCTTTTTCAGGGACAAAACTATAGCAAAGGCCTCCCTCTCAATGGCACTCCAACGCTGCTCCCTGGGGAGTAACCTCCTGCTAATGAAAGCAACAGACTGGTCAAGGCCATCATCATTTGTTTGGGACAAAACTGTCCCTATCCCATGTTCAGAGGCATCAGTCTGCACAATGAACTGCTTGGAGTAATCTGGAGCTTTTAGAACTGGTGCTGTGCACATAGCTTGTTTCAGGGTGTTGTAGGAGGCTGGACTGGCTTGTAGTGAGTACCAAGGGGTACTTGCACCTTGCACCAGGCCCAGTTATCCCTTATTAGTGTATAGGGTGTCTAGCAGCTTAGGCTGATAGATAATGGTAGCTTAGCAGAGCAGCTTAGGCTGAACTAGGAGACGTGTGAAGCTACTACAGTACCACTTAGTGTCATATGCACAATATCATAAGAAAACACCATACACAGTTATACTAAAAATAAAGGTACTTTATTTTTATGACAATATGCCAAAGTATCTTAGAGTGTACCCTCAGTGAGAGGATAGGAAATATACACAAGATATATATACAAGATATATATACACAATAGCAAAAATATGCAGTATAGTCTTAGAAAACAGTGCAAACAATGTATAGTTACAATAGGATGCAATGGGGAAACATAGGGAGAGGGGCAACACAAACCATATACTCCAGAAGTGGAATGCGAACCACGAATGGACCCCAAACCTATGTGACCTTGTAGAGGGTCGCTGGGACTATTAGAAAATAGTGAGAGTTAGCAAAATAACCCTCCCCAAGACCCTGAAAAGTGAGTGCAAAGTGCACTAAAGTTCCCCTAAGGACAAAATAGTTGTGTTAGAGGGAAAATGCAAGGAAAACACAAATCAGCAGTGCAACAACGATGGATTCCTGACTGAGGGTACCTGTGGAACAAGGGGACCAAGTCCAAAAGTCACAAGCAGCTCGGAGATGGGCAGATGCCCAAGAAATGCCAACGGTTGGTGCAAAGAAGCTCTTACTAGGCTGAAGAACTGTGAATACTGCAGGAACGACAAGGGCTAGAGACTTCCCCTTTGGAGGATGGATCCCCCACGCCTTGGAGAGTCGTGCAGAAGTGTTTTCCCACCGGATGGACGCCAACAAGCCTTGCTACACGCAAATCGTGCGTTTGGCGTTTTTGGACGCTGCTGGGGCCCAGGAGGGACCAGGAGGTCGCAAATTGGACCTGTAGAGAGAGGGGACGTCGAGCAAGACAAAGAACCCTCACTGAAGCAGGTAGCACCCGGAGAAGTGCCAGAAACAGGCACTACGAGGATGCGTGAAACGGTGCTCGCCGAAGTTGCACAAAGGAGTCCCACGTCGCCGGAGACCAACTTAGAAAGTCGTGCAATGCAGGTTAGAGTGCCGTGGACCCAGGCTTGGCTGTGCACGAAGGATTTCCGCCGGAAGTGCACAGGGGCCGGAGTAGCTTGCAAAGTCGCGGTTCCCAGCAATGCAGCCCAGCGAGGTGAGGCAAGGACTTACCTCCACCAAACTTGGGCTGAAGAGTCACTGGACTGTGGGGGTCACTTGGACGGTGTCGCTGGATTCGAGGGACCTCGCTCGTCGTGCTGAGAGGAGACCCAAGGGACCGGTAATGCAGCTTTTTGGTGCCTGCGGTTGCAGGGGGAAGATTCCGTCGACCCACGGGAGATTTCTTCGGAGCTTCTGGTGCAGAGAGGAGGCAGACTACCCCCACAGCATGCACAAGCAGGAAAACAGTCGAGAAGGCGGCAGGATCAGCGTTACAGAGTTGCAGTAGTCGTCTTTGCTACTATGTTGCAGGTTTGCAGGCTTCCAGCGCGGTCAGCGGTCGATTCCTTATCAGAAGGTGAAGAGGGAGATGCAGAGGAACTCGGCTGAGCTCATGCATTCGTTATCTAAAGTTTCCCCAGAGACAGAGACCCTAAATAGCCAGAAAAGAGGGTTTGGCTACCTAGGAGAGAGGAAAGGCTACTAACACCTGAAGGAGCCTATCACAAGGAGTCTCTGACGTCACCTGGTGGCACTGGCCACTCAGAGCAGTCCAGTGTGCCAGCAGCACCTCTGTTTCCAAGATGGCAGAGGTCTGGAGCACACTGGAGGAGCTCTGGACACCTCCCAGGGGAGGTGCAGGTCAGGGGAGTGGTCACTCCCCTTTCCTTTGTCCAGTTTCGCGCCAGAGCAGGGGCTAAGGGGTCCCTGAACCGGTGTAGACTGGCTTATGCAGAATTGGGCACATCTGTGCCCAACAAAGCATTTCCAGAGGCTGGGGGAGGCTACTCCTCCCCTGCCTTCACACCATTTTCCAAAGGGAGAGGGTGTCACACCCTCTCTCAGAGGAAGTTCTTTGTTCTGCCATCCTGGGCCAGGCCTGGCTGGACCCCAGGAGGGCAGCTGCCTGTCTGAGGGGTTGGCAGCAGCAGCAGCTGCAGTGAAACCCCAGGAAGGGCAGTCTGGCAGTACCAGGGTCTGTGCTACAGACCACTGGGATCATGGAATTGTACCAACAATGCCAGGATGGCATAGAGGGGGCAATTCCATGATCATAGACATGTTACATGGCCATATTCGGAGTTACCATGGTGAAGCTACATATAGGTAGTGACCTATATGTAGTGCACGCGTGTAATGGTGTCCCCGCACTCACAAAGTTCAGTGAATTGGCTCTGAACAATGTGGGGGCACCTTGGCTAGTGCCAGGGTGCCCTCACACTAAGTAACTTTGCACCTAACCTTTACCAGGTAAAGGTTAGACATATAGGTGACTTATAAGTTACTTAAGTGCAGTGTAAAATGGCTGTGAAATAACGTGGACGTTATTTCACTCAGGCTGCAGTGGCAGGCCTGTGTAAGAATTGTCAGAGCTCCCTATGGGTGGCAAAAGAAATGCTGCAGCCCATAGGGATCTCCTGGAACCCCAATACCCTGGGTACCTCAGTACCATATACTAGGGAATTATAAGGGTGTTCCAGTAAGCCAATGTAAATTGGTAAAATTGGTCACTAGCCTGTTAGTGACAATTTGAAAGTAATGAGAGAGCATAACCACTGAGGTTCTGGTTAGCAGAGCCTCAGTGAGACAGTTAGGCATCACACAGGGAACATATACATGCACACCTATGAGCACTGGGGCCCTGTGTGACAGGGTCCCAGTGACACATACATATAGGCCACAAACCTATGAGCACTGGGGTCCTGACCAGCAGGATCCCAGTGACACATAACAACCATACTGAAAACATAGTGTTTTCACTATGAGCACTGAGGCCTAGCTATCAGGATCCCAGTGAGACAGTGAAAACAGTGACAAACACCCTGACATACACTCACAAACAGGCCAAAAGTGGGGGTAACAAGGCTAGAAAGAGGCTACCTTCTCACACAACCCCCCCCCAAATGAAGGACAATAAGGCTAACCTTGGCCAGTTGAGACTTTTTTGTCTAAGTGGTGATAAGTAGAGAGTAGCTCTGCAATAGACTGGTTACTCCCTTTATCATCCACTATATGGTTACTTCCCTGTGGGGATGTAAACCACCCTGTTTGAAGTTTTTTAGCTAACCAACAATGTGAAGATGTATTTTCAGAGTTTCTATCAGTAAGTTTTAGTTTAGAGCAGTGGGAATTATCCACTGAACCTATTTGTAATGATGGAAATGCCAGACAGGGATGCTGTCTCAGTAAAGCCATAGCTGGGCAAAAACTTTGTCCATTTGGCTGGAAGAGAGAACAGGGATGCTGTTTCTCTTGAGTTGGAGCAGGGCAGGGATGCTGTCCTATGAGCTCCACACTAGGGCAGGGATGCTGTCCTAAGTGTTGTGAGGTAGTGCAGGGTTTCTGCACTAAAGTTTCTCTGGGAGGGTTGGAGGGATGCTCCATGTTAACTAAAATGGTGCTGTTTTTCTCACCAATGTTAGTTATCCCACAGAGAGGTACTTCCACCTCAGGGAGTCCAGCTTTGCCAGCTGATGATTCCCTTGGAACAGGTGCCACCCCAGGAGAGGTTTCTCCCACCACAGGAATGGTATCCTGAATGGTAGGGTGGTTAGGAGATACTGTGATACCCTTTTTACCTGTTGCTGGAGAGGGATCCTGAGTTTTCAGGCCTTCTCTCCTTTGCTTTTTCATTTCACTTGAAATGAGAGGGAACAATTCCTCAGGGATGCCCAGCATGGCTGCATGGGCATAAAACTCTACATCAGCCCAACCTGAGGCCTCTAGGTCATTGCCTAAGAGACAGTCTACAGGTAAGCTAGGTGATACCACCACCTGCTTAGGGCCAGTAACTCCACCCCAACTAAACTGAATTATAGCTAAGGGAAGAAACTTAGTGGAGTTATGGACATCAATAATCTTATACTGTTGTCCAATGATGTGTTGTTCAGGAGGCACTAGGTTTTCAGTCACCAAAGTGAAACTGGCACCTGTGTCCCTGTAGGCCAAGGCCTCAACACCATTTATTGAAACTGTCTGCCTGTACTTATCCATTGTAAGGGGACAAGCAGCCAGTGTGGCAAGGCCAATGCCACTAGGTGTGACAGAAACTGTCTTTGGACTGATTACATCAGTTTCCACTATGGACCCATAAGTGAACCCAACTACACCCTTTGCTTGACTGTTGCCAGCAGTCCCACCACTAGTACCACTACTGCTAGGGGCACTAGAGCTTGATGTATTAGTGGTGGTAGGCTCAGGGGGTTTACCTGGACAGGACTTATCCCCTGGCCTATGGCCTCTGTTTTTACACACAAAGCACCAAGGCTTTTTAATGTGTGCAGGTTGGGAAGAAGAGGAAGAATTTGTTTTATCCCCACCCTCTGAAGAGTGTTTAAGATTTGAAGTGGGATCTTTGGTTTTACCCTTATCCCCATGCTTATCTTGAGATTTTTCACCATCTTTCTTCTTATTGCCATCTTTGTCACCCCCTGTATGAACTTTTCTGTTCACCCTTGTTCTGACCCATTTGTCTGCCTTCTTTCCCAATTCTTGGGGAGAGGTCAGATCAGAGTCTACCAGGTACTGGTGCAACAAATCAGACACACAATTATTAAGTATATGCTCTCTCAGGATTGTGTTATACAGGCTTTCATAATCAGTAACTTTACTGCCATGTAACCACCCCTCCAAGGCCTTCACTGAATGGTCAATGAAATCAACCCAGTCTTGTGAAGACTCCTTTTTGGTCTCTCTGAACTTTATCCTGTACTGTTCAGTGGTTAAGCCATAACCATCCAGGAGTGCATTCTTAAGAACTTTAAAATTATTGGCATCATTTTCTTTCACAGTAAGGAGCCTATCCCTACCTTTTCCACTAAATGATAGCCATAGGATAGCAGCCCACTGCCTTTGAGGGACATCCTGTACAACACAGGCCCTCTCAAGTGCAGCAAACCACTTGTTAATGTCATCCCCCTCCTTGTAAGGGGGAACTATCTTATGCAGATTCCTGGAATCATGCTCTTTTGCAGGATGACTATGGGGAATACTGCTGCTGCCACCATGGGTATCTAAACCCATTTTCTGTCTTTCCCTCTCTATTTCTAAAGACTGTCTATCCAAATCCAGCTGTTGCTTCTTGAGCTTCAGTCTGGTTTGCTCCACTCTCAATCTATTGAGCTCCCTTTCTAACAATCTGTCATCAGGGTGGGTGGGAGGGACATTTCTAGATACAGAGGTATGATGGGAATGAACAGAAGGAGACCTGTCCCTTACAAGGGGCACCCTAACAGCTTGGCTACCAGCATAATGTGAGAGCACATCATCAGTATGATGTGATTCAACCTCTGTACCAACTATGCTAGACTGTCTAGTAATGGGCAGGCTGAGAAGTTTCTTTCCTGAACCTTTTCCTGGGGGAGTCCCTGGATCAGATTGAGAACCATTAGCTACTTTTTCTACAGATTGGGCACTTATGGCCTTATCCTGTACTCTAAGCATATTAATTAACAGTTCTAAGGAAGGATTCTTCCCTACACTCAAACCTCTCTCTATGCAGAGACTCCTTGCTCCTTTCCAGCTAAGGTGATCATATGCAAGTTTGGACAGTTCAACTTTTTTTCCTGTGCCAGACATTTTTTAGAGAGAGTTAAAGTGATAGCAAAAGAGAAAAAAGTTTTCAGAACTTTTTGGAAAGACAGAAAAAAACTTTTTAAACTTTTAAGAACTTTTTGAAAGTTTAGAAGTACTTTTCAGCACTTAGAAAAGAGTGAAAAGAGGAAATGCAAAACTTTTTGGCTATGTGTATATACACTGACCTTGTTTTGTATATTTTTCTCTTATGAAAAGTACAATGACAAGAGTGGTAAGTAGTCTCAAGCACTTATCCCACCGCTGCACAACCAATGTAGGAGGCTGGACTGGCTTGTAGTGAGTACCAAGGGGTACTTGCACCTTGCACCAGGCCCAGTTATCCCTTATTAGTGTATAGGGTGTCTAGCAGCTTAGGCTGATAGATAATGGTAGCTTAGCAGAGCAGCTTAGGCTGAACTAGGAGACGTGTGAAGCTACTACAGTACCACTTAGTGTCATATGCACAATATCATAAGAAAACACCATACACAGTTATACTAAAAATAAAGGTACTTTATTTTTATGACAATATGCCAAAGTATCTTAGAGTGTACCCTCAGTGAGAGGATAGGAAATATACACAAGATATATATACAAGATATATATACACAATAGCAAAAATATGCAGTATAGTCTTAGAAAACAGTGCAAACAATGTATAGTTACAATAGGATGCAATGGGGAAACATAGGGAGAGGGGCAACACAAACCATATACTCCAGAAGTGGAATGCGAACCACGAATGGACCCCAAACCTATGTGACCTTGTAGAGGGTCGCTGGGACTATTAGAAAATAGTGAGAGTTAGCAAAATAACCCTCCCCAAGACCCTGAAAAGTGAGTGCAAAGTGCACTAAAGTTCCCCTAAGGACAAAATAGTTGTGTTAGAGGGAAAATGCAAGGAAAACACAAATCAGCAGTGCAACAACGATGGATTCCTGACTGAGGGTACCTGTGGAACAAGGGGACCAAGTCCAAAAGTCACAAGCAGCTCGGAGATGGGCAGATGCCCAAGAAATGCCAACGGTTGGTGCAAAGAAGCTCTTACTAGGCTGAAGAACTGTGAATACTGCAGGAACGACAAGGGCTAGAGACTTCCCCTTTGGAGGATGGATCCCCCACGCCTTGGAGAGTCGTGCAGAAGTGTTTTCCTGCCGGATGGACGCCAACAAGCCTTGCTACACGCAAATCGTGCGTTTGGCGTTTTTGGACGCTGCTGGGGCCCAGGAGGGACCAGGAGGTCGCAAATTGGACCTGTAGAGAGAGGGGACGTCGAGCAAGACAAAGAGCCCTCACTGAAGCAGGTAGCACCCGGAGAAGTGCCAGAAACAGGCACTACGAGGATGCGTGAAACGGTGCTCGCCGAAGTTGCACAAAGGAGTCCCACGTCGCCGGAGACCAACTTAGAAAGTCGTGCAATGCAGGTTAGAGTGCCGTGGACCCAGGCTTGGCTGTGCACGAAGGATTTCCGCCGGAAGTGCACAGGGGCCGGAGTAGCTTGCAAAGTCGCAGTTCCCAGCAATGCAGCCCAGCGAGGTGAGGCAAGGACTTACCTCCACCAAACTTGGGCTGAAGAGTCACTGGACTGTGGGGGTCACTTGGACGGTGTCGCTGGATTCGAGGGACCTCGCTCGTCGTGCTGAGAGGAGACCCAAGGGACCGGTAATGCAGCTTTTTGGTGCCTGCGGTTGCAGGGGGAAGATTCCGTCGACCCACGGGAGATTTCTTCGGAGCTTCTGGTGCAGAGAGGAGGCAGACTACCCCCACAGCATGCACAAGCAGGAAAACAGTCGAGAAGGCGGCAGGATCAGCGTTACAGAGTTGCAGTAGTCGTCTTTGCTACTATGTTGCAGGTTTGCAGGCTTCCAGCGCGGTCAGCGGTCGATTCCTTATCAGAAGGTGAAGAGGGAGATGCAGAGGAACTCGGCTGAGCTCATGCATTCGTTATCTAAAGTTTCCCCAGAGACAGAGACCCTAAATAGCCAGAAAAGAGGGTTTGGCTACCTAGGAGAGAGGAAAGGCTACTAACACCTGAAGGAGCCTATCACAAGGAGTCTCTGACGTCACCTGGTGGCACTGGCCACTCAGAGCAGTCCAGTGTGCCAGCAGCACCTCTGTTTCCAAGATGGCAGAGGTCTGGAGCACACTGGAGGAGCTCTGGACACCTCCCATGGGAGGTGCAGGTCAGGGGAGTGGTCACTCCCCTTTCCTTTGTCCAGTTTCGCGCCAGAGCAGGGGCTAAGGGGTCCCTGAACCGGTGTAGACTGGCTTATGCAGAATTGGGCACATCTGTGCCCAACAAAGCATTTCCAGAGGCTGGGGGAGGCTACTCCTCCTCTGCCTTCACACATTTTCCAAAGGGAGAGGGTGTCACACCCTCTCTCAGAGGAAGTTCTTTGTTCTGCCATCCTGGGCCAGGCCTGGCTGGACCCCAGGAGGGCAGCTGCCTGTCTGAGGGGTTGGCAGCAGCAGCAGCTGCAGTGAAACCCCAGGAAGGGCAGTCTGGCAGTACCAGGGTCTGTGCTACAGACCACTGGGATCATGGAATTGTACCAACAATGCCAGGATGGCATAGAGGGGGCAATTCCATGATCATAGACATGTTACATGGCCATATTCGGAGTTACCATGGTGAAGCTACATATAGGTAGTGACCTATATGTAGTGCACGCGTGTAATGGTGTCCCCGCACTCACAAAGTTCAGTGAATTGGCTCTGAACAATGTGGGGGCACCTTGGCTAGTGCCAGGGTGCCCTCACACTAAGTAACTTTGCACCTAACCTTTACCAGGTAAAGGTTAGACATATAGGTGACTTATAAGTTACTTAAGTGCAGTGTAAAATGGCTGTGAAATAACGTGGACGTTATTTCACTCAGGCTGCAGTGGCAGGCCTGTGTAAGAATTGTCAGAGCTCCCTATGGGTGGCAAAAGAAATGCTGCAGCCCATAGGGATCTCCTGGAACCCCAATACCCTGGGTACCTCCGTACCATATACTAGGGAATTATAAGGGTGTTCCAGTAAGCCAATGTAAATTGGTAAAATTGGTCACTAGCCTGTTAGTGACAATTTGAAAGTAATGAGAGAGCATAACCACTGCGGTTCTGGTTAGCAGAGCCTCAGTGAGACAGTTAGGCATCACACAGGGAACATATACATGCACACCTATGAGCACTGGGGCCCTGTGTGACAGGGTCCCAGTGACACATACATATAGGCCACAAACCTATGAGCACTGGGGTCCTGACCAGCAGGATCCCAGTGACACATAACAACCATACTGAAAACATAGTGTTTTCACTATGAGCACTGAGGCCTGGCTATCAGGATCCCAGTGAGACAGTGAAAACAGTGACAAACACCCTGACATACACTCACAAACAGGCCAAAAGTGGGGGTAACAAGGCTAGAAAGAGGCTACCTTCTCACAGGTGTCAAAGGCTTTTTGGCATTCTATAGTCCAGTCTACCTTCTTAGGCATTTTCTTGGAGGTATGTTCTGTGAGTGGGGTCATTATTGATCCATATCCCTTCACAAACCTCCTGTAGTAGCCAGTCAAGCCAAGGAATGCCCTGACTTGAGTCTAGGTTTTTGGAGCTACCCAGTCCAGAATGGCCTGGATCTTGGGTTGGAGTGGCTGAACTTGGCCTCCACCTAAAAGGTGTCCCAAGTAAACCACAGTTTCCTGCCCTATCTGACATGTGGATGCCTTGATAGAGAGGCCTGCTGCTTGCAGGGCCTGCAAAACCTTCTTCAGGTGGACCAGGTGATCCTGCCAGCTGAAGCACAGCAATATCGTCAAGATAAGCTGCAGTAAAGGACTCCAAGCCAGCAAGGACTTGATTCACCAACCTTTGGAAGGTGGCAGGGGCATTCTTTAAGCCAAAGGGCATTACAGTAAACTGACAATGCCCATCAGGTGTGTAGAATGCTGTCTTTTCTTTTGCTCCTAGTGCCATTTTTATTTGCCAGTACCCTGCTGTCAAGTCAAAGGTACTTAAATATCTGGCAGCACGTAGTTTGTCAATTAACTCATCTGCCCTTGAAATGGGATGGGCATCTGTCTTGGTGACAGAATTAAGGGGTTCATTACATCATTGGCAGTAAAAGGCGCTTACCGCCGTGCAGAAGACCGCCAATACACCGCTGCGGAGGCGGTATTCCGCCACAGCTATTATGACACACATCTTGGAATCTGCCAAAATTCAGACACCCACAACACCGCCACACCAAAGGTCAGTGATAAACTGGCGGAAACAAATCCTCCACGCCAACAGAAACACACCCATGCTATTACGACCCACGAATCCACCAGGCGGTCTTTCAACCGCGGTATTCCATTGGCGGTACACACCGCCGCGCTCAAAATACACACACATCTCCAAACTACCGCCACATTGGACAATTCGAAATACACACACCTGATACACATACAAACACCACTCCCACACACCCATTACAATATAAAACAAACACCCACATCACCCACAAACCCCTACGACCAAAAAATCACGAACGAAGGCCAGAGAGAGAGCACAGAATAGACAACCCCATCACACAGAGGCACACAACACCATCACCCACACAACATCCACGCACAAAACACCACACACCACTACACTCAGCACACTCATCACCACATACACCACCCCACACATCACCCACACCACCCCATGTCACGCCAAAGATACCCCTGCTTCTCCGAGGAGGAGCTCAGGGTCATGGTGGAGGAAATCGTCTGGGTAGAGCCACAGCTATTTGGCTCACAGGTACAGCACACATCAATAGCCAGGAAGATGGAGTTACGGCGCAGAATAGTGGACAGGGTCAACGCCGTGGGACAGCACCCAAGAAATAGGGAGGACATCAGGAAGAGGTGGAATGACCTACAGGGGAAGGTGCATTCAACGGTCCCCAGGCACAACATCGTGGTACAGCAGACTGGCGGCGGACCCCCACCTCCTCCCCCACAACTAACAACATGGGAGGAGCAAGTCTTGACCATCTTGCATCCTGAGGGCCTCGGAGGACTCGGTGGAGGATGGGACACTGCTAATTCAAATCTTAACTATCATATCCCCCACCCTACCTGCATGCTATCACACACCCCCACCCTCACACCCTCCCCTATCACTCCAAATCCTCACTAATGTACCCATAACACAAACCACCCATCCCAACACCAAGTCCTGCATGACACAACTAAGCATGGACACCCCTCACTAAAGCATGCCCACTGCACATACCCAGAACACCCCCCCAAACATCATCACACAAACCCACACACAGGAATGCTTGCACTGGGGTACACAAACACCCACCCATTGCACACCATTACACACACACATGCAATAATCATGCTCTTATGCCCCCGCAGGAACCCGAAGGACCGTCACCACACCAGAGGGTCCAGACAACACCACTCCACCCCCAGAAGAGGCCTACAGTGACGAGAGCAGCTCTGCCCTACTGGATCCTGATGACCAGCCCGGACCATCGTGAGCCTCGGGACAGTCGGTTCCCCTTGCACAGGCACAGCCCAACACCGACCTTCCACCCTCTGTTAACACCAGCGCAGCACCCACCCAGCGGGCCCAAACCTCCCTACCCAGGACAGGTCAACCAGCGGTGTGTCCACCACTACAGGGAACCCAGGATAACCCGCCAACCCACAACAACAGGGAACTGGGGGCAGTGGTAGTGGGCACACGGTCCAGGGGACGGAGGCCCAGGAACACAGGGGAACTGGGAGGGCTGCTGTGCGACAGGGGGCGGACAGGCCAAGGGAACCCACTCTCCACGAGGCCCTATCCTCCATCATGGGAGCATACCACCACTCCCAGGAGACGATGGCGACTGTCCTGGACAAGTTGCAGGAGACCCTGCGCCTGCAGGACGAACTGTATTTGGGGTTCAGGGAGGAGCTCAGGACCATCAGCTCCGCCCTGGGCACCATCGTAGGGGTGCTGAAGGACATACAGCAGACCTTGAGGGACACCGTGGCACTCCAAGGGGCCACTGCCACTAGCCAGGACGATGAACTACCCACCACCTCCGCCGGCGCTAGTGGACAGGACGCCCCGCCACAGGACCACCACACCAGCACCCCACCCCCTGCAGACGGACAACCACCACGCAAGCGGTCCCTGAGATCCAGGAACAGGACAGAGCAAGATGGCAAGACCCCCGCCAGGAAATGAGACCACCCTGATTGTCCTCCCACTGTCCCACTTTGTTACCCTGTCCATACTTAAACTGTACCAGCTCCACTTCCTATGCCCAGATGGGCAGTGCACCTGTGAGACTAATAGACTGGACTCTGCCATGGACATTCCTCCGCCATCACCCATCCTCATTTTACAAACCCCTCACATTTCTGAGCACTTCAATAAACACCCTTGAAACACAAAACAATCTGGAGTCAATCTGTGATTTAGTAAATATGTATTATCAATGACAGTGTCATAATGGGTTTACCATTGTAAGGCTAACATACCTATGTCACACATCACAAGCCCTTGAAGGATGCAAGCAGTTGACACGTAGGTAACCACACCTGTGAAACCGTAATGGAAGGGTACAACTCAGTTACCAAATAGTGATTTAAACCGAGAAACAGGATAGAGGTAGACGTGTGAAAGTTAATGTAATGTTAAACCTGAAAACGTTCTCACCTGTGTCTCACTGGAAATATTGCTGTATGACTGACTCCCTGTTGTCGTTGATTTCTTCCTCAGCTTCATCCTCATCACTATCCACAGGCTCCACAGACTCCACAGCTGCTACAACACCGTCATCTGGATCATCCTCCTGCAGAAAAGGCACCTTGCGTCGCAAAGCCAAATTATGGAGCATGGAGCAGGCGATGATGATCTCGCACACCTTCTTCGGTGAGTAGAATAGGGATCCACCTGTCATATGGAGGCACCTGATCCTGGCCTTCAGGAGGCCGAAGGTGCATTCGATTACCCTCCTAGTCCGCCCATGGGCCTCATTGTACCGTTCCTCAGCCCTGGTCCTGGGATTCCTCACTGGGGTCAAAAGCCAGGAAAGGTTGGGGTAACCAGAGTCCCCCAATAGCCATACACGGTGCCTGTGGAGTTGACCCATCATATCAGGGATGCTGCTATTCCGCAGGATGTAGGCGTCATGCACTGAGCCAGGGAGCATAGCATTTACCTGGGAGATGTACTGGTCTGCCAAACAGACCATCTGGGCATTCATTGAATGATAACTCTTCCTGTTCCTGTACACCTGTTCACTCCTGTGGGGGGGGACCAGAGCTACATGGGTCCCATCAATGGCACCTATTACGTTGGGGATATGTCCAAGGGCATAGAAGTCACCTTTCACTGTAGGCAAATCTGCCACCTCAGGGAAAATGATGTATCTCCTTACGTGTTTCAGTAGGGCAGACAACACTCTGGACAACACGTTGGAAAACATAGGCTGGGACATCCCTGATGCCATGGCCACAGTTGTCTGAAAAGACCCACTTGCAAGGAAATGGAGCACTGACAGCACCTGCATGTCGGGGGGGATTCCAGTCGGATGGCAGATTGGTGACATCAGGTCTGGCTCCAACTGGATACATAGTTCCTGGATTGTGGCACGGTCAAACCGGTAGGTGACGATGACATGTCTCTCTTCCATTGTCAACAGGTCCACCAGCGGTCGGTACACCGGAGGATTCCGCCATCTTCTCATATGTCCCAGCTGACGGTGCCTACGAAGGACAACAGCGAAGAACCATTCATTATTCCTCCAGGTATGTACCTATAGTTACACACAAGACTACACCACTCACAAAACCCTTCCTGTATGTGTGTTGAGTGTAGGCCTAGCTATGTGTGACGCAGTAGTAAATGAAGCCATGTGGGCCCCTGAAATGGCGGTTGCCTGACCTCTAAACTGGGACAATGGGATGGTGGGGTAACTGCGCTGGCGTTGCACACTGTCGCGGTAGGCGGTCGTAGACCCCGGCACAATGCTGCATTGGTTAACATTGGACCCTATGGGTCCTAGGAGCCAATGAACAGGTGCGCCGGCGGTGATGATGCGCACCGCCGCGGACGTGACCGCCATTTTCTATCTGTTCAATCACTAGATACCTGACCTTTGACAGGAGAGGACCTACACTGCAAGTGCTGCTGTGACCTCGGTCTGGAAGCGACGATGGCTGCTGCGTCTGGGGAAAGGGCCCCTGCCTTCACTGCACAGGAGTTGGAGAAACTGGTAGACAGGGTCTTCCCCCAGTACACGCTACTCTACGGTCCTCCAGACCAACAGGTTAGTACACAGGGAGCACGTTGTATGGGCTAGGCCTGGGTGGAGAGCCTGGTTGGAAGAGGGAAGGTGGCAGAGTTCATAGAACAACAATGCATGGGAATGAATGGGCCACATGGCCAGAGTAGTGAGGGGGCCACTCACAACAACAGTGCAGTTGGTAATGACTGTTCCTCTTCCCTTGTGCATGTCATGTAGGTCAGCGCCCACCAGAAGAGGGACATTTGGCGTGCCATCGCCAAGGAGGTCCGGACCCTGGGGGCCCACCAGAGACGGGGCACCCACTGCTGTAAGAGATGGGAGGACATTCGCCGCTGCAGCAAGAAGACGGCGGAGGCTCAGCTGAAGATGGCCTCCCAACGTGGGAGGGGTGCCCGTCGCACCATGATCCCCCTGATGTTCCGGATCCTGGCGGTGGCCTACCCGGAGTTGGATGGGCGCTTGAGGGCATCACAGCAGACACAAGGGGGCGAGTACACTCTCATTCTGCTGACTTTGCGTGCAGTGGAGGGGTCTGGGTGGGGGAGGTGGGCTGTGGGTGTACCTAGGCCAGGGCAAGTTAGGTAGGCAAAGCCCCTCCTTAATGTAGGCCATGTGGCACTCTACCCCACCTCAGCAGAGTGCCAAGTCGAGGTACAGTTGTCCCTGTGGCATACATGTGCGCAGATGTCCACCATTGCCATGTAGGCCATATCCCAGAAATTGCATGTGCAGAGGGCAGGAGCACGGCGTAATGCAGGGGGCTGCTGTGTCTGTCTTGTCCACCAACGGTAGCGGTAAACCATGCACTAAAACTCTCTTTATTCTGTCTCCCCCCCTTTTTCTGCTCTCCCTGTGCTTTTGTACATCAGCATCAACAGGCGGAGGTACAGTGGCACCGGAGCACGAGGGAGCTGCATCCCACATGGCCATGGAGGGCCACACCACGGACTCTGAATGCACCAGTGGGACGGAGGGCGAGGGGAGCGTCACGTCGGCCACCGGATCACCAAGCAGCGACACGGACTCGTTCGCCGATGGGGGCTCCCTTGTGGTGGCGGCACCATCTGTGTCCCCCACCTCTACAGGTACAGCCGCCACCTCCCCTACCAGCCCCGCCCTCCCAGCAGCCCCTCAGCGTTCGCCCCGTGCCCGCTCACCCAGGAGGGTGGGCATCACCTTCGCCCCAGGCACCTCAGGCCCTGCCCCAGTCACCCCTGCTGCCCTCAGTGAGGAGGCCATTGACCTCCTCAGGTCACTCACTGTTGGGCAGTCTACCATTGTGAATGCCATCCAGGGTGTAGAACGAGAGTTGCAACACAGTAATGCATTCCTGGAGGGCATTCATTCTGGTCAGGCTGTCCTTCAGCGAACCCTGCAATCTCCAATTCACATTGGCATACTGGAACACCCTTATAATTCCCTAGTATATGGTACTGAGGTACCCAGGATATCCCTATGGGCTGCAGCATTTCTTTTGCCACCCATAGGGAGCTCTGACAATTCTTACACAGGCCTGCCACTGCAGCCTGAGTGAAATAACTTCCACGTTATTTCACAGCCATTTACCACTGCACTTAAGTAACTTATAAGCCTACCAGAACAGACTTGACAACAACGCTCACAACAGCAAGGAACTATTTGGCATCGTCAAAGAGCTCTCCAACCCGGACGCAGAAACCAACCCCATCCCTCCCTCACAAGACCTCTGCGACTCCCTCGCGACCTTCTTCCACCGTAGGATTGCCGACATCTACAACAGCTTCACGACCACCAACATGAACCCGCCCCCGGAAGCCGCAAACGACATCTCCACCATCCTCGCCTGGAACCCTACCACCACCGAGGAAACCACCCGCGTCATGAACTCGATCCACTCGGGATCACCCTCCGACCCCTGTCCTCACCACATTTACAACAAGGCCGACAACATCATCGCACCCCACCTCCGAGACGTCATCAACGCCTCCCTCACCACTGCTACCTTCCCTGAAAGCTGGAAACACGCAGAACCCAACGCCCTCTTAAAGAAACCTACAGCAGACCCCACCGAACTCAAAAACTTCCGGCCTATCTCCCTCCTACCGTTCCCCGCCAAAGTGATTGAGAAAATCGTCAACGCTCAACTCACCGCCGCCCTGGAAACCTCCGACTCCCTCGACTCCACTCAGTTCGGATTCAGGGCCAACCACAGCACCGAAACCGCCCTCATCGCAGCCACAGACGACATCCGAGCCCTGACCGACAAGGGTGAAACCGTGGCCCTCATTCTCCTGGATCTCTCTGCAGCCTTCGACACGGTCTGCCACCGCACCCTGATAGACCGCCTCTGCAGCGCCGGCATCAGAGGCAAGGCCCTGGAATGGGTCATCTCCTTCCTCTCCGGAAGGACCCAGAGAGTCCGCCTCCCCCCCTTCAGATCCGCAGCCACGGAGATCATCTGCGGCGTACCCCAAGGATCCTCCCTCAGCCCCACCCTATTCAACGTCTACATGACCCCCCTGGCAAACATCGCACGCAAACACGGACTCGACATCATATCCTACGCCGACGACACCCAGCTCATCTTATCCCTCACCAACAACCCCACATCAGCAAGGACCAGACTGCACGACGGCATGAAGGAAGTAGCGACCTGGATGACAGACAGCCGACTGAAACTGAACACAGATAAAACGGAGGTCCTCATCCTCGGCCCTACCCCCTCCGCATGGGACGACTCCTGGTGGCCCCCCGCCCTAGGCAGCACTCCCCAACCGACCAACCACGCACGCAACCTCGGCTTCATCCTGGACTCCTCCCTCTCGATGACCAGACATGTCAACTCGGTGACCTCAGCGTGCTTCAACACCCTCCGCATGCTCCGCAAGATCTTCCGCTGGATCCCCATCGACACCAGGAAGACCGTCACCCACGCCCTCGTCACCAGCCGCCTGGACTACGGGAACACTCTGTACGCCGGCATCACCACCAAGCTGCAGAGGAAACTTAAACGGATCCAGAACGCCGCAGCACGACTCATCCTGGACATACCTCGCCACCACCACATCTCCGGACACCTGAGAAAACTCCACTGGCTCCCGGTCAACAAGAGGATCACCTTCAGACTCCTCACCCACGCACACAAAGCCCTCTACAACCTCGGACCCAAACTCATCAACTCCCGCGTCTCCTTCTACACCCCTCCGCGCACTCTGCGCTCCACCGGTCAGGCCTTGGCAGCCGTTCCCCGCATCCGCAAAACCACCGCCGGAGGAAAATCCTTCTCTTTTCTGGCAGCGAAGACCTGGAACTCCCTGCCCAGTCACCTTCGCGCCATACCCGAACACCTCCCCTTCAGAAGGCAGCTCAAGACCTGGCTCTTCGAGCACTGACCCCCTCCCCCCCAGCGCCTTGAGACCCTTATGGGTGAGTAGCGCGCTTTATAAATGTGATTGATTGATAAGTCACCTATATGTCTAACCTTTACCTGGTAAAGGTTGGGTGCTAAGTTACTTAGTGTGTGGGCACCCTGGCACTAGCCAAGGTGCCCCCACATTGTTCAGGGCAAATTTCCCGGACTTTGTGAGTGCGGGACACCATTACACGTGTGCACTATACATAGGTCACTACCTATGTATAGCGTCACAATGGTAACTCCGAACATGGCCATGTAACATGTCTAAGATCATGGAATTGTCACCCCAATGCCATTCTGGCATTGGGGAGACAATTCCATGATCCCCCGAGTCTCTAGCACAGACCCGGGTACTGCCAAACTGCCTTTCCCGGGGTTTCACTGCAGCTGCTGCTGCTGCAAACCCCTCAGACAGGTTTCTGCCCTCCTGGGGTCCAGCCAGGCTTGGCCCAGGAAGGCAGAACAAAGGACTTCCTCTGAGAGAGGGTGTTACACCCTCTCCCTTTGGAAATAGCTGTGAAGGCTGGGGAGGAGTATGTAGGAGGCTGGACTGGCTTGTAGTGAGTACCTAGGGGTACTTGCACCTTGCACCAGGCCCAGTTATCCCTTATTAGTGTATAGGGTGTCTAGCAGCATAGGCTGATAGATAATGGTAGCTTAGCAGAGCAGCTTAGGCTGAACTAGGAGACGAGTGAAGCTCCTACAGTACCACTTAGTGTCATATGCACAATATCATAAGAAAACACAATACACAGTTATACTAAAAATAAAGGTACTTTATTTTTATGACAATATGCCAAAGTATCTCAGAGTGTACCCTCAGTGAGAGGATAGGAAATATACACAAGATATATATACACAATACCAGAATTATGCAGTATAGTCTTAGAAAACAGTGCAAACAATGTATTGTTACAATAGGATGCAATGGGGACACATAGGGATAGGGGCAACACAAACCATATACTCCAAAAGTAGAATGCGAACCACAAATGGACCCCAAACCTATGTGACCTTGTAGAGGGTCGCTGGGACTATTAGAAAATAGTGCGGGTTAGAAAAATAGCCCACCCCAAGACCCTGAAAAGTGAGTGCAAAGTGCACTAAAGTTCCCCAAAGGACAAATAAGTCGTGATAGGGGAATAAGGCAGGAAAGACACAAACCAACAATGCAACAGCGATGGATTTCCAGTCGAGGGTACCTGTGGAACAAGGGAACCAAGTCCAAAAGTCACAAGCAAGTCGGAGATGGGCAGATGCCCAGGAAATGCCAGCTGCGGGTGCAAAGAAGCTTCTACTGGACAGAAGAAGTGGCGGTTTCTGCAAGAACGAAAATGGCTAGAGACTTCCCCTTTGGTGGACGGATCCCTCTCGCCTTGGAGAGTCGTGCAGAAGTGTTTTCCCGCCGAAAGAACGCCAACAAGCCTTGCTAGCTGCAAATCATGCGGTTAGCGTTTTTGGACGCTGCTGTGGCCCAGGAGGGACCAGGAGGTCGCAAATTGGACCAGGAGGTAGAGGGGACGTCGAGCAAGATAAGGAGCCCTCTTAGCAGCAGGTAGCACCCGGAGAAGTGCCAGAAACAGGCGATATGAGGATGCGTGAAACGGTGCTCACCCGAAGTTACACAAAGGAGTCCCACGTCGCCGGAGACCAACTTAGAAAGTCGTGCAATGCAGGTTAGGGTGCCGTGGACCCAGGCTTGGCTGTGCACAAAGGATTTCCGCCGGAAGTGCACAGGGGCCGGAGTAGCTTCAAAAGTCGCGGTTCCCAGCAATGCAGTCTAGCGAGGTGAGGCAAGGACTTACCTCCACCAAACTTGGACTGAAGAGTCACTGGACTGTGGGAGTCACTTGGACAGAGTTGCTGGATTTGAGGGACCTCGCTCGTTGTGCTGAGAGGACACCCAAGGGACCGGTAATGCAGCTTTTTGGTGCCTGCGGTTGCAGGGGGACGATTCCGTCGACCCACAGGAGATTTCTTCGGAGCTTCTAGTGCAGAGAGGAGGCAGACTACCCCCACAGCATGCACCACCAGGAAAACAGTCGAGAAGGCGGCAGGATCAGCGTTACAGAGTTGCAGTAGTCGTCTTAGCTACTATGTTGCAGTTTTGCAGGCTTCCAGCGCGGTCAGCAGTCGATTCCTTGGCAGAAGGTGAAGAGACGCTAGACTGCATTGCTGGGTACCTCGTGATTTGCAGCTGCTCTGGCTCCTGTGCACTCTTCCAGGATTTCATTTGTGCACAGCCAAGCCTGGGTCCCCGACACCCTAACCTGCAGTGCACAACCTTCTGAGTTGTCCTCCGGCGTCGTGGGACTCCCTTTTGTGACTTCGGGTGGACTCCGGTTCACTTTTCTTCGAAGTGCCTGTTCAGGTACTTCTGCGGGTGCTGCCTGCTTCTGTGAGGGCTCCCTACGTTGCTGGGCGCCCCCTCTGTCTCCTCATCCAAGTGGCGACATCCTGGTCCCTCCTGGGCCATAGCAGCATCCAAAAACCCTAATCGCGACCCTTGCAGCTAGCAAGGCTTGTTTGTGGTCTTTCTGTGTGGGAACACCTCTGCAAGCTTCTTCACGACGTGGGACATCCATCCACCAAAGGGGAAGGTCCTAGTCCTCTTCATTCTTGCAAAACACCAAGCTTCTTCCATTCAATGGCAGCTTCCTTGCACCCTCAGCTGGCATTTCCTGGGCTCCTGCCCACTCTCGACACTGTCGCGACTCTTGGACTTGGTCCCCTTGTCTTACAGGTATTCAGGTCCGGAAATCCACTGTTGTTGCATTGCTGGTGTTGGTTTTCCTTGCAGAATCCCCGTATCACGACTTCTGTGCTCTCTGGGGTTTGTAGGTGCACTTTACACCTACCTTACAGGGTCTTGGGGTGGGCTATTTTTCTAACCCTCACTGTTTCTTACAGTCCCAGCGACCCTCTACAAGCTCACATAGGTTTGGAGTCCATTCGTGGTTCGCATTCCACTTTTGGAGTATATGGTTTGTGTTGCCCCTATACCTATGTGCTCCTATTGCAATCTACTGTAACTTTACATTGCTTGCATTACTTCCTTTTGCTATTTACTGCATAATTTTGGTTTGTGTACATATATCTTGTGTATATTTCTCATCCTCATACTGAGGGTACTTACTGAGATACTTTTGGCGTATTGTCATAAAAATAAAGTACCTTTTTTTTAGTATATCTGTGTATTGTGTTTTCTTCTGATATTGTGCATATGACACCAGTGGTATAGTAGGAGCTTTACATGTCTCCTAGTTCAGCCTAAGCTGCTTTGCCATAGCTACCTTCTATCAGCCTAAGCTGCTAGAAACACCTCTTCTACACTAATAAGGGATACCTGGACCTGGTGCAGAGTGTAAGTACCCCTTGGTACTCACTACAAACCAGGCCAGCCTCCTACACCGCCCGATGTGATGTTTGGATTGCTTGAAGGATAGCATTGACTCCATTCGTGGTCGGGTCACTGGATGGGGTATCTCCCTTGTTCCGAGAGGCCGCTGGTGTGGTAAACTGATCGATCCTCTGCTGGGACGACTGCGGCTGTCTGGAAACCCTGTCCTTCCGCATGTCTCTCCTGGGGGTCAAGCAAAGCAGCCACGGTGCCGCCCAACTGCGTGGACAGGATCCGGTTACGCCAAGGACCTCCTACACCCACCGGTCCCTCCGGGGAACCACTCGGAGGAGGCCTCGTGTCTAGAATCAGGGGGTTGCCAGGGCACCACATGCCAGTCTCGGCAGGTCCCCAGACCGGTTCAGCTCGGAGGGGGTGCCTCCCTCGTTGGACCAACAAACCAGAGAGTGTTCCTTTAATGGGTTCCTCCAGAGCAGCGGTCATCCACCGGTTGGCCTCTAGGTCCGAGTAGTTGGGTCGCAATCAACGCACATCCACCGCACCCCGGGGCCACGGCGCCCCTCCACCTCCCAGGGGACGGAATCACTCACCGTACCAAAAAAGGGGGGGTCCAATCCATTCTTCTCTCTCCTCACCCCGTCGAGTCAGGGCCACCCCTGCACCCCCAGGGTATATGGGGGGAGGGTCTCAGGGCTCCTCGCTGTCCGGCAGGTACGGTGCTGCGGCGCCCGGGGAGCCAGACCCGATGGTCGCTACCCCGCTCCGGGTGGGTAGGCCAGATTGTGTGTCTCCTCGCACTCTGCTCCAGAATCGGTCGCTGCCCCCAGGTCCCAGCCCGGACCCAGCCGCGGGGGCACAACACACCTCCAGCCCCAGCCAGGTCTCCAGCCCGAGGTGGAATCGGGAGGAGGGGGGGGCGATTCCGGCTCTCCACGCCACGTCTCCTGGGCTCAGCCAGAAATCAAGGAGGAAGCCCCCGGCGTCTCACCATCCGGCATGTTACACAGCGCCTCTCCAGCCGTCCTCCGTTAGGCCTTCTGCCCTCGATCTCCTGGCCGGCGTAGGGCCTCACCACCTCACCTCGACCCCGGGCCCGGCCCCGACGCCACGCGGCCCGCACCCGGAGGGTACAGCCAGCCTCAGGGGGAGCCGTCCCAGGAGATGCCGAGCAGGGCCGGCCGCGGCTGCCGGCTAGATGGTAGGCGGCCGCCTCGTCCTCCAGCCGTGTAGGATTGGCTCGGAGCTTCAGTCCGGGAGCGCCAACGGCCCCAGCGCGTCCCCGGGGGGCCTGACCAGGGGAAGCGCCCAGGCTGGAGACGCAAGGCACCACGGGGAGTTCCAGCCCCATCCGCGGCAAGTCCAATCAGCCCTCAGGAGGAGCGCAAGCCCCCGGGCGCCACGATCCACGGCCGGTTGGGGGCACCAGCAGCTGGAGCACTCATGGGGGTCCTGCAAGCAAGGGAACAGGACCAGAGAACGTGATTTTTTCGGGCGGATGACGGAGAGGTCCAGAGCACTCTTAGAGTGCGACCGCCATCTTGTCGCCTGTCTCCCAGCCTTCTTTTACGAGAGCTAGTGGTCCCCTGACAGGATGGCCAAACAGAAGTTCAGAGGGGGAAAACCCTACTCCCTTCTGAGGCACCTCTCTGTAGGCGAAAAGAAGACATGGCAAGAGGACATCCCATCTCCTTTTGAGCTTTTCAGGGAGCCCCATGATCATGCCCTTCAATGTCTTGTTAAATCTTTCTACAAGACCATTGGTTTGTGGATGGTATGGTGTGGTGAATTTGTAAGTCACCCCACACTCATTTCACATGTGCTTCAGGTATGCTGACATGAAGTTGGTACCCCTGTCAGACACCACCTCCTTAGGAAATCCCACTCTGGTAAAGATACCAATGAGTGCTTTAGGTACTGCAGGGGCAGTAGTGGACCTAAGGGGAATTGCTTCAGGGTACCTAGTGGCATGATCCACTACCACTAGGATATACTGGTTCCCTGAGGCTGTGGGAGGTTCAAGTGGACCCACTATGTCCACACCCAGTCTTTCAAAGGGGACCCCCACCACAGGAAGTGGAATGAGGGGGGCCTTTGGATGGCCACCTGTCTTACCACTGGCTTGACAGGTGGAACAGGAGACACAAAACTCCTTTACTTTCTGGGACATGTTGGGCCAATAGAAATGGTTGACTAAACTCTCCCAAGTCTTGGTTTGTCCCAAATGCCCAGCAAGTGGAATATCCTGGGCTAAGGTCAGAATGAACTTCCTAAACTCCTGAGGCACTACGACTCTCCTAGTGGCCCCAGGTTTGGGATCTCTTGCCTCAGTGTAGAGGAGTCCATCTTCCCAATAGACCCTATGTGTTCCAGTGATGTTTCCTTTGGTCTCTCCAGCAGCTGGCTGCCTAAGGCCTTCAAGAGAGGGGCAGGTTTGTTGCCCCTTACACAACTGTTCCCTTGTGGGTCCCCCTGGGCCTAAGAGTTCAACCTGATAAGGTTCCAACTCCATAGGCTCAGTTCCCTCACAGGGCAGAACTTCTTCCTGGGAAGAGAGATTCTTTTTCTTCTGTTGTGTTGAAGCTGGTTCCCCAGTCTTCTTTCCTTTTCTCTTGGAGGGTTGGGCCATTATTCCAGGCTCCAACACCACTTTTTCACCCTGAGCCTTGCACTGTGCCCTTGTCTTGACAAACACCAGTTCAGGGATACCCAGCATGGCTTCATGGGTTTTGAGTTCTACTTCACCCCATGCTGATGACTCTAGGTCATTTCCAAGCAAACAGCCTACAGGGATATTTGAGGAGACTACCACCTGTTTCTGGCCAGTGACCCCTCCCCTGTAGAAGACTCTTTACTTTTACCCTTGTATGTCTCAACACTCTTCCCCTGGGGAGTCTTTGTGACCCCTTTCTTTTGGTCACCCCCAGTGGAAGTCTTGGTCACCCTAGTCTTGACCCAATGGTCTGCCTTCTTTCCAAATTCTTGGGGAGAAATTGGACCTAGGTCTACCAGATGCTGATGCAGTTTATCATTGAAACAATTACTTAAAAGGTGTTCTTTCATAAACAGATTGTACAGCCCATCATAATCATTTACACCACTGCCATTAATCCAACCATCCAGTGTTTTGACTGAGAAGTCATAAAAATCAACCCAGGTCTGGCTTGAGGATTTTTGAGCCCCAGTGAACCTAATCCTGTACTCCTCAGTGGAGAATCCAAAGCCCTCAATCAGGGTAGCCTTCATGAGGTCATAGGATTCTGCATCTTTTCCAGAGAGTATGAGGAGTCTATCCCTACACTTTCCAGTGAACATTTCCCAAAGGAGAGCACTCCAGTGAGATTTGTTCATTTTTCTGTTTGCACAAGCCCTCTCAAAAGCTGTGAACCATTTGGTGATGTCATCACCATCTTCATATTTAGTTACAATCCCTTTGGGGATTTTAACATGTCAGGAGAATCTCTTACCCTATTTATGTTGCTGCCACCATTGATGGGAGCTAAGCCCATCTCTTGCCTTTCCCTTTCTATGGCTAGGAGCTGTCTCTGCAAAGCCAATCTTTTGGCCATCCTGGCTAGCAGGAGGTCAACTTCATGGAGACTGCTCTCAATGCTTCCAGAGCTGTTGGACTCTCCTGTGAGAGAAGCAACATCTCTGACTCTCACTTCTGGAGTCAGGGTTGGAGAAACCCTGGGCTCCCTATCTAAAACTTGAGGTGGAAAGTCCTCCACATCACTAGTGTCCCCCTCTGTGAGGACATCATCAGAGGGGTTATTTTTAGCAAACTCTGCCAAAAGCTCCTGGAGCTGTACTTTGGTAGGGTTTGAACCAGTTTCTATCTTTTTGATTTTGCAGAGAGACCTTAACTCTGACATCCTAAGATGCAGGTAAGGGGTGAGGTTGAGCTCCACCACCATCTCTTCTACAGCAGACATTGGGGGTCATTACAACCCTGGCGGATGGTGTTAAAGCTGCGGTAATACCGCAAACAGGCCGGCGGAAACAAAAAGGGAATTATGACCATGGCGGAAACCGCCAACATATATAGCCAAGGCGGTACAGACAAGCAGCGCGGCGGTCACCGCCAACAGACAGGCGGAAGACAATGTACCGCCCACAGTATCACAACCCGCCAATCCGCCACCTTTTCCGGGGCGGATTCACCGTGGATAAAAACACGGCAGAAACAGCTCTTACAATGGGAAAACGCTCACCTCAACACACTCCACGAGGAAGGAGGCCACCATGGAGCCGGAACTACAAATACTCCCTGCGCTTGTCTTCCTGCTCCTATATGAACACCAGCAACGGCGGCGCCGAAGACAACGGTGAGTCCTGCACCTACAACATAGGGAAGGGGGGAGGCAAAAGTCAGGGACACACACACGCAACACCCCCACCCCCACCCTCGCACACTACAACACACACACCAATGCATTTCAAAACATCACAGGAACAACCCACAACCCCCCCGGAAGAATGCAAAGACAAAAGGAAATCAGTTCAACCACTGTAATGTATCAAAATACAGTAACCAAATATATACAGATATATATAAAAATCTAAAAATTATACATCACGATTAGTACTGCAGGTATGCACATATCAATGTCCGTGGACCACTTGGCCCACAAAGCATGGGCGAGGCCCACACAAGATACCTGTCCACAAACGGAGAGAACACTGCAGGGGCATCAGATAGAAATACAACAGGCACCTCAGTGGGAAGGAAAGGGGGGGCACCTCAGCCGGATTACAGCACCACGCCAGATCCACGACGGGGCTCCATGCCCATTGATGTATCCTGGGGAGTGCAAAGCCACAGTCTCTCAAGTCTCTACAGTGGGTGGGTTGCCCACTGTTCAATCCTGGGGAGTTCAAAGCCACAGTCTCTCAAGTCTCTACAGTGGGTGGTTTGCCCTCTGATTTATCCTGGGGAGTACAAAGCCACAGTCTCTCAAGTCTCTACAGTGGGTTGGTTGCCCACTGTTCAATCCTGGAGAGTGCAAAGCCACAGTCTCTCAAGTCTCTACAGTGGGTGGTTTGCCCACTGATTTATCCTGGGGAGTGCAAAGCCATAGTCTCTCAAGTCTCTACAGTGGGTGGGTTGCCCACTGTTCAATCCTGGGGAGTGCAAAGCCACAGTCTCTCAAGTCTCTACAGTGGGTGGGTTGCCCACTGATGTATCCTGGGGAGTGCAAAGCCATAGTCTCTCAAGTCTCTAAAGTGGGTGGGTTGCCCACTGTTCAATCCTGGGGAGTGCAAAGCCATAGTCTCTCAAGTGGATAACAATCTCCACTGGTTCTGGAGGGGGACTGGTGCCCAGAGTGCTTCATCCTGTGAAGGACAGACGGAGTGGATGCTGTTCTCCACTTGTTCTGGAGGGGTACTGGTGCCCAGAGTGCTTCATCCTGTGAAGGACAGACGGAGTGGCTGCTGTTCTCCACTGGTTCTGGAGGGGGACTGGTGCCCAGAGCGCATCACGCTCCCCATGATGGTCCCAGTTCGTCACTGTCCCAGCTGCACATGGGCTAACGATGCTTGAGTTGGCAGTCTTTGCCCTGTTCAGCTGTGCTTTGCCCTCTTCAGCGGTGCTTTGCCCTGTTCAGCGGTGCTTGACTTTGCTGTCTCTGACCTGTGCAGCGGTGCTTTGCCATGGCGGTCTTTGCCCTGTTCAGCGGTCTTCACCATGGCGGTCTTTGCCCTGTTCAGCGGTGCTTGACTTTGCTGTCTCTGACCTGTACAGCGGTGCTTTGCCACGGTGGTCTTTGCCCTGTTCAGCGGTCTTCACCATGGCGGTCTTTGCCCTGTTCAGCGGTGCTTGACTTTGCTGTCTCTGACCTGTGCAGCGGTGTGTGGCATGACGGTCCCTCAGTGCCCAGCGGGCTGTGGCTGCCCGGGCCCTCCAGGGCACTGACGCTGGCGGTGGTCTCCGGACCAGTGACGATAGTGCTGCCCTCCAGGGCACTGACTCTGGCGGTGGTCTCCGGACCAGTGACGACAGTGGTGCCCTCCAGGGCACTGACTCTGGCGGTGGTCTCCGGACCAGTGACAACAGTGCTGCCCTCTAGGGCACTGACTCTGGCGGTGGTCTCCGGAACAGTGACGATAGTGCTGCCCTCCAGGGCACTGACTCTGGCGGTGGTCTCCGGACCAGTGACGATAGTGCTGGCGGTGGCGTCCCGGCCGGCGGGGAGGATGGCAGCCTTCTCCGCCGTGCTGCTCTTACCAGACTTTGGAGACATCTTCTGCCCCTTCACCACCTTAGGAGGAGACACAGCTGACTCGGCACTCCCCCCGGGACTTTTGTGAGCTGTTTTGCCGGCAGGAGTCTTCACCCCCTCCCGTCGGCCACTTTCCAACTTAAAGTGCTTTACAGGGGGTGGACTGGCAGTGCTTTGGCTCCGTGTCACACTGGCTGCCCTAGTGGCCGGTGCACTCCACAGACCTCTAACACGCACCACTGGTACCGGACTTTTTTTGGCTGAGGTGCTACTACAGGACCTATGAATTGGAGGGGTGGGGGTGGTGGCACAGAGGTCAACGTTGCTCATGAAAAGTTTCTGACGAACACTGGGATGGATAGCTGGAGGGTGTCTGGGAGTGGAGGAAGAGGAGGTGGTTGTAGGAGGTGTAACTTTAGGTGATTTGGGTGCAGGTGCAGGTACTGGAGGCTGTCGTGAGGTGGATGGATGTTGGGTGTGTGGGTGCCCGCGTTTGTGTACTTTGGGAGGGGGCATCACAGACACAGTGGGAGTGGACACAGGAGACGTGTAAATGGTAGTGGGGGTGGTGAGTGCAGGTGAGCGGGGTGTGGTGCTGGGTGTTCTGGTGCGAGTTCGAGTGCCTGTAGATGTAGTGCATGCAGGTGAGAGTGTAGACGAGACTGGGAGGGAGGAGGGAGACGACGAGGAGGGGGTACACAGTGGATGCAGTGGATGTTGCTGTGTCTGTATGTGGGTGATGCTTGTGTGAGTGCCTGTGGGATGTGTGGTGCCTATGTTTGCCTGAGCTACATTTGTGTGTTGAGGTGTGTGCATGCTTGTCTGATGGTGTGCTTGGGATAGGCTGGGGTACAGGGGATTGGGTCTGGGTGGAGGAAGTTGGAGGGGGGAGGCTAGACACAGGGACAATGGCTGCCATCAGTGCTGAGGCCAGAGATTGCAGGGTTCGATGATGGGCAGCCTGACCAGAATGAATGCCCTCCAGGAATGCATTAGTGTGTTGCAACTCCCTTTCTACACCCTGGATGGCATTCACAATGGTAGACTGCCCAACATTGAGTGACCTGAGGAGGTCAATGGTCTCCTCACTGAGGGCAGCAGGGGTGACAGGGGCAGGGGCTGAGGTGCCTGGGGCGAAGGTGATGCCCACCCTCCTGGGTGAGCGGGCACGGAGCGAAGGCTGAGGGGCTGCTGGGAGGGCGGTGCTGGTAGGGGGGTGGCGGCTGTACCTGTAGAAGTGGGGGGCACAGATGGTGCCACCACCACAAGGGAGCTCCCATCGGCAGACGAGTCCGTGTCGCTGTTTGCTGATCCGCTGACCGACGTGAAGCTCCCCTCGCCCTCCATCCCACTTGTGTATTCCGAGTCCATAGTGTGTCCTTCCATGGCCATGTGGGATGCAGCTCCCTCGTGCTCTGGTGCCACTGTACCTCCGCCTGATGATGCTGATGCACAAAAGAACAGGGAGACCACAAAAAGGGGGGGGGAGACAGAAGAAAGACAGGTTGAGTGCATGGCTTACCGCTACCGTTGGCGGACAATACAGACACAGCAGCCCCCTGCACTACGTGCTCTTGGACTCTACAGATGCAATTCCTGGGATATGGCCTACATGGCTATGAGTGTCATCTGTCCACATATATGACACAGGGGCATGTCTACCAGTACTTGGCACTCTACAGAGGTGGGGTGGAGTGGCACATGGCCTGCATTCTGGAGGGGCCAGCCTACGTAACACGCCCTGGCCTAGGGAAACCCAGAGCCCTCCTCCCCCACCCAGACCCCTCCACTGCACGCAAAGTCCACAGAATTATGTTGTACTCACCCCCTTGTGTCTGCTGTGATGCCCTCAAGTGCCCATCCAACTCAGGGTAGGCCACCACCAGGATCCGGAACATCAGGGGGGGTCATGGTGCGACAGGCTCCCCTCCCATGTTGGGAGGCCATCCCCAGCTGAGCCTCCGCCGTCTTCTTGCTCCAGCGGTGAATGTCCTCCCATCTTTTACGGCAGTGGGTGCTCCGTCTCTGGTTGACCCCCAGGGTCCGGACGTCCTTGGCGATGGCACGCCAAATGTCCTTCTTCTGGTGGGTGCTGACCTACATGACATGTACAGGGGAAGAAGAGAAGTCATTACCAACTGCACCGTCGAAGTGAGTGGCCCCCATCACTACCCTTGCCATGTGGCACATGCATTCACAGTCCTTCATGCTCGCAGAACTCTGCCCCCTTCCTACTGACATCCAGCCCTCTCCACCCAGGCATAGCCCATACAACGTGCTCCCTGTGTACTTACCTGTTGGTCTGGAGGACCGTAGAGTAGCGTGTACTGGGGGAGGACCCCGTCCACGAGCTTCTCCAACTCCTGAGCAGTGAAGGCAGGGGCCCTTTCCCCAGACCCCAGACGCAGCAGCCATTGTCTCTTCCAGACCGAGGTCACAGCAGCACTTGCAGTGTAGGTCCTCTCCTGTCGAAGATCAGGTATCAAGTGATTGAACAGATAGAAAATGGCGGTCACGTTCGCGGTGGTGACGTCTGCGGTGGTGCATATCATCACCGCCGGCGCACTTCATTATTTGCTCCTGGGACCCTTAGGGTCCAATGTTAACCAATGCAGCATTGTGCCGCGGTCTACGACCGCCTACCGCGACGGTGTACAACACCAGCGCAGTTACCTCACATCCCATTGTCCCAGTTTAGAGTTCAGGCAGCCGCCATTTCAGGGGCCCACATGGCTTCATTTACTACTGCGTCACACATACCTAGGCCTGGCCTGGACTCAACACACATACAGGAAGAGTTTTGGATTTGGTGTTGTGTTCTGTGTAGCTGTGGGTACATACCTGAGAATTTGTTGACTCTGTTGTAGCTGTTGTCCTTCTTAGGAACTGTCAGCTGGGACATTTGAGGAGATGGCAGAATCCTCCGGTGTACCGACCGCTGGTGGACCTGTTAACAATGGAGGAGCGACATTTGATCATCACCTACAGGTTTGACCTTGCCACAATCCAGCAACTGTGTACCCAGTTGGAGCCAGACCTGATCTCACCAATCCGCCATCCCACAGGAATCCCCCCCGAAGTGCAGGTGCTATCAGTGCTCCATTTCCTTGCAAGTGGGTCATTTCAAACAACAGTGGCCATGGCATCAGGGATGTCCCAGCCTATGTTTTCCAACGTGTTGTCCAGAGTGTTGTCTGCCCTGCTGAAACACGTGAGGAGCTACATCATTTTCCCTCAGGTGGAGAATTTGGCTACAGTTAAAGGTGACTTCTATGCCCTGGGACATATCCCCAACATCATAGGTGCTATTGATGGCACCCATGTAGCTCTGGTCCCCCCGCAGGAGTGAACAGGTGTACAGGAATCGGAAGAGTTATCATTCCATGAATGTACAGATAGTATGTTTGGCAGACCAGTACATCTCGCAGGTAAATGCTATGTTCCCTGGCTCAGTGCATGATGCCTACATCCTGCGGAATAGCAGCATCCTGTATGTGATGGGTCAACTCCAGAGGCACCGTGTGTGGCTATTAGGGGACTCTGGTTACCCCAACCTGTCATGGCTACTGACCCCAGTGAGGAATCCCAGGACCAGGGCAGAGGAACGCTACAATGAGGCCCATGGGCGGACTAGGAGGGTGATCGAACGCACCTTCGGCCTCCTGAAGGACAGGTACAGGTAGTTCCCTATTCTACTCACCAAGGAAGGTGTGCCAGATCATCATTGCCTGCTCGATGCTTCACAATCTTGCTTTGCGACACCAGGTGCCTTTTCTGCAGGAGGATGGTCCAGATGACGGTGTTGTGGCAGCTGTGGAGCCTGTGGACAGTGATGAGGAGGAAGCTGAGGAAGAAGACATTGACAACAGGGAGTCAGTCATACAGCAATATTTCCAGTGACACACAGGTGAGAACAATTTTTTTAAATATTACATTCACTTTCACACTTCTACCTCTATCCTGTCTGTCAATTTGAAGCAGTATTTGGTAACTGAGTTGTACATTTCCATTACGGTTTCACAGGTGTGGTTACCAACGTGTGTCATCTGCTTGCATCCTTCATGGACTTGTGATGGGTGACATAGGGATGTTGACATTAGATTTGAAAATCGCATTTTGTCACTGTCATTGCTAATACACATTTTTAAAATCACAGACTGACTCCAGATTGTTTTGTGGTTCAAGGGTGTTTATTGAAGTGCTAATTAATGGAGGGGGTGGCAAAATGGTGATGGGTGATGGTGGAGGAATGTCCATGGCAGAGTCCAGTCTATTAGTCTCACAGGTGCTTTGCCCATATGGGCATAGGAAGTGGAGCTGGGGCAGTTCCAATCTGGACAGGGTAACAAAGTGGGACAGTGGGAGGACAATCAGGGTGGTCTCATTTCCTGGCGGGGGTCTTGCCATCTTGCTCTGTCCTGTTCCTGGATCTCAGGGACCGCTTGCGGGGTGGTTCTCCGTCTGCAGGGGGTGGGGTGCTGGTGTGGTAGTCCTGTGGCGGGGCGTCCTGTCCTCTAGCGCCGGCGGAGATGGTGGGAGGTTCATCGAGCAGGCTAGTGTCAGGGGCCCCTTGGAGTGCCACAGTGTGCCTCATGGTCTTTTGTATGTCCTTCAGCACCCCTACAATGGTGCCCAGGGTGGAGCTGATGGTTCTGAGCTCCTCCCTGAACCCCAAATACTGTTCATCTTGCATGTGCTGGGTTTCCTGAAACTTGGCCAGTACCGTAGCCATCGTCTCCTGGGATTGGTGGTATGCCCCCATGATGGAGGAGAGGGCCTCATGGAGAGTGGGTTCCCTTGGCCTGTCCGCCCCCTGTCGCACAGCAGCCCTCCCAGTTCCCCTGTGTTCCTGTGCCTTCGTCCCCTGGACCGTGTGCCCACTACCACTGCCCCCAGGTCCCTGTTGTTGTTGGGGTGGTGGGTTATCCTGGGTTCCCTGTAGTGGTGAACACACAGCTGATTGACGTGTCCTGGGTAAGGAGGTATGGGCCCGCTGGGTGGGTGCTGTGCTGGTGTTACCAGAGGGTGGAAGGTCAGTGTTGGGCTGTGCCTGTGCAAGGGGAACCGACTGTCCCGATGCCCACGATGGTCCCGGTTGGTCATCTGGATCCAGTTGGCCAGAGCTGCTGTCGTCACTGTAGGCCTCTTCTGTGGGTGGAGTGGAGATGTGTGGACCCTCCTGTGTGGTGACGTTACGTAGTGGTCCTGCAGGGGCAGGGGTGTGGAATTTATTAAAATATCTACTTGTCTAGGGGACTGGTTGCTTCTCAAATCTACTTGTCCTGTAAAAAGATCTACTTGTCCCTTTGGTGCCATGTAGTGTGGCGACAAATTATGGCAGCAATTAATAGCCTCTCTGATTATGCCAGGGCTACTACCATAGTAGGGCTTAAATACTTGGAGTTTCAATCCCTACTGTAGAAATTTCCTTATTTTGCCACCTTTCTGCAGATCTGCATACTGGGGCTGGAGGAAGCAGTAAGCAATAGTTCCAGGGCTGGAATGCCTTTGAGTCTGCAAACCTACTAACCTGCATGTTTTAAAGATTTTTAGCAGCTTCTCTCTAATATTTTCCCATAATAAGAAAGGTTGGACATTTACTCCTGACAATGGCAGAATTAGAACTTCTTCCAGGGTTGGGAAGAAAGTGGCTGGAGGGAAAATGAACTTGCAAATGCTCAATAGATTTTCACATGAGCAAATCTACACATCGTATTTACCCACGCTAAAATACAGTTCACAAATATTTTATAGGGGTACGACATATACCATGGGTGCACTTTTGTGACTTTCTTTAAGAATTTGGGGCCACAAGTAGGTAGGTTCAGATTTGTGACCTGCAAATTGCGAGTCGCAAATCCGAATGTAGGATGGTGTCCTTGACACCATCTGTGATTCGCAAGGGCTTCGCAAATGCCCACATCATGAATAATCATGAGGTGGGTCGCAATTTGCGACCCCCTCACGAATGGTGGCCTGCTGGAGACAGCAGACCACCATGTCTGTGACTGCTTTTCAATAAAGCAGTTTTTTTTGTAATGCAGCCCGTTTTCCTTAAAGGAAAAAGAGATGCATAACAAAAACGAAAAATGAAACGTTTTCGTTTCATTTTTTCAGAGCAGGCAGTGGTCCACAGGACCACTGCTTGCTCTGAAAAAATGTTTACAGTGACATTCACAATGGGAAAGGGGTCCCATGGGGATCCCTTCCCTTTTGCGAAAGTGTTAGAACCCATTTGAAATGGGTGCAAACTGCGATTGGTTTGCGCCCGCGTTCGCGGTCACAAAACAATCCTACATTGCACTGCAAGTTGCAATTAGGAAGGGAACACCCCTTACTAATTGCGAGTCACAAACCTGTTTTGTGATTCGGTAACCAGGTTACTGAATCGCAAAACTGGGTTTGTGCATCGCAATGTGCTTTTTGCATGTCGCAAACAGCGAAAGTCGCTGTTTGCGACATGCAAAAAGCTACCTAAATGTGGGTCTTGGTCCCTAATTAGGTCTGGTGTTAACAAAGACATTTTGTTTTTATTAAACTTCTATTTCTCTCTCTTTCGGCTGGCTTTACTGTGAGTGATCGCATTCTGCTCTTCCACAAGGAGCATATTGCCACACAAAGTAGTTTTGTTCAGTGTCAGGAACTACAGTGGCAATCAGTGACATAACGAAACTGGAGGGTGCCCCTTTGCAAAGAACATGGAGGAGCCCCCTCTCCAGACTCACTCAGGGCAGGTGCTGTGCTGACGGGGCCCCCTGGAGGGTGGCTGCGGGGCCTTTGTTATGCCGCTGGTGGCAACGTGTGCTTTAAGAGTTCAAAAACTTTTTGGGGGGGTTTTGCCAATGTTTGTTACAATGTTGAGGGCCTGGTAGCTCCCACAACAATAAAGTGTTACGAAAGCCATGTCAAAACAAGACATGCATTGATGAAACTAAAAGACTTATAAAAATATGTCAGATCAGTTGGTTTTGTCAGTGTTTGTTTATTTTCATGCTTCCCATAATCGTGTTGAAAATGGTTACACTGATTTTCCATTATCAATATTTTTGGGAAATACTAGCATGCATCAACACATTTTACTAAATGACACTTCATTTGCATATAATCAGAGAGCATTCTGGGAGCATTATACTTAGCCTCTTAGCCTAAACTTTTCAAACATGTGTGTACACGTTTTTCTTTTTTGTACTGGAACCAACGTCAGTAGTGAAGTGTGACCTTAAAACATTTATTTACAGCACGTACCCTAATAATGAAGGCTTTCAAATAATGAACCATAAATACAAGTTCGAACAGCATTATCCTTTGGAAACACATTACCTCAACTGCAGAGAGTTAAACAGGCAGCCAAAGGGTTTGTGCTGCAGGAGGTTGGGCCTACTTGTCCCAAGGACAAAGTAAACATAAAAACTTGTTGCCCTCCCGGGCGGGTGTGCGTGTACCCCAGTGCAAGCATTCCTGTGTGGGGGCTTGTGTGATGATGGTTGGGGGGGGGTGTAATGGGTATGTGCAGTGGGCATGCTTTAGTGATGGGTGTCCATGCTTTGTTGGGTCATGCAGGGCTTGGTGTTGGGATGTGTGGTTTGTGTTATTAGTACATTAGTGAGGAGTTGGAGTGATAGGGGAGGGGGTGAGGGTGGGGGTCTGTGATAGCATGCAGGGTGGGGGATATGATAGTTAAGATTTGACTTACCAGTGTCTATTCCTCCACCGAGGCCCTCTGGATGCATGATGGTCAAGACCTGCTCCTCCCATGTTGTTAGTTGTAGGGGAGGAGGTGGGGGTCCGCCGCCAGTCCGCTGAGTCGCGATGTTGTGCCTGGAGACCACTGAACGCACCTTCCCCTGTAGGCCGTTCCACCTCTTCCTGATGTCCTCCCGATTTCTTGGATGCTGTCCCACAGCGTTGACTATGTCGACTATTCTTCGCCATAGCTCCATCTTCCTGCCTATGGAGGTGTGCTGCACCTGTGATCCAAATAGCTGTGGCTCTACCCGTACGATTTCCTCCACCATGACCCTGAGCTCCTCCTCGGAAAACCTGGGGTGTCTTTGGCGTGCCATGGGGTGGTGTAGGTGATGTGTGTGGGGTGTATGTGTTGATGAGTGTGGTGGTGTGGGGTGTTTTGGGGTGGGGTGTTTTGTGCGTGGATGTTGTATGGGTGATGGTGTTGTGTGCCTCTGTGTGGTGGGGTTGTCTGTGTGGTGGGGTTGTGCTCTCTGTCTGTCGCCCTCGTCTATAGTTTTTGGTCGTAGGGGTTTGTCGGTGATGTGGGTGTGTGTTTTATATTGTATTGGGTGTGTGGGAGTGGTGTGTGTATGTGTATCAGGTGTGTGTATTTGGAATTGTCCAATGTGGCGGTGTTTTGGAGATGTGTGTGTATTTTGAGCGCGGCGGTGTGTACCGCCAATGGAATAACGCTGTTGAAAGACAGCCGCGTGGATTCATGGGTCGTAATAGCATGGGCGTGTTTCTGTTGGCTTGACGGTGGAGGAATTGTTTTCGCCAGTTTATCACTGACCTTTGTTGTGGCGGACTTGTGTGGGTGTCTGAATTTCGGCGGATTCCGTGCTGTGGGTCATGATAGCTGTGGCGGAATTCCGTGGCCGCGGCGCTGTATTGGCAGTCTTCTGCACGGTGGTAAGCGGCTTTTACCGCCAATGTTGTAATGACCCCCTTTGTTTCTAAAAGTTGGAATACTTTTTAAGAATCTAAAACTATCTCTAGAACTTAATTCAAACTTTTACAAAACTTTTAAACACTAAAAGAAATGCTAACAGGGACTAACACAAGGCCCTAGCAGGACTTTAAAAAATTTAGAAAAATAGCTCAAATTTCAAGCAGGCACAGAAAGTACACCCTCAGCGGCACAGGGGCGGCCGGATTCAGTGTGCAAACAGGCGTCAGGTTTGTAATAGGATTCAATGGGAGACCCAGGGGTCTCTTCAGCAATGCAGGCAGGCAAAGGGGGGGCTCCTCGGGGTAGCCACCACCTGGGCTAGGAAGAGGGCCACCTGGGGGTCGCTACTGCACTGGAGTTCGGTTCCTTCAGGTCCTGGGGGCTGCGGGTGCAGTGTCTTTACCAGGCGTCGAGTTCCTTGAAGCAGGCAGTCGCGGTCAGGGGGAGCCTCTGAATTCCCTCCGAGGGCGTCGCTGTGGGGGCCCAGGGGGGTCAACTCTGGCTACTCACGGGTTCGCAGTCGCCGGGGAGTCCTCCCTGTGGTGTTAGTTTTCCACAGGTAGAGCCGGGGGCGTCGGGTGCAGAGTGGAAAGTCTCACGCTTCCGGCGGGAAACGTGTGGTCTTTAAAAGTTGCTTCTTTGTTGCAGAATTGCAGTTTTGTTGAACAGGGCCGCTGTCCTCGGGAGTTTCTTGGTCCTTTTAGATGCAGGGTAGTCCTCTGAGGCTTCAGAGGTAGCTGGACCCTGGGGGACGCGTTGCTGTTGCAGTTTTTCTTGAAGTGGGGAGACAGGCCGGTAGGGCTGGGGACAAAGCAGTTGATGTCTCCGTCTCCTCTGCAGGGGATTCAGGCCAGCAGTCCTTCTTCATCTTCAGGTTGCAGGAATCTATCTTCCTAGGTTCTGGGGGCCCCTAAATACTCAATTTAGGGGTGTGTTTAGGTATGGGAGGTTAGTAGCCAATGACTACTAACCCTGAGGGTGGCTACACCCTCTTTGTGCCTCCTCCCGTTGGGGAGAGGGTCACATCCCTAATCCTATAGGGGGAATCCTCCATCTGCAAGATGGAGGATTTCTAAAAGTCAGAGCCACCTCAGCTCAGGACACCTTAGAGGTTGTCCTGACTGGCCAGTGACTCCTCCTTGTTTTTCTCATTATCTTCTCCAGCCTTGCCGTCAAAAGTGGGGGCAGTGGCCGGAGGAACGGGCATCTCCACCAGCTGGGATGCCCTGTGGCGCTGTAACAAAGGGGGTGAGCCTTTGAGGCTCACCACCAGGTGTTACAGTTCCTGCAGGGGGAGGTGTGAAGCACCTCCACCCAGTACAGGCTTTGTTACTGGTCACAGAGTGACAAAGGCACTCTCCCCATGTGGCCAGCAACATATCTGGTGTGTGGCAGGCTGGCAAAAACTAGTCAGCCCACACTGGAAGTCGGGTATGTATTCAGGGGACATCTCTAAGATGCCCTCTGGGTGTATTTCACAATAAAATGTACACTGGCATCAGTGTGCATTTATTGTGCTGAGAAGTTTGATACCAAACTTCCCAGTTTTCAGTGTAGCCATTATGGTGCTGTGGAGTTCGTGTATGACAGACTCCCAGACCGTATACTCTTATGGCTACCCTTGACTTACAATGTCTAAGGTTTTGCTTAGACACTGTAGGGGCATAGTGCTCATGCACCTATGCCCTCACCTGTGGTATAGTGCACCCTGCCTTAGGGCTGTAAGGCCTGCTAGAGGGGTGACTTACCTATGCCATAGGCAGTGTGAGGTCGGCATGGCACTCTGAGGGGAGTGCCATGTCGACTTAGTCATTTTCTCCTCACTAGCACACACAAGGTAGCAAACAGTGTGCATGTGCTGAGTGAGGGGTCCCCAGGGTGGCATAAGATATGCTGCAGCCCTTATAGACCTTCTCTGGCATCAGGGCCCTTGGTACCAGGGGTACCAGTTACAAGGGACTTACCTGGATGCCAGGGTGTGCCAACTGTGGATACAAAGGTACAGTTTAGGGAAAGAACACTGGTGCTGGGGCCTGGTTAGCAGGCCTCAGCACACTTTCAAATCATAACTTGGCATCAGCAAAGGCAAAAAGTTAGGGGGTAACCATGTCAAGGAGGCATGTCCTTACACAAGACGATCAGCTCTTCGTTGGTTACGTGGGGAAGAGGAGAGGCAGAGATGTCCACAAGAGACCGCTTTCCAGGTGGGTCATTCTTTGCATCAAGCTATGTTATTTTTTTAGCAAAGAAAGAACCTCCTCTAGGGCTCCCAGCCCATTCCACTAGGGCTAAGGCTGCTTCGTCTGCCTTGGCTTAGGGGTGTTCCTGTGGTTGACATCTGCAAAGCAGGAACTTGGGCATCCCTCCATACTTTTGTCAAACATTATTATTTGGACTCTGAGGTCAGGAGGGATGGCCATTTTGTCCACTCAGTGCTGCGGGATTTCTTGGTTTGACCATTTAGGCACCCACCTCCTGAGGTGGTACTCCTTTGGGACTCTATTCTTTAGGTGAGGAATCCACAGGTAGTTGTATCCATCAGAAGAATAAGTTACTTACCTTCGGTAACGCTTTTTCTGGTTGATACACTAGCTACCTGTGGATTCCTCACGGTCCCACCGCCTCCCCGTTGCCTGACTGGTCTTACCACGAATTCCTTGGGTGAGCACCTGTATATTGTATATATGTATATGATGATGCAATATATATATATTTCTTTATATATGTATATATATAAAAGGAAACATGTGTGGATATGTATATATATTTATATGCATAATTCATGTTGTTGTTTCCATTAGTTTCGTTTCATATTATTGGAATACAAGTTGGTGTATAAGTTTGATTGATGTACTTATATCACTTCTGTAATGTCAATGTTCACCTGTTCGCCTCAAAGGCACGTAAAAAATGGTTATAAATGACGTCTGCACGTCGACGAGGGCTTCTTATTGCCTGGATGACGTTGAACGGCATCGCGTGGAGTCGGGCAATTGTGACGTCATCGTCGACGTGCAGAGCTAGAAGAAAATTTACGTTGAAAGCTAGCGCGAGGGGAAAATTCTTTAGGTGAGGAATCCACAGGTAGCTAGTGTATCCACCAGAAAAGGCGTTACTGAAGGTAAGTAACTTGTTCTTTAGTAACTCAGAGTATTGTGTTTTCTTATGGTATTGTGCTATATGATATAAGTGGTATAGTAGGAGCTTTGCATGTCTCCTAGTTCAGCCTAAGCTGCTTTGCCATAGCTACCTTCTATCAGCCTAAGTTGCTAGAAACACCTCTATTCTACTAATAAGCGATAACTCGACCTGGCACAAGGTGTAAGTACCAGGCCAGCCTCCTACATTGGTGGCAGCGGTGGGATAAGTACTTGTAACTGCTTTACCAGTTTGTCATTTGGTGCTTTTCATAAGAAAAACATATACCAAATATTTCAATATATGTACATTGAACCAAAACAGTTTACTTTTCTGCTCTAAAACTTTCTACTAAGTTTCTGAAAAGTTCTGAAAACGTTTTAACGTTTTCAAAAAGTTTGAAAAAAAAAATTCGCTGTACTTTCAAAGGTTCTAAAACTTTTTCTCTCTCTGTCTTAAACCTTTTCTATCATGTCTTCAGTAGAGCTCACTCTCAAAGTTATTCAGGCAACCTATGAGAGTTTAAACTACAAACGTTTGAGGGGTCTCTGCTTAGAAAGAGGTTTAAGCATTGGTAAGAATCCTACAAAAGAATTCCTCTTTAACCTGCTCTTAGAAAGTGACCAGAAGCAGTCTGGCCCATCTTATGAAGAGGGGGTAGGAGGGGAAGGTACCCAGTCAGGCTCAGAGGAGTTCCCTGAAGAGATTGGGGAGGGTTCTTACAAAGACCTGCCCTCTAGCAGGCCTCCTAGTGACAATGGTAGTGGGAGAGGTTCACACATTAGTAGGGCATCTTTCACTCCTAAAGGCCAGGTTACTAGGGTCCAGACAGTTAGGAACAGGTCTCTCTCTACCAATTCCCACATTTCCTCTGTATCCAAACATTCCCAAGCCTCCAACCCTGAGGATAACTTAATGGAAAGGGTACTCAGAAAGCTGAGGTTGGAAGAGACCTGACTGAAGCTTAAACAGCAGCAGCTGGCCTTAGACAGGGAATCCCTAGATATACAGAGGGAAAGACAGAGAATGGGGTTAGTTCCCCATGGTGGCGGTAGCAGTATTTCTGATAGCAATCCTGTTAGAGAGCAAGTTTCCAGGAATCTGCATAAGATAGTCCCATCTTACAAGGAGGGGGATGGCATTAACAAGTGGTTTGCTGCACTTGAGAGGGCCTGTATGGTACAGTTGGTCCCTCAAAGGCAGTGGGCTGCTATCTTATGGCTAACATTCACTGGAAAGGGTAGGGATAGGCTCCTCACTGTCAGGGAAAGTGATGGCAATAATTACAAAGTTTTGAAGGATGCACTCTTGGATGGATTTGGCTTAACCACTGAACAATACAGGATTAAATTCAGAGACACCAGAAAAGAGTCCTCTCAAGACTGGACAGACTTTGTAGACTGTTCAGTGAAGGCCTTGGAGGGTTGGTTACATGGCAGTAAGGTGACTGACTTTGAAAGCCTGTATAATCAAATCCTGAGAAAGCATATTTTGAACAATTGTGTGTCTGATTTGTTGCACCAGTACTTGGTAGACTCAGATCTGACCTCTCCCCAAGAATTGGGAAAGAAGGTAGACAAATGTGTCAGAACAAGAGTGAACAGAAACGTTCATTCAGGGGGTGACAAGGATGGCAAGAAGAAGGATGTTAAGTCTTCTGACAAGGGTGGGGACAAATGAGTCTTCATCAGGCCCACAAAAATACTCTGGGGTGGTGGGTCCGAATCCTCTTCTCACAATCAGAAAAAGCTATGGTGTTATTTATGTAAAGTAAAAGGCCATTAAGCAAGTGATGCCAAATGTTCAAAGAAAAACACTAAGGCTCCCACTACCACAACCCCAACTTCAACCTATAGTGCCCTTAGTAATAGCAGCGGTGGTGGGAAGTCTACTGCAAATAGCCAATCCAAGGGTGTAGCTGGGCTCACCATTGGCAGTGTAGTTGGGGTTTGTCTTGTTAGGGCGACCACAGAGGCTGTTTTAGTCTCTGATGGTGGCATTGACTTTGCCACCTTGGTTGCTTGTCCCCTTAATATGGGTAAGTACAAGCAACTTCCCTGAATCAATGGTGTTGAGGTTGAGGCCTGCAGGGATGCAGGAGCCAGTGTAACTATGGTTATAGAGAAACTGGTTCACCCTGATCAACACCTACTTCGTCAGCAGTACCAAGTGACTGATGCTCACAATAACACACTTAGCCACCTCACGGCTATTGTGAATCTCAACTGGGGGGGTTACTGGTCCAAAGAAAGTTGTGGTAGCCACTGAATTACCTGTAGGTTGCTTACTAGGCAATGATTTGGAGACATCAGCTTGGGCTGAAGGGTAGTTGGAGGCTCATGCAGCAATGCTGGGCATTCCTGGGCATATTTTTACTTTGACAGGAGCTCAGGCCAAAAAGCAAAAAGGACAGGGAAACTTGGATCCTGGAACAATGGACCAAGTGCTCCCAAAAGCTTGGGGTAGTAAGGGTAAATCCTTGCCCACTATCCCTCCCTTTCCAGAAGATTCCCCTTTTGAGGAAGAGGAATCCTCTCCCTGTGCAGAACCTACACCAGATGAGCTGGCAGCAGACACTGCTGATCATTTGGGTGCGGGGGGGCTGCTAGGGAAGAGCTGAGTGTGACACAGCAGACCTGTCCCACACTAGAGGGTTTGAGACAGCAAGCTGTCAAACAGCAGAATGGGGATGTCAGTGATAGCCATAAGGTGTATTGGGAAGACAACTTCCTGTATAGTGAGTCAAGGGACCCTAAACCTGGAGCTGCCAGGAGATTGGTCATCCCTTTGCAGTATAGGGAGTTATCCAGTATTGGATCTTTCATAAATTCACATGCTTGAATCATCCCCGTCGTCAAAGTGGGAGTCCCACGGTACATAAAATAGCAATAATTAACAAATATTTTTTTTTTGCCACAGGCTATAATGGAGACAGCAATTGCTCATATAGCCTATCCATGTCCTTTTGTGAAAGGACCCAAACCTGCCTGCTGTCCAATCAGGCACCAGCACCCTCTAGAACCTTCTCCAGAGAAGCTCCCTTCCTCAGATTTTCTACCGCACGTCGTGTGAAGGGAGTCTCCCTGAGCTCTGCTCAGTTTTTTCTTCTACTTCAGAACAGTTTCTCTCAAAAGAATTGAAAATATGTCGGATTCTTCTAGAAAAGGCCTTTTCCGCCCTTGCAAGACCTGTGGAAAGAAAAGGCTCCATGTGGATGATCCACATAAAGGTGGTCATTCTGACCCCGGCGGGCGGCGGGTGCCGCCTGCCGGGCGGAACCTCCAAAAGACCGCACTGCGGTCAAATGACCGCAGGGGTCATCACAACTTTCCCGCTGGGCCGGTGGGCGATCTTCAAAAGATCGCCCGCCGGCCCAGCGGGAAAGCCCCTGCAAAGAGGAAGCCGGCTCCAAATGGAGCCGGCGGATTTGCAGGGGTGCGACGGGTGCAGTGGCACCCGTCACGATTTTCAGTGTCTGCAAAGCAGACACTGAAAATCTTTGTGGGGCCCTGTTAGGGGGCCCCTGCACTGCCCATGCCAGTGGGCCCCACGACACCCGTTCCCGCCAGCCTGGATGGGTCGGAATCCCCATGGCGGCGCTGCAAGCAGCGCCGCCATGTAGGATTCCCTGGGCCAGGGGTAAACCGGCGGGAAACCGCCGGTTGCCCTTTTCTGACCGCGGCTTTACCGCCGCAGTCAGAATTGCCCATGAACCACCGCCAGCCTGTTGGCGGTGCTTCCGCGGCCCTCTGCCCTGGCGGTTTCAAAACGCCAGGGTTAGAATGAGGGCCAAAGACTGCTTGTATTGTCTCTACCCACAACACCAGGTTAAGGACTGCAAGATATGTCGCACCTTCTCCACAAAGACCCTCAGAGACCATGAGGGTAGGCTCCTGACATGGTTACAGGCTAAATCCTGTACTTCAGGTGAGGAGAGTGGGTCAGAGAGGCCACATAAAAGGTCCAAATCTGACGACCTCGGCCACACAGAAAAATCTAGGACGAGGCAGAAATCACATCATGGGAAGGGCTTACAGACTTCAGTCTCCTCTGAGCCTTCCTCTCCTCTTCAGAAGAAGGAGTCCTACCGTCTTTCTCCTTCTTCAGAGCCTTCTACTTCTGGAAAAGTGACTCTAAAAATCAGATCGACGACAACACCACCGTCGACGACCGTGACGACGACGACGGTACTAACAACTACCGTCTCCACTACATCGTCGACGAGACCGTAGTCAGCGTCGACTACACTAACATCAACGGTAAGGGCTCCTAACCCCTCACTCAAGCCTCCGTCGACGAGTACACCATCGACGACAAAAACATCGTAGATTATAACACTGTCGACGACTGCCCCGTCGACTATAACATCAGCGACGCCAATGTCATTGGCTATTTCACCATCGACGGGGACACCGTCAAGGAAGTCGTCGTAGACTAAGACACTACCGTCGACGACACTACCGTCGACGACGTCAACGACACTACCATCGACGAGACCATCGTCGACGAGACCATCGCTGATGGAAAAATCTGTACCGTCCACTGCTACATCAACTTTCACGCCATCGACGACTGCACTGGTGCCTATTAGGCAGATAGAGGCGACTCCTACCTCTTCCAGGTCTCCAGATCTCCGAGCCATGGTCAGGATCACATCTCTGCCCACACCAGACATTTATCCAATAGACACATCTCCAAGCAAGGTGTCAACTTTAGTACCCAGTCATCTTCTTGACTGGGAGGAATCTGATGAAGGTCCATTCGGAGATGCACACAGCCCCTCTCAGCTCCACGTCAAGTAGCAAGAAGAAGATGACGAGGATGAGTATGACCAATACCAACCATACTACTCTCATCAGGAACACTATTACCAACCAAGAGCCTCAGCATAGAGACTCTATACAGATGCCTTCCTCCTTAATCCAGGATTTACAATCTATGCTACAGGATTATAGGAGAAGGTTCCCACTGGCAGCAGAAGATCAGCCACCAGCGCCAGTTTCCCCGGTGACACCAATCAATGTCCCTCCTCCTCCAGCTACTCCAAGAATGACATCCCACTCGGTGTTAGCTGCACCCCCTAGAGATGAAGGTTCCACTTCAGGGGAAGAAGAAGAAGAGGAAGGAGAAATTTCTACCCTACAACATCCTACTGAGGAATGGGATGATTACTTAGCCCCCACTCCTTCTCCACCACCTCCTCGCCCCTCTGATTCTCCACCCTAGGATATAGGTGGTTTCCATAATCTTATGGACAGAGCTGCTGTACGCTTTCACCTTCCAACATCTGTCTCCCAGTCGGAATGTTTCCTACATGATTTTAAGGAGCAGTCAAGGAAGTCTGTACTGTCCATTCCGATTTTTGATTTCATATGGAGCGAAGGTACAAAGATTATGCACAACCCGGCTACAGTTCCACCAGTCCCGCAAAAACTGGACAAGAAATACAAGGCAACCCAAGATTCTCCGGCATGTCTTACTGGCCATCCAAAGCCTGACTCAGTTATCTCACAGGCTGCTCAAAGGCGCTCCAAAAACCCATCGACGCCTATCTTTACTCCTCCAGACAAAGAAGGACGGAGATTGGACAATATAGGCAAAAGATTCTCCTCCATGTCAGCAATCACTGTCAGAGCAGCAAATTCTTTGGCAATTCTAGTTCGTTATGACTGCCAAATGTGGTCAGACATGCAACCTTTCTTGGACCTCATCCCAGAAAGTAAGCAAGCAGAGGCACGCAAGATCCTCCAAGAGGGTGAGCGTACGTAGGAAGAAATAATCGACTGCGCTCTTGATATAGCCTCTACTGGTTTTCATCAACTAGCAGGTGCCGTGGTCTTACGCCGCCAAGGTTGGCTCAAAGCCACATCTTTCAGGCCGGAAGTGCAGACCCGGATCCTAGACATGCCTTACGATGGCGAATCTCTATTTGGCAAACACGTAGATGACGCGCTCCAAGCCATCATGACTGACACGGACACTGCCAAGTCCCTGGGTACCCTGCAGTATCGGAAACAGCCCTTTCGGGGTGCTAGAGGAAGAGGTTTCACCTCATTTCGAGGTTCCTTCCACAGGCAATACTAGCAATCCCAGTATAGGCCTTCCTACCACCAACAGTACAGGCAATCATCTACTGCTTCCTATGCCAGACAAAGAGGTAAACAAAGACAGGGTTCACAATCCAGAGATCAACCCAGAAAACAATGATCTTCTACAGGCACCAGCTATGCTCCCCCAATGCCCACACCATCAGCAAATAGGAGCAAATATTTCCAACTACATCCAAGAGTGGAAGAAAATAACATCAGACAGATGGGTGCTGGATATAGTGACAAGAGGTCATACCCTGGAATTCATACAAAAGCCACCGCATCATCCACCAACATCAGGCAGATCTCTCCATCTTCGTCTGCTTCAAGGGGAGGTATTCAGCCTGCTTGCCAAAGGAGCTATAGAGGCAGTTCAGTACAACAACGAGGTCTCGGATTCTACTTCTGTTTTTTCCTCATAAGGAAGAAGTCAGGGGAGTGGCGTCCTACACTAGACCTCAGGAAACTCAACAAGTTCCTTCGGAAGCAATCTTTCCGGATGATCACACTATCGGATATCCTGCACCTCCTCAATCCTGGAGATTTTATGACAACACTAGATCTCCAGGACGCCTACTTCCACATACCAATACATCGAAAACATCGCAAATATCTCCGCTTTACAGTAGCCGGTGCCCATTATCAGTTCAAAGTCCTACCATTTGGTCTCAAATCAGCTCCAAGAATCTTCACGAAATGCCTTGCCCCAGTCGCAGGTTTCCTCCGAAGCAAGGGGTTCCAGGTGTTCCCATACCTGGACGACTGGCTCATAAAAGCTCCGTCATCTCTACTAGCTTCCAAAGCGACAAACGCCTGCTTAAAACTATTCCACATTTTGGGTCTAACAGTGAATCTACAGAAGTCAGTCGTGCTTCCCTCATGCAGAAGAGTTTTCCTGGGAGCAGAATTGGACACTATCCAAAACCAGGAATATCTCACTCTAGCAAGGCAGCAGAAGCTAACCCACTTGGCTGTCAGAATCTCCACAAAAGAGTTTGTTTCAGTACGACTGTTCAAGTCGCTCCTGGGCATGATTTCCTCAGCCATAGTCCTAGTACGGCTAGCAACACTCAAAATGAGGCCGCTGCAAGAAGAACTGCAACTTCAATGGACCCAGTTGCTAGGGTCCTTCGACGACTTGATAACTATCACACCAAAAATTCGGCAGGCGTTGAAATGGTGGTCTCACACCAACCACCTCTCCCAAGGTCTTACCTTTCTAGCACCAATAACAGACTTTGTCATCACCACAGACGCCTCCTTGGAAGGATGGGGAGGCCACTTGTAGGACATGCGCATTCAAGGCAGATGGTCCAACTCCAAAAAGAAATGCACATAAACCTGTTAGAGCTGAAGGCGATCCATCTCACGCTCAAGGCTTTTCTGCCACGCATCGCAGGATCATCAGTGTTAGTCAGAACGGACAACACAACAAGTATGTTTTACATCAACAAGCAGGGAGGAACAAGATCCCTCTCCCTCTCAAGAGAAGCTCAGTCTCTTTGGAACTGGCTCACACTGAACAACGTCCGCCTCAGGGTGGAGCACCTGCCTGGGGTCAACAATGCTCTAGCGGACTCTCTCAGCAGGACGGACGACAACTGCCACGAGTGGGAACTCAACCAGAACATACTCGACGGCATCTTCCAACAATGGGGTCAGCCGATCCTAGACTTGTTTGCCACCAAACTGAATGCCAAATGCCAGTTTTATACCAGTCGATACCCACTCCCGGGGTCGTGGGGAAATTCTCTTTTAAAGAGATGGTCCGGGACCTTTGCATACGCTTTTCCCCCCATCCCACTGATTCCCAGGCTCCTCAGGAAAATGAAGACCGAATGCCGCAGGATCATTCTTATAGCCCCCAAATGGCCCAGACAGTACTGGTACACGGAGCTCCTACTCCGGTCGGTGGCCAATCCAGTCCACCTTCCTTGCAACCACAATCCTCTAACGAAGTATCAGGGTCTCATCCTACATCCCGACCCAACTTCACTACAATTGCATGCTTGGCTCCTGAGTACAGAGAGTTTCACGATATGAACATCGATCAGGAATGTAGACTTATATTATCTAGGGCACGAGCAGAGAGCACAAATAAGACGTACAAACTCAAGTGGAAGAGATTTTGTGTTTGGTGCTCTCAGAACAATTTTCACCCATTTCAAATTAACCCTGAGCAAATTCTTTCTTACCTGCTCTCTCTCTCCAAAGCTGGTCTTTGCCATGCATCAGTCAAGATTCACCCAGCAGCTATAGCCTCATACAGACGATCGGCTGAGATGCCATCTATCGGCTCATCCAGAGTCATTAAGCAGTTTATGAAAGGGCTTTTCCGCACTTTTCCCCCAGTGCGGTTACCTCTGCCAGAGTGGCACCTTAATATTGTTGTTTCCCAGCTCATGAAAGCTCCTTTTGAGCCCATTCATAGGGCGTAACTCAAGTACATCACTTGGAAAGTGGCAACCTTGCTCGCTCTCACCTCTACCAGGAGATTCAGTGATATACAGGCGTTCACTACTAAAGAACCCTTTTTAGTTTTCTCTGAAGACTTTTTTATGCTCAGAACTAACCCCAAATACATTCCCAAGGTGCCATCTTCGTTCCATCTCAATGAACCCGTTATTCTACGAACCTTTTTTCCAAATCCTACTACGATCGCAGAGGAAACTCTAAACTCTTTGGACATCACACGATGCCTCAAATTTTATCTTCAAAGTACCAAACAAATCAGAAAATCAGACCAACTCCTAGTATCTTGTTCTCTTGGACGACAGGGAGCACAGGAACAGGAGTAACCAAGGCCACTATAGCCCGATGGATTTCCTCGACAATCCAATGCTATCACACCAAGGCAGGAAGACCGCTGACTAGGCGCCCGAGAGCCCAATCCACGAGAGCAGTCTCCACATCGGCTGCTTTGTTTCAAGGTATTGACCTTGATAAAATGTGCCAAGCTGCGACATGGAAAACTACGCACTCCTTTGAGCAGCATTATTGTTTGGAGTCATCACAAAGAACCGACTCTAGTAGGACAAGCTGTTCTACGCCATCTCTTTCATTAAGGTGAGACCTTTCCTTAGTTATATACAAATGGTGTGAGATGCAAATAACCGTGATTTCTATTACATTTCTATATGAATATGTAATATGTATGTATGTATATATATATATATATATATATATATATATATATATATATATATGTGTGTATATCAGCATTTACAACATGAATTTCAGTATATGTGTACATGTACTTAGAAGTATCTATATTCCTTCGAAGCTCACAATGAAAAATGTATGAGTTAACTATTTATATTGGAGATAGAGGGTCTTCATGCTCGCACCCTCCATCCACGTTGGATATAATGTTTATCAACAATACTGCTGACTATTCAGATTCAAGCATGTGAATTTATGAAAGATACAATACTGGATAAGAAAACAAGTTACTTACCTGTAACTACAGTTATCCAGTATTGGTATCTTTCATAAATTCACATGCGACCCACCCTCCTCCCCTTTGATGCTTGCATTTCCTCTCAGGTTATAATTTTTCACTCTTGTGCTGGAAAATCTGAGGAAGGGAGCTTCTCTGGAGAAGGTTCTAGAGGGTGCTGGTGCCTGATTGGACAGCAGGCAGGTTTGAGTCCTTTCACAAAAGGACATGGATAGGCTTGTATTTGTTAATTATTGCTATTTTATGTACCGTGGGACTCCCACTTCGATGACGGGGATGATTCAAGCATGTGAATTTATGAAAGATACCAATACTGGATAACTGTAGTTACAGGTAAGTAACTTGTTTTCTTTCTTCTTACTTTGTCACATGACATTCCTTTGGCTGGGCATTTCGGCCAAAGTAAAACCTGGGACAGACTTGTTGCCTTGTTTCACTGGCCTCATATGTCAGATGACACCAAAGAGTTTTGTCACTCTTGTGTGACCTGCCAAGCCATTGACAAGACTGGTGGCACACCAAAGGCACCCTTAAGTACACTTCCAGTGGTGGGGGTATGTAGGAGGCTGGACTGGCTTGTAGTGAGTACCAAAGGGTACTTGCACCTTGCACCAGGCCCAGTTATCCCTTATTAGTGTATAGGGTGTCTAGCAGCTTAGGCTGATAGATAATGGTAGCTTAGCAGAGCAGCTTAGGCTGAACTAGGAGACGAGTGAAGCTCCTACAGTACCACTTAGTGTCATATGCACAATATCATAAGAAAACACAATACACAGTTATACTAAAAATAAAGGTACTTTATTTTTATGACAATATGCCAAAGTATCTTAGAGTGTACCCTCAGTGAGAGGATAGGAAATATACACAAGATATATATACACAATAGCAAAAATATGCAGTATAGTCTTAGAAAACAGTGCAAACAATGTATAGTTACAATAGGATGCAATGGGGAAACATAGGGATAGGGGCAGCACAAACCATATACTCCAAAAGTGGAATGCGAACCACGAATGGACCCCAAACCTATGTGACCTTGTAGAGGGTCGCTGGGACTATTAGAAAATAGTGAGAGTTAGCAAAATAACCCTCCCCAAGACCCTGAAAAGTGAGTGCAAAGTGCACTAAAGTTCCCCTTAGGACAAAGAAGTCGTGTTAGAGGAATAATGCAGGAAAGACACAAACCAGCAATGCAACAACTGTGGATTTCCAATCTAGGGTACCTGTGGAACAAGGGGACCAAGTCCAAAAGTCACAAGCAAGTCGGAGATGGGCAAATGCCCAGAAAATGCCAGCTGCGGGTGCAAAGAAGCTTCGACTGGACAGAAGAAGCAAAGGTTTCTGCAGGAACGAAAAGGGCCAGAGACTTCCCCTTTGGTGGACGGATCCCTCTCGCCGTGGAGAGTCGTGCAGAAGTTTTTTCCCGCCGAAAGAACGCCAACAAGCCTTGCTAGCTGCAAATCGTGCGGTTAGCGTTTTTGGACGCTGCTGAGGCCCAGGAGGGACCAGGAGGTCACAAATTGGACCAGCAGAGAGAGGGGACGTCGAGCAAGACAAGGAGCCCTCTCTGAAGCAGGTAGCACCCGGAAAAGTGCCAGAAACAGGCACTACGAGGATGCGTGAAATGGTGCTCACCGAAGTTGCACAAAGGAGTCCCACGTCGCCGGAGACCAACTTAGAAAGTCGTGCAATGCAGGTTAGAGTGCCGTGGACCCAGGCTTGGCTGTGCACGAAGGATTTCCGCCGGAAGTGCACAGGGGCCGGAGTAGCTGCAAAGTCGCGGTTCCCAGCAATGCAGCCCAGCGAGGTGAGGCAAGGACTTACCTCCACCAAACTTGGCCTGAAGAGTCACTGGACTGTGGGGGTCACTTGGATAGAGTCGCTGGATTCGAGGGACCTCGCTCATCGTGCTGAGAGGAGACCCAAGGGACCGGTAATGCAGCTTTTTGGTGCCTGCGGTTGCAGGGGGAAGATTCCGTCGACCCACGGGAGATTTCTTCGGAGCTTCTGGTGCAGAGAGGAGGCAGGCTACCCCTACAGCATGCACAAGCAGGAAAACAGTCGAGAAGGCGGCAGGATCAGCGTTACAGAGTTGCAGTAGTTGTCTTTGCTACTATGTTGCAGTTTTGCAGGCTTCCAGCGCGGTCAGCAGTCGATTCCTTATCAGAAGGTGAAGAGAGAGATGCAGAGGAACTCGGCTGAGCTCATGCATTCGTTATCTGAAGTTTCCCCAGAGACAGAGACCCTAAATAGCCAGAAAAGAGGGTTTGGCTACCTAGGAGAGAGGATAGGCTACTAACACCTGAAGGAGCCTATCAGCAGGAGTCTCTGACGTCACCTGGTAGCACTGGCCACTCAGAGCAGTCCAGTGTGCCAGCAGCACCTCTGTTTCCAAGATGGCAGAGGTCTGGAGCACACTGGAGGAGCTCTGGACACCTCCCAGGGGAGGTGCAGGTCAGGGGAGTGGTCACTCCCCTTTCCTTTGTCCAGTTTCGCGCCAGAGCAGGGCTAAGGGGTCCCCTGAACCGGTGTAGACTGGCTTATGCAGAATTGGGCACATCTGTGCCCAACAAAGCATTTCCAGAGGCTGGGGGAGGCTACTCCTCCCCTGCCTTCACACCATTTTCCAAAGGGAGAGGGTGTCACACCCTCTCTCAGAGGAAGTTCTTTGTTCTGCCATCCTGGGCCAGGCCTGGCTGGACCCCAGGAGGGCAGATGCCTGTCTGAGGGGTTGGCAGCAGCAGCAGCTGCAGTGAAACCCCAGGAAGGGCAGTTTGGCAGTACCAGGGTCTGTGCTACAGACCACTGGGATCATGGGATTGTGCCAACTATGCCAGGATGGCATAGAGGGGGCAATTCCATGATCATAGACATGTTACATGGCCATATTCGGAGTTACCATTGTGAAGCTACATATAGGTAGTGACCTATATGTAGTGCACGCGTGTAATGGTGTCCCCGCACTCACAAAGTTCAGGGAATTGGCTCTGAACAATGTGGGGGCACCTTGGCTAGTGCCAGGGTGCCCTCACACTAAGTAACTTTGCACCTAACCTTTACCAGGTAAAGGTTAGACATATAGGTGACTTATAAGTTACTTAAGTGCAGTGTAAAATGGCTGTGAAATAACGTGGACGTTATTTCACTCAGGCTGCAGTGGCAGGCCTGTGTAAGAATTGTCAGAGCTCCCTATGGGTGGCAAAAGAAATGCTGCAGCCCATAGGGATCTCCTGGAACCCCAATACCCTGGGTACCTCAGTACCATATACTAGGGAATTATAAGGGTGTTCCAGTAAGCCAATGTAAATTGGTAAAATTGGTCACTAGCCTGTCAGTGACAATTTGAAATAAATGAGAGAGCATAACCACTGAGGTTCTGGTTAGCAGAGCCTCAGTGAGACAGTTAGGCACCACACAGGGAACACATACATATAGGCCACAAACTTATGAGCACTGGGGCCCTGACTAGCAGGGTCCCAGTGACACATAACAAACATACTGAAAACATAGGGTTTTCACTATGAGCACTGGGCCCTGGCTAGCAGGATCCCAGTGAGACAGTGAAAACACCCTGACATACACTCACAAACAGGCCAAAAGTGGGGGTAACAAGGCTAGAAAGAGGCTACTTTCTCACACAACCCCCCCCCCAAACGAAGGACAATAAGGCTAACCTTGGCCAGTTGAGACTTTATTGTCTAAGTGGTGATAAGTAGAGAGTAGCTCTGCAATAGACTGGTTACTCCCTTTATCATCCACTATATGGTTACTTCCCTGTGGGGATGTAAACCACCCTGTTTGAAGTTTTTTAGCTAAGCAACAATGTGAAGATGTATTTTCAGAGTTTCTATCAGTAAGTTTTAGTTTAGAGCAGTGGGAATTGTCCACTGAACCTATTTGTAATGATGGAAATGCCAGACAGGGATGCTGTCTCAATAAAGCCATAGCTGGGCAAAAACTTTGTCCATATGGCTGGAAGAGAGAACAGGGATGCTGTTTCTCTTTAGTTGGAGCAGGGCAGGGATGCTGTCCTATGAGCTCCACACTAGGGCAGGGATGCTGTCCTAAGTGTTGTGAGGCAGTGCAGGGTTTCTGCACTAAAGTTTCTCTGGGAGTGTTGGAGGGATGCTCCATGTTAACTAAAATGGTGCTCTTTTTCTCACCAATGTTAGTTATCCCACAGAGAGGTACTTCTACCTCAGGGAGTCCAGCTTTGCCAGCTGATGATTCCCTTGGAACAGGTGCCACCCCAGGAGAGGTTTCTCCCACCATAGGAATGGTATCCTGAATGGTAGGGTGGTTAGGGGATACTGTGATACCCTTTTTACCTGTTGATGGAGAGGGATTCTGAATTTTCAGGCCTTCTCTCCTTTGCTTTTTCATTTCAGTAGAAATGAGAGGGAACAATTCCTCAGGGATGCCCAGCATGGCTGCATGGGCATAAAACTCTACATCAGCCCAACCTGAGGCCTCTAGGTCATTACCTAAGAGACAGTCTACAGGTAAGCTAGGTGATACCACCACCTGCTTAGGGCCAGTAACTCCACCCCAACTAAACTGAATTATAGCTAAGGGAAGAAACTTAGTGGAGTTATGGACATCAATAATTTTATACTGTTGTCCAATGATGTGTTGATCAGTGTGCACTAGGTTTTCAGTCACCAAAGTGATACTGGCACCTGTGTCCCTATAGGCCAAGGCCTCAACACCATTTATTGAAACTGTCTGCCTGTACTTATCCATTGTAAGGGGACAAGCAGCCAGTGTGGCAAGGCCAATACCACTAGGTGTGACAGAAACTGTCTTGGGACTGACTACCCCAGTTTCTACTATGGACCCAAAAGTGAACCCAACTACATCCTTAACTTGACTGTCGCCAGCAGTCCCACCACTAGTACCACTACTGCTAGGGGCACTAGAGCTTGATGTATTAGTGGTGGTAGGCTCAGGGGGTTTACCTGGACAGGACTTATCCCCTGGCCTATGGCCTCTATTTTTACACACAAAGCACCAAGGCTTTTTAACTTGTGTAGGTTGAGAAGAAGAGGAAGAATTTGTTTTATCCCCACCCCCTGAAGAGTGTTTAAGATTTGAAGTGGGATCTTTGGTTTTACCCTTATCCCCATGCTTATCTTGAGATTTTTCACCATCTTTCTTCTTAGTGTTCTCTTTGTCACCCCCTGTATGAACTTTTCTGTTCACCCTTGTTCTGACCCATTTGTCTGCCTTCTTTCCCAATTCTTGGGGAGAGGTCAGATCAGAGTCCACCAAGTACTGGTGCAACAAATCAGACACACAATTATTAAGAATATGCTCTCTCAGGATCAAGTTATACAGGCTGTCATAATCAGTAACTTTACTGCCATGTAACCACCCCTCCAAGGCCTTCACTGAATGGTCAATGAAATCAACCCAGTCTTGTGAAGACTCCTTTTTGGTCTCTCTGAACTTTATCTTGTACTGTTCAGTGGTTAAGCCATAACCATCCAGGAGTGCATTCTTAAGAACTTTGTAATCATTAGCTTCATTTTCTTTTACAGTAAGGAGCCTATCCCTACCTTTTCCACTAAATGATAGCCATAGGATAGCAGCCCACTGCCTTTGAGGGACATCCTGTACAACACAGGCCCTCTCAAGTGCAGCAAACCACTTGTTAATGTCATCCCCCTCCTTATAAGGGGGAACTCTCTTGTGCAGATTCCTGGAATCATGCTCTTTTGCAGGATGACTATGGGGAATACTGCTGCTGCCACCATGGGTATCTAAACCCAACTTCTGTCTTTCCTTCTCTAGTTCAAAAGACTGTCTATCCAAATCCAGCTGTTGCTTTTTAAGCTTCAGTCTGGTTTGTTCCACCCTCAACTTATTGAGTTCCCTCTCTAACATTCTGTCATCAGGGTTGGTGGGAGGGACATTCCTTGAAACAGAAGTATGGTGAGAATGGACAGAAGGAGACCTGTCCCTTACAGAGGGCACCCTAACAGCTTGGCTAACAGTATAATGTGAGAGCACACCATCAGTATGGTGTGATTCAACCTCTGTACCAACTATGCTAGACTGTCTAGTAATGGGCAGGCTGAGAAGTTTATTTCCTGAATCTTTTCCTGGGGGAGTCCCTGGATCAGATTGAGAACCATTAGCTACTTTTTCAACAGATGGGGCACTTTTAGCCTTATCCTGTTCTCTAAGCATATTAAGTAACAGTTCCAAGGAAGGATTCTTCCCTACACTCAAACCTTTCTCTATGCAGAGACTCCTTGCTCCTTTCCAGCTAAGGTGATCATATGCAATCTTAGACAGGTCAACATTTTGGCCTGTGCCAGACATTTTTAGAGAGAGTTAAAGTGATAGAAAAAGAGAAAAAAGTTTGTCAGAGCTTTTAGAAAGACAGAGAAAAAAAACTTTTTAAACTTTTTAGATTTTTTTAGAAAGTTAGAAGTACTTTTCAGCACTTAGAAAAGAGTGAAAAGAGGAAATGCAAAACTTTTTGGCTATGTGTATATACACTGACCTTGTTTTGTATATTTTTCTCTTATGAAAAGTACAATGACAAGAGTGGTAAGTAGTCTCAAAGCACTTATCCCACCGCTGCACAACCAATGTAGGAGGCTGGACTGGCTTGTAGTGAGTACCAAGGGGTACTTGCACCTTGCACCAGGCCCAGTTATCCCTTATTAGTGTATAGGGTGTCTAGCAGCTTAGGCTGATAGATAATGGTAGCTTAGCAGAGCAGCTTAGGCTGAACTAGGAGACGAGTGAAGCTCCTACAGTACCACTTAGTGTCATATGCACAATATCATAAGAAAACACAATACACAGTTATACTAAAAATAAAGGTACTTTATTTTTATGACAATATGCCAAAGTATCTTAGAGTGTACCCTCAGTGAGAGGATAGGAAATATACACAAGATATATATACACAATAGCAAAAATATGCAGTATAGTCTTAGAAAACAGTGCAAACAATGTATAGTTATAATAGGATGCAATGGGGAAACATAGGGATAGGGGCAACACAAACCATATACTCCAAAAGTGGAATGCGAACCACGAATGGACCCCAAACCTATGTGACCTTGTAGAGGGTCGCTGGGACTATTAGAAAATAGTGAGAGTTAGCAAAATAACCCTCCCCAAGACCCTGAAAAGTGAGTGCAAAGTGCACTAAAGTTCCCCTAAGGACAAAGAAGTCGTGTTAGAGGAATAATGCAGGAAAGACACAAACCAGCAATGCAACAACTGTGGATTACCAATCTAGGGTACCTGTGGAACAAGGGGACCAAGTCCAAAAGTCACAAGCAAGTCGGAGATGGGCAAATGCCCAGGAAATGCCAGCTGCGGGTGCAAAGAAGCTTCGACTGGACAGAAGAAGCAAAGGTTTCTGCAGGAACAAAAAGGGCTAGAGACTTCCCCTTTGGTGGACGGATCCCTCTTGCCGTGGAGAGTCGTGCAGAAGTGTTTTCCCGCCGAAAGAACGCCAACAAGCCTTGCTAGCTGCAAATCGTGCGGTTAGTGTTTTTGGACGCTGTTGAGGCCCAGGAGGGACCAGGAGGTCGCAAATTGGACCTGCAGAGAGAGGGGACGTCGAGCAAGACAAAGAGCCCTCTCTGAAGCAGGTAGCTCCCGGAGAAGTGCCAGAAACAGGCACTACAAGGATGCGTGAAATGGTGCTCGCCGAAGTTGCACAAAGGAGTCCCACGTCGCCGGAGACCAACTTAGAAAGTCGTGCAATGCAGGTTAGAGTGCCGTGGACCCAGGCTTGGCTGTGCACGAAGGATTTCCGCCGGAAGTGCACAGGGGCCGGAGTAGCTGCAAAGTCGCGGTTCCCAGCAATGCAGCCCAGCGAGGTGAGGCAAGGACTTACCTCCACCAAACTTGGACTGAAGAGTCACTGGACTGTGGGGGTCACTTGGACGGAGTCGCTGGATTCGAGGGACCTCGCTCGTCGTGCTGAGAGGAGACCCAAGGGACCGGTAATGCAGCTTTTTGGTGCCTGCGGTTGCAGGGGGAAGATTCCGTCGACCCACGGGAGATTTCTTCGGAGCTTCTGGTGCAGAGAGGAGGCAGGCTACCCCCACAGCATGCACAAGCAGGAAAACAGTCGAGAAGGCGGCAGGATCAGCGTTACAGAGTTGCAGTAGTCGTCTTTGCTACTATGTTGCAGTTTTGCAGGCTTCCAGCGCGGTCAGCAGTCGATTCCTTATCAGAAGGTGAAGAGAGAGATGCAGAGGAACTCGGCTGAGCTCATGCATTCGTTATCTGAAGTTTCCCCAGAGACAGAGACCCTAAATAGCCAGAAAAGAGGGTTTGGCTACCTAGGAGAGAGGATAGGCTACTAACACCTGAAGGAGCCTATCAGCAGGAGTCTCTGACGTCACCTGGTGGCACTGGCCACTCAGAGCAGTCCAGTGTGCCAGCAGCACCTCTGTTTCCAAGATGGCAGAGGTCTGGAGCACACTGGAGGAGCTCTGGACACCTCCCAGGGGAGGTGCAGGTCAGGGGAGTGGTCACTCCCCTTTCCTTTGTCCAGTTTCGCGCCAGAGCAGGGCTAAGGGGTCCCCTGAACCGGTGTAGACTGGCTTATGCAGAATTGGGCACATCTGTGCCCAACAAATCATTTCCAGAGGCTGGGGGAGGCTACTCCTCCCCTGCCTTCACACCATTTTCCAAAGGGAGAGGGTGTCACACCCTCTCTCAGAGGAAGTTCTTTGTTCTGCCATCCTGGGCCAGGCCTGGCTGGACCCCAGGAGGGCAGATGCCTGTCTGAGGGGTTGGCAGCAGCAGCAGCTGCAGTGAAACCCCAGGAAGGGCAGTTTGGCAGTACCAGGGTATGTGCTACAGACCACTGGGATCATGGGATTGTGCCAACTATGCCAGGATGGCATAGAGGGGGCAATTCCATGATCATAGACATGTTACATGGCCATATTCGGAGTTACCATTGTGAAGCTACATATAGGTAGTGACCTATATGTAGTGCACGCGTGTAATGGTGTCCCCGCACTCACAAAGTTCAGGGAATTGGCTCTGAACAATGTGGGGGCACCTTGGCTAGTGCCAGGGTGCCCTCACACTAAGTAACTTTGCACCTAACCTTTACCAGGTAAAGGTTAGACATATAGGTGACTTATAAGTTACTTAAGTGCAGTGTAAAATGGCTGTGAAATAACGTGGACGTTATTTCACTCAGGCTGCAGTGGCAGGCCTGTGTAAGAATTGTCAGAGCTCCCTATGGGTGGCAAAAGAAATGCTGCAGCCCATAGGGATCTCCTGGAACCCCAATACCCTGGGTACCTCAGTACCATATACTAGGGAATTATAAGGGTGTTCCAGTAAGCCAATGTAAATTGGTAAAATTGGTCACTAGCCTGTCAGTGACAATTTGAAATAAATGAGAGAGCATAACCACTGAGGTTCTGGTTAGCAGAGCCTCAGTGAGACAGTTAGGCACCACACAGGGAACACATACATATAGGCCACAAACTTATGAGCACTGGGGCCCTGACTAGCAGGGTCCCAGTGACACATAACAAACATACTGAAAACATAGGGTTTTCACTATGAGCACTGGGCCCTGGCTAGCAGGATCCCAGTGAGACAGTGAAAACACCCTGACATACACTCACAAACAGGCCAAAAGTGGGGGTAACAAGGCTAGAAAGAGGCTACTTTCTCACACAACCCCCCCCCAAACGAAGGACAATAAGGCTAACCTTGGCCAGTTGAGACTTTATTGTCTAAGTGGTGATAAGTAGAGAGTAGCTCTGCAATAGACTGGTTACTCCCTTTATCATCCACTATATGGTTACTTCCCTGTGGGGATGTAAACCACCCTGTTTGAAGTTTTTTAGCTAAGCAACAATGTGAAGATGTATTTTCAGAGTTTCTATCAGTAAGTTTTAGTTTAGAGCAGTGGGAATTGTCCACTGAACCTATTTGTAATGATGGAAATGCCAGACAGGGATGCTGTCTCAATAAAGCCATAGCTGGGCAAAAACTTTGTCCATATGGCTGGAAGAGAGAACAGGGATGCTGTTTCTCTTTAGTTGGAGCAGGGCAGGGATGCTGTCCTATGAGCTCCACACTAGGGCAGGGATGCTGTCCTAAGTGTTGTGAGGCAGTGCAGGGTTTCTGCACTAAAGTTTCTCTGGGAGTGTTGGAGGGATGCTCCATGTTAACTAAAATGGTGCTCTTTTTCTCACCAATGTTAGTTATCCCACAGAGAGGTACTTCTACCTCAGGGAGTCCAGCTTTGCCAGCTGATGATTCCCTTGGAACAGGTGCCACCCCAGGAGAGGTTTCTCCCACCACAGGAATGGTATCCTGAATGGTAGGGTGGTTAGGGGATACTGTGATACCCTTTTTACCTGTTGATGGAGAGGGATTCTGAATTTTCAGGCCTTCTCTCCTTTGCTTTTTCATTTTAGTAGAAATGAGAGGGAACAATTCCTCAGGGATGCCCAGCATGGCTGCATGGGCATAAAACTCTACATCAGCCCAACCTGAGGCCTCTAGGTCATTACCTAAGAGACAGTCTACAGGTAAGCTAGGTGATACCACCACCTGCTTAGGGCCAGTAACTCCACCCCAACTAAACTGAATTATAGCTAAGGGAAGAAACTTAGTGGAGTTATGGACATCAATAATTTTATACTGTTGTCCAATGATGTGTTGATCAGGGTGCACTAGGTTTTCAGTCACCAAAGTGATACTGGCACCTGTGTCCCTGTAGGCCAAGGCCTCAACACCATTTATTGAAACTGTCTGCCTGTACTTATCCATTGTAAGGGGACAAGCAGCCAGTGTGGCAAGGCCAATGCCACTAGGTGTGACAGAAACTGTCTTGGGACTGACTACCCCAGTTTCTACTATGGACCCAAAAGTGAACCCAACTACATCCTTAACTTGACTGTCGCCAGCAGTCCCACCACTAGTACCACTACTGCTAGGGGCACTAGAGCTTGATGTATTAGTGGTGGTAGGCTCAGGGGGTTTACCTGGACAGGACTTATCCCCTGGCCTATGGCCTCTATTTTTACACACAAAGCACCAAGGCTTTTTAACTTGTGTAGGTTGAGAAGAAGAGGAAGAATTTGTTTTATCCCCACCCCCTGAAGAGTGTTTAAGATTTGAAGTGGGATCTTTGGTTTTACCCTTATCCCCATGCTTATCTTGAGATTTTTCACCATCTTTCTTCTTAGTGTTCTCTTTGTCACCCCCTGTATGAACTTTTCTGTTCACCCTTGTTCTGACCCATTTGTCTGCCTTCTTTCCCAATTCTTGGGGAGAGGTCAGATCAGAGTCCACCAAGTACTGGTGCAACAAATCAGACACACAATTATTAAGAATATGCTCTCTCAGGATCAAGTTATACAGGCTGTCATAATCAGTAACTTTACTGCCATGTAACCACCCCTCCAAGGCCTTCACTGAATGGTCAATGAAATCAACCCAGTCTTGTGAAGACTCCTTTTTGGTCTCTCTGAACTTTATCTTGTACTGTTCAGTGGTTAAGCCATAACCATCCAGGAGTGCATTCTTAAGAACTTTGTAATCATTAGCTTCATTTTCTTTTACAGTAAGGAGCCTATCCCTACCTTTTCCACTAAATGATAGCCATAGGATAGCAGCCCACTGCCTTTGAGGGACATCCTGTACAACACAGGCCCTCTCAAGTGCAGCAAACCACTTGTTAATGTCATCCCCCTCCTTATAAGGGGGAACTGTCTTGTGCAGATTCCTGGAATCATGCTCTTTTGCAGGATGACTATGGGGAATACTGCTGCTGCCACCATGGGTATCTAAACCCAACTTCTGTCTTTCCTTCTCTAGTTCAAAAGACTGTCTATCCAAATCCAGCTGTTGCTTTTTAAGCTTCAGTCTGGTTTGTTCCACCCTCAACTTATTGAGTTCCCTCTCTAACATTCTGTCATCAGGGTTGGTGGGAGGGACATTCCTTGAAACAGAAGTATGGTGAGAATGGACAGAAGGAGACCTGTCCCTTACAGAGGGCACCCTAACAGCTTGGCTAACAGTATAATGTGAGAGCACACCATCAGTATGGTGTGATTCAACCTCTGTACCAACTATGCTAGACTGTCTAGTAATGGGCAGGCTGAGAAGTTTATTTCCTGAATCTTTTCCTGGGGGAGTCCCTGGATCAGATTGAGAACCATTAGCTACTTTTTCAACAGATGGGGCACTTTTAGCCTTATCCTGTTCTCTAAGCATATTAAGTAACAGTTCCAAGGAAGGATTCTTCCCTACACTCAAACCTCTCTCTATGCAGAGACTCCTTGCTCCTTTCCAGCTAAGGTGATCATATGCAATCTTAGACAGGTCAACATTTTGGCCTGTGCCAGACATTTTTAGAGAGAGTTAAAGTGATAGAAAAAGAGAAAAAAGTTTGTCAGAGCTTTTAGAAAGACAGAGAAAAAAAACTTTTTAAACTTTTTAGATTTTTTTAGAAAGTTAGAAGTACTTTTCAGCACTTAGAAAAGAGTGAAAAGAGGAAATGCAAAACTTTTTGGCTATGTGTATATACACTGACCTTGTTTTGTATATTTTTCTCTTATGAAAAGTACAATGACAAGAGTGGTAAGTAGTCTCAAAGCACTTATCCCACCGCTGCACAACCAATGTAGGAGGCTGGACTGGCTTGTAGTGAGTACCAAGGGGTACTTGCACCTTGCACCAGGCCCAGTTATCCCTTATTAGTGTATAGGGTGTCTAGCAGCTTAGGCTGATAGATAATGGTAGCTTAGCAGAGCAGCTTAGGCTGAACTAGGAGACGAGTGAAGCTCCTACAGTACCACTTAGTGTCATATGCACAATATCATAAGAAAACACAATACACAGTTATACTAAAAATAAAGGTACTTTATTTTTATGACAATATGCCAAAGTATCTTAGAGTGTACCCTCAGTGAGAGGATAGGAAATATACACAAGATATATATACACAATAGCAAAAATATGCAGTATAGTCTTAGAAAACAGTGCAAACAATGTATAGTTACAATAGGATGCAATGGGGAAACATAGGGATAGGGGCAGCACAAACCATATACTCCAAAAGTGGAATGCGAACCACGAATGGACCCCAAACCTATGTGACCTTGTAGAGGGTCGCTGGGACTATTAGAAAATAGTGAGAGTTAGCAAAATAACCCTCCCCAAGACCCTGAAAAGTGAGTGCAAAGTGCACTAAAGTTCCCCTAAGGACAAAGAAGTCGTGTTAGAGGAATAATGCAGGAAAGACACAAACCAGCAATGCAACAACTGTGGATTTCCAATCTAGGGTACCTGTGGAACAAGGGGACCAAGTCCAAAAGTCACAAGCAAGTCGGAGATGGGCAAATGCCCAGGAAATGCCAGCTGCGGGTGCAAAGAAGCTTCGACTGGACAGAAGAAGCAAAGGTTTCTGCAGGAACGAAAAGGGCTAGAGACTTCCCCTTTGGTGGACGGATCCCTCTCGCCGTGTAGAGTCGTGCAGAAGTGTTTTCCCGCCGAAAGAACGCCAACAAGCCTTGCTAGCTGCAAATCGTGCAGTTAGCGTTTTTTGACGCTGCTGAGGCCCAGGAGGGACCAGGAGGTCGCAAATTGGACCTGCAGAGAGAGGGGACGTCGAGCAAGACAAGGAGCCCTCTCTGAAGCAGGTAGCACCCGGAGAAGTGCCAGAAACAGGCACTACAAGGATGCGTGAAATGGTGCTCGCCGAAGTTGCACAAAGGAGTCCCACGTCGCCGGAGACCAACTTAGAAAGTCGTGCAATGCAGGTTAGAGTGCCGTGGACCCAGGCTTGGCTGTGCACGAAGGATTTCCGCCGGAAGTGCACAGGGGCCGGAGTAGCTGCAAAGTCGCGGTTCCCAGCAATGCAGCCCAGCGAGGTGAGGCAAGGACTTACCTCCACCAAACTTGGACTGAAGAGTCACTGGACTGTGGGGGTCACTTGGACGGAGTCGCTGGATTCGAGGGACCTCGCTCGTCGTGCTGAGAGGAGACCCAAGGGACCGGTAATGCAGCTTTTTGGTGCCTGCGGTTGCAGGGGGAAGATTCCGTCGACCCACTGGAGATTTCTTCGGAGCTTCTGGTGCAGAGAGGAGGCAGGCTACCCCCACAGCATGCACAAGCAGGAAAACAGTCGAGAAGGCGGCAGGATCAGCGTTACAGAGTTGCAGTAGTCGTCTTTGCTACTATGTTGCAGTTTTGCAGGCTTCCAGCGCGGTCAGCAGTCGATTCCTTATCAGAAGGTGAAGAGAGAGATGCAGAGGAACTCGGCTGAGCTCATGCATTCGTTATCTGAAGTTTCCCCAGAGACAGAGACCCTAAATAGCCAGAAAAGAGGGTTTGGCTACCTAGGAGAGAGGATAGGCTACTAACACCTGAAGGAGCCTATCAGCAGGAGTCTCTGACGTCACCTGGTGGCACTGGCCACTCAGAGCAGTCCAGTGTGCCAGCAGCACCTCTGTTTCCAAGATGGCAGAGGTCTGGAGCACACTGGAGGAGCTCTGGACACCTCCCAGGGGAGGTGCAGGTCAGGGGAGTGGTCACTCCCCTTTCCTTTGTCCAGTTTCGCGCCAGAGCAGGGCTAAGGGGTCCCCTGAACCGGTGTAGACTGGCTTATGCAGAATTGGGCACATCTGTGCCCAACAAAGCATTTCCAGAGGCTGGGGGAGGCTACTCCTCCCCTGCCTTCACACCATTTTCCAAAGGGAGAGGGTGTCACACCCTCTCTCAGAGGAAGTTCTTTGTTCTGCCATCCTGGGCCAGGCCTGGCTGGACCCCAGGAGGGCAGATGCCTGTCTGAGGGGTTGGCAGCAGCAGCAGCTGCAGTGAAACCCCAGGAAGGGCAGTTTGGCAGTACCAGGGTCTGTGCTACAGACCACTGGGATCATAGGATTGTGCCAACTATGCCAGGATGGCATAGAGGGGGCAATTCCATGATCATAGACATGTTACATGGCCATATTCGGAGTTACCATTGTGAAGCTACATATAGGTAGTGACCTATATGTAGTGCACGCGTGTAATGGTGTCCCCGCACTCACAAAGTTCAGGGAATTGGCTCTGAACAATGTGGGGGCACCTTGGCTAGTGCCAGGGTGCCCTCACACTAAGTAACTTTGCACCTAACCTTTACCAGGTAAAGGTTAGACATATAGGTGACTTATAAGTTACTTAAGTGCAGTGTAAAATGGCTGTGAAATAACGTGGACGTTATTTCACTCAGGCTGCAGTGGCAGGCCTGTGTAAGAATTGTCAGAGCTCCCTATGGGTGGCAAAAGAAATGCTGCAGCCCATAGGGATCTCCTGGAACCCCAATACCCTGGGTACCTCAGTACCATATACTAGGGAATTATAAGGGTGTTCCAGTAAGCCAATGTAAATTGGTAAAATTGGTCACTAGCCTGTCAGTGACAATTTGAAATAAATGAGAGAGCATAACCACTGAGGTTCTGGTTAGCAGAGCCTCAGTGAGACAGTTAGGCACCACACAGGGAACACATACATATAGGCCACAAACTTATGAGCACTGGGGCCCTGACTAGCAGGGTCCCAGTGACACATAACAAACATACTGAAAACATAGGGTTTTCACTATGAGCACTGGGCCCTGGCTAGCAGGATCCCAGTGAGACAGTGAAAACACCCTGACATACACTCACAAACAGGCCAAAAGTGGGGGTAACAAGGCTAGAAAGAGGCTACTTTCTCACACAACCCCCCCCCCAAACGAAGGACAATAAGGCTAACCTTGGCCAGTTGAGACTTTATTGTCTAAGTGGTGATAAGTAGAGAGTAGCTCTGCAATAGACTGGTTACTCCCTTTATCATCCACTATATGGTTACTTCCCTGTGGGGATGTAAACCACCCTGTTTGAAGTTTTTTAGCTAAGCAACAATGTGAAGATGTATTTTCAGAGTTTCTATCAGTAAGTTTTAGTTTAGAGCAGTGGGAATTGTCCACTGAACCTATTTGTAATGATGGAAATGCCAGACAGGGATGCTGTCTCAATAAAGCCATAGCTGGGCAAAAACTTTGTCCATATGGCTGGAAGAGAGAACAGGGATGCTGTTTCTCTTTAGTTGGAGCAGGGCAGGGATGCTGTCCTATGAGCTCCACACTAGGGCAGGGATGCTGTCCTAAGTGTTGTGAGGCAGTGCAGGGTTTCTGCACTAAAGTTTCTCTGGGAGTGTTGGAGGGATGCTCCATGTTAACTAAAATGGTGCTCTTTTTCTCACCAATATTAGTTATCCCACAGAGAGGTACTTCTACCTCAGGGAGTCCAGCTTTGCCAGCTGATGATTCCCTTGGAACAGGTGCCACCCCAGGAGAGGTTTCTCCCACCACAGGAATGGTATCCTGAATGGTAGGGTGGTTAGGGGATACTGTGATACCCTTTTTACCTGTTGATGGAGAGGGATTCTGAATTTTCAGGCCTTCTCTCCTTTGCTTTTTCATTTCAGTAGAAATGAGAGGGAACAATTCCTCAGGGAAGCCCAGCATGGCTGCATGGGCATAAAACTCTACATCAGCCCAACCTGAGGCCTCTAGGTCATTACCTAAGAGACAGTCTACAGGTAAGCTAGGTGATACCACCACCTGCTTAGGGCCAGTAACTCCACCCCAACTAAACTGAATTATAGCTAAGGGAAGAAACTTAGTGGAGTTATGGACATCAATAATTTTATACTGTTGTCCAATGATGTGTTGATCAGGGTGCACTAGGTTTTCAGTCACCAAAGTGATACTGGCACTTGTGTCCCTGTAGGCCAAGGCCTCAACACCATTTATTGAAACTGTCTGCCTGTACTTATCCATTGTAAGGGGACAAGCAGCCAGTGTGGCAAGGCCAATGCCACTAGGTGTGACAGAAACTGTCTTGGGACTGACTACCCCAGTTTCTACTATGGACCCAAAAGTGAACCCAACTACATCCTTAACTTGACTGTCGCCAGCAGTCCCACCACTAGTACCACTACTGCTAGGGGCACTAGAGCTTGATGTATTAGTGGTGGTAGGCTCAGGGGGTTTACCTGGACAGGACTTATCCCCTGGCCTATGGCCTCTATTTTTACACACAAAGCACCAAGGCTTTTTAACTTGTGTAGGTTGAGAAGAAGAGGAAGAATTTGTTTTATCCCCACCCCCTGAAGAGTGTTTAAGATTTGAAGTGGGATCTTTGGTTTTACCCTTATCCCCATGCTTATCTTGAGATTTTTCACCATCTTTCTTCTTAGTGTTCTCTTTGTCACCCCCTGTATGAACTTTTCTGTTCACCCTTGTTCTGACCCATTTGTCTGCCTTCTTTCCCAATTCTTGGGGAGAGGTCAGATCAGAGTCCACCAAGTACTGGTGCAACAAATCAGACATACAATTATTAAGAATATGCTCTCTCAGGATCAAGTTATACAGGCTGTCATAATCAGTAACTTTACTGCCATGTAACCACCCCTCCAAGGCCTTCACTGAATGGTCAATGAAATCAACCCAGTCTTGTGAAGACTACTTTTTGGTCTCTCTGAACTTTATCTTGTACTGTTCAGTGGTTAAGCCATAACCATCCAGGAGTGCATTCTTAAGAACTTTGTAATCATTAGCTTCATTTTCTTTTACAGTAAGGAGCCTATCCCTACCTTTTACACTAAATGATAGCCATAGGATAGCAGCCCACTGCCTTTGAGGGACATCCTGTACAACACAGGCCCTCTCAAGTGCAGCAAACCACTTGTTAATGTCATCCCCCTCCTTATAAGGGGGAACTCTCTTGTGCAGATTCCTGGAATCATGCTCTTTTGCAGGATGACTATGGGGAATACTGCTGCTGCCACCATGGGTATCTAAACCCAACTTCTGTCTTTCCTTCTCTAGTTCAAAAGACTGTCTATCCAAATCCAGCTGTTGCTTTTTAAGCTTCAGTCTGGTTTGTTCCACCCTCAACTTATTGAGTTCCCTCTCTAACATTCTGTCATCAGGGTTGGTGGGAGGGACATTCCTTGAAACAGAAGTATGGTGAGAATGGACAGAAGGAGACCTGTCACTTACAGAGGGCACCCTAACAGCTTGGCTAACAGTATAATGTGAGAGCACACCATCAGTATGGTGTGATTCAACCTCTGTACCAACTATGCTAGACTGTCTAGTAATGGGCAGGCTGAGAAGTTTATTTCCTGAATCTTTTCCTGGGGGAGTCCCTGGATCAGATTGAGAACCATTAGCTACTTTTTCAACAGATGGGGCACTTTTAGCCTTATCCTGTTCTCTAAGCATATTAAGTAACAGTTCCAAGGAAGGATTCTTCCCTACACTCAAACCTCTCTCTATGCAGAGACTCCTTGCTCCTTTCCAGCTAAGGTGATCATATGCAATCTTAGACAGGTCAACATTTTGGCCTGTGCCAGACATTTTTAGAGAGAGTTAAAGTGATAGAAAAAGAGAAAAAAGTTTGTCAGAGCTTTTAGAAAGACAGAGAAAAAAAACTTTTAAAACTTTTTAGAATTTTTTAGAAAGTTAGAAGTACTTTTCAGCACTTAGAAAAGAGTGAAAAGAGGAAATGCAAAACTTTTTGGCTATGTGTATATACACTGACCTTGTTTTGTATATTTTTCTCTTATGAAAAGTACAATGACAAGAGTGGTAAGTAGTCTCAAAGCACTTATCCCACCGCTGCACAACCAATGTAGGAGGCTGGACTGGCTTGTAGTGAGTACCAAGGGGTACTTGCACCTTGCACCAGGCCCAGTTATCCCTTATTAGTGTATAGGGTGTCTAGCAGCTTAGGCTGATAGATAATGGTAGCTTAGCAGAGCAGCTTAGGCTGAACTAGGAGACGAGTGAAGCTCCTACAGTACCACTTAGTGTCATATGCACAATATCATAAGAAAACACAATACACAGTTATACTAAAAATAAAGGTACTTTATTTTTATGACAATATGCCAAAGTATCTTAGAGTGTACCCTCAGTGAGAGGATAGGAAATATACACAAGATATATATACACAATAGCAAAAATATGCAGTATAGTCTTAGAAAACAGTGCAAACAATGTATAGTTACAATAGGATGCAATGGGGAAACATAGGGATAGGGGCAGCACAAACCATATACTCCAAAAGTGGAATGCGAACCACGAATGGACCCCAAACCTATGTGACCTTGTAGAGGGTCGCTGGGACTATTAGAAAATAGTGAGAGTTAGCAAAATAACCCTCCCCAAGACCCTGAAAAGTGAGTGCAAAGTGCACTAAAGTTCCCCTAAGGACAAAGAAGTCGTGTTAGAGGAATAATGCAGGAAAGACACAAACCAGCAATGCAACAACTGTGGATTTCCAATCTAGGGTACCTGTGGAACAAGGGGACCAAGTCCAAAAGTCACAAGCAAGTCGGAGATGGGCAAATGCCCAGGAAATGCCAGCTGCGGGTGCAAAGAAGCTTCGACTGGACAGAAGAAGCAAAGGTTTCTGCAGGAACGAAAAGGGCTAGAGACTTCCCCTTTGGTGGACGGATCCCTTGACCCTCCAACAGCTTCAGGCAATAGGTTTATCCTGGTGGTAGTGGACCATGCCACTAGGTATCCTGAAGCAATACCCTTAAGGACCACTACAGCTCCTGCAGTCGCAAAGGCCCTCCTGGGAATCTTTTCCAGTGTGGACTTCCCTATGGAAGTGGTGTCAGACAGAGGTAGTAACTTCATATCTGCATACCTCAAACCACTGTGGAAGGAGTGTGGTGTAACATACAAGTTCACTACTCCTTATCATCCACAAACAAATGGCCTGGTTGAGAGGTTTAATAAAACTCTCAACGGTATGATAATGGGACTCCCTGAAAAACTCAGAAGGAGATGGGATGGCCTTTTGCCATGCCTCCTTTTGGCTTACAGGGAGGTAGCCAAAAATGAGTGGGCTTTAGCGCCTTTGAACTCCTCTTTGGGCACCCTGTGAGAGGTACCCTTGCACTTGTTAAGGAGGGTTGGGAACAACCTTTAAAAGCTCCTAAACAGGACATTGTGGACTATGTACTTGGCCTAAGATCAGGAATGGCTGAGTACATGAAAAGGCCAGTGTAAGGATATGCCTCCTTGGCATGGTTACCCCCTGACTTTTTGCCTTTGCTGATGCCAAGTTATGTTTGAAAGTGTACTGAGGCCTGCTAACCAGGCCCCAGCACCAGTGTTCTTTCCCTAAAACTGTACCTTTGTTTCCACAATTGGCACACCCTGGCATCCAGGTAAGTCCCTTGTAGCTGGTACCCCTGGTACCAAGGGCCCTGGTGCCAGGGAAGGTCTCTAAGGGCTGCAGCATGTCTTATGCCACCTAGGGGACCCCTCACTCAGCACAGACACACTGCTTGCCAGCTTGTGTGTGCTGGTGGGGTGAAAATGACTAAGTCGACATGGCACTCCCCTCAGGGTGCCATGCCAACCTCACACTGCCTATGGCATAGATAAGTCACCCCTCTAGCAGGCCTTACAGCCCTAAGGCAGGGTGCACTATGCCATAGGTGAGGGCATAGGTGCATGAGCACTATGCCCCTACAGTGTCTAAGCAAAACCTTAGACATTGTAAGTGAAGGGTAGCCATAAGAGTTTATGGTCTGGGAGTCTGTCAAATAAGAACTCCATAGCACAATAATGGCTACACTGAAAACTGGGAAGTTTGGTATCAAACTTCTCAGCACAATAAATGCACACTGATGCCAGTGTACATTTTATTGTGAATTACACCCCAGAGGGCATCTTAGAGATGCCCCCTTGAAACATACCCGACTTCCAGTGTGGGCTGACTAGTTTTTCCAGCCTGCCACACACCAGACATGTTGGTGGCCACATGGGGAGAGTGCCTTTGTCACTCTGTGACTAGTAACAAAGCATGTACTGGGTGGAGGTGCTTCTCACCTCCCCCTGCAGGAACTGTAACACCGGGCGGTGAGCCTCAACGGCTCACCCCCTTTGTTACAGCGCCACAGGGCATTCCAGCTAGTGGAGATGCCCGCCCCCTCTGGCCACGGCCCCACTTTTGGTGGCAAGGCCGGAGGACATAATGAGAAACACAAGGAGGAGTCACCCACCAGTCAGGACAGCCCCTAAGGTGTCCGGAGCTGAGGTGACCTCTGCCTTTAGAAATCCTCCATCTTGTAGAAGGAAGATTCCCCCAATAGGATTAGGGATGTGCCCCCCTCCTCACAGGGAGGATGCACAAAGAGGGTGTAGCCACCCTCAAGGACAGTAGCCACTGGCTACTGCCCTCCCATACCTAAATACCCCCCTAAATTGAGTATTTAGGGGCACCCACAACCGAGGAAGATAGATTCCTGCAACCTGAAGACGAAGAAGGACTGCTGACCTGAAGCCCTGCAGAGACGACGGAGACACCAACTGCTTTGGCCCCAGCCCTACCGGCCTGTCTTCCCACTTCGAGAAAAACTGCAACAGCGACGCTCTCCCCAGGGTCCAGCGACCTCTGAAGCCTCAGAGGACTACCCTGCATCTAAAAGGACCAAGAACTCCAGAGGACAGCGGCCCTGTTTCAAAGAAACCAAAACTTGCAACAAAGAAACAACTTTAAAAGGACTCCACGCGTGAAACTTTCTACTCTGCACCCGACCCTGTGAGTAGCCAGAGTTGACCCCCCTGAGCCCCCCCCCAGCGACACCTGCAGAGGGAATCCAGAGGCTCCCCCTGACTGCGACTGCCTGCTTCAAAGAACCCGACGCCTGGTAAAGACACTGCACCTGCAGCCCCCAGGACCTGAAGGATCCGACCTCGAGTGCAGAAGCGACCCCCAGGTGGCCCTCTCGCTTGCCCAGTTGGTGGCTACCCCGAGGAGCCCCCCCCCTTGCCTGCCTGCTTCGCTGAAAAGACCCCTGGATATCCCATTGAAACCTATTGCAAACCTGACGCCTGTTTGCACTCTGCACCTGGCCGCCCCCGTGCTGCTGAGGGTGTACTTTTTGTGCTGACTTGTGTCCCCCCCAGTGCCCTACAAAACCCCGCAGGTCTGCCCTCCGAAGTCGCGGGTACCTACCTGCTGGCAGACTGGAACCGGGGCACCCCCTTCTCCACTGAAGCCTATGTCTTTTGGGCACCACTTTGACCTCTGCACCTGACCGGCCCTGAGCTGCTGGTGTGGTAACTTTGGGGTTCCCCTGAACCCCCAACAGTGGGCTACCTTAGACCCAACTTTGAACCCTGTAGGTGGTTTACTTACCTGTAAAACTAACAAATACTTACCCCCCCCAGCAACTGTTGAAATTTGCACTGTGTCTAGTTTTAAAATAGCTTATTGCCATTTTTGCCAAAACTGTACATGCTATTTTGCTGATTCAAAGTTCCTATGATACCTAAGTGAAGTACCTTTCATTTGAAGTATTGATTGTAAATCTTGAGCCTGTGGTTCTTAAATAAACTAAGAAAATATATTTTTCTATATAAAAACCTATTGGCCTGGAATTGTCTTTGAGTGTGTGTTCCTCATTTATTGCCTGTATGTGTACAACAAATGCTTAACACTACCCTCTGATAAGCCTACTGCTCGACCACACTACCACAAAATAGAGCATTATAATTATCTCTTTTTGCCACTATCTTACCTCTAAGGGGAACCCTTGGACTCTGTGCATGCTATTTCTTACTTTGAAATAGTGCATACAGAGCCAACTTCCTACAGCCAGTAAAAACCTTCAGGCCAGCCAGGAGCTACAAAAGCAATGGCATGACCAGAAGGCTGTCCTGACCCAGTACCGCCCAGGACATAAGGTGTGGGTATTGGAGCCTGTGGCCCCAAGAGCACTCCAGGACAAATGGAGTGGACCCCATCTAATTGTTGAGATAAAGGGTGAGGTTACCTACTTGGTAGACATTGGCACTGCCAGGAGTGCCCTTAGGGTGCTCCATGTCAACCGCTTAAAACCCTACTATGACAAGGCTGATCTCACCCTGCTCATGGCAACTGATGAGGGACAGGAAGAAGAGAGTGACCCTCTCCCTGATCTCTTCTCCACCACTGAACTGATGGCTTAGTGGAGGTAGTAGTACTTGCAGATTTTCTTACTGCTGAGCAGAAAGACAGCTGTGTAAATATCTTAAGTCAGATTTCTGAACTCTTCTCACTGATACCAGGTACCACTACCTGGTGTGAGCACACAATCAATAATGGAGACAGTTTGCCTGTCAAAAGTAAGATTTATAGGCAGCCTGACCATGTCAGGGACTGCATAAAAGAGGAGGTACAGAAACTGTTAGACTTAGGAGTGATTGATCCTTCAGAAAGCCCATGGGCTACCCAGTGGTGATTGTCCCAAAACATCACAGTAAGGATGGAAAAAGAGAGATGAGGTTTTGTGTTGACTATAGGGGGCTAAACCAAGTAACCAAGACAGATGTTCACCCTATACCCAGGGCAGAGGAGCTGATAGATACACTGGCTTCTGCCAAGTATCTAAGCACTTTTTATTTAACTGAGGGTATTGGCAGATTAAATTATCAGAAGATGCTAAACCCAAAACTGCATTTTCAACCATTGGCGGGCACTATCAACTCACTGTTATGCCCTTTGGTTTGAAGAATGCACCTGCCACTTTTCAAAGGTTGGTGAACACAATCCTACAAGGGTTGGAATCTTTTAGTGCAGCATATCTGGATGATATAGCTGTCTTTTAGCTCCACCTGGGATGATCACCTGGTCCACCTGTGGAAAGTTTTGGAGGCCCTGGAAAAGGCAGGCCTCACTATCAAGGCCTTAAAGTGCCAGATAGGGCAGGGGAAAGTGGTTTATCTGGGTCACCTGATAGGTGGGGAACAGATTGCACCACTGCAGGAGAAGATCCAGACCATTATGGAATGGGCTCCCGCTACAACTCAAACCCAGGTGAGAGCCTTTCTAGGACTCACAGGATACTATAGGAGGTTCATTAAGAATTATGGATCCATTGCAGCTCCTCTTAATGACCTCACTAGTAAGAAAATGCCTAAAAAGGTATTTTGGGCAGCTAGCTGTCAAAAAGCTTTTGATGAGCTCAAACAGGCCATGTGCTCTGCACCTTTCCTAAAAAGCCCTTGGTACTCCAAACAGTTCATAGTCCAGACTGAGGCTTCTGGGTTAGGGGTTGGGGCAGTGCTATCACAGCTTAATACTGAGGGCCAGGATCAACCTGTTGCTTTTATCAGCAGAAGGTTGATCCCTAGAGAAAAGCATTGGTCTGCCATAGAGAGGGAGGCCTTTGCTGTGGTCTGGGTACTGAAAACTTTGAGACCATACCTGTTTGGTACTTACTTTATTGTTCAGACAGACCACAAACCTCTAATTTGGCTAAAACAAATGAAAGGTGAAAACCCTAAATTGTTGAGGTGGCCCATATCTCTACAGGGAATGGAATATACAGTGGAACATAGATCTGGGAGTACCCACTCCAATGCAGATGGACTCTTCAGATATTTCCACTTAGACAATGAAGACTCATCTGGGCAAGGTTAGCCTTATTGTCCCTCGTTTGGGGGGAGGGGGGGTTTGTGTAGGAAAGTACCATCTTGCCTGGCATGTTACCCCCATTTTTACTTGTGTGTCAGTTTGTTTTTGCCTGTGTCACTGGGATCCTGCTAGCCAGGACCCCAGTGCTCATAGTTTGTGGCCTATATGTGTTCCCTGTGTGGTGCCTAACTGTATCAATGAGGCTCTGCTAACCAGAACCTCAGTGCTTATGCTCTCTCTGCTTTCAAAATTGTCACTGCAGGCTAGTGACTATTTTCACCAATTCTGATTGGTACACTGGAACACCCTAATAATTCCCTAGTATATGGTACCTAGGTACCCAGGGTATTGGGGTTCCAGGAGTTCCCTTTGGGCTGCAGCATTTCTTTTGCCACCCATAGGGAGCTCAGATAATTCTTACAGAGGACGTCCACGTTATTTCACAGACATTTTACACTGCACTTAAGTAACTTATAAGTCACCTATATGTCTAACCCTCACTTGGTGAAGGTTAGGTGCAAAGTTACTAAGTGTGACCCCCACATTGTTCAGGGCAATTTCCCCGCACTTTGTAAGTGCGGTGCCACCATTACACGAGTGCACTACATATAGGTCAATACCTATATGTAGCTTCACAATGGTAACTCCGAACATGACTATGTAACATGTCTAAGATCATGGAATTGTCCCCCGAAGCCAATTCTGGTATTGGGGTGCCAATCTCATGCATCCCCCGGGCTCCAGCATGGACCCCGGGTACTGCCAAACTAGCTCTCTGGGGTTTTCTCTGCAGCTACAGCTGCTGCCAACCCTCAGACAGGTTTCTGCCCTCATGGGGTCTGGGCAGCCAAGTCCCAGAAAGGCAGAACAAAGGTTCTCCAGTATTAGATCTTTCATAGATTCACATGCTTGAATCATCCCGTCGTCGAGGTGAGAGCCTCACTGTAACTTTAAATACACAAAGCAGTAAGTTTTAAAACTAGTAGGCCTCAGTAGGCCCCATAGGTTATTTTATAGCCTATCCACTTTGTTTTGTGAAAAGACCCAAACTTCAGTGCCAACCAATCAGGCTTCAGCACCCTCCCAAACACTCCCAACAGAGGCTGCTTTCCCTCAGATTTTCTACCGCACGTCGAGTGAAGGGAGTCTCCCTGAGCTCTGCTCAGTTTACCTTTTCTGACAGGAAATTGTTCTCTCAGGAACCCAGCTTTCCAGCTATATCATGTCTGAAAAGACAAAAAAGGGTCTGTTCAGAGACTGTGGCAGTTGTGGGAGGAAGAGACTACATGTTGATGACCCCCACAAAAAGTGCATCTACTGCCTCCATCCAGACCACAAGGTGAGAGACTGCAAGATCTGTCGCACCTTCAGTCAAAAAATCCTCAAAGACCGTGAGGGTAGGCTTCTCTTGTGGCTGCAGAAACAGAAAGCCATGGAACATCCTTCCTCAGATGAAAGCGAAGTGTCATCTCATGCTTCTCACTCACAAAAAAGAACAGGTGAGAGAGGAAGAATGCCTGATGAGCCACTGAGGAAGATGGCCAAAAAGATGAAGCAGGTCTCTACTGAGGAAAAAAGAGTATTTCCCAATCAGAGACCCACACAAGTTTGCCAAAAAAGGTTCGTTCAGAGCCTACTTCGCCTCTGCAGAGGAAGAGTACCGCGAAAAGTGCATCCCTGTCTCTGTCACCGCAGAAAGATCCGGTAAAGTTCTCTTCAGAAAAAACAGCGGCGATCTCACCAATGATCATGACGTCGTCACCATTATCGTCGATGACTATAATTACAGCTAAGATATTTAGGAAAGCTTCGTCGACGAAGACATCGTCGACGGCGGAGGCATCGTGGGTCCACCAATCGACATCCCTCGTCGGATGACGAGAGGGAAGAGGGTGAGATAAGAGATTCAGTGGCCAGTGAATGGGATGATTACCTCGTCCCCACACCATCTCCACCTCCTGCAGGTCCGGTGGATTCGCCTCCAGGGGACATAGGAGGTTTTCATAATTTGATTGAGAGAGCGGCAAAGCGATTTGGCCTCTCTATTATTTCTCATGAAACAGAGTGCTTCCTTTACGACTTCAAGGAGCCATCAAAGAGATCGGTAAAGGCTATACCGATAGTAGACTTCTTATGGCAAGAAGGGTTGAAGGCGATTAAGAATCCGGTGATAGTGCCTTCACAAATGCCAAGGCTAGAAAAGAAATATAAGGCCTCGGATGTCTCTCAAGCCTGTTTAGTGTTGCAACCGAAACCGGATTCGGTGATATCGCAGGCGGCACAGCGACGTTCTAGAAACCCTTCCACACCTATAGCATCTCCCCCAGACAAAGAAGGGAGGAGATTAGATAATATCAGAAAGAAATTCTCCTCTGTAGCGGCGATCACAGTCAAGGCAGCTAATTCCCTGGCCATCCTAGGGAGATATGATCGCCAGATGTGGGCAGACATGTCAGCTTTCTTGGATCTCTTGCCGGAGGATGTCAAGGTGGAAACGAAGAAGGTGTTGCAGGAAGGGGAACGGATTGCGGCAGAGATTATAGATAGCGCAATAGACATTTCTTTAACAGGTTTCAGACAATTAGCTGGGGCAGCAGTCTTGCGTAGGCAAGGATGGCTAAAGTCTACCTCCTTCTGACCGGAGGTCCAGAGCCGGGTTCTCAACATGCCGTTTGATGGTGAAAGTCTGTTTGGAAAGCATGTCGACGACATGTTACAAGCCATCCAAACGGATACGGATACAGCTAAATCATTAGGTACCCTACAGTATAAGAAGCAACCCTTTCGTGGAGCAAGGGGTAGAGGAGGTTACTCCTTTTGAGGGGGCTACCATCAGTACAGACCCCAGTATCAGTCTTCCTCCACAGGACCCCGGCGACAGTACCACCAACAGCAGCAACATTACCGGTTGCCACCGGCCGCGGCCTATAAACATCCAGCGAGAGGAAGAGTGGCTGCCTGAGGAAGGGATACGGGCAGGAAACAATGACCTACCAGCCATACCAGCGTACTTCCCCTCACCAATCTCGAGGGTTGGAGGTCGCATCACTTCTTATTTCCTTCAATGGGCAGCAATAACATCAGACAGGTGGGTGCTTGATGTAGTGGCCAGAGGCCATACTCTGGAATTAACACAGACACCACCAGATGTTCCCCCGTCAGGCCCTCCGCCCCCGAGAGTGAACCAACTCCTCAAGGAAGTACAAGTGATGCTGGGCAAAGGAGCAATAGGTCCCTTTTTCTCACAGGAACAGGGGATTCTATTCCCACTTCTTTCTCGTAAAGAAACCCTCCGGGGACTGGCACCCCATTCTGGACTTAAGAGCACTAAACAAGTTCCTAAAGAAACAATCGTTCAGGATGGTGACACTACAGGATGTCTTGTGCCTTTTAAATACCGGAGATCTTGATGGCATCCCTAGACCTCCAGGATGCTTACTTTCATATTCCAATACACCGCAACCACCGCAAATTCCTCAGGTTCAAAGTAGCTGGTATGCACCTCCAATTTCGAGTCCTTCCATTCGGTTTGAAATCGGCTCCCAGAATTTTCACGAAAATGTTGGCTCCTGTAGCAGCACATCTCTGCCAGTCGGGCATGCAGGTTTTCCCTACCTAGACGACTGGCTCATAAAGGCACCTTCAAAGCCTCAGGTGGTACGTCATATTTCGGTTTGCCTCCAATTGTTAAACAGACTAGGGTTTGTCGTCAATTATCAAAAATCTCATCTTCACCCCACACAGGTATTGAATTTCTTAGGAGCAATACTAGACACGGTCCGCAGCAAGGCGTATCTGTCTCATGAAAGGAAACAAAAAACTAAGCTCCTTAGCACGCAAACTCTCTACCAAAAAGTTTGTTTCAGTCCGCACCTACAAATCATTACTAAGGATGATCTTGTCATGCATTCCTCTGGTCCCAGATTGCAGGCTCCATATGCGACCCCTGCAAGAACAATTGGATGTACAGTGGACTCAGGTGCATGGTTCGTTTGAAGACAGAGTTCGCATAACACCTATAATGCAGACCACCATGGAGTGGTGGGCAACGCTGACCAATTTGTCCAACGGGCTCACATTCCTTAATCAAGTACCCAGTTACATAGTAACAAAGGATGCTTCTCTCGAGGGATGGGTTGCACACTGCCAGGATTTACAAATCAGCGGATCCTGGAATGCAAAAGAGGTTCAGCTCCACATAAATCACCTAGAGCTCAAAGCGATAGGCCTAGCTCTCAAAGCTTTTTTGCCAAAACTTCAAAACTCAAGCGTCTTAATCAGAACGGACAATACTACCAGCATGTTTTATCTAAACAAGCAGGGGGGCACAAGATCTCTACAACTCTCGCAACTGGCTCAGGATATCTGGAAATGGGCCATCACGCACAACATTTCACTCAAAGCGGAGCATGTGCCAGGACAGACCAACATTCTGGCAGACACCCTGAGCAGGACAGTGATACCATACCACGAGTGGGAGCTAGACCAGGAACTTCTCGATCGACTCTTCCTTTTATGGGGCAGACCAAATCTCAACCTGTTTGCCATATTCGACAACAAGAAATGCCAGTATTATGCAAGTTGGCTTCCCCAGAAAGGATCGTGGGGAAATGCGTTTTCGATGAGATGGTCTGGGGTCTATGCCTACGCTTTTCCTCCGATCCTGCTGATACCAAGAGTCATCAAGAAAATGAAGACGGAGGGGTGTCGCTTTCTGTTGATAGCTCCCAGGTGGCCCAGACAGGTCTGGTACACGGAGCGCCTAATGCTGTCCGAACAGCCACATGTGCAACTCAAACAGAGTCCAACCCTCTTGACAATGCACCAGGGGCAAGTCAGGCATCCAGATCCGTCATCTCTTCACTTGTCGGCTTGGCTCTTGAATTCAATGAATATGTAAATCTGAACATTTCCTCGAAGTGTAGAGAAATCTTAGCCAAAGCTAGAGCTGATACTACTAATAAAACTTACAAACTTAAATGGAAACGTTTTTGTATATGGTGTGAGGCGGAAGGTATACATCCTATTTCTTCTCCTCCGGAGCAAATACTACCATATCTGTTGCATTTGGCAAAGTCAGGACTTTCATACTCCTTTATTCGAGTACATCTGGCAGCAAAAGACATGGTCTCATTATATTCCACCAGGATTGTGAAACAATTCATGAGGGGCCTGTTCCATGTTTTCCCACCAGTCCGGAAACCTCCGCCGTTATGGTCCCTGAATATTGTCTTAATGCAACTCATGAAAGCTCCTTTTGAGCCAATCCACAGAGCCAATCTCAAATTAATCTCATGGAAGACCGCGTTACTACTGGCTCTTACTTCAGCCAAAAGAGTGAGCACCATTCAGGCCTTCACTATTAAAGAGCCTTTCCTCCAATTTACAAATTCTGGTGTAATCCTGAGAACATATCCTAAGTATATTCCAAAGGTTCCTTCAACTTTCCACTTGAACCAGTCATCTTAAAAACCTTTTTTCCAAATCCGCAGACAGTAGCGGAAAAGACATTACATTCCCTGGATATAAAAAGGTGTCTAAAAGTTTACCTACAGAAAACACAAGTCATACGTCAGTCTGACCAGTTATTCGTGGCATTTGGTGGAACAAAAAAGGGGCACGCAGTCTCCAAACAGACTATAGCCAGGTGGATTGGCCTGGCGATCCAATTCTGTCATGCTAAGGCTGGTAAACCGCTCCGCAGCAAGGTGAGAGCCCATCCTACAAGATCGGTAGCCACTTCAGCCGCACTCTTCGCTGGGGTGCCACTGCATAGCATCTGCAGAGAGGCCACATGGTCCAGCCAGCATACGTTCACAAAACACTATTGTCTCGAAGAAACAAGTAACATTGATGCAGCGGTGGGTCAGGCAGTACTGAGGCATTTATTTCGTTAAGGTGAGCCTCTTACAACATCCCACCACCACAATCAAGGTATGTGCGATATGGTTCTTCAGTTTCATTAACACCTAATTTTATATTACAGTGCTAATTACTCTCATATTTTGCTTCATACTAGTCGTAATACCAACGCTTCTTGATATTGTGTAAAAATGTTGTAAACTTCAGAACAACAGGGGCACATTTTGTAGCATAATATTCAGACATGCAGTTTTTCGTATTACTGTTATATTTATTAATATTATTGATATCAGTCGGAGAATTACGGTAAAACAACATGCAGATTAATTCACTAATTCTCCAAAATTACTGCTCGCTACTCTGATTCAAGTATGTGAATCAATGAAAGATCCAATACTGGAAAAGAAAATTAGTTACTTACCTGTAACTGCAGTTCTCCAGTATTGGTATCTTTCATAGATTCACATGCGACCCACCCTCCTCCCCTCAGAGGCTCCCCTAATATACAGATATTGAACTTCACACTTGTACTAGAAAATGTGAGGGAAAGCAGCCTCTGTTGGGAGTGTTTGGGAGGGTGCTGAAGCCTGATTGGTTGGCACTTAAGTTTGGGTCTTTTCACAAAACAAAGTGGATAGGCTATAAAATAACCTATGAGGCCTACTGAGGCCTACTAGTTTTAAAACTTACTGCTTTGTGTATTTAAAGTTACCGTGAGGCTCCCACCTCGACGACGGGGATGATTCAAGCATGTGAATCTATGAAAGATACTGATACTGGAGAACTGCAGTTACAGGTAAGTAACTAATTTTCATTTCCTCTGTGAGCGGGTGTTACACCCTCTCCCTTTGGAAATAGGTGTTAAGGGCCCGAGAGGAGTAGCCTCTCCTGGGGTCTGGGAATGCTTTGAAGGGCACAGATGGTGCCCTCCTTGCATAAACCAGTCTACACCAGTTCAGGGATCCCCCAGCCCCTGCTCTGGCGTGAAACTGGACAAAGGAAAGGGGAGTGACCACTCCCCTGTCCATCACCACCCCAGGGGTGGTGCCCAGAGCTCCTCCAGTGAGTCCCAGACCTCTGCCATCTTGAGTGCAGAGGTGTGAGTGCACAATGGAGACCTCCGAGTGGCCAGTGCCAGCAGGTGACGTCAGAGACCCCTCCTGATACCTGGTTAAGTAGCCAATCCTCCACTGAGGGCTATTTAGGGTCTTTCCTTTGGGTTTTTCTTCAGATAACGAATGCAAGAGCTCACCAGAGTTCCTGTGCATCATCAACTTCTGCTAAGGATCTACTGCTGACTGCTCAAGGACGCCTGCAAAACCACAACAAAGTAGCAAGAAGACTACCAGAAACATTGCAGCACCTAATCCTGCCGGCTTTCTCAACTGTTTCCTGGTGGTGCATGCTCTGAGGGCTGTCTGCCTTCACCCTGCACTGGAAGCCAAGAAGAAATCTCCCGTGGGTCGACGGAATCTTTCCCCTGCTAACGCAGGCACCAAACTTCTGCTTCACCGGTCCTCTGGGTCCCCTCTCATCTTGACGAGCGTGGTCCCTGGAACACAGGAGCTGGATCCAGGTGACCCCAACAGTCCAGTGGCCCTTCTGTCCACGTTTGTTGGAGGTAAGTCCTTGCCTCCCCACGCCAGACAGTAATCCTGTGTACTGCATGATCTTCAGCTGCTAGGGGTTCTGTGCACTCTTGCAAGGATTCATTCGTGCACAGCACAGCCCAGGTCCCCAGCACTCTGTCCTGCATTGCCCAACTCGCTGAATTGACCACCCTTCTTCGTGGGACCCTCTTTTGTTGTGTTGAGACGACCGATGTGCTCAGATTTCTTGAATGCCTGTTCAAGTGCTTCTGCGGGTGCTGCCTGCTTCTGCGTGGTCTCTCTCTGTTGCTGAGCGTCCCCCTCTGTCTCCTCCTCCAAGGGGCGACCTCCTGGTCCTTCCTGGGCCCTGGCAGCACCCAAAACCTTCAACCGCAACTCTTGCAACTAGCAAGGCTTGTTTGCAGTATTCCTGTGTGGAAACAACTCTGCATCCTTCAGCACGCCGTGGGACATCTTCTGTGCAAAGGAGAAGTTCCTGGTATCTCCCGTTGCTGCAGAATCTTCAGCTTCTTCCACCCGGGGGCAGCTCTTTTGCACCTTCATCCGGGGTTTAGTGGGCACCTGCCCCCCTGGACACTTGCATGACTCTTGGACTTGGTCCCCTTCCTTTGCAGGTCCTCAGGTCCAGGAATCCGCCTTCGGTGTTTTGCAGTCAGTTGTTGTCCTTGCAGAATCCCCTATCTCGACTTTACTGTCTTTCTGGGGCAGTAGGGTAACTTTACTCCTACTTTTCAGGGTCTTGGGGTGGGGTATCTTGGACACCCTTAGTGTTTTCTTACACTCCCAGCGACCCTCTACACACTACACTAGGCCTGGGGTCCATTTGTGGTTCGCATTCCACTTTTGGAGTATATGGTTTGTGTTGCCCCCAGGCCTATTTTTCCCTATTGCATTCTATTGTGTTCTACAGTGTTTGCACTACTTTTCTAACGGCTACTTACCTGATTTTGGTTTTTGTGTATATTTTGTGTATATTACTTACCTCCTAAGGGAGTATATCTTCCGAGATATTTTTGGCACATTGTCACTAAAATAAAGTACCTTTTATTTTTAGTAACTCTGAGTATTGTGATTCTTATGATATAGTGATGTATGATATAAGTGTTGTAGTAGGAGCTTTGCATGTCTCCTAGTTCAGCCTAAGCTGCTCTGCTATAGCTACCTTCTATCAGCCTATGCTGCTAGAACACTACTAATCTACTAATAAGGGATAACTGGACCTGGCCCAAGGTGTAAGCACCATCAGGTACCCACTATAAGCCAGGCCAGCTTCCTACACTCATTGATTCCAATCTGGGTTCTAAATCACAATATGAAGGACATCTCTCTGGATTTCATATTGTCACTGTTACCACACTGATTAATTACTTTTTATGTCCTCTAGGGGAGAGGTGGTCTGGGCTCCATCTTTGTTTGGGCATCTGGAAACGGCGGCTTTCACTACGACAACTGCAATTGTGATGGTTACACCAACAGCATCTACACACTTTCTGTGGGCAGCACAACAGAGAAAGGGAACGTTCCGTGGTACAGCGAGGCCTGTGCGTCCACACTGACGAGTACCTACAGCAGTGGAGTGAAGAAGGAGAAGCAGATTGTGAGTTCCTCTTGGTCCTCTCTGGGACGGTCGGGAGGTGTGGTGGATGGTTCTGTATCACCATATCCCCCCATATGTTTATTTTTTCTTTGTTACGGTCTTCCTGCGTTATTTGCTGACTAATGGGCTGTTGTGAACTCTCTGGGTTCCTGACTCCTTTCTTGGTTGTCATCTGGTCTGTGGATTGTCGCTCCCACTTGGGGTGTTGTCACTCCCTGTTGTGGTTGTTGACTCCTGTCTTGGTTGTCATCTACTCTCTTAGTTGTCACTCCCTGTTGTGATTGTTTACTCCTCTTCTTGGTTGTCATCTACTCTCTTAGTTGTCGCCCCCTCTTGGGTTGTCACTACCTGTTGTGGCTGTTGCCTCCTCTCAGGATTGTTGTCCCTACACTGGATTATCACCTATCAGTGTTGGTGTGTCTCAGGGATGGTGGGTATGGCAGGCATGTTGTGGTATGTTCCTGATTTGTTCTGAGCTGTCAAACAGAGCTGCTTCTATCAATGTCAGAAGGGTAGCCCTTGGATCCTCCACTTTCACACTTTGTCTTTGTTCAAGCAGCCTCTTTCACCATTTGGCTTGAGACTTTGACAATCATGTCTTGGTCCAACCCATTTGAGTATTTGTCTCTCACCTGATAACCACAGTGTTTGCATGATCTGTTTTCCTGAGTCTCACTTCTGTATAGCCTGTGAAAGCTGCAAGATGTCAATATAAAGTCTTGGCTCATGTCAATCAAGCAGGCACATATTCAAATTTAGTTTTGCATACATTTAGAATGTGTTATTCTTGTAAATCCATTGATGTTCCTGTACTCTTTAATTTATCATCTGAGAGTTGTCCGTGGAGAGTAAGGCAAGTGCTTGTCATGGAGCGGGTGATAGTTTCTTGCACAGCAATTATTCCACACACTAGGTTATACAAGGCTCGCTGCAAGGGTGCCTTATAAAGGCCATGGGCTCAAGCAAAGGGCATTGGGAAGTGTTGGTGATGATTACGGCTAAGCACTCTCTGCTTTTGTGGAACAGCAGCAACCTGTTGCTTGACAGGCCCTTTTTAGACCCTGCTGTAGGTGGCTCTCACCATTGACGCTTCTTTCTTGTGGTCAGGTGCTCAGCTCCTCGAGATGACTGTTCAAGGCACCTGGGCCTCTCAGTAACTGCTGCACCACATAAACTATGTGGAGCTTGTGAGAGGATGCCTCATTTTGACATGGTTATCCCCCCACATTTTGCCTGATGTTGATGTGTCCTAGAAATTGTAATGCCCAGGGCCCCTGCTAACCAGGTTCCCTGAGCCAGAGCTTTGTCCCTAAATCTGTTGTGATGTATTGGCACAATTGGATGCACCCTTGGTTACCACTATAAGTTCCTAGTAAGTGGGCACCTGTGTGCCTAGAACACAAGGGACTATGAGTAGGCCCCTGAGGGCAGCAGCACTGATTGGGTACTCTCTAGGACCATGCATCCAGATGCACCCAGCACTGCCCTTGCAGGCTGAGTGTTCTGGTGCAAACCTAAAATACAAACTTGACATGGCACAATGCCTGTGTGCCCTGTCTACCATACACTGCATTTACTGTTGGTAAGACACCCCTCTGGCAGGCCTTACAGCCCTAAGCAGGGTGCTCCATATTATATGTGAGGGCATAGCTGCATTAGCAATATGTCCCCATTCTGGACTTGCCAGTCCTGGGACATAGTGAGAGAACAGAGCAGACATTTTAATACATGTGCCGGACACTAGTCAACACTAGTTTCCCAGCTACCTGATGGACACTCTGAACCATGGGTTGTTTGGTATCAAGTAACTCAGAATGATAAATCCAAATTGGTGCTAGTATTGGATGTATCCCTAAAGGTACCTATGGGCTACCTTAGAGGTGCCCCCTGCAAAAGCTAACTATCCTGGCATGGTTGCTGACTGGTTCTATCCAACTGCCACCTCCAGACTGCCAATATACAAACCTTGACAACCTTAGACAATGCCCTTTTTGGTTGGAGGAGCGAACTCCCCCTCCCTCAGGAATGTGCACTGTCTTGGCGGTGAGCTTCAAAGGTCTTACTGCCCTTGAAACTCACCCTCAAGGCCTGCTGCTAGCAGCAGCTGGCATCCCCCTTTGCAAACCCCCACTTTTGGAGGGAGCAAAGGCGGGAAACCTAACACAGGGTAGGAGGAGTGGCCTTACCTGGCATGCACCACCCCTAAGGTGTTGCCTGCGAGGTGGACCCTCTTTTTATTTTTCCTTCATCTTTGGTGGAGAGAAAGTAGCCAATTAGGTGTAGGGCAGTGACCCTTCCCACAGGAAGTAGTCCCTATAGTGGGTGTAGCCACCCAAAGGTAAATGTCCCATTGAACATTGTGAGAAAGTAGCCTCTTTCTAGCATGGTTATCCCCTCTTTTTGGCCTGTTTGTGAGTGTGTGTCAGTGTGTTTTTACTGTGTCACTGGGATCCTGCTGGTCAGGACCCCAGTGCTCATAATGTGTGGCCTAGTGTGTGTGCTGTCAGTAGTGCTTAACTGTGTCACTGAGGCTCTGCTAACCAGAACCTCAGTGCTTATGCTCCCTCTGCTTCTAAATTTGTCACTATAGGCTAGTGCCTTCATTTACCAATTTCAGTTGGCACACTGGATCCCCCTTAAAGTCCCTAGCATATGGTACCTAGGTAGGTGAGAAGTGTGGCTCAATGGTTAGAGCGGCAGACCCTGATGCAGAGATCTGGCCCGGGACCAGGGTTCATTTCCCGCCTCAGCGGGTCTTGGGCTCAATTTCCTTGGACCTGATAATTCTTGCATCGGTGCCTAATCTAATTCATGGGTCCCACTCTGTAACTCTGGGCAATAGCTTGCTTAATCTCCACAACGGCCCCACCAGCGCTGGGATGCCTGGCTTCACCTTGGAGGTTGCCCATGAGTGGGCACCTCACAGGGAAAAGCCAGGAGGGGTTCCACAGCGGTATGCGTACAGCGCCTTGAGACCCTAACGGGTGAGTAGTGCGCTATACAAGTAAGAAATTTACATTTACATTTACCCAGGGCATTGGGGTTCCAGGAGATCCTTATGGGCTGCAGCATTTCTTTTGCCACCCATAAGGAGCTCAGACAAACCCTTTCACAGGACTGCCTTTGCAGCTTGCGTGAAATAGTACACACACTATTTCACAGCCATTTTCACCACACTTAAGTAACTTATTAGTCACCTATATGTCTAACCTTCATTTACTGAAGGCTAGGTGCAAAGTTACTAAGTGTGAGGGCACCCTTGCACTAGCAAAGGTGCCCCCATGATGACCAGGGCCAATTCCCCGGACTTTGTGAGTGCGGGTGTAGGAGGCTGGCCTGGCTTTTAGTGGGTACCTTGTGGTACTTACACCTTGTGCCAGGTCTAATTATCCCTTATTAGTAGATTAGAGGTGTTCTAGCAGCGTAGGCTGATAGAGGTAGCTATAGCAGAGCAGCTTAGACTGAACTAGGAGACATGCAAAGCTCCTACTTGTAGGAAAGTACCATAAGCCTGGCATGTTACCCCCAATTTCACTGTATGTATGTATGTTTTAGCCCTTGTGTCTCTGGGGTCCTGCCAGGCTCATAGTGTGTGCCCTGTATGTGTTCCCTGTGTGGTGCCTAACGGTATCTCTGAGGCTCTGCTAACCAGCTCTCTCTGCTTTCTAAATTTGTCACTGCAGGCAAGTGACTAAATTTACCAATTCTCATTGGCACACTGGTACACCCTTATAATTCCCTTGTATATGGTACTGAGGTACCCAGGGTATTGGGGTTCCAGGAGATCCCTATGGGCTGCAGCATTTCTTTTGCCACCCATAGGGAGCTCTGACAATTCTTACACAGGCCTCCCACTGCAGCCTGAGTGAAATAACGTCCACGTTATTTCACAGCCATTTTTCACTGCACATAAGTAACTTATAAGTCACCTATATGTCTTACCTTCACTAAGTAAAGGTTAGGCGCCAAGTTACTTAGTGTATGGGCACCCTGGCACTAGCCAAGGTGCCCCCTCATCGTTCACGGCAAATTCCCCGGACTTTGTGAGTGCGGGGACACCATTACACGCGTGCACTATACATAGGTCACTGCCTATGTATAGCGTCACAATGGTTACTCCGAACATGGCCATGTACCATGTCTAAGATCATGGAATTGTCCCCCCAATACCATTCTGGTATTGGGGGGACAATTCCATGATCCCCCGGGTCTCTAGCACAGAACCCGGGTACTGCCAAACTGCCTTTCCGGGGTTTCCACTGGAAGAAGCTTGGAATTCTGCAACAACGAAGAGGACTAGGAACTTCTCCTTTGGATGAAAGATGTCCCACATCGCGATGAAGGTTGCAGAAGTGTTCCTATGCAGAAATACCACAAACAAGCCTTGCTAGCTGCAAGGGTTGCGGTAGAGGTTTTTGGGAGCTACTGGGGACCAGAAAGGACCAGGATGTCGCCCCTTGGAGGAGGAGACAGAGGGGTTGCTCAGCAACTCAGAGAGCCCCCACAGAAGCAGGCAGCACCCGCAGAAGTTCCTGAACAGGCACTTAGAAGATTTGTGAACCAGAGTCCACGCAGAGTTACAAAGGAGGGTCCCACGATGTCGGAGTCCAACTCAGAAGGTTGTGCACTGCAGGAAGGAGTGTTGGGGACCCAGGCTTGGCTGTGCACGAAGGAAATCCTGGAAGAGTGCACAGGAGCCGGAGCAGCTGCAAATCACGCGGTACCCAGCAATGCAGTCTAGCGTGTGGAGGCAAGGACTTACCTCCACCAAACTTGGACTGAAGAGTCACTGGACTGTGGGAGTCACTTGGACAGAGTTGCTGAGTTCCAGGGACCACGCTCGTCGTGCTGAGAGGGGACCCAGAGGACCAGTGATGCAGTCTTATGGTACCTGCGGTTGCAGTGGGAAGATTCCGTCGACCCACGGGAGATTTCTTCAGAGCTCCTGGTGCATGGAGGAGGCAGGCTACTCCCAGACCATGCACCACCTGGAAACAGTCGAGAAAGCCGGCAGGATGAAGCGATACAAGGTTGCTACTTTGTTGTGGTTTTGCAGGCGTCCTGAGCAGTCAGCGGTCGGTAGGGATTTACCCTTTCTACCCCTAGCTTTAGGGAGCACTTGGTCCATTGTTTCCCTGTCCTTTTGCTTCTTGGCCTGAGCCCTTGTCAAAGCAAAAATATGTCCTGGAATGCCCAGCATTGCTGCATGAGCCTCCAACTCCACTTCTGCCCAAGCTGATGTCTCCAAATTGTTTACTAGTAGACAATCTACATGTAAATCAGTGGCTACCACAGCTTTCTTTGGACCAGTAACTCCCCCCCCCCAGTTGAGATTCACAACAGCCATTGGGTGGCTAAGAGTGTTGTTATGAGCATCAGTCACTTGGTACTGCTGACCAAGTAGGTGTTGATCAGGGTGGACCAGTTTTTCTATCACCATAGTTACACTAGCTCCTGTGTCCCTGTAGGCCTCAACCTCAACAACATTGATTAGGGGAATTTGCTTGTACTTACCCATATTAAGGGGATAAGCAACCAAGGTGTCAAAATCAGTGCCACCATCAGAGACTAAAACAGCCTCTGTGGTCTCCCTAACAAGACCAACCCCAACTACATTGCCAACAGTGAGCCCAGCTACACCCTTGGATTGTCTATTAGTAGTAGATTTCCCACCACCACTGCTATTACTAGGGGCAGTAGAATTTGCAGCAGGGGTTGTGGTGGTAGGAGGTTTGGTGTTTTTATTTGGACAAGTGGAATCACTTGCCCTGTGGCCTTTGACATTACAGAAATAACACCAAGGCTTTTTCTGATTGTTAGAAGAGGATTTGGACCCACCACCCCCAGAGGATTTTTGTGTGCCTGATGAAGACTCAGAATGTTTACTGTTGTCCCCACCCTTCTCAGAAGACTTTCCATCCTTCTTCTTGCCATCCTTGTCACCCCCTGCATGAACCGCTTGGGGAGGAGGCGGCAGCAACCAGAAAGGCAGGAGCCCTTTAAATTCATCGCAGTGCTCCCGCCTTGCGGGATGCGCTTGAGAAGGAGGCGACGGTCCTGCCTTCTAGTATTATACAGTTGGGCCATAATATACCTCCTCCCACAGATTTAAACAATTCTCCTACACCATTTGTTAATCCACCTCTGGAAAGCTCTTGTTCTCAGGTTGATTCTCCTCCTCTGAAGAAGAGGAGAGCTGGGAAAAAATCTAAAAATACAAAAAAGGCCTTGGGCTCTAAAAAGAGAACACCCACCCTTTCGGTTTCAAGTGCTAAAGATCCAGTTTCCCTGGTTTCCACTCCTGAATGTTTTCTGAGAAAGGATGCCCCTGAAGATTTTACTAGTGTTATAGATTTTATACTTAAATCTTTTTGTGCAACCTTAGAGGCGAAACTTATCATAATGATCACTAGGAAGCTTGATTGCTTTTGTAATGATGTGACTAGTATTTTATCTCATTTACTTAAGCCATGATCAGTAAGTACGGGAAAACCTCTCAGCCAAGACCCGGTTCACCAAACCAACCCCCTATCTACTTTGTTACCTCAAGGAGCAAGTAATCCCTCGCCCAGTCTACAGGCCGTTTCTGGCCAAGGAAACTTAATGGACGATTCTGCACAGGGGTTGACCAGGGAAGTTTGTTCCTCCAGGTTGCATGTTACGGGTCATAATAAATCTACAAACTATGCAGATTCTTTACATCTACCTCCAGACTGCAATCCGAGTGTATTGGTTCTATCAAATGTTCCACCTTTGGTGAGTTCTAAAATAGAAGATACCCAATCCCTAATCAGGAAAGCTGGTCACTGGTTGAAATCTAATATTAAACCTAATTTTCATCATAATGATAAGATTCTTATGGCCCGCAGAGTGAGGAGAGTTGGATATTCAAAGAAAATGGAGGAGGGAGATTATCTTGTTTTAAATTTTGCAAATTCTTGTTCAGTGGACTATTTTTTGACCAACTCCGAACAATGCAATAGGTCTTGCAATAGGATCCAAATACATCCCCTGTGTCAATTTTATGACCCCACGCTCCTACCACATCGCTCCGCTACTAACCTAAGAACCCACACACCTGACCCAGTAAGGTCCCAATTGCGGGTAAATGTACCCACTAGCAATCGGTTTTTGACTCTCAATTATCTTGACGAGAATGATTGACTGACGGCCACGGTTCACCCCTGCCCTATTAATATGGCGAGATCAATAGCTGGGAATGTTTACAATGAATGTACTCGGGACGCAGGAAAGTCTGTATTGGATTTGTCAACTCCTATAAATACCAGAGTTTTAACACCATGACCTGGGTTTAGACCACTAACTCTGCTTAGTTGGAATATAGCGGGGCTGCGGTCTAAAACTGACAACTCGGATTGGAGGAGCTTTATTTCTTCTTATGACATAATTTGTCTACAGAAGACGTGTTGGGCGGTCATTCTGACCTCGGCGGTAAAAGGCGCTTACCGCCGGTCAGAAGACCGCCATAACACCGCTGCGGCCGCGGTAAACCGCCACGGTCATTCTGACCCGCAACTGGCAAACCGCCAAAAACCCGACATCCACAAAAGTCTGCCACACCAAAGGTCAGCGAAAAAATGGCGATGACCAAACCTCCACCGTCACGCCAACAGAAATACGCCCATACCATTCCGACCCACAAATCCACGTGGCGGTCTTTCAAACGCGGTATTCCATTGGCGGTACACACCGCCGCGGTCAAAATACACACACACATAGAAAACTCAGCCACATTGGTCAGTTTGAAATACACACACCTGATACACATACTAACATCACTCCCACACACCCAACACAATATAAAACACACACCCACATGCCCCTACGACCCGGAATCATTGACGAAGGCTAGAGAGAGAGCACAGAATAGACAATCCCACAACACAGAGGCACACAGCACCATCACCCACACAGAATCCACGCACCAAACACCACACACCACCACACGCACCACACTCATCACCACAAACGCCACCCCACACCTCAACCACACCACCCCATGGCACCCCAAAGACACCCCAGGTTCAGTGACGCAGAACTCAGGGTCATGGTGGAGGAAATAGTCCGTGTAGAGCCCCAGCTCTTCGGGGCACAGGTGCAGCACACCACCATTGCCAGGAAGATGGAGCTATGGCAAAGGATAGTGGACAGGGTCAACGCGGTGGGACAGCATCCACGCAATCGGGACGACATCAGGAAGAGATGGAACGACCTACGGGGGAAGGTGCGTTCCATGGTATCAAGGCACAACATTGCGGTGCAGAAGACTGGTGGCGGACCCCCACCTACTCCCCCAGAATTTACCGCGTGGGAGGAGGAAGTCTTGCACATCCTGCATCCTGAGGGCCTCGCAGGAGTAGGCGGAGGAATTGACTCTGGTAAGGCAAATCTTCACTACTGCTTCCCACCCCCACCCCACCTGCATGCCAAATCATACCCCCACCCTCACCCCCTCCCCCCTCACACCAACCCCTAGCAAAAGGCTCACCATCACAACCCACCCATCCCAACACCAAGCCCTGCATGCGACCACAAAGCATGGACACCCATCACCAAAGCATGCCCACTGCACACACACATCACCCCCACAAGCCACCCTCACAAAAGCCCCCACAAGGAAATGCCTGCACTTGGGTACACGGACACCCACCCATCACACGAAATGCCACACACAGAAGCAATAACCATACCTTTATACCCCTGCAGGACCCGAACGCCACCACACCGCCACGGAGGGTCCCGAGATGTCCATCCCACCCCCAGAAGAGGCCCCCAGCGATGACAGCAGCTCTGTCTCCCTGGAGCCAGATGACCAGCCCGGCCCATCGGGGACCTCTGGACAGTCGGTTCCCCACAGACAGCCACAGGCTACACCAGACCCAACCCCCTCTGGGAACACCAGCACAGCTCCCACTGAGCGGGCCCATGCCTCTGTCTCCAGGACACGTCAATCAGCAGTGTGTCCACCACTACAGGGCACCCAGGTTGACCCACCACCCCAACAACAACAGGGACCTGGGGGCAGTGGTAGTGGGCACACCGTCCAGGGGACAGAGGCCCAGGAACACAGGGGAACTGGGAGGGCTGCTGTGCGACAGGGGGGGGACAGGCCCGGGGAACCCACTCTCCAAGAGGCCCTCACCACCATCATGGGAGCATACCACCGCTCCCAGGAGACTATGGCGACGGTACTGGCCCGGTTCCAGGAGATCCAGGAACTGCAGGAGGAACGGTACATGGGGTTCAGGGAGGAACTGAGGAACATCGGTTCCGCAATGGGGACCATCGTCCTGGCCCTTACCCAGATCGTCACCACATTGCGGGACCATGTGGCACCCCAAAGGGCCCCTGTCACTAGCCCAGGCCAGGAACAGCCTACCACCTCCACCGGCGCAAGTGGACAGGAGGCCCCCACACAACGACAGGCCACCAGAACCCCACCTCCTGCAGAAGAAGAACCACCCCGCAAGCGGAACCTGAGATCTCACAAGAAGACAGAGTAGGATTGCAAGACCCCCGCCAGCCTAAGATACCCCCTGATGTCATTCCACTGTCCCACATTGTCACCCTGTCCAACTTTGAACTGCCCCTGCTCCATCTTTCCCCAGGCATATGGACAATGCACCTGTGCGACTGAGAACTGGACTCTGCCATGGACATTACTCCACCCCCACCCATCACCGTTTCCCAATCATGTACCTATATGTAGCACTTAAAATAAATCACTTATTGCACTTAAAAAACAGGAGTCTGCTTGTATTTTCAACAAATGTATTACACATAACGGTGCAATAATGTCCAGTTACTTTGTGATGACAACATACCAATCTCAATAAGCTTTAGTCCATGGGCAAACAAAGCTGATGTCAGGCAGTGGGTCATACAGCTCTGAAAAGGGAAGGGAAAGTCACAAATCAGTTACCAGGAACTGGGGGGAAACACAGACAGTGGAGACGCATGAGGCCTTCAGTAAATGTAAAATGGGGTGGCTGATTCTTACCTGGGTGCTACTCAAAGTATTGTTGTATGACTGTCTCCCTGTTGTCCGTGTCGTCCCCGTCGTCTTCCTCCTCTTCACTCTCCACAGGCTCCACAGCTGCTACAACACCACCATCTGGACCATCCTCCTGCAGAAAAGGCACCTGGCGTCGCAATGCAAGATTGTGAAGCATACAGCAGGCCACGATGATCTGGCACACCTTCTTTGGTGAGTACATGAGGGATCCCCCTGTCATATGCAGGCACCTAAACCTGGCCTTCAGGACCCCAAAGGTCCTTTCTATGATCCTCCTAGTTCGCCCATGGGCCTCATTGTACCATTCCTCTGCCCTGGTCCGGGGATTCCTCACTGGGGTCAGTAGCCACGACAGGTTGGGGTAACCAGAGTCACCTGTTAGCCACACACGGTGTCTCTGTAGCTGTTCCATCACATAAGGTATGCTGCTATTTCGCATGACATACGCGTCATGCACTGACCCAGGGAACTTGGCATTTACATGGGAGATGTACTGGTCAGCCAAACAGACCACCTGGACATTCATCGAATAATAACTTTTTCTGTTTCGGTACACCTGCTCACTTCCACTGGGGGGAACCAAAGCCACATGGGTCCCATCAATGGCACCAATGATGTTGGGGATATGTCCAAGGGCATAGAAATCACCCTTCACTGTAGCCAATTCGCCCACCTCAGGGAAAATAATGTAGCTCCGCATGTATTTCATCAGGGCAGACAACACTCTGGACAAAATCTTAGAAAACATAGGCTGAGACATCCCAGATGATATGGCCACTGTGGTCTGAAAAGACCCACTTGCCAAAAAATGGAGTACTGACAGAACCTGCACCAGAGGGGGAATCCCTGTGGGTTGGCGGATGGGGGACATCAGGTCTGGCTCCAGCTGGGCACATAGTTCATGTATGGTTGCTCTGCCAAGCCGGTATGTAAATATGGTATGTCGTTCTTCCATTGTCGACAGGTCCACCAGCGGCCGGTACACGGGAGGATTCATCCTTCTCCTTGCAAGTCCCAGCGGACGGTGCCTAGGAAGGACAATATGGAGCACAGAGTCAAGCAACCCACAGGTTCGTTCACACAGCTTGCACAGTACAGGAATCGCTATGCATTGAATGGCTTGTATGAGTGGCAATGCAAGGCCTAGGCCTGTGTGACGCAGTAGAAATCATGCCATGTGGGCCCTTGAAATGGCGGCTGCCTGACCTGTGAAGTGTGACAGTGGGATGTGAGGTCACTGCGCTGGCGTAGCACTCCGTGGCGGTAGGCGGTCGAAGACCGCGGCGCAAAGCAGCATTGGTTAACATTGAACCCTATGGCTCTCAGGAGCCAATGATGATGTGCGCCGGCGGTCGCAGTACGCACCGCCGCGGTACGCACCGCCGCGGGCGTGACCGGCATTTTCTATCTGATTAATCACTCGAGACCTGATCATCCACAGGAGAGGACTATACTGCAAGTGCTGCTGTGACCTCGGTCTGGGAGATACAATGGCTGCTGCGACTGGGGAAAGGGCCCCTGCCTTCACTGCCGAAGAATTGGAGAAACTTGTTGATGGGGTCCTCCCCCAGTATGCGCTACTCTACGGTCCTCCAGACCAACAGGTTAGTACACAGGGTGCACGTTGAATGGGCTATGCCTGTGTTGAGTGGGGTGTATGTAAGATGGTCGGGAGGGGAGCGAATGAGGAGTGCAACGCACGAAAGATGAGAGCATGTGCCACAAGGCAAGGTTGGGGAGGGGGGGGGCCACTCACATTGACCAGGCAGAAAACTGATGCGCTTTCTTTTACCACCCTGTACATGTCACATAGGTCAGCGCCCATCAGAAGATCGACATTTGGCGTGCCATCGCCAAGGACGTCCGGGCCCTGGGGGTCCACAACAGACGGGGCACCCACTGCCGAAAGAGGTGGGAGGACATCCGCCGCAGGACCAGAAAGACCGCTGAGTCTCTGCTGGGGATGGCCTCCCAACGTAGGAGGGGTGCCAGCCGCCAATTGACCCCCCTGATGTCCCGGATCCTGGCGGTGGCCTACCCCGATTTGGATGGGCGTGTGAGGACATCACAGCAGACACAAGGGGTGAGTATCAGCACATTCTGCTATCTTTGCGCGCAGGGAAGGTGTCTGGGTGGGGGAGGAGGGCTGTGGCTATCTCCAGGCCAGGGCGCATTCTGTAGGCTAGGCACCTCCGTTAGACACGGCCCTGTGCCCCCGCCCCCCACCTCTGTAGGGTGCCAAGTACAGCTATCCATGGTCCGGCCTCACCCATGTGTGCATTTGTCGTCCATAGACCCGTAGAACTAGTCACAATAACTGAGTAGTGTACCCCCATTGCGCGGCCTAGTTCAGGGGGCTTCTGTGTCTGTCTTCTCCGACAACGGTGTTGCCAATGCATGCACTCAACCTGTCTTCATTTCTCCACCCCCCCCCATTTTCTTTGTCTTCCTGTTCATGTGTGCATTAGCATCATCTGGCGGAGGAGAAGTGGCATTGGAGCACGAGGGAGCTGCATCTCACATGGCCCCGGAGGGCCATACGGCAGACTCCGAGTACACCAGTGAGACGGAGGGCGAGTGGAGCTCCACAACGGGCACCCGTGGAGACATCAGTGACACCGACACGTCCTCGGAAGGGAGCTCCCTAGCGGTGGCGGCAACATCCGTGCCCACCGCCACAACAGGTACAGCCGCCACCCAGCGCACCAGCCCCGCCCTCCCAGCAGCCCCTCAGCCTTCGCTCCGTGCCCGCTCGCCCAGGAAGGCGGGCATCTCCTTCGCCCCAGGGACCTCAGGCCCTGCCCTATTTACCCCTGCTGCCCTCAGTGAGGAGGTCATTGACCTCCTCAGGACACTCATTGTTGGGCAGTCTACCCTCTTGAATGCCATCCAGGGTGTAGAAAGGGAGGTGCATCGGAGCAATGTATACCTGGAGGGCATTCATTCGGGTCAGGCTGCCCATCAGCGATCGTTCAACGCTCTGGCCTCAGCACTGACGGCAGCCATTGTCCCTGTCTCCAGCCTCCCTCTTCTGACTCCCTCCACCCAGTCCCAGTCTCCTGTTCCTCTGCCTATCCCATCCACACCATCAGACCAGCCTGCACACACCTCTACACCCAAGGGCAGCTCATCCAGACATAAGCACCACAGATCCCACAAGCATTCACCCAAGCAACATCCAGATGCAGACATGCCAACAGTCACTACCACCTCTGTGTCCCCCACTCCTCATCTCCCCCCTCCCTCCCTGTGACGTCTCCACTCACACCTGCATGCACACCACCATCAGCCAGTACTTCCATCACCAGCACACCCTCCATTACAGTCCGCACACGTGCAATCACCACCCCCACTGCCATTTACACGTCCCCTGTGTCCTCTCCCAGTGTGTCTGTCACCCCCTCTTCCAAAGCACACAAACGCAGGCAGCCACCCACCCAACAGCCATCCACCTCACGACAGCCTCCGTCACAAGCACCTGCACCCAAAGACAGCACATTTGACTCTCCTACAACCACATCCTCTTCCTCCACTCCCAAACCCACTACACCTACCCGTCCCTGTCCTTCCAAAGTCCTTTTCCTTTCCAACCTTGAACTCGTTCCAATCACTGACCCACCCCCTCCATCTGGTAAGACCAAGAAAAGCACCTCAGCCACCACCAGCCCTGCATCTACTGTGACCATAGTGCAGGGCTATTGGAGTCCACCAGATCCTAGGGCAGGAACATCGGCCAGCAGCAAGGGGACAGCCAGCCGCCCCCCGGGAAGAGGACAAGGAAGAAAAAGGCCCGGCGCGACAAGCCTGAGACGGCTGCCACCAAGGACAGTAGCCTTGCCCCGTCACCTGCCACATCATCCAAGGGAGGCAAGGGCCACAGAGCTCCAGCGAAGGAGGGCAAGGGCAGCAGGGCGGAGAAGTCAGGCAGCAGGCGAGCTGCCCAGGAGGTCCCCACCAGCCCCATCCCGGGTGTGACGGACGACACCCACGGGCCCAGGACTCCATCACAGGAGGGCGCCGCGACTGCAAGTTCGGATGGGGAATGAGTGGGAAGTCTTGCCCAGGTCTGGCTCCCTAGACACACAGGACAAGCACCGCTGAACAGGGCCCCGCCGGGAGGAGCAGCGCTGAACGGGCCCCGCCGGGGCAAGCACCGCTGAACAGGGCCCCGCCGGTAGGAGCACCGCTGAATGGGCCCCGCTGGGGCAAGAACCGCTGAACGGTCCCCGCCGGGCCAAGAACCGCTGAACAGGGCCCCGCCGGGAGGAGCACCGCTGAACGGGCCCCGCCGGGGCAAGAACCGCTGAACGGGCCCCGCCGGGAGGAGCACCGCTGAACGGGCCCCGCTGGGGCAAGAACCGCTGAACGGGCCTCGCCGGGCCAAGAACCGCTGAACAGGGCCCCGCCGGGAGGAGCACCGCTGAACGGGCCCCGCCGGGGCAAGAACCGCTGAACGGGCCCTGCCAGCCCAAGAACCGCTGAACGGGCCCCGCTGGGGCATGAACCGCTGAACATGGCCCCGCCGGGGCAAGCACCGCTGAACAGGGCCCCTTCATCTCAAGCACCGCTCCGCTGGGCCCTTCATCTCAAGCACCGCTCCGCTGGGCCCCGCTGTCTCAAGCACCGCTCCGCTGGGCCCTTCATCTCAAGCACCGCTCCGCTGGGCCCTTCATCTCAAGCACCGCTCCGCTGGGCCCCGCCGTCTCAAGCACCGCTCCGCTGGGCCCTTCATCTCAAGCACCGCTCCGCTGGGCCCCGCCGTCTCAAGCACCGCTCCGCTGGGCCCTTCATCTCAAGCACCGCTCCACTGGGCCCTTCATCTCAAGCACCGCTCCGCTGGGCCTTTCATCTCAAGCACCGCTCCGCTGGGCCCTTCATCTCAAGCACCGCTCCGCTGGGCCCCGCCGTCTCAAGCACCGCTCCCCTGGGCCCTTCATCTCAAGCACCGCTCTGCTGGGCCCTTCATCTCAAGCACCGCTCCGCTGGGCCCCGCCGTCTCAAGCACTGCTCCGCTGGGCCCTTCATCTCAAGCACCGCTCCGCTGGGCCCCGCCGTCTCAAGCACCGCTCCGCTGGGCCCTTCATCTCAAGCACCGCTCCGCTGGGCCCTTCCTCTCAAGCACCGCTGGCCCATTGACAGTGCCGGTTCAGTGTCGAGCAGGGCTTCAAGGAGCACTCGGGGCACCATGCCTCCTCCAATCACAGTGGAGTCGGTAATCCATCTGATGGACTGTGGCTTTGCACCCCCCAGTATGGGACAGTGGGCATGGAGGCCCCTCGTGGATCTGGCGTTGTGGACTCATGTGGCTGAGGTGCCCCCCCTTCCCTTCCCCCTGAGGTGCCTGTACTTTTATCATCTGCTGCCCCTGCAGTGTTCTCTCCAATGGTATCTGGTCTCCTGTGTGGGCTTTGCCCATGTGTTTGTGCACATTGGCCCACGGACTATGGAACTTTGACGGAATGTGCAGGACTTTTTGCCTATGGATATCTTGTGGACTATCTTCATTCCTTATTTTTTTATCTTTTATATGGCATATTTGCCATTCCTTCTATGGAGCTATTGATACATATTTTTTCGAACATTTAAATTGTGTCTTTGCATTATTCCGGGGGGTTTGTGTGGTGTCACTCTGACTTGTTGCTCGGCAATGGGGTGTAGGTATTTGTGGTGGGGGGGTGGGTGTATGGCGCATGTGTGTCCCCGTAATCTTTTCTCCTCCCCCCTCCCCTGTGTTGTAGGTGCAGTACTCACCGTTGTCGTCTGCGCCGGCGTTCGTACTCCTGGTAGATGAGCAGGTAGACAAGAGCTGGTAGGATGTGTAATTCGGGCTCCATGCTGTCCTCCTTCCTCGTGGAGTGTGTATAGGTGAGCGTTTTCCCATTCGTTGTCTGTTTCCGCCGTGTTTTTATCGGCGGGGCTCCCGCCCCGGAAAAGGTGGCGGATTGGTGAGTTGTGATAGGGTGGGCGGTACATTGTCTGCCGCCTGCCTGTTGGCGGTGACCGCCGCGCTGTTTGTTGGTCCCGCCGTGGCGGTCGGAGTGTTAATGTGGCGGCCTGTGTTGGCGGTTCCCGCCAGGGTTAGAATACCATTTTTTGGACCGCCGGCCTGTTTGCGGGTTGGCCGCCGCTTTATCACCGACCGCCAGGGTCAGAATGACCCCCTTGGTCTAAGGATACGCTCCTTCTGAATGGATTTACTTCTCTGTGTCAGCCGGCTATAACCTCCCCAATGGGGAGAGCAGGTGGCGACCTTTTAGTTCTTGTATCCTTACATCTCCTTCTATTAAACGCGTCCTTAATTTGGTCTTCCCCTTATTTTATGGTTGTTTTAGTATCTATTAGTGGACAAAAAGATATTCTGATTTAACATTTTTATAATAATATCCCCCGGGGTCTCCTTATGGGATGCCTGGAGGAGGTAGCAGACTTCATTGATTCGTCAAATGTTTTACAGGATAGCAATCTAATTATACTATGGGTGGGCGATTTCAACACTCCTTTGTGTAGCAAGGAACTAACATAACAGTGTGCCTTCCCTGATGAGGGCAGAGAGTCATCAATCCATTTCACTCACACTGCTGAAGTAGATGCCCTAAACTATTTTATATGTAAGTTTTATTTGGTACACGTGACGGAGAAACTGGCTGCTGACGCCTGTAATATACCAACCTTCACAGGGAAACCGAAGGGGAGCATCATTGATTACATACTTATTGGCTCCTCTGATTATCATTTAATTCAAGAATTTAAGATCACGCCTCACTGCGCCAGTGACCATAATCTCCTCAGCATTAATCTGGACTTAAATATTAACCAGGTTCCAAAGAATAAAAGTTTGAGAGCTAGTACTGTCTACAATCCAAATTGCGGTTTACGTTTAAAATGGGACAAAATAAATCCTAAATTATTTAATCAGGAAATTGTAAGAACTAGGTCGGACTTTAATTAATATGTGTCTGTCTCAGCAGTTAGATCCTGAATTTCTGACGGATACAACTACCTGCGGATTCCTCACTCATTGAATTTTCCCCCTTTGCCAGCTTTCAACGGAAATCTTCTTCCTAGCTTCTGCACGTCGACGAGGACGTCACAATTGCCCACGCGACGCCGTCTGACGTCATACAGGCATTAAGAGGTCCTCGCCGACGTGCCTACGTCAGTTCCCTTTTTTCCGTGCCTTCTAACGACGGTTATTCTTCGACGTAGCTACTGTTCCTACTCTGCGTAGTTACTCTTACTGTTTCTTTCTTTGAAAAGAAAGCATGTCTCAGCGAAAGTCGGGTTTTAAACCCTGCAGGGAGTGCGGAGGCAAAATGTCTGTGACAGACCCACATGTAGACTGTTTGTGGTGTCTCAGCTCTGACCATGACGTGGAGAAATGTGACTCCTGTCAACGAATGAACCCGAAGGCGTTGAAGGAGCGTGAGGCGAAACTCTTTTTGGCGAAATCCAAGAAGAAGGAGAAGCGGCATTGGCGCAAGTCATCTTCACCTAAGTCCCATCGGCGTCACCGTGATCCCCGGCGTCGTCGTGAATCTCGGCGCCGGTCGAGTAGGGAGCGGTCACGCTCGAGGTCGCCTTCTGTTCGACGCCGAAAGACATGGGAGGTTAGTCTCACCATCACTCCGCAGCCGCAGACGCCTCCTGCATCACCGACTTCACTGGCTTCGCCGACTTCGCCTATGACTCCACCATCTGTATTTGAGGTTCCTCAACGTCAGGAGTTTTCACTGGCTTCTCAGACTCCGGGGCCGGGGCGATGTCACCTCGAGCCCAGGCTCCTCAGTATCCGGCTTTCCCGGCCCCTGGGGCTGACAGTTCCGCATTTTTAAATGCAATGTTTGCCATTTTCCAGCAAATGGCTCCAGGTGGTGGACCGGCTGGTCCTTCGGGCCATTAGCCTTTAATATGAGTGCTCTGGCTCCTTTACGACCGGCACTTTTCATGCCCTTCCTTCCAATGGGAGGTACTGGCTCGGCGCCGGTTCCTTTGGTGTCAACTTCCCAGCCTGCGACGCCGAGTAGATCTGCCGGTCCGGCGCCGGAGAGTTCTCCTGTTCATTGTAGGAGGCTGGCCTGGTTTGTAGTGGGTACCAAGGGGTACTTACACTCTGCACGAGGTCCAGTTATCCCCTATTAGTGTAGAAGAGGTGTTCTAGCAGCTTAGGCTGATAGAAAAGGTAGCTTAGCAGAGCAGCTTAGGCTGAACTAGGAGACATGCAAAGCTCCTACTATACCACTGGTGTCATATGCACAATATCATAAGAAAACACAATACACCGATATACTAAAAATAAAGGTACTTTATTTTTATGACAATATGCCAAAAGTATCTCAGTGAGTACCCTCAATATGAGGATAGCAAATATACACAAGATATATGTACACAATACCAAACATATGCAGTAATAGCAATAGAAATTAATGCAAGCAATGTACAGTCACAATAGATTGCAATGAGAGCACATAGGTATAGGGGCAACACAAACCATATACTCCAAAAGTGGAATGCGAATAACGTATGGACCCCAAACCTATGTGAGCTTGTAGAGAGTCGCTGGGACTGTAAGAAAACAGTGAGGGTTAGAAAAATAGCCCACCCCAAGACCCTGAAAAGTAGGTGTAAAGTGCACCTATGTTCCCCAGAGAGCACAGAAGTCGTGATAGGGGAATTCTGCAAGGAAGACCAACATCAGCAATGCAACAATGATGGATTTCCGGACGAGAGTACCTGTGGAACAAGGGGACCAAGTCCAAGAGTCGCGACAAAGTCGAGATTGGGAAGATGCCCAGGAAATGCCAGCTGAGGATGCAAAGAAGCTGCCACCGGATGGTAGAAGCTGACGATTCTGCAAGAACGAAGAGGACTAGGAACTTCCCCTTTGGAGGATGATGTCCCACGTCGTGAAGAAGCTTGCAGAGGTGTTCCCACGCAGAAAGACCGCAAACAAGCCTTGCTAGCTGCAAGGGTTGCGGTTAGGGTTTTTGGATGCTGCTGTGGCCCAGGAGGGACCAGGATGTCGCCAATTGCGTGAGGAGACAGAGGGGGCACCCAGCAAGATAGGGAGCCCTCACAGAAGCATGCAGCACCCGCAGAAGTGCCGAAACAGGCACTATGAAGAAGAGTGAACCAGAGCTCACCCGAAGTCACAAAAGGAGATCCCACGACGCCGTAGGACAACTCAGGAGGTTGTGCACTGCAGGTTAGAGTGTCGGGGACCCAGGCTTGGCTGTGCACAAAGGAAATCCTGGAAGAGTGCACAGGAGCCGGAGCAGCTGCAAATCACGCGGTACCCAGCAGTGCAGTCTAGCGTGGGGAGGCAAGGACTTACCTCAACCAAACTTGGACTGAAGAGTCACTCGACTGTGGGAGTCACTTGGACAGAGTTGCTGAGTTCAAGGCACCTCGCTCGTCGTGCTGAGAGGAGACCCAGAGGACCGGTGATGTAGTCTTTTGGTGCCTGCGGTTGCAGGGGGAGGATTCCGTCGTCCCACTGGAGATTTCTTCGGAGCTTCTAGTGCAGAGAGGAGGCAGGCTACCCCCACAGCATGCACCACCAGGAAAACAGTCGAGAAGGCCGCAGGATCAGCGATACAAGGTTGCAGTAGTCGTCTTTGCTACTTTGTTGAAGTTTTGCAGGCTTCCTGAGCAGTCAGCGGTCGATTCCGTGGCAGAAGGTGAAGAGAGAGATGCAGAGGAACTCTGATGAGCTCGTACATTCGTTATCTAAAGAATTCCCCAAAGCAGAGACCCTAAATAGCCAGAAAAGGAGGTTTGGCTACTTAGGAAGGAGGATAGGCTAGCAAGACAGGTAAGAGCCTATCAGAAGGGGTCTCTGACGTTACCTGTGGCGCTGGCCACTCAGAGCAGTCCAGTGTGCCAGCAGCACCTCTGTTTCCAAGATGGCAGAGGTCTGGAGCACACTGGAGGAGCCCTGGGCATCTCCCCTGGGAGGTGCAGGTCAGGGGAGTGGTCACTCCCCTTTCCTTTGTCCAGTTTCGCGCCAGAGCAGGGCTGGGGGATCCCTGAACCAGTGTAGACTGGCTTATGCAGAGATGGGCACCATCTGTGCCCATCAGAGCATTTCCAGAGGCTGGGGGAGGCTACTCCTCCCCAGCCCTGACACCTTTTTCCAAAGGGAGAGGGTGTAACACCCTCTCTCTGAGGAAGTCCTTTGTTCTGCCTTCCTGGGCCAAGCCTGGCTGGACCGCAGGAGGGCAGAAACCTGTTTGAGGGGTTGGCAGCAGCAGCAGCTGCAGTGAAACCCCGGGAAAGGTAGTTTGGCAGTACCCGGGTCTGTGCTAGAGACTCGGGGGATCATGGAATTGTCTCCCCAATGCCAGAATGGCATTGGGGGGACAATTCCATGATCTTAGACATGTTACATGGCCATGTTCGGAGTTACCATTGTGACGCTATACATAGGTAGTGACCTATGTCTAGTGCACGCGTGTAATGGTGTCCCCGCACTCACAAAGTCCGGGGAATTTGCCCTGAACAATGTGGAGGCACCTTGGCTAGTGCCAGGGTGCCCACACACTAAGTAACTTAACACCCAACTTTTACCAGGTAAAGGTTAGACATATAGGTGACTTATAAGTTACTTAAGTGCAGTGGTGAATGGCTGTGAAATAACGTGGACGTTATTTCACTCAGGCTGCAGTGGCAGGCCTGTGTAAGAATTGTCAGAGCTCCCTATGGGTGGCAAAAGAAATGCTGCAGCCCATAGGGATCTCCTGGAACCCCAATACCCTGGGTACCTCAGTACTATATACTAGAGAATTATAAGGGTGTTCCAGTTTGCCAATGTGAATTGGTGAAATTGGTCACTAGCCTGTTAGTGACAATTTGGAAAGCAAAGAGAGAGCATAACCACTGAGGTTCTGATTAGCAGAGCCTCAGTGAGACAGTTATTCATCACACAGGGAACACACACAGGGCACACTTATGAGCACTGGGGCCCTGGATGGCAGGGTCCCAGTGACACATACAACTAAAACAACATATATACAGTGAAATATGGGGGTAACATGCCAGGCAAGATGGTACTTTCCTACATTCATCCTTTGCCTCATTCGGCGCCAAAGAAGTTCACGGCGCTGATGGATCCGGCGTCAGATGGATTCGAGGATCGGCGTCAGGCATCGACGTCGGCTGACGCCCTGTCGACGCCAAGGATTGAAGCCAGGCTACATTCAAGAAGGCTTGCTGTTCACCTCCTTGAGGAGCAGGAGTATCGGAAGCAGGCCCTGGAGGAAGGGGAGATTGAAGAACCTCTGGGAGATCTCCAGGGTTTGGATACGGCAAGTGGCTTAGACACCTCTCCAGAGTGGGACTTAACATCTCCTGGAGAATATACAGAGGAGGCTGCTTCGTTCCACTCTGTCATAAGGAAAGCAGCTGACTTTTTGGACCCTTCCTTGCCGGTGTCTGAATCTAAACCCAGTATCTTGACGGAGGTGTTACATCCTGCTTCGACAGTTGCAGAGCCATTTCTGCCATTTAATGAGGCTCTGTTAGACCCAATTTTAGAGATCAGGAAAAAGATGGTGTCATCTTCGGCTGTTAATAGATCAGTGACACGCAGATATCATGTGGCTCCTGCGGATCCAGGCTTTTTGTCTAGGCACCCCTCACAGGGCAGACCTCCTCTCGCAGTTGCAGGGGCAGGTTTTACACCCCCACCTCCAGAGCCTGCACCTTCATGCCTGGAGATTGAAAGGGGCAACCTGAATTCCTTTTCTCTCCCACCTTAGGTAGTGGATGTTATTTTATCGGCCAGGCGACACTCCACTAAATCTATCTACGCTAGCAGGTGGGCTAAATTTGTGTGTTGGTGTGGAGAGAAGCAAATTGATCCCTTACGTGCCCACTTATCAGATATCTTGTCTTTTGCGTTGTCCCTGGCACAGAGGGGTTGTGCAGTGGCTACAGTCAAGGGCTATTTGTCGGCCCTGTCAGCCTTTCTGTGTCTTCCAGACCAACCTTCTTTATTTAAATCTCCTTTAGTTTTGAGATTTTTAAAAGGCCTCATTAATAGGTTTCCTCCCACTCCTTTCATTATGCTTCAGTGGGATTTAAATCTGGTCTTAACATTTCTTATGGGCTCACCGTTTGAGCCAATGCATTCTTGCCCCATAAGATTATTGGTTTTGAAGACTGTTTTCCTTGTTGCAATTACTTCAGCTAGAAGAGTGAGTGAGTTGCAGGCTCTTTCTGTTAAACCCCCATATACATCCTTCTATGTAGATAAAGTGGTGTTGAGGACCAAGGCTGCTTTCTTGCCGAAGGTTGCTTCACCCTTCCATTTGGGTCAGACTATTACTCTCTCCTCTTTTTATCCTCCGCCTCATCCTTCGAAAGAGGAAGAAAGGTTGCATCGTTTAGACCCGAGAAGAGCGCTAAGCTTCTATGTGGACAGAACAAAGGAGTTTAGATTGGAGGATCAACTCTTCATTGGGTACCTGGGAAAGAGGAGAGGAAGGGCAGTCCACAAGAGAACACTCTCCAGGTGGGTCATTCTTTGCATTAAGCAGTTTTATTCTCTGGCAAAGAAAGAACCCCCTGATGGAATAAGAGCTCATTCCACCAGAGCTAAGTCGACCTCTTCGGCCTTGGCTAGGGGTGTTCCTGTGGTTGACATCTGCAAGGCCGCAATTTGGTCATCCCTCCACACTTTTGCAAAGCATTACTGCTTGGATTCGGAGGTTAGGAAGAATGTCCATTTTGCACGGTCGGTGCTGCAGGATTTCTTGGTTTGACCATTCAGGCACCCTCCACCGAGTGCGGTACTGCTTTGGGACTCTATTCAATGAGTGAGGAATCCACAGGTAGTTGTATCCATCAGAAGAACGAGTTACTTACCTTCGGTAGCGCCTTTTCTGGTGGATACACTAGCTACCTGTGGATTTGTCACGGTCCCTCCCGCCTCCCCGTTGCCTGTCTGGTCTTACCAAGTTATCCTTGTGTGAGCTCCTCTTGGTAGTTTATTTCTTTCATATGTAGTGTATATATTTATGTATATAAGTACATGTTTTTAAAAAAAAAAAAAAGAAGAGAAAGGAATTTGTGAGGTTGCTATACATAGTATGTATGTATATATTTTTGCGTATTGACATTTTTGGGCTGATGTTTTATCTATTTGGTATGATTAAATATTGTTGTATAAGTATTTGCTTCAATTGCCTGTTCGTCTCAGAGGCACTTAAAAAATGTTGGTACTGACGTCGGCATGTCGGCGAGGACCTCTTATTGCCTGTATGACGTCAGACAGCGTCGCGTGGGCAATTGTGACGTCCTCGTCAAAGTGCAGAAGGTAGGAAGAAGATTTCCGTCGAAAGCTGGCGCAGAGGGAAAATTGAATGAGTGAGGAATCCACAGGTAGCTAGTGTATCCACCAGAAAAGGCGTTACCGAAGGTAAGTAACTCGCGCGTATAGCCCATGAATTTGAATCTTTAAGTACTGATATCTCACGAGCCTTGGTGGTGGACAGGCCCTTGAAGGGGCCAGTGGTCCATAGATGGTTTGATTCTGTGTGCTCTTCTGCTCATAAAAAACTAAAAGATGCTCTTAAAGCCGTTCCCCCCTCCCGCCAACCAGTTAAACTAGCTAGAGCCGATTATAAGGCTGTGTAGGAGGCTGGACTGGCTTGTAGTGAGTACCAAGGGGCACTTGCACCTTGCACCAGGCCCAGTTATCCCTTATTAGTGTATAGGGTGTCTAGCAGCTTAGGCTGATAGATAATGGTAGCTTAGCACAGCAGCTTAGGCTGAACTAGGAGACGTGTGAAGCTACTACAGTACCACCTAGTGTCATATGCACAATATCATAAGAAAACACAATACACAGTTATACTAAAAATAAAGGTACTTTATTTTTATGACAATATGCCAAAGTATCTTAGAGTGTACCCTCAGTGAGAGGATAGGAAATATACACAAGATATATATACACAATAGCAAAAATATGCAGTATAGTCTTAGAAAACAGTGCAAACAATGTATAGTTACAATAGGATGCAATGGGGACACATAGGGATAGGGGCAACACAAACCATATACTCCAAAAGTGGAATGCAAACCACGAATGGACCCCAAACCTATGTGACCTTGTAGAGGGTCGCTGGGACTATTAGAAAATAGTGAGAGTTAGAAAATTAGCCCTCCCCAAGACCCTGAAAAGTGAGTGCAAAGTGCACTAAAGTTCCCCCAAAGACAAAGAAGTCGTGTTAGAGGAATAATGCAGGAAAGACACAAACCAACAATGCAACAACTGTGGATTTCCAATCTAGGGTACCTGTGGAACAAGGGGACCAAGTCCAAAAGTCACAAGCAAGTCGGAGATGGGCATATGCCCAGGAAATGCCAGCTGTGGGTGCAAAGAAGCTTCTACTGGACAGAAGAAGCTGAGGTTTCTGCAGGAACGAAAAGGGCTAGAGACTTCCCCTTTGGTGGACGGATCCCTCTCGCCGTGGAGAGTCGTGCAGAAGTGTTTTCCCGCCGAAAGAACGCCAACAAGCCTTGCTAGCTGCAAATCCTGCAGTTAGCGTTTTTGGATGCTGCTGTGGCCCTGGAGGGACCAGGAGGTCGCAAATTGGACCAGGAGAGAGAGGGGACGTCGAGCAAGACAAGGGGCCCTCTCAGCAGCAGTTAGCACCCAGAAAAGTGCCAGAAACAGGCACTACGAGGATGCGTTAAAACGGTGCTCACCCGAAGTTACACAAAGGAGTCCCACGTCGCCGGAGACCAACTTAGAAAGTCGTGCAATGCAGGTAAGAGTGCGTGGACCCAGGCTTGGCTGTGCACAAAGGATTTCCGCCGGAAGTGCACAGGGGCCGGAGTAGCTGCAAAAGTCGCGGTTCCCAGCAATGCAGCCCAGCGAGGTGAGGCAAGGACTTACCTCCACCAAACTTGGACTGAAGAGTCACTGGACTGTGGGGGTCACTTGGACAGAGTCGCTGGATTCGAGGGACCTCGCTCGTCGTGCTGAGAGGAGACCCAAGGGACCGGTAATGCAGCTTTTTGGTGCCTGCGGTTGCAGGGGGAAGATTCCGTCGACCCACAGGAGATTTCTTCTGAGCTTCTGGTGCAGAGAGGAGGCAGACTACCCCCACAGCATGCACAAGCAGGAAAACAGTCGAGAAGGCGGCAGGATCAGCGTTACAGAGTTGCAGTAGTCGTCTTTGCTACTATGTTGCAGGTTTGCAGGCTTCCAGCGCGGTCAGCAGTCGATTCCTTGGCAGAAGGTGAAGAGAGAGATGCAGAGGAACTCGGATGAGCTCTTGCATTCGTTATCCAAAGTTTCCCCAGAGACAGAGACCCTAAATAGCCAGAAAAGAGGGTTTGGCTACCTAGGAGAGAGGATAGGCTAGCAACACCTGAAGGAGCCTATCAGAAGGAGTCTCTGACGTCACCTGGTGGCACTGGCCACTCAGAGCAGTCCAGTGTGCCAGCAGCACCTCTGTTTCCAAGATGGCAGAGGTCTGGAGCACACTGGAGGAGCTCTGGACACCTCCCAGGGGAGGTGCAGGTCAGGGGAGTGGTCACTCCCCTTTCCTTTGTCCAGTTTCGCGCCAGAGCAGGGCTAAGGGGTCCCCTGAACCGGTGTAGACTGGCTTATGCAGAATTGGGCACATCTGTGCCCAAGAAAGCATTTCCAGAGGCTGGGGGAGGCTACTCCTCCCCTGCCTTCACACCATTTTCCAAAGGGAGAGGGTGTAACACCCTCTCTCAGAGGAAGTCCTTTGTTCTGCCATCCTGGGCCAGGCCTGGCTGGACCCCAGGAGGGCAGATGCCTGTCTGAGGGGTTGGCAGCAGCAGCAGCTGCAGTGAAACCCCAGGAAGGGCAGTTTGGCAGTACCAGGGTCTGTGCTACAGACCACTGGGATCATGGGATTGTGCCAACTATGCCAGGATGGTATAGAGGGGGCAATTCCATGATCATAGACATGTTACATGGCCATATTCGGAGTTACCATTGTGAAGCTACATATAGGTAGTGACCTATATGCAGTGCACGCGTGTAATGGTGTCCCCGCACTCACAAAGTTCAGGGAATTGGCTCTGAACAATGTGGGGGTACCTTGGCTAGTGCCAGGGTGCCCTCACACTAAGTAACTTTGCACCTAACCTTTACCAGGTAAAGGTTAGACATATAGGTGACTTATAAGTTACTTAAGTGTAGTGTAAAATGGCTGTGAAATAACGTGGACGTTATTTCACTCAGGCTGCAGTGGCAGGCCTGTGTAAGAATTGTCAGAGCTCCCTATGGGTGGCAAAAGAAATGCTGCAGCCCATAGGGATCTCCTGGAACCCCAATACCCTGGGTACCTCAGTACCATATACTAGGGAATTATAAGGGTGTTCCAGTAAGCCAATGTAAATTGGTAAAAATGGTCACTAGCCTGTTAGTGACAATTTGGAAAGAAATGAGAGAGCATAACCACTGAGGTTCTGATTAGCAGAGCCTCAGTGAGACAGTTAGTCACTACACAGGTAACACATTCAGGCACACTTATGAGCACTGGGGCCCTGGGTTACCAGGGTCCCAGTGACACATACAACTAAAACAACATATATACAGTGAAAAATGGGGGTAACATGCCAGGCAAGATGGTACTTTCCTACACAACCCCCCCCCCCCCAAACGAAGGACAATAAGACTAGCCATGACCTGATGAGTCTTCATTGTCTAAGTGGAAATATCTGGAGAGTCCATCTGCATTGGAGTGGCTACTCCCAGGTCTATGTTCCACTGTATAGTCCATTCCCTGTAGGGATATGGACCACCTCAACAATTTAGGATTTTCACCTTTCATTTGTTTTAGCCAAAGTAGAGGTTTGTGGTCTGTCTGAACAATGAAGTGAGTGCCAAACAGGTATGGCCTCAACTTCTTCAGTGCCCAGACCACAGCAAAGGCCTCCCTCTCAATGGCAGACCAACGCTTTTCTCTAGGGGTCAACCTCCTACTAATAAAAGCAACAGGTTGATCCTGGCCCTCAGAATTAAGTTGTGATAGGACTGCCCCTACTCCTAATTCAGATGCATCAGTTTGGACATAGAATTTTTTAGAGTAACAAGGGCTTTTCAGGACAGGTGCAGAGCACATGGCCTGCTTCAGCTCCTCAAAAGCTTTCTGACAGTTTGCTGTCCATAATACCTTTTTAGGCATTTTCTTGGATGTGAGGTCATTAAGAGGGGCTGCAATGGAGCCATAGTTCTTAATGAACCTCCTGTAATACCCAGTGAGGCCTAGGAAGGCTCTCACCTGAGTCTGAGTGGTAGGGGGAACCCAATCAATAATTGTTTGGATTTTCCCCTGAAGTGGTGCAATCTGTTCCCCAGCAACAAGGTGTCCCAGATAAACCACCTTACCCTGCCCTATCTGGCACTTTGAAGCCTTGATAGTGAGGCCTGCCTTTTGCAGGGCCTCCAAAACTTTCCATAGGTGGACCAGGTGATCATCCCAGCTGAAGCTAAAGACAGATATATCGTCCAAATATGCTGCACTGAAAGCTTCCAGCCCTTGCAGGACTGTGTTCACCAACCGTTGAAAAGTGGCAGGTGCATTTTTCAAACCAAAAGGCATTACAGTAAACTGGTAATGTCCTCCAATGGTTGAAAATGCAGTCTTAGGTTTAGCATCTTCTGACAATTTGATCTGCCAATACCCTGCAGTCAAGTCAAAAGTGCTTAGATACTTGGCAGATGCCAGTGTATCTATGAGCTCATCTGCCCTGGGTATAGGGTGAGCATCAGTTTTGGTTACCAAGTTGAGACCTCTATAGTCTACACAAAACCGCATTTCTTTCTTTCCATCCTTTGAATGAGGTTTTGGTACAAGTACCACAAGAGAAGCCCATGGACTTTCAGAGTGCTCAACCACTCCTAGTTCTAACATTTTCTGGACCTCTTGCTTTATGCAGTCCCTGACATGGTCAGGCTGCCTATAGATCTTACTTTTGAAAGGCAAGCTGTCTCCAGTATCTATAGTGTGCTCACACCAAGAAGTGGTACCTGGCACAGTAGAGAAGAGTTCAGAGAATTGATCTAGGAGATTTATGCATTTGTCTTTCTGCTCAGCAGTAAGGCAATCAGCCAAAACTACACCTTCCACCAGAGCATCTTGTTCTGTGGAAGAGAAGAGATCAGGTAGAGGATCACTGTCTTCTTCCTGTCCCTCATCTGTTGCCATGAGCAGGGTGAGATCAGCCCTGTCATAGTAGGGTTTAGGCGGTTGACATGGAGCACCCTAAGGGGACTCCTGGCAGTGCCTAAGTCAACTAAATAGGTGACTTCTCCCTTCTTTTCAACAATTGTGTGGGGTCCACTCCATTTATCTTGGAGTGCTCTTGGGGCCACAGGCTCCAAGACCCACACTTTCTGCCCTGGTTGGTACTGAACCAAAACAGCCTTCTGATCATGCCATTGCTTCTGGAGCTCTTGGCTGGCCTGAAGGTTTTTACTGGCCTTTTTCATGTACTCAGCCATTCTTGATCTGAGGCCAAGTACATAATCCACAATATCCTGCTTAGGAGCTTTTAAAGGTTGTTCCCAACCCTCCTTTACAAGTGTGAGTGGACCCCTAACAGGGTGTCCAAAAAGAAGTTCAAAGGGGCTGAATGCCACTCCTTTCTGGGGTACCTCCCTGTAGGCAAAAAGGAGGCATGGTAGAAGGATATCCCATCTCCTGCGGAGTTTTTCAGGGAGACCCATAATCATGCCTTTGAGAGTTTTATTAAATCTCTCCACCAGTCCATTTGTTTGTGGATGATAGGGTGTTGTGAACTTGTACGTTACACCACACTCCTTCCACATGGCCTTTAAGTATGCAGACATGAAATTGCTTCCCCTGTCTGATACTACTTCCTTTGGGAAGCCCACCCTGGAAAATATTCCCAGGAGGGCCTTTGCCACTGCAGGTGCTGTAGTGGTCCTTAAAGGAATAGCTTCAGGATATCTTGTGGCATGGTCCACTACCACTAAGATGAATCTATTGCCTGAAGCAGTAGGAGGGTCAAGGGGGCCAACTATGTCAACCCCTACCCTTTCAAAGGGAACCCCAACCACAGGCAGTGGAATAAGGGGTGCCTTTGGGGTGCCACCTGTCTTGCCACTGGCTTGACAGGTTTCACAGGACTTACAAAATTCCTTTGTGTCCTCAGACATTCTAGGCCAATGAAACAGGGGAACAAGCCTGTCCCAAGTTTTCATTTGTCCTAGATGCCCAGCTAGGGGAATGTCATGTGCCAGGGTTAGGAGGAACTTTCTGTACTCCTGAGGAATCACTAATCTCCTGGCAGCTCCAGGTTTAGGATCCCTATGCTCAGTGTACAAGAGGTTGTCCTCCCAGTAAACTCTGTGAGAGTCACTGACATCCCCATTAGCCTGTTTGACAGCTTGGTGTCTGAGACCCTCTAATGTGGGACAGGTTTGCTGTGCCACACTCAGCTCCTCTCTGGCAGGCCCCCCTTCACCCAAAAGCTCAGCAGTGTCTGCTTCCAGCTCCTCTGGTGTAGGTTCTGCACAGGGAGGGAATTCTTCTTCCTCAGAAGTTGAATCCACTGTAGAGGGAGGGATAGTAGGAAGTGGTTTGCTTCTACTAGCCCTAGCTTTAGGGAGCACTTGGTCCATTGTTCCAGGATCCAAGCTTCCCTGTCCTTTTTGCTTTTTGGCCTGAGCCCTTGTCAAAGCAAAAATATGCCCTGGGATGCCCAGCATAGCTGCATGGGCCTCCAACTCCACATCTGACCAAGCTGATGTCTCCAAATCATTTCCTAGTAGACAGTCTACAGGTAAATCTGTGGCTACCACAACTTTCTTTGGACCAGTAACCCCCCCCCCCCCCAGTTGAGATTAACAACAGCCATGGGGTGGCTAAGTGTGTTGTTGTGAGCATCGGTTACTTGGTACTGGTGACCAAGTAAGTGTTGTTCAGGGTGGACCAGTTTCTCTATGACCATAGTTACACTGGCACCAGTGTCCCTGTAGGCCTGAACCTCAACACCATTTATTAGGGGTAGCTGCATGTACTTATCCATATTAAGGGGACAAGCAACTAAGGTGGCTAAATCAATAGCCCCCTCAGAGACTAACACAGCCTCTGTGGCCTCCCTAACAAGGCCAACCCCAACTAAGTTACCAATAGTGAGCCCAGCTACTCCCTTGGATTGGCTATTAGTAGGTTTGCTCCCACCACCACTGCTATTAGTAGGGACACTAGGGGTAGCAGTAGGGGTTGTAGTGGTAGGAGCATTGGTGCTTTTCTTTGGACAACTGGGATCTGTTGTCCAATGGCCTTTTATTTTACATAAATAGCACCATGGTTTCTTTTCCTTGTTCTGATTAAAAGAGGATTTGGGCCCACCACCCCCACCAGAGTGTTTTTGTGGGCCTGATGAAGACTCATTTTTAGATTTGTCCCCACCCTTGTCAGAAGACTTACCATCCTTCTTTTTGTTGCCATCTTTGTCACCCCCTGTGTGAACTTTTCTGTTCACCCTTGTTCTGACCCATTTGTCTGCCTTCTTTCCCAATTCTTGGGGAGAGGTCAGATCAGAGTCCACCAAGTACTGGTGCAACAAATCAGACACACAATTATTAAGAATATGCTCTCTCAGGATCAAGTTATACAGGCTGTCATAATCAGTAACTTTACTGCCATGTAACCACCCCTCCAAGGCCTTCACTGAATGGTCAATGAAATCAACCCAGTCTTGTGAAGACTCCTTTTTGGTCTCTCTGAACTTTATCCTGTATTGTTCAGTGGTTAAGCCATAACCATCCAGGAGTGCATTCTTAAGAACTTGGACATTTTTAGCATCATTTTCTTTCACAGTAAGGAGCCTATCCCTACCTTTTCCACTAAATGATAGCCATAGGATAGCAGCTCACTGCCTTTGAGGGACATCCTGTACAACACAGGCCCTCTCAAGTGCAGCAAACCACTTGTTAATGTCATCCCCCTCCTTATAAGGGGGAACTATCTTGTGCAGATTCCTGGAATCATGCTCTTTTGCAGGATGACTATGGGGAATACTGCTGCTGCCACCATGGGTTTCTAAACCCAACTTCTGTCTTTCCTTCTCTAGTTCAAAAGACTGTCTATCCAAATCCATCTGTTGCTTTTTAAGCTTCAGTCTGGTTTGTTCCACCCTCAACTTATTGAGTTCCCTCTCTAACATTCTGTCATCAGGGTTGGTGGGAGGGACATTCCTAGATACAGAGGTATGATGGGAATGAACAGAAGGAGACCTGTCCCTTACAGAAGCCACCCTAACAGCTTGGCTGACAGTGTAATGTGAGAGCACATCATCTGGATGATGTGACTCCACCTCAGTACCAACTATGCTAGACTGTCTAGTAATGGGCAGGCTAAGAAGTTTCTTTCCTGAACCTTTTCCTGGGGGAGTCCCTGGATCAGATTGAGAACCATTAGCTACTTTTTCAACAGATGGGGCACTTTTAGCCTTATCTTGTTCTCTAAGCATATTAAGTAACAGTTCCAAGGAAGGATTCTTCCCTACACTGAAACCTCTCTCTACGCAGAGACTCCTTGCTCCTTTCCAGCTAAGGTGATCATAAGCAATCTTAGACAGGTCAACATTTTGGCCTGTGCCAGACATTTTTAGAGAGAGTTAAAGTGATAGAAAAAGAGAAAAAAAAATTCAGAACTTTTTGGAAAGACAGAAAAAAAAACTTTTTAAACTTTTAAGAACTTTTTGAAAGTTTAGAAGTACTTTTCAGCACTTAGAAAAGAGTGAAAAGAGGGAATGCAAAACTTTTTGGCTATGTGTATATACACTGACCTTGTTTTGTATATTTTTCTCTTATGAAAAGTACAATGACAAGAGTGGTAAGTAGTCTCAAAGCACTTATCCCACCGCTGCACAACCAATGTAGGAGGCTCGACTGGCTTGTAGTGAGTACCAAGGGGTACTTGCACCTTGCACCAGGCCCAGTTATCCCTTATTAGTGTATAGGGTGTCTAGCAGCTTAGGCTGATAGATAATGGTAGCTTAGCAGAGCAGCTTAGGCTGAACTAGGAGACGTGTGAAGCTACTACAGTACCACCTAGTGTCATATGCACAATATCATAAGAAAACACAATACACAGTTATACTAAAAATAAAGGTACTTTATTTTTATGACAATATGCCAAAGTATCTTAGAGTGTACCCTCAGTGAGAGGATAGGAAATATACACAAGATATATATACACAATAGCACAAATATGCAGTATAGTCTTAGAAAACAGTGCAAACAATGTATAGTTACAATAGGATGCAATGGGGACACATAGGGATAGGGGCAACACAAACCATATACTCCAAAAGTGGAATGCGAACCACGAATGGACCCCAAACCTATGTGACCTTGTAGAGGGTCGCTGGGACTATTAGAAAATAGTGAGAGTTAGAAAATTAGCCCTCCCCAAGACCCTGAAAAGTGAGTGCAAAGTGCACTAAAGTTCCCCCAAAGACAAAGAAGTCGTGTTAGAGGAATAATGCAGGAAAGACACAAACCAACAATGCAACAACTGTGGATTTCCAATCTAGGGTACCTGTGGAACAAGGGGACCAAGTCCAAAAGTCACAAGCAAGTCGGAGATGGGCATATGCCCAGGAAATGCCAGCTGTGGGTGCAAAGAAGCTTCTACTGGACAGAAGAAGCTGAGGTTTCTGCAGGAACGAAAAGGGCTAGAGACTTCCCCTTTGGTGGACGGATCCCTCTTGCCGTGGAGAGTCGTGCAGAAGTATTTTCCCGCCGAAAGAACGCCAACAAGCCTTGCTAGCTGCAAATCGTGCGGTTAGCGTTTTTGGACGCTGCTGTTGCCCTGGAGGGACCAGGAGGTCTCAAATTGGACCAGGAGAGAGAGGGGACGTCGAGCAAGACAAGGAGCCCTCTCAGCAGCAGGTAGCACCCGGAGAAGTGCCAGAAACAGGCACTACGAGGATGCGTGAAACGGTGCTCACCCGAAGTTACACAAAGGAGTCCCACGTCACCGGAGACCAACTTAGAAAGTCGTGCAATGCAGGTTGGAGTGCCGTGGACCCAGGCTTGGCTGTGCACAAAGGATTTCCGCCGGAAGTGCACAGGGGCCGGAGTAGCTGCAAAAGTCGCAGTTCCCAGCAATGCAGCCCAGCGAGGTGAGGCAAGGACTTACATCCACCAAACTTGGACTGAAGAGTCACTGGACTGTGGGGGTCACTTGGACAGAGTCGCTGGATTCGAGGGACCTCGCTCATCGTGCTGAGAGGAGACCCAAGGGACCGGTAATGCAGCTTTTTGGTGCCTGCGGTTGCAGGGGGAAGATTCCGTCGACCCACGGGAGATTTCTTCGGAGCTTTTGGTGCAGAGAGGAGGCAGACTACCCCCACAGCATGCACAAGCAGGAAAACAGTCGAGAAGGATCAGCGTTACAGAGTTGCAGTAGTCATCTTTGCTACTATGTTGCAGGTTTGCAGGCTTCCAGCGCGGTCAGCAGTCGATTCCTTGGCAGAAGGTGAAGAGAGAGATGCAGAGGAACTCGGATGAGCTCTTGCATTCGTTATCCAAAGTTTCCCCAGAGACAGAGATCCTAAATAGCCAGAAAAGAGGGTTTGGCTACCTAGGAGAGAGGATAGGCTAGCAACACCTGAAGGAGCCTATCAGAAGGAGTCTCTGACGTCACCTGGTGGCACTGGCCACTCAGAGCAGTCCAGTGTGCCAGCAGCACCTCTGTTTCCAAGATGGCAGAGGTCTGGAGCACACTGGAGGAGCTCTGGACACCTCCCAGGGGAGGTGCAGGTCAGGGGAGTGGTCACTCCCCTTTCCTTTGTCCAGTTTCGTGCCAGAGCAGGGCTAAGGGGTCCCCTGAACCGGTGTAGACTGGCTTATGCAGAATTGGGCACATCTGTGCCCAAGAAAGCATTTCCAGAGGCTGGGGGAGGCTACTCCTCCCCTGCCTTCACACCATTTTCCAAAGGGAGAGGGTGTAACACCCTCTCTCAGAGGAAGTCCTTTGTTCTGCCATCCTGGGCCAGGCCTGGCTGGACCCCAGGAGGGCAGATGCCTGTCTGAGGGGTTGGCAGCAGCAGCAGCTGCAGTGAAACCCCAGGAAGGGCAGTTTGGCAGTACCAGGGTCTGTGCTACAGACCACTGGGATCATGGGATTGTGCCAACTATGCCAGGATGGTATGGAGGGGGCAATTCCATGATCATAGACATGTTACATGGCCATATTCGGAGTTACCATTGTGAAGCTACATATAGGTAGTGACGTATATGTAGTGCACGCGTGTAATGGTGTCCCCGCACTCACAATGTTCAGGGAATTGGCTCTGAACAATGTGGGGGCACCTTGGCTAGTGCCAGGGTGCCCTCACACTAAGTAACTTTGCACCTAACCTTTACCAGGTAAAGGTTAGACATATAGGTGACTTATAAGTTACTTAAGTGTAGTGTAAAATGGCTGTGAAATAACGTGGACGTTATTTCACTCAGGCTGCAGTGGCAGGCCTGTGTAAGAATTGTCAGAGCTCCCTATGGGTGGCAAAAGAAATGCTGCAGCCCATAGGGATCTCCTGGAACCCCAATACCCTGGGTACCTCAGTACCATATACTAGGGAATTATAAGGGTGTTCCAGTAAGCCAATGTAAATTGGTAAAAATGGTCACTAGCCTGTTAGTGACAATTTGGAAAGAAATGAGAGAGCATAACCACTGAGATTCTGATTAGCAGAGCCTCAGTGAGACAGTTAGTCACTACACAGGTAACACATTCAGGCACACTTATGAGCACTGGGGCCCTGGGTTACCAGGGTCCCAGTGACACATACAACTAAAACAACATATATACAGTGAAAAATGGGGGTAACATGCCAGGCAAGATGGTACTTTCCTACAGGCTGCTCTTGAAAAAAGGAAATCAGAAATTAGGTCTAAGGCTTGGGATGAACTTCTGGCTGCCTCTGAGCTGAAGGACACTTCTAAATTCTGGAAGGTGATAAATCATCCTTACCTTTCAGATAACAACACTAAGGCCGATGATTGTCTCATTGCAGAGGACGTATGGGTGACCCATTTTAGGAAAGTATTTTGCCCAGGAAACGATGATTATGAGAACCTGAATATAGAAGATAACCTTAATGCATATTCTTTTTCAGACTCTAATATCAAGGCCCTAGATATTACCTTTGATCTCTATGAGGTCCTAAGAGCCAATAATCGGCTAAGGCAGGGAAAGGCTCCTGGCCCTGATGGGGTTCCCACTGATCTTTTTAAATCTGAAATTGATATTTGGGGTCCTTTAGTTACAAATGTGTTAAATAGCGCGGTAAATAGTAACGTACCTATTTCATGGAAATCGGCTATTATTGTTCCCATCTTCAAAAAAGGAAACAGACAAGATCCTTCCTGTTATAGACCAATTTCTCTTATTGATTCAACGGCAAAGATTTTAGGAAGTGTGATCTTATCCCGTTTAGAAGATTGGGTGACTGAGGCCCAGATTTTATCCCCAATTCAATTTGGTTTTAGACCCGGTGTAGGCACAGTTGAGCAAGTTTTAAATCTGCATCTGATACTTAGTAAATACATGATAGCCAAAAAAGAGTCTATTCATATGGCATTTATTGATTTAACTAGTGCTTTTGATATGGTTAATAGGTCGAAGTTATGGCAAATTCTGGGAGCTTTAGGTTGTGATATGTCCCTTTTGGAGCTTATTAAACGCCTACATACAGATTTAACGGTTTCAGTTCAGACTGGTTTATATGGTCAGAGAACTTCTCCTAGTCCGTCAACAAGGGGCGTAAGACAGGGATGTATCCTAGCGCCTTTTCTTTTCTTGATATATATAAATGGGCTTTATGATTCGCTGGTAAAACATGGAAAGGATGTACCAAAGATGGGCCAGAGACCGCTTCCATTTTTATTATATGCTGATGATGCAGTTTTAATTGCTCGTACCGCAAATGGTTTACAGGGACTCTTTGACCTATTTTACAATTTTATGTTGGACCTTGATTTGAACGTGAACTACCCTAAGACTTTTGTTATGACATGTGGCCCACGTAATACAAAGTATAAACAATTTATTATGGGAGGACATATTTTAAATAAGGTAAAAAAAATATGTTATTTAGGTATGTATATGAGTTCCTCTTTGTCCTGGAAGACTCACATTAATTTCAAGTTCCAACAGTTGACAAGGAATAATTAAGTGATTTTTCGCTTTACTAGTAAATTAGGTCACAGACCACTCGCACAGATGAAAACACTTTATAACTCCAAGTGTGTTGCAGGAGTCCTATACTGGAAAGGAGTTTGGGGCTATAACAAAATACCCTCTCTCCAAAGTGCTGAAAATAAATTCCTGCGTAGACTACTGACGGTTCCAAAATGTATAGCAAACATCATCAGTCATGAGGAAATTGGTCAACGTTTCTTGGAGGACAGGGTCTCTATCGCTCCTTTACTGCTCTGGATTAGATGCTGGCTGAACCCTGCGGCAAAACTTGTTCAAGACTGCATTTCTGATTGCTTAAAATTGGACAACTCAAACAGGATTCCCTGGCTTGTGTTCCTGCGAAACTCCTTTGAGAAGCTAGGGCTCAGGTACATGTTTGAAGAACCCCAATTGTTAACCTCATACTCTAGGTCTGTCTTGAAGTCAACTTTTTTTGAGCACATATCAGAGTTGAGATTTTATAGCTCCCTGAAACTGAAATCTTTTGATCCCTATATCCGGATTGTAACTGCCCCATGTCTTGAACCTTATTTGATCTGGTTTTCAAGTTCTAAAATAACCTCTCTTTTAACATTTTTTAGATTTAATTTGATTCATTTTAAGGTAGCCTTTCCCAAACCATGTTTTTGGAAAAAGGATTTACCACCTTGCCCCTGTGATTCCAAATCCAAGCAGAGTACCTCACATTTTATCTCTTTTGTTCTCTATATGCTGCTCCTAGAAAGGCTTTTATTTTACCCATTTTATGTCATCTTAGACCTATCCATTATAAGGAAGCTCTATTATATTTTCAGAGACTGCCAGATACCCAAACTTGTCAACACGTACAAAGTTTGTTACAGCTTCTTTAAGTATTAGGAAAAGGTCTACTCCATTTTAATCTATAGGTTTGTGAGAGATTTCTATTCTGAGATAACATCTGTAAATTTTGTGTTTTTGTGATTCTTAATTATGTTTCAGTATACTTATTTGTTACATGTCAAGGGGTTTTAGATCAGATGTTTACATGGTGTTTTTAGAAATTGTTTTTACAGTTTTTAATTGAGTTTTATACTATTTACAGATTTGTAACATGTGTCTTTGTATGCACATTTATGGCAATTGCTGAATAAAGTTATTTGACTGACTGACTCTTTTCTGGTGTCTCTGAACTTAATCCTGTATTGTTCAGTGGTTAAGCCAAATCCATCCAAGAGTGCATCTTTCAAAACTTTGTAATTATTGGCATCACTTTCTCTGACAGTAAGGAGCCTATCCCTACCCTTTCCAGTGAAAAATAGCCACAAGACAGCAGCCCACTGCCTTTAAGGGACCAACTGTACCATACAGGCCCTCTCAAGTGTAGCAAACCACTTATTAATGTCATCCCCCTCCTTGTAAGGGGGGACTATCTTGTGCAGATTCCTGGAATCTTGCTCTCTAACAGGATTGCTATCAGAAATATTGCTGCTGCCACCATGGGAAAATAACTCCAACCTCTATCTTTCCCTCTCTATGTCTAGAGATTCCCTATCTAAGGCTGGCTGCTGCTGTTTAAGCTTCATTCTGATGGATACAATTACCTGTGGATTCCTCACCTATTGAATACTCCCATTGCGCCAGCATTCGACGGAAATCTTCTTCCTAGCTTCTGCACGTCGACGAGGACGTCACAATTGCCCACGCGATGCCGTCTGACGTCATACAGGCAATAAGAGGTCCTCGCCGTCAGTTCCCTTTTTTCCGTGCCATTCGAACGACGGTTATTCTTCGAGGGAGCTACTGTTACTACTCGACGTAGGTACAGTTATTTTTGCTGTTTTTGCTTTGAGACATTACAATGTCGCAAAGAAAGTCAGGATTCAAGGCCTGCAACGAGTGCGGTGGCAAAATGTCGGTTACGGACCCACATTCTGACTGTTTGTGGTGTCTTAGTTCCGACCACGACGTTGACAAGTGTGACTCTTGTCCACGTATGAATCCAAAGGCCTTAAAAGAACGTGAGGCCAAGCTTTTTTTGGCAAAGTCAAAGAAAAAGGAGAAAAGACATCACCGCAAGTCGTCTTCACCGAAGTCGCATCGGCGTCATCGGGACTCCCGTCGTCGTCGAGAATCTCAACGCCGGTCGAGTAGGGAGAGGTCGCGATCGAGGTCACCTTCGACTCAACGTCGGAAGACTTGGGAAGTTAGTCCCACCGTCTCTCCCCAACCGCAGACGCCGTTGGCATCTCCAACTTCCCCGACTTCGCCGATGTCACCTGTTAACCCTCCTTCGGTGTTCGAGGTTCCACGACGTCAAGAGTTTTCTCCGACTTTGCAGACCTCGGGACCGGCGTCGATGTCGCCTCCAACCCAGGCACCTCAGTACCCGGCTTTCCCGGCCCCTGGAGCCGATAGTTTCGCATTCTTGAATGCGATGTTCTCCATCTTTCAGCAGATGGCTCCAGGTGGTGGACCGGCTGGTCCTTCAGGCCCTTTGGCCTTCAATATGGGTGCTCCGGCTCCGCTACGACCGGCACCCTTTATATCTTCCATTGGGAACTGTGTGCTCGGCCAGCGACACCGAGTAGACCTGCACCGGCCCCGGAACAGTCTTCTGTCCGTCCTACTCCTCGTTCAGTGCCGAAGAAATCCATGGCACCGTTAGATCTGGCGTCTGATGGATCCGAGGAACGGAGTCAAGAGACTACATTCGAAGAGGCTTGCTCTTCGCCTCCTTGAAGAACAAGAATATTGGAGGCAGACATTGGAGGAAGGGGAGATTGAGGACTCTCGTGAAGATCTCCATGGCTTGGACAAAGCTAGTGGTCTGGATACCTCTCCAAAATGGGACTTGTCGTCACCTGGGGAGTACACGGAGGAGGCGGCAACAGTTCATTCGGTCATCAGAAAGGCGGCTGACTTTTTGGACCTTCCTTCCCCGGTGTCTGAGCCTAAGCCAAACATCTTAACAGAAGTGTTGCACCCTGCCTCAACAACTGCAGAGCCACTTCTGCCTTTTAATGATGCTCTGTTGGATCCCATCATGGAAATCTGGAAGAAGCCGGTATCATCTTCGGCGGTGAATAGATCTGTGGCTCGAAGATATCGAGTTGCACCTGCTAACCCAGGCTTCCTCGCCAGGCACCCAACTCCTGAAAGCCTAGTGGTTCAGGCTTCTTGTTCAGCCCGGTCTGCTCCAGGATCCTTTCCAGCTGTGCCCTCAGATAGAGACTCTAAGAAAATGGACATATCGTTGAAGAAGGCTTTCTCGTCATGTAGCATGGCTTTCAAATCCACCAATGCTACATGTATTTTAGAGAGATACATTTATGCCCTGATGGACGAGATAAAGTCGACTCATACTGAGGTGCCCCAAGAATTAATGAGCCTGGTTTCTGATGCTCAAGCAGCGGCAACCCAAGTTATTCAATCTGGGTTAGATACGACTGACTCTGTTGCCAGGGCTATGGGTATTGCTGTGGCTACAAGGAGGCAAGCCTGGCTTCGTAGCTCTGGATTTTCTTCGGATGTACAATCGACCCTCTTGGACCTTCCTTTTGATGGCGATAAGCTTTTCGGCTCCAAGGCTGATTCACCTCTAGAGAGGTTCAAGGAGAGTAGGGCCACTGCCAAGTCTTTAGGCTTGCAAGCCTCTTCTTCTGCTTCCTCCAGATTTTTTCAGAGGTTTAGAGGATTTGGTTGTGGTTCCTCCTCCTCCTTTTGAGGGAAATTCCAGCATCAACCCACGTCTGCTCTCTCCTATAGATCTTATAGAGGGAGGGGTAGGGTCCTGACCGGAGGAGCTACCCAGCAGCACTCTGCCTGTTCCTCTTCCTCTGGAGGGGTGCAGCATGGGAAGCAGCCTTAGACTGCCGCCAATTCCTTCTCACTCCACTCCTGTAGGGGGGAGGGTATTGAACTTTCTCCACAAGTGGGAGGTCATAACATCAGATTCCTGGGTCACCAGCATTGTGGGGAAAGGCTATACCCTACCCTTTCGGGAGTTTCCGCCCCCAATCCCGCCCGCCCTTCCTACTGTACAAAAGATCATCTCCTGTTGCTACAACAGGGGGTTCAAGTCCTCCTTTCAAAGGATGCGGTGGAGTTGGTTCCAGAGCAGGAAAGGGGTCAGGGTTGTTACTCAAGATACTTCCTGATCCCCAAGAAGGATGGTCGGTTGAGGCCAATTCTGGACCTGAGGATCTTGAATTGGTTCCTCAAACAGGAAAAGTTCAAGATGCTGACCCTAGCTCAGGTGCTTTTGGCGCTGAACGATGGAGATTGGTTGGTGTCTGTCGACTTGCAGGATGCTTACTTTCATATACCGATACTCAAGTCGCACAGGAAGTATCTCCGGTTTGTGGTGGGGTCGCAGCACTTTCAGTTTGCGGTCCTCCCGTTTGGTATTACTTCAGCACCTCGAGTCTTCACAAAGGTGATGTCGGTGGTTGCGGCAGAGCTCAGAAGGAAGGGGATAGCAGTATTTCCTTATCTGGACGACTGGTTGATCAAAGCCAAGTCTCCAGAGCTCGTGTTGCATCACCTTCAGTCGTTGTTCGACCTGGGTTTTTCAGTGAATGTGTCTAAATCTCACCTAGAGCCCTCTCAGCACCTCCTGTTCATGGGGCAGTTCTGGATACTACATTGAATCAAGCCTTTCCTCCGCCTCAGTGGATTCAGGACATCCAGGCGTTGGTTCCAATGTTTTGAAGTGGAGCGGTCATTCCAGTTCTCAAGGTCCTGCGTCTGCTCGGTCTGTTTGCTTCTTGCATACTGCTGGTCACTCACGCTCGCTGGCACATGAGGGCTCTTCAGTGGTGCCTCCGAAAGCCGTGGTCTCAACACAAAGGAGATCTCGAAGGTTCAGTGAGGATCTCCAGAGATGCTGCCACGGATTTGAAATGGTGGATTGCGGACGGCAATCTTTCCTGAGGAAGGCCGTTCTCGTAAGCTCTGCCTGTGGCCACAGTTATAAAGGATGCTTCCACTCTTGGGTGGGGAGCTCATCTGGGGGACCTGGAGATCAAAGGTCTTTGGACTCCAGTAGAACAGATGTTTCACATAAATCTGTTGGAGTTGCGGGCTGTACGTTTGGCTCTCAAGGCCTTCCTCCCATCCCTTTGCGGTAAGTCGGTTCAGGTCCTGATGGACAATACTACCGCGATGTGGTATATAAACAAGCAGGGAGGAGTAGGGTTGTACCTTCTCTGCAGGGAAGCTCTATGGCTTTGGTCCTGGGCAAAGGACCATCAGATTTGCTTGGTAGCAAATCATCTGGGCAGAGTCTTGAATGTTCGTGCGAACAGTCTCAGTCGCCGTTTCTCGGCCGATCACGAGTGGCATCTCTATCCAGATCAGGTCCGTCTAATCTTCCAGATGTGGGGGTTTCCTCGGATAGATCTGTTTGCCACTCGGGAGAACTCACACTGCCCGTTATTCTGCAGCCTCCAGTATCCGGGACAAGGAGCATTGGGGGACGCGTTTCAGATGACCTGTTGTGACCAGTTGCTTTACGCGTTTCCCCCCATACCCTTGATTCCTCGAGTTTTGAGGAAAATTCGCCAAGATCGGACCCAAATCATCTTAATAGCTCCGGATTGGCCAAGGAGGGTATGGTACACGGACCTTCTCCAACTCTCACTGTGCCCTCCGCTCCGTCTCCCTCTCAGGGCAGACCTCCTCTCGCAGTCACAGGGGCAGGTTTTACATCCCCACCTCCAGAGCCTGCACCTTCATGCCTGGAGATTGAACGGGGCAACCTGAGTTCCTTTTCTCTCCCGCCTGATGTAGTGGATGTTATCTTATCGGCCAGGAGACACTCCACTAAATCTATCTACGCTAATAGGTGGGCTAAATTTGTGATTTGGTGTTGAGAGAGGCAAATTGATCCCTTACGTGCTCACTTATCAGATATTTTGTCTTTTGCATTGTCTCTGGCACAGAGGGGCTGTGCAGTGGCTACAGTCAAGGGATATTTATCTGCCGTGTCAGCCTTCTCTATTTAAATCCCCTATAGTACTAAGATTTTTAAAAGGTCTCGTTAACAAATTTCCTCCCACTCCTTTCATTATGCCTCAGTGGGATCTAAACCTGGTTCTGACTTTTCTTATGGGTTCCCTGTTTGAGCCTATGCATTCTTGCCCCTTAAGGTTATTGGTCCTAAAGACTGTTTTCCTTGTTGCAATTACTTCCGCAAGAAGAGTGAGTGAGCTGCAGGCTCTATCTGTTAAACCCCCTTATACATCTTTTTATGGGGACAAGGTGGTGTTGAGGACCAAGGCTGCTTTCCTACCGAAGGTTGTTTCACCCTTTCATATGGCCCAAATGATTACTCTTTCCTCGTTTTATCCTCCGCCTCATCCTTCAAAAGAAGAAGAGAGACTTCATCGCTTAGACCCGAGGAGAGCGCTATGCTTTTATGTGGACAGAACGAGGGATTTTAGGCTGGAGGATCAGCTCTTCATCGAGTACGTGGGAAAGAGGAGAGGAAAGGCAGTCCACAAGAGAACACTCTCCAGGTGGGTCATTCTTTGCATTAAAATGTGTTACTCTTTAGCAAAGAAAGAACCCCCTGATGGTATAAGAGCTCATTCCACCAGAGCTAAGTCGGCCTCTTCGGCCTTGGCTAGGGGTGTTCCTGTGGTTGACATCTGCAAGGCCGCAACTTGGTCATCCCTCCACACTTTTACGAAGCATTACTGCTTGGACTCTGAGGTTAGGAGGGATGGCCATTTTGCACGGTCAGTGCTGCAGGATTTCTTGGTTTGACCATTCAGGCACCCACCACCGAGTGCGGTACTGCTTTGGGACTCTATTCAATAGGTGAGGAATCCACAGGTAGTTGTATCCATCAGAAGAACGAGTTACTTACCTTCGGTAACAACTTTTCTGGTGGATACATTAGCTACCTGTGGATTCCTCACGGTCCCACCCGCCTCCCCGTTGCCTGTCTGGTCTAACCAAGTTATTCTTGGGTGTGCTCCTCTTGGTATTTGAGGGCTTGTACATATACTGTATTTATTTATTTATGTATTTATTTATATATTTATTTATTTAAAAAATATGATGTGAAATGAAATGTTGTCTTTATCTTGAATATCATTAAATATTGTTATTTGATTATTTATCTCAATGGTCTATTAGTCTCATGCACGTAAAAAATGTTGGTACTGACGTCGGCACGTCGGCGAGGACCTCTTATTGCTTGTATGACCTCAGATGGCATCGCGTGGGCAATTGTGACGTCCTCGTCGACGTGCGGAAGCTAGGAAGAAGATTTCCGTCGAATGCTGGCGCAATGGGAGTATTCAATAGGTGAGGAATCCACAGGCAGCTAATGTCTCCACCAGAAAAGTCATTACCGAAGGTAAGTAACTCGTTCGTCTGGTCTCTTCTACCCTCAGCTTTCTGAGTTCCTTTTCCATTAAGTTATCCTCAGGGTGGGTGGGTTGTGAATGTTTAGACACAGAGGAAATGTGGGAAGTTTCAAAGGGAGACCTGTCCCTAACTGTCTGGACCCTAGTAACCTGGCCTCTAGGAGTGAAAGATGTCCTACTGACGTGTGATCCTCTAACACTACCAGTGTCACTAGGTGCCCTGCTAGGGGGCAGGACTTTGTAAGAACCCTCCCCAGCTACTTCAGGGAACTCCTCTGAGTCTGACTGGGAAGCTTCCCCATTTTCTAACCTCTCCTGAGATGGGCCAGACTGGTTCTGGTAATCTACAATGAGCATGTTAAAGTGAAACTCTTTTGTAGGATTCTTACCTATACTCAAACCTCTGTCCAGGCTGAGACCCCTCAAACCTTTATAGTTCAAACTCTCATATGTTGCATTAACGGTTTTGGGAGTGGGCTCTACTACAGACATGATAGAAAAGGTTTAAGGATAGTGAACGAAAAAGTTTTAGAACTTATAAAGTACAGAGAAAAAACTTTTTCAAACTTTGGAAAAAAGTTTAGAAGTTTTCAAAACTTTTCAGAAACTTTGTTAAAAGTTTTAGAGTAGAAAAGTAAACAGTTTTGGTTAAGTGTACATATACTGGACTATTTGGTATATGATTTTCTTATGAAAAACACCAAATGACACAATGGTAAAGCAATTGCAAGTACTTATCCCACTGCTATACCACCAATGTAGGTGGCTGGCCTGGCTTATAGTGAATACCTTGTGGTACTTACACCCTGTGCCAGGTCCAGTTATCCCTTATTAGTAGAATAGAGGTGTTTCTAGCAGCTTAGGCTGATAGAAGGTAGCTATGGCAAAGCAGCTTAGGCTGAACTGGGAGACATGCAAAGCTCCTACTATACCACTTATATCATATAGCACAATATCATAAGAAACCACAATACTCAGAGTTACTAAAAATAAAGGTACTTTATTTTTATGATAATATGCCAAAAGTATTTCAGAGGATACCCTCACTTAGGAGGTAAGTAATATACACAAATTATACGTACACAAACCCAAAACAGGTAAGTAACAGTAAGAAAAGTTGTGCAAACAATGTAGAATCACAATAGGATGCAATAGGTAGACATAGGTCTAGGGGCAACACAAACCATATACTCCAAAAGTGGAATGCGAATCACAAATGGACCTCAGACCTATGGGCGGTTGTAGAGGGTTGCTGGGACTGTAAGAAAACAGTCAGTGTGTCCAAGATACCCCACCCCAAGACCCTCAAAAGTAGGAGTAAAGTTACCCTACTGCCCCAGAAAGACACAATAGTCGTGATAGGGGATTCTGCAAGAACCACAAGCACCATCAAAACACTGAAGATGGATTCCTGGACCTGAGGACCTGTAAAGGAAGGGATCCAAGTCCAAGAGTCACGTAAGTGTCCAGGGGGGCAGGAGCCCACAAAACCCCGGACGAAGGTGCAAAAGGGCTGCCTCCGGGTGGAATAATCCGAAGATTCTGCAACAGCGAAAAGGGCTAGGAATTTCTCCTTTGGATGGAAGATGTCCCACGGCGTGCTGGAGGTTGCAGAAGTGTTTCCAGGCAGAAATACCGCAAACAAGCCTTGCTAGCTGCAAGAGTCACGGTTGAGGATTCTGGGTGCTGCTGGGGACCAGGAAGGACCAGGATGTCGCCTCTTGGAGGAGGAGACGGGGGGGGGGGTGCTCAGCAACTCAGAGAGCCCCTGCAGATGCAGACAGCACCCGCAGAAGTACTGGAACAGGAACTTAGAAGATTTGTGAACTCAGAGTCACAAAAGAAGGATCCCACGACGTCGGAGTCCAACTCAGCGAGTTGGGCAATGCAGCACGGAGTGCTGGGGACCCAGGCTAGGCTGTGCACAAAGGAATCCTTGGAAAAGTGCACAGCTGCAGATCACGCAGTACACAGGATTACTGTCTGGCGTGGGGAGGCAAGGACTTACCTCCACCAAATTTGAACACAAGGGCCACTGGACTGTGGGAGACACTTGGACCCCGCTCCTGTGTTCCAGGGACCACGCTTGTCAGGATGAGAGGGGACCCAGAGGACTGGTGATACAGACGTTTGGTGCCTGTGTTAGCAGGGGGAAGATTCCGTCGACTCACAGGAGATTTCTTCTTGGCTTCCATGGCAGGGTGAAGGAAGACAGCCCTCAGAGCATGCACCACCAGGAAACAGTCGAGAAAGCCGTCAGGATGAGGCGCTACAATGTTGCTGGTAGTCGTCTTGCTACTTTGTTGCGGTTTTGCAGGTGTCCTGGAGCAGTCAGCGGTCGATCCTTGGCAGAAGTCGAAGAGGGAAGTGCATAGGAACTCTGGTGAGCTCTTGCATTCAATATCTGAGGAAAAGCCCAGAGGAGAGACCCTAAATAGCCAGAAAAGGAGGTTTGGTTGCTAAGAAAGGAGGCTTGGCTACTGAAAGAGGTAAGCACCTATCAGGAGGGGTCTCTGACGTCACCTGCTGGCACTGGCCACTCAGAGCAGTCCATTGTGCCCCAACACCTCTGAATACAAGATGGCAGAGGTCTGGGACACACTGGAGGAGCTCTGGGCACCTCCCCTGGGAGGTACTGGTCAGGGGAGTGTTCACTCCCCTTTCCTTTGTCCAGTTTCGCGCCAGAGCAGGGCTGGGGGATCCCTGAACCGGTGTAGACTGGCTTATGCAGAGATGGGCACCATCTGTGCCCATCAAAGCATTTCCAGAGGCTGGGGGAGGCTACTCCTCCCCAGCCCTTCACACCTATTTCCAAAGGGAGAGGGTGTAACACCCTCTCTCAGGGGAAATCCTTTGTTCTGCCTTCCTGGGCCTGGGCTGCCCAGACCCCAGGGGGGCAGAAACCTGTCTGAGGGGTTGGCAGCAGCAGCAGCTGCAGTGGACACCCCGGAAAGGGAGTTTGGCAGTACCCAGGTTCTGTGCTAGAGACCCGAGGGATCATGGAATTGTCCCCCCAATACCAGAATGGTATTGGGGTGACAATTCTATGATCTTAGACATGTTACATGGCCATGTTCGGAGTTACCATTGTGACGCTGTACATAGGTAGTGACCTATGTACAGTGCACGCATGCAATGGTGTCCCCGCACTCACAAAGTCCGGGGAATTTGTCCTGAACAATGTGGGGGCACCTTGGCTAGTGCCAGGGTGCCCACACACTAAGTAACTTTGCACCCAACCTTCACCAGGTGAAGGTTAGACATATAGGTGACTTATAAGTTACTTAAGTGCAGTGGTAAATGGCTGTGAAATAACGTGGACGTAATTGCACTCAGGCTGTTGTGGCAGGCCTGTGTAAGAATTGACAGAGCTCCCTATGGGTGGCAAAAGAAATGCTGCAGCCCATAGGGATCTCCTGGAACCCCAATACCCTGGGTACCTCAGTACCATATACTAGGGAATTATATGGGTGTACCAGTATGCCAATGTGAATTAGTAAATTTAGTCACTAGCCTGTTAGTGACAAATTTGGAAAGCAGAGAGAGCATAACCACTGAGGTTCTGGTTAGCAGAGCCTCAGTGAGACAGTTAGGCATCACACAGTGAACACATACAGGGCACATGCTTATGAGCACTGGGGCCCTGCCTGGCAGGGTCCCAGTGACACATAGACTAAAACAACATATATACAGTGAAATATGGGGGTAACATGCCAGGCAAGATGGTACTTTCCTACACTAATCCTGCCGGCTTTCTCGACTGCTTTCTGGTGGTGCATGCTCTGAGGGCTGTCTGCCTTCACTCTGCACTGGAAGCCAAGAAGAAATCTCCTGTGGGTCGATGGAATCTTCCACCTGCTAACGCAGGCACCAAAAGACTGCATCACCGGTCCTCTGGGACGACATCCTGGTCCTTCCTGGTCCCCAGCAGCACCCAGAATCCTCAACCGTGACTCTTGCAGCTAGCAAGGCTTGTTTGCGGTATTTCTGCCTGGAAACACTTCTGCAACCTCCAGCACGCCGTGGGACATCTTCCATCCAAAGGAGAAATTCCTAGCCCTTTTCGTTGTTGCAGAATCTTTGGATTATTCCACCCGGAGGCAGCCCTTTTGCACCTTCGTCCGGGGTTTTGTGGGCTCCTGCCCCCCTGGACACTATCGCGACTCTTGGACTTGGATCCCTTCCTTTACAGGTCCTCAGGTCCAGGAATCCGTCTTCAGTGTTTTGCTGGTGCTTGTGGTTCTTGCAGAATCCCCCTATCACCACTATTGTGTCCTATTGGGGTAGTAGGGGTACTTTACTCCTACTTTTCAGGGTCTTGGGGTGGGGTATCTTGGACACCCTGACTGTTTTCTTACAGTCCCAGCAACCCTCTACAAGTTCCCTTAGGTCTGGGGTCCATTCGTGATTCGCATTCCACTTTTGGAGTATATGGTTTGTGTTGCCCCTAGACCTATGTTCACCTATTGCATCCTATTGTAATTCTACACTGTTTGCATTACTTTTCTTACCATTACTTACCTGTTTTGGGTTTATGTGCATATAACTTGTGTATATTACTTACCTTCTAACAGAGGGTACTCACTGAGATACTTGTGGCATATTGTCATAAAAATAAAGTACCTTTATTTTTAGTAACTCTAAGTATTGTGTTTTCTTATGATATTGTGCTATATGATATAAGTGATATAGTAGGAGCTTTGCATGTCTCCTAGTTCAGCCTAAGCTGCTTTGCCATAGCTAGCTTCTATCAGCCTAAGCTGCTAGAAACACCTCAGTTCTACTAATAAGGGATAACTGGACCTGGCACAGGGTGTAAGTACCACAAGGTACCCACTACAAGCCAGGCCAGCCTCCTACAATGGTGGTGCAGCGGTGGGATGAGTACTTGTAACTGCTTTACCACTTTGTCATTTGGTACTTTTCATAAGAGAATCATATACTTAATAGTTCAGTATATGTACACTTAACCAAAAAAGTTTACTTTTCTATTCTAAAACTTTTAACAAAGTTCTGAAAAGTTTTTGAAAACTTCTAAAAAGTTTTCCCAAAGCTTGAAAAAGATTTTTTTTCTGTGCTTTCCAAAGTTCTAAAACTTTTTCTCTCACTATTCTTAAACCTATACTATCATGTCTGTTGTAGAGCCCACTCCCAAAACTGTTAATGCAACATATGAGAGTTTAAACTATAAAAGTTTGAGGGGTCTCTGCCTGGATAGAGGTTTGAGTATAGGTAAGAACCCTACAAAAGAGTTTCTCTTTAACATGCTCATTGTAGATGGCCATAACCAGTCTGGCCCATCTCTGGAGAGGTTAGGAAAAGGAGAAGCTTCCCAGTCAGATTCAGAGGAGTTCCCTGGAGAAGCTGGGGAAGGTTCTCACAAAGGCCTGCCCCCTAGCAGAACACCTAGTGATACTGGTAGTGATAGAGTCTCCCACAACAGTAGGGCATTTTTCACCCCTAGTGGCCAGGTTACCAAGGTCCAGACAGTTAAGGACAGTTCTCCCTCTGAAGCTTCCCACATTTCTTCTGTGTTTAACATTCCCAACCCACCCACCCTGAGGATAACTTGTTAGAAAGGGAACTCAAAAAGTTGAGGGTTGAAGAGACCAGACTGAAGCTTAAGCAGCAGCAGCTGGCCTTAGATAGGGAATCCCTAGACATAGAGAGGGAAAGACAGAGGTTGGGGTTAGTTCCCCCTGGTGGCAGCAGCAGTATTTCTGATAGCAATCCTGTTAGAGAGCAAGATTCCAGGAATCTGCACAAGATAGTCCCCCCTTACAAGGAGGGGGATGACATTAATAAGTGGTTTGCTGCACTTGAGAGGGCCTGTATGGTGCAGTTGGTCCATCAAAGGCAGTGGGCTGCTATTTTATGGCTATCTTTCACTGGAAAGGGTAGGGATAGGCTCCTTACTGTCAGAGAAAGTGATGCAAATAATTACAAAGTTTTGAAAGATGCACTCTTGGATGGATTTGGCTTAACCACTGAACAATACAGGATTAAGTTCAGAGACACCAGAAAAGAGTCTTCTCAAGACTGGACAGATTTTGTGGACTGTTCAGTGAAGGCCTTGAAAGGCAGTAAGGTATCTGAATATAAAAGCCTGTACAATCTTATTCTGAGAGAGCATATTCTTAACAATTGTGTGTCTGACTTGTTGCACCAATACCCAGTGGACTCTGATCTGACCTCTCCCCAAGAATTGGGAAAGAAGGCAGACAAATGGGTCAGAACAAGGGTGAACAAAAAAGTGCATACAGGGGGTGACAAGGATGGCAGGAAGAAGGATGGTAAGTCTTCTGAGAACGGTGGGAACAAAAGTAAGCATTCTGAGTCTTCATCAGGCCCACAAAAATCCTCTGGGGGTGGTGGGCCCAAATCTTCTTCTAATAATAATCAGAAAAAGCCTTGGTGTTAGTTGTGTAAAGTCAAAGGCCATTGGGTAAGTGATTCCACTTGTCCAAAGAAAAACACCAAACCTCCCACCACCACAACCCCTGCTGCAAATTCTAGTGCCCCTAGTAATAGCAGTGGTTGTGGGAAATCTACTACTAATAGCCAATCCAAGGTTGTAGCTGGGCTCACTATTGGCAATGTAGTTGGGGTTGGTCTTGTTAGGGAGACCACAGAGGCTATTTTAGTCTCTGGTGGTGGCATTGATTTTGCCACCTTGGTTGCTTGTCCCCTTAATATGGGTAAGTACAAGCAACTTCCCCTAATCAATGGTGTTGAGGCCTACAGTGACACAGGAGCCAGTGTAGCTATGGTGATACAAAAAGTGGTCCACCCTGATCAACACCTACTTGGTAAGCAGTACCAAGTGACAGACGCTCATAACAACACTCTTAGTCACCCCATGGCTGTTGTGAATCTCAACTGGGGGGGAGGGGGGGAGGGTTTAGGGGGGGTTACTGGTACAAAGAAAGTTGTGGTAGCCACTGATTTACCTGTAGACTGTCTACTAGGAAACGATTTGGAGACATCAGCTTTGGCAGAAGTGGAGTTGGAGGCTCATGCAGCAATGCGGGCATTCCTGGGCATATGTTTGCTTTAACAAGGGCTTAGGCCAAGAAGCAAAAACGGTAGAGTAACGTGGATCCTGGAACAATGGACCAAGTGCTCCCTAAAACTAGGGGTAGCAAGGGTAAATCCTAACCCATTATCCCTCCCTCTATAGATGATTCCCCTTTTGAGGAAGAGGAATTCTCTCCCGGTGCAGACCTATACCAGAGGAGCTGGCAGCAGACACTGCTGAGCTTTTGGGTGGAGGGGTCTTGCCAGGGAAGAGCTGATTGTGGCACAGCAAACCTGTCCCACATTAGAGGGTCTCAGACAGCAAGCTGTCAAACAGCAGAATGGAGATGTCAGTGACTGTCATAGGGTGTACTGGGGAGACAACCTCTTGTACACAGAGTCAAGGGACCCAACACCTGGAGCTGCCAGGAGATTGGTCATTCCCCTGCAGTACAGAGAGTTTCTTCTCACCCTACCACATGACATTCCTTTGGCTGGGCATTTGGGGAAGATGAAAACTTGGGAAAGACTTGCCACATTGTTTCACTGGCCTCATATGTCAGAGGACACAAAATACTTCTGTACTACTTGTGTGACCTGCCAAGCCAGTGGCAAGACTGGTGGCACTCCAAAGGCACCTCTTATTCCACTTCCAGTGGTTGGGGTGCCCTTTAAAAGGGTAGGGGGTGACATTGTTGGCCCCCTTGACCCTCCTACAGCTTCAGGCAATAGATTTATCTTCGTGATAGTGGACCATGCCACAAGATATCCTGAAGCCATACCTTTAAGGACCACTACAGCTCCTGCAGTTGCAAAGGCCCTCCTGGGAATCTTTTCCAGGGTTGGGTTTCCTAAAGAGGTGGTGTCAGACAGAGGTAGCAACTTCATGTCTGCATACCTAAAAGCAATGTTGAAGGAGTGTGGTGTTACCTACAAGTTCACCACCCCTTATCATCCACAAACAAATGGTCTGGTTGAGAGGTTTAATGAAACTCTCAAAGGTATGATAATGGTTCTCTTTGAAAAACTCAGGAGGAGATGGGATGTCCTGTTACCTTGCCTTATTTTTGCTTACAAGGAGGTACCCCAAAAAGGAGTGGGTTTCAGCCCCTTTGAACTCCTCTTTAGGCACCCTGTAAGAGGCCCACTTGTTCTTGTAAAGGAGGGTTGGGAACAACCTTTAAAAGCTCCTAAACAGGACATAGTGGACTATGTATTTGGCATAAGATCCAGAATGGCTGAGTAAATGAAAAAGGCCAGTAAACACCTTCAGGCCAGCCAAGAGCTGAAAAAGCAATGGCATGACCAGAAGGCTGTCCTGATCCAGTACCAACCAGGACAGAAGGTGTGGGTATTGGAGCCTGTGGCCCCAAGAGCACTCCAGGACAAATGCAGTGGACCCCATCTAATTGTTGAGAAAAAGGGCGAGGTTACCTATTTGGCAGACCTGGGCACTGCCAGGAGTCCCCTTAGGGTGATTCATGTCAACCGCCTAAAACCCTACTATGACAGGGCTGATCTAACCCTGCTCATGGCAACAAATGAGCGACAGGAAGAAGAGAGTGACCCTCTCCCTCATCTCTTCTCCACCACTGAAGTAGATGCCTTAGTGGAGGGAGTAGTTTTAGCAGATTGTCTGACTGCAGAAAAGAATGACAACTGCATCAATCTCCTAAGCCAATTTTCAGACCTCTTTTCACTTGTACCAGGTACAACATCCTGGTGTAAACACACAATTGACAGTGGAGACAGCCTGCCTGTCAAAAGTAAAATTTATAGGCAGCCTGACCATGTCAGAGATTGCATTAAACAAGAGGTGGAGAAAGTGTTCGATTTAGGGGTGATTGAACCTTCTGAAAGCCCCTGGGCTAGCCCAGTTGTGCTTGTACCAAAACCTCACACCAAAGATGGAAAGAGAGAGATGAGGTTTTGTGTAGATTACAGAGGGCTCAATCAAGTAACCAAAACCGATTCTCACCCTATACCCAGGTGTAGGAAAGTACCATCTTGCCTGGCATGTTACCCCCATATTTCACTGTATATATGTTGTTTTAGTCTATGCGTCACTGGGACCCTGCCAGCCAGGGCCCCAGTGCTCATAAGTGTGTGCCCTGTATGTGTTCCCTGTGTGATGACTAACTGTCTCACTGAGGCTCTGCTAACCAGAACCTCAGTAGTTATGCTCTCTCTGCTTTCCAAATTTGTCACTAACAGGCTAGTGACCAATTTCACCAATTCACATTGGCATACTGGTACACCCATATAATTCCCTAGTATATGGTACTAAGGTACCCAGGGTATTGGGGTTCCAGGAGATCACTATGGGCTGCAGCATTTCTTTTGCCACCCATAGGGAGATCTGACTATTCCTACACAGGCCTCCAAGTGCAGCCTGAGTGAAATAACGTCCACGTTTTTTCACAGCCATTTACCACTGCACTTAAGTAACTTATAACTCACCTATATGTCTAACCTTCACCTGGTGAAGGTTGGGTGCAAAGTTACTTAGTGTGTGGGAACCCTGGCACTGGCCAAGGTATCCCCACATTGTTCAGGGCAAATTCCACGGACTTTGTGAGTGCGGGGACACCATTTCACGTGTGCACTATACATAGGTCACTACCTATGTATAGCATCACAATGGTAACTCTGAACATGGCCATGTAACATGTCTAAGATCATGGAATTGTCACCCCAATGCCATTCTGGCATTGGGGAGACAATTCCATGATCCCTTGGGTCTCTAGCACAGAACCTGGGTACTGCCAAACTGCCTTTCTGGGGTCTCCACTGCAGCTGCTGCTGCTGCCAACCCCTCAGACAGGTTTCTGCCCTCCTGGGGTCCAGGCAGCCCTGGCCCAGGAAGGCAGAACAAAGGATTTCCTCTGAGAGAGGATGTGACACCCTCTCCCTTTGGAAATAGGTGTGATGGCTGGGGAGGAGTAGCTTCCCCCAGCCTCTGGAAATGCTTTGATGGGCACAGATGCTGCCCATCTCTGCATAATCCAGTCTACACCGGTTTAGGGATCGCCCAGCCCTGCTCTGGCACGAAACTGGACAAAGGAAAGGGGAGTGACCACTCCCCTGACCTGCACCTCCCAGGGGAGGTGCCCAGAGCTCCTCCAGTGTGCCCCAGACCTCTGTCATCTTGGAAACAGAGGTGTTGCTGGCACACTGGACTGCTCTGAGTGGCCAGTGCCAGCAGGTGACGTCAGAGACTCCTTCTGATAAGCTCTTACCTTTCTTACTAGCCTATCCTCCTTCCTAGGTAGCCAAACCTCCTTTTCTGGCTATTTAGGTTCTCTGCTTTGGGAAATTCTTCAGATACTGAATGCAAGAGCTCACCAGAGTTCCTCTGCATCTCCCTCTTCACCTTCTGCCAAAGGATCGACCGCTGACTGCTCAGGACCCCTGCAAAACCGCAACAAAGTAGCAAAGACGACTACTGCAACCTTGTATCGCTTCATCCTGCCGGCTTTCTCGACTGTTTCCTGGTGTTGCATGCTCTGGGTGTAGCCTGCCTCCTTTCTGCAACAGGAGCTCTGAAGAAATCTCCTGTGGGTCGACGGAATCTTCCCCCTGCAACCGCAGGCAACAAAAGACTGCATCACCGGTCCTCTGGGTCCCCTCTCAGCATGACAAGCGTGGTCCCTGGAACTCAGAAACTCTGTCCAAGTGACTCCCACAGTCCAGTGACTCTTCAGTCCAAGTTTGGTGGAGGTAAGTCCTTGCCTCCCCACGCTAGACTGCATTGCTGGGTACCGCATGATTTGCAGCTGGTCCGGCTCCTGTGCACTCTTCCAGGATTTCCTTCGTGCACAGCCAAGCCTGGGTCCCCGACACTCTAACCTGCAGTGCACAACCTTCTGAGTTGTCCTCCGCCATCGTGGGACTCCCTTTTGTGACTTCGCGTGGACTCCGGTTCACTCTTCTCCCAAGTGCCTGTTCAGTTACTTCTGCGGGTGCTGCCTGCTTCTGTGAGGGCTCCCTACGTTGCTAGGCGCCCCCTCTGTCTCCTCCTCCAAGTGGCGACATCCTGGTCCCTCCTGGGCCACAGGAGCACCCAAAAACCCTAACTGCAACCCTTGCAGCTAGCAAGGCTTGTTTGCACTCTTTCTGCGTGGGAACACTTCTGAAAGCTTCATCGCGACGTGGGACATCTATCCTTCAAAGGGGATGTTCCTAATCCTCTTCTTTCTTGCAGAACTTTAAGCTTCTTCCAACTGGTGGCAGCTTCTTTGCACCCTCAGCTGGCATTTCCTGGGCTCCTGCCCACTCTCAACACTGTTGCGACTATTGGGCTTGGTCCCCTTGTCTTACAGGTACTCAGGTCCAGAACTCCACTGTTGTTGCATTTTCCATGTTTGTTCTTCCTGCAGAATCCCCCTATCACGACTTCTGTGCTCTCTGGGGTAGTAGGTGCACTTTACACCTACCTTTCAGGGTCTTGGGGTGGGCTATTTTTCTAACCCTCACTGTTTTTTCACAGTCCCAGCGACCCTCTACAAGCTCACATAGTTTTGGGGTCCATTCGTGGTTCGCATTCCACTTTTGGAGTATATGGTTTGTGTTGCCCCTATACCTATGTGCTCCTATTGCAATCTACTGTAACTATGCACTGCTTGCATTACTTTTCTTGCTATTACCTGCATAATTTTGGTTTGTGTACATGTAGGAGGCTGGACTGGCTTGTAGTGAGTACCAAGGGGTACTTACACCTTGCACCACGCCCAGGTATCCCTTATTAGTGTAGAGGGGCGTCTAGCAGCTTAGGCTGATAGAAAAGGTAGCTTAGCAGAGCAGCTTAGGCTGAACTAGGAGACGAGTGAAGCTCCTACTGTACCACTAGTGTCATATGCACAATATCATAAGAAAACACAATACACAGATATACTAAAAATAAAGGTACTTTATTTTTATAACAATATGCCAAAAGTATCTCAGTGAGTACCCTCGGTATGAGGATAGCAAATATACACAAGATATATGTACACAATGCCAAAATATGCATTAATAGCAATAGAAAACAGTGCAAACAATGTATAGTCACAATAGAATGCAATGGGGGCACATAGGGATAGGGGCAACACAAACCATATACTCTAGAAGTGGAATGCGAACCACGAATGGACCCCAAACCTATGTGAACTCGTAGAGGGTCGCTGGGACTGTAAGAAAACAGTGAGGGTTAGAAAAATAGCCCACCCCAAGACCCTGAAAAGTGGGTGCTAAGTGCACCTAAGTTCCCCAAAGAGCACAGAAGTCATGATAGGGGAATTCTGCAGGAAAGACCAACACCAGCAATGCAACAACGATGGATTTCCAGGCGAGAGTACCTGTGGAACAAGGGGACCAAGTCCAAAAGTCACAATCAAGTCGGGAGTGGGCAGATGCCCAGGAAATGCCAGCTTTGGATGCAAAGAAGCTGCCACCGGATGGTAGAAGCTGAGGATTCTGCACGAACGACAAGGGCTAGAAACTTCCCCTTTGGAGGATGGATGTCCCATGTCGTGAAGAGTCGTACAGAAGTGTTTTCCCGCAGAAAGACTGCAAACAAGCCTTGCTAGCTGTGAGGGTCGCGGTTAGGGTTTTTGGATGCTGCTGTGGCCCAGGAGGGACCAGGATGTCGCAAATTGCGTCAGGAGACAGAAGGGGCGCCCAGCAAGATAAGGAGCCCACTCAGAAGCAAGCAGCACCCGCAGAAGTGCCGGAACAGGCACTACGAAGTGGAGTGAATCGGTGCTCACCCGAAGTTGCACAAGAGAGTCCCATGCCGCCGGAGGACAACTCAGGAGGTCATGCAATGCAGGTTAGAGTGCTGGGACCCAGGCTTGGCTGTGCACGAAGGAAATCCTCGGTGAGTGCACAGGAGCCGGAGTAGCTGCAAAACATGCGGTTCCCAGCAATGCAGTCTAGCGTGGGGAGGCAAGGACTTACCTCCACCAAACTTGGACTGAAGAGTCACTGGACTGTGGGAGTCACTTGGACAGAGTTGCTGAGTTCAAGGGACCTCGCTCGTCGTGCTGAGAGGAGACCCAGAGGACCGGTGATGCATTTCTTTGGTGCCTGCGGTTGCAGGGGGAAGATTCCGTCGACCCACTGGAGATTTCTTCGGAGCTTCTAGTGCAGAGAGGAGGCAGACTACCCCCACAGCATGCACCACCAGGAAAACAGTCGAGAAGGCGGCAGGATCAGCGTTACAAGGTCGCAGTAGTCGTCTTTGCTACTTTGTTGCAGTGTTGTAGGCTTCCAGCGCGGTCAGCAGTCGATTCCTTGGCAGAAGGTGAAGAGAGAGATGCAGAGGAACTCTGATGAGCTCTTGCATTCGTTATCTAAGGAATTCCCCAAAGCAGAGACCCTAAATAGCCAGAAAAGGAGGTTTGGCTACCTAGGAGAGAGGATAGGCTAGCAACACCTGAAGGAGCCTATCAGAAGGAGTCTCTGATGTCACCTGCTGGCCCTGGCCACTCAGAGCAGTCCAGTGTGCCAGCAGCACCTCTGTTTCCAAGATGGCAGAGGTCTGGAGCACACTGGAGGAGCTCTGGGCACCTCCCAGGGGAGGTGCAGGTCAGGGGAGTGGTCACTCCCCTTTCCTTTGTCCAGTTTCGCACCAGAGCAGGGCTGAGGGATCCCTGAACCGGTGTAGACTGGCTTATGCAGAGATGGGCACCATCTGTGCCCATCAAAGCATTTCCAGAGGCTGGGGGAGGCTACTCCTCCCCAGCCCTGACACCTTATTCCAAAGGGAGAGGGTGTAACACCCTCTCTCTGAGGAAGTCCTTTGTTCTGCCTTCCTGGGCCAAGCCTGGCTGGACCCCAGGAGGGCAGAAACCTGTCTGAGGTGTTGGCAGCAGCAGCAGCTGCAGTGAAACCCCGGGAAAGGCAGTTTGGCAGTACCCGGGTCTGTGCTAGAGACCCGGGGAATCATGGGATTGTCTCCCCAATACCAGGATGGCATTGGTGGGGCAATTTCATGATCTTAGACATGTTACATGGCTATACTCGGAGTTACCATTGTGAAGCTATACATAGGTAGTGACCTATGTATAGTGCACGCGTGTAATGGTGTCCCCGCACTCACAAAGCCCGGGGAATTGGCCCTGAACAATGTGGGGGCACCTTGGCTAGTGCCAGGGTGCCCACAAACTAAGTAACTTAGCACCCAACCTTTACCAGGTAAAGGTTAGACATATAGGTGACTTATAAGTTACTTAAGTGCAGTGGTAAATGGCTGTGAAATAACGTGGACATTATTTCACTCAGGCTGCAGTGTCAGGCCTGTGTAAGAATTGTCAGAGCTCCCTATGGGTGGCAAAAGAAATGCTGCATCCCATAGGGATCTCCTGGAACCCCAATACCCTGGGTACCTCAGTACTATATACTAGGGAATTATAAGGGTGTTCCAGTATGCCAATGTAAATTGGTAAAATTGGTCACTAGCCTGTTAGTGACAATTTGGAAAGAAATGAGAGAGCATAACCACTGAGGTTCTGATTAGCAGAGCCTCAGTGAGACAGTTAGTCATAACACAGGTAACACATACAGGGCACACTTATGAGCACTGGGGCCCTGGCTGGCAGGGTCCCAGTGACACATACAACTAAAACAACATATATACAGTGAAATATGGGGGTAACATGCCAGGCAAGATGGTACTTTCCTACAGTACATATATCTTGTGTATATATCTTATCCTCATACTGCGGGTACTCACTGAGATACTTTTGGCATATTGTCATAAAAATAAAGTACCTTTATTTTTAGTACTTCTGTGTATTGTGTTTTCTTATGATATTGTGCATATGACACCAGTGGTATAGTAGGAGCTTTGCATGTCTCCTAGTTCAGCCTAAGCTGCTTTGCCATAATTAACTTCTATCAGTCTAAGCTGCTAGAAACACCTCTTCTACACTAATAAGGGATAACTGGATCTGGCACAAGGTGCAAGTACCTCTGGTACCCACTACAAGCCAGGCCAGCTTCCTACATTAGTTGTGCAGCGGTGGGATAAGTACTTGTAACTACTTACCACTTTGTCATTGTGTACTTTTCATAAGAGAATAATATACAAGACAAGTTCAGTGTATGTACACCTAACCAAAAAGGTTTTGCTTTTCTTCTCTTACACTTTCTACTAAGTGCTAAAAAGTATTCTAAAAGTTCTAAAAGTTTCTAAAAGTTAGAAAAAGGTTTTTTCTCTGTTCTTTAAAAAGTTCTGAAACTTTTTCTTCCTTCTCACTGTCTCTAAACCTTTTGCTATCATGTCTGTTGTAGAGTCTGCTCTTAAAATGGTCAATACTACTTATGACAATTTGAACTACAAGAGCCTAATGAGTCTCTGCTTGGATAGAGGTTTAGTGATAGGAAAGAACCCTACAAAAGAATTTCTATATAACATGCTTATTGTGAATGATGAGTCCCTAGGAGGCACTTCAAATGATAGGTTAACAGAAGGCTCCCATTCTGACTCAGGGGATCTCCTTGAGGGAGGTGGGGAGGGTTCTGTTCCAAATCTGCCCCTTAGTAGGTCACCTATTAATGCTGGTAGTAATGGAGGTTCCCATCATAGTAGGGGTGTCTTTATTCCTGGAGGCCAGGTTATTAGGGTTCAGTCAGTTAGGGACAGATCTCCCTCTGTTGTTTGCAATTTATCTTCTGTGTCCAAGCATTCCCGACCCACCCACCCTGAAGACAACATATTAGAAAGGGAACTCAAAAGGTTGAGAGTGGAAGAGACCAGACTGAAGCTTAAACATCAACAGCTGGCCTTAGATAGGGAATCCCTAGACCTGGAGAAGGAGAGACAGAGATTGGGGTTTGGACCCCATGGTGGCAGCAGCAGTCTTCCTGATAGTAATCCTGTTAGAGAGCATGATTCCAGGAACCTGCACAAGATAGTCCCCCCTTACAAGGAGGGGGATGACATCAACAAGTGGTTTGCTGCACTTGAGAGGGCCTGTATGGTACAGGGGGTCCCTCAAAGGCAGTGGGCTGCTATATTGTGGGATCTCTTAATGGAAAGGGTAGGGATAGGCTCTTTACTGTTAGAGAAAGTGATGCTAACAATTTTGCAGTTTTGAAGGATGCACTCTTGGATGGATTTGGCTTAACCACTGAACAATACAGGATTAAGTTCAGAGACACCAGAAAAGAGGCCTCACAAGACTGGATAGACTTTGTTGAGTGTTCAGTTAAGGTCTTTGAAGGGTGGTTACACGGCAGTAGAGTTTCTGACTATGAAAGCCTGTATAATCTTATTCTGAGAGAGCATATTCTGAATAACTGTGTGTCTGACTTGTTAAACCAATATCTAGTGGACTCAGATCTGACCTCTCCCCAAGAATTGGGAAAGAAGGCAGACAAATGGGTCAGAACAAGAGTGAACAGAAAAGTTCATACAGGGGGTGACAAGGATGGCAAGAAGAAGGATGGTAAGTCTTCTGACAAGGGTGGGGACAAAAGTAAAACTGAGTCTTCATCAGGCCCACAAAAACACTCTGGTGGGGGTGGTGGGTCCAAATCCTCTTCAAATTAAGTTAAAAAGCCTTAGGGGGTCATTCTGACCTCGGCGGTAAAAGGCTCTTACCGCCGGTCAGAAGACCGCCATTCTACCGCCGTAAACCGCCACGGTCATTCTGACCCACAACTGCCAAACCGCCAAAAACCCGACATCTACGGAAGGCCGCCTCATCAGCGGTCAGCGATAAACTGGAGATGACCAAACCTCCACCGTCACGCCAACACAAACACGCCCATGCCATTACGACCCACCAATCCACGCGGCGGTCTTTCAACCGCGGTATTCCATTGGCGGTCAAAATACACACACCCATACAAAACACCGCCACATTGGACAATTCAAAATACACACACCTGAGACACATACACACACCACTCCCACACACCCATCACCATATAAAACACACACCCACATCACCCACAAACCCCCCCAAATCGAAATTCAGAGACAAGGCGCAATACACAGAGAGAGAGCACAGGGAACGCAAACCACAACACACACAGGAACCCAACATCATCACCCACACCACATCCACGCACACATCACCACACACCACCACTCACATCACCACAAATACCACCCCACACCTCACCTCATCCACACCACCCCATGGCACCCCAAAGACACCCCAGGTTCTCGGACCAAGAACTCACTGTCATGGTGGAGGAAATAATTAGGGTAGAGCCCCAGCTCTTCGGCACACAGGTGCAGCACACCACAATAGCCAGGAAGGCGGAGCTATGGCAAAGGATCGTCGACAGGGTCAACGCTGTGGGACAGCATCCCAGAAACCGGGAAGACATCCGAAAGCGCTGGAACGTCCTACGGGGGAAGGTGCGGTCGATGGTGTCAAGACACAACATCGCTGTGCAGAAGACTGGCGGCGGACCCCACCCAATCCACCCGAATTCACAGCATGGGAGCAAGAGGTCTTGAACATCCTGCATCCTGAGGGCCTCGCTGGAGTAGGCGGAGGAATGGACTCTGGTAAGTCTAATCTCAACTACTTCACCCCCCGCAACCACCAGCATGCCAACCCACACCCCCACCCTCACCCCCAACCCCCCAGCACACATCCTCCCTGCCAATGTCTCACCAGCACAACCCACCCAACACAACACCAATCCCTGAATGCCAACACAAACCATAGACACCCATCACCTAAGCATGACCACTGCACATACCCATCCCCCCCCCCACAAACCACCCTCACAACTCCTCCCACAAGGGAATGCCAGCACTGGGGGACAAGGGCACCCACAAATCGCACGCCATGGCACACACAGAAGCAATAACCATACTCTTTTACCCCTGCAGGGCCCGAACGCCAACACACCGGCCAGGAGGGTCCAGATTTGTCCATCCCGCCCCCAGAACAGGCCCCCAGTGATGACAGCAGCTCTGTCGACCTAGAACCTGATGACCAGCCCGGACCATCGGGGACCTCTGGACAGTGGGTTCCCCACACACAGACACAGGCCACAGCAGACCCAACCCCCTCTGGGAATACCAGCACAGCTCCCACCCAGCGGGCCCATGCCTCTGTCTCCAGGACGTGTCAATCAGCGGTGTGTCCGCCACTACAGGGCACCCAGGCTGACCCACCACCCCAACAACAACAGGGACCTGGGGGCAGTGGTAGTGGGCACACCGTCCAGGGGACAGAGGCCCGGGGAAACGGGGGAACTGGGAGGGCTGCTGTGCGAGAGGGGGTGGACTGGCCCAGGGAACCCACTCTCCAAGAGGCCCTCACCACCATAATGGGAGCATACCACCACTCCCAGGAGACGATGGCGACGGTACTGGCCAGGTTCCAGGAGATCCAGGCACAGCAGGAGGAACGGTACATGGGGTTCAGAGATGAACTCAGGAACATCGGTTCCGCAATGGGGACCATCGTCCTGGCCCTCAACCAGATAGTCACCACATTGCGGGACCATGTGGCACCCCAAAGGGCCCCTGTCACTAGCCCGGACCACGAACAGCCTACCACCTCCGCCGGCGCTAGTGGACAGGAGGCCCCCACACAACGACAGGCCACCAGAACCCCACCTCCTGCTGAAGATCAACCACCCCGCAAGCGGAACCTGAGATCACACAAGAAGACAGAGTAGGATGCCAAGACCCCCGCCAGCATAAGATACCCCCTGATGTCATCCCACTGTCCCACCTTGTCACCCTGTCAAACCTTAAACAGCCCCTGCTCCATCCTTCCACAGGCATATGGACAATGCACCTGTGAGACTGAGAACTGGACTCTGCCATGGACATTACTCCACCCCCACCCATCACCGTTTTACTATCATGGACCTATATGTAGCACTGAAAATAAATCACCAATTGCACTTCCAAAAATCAGGAGTCTGCTTGTATTCTTAACAAATGTATTACACATAACGGTGCAATAATGTTCAGTTACATTGTGATGACAACATACCAATGTCAATAAGCATTAGTCCATGGGCAAACAAAGCAGAAGTCACGCTGTGGGTCATACAGCTCTGAAAAGGGAAGGAAAAGTCAAAAATCAGTTAAAAGAACTGGGGGGAAACACTGAAAGTAGAGATGCAGGAGGCCAGAAGTAAATGTAAAATGGCGTGGGTGATTCTTACCTGTGTGCTATTGAAAATACTGTTGTATAACTGTGTCCCTGTTGTCCGTGTCGTCCCCGTCGTCTTCCTCCTCTTCACTCTCCACAGGCTCCACAGCTGCTACAACACCACCATCTTGACCATCCTCCTGCAGGAAAGGCACCTTGCGTCGCAATGCAAGATTGTGAAGCATACAGCAGGCCACGATGATATGACACACCTTCTTTGGTGAGTACATTAGGGATCCACCTGTCATATGCAGGCACCTAAACCTGGCCTTCAGGACCCCGAAGGTCCGTTCTATAATCCTCCTAGTTCGCCCATGGGCCTCATTGTACCGTTCCTCTGCCCTGGTCCGGGGATTCCTCACTGGGGTCAATAGCCAAGGGAGGTTGGGGTAACCAGAGTCACCTATTAGCCACACACGGTGTCTCTGTAGCTGTTCCATCACATAAGGGATGCTGCTATTTCGCATGACATACGCGTCATGCACTGACCCAGGGAACTTGGCATTTACATGGGAGATGTACTGGTCAGCCAAACAGACCACCTGGACATTCATCGAATGGTATTTTTTTCTATTTCTGTACACCTGCTCATTGTCTTTTGGGTGTACCAAAGCCACATGGGTCCCATCAATGGCACCAATGATGTTGGGGATATGTCCAAGGGCATGGAAATCACCCTTCACAATGGCCAAATCACCCTCCTCAGGGAAAACAATGTACCTCCGCGTGTATTTCATCAGGGCAGACAACACTCTGGACAAAACCTTAGAAAACATAGGCTGAGACATCCCTGATGACATGGCCACTGTTGTCTGAAAAGACCCACTTGCCAAAAAATGGAGTACTGACAGAAGCTGCACCAGAGGGTGAATTCCTGTGGGTTGGCGGATGGGGGACATCATGTCTGGCTCCAGCTGGGCACACAGTTCATGTATAGTAGCTCGGTCAAGTCGGTATCGAAGTATAATATGTCGTTCTTCCATTGCCGACAGGTCCACCAGCGGTTGGTACACGGGAGGATTCATCCTTCTGCTCGCAAGTCCCAACGGACGGTGCCTAGGAAGGACAACATGGAGTACAGAGTCAAGCAACCCACAGGTACGTTCACCCAGCTTGCACAGTACACGAATCGCTATGCATTGAAAGGCTTGTATGAGTGGCAATGCAAGGCCTAGGCCTGTGTGATGCAGTAGTAATTAAGCCATGTGGGCCCTTCTAATGGCGGCTGCCTGACCTGAGAAGTGTGACAGTGGGATGTGAGGTCAACACGCTGGCGTGGCACACCGTGGCGGTAGGCGGTCGAAGACCGCAGTGCGAAGGCGCATTGGTTAACATTGCACCCTATGGGTCTCAGGAGCCAATGACGATGTGACCGCCATTTTCTATCTGCTTAATCACTCGAGACCTGATCATCCACAGGAGAGGACCTATACTGCAAGTGCTGCTGTGACCTCGGTCTGGAAGAGACAATGGCTGCTGCGACTGGGGAAAGGGCCCCTGCCTTCACTTCAGAAGAGTTGGAGAAACTTGTGGATGGGGTCCTGCCCCAGTATGCGCTACTCTATGGTCCTCCAGACCAACAGGTAAGTACACTGGGTGCACGTTGAATGGGCTATGCCTGGGTTGTGTATGGTGGATGTAAGATGGTGGGGTGGGGAGCGAATGAGGAGTGCAAGGCATGACAGATGAGAGCATGTGCCACATGGCAGGGTTTGGGAGGGGGGGCAATCACATCTGACATGCAGAAATTTTTTGAAATTTCCTTTCCCACCCTGTACATGTCAAATAGGTCAGCGCCCATCAGAAAGTCGACATTTGGCGTGCCATCGCCAAGGAAGTCCGGGCCCTGGGGGTCCACAACAGACGGGGCACCCACTGCCGAAAGAGGTGGGAGGACATCCGCCGCGGGACCAGGAAGACCGCCGAGTCACTGCTGGGGATGGCCTCCCAATGTAGGAGGGGTGCTAGTCGTACCTTGTCCCCCCTGATGTCCCGGATCCTGGCGGTGGCCTACCCCGATTTGGATGGGCGCATGAGGACATCACAGCAGACACAAGGGGGTGAGTACCAGCACATTCTGCTATCTTTACGCGCAGTGGAGGTGTCTGGGTGGGGGAGGAGGGCTGTGGGTGACATTAGGCCAGGGCGCTTTCTGTAGTGTAGTCCCCTCCTTTAGGCATGGCCCTGTGCCCCCGCCCTCCACCTCTGTAGGGTGCCAAGTACAGCAATCCATGGTCCAGCATCACCCATGTGAGCATTTGTTGTCCATAGACCTGTAGGCCTAGTCACAAGTACTGAGTAGTGTACCCCGATTGCGCGGCGTAGTGCTGGAGGCACCTGTGTCTGTCCTCTCCGACAACGGTGTTGACAATGCATGCACTCAACCTGTCTTTATTTCTCCCCCCACCCTTTTTCTTTATCCTCTTGTGCATGTGTGCATTAGCATCATCAGGCGGAGGAGAATTGGCATCGGAGCACGAGGGAGCTGCAAGTCACAAGGCCCCGGTGGGCCATGCTACAGACACCGAGGTCACCAGTGATACGGAGGGCGAGGGGAGCTCCACAACGGGGACCCGTGGTGACACCAGCGACACTGACACGTCCTCGGAAGGGAGCTCCCTAGCGGTGGCGGCAACATCCGTGCCCCCGCCTCAACAGGTACAGCCGCGACCCAGCGCACCAGCTCCGCCCTCCCAGCAGCCCCTCAGCCTTCGCTCCGTGCCCGCTCGCCCAAGAAGGCGGGCATCTCCTTTGCCCCAGGCACCTCAGGCCCTGCCCCAGTTACCCCTGTTGCCCTCAGTGAGGAGGTCATTGACCTCCTACAGACCATCATTGTTGGGCAGTCTACCCTTTTGAATGCAATCCAGGGGGTAGAGAGGGAGGTGCATCGGAGCAATGCATACCTGGAGGGCATTCATTCGGGTCAGGCTGCCCATCAACGATCGTTCAATGCTCTGGCCTCAGCACTGACGGCAGCCATTGTCCCTGTTTCCAGCCTCCCTCTTCTAACTGCCTCCACCGTCTCCCAGTCTCCTGTTCCTCAGCCTATCCCATCCACACCATCAGACCAGCCTGCACACACCTCAACACCCAAGGGCAGCTCATCCAGACATAAGCACCACAGATCCCACAAGCATTCACCCAAGCAACATCCAGATGCAGCCATGGCAACAGTCACTACCACCTCTGTGTCCCCCTCCTCCTCATCTCCCTCCTCCCTCCCTGTGACGTCTCCACCTACACCTGCATGCACACCACCATCAGCCAGTACTTCCATCACCACCACACCCTCCAGTACAGTCCGCACACGTGCAGTCACCACCCCACTGCCATTTACACGTCCCCTGTGTCCTCTCCCACTGTGTCTGTCACCCCCTCTTCCAAAACACACAAACGCAGGCAGCCACCCACACAACAGCCAACCACCACACGACAGCCTACGTCACAAGCACCTGCACCCATAGACAGCACACCTGACTCTCCTACAACCACATCCTCTCCCTCCACTCCCATACCCACTGCACCTACCCTTCCCATTGCTCCTAAAAAACTTTTCCTCTCCAAAGTTGACCTCTTTGCACCACCTGACCCACCCCCTCCATCTGGTAAGAGTCCGAAGAGCACCTCAGCCACCACCAGCCCTGCATCAAGTCTGACCATTGTGCACTGGTTTTGGAGCCCACCCTTTCCCAGCACAGATACATCGGCCAGCAGCAAGAGGACAGCCACCCCCCCCCCTGGAAAGAGAACCCGTAAGACCAAGGCCCGCCGTGAGAAGGCTGATACGGCTGCCCCCAAGGAGCAAAGTCGTGGCCCGTCACCTGCCACAACATCAAGGGCGGGCAAGGGCCAGAGAGCCTCATCGAAGGAGGGCAAGGGCAGCAGGGCGGAGAAGTCAGCCAGCAGGGGCGCGGACCCGGAGGGCCCCACAAGCCCCATCCCGGGTGTGACGGAGGACACCCACGGGCCCAGGACTCCGTCACAGGAGGGTCCAGCAACTGCACGGTCGGAGGGCGACTAAGCAGGGAGTCCTGGCCAGGTCTGGCTCCCTTGATAGACAAGAAAGGCACCGCTGAACAGGGCCCCGCCGTGAAGACAGGCACCGCTGAACAGGGCCCCGCCGTGAAGACAGGCACCGCTGAACAGGGCCCCGCCGTGAAGACAGGCACCGCTGAACAGGGCCCCGCCGAGAAGAACGGCACCGCTGAACAGGGCCCCGCCGTGAAGACAGGCACCGCTGAACAGGGCCCGCCGAGAAGAACGGCACCGCTGAACAGGGCCCCGCCGTGAAGACAGGCACCGCTGAACAGGGCCCCGCCGAGAAGAACGGCACCGCTGAACAGGGCCCCGCCGTGAAGACAGGCACCGCTGAACAGGGCCCCGCCGAGAAGAACGGCACCGCTGAACAGGGCCCCGCCGAGAAGAACGGCACCGCTGAACAGGGCCCCGCCCTGAAGACAGGCACCGCTGAACAGGGCCCCGCCGAGAAGAACGGCACCACTGAACAGGGCCCCGCCGTGAAGACAGGCACCGCTGAACAGGGCCCCGCCGAGAAGAACGCCACCGCTGAACAGGGCCCCGCCGTGAAGACAGGCACCGCTGAACAGGGCCCCGCCGAGAAGAACGGCACCGCTGAACAGGGCCCCGCCGTGAAGACAGGCACCGCTGAACAGGGCCCCGCCGAGAAGAACGGCACCGCTAAACAGGGCCCCGCCGAGAAGAACGGCACCGCTGAACAGGGCCCCGCCGTGAAGACAGGCACCACTGAACAGGGCCCCGCCGAGAAGAACGGCACCGCTGAACAGGGCCCCGCCGTGAAGACAGGCACCGCTGAACAGGGCCCTTCCTGTCAAGCACCGCTCCGCTGGGCACCGCCGGGCACCGCCGTATCTGAACTGGTCCGCTGGGCCCTTCCTGTCAAGCACCGCTCCGCTGGGCCCTTCCTGTCGAGCACCGCTCCGCTGGGCCCTTCCTGTCAAGCACCGCTCCGCTGGGCCCTTCCTGTCAAGCACCGCTCCGCTGGGCCCCGCCATCTCAAGCACCGCTCCGCTGGGCCCTTCCTGTCAAGCACCGCTCCGCTGGGCCCTTCCTGTCAAGCACCGCTCCGCTGGGCCCTTCCTGTCAAGCACCGCTCCGCTGGGCCCTTCCTGTCAAGCACCGCTCCGCTGGGCCCTTCCTGTCAAGCACCGCTCCGCTGGGTCCTTCCTGTCAAGCACTGCTCCGCTGGGCCCTTCCTGTCAAGCACCGCTCCGCTGGGTCCTTCCTGTCAAGCACCGCTCCGCTGGGCACCGCCGTCTCTGAACTGGTCCGCTGGGCCCTTCCTGTCAAGCACCGCTCCGCTGGGCCCTTCCTGTCAAGCACCGCTCCGCTGGGCCCCGCCGTCTCAAGCACCGCTCCGCTGGGACCTTCCTGTCAAGCACCGCTCCGCTGGGTCCTTCCTGTCAAGCACCGCTCCGCTGGGTCCTTCCTGTCAAGCACCGCTCCGCTGGGCCCTTCCTGTCAAGCACCGCTCCGCTGGGCCCTTTCTGTCAAGCTCCGCTGGCCCATTGACAGTGCCGGTTCTGTGTCGAGCTAGTGTTCACGCTGCACTCTGGGCACCCTGCCTCCTCCATGACCAGTGGAGTCTGTAATCCACCTGATGGACTGTGGCTTTGCACTCCCCAGGATGGCACAGTGGGCATGGTTGCCCCTTCGTGGTTCTGGCGTCGTGGACTCCTGTGGCTGAGGTGCCCCCATTCCCTTCCCCCTGAGGTGCCTGTAGTTTTGTCATCTGATGCCCTAGCAGTGTTCTCTCCAACGGACTCAGGTCTCCTGTGTGGGCTTTGCCCATGTGTTTGGTAGACATTGGCCCACGGACTGTGGATATTTGACACACTGAGCAGGACTTATTGACTATGTACATAGCTTTCGCACTGTTCATGATTTTTGCTTTGATATTTCATAACGATAATTTTCCATGACTTCAATGAACCTAATTTATACATAAATTTAAATTGACATTTTTATTCTGTCTTTGCATTTTTCAGGGGGGTTTGGGGGGTGTCACTCAGTTGTTGCCCTGCATTGGTATGTTGATAGTTGGGGGGGGGGGGCGTATGTGTGTGCCCGTAACCTTTCGTCCTCCCCCCTCCCCTGTGTCGTAGGTGCAGTACTCACCGTTGTCTTCTGCGCCGGAGTTCGTACTCGTGGTAGATGAGCAGGTAGACAAGAGCTGGTAGGATGTTTAATTCGGGTTCCATGCTGTCCTCCGTCCTCGTGGAGTGTATAGAGGTGAGTGTTTTCCCGTTCGTAGTCTGTTTCCGCCGTGTTTTTATCGGCGGGGCTCCCGCCCCGGAAAAGGTGGCGGATTGGTGAGTTGTGATACTATGGGCGGTACATTGTCTGCCGTCTGCCTGTTGGCGGGGACCGCCGCGCTGTTTGTCTGTCCCGCCGTGGCGGACGGAGTGTTAAAGTGGCGGGCTGTGTTGGCGGTTCCCGGCAGGGTCAGAATTCCATTTTTTTGACCGCCTGTCTGTTGGCGGGTTGGCCGCCGCTTTATCACCGACCGCCAGGGTTGGAATGACCGCCTTAGTGTTATTTGTGTAAAGTCAAAGGCCATTTGACAACTGATGGCAGTTGTCCAAAGAAAAACACCAAACCTCCCACTACCACAACCCCTACTGCAAATTCTAGTGCCTCTAGTAATAGCAGTGGTGGTGGGAGCAAACCTACTAATAGCCAATCCAAGGGTGTAGCTGGGCTCACTATTGGCAATGTAGTTGGGGTTGGTCTTGTTAGGGAGACCACAGAGGCTATTTTAGTCTCTGGTGGTGGCATTGATTTTGCCACCTTGGTTGCTTGTCCCCTTAATATGGGTAAGTACAAGCAACTTCCCCTAATCAATGGTGTTGAGGCCTACAGTGACACAGGAGCCAGTGTAGCTATGGTGATACAAAAACTGGTCCACCCTGATCAACACCTACTTGGTAAGCAGTACCAAGTGACAGACGCTCATAACAACACTCTTAGTCACCCCATGGCTGTTGTGAATCTCAACTGGGGGGGAGGGGGGGAGGGTTTAGGGGGGGTTACTGGTCCAAAGAAAGTTGTGGTTGCCTCAGATTTACCTGTAGACTGTCTACTAGGGAACGATTTAGAGACATCAGCTTGGGCAGAAGTGGAGTTGGAGTCTCATGCAGCAGTACTGGGCATTCCTGGGCATAATGTTGCTTTAACAAGGGCTCAGGCCAAAAAGCAAAAAGGACAGGGTAACTTGGATCCTGGAACAATGGACCAAGTGCTCCCTAAAGCTAGGGGTTGCAAGGATAAATCCCTACCCACTATCCCTCCCTCTACAGATGATTCTCCTTTTGAGGAAGAAGAATTTCCTCCCTGTGCAGAACCTTCAACAGATGAGCTGGCAGCAGACACTGCTGAGCTTTTGGGTGGAGGGGGGCCTGCCAGGGAAGAGCTGAGTGTGGCACAGCAAACTTGTCCCACATTAGAGGGTCTCAGACAGCAAGCTGGCAAGCAGCAAAATGGGGATGTCAGTGACTCACATAGAGTTTACTGGGAGGACAACCTCTTGTACACAGAGGCGAGGGACCCGAAATCTCGAGCAGCCAGGAGATTGGTCATTCACCTGCAGTACAGAGAGTTCCTCCTAACGCTGGCACATGACATTCCTTTGGCTGGGCATTTGGGCCAGATCAAAACATGGGAAAGGCTTGTCCCCCTGTTTCACTGGCCTAGGATGTGAGAGGACACAAAAGATTTTTGTAAGTCTTGTGTGACCTGCCAAGCCAGTGGCAAGAGTGGTGGCACACCAAAGGCTCCCCTTATTCCACTACCTGTGGTTGCAGTCCCCTTTGAAATGGTAGGGGTTGACATAGTGGGCCCCCTTGACCCTCCTACTGCTTCAGGCAATAGGGTTATCTTGGTGGTTGTGGACCATGCCACACGATATCCTGAAGCAATTCCTCTAAGGACCACTACAGCACCTGCAGTGGCAAAAGTCCTCCTGAGAATCTTTTCCAGGGTGGGTTTCCCAAAAGAGGTTGTATCAGACAGGGGTAGCAACTTTATGTCTGCATACTTGAAAGCTATGTGGAAGGAATGTGGTGTAACCTACAAATTCACCACTCCTTATCATCCACAGACTAATGGACTGGTAGAGAGGTTTAATAAAACTCTCAAAGGAATGATAATGGGACTCCCTGAAAAACTCAGTGGGAGATGGGATGTCCTGTTACCTTGCTTCCTTTTTGCTTACAGAGAGATACCCCAGAAAGGAGTGGGCTTCAGCCCCTTTGAACTCCTCTTTGGACACCCTGTAAGAGGTCCACTAACACTTGTGAAGGAGGGTTGGGAACAACCTTTAAAAGCTCCCAAACAGGACACTGTGGACTATGTACTTGGCCTAAGATCCAGAATGTCTGAGTACATGAAAAAGGCCAGTAAAAACCTTCAGGCCAGCCAAGAGCTCCAGAAGCAATGGCATGACCAGAAGGCTGTTCTGATCTAGTACCAACCAGGACAGAAGGTATGGGTATTGGAGCCTGTGACCCCCAAGAGCACTCCAGGACAAATGGAGTGGACCACATCTAATTGTTGAGAAAAAGGGTGAGGTTACCTATCTGGTAGACCTGGGCACTGTCAGGAGTCCCCTTAGGGTGATTCATGTCATTCGCCTAAAACCCTACTATGACAGGGCTGATCTCACCCTGCTCATGGCAACAGATGAAGGACAGGAAGAAGAGAGTGACCCTCTCCCTGATCTTTTCTCCTCCACTGAAGAGGATGCTTTAGCGGAGGGAGTAGTTTTGGCAGACTCTCTTACTGCAGAACACAAAGACAACTGCCTCAATCTCCTTGGACAATTTTCTGAACTCTTTTCAACTGTGCCAGGCACCACATCTTGGTGTGAACACACAATTGATACTGGAGACAGCTTGCCTGTCAAAAGTAAAATCTATAGGCAGCCTCACCATGTCAGGGGCTGCATAAAACAAGAGGTTCACAAAATGCTTGATCTAGGAGTGGTTGAACCTTCTGAAAGCCCATGGGCGAGTCCTGTGGTACTTGTACCAAAGCCTCACTCAAAAGGTGGAAAAAGGGAGATGAGGTTTTGTGTAGACTACAGAGGTCTCAATCAGGTAACAAAAACTGATGCTCACCCTATACCCAGGGCAGATGAGCTCATAGATACACTGGCATCTGCCAAGTATCTAAGCACCTTTGATTTGACTGCAGGGTATTGGCAGATCAAATTGGCTGAGGATGCTAAACCTAAAACTGCATTTTCAACTATAGGATGGCACTAACAATTTACAGCGATGCCCTTTGGTTTGAAGAATGCACCTGCCACTTGTCAGAGGTTGGTGAATACAGTCCTGCAAGGGTTGGAGGCTTTTAGTGCAGCATATCTTGATGATAAAGCTGTCTTTAGCTCCACCTGGAATGAGCACCTGCTCCACCTTTGGAAAGTTTTGGAGGCCCTGCAAAAGGCAGGCCTCACTATCAAGGCCTCAAAGGGCCATATAGGGCAGGGAAAGATGGTTTATCTGGGACACCTGGTAGGTGGAGAACAGATTGCACCACTTCAGGGGAAAATCCAAACAATCATGGATTGGGTTCCCCCTACAACTCAGACCCAGGTGAGAGCCTTCCTAGGCCTCACTGGGTATTACAGGAGATTCATTAAAAACTATGGCTCCATAGCAGCCCCTCTTAATTATCTCACAAGTAAAAAGATGCCTAAAAAGGTATTGTGGACTGCTAGCTGTCAGGAAGCTTTTGAGGAGCTCAAACAGGTCATGTGCTCTGCACCTGTCCTAAAAAGCCCATGTTACTCCAAGAAATTAAGGGCCATATGTAAGAACACATTTTCCCAGAGACACCGAATGGGCAAAACTGCTTGCTACATCTGGCCCTAATTGTTCAAACTGATAGATCTGAATTAGGGGTAGGGGCAGTCTTATCACAACTGAATTCTGAGGGCCAGGATCAACCAGTTGCTTTTATCAGCAGGAGGTTGACCCCTAGAGAAAAGCGTTGGTCTGCCATAGAGAGGGAGGCCTTTGCTGTGGTCTGGTCACTGAAAAAGTTGAGGCCATACCTGTTTGGTACTCACTTTATTGTTCAGACAGACCACAAACCTCTACTTTGGCTAAAACAAATGAAAGGTGAAAACCCTAAATTGTTGAGGTGGTCCATATCTCTACAGGGAATGGAGTATACGGTGGAACATAGACCTGGGAGTACCCACTCCAATGCAGATGGACTCTCCAGATATTTCCACTTAGACAATGAAGACTCATCAGGTCATGGCTAGTCTTATTGTCCTTCGTTTGGGAGGGGGGGGAGGTTGTGTAGGAAAGTACCATCTTGCCTGGCATGTTACCCCCATATTTCACTATATATATGTTATTTTAGTCTATGTGTCACTGGGACCCTGCCAGGCAGGGCCCCAGTGTTCATAAGTATGTGGCCTGTATGTGTTCCCTTTGTGATGCCTAACTGTCTCACTGAGGCTCTGGTAACCAGAACCTCAGTGGTTATGCTCTCTCTGCTTTCCAAATTTGTCACTAACAGGCTAGTGACTAAATTTACCAATTCACATTGGCATACTGGTACACCCATATAATTCCCTAGTATATGGTACTGAGGTACCCAGGGTATTGGGGTTCCAGGAGATCCCTATGGGCTGCAGCATTTCTTTTGCCACCCATAGGGAGCTCTGACAATTCTTACACAGGCCTGCCAGTGCAGCCTGAGTGAAATAACGCCCATGTTATTTCACAGTCATTTACCACTGCACTTAAGTAACTTATAAGTCACCTATATGTCTAATCTTCACCTAGTGAAGGTTGGGTGCAAAGTTACTTAGTGTGTGGGCACCCTGGCACTAGCCAAGGTGCCCCCACATTGTTCAGGGCAAATTCCCCAGACTTTGTGAGTGCGGGGACACCATTACACGCGTGCACTATACATAGGTCACTACCTATGTATAGCGTCACAATGGTAACTCCGAACATGGCCATGTAACATGACTAAGATCATGGAATTATCACCCCAATGCCATTCTGGCATTGGGGGGACAATTCCATGATCCCCCAGGTCTCTAGCACAGAACCCGGGTACTGCCAAACTGCCTGTCCGGGTTCTCCACTGCAGCTGCTGCCAACCCATCAGACAGGTTTCTGCCATTCTGGGGTCCAGGCAGCCCTGGCCCAGGAAGGCAGAACAAAGGATTTCCTCTGAGAGAGGGTGTAACACCCTCTCCCTTTGGAAATAGGTGAAAGGGCTGGGGAGGAGTAGCCTCCCCCAGCCTCTGGAAAAGCTTTGATGGGCACAGATGGTGCCCATCTCTGCATAAGCCAGTCAAATGAGCTCATAGATACACTGACATCTGCCAAGTATCTCAGCACCTTTGATTTGACTGCAGGTGTAGGAGGCTGGCCTGGCTTGTAGTGGGTACCAAGGGGTACTTACACTCTGTACCAGGTCCAGTTATCCCTTATTAGTGTAGAAGAGGTGTTTCTAGCAGCTTCGGCTGATAGAAGGTAGCTATAGCAGAGCAGCTTAGGCTGAACTAGGAGACATGCACAGCTCCTACTATACCACTGGTGTCATATGCACAATATCATAAGAAAACACAATACACAGATATACTAAAAATAAAGGTACTTTATTTTTATGACAATATGCCAAACGTATCTCAGTGAGTACCCTCAGTATGAGGATGCCAAATATACACAATATATGTACACAATACAAAAAATATGCAGTAATAGCAAAAGGAAGTAATGCAAGTAATGTAAAGTTACAGTAGATTGCAATAGGAGCACATAGGTATAGGGGCAACACAAACCATATACTCCAAAAGTGGAATGCGAACCACGAATGGACCCCAAACCTATGTGAGCTTGTAGAGGGTCGCTGAGACTGTAAGAAAACAGTGAGGGTTAGAAAAATAGCCCATCCCAAGACCCTGAAAAGTAGGTGTAAAGTGCACCTATGTTCCCCAGAGAGCACAGAAGTCGTGATGGGGAATTCTGCGAGGAAGACCAACACCAGCAACGCAACCAAAGTGGATTTCCGGACGAGAGTACCTGTGGAACAAGGGGACCAAGTCAAAGAGTCGCGACAAAGTCGAGAGTGGGCAGATGCCCAGGAAATGCCAGCTGAGGGTGCAAAGAAGCTGCCACCGGATGGTAGAAGCTGTGGATTCTGCAAGAACGAAGAGGACTAGGAACGTCCCCTTTGGAGGATGGATGTCCCACGTCAGGAAGAAGCTTGCAGAGGTGTTCCCACGCAGAAAAACCTCAAACATGCCTTGCTAGCTGCAAGGGTCGCGGTTAGGGTTTTTGGATGCTGCTGTGGCCCAGGAGGGACCAGGATATCGCCACTTGGATGAGGAGACAGAGGGGGCGCCCAGCAAGTCAGGGAGCCCTCACAGAAGCAGGCAGCGCCCGCAGAAGTGCTGGAACAGGCACTATGAAGAGGAGTGAACCAGAGCTCACTCGAAGACACAAAAGGGAGTCCCACGACGCCGGAGGACAACTCAGGAGGTTGTGCACTGCAGGTTAGAGTGTCGGGGACCCAGGCTTGGCTGTGCATGAAGGAAATCCTGGAAGAGTGCACAGGAGCCGGACCAGCTGCAAATCACGCAGTACCCAGCAATGCAGTCTAGCGTGGGGAGGCAAGGACTTACCTCCACCAAACTTGGACTGAAGAGTCACTGGACTGTGGGAGTCACTTGGACAGAGTTGCTGAGTTCCAGGGACCACGCTCGTCGTGCTGAGAGGGGACCCAGAGGACCAGTGATGCAGTCTTTTGTTGCCTGCGGTTGCAGGGGAAAGATTCCTTCGACCCACGGGAGATTTCTTCAGAGCTCTTGGTGCAAGAAGGAGGCAGGCTACCCCCAGAGCATGCACCACCAGGAAAACAGTCGAGAAGGCGTTAGGATCAGCGATACAAGGTTGCCGTAGTCGTCTTTGCTACTTTGTTGCGGTTTTGCAGGCGTCCTGAGCAGTCAGCGGTCGATCCTTTGGCAGAAGGTGAAGAGAGAGATGCAGAAGAACTCTGATGAGCTCTTGCATTCGTTATCCAAAGAATTCCCCAAAGCAGAGACCTTAAATAGCCAGAAAAGGAGGTTTGGCTACCTAGGAAGGAGGATAGGCTAGCAACACAGGTAAGAGCCTATCAGAAGGAGTCTCTGACGTCACCTGCTGGCACTGGCCACTCAGAGCAGTCCAGTGTGCCAGCAGCACCTCTGTTTCCAAGACGGTAGAGGTCTGGAACACACTGGAGGAGCTCTGGGCACCTCCCCTGGGAGGTGCAGGTCAGGGGAGTGGTCACTCCCCTTTCCTTTGTCCAGTTTCGCCCCAGAGCAGGGCTGGGGGATCCCTGAACCGGTGTAGACTGGCTTATGCAGAGATGGTGCCCATCAAAGCATTTCCAGAGGCTGGGGGAGGCTACTCCTCCCCAGCCCTGACACCTTTTTCCAAAGGGAGAGGGTGTAACACCCTCCCTCTGAGGAAGTCCTTTGTTCTGCCTTCCTGGGCCAGGCCTGGCTGGACCCCAGGAGGGCAGATACCTGTCTGAGGGGTTGGCAGCACCAGCAGCTGCAGTGAAACCCTGGGATAGGTAGTTTGGCATTACCCGGGTCTGTGCTAGAGACTCGGGGGATCATGGAATTGTTTCCCCAATGCCAGAATGGCATTGGGGTGACAATTCCATGATCTTAGACATGTTACATGGCCGTGTTCGGAGTTACTATTGTGACGCTGTACATATGTAGTGACCTATGTACAGTACACGCGTGTAATGGTGTCCCCGCACTCACAAAGTTCGTGGAATTTGCCCTGAACGATGTGGGGGCACCTTGGCTAGTGCCAGGGAGCCCACACACTAAGTAACTTAGCACCCAATCTTCACCAGGTGTAGGTTAGACATATAGGTGACTTATAAGTTACTTAAGTGCAGTGGTAAATGGCTGTGAAATAACGTGGACGTTATTTCACTCAGGCTGCAGTGGCAGGCCTGTGTAAGAATTGTCAGAGCTCCCTATGGGTGGCAAAAGAAATGCTGCAGCCCATAGGGATCTCCTGGAACCCCAATACCCTGGGTACCTCAGTACCATATACTAGGGAATTATAAGGGTGCTCCAGTATGCCAATGTGAATTGGTGAAATTGGTCACTAGCCTGTTAGTGACAATTTAGAAAGCAGAGAGAGCATTACCACTGAGGTTCTGGTTAGCAAAGCCTCCGTGAGACAGTTAGTCATCACACAGGGAACACATACAGGGCACACTTATGAGCACTGGGGCCCTGGCTGGCAGGGTCCCAGTGACACATACACTAAAACAACATATATACAGTGAAATATGAGGGTAACATGCCAGGCAAGATAGTACTTTCCTACAGCAGGGTATTGGCAGATCAAATTGGCTGAGGATGCTAAACCTAAAACTGCATTTTCAACTATAGGAGGGCACTACCAATTTACAGTGATGCCCTTTGGTTTGAAGAATGGACCTGCCACTTTTCAGAGGTTGGTGAACACAGTCCTGCAAGGGTTGGAGGCTTTTAGTGCAGCATATCTAGATGATATAGCTGTCTTTAGCTCCACCTGGGAGGATCACCAGGTCCACCTATGGAAGGTTTTCGAGGCCCTGCAAAAGGCAGGCCTCACTATCAAGGCCTCAAAGTGCCAGATAGGGCAGGGAAAGGTGGTTTATCTGGGACACCTGGTAGGTGGAGAACAGATTGCACCACTTCAGGGTAAAATCCAGATAATCATGGATTGGGTTCCCCTTACAACTCAAACCCAGGTGAGAGCCTTCCTAGGCCTCACTGGGTATTACAGGTGATTCATTAAAAACTATGGCTCCATTGCAGCCCCACTTAATGATCTCACCAGTAAAAAGATGCCTAAAAAGGTATTGTGGACAGCTAGCTGTCAGAAAGCTTTTGAGGAGCTCAAACAGGCCATGTGCACTGCACCTGTCCTAAAAAAGCCCATGTTACTCCTAGAAATTCATTGTTCAAACTGATTCATCTGAAGTAGGGGTAGGGGCAGTCTTATCACAACTGAATTCTGAGGGCCAGGATCAACCGGTTTCTTTTATCAGCAGAAGGTTGACCCCTACAGAAAAGCATTGGTCTGCCATAGGGAGGAAGGCCTTTGGTGTTGTCTGGGCACTGAAGAAGTTGAGGCCACACCTGTTTGGCACTCACTTCATTGTTCAGACAGACCACAAACCTCTACTTTTGCTAAAACAAATGAAAGGTGAAAATCCTAAATTGTTGATGTGGTCCATATCTCTACAGGGAATGGACTATACAGTGGAACATAGACCTGGGAGTATCAACTCCAATGCAGATGGACTCTCCAGATATTTCCACTTAGACAATGAAGACTCATTAGGTCATGGCTAGTCTTATTGTCCTTCTTTTTGGGGGGGGGGGGGTTGTGTAGGAAAGTACTGTCTTGCCTGGCATGTTACCCACATATTTCACTGTATATATGTTGTTTTAGTCTATGTGTCACTATGTATACAGGGCCCCAGTGCTCATAGGTATGTGCCCTGTATGTTTTCCCACTGTGATGCCTAACTGTCTCACTGAGGCTCTACTAACCAGAACCTCAGTGGTTATGCTCTCTCTGCTTTCCAAATTTGTCACTAACAGGCTTGTAACTAATTTTACCAATTCACATTGGCATACTGGTACACCCATATAATTCTCTAGCCAAGGTGCCCCCACTTCGTTCAGGGCAAATTCCCCTGACTTTGTGAGTGTGGGGACACCATTACACGTGTGCACTGTGCACAGGTCACTACCTATGTACAGTGTCACAATGGTAACTCCGAACATGGCCATGTAACATGTCTAAGATTCCATGATCCCCCGGGTCTCTAGGACAGAACCCGGGTACTGCCAAACTGCCTTTCCGGCATCTCCACTGCAGCTGCTGCCAACCCCTCAGACAGGTTTCTTCCCTCCTGGGGTCTAGGCAGCCGTGGCCCAGGAAGGCAGAACAAAGGATTTCCTCTGAGAGACGGTGTGACACCCTCTCCCTTTGGAAATAGGTGTGCTGGCTGGGGAGGAGTAGCCTCCCCTAGCCTCTGGAAATGCTTTGATGGGCACAGATGCTGCCCATCTCTGCATATGCCAGTCTACACCGGTTTAGGGATCCCCCAGCCCTGGCGCGAAACTGGACAAAGAAAAGAGGAGTGACCACTCCCCTGACCCTGCCCAGAGCTCCTCCAGTGCGCCCCAGACCTCTGCCCTCTTGGAAACAGAGGTGTTGCTGGCACACTGGAATGCTCTGAGAGGCCAGTGCCAGCAGGTGATGTCAGAGACTCCTTCTGATAGGCTCTTACCTTTCTTACTAGCCTATCCTCCTTCCTAGGTAGCCAAACCTCCATTTCTGGCAATTTAGGGTCTCTGCTTTGGGGAATTCTTCAGATACCGAATGCAAGAGTTCACCAGAGTTCCACTGCATCTCCCTCTTCACCTTCTGCCAAAGGATCGACAACTGACTGCTCAGGACCCCTGCAAAACCGCAACAAAGTAGCAAAGACGACTACTGCAACCTTGTATCGCTTCATCCTGCCGGCTTTCTCGACTGTTTCCTGGTGTTGCATGCTCTGGGTGTAGCCTGCCTCCTTTCTGCAACAGGAGCTCTGAAGAAATCTCTTGTGGGTCGACGGAATCTTCCCCTGCAACCGCAGGCAACAAAAGACTGCATCACCGGTCCTCTGGGTCCCCTCTCAGCATGACGAGCGTGGTCCCTGAAACTCAGCAACTCTGTCCAAGTGACTCCCACAGTCCAGTGACTCTTCAGTCCAAGTTTGGTGGAGGTAAGTCCTTGCCTCCCCATGCTAGACTGCATTGCGGGGTACCGCGTGATTTGCAGCTGGTCCGGCTCCTGTGCACTCTTCCAGGATTTCCTTCGTGCACAGCCAAGCCTGGGTCCCCGACACTCTAACCTGCAGTGCACAACCTTCTGAGTTGTCCTCCGCCATCGTGGGACTCCCTTTTGTGACTTCGCGTGGACTCCGGTTCACTCTTCTCCCAAGTGCCTGTTCAGGTACTTCTGCGGGTGCTGCCTGCTTCTGTGAGGGCTCCCTACGTTGCTAGGCGCCCCCTCTGTCTCCTCCTCCAAGTGGCGACATCCTGGTCCCTCCTGGGCCACAGCAGCACCCAAAAACCCTAACTGTGACCCTTGCAGCTAGCAAGGCTTGTTTGCACTCTTTCTGCGTGGGAACACTTCTGCAAGCTTCATCGCGACGTGGGACATCTATCCTTCAAAGGGGATGTTCCTAATCCTCTTCTTTCTTGCAGAACTCTAAGCTTCTTCCAACTGGTGGCAGCTTCTTTGCACCCTCAGCTGGCATTTCCTGGGCTCCTGCCCACTCTCAACACTGTTGCGACTATTGGGCTTGGTCCCCTTGTCTTACAGGTACTCAGGTCCAGAAATCCACTGTTGTTGCATTTCCCGTGTTTGTTCTTCCTGCAGAATCCCCCTATCACGACTTCTGTGCTCTCTGGGGTAGTAGGTGCACTTTACACCTACCTTTCAGGGTCTTGGGGTGGGCTATTTTTCTAACCCTCACTGTTTTCTTACAGTCCCAGCGACCCTCTACAAGCTCACGTAGGTTTGGGGTCCAGTCCTGGTTCGCATTCCACTTTTGGAGTATATGGTTTGTGTTGCCCCTATACCTATGTGCTCCTATTGCAATCTACTGTAACTTTGCACTCCTTGCATTACTTTTCTTGCTATTACCTGCATAATTTTGGTTTGTGTACATATATCTTGTGTATATATCTTATCCTCATACTGAGGGTACTCACTGAGATACTTTTGGCATATTGTCATACTTCTGTGTATTGTGTTTTCTTATGATATTGTGCATATGACACCAGTGGTATAGTAGGAGCTTTGCATGTCTCCTGGTTCAGCCTAAGCTGCTTTGCCATAATTACCTTCTATCAGCCTAAGCTGCTAGAAACACCTCTTCTACACTAATAAGGGATAACTGTACCTGGCACAAGGTGCAAGTACCTCTGGTACCCACTACAAGCCAGGCCAGCTTCCTACATTAGTTGTGCAGCGGTGGGATAAGTACTTGTAACTACTTACCACTTTGTCATTGTGTACTTTTCATAAGAGAATAATATACAAGACAAGTTCAGTGTATGTACACCTAACCAAAAAGGTTTTGCTTTTCTTCTCTTACACTTTCTACTAAGTGCTAAAAAGTATTCTAAAAGTTCTAAAAGTTTCTAAAAGTTAGAAAAAGTTTTTTTCTCTGTTCTTTAAAAAGTTCTGAAACTTTTTCTTCCTTCTCACTGTCTCTAAACCTTTTGCTATCATGTCTGTTGTAGTCTGCTCTTAAAATGGTCAATACTACTTATGACAATTTGAATTACAAGAGCCTAATGAGTCTCTGCTTGGATAGAGGTTTAGTGATAGGAAAGAACCCTACAAAAGAATTTCTATATAACATGCTTATTGTGAATGATGAGTCCCTAGGAGGCACTTCAAATGATAGGTTAACAGAAGGCTCCCATTCTGACTCCGGGGATCTCCTTGAGGGAGGTGGGGAGGGTTCTGTTCCAAATCTGCCCTTGAACTCGATCTTAGCCATCCTGGGCCAAAGGCCTCCATAACAACCATGGGGAAGTCCAAACCTGAACTACTATTAGACAATAACAGGAGAAGAATCAGGTGGGATAAACTAGCTATGAGCCAAGTGAAACTTTCGAAGCTCTACGCAGGTTTAATCCCCATTTTGGAAAAAGTGGGAGAGCTAGCCAACGATGTGGGCAATATAGTCCACCATGAGAAATTATATCAGGCTCATGAGGACCTTATAAAGGGAGCGGCCTCTGAGCTTTTTACCAGGGTCCAGAATCAGAAGAGGATCCAACAACATAACTCCTTATGGTATAATGCAGTCTGCAGGAAGGCAAAGGGAGAACTCCTCAGATGCATCAAGGAGGGAACAGATAGAGAGAAGCTGCGAGAAAGTAGACGGGCTTATAAAAAACTGGTAATCCATGCTAAAACCGAATGGGAGGAGAACCAGTGGGAGGAGCTTACCTCTTCCCTCGCAACAAGAGACCACCGAATATTTTGGAGAGTAGTAAACGGGGGGTCGGGGAACCTCCATTCGGCAATAGAACCAAATATTGCAGCAGGGGTGTGGCAGGCACACTTCCAGTCTCTCTACAGTTCTGAGCAGGGAGAAACTAAGATTGATTTCGGTACTGGACTGGTAGAGTATGGTGGGGATTTGATAACAGTGGGGGAGGTGAAGGTAGCACTAATGGGACTTAAAGTTGGAAAGGCGCCAGGATTGGACGGCCTGCCCGGGGACCTGTTCAAGCAGGAGCCCGGTGTTTGGGCCCCCTATCTGGCTGCAGTGTTTAATGGAGTTCTGTGTGGCATGGAAATTCTGAGTACTTGGCTGGGGGCAGAGGTGGTTCCTATATTTAAAAAGGGCTCGCCCCTGCTCCCTGCCAACTACAGACCAATCAGTCTAATTGACGTGTCACAGAAGCTGTTTGGCAGGATACTGCTGAATCGGCTTCAGGACTGGGTGGAAGAAACGGGTGCCCTCAGTCCGTATCAGGCGGGATTTAGAAAGGGAGTTTCTACAGTGGACCAGGTTTTTCGTCTGAACGTTATCTATTGGAGGGCAGCAATATTGGAAGGGGGTAGTTTATACACTATATTTGTGGACCTGAGGGCTGCATTCGACCTCGTGCCCAGAGGGAAACTCTGGAGTGTTCTGGCTGAGATGGGGGTCCCCCCAGACATCCTGATAATTTTAAAGAGATTGCACCATAATAACTATGCTCGGGTCAGGTGCGGGAAATACGGGGAATTAACGGACAGATTCCCCGTTGACAGGGGGGTTAGACAGGGCTGTGTATTGGCACCGACCCTGTTCTGCCTCTTCGTCAACGGGGTAATCGCCCATCTCAATGGAATTGAATACACTGATGCCCCAAAATTGAATGGCAGCAGGGTGCCTGCAATCATGTTTGCAGATGACACCCTGCTGCTGTCCAAAACCCCCATGGGGATACAGAGGATCCTTGATTCTTTTGTGGCTTTTTGCACAGATAGGGGGTTAGAAATTAATGCTAACAAAACCAAGTTTATGGTTATGAACCCAACCCCAAGATCACGCCCGAACCCCTTACTGGGAGCTTCACGTTTAGAGAGAGTCTCCACCTTTGAATATCTAGGTGTAACGTTGAATGAAACCATGTCCTGGGGAACTCACCAGACTAGGGTTAATCTTAAATTAGTGCAGAACACTGGCGGCATTGCTCGGTTGATGAGAAGCTCCACATATCGACCGCTGGGGCCGCTTATCCAGATATACAAGGCACAGGCTAGAGGAGCTCTGATGTACGGGGCGGAACTGTGGGGTCACACAGCTTCCTGCAGTTTGTCTATAACTGAGAACAACTTCATTAGACAGATAGTAGCACTCCCGTCCAGTACTCCGCTCCTCCCCCTGAGGATGGATCTGGGTCTGAGACCAATAGCAGATGAATTAGGTCTCAGACCCATAGTCTTCTGGCGAAGGCTATGGAGCACCGAAGAACTCTCTTCTTATAGGGCGGAACTGAGGGAGTTTTTAACCCACCCTAAAGCTCTACAGATCCCGTGGATAAAATATATAAAAAAGTCCTGTATGGGATTGGGCCTCCCTGACCTGTGGTCGGATCCAGCTAACGCCTCACTAAGGATCCCACGAAGAGCTTTGGTCAGTGCTTACCACGAGCAGAAATTAGTTATGGCCCTAGACTGCAAGAATGAGAGGTCATTAACATCTGTATTCGTGCAAAGCAAGGACTCATACCGCCTGGAGAGGGTTCTGGATGCTATGTCTCCTGTGCTGGCCAGGAAGCTATTTCTCCAATGGAAATATGGCACATTGCCTCTGCGATCTTACACCTGCTCCTGGTCAACACTGCCATCTACCAAGCTATGTCCGACATGTGTGGGAGCAGAGGAAAGCGATCTGCATGTGGTCTTGTTTTGTCCAACTTACAAGGCCGCCAGGAAATATTGGCTCCTACCACTTATTAGAAACCTTGATTTTAGGGAGTACCTCCCGGTGTACAGAATTTTAAAAACTGATGTTTCAGGTCCAATTGTGTTTGCACTAGCCAAATTCCTTACCAATGTCTGGCATATTCGTACCCGTATTTTAAAGTTGCAGGCTCCTATCTAACTTTAAGCTTTTATTTTAATTGTATGGTCTTTTATCTGATGTGTTTCCTGTTTACTCTTCCTTGATGGTTTTACATGTTCATATGTGTGTTTTTTGTGTACATCTTTTATGGCCAAATTGGCCGAAATAAAGATTAATTGATTGATTGACTTCAAATGATAGGTTAATAGAAGGCTCCCATTCTGACTCAGGGGATCTCCTTGAGGGAGGTGGGGAGGGTTCTGTTCCAAATCTGCCCCCTAGCAGGCCACCTATTAATGCTGGTAGTAATGGAGGTTCCCATCATAGTAGGGGTGTCTTTATTCCTGGAGGCCAGGTTATTAGGGTTCAGTCAGTTAGGGACAGATCTCCCTCTGTTGTTTCCAATTTATCTTCTGTGTCCAAGCATTCCCAACCCACCCACCCTGAAGACAACATGTTAGAAAGGGAACTCAAAAAGTTGAGAGTGGAAGAGACCAGACTGAAGCTTAAACATCAACAGCTGGCCTTAGATAGGGAATCCCTAGACCTGGAGAAGGAGAGACAGAGATTGGGGTTTGGACCCCATGGTGGCAGCAGCAGTATTCCTGATAGTAATCCTGTTAGAGAGCATGATTCCAGGAACCTGCACAAGATAGTCCCCCCTTACAATGAGGGGGATGACATCAACAAGTGGTTTGCTGCACTTGAGAGGGCCTGTATGGTACTGGGGGTCCCTCAAAGGCAGTGGGCTGCTCTATTGTGGCTATCGTTCAATGGAAAGGGTAGGGATAGGCTCCTTACTGTTAGAGAAAGTGATGCTAACAATTTTGCAGTTTTGAAGGATGCATTCTTGGATGGATTTGGCTTAACCACTGAACAATACAGGATTACGTTCAGAGACACCAGAAAAGAGGCCTCACAAGACTGGGTAGACTTTGTTGACTGTTCAGTGAAGGCCTTTGAAGGGTGGTTACACGGCAGTAGAGTTTCTGACTATGAAAGCCTGTATAATCTTATTCTGAGAGAGCATATTCTGAATAACTGTGTGTCTGACTTGTTACACCAATATCTAGTGAACTCAGATCTGACCTCTCCCCAAGAATTGGGAAAGAAGGCAGACAAATGGGTCAGAACAAGAGTGAACAGAAAAGTTCATACAGGGGGTGACAAGGATGGCAAGAAGAAGGATGGTAAGTCTTCTGACAAGGGTGGGGACAAAAGTAAAACTGAGTCTTCATCAGGCCCACAAAAATCCTCTGGTGGGGATGGTGGGTCCAAATCCTCTTCAAATCAAGTTAAAAAGCCTTGGTGTTATTTGTGTAAAGTCAAAGGCCATTCGACAACTGATGGCAGTTGTCCAAAGAAAAACACCAAACCTCCCACTACCACAACCCCTACTGCAAATTCTAGTGCCTCTAGTAATAGCAGTGGTGGTGGGAGCAAACCTACTAATAGCCAATCCAAAGGAGTAGCTGGGCTCACTTTTGGTAATCTAGTTGGGGTTGGTCTTGTTAGGGAGACCACAGAGGCTGTGTTAGTCTCTGAAGGTGCCATTGATTTGACCACCTTGGTTGCTTGTCCCCTTAATATGGATAAGTACAAGCAACTTCCCCTAATCAATGGTGTTGAGGTTCAGGCCTACAGGGACACAGGTGCCAGTGTTACCATGGTGATAGAGAAACTGGTGCACCCTGAACAACACCTACTTGGTCAGCAGTACCAAGTGACAGACGCTCATAACAACACTCTTAGCCACCCCATGGCTGTTGTGAATCTCAACGGGGGGGTTACTGGTCCAAAGAAAGTTGTGGGTGCCTCAGATTTACCTGTAGACTGTCTACTAGGGAACGATTTAGAGACATCAGCTTGGGCAGAAGTGGAGTTGGAGGCTCATGCAGCAGTGCTGGGCATTCCTGGGCATATTTTTGCTTTAACAAGGGCTCAGGCCAAAAAGCAAAAAGGACAGGGTAACTTGGATCCTGGAACAATGGACCAAGTGCTCCCTAAAGCTAGGGGTTGCAAGGGTAAATCCCTACCCACTATCCCTCCCTCTACAGATGATTCTCCTTTTGAGGAAGAAGAATTTCCTCCCTGTGCAGAACCTTCACCAGATGAGCTGGCAGCAGACACTGCTGAGCTTTTGGGTGGAGGGGGGCCTGCCAGGGAAGAGCTGAGTGTGGCACAGCAAACTTGTCCCACATTAGAGGGTCTCAGACAGCAAGCTGGCAAGCAGCAAAATGGGGATGTCAGTGACTCACATAGAGTTTACTGGGAGGACAACCTCTTGTACACAGAGGCGAGGGACCCAAAACCTCGAGCAGCCAGGAGATTGGTCATTCCCCTGCAGTACAGAGAGTTCCTCCTAACGCTGGCACATGACATTCCTTTGGCTGGGCATTTGGGCCAGATCAAAACATGGGAAAGGCTTGTCCCCCTGTTTCACTGGCCTAGGATGTCAGAGGACACAAAAGATTTTTGTAAGTCTTGTGTGACCTGCCAAGCCAGTGGCAAGAGTGGTGGCACACCAAAGGCTCCCCTTATTCCACTACCTGTGGTTGGGGTCCCCTTTGAAATGGTAGGGGTTGACATAGTGGGCCCCCTTGACCCTCCTACTTCTTCAGGCAATAGGTTTATCTTGGTGGTTGTGGACCATGCCACACGATATCCTGAAGCAATTCCTCTAAGGACCACTACAGCACCTGCAGTGGCAAAAGTCCTCCTGGGAATCTTTTCCAGGGTGGGTTTCCAAAAAGAGGTTGTATCAGACAGGGGTAGCAACTTTATGTCTGCATACTTGAAAGCTATGTGGAAGGAATGTGGTGTAACCTACAAATTCACCACTCCTTATCATCCACAGACTAATGGACTGGTAGAGAAGTTTAATAAAACTCTCAAAGGAATGATAATGGGACTCCCTGAAAAACTCAGTGGGAGATGGGATGTCCTGTTACCTTGCCTCCTTTTTGCTTACAGGGAGATACCCCAGAAAGGAGTGGGCTTCAGCCCCTTTGAACTCCTCTTTGGACACCCTGTAAGAGGTCCACTAACACTTGTGAAGGAGGGTTGGGAACAACCTTTAAAAGCTCCCAAACAGGACACCGTGGACTATGTACTTGGCCTAGGATCCAGAATGTCTGAGTACATGAAAAAGGCCAGTAAAAACCTTCAGGCCAGCCAAGAGCTCCAGAAGCAATGGCATGACCAGAAGGCTGTTCTGATCTAGTACCAACCAGGACAGAAGGTGTGGGTATTGGAGCCTGTGACCCCCAAGAGCACTCCAGGACAAATGGAGTGGACCACATCTAATTGTTGAGAAAAAGGGTGAGGTTACCTATCTGGTAGACCTGGGCACTGCCAGGAGTCCCATTAGGGTGATTCATGTCATCCGCCTAAAACCCTACTATGACAGGGCTGATCTCACCCTGCTCATGGCAACAGATGAAGGACAGGAAGAAGAGAGTGACCCTCTCCCTGATCTCTTCTCCTCCACTGAAGAGGATGCTTTAGCGGGGGGAGTAGTTTTGGCAGACTCTCTTACTGCAGAACAGAAAGACAACTGCCTCAATCTCCTTGGACAATTTTCTGAACTTTTTTCAACTGTGCCAGGCACCACATCTTGGTGTGAACACACAATTGATACTGGAGACAGCTTGCCTGTCAAAAGTAAAATCTATAGGCAGCCTCACCATGTCAGGGGCTGCATAAAACAAGAGGTTCACAAAATGCTTGATCTAGGAGTGGTTGAACCTTCTGAAAGCCCATGGGCGAGTCCTGTGGTACTTGTACCAAAGCCTCACTCAAAAGGTGGAAAAAGGGAGATGAGGTTTTGTGTAGACTACAGAGGTCTCAATCAGGTAACAAAAACTGATGCTCACCCTATACCCAGGGCAGATGAGCTCATAGATACACTGGCATCTGCCAAGTATCTAAGCACCTTTGATTTGACTGCAGGGTATTGGCAGATCAAATTGGCTGAGGATGCTAAACCTAAAACTGCATTTTCAACTATAGGATGGCACTAACAATTTACAGCGATGCCCTTTGGTTTGAAGAATGCACCTGCCACTTGTCAGAGGTTGGTGAATACAGTCCTGCAAGGGTTGGAGGCTTTTAGTGCAGCATATCTTGATGATAAAGCTGTCTTTAGTTCCACCTGGGATGATCACCTGGTCCACCTATGGAAAGTTTTGGAGGCCCTGCAAAAGGCAGGCCTCACTATCAAGGCATCAAAGTGCCAGATAGGGCAGGGAAATATGGTTTATCTGGGACACCTGGTAGGTGGAGAACAGATTGCACCACTTCAGGGAAAAATCCAAACAATCATGGGTTGGGTTCCCCCTACAACTCAGACCCAGGTGAGAGCCTTCCTAGGCCTCACTGGGTATTACAGGAGATTCATTAAGAACTATGGCTCCATAGCAGCCCCTCTTAATGATCTCACAAGTAAAAAGATGCCTAAAAAGGTATTGTGGACAGCTAGCTGTCAGGAAGCTTTTGAGGAGCTCAAACAGGTCATGTGCTCTGCACCTGTCCTAAAAAGCCCATGTTACTCCAAGAAATTAAGGGCCATATGTACAAACACATTTTCCCATAGACACAGAATGGGCAAAACTGCTTGCTACATCTGGCCCTAATTGTTCAAACTGATGCATCTGAATTAGGGGTAGGGGCAGTCTTATCACAACTGAATTCTGAGGGCCAGGATCAACCAGTTGCTTTTATCAGCAGGAGGTTGACCCCTAAAGAAAAGCGTTGGTCTGCCATAGAGAGGGAGGCCTTTTCTGTGGTCTGGGCACTGAAAAAGTTGAGGCCATACCTGTTTGGTACTCACTTTATTGTTCAGACAGACCACAAACCTCTACTTTGGCTAAAACAAATGAAAGGTGAAAACCCTAAATTGTTGAGGTGGTCCATATCTCTACAGGGAATGGAGTATATGGTGGAACATAGTCCTGGGAGTACCCACTTTAATGCAGATGGACTCTCCAGATATTTCCACTTAGACAATGAAGACTCATCAGGTCATGGCTAGTCTTATTGTCCTTCGTTTGGGGGGGGGGGAGGTTGTGTAGGAAAGTACCATCTTGCCTGGCATGTTACCCCCATATTTCACTGTATATATGTTATTTTAGTCTATGTGTCACTGGGACCCTGCCAGGCAGGGCCCCAGTGCTCATAAGTATGTGGCCTGTATGTATTCCCTTTGTGATGCCTAACTGTCTCACTGAGGCTCTGCTAACCAGAACCTCAGTGGTTATGCTCTCTCTGCTTTCCAAATTTGTCACTAACAGGCTAGTGACTAAATTTACCAATTCACATTGGCATACTGGTACACCCTTATAATTCCCTAGTATATGGTACTGAGGTACCCAGGGTATTGGGGTTCCAGGAGATCCCTATGGGCTGCAGCATTTCTTTTGCCACCCATAGGGAGCTCTGACAATTCTTACACAGGCCTGCCAGTGCAGCCTGAGTGAAATAACCTCCACGTTATTTCACAGCCATTTACCACTGCACTTAAGTAACTTATAAGTCTCCTATATGTCTAATCTTCACCTAGTGAAGGTTGGGTGCAAAGTTACTTAGTGTGTGGGCACCCTGGCACTAGCCAAGGTGCCCCCACATTGTTCAGGGCAAATTCCCCAGACTTTGTGAGTGCGGGGACACCATTACACACGTGCACTGTACATGGGTCACTACCTATGTACAGCGTCACAATGGTAACTCCGAACATGGCCATGTAACATGTCTAAGATCATGGAATTATCACCCCAATGCCATTCTGGCATTGGGGGGACAATTCCATGATCCCCCGGGTCTCTAGCACAGAACCCGGGTACTGCCAAACTGCCTTTCCGGGGTCTCCACTGCAGCTGCTGCCAACCCCTCAGACAGGTTTCTGCCATCCTGTAGTCCAGGCAGCCCTGGCCGAGGAAGGCAGAACAAAGGATTTCCTCTGAGAGAGGGTGTAACACCCTCTCCCTTTGGAAATAGGTGTCAGGGCTGGGGAGGAGTAGCCTCCCCCAGCCTCTGGAAAAGCTTTGATGGGCACAGATGGTTCCCATCTCTGCATAAGCCAGTCTACACCGGTTTAGGGATCCCCCAGCCCTGCTCTGGCGCGAAACTGGACAAAGGAAAGGGGAGTGACCACTCCCCTGACCTGCACCTCCCAGCACCTCCAGTGTGTCCCAGACCTCTGCCATCTTGGAAACAGAGGTGTTTGTGGCACACTGGACTGCTCTGAGTGGCCAGTGCCAGCAGGTGATGTCAGAGGCTCCTTCTGATAGGCTCTTACCTCGCTTGGTAGCCAATCCTCCTTCCTAGGTAGCCAAACCTCCATTTCTGGTTATTTAGGGTCTCTGCTTTGGGGATCTCACCAGATAATGAATGCAAGAGTTCACCAGAGTTCCTCTGCATCTCCCTCTTCACCTTCTGCCAAAGGATCGACCGGTGACTGCTCAGGATGCCTGCAAATCTGCAACAAAGTAGCAAGACGACTACTAGCAACCTTGTATCGCTTCATCCAGCTGGCTTTCTCAACTGTTTCCAGGTGGTGCATGTTCTGGGAGTAGCCTGCCTCTTCTCTGCACCAGGAGCTCTGAAGAAATCTCCTGTGGGTCGATGGAATCTTCCCCTTGCAACTGCAGGCAACAAAAGACTGCATCACCGGTCCTCTGGGTCCCCTCTCAGCACGACGAGCGTGGTCCCTGGAACTCAGCAACTCTGTCCAAGTGACTCCAACAGTCCAGTGACTCTTCAGTCCAAGTTTGGTGGAGGTAAGTCCTTGCCTCCCCACGCTAGACTGCATTGCTGGGTACCGCATGATTTGCAGCTGCTCCGGCTCCTGTGCACTCTTCCAGGATTTCCTTTGTGCACAGCCAAGCCTGGGTCCCCGACACTCTAACCTGCAGTGCACAACCTTCTGAGTTGTCCTCCGGCGTCGTGGGACTCCCTTTTGTGTCTTCGAGTGAGCTCCGGTTCACTCCTCTTTGTAGTGCCTGTTCCGGCACTTCTGTGGGTGCTGCCTGCTTCTGTGAGGGCTCCCTGACTTGCTGGCCCCCCCCTCTGTCTCCTCATCCAAGTGGCGACATCCTGGTCCCTCCTGGGCTACAGCAGCACCCAAAAACCCTAACCGCAACCCTTGCAGCTAGCAAGACTTGTTTGAGGTTTTTCTGCGTGGGAACACCTCTGCAAGCTTCTTCATAACGTGGGACATCCATCCTCCAAAGGGGATGTTCCTATTCCTCTTCTTTCTTGCAGAACTCCAAACTTCTTCCAACAGGTGGCAGCTTCCTTGCACCCTCAGCTGGCATTTACTGGGCTCCTGCCCACTCTCGACACTGTCGCGACTATTGGACTAGGTCCCCTTGTCTTACAGGTACTCAGGTCTGGAAATCCACTGTTGTTGCATTGCTGGTGTTTGTTCTTCCTGCAGTAACCCCCTATCACGACTTCTGTGCTCTCTGGCGGTAGTTTGTGCACTTTACACCTACCTTTCAGGGTCTTGGGGTGGGCTATTTTTCTAACCCTCACTGTTTTCTTACAGTCCCAGTGACCCTCTACAAGCTCACATAGGTTTGGGGTCCATTCGTGGTTCGCATTCCACTTTTGGAGTATATGGTTTGTGTTGCCCCTATACCTATGTGCTCCTATTGCAATCTATTCTAACTTTACACTGCTTGCATTACTTTTCTTGCTATTACCTGCATAATTTTGGTTTTGTACATATATCTTATCCTCATACTGAGGGTACTCACTGAGATACTTTTGGCATATTGTCATAAAAATAAAGTACCTTTATTTTTAGTACTTCTGTGTATTGTGTTTTCTTATGATATTGTGCATATGACACCAGTGGTATAGAAGGAGCTTTACATGTCTCCTAGTTCAGCCTAAGCTGCTTTGCCATAGCTACCTTCTGTCAGCCTAAGCTGCTAGTAACACCTCTTCTACACTAATAAGGGATAACTGGACCTGGCACAAGGTGTAAGTACCTCTGGTACCCACTACAAGCCAGGCCAGCCTCCTACACAAGCAACTTCCCCTAATAAATGGTGTTGAGGTTCAGGCCTACAGGGACACAGGTGCCAGTGTTACCATGGTAATAGAGAAACTGGTGCACCCTGAACAACACCTACTTGGTCAGCAGTACCAAGTGACAGACGCTCATAACAACACTCTTAGCCACCCCATGGCTGTTGTGAATCTCAACTTGGGGGGGGGGTTACTGGTCCAAAGAAAGTTGTGGTTGCCTCAGATTTACCTGTAGACTGTCTACTAGGGAACGATTTAGAGACATCAGCTTGGGCAGAAGTGGAATTGGAGGCTCATGCAGCAATGCTGGGCATTCCTGGGCATATTTTTGCTTTGACAAGGGTGCAGGCCAAAAAGCAAAAAGGATAGGGTAACTTGGATCCTGGAACAATGGACCAAGTGCTCCCTAAAGCTAGGGTTAGCAAGGGTAAATCCATATCCACTATCCCTCCCTCTACAGATGATTCTCCTTCTGAGGAAGAAGAATTTCCTCCCTGTGCAGAACCTTCACCAGATGGGCTGGCAGCAGACACTGCTGAGCTTTTTGGTGGAGGGGGCCTGCCAGGGAAGAGCTGAGTGTGGCACAGCAAACCTGTCCCACATTAGAGGGTCTCAGACAGCAAGCTGTAAAGCAGCAAAATGGGGATGTCAGTGACTCACATAGAGTTTACTGGGAGGACAACCTCTTGTACACAGAGGCAAGGGACCCAAAACCTGGAGCAGCCAGGAGATTGGTAATTCCCCTGCAGTACAGAGAGTTCCTCCTAACTCTGGCACATGACATTACTTTGGCTAAGCATTTGGGCCGGATCAAAACATGGGAAAGGCTTGTCCCCCTGTTTCAGTGGCATAGGATGTCAGAGGACACGAAATATTTTTGCAAGTCTTGTGTGACCTGCCAAGCCAGTGGCAAGACTGGTGGCACACGAAAGGCTCCCCTTATTCCACTACCTGTGGTTGGGGTCCCCTTTGAAAGGGTAGGGGTTGACATAGCTGGCCCCCTTGACCCTCCTACTGCTTCAGGCAATAGGTTTATCTTGGTGGTTGTGGACCATGCCACAAGATATCCTGAAGCAATTCCTCTACGGACCACTACAGCTCCTGCAGTGGCAACAGCCCTCCTGGGAATCTTTTCCATGGTGAGTTTCCCAAAAGAGATTGTATCAGACAGGGATAGCAACTTTATGTTTGCATATTTGAAAGCTATGTGGAAGGAATGTGGTGTAACCTACAAATTCACCACTCCTTATCATCCACAGACTAATGGACTGGTAGAGAGGTTTAATAAAACTCTCAAAGGTATGATAATGGGACTCCCTGAAAAACTCAGGAGGAGATGGGATGTCCTGTTACCTTGCCTCCTTTTTTCTTACAGGGAGGTACCCCAGAAAGGAGTGGGCTTCAGCCCCTTTGAACTCCTCTTTGGACACCCTGTAAGAGGTCCACTAACACTTGTGAAGGAGGGTTGGGAACATCCTTTAAAAGCTCCCAAACAGGACATAGTGGACTATGTACTTGGCCTAAGATCCAGAATGGCTGAGTACATGAAAAAGGCCAGTAAAAACCTTCAGGCCAGCCAAGAGCTCCAGATGCAATGGCATGACCAGAAGGCTGTTCTGATCCAGTACCAACCAGGGCAGAAGGTGTGGGTATTGGACCCTGTGGCCCCAAGAGCTCTCCAGAACAAATGGAGTGGACCCCATCTAATTGTTGAGAAAAAGGGCGAGGTTACCTATCTGGTAGACCTGGGCACTGCCAGGAGTCCCCTTAGGGTGATTCATGTCAACCGCCTAAAACCCTACTATGACAGGGCTGCTCTCACCCTGCTCATGGCAACAGATGAAGGACAGGAGGAAGAGAGTGACCCTCTCCCTGACCTCTTCTCCTCCACGGAAAAGGATGCTTTAGTGGAGGGAGTAGTGTTAGCAGATTGTCTGACTGCATTACAGAAAGACAACTGCATAAATCTCCTTGGACAATTTTCTGAACTCTTTTCAACTGTGCCAGGCACCACATCTTGGTGTGAACACACAACTGATACTGGAGACAGCTTGCCTGTCAAAAGTAAAATCTATAGACAGCCTGACCATGTCAGGGACTGCATAAAACATGAAGTTCAGAAAATGCTTGATGTAGGAGTGGTTGAACCTTCTGAAAGCCCATGGGCAAGTCCTGTGGTGCTTGGACCAAAGCCTTACTCAAAAGATGTAAAAAAGGAGATGAGGTTTTGTGTTGATTACAGAGGTCTCAATCAGGTAAAAAAAAGCTGATGCTCACCCTATACCCAGGGCAGATGAGCTCATAGATACACTGGCATCTGCCAAGTATCTAAGCACCTTTGATTTGACTGCAGGTGTAGGAGGCTGGCCTGGCTTGTAGTGGGTACCAAGGGGTACTTACACTCTGTACCAGGTCCAGTTATCCCTTATTAGTGTAGAAGAGGTATTTCTAGCAGCTTAGGCTGATAGAAGGTAGCTATAGCAGAGCAGCCTAGGATGAACTAGGAGACATGCAAAGCTCCTACTATACCACTGGCGTCATATGCACAATATCATAAGAAAACACAATACACAGATATACTAAAAATAAAGGTACTTTATTTTTATGACAATATGCCAAAAGTATCTCAGTGAGTACCCTCAGTATGAGGATGCCAAATATACACAAGATATATGTACAGAATACCAAAAATATGCAGTAATAGCAAAAGGAAGTAATGCAAGTGATGTAAAGTTACAGTAGATTGCAATAGGAGCACATACGTATAGGGGCAACACAAACCATATACTCCAAAAGTGGAATGCGAACCACAAATGGACCCCAAACCTATGTGAGCTTGTAGAGGGTCGCTGAGACTGTAAGAAAACAGTGAGGGTTAGAAAAATAGCCCACCCCAAGACCCTGAAAAGTAGGTGTAAAGTGCACCTATGTTCACCAGAGAGCACAGAAGTCGTGATAGGGGAATTCTGCGAGGAAGACTAACACCAGCAACGCAACCAAAGTGGATTTCCGGACGAGAGTACCTGTGGAACAAGGGGACCAAGTCAAAGAGTTGCGACAAAGTCGAGAGTGGGCAGATGCCCAGGAAATGCCAGCTGAGGGTGCAAAGAAGCTGCCACCGGATGGTAGAAGCTGTGGATTCTGCAAGAACGAAGAGGACAAGGAACTTCCCCTTTGGAGGATGGATGTCCCACTTCGTGAAGAAGCTTGCAGAGGTGTTCCCACGCAGAAAGACCTCAATCAAGCCTTGCTAGCTGCATGGGTCGCGGTTAGGGTTTTTGGATGCTGCTGTGGCCCAGGAGGGACCAGGATGTCGCCACTTGGATGAGGAGACAGAGGGGGCGCCCAGCAAGTCAGGGAGCCCTCACAGAAGCAGGCAGCACCCGCAGAAGTGCCGGAACAGGCACTATGAAGAGGAGTGAACCGGAGCTCACCCGAAGACACAAAAGGGAGTCCCACAACGCCGGAGGAGAACTCAGGAGGTTGTGCACTGCAGGGTAGAGTGTCGGGGACCCAGGCTTGGCTGTGCACAAAGGAAATCCTGGAAGAGTGCACAGGAGCCGGAGCAGCTGCAAATCACGCAGTACCCAGCAATGCAGTCTAGCGTGGGGAGGCAAGGACTTACCTCCACCAAACTTGGACTGAAGAGTCACTGGACTGTGGGAGTCACTTGGACAGAGTTGCTGAGTTCCAGGGACCACGCTCGTCGTGCTGAGAGGGGACCCAGAGGACCGGTGATGCAGTCTTTTGTTGCCTGCGGTTGCAGAGGAAAGATTCCTTCGACCCACGGGAGATTTCTTCAGAGCTCTTGGTGCAAGAAGGAGGCAGGCTACCCCCAGAGCATGCACTACCAGGAAAACAGTCGAGAAGGCGTTAGGATCAGCAATACAAGGTTATAGTAGTCGTCTTTGCTACTTTGTTGCGGTTTTGCAGGCATCCTGAGCAGTCAGCGGTCGATCCTTTGGCAAAAGGTGAAGAGAGAGATGCAGAAGAACTCTGATGAGCTCTTGCATTCGTTATCCAAAGAATTCCCCAAAGCAGAGACCTTAAATAGCCAGAAAAGGAGGTTTGGCTACCTAGGAAGGAGGATAGGCTAGCAACACAGGTAAGAGCCTATCAGAAGGAGTCTCTGACGTCATCTGCTGGCACTGGCCACTCAGAGCAGTCCAGTGTGCCAGCAGCACCTCTGTTTCCAAGACGGTAGAGGTCTGGAGCACACTGGAGAAGCTCTGGGCACCTCCCCTAGGAGGTGCAGGTCAGGGGAGTGGTCACTCCCCTTTCCTTTGTCCAGTTTCGCCCCAGAGCAGGGCTGGGGGATCCCTGAACCGGTGTAGACTGGCTTATGCAGAGATGGTGCCCATCAAGCATTTCCAGAGGTTGGGGGAGGCTACTCCTCCCCAGCCCTGACACCTTTTTCCAAAGGGAGAGGGTGTAACACCCTCTCTCTGAGGAAGTCCTTTGTTCTGCCTTCCTGGGCCAGGCCTGGCTGGACCCCAGGAGGGCAGAAACCTGTCTGAGGGGTTGGCAGCACCAGCAGCTGCAGTGAAACCCCGGGAAAGGTAGTTTGGCATTACCCGGGTCTGTGCTAGAGACTCGGGGGATCATGGAATTGTCTCCCCAATGCCAGAATGGCATTGGGGTGACAATTCCATGATCTTAGACATGTTACATGGCCATGTTCGGAGTTACCATTGTGACGGTGTACATAGGTAGTGACCTATGTACAGTGCACGCGTGTAATGGTGTCCCCGCACTCACAAAGTCGGGGGAATTTGCCCTGAACACTGTGGGGGCACCTTGGCTAGTGCCAGGGTGCCCACACACTAAGTAACTTAGCACCCAACCTTCACCAGGTGAAGGTTAGACATTTAGGTGACTTATAAGTTACTTAAGTGCAGTGGTAAATGGCTGTGAAATAATGTGGACGTTATTTCACTCAGGCTGCAGTGTCAGGCCTGTGTAAGAATTGTCAGAGCTCCCTATGCGTGGCAAAAGAAATGCTGCAGCCCATAGGGATCTCCTGGAACCCCAATACCCTGGGTACCTCAGTACCATATACTAGGGAATTATAAGGGTGCTCCAGTATGCCAATGTGAATTGGTGAAATTGTCACTAGCCTGTTAGTGACAATTTAGAAAGCAGAGAGAGCATAACCACTGAGGTTCTGGTTAGCAGAGCCTCAGTGAGACAGTTAGTCATCACACAGGGAACACATACAGGGCACACTTATGAGCACTGGGGCCCTGGCTGGCAGGGTCCCAGTGACACATACACTAAAACAACATATATACAGTGAAATATGGGGGTAACATGCCAGGCAAGATGGTACTTTCCTACAGCAGGGTATTGGCAGATCAAATTGGCTGAGGATACTAAACCTAAAACTGCATTTTCAACTATAGGAGGGCACTACCAATTTACAGTGATGCCCTTTGGTTTGAGGAATGCACCTGCCACTTTTCAGAGGTTGGTGAACACAGTCCTGCAAGGGTTGGAGGCTTTTAGTGCAGCTTATCTAGATGATATAGCTGTCTTTAGCTCCACCTGGGATGAGCACCTGGTCCACCTTTGGAAGGTTTTCGAGGCCCTGCAAAAGACAGGCCTCACTATCAAGGCCTCAAAGTGCCAGATAGGGCAGGGAAAGGTGGTTTATCTGGGACACCTGGTAGGTGGAGAACAGATTGCACCACTTCAGGGTAAAATCCAGATAATCATGGATTGGGTTCCCCTTACAACTCAGACCCAGGTGAGAGCCTTCCTAGGCCTCTATGGGTATTACAGGAGATTCATTAAAAACTATGGCTCCATTGCAGCCCCACTTAATGATCTCACCAGTAAAAAGATGCCTAAAAAGGTATTGTGGACAGCTAGCTGTCAGAAAGCTTTTGAGGAGCTCAAACAGGCCATGTGCACTGCACCTGTCCTAAAAAGCCCATGATGCTCCTAGAAATTCATTGTTCAAACTGATTCATCTGAAGTAGGGGTAGGGGCAGTCTTATCACAACTGAATTCTGAGGGCCAGGATCAACCGGTTGCTTTTATCAGTAGAAGGTTGACCCCTAGAGAAAAGCGTTGGTCTGCCATAGGGAGGAAGGCCTTTGCTGTGGTCTGGGCACTGAAGAAGTTGAGGCCACACCTGTTTGGCACTCACTTCATTATTCAGACAGACCACAAACCTCGACTTTTGCTAAAACAAATGAAAGGTGAAAATCCTAAATTGTTGATGTGGTCCATATCTCTACAGGGAATAGACTATACAGTGGAACATAGACCTGGGAGTACCAACTCCAATGCAGATGGACTCTTCAGATATTTCCACTTAGACAATGAAGACTCATTAGGTCATGGCTAGTCTTATTGTCCTTCGTTTGGGGGGGTGGTTGTGTAGGAAAGTACCATCTTGCCTGGCATGTTACCCACATATTTCACTGTATATATGTTGTTTTAGTCTATGGGGCTCATTCCGACCCCGGCGGTCAAGGACCGCTGGGGCCGGGGATGCGGGATCACCGGCAACAGGCTGGCGGTGCCCCGCAGGACATTCTGACCGCAGCGGTTTGGCCGCAGTCAGACCAGGAAAACCGGCGGTCTCCCGCCGGTTTTCCGCCGCCATGGGGGATTCCGACCCCCTCACCGCCATCCTGTTCCTGGCGGTTCCGACCGCCAGGAACAGGATGGCGGTGAGGGGTGTTGTGGGGCCCCTGGGGGCCCCTGCAGTGCACATGCCAATGGCATGGGCACTGCAGGGGCCCCCGTAAGAGGGCCCCACTTTGAATTCCAGTGTCTGCTCAGCAGACACTGGAATTCGCGACGGGTGCAACTGCACCCGTCGCACCTTCGCACTCCGCCGGCTCCATTCGGAGCCGGCTTCCTCGTGGAAAGGGGTTTCCCGCTGGGCTGGCGGGCGGCCTGCTGGCGGTCGCCCGCCAGCCCAGCGGGAAAGCCAGAATGGCCTCCGCGGTCTTTCGACCGCGGAGCGGCCATATGGCGGTTCGCTCCAGGCGGGCGACTCCCGCCGCCCGCCGGGGTCTGAATGACCCCCTATGTGTTACTGGGACCCTGCCAGGCAGGGCCCCAGTGCTCATAGGTATGTGCCCTGTATGTTTTCCCACTGTGATGCCTAACTGTCTCACTGGAGCTCTACTAACCAGAACCTCAGTGGTTATGCTCTCTCTGCTTTCCAAATTTGTCACTAACAGGCTAGTGACTAATTTTACCAATTCACATTGGCATACTGGTACACCCATATAATTCCCTAGCCAAGGTGCCCCCATATCGTTCAGGGCAAATTCCCCTGACTTTGTGAGTGTGGGGACACCATTTCACACGTGCACTATACTTAGGTCACTACCTATGTATAGCGTCACAATGGTAACTCCGAACATGGCCATGTAACATGTCTAAGATCATGGAATTTTCACCCCAATGCCATTCTGGCATTGGGGTGACAATTCCTTGATACCCCGGGTCTCTAGCACAGAACCCGGGTACTGCCAAACTGCCTTTCCGGGGTCTCCACTGCAGCTGCTTCCAACCCCTCAGACAGGTTTCAGCCCTCCTGGGGTCCAGGCAGCCCTGGCCCAGGAAGGCAGAACAAAGGATTTCCTCTGAGAGAGGGTGTAACACCCTCTCCCTTTGGAAATAGGTGTGAGACCTGGGGAGGAGTAGCCTCCACCATCCTCTGGAAATGCTTTGATTGGCACAGATGGTGCCCATCTCTGCATAAGCCAGTCTACACCGGTTCAGGGTGCCCAGAGCTCCTCCATTGTGTCCTAGACCTCTGCCTTCATGGAAACAGAGGTGTTTTTGGCACACTGGACTGCTCTGAGTGGCCAGTGCCAGCAGGTGACGTCAGAGGCTTCTACTGATAGGCTCTTACCTCTCTTAGTAGCCAATCCTCCTTCCTAGGTAGCCAAACCTCCTTTTCTGGCTATTTAGGTTCTCTGCTTTGGGGATCTCACCAGATAACGAATGCAAGAGCTCATCAGTGTTCCCCTGCATCTCTCTCGTCACCTTCTGCCAAAGGATCAACCGCTGACTGCTCAGGACGCCTGCAAAACCGCAACAAAGTAGCAAGAAGACTACTAGCAACCTTGTATCGCTTCATCCTGCCGGCTTTCTCTACTGTTTCCAGGTGGTGCATGCTCTGGGGGTATCCTGCCTCCTCTCTGCGCCAGGAGCTCTGAAGAAATCTCCAGTGGGTTGACGGAATCTTCCCCCTGCAACCGCAGGCACCAAAAGACTGCATCACTGGTCCTCTGGGTCCCCTCTCAGCACGACAAACGTGGTCCCTGGCACTCAGCAACTCTGTCCAAGTGACTCCCACAGTCCAGTGAATCTTCAGTCCAAGTTTGGTGGAGGTAAGTACTTGCCGCCCCGCACTAGACTGCATTGCTGGGTACTGCATGATTTGCAGCTGCTCCGGCTCCTGTGCACTCTTCCAGGATTTCCTTTGTGCACAGTCAAGCCTGGGTCCCGACACTCTAACCTGCAGTGTACAACCTTCTGAGTTGTCCTCCGGCATCGTGGGACTCCCTTTTGTGACTTTGCGTAGACTCCGATTCACTCTTCTCCCAAGTGCCTGTTCAGGTACTTCTGCGGGTGCTGCCTGCTTCTGTGAGGGCTCCCTACGTTGCTGGGTGCCCCCTCTGTCTCCTCCTCCAAGTGGCGACATACTGGTCACTCCTGGGCCACAGGAGCACCCAAAAACCCTAACCGCGACCTTTGCAGCTAGCAAGGCTTCTTTGTGGTCTTTCTGCGTGGGAACACCTCTGCAAGCTTCATCGCGACGTGGGACATCTATCTTTCAAAGGGGAAGTTCCTAGTCCTCTTCTTTCTTGCAGAACTCTAAGCTTCTTCCAACTGGTGGCAGTTTCCTTGCACCCTCAGCTGGCATTTCCTGGGCTCCTGCCCACTCTCAACACTGTCACGACTATTGGACTTGGTCCCCTTGTCTCACAGGTACTCAGATCCGGAAATCCACTGTTGTTGCATTTCCTGTGTTTGTTCTTCCTGCAGAATCCCCCTATCACGACTTCTGTGCTCTCTGGGGTAGTAGGTGCACTTTACACCTACCTTTCAGGGTCTTGGGGTGGGCTATTTTTCTAACCCTCACTGTTTTCTTACAGTCCCAGCGACCCTCTACAAGCTCACATAGGTTTGTGGTCCATTTGTGGTTCGTATTCCACTTTTGGAGTATATGGTTTGTGTTGCCCCTATACCTATGTGCTCCTATTGCAATCTACTGTAACTTTACACTGCTTGCATTACTTTTCTTGCTATTACCTGCATAATTTTGGTTTGTGTACATATATCTTGTGTATTTATCTTATCCTCCTACTGAGGGTACTCACTGAGATACCTTTGGCATATTGTCATAAAAATAAAGTACCTTTATTTTTAGTACTTCTGTGTATTGTGTTTTCTTATGATATTGTGCATATGACACCAGTGGTATAGTAGGAGCTTTACATGTCTCCTAGTTCAGCCTAAGCTGCTTTGCCATAGCTACCTTCTATCAGTCCAAGCTGCTAGAAACACCTCTTCTACACTAATAAGGGATAACTGGACCTGGCACAAGGTGCAAGTACCTCTGGTACCCACTACAAGCCAGGCCAGCTTCCTACATTAGTTGTGCAGCGGTGGGATAAGTACTTGTAACTACTTACCACTTTGTCATTGTGTACTTTTCATAAGAGAATAATATACAAGACAAGTTCAGTGTATGTACACCTAACCAAAAAGGTGTAAGTACCTCTGGTACCCACTACAAGCCAGGCCAGCCTCCTACAGGAGTGACCATCTCCTGACCAGCACCTCCCAGGGGAGGTGCCCAGACCTCCTTCAGTGTGTCCCAGACCTCTGCCATCTTGGATTCAGAGGTGTTGGGGCACAATTGACAGCTCCGAGTGGCCAGTGCCAGCAGGTGACGTCAGAGACCCCTCGTGATAGGTGCTTACCTTTCTCAGTAGCCAATCCTCCTTTCTGGCTATTTAGGGTCTCTCCTCTGGGCTATTCCTCAGATAACGAATGCAAGAGCTCACCAGAGCTCCTCTGCGCTTCCCTCTTCGACTTCTTTCTGCCAAGGATCGACTGTTGACTGCTCCAGGACGCCTGCAAAACTGCAACAAAGTAGCAAGACAACTACCAGCAACATTGTAGCGCCTCATCCTGCCGGCTTTCTAGACTGTTTCCTGGTGCTGCATGCTCTGAGGGCTGTCTGCCTTCACCCTGCACTGGAAGCCAAGAAGAAATCTCCTGTGGGTCGACGGAACCTTCCCCCTGCTAACGCAGGCACCAAACTTCTGCATCACCAGTCCCCCGGGTCCCCTCTCATCCTGACAAGTTTGGTCCCTGGAACACAGGAGCTGGGTCCAAATGTCTCCCACAGTCCACTGGCCCTTCTGTCCAAATTTGGTGGAGGTAAGTCCTTGCCTCCCCATGCCAGACAGCAAACCTGTGTACTGCGTGATCTTCTGCTGCTCTGGCTTCTGTGCACTTTTCCAAGGATTCCTTTGTGCACAGCCTAGCCTGGGTCCCCAGCACTCCGTCCTGCATTGCCCAACTCGCTGAGTTGGACTCCGACGTCGTGGGACCCTCCTTTTTGACTCTGGGTCGACCGCTGTCCTCAGGTCTTCTAAGTGCCTGTTCCGATACTTCTGCAGGTGTTGCCTGCTTCCGTGGGGCTCTCTGAGTTGCTGAGCGCCCCTTCTGTCTCCTCCTCCAAGGGGCGACATCCTGGTCCTTCCTGGTCCCCATCAGCACCCAAAATCCTCAACTGCGTCTCTTGCAGCTAGCAAGGCTTGTTTGCAGTATTTCTGCATGGAAACACTTCTGCAACCTCCAGCACGCCATGGGACCAAAGGAGAAGTTCCTGGCTCCTTCCGTTGTTGCAGAATCTTCGGCTCCTTCCACCTGGAGGTAGCCCTTTTGCACCTTCACCCAGGGTTTAGTGGGCTCCTGCTCCCCCTGGACACTTGCGTGACTCTTGGACTTGGTCCCCTTCCTTTACAGGTCCTCAGGTCCAGGAATCCGTCTTCAGTGTTTTTGCTGGTGGTTGTGGTTCTTGCAGAATCCCCTATCTCGACTATACTGTCTTTCTGGGGTAGTAGGGTAACTTTACTCCTACTTTTCAGGGTCTTGGGGTGGGGTATTTTGGACACCCTTACTGTTTCCTCACAGTCCCAGCGACCCTTTACAACCTATTATAGGCTAGGTGTCCATTTGTGATTCGCATTCCACTTCTGGAGTATATGGTTTGTGTTGCCCTTAGGCCTATTTCTACCTGTTGCATCCTATTGTGATTTTACATTGTTTGCACTACGTTTCTTACTGTTACTTACCTGATTTTGGTTTGTGTACATGTAATTTGTGTATATTATTTACCTCCCAAGTGAGGGTATCCTCTGAGATACCTTTGGCATATTGTCACTAAAATAAAGTACCTTTATTTTTAGTAACTCTGAGTATTGTGTTTTCTTGTGATATAGTGCTATATGATATAAGTGGTATAGTAGGAGCTTTGCATATCTCCTAGTTCAGCCTAAGCTGCATTGCCATAGCAACCTCTAACAACCTTATGTGCTAGAAACACCTCTATTCTACTAATAAGGGGTAACAGGACCTGGTGCAAGGTGTAAGTACCACAAGGTACCCACTATAAGCCAGCCTCCTACATCATGGAAGAGTTTTAGGCGATTAACATGGATCACCCTCTTGGGGGTCCTGCTAGTGCCTTGGTCCACCAGGTGGGTGACCTGACTCTTTTTCTCTAGCACTGGTTAAGGGCCACTCCACTTATCATGAGGTGCCCTGGTAGCTACAGCTTCCAGAACCCAGACTTTCTGCCCTGGCTGAAACTCAACCTTCTCTTCCAGGGGCTCCTCATCAATAGTCATAAACATTGAACATTGAATATTGCCGCCCTTGTGCGGGGACCCCGGAGCATGCATAAAATACACACATGTAAAAGTATGAAATATGCATGAAAAATATATATATAGCATTTTTAGTAGACAATTTCCATACCAAACTCATGTATACATGTGTACAACAGCAATGCAGACTATGGGCCTCATTCCGAGGCCGGCGGGCGGCGGTCGCCGCCCGCCTGGCGGGAACCGCCATATGGCCGCTCTGCGGTCGAAAGACCGCGGAGGCCATTCTGGCTTTCCCGCTGGGCTGGCGGGCGACCGCCAGAAGGCCGCCCACCAGCCCAGCGGGAAACCCCTTCCCACGAGGAAGCCGGCTCCGAATGGAGCCGGCGGAGTGGGAAGGTGCGACGGGCGCAGTTGCACCTGTCGCGAATTTCAGTGTCTGCTAAGCAGACACTGAAATTCTTTGTGGGGCCCTCTTACGGGGGCCCCTGCAGTGCCCATGCCATTGGCATGGGCACTGCAGGGGCCCCCAGGGGCCCCACGACACTCCATACCACCATCCTGTTCCTGGCGGGCGAACCGCCAGGAACAGGATGGCGGTATGGGGTGTCGGAATCCCCATGGCGGCGCAGCTTGGAGGATTCCTGAGGGCAGCGGAAAACCGGCGGGAGACCGGCGGTTTTCCCTTTCTGACCGCGGCCAAACCGCCGCGGTCAGAATGCCCTTGAGAGCACCGCCAGCCTGTTGGCGGTGCTCTCGTGGTCTGAATGACCCCCTATATTCATAAACAGGCTAAAATGCTATGGAGTTGTTTTTTTTTTCCTTTTTTTTTTAAACAGTCCCTTTCAAAATTACATAAGAGAAAAATTTTCCAAAGCCCCATAGCTGGGCCCAGGGAAAGAAGCAGTAGCAACATCAGTGAGAAAAAGAGAAAAAACTACATTGAAAACAATGGAGCTTTATTAGCCAATAGGCTGCATGCAAGTTAACACAGGAGAACCATAAAATTCTGGCACCGTGCCTTTAAGACCCTTGAGCACCTCCAGTATCCCACCATGCCTCAGGGGTGAAGGAGAGGTAACAGTTGGTTCACAGTTAGGTCAGTTCTTTTTTCCGGCTTCTTCTGAGAGAATCCTGGAGCATTGAGCTCTCAGTTTTTCTGAGTTTTTCTAGGGGAAAATATTTAAAAACAGTGTTTTTTTCTACCTTCACTCAACCGTTGGGGTACAATCCTAATAACTCACAATTAGCAAAAGCACCTTTAACCAGACCAGACCCTCTCACACAGTGCAACAGATTCCATCCCCTTACAACTTTAGAAGACATAGATTGACTTGACAAGAATCAGTTAGTTCCCTCTGATGAAGTAGTCCAGATAGTATACGCACCAGGGCCGGACTTAAACAAGGAAGATACATCACACACAATGGTTCCTATAAGAAATAAGATCCAATCTTACTTAAACCAGAGTAACGCCCTTAGAAACATACCTCACTCAATCGGTGGTGATACACCCCTCCACTGCCCAAATGACTAGTACCGTATTCCTAACCAAAAAGCGGAAATAGCCTTACTGTTCTGGAACATGGCTGGTTTAACCAATAAGATAGGTAATGAGACCTGGGCAAACTTTATAGAAGATTATTCATGTATCTGTCTACAAGAGACATGGCTTTTAAGTCCTGCCCACATTAACGGCTATAAAACATTTCACACACCTGCAGAGCAGTCCAGGTATGGTAGACCAAAAGGGGGATTGTGCACATATATTTCTAATAAGTTACGCTTACAGAATCTAGAGATACAATTCACGAGTCTGTACTATCAAATGATAGAGAGTAACCTGGATCATAAGACTCACTTGGTCATTAACAATGTCGCTCTAGGAGAATTTTCTAATATTTTAATGGAAATGGGAAACAACCTAAAAAAAATATGTGCAAAAAACAACCGTGAGACCTTGTTGATCTGGGGTGGTGATTTTAATGTCCATCCTTGTAAAGAAACCTCTGACAAGGTATGTGGCTGGGATCCTGAAGGTGTTGGCCTAAGGCTTCATTTCTCTCAAAATACTCAAGGAGACGAAATGAATTTACTGGCCCAAACTCATAATCTGTCCTTTGTAAATGAATTACATTTGGATGAAACACAGTTCAAACCAACTTACAATGCAAGGGGCACGAATACCGTGATTGATTATGTTCTAATGTCAACCCACTTTGCACACTACCTTATGAATTATACCTTGCACGACATCGCAATTAGCGACCACTATCCCCAGAGCCTGAACCTCTCACTAACTCCTCTTATAGCAGCCAGGGAGGATAGGACTACACTGGTAGACAATATTGAATTAGTGCCACACAATGGATACACTCTGAAATGGTCACAGACAGATCCCAAGTCTTTGTTGAAACAGTTAATATGTGACTGCAATCATGCTTTTGCAGACTGTCTAAGTGAGAACCTAGATCCAGGGCAATGCTTAAGTGCTTTTACATTGATCACGCAAGCTATAAAAGAAGCCCTTACCATTAGAAGCAGTAAGATAGGGAAAAAAAGGCAAGTGGATGGTTTGACCATAACTGTACACAAGCACATAAGAGATTGAAAAAGGCTTTAAGTGCCCCAAAAAGATCTTTAAGTGATATACGCAAACGTAGACAGGAATACAAGATAGCGACGAAGGAAAGGAAATTGATCATGAAAAGAACCTTGTAGGAAACTCTACATACAGCAAGCTGTACGAAAGATAATATCCTCTTCTGGCAAACAATAAACTCTCCTGTGTTAGGGGATAGAGACACCCCCAGGATGGAAATTGCGATTTCTGAAGAGGACTGGAGTGCACACTTCTCTAAAATATATTCACTGACTAGCGACATAAAGCCCACAGATCCCACACATGGTCAAGGCCTCCAGGAAGGTCCGCGCCCGATCATAACCCCTCAATTTAGTCTTCAGGAGGTAGAGGAAGCTATAGTCCTAAGTAAACCAGGGAAAGCGCCTGGCCCCGACGGCGTTCCGATCAATCTATTCAAGGCTAATATCGAGCTATGGGGGCCTGTACTGACGCAGACATTGAGGGCCATCTGCATACGCAGACACTTACCATCTTGACGAGACTCCCAATATTATTCCAATATACAAAGAAGGTGATTGCCTTAACCCAGCCTGTTACAGGCCAATCTCCTTGCTGGATACAACAGCTAAACTAGCGGGGAGAATTATCCTGAAAAGGCTGCAATTATGGGCGGAAGAAAAGAACGTTTTATCCTCTGTCCAGTATGGATTTTGGAAAGGAATCGGAACAGTGGAGCAAAGCCTGAATTTAAGTCTTATTATTGGAAAGTATACAAAGATTAGAGCAGGCAATCTGTATCTGGCCTTCATTGACTTATCATCAGCATTTGACTGCGTACTATATGATAAGTTATGGGATATCTTAAACAGTATGGGGGTAGAATCGGCCATAATTCAATTCATACGTGAAATGTACACAGGGTGCAGAGCAAGAGTGAGGTATGGACTAAAAGGGGAATGTACTCGCCCTTTTGGCCTATTCAGAGGTGTGCGCCAAGGTTGTGTTCTTGCCCCGTTTTTGTTCTCAATGTATATGAATAACTTAGAAAAAGAACTGTCCACTAATTGCAAAGATCTACCCCAAATAGATAATCGAGCTGTCCCGGTACTACTCTATGCAGACGATGCAGTATTAATGGCCAGGACCCCAATAGCTCTTCAAAAACTTTTAACCACTTGCATTACATACATGTCACAATTGGGTCTTACTGTCAATCGCTCCAAAACCTTTACTATGAACTGTGGCGGGAAGCGCGGCAAGATTTACAATACTACCATCGCGGAAGGGATGGTTGAAACTGCGCAAACTTTTTCTTATCTGGGCATAATGTTCGATAAACAGGGTTCTTGGGCCAACTGCAGGAAGATGAAAAGAGTACAGCTTATTAAAACAACGACGGCATTAAGGCTTTTTTCCAAAAGGCTTGGGGGGATCACCCCGCCGAATATGATAAAGATTTACAAAGCCAAGTGCACTCCGGCTGTTATGTATGGGTCGGGAATTTGGGAATATATCAACTGTAACCCGGTACAGACGGTGGAAAATGATTTTTTAATATATCTGCTGAGGTTACCAAATGGTACATCATCATATATCATCCACTCGGAACTGGGGGTCCCCTTCATTGCAGATCAGATAAAGATTCAGCCATTATTATTATGGCACAAAGTTTGGACCTCGGAATACACTGGATTAAATAAGGCCATTCTGACTGACTGCATGGAGTCAACATACTCAGCGAGGGTGCCATGGTTAAATTATATTATGACCTTTTTTGAAAACATGGGTAACAAAGACTATTACACAAACCCAGCCTCGCTGGGAAAAATCTCTAGGAAGGACCTGAGCATTCTGGCATTAAAGTATCTAGAAGATTTACGGTGGGAGGCTGAATAAAAAAAAACCACTCTCATCCATAACCAAATAATTCTGTCGGCGGAGGGCATGCAGCCTTATTTGGCGAATGTGGTAAACCTCCGGCATCCTTTTGTTCTTACCAGATTAAGGCTAGACATATTTAATTGATTAGTATCCTTTCCAACTATGAACGATTGGACTACCACGCTAAATGCATGCCCCTGTGACGCAAAGGCACCTCAAACTACAATCCATGTGGTCTTATTCTGCAAATTTTACGGCAAGCAGAGAAAGCGCCTAGTAGTGCCTCTTCTAAGGTTAATCAATTTGCCCCAGTGTCGTACAGCGTATGCCTGCCTTCAGGTTCTATCCTCTATCGAGATGTGCGGAACTCTGGCTAATTTTTTATGCTCTGTATTAAAGATAAGAAAGTCTATGGGGGTAGTGATGAAATTCTATTTGTGATTGGGAATTTTAATGATACATCAGATAACCTGTTTGTTTTTTATTCTTCTGCTATTTAACGTATTTAACTTTATTTATTATATTCTGAAATGTATAATATTTGATACTTTTATGACTTGTTGAAAGTCAAATAAAGTTTTTACTACACATACCTTCACTCGACATTTCACACCTTTGTCTGAGTCAAGGGATTTTTTCCTGACTGAAAAATGCCTTCTCTTTTTGTGAATTGCCCTTCCTGTGGGAAGAAGAAATCCCAGTTTGATCCACACTCTCTCTGCATTGTGTGTTTGCCTCAGGGTCACTGCCCTGACACTTGCAGACACTGCAAGAACATGTCAAAAAGAACTCTAAAGGACAGGGAGAAGATCAGACTTCATGGTCTTCATGAGAGGCAAAGATATCGTCCTCTTCGCTTCCCAGGCAGCCAACAAGCCATTCTCAGGAGAGACAGGCTACATCGACGTCAGCTGGTAGGAAGGGGCCTCATCACATCGTCATAGATCGCCGTCAACGGCGACCCGACCGACGTTGAGGGATACGATGTCGAAGGTACATAGCCATCATAAGGGCAGATCTCCGTCGACGGCAACCCACCGATCGACGTCGAGCCAGCACCGGCCTGCTCATTCGCCGTCGAAGGCCTCGCACCTCTCGACGGCACGGAAGCCGACGTCGAGATCGCCTCAACGGCGAGAGCAAAGACATCCGGCGGCCCATCACTCGACGGCGAGGCACACAACGTCGAGCAGGTTGCGGTCAAGGGACCACCGGTCACCGTCGAGGCGCTCGACGTCAAGACCAGAGCAGTCTGTGGTACTCCCTTCGACGTCGTTACAACTTTCGATGTCGACGTCGACACAGGTGTTGCCTATCTCACAAGGAGAAGACCGTCGGCTACCGCCGGCTGATAAGAACACTCCAACAACTCCAGTGGTCTCCATAAAGAGTGGTTCGTCTGGGCGGTCGAGAGTCGCATCGTCTGGGCACATCTCGCCCATCAACTTATCGGCAAGGTGGTTGGAGAGTCTTAATAAAATGACTGCTTCTCCAGACTCGCAATACTCAAGAATGTACTCACCTTCGGTTTCTCTCCCGAGGACACCATCGGCAACAGCACGGACAGAACGGGCTTGTTCTGCGTCGCGCCAGTCTGCCACTAGGCCTCAGCGCGCTGCAACAAGATCTCAGAGCAGGTCACGCTCCCAGAGAAGATCCAGATCAAGATCACGCCGTCACAGAAGGTCTCCTTCTTGGTCTACATCGTCGGGGTCTTCAGTAAGAGGGTACTCCCCGACTCTAACGGATTCTCCACCAGCTAGAGTTTCCCCGGTGGACAACATCACAACTTTAAACGAGGTGTGTAGGAAGTTGGCTCTGTATGTACTATTTCAAACTAAGAAATAGCATGCACAGAGTACAAGGGTTCCCCTTAGAGGTAAGATAGTGGCAAAAAGAGATAATTCTAATGCTCTAGTTTGTGGTAGTGTGGTCGAACAGTAGGCTTATCAGAGGGTAGTGTTAAGCATTTGTGGTACACACACACAGGCAATAAATGAGGAACACACGTTCAAAGACAATTCCAGGCCAATAGGTTTTTATATAGAAAAATATATTTTCTTAGTTTATTTTAAGAACCACAGATTCAAGATTTACAGTTAATACTTCAAATGAAAGGTACTTCACTTAGGTATCATAGGAACTTTGAGTCAGCAAAATAGCATATACCGTTTTGGCAAAAATGGCAATAAGCTATTTTAAAACTAGACACAGTGCAAATTTCAACAGTTCCTGGGGGAGGTAAGTATTTGTTAGTTTTGAGGGTAAGTAAACCACCTACAGGGTTCAAAGTTGGGTCCAAGGTAGCCCACCGTTGGGGGTTCAGGGCAACTCCAAAGTTACCACACCAGCAGCTCAGGGCTGGTCAGGTGCAGAGGTCAAAGTGGTGCCCAAAACACTTAGGCTTCAATGGAGAAGGGGGTGCCCTGGTTCCAGTCTGCCAGCAGGTAGGTACCCGTGACTTAGGAGGGCAGACCAGGGGTGTTTTGTAGGGCACCGGGGGGGACACAAGTCAGCACAAAAAGTACACCCTCAGCGGCACGGGGGCGGCCGGGTGCAGAGTGCAAACAGGCTTCGGGTTTGCAATGGAGTTCAATGGGAGACCCAGGGGTCTCTTCAGCGAAGCAGGCAGGCAAGGGGGGGCTCCTCGGGGTAGCCACCACCTGGGCAAGGGAGAGGGCCACCTGGGGGTCGCTTCTGCACTGGAGGTCGGATCCTTCAGGTCCTGGGGGCTGCGGGTGCAGTGTCTTTACCAGGCGTCGGGTTCCTAGAAGCAGGCAGTCGCGGTCAGGGGGAGCATCTGGATTCCCTCTGCAGGTGTTGCTGGAAGGGCACAGGGGGGTCAACTCTGGCTACTCACAGGGTCGCAGTCGCCGGGGAGTCCTCCCTGTAGTGTTGTTTCTCCGCAGGTCGAGCCGGGGGCGTCGATGCAGAGTGTAAAGTCTCACGCTTCCGGCGGGAAACGTGCAGTCCTTTGAAGTTGTTTCTTTGTTGCAAAGTTGTTTCTTCTTTGGAGCAGAGCCGCCGTCCTCAGGAGTTCTTGGTCCTTTTAGATGCAGGATAGTCCTCTGAGGCTTCAGAGGTCGCTGGACCCTGGGGAACGCATCGCTGTTGCAGTTTTTCTTGAAGCGGGGAGACGGGCCGGTAGGGCTGGGGCCAAAGCAGTTGGTATCTCCGTCTTCTCTGCAGGCCTTCAGGTCAGCAGTCCTTCTTCATCTTCAGGTTGCAGGAATCTAGTTTCCTAGGTTCTGGGGAGCCCCTAAATATTGAATTTAGGGGTGTGTTTAGATCTGGGAGGGCAGTAGCCAATGGCTACTGCCCTTGAGGGTGGCTACACCCTCTTTGGGCCTCCTCCCTGAGGGGAGGGGGGCACATCCTTATTCCTATTGGGGGAATCCTCCAAAATCAAGATGGAGGATTTCTAAAGGCAGGGGTCACCTCAGCTCAGGACACCTTAGGGGCTGTCCTGACTGGTGAGTGACTCCTCCTGGTTTTTCTCATTATCTCACCTGGACTTGCCGCCAAAAGTGGGGTCTGTGTCCAGGGGCGGGCATCTCCACTAGCTGGAGTGCCCTGGGGCATTGTAACACGAAGCCTGAGCCTTTGAGGCTTACTGCTAGGTGTTACAGTTCCTGCAGGGGGAGGTGTGAAGCACCTCCACCCAGAGCAGGCTTTTGTTTCTGTCCTCAGAGAGCACAAAGGCCCTCACCACATGGGGTCAGAAACTCGTCTCTCAGCAGCAGGCTGGCACAGACCAGTCAGTCCTGCACTGAACAATTGGGTAAAATACCGGGGGGCATCTCTAAGATGCCCTCTGTGTGCATTTTTTAATAAATCCAACACTGGCATCAGTGTGGGTTCATTAATCTGAGAAGTTTGATACCAAACTTCCCAGTATTCAGTGTAGCCATTATGGAGCTGTGGAGTTAGTTTTTGACAAACTCCCAGGCCTTATACCTAATATGGCCACAACTGTACTTACAGTGTCTAAGAATAGACTTAGGCCCTCATTCCAACCCTGGCGGTCTCTGACCGCCAGGGCGGAGGGCAGCGGAAGCACCGCCAACAGGCTGGCGGTGCTTCCTAGGCTACCGCCGCGGTCAGAAAAGGGGAACCGGCGGTTTCCCGCCGGTTTTCCCTTGGCCCAGGGAATCCTCCATGGCGGTGCTGCTTGCAGCGCCGCCATGGGGATTCCGACCCCCTTTCCGCCACCCTGTTTCTGGCATTTTTTACCGCCAGGAACAGGATGGCGGGAACGGGTGTCGTGGGGCCCTTGGGGGCCCCTGCACTGCCCATGCCACTGGCATGGGCAGTGCAGGGGCCCCCTAACAGGGCCCCACAAAGATTTTCACTGTCTGCTTAGCAGACAGTGAAAATCGCGACGGGTGCCACTGCACCCGTCGCACTCCTGCAACTCCGCCGGCTCCATTCATTGTTGCAGGGGCTTTCCCGCTGGGCCGGCGGGCGCTCTTTTGGAGGGCGCCCGCCGGCCCAGCGGGAAAGTTGGAATGGCCGCTGCGGTCTTTTGACCGCGGTGCGGTCATTCGGCGGTAACCGCATGGCGGGCGGCGACCACCGCCCGCCGCGGTCAGAATGACCGCCTTAGACACTGTAGGGGCATATTACTCATGCAGCTATGCCCTCACTTGTGATATAGTGCACCCTGCCTTACGGCTGTAAGGCCTGTTAATGGGGTGACTTACCTATGCCACAGACAGTATTTTGTGTGCATGGCATCCTGAGGGGGACTTTGCCTTTTTCTCCCCACCAACACACAGAATCTGCAATGGCAGTGTGCATCAGTTAGGTGAGGGGTCCCTTAGGGTGGCACAACATATGCTGCAGCCCTTAGGGACCTTCCCTGGTCACAGGGCCCTTGGTACCACTGGTACCTTTTACAAGGGACTTATCTGTGTGCCAGGGGTGTGCCAATTGTGGAAACAATGGTACATTTTAGGTGAAAGAACACTGGTGCTGGGGCCTGGTTAGCAGGGTCCCAGCTCACGTCTCAGTCAAGTCAGCATCAGTATCAGGCAAAAAGTGGGGGGTAACTGCAACAGGGAGCCATTTCCTTACAAGGTGCTTCTCAGGGGAGCACAGAAGCTGAATATTGAGGTCCCGGAGCCTTCAACCTCCTCATCCGTAATCTTTGAAACCCTGCAACACAGGGCGGTTTCAAAGAAAATGTTGCCGCTGGTGCCTGGTCTTCTACAACCAACCATGGACACCTTTTTAGCACCAGCAAACCTCCGATCAGCTCCTGCTAGGATCTTAAAGAAATACAAGGCACCTGATCAAGATCCTTTGTTTCGCAGGACTGATCCACCGCCAGTCATATTAGCCGCAGCCCAGAAGACGCACTCAGTGGCATCATCCTCCGCGGTTCCATCGGACAAGGAGAGTAGACACCTGGACTCTCTGGGGAGGAAGATGTGTGGCACAGCGGCTTCCATGATGAAGGTCTCCAGTGCCTCCGCACTCCTAGGCAGATACTCTGGCACTCACTGAGCAGGTTTACAGAAAAGCTGCCTAGAGAGGACAGTCAGGATTTTCAGGAGATCCTTCAGGAGGGAAGTCTGGTCTCCAATCAGGTCATCAGTGCGGCAGCAGATGGTGCAGACTTAGCAGCACATGGTTACGCGCATGGGGTTTGTGCGAGAAGGTCTTCCTGGCTAAGACTCACAGGATTGAAGCAGGAAGCGCAGCAGCGTATCCTAAACCTTCCGTTGAATGGAAACTCGCTTTTTGGAACCCACACAGATGAGGAGATGGCGCGTATGAAGGCGGAGGTGGACACCATGAGAGCAGTGGGCCTCGAGAGAAGGAAGGACTTCAGGCGAAGATATAGGCCTTATGACAGGCGCCTGTTCCAACAGAGGGTTCAAACCCCTCATTGGTCCCAGAAGCCACAACAGAAACAAGGGCGTCCACTCTTCCACTCTCGTAAAGCCACAAGAGACCGAGGGTCAAGCAGACCGCAGCAGTCTTCTACCCCAAAAGCTCCTGCAAAACAATGAGGATTCGCTTCCCTTAATACCGTGCACCACTCCGGTTGGGGGAAGTATCACAGCGTTCATTCACGAGTGGCGTGGCATAACAAAAGACAAATGGGTGCTGAACATTGTAGAGAATGGGTACTCTCTTCTTTTCCGGCAACCTTCTCCTCACTTGCCACCAGCCAAATGCAATCCGGCTCACATGAGCTTATCACGCAAAGAGGCTCATGCTCTGTTGCAGAAAAAAGCAATAGAAAAGGTTCCAGTCGCACACAGAGGGAAAGGGGTGTACTCCTGCTATTTTCTAGTAGCAAAGAAGGGTCGGGAAGGAGTTTTCAGACCGATCCTAGACTTGAGGCTGCTGAACAAGTACATAAAGAAGCAAAAGTTCAGGATGCTGGCTCTCCCCCAGATTTTCCCTCAACTGCATCAAGGAGACTGGATGTGCTCGATAGATCTGCAAGATGCGTATTTTCATATCCCGATCATTCCCAAACATCGGAAATTCCTATGATTTCTGATAGCCTCCCAACACTATCAGTTCAAGGTGCTTCCTTTCGGCCTAAAATCTGCCCCTCGCGTTTTCTCCAAATGTGTAGTAACAGTAGCGGCGCATTTAAGGAAGCAGAAAATCTTCATTTATCCATACCTAGACGACTGGCTACTGAAAGCCTCCTCTCCGGAGCAGGCGAAAAACCATCTGGACATTGTGCTCAGTGTTTTCCGATCTCTAGGTCTACAAGTCAACTACCAAAAGTCCACCCTCATCCCAACACAAACCCTCTACTACCTAGGAGCAATACTGAATACAGAGCTCGACAGAGTGTATCCTTCGGAGGAACAACTGTTATCAATAAGGAGGAAGTGTCAAGACCTTCTGAGTTCCCACGCACCTACGGCCCGTCAGGTGACATCTCTGTTGGGCTCCATGGCCTCTTGCATTTTCATTGTCCTGAACGCCAGATTGCATTTGAGGCCTCTTCAAGAGGCTTTGGAGAACAACTGGAACCAGCACACAGGCCACTGGGAGGACAGAATGCTTCTTCCGATAGGAGCACGACAATCGTTACGATGGTGGATGCACAGACATCACCTGTCAGTAGGAGTTTCTTTTCATCAGCCAATCCCGTCCGACACTCTGGTAACGGATGCGTCGCTTCAGGGCTGGGGAGCTCATCTGGGTTCCCTTCAAGCTCAGGATCTGTGGTCCAACACAGAAAGAGCTTACCACATCAACCTGCTGGAGCTCAGAGCAGTTCATCTGGCTCTCAAGTCTTTTGCTCCATCGATTCAGGGAAAATCTCTCCTAGTACAAACTGACAATACGACGACAATGTATTATCTGAACAAACAAGGAGGAACGAGATCCCTGCCCCTGTCTCGGGAGTCTCAGGCCATTTGGCATTGGCTTTTAGCGAGGGGAATGTCTCTTACAGCAATTCACCTCCGAGGGCAGCAAAACGTGGAGGCGGACTTCCTAAGCAGACCCCTCGAGGACACCCACGATTGGGTTCATCACGACGAGGTCGCCGAAGACATCTTCGTTCAGTGGGGTCGGCCTCAGCTAGATCTCTTCGCAGACGAGGTAAACAAGAAATGCCCAGACTTCGAGTCCAGGTTCTACCGTCCGGGGTCTCAAGGGAATGCCCTGTTGATCGACTGGTCAGGGATATTTCTCTACGCCTTTCCACCGATTCCCCTCATACCATCTGTGATAAACAAACTCTACAGATCCAGTACCAGAATGATTCTCATAGCCCCGCAATGGCCATGTCAGTTCTGGTACACGGATCTCCTCAACCTATCAGAACAACCACACAGGAGGCTGCCGTGCAGACCGGATCTCCTTTGCAGGCTGGGAGGCAGGATACTTCACCCCAACCTTCCCTCTCTGAGCTTGAAGGCATGGCTCCTGAATTCCTGCAGTATGGGCATCTAGGGCTCTCGCAGGAGTGCATGAACATCTTAAAAGAGTCCAGACGACCTTCCATGCGGCGTTCTTACACGTTCAAGTGGAAGATGTTCTACATATGGTGTCGTCAGCAAGGTCAGAATCCTATACTGGCTCAGGAGGAGGTCATACTGTCTTAACTGCTCCATCTGGCGAAATCGAGTCTGCAAGTGTCATCTATTAAGGTACATTTATCTGCCATTACAGCCTATCGTAAGTCACCTTCTCAGGAATCCTTTTTTACAAGACCAGTAGTCAAGGATTTATTAGAAGGTTTGAAGAAGGTTTGCCACCCATAGGGAGCTCAGACAATTCTTACACAGGCCTGCCACTGCAGCCTGAGTGAAATAACATCCACGTTATTTCACAGCCATTTTTCACTGCACATAAGTAACTTATAAGTCACCTATATGTCTAACCCTCACTAAGTGAAGGTTGGGTGCCAAGTTACTTAGGGCCAGATGTAGGAAGCCAAAAAATTGTGAGTCGGAAATTGCGAGTCATTGCGACTCGCAATTTCCGACTCGCAAAATGGTATCCAACAAGAAAAAGCGACTTTTAAATTAAGTCACACCGCAGATTGCGAGTCCGCTGTTAGCGAGGTCGCTTTTTGCGACCTCGCTAAAAACGGACTCGCAAATTGTGAGTGGTTATCGCAAATTGCGACTGTGCCGCGAATTGCATGCAGGTGCAGCAAAACAGTTTGAAAAACACTTCCTGGCTCTTGCTGATGACATCAGAGCCAGGAAGAGATCAAATACACCTGGGAGGAGGGAGGACCACACCCTTTTCTAACTGCTGAGCAACCACCTGGAGGTACAGCGGCAACAATGGAAGACTCAGGCAGTGCAGGCAGGAAGAGAAAATTGAAGTTCTCTGGAAAGGAACTAGAGGTGCTGACAGAGGAATGCTGCCAGCACCATGACCAGCTGTTTGGAAAGGCTGCCCTGAGTGTTCCAGACACGGAAAAGAGGAGAATATGGCAAGACATCCAGGAGAGGGTCAACGCCATAGGGGTGAGCCACAGAAGTATAGAGGAAATCAAAAAACTGTGGTGTGACCTGCACTCCAGGACAAAGGAGAGGGTGGCAGAGCACCTCAGGGAACTGAGGGGCACAGGAGGAAGCCCATCGACCGTCCCACCACCCACAGCCATGGAGGAACTGGTAGAACAGACCCTTGAGCCTGAGGCAGTGTCACGAATGGGAGTACTGGACACGTCAGCACCAGGGACATCAAAAAGTTAGTACCATGAAACATGCATGTCCACCCATAAATGCTATACCCCCCCCCACCCAGTACACATCAGCATGCACAACCAAACTAGCTTCATTCCAGACTTGCAACCACCAGAATGGTGCATTATGGGCAATGTAGTACAGTAGTCAGCTTATAGGCAACTGTTTAATAGGAGGCATACAACAGATGTTACATACTGACAGTGTGTTCCCTATGTCCCACAGGTCTCCCACAAGACACCCCCACCAGCCACACCGTCCAGGGTGAAGAAAGCAGCCAACAGGCAGGGCAGGAGTCTGAAGCAGCCACTACAGGGCCCAGCACCACACCACCACAGTTCCCTCCAGCTGAACAAATGGACATGGTGGAAATAGACACAGCACCTGGTCCCAGTCACAGTGTCAGTCAGCAGGACCCCGAAGCACCATCGCGTCGCAGACACAGACTCCATGTCCAAGCAGTGTCCCAGGAGGATATAGGTGACTCATCCATATCTGCAGCTGAGGCAGCCCTCATATCTGGTCAGCGCCTGCAAACAAGGCAGATGAGAATAATTTCTGGGGCAATGCAACGGATGGAGCATAATTTCACAAATGGGCTGGCACAAGTGAACACACAGTTCACTCGTTTGAACGAAAATGTCGGTGACCTTGCTCTATCCATACGCCAACTGGTGACAGAACTGGTGTCAGAGAGACAGAGTGCAAGGCGCTGTGAGCACAGATTGGACCGCATGGCTGCATCCATCGTCTGTCTCGCAGTGAACACCACAGGGCTGTCACGCCGTACTGTGAGCTTGCAGGTGGACTTGGGCCACTTTCAGGGGATGTGGCTCGGGGACTGGGTCGCATTAGCCACGCTGTGGACATGCTGGAGGCTAGACAGGTGGCTAGGGCATGGCAGAGACACCTCAGGACAGTGAGGAGGGGTCCACCATCAGCAGCGCATCTGCCACAGACATACGTGTCTTGCGGAGTGGCAGTGCACGTCAGAGGTCTGCTGACACACCTAGCACAGGCCATGCTGGGGGTCCCAGGTGGAGGTGTTAGGCCCAAACACTGCAGGACACATGAGGCACATGGAGTGACTGTGTCCTCATTGAGGGTGGACATTTACAGCCTCTTAACAAAAGTTCAGTTCTTTACTTATTAGGTTCACTTAATAAAAAGTATTGTTTGATCCACTTCACAACTGGGCTCTTTGTGCATGACATTAGTGTGTGAGGTGACAGTTACCACGTACCTTCCAAAGTATTGGTTTGCAATGTGGTCCTGTCTCTGTCTGCCTTGATTTGCAATGCTTCTGTCCCCAGGCTGGCGATGTGGTAGCTCTTGCTTGTCATCCTCCGAATCTGGGTCTTCAGGGGTGAGATGTAGCCCACGTCTGGTGGCAATGTTGTGCAGTATAGCGCAGTATAGCGCATGCGCCAACTATCTTGAAAGCTGTTATTGGGGCATACTGGAGCGCAACTCCACTTCTGTGGAGGCATTGGAGTCCAAAGGTCCTCTCTATGACATTTCTGGTCCTCCTATGTGCACTGGTATATCGCCTCTCATTTTCATTGCTGGGTGTTAGGTATGGGGTAAGTATCCATTACACATATGCACTGTCACCTGTTTGGCAAAAATGAACAATGTTAGCAGGGCATGGATGGTTTCTACAGTGACCTGTGTGTATGGCTTCAGGGTGTCTGCAGCAATACCTAATAGATATCTGTCTCCAAACTCCCCACGTTCTAGGCGTTGGTGTATCCCACTGTGCCTGAAAATGTAAGAGTCATGTGTACTCCCTGAAAATTTGGCTACCATGTCAGTGATAACATAATGGGCGTCACATACCACCTGGATGTTCAGTGAGTGGGTACACTTCTGGTTGCGGAACAGATGTTCCAGATTTGCAGGAGGGCACATTTGTATATGTTTCCCGTCCACACACCCTATTACATGTGGGAAGTTGGCAATTCTGTAGAATTCCAACTTGGTGCTGTTAATTTCTGCCTCATTCCTGGGTAGGTATATGTATCTGGACATGTGTGTGAGTATGGCATCTAAGAAACATCTGAAGAACCGTGAGAGTGCACTTTGAGATACCCCACCTGCCACAGCAATGCCCCCCTGATAGCTACCCGAGGCCAAGAGGTGCAGTGAGTATAGCACTTGCACATGTGTGGGGATGGCGCTGCCGCGCACAGTCTGTCATTGAAGCTGCGGATTGAGTAGATCTATTAATTCTAATATTGCTGCACTGCTGAGTCTGTATTTATCATAAATCTCCTCCTCAGTTTGTTGGAAATAGTGTCTGCCTGGTTCTGTATATCCTCTCCTGTCTCTGGCTCCTCCTCCTCCTCTGCTGTGCGGCGTGGACTCTCCTCCTCCTTGCTATCACATATATTTCAGCCATTTTGAGTGACTCAGATGCCTTCTTGGGCTCCTTTTACACTTTGGTCCTGGTTACCACCTGCTCTGAGTTAGTGGTAATTTGGGTGTGCAAAATGGGCTTTTTGCGACTAGTCGCAATTTGCGAGTGGCTTTTTCATATGGTTTGCGACTCGCAAATTGCGTCTCCCTATTTGCGAGTCGCACAATGGGCTCGCAAAAGTTGCGAATCGGTAATGACTCACGTCGCAATTTGCGATTCGGAAATGGGGTTTTTGCATCCCATTTCCGATTTTGCGGGGTCCCAAATTGCGATTTGGGCCATTTGCGACTCGCAAATGTTTGCCCTATCTGGCCCCTAGTGTGTGGGCACCCAGGCACTAGCCTTTGTGAGCGCGGGGACACCATTACACGCATGCACTATACATAATTCACTACCTATGTATAGCGTCACAATGGTAACTCCAAACATGGCCATGTAACATGTCTAATGATCTATGATCCCCCGGGTCTCTAGCACAGAACCCGGGTGCTGCCAAACTGCCTTTCCAGGGTTTCCACTGCAGCTGCTGCCAACCCCTCAGACAGGATTCTGCCCTCCTGGGGTCTGGGCATCCCCAGCCCAGGAAGGCAGAACAAAGGATTTCCTCTGAAAGAGGGTGTTACACCCTCTCCCTTTGGAAATAGGTGTGAAGGGCTGGGGAGGGGTAGCCTCCCCCAGCCCCTGGAAATGCTTTGATGGGCACAGATGGTGCCCATCTCTGCATAAGCCAGTCTACACCCGTTCAGAGATCCCCCAGCTCTGCTCTGGTGTGAAACTGGACAAAGGAAAGGGGAGTGACCACTCCCCTGACCAGTACCTCCCAGGGGAGGTGCCCAGAGCTCCTCCAGTGTGTCCCAGACCTCTGCCATCTTGGAAACAGAGGTGTTGGGGGCACACTGGACTGCTCTGAGTGGCCAGTGCCAGCAGGTGACGTCAGAGACCCCCTCTGATAGGCTCTTACCTCTCTTGGTAGCCAATCCTCCTTTCTTGGTAGCCAAACCTCCTTTTCTGGCTATTTAGGGTCTCACCTCTGGGATATTCGTCAGATAACGAATGCAAGAGCTCACCAGAGTTCCTCTGCACTTCCTTCTTCGACTTCTGCCAAGGATCGACCGCTGACTGCTACAGGACACCCGCAGAACAGCAACAAAGTAGCAAGACGACTACCAGCAACATTGTAGTGCCTCATCCTGCCGGCTTTCTCAACTGTTTCCTGGTGGTGCATGCTCTGGGGGCTGTCTGCCTTCACCCTGCACTGGAAGCCAAGAAGAAATCTCCAGTGGGTCGACGGCATCTTCCCCCTGCTAACGCAGGCACCAAAAGACTGCATCACCGGTCCTCTGGGTCCCCTCTCATCCTGACAAGCATGGTCCCTGGAACACAGGAGCTATATCCAATTGACCCCCACAGTCCAGTGATCCTTCTCTCCAAGTCTGGTGGAGGTAAATCCTTACCTTCCCACGCTAGACTGCAAACCTGTGTAATGCGTGATTTGCAGCTGCTCCGGCTTCTGTGCACTTCTCCAAGGATTCCTTTGTGCACAGCCTAGCCTGGGTCCCCAGCACTCCGTCCTGCAGTGGTCAACCCTATGATTTGGACTCCGACGTCGTGGGATCCTCCTTTGTGACTCTGAGTCATCTCTGGTTCACAAATCTTCTAAGTGCCTGCTCCGGTACTTCTACTGGTGCTGCCTGCTTCTACGCGGGCTCTCTGAGTTGCTGAGCGCCCCCTCTGTCCCCTCCTCCAAGGGGCGACATCCTGGTCCTTCCTGGTCCCCAGCAGCACCCAAAAACCTGTACTGCAACCCTTGCAGCTAGCAAGGCTTGTGTGCGGTATTTCTGCCATCTCCAGCACGCCGTGGCACATCTTCCATCCAAAGGAGAAGTCCCTAGCTCTCTTCGTTGTTGCTGAATCCTAGGCTTCTTCCATCCAATGGCAGCCTTCTTGCATCTTCATCCAGGGTTTCCTGGGCTCCTGCGCCCCCCCGGACACTATCGCGACTCTTGGACTTGGTCCCCTTGCCTTGCGCGTCCTCAGGTCCAGGAATCCGTCTTCAGTGCTTTGCTGGTGTTTGTGGTTCTTGCAGAATCCCCCTATCACGACTATTGTCCTTTTTTGGGGTAGTAGGGGTACTTTACTCCTAATTTTCAGGGTCTTGGGGTGGGGTACCTTGACACCCTGACTGTTTTCTTACAGTCCCAGCGACCCCCTACAAGCTCCTATATGTCTGGGGTCCATTTGTGATTCGCATTCCACTTTTGGAGTATATGGTTTGTGTTGCCCTTAGACCTATGTTCACCTATTACATCCTATTGTAATTCTACACTGTTTGCATTACTTTTCTTACTTTTACTTACCTGTTTTGAGTTTGTGTACATATGACTTGTGTATATTACTTACCTTCTAATTGAGGGTACTCACTGAGATACTTTTGGCATATTGTCATAAAAATAAAGAACCTTTATTTTTAGTAACTCTGAGTATTGTGTTTTCTCATGATATTGTGCTATATGATATAAGTGGTATAGTAGGAGCTTTGTATGTCTCCTAGTTCAGCCTAAGCTGCTTTGCCATAGCTACTTTCTACCACCCTAAGCTGCTAGAAACACCTCTATTCTACTAACAAGGGATAACTGGACCTGGCACAGGGTGTAAATACCACAAGGTACCCACTATAAGCCAGGCCAGCCTCCTACATCATGCCCTTCAAAGTCTTGTTAAATCTCTCAACAAGACCATTGGTTTGTGGATGGTATGGCGTGGTGAATTTGTAAGTCACCCCACACTCATTCCACATGTGTTTCAGGTAAGCAGACATGAAGTTGGTACCTCTGTCAGAAACCACCTCCTTAGGAAATCCCACTCTCGTAAAAATACCAATGAGTGCTTTGGCTACTGCAGGGGCAGTAGTGGACCTAAGGGGAATTGCTTCAGGGTACCTAGTAGCATGATCCACTACTACTAGGATATACTGATTCCCCCTGATGCTGTGGGAGGTTCAAGTGGACCCACTATATCCACTCCCACTCTTTCAAAGGGGACACCCACCACTGGAAGTGGAATGAGGGGGGCCTTTGGATGGCCACCTGGTTTACCACTGGCTTGACAGGTGGCACAGGAGGCACACAACTCCTTTACCTTCTGGGACATATTGGGCCAATAGAAATGGTTGACTAACCTCTCCCATGTCTTGGTTTGTCCCAAATGCCCAGCAAGGGGAATGTCATGGCCTAAGGTCAGAATGAACTCCCTAAACACCGGAGGCACTACCACTCTCCTAGTGGCACCAGGTTTGGGATCTCTTGCCTCAGTGTAAAGGAGTCCTTCTTCCCAATAGACCCTGTGGATTCCACTGACATTTTCTTGTTCAGCAGCTTGCTGCCTTAGGCCTTCAAGAGAGGGACAAGTTTCTTGCCCCTTGCACAGCTGTTCCCTTGAGGGTCCCCCTGGGCCCAAGAGCTCAACCTGATAAGGTTCTAACTCCATAGGCTAATTTCCCTCAGGGGATAGAACTTCTTCCTGAGAAGAGAGGTTCTGTTTCTTTTTCTGTGCTGAAGCTGGTTCCCCAATCTTCTTTCCTTTTCTCTTGGAGAGTTGGGCCAATATTCCAGACTCCAACACCTGTTTTTCACCCTGAGCTCTGCATTGTGCCCTAGTCTTGCCACACACCCGTTTAGGGATACCCAGCATGGCTGCATGGGTTTTGAGTTCTACCTCAGCCCATGCTGAGGACTCCAGATAATTTTCAAGCAGACATTCAACTGGTATAGCAAAATAGACTACCACCTGTTTCAAGCCAGTGACCCCTCCCCATTCTAAAGTTACCATAGCCATGGGATGTACTTTAATTTGATTGTCAGCAATGGTGACTGTATACGTTTGTCCAGTCAGGTATTGTCCTGGGGAAACCAGTTTGTCTGTCACCATAGTGACACTGGCACCCATATCCCTCAGGGCCTCTACTCTAGTCCCATTAATAAAGAGCTGCTGCCTGTATTTTTGCATGTTAGGTGGGCAGGCAGCTAGAGTGGCTAAGTCCATCCCACCCTCAGAGACTAATGTAGCTTCAGTGTGGACCCTGATTTGCTCTGGGCACACTGTTGATCCCTTCTGGAGACTGGCTATTCCAGTGCTAACTAGAGTAGTAGTTAAAGTGGAACCTTTCTTGGGACAGGCCTTGTCTCCAGTGTGGTGTCAATGCTGACTACAGCTGCGACACCAGGTCTTTTTGGGATCAAGGTTTTCACCCTTGTACGCAAATGAGGATTGTGAAGAGGCTTTGGACCCACCCTCCTGTGCAGGTTTTTGGGGCCCTGTAGAAGACTCTTTGCTTTTTCCCTTGGATGGCTCAACACTCTTCCCCTGGGGAGGTTTTGTGACCCCTTTCTTTTGGTCACCCCCTGTGGAAGTCTTGGACACCCTTGTCTTGACCCAATGGTCTGCCTTCTTTCCCAATTCTTGGCGAGAAATTGGACCTAGGTCTACCAGATGCTGATGCAGTTTATCACTGACACAATTACTTAAAATGTGTTCCTTCATAAACAAATTATATAGCCCTTCATAATAATTTAGACCACTGCCATTAATCCAACCATCTAGTGTTTTGACTGAGAAGTCAACAAAATCAACACAGGTCTGGCTCGAGGATTTTTGAGCCCCCCTGAACCTAATCCTGTACTCCTCAGTTGAGAATCCAAAGCCCTCAATCAGGGTAGCCTTCATGAGGTCATAGGATTCTGCATCTTTTCCAGAGAGTGTGAGGAGTCTATCCCTACACTTTCCAGTGAACATTTCCCAAAGGAGAGCACCCCAGTGAGATCTGTTTACTTTTCTGGTTGCACAAGCCCTCTCAAAAGCTGTGAACCATTTGGTGATGTCATCACTATCTTCATATTTTTTTACAATACCTTTGGGGATTTTTAGCATGTCAGTATTTTCTCTGACCCTATTTAAGTTGCTGCCACCATTGATGGGAGCTAAACCCATCTCTTGTCTTTCCCTTTCTATGGCTAGGAGCTGTCTCTCAAATCCAATCTTTTGGCCATCCTGGCTAACAGGAGGACATCTTCATTGAGGCTGCTGTCAATGCTTCCAGAGTTACTGGACTCCCCTGTGGGAGAACCAGCATCTCTGATTATCACTTGTGGAGTCAGGGGTTGAGGGACACTGGCCTCCCTAACTGGACAGGAGGGAGGGAATTATCCTCCAGGTCACTAGTTTCCTCCTTTGTAAGGTTGTCTTCAGAGGGGTGGTCTCTAGCAAACTCTGCCAAAAGCTCCTGGAGCTGTACTTTGGTAGGGTTTGATCCTGTTTTTATATTTTTTATTTTACAGAGAGTCCTTAACTCTGACATCCTTAGATGCAGATAAGGGGTGAGGTTGAGTTCCACCACCATCTCTTCTGTGTTAGACATTATTTTTCTAAAAGTTAGGATACTTTTTAAGAATCTAAAACTATTTCTAGAACTTAATCCAAACTTTTACAAAACTTTTAAACTCTAAAAGAAATGCTAACAGGGACTTACACAAGGCCCTAGCAGGTCTTTAAAAAATTTAGAAAAATAGCTCAAATTGTAAAAATCAGTTTCTAATGACAATTTTTGGAATTTAGTTGGAAGTTGGCTCTGTATATACTATTTCAAAGTAAGAAATAGTGTGCACAGAGTCCAAGGGTTCCCCTTAGAGGTTAGATAGTAGCAAAAGCAGATAATTCCAATGCTCTAATTTGTGGTAGTGTGGTCGAGCAGTAGGCTTATCAGAGGGTAGTGTTAAGCATTTGTTGTACACACAAAGGCAATAAATGAGGAACACACGCTCAAATACTTACTCCAGGCCAATAGGTTTTAAATTGAAAAATATATTTTCTTAGTTTATTTTATGAACCACAGGTTCAAGATTTACATTTAATACTTTAAATGTAAGGTAGTTCACTTAGATACTGTAGGAACTTTGAACGAAAACAATATCATGTACAGTCTTTGTAAAAATGGCAATAAGCTATTTTCAAAGTGGACACTGCAAAAATCAACAGTTCCTGGGGGAGGTAAGTAAAGGTTAGATTAGGAGGTAAGTAAAACACTTACAAGTCTCAGTCCTGGGGCGTAGGCAGCCCACCGTTGGGGGTTCAAGGCAACCCCAAAGTTACCACACCAGCAGCTTAGGGCCGGTCAGGTGCAGAGGTCAAAGAGGTGCCCAAAACACATAGGCGCCTATGGAGAACAGGGGTGCTCCGGTTCCAGTCTGCCAACAGGTAAGTACCTGCGTCCTCGGGGGCAGACCAGGGGGGTTTTGTAGAGCACTGGGGGGGACACAAGTAGGCACACAAAACAGACTCTCAGTAGCACAGGGGCGGGTGGGTGCAGTGTGCAAAGCAGGCGTCGGGTTTCAGGGAGAAATCAATGGAGGAACCCGGGGGTCACTCTAGCGGTGCAGGCAGGCAGAGGGGGGCTTCTCGGGACAGCCACCACCTGGGCTAGGCAGAGGGTCACCTGGAGGTCACTCCTGCGTTGAAGTTCGGTTCCTTCAGGTCCTGGGGGGCTGCGTGTGCAGTATTGGTTCCAGGCGTCGGGTCCCTTGTTACAGGCAGTCTCAGTCAGGGGGAGCCTCTGGATTCTCTCTGCAGGCGTCGCTGTGGGGGCTCAGTGGGGTCGTCTCTGGTTACTTACGGGCTCGCAGTCGCCGGGGAGTCCTCCCTGAGATGTTAGTTTTCTGCAGGTCGAGCCGGGGGCGTCGGGTGCAGAGTGTAGAGTCTCACGCTTCCGGCAGGAAATGTGAAGTCTTTGGAAGTCATTGGAAGTTGCTTCTTTGTTGCAAAGAAGTTGCAGGTTTTGAACAGGGCCGCTGTTCACAGGAGTTTCTTGGTCCTGTAGTCAAGGGCAGTCCTCTGAGGCTTCAGAGGTCACTGGTCCCTGTCGGATGCGTCGCTGGAGCAGGTTTTCAAAGTTGGAGACAGACCGGTAGGGCTGGGGCCAAATCAGTTGTCATCTTCCTCCTTCTCTGCAGGCATGTAGGTCAGCAGTCCTTCTTCTTTCTTCAGGTTTCAGGAATCTGATTTCCTGGAATCTGGGGAGACCCTAAATACTGAATTTAGGGGTGTGTTTAGGTCTGGGAGGGCAGTAGCCAATGGCTACTGTCCTTGAGGGTGGCTACACCCTCTTTGTGCCTCCTCCCTGTGGGGAGGGGGGCACATCCCTAATATTATTGGGGGAATTCTCCAAACTCAAGATGGAGGATTTCTCAAGGAAGGGGCCACCTCAGCTCAGGACACCTTAGGGCAGAGGTCTTCAAACTGGGGGGCGGGCCCCCCTAGGGGGGCCTCAAGTGATCCCAAGGGGGGCGCCAGGCTCTCGCCCAAAGAAACATTTTACAGATAACAGGGCTTTGTTTTAAGCAGAAGCATGTTATTGTATTGTTAAAAATGTAACAGTACTTAACTGCAATGTTTAAATAGGTCTAGACATATTTAAACATTGCAATCTTTATAAAAATAATTGTGAATAATTCTGAGGGGGGGCCCAAGGATTTGTATTTATCAACTGGGGGGGCGCGTCATTAAAACGTTTGGAGAACTCTGCCTTAGGGGCTGTCCTGACTGGTGGGTGACTCCTCCTTGTTTTTCTCATTAGCTCCTTCAGTCTTGCCGCCAAAAGTGGGGGCAGTAGCCGGAGGGGCGGGCATCTCCACTAGATGGGATGCCCTGGGGCGCTGGAACAAAAGGGGTTCCTGCAGGGGGAGGTGAGAAGCACCTCCACCCAGTACAGTCTTTGTTCCTGGCTACAGAGTGACAAAGGCACTCTCCCCATGTGGCCAGCAACATGTCTGGTGTGTGGCAGGCTGGCAGAAACTGGTCAGCCTACACTAGAAGTCGGTTAGGTATTCAGGGGGCATCTCTAAGATGCCCTCTTGGTGTATGTTACAATAAATTGCATACTGGCATCAGTGTGCATTTATTGTGCTGAGAAGTTTGATACCAAAAAACCCAGTTTTCAGTGTAGCCATTATGGAACTGTGGAGTTCGTGTTTGACAAACTCCCAGACCATATACTCTTATGGCTGTCCTGCACTTGCAATGTCTAAGGTTTTGCTTAGACACTGTAGGGGCATAGTGCTCCTGCACATATGCCCTCACCTGTGGTATAGTGCACCGTGCCTTAGGGCTGTAAGGCCTGCTAGAGGGGTGACTTACCTATGCCACAGGCAGTGTGAGGTTGGCATGGCACTCTGAGGGGAGTGCCATGTCGACTTAGTCATTTTCTCCCCACCAGCACACACAAGATGTGCAGCAGTGTGCATGTACTGAGTGAGGGGTCCCTAGGGTGGCAAAAGACTTGCTGCAGCCCTTAGAGACCTTGCCTGGCATCAGGGCCCTTGGTACCAGGGGTACCAGTTACAAGGGACTTACCTGAGTGCCAGGGTTGTGCCAATTGTGAAGACAAAGGTACAGTTTAGGGAAAGAACACTGGTGCTGGGGCCTGGTTAGCAGGGTCCCAGCACACTTTCAAATCATAACTTAGCATCAGCAAAGGCAAAACGTTAGGGGGTAACCATGCCAAGGAGGCACTTCCTCACATCTAACCTTCATTTACTGAAAGCTAGGTGCAAAGTTACTAAGTGTGAGGGCACCCTTGCTCTAGCACAAGTGCCCCCACGCAGCCCAGGGCCAATTCCCCAGACTTTGTGAGTGCGGGGACGCAATTACACGCGTGCACTACATATAGGTCAATACCTATATGTAGCTTCACAATGGTAACTCCGAATATGGCCATGTAAGGTGTTTAAGATCATGGAATTGTCCCCGATTCTGAATCTGGTATTGGGGAGACAATTCCATGCATCCTGGGGGCTCCACCATGGAACCTCAGTATTGCCAAACTAGCTTTCTGAGGCTTGCACTGCTTCTACAGCTGCTGCCGCCTCACAGACAGGGTTCTGCCCTCCTGGGGTGTGAGCAGCTCAGTCCCAGGAAGGCAGAACAAAGCATTTCCTTTTGGAGGAGTGTGTTACACCCTCTCTCTTTGGAAATAGGTTTTCCAGGCTTGGGAGAGGTAGCCTCCCAGAGCCTCTGGAAATGCTTTGAAGAGCATAGATGGTGCGCTCCTTGCATAAGCCAGTCTACACTGGTTCAAGGACCCCCAGTCCCTGCTCTGGTATGAAACTGGACAAAGGAAAGGGAAGTGACCACTCCCTTGTCCATCACCACCCTAGGAGTGGTGCCCAGAGCTCCTCCAGTGTGTCCCGGACTTCAGCCATCTTGTTTTCCAAGGTGTGGGGACGCTCTGGAGGCCTCTGAACAGTCGTGCCAGCAGGTGATGTCAGAGACCCCTCCTGATAGGTGCATACCTGTTTAGGTAGCCAATCCCTCTCTCAGGGCTAATCCTGTGGGTTTCTCTTCAGATTCTGCTTTCAAGTTTCCATCAAGAATCCTCTGCAACCACTGCTTCATCCTCTGACCTCGGATCGACCGCAGACTGCTGCAGGAACCGCTATAACTGCAACAAAGTATCCAGAAGGGCTACTTCGACTCTGCAACTTCAGCTCAGCCAGCACTGGAACAGTTTCCATGGTGTGTACTCTCTGGGGACTCCCTGTCTTCACCCTGCACCAGAAGGACTGGAATACTCTCCCGTGGAGTGACGGAGTCACTTCCCTGCTCCAGCAGGCACCTTCTAAGACGACGACCGGTTCACTTGGACTCCTCTCCTGGCGCCGAGCGTGCTCGTAGGAACACAGGTGGTGGTGGACCCCTTTGATACAGACTCCTGCTGTCCAAATTTGGAGGAGGTAAGAGCTTGCCTTTCCCGTTTGCGACAGTACCCCTTTGCACTGTGTCATCTTCACCTCAGAAGCCTCTGCGCAGTATTTGCAAGAGTCCTTCGTGCACAGCCTAGCCCAGGTCCTCAGCACTCTATCCTCGCTGAGTTGTTCTCCAGCGGTGTGGGACTTTCTTTTGTAGTGCTGCAGCAACTGCAATTTTCACCTTCTTTGTCCCGGTGTCCTGGGACCTCCATGGGTGCTGCCTGGTCATCTGTGGGTTCACTCCAGTGTTGGGAGCCCCCTCAGCCTCCTCATTCTGAGTTGAGGCCCCCAGGTTCCTCCTGGGTCCAGGCAGCACCATTTTGATGCAATCCGCGACATTGCCCAAACCACGGCTTGTTGTACAAATCCAGCGCTGCAGCTCACCTGCATCCAACATCTCCACGTGGGACATCCTTGGCATCATGCAGGATCCCGCAGCCATCTTCTTTGGCAGACTTGTTCCAACCGGAGAATCCTCTTTTGCACCATCTTCTAGGTTGGCAGGGGCTCCTATCCTTCCTGGAATCTTCTGCGACTTCTGGACTTGGTCTCCTCTCTTCACAGGTCTTCAGTTCCAGGAATCCACCATTTGTTGCTTGCAGTCTTGCTTGGTTCTTGCATTAACTCTAATCACGACTTGTAGTGTGTCCTAAGGAAACTTGAAGTACTTTACTCCTACTTTCCTGGGCTCTGGGGTGGGGTATTTTACACACCTTTGTGATTTTCTTACTCTCCCAGCGATTCCCTAAACTCTACACCTGTCTAGGGGGGAATTCGTGATTCGCATTCCACTTTCTTAGTATATGGTTTGGGTTGCCTCTAGACCTATTTTCTCCCATTGCATTCTATAGTATTTCCTATTGTTTGCACTATCGTGTGACTAGTTACTTACCTTATTTTGGTGTCTAGTGTAAATATTGTGTATAATACTTACCTCCAGAAGGAGTATTGCCTCTAAGATATTTTTGGCCTTGTGACACTAAAATAAAGTACCTTATTTTTCGGTAACACTGAGTATTGTCTTTTATTGTGTATAAGTACTGTGTCACTATAGTGGTTATTGCAGGAGCTTTGCATGTCTCCTAGTTCAGCCTAAGCTGCTCTGCTACAGCTACCTCTATCAGCCTAAGCTGCTAGAACACTACCACATTTCACTAATAAGGGATAACTGGACCTGGTATATGGTGGAAGTACCCAAGGTACCCACTACAAACCAGGCCAGCCTCCTGCAAACACTTGCAGGTTCCCCCTAAAATGCCCACTTAATTCAGTATTTAGTGGGCACCCCTAGACCAAGATTTCAGATTCGAAAGGAAGAAAAGAAGACAGCACCATGAAGAACCAAAGCCCGAGAACTGTGGACCAGCTCCACATGAAAAGGTGCCAAATCCTGCCTGCTGCATCTGGGACCCGACAGTCGCCACTGCCGAGGAGCTGACCACTGGGCTGACCTCGACAATCCCTGAGGACCTCCTGCCTTCGCCAGTAGCCCGAGATCTCCCTCCACTGTACAACCAAGCAAGAACCAACAAGCCAGTGAGGGTCACTTCACTGCCCGGCCGATATCTCCTGAATCGAAGGTCGCAGCTGGACCTGACGACACACCGATGATCACCGGGACAAACATCACAAGTGTGCCAAGGTTGGTGGGACTGTGCTGTCCAGTGGCAGAGGCGTGCCAATATCCTGAGTACTGGTCAGATGACATTGTCCTACCAGAAAACAAGCTCCCCCAGAGGTGAAAAGGATCAGGAGGAAGCCCCTGTCGAGGGACTTCAGGAACACCCCAGACCTCCCGCCAGAGTGCCCCCGTTGTCCTGTAAGCTGCCATCTAAGAGACTGACCTCCAGCTCCAAGGGAGTCCGTTGCGCACAGCTCCTGGATCAACAACTCGGCACCCGGCTGTCAAGTGCCCTGCAGTGAGGAACCAGCTGTGTCCACAGGGTCCCACACCACTTGCGACCACGACATCCCAAGGGGACCCCAAGGCACCACTGTTAAATCTGCAAGAACTACAGTTTTTCCACGTGGTCCCCCCGAGTGGCCCTGCACCTGCTCCAGGAGAACCGGACAACTATGTCTGACAAGGAGAAGAAGGGTCTCTTCAGAGACTGCAAGACTTGTGGAAAGAAAAGGCTTCATTCTGAAGACCCTCACCAAGACTGCATTTACTGCCTGTACCCAGATCATTCAGCTAAAGACTGTAAGATTTGTCGGACTTTTTCGTCTAAAACTTTAAAAGACAGGGAAGGCAGATTATTAATATGGCTGCAGAAACTAAAACATAGAAATGACCCAGTTTCTGATTCTGAGATTGATGAATCATCAACATCTAAGAGATCATCAAAAAGGGCGAGATCAGGCTCCAGATCTCCCTCACAACTCTCAAGAAAAGACCTCAAAAAGACTACTTCAGGGTCTTTATAAGGGTCGCAGCCCATCTTCTTCCCCAAAGAAAGTTTCCAGTAAAGCGGGGAAAAGCCATTCTTCCAGTTCAAAGAGGCACAGGAAGTCTTCATCTGTTCCACCATCTGTGCCTTTTAAGAAGCCATCCTCTGTGACTGGGAAAAAAGCTTTGTCGACGGATTCATCGTCAACGGTACCGTCGGTGAGTGCTTTTCCGGCGACGACATCTACTTCTGGGTTTACACCGTCGAAGGCTCCGTCGGTGACATCGCCGACGAGGACAGGTACCCCACCGTCGACGAGAACTGCAGCGACGACATCAGCGTCGACAACCATCTATACATCTACGACCGCGCTGATGTCAGTGTCAGCCCTACCGTCGTCGAGGACTTAGTCGACGGTAGACCCGTTGGCGAGACTTTCTTCTATTAAAATTGCTGTGCGTCCAGCGTCTCCGACACCGTCCATGACAAAGTCTATTTATACATCGTCGACGACACCGTCGACGAGAGAAAAGCATCTGAAAAGTGTGGAAAAGCTGACGCCAACCCATACATCACCTAGTAAGGTGGCCTACCTTGTTCCAGTACATCTTTTGGAGGGAGACGAAGACTCAGATGATGAGGGGCCATTTGGAACAGCCCATCGTACATCCCAACTGAATGTAAAGTACCAGGAAGAAGAGGACTATGAAGAGGTTTATGACCCCCAAGTTTACTCAGAACAACAACAATACCAACATGAAGCGTTTATTCCTTCCTCCCTACTAACTGACCTCAGAGCGATGTTAGTTGATTACAACAGGAGGTTTCCCCCTCAAGGAGAACAACCTCCTCCATCGCCTATTTCTGGTGTTTCTACTCCGCACCAGAGGCCAACATCCTTACATCTCATGAATGTGGCCACTCCGGATATGACAATTCCTCATGACACTGACATCTCAGAAGGGGATCAGGAAGAAGGGGAGCTCCTGGACACTCACTCAGAGTGGGACGAATACATCATCCCTGCTCCTCCTTCTCCTTCTCAATCGAAGGTGGAATCTGTAGGAGGCTGGACTGGCTTGTAGTGAGTACCAAGGGGTACTTGCACCTTGCACCAGGCCCAGTTATCCCTTATTAGTGTATAGGGTGTCTAGCAGCTTAGGCTGATAGATAATGGTAGCTTAGCAAAGCAGCTCAGGCTGAACTAGGAGACGTGTGAAGCTACTACAGTACCACTTAGTGTCATATGCACAATATCACAAGAAAACACAATACACAGTTATACTAAAAATAAAGGTACTTTATTTTTATGACAATATGCCAAAGTATCTCAGAGTGTACCCTCAGTGAGAGGATAGGAAATATACACAAGATATATATACACAATAGCAAAAATATGCAGTATAGTCTTAGAAAACAGTGCAAACAATGTATAGTTACAATAGGATGCAATGGGGAAACATAGGGATAGGGGCAACACAAACCATATACTCCAGAAGTGGAATGCGAACCACGAATGGACCCCAAACCTATGTGACCTTGTAGAGGGTCGCTGGGACTATTAGAAAATAGTGAGAGTTAGCAAAATAACCCTCCCCAAGACCCTGAAAAGTGAGTGCAAAGTGCACCAAAGTTCCCCTAAGGACAAAATAGTCGTGTTAGAGGGAAAATGCAAGGAAAACACAAATCAGCAATGCAACAACGATGGATTCCTGACTGAGGGTACCTGTGGAACAAGGGGACCAAGTCCAAAAGTCACAAGCAGCTCGGAGATGGGCAGATGCCCAAGAAATGCCAGCGGTTGGTGCAAAGAAGCTCTTACTAGGCTGAAGAACTGTGAATACTGCAGGAACGACAAGGGCTAGAGACTTCCCCTTTGGAGGATGGATCCCCCACGCCTTGGAGAGTCGTGCAGAAGTGTTTTCCCGCCGGATGGACGCCAACAAGCCTTGCTACACGCAAATCGTGCGTTTGGCGTTTTTGGACGCTGCTAGGGCCCAGGAGGGACCAGGAGGTCGCAAATTGGACCTGCAGAGAGAGGGGACGTCGAGCAAGACAAAGAGCCCTCACTGAAGCAGGTAGCACCCGGAGAAGTGCCAGAAACAGGCACTATGAGGATGCGTGAAACGGTGCTCGCCGAAGTTGCACAAAGAAGTCCCACGTCGCCGGAGACCAACTTAGAAAGTCGTGCAATGCAGGTTAGAGTGCCGTGGACCCAGGCTTGGCTGTGCACAAAGGATTTCCGCCGGAAGTGCACAGGGGCCGGAGAAGCTTGCAAAGTCGCGGTTCCCAGCAATGCAGCCCAGCGAGGTGAGGCAAGGACTTACCTCCACCAAACTTGGGCTGAAGAGTCACTGGACTGTGGGGGTCACTTGGACGGTGTCGCTGGATTTGAGGGACATCGCTCGTCGTGCTGCGTGGAGACCCAAGGGACCGGTAATGCAGCTTTTTGGTGCCTGCGGTTGCAGGTGGAAGATTCCGTCGACCCACGGGAGATTTCTTCGGAGCTTCTGGTGCAGAGAGGAGGCAGACTACCCCCACAGCATGCACAAGCAGGAAAACAGTCGAGAAGGCGGCAGGATCAGCGTTACAGAGTTGCAGTAGTCGTCTTTGCTACTATGTTGCAGGTTTGCAGGCTTCCAGCGCGGTCAGCGGTCGATTCCTTATCAGAAGGTGAAGAGGGAGATGCAGAGGAACTCGGCTGAGCTCATGCATTCGTTATCTAAAGTTTCCCCAGAGACAGAGACCCTAAATAGCCAGAAAAGAGGGTTTGGCTACCTAGGAGAGAGGAAAGGCTACTAACACCTGAAGGAGCCTATCAGCAGGAGTCTCTGACGTCACCTGGTGGCACTGGCCACTCAGAGCAGTCCAGTGTGCCAGCAGCACCTCTGTTTCCAAGATGGCAGAGGTCTGGAGCACACTGGAGGAGCTCTGGACACCTCCCAGGGGAGGTGCAGGTCAGGGGAGTGGTCACTCCCCTTTCCTTTGTCCAGTTTCGCGCCAGAGCAGGGGCTAAGGGGTCCCTGAACCGGTGTAGACTGGCTTATGCAGAATTGGGCACATCTGTGCCCAACAAAGCATTTCCAGAGGCTGGGGGAGGCTACTCCTCCCCTGCCTTCACACCATTTTCCAAAGGGAGAGGGTGTCACACCCTCTCTCAGAGGAAGTTCTTTGTTCTGCCATCCTGGGCCAGGCCTGGCTGGACCCCAGGAGGGCAGCTGCCTGTCTGAGGGGTTGGCAGCAGCAGCAGCTGCAGTGAAACCCCAGGAAGGGCAGTTTGGCAGTACCAGGGTCTGTGCTACAGACCACTGGGATCATGGAATTGTACCAACAATGCCAGGATGGCATAGAGGGGGCAATTCCATGATCATAGACATGTTACATGGCCATATTCGGAGTTACCATGGTGAAGCTACATATAGGTAGTGACCTATATGTAGTGCACGCGTGTAATGGTGTCCCCGCACTCACAAAGTTCAGTGAATTGGTTCTGAACAATGTGGGGGCACCTTGGCTAGTGCCAGGGTGCCCTCACACTAAGTAACTTTGCACCTAACCTTTACCAGGTAAAGGTTAGACATATAGGTGACTTATAAGTTACTTAAGTGCAGTGTAAAATGGCTGTGAAATAACGTGGACGTTATTTCACTCAGGCTGCAGTGGCAGGCCTGTGTAAGAATTGTCAGAGCTCCCTATGGGTGGCAAAAGAAATGCTGCAGCCCATAGGGATCTCCTGGAACCCCAATACCCTGGGTACCTCAGTACCATGTACTAGGGAATTATAAGGGTGTTCCAGTAAGCCAATGTAAATTGGTAAAAATGGTCACTAGCCTGTCAGTGACAATTTGAAAGTAATGAGAGAGCATAACCACTGAGGTTCTGGTTAGCAGAGCCTCAGTGAGACAGTTAGGCACCACACAGGGAACATATACATGCACACCTATGAGCACTGGGGCCCTGTGTGACAGGGTCCCAGTGACACATACATATAGGCCACAAACCTATGAGCACTGGGGTCCTGACCAGCAGGATCCCAGTGACACATAACAACCATACTGAAAACATAGGGCCATATTTATACTCCGTTTGCGCCGAAATTGCGTCGTTTTTTTTGACGCAATTTCGACGCAAAACTAACGCCAACTAACGCCATATTTATACTATGGCGTTAGAGGCGAATAGCGCCAAAGTTCCCGGAATGTGCGTCATTTTTTAGCGTGAACCCCTTCCTTGCGTTAATGATATGCAAGGGAGGCGTTCCCGTCTAAAAAATGACTCCCAGGCCTTTACGTGGTATTTATACTCCCGGGCAAAAGAGACGCCCGGGAGTTGGCGTGGCTAAAAACGGCGCATTTGCGCCACTTTTTAACGCCTGCTCAGGGCAGGCGTTAAGGGGCCTGTGGGCTCAAAATGAGCCCACAGGTGCCCTCCCATGCCCCCAGGGACCCCCCCTGCCACCCTTGCCCACCCCAGGAGGACCCCCAAGGATGGAGGGACCCACCCCAGGGACATTCAGGTAAGTTCAGGTAAGTATAATTTTTTTTTTTTTATATTTTTTTTTGGTGGCATAGGGGGGCCTTATTTGTGCCCCCCTACATGCCACTATGCCCAATGACCATGCCCAGGGGACAGAAGTCCCCTGGGCATGGCCATTGGGCAAGGGGGCATGACTCCTATCTTTACAATGATAGGAGTCATGTTGATGGGGGATGGGCGTCGAAAATAAATGGCGCAAGTCGGGTTAAGACGATTTTTTCGACGTAACCTGACTTGCCCCATTTTAAGACGCCCATGCGCCATTTTCCCCCTACGCCGGCGCTGTCTGGTCTACGTGGTTTTTTCCCACGCAAACCAGGCAGCGCCGGTCTGATTGCGCCGTCTAACGCCATTCCATAAATACGGCGCCCGCATGGCGCTTCAGAATGGCGTTAGACGGCGCAAAACTTTTTGACGCTAAACTGCGTTAGCGCAGTTTAGCGTCAAAAAGTATAAATATGGGCCATAGTGTTTTCACTATGAGCACTGAGGCCTGGCTATCAGGATCCCAGTGAGACAGTGAAAACAGTGACAAACACCCTGACATCCACTCACAAACAGGCCAAAAGTGGGGGTAACAAGGCTAGAAAGATGCTACCTTCTCACACAACCCCCCCCCAAACGAAGGACAATAAGGCTAACCTTGGCCAGTTGAGACTTTATTGTCTAAGTGGTGATAAGTAGAGAGTAGCTCTGCAATAGACTGGTTACTCCCTTTATCATCCACTATATGGTTACTTCCCTGTGGGGATGTAAACCACCCTGTTTGAAGTTTTTTAGCTAAGCAACAATGTGAAGATGTATTTTCAGAGTTTCTATCAGTAAGTTTTAGTTTAGAGCAGTGGGAATTGTCCACTGAACCTATTTGTAGTGATGGAAATGCCAGACAGGGATGCTGTCTCAGAAAAGCCATAGCTGGGCAAAAACTGTGTCCATCTGGCTGGAAGAGAGAACAGGGATGCTGTTTCTCTTGAGTTGGAGCAGGGCAGGGATGCTGTCCTATGAGCTCCACACTAGGGCAGGGATGCTGTCCTAAGTGTTGTGAGGTAGTGCAGGGTTTCTGCACTAAAGTTTCTCTGGGAGGGTTGGAGGGATGCTCCATGTTAACTAAAATGGTGCTGTTTTTCTCGCCAATGTTAGTTATCCCACAGAGAGCTACTTCCACCTCAGGGAGTCCAGCTTTGCCAGCTGATGATTCCCTTGGAACAGGTGCCACCCCAGGAGAGGTTTCTCCCACCACAGGAATAGTATCCTTAATGGTAGGGTGGTTAGGGGATACTGTGATACCCTTTTTACCTGTTGATGGAGAGGGATCCTGAGTTTTCAGGCCTTCTCTCCTTTGCTTTTTCATTTCACTTGAAATGAGAGGGAACAATTCCTCAGGGATGCCCAGCATGGCTGCATGGGCATAAAACTCTACATCAGCCCAACCTGAGGCCTCTAGGTCATTACCTAAGAGACAGTCTACAGGTAAGCTAGGTGATACCACCACCTGCTTAGGGCCAGTAACTTCACCCCAACTAAACTGAATTATAGCTAAGGGAAGAAACTTAGTGGAGTTATGGACATCAATAATCTTATACTGTTGTCCAATGATGTGTTGATCAGGGTGCACTAGGTTGTCAGTCACCAAAGTGAAACTGGCACCTGTGTCCCTGTAGGCCAAGGCCTCAACACCATTTATTGAAACTGTCTGCCTGTACTTATCCATTGTAAGGGGACAAGCAGCCAGTGTGGCAAGGCCAATGCCACTAGGTGTGACAGAAACTGTCTTGGGACTGATTACATCAGTTTCCACTATGGACACATAAGTGAACCCAACTACACCCTTTGCTTGACTGTTGCCAGCAGTCCCACCACTAGTACCACTACTGCTAGGGGCACTAGAGCTTGATGTATTAGTGGTGGTAGGCTCAGGGGGTTTACCTGGACAGGACTTATCCCCTGACCTATGGCCTCTGTTTTTACACACAAAGCACCAAGGCTTTTTAATGTGTGCAGGTTGGGAAGAAGAGGAAGAATTTGTTTTATCCCCACCCTCTGAAGAGTGTTTAAGATTTGAAGTGGGATCTTTGATTTTACCCTTATCCCCATGCTTATCTTGAGATTTTTCACCATCTTTCTTCTTATTGCCATCTTTGTCACCCCCTGTATGAACTTTTCTGTTCACCCTTGTTCTGACCCATTTGTCTGCCTTCTTTCCCAATTCTTGGGGAGAGGTCAGATCAGAGTCTACCAGGTACTGGTGCAACAAATCAGACACACAATTATTAAGTATATGCTCTCTCAGGATTGTGTTATACAGGCTTTCATAATCAGTAACTTTACTGCCATGTAACCACCCCTCCAAGGCCTTCACTGAATGGTCAATGAAATCAACCCAGTCTTGTGAAGACTCCTTTTTGGTCTCTCTGAACTTTATCCTGTACTGTTCAGTGGTTAAGCCATAACCATCCAGGAGTGCATTCTTAAGAACTGTAAAATTATTGGCATCATTTTCTTTCACAGTAAGGAGCCTATCCCTACCTTTTCCACTAAATGATAGTCATAGGATAGCAGCCCACTGCTTTTGAGGGGCATCCTGTACAGCACAGGCCCTCTCAAGTGCAGCAAACCACTTGTTAATGTCATCCCCCTCCTTATAAGGGGGAACTATCTTGTGCAGATTCCTGGAATCATGCTCTTTTGCAGGATGACTATGGGGAATACTGCTGCTGCCACCATGGGTATCTAAACCCAACTTCTGTCTTTCCCTCTCTATTTCTAAAGACTGTCTATCCAAATCCAGCTGTTGCTTCTTGAGCTTCAGTCTGGTTTGTTCCACTCTCAATCTATTGAGCTCCCTTTCTAACAATCTGTCATCAGGGTGGGTGGGAGGGACATTTCTAGATACAGAGGTATGATGGGAATGAACAGAAGGAGACCTGTCCCTTACAGAGGGCACCCTAACAGCTTGGCTACCAGCATAATGTGAGAGCACATCATCACTATGATGTGATTCAACCTCTGTACCAACTATGCTAGACTGTCTAGTAATGGGCAGGCGGAGAAGTTTCTTTCCTGAACCTTTTCCTGGGGGAGTCCCTGGATCAGATTGAGAACCATTAGCTACTTTTTCTACAGATTGGGCACTTATGGCCTTATCCTGTACTCTAAGCATATTAATTAACAGTTCTAAGGAAGGATTCTTCCCTACACTCAAACCTCTCTCTATGCAGAGACTCCTTGCTCCTTTCCAGCTAAGGTGATCATATGCAAGTTTGGACAGTTCAACTTTTTGGCCTGTGCCAGACATTTTTAGAGAGAGTTAAAGTGATAGACAAAGAGAAAAAAGTTTTCAGAACTTTTTGGAAAGACAGAAAAAACTTTTTAAACTTTTAAGAACTTTTTGAAAGTTTAGAAGTACTTTTCAGCACTTAGAAAAGAGTGAAAAGAGGAAATGCAAAACTTTTTGGCTATGTGTATATACACTGACCTTGTTTTGTATATTTTTCTCTTATGAAAAGTACAATGACAAGAGTGGTAAGTAGTCTCAAAGCACTTATCCCACCGCTGCACAACCAATGTAGGAGGCTGGACTGGCCTGTAGTGAGTACCAAGGGGTACTTGCACCTTGCACCAGGCCCAGTTATCCCTTATTAGTGTATAGGGTGTCTAGCAGCTTAGGCTGATAGATAATGGTAGCTTAGCAAAGCAGCTCAGGCTGAACTAGGAGACGTGTGAAGCTACTACAGTACCACTTAGTGTCATATGCACAATATCACAAGAAAACACAATACACAGTTATACTAAAAATAAAGGTACTTTATTTTTATGACAATATGCCAAAGTATCTCAGAGTGTACCCTCAGTGAGAGGATAGGAAATATACACAAGATATATATACACAATAGCAAAAATATGCAGTATAGTCTTAGAAAACAGTGCAAACAATGTATAGTTACAATAGGATGCAATGGGGAAACATAGGGATAGGGGCAACACAAACCATATACTCCAGAAGTGGAATGCGAACCACGAATGGACCCCAAACCTATGTGACCTTGTAGAGGGTCGCTGGGACTATTAGAAAATAGTGAGAGTTAGCAAAATAACCCTCCCCAAGACCCTGAAAAGTGAGTGCAAAGTGCACCAAAGATCCCCTAAGGACAAAATAGTCGTGTTAGAGGGAAAATGCAAGGAAAACACAAATCAGTAATGCAACAACGATGGATTCCTGACTGAGGGTACCTGTGGAACAAGGGGACCAAGTCCAAAAGTCACAAGCAGCTCGGAGATGGGCAGATGCCCAAGAAATGCCAGCGGTTGGTGCAAAGAAGCTCTTACTAGGCTGAAGAACTGTGAATACTGCAGGAACGACAAGGGCTAGAGACTTCCCCTTTGGAGGATGGATCCCCCACGCCTTGGAGAGTCGTGCAGAAGTGTTTTCCCGCCGGATGGACGCCAACAAGCCTTGCTACACGCAAATCGTGCGTTTGGCGTTTTTGGACGCTGCTAGGGCCCAGGAGGGACCAGGAGGTCGCAAATTGGACCTGCAGAGAGAGGGGACGTCGAGCAAGACAAAGAGCCCTCACTGAAGCAGGTAGCACCCGGAGAAGTGCCAGAAACAGGCACTACGAGGATGCGTGAAACGGTGCTCGCCGAAGTTGCACAAAGGAGTCCCACGTCGCCGGAGACCAACTTAGAAAGTCGTGCAATGCAGGTTAGAGTGCCGTGGACCCAGGCTTGGCTGTGCACGAAGGATTTCCGCCGGAAGTGCACAGGGGCCGGAGAAGCTTGCAAAGTCGCGGTTCCCAGCAATGCAGCCCAGCGAGGTGAGGCAAGGACTTACCTCCACCAAACTTGGGCTGAAGAGTCACTGGACTGTGGGGGTCACTTGGACGGTGTCGCTGGATTCGAGGGACCTCGCTCGTCGTGCTGAGAGGAGACCCAAGGGACCGGTAATGCAGCTTTTTGGTGCCTGCGGTTGCAGGGGGAAGATTCCGTCGACCCACGGGAGATTTCTTCGGAGCTTCTGGTGCAGAGAGGAGGCAGACTACCCCCACAGCATGCACAAGCAGGAAAACAGTCGAGAAGGCGGCAGGATCAGCGTTACAGAGTTGCAGTAGTCGTCTTTGCTACTATGTTGCAGGTTTGCAGGCTTCCAGCGCGGTCAGCGGTCGATTCCTTATCAGAAGGTGAAGAGGGAGATGCAGAGGAACTCGGCTGAGCTCATGCATTCGTTATCTAAAGTTTCCCCAGAGACAGAGACCCTAAATAGCCAGAAAAGAGGGTTTGGCTACCTAGGAGAGAGGAAAGGCTACTAACACCTGAAGGAGCCTATCAGCAGGAGTCTCTGACGTCACCTGGTGGCACTGGCCACTCAGAGCAGTCCAGTGTGCCAGCAGCACCTCTGTTTCCAAGATGGTAGAGGTCTGGAGCACACTGGAGGAGCTCTGGACACCTCCCAGGGGAGGTGCAGGTCAGGGGAGTGGTCACTCCCCTTTCCTTTGTCCAGTTTCGCGCCAGAGCAGGGGCTAAGGGGTCCCTGAACCGGTGTAGACTGGCTTATGCAGAATTGGGCACATCTGTGCCCAACAAAGCATTTCCAGAGGCTGGGGGAGGCTACTCCTCCCCTGCCTTCACACCATTTTCCAAAGGGAGAGGGTGTCACACCCTCTCTCAGAGGAAGTTCTTTGTTCTGCCATCCTGGGCCAGGCCTGGCTGGACCCCAGGAGGGCAGCTGCCTGTCTGAGGGGTTGGCAGCAGCAGCAGCTGCAGTGAAACCCCAGGAAGGGCAGTTTGGCAGTACCAGGGTCTGTGCTACAGACCACTGGGATCATGGAATTGTACCAACAATGCCAGGATGGCATAGAGGGGGCAATTCCATGATCATAGACATGTTACATGGCCATATTCGGAGTTACCATGGTGAAGCTACATATAGGTAGTGACCTATATGTAGTGCACGCGTGTAATGGTGTCCCCGCACTCACAAAGTTCAGTGAATTGGTTCTGAACAATGTGGGGGCACCTTGGCTAGTGCCAGGGTGCCCTCACACTAAGTAACTTTGCACCTAACCTTTACCAGGTAAAGGTTAGACATATAGGTGACTTATAAGTTACTTAAGTGCAGTGTAAAATGGCTGTGAAATAACGTGGACGTTATTTCACTCAGGCTGCAGTGGCAGGCCTGTGTAAGAATTGTCAGAGCTCCCTATGGGTGGCAAAAGAAATGCTGCAGCCCATAGGGATCTCCTGGAACCCCAATACCCTGGGTACCTCAGTACCATGTACTAGGGAATTATAAGGGTGTTCCAGTAAGCCAATGTAAATTGGTAAAAATGGTCACTAGCCTGTCAGTGACAATTTGAAAGTAATGAGAGAGCATAACCACTGAGGTTCTGGTTAGCAGAGCCTCAGTGAGACAGTTAGGCACCACACAGGGAACATATACATGCACACCTATGAGCACTGGGGCCCTGTGTGACAGGGTCCCAGTGACACATACATATAGGCCACAAACCTATGAGCACTGGGGTCCTGACCAGCAGGATCCCAGTGACACATAACAACCATACTGAAAACATAGTGTTTTCACTATGAGCACTGAGGCCTGGCTATCAGGATCCCAGTGAGACAGTGAAAACAGTGACAAACACCCTGACATCCACTCACAAACAGGCCAAAAGTGGGGGTAACAAGGCTAGAAAGATGCTACCTTCTCACAGAATCCCCACCAGAAGACATTGGAGGGTTTCACAATCTTCCAGAGAGAGCAGCCAAACGTTTTGCCTTACCATTGCCTACTAAGCAAACAGACTGTTTTCTGTACGACTTTAAGGAGCCTTTTCTGAAGTGTGTGCGCTCTATCCCGATGGTAAACTACCTGTGGGAAGAGGGCCTTAAGGTCATGAATAATCCGGCTACAGTTACGGCAGTGCTGCCGCGTCTGAACAAGAAATACAAAGCACCTGACGATGCACCAACATGCTTAACAGGACATCCTCCTCCGGATTCAGTGGTAGCTTAGGCAGCACAAAGAAGAGCTAAGAATCCTTCTGCCCCGATTTCCGCACCCCCAGGCAAGGAGGGTAGACGGCTAGATAACATAGGGAAAAGGTTTTCTTCTTTGGCTAGCCTAGTAGTTAGAGCTGCCAACTCTTTGGCTATTCTGGCTAGGTTCAACAGACAGCTTTGGGCGGACATTGCACCTTATATTACTCAACTGCCGGAAGATGCGAGATCAGAGGCAAGTACAAGAGGGTCAACGCACGTCTGCAGAGCTTATAGACTGTGCAATGGATATAGCGACCACTGCTTTTCGACAACTCGCCGGTGCAGCTGTGCTAAGAAGGCAAGGCTGGCTTAAAGCCACCTCTTTTCGCCCAGAAGTTCAAAATAAAATCTTGGACTTACCTTTTGATGGCCAGACGCTATTTGAGAAACATGTTGATGACGCCCTACAATCCATCAAAACAGACATGGACACAGCAAGGTCATTAGGGACCCTGCAATATCGAAAATCGTCCTTTCGTCCTAGAGGGTGTGGCCAACCCTCATACAGAGGGGGATATCAACAACACAGGTATTCCGCCTATCCATCCTCTTCACAGCAATATTGTCCATACTGCTCGCAAAGGCAGCCACCGCAACCGGCCCATAGTATACCTGGCGGCCGTGGACGTTCAACCCGTCCGGCCAAAGATTCAGCTCATAGAACCTGATGCTTTCAAGGCTCCGGCTACGTCCAGTCCTCCTCCTGTCATTCTGGGCAGGAGGATATCTCTATTCCTCAAACAATGGCAAACCATTACTTCAGAAAAGTGGGTCCTACAATTAGTGAAACGGGGCCATACTTTAGAATTTATCCAGATACCTCCCTCAAACCCCCCCGCAGGACTCCTTCAAGATACCCTCAACAACTCAAAAAGGAGATCGACAAAATGCTTCTCAAAGGAGCTATAGAGAAGGTGCCTCGGGCCAAACGAGGAACAGGATTTTATTCCAGGTTCTTCCTCATTCGGAAAAAGTGGAAGGATTGGAGACCGATCTTCGATTTAAGGGAACTAAATGTCTACTTAAAAAAGCAATCGTTCCGGATGATCAGCTTGCAAGACGTCCTCCTGCGTCTCAATCAGGGAGATTTCATGTCTTCACTAGACCTGAAAGACGCATACTTCCACATACATTCCACTGCCCACAGAAAATACTTGAGATTCACCGTAGCCGGCAGCCATTTTCAATACCGTGTCCTTCCTTTCGGACTGAAATCAGCCCCAAGAATATTTACCAAATGTCTAGCACCAGTTGCAGCCTTTCTCAGAAGGAGAAAGCACAGAGTTTTCCATACTTAGACAATTGGTTGATGAAGGCAAAGACTTACGCAGGAACACACAAGTCAACAAAAAAGTGCGTTTCCTTACTAACCAATCTCGGATTCACCGTCAACTGGGAGAAGTCCAACCCTCTACCAGCACGCAATATTACCTTTCTAGGAGCAAGACTAAACACAGAATCCACCATGGCATGTCCCACGCTAGAGAGGCAACAAAGATTACTGACTCTAGCAAGTTCCATACAGAGAAGAGGATAGGTTACTGTCCGTCTGTTCAAGTCGCTGTTGGGCATGATGTCTTCATGCATACCTCTGGTCCCTCTATGTCGGTTAAAGATTCGTCCCTTACAAGAGCAACTAAATCGTCAATGGCTCCAGGTATCAGGCACTTTCGAGGACCAGATACAAATAACTCCGATAATGCTCAGAGCTCTGAGATGGTGGTCTCAAAGGCATCATCTATCAATCAGCCTTTCGTTTCTACAGCAACCAGCCCCGTGGACCATAACAACGGATGCATCACTGGAAGGCTGGGGAGCTGTGTTACAGGATCTGCAAATAAGTGGCAAATGGCTACCGCATCTGGCATCAATGCATATCAATTGGCTGGAGCTCAGAGCAGTGCACCTAGCCTTACAAGCGTTTCTTCCCAAGATCTCAGGATCGCAAGTGGTAATAAGGACGGACAACACCACTACGATGCACTATCTCAACAAACAAGGAGGCACAAGATCTCTCACTCTCTCCAGGGAAGCCCAAGCAATCTGGAACTGGGCCTTGCAGCAAAACATCACACTATCAGCGGTTCCCTTGCCTGGAATAAACAACAAGACAGCAGATGCACTCAGCAGGCAGAAATCGGACTACCACGAGTGGGAGCTAGACCAGACAGTACTGAACCATATTTTTTCCCTGTGGGGAACACCAACGGTAGACCTGTTTCCGAACAAATACAACACCAAATGCCGGTTCTTCGCAAGTTGGCATCACCAGAAGGGATCTTGGGGGAATGCGTTTTCGATAGTCTGGTCAGACATCTTTGCTTACGCCTTTCCTCCCATTCCGTTGATCCCACGGGTCCTCACGAAGATGAAAACAGAGCTGTGCACTCTGATACTGATAGCTCCGTACTGGCCGCGTCAACATTGATTCGCGGACCTTCTCCTTCTGTCAATCAAGCCTCACATTCCGTTGGAGCCATCACCACAATTACTAACAATGAACAACGGCCAGGTTTGGCACCCCAATCCGCAGTCAATGCGTTTATCAGCCTGGCTCCTCACCACAGAGAGTTCGCGCATTTGAATATCCCGCACGACTGCAGGTATATTTTGTCAAAAGCCAGAGCGGTTAGCACTAACAAAACGTATTATTGTAAATGGAAAAGATTCTGTGCCTGGTGTCAACAACGACAGATTGACCCACTAGTCTCACCACCAGAGGAAATATTACTGTATCTGTTGCAGCTAGCTCAATCTGGTCTAGCACACTCGTCCATTAAAGTTCACTTAGCAGCTATAGCTGCATACAGACGTTCAGATGCCACACCCTCACTCTACTCTTCTCGGCTGATTAAGAGATTTTTGAAGGGGCTTTTCAGAGTTTTCCCTCCTTTCAGACCACCACCTCCTTCCTGGAATCTGAATATTGTCTTAGCACAACTGATGAAGCATCCGTTTGAGCCGATCCATTGTGCTTCCCTCAAGTTCCTGCCATGGAAGGTTGCCTTATTGGTAGCTCTTACATCAGTTAGCGGGTCAGCGAGGTGCAAGCTCTTTCCATCCAAGAGCCATTCCTACAGCTTAAACACGACAGACTGCTAATGCGCACTAACCCGCGTTTTATTCCAAAGGTTCCTTCAGACTTTCACATAAACGAACCTTTAGTCTTCAAATCTTTTTTTCCTCATCCATCTACTCCGGCTGAGAGGGCATTACACTCCTTAGACGTTAAAAGATGTGTTCAATTTTATTTGGACAGGGCTAAATCTTTTCAACGCTCTAATCCAGTGGTTCCCAAACTGTGCGCCGCAGCTCCTTGGTGCGCCGTCAAAATTAGCCAGGGGCGCCGCACACAGTCTGGAAACCACTCGGAGGTGCTTTTAATCGGTAGCTTTTCACCGTGGTTTTGGAAACAAAACCCCCTGCATTAATTATTGTGACCAGCGGAGGGCGCCAGAGTACCATTAATAATATCCCTATGACAAAAGAAAAGAAATACTTTAAAATAAATGGTTTTCAGGAACCTGAACGAGAGAATTAAGAAGTCAAACTGTAAATAGTGTAGGTACAGGTACAGGCTGGGATTACGTTCCCCCACCCGCCAAAAAAAAGTAACATAATGGGGAGCCGTGGCCAACACGGCCAATAGGTCAAAGGAGCCGGGGATTGAAAAAGTTTGGGAACCACTGCTCTAATCAGCTATTCGTAGCATACAATGCTCCTAGGAAAGGTTATCCACTATCCAAGCAGAGTATTTCCAGGTGGATCGCCTCAGCCATTCGCTTCTGCCATCAAGCAGCAGGCAAACCTTTGCAATCACATGTGCACGCTCACTCTCCGAGAGCAGTCTCATCGTCAGCGGCACTGTTCGCCGGAGTTTCACTACAAGACATTTGTAGGGCAGCAACATGGAAGAGCTGCCATACATTCACGAAGCACTACTGCTTGGAATCTCTATCTCAGGGAGAGATAGCAGTGGGCCAGGCGGTTCTCAGGAATCTCTTCAGGTGAAGGTGAGTCATCTCTTCTACATCCATCCATCCTAGAACAGGTATGCACATTGTTTATATTTCATATATAAAATTTTAAAAAAAGAATAAAGAAAGAGGATGGTATACAAAGGTAAAGAACATTATGACAAACACATAAGTGGTCGGGTTTGAGGAGGATATTCATGTTACATTAGTGGCTTAGAATAATTTTTTGCTGTGTCTCTGTTATTTCGTCATGTTTCTGTATATGTATGTATATATATATATATATATATATATATATATATATATATATATATATATATATATGTACCTTTATAGTTGCATGTATATGCAGGGTGATAATGAGGTTTCGTGTATCAAAGTGTTTTCCATCAAAGATGTTGTCATATTACAATGTGCATAGCTACTGCTCTCTACTCTGATTCAAGCATGTGAATCTATGAAAGTTCCAATAGTGGAGTAAGAAAATAAGTTACTTACCTGTAGCTGTAGTTCTCCAGTATTGGAATCTTTCATACATTCACATGCGACCCACCCGCCTCCCCGGAGAAGCTCACTTCACCTCTTTCTTTCTCTCTCTGTTTACTATATTGTACGCACTTGTGCTTGGAAAATCTGAGGTGCTGGAGCTTCTCTCAGGAGGATTCTGGAGGGTGCTGTCGCCTGATTGGTGGAGGCTCAGGTTTGGTCCTTTTCACAAAATGACTCTGATAGACTGTTAAATTGAAGAGGCCTAGGGCCTTTTTCTTTGTTAATATATCTTGACATTACTTGTGTAAATTATACCGGGGACTCCCATCTCAACGACGGGGAATGATTCAAGCATGTGAATCTATGAAAGATTCCAATACTGGAGAACTACAGTTACAGGTAAGTAACTTATTTTCTTTTTAAGAATTGAGAGATAATAGCTTTGAAGGAGAATCAGTATTACAATTAACTTTCCCTCCTGCAGTTTTAGGATTTTTGTGACATTGTAGTCAATGTATTGCTGGTAGTAATCAATAATTTGTTAATTCAGGTACTGTCATCTTAAGCTGAATTCTATTATTGTTCTAGGTAACAACAGACCTTCATCATCGCTGCACTGAACAGCATACTGGCACCTCAGCTTCGGCTCCACTGGCTTCTGGGATTATCGCTCTCGCATTGGAAGCAAAGTAAGTCACACCTAGACTACATACATAAAACCAGTCATGCTTCAACCTAACAGGGCCCCTTGGTAGGCAGAAATATTCTATGTGTGGACACCTGTCCAGGCGGCTCCTTTTTTTGACAATCACAGAGTCTCTCACCTTCTCTAGTCAGAGGACACCCCTGCAGCCACCACCATCCTGGCCATTGAAGTCTTTCTTAGTTCACAGCTCCCACTTGGTTGCAGAGAGGCCCAGGACACCAGCCCTTCTTTGCACTGATTTGCCTTGATTGAGAAGCACTTCAGGCCCGTGAAGGATCTCCTGACAGCTATTCTCCTCCTGTACTTTGTTAAGCCAGCCTCAATCTGAGCCGCGGGCACGCCTGCTGGTGAACCTTTTGCCTGTTTATACATTTCCTTAATCTGCTTCTTCTTGCTCCCTGAGAACCTCTGGCATATAGCCTCTTATCCTTCAAGAGCTGTAGGGTATTCAGCCTCAGTCTAGCCTGTTATAGCCCTAGGTTAGTCTGCCTCAGTCTAGCCTGTTATAGCCCTCTGGTAGCCAACTACCCCAGTCTTTCTAGGACACAGTGATAACCAGTCCTCACCTACCTTCAGGGCTTCCTTGCAGCCAACCTGTTCCATTCTTTTCAGGGTCTCATGTAGCCAGGCCTACCCAGCCACCTTCTGAAGCCTCCAGTAGCTCACACACCATCCTGGTGCCTTCGGGACCTCTGGTAGCAGCTACTTTGAGACAGTTGTAACGACCTTCACCCTAATAGACTTTAACCTGACCCTGGAGGATCCCATGATAATCAGGGGGAGCAACGGCCATGAAAAATGTGAGGTTCAGGAAAACGAGTCCTCTCCCCCCTTGTGACAACCATGCTTTAGGGATAGTTTTATCTTTATTGGATCGCTTGAGCAGGGGTTGTCAGGAAGTGTTGACTTTAGTTGGAGGTTGTGCGGTTGACATGGTAACTGGGAGGTCAGGCATCTGTCCCCAAAGGCAAGTAAACAGCAAAAACCACTGAGGCCCCCAGCCATTCTCTGCAAGGTGGAAGCTCCAGGCTGGTGCCTGGGGTAGGCCTCACCTCCAGCGGGTAGGCTGACAAGGAGTCAACCACTTATCCAGTATTAGATCTTTCATAGATTCACATGCTTGATCTCGCCCGTCGTCGAAGTGGGAGTCCTATGGTATCCTACAAAGCAGTACATAGCAATAACCAAACTAACCATAGAGTTTGCAATGCAAACAGGCCTAAATTTGCTGGATTGTCCATGTCATTTTTTTAAATGGACCATAACTTGAACCATAGCCAATCAGGCGACAGCACCCTCTAGAACACTCCCAAGAGAAACTCCCTTCCTCAGATTTTCACCGCACGTCGAGTGTGAAGGGAGTCTTCCTGAGCTCTGCTCAGTTCTTTCCACAGCTTTGTCTGATTCTAAAGGCCTCTTTTGTCCCTGCAAGACCTGTGGGAAAAAGAGATTTCATTTGGATGATCCACATAAAAACTGCATCTATTGCCTTCATCCTACTCTTAAGGCCAAGGACTGCAAGATCTGGTGAACCTTCCCACCAAAAACTCTGAGAGACAGAGAGGGAAGATTGTTATTGTGGTTTCAGAAACCCAAAGCTCAGAAAACATCATCTGATGAGGACAGTGACTCTGTTCCTAAATCTTACAAGAGGGCTAGATCTCTTGAGGGAACCTCTGAGGAGAGCAGGAAGTTCCTAAAAATTCATCATCACTCTAAGGACTCGAAAAAGAGTGAAAGAGAAAAGCAACCCTCTTCAGAGATAGCTTCTGAAACAAACAGGGCACAAATCTCCAGTTGTTTTGCCATCAACAACAAAGTCACCGCCGACGGCAACATCATCGACGACCACCGTTGTCACTGTATCGTCGACGAGACCATCTGCATCGTCGACGATGACGACATTCTCCACGCTGGTGCCAATTTCATCTGCGAGGCCCTCGGAGACATCTAGGACTTCGCCAGAGGCACCGTAGACAGCATCACCACTGGTGACGCTCCCATCGTCGATGCTCCCATCGACGATGTCTTCATCGTCGACACTTCCCCCTTCGATGGTCCCTCTATCGACAGTTCTATCCTCGACAGTACCACCATCGACGCTCCCGTCGACGAAGACAATGTCGATAAGGATCAAGATTAAAACTTACCACAAGCCTACCATGACTTTTGCGACAAACATTTCACCTCTTTTTTCAAGTCACCTTTTAGACATGGAGGACTCAGATGATGAAGGACCTTTTGGACAGGCTCATAGTCCCTCGGAGCTCCATGTGAAATATCAGGAAGAGGAAGACGAATACTATGACGATCATCAGGCTCAACAGGTTGAGGGATACTATTGCACACCCTCTACTCAGAAATATGCTGAACACCACTATTATACGGACTACCATCGCCGCAGGAGCAGCGGATTATGCCTTGTTCGCTTATAGAGGCTATTCAGAACATGCTGGCGGATTACAAAAGGTGTTTTCCGCCACAGACAGAGGTACCACCATCTACTCCGCCTAATACAGTTTTGGTTCCGCCACCAGACATCCCACCTCCAACGACACCCAGAATGACGCCACCTCCACATGGTGTTCCTCCGCCTAGGGATGATCCTTCTACATCGGAGGATGAAACAAGGGAAGAAGGCGAATGACCATCTCAGAATGACGAATGGCAGGATTATGTTATTCCTACTCCTTCTCCTCCTCAATACCCTACAGCTGACTCCCTCTGATGAGGGCTGGGGGATCCCTGAACCGGTGTAGACTGGCTTATGCAGAGATGGGCACCATCTGTGCCCATCAAAGCATTTCCAGAGGCTGGGGGAGGCTACTCCTCCCCAGCCCTGACACCTTTTTCCAAACACCCTCTCTCTGAGGAAGTCCTTTGTTCTGCCTTCCTGGGCCAGGCCTGGCTGGACCCCAGGAGGGCAGAAACCTGTCTGAGGGGTTGGCAGCAGCTGCAGTGAAACCCCGGGAAAGGCAGTTTGGCAGTACCCGGGTCTGTGTTAGAGACTCGGGGGATCATGGAATTGTCTCCCCTGATCTTAGACATGTTACATGGCCATGTTCGGAGTTACCATTGTGACGCTATACATAGGTAGTGACCTATGTATAGTGCACGCGTGTAATGGTGTCCCCGCACTCACAAAGTCCGGGGAATTTGCCCTGAACGATGTGGGGGCACCTTGGCTAGTGCCAGGGTGCCCACACACTAAGGGCCTGATTCTGACCCTGGCGGCCGGTGACCGCCAGGGTCACCGGCCACGGGAGCACCGCCGACAGACCGGCGGTGCTCCGAAGGGCATTCTGACCGTGGCGGTTCAGCCGCGGTCAGAAAGGGTAAACCGGCGGTCACCCGCCGGTTTACCGCTGCCCTTCTGAATCCTCCATGGCGGCGGAGCGCGCTCCGCCGCCATGGGGATTCAGACACCCCCTACCGCCATCCTGTTCATGGCGGGAAACCCGCCATGAACAGGATGGCGGTAGGGGGTGCCGCGGGGCCCCTGGGGGCCCCTGCAGTGCCCATGCCAATGGCATGGGCACTGCAGGGGCCCCCGTAAGAGGGCCCCGCAAAGTATTTCAGTGTCTGCTATGCAGACACTGAAATACGCGACGGGTGCCACTGCACCCGTCGCACCTTCCCACTACGCCGGCTCAATTCTGAGCCGGCGTCCTCGTGGGAAGGTTGATTTGCCCTGGGCTGGCGGGCGGCCTTTTGGCGGCCGCCCGCCAGCCCAGGGCAAATCTCAGAATCACCGCAGCGGTCTTTCGACCGCGGTGCGGTGTTCTGACGGGGTTACTTTGGCGGGCGGCCTCCGCCGCCCGCCAAAGTAAGAATGACCCCCTAAGTAACTTAGCACCCAACCTTCACCAGGTGAAGGTTAGACATATAGGTGACTTATAAGTTACTTAAGTGAAGTGGTAAATGGCTGTGAAATAACGTGGACGTTATTTCACTCAGGCTGCAGTGGCAGGCCTGTGTAAGAATTGTCAGAGCTCCCTATGGGTGGCAAAATAAATCCTGCAGCCCATAGGGATCTTCTAGAACCCCAATACCCTGGGTACCTCAGTACCATATACTAGGGAATTATAAGGGTGTTCCAGTATGCCAATGTGAATTGGTGAAATTGGTCACTAGCCTGTTGACAATTTAGAAAGCAGAGAGAGCATAACCACTGAGGTTCTGGTTAGCAGAGCGTCAGTGAGACAGTTAGTCATCACACAGGGAACACATACAGGGCACACTTATGAGCACTGGGGCCCTGGCTGGCAGGGTCCCAGTGACACATACACTAAAACAACATATATACAGTGAAATATGGGGGTAACATGCCAGGCAAGATGGTACTTTCCTACACAACCCCCCCACCCCCCAGACGAAGGACAATAAGACTAGCCATGACCTGATGAGTCTTCATTGTCTAAGTGGAAATATCTGGAGAGTCCATCTGCATTGGAGTGGGTACTCCCAGGTCTATGTTCCACTGTATAGTCCATTCCCTGTAGAGCTATGGACCACCTCAACAATTTAGGGTTTTCACCTTTCATTTGTTTTAGCCAAAGTAGAGGTTTGTGGTCTGTCTGAACAATGAAGTGAGTGCCAAACAGGTATGGCCTCAACTTCTTCAGTGCCCAGACCACAGCAAAGGCCTCTCTCTCTATGGCAGACCAACGCTTTTCCCTAGGGGTCAACCTCCTGCTGATAAAAGCAACAGGTTGATCCTGGCCCTCAGAATTGAGTTGTGATAAGACTACCCCTACCCCTAATTCAGATGCATCAGTTTGAACAATGAATTTCTTGGAGTAACATGGGCTTTTTAAGAAAGGTGCAGTGCACAGGGCCTGTTTTAGCTCCTCAAAAGCTTTCTGACAGCTAGCTGTCCACAATACCTTTTTAGGCATTTTCTTGGAGGTGAGGTCATTAACTGGGGCTGCAATGGATCCATAGTTCTTAATGAACCTTCTGTAATACCCAGTGAGGACTAAGAAGGCTCTCACCTGGGTCTGAGTTGTAGGGGGAACCCAATCTATGATAGTTTGGATTTCCCCCTGAAGTGGTGCAATCTGTTCTCCACCTACCAGGTGTCCCAGATAAACCACTTTCCCCTGCCCTATCTGGCACTTTGAAGCCTTGATAGTGAGGCCTGCCTTCTGCAGGGCCTCCAAAACTTTCCACAGGTGGACCAGGTGATCATCCCAGGTGGAGCTAAAGACAGCTATATCGTCCAGATATGCTGCACTGAAAGCCTCCAACCCTTGCAGGACTGTATTCACCAACCTCTGAAAAGTGGGAGGTGCATTTTTCAAAGCAAAGGGCATTACTTTGAATTGGTAGTGCCCTCCAATAGTCGAAAATGCAGTTTTTGCTTTTGCATCCTCTGATAACTTGATCTGCTAATACCCTGCAGTCAAATCAAAGGTGCTTAGATACTTGGCAGATGCCAGTGTATCTATGAGCTCATCTGCCCTGGGTATAGGGTGAGCATCAGTTTTAGTTACCTGGTTGAGACCTCTGTAATCTACACAAAACCTAATTTCTCTTTTCCCATCTTTTGAGTGAGGTTTTGGTACAAGCACCACAGGAGAGGCCCATGGGCTTTCAGAATGTTCAACCACTCCCAGTTCAAGCATTTTCTGAACCTCTTGTTTTATGCAGTCCCTGACATGGTCAGGTTGCCTATAGATCTAACTTTTGACAGGCATGCTGACTCCAGTATCTATAGTGTGCTTACACCAAGAAGTGGTGCCTGGCACAGTAGAAAAGAGTTCAGAAAACTGACCCAGGAGATTTATGCAGTGGTCTTTCTGCTCAGTAGTAAGACAGTCTGCCAAAACTACACCTTCCACTAGAGCATCTGTGGAAGAGAAGAGATCAGGGAGAGGGTCACTCTCTTCTTCCTGTCCTTCATCTGTTGCCATGAGCATGGTGAGATCAGCCGTGTCATCGTAGGGTTTTAGGTGATTGAAATGGGGCACCCTAAGGGGACTTCTGGCAGTGCCCAAGTCAACCAGGTAGGTGACTTTTCCCTTCTTTTCAACAATGATGTGGGGTCCACTCCATTTGTCTTGGAGTGCTCTTGGGGCCACAGGCTCCAAGACCCACACCTTCTGTCCTGGTTGGAACTGAATCAGAACAGCCTTCTGGTCATGCCATTGCTTTTGGAGCTCTTGGCTGGCCTGAAGGTTTTTATTGGCCTTTTTCATGTACTCAGCCATTCTGGATCTTAGGGCGAGTACATAGTCCACTATGGCCCTCATTCTGACCTTGGCGGGCGGCGGAGGCCGCCCGCCAAAGTCCCGCCGTCAGGTTACCGTTCCGCGGTCGAAAGACCGCGGCGGTAATTCTGACTTTCCCGCTGGGCTGGCGGGCGGTCTCGTTCAGACCGCCAGCCAGCCCAGCGGGAAAGACGCTTCCACGATGAAGCCGGCTCGGAATCGAGCCGGCGGAGTGGAAGCTGTGCGACGGGTGCAGTTGCACCCGTCGCGTATTTCACTGTCTGCGCAGCAGACAGTGAAATACATGTAGGGGCCCTCTTACGGGGGCCCCTGCAATGCCCATGCCAGTGGCATGGGCACTGCAGGGGCCCCCAGGGGCCCCGCGACCCCCCCCTACCGCCATCCGGATCTCGGCGGTCCGACCGCCGGGATCTGGATGGCGGTAGGGGGGGTCAGAATCCCCGCGGCGGTGCAGCAAGCTGCGCCGCCGCGGAGGATTCAATGGGGCCGCGGTACACTGGCGGGACCCCGCCAGTGGTGCCGGTCCGACCGCGGCTTTACCGCCGCGGTCGGAATCCCCATTGAAGCACCGCCGGCTTGTCGGCGGTGCTCCCGCGGTCCTCCGCCCTGGCGGTCAAAGACCGCCAGGGTCAGAATGAGGGCCTATGTCTTGCTTAGGAGCTTTTAAAGGTTGTTCCCAACCCTCCTTTACAAGTGTTAGAGGACCTCTTACAGGGTGTCCAAATAGGAGTTCAAAGGGGCTGAAGCCCACTCCTTTCTGGGGTACCTCCCTGTAAGCAAAAAGGAGGCAAGGTAACAGGATATCCCATCTTCTCCTGAGTTTTTCAGGGAGTCCCATTATCATTCCTTTGAGAGTTTTATTAAACCTCTCTAACAGTCTATTTGTTTGTGGATGATAAGGTGTGGTGAATTTGTATGTTACACCACATTCCTTCCACATGGCCTTCAAGTATGCAGACATAAAGTTGCTACCCCTGTCTGATACCACCTCTTTTGGGAAACCCACCCTGGAAAAGATTCCCAGGAGGGTTTTTGCCACTGCAGGTGCTGTAGTGGTCCTTAGAGGAATTGCTTCAGGATATCTTGTGGCATGGTCCACTACCACCAAGATAAACCTATTGCCTGAAGCAGTAGGAGGGTCAAGGGGGCCAACTATGTCAACCCCTACCCTTTCAAAGGGAACCCAGGCAGTGGAATAATGGGAGCCTTTGGAGTGCCACCAGTCTTACCCCTGGCTTGGCAGGCTACACAGGACTTACAAAAGTCTTTTGTGTCCTCTGACATCCTAGGCCAGTTAAACAGGGGGACAAGCCTTTCCCATGTTTTGATCTGACCCAAATGTCCAGCCAAGGGAATGTCGTGTGCCAGAGTTAGGAGGAACTCTCTGTACTGCAGGGGAATGACCAGTCTCCTGGCTGCTCCAGATTTTGGGTCCCTCGCCTCTGTGTATAAGAGGTTGTCCTCCCAGTAAACTCTATGTGAGTCACTGACATCCCCATTTTGCTGTTTGACAGCTTGCTGTCTTAGACCCTCTAATGTGGGACAGGTTTGCTGTGCCGCACTCAGCTCCTCCGTGGCAGGCCCCCCTCCACCCAAAAGCTCAGCAGTGTCTGCTGCCAGCTCCTCTGGTGAAGGTTCTGCACAGGGGGGAGATTCTTCTTCCTCAGAAGTTGAATCATCTGTAGAGGGAGGGATAGTGGGTAGGGATTTACCCTTACTAACCTTAGCTTTAGGGAGCACTTGGTCCATTGTTCCAGGATCCAAGTCACTCTGTCCTTTTTGCTTTTTGGCCTGAACCCCCCCCCCCCCCTCCCCCCCCCCCCTCCTAGTTGAGATTCACAACAGCCATGGGGTGGCTAAGAGTGTTGTTATGAGCATCAGTCACTTGGTACTGGTGATCAAGTAGGTGTTGTTCAGGGGTACCAGTTTCTCTATTACCATGGTAACAGTGGCACCTGTGTCCCTGTAGGCCTGAACCTCAACACCATTGATTAGGGGAAGTTGCTTCTACTTATCCATATTAAGGGGACAAGCAACCAAGGTGGCCAAATCAATGGCACCTTCAGAGACTAACACAGCCTCTGTGGTCTCCCTAATCAGACCAACCCCAACTAAATTACCAAAAGTGAGCCCAGCTACTCCCTTGGATTGGCTATTAGTAGGTTTGCTCCCACCACCACTGCTATTACTAGGGGCACTAGAGGTTGCAGTAGGGGTTGTGGTAGTGGGAGGCTTGGTGCTCTTCTTTGGACAACTGGCATCAGTTGTCCAATGGCCTTTTACTTTACATAAATAGCACCATGGTTCCTTTACTTGATTAGAAGAGGATGTGGACCCACCACCCCCACCAGAGTGTTTTTGTGGGCCTGATGAAGACTAATTTTTAGATTTGTCCCCACCCTTTTCTGAAGACTTACCATCCTTCTTCTTGCCATCCTTCTCACCCCCTGTATGAACTTTTCTGTTCACTCTTTTTCTGACCCATTTGTCTGCCTTCTTTCCCAATTCTTGGGGAGAGGTCAGATCTGAATCCACTAGATATTGGTGTAACAAATCAGACACACAGTTATTCAGAATATCCTCTCTCAAGATTAGATTCTACAGGCTTTCATAGTCAGAAACTTTACTACCATGTACCCACCCCGTCAACAAAGTCTACCCAGTCTTGTGAGGACTCTTTTCTGGTTTCTCTGAACTTAATCCTGTATTGTTCAGTGGTTAAGCCAAATCCATCCAAGAGTGCATTCTTCAAAACTGTAAAATTATTGGCATCACTTTCCTTCACAGTAAGGAGCCTATCCCTACCCTTTCCACTGAAAGATAGCCATAGGATAGCAGCCCACTGCCTTTGAGGGACCCCCTGTGCCATACAGGCCCTCTCAAGTGAAGCAAACCACTTGTTAATGTCATCCCCCTCCTTGTAAGGGGGAACTATCTTATGCAGATTCCTAGAATCATGCTCTTTCACAGGATTGCTATCAGGAATACTGCTGCTGCCACCATGGGGTCCAAACCCCAACCTCTGTCCCTCTTTTTCTAAGTCTAGGGATTCCCTGTCTAGAGCCAGCTGTTACTGTTTAAGCTTCAGTCTGGACTCTTCCACTCTCAACTTATTAAGTTCCCTTTCTAACATCCTGTCATCAGGGTGGGTGGGTTGGGAATGTTTTGACACAGAGGAATGATGAGAATGAACAGAGGGAGACCTGTCCCTAACAGTTGGCACCCTAGCAACCTGTCCTGCAGGAACAAAAACATCCCTACTGTGATGGGAGCTTCTATTTCTACCAGCATTGCTAGGTGGTCTGCTAAGGGGCAGATTAGGAAGGGCACCCTATAACACTTTTACAGGGTGCTCCCCTGAGTCAGAGTGTGAGCTATCTCCTAACTTCTCAATTGAACTGCCAGCTAAGGCCTTATCATTTTCAATAAGCATGTTAGACAATAATTCTCTAGAGGGGTTCTTTCCTACCACTAAACCTCTATCAATGCAGAGACTCTTTAGGCCCTTAAAGTTAAGGTGGTCATAAGCTGTATCGACCAAATTAAGAGGAGTTCCTACATCAGACATGATAGAAAAAGGTTTAGGGACAGATAAAAGAGAGAAAAAGTTTTAGGACTTTTTAAAGCACAGGAAAAAAAACTTTTTTAAACTTTTTGAAAGTTTAAGAGTACTTTTCAGCACTTATCAGATAGTGTAAGAGAAGAAAAGCAAAACTTTTTGGTTAGGTGTACATACACTGAACTTGTTTTGTATATTATTCTCTTATGAAAAGTACACAATGACAAAGTGGTAAGTAGTTGCAAGTACTTATCCCACCGCTGCACAACCAATGTAGGAGGCTGGCCTGGCTTGTAGTGGGTACCAAGGGGTACTTACACTCTGTACCAGGTCCAGTTATCCCTTATTAGTGTAGAAGAGGTGTTTCTAGCAGCTTAGGCTGAAAGAAGGTAGCTATAGCAGAGCAGCTTAGGCTGAACTAGGAGACATGTAAAGCTCCTACTATACCACTGGTGTCATATGCACAATATCATAAGAAAACACAATACACAGATATACTAAAAATAAAGGTACTTTATTTTTATGACAATATGCCAAAAGTATCTCAGTGAGTACCCTCAGTATGAGGATGCCAAATATACACAAGATATATGTACACAATACCAAAAATATGCAGCAATAGCAAAAGGAAGTAATGCAAGCAGTGTAAAGTTACAGTAGATTGCAATAGGAGCACATAGGTATAGGGGCAACACAAACCATATACTCCAAAAGTGGAATGCGAACCACGAATGGACCCCAAACCTATGTGAGCTTGTAGAGGGTCGCTGGGACTGTAAGAAAACAGTGAGGGTTAGAAAAATAGCCCACCCCAAGACCCTGAAAAGTAAGTGTAAAGTGCACCTATAACCCCCAGAGAGCACAGAAGTCGTGATAGGGGGTTTCTGCAAGGAAGACCAACACCAGCAAAGCAACCAAAGTGGATTTCCAGACCTGAGTACCTGTGGAACAAGGGGACCAAGTCCAAGAGTCGCGACAATGTCGAGAGTGGGCAGATGCCCAGGAAATGCCAGCTGAGGGTGCAAAGAAGCTGCCACTGGATGGTAGAAGCTGTGGATTCTGCAAGAACGAAGAGGGCTAGAAACCTCCCCTTTGGAGGATGGATGTCCCACGTCATGAAGAAGCTTGCAGAGGTGTTGCCACGCAGAAAGACCGCAAACAAGCCTTGCTAGCTGCAAGGTTCGCGGTTAGGGTTTTTGGATGCTGCTATGGCCCAGGAGGGACCAGGATGTCGCACTTGGATGAGGAGACAGAGGGGGCCCCCAGCAAGTCAGGGAGTCCTCACAGAAGCAGGCAGCACCCACAGAATTACCGGAACAGGCACTTGGAAGAGGAGTGAACCGGAGTCCACCCGAAGTCACAAAAGGGAGTCCCACGACGCCGGAGGACAACTCAGAAGGTTGTGCACTGCAGGTTAGAGTGTCGGGGACCCAGGCTTGGCTGTGCACGATGGAAATCCTGGAAGAGTGCACAGGAGCCGGAGCAGCTGCAAATCACGTGGTACCCAGCAATGCAGTCTAGCGTGGGGAGGCAAGGACTCACCTCCACCAAACTTGGACTGAAGAGTCACTGGACTGCGGGAGTCACTTGGACAGAGTTGCTGAGTTCCCGTGACCACTCTTGTTGTGCTGAGAGGGGACCCAGAGGACCGGTGATGCAGTCTTTTTGTTGCCTGCGGTTGCAGGGGGAGGATTCTATCGTCCCACGGGAGATTTCTTCAGAGCTCCTGTTGCAGGGAGGAGGCAGGCTACCCCCATAGCATGCCCCACCAGGAAACAGTCGAGAAGGCAGCAGGAGAAGCGATACAAGGCTGCAGTAGTCATCTTTGCTACTTTGTTGCGGTTTTGCAGGCGTCTTGAGCAGTCAGCGGTCGATCCTTTGGCAGAAGGTGAAGAGAGAGATGCAGAGGAACTCGGATGAGCACTTGCATTCGTTATCTGAAGAATTCCCCAAATCAGAGACCCTAAATAGCCAGGAAAGGAGATTTGGTTACCTAGGAAGGAGGATAGGCTAGTAACACAAGTAAGAGCCTATCAGGAGTCTCTGACGTCACCTGCTGCCACTGGCCACTCAGAGCAGTCCAGTGTGCCAACAACACCTCTGTTTCCAAGATGGCAGAGGTCTGGAGCACACTGGAGGAGCTCTGGGCACCTCCCCTGGGAGGTGCAGGTCAGGGGAGTGGTCACTCCCCTTTCCTTTGTCCAGTTTCGCGCCAGAGCAGGGCTGGAGGATCCCTGAACCGGTGTAGACTGGCTTATGCAGAGATGGGCACCATCTGTGCCCATCAAAGCATTTCCAGAGGCTGGGGGAGGCTACTCCTCCCCAGCCCTGACACCTTTTTCCAAAGGGAGAGGGTGTAACACCCTTTCTCTGAGGAAGTCCTTTGTTCTGCCTTCCTGGGCCAGGCCTGGCTGGACCCCAGGAGGGCAGAAACCTGTCTGAGGGGTTGGCAGCAGCAGCAGCTGCAGTGAAACCCCGGGAAAGGCAGTTTGGCACCTTGTGTCATTGGCCTTGCCACACTGGCTGCTTGTCCCCTTACAATGGATAAGTACAGGCATACAGTTTCCATAAATGGTGTTGAGGCTCAGGCTTACAGGGACACAGGTGCCAGTATCACTTTGGTGACTGAAAACCTAGTGTCTCCTGCACAACACATCATTGGACAACAGTACAAGATTATTGATGTCCATAACTCCACTAAGTTCCTTCCCTTAGCTATAATTCAGTTTAGTTGGGGTGGAGTTAATCGCCCTAAGCAGGTGGTAGTATCACCTAGCTTACTTGTAGACTGTGTCTTAGGTAATGACCTAGAGGCCTCAGGTTGGGCTGAGGTAGAGTTTAATACCCATGCAGCAATGCTGGGTATCCCTGAGGAATTGCTTCCTCTCATTTCAGCTGAAATGAAGAAGCAAATGAGAGAAAAAGGGCTGAAAACTCAGGATCCTTCTCCAACAACAGGTAAAAAGGGCATCAAAGTATTCCCTACCCACCCTGCCATTCAGGATACCATTCCTGTGGTGGGAGAAACCTCTCCTGGGGTGGCACCTCTACCAAGGGAACCATCAGCTAGCACAGCTGAACTCCCTGAGGTAGAAGTACCTCTCTGTGGGATAACTAATATTGGTGAAAAAAGTGCACCATTTTAGTTAACTTGGAGCATCCCTCCAACCCTCACAGAGAAACTTTAGCGCAGCAACCCTGCACTACCTCACAACACTTAAAACATCATCCCTGCCCTAGTGTGGAGCTCATAGGACAGCATCCCTACCCTGCTCCAACTCTAGAGAAACAGCATCCCTGTTCTCTTTTACAGCCATATGGACAATGTTTTTGCCCAGCTATGGCTTTACTGAGACAGCATCCCTGTCTGGCATTCTCATCACTTAATATATGTCCAGTGGACAATTCCCACTGCTCTAAACTTAAACATACTAATAGGAACTCTGAGAACATAACTTCACATTGTTGGCTAGGTAAAAAAACTTCAAACAGGGTGGTTTACATCAGTGTTCCCCAAACCCTGGGCCGCGGACCGGTGCCGGTCCGCGGATCAATCGGCACCGGGCCGCCCAAGGTCTTCGAATCTTGAAGGCATGTTTAAATACAATTCAATTAAAATTAGTAAATCAAAACAAGCGGGCCACGGAAAAATGATCAAACATTTACCGGTCCGCGGCGATAAAAAGGTTGGGATTCACTGGTTTACATCCCCACAGGGAAGGAACCATATATTGGATGATAAAGGGAGTAACCAATCTATTGCAGAGCTACTCTCTACTTATCACCTCTTAGACAATAAAGACTCAACTGGCCAAGGTTAGCCTTATTGTCCTTTGTTTGGGGGGGGGTGTAGGAAGGTAGCCTCTTTCTAGCCTTGTTACCCCCACTTTTGGCCTGTTTGTAAGTACGTCAGGGTGTTTTTACTGTCTCTCTGGGATCCTGCTAGCCAGGGCCCAGTGCTCATAGTGGAAACCCTATGTTGTCAGTGTGGTTGATATGTGTCACTGGGATCCTGCTAGCCAGGACCCCAGTGCTCATAGGTTTGTGGCCTGTATGTGTTCCCTGTGTGGTGCCTAACTTTATCACTGAGGCTCTGCTAACCAGAACCTCAGTGTTTATGCCCTCTCTGTTTTTACAATTGACACTGCAGGCCAGTGACTAATTTTTACCAATTCTCATTGGCACACTGGAACACCCTTATAATTCCCTTGTATATGGTACCTAGGTACCCAGGGTATTGGGGTTCCAGGAGATCCCTATGGGCTGCTGTAGGAAAGTACCATCTTGCCTGGCATGTTACCCCCATATTTCACTGTATATATGTTGTTTTAGTCTATGTGTCACTGGGACCCTGCCAGCCAGGGCCCCAGTGCTCACAAGTATGTGCCCTGTATGTGTTCCCTGTTTGATGCCTAACTGCCTCACTGAGGCTCTGCTAACCAGAACCTCAGTGGTTATGCTCTCTGTGCTTTCCAAATTTGTCACTAACAGGCTAGTGACTAAATTTACCAATTCACATTGGCATACTTGTACACCCATATAATTCCCTAGTGTATGGTACTGAGGTAGCCAGGGTATTGGGGTTCCAGGAGATCCCTATGGGCTGCAGCATTTCTTTTGCCACCCATTGGGAGCTCTGACAATTCTTACACAGGCCTGCTAGTGCAGCCTGAGTGAAATAACGTCCATGTTATTTCACAGCCATTTACCACTGCACTTAAGTAAATTATAAGTCACCTATATGTCTAACCTTCACCTGGTGAAGGTTGGGTGCAAAGTTACTTAGTGTGTGCTGGCACTAGCCACAGTGCCCCCACATCGTTCAGGGCAAATTCCCCAGACTTTGTGAGTGCGGGGACACCATTACACACGTGCACTACACATAGGTCACTACCTATGTGTAGCGTCACAATGGTAACTCTGAACATGGCCATGTAACATGTCTAAGATCATGAAATTATCACCCCAATACCATTCTGGTATTGGGGGACAATTCCATGATCCCCCGGGTCTCTAGCACAGTACCCGGGTACTGCCAAACTGCCTTTCCGGGGTCTCCATTGTTGCTGCTGCCAACCCCTCACACAGGTTTCTGCCCTCCTGCGGTCCAAGCAGCCCTGGCCCAGGAAGGCAGAACAAAGGATTTCCTCTGAGAGAGGGTGTAAGACCCTCTCCCTTTGGAAATAGGTGTGAAGGCTGGAGAGGAGAAGCCTCCCCCAGCCTCTGGAAATGCTTTGATGGGCACATATGGTTCCCATCTCTGCATAAGCCAGTCTACACCGGTTCAGGGATCCCCCAGCCCTGCTCTGGCACGAAACTGGACAAAGGAAAGGGGAGTGACCACTCCCCTGACCTGCACCTCCCAGGAGAGGTGCCCAGAGCTCCTCCAGTGTGTCCCAGACCTCTGCCATCTTGGAAACAGAGGTGTTGGGGGCACACTGGACTGCTCTGAGTGGCCAGTGCCAGCAGGTAACATCAGAGGCTCCTTCTGATAGGCTCTTACCTCTCTTGGTAGCCAATCCTCCTAACCTGGTAGCTTTGGGGAATTCTTCAGATAACGAATGCAAGAGCTCACCAGAGTTCCTCTGCATCTCCCGCTTCACCAATGGATCGACCGCTGACTGCTCCCGACGCCTGCAAAACTGCAACAAAGTAGCAAGACGACTACCAGCACCATTGTAGCGCCTAATCCTGCCGGCTTTCTCGACTGTTTCCAGGTGGTGCATGCTCTGGGGGTAGACTGCCCTCACCCTGCACCAGGAGCTCTGGAGAAGTCTCCAGTGGGTCAACGGAATCTTCCCCCTGCTAACGCAGGCAACAAAAGACTGAATCACTGTCCTCTGGGTCCCCTCTCAGCACGAGGAGCGTAGTCCCTGGAATTCAGCAACTCTGTCCAAGTGACTCCCACAGTCCAGTGACTCTTTAGTCCAGGTTTGGTGGACGTAAGTCCTTGCCTCCCCTCGCTAGACTGCATTGCTGTGTACCGGGTGATTTGCAGCTGCTCTGGCTCCTGTGCACTCTTCCAGGATTTCCTTCATGCACAGCCAAGCCTGGGTCCCCGACACTCCTTCCTGCAGTGCACAACTTTCTGAGTTGTCCTCCGGCGTCGTGGGACTCCCTTTTGTGACTTCGCGTGGACTCCGGTTCACTCCTCTTCCAAGTGCCTGTTCAGGTACTTTTGCGGGGTCTGCCTGCTTCTGTGAGGGCCCCCTGATTTGCTGTGCGCCCCCTCTGTCTCCTCCACCAAGTGGCGACATCCTGGTCCCTCCTGGGCCACAGCAGCACCCAAAAACCTCTACCGCGACCCTTGCAGCTAGCAAGGCTTGTTTGCGGTCTTTTTGCGTGGAAACACCTCTGCAAGCTTCATTGCAACGTGGGACATCCATCCTCCAAAGGAGAAGTTCCTAGTCCTCTTCTTTCTTGCAGAACTCCAAGCTTCTTCCAACAGGTGGCAGCTTCCTTGCACCCTCAGCTGGCATTTCCTGGGCTCCTGCCCACTCTCGACACTGTCGCGACTATTGGACTTGGTCCCCTTGTCTTACAGGTACTCAGGTCTGGAAATCCACTGTTGTTGCATTGCTGGTGTTTGTTCTTCCTGCAGAATCCCCCTATCACGACTTCTGTGCTCTCTGGGGGTAGTAGGAGCACTTTACACCTTCCTTTCAGGGTCTTGGGGTGGGTTATTTTTCTAACCCTCACTGTTTTCTTACAGTCCCAGCGACCCTCTACAAGCTCGCATAGGTTTGGGGTCCATTCGTGGCTCGCATTCTACTTTTGGAGTATATGGTTTGTGTTGCCCCTATACCTATGTGCTCCTATTGCAATCTATTGTAATTCTACACTGTTTGCATCACTTTTCTTGCTATTACTTACCTATTTTTGGTTTGTGCACATATATCTTGTGTATATAACTCATCCTCATACTTAGGGTACTCACTGAGATACTTTTGGCATATTGTCATAAAAATGAAGTACCTTTATTTTTAGTAACTCTGTGTATTGTGTTTTCTTATGATATTGTGCATCTGACACCAGTGGTATAGTAGGAGCTTTACATGTCTCCTAGTTCAGCATAAGCTGCTTTGCCATAGCTACCTTCTATCAGTCTAAGCTGCTAGAAACACCTCTTCTACACTAATAAGGGATAACTGGCCCTGGCACAAGGTGTAAGTACCTCTGGTACCCACTACAAGCCAGGCCAGCCTCCTACAGCTGCAGCATTTCTTTTGTCACTGTAGGAAAGTACCATCTTGCCTGGCATGTTACCCTCATTTTCACTGTATGTATGTTTGTTTTTGCCCTTGTGTCAATGGGACCCTGCCAGGCAGGACCCCAGTACTTATAGTGGATGCCCTGTATGTGTTCCCTGTGTGGTGCCTAACTGTATCACTGAGGCTCTGCTAACCAGAACCTCAGTGTTTATGCTATGTCTGCTTTCTAAATTTGTCACTGCAGGCTAGTGACTAATTTTACCAATTCTCATTGGCACACTGGTACACCCATATAATTCCCTTGTATATGGTACTTAGGTACCCAGGGTATTGGGGTTCCAGGAGATCCCTATGGGCTGCAGCATTCCTTTTGTCACCCATAAGGAGCTCAGACAATTCTGCCACTGCAGCCTGAGTGAAATAACGTCCTCGTTATTTCACAGCCATTTTTCACTGCACATAAGTAACTTATAAGTCACCTATATGTCTAACCCTCACTTGGTGAAGGTTGGGTGCCAAGTTACTTAGTGTGTGGGCACCCTGGCACTAGCCAAGGTGCCCCCACATCGTTCAGGGCAATTTCCCCGAACTTTGTGAGTGCGGGGACACCATTACACTCATGCACTGCACATAGGTCACTACCTATGTGTAGCGTCACCATGGTAACTCCGAACATGGCCATGTAACATTTCTAAGATCATGGAATTGTCACCCCAATACCATTCTGGTATTGGGGGGACAATTCCATGATCCCCCGGGTCTCTAGCACAGAACCCGGGTACTGCCAAACTGCCTTTTCGGGGTTTCCACTGCAGCTGCTGCTGCTGCCAACCCCTCAGACAGGATTCTGCCCTCCTGGGGTCTGGGCATCCCCGGCCCAGGAAGGCAGAACAAAGGATTTCCTGTGAGAGAGGGTGTTCCACCCTCTCCCTTTGGAAATAGGTGTGAAGGGCTGGGGAGGAGTAGCCTCCCCCAGCCTCTGGAAATGCTTTGATGGCCACAGATGGTGCTCATCTCTGCATAAGTCAGTCTACACCGGTTCAGGGATCCCCCAGCCCTGCTCTGGCGCGAAACTGGACAAATGAAATGGGAGTGACCACTCCCCTGACCAGTACCTCCCAGGGAAGGTGCCCAGAGCTCCTCCAGTGTGTCCCAGACCTCTGCCATCTTGGATTCAGAGGTGTTGGGGGCACACTGGACTGCTCTGAGTGGCCAGTGACAGCAGGTGACGTCAGAGACCCCCTCTGATAGGCTCTTACCTCTCTTGGTAGCCAAACCTCCTTTCTTGGTAGCCAAACCTCCTTTACTGGCTATTTAGGGTCTCTCCTCTGGGGTATTCTTCAGATAACGAATGCAAGAGCTCACCAGAGTTCCTCTGCACTTCCCTCTTCGACTTCTGCCAAGGATCGACTGCTGACTGCTCCAGGACGCCTGCATAACCGCAACAAAGTAGCAAGAAGACTACCAGCAACATTGTAGCGCCTCATCCTGCCGGCTTTCTCGACTGTTTCCTGGTGGTGCATGCTTTGAGGGCTGTCTGCCTTCACCCTGCACTGGAAGCCAAGAAGAAATGTCACGTGGGTCGACGGAATCATCCCCCTGCTAACGCAGGCACCAAATTTCTGCATCACCGGTCCTCTGGGTCCCCTCTCATCCCGACGAGCATGGTCCCTGGAACACAGGAGCTGGGTCCAAGTGTCTCCCACAGTCCAGTGGCCCTTCTGTCCAAATTTGGTGGAGGTAAGTCCTTGCCTCCCCACGCCAGACAGTAATCCTGTGTACTGCATGATCTGCAGCTGCTCGGGCTTCTGTGCACTTTTCCAAGACTTCCTTTGTGCACAGCCTAGCCCAGGTCCCCAGCACTCTGTCCTGCATTGCCCTACTCGCTGAGTTGGACTCCGACGTCGTGGAACCCTTCTTTGTGACTCCGAGTCGACTGCTGTCCTCAGATCTTCTAAGTGCCTGTTCCGGTACTTCTGCGGGTGCTGCCTGCTTCTGTGGAGGTTCTCTGAGTTGCTGAGCGTCCTCTCTGTCTCCTCCTCCAAGGGGCGACCTCCTGGTCCTTCCTGGGCCCCAGCAGCACCCAAAATCCTCAACTACGACTCTTGCAGGTAGCAAGGCTTGTTTGCGGTCTTTCTGCATGGAAACAACTCTGCATCCTTCAGTGCCGTGGGACATCTTCTGACCAAAAGAGAAGTTCCTGGCACCTTCCGTTGTTGCAGCATCTTCGGATTCTTCCACCCGGGGGCAGCCCTTTTGCATCTTCATCCGGGGTTTAGTGGGCTCCTGCCCCCCCTGGACACCTGCGTGACTCTTGGACTTGGTCCCCTTCCTTTACAGGTCCTCAGGTCCAGAAATCCGTCTTCAGTGTTTTGCTGGCAGTAGTTGTCCTTGCAGAATCCCCTATCTCGACTTTACTGTCTTTCTGGGGTAGTAGGGTAACTTTACTCCTACTTTTCAGTGTCTTGGGGTGGGGTATCTTGGACACCCTTAGTGTTTTCTAACAGTCCCAGCGACCCTCTACAACCTACTATAGGCCTGGGGTCCATTTGTGATTCGCAATCCACTTTTGGAGTATATGGTCTGTGTTGCCCCTAGGCCTATTTCTACCTATTGCATTCTATTGTGATTCTACATTGTTTGCACTACTTTTCTAACTATTACCTACCTGTTTTTGGTTTGTGTACATATAATTTGTGTGTATTACTTACCTCCTAAGGGAGGGTATCCTCTGATATACTTTTGGCATATTGTCACTAAAATAAAGTGCCTTTATTTTTAGTAACTCTGAGTATTGTGTTTTCTTGTGATATAGTACTATGTGATATAAGTGGTATGGTAGCAGCTTTGCATGTCTCCTTGTTCAGCCTAGGCTGCTCTGCTATAGCTACCTCTATCGGCCTAAGCTGCTAGAACACTACTAATCTACTAATAAGGGATAACTGGACCTGGCACAAGGTGTAAGTACCACAAGGTACCCACTATACGCCAGGCCAGCCTCCTACACAGGGTGCCCTCGGAAGTCTTCTCATCAGCCCAGAGACACAGGACGTAAACAACTACTCTCCTATTCCAGCATCAAGTAGAAGCAAACATATGCAGATATCTGCGCAATTGGAAGACTATCACCTCGGATCAGTGGGTGTTGGACATTGTGGCCTATGGCCACACCCTAGAATTCACTGTCAGGCCACCAACCACATCCCCAAAAGGGGCACATTCCCCTCATCTTCACTTTTTGAAAAAGGAGGTTGAATTGATGCTTCTCAAGGGAGCAATAGAAAAAGTTCCAATGGCTCTTAGAGGGAAAGGATTCTATTCCCTTTTTTTCCTTGTGCGAAAGAAATCAGGGGAATGGAAACCTATTCTAGACCATCGGCATCTCAACAAGTACCTCCGCAAACAAACTTTCAGAATGATCACTCTTTCAGTCATATTAAACCTCCTGAACAGCAGAGACTATATGGCACCTCTGGACCTGGAGGAGACTTAGGCCCTCATTCTGACCTTGGCGGTCTTTTCGCAAGACCGCCGAGTTACCGCCGCGGTGAAGACCGCCGACCGCGGCGGTGTGCCGCTGTGCGCATTCTGACCGCTGGGAGCGTTCCGCCGGAAAACCGCCAGCAGCCACACTGGCGGTCGGCGGGAAAGTGGAGACTGGTCAACCTCCACCGCCACGCCAGCAGAACACCGCCCACAGAATTACGACCCACATTTCTGTGTGGCGGTCTTCTGTTGGCGGTCTTCTGTTGGCGGTCACGTCCCTATGGCTCCCGTCGCCTCCCGGAGGACCAACGCACAAGGTAAGTTGATCGTCCGTGAGGGGAGGGGGTGGGGGGGTGTTGTGTGATGTGGGCGTGCATGGGGGTGTGCGTGTGAGTGTGTAGAGGGGGTGTGTGAGTGCGTGTATGCGGGCGGGGGGTGCTGCTGTGTCTATGGGTAATGTGTGCTGTTCGGCGGGTGCGCATGTCGGCATGTATGTGTGCGGGTATGTGTCCCCGTTGTGTATGTGTGTGTAGGGGGGGTGTATATGTGCATGTTGGGGGTGTGTGCATGTCGGGGTACATGTATGTGCATGTCGGGGTGGGGGTGGGGAGGGGGTTCGTACCACCTCTGGGGGGTGGCAGGGGGGTGGAGGGTGTGGGGGGAGGACTCGGGTGGGTAGTGGGGGGTGGGGGAGACCCCTATCAGTGCCAGGGAAGGAATTCCCTGGCCCCGATAGTGCTTACCGCCATGGTTCGCACGGCGGTTCCCGCTCGCAAGAAACCGCGGCGGTAGGCAGGGTCATAATACCCTTGGCGGTCTTGGGACGACCGCCGGGCCGGAGTGCGCAAACTCCAGCCCCGCGGTCATGACCGCCGCGGCGGTCGGAGTGGAGAAGTAGCGGTCGGTCGCGGCGGGGACCGCCGCGGTCAGAATGCCATTTTTAATACCGCCGGTCTGTTCGCGGTCCGACCGCCGTCTCTCCGCCGACCGCCAGGGTCAGAATGAGGGCCTTATTTTCCTATCCCCATCCATCCCAAACATCGCAGATATCTCCGTTTCACAGTGGCTGGTACTCACTATCAGTTTCGAGTCCTTCCCTTCGGGCTCAGATCAGCTCCTCGCATATTCACCAAGTGTCTGGCACCAGTAGCAGTTGCACTCAGGAAGCAGGGTCACCAAGTTTTTCCACATCTGGACGACCGGCTTCTCAAGGCGTCCACCACGCAAAGAACTTTAACAGCGACAAAGGATTGTATTACACTTTTCCAAAGACTATGGGGGTCATTCTAAGTCTGGCGGGCGGCGGAGGCCACCCGCCAGACTTCCCCCACCAAAATACCGCTCCGCGGTCGAAAGACCGCTGAGGGTATTTTGGGACTTGCCCTGGGCTGGCGGGCGACCGCCAAAAGGCCGCCCGCCAGCCCAGGGCAAATCAACCTTCCCACGAGGACGCCGGCTCAGAATTGAGCCGGCGGAGTGGGAAGGTGCGACGGGTGCAGTGGCACCCATCGCGTATTTCAGTGTCAGCAAAGCAGACACTGAAATACAGAGTGGGGCCCTCTTACGGGGGCCCCTGCAGTGCCCATGCCATTGGCATGGGCACTGCAGGGGCCCCCAGGGGCCCCGCGGCACCCCCTACCGCCATCCTGTTCCTGGCGGGAGACCCGCCAGGAACAGGATGGCGGTAGGGGGTGTCAGAATCCCCATGGCGGCGGAGCGCGCTCCGCCGCCATGGAGGATTCTCAAGGGCAGCGGAAAACCGGCGGGAGACCGCAGGTTTTCCAAATCTGACCGCGGCCAAAGCGCCGCGGTCAGAATGCCCTGCGGGGCACCGCCAGCCTGTCGGCGGTGCTCCCGCCGACCCTGGACCGCCGGGGTCAGAATCAGGGCCTATGTCTCACGCTCACTGTAAAAAAATCTTGCACAACACCCACTCAGAGGATGACTTTTCTCTGAGCTATCCTGGACACGCAGCTGAACTAAGCATTCCTTACACAGGAATGCCAGTATTGTCGAACATCTCTGGCACAAATAATATCAAAAAGAAGGTTTGTTTCAGTGAGGTTGTACAAATCACTCCTGGGTATGATATCTTCCACCATCAATCTGGTACCAAATGCACGTCTCAAAATGAGACCGTTGCAGGAAGAATTGCAGGCTCAGTGAAACCAATCGCAAGGTTCGTTCGAGGATCGTATTCTGGTTACACCAAGAATGATAAAGACATTGGGCTGGTGGGCTTATCAGTCTCATCTTTCTCAAGGCCTCACGTTCATTCCATTAGTCCTACAATTTATCATTACCACAGACGCTTTCATGGAAGGATGGGATGGGCATCTCCAAGATCTCCAAATCCAGGGGAAATGGTCAAGCTACCAAAGGCTGAGGCATATCAACAGCCTAGAACTCAAAGCCATTTTCTTCACATTGTAAGCATTCCTCCTGATGATAAGAGGTTCTTGAGTGCTGGTGCGGACAGACAACACAACCAGCATGTATTATATAAACAGACAGGAAGGCACGAAGTCTTTAGCACTTTCACAAGAAGCCCAGGAACTATGGGACTGGCTTTCAAAACACAGCATCTCTCTGACAGCCGAGCATGTTCCAGGGGTGGGCAATGCGCTAGCGGACGTGCTCAGCAGAACCCACAGCGATTGTCACGAATGGGAACTGAATCAAACTCAGCTGGACAAAATTTTTGCAGCATGGGGGAAGCCAACTCTCCACCTATTTGCAACGAACGACAATGCGAAATGCCCATTTTACATAAGTTGCTATCCCCTCCCAGGGTCTTGGGGGAATGCCCTTTTGATGCGATGGTCCGGGATCTACACGTACCCTTCTACTGGATATAACTACCTGTGGATTCCTCACCTAAAGAATTTTCCCCACGCGCCAGCCTCAACGGAAATTATCTTCTAGCTCTGCACGTCGATGATGACGTCACAATCGCCCGACTCCACGCGACGCCATATGACGTCATGCAGGCTAGAAGAAGACCTCGTCGACGTGCAGACGTCAGTTCACTTTTTTCCGTGCCTTCAAGTAAAGGTTTTTCTTCAAGGCTACCAGGGAGCTACAGTTTCACTCCGGTGTAACTGTCACAACCGAGGAAGTCGGGTTTTAAACCCTGTAAACAGTGTGGGGGTTGAATGTCGGTCATGGACCCCCATGAAAATTGCTTATGGTGCCTTAGTTCCGACCATGAGGTTGAGTCATGCGGTTCATGCCAACGCATGAATCCTAAGGCCCTTAAGGAATGAGAGGCAAAATTGTTTCTTGCCCGTTCTAAGAAGAGGAAGGAGAGGCATCATTGGAGAGAGTCTTCTTCAAGATCTTTGAAGACTCATCAGCGCCATCAGGACTCTCGGCGTCGTCATGAATCACGGCGCCGATCGAGCAGAGAATGTTCCAGTTCAAGATCGCCATCAGCTCGGTACCGGCCAACGTGTGAGATCAGCTCCACTGTCTTGCCTCGTTCTCTGACGTCTTCAGCTTCTCCGACGTCTCCACTGTCGGTATATGAAGTGGAACCACATCAGGAGCCGAGGGCTTCTCCGGAGCAGGAGGTGCCTGGACCATCATCGGCTTCCCCTCCGGTGCGGGTTCCTCAAAGTTATCTGGCTTTCTCGGCGCCAGGCACGGACCCCGCAGCATTTTTGAATGCAATGTTTAATATTTTTGCCACCATGGCGCCTGGTGGTGGGCATGCGGGTCCGTTAGGTCCTTTAGCCTTTAACTTGAGTGCTCCGGCTACTTACAAGCCAACACCCTTCATGCCCTTTCTTCCTTCTGGAGGAACTGCTTCGGCACCAATGCCTTTGGCGTCGCCCAGAAGAACGGTGACGCCGAGGACATCCACTGTTCCGGCACCGATGAATTCGCCACGGATCCAGTCGACTGTGAAGTTACCTGTTGCGCCGGAGGGTCCCGTGTCAGATGGCTCTGAGGATCGGCGCCGTCGAAGGTCTTCGGCGTCGACCAACGCCTTATCGACGCCGGGGCTCGAGTCCAGGCTCCGATCCAGGAGGTTGGCTTTATGGCTGCTGGAAGAAGAGGAGTATGAGAGGCAGCATTTGGACGAAGGTGAAATCGTGGAGCCTTCAGGGGACCTGCATGGCTTAGATACGGGAAGTGGCCTCAACACTTCCCCGGAATGGGACCTGGCTTCCCCGGGGGAGTATACAGAGGAGGCTGCTTCATTTCATGCTGTGGTGAGGAAGGTAGCAGACTTTTTGGACCTTCCACTTCCTGCTGCGGAGGTGAAGACAAACCTCCTGACCGAAGTGCTGCATCCAGCATCAGTGGTGGCGGAGCCTCTTTTGCCTTTTTTTAATGAGGCTTTTTTGGACCCTATTAAGGACATCTCGAAAAAGCCAGTGACTTCGGCGGCCGTCAACATGGCGGTGGCGAGACGCTATCGTGTAGCACCAGGTGATCCAGACTTTCTGACCAAGTACCCAACTCCGGAGAGTTTAGTTGTCCAAGAATCGTGCTCCTCCCGTTCTGCTCCTGGTTCGTTCCCCCGGGCCCCAGGTGGACAGGGAGTCTAAGAAGATGGACCAGGCAGCGAAAAATACCTTTTCTTCTTGTAGCATGGCTTTAAAGTCTACCAATGCGACTTGCATTTTGGGGCGTTATATTCAGGCCCTTATGGATGAGGCTAAGGGTCACCCTGGTTTGTCACAGGAGGTGTTGAACCTGTTGTTTGCTGCTCAGGCGGTGGCGACCCAGGTAATTCAATGTGGGCTGGACACCTCGGATTCGGTGGCCAGAGCTATGGGCACATCCATAGCGACGAGACGGCAGGCCTGGCTGCGTTCATCAGGGTTCTCCCCTGATGTTCAGACTACTCTCCTGGACCTGCCATTTGATGGAGACAAACTTTTTGGAGCAAAAGCCGACTCTGCTCTAGAACGTTTTAAAGAGAGTAGAGCCACGGCGAGGTAATTGGGTCTCCACGCAGCCACTTCCTCTGCTTTCAGATCGTTTAGGAGGTTTAGAGGTTTTGGTCGTGGCGCTTCCTTTCGTGGCAGGCTCCATGCGGCAGGACAACAATCTGCAGGAACTCTTCCTTATAGATCCTTCATGGGCAGGGGTAGAGTACGCACTAGAGGTGCCATCCAGCAGCACTTTGCCTCTTCCTTTTCCTCCGGAGGGGTGCAGCAGGGAAAGCAGCCTTAGTCCTCCACCACTCCCTGCTCACATATCTCTGGTAGGGGGGAGACTTACTCACTTTCTTTGCATGGGAGTCCATAACATCAGACTCCTGGGTCACCGGCATTGTGGAGAAGGGGTATGCTCTTCCCTTTCTGGAATTTCCTCCTCCCTTCCCTCCCCGTCCTCCTTCTGTTCGGACGACCATCTTCTGTTATTGCAACAGGAGGTGATGTCCCTTTTGTCGAAAGGTGCAGTGGAGTTGGTCCCAGAGCAGGAGAGGGGTTAGGGCTGCTATTCAAGGTACTTCCTGATCCCCAAAAAGGATGGTCGTTTGAGGCCAATCCTGGACCTGAGGATTTTGAATTGGTTCCTCAAGCAGGAAAAGTTCAAAATGCTGACCCTGTCACAGGTTCTTTTGACGTTGAACGAAGGAGATTGGATGGTGTCTGTCGATTTGCAGGGTACGTACTTTCATATTCTGATCCTCAAGTCGCACAGGAAGTATCTCCGGTTTGTGGTGGGGTCACAGCACTATCAGTTTGCGGTCCTTCTGTTTGGTCTTACTTTGGCACCTCGAGTCTTTACGAAGATGATGGCGGTGGTAGCTGCGGAGCTCAGAAGAAAGGGAATAGCAGTATTTCCTTATCTGGACGATTGGTTGATCAAAGCCAAGTCTCCGGAGCTCTTGCGGTGTCACCTGCAGTCGAAAACTCAGTTGTTGTTCGACCTGGGATTCTCAGTGAATGTGCCCAAATCTCACCTGGAGCCCTCTCAACGCCTCCTGTTCATAGGGGCAGTACTGGACACAACATTGAATCGGGCCTTTCCTCCGCCTCAGCGGATTCAGGACATTCAGGCGTTTATTCCAATGTTTCAAGATGGTGCGGTCGTTCCAGTCCTCAAGGTCCTTCGTCTGCTCGGTTTGTTTGCTTCTTGCATTCTGCTGGTCACGCATGCACGCTGGCACATGAGGGCTCTTCAGTGGTGCATCCACAGGCAGTGGTTTCAACACAAAGGATATCTCGAGGATTCGATAAGGATCTCCAGAGACGCTGCAGCGGATCTTCGATGGTGGGCTGCGGTCGGCAACCTGTCGCAAGGAAGGCCGTACTCGCTCCCTCCGCCAGTGGCCATAGTTGTGACGGATGCTTCCACTCTAGGGTGGGGAGCTCATCTGTGGGTCCTGGAGATCAAAGGTTATTGGTCTCCATCGAACAGAGGTTTCACATCAATCTGTTGGAATTGCGGGCGATACATCTGGCTCTCAAGGCCTTCCTCCCTTCCCTTCGTGGTCAGTTGGTTCAGGTCCTGACAGACAACACTACCGCGATGTGGTATATAAACAAGCAGGGAGGAGTGGGGTCGTATCTTCTCTGCAGAGAAGCTCTTTGACTCTGGTCCTGGCTTCAGGACCACAAGATTTGCTTGGTAGCAAATCATTTGGCTGGAGTTCTGAACGTGCGTGCGGACGGTCTCAGTTGGCTTATCTCGACCGATCACGAGTGGCGTCTTCATCCGGATCTGGTTCATTACATCTTCCAGATGTGGGGGTACCCACAGATAGATCTGTTTGCCACTCAGGAGAACACGCACTGCCCGTCATTTTGCAGCCTCCAGTATGCAGTGCAAGGAGCTTAGGGGGACGCGTTTCAGATGTCCTGGAAGGGTCAGTTGCTTTACGCGCTTCACCCCATACCCTTGATTCCTCGGGTTCTGAGGAAGATCTGCCAAGACTGGGCCCAAGTCATCTTAATAGCCCCGGATTGGCCAAGAAGGGTCTGGTATTCAGACTTTCTCCAACTCTCTCTGTGTGCCCTCTGCTCCGTCTCCCTTACAGGGCAGACGTCCTCTCGCAGTCGCAAGGGCAGGTTCTACACCCCCTCCTCCAGAGCCTGCACCTTCATGCCTGGAGATTGAACGGGGCAAACTGAGTTCCTTTTCGGAAAGGCAACTGCAGCTTTAGAGATCTTCTGTTGGAAGGCTGTAGGGAAGGCTGGCCATCGGGAAGCTCCCGCTTTATTCGCGAAGTTTTGGGTCTTGGTGTCGTTGAACATGACCCAGTGTGTGATGAAATAATCAAGAAGAATGTCCAGAGGATGTTTATCCAAAGGTCTTCTCAAGGCACCAGTGACTGAAATTCTTAGCGCTTTGTGGAGAAGGAGGAGGGGCCAGCCGCCACACGTCAGGGCAAGGAGTCCTTTAAAAACATTGACGCGCTCCCGCTGCCGCGGGTAGCGCTTTGTGGAGAAGGAGGAGGGGCCAGCCGCCACACGTCAGGGCAAGGAGCCCTTTAAAAACATTGACGCGCTCCCGCTGTGCGGGACGCGAGCGGGCGGCGCCCTGGCGAAGCCTGGGCCAAGGGCGGGCCCGTCCTTGCCCGTCCTTGCCAGGAAGAGCCAGGGCAGGGCCACCCCCCTAATGTTTTGAACTAGGTAGGCTCAAATGTGATGCCCCTTAAAAGTAGTGCGCCTGGGTTTATTTAAGTATAAACAACCTTACCTATATCGCGCTACCTTTCAATTAGGGCCTATCGGTTTCTGGAATATATTATTCAAGGTATTCATAACTTCCCCTTCGCGCTTTAGCTATAACGTCCTTGAGGTTAATAGCTTATCAAGATGGGGAAAAGAAAAGCTACCAGCAATCCTACTGAGCAGGGAGGGGCAAAAAGAGCACCCCGACACGCGGCCGAAAATTGTACGCTCACCCAAATCGATGACCTTATAGAGGAAGTGGAGAGTTTGCTAGCCACCAAACCTTCAAAATCTTGTAGAAAAGATGCTCCCTCCTCCTCCAATGTCATAAAATCTTTCTTCGCCCCTGTGCACAGAGACTCGCAGAGATCTATACTTCAAGGCACCAGCACAGAACTTAGGAAGCTAGAAATTCTAAAGAATCCAACAGAGAGCCCTAAATTAAATCTGTCTAACCAGCAAGATGACGCACCCCCCCTGCCAAACTGCAATAATCGCTTCTTACCCCTTGTTTTACCATCACAAGCTGAATTAGAGAGAACTATCTCAAGGGAAATTGAGGAGCCAGTTCCAGCCATACCCACTCAGGAAGACCATTTAGCTGACTTTCAGTTAGCGCAGCTAAGAGATGAAATTTTAGGCCTTAGAGAACATCTTACATCTTTTACCCATATGATATATGAGAAGCTGGATAGCATATCTGCAGTAATTGGGGATATAAGGAAGACACCACAAAAATCAGATCCTAATATTCTGCCAAAGTTAGTTGAAACATCGGAAACATCTATCCCACAAAGGTGTAGGGGCCAAAGGGTCGAAATGGTAACACAGACTACCCAGGGGGGCAATAACGCACCTCCTGTAGCGCGTGTTCGTAATAACTATAACCCACCCTTGGATACAGGGAACAATTGGAAGATGTACAGAGAAGGACATCTAGATAAAAGCCCCAAACACCCCTTGGGAAATAACTTCCAAAGTCAGCCTAGACATAATATTTATGATATTTATATAACAAACGTCCCCAAGTTAAGTAAAGATCAAATTGAGCAAGGGGATTCTCTTAAAAACAAAGTTATACATTGGATAAGAAAGACAAAGAAATGTAGATCCATTATAAGGGACGATATAGTCATCGCACAGAGACTCACAAAAATAGGCTCAACATCTGATCTCATAGGGATAAAATTGATGAGTCAGAATCTAGCTAAGGGTCTTTTGGCACTTGAGGAAAGAATGAGACCGGGTACCTTCTCCCAAATGACATTTGTCCACAAACTTCCCCAACTAAACCGGTTCCCACAAGAGAGAAACAACACTGTAATGGCCCAGTATCCTTGACCGCAGAGTAGGGATCGAAAGCAAAGCCATATCTCTGACATAGATTGACGTGAAGCCTTTGCCGCTGAAGCTTCAGCCGCTGAAGTTGGGAGTGATGGCATAACCCAGCCTGACTCCTATAACACAAAAAATGACCTATCTAATATTCTGGGAGCAGAGCCCAAAATATATTCCAGTGGCTCGCCAAAGGAGAAGCCCCAGCAAGAAATAATTTGTATATATGAGAATAGGGAAAATCTATTAGAAAATGGGCAAGACCATGACTTACCGATCAAGATCCTATCCTGGAATGTGGCAGGCCTGACTCAGAAAATAGATAATCCTGACTGGTGCAGATTTATAGACCAACATCACATTATTTTACTGCAGGAGACATGGGCGTCATCTGTAGTAAATAGAGAAGGCTACTGGACCTTTCAGAAGGCGGCATTACCATCGCCATCAGGTAGGGCTTCAGGCGGCCTGAGAATTTGGTTAAAACACGACCTGTTCCCAAAAGTCAGAGAGATAGTATCCCCTACGAGGGATCTACTAGCTGTTGCGATTGAAATCAGTACCGTTAAAGGTCCAGTTAATATAATAATTGTAAATTTATATATCAGACCTGGCACTCAAAGGACCCAGACCATTCAGATGAGTTCAATAGTAGATTTTTTTAACTGCCTACCTAATGGGCGGGGTATAATGGCCGCGGGTGACTTCAATATGCAATTGAATTGCAGCGATGGTAATCAGCAAGAGGGAACCCAGCTCACAGATTCATGGGATAGATCAGGGCCGGTGCAAATTACATCTAAGAAAGAAGGAGGAGTATCAGAACTATTGGAAGACCTAATAAAAATAAAGGGATTAAGAATAGTCAATGGGAATACCAGATCAGATAACCCGGCGTCACCTACATATAGGAGAGGCGTATACACTAGTCATCTGGACTATGTTTTAGTAAATGACGCCCTCTGGAAATCCCTAACTGACATGATAGTTCTCCCACGTATGGACAGTGACCATCTAGCCTTAAGCACCTCCTTTTCCACTATTTTATTTAGTTCCAAGACACTGTCAACGTGGACTTCAAATAGTGTCCTCACTAGGACCAACGATCGTAAAAATGTGAAATGGGATCGGGTTGAAAGTGATGCGAATTTTCAGCTAGCGATCTATAGATCGCTCGCAACAACACTCTCTCCCTTGAAACATACAAACATCAAATTGGTAGACTTGGTCTATCTTCATAACACCTTGGTCACCCGACTAAAACCACACTTCCAGACGGTAAGGAGGCAGACAGAGACTGTGATTAAAACCTCTAGGTGGTTCTCCAATCCCTGCCGCCAAGCTAAGACGCAGTTATTGGTAGCACTTAAGGAAGGGAACCCAAGAGAGATAAGGAAGAATAGGTCTGTATACAAAGACACACTTAAAAATGTAAAAAAAGAATGGACGAATAGGAATTAGAATAAGATGGTTGTGGCGCTCCAGGAGAAGGATCTTAACCTATTCTGGAAGCTAGTGTCAGATAAGAGTAGCCCCCAAGAAATGGGAAGCTACCCTGTTATCCAGCCAGAAATTTGGATGACGCACTTTTCAAATATATATAGGAAACCACATATCAACAGTACTATTACACCCCTACTAAAACCTAATGATTCTGTTGGCAATATCTTAACGTGGGGGAGTATAACACCACCCAAATTTGATCTGGACCTATTTTCCTTAAAAGAAACAACAGAGGCTCTCAAATCTACACGCAAGGGAAAGGCCCCTGGTCTTGATGGCATCCCAGGAGATCTATATCTTTCTCGTCTGACAACGTGGTCATTGTATCTAAATGCACTTAGTAACGAGATATTGAGGGGGGGAGGACTCCCTATCACATGGCAAGGAGCAGTCATAGTCCCTATCTATAAGAAAGGGCCAAGGGATCAACCTGACAATTATAGGCCTATCAGCCTTATTGATGTTAGTCAAAAAATCTTCGCTAAGCAAGTGCTTAACAGACTACAGACATGGATAGAGGATTCCCAAATTCTCTCCGAATTCCAGGGAGGCTTCAGAAGAGGAGTGAGTACAATAGACCAGGCATTTAGGTTCAACCTCCTTTGCTGGAAATACCTGTCACTCAATAAAAGCCAATTGTATGTAGCTTTTATCGATTTAAAAGCTGCTTTTGACACGGTCCCTCGGGATACACTATGGGAAGTTATGGAGAGTTATCACCCCAATAGCGAACTACTAAGACTGATTAGATACCTCCATGATGGGACTTATGCCCATGTTCGTTGGTCAGATAGTGGTGACCTAACGGAAGCCATACCCGTCAATAGAGGGGTTAGGCAGGGTTGCATCTTGGCACCAACACTATTTAATCTTTATATAAATGGTGCTGTGGACCAATTGCTACACTGTAATCATGATGCCCCTAGACTAGCTGGAACTCCGGTCCCTATTTTAATGTTTGCCGATGACACCTTATTAATTTCAAGAACACCTATGGGTTTGCAAAACGAACTGGATACCTTTTATAATTTTTGCTCCAACAGAGGACTTGAAATTAATCTAACAAAATCTAAGTTTATGGCCTTTAACCCACACAAATTATTTAGGGGAAAAATGACGATAGCAGGCCAATTAGTGGAGAGAGTCAGACAATTTGACTACTTGGGGATCAGGCTAAGCGACGACCAACGTTGGTCGGCACAGATCAAGAAGAGTCTGACAATACTTAGGCAAAGGGCTATAGTGATAGCCAAAAAAATAGCTAATACCTATGAGGGGGAGATAACACCTGCCATCACCGTTTATAAAGCAGTGGCAGTAGCGGCCTCAACTTATGGTGCCGAGCTTTGGGGCCATACTAACTCTAGATGTCTGACCACTGTAGAAAACCGGTTTATTCGAAACTTCCTAAAGTTGCCGATGAGCACCCCTCTCACTCCGCTCAGATTTGATTTAGCCCTAAATGAAATACACAATGAAATTGCACTAAGACCCCTAATGTATTGGATTAATCTTTGGACCTCAGAGGACCGGCATACTCTCCATGCAGCACTAGATGAATTTCTCGCAAATAACAGTGTACTAAAGATCCCTTGGTTTAGATACATCAGAGACACGTGTAAATTTCTCAAAATGGAGGAGGTGTGGAGTGCTCCCCACAATTTGGTAAAGGAAATAAAGGAACGTGTAAAAAAGTGCTACTGGGAGAACATTTTGACCCAAACTTGGTTAAAAAACCATGGCAGTCTGACTCTGCACTTCTTAGACCACAAATGCAGTCCCAAGTTTGAGGCTTACATGGATAATGTAAATCCTCCATATACCAAAACACTATTTATTAAGTTTAGACTAGGGACTCTTCCGCTTAAGTCATTTACAGCGCAATGGAGATCGGAGGACTGCAATTCAATATACTGCCATCACTGTCAAAAGACAAAAGAGTCACTTGCGCACTTTATGTTTTTCTGCCCTAGATATCTGGTACCCAGGAAAAAGTGGATTGCTCCCTTATGTAGGGAAATTGGAATAAGGGAATGGAATACGGCATTACGACTCCTAACAACTGATACAAGTGATAAAATAGTTTTCTCTGTGGTGGGATACCTACGAAGTGCATGGTCAATAAGAACAAAAGAACTATTATAAATGTGTAATCCCAACACATTGGTTTTAGACCATATTCATTTAATATATCAGTTCTCAATTGGATGAAGCTATAGCCTTAATGGTCTGGACTTTTAGTTAAAGAATAATGATGATTTGCATGTTTTACAAATTTGTGACCATAACTTTATTTAGGGGTTTAAAAAAAAAAAAAAGAGATAAATGAAAAATTGGTCCTCCAGCGGCGAGGGTTTTGTAAAAAATATAGGAGACATGAACTAAAACTTTGATAATTACGTGCTTTTAATAATTTGGTTTTAGATTATAATTAATTAGTCTGATAAATTTTAATTGATTGAACCCAAATTCTAACGATCTAATATTTTTATATGTCTTGAGATTTTGTAAAAACAAAAATGTTTAAAAACAATATTATCTACACATTTTTAAAAATCTTAAAGTGCTATGTTTCTTAATCATGTTATGTTTTGTTTTGTCTACTTTTATGGCTTACAGCCGAAATAAAGAAGATTGATTGAGTTCCTTTTCTCTCCCACCGGAGGTGGTGGATGTTATTTTATCGGCCAGGTGACACTCCACCAAATCGATCTATGCAAACAGGTGGGCCAGATTTGTCAGTTGGTGTGGAGAGAACCAAATTGATCCCTTGAAGGCCCCTTTGTCTGATGTATTGTTATTTGCTTTAACCTTGGCACAGAAGGGTTGTGCAGTTGCCACAGTTAAGGGCTGTTTATCAGCGCTGTCGGCTTTTCTATGCCTTCCAGACCAACGCTGTCTGTTTAGGTCACCTTTGGTATTGAGGTTCATTAAGGGTCTCACTAATAAGTTTCTGCCCACTCCGTTTGTTATGCCACAGTGGGATCTTAATTTAGTATTGACCTTTCTTATGGGGTCACCATTTGAACCGATGCACTCTTGTTCCTTACGATTCTTAGTTTTATAGACTGTGTTTCTAGTGGCCATATCATCGGCTAGAAGAGTGAGTGAGCTCCAGGCTCTTAGTGTAGAGTCTCCATATCTTTCCTTTTTTAGAGACAAAGTGGTGTTAAGGCCCAAGGCGGCTTTCCTCCCGAAGGTTGTTACACCCTTTCATTTGAGGCAGTCCATTACTCTCTCTTCCTTTTACCCTCCACCTCATCCATCCAAGGAGGAAGAGAGGCTTCACCGGTTGGATCCACGAAGAGCGTTGAGCTTCTTTGTCGACAGGATGAGGGAGTTCAGACAAGACGATCAGCTCTTCGTTGGATACGTGGGGAAGAGGAGAGGCAGAGCAGTCCACAAGAGAACGCTGTCCAGGTGGGTCATTCTCTGTATCAAACTTTGTTATTCCTTAGCAAAGAAAGAACCCCCTGTGGTGCTCCAAGCTCATTCCACCAGGGCTAAGGCTGCTTCATCGGCCTTGGCTAGGGATATTCCTGTGGTTGATATCTGCAAAGCGGCAACTTGGGCGTCCCTCCATACTTTTGTGAAACATTATTGTTTGTACTCTGAGGTCAGGAGGGATGGCCATTTTGCCCTCTCAGTGCTGCAGGATGGATTACTTGGTTTGACCATTCAGGCACCTACCTCCAGGGGTGGTACTGCTTTGGGACTCTATTCTTTAGGTGAGGAATCCACAGGTAGTTGTATCCATCAGAAGAACAAGTTACTTACCTTCGGTAACACCTTTTCTGGTGGATACATTAGCTACCTGTGGATTCCTCACGGTCCCACCCGCCTCCCCATTGCCTGATTGGTCTTTGCCACAAATTCCCTGGGTGAGCACCGGTTTATTGTATATTTGTATATAAGAATGAGATGTATATATATTTCTTTATATATATGGTATTTTTCAAAGGAAACATGTTTGGATATGTATATGTATTTATATTTGTTTCCATATGAGTGTGTTGTTTCCATTGGTATCTGTAAGGAAATGCCTCCTTGGCATGGTTACTGTAGGAGGCTGGACTGGCTTGTAGTGAGTACCTAGGGGTACTTGCACCTTGCACCAGGCCCAGTTATCCCTTATTAGTGTATAGGGTGTCTAGCAGCATAGGCTGATAGATAATGGTAGCTTAGCAGAGCAGCTTAGGCTGAACTAGGAGACGAGTGAAGCTCCTACAGTACCACTTAGTGTCATATGCACAATATCATAAGAAAACACAATACACAGTTATACTAAAAATAAAGGTACTTTATTTTTATGACAATATGCCAAAGTATCTCAGAGTGTACCCTCAGTAGGAGGATAGCAAATATACACAAGATATATATACACAATACCAAAATATGCAGTAATAGTCTTAGAAAACAGTGCAAACAATGTATAGTTACAATAGGATGCAATGGAGACACATAGGGATAGGGGCAACACAAACCATATACTCCAAAAGTGGAATGCGAACCACGAATGAACCCCAAACCTATGTGACCTTGTAGAGGGTCGCTGGGACTATTAGAAAATAGTAAGGGTTAGAAAAATAGCCCACCCCAAGACCCTGAAAAGTGAGTGCAAAGTGCACTAACGATCCCCAAAGGACATAGAAGTTGTGATAGGGGAATTCTGCAGGAAAGACACAAACCGGCAATGCAACAACTATGGATTTCCAGTCGAGGGTACCTGTGGAACAAGGGGACCAAGTCCAAAAGTCACAAGCAAGTCGGAGATGGGCAGATGCCCAGGAAATGCCAGCTGTGGGTGCAAAGAAGCTGCTACTGGACAGTAGAAGCTTAGGTTTCTGCAGGAACGACAAAGGCTAGAGACTTCCCCTTTGGAGGACGGATCCCTCACGCCGTGGAGAGTCGTGCAGAAGTGTTTTCCCGCCGAAAGACCGCCAACAAGCCTTGCTAGCTGCAAATTGTGCGGTTAGTGTTTTTGGATGCTGCTGTGGCCCAGGAGGGACCAGGATGTCGCAAATTGCGTCAGGAGACAGAGGGGACGTCGAGTAAGACAAGGAGCCCTCTCAGCAGCAGACAGCACCCGCAGAAGTGCCAGAAACAGGCACTACGAGGATGCGTGAAACGGTGCTCACGCGAAGTCGCACAAAGGAGTCCCACGTCGCCGGAGAACAACTGAGGAGGTCGTGCAATGCAGGTTAGAGTGCCGTGGACCCAGGCTGGACTGTGCACAAAGGATTTCCGCCGGAAGTGCACGGAGGCCGGAGTAGCTGCAAAAGTCGCGGTTCCCAGCAATGCAGTCTGGTGTGGGGAGGCAAGGACTTACCTCCATCAAACTTGGACTGAAGAGTCACTGGACTGTGTGAGTCACTTGGACAGAGTTGCTGGATTCAAGGGACCTCGCTCGTCGTGCTGAGAGGAGACCCAGGGGGCCGGTGATGCAGTTCTTTGGTGCCTGCGGTTGCAGGGGGACGATTCCGTCGACCCACGGGAGATTTCTTCGGAGCTTCTAGTGCAGAGAGGAGGCAGACTACCCCCACAGCATGCACCACCAGGAAAACAGTCGAGAAGGCGGCAGGATCAGCGTTACAGAGTTGCAGTAGTCGTCTTTGCTACTATGTTGCAGTTTTGCAGGCTTCCGGCGCGGTCAGCAGTCGATTCCTTGGCAGAAGGTGAAGAGAGAGATGCAGAGGAACTCGGCTGAGCTCTTGCATTCGTTATCTAAGGAATCCCAAGAGACAGAGACCCTAAATAGCCAGAAAAGAGGGTTTGGCTACTTAGGAGAGAGGATAGGCTAGCAACACCTGAAGGAGCCTATCAGAAGGAGTCTCTGACGTCACCTGATGGCACTGGCCACTCAGAGCAGTCCAGTGTGCCAGCAGCACCTCTGTTTCCAAGATGGCAGAGGTCTGGAGCACACTGGAGGAGCTCTGGGCACCTCCCAGGGGAGGTACAGGTCAGGGGAGTGGTCACTCCCCTTTCCTTTGTCCAGTTTCGCGCCAGAGCAGGGCTAAGGGGTCCCTGAACCGGTGTAGACTGGCTTATGCAGAAATGGGCACCAAATGGGCCCATGAAAGCATTTCCAGAGTATGGGGGAGGCTACTCCTCCCCTGCCTTCACACCATTTTCCAAAGGGAGAGGGTGTAACACCCTCTCTCAGAGGAAGTCCTTTGTTCTGCCATCCTGGGCCAGGCCTGGCTGGACCCCAGGAGGGCAGAAGCCTGTCTGAGGGGTTGGCAGCAGCTGCAGTGAAACCCCGGGAAAGGCAGTTTGGCAGTACCAGGGTCTGTGCTACAGACCACTGGGATCATGGGATTGTGCCAACTATGCCAGGATGGCATAGAGGGGGCAATTCCATGATCATAGACATGTTACATGGCCATATTCGGAGTTACCATTGTGAAGTTACATATAGGTAGTGACCTATATGTAGTGCACACGTGTAATGGTGTCCCCGCACTCACAAAGTCCGGGGAATTGGCCCTGAACAATGTGGGGGCACCTTGGCTAGTGCCAGGGTGCCCTCACACTAAGTAACTTAGCACCCAACCTTTACCAGGTAAAGGTTAGACATATAGGTGACTTATAAGTTACTTAAGTGCAGTGTAAAATGGCTGTGAAATAACGTGGACGTTATTTCACTCAGGCTGCAGTGGCAGGCCTGTGTAAGAATTGTCAGAGCTCCCTATGGGTGGCAAAAGAAATGCTGCAGCCCATAGGGATCTCCTGGAACCCCAATACCCTGGGTACCTCAGTACCATATACTAGGGAATTATAAGGGTGTTCCAGTAAGCCAATGTAAATTGGTAAAATTGGTCACTAGCCTGTTAGTGACAATTTGAAAGAAATGAGAGAGCATAACCACTGAGGTTCTGATTAGCAGAGCCTCAGTGAGACAGTTAGTCACTACACAGGTAACACATTCAGGAACACTTAAGAGCACTGGGGTCCTGGCTGACAGGGTCCCAGTGACACATACAACTAAAACAACATATATACAGTGAAAAATGGGGGTAACATGCCAGGCAAGATGGTACTTTCCTACACAACCCCCCCCCCCCCCAAACGAAGGACAATAAGACTAGCCATGACCTGATGAGTCTTCATTGTCTAAGTGGAAATATCTGGAGAGTCCATCTGCATTGGAGTGGCTACTCCCAGGTCTATGTTCCACTGTATAGTCCATTCCCTGTAGGGATATGGACCACCTCAATAATTTAGGATTTTCACCTTTCATTTGTTTTAGCCAAAGTAGAGGTTTGTGGTCTGTCTGAACAATGAAGTGAGTGCCAAACAGGTATGGCCTCAACTTCTTCAGTGCCCAGACCACAGCAAAAGCCTCCCTCTCAATGGCAGACCAACGCGTTTCTCTAGGGGTCAACCTTATACTAATAAAAGCAACAGGTTGATCCTGGCCCTCCGAATTAAGTTGTGATAGGACTGCCCCTACTCCTAATTCAGATGCATCAGTTTGGACATAGAATGTTTTAGAGTAACAAGGGCTTTTCAGGACAGGTGCAGAGCACATGGCCCGCTTCAGCTCCCAAAAAGCTTTCTGACAGTTTGCTGTCCATAATACCTTTTTAGGCATTTTCTTGGATGTGAGGTCATTAAGAGGGGCTGCAATGGAGCCATAGTTCTTAATGAACCTCCCGTAATACCCAGTGAGGCCTTTATGACAATATGCCAAAGTATCTCAGAGTGTACCCTCAGTATGAGGATAGCAAATATACACAAGATATATATATACAATACCAAAATATGCAGTAATAGTCTTAGAAAACAGTGCAAACAATGTATAGCTACAATAGGATGCAATGGAGACACATAGGGATAGGGGCAACACAAACCATATACTCCAAAAGTGGAATGCGAACCACGAATGGACCCCAAACCTATGTGACCTTGTAGAGGGTCGCTGGGACTATTAGAAAATAGTAAGGGTTAGAAAAATAGCCCACCCCAAGACCCTAGAAAAAAAACTTTGCAAACTTTTTAGAACTTTTAGAAAGTTTAGAAGTACTTTTCAGCACTTAGAAAAGAGTGAAAAGAGGAAATGCAAAACTTTTTAGCTATGTGTACACGCACTGAACTTGTTTTGTATATTTTTCTCTTATGAAAAGTACAATGACAAGAGTGGTAAGTAGTCTCAAAGCACTTATCCCACCGCTGCACAACCAATGTAGGAGGCTGGACTGGCTTGTAGTGAGTACCTAGGGGTACTTGCACCTTGCACCAGGCCCAGTTATCCCTTATTAGTGTATAGGGTGTCTAGCAGCATAGGCTGATAGATAATGGTAGCTTAGCAGAGCAGCTTAGGCTGAACTAGGAGACGAGTGAAGCTCATACAGTACCACTTAGGGGGTCATTCCGGCCCCGGCGGTCAAGGACCACCGGGGCCGGGGACGGCGGGAGCCCCGCCAACAGGCTGGCGGTGCCCCGCAGGGCATTCTGACCGCGGCGGTTTGGCCGCGGTCAGAACAGGAAAACCGGCGGTCTCCCGCCGGTTTTCCGCTGCCCTCTGGAATCCTCCGCCATGGGGATTCCGACACCCCATACCGCCATCCTGTTCCTGGCGGTTCGCCCGCCAGGAACAGGATGGCGGTATGGGGTGTCGTGGGGCCCCTGGGGGCCCCTGCAGTGCCCATGCCAATGGCATGGGCACTGCAGGGGCCCCCGTAAGAGGGCCCCACAAAGAATTTCAGTGTCTGCTGAGCAGACACTGAAATTCGCGACGGGTGCAACTGCACCCGTCGCACCTTCCCACTCCGCCGGCTCCATTCGGAGCCGGCTTCCTCGTGGGAAGGGGTTTCCCGCTGGGCTGGCGGGCAGCCTCCTGGGGGTCGCCCGCCAGCCCAGCGGGAAACACAGAATCACTGCGGCGGTCTTCAGACCGCGGAGCGGTGTTCTGTAGGGGGAACTCTGGCGGGCGGCCTCCGCCGCCCACCAGAGTTAGAATGACCCCCTTAGTGTCATATGCACAATATCATAAGAAAACACAATACACAGTTATACTAAAAATAAAGGTACTTTATTTTTATGACAATATGCCAAAGTATCTCAGAGTGTACCCTCAGTATGAGGATAGCAAATATACACAAGATATATATATACAATACCAAAATATGCAGTAATAGTCTTAGAAAACAGTGCAAACAATGTATAGCTGCAATAGGATGCAATGGAGACACATAGGGATAGGGGCAACACAAACCATATACTCCAAAAGTGGAATGCGAACCACGAATGGACCCCAAACCTATGTGACCTTGTAGAGGGTCGCTGGGACTATTAGAAAATAGTAAGGGTTAGAAAAATAGCCCACCCCAAGACCCTGAAAAGTGAGTGCAAAGTGCACTAAAGTTCCCCAAAGGACATAGAAGTCGTGATAGGGGAATTCTGCAAGAAAGACACAAACCAGCAATGCAACAACGATGGATTTCCAGTCGAGGGTACCTGTGGAACAAGGGGACCAAGTCCAAAAGTCACAAGAAAGTCGGAGATGGGCAGATGCCCAGGAAATGCCAGCTGTGGGTGCAAAGAAGCTGCTACTGGACAGTAGAAGCTTAGGTTTCTGCAAGAACGACAAGGGCTAGAGACTTCCCCTTTGGAGGACGGATTCCTCACGCCGTGGAGAGTCGTGCAGAAGTGTTTTCCTGCCGAAAGACTGCCAACAAGCCTTGCTAGCAGCAAATCGTGCAGTTAGTGTTTTTGGATGCTGCTGTGGCCCAGGAGGGACCAGGATGTCGCAAATTGCGTCAGGAGACAGAGGGGACGTCGACCAAGACAAGGAGCCCTGTCAGCAGCAGGCAGCACCCGCAGAAGTGCCAGAAACAGGCACTACAAGGATGCGTGAAACGGTGCTCACCCGAAGTCGCACAAAGGAGTCCCACGTCGCCAGAGAACAACTGAGGAGGTCGTGCAATGCAGGTTAGAGTGCCGTGGACCCAGGCTGGACTGTGCACAAAGGATTTCCGCTGGAAGTGCACAGAGTCCAGAGTAGCTGCAAAAGTCGCGGTTCCCAGCAATGCAGTCTGGCGTGGGGAGGCAAGGACTTACCTCCACCAAACTTGGACTGAAGAGTCACTGGACTGTGGGGGTCACTTGGACAGATTTGCTGGATTCAAGGGACCTCGCTCGTCGTGCTGAGAGGAGACCCAGGAGACCGGTGATGCAGTTCTTTGGTGCCTGCGGTTGCAGGGGGACGATTCCATCGACCCACGGGAGATTTCTTCGGAGCTTCTAGTGCAGAGAGGAGGCAGACTACCCCCACAGCATGCACCACCAGGAAAACAGTCGAGAAGGCGGCAGGATCAGCGTTACAGAGTTGCAGTAGTCGTCTTTGCTACTATGTTGCAGTTTTGCAGGCTTCCAGCGCGGTCAGCAGTCGATTCCTTGGCAGAAGGTGAAGAGAGAGATGCAGAGGATCTCGGCTGAGCTCTTGCATTCGTTATCTAAGGAATTCCCCAAAGCAGAGACCCTAAATAGCCAGAAAAGAGGGTTTGGCTACTTAGGAGAGAGGATAGGCTAGCAACACCTGAAGGAGCCTATCAGAAGGAGTCTCTGACGTCACCTGATGGCACTGGCCACTCAGAGCAGTCCAGTGTGCCAACAGCACCTCTGTTTCCAAGATGGCAGAGGTCTGGAGCACACTGGAGGAGCTCTGGGCACCTCCCACGGGAGGTACAGATCAGGGGAGTGGTCACTCCCCTTTTTTTTGTCCAGTTTCACGCCAGAGCAGGGCTAAGGGGTCCCTGAACCGGTGTAGACTGGCTTATGCAGAAATGGGCACCAAATGTGCCCATGAAAGCATTTCCAGAGTCTGGGGGAGGCTACTCCTCCCCTGCCTTCACACCATTTTCCAAAGGGAGAGGGTGTAACACCCACTCTCAGAGGAAGTCCTTTGTTCTGCCATCGTGGGCCAGGTCTGGCTGGACCCCAGGAGGGCAGAAGCCTGTCTGAGGGGTTGGCAGCTGCAGCAGCTGCAGTGAAACCCCGGGAAAGGCAGTTTGGCAGTACCAGGGTCTGTGCTACAGACCACTGGGATCATGGGATTGTGCCAACTATGCCAGGATGGCATAGAGGGGGCAATTCCATGATCATAGACATGTTACATGGCCATATTCGGAGTTACCATTGTGAAGTTACATATAGGTAGTGACCTATATGTAGTGCAGGCGTGTAATGGTGTCCCCGCACTCACAAAGTCCGGGGAATTGGCCCTGAACAATGTGGGGGCACCTTGGCTAGTGCCAGGGTGCCCTCACACTAAGTAACTTAGCACCCAACCTTTACCAGGTAAAGGTTAGACATATAGGTGACTTATAAGTTACTTAAGTGCAGTGTAAAATGGCTGTGAAATAACGTGGACGTTATTTCACTCAGGCTGCAGTGGCAGGCCTGTGTAAGAATTGTCAGAGCTCCCTATGGGTGGCAAAAGAAATGCTGCAGCCCATAGGGATCTCCTGGAACCCCAATACCCTGGGTACCTCAGTACCATATACTAGGGAATTATAAGGGTGTTCCAGTAAGCCAATGTAAATTGGTAAAATTGGTCACTAGCCTGTTAGTGACAATTTGAAAGAAATGAGAGAGCATAACCACTGATGATTAGCAGAGCCTCAGTGAGACAGTTAGTCACTACACAGGTAACACATTCAGGCACACTTATGAGCACTGGGGTCCTGGCTGACAGGGTCCCAGTGACACATACAACTAAAACAACATATATTCAGTGAAAAATGGGGGTAACATGCCAGGCAAGATTGTACTTTCCTACAGTTACCCCCTGACTTTTTGCCTTTGTTGATGCCAAGTTATGATTTGAAAGTGTGCTGAGGCCTGCTAACCAGGCCCCAGCACCAGTGTTCTTTCCCTAACCTGTACCTTTGTCTCCACAATTGGCACACCCTGGCATCCAGGTAAGTCCCTTGTAACTGGTACCAAAGGCCCTGATGCCAGGGAAGGTCTCTAAGGGCTGCAGCATGTCTTATGCCACCCTGGGGACCCCTCACTCAGTGGTGGGGAGAAAATGAGTAAGTCAACATGGCACTCCCCTCAGAGTGCCATGCCAACCTCACACTGCCTATGGCATAGATAAGTCACCCCTCTAGCAGGCCTTACAGCCCTAAGGCAGGGTGCACTATACCACAGGTGAGGGCATAGGTGCATGAGCACTATGCCCCTACAGTGTCTAAGCAAAACCTTAGACATTGTAAGTGCAGGGTAGCCGTAAGAGTATATGGTCTGGGAGTCTGTCATACACGAACTCCACAGCACCATAATGGCTACACTGAAAACTGGGAAGTTTGGTATCAAACTTCTCAGCACAATAAATGCACACCGATACCAGTGTACATTTTATTGTGAAATACACTCAGAGGGCATCTGAGAGATGCCCCCTGAAAATATACCGACTTCCAGTGTGGGCTGACTAGTTTTGCCAGCCTGCCACACACCAGACAAGTTGCTGGCCACATGGGGAGAGTGCCTTTGTCACTCGGTGGCTAGTAACAAAGCCTGTACTGGGTGGAGGTGCTTCTCACCGCCCCCTGCAGGAACTGTAACACCTGGCGGTGAGCCTCAAAGGCTCCCCCCTTTGTTACAGCGCCACAGGGCATCCCAGCTAGTGGAGATGCCCGCCCCCTCCGGCCACGGCCCCACTTTTGGCGGCAAGGCCGGAGGAGATAATGAGGAAAACAAGGAGGAGTCACTGGCCAGTCAGGACAACCCCTAAGGTGTCCTGAGCTGAGGTGACTCTGACTTTTAGAAATCCTCCATCTTGCAGATGGAGGATTCCCCCAATAGGATTAGGGATGTGCCCCCTTCCCCACAGGGAGGAGGCACAACGAGGGTGTAGCCACCCTCAGGGCTAGTAGCCATTGCCTACTAACCTCCCAGACCTAAACACACCCCTAAATTGAGTATTTGGGGGCCCACAGAACCTAGCAAGATAGATTCCTGCAACCTGAAGATGAAGAAGGACTGCTGACCTGAAGAAGCCCTGCAGAGAAGATAGAGACACCAACTGCTTTGGCCCCAGCCCTACCGGCCTGTCTCCCCACTTCAAGAAAAACTGCAACAGCGACGCGTCCCCCAGGTTCCAGCGACCTCTGAAGCGGCCCTGTTCCAAAGAAACTGCAACTTTGCAACAAAGAAGCAACTGTTAAAGACCACATGTTTCCCGCCGGAAGCGTGAGACTTTCCACTCTGCACCCGCCGCACAACCTGCTCTTTTTGCCACTATCTTACCTCTAAGGGAAACCCTTGGACTCTGTGCATGCTATTTCTGTATATAGTTCATACAGAGCCAACTTCCTACATTGGTGGATCAGCGGTGGGGTACAAGACTTTGCATTTGCTGGACTACTCATCCAATACCTGATCACGCGACTAAATTCCAGAAATTGTCATTAGAAACAGATTTTTTAAACTTGAGCTATTTTTCTAAATTTTTAAAAGTCTTGCTAGGGCCTTGTGTTAGTCCCTGTTAGCATTTGTTTTAGAGTTTAAAAGTTTTGTAAAAGTTTGAATTAAATTCTAGAGATAGTTTTAGATTCTTAAAAAGTATTCCAACTTTTAGAAACAAAGGGGGTCATTACAACATTGGCGGTAAAAGCTGCTTACCGCCGTGCAGAAGACCGCCAGCACACCGCCACGTCCGCAGAATTCCGCCACAGCTATTACGACCCACATCTCGAAATCCGACAAAATTCAGACACCCACACACAGTGATAAACTGTCGAAAACAAAACCTCCACTGTCACGCCAACAGAAATACGCCCATGCTATCACGACCCACGAATCCAAATACACACACATATACAAAACACAGCCACATTGGACAATTCAAAATACACACACCTGAGACACATACACACACCACTCCCACACACCCAATACAATATAAAACATATACCCACATCACCCACAAACCCCTATGCCAAAAACACAGAAAGAAGGCCAGAGAGAGACACTACAAACTACTACCAAGCATCCACAGGCACACCAGACCACCACCCACACTACTTCCACGCACAAAACACCACACACCACTACATATCACCACACTTATTACCACATACACCACCCCACACATCACCTACACGACCCCATGGCACAGCAAAGACACCGCAGGTTCTCGGAGGAGGAGCTCAGGGTCATGGTGGAGGAAATCATCCGGGTAGAGCCACAGCTATTCGGATCACAGGTGAAGCACACCTCCATAGCTAGGAAGATGGAGCTATGATGAAGAATAGTCAACAGGGTCAATGCAGTGGGACAGCACCCAAGAAATCGGGACGACATCAGGAAGAGGTGGAACGTCCTACGGGGAAGGTGCGTTCCGTGGTCTCAAGACACCACATCGCGGTACAGCGGACTGGCGGCGGACCTCCACCTCCTCCCCCACAACTAACAACATGGGAGGAGCAGGTCTTGGTGATTCTGCATCCTGAGGGCCTCGCAGGAGTCGGTGGAGGAATGGACTCTGGTAAGTCAAATCTTAACTATCATATCCCCTACCCTACCTGCATGCCATCACAGACCCCCACCCTCGCCCCCTCCCCTATCACTCCAACTCCTCACAAATGTACTAATAACACAAACCACACATCCCAACACCAAGCCCTGCATGACACAACAAAGCATGGACACCCATCACTAAAGCATGCCCACTGCACATACCCATTACACCCCCCTCAACCATCATCACACAAGCCCCCACACAGGAATGCTAGCACTGGGGTACACGGTCACCCACCCATTGCACACCATGACACACACAGATGTACTAATCATGCTTTTACACCCCTGCAGGACCACTACCCAACGTCACCAGACAGGAGGGTCCAGACATCTCCACCCCACCCACAGAAGAGGCCCACAGTGATGACAGCAGCTCTGTCCAACTGGATCCAGGTGACCAGCCCGGACCATTGTGGGCCTCGGGACAGTCGGTTCCCCACACCCAGTCACAGGCCACCACAGAGCGTCCACCCTCTGGTAACACCAGCACAGCACCCACCCAGCGGGCCCATACCTCCGTCCCCAGGACACATCAGTCAGCTGTGTGTCCACCACTACAGGGAACCCAGGATAACCCACCACCCCAACAACAGGGACCTGGGGGCAGTGGCAGTGGGCACATGGTCCAGGGGACGGAGGCCCAGGAACACAGGGGAACTGGGAGGGCTGCTGTGCGACAGGGGACGGACAGGCCTGGGGAACCCACTCTCCACGACGCCTTCTCCTCCATCATGGGAGCATACTACCACTCCCAGGAGACGATGGCAACGGTCCTGGCCAAGTTTCAGGAGACCCAGCGCATGCAGGAGGAACAGTATTTGGGGTTCAGGGAGGAACTCAGAACCATCAGCTCCGCCCTGGGCACCATTGTAGGGGTGCTGAAGGAAATACTGAACACCAGGAGGGACACTGTGGCACTACAAGGGGCACCTGACACTAGCCTGGACGATGAACTGCCCACCACCTCAGCCGGCGCTAGTGGACAGGAGGCACCGCCACAGGACCACCACACCAGCACCCCACCCCCTGCAGACGGAGAACCACCCCGCAAGCGGTCCCTGAGATCCAGGAACAAGGCAGAGCACGATGCCAAGGCCCCCGCCAAGAACTGAGACCACCCTGATTGTCATCCCACTGTCCCACTTTGTCACCCGGTCCATATTGAATCTGCCCCAGCTCCACTTCCTATGCCCATATGGGCAATGAACCTGTGAGACTAATAGACTGGACTCTGCCATGGACATTCCTCCACCATCACCCCTCACCATGTTACACCCCCCCTCCAATATTTAGCACTTCAATAAACACCCTTGAAGTACAAAACAATCTCAAGTCAGTCTGTGATTTCGAAAATGTGTATTAGCAATGACAGTGACAAAATGCATTTTCAAATGTAATGTCAACATACCTATGTCACACATCTCAAGTCCATGAGGAATCTAAGCAGATGACACACGTTGGAAACCGCACCTGTGAAACCGTAAGGGAAATGTACAACTCAGTTACCATATACTGGTTGAAATCGACAGACAGGATACAGGTAGAAGTGTGAAAGTACTTGTAGTAGGCAGGAATGTGTTCTCACCTGTGTGTCACTGGAAATATTGCTGGATAACTGAGTCCCTGTTGTCAATGTCTTCTTCCTCTGCTTCCTCCTCATCACTGTCCACAGGCTCCACAGCTGCCACAACACCGTCATCTGGACCATCCTCCTGCAGAAAAGGCACCTGTCATTGCAAAGCCAAGTTGTGAAGCATACAGCAGGCCACGATGATCTGGCACACCTTCTTTGGTGAGTAGAATAGGGATCCACCTGTCATATGCAGGGACCTGAACCTGGCCTTCAGGAGGCTGAAGGTCCGTTTGATCACCCTCCTAGTCCGACCATGGGCCTCATTGTAGCGTTCCTCTGCCCTGGTCCTGGGATTCCTCACTGGGGTCAGTAGCCATGACAGGTTGGGGTAACCAGAGTCCCCTAATAGCCACACCCGGTGCCTCTGGAGTTGACCCATCACATAAGGGATGCTGCTATTCCGCAGGATGTAGGTGTCATGCACAGAGCCAGGGAACATAGCATTTACCTGGGAGATCTGTACATTCATTAAATGCTAACTCTTCCGGTTCCTGTACACCTGTTCACTCCTGTGGGGGGGGGACCAGAGCTACATGGGTCCCATCAATGGCACCTATGATGTTGGGGATATGTCCAAGGGCATAGAAGTCACCTTTAACTGTAGGCAAATCCTCCACCTGAGGGAAAACAATGTAGCTCCGCATGTGTTTCAGCAGGGCAGACAACCCTCTGGACAACACGTTGGAAAACATACGCTGGGACATCCCTGATGCTATGGCCACTATTGTTTGAAATGACCCACTTGCAAGGAAATGGAGCACTGTTAGCACCTGCACTTGAGGGGGGATCCCTGTGGGATGGCGGATTGCTGACATCAGGTCAGGCTCCAACTGGGCACACAGTTCCTGGATTGTGGCACGGTCAAACCTGTAGGTGATGATCAAATGTCTTTCCTCCATTGTCGACAGGTCCAACAGCGGTCGGTACACCGGAGGATTCCGCCATCTCCTCACATGTCCCAGCAGATGGTGCCTAGGAATGACAACAGTGACCACAGAGTCAAACAACTCAGAGGTATGTACCCACAGTCTACACAGAACACCATTCATACACAAAATGTGGCCTGTATTTGTGTTGTGCGACAAGGCCTAGGTCTGTGTGATGCAGTTGGTAATTAGGGCATGTGGGCCCCTGAAATGGCGGCTGCCTGACCTCTAAAGTGGGACAATGGGATGTGAGGTAACTGCGCTGGCGTTGTACACCGTTGCGGTAGGCGGTCGAAGACCGTGGCGCAATGCTGCATTAGTTAACATTGGACCCTATGGGTCCCAGGAGCCAATGACGATGTACGCCGGCGGTGATGGTACGCACCGCTGCGGACGTGACTGCCACGGACGTGACCGCCACGGACGTGACCGCCATTTTCTATCTGTTCAATCACTCGATACCTGATCTTCGACAGGAGAGGACCTACACTGCAAGTGCTGCTGTGACTCAGTCTGGAAGAGACAATGGCTTGTGCGTCTGGGGAAAGGGCCCCTGCCTTCACTGCAGAGTAGTTGGAGAAGCTCGTGGACGCTACTCTACGGTCCTCCAGACCAACAGGTAAGTAGACAGGGAGCATGTTGTATGGGCTATGCCTGTGTGGAGTGGGCTGGTTGTAAGAATGAAGGGGGCACAGTTCTGCGTGCATGAAGGACTGTGAATACATGTGCCACATGGCAAGGGTAGGGATGGGGGCCACTCACTTAGACGGTGCAGTTATTAATGACTTCTCTTCTTCCCCTGTACATGTCATGTAGGTCAGCGCCCACCAGAAGAAGGATATTTGGCGTGCCATCGCCAAGGACGTCCGGACCCTGGGGGTCCACCACAGACGGAGCACCCACTGCCGGAAAAGATGGGAGGACATTCGCCGCTGGAGCAAGAAGACGGGGGAGGCTCAGCTGGGGATGGCCTCATAACGTGGGAGGGGTGCCCGTCGAACCATGACCCCCCTGATGTTCCGGATCCTGGCGATGGCCTACCTGAGTTGGATGGGCGCTTGAGGGCATCACAGCAGACACAAGGGGGTGAGTACAACATCATTCAGCGGACTTTGCGCGCAGTGAAGGTGTCTGTGTGGGGGAGGAGGGCTGTGGGTTTCCCTAGGCCAGGCTGAGCTCCGTAGGCTAGGCCCCTCCGTAATGCAGGCCATGTGGCACCCCACCCCACCTCTGTAGCGTGCCAAGTACAGGTATTCATGCCCCTGTGTCATCTATGTGTGCAGATGTCGACCATAGCCATGTAGGCCATATCCCAGGAATTGCATCTCTAGAGCCCAACAGTGCGACGTAGTGCAGGGGGCTGCTGTGCCTGTATTGTCCACCAACGGTAGCGGTAAGCCATGCACTCAACCTGTCTTTCTTCTGTCCCCCCCCCTTTTTGTTGTCTCCCTGTTCTTGTGTGCATCAGCATCATCAGGCGGAGGTACAGTGGCACCGGAGCACGAGGGAGCTGCATCCCACATGGCCATGGAGGTCCACACCACGGACTCAGAATACACCAGTGGGACGGAGGGCGATGGGAGCACCATCGCAGTCACAGGATCTGCAACCAGCGACACGGACTCGTCCTCCGATGGGAGTTCCCTTGTGGTGGCGGCAAAATCTGTGCCCCCCACTTCTACAGGTACAGCGACCACCCCCCCTACCAGCACCGCCCTCCCAGCAGCCCCTCAGCCTTCACCCCGTGCCCGCTCACCCAGGAGGGTGGGCATTACCTTCGCCCCAGGCACCTCAGCCCCTGCCACCTCTGCTGCCCTCAGTGAGGAGGCCATTGACCTCCTGAGGTCCCTCACTGTTGGGCAGTCTACCATTTTGAATGCCATCCAGGGTGTAGAAAGGGAATTGCAACACACAAATGCATTCCTGGAGGGCATTCATTCTGGTCAGGCTGCCCTTCATCGAACCCTGCAAACTCTGGCCTCAGCACTGATGGCAGCCATTGTCCCTGTGTCTAGCCTCCCCCCTCCAACTTCCTCCACCCCGACCCAATCCCCTGTACCTCAGCCTATCCCAAGCACACCTACAGACCAGCATGCACACACATCAACACACAAGGGAAGCTCAGGCAAACATAAGCACCACACATCCCACAGGCACTCACGCAAGCATCACACACATACAGACACACCAACTTCCACTGCCTCCACTGTGTCCCCCTCCTCGTCATCTCCCTCCCAGTCTCGTCTACACTCACACCTGCATGCACTACCACTACAGCCACTACGTCCCGCACCAGCACACCCACCACCACACCCCGCTCACGTGCATTCACCACCCCCACTCCCATTTACACGTCCCCTGTGTCCTCTCCCAGTGTGTCTGTGACGCCCCCTCCGAAGATACACAAACGCAGGCACACACCCACCCAACAACCATCCACCTCACGACAGCCTCCAGCCCATGCACCTGCACCCAAATCCACAAAACTTACACCTCCTACAACCACCACCTCTTTCTCCACTCCCAAACCCCCTCCATCCACCCGTCCCAGTGTCTCCCAAAAACGTTTCCTGGCCCCCCTCAACCTATTTCCCACCACCCCCCGTCCAACTCATAGGTCCCGTACTAGCACCTCAGCCAAAAAATCTCCGGGACCAGTGGTGCCTGTTGTTACAGGTATGTGGAGTGCACCGGCCACCAGGACAGCCAGTGTGGCACGGAGCCACAGCACAGCCGGCCCCCCCCCCCTGTGAAGCACCAGAAGTTGGACAGTGCCCGGTGGGAGAGGGGGAAGACTCCAGCCTGCAAATCCGCTCACAAGGGTCCCGGGGGGAGTGTCGACTCAGCTGTGACTCCTCCCAAGGTGGGGAAGGGGCAGAAGGAATCTCCAAGGTCTGGGAGGAGCAGCACAGCGGAGAGGAGCGCCATCATCCCCGCTGCCCAGGAGGCCACCGCCAGCCCCATCGTCACTGGCCAGGAGGCCACCGCCAGAGTCACTGCCCAGGAGGCCAGCCCCATCGTCACTGACCAGGAGGCCACCGGCATCGTCACTGGCCAGGAGGCCACCGCCAGAGTCACTGCCCAGGATTCCAGCCCCATCGTCACTGGCCAGGAGGCCACCGCCAGAGTCACTGCCCAGGAGGCCAGCCCCATTGTCACTGCCCAGGAAGCCACCGCCAGCCACATCGTCACTTCCCAGGAGGCCACAACCAGCCCCATCGTCACTGGCCAGGAGGCCACCACCAGCCACAGCCCCGCTGGCCAGGAGGGCCCCGCAAGACACAGCCCAGCTGACCCATGGAGGACCACCAGCCACAGCCCTGCTGGGCAATGAAGGACCGCCTTGGCAAGCACCGCTGAACAGGCCAGGGACCGCTGAACAGGGCTAAGACTGCCATGGAATGCACTGCTGAACAGGTCTGACACTGGCAATGCAAGCACCGCTGAACAGGCCAGGAACCGCTTCACAAGGCAAAGACCGCCATGGAATGCACCGCTAAACAGGTCTGACACTGGCAACGCAAGCACCGCTGAACAGGCCAGGGACTTTGGGAAATGTTCACTGGAAAGTGTAGGGATAGACTCCTCACACTCTCTGGAAAAGATGCAGAATCCTATGACCTCATGAAGGCTACCCTGATTGAGGGCTTTGGATTCTCAACTGAGGAGTACAGGATTAGGTTCTGAGGGACTCAAAAATCCTCGACCCAGACCTGGGTTGATTTTGTTGACTTCTCAGTCAAAACACTGGATGGTTGGACTAATGGCAGTGGTGTAAATGATTATGATGGGCTGTACAATCTGTTTATGAAAGAACACCTGTTAAGTAATTGTTTCAATGATAAGCTGTATCAGCATCTGGTAGACCTAGGACCAATTTCTCCCCAGGAATTGGGAAAGAAGGCAGACCATTGGGTCAAGACTAGGGTGACCAAGACTTCCACAGGGGTTGACCAAAAGAAAGGGGTCACAAAGACTCCCCAAGGGAAGAGTGTTGAGACATCCAAGGGTAAAAGTAAAGAGTCTTCTACAGGGCCCCAAAAACCTGCTCAGGAGGAAGGGTCCAAAGCCTCTTTACAAACCAGTTTTGGTTACAAGGGTAAAATTGTTGATCCCAAAAAGGCCTGGTGCCATAGCTGTAATCAGCAGGGTCACCAAACTGGAGACAAGGCCTGTCCCAAGAAAGGTTCCACTTCAAAATCTACTCCAGTTAGAACTGGAATAGCCAGTCTCCAGGTGGGATCAACAGTGTGCCCAGAGCAAATCAGGGTTCACACTGAAGCTACATTAGTCTCTGAGGGTAGGGTGGACTCAGCCACACTGGCTGCCTGGCCCCCTAATATGCAAAAATACAGGCAGCAACTCTTAATTAATGGGACTAGTGTAGAAGGCCTGAGGGATACAGGTGCCAGTGTCACAATGGTGACAGACAAACTGTTTTCCCCAGGACAATACCTGACTAGACAAACTTATCCAGTCACCAACGCTGACAGACTAAAGTACATCCTATGGCTATGGTAACTTTAGAGTGAGGAGGGGTCAGTGGCCTGAAACAGGTGGTAGTCTCCTCAAATATCCCTGTAGACTGTTTGCTTGGAAATGACCTGGAGTCCTCAGCATGGGCTGAGGTAGAACTCAAAACCCATGCAGCCATGCTGGGTATCCCTGAACTGGTGTGTGTCAAGGCAAGGGCACAGTGCAAGGTTCAGGGTGAAAAAGTGGTATTGGAGCCTGGAATTATGGCCCAACCCTCCACGAGGAAAGGGAAGAAGACTGGGGAACCAGCTTCAACACAACAAAAGAAAGGGAACCTCTCTTCCCAGGAAGAAGTTCTGCCCTGTGAGGGAACTGAACCCATGGAGTTTGAACCTTACCAGGTTGAACTCTTAGGCCCAGGGGGACCCACAAGGGAACAGTTGTGTAGGAGGCAAGAAACATGTCCCTCTCTTGAAGGCCTTAGGCAGCAAGCTGCTGAAGAGACCAAAGGAAAAATCACTGGAACACATAGGGGGTCATTCTGACCCCGGCGGTCATGGACCGCCGGGGCCAGGGTTGGCGGGAGCACCGCCAACAGGCTGGCGGTGCCCCGCAGGGCATTCTGACCGCAGCGGTTTGGCTGCGGTCAGATGCGGAAAACCGGCGGTCTCCCGCCGGTTTTCCGCTGCCCTTTAGAATCCTCCATGGCGGCGCAGCTCGCTGCGCCGCCATGGGGATTCTGACAGCCCAAACCGCCATCCTGTTCCTGGCGGTTCTCCCGCCAGGAACAGGATGGCGGTATGGGTTGTCGTGGGGCCCCTGGGGGCCCCTGCAGTGCCCATGCCAATGGCATGGGCACTGCAGGGGCCCCCGTAAGAGGGCCCCACTTTGTATTTCAGTGTCTGCTTTGCAGACACTGAAATACGCGACGGGTGCCACTGCACCCGTCGCACCTTCCCACTCCGCCGGCTCAATTCTGAGCCGGCGTCCTCGTGGGAAGGCTCTTTTGCACTGGGCTGGCGGGCGGCCTTTTGGCGGCCGCCCGCCAGCCCAGTGCAAAAGCCAGAATCACCACAGCGGTCTTATGACCGCGGAGCGGTGTTCTGGAGGGGGGAACTCTGGCGAGCGGCCTCCACCGCCCGTCAGGGTTAGAATCACCCCCATAGAGTCTATTGGGAAGATGGACTCCTCTACACTGAGGCAAGAAATCCCAAACCTGGTGCCACTAGGAGAGTCGTAGTGGCTCAGGAGGTTAGGGAGTTCATTCTGACCTTAGCTCATTCCACTTGCTAGGCATTTGGGACAAACCAAGACTTCGGAAAGGTTACTCAACCATTTCTATTGGCCCAACATGTCCCAGAAAGTAAAGGAGTTTTGTGTCTCCTGTGCCACCTGTCAAGCCAGTGGTAAGACAGGTGGACACCGAAAGGCCCCCCTCATCCCACTTCCAGTGGTGGGGGTCCCCTTTGAAAGAGTGGGTGTTGACATAGTGGGTCCACTTGAACCTCCCACAGCCTCAGGGAACCAGTATATCCTAGTGGTGGTGGATCATGCCACTAGGTACCCTGAAGCAATTCCCCTTAGGTCCACTACTGCCCCTGCAGTAGCTAAAGCACTCATAGGTATCTTTACCAGAATGGGATTCCTAAGGAGGTGGTGTCTGACAGGGGTACCAACTTCATGTCAGCATTCCTTAAACATATATGGAATGAGTGTGGGGTGACTTACAAATTCGCCACACCATACCATCCACAAACCAATGGCTCTGTAGAAAGATTTAACAAGACATTGAAAGGCATGATCATGGGGCTCCCTGAAAAGCTCAAAAGGAGATGGGATGTCCTCTTGCCATGTCTGCTTTTCGCCTACAGAGAGGTGCCTCAAAAGGGAGTAGGGTTTTCCCCCTTTGAACTTCTGTTTGGCCATCCTGTCAGGGGACCACTAGCTCTTGTAAAAGAAGGCTGGGAGAGACCTCTTCATGAGCCTAAACAAGATATAGTGGACTATGTACTAGGCCTACGTTCCAGGATGGCAGAATACAGGGAAAAGGCAAGTAAAAACCTTGAGGCCAGCCAACAACTCCAGAGGATGTGGTATGACCAAAAGGCTGCTATGGTTGAATTTCAGCCAGGGCAGAAAGTCTGGGCTCTGGAGCCTGTGGCTCCCAGGGCACTTCAGGACAGATGGAGTGGCCCTTACCCAGTGCTAGAGAGAAAGAGTCAGTTCACCTACCTGGTAGAAGTAGGCACTAGCAGGACCCCCAAAAAGGTGATCCATGTGAACCGCCTCAAACTCTTTCATGACAGGGCAGATGTGAATCTGTTGATGGTGACAGATGAGGACCAGGAAGCTGAGAGTGAACCTCTCCCTGATCTCCTCTCCACTGACCCTAAATATGGCTCAGTAGATGGAGTGATCTATTCAGACACCCTCTCTAGCCAACAGCAATTGGACTATAGGAAAGTCTTACAACAGTTTGCTGAGCTCTTTTCCCTAACCCCTGGTCAGACACACCTGTGTACCCATGATGTGGACACAGGAGACAGCATGCCTGTCAAAAACACAATTTTCAGACAGTCTGACCAAGTTAAGGAAAGCATCAAAGTGGAAGTCCAGAAGATGCTGGAATTGGGAGTCACTGAGCACTCTGACGGACAGCCCCTGGGCTAGCCCAGTGGTCTTAGTCCCCAAACCTCACACCAAGGATGGTAAGAGAGAGATTAGGTTTTGTGTGGACTTCAGAGGACTTAATTCTGTCACCAAGACAGATGCCCATCCCATTCCAAGGGCAGATGAGTTAATTGACAGACTAGGTGCTGCCAGATACTTAAGTACCTTTGACTTGACAGCAGGGTACTGGCAAATCAAAATGGCACCAGGAGCAAAAGAAAAGACAGCATTCTCCACACCTGATGGGCATTATCAGTTTACTGTAATGCCCTTTGCTTAAAGAATGCCCCTGCCACCTTCCAAAGGTTGGTGAATCAGGTCCTTGCTGGCTTGGAGTCCTTTAGTGCAGCTTATCTTGACGATATTGCTGTCTTTAGCTCCAGCTGGCAGGATCACCTGGTCCACCTGAAAAAGGTTTTGAAGGCCCTGCAATCAGCAGGCCTCTCTATCAAGGCATCTGAATGTCAGATAGGGCAGGGAACTTTGGTTTACTTGGGACACCTTGTAGGTGGAGGCCAAGTTCAGCCACTCCAACCCAAGATCCAGACTATTCTGGACTGGTCACTATCATTAAATGGGGGTGTATTCTTCAGGGAGAATTGGCGCACCAAATGTCGTACAATGTATTTGTTGCGAACCAACTATCTGCAACGGTGCACTGCAGTGGGGAATACACCCAAAAACCCCAATGCTAAATGGACTAGTCCATCAATTAAGTCTAATTCTAAGCTGCGGCACTCGTTGAACTCATATAAATTAACATTACTGTTACTCACAATCTACTATAATTTCAGATGCTGTAAAACCATGCAATGTAATAAGACTAGCGAAAGGTAAACACCCAAATATTCACACTTGATATCATGTTTGACCCAAATGTTCATTCATTAACGTCTGCAATAAAATCTGTGGGATTTCTACAAAAGATATATTTTTTTCCCCCCAATATTCTTCAAAGCATTTAAATCAGAGCAAAGTTCCTCTCCCAAATTTCATTGGTCATTATTACTCATTATCATCATCCTCCGTCCGCACCATTCCAATTCACAGTCAAAAATGAAATAAATTCGATCCAAATAGTAGTCCTCTATTAGTCTGTTTCTATCAATGACTTATCCAGTATTAATCCATCACTTCCATGTAAAAAAGGTTAGTTCGTTTTCCGTCCTTGTTTGTAGAGATGTCACAGCCAACACGTGTTTCGTCAGTTGACTTCCTCAGGGATGAGACTCTATTGTTCCAATGTAAATAAACCTCCATTGCTCTCAAGCCATCAATCGTCTGATAAATGAGATCATTTCTGGTGATAATGTCATATCCGATAAATTCCCAATATTTATACCTGAATCTGTCGCTGACTTCACATTCTTTTGTCCCTGGACCTGCTTATCATGCCCACTTTCTCTATTGACTCTTCCTTTTCTCCCACCCCTTCTGATCTTCCTGTAACTTCCTTTCTTCTGCTCTGCTCTCGATGACTTTGTTTCATTCTCCAAAGTTCCTGTAAAAAAACACTCCTGCCTTCAGACTGCACTTGGGAAGATGTGCTTGCTACACCTTCTGTCTCACTTTCACTGGATACTGGCATACTCGATGATGTAGATGCTGAAGACTCTGAAACTTGGGAACCACGTCTTATAGGATTACTAGTAATTAAATGATCATACTTTCTGGCAAAGGTAAAAACTCTCCCTGTTTGGTAATCCCTCTCATCCCGTTTTACTTTCCTGGTTTTTCTCTGCATTATCTCATCCTGATATTTTGATAAAATTGCCTCCAATATTTTGTAATTTTTTTCCGTAGCCTCAGGAAGATTTAAATCCCTAATTTCACCCTCCAAACTCGCAATTTCCTTTTGGAGTGAGGTAACCTTTCTTTCTGAGTTAATAGTCAAAATTTCCATCAGTCTCATGGAACTCGAAGTCAGTTCCTTATCCCATAAATTAAGTAAATCCAAATCAAGATCATTATAAGTGGGAAAGATCTGGGACCTTAATCCTCTCGGAATTCGATTCAGTTTAATGTATTGTTTGAGTGTGGTGCCATCCCACCACTTGGATAATTCATTATTTTTCAACCTCTCAAGCTTTATGAATTTACTCTTTAGGCCCTCCTTGTGTGAACGGTTAACATTACTCAAAGGTATAGTATTACCTTTCTCCAAGTTGCCAAAAAGCTCCTCAGCCAATTTTGTTCTATCCATCATTCCTATACTCCCTTGTGCAGCCCTCCCCTTAATCTTTGTGGTACTCGGGCCCCCCCCCCCTTTGGAGAGGGCCATTTGAGGCCAGGGGGGCCCCACAAGAATCTTTCTTTCTCCACGGCAGGGAGGGTGCAGATCACCCCTCTCTCCCAGGAGGAACCCAATAAAGATCGGGGAGGGTGCGTGCTGCCCCTCTCCCTTTGCAGGATCACGAGGCCCCCGTTTGGCGCAAGGAGCACTGGGGGCCCCCTTGTTTCTGTTCCTCAGGCACTGGAGGTGCCTCTATCATCTACCAGGTACTTTTAAAAGGTCCAATAGAAGTATAATCAAAGTTCTTTCTACAGACTTTGCTAATTATGATATATTGCCTACCTGTTCTATGATGCTTTTACATATATGTGCAAATGTTCCTTTTATGGGCATAACTTACTAATATGTTTCCCTAACTTGCCATAGGTTTTCTAATGTTCCTACTATGGGCGTTTTATGATATTCTTGATGTTTGGTCTAATAATTACGTTGTGTACAATACAGTATATTTTCATAGAATATGGTGTTGTGTTTCCTTTGTGGTGGGGATATTGCGTCACATGTGTGTGTGTGTTGTGCAAACGCTTCACACATTGCCTCTGGGTTAAGCCTGACTGCTCGTGCCAAGCTACCAAGGGGGTGAGCAGGGGTTATCTTGGACGTGTAACTCCCTTGCCCTGACTAGAGTGGGTAAGTTCTGCCTGGCTGAGGTGCATACCCTAGCCAACCAGAAACCCCATTTCTAACATTGCCCACAAGTTCACCTTGGGCTGAAGTGGAGTTGAAGACCCATGTAGCAATGCTGGGCATCCCAGGGTATATATTTTGCTTTGACCAGGGCTCAGGCCAAAATGCAAAAAGAAAAGTGAAACTTGGAGCCTGGCACAATGGCCCAAGAGGCTCCTAAATCCAAGGGTAGGAGAGGCAAAGGTTTGCCCCCAGCCCACCCACCAGTGAGGATTCCACCTTTGAGGTTGAAGAATCCACTCCCTTGGCAGGACCTCCACCTGAAGAGTTGAAAGCTGATACAGCTGAACTTGAAGGTGCAGGGAGCCTGCTAGGGAGGAGTTCAGTAGGGCACAGCATACCTGCCCCTCACTGGAAGGGTTAAGACAGAAAGCTGTCCTTCAAGAAGCAAGGGATGTCAGTGGCACCCACAAGGTGTACTGGGAGGACAATCTCCTATACTCAGAAGCAACGGAACCCAAACCTGGTACCACCAGGAGGTTGGTAGTACCTCTGCAGTATAGAGAGTTTTTGTTGCAACTGGCACATGACATACCCCGGGCAGGTCACTTGGGGCAAAGCAAGACTTGGGACAACTTGTCCCATACTTTTACTGGCTGTAAGTGCCTCCTTGGCATGGTTACCCCCTGACTTTTTTGCCTTTGCTGATGCCAAGTTATGATTTGAAAGTGTGCTGGGACCCTGCTAACCAGGCCCCAGCACCAGTGTTCTTTCCCTAAACTGTACCTTTGTCTCCACAATTGGCACAACCCTGGCACCCAGGTAAGTCCCTTGTAACTGGTACCCCTGGTACCAAGGGCCCTGATGCCAGGGAAGGTTTCTTCGGGCTGCAGCATGTCTTATGCCACCCTAGGGACCCCTCACCCAGCACATACACACTGCTTGCCAGCTTGTGTGTGCTGGTGGGGAGAAAATGACTAAGTCGACATGTCACTCCCCTCAGAGTGCCATGCCAACCTCACACTGCCTGTGGCATAGGTAAGTCACCCCTCTAGCAGGCCTTACAGCCCTAAGGCAAGGTGCACTATACCACAGGTGAGGGCATATGTGCATGAGCACTATGCCCCTACAGTGTCTAAGCAAAACCTTAGTTCTCTTCCAGGGGATCCTCATCAATAGTCATAAACATTGAATATTCCCACCGTCCGGGGATCCCGGAGCATATATAAAAAACACACATGTATAAGTATGAAATATACATGAAAAATATAGCATTTTTTAGTAGACAATTTTCATACCAGATTCATGTATGCATGTGCATAACAGCAATGCAGACTACATTGATAAACAGGCAAAAATGCTTTATTTCTATGGAGTTTTTTTTTTGTTTTTTTTAAACTGTCCTTTATAATTACAAGAAAAAATGTTCCAAAGCCCCATAGCTGGGCCCAGGAAAAGAAGCACTAGCAAAATCTGTGAAAAAAGAAAAAAAACTACATTGAAAACAATAGAGCGTTATTAGCTAATAGGCTGCATGCAGGTTAATACAGCAGAACCACAAAATTTGGCACCATGCCTTTAAGACCCTGAGCACCTCCAGTATCCCACCATGCCTCAGGGGTGAAGGAGAGGTGACAGTTGGTTCACAGTTAGGTCAGTACTTTTTTACGGTGACAACGCATCCTACGTATTAGATAGATGGTCTGTGCTGCACTTCTAGGAGACTTGCATCCGGGGAGGAGGGTGGGTTGTCTATGACTTTGATGAGGATACTCCTGGAAGAGAACTAGGATTTACAGGTAGGAGGAGAGGTGACAGTTGGTTCACAGTTAGGTCAGTTCTTTTTTCCGGCTTCTTCTGAGAGGATCTTGGAGCATTGAGCTCTCAATTTTTCTGTTTTTTTTCACAGAAAAATATTCAAAAACAGTGTTTTTCTACCTTCGCTCGACGTTTTTCACCTTTGTCTGAGTGAGGGGATTTTTTCCTGACTGGAAAATGCCTTCTCTTTTTGTGAAGTGCCCTTCCTGTGGGAAGAAGAAGGCCCAGTCTGATCCACACTCTCTCTGTATTGTGTGTTTGCCTCAGAGCCACTGCCCTGACACATGCAGGCACTGCAAGAACATGTCAAAAAGGACTCTGAAAGACAGAGAGAAAATCAGGCTTCATGGTCTTCATGAGAGGCAAAAAACTTCATCCTCTTCACTTCCCAGGCAGTCAACAAGTCATTCTCAGGAGAGACAGCCTAGATCGACGTCAGCTGGTAAGAAGGTGCCTGTCTGTTCCCCGTCGACGTCATCGCTGCCACCGTCGCATTGTCACAGATCGCCGTCAACGGCGACCCGACCGACGTCGATGGATACGACGTCGAAGGTGCATAGCCACCATAAGGGCAGGTCTCCGTCGACGGCAACCCACCAATCGACGTCGAGCCAGCACAGTCATGCTCATTCGCCTTTGAAGGCCTCACATCCCTCAACGGCACGGAAGACGACGTCGAGATCACCTCAACGGCGAGAGCAGAGACTTCCGTCGTTAGCGGCCCATCACTCGACGACGAAGCATACGACGTCGAGCAGATCACATTCAAGGGACCACCGGTCGCCGTCGAGGCGTTCGATGTCGAGACCTGAGCAGTTCATGGTACTTCCTTCGACGTCGGTACACCTTTCGACGTTGAGACAGGTGCTGCCTATCTCGCAAGGGGAAGAGCATCAGCAACCACTGGCTGACAAGAATGTCACTCCAACAAGTCCAGTGGTCTCCATAAGGAGTGGATCGTCGAGGCGGTCGAGAGCCGCATCGTCTGGGCACATCTCGCCCATAAACCTATCGCCAAGGTGGTTGGAGAGTCTTAACAAAACGCCGGCTTCTCCAGACTCTCAATACTCACGAATGTATTGACCATCGGCTTCTCTCCCGAGGACACCATCGCCGACGGCGCGTACAGAACGGGCTCGTTCTACGTCTCGCCAGTCTGCCACTAGGCCTCGGCGCACTACAACAAGATCTAGGAGCAGGTCACACTCCCAGAGAAGATCAAGATCAAGATCGCACTGTCACAGAAGGTCTCCTTCCTGGTCCACATCGTCGGGGTCTTCAGTAAGAGGGTACTCCCCGACTCTGACGGATTCTCCACCAGCTAGAGTTTCCCTGGTGGACGACATCAAAACTTTCAACGAGGTGCTTCTCAGGGGAGCACAAAAGCTGAATATTGAGGTCCCGGAACCTTCAACCTCCTCATCGGTAATCTTCTAAACCCTGCAACACAGGGCGGTTTCAAAGAAATTGTTACCGCTTGTGCCTGGTCTTCTCCAACCAACCATGGAGACTTTTTTAACACCAGCAAACCTCTGTTCAGCTCCCCCTAGGATCTTAAAGAAATACAAGGCCCCTGATCAAGATCCTTTGTTTCTCAGGGCTGATCCACCACCAGACTCAGTCATATTGGCCGCAGCCCGTAAGACACATTCAGTGGCGTCATCCTCTATGGTTCCACCGGACAAGGAGAGTAGACACCTGGACTCTCTGGGGAGGAAGATGTGTGGCACGGCGGCGTCGATGATGAAGGTCTCCATCCCCTCCGCACTCCTAGGCAGATATGATCGGTCACTCTGGGACTCGCTGAGCAGGTTTGCAGAAAAGCTGCCTAGAGAGGACAGGCAAGATTTTCAGGAGATCCTTCAGGAGGGAAGTCTGGTGTCCAATCAGATCATCAGTGCGGCAGCAGATGGTGCAGACTTGGCAGCACATGGTTCTGCGCATGGGGTTTGTGCGAGAAGATCTTCCTGGCTGAGACTCACAGGATTAAAGCAGGAAGCGCAGCAGCGTATCTTGAATCTTCCGTTTAACGGAAACTCGCTATTTGGAACCCACATGGATGAGGAGATGGTGCGTATGAAGGCGGAGGTTGACACCATGAGGGCAGTGGGCCTCGAGAGGAGGAAAGACTTCAGGCAAAGGTATAGGCCTTACGACAGGCGCCCGTTCCAACAGAGGGTTCAAACCCCTCATTGGTCCACAACAGAAACAAGGGCGTCCCCTCTTCCAGTCTCGCAAAGCCACAAGAGACCGAGGGTCACGCAGACCTCAGCAGTCTGCCCCCAAAGCCCCCACAAAACAATGAGGATTTGCTTCCCTTAATACCGTACACCACTCCGGTTGGGGGAAGTATCACAGCGGTCATTCACTTGTGGCATGGCATAACAAAAGACAAATGGGTGCTGAACATTGTAGAGTGTGCATACTCTCTTCTTTTCTGGCAACCTCCTCCTCACTTGCCACCAACCAAATCCAGACCTGTTTACATGAGCTTATTAAGCAAAGAGGTTCATGCTATGTTACAAAAAAAGGCAATAGAAAAGGTTCCAGTCGCACAAAGAGGAAAGGGGGTGTATTCCCGCTATTTTCTAGTAGCAAAGAAGGGTCGGGAAGGAGTTTTCAGACTGATTCTAGACTTGAGGCTGTTGAGCAAATACATAAAGAAGCAAAATTTCAGGATGCTGGCTCTTCACCAGATCTTCCCTCAACTGCATCGAGGAGACTGGATGTGCTCCATAGATCTGCAAGATGCGTATTTTCACATCCCGATCATTCCCAAGCATCGGAAATTCCTACGATTTGTGATAGCCTCCCAACACTATCAGTTCAAGGTGCTTCCTTTCGGCCTAAAATCTGCCCCTCGCGCATTCTCCAAGTGTGTAGCAATGGTAGCGGCGCATCTAAGGAAACAGAAAATCTTCATTTATCCATACCTAGATGACTGGCTACTGAAAGCCTCCTCTCCGGAACAGGCGAAAAACCATCTGGACATTGTGCTCAGTGTTTTCCGATCTCTAGGTCTGCAGGTCAACTTCCAAAAGTCCACCCTCATCCCAACACAAACCCTCCACTACCTGGGAGCGATACTGAATACAGAGCTTGAAAGAGTGTATCCTTCGGAGGAACGACTGTTATCAATATGGAGGAAGTGTCAAGACCTTCTGGGTTCCCCCGCACCTACGGCCCGTCAGGTGACATCTCTGTTGGGCTCCATGAACTCTTGCATTTTCATTTTCCCGAACTCCAGATTGCATATGAGGCCTCTTCAAGAGGCTCTGGAGGAAAACTGGAATCAACACACAGGCCGCTGGGAGGACAGAATGCTTCTTCAGGTAGGAGCGCGACAATCATTACGATGGTGGATGCACAGACATCACCTGTCAGTAAGAGTTCCTTTTCATCAGCCAATCCCGTCTGACACTCTGTTAACGGATGCATCGCTTCAGGGCTGGGGAGCTCATCTGGGTTCCCTTCAAGCTCAGGGCTTGTGGTCCAATAACGAGAGGTTGTACCATATCAACCTGCTGGAGCTCAGAGCGGTTCATCTGGCTCTCAAGACATTTGCTCCATCAATTCAGGGAAAGTCTCTCCTGGTTCAGATGGACAATATGACGACAATATATTATCTGAACAAGCAAGGAGGGACGAGATCTCGGCCCCTGTCTCGGGAATCTCAGGCCATTTGGCTTTGGCTCATAGCGAGGGGAATGTCTCTTACAGCAATCGACCTCCCAGGGCAGCAAAACGTGGAGGCGGACTTCCTAAGCAGATCCCTCGAGGACGCCCACGATTGTGTTCTTTTTTACGACGGCATCGTCAAAGACATCTTCGTTCAATGGGGTCAGCCTCAGTTAGATCTGTTCGCAGACGAGGTAAACAAGAAATGCCCAGACTTCACGTCCAGGTTCTACCGTCCGGGGTCTCGAGGGAATGCCCTGTTGATCGACTGGTCAGGGATATTTCTGTATGCCTTTCCACTGATTCCCCTCATACCAGCGGTGATAAACAAACTCTACAGATCCAACACCAGAATGATTCTCATAGCCCCGCAATGGCCTCGTCAGTTCTGGTACACGGATCTCCTCAATCTATCAGAATAACCGCACAAGAGGCTGCTGTGCAGACCGGATCTCCTTTGCAGGCTGGGAGGCAAGATTCTTCACCCCAACCTTCCCTCTCTGAGCTTGACGGCATGGCTCCTGAATTCCTGCAGTATGGGCATCTAGGGCTCTCGCAGGAATGCATGAACATCTTAAAGGAGTCTAGAAGGCCTTCTAAGCGGCGCTCTTACACGTTCAAGTGGAAGAGATTCTACAAATGGTGTCGTCAGCAGGGTCAGAATCCTATTCTGGCTCAGGAGGAGGCCATATTGTCTTATCTACTCCATCTGGCGAAATCGAGTCTGCAAGTGTCATCTATTAAGGTACATTTATCTGCCATTACAGCCTATTGTAGGTCACCTTCTCCGGAATCCTTCTTTACTATGCCAGTGGTCAAGGATTTCTTAGAAGGTTTGAAGAAGGTTTTTCCACCCATTCGAAGACCCTCACCTCCATGGGAACTGAACATAGTATTATCTAAACTCATGGGCCCTCCTTTTGAACCTATCCACAAAGCTTCTTTACAACACCTTACATGGAAGACAGCTTTTCTTGTTGCCATTACTTCGGCAAGGAGAGTCAGTGAGATTCAGGCTTTGTCCTCCAAGGAACCGTACATGGTTTTCCATGAAAATAGAGTCGTTCTAAGAACTCATCCATCATTCTTACCGAAGGTGGTGTCGGATTTTCACAGTCTATATCACTACCAACTTTTTCCCTAATCCGGGTACTCCAGCGGAGAAAGCATTGCACTCCCTGGATTTGAAAAGAGTGCTAAAATTCTACCTGGATAAGACCAAATTGATTAGACGATCTCACCACCTGTTTGTAAATTACGGACATATGAGAGCAGGCGATGCAGCCTCAAACAAACAATATCTAGATGGATAGTTTCATGTATTGTTACTGCATATCAATTGGCTAACAAACAGTTATTGGCTAGGCCTAAGGCTCATTCGACAAGAGGAAAAGCGGCTACTGCTGCCCTCCTTAATAATGTTCCAATCTCTGAAATCTGTAAGGCTGCTACATGGAAATCTGTTCATACTAGGCACTACTGTTTGGACTCAGATGCCAGAGAGGACGCTCAAGTTGGGCAGGCGTCTCTGAGAAATTTGTTTGCATAGTGTATGTCTTTTTCCTGAACTTCTATTAGACAGTCCGCAGAGATAAGGGATGGGCTTGCTAATCTATTCAATGTTTATGACTATTGGAAGAGAACTAGGATTTACAGGTAAGTAACTTATCCATATTGTAAGTGCAGGGTAGCCATAAGAGTATATGGTCTGGGAGTCTGTCAAACATGAACTCCACAGCACCATAATGGCTACCCTGAAAACTGGGAAGTTTGGTATCAAACTTCTCAGCACAATAAATGCACACTGATGCCAGTGTGCACTTTATTGTAAAAAAAAACCCAGAGGGCATCTTAGAGATGCCCCCTGAAAACATACCCGACTTCCAGTGTGGGCTGACTAGTTTTTGCCAGCCTGCCACACACCAGACATGTTGCTGGCCACATGGGGAGAGTGCCTTTGTTTCTCTGTGGCCAGGAACAAAGCCTGTACTGGGTGGAGGTGCTTCTCACCTCCCCCTGCAGGAACTGTAACACCTGGTGGTGAGCCTCAAAGGCTCACCCCCTTTGTTACAGTGCCACAGGGCATCCCAGCTAGTGGAGATGCCCGCCCCTCTGGCCACTGCCCCCACTTTTGACGGCAAGCATGGAGGACATAATGAGGAAAACAAGGAGGAGTCACTCCCCAGCCAGGACAGCCCTAAGATGTCCTGAGCTGAGGTGACTCTTACTTTTAGAAATCCTCCATCTTGCAGATGGAGGATTCCCCCAATAGGATTAGGGATGTGCCCCCTTCCCCACAGGGAGGAGGCACAAAGACGATGTAGCCACCCTCAAGGTCAGTAGCCATTGGCTACTGCCCTCCCAGACCTAAACACACCCCTAAATTGAGTATTTAGGGGCTCGCAGAACCGAGGAAGATAGATTCCTGCAACCTAATTAAGAAGAAGGACTGCTGACCTGACGCCCTGCAGTGAAGAAGGAGACGACAACTGATTTGGCCCCAGCCCCACCGGCCTGTCTCCCTACTTCGAAGAAAACTGCAACAGCGACGCATCCAACAGGGTCCAGCGACCTCTGAAGCCTCAGAGGACTACCCTGCATCTAAAGGACCAAGAAGCTCCCGAGAACAGCGGCCCTGTTTAAGAAATTGCAACTTTCTGCAAGAAGCAACTTTTAAAGACCACACGTTTCCCGACAGAAGCGTGAGACTTTCCACTCTGCAACCGACGCCCCCGGCTCGACCTGCGGAAAACTAACACTAAAGGGAGGACTCCCCGGTGACTGCGAGCCCGTGAGTAGCCTGAGTTGACCCCCCTGAGCTCCCACAGCGACGCCTGCAGAGGAAATCCAGAGGATCCCCCTGACCGCGACTGCCTGCGTCAAGGAACCCGACGCCTGGAAACAGCACTGCACCCGCAGCCCCCAGGACCTGAAGGAACGGAACTCCAGTGCAGGAGCGACCCCCAGGCGACACTTTGCCTAGCCCAAGGTGGTGGCTACCCCGAGAAGCCCCCCCCCCTTGCCTGCCTGCATCGATGAAGAGACCCCCGGGTCTCCCATTGAATCCTATTGCAAACCCGACGCCTGTTTGCTCTCTGCACCCGGCCGCCCCTGTGCCGCTGAGGGTGTACTTTCTGTGCCTGCTTGTGCCCCCCCCCGGTGCCCTACAAAACCCCCCTGGTCTGCCCTCCGAAGACGCATGTACTTACCTGCTGACAGACTGGAACCGGGGCACCCCTATTTCCATTGAAGCCTATGTGTTTTGGGCACCACTTTGACCTCTGCACCTGACCGGCCCTGAGCTGCTGGTGTGGTAACCTTGGGGTTGCCTTGAACCCCCAATGGTAGGCTACCTTGGATCCAACTTTGAACCCTGTAAGTGTTTTACTTACCTGTGAACTTAACAAATACTTACATCCCCCAGGAACTGTTGATTTTTGCACTGTGTCCACTTTTAAAATAGCTTATTGCCATTTTTGTCAAAACTGTACATGCTATTGTGATTATTCAAAGTTCCTAAAATACCTGAGTGATATACCTTTCATTTGAAGTATTACTTGTAAATCTTGAACCTGTGATTCTTAAAATAAACTAAGAAAATATATTTTTCTATATAAAAACCTATTAGCCTGGAATTTGTCTTTGAGTGTGTGTTCCTCATTTATTGCCTGTGTGTGTACAACAAATGCTTAACACTGCCCTCTGATAAGCCTACTGCTCGACCACACTACCACAAAATAGAGCATTAGAATTATCTCTTTTTGCCACTATCTTACCTCTAAGGGGAACCCTTGGACTCTGTGTACACTGTTTCTTACTTTGAAATAGTATATACAGAGCCAACTTCTTACATTGGTGGATCAGCGGTGGTGTACAAGACTTTGCATTTGCATTTGCTGGACTACTCAGCCAATAACTGATCACACAACTAAATTCCCAAAATTGTCATTAGAAACAGATTTTTGAAATTTGAGCTATTTTTCTAAATTTTTAGAAGTCCTGCTAGGGCCTTGTGTTAGTCCCTGTTAGCATTTCTTTTAGAGTTTGAAAGTTGAGTAAAAGTTTGGATTAAGTTCTAGAGATAGTTTTAGATTCTTAAAAAGTATCCCAACTTTTAGAGAAATAATGTCTACTGCAGAAAAGATGGTGGTGGAGCTCAACCTCACCCCTTACCTGCATCTTAGGATGTCAGAGTTAAGGACTCTCTGCAAAATCAAAAAGATAAAAACTCGATCAAACCCTACCAAAGTACAGCTCCAGCAGCTCTTGGCAGAGTTTGCTAGAGACAGCCCCTCTGAAGATACTCTTACAGAGGATGATGCTAGTGAAGTGGAGGACAATCTCAACCCTCCACTCCTAGTTAGGGAGACCACGGTTCCTCCAACCCTAACTCCACAAGTGATAGTCAGAGATGTTGCTTCTCCCACAGGGGAGTCTAACAGCTCTGGAAGCATTTAGGGCAGCCTCAATGAAGATGACCTCCTGTTAGCCAGGATGGCCAAAAGATTGGCTTTGGAGAGATAACTCCTAGCCATAGAAAGGGAAAGACAAGAGATGGGCTTAGCTCCCATCAATGGTGGAAGCAACTTAAATAGGGTCAGAGATACTCCTGAGATGCTAAAAATCCCCAAAGGGATTGTAACAAAATATGAAGATGGTGATGACATCACCAAATGGTTCACAGCTTTTGAGAGGGCTTGTGCAACCAGAAAAGTAAACAAATCTCACTGGGGTGCTCTCCTTTGGGAAATGTTCACTGGCAAGTGTAGGGATAGACTCCTCACACTCTCTGGTAAAGATGCAGAATCCTATGACCTCATGAAGGCTACCCTGATTGAGGGCTTTGGATTCTCAACTGAGGAGTACAGGATTAGCTTAAAAAAATCCTCGAGCCAGACCTGGGTTGATTTTGTTGACTTCTCAGTCAAAACACTGGATGGTTGGATTAACGGCAGAGGTGTAAATGATTATGATGGGCTGTACAATCTGTTTATGAAAGAACACCTTTTAAGTAATTGTTTCAATGATAAACTGCATCAGCATCTGGTAGACCTAGGTCCAATTGCTCCCCAAGAATTGGGAAAGAAGGCCGACCATTGGGTCAAGACTAGGGTGACCAAGACTTCCACAGGGGGTGACCAAAAGAAAGGGGTCACAAAAACTCCCCAAGGGAAGAATGTTGAGACATCCAAGGGAAAAAGTAAAGAGTCTTCTACAGAGCCCCAAAAACCTGCTCAGGAGGGAGGGTCCAAAGCCTCTTCACAATCCAATTATGGGTACAAGGGTAAAAAATGTGATCCCAAAAAGGCCTGGTGTCATAGCTGTAATCAGCAGGGGCACCAAACTGGAGACAAAGCCTGTCCCAAGAAAGGTTCTACTTCCACTACTACTCCAGTTAGCACTGGAATAGCCAGTCTCCAGGTGGGATCAACAGTGTGCCCAGAGCAAATCAGGGTTCACACTGAAGCTACATTGGTTTCTGAGGGTGGGGAGGACTTAGCCACACTGGCTGCCTGGACCCCTAATATGCACAAATACAAGCAGCAACTCTTAATTATTGGGACTAGTGTAGAAGCCCTGAGGGATACAGGTGCCAGTGTCACAATGGTGACAGACAAACTGGTTTCCCCAGGACAATACCTGACTGGACAAACTTATCCAGTCACCAACGCTGAGAATCAGACTAAAGTACATCCCATGGCTATGGTAACTTTAGAATGGGGAGGGGTCACTGACCTGAAACTGGTGGTAGTCTCCTCTGCTATCCCAGTAGACTGTTTGCTTGGAAATGACCTGGAGTCCTCAGCATGGGCTGAGGTAGAACTCAAAACCCATGCAGCCATGCTGGGTATCCCTGAATTGGTGTGTATCAAGACAAGGGCACAGTGCAAGGCTCAGGGTGAAAAAGAGGTGTTGGAGCCTGGAAGAATGGCCCAACCCTCCAAGAGAAAAGGAAAGAAGACTGGGGAACCAGCTTCAACACAGCAAAAGAAAAATAACCTCTATTCCCAGGAAGAAGTTCTGCCCTCTGAGGGAACTGAGCCCATGGAGTTGGAACCTTATCAGGTTGAACTCTTAGGCCCAGGGGGACCCACAAGGGAACAATTGTGTAAGGGGCAAGAAACCTGTCCCTCTTTTGAAGGCCTTAGGCAGCAAGCTGCTGAGGAAACAAAAGGAAAAGTCAGTGGAACACACAGGGTCTATTGGGAAGATGGACTCCTTTACACTGAGGCAAGAGATCCCAAACCTGGTGCCACTAGGAGAGTGGTAGTGCCTCAGGAGTGTAGGGAGTTTATTCTGACCTTAGCCCATGATATTCCACTTTGCTGGGCATTTGGGACAAACCAAGACTTGGGAGAGGTTAGTCAACCATTTCTATTGGCCCAACATGTCCCAGAAAGTAAAGGAGTTTTTTGCCTCCTGTGCCAACTGTCACGCCAGTGGTAAGACAGGTGGCCATCCAAAGGCCACCCTCATTCCGCTTCCAGTGGTGGGGGTCCCCTTTGAAAGAATACATAGTGGGTCCACTTGAACCTCCCACAGCCTCAGGGAATCAGTATATCCTAGTAGTAGTGGATCATGCTACTAGGTACCCTGAAGCAATTCCCCTTAGATCCACTACTGCCCCTGCAGTAGCCAAATCACTCATTGGTATCTTTACCAGAGTGGGATTTCCCAAGGAGGTGGTTTCTGACAGAGATACCAACTTCATGTCAGCATACCTTAAACACATGTGGAATGAGTGTGGGGTGACTTACAAGTTCACCACACCATACCATCCACAAACCAATGGTCTTGTGGAAAGGTTCAACAAGACATTGAAGGGCATGATCATGGGGCTCCCTGAAAAGCTCAAAAGGAGATGGGATGTCCTCTTGCCATGTTTGCTTTTCGCCTACAGAGAGGTTCCTCAGAAAGGAGAAGGGTTTTCCCCCTTTGAACGTCTGTTTGGCCATCCTGTAAGGGGACCACTAGCTCTTGTTAAAGAAGGCTAGGAGAGACCTCTTCAGGGGCCTAAGCAAGATATAGTGGACTATGTACTAGGCCTACATTCCAGGATGGCAAAGTACATGGAAAAGGCAAGCAAAAAACTTGAGGCCAGCCAACCACTCCAGAAGATGTGGTATGACGAAAAGGTTACTATGGTTGAGTTTTAGCCAGGGCAGAAAGTCTGGGTCTGGAGCCTGTGGCTGTCAGGGCACTTCAGGACAGATGGAGTGGTCCTTACCCAGTAATAGAGAGAAAGAGTCAGGTCACCTACCTGGTAGACCTAGGCACTAGCGGGACCCCCAAATGGGTGATACATGAGAACCGCCTCAAACTCTTTAAGGACAGGGCAGATGTAAACATGTTAATGGTTACAGATGAGGACCAGGAAGTTGAGAGTGAACCTCTCCCTGATCTCCTCTCCTCTGACCCTAAAGGTGGCTCAGTAGATGGAGTGATCCACTCAGACACCCTCTCTGGCCAACAGCAAGCTGACTGTAGGAAAGTCCTACAACAGTTTGCTGAACTCTTTTTCCTAAACCCTGGTCAGACACACCTATGTACCTATGATGTGGACACAGGAGACAGCATGCCTGTCAAAAACAAAAGTTTTAGACCAGTGGTTCCCAACCTGTGGGCCGGGGACCCCTGGGGGTCCGCGAAGCCTCCTCAGGGGGTCCGCGACTGCTTAAAAAATATAATAATATTAGGTCCCAGCTATCAGAAATGACTCAGTGGGGGTCCTCGGGTTCCAATAATGATTCAGTGGGGGTCCCCGGGCTCCAGTACTGATAAAATGGGGGTCCACAGAAGTCAAAAGGTTGGGAACCACTGTTTTAGACAGTCTGACCAAGTTAAGGAAAGCATCAAAGTGGAAGTCCACAAGATGCTGGAATTGGGAGTCATTGAGCACTCTGACAGCCCCTGGTCTAGCCCAGTGGTCTTAGTCCCCAAACCTCACACCAAGGATGGCAAGAGAGAGATGAGGTTTTGTGTGGACTACAGAGGACCTATTTCTTTCACCAAGACAGATACCCATCCCATTCCAAGGGCAGATGAGTTAATTGATAAATTGGGTGCTGCCAAATACTTGAGTACCTTTGACTTGACAGCAGGGTACTGGCAAATAAAAATTGCACCAGGAGCAAAAGAAAAGACAGCATTCTCTACACCTGATGGGCACTATCAGTTTACTGTGATGCCCTTTGGCTTACAACATGCCCCCTGCCACCTTCCAAAGGTTGGTGAATCAAGTCATTGCTGGCTTGGAGACCTTTAGTGCAGCTTATCTTAATGATATTGCTGTCTTTAGCTCCAGCTGGCAGGATCACCTGGTCCAGCTGAAGAAGGTTTTGCAGGCCCTGCAAGCAGCAGGCCTCTCTATCAAGGCATCCAAATGTCAGATAGGGCAGGGTACTGTGGTTTACTCGGGACACCTTGTAGGTGGAGGCCAAGTTCAGCCACTCCAACCCAAGATCCAGGCTATTCTGGACTGGGTAGCTCCAGAAACCCAGACTCAAGTCAGGGCACTCCTTGGCTTGACTGGGTACTATAGGAGGTTTGTGAAGGGATATGGATCCATAGTGACACCCCTCACAAAACTTACCTCTAAGAAAATGCCCAAGAAGGTAAACTGGACTGTAGCATGCCAACAGGCCTTTGACACCCTGAAACAAGCTATGTGCACTGCACCAGTTCTCAAAGCTCCAGATTACTCCAAGCAGTTCATTGTGCAGACTGATGCCTCTGAACATGGGATAGGGGCAGTTCTGTCCCAAACAAATGATGATGGCCTTGCCCAGCCTGTTGCTTTCATTAGCAGGAGGTTACTCCCCAGGGAGCAGCGTTGGAGTGACATTGAGAGGGAGGCCTTTGCTGTGGTTTGGTCCCTGAAGAAGCTGAAACCATACCTCTTTGGTACTCATTTTGGAGTTCAAACTGACCACAGACCTCTCAGATAGATAATGCAAATTAAAGGTGAAAATCCAAAACTGTTGAGGTGGTCCATCTCCCTACAGGGAATGGACTTTATAGTGGAACACAGACCTGGGACTGCCCATGGCAATGCAAATGGCCTTTCCAGGTTCCTCCACTTAGAAAATGAAGACTCTCTTGGGAAAGGTTAGTCTCATCCTCTTTCGTTTGGTGGGGGGTTTGTGTAAGGAAATGCATCCTTGGCATGGTTACCCCCTGACTTTTTGCCTTTGCTGATGCCAAGTTAAGATTTGAAAGTGTGCTGGGACCCTGCTAACCAGGCACCAGCACCAGTGTTCTTTCCCTAAACTGTACCTTTGTCTCCACAATTGGCACAACCCTGGCACCCAGCTAAGTCCCTTGTAACTGGTACCCCTGGTACCAAGGGCCCTGATGCCAGGGAAGGTCTCTAAGGGCTGCAGCATGTCTTATGCCACCCTAGGGACCCCTCACTCAGCACATACACACTGCTTGCCAGCTTTTGTGTGCTGGTGGGGAGAAAATGACTAAATCGACATGGCACTCCCCTCAGAGTGCCATGCCAACCTCACACTGCCTGTGGCATAGGTAAGTCACCCCTCTAGCAGGCCTTACAGCCCTAAGGCAGGGTGCACTATACCACAGGTGAGGACATATGTGCATGAGCACTATGCCCCTACAGTATCTAAGCAAAACCTTAGACATTGTAAGTGCAGGGTAGCCATAAGAGTATATGGTCTGGGAGTCTGTCAAACACGAACTCCACAGCACCATAATGGCTACACTGAAATCTGGGAAGTTTGGTATCAAACTTCTCAGCACAATAAATGCACACTGATGCCAGTGTGCACTTTATTGTAAAAATACACCCAGAGGGCATCCTAGAGATGCCCCCTGAAAACATACCCGACTTCCAGTGTAGGCTGACTAGTTTTTGCCAGCCTGCCACACACCAGACATGTTGCTGGCCACATCGGGAGAGTGCCTTTGTCACTCTGTGGCCAGGAACAAAGCCTGTACTGGGTGGAGGTGCTTCTCACCTCCCCCTGCAGGAACTGTAACACCTGGCGGTGAGCCTCAAAGGCTCACCCCCTTTGTTACAGCGCCACAGGGCATCCCAGCTAGCGGAGATGCCCGCCCCTCTGGCCACCGCCCCCACTTTTGGCGGCAAGGTTGGAGGAGATAATGAGGAAAACAAGGAGGAGTCACTCCCCAGCCAGGACAGCCCCTAAGGTGTCCTGAGCTGAGGTGACTCTTACTTTTAGAAATCCTCCATCTTGCAGATGTAGGATTCCCCCAAAAGGATTAGGGATGTGCCCCCCTCCCCACAGGGAGGAGGCACAAAGAGGGTGTAGCCACCCTCAGGGTCAGTAACCATTGACTACTGCCTTCCCAGACCTAAACACACCCCTGAATTGAGTATTTAGGGTCTCCCAGAACCGAGGAAGATAGATTCCTGCAACCTAAAGAAGAAGAAGGACTGCTGACCTGACGCCCTGCAGTGAAGACAGAGGCGACAACTGATTTGGCCCCAGCCCCACCGGCCTGTCTCCCTACTTCAAAGAAAACTGCAACAGCGACGCAGCCAACAGGGTCCAGTGATCTCTGAAGCCTCAGAGGACTACCCTGCATCTAGCAGCTCCAGAGAACAGCGGCCCTGTTCAAGAAGCTGCAACTTTCTGCAACAAAGAAGCAACTTTTAAAGACCACACGTTTCCCGCCGGAAGCGTGAGACTTTCCACTGCACCCGACGTCCCCCGGCTCGACCTGCGGAAAACTAACACTACAGGGAGGACTCCCCAGCGACTGCGAGCCCGTGAGTAGCCAGAGTTGAGCCCCCACAGCGACGCCTGCAGAGGAAATCCAGAGGCTCCCCCTGACCGCGACTGCCTACTTCAAGGAACCCGATGCCTGGAAACAGCCCTGCACCCGCAGCCCCAGGACCTGAAGTGCAGGAGCGACCCCCAGGCGACCCTCTGCCTAGCCCAGGTGGTGGCTACCCCGAGGAGCCCCCCCTGTGCCTGCCTGCATCGTTGAAGAGACCCCCGGGTCTCCCCATTGATTCCTATAGGAAACCCGACGCCTGTTGGCACTCTGCACCCGGCCGCCACTGTGCCGCTGAGGGTGTACTGTCTGTACCTGCTTGTGTCCCCCCCGGTGCCCTACAAAACCCCCCTGGTCTGCCCTCCGAAGACGCGGGTACTTACCTGCTGGCAGACTGGAACCGGGCACCCCTATTTCCATTGAAGCTTATGTGTTTTGGGCATCAATTTGACCTCTGTACCTGACCGGCCCTAAGCTGCTGGTGTGGTAACTTTGGGGTTGCCTTGAACCCCCAACGGTGGGCTACCTTGGACCCAACTTTGAACCCTGTAAGTGTTTTACTTACCTGTGAACTTAACAAATACTTACCTCCCCCAGGAACTGTTGATTTTTGACCTGTGTCCACTTTTAAAATAGCTTATTGCCATTTTTTTCAAAAGTGTACATGCTATTGTGATTATTCAAAGTTCCTAGAATACCTGAGTGAAATACCTTTCATTTGAAGTATTACTTGTAAATCTTTAACCTGTGATTCTTTAAAAAAAGCTAAGAAAATATATTTTTCTATATAAAAAACCCATTGGCCTGGAATTTGTCTTTGAGTGTGCGTTCCTCATTTATTGCCTGTGTGTGTACAACAAATGCTTAACACTACCCTCTGATAAGCCTACTGCTCGACCACACTACCACAAAATAGAGAACAAAATAGAGCATTAGAATTATCTCTTTTTGCCACTATCTTACCTCTAAGGGGAACCCTTGGACTCTGTGCACACTATTTCTTACTTTGAGATAGTATATACAGACCCAACTTCCTACACAGGGCCTCTAAAACTTTCCATAGGTGACTACAGAAGGAGATTTCCGCCGGCCGGCTCGGGAGTGCAGCAACCATCTATACCACCTTCTGTGCCTCTTCCTTCCACTCCTGTTCATCCGGGGGTACCACCGTTGCATGTACCACCAAAGACACCGATTTCAGTTTCAACACAAGATCTGTCTTCATCGGAGGATGACAGAGAGGAGGGAGACTTGCCGGATGCAATAACAGAGTGGGATGATTATCAAATTCCTACTCCATCCTCACCGTCCCCTGTCCAGATAGATTCCCCACCAGGTGACATTGTAGGTTTTCACAATTTGCTTGAACAAGCTGCGAAGAGGTTTGAGCTGCCCATGCCAACGTAGCAAATGGATTGTTTTCTTTATGACTTTAAGGACCTTTGCAAAAAAGTATAAAGTCGATGCCAATAGTGGTCTATATATGGGATAAAGGCATCAAGGTAATGAAAAACCCGCCTACCGTCACTCCTTTCTTGCCTTGTCTTGACGAGAAATATAAGGTACCGGAAGACTCTCCGGTGTGCCTCAAGGTGCACCCCAAACCGGACTCAGTCATTGCCCAGGCTGCGCAACGCAGGTCCAGAAACCCTTGGGCGCCAATATTAGCTCCACCAGACAAGGAGGGTAGAAGGCTGGATAATATATGGAAGCGTTTCTCTTTGATGTCTTCTCTTGATAAGGGCCTCTAACTGGCTATCATAGGCAGATACGACAGGCAATTATGTGCAGACATTGCTCCCTACCTAGATCAGCTACCAAAAGAATCAAAGAAAGAGGTGAGAAAAATCTTGCAGGAGGGTGAAAGGTCTTCTGCTGAGGTTATAAAGTGTGCAATGAATATCGCTACCACGGTGTTTCGGCAGCTGGCAGGGGAGGCTGTTCTTAGAAGGCAGGCTTGGCTCCGTGCAACTTCGTTTAGACTGGAGATTCAAAACAAGATTCTCTACTTGCCTTTTGATGGGGAAGCCCTATTCGGAAAGCACATTGATGACGCACTTCAGTCCATAAAGACCGACACAGCCAGGTCCCTTGGCACACTGCAGTTTAGAAGGCAGCCCTTTCGGGGGGCTAGAGGTCGTAGATATTCATTTTATAGAGGAGGATTCCAACAATACAGATACCCCTTTGTCTCTGCTGCTTCTCAGTCCTTTCGTTCCCAGTACCAACAGAGGCTGCCTCCACAAGCGGCTTTTTCGAGAACATTGCAAAGGGGAAAAGCAGGAAGGCAAGTGAAGGACACAGGGCGCAGACAGTGACTTTCTGGTGACTCCGGCTACGAACCTTTCCTTGGGTACAAAAATAGGGGGAAGGATTTCCCACTACTTTCGCAATTGGGAAAAGATTACATCAGACCAATGGGTCTTGAACCTCATTCAATTTGGCCATACTTTGGAATTCCTGCAGTTTCCTCATGCAAGACCCCATTCACTAATGGTGGAGCACTTACATCTGCTCAAACAGGAAGTCGAGTCAATGCTCCTCAAGGGAGCTATCAAGACAAACTGAGGGGATTCTACTCTCGGTTCTTCCTGATTGGAAAGAAATGGAAAAGTTGGCGCCCAAACCTAGACTTTAGAGATCTCAATACTTATCCCAAGAAGCAGTCATTTCATATGATTACTTTAACAGATATCCTGTTCCTTCTCAATCCAGGAGATTTCTTGTCCACCCTCAATTTGCAGGACGCATATTTCCATATCCCTATACATCCTTCCCACAGGAAATATCTCAGATTTGTAGTAGCCGGAGAACATTTCCAGTTCAAAGTTCTTCCTTTCGGTCTGAAATCAGCCCGAGAATTTTTACCAAATGTTTAGCTCCAGTCGCAGCCTTCCTCAGAAGGCACAACCATCAGGTCTTCCCATATTTGGACAATTGGCTGGTCAAGGCCAAAACCAGATCTCAGGCACTGAGGTCCACATGCGCCTGTGTGGAACTGTTCACAAATCTCAGCCTAACCGTCAACCACGACAAATCAGCCTTCCAGCCCTTAAGAACAAGAACATTTTTGGGAGCAATATTGGACACATCCACCAACAAGGCAAATCCTACAGGAGAAAGGCTGAAAAAGCTCATATCCGTGGCCAGGCTCCTGCAAAATAGAAAATATGTTTCAGTTCGCTCCTTCAAGTCCCTGTTGGGAATGATGTCCTCCTGCATTCCACTGGTACCATTCTGTCGTCTCAGAATGAGACCCCTCCAGGAACAGCTAGACCTTCAGTGGACACAGTCCAAGAGGTTTTTCAAGGTTATAATCAAGATAACGAAACCCATGATATCATCTCTGGCTTAGTGGACTCATGAGTCTTAACTGTCGGTGGGGCTTTCTTTTCTTCTCCAACCAGCTCTGTGGATGATCATTACCGATGCATCTCTCGAAGGTTGGGGAGCCTTCCTCCAGCACTTACAAGTCAGAGGTAAATGGAAGCCACACCAGAGGTCCTTTCACATCAATTATCTTGAACTGAAGGCAGTTCGACTAGCACTTTGCGCTTTTCTTCCAAAGATAAGAGGCTCATCAGTACTCGTTCGGACAGACAACACTATAACAATGCATTATATCAACAAACGGAGGGACAAGATCTCTCCTCTTATTGAGAGAATCTCAGTGCATTTGGGAATGGTATATCAGGCAAAAGATACACCTTCGAGCAGAACACATCCCGGGTGTTCAGAACGTCATAGCAGACTCTCTGAGCAGATCTCTATCATCCAACCACGAATGGGAACTGGATCAAGGAGTGTTGAATCAAGTTTTCTCCCTATGGGGAAACCAAACCTGGATCTCTTCACCACCCCACAGAATGCTAAATGTCGGTTCCTTGCAAGTCAGGATCACCATTGGGGCTCTGGGGGAATGCGTTTTCCATGGCATGGTCAGGAATTTATGCTTACGCCTTTCCTCCCATTCCCTTCATTTCGAGGGTTCTAGCGAAGATCAAGAGCGAACACTGCAAACTTCTTCTGATCGCTCTGGCAAGACCGCACCAGTATTGGTATACAGAGCTCCTTCTCTTCTCAGAGAGCCACAGCATCCCTCTACCAGGGACGCCGTCCCTACTAACAATGAGCAATGGTCAAATTCTCCACCCAGATCCGGCTTCAGTTCACTTGACGGCCTGGCTCCTGAACACCATGAGTTTGCGCACCTAAATATTCCTTCGGACTGTAGAGTCATCCCCGCCAGAGCTGCAGCTGAAAGTACCAGCAAATGTTATCGTCTGAAGTGGAAAAGGTTTTGCTCATGGTCTACACAAGCTCAGGTACATCCTTTCTGTTCAACGCCAGAGCAAATCCTGCCTTATCTTCTCCATCTGGCCAGATCAGGTTTGGCTATTTCTTCGATTAGAGTTGTAGGAAGGTAGCCTCTTTCTAGCCTTGTTACCCCCACTTTTAGCCTGTTTGTGAGTATATGTCAGGGTGTTTTCACTGTCTCACTGGGATCCTGCTAGCCAGGGCCCATTGCTCATAGTGAAAAACCTATGTTGTCAGTGTGCTTGTTATGTGTCACTGGGACCCTGCTAGCTAGGACCCCAGTGCTCATAGGTTTGTGGCCTATATATGTTCCCTGTGTGGTGCCTAACTGTATCACTGAGACTCTGCTAACCAGAACCTCAGTGTTTATGCTCTCTATGCTTTCCAAATTTGTCACTGCAGGCTAGTGTCATTGGCACACTGGTACACCCATATAATTCCCTTGTATATAGTACTTAGGTACCCAGGGTATTGGGGTTCCAGGCGATCCCTCTGGGCTGCAGCATTTATTTTGCCACCCATAGGGAGCTCAGGCAATTATTCTTACACAGGCCTGCCAGTGCAGCCTGAGTGAAAAAACGTCCACGTTATTTCACAGCCATTTTTCACTGCACATAAGTAACTTATAATTCACCTATATGTCTAAACCTCACTTGGTGAAGGTTGGGTGCCAAGTTACTTAGTGTGTGGGCACCCTGGCACTAGCCAAGGTGCCCCCACATCGTTCAGGGAAATTTCCCCGGACTTTGTGAGTGCAGGGACACCATTACACGCGTGCACTATACATAGGTCACTACCTATGTATAGCGTCACAATGGTAACTCCGAACATGGCCATGTAACATGACTAAGATAATGGAACTGTCACCCCGTGGGGGGACAATTTCATGATCCCCCGGGTCTCTAGCACAGAACCCGGGTACGTTCTGGGGTTTCCACTGCAGCTGCTGCTGCTGCCAACCCCTCAGACAGGATTCTGCCCTCCTGGGGTCCGGGCAGCCCTGTCCCAGGAAGGCAGAACAAAGGATTTCCTCTGAGAGAGGGTGTTACACCCTCTCCCTTTGGAAATAGGTGTGAAGGGCTGGGGAGGAGTAGCCTCCCCTAGCCTCTGGAAATGCTTTGATGGGCCCAGATGGTGCCCATCTTTGCATAAGCCAGTCTACACCAGTTCAGGGATCCCCCAGCCCTGCTCTGGCGCGAAACTGGACAAAGGAAAGGGGAGTGACCACTCCCCTGACCAGTACCTCCCAGGGGAGGTGCCCAGAGCTCCTCCAGTGTGTCCCAGACCTCTGTCATCTTGGAAACAGAGGTTTTGGGGGTACACTGGACTGCTCTGAGTGGCCAGTGCCAGCAGGTGACGTCCGAGGCTCCTTCTGATAGGCTCTTACCTCTCTTGGTAGTCAATCCTCCTTCCTTAGTAGCCAAACCTCCTTTTCTGGCTATTTAGGGTCTCTGCTTTGGGGAATTCTTCAGATAACGAATGCAAGAGCTCACTAGAGTTCCTCTGCATCTCCCTCTTCACTTTCTACTAAAGGATCGACCGCTGACTGCTCCAGGACGCCTGCAAAACCGCAACAAAGTAGCAAGATGACTACCAGCAACATTGTAGCGCCTAACCCTGCTGGCTTTCTCAACTGTTTCCAGGTGGTGCATGCTCTGGGGGTAGCCTACCTTCACCCTGCACCAGAAGCTCCGAAGAAATCTCCCGTGGGTCGACGGAATCTTCCCCCTGCTAACGCAGGCACCAAAAGACTGCATCACTGGTCCTCTGGGCCCCCTCTCATCCTGACGAGTGTGGTCCTTGGAACACAGCAACTCTGTCCAAGTGACTCCCACAGTCCAGTGACTCTTCAGTCCAAGTTTGATGGAGGTAAGTCTTTGCCTCCCCACGCTAGACTGCAAAGCTGTGTACCACGTGATTTGCAGCTTCTCTGGCTTCTGTGCACTCTTCCAGGATTTCCTTCGTGCACGGCCTAGCCTGGGTCCCCAGCACTCCGTCCTGCAATGCACAACCTTCTGAGTTGTCTCCTGGCGTCGTGGGACCCCTTTTTGTGACATTGCGTGGACTCTGGTTCACTCTTCTTCTAAGTGCCTGTTGGGGTACGTCTGCGGGTGCTGCCTGCTTCTGTGAGGGCTCTCTGAGTTGGTGAGCGCCCCCTCTGTCTCCTCCTCCAAGTGGCGACATCCTGGTCCTTCCTGGTCCTCAGCAGCACCCAAAAACCTCAACCGCGACCCTTGCAGCTAGCAAGGCTTGTTTGCGGTCTTTCTGCGTGGGAACACCCCTGCAAGCTTCTTCGCAACGTGGGACGTCTGTCTTCCAAAGGAGAAGTTCCTAGTCATCTTCTTTCTTGCAGAACTCCAAGCTTCTTCCAACCGGTGGCAGCTTCCTTGCACCTTCAGCTGGGGTTTCTATAACTCTGTGTATTGTGTTTTCTTATGAAATTGTGCTTATGATATAAGTGGTATAGTAGGAGCTTTGCATGTCTCCTAGTTCAGCCTAAGCTGCTTTGCCATAGCTACCTTCTATCAGTCTAAGCTGCTAGAAACACCTCTTCTACACTAAGATGGGATAACTGGACCTGGCACAAGGTGTAAGTACCTTTGGTACCCACTACAAGCCAGGCCAGCCTCCTACATTGGTTGTGCAGCGGTGGGATAAGTACTTGTAACTACTTACCACTTTGTCATTGTGTACTTTTCATAAGCAAATCATATACCAAACAGTTCAGTGTATGTACACTTAACCAAAAAAGTTTGCTTTTCTTCTCTAAAACATTTTACAAAGTTCTGAAAAGTTTCTTAAAACTTCTAAAAGGTTTCTAAAAGTTAGAAAAAGTTTATTTCTCTGTGCTTTAAAAAGTTCTGAAACTTTTTCTTTCTTCTCACTATCTCTAAACCTTTTGCTATCATGTCTGTGGTAGATTCAGCTCCCAAAACTGTCAATGCTACTTATGACAGTTTGAATTACAAGAGCTTAAGGAGTCTCTGCTTAGATAGAGGTTTAGTTATAGGAAAGAACCCTACAAAAGAGTTTCTGTTCAAAATGCTTATTGTAGATGATGAGACCCAAGCTGGCCCATCAAATGAGAGATTAGAAAATGTAGAAACTTCCCAGTCTGATTCAGGAGAGTTCCCTGAGAAGGGTGGGGAGGGTTCTGAACAGGGTCTGCCCCCTAGCAGGACACCCAGTAATGTTGGTAGTAATGGAGGTTCCATCACAGTACGGCATCCTTTATTCCTAGAGGCCAAGTTACCAGGGTCCAGACAGTTAGGGACAGGTCCCCCTCTGAAGTTTCCCATTTGTCATCTGTGTCAAAGCATTCCCAACCCACCCACTCTGAGGTTAACTTGTTAGAAAGGGAACTCAAAAAGTTGAGGGTTGAAGAGACCAGACTGAAGCTTAAACAGCCATAGCTGGGCTTAGATAGGGAATCCCTAGACATTGAGAATGAAAGAAAGAGGCTGGGGTTAGGACCCCATGGTGGCAGCAGCAGTATTCCTGATAGTAATCCTGTTAGAGAGCATGATTCCAGGAATCTGCACAAGATAGTTCCCCCTTACAAGCAGGGGGATGACATCAACAAGTGGTTTGCTGCACTTGAGAGGGCCTGTATGGTACAGGGGGTCCCTCAAAGGCAGTGGGCTGCGATATTGTGGCTATCTTTCAATGGAAAGGGTAGGGATAGGCTCCTTACTGTTAGAGAAAGTGAAGTTAACAACTACACAGTATTGAAGGATGCACTCTTGGATGGATTTGGTTTAACCACTGAACAATACAGGATTAAGTTCAGAGACACCAGAAAAGAGTCCTCTCAAGACTGGACAGATTTTGTGGACTGTTCAGTGAAAGGCCTTGGAAGGGTGGTTACATGGCAGTAAAGTATCTGACTATAAAAGCCTGTATAATCTTATTCTGAGAGAGCATATTCTGAATAACTGTGTGTCTGACTTGTTACACCAATACCTAGTGGACTCGGATCTGACCAATCCCCAAGAATTGGGAAAGAAGGCAGACACGTGGGTAAGAACAAGGGTGAACAGAAAAGTTCATACAGGGGGTGACAAGGATGGCAAGAAGAAGGATGGTAAGTCTTCTGAAGGGTGGGGACAAAAGTAAAAATACTTAGGGGGTCATTCTGAGTCTGGCGGGCGGCGGAGGCCGCCCGCCAGACTTCCCCCCTCCAAAATACCGCTCCGCGGTCGAAAGACCGCTGAGGGTATTTTGGGTTTTGCACTGGGCTGGCGGGCGACCGCCAAAAGGCCGCCCACCAGCCCAGTGCAAAAAACCCTTCCCACGAGGACGCCGGCTCAGAATTGAGCCGGCGGAGTGGGAAGGTGCGACGGGTGCAGTTGCACCCGTCGCAAATTTCAGTGTCTGCAAAGCAGACACTGAAATTCTTTTTGGGGCCCTCTTACGGGGGCCCCGCGACACCCCATACCGCCATCCTGTTCCTGGCGGGAGAACCGCCAGGAACAGGATGGCGGTATGGGGTGTCAGAATCCACATGGCGGCGCAGCAAGCTGCGCCGCCATGGAGGATTCAATAGGGCAGCGGAAAACCGGCGGGAGACCGCCGGTTTTCCCTTTCTGACCGCGGCCAAACCGCCCAGGTCAGAATGCCCTGCGGGGCACTGCTAGCCTTTTGGCGGTGCTCCCGCCGACCCTGGCCCCGGCGGTCAGTGACCGCCGGGGTCAGAATCACCCCCTTAGTCTTTATCAGGCCCACAAAAATCCTCTGGTGGGGGTGGTGGGTCCAGATCCTCTACCAATAATCAGCCTAAAAGGCCTTGGTGTTATTTGTGTAAAGTCAAGGCCATTGGGCAACTGATTCCAGTTGTCCAAAGAAAAACACCAAACCTCCCACTACCACAACCCCTGCTGCAAATTCTAGTGCCCCTAGTAATAGCAGTGGTAGTGGGAAACCTACAAATAGCCAAACCAAGGGTGTAGCTGGGCTCACTATTGGCAATGTAGTTGTGGTCGGTCTTGTTAGGGAGACCACAGAGGCTGTTTTAGTCTCTGAAGATGTCATTGATTTGGCCACCTTAGTTGCTTGTCCCCTTAATATGGATAAGTACAAGCAACTTCCCCTAATAAATGGTGTTGAGATTCAGGCCTACAGGGACACAGGAGCCAGTGTAACTATGGTGATAGAGAAACTGGTCCACCCTGAACAACACCTACTTGGTCAGCAGTACCAAGTGACAGACGCTCATAACAACACTCTTAGCCACCCCATGGCTGTTGTGAATCTCAACTGGGGGGGGGTTACTGGTAACAAAGAAAGTTGTGGTTGCCTCAGATTTACCTGTAGACTGTCTACTAGGGAATGATTTAGAGACATCAGCTTGGGCAGAAGTGGAGTTGGAGGCTCATGCAGCAATGCTGGGCATTCCTGGGCATATATTTGCTTTAACCAGGGCTCAGGCCAAAAAGCAAAAAGGACAGGGTAACTTGGATCCTGGAAGAATGGACCAAGTGCTCCCTAAAGCTAGGGGTAGCAAGGGTAAATCCCTACCCACTATCCCTCCCTCTACAGATGATTCTCCTTCTGAGGAAGAAGAATTTCCTCCCTGTGCAGAACCTTCACCAGATGAGCTGGCAGCAGACACTGCTGAGCTTTTGGGTGGAGGGGGGCCTACCAGGGAAGAGCTGAGTGTGGCACAGCAAACCTTTCCCACATTAGAGGGTCCCAGACAGCAAGCTGTCAAGCAGCAAAATGGGGATGTCAGTGACTCACATAGAGTTTACTGGGAGGACAACCTCTTGTACACAGTGTAAGAGACTGGCCTGGCTTGTAGTGGGTACAAAGGGGTACTTACACTCTGTACCAGGTCCAGTTATCCCTTATTAGTGTAGAAGAGGTGTTTCTAGCAGCTTAGGCTGATAGAAGGTAGCTATAGCAGAGCAGCTTAGGCTGAACTAGGAGACATGCAAAGCTCCTACTATACCACTGGTGTCATATGCACAATATCATAAGAAAACACAATACACAGATATACTAAAAATAAAGGTACATTATTTTTATGACAATATGTGAGTGAGTACCCTCAGTATGAGGATGCCAAATATACGCAAGATATATGTACACAATACCAAAAATATGCAGTAATAGCAAAAGGAAGTAATGCAAGCAGTGTAAAGTTACAATGGATTGCAATAGGAGCACATAGGTATAGGGGCAACACAAACCATATACTCCAAAAGTGGAATGCGAACCATGAATGGACCCCAAACTTATGTGAGCTTGTAGAGGGTCGCTGGGACCGTAAGAAAACAGTAAGGGTTAGAAAAATAGCCCACCCCAAGACCCTGAAAAGTAGGTGTAAAGTGCACCTACAACCCCCAGAGAGCACAGAAGTCGTGATAGGGGGATTCTGCAAGGGAAACCAACACCAGCAAAGCAACAACAGTGGATTTCCAGACATGAGTACCTGTAAGAGAAGGGGATCAAGTCCAAGAGTCGCGACAGTGTCGAGAGTGGGCAGATGCCCAGGAAATGACAGCTGAGGGTGCAAGGAAGCTGCCACCGGATGGAAGAAGCTTGGTGTTTTGCAAGAACGAAGTGGACTAGGAACTTCCCCTTTGGAGGATGGATGTCCCATGCCGTGAAGAAGCTTGCAGAGGTGTTCCCACGCAGAAAGACCACAGACAAGCCTTGCTAGATGCAAGGGTTGCGGTTAGGGTTTTTGGATGGTGCTGTGGCCCAGGGGGACCAGGATGTCGCCGCTTGGATGAGGAGAGAGAGGGGGCTCCCAGCAAGTCAGGGAGCCCTCACAGAAGCAGGCAGCACCCGCAGAAGTACCCCAACAGGCACTTAGAAGAAGAGTGAACCAGAGTCCATGCAATGTCACAAAAAGGGCTCCCACGACGTCAGAGGACAACTCAGAAGGTTGTGCATTGCAGGACGGAGTGCTGGGGACCCAGGCTAGGCCGTGCACGAAGGAAATCCTGGAAGAGTGCACAGAAGCCGGAGAAGCTGCAAATCACGCGGTACCCAGCAATGCAGTCTAGCGTGGGGAGGCAAGGACTTACCTCCACCAAACATGGTGTCAGGATACTTCAATTCGATTTCCTCAGAAGCAGAAGATAACTCCTCAGTCCCGACCCGAGCTACTCACAACGAATATTAATCCTTTGTGCTGAGTACCCCGGAGGGGCAAAGGGGAATAGGATGGTAGAGAGACTGCCACGGAGATGATGAACGCCAGTACTCAGTCTGCCTCTTCACATCTAAGATTGGATACAGCACCTGCAAGAGTCACAGTCGCAATTACTAGGGACATACAACATCAGTTTTTCACTTTCTACTCTCAACACTTAATTCTCTTTTATTCTATTATTTCTTCACTCACCCTGAGTTCTCTGTAGCCTTGCTTCTCTCTATAAATGATAGCTCTTCTTAAAAAAAATGCTTATTACTGATTCTGGAAGAACTTCTCAACCTTTGTTAGAGATTGGTTTTATGTTGCTATATATATATATATATATAGTTGGTGATAATGCGTTCTTCAAATCAGCTGATGTTATTTAATTTCTCCTGTCTTATTGTGACTTCTGTCAATACTTGTATTTGTAAATGCTTGTTTATTAAAGTTCGTTTCTCCTTTCTTACTTCGACATTTGTTGATAACTTGTATTTGTAAATGCTTGTTTATTACAGTTAGTTTCTCCTTCCTTACTTCGACATCTGTCGATAACTTGTAGTTGTAAATGCTTGTTTATTTAAGTTTGTTTCTCTTTTAAACTCTATTTTGGTTTATTACCATTGAATTTGTAAATGCTTATTTGTTAACAGTTCGTTTCTCCTTTAAACTTGGCCTTTGTTTATAACCTTGACATTTGTAGATACTTGCTCTTTTAAAGTTCGTTTTTTCTTTGACTTTAATATCTTAATAAGAACCTTGTAAACATAAGGTTAATTCATACATTAACTCTGTAGCCTTGCCGACTTCCACGGGAACGGTCTACTATCAAACTCTTCGAATAAACCTTGACAATATTTATCTGTTTTCTGTAATATAATCTTCAAATGTAATTTTACCTCACATGAGTTTCTGTTCTGAAGCGCGCTCTCTCTCCACACAGCTGATTCCTGTCAGACCTCAGTTGAAGTGCAAGGCTTCCAGCTGGAGAGCTCGTAACCTAGCAACCAACCGATTGCAAGACTAGAACTGTAACTAACCTTCAGGACTCACAGCGGCCATCTTGGATCTTCTCTTCTTGATTCTTCCTTTGAAATAAGCGCAAGATTACTCTGCAAACCTTTTTCCAGTTTGGGCTTTGCTGTCTCCACTGAGGATATCTCTGCTTTTCTCATGCACTTCTTTGATTTGACTTGGCAAGTTTGTGTGGTCATGACACATGGACTGAAGAGTCACTAGACTGTGGGAGTCACTTGGACAGAGTTGCTGAGTTCCAGGGACCACGCTCGTCGTGCTGAGAGGGGACCCAGAGGACCGGTGATGCAGTCTTTTGTTGCCTGCGGTTGCAGTGGGAAGATTCCGTCGACCCACAGGAGATTTCTTCAGAGCTCCTGGTGCAAGAAGGAGGCAGGCTATCCCCAGAGCATGCACCACCAGGAAACAGGCGAGAAAGCTGGCAGGATGAAGCGATACAAGGTTGCAGTAGTCGTCTTTGCTACTTTGTTGCGGTTTTGCAGGCGTCCTGAGCAGTCAGCGGTCGATCCTTTGGCAGAAGGTGAAGAGGGAGATGCAGAGGAACTCTGGTGAGCTCTTGCATTCGGTATCTGAAGAATTCCCCAAAGCAGAGACCCTAAATAGCCAGAAAAGGAGGTTTGGCTACCAAGAAAGGAGGATTGACTACCAAGAAAGGTAAGAGCCTATCAGAAGGAGTCTCTGACGTCACCTGATGGCACTGGCCATTCAGAGCAGTCCAGTGTGCCAGCAACACCTCTGTTTCCAAGATGGCAGAGGTCTGGGGCACACTGGAGGAGCTCTGGGCACCTCCCCTGGGAGGTGAAGGTCAGAGGAGTGGTCACTCCCCTTTTCTTTGTCCAGTTTCGTGCCAGAGCAGGGCTGGGGGATCCCTGAACCGGTGTAGACTGACTTATGCAGAGATGGGCACCATCAGGGTCCATAAAAGTATTTCCAGAGGATGTGGCAGGCTACTCCTCACCAGCCCTTCACACCTATTTCAAAAGGGAGAGGGTGTAACACCCTCTCTCAGAGGAAATCGTATGTTCGGCCTTCCTGGGCCGGGGCTGCCCAGTCCCCAGGAGGGCAGAATCCTGTCTGAGGGGTTGGCAGCAGCAGCAGCTGCAGTGGAAACCCCGGAAAGGCAGTTTGGCAGTACCCGCGTCCTGTGCTAGAGACCCGGGGGATCATGGAATTGTGCCAGAATGGTATTGGGGTGACAATTCCATGATCTTAGACATGTTACATGGCCATGTTCGGAGTTACCATTGTGACTCTATACATAGGTAGTGACCTATGTATAGTGCACGCGTGTAATGGTGTTCCCGCACTCACAAAGTCTGGGGAAATTGCCCTGAACGCGGAGGGGGCACCTTGGCTAGTGCCAGGGTGCCCACACACTAAGTAACTTGGCACCCAACCTTCACCAAGTGAGGGTTAGACATATAGGTGACTTATAAATTACTTATGTGCAGTGAACAATGGCTGTGAAATAACGTGGACGTTATTGCACTCAGGCTGCACTTGGAGGCCTGTGTAGGAATAGTCAGAACTCCCTATGGGTGGCAAAAGAAATGCTGCAGCCCATAGAGATCTCCTGGAACCCCAATAGACTGGGTACCTAACTACTATATACAATGGAGTTATATGGATGTACCAGTATGCCAATGTGAATTGGTAAATTTAGTCACTAGCCTGCTAGTGACAAATTTGGAAAGCAGAGAGAGCATAACCACTGAGGTTCTGGTTAGCATAGCGTCAGTGCGACAGGCATCTCACAGGGAACACATACAGGGCACATACTTATGAGCACTGGGGCCCTGCCTGACAGGGTCCCAGTGACACATTGACTAAAACAACATATATACAGTGAAATATGGGGGTAACATGCCAGGCAAGAGGGTACTTCCCTACACAACCCCCCCCAAATGATGGACAATAAGACTATCCATGACCTGATGAGTCTTCATTGTCTAAGTGGAAATGTCTGGAGAGTCCATCTGCATTGGAGTGGGTACTCCCAGGTCTATGTTCCACTGTATAGTCCATTCCCTTTAGAGATATGGACCACCTCAACAATTTAGGGTTTTCACCTTTCCTTTGTTTTAGCCAAAGTAGAGGTTTGTGGTCTGTCTCAACAATAAAGTGAGTGGCAAACAGGTATGGCCTCAACTTTTTCAGTGCCCAGACCACAGTAAAGGCCTCCCTCTCTATGGCAGTCCAACGCTTTTCTCTAGGGGTCAACCTTCTGCTGATAAAAGCAACTGGTTGATCCTGGCCCTCAGAATTCAGTTGTGATAAGACTGCCCCTACACCTAATTCAGATGCATCAGTTTGAACAATGAATTTCTTGGAGTAACATGGGCTTTTTAGGACAGGTGCAGAGCACATGGAAACCGTCTTCTGTGCTTTGCTGGTGTTTGTGGTTCTTGCAGAATCCCCCTATCACGACTATTGTGTCCTATTGGGGTAGTAGGTGTACTTTACTCCTACTTTTCAGGGTCTTGGGGTGGGGTATCCTGGAAACCCTGACTGTTTTCTTACAGTCCCAGCGACCCTCTACAAGCTCCCATAGGTCCGGGGTCCCTTTGTGATTTGCATTCCACTTTTGGAGTATATGGTTTGTGTTGCCCCTAGACCTATGTTCACCTATTGCATCCTATTGTAATTCTACACTGTTTGCATTACTTTTCTTACTCTTACTTACCTATTTTTGGTTTGTGTACATATAACTTGTGTATATTACTTACCTTCTAACTGACGGTACTCACTGAGATACTTTTGGCATATTGTCATAAAAATAAAGGGGGTCATTCTGACCCTGGCGGCCGGTGGCCGCCAGGGCCACCGACCACGGGAGCACCGCCAACAGGCTGGCGGTGCTCCCACGAGCATTCTGACCGCGGCCGTTCAGCCGCGGTCAGAAGCGGAAAGTCGGCGGTCCCCCGCCGACTTTCCGCTGCTCGGGGGAATCCTCCATGGCGGCGGAGCGCGCTCCGCCGCCATGGGGATTCTGACACCCCCTACCGCCATCCTGTTCATGGCGGGAAACCCGCCATGAACAGGATGGCGGTAGGGGGTGCCGCGGGGCCCCTGGGGGCCCCTGCAGTGCCCATGCCAATGGCATGGGCACTGCAGGGGCCCCCGTAAGAGGGCCCCAAAAAGTATTTCAGTGTCTTCTTTGCAGACACTGAAATACGCGACGGGTGCAACTGCACCCGTCGCACCCCTGCAACTACGCCGGCTCAATTCTGAGCCGGCGTCCTCGTTGCAGGGGCATTTCCTCTGGGCCGGCGGGCGCTCTTTTGGAGAGCGCCCGCCGGCCCAGAGGAAATGTTTGAATGGCCGCTGCGGTCTTTTGACCGCGGTGCGGTCATTTGGCGGCGGTACCTTGGCGGACGGCCTCCGCCGTCCGCCAAGGTTAAAATCACCCCCAAAGTATCTTTATTTTTAGTAACTCTGTATTGTGTTTTCTTATGATATTGTACTATATGATATAAGTGGTATAGTAGGAGCTTTGCATGCCTCCTAGTTCAGCCTAAGCTTTGCCAAAGCTACCTTCTATCAGCCTAAGCTGCTAGAAACACCTCTATTCTACTAATAAGGGGTAACTGGATCTGGCACAGGGTGTAAGTACCACAAGGTACCCAGTATAAGCCAGGCCAGCCTCCTACAAGAGTCCACTTAGCAGCAATTTCCCGCATTAGACTTAAAGATAACGTACCTCCTTTGTGGTCCGCAAGAGTCATAAAGCTATTTCTTAAAGGGCTGTTCCGATCTTTCCCTCCAGTCAGACTTCCTCCACCATCGTGGCAGCTTAATCTGGTGTTGTCCCAATTAATGAAGCCTCCATTCAAGCCAATTCACAGGGCAGATTTAACATTTTTATCCTGGAAAGTAGCTCTCCTTCTCGCCCTTACCTCAGCCAGAAGAGTGAGCGAGATCCAAGCATTCACTATCCAAGACCCTTTCTTACAGTTCGAGAGAGACTGGGTAGTCTCACGATCAAATCCAAAGTTTATACCTAAAGTTCCTTCGGATTTCCATATTACCCAACCGGTGGTACTAAAGTCGTATTTCCCAGATACATCAACACCAGCAGAACAGGCTCTGCATTCATTGGATGTTCAGAGGTGCCTGAAGTTTTATCTAGATAGAACTTAGCATTTTAGGAAATCAACTTTTCGTAGCATTTAGTGCTCCTAGAAAATGACAGTCGTCCAAGCCGGGGATTGCAATATGGATAGCCTCTGCTATTAACTATTGTACAGCAGCAGGAAAACCTTTACAGGAACCAACTCTTGCACACTCAACAAGGAAGATGCCCACATCCACGGCCTCTTCGCAGGAGTGCTCATTCAGGACATCTGCAGGGCGGCCACCTGGAAGTCAACGCATACATTTGCGAGGCATTACTGTTTGGAAGAAACACAGCAGGATGATGTGTCGGTAGGACAAGCAGTTCTACAACATCTATTCCAGTAACGGTGAGCTGTTGTATTTCTTCATTTCTTTTTCGCGCCAGCCCAGTATGTTTTGCTCACATTGTATAGCATTGTTTCTTCCTTTGTTGATGTAGTATTTATTATTTATCAGGCTACAGTGATGTTCTCTTAGCATATTTATTGCTTATTTAATATTTCTTCTCTCCATGATCATATTTTCTTCAGTGATTATGGTTATATGTATTATACAATCTGCTTCACTACTGCTTGCTATTCTGATTCAAGCATGTGAATCTATGAAAGTTCCAATACTGGAGTAAGAACATGAGTTACTTACCTGTAACTGTAGTTCTCCATTATTGGAATCTTTCATAGATTCACATGCAACCCTCCCTCCTCCCCTAGAAAGCTCACCATTACCTGTTCTCTTCAGATACTCTGGCACTCGTGCTTTGGAAAATCTGAGGGAATGGAGCTTCTCACAGGAGGGTTCTAGAGGGAGGGGAAGCCTGATTTGCTGGGACTTTACTTTGGTCCTTTTCACTCGTAGAGACAAGGATAGGTTAGGAAAGCCTTTGGGCCTTTTTTCATTGTAGTTGCTTCTATGTTGCTATTTTAATGTACTGGGGGCTCCCATCTCAACGACAGGGCATGATTCAAGCAGGTGAATCTATGAAAGATTCTAATACTGGAGAACTACAGTTACAGGTAAGTAACTAGTTTTCTTTAGGGGTGTGTTTAGGTCTGTGGGGCAGTAGCCAATGGCTACTGTCCTTGAGGGTGGCCGCACCCTCTTTGTGCCTCCCTCCCTGAGGGGAGGCGGGCACATCCCTATTCCTATTGGGGAAATCCTCCAAAACCAAGACGGAGGATTTCTAAAGGCAGGGGTCACCTCAGCTCAGGGCACCTTAGGGGCTGTCCTGACTGGTAGGTGACTCCTCCTTGTTCTTCTCATTTTCTCCCCTGGACTTTCTGCCAAAAGTGGGGGCTGTGTCCAGGGGCGGGCATCTCCACTAGCTGGAGTGCCCTGGGGCATTGGAACAAGAAGCCTGAGCCTTTGAGGCTCACTGCTAGGTGCTACAGTTCCTGCTGGAGGGAGATGTTAAGCACCTCCACCCAGTGCAGGCTTTGTTTCTGGCCTCAGAGAGCACAAAGACTCTCACCCCAGGGGGTCAGAAACTCGTCTCAGTGGCAGGCTGGCACAGACCAGTCAGTCCTGCACTGAAGGATTGGGTAAAATACAGGGGGCATCTTCTAAGATGCCCTCTGTGTGCATTGTTTAATAAATCCAACACTGGCATCAGTGTGGGTTTATTATTCTGAGAAGTTTGATAACAAACTTCCCAGTATTCAGTGTAGCCACTATGGAGCTGTGGGGTTCGTTTTGACAAACTCCCAGACCATATACTTAATATGGCCACACTGTACTTACAATGTCAAAGAATGGACTTAGACACTGTAGGGGCATATTGCTCATGCAGCTATGCCCTCACCTGTGGTATAGTGCACCCTTCCTTAGGGCTGTAGGACCTGCTAGAGGGATGACTTACCTATGCCACAGGCAGTATTTTGTGTGCATGGCATCCTGAGAGGGATGCCATGTCGACTTTGCCTTTTTCTCCCCACCAACACACAATCTGCAATGGCAGTGTGCATGCTTTAGGTGAAGGGTCCCATAGGGTGGCACAACACATGCTGCAGCCCTTAGGGACCTTCCCTGGTCACAGGGCCCTTGGTACCACTGGTACCTTTTACAAGGGACTTATCTGTGTGCCAGGGGTGTGCCAATTGTTGAAACAATTATACATTTTTAGTGAAAGAATACTGGTGCTGGGGCTAGCAGGGTCACAGCACACGTCTCAGTTAAGTCAGCATCAATATCAGGCAAACGTGGGGGGTATCTGCAACAGGGAGCCATTTTCCTACACCCTGCAAAAAGCAGGCCTCACTATCAAAGCCTCTAAGTGACAGATAGGGCAGGGAAAGGTTGTATATCTGGGCCACCTGGTAGGTGCAGTCCAGATTCAACCACTGCAGGGGCAGATCCAGACTGTCTTGGACTGGGCTCCCCCTACAACACAAACCCAGGTAAGAGCCTTCCTAGGCCTCACAGAGTACTACAGGAGGTTCATTAAGAGTTATGGCTCCATTGTAGCCCCTCTTAATGATCTCACATCCAAAAAGATGCCCAGTAATGTCAACAAGCTTTTGAGAACATGAAACAGGCCATGTGCTCTGCACCTGTGCTAAAAAGACCTGATTACTCCAAGACATTTAGGCCCATATTTATACTTTTTGACGCTAAACTGCGCTAACGCAGTTTAGCGTCAAAAAGTTTTGCGCCGTCTAACGCCATTCTGAAGCGCCATGCGGGCGCCGTATTTATGGAATGGCGTTAGACGGCGCAATCAGACCGGCGCTGCCTGGTTTGCGTGGGAAAAAACCACGTAGACCAGACAGCGCCGGCGTAGGGGGAAAATGGCGCATGGGCGTCTTAAAATGGGGCAAGTCAGGTTACGTCGAAAAAAATCGTCTTAACCCGACTTGCGCCATTTTTTAACGACGCCCATCCCCCATCAACATGACTCCTATCATTGTAAAGATAGGAGTCATGCCCCCTTGCCCAATGGCCATGCCCAGGGGAGTTGTGTCCCCTGGGCATGGTCATTGGGCATAGTGGCATGTAGGGGGGCACAAATAAGGCCCCCCTATGCCACCAAAAAAAAATATAAAAAATAAAAAATTATACTTACCTGAACTTACCTGAATGTCCCTGGGGTGGGTCCCTCCATCCTTGGGGGTCCTCCTGGGGTGGGCAAGGGTGGCAGGGGGGGTCCCTGGGGGCATGGGAGGGCACCTGTGGGCTCATTTTGAGCCCACAGGCCCCTTAACGCCTGCCCTGAGCAGGCGTTAAAAAGTGGCGCAAATGCGCCGTTTTTAGCCACGCCAACTCCCGGGCGTCTCTTTTGCCCGGGAGTATAAATACCACGTAAAGGCCTGGGAGTCATTTTTTAGACGGGAACGCCTCCCTTGCATATCATTAACGCAAGGAAGGGGTTCACGCTAAAAAATGACGCACATTCCGGGAACTTTGGCGCTATTCGCCTCTAACGCCATAGTATAAATATGGCGTTAGTTGGCGTTAGTTTTGCGTCGAAATTGCGTCAAAAAAAACGACGCAATTTCGGCGCAAACGGAGTATAAATATGGCCCTTAGGCCCTCATTACAATCCTGGCGGTTGGTGTTAAAGCAGTGGTAAGACCGTCAACAGGCCGGCGGTAAAAAAAATGGAATCACGACCATGGCAGAAACCACCAACACAGACAGCCACTTTAACACTCCGACCGCCACGACGGTAGAAACAAACACTGCTGCGGTAACCGCCAACAGACAGGCGGAAGACAATGTACCGCCCACTGTATTACAAGGCACCAATCCGCCACCTTTTCCGGGGCGGTACCAACGCCATCAAAAGCACGGCGGAAACAGTATACAGAAGGGAAACCACTCACCTCTCAACACCCAACGAGGAACCAGGACGCCATGGAGCCCGAACTTCAGGGGCTACCAATGTTGGTTTACCTCCTCTTCTACCAGGAGCAGCAAAGACGGCGGCAACGACCACAGTAAGTACTGCACCTAGCACACAGGGGAGGGGGGAGGAAAGAGAGAGTGACACACACACATGCAACACCCCCACCCACAACAACATACACACACACACATCCAATAACATCATAGACACACCCCGTCCCCCCCTGGAAGAACGCAAGTACAAAATTAAATGAGTGTAATCATCGAAAAATCTGATATGTAAACAGCTTTGTAACAGATCCTTATATACAAATATGTACAGCAACTACACAAGTCCGGATAGTGTTCCAATAATTGTCCATTGACCAGTGGTCCCAAAATGCATGGGCTAAGCCCACACATGATACCTGACTCTAAACGGAGAGAACACCGCTAGGGCATCATCTCGAAAATAAACAGGCACCTCAGGGGGATGGGGAGGGGGGGCACCTCAGCCGGATGAAGGGACAACCCCACTGCTCCACGAGGGGGCTCCATGCCCACTAAATGGTCCTAGGGAGTGCAAAGCCACAGTCTCACAAGTCTCTCAAGTGGGTGGTTTGCCAACTCCTTTATCCTGGGCAGTGCAAAGCCACAGTCTCTCAAGTCTCTCAAGTCTCTCAAATGGGTGGTTTGCCCACTGCTTTATCCTGGGGAGTGCAAAGCCACAGTCTCTCAAGTTGCTCAAGTGGGTGGTTTGCCCACTGATTGGTCCTGGGGAGTGCAAAGCCACAGTCTCTCAAGTCTCTCAAGTGGGTGGTTTGCCCACTGATTGGTCCTGGGGAGTGTAAAGCCACAGTCTCTCAAGTCTCCCAAATGGGTGGTTTGCCCTGTGATTGGTCCTGGGGAGTGCAAAGCTACAGTCTCTCAGGTGTGTGACATGTTCTACCGGTTCTGGAGGGGGCTTTGTGCCCAGAGTGCTTCATCCTGCCAAGGACTGGGGTAGTGGATGCTTTTCTCCACTGGTTCTGGACGGGGCTTTGTGCCCAGAGTGCTGCACATGCTATGTGGCAGGTCCCATTCCCTCACCTGGGTGTGTATACCACGAGATTGCCTGGGAACAGGTAGCATGATACTCCATGGAGTCAGAGACACACTCCACCCTGCTGCGACTTCGCCTGCCACCTGCTGGTACTGACAATGCTGGTTGTGGTGCCTCATGTACTCTGTGCAGGGTCCAGGACGTCTCCTGCAGCCTCGAACGGCTGCCCACTGGGAATATTGTCCATGTCGGCTGTGGTGGCACTGTCTGTGCACGGCGTGGGGCTGGTGGCGGTGGTTGCGGCGGTGTCCGTGGCGGAGATGCTGCCGGTAATGCATGTGTCAGCGCCTGTGGAGGGAGACAGCAGGACGTCTCCTGCAGCCTAGGATGGCTGCCCACTGGGGATGATGCTGGGGACTATTGCTGAGGCAGCAGACGTGCAGGTGGCGGTGTCCACTGCCGTACAGGTTGCTGTTCTGTTTGCCAGAAGGGGTGACACCAGTTCCTCAGCCGGAGGCTCTGTGCCCTGTGCTGACTTCCCCTTAGCCTTGTGTCCCTTCCCCACCTTGGATGTCGCTGCTGGGCCCTTGGCACTGTCCTCTTTTGGCTTGGAGGAGGCCTTGCTGGGTGGTTGGTGCAGCTTTTCCCTACGGCATGTGGGCCCCTTCTTCACCTTGGCAGGTAGCGGAATGGGCTGATCCTTGGCCTCGCTAGGTGGCACACTGGCAGCCCTGATGGGTGCCACCCATGATGTTACAGGACTTGCAGGGACCACAGTGCGGGAGGATTTGGTGGCTGAGGTGCTGGGCTGGGATCTGGACATCCTGGCCCTAGGGGAAGGACGGGGGGGTGGAGGGAAGAGGTCTATGTTAGCCAGGAAATGTTTTGTAGACACACTGGGATGGGAAGATGGAGGGGGTTTGGGAGTGGAGGAAGAGGTAGTGGTTGTAGGAGGTGTACGCCTGCTGAATTTGGGTGAAGGTGCATGGGCCAGAGGCTGTTGTGAGGTGGATGGCTGTTGAGTGGGTGTATGCCCGCGTTTGTGTAATTTGGGAGGATGTCTCACAGACACACTGGAAGGGGACACAGAGGACGTGTGCATGGTAGTGGGGGTGGTGATTGCACGTGAGTGGTGTGTGGTGATGGGCGTGCTGGTGATGGAGGTAGTGGCTGAGGATGTAGTGCATGCAGGTGTGAGTAGAGACGAGACTGGGAGGGAGGAGCAGGACTTGGAGGAGGGGGACACAGAGGAGGCAGTGGATGTTGGTGTGTCTGCATGGGGATGGTGCTTGTGTGAGTGCCTGTGGGATGTGTGGTGCTTATGTTTGCCATGTCCACTCTTGTGTGTTGATGAGTGTGCATGCTGGTCTGATGGTGTGCTTGGGATAGGCTGAGGTACAGGGGATTGGGTCTGGGTAGTGGAAGTTGGAGGGGGAGGCTGGACACAGGGACAATGGTTGCCATCAGTGCTGAGGCCAGAGCCTGAAATGCTCTCTGTTGGGCTGCCACGCCAGAATGAATGCCCTCCAGGTATGCATTTGTTTGCTGCAAATGCCTCTCGACACCCTGGATGGCATTCAAAATGGTTGATTGCCCACCAGTGAGGGATCTCAGGAGGTCAATAGCCTCCTCACTGAGGGCAGCAGGACTGACCGGGCAGGGCCTGAGGTGCAAGGGGCAAAGGAGATGCCCACCCTCCTGGGTGAGCGGGCACGGGAAACATGCTGAGGGGCTGCTGGGAGGGTGGTGCTGGTAGGGGGGGTGGCGGCTGTACCTGTTAATGCGGTGGGCACGGAGGTGCCCGCCACTGCAAGGGAGCTCCCATCAGAGGAGGAGTCGCTATCGCTGATGTCTGCTCCTGTCCCCGTCATGGAGCTCCCCTCGCCCTCTGTCCCACTGGTGCCTTCAGACTCCGTAAATTCACCCTCCAGGTCCATGTGGGTTGCAGCTCCCTCCTGCTCCGGTGCCAATGCTCCTCCACCAGATGATGCTAATGCACACAAGGACAGGGTGACAAAAAAAAGGGGGGGAAAGACAGAAGAGACACATGGTCAATGCCTGCAACACCACAACCGGTTGCGGACACAACACACAGGGAGCAGCCCTAAGCACTAGCCCAGGCACTAACAGTTCAGGAGAAAAGCACATGCCCATGGGGGACTCTGCCTAGACCCATTTGATGCACAGCTGGAATCCACAGGAGCCTGACTAGGTGTAGAGGGCCACTACCACATTTGGGGTTGGAGTTTCACTGAGCCTGCAAAACAATGGATCTACCTTGGGGCGTCTGCCCTGGCCTAGAGGAACCCACAGCCAACTTCCCCCACCCAGAAACCTCATGAAGTGCGCAGAGTCAGCTGAATGAGACTGTACTCACCCCCTTGTGGCTGCTGTGATGCCCTCAAGCGCCTATCTAACTCAGGATATGCCACCGTCAGGATCCGGTACATCAGGGGGGTCATGGTGCGACGGGCTCCCCTTCCACGTTGGGAGGCCCTCCCCAGCTAGGCCTCCGCCCTCTTCTTGGTCCAGCGGCGCAGGTCCTCCCATCACTTGCGGGAGTGGGTGCTCTGTCTATGATAGACCCCCAGGGTCTGCCCTTCCTTGGCGATGGCACGCCAAATACCCTTCTTCTCGTGGGTGCTGACCTAGAGGAACAGTGAAGTAAGAATGGATGTTACTCTCCCGTCCAGTTCTTCTTAATCATTGGCCACAAACCTCCCACCATGGCCCAGAAAACCATACACTCACCATCCTCACATGCTGGCCTCTGCCCCCCCATCTCTTCCATCCACGACACTCCATAGATTCATGTGCCATCCACCATGCACACAGTTTACTCACATGTTTGTCTGGAGGACCGTAGAGTAGCGTGTACTGGGGGAGGACCCCATCCACCAGTTTCTCCAACTCCTACGCAGTGAAGGCAGGGGCCCTTTCCCCAGACACTGTAGCCATTGTCGCTTCCAGACTCAGGTCACAGCAGCACTTGCAGTGTAGGTCCTCTCCTGTTGAATGTCAGGTATCAAGTGAGTGAACAGATAGAAAATGGCGGTGACGTCCACGGCGGTGCGCACCGTCACCACTGGCTTACATTGCCATTGCCTCCTGGAACCCATAGGGCCCAATGATAACCAATGCTGAATTGCGCTGAGGTCTTCGACCGCCTACTGAGACGCTGCACAACGCCAGCGCAGTTACCTCATTTCCCCTTGTCCCTCCTTACAGGTCAGGCAGCCGCCATTTCAGGGGGGCACATGGCAGGGCAACTAACTGCATCACAGCACTTTTGGCCAAGAATACGGACAGACAGTGCCACACACGATTACATCACGATTGTGTGAAACAGCCTTGTGAAACCTATGTGGTGTATGACCCTCTGCCCACCCTTCTCCTCCATATGGTATGTCCGCTGGGGCAGGTGGTGAGATGGCGTCATCCTCCGGTATACAGACCCCTGGTGGACCTGTCAACAATGGAAGACAGACACATCATTATCACATACAGACTTGATCATGCCACAATCCAGGAACTGTGTGCCCAGTTGGAGCCAGACCTGATGTCAGCTATCCGCCATCCCACAGGAATCCCCCCTCTAGTGCAGGTCCTGTCAGTACTCCATTTCCTGGCCAGTGGGTCCTTTCAAACAACAGTGGCCATGGCATCAGGGATGTCACAGCCAATGTTCTCTAACGTGTTGTCCAGAATGTTGTCTGCCCTGCTGAAACACATGCGCAGCAACATCGTTTTCCCTCAGGTGGAGGATTTGCCCACCGTGAAAGGTGACTTCTATGCCCTGGGACATATCCCCAACATCATTGGTGCCATTGATGGTACACATGTGGCATTTGGCCCACCCGCAGGTGTACAGAAACCGCAAAAGCTACCATTCTATGAATGTGCAGATGGTGTGTTTGGCAGACCAGTACATCTCCCATGTGAATGCCAAATTTCCTGGCTTAGTGCATGACGCTTACATTTTGAAGAATAGCAGCATCACTTGTGTGATGGGGCAACTCCAGAGGCACCTTGTGTGGCTAATAGGTGAGCCCAAGGTCACAACACAGTTGACATAGGTGTCTGGGTATGGGAGAGTCCCTAAGGGTTGGAGGATGTCTAACAGTTGTCCCTCGATATTTGCAGGTGACTCTGGTTACCCCAACCTGTCGTGGCTACTGACCCCAGTGCGGAATCCCAGGACAAGGGCAGAGGAACGCTACAATGAGGCACATGGGTGAACTAGGAGGATAATAGAGCGCACCTTCGGCCTCCTGAAGGCCAGATTCCAGTGCCTCCATCTGACAGTTGGCTCCCTGTACTACTCACCGAAGAAAGTGTGCCAGATAATCATGGCTTGCTGTATGTTGCACAACCTGGCTTTGCTACGCCAGGTGCCTTTTCTGCAGGAGAATGGGCCTGATGTTGGTCTTGTGGCAGCTGTGGAGCCTGTGGACAGTGAAGAAGAGGAGGCAGAAGAAGAAGATATAGACAACCGAAACAACATAAACATGCAAACCTTCTAGTTAGACACAGGTAAGATGATGGCACTGCTTCTCACATATCATACTACTGTAGTACATTGCATACATCTTCCTCTTTACCTCTGTGTATGGACCCTGACATGTCACTTTGCCTTTCCATTTCACAGAACTGGGTCCCACTTTGTGCCCTCTGCTATGTTTACTGCTGCCCAAGAACTGTGTAACATTGGTATGTGAACATGAACATTGACATTGCTATATTTCTGAGAGGTTGTAATTACACATTTGTGAAAGTACAGACTGACTCCAGATTGATTTGTGATGCAAGGGTGTTTATTTCTGTGTAAATAAGTGGATGGGGGTGTGCAATGGGCTGGGGTGATGGGGGAGGAATGTCCATAGTAGAGTCTAGTCGCTTGGTCTCACAGGTGCATAGGAAGTAGAGTAGTGGAAGTTCCAAGTTGTCAGGGTGACAAAGTGGGACAAAAGGGTGACAGTCAGGAGAGTGTTATTTCCTGGCGGGGGTCTTGGCAATGTTCTCTGTCTTGTTCCTGGATCTCAGGGACCATTTGTGGGGTGGTTCTCCTTTTGCAGGGGGTGGGGTGCTGGTGGCCTGTTGGTCCTGTGACGGGACCTCCTGTCCACTAACGCCAGCGGAAGTGGAGGGCTGTTCATCGTTCAGGCTAGTGTCTGGGGCCCGTTTGTGTGCCACTGTGTCCCTCATGGTGTTGGCCAGGTCTGCCAGCACCCCTGCAATGGTGACTAGGGTGGTGTTGATGGACTTCAAGTCCTCCCTGATCCCCAGTTAGCATTCCTCCAGCAGCCGCTGGGTCTCCTGAAACTTGTCCAGTACCGGGCCCATGGTCTCCTGGGAATGAAGGTATTCTCCCATGATGTTGGAGAGTGCTTCGTGGAGAGTGGGTTCTCTGGACCTGTCCTTCCCCTGTCGCACAGCAGTCCTCCCAGTTTCCCTTTTATCCTGTGCCTCTGTCCCCTGAACCGTGTGCCCACTGCCACTGACCCCAGGTCCCTGATTGTCTTGGGTTGGTGGGTTTGGCTGGGGTCCCTGTAGTGGTGGACACACTGCTGATTGATGTGTCCTCGGGAGAGAGAGATGGGCCCACTGGGTGGGTGCTGTGCTGGTGTTTCTTGAGGTGGGAGGCTATGTGGTGGTTTGTGACAGTGGCAGGGGAACCGACTGTCCAGAGGTCCCTGATGGGCCAGACTGGTCATCTTGATCCAAACGTGCAGAGCTGCTGTCGTCACTGTGGGACTCTTCTGTAGGGGGGCCGGATATGTCTTGCACCTCCTGTCCGGTGGCGTTGGGTATGGGTCCTGTTGGGGTGTAAATGCATAGTTATTGTATCTGTGTGTGCCATCTTGTGCAATGGGTGAGTTACCCTCTACTCCTGTGCTTGCATTATTGTGTTTGCCCTTGTGTGATTAGTGTTTTTGGGGTCTGTGTGGGTATCTGTACTGGATATGCTTTGGTGATGGGCGTCCATGCAGAGGTGTTGCATGCAGGGCTTGGTATTGGGAGGGGTGGGTTGTGTTGGTGGGGCATATGTGAGGTGTTGGAGTGATGGGGGTGAGGGTGAGGGTGGGGGTATGTGATGGCATGCAGGTGGAGTGGGGGGATATGGTAGTAAAGATATGACTTACCAGAGTCCAGTCCTCCTGCTACTCCTGTGAGGCCCTCAGGATGCAGTATTACCAAGACTTGCTCCTCCCATGTTGTTAGTTGTGGGGGAGGAGGTGAGGGTCCACTGCAGTCCTCTGTAGTGCTACCTGGTGTCTGGGTACCACAGAACGCACCTTCCCCCGTAAGTCATTCCACCTCTTCCTGATGTCATCCCGTGTTCTGGGGTGCTGTCCCACTGCGTTGACCCTGTCGACGATTCTCCACCATAGCTCTATCTTCCTAGCAATGGAGGTGTGCTGCATATGTGATCCTAAAAGCTGTAACTCCACCCGGATGATTTTCTCCACCATGACCCTGAGTTCCTCCTCAGAAAACCTGGGGTGTCTTTGAGGTGCCATGATGTGGTGTGGGTAATGTGTGCGGTGATGTTTGTTGTGCTGTGTGATGTGTTGTGTTGGGGTGTGTTGTTTGAGGTGCATATATGTTGTACGTGTGATGGTGTTGTGTGCTTGTGGATGCTGGTGTTGTGTTTGCTATTCTCTCTCTCTGCATCTTCACAAAAATGTTGTTGTAAGGGGTTGTGGGTAATGTGGGTGTGTGTTTTATAGTGGTGTGAGTGTGTGGGTTTGGTGTGTGTATGTGTGTCAGGTGTGTGTATTTCGAATTGTCCAATATGGTTGTGTTTTGTAATTGTGTATGTATTTTGAGCGCGGCGGTGTGCACCGCCAATGGATTACCGCGGATGAAAAACCACTGCGTTGTTTCGTGGGTCGTGATAGTGTGGGCGTATTCCTGTTGGCGTGACGGTGTGGGTTTTGCTAGCACCAGTATATCACTGACCTTTGGTGTGGTTGACTTGTGTGGGTGTCTGTATTGGGGCGGATTATGAGATGCGGGTTGTTATACCTGTAGCGGATTTCCGCTGCAGCCACGGTATGTCAGCACGGCAGTAAGCGGGATTTACCGCCAGGGTTGTAATGAGGGCCTAATTGTCCAAACTGATGCTTCATGGGTGGGGGTGGGGGCAATTCTTTCTCAGCTCAACACTGAGGGCCAGGATCAACCAGTTGCTTTTATCAGCAGAAGGTTGGCCCCCTAGAGAGAAGTGTTGGTCAGCTATAGAAAGGGAGGCCTTTGTTGTGGTCTGGGCCTTGAAGAAGCTGAGGCCATACCTGTTTGGCACTCACTTCATTGTTCAAACAGACCACAAGCCCCTTCTATGGCTCAGACAGATGAAAGGTGAAAACCCCAAATTGTTGAGGTGGTCCTTATCCCTACAAGGAGTAACCACTCCAATGCAGATGGCCTCTCCAGATATTTCCACTTAGACAATGAAGACTCATCTGTGCAAGGTTAGCCTTCTTGTCCTTCGTTTGGGATGGGAGGGTTTGTGTAGGAAAGTGCCCTCTTTCTTGGCATAATTACTCCCATTTTTTGCCTGTTGTCAGTATGTTTAACTGTGTTTGACTGTGTCTACTTGGTTCCTGCTAACCAGGACCCAAGTAGTTTTGCCCTCTCCTCTAAATGGTACCTTTTTCTTCACACAATTGGCATACTGGTCTCCTCATGTTAGTCCCTAGTATATGGTACCTAGGTACCCAGGGCATTGGGGTTCCAGGGGACCCCTATGCACTGCAGCAGTTATTCTCCCACCCATAGGGAGCCCATTCAAAGGGTTCAGCAGGCCTACCATTGCAGTCTGCGTGAACCGGGTGCATGCACCCGGTTTCACTACAGGTCACTGCACCAGGTCACTGTAATTCACTCCTATGGTAGACCCTCTGATCCCAGAGGGCAGGGTGCAGGTACCTGTGTGTGAGGGCACACCTACACTAGCAGGGGTGCCACCACAAACTCAAGGCACCATTTTACTGGATTTCGTGAGTGTGGGGACGCCATTTTCTATATTTAGTGGACATAGGTCATTACTTATGTCCAGCTACATAATGGTAACTCTGAACCTGGGCATGTTTGATATCAAACATGCTGGAATCATACCCCAATACTATTTCAAGTATTGGAAGTATGATGCCATGCACTTTGGGGGCTCCTTAAAGGACCCCAAGCATTGCTACCACAAGTCCTACAGGGTTTCTTGGTAAGGCCAGCTGCTGCCACCTCTCAGACAGGTTTCTGCACTCTTGCTGCTTGATCTGATCAAGCCCAGGAAGGCAGAACAAAGGTTTTCCTTTGAGAGAGGGAGGTAGCACCATCTCCTTTTGGAAATAGGTGTGACTGGATTGGGAGGGGTAGCCTCCCCAAGTCACTGGTTTGCTTTCAAGGGCACATTTGGTGCCCTCCATGCATAAACCAGTCCACACTGGTTCAGTGATCCCCAGTCCCTGCTCAGCTGCGAAACTGGACAATGGAAAGAGGAGTGACCACTCCCCTGTCCATCACCACCACAGGTGCAGTGCCCAGAGCTCCTCCAGAGGGTCCCTGGGTTCTGCCATCTTGATTCTGAGGTTGGCAGGAAACTCTGGGAGCATCTGAGTGACCAGGCCAGGCAGGTGACGTCAGAGCCCCCTCCTGATAGGTGCTTACCTGGTTAGGTAAGCAATCCCCCTTTCAGGGCTATTTAGGGGGTGATTCTAACCCTGGCGGTCGGTGTTAAAGCGGCGGCCAACCCGCCAACAGGCTGGCGGTAAAAAAAATGGGATTCTGAGCCTGGCGGGAACCGCCAACACAGACAGCCACCTTAACACTCCGACCGCCACGGCGGTACAAACAAACAGCGCGGCGGTCACCGCCAACAGACAGGCGGCAGACAATGTACCGCCCACACTATTACAACTCACCAATACGCCACCTTTTCCGGGGCGGGAGCACCGCCGATAAAAACACGGCGGAAACAGACTACGGACGGGAAAACGCTCACCACTACGCACTCCAGGAGGAAGGAGGACAGCATGGAACCCGAATTAAACATCCTACCTGCTCTCGTCTACCTTCTCATCTACCACGAGTACGAAGTCCGGCGCAGACGACAACAGTGAGTACTGCACCTACGACACACGGGAGGGGGAGGGGGAAAGGTTACGGGCACACACATATGCGACCCCCCCCCCCAACTATGTACTCACCAATGCAGAGCACCAAGTCACAGTGACACCACCCAAACACCCCTGAAAAATGCTAGGACATAATCATATTTGGAATAAATATTTATGTACCAAAAAGCTCCAGAAAATTATCGTACAACCATGAAAGATATTCACAACAAAACTAATGACATACACATCAGTGTATAACTGAAGTACCAAGTCCTGCACATCCTACGAATTCAGCATGTCCGTGGGCCAAAGTCTTGAGAAATAAGGGCAAAGCCCACACAGGAGACCTGAGTCCTTTGGAGAGAACACTGCAGGGGCATCAGATGTAAAAACTACAGGCACCTCAGGGGGAAGGGAAGGGGGGGGCACCACAGCCACATGAGTCCACGACGCCAGATCCACGAGGAGCCACCATGCCCACTGGACCATCCTGGGGAGTGCAAAGCCACAGTCTCTCAATGTCTCTACAGTGGGTGGGCTGCCCACTGGACCATCCTGGGGAGTGCAAAGCCACAGTCTCTCAATGTCTCTACAGTGGTTGGGCTGCCCACTGGACCATCCTGGGGAGTGCAAAGCCACAGTCTCTCAATGTCTCTACAGTGGGTGGGCTGCCCACTGGACCATCCTGGGGAGTGCAAAGCCACAGTCCATCAGGTGGATGACAGTCTCCACTGGTCAAGGAGGAGGCATGGTGGGCACAGTGAACCATAAACGGTGCTTGAGACGGCGGTGCCCAGCGGAGCGGTGCTTGAGACGGCGGTGCCCAGCGGAGCGGTGCTTGAGACGGCGGTGCCCAGCGGAGCGGTGCTTGAGAGGAAGGGCCCAGCGGAGCGGTGCTTCAGAGGAAGGGCCCAGCGGAGCGGTGCTTGAGACGGCGGTGCCCAGCGGAGCGGTGCTTGAGAGGAAGGGCCCAGCGGAGCGGTGCTTGAGACGCCGGTGCCCAGCGGAGCGGTGCTTGAGAGGAAGGGCCCAGCGGAGCGGTGCTTGAGACGGCGGTGCCCAGCGGAGCGGTGCTTGAGACGGCGGGGCCCTGTTCAGCGGTGCTCTTCTGCACCGCGGGCCCTGTTCAGCGGTGCTCTTCTCCACGGCGGGGCCCTGTTCAGCGGTGCCTATCTCCACGGCGGGCCCTGTTCAGCGGTGCTCTTGTGCACCGCGGGCCCTGTTCAGCGGTGCTCTTCTCCACGGCGGGGCCCTGTTCAGCGGTGCCTATCTCCACGGCGGGGCCCTGTTCAGCGGTGCCTATCTCCACGGCGGGGCCCTGTTCAGCGGTGCTCTTCTGCACCGCGGGCCCTGTTCAGCGGTGCTCTTCTCCACGGCGGGGCCCTGTTCAGCGGTGCTCTTCTGCACCGCGGGCCCTGTTCAGCGGTGCTCTTCTCCACGGCGGGGCCCTGTTCAGCGGTGCCTATCTCCACGGCGGGCCCTGTTCAGCGGTGCTCTTCTGCACCGCGGGCCCTGTTCAGCGGTGCTCTTCTGCACCGCGGGCCCTGTTCAGCGGTGCTCTTCTCCACGGCGGGGCCCTGTTCAGCGGTTCTCTTCTGCACCGCGGGCCCTGTTCAGCGGTGCTCTTCTGCACCGCGGGCCCTGTTCAGCGGTGCTCTTCTCCACGGCGGGGCCCTGTTCAGCGGTGCTCTTCTGCACCGCGGGCCCTGTTCAGCGGTGCTCATCCAGCAGGTCAAGGGAGCCAGACCTGGCCTGGACTCCCTGCTCAGTCGCCCTCGGACCATGACGTTTCTGGACCCTTCGGGGACGGACTCCTGGCCTCCTTAGTGTCCTCCTTCCCAGCTGGGATGTGGCATGTGGGGTCCACCTTCTCCGCGCTCCTGCTGCCCTTCCGCTCCTTTGATGGGGCTCTCGGGCCCTTGCCTCTCCTAGATGGTGTGGGTGGTGAAGTGGCCGCACATTGCTCCTTGGGGGCAGCCCTGTCGGTCCTCGCACGGCGGCCCTTGTTTTTGCGGGTCCTCTTGCCGGGGGGGGGGGCTGGACGTGTCCTTGCTGCTGATCGATGTGTCACTGCTGGCAAAGGGTGGGCTCCAGAACCCAGGCACAACAGTGACACCCGAAGCTGGGCTGGTGGTGGCTGCGGTGCTCTTGGGACTCTTTGAAGATGGATGGGGGAGCTCATCGGGGGGAAAGAGGTTAAGGTTAGCCAGGAAAAGTTTTTTAGGGCCAAGGTAAAGGGTAGGAGAAGTGGAGATGGAAGTGGAGGTAGAGGAGGTGGTTGTAGGAGAGTCAGGTGTGCTGTCATTGGGTGAAGGTGCTGGTGCTGTAGGCTGTCGTGAGGTGGATGGCTGTTGGGTGGGTGTCTGCCTGCGTTTGTGTGTCTTGGAAGAGGGGGTGACAGACACAGTGGGAGAGGACACAGGGGACGTGTAAATGGCAGTGGGGGTGGTGACTGCACGAGTGTGGACTGTCCTGGAGGGTGAGGTGGTGATGGAAGCACTGGCTGATGTTGGGGTGCATGCAGGTGTGAGTGTAGACGTCACAGGGAGGGAGGAGGGAGACGAGGAGGAGGGGGACACAGGGGTGGCAGTGGCTGTTGGCATGTCTACATCTGGGTGTTGCTTGGGTGAGTGTTTGTGGGATCTGTGGTGCTTGTGTTTGGATGAGCTGCTCTTGGGTGTTGAGGTGTGTGCAGGCTGGTCTGATGGTGTGGATGGGATAGGCTGAGGAACAGGAGACAGAGAAAGGCTGGAGGCAGTAAGAAGAGGGAGGCTGGAAACAGGGACAATGGCTGCCGTCAGTGCTGAGGCCAGAGCAGTGAACGCTCGTTGATGGGCAGCCTGACCCGAATGAATGCCCTCGAGGTACGCATTGCTCTGTTGCACCTCCCTTTGCACACCCTGGATGGCATTCAAAAGGGTCGTCTGCCCAACAATGAGCGTCCTTACCAGGTCAATGAGCTCCGCACTGAGGGCAGCAGGGGCAACAGGGGCAGGGGCTGAGGTGCCTGGGGCGAAGGAGACGCGCGCCTTCCTGGGCGAACCGGCACGGAGCAAAGACTGAGGGGCTGCTGGGAGGGCGGGGCTGGTGCGCTGGGTGGCGGCTGTACCTGTAGGGGCGGGGGGCACGGATGTTGCCGCCACCCCTAGGGAGCTCCCATCCGAGGACGTGTCGCTTTCGCTGCTCTCACCAGCGGTCCCCGTCGTGGTGCTCCCCTCGCCCTCCGGATCACTGGTGCCCTCGGTGTCTGTTCCTGGGCCCACCGGGGCCTTGTGTCCTGCAGCTCCCTCGTGCTCCGATGCCAAATCTCCTCCGCCTGATGATGCTAATGCACACATGCACAAGAAGATGAAGAGAAAGGGTGGGGGGAGAAAAAAGAAGACCAGGTTGAGTGCATGCAATGTCAACACCGTTGGCGGAGAGGACAGACACAGGTGCCTAATGCACTAAGCCGCACATTCGGGGTACACTACTCAGTACTACTGACTAAGACAACAGGCCAAGAGACGTCAAACACGCACATGGGAGATGCTGGACCTTCAATGGCTGTACTTGTCACCCTACCGAGGTGGGGGCCGGGGGCACAGGGCCATGCCTAAGGGAGAGGACTACACTACAGAAAGCGCCCTGGTCTAATGTCACCCACAGCCCTCCTCCCCCACCCAGACGCCTCCACTGCGCAGAAAGATAGGAGAATGTGCTGATACTCACCCCCTTGTGTCTGCTGTGATGCCTTAAAGCGCCCATCCAATTCAGGGTAGGCCACCGCCAGGATCCGGGACATCAGGGGGGTCATGGTGCGACTGGCACCCCTCCTAGGTTGGGAGGCCATCCCCAGCAGTGTTTCTGCGGTCTTCCTTGTTCCGCCGCGGATGTCCTCCCACCTCTTGCGGCAGTGGGTGCCCCGTCTGTTGTGGACCCCCAAGTTCCAGACTTCCTTGGCGATGGCACGCCAAATCTCGATCTTCTGATGGGCGCTGACCTATTTGACATGTACAGGGTGGAAAGGAGGAAATCATCAATGACCTGCATGTTAGATGTAATTGGCCCCCCCACCCACTTTGCCATATGGCACATGCTCTCATCTGTCGGGCGTTGCACTCCTCATTCGCCCCCCACCCCACAAACTTACATCCACCCCAATCCACACAGGCATAGCCCATTCCATGTGCACCCGGTGTACTCACTTGTTGGTCTGGAGGACCGTAGAGTAGCGCATACTGGGGGAGGACCCCATCCACGAGCTTCTCCAACTCTTCAGACGTGAAGGCAGGGGCCCTTTCCCCAGTCGCAGCAGCCATTGTATCTTCCAGACCGAGGTCACAGCAGCACTTACAGTATAGGTCCTCTCCTGTGGATGATCAGGTCTCGAGTGATTAAGCAGATAGACAATGGCGGTCACGCCCGCGGCGGTGCGTACTGCGGCGGTGCGTACCGCGACCGCCGGCGCACTTCGTAATTGGCTCCTGAAACCCATAGGCTTCAATGTTAACCAATGCGGCTTTGCGCCGCGGTCTTCGACCGCCTACCGCCACGGTGTGCCCCGCCAGCGCATTGACCTCACATCCCATTGTCCCACTTCACAGGTCAGGCAGCCGCCATTTCAAGGGCCTACATGGCTTAATTTTGACTGCGACACACAGGCCAAGGCCTTGCATTGCCACACATACACACCTTTCAACCCATTGCCATTCTTTAACTGTGCAAGCTGTCTGTACGTACCTGTGGTTTGGCTGACTCTGTGCTCCATGTTGTCCTTCCTAGGCACCGTCCGCTGGGACTTGCGATGAGAAGGAGGAATCCTCGCGTGTACCGACCGCTGGTGGACCTGTCGACAATGGAAGAACGCCATATAATACTTCGATACAGACTTGACCGTGCCACTATCCATGAACTGTGTGCCGAGCTGGAGCCAGCCCTGATGTCCCCCATCCGCCAACCCACAGGGATTCCCCCTCTGGTGCAGGTTTTGTCAGTCCTCCATTTTTTGGCCAGTGGGTCATTCCAGACCACAGTGGCCATGTCATCTGGAATGTCTCAGCCTATGTTTTCTAAGATTTTGAGCAGAGTGTTGTCTGCCCTGATGAAACTCATGCGGAGCTACATCATTTTCCCCGAGGAGGGTGACTTGCCTACAGTGAAGGGTGATTTCTATGCCCTTGGACATATCCCCAACATCATTGGTGCCATTGATGGGACCCATGTGGCTTTGGTACCCCCAAAAGACGATGAGCAGGTGTACCGAAACAGAAAAAATTATCATTCGATGAATGTCCAGGTGGTCTGTTTGGCTGACCAGTACATCTCCCATGTAAATGCCAAGTTCCCAGGGTCAGTGCATGACGCGTATGTGATGCGAAATAGCAGCATCCCCTATGTGATGAGCAGCTACAGAGACAACGTGTGTGGCTAATAGGTGACTCTGGTTACCCCAACCTGCCGTGGCTACTGACCCCAGTGAGGAATCCCCGGACAAGGGCAGAGGAACGCTACAATGAGGCCCATGGGCGTACTAGGAGGGTGATTGAGCGAACCTTTGGCCTCCTGAAGGCCAGGTTTAAGTGCCTGCATATGACAGGTGGATCCCTAATGTACTCACCAAAGAAGGTGTGCCATATCATCGTGGCGTGCTGTATGCTTCACAACCTGGCTTTGCGACGCCAGGTGCCTTTCCTGCAGGAGGATGGTCCAGATGGTGGTGTTGTAGAAGCCGTGGAGCCTGTGGAGAGTGAAGAGGAGGAAGACTCAGAAGACGACACAGACAATAGGGACAGAGTGATACAACAGTATTTCCAGTAACACCCAGGTAAGAATCACCCACGTCATTTCCCAATTGCTTCTAGCCTCCTGCATCTGTACTTTCTGTAGTTCCCACCAGATATTTTTGGGTAATTTTTGATTTTCCCTTCCCTTCTCAGTGCTGTATGACGCAGTGCCTGACTTCTGCTTGGTTTGCCCATGAACTACAGCGTATTGACATTGGTATGTTGTCATCACTAATTGACAGAACAGATATTGAACAGTAATATGTAATACATTTGCTAATAATACAGCATGACTCCAAACTGATTTGTGTGCAATATGTGATTTATTTACAGGGCTAGATATTGGTACATGTGATTATAAGGGTGATGGGTGGGGGTGGAGTAATGTCCATGGCAGAGTCCAGTTCTCAGTCTCACAGGTGCATTGTCCTTTTGCCTGTGGAAGGATGGAGCAGAGGCAGTTCATGGTTGGACAGGGTGGCAATGTGGGACAGTGGGAAGAGTTCAGGGGGTATGTCCTGCTGGCGGGGGTCTTGACATCCTACTCTGTCTTTTTTTTGGATCTCAGGCTCCTCTTATGGGTGGTTGTTCTTCAGCAGGAGGTGGGGTTCTGGTGGCCTGCCGTGGTGTTGGGGCCTCCTGTCCACTAGCGCCGGCGGAGGTGGTAGGCTGTTCCTGGTCCGGGCTAGTGACAGGGGCCCTGTGTGGTGCCACATGGTCCCGCAACGCGTCTTCTATCCTGTTGAGGGCCAGGACGATGGTCCCCATTGCGGTCCCGATGATTCTCAGCTCCTCCCTGAACCCCATGTAGCGTTCCTCCTGCTGTGCCTGGATCTCCGTGAACCTGGCCAGTACCGTCGCCATCGTCTCTTGGGAGTGGTGGTAGGCCCCCATGATGGTGGTGAGGGCCTCTTGGAGAGTGGGTTCCCTGGGCCTCTCCTCACCCCCCTGTCACACAGCAGCCCTCCGAGCTGCCCGGTTTCCCCCGGCCTCTGTCCCCTGGACGGTGTGCCCGCTACCACTGCCCCCAGGTCCCTGTTGTTGTTGGGGTGTTGGGTTAGCCTGGGTGCCCTGTAGTGGCAGACACACCGCTGATTGAGCTGTCCTAGAGACAGAGGCATGGGCCCGCTGGGTGGGAGCTGTGCTGGTGTTGGCAGAGGGGGTTGGGTCTAGTGTGGCCTGTGGCTGCCTGAGGGGAACCGACTGCCCAGAGGTCCCCGATGGTCCGGGCTGGTCATCAGGTTCACTGTCGACAGAGCTGCTATCCTCAGTGTGGGCCTGTTCCGGTGGTGGGATGGACACTTCTGGACCCTCCTGGCTGGTGTGTTGTCGTTCGGGTCCTGCATGGGGTAAGAGAGTTTGGTTATTGTTTCTGTGTGTGCAATAGCGTGCGTGTTATGGGTGCCCTTGTCCCCCAGTGCAGGCATTCCCTTGAGGGAGGTGTTGTGAGGGTAGTTAGTGGGGGGGGGTTAGTGCAGTGGTCATGCTTAGGTGATGGGTGCCCATGATTTGTGTTGGCATGCAGGAGTTGGTGTTGGGATGGGTGGGTTGTGCTGGTGAGACATTGTCAGGGAGGATGTGTGCTGGGGGGTTGGGGGTGAGGGTGTGGGTTGGCATGCTGGTGGGGTGGGGGGGGATATAGTAGTTGAGATGGGACTTACCAGAGTCCATTCCTCCGGCTACTCCAGCGAGGCCCTGAGGATGCAGGATGGTCAAGACCTCTTGCTCCCACGATGTAAATTCGGGAGGGGTGGGTGGGGGTCTGCCGCCAGTCTTCTGGACCGCGATGTTGTGCCTGGAGACCATCGATCGGACCTTCCCCCGTAGGTCGTTCCATCTTTTGCGGATGTCCTCCCTATTCCTGGGATGCTGTCCCACCGCGTTGACCCTGTCCACGATCCGCTGCCATAGCTCCGCCTTCCTGGCTATACTGGTGTGCTGCACCTGCGAGCCGAAGAGCTGGGGTTCCACTCTTAGGATTTCCTCCACCATGACCCAGAGTTCTTGGTCCGAAAAGCGTGGGTGCCTTTGGGGTGCCATGGGGTGGTGTGGGTGAGGTGTGGGGTGGTGTATGTGATGAGGAGTATGTTGGTGAGTGGTGCTTTGTGCTACTATGTGGTGTGTGTGATGGTGTAGTGTGCCTCAGTGTGTCTTGCTATGGATTGTCTGCTGTCTCTCTCTCTCCTTCTCTCAGTAATTATGGTCGCAGGGGTTTGTGGGTGATGTGGGTGTGTGTTTTATAGTTGGTTGATTGTGTGGGAGTGGTGTGTGTATGTGTATCAGGTGTGTGTATTTCAAATTGTCCAATGTGGCTGTGTTTTGGTGATGTGTGTGTATTCTGACCGCGGCGGTGTGTAGCGCCAATGGAATACCGCGTTTGAATGACCGCCGTGTGGATTCGTGGGTCGTAATGGCATGGGCGTATTTCTGTTGGCGTGACGGTGGAGGTTTGGTCATCTCCAGTTTATCGCTGCCCGCAGATGTGGCGGGCTGCAGTGGAGGACGGATTTTTGGAGGTTTGGCCGTTGTGGGTCAGAATGACCGCGGCGGTTGACCGCGGCCGCGGCGGTGTTATGGCGGTCTTATGACCGGCGGTAAGGGCATTTTACCGCCGAGGTCAGAATGACCCCCTTAGTGTCTCTCTCTTGGGTGGGTCCTCAGATTCGGCTTGCAAGATTCCAGCAGGACTCCTCTACATTCTTTACTTTGACTTCTGGCCTCCGGAACTACAACTGGACCCTCCAGGAACCTACAAGCTGCAGATCCACAAGGAAGACTCTTCTGCAACATGCATCCAGAGTTCCTGCCAGCTTTCAAACAGTTTTCTCGCCGTGCATCCTCAGAAGACTGCAACTCTTCACCCTGCACAAAAAGAAGAAGGAATCTCCCTCGAAGTGAAGGAGTCACTTCCCTGCAACCACAGGCACCTACAACAAGCAACGACCAGTTGCATGGATCTCCTCTCCTGCTGAGCTGCATGGATCCTGCATCACAGGTGGTAGTCCAGAGTAGTCTTCTTGGTCCTCTCTGCCAGCTGTCCAACTTTGGTGGAGGTATGCCTTTGCCTCCCATGCAGGACAGCACCCTGTGCACTGCGTCTCTTGCAGCTGCCAAGGCTTGTTTGCGTCTCCTCCAAGGGATCTTCAGGCAACATGAGGCTGCCATCCCCAGCACTCCTTCCTGCAAATCCCAGCCTCCTGCGTGGCTCTCCTGTGGCGTAGGATCCGCTTTTGTAGTGCTGCGTGGGCTCCTTTTGTGACTACTGTATCCCCATCCTGTGGGACTCCTGTTGGTGCTGCCTCTGCTCCTGTGGACTCTCTGTGATGCTGAGGGTCCCCTGTTACTCCCCCTCATGAGTTGAGTCCTCCTGGGCCTTGCTGGTCCCCGGCAGCACCTCTTTTCCACTAGCTGTAAGTTTGCCTTTGCCAAGGCTTGTTGGTGGAAATCCTGCACCAACAGCCATCTGCAATCTTCCTTCCGGGATGGGACATCTTCTGCATCCATCTGAAACTCTTCACCGGCCCCTGGGCTGCAGTGCTGACCTGTTCTTCAGAACTGTCGACCAACTCCTACTTCCACAGCTGGGTGGGTAGTACCTCCTACTCTTCCTGTACTCCTCTGTGTAGCAGGCTGGCCCGGTTTGTAGTGGGTACCTATGGTACGTACACCTTATACAAGGTCCAGTTATCCCTTATTAGTGAAATGTAGTCAGTGGCTAGAAGCCAGGCTGTCTAGAAGTAGCTGTAGCTGAACAGCCAAGGCCTATCTAGGAGACATGCAAAGCTCATGCAATACTCAAGTAGTCACACAGTACTCACACACATAAAAGAAAATAGTCAGTGTTACAAAAATAAAGGTACTTTATTTTAGTGACACAAATGCCAAAAATATCTTAGAGACTATACTTCCTTAGGAGGTAAGTAATACACAAATTATTTACACTAGTATGCAAAATCAGGTGTAAAAACAGAAGACAAGGCAAATAGTGAAAATCAGAATAGTTAGAAATGGGCCTAGGGTGAACACAAACCATATACTAAGAAAGTGGAATGCGAATGTCAGTGTCCCACCTAGGGAAGTGTAGTGTGTAGAGGGGCTCTGGCAGTATTAGAAAACACTAAAGGTAAGTAATAGAACCCACCCCAGAGCCCAGTAAAGAAGGAGAAATCACAGTAACTTTCCTAGAACACACAAGAACAGGAGAAATAAGATTATGCAAGAACCAGAAGAGTCTGCAAGACACCAACAGTGGATTCCTGGACCTGAAGACCTATGAAAGAAGGGGACCAAGTCCAAGGAGTAGCGAAGAGTCCAAGGAGAACAGGAGCCCCTGCTAACCCGGATGAAGGTGCAAAAGAGGAACCACCGGTGAGGAACAACAGTCAGGACTGCACCCAAGAAGACGGATGCGGGTTCCTTGTTGGTGCAGATGATGACCCACGCTGGATAGAAAATTGCAGTCTGTTTTGCATCGCTGGAGTCCGCCAACAAGCCTTGGCACACGCAAGCTCACGGTTAGCGGAAAATGGCGCTGCCTGGGACCAGGAGGGATGTGGTGGAATCTACCCCAGGAGGGGGGTTTGGTGGCGAATTAGAGGGGGTTCTCAGCAACTCCCATGCCGCCGGAGAACCACTCGGGAAGCTGTGCGACATAGGATAGAGTGCTGGGGGCCAGAGCTGCTCGGTGGCCGAAGAACTTCGAGGAAGGATGGCAACAAGCCTTGGCAGTTGCAGAGCACGCTTTGCACGGGGGTACTGCCTTGAATAGGGAGGCAAGCTCTTACCTCCACCAAAGTTGGACAGTAGGCCGTCAGGAGTGTTAGGACCACTTCAGTCCACCACTTGTGATGCAGGATCCAGTCAATTCTTCAGGAGAGGGAACCCACACCGGCGGTCGTCGATGCAGAGAGGTGTCTGCTGAAGTAAGGGAGTGACTCATTCTCTCCAAGGGAGATTCCTTCGTTCTTCTGATGCAGGGTGCAGACAGGCTGTCCTCTGAGGATGCATGAGTGGGAAACAGTTGCAATTGCTGGCAGGCTGAAGATACACTGTTGCAGAAGTCGTCTTTGCTTCTTAGTTGCAGTTTGTAGAGTTCCTGGAGGTTCCAGATGCAGTTTCTTCAGTGAGAAGGTGAAGTAGAGGATGCATAGGATTCCTGGTGAAGTTTTGCAATCCGAATCTGAAGAACCACCCAAGAGAGAGACCCTAAATAGCCCTGAAAGGGGGATTGGTCAGCTAAACAGGTAAGTACCTATCAGGGGAGAGCTCTGACATCACCTGCTGGCACTAGCCACTCAGATGCTCCCCGAGTTCCCAGCCAACTTGTAATCCAAGATGGGGAAACCCAGGGACCCTCTTGAGGAGTTCTGAACACCACCCGGGGTGGTGATGGACAAGGGAGTGGTCACTCTCCTTTCTTTCGTCCAGTTTCACGCCAGAGCAGATTCTGTGGGTCCCTGAACCAGTGTAGACTGGATTATGCAAGGAGGGCATCAAATGTGCCCTTCAAAGCATTTCTAGTGGCTTGGGGAGGCTACCCCTCCCAAGCCTGTAACATTATTTCCAAAGGGAGAGGTGTCACACCCCTCTCCCAAAGGAAATGCTTTGTTCTGCGTTCCTGGGCTTGAGCTGCTCAAGCAACAGGTGGGCGGAAACCTGACTGAGAGGTGGCAGCAGCTAGGGCTGCCCGGAAAACCTCAGAAGGCTGGAATGGCAATACTGGGGGTCCCCTTAGGAGCCCCCTGAGTTCAGGGAATCATTCAACCAATGTTTGCAAAAGCCTTGGGGTATGATTCCAACATATATGATACCAAACATGCCTATGTTCAGAGTTACCATTATGTAGCTGGACATAAGTAGTGACTTATGTCCAGTACAACCGTAAAATGGCATCCCCGCACTCACAAAGTCTGGGAAAATGGTCCTGGAGGTCGCGGGGGCACCTCTGTTAGTGCAGGGGTGCCCTCACAGACAGGTACTGTACACCCTGCCCTCAGGGCTGGAGGGCCTGCTATAGGGGTGACTTGTAAGTGACTTGGTGCAGTGTAAATGGTAGTGAAAGGGTGCCTGCGCCTTTTCACACAGGCCGCAATGGCAGTCCTGTAGAAACCTTTGCATGGGCTCCCTATGGGTGGCAAAAGATATGCTGCAGCCCATAGGGATCCCCTGGAACCCCAATGCCCTGGGTACCTAGGTACCATATACTAGGGACTTATAGGGGGGCACCAGTATGCCAATTTTGGTTGAAATTTTGTGTTACCATTATGCAACAACAAAATTTAGAGGAGACAGAGCATAGTCACTGGGGTCCTGGTTAGCAGGACCCAAGTGAACACCTTCATGCACACTGACATCAGGCAGAAAATGGGGATAACCATGGCAAAAAGAAGGTACTTTCCTACATAGGTGAACTTCAAAGGGCTCCTGCCCTTAAAACTCGAGCTCACAGGCCTTCTGCTAGCAGCAGATGGCTTCCCCCTTTGTCAACCCCCACTTTTGGCGGGAGCAAAGGTGGGAAACCACACAAAGGGTAGGAGGAGGGGGTCTCACTGAGCATGCACCACCCCTAGGGGTTTGCAGGCGAAGTGGACCCCCCCATTTAATTTTTCTCTATGTTGGATGGCAAGAAAATATCCGGTGAGGTTTAAGGAAGTGACCCTTCCCACAGGAAGTTGTCACTGTAGTGGGTGTAGCCAACCAAGGGTAAGTGTCACATGTTCCCACTTCCATGTTCCCCCTAAAACACCCACTAAATTCACCATTGAGTGGGCTCCCCTAGACCAAGAAATTAGATTCATCTGGAAGAAAAGAAGCCTGCACCAAAGAACCCGACAGGACGAGAACTGTGGACCTGCTGCACCAGAAGAGGCTCCAAGACCCCTGCTTGCTGCACCAGAGTCCCGACAATCACCGCTGCGGAGGAGCTGACCACTGGACTGACCTCAGAAGACCAAGAGGACCTCCAGGCTTCGCAAATAGCCCGAAAACTCCCTCCTGAGTGGAGACACCACTCAAGAAACCAAAGTAACTGCAAGGAACCAGTAAACTGGTGAGGGTCACTTCACAGACCGGACGATATCGCCGCAACCAGAAGTTGCAGCCAGACCCGACAACACACCAACGAGAGCCCAGACAAATCCTGCAAGTGTGCCAACTTTGGTGGCACAACACCCTCCTGTGGCTGAGTTGTGCCAATACCCCAGGTACTGGTCAGTGGACATCGGACAACCCTGAAAACAGCTCACCCAGAGCTGCTACTGGTCCAGGAGGAAGCCCTAGCCGAGGGACTTCAGTAACACCCCGACCTCCCACCCGAGCACCCGACGTTCTGTGAAGACCCACGGAAGAAGACTTACCTCCATTTCCAAAGGGTCTCTTTACTCACAGCATCCAAGTCCTTCAAATTGCCCTGCACACGGCCATCCTGAGCCTTGCATCGCGGGATCTGCTGTGTGACCCTTGTCCCCAACCCCTTGCGACCTCAACAGCCCAAGGGGACCACAAGGCACCATCTTTAAATCTGCAAACTACCTTCTTTTCCAAGTGCCCCCTCCAGGTGGCACTGTGCCGAGGCTCTCCAGCTGGCACAGTGTGCCCACCGACTACTTCAACCACCCTGCATAAGAAGAGACTAGAAGCTCAAGTGTATGATTTTTAATGCATTCTTAAAGGTGACTGCCTATTGATTACTATGGTGCGTAATTACACACAGAAAGACTAACTTTATTAAAACTTTGAAAAGTCATATCTCAAAAAGTACTTAATGTATCTTAAAGATCTTGGTCTTAAAATTAGTATAAAAGTCTGAAGTATTGTTATAGATTCTGGTCTCGTGGTATTCATTGAGTGTGTGTGGTGCATGATTGGATTTGTGAGTACAGCAAATACTTAGCACATCTCCCGGATTAGCCTAACTGCTCGACCAGCTACCTTAAAGAATGGAGCATTAGGTGGTCTAATTTTTACCTCTGGAAACCAAAGTGTGGTTGCCTGGATCCACTGCACAGTGTGCCTAGTTTGGGACACTACATAGAGGACCAGTCTCCTACAGCCTGTAACTCCACTTCAGCCCCGGTTGAAGTCTCCAAATCATTGCCCACTACACAGGTATAAAAGAGGACACTACAACTTGTTTAGGGCCAATAACCACCACCCCGCCCGCTTGCTAAAGTTAACAACTGCCATGTGGTGGAACTTTGTGATGACTTAGTAATTGTGACCAAGTAGGATTTGCTCAGGTCACACCAGTTTTTCAGTCACCATGGTGACACTGGCACCTGAGTGCCTGTAAGCTTCTGCCTCAGTACCATTTATGGGGGGGGGTGTATTTCGTGTATTTCCTTATATTGGGAGGCCAGGCACCCAGAGTGGCAAGATCAGTGACACCCTTTGATATTAGGACAGCCTCATTTGTTTCTCTGACTAAGCCACAGTCCACTGCAGTAACCCAGGTGAACCAGCGCTTTTGCTAGGGGGATTTTTCTTAGGACATTTGCTATCATCTTTCATATGGCCTTTTTCCTTACATAAAAAGAACCAAGGTTTCTTGTGGGAAGAGGAGGAGGACTTGGAGCCACCGGGCAGAAGAATTTTGTGGACCTGTTAAAGATTCCTTCTTCTTGTCTTTAGATTGGTCCCCATCCTTTTCCTGAGGCTTTGAAGCATTCTTCTTCTTTTGGTCACTCCTACTGTGGGATTTCTTAACTACCCTGGTGCGAACCAATTTGTCTGCCTTCTTCCCCAATTCTTGGGAGAGTTCAGATCAGAGTCCACTGGGTACTGATGCAGTTTGTCAGGCACACAATTGTTAAGGATGTGCTCTCTCATGATAATATTGTAAAGCCCTTCATAGTCATGCAAATCTGATAAAGACAACTAGCCGCATATTCCTTATGTTAGAATTCTCCCCAGATGCTATACTGGATTGGGAAAAAGTCTTCAGCAGCACTCCGTGTCGACGTCTCATCTGGATATGACGTCGACTGAGTCCATATAATTCCTCTTTCGACACACTGACGTAATTTTTTTTCTTTTCTCCGTGCAGCAACGTGGATCCTGAGAAGCAGTGTTCGTAGTTGGAACAGTGTTTACTTTAAGCCTTGTGGGTCCTATGCTCGACAAATGTTGGTCATGGACCCCCATTCTGTTTGTATGTGGTGCTTAGGCACCTACCCTGACACCAAAGATTGCAACGCCTGTCAACAGTTGAGGCCTAAGGTATTGAGGGAGATGCGAATGAAGCTGCTAGCTTCGCAGGTGCTGCAGTCTTCAAAGGACTCTCATAGACATCGTAGTCCTTCTTCCACAGCTCATCCTACTGACTGTTCTAGGTGTCGCTCGCGTACAGCTCCTGCTATGTCTCACGGTAAGCATCGCCCGCGGTCGAAGTTGCATCTTCCCCTGGCTTCACTGCCCCGCGCAGCTTTCCCAGTCCTCTGAGGAAGAGTCTGCGCAGGAGTTGACCCTGTGTCTCCCTCTTTATCCCGGCACCGGGGCGACTTTGGCCCACATGCAGGACTAATACTCAGCCGTGCATGCTGTTTTTGGGCCTAACCCTCCCTCTGGAGCACCTTCGGGCCCTAGGAGGTGGCGAGTGCCCTGATGGGATCCTCGCCAGCATCCGGATTCGGATCGGTGCCGATGCACAGCCTCCTACGGCTTCCATCTTCCACGCCTGTCTCCTTAGTTACGACTCCAATTTTGGCATCCAGTTCTGACTTGCCGACTTCGGTGGTGGTTGGCCCCTCCAACTTTGCTCAGTGCCCCAATTGTTGTATCCCCGAGTCGGACGACACCCTTTCCGATGTCGAGGTCTCTCCCTCCCAATGTCAGTCGACACCGGCCCGACGCCGGAAGCGCACCATTCAAGTTGGTTATTCTTCAATCTGCACTTCTGTCTTCTGGGGCTTACCCTCCAGTTCTTCCATCGGAGGGTACTGGTTTTCATTCTTAAATGTAAAAATGTAAATTAGCACTTGTATAGCGCACTACTCACCCATTAGGGTCTCAAGGCGCTGTACTCATACCGCTATGGAACCCCTCCTGGCTTTTCCCTATGAGGCGCCCACTCCTGAGCACCCCCAGGGTGAAGCCAGGCATCCAAGCGCTGTTGGGGCCGTTGTGGAGATTAAGCAAGCTATTGCCCAGAGTTGCAGAGTGGGACCCATGAATTAGATTAGGCACCGAGGCGAGAATTATCTGGTCAAGGGGAATTGAGCCCAAGACCTGCCGAAGCGGGACTTGAACCCTGGTCTTGAGCCAGATCTCTGCTTCAGGGTCTGCCGCTCTAACCATTGAGCCACACTTCTCCACTAGCCTCCCATTTCCAATACCATTCCGTTTCATCAATCAGATTGGTTCTTTGACTTGTCCAGTGCTAGCGGCCTAGAGTCCTTGCTGGCTTCCAGCCTCCTGTCGTCCCCTGGGTTGGCTTCAGCAGCTAGTTCTTCTCTAGCAGACATGTTAAAGCATAAGTCGGAAGTCTTAAAGTTAAACCTTCCTACTGTGCAGTTGTCCACGGACCCTTTGCTTGATGTCTTACATTCTGACCAGTCTTCTGTGGAGCTGGTCCTTCCTTATTGTGAGGCTTTATGATGTCCTCTTGGGAGTTTGGACCCAACTGGTTCTGTGGAGCGCTGTATCTCACATAGACACAGGCCAGCTCCAGACGATCTGTCTTGCCTCCAGCAGCATCCAACTACTCACAGCTTTGTGGTGCAAACTGCTTTGACTGCACAGAGTTTTGCGCCTGTCCCTCCTGTCCCGCCAGAGCGAGAAGCCAGACCGCTGGCCGCTTCTGGTAGGTGGATTTTCACTTAATCTAGTTCTGCCTTGCGTTTACTCATTACTTCCTGTGTCCTTGCTTGCTTCTCTCATGTTTTGAGGGACTCAGTAGAGCGTATTTTGCCATTTCTACCTGACGAGCCAAGGATGCTCTAACACCTTTTTTTACAGAATGGTCAGCAGGCTGCCATGCTTGTATCAGATGTGGTATGGATACCACTGATTCTGTTGGAAGGAATATGGCTTCTTCAGTAGCGCTGCAACAAAGGGCATGGTTGTGTTCTTCCAACTTCCCAGAAGCTGTGGAGGCATCTTTTCCTGATTTGCCATTTTGATGGACCTCCCTTTTTAGCGCACATGCCGACTCAGCTTTACGCCGCTTTAGAGATTCTCATGGTGGAACTCATTCTTAAGGCCTCTTCTCATCAAACAGTCTTCCTCTGTCTTGGTTCCTTTGTTCTGTGGCAGTTGTATTTTCCCCTGTCGTACTTTTTTCTACCAGTGTTACGGTAGTGTGCTTTTTGTTTATGTTGTGACACCCAGTGTGGTGTTCCTGCTCCTCGCAGGCGATTTTCTTATCATTCGAACACTCAAGGTGGTGCTCCTGTGTTGCAGGTGTTGTGTTTCTATTTACCACTATTGTGGACAGGTTTCATTATTCTTCTGACCCTGTTTGAGTCTAATGCATCTAAAAAGGGGTGTTTTCTGTTGGGCTCTGCTGATAGGCGGGTTGCCTAAGAGACTGGTTCTTCCTTAGGTTAGGGTCGTTTTCAGTCCCTGCTCTTCAGAGCAATTGGTGTAGGCTTTTGTAGGAAAGTACCATCTTGCCTGGCATGTTACCCCCATTTTTCACTGTATATATGTTGTTTTAGTTGTATGTGTCACTGGGACCCTGGTAACCCAGGGCCCCAGTGCTCATAAGTGTGCCTGAATGTGTTACCTGTGTAGTGACTAACTGTCTCACTGAGGCTCTGCTAATCAGAACCTCAGTGGTTATGCTCTCTCATTTCTTTCCAAATTGTCACTAACAGGCTAGTGACCATTTTTACCAATTTACATTGGCTTACTGGAACACCCTTATAATTCCCTAGTATATGGTACTGAGGTACCCAGGGTATTGGGGTTCCAGGAGATCCCTATGGGCTGCAGCATTTCTTTTGCCACCCATAGGGAGCTCTGACAATTCTTACACAGGCCTGCCACTGCAGCCTGAGTGAAATAACGTCCACGTTATTTCACAGCCATTTTACACTGCACTTAAGTAACTTATAAGTCACCTATATGTCTAACCTTTACCTGGTAAAGGTTAGGTGCAAAGTTACTTAGTGTGAGGGCACCCTGGCACTAGCCAAGGTGCCCCCACATTGTTCAGAGCCAATTCCCTGAACTTTGTGAGTGCGGGGACACCATTACACGCGTGCACTACATATAGGTCACTACCTATATGTAGCTTCACCATGGTAACTCCGAATATGGCCATGTAACATGTCTATGATCATGGAATTGCCCCCTCTATACCATCCTGGCATAGTTGGCACAATCCCATGATCCCAGTGGTCTGTAGCACAGACCCTGGTACTGCCAAACTGCCCTTCCTGGGGTTTCACTGCAGCTGCTGCTGCTGCCAACCCCTCAGACAGGCAGCTGCCCTCCTGGGGTCCAGCCAGGCCTGGCCCAGGATGGCAGAACAAAGAACTTCCTCTGAGAGAGGGTGTGACACCCTCTCCCTTTGGAAAATGGTGTGAAGGCAGGGGAGGAGTAGCCTCCCCCAGCCTCTGGAAATGCTTTGTTGGGCACAGATGTGCCCAATTCTGCATAAGCCAGTCTACACCGGTTCAGGGACCCCTTAGCCCCTGCTCTGGCGCGAAACTGGACAAAGGAAAGGGGAGTGACCACTCCCCTGACCTGCACCTCCCCTGGGAGGTGTCCAGAGCTCCTCCAGTGTGCTCCAGACCTCTGCCATCTTGGAAACAGAGGTGCTGCTGGCACACTGGACTGCTCTGAGTGGTCAGTGCCACCAGGTGACGTCAGAGACTCCTTGTGATAGGCTCCTTCAGGTGTTAGTAGCCTTTCCTCTCTCCTAGGTAGCCAAACCCTCTTTTCTGGCTATTTAGGGTCTCTGTCTCTGGGGAAACTTTAGATAACGAATGCATGAGCTCAGCCGAGTTCCTCTGCATCTCCCTCTTCACCTTCTGATAAGGAAACGACCGCTGACCGCGCTGGAAGCCTGCAAACCTGCAACATAGTAGCAAAGACGACTACTGCAACTCTGTAACGCTGATCCTGCCGCCTTCTCGACTGTTTTCCTGCTTGTGCATGCTGTGGGGGTAGCCTGCCTCCTCTCTGCACCAGAAGCTCCGAAGAAATCTCCCGTGGGTCGACGGAATCTTCCCCCTGCAACCGCAGGCACCAAAAAGCTGCATTACCGGTCCCTTGGGTCTCCTCTCAGCACGATGAGCGAGGTCCCTCGAATCCAGCGATGCTGTCCAAGTGACCCCGACAGTCCAGTGACTCTTCAGCCCAAGTTTGGTGGAGGTAAGTCCTTGCCTCACCTCGCTGGGCTGCATTGCTGGGAACCGCGACTTTGCAGCCACTCCGGCCCCTGTGCACTTCCGGCGGAAATCCTTCGTGCACAGCCAAGCCTGGATCCACGGCACTCTAACCTGCATTGCACGACTTTCTAAGTTGGTCTCCGGCGACGTGGGACTCCTTTGTGCAACTTCGGCGAGCACCGTTTCACGCATCCTCGTAGTGCCTGTTTCTGGCACTTCTCCGGGTGCTACCTGCTTCAGTGAGGGCTCCTTGTCTTGCACGACGTCCCCTCTCTCTGCAGGTCCAATTTGCGACCTCCTGGTCCCTCCTGGGCCCCAGCAGCGTCCAAAAACGCCAAACGCACGATTTGCGTGTAGCAAGGCTTGTTGGCGTCCTTCCGGCGGGAAAACACTTCTGCACGACTTTCCAAAGCGAGAGGGATCCGTTCACCAAAGGGGAAGTCTCTAGCCCTTTTTGTTCTTGCAGAAACCTCAGCTTCTTCTGTCCAGTCGAAGCTTCTTTGCACCCGCAGCTGGCATTTCCTGGGCATCTGCCCATCTCCGACGTGCTTGTGACTTTTGGACTTGGTCCCCTTGTTCCACAGGTACCCTAGATTGGAAATCCACAGTTGTTGAATTGCTGGTTTGTGTCTTTCCTGCATTATTCCTCTAACACGACTCTTTTGTCCTTAGGGGAACTTTAGTGCACTTTGCACTCACTTTGCAGGGTCTTGGGGAGGGTTATTTTTCTAACTCTCACTATTTTCTAATAGTCCCAGCGACCCTCTACAAGGTCACATAGGTTTGGGGTCCATTCGTGGTTCGCATTCCACTTTTGGAGTATATGGTTTGTGTTGCCCCTATCCCTATGTTTCCCCATTGCATCCTATTGTAACTATACATTGTTTGCACTGTTTTCTAAGACTATACTGCATATTTTTGCTATTGTGTATATATATCTTGTGTATATTTCCTATCCTCTCACTGAGGGTACACTCTAAGATACTTTGGCATATTGTCATAAAAATAAAGTACCTTTATTTTTAGTATAACTGTGTATTGTGTTTTCTTATGATATTGTGCATATGACACTAAGTGGTACTGTAGTAGCTTCACACGTCTCCTAGTTCAGCCTAAGCTGCTCAGCTAAGCTACCATTATCTATCAGCCTAAGCTGCTAGACACCCTATACACTAATAAGGGATAACTGGGCCTGGTGCAAGGTGCAAGTACCCATTGGTACTCACTACAAGCCAGTCCAGCCTCCTACATTGGTTGTGCAGTGGTGGGATAAGTGCTTGAGACTGCTTACCACTCTTGTCATTGTACTTTTCATAAGAGAAAAATATACAAAACAAGGTCAGTGTATATACACATAGCCAAAAAGTTTTGCATTTCCTCTTTTCACTCTTTTCTAAGTGCTGAAAAGTACTCCTAAACTTTCAAAAAGTTTTTAAAAGTTTAAAAAGTTTTTTTTTCTGTCTTTCCAAAAAGTTCTGAAAACTTTTGTCTCTTTCTCTATCACTTTAACTCTCTCTAAAAAATGTCTGGCACAGGCCAAAGTGTTGATCTGTCCAAACTTGCATATGACAACCTTAGCTGGAAGAGAGCAAGGAGTCTCTGTATAGAGAGAGGTTTGAGTGTAGGGAAGAATCCTGCCTTGGAACTGTTAATTAACATGCTTAGAGAACAGGATAAGGCCAGAGGTGGCCCATCTGTTGAAAAAGTACCTAATAGTTCCCAATCTGATTCAGGGACTCCCCCAGGAAAAGATTCAGGAAAGAAACTTTCTAGCCTGCCCATTACTAGACAATCTAGCATAGATGGTAATGATGATGAGCCACACCAAACAAATAGTGTTGTCTCACATCATAGCAAAAGCATTTACTCTCACCATACTGGTAGTAATGTTTCTGTAAACCAAGCTGTTAAGTTGGCTTCTGTAAGGGACAGGTCTCCTTCTGTTCATTCCCATCATAGCTCTGTTTCTAGAAATGTCCCTCCCACCAACCCTGATGACAGAATGTTAGAGAGGGAACTCAATAAGTTGAGGGTGGAACAAACCAGACTGAAGCTTAAAAAGCAACAGCTGGATTTGGATAGACAGTCTTTTGAATTAGAGAAGGAAAGACAGAAGTTGGGTTTAGATACCCATGGTGGCAGCAGCAGTATTCCCCATAGTCATCCTGCAAAAGAGCATGATTCCAGGAATCTGCACAAGATAGTTCCCCCTTATAAGGAGGGGGATGCCATTAACAAGTGGTTTGCTGCACTTGAGAGGGCCTGTGTTGTACAGGATGTCCCTCAAAGGCAGTGGGCTGCTATCCTATGGCTATCATTTAGTGGAAAAGGTAGGGATAGGCTCCTTACAGTGAAAGAAAATGATGCCAATAATTTCCAAGTTCTTAAGAATGCACTCCTGGATGGTTATGGCTTAACCACTGAACAGTACAGCATAAAGTTCAGAGAGACCAAAAAGGAGTCTTCACAAGACTGGGTTGATTTCATTGACCATTCAGTGAAGGCCTTGGAGGGGTGGTTACATGGCAGTAAAGTTACCGATTATGACAGCCTGTATAACTTAATCCTGAGAGAGCATATTCTTAATAATTGTGTGTCTGATTTGTTGCACCAGTATTTGGTGGACTCTGATCTGACCTCTCCCCAAGAATTGGGAAAGAAGGCAGACAAATGGGTCAGAACAAGAGTGAACAGAAAAGTTCATACAGGGGGTGACAAAGATGGCAACAAAAAGAAGGATGGTAAGTCTTCTGACAAGGGTGGGGACAAATCTAAAAATGAGTCTTCATCAGGCCCACAAAAACAGTCTGGTGGGGGTGGTGGGCCCAAATCCTCCTTTAATCAGAACAAGGAAAATAAACCATGGTGCTATTTATGTAAAATAAAAGGCCATTGGACAACAGATCCCAGTTGTCCAAAGAAAGGCACCACAGCTCCTACCACTACAACCCCTACTGCTACACCTAGTGTCCCTACTAATAGCAGTGGTGGTGGGAGCAAACCTACTAATAGCCAATCCAAGGGAGTAGCTGGGCTCACTTTTGGTAATTTAGTTGGGGTTGGTCTGATTAGGGAGACCACAGAGGCTACTTTAGTCTCTGAAGGGGCTATTGATTTAGCCACTTTGGTTGCTTGCTCCCATAACTTGGAGAAGTACAAGCAACTAACCCTAATAAATGGTGTTGAGGTCCAGGCCTACAGGGACACAGGTGCCAGTGTCACAATGGTGATTGAGAAACTGGTGCACCCTGAACAACACATACTTGGACACCAGTACCAAGTAACCGATGCTCACAACATAACACAAAGCCACCCCATGGCTGTTGTAAATCTCAACTGGGGGGGGTAACTGGTCCAAAGAAAGTTGTGGTAGCTTCAGATTTACCTGTAGACTGTCTATTAGGGATTGATTTGGAGACATCAGCTTGGTCAGATGTGGAGTTGGAGGCCCATGCAGCAATGCTGGGCATCCCAGGGCATATTTTTGCTTTGACAAGGGCTCAGGCCAAAAAGCAAAAAGGACAGGGAAGCTTGGATCCTGGAACAATGGACCAAGTGCTCCCTAAAGCTAGGGCTAGTAGAAGCAAACCACTTCCTACTATCCCTCCCTCTACAGTGGATTCTAATTCTGAGGAAGAAGAATTCCCTCCCTGTGCAGAACCTACACCAGAGGAGCTGGAAGCAGACACTGCTGAGCTTTTGGGTGAAGGGGGGCCTGCCAGGGAGGAGCTGAGTGTGGCACAGCAAACCTGTCCCACATTAGAGGGTCTCAGACAGCAAGCTGTCAAACAGGCTAATGGGGATGTCAGTGACTCTCACAGAGTTTACTGGGAGGACAACCTCTTGTACACTGAGCATAGGGATCCTAAACCTGGAGCTGCCAGGAGATTAGTGATTCCTCAGGAGTACAGAAAGTTCCTCCTAACACTGGCACATGACATTCCCTTAGCTGGGCACCTGGGTCAAATGAAAACTTGGGACAGATTGGTACCATTGTTTCATTGGCCTAGGATGTCTGAGGACACAAAGGAATTTTGTAAGTCCTGTGAAACCTGTCAAGCCAGTGGCAAGACAGGTGGCACTCCAAAGGCACCCCTTATCCCACTGCCTGTGGTTGGGGTTCCCTTTGAAAGGGTAGGGGTTGACATAGTTGGCCCCCTTGACCCTCCTACTGCTTCAGGCAATAGGTTTATCTTAGTGGTAGTGGACCATGCCACAAGATATCCTGAAGCTATTCCTTTAAGGACCACTACAGCTCCTGCAGTGGCAAAGGCCCTCCTGGGAATATTTTCCAGGGTGGGCTTCCCAAAGGAAGTAGTATCAGACAGAGGAAGCAATTTCATGTCTGCATACTTAAAGGCCATGTGGAAGGAGTGTGGTGTAACGTACAAGTTCACAACACCCTATCATCCACAAACAAATGGACTGGTGGAGAGATTTAATAAAACTCTCAAAGGCATGATTATGGGTCTCCCTGAAAAACTCCGCAGGAGATGGGATATCCTTCTACCATGCCTCCTTTTTGCCTACAGGGAGGTACCCCAGAAAGGAGTGGGCTTCAGCCCCTTTGAACTTCTTTTTGGACACCCTGTTAGGGGTCCACTCACACTTGTAAAGGAGGGTTGGGAACAACCTTTAACAGCTCCTAAGCAGGATATTGTGGATTATGTACTTGGCCTCAGATCAAGGATGGCTGAGTACACGAAAAAGGCCAGTAAAAACCTTCAGGCCAGCCAAGAGCTCCAGAAGCAATGGCATGATCAGAAGGCTGTTTTGGTTCAGTACCAACCAGGGCAGAAAGTGTGGGTCTTGGAGCCTGTGGCCCCAAGAGCACTCCAAGATAAATGGAGTGGTCCCCACACAATTGTTGAAAAGAAGGGTGAAGTCACCTACTTGGTTGACTTAGGCACTGCCAGGAGTCCCCTTAGGGTGCTCCATGTCAACCGCCTGAAACCCTACTATGACAGGGCTGATCTCACCCTGCTCATGGCAACAGATGAGGGACAGGAAGAAGACAGTGATCCTCTACCTGATCTCTTCTCTTCCACAGATCAAGATGCTCTTGTGGAAGGTGTAGTTTTGGCAGATTGTCTTACTGCTGAGCAGAAAGACAATTGCATAAATCTCCTAGGACAATTTTCAGAACTCTTCTCTACTGTGCCAGGCACCACTTCTTGGTGTGAGCACACTATAGATACTGGAGACAGTTTACCTGTCAAAAGTAAGATCTATAGGCAGCCTGACCATGTCAGGGACTGCATAAAGCAAGAAGTTCAGAAAATGTTGGAACTAGGAGTGGTTGAGCACTCTGACAGTCCATGGGCTTCTCCTGTGGTACTGGTACCAAAACCCAATTCTAAAGATGGAAAGAAAGAAATGCGGTTTTGTGTAGACTATAGAGGTCTCAACTTGGTAACCAAAACTGATGCTCACCCTATACCCAGGGCAGATGAGCTCATAGATACACTGGCATCTGCCAAGTATCTAAGCACTTTTGATTTGACTGCAGGGTATTGGCAGATCAAATTGTCAGAAGATGCTAAACCTAAGACTGCATTTTCTACCATTGGAGGACATTACCAGTTTACTGTAATGCCTTTTGGTTTGAAAAATGCACCTGCCACTTTTCAGAGGTTGGTTAACACAGTCCTGCAAGGGCTGGAAGCTTTCAGTGCAGCATATTTGGACGATATAGCTGTCTTTAGCTCCAGCTGGGATGATCACCTGGTCCACCTATGGAAAGTTTTGGAGGCTCTGCAAAAGGCAGGCCTCACTATCAAGGCTTCAAAGTGCCAGATAGGGCAGGGTAAGGTGGTTTATCTGGGACACCTTGTTGGTGGGGAACAGATTGCACCACTTCAGGGGAAAATCCAAACTATTATTGATTGGGTTCCCCCTACCACTCAGACTCAGGTGAGAGCCTTCCTAGGCCTCACTGGGTATTACAGGAGGTTCATTAAGAACTATGGCTCCATTGCAGCCCCTCTTAATGACCTCACATCCAAGAAAATGCCTAAAAAGGTATTATGGACAGCAAACTGTCAGAAAGCTTTTGAGGAGCTGAAGCAGGCCATGTGCTCTGCACCTGTCCTGAAAAGCCCTTGTTACTCTAAAAAATTCTATGTCCAAACTGATGCATCTGAATTAGGAGTAGGGGCAGTCCTATCACAACTTAATTCTGAGGGCCAGGATCAACCTGTTGCTTTTATTAGTAGGCGGTTGACCCCTAGAGAAAAGCGTTGGTCTGCCATTGAGAGGGAGGCCTTTGCTGTGGTCTGGGCTCTGAAGAAGTTGAGGCCATACCTGTTTGGCACTCACTTCATTGTTCAGACAGACCACAAACCTCTACTTTGGCTAAAACAAATGAAAGGTGAAAATCCTAAATTGTTGAGGTGGTCCATATCCCTACAGGGAATGGACTATACAGTGGAACATAGACCTGGGAGTAGCCACTCCAATGCAGATGGACTCTCCAGATATTTCCACTTAGACAATGAAGACTCATCAGGTCATGGCTAGTCTTATTGTCCTTCATTTGGGGGGGGGGGTTGTGTAGGAAAGTACCATCTTGCCTGGCATGTTACCCCCATTTTTCACTGTATATATGTTGTTTTAGTTGTATGTGTCACTGGGACCCTGGTAACCCAGGGCCCCAGTGCTCATAAGTGTGCCTGAATGTGTTACCTGTGTAGTGACTAACTGTCTCACTGAGGCTCTGCTAATCAGAACCTCAGTGGTTATGCTCTCTCATTTCTTTCCAAATTGTCACTAACAGGCTAGTGACCATTTTTACCAATTTACATTGGCTTACTGGAACACCCTTATAATTCCCTAGTATATGGTACTGAGGTACCCAGGGTATTGGGGTTCCAGGAGATCCCTATGGGCTGCAGCATTTCTTTTGCCACCCATAGGGAGCTCTGACAATTCTTACACAGGCCTGCCACTGCAGCCTGAGTGAAATAACGTCCACGTTATTTCACAGCCATTTTACACTGCACTTAAGTAACTTATAAGTCACCTATATGTCTAACCTTTACCTGGTAAAGGTTAGGTGCAAAGTTACTTAGTGTGAGGGCACCCTGGCACTAGCCAAGGTGCCCCCACATTGTTCAGAGCCAATTCCCTGAACTTTGTGAGTGCGGGGACACCATTACACGCGTGCACTACATATAGGTCACTACCTATATGTAGCTTCACCATGGTAACTCCGAATATGGCCATGTAACATGTCTATGATCATGGAATTGCCCCCTCTATACCATCCTGGCATAGTTGGCACAATCCCATGATCCCAGTGGTCTGTAGCACAGACCCTGGTACTGCCAAACTGCCCTTCCTGGGGTTTCACTGCAGCTGCTGCTGCTGCCAACCCCTCAGACAGGCAGCTGCCCTCCTGGGGTCTAGCCAGGCCTGGCCCAGGATGGCAGAACAAAGAACTTCCTCTGAGAGAGGGTGTGACACCCTCTCCCTTTGGAAAATAGTGTGAAGGCAGTGGAGGAGTAGCCTCCCCCAGCCTCTGGAAATGCTTTGTTGGGCACAGAGGTGCCCAATTCTGCATAAGCCAGTCTACACCGGTTCAGGGGACCCCTTAGCCCTGCTCTGGCGCGAAACTGGACAAAGGAAAGGGGAGTGACCACTCCCCTGACCTGCACCTCCCCTGGGAGGTGTCCAGAGCTCCTCCAGTGTGCTCCAGACCTCTGCCATCTTGGAAACAGAGGTGCTGCTGGCACACTGGACTGCTCTGAGTGGTCAGTGCCACCAGGTGACGTCAGAGACTCCTTGTGATAGGCTCCTTCAGGTGTTAGTAGCCTTTCCTCTCTCCTAGGTAGCCAAACCCTCTTTTCTGGCTATTTAGGGTCTCTGTCTCTGGGGAAACTTTAGATAACGAATGCATGAGCTCAGCCGAGTTCCTCTGCATCTCCCTCTTCACCTTCTGATAAGGAAACGACCGCTGACCGCGCTGGAAGCCTGCAAACCTGCAACATAGTAGCAAAGACGACTACTGCAACTCTGTAACGCTGATCCTGCCGCCTTCTCGACTGTTTTCCTGCTTGTGCATGCTGTGGGGGTAGCCTGCCTCCTCTCTGCACCAGAAGCTCCGAAGAAATCTCCCGTGGGTCGACGGAATCTTCCCCCTGCAACCGCAGGCACCAAAAAGCTGCATTACCGGTCCCTTGGGTCTCCTCTCAGCACGACGAGCGAGGTCCCTCGAATCCAGCGACGCTGTCCAAGTGACCCCCACAGTCCAGTGACTCTTCAGCCCAAGTTTGGTGGAGGTAAGTCCTTGCCTCACCTCGCTGGGCTGCATTGCTGGGAACCGCGACTTTGCAGCCACTCCGGCCCCTGTGCACTTCCGGCGGAAATCCTTCGTGCACAGCCAAGTCTGGGTCCACGGCACTCTAACCTGCATTGCACGACTTTCTAAGTTGGTCTCCGGCGACGTGGGACTCCTTTGTGCAACTTCGGCGAGCACCGTTTCACGCATCCTCGTAGTGCCTGTTTCTGGCACTTCTCCGGGTGCTGCCTGCTTCAGTGAGGGCTCCTTGTCTTGCTCGACGTCCCCTCTCTCTGCAGGTCCAATTTGCGACCTCCTGGTCTCTCCTGGGCCCCAGCAGCATCCAAAAACGCCAAACGGACGATTTGCGTGTAGCAAGGCTTGTTGGCGTCCTTCCGGCGGGAAAACACTTCTGCACGACTCTCCAAGGCAAGAGAAATCCGTCCACCAAAGGGGAAGTCTCTAGCCCTTTTCGTTCGTGCAGAAACCTCAGCTTCTTCCGTCCAGTCGAAGCTTCTTTGCACCCGCAGCTGGCATTTCCTGGGCATCTGCCCATCTCCGACGTGCTTGTGACTTTTGGACTTGGTCCCCTTGTTCCACAGGTACCCTAGATTGGAAATCCACAGTTGTTGCATTGCTGGTTTGTGTCTTTCCTGCATTATTCCTCTAACACAACTCTTTTGTCCTTAGGGGAACTTTAGTGCACTTTGCACTCACTTTGCAGGGTCTTGGGGAGGGTTATTTTTCTAACTCTCACTATTTTCTAATAGTCCCAGCGACCCTCTACAAGGTCACATAGGGTTGGGGTCCATTCGTGGTTCGCATTCCACTTTTGGAGTATATGGTTTGTGTTGCCCCTATCCCTATGTTTCCCCATTGCATCCTATTGTAACTATACATTGTTTGCACTGTTTTCTAAGACTATACTGCATATTTTTGCTATTGTGTATATATATCTTGTGTATATTTCCTATCCTCTCACTGAGGGTACACTCTAAGATACTTTGGCATATTGTCATAAAAATAAAGTACCTTTATTTTTAGTATAACTGTGTATTGTGTTTTCTCATGATATTGTGCATATGACACTAAGTGGTACTGTAGTAGCTTCACACGTGTCCTAGTTCAGCCTAAGCTGCTCAGCTAAGCTACCATTATCTATCAGCCTAAGCTGCTAGACACCCTATACACTAATAAGGGATAACTGGGCCTGGTGCAAGGTGCAAGTACCCCTTGGTACTCACTACAAGCCAGTCCAGCCTCCTACAGCTTTTAGCCATTCTTTCATAATTACCTATTTCCTACTCGGAACTTGCTACATGCTTCTTCTGGGAGTAGTGTATTTCCTTGTGTCAATGAGGATTCTACTCCTGTTTTTTTACAGATGTCCTTTGCAATTGGTGCAGTGGGAGATAGTATGTCTGCCTCTTTTGCGTGGTCTGCTCCCATCGGGGATGTTGGTACCTCTTTAGTTCCAAGTGCCCCAATTCTGTCTTTATTATATGCGATATGTAGGGAACTTAGGGGGTCACTCCGACGGGCCGGGGACCGCGGATGCACCGCCAACAGGCTGGCGGTGCATCCAGGCCAATTCTGACCGCGGCGGTAAAGCCGCGGTCAGAAAAGGGAAACCGGCGGTTTCCCGACGGTTTTCCCCTGATCTGAGGAATCCTCCATTCCATGGGGATTCCGACCCCCTTCCCGCCAGCCTGGTCCTGGCGGTATTGACCGCCAGAACCTTGCTGGCGGGAACGGGTGTCGTGGGGCCCCTGGGGGCCCCTGCACTGCCCATGCCACTGGCATGGGCACTGCAGGGGCCCCCTAACAGGGCCCCACAAAGATTTTCAGTGTCTACATAGCAGACACTGAAAATCGCGACGGGTGCAACTGCACCCGTCGCACCCTTTCCACTCCGCCGGCTCCATTCGGAGCCGGCATCCTCGTGGAAGGGGGTTTCCCGCTGGGTGGGCGGGCGGCCTTCTGGCGGTCGCCCAGCGGGAAACTCAGAATTACCGCGGCGGTCTTTTGACCGCGCTGCGGTATTCTGTCGGGGGAACTTTGGCGGGCGGCCTCCGCCGCCCGCCGAAGTCAGAATGACCCCCTTAATCTGTCGCCCTTATAGGACAGTAGTTTCAAAACCTTTTTTTTTTTTTTTCATATGTTGTCTTGCCGGATGCCATATTCATATTTCTTCTTCTTCATGGACATCTTCGTCCACGTTCTCACCTTCCGGACCGGTCATGGAGGCAGTCCACTTATTGCGGGTATATATATATATATATAAATATATATAAATATATATATATATATATATATATATATATATATATATATGCACACACATATACACACCATATGTGTATGTACTCCTCCACCTGGGTATGGAGCTACAGTTCAGTGGAAATATCTAGTGCCTCATGGATACTCAATGTCCAGGACAAGGGTTCTATGCAGCCCATGGAGCAGCACTTGCCTATTCTTTCCATGCTGTTAATGTGACTATTTATTGTTTCCCCTGCCCTGCTCTTGTAGGCTAGGGGCATCATCCATGTATGTATGGGTTCCTGTCTTTACGTTCCTGTGCCACTAGGGGTTTTGTTCCCTTCCTGGGATTCTTCCTCCTTCTGTGTGTGTCCTCAGTCATCCTTTTGACTGCTATATTCAGGCATTTCATGTGTAGGATTCCAATTTTAGCATTTGCTTAATCCTTTCTATGTCAGCTGCAAGACGGTATGCATATTTCTTTCTTCTGTCAGACATTTACTTCTTCCTACCCTCATATTGTTTTTGTGTGTTGGACTGTTGTCAACAGATATGAAAATTCACTTTTTGCCTTGCAGACTTTTGCAGGTCTGCTGTCCGAATCCCATTCTGGGGGTCGAAATCAAAGCTACCTTATAATTCAGAATATTTAATTATAGGGTCAACATACTGGATCACTTTCTCATACGCTGGTTGTCCCTCTGGGATTCTGCCACTTTTTCTTTCGGTCCTTTCTTCAGCGACTTTCTTCTGTCTGCTAGGTTGTCATTGCCATTGTCTTTCCCTTTCTATGTTTGACATTTACTCTTGTGGCATTTGTCTGCCTCGTGTTGATCCTTTTTATGTGCCACATGATTTCTGTTGGTTTCCATCATCAGGTGGTTCTACCAACCTCTTTTAACTTTTAGCCCACTAGCATTGATTTTCCTGCTTGGGTGGCTTTTCTTTCCGGTTAGGTCTATATCTCTATTTTTATCTCTGCATATGTGTAGGAAGTTGGCTCTGTATATACTATCTGAAAGTGAGAGATAGTGTGCACAGAGTCCAAGGTTTCCCCTTAAAGGCTGATAGTGGCAAAATTAGATATTCTCCCGTAGGGGATTTCCATGTATAGTCATAAGCACTGAATAGTTCCGCGTGCCTGCGGGGACCCCGTAGCACTGATCTGAAATATATTCTTAAGTGCAGATAGCAGCCCTTTTAAAAAGGCCTGTCAAAATCACTTAAGAATAACACTGTGCAGCCTATGTGAAGAGCTACACAGACCAAATTGTTGGAAAGAACGACAGCTGTAGTGTAAATACATCTTCAAAAATACATTTATTCTAGAAATGTAATAAAAAATACATTCTCAAACTTCATTTACACTTCCAAAAGAGAGTAAAAACAATGCAGGGCAGTGTAGCCCATAGGCTGCCATTATACAGGATGTAAATAGAGCTGTGGCTTTAAGAAAGTAAAGTCTTCCTGTATCCCATCATGCACAGCAAAAGGCAGTTGCCTCAGTTCTTTTTTCCGTCTCCTTCTGACAGGAACCTGAAGCATTGAGCTCTACCTCACAAAGCTTTTTTGACATAAAATTCAATTAAAACCTCTTGAATTTCAATTTCACTCGACTCTTTCATCTTGAGTGAACATTTGCTAGCCTTTCCTGCCAAATTCTGACAGAAATGTAAGTTTTTTTTCTATCTTTAGAATGCCTTACCTTTTTGACAAATGTCCTTCTTGTGGCAGAAAAAAGGCTAAAACAGACCCACACCAGGTCTGTATTATTTGCCTACCATCCAGTCACAAACCTGACTCCTGTGACATCTGTAGAACTTTCTCCAGAAGAACTCTTCGTGACAGGGAGAAAATTCGACTACAGGCAAGAGAGGACAGGAGAAGAAGTGGTCAATCTGCCACAGAGCGAGCAGAAGGTCAGTCTTCTATCAGGGCTCTCCCTGTTTCCTCTGGAGCATCTGCCAGACCTGCTAAAAAACAACATAGGTCTCCGACGACGTCGAGGGCATCGACGTCGAGACCGGGAACGGCGCCAACATGTTCGCCGTCGAGGAATGGCTCACCATCGAGAAAGAGGCATCGCTTGACGTCGACAGCCGTTTTGCCGGCGAGACGGAGTAGACGCTCGCCGTCAAGAAGGTCTAGGTCCGGGTCACCGCCAACGCGACGAGGACGATCGACGTCGAGGGAAACTGCTCGCCGTCGAAGATGCTCTCCGTCATCCCACCGACATCGGGGAATGTCACCGTCGAGAGGATCTCAGCAACGAGGAGAATCAACGGCGAGAGGCACCCGCCGTCACCGTACTTCGACGTCGAGGAGTGTGTCGACGTCGAGGAGACTTTCAAAGAGGCTTAGAAGGGTTTATACCAACTCGGAATCCTCAGCCTCGCTCATTCTTCTTCCAACTTCACCTCAGCCGTCTCCTCAGCAGTCACCTGTGCCGCAGACACCTGTGGTACCTACAGCTCCTCCTCCGGCTCCTCCCTCAGAGTCTGTCCCGGTGACTCCAGCGGAATCCGCAAGACATTCCCGGCATTCCTCGAGACGCTCTTCTTCCTCTCGACACCTTCGACATGAGTCAGTTCAAAGATCTTCTCATTCACGTCATAGACATTCTTCTTCTTCCACACGGGATTACTCTCCAACCCTGTCGGACTCACCGTCTCCGAGAGTGTCCCCCATAGATGACGTGAACATTTTCCAATAGGTCTTGGTACGCGGTGCTACCAAACTAAACATCCCGCTGGCGGTACCCGCTCCAACGACCTCGGTGATTTTCGAGACTTTACATCAGAGAACATCCTCAAGACCTTTCTTTCCACTGGTCCCGGGTCTTCTTGAACCGGCAATGGATATATTTCTGACACCGGCCACAACTAAGGCAGCTCCTTCCAGGCTTATAAAAAAGTATCACCCACCGGAGCAAGACCCTCTATTACTAAGGTCGGATCCTGTGCCGGACTCGGTGGTTATAGTAGCGGCAAGGAAGTTACACTCTACTTCTCCGTCTTCCTCCTCGCCTCCGGACAAGGAGAGCAGAAAGATCGATGCCGCAGGTCGTAAAGTATGCTCTACCGCAGCCATCACAATGAAAGCAGCCAGTGCTACTGCTTTATTAGGTAGATATGATCGGGCTCTTTGGGACTCTATACTACAGTTTGCGGAGCATCTACCTAAAGACAAAAGAGAAGATTTCTTGGAGATCGTGAGTGAAGGTGCCATGGTCTCCAACCAGGTGATAAGTGCTGCTGCTGACTCTTCAGTGCTATCAGCACATAACTACGCTCATGGAGTGGCCTTCAGAAGACACGCTTGGCTACGCTTGACATCTCTCAAACCAGAGGCACAGCAGAGAATTCAAAATTTACCCTTCTCAGGCTCCACCTTGTTTGGCTCTCATGCCGATGACGAGATGTCAAGAATGAAATCTGAGCTGGACACTTTAAAAGCGGTGGGCATCGAAGGACCAAGGGAACAACGAAAAACATTCCGGCCCTACCAACAAAGGCTGTTCACTCACAGGTATCAGACGCCGCAGTGGATGGCTTCACAACCCCAGCAGCAACAACAGCATCAAAGAACCTTCTCGACACAACGAAAGGCGACAAGGGGTCGATCCACACCGCAAACCCAGACAACTCGCCAGGCTCCCGCGTCTAAGCCCTGAATCTTCACTTCCCCCTCCTCCGTTATCCACTCCGGTAGGGGGAAGTATCTCAAATCATCTGGACGGGTGGCTACGCATCACATCAGACGCCTGGGTCTTGAATATTGTGCGGAATGGTTACGCTCTCAGATTCATCAGTCCTTCTCCATCTGTTCCACCCAAACCGGTCAGCCACCACCTCGAAGCTCTTCAGTTAGAAGTAGCAACCCTATTACAAAAAAGAGCAATAGAGCCCATTCCGATCAATCAACACGGAAAGGGGATTTACTCGAGGTATTTTTTGGTACCAAAGAAAGACAAACAAGAGTTTCGTCCCATTCTAGACCTAAGGATAGCAAACAAGTGGATTCGCAGAGAAAAATTTAGGATGCTATCCTTGCACCAAATTTATCCTCAACTTCGGCAGGGCGATTGGCTCTGCGCGATAGACCTCCGCGACGCTTATTTTCACATCCCGGTGAGCGAGAAACATCGAAAATGTCTAAGGTTCATCGTCGGCAAAAGTCATTACCAATTTGCGGTTCTACCCTTTGGCCTCAAATCAGCACCAATAGCTTTTTCCAAATGCATGGCGGTGGTGGCCGCCCATTTGAGGAGGCATCGAATATTCGTCTACCCCCCGTCATCTAGATGATTGGCTCATAAAGGCCTCCACCTATCGAGAGGCTCAACAACATTTCAACTGGTCTCAGCAGCTTCTCCAGAGCCTGGGCCTTCAAGTCAATCTTCTCAAGTCCACAGCAACACCTGTTCAGAAGCTGCATTACTTAGGTGCCATCATAGATACCAAACAAGGAAAGGTGTTTCCTTCGGAGGAACGACGGCTATCGATTCTCCAAAAATGCCAGCAGCTCGAGAGAACACCTCAGACCACTGCAAGGGTAATATCCTCTCTACTGGGCTCAATGGCGTCTTGCATCCACCTTATTCCCAATGCTCGCCTCCATATGAGACCCTTACAGGAATGCCTGGAGGATCAATGGTGCCAACTGATGGACGGTTGGGAGAGCAGAGTCCTCCTTTCTCCCCACGCCTTGCAATCCCTCAAGTGGTGGTGTTCACCCAACAATCTCTTGGTGGGGATTCCTTTCCAACAACAGCCTCCAGCTCAAACCATCGTAACAGACGCATCGCGGCTCGGATGGGGAGCGCATATGGATCACCTTCGAGTCCAAGGCAAGTGGTCACAGAGAGAGCGTCTGTATCATATCAACCTGTTGGAGCTTCGCGCAGTCCATCTTGCGCTCAAGGCCTTCCTACCATCTCTGAAGACAGAAACTCTCCTTCTCGAGACGGACAACGTGGCCACCATGTATTACGTAAACAAACAAGAAGGCACCAGGTCCAGGATCTTATCGAAAGAGGCTCAAGCAATCTGGCACTGGCTTTTAGCCAGGAACCTGACGTTAGTGGCAACTCACCTTCCGGGCATACAGAATGTTCAAGCGGATGCCCTCAGCCGCGCAATGGATGAGAACCACGAATGGGTATTACACGACGACGTCGTCCGTTCCATTTTTGCCATGTGGGGTACCCCCTCTATAGACCTTTTCGCAACCCCAGAAAACAAAAAATGCCAAAACTTCGCCTCCAGATATTACCATCCAGGGATACTGGGGAATGCCCTGTGGATAAGCTGGTCAGGAGCATTTCTTTACGCCTTTCCACCGCTTCCCCTGATACCGGCAGTCCTCCAGAAGCTATCCAAGGCTCACACCAAGATGATTCTAATTGCCCCAGAATGGCCACGCCAATGGTGGTTTCCAGACCTCCTTCACTGATCACTCAAACCACACATCAGGCTGCTTCATCGCCCGGACCTTCTCACGAAGTTCAGAGGGCAGATATCTCATCCCAACCTCTCATCGTTCAGTTTGGCAGCATGGCTCCTGAGTTAGTGCAATATGGACACTTGAACCTACCTCAGGACTGCATGGAAATCCTAAGAGAAGCAAAGCGCCCTTCCACAAGGTCAGCTTATGCATGCAAGTGGAAAAGGTTCTGTGTGTGGTGCTTGGACAACAATGTTGACCCAATATCCTGCGGAGAAGAAACTATCCTGCCATACTTGTTAGGTTTGGCAAAATCTGGATTACAATTGTCATCAATAAAAGTGCACCTGGCGGCTCTAACGGCATATAGAAAGAGCCCCTCTCAACCCTCCTTCTTTAGGATTCCAATCATCAAGGACTTCTTGGAGGGCTTGAAAAAGGTCTTCCCTCCCATTAGGAGACCTTCTCCGCCATGGGAACTGAATATTGTCCTCTCACGTCTGATGCAACCTCCGTTTGAATCGATCCATAAAGCATCTCTACAACACCTTACGTGGAAAACTGCTTTTCTGGTGGAAATCACATCAGCGCGTAGGGTCAGTGAGATCCAGGCCCTTTGCGCTCAAGAACCCTACACGTTTTTTCATTCTGCGAAAGTAGTGATGAGGACTCATCCAAATTTTTTACCAAAAGTCGTTTCACACTTTCATGTGAACCAAACCATTTCATTACCAACTTTCTTTCAAAATCCAACTACCCCTATTGAGAGATCTCTGCATTCTCTAGACGTAAAGAGGGTTTAAAAGTTTTACTTGGACAGGACAAAATGCTTGCGTAAATCACAGCAGCTCTTTGTGAACTATGGCCCAGTTAGAACAGGGTTGGGCACGTCTAAACAATCTTTATCCAGATGGATTGTTTCATGTATAGTGTTGTGTTATCAGTTAGCAAATAAATCTCTTGATGGCAGGCCAAAAGCCCATTCTACTAGAGGAAAGGCAGCTACTGCGGCCTTAATGAGGAATATCCCTTTGGCAGAGATATGCAAGGCAGCCACTTGGAAATCGGTCCATACCTTTACGCAACATTACTGCCTTGATACAGATGCTAGGGCAGATGCGCAGGTTGGACAGGCCTCGCTCAGGAATCTATTTGCATGATTCATGTTTTCAGTATTATTCTGTCTACTCCACCGCAGTTATGGGGATGGGCTTGCTAGTCTATTCAGTGCTTATGACTATACATGGAAATCCCCTACGAGAGAAGGAATGGTTTCTTACCTGTAACTCCAGTTCTCTCGTAGGGGTATTTCCATGATAGTCATAAGCAACCCTCCCTCCTCCCCGGTGGAGCTGACATAGGAAAAGTTGCCATATTAATATCGATGTTGGTACTACAACAAATGTTTTTGTTTCTTCATGTCAGGTTGCAAGCCTCCAAAAAGGAACTGAGGCAACTGCCTTTTGCTGAGCATGATGGGATACAAGATACTTTACTTTCTTAAAGGCACAGCTCTATTTACATCCTGTATAATGGCAGCCTATGGGCTACACTGCCCTGCATTGTTTTTACTCTCTTTTGGAAGTGTAAAAGAAGTTTGAGAATATATTTTTTATTACATTTCTAGAATAAATGTATTTTTGAAGATGTATTTACACTACAGCTGTCGTTCTTTCCAACAATTTGGTCTGTGTAGCTCTTCACATTGGCTGCACAGTGTTATTCTTAAGTGATTGTGACAGGCCTTTTTAAAAGGGCTACTATCTGCACTTAAGAATATATTTCAGATCAGTGCTCCGGGGTCCCCGCAGGCGCGCAGAACTATTCAGTGCTTATGACTATCATGGAAATACCCCTATGAGAGAACTGGAGTTACAGGTAAGAAACCATTCCATTCTAATGCTCTGTTTTGTGGTAGTGTGGTCGAGCAGTAGGCTTATCAGAGGGTAGTGTTAAGCATTTGTTGTACACACACAGGCAATAAATGAAGAACACACACTCAAAGACAACTCCAGGCCAATAGTTTTTATATAGAAAAATATATTTTCTTAATGTATTTTAGAACCGCAGGATTCATGATTTTAAGTAAATACGTAAAATGCAAGGTACTCTACACAGGTAAGTAAGGATCTTTGAATTAAAGCAGTAGTACACACAGTATAGGTTAAAATGGCAATAAGCTATTTTAAAAGTGGACACTGTGCAAAAATCAACAGTACCTGGGGGAGGTAAGTATGGTTAAGTTTCTGAGGTAACAAAAGCACTTACAAGTTCAGTTTCCAGGGAATAGGCAGCCCACCGTTGGGGGTTCAAGGCAACCCCAAAGTCACCGCACCAGCAACACACGGCCGGTCCGTTGCAGAGGTCAAAGGAGAGCCCAAAACACATAGGCGCCTATGGAGAACAGGGGTGCTCTGGTTCCGGTCTGCTGGCAGGTAAGTACCCGCACCCTCAGGGAGCAGACCAGGGGGGGTTTGTAGAGCACTGGGGGGGGACACAAACAGGCACACAAAACACACCCTCAGCGGCACAGGGGCGGCCGGGTGCAGAGTGCAAAGTTGTTCAGGGCAGTCCTCTGAGTCTTCAGAGATCGCTGGTCCCTGTCGGATGTGTTGCTGTGCAGGTTCTTTGAGTCTGGAGACAAGCCGGTAGGGCTGGGGCCAAGTCAGTTGTCTCTGCAGGGCTTTCAGGGCAGCAGTCCTTCTTCTTTGTGTAGGTTGCAGGAATCTGATTTCCTGGGTTCTGGATCGCCCCTAACTACTAAATTTAGGGGTGTGTTTAGGTCAGGAGGGCAGTAGCTAATGGCTACTGTCCTGGAGGGTGGCTACACCCTCTTTGTGCCTCCTCCCTGAGGGGAGGGGGGCATATCCCTGATCCTATTGAGGGAATCCTCCTAACTAAAGATGGAGGATTACTAAAGGCAGGGATCACCTCAGCTCAGGACACCTTAGGGGCTGTCCTGACTGGTGGGTGACTCCTCCTTTTTTTCCCTATTATCCTCTCCTGCCTTGCTGCCAAAAGTGGGGGCAGTGGCCGGAGGGGCGGGCATCTCCACTAGCTGGGATGCCCTGGGGTGCTGTAGCAAAAGGCATGAGCCTTTGAGGCTCACCACCAGGTGTTACAGTTCCTGCAGGGGGAGGTGAGAAGCATCTTCACGCAGTACAGGCTTTGTTCCTGGCCAAGGAGTGACAAAAGTACTCTCCCCATGTGGCCGCAAACTCGTCTGGTTGTGGCAGGCTGGAAGAAACTGGTCGGCCTAGCACTAGGAGTCGGACTGGTATTCAGTTGGCATCTCCAAGATGCCCTCTGGGTGCATTTTACAATAAATCCCACACTGGCATCAGTGTGCATTTATTGTGCTGAGAAGTTTGATATCAAACTTCCCAGAGTTCAGTGTAGCCATTGTGGAACTGTGGAGTTCGTGTTTGACACACTCCCAGACCATATACTCTTTATGGTTACCCTGCACTTACAATGTCTAAGGTTTTGCTTAGACACTGTAGGGGCATAGTGCTCATGCACATATGCCCTCACCTGTGGTATAATGCACCCTGCCTTAGGGCTGTAATGCCTGCTAGAGGGGTGACTTACCTATGCCACAGGCAGAGTGAGGTGGGCATGGCACTCTGAGCGGAGTGCCATGTCGACTTAGTCACTTTCTCCCCACCAGCACACACAAGCTGTGAGGTAGTGTGCATGTGCTGAGTGAAGGGTCCCCAGGGTGGTATAAGACATGCAGCCCTCAGAGAGCTTCCCTGGCAACATGGCCCTTGGTACCGGGGGTACCATTTGCAAGGAACTTATCTGTGTGACAGGGCTGTGACAATTGTGGGAACAAAGGTACAGTTTAAGGAAAAAACCCTGGTGCTGGGGCCTGGTTAGCAGGGTCCCAGCACACTTTCAATCGTAACTGGCATCAACAAAAGGCAAAAAGTCAGGGGGTAACCATGCCAAAGAGGCATTTCCTTACAATATGTGTTAACCTGTTCCCATGCATAGCTATATATCTATATATGTACGGACACATCCCTGTCTTTACATCTATATCTGTATGTATGGGTGCATGGGCATGTATCTTCCAGACCTTTTTCATTTAATCATTGTATGTCATACATATGGCAAACCTTTAATTTCTCCTATGGACTGCCTCTATGTGTCTCACAGTTCTGTTACACCCCTCTTCGGGTCTCCTCTTTTGGTGTCCTGGATATGTACATTCTGTCTTTTGAGTTACTCTCCCTACCAGTGTTAAGCTTCCTGCTTCTGGCAGGTTTTGCCTATGCATCCTGGTGGAAGCAGCATGAATGCTTCCCTTCCCATTTTTCATATCCTCTATGGTTACCCATTGATGGGTGTACCATTCCTATTGTCTCAGTGACAGTTAGGGCACTTTTGCACCATGCTCTTTGAAGGAAAGTCACTCTTTTTGCCATGGTCACCCCCACATTTGTCAATTATCAGTGTTCTTAGACTGTTCTCACTGGGATCCTGCTAACCAGGACCCCAGTGAGTGTGCTTTGTCCTCTAAGTTTGGTTGCTTTGGTACCCTTTACACCCTACAATAAAAACAGACATGGAGGCAAGGATTATGCTTCTCTTTCTTCACTTTTAATTACTTCAGCACCCAATCAGAAAATCAAAACTCAAAAACTACAAATCACGTGAAGTAACATATCATGTTACAACCATAGAGAGAACCTCCTATATAATGCACACAACAAACTATCAACTCCTCTTTCTTTGCACAAGTCAGAACAGGAACAACTTCACAAGTCGATAAAAAGATCATAAACCTTGAGAGTCTCAGAACAAGAACTTCAGAATAATCCCAATGGAGTAGTCCATCTTGGAAGAAATGAAGATGCCTGAAGAGACGAAACACCAGCTCCAAGTCGAGGGAAAAAGCTCTTTTGGGAATGCCAAAGGTTTATTTATTATCATTTTCTGAAAGGATGACAACAAAGGCCAAGCCTTAAAACTGAACCAGAACTATTACTGAAGTAGATGTAACAGGGAGGAAAAAGCACAATAATCAAACATCAAATACAATAATCTCACAGGATAAATAATTAAAGTAATAAGAACAGATCAACAAGTGCGGGCGGGATAATACTCACCTCTGTGTCCTTAATAGAACTGAAAAATTCTTAACGCAAATGCTAGTTTTTTTAAAATTTTAAGTCGGAATTTGAGGCTCCGATTATGCTTGTTTAAAGCTGTCGCACAACAACAGAAGCAATTTCAAATAGGATTACAATAAAATGATTTAAACAAAGATTCTGGCAACCAGTCAGCCGCCCTTAAAATGTCTTCGAACCTGGAACCCAAGGCAAAGGATTTAGAAGCCATGGCCCCTTTAGTTGAATGGGCACCAAACTTCGAAATGTCAATGCCAGTCTCGCTCACGAGCCATCAAATCCATCTTGCCAAAGTACCTGACGATACCCGGTGATAAGGCTTAACAAGCGAAATTAACAACTGTCCTCCCTTATCAGAAGGAAATTCTGCTGTATTTACCTCGTAAGCCTTCAAACACTGCACCACACGCAACTTAGAGTTGTCCACAAAGCAAGCTGGCTAGGATTCCAAGAATCTCAAAATTATATTGACATCCCAAAGGGTAGAATATTGCAGACAAGGGGGATTAGCCAACCTGATGCCCTCCAGAACCTTGCAAACAATGGATAACTCCCCCACAGGTTTACCGTCCATCGATAAATGTCCTGCTGATATAGCTGATCGATAAGTATTGACCGACCTGTAGGCTAAACCAGACGATGCCAGGGAGGACAAGAGGTTCAAGACCAGACTGCAATCCGCTGAAGAAGGATTGGTGTTGGGTGCACTGCACAAAGAACAAGTTCCCAAGCGGAAGCATATCTCTTATGGGTGCTGGAAGACCAGGCCCTTGAAATGAAATCTCTAGACTCCTGCAAAGCCCCTCAGGGACTCCATCTTTCCCTGAAAGTCATCATGCTACCAGAGAGAGCTGCCCCACTAGGATCAGAGAATGTGGTAGGCCCATCAGATCTATAAGGAGGTTCCACCTGTGCGGAATTGACACTGGATGAGCAGAGATCAACTGCATAGCCCCTGAGAACCATGCCTGGGCTCTCCAAAGAGGAGTCACAAGAACGAGATCCGGACGATGGACTTGAGCCTAAACCCTGGATAATCAAAAAGGGGGCAAAGGCATAACCCCGATTTGGGTACCAGTCCTGTAGAAAGGCATTGGTCGATAGAGCTTTCGGGTCCGGCCTCCAACTGAAAAACCTCTTCAGATGTCGACTGAGGCAGGAGGCAAAGAGATTTATCGAGAGGGGGCCCCACAGAGACTGGAGAACTTGAAAAACCTACTGATGAAGTCTCCAATCACTGTAGTCCCAAAGATGGCGTGATTGACAATCTGCCACCAAATTGTTGCACCCCAGCAGATACTCCGCCACCACCGAGATCCAGTGGTGAAGATAAAAATGCCAAAAATCCTTGGTAATCTCTGCCAGAATGCGAGACTTTTTCCTGCCAAACTTGTTGAAATATCTCATTGCTGAGATATTGTCTATCCGTAGAAGAATACAACAATCCGTCTTGAGCGGGGATAGACTCCTGATCGCAAACGAGCCTGCAAGGAGCTCCAAACAATAGATGTGAAGGTCCAACTCCACTTTGGACAGCGACTCCAATGCCGAAAGGCTGGCATTGGACTCTATAACAATTTCTGGAGAAGACCCAAAGATTGCCCTGCCGTTCTAGGCCTCCATATGGTCCAACCACTACTGCATCTCTGTCCGAGGCTTCTCCAAGAGAGGAACCTGATCCACATAACTGAGGCCCTTCTGAAGATGAGAAATCTTCAAACGCTGCAGAGCCCTGTAGTGAAGGTGTAGGAGGCTGGCCTGGCTTGTAGTGGGTACCAAGGGGTACTTACACTCTGTACCAGGTCCAGTTATCCCTTATTAGTGTAGAAGAGGTGTTTCTAGCAGCTTAGGCTGATAGAAGGTAGCTAAAGCAGAGCAGCTTAGGCTGAACTAGGAGACATGCAAAGCTCCTACTATACCACTGGTGTCATATGCACAATATCATAAGAAAACACAATACACAGATATATTAAAAATAAAGGTACTTCATTTTTATGACAATATGCCAAAAGTATCTCAGTGAGTACCCTCATTATGACGATGCCAAATATACACAAGATATATGTACACAATACCAAAAATATTCAGTAATAGCAAAAGGAAGTAATGGAAGCAATGTAAAGTTACAGTAGATTGCAATAGGAGCACATAGGTATAGGGGCAACACAAACCATATACTCCAAAAGTGGAATGCGAACCACAAATGGACCCCAAACCTATGTGAACTTGTAGAGGATCGCTGGGACTGTAAGAAAACAGTGAGGGTTAGAAAAATAGCCCACCCCAAGACCCTGTAAGGTAGGTGTAAAGTGCACCTATAACCCCCAGAGAGCACAGAAGTCTTGATAGGGGGTTTCTGCAAGGAAGACCAACACCAGCAAAGCAACAACAGTGGATTTCCGGACCTGAGTACCTGTGAAACAAGGGGACCAAGTCCAAGAGTCGCGACAATGTTGAGAGTGGGCAGATGCCCAAGAAATGCCAGCTGAGGGTGCAAAGAAGCTGCCACCGGATGGAAGAAGCTTTGGTTTCTGCAAGAACAAAGAGGACTAGGAACCTCCCCATTGGAGGATGGATGTCCCACGTTGTGAAGAAGCTTGCAGAGGTGTTCCCACGCAAAAAGACCGCAAACAAGCCTTGCTAGGATGCTGCTGTGGTCCAGGAGGGACCAGGATGTCGCCACTTGGATGAGGAAACAGAGGGGGAGCCCAGCAAGACAAGGAGCCCTCACAGAAGCAGGCAGCACCCGCAGAAGTACCGGATCAGGCACTTAGAAGAGGAGTAAACCGGAGTCCACCCGAAGTCAGAAAACGGAGTCCCATGACGCCGGAGGACAACTCAGAAGGTTGTGCACTGCAGGTTAGAGTGTCGGGGTCCCAGGCTTCGCTGTGCATGAAGGAAATCCTGGAAGAGTGCACAGGAGCCGGAGCAGCTGCAAATCACGCTGTACCCAGCAATTCAGTCTAGCGTGGGGAGCCAAGGACTTACCTCCACCAAACTTGGACTGAAGAGTCACTGGACTGTGGGAGTCACTTGGACAGAAACCTGTCCGGGGAATTTGCCCTGAACGATGTGGGGGCACCTTAGCTAGTGCCAGGGTGCCCACACACTAAGTAACTTAGCACCCAACCTTCACCAGGTGAAGGTTAGACATATAGGTGACTTATAAGTTACTTAAGTGCAGTGGTAAATGGCTGTGAAATAACGTGGACGTTATTTCACTCAGGCTGCACTGGCAGGCCTGTGTAAGAATTGTCAGATATCCCTATGGGTGGCAAAAGAAATGCTGCAGCCCATAGGGATCTCCTGGAACCCCAATACCCTGGGTACCTCAGTACCATATACTAGGGAATTATAAGGGTGTTCCAGTAGGCCAATGCGAATTGGTGAAATTGGTCACTAGCCTGTTAGTGACAATTTAGAAAGCAGAGAGAGCATAACCACTGAGGTTCTGATTAGAAGAGTGTAGGAGGCTGGACTGGCTTGTAGTGAGTACCAAGGGGTACTTACACCTTGTACCAGGCCCAGGTATCCCTTATTAGTGTATAGGGGTGTCTAGCAGCTTAGGCTGATAGAAAATGGTAGCTTAGCAGAGCAGCTTAGGCTGAACTAGGAGAGGAGTGAAGCTCCTACAGTACCACTAGTGTCATATGCACAATATCATAAGAAAACACAATACACAGATATACTAAAAATAAAGGTACTTTATTTTTATGACAATATGCCAAAAGTATCTCAGTGAGTACCCTCAGTATGAGGATAGCAAACATACACAAGATATATGTACACAATACCAAAAATATGCAGTATAGTAATAGAAAACAGTGCAAACAATGTATAGTTACAATAGGATGCAATGGGGACACATAGGGATAGGGGCAACACAAACCATATACTCCAAAAGTGGAATGCGAACGACGAATGGACCACAAACCTATGTGACCTTGTAGAGGGTCGCTGGGACTGTAAGAAAACAGTGAGGGTTAGAAAAATAGCCCACCCCAAGACCCTGAAAAGTGAGTGCAAAGTGCACTAAAGTTCCCCAAAGAGCACAGAAGTGGTGATAAGGGAATTCTACAGGAAAGACCAAAACCAGCAATGCAACAACTATGGATTTCCAGACGAGGGTACCTGTGGAACAAGGGGACCAAGTCCAAAAGTCACGATCAAGTCAAGAGTGGGCAGATGCCCAGGAAATGCCAGCTGTGGGTGCAAAGAAGCTGCTACTGGACAGTATAAGCTGAGGATTCTGCAAGAACGACAAGGGCTAGAAACTTCCCCTTTGGAGGATAGCTGTCCACGTCGTGAAGAGTCGTGCAGAAGTATTTTCCCACAGAAAGACTGCAAACAAGCCTTGCTAGCTGCAAAGATCGCGGTTAGGATTTTTGGGTGCTGCTGTGACCCAGGAGGGACCAGGATGTCGCCAATTGCGTCAGGGGACAGAGGGGGCGCCCAGCAAGACAAGGAGCCCTCTCAGAAGCAGGCAGCACCCGCAGAAGTGCCGGAACAGGCACTACGAAGTGGAGTGAAACGGTGCTCACCCGAAGTTGCACAAGAGAGTCCCACGCCGCCAGAGGACAACTCAGGAGGTCGTGCAATGCAGGTTAGAGTGCCGTGGACCCAGTCTTGGCTGTGCACAAAGGAAATCTTCGTGGAGTAAACAGGAGCCGGAGTAGCTGCAAAACACGCGGTTCCCAGCAATGCAGTCTGGCGTGGGGAGGCAAGGACTTACCTCCACCAAACTTGGACTGAAGAGTCACTGGACTGTGGGAGTCACTTGTACAGAGTTGCTGAGTTCAAGGGACCTCGCTCGTCGTGCAGAGAGGAGACCCAGAGGACCGGTGATGCAGTTCTTTGGTGCCTGCGGTTGCAGGGGGAAGATTCCGTCGACCCACAGGAGATTTCTTCGGAGCTTCTAGTGCAGAGAGGAGGCAGACTACCCCCACAGCATGCACCACCAGGAAAACAGTCGAGAAGGCGGCTGGATCAGCGTTACAGTGTCGCAGTAGTCATCGTTGCTACTTTGTTGCAGTTTTGCAGGCTTCCAGCGCGGTCAGCAGTCGATTCCTTGGCAGAAGGTGAAGAGAGAGATGCAGAGGAACTCGGATGAGCTCTTGCATTCGTTATCTAAGGAATTCCCCAAAGCAGAGACCCTAAATAGCCAGAAAAGAGGGTTTGGCTACTTAGGAGAGAGGATAGGCTAGCAACACCTGATGGAGCCTATCAGAAGGAGTCTCTGACGTCACCTGCTGGCCCTGGCCACTCAGAGCAGTCCAGTGTGCCAGCAGCACCTCTGTTTCCAAGATGGCAGAGGTCTGGAGCACAGTGGAGGAGCTCTGGGCACCTCCCAGGGGAGGTTCAGGTCAGGGGAGTGGTCACTCCCCTTTCCTTTGTCCAGTTTCGCGCCAGAGCAGGGCTGAGGGATCCCTGAACCGGTGTAGACTGGCTTATGCAGAGATGGGCACCATCTGTGCCCATCAAAGCATTTCCAGAGGCTGGGGGAGGCTACTCCTCCCCAGCCCTGACACCTTTTTCCAAAGGGAGAGGGTGTAACACCCTCTCTCTGAGGAAGTCCTTTGTTCTGCCTTCCTGGGCCAAGCCTGGCTGGAACCCAGGAGGGCAGAAACCTGTCTGAGGGGTTGGCAGCAGCAGCAGCTGCAGTGAAACCCCGAAAAGGCAGTTTGGCAGTACCCGGATCTGTGCTAGAGACCAGTGGGATCCTGGGATTGTGCCAACAATGCCAGGATGGCATAGAGGGGGCAATTCCATGATCATAGACATGTTACATTGCCATATTCGGAGTTACCATTGTGAAGCTACACATAGGTAGTGACCTATGTGTAGTGCACGCGTGTAATGGTGTCCCCACACTCACAAAGTCCGGGGAATTGGCCCTGAACAATGTGGGGGCACCTTGGCTAGTGCCAGGGTGCCCACACACTAAGTAACTTAGCACCCAACCTTTACCAGGTGAAGGTTAGACATATAGGTGACTTATGAGTTACTTAAGTGCAGTGTAAAATGGCTGTGAAATAACGTGGACGTTATTTCACTCAGGCTGCAGTGGCAGGCCTGTGTAAGAATTGTCAGAGCTCCCTATGGGTGGCAAAAGAAATGCTGCAGCCCATAGAGATCTCCTGGAGCCCCAATACCCTGGGTACCTCAGTACCATATACTAGGGAATTATAAGGGTGTTCCAGTATGCCAATGTAAATTGGTAAAATTGGTCACTAGCCTGTTAGTGACAATTTGGAAAGACATGAGAGAGCATAACCACTGAGGTTCTGATTAGCAGAGCCCCAGTGAGACAGTTAGTCATAACACAGGTAACACATACAGGGCACACTTATGAGCACTGGGGCCCTGGCTGGCAGGGTCCCAGTGACACATACAACTAAAACAACATATATACAGTTAAATATGGGGGTAACATGCCAGGCAAGATGGTACTTTCCTACACAACCCCCCCCCCCCCCAAAAGAAGGACAATAAGACTAGCCATGACCTGATGAGTCTTCATTGTCTAAGTGGAAATATCTGGAGAGTCCATCTGCATTGGAGTGGCTACTCCCAGGTCTATGTTCCACTGTATAGTCCATTCCCTGTAGGGATATGGACCACCTCAACAATTTAGGATTTTCACCTTTCATTTGTTTTAGCCAAAGTAGAGGTTTGTGGTCTGTCTGAACAATGAAGTGAGTGCCAAACAGGTATGACCTCAACTTCTTCAGTGCCCAGACCACAGCAAAGGCCTCCCGCTCTATGGCAGACCAACGCTTTTCTCTAGGGGTCAACCTCCTGCTGATAAAAGCAACAGGTTGATCTTGGCCCTCAGAATTAAGTTGTGATAAGACTGCCCCCACCCCTAATTCAGATGCATCAGTTTGGACAATGAATTTTGTGGAGTAACAGGGGCTTTTCAGGACAGGTGCAGAGCACATGGCCTGCTTCAGCTCCTCAAAAGCTTTCTGACAGCTATCTGTCCACAATACCTTTTTAGGCATTTTCTTAGATGTGAGGTCATTAAGAGGGGCTGCAATGGAGCCATAGTTCTTTATGAACCTCCTGTAGTACCCAGTGAGGCCTAAGAAGGCTCTCACCTGGGTCTGAGTTGTAGGGGGAACCCAATGTATAATAGTTTGGATTTTCCCCTGAAGTGGTGCAATCTGTTCTCCACCTACCAGGTGTCCCAGATAAACTACCTTCCCCTGCCCTATCTGGCACTTTGAAGCCTTGATAGTGAGACCTGCCTTTTGCAGGGCCTCTAAAACTTTCCATAGGTGGACCAGGTTATCATCCCAGCTGGAGCTAAAGACAGCTATATCGTCTAGATATGCTGCACTAAAAGCTTCCAGCCCTTGCAGGACTGTATTCACCAACCTCTGAAAAGTGGCAGGTGCATTTTTTAATCCAAAAGGCATTACTGTGAATTGGTAATGGCCTCCAATGGTTGAAAATGCAGTTTTTGCTTTAGCATCTTCTGATAATTTGATCTGCCAATACCCTGCAGTCAAGTCAAAAGTGCTTAGATACTTGGCAGATGCCAGTGTATCTATTAGCTCATCTGCCCTGGGTATAGGGTGAGCATCAGTTTTGGTTACTGTAGGTGGCTGGACTGGCTTGTAGTGAGTACCTAGGGGTACTTGCACCTTGCACCAGGCCCAGTTATCCCTTATTAGTGTAGAGGGTGTCTAGCAGCATAGGCTGATAGATAATGGTAGCTTAGCAGAGCAGCTTAGGCGGAACTAGGAGACGAGTGAAGCTCCTACAGTACCACTTAGTGCCATATGCACAATATCATAAGAAAACACAATACACAGTTATACTAAAAATAAAGGTACTTTATTTTTATGACAATATGCCAAAGTATCTCAGAGTGTACCCTCATTGAGCGGATAGGAAATATACACAAGATATATATACACAATACCAAAATATGCAGTAATAGTCTTAGAAAACAGTGCAAACAATGTATAATTACAATAGGATGCAATGGGGACACATAGGGATAGGGGCAACACAAACCAAATACTCCAAAAGTGGAATGTGAACCACAAATGGACCCCAAACCTATGTGACCTTGTAGAGGGTCGCTGGGACTATTAGAAAATAGTAAGGGTTAGAAAAATAGCCCACCCCAAGACCCTGAAAAGTGAGTGCAAAGTGCACTAAAGTTCCCCAAAGGACATAGAAGTCGTGATAGGGGAATTCTGCAGGAAAGACACAAACCAGCAATGCAACAACGATGGATTTCCAGTCGAGGGTACCTGTGGAACAAGGGGACCAAGTCCAAAAGTCACAAGCAAGTCGGAGATGGGCAGATGCCCAGGAAATGCCAGCTGTAGGTGCAAAGGAGCTGCTACTAGACAGTAGAAGCGTAGGTTTCTGCAAGAACGACAAGGGCTAGAGACTTCCCCTTTGGAGGACGAATCCCTCACGCCGTGGAGAGTCGTGCAGAAGTGTTTTCCCGCCAAAAGACCGCCAACAAGCCTTGCTAGCTGCAAATCGTGCGGTAAGCGTTTTTGGATGCTGCTATGGCCCAGGAGGGACCAGGATGTCGCAAATTGCGTCAGGAGCGAGAGGGGACGTCGAGCAAGACAAGGAGCCCTCTCAGCAGCAGGTAGCTCCTGGAGAAGTGCCAGAAACAGGCACTACGAGGATGCGTGAAACGGTGCTCACGCGAAGTCGCACAAAGGAGTCCCACGTCGCCGGAGAACAACTTAGGAGGTCGTGCAATGCAGGTTAGAGTGCCGTGGACCCAGACTGGACTGTGCACAAAGGATTTCCGCCGGAAGCGAACGGAGGCCGGAGTAGCTGCAAAAGTCGCGGTTTCCAACAATGCAGTCTGGCGTGGGGAGGCAAGGACTTACCTCCACCAAACTTGGACTGAAGAGTCACTGGACTGTGGGAGTCACTTGGACAGAGTTGCTGGATTCAAGGGACCTCGCTCGTTGTGCTGAGAGGAGACCCAAGGTACCGGTGATGCAGTTCTTTGGTGCCTGCGGTTGCAGGGTGACGATTCCGTCGACCCACGGGAGATTTCTTCGGAGCTTCTAGTGCAGAGAGGAGGCAGACTACCCCCACAGCATGCACCACCAGGAAAACAGTCGAGAAGGCGGCCGGATCAGCGTTACAGAGTTGCAGTAGTCGTCTTTGCTACTATGTTGCAGTTTTGCAGGCTTCCAGCGCGGTCAGCAGCCGATTCCTTGGCAGAAGGTGAAGAGAGAGATGCAGAGGAACTCGGATGAGCTCTTGCATTCATTATCTAAGGAATCCCAAGAGACAGAGACCCTAAATAGCCAGAAAAGAGGGTTTGGCTACCTAGGAGAGAGGATAGGCTAGCAACACCTGAAGGAGCCTATCACAAGGAGTCTCTGACGTCACCTGGTGGCACTGGCCACTCAGAGCAGTCCAGTGTGCCAGCAGCACCTCTGTTTCCAAGATGGCAGAGGTCTGGAGCACACTGGAGGAGCTCTGGGCACCTCCCAGGGGAGGTACAGGTCAGGGGAGTGGTCACTCCCCTTTCCTTTGTCCAGTTTCGCGCCAGAGCAGGGCTAAGGGGTCCCTGAACCGGTGTACACTGGCTTATGCAGAAATGGGCACCAAATGTGCCCATGAAAGCACTACCAGAGGCTGGGGGAGGCTACTCCTCCCCTGCCTTCACACCATTTTCCAAAGGGAGAGGGTGTAACACCCACTCTCAGAGGAAGTCCTTTGTTCTGCCATCCTGGGCCAGGCCTGGCTGGACCCCAGGAGGGCAGATGCCTGTCTGAGGGGTTGGCAGCAGCAGCAGCTGCAGTGAAACCCCGGGAAAGGCAGTTTGGCAGTACCAGGGTCTGTGCTACAGACCACTGGGATCATGGGATTGTGCCAACTATGCCAGGATGGTATAGATGGGGCAATTCCATGATCATAGACATATTACATGGCCTTATTCGGAGTTACCATTGTGAAGCTACATATAGGTAGTGACCTATATGTAGTGCACGCGTGTAATGGTGTCCCCGCACTCACAAAGTCTGGGGAATTGGCCCTGAACAATGTGGGGGCACCTTGGCTAGTGCCAGGGTGCCCTCACACTAAGTAACTTAGCACCGAACCTTTACCAGGTAAAGGTTAGACATATAGGTGACTTATAAGTTACTTAAGTGCAGTGTAAAATGGCTGTGAAATAACGTGGACGTTATTTCACTCAGGCTGCAGTGGCAGGCCTGTGTAAGAATTGTCAGAGCTCCCTATGGGTGGCAAAAGAAATGCTGCAGCCCATAGGGATCTCCTGGAACCCCAATACCCTGGGTACCTGAGTACCATATACTAGGGAATTATAAGGGTGTTCCATTAAGCCAATGTAAATTGGTAAAATTGGTCACTAGCCTGTTAGTGACAATTTGAAAGTAATGAGAGAGCATAACCACTGAGGTTCTGGTTAGCAGAGCCTCAGTGAGACAGTTAGTCATAACACAGGTAACACTTTCAGACACACTTATGAGCATCTCCTCCTGAGTTTTTTCAGGGAGTCCCATTGTCATTCTTTTGAGAGTTTTATTAAACCTATCTACTAGTCCATTTGTTTGTGGATGAAAAGGTGTGGTGAATTTGTATGTTACACCACATTCCTTCCACATGGCCTTCAAGTATGCAGACATAAAGTTGCTACCCCTGTCTGATACAACCTCTTTTGGGAAGCCCACCCTGGAAAAGATTCCCAGGAGGGCTTTTGCCACTGCAGGAGCTGTAGTGGTCCTTAGAGGAATAGCTTCAGGATATCTTGTGTCATGGTCCACAACCACCAAGATAAACCTATTGCCTGAAGCAGTAGGAGGGTCAAGGGGGCCAACTACGTCAACCCCTACCCTTTCTAAGGGAACTCCAACCACAGGCAGTGGAATAAGGGGAGCCTTTGGAGTGCCCCCAGTCTTGCCACTGGCTTGGCAGGTCACGCAAGATTTACAAAAGTCTTTTGTGTCCTCTGACATCCTAGGCCAGTGAAACAGGGGGACAAGCCTTTCCCATGTTTTAATCTGACCCAAATGTCCAGCCAAAGGAATGTCATGTGCCAGAGTTAGGAGAAACTCTCTGTACTGAAGGAGAATGACAAATCTCCTGGCTGCTCCAGGTTTTCGGTCCCTTGCCTATGTATACAAGAGGTTGTCCTCCCAGTAAACTCTATGTGAGTCACTGACGTCCCCATTTTGCTGTTTGACAGCTTGCTGTCTTAGACCCTCTAATGTGGGTCAGGATTGCTGTGCCACACTCAGCTCCTCCCTGGCAGGCCTCCCTCCACCCAAAAGCTCAGCAGTGTCTGAATCCTCTGGGGAAATTCTTCTTCCTCAGAAGTTGAATCATCTGTAGAGGGAGGGATAGTGGGTAGGGATTTACCCTTACTAACCCTAGCTTTAGGGAGCACTTGGTCTATTGTTCCAGGATACAAGTCACCCTGTCCTTTTTGCTTTTTGGCCTGAGCCCTTGTCAAAGCAAAAATATGCCCAGGAATGCCCAGCATTGCTGCATGAGCCTCCAACTCCACTTGTGGCCAAGCTGCAATCTCTAAATCGTTCCCTAGTAGACAGTCTACATGTAAATCTGAGGCAACCACAACTTTCTTTGGACCAGTAACACTCCCTAGTTGAGATTTACAATAGCCATGGGGTGGCTAAGAGTGTTGTTATGAGCGACTGTCACTTGGAACTGGTGACCAAGTAGGTGTTGTTCAGGGTGTACCAGTTTCTCTATTACCATGGTAACACTGGCACCTGTGTCCCTGTAGGCCTGAACCTCAACACCATTGATTAGGGGAAGTTGCTTGTACTTATCCATATTAAGGGGAAAAGCAACCAAGGTGGCCAAATCAATGGCACCTTCAGAGACTAACACAGCCTCTGTGGTCTCCCTAACAAGACCAACCCCAACTAAATTACCAAAAGTGAGCCCAGCTACTCCCTTGGATTGGCTATTAGTAGGTTTGCTCCCACCACCACTGTTATTACTAGGGGCACTAGAGGTTGCAGTAGGGGTTGTGGTAGTGGGAGTCTTGGTGCTTTTATTTGGACAACTGGCATCAGTTGTCCAATGGCCTTTTACTTTACATAAATAGCAGCATGGTTTTTTTACTTGATTAGAAGAGGATTTGGACCCACCACCCCCACCAGAGTGTTTTTGTGGGCCTGATGAAGACTCATTTTTAGATTTGTCTCCACCCTTGTCTGAAGACTTACCATCCTTCTTCTTGCCATCCTTGTCACCCCCTGTTCACCCCCTTGTTTACTCTTGTTCTGACCCACTTGTCTGCCTTCTTACCCAATTCTTGGGGAGAGGTCAGATCTGAGAACACTAGATATTGGTGTAACAAATCAGACACACAGTTATTCAGAATATGCTCTCTCAGGATTAGATTGTACAGGCTTTCATAATCAGAAACTTTACTTCCATGTAACCACCCCTTAAAGGCCTTCACTGACTAGTCAACAAAGTCTACCCAGTCTTGTGAGGACTCTTTTCTGGTTTCTCTGAACTTAATCCTATATTTTTCAGTGGTTAAGCCAAATCCATCCAAGAGTGCATTCTTTAAAACTGTAAAATTATTGGCATCACTTTCCTTCACAGTAAGGAGCCTATCCCTATCCTTTCCACTGAAAGATAGCCATAGGATAGCAGCCCACTGCCTTTGAGGGACCCCCTGTACCATACAGGCTCTCTCAAGTGCTGCAAACCACTTGTTAATGTGATCCCCCTCCTTGTAAGGGGGAACTATCTTGTGCAGATTCCTGGAATCATGCTCTCTAACAGGATTGCTATCAGGAATACTGCTGCTGCCACCATGGGGTCCTAATCCCAACCTCTGTCTCTCTTTCTCTAAGTCTAGGGTTTCCTGTCTAGAGCCAGCTGTTGCTGTTTAAGCTTCAGCCTGGACTCTTCCACTCTCAACTTATTGAGTTCCCTTTCTAACATTTTGTCATCAGGGTGGGTGGGTTGGAAATGTTTTGACACAGAAGAAATATTGGAATGAGCAGAGGGAAACCTGTCCCTAACAGTTGGCACTCTAACAACCTGGCCTCCAGGAACAAAAACATCCCCACTATGATGGGAGCTTCTATTACTACCAGCATTGCTAAGTGGTCTGCTAAGGGGCAGATTAGGAAGTGAACCCTGTAACACTCCCTCAAGGGGCTCCCCTGAGTCTGAGTGTGAGCTATCTATCAACTTTTCAGATGAGGTGCCACCCTGGGCCTTATCATTCTCAATAAGCATATTAGACAGAAATTCTCTAGTAGGGTTCTTTCCTACCACTAAACCTCTATCAATGCAGAGACTCCTTAGGCTCTTAAAGTTAAGGTGGTCATAAGTTGTATTGACCAAATTAAGAGTAGTCGTAACTTCCCCTTTGGAGGATGGATGTCCCTTGTCATGAAGAAGCTTGCAGAGGTGTTCCCACGCAGAAAGACCACAAACAAGCCTTGCTAGCTGCAAGGGTTGCGGTTAGGATTTTTGAATGCTGCTGTGGTCCAGGAGGGGCCAGGATGTTGCCACTTGGATGAGGAGACAGAGGGGGCGCCCAGCAAGTCAGGGAGCCCTCACAGAAACAGGCAGCACCCGTAGAATTACCGGATCAGGCACTTAGAAGAGGAGTGAACCGGAGTCCACCCGAAGTCAGAAAAGGGAGTCCCACGACGCCGGAGGACAACTCAGAAGGTTATGCACTGCAGGTTAGAGTGTCGGGGACCCAGGCTTGGCTGTGCACAAAGGAAATCCTGGAAGAGTGCACAGGAGCCGGAGCAGCTGCAAATCACGCAGTACCCAGCAATGCAGTCTAGCGTGGGGAGGCAAGGACTTACCTCCACCAAACTTGGACTGAAGAGTCAGTGGACTGTGGGAGTCACTTGGACAGAGTTGCTGAGTTCCAGGGACCACGCTCGTCGTGCTGAGAGGGGACCCAGAGGACCGGTGATGCAGTCTTTTGTTGCCTGCGGTTGCAGGGGGAAAATTCTGTCGACCCACAGGAGTTTTCTTCAGAGTTCCTGGTGCAAGAAGGAGGCAGGCTACCCCCAGAGCATGCACTACCAGGAAACAGGCGAGAAAGCCAGCAGGATGAAGTGATACAAGGTTGCAGTAGTCGTCTTTGCTACTTTGTTGCGGTTTTGCAGGCATCCTGAGCAGTCAGCGGTCGATCCTTTGGCAGAAGGTGAAGAGAGAGATGCAGAGGAACTCTGGTGAGCTCTTACATTCGGTATCTGACGAATTCCCCAAAGCAGAGACCCTAAATAGCCAGAAAAGGAGGTTTGGCTACCTGGGAAGGAGGATAGGCTAGAAACACAGGTAAGAGACTATCAGGAGTCTCTGACGTCACCTTCTGGCCCTGGCCACTCAGAGCAGTCCAGTGTGCCAGCACACCTCTGAATCCAAGATAGCAGAGGTCTGGGGCACGCTGGAGGAGCTCTGGGCACCTCCCCTGGGAGGTGCAGGTCAGGGTAGTGGTCACTCCCCTTTCCTTTGTCCAGTCTCGTGCCAGAGCAGGGCTGGGGGATCCCTGAACCGGTGTAGACTGGCTTACGCAGAGATGGGCACCATCTGTGCCCATCAAAGCATTTCCAGAGGCTGGGGGAGGCTACTCCTCCCCAGCCCTGACACCTTTTTCCAAAGGTAGAGGGTGTGTTGAAGTAAGCCTCAGCAAGGCCTTCTAGTGCAAGGGGTTCGCCTTTCTCAGCACAAAGTCCGCAGACCATGTCGGAAGAAGTTGGCACAGAAACTGAAATAAAAGACAAAGGGGGTCATTCTGACCTCCGCGGGCGGCGGTCGCCGCCCGCCTGGAGGGAGCCGCCATATGGCCGCTCCGCGGTCAAAAGACCGCGGAGGCCATTCTGGCTTTCCCGCTGGGCTGGCGGGCGACCGCCAGAAGGCCGCCCGCCAGCCCAGCGAGAAACCCCTCCCCACGAGGAAGCCGGCTCCGAATGGAGCCGGCGGAGTGGGTATGTGCGACGGGTGCAGTGGCACCCGTCGTGTATTTCAGTGTCTGCAAAGCAGACACTGAAATACAAAGTGGGGCCCTCTTACGGGGGCCCCTGCAGTGCCCATGCCATTGGCATGGGCACTGCAGGGGCCCCCAGGGGCCCCACAACACCCCATACCGCCAGGAACAGGATGGCGGTATGGGGTGTCAGAATCCCCATGGCGGCGCAGCTTGACAGCGGAAAACCGGCGGGAGACCGCCGGTTTTCCTGTTCTGACCGCGGCTGAACCGCCGCGGTCAGAATGTCCTGAGGAGCACCGCCAGCCTGTTGGCGGTGCTCCCGCATCCCCGGCCCCGGCGGTCCTTGACCGCCGGGGTCGGAATGACCCCCAAAGTTTATTAACCTCATGAGGTGGTACTACAGTTCAAACAGCACCCTTTGGTAATGTTTGAAGAAGCACACTGAACTGAGAGAGCATGGTCCTTTTATACCCATGCAGGGGCTAAAAGGAGGTGGTACAATTATAGAAGCAAGACTTGCATACATGTAAGGTCATGTGGAAGTGCACAGTCGACAGGTAGGAGGAGCTGACAATTTTCAAGGACTAACAGCTGCAGACCTTACTGAGCATGTGCGAAGTGGGAGATGCTAAATATAACTTGTCACTAGGCAGATTTTCAAGAGTAGTTAACAGAAAGGTAGGACAGAGCACATGGTGAGCACATGGCAGCATGTGGCAGAGAAAATGGCTGCCATGAATACAAAATGGATTCCGCAAAATGTTCACAATAGTTACTAAATACAAGATGTCTTCTGCTAATGCTTAATCTAATCGCTGCTAAACTACAACAGACGACCCTTTCAGCATTAGCTGAAGACATTCGTCTTTCTAGGATAATCTAAATATTCATCTTGTATATTTATGCTCATCATTTCAGCTATTTCCTTATCTAACATATGTTGTGCTTTCATTTCTGTAATATTTCTTTTGGTAGGCATACAAGCAGTAATACACATGGAGCAGAACATTGGACCACACTGAATACAGATATAGCATGTGAAAAATATTGCAATCATTACACACACCTGACCACCCAGCAGGTAGTTGGTAATATCCAAAGTTACCACAAACAAAATATGTATTATGTGAAGCTGTAAAACTACTATTATTACACCCTCAATAGTTAAAATCAAGGTACAATCGCTTATCCCTACTGGAATTCGCCCAATGCTACGTATACATAAATCTGCTTTAGTTTTTGTAACAGAAATCACAAATTGTTCTTTCTTGTCAGAGTCTCTTATATTTGTGAAGACATATGGTGTTGAAACATTGTCCGGTTGATACTCTTCCCATTCCCATTTAGTTCCTTTGGCTTGGGGATACCCATCTTTGTCTTGGTAGCATACTTTATTAAGGCAAAAAAGAAGTCTGCCCTCTGTACATTTTCCAGATGCAAACAAAAGCGTGTACCAAGCTTGACAAGGACCATTGTGTGAAAAAGGAAGAGGAATGAAAGGTGTTCCTCCTTTCTTTTGATGCGTAGGTATCATTCCACATACCCAACAGTTAGTAGTATTTGTAGCATTATGATTATGATGCAACATCTGAATGAAAGTATTATTGAAGTACGATTGACGGTGCTTCTGCTCCTGATAGGGAAGCATAAAGTAATATTGATCCTCTGGTAGTGGGGTAGTGGCAACAAAAAACTCACGAGCAGGAGCCTTCTTTTCAACAAACCAGGTGATTATTGCTATAACCACCAAAACAACAACAAACCCCATAGTACTAATGATAAGTTTGTTATTCATTCTAGCAACAGTGATAATCGACCCTTTCAGAAATGAATTAAAAACAATCGTTGGAGCTCTCATCCCTGGGCCGTTGCTGATTTCTTCACCACGGGCCAAGACGGGTGTCACTACTCTAATGCATGGCTGATCCCCCCCCCTTGCCACATTGGCTCTCCGTTTCACTAACCCAGGGCAGTAGCTCAACCAGTTTTTTCCAAAAAAATTCAGAGTCTTTCCTCGGTCTCAAATTATATTGCGACACTCCAGAAGTTGTATGGTCCGGGAAGAACTCCGCAGATTCGTCAGGTGATATATCACGGCCTTTCCCCGTAGTCAAAATCTCAGGATGATCGGTCAGCACAGCAGGTTCCAGCAAGGTAGGTAGCACTCTCTTGCAGTGAGTACTATGGACCCAATTCTTTCGGTTCGTCACTCGAACTGCTGTCCTTGTCGCAAGGAGCACCTGTTCTGGGCCTCGCCACCTTAGTTCCAAGCTGCTTGATCTTTCAAAGGACTTAATCATCACCTGGTCACCAGGTCGGAGTTCATGGCCTTCACCTGTAGATCTGTCAGGAAGTGCTTCTCGAACCTGTGGATGAATAGAAACCAAATTGTCGGTTAACTGTGCCAAATAATCATTCATCAGGACACAAGGTACATCATATACAGATTTTGGTTTAGGAACTCCCCAAATGTTCATTGGCCTCCCGAAAACCACTTCGTATGAGCTAAGGCCGAGTCGAGAGTGTGGCACTGACCTAATAGACAATAATGCCAACGGTAATGCATCCGGCCAAGTTAAGGATGTGGAAGCCTGTATCTTCGCTAACTTCAGCTTCAAAGTAGCATTATACCTTTCCACCAACCCTGCTGATTGTGGGTGGAAAACCGCATGGAACTTCTGTTTGATCCCTAATCCTTTCAGGACATACTTAATAACTTCCCCAACAAAATAAGGTCCGTTATCATTCCATAAAAGTCTGCAAACACCAAACCTAGGGAAACATTCTTTCAAACGCACCTTCGCTGTGGTAATGGCAGTATTATCCTTTGTGGGGTATGTAGGAGGCTGGACTGGCTTGTAGTGAGTACCAAGGGGTACTTGCACCTTGCACCAGGCCCAGTTATCCCTTATTAGTGTATAGGGTGTCTAGCAGCATAGGCTGATAGATAATGGTAGCTTAGCAGAGCAGCTTAGGCTGAACTAGGAGACGTGTGCAGCTACTACAGTACCACAAGTGTCACTTGCACAATATCATAAGAAAAACACAATACACAGTTCTACTAAAAATAAAGGTACTTTATTTTTATGACAATATGCCAAAGTATCTTAGAGTGTACCCTCAGTGAGAGGATAGGAAATATACACAAGATATATATACACAATAGCAAAAATATGCAGTATAGTCTTAGAAAACAGTGCAAACAATGTATAGTTACAATAGGATGCAATGGGGAAACATAGGGGTAGGGGCAACACAAACCATATACTCCAAAAGTGGAATGCGAACCACGAATGGACCCCAAACCTATGTGACCTTGTAGAGGGTCGCTGGGACTATTAGAAAATAGTGAGAGTTAGAAAAATAACCCTCCCCAAGACCCTGAAAAGTGAGTGCAAAGTGCACTAAAGTTCCCCTAAGGACAAAGAAGTCGTGTTAGAGGAATAATGCAGGAAAGACACAAACCAACAATGCAACAACTGTGGATTTCCAATCTAGGGTACCTGTGGAACAAGGGGACCAAGTCCAAAAGTCACAAGCAAGTCGGAGATGGGCAGATGCCCAGGAAATGCCAGCTGCGGGTGCAAAGAAGCTTCTACTGGACAGAAGAAGCTGCGGTTTCTGCAGGAACAAAAAGGTCTAGAGACTTCCCCTTTGGTGGACGGATCCCTCTCGCCGTGGAGAGTCGTGCAGAAGTGTTTTCCCGCCGAAAGAACACCAACAAGCCTTGCTAGCTGCAAATCGTGCGGTTAGCGTTTTTGGACGCTGCTGTGGCACTGGAGGGACCAGGAGGTCGTAAATTGGACCAGGAGAGAGAGGGGAAGTCGAGCAAGACAAGGAGCCCTCTCAGCAGCAGCTGGCACCCAGAGAAGTGCCAGAAACAGGCACTACGAGGATGCGTGAAACGGTGCTCACCCGAAGTCGCACAAAGGAGTCCCACGTCGCCGGAGACCAACTTAGAAAGTCGTGCAATGCAGGTTAGAGTGCCGTGGACCCAGGCTTGGCTGTGCACAAAGGATTTCCGCCGGAAGTGCACAGGGGCCGGAGTAGCTGCAAAAGTCGCGGTTCCCAGCAATGCAGCCCAGCAAGGTGAGGCAAGGACTTACCTCCACCAAACTTGGACTGAAGAGTCACTGGACTGTGGGGGTCACTTGGACAGAGTCGCTGGATTCGAGGGACCTCGCTCGTCGTGCTGAGAGGAGACCCAAGGGACCGGTAATGCAGCTTTTTGGTGCCTGCGGTTGCAGGGGGCAAGATTCCGTCGACCCACGGGAGATTTCTTCGGAGCTTCTGGTGCAGAGAGGAGGCGGACTACCCCCACAGCATGCACAGACAGGAAAACAGTCGAGAAGGCGGCAGGATCAGCGTTACAGAGTTGCAGTAGTCGTCTTTGCTACTATGTTGCAGGTTTGCAGGCTTCCAGCGCGGTCAGCAGTCGATTCCTTATCAGAAGGTGAAGAGAGAGATGCAGAGGAACTCGGCTGAGCTCTTGCATTCGTTATCTAAAGTTTCCCCAGAGACAGAGACCCTAAATAGCCAGAAAAGAGGGTTTGGCTACCTAGGAGAGAGGATAGGCTAGCAACACCTGAAGGAGCCTATCACAAGGAGTCTCTGACGTCACCTGGTGGCACTGGCCACTCAGAGCAGTCCAGTGTGCCAGCAGCACCTCTGTTTCCAAGATGGCAGAGGTCTGGAGCACACTGGAGGAGCTCTGGACACCTCCCAGGGGAGGTGCAGGTCAGGGGAGTGGTCACTCCCCTTTCCTTTGTCCAGTTTCGCGCCAGAGCAGGGCTAAGGGGTCCCCTGAACCGGTGTAGACTGGCTTATGCAGAATTGGGCACCTCTGTGCCCAACAAAGCATTTCCAGAGGCTGGGGGAGGCTACTCCTCCCCTGCCTTCACACCATTTTCCAAAGGGAGAGGGTGTCACACCCTCTCTCAGAGGAAGTTCTTTGTTCTGCCATCCTGGGCCAGGCTTGGCTGGACCCCAGGAGGGCAGATGCCTGTCTGAGGGGTTGGCAGCAGCAGCAGCTGCAGTGAAACCCCAGGAAGGGCAGTTTGGCAGTACCAGGGTCTGTGCTACAGACCACTGGGATCATGGGATTGTGCCAACTATGCCAGGATGGCATAGAGGGGGCAATTCCATGATCATAGACATGTTACATGGCCATATTCGGAGTTACCATTGTGAAGCTACATATAGGTAGTGACCTATATGTAGTGCACGTGTGTAATGGTGTCCCCGCACTCACAAAGTTCAGGGAATTGGCTCTGAACAATGTGGGGGCACCTTGGCTAGTGCCAGGGTGCCCTCACACTAAGTAACTTTGCACCTAACCTTTACCAGGTAAAGGTTAGACATATAGGTGACTTATAAGTTACTTAAGTGCAGTGTAAAATGGCTGTGAAATAACGTGGACGTTATTTCACTCAGGCTGCAGTGGCAGGCCTGTGTAAGAATTGTCAGAGCTCCCTATGGGTGGCAAAAGAAATGCTGCAGCCCATAGGGATCTCCTGGAACCCCAATACCCTGGGTACCTCAGTACCATATACTAGGGAATTATAAGGGTGTTCCAGTAAGCCAATGTAAATTGGTAAAAATAGTCACTAGCCTGTTAGTGACAATTTGGAAAGAAATGAGAGAGCATAACCACTGAGGTTCTGATTAGCAGAGCCTCAGTGAGACAGTTAGTCACTACACAGGTAACACATTCAGGCACTCTTATGAGCACTGGGGCCCTGGGTTACCAGGGTCCCAGTGACACATACAACTAAAACAACATATATACAGTGAAAAAATGGGGGTAACATGCCAGGCAAGATGGTACTTTCCTACACAACCCCCCCCCCCCAAACGAAGGACAATAAGACTAGCCATGACCTGATGAGTCTTCATTGTCTAAGTGGAAATATCTGGAGAGTCCATATGCATTGGAGTGGCTACTCCCAGGTCTATGTTCCACTGTATAGTCCATTCCCTGTAGGGATATGGACCACCTCAACAATTTAGGATTTTCACCTTTCATTTGTTTTAGCCAAAGTAGAGGTTTGTGGTCTGTCTGAACAATGAAGTGAGTGCCAAACAGGTATGGCCTCAACTTCTTTAGAGCCCAGACCACAGCAAAGGCCTCCCTCTCAATGGCAGACCAACGCTTTTCTCTAGGGGTCAACCTCCTACTAATAAAAGCAACAGGTTGATCCTGGCCCTCAGAATTAAGTTGTGATAGGACTGCCTCTACTCCTAATTCAGATGCATCAGTTTGGACATAGAATTTTTTAGAGTAACAAGGGCTTTTCAGGACAGGTGCAGAGCACATGGCCTGCTTCAGCTCCTCAAAAGCTTTCTGACAGTTTGCTGTCCATAATACCTTTTTAGGCATTTTTTTGGAAGTGAGGTCATTAAGAGGGGCTGCAATGGAGCCATAGTTCTTAATGAACCTCCTGTAATACCCAGTGAGGCCTAGGAAGGCTCTCACTTGAGTCTGTGTAGTAGGGGGAACCCAATCAATAATTGTTTGGATTTTCCCCTGTAGTGGTGCGATCTGTTCCCCACCAACAAGGTGTCCCAGATAAACCACCTTACCCTGCCCTATCTGGCACTTTGAAGCCTTGATAGTGAGGCCTGCCTTTTGCAGGGCCTCCAAAACTTTCCATAGGTGGACCAGGTGATCATCCCAGCTGGAGCTAAAGACATCTATATCGTCTAAATATGCTGCACTGAAAGCTTCCAGCCCTTGCAGGACTGTGTTCACCAACCTCTGAAAAGTGGCAGGTGCATTTTTCAAACCAAAAGGCATTACAGTAAACTGGTAATGTCCTCCAATGGTAGAAAATGCAGTCTTAGGTTTAGCATCTTCTGACAATTTGATCTGCCAATACCCTGCAGTCAAGTCAAAAGTGCTTAGATACTTGGCAGATGCCAGTGTATCTATGAGCTCATCTGCCCTGGGTATAGGGTGAGCATCAGTTTTGGTTACCAAGTTGAGACCTCTATAGTCTACACAAAACCGCATTTCCTTCTTTCCATCTTTGGAATGGGGTTTTGGTACCAGTACCACAGGAGAAGCCCATGGACTGTCAGAGTGCTCAACCACTCCTAGTTCTAACATTTTCTAGACCTCTTGCTTTATGCAGTCCCTGACATGGTCAGGCTGCCTATAGATCTTACTTTTGACAGGTAAACTGTCTCCAGTATCTATAGTGTGCTCACACCAAGAAGTGGTACCTGGCACAGTAGAGAAGAGTTCAGAGAATTGATCTAGGAGATTTATGCAATTGTCTTTCTGCTCAGCAGTAAGACAATCAGCCAAAACTACACCTTCCACAAGAGCATCTTGTTCTGTGGAAGAGAAGAGATCAGGTAGAGGATCACTGTCTTCTTCCTGTCCCTCATCAGTTGCCATGAGCAGGGTGAGATCATCCCTGTCATAGTAGGGTTTCAGGCGGTTGACATGGAGCACCCTAAGGGGACTCCTGGCAGTGCCTAAGTCAACTAAATAGGTGACTTCTCCCTTCTTTTCAACAATTGTGTGGGGTCCACTCCATTTATCTTGGAGTGCTCTTGGGGCCACAGGCTCCAAGACCCACACTTTCTGCCCTGGTTGGTACTGAACCAAAACAGCCTTCTGATCATGCCATTGCTTCTGGAGCTCTTGGCTGGCCTGAAGGTTTTTACTGGCCTTTTTCATGTACTCAGCCATTCTTGATCTGAGGCCAAGTACATAATCCACAATATCCTGCTTAGGAGCTTTTAAAGGTTGTTCCCAACCCTCCTTTACAAGTGTGAGTGGACCCCTAACAGGGTGTCCAAAAAGAAGTTCAAAGGGGCTGAAGCCCACTCCTTTCTGGGGTACCTCCCTGTAGGCAAAAAGGAGGCATGGTAGAAGGATATCCCATCTCCTGCGGAGTTTTTCAGGGAGACCCATAATCATGCCTTTGAGAGTTTTATTAAATCTCTCCACCAGTCCATTTGTTTGTGGATGATAGGGTGTTGTGAACTTGTACGTTACACCACACTCCTTCCACATGGCCTTTAAGTATGCAGACATGAAATTGCTTCCCCTGTCTGATACCACTTCCTTTGGGAAGCCCACCCTGGAAAATATTCCCAGGAGGGCCTTTGCCACTGCAGGTGCTGTAGTGGTCCTTAAAGGAATAGCTTCAGGATATCTTGTGGCATGGTCCACTACCACCAAGATAAACCTATTGCCTGAAGCAGTAGGAGGGTCAAGGGGGCCAACTATGTCAACCCCTACCCTTTCAAAGGGAACCCCAACCACAGGCAGTGGAATAAGGGGTGCCTTTGGGGTGCCACCTGTCTTGCCACTGGCTTGACAGGTTTCACAGGACTTACAAAATTCCTTTGTGTCCTCAGACATCCTAGGCCAATGAAACAATGGAACCAGTCTGTCCCAAGTTTTCATTTGACCCAGGTGCCCAGCTAGGGGAATGTCATGTGCCAGGGTTAGGAGGAACTTTCTGTACTCCTGAGGAATCACTAATCTCCTGGCAGCTCCAGGTTTAGGATCCCTATGCTCAGTGTACAAGAGGTTGTCCTCCCAGTAAACTCTGTGAGAGTCACTGACATCCCCATTAGCCTGTTTGACAGCTTGCTGTCTGAGACCCTCTAATGTGGGACAGATTTGCTGTGCCACACTCAGCTCCTCTCTGGCAGGCCCCCCTTCACCCAAAAGCTCAGCAGTGTCTGCTTCCAGCTCCTCTGGTGTAGGTTCTGCACAGGGAGGGAATTCTTCTTCCTCAGAAGTAGAATCCACTGTAGAGGGAGGGATAGTAGGAAGTGGTTTGCTTCTACTAGCCCTAGCTTTAGGGAGCACTTGGTCCATTGTTCCAGGATCCAAGCTTCCCTGTCCTTTTTGCTTTTTGGCCTGAGCCCTTGTCAAAGCAAAAATATGCCCTGGGATGCCCAGCATTGCTGCACGGGCCTCCAACTCCACATCTGACCAAGCTGATGTCTCTAAATCATTTCCTAGTACACAGTCTACAGGTAAATCTGTGGCTACCACAACTTTCTTTGGACCAGTAACCCCCCCCCCAGTTGAGATTAACAACAGCCATGGGGTGGCTAAGTGTGTTGTTGTGAGCATCGGTTACTTGGTACTGGTGACCAAGTAGGTGTTGTTCAGGGTGGACCAGTTTCTCTATGACCATAGTCACACTGGCACCAGTGTCCCTGTAGGCCTGAACCTCAACACCATTTATTAGGGGTAGCTTCTTGTACTTATCCATATTAAGGGGACAAGCAACTAAGGTGGCTAAATCAATAGCCCCCTCAGAGACTAACACAGCCTCTGTGGCCTCCCTAACAAGGCCAACCCCAACTAAGTTACCAATAGTGAGCCCAGCTACTCCCTTGGATTGGCTATTAGTAGGTTTGCCCCCACCACCACTGCTATTAGTAGGGACACTAGGGGTAGCAGTAGGGGTTGTAGTGGTAGGGGCATTGGTGCTTTTCTTTGGACAACTGGGATCTGTTGTCCAATGGCCTTTTATTTTACATAAATAGCACCATGGTTTCTTTTCCTTGTTCTGATTAAAAGAGGATTTGGGCCCACCACCCCCACCAGAGTGTTTTTGTGGGCCTGATGAAGACTCATTTTTAGATTTGTCCCCACCCTTGTCAGAAGACTTACCATCCTTCTTTTTGTTGCCATCTTTGTCACCCCCTGTATGAACTTTTCTGTTCACCCTTGTTCTGACCCATTTGTCTGCCTTCTTTCCCAATTCTTGGGGAGAGGTCAGATCAGAGTCCACCAAGTACTGGTGCAACAAATCAGACACACAATTATTAAGAATATGCTCTCTCAGGATCAAGTTATACAGGCTGTCATAATCACTAACTTTACTGCCATGTAACCACCCCTCCAAGGCCTTCACTGAATGGTCAATTAAATCAACCCAGTCTTGTGAAGACTCCTTTTTGGTCTCTCTGAACTTTATCCTGTATTGTTCAGTGGTTAAGCCATAACCATCCAGTAGTGCATTCTTAAGAACTTGGAAATTATTAGCATCATTTTCTTTCACAGTAAGGAGCCTATCCCTACCTTTTCCACTAAATGATAGCCATAGGATAGCAGCCCACTGCCTTTGAGGGACATCCTGTACAACACAGGCCCTCTCAAGTGCAGCAAACCACTTGTTAATGTCATCCCCCTCCTTATAAGGGGGAACTATCTTATGCAGATTCCTGGAATCATGCTCTTTTGCAGGATGACTATGGGGAATACTGCTGCTGCCACCATGGGTATCTAAACCCAACTTCTGTCTTTCTTTCTCTAGTTCAAAAGACTGTCTATCCAAATCCAGCTGTTGCTTTTTAAGCTTCAGTCTGGTTTGTTCCACTCTCAACTTATTGAGTTCCCTCTTTAACATTCTGTCATCAGGGTTGGTGGGAGGGACATTCTTAGACACAGAAGAATGAACAGAAGGAGACCTGTCCCTTACAGAAGCCACCCTAACAGCTTGGCTAACAGAAACATCACTACCAGTATGGTGAGAATAAATGCTTTTGCTATGATGTGAGACCACACTATTTGTATGGTGTGGCTCATCATCATTACCAACTATGCTAGACTGTCTAGTAATGGGCAGGCTAGGAAGTTTCTTTCCTGAATCTTTTCCTGGGGGAGTCCCTGGATCAGATTGGGAACCATTTGCTACCTTTTCAACAGATGTGGCCCCTATGGCCTTATCTTGTTCTCTAAGCATGTTAAGCAATAATTCCAAAGAAGGATTCTTCCCTACACTCAAACCTCTCTCTATGCAGAGACTCCTTGCTCCTTTCCAGCTAAGGTGATCATATGCAAGTTTGGACAGATCAACATTTTGGCCTGTGCCAGACATTTTTAGAGAGAGTTAAAGTGATAGAAAAAGAGAAAATTAAATTCAGAACTTTTTAGAAAGACAGAAAAAAAACTTTTTAAACTTTTAAGAACTTTTTGAAAGTTTAGAAGTACTTTTCAGCACTTAGAAAAGAGTGAAAAGAGGAAATGCAAACCTTTTTGGCTATGTGTATATACACTGACCTTGTTTTGTATATTTTTCTCTCATGAAAAGTACAATGACAAGAGTGGTAAGTAGTCTCAAAGCACTTATCCCACCGCTGCACAACCAATGTAGGAGGCTGGACTGGCTTGTAGTGAGTACCAAGGGGTACTTGCACCTTGCACCAGGCCCAGTTATCCCTTATTAGTGTATAGGGTGTCTAGCATCTTAGGCTGATAGATAATGGTAGCTTAGCAGAGCAGCTTAGGCTGAACTAGGAGACGTGTGAAGCTACTACAGTACCACAAGTGTCACTTGCACAATATCATAAGAAAAACACAATACACAGTTCTACTAAAAATAAAGGTACTTTATTTTTATGACAATATGCCAAAGTATCTTAGAGTGTACCCTCAGTGAGAGGATAGGAAATATACACAAGATATATATACACAATAGCAAAAATATGCAGTATAGTCTTAGAAAACAGTGCAAACAATGTATAGTTACAATAGGATGCAATGGGGAAACATAGGGGTAGGGGCAACACAAACCATATACTCCAAAAGTGGAATGCGAACCACGAATGGACCCCAAACCTATGTGACCTTGTAGAGGGTCGCTGGGACTATTAGAAAATAGTGAGAGTTAGAAAAATAACCCTCCCCAAGACCCTGAAAAGTGAGTGCAAAGTGCACTAAAGTTCCCCTAAGGACAAAGAAGTCGTGTTAGAGGAATAATGCAGGAAAGACACAAACCAACAATGCAACAACTGTGGATTTCCAATCTAGGGTACCTGTGGAACAAGGGGACCAAGTCCAAAAGTCACAAGCAAGTCGGAGATGGGCAGATGCCCAGGAAATGCCAGCTGCGGGTGCAAAGAAGCTTCTACTGGACAGAAGAAGCTGCGGTTTCTGCAGGAACGAAAAGGGCTAGAGACTTCCCCTTTGGTGGACAGATCCCTCTTGCCGTGGAGAGTCGTGCAGAAGTGTTTTCCTGCCGAAAGAACGACAACAAGCCTTGCTAGCTGCAAATCGTGCGGTTAGCGTTTTTGGACGCTGCTGTGGCCCTGGAGGGACCAGGAGGTCGCAAATTGGACCAGGAGAGAGAGGGGATGTCGAGCAAGACAAGGAGCCCTCTCAGCAGCAGGTAGCACCCGGAGAAGTGCCAGAAAAAGGCACTACGAGGATGCGTGAAACGGTGCTCACCCGAAGTCGCACAAAGGAGTCCCACGTCGCCGGAGACCAACTTAGAAAGTCGTGCAATGCAGGTTAGAGTGCCGTGGACCCAGGCTTGGCTGTGCACAAAGGATTTCCGCCGGAAGTGCACAGGGGCCGGAGTAGCTGCAAAAGTCCCAGCAATGCAGCCCAGCGAGGTGAGGCAAGGACTTACCTCCACCAAACTTGGACTGAAGAGTCACTGGACTGTGGGGGTCACTTGGACAGAGTCGCTGGATTCGAGGGACCTCGCTCGTCGTGCTGAGAGGAGACCCAAGGGACCGGTAATGCAGCTTTTTGGTGCCTGCGGTTGCAGGGGGGAAGATTCCGTCGACCCACGGGAGATTTATTCGGAGCTTCTGGTGCAGAGAGGAGGCGGCTACCCCCGCAGCATGCACAGACAGGAAAACAGTCGAGAAGGCGGCAGGATCAGCGTTACAGAGTTGCAGTAGTCGTCTTTGCTACTATGTTGCAGGTTTGCAGGCTTCCAGCGCGGTCAGCAGTCGATTCCTTATCAGAAGGTGAAGAGAGAGATGCAGAGGAACTCGGCTGAGCTCTTGCATTCGTTATCTAAAGTTTCCCCAGAGACAGAGACCCTAAATAGCCAGAAAAGAGGGTTTGGCTACCTAGGAGAGAGGATAGGCTAGCAACACCTGAAGGAGCCTATCACAAGGAGTCTCTGACGTCACCTGGTGGCACTGGCCACTCAGAGCAGTCCAGTGTGCCAGCAGCACCTCTGTTTCCAAGATGGCAAAGGTCTGGAGCACACTGGAGGAGCTCTGGACACCTCCCAGGGGAGGTGCAGGTCAGGGGAGTGGTCACTCCCCTTTCCTTTGTCCAGTTTCGCGCCAGAGCAGGGCTAAGGGGTCCCCTGAACCGGTGTAGACTGGCTTATGCAGAATTGGGCACCTCTGTGCCCAACAAAGCATTTCCAGAGGCTGGGTGAGGCTACTCCTCCCCTGCCTTCACACCATTTTCCAAAGGGAGAGGGTGTCACACCCTCTCTCAGAGGAAGTTCTTTGTTCTGCCATCCTGGGCCAGGCCTGGCTGGACCCCAGGAGGGCAGATGCCTGTCTGAGGGGTTGGCAGCAGCAGCAGCTGCAGTGAAACCCCAGGAAGGGCAGTTTGGCAGTACCAGGGTCTGTGCTACAGACCACTGGGATCATGGGATTGTGCCAACAATGCCAGGATGGCATAGAGGGGGCAATTCCATGATCATAGACATGTTACATGGCCATATTCGGAGTTACCATTGTGAAGCTACATATAGGTAGTGACCTATATGTAGTGCACGCGTGTAATGGTGTCCCCGCACTCACAAAGTTCAGGGAATTGGCTCTGAACAATGTGGGGGCACCTTGGCTAGTGCCAGGGTGCCCTCACACTAAGTAACTTTGCACCTAACCTTTACCAGGTAAAGGTTAGACATATAGGTGACTTATAAGTTACTTAAGTGCAGTGTAAAATGGCTGTGAAATAACGTGGACGTTATTTCACTCAGGCTGCAGTGGCAGGCCTGTGTAAGAATTGTCAGAGCTCCCTATGGGTGGCAAAAGAAATGCTGCAGCCCATAGGGATCTCCTGGAACCCCAATATCCTGGGTACCTCAGTACCATATACTAGGGAATTATAAGGGTGTTCCAGTAAGCCAATGTAAATTGGTAAAAATGGTCACTAGCCTGTTAGTGACAATTTGGAAAGAAATGAGAGAGCATAACCACTGAGGTTCTGATTAGCAGAGCCTCAGTGAGACAGTTAGTCACTACACAGGTAACACATTCAGGCACTCTTATGAGCACTGGGGCCCTGGGTTACCAGGGTCCCAGTGACACATACAACTAAAACAACATATATACAGTGAAAAAATGGGGGTAACATGCCAGGCAAGATGGTACTTTCCTACAGGGTACGCCTCTATCCATTTACTGAAGGCACATACCACCACCAAGACATACTTTAAATTGTTGCAGCGTTCAAGCTGAATATAATCCATTTGTAGAACTTCAAAAGGTGCAGTTGGTGTAGCAAACCCTCCCGCAGGATTATGTGTCCCTTTTCCAGGATTGTATTGTAAACAGATCAAACAAGACTGTACTACTCTCTTAGCTGTACTGGAAATTTCTGGATGCTCCCAAACTTGCGTAAGCAACTTCGTTATTGTTGAAGCTCCAACATGTGCCAGCCCATGTGCCATCTGAACCATAGGTTGTACAAAAGCTATAGGCAATTTCCATTTATCCATCTGCTTATTCCGCCAACAGCCCTCATCATCCAATTCTCCATCTTCAGACCATTGCTCACGTTCTTTCACAGAAGCAGATTTCTGTATATCTAATACGTCTTGTCTAGCATTATGCCAACGTTCAGCTTGTAACTTCACTACATACATAGAAGTAGTACTTTGCTGCATCGCAGTCTCACATGCTACGCGGTCCGCAAGAGCATTACTTTGCCCTATCTTATCGGTCACTTTCTTATGTGCACTACATTTCACAATAGCTAGTTTCTTTGGATATGTCAATGCAGTCAAAAGGTTATGCACTAATTCTCCGTGCATTATCTGCATCCTGTGGGATGTGAGAAAGCCTCTCTCCTTCCAAAGCAAACCAAAATCATGAGCCACTCCAAAAGCATAGCGGCTGTCTGTATAAATGTTCACACATAAGTCAGTTCTAAGCTCACATGCTTGTGTCAAAGCTATTAGTTCAGCTGCTTGAGCTGACCTCTGTGGTATACGAGCTGTCTCCACTACCGTGTGTATTATGGTGATTGAATATGCAGCTGAGGTTGTACCATCTGGCAACTTCAAACAAGACCCATCAACCCACAGTTCCCCGTCTACATCTGGAAGGGGCGTATCTTGTAAATCAATACGACCCTTTGTCTGTTCTTCGGTAAGGAATATACAATCATGTGTTTCTTGTGACTGAGGCTGAGTCACCGGATATGGCAACAAAGTGGCTGGATTTAGTGTTGCACATCTCTTCAGTGTAATGTGAGGAGCCAGCAGTGTCAACTCATATCCTGTTATACGAGCGCTAGTTAAATGTTGCGTCTTTGTTTGATTTAAAAGAGCATCAACCACATAGGGTATTAACACCAACAGCTTATGTGACAAAACTATCCCTTCACTCTGACGTATTAACACAGCTGTTGCGGCAACTGAGCGAAAACACCCAGGCAACGCTCGAGCAACAGGATCAAGTACTGCTGAAAAATATGCACAGGGACGCTGCTTATCGCCATGTGTCTGTACCAAAACTGCAAATGCAATCCATCTTTCTCATGTTCGTAAAGTGCAAAAGGCTTCATGTAATCTGGAGTACCTAACACTGGTGCTGAACAAAGGGCTTGTCGCAGCTGCCTGAAAGAAGTCTCACATTCATCTGTTCATGGGAGGGGCATTGGAGTATCTTTAGTCAAAAGTGCTAGCAAAGGTTTGGCAATGTGTGAAAACCCTAATATCCATTGCCTACAAAAAGAAGTAAGACCAAGGAATGCACAAACATCTTTCTGAGTAGAGGGTACTGGTGTGTCTAAAATTGCTTGAATACGATCTGATGTAAGTGCACAGCCCGCCTTAGACAAAAGGTGACCTGAATAGGTTACCTTTGGTCTACAATATTGCAATTTCTTTCGTGACACTTTATGATGGTGTGAAGCAAGAAAAGAAAGTAAGGACAAAGTGCACTTTTCACATTGCTCAGGGGTATCAGCCGCCAACAAAATATCGTCGACATATTGTATGAGAGCCACACCTTCAGGCAAAACAAAAGAATCAAGTTGTCCAAAGTCATAGTACAAGAACTAATTGCTCCCTCAACTTCCTCATAAAAGGCGGCTGGATTTTTCCGCGGGTCAGGTAATGCTGTTTTAAGTGCCATTACATCTGCCCTATTCCAAGGAGTATACACCCAATTCTAAATAAAATAACCCTTAGCATCAACAGAAGTTTTATCATCACTTGTACCCAATCCTTTAGGAGGAACATACAAAGGCGCAGCCTCCCGCATTAGTTTCGCGTGAACTATCATAATCTTATCTGTTCCAAAGATGGAAGCTTGCACCCCATCGGTCTGAGATGTCCGTGCAACTACGTCCACAGCCCTTTTCTCCTCTTGCAAGCGGACTGCCATAACACATAATTTCACCAAACGCCTGATTGCATCAGCCACCTGGGAGAAAACAAAAAGACCATCACGCATTTGCTTATGATCAGCTGCTACATCATCGAGCTCTAACTCATCAGAATATTTCCGATATAGTTCAATAACTTCTGAGCCAAATGCCTCAGTAAAATATAGCTGCTCCTTTTCCGTCCACCCTTTCATGTTGCTAAAAGTTCAGAAGCAGAGATAACGCTACGAATTGTTTTACGAGCAATAGATCTAAGCTCAGACGCACGGTCAGCAGGCAACATAGAGCAACTGTCTCGCATCTTCTGTTGCTCCGAACTGGAGACCTTAGCTAAGGAACGACATACGGAGGTAGAGGGCGATCTAATAACAATAAATCATCATGTGGTTTATTAAGGATAGGATAGAGAGGTTGCCTAACGGTGTATTGGCCAGTTACCTGTAATTTACATTCTTTCTCTTCTAGCTCCTTTAAGTCATTTATTTCTTTCTTTCTCATTTCCAATGCTTTCACATATACATTCTTCCGCTGCTCTTTCTCAAGCAAGGCTTGCTCACGCTTCACTCGTCCACGCACTTCTTTCTCCCACATTCGTACACAGTCAAACATATCTTGCCTAGACTTTCGTTTACACATACATTGTTCCACATACTCAATCTTTCGCAAATCAAATGACCCATGCATAGGCCAACGTAACTCAGGATCCGCACAAGTGTATTTATTCCATAATGTGCTGTACATTATAGAAGAAAGACCATGTTTAACATACATATCTATATTGGGCGTCCCCTCTTGGGGTGCCGGTTGCGATTCTTCCAGTCTCAAATTGGTACCATTACAAAAGCAACACATCCTACGAAGTGCGCTAAAAACAGGCATGCCAAAAATAGTGCAGAATATGCAATATTATAATCAAAGTAGCACTTAAGGTGCCGTTCAAATCAATATTAAATTGGAGAAAATTCTCCTCATTACCTGCCTATATAAATTGCTTTTTATATATCAATTCAAAGGACACAAATTGACTAGTCACCCAAAACACGAGAGCCACAGTAAGTAGTGCTAAACTACATTACCAAACAAAGGCATCAAAACCCACAGCAAGTGCCGTAAAACGGCTCTTACTAATCACAGGGTGTCCAGGTTCCAACTGCCAAGTTCTAAAATCGACCAAATGGTCACTGCATGACGAATGAACAAAAAGGATCTCAATCATGGACCGGCGCCACCTGGATGGTCAAGTCAGAAAGAAGGGAAAAACGTTGTGGTTGCCAAGACTCGGGTCTCCTCAGGCATTGATAGTCCGCAGCGGGATCCCAATCCTTCGTCGCGACCAATCCGTTGGGCATCCGAGTCGCCGATGAGTCCCTGTTCAGGTGCCAATTTGTTGAAGTAAGCCTCAGCAAGGCCTACTAGTGCAAGGGGTTCACCTTTCTCTGCACAAAGTCCTCAGACCATGTAGGAAGAATTTGGCACAGAAACTGAAATAAAAGACAAAGGGGGTGATTCTAAGCTTGGCGGGCGGCAGGAGCCGCCCGCCAAGCGGGAACCGCCAGAAGACCGTACCGCGGTCAAAAGATCGCGGCGGTCATTCTGGGTTTCCCACTGGGCTGGCGGGCGACCGCCAAAAGGCCGCCCGCCAGCCCAGCGGGAAACACCCTTCACGAGGAAGCCGGCTCCGAATGGAGCCGGCGGAGTGGAAGGGGTGCGACGGGTGCAGTAGCACCCGTCGCGAATTTCAGTGTCTGCTAAGCAGACACTGAAATTCTAAGTGGGGCCCTCTTACGGGGGCCCCTGCAGTGCCCATGCCATTGGCATGGGCACTGCAGGGGCCCCCAGGGGCCCCACGACACCCCATACCGCCATCCTGTTCCTGGTGGCCGAAACCGCCAGGAACAGGATGGCGGTATGGGGGTCGGAATCCCCATGGCGGCGCAGCAAGCTGCGCCGCCATGGAGGATTCCCCTGGGCAGCGGAAAGCCGGCGGTACACCGCCGACTTTCCGTTTCTGGCCGCGGCTGTACCGCCGCGGTCAGAATGCCCAAAGGAGCACCGCCAGCCTGTTGGCGGTGCTCCCGCGGACCATGGCCCTGGCGGTTTTTACCGCCAGGGTCAGAATGACCGCCAAAGTTAATTAACCTCATGAGGTGGTACTACAGTTCAAACAGCACCCTTCGGTAATGTTTGAAGTAGCACACTGAACTGAGAGAGCATGGTCCTTTTAGACCCATGCAGTGGCTAAAAGGAGGTGGTACAATTATAGAAGCAAGACTTGCATACATGTAGGGTCATGTGGAAATGCACAGTCGACAGGTAGGAGGAGCTGACAGTTTTCAAGGACTAACAGCTGCAGACCTTACTGAGCATGTGCGAAGTGGGAGATGCTAAATATAACTTGTCACTAGGCAGATTTTCAAGAGTAGTTAACAGAAAGGTAGGACAGAGCACATGGTGAGCACATGGCAGCATGTGGCAGAGAAAATGGCTGCCATAAATACAAAATGGATTCTGCGAAATTTTCACAATAGTTACTAAATACAAGGGGGCATATTTATACTCCGTTTGCGCTGAATTTGCGTCATTTTTTTCGACGCAAATTCGACGCAAAACTAACTCCATATTTATACTTTGGCGTTAGACGCGTCTAGCGCCAAAGTTCATGGAGTTAGCGTCATTTTTTTGCGTGAACACCTTCCTTACGTTAATGATATGCAAGGTAGGCGTTCCCGTCTTAAAAAATGACTGCGATGCATATGCGTCGTATTTATACTCCCGGGCAAAAATGACGCCCGGGAGTGGGCGGGACTAAAAAACCCGCATTTGCGCCGGATTTTAGCGCCTGGTTCAGGGCAGGCGTTAAGGGACCTGTGGGCTCAGAATGAGCCCAGAGGTGCCCTCCCAAGCCCCCAGGGACACCCCCTGCCACCCTTGCCCACCCCAGGAGGACACCCAAGGATGGAGGGACCCATCCCATGGAAGAAAAGGTAAGTTGTGGTAAGTATTTTTTTTTTAAAAAAATTGTGGCATAGGGGGGCCTGATTTGTGCCCCCCTACATGCCACTATGCCCAATGACCATGCCCAGGGGACAGAAGTCCCCTGGGCATGGCCATTGGGCAAGGGGGCATGACTCCTGTCTTTGCTAAGACAGGAGTCATGTTAATGGCGTCTGGGCGCCAAAAAAAAATGGCGCAAATCGGGTTAAGACGATTTTTTTGCCTCAGCCTGACTTGCCCCATTTTTGGACGCCCAAACGCCATTTTTCCCTACGCCGGCGCTGCCTGGTGTACGTGTTTTTTTTTCACGCACAACAGGCAGCGCCGGTCGGCTAACGCCGGCTAACGCCATTCAATAAATACGGCGCCCGCATGGCGCTTCAGAATGGCGTTAGCCGCCGCTAATTTTTTGGGCGCAAAACTGCGTTAGCGCAGTTTTGCGTCAAAAAGTATAAATATGGCCCCCAGTCTTTATCTGTAGCTCCTGAGTCGTGGGAATAGGTCTGGTTCCCTCTGAACCTCCCTCTTTGGAATCTGGAGCGACCAACGCTCGGACGAGAAGGCTAGAAGGTGGACGAGGATGAGCTGTAGTCCTGGAAACCCCCTCTGCCCTGCTGATAGTAACCTCATTGAGGGTCTTGAATATAGAAGTGGCCGAAGGCACGCCCTCTGTAGTGTCTGGTCCCTCGAAAAAGTGGATGCAGCACCTTCTTGATAGAAACCTAGGCCTTGTCCAGATTGGTGTAAGTAGCCGCAAATTTAGAAAAGCTCCTTGAGAAAAGGAGAATCAAAAAGCAAACCTTGGGCTAAGTGTCAAATTCAGTGAGAGTGAGGTCCGCGAGCTTATGGTCCATCTTTATTAATATAGTGCAACGTCATTCGCTTGAAATCGCACAATTAGCATTCCCTAGGAATCATAGGGCCATTTGAGCCCAACTCACATACAGGTCGATGGAATTTCCAGATTCTTTAGCTTGGAGCCCCAGTTCCAGGAATTTAGTTAGCAGTCCAGCCACATCCAGGAGTTTGTCCTGACAACCACGCCACGTATGGTCAATGCCCTTTTTGGGGTCCTTTGAAAACTTCTTTAGGTGCATGACCAGTGTAGGGTCAAGTTCTGGCATCTCCGTCACCTTGAAAGGAAAATCCGGTCTGGGACATTCGGAGCCTACAGCGAACCTCTTTCTCGAGCCCATGTGAGAAAGTAGCCTCTTTCTAGCCTTGTTACCCCCACTTTTGGCCTGTTTGTGAGTATATGTCAGGGTGTTTTCACTGTCTCACTGGGATCCTGCTAGCCAGGATGTCTTCTGGCATTGGGGAGACAATTCCATGATCCCCCGGGTCTCTAGCACAGAACCCGGGTACTGCCAAACTGCCTTTTCAGGGTTTGCACTGCAGCTGCTGCTGCTGCCAACCCCTCAGACAGGTTTCTGCCCTCCTGGGGTCCAGGCAGCCCTGGCCCAGGAAGTCAGAACAAAGGATTTCCTCTGAGAGAGGGTGTAACACCCTCTCCCTTTGGAAATAGGTGTGAAGGCTGGGGAGGAGTAGCCTCCCCCAGCCTCTGGAAATGCTTTGATGGGCACAGATGGTGCCCATCTCTGCATAAGCCAGTCTACACCAGTTTAGGGATCCCCCAGCCCTGCTCTGGCGCGAAACTGGACAAAGGAAGGGCCCAGGCCCTGGGTAGGGCCCCACTTGACAAGGCAGGAGTCTCAGTAAAGAGACCAGGTGCTGGCAGGTGAAGTCTTTGATGGCCCTGAGATTTAAACAACAGGGGGCAAGGTCAGTTCAAGCCCTTGGAGATTCTTCTCCAGCAGGAATGCACAACAAAGTCCAGTCTTTGTACCCTTTCACAGGCAGAAGCAGCAACTGCAGGATAGCCCAGCAAAGCACAGTGACAGGCAGGGGCAACACTTCTCAGCTCTTCAGCTTTTCTCCATGGCAGAGGTTCCTCTTGATTCCAGAAGCGATCTAATTTTCAGGGGTTTTGTATCCACTACTTATGCTCCTTTCTGCCTTCAAAGTAAGCAAACTTCAAAGGAATCTCTCTCTTGTTTGCAAAGATCCTGCCTTGCCCAGGCCAGGCCCGAGACACACACCAGGGGATTGGAGACTGCATTGTGTGAGGGCAGGCACAGCCCTTTCAGGTATGAGTGACCACTCCTCCCCTCCCAGCACAAATGGCTCATCAAAATATGCAGGCTACACCCCAGCTCCCTTTGTGTCACTGTCTAGAGGAAAGGTGCAAACAGCCCAGGTGTCAAACTGACCTAGAAAGGGAATCCACAAACAGGCAGTCAAAAAATGGTTTAAGCAACAAAAAGCCCTCTTTCTAAAAGTGGCATTTTCAAACACACAATCTAAAAACAAACTTTACTAAAATATGTATTTTAAATTGTGAGTTCAGAGACCCTAAACTCCATTTTTCTATATGCGCCCACAGGGAATCTGCACGTTAATAATATTTAAAGGCAGCTCCCATGTTAACCTATGAGAGAGATAGGCCTTGCACAGTGAAAACCGAATCTGGCAGTATTTCAATGTCTGGACACATAAAACACATTAGTATATGTCCTACCTTAAACATACACTGCACCCTGCCCGTGGGGCTACCTGGGGCCTACCTTAGGGGTGCCTTACATGTAAGAAAAGGGAAGGGTTTGGCCTGGCAAGTGGGTACACTTGCCAAGTCGAATTGGCAATTTAAAATTGCACACGTATACACTGCAGTGGCAGGTCTGAACCATTTTTGCAGGGCTACTAATGTGGGTGGAACAACCAGTGCTGCAGGCACACAAGTAGCATTTAATTTACAGGCACTGGGCACCTCTAGTGCACTGTGCTAGGAACCTACTAGTAAATCAAACATGCCAATCATGGAAAAGCCAATTACACATACATTTTACATAGGAGCACTTGCACTTTAGCACTGGATAGCAGTGGTAAAGTGCCCAGAGTAACAAAAACAAGGAAAACAGAATCCAGCCACATCCACAACCTGGGAAACAGGGTCAGAAAGTTAGCGGAGACCATGCCAAGGATGAAAAGCCTAACAGAAGCCAATTAGATGATGCTTAATAGGCCCAATAGCCTGGGCCAAAGCTTTATTTACCGTGTGACGCACAACAGCATCCAAGGCATTGACAAGGTACTGTTCAAAAGATCCAGCAGGATCATCAACATCATATTCATCACCCATATCTTTATTTTATGTAGTCTGGATGTGGAGGGAGCCCTGCCCACAGAACAAATAGGCAAAGCCTATATCTAAATTATTACAACCCCAAGGGTAATGTACATGGGGCGTATAACAGGGAGCACAAGCTCTAGCGAGGCAGAGAGATGAAAGACACACATCTCAACGTGTTCACCGCTGAAGGCTTTATATTATCGCACGCGCACTAAGCCTCAGACCCAGAAATAGCCCAAAGCTAATAAAAAGTGAAAGAGGACTGTGCGGCCTAATTGTGCGTCCTTGGTCCCCTGCTCCCCCTCCACCTGAAAGACGTGGCCGGGGGGGCTGCACTAGTGTAGGAGAGTACCATCTTGCCTGGCCTGTTACCCCCATTTATACATGTATGTCAGTTTGTTTTTGCCTGTCTCACTGGGACCCTCCTAGCCAGGACCCCAGTGCTCATAGTTTGTAGCCTGAATGTGTGTATCTGTGTAGTGACTAAGGCCCATATTTATACTTTTTAGCACCGCATTTGCGTCATTTTTTGACGCAAAATCAGCGCAAACTTACAAAATAGTAAGTTTGCGCCGATTTTGTGTAAAAAACAATGCAAATGCGGCGCTAAAAAAGTATTAATATGGGCCTAACTGTGTCACTGAGGATCTGCTAACCAGAACCTCAGTGCTTATGCGCTCTCTGCCTTTAAAACTGTCACTATAGGCTAGTGACCATTTCACCAATTCTAATTGGCACACTGGCACCCTTATAATTCTCTAGTATATAGTACCTAGGTACCCAGGGTAATTGGGTTCCAGGAGAGCCCTATGGGCTGCAGCATTTATTTTTGCCACCCATAGGGAGCTCAGACAAACTTTACACAGGACTGCCACTGCAGCCTGAGTGAAATAACGCACATGTTATTTCACAGCCATTGTACACTGCACTTAAGTAACTTATAAGTCACCTATATGTCTAACCTTCACTTAGTGAAGGTTAGGTGCAAAGTTACTAAGTGTGAGGGCACCATTGCACTACCAAAGGTGCCCCCACTTAGTTCAGGGCCATTTCCCCGGACTTTGTGAGTGCGGGGACACCATTACACGCGTGCACTACATATAGGTTAATACCTATATGTAGCTTCACAATGGTAACTCTGAATATGGCCATGTAACATGTCTAAGATCACAGAATTGTCCCCCATGTCAAATCTGGTATTGGGGTGCTAATCCCATGTATCCCCAGGGCTCCACTACGGGCCCCGGGTACTGCCAAACCAGCTCTCTGGGGTTTTCTCTGCAGATACTGCCGCTGCCAACCCACAGACAGGGATCTGCCCTCCTGGGGTCTGGGCAGCCCAGTCCCAAGAAGGCAGAACAAAGAATTTCCTCTGAGAGAGGGTGTTACACCTTCTCCCTTTGGAAATAGGTGTTAAGGGCTGGGGAGGAGTAGCCTCCCCCAGCCTCTGGAAATGCTTTGAAGGGCACAGATGGTGCCCTCCTTGCATAAGCCAGTCTACACCGGTTCACGGAACCCCCAGTCCATGCTCTGGTGCAAAACTGGACAAAGGAAAGGGGAGTGACCACTCCCCTGTCCATCACCACCCCAGGGGAGGTGTCCAGAGCTCCTCCAGTGTGTCCCAGACTCTGCCATCTTGAATGGAAAGGTGTGAGGGCACACTGGAGACCTCTGAGTGGCCAGTGCCAGCAGGTGACGTCAGAGACCCCTCCTGATAGGTGCTTACCTGACTAGCTGGCCAATCCTCCTCTGAGGGCTATTTCGGGTCTCTCCTGTGGGCTTTTCCTCAGATAACGACTTGGAAGAATTCACCAGAGTTCTCTCGTAGGGGTATTTCCATGATAGTCCTAAGCACTGAATAGTTCCGCACGCCTGCGGGGACCCCGGAGCACTGTTCTGTAGTGTATTCTTAAGTGTAGATGTTTGCCTTTTGTTGTATTGGAGGGAGAATTAAAACCTTATTAGGTTCGAGAATGCGGGGCGCGTGGAATTGAGAGTGACGGTTGTGTCAGGAGAGGAGGTTGGGATTTCTTACTGATGAAAACTTGAAAGTGGAAAAAGAAGAATAAAGGGATTATTACTTTACATTATCGGTGTCCCATATATCTTTTACACTGGCGACGAAGGTGGTCAACTCTGCGTGTTGACATCCTAACTCCGAGGTTCAGCGGCGCTTCGGCTCGTTTGCTTGCTTCGAGAACCGTTCAAGACTGAAATCAAATCATACTATCGATCGGGAAGTGGAAACGACAAGAATACTTCTGGCTGTCATCGTCCAAGGAGATCGGGAGTTTAATTTCTTCGTGGATTATTGAAACGCATTTTATCAAGGACTGCGTGTGCTGTTTCCTAGCAACACGTACACACCGTCAACCCGGCATTTTTTGTTTTTAAGGATCGCGTGTGCTGTCTCCTAGCAACGCGCACACACTGTCAACACGGCGTGGTTCTAGTTATCCAGACGTCATCGTGCCGCTTGAAACGAGAAGAGTTCTCTCGGCTGTTTTCATCCAATTGACTTTTGTCCATCGACTTTGGTGTGTTTGTGAAGGCACATATTGTGTTTTGCTTCTAATCTTTCAGACCGCACCGCTTCGTCTTCGCAGACCTTTGTTTTCTCTTAGCAACCAAAAGAAGCTTTTCTGTGATTCATCTGCAACTAAAAACGCTTGTTCACATATTATTGGGAAACCATTTTAGACTTTTACATTTTAAACATTTTAAACCTTTAAGAATTTGTTTCAGCTTTTATGTTTTGTTTTACTAAGGTTAGCTTTTATATAAGTTTAAATATATCTATCTGTTATGGCATAGTTTACTTAATTTTACTTATTATTACTTAATTTTATATATTCTTTCTACAAATATGCAGAATGTTTCTTCTCCTCCGTTCTTTCTTTCCACTCCTGGTGAACCCCCAATTAAGTGGGCTAAATGGAAGAAAGTTTTTGAGAGGTACTCCAGGGTGTGTGGTACTTCGTTGAGTAATGAGAGGAGGACTGCTTTACTTCTTCATTGTTTAGGAACAGAGGGTCAGGAGATTTTTGATCATCTTCCTGATCTTCCTGACAGTGAAGCCATCAATTTGAGTGAGTATGAAATATGTATTAGAAAGCTAGATGTGCATTATCTTCCTAAGGTTAGCACAATTCTTGAGAGGTATTATTTTGGGAAATGATTTCAATTGGAGGGTGAATCTATGGAGAATTATATCACTGATTTGAGACGTTTAGCTTCATCATGTAAATTTGGGTCCGCAATAGATGAGAGAATTCGTGACCAATTCATGTTGGGATGTAATGTTGAAAAAGTACGGAGTGAACTATGGCTTTTAGATGATCCTCAGATTGATCAAGTAATTTCTTTAGCTAAAAGAATTGAACATTCTCTTAAGTGTGTTGATGCTGTGAAACACTGTGATACCAAAGAGGTTCATGTAGTTGGTGATACTAAACCCAAAATAATCAAACCTTTTGATAAAGAATTTTCCTCCAGTATTGCTAGCAAGAAATGTTTTAGGTGTGGAAGAGTGGGACATCTTGCTAATAGTAAGCTTTGTCCAGCTCTTAATAATTTTTGTTTGTTTTGCAAAAAGAAGGGTCATTTTTCGGTGGTGTGTAATCTGAAAAGAACAAAACAGCATGTGAGAGTGGTTGATAATGATTCTGATAAGGCTGAATCTGATCTTGCCTGTGGTCAAATTGTACTTCAAGTTGGGAACAAGTTGTCTGGCCCTCTTGATTATATTACTGTTGAGGGTAAAAGAACTAAAGTACTTTTTGACTCAGGGGCGAAAATTTCCATTGTGTCTAATAAGTTTTATCAAAATGAGTTGAAGGGTAAGGTTAATCTGTTAAAACCTGATATTAAACCTTGTGGTTATGGTGGTGAGCCCATTGATTTACATGGTTATTTTGTCGGGTTGATAGAGTATGATCAACGATTCACCTCTGGAAAAGTCTATGTTTCAAAAAAGGGGGATAGCATCATAAGTTGGTGGCATCAGAAAGATCTTGGTGTGATGCTTGATCACAATAGTTCGCCTCCTATTATAGTGAAACAAATAAGGGATATGGGTGATGCGGATGCAATTTCTACGACTGATCTCACTGAGAACTTGTGTAAGGAATTTCCGAATGTTTTCAGTGACAGAATAGGTTGCATGAAGGGATATTCTCATAGAATTAAGTTGCTTCCTGATGCTAAACCGTGTTGTAGTAAAGTGCGAAATGTTCCTTTTGCGGTTAGGGATGAGTTACAAACAGAGCTCAAAAAATTAGAAGATCAAGGGATAATTGAAGAGGTGGAGGGAACTAACTGGTTGTCCTCCATAGTGGTGGCTAAGAAATCTAATGGTAAAATTAGGCTTTGTGTGGATCTTCGCAAGCTTAATAGATGTATAATGGTGGACAGATATCCTCTTCCCAACATTTCTGAGTTATTAACTATGGTTTCTGGTGCTAAGGTTTTCTCTACAATTGATTTAACTTCAGCTTATCATCAAATCATCTTAGATGAATCTTCAAGAGATTTAACAGCTTTTGTCACACCTTTTGGTACGTTCAGATTTATTCGATTGCCTTTCGGTTTAATTTCGGCTGCGTCTGTTTTTCAAAGGGCAATGGAACGCCTTTTAAAAGGAATTGATGGTGTGTGTGTATATCAGGATGACATTCTGATTTATGGGGGGAACATTTGTACCCATGATGAAATTCTCAGGAGGGTGTTAATGAAAATTTCTGAATATGGTTTAACCATTAAGGTGGAAAAATGTAAATTTGCAGTGGGGAACATTGACTACCTGGGACATACTATAACTGGTGATGGGCTATTTCCTAAAAAAGATCTTGTTGACACGATTAAGAATTTGGCTTCTCCTAACTCTAAGGAAGAATTGATGAGATTTTTGGGGATGGCTGAGTATTATAATAAGTTTATTCAAAATTTTGCAAGTTCATGCTTCAACATGAGACAGTTATTAAAGAAAGGTAAAGAATTTCTGTGGGATGAGGAGTGTGAGAAAGAATTCATTAAGTTAAAAAATTGTCTGTGTAACGCTCCCAAACTGAAGAATTTTAATCCTAAACTGCAATCCATAGTGACAACTGATGCCAGTGGTAAAGGGTTGGGTGCTGTTCTGCAACAAGTATGTCGCAGTGCAGAGAATACCATAGCATTCATCTCCAGGAGTCTGAAAGATACTGAGACAAACTACTCTGTTATTGAGAGAGAGGCTCTTGCGGTTTATTGGGCAGTAAAGAAATTAAAAAAGTTTTTGTGGGGAAGATCTTTTGTTGTAAAAACGGATCACAAACCATTGGTTGAAATTTTTAAGTCCAAAGGTGTTGATGCAATCTCAAGCAGAATTACCAAATGGATCATAGCTTTGCAAGAGTATGATTTTCAAGTTGAGTATGTTCCTGGGACTGATAATTACTCTGCGGATGTGTTATCAAGATTGGTATCTCCTAAAATGTCAGATTTTGAAGATGTAGAAGATGTTGAGCAATTTGATAGTGTTTGTGTGTTGGATTTAGAGGTGATTCCTGAAGATAAGTGGCGTGAAGATACTAAGTCTGACAAAGTTTTACAAGAAGTACTCAAGTTAATTTGTTCTGGTTGGGAGAGAAAAAATCAAGGCAGTGTAGAGTGCAGAGAGTTTTGGAATGTAAGAGATCAGTTAAGTGTTGATCGAGATTTATTACTTAGAGGGATGAGGTTGATTCCACCATCTAGTGTAAGAAGTTTACTGATTAGTCAAGCACATGACAGTCACATGGGAATATCTAAAACGAAGGAGAGGTTGAGATCATCCTATTGGTGGCCTGGGATGGATACTCATGTAGAGAGAGTTGTTCGTGACTGTATGCAGTGTGCTCTTAATGAGAAGACGATGAAGTTTAGGATTCAACCGATGATAGTTAGAGACAAATCGAAGGGACCTTGGGAGGATATTTCGCTAGACATTTTGGGTCCCATATATGGTGATGGTGCTGTTGATTATGTTATTGTGGTCATGGATATGTATTCTAGATGGCCTGAGTTATTTTTCACCAGAGGGATTGATACGCGGATAGTAATAGAGAATCTTAAAATTCTTTTTACTAGGGAAGGCATTCCTTCCACCTTACTTACTGATAATGGGGTACAATTGACTTCGAGAGAGATGGAAGAGTTTCTTAAGAAATGTGGAATAAAGCATAAGTTATGTGCATTATATCATCCTGAGTGCAATGGTTTGGTCGAGAGGTTCAACAGAGTGTTAAAAGAAACTATATCTTTGGCTAAAGATAATCATCTTAACTGGAAAAAAGAGATAATTAATAAAGTTGCGGTATATAGACATACTCCACATTCTACGACAGGACAGACTCCTTTTGCTTTGTTTCGAGGAAGACGAGGGAATACCATACTTGAGCCACATTGGGTCAATGAATTTTTGAGGGAGAAAGGAAGAAAGTGTGTTAATGAGGATTGGAAATTCAGGGAACAAGAGAAATCTTTTATGAGTAAAAGTTATTTTGATAAAAGGAATGCGGTGAAGAAGACTTTTGTAAGTGTTGGTGATTGGGTTATGGTCAAGAGTCCGGTGTTGAAGACTAGTAGTAAGAGACTTTGTTTTCCTTTAAAGGTTGTAAAACTTTTCACTAATGCTGTTAAACTGAGTGATGGCCGAATTTGGAACTTAAATAGAATAAGTAAATTTAATGCTGATGCTACGGGTTTGGATACATTAAGGTGTCAACAGGAGAAGAACACCTATCCGGCTGAAGATATGGAAACGAGGAAGTCCGAAAGGAACATAAAGACTCCTTCACACCTAAAAGACTACATCTTGAATGGACGGAGAGACTATATTCATAATGCGGCGGATGATAGGCCAAAAAGAAGTATCAGAACTCCTTACCATCTCAAGAATTTTGTGATGAATTAATGTATATCATTGTAATATTTAAGGTTTGTTTCTTATTTTAGTTTTGTTACATAGGAGGGAGGTGTGTTGTATTGGAGGGAGAATTAGAACCTTATTAGGTTCGAGAATGCGGGGCGCGTGGAATTGAGAGTGACGGTTGTGTCAGGAGAGGAGGTTGGGATTTCTTACTGATGAAAACTTGAAAGTGGAAAAAGAAGAATAAAGGGATTATTACTTTACATTATCGGTGTCCCATATATCTTTTACACCTTTCTTGAAAAAAGCCCTGTTAAGTCACTTAAGAATATCAATGTGCAGCCTAGGTGAAAAGCTACAAAGGCCAAATTGTTCATTCTTTAGGTTGGAAAGAAAGGAAGCTGTAGTACAGATATACCTTTAAAACCGTATTTATTCTAGAAATGTAGTAAAAAACATATTCTCCAACTTTATTTACACCTTCAAATGAGAATGAAACAATGCAGGGCAGTGTAGCCCATAGGCTGCCATTATACAGGATGTAAATAGAGCTGTGCCTTTAAGAAAAGAAAGTCTTCCTGTATCCCATCATGACCAGCAAAAGGCAGTTGCCTCAGTTCTTTTTGTAGGTTTGTAATATGACATGAAGAAACCTGAATATCCTTTTAATTAACAACATCGTTATCATTATTGTGGATATCCTTATGTCAACTCACCGGGGAGGAGGAAGGGTTGCTTATGACTATCATGGAAATACCCCTACGAGAGAACTGGAGTTACAGGTAAGAAACCATTCCTTCTCTCGTAGGGGATTTCAATGTATAGTCATAAGCACTGAATAGATTAGCCAGCCCATCCCAATAACCGCAGTGGAGTAGACAGAACAATACCGAAACAATAAATTACGCAAATAAATTCTTGAGAGAGGCCTGTCCAACCTGAGCATCTGTCCTAGCATCTGAATCAAGGCAGTAATGCTTAGTAAAGGTATGGACAGATTTCCAGGTAGCCGCTTTGCATATTTCTGCCAAGGGAATGTTTCTCATCAAAGCAACAGTTGCTGCCTTCCCCCTAGTAGAATGGGCTTTTGGCCTGCCATCAAGGGATTTATTTGCTAACTGATAACAGAATATGATACAAGAAACAATCCACCTGGATAAGGATTGTTTGGAAGTGGCTAAACCTGTTCTAACTGGGCCATAGTTAATAAACGGCTGCTGAGATTTGCGCAAAGATTTTGTTCAATCCAAGTAAAATTTTAAGATCCTTTTAACATCGAGAGAATGCAGGGTTCTCTCAGCAGGAGTAGACGGATTTGGGAAGAAAGTCGGTAATGAGATGGTTTGGTTTACGTGAAAGTCTGAAATGACTTTAGGTAGAAATTTTGGATGTGTCCTCATTACTACTTTTGAAGAATGAAAAACCGTATAAGGTTCTTGAGCGCGAAGGGCCTGGATCTCACTGACCCTGCGAGCTGAAGTGATTGCAACCAGAAAAGCAGTTTTCCATGTAAGATGTTGGAGTGATGCTTTATGTATTGTTTCAAAAGGATGCAGCATCAGACGCGAGAGGACAATATTCAGCTCCCATGGAGGAGATGGACATCTAATGGGAGGAAAGACCTTTTTCAAACCTTCTAGGAAGTCTTTTATGATTGGAATTTTAAAGAAAGAGGATTGGGAAGGGCTCTTCCTATATGCCGTTAGAGCTTCCAGGTGTACTTTTATTGATGACAACTGCAAGCCAGACTTCGCCAAATTTAACAAGTATGGAAGAATAGCTTCTTCTCCACATGTTATTGGGTTGACGTTCTTGTCCAAGCACCAGATGCAGAACCTTTTCCTTTTGAAGGCATAAGCTGTTCTTGTGGAAGGGCGCTTTGCCTCCCTTAGACTCTCCATGCAGCCCTGAGGTAGATTCAGGTGACCGTATCGTACAAACTCAGGAGCCATGCTGCCAAATTCAACGATGAGAGGTTGGGATGTGTCATCTGGCCTCAAAACTTGCGTTACCGGCACCTGGGGGCCAGGAGGAGTCAGCGGCAGTCCAACAAAGGGCAGGAGCCCTTTAAATCCCTGATAGCGCTCCTGCCTCACAGGAAGCGCATTACCGACACCTGGGGGCCAGGAGGAGTCAGCGGCAGTCCAACAACAACAAAGGCCCCCCCCTCTTTCACCAGCAGTAAGAGACTAGCCTGCTACCCAAGAGAACAGAGATTACTCTACACAGTTTAAACTGAGTAGTATTGTTTACCATTACAGTTGCATTAATAGCAGGCCTCTTTTACAAGTTCCCCTGCTGTTAGTTGGTGGCTACTACCCGGAGGGCCCTATCAAAACAAGTATTTAGCTGACGAGTGGAACGCTGCTACTCTCCGGAAGAGGCTTGGCAGGCAGGGCCAGATACTCCAGTGGCAGGACATTCAAGATACAATTAAGAGAATTATCCTATAGTTCGCATATTTTGTACTTATTGATTTTATGAGTGTTTCTTATCATGGGGAAAAGGAAGGCTGTAGATTTACCAGCGCAAACTAAGGGAATAAAAATAGCGAAAAACCGCCCAAATAGATCCCCGAATTTGGGCTCATCAAAAAAGGTAAATCTACTCGACGAAATAGATCTTTTAGTCAAAGAAGTTGAGTCTATGCTAGGTACACAAACCATGGGGATAAATAATCCAAAGAAAGGCCCCCCCAAGGATAGAAAAATCTTGGAGATATTTAAAAAGAAGGGGAAGAGGAATCCTCCAGATGTAACAACAGAGGATGATGGGGAAGGGGGCCCGCATAATTGTAGGGACCCCACCCTAAAACCCACTCTTAGTATAGTGAGTCCTCCAGTACCCCAGGGGGGTTCCCCATATGTACCAAATACACCGTCTTTACTTCCGTTGAGCCCGGTGATCAAGGTCGTTCCAAGTCTATTGTGTACTAATCGCTTTGAACCACTGCTGGTAACAGAGGATTCGCCTGTGCCCGTGAGTGTGCTAAAGCCAGTAGTTGGAATATCCAACTCTAGTGTTATCCCATTGATCTCCCAGTCTGATCCGGAAGGTAATAAATATGCAGTTAGCAGAGACAACCTGACTACAGTTCTCCAGAGAGTCAATGAAGTCAAGGGATTGGTTCTAGTATTAATAGATCTTTTGAAGAGCAACCTTGTGCACCAGCATGGGAATAATTGTGCTTGTGAAGGGATTTGCAGGGTTTGTGGGGAGGCCAGGGGTAAAGAAGTATTCCCCTCTTCTGCCCCAGTAAAGGGGGCTGAGTCAAGGGATAATTCTTGTCTCCCATTAGAGGGGGGACAATTCCACAAGGGAGGGAAGATTACCACCGCGTCCCCATCCAAGATAACTTGAGGCTCAAAGGGAGGCTTGAAAATGTACCTAGATACGGAGGCCGTCAAGGAAACTGGACGAGCAATCCAACTAGCGACAGAGCCAGAGATAGGATTAATGGATCTGACCTCCCGGAAACTGTTCAAGAGGACAGTTCTACACAATCCCCTAACAGGCCATATAAAACCTCCTACAACAACAATATTTCCTTCCGTAACAATACTGAGAACATAGCTATCAAAGATCAGGATTTGTGCACAAGTCATGGAGCAAATAAAATCTATTTGATCAATGTTCCAAAATTATCGCCAGGGTCAGTTGAGAACCAAGCCTCTTTGATTAATAAAGTCACACATTGGATACGCTCCCGACGAAGTTGCCTCTCTGTCATTCGTTCGGATATAACTTCGGCTGAGAGAAACAGCATCCCAGGGACCAATCTTGATATAATTACTATCCACTTTGAAGATGAGACCATGGTGACTCAACTAATGGATTTTGATTCTCGCACCAATTCGAACAGTGTAACAACTATGGGGGGATAAGACTTATGTTAAACCTACATAATCCTGGACCAGATATGGGACCGGATGGACCAGATGGCTCAACTAATTCCTGTGGAGGTGTTGTATGTAAGGTAGCTACCGATCTTGGGTCGTTACTTGATCATGTATGACTGACTTTTGAATCAGTGACTCGTGCGATGGCCTGTTCCAAGGTCCCACATTCAAAGGGGAACAATAAGGTACCATCATTAGACATCTGTAGTAATGATCTGGGCCCGGGGGATGCTGGCTGCTCAACTTTGGTGATAAACCAAGGCAAATGCACGTTAGAACTCATGTCTTGGAACATTGCTGGCTTGGCAAAGAAATTAGATGATAGCGAATGGGCCTTTTTTATTAAAGATATAGATATTTGTCTGTTTCAGGAAACTTGGGTAGAGGATGCTATCATTATAGATGGATTTCTCTCATTTAGTGTTCCTGCTACACCTTCAGAGAAGGGGTCGGGCCGGGCGAAAGGTGGGTTGTTACTACTTGTAAACAAGAACCTGCAGTGTGACTACAAGCTTCTGGAAATTGATTCTGTAGATATAAAAGCTATGTGCATTACGTTCAAAAGAAGCTTATCAATTGTTATTGTTAATGTTTATATACGATTGGTCTCATGCAGCTCTGAGTCTCACACCCTTTCCATTTTATCTGAATTTGTAGGAAACCTTCACCCCTCAACTATTTTAATTGTAGCTGGAGATTTTAATTGTACCTTCGAACCTTCCACCATTATTAGTGGCCTAACCGATGAAGAGGATGAGCTGTGGGGTATCCCACAACTATCTATTACTCGGCCCTGTAAAAAATCTTGGGTGGCCATACAATTAGCTACATTATGTTTAAAACATGGCCTTAGGGCTTGCAATGGCAGAACATCATCTGATATGAACATTGCACCAACGTTTAAAAGGGGCAAGTCCACAAGCACCATTGATTATTTTTTAGTTGATGTCAGGTTGTGGCCCCACTTGGAAGACATGGAAGTAGTAGTGAGAAGCGATAGCGATCATTTTCCCTTGCTTCTTACCTTCTCCGGAGAAATGTTCAGAAGAACACTTAACAATCATGCTACAACAATCCCGTCACCATGTTGGAACAATACATTCACTAAGATTACCTGGCCAAAAGTGATTTCCAACCCACATCATATTAGAGCAATATACCAAATTTTTCTGAATAGTTTGGCAGAGTATGAAGACAAGGCTGTGGGGAATATTCCGATTCTTAAACTACACGATAGCATGGCCATTCAGTTACGGGGGTTCTTTTACAAAGCAAGGCGGTTAAAGCCATGCGAAGGAAAGGGGGCACGTAAGGGATGGTTTGATGAGAGGTGCTCAAATGCTAAGTCTGGGCTAAAAGCCGTAGTAATGTCTGGTTCCCAGGGGGAGATTAAACAAGCTAGGTCCCTATATAAAGGAACCCTGTCCAATGCAAAAAAGCGGTGGGAGGATTCATTGTGGCAGGAATTATTAAATGCCTCTAGAGAGAAGAATAACAAGCGTTTTTGGGAACTTCTGTCTAAAAGAGAAACTGGAGGTAGGAGTTGCCCCAGCAACCACATACAACCAGAAAGCTGGGTAGAGCATTTTTCCACTCTTTATGCCCTACCAGAGGGCTCAATGGACACTAATGTAGTCCACTCCTCACCAATGCTATTGGATTTGAACCCCAGTACGCCCCTCCAAGTGGGGGCCCAGTATATCCCTAAGGGTCACCTCATTTTCAAAGTAGAAGAAACCCTTGAGGCTATAAACAGTCTGAAACTTGGCAAAGCACCAGGACTGGATAAACTTCCTGGAGATCTTTAGAGATCGGAACCAAATATCTGGTCCTGGTATATTAATGCCATCTCAAATAGAATAGCTGCAGGGGGACAAATCCCAGGTACATGGAAGGGGGCAGAAATTATACCCATTTATAAAAAAGTAAATGCTAACCTTCCAGCCAATTACAGGCCAATTAGCCTTATAGACAACTTACAAAACTTTTTCGCTAAGCAAATTCTATAGAGCTTACCAGCTGGGTCGAGGAGCACCAAATTCTTTCCCAATTACAGGCAGGGTTCCGTGCTAAAACCAGCACGGTAGACCAGGTCTTTCAATTGGCCATATTGTACTGGAAATATGTTCTTATCGCCAAGCGATGCGTATATGTAGTATTCATAGACTTGCGATCTGCTTTTGACCTGGTCCCAAGAGCTAAACTGTGGGAAGTGCTGGGCAGATTGGGCGTTCCAGAGGACTTATTACTCCTCCTAAAACGATTACATGAAAATACTTATGCCCAAGGGAGGTGTGGTGAACAAGGCGAACTGACAGAACAGATTCCAGTTAGAAGGGGAGTTCACCAAGGTTGTGTGCTAGCCCCCCTACTATTTACGTTATTTATTAATGAAGTAGTGAAGGCTGTGTCCACATGCCAGAATGATGCTCCCTCCTTGAATACACAAAAAATCCCTATCCTGCTTTTTGCGAACGATTCGCTCCTTATTTCCGATGGGGTTGCAAATTCTTGTTGACCGGTTCAATCTATTCTGTAGCGATCACGGGTTGGAGGTTAACATTAATAAAACAAAACTGATGGTGTTATCCAAAGGGCCCAGCAAAAGATGTTCCATTCACCTTGATGGAGTCCCCTTGAAGGAAGTTAGCTCTATAGACTACCTGGGAGTCAGGCTAACTAGTAAACTATCATGGGAAGAGCAGATCATAAAAAGCGCAGGGTTGTTACAACACAGAGCTTCATCCATACTGCGCTTTTATCAAAGTTCCTTTACAAAAGCTGTTTCCCCAGCAATAAAAATCTATATAGCTAAGGCACAAGGTGCAGCCATGTATGGAACGGAAGTATGGGGTTCCTCCAACTGTAATAAGATCTCAGTGGGGGAAAACAACTTTGCAAGGGCTTTGATAGCGTGTCCACGCTCTACACCCCTGCTTCCACTATTTTTGGATCTGGGGTTAAGTCGAGTAGCAGATCTAGTTATTTTAAGACCCCTCCTTTATTGGATCAGGCTATGGACTACCCCTGAATTAGATATATATAAGACCTCATTACTTGACCTATTAAAATGTCCAAATGCTAATACTCTCCCTTGGATTTGTCATGTGTCCCATTGGCTTAGTTTGCTGGGTTTGGGCGACTATTGGGAAAATACCCACAAACTAGAGACGGCATAAAAATGTTTTAAAGTTAACTTACTGGTCTTATGTTAGGGATAACAATATAACCTGTAAATCTCACAGTCGTTGAACTAACTCTTTTATTGATCTTAAATGGTCTCCAAAGTTTGAATCTTATCTGGACATCATACCGGATCTGCAGGGCAAGAGTCTATATGCAAGGTTTCGTTTCGGCTCTTTGCCCCTGATGTCATTGATTCATAGGTGGAGGCCGATCAGTCTTCCTGATATATGCCCTGCTTGTGGTAGTACCTTTGAAACCATCGAACATTTTATGTTCTTCTGTCCAGCCTATGCGATTCCGCGATCAAAATGGATTTGCAATACTTGTAGGGCTATGGGATTTAAGAACTGTTCCTTGGCTCTACGGGTGTTAAAAAGTCACAACTCAGTTGATGTAATTCTTCCAGTGAGCAAGTATCTAGTGACAGCATGGCGCACACGCTGTCATCTCCAAAAAGCAACCTAAGGTTTTATTTTGTTTTAGAGTTTTAGGTGTAATTCGAGTTTTCTATTGTTTTAATGATCTTAAACTAATTTATAGATGGGTAGATGCTGTATTTAAACAAAAATGATTATTTATTCATGTACTATTTACTAGTTTTTGTTTTTCTATGTTGCTTTTATGGTCAATTGATCGAATAAAGCTGATGATGACTGGAAAGTACTTAGGTAGCCAAGGCATTGGTACAGCAGGGGTCCCCAATAGGCTGCAGCATGTATTATGCCACCCATGGGAGCCCATGCAAACCTTATCTGAAGCCTGCGATTGCAGCCTGCCTGAAAAGGTGCATGCACTCTTTCACTGCTGGGCACTGCAAGTCACCCCTATAGTAGACCCTCCTGGCCAGTAGGGCAGGGTGCAGGAGCCTGTGTGTGAGGGCACCCCTGTAGGAGCAGAGGTTCCCCTACAAACTCCAGCTCCATTACAATGGACTTCATAAGTGCAGGGAAGCCATTCTAACTGTGTACTGGCCACAGGTCACTACCTATGGTCCAGGTAACATGGAACCTAGCCATGTTTGGTTTCAAACATGTCAGAATCATACCCTAATAATAATGCCAGTATAGGTGGTATGATTCCATGCACTCGGGGGGGGGGGGGCTCCTTAGAGGACCCCGAAGCATTGCTCCTACCAGTCTTCCAGGGTTTGCGGGCAGCCCACGCTGCTGCAGCCCCTAAGACAGGTTTCTGACCTTCTGCTGCTTGACCAGCTCAAGCAGGGGACAACAGAACAAAGGATTTCCTGTAGGAGAAGGATGCAACCTCCTCTCCTTTGTAAGTAGGTGTTACAAGGCTGGGCAGGGGAAGCATCCCCACTCAATCAGTTTGCTTTGATGGGAACATTTGGTGTCCTTCTTGCACAATCTACTTTGCACCGGTCCAAGGACTCCCCAGTCCCTGCTCTGGTGCAAAACCACACAAAGGAAAGAGGAGTGGCCTCTCCCCTGTCCATCCCCACCCAGGGGCAGTGCCCAGAGCTCCTCCAGGTGCCCACTTGATTCTGCTATCTTGGAAACAAGATGTGCTGAGGCCTCTGGGAGCATGTGGATGGTCAGGACAGGTGACAGATGTCAGTGACCCACTCAGATAGGTGGTCACCCTGCAAGGTGACCAAACCCCCTGTTAGGGCTATTTAGGGACTCCCTTGCGGGTGGGTCCCCAGATTCGGCGGGCAAAACTCTACCAGGACTCCTCTGCATTGACTTATTTTGCTCCTGGCCACCGAAACCGCTGCTGGACTTCACAGGAACCAGACAAGCCTGCAACTACAGAGACAACCTCACCTTACAACATTGTTTCTCCGGTTGCTTCCAGCAGTTGCAGCATTTCCACAGCTGTGCATCCTCTGGGGTCGACAAGACTTCAGTTGCACCAAAGAAGCAAGAAGGAATCTCCCTTGGAGTGCAGGAGTCACTTCCCTGCATCCACAGGTGCCTAAGGCAACAACGTCTGGCTGCTGGGATCTGCTCTCCACAGGAACTGTGTGGACCCTTCAACACAGGTGATGGCTCTGAGTGGTCCTTTTGGTCCACTCTGCCCTCTGTCCAATTTGGGAGATAGTGAGTGTAGAAAGTTGGCTCTGTATACACTATCTCAAAGTGAGAAATGGTGTGCACAGAGGTTGATAGTGGCAAAATTAGATAATACTAATGCTCTATTTTGTGGTTGTGTGGTCGAGCTGTAAACTTATGAGAGGGTACTGTTAAGCATTTGTTGTACACACATAGGCAATAAATGAAGAACACACACTCAAAGACTTAACTCCAGGCCCATAGTTTTTATTTAGAAAGATGTATTTTCTTAATTTATTTTAGAACCACAAGATTCAAGATTTTAGGTAAGTACAGAAAATGCAAGGTACTTCACACAAGTAAGTATAGAACTTTGATTTAAAACAGTAGTACACACATTTTAGATTAAAATGGCAAAAAGCTATTTTAAAAGTGGACACTGCAAAAATCAACAGTTCCTGGGGGAGGTAAGTTTGGTTAAGTTTTTCAGGTAAGTAAAGCACTTACACAGTCAGTCTCCTGGGCATAGGCAGTCTACCGTTGGTGGTTCAAGGCAACCCCAAAGCCACCTCACCAGCAACACAGGGCCGGTAAGCTGTAGAGGTCAAAGAAGGGCCCAAAACACATAGGCACCTATAAAGAACAGGGGTGCTCCGGTCCTAGTCTGCTTACAGGTAAGTACCTGCGTCCTCTGGGAGCAGACCAGGGTTTTTTTGTAGAGCACTGGACACACACACACACACAAGCCCACAAAACACACCCTCAGCGGCGGCTGGGTGCAGTAGGCAAAGTAGGCGTTGGGTTTGCTATTGAAAGCAATGGAGGAACCCGGGGGTCACTTTAGACGGTACAGGCAGGGCACAGGGGGGCTTCTCGGGCCAGCCACCGACTGGGCTAGGAAGAGGGCCGCCTGCTGGTCACTCCTGCACCGGAAGGTGGTTCCTCTCGGTCCTGGGGGCTGCGGGTGCAGTGCTTGGTCTAGTTGTCGGGTTCCTTGTTATCAGGCAGTCGCGGTCAGGGGGAGCCTCTGGATCCTCTCTGCAGGCGTCGCTGTGGGGGTGCAGGGTGGTCGCCTCAGGGCACCCACGTCATCGTAGTCGCCTGGGTGTCCTCTCTACGGTGTTTGTTCCCTTAAATTCAAGCCGGGGGCGTCGGGTGAAGAGTGGGAAGTCTTACGCTTCCGGCGGGAAGAGAGAGTTCTTTGAAAGTTGCAAAGTTGTTGCAGTTTTTGAACAGTGCCGCTGTTCTCTGGAGTTTCTTGGTCCTTTAGGTTCAGGGCAGTCCTGGACCCTGTCGGATGCGTCGCTGTGTTGCTGTGCAGGTTCATTCAGTCTGGAGTCAGGCAGGTAGGGCTGGGGCCATGTCAGTTGGTGTCTCTGTCGTCTCTGCAGGGCTTTTAGATCAGCAGTCCTTCTTCTTGTTGTAGGTTGCAGGAATCTGATTTACTGGGTTCAGGGTCACCCGTAAATACTAAATTATGGGGTGTGTTTACGTCAGGGGGGCAGTAGCCAATGGCTACTGTCCTGGAGGGTGGCTACACCCTCTTTGTGCCTCCTCCCTGAGGGGAGGGGGGAACATCCCTATTCCTATTGGTGGAATCCTCCAAACTCAAGATGGAGGATTTCTAAAGGCAGGGGTCACCTCAGCTCAGGGCACCTTAGGGGCTGTCCTGACTGGTGGGTGAGTCCTCCTTGTTTTCCTCATTTTCTCCTCCAGCCTTGCCGCCAAAAGTGGGGGCAGTGGCCGGAGGGACAGGCATCTCCACTAGCTGGGATGCCCTGGGGTGCTGTAACAAATGGCATGAGCCTTTGAGGCTCACCTGCAGGTGTTACAGTTCTTGCAGGGGGAGGTGTGAAGCACCTCCACCCAGTACAGGCTTTGTTCCTGGCCACAGAGTGCACAAAGGCACTCTCCCCATGTGGCCAGAAACTCGTCTGGTTGTGGCAGGCTGGCAGAAACTGGTCAGCCTAGCACTAGGAGTCAGACTGGTATTCAGGGGGCATCTCTAAGATGCCCTCAGGGTGTATTTTACAATAAATCCCACACTGGCATCAGTGTGCATTTATTGTGCTGAGACGTTTGATACCAAACTTCCCAGATTTCAGTGTAGCTATTAGGGACTTGAGGAGTTCGTAATTGACAGACTCCCAGACCATATACTCTTTATGGCTACCCTGCACTTACAATGTCTAAGGTTTTGCTTAGACACTGTAGGGGCATAGTGCTCATGCACTTATGCCCTCACCTGTGGTATAGTGCACCCTGCCTTAGGGCTGTAAGGCCTGGTAGAGGGGTGATTTACCTATGCCACAGGCAGTGAGAGGTGGGCATGGCACCTTGAAGGGAGTGCCCTGTCGACTTAGTCATTTTCTCCCCACAAGCACACACAAGCTGTCAGGCAGTGTGCATGTGCTGAGTGAGGGGTCCCCAGGGTGGCATAAGACATGCTGCAGCCCTTAGAGACCTTCCCTGGCCACAAAGGGCTGTGCCAATTGTGGGCACAAAGGTACAGCTTAGGAAAAGAACACTGGTGCTGGGGCCTGGTTAGCAGGGTCCCAGCACACTTTCAATCATAACTGGCATCAACAAAATGCAAAACGTCAGGGGGTAACCATGCCAAGGAAGGCATTTCCTTACAGTGAGCCCTTGCCTTTCCTTGCAGAAGAGAACCCCTGTGGACTGAGACTCTTGCAGCAACCAAGGCTTGTTGACTCCTATTCCGAGGGATCTTCAGCCTCTAAGTAGCCCCAGCCTCCAGCACTTCATCCTTGCAAGGACAGGCTCTACTCTGCTGCTCCAGCGACATGGGACTCCTCCCCAGATGTGCTGACTGGGCCTCACTGCAACAAATACTTTGCACTTCTCCAAGATTGCCCTAACTGCTCAACCAAGCTACCTTAGAAATTAGAGCATTAGGTGATCTAGTTTTGACTCCTGTAAACCAATGTGAGGTTGCCTGGACCCCCTGCACAGTGTGCCTAGCTTTGCACACTACGTAGAGGGCCAGCCTCCTACACCATCTCCTTCTGAGGTTACCTGAGAGTCCCAGGATCATGCCTTTGAGGGTGTTGTGGAATCTCTCAACTAATTCATTTGTTTGTGAGGGATAAGGGGTGGTGAATGTATAGATCTGATAGAGATTTCTAGTTGCAGATTCCTTTCATTTGAATTACCCCAGGCGTCAGACTGAATCCGAAGATTTTTCTTCAAACAGTACCTCTGCGCGCTGTCAGGTGGCATCAGTCGACTCTGCAGACATCGTTGGCGTCGTGCTCGCTGTGATGACTTTGCGGTCATATATAGGTGCTACCCAGGTGTGCTGACGGCATTTCTTTTTTTTCCGTGCCAGCCTACGCGCAGATCCGGAGAAGAGCTACCTCAGTCCTTTTTTGACTATCTCGACTTTTTTTGTCAAATTTTTACAGAGTTCGTTGATGCGTCAAGGGATGTCCAGCAAGACCGGATTCAAGCCTTCGACGCCTGTCACTGAACTATGTCGGTGACTGATCCGCACCTCCTGTGTCTCTGGTGCCTGGAGCGCGATCACTACCAAAAGTCGTGCTCCGAGTGTCGGGCCATGAACCTGAAGGCTTTGAGGGAGCGGTCCCTAAAGATCATGGCGGCCCGACACTCGACTCCGCAGTGCTCACGTTCCCGTTCGAGATGAAGGTCTTGAGTCCGGCCGCGGAGTCACCACCACTGTTCGTCCTCCAAGTCATTGGGACATTCGGGTCACAAAAAGAAGAAGTCAAAGAAGGACAAGCTTTCTTTGACTTCACCCCGTCGATCGGATGATACAACACGGGAAGAGCGTTGATGTTCTAGGCCTCTGACAACGGAGCCTTCTTCTGGGTTGGCTCCGCGTTTCCCTGACTTCCCGGGAGCTGGACCCACCCCCGCCCAACTTAAAGAATTTTACAAGGCCGTGCGCCTCATTTTTGGGCGGTCTGACCTACCTTCCTTGGCTTCGCACCCGCACCTAGACCCCAGCAGTCCCCTTTCGTGGCTACGGAAGGGGCACCCAACCGTGTCCTTTTCTCCCTGGCCACCGACCCGTACATGCTGTACAGCCCCTGTGCAGACACGGGATCCCACGTTCCTGGGGATCAGGGAGCCAGCGGGTCACCCAGTCCACCCCCACCCCCTCTCCAGCCGCCAAGCCTTCCTAGTTCGCAGGTACATCAGGAGCCAGTAGGTGACTGGATACACCATCACCTGCCCCAATGGCAATCCATTACCTCAGACAGGTGGGTACTCCAAATTGTCCGAAGGGGCTACTCTCTACCCTTCAAGACATCTCCTCCAGCCATGGCACCTTCATACAGTCAGATATCGGAGGATCATATGGCGCTTCTCCGCGAGGAAGTCCAAGCCCTTTTGGCCAAAGGAGCTATAGAGAGGGTTCCGGTGCCAGAAATAGGTCGTGGTTTCTATTCCTGCTACTTTTTGGTTCCGAAAAAGGACCTATATTATATCTTCGGTCCCTCAATCTCTTCCTAAAAAAGGAGAAGTTCAAAATGTTGACATTGGCTCAGGTCCTACTTGCCCTGGATCCCGGAGACTGGATAGTAGCGTTGGACTTGCAAGACACATACTTCCATATTCCCAACTTGCCAGCCCACACCAATTCCTGGTAGGTCACGAGCACTTTCAGTTTACCATGCTTCCCTTTGGCCTTACCAGTGCCCCTCGGGTGTTCACGAAGGTGATGGTAGTGGTGGCAGCTCATCTGCGCAGGTTAGGGGTCCCAGTCTTCCCCAGCCTCGACGATTGGCTGTTGAAGGCAAACTCGCCCCAGACAGTCGTCTCCCACCTTCAGACGACGGCGAACCTTTTGCATTTGCACGGGTTCAATATCAACGTGCCAAAGTCACACCTGACTCCTTCTCAGACGCTCCCTTTCATAGGAGCTGTTCTGGATACAGTGCAGTTTCAGGTATATCCTCCCGAAAAGCGGGTCGAGGATATTCAGGCTATGACACCGATGTCTCAGCCTCTGTCCTGGATTTTGGTGAGATTGGCTGCTGGGCCTCACAGCCTCCTGCATCTTGCTGGTTCAAAATGCCAGATGGCATATGTAGACTCTGCAGTGGGATCTGAAGTTCCAGTGGGTGCAGCATCAGAGAAATCTCTCCGACAAGGTCCAGATATCGGAAGGGACTGCGAAAGACCTGCAGTGGTAGTGAACGAATCAGGATTGGGTCAAGGGAAGATCCCTCTCCTTTCCCCAACCAGATTTTAATGACGTGACAGATGAGTCACTTCTGGGATGGGGTGGCCACATGGGAGAGGCAGCGATCACAGGCATCTGGTCTCCAGCGGAAACCAGGCTCCATATCAATCATCTGGAGCTCCGAGCGATTTGACTAGTATTTAAAGCATTTCTTCCCTCCCTCAAGGGGAAAGTAGTGCAGGTGTTCACAGACATCACCACTGCCATGTGGTATTGCAACAAACAAAGCGGAGTTTGTCAAGAGGCCCTTCATCTCTGGACTTGGTTAGAACATCAATGCATTTCTCTGGTGGTTCAACACCTGGCTGGCTCCTTGAATGCCAGAGCAGACAAACTCAGCCGACGATGCATGGTCGACCATGAATGTCGTCTCCATCCGGAGGTGGCGCAAGGTCTCTTCCTGCGTTGGGGAGAACCTTGTTTAGACTTGTTCGCCTCCGTAGAGAACGTACAATGTCAGCTGTTTTGCGTATTGGAGTTTCTAAGGCGGCACTATATCGGCAACGCTTTTCGTAATACCACTTCTGCCCAGAGTTCTGAAGAAGATCAGGCACGACCGGGCCCAAGTAATACTGGTGGCTCCGGACAGGGCACGAAGAGTCTGGTATCCCGAGCTTTTGAACATAGCCATAGCTCCTCCGATCAGACTGCCCCTTCAGGAGGATCTTCTGTTGCAGCAGCAGGGGAAGGTCCTCCACCCGAATCTGTCAACTCTGTGACTTCCTTGCGTGGAGATTGAGCGGCGGCAGTTGACGTCTTTTAACTTGACACCCGAAGTCAGCCAGGCATCCCTCAACCAAAACTGTATAAGCCTGTTGTTGGAAGACATTTTTGGCATGATGCATCAACAATTCTGTCGATCCTGTATCTGCTCCTCTCTCTCAAGTTCTCTTTATTCTTTCCCTAGCCCGGCAGGGTTCCACCTTGGGCACTCTTAAGGGATATCTCTCTGCTATCTCTGCTTTCTTAAGGTTATCTGATCAGCCTTCCTTACATAAATCTCCCTAGTTGGGAGGTTTCTTAAAGGCCTCACACATCTCTTTCCTCCTATCCCATTCATCGTGCCCCAATGGGATCTCAAACTGGTCTTAACTTAGCTTATGTGTAGCCCGTTTGAACAGCTGCACAACTGTCCTCTAAGGCTCTTAACTATAAAGACTGTATTTTTAGTTGCTATTACTTCTGCCCACAGAGTTAGTGAACTCCAGGCTCTATCGTCTAAGCCACCTTTTCTTGCCTTACATCCTGACAAAGTGGTGTTTCACACAAGGGCTTCTTTTCTACCTAATGCAGTGACACCCTTCCATGTCCATCACCTTGCCTACCTTTTATGCACCCTCACATCCCTGTCATGAAGAGGAAAGACTCCACCGTCTGGACCCAAAAAGAGCGTTGGGGTTCTATCGTGACCGTACCAAAGACTTGCGGGTGGACGATCAACTCTTTATGGGATATGTGGGTGCAAAGAAGGGGAAGGCGGGGCAGAAGAGGACCTTTTCACGATGGGTACTCTTATGCATCAAAAAGTGCTACGCTCTGGCTAAAAAACAACCCCCTGAAGGTTTGCAAGCTCACTCCACCAGAGCTACTGCTGCTACCACAGTGCTAGCAGGGGGTGTTCCAGTTCTGGATATTTGTCAGGCAGAAACGTGGACATCCCTGCACACTTTTACTAAACACTACTGCCTAGACAATCAGGTCCGAAGGAACGGCTGCTTTGGCCGTTCGGTCCTGCAGGACTTTTTGGTGTGATCTTAGTTTGCAGCCCACCACCGGGGATGGTATTGCTCGAGTATCTGTTCAAAGGTAAAGAATCTGCAACTAGAAGTCTCTATCAGATGTACAAGTTACTTACCTTTGGTAAAAAAAATTCTGATGGATACACCTACCTGTGGATTCCTCACCAGAAGAATTCTCCCCTCGAGCCAGCCTTCGATGGAAATTTCTTCTAGCTCTGCACGTCGACGATGATGTCACAATCGCCCGACTCCACGCGACGCCACATGACGTCATCTAGGCAATAAGAAGCCGTCGTCGACGTGCAGACGTCAGTTCCCTTTTTTCCGTGCCCGAATAACGGTTGTTTCTTCGAGGCTCACAGGGAGCTACTGTTACCAACGGACGGTTACGATGTCGCAGCCTAGAAAATCCGGCTTTAAACCTTGTAACCAATGCGGGGGTCGGATGTCGGTTACCGACCCCCACAAAAACTGCCTCTGGTGCCTTAGTTCCGATCATGAGGTTGAGGCATGCGGTTCGTGCGTAAGGCACTCAAGGAAAGAGAGGCAAAGTTATTCTTGGCCCGGTCCAAGAAGAAGAAAGAGAGGCGTCATAGGAGGGAGTCTTCGTCGAGATCCTCTAGGTCTCGTCATCACCATAGTGGCTCTTGGCGCCGTCATGGATCTCGGCGCCGATCGAGCAAAGGACGGTCCAGGTCTAGATCGGCTTCTCCGTCGACTCGGCGTCGTCCGACGTGGGAGATAAGCCCAACCGTCACCCCTCCACCTCCGGCGACCCCGACGTCACCTGGGTCGGTCTTTGAGGTCGAGCCTCCCCAGAGGCCTGAAGGTTCTCCTGGCCAGGAGTTACCTGGACCCTCTTCGGCAGCTTTGCCGGCGCCAGTGCAGCAGCAACAGTACCCGGCTTTCCCGACTCCGGGATCGGATCCAGCAGCGTTTTTGAACGCTATGTTTAACATCTTTGCTTCCATGGTGCCGGGTGGAAGTCATGCAGGTCCGTCTGGTCCTTTGGCCTACGACTTGGGTGTTCCGGCGTCTTTCAAGTCGGCGCCGTTCACCCCGTTTATGTCTGCTGCATCTGAAGCGGCGCCGATGCCTACGACGTCGATCAGGATGGCTACACCTGTTACAGCGCCGTCGGATTCGTCTCGGATCCCATCGACGTCCAAGAACGCTGTGGAGCTGGAGCCTCCGGCTTCGAACGAATCCGAGGTTTGGCGCCGACGGAGATCTTCGGCGTCGGCTGACGCCTTGTCGACTCCAGGCTTGGAGTCCAGACTTAGATCAAGGCGCCTGGCCCTTCATCTCTTGGAAGAGGAGGAGTACGCGAGGCAACACCTGGAGGAAGGAAAAGTTGTAGAGCCCTCAGGTGACTTCCAGAATGGGATCTAGCTTCTCCTGGAGAGATCACAGAGGAAGCAGCTTCTTTCCATAAGGTCATTCGTAAGGCTGCAGACTTTTTGGATATTACTATTCCTACCGCAGAGTTTAAGAGAAATTTATTGACAGAGGTCCTCCATCCGACATCTGCTTCTGCTGAGCCTCTTCTTCCATTCAATGAGGCTCTGCTGGACCCTATTAAGGATATTTGGATGAAACCTGTATCCACCGCTGCGGTCAACAGATCGGTGGCTCGGCGTTACAGGACGGCGCCTGGGGATCCGGTGTTTCTTTCCAGGCAACCAACTCCGGAGAGCCTTGTGGTCCAAGCTTCATGTTCCTCCAGATCCTCTCCTGGCTCGTTTCCTGGGGTTCCTGCTGATAGAGATTCGAAAAAGATGGACCATACTGCTAAAAAGACATTTTCATCGTGCAGTATGGCCCTGAAATCTTCCAATGCCAAATGCATACTGGGACGTTACATACATGCCCTTATGGAAGAGGCAAAGGGCCATCCTAATGTGTCACAGGAGATGCTGCAACTTTTCGGATGCTCAAGCGGCTGCGACGCAAGTGATCCAGTCTGGTTTGGACACTTCAGACTCGGTGGCTAGGGCTATGGGCACGACCATAGTCTCTAGGAGGCAGTCTTGGCTTAGATCATCGGGCTTCTCGACGGACGTGCAGGCTACACTCCTTGATCTTCCGTTTGATGGGGAAAAGCTCTTCGGTTCTAAGGCTGATTCAGCCTTAAAACGTTTTAAAGATAGCAGAGCAACAGCTAGATCCTTGGCACTCCAGTCGTCTGCATCATCCACCTTTAGAGGCTTTCGGAGATTTAAAGGATTTGGTCGTGGTTCCTTTCGAGGAAGACTGCAAGGACCACAACAAACTGCTTCTACCCTGCCTTACAGATCCTTCAGGGGCAGGGGCAGAGTCCGTACGAGAGGAGCCACCTTGCAGCACTCTGCCTCTTCCTCTTCCTCAGGAGGGGTGCAGCAAGGAAAGCAGCCGTAGTCTTCCACCATTCCCTGTCCATTCGTCTCCAGTAGGGGGGAGACTTACCCTTTTTCTTCCAATGTGGGAGGTCATAACATCAGACTCCTGGGTCATCGACATTGTGAAGAGGGGGTACGCTCTTCCCTTTCGGGAATTTCCTCCCACCCTCCCTCCCCGCCCATCCTTCTGTTCGGAAGACCATTTTCTCCTGTTACAGCAGGAGGTATTATCCCTATTACAAAAAGGTGCAATAGAGTTGGTTCCCGAGCAAGAGAGGGGTCAGGGGTGCTATTCAAGATACTTTCTGATTCCCAAGAAGGATGGTCGGCTGAGACCGATTTTGGACTTGAGGATTTTGAATTGGTTCCTCAAACAGGAAAAGTTCAAAATGCTGACCCTCTCACAGGTTCTTTTGGCATTGAACGAAGGAGACTGGATGGTGTCGGTCGATTTGCAGGACGCGTATTTTCATATTCCGATCCTCAGATCGCACAGGAAGTATCTCCGTTTTGTGGTGGGATCACAACATTATCAGTTTGCGGTCCTCCCGTTTGGTCTTACTTCAGCACCTCGAGTCTTCACGAAGGTGATGGCGGTGGTAGCGACAGAGCTCAGAAGAAAAGGGATCGGCGTGTTTCCCTATCTGGACGATTGGTTGATCAAAGCCAGTACTCCAGAGCTCGTGCGGTGCCATCTCCAGTCGACGACTCAATTGTTGTACGACCTGGGGTTTTCAGTCAATGTACCCAAGTCTCACCTGGAGCCCTCTCAACACCTCCTGTTCATAGGGGCAGTATTGGACACGACATTGAATTGGGCCTTTCCTCCGCCACAGCGGGTTCAGGACATACAGGCTTTGATTCCAATGTTTCGAAATGGAGCGGTAGTTCCAATCCTCAAAATCTTTCGTCTGCTCGGTCTGTTTGCTTCTTGCATACTGTTGGTCACTCATGCACGCTGGCACATGAGGGCTCTCCAGTGGTGCGTCCGCAGGCAGTGGTTTCAGCACAAAGGGGATCTCAAGGACTCGATAAGGATCTCCAGAGACCCTGCAGTGGATCTTCAATGGTGGGCAGCGGTCGACAACCTGTCTCAAGGAAGGCCGTTCTCGCTACCCCCACCAGTGGCCTCAGTGGTAACGGATGCTTCCACTCTAGGGTGGGGAGCTCATCTGGGGGACCTGGAGATCAAAGGCCTTTGGTCTCCAGTAGAACAGAAATTACACATCAATCTGTTAGAATTGCGGGCAGTACGGCTGGCACTCAAGGCCTTCCTCCCTTCCATTCGCGGTCAGTCAGTCCAGGTTCTAACAGACAACACGACCGCAATGTGGTATATAAGCAAACAGGGAGGAGTGGGGTCGTATCTTCTCTGCAGAGAAGCTCTTCGACTCTGGTCCTGGCTTCAGGACCACAAGATCTGCTTGATTGCACATCATTTGGCCGGAGCCCTGAATGTGCGTGCAGACATTCTCAGTCGACGCAGCTTTTTCTGGTGGATACAGTAACTACCTGTGGATTCCTCACGGTATATATATTGTACATATATATTTATTTATTTCTATCTCGAATTGAGCATTCATAACTGTGATATATATTGAGTTTTATATTAAATGTTTTATTTTAGTCTATTCTGGATTAGTGTGTGCTCTTTAGGTTTAACCTGTTTGCCTCTATGGCACGTAAAAAATGGTGATAACTGATGTCTGCACGTCGACGACGGCTTCTTATTGCCTAGATGACGTCATGTGGCGTCGTGTGGAGTCGGGCGATTGTGACGTCATCGTCGACGTGCAGAGCTAGAAGAAATTTACGTCGAAGGCTGGCGCGAGGGGAGAATTCTTCTGGTGAGAAATCCACAGGTAGTTACTGTATCCACCAGAAAAAGCGTTAACGAAGAAAAGTAACTTATTCATCTGGTAGAGACATATTCTAGTTGCAGATTCCTTACCGACCCGCCTATCCTCCCCGTACTGCAAACTGATTTCTAGGGACAGGAACTTCCCTTAAGGGCCCTAGTTTTGGCACACCACTCTCAGTGTTCTTCATGGCTCCGTGCTACTGGCATGGAAAGTTGTGAAAAGAAACTGACGTCAGCTCACCGGGTCGGCGCCTATACACAACCGCGACGTCATCACGGCGAGCAGCACATGACGGCGCACAGAGGTACTGCTCGAAGAAAAATCTCCAGATCCAGTCTGACGCCTGGGGTAATTCAAAGGTAAGGAATCTGCAACTAGAAAATGTCTGTACCAGATATTTCATTACCAAAGGTAAGTAACTTGTACATTACACCACACTCCTGCCACATGAGTTAATGGTATTTAGACATGAAGTTGGTACCTCTGTCTGACACCACCTCCTTAGGAAAACGCACCCTGGAAAAGATTCCCAGGAGGGCCTCGGCCGCTGAAGGAGCTGTAGTGGTCCTCAGGGGAATTGCTTCTGGGTACCTCGTGGCATGGCCTGTTCCCAAATGCTGTTGGAGGGTCCACGGGCCAACATTGTCAACTCCCACCCTCTCAAAAGGGTACTCCAACCACTTGTAGTGGAATTAGGGGGTCTTTGGAGTGCCACCTGTCTTGCCACTGGCTTGACAGGTTACACAGGAGCAACAAAACTCCTTTGAATCCTTAGACATGTGGGGCCAGTGAAAGTGTTGGACAAGTCTGTCCCAAGTCTTGCTTTGCCCCAAATGGCCTGCAAGGGGAATGTCATTTGCCAAGGCCAATAAAAACTCCCTAAATGGTTTGGGGGTCCCTTACCTCAGAATAAACGAGGCTATTGTCCCAGTGGACTCTATGGGCCCTACTGATATCCCCTGCTTCCTGAGCTGCAGCTTGCTGCCTCAGACGTTCTGGAGTAGGGCAGGACTTCTGCTCTAGGCTAAGTTCCTCCCTGCATCTAAGAGCTCAGCTGTATCAGGTTTAAGCTCATTTCGTGTAGGTTCCACCTGAGGGGCTGGTTCCTCTTTCTCATGAGTGGGATCCTTACTAGAAGCTTGACCAGGGGGTAACTTTTTACCCTGCCTGGCTCTCTTTTTGGAAGCGGCTTGGGACATTTTTCCAGGCTCCAGTGCTCCTAGCTCTCCCTGCTTCTTGACCTGTGCTCTGGTTAAAGATAAGATGTGCCTAGGGATACCCAGCATTGCTGCATGGGCTTTCAACAACACTTCAGCCCAAGATGAAGTCTCCCAAATTATTACCTAACAGACATTCTATAGATAGGTTAGTGGATATCACAACTTTCATTGGGCCAGTAACCCCCTCCCCAAGCTCAGGTCAACAACGGCCATGGGGTGGCACTGAGCATTGTTGTGGGCGTCAGTAATGTGGTAAGTGTGATCAAGTAGGTGTTGTTCAGATGGCACCAGTTTTTCAGTCACCATTGTGACACTGGCACCTGTGTCCCGGTAGGCCTCAGCCTCAACACCATTGATAAGGGGATGCTGTCTGCAGTTACCCATATTAAGGGGACAGGCAGCTACGGCTGCAACATCAATGCCACCCTCAGAGAGCAAATCGGCCTCAGTGGTCTCTCTGACTAACCCAGTGCCCACTACAAATCCCCGGGTGAGCCCAGCTACACTCTTGGACTGACTACTACTACCATTGCTATTGCTACTGCTAGGGGCACTAGTGGTAAAAGTGGTAGTGGTAGTAGCAGGCTTGGTGCTCTTTTTAGGACAGGTGCTGTCACCTGCCCCATGGCCTTTCTGTCTAAAGATGTAGCACCAGGGTTTCTTGTGGGAAGAAGAAGAAGACTTAGACCATCCATCAGGAGAGTTTTGTGGGCCTGATGAAGTGTCTTGTTTGATTTGTCCTGATTTTTGGAAGAATCCTTCTTCTTGTGGTCACCCCCTATGGACGTTTTCCTACCCACCCTGGTATGAACCCATTTGTCTTCCATCTTACCCAGTTCTTGGGGAGTAGTCAGATCCGAGTCCACCAGGAACAGATGCGGTCTATCAGATGTGCAATTATTAAGAATGTCCTCTCTCACAAGAAGATTATACAAGCCCTGAAAATCATGCACCTTGCTGTCATGTAACTAGCCTTCCAGGTATTTGACAGAACTGTCCATAAAATCTACCCAGTCCTGGAAGGACTCCTTTCTAGTCTCCCTGAACTTGATTCTATACTCATCTGTGGTCACCCTCATTTCCTTCAAGGAGTGCATTCTTAATTGCTTGATAATTTTCTGCAACCTCCTCTCTGACAGTGAGGAGTTTGTCCCTGCCTTTGTCAGAAAAGGAAAGCCACAATATGGCTGCCCACTGTATTTGAGGGACCCCCTGATCCTTTCAGGCCCTCTCCAAGGTATTGAACTACTTGTGAATATCATCCCCAACCTTGTAAGGTCGGACAATTTTACTTAGGCTCCTGGAGTCATGGGAGTCCTCCCTGACCCTGGTGTCCATAACGTTGTTGCTGCCACCATAGGATGTTAGCCCCAAATTCTGCCTTTCCCTTTACACTGCCAGGACCTCACTATCTAGGGCTAACTGTTGCTGTTGCAGCCTCAGTCTGGCATCCTCTAGCCTCAGTTTGCTGAAGTACCTATCTATGGACTCCCCTTTGAACTAGAGTGGTTAGTGTAGTAAAGTAGCCTCTTTCTAGCCTTGTTACCCCCACTTTTGGCCTGTTTGTGAGTATATGTCAGGGTGTTTTCACTGTCTCACTGGGATCCTGCTAACCAGGGCCCAGGGCTCATAGTGAAAAACCTATGTTGTCAGTGTGTTTGTTATGTGTCACTAGGATCCTGCTAGCCAGGACCTCAGTGCTCATAAGGTTGTGGCCTATATGTATGTGTTCACTGTGTGATGCCTAACTGTCTCACTGAGGCTCTGCTAACCAGAACCTCAGTGGTTATGCTCTCTATGCTTTCCAAATTTGTCACTAACAGGCTAGTGACTAAATTTACCAATTCACATTGGCATACTGGTACACCCATATAATTCCCTTGTATATGGTACTAAGGTGCCCAGGGTATTGGGGTTCCAGGAGATCGCTATGGGCGGCAGCATTTCTTTTGCCACCCACAGAGAGCTCTGACAATTTTTACACAGGCCTGCCACTGCAGCCAGCGTGAAATAACGTCCACGTTATTTCACAGCCATTTACCACTGCACATAAGTAACTTATAAGTCACCTATATGTCTAACCTTCACCTGGTGAAGGTTGGGTGCAAAGTTACTTAGTGTGTGGGCACCCTGGCACTAGCCAAGGTGCCCCCACATCGTTCAGGGCAAATCTCCCGGACTTTGTGAGTGCGGGGACACCATTACACGTGTGCACTATACATAGGTCACTACCTATGTATGGCGTCACAATGGTAACTCCGAACATGGCCATGTAACATGTCTAAGATCATGGAATTGTCACCCCAATACCATTCTGGTATTGGGGAGACAATTCCATGATCCCCCGGGTCTCTAGCACAGAACCCGGGTACTGCCAAATTGCCTTTCCTGGGTCTCCACTGCAGCTGCTGCTCTTGCCAACCCCTCAGACAGGTTTCTGCCCTCCTGGGGTCCAGGCAGCCCTGGCCCAGGAAGACAGAACAAAGGATTTCCTCTGAGAGAGGGTGTTACACCCTCTCCCTTTGGAAATAGGTGTGAAGGGCTGGGGAGGAGTAGCCTCCACCAGCCTCTGGGAGGGATCCCCCAGCCCTGCTCTGGCGCAAAACTGGACAAAGGAAAGGGGAGTGACCACTCCCCTGACCAGTACCTCCAAGGGGGGGTGCCCAGAGCTCCTCCAGTGTGTTCCAGACCTCTGCCATCTTGGAAACAGAGGTGTTGGGGGACACTGGACTGCTCTGAGTGGCCAGTGCCAGCAGGTGACATCAGAGGCTCCTTCTGATAGGCTCTTACCTCTCTTGGTAGCCAATCCTCCTAACTTGGTAGCCAAACCTCCTTTTCTGGCTATTTAGGGTCTCTGCTTTGGAGAATTCTTCAGATAACGAATGCAATAGCTCACCAGCGTTCCTCTGGATCTCCCTCTTCACCTTCTACCAAGGATCGACCGCTGACTGCTCCAGGACGCCTGCAAAACCGCAACAAAGTAGCAAGATGACTACCAGCAACATTGTAGCGCCTAATCCTGCCAGCTTTCTCGACTGGTTCCTGGTGGTGCATGCTCTGGGGCTAGCCTGCCTTCACCCTGCAGCAGAAGCTCCGAAGAAATCTCCCATTGGTCGACTGAATCTTCCCCCTGCTAACGCAGGCACCAAAAGACTGCAACACTGGGCCTCTGGGTCCCCTCTCATCCCGACGAGCGTGGTCCCTCGAACACAGCAACACTTTCCAAGTGACTCCCACATTTCAGTGACTCTTCAGTCCAAGTTTGGTGGAAGTAAGTCTTTGCCTCCCCACGCTAGACTGCAAAGCTGTGTACTGCGTGATTTGTAGCTGCTCCGGCTCCTGTGCACTCTTCCAGGATTTCCTTTGTGCACAGCCAAGCCTGGGTCCCAAGCACTCCGTCCTGCAGTGCACAACCTTCTGAGTTGTCCTCTGGCGTCGTGGGACTCCCTTTTGTGACTTCGTGTGGACTCCAGTTCCCTTTTCTTCTAAGTGCCTGTTGGGGTACTTCTGCGGGTGCTGCCTGCTTCTGTGAGGGCTCTCTGAGTTGCTGAGCACCCCCTCTGTCTCCTCCAAAAGGTGACATCTTGGACCCTCCTGGTCCTCAGCAGCACCCAAAAACCTCTACCGCGACCCTTGCAGATAACAAGGCTTGTTTGCGGTCTTTCTGCGTGGGAACACCTCTGCAAGCTGCATCACTACGTGGGACATCTGTCTTCCAAAGGAGAAGTTCCTAGTCCTCTTCTTTCTTGCAGAATTCCAATCTTCTTCCAACCGGTGGCAGCTTCCTTGCACCTTCAGCTGGGGTTTCCTGGGCTCCTGCCCCCCCTGGACACTGTTGCGACTATTGGACTTAGTTCCCTTGTCTTACAGGTACTCAGGTCCAGAAATCCGTTGTCAGTGCACTACTGGTGTTCGTTCTTCCTGCAGAATCCCCTATCCCAACTTCTGTGCTCTCTGGGGGTAGTAGGTGTACTTTACTCCTACTTTTCAGGGTCTTGGGGTGGGGTATTTTTCTAACCCTCACTGTTTTCTTACAGTCTCAGCGACCCTCTACAAGCTCACATAGGTCTGGGGTCCATTTGTGGTTCGCATTCCACTTTTGGAGTATATGGTTTGTGTTGCCCCTATACCTATGTGCTCCTATTGCAACCTATTGTAATTCTACACAGTTTGCATTACTTTTCTTGCTATTACTTACCTAATTTTGGTTTGTGTACAAATAACTTGTGTATATAACTTACCTTCTTACTGAGGGTACTCACGGAGATACTTTTGGCATATTGTCATAAAAATAAAGTACCTTTATTTTTAGTAACTCTGTGTATTGTGTTTTCTTAAGATATTGTGCAAATGATATAAGTGGTATAGTAGGAGCTTTGCATGTCTCCTAGTTCAGCCTAAGCTGTTTTTTCATAGCTACCTTCTATCAGCCTAAGCTGCTAGAAACACCTCTTCTACACTAATAAGGGATAACTGGACCTGGCACAGGGTGTAAGTACTTCTGGTACCCACTACAAACCAGGCCAGCCTCCTACAGTTAGACTCATCAGATAATGAGGAGGATCTACCCCTCCTCCTGGAGACCCTTTCCACTAACACCCTGGCAGTAAAAGAGGGCCTACTGGTGTATCCCCCCCTTTCACGTCCATGAGTGCTCCCTGCAGGACTAGTGTGTTCCCCAGTTTCTTCCTGACCCTCTCCAGTGAAATCTAGGTTTACCCTATGAAAGACTGGAGGGTCAGTTTCTGCCTCTTGCTCTTCTTGACCTCCAGTGCTCAGTCTGCAGGATGGATCATAGGAGGAGAGATTTGTTGGGACTTCTGCGTTTCTTCAGTTTCCTAGAAGCACACATTTTCCTCAATTCCCCAAAAGTAAGGCTCTCTTACTGAGAGTCGGGGACCTGAGCTGTTTTTACTACTGAAGACATTTTCTTGAGAGTAGTGTGGGTGCACCTGCCTACTCTAAGTAACTAGACTTTCTAAGAGTTTAGAAAAAGGGTTATGCTAGACCCCAACTTACCTAAATTAGAAGTGTAGTGATCCTAACTTCCAAGTGTAGTGTATCCTATAGACTAGAGATGGGAATTCCTGTGGAAAACTACCAGTGACTGCTGAGGGTCAACCCAGAATCCCCTCCAAAGGTCTAGTCCCCTGGACCCTGCTGGTCCTCTTCATCTCTGCAAATCCTCTTCTGCCCAGATTTAAATTTGCCAAGGCTTGTTGGTGGTCCTCCTGACCACTGACCCGACTGGGACTCTGCGACTGGCGTGGGACAGTGGGTACCTAGTGGTACTTACACCTTGTGCCAGGTCCAGTTATCCCTTATTAGTAGATTTGATGTGTTCTAGCAGCTTAGGCTGATAGAGGTAGCTATAGCAGAGCAGCTTAGGCTGAACTAGGAGACATGCAAAGCTCCTACTATACCACTTGTATCACTTAGCACTATATCATAAGAAACACAATCAAATCAAATCATTAACATTTATAAAGCGCGCTACTCACCCGTGCGGGTCTCAAGGCGCTAGGGGAAAGGGGGGGGTTACTGCTGCTCGAAAAGCCAGGTTTTTAGGAGTCTCCGGAATGCGGAGTGGTCCTGGGTGGTCCTGAGGCTGGTGGGGAGGGAGTTCCAGGTCTTGGCTGCCAGGAAGGAGAAAGACCTCCCACCCGCCATGGAGCGGCGGATGCGAGGGACGGCAGCGAGCGCGAGGCCAGAGGAACGGAGGAGGCGGGTGGGGACATAGAAGCTGAGGCGTCAGTTGAGGTATTCCGGTCCCTTGTTGTGGAGGGCTTTGTGTGCGTGGGTGAGAAGTCGAAAGGTGATCCTTTTGCTGACTGGGAGCCAATGCAGGTGTCTCAGGTGTGCGGAGATGTGGCTGTTGCGGGGTACGTCGAGGATGAGGCGGGCCGAGGCGTTTTGAATGCGTTGCAGGCGATTTTGGAGTTTGGCGGTGGTCCCAGCGTAGAGGGTGTTGCCGTAGTCCAGGCGGCTCGTGACGAGGGCGTGGGTCACGGTTTTTCTAGTGTCGGCGGGGATCCAGCGGAAGATCTTGTGGAGCATGCGGAGGGTGAGGAAGCAGGCGGAGGACACGGCGTTGACTTGCTTGGTCATGGTGAGAAGGGGGTCCAAGATGAAGCCGAGGTTGCGGGCGTGGTCTGTGGGGGTCGGTGCGGTGCCGAGGGCCGTGGGCCACCAGGAGTCGTCCCAGGCGGACGGGGTGTTGCTGAGGATGAGGACTTCCGTTTTGTCAGAGTTCAGCTTTAGGCGGCTGAGCCTCATCCAGTCTGCAACGTCCTTCATCCCCTCTTGTAGGTTGGTCTTGGCGCTGGCGGGGTCCTTGGTGAGGGAGAGTATAAGTTGGGTTAGGTGATGATGATGTCGTGCTTGCGTACGATGTTGGCGAGGGGGCTCATGTAGACATTGAAGAGTGTCGGGCTGAGCGATGAGCCTTGAGGTACGCCGCAGATGATCTCGGTGGGGCCTGAGCGAAACGGTGGGAGGTAAACTCTTTGGGAACGGTTTGAGAGGAAGGAGGCGATCCAGTCCAGGGCCTGGCCTTGGATCCCGGTGGAGCGGAGGCGGGTGATTAGGGTGCGGTGACAGACGGTGTCGAAGGCGGCCGAGAGGTCGAGCAGGATGAGGGCGACTGTTTCACCGTTGTCCATCAGGGTTCTGATGTCGTCTGTGACTGAGATGAGGGCGGTTTCCGTGCTGTGGTTGGTTCGGAATCCGGTTTGTGAAGGATCGAGCAGGTTGTTGTTTTCCAGGAAGGTGGTCAGCTGTTTGTTGACGGTCTTCTCTATTACCTTGGCTGGGAAAGGCAGGAGAGAGATGGGGCGGAAGTTTTTCAGGTCGCTCGGGTCAGCCGTAGGTTTCTTTAGGAGGGCGTTGACTTCGGCGTGTTTCCAGCATTCGGGGAAGGTAGCAGAAGAAAAAGAAGAGTTGATGACGGCCTGGAGGTGCGGGGCGATGATGTCGTCGACTTTATTAAAGATGAAGTGAGGGCAGGGGTCCGAACGGGGCGCGCCGGAGTGGATAGAGTTCATGATGGATTTGGTTTCTTCAGTGTTGATGTGGGTCCAGTTGTTGTGGGTGAAGGCCGGGGGTGCGGGTTCGGTGATGTTTGTTTGGGTCTGGTGTCCGAAGCTGTCGTGGAGGTCGCTGATCTTGCGATGGAAGAAGGTGGCGAGGGATTGGCACAAATCCTGTGAGGGCGTGACGGCGTTGGCGTTGGGGTTGGAGAACTCCTTGACGATGCTGAAAAGTTCTCTGCTGTTGTGGCTGTTTTTGTCCAGTCTGTCGGTGAAAAAGTTCCTTTTGGCAGCGCGGATCAGGTGGTGGTGTTCGCGGGTAGCGTTCTTGAGGGCGGTCATGTTGTCAGCGGTGTGCTCCTTGCGCCAGGCCTTCTCGAGGGTGCGACAAGTTTTCTTTGATTCTTTGAGGGTGTCAGAGAACCAGAGAGGTTTTTTGGTGTTGGTCTGTCGATGCGTGCGTTTGAGGGGAGCAAGGTTGTCTGCGCAGTTGGAGATCCAGTTTGTGAGGCTGAGGGCTGCGTCGTTGGGGTCGGTGGTGAGGGTGGGTTGGTTGGCTGCGAGTGCGGAGAAGAGTTGCTCTTCGGGGATCTTGTTCCACTGTCGACGAGGGATGGGTTGAGTGCGGAGGTGGCGGGTCTCGCGTCGGAATGTGAAGTGGACACAGCTGTGGTCGGTCCAGTGTAGAGCGGAGGTGTGGCTGAAGAAGATGTGTTTGCTGGCGGAGAAGATAGGGTTGAGCGTGTGTCCGGCGATGTGGGCGGTGTTCACCAGTTGCTTGAGGCCGAGGTTGGCGAGGTTGTCGAGCAGGGCGGTGGTGTTGCATTCAAGATGGCAGAGGTCTGGCACACACTGGAGGAGCTCTGGGCACCACCCCTGGGGTGGTGATGGACCGGGGGGTGGTCACTCCCCTTTCCTTTGTCCAGTTTCGCACCAGAGCTGGGGCTGAGGGATCCCTGAACCGGTGTAGACTGGTTTATGCAAGGAGGGCACCATCTGTGCCCTTCAAAGCATTTCCAGAGGCCAGGAGAGGGTACTCCTCTCAGGCTCTTAACACCTATTTCCAAAGGGAGAGGGTGTAACACCCTCTCTCAGAGGAAACCCTTTGTTCTGCCTTCCTGTGACTGGGCTGCCCAGACCCCAGGAGGGCAGAAACCTGTCTGAGGGTTGGCAGCAGCGGTAGCTGCAGAGAAAACCCCAGAGAGCTAGTTTGGCAGTACCCGGGGTCCATGCTGGAGCCCCGGGGATGCATGGGATTGTCCCCCCAATACCAGAATGGTATTGGGGGGACAATTCCATGATCCTAGACATGTTACATGGCCATGTTTGGAGTTACCATTGTGACGCTACACATAGATATTGACCTATATGTAGTTCACATGTGTAATGGTGTCCCCGCACTCACAAAGTCTTGGGAAATTGCCCTGAACAATGTGGGGGCACCTTGGCTAGTGCCAGGGTGCCCTCACACTTAATAACTTTGCACCTAACCTTCACTAAGTGAGGGTTAGACATATAGGTGACTTATAAGTTACTTAAATGCAGTGTAAAATGGCTGTGAAATAACGTGGACGTTATTTCACTCAGGCTGCAATGGCAGTCCTGTGTAAGAACTGTCTCAGCTCCCTATGGGTGGCAAAAGAAATGCTGCAGCCCGTAGGGATCTCCTGGAACCCCAATACCCTGGGTACCTAGGTATCATATACTAGGGAATTATAAGGGTGCTCCAGTGTGTCAATCAGAATTGGTAAAAACGGTCACTAGCCTGCAGTGACAATTTTAAAATAAGAGAGCATAAACACTGAGGTTCTGGTTAGCAGAGCCTCAGTGATACAGTTAGGCATCACACAGGGAACACAAATAGGCCTCAACCTATGAGAACTGGGGTCCTGGCTAGCAGGATCCCAGTAACACATATCAAACACACTGACAAATAGGGTTTCCACAGGGAGCACTGGGGACCTGGCTAGCAGGATCCCAGTGACACAGTAAAAACACCCTGACATATACTCACAAACAGGCCAAAAGTGGGTTAATCAGGCTAGAAAGAGGCTACCTTCCTACACTCTTCAGCTCTGGGCTCTACAGCTGGCCTTCTTCATCCACTGTCGACCTGGATCTTTATCCACAGAAGGGTGGGTAGTGGCTCCTGCCCCGCCAGGACACTCCTGCATGGACTGAACTCTGTCCCCTTCTCTTACAGGTCCTCTTCTATGGGAATCCACAGTTGGTTTCCACTGGACTGGTCCTGTTCTAGCAAAGTTAATTTTCCAAGTCCCCTTTAAGTCTTTGGGAAGACCAGGTAACTTACCTCTGCTCTCCCGTACACTGCGGGTCATATTGGTACTCACCTCTTGGAGTCCCAGGTTCTCCCAGCTGCTTTCTAACTGTCCGACATCCTTGGGTAGGTGACCTAGCTTCGCATTTGACTATTTTAGTATATGGGTTACCTCCCCACCCCTAATAGGGCCCTACCTATTTTCTGCTATTTCTTGCCAATGCTTATTATTTTTCTATGCTAAGTCCTAATATGTACTGTGTATATATTGGCCCTCATTACAACCTCAGACCGCCGAGGCTGCGGGTGCCAGAATACCACCAGTGCTGGCGGTATTTCTGGCTCCCTATTACGACTTTTCGGCTGGGCCAGCGGACAGTAACAGTGTTACCGTCCACTGGCCCAGTGGAAAAGTCACATCAACATTGCTGCCGGCTCGTAATAGAGCTGGTAGCAATGCTGATGTACAGCGGGTGCAGTAGCACCTGTCACGCATTTCACTGCCCGAAAGCGGTGTTACCCCCAGCTTACCGCCGGTTGCCAGGGTCATAATGAGGTCCTGCTGGACCTGCTATAAGGTGCAAACATCATAGGAGTCCACCACACACCAGACCAGCTTACTACACTCCTTAGCTCCTCTTCGGTTCAAGCTCCTACTTTGGCGCATTTCATGTCATTTTTCCTGTTGTTGTTCTCTACCAACAGATTCAATTTAATGCCTATATGCTCTGCCCCCCACAGCATTTCATATTTTCTCAAAATATTCTGTGGGTTGTCCACTGATCTTCTGGTGAGAGGAAGGCTTCTTCTCACCTTTGTCTCTCTCATATCTGGTCTACTACTCCTTCAGTTAGACCGGTTGTTTGTATGCAACTCTTGAGTAGGATGTGTTCGCAGATTCTCCTCCTGGGTTGATATTGCTTTGGTATCTAATTCTAAGGTAAGGATTCTGCGGCTAGTTGTCTCTATCAGAAGAACACGTTACTTACCTTCAGTAACGCCTTATCTGGTAGAAACACAGACTAGCCGTAGATTCCTTACCGATCCACCTATCCTTCCTGCTCCACGAACCGTTTTATCTTTCCTCACTCGTGCTTTCTTGGCATTGTATTGCCATGCTTTTCAATTTAGTAGTTGTAAATCAAATTTACATCTACCTCACTTGTTGATACACTGTTCCATTGCAAGTTTCTATAGTGGCTCCGTGTTGTTGAGCAGATTCTAGTCACAGAAGAAACTGACATCAGCACATCGAAGAGGGATTATATGGACTTTGTCAACGTCATATCCGGAGGAAGAACGTTGATTCAGAGTCGCACGACACCCGCTACTGACGCACAAAGGTGCTGCTGAAGATTTTTTCCGGATCCAGTCTGACGCATGGGGAGAATTCTAAAGTAAGGAATCTGCGGCTAGTCTATGTCGCTACCAGATAAGGCATTACCAAAGTTAAGTAATTTGTTCATTACTGCCATGTAACCAGCCTCCAGAGCCTTAACTTCACAGTTAACAAAATCTAACCAATCTTGAGAGGACTCTTTCTGAGTTCCCCTGAACTTCATCCTATACTCCTCAGTTGTGAGCCCAAACCCATCAATCAGAGCCTCTTTCAGTACTTGGTAGTTGTGTGCATCCTGTTCCCTAACTGCTGAAAGTTTATTTCTACTTTTGTCTGCAAAGATGAGCCACAGGATAGCTGCCCACTGCCTCTGAGGGACCTTCTGGACTTTACAGGCCCTGTCTAAAGCGGTAATCAAGTTATGGCTATCATCCCCAGGTGTGTAAGGGGGGACTATCCTACTGAGATTCCTGGATTCAAAGGTGTCTTCCCTGACCCTCTTTTCTCTAATGCTGACACCATTCCGGTTCTAACCCCAAATTCTTTCTTTCCCTTTCCACCTCTAGGGTCTCTCTCTCAAGAGGTAGCTGCTGCTTTTTCAACTAGAGTTTTGCTTTCTCATGTTTCCGCAAGCTGAACCCCCTATCTAAGGATCCATCTTCTGAGCGAGAGTGGATTGACCCAGCTGAAGATGCTGAGCCAAGGCAAGATGAGGAGGATCTACTCCTCCTGCAAGCCCTTTTGACCTCCCCAAGGGGAGAAAAAGTGGCCTGCAACTACATCCCCCACTTATGCTACCAGCACTGCTCCCTGCAGGTTCAAAGTTCTCTCCAGAATTGTCATGGTTCTGTCCGGTTCTGCCATAGGAAGTACCTGGCACCTCCTTCTCCAGCACTGGGGGTTTACCCTCTTCATATAATTCTCTCTCCCTATCAGGGTTCTGTATGTCATCCTGAATGAGTAATTCTAAAAGAGTAGGTTTGGTAGAGTTACTACTTGTCTTAAGTTTCCTAGCTGTAAATAGGGTCCTAAGCTCCTGGAACTTAAGAGCCCCATACCTAGACACCTGAGTCAGGTCAGCTCCCTCAACTAAAAATGTGTTGTTAGAGTACGGTATGTAGTGTACCTATGTACTCTATAGTTCTAAACGTTTAAAAGTTTGGAGAAACGGCTATGCTAAACCCTTAGAAGTCCCTGAAGTCACTAGTATAGTATGTTCCCAACAGTTAGAAGTGACTTTTCTTATTCAAAGTCACTGATGACCAAGTGGTAAAACGATGCAAGTGTTTTATCCCACCACTGTGCCACCAATGTAGGAGGCTGGCTCAGTTGATGGTGTTCAGCTATGGTGTGACACCCTATACTGAGTCCAGGCAACCCTTAGTGATTGTGTTTAGGTGTCCAGATAGCAAAAGCTCTCCAGGGGTAGCTGTGGTGAGCAGCTAAAGTGTATCCAGGAGGAATGTAAAGCACTTGCAATACCAAAATAGTCAGCCAGTAACTGTATACAAGAAAGAACAACACCAGGGGCCAGATGTAGCAAAGGTTTTTACCCACTCTGTGTCTATGGGAAAAAGTGTTCGTACATATGGCCCCAGGTGTTGCAAAAAAAAACTGTAATGCAATTCTTTATTACAACATAAATGTTATACTAACATTGGGATATCTTCACCTGGAGATATGAACACACAAAAATATACACAACAATCAGAAAAAGCATAGAAATACATGGGGCCCTTTTGGAGGTGCGGGGGGGGCAAACCAAATACTAAGAGAGAGGTATAAGAATGGAGGTGCCAGGGATGTCATCTATCTGGCCTAACCAGTCAGATGCTCCCAGGGTCCTCTGCCCACCTAGTTTCCAAGATGGGGCAGAATCAACCGGCCACCTGGCAGAACTCTGCGTACCTCCCTAGGGGAGGAGCTTGACAGGGGGTAGTCACTCCCCTGTCCTTTGTGTAGTTTCACTCTAGATTGGGAACCGGGGGTTCCTGAACTGGTGAAAATCAGATTATGCAAGGAGGGCACCAGTGTGCCCTTCAAAGCAGTCTGGTGGCACTGAGAGGCCACCCAGCCCAGAGACACCTATTTCAAAGGGAGAGGTGGTCACACCTCTCCCTTGCAGGAAATCCTTTGTTGTCCAGTATTGGATCTTTCATACATTCAGTGCTTGAATCATCCCTGTCGTCGAAATGTGAGACCCACAGTATCTTAGAAAAGCAGTAATTGACAAATAACCATAGGCTATAGCAATAGTAAACTTAAACGTACAGCCTATCCGTGTTGTTTTGAAAAAAAAAACTAATTTGACCTATGACCAATCAGGCACTAGCACTCTTTAGAACACTCCCAAGAGAGGCTCCTTCCCTCAGATTTTCTACCGTACCTCATGTGAATGCTATCTGTATGAAGTTGACTAACCTTTCCCAAGAGAGTCTTCATTTTCTAAGTAGAAGAACCTGGAAAGGCCATCTGCATTGGCATGCGCAGTCCCAGGTCTGTGTTCCACTACAAACTCCATTCCCTGTAGGGATATGGACCACCTCAACAGTTTAGGGTTCTCTCCTTTCATTTCCATTAGCCATCTGAGAGGTATGTGGTCAGTTTGAACTGTGAAGTGAGTACCAAACAGGTATGGTTTCAACTTCTTCAGGGCCCAAACCACATCAAAGGCCTCCCTCTCAATGGCACTCCAACACTGCTCCCTGGGGAGTAACCTCCTGCTAATAAAAGCAACAGGCTGGTCAAGACCATCATCATTGGTTTGGGACAGAACTGCTCCTATCCCATGCTCAGAGGCATCAGTCTGCACAATGAACTGCTTTGAATAATCTGGAGCTTTCAAAACTGGTGCTGAGCACATAGGTTCCTTCATGGTGTCAAAGGTCTTTTGAAATTCCAAGGTCCAGTTCACTTTTCGGGGCATTTTCTTGGAGGTACATTCTGTGAGGTGTGTCACTATGGATCCATATCCCTTCACAAACCTCCTGTAGTATCCAGTCAAGCCAAGGAATGCACTGACTTGAGTCTGGGTTTTTTGGAGTTTCACAGTCCAGAATAGTCTGGATCTTGGGTTGGAGTGGCTGAACTTGGCCTCCACCTATATGGTGTCCCAAGTAAACCACTGTACCATGCCCTTTCTTACATTTAGATGCCTTTATTGAGAGGCCTGCTGCTTGCAGGGCCTGCAAAACCTTCTTCAGGTGGACCAGATGATCCTGGCAGTAAAATCAAATCAAATCAAAATCAAATCAGTGATTTGTTAAGCGCGCTACTCACCCGGAAGGGTCTGAAGGTTCTGGGGGAGCTAAAGAGAGCAATATCATCTAGATATGCTGCACTAAAGGACTCTAAGCCAACAAGGACTTGATTCACCAACCTTTGGAAGGTGGCATGGGCATTCTTTAAGCCAAAGGGCATAACAGTAAACTGATGATGCCCATCATGTGTAGAGAATGCTGTCTTTCCTTTTGCTCCAGGTGCCATTTTGATTTGCCAGTACCCTGCTGTCAAGTCAAAGGTACTTAATAATTTGGCTGCACCTAATTTGTCAATCAATTCATCTGCCCTTGGTATGGGGTGAGCATCTGTCTTGGTGACAGAGTTGAACCCTCTGTAGTCCACACAAAACCTCATCTCTCTCTTTCCATCCTTGGTATGAAGTTTGGGGACCAAGACCACTGGGCTAGCCCAGGGACTTTCAGAGTGCTCTGTCACTGTCAATTCCTACATCCTGTGGATTTGTGAGCCCCCTGAACCTAATCCTGTACTCCTCAGTTGAGAATCCAAAGCCCTCAGTCAGGGTAGCCTTCATGAGGTCATAGGAATCTGCATCTTTACCAGAGAGTGTGAGGAGCCTATCCCTACACTTTCCAGTGAACATTTCCCAAAGGAGAGCCCCCCAGTGAGATCTGTTTACTTTTCAGGTTGCACAAGCCTCCTCAAAAGCTGTGAACCATTCAATGATGTCATCACCTTCTTCATATTTAGTCACAATCCCTTTGGGGGTTTTTAGGATGTCAATATTCTCTCTGACCCAATTTAAGCTGCTGCCACCATTTATGGTAGTTAAACCCACTTCTCTTCTTTCCCTTTCTATGGCTAGGAGCTGCATCTCCAAAGCCAATCTCTTGGCCATCCTGGCTAACAGGATGTCCTCTTCATTGAGGTTGTCCTCAGTGCTTACAGAGGCACTGGAATCCCCTTTGGAAGAACCAGGCTCTCTGACTGTGATTTTTGGGGACAGGGTTCTAGGAGCCGTGTCCTCCCTATTTAGGACAGGAGGGGGGAGTTCTTCATCCTGGTCACTAACTTCCCCATCTGAAGGAGGATCCTCCATATCAGAGGGGTGGTCCCTTGTGAACTCTGCCAAGAGCTCCTGGAGCTTTGCCTTGGTAGGGTTGGACCCAGTTTGTATCTGTTTTGTTTTACAGAGAGACCTTAACTCTGACATCCCTAGATTCAGGTAAGGGGGAGGTTGAGTTCCACCACCATCTCATCTGTCTGACTCATTATAACTCTAAAAGTTGGGATTACTTTTAAGAATCTAAAAACAACTTTTAGAACTTAAATCCTAACTTTTACAAACTTTTAAACTTGACAAAGAAATGCTAACAGGGACTTACACAAGGCCCTAGCAGGACTTTTAAAAATAGTCAAATTGCAAAAAATCAGTTTCTAATGACAATTTTTTTAATTTTGTCGTGTGATCAGATATTGGCTGAGTAGTCCAGCAAATGCAAAGTCTTAGACCCCACTGCTGATCCACCAATTTAGGAAGTTGGCTCTGTATATACTATCTCAAAGTGAGAGATAGTGTGCCCAGAGTCCAAGTGTTCCCCTTAGATGTTTATGGTGGCAAAATTAGATAATACTAATGCTCTATTTTGTGGTAGTGTGGTCGAGCAGTAGGCTTATTAGAGGGTAGTGTTAAGCATTTGTTGTTTACACACAGGCAATAAATGAAAACACACACTCAAAGACTTAACTCTAGGCCAATAGGTTTTTATATAGAAAATATAATTTTCTTAATTTATTATTTAAGTACATAAATTGTAAGGTACTTCACACAGGTAAGTATGGAACTTTTAATTAAAACAGTAATGTACACAGTTTTGGCAAAAATGTCAATAAGCTATATTTAAAAGTGGACACTGCAAAAATCAACAGTTCCTGGGGGAGGTAAGTAATGGTTAGTTTCTCAGGTAAGTAAAGCACTTACAAGTTCAGTCTCCTGGGCAAAGGCAGCCCACCGTTGGGGGTTCAAGTTAACACCAAGCACCCAGCACCAGCAAGACAGGGCCGGTCGGGTGCAGAGGTCAAAGTTGGACCCAAATAGTATAGGCGCCTATGGAGAACAGTCTGCTAGCAGGTAAGTACGTGTGTCCTCGGGAAGCAGACCAGGGGGAGTTTGTAGAGCACTGGGGGGGGGGGTCCCAAACAAGCACACAAAATAAACCCTCAGCGGCACAGGGGCGGCCGGGTGCAGTGTGTGAACAAGGCTTTGGGTTTGCTGTAGAAATCAATGGAGGGACCCGGGGGTCACTCTGGGGATGCAGACAGGGCACACGGGGGCTTCCTGGGCCAGCCACCAACTGGGCTAGGATGAGGGCCACCTGCTGGTCACTCCTGCACCAGTAGATGGTTCCTCTCGGCCCTGGGGGCTGTGGGTACAGTGCTTCTTCCAGGCATTGGGTTCCTTTGTTACTGGGCAGTCACGGTCAGTGGGAGCCTCTGGATCCTCTCTGCAGGCGTCGCTGTAGGGGTGCAGGGAGGTCAACTCAGGGCGTCTATGTCGTTGGAGTCTCCTGGGGGTCCTCTTTGCAGTGTTGGTTTCTCTGGACTCGGTCCGGGGGCGTCGGGTGCAGAGTGTTGAGACTCACTCTTCCGGAGTGAAGCTGGAGTCTCTTTAAAGATGGTTTCTTTGTTTGTAGTTTTGGACAGAGCCGCTGTCCTCTGGAGTTTCTTGGTCCTTCAGGTGCAGGTCAGTCCTCTGAGTCCTCAGAGGTCACTGGTCCCACTGGATGCATCGCAGTGCAGGTTCTCTGAGTCTTGAGACAGGCCTTTAGGGCTGGGGACAAGTCAGTTGTCGTCTCTGTTGTCTCTACGGGGCTTTCAGGTCAGCAGTCCTTCTTCTTCCTTCAGGTTGCAGGAATCTGATTTCCTGGGTTCAGGGTCACCCCTAAATACTCAATTTAGGGGTGTGTTTATATCTGGGGCAGTAGCCAATGGCTGCTGTCCTGGAGGATGGCTACACCCTCTTTGTGCCTCCTACCTGTGGGGAGGAGGGCACATCCTTAATCCTATTGGGGGAATCCTCCAAAACAAGATGGAGGATTCCTTAAGGCAGGAGGTCACCTCAGCTCCGGACACCTTAGGGGCTGTCCTGACTGGTGGGTGATTACTCCTTGTTTTTCTCATTATCTCCTCTGGACCTGCTGCCAAAAGTGGGGGCTGTGTCTGGAGGGGTGGGCATCTCCACTAGCTGGAGTGCCCTGGGGCGCTGTAACACCAGACTTGAGCATTCGAGGCTACAGTTCCTGCAGTAGGAGGTGAGAAGCACCTCCACCCAGTACAGGCTTTGTTCCTGCCCACAGAGTGCCAAAGGCACTCACCCCATGTGGCAAGAAACCCGTCTGGATGTGGCAGGTGGGCAAAAACTGGTCAGCCTAACACTAGTAGTTGGACTGGTATACAGGGGGCATCTCTACGATGCCCTCTGTGCGCATTTTTCAATAACTCCTACACTGGCATCAATGTGGATTTATTGTGCTGAGAAGTTTGATACCATAGAATTCAGTGTAGCCATTATGGAACTGTGGAGTTCGTACAGACTCCCAGACCATATACTCTTTATGGCTACCCTGCACTTACAATGTCTAAGATGGCTTAGACACTGTAGGGGCATAGTGCTCATCCAACTATGCCCTCACATGTGGTATAGTGTACCCAGCCTTAGGGCTGTAAGGCCTGCTAGAGGGGTGACCTACCTATGCCACAGGCAGTGGTTTGTGGGCATGGCACTCTGAGGGGAGAGCCATGTTGACTTAATAATTTTCTCCCCAACAGCACACACAAGCTGTGAGGCAGTGTGCATGTGCTGAGTGAGGTGTCCTCAGGGTGGCATAATACATGCTGCAGCCCTTAGGGACCTTCCCTGGCCACAGGGCCCTTAGTACCAGGGGTACCATTTACAAGGACTTACCTGAGTGCCAGGAATGTGCCAATTGTGGAGACAAAGATACCGTTTAGGGAAAGAACACTGGTGCTGGGGCCTGGTTAGCAGGGTCCCAGCACACTTTCAATCATAACTAGCATCAACATAAGGCAAAAAGTTAGGGAGTAACCATGCCATGAGAGGCATTTTCCTACAGAGTCTCCGTGGGCCTTTTTCGTCCTTATAAGTCCTGTGGCAAGAAAAGGCTCCATGTCGATGATCCACATTAGGATTGTTTCTACTGCCTACATTGCAAGCACCAGGTTAAGGACTGCAAGATATGCTGCAGCTTCTCTGCTAAATCTCTGAGGGACAGAGAAGGAAGGCTTTTAACTTGGCTACAGGCTAAATCCTGTACTTCGGGTGAGGAGAGACCCAAAGCCTCAAAAAAGGTCTAGATCTTCTGATCCGGGGCAGTCTGAGGAGGGCAGGAAACATCTTAAGGCTCCCCACAAAGACCCTTTAACGACCTTTACAGGATAAGCCTCCTCTCAGCCATCATCTCCACATTGAAAAAAGGAGACCCATCAACATTCTCCTTCTTTAGACCCGTCGACATCCAAAAAGATTCTTCTTAGACTAAAGTCCACGATGGCGTTACCTTCGACGATTGTGACGACTAGGACGAATAGAGCCACCGTTGTCACCATCTCGTCCACAAGACCTTTGTCGACAATGACATTGTCGACATCAGCACTAAAGGCTCCAATCTCGTCGGTGCGGGTGAGAGAGACCATACATTTGAATTAGCTTAAAAAGAAAAGACCTCCATCGACAGAACCGTCGATGAGATCCCCTGCACCATCAACAACCCAATCGTCGACGATGACAACATTGGAAAAACCCTCGTCAATGAGGATATCGGCGACGGATACAACGGCAAAGATGACGTCAAAGACGGCACTGTCGACAGTAACCTTGTCAATGAAACCACTTTTAGTAACGCCTATGACGACCACTCCGTCGTCGACAATACCATCGTCGACGATAGCAAAAACAATGCCTTCAAGCAGTTTGGTTCCTACCTTGCATCCTAAAGATTCATCCCCTGGTAAGGTAACAACATTATTGCCTAGTCATTTGCTAGACTGGGAAGAGTCTGAAGACGAAGGCCCATTTGGAGATGCAAATAGTCCAGCACTATTGTACGTCAAATACCAGGATGACGGCGATGAGTACGAACATCAAGAATATGACCCTTATTACACGCATCATAGGCATTACTACAAGCCAATGCACCATCAACAGCCGTGGGATACAGTGCAAATGCCTGTCTCCTTAATTCAGGACTTACAGTTCATGCTTTAGGGCTACAAAAAGAGATTTCCTGTTTCAGCTACAGAGCAGCCGCAGCAGTCACAACAGCTCCTACCTTCCTCTCCGGTCACTCCAAGGGTCGTGCCTCCACTTCACTCTACACCTAGGTGTAGGAGGCTGCCCTGGTTTGTAGTGAGTACCAAGGGGTACTTACACTCTGCACCAGGTCCAGTTATCCCTTATTAGTGTAGAAGAGGTGTCTAGCAGCTTAGGCTGATAGAAAAGGGTAGCTTAGCAGAGCAGCTTAGGCTGAACTAGGAGACATGCAAAGCTCCCACTATACCACTGGTGTCATATGCACAATATCATAAGAAAACACAATACACAGATATAATAAAAATAAAGGTACTTTATTTTTATGACAATATGCCAAAAGTATCTCAGTGAGTACCCTCAGTATGAGGATAGCAAATATACAGAAGATATATGTACACAATACCAAAATTATGCAGTAATAGCAATAGAAAGCAATGCAAGCAATGTACAGTCACAATAGGTTGCAATGAGAGCACATAGGTATAGCCCACCCCAAGACCCTGAAAAGTAGGTGTAAAGTGCACCTAAGTTCCCCAGAGAGCACAGAAGTCGTGATAGGGTAATTCTGCAAGGAAGACCAACACCAGCAATGCAACGACGATGGATTTCCGGACAAGAGTACCTGTGGAACAAGGGAACCAAGTCCAAGAGTTGCGACAAAGTCGAGATTGGACAGATGCCCAGGAAATGCCAGCTGAGGGTGCAAAGAAGCTGCCACTGGATGGTAGAAGCTGTGGGTTCTGCAAGAACGAAGAGGACTAGGAACTTCCCCTTTGGAGGATGGATGTCCCACGTCGTGAAGAAGCTTGCAGAGGTGTTCCCATGCAGAAAGACCGCAAACAAGCCTTGCTAGCTGCAAGGGTCGCGGTTAGGGTTTTTGGATGCTGCAGTGGCCCAGGAGGGACCAGGATGTCGCCAATTGCATGAGGAGACAGAGGGGGCGTCCAGCAAGATAGGGAGCCCTCACAGAAGCAGGCAGCACCCACAAAAGTGCCGGAACAGGCACTATGAAGAAGAGTGAACCAGAGCTCACCCGAAGTCACAAAAGGAGATCCCACGACGCCGGAGGACAACTCAGGAGGTTGTGCACTGCAGGTTAGAGTGTCGGGGACCCAGGCTTGGCTGTGCACAAAGGAAATCCTGGAAGAGTGCACAGGAGCCGGAGCAGCTGAAAATCACGCGGTTCCCAGCAATGCAGTCTAGCGTAGGGAGACAAGGACTTACCTCCACCAAACTTGGAATGAAGAGTCATCCATCTGTGCCCATCAAAGCATTTCCAGAGGCCGGGGGAGGCTACTCCTCCCCAGCCCTGACACCTTTTTCCAAAGGGAGAGGGTGTAACACCCTCTCTCTGAGGAAGTCCTTTGTTCTGCCTTCCTGGGCCAAGCCTGGCTGGACCCCGGGAGGGCAGAAACCAGTCTGAGGGGTTGGCAGCAGCAGCAGCTGCAGTGAAACCCCGGGAAAGGTAGTTTGGCAGTACCCGGGTCTGTGCTAGAGACTCGGGGGATCATGGAATAGTCTCCCCAATGCCAGAATCTTAGACATGTTACATGGCCATGTTCGGAGTTACCATTGTGACGCTATACATATGTAGTGACATATGTAGAGTGCACGCGTGTAATGGTGTCCCCGCACTCACAAAGTCCGGGGAATTTGCCCTGAACAATGTGGGGGCACCTTGGCTAGTGCCAGGGTGCCCACACACTAAGTAACTTAGGGTCAGATGTAGAAAACTGTTGCGACTCGCAAACGGCAAAAATGCATTTCAGAGTCGCAAATAGGAAGGGGTGTTCCCTTCCTATTTGCGAGTCGCAGTGGGATGCAATTCCATTTGTGACCGCGTATGCGGTCGCAAATGGAGTCGCAGTTACCATCCACTTGAAGTGGATGGTAACCCACTTGCAAATTGGAAGGGGTCCCCATGGGACCCCTTCCCCTTTGTGAATGGACCCAAAAATATTTTTTCAGGGCAGGTAGTGGTCCAAGGGACCACTACCTGCCCTGAAAAAATACCGATACAAAAGGTTTCGGAATGTTTTTTAAGTGCAGCTTGAAAAAAAAAAAAACTGCTTTATTTAAAAGCAGTCACGAACATGGAGGTCTGCTGACTACAGCAGGCCTCCATGTTAGTGAGTGCCCATAGTCGCTATGGGGCCGCAATTTGTGAGCCACCTCATTAATATTAATGAGGTGGGTCTTTGCGACCCCATAGCGACTCGCAGACGGTGTCTGAGACACCGTTCTGCATAGCAAATTGCGAGTTGCAATTTGCGAGTCGCTCGGTCTCGCAAATTGAAACTCGCAATTTGCTTTGTACCTACATCTGGCCATTAGCACCCAACCTTTACCAGGTAAAGGTTAGACATATAGGTGACTTATAAGTTACTTAAGTGCAGTGGTAATTGGCTGTGAAATAACGTGGACATTATTTCACTCAGGCTGCAGTGGCAGGCCTGTGTAAGAATTGTCAGAGCTCCCTATGGGTGGCAAAAGAAATGCTGCAGCCCATAGGGATCTCCTGGAACCCCAATACCCTGGGTACCTCAGTACCATATACTAGGGAATTATAAGGCTGTTCCAGTATGCCAATGTAAATTGGTGAAATTGGTCACTAGCCTGTTAGTGACAATTTGGAAAGAAATGAGAGAGCATAACCACTGAGGTTCTGGTTAGCAGAGCCTCAATGAGACAGTTAGTCATCACACAGGTAACACATACAGGGCACATACTTATGAGCACTGGGGCCCTGGCTGGCAGGGTCCCAGTGACACATACAACTAAAACAACATATATACAGTGAAATATGGGGGCAACATGCCAGGCAAGATGGTACTTTCCTACACAACCCCCCCCCCCCCAAACGAAGGACAATAAGACTAGCCATGACCTGATGAGAGTTCATTGTCTAAGTGGAAATATCTGGAGAGTCCATCTGCATTGGAGTGGGTACTCCCAGGTCTATGTTCCACTGTATAGTCCATTCCCTGTAGGGATATGGACCACCTCAGCAATTTAGGGTTTTCACCTTTCATTTGTTTTAGCCAAAGTAGAGGTTTGTGTTCTGTCTGAACAATGAAGTGAGTGCCAAACAGGTATGGCCTCAACTTCTTCAGTGCCCAGACCACAGCAAAGGCCTCCCTCTCTATGGCAGACCAACGCTTTTCTCTAGGGGTCAACCTCCTGCTGATAAAAGCAACAGGTTGATCGTGGCCCTCAGAATTAAGTTGTGATAAGACTGTCCCTACCCCTAATTCAGATGCATCAGTTTGGACAATGAATTTTTTGGGAGTAACAGGGGCTTTTCAGGACAGGTGCAGAGCACATGGCCTGCTTCAGCTCCTCAAAAGCTTTCTGACAGTTAGCTGTCGACAATACCTTTTTAGGCATTTTCTTTGAAGTGAGGTCATTAAGAGGGGCTGCTATGGAGCCATAGTTCTTTATGAACCTCCTGTAGTACCCAGTGAGGCCTAAGAAGGCTCTCACTTGAGTCTGAGTTGTAGGGGGAACCCAATCTATGATAGTTTGGATTTTCCCCTGAAGTGGTGCAATCTGTTCTCCACCTACCAGGTGTCCCAGATAAACCACTTTCCCCTGCCCTATCTGGCACTTTGAAGCCTTGATAGTGAGGCCTGCCTTTTGCAGGGCCTCCAAAACTTTCCACAGGTGGACCAGGTGATCATCCCAGGTGGAGCTAAAGACAGCTATATCATCTAGATATGCTGCACTAAAAGCCTCCAACCCTTGCAGGACTGTGTTCACCAACCTCTGAAAAGTGGCAGGTGCATGTTTCAAACCAAAGGGCATTACTGTGAATTGGTAGTGCCCTCCAATGGTAGAAAATGCAGTTTTTGCTTTAGCATCCTCTGATAACTTGATCTGCCAATACCCTGCAGTCAAATCAAAGGTGCTTAGATACTTGGCAGATGCCAGTGTATCTATTAGCTCATCTGCCCTGGGTATAGGGTGAGCATCAGTTTTAGTTACCTGGTTGAGACCTCTGTAGTCAACACAAAATCTAATTTCCCTTTTCCCATCTTTTGAATGAGGTTTTGGTACAGGTACCACATGAGCGGCCCATGGACTTTCAGAGTGCTCAACCACTCCCAGTTCAAGCATTTTCTCAACCTCTTGTTTTATGCAGTCCCTGACATGGTCAGGCTGCCTATAGATCTTACTTTTGACAGGCAAGCTGTCTCCAGTATCTATAGTGTGCTCATACCAAGAAGAAGTGCCTGGCACAGTAGAAAAGAGTTCAGAAAACTGACCCAGGAGATTTATGCAGTGGTCTTTCTGCTCAGCAGTAAGACAATCTGCCTGAACTACACCTTCCACTAGAGCATCTTGTTCTGTGGAAGAGAAGAGATCAGGGAGAGGGTCACTCTCTTCTTCCTGTCCTTCATCTGTTGCCATGAGCAGGGTGAGATCAGCCCTGTCATAGTAGGGTTTCAGGCGATTGACATGGAGCACCCTAAGGGGACTCCTGGCAGTGCCCAAGTCAACCAAGTAGGTGACTTCTCCCTTTTTTTCAACAATAATGTGGGGACCACTCCATTTGTCTTGGAGTGCTCTTGGGGCCACAGGCTCCAAGACCCACACTTTCTGCCCTGGTTGGTTCTGAATCAGAACAGCCTTCTGGTCATGCCATTGCTTTTGGAGCTCTTGGCTGGCCTGAAGGTTTTTACTGGCCTTTTTCATGTACTCAGCCATCCTAGATCTTAGGCCAAGTACATAGTCCACTATGTCTTGCTTAGGAGCTTTTAAAGGTTGTTCCCAACCTTCCTTCACAAGTGTTAGAGGACCTCTTACAGGGTGTCCAAATAGGAGTTCACAGGGGCTGAAGCCAACTCCTTTTTGGGGTACCTCCCTGTAAGCAAAAAGGAGGCAAGGTAACAGGGCAAACCAACTCCTCGGGAGTTTTTCAGGGAATCCCATTATCATTCCTTTGAGAGTTTTATTAAACCTCTCAACCAGTCCATTTGTTTGTGGATGATAGGGTGTGGTGAACTTGTATGTCACACCACATTCCTTCCACACGGCCTTTAAGTAAGCAGACGTGAAATTGCTTCCCCTGTCTGATACCACCTCTTTTGGGAAGCCCACCCTGGAAAAGATTCCCAGGAGGGCTTTTGCCACTGCAGGAGCTGTAGTGGTCCATAGAGGAATTGCTTCAGGATATCTGGTGGCATGGTCCACTACCACCAAGATAAACCTATTGCCTGAAGCAGTAGGAGGGTCAAGGGGGCCAACTATGTCAACCCCTACCCTTTCAAAGGGAACCCCAAGCACAGGCAGTGGAATAAGAGGTGCCTTTGGAGTGCCACCTGTTTTGCCACTGGCTTGACAGGTGACACAGGACTTACAAAATTCCTTTGTGTCCTCTGACATTCTTGGCCAATGAAACAAGGGAACAAGCCTGTCCCAAGTTTTCATTTGTCCCAAATGTCCAGCCAAGGGAATGTCGTGGGCTAGAGTTAGGAGGAACTCTCTATATTGCAAGGGAATTACCAATCTCCTAGCTGCTCCAGGTTTAGGGTCCCTTGCCTCGGTATACAAGAGGTTGTCCTCCCAGTAAACTCTGTGAGAGTCACTGACATCCCCATTTTGCTGTTTGACAGCTTGCTGTCTTAGACCCTCTAGTGTGGGACAGGTCTGCTGCGCCACACTCAGCTCCTCCCTGGCAGGCCCCCCTCCACCCAAAAGCTCAGCAGTGTCTGCCTCCAGCTCCTCTAGTGTAGGTTCTGCACAGGGTGGAAATTCTTCTTCCTCAGAAGTTGAATCCACTGTAGAGGGAGGGATAGTAGGTAGTGTTTTACCTTTACTAACCCTAGCTTTAGGGAGCACTTGGTCCATTGTTCCAGGATCCAAGTCACCCTGTCCTTTTTGCTTTTTGGCCTGAGGCCTTGTCAAAGCACAAATATGCCCAGGAATGCCCAGCATTGCTGCATGAGCCTCCAACTCCACTTCTGCCCAAGCTGATGTCTCTAAATCGTTCACTAGTAGACAGTCTACAGGTAAATCTGAGGCAACCACAACTTTCTTTGGACCAGTAACCCCCCCCCCCCAGTTGAGATTTACAACAGCCATGGGGTGGCTAAGAGTGTTGTTATGAGCATCAGTCACTTGGTACTGGTGACCAAGTAGGTGTTGTTCAGGGTGGACCAGTTTCTCTATTACCATGGTAACACTGGCACCTGTGTCCCTGTAGGCCTGAACCTCAACACCATTTATTAGGGGAAGTTGCTTGTACTTATCCATATTAAGGGGACAAGCAACCAAGGTGGCCAAATCAGTGGCACCTTCAGAGACTAACACAGCCTCTGTGGTCTCCCTAACAAGACCAACCCCAACTAAATTACCAAAAGTGAGCCCAGCTACTCCCTTGGATTGGCTATTAGTAGGTTTGCTCCCACCACCACTGCTATTACTAGGGGCACTAGGTGTAGCAGTAGGGGTTGTAGTAGTGGGAGGCTTGGTGCTTTTCTTTGGACAACTGGGATCATTTGTCCAATGGCCTTTTACTTTACATAAATAGCACCATGGTCTCTTTGTTTGATTTGAAGAGGATCTGGGCCCACCACCCCCACCAGAGTGTTTTTGTGGGCCTGATGAAGACTCATTTTTAGATTTGTCCCCACTCTTGTCTGAAGACTTACCATCCTTCTTCTTGCCATCCTTGTCACCCCCTTTATGAACTTTTCTGTTCACCCTTGTTCTGACCCATTTGTCTGCCTTCTTTCCCAATTCTTGGGGAGAGGTCAGATCTGAGTCTACTAGGTACTGGTGCAACAAATCAGACACACAATTATTAAGAATATGCTCTCTCAGGATTAAGTTATACAGGCTTTCATAGCCAGAAACTTTACTGCCATGTAACCACCCCTCCAAGGCCTTCACTGAATGGTCAACAAAGTCTACCCAGTCTTGTGAAGACTCCTTTTTGGTTTCTCTGAACTTGATCCTGTACTGTTCAGTGGTTAAGCCATAACCATCTAGGAGTGCATTCTTAAGAACTGTAAAATTATTGGCATCACTTTCCTTAACAGTAAGGAGCCTATCCCTACCCTTTCCACCGAAAGATAGCCATAGGATAGCAGCCCACTGCCTTTGAGAGACCCCCTGTACAACACAGGCCCTCTCAAGTGCAGCAAACCACTTGTTAATGACATCCCCCTCCTTATAAGGGGGAACTATCCTGTGCAGATTCCTAGAATCATGCTCTTTCACAGGATTACTATCTGTAATACTGCTGCTGCCACCATGGGGTCCAAACCCCAACCTCTGTCTTTCTTTTTCTAAGTCAAATGCTTCCCTGTCTAGATCCAGCTGTTGCTTTTTCAGCTTCAGCCTGGATTCTTCCACTCTCAATCTATTGAGTTCCCTTTCTAACACTCTGTCTTCAGAGTGGGTGGGTTGGGCATGCCTTGACACAGAAGAATGGTGTGAATAAACAGAGGGAGACCTGTCCCTAACAGATGGTACTCTAACAACCTGGCCTAAAGGAGTAATTTCTATACTGTGATGAGAACATACATCAGTACCAGCCCTGCTAGGTGGCCTGCTAAGGGGCAGGTTGGGAAGGTTCCCTTCTAACACTTTTACTGGGGCTACCCCAGAATCAGAGTGTGAACCATCAGCTAATCTCTCACCAGATGTGCCAGCTATGGTCTTATCATGTTCAATGAGCATATTAACTAACAATTCTCTAGAGGGATTCTTCCCTACCCCTAAACCTCTATCAATACAGAGACTCCTTGCACTTTTCCAGCTAAGGTGGTCATAAGTAGTGCTGGTCAGATCCAGAGTTTGACCTGTACCAGACATGATAGAAAAAGGTTTAAGGGACAGAAAAAGAAAGAAAATGTTTCAGAACTTTTTAAAGAACAGAAAAAAAAAAAACTTTTTCAACTTTTAAGAACTTTTTAAAAGTTTTAGAGGTACTTTTCAGCACTTAGCAATAGAGTAAGAGAAGAAAAGCAAAACTTTTTGGTTAGGTGTACATACACTGAACTTGTTTTTGTATATTTTTCTCTTATGAAAAGTACAAAATGACAAAGTGGTAAGTAGTTGCAAGTACTTATCCCATCGCTGCACAACCAATGTAGGAGGCTGGCCTGGTTTGTAGTGGTACCAAGGGGTACTTACACTCTGCACCAGGTCCAGTTATCCCTTATTAGTGTAGAAGAGGTGTCTAGCAGCTTAGGCTGATAGAAAAGGCAGTTTAGCAGAGGAGCTTAGGCTGAACTAGGAGACGTGTAAAGCTCCTACTATACCACTGGTGTCATATGCACAATATCGTAAGAAAACACAATACACAGATATACTAAAAATAAAGGTACTTTATTTTTATGACAATATGCCAAAAGTATCTCAGTGAGTACCCTCAGTATGAGGATAGCAAATATACACAAGATATATGTACACAATACCAAAAATATGCAGTAATAGCAATAGAAAGCAATGCAAGCAATGGTACAGTCACAATAGATTGCAATGAGAGCACATAGGTATAGGGGCAACACAAACCATATACTCTAGAAGTGGAATGCGAACCACGAATGGACCCCAAACCTATGTGAGCTTGTAGAGGGTTGCTGGGACTGTAAGAAAACAGTGAGGGTTAGAAAAATAGCCCACCCCAAGACCCTGAAAAGTGGGTGCAAAGTGCACCTAAGTTCCCCAGAGAGCACAGAAGTCGTGATAGGGGAATTCTGCAAGGAAGACCAACACCAGCAATGCAACAACGATGGATTTCCGGACGAGAGTACCTGTGGAACAAGGGGACCAAGTCCAAGAGTCACGATCAAGTCGGGAGTGGGCAGATGCCCAGGAAATGCCAGCTGTGGGTGCAAAGAAGCTGCCACCGGATGGCAGAAGCTGTGGATTCTGCAAGAACGAAGAGGACTAGGAACTTCCCCTTTGGAGGATGGATGTCCCACGTCGTGAAGAAGCTTGCAGAGGTATTCCCGTGCAGAAAGACCGTAAACAAGCCTTGCTAGCTGCAAGGGTCGTGGTTAGGGTTTTTGGATGCTGCTTTGGCCCAGGAGGGACCAGGATGTCGCCAATTGCGTGAGGAGACAGAGGGGGCGTCCAGCAAGACAAAGAGCCCACTCAGAAGCAAGCAGCACCCGCAGTAGTGCCGGAAAAGGCACTACGAAGAGGAGTGAACCGGAGCTCACCCGAAGTCACAAAAGAAGGTCCCACGACACCGGAGGACAACTCAGTAGGTCGTGCACTGCAGGTTAGAGTGTCGGGGACCAAGGCTTGGCTGTGCACAAATGAAATCCTGGAAGAGTGCACAGGAGCCGGAGCAGCTGCAAATCACGCGGTACCCAGCAATGCAGTCTAGCGTGGGGAGGCAAGGACTTACCTCCACCAAACTTGGACAGAGTTGCTGAGTTCCAGGGACCACGCTGGTTGTGCTGAGAGGGGACACAGAGGACCGGTGATGCAGTCTTTTGGTGCCTGCGGTTGCAGGGGGAAGATTCCGTCGACCCACGGGAGATTTCTTCGGAGCTTCTAGTGCAGAGAGGAGGCAGACTACCCCCACAGCATACACCACCAGGAAAACAGTCGAGAAGGCGGCCGGATCAGCGATACAAGGTTGCAGTAGTCGTCTTTGCTACTTTGTTGCAGTTTTGCAGGCGTCCAGGGCAGTCAGCGGTCGATTCCTTGGCAGAAGGTGAAGAGAGAGATGCAGAGGAACTCTGATGAGCTCTTGCATTCGTTATCTAAAGAATTCCCCAAAGTAGAGACCCTAAATAGCCAGAAAAGGAGGTTTGGCTACTTAGGAAGGAGGATAGGCTAGCAACACAGGTAAGAGCCTATCAGAAGGAGTCTCTGACGTCACCTGCTGGCCCTGGCCACTCAGAGCAGTCCAGTGTGCCAGCAGCACCTCTGTTTCCAAGATGTTAGAGGTCTGGAGCACACTGGAGGAGCTCTGGGCACCTCCCAGGGGAGGTGCAGGTCAGGGGAGTGGTCACTCCCCTTTCCTTTGTCCAGTTTCGCGCCAGAGCAGGGCTGGGGGATCCCTGAACCGGTGTAGACTGGCTTATGCAGAAATGGGCACCATCTGTGCCCATCAAAGCATTTCCAGAGGCTGGGGGAGGCTACTCCTCCCCAGCCCTGACACCTTTTTCCAAAGGGAGAGGGTGTAACACCCTCTCTCTGAGGAAGTCCTTTGTTCTGCCTTCCTGGGCCAAGCCTGGCTGGACCCCAGGAGGGCAGAAACCTGTCTGAGGGGTTGGCAGCAGCAGCAGCTGCAGTGAAACCCCGGGAAAGGCAGTTTGGCAGTACCAGGGTCTGTGCTACAGACCACTGGGATCATGGGATTGTGCCAACTATGCCAGGATGGCATAGAGGGGGCAATTCCATGATCATAGACATGTTACATGGCCATATTCGGAGTTACCATTGTGAAGCTACATATAGGTAGTGACCTATATGTAGTGCACGCGTGTAATGGTGTCCCCGCACTCACAAAGTCCGGGGAATTGGCCCTGAACAATGTGGGGGCACCTTGGCTAGTGCCAGGGTGCCCTCACACTAAGTAACTTTGCACCTAACCTTTACCAGGTAAAGGTTAGACATATAGGTGACTTATAAGTTACTTAAGTGCAGTGTAAAATGGCTGTGAAATAACGTGGACGTTATTTCACTCAGGCTGCAGTGGCAGGCCTGTGTAAGAATTGTCTGAGCTCCCTATGGGTGGCAAAAGAAATGCTGCAGCCCATAGGGATCTCCTGGAACCCCAATACCCTGGGTACTTCAGTACCATATACTAGGGAATTATAAGGGTGTTCCAGTAAGCCAATGTAAATTGGTAAAATTGGTCTCTAGCCTGTTAGTGACAATTTGTACAGAGAGAGCATAACCACTGAGGTTCTGGTTAACAGAGCCTCAGTGAGACAGTTAGGCATCACACAGGGAACACATACATATAGGCCACAACCTTATGAGCACTGGGGTCCTGGCTAGCAGGGTCCCAGTGACACATAACAAACATACGGAAAACATAGGGTTTTCACTATGAGCACTGGGCCCTGGCTGGCAGGATCCCAGTGAGACAGTGAAAACACCCTGACATACACTCACAAACAGGCCAAAAGTGGGGGTAACAAGGCTAGAAAGAGGCTACTTTCTCACACAACCCCCCCCCAAACGAAGGACAATAAGGCTAACCTTGGCCAGTTGAGACTTTATTGTCTAAGTGGTGAAAAGTAGAGAGTAGCTCTGCAATAGACTGGTTACTCCCTTTATCATCCACTATATGGTTACTTCCCTGTGGGGATGTAAACCACCCTGTTTGAAGTTTTTTAGCTAAGCAACAATGTGAAGATGTATTTTCTGAGTTTCTATCAGTAAGTTTTAGTTTAGAGCAGTGGGAATTGTCCACTGAACCTATTTGTAGTGATGGAAATGCCAGACAGGGATGCTGTCTTAGAAAAGCCATAGCTGGGCAAAAACTTTGTCCATATGGCTGGAAGAGAGAACAGGGATGCTGTTTCTCTTGAGTTGGAGCAGGGCAGGGATGCTGTCCTATGAGCTCCACACTAGGGCAGGGATGCTGTCCTAAGTGTTGTGAGGCAGTGCAGGGTTTCTGCACTAAAGTTTCTCTGGGAGGGTTGGAGGGATGCTCCATGTTAACTAACATGTGTGAGAAGGTAGCCTCTTTCTAGCCTTGTTACCCCCACTTTTGGCCTGTTTGTGAGTGTATGTCAGGGTGTTTGTCACTGTTTTCACTGTCTCACTGGGATCCTGATAGCCAGGCCTCAGTGCTCATAGTGAAAACACTATGTTTTCAGTATGGTTGTTATGTGTCACTGGGATCCTGCTGGTCAGGACCCCAGTGCTCATAGGTTTGTGGCCTATATGTATGTGTCACTGGGACCCTGTCACACAGGGCCCCAGTGCTCATAGGTGTGCATGTGTATGTTCCCTGTGTGGTGCCTAACTGTCTCACTGAGGCTCTGCTAACCAGAACCTCAGTGGTTATGCTCTCTCATTACTTTCAAATTGTCACTAACAGGCTAGTGACCAATTTTACCAATTTACATTGGCTTACTGGAACACCCTTATAATTCCCTAGTATATGGTACTGAGGTACCCAGGGTATTGGGGTTCCAGGAGATCCCTATGGGCTGCAGCATTTCTTTTGCCACCCATAGGGAGCTCTGACAAATCTTACACAGGCCTGCCACTGCAGCCTGAGTGAAATAACGTCCACGTTATTTCACAGCCATTTTACACTGCACTTAAGTAACTTATAAGTCACCTATATGTCTAACCTTTACCTGGTAAAGGTTAGGTGCAAAGTTACTTAGTGTGAGGGCACCCTGGCACTAGCCAAGGTGCCCCCACATTGTTCAGAGCCAATTCCCTGAACTTTGTGAGTGCGGGGACACCATTACACGCGTGCACTACATATAGGTCACTACCTATATGTAGCTTCACCATGGTAACTCCGAATATGGCCATGTAACATGTCTATGATCATGGAATTGCCCCCTCTATACCATCCTGGCATAGTTGGCACAATCCCATGATCCCAGTGGTCTGTAGCACAGACCCTGGTACTGCCAGACTGCCCTTCCTGGGGTTTCACTGCAGCTGCTGCTGCTACCAACCCCTCAGACAGGCAGCTGCCCTCCTGGGGTCCAGCCAGGCCTGGCCCAGGATGGCAGAACAAAGAACTTCCTCTGAGAGAGGGTGTGACACCCTCTCCCTTTGGAAAATGGTGTGAAGGCAGGGGAGGAGTAGCCTCCCCCAGCCTCTGGAAATGCTTTGTTGGGCACAGATGTGCCCAATTCTGCATAAGCCAGTCTACACCGGTTCAGGGACCCCTTAGCCCCTGCTCTGGCGCGAAACTGGACAAAGGAAAGGGGAGTGACCACTCCCCTGACCTGCACCTCCCCTGGGAGGTGTCCAGAGCTCCTCCAGTGTGCTCCAGACCTCTGCCATCTTGGAAACAGAGGTGCTGCTGGCACACTGGACTGCTCTGAGTGGCCAGTGCCACCAGGTGACGTCAGAGACTCCTGCTGATAGGCTCCTTCAGGTGTTAGTAGCCTTTCCTCTCTCCTAGGTAGCCAAACCCTCTTTTCTGGCTATTTAGGGTCTCTGTCTCTGGGGAAATTTTAGATAACGAATGCATGAGCTCAGCCGAGTTCCTCTGCATCTCCCTCTTCACCTTCTGATAAGGAAACGACCGCTGACCGCGCTGGAAGCCTGCAAACCTGCAACATAGTAGCAAAGACGACTACTGCAACTCTGTAACGCTGATCCTGCCGCCTTCTCGAATGTTTTCCTGCTTGTGCATGCTGTGGGGGTAGCCTGCCTCCTCTCTGCACCAGAAGCTCCGAAGAAATCTCCCGTGGGTCGACGGAATCTTCCCCCTGCAACCGCAGGCACCAAAAAGCTGCATTACCGGTCCCTTGGGTCTCCTCTCAGCACGACGAGCGAGGTCCCTCGAATCCAGCGACACCGTCCAAGTGACCCCCACAGTCCAGTGACTCTTCAGCCCAAGTTTGGTGGAGGTAAGTCCTTGCCTCACCTCGCTGGGCTGCATTGCTGGGAACCGCGACTTTGCAAGCTACTCCGGCCCCTGTGCACTTCCGGCGGAAATCCTTTGTGCACAGCCAAGCCTGGGTCCACGGCACTCTAACCTGCATTGCACGACTTTCTAAGTTGGTCTCCGGCGACGTGGGACTCCTTTGTGCAACTTCGGCGAGCACCGTTTCACGCATCCTCGTAGTGCCTGTTTCTGGCACTTCTCCGGGTGCTACCTGCTTCAGTGAGGGCTCTTTGTCTTGCTCGACGTCCCCTCTCTCTGCAGGTCCAACTTGCGACCTCCTCGTCCCTCCTGGGCCCCAGCAGCGTCCAAAAACACCAAACGCACGATTTGCGTGTAGCAAGGCTTGTTGGCGTCCATCCGGCGGGAAAACACTTCTGCACGACTCTCCAAGGCGTGAGGGATCCATCCTCCAAAGGGGAAGTCTCTAGCCCTTGTCTTTCCTGCAGTATTCACAGTTCTTCAGCCTAGTAAGAGCTTCTTTGCACCAACCGCTGGCATTTCTTGGGCATCTGCCCATCTCCGAGCTGCTTGTGACTTTTGGACTTGGTCCCCTTGTTCCACAGGTACCCTCAGTCAGGAATCCATCGTTGTTGCATTGCTGATTTGTGTTTTCCTTGCATTTTCCCTCTAACACGACTATTTTGTCCTTAGGGGAACTTTAGTGCAGTTTGCACTCACTTTTCAGGGTCTTGGGGAGGGTTATTTTTCTAACTCTCACTATTTTCTAATAGTCCCAGCGACCCTCTACAAGGTCACATAGGTTTGGGGTCCATTCGTGGTTCGCATTCCACTTTTGGAGTATATGGTTTGTGTTGCCCCTATCCCTATGTTTCCCCATTGCATCCTATTGTAACTATACATTGTTTGCACTGTTTTCTAAGACTATACTGCATATTTTTGCTATTGTGTATATATATCTTGTGTATATTTCCTATCCTCTCACTGAGGGTACACTCTAAGATACTTTGGCATATTGTCATAAAAATAAAGTACCTTTATTTTTAGTATAACTGTGTATTGTGTTTTCTTATGATATTGTGCATATGACACTAAGTGGTACTGTAGTAGCTTCACACGTCTCCTAGTTCAGCCTAAGCTGCTCTGCTAAGCTACCATTATCTATCAGCCTAAGCTGCTAGACACCCTATACACTAATAAGGGATAACTGGGCCTGGTGCAAGGTGCAAGTACCCCTTGGTACTCACTACAAGCCAGTCCAGCCTCCTACATTGGTTGTGCAGTGGTGGGATAAGTGCTTGAGACTACTTACCACTCTTGTCATTGTACTTTTCATGAGAGAAAAATATACAAAACAAGGTCAGTGTATATACACATAGCCAAAAAGTTTTGCATTTCCTCTTTTCACTCTTTTCTAAGTGCTGAAAAGTACTTCTAAAACTTTCAAAAAGTTCTTAAAAGTTTAAAAAGTTTTTTCTGTCTTTCCAAAAAGTTCTGAAAACTTTTTTCTCTTTTTCTATCACTTTAACTCTCTCTAAAAAATGTCTGGCACAGGCAAAAATGTTGAACTGTCCAAAATTGCATATGATCACCTTAGCTGGAAAGGAGCAAGGAGTCTCTGCATAGAGAGAGGTTTGAGTGTAGGGAAGAATCCTTCCTTAGAACTGTTAATTAATATGCTTAGAGTACAGGATAAGGCCATAAGTGCCCAATCTGGTGAAAAAGTAGCTAATGGTTCTCAATCTGATCCAGGGACTCCCCCAGGAAAAGGTTCAGGAAAGAAACTTCTCAGCCTGCCCATTACTAGACAGTCTAGCATAGTTGGTACAGAGGTTGAATCACACCATACTGATGGTGTGCTCTCACATTATACTGGTAGCCAAGCTGTTAGGGTGCCCTCTGTAAGGGACAGGTCTCCTTCTGTTCATTCCCATCATACCTCTGTATCTAGAAATGTCCCTCCCACCCACCCTGATGACAGATTGTTAGAAAGGGAGCTCAATAGATTGAGAGTGGAACAAACCAGACTGAAGCTCAAGAAGCAACAGCTGGATTTGGATAGACAGTCTTTAGAATTAGAGAAGGAAAGACAGAAGTTGGGTTTAGATACCCATGGTGGCAGCAGCCGTATTCCCCATAGTCATCCTGCAAAAGAGCATGATTCCAGGAATCTGCACAAGATAGTTCCCCCTTATAAGGAGGGGGATGACATTAACAAGTGGTTTGCTGCACTTGAGAGGGCCTGTGTTGTACAGGATGTCCCTCAAAGGCAGTGGGCTGCTATCCTATGGCTATCATTTAGTGGAAAAGGTAGGGATAGGCTCCTTACTGTGAAAGAAAATGATGCCAATAACTTTACAGTTCTTAAGAATGCACTCCTGGATGGTTATGGCTTAACCACTGAACAATACAGGATAAAGTTCAGAGAGACCAAAAAGGAGTCTTCACAAGACTGGGTTGATTTCATTGACCATTCAGTGAAGGCCTTGGAGGGGTGGTTACATGGCAGTAAAGTTACTGATTATGACAGCCTGTATAACACAATCCTGAGAGAGCATATACTTAATAATTGTGTGTCTGATTTGTTGCACCAGTACCTGGTAGACTCTGATCTGACCTCTCCCCAAGAATTGGGAAAGAAGGCAGACAAATGGGTCAGAACAAGGGTGAACAGAAAAGTTCATACAGGGGGTGACAAAGATGGCAATAAGAAGAAAGATGGTGAAAAATCTCAAGATAAGCATGGGGATAAGGGTAAAACCAAAGATCCCACTTCAAATCTTAAACACTCTACAGAGGGTGGGGATAAAACAAATTCTTCCTCTTCTTCCCAACCTGCACACATTAAAAAGCCTTGGTGCTTTGAGTGTAAAAACAGAGGCCATAGGCCAGGGGATAAGTCCTGTCCAGGTAAACCCCCTGAGCCTACCACCACTAATACATCAAGCTCTAGTGCCCCTAGCAGTAGTGGTACTAGTGGTGGGACTGCTGGCAACAGTCAAGCAAAGGGTGTAGTTGGGTTCACTTATGGGTCCATAGTGGAAACTGATGTAATCAGTCCCAAGACAGTTTCTGTCACACCTAGTGGCACTGGCCTTGCCACACTGGCTGCTTGTCCCCTTACAATGGATAAGTACAGGCAGACAGTTTCAATAAATGGTGTTGAGGCCTTGGCCTACAGGGACACAGGTGCCAGTTTCACTTTGGTGACTGAAAACCTAGTGCCTCCTGAACAACACATCATTGGACAACAGTATAAGATTATTGATGTCCATAACTCCACTAAGTTTCTTCCCTTAGCTATAATTCAGTTTAGTTGGGGTGGAGTTACTGGCCCTAAGCAGGTGGTGGTATCACCTAGCTTACCTGTAGACTGTCTCTTAGGTAATGACCTAGAGGCCTCAGGTTGGGCTGATGTAGAGTTTTATGCCCATGCAGCCATGCTGGGCATCCCTGAGGAATTGTTCCCTCTCATTTCAAGTGAAATGAAAAAGCAAAGGAGAGAAGGCCTGAAAACTCAGGATCCCTCTCCATCAACAGGTAAAAAGGGTATCACAGTATCCCCTAACCACCCTACCATTCAGGATACCATTCCTGTGGTGGGAGAAACCTCTCCTGGGGTGGCACCTGTTCCAAGGGAATCATCAGCTGGCAAAGCTGGACTCCCTGAGGTGGAAGTACCTCTCTGTGGGATAACTAACATGGGTGAGAAAAACAGCACCATTTTAGTTAACATGGAGCATCCCTCCAACCCTCCCAGAGAAACTTTAGTGCAGAAACCCTGCACTACCTCACAACACTTAGGACAGCATCCCTGCCCTAGTGTGGAGCTCATAGGACAGCATCCCTGCCCTGCTCCAACTCAAGAGAAACAGCATCCCTGTTCTCTCTTCCAGCCAAATGGACAAAGCTTTTGCCCAGCTATGGCTTTACTGAGACAGCATCCCTGTCTGGCATTTCCATCATTACAAATAGGTTCAGTGGATAATTCCCACTGCTCTAAACTAAAACTTACTGATAGAAACTCTGAAAATACATCTTCACATTGTTGGTTAGCTAAAAAACTTCAAACAGGGTGATTTACATCCCCACAGGGAAGTAACCATATAGTGGATGATAAAGGGAGTAACCAGTCTATTGCAGAGCTACTCTCTACTTATCACCACTTAGACAATAAAGTCTCAACTGGCCAAGGTTAGCCTTATTGTCCTTCGTTTGGGGGGGGGTTGTGTGAGAAGGTAGCCTCTTTCTAGCCTTGTTACCCCCACTTTTGGCCTGTTTGTGAGTGTATGTCAGGGTGTTTGTCACTGTTTTCACTGTCTCACTGGGATCCTGATAGCCAGGCCTCAGTGCTCATAGTGAAAACACTATGTTTTCAGTATGGTTGTTATGTGTCACTGGGATCCTGCTGGTCAGGACCCCAGTGCTCATAGGTTTGTGGCCTATATGTATGTGTCACTGGGACCCTGTCACACAGGGCCCCAGTGCTCATAGGTGTGCATGTGTATGTTCCCTGTGTGGTGCCTAACTGTCTCACTGAGGCTCTGCTAACCAGAACCTCAGTGGTTATGCTCTCTCATTACTTTCAAATTGTCACTAACAGGCTAGTGACCAATTTTACCAATTTACATTGGCTTACTGGAACACCCTTATAATTCCCTAGTATATGGTACTGAGGTACCCAGGGTATTGGGGTTCCAGGAGATCCCTATGGGCTGCAGCATTTCTTTTGCCACCCATAGGGAGCTCTGACAAATCTTACACAGGCCTGCCACTGCAGCCTGAGTGAAATAACGTCCACGTTATTTCACAGCCATTTTACACTGCACTTAAGTAACTTATAAGTCACCTATATGTCTAACCTTTACCTGGTAAAGGTTAGGTGCAAAGTTACTTAGTGTGAGGGCACCCTGGCACTAGCCAAGGTGCCCCCACATTGTTCAGAGCCAATTCCCTGAACTTTGTGAGTGCGGGGACACCATTACACGCGTGCACTACATATAGGTCACTACCTATATGTAGCTTCACCATGGTAACTCCGAATATGGCCATGTAACATGTCTATGATCATGGAATTGCCCCCTCTGTACCATCCTGGCATAGTTGGCACAATCCCATGATCCCAGTGGTCTGTAGCACAGACCCTGGTACTGCCAGACTGCCCTTCCTGGGGTTTCACTGCAGCTGCTGCTGCTGCCAACCCCTCAGACAGGCAGCTGCCCTCCTGGGGTCCAGCCAGGCCTGGCCCAGGATGGCAGAACAAAGAACTTCCTCTGAGAGAGGGTGTGACACCCTCTCCCTTTGGAAAATGGTGTGAAGGCAGGGGAGGAGTAGCCTCCCCCAGCATCTGGAAATGCTTTGTTGGGCACAGATGTGCCCAATTCTGCATAAGCCAGTCTACACCGGTTCAGGGACCCCTTAGCCCCTGCTCTGGCGCGAAACTGGACAAAGGAAAGGGGAGTGACCACTCCCCTGACCTGCACCTCCCCTGGGAGGTGTCCAGAGCTCCTCCAGTGTGCTCCAGACCTCTGCCATCTTGGAAACAGAGGTGCTGCTGGCACACTGGACTGCTCTGAGTGGCCAGTGCCACCAGGTGACGTCAGAGACTCCTGCTGATAGGCTCCTTCAGGTGTTAGTAGCCTTTCTTCTCTCCTAGGTAGCCAAACCCTCTTTTCTGGCTATTTAGGGTCTCTGTCTCTGGGGAAATTTTAGATAACGAATGCATGAGCTCAGCCGAGTTCCTCTGCATCTCCCTCTTCACCTTCTGATAAGGAAACGACCGCTGACCGCGTTGGAAGCCTGCAAACCTGCAACATAGTAGCAAAGACGACTACTGCAACTCTGTAACGCTGATCCTGCCGCCTTCTCGAATGTTTTCCTGCTTGTGCATGCTGTGGGGGTAGCCTGCCTCCTCTCTGCACCAGAAGCTCCGAAGAAATCTCCCGTGGGTCGACGGAATCTTCCCCCTGCAACCGCAGGCACCAAAAAGCTGCATTACCGGTCCCTTGGGTCTCCTCTCAGCACGACGAGCGAGGTCCCTCGAATCCAGCGACACCGTCCAAGTGACCCCCACAGTCCAGTGACTCTTCAGCCCAAGTTTGGTGGAGGTAAGTCCTTGCCTCACCTCGCTGGGCTGCATTGCTGGGAACCGCGACTTTGCAAGCTACTCCGGCCCCTGTGCACTTCCGGCGGAAATCCTTCGTGCACAGCCAAGCCTGGGTCCACGGCACTCTAACCTGCATTGCACGACTTTCTAAGTTGGTCTCCGGCGACGTGGGACTCCTTTGTGCAACTTCGGCGAGCACCGTTTCACGCATCCTCGTAGTGCCTGTTTCTGGCACTTCTCCGGGTGCTACCTGCTTCAGTGAGGGCTCTTTGTCTTGCTCGACGTCCCTTCTCTCTGCAGGTCCAATTTGCGACCTCCTGGTCCTTCCTGGGCCCCAGCAGCGTCCAAAAACGCCAAACGCACGATTTGCGTGTAGCAAGGCTTGTTGGCGTCCATCCGGCGGGAAAACACTTCTGCACGACTCTCCAAGGCGTGAGAGATCCATCCTCCAAAGGGGAAGTCTCTAGCCCTTGTCGTTCCTGCAGTATTCACAGTTCTTCAGCCTAGTAAGAGCTTCTTTGCACCAACCGCTGGCATTTCTTGGGCATCTGCCCATCTCCGAGCTGCTTGTGACTTTTGGATTTGGTCCCCTTGTTCCACAGGTACCCTCAGTCAGGAATCCATCGTTGTTGCATTGCTGATTTGTGTTTTCCTTGCATTTTCCCTCTAACACGACTATTTTGTCCTTAGGGGAACTTTAGTGCACTTTGCACTCACTTTTCAGGGTCTTGGGGAGGGTTATTTTTCTAACTCTCACTATTTTCTAATAGTCCCAGCGACCCTCTACAAGGTCACATAGGTTTGGGGTCCATTCGTGGTTCGCATTCCACTTTTGGAGTATATGGTTTGTGTTGCCCCTATCCCTATGTTTCCCCATTGCATCCTATTGTAACTATACATTGTTTGCACTGTTTTCTAAGACTATACTGCATATTTTTGCTATTGTGTATATATATCTTGTGTATATTTCCTATCCTCTCACTGAGGGTACACTCTAAGATACTTTGGCATATTGTCATAAAAATAAAGTACCTTTATTTTTAGTATAACTGTGTATTGTGTTTTCTTATGATATTGTGCATATGACACTAAGTGGTACTGTAGTAGCTTCACACGTCTCCTAGTTCAGCCTAAGCTGCTCTGCTAAGCTACCATTATCTATCAGCCTAAGCTGCTAGACACCCTATACACTAATAAGGGATAACTGGGCCTGGTGCAAGGTGCAAGTACCCCTTGGTACTCACTACAAGCCAGTCCAGCCTCCTACAACATGGTGCTCTTTTTCTCACCAATGTTAGTTATCCCACAGAGAGGTACTTCTACCTCAGGGAGTACAGTTTGCCAACTGATGATTCCCTTGGAACAGGTGCCACCCCAGGAGAGGTTTCTCCCACACAGGAATGGTATCCTGAATGGTAGGGTGGTTAGGGGATACTGTGATACCCTTTTTACCTGTTGATGGAGAGGGATCGTGAGTTTTCAGGCCTTCTCTCCTTTGCTTTTTCATTTCAGTAGAAATGAGAGGGAACAATTCCTCAGGGATGCCCAACATGGCTGCATGGGCATAAAACTCTACATCAGCCCAACCTGAGGCCTCTAGGTCATTACCTAAAAGACAGTCTACAGGTAAGCTAGGTTATACCACCACCTGCTTAGGGCCAGTAACTCCACCCCAACTAAACTGAATTATAGCTAAGGGAAGAAACTTAGTGGAGTTATGGACATCAATAATCTTATACTGTTGTCCAATGATGTGTTGATCATGGTGCACTTGGTTTTCAGTCACCAAAGTGATACTGGCACCAGTGTCCCTGTAGGCCAAGGCCTCAACACCATTTATTGAAACTGTCTGCCTGTACTTATCCATTGTAAGGGGACAAGCAGCCAGTGTGGCAAGGCCAATGCCACTAGGTGTGACAGAAACTGTCTTGGGACTGACTACCCCAGTTTCTATGATGGACCCATAAGTGAACCCAACTACACCCTTAACTTGACTGTTGCCAGCAGTCCCACCACTAGTACCACTACTGCTAGGGGCACTAGAGCTTGATGTATTAGTCGTGGTACGCTCAGGGGGTTTACCTGGACAGGACTTATCCCCTGGCCTATGGCCTCTGTTTTTACACACAAAGCACCAAGGCTTTTTAAATTGTGTAGGTTGAGAAGAAGAGGAAGAATTTGTTTTATCCCCACTCCCTGAAGAGTGTTTAAGATTTGAAGTGGGATCTTTGGTTTTACCCTTATCCCCATGCTTATCTTGAGATTTTTCACCATCTTTCTTCTTAATGTTCTCTTTGTCACCCCCTGTATGAACTTTTCTGTTTACCCTTGTTCTGACCCATTTGTCTGCCTTCTTTCCCAATTCTTGGGGAGAGGTCAGATCAGAGTCCACCAAGTACTGGTGCAACAAATCAGACACACAATTATTAAGAATATGCTCTCTCAGGATCAAGTTATATAGGCTGTCATATTCAGTAACTTTACTGCCATGTAACCACCCCTCCAAGGCCTTCACTGAATGGTCAATGAAATCAACCCAGTCTTGTGAAGACTCCTTTTTGGTCTCTCTGAACTTTATCCTGTATTGTTCAGTGGTTAAGCCATAACCATCCAGGAGTGCATTCTTAAGAACTTTGTAATCATTAGCTTCATTTTCTTTTACAGTAAGGAGCCTATCCCTACCTTTTCCACTAAATGATAGCCATAGGATAGCAGCCCACTGCCTTTGAGGGACATCCTGTACAGCACAGGCCCTCTCAAGTGCAGCAAACCACTTGTTAATGTCATCCCCCTCCTTATAAGGGGGAACTATCTTATGCAGATTCCTGGAATCATGCTCTTTTGCAGGATGACTATGGGGAATACTGCTGCTGCCACCATGGGTTTCTAAACCCAGTTTCTGTCTCTCCTTCTCTACTTCTAAAGTCTGTCTATCCAAATCCAGCTGTTGCTTCTTGAGCTTCAGTCTGGTTTGTTCCACTCTCAATCTATTGAGCTCCCTTTCTAACAATCTGTCATCAGGGTGGGTGGGAGGGACATGCCTTGAAACAGACGTATGGTGAGAATGGACAGAAGGAGACCTGTCCCTTACAGAGGGCACCCTAACAGCTTGGCTGACAGTGTAATGTGAGAGCACATCATCTGTATGATGTGACTCCACCTCAGTACCAACTATGCTAGACTGTCTTGTAATGGGAAGGCTAAGAAGTTTCTTTCCTGAACCTTTACCTGGGGGAGTCCCTGGATCAGATTGAGAACCATTAGCTACTTTTTCAACAGATGGGGCACTTTTAGCCTTATCTTGTTCTCTAAGCATGTTTAGTAACAATTCCAAGGAAGGATTCTTCCCTACACTCAAACCTCTCTCTATGCAGAGACTCCTTGCTCCTTTCCAGCTAAGGTGATCATATGCAAGTTTGGACAGATCAACATTTTGGCCTGTGCCAGACATTTTTAGAGAGAGTTAAAGTGATAGAAAAAGAGAAAAAAGTTTGTCAGAGCTTTTAGAAAGACTGGGAAAAAAACTTTAAAAACTTTTTAGAACTTTTTAGAAAGTTAGAAGTACTTTTCAGCACTTAGAAAAGAGTGAAAAGAGGAAATGCAAAACTTTTTGGCAATGTGTATATACACTGAACTTGTTTTGTATATTTTTCTCTTATGAAAAGTACAATGACAAGAGTGGTAAGTAGTCTCAAAGCACTTATCCCACCGCTGCACAACCAATGTAGGAGGCTGGACTGGCTTGTAGTGAGTACCTAGGGGTACTTGCACCATGCACCAGGCCCAGTTATCCCTTATTAGTGTATAGGGTGTCTAGCAGCTTAGGCTGATAGATAATGGTAGCTTAGCAGAGCAGCTTAGGCTGAACTAGGAGACGAGTGAAGCTCCTACAGTACCACTTGGTGTCATATGCACAATATCATAAGAAAACACAATACACAGTTATACTAAAAATAAAGGTACTTTATTTTTATGACAATATGCCAAAGTATCTCAGAGTGTACCCTCAGTGAGAGGATAGGAAATATACACAAGATATATATACACAATAGCAAAAATATGCAGTATAGTCTTAGAAAACAGTGCAAACAATGTATAGTTACAATAGGATGCAATGGGGACACATAGGGATAGGGGCAACACAAACCATATACTCCAAAACTGGAATGCAAACCACGAATGGACCCCAAACCTATGTGACCTTGTAGAGGGTCGCTGGGACTATTAGAAAATAGTGAGAGTTAGAAAAATAACCCTCCCCAAGACCCTGAAAAGTGAGTGCAAAGTGCACTAAAGTTCCCCTAAGGATAAAGAACTTGTGTTAGAGGAATAATGCAGGAAAGACACAAACCAACAATGCAACAACGATGGATTTCCAATCTAGGGTACCTGTGGAACAAGGGGACCAAGTCCAAAAGTCACAAGCAAGTCGGAGATGGGCATATGCTCAGGAAATGCCAGCTGTGGGTGCAAAGAAGCTTCTACTGGACAGAAGAAGCTGAGGTTTCTGCAGGAACGAAAAGGGCTAGAGACTTCCCCTTTGGTGGACGGATCCCTCTCGCCGTGGAGAGTCGTGCAGAAGTGTTTTCCCGCCGAAAGAACGCCAACAAGCCTTGCTAGCTGCAAATCGTGCGGTTAGCGTTTTTGGACACTGCTGTGGCCCAGGAGGGACGCAAATTGGACCAGGAGGTAGAGGGGACGTTGAGCAAGTCAAGGAGCCCTCTTAGCAGCAGGTAGCACCCGGAGAAGTGCCAGAAACAGGCACTACGAGGATGCGTGAAACGGTGCTCACCCGAAGTTACACAAAGGAGTCCCACGTCGCCGGAGACCAACTTAGAAAGTCGTGCAATGCAGGTTAGAGTGCCGTGGACCCAGGCTTGGCTGTGCACAAAGGATTTCCGCCGGAAGTGCACAGGGGCCGGAGTAGCTGCAAAAGTCGCGGTTCCCAGCAATGCAGTCTAGCGAGGTGAGGCAAGGACTTACCTCCACCAAACTTGGACTGAAGAGTCACTGGACTGTGGGAGTCACTTGGACAGAGTTGCTGGATTCGAGGGACCTCGCTCGTCGTGCTGAGAGGAGACCCAAGGGACTGGTAATGCAGCTTTTTGGTGCCTGCGGTTGCAGGGGGAAGATTCCATCGACCCACGGGAGATTTCTTCGGAGCTTCTAGTGCAGAGAGGAGGCAGACTACCCCCACAGCATGCACCACCAGGAAAACAGTCGAGAAGGCGGCAGGATCAGCGTTACAGAGTTGCAGTAGTCGTCTTTGCTACTATGTTGCAGGTTTGCAGGCTTCCAGCGTGGTCAGCAGTCGATTCCTTGGCAGAAGGTGAAGAGAGAGATGCAGAGGAACGCGGATGAGCTCTTGCATTCGTTATCTAAGGAATCCCAAGAGACAGAGACCCTAAATAGCCAGAAAAGAGGGTTTGGCTACTTAGGAGAGAGGATAGGCTAGCAACACCTGAAGGAGCCTATCACAAGGAGTCTCTGACGTCACCTGGTGGCACTGGCCACTCAGAGCAGTCCAGTGTGCCAGTAGCACCTCTGTTTCCAAGATGGCAGAGGTCTGGAGCACACTGGAGGAGCTCTGGGCACCTCCCAGGGGAGGTACAGGTCAGGGGAGTGGTCACTCCCCTTTCCTTTGTCCAGTTTCGCGCCAGAGCAGGGCTAAGGGGTCCCTGAACCGGTGTAGACTGGCTTATGCAGAAATGGGCACCAAATGTGCCCATGAAAGCATTTCCAGAGGCTGGGGGAGGCTACTCCTCCCCTGCCTTCACACCATTTTCCAAAGGGAGAGGGTGTAACACCCTCTCTCAGAGGAAGTCCTTTGTTCTGCCATCCTGGGCCAGGCCTGGCTGGACCCCAGGAGGGCAGATGCCTGTCTGAGGGGTTGGCAGCAGCAGCAGCTGCAGTGAAACCCCGGGAAAGGCAGTTTGGCAGTACCAGGGTCTGTGCTACAGACCACTGGGATCATGGGATTGTGCCAACTATGCCAGGATGGCATAGAGGGGGCAATTCCATGATCATAGACATGTTACATGGCCATATTCGGAGTTACCATTGTGAAGCTACATATAGGTAGTGACCTATATGTAGTGCACACGTGTAATGGTGTCCCCGCACTCACAAAGTCCGGGGAATTGGCCCTGAACAATGTGGGGGCACCTTGGCTAGTGCCAGGGTGCCCTCACACTAAGTAACTTTGCACCTAACCTTTACCAGGTAAAGGTTAGACATATAGGTGACTTATAAGTTACTTAAGTGCAGTGTAAAAAGGCTGTGAAATAACGTGGACGTTATTTCACTCAGGCTGCAGTGGCAGGCCTGTGTAAGAATTGTCTGAGCTCCCTATGGGTGGCAAAAGAAATGCTGCAGCCCATAGGGATCTCCTGGAACCCCAATACCCTGGGTACTTCAGTACCATATACTAGGGAATTATAAGGGTGTTCCAGTAAGCCAATGTAAATTGGTAAAATTGGTCACTAGCCTGTTAGTGACAATTTGTACAGAGAGAGCATAACCACTGAGGTTCTGGTTAGCAGAGCCTCAGTGAGACAGTTAGGCATCACACAGGGAACACATACATATAGGCCACAACCTTATGAGCACTGGGCCCTGGCTGGCAGGATCCCAGTGAGACAGTGAAAACACCCTGACATACACTCACAAACAGGCCAAAAGTGGGGGTAACAAGGCTAGAAAGAGGCTACTTTCTCACAATAGTCCACTATGTCTTGCTTAGGACCTTTTAAAGGTTGTTCCCAACCCTCCTTTACAAGTGTTAGAGGACCTCTTACAGGGTGCCCAAATAGGAGTTCAAAGGGGCTGAAGCCCACTCCTGTATGGGGTACCTCCCTGTAAGCAAAAAGGAGGCAAGGTAACAGGACATCCCATCTTCTCCGGAGTTTTTCAGGGAGTCCCATTATCATTCCTTTGAGAGTTTTGTTAAACCTCTCGACCAGTCCATTTGTTTGTGGATGATAGGGTGTGGTGAATTTGTATGTTACACCACATTGCTTCCACATGGCCTTTAAGTAAGCAGACATAAAGTTGCTACCCCTGTCTGATACCACCTCTTTTGGGAAGCCCACCCTGGAAAAGATTCCCAGGAGGGCCTTTGCCACTGCAGGAGCTGTAGTGGTCCTTAGAGGAATTGCTTCAGGATATCTGGTGGCACGGTCCACTACCACCAAAATAAACCTATTGCCTGAAGCAGTAGGAGGGTCAAGGGGGCCAACTATGTCAACCCCTACCCTTTCAAAGGGAACCCCAATCACAGGCAGTGGAATAAGGGGTGCTTTTGGGGTGCCAGCTGTTTTGCCACTGGCTTGACAGTTGACACAGGACTTACCAAATTCTTTTGTGTCCTCTGACATTCTAGGCCAATGAAACAAGGGGACAAGCCTGTCCCATGTTTTCATCTGCCCCAAATGTCCAGCCAAGGGAATGTCGTGGGCTAGAGTTAGGAGGAACTCTCTGTATTGCAGGGGAATAACCAATCTCCTGGCAGCTCCAGGTTTTGGGTCCCATGCCTCTGTATACAAGAGGTTGTCCTCCCACTAAACTCTGTGAGAGTCACTGACATCCCCATTTTGCTGTTTGACAGCTTGCTGTCTTAGACCCTCTAGTGTGGGACAGGTCTGCTGTGCCACACTCAGCTCCTCCCTGGCAGGCCCCCCTCCACCCAAAAGCTCAGCAGTGTCTGCTTCCATCTCCTTTGGTGAAGGTTCTGCACAGGGGGGAAATTCTTCTTCCTCAGAAGTAGAATCATCTGTAGAGGGAGGGATAGTAGGTAGTGATTTACCTTTATTAACCCTAGCTTTAGGGAGCACTTGGTCCATTGTTCCAGGATCCAAGTCACCCTGTCCTTTTTGCTTTTTGGCCTGAGCCCTTGTCAAAGCAAATATATGCCCAGGAATGCCCAGCATTGCTGCATGAGCCTCCAACTCCACTTCTGCCCAAGCTGATGTCTCTAAATCGTTCCCTAGTAGACAGTCTACAGGTAAATCTGAGGCAACCACAACTTTCTTTGGACCAGTAACCCCCCCCCAGTTAAGATTCACAACAGCCATCGGGTGGCTAAGAGTGTTGTTATGAGCATCAGTCACTTGGTACTGGTGACCAAGTAGATGTTGTTCAGGGTGGACCAGTTTCTCTATTACCATGGTAACACTGGCACCTGTGTCCTTGTAGGCCTGAACCTCAACACCATTTATTAGGGGAAGTTGCTTGTACTTATCCATATTAAGGGGACAAGCAACCAAGGTGGCCAAATCAATGGGAACTTCAGAGACTAACACAGCCTCTGTGGTCTCCCTAACAAGACCAACCCCAACTAAATTACCAAAAGTGAGCCCAGCTACTCCCTTGGATTGGCTATTAGTAGGTTTGCTCCCACCACCACTGCTATTACTAGCGGCAGTAGGTGTAGCAGTAGGAGTTGTGGTAGTGGGAGGCTTGGTGCTTTTCTTTGGACATCTGGCATCAGTTGTCCAATGGCCTTTTACTTTACATAAATAGCACCATGGTTTCTTTACTTGATTAGAAGTGGATTTGGACCCACCACCCCCACCAGAGTGTTTTTTTGGGCCTGATGAAGACTCATTTTTAGATTTGTTCCCACCCTTGTCTGAAGACTTACCATCCTTCTTCTTGCCATCCTTTTCACTCCCTGTATGAACTTTTCTGTTTACTCTTGTTCTGACCCATTTGTCTGCCTTCTTTCCCAATTCTTGGGGAGAGGTCAGATCTGAGTCCACTAGATATTGGTGTAACAAATCAGACACACAGTGATTAAGAATATGCTCTATCAGGATTAAGTTATACAGGCTTTCATAGTCAGAAAATGTACTGCCATGTAACCACCCCTCCAAGGCCTTCACTGAATGGTCAACAAAGTCTACCCAGTCTTGTGAAGACTCCTTTTTGGTTTCTCTGAACTTGATCCTGTACTGTTCAGTGGTTAAGCCATAACCATCTAGGAGTGCATTCTTTAAAACTGTAAAATTATTGGCATCACTTTCCTTCACACTAAGGAGCCTATCCCTACCCTTTCCACTGAAAGATAGCCATAGGATAGCAGCCCACTGCCTTTGAGGGGTCCCCTGTACAACACATGCCTTCTCAAGTGCAGCAAACCACTTGTTAATGTCATCCCCCTCCTTATAAGGGGGAACTATCTTGTGCAGATTCCTAGAATCATGCTCTTTCACAGGATTACTATCTGTAATACTGCTGCTGCCACCATGGGGTCCAAACCCCAACCTCTGCCTTTCTTTTTCTAAGTCTAAAGTTTCCCTGTCTAGAGCCAGCTGTTGCTGTTTAAGCTTCAGCCTGGTCTCTTCCACTCTCAATCTATTGAGCTCCCTTTCTAACATTCTGTCATCAGGGTGGGTGGGTTGGGCATGCTTAGACACAGAAGAATGGTGTGAATGAACAGAGGGAGACCTGTCCCTAATAGTTGGCACTCTAACAACCTGGCCTGCAGGAGTGAAACCCCTACTGTGATGAGAGCTCACATTAGTACCAGTGATGCTAGGTGGCCTGCTAAGGGGCAGGTTGGGAAGGATACCATCTAACACTCTTGCTGGGGCTACCCCAGAATCAGAGTGTGAACCATCTGCTAATCTCTCACCTGATGTACCACCTAAGGCCTTATCATTTTCAATGAGCATATTAATCAACAATTCTCTAGAGGGATTCTTCCCTACCCCTAAACCTCTATCAATGCAGAGACTCCTTGCACCTTTCCAGCTAAGGTGGTCATAAGCAGTGCTGGCCAGATCAAGAGTAGGACCTGTACCAGACATGATAGAAAAAGGTTTAAGGGACAGAAAAAGAAAGAAAAAGTTTCAGAACTTTTTAAGGAAACAGAAAAAAAACTTTTTCAACTTTTAAGAAACTTTTTGAAAGTTTAGAGGTACTTTTCAGCACTTAGCAATAGAGTAAGAGAAGAAAAGCAAAACTTTTTGGTTAGGTGTACATAGACTGAACTTGTTTTGTATATTTTTCTCTTATGAAAAGTACAAAATGACAAATGGTAAGTTGTTGCAAGTACTTGTCCCACCGCTGCACAACCAATGTAGGAGGCTGGCCTGGTTTGTAGTGAGTACCAAGGGGTACTTACACTCTGCACCAGGTCCAGTTATCCCTTATTAGTGTAGAAGAGGTGTCTATCAGCTTAGGCTGATAGAAAAGGGTAGCTTAGCAGAGCAGCTTAGGCTGAACTAGGAGACATGCAAAGCTCCCACTATACCACTGGTGTCATATGCACAATATCGTAAGAAAACACAATACACAGATATACTAAAAATAAAGGTACTTTATTTTTATGACAATATGCCAAAAGTATCTCAGTGAGTACCCTCAGTATGAGGATAGCAAATATACACAAGATATATGTACACAATACCAAAATATGCAGTAATAGCAATAGAAAACAGTGCAAACAATGTATAGTCACAATAGAATGCAATGGGGGCACATAGGGATAGGGGCAACACAAACCATATACTCTAGAAGTGGAATGCGAACCACGAATGGACCCCAAACCTATGTGAGCTTGTAGAGGGTTGCTGGGACTGTAAGAAAACAGTGAGGGTTAGAAAAATAGCCCACCCCAAGACCCTGAAAAGTCGGTGCAAAGTGCACCTAAGTTCCCCAGAGAGCACAGAAGTCTTGATAGGGGAATTCTGCAAGGAAGACCAACACCAGCAATGCAACAACTATGGATTTCCGGACGAGAGAACCTGTGGAACAAGGGGACCAAGTCCAAGAGTCACGATCAAGTCGGGAGTGGGCAGATGCCCAGGAAATGCCAGCTGTGGGTGCAAAGAAGCTGCCACCGGATGGCAGAAGCTGTGGATTCTGCAAGAACGAAGAGGACTAGGAATTTCCCCTTTGGAGGATGGATGTCCCACGTCGTGAAGAAGCTTGCAGAGGTCCGCAAACAAAAGACCGCAAACAAGCCTTGCTAGCTGCAAGGGTCGTGGTTAGGGTTTTTGGATGCTGCTGTGGCCCAGGAGGGACCAGGATGTCGCCAATTGCGTGAGGAGACAGAGGGGGCACCCAGCAAGATAGGGAGCCCTCACAGAAGCAGGCAGCACCCACAGAAGTGCCGGAACCGGCACTACGAAGAAGAGTGAACCAGAGCTCACCCGAAGTCACAAAAGGAGATCCCACGACGCCGGAGGACAACTCAGGAGGTTGTGCACTGCAGGTTAGAGTGTCGGGGACCAAGGCTTGGCTGTGCACAAAGGAAATCCTGAAAGAGTGCACAGGAGCCGGAGCAGCTGCAAATCACGCAGTTCCCAGTAATGCAGTCTAGCGTGAGGAGGCAAGGACTTACCTCCACCAAACTTGGACTGAAGAGTCACTGGACTGTGGGAGTCACTTGGACAGAGTTGCTGAGTTCCAGGGACCACGCTCGTCGGGCTGAGAGGGGACCCAGAGAACCGGTGATGCAGTTCTTTTGGTGCCTGCGGTTGCAGGGGGAAGTTTCCGTCGACCCACGGGAGATTTCTTCAGAGCTTCTAGTGCAGAGAGGAGGCAGACTACCCCCACAGCATGCACCACCAGGAAAACAGTCAAGAAGGCGGCCGGATCAGCGATACAAGGTTGCAGTAGTCGTCTTTGCTACTTTGTTGCGGTTTTGCAGGCGTCCAGAGCAGTCAGCGGTCGATTCCTTGGTAGAAGGTGAAGAGAGAGATGGAGAGGAACTCTAATGAGCTCTTGCATTCGTTATCTAAAGAATTCCCCAAAGCAGAGACCCTAAATAGCCATAAAAGGAGGTTTGGCTACCTAGGAAGGAGGATAGGCTAGCAACACAGGTAAGAGCCTATCAGAAGGAGTCTCTGACGTCACCTGCTGGCACTGGCCACTCAGAGCAGTCCAGTGTGCCAGCAGCACCTCTGTTTCCAAGATGGCAGAGGTCTGGAGCACACTGGAGGAGCTCTGGGCACCTCCCAGGGGAGGTAAGGTCAGGGGAGTGGTCACTCCCCTTTCCTTTGTCCAGCTTCGCGCCAGAGCAGGGCTGGGGTATCCCTGAACCGGTGTAGACTGGCTTATGCAGAGATGGGCACCATCTGTGCTCATCAAAGCATTTCCAGAGGCTGGGGGAGGCTACTCCTCCCCAGCCCTGACACCTTTTTCCAAAGGGAGAGGGTGTAACACCCTCTCTCTGAGGAAGTCCTTTGTTCTGCCTTCCTGGGCCAAGCCTGGCTGGACCCCAGGAGGGCAGAAACCTGTCTGAGGGTTGGCAGCAGCAGCAGCTGCAGTGAAACCCCGGGAAAGGTAGTTTGGCAGTACCCGGGTCTGTGCTAGAGACTCAGGGGATCATGGAATTGTCTCCCCAGTGTCAGAATGGCATCGGGGCGACAATTCCATGATCTTAGACATGTTACATGGCCATGTTCGGAGTTAACATTGTGAAGCTATACATAGGTAGTGACATATGTATAGTGCACACGTGTAATGGTGTCCCCGCACTCACAAAGTCCGGGGAATTTGCCCTGAACGATGTGGGGGCACTGTGGCTAGTGCCAGGGTGCCCACACACTAAGTAACTTAGCACCCAACCTTTACTAGGTAAAGGTTAGACATATAGGTGACTTATAAGTTACTTAAGTGCAGTGGGAAATGGCTGTGAAATAACGTGGACGTTATTTTACTCAGGCTGCAGTGGCAGGCCTGTGTAAGAATTATCAGAGCTCCCTATGGGTGGCAAAAGAAATGCTGCAGCCCATAGGGATTTCCTGGAGCCCCAATACCCTGGGTACCTCAGTACCATATACTAGGGAATTATAACGGTGTTCCAGTATGCCAATGTAAATTGGTGAAATTGGTCACTAGCCTGTTAGTGACAATTTGGAAAGAAAATGAGAGAGCATAACCACTGAGGTTCTGGATAGCAGAGCCTCAGTGAGACAGTTAGTCATAACACAGGTAACACATACAGGGCACACTTATGAGCACTGGGGCCCTGGATGGCAAACATAAAACAACATATATACAGTGAAATATGGGGGTAACATGCTAGGCAAGATGGTACTTTCCTACACTAGGTTAACACCTATGTCTGCAATAGCTGCTCTACCCAGAGAAGACATCACCTCTTCAGAGAATGAGCAAGTAGAAAGAGAAATTATCACTCCTCAACACCCTTGTGATGAGTGGGATGATTATTTGGCCCCTACGCCATCACCACCACCTCCTCATCCTTCTGATTCTCCTCTGGAGTATATATAAGGTTTTCGTAATCTAATGGACAGGGCCGCCACTCGTTTCAACTTGCCAACATCTGTGTCTCATTCTGAATGCTTTGTACGTGATTTTAAAGAGCAGGCAGGGAAATCTGCTAGGGCGATCCCTATCCTAGATTTCATCTGGAACGAAGGTTTAAAGATTATGAAAAACCCAGCCACAGTACCACCAGTGCCACCCAAACTGGAGAACAAATATAAGGCTACAGACGACGCTCCAGCCTGTATCACAGGACACCCAAAACCAGACTCAGTCGTATGTCAAGCTGTACAAAGACTTTCTAAAAATCCGTCTGCTCCCATCTCAGCCCCACTAGACAAGGAGGGCAGACATTTGGATAGCATAGGCAAGAGATTTGCATCGATGTCAGCCATTACAGTACGGGCTGCCAACACCTTGGCTGTTTTAGGTCGCTATGACCGTCGAATGTGGTCTGACATGAGTGCCTTCATCGACCTCATCCCTGAAGACAAGCAACCTGAGGCACGCAAAATACTACAGGAGGGTGAGTACACGTCTGCAGAGGTGATTGATTACGCATCGGACATAGCCTCCTCGGGCTTTCGGCAGTTAACGGGAGCTACTGTTTTGCGCGGCCAAGATTGGTTAAAGGCAACCTCATTCAAACATGAGGTTCAATCCAGAGTTCTAGATATGGCCAATGATGGTAAAACCCTTTTCGGGAAGCACATAGACGAGGCATTGCTAGCCATTAAGACGGACACAGAGACTGCTTGCCCTTTTGGTACTCAATACAATACAAGAGGCAGCCCTTTTGGGGGGTCAGAGGTAGAGGTTTCTTTTCTTTTAGGGGTACCTACCATAGACAATATTAACAGTCCCAATTCAGGCCAACCTATCACCAGTATTACTGACAGCCGTCTACAGCAGCTTACATCAAACAGAGCGGTAGAAGGAAGCAGCCCCCTCAGACTCGGTACACGAGCTGTAAACATTGATCTTGATCGGGTACCGGCTTCAGTGGGCGCAAATGTTGCAAATTATCCTCAAAATTGTGAGTAGATAACAGACAAGCGGGTGTCGAATATAGTGACTCAGGGTCATACAGTGGAATTTGTGCATAAACCACACTCCAGTGACAACGCATTCGCTTCATCTTCACTTACTCAAACAAGAAGTGTTTCAATTGCCCTCCAAGTGCGCTATAAAAGAGGTTCCCATTCTTCAAAGAGGTCTAGGCTTTTACTCTTGGTTCTTCCTAATAAAGAAATCAGTAGAATGGAGACTGATACTAGATCTCAGACAATTAAACAAATTCCTGTGCTAACAATCCTTCCGTATGATCACCTTGTCTGATATCCTCCCTCTTCTAAACAGTGGAGACTACATGACATCGCTGGATCTGCATGATGCCTATTTCCATATCCCCATACATCCCAGGCATCACAAATACCTTCTCTTCACCATAGCTGGTACCCATTATCAATTAAAGGTTCTCCCTTTCGGATTGAATTCACCACCAAGAAGTTTCACGAAATGTCTCACACCTGTAGGCGCTATTCTCTGCAACAAGGGGCTTCAAATTTTTCCATACTTAGATGACTGGCTGATAAAAGCTCCAACTTCACAGCAGGCCTCCAATGCCACCAGCCCCTGCCTAGCATTATTTCAAAGTCTAGGTCTGACTGTGAATCACCAGTAATCATCCACTATCTCAACATGGAAGAGGGTCTTTCTTGGTGCAAAACTCGACACGGACAGAAACAAGGCTAATCTCTCAATAGCAAGACTACAGAAACTTTTCAACCTGGCACTCACAATGTCAAAAGAAAGTTTGTTTCTGTAAGAATATGAAAGTTGCTTTTGGGAATGATTTCCTCTTCAATCAACCTGGTTCATTTAACAAGACTAAAGATGAGACCATTACAAGAGGAATTACAGCTTCAGTAGACACAGGTGGTCATTCCAACCCTGGCGGTCCATGACCGCCGGGTTGGAGGACCGCGGGAGCACCGCCGACAGGCCGGCGGTGCTCCAATGGGCATTCCGACCGCGGCGGTAAAGCCGCGGTCGGACCGGCAACACTGGCGGGCTCCCGCCAGTGTACCGCCGCCCATTGGAATCCTCCAAGGCGGCGCAGCTAGCTGCGCCGCCGAGGGGATTCCGACCCCCCCTACCGCCATCCAGTTCCCGGCGGTCCGCCCGCCGGGAACCGGATGGCGGTAGGGGGGGTCGCGGGGCCCCTGGGGGCCCCTGCAGTGCCCATGCCACTGGCATGGGCACTGCAGGGGCCCCCGTAAGAGGGCCCCTAAATGTATTTCACTGTCTGCTGCGCAGACAGTGAAATACGCGACGGGTGCAACTGCACCCGTCGCACAGCTTCCACTCCGCCGTCTCGATTCCGAGCCGGCTTCATCGTGGAAGCCTCTTTCCCGCTGCGCTGGCGGGCGGCCTGAAGGCGGCCGCCCGCCAGCCCAGCGGGAATGTCAGAATTACCGCCGCGGTCTTTCGACCGCGGAACGGTAACCTGACGGCGGGACTTTGGCGGGCGGCCTCCGCCGCCCGCCAAGGTCAGAATGAGGGCCACAGTCTCAAGGGTCTTTCGAAGATGTAATCAGGGTCACACCAATAATGATACAAACTCTCAAGTGGTGGTCACAAATCAGTCATATCTCTCAGGGTTTAACTTTCCGAACTCAAATGGCAGATTTCATCATCACAACAGACGCTTCTCTGGAAGGCTGGAGAGGTAATTTGCAAGACGTGCATTCAAGGCAAATAGTCCGAATCTCAAAAGAAGATGCACATAAATCTGTTGGAGCTGAAAGCAATTTCCCTTACTCTGAAAGCTTTCCTCCCTCGTGTTTCAGGATCTTCTGACTTGATCTGTATGGACAACACGACAAGTATGTATCATGTCAACAAACAGGGAGGAACACAATCTCTCTCCCTCTCAAGAGAAGTCCAAGCTCTCTGGAAATGGTTCACTCTTCACAGAATATCTCTGAGAGCGCAACACCTACCAGGTATCAGCAACGTCCTTGCAGACTCACTCAGTAGGATGGAGGACAGTTGTCAAGAATGGGAACTCAATCAGAAGGAACTAGACAAGATCTTTCGGTGCTTGGGGCGGCCGGCTCTAGATCTTTTTGACACCAATGTGAATGCCAAACGCCACTTTTACACCAGTTGTTTCCTACTCCCGGGTTCGTGGGGGAATGCCTTTTTGATGAGATGGTTCGGGATCTTTGCATACGCTCCCCCCCTTCCCATTGATCTCCAGACTTCTCAAGCAGATGAAAGCAGAGGGTTGCAAGCTCATACTCATAGCACCCAGGTGGCCCAGGCAGTATTGGTACACAGAACTCATTCTCCCATCGGTGGCGAAACCCATACGGCTTCCCAACAAGCACAACCTTCTAACGAAGAGCCAAGGGCAGATACTCCAACCATAACCAGCCTCTCTCCAATTGCACGCATGGCTCCTGAGTTCTTTGAGTTCCAGGAACTGAAAATTGATCAAGAATGCAGAGTAATTCTCTCCAGAGCACAGGGAGAGAGAGAAATTATATTGTACCTCCTTGCTTTATCTAAGGCTGGACTTGTACATGCCTCAGTTAAAGTTCACTTAGCAGCAATAGCTTCCTATAGACGTTCGTTAGATGCACCTTCGCTAAGTTCATCCAGACTCATAAAGCAGTTTATGAAAGGACTGTTTTGCACTTTTCCTCCTGTGCGACCACCTCCTCCTCAATTGCACTTAAACATTCTCCTTTCTCAATTGATGAAAGTGCCGTTTGAGCCCATACACAGAGCGGATCTCAAATTTCTCACATGGAAGGTGGGAACCCTCATTGTACTTACCTCCACTAGACGAGTCAGTGACATACAGGTGTTTACCACCAAGGAGCCTTTTCTAGCTTTCTCGAATGATTTTGTCCTTCTCAGAACGAACCCAAGATACATTCCCAAAGTACCTTCATCGTTTCACTTAAACTAACCAGTTATATTGAGGACTTTGGCCCTCATTGCATCCCTGACGGTAAAGTGTGGGTAATACCGCCAACAGGCTGGCGGTAAGTACCGACAAATTATGACCATTGCGGTGATAACTCCCATAGACAGCCAATGTACTACACCAACCGCCATGGCAGAAACAGCAGCCACCACGGCAGTAGCCGGCAACAGCCAGACGGAAGACTAAGTACCGCCCACCATATTTTGACCCTGCAAACCGCCACCTTTTCCGGGGCAGTAGCAACTCCAACAAAAGCCTGGCGGAAACAGAGCTCAGAAGTGAAAGGACTCACCAATGGAGACATAGGGAAAAACCATGCCGCCATGGAACCCGAACTGCATGTTTTCCCAATGATCTTCTACATTATGCTCCACCGGGAACACCAAAGCTGACGAAGATGACGACGGTGGGTATAGCCGCCTAGTACACAAGGGAGGGTGGGAGGAAAATGACAGTGACACACACAACACAAGCACGACACACACACACCATACACACAACCAGCTGCACACAAAAAACAATTTATCCCCGAAAAATGGCAGAATAATGCAAGGACAACAGGAATTGACTAGAGTGATTGTAATCAGATCAACATAAAAATTAATAATTCGATTTGTCAGTCTACACCGATTCAGGGACCTCCAATCTCTGCTTTGGCGTGACACTGGACAAAGGAAAGGGGAGTGACCACTCCCCTGTCCATCACCACCCCAGGGGTGGTGCACATAGGTCCTCCAGTGTGTCCCAGACTTCAGCCCTCTTGTTTTCCAAGGTGTGGGGACACTCTTGAGGCCTCTTAGTGGCCAGTGCCAGCAGGTGATGTCAGAGACCCCTCCTGATAGGTCCATACCTGATAAGGTAGCCAATCCCCCTCTCACGGTTATTTAGGGTCTCTTCTGTGGGTTTCTCTTCAGATTCTGCTTGCAAGTTTCCATCAGGAATCCTCTGCAACTACTACTTCATCCTCTGGCCTTGGATCGAACGCAGACTGCTCCAGGAACCGCTATAACTGCAACAAAGTATCCAGAAGGGCTACTTCGACTCTGCAACTTCAGCTCCAGCCACCAATTGCAAAAGTTTCCATGGTGTGCACGCTCTGGGGAACCCTTCCTTTATCCTTCACCAGAAGGACCGAAGAAATCTCCCGTGGGGTGACAGAGTCACTCCCCTGCTCCAGCAGGCACCTTCCAAGATGATGACCGGTACCCTTGGACTCCTCTCCTGGCGAATAGAGTGCTCCTTGGAACGCAGGTGGTGGACCCCTTCGACACAGATGTGGTCATTCTGGCTCTGACGGGCGGCGGAGGCCGCCCGCCAGAGTTCCCCCCTCCAGAACACCGCTCCGCGGTCTAAAGACCGCTGGGGTGATTCTGTGTTTCCCACTGGGCTGGCGGGCGACCGCCAGAAGGCCGCCCACCAGCCCAGCGGGAAACCCCTTCCCACGAGGAAGCCGGCTCCGAATGGAGCCGGTGGAGTGGGAAGGTGCGACGGGTGCAGTTGCACCCGTCGCGAATTTCAGTGTCAGCTAGGCAGACACTGAAATTCTTTGTGGGGCCCTCTTACGGGGGCCCCTGCAGTGCCCATGCCATTGGCATGGGCACTGCAGGGGCCCCCAGGGGCCCCACGACACCCCATACCGCCATCCTGTTCCTGGCGGGCGAACCGCCAGGAACAGGATGGCGGTATGGGGTGTCAGAATCCCCATGGCGGCACAGCAAGCTGCGCCGCCATGGAGGATTCAATAGGGCAGCGGAAAACCGGCGGGAGACCGCCGGTTTTCCCTTTCTGACCGCAGCCAAACCGCCGCGGTCAGAATGCCCTGCGGGGCACCGCCAGCCTGTTGGCGGTGCTCCCGCCGACCCTGGCCCCGGCGGTCCATGACCGCCGGGGTCAGAATCAGGCCCAGACTGTCCTAAGGTCCTGCTGTCGAAATATGGAGGAGGTAAGAGCTTACCTTCCCCGTTTGCAACAGTACCCCTGTGCACAGCGTCATCTTCACCTCCTGAGGCCTCTGTGCACTATTTGCAAGAATCCTTTGTGCAAAGCTTGGCCCAGGTACCCAGCACTCTATCCTGCGACGCTCAACTCACTGAGTTGTTCTCCGGCGGCGTGGGACCTTCTTTTGCAGTGCTGCAACAACCGCAATTTGCACCTTCTTTGTCCCGGTGTTCTGGGACCTCCGTGGGTGCTGCCTGGTCATCTGTGGGTTCCCTCCATTGTTTTTGGAGCCCCCTCTGCATTCTCAGTCCGAGTTGAGGCCCCCTGGTCCCTCCTGGGTCCAGGCAGTGCCATTTTGACGCAATCTGTGACATTGCTTGAACCAAGGCTTGTTGGACGAATCCAGCGCTGCAACTCGCCTGCATCCAACATCTCCACGTGGGACATCCTTTGCATCATGAAGGAACCTGCGGCCATTTTCCTTGGTGTTCTTCTGCAATCTTCTTCCAACCAGAGACTCCTCTTTTGCACCATCTTCTAGGTTGGCAGGGGCTCCTGTCCTTCCTGGAATCTTCTGTGTCTTCTGGACTTGGTCTCCTCTCTTTACAGGTCCAGGAATCCACCATTTGTTGCTTGCTTTCTTGCTTGGTTCTTGCAATAACTCTAATCACGACTTGTAGTGTGTCCTAAGGAAACTTGCAGTGCTTTACTCCTACTTTCCTGGGCTCTGGGGTGGGGTATTTTACTCACCTTTGTGGTTTTCTTACTCTCCCAGCGATTCACTACACTTGTCTAGGGGGGAAATTGTGATTCGCATTCCACTTTCTTATGGTTTGTGTTGCCCATGGAACTATTTTCTCCTATTGCATTCTATAGCATTTCCTATTGTTTGCACTATCCTATGAGTATTTACTTACCTTATTTTGGTGTCTAGTGTATATATTGTGTATAATACTTACCTCCAGAAGGAGTATTGCCTTTAAGATATTTTTGACCTTGTGTCACTAAAATAAACTACCTTTATTTTTGGTAACACTGAGTTTTATCTTTACTTGTGTATAACTACTGTGTAACTATAGTGGTATTGCAGGAGCTTTGCATATCTCCTAGTTCTGCCTAAGCTGCTCTGCTACGGCTGCCTCTATCAGCCTAAGCTGCTAGAACACTACTACACTTAACTAATAACCCAAGGTACCCACTAAAAATCCAGCCAACCTTCTACAGGGAGGGATGCTGGTTGCCTGTGAGTCCTGTGGCGGGACCTCCTGGCCACTAGCGGCAGCGGAAGTGTAGGGCTGTTCAGTTGATTGGCTAGTGGTAGGGGCCCCCTGGTGTGCTGTTGTCTCCCTCATGTTCTTGGCCACCTCTGCCATCTCCCCTGCTATAGAGATCAGGGTGGTGTTAATGGCCTGCAAGTCCTCCCAGATCCCCTGATACTGTCCCTCCTGCAGCCGCCTGTTCTCCTGCATGTTGTCAAGGATCTGGTCCATCGTGTCCTGGGAATGTTGGTAGGCTCCCAGGATCTCAGAGAGTGCCTCCTGGAGAGTCGGTTCCCTGCTCCTGTCCTCCCCCTGGCGTACAGCAGTACTCCCAGTGTCCCTGTTGGCCTGTGCCTCTGTCCCCTGAATGGTGTGCCCACTGCCACTGACACCAGGTCCCTGATTGCCTTGTGGGCAAGGTGTGGGCTGGGGTCCTTGTACAGGTGGGCACACTGCTGATTGACGGGTCCTGGGGACAGAGGTGTGGGTACGCTGGGTGGGTGCTGTGGTGTTGGTTCCTGATGGGGGAGGCTCTGTGGTGGTGTGTGAGTGGGCTTGGGTGACCGACTGTCCAGCGGTCCCTGATGGGCCAGGTAGGTCCTCCAGATCCTTAAGTCCAGAGTTACTGTCATCATTGGGGGCCTCTTCTGTTGAGGGACTGGATAATGGTGGCACCTCCTCGCCGTTGAAATTGGCTGGGGTACCTGTGGGAATGTAAATGATGTATTATGCTTCAAGTGTATGATATTTGGACTTCCATAGCTTCCCCCCTATGGTTGGTGTTACCCTGACAGCTTTTGCTTGTGAATGGTGATGTATTGTGGGATTGTTAGTTTCCCTTTGCTGTGCATGGTTTGGTGAAGGGTGTCCATGCAGGGCTGGGAGGGGTGTCCATGCATTGGTATTGCAGGCAGAGCTTGGCATTGTGGCTAGTCATATGTGTAGGTGCAGTGTGTGGGATGGAGTGGAGTGATGAGAGTGAGGGTGAGGGAGTATAATGGCATGCAGATATGGGGGGTGATGATTAGTAAATGTTGACTTGCCAGTGTACAGTCCTCCGGCTACTCCAGCTAGTTCCTCAGGATGCAGTATTGTCAGTACCTGCTCCTCCCATGCTGTGAGCTGTGGGGGAGGAGGTGGGAGTCCACCGCCAGTCCTCTCTATGGCGAGCTGGTGTCTTGCTGCTATGGAACGTACCTTCCCCCATAGGTCGTTCCACTTCTTCCGGATGTTGTCCCTTGTTCAGGTGTCAGGTGTGTGTTTTTCGTATTGGCCAATGTAGTGTTGTTTTGTATGTGGGTGTCCATTGTGAGTGCGGCCGTATGTACCGCCAGTGGTTTTCCTCCGTTGAATGTCCGCCATGGTGATTCGTGGGCCATAATTTGATGGGCGTTGTTTTGTTGGCACAACGGTATGGGTTTTGAGTCTGCCACTTTTGCACTGACCTTTGGTCTGGCGTATGTTTGTATGTGGCTGAATTCTGTCAGATTGGTGTGTGTGTGTCATAATATAGTGAACGGATATCCACCACCGCGGCGGTAGATTGGCGGCAATTAGCATGGCAGTAAGCGGGATTTACCACCAGTGTCATAATGAGGGCCATGTTTCCAAATCCATCGACGGTAGCTGAAAAAACGCTACACTCACTGGATATCAAACAATGTTTGAAATTCTAACTCCAGCGTACCAAATCTTTCTGTAGGACAGACCAACTACTAGTCTCTTATAGACAATCTTGTCAGGGTACAGGAGTCAAGTCAAGTTTAGCTTTATTTCGGTAAAAAGATACCATAAAAGCACATTTGCAAAACACTTTGATAAATATAATAAAAGGGGTGTTATAATATCCTCTGAGTAATAATGGCATACGCCCATGTAGCAAATGTGCCACATACGGAATCTAAAGTAAAAATAAGGATAAAAGATTAAGATACAATATAATCTAAAATTTAAAATTGTTACCAGATATTAAAAACATGAATTCAGGAGTACAGCACAACTCCTATTCTCGTTTGTAAACTAATATTCATGAATTATCTATGAAATATTAACTATCAAACTACAGTTCGATGTTCATAACAATTTCTATACAATGCATTATAAATTACACTTGAAAGATTTACATCTAATATACCAAATTGCCTCCCAAAATGTTGCCAGTGTGCATGCCACATTCCCATGAGGGTTTGTTTTGCAAATCATAAGAGCTAATAGCCGATTCCTAAAACCCAAGGATCTTCAGAGTGGTATAATCCAATGTACCCTCTGCTTGGAGTAGGCGGGGCAATGAAATAAGACATGGGCCATGTCCACATCCCATTGGGCATAAATCAGAGTGACTATCAGGTTTGGTCCATCTGCAAGTGAAAGTGCGTAGTGGTAATAATCCTAATCTGAATCTAATATAAAGTGCGCATGCTAAAGGAGATAAAATCATATCCATATAATGCCCAAATTCATAGTGGCATTTGAGTGATAGAAAACTATATATCATACTAAACAAAGGCACCTCTGCTAACTTTTCACCTTGTACATTTAACCAGTAAGAATCTTGTGCAACCTACATATCATTTTTAGGGAGGTGAGAAGGGTCTATCGAATAGGCTCCCAACCCAAGTTTAGTGAAGGTTTTTTCAACATAATTGCACCACCTAACGTTTTTTGTAGCGTGCTTACTCATCAGGGCACTCAGCCAGGCTCTATATGGCCAGATCCTAATCTAGTACATTAACGGCCTTAGGGCAGCTATATGCGGGATGGAGTGAAGATTTAAATCCATCCTGATGGGCGAAGTCGGGGAATCTGCAGGTACTTTTAATTAAGCTTTTATGATTTTTTTTTGGCTCTTTCTAGGTCATTGTAGGAAGGTAGACTCTTTCTAGCATTATTACCCCGACTTTTGGCCTGTTTGTGAGTATATGTCAGGGTGTTTTTACTGTCTCACTGGGATCCTGCTAGCCAGGACCTGAGTGCTCATAGTGAAAACCCTATATGTCAGTGTGTTTTATATGTCTCACTGGGACCCTGCTAGCCAGGACCCCAGTGCTCATAGTTTGTGGCCTGTATGTGTATCCCTGTGTAGTGCTTAACTGTGTCACTGACGCTCTGCTGAGCCTCAGTGCTTATGCTCTCTCTGCCTTTAAAATTGTCAGTAGAGGCTAGTGACCATTTTTACCAATTCTAATTGGCACACTGGAACACCCTTATAATTCCCTAGTGTAGGAAAGTACCATCTTGCCTGGCATGTTACCCCCATTTTTCACTGTATATATGTTGTTTTAGTTGTATGTGTCACTGGGACCCTGCCAGCCAAGGCCCCAGTGCTCATAAGTGTGCCCTGAATGTGTTACCTGTGTTATGACTAACTGTCTCACTGAGGCTCTGCTATCCAGAACCTCAGTGGTTATGCTCTCTCATTTCTTTCCAAATTGTCACTAACAGGCGATTGTGACCAATTTCACCAATTCACATAGGCATACTGGAACACCCTTATAATTCCCTAGTATATGGTACTGAGGTACCAGGGTATTGGGGTTCCAGGAGATCCCTATGGGCTGCAGCATTTCTTTTGCCACCCATAGGGAGCTCTGACAATTCTTACACAGGCCTGCCACTGCAGCCTGAGTGAAATAACGTCCACGTTATTTCACAGCCATTTACCACTGCACTTAAGTAACTTATAAGTCACCTATATGTCTAACCTTTACCTGGTAAAGGTTAGGTGCAAAGTTACTTAGTGTGTGGGCACCCTGGCACTAGCCAAGGTGCCCCCACATTGTTCAGGGCAAATTCCCCGGACTTTGTGAGTGCGGGGACACCATTACACGCGTGCACTACACATAGGTCAATACCTATGTGTAGCTTCACAATGGTAACTCCGAATATGGCCATGTAACATGTCTATGATCATGGAATTGCCCCCTCTATGCCATCCTGGCACTGTTGGCACAATCCCATGATCCCACGGGTCTGTAGCACAGACCCGGGTACTGCCAAACTGCCTTTTCAGGGGTTTCACTGCAGCTGCTGCCAACCCCTCAGACAGGTTTCTGCCCTCCTGGGGTCCAGCCAGGCTTGGCCCAGGATGGCAGAACAAAGGACTTCCTCAGAGAGAGGGTGTTACACCCTCTCCCTTTGGAAAAAGGTGTTAAGGCAGGGGAGGAGTAGCCTCCCCCAGCCTCTGGAAATGCTTTCATGGGCACAGATGGTGCCCATTTCTGCATAAGCCAGTCTACATCAGTTCAGGGACCCCTCAGCCCTGCTCTGGCGCGAAACTGGACAAAGGAAAGGGGAGTGACCACTCCCCTGACCTGCACCTCCCCTGGGAGGTGCCCAGAGCTCCTCCAGTGTGCTCCAGACCTCTGCCATCTTGGAAACAGAGGTGCTGCTGGCACACTGGACTGCTCTGAGTGGCCAGGGCCAGCAGGTGACGTCAGAGACTCCTTCTGATAGGCTCCTTCTTCCGCTGGAAGCCTGCAAAACTGCACCAAAGTAGCGAAGATGACTACTGCAACTCTGTAACGCTGATCCTGCCGCCTTCTCGACTGTTTTCCTGGTGGTGCATGCTGTGGGGGTAGTCTGCCTCCTCTCTGCACTAGAAGCTCCGAAGAAATCTCCTGTGGGCCGACGGAATCGTCCCCCTGCAACCGCAGGCACCAAAGAACTGCATCACCGGTCCCCTGTCTCTCCTCTCAGCACGACGAGCGAGGTCCCTTGAATCCAGCAACTCTGTCCAAGTGACTCCCACAGTCCAGTGACTCTTCAGTCCAAGTTTGGTGGAGGTAAGTCCTTGCCTCCCCACGTCAGACTGCATTGCTGGGAACCACGTCTTTTGCAGCTACTCTGGCTCCTGTGCACTTTCCGAGGGAATCCTTTGTGCACAGCCAAGCCTGGGTCCACGGCACTCTAACCTGCATTGCACGACCTCCTGAGTTGTCCTCCGGCGGCGTGGGACTCCTTTGTGCAACTTCGGGTGAGCACCGTTTCACTCCTCTTCGTAGTGCCTGTTCCGGCACTTCTGCGAGTGCTGCCTGCTTCTGAGAGGGCTCCTTGTCTTGCTGGGCGCCCCCTCTGTCCCCTGACGCAATTGGCGACATCCTGGTCCCTCCTGGGCCACAGCAGCATCCAAAAACCCTAACTGCACAACTTGCAGCTAGCAAGGCTTGTTTGCGATCTTTCTTCAGGAAAACACTTCTGCACGACTCTCTACGGCGTGGGACATCCATCCTCCAAAGGGGAAGTTTCTAGCCCTTGTCGTTCCTGCAGAATCCTCAGCTTCTACTGTCCAGTAGCAGCTTCTTTGCACCCACAGCTGGCATTTCCTGGGCATCTGCCCACTCTCGACTTGGTCGTGACTTTTGGACTTGGTCCCCTTGTTCCACAGGTACCCTTGTCTGGAAATCCATCGTTGTTGCATTGCTGGTTTTGGTCTTTCCTGCAGAATTCCCCTATCACGACTTCTGTGCTCTTTGGGGAACTTTAGTGCACTTTGCACTCACTTTTCAGTGTCTTGGGGTGGGCTATTTTTCTAACCCTCACTGTTTTCTTACAGTCCCAGCGACCCTCTACAAGGTCACATAGGTTTGGGGTCCATTCGTGGTTCGCATTCCACTTTTGGAGTATATGGTTTGTGTTGCCCCTATCCCTATGTGTCCCCATTGCATCCTATTGTAACTATACATTGTTTGCACTGTTTTCTAATACTATACTGCATATTTTTGGTATTGTGTACATATATCTTGTGTATATTTGCTATCCTCATACTGAGGGTACTCACTGAGATACTTTTGGCATATTGTCATAAAAATAAAGTACCTTTATTTTGAGTATATCTGTGTATTGTGTTTTCTTATGATATTGTGCATATGACACTAGTGGTACTGTAGGAGCTTCACTCGTCTCCTAGTTCAGCCTAAGCTGCTCTGCCAAGCTACCATTATCTATCAGCCTAAGCTGCTAGACACCCTATACACTAATAAGGGATACCTGGGCCTGGTGCAAGGTGTAAGTATCCCTTTGTACTCACTACAAGCCAGTCCAGCCTCCTACACCTAGTATATGGTACCTAGGTACCCGGGGTATTGGGGTTCCAGGAGATCACTATGGGCTGCAGCATTTCTTTTGCCACCCATAGGGAGCTCAGACAAATCTTACACAGGACTGCCACTGCAGCCTGAGTGAAATAACGCACATGTTATTTTACAGCTATTTTTCACAGCACTTAAGCAACTTATAAGTCACCTATATGTCTAACCCTCACTTGCTGAAGGTTAGGTGCAAAGTTACTAAGTTTAGGGGCACCCTTGCACTAGCAAAGGTACCCCCACATAGTTCTTTTGTAGTGTTGAGATGACCGCCGTTCTTAGTCTTCTTGAACCTGCGGGTGCTGCCTTCTTGTGCGTGGGCTCTCTACGTTGCTGAGGGTCCCCTCTGTCTCCTCTCCCAAGTGGCGACGTCCATCCTGGGCCCGGGCAGCACCATTTTTCTTTAACCGCGACCTTTACAGATAGCAAGGCTCGTTTGTGGTCTTTTGCCAAAGAAACAACTCTGCATCCTCCAGCACTCCGTGGGACATCTTCTGCACGAAGAAGAAGTTCCTAGCACCTTTCGTTGTTGCAGAATCTTCAGCTTCTTCCATCCGGAGGTAGCCATTTTCCACCTTCATCCGGGGTTTAGTGGGCTCCTGCCTCCCCCAGGACACTTTCACCACTCTTGGACTAGGTCCCCTTCCTTTGCAGGTCCTTAGGTCCAGAAATTCATCTTCAGTACTTTGCAGTCTGTTGTGGTCCTTGCAAAATCCTCTATCACTAATTTATTGTGTTTCTGGGGAAGTAGTAGCATTTTACTCCTCAGGGTCTTGGGGTGGGGTATCTTGGACATCCTTAGTGTTTTCTTACACTCCCAGTGACCCTCTACACACTACACTAGCCTAGGGGTCCATTCGTGGTTCGCATTCTGTAGGAGGCTGGCCTGGCTTACAGTGGGTACCTTGTGGTACTTAGACCTTGTGCCAGGTCCAGTTATCCCTTATTAGTAGATTAGAGGTTTTATAGCAGCTTAAGCTGATAGAGGTAGCTATAGCAGAGCAGTTTAGGCTGAAATAGGAGACATGCAAAGCTCCTACCATAAAACTTATATCACTTAGCACTATATCATAAGAAAACACAATACTCAGAGGCCCTCATTACGACTTTGGCAGGAACCAATGCGGCCCCACCCCGCCGCGGCCATTTGGAGATCCCCGCCGGCCTAGCGGGGACCTCGGCCGCAACACAGGAGCCGGCTCCAAATGGAGTTGCACCAGTCGCGCTTTTCACTGTCTGCATAGCAGACAGTGAAAAGCTGCATGGGGCCCTGCCAGTGGCATGGGCAGTGCAGGGGCCTCCAGGGTCCCCATACCACCAGCCTTTTCCTGGCGGTTGAAACCGCCCGGAAAAGGCTGGCGGTGGGGGACTCGTAATCCCCTGGGCAGCACTTCTGCCGTAGTCGTAATGCCCTGGGAAAGACCGCCAGCCTGTTGACGGTGCTTCCTCCAGAACAGCCCTGGCGGTCTTGGACCACCATGGTTGTAATGAGGGCCAGAGTTACTAAAAATAAAGGTACTTTAAGTGGCAATATGCCAAATGTATCTCAGAGGATATACTCCCTTAGGAGGTAATTAATATACACAAAATATATACACACAGCCCTAATCAGGTAAGTAAACAGTCAGATAAGTAGTGCAAACACTGTAGGACACAATAGAATGCAACAGGGAAAAATAGGCCTCGGGCAACACAAACCATATACTCCAAAAGTGGAATGCGAACCACGAATGGACCCCAGGCCTAGTGTAGTGTGTAGAGGGTCGCTGAGAGTGTAAGAAAACACTAAGGGTGTCCAAGATACCCCACCCCAAGACCCTGAAAAGTAGGAGTAAAGTTACCCTACTACCCCAGAAAGACAGTAAAGTCGAGATAGGGGATTCTGCAAGGACAACAACTGACTGCAAAGCACTGAAGACGGATTTCTAGACCTGTGGACCTGTAAAGGAAGGGGACCAAGTCCAAGAGTCACGCAAGTGTCCGGGGGGGGCAGGAGCCCACTAAACCCAGGATGAAGGTGCAAAAGGGCTGCCTCCGGGTGGAAGAAGCCAAAGATTCTGAAACAGCGGAAGGTGCCAGGAACTTCTCCTTTGGTCAGAAGATGTCCCACGGCGTGCTGGAGGATGCAGAGTTGTTTCCACGCAGAAAGACCACAAACAAGCCTTGCTAGCTGCAAGAGTCGCGGTTGAAGGTTTTGGGTGCTGCCAGGGCCCAGGAAGGACCAGGAGGTCGCCTCTTGGAGGAGGACACAGAGGGGGCACTCAGCAACATGGACAGCCCACGCAGAAGCAGGCAGCCCCCGCAGATGCACCTGAACAGGCATTCAGAAGATCTGAGTACGACTGTCGACTCAGCACAACAAAAGGGAGTCCCACGAAGTCAGAGTCCAACTCAGCGAGTTGGGCAATGCAGGACGGAGTGGTGGGGACCTGGGCTAGGCTGTGCATGAAGGAAGTCATGCAAAGGTGCACAGTAGCCATAGCAGCTGCAGTTCACGCAGTACACAGGATTACTGTCTGGTGTGGGGAGGCAAGGACTTACCTCCACCAAATTTGGACAGAAGGGCCACTGGACTGTCAGGGACATTTGGATCCAGCTCCTGTGTTGCAGGGACCATGCTCGTCAGGATGAGAGAGGACCCAGAGGACCGGTGATGCAGAAGTTTGGTGCCTGCGCTGGCAGGGGTAAGATTCCGTCGACCCACTGGAGATTTCTTCTTGGCTTTCAGTGCAGGGTGAAGGCAAACAGCCCTCAGAGCATGCACCACCAGGAAACAGTCAAGAAAGCCGGCAGGATGAGGCGCTACAATGTTGCTGGTAGTCTTCTTGCTACTTTGTTGCGGTTTTGCAGGCGTCCTGGAGCAGTCAGTGGTCGATCCTTGGCAGAAGTCGAAGAGGGAAGTGCAGAGGAACTCTGTTGAGCTCTTGCATTCGTTATCTGGTGAGATACCCACAGGAGAGACCCTAAATAGCCTTCAGAGGAGGATTGGCTACAGGTAAAGGTAAGCACCTATCAGGAGGGGTCTCTGACGTCACCTTCTGGCACTGGCCACTCAGAGCTGTCCATTGTGCCCTCACACCTCTGCATCCAAGATGGCAGAGGTCTGGGACACACTGGAGGAGCTCTGGGCACCTCCCCTGGGAGGTGCTGTTCAGGGGAGTGGTCACTCCTCTTTCCTTTGCCCAGTTTCGTCCCAGAGCAGGGCTGGGGGATCCCTGAACCGGTGTAGACTGGCTTATGCAAGGAGGACACCATCTGTGCCCTTCAAAGGATTTCCAGAGGCCAGGAGAGGCTACCCCTCCCAGGCCCTTCACACCTATTTCCAAAGGGAGAGGGTGTAACACCATCTCTCAGAGGAAATCCTTCATTCTGCCTCCCTGGGACCAGGCTGCCCAGGCCCCAGGGGGGCAGAAACCTGTCTGAGGGGTTGGCAGCAGCAGTAGCTGCAGAGGAGACCCCGGAAAGTTAGTTTGGCAGTACCCGGGCTCTATGCTGGAGACCCGGGGATGCATGGACTTGTCCCCCTAATACCATTCTGGTATTGGGGTGACAATTCCATGATCCTAGACATGTTACATGGCCATGTTCGGAGTTACCATTGTGACACTACATATAGATATGGACCTATATGTAGTGCACACGTGTAATGGTGTCCCCGCACTCACAAAGTCCGGGGAATTTGCCCTGAACAATGTGGGGGCATCCAAGAGTGCATCCTTGAACACTTTGTAGTTATTTGCATCACTTTCTCTGACAGTAAGGAGCCTATCCCTACCCTTACCAGTGAAAGATGGGCAAAAGATTGCAGCCCACTGCCTTTGAGGGACCAACTGTACCATACAGACCCTCTCAAGTGCAGCAAACCACTTGTTAATGTCCTCCCCCTCCTTGTAAGGGGGGACTATCTTATGCATGTTTCTGGAATCGTGCTCTCTAACAGGATTGCTATCAAAAACACTGCTGCTGCCACCATGGGGAACTAACCCCAATGTCTGCCTTTCCCTCTCCACATCCAGAGATTCCCTGTCTAAGGCCAGCTGCTGCTGTTTAAGCTTCAGCCTGACCTCTTCCAACCTCGGCTTTCTGAGTTCCCTTTCCATTAAGTTATCCTCAGGGTGGGAGGCTTGGGAATTGTGAGATACAGAGGAAATATGGGAATTGGCAGAGAGAGACCTGTCCCTAACTGGCTGGACCCTAGTAACCTGGCCTTTAGGAGTGAAAGGTGCCCTATTAATGTGTGACCCCCTCCCACTACCAGTGTCACTAGGTGTCTTGCTAGGTGGCAGGTCTTTGGTAGAAACCTCCCCAGTCTCTTCAGGGAACTCTTCTGAGTCTGACTGGGCACCCTCCCCTCCTACCTCCTGTTCCTGGGATGGGCCAGACTGCTTCTGGTCACTTTCTAGGAGAAGGTTAAAGAGAAAGTCTTTGGTAGGATTCTTGCCAATGCTTAAACCTCTTTCTATGCAGAGACCCCTCAGACTTTTAAAGTTTAAACTCTCATAGGTTGCCTGAACAATTTTGGGAGTGAGCTCTACTGCAGACATGACAGAAAAGGTTTAGGACAGAGAGAGAAAAAGTTTTAGAACTTTTGAAAGTGCAGAAAAATAAACTTTTTCAAACTTTTAAAAGGTTTCAGAACTTTTCAGAAACTTTGTAGAAAGTTTTAGAGCAGAACAGTTAAACTGTTTGGTTCAATGTGTATATATTGAAGTATTTGGTATATGTTTTTCTTATGAAAAGCACAAAATGACAAAGTGGTAAAGCAGTTACAAGTACTTATCCCACTGCTGCACCACCAATGTAGGAGGCTGGCCTGGCTTATAGTGGGTACCCTGTGGTACTTGCACCATGTGCCAGGTCCAGTTATCCCTTATTAGTAGATTAGAAGTGTTCTAGCAGCTTAGGCTGATAGAGGTAGCTATAGCAGAGCAGCTTAGTCTGCACTAGGAGACATGCAAAGCTCCTACCATACCACTTATATCACTTAGCACATATCATAAGAAAACACAATACTCAGAGTTACTAAAAATAAAGGTACTTTATTTTAGTGACAATATGCCAAAAGTATCTCAGAGGATATACTCCCTTAGGAGGTAAGTAATATACACAAAATACACACAGCCAAAATCAGGTGGGCACACGGTTCAGGGGACAGAGGCACAGGATAGCAGGGAAGCTGGGAGGACTGCTGTGCAACAGGGGGAGGAGAGACCAAGGGAACCGACCCTCCACAAGGCACTCTCAAACATCATGGGAGCATACCACCATTCCCAGGAGACCATGGGCACAGTACTGGCCAAGTTACAGGAGACCCAGCGGCTGCAGGAGGGACAGTACCTGGGGATCAGGGAGGAACTCACAAAAATCTACACCATCCTGGTCACCATAGCAGGGGTGCTGGCTGACATGGGCAAGACCATGAGGGAGGCAGTGGCACAACAAAGGGCCCCTGACACTAGCCAAACCGATGAACAGCCTTCCACCTCCGCCGGCGCTAGTGGACAGGAGGGCCCACCACAGGACCAACAGGCCACCAGCACCCCACACCTAGCAGAAGGAGAACCACCCCCCAAACGGTCCCTGCGATCCAGGCAGAAGACAGAGAACATTGCCAAGACCCCAGCCAGGAAATAGGACTCTCCTGATTGTCACCTTTCTGTCCCACTCTGTCACCCTGTCCACCTTGAAATGCCATTACTCCCCTTCCTATGCCCCATTGGACAATGCACCTGTTATACCAAGAGACTGAACTCCACCATGGACCTTCCTCCACCATCACCCCAGCCCCTTGCAGGTACCCCCATACTTACTACATTCTCAAAGCATTGCAACGTCTATGTTCATTGAATTATACCAATGTATGACAGTTAGTGGGCAGCAGTACACATAGCAGAAGCCAGAATGGGGTACACAGATCTGAAAAAAGGAAACCCAAAGGGAACAGTCAGTGGCCATACACAGAGGTTAAGAGGCTGCCATGTACAATGTCCTAAAGTATACTGAAATGTGAAGAGGAGTTACAGGTGGTCATTACAACCCTGGCGGACGGTGTTAAGGCGGCGGTAAGACCGCCAACAGGCCGGCAGTCAAACATTTGCAATTACGACCATGGCGGAAACCGCCAACAAAGACAGCCACTTTAACACTCAGACCGCCATGGCGGTACAAACAAACAGCGAGGCGGTCACTGCCAACAGACAGGCGGGAGACAATGTACCGCCCACACTATTATGACAGGCCAATCCGCCACCTTTTCCGGGGCGGATTCACTGCTGATAAAAACACGGTGGAAACAGGAATTGCGAAGGGAAAACGCTCACCTGTACACACCCCACGAGGAACGAGGACACCATGGAGCCGGAACTCCAAATTCTACCCACAGTAGTCTTCCTGCTCCTCTACCAGGAGCACGAACGCCGGCGGCGAAGACTACGGTGAGTACTGCATCTATGACACAGGGGAGAGGGGAGGGAAAAAACAGGGACACACACACGCAACACCCCCACCCACTACGACACACACACTAATGCATATTAATACATCACAGTGACCCCAAGCCCCTCAGAAGAATGCAAAGACAATAGAAAATGAGTGTAACCATTGTAATATATTAAAATCAAGTAGGCAAAAATATATATATACACCATTTACAAAATATATACCAAGCATAGTAGTCCAGGTAGTGCTCCAATTAAGTCTGTGGAACACTGGGACCACACGGTATGGGCGAAGCCCACACAAGATCCCCGACCATGACGGAGAGAACACTGCAGGGGCATCAGAGAGCAACTAAACAGGCACCTCAGGGGGAGGGAAAGGGGGGGTCACCTCAGCCGCTTGAGTGCACAACGCCAAATCCACGAGGGGGCCACATGCCCACTGTTCCATCCTGGGGAGTGCAAAGCCACAGTCTCTCAAGTCTCTACAGTGGGTGGGTTGCCCACTGTTACATCCTGGGGAGTGCAAAGCCACAGTCTCTCAAGTCTCTACAGTGGGTGGCTTGCCCACTGTTCCATCCTGGGGAGTGCAAAGCCACAGTCTCTCAAGTCTCTACAGTGGGTGGCTTGCCCACTGTTCCATCCTGGGGAGTGCAAAGCCACAGTCTCACAAGTCTCTACAGTGGGTGGGTTGCCCACTGTTCAATCCTGGGGAGTGCAAAGCCACAGTCTCTCAAGTGGATAACAGTCTCCACTGGTTCTGGAGGGGGCATGGTGCCCAGAGTGCTTCATCCTGCTAAGGACAGAGGTAGTGGATGGATATCTCCACTGGTTCTGGAGGGGGCATGGTGCCCAGAGTGCTTCATTCACCCCGTGACGGACTCAGTAGCGTCAGTGCCCTTGGCGCTCATGGGCCAGCGGTGCTTGAGACAGCGGTGCCCTGTTCAGCGGTGCTTGAGACGGCTGTGCCCTGTTCAGCGGTGCTTGAGACGGCGGTGCCCTGTTCAGCGGTGCTTCAGACGGCGGTGCCCTGTTCAGCGGTGCTTGAGGCAGCGGTCTTCATTGCAGGGACTCAGCTGCTGGCGGACCTTCATGGCCCAGCGTGGCTTTTGCTGGCGGTCCTTCATGGCCCAGCGGGGCTTTTGCTGGCGGTCCTTCATGGCCCAGCGGGGCTTTTGCTGAGGGACCTTCATGGCCCAGTGTGGCTTTTGCTGGCGGTCCTTCATGGTCCAGCTGGGCTGGTGCTGGCGGTGGCCTCCTGGGCAGCTGGGCTGGTGCTGGCGGTGGCCTCCTGGGCAGCTGGGCTGGTGCTGGTGGTGGCCTCCTGGGCAGCTGGGCTTGTGCTGGCGGTGGCCTCCTGGGCAGTTGGGCTGGTGCTGGCGGTGGCCTCCTGGGCATCTGGGCTTGTGCTGGCGGTGGCTCCCTGGGCAGCTGGGCTGGTGCTGGCGGTGGCCTCCTGGGCAGCTGGGCTGGTGGCGGTGGTATCCTGGGCAGCTGGGCTGGTGCTGGCGGTTGCCTCCTGGGCAGCGGGGATGATGGCGGTCTTCTCCGCTGTGCTGCTCTTCCCAGACTTGCGGGGTTTCTTGTGGCCCTTCCCCACCTTGGAAGGTGTCACCGCTGACTCCACACTGCCACCGGGACCCCTGGGAGCGGCTTTGGTGGCTGGAGTCTTCCCCCTCTCCCGCCGGGCACTGGCCAACTTCTGATGCTTCACAGGTGGGGGACTGTCTGTGCTGTGGCTCCGTGCCACACTGGCTGCCCTGGTGGCCGGTGCACTCCAGATTCTGGCGACTACAGGCACCACTGGTCCCGGAGATGTTGTGGCTGAGGTGCTAGTTCGGGCCCTTTGAGACGGACGGGGTGGGCGAGGTGTGGGAAAGAGGTCAAGGTTGGACAGGAAAAGTTTTTTTGACACACTGGGACGGGTAGCTGGAGGGGGTTTGGGAGTGGAGGAAGAGGTGGTGGTTGTAGGAGGTGTTCATTTGGTGACTTTGGGTGAAGGTGCATGCGCTGGAGGCTGTCGTGAGGTGGATGGCTTTTGGGTGGGTGTGTGCCTGCGTTTGTGTATCTTGGGAGGGGGCGTCACAGACACACTGGGAGAGGACACAGGGGACGTGTGAATGGTAGTGGGGGTGGTGACTGCACGTGAGCAGAGTGTGTTGGTGGGTGTTCTGGAGAGGGACGTAGTGGCTGTAGAGGTAGTGCATGCAGATGTGAGTGTAGACGAGACAGGGAGGGAGGAGGGAGACGAGGAGGATGGGGACACAGTGGAGGCAGTGGATGTTGGTATGTCTGCATGTGTGTGATGCTTGCGTGAGTGCCTGTGGGATGTGTGGTGCTTATATTTGCCTGAGCTTCCCTTGTGTGTTGACGTGTGTGCATGCTGGTCTGTAGGTGTGCTTGGGATAGGCTGAGGTACAGGGGATTGGGTCTGGGTGGAGGAAGTTGGAAGGTGGAGGCTAGACACAGGGACAATGGCTGCCATCAGTGCTGAGGCCAGAATCTGAAAAGCTCGCTGAAGGGCCTCCTGACCAGAATGAATGCCCTCCAGGAATGCATTGGTTTGTTGCAACTGCCTTTCTACACCCTGGATGTCATTCAAAATGGTAGACTGCCCAACAGTGAGGGACCTGAGGAGGTCAATGGCCTCCTCACTGAGGGCAGCAGGGGTGACTGGGGCAGGGCCTGAGGTGCCTGGGGCGAAGGTGATGCCCACCCTCCCGGGTGAGCGGGCACAGGGCAAAGGCTGAGGGGCTGCTGGGAGGGCAGTGCTGGAAGGGTGGGTAGCAGCTGTACCTGTAGATGGGGGTGGCACAGATGTTTCCGCAACCACAAGGGAGCTCTCATCAGAGGACGAGTCTGTGTCACTGGTCTCAGCTCCTGTCCCCGCTGTGGAGCTCCCACGCCCTCCATCCCACTGGTGAAGTCCGATTCCGTAGTGTGGCCCTCCATGGCCATGTGGGATGCAGCCTCCTGGTGCTCCGCTGCCACTGCTCCTCTGCCTGATGATGCTAATGCACACAAGAACAGGGAGACCACAAAAAGGGGGGGGGGACGACAGAAGAAAGACATGTTGAGTGCATGCATTACCTCTACCGTTAGCGGACACGACAGACACAGAAGTCCCCTGCACTACGCCGCGCTCTTGGGCTCCACTGTTCAATCCCTGGGAAATGGCCTACTAGGCTATGGATGACATCTACACACATAGATGACACAGGGGCATGACTAGGTGTAGTTGTCACTCTACAGAGGTGGGGTGGGGTGCCATATGGCCTGCCTTACAAAGGGACCTTCCCTACGGAACTCGCCCTGGCCTAGGGAAACCCACAGCCCACCTCACCCACCCAGACCCCTCCACTGCGCGCAAAGTCAGCAGAATGCGAGTGTACTCACCCCCTTGTGGCTGCTGTGATGCCCTCAAGCGCCCATCCAACTCCGGGTATGCCACTGCCAGGATCCTGAACATCAGGGGGGTCATGGTGCGACGGGCACCCCTCCCACGTTGGGAGGCCATCCACAGCTGAGCCTCCGCCGTCTTCTTGCTCCAGCGGCGAATGTCCTCCCATCTTTTCCGGCAGTGGGTGCTCTGTCTGTGGTAGACCCCCAGGGTCCGGACGTCCTTGGCGATGGCATGCCAAATATGTTTTTTCTGGTGGGAGCTGACCTACATGATTTGTACAGGGGAAAGAGAAAGTAATTACCAACTGCACCCTCAAAGTGATTGGCCCCCATCTCTACCCTTGCCATGTGGCACATGCACTCACCGTCGTTTCATGCACGCTGCACTCTCCCCCCTTCCTTCTTATATCCACCCCTCTCCACACAGGCATAGCCCATACATCATGCTACCAGTGTACTTACCTGTTTGTCTGGAGGACCGTAGAGTAGCGTGTTTCTCCAACTCCTCCAATGTGAAGTCAGGCACCCTTTCCCGAGACACTCAAGCCATCCGCCGCCCGCCAAAGTTCCCCCAACAGAATACCGCTACGCAGTCAGAAGACCGCCGCGGTTATTCTGTGTTTCCCGCTGGGCTGGCGGGCGACCGCCAGAAGGCCGCCCGCCAGCCCAGTGGGAAACCCCTTCCCACGAGGAAGCCGGCTCTGAATGGAGCCGGCGGAGTGGGAAGGGTGCGACGGGTGCAGTAGCACCCGTCGCGATTTTCAGTGTCTGCATGGCAGACACTGAAAATCTTTTAGGGGCCCTCTTACGGGGGCCCCAGCAGTGTCCATGCCATTGGCATGGGCACTGCAGGGGCCCTCAGGGGCCCCACAACACCCCTCACCGCCATCCTGTTCCTGGCGGTCACAACCGCCAGGAACAGGATGGCGGTGAGGGGGTCGGAATCCCGCCATGGAGGATTCCACAGGGCAGCGGAAAACCGGCGGGAGACCGCCGATTTTCCGTTTCTGACCGCGGCCATACCGCCGCGGTCAGAATGCCCTTGGGAGCACCGCCAGCCTGTTGGCGGTGCTCCCGCGGTCCCCAACCCTGGCGGTCTCGGACCGCCAGGGTTGGAATGACTGCCATTGTCTCTTCCAGACCGAGGTCACAGCAGCACTTGCAGTGTAGGTCCTCTCCTGTCGAAGATCAGGTATCGAGTGATTGAAGAGATAGAAAATGGCGGTCACGTCCGCGGCGGTGCGTACCGTCACCACCGGCGTACATCATCATTGGCTCCTGGGACCCATAGGGTCCAATGTTAACCAATGCAGCATTGCGCGTGGTCTTCGACCATCTACTGCGACGGTGTACAACGCCTGCGCAGTTACCTCACATCCCATTGTCCCACTTTACAGGTCAGGCAGCCGCCATTTCAGGGGCCCACATGGCTTCATTTTCAACTGTGTCACACATACCTAGGCCTAGACTTAACACACATACAGGCCACTTTTTGAGTATGAATGGTGTTCTGTGTAAGCTGTGGGTACGTACCTCTGAGTTGTTTGACTCTGTGCTCGCTTTTGTCCTTCATAGGCACCGTCCGCTGGGACATGTGAGGAGATGGCGGCATCCTCCGGTGTACCGACCGTTGGTGGACCTGTCGACAATGGAGGAAAGACATGTTATAATCACATACAGGCTTGACCGTGCCACAATCCAGGAACTGTGTACCCAGTTGGAGCCAGACCTGATGTCAGCTATCCGACATCCCACAGGAATCCCCCCTCAAGTGCAGGTGCTGTCAGTGCTCCATTTCCTTGCAAGTGGGTCATTTCAAATAACAGTGGCCATAGCATCAGGAATGTCCCAGCCTATGTTTTCCAACATGTTGTCCAGAGTGTTGTTTGCCCTGCTGAAACACATGCGGAGCTACATCGTTTTCCCTCAGGTTGAGGATTTGCCTACAGTAAAAGGTGATTTCTATGCCCTGGGACATATCTCCAACATCATAGGTGCCATTTGGTCCCCCCCGCAGGAGTGAACAGGTGTACAAAAACCAGAAGAGTTATCATTCAATGAATGTATAGACGGTATGTTTGGCAGACCAGTACATCTCTCATGTGAATGCCATGTTCCCTGGCTCAGTGCATGACGCTTACATCCTGCGGAATAGCAGCATCCCTTATGTGATGGGGCAACTCCAGAGGCACCGTGTGTCGCTATTAGGTGAGCACCTGGAAGGAAGACAGTGGGAATTGTTGTCTGGGTCTGCGGATATCCCTACAGGTTAGTGTGTGTCTAACAGTTGTCCCTCGCCATTTGCAAGTGACTCTGGTTACCCCAGCCTGTCATGGCTACTGACCCCAGTGAGGAATCCCAGGACAAGGGCAGAGGAACGCTACAATGAGGCCCATGGGCGAACTAGGAGGGTGATCGAGCGGACCTTCGGCCTCCTGAAGGCCAGGTTCAGGTGCCTCCATATGACAGGTGGATCCCTATTCTACTCACCAAAGAAGGTATGCCAGATCATTGTGGCCTGCTATATGCTTCACAACTTGGCTTTGGGACGACAGGTGCCCTTTCTGCAGGAGGATGGTCCAGATGGCGGTGTCATTGCAGCTGTGGAGCCTGTGGACAGTGAAGACGAGGAAGCAGAGGAAGAAGACATGGACAACAGGGACTCAGTGATCCAGCAATATTTCCAGTGAAACACAGGTAAGGATACTAACCTGCCTACTACATGTACTTAAACACTACTGCCTCTCTACTGTCTGTCTTTTTCACCCAGTGTATGGTCACTGAGTTGTCACTTTCCCTTACGATTTCACAGATCTGGGTCCCACAGTGTGACATCTGCTTTGATTCCTCATGGACTAGAGCTGTGTGACATAGGTATGTTGACATTACAAATGTAAGAGCTTTTTGCCACAGTTATTGCTAATACAGTATTCCGAAATCACAGACAGACTCCAGATTGTTTTGTGCTTTAAGGGTGTTTATTTTAGTGCTCAAAATTGGAGGGGGTAGCAAAATGGTTAGGGGTGATGGCAGAGGAATGTCCATGGCGGAGTCCAGTCTATTAGTCTCACAGGTGCATTGCCCATATGGGCATAGGAAGTGGAGCTGGGGCAGTTTAAGTATGGACAGGTTTACAAAGTGGGACAGTAGGATGACAATCAGGGTGGTCTAATTTCTTGGTGGGGGTCTTGGCATCGTTCTCTGTCTTGTTCCTGGATCTCAGGGACCGTTTGCAAGGTGGTTCTCCCTCTGCAGGGGTTGGGGTGCTGGTGTGGTGGTCCTGTGGCGGTGCCTCCTGTCCACTAGCGCCGGCGGAGGTGGTCGGCAGTTCATCGTCCATGCTAGTGTCAGGGGCCCCTTGTTGTGCCACAGTGTCCCTCCTGGTGTTGAGTACTTCCTTTAGCACCCCTACAATGGTGCCCAGGGTGGAATTGATGGTTCTGAGTTCCTCCCTGAAGCCCATATACTGTTCCTCCTGCAGGCGCTGGGTCTCCTGAAACTTGTCCAGTACCATTGCCATCGTCTCCTGGGAATGGTGGTAGGCTCCCATGATGGAGGAGAGGGCCTTGTGGAGAGTGGGTTCCCTGGGCCTGTCTGCCCCCTGTCGCACAGCAGCCCTCCCAGTTCCCCTGTGTTCCTGGGCCTCCTTCCCCTGAACCGTGTGCCCACTACCACTGTCCCCAGGTCCCTGTTGTTGTTGGAGAGGTGGGTTAGCCTGAGTTCCCTGTAGTGGTGGACACACTGCTGATTGACGTGTCCTGGGGACGGAGGTATGGGCCCACTGGGTGGGTGCTGTGCTGGTGTTTCCAGAGGGTGGAAGCTCTGTAGTGGCCTGTGACTGGGTGTGGGGAACCGACTGTCCCGAGGTCCCGGGCTGGTCATCTAGATCCAGTTGGACAGAGGTGCTGTCATCACTGTGGGCCTCTTCTGTTGGTGGTGTGGACATGTGTGGACCCTCCTGTGCGGTGACGTTGGGTAGGGGTCCTGCAGGGGTATAAAGGCATGATTATTGCATCTGTGTGTACCATGGTGTGCAATGGGTGGGTGACCGTGTACCCCAGTGCTTGCATTCCTGTGTGGGACCTTGTGTGATGATGGTTTAGGGGGGTGTATGGGTATGTGCAGTGGGCATGCTTTAGTGATGGGTGTCCATGCTTTGGTGTTGCATGCAGGGCTTGATTGACTTACCAGAGTCCATTCCTCCACCTACTCCTGCGAGGCCCCAGGATGCAGAATCGCCAAGACCTGCTCCTCCCATGTTGTTATGTAATTCAAAAAGGTGGTTGATGCTGCAACGTCGCACATCTGCAACAGAAAGCTCCAAATACAAATTGTAGGTACAGTCATGTGAAGGGTGCCAGCCTGGTATGGAAACCCAACCACCACAGGTTTCGAGATGCACAAACACGGGCGTAGAAAACACCTATGTCTGTGCTGTAAAAACACAAAGGGAGTCATTCTGACCCTGGCGGTCCATGACCGCCATGGCGGAGGGCGGCGGAAGCACCGCCAACAGGCTGGCGGTGCTTCCTTGGCGATTCTGACCGCGGCGGTAAAGCCGTGGTCAGAAAAGGGGAGCCGGCGGTTTCCCACTGGCCCAGGGAATCCGCCATGGCGGCGCTGCTTGCAGCACCACCATGGGGATTCCGACCGCCTTCCCACCAGCCTGTTTCTGGCGGTGTCCACCGCCAGAACCAGGATGGCGCGAACGGGTGCCGTGGGGCCCCTGGGGGGCCATGCCACTGGCATGGGCAGTGCAGGGGCCCCCTAACAGGGCCCCACAAAGATTTTCACTGTCTGCTTTGCAGACAGTGAAAATCGCGACGGGTGCCACTGCACCCGTCGCACCCCTGCAACTCCGCCGGCTCCATTCCGAGCCGGCTTCATTGTTGAAGGGGCTTTCCCGCTGGGCCGGCCGGCGGTCTTCTGGCACTCGCCCGCCGGCCCAGCGGGAAAGCCGGAATGGCCGCCGCGGACTTTCGACGGGAACCGCTAGGCGGGCGGCGACCGCCGCGGTCAGAATGACCGCCAAAGTACGAGACAGTTCCTTTTACTCTGGAAGAATACTTTTCCCTTTACCCTGAGGGACGCTTGTTCACACTGATGGAACAAAGACTGTTTCTTTGATATAGTGGCACCTTTGGAGCCGTAACAGAAGAAATAGGGTCATTGTAATTATAATTTCGAGCCTTGAAGAAGTCCGTGAGGACGAAACACGTGTTGGCTGTTGCTTTACTCTTATATATCTGTCTCAACATTTGGACTTGAGTACCAGATAGTTCCTTCTCAATCTTCCTGACTTACTAAGGATTAAAACATCTTCTGCGAACTGATTCCACTTGGACTTTTCTCTTCCGGAGTGCCCTGGTTGCTCTTTTGTCATACTCCCATGTTGTTAGTTGGGGGGGAGGAGGTTCGGGTCCGCCGCCAGTCCACTGAACCGCCAGGTGGTGTCTGGAGACCACAGAACGGTCGTTCCACCTCTTCCTGATGTCCTCCCGATTTCTTGGGTGTTGTCCCACTGCGTTGACTCTGTCCACTATTCTTTGCCATAGCTCCATCTTCCTAGCTATGGAGGTGTGCTGCACCTGTGATCCGAATAGCTGTGGCTCTACCCGGACTATTTTTTCCACCATGACCCTGAGCTCCTCCTCCGAGAACCTGGGGTGTCTTTGCCGTGCCATGGGGTGGTGTAGGTGATGTGTGGGGTGGTGTGTGTGGTGATAAGTGCGCTGATATGTAGTGGGGTGTTGTGGAAGTTATTTGGGTGATGGTGTTGTGTGCCTGTGGATGCTAGTGTTGTTGCTGGTGGTGTCTCTCTCTGGCTTTCGTTCGTGATTTGTGGTCGTAAGGGTTTGTGGGTGATGTGGGTGTGTGTTTTATATTGTGTTTTGGTTGTGTGGGAGTGGTGTGTGTATGTGTATCAGGTGTGTGTATTTGGAATTGTCCAATGTGGCTGTGTTTTGGAGATGTGTGTGTATTTTGAGCGCCAATGGAATACCGCGGTTGAAAGACTGCTGCGTGGATTTGTGGGTTGTGATAGTGTGGGCGTATTTCTGTTGGCGTGACGGTGGAGGTTTTGTTTTCGCCAGTTTATCACTGCCCTTTGGTGTGGCGGAGTTGTGTGGGTGTCTGAATTTTGGCGGATTCCGTGCTGTGGGTCATAATAGCTGTGGTGGATTTCCGCAGCCGCGGCGGTGTGTTGGCGGTCTTCTGCACGGCGGTAAGTGTCTTTTACCGCCAGTGTTGTAATGACCCCCACAGTCTCTTACCTGACTGTCACTGGAAGTACTGCTGGATAATTGCTGATGGATACACCTACCTGTGGATTCCTCACCTAAAGAATTCTCCCCTCACTCCAGCTTCGACGGAAATTTCTTCTAGCTCTACACGTCGACGATGACGTCACAATAGCCTGACTCCACGCAACGCAGTATGACGTCATCTAGGCAATAAGAAGCCCTCGTCGACGTGCAGACGTCAGTTCCCTTTTTTCCGTGCCTTCGAATAATGGTTTTTCTTCGAGGCTAACAGGGAGCTACAGTTGCGCATCTGTAGTTACAATGTCGCAGCCAAGAAAATCTGGCTTTAAGCCTTGTAACCAGTGTGGGGGTCGGATGTCGGTCACTGACCCCCATGAAAATTGTATCTGGTGCCTTAGTTCCGACCATGCGGTTCCTGCCAGCGCATGAACCCCAAGGCATTTAAGGAAAGAGAGGCTAAATTGTTCCTGGCCCGTTCCAAGAAGAAGAAGGAAAGGCGGCATCGGAGGGAGTCCTCTTCGAAATCTTCGAGGGATCATCGTCGTCATGGAGACTCCCGGCGAGTAGAGGTCGGTCCAGGTCCAGATCTGCATCTCCATCAGCTCGGCGCCGTCCGACGTGGGAGATTAGCCCGACCGTCACTCCTCCTCCTCCTACGACTCTGACTTCACCTTTGTCGGTGTTTGAAGTCGAGCCTCTTCAAGAATCAGCGGCTTCTCCGGAGCAGGAGTTGCCTGGCCCATCATCGGCTTCTATGCCCGCGCCGACAACGCAAACATACCCAGCTTTCCCAGCACCGGGTACGGATCCTGCGGCATTTTTAAATGCCATGTTCAATATCTTTTCCACCTTAGCGCCTGGTGGAGGGCATGCGGGTCCGTCGGGCCCTTTAGCTTTTAATTTGGGTGCTCCGGCTCCTTACAAGCTGACGCCCTTCATGCCATTTTTGTCGTCTGGAGCCGCTGCGGCGCAGATGCCCTTGCCGTCCCCAAGGAGACCAGTGACGCCTACAACGTCTGCGACTTCGGCGCTGGTGGATTCTCCACGGATCCAGTCTACTGTCAATGTTCCTGTGTCGCCGGGGGGTCAGGCGTCAGATGGATCCGAAGAACAGCGCCGGCAAAGATCTTCGGCGTCGGCCGGTTCCTTATCGACGCCGGGTCTCGAATCCAGACTCCGGTCCAGAATTCTAGCTTTGCGCCTCCTGAAGGAAGAGGAATATAGCAGGCAACATCTGGAGGAGGGCGAAATCTTGGAGCCTTCGGGTGATTTTCAGGGTCTGGACACTGCAAGCGGTATTGATACTTCCCTGAATGGGCTTTGGCTTCCCCTGGGGAGTATACCGAAGAGGCTGCATCTTTTCATGCAGTAATAAGGAAGGCTGCTGAGGTGAAATGAACCTTTTGACGGAAATGCTGCATCTGGCCTCGGTGGTGGCGGAGCCTCTCTTGCCCTTCAATGAGGCTCTCCTGGACCCCATCAAGGACATTTGAAGGAAACCTGTGACTTCTACAGCTGTCAACAGGGCGGTAGCAAGGCGCTATCGTGCGGCTCCAGGTGACCCGGACTTCCTCTCCAAACATCCAACTCTGGAGAGTTTGGTTGTTCAGGCTTCGTGCTCTTCCCGGTCATCCCCTGGTTCGTTCCCCGGGACCCCTGCGGACAGGGAGTCAAAGAAAATGGACCACGCTGCAAAGAAGGCCTTTTCGTCATGCAGTAGGGCCTTGAAGTCAACCAATGCAACCTGCATTTTGGGACGTTATATTCTTGCCCTTATGGAGGAAGCAAAAGGTCATTCAAACTTGCCACAAGAGGTGTTGCATTTGCTAGCGGACGCTCAGGCGGCGGCGACCCAGGTGATCCAGTCTGGGTTGGACACCTCTGACTCTGTGGCAAGGCCTATGGGCACATCCATAGTATTGAGGCATCAGGCTTGGCTGCGCTCATCAGGTTTTTCTACGGATGTGCAGGCGACTCTCCTGGATCTGCCTTTTGAAGGAGAAAAACTCTTTGGGACAAAGGCAGATTCTGCTCTTGAACGTTTCAAAGAGAGCAGAGCCACAGCGATGTCATTAGGACTTCAGGCAGCTACTTCCTTTTCCTTTAGGTCATATAGGAAGTTTAGGGGTTTTGGACGTGGCTCCTCCTTTCGTGGCAGATTCCAGGCACCACAACAATCTGCAAGCTCCCTGCCTTACAGATCCTTCAGAGGCAGGGGCAGAGTACGTACAAGAGGAGCAGGCCAGCAGCACTCTGCCTCTTCCTCTTCCTCGGGAGGGGTGCAGCAGGGAGAGCAGCCTTAGTCCTCCACACTCCCTGTTCACTTGTCTCCGGTAGGGGGGAGACTTGCCCAATCTCTTCCAATGTGGGAGTTTATAACATCAGACTCTTGGGTCATCGACATTGTGACATTGTGAAGAGTTCCCTCCTCCCTTCCCTCCCCGCCCATCCTTCTGTTCAGAAGACCATCTTCTGTTACTACAACAGGAGGTGTTATCCCTATTGGCAAAAGGTGCAGTAGAGTTGGTTCCCGAGCAGGAGAGGGGTCAGGGCTGTTATTCAAGATACTTCCTGACCCCAAAAAGGATGGTCGGTTAAGACCAATTCTGGACTTGAGGATTTTGAATTGGTTCCTCAGGCAGGAAAAGTTCAAAATGCTGACCCTTTCACAGGTTCTTTTGGCGTTGAACGAAGGAGATTGGATGGTGTCTGTTGATTTGCAGGATGCGTACTTCCATATTCCGATCCTCAAATCGCACAGGAAGTATCTCCAGTTTGTGGTGGGTTCGCAGCATTATCAGTTTGCGGTCCTTACTTCAGCACCTTGAGTCTTCACAAAGGTGATGGCGGTGGTAGCGGCAGAGCTCAGAAGAGGGATAGCGGTGTTTCCCTATCTGGACGATTGGTTGATCAAAGCCAAGACTCCGGAGCTCGTGCGGCGCCACCTGCAGTCGACAACTCAGTTGTTGTACGACTTGGGTTTTTCAGTCAATGTGCCAAATCTCACCTGGAGCCCTCTCACCGCCTCCACTTCATAGGGGCAATACTGGACACGACTTTGAATCGGTCCTTTCCTCCGCCCCAGCGGATTCAGGACATTCAGGCGTTGTTTCCGATGTTTCGAAATGGAGCAGTAGTTCCAGTCCTCAAGGTCCTTCGTCTGCTTGGTCTGTATGCTTCTTGCATACTGCTGGTCACTCATGCATGCTGGCACATGAGGGCTCTTCAGTGGTGCGTCCGCAGGCAGTGGTTTCAGCACAAAGGGGATCTCGAAGATTCGATCACGATCACCAGCGACACTGTAGTGGATCTTCAGTGGTGGGCAGCGATCGGCAACCTGTCGCAAGGAAGGCCGCTCTCGCTGCCTCCGCCGGTGGCCACAGTTGTAACGGATGATTCCACTCTAGGGTGGGGAGCTCATCTGGGGGACCTGGAGGTCAAAGGCCTTTGGTCTCCAGTGGAACAGAGATTCCACATCAATCTGTTGGAATTGCGGGAAGTACGTCTGGCTCTCAAGGCCTTCCTCCCTTCCATTCGCGGTCAGTCAGTCCAGATTCTGACGGACAACACTACTGCGATGTGGTATATAAACAAGCAGGGAGGAGTGGGGTCGTACATTCTTTGCAGAGAAGCTCTTCGACTCTGGTCCTGGCTTCAGGACCACAAGATTTGCTTGGTAGCAAATCATTTGGCTGGGGTTCTGAATGTACGTGCAGATGTTCTCAGTCGATGCAGCTAGGTCGGCCACGAGTGGCGTATTCATCCGGATCTGGTTCTTTACATCTTCCAGATGTGGGGGTGTCCGCAGATAGATCTGTTTGCTATTCAGGAGAACACGCAGTGCCCGTTATTTTGCAGCCTCCAGTATCCGGCGCAAGGAACTTTGGGGGATGCATTTCAGATGTCCTGGAAGGGTCAGTTGCTTTACTCGTTTCCTCCCATACCCCTGATTCCTCAAATTCTGAGGAAGATCCGCCAAGACCAGGCCCAGGTCATCTTGATAGCCCTGGATTGGCCAAGAAGGGTATGATACACAGACCTTCTCCAACTCTCTCTGTGCCTTCCACTCTGTCTCCCTTACAGGGTGGACCTCCTCTCGCAGTCGCAGGGGCAGATTCTACACCCCCACCTCCAGAGTCTCCACCTTCATGCCTGGAGATTGAACGGGGCATCTGAGTGCTTTTTCTCTCCCACCGGAATTGGTGGATGTTATTTTATCGGCCAGGCAACACTCTACCAAATCGATCTATGCAAGTCGATGGGCTAAATTTGTACGTTGGTGTGGAGAGAACCGAATTGATCCCTTAAAGGCTCACTTGTCTGATATATTATCATTTGCTCTTTCCTTGGCACAGAAGGGTTGTGCAGTTGCCACAGTTAAAGGCTATTTATCAGCACTGTCGGCTTTTCTGTGCCTCCCTGATCAACCTTCCTTGTTGAAATCTCCAATTGTTTTGAGGTTTGTTAAGGGGCTCACTAAGTTTCAGCCCTCACCATTTGTTATGCCTCAGTGGGACCTTAATTTAGTATTAGCATTTCTAATGGGATCGCCATTTGAACTAATGCATTCTTGTGCTTTATGTTTGCCGGTTCTTAAGACTGTATTCCTGGTAGCCATAACATCGGCCAGAAGAGTCAGTGAGCTTCAGGCTCTTAGTGTAGAGTCTCCATACCTTTCCTTCTTTAGAGACAAAGGGGGTCATTCTGACTCCCGCCGGCCACGGTAACAGCAGGGCCGGCGGGAGCCGCCAGAATACCACTGCGCGGTCAGAAGACCGCCGCGGTTATTCTGGGTTTCCCGCTGGGCTGGCGGGCGACCGCCAGAAGGCCGCCCACCAGCCCAGCGGGAAACACCCTTCCATGAGGATGCCGGCTCCGAATGGAGCCGGCGGAGTGGAAGGGGTGCGACGGGTGCAGTTGCACCCGTCGCGATTTTCAGTGTCTGCATGGCAGACACTGAAAATCTTAGTGGGGCCCTGTTAGGGGGCCCCACGACACCCCATACCACCATCCTGTTCCTGGCGGCCGAAACCGCCAGGAACAGGATGGCGGTATGGGGGTCGGAATCCCCATGGCGGCGCAGCAAGCTGCGCCGCCATGGAGGATTCCCCAGGGCAGCGGAAAACCGGCGGTACACCGCCGGTTTTCCGTTTCTGACCGCGGCTGTACCGCCGCGGTCAGAATGCCCATGGGAGCACCGCCAGCCTGTTGGCGGTGCTCCCGCGGTCCCCAACCCTGGCGGTCTCGGACCGCCAGGGTTGGAATGACCGCCAAAGTGGTGTTAAGGACCAAGGCGGCTTTCCTCCCAAAGGTTGTTACACCCTTTCACTTGGGGCAGTCTATTACTCTCTCTTCCTTTTACCCTCCGCCTCATCCATCCAAGGAGGAAGAGAGGCTCCACCGACTGGATCCACAAAGAGCATTGAGCTTCTTTGTCGACAGGAAGAGGGAGTTCAGGCAAGATGATCAGCTCTTCGTTGGATACGTGGGGAAGAGGAAAGGCAGAGCAGTCCACAAGAGAACGCTATCCAGGTGGATCATCCTCTGCATTAAGCTTTGTTATTCCTTAGCTAAGAAAGAACCACCTGTGGGGCTTCGTGTCCATTCCACCAGAGCTAAGGCTGCCTCTTCGGCTTTGGCTAGGGGTGTTCCAGTGGTTGACATCGGCAGGGCGGCAACGTGGGCATCCCTCCATACTTTTGTCAAACATTATTGTTTGGATTCTGAGGTTAGGAGGGATGGCCATTTTGCTCGCTCGGTGCTGCAGGATTTCTTGGTTTGACCATTTGGGCACCCACCTCCAGAGGCAGTATTGCTTTGGGACTCTATTCTTTTGGTGAGCAATCCACAGGTAGGTGTATCCATCAGAAGAATAAGTTACTTACCTTCGGTAACGCTTTTTCTGGTGGATACATTAACTACCTGTGGATTCCTCACGGTCCCACCCGCCTCCCCGTTGCCTGAATGGTTGTTCCACGAAATCCTTGGGTGAGCGCCAACTGTCTTGTATATATATATATATATATATATATATATATATATATATGCCTACTTTATGTATATAGTTATAGCATGTATATATGTATTTCTTTCTCTGGTCTTGATAATTCAAGTACTCATGATTGATTTTGACTGGCATATTTAATTTCTTATTATTTTTAGTGTACTTCTTTAGATGTGATTATGTTCTCTTCAAGGGCAAATTTTCACTTGTTCGCCTCTAAGGCACGTAAAAAATGGTGATAACTGACGTCTGCACGTCGACGAGGGCTTCTTATTGCCTAGATTACATCATACAGCGTCGCGTGGAGTCGGGCTATTGTGACGTCATCGTCGACGTGCAGAGCTAGAAGAAATTTCCGTTGAAGCTGGCGCTAGGGGAGAATTCTTTAGGTTAGGAATTCACAGGTAGTTAATGTATCCACCAGAAAAAGCGTTACCGAAGGTAAGTAACTTATTAGTTTGTTCTGTTGTCCACATCTTCTTCATCTGCCTCCTCTTCCTCACTGTCCACAGGCTCCACCGCTGACACAAGACCACCACCAGGCTCATCCTCCTGCAGAAAAGGCACCTGGTGTCTCAGTGCCAGGTTGTGCAACATACAGCATGCCACCATTATCTGGCACACATTCCTGGGTGAATAGTACAGGGATCCACCATTCAGATGGAGGCACCAGAACCTGGCCTTCAGGAGGCCGAAGGTCCTCTCAATAATCCTCCTTGTTCGCCCATGTGCCTCATTGTAACATTCCTCTGCCCTTGTCCTGGCATTCCTCACTGGGGTCAGTAGCCATGACAGGTTGGGGTAACCAGAGTCACCTGTAAATATCGAGGGACAATTGTGAGACACACACTAACCCATAGGTTCAACCACATACCCAGACACCTACATATACTTTGTGGGGACCTCGGGCTCACCTATTAGCCACACCCGGTGCCTCTGGAGTTGGCCCATCACATAAGGGATGCTGCTATTTCTCAAGATATAGGCATCATGCACAGAGCCAGGATACTTGGCATTCACATGGGAGATGTACTGGTCCGCCAAACACACCATTTGCACATTCATCGAATGATAGCTTTTTCTATTCCGGTACACCTGTTCGTTTCTGCAGGGGGGACAAATGCCACATGTGTAGCATCAATGGCACCAAAAATGTTGGGGATATGTCCCAGGGCATAGAAGTCAGCTTTCACTGTGGCCAAATCCTCCACCTGGGGGAACACGATATAGCTGCGCATGTGTTTCAGCAGGGGAGACAACACTCTGGTCAACACGTTGGAGAACATTGGCTGAGACATACCTGATGCCATGGCCACTGTAGTTTCAAGGAGCCACTTGCCAGGGAATGGAGCACTGACAGAATCTGCACTAGAGGGGAGATACCTGTGGGCTGGCGGATAGATGACATCAGGTCTGGCTCCAATTGGGCACACAGTTCTTGGATTGTGGCACAATCAAGTCTGTATGTGATTATAATGTGTCTGTCCTCCATTGTCAACAGGTCCACCAGGGGTCTGTACACCGGAGGATGCCACCATCTCATATGGTGCCTCAGTGGTTGTAGCCTATGGAGGAGAACGGTGAGCAGAAGGTCATTTACCACATAAATAGCACAACTGTGTTTGAATTAATGCCACGGAAGCAGTGTGTGAAATCAAGAGTCAATATATGTGCCAATATGTGCTTTGATGCAGTTAGGTGCCATACCATATGCCCCCCTGAAATGGCATCTGCCTGACCTGTGAGGAGGGACAAGGGGAAATGAGGTAACAGCGCTGGTGTTGTGCAGCGTCGCGGTAGGTGGTTGAAGACTGCCGCGCAACTCCGCATTGGTTATCATTAGGGCCTATGGATTCCAGGAGCCAATGGCGATGCACGCCAGTGGTGACGGTACGCACCGCCACAGACTTCACCACCATTTTCTACCTATTCACTCACTTGCTACCTGACCATCAACAGGAGAGGACCTACACTGCAAGTGCTACTGTGACCTGAGTCTGGAAGCGACAATGGCTAGAGTGTTTGGGGAAAGGACCCCTGCCTTCACTGCGGAGGAGTTAGACAAAATGGTGGATGGGGTCCTCCCCCAGTACACGTTACTCTACGCTCCTCAAGACAAACAGGTGAGTTCACTGTGAGCATGATGCGTGGGCAATGCCTGTTTGGAGCGGTGTGGATGTAAGCCACATGTTGGTGGGTGCTAAGGCTTCCTGACCTGAATGTTGTATGAGAGGTGGTCAGTGTAAGTGCCTCAAGGCAGACAGGTGAGTAATTACATTTTCCGCTGTCTTTTCCCTCTAGGTCAGCGCCCACCAGAAGAAGGGTATTTGGCGTGCCATCGCCAAGGAGTTGCGGACCCCGGGGGTCTATCACAGGCGGAGCACCCATTGCTGCAAGAGATTGGAGGACCTGCGCCTCTGGACCAAGAAGACGGCGGAGGTCCAGCTGGGGCTGGCCTCCCAACGTGGAAGGGGTGCCCGTCGCACCATGATCCCCCTGATGTTCCGCATCTTGGCGTGGCCTATCCGGAGTTGAATGGGCGCTTGAGGGCATCACATCAGCCACAAGGGGGTGAGTACAGATTCAGGAAGCTGACTTTGCGCGCTTTACGAACTAGCTGGGTGGGGGATGTGGGCTGTGGGTGCCCCTATGCCAGAACGATCATGCCAGGGTAGGTCCCTTGTCTGCAGGCTCCGAAGCACCCCTACCCCAATGGTACAACTGGCCAACTACTACTGGGCAGGGTCCTGTGGGTGTCAGGTGTGCAGGTGCTGGCGTTAGGCATTGTACCCCATGGGCTGGTGACTACCTTAGTGAGTGGTTGGGCATGGCCTAGTGCATAGGGCAGCTCAGTGTGTGTTTTGTACGCCAACAGTAGTGGTGGTGCTGGCATTGACCATGTGTATCCTCTGTCAACCCCTCCCTTCTTGTTTTGTCACCCTGTCCTTGTGTCCATTAGCCTCATCTGGCGGATGAGCAGAGGCACCAGCAACGGAGGGAGCTGCATCCCACATGGCCCATGAGGGTGAATCCACTGAGGGTGAAAGCACCAGTGGGACGGAGGGCGAGGGGAGCTCCACGACGGGGACAGGAGGGGATACCAGTGACAGCGACTCCTCCTGTGATGGAAGCTCCCTGGCAGTGGCGGACACCTCTGTGGCCCCCCCAACAACAGGTACAGCCACCAACCCCCTACCAGCACCGCCCTCCCAGCAGCCCCTCAGCGTGTTTCCCGTGCCCGCTCATCCATGAGGGTGGCCATATCCTTCGTCCCAGGCACCTCAGGCCCTGCCCCAGTCAGTCCTGCTGCCCTCAATGAGGAGGCTGTTGACCTCCTGAGATCCCTCACTATTGGGCAGTCAACCATTCTGAACGCCATCCAGGGTGTCGAGAGGCATTTGCAACAAACAAATGCATACCTGGAGGGCATTCATTCTGGCGTGGCAGCCCAACAGAGAGCATTTCAGGCTCTGGCCTCAGCACTGATGGCAGCCATTGTCCTTGTGTCCAGCCTCCCCTCCCCCAACTTCCACTACCCAGACCCAATCCCCTCTACCTCAGCCTATCCCAAGCACACCTTCTGACCAGCATGCACACACATCAACACACAAAGGTGGCTCAGGAAAACATATGCACCACACATCATCACACAGGCACTAACACAAGCACTATAATACCCATGCACACATACCAACATCCACTTCCTCCACTGTGTCCCCCTCCTCTTCGTCTACCTCCTTCCCAGTAGCATCTCCACTCACAACTGCATGCACTACATCATTAGCCACTACCTCCATCACCAGCACACCCATCACAACACACCGCTCACGAGCAATCACCACCCCCACAACCATGCACACGTCCCCTGTGTCCTCTCCCAGTGTGTCTGTGAGCCCTCCTCCCAAAGTACACAAACGCAGGCACACACCCACTCAACAGCCATCCACCTCACAACAGTCTCCAGCCCATGCAACTTCACCCAAACTCAGCAGACACACCTCCTACAACCACTACCTCTTCCTCCACTCCTACACCCCCTCCATCTTCCCATCTCAGTGTATCAAAGAAACTCTTCCTGGCTAACATTGACCTCTTCCCTACTCCTCCCCCCCAGTCCTTCCCCTAGGGCCAGGATGTCTAGATCCCAGGCCAGCACCTCAGCCACCAAATCGGCATCCACTGTGGTCCCTGCAAGTCCGAGAGGATCGAAGGGGGCACCCGTCAGTGTGCCACCTACCGAAGCTAAGGACCACCCAATTCCGCCACCTGCCAAGGTTAAGAAGGGTCCAGCATGCAGCAGGGAAATGATGCACCACCCACCCAGCAATGCCTCATCGACAACCAAAAAGGACAGTGCCAAGGTCCCAGCAGTGACTACCAAGGTGGGGAAGGGACACAAAAGCAAGGGCAAGTCAGCTCAGGGCACGGAGTCTCCTGGTGAGGGACTGGTGACCAACACTTCTCCTGACAGGCCATCAACCTGTACCACGGTAAGCACTGCCGCAATGACTGCCACCTGCACTGCCACCTGCCCCGCCATCTCCACCCCCGCACCACCACTGCCACAACGACAGTCACCAGCATCACCCCCAGTGGGCAGCAGTCCGAGGCTGCTGGAGACGGCCTGGTGTCTCCCTCCACTACTACAGATACCTGCACCACAGGCAGCACCGGCAGCATCTCCGCTGCAGACACCGCCATCTGCACAGCCATATGCACTGCCATAAGCACTGCCATGTGCCCAGCCAGTGCCACTACATCGGATATCAGCAGCATCCCCAGTGGACAGCTGTCCGAGGCTGCGGGAGACGTCCTGGACCTTGCACACACCACATGAGGGACTACCACCAGCACTGGCACTACCAGCAGTTTGCAGCCTAAGTTGCCGCAGGGTGGAGTGTGGCTCTGCCTCCATGGAGTATCATGCTACCTGTTCCCTGCAGATCTCGTGCCTCAGACACCCAGGTGAGGGAATGGGAACTGCCACACCCCTGGTGCAGCATCACTGGGCACAAGGCCCCCTCCAGAACTAGTGGAGAGATGCATCCACTTACCCAATCCTTGGCAGGATGAAGCACTCTGGGCACAAAGTCCCCTCCAGAACCAGTGGAGAGATGCATCCACTTACCCAATCCTTGGCAGAATGAAGCACTCTGGCCACAAAGCCCCCTCCAGAACCAGTGGAGAAGCCATCCACTTGAGAGACTATGGCCTTGGGCTCCCCATGACCAAGCAGTGGGCAAACCACCCACTTGAGAGACTGTGGCTTTGAACTCCCCAGGACCAAGCAGTGGGCAAACCACCCACTTGAGAGACCGTGCCTTTGCACTCCCCAGGACCAAGCAGTGGGCAAACCACCCACTTGAGAGACTGTGGCCTTGCACTCCCCAGGACATCGCAATGGGCATGTGGCCCCCTCCAGGAGAAGTGGCATAGTAACATCTTCCGGCTGAGGTGCCCCCCTCCCCTTCCCCCTGAGGTGCCTGTGTTTTTTCGACCTGATGCCCCTGCAGTGTTCTCTCCGTTTTGAGGCAGGAGTCAAGTGTGGGCGTCGCCCCAGGTTTTTGGGGCTACTGGTCCATGGACATTTACAAGGGACAGTGTACGGCCTTCTGTACATAATGTAAATATTTGTATATACTGCTTTTTAAAAAACGTTTGCTATATCTGCATGTTCCAAAATATCACTGATTGAACCCAATTCCTTTTGTCCTTGCATTCTTCCAGGGGGTAACAGGGTGTATCTGTAATGTTGTTGGATGTGTTAGTGTGTATGGTGTTGTGGGTGAGGGTGGGGGTGTTGTGTGTCGAGTGTGTGTGTGTGTGTGTCACTCTCTTTTACCTCCCCCCCTCCCCTGTGTATTAGGTGCAGTACTCACCGTCGTCGTCGCCGCCGCCTTCTTTCTACTTTCTGGTGTATTAGTAGATACAACAACATGGGGAGGACCTGAAGTTCGGGCTCCATGGCGTCCTGGTTTTTCGTTGAGTGTCGAAAGTTGACTGGTTCCCCTTCAGTGTACTGTTTCCGCTGTGCTTTTGATGTCGTTGGTACCGACCCGCAAAAGCTGGCGGATTTGTGCCTTGTAATAGCGTGGGCGGTACATTGTCTTCCGCCTGTCTGTTGGCAGTGACCGCCGCGGTGTTTGGTGCTACCGCCCTGGCAGTCGGACTGTTAAAGTGGCTGTTTATGTTGACGGTTTATGCCATGATCGTGATCCCATTTTTTTTACCGCCGGCCTGTTGGCGGTGTTACTGCCACTTTAACACCGACCGCCAAGGTTGTAATGAGGGCCTTTATGTTTTGTATCACCAAATACCATGTACTTGGTTTTGGAAGTGTTCATTTCCAATGCATGGTCTTTACGAAAACCTGTGAACTTTTCAAGCAAGTTAGCAAGTCCAAAAGCAGTTTGAGATAGTAGCAAAGTATCATCTGCAAACAACAAACAAGGGGTCCTCGCTCCACCTATTTTGGGTGCGTCACTAACACAGTCCATCAAGTAAGGAATACAAGCATTGATGAACAATAGGAAGAGTGTAGGGACCAACACACACCCCTGTCTCATTCCCCTAAGTATTGGGATCTCACTTGTTAATTCCCTTTTTGTCCCCTATCGAATTCTAGCATAACTCTCGGAGTACAAATCTTTGATTAGATTTAATAGGGGAACCAGCACTCCGACTTTGCTCATAACTTCCCATAAGAATGGGACCAGATCAAAAGCAGACCTAAGATCTACAAAAGCAACAAAAAGTTTCCCAGCGTCCAGGTCCACCATCTTCCATTTGATCGAAAGGAAGCGAAAGACCTGGTTGACTATGCTTAATTTCTGCCTAAAGCCCGCCTGTAGATGGCTGAGTGCTTGGTTTTCTTCAATCCATTCCTTAAGCCTACTCAATACCTGGTAACAAAAACATTTTGTAGGTTGTCCAAAAGACTGATTGGTCTATAATTTCCCGGGACACCCCTCTCTCCTTTTTTATGAATGGGTACAATAATTGCTCCCGTCAAGGTCCAGGGGTAAATGCCACTTACCAAAGCAGCGTTTGACACCCTATTAACATAGGGACCCCAATAATCAAGATCTGATTTAAACAAATCAGTGGGTATACCATCCAGCACAGACGCCTTTCCTGATTTTTGGGACCTAATAGCAATCTCAGTTTCCTTTAAAGAAAAGGATGTAAAACTGATTGCAGGGGGCGACACATTTGTTGGTTCATTATCATTAACAATGGGAAAAATAGGATCGTAACTATACAGCTCAGTAAAATGGCTAATCCAATTTTCGGGGGGAATATGGCAGTCAGGTCTAAAATTCTCATTTCGTCCATTTCTGGCCACCAAGGACCAAAAACGTTTTGAGTTTTTGTCCCTAGCAGCCAGCAATAGATCCTGCCATGATATCTCTTCCCAGTAATTTTTGCTAGTCTTAAGTGCAATTGAATACTTACACCTTGCATAGGTTAACTTTGGTCTATCTTTAAATTTTATTGCTCTTATAAGACTGCTCTTGGCCTCTTTACATACCTTACCAAACCACCTATGGTGCGGTGCTGCTCCCAGGTGTTTATCTCCCTGGTAGTTCTAAAGAATAACTCTTTCAGGGCAGAAAAAAGGCCTGCATGCAGGGCTATAACCTCATTTGGGGTATATGAACAAGATCCGTCAGTTGATGGGTTCAAACTACAGGGGGTCATTCCAACTCCGCCGCCCGCCAAAGTTCCCCCGCCGAATGACCGCCCCGCGGTCATTAGACCGCGGCGGCCATTCTGGCTTTCCCGCTGGACGGCGGGCGACCGCCAAAAGGCCGCCCGCCGGCACAGCGGGAAACCCCCTGCAACAATGAAGCCGGCTCCGAATGGAGCCGGCGGAGTTGTAGGGGTGCGACGGGTGCAGTGCATAGCAGACAGTGAAAATCTTTGTGGGGCCCTGTTAGGGGGCCCCTGCACTGCCCATGCCACTGGCATGGGCAGTGCAGGGGCCCCCAGGGGCCCCACGACACCCGTTCCCGCCATCCTGTTCCTGGCGGTAAAAACCGCCAGGAACAGGGTGGCAGGAAGGGGGTCGGAATCCCCATGGAGGATTCCCTGGGCCAGGGGAAAACCGGCAGGAAACCGCCGGTTCCCCTTTTCTGACCGCGGCTTTACCGCCGCGGTCAGAATGGCCCAGGAAGCACCGCCAGCTTGTTGGCGGTGCTTCCGTGGTCGTTGACCCTGGCGGTAATGAGATTCCGTTTCAGGGCATGCTTATTGGAAGACACCTATAGAAAGGGGGGACTTCATGATTTGGTTGTACACCTATTTTTATGAAAAACTGCCTATCATATGTTACCAACAGAGGGGCATGATCACTATTATATTGGTTGCCCACCTTAATCTCTTTAATAATATACCATATTTTCACATCAATAAGTACAAGATCAAGGATACTACTATAGGACTCTCTAAAAAACGTGGGTTTCGCAGGATTGTCCGAAGGAAAACGCCCATTTCCTGGGCGAAAACCATGAGTTATCATAAAATCTATGACCTGAAGAGCCCTAATGATAGATTTAGGCTGTTTTTTCTGGGACGAGTAAGGAGGAATATTCCATATTGAATCTTCTAGCTGGGTAATCTCAGAAAAGGCAGAATTGGGTTCGAGGGACACATTAAAATCACCAGCTATAATAATAAAATGCGACGAAAGGCAATCCAACACAAGGGCATTCAACATCTGGATTGTTTTAGACATTTGGTTAGAATGGTTTGGTCTATTATAGACGTTAACGCACAGCAAAGGTAAGCCTTGCTTTAACTGTATAGATAGGGCCAATATATCGGCCGAATCCACATGGACTTCCTTAATTTTGCCCACCTCAGAAATTCTTATCCAGGTAATAAGTCCCCCCGCTGCTCTACCAGCAGGTGACGGCCTAGCTTCCTTGTAAAAGGAACTATACCCCTGTCTATAAACATTTGAGGTGGCCTGAAACAAACAAATATTAAATTTATCTATGTATTCCCCCCAATCAACATCATCTAATTTATTATGGATTCCGGCCACATTCCATGTTATAAATTCCGAAGTTGAAGTCTTGAGATCCCTGGGGCCCTTTTGGGGAAACACAATGGTGCACATTCTTACGTGACTCTACATAGGTTTTGATTTTACCATATTAACATTAATCAGTGGGGAAAGACTGTTCGGAGAAAAAGGTTCTAATTATAAATCTCCACGGTACAGGAGTCACTAAAGCAACAATAGCACAATGGATTGCATCCACCATTCAGTTTTGCTGTACACAGGCTGGAAAACCGCTAACCAACCAAACTAAAGCACATTCTACAAAAGCAATCTCAACCTCTGCAGCCCTGTTTCAGGGCATTGTCTTAGACAAAATATGCCAAGCTGCAACATGGAAGACTACTCATTCTTTCGCTCAGCATTACTGCTTAGAATCGTCTCAACACAGCGATTCAGTTGTGGGACAGTCTGTCCTACGTCATCTATTTCATTAAGGTGAGCCTCATTTCACCTTAACCTACTTTCATTTATGCTTGTATGGTTCTTCATGCACGTGTATTTCCTTCTGTAAATTAAATACATATATATATATATATATATATATATATATATATATATATATATATATATATATATATATATTTATATAGCTCCTGTATTAGTAGGATTGTATATATGAACCGATATTGCTCCCACCATCCACTACAGGCATTCCAGCTATCTTGAGTACTGCTGGCTATTCAGATTCAAGCATGTGAATCTATGAAAGATACCAATACTGGAGAACTACAGTTACAGGTAAGTAACTTATTTTCTTATCCAGTATTGGTATCTTTCATAGATTCACATGCGACCCACCCTCCTCCCCCGTGAGGCTCACCTTTCCTTTCAGTGTATACTCTTCACTCTAGTGCTTAAAAATCTGAGGGAAGGAGCCTCTCTTGGGAGTGTTCTAGAGGATGCTAGCGCCTGATTTGGTTCTTTTTTAAAAACAACATGTATAGGCCATATGCTTCAGTTTGTTAGCATTATAGCCTATGGTTATCTGTCATTTACTGCTTTTCTAAGATACCATGGGACTCCCATTTCGACGACGGGGATGATTCAAGCATGTGAATGTATGAAAGATACCAATACTGGATAACTGTAGTTACAGGTAAGTAACTTGTTTTCTTCTGCCTTCCCCTGCTTGAGTTAGGCTCATCAGCAGGAGGGCATAACACTGTCTGGGGTCAGCAGCATCGTGGGCTGACAGCCAGACCCCGTAAGACTGCACATGCAGATCTGGGGGATCCCCTAAGGAACCCTCAAAGTACATGGGATCATGCAGCTAGCACTGAAATAGATGTAGTTTCATGATTCCAACATGTTTGATGCCAAATATGCCTAGGTTCGAAGGAGCCATTATGTAGTGGGACCACTCATGTTGACGATTGTCCACTACATACCTTAAGATGGCTTCCCCACATTTACAATGGGAATGGGAGTCTGGATTTTATAGGGGTACCCTGCTCATGCAGGAGTACCCTCACACTCAGGGACATGCACCTTGCCCTTGGCTGAAGGGCCTATCAGGAGGGTGACTTAGGCCCTCATTACAACCCTGGCGGTCGGTGATAAAGTGGCGGCAATACCCCCAACAGGCCGGCAGTAAAAAAAAATGGAATTATGACCATGGCGGAAACCACCCACACAGACAGCCACTTTAACACACCGACCGCCATGGCGGTAGCAACAAGCACTGCGGCGGTAACCACCAACAGCCAGGCGGAAGACAATGTACCACCCACTGTATTACAACAGGCCTATCCACCACCTTGTCCGGGGCGGTACGAACGACATCAAAAGCACGGTGGAAACAGAACACAAAGGCAAAGGACTCACCTCTCGAGACTCAAGGAAGAACCATGACGCCATGGAGCCCGAGTTGCACATATTTCCCATGATTGTATACCCCCTCATTCACTACGAACATCAACGCCAGCAAAGATGACCATGGTGAGTACTGCCACCTAGCACACAAGGGAAGGGGGAGGAAAAAGAGAGTGACACGCAACATGCAACACCCCCACCCCCATCCCCACCCCCAACACCATACACACAAAGAGATGCAGTAACATTACATATACACCCCATGCCCCTCAGGAATAATGCAAGAACAAAAGGAATTGATTAAAGTGAGTGTAATAAGATGCAATACTAGAAATTCGTGATTCAAAAGCAAAACAGTATAAACATATATACAAATGCAGGGACAATGCCCAGTCCTCAATGTCCGTGGGCCACAGGGCCAAGGCCCCACTTGACTCCTGCAACAACACAGAGAGAACACTGCAGGGGCATCAGGTCAAAAATACACAGGCACCTCAGGGGTACGGGGAATGGGGGGCACCTCAGCCGGAAGATGGCACAACACCACTAGTCCTGGTGGGGCTACATGCCCATCACTCTGTCCTGGGGAGTGAAAGCCCACAGTCTCTCAAGTGGGTGCTTTGCCCGCTGCTTGGTCCTGGCGAGTGCAGAGCCACAGTCTCTCAAGTGGGTGCTTTGCCCGCTGCTTGGTCCTGGGGAGTGCAGAGCCACAGTCTCTCAAGTGGGTGGTTTGCCCACTGCTTGGTCCTGGGGAGTGCAAGGCCACAGTCTCTCAAGTGGGTGGTTTGCCCACTGCTTGGTCCTGGGGAGTGCAAAGCCACAGTCTCTCAAGTGGGTGGTTTGCCCACTGCTTGGTCCTGGGGAGTGCAAGGCCACAGTCTCTCAAGTGGGTGGTTTGCCCACTGCTTGGTCCTGGGGAGTGCAAAGCCACAGTCTCTCTAGTGGGTGGTTTGCCCACTGCTTAGTCCTGGGGAGTGCAAGGCCAGAGTGTCTCAGGTGAGTGGTTTGCCCACTGCTTGGTCCTGGGGAGTGCAAAGCCACAGTATCCCTAGTGGGTGGTTTGCCCACTGCTTGGTCCTGGGGAGTGCAAGGCCACAGTCTCTGAAGTGGGTGGTTTGCCCACTGCTTGGTCCTGGGGAGTTCAAGGCCACAGTCTCTCAAGTGGGTGGTTTACCCACTGCTTGGTCCTGGGGAGTGCAAAGCCACAGTCTCTCTATTGCGTGGCTTCTTCCACTGGTTCTGGTGGGGGCCTTGTGCCGTGTATGCTTCATCCTGGCAAAGAGGGGGTGAGTGGATGGCTTCTCCACTGGTTCTGGAGGGGGAATTGTGCCCTGTAATGCAGATCTTCGGGAGTCCAAGGTCACAGTCTCTCACCTGGGTGTCAGGCCCACAGGATTTGCAGGGTCCAGGACGCACTGCAGCCCATGGAGGTAGGACTACCCACTGCCCGCTGGCGGTGACGGCTGCTCAGTTGTGGCAGTAGCCGACACACACACAGGGAATAGCCCTACGCACTAGGCAACGCACTACCAGTCACAATGCTAGTCACCAGCCCATGGACAGGAATACTTAACGCCAATAGCAGCATACCTGAGACCCACAGACTCCTGCCCAGTAGTGGATGCCAACTAGCTTGGTTGGAGGTGGTGTTCATCCACCCCTGCACAACATTGAACCTACCCGGCCTGGCCTAGGGGCACCCACAGGCCCACAACCCCCACCCGGATACCACCACACCACGCACAAGTAGTATATTTGGAAACTGTACTCACCCCCTTGTGGCTGCTGTAATGCCCTCAAGCGCCCATCCAGCTCCGGATAGTCCACCGCCAGTATGCGGGCCATCAGGGGGGTCAGGGTTTGACGGGCACCCCTTCCTCATTGGGAGGCCATCCCCAGCTGGGCCTCCGCCACCTTCTTTGCCTAGCGTCTCAGGTCCTCCCACCGTTTGCGACAGTGGGTGCGCCGCTTGTCGTAGACCCCAGGGTCCGCACGTCATTGGCGATGGCACGCCATATACCCTTTTTCTGATGGGCGCTGACCTGTAGAAAAAGATACATTGAAAAAGGTATCAGTCATACTGTCCGGCCTGTTACACTCATGGCCCACCATTGCCCTGACATCCCCTTAGGCACAGACATTGCCCACCATACATGCATCATGCTGCCCAGAACCCTTCCACCAACCCCCCCAACACGAGGCCTTCACACACACCACTCCATACATTCATGCCCCATGCATCGTGCTCACAGTGTACTCACCTGTTGGTCTGGAGGCCCATACAGCATTCGGTACTGGGGGAGGACCCCATCCACTAGTCTCTCCAACCCCACAGCGATGAGGGCAGGGGCCCTTTCTTCAGTGACACGAGCCATGGTCGGTCCCAGACACAGGTCACAGCAGCACTTGCATTGTAGGTTCTCTCCTGTTGAAGGTCAGGTAGCTTGTGAGCAAACAGATAGAAAATGGCGGTCACGTCCGCAGCGGTGCGTACCGTCACCGCCGGCATACATCAATATTGGCCACTGTAACCCATAGGGCCCATAGACAACCAATGAGGTGTTGCACGGCGGTACTCGACTGCCTCCCGCAACGGCGCACGTCAGTGGAATTACCTCATTTCCACCTGTCTCTCCAAACAGGACTGGCAGACGCCATTTCAGGAGGGGGGCAGGCCATGGCACCTACGTGCGTCACAGTACATATAGGCACCATTTGGGCCTATCCTATGACATACTATTACAGTCACAACATGCAATGCAGTGAAGTGTTCGGAAATGTGGAATACTAACCAGCTGCTCCCCGTTTGCCCCCTAGATTACAACCGCTGTGGATGAATAGGAGATGGAGACATCCCCCCATGTATAGACCGCTGGTGGATTTGTCAACAATGGAGGACAGGCACATTATCCTCACCTATAGACTTGGCATGGCCACAATCACAGAGCTGTGTGCCCAACTGGAGCCTGACCTGATATCTGCTATCCATCACCCCACCGGGATCCCCCCTCTTGTGCAAATCCTATCTGTGCTCCATTTTTTGGCAACTGGCTCCTTCCAAGTGACAGTGGGCTTGGCAGCAGGAATGTCACAGCCAATGTTCTCAATAGTGCTGACCAGTGTGTTGTCTGCCCCGGAGAAATGAACAGGTGTTCAGAAATCGAAAGAGCTTTCACTTGATGAATGTGCAGATAGTGTGCCAAGCAGACCAGTACATCTCCCATGTCAATGCTAAGTATCCTGGCTCTGTGCATGATGCCTATATCCTAAGGAATAGCAGCATCCCATATGTCATGGCTCAACTCCAGAGGCACCAGGTGTGGCTGATAGGTGAGCCCTGGTTCCCACCCAGTGGATGTTGGTATATGGGTATGGTGTGGGCCCTAAGGGTTAGTGTGTGTCTAACAGATGCCCCTCAATAATTGCAAGTGACTCTGGTTACCCCAACCTCTCATGGCTACTGACCCCTGTGAGGAATCCCAGGACAAGGGCAGAGGAACGTTACAATGAGGCACATGGGCGAACAAGGAGAATAATTGAGAGGACATTCAGCCTCCTGAAAGCCAGGTTTCGGTGCCTGCATCTAACAGGTGGATCCCTGTGCTACTCACCCAAGAAGGTGTGCCAGATAATTGTGGCATGCTGCATGTTGCATAACCTTGCCTTGAGACACCAGGGCCCATATTTATACTTTTTGACACAAAACTGTGCCAACGCAGTTTTGCGTCAAAAAAATTAGCCGCCGGCGCCGTCTGGTGTGCATTAAAAAAAACGACGTACACCAGGCAGCGCCGGCGTAGGGGGATATGGGGCTTGGGCGTCAAGAAATGGGGCAAGTCAGGTTGAGGCAATTTTTTCGTCTCAACCCGATTTGCGCCATTTTTTACGACTCCCAACCCCCATAGAAATGACTCCTGTCTTAGCAAAGACAGGAGTCATGCCCCATTGCCCAATGGCCATGCCCAGGGGACTTCTGCCATTGTCATTGTCAATGGTCATTGGGCATAGTGGCATGTAGGGGGGCACAAATCAGGCCCCCCTATGCCACAATTTTTTTTTTAAAAAAAACTTACATGAACTTACCTTAATGTCCCTGGGATGGGTCCTTCCAGCCTTGGGTCTCCTTCAGAGCCCACAGGTCCCTTAACGCCTGCCTTTTGCAGGCGCTAAAAAACGGCGCAAAATCGGCCGTACGTCATTTTTTTTGACCCGCCCACTCCCGGGCGTGATTTTTGCCCGGGAGTATAAATCCGACGCACATGCCTCGGAGTCGATTTTTTAGACGGGAACGCCTACCTTGCATATAATTAACGCAAAGTAGGTGTCCACGCTAAAAAATGACGCTAACTCCATGGACTTTGGCGCTAGACGCGTCTAACGCCAAAGTATAAATATGGAGTTAGTTTTGCGTCAAAATTGCGTAAAAAAAAAAACGACGCAATTCCGGCGCAAACGGAGTATAAATATGCCCCCAGGTGCCTTTTCTGCAGGAGGAGGAGGCTGGAGGTGGGCGTGGGGCAGTAGTTGACCCTGTGGACAGTGAAGATGAGAAGGCTGAGGATGAGGACAACAGAACAGTTATTATACGACAGTAACACAGGTAAGACACTGTAACTGCACTTTGCATTGACAGTTTTGTATTTGACATTGTACATGACAGGCAGATTCTTCCACTTCTTTGGCCACTTACTGTACCCTTTGGCATCTCTATTTTCAGATATCTGACCCCCACTCTGGCACCTGGGTTGTTGACTGCAGCCAACTACATGTCATTACTATCTATACATTACTGTACAGTTGTATTGCAGTGTTTAAACCCTGTTAAACAAATACATAGTTTAATCATTTGACATACTCCATACTTGTATTTTTTCAAAGGGTATTTATTTAAGTGCTAACAGGTAGAAGGGGATGTGCAATGGGCTGGGGGGGGGTGTGATGGAGGAAAGTCCAGGATAGAGTCCAGTCTATTTGTATCACAGGTGCATTGTGCAAGGGGCATAGGAAGGGGAACAATGGCAGTTCAAGGTGGACAGGGTGACAGAGTGGGACACAGGGGTGACTATCAGGAGAGTCTTATTTCCTGGAGGGGGTCTTGGCAATGTTCTCTGACTTCTGCCTGGCTCGCAGGGACCGGTTGCGGGATGGTTCTTCTTCTGGAGTGGGAGGGGTGCTGGTGGCCTATTGTTCCTGTGGCGGGACCTCCTGTCCACTAGCGGCAGCAGAGGTGGAGAGCTGTTCATCGGTTTGACTAGTGTCAGGGGCCCGGTAGTGTGCCACTCGTGGTGTTGGCCATGTCAGCCAGCACCCGTACAATGGTGACCAGGGTGGTGTGGATGTTCTTCAGGTCCTCCCTGATCCCCAAGTACTGTCCTTCCTGCAGCCGCTGGGTCTCCTGCAACTTGTCCAGTATCTGGCCCATCGTCTCCTGTGAATGGTGGTATGCTCCCAGGATGTTGGTTACCTGGGCCTGTCCTCCCTCTATCGCACAGCGGTCCTCCCAGCTTCCCTTTAGTCCTGTGCCTCTGTCCTCTGAACCGTGTGCCCACTGCCACTGACCCCTGGTCCCTGATCATCCTGTGTTTGTGGGGGTGGCTGGGGTCCCTGTAGTGGTGGACACAGTGCTGATTGATGTGTCCTGGGGACAGAGCTATGAGCTCGCTGGGTGGGTGCTGTGCTGGTGTTTCCTGAGGGGGGAGGCTCTGTAGTGGTATGGGACTGTTCCTGGGTAACCAACTGTCCGGAGATCCATGATGGGCCAGGTTGGTCATCCTGATCCAGGCAAGCAGAGCTGCTGTCATCACTGTGGGCCTCTTCTGCGGGGAGGGGACTGGATGTTGCTGGCACCTCCTCTCCAGTGACATTGGTTGTGGGACCTGTGGGGATGTAAATGCAGTGTTATCGTTTCTGCATGTGACATCTTGTGCATGGGTGTATTGCCCTGTATGGTTGTGATTGCCCTGTCAGCTTTGCCTTGTGTAAGTAGTGAATATGTGGGCTAGGTGATTCTCTCTAATGTGCATGCTTTAGTGATGGGTGTCCATGCAGGTCTGTGATGGTGGTCCATTGTAGGAGGCTGGACTGCCTTGTAGTGAGTACCTAGGGGTACTTGCACCTTGCACCAGGCCCAGTTATCCCTTATTAGTGTATAGGGTGTCTAGCAGCATAGGCTGATAGATAATGGTAGCTTAGCAGAGCAGCTTAGGCTGAACTAGGAGACGAGTGAAGCTCCTACAGTACCACTTAGTGTCATATGCACAATATCATAAGAAAACACAATACACAGTTATACTAAAAATAAAGGTACTTTATTTTTATGACAATATGCCAAAGTATCTCAGAGTGTACCCTCAGTATGAGGATAGCAAATATACACAAGATATATATACACAATACCAAAATATGCAGTAATAGTATTAGAAAACAGTGCAAACAATGTATAGTTACAATAGGATGCAATGGAGACACATAGGGATAGGGGCAACACAAACCATATACTCCAAAAGTGGAATGCGAACCACGAATGGACCCCAAACCTATGTGACCTTGTAGAGGGTCGCTGGGACTATTAGAAAATAGTAAGGGTTAGAAAAATAGCCCACCCCAAGACCCTGAAAAGTAAGTGCAAAGTGCACTAAAGTTCCCCAAAGGACATAGAAGTTGTGATAGGGGAATTCTGCAGGAAAGACACAAACCAGCAATGCAACAACGATGGATTTCCAGTCGAGGGTACCTGTGGAACAAGGGGACCAAGTCCAAAAGTCACAAGCAAGTCGGAGATGGGCAGATGCCCAGGAAATGCCAGCTGTGTGTGCAAAGAAGCTGCTACTGGACTGTAGAAGCTTTGGAGGACGGATCCTTCACGCCGTGGAGAGTCGTGCAGAAGTGTTTTCCCGCCGAAAGACCGCCAACAAGCCTTGCTAGCTGCAAATCGTGCGGTAAGGGTTTTTGGAAGCTGCTGTGGCCCAGGAGGTACCAGGATGTCGCAAATTCCGTCAGAAGACAGAGGGGACGTCGAGCAAGACAAGGAGCCCTCTCAGCAGCAGGTAGCACCCAGAGAAGTGCCAGAAACAGGCACTACGGGGATGCGTGAAACGGTGCTCACCCGAAGTCGCACAAAGGAGTCCCACGTCGCCGGAGAACAACTTAGGAGGTCGTGCAATGCAGGTTAGAGTGCCGTGGACCCAGGCTGGACTGTGCACAAAGGATTTCCGCCGGAAGTGCACGGAGGCCGGAGTAGCTGCAAAAGTCGCGGTTCCCAGCAATGCAGTCTGGCGTCGGGAGGCAAGGACTTACCTCCACCAAACTTGGACTGAAGAGTCACTGGACTGTGGGAGTCACTTGGACAGAGTTGCTGGATTCAAGGGACCTCGCTCGTCGTGCTGAGAGGAGACCCAGGGTACCAGTGATGCAGTTCTTTGGTGCCTGTGGTTGCAGGGGGACGATTCCGTCGACCCACGGGAGATTTCTTCGGAGCTTCTAGTGCAGAGAGGAGGCAGACTACCCCCACAGCATGCACCACCAGGAAAACAGTCGAGAAGGCGGCAGGATCAGCGTTACAGAGTTGCAGTAGTCGTCTTTGCTACTATGTTGCAGTTTTGCAGGCTTCCAGCGCGGTCAGCAGTTGATTCCTTGGCAGAAGGTGAAGAGAGAGATGCAGAGGAACTCGGATGAGCTCTTGCATTCGTTATCTAAAGTTTCCCCAGAGACAGAGACCCTAAATAGCCAGAAAAGAGGGTTTGGCTACCTAGGAGAGAGGATAGGCTAGCAACACCTGAAGAAGCCTATCAGAAGGAGTCTCTGACGTCACCTGGTGGCACTGGCCACTCAGAGCAGTCCAGTGTGCCAGCAGCACCTCTGTCTCCAAGATGGCAGAGGTCTGGAGCACACTGGAGGAGCTCTGGGCACCTCCCAGGGGAGGTACAGGTCAGGGGAGTGGTCACTCCCCTTTCCTTTGTCCAGTTTCGCGCCAGAGCAGGGCTAAGGGGCCCCTGAACCGTTGTAGACTGGCTTATGCAGAAATGGGCACCAAATGTGCCCATGAAAGCATTTCCAGAGGCTGGGGGAGGCTACTCCTCCCCTGCCTTCACACCATTTTCCAAAGGGAGAGGGTGTAACACCCTCTCTCAGAGGAAGTCCTTTGTTCTGCCATCCTGGGCCAGGCCTGGCTGGACCCCAGGAGGGCAGAAGCCTGTCTGATGGGCTGGCAGCAGCAGCAGCTGCAGTGAAACCCCAGGAAAGGCAGTTTGGCAGTACCAGGGTCTGTGCTACAGACCACTGGGATCATGGGATTGTGCCAACTATGCCAGGATGGCATAGAGGGGGCAATTCCATGATCATAGACATGTTACATGGCCATATTCGGAGTTACCATTGTGAAGCTACATATAGGTAGTGACCTATATGTAGTGCACGCGTGTAATGGTGTCCCCGCACTCACAAAGTCCGGGGAATTGGCCCTGAACAATGTGGGGGCACCTTGGCTAGTGCCAGGGTGCCCTCACACTAAGTAACTTTGCACCTAACCTTTACCAGGTAAAGGTTAGACATATAGGTGACTTATAAGTTACTTAAGTGCAGTGTAAAATGGCTGTGAAATAACGTGGACGTTATTTCACTCAGGCTGCAGTGGCAGGCCTGTGTAAGAATTGTCAGAGCTCCCTATGGGTGGCAAAAGAAATGCTGCAGCCCATAGGGATCTCCTGGAACCCCAATACCCTGGGTACTTCAGTACCATATACTAGGGAATTATAAGGGTGTTCCAGTAAGCCAATGTAGATTGGTAAAATTGGTCACTAGCCTGTTAGTGACAATTTGAAAGAAATGAGATAGCATAACCACTGAGGTTCTGATTAGCAGAGCCTCAGTGAGACAGTTAGTCACTACACAGGTAACACATTCAGGCACACTTATGAGCACTGGGGCCCTGGATGACAGGGTCCCAGTGACACATACAACTAAAACAACATATATACAGTGAAAAATGGGGGTAACATGCCAGGCAAGATGGTACTTTTGCATTGGTGTTGCATGCAGGGCTTGGTATTGGGATGAGTGGGTTGTGATGGTGGGGTATATGTGAGGTGGTGGAGTGATGGGGATAAGGGTAGGGGTGGGAGTTTGTGGTGTGGTGAAAGTAGTAAAGAGTTGACTTACCAGAGTCCAGTCCTCCTGCTACTCCTGCCAGGCCCTCAGGCTGCAGTATTGTTAAGACTTGCTCCTCCCATGTTGTTAGTTGTGGGGGAGGAAGTGGGGGTCCACCGCCAGTCCTCTGTACAGCTATCTGCTGTCTTGTGACCACAGAACGTACCTTCCCCTGTAGGTCGTTCCACCTCTTCCTGATGTCATCCCTTGTTCTGGGGTGCTGTCGCACGCCGTTGACCCTGTCCACGATTCTCCGCCATAGCTCCATCTTCCTGGCAACGGATGTCTGCTGCACCTGTGATCTAAATAGCTGTGGCTCTACCCGGATGATTTCCTCCACCATGACCCTTAGCTCCTCCTCTGAGAGCCTGTGGTGTCTTTGTGGTGCCATGGGTGTAGTGTGTGTGGTGTGTGTGAGGGTGTGTGTGGTGATGTGTTGGGGTGTGTGCTGTGAGGTGTGGATGGTGCATGCGTGATGGTGTTCTGTGGCTCTGGTTCTGTGGGTTGTCCTGGTGTGTGTCTCTCAGTTGTCAATTGTTTTGAGTCGTAAAGGGTTGTGGGTAATGTGTGTGTGTGTTTTATAATGGTGTGGGTGTGGTGTGTGTTTGTGTATCAGGTGTGTGTTATTCAAATTGTCCAATGTAGTGTTGTGTGTATTTTGAGCGCAGCAGTATGTACCGCCAATGGTTTACCGCAGTTGAATGTCCACCATGGTGATTCGTGGGTCATAATTCTGTGGGCGTAGTTCTGTTGGTGTAACGGTGTGGGTTTTGGTACCGCCAGTTTATCACTGACCTTTGGTCTGGTGGACTTGTGTGTGTGTCTGTATAGTGACGGATTGCTATGTGTGGGTCATAATATGGGTAGCTGTAAACCGCCACTGCAGAAAACAAAAAATGCTGCAGCTTTGCCTCGAGGTACTACCAACCAGGGACAGTGGGGAATGCCCTATGGATAGAGTGGTCTGGCAGATTTCTTTGTGCCTTTTTGCCAATTGCCCTGATACCAGCAGTCCTCATCAAGCTCTCCCAGTTGAGATCCAAGATGATCCTCATAGCCCCAGAGTGGCCACGTCAGTGGTGGTCCATGGAGTTGTTTCAGCGGTCAGAGAGTTCATATCTCACACTCCTATGCAGACCAGATCTTCTAACGAAATTCAGAGGACAGATGGTTCACCCCAATCTCTCCTCCTTGAATTTGGCTGCATGGCTCCTGAGCTAGTCCAATGTGGACATTTACACCTGCCACAAGACTGCTAGAAGATCCTGAAGGAGGCTAAGTGGCCTTCCTCCCGTCCTGCATATGCTTTCAAGTGGAAGAGATTTTGCATTTGGTGTTCCTCCAAGAACATGGACCCTACTACTTGCCAAGAAGATGTCACTCTTCCATACCTTTTACACTTGTCTGAATCATGCTTCCAAGTCTCTTCTGTAAAGGTTCACCTGACAGCTTTTACTGCCTACAGAAAATGTCCTTCACAAACATCTTTTTTCAAAATCTCTGTAATAAAGGATTTTCTAGAAGAGTTGAAGAAGATTTTCCCTCCCATTAAGCGTCCTTCATCTTCATGGGAAATTAACCTAGTTCTTTCATGACTTATGTAGGAACTTTTTGATCCAATGTACAAGGTTTCCCTGCAGCATCTTTCTTGGAAAACAGCTTTCCTTGTAGCTATAACATTGGCCCGCAAGGTTAGCGAGATCCAAGCACTATGCTCTCATAAACCATACACACTCTGATACTCCAACAAAGTGGTTATGAGGACAAACCCAAAATTTCTTCCTAAGTCTATATTGGATTTCCATGTAAACCAGACCATCTCATTGTCAACATTCTTTCAGAATCTCTGTACTCCAGCTGAGAGGACTCTCCATTCCTTAGACGTGAGGAGAGTTTTGAAACTCTACCTTGATAAGACACGTGACATTCGCAGATCTAACCAACTGTTTATCAAGTATGGACCAGTCTGTACAGTGGTAGCCACATCTAAACAGTCCATCTCCCGATGGATAGTTTCCTGTATCCTGTTGTGCTATCAAACAAACTAGCAAGACACTAACAGGTAGACCAAAAGCTCAATCCACTAGAGGTAAAGCGCTACTGCAGATTTATTGAGGAATATTCCCATAGCAAATATTTGCAAAGCAGCCACACATACACCAAACACTACTTCCTAGACTCTTATGCTAGCATAGATGCTCAGTTAAGACAGGCCTCACTCAGAAATAATTTTGCTAAAACTGGCTACCTTACTTATTTCTCTGTCTTCTCCACAGCTCTTAGTAGGAAGGGGCTTGCTACTCTATTCAGTGCTTATGACTTTCAATGGAGACCCCCTACGAGAGAAGGTAGTGTTTCTTGCCTGTAAATCCTGTTCTCTCATAGGGCAATCTCCATTGACATAGGCAAATCCCCTTCCCTGTCGAGTGAACAGAGGTACATATGTCCCATACATACATTCAACCATTGCCTCAAAAAGAACTGATGCAACTGCCACCTGCTGAGCATGATGGGATACTGGTGGTCTCTGGGCTCTTAAAGGCAGTGTCTATTTTAACTCATATAGGCCCTCATTATGACTTTGGCGGTCTACAACGTAGACCGCAGACGTCCCGCCAGCCACAAGACTGCCATATTATGACTGCTGGCGGCTCTCCGTCATAAATTGGGTGGAGAGCCGCCAGCAACCATACTGGCGGTTGGCAGTGCAGTGGCGGTTGCTCCGCTGGCACTGCCACATCAACACAACACTGCCACCCCTATTACGACTTAGTAGTAGGCGTGGCAGTGTTGTGTTGGTCGGGCGCAGAACAAGAGCCATGGACTCCGTTCCCTCCCGGACGACCACTGCGACCACCAGGTAAGGTGATTGACCGACAGGGGAGGAGGAGGGGGGGTGTTGAGTGCTTTGTGCGTGAATGGGGGTGTGTGTTTGTGTGAATGGAGAGGGGTGAGGAGTGTTGTGTGTGTTTGTGTGTATGCAAGTGTATGTGTTCATGTGTGAATGCGTTTATGCAGGGGGTGGGGGGTGTCGAGGCTGTGTGTGCATTTGTTTGTGAAGGAGTGTGCATGTATGTGTGCGTGTATGTATGTGTGATGTGTGCCTGCGTGGATGTACGGGGGTTGGGGGGTCACTGCTTGGGGGAGTGGAGGGCTTCCGATGCGGCTGGGGGGAGGGTCCTACATGGATGGGGGGGTTGGGGAGTCCTGCAGTGGTAATAGGAATGAGCATTCCTGTCGCCAGTATCATTACCACCAGGGATTCCATGGCGGGGCTGCCACCACGGAATCCCTGGCGGTAAGGATGCACAAAATATCACGCATGGTGTTAGGTGGACCGCTGGGTCGAAAGTGGTCAACCTTCGGCCAAGCGTTTCTACCACCCTGGTGGTACAAGTGGTGAACTGGCTGCAATACAGTCAGTTCACTTCCATTGTCAAAATTTGGCGGTCCTGCACTCCCACGCTGTCGGCGGTCTGGCCCCCACCGCTGGTGTGGCGGAGCAGGGACACCAGGGTCATAATGACCCCTATAATGACAACATACAGGGCTACACTGTCATGCTTTACTTCATCTCTCCACTATATCAAAAAAGGGTTTGTGAAAGGCATTTATGCTGTTCCACCAAAACATCATGACATTATATACAGATATAATTATATATGAAGAATTGGGCCATCGTAGCCCACTCTAATAGGATGCATAATATTTTTGACTCTTAAGTGACTGCACGCCTTCCTGAAGAATGGCGAACATTACACTTAAGTTATATTGTGAAGAAATGCTCCTGGGTCCCGCTTGTGGTCGGGACTATTCAGTGCTTATGACTTCGATGGAGATTCCCCTATGAGACAACTGGAGTTACAGGTAAGAAACTGCATAATGTCACTAAAACCTTCAGGTTTAAAGCCATGTATCACCTTTAATGTACAGATTTCAGTTACAGATCCACATGATGTCTGTTTGTGGTATCCCGGTCTCTAGCCATGACTGAGTCATTTTTGTTTTGTGCCCAGATGAACAAAAAGGCAATTTGAGAGCGGAAAATGAAACTCCCAGTGCCGTAGTCCAGGAAATCGATGATTAGGTCCTATTCAATGTCTATGGCTCGTCAATCTTGATAAAGGTCGGAGACCAGCCTAATTTTCTATTGGAGATTGTAGGAGGCTGGCCTGGCTTGTAGTGTACCAGGTCCAGTTATCCCTTATTAGTGGAGAAGAGGTGTTTCTAGCAACTAGGCTGATAGAAGGTAGCTATGGAGAGCAGCTTAGGCTGAACTAGGAGACATGCAAAGCTCCTACTATACCACTGGTGTCACATGCACAATATCATAAGAAAACACAATACACAGATATACTAAAAATAAAGGTACTTTATTTTTATGACAATATGTCAAAAGTATCTCAGTGAGTACCCTCAGTATGAGGATGCCAAATATACACAAGATATATGTACACAATACCAAGAATATGCAGTAATAGCAAAAGGAAGTAATGCAAGCAATGTACAGTCACAATAGATTGCAATGAGAGCACATAGGTATAGGGGCAACACAAACCATATACAAAGTGGAATGCGAACCACGAATGGACCCCAAACCTATGTGAGCTTGTAGAGGGTCGCTGGGACTGTAAGAAAACAGTGAGGGTTAGAAAAATAGCCCACCCCAAGACCCTGAAAAGTAGGTGTAAAGTGCACCTATATTCTCCAGAGAGCACAGAAGTCGTGATAGGGGAATTCTGCAAGGAAGACCAACACCAGCAATGCAACAAAGATGGATTTCCGGACGAGAGTACCTGTGGAACAAGGGGACCAAGTCCAAGAGTCGCGAAAAAGTCGAGATTGGGCAGATGCCCAGGAAATGCCAGCTGAGGATGCAAAGAAGCTGCCACCGGATGGTAGAAGCTGTGGATTCTGCAAGAACGAAGAGGACTAGGAACTTTCCCTTTGGAGGATGGATATCCCATGTCGTGAAGAAGCTTGCAGAGGTGTTCCCACGCAGAAAGACCGCAAACAAGCCTTGCTAGCTGCAAGGGTCGCGGTTAGGGTTTTTGGATGCTGCAGTGGCCCAGGAGGGACCAGGATGTCGCCAATTGCGTGAGGAGACAGAGGGGGCATCCAGCAAGATAGGGAGCCCTCACAGAAGCAGACAGCACCCGCAGAAGTGCCGGAGCAAGCAATACGAAAAAGAGTGAACCGGAGCTCACCCGAAGTCACAAAAGGAGATCCCACGACGCCGGAGGACAACTCAGGAGGTTGTGCACTGCAGGTTAGAGTGTCGGGGACTCAGGCTTGGCTGTGCACAAAGGAAATCCTGGAAGAGTGCACAGGAGCCGGAGCAGCTGCAAATCACGCAGTTCCCAGCAATGCAGTCTAGCGTGGGGAGGCAAGGACTTACCTCCACCAAACTTGGACTGAAGAGTCACTGGACTGTGGGAGTCACTTGGACAGAGTTGCTGAGTTCCAGGGACCACGCTCGTTGTGCTGAGAGGGGACCCAGAGGACCGGTGATGCAGTTCTTTTGGTGCCTGCGGATGCAGGGGGAGGATTCCATCGTCCCACGGGAGATTTCTTCGGAGCTTCTAGTGCAGAGAGGATGCAGACTACCCCCACAGCATGCACCACCAGGAAAACAGTCGAGAAGACGGCAGGATCAGCGATACAAGGTTGCAGTAGTCGTCTTTGCTACTTTGTTGCGGTTTTGCAGGCTTCCTGAGCAGTCAGCGGTCGATTCCGTGGCAGAAGGTGAAGAGAGAGATGCAGAGGAACTCTGATGAGCTCTTGCATTCGTTATCTGAAGAATTCCCCAAAGCAGAGACCCTAAATAGCCAGAAAAGGAGGCTTGGCTACCTAGGAAAGAGGATATGCTAGCAACACAGGTAAGAGCCTATCAGAAGGGGTCTCTGACGTCACCTGCTGGCACTGGCCACTCAGAGAAGTCCAGTGTGCCAGCAGCACCTCTGTTTCCAAGATGGCAGAGGTCTGGAGCACACTGGAGGAGCTCTGGGCACCTCCCCTGGGAGGTGCAGGTCAGGGGAGTGGTCACTCCCCTTTCCTTTGTCCAGTTTCACGCCAGAGCAGGGCTGGGGGATCCCTGAACCGGTGTAGACTGGCTTATGCAGAGATGGGCACCATCTGTGCCCATCAAAGCATTTCCAGAGGCTGGGGGAGGCTATTCCTCCCCAGCCCTGACACCTTTTTCCAAAGGGAGAGGGTGTAACACCCTCTCTCTGAGGAAGTCCTTTGTTCTGCCTTCCTGGGCCAAGCCTGGCTGGACCCCAGGAGGGCAGAAACCTGTCTGAGGGGTTGGCAGCAGCTGCAGTGAAACCCCGGGAAAGGTAGTTTGGCAGTACCCGGGTCTGTGCTAGAGACTCGGGGGATCATGGAATTGTCTCCCCAATGCCAGAATGGCAATTGGGTGACAATTCCATGATCTTAGACATGTTACATGGCCATGATCGGAGTTACCATTGTGACGCTATACATAGGTAGTGACCTATGTATAGTGCACGCGTGTCCCCGCACTCACAAAGTCCCGGTAATTTGCCCTGAACAATGTGGGGGCACCTTGGCTAGTGCCAGGGTGCCCACACACTAAGGCCCGTATTTATACTTTTTTAGCGCCTCATTTGCGTCGTTTTTTGACGCAAAAACGGCGTAAACTTGCAAAATACCATTGTATTTTGTAGGTTTGCGCCGTTTTGCGTCAAAAAGCGGCGCAAATGCGGCGCTAAAAAAAGTATAAATACGGGTTTAAGTAACTTAGCACCCAACCTTTACCAGGTAAAGGGTAGACATATAGGTGATTTATAAGTTATTTAAGTGCAGTGGTAAATGGCTGTGAAATAACGTGGACGTTATTTCACTCAGGCTGCAGTGGCAGGCCTGTGTAAGAATTGTCAGAGCTCCCTATGGGTGGCAAAAGAAATGCTGCAGCCCATAGGGATCTCCTGGAACCCCAATACCCTGGGTACCTCAGTACCATATACTAGGGAATTGTAACCGCCCACACCGACAACCACTTCAACACCGCAGAGCTTCTCACACCCTCAGAGGAACGCTCGTCTACAGGCCCCCCGGGCCACGGGCCCAGTTCTGTGACGCCATTGCCGACCTTGCAAGCACCCATGCACTCGCCTCCACGGACTACATCCTCCTCCGGGACCTCAACTTTCACCTCGAGAACAACAACGACCACAACTCCACCGTGTGATCAGCAACCTTGCGAACCTCGGACTCAGACAACTCGTCACGTCACCAACCCACACCGCCGGACACACACTGGACGCCATCTTCTCCACCAGCGACCATGTTACCTTCAAAGACACCACCGAACCCTACTGGACAGACCATCACTGCATCTACTTCACCTACAACAAAATCACCGCACACCACCACAGCCGCCAACTCCCCCACCGCAACTGGGGCAAAGTCACTGAAGAACAACTTCTCAGCACCCTCTCCCAGAACCCACCGAACGAGCCCACCGAGCCAGACACTGCGGCCTGCAACTTCAGACAATGGATCATCGACTGCGCCAACATCCTCGCCCCACTGAAGAAACCCCCCAGCAACCTCACCAGCAAGAAAGCCTCCTGGTTCACCGACGAACTACTGGCCTCCAAACGCTCCTGCAGGAAACTGGAAAAGAAATGGCTCCAAGATCGAAAACCGGACAACCACGTAAACCTCAAAGATGCCACCTGCCGACACCACCACCTCATCAGGACCACCAAAAGGTCCTCCTGCAAAAACCGCCTAGACAACAACGCACACGACAGCAAAGAACTCTTCCGCATCGTAAAGGAACTGTCCGCCCCCAGCGCCAACGTCAAGGACATCCCGCCCTCTCAGGAACTTTGCGACTCCCTCGCCGCTTTTTTCCACCGCAAGATCGCCGACATCCACAGCAGGTTCAACACCCCCACCACGCCCACCACCGTCACCACCTCGAACCCAAGCATCACCAACCCCATCACCGCCTGGTCCAACGTCGACGACGACGCAACACGCAAAATCATGAACACCATCCACTCCGGATCACCGTATGACCCCTGCCCCCACCACATCTTCAACAAAGCCGACTCTATCATCGTGCCCAAACTCTGCAAGATCATCAACGCCTCCTTCGAATCAGGCACCTTCCCGGAAAGCTGGAAGCACGCAGACATCAACGCCCTCCTCAAGAAACCCAAAGCCGATCCCAAGGACCTCAAGAACTTCCGCCCCATCTCCCTCCTCCCCTACCCAGCAAAAGTCGCAGAAAAGATCGTCAACCTTCAACTGACACGCCACTTCGAAGACAACAACGTCCTCGACCCCTCACAAACCGGATTTAGACGCAACCACAGCACCGAGACCGCCCTCATCGCCGCCACAGATGACATCAGACGCCAACTCGACCACAGACTACCTCCGCCCTCATCCTCCTAGACCTCTCAGCAGCCTTCGACACGGTCTGCCACCGCACCCTACTATCACGCCTCCAAAATGCCGGCATCCAGGAAAAAGCCCTAGCCTGGACCCACCGACCACGCCCACAACTTGGGATTCATCCTCGACTCCGCACTCTCCATGGACAGACAAGTCAGCGCCGTCACCTCCTCCTGCTACAACACCCTCTGCACCCTCCGCAGGATCTACAAGTGGATCCCGACCGACACCAGGAAGAGAGTGGCCCACGCCCTCGTCAGCAGCAGATTGGACTACGGCAACTCACTGTATGCAGGAATCTCAGCAAAACACCTCCAACGACTCCAACGCATCCAAAACACCTCAGCCCGACTCATCACCAACGCACCCCTACACAGCCACATCACCCCTCACCTCAAAGAGCTCCACTGGCTGCCCGTCGACAAAAGGGTCACCTTCAAGCTCCTTATCCACGCACACAAGGCACTCCACAATGCCGGCCCCACTTACCTCAACGACAGACTTAGGGGCTCATTCTTACTTTGGCGGGCGGCGGAGGCCGCCCGCCAAAGTAACCCCGTCAGAACACCGCACCGCGGTCGAAAGACCGCTGCGGTGATTCTGAGATTTGCCCTGGGCTGGCGGGCGGCCGCCAAAAGGCCGCCCGCCAGCCCAGGGCAAATCAACCTTCCCACGAGGACGCCGGCTCAGAATTGAGCCGGCGTAGTGGGAAGGTGCGACGGGTGCAGTGGCACCGTCGCGTATTTCAGTGTCTGCATAGCAGACACTGAAATACTTTGCGGGGCCCTCTTACGGGGGCCCCGCGGCACCCCCTACTGCCATCCTGTTCATGGCGGGTTTCCCGCCATGAACAGGATGGCGGTAGGGGGTGTCTGAATCCCCATGGCGGCGGAGCGCGCTCCGCCGCCATGGAGGATTCCCCCGAGCTGCGGAAAGTCAGCGGGAGACCGCCGACTTTCCGCTTCTGACCGCGGCTGAACCGCCGCGGTCAGAATGCTCGAGGGAGCACCGCCAGCCTGTTGGCGGTGCTCCCGTGGTCGGTGACCCTGGCGGTCACCGGCCGCCAGGGTCAGAGTGACCCCCTTAATTTCTACACACCGACCCGCCAACTGCGATCCGCGTGCCTCGCCCTCGCCGCCGTCCCCCGCATCCAACGAACCACCTCCGGCGGCAGATCCTTCTCCTACCTCGCCGCCAAGACCTGGAACGCGCTCCCTACCTACTTCCGACAGACTCAGGACCTACTCGCCTTCAGAAGTCTCCTCAAGACCTGGCTCTTCGAGCAGTAGCAGTCTCCTCCCCTCCCCCCCCCAGGGCCTTGGAACCCTAACGGGTAAGTAGCACGCTCTATAAATGTCTGTGATTGATTGATTGATTGATAAGGGTGCTCCAGTATGCCAATGTGAATTGGTGAAATTGGTCACTAGCCTGTTAGTGACAATTTGGAAAGCAAAGAGAGAGCATAACCACTGAGGTTCTGGTTAGCAGAGCCTCAGTGAGACAGTTAGTCATCACACAGGGAACACATACAGGGCACACTTATGAGCCCTGGGGCCCTGGCTGGCAGGGTCCCAGTGACACATACAACTAAAACAACATATATACAGTGCAATATGGGGGTAACATGCCACGCAAGATGGTACTTTCCTACACAACACCCCCCCCCCCCAAACGAAGGACAACAAGACTAGCCATGACCTGATGAGTCATCATTGTCTAAGTGGAAATATCTGGAGAGTCCATCTGCATTGGAGTGGGTACTCCCAGGTCTATGTTCCACTGTATAGTCCATTCCCTGTAGAGATATGGACCACCTTAACAATTTTAGGGTTTTCACCTTTCATTTTGTTTTAGCCAAAGTAGAGGTTTGTGGTCTGTCTGAACAATGGAGTGAGTGCCAAACAGGTATTGCCTCAACTTCTTCAGTGCCCAGACCACTGCAAAGGCCTCCTTCTCTATGGCAGACCAACGCTTTTCTCTAGGGGTCAACCTCCTGCTGATAAAAGCAACAGGTTGATCCTGGCCCTCAGAATTGAGTTGTGATAAGACTGCCCCTACCCCTAATTCAGATGAATCAGTTTGAACAATTAATTTCTTGGAGTAACATGGGCTTTTTAGGACAGGTGCAGAGCACATGGCCTGCTTCAGCTCCTCAAAAGCTTTCTGACAGTTAGCTGTCCACAATACCTTTTTAGGCATTTTCTTAGAAGTGAGGTCATTAAGAGGGGCTGCTATGGAGCCATAGTTCTTTATGAACCTCCTGTAGTACCCAGTGAGGCCTAAGAAGGCTCACACCTGGGTCTGAGTTGTAGGGGGAACCCAATCTATGATAGTTTGGATTTCCCCCTGAAGTGGTGCAATCTGTTCTCCACCAACAAGGTCTCCCAGATAAACCACTTTCCCCTGCCCTATCTGGCACTTTGAAGCCTTGATAGTGAGACCTGCCTTTTTCAGGGCCTCCAAAACTTTCCATAGGTGGACCAGGTGATCATCCCAGCTGGAGCTAAAGACAGCTATATCATCTAGATATGCTGCACTAAAAGCCTCCAACCCTTGCAGGACTGTATTCACCAACCTCTGAAAAGTGGCAGGTGCATTTTTCAAACCAAAGGGCATTACTGTGAATTAGTAGTGCCCTCCAATAGTCGAAAATGCAGTTTTTGCTTTAGCATCCTCTGATAATTTGATCTGCCAATACCCTGCAGTCAAATCAAAGGTGCTTAGATATTTGGCAGATGCCAGTGTATCTATTAGCTCATCTGCCCTGGGTATAGGGTGAGCATCAGTTTTAGTTACCTGGTTGAGACCTCTGTAGTCTACACAAAATCTCATTTCCCTTTTCCCATCTTTGGAATGAGGCTTTGGTACAAGCACCACAGGAGAGGCCCATGGACTTTCAGAGTGCTCAACCACTCCCAGTTCAAGCATTTTCTGAACCTCTTGTTTTATGCAGTCTCTGACATGGTCAGGCTGCCTATATATCTTTCTTTTGACAGGCATGCTGTCTCCAGTATCTATAGTGTGCTCACACCAAGAAGTGGTGCCTGGCACAGTAGAAAAGAGTTCAGAAAACTGACCCAGGAGATTTATGCAGTGGTCTTTCTGCTCAGCAGTAAGACAATCTGCCAAAACTACACCTTCCACTAGAGCATCTTGTTCTGTGGAAGAGAAGAGATCAGGGAGAGGGTCACTCTCTTCTTCCTGTCCTTCATCTGTTGCCTTGAGCAGGGTGAGATCAGCCCTGTCATAGTAGGGTTTCAGGCGATTGACATGGAGCACCCTAAGGGGACTCTTGGCAGTGCCTAAGTCAACCAAGTAGGTGACTTCTCCCTTCTTTTCAACAATAATGTGGGGTCCACTCCATTTGTCTTGGAGTGCTCTTGGGGCCACAGGCTCCAAGACCCACACTTTCTGCCCTGGTTGGTACTGAATCAGAACAGCCTTCTGGTCATGCCATTGCTTTTGGAGCTCTTGGCTGGCCTGCAGGTTTTTACTGGCCTTTCTCATATACTCAGCCATTCTGGATCTTAGGCCAAGTACATAGTCCACTATGTCTTGCTTAGGAGCTTTTAAAGGTTGTTCCCAACCCTCCTTTACAATTGTTAGAGGACCTCTTACAGGGTGTCCAAATAGGAGTTCAAAGAGGCTGAAGCCCACTCCTTTTTAGGATACCTCCCTGTAAGCAAAAAGGAGGCAAGGTAACAGGACATCCCATCTACTCCTGAGTTTTTCAGGGAGTACCATTATCATTCCTTTGAGAGTTTTGTTAAACCTCTCAACCAGTCCATTTGTTTGTGGATGATAAGGTGTGGTGAATTTGTATGTTACACCACATTCCTTCCACATGGCCTTTAAGTATGCAGACATAAAGTTGCTACCCCTGTCTGATACCACCTCTTTTGGGAAACCCACCCTGGAAAAGATTCCCAGGAGGGCCTTTGCCAGTGCAGGAGCTGTAGTGGTCCTTAGAGGAATTGCTTCAGGATATCTGGTGGCATGGTCCACTACCACCAAAATAAACCTATTGCCTGAAGCAGTAGGAGGGTCAAGGGGGCCAACTATGTCAACCCCTACCCTTTCAAAGGGAACCCCAACCACAGGTAGTGGAATAAGGGGAGCCTTTGGGGTGCCACCTGTTTTGCCACTGGCTTGACAGGTGACACAGGTCTTACAAAATTCCTTTGTGTCCTCTGACATTCTAGGCCAATGAAACAGGGAGACAAGCCTATCCCATGTTTTCATCTCCCCTAAATGTCCAGCCAAGGGAATGTCGTGGGCTAGAGTTAGGAGGAACTCTCTGTATTGCAGGGGAATAACCAATCTCCTGGCAGCTACAGGTTGTGGGTCCCTTGCCTCTGTATACAAGAGGTTGTCCTCCCAGTAAACTCTGTGAGAGTCACTGACATCCCCATATTGCTGTTTGACAGCTTGCTGTCTTAGACCCTCTAGTGTGGGACAGGTCTGCTGTGCCACACTCAGCTCCTCCCTGGCAGGCCCCCCTCCACCCAAAAGCTCAGCGGTGTCTGCTTCCAGCTCCTCTGGTGAAGGTTCTGCACAGGGGGGAAATTCTTCTTCCTCAGAAGTAGAATCATCTGTAGAGGGAGGGATAGTAGGTAGTGATTTACCTTTACTAACCCTAGCTTTAGGGAGCACTTGGTCCATTGTTCCAGGATCCAAGTCACCCTGTCCTTTTTGCTTTTTGGCCTGAGCCCTGGTCAAAGCAAAAATATGCCCAGGAATGCCCAGCACTGCTGCATGAGCCTCCAACTCCACTTCTGCCCAAGCTGATGTCTCTAAATCGTTCCCTAGTAGACAGTCTACAGGTAAATCTGAGGCAACCACAACTTTCTTTGGACCAGTAACCCCCCCCCCCAGTTGAGATTCACAACAGCCATGGGGTGGCTAAGAGTGTTGTTATGAGCATCAGTCACTTGGGGGCATATTTATACTCTCTTTGCGCCGAATGTGCGTCAAAATATTTGACGCACAATTGGCGCAAACACTGCCCCATATTTATACTTTGACGTCCGACCCCGCGGGCGTCAAAGTTCCACCATGTGCGTCATTTTTTAGAAGGGGGAACCAGCCTTGCGTTAATTATATGCAAGGTAGGCGTTCCCTTCTAAAAAATGACTTTAAGGCCTGTGCGCCTTATTTATACTGTGACGTAATTTTGACGCACAGGAGGGGGCAGGCCTTAAAAAACGGCGCCCAGCATTTTTTAACACCTGGGTCAGGGCAGGCGTTAAGGGACCTGTGGGCTCAGAAGGAGCCCAGAGGTGCCCTCCCATGCCCCCAGGGACACCCCCTGCCACCCTTGCCCACCCCAGGAGGACACCCAAGGATGGAGGGACCCATCCCAGGGAAGGAAAGGTAAGTTCAGGTAAGTATTTTTTTTGTAATTTTTTTGTGGCATAGGGGGCCCGATTTGTGCCCCCCTACATGCCACTATGCCCAATGACCATGCCCAGGGGACATAAGTCCCCTGGGCATGGCCATTGGGCAAGGGGGCATGACTCCTGTCTTTGCTAAGACAGGAGTCATTTCAATGGGGGTTGGGCGTAAAAAAAAATGGCGCAAATCGAGTTGAGGCCAAAATTTTGCCTCAGACCTGACTTGCCCCATTTCGTGACGGCCAAGCTCCATTTTCCCCTACGCCGGCGCTGCCTGGTGTGAGTCATTTTTTTTGACGCACACCAGTCTGCTGCGCCGGCTAACGTCATTCAATAAATAAGGCGCCCGCATGGCGCTTTGGAATGGCGTTAAAATGTTTGACGCACAACGGCGTTGGCGCAGTTGTGCGTCAAAAAGTATAAATATGGGCCTTGGTACTGGTGACCAAGTAGGTGTTGTTCAGGGTAGTCCAGTTTCTCTATTACCATGGTAACACTGGCACCTGTGTCCCTGTAGGCCTGAACCTCAACACCATTTATTAGGGGAAGTTGCTTGTACTTATCCATATTAAGGGGACAAGCAACCAAGGTGGCCAAATCAATGGCACCTTCAGAGACTAACACACCCTCTGTGGTCTCCCTAACAAGACCAACCCCAACTAAATTACCAAAAGTGAGCCCAGCTACTCCCTTAGATTGGCTATTAGTAGGTTTGCTCCCACCACCACTGCTATTACTAGGGGCACTAGGTGTAGCAGTAGGGGTTGTGGTAGTGGGAGGCTTGGTGCTATTCTTTGGGCAACTGGCATCAGTTGTCCAATGGCCTTTTATTTTACATAAATAGCACCATGGTTTCTTTACTTGATTAGAAGAGGATTTGGACCCACCACCCCCACCAGAGTGTTTTTGTGGGCCTGATGAAGACTCATTTTTAGATTTGTCCCCACCCCTGTCTGAAGACTTACCATCCTTCTTCTTGCCATCCTTGTCACCCCCTGTATGAACTTTTCTGTTCACTCTTGTTCTGACCCATTTGTCTGCCTTCTTTCCCAATTCTTGGGGAGAGGTCAGATCTGAGTCCACTAGATATTGGTGTAACAAATCAGACCCACAGTTATTCAGAATATGCTCTCTCAGGATTAAGTTATACAGGCTTTCATAGTCAGAAACTTTACTGCCATGTAACCACCCCTCCAAGGCCTTCACTGAATGGTCAACAAACTCTATCCAGTCTTGTGAAGACTCCTTTTTGGTTTCTCTGAACTTGATCCTGTACTGTTCAGTGGTTAAGCCATAACCATCCAGGAGTGCATTCTTTAAAACTGTAAAATTATTGGCATAACTTTCCTTCACAGTAAGGAGCCTATCCCTACCCTTTCCACTGAAAGATAGCCATAGGATAGCAGCCCAATGCCTTTGAAGGACCCCCTGTACAACACAGGCCCTCTCAAGTGCAGCAAACCACTTGTTAATGTCATCCCCCTCCTTGTAAGGGGGAACTATCTTATGCAGATTCCTAGAATCATGCTCTTTCACAGGATTACTATCTGCAATACTGCTGCTGCCACCATGGGGTCCAAACCCCAACCTCTGCCTTTCTTTTTCTAAGTCTAAAGTTTCCCTGTCTAGAGCCAGCTGTTGCTGTTTAAGCTTCAGCCTGGTCTCTTCCACTCTCAATCTATTGAGCTCCCTTTCTAACATTCTGTCATCAGGGTGGGTGGGTTGGGCATGCTTAGACACAGAAGAATGGTGTGAATGGACAGAGGGAGAAATGTCCCTAGCAGTTGGCACTCTAACAACTTGACCTGCAGGAATGACAATCCTACTGTGATGAGAACTCACATTAGTACCAGTTATGCTAGGTGGTCTTCTAAGGGGCAAGTTGGCAAGAATACCATTTAACATTCTTACTGGGGCTACCCCAGAATCAGAGTGTGAACCATCTGCTAACCTCTCAACTGATGTGCCAGCTAAGGCCTTATCATTTTCAATGAGCATGTTAATCAACAGTTCTCTAGAGGGATTCTTCCCTACCCCTAAACCTCTATCAATGCAGAGACCCCTTACACCTTTCCAGCTAAGGTTGTCATAAGCAGTGCTGGCCAGATCAAGAGTAGGACCTGTACCAGACATGATAGAAAAAGGTTTAAGGGACAGAAAAAGAAAGAAAAATTTCAGAACCTTTTAAGGAACAGAAAAAAAACTTTTTCAACTTTTTAGAAACTTTTGAAAGTTTTAGAGGTACTTTTCAGCACTTAGCAATAGAGTAAGAGAAGAAAAGCAAAACTTTTTGGTTAGGTGTACATGCACTGAACTTGTTTTGTATATTTTTCTCTTATGAAAAGTACAAAATGACAAAGTGGTAAGTAGTTACAAGTACTTATCCTACCGCTGCACAACCAATCTGGGAGGCTGGCCTGGCTTGTAGTGGGTACCAAGGGGTACTTACACTCTGTACCAGGACCAGTTATCCCTTATTAGTGGAGAAGAGGTGTTTCTAGCAACTTAGGCTGATAGAAGGTAGCTATGGGGAGCAGCTTAGGCTGAACTAGGAGACATGCAAAGCTCCTACTATACCACTGGTGTCATATGCACAATATCATAAGAAAACACAATACACAGATATACTAAAAATAAAGGTACTTTATTTTTATGACAATATGCCAAAAGTATCTCAGTGAGTAACCTCAGTATGAGGATGCCAAATATACACAAGTTATATGTACACAATACCAAAAATATGCAATAATAGCAAAAGGAAGTAATGCAAGCAATGTACAGTCACAATAGATTGCAAGGAGAGCACATAGGTATAGGGGCAACACAAACCATATACTCCAAAAGTGGAATGCGAACCACGAATGGACCCCAAACCTATGTGAGCTTATAGAGGGTCGCTGGGACTGTAAGAAAACAGTGAGGGTTAGAAAAATAGCCCACCCCAAGACCCTGAAAAGTAGGTGTAAAGTGCACCTATATTCCCCAGAGAGCACAGAAGTCGTGATAGGGGAATTCTGCAAGGAAGACCAACACCAGCAATGCAACAAAGATGGATTTCCGGACGAGATTACCTGTGGAACAAGGGGACCAAGTCCAAGAGTCGTGACAAAGTCGAGATTGGGCAGATGCCCAGGAATGCCAGCTGAGGATGCAAAGAAGGTGCCACCGGATGGTAGAAGCTGTGGATTCTGCAAGAAGGAAGAGGACTAGGAACTTCCCCTTTGGAGGATGGATGTCCCACGTCGTGAAGAAGCTTGCAGGGGTGTTCCCACGCAGAAAGACCGCGAACAAGCCTTGCTAGCTGCAAGGGTCGCGGTTAGGGTTTTTGGATGCTGCTGTGGCCCAGGAGGGACCAGGATGTCACCAATTGCGTGAGGAGACAGAGGGGGTGCCCAGCAAGATAGGGAGCCCTCACAGAAGCAGGCAGCACCCGCAGAGGTGCCGGAACAGGCACTACGAAGAAGAGTGAACCGGAGCTCACCCGAAGTCACAAAAGGAGATCCCACGACGCCAGAGGACAACTCAGGAGGTTGTGCACTGCAGGTTAGAGTGTCGGGGACCCAGGCTTGGCTGTGCACAAAGGAAATCCTGGAAGAGTACACAGGAACCGGAGCAGCTGCAAATCACGTGGTACCCAGCAATGCTGTCTAGCGTGGGGAGGCAAGGACTTACCTCCACCAAACTTGGACTGAAGAGTCACTGGACTGTGGGAGTCACTTGGACAGAGTTGCTGAGTTCCAAAGACCACGCTCGTCGTGCTGAGAGGGGACCCAGAGGACTGGTGATGCAGTTCTTTTGGTGCCTGTGGTTGCAGGGGGAGGATTCCGTCGTCCCACGGGAGATTTCTTCAGAGCTTCTAGTGCAGAGAGGAGGCAGACTACCTCCACAGCATGCACCACCAGGAAAACAGTCGAGAAGGCTGCAGGATCAGCGATACAAGGTTGCAGTAGTCGTCTTTGCTACTTTGTTGCGGTTTTGCAGGCTTCCTGAGCAGTCAGCGGTTGATTCCGTGGCAGAAGGTGAAGAGGGAGATGCAGAGGAACTTTGATGAGCTCTTGCATTCGTTATCTAAAGAATTCCCCAAAGCAGAGACCCTAAATAGCCAGAAAAGGAGGTTTGGCTACCTAGGAAGGAGGATAGGCTAGCAACACCTGAAGGAGCCTATCAGAAGGAGTCTCTGACGTCAGCTGCTGGCACTGGTCACTCAGAGCAGTCCAGTGTGCCAGCAGCACCTCTGTTTCCAAGATGGCAGAGGTCTGGAGCACACTGGAGGAGCTCTGAGCACCTCCCCTGGAAGGTACAGGTCAGGGGAGTGGTCACTCCCCTTTCCTTTGTCCAGTTTCACGCCAGAGCAGGGCTGGGGGATCCCTGAACCGGTGTAGACTGGCTAATGCAGAGATGGGCACCATCTGTGCCCATCAAAGCATTTCCAGAGGCTGGGGGAGGCTACTCCTCCCCAGCCCTGACACCTTTTTCCAAAGGGAGAGGGTGTAACACCCTCTCTCTGAGGAAGTCCTTTGTTCTGCCTTCCTGGGCCAAGCCTGGCTGGACCCCAGGAGGGCAGAAACCTGTCTGAGGGGTTGGTAGCAGCAGCAGCTGCAGTGAAACCCCAGGAAAGGTAGTTTGGCAGTACCCGGGTCTGTGCTAGAGACTCGGGGGTCATGGAATTGTCTCCCCAATGCCAGAATGGCATTGGGGTGACAATTCCATGATCTTAGACATGTTACATGGCCATATTTGGAGTTACCACTGTGACGCTATACATAGGTAGTGACCTATGTATAGTGCACGCGTGTAATGGTGTCCCCGCACTCACAAAGTCCGGGGAATTTGCCCTGAACAATGTGGGGGCACCTTGGCTAGTGCCAGGGTGCCCACACACTAAGTAACTTAGCACCCAACCTTTACCAGGTAAAGGTTAGACATATAGGTGACTTATTAGTTACTTAAGTGCAGTGGTAAATGGCTGTGAAATAACGTGGACGTTATTTCACTCGGGCTGCAGTGGCAGGCCTGTGTAAGAATTGTCAGAGCTCCCTATGGGTGGCAAAATAAATGCTGCAGCCCATAGGGATCTCCTGGAACCCCAATGCCCTGGGTACCTCAGTACCATATACTAGGGAATTATAAGGGTGTTCCAGTATGCCAATGTGAATTGGTGAAATTGGTCACTAGCCTGTTAGTGACAATTTGGAAAGCAAAGAAAGAGCATAACCACTGAGGTTCTGGTTAGCAGAGCCTCAGTGAGACAGTTAGTCATCACACAGGGAACACATACAGGGCACACTTATGAGCACTGGGGCCCTGGCTGGCAGGGTCCCAGTGACACATACAACTAAAACAACATATATACAGTGAAAAATGGGGGTAACATGCCAGGCAAGATGGTACTTTCCTACAGAGATCTATTGAAAGATATGTGAAAGAGGGCCTTTTTTGACATGGTGTAGGAAAGTACCATCTTGCCTGGCATGTTACCCCCATATTTCACTGTATATATGTTATTTTAGTTGAATGTGTCCCTGGGACCCTGCCAGCCAGGGCCCCAGTGCTCATAAGTGTGCCCTGTATGTGTTACCTGTGTTATGACTAACTGTCTCACTGAGGCTCTGCTATCCAGAACATCAGTGGTTATGCTCTCTCATTTTCTTTCCAAATTGTCACTAACAGGCTAGTGACCAATTTCACCAATTTACGTTGGCATACTGGAACACCCTTATAATTCCCTAGTATATGGTACTGAGGTACCCAGGGTATTTGGGTTCCAGGAGATCCCTATTGGCTGCAGCATTTCTAGTGCCACCCATAGGGAGCTCTGACAATTCTTACACAGGCCTGCTACTGCAGCCTGAGTGAAATAACGTCCACGTTATTTCACAGCCATTTACCACTGCACTTAAGTAACTTATAAGTCCCCTATATGTCTAACCTTTACCTGGTGAAGGTTGGGTGCTAAGTTACTTAGTGTGTGGGCACCCTGGCACTAGCCAAGGTGCTCCCACATTGTCCAGGGCAAATTCCCCAGACTTTGTGAGTGTGGAACACCATTACACGCGTGCACTATACATATGTCATGACATATGTATAGCGTCACAATGGTAACTCCGAACATGGCCATGTAACATGTCTAAGATCATGGAATTGTCACCCTAATGCCATTCTGGCATTGGGGAGACAATTCCATGATCCCCGAGTCTCTAGCTCCGACCCGGGTGCTGCCAAACTACCTTTCCCGGGGTTTCACTGCAGCTGCTGCTGCTGCCAACCCCTCAGACAGGTTTCTGCCCTCCTGGGATCCAGCCAGGCTTGGCCCAGGAAGGCGGAACAAAGGACTTCCTCAGAGAGAGGGTGTTACACCCTCTCCCTTTGGAAAAAGGTGTCAGGGCTGGGGAGGAGTAGCCTCCCCCGGCCTCTGGAAATGCTTTGATGGGCACAGATGGTGCCCATCTCTGCATAAGCCAGTCTACACCGGTTCAGGGATCCCCCAGCCCTGCTCTGGCGCGAAACTGGACAAAGGCAAGGGGAGTGACCACTCCCCTGACCTGCACCTCCCCTGGGAGGTGCCCAGAGCTCCTCCAGTGTGCTCCAGACCTCTGCCATCTTGGAAACAGAGGTGCTGCTGGCACACTGGACTGCTCTGAGTGGCCAGTGCCAGCAGGTGATGTCAGAGACTCCTTCTGATAGGCTCCTTCAGGTGTTGCTAGCCTATCCTCTCTCCTAGGTAGCCAAACCTCCTTTTCTGGCTATTTAGGGTCTCTGCTTTGGGGAATTCCTTAGATAACGAATACAAGAACTCATCAGAGTTCCTCTGCATCTCTCTCTTCATCTTCTGCCAAGGAACCGACTGCTGACCGCGCTGGAAGGCTGCAAAACCGCAACAAAGTAGCAAAGACGACTACTGCGACCTTGTAACGCTGATCCTGCCGCCTTCTCGACTGTTTTCCTGGTGGTACATGCTGTGGGGGTAGTCTGCCTCCTCTCTGCACTAGAAGCTCCGAAGAAATCTCCTGTGGGTCGACGGAATCTTCCCCCTGCAACCGCAGGCACCAAAGAACTGCATCACCGGTCCTCTGGGTCTCCTCTCAGCACGACGAGCGAGGTCCCTCGAATCCAGCGACTCTGTCCAAGTGACCCCCACAGTCCAGTGACTCTTCAGTCCAAGTTTGATGGAGTTAAGTCCTTGCCTCCCCACTCTAGACTGCATTGCTGGGAACCGCGTGTTTTGCAGCTACTCCGGCTCCTGTGCACTCTTCCAGGATTTCCTTTGTGCACAGCCAAGCCTGGGTCCCCGGCACTCTAACCTGCAGTGCACGACCTCCTGAGTTGTCCTCCAGCGTCGTGGGACCCTCTTTTGTGACTTCGGGTGAGCTCCGGTTCACTCTACTTCGTAGTGCCTGTTCCGGCACTTCTGCGGGTGCTGCTTGCTTCTGAGTGGGCTCTTTGTCTTGCTGGTCACCCCCTCTGTCTCCTCACGCAATTGGCGACATCCTGAACCCTCCTGGGCCACAGCAGCATCCAAAAACCCTAACCTCGACCGTTGCAGCTAGCAAGGCTTGTTTGCGGTCTTTCTGCACGGAAACACCTCTGCACGACTCTTCACGACGTGGGACATCCATCCTCCAAAGGGGAAGTTTCTAGCCCTTGTTGTTCTTGCAGAATCCACAGCTTCTACCATCCAGTGGCAGCTTCTTTGCACCCACAGCTGGCATTTCCTGGGCATCTGCCCACTCCCGACTTGATCGTGACTCTTGGACTTGGTCCCCTTGTTCCACAGGTACTCTCTTCAGGAAATCCATCGTTGTTGCATTGCTGGTGTTGGTCTTCCTTGCAGAATTCCCCTATCACGACTTCTGTGCTCTTTGGGGAACTTAGGTGCACTTTGCACCCACTTTTCAGGGTCTTGGGGTGGGCTATTTTTCTAACCCTCACTGTTTTCTTACAGTCCCAGCGACCCTCTACGAGGTCACATAGGTTTGGGGTCCATTCGTGGTTCGCATTCCACTTCTAGAGTATATGGTTTGTGTTTCCCCTATCCCTATGTGCCCCCATTGCATTCTATTGTGACTATACATTGTTAGCACTGTTGTCTATTGCTATTACTGCATATTTTGGTATTGTGTACATATATCTTGTGTATATTTGCTATCCTCATACTGAGGGTACTCACTGAGATACTTTGGCATATTGTCATAAAAATAAAGTACCTTTATTTTTAGTATATCTGTGTATTGTGTTTTCTTATGATATTGTGCATGTGACACCAGTGGTACTGTAGGAGCTTCATTCGTCTCCTAGTTCAGCCTAAGCTGCTCTGCTAAGCTACCTTTTCTATCAGCCTAAGCTGCTAGACACCCCTCTACACTAATAAGGGATACCTGGGCCTGGTGCAAAGTGTAAGTACCCCTTGGTACCCACTACAAGCCAGTCCAGCCTCCTACACATGGTTATCCCCCCACTTTTTGTCTGATGTTGATGTGTTCTAGAAATTGTAGTGCCCAGGGCCCCTGCTAACCAGGATCCCTGAGCGAGAGTTAATTCTGTAAATTTATTGTGATGCCCTGACACAATTGGATACACCCTTAGCTACTACTAAAATTCCCTAGTAAGTAGGCAACCATGTGCCCAGGGCTTGGAGTACTGTGGATAGGCCCCTGAGGACAGCATCACTGATTGTGTCACTCTCTAGGGTAATGCATCTTGATGCACCCAGCACTGTCATTGCAGGCTGAGTGTCCTGGTTCAACCCTAAAATACAAACTCAAGATGGCACACTGCCCTTGTGCCCTGTCCATCATACACTGCATTTACTATAGGTAAGGCACCCCTCTGGCAGGCCTTACATCCCTAAGGCAGGGTGCTCCATATTATATGTGAGGGCATAGCTGCATGAGCAATATGCCCCCATTGTGTCCTTGCCAAACCTGGGGCATAGTCAGTGAACAAAGCAGACATTTTAATACATGTGCTGGACACTGATCAACACATGTTCAGTCACATGATGGCCACTCTGAACCCTAGGTTGTTTGGTATCAAACAACTCAGAAGGATAAATGTTTGTTCGAACAGTAGCAGCATTCTTCCCCCCTCCCAGCACCTTCAGACCCTCACGGGTGAGTAGTGCACTTTACAAATGCTATGACTGATTGATTGATAAATCCAAACTGGTGCCAGTATTGGATTTATCCCTAAATGTAACCTGGGGCCACCGTAGAGGTGCCCACTGCAAAAGCTAACTATCTTGGCATGGTTTCTGACTGGTCTTATCCTGCTGCCACCTTCAGACAGCCAGTATACAAACCTTGGGGAAGAGGCCTGCTGCTCCGAATTGCAAGACAATGCCCTTTCTAGGTGGAGGAGCTAACACCCCCCACCCCTCAGGAATGTGCACTGTCCTGGAGGTGATCTTCAAAGGGCTTACCGCCCTTGAATTTCAACCCCCAAGCCTGCTGCCAGCAGCAGCTGGCATCCCCCTTTTGCAAGCCCTGCTTTTGGCGGGAGCAAAGGTGGGAAACCTAACAAAGGGTTGGAGGAGTGGCCTCACCTTGCATGCACCACCCCTAAGGTGTTGCCTACGAGCTGAACCCTCAAATTCAGTTTCCTCCATCTTGGAATGGAGGAAAGTAGCCAGTTAGGCTTAGGGAAGTGACCCACTATAGTGGGTGTAGTCATCCAAAGGTAAGTGTCCCATTGAACTCTACCAGTTTCCCCCTAAAACGCCCACTAAATTCAGTGTTTAGTGGGCACCCCTCGACCAAGAAATCAGATTTTAAAGGACAAAGAAGACCAGCACCAAGGAAGATCCAAAGAAAAAGAACTGTGGAACTCCTGCATCAAGAGAAGTCACCAAACCCTTCCTGCTGCACCCAGGACCCGAAAATCGCCACAGCTGAGGAGCTGGATACTGGACTTACCCCAAGAAACCCAGGTGACATCCGGGCTTCACAAATCGCCCCAGATCTCCTTCTGAGTGGAGGCACCACTCAATAACCAAGCAAGAACCAACAAGCCAGTGAGGGTCACTTCACTGACCGACCGATATCTCCGCAACCGAAAGTCGCAGCTGGACCCAACGACAGCCAGGACAAGACCTACAAGTGTGGCAACTTTGGTGGCACTGCGCCCTCCAGTGACTCAGTGTGAGAAAGTAGCCTCTTTCTAGCATGGTTACCCCCATTTGTGGCCTGTTTGTCAGTATTTGTCAGTGTGTTTTTACCATGTCACTGGGATCCTGCTAGTCAGGACCCCGTGGCTCATAGTTTGTGGCCTATGTGTGTTGTCAGTATGCTTGACTGTGTTACTGGAGTTCTGCTAACCAGAACTCCAGTGCTTATGCTCTCTCTGTGTACCAAATTTGTCACTATAGTTTAGTGACTGAATATATCAATTCTGATTGGCACACTGGTCCCCCCTTATAAGTCCCTAGTATATGGTATCTAGGTACCCAGGACATTGGGGTTCCAGGAGATCCTTATGGGGTGCAGCATTTCTTTTGCCACTCATAAGGAGCTCATACAAACCTTTCTTCAAGACTGCCACTGCAGCCTGAGTGAAATAGGGCACACACTATTTCACAGCCATTTACCACTGCACCAGGTAACCTATAAGTCACCTATATGTCTAACCTTACTTTACTGAAGGCTAGGTGCAAAGTCACTGTGTGTGAGGGCACCCTTGCACTAGCAAAGGTGCCCCCACGTTGTCCGGGGCCAATTCTCTGGACTTTGTGAGTGCGGGACACCATTTTAAGCGTGCACTACATACATGCCAATTCATATATGTAGCTTCACAATCGTAACGTAGAATATGGTCATGTGAGGGTCTAAGAGTATGGAATTGAACTCCCAATCCAAATCTGGTATTGGAGGGGCAATTCCATTCACCCTGGGGGCTCCACCATGGACGCCAGTACTGCCAAACCAGCTCTTTGAGGTTTCCACTGCAGCCCCAGCTGCTGCCACCTCACAAGACAGGTTTCTGCCCTCCTGGGGATTGAGCAGGAGGGCAGAACAAAGCATTTCCTTTAGGAGAGGGGTGTTACACCCTCTCCCATTGAAAATAGGCGTTACAGGCATGGGCGAGGTATCCCCCCAGAGCCTCTGGAAATACTTTGAAGGGCACAAATGGTGTCGTCCTTGCATAATCCAGTCTACAACAGTTCAGGGACCCCCAGTCCCTACTCTAGCACTAAACTGGACAAAGGAAAGGGGAGTGACCACTTCCCTGTCCATCACCACCCCTGGGGTAGTGCCCAGAGCTCCTCCAGAGTGCCCATGGTGTTAGCCATCTTGGATTCCAAGGTGTGGGTAGCCTCTGGAGACCTCTGAGTGGCCAGTGCCAGCAGCTGACGTCAGAGACCCCCCCTGATAGGTGCATACATGGGTAGGTAGCCAATCCAACTCTCAGGGCTATTTAGGGTCTCTCCTCTGGGTGTTTCTTCAGATTCGGTTTGCAAGATTCCTCCAGGACTCCTCTGCTTCAGCTTCTCACCGTTGGATCAACCGCAGACTGCTGTAGGAACTGCTGTATCTGCAACAAAATATCCAGGACTACTCCTGTGACCTGAAACTTCGGCTCCAGCCAGCAGTCGCAACAGTTTCCAAGGTGTGCACACTCTGAGGACTGCCTGTCTTCAACCTGCACCAGAAGAACCAAAGGAATCTCCAGTGGAGTGACTGAACTTCCCCGCTTCAGCAAACACCTCTCTGCGACGACAAACGGTACTCTGGGACTCCTCTCCTGTCAACGAGCGTGATCCCTGGAACACAGGTGGTGGACCGAAGTGACCCAGACTGTCCAAAGGTCCAGCTGTCCAAATTTGGTGGAGGTAAGAGCTTGCCTCCCTGTGCACCGCGTCTTCTGCAGCTCCTTGGGCTTCTGTGCACTTCTTCCAAAAGTTCTTCGTGCACAGCGTGGCCCAGGTCCCCAGCACACCATCCTGCGACGCACAGCTCTCTGAGTTGTTCTCCTGCACAGTGGGATCCTCCAGTGTAGTGCTGCGACAACCGCACTTTGCAACTCCCTTGTCCCCATGTTCTGGGACTCCTGTGGGCACAGCCTGGTCTTATGAGGGCTCTCTGAAGTGCTGAGAGCCCCCTTTGTCTCCGCAGTCCAACTTGAGACCCCCAGGTCCCTCCTGGGTCCAGGCAGCTCCTCTTTGACGTAAACTGCGTACTTGCGTGAACCAAGGCTTGTTGGCAGAATCCAGCGACACAAACAGTCTGCATCCAACAACTCGACGTGGGACATCTCATGCACCAAGCAGGAACCCGCAGTTATCTTCTTTGGTGCATTTCTGTACTTTTCCTCCAACCTGAGAATCCTCTTTTGCACCTTCTTCCAGGTAGGCAGGGGCTCCTGTTCTTCCTGGACTCTTCTTCGACTTCTGGACTTGGTCTCCTCTCTCCACAGGTCTTCAGGTCCAGGAATCCACTGTTGGTTGCTTGCAGTCTTGCTTGATTCTTGTATTATTCTTCATCATGTCTTGTAATGTGTTCTGAGGAAACTTGCTGTACTTTATTCCTGCTTTCCTGGGCTCTGGGGTGGGGTACTTTACTAACCTTTGGTGTTTTCTTACACTCACAGCGCCCCTCTACACACTACACTTGCCTAGGGGGGAATTCGATATTCGGATTCCACTAGCTTAGTATATGGTTTGTGTTGCCCCTAGGCCCATGCAATCTATTGTATTTTCTACTGTTCGCACTATTCTATGACTGTTTACTTTCCTGATTTTGGTTACTAGTGTAAATATTGTCTATAATACTTACCTCCAGAAAGAGTATTGCCTCTAAGATATTTTTGGCCTTGTGTCACTAAAGTAAGGTACCTTCATTTTTGATAACACTCAGTATTGTATTTTATTGTGTATAAGTAGTGTGTGAGTACAGTGGTATTGCAAGAGCTTTGCATGTCTCCTAGTTCAGACTTGGCTGCTCTACTACAGCTACCCCTAGACAACCTAAGCTGCTAGACACTGACTGCATTTCACTAATAAGGGATAACTGGACCTGGTATAAGGTGTAAGTATCTTAGCTACCCACTACAAACCAGCCCAGCCTCCTACAATTAGGTACTCCAAAAAAATCAGGTACTGGCCAGTGCATGTCGGACTCCACGAAAACCAGCACCCCCAGAGCTGCAACTAGACCAGGAGGAAGCCCCAGTCAAGGGACTTCAGGAACACCCCGTCCTCCTGCCAGAGTGCCACAGTTGTCCTGTGAGCCGCCCTCAAAGAACCTTACCTCCAGCTCCAAAGGGCTCCATAGTGCACAGTTCCTGGATCATCAACTCGCCCTGCATCTGGCTGCCCTGACCCTTGCAATGAGGAACCAGCTGTGCTCCACAGGTCCCTAACCCCTTGCGACCTCAGCGGCCCAAGGGACCCCAAGGAACCACATTAAGTTAGAAAACCAACTCCTTTTCCAGGTGGCCCCTCTGAGTGGCCCTCTGCCTGTGTCAAGAGAGTTTCCAGCTCTGCTCCCGCGGGAACCGGGAGGCGCCTGATGCTCTCCAGCTGGCACAAGGTGCCCACCGACTGCTTCGACCATCATGCAAAAGAAGAAAGTGGTAACCCAAATGTATGAATTTTAATGTATTTTTAAAAGTGACTGCCTATTGCATCCTATGGTGCGTAAATACGCACAGAAAGACTAACTTTATTAAAACTTGGAAAAATCATGACTCAAAAAGTACTTAACGTATCTTGGCCATCTTGGTCTTAAAAATTATATAAAAAACTGAAGTATTTTTATAAAATTGGTCTTGAGTTATTCCATCAGTGAGTGGGGTGCGTGACTGATACTGTGAGTAGAACAAATGCTTAGCAAATCTCCAAGATAGCTTAACTGGTCAACCAAGCTACCTAACAAATTAGAGCATTAGAAGGTCTAGTTTTTGCCTCTGGAAACCAAGGTGTGGTTGCCTGGACCCCCTACCCAGAGTACCTAGTTTTGTGCACAAATCCAATCATGAACCACACACACTCAATGAATAACTCAAGCCCAGATTTGATGAAATCCTTCAGACTTTTATATACATTTTAAGACTAAGGGGGCCATTTCGACCTCGGCGGTCTTTTGACAAGACCGCTGAGGGACCGCCGTGCTGAAGACCGCCAGTGGTGGCGGTTTTCCGCTCGACGTATTATGACTGCTGGCAGCCCTCTGTCCTTTTTCGGATGGAGAGTCGCCAGCAGCCATACTGGCAGGCGGCGGGGAAGTGGAGGTTGCTCCACCTCCACCGCCACGTCAACAGAACACCGCCCACTGAATCACGTTCTGTGATTCGGCGTGGCGGTGTTCTGTTGACGGTGTGGTGGCGGCGGAGCAGCCCCCATGGATCCCGCCCCCCCCCCGGAGGATCAACGGACCAGGTAAGTTGATCGTCCGTTAGGGGAGGGGGGGGTGTTGTGTGTTGTGTGCGTGCATGGGGGTGTGCGTGTGTGTAGGTGGGGGGGTGTGAGTGGGGGGGGGTGAGTGCGTGTATGCATGCGGGGGTGTTGTGTGTTTGGAAATGAGTGCATGTCTGTCTGTATGTATTTTTGTATGGATGTGTGCATGTATGTCTGAATGTGGGTGTGTGCGTATGACTGTGTGTGTGGCTGTTGGCATGTATGGGGTATGTGTGTTGGTGGTGCCTGCGTGCGTGTCGGGTGTGAATGTGTAATGTAATGATGGGGGTAGGGGTGGTGGCTCCTGTCACCTTTGGGGGTGGCAGGGGTGGTGGGGGGTGTAGGGGAAGGACTCGGGGTGGGGGAGACCCCTATCAGTGCCAGGGAAGGAATTCCCTGGCACTGATAGTGCTCACCGCCATGGATTTCATGGCGGTTCCAAACCCCATGAAATCCATGGTGGTCAGCCGGGTCATGATACCGCCGGCGGTAATGTGACGACCGCAGGGCTGGAGTCCCAGGTCTCCAGCCCAGTGGTCATCTCCGCCCTGGCGGTCGGATCGGAGAAGTGGCGGATGACCATGGCGGTAACCGCCATGATCATAATTCCAACATTTTTACCACCAGCCTGTTGGCGGTAAGACCGCCGCTTCTCCGTCGACTGCCAGGGTTGTAATGAGGGCCTAAAATCTTTAGAATACATTAAGTACTTTTCGTGTTATGACTTTTTGAAGTTTTAAGTTAGTCTTTGTGTGAGTAATTATGCACCATATGTTTCAATAGGCAGTCACTTTAAAAAATGCATTAAAATCGTACAGTTAGTTTACCAGTCTCTTCTTTGGCAGGGTGGTAGAGATAGTCGGTGGGGACCATGTGCCAGCTGGAGAGCCTCGGGCGGCTCCGGGTTCCGGCGGGAGCAGCGTTGGAAACCTCTTGGCACAGAGTCACCTGGATGGTCGAGTGGTCAGCTACTCCGCATCGGAGCTTGTCGGGACACTGATGCAGCAAGTAGGGGTCTTGGAGCCTCTTCAGGTGCAGCAGTTCCTCTGTTTTTGTCTTGGCGGGTTCTTTGGTGCTGTCTTCTTTCTTCCAGATGAATCTAAAATCTTGGCCTGGGGAGCCCACTAAATACTGAATTTAGTGGGCGTTTTAGGGGGAACCTGGAAGTGTCCAATGGGACACTTACCCTTGGGTGGCTACACCCACTATAGTGACCACTTCCTGTGGGAAGGGTCTCTTCCCTAAACTTTATTGGATACTTTCTTGCCATCCAACATGGAGAAAAATAGAATGGAGGGTCCACTTCGCCTGCAAGTTCTTAGGGGTGGTGCTTGCTTAGTGAGGCCACTCCACCTACCCTTTGTCAGGTTTCCCGCCTTTGCTCCCACCAAAAGTGGGGGTTTGCAAGGGAGGAAGTCCTCTGCTGCTAGCAGCAGGCCTGGAGGCTCGAGTTTCAGGGCCAGTTCCTTTGAAGCTCACCGCCAGGGTGTTGCACATTCCTGAGGGAGGGGGTGTTAGCTCCTCAACCCAGGAAGGGCATTGTCTTACAAACCAGAGAGCCAGGGCTCACCCACAGGTTTATAAGTTGGGTGTCTGGAAGTGGCAGGCTGGATGGAACCAGTAAGCAACTATGCTAGGTTAAGTTAGCATTTGCAGGGGGAATCTCTAAGGTGGCCCCTGGGTACATCTAAGGTTAAATTTGATACTGGACTTAATATTCTGAGTTGTTTGATACCAAACAACCCAGGGTACAGAGTAGCCATCATGTAACAGGGGAACTCATGTTTGACCAGTTTCCAGTACATGTACTTAAAATGGCTGCTCTGTGAAAAGACAAAGTGGGGGTGTATTGCTTGTGCAATTATGCCTGCACATATAGTATGCACATATAGTATGGTGCACCATGCCTTAGGGCTGTCAGACCTACTAGAGGGGTGACTTATCCGTAACATGTTGCAGTGTAGGTTGAACAGGGCACACAGAGAGTGTGCCATGTAAAGTTTGTATTTTAGGTTTGCACCAGGACACTCAGCCTGCTATGGCAGTGCTGGGTGCGTCTGGATGCATGGCCCTTGAGGGTGGCACAATCAGTGCAACTGCCCTCGGGGTCTTACCCATAGTACCCTATGCCCTGGGTACCTAAGGACCTTTACTAGGGAACTTTAGTGGTAGCTAAAGGTGTATCCAATTACTTTTACAATGTTTTAGGGAAATAACATTAGCACTGGACCTGGTTAGCAGGATCCCAGTGCACTCCAGTCCAAGTTGCATTCAGAAACCAGGCAAGGGGGTGTGTGGGGGGGGAGGAGGTACTGCAACAAGGTGCCACTTTCCCACAAGGGCCAGTCAGCAGCCATGTCAGGGTTGTTAACATTTGCAGGGGGCACCTCTAAGGTGACCTCTGGGTACATTTTATAATAAATCCAATACTGGTACCAGTGTGGTACCAGTATGTATTTATCATTCTGATTTGGTAGGTACTAAACAACCAAGGGTTCAGATTGGTCATCATGTTGCTGTGAAACTCGTACTGAACAGTGTCCAGTACTTGCATTTTAAAATGGCTGCTCTGTTCATTCACTATGTCCTAGGTTTGGCAAGGACACAGTGGGTGCATATTGCTTAAGCAGCTATGCCCTCAGATATAATATGGAGTACCCTGCATTAAGGCTATAAGGCCTGCTAGAGTGGTGTCGTACCCATAGTAAATGCAGTGTATGGTGGACAGGGCACACAGACAGTGTACCATGTCGAATTTGTGTTTTAGGTTTATACCAGGACACCCAACCTGCAATGACAATGCTGAGTGTGTCTGGATGCCTGGCCCTAGAGGGTGGCACAATTAGTGTTGCTGCCCTCAGGGGCCTACCGTTATTACCCCATGGCCTGGGTACCTAAGTATCATTTAATAGGGACTTGTAGTGGTAGCTAAAGGTGTGTCCAACTGTGCCAATGCATCACAACAGTTTTAGGGAAAGAGCTCTGGCCCAGGACCTTGGTTAGCAGGGGCCCTGGGCACTACAATTTCTGGGCTACATCATACACCAGTCAAAAAAGTGGGGGCTAACCATGTCAAAAAGCAACCCTTCCTCACAGGTAGTGTTTGGTTCTTTATAGAGTCTTCCTTTTTGTCGCATGGGGTCTTTGGGTCCATTATGCCATCAGCTACTAGTCCAAAATTAAAACATCATTAAACAGCAACAACGTTGTGCAGATTACATTTTCAGTAACTGATTGAAAGCTCTTGCCTTTGAACACTCAGCAGCTATATTGATGATCATTGAGTAATTGTGCTTTAGTTAATATGCTCTTTATTCATAAAAGAGAAGAACGTGTGTGGTTTGGGGCAGGTTAGACATGTCCGGTACAATGATTTCCAGACATAATTGTTTCCATTATTTCATTATGTTGCATGATAAATGTCACCAGTAGACAAGTAGCTCAGCACAGTCAGGCTCTGGCCCAGTCCCCTGTCTTCTTAGACGAGGCTGCCCTTGTACTTTCTGCCTTAACATTTCTTGTGGCAGGATTGTGGTTTGAATCAAGTGCAGCAGTAGGGTCAAGAGGGTGAAGGATGGCCAGTGGGGCAGAAGATGCCCGGTGCTTATCAATCAGCTGCGATTGATAATACAGATTACTTCGGGGTTCCCCTATAATTCCAGCTTAGATAGGAGCCACTTTGGATCCGTCTGTACGCAGCCAGATGCATGTGTCTGTATTTTTCTTTTCTCACATGGTACAGTTAGTCTGAAGAGCACATTTTCTCTTTGCAGCCCAGCTCTCACCTGGAGGGACATGCAGCATCTTGTAGTGAGAGCATCAAGGCCTGCTCACTTACAGGCCAATGACTGGGTCTTGAATGGAGTTGGTCGTAAAGGTGAGTGTGGCACAACATTTTGAAGTCTGTGAAGATGTACTGTAGGCAATTAATGCTTTCTGCACATCATAAAACTGTGGTGCAGTCAGCTGGAATTTCTGTTTCCATTTCTTATGTGTCATTCCCCTCTTTCTCCCTGACTCCATGGGTGTCTCTATAGCTTTCATTGTGATTTCCCATACTCCAAGCCTTCATGTTTTGGTCTCTCATCTGCACCCATCATGCCACATCCTCTGCTCTGTGATAACAATCCACTATGTTGTCTGCTTTGACCTCCCATGTCATTTCATGCATTTTGGGCTCCAGTGTAGTGTCCTCTGCTTTGGGCTCCCATGACATGTCCTCTGCTATGAGCTCCCATGACTTATCCTCTGCTCTGGGCTCCCATATCCTATGTTGTCTCTTCTGCTCTGGGCTCCTATGTGATGTCCCCTGGTCTGTGCTCCCATGTTGTGCCCTCTTCTCTGGGGGCCCTTGTTGTGTCTTCTCTAGATTCTCATTCCTTGTCCCTGTCCATTCTGTGTCTTCTCTGGGCTGCCATTCTGTGTCATTTTACTTGGCTCCCATACCATGTCCTTTTCTTTGGGCTCTGTGGCTCTGTCCTCTGCTCTGAGCATCATTCAATGACTTCTGCACTGGGCTCCCATGCTGTGTCTTCTGTTCTGAGCTGTAATCCTGTATCCTTACCTCTGGGCTCCAATTGCTATGTTCTCAGCTGTAAGCATGCATGTCTTGTCTTATAGTCTGGGCTCTGATGCAGTATCTGCTGCTGTGGGCTCCCAGGCTGGATCCTCTACTCTAGACTCCCATTTGCCTGCCTGCTGTTCTTGGTTCCCGTTCTTTGTCCTCTGCTCTGGGTTCCCATGTTGTAGGAGGCTGGCCCTCTGTAGTGTGCAAATCTTGCACACTGTGCAGGGGGTACAGGCAACTGCACTTTGGTTTACAGAGGTAAAAACTAGACCACCTAATGCTCTAATTTTTATGGTAGCTTGGTTGAGCAGTTAAGCCAATCTTGGAGAAGTGCAAAGCATTTGTTGTACTCACAGTATCAATAAATCATGGCATACACTTGAGACCAATTTACAAAAATACTTCAGCTTTTTTATAAAAAGTTTTAAGACCACGACCATCAAAATTGGTACTTTTTAAGTTATGATTTTTAAAGTTTTAATAAAGTTAGCCTTTTTATGTGCAATTACGCACCATAGGAATCAATAGAAATATACTTTGAAAATCCACAGTAAATTAGGCAATGCGTTTATCAATGTCTCCTTTTGCGGTATGTTAAGGTCGTCGGTGGGTACCCTGAACCAGGTGGAGAAGTTTGAGCAACTCCCGGTTCCAGCAGGAGCAGCTGCAGAAAGTTGATGGAGCTGGTGCCAGGCCACTGCAGGTGACCGTTTGGAAAACCACTGCTCAGGCGGACGTAAAGGTAAGTCCTGTGGGTCTCCTTGGGGTGTTCAGGTCGCAAAGGGTGTGGCACCCATAGGTCACAGCTGGATCTTCATTGCAGGGCAAAGGGCAGCCGGATGCAGAGCAAATCTGTGAGCTATAAGCTGTGCGCAAAGGTGCCCTTGGAAGAAGGAGGTAGGTAATTTTGAGGGTCGCGTCCAGGTCAGCAGGGCAATCTCCTGGGAGGTGGTTCCTGAAGTCCCTCGACTGGGGCTTCCTCCTAGTCTTTTTTCAGTCCGGAATGGACTGTCCTTCTAAGTGTCCGACGTGAGGTGAGCAGCACCTGGGGCTATTGCACGGTCTGGCCACTGGAGGCAGCAGTGCCACCAAGCTTGGCATATTAGTAGGTTTTGTACTCATGGTCCGATGGGTGTAGTTTGGTCTGGCTGCAGTGTCCATTTCTTTGGGCAACAACTGGCCAGTGAAATGGCCTTCACTAGGTCTTTGGTTGCCTGGTGTTGCAGAGTGATGAAGGGAGATCTAGAGAGAGATTTTCGGCAATTTTTGAAGAGTGGAGGTTGTAGGAAACTGCCCTCTTTCAGGCATGGTTACCCCCATTTTCTGCATGTTGTTAGTGTGTTTGACTGTGTCTACTGAGATCCTTCTAACTAGGACCCCAGTAGTTATGCCCTCTCCTGTAAATGTATGCTAACTTTACCTTTTCTTCACAGAATTGGCATACTGGTCCCCCCATGTAAGTCCCCAGTGTATGGTACCTAGGTACCCAGGGCATTGGGGTTCCAGGGGATCCCTATAGGCTGCAGCAGTTATTCTGACACCCATAGGGAGCCCATGCAAAAGGTTCTGCAGGCCTGCCATTGCAGCCTGTGTGAATCGAGTGCATGCACTACAGTCACCCCTATGGTAGGCCCTCTCAGCCCAGAGGACAGGGTGAAGGTACCTGTGTGTGAGGGCACCCCTGCACTAGCAAAGGTGACCCCACAAACTCCAGATCCATTTTTCTGGACTTTGTGAGTGTGGGGATGCCATTTTATGCATGTACAGGTCCATTCCGATCATCGATTTTATATGGAGCGAGGGTACAAAGATTATGCGCAACCCGGCAACAGTCCCACCAGTCCCGCAAAAACTGGACAAGAAATACAAAGCAACCCAAAATTCTCCGGCATGTCTTACTGGCCCCCCAAAGCCTGACTCGGTTATTTCACAAGCTGCTCAAAGGCGTTCTAAGAACCCATTGACGCCTATCTGTACTCCTCCAGACAGAGAAGGAAGGAGATTGGATAATGTGGGCAAAAGATTCTCCTCCATGTAAGCAATCACTGTCAGAGCAGCAAATTCATTGGCAATCCTGGGTCATTATGACTGGCAAATGTGGTCTGATATGCAACCTTTCTTGGACCTCATTCCTGAAAGCAAGCAAGCAGAGGCAAGGAAGATCCTCCAAGAGGGTGAGCGTACGTCGTAAGAAACAATCGACTGCGCTCTTGATACAGCTTCTACTGGTTTTTGCCAGCTAGCTGGTGCCGCTGTCTTACGCCGCCATGGTTGGCTCAAAGCCACATCTTTCAGGCCGGAAGTGCAGTCCTGTATCCTCGACATGCCCTACGATGGCGAATCTCTCTTTGGCAAGCACGTATATGACGCGCTTCAAGCCATCAAGACCGACACAGACACTGCCAAGTCCCTAGGTACCCTGCAGTACCGGAAACAGCCCTTTCGGGGTGGTTTTACCTCATTTCAAGGTTCCTTTCACAGGCAGTACCAACAACCCCAATATAGGCCTTCCTACCAACAACAGTACAGGCAACCATCTATGGCTTCCTACGCCAGACAGGGAGGTAAGAGAAGACAGGGTTCACAAAGCAGAGATCAACCCAGAAAGCAATGATCTTCTCCAGGCACCGGCTATGCTTCCCCAATGTTCACACCATCAACAAATAGGAGCAAACATTTCCAACTACATCCAGGAGTGGAAGAAAATAACATCAGACAAATGGGTGCTGGATATAGTGACAAGAGGTCATACCCTGGAATTCATACAAAAACCACTGCATCATCCACCAAGAACAGGCAGACCTCTCCATCTTCGTCTGCTTCAACGGAGGTATTCATTATGTTTGCCAAGGGAGCTATAGAGACAGTTCCAGTTCAGCAACGAGGTCTCGGATTCTACTCCCGTTTCTTCCTAATAAAGAAGTCAGGGGAATGGCGTCCGATACTAGATCTCAGGAAACTCAACAAGTTCCTTCTGAAGCAATCTTTTCAGATGATCACACTGTCAGATATCCTGCACCTCCTCAATCCTGGTGATTTGATGACAACTTTGGATCTCCAGGATGCCTATTTCCACACACCAATACATCAAATATCTCAGCTTTACTGTAGCCGGTGCCCATTATCAGTTCAAAGTCCTACCATTCGTGCTGAGATCAGCTCCAAGAATCTTCACAAAATGCCTTGCCCCAGTCGCAGGCTTCCTCCGCAGCAAGGGTTTCCAGGTGTTTCCATACCTGAACGACTGGCTCATAAAAGCTCCGTCTACGCTACTAGCCTCCAAAGCGACAAACACTTGCTTAAAATTATTCCACAGTTTGGGGCTAACAGTGAATCTACAGAAGTCGATCACACTTCCCTCATGCAGAAGAGATTTCCTGGGTGCAGAATTAGACACTATCCAGAACAAAGCATATCTCACTCCAGCAAGGGAGCAGAAGCTAACCCACTTAGCTGTCAGAATCTCCACAAAAGAGTTTGTTTCAGTACGACTGTTCAAGTCGCTTCTGGGCATGATTTCCATAGCCATCATCCTGGTTTGACTAGCAAGGCTGAGAATGAGACCGTTGCAAGAAGAACTACAACTCCAATGGACCTTAATAACTATCACACCAAAAATTCGGCAGGCGTTGAAGTGGTGGTCTCAGACCAACCACCTCCCCCAAGGTCTTATGTTTCTAGCACCAATAACAGACCTTGCCATCACCACACATGCTTCCTTGGAAGGCTGGGGAGGCCATTTGCAAGACATGCGCATTCAGGGCAGATGGTCCAATCTCCAGAAAGGAATGCACATAAACCTGCTAGAACTGAAGGTGATCCATCTCACGCTCAAAGCTTTTCTTCCACGCATCCCAGGGTCCTCAGTGTTGGTCAGGACGGACAACACAACAAGTATGTTTTACATCAACAAGCAGGGAGGAACAAGATCCCTCTCCTCAGTCTCTTTGGGACTGGCTCACACTGCACAATGTTCGCCTCAGGGTGGAGCACCTGCCAGGGGTCAACAACGCCCTAGCGGACTCTCTCAGCGGGACGGACGACAACTGCCATGAGTGAGAACTCAACCAGAACGTACTCAACGGCATCTTCCAACTATGGGGTCAGCCGATCCTAGACTTGTTTGCCACCAAGCTGAACGCCAAATGCCACTTCTACGTCAGTCTACGTCAGTCGATACCCACTCCCGGGGTCGTGGGGAAATGCTCTTTTGATGAGATGGTCCGGGATCTTTGCATACGCATTTCCCCCCATCCCTCTGATTCCCAGGCTCCTCAGGAAAATGAAGTCCGAATGCTGCAGGATCATTCTTATAGCCCCCAGATGGCCCAGACAGTACTGGTACACGGAGCTCCTAATCCGGTCTGTGGCCAATCCAGTCCGCCTTCCTTGCAACCACAACCTTCTCACAAAGAATCAGGGTCTCATCCTTCATCCCTACCCAGCTTCGCTCCAATTGCATGCTTGGCTCCTGAGTACAGAGAGTTTCACGATATGAACATCGATCAGGAATGCAGACTGATATTATCTAGGGCACGAGCAGAGAGCACAAATAAGACGTACAAACTCAAGTGGAAGAGATTTTGTGTTTGGTGCTCTCAGAACAACTTCCACCCCTTACAAGTTAACCCTGAGCAAATTCTTTCTTACCTTCTTTCACTCTCCAAGGCTGGTCATGCATCAGTCAAGATTCACGTAGCAGCTATAGCCTCCTATAGGCGATCGGCTGAGATGCCCTCAATCGGCTCATCCAGAATCATTAAGCAGTTTATGAAAGGACTCTTCCGCACTTTCCCTCCGGTGCGGCTACTCCGCCAGAGTGGCACCTTAATATAGTCTTGTCTCAGCTCATGAAAGCTCCTTTCGAACCCATTCACAGGGCGGAACTCAAGTACATCACATGGAAAGTGGCAACCCTGCTTGCTCTCACTTCTACCAGGAGAGTCAGTGATATACAGGCGTTCACTACTAAAGAACCCTTTTTGTTTTTTTCTAATGACTTTGTTATGCTCAGAACCAATCCCAAATACATTCCCAAGGTGCCATCTTCATTCCATCTCAATGAGCCCGTGATACTACGAACCTTTTTTCCAAACCCAACTACAATCGCAGAAAAAACTCTACACTCTTTGGACATCAAACGAGGCCTCAAATTTTATCTTCAAAGTACCAAACAAATCAGAAAATCAGATCAACTCTTGGTATCTTATTCTATTGGACGACAGGGAGCAGGAGTCACCAAGGCCACTATAGCCCGGTGGATTTCCTCGACAATCCAATTCTGTCACACCAAGGCAGGAAGACCATTGACTAGGTGCCCGAGAGCCCACTCCACGAGAGCAGTCTCCACATCGGCTGCTTTGTTTCAGGGTATTGCCCTGGATAAGATATGTCAAGCTGCGACATGGAAAACTACGCACTCCTTTACGCAGCACTATTGTTTGGAGTCATCACAGAGAACCGACTCTCTAGTAGGACAAGCTGTTCTATGCCATCTCTTTCATTAAGGTGAGACCTTTCCTTGGTTATATAGAAATGTTTTTTATATGCAAATAACCGTGATTTCCATCATATATACTCTGATATGCTTCTATATAAGTATATATTTAGTTTATATGAATAAATATATATATATATGTGTGTATTTATAACATGAATGTTCAGTATATGTGTACATGTGCTTAGAAGTATCTATATTTCTCTGAAGTTCATAATGCAAGATTTATGAGCTAACTATTTTATATTGGGTATAAAGGATTTTCATGCTCGCACCCTCCATCCACTGCGGGGAATAATGTTTATCAACAGTACTGCTGACTATTCAGATTCAAGCATGTGAATTTATGAAAGATCCATTACTGGATAAGAAAACAAGTTACTTACCTGTAACTACAGTTATCCAGTATTGGTATCTTTCATAAATTCACATGCAGCCCAACCTCCTCCCCTTTGACGCTCGCATTTACTCTCAGGTTATAATCTTTCACTCTCGTGCTGGAAAATCTGAGGGAAGGAGCTTCTCTGGAGAGTGTTCTAGAGGGTGCTGGTGCCTGATTGGTCAGCAGGCAGGTTTGGGTCCTTTTCACAAAAGGACTTGGATAGGCTATATGAGCAATCACTGTTTACATTATAGCCTATGGCAAAAAAATAAAGTTTTATTTGTTAATTATTGCTATTTTATGTACCGTGGGACTCCCACTTCGATGACGGGGATGATTCAATCATGTGAATTTATGAAAGATACGAATACTGGATAACTGTAGTTACAGGTAAGTAACTTGTTTTCTTACTAGGTAGGGATCTGCACTTATACCTAGTTTCAGGACATAGGCCTTGATTACAACCTTGGTGGAGGGGATACTCTGTCACAATCGTGACAGATATAACGTCCGTCATATTACAAGTTCCATTATATTCTATGGAAATTGTAAAACGGCGGGTGGGATATCCGTTACATTTGTGACAGAGTATCCCATCCGCCAAGGTTGTAATCAGGCCCATAGTCTCTGGGGTTTGGGTAAGAGAGGGATCTAGGCTTAGTCCTTGCTCCAAACTTCTCTAAGAGGGACTAGAAGTTAGAGGGGTTAGGCACACCCTACACCACTCGTAACACAAACATGCCTTCAGGGCAAAGCACATCTTAGGCTGTGGACTCTCCTTATGAGAGCCTCACCTTTCAGTAGTTGAGGGAGAAGTGCAAAGAAAGGAACCTGAGGTAGTAAATACCGCCATGGAACAGCTGGCGAAATGGGTGACTCGGAGTGTCCCCTGCACAGCCCCATCACCAATCCACTGCCCGAATTACGGGCAGTGGATTGCGCAACGGGTGCTGCTGCACCCGCCGCACCGCCACATTGCCGCCGGCTCCATTAGGAGCCGGCTGCAATGTTATGGCCATACTCCCCGTTGGCCCCATACTCTGTTTCCGCCTGCTGGCCCAGCGGGGATGTCAAATTACAGCCGGCGGATTTCAGGCCGCACTGGCGGCCTGCTCCCGCTACAATATTGCCAATATTGTAATGAGGGCCTTTGTCCTCTGCTCCGGACTCCCAAGCTGTGTCCTCTCATGCTATGTTGTCTGTCCTGGGGTCCTGCCATGTCCTGTTGTCTCAGCTCTCATGCTGTCTCTTCCTGTGCTTTGTTCTCTGGTCTTTGCTCCCAAGCCGTGTCTTCTCATGCCATATCGTCTGTCCTGGGGTCCTGCCATGTCGTGTTGTCTCGGCTCTCATGCCATGTCTTCCAACGCTTTGGCCTCTGCTATGGACTACCAAGTGCGTCTTTTCATGCTACATCGTCTGTCCTGGGTTCCTGCCATGTCCTGTTGTCTCAGCTCTCCTGCTGTGTCCTCTGCTCTGCACTCCCAAGCCGTGTCTTCTCATACCATGTCGTCTGTCCTGGGATCCTGCCATTTCCTGTTGTCTCAGCACTCATTCTGTGTCTTCCCGGGTCCTGCTTATCCTGCTGTCTTGGCTGTCATGCTGTGTCTTCCTGTGCTTTGTCTTGTGCTCTTGACTCTCTAACCGTGTCTTCTCATGTCATGTCGTCTGTCCTTGAGTCCTGCCATGTCCTATTGTCTCGGCACTCATGCCGTGTCTTCCCATGCTTTGTCCTCTGCTCTGGACTCCCAAGCCATCTCTTCTAATGCCATGTCGTCTGCCTTGGGGTCCTGCCATGTCCTGTTGTATCGGCTCTCATGCCGTGTCGTCTCATGCCATGTCATCTGTCCTGGGTTCCTGCCGTGTCCTGTTGTCTCAGCTCTCATGCCGTCTCTTCCCGTGCTTTGTCCTCTGCTCTGGAGTCCCAAGCCGTGTCTTCTCATACCATGTCATCTGTCCGGAGGTCCTGCCATGTCCTCTTGTCTCGGCTCTCATGTCATGTCTTCTCATGCTGTGTTGTCTGCCCTAGGGTCCTGCTATGTCCTGTTGTCTCGCCTCTCATGCCATGTCTTCCCGTGCTTTGTCCTCTAGTCTTGACTCCCAAGCCGTGTCTTCTCATGCCATATCGTCTGTCCTGGGGTCCTGCTGTGTCCTCTGCTCTGGACTCCCACGCCGTGTCTTCTCATGCCACGTCATCTGTCCTGGGGTTCTGCCATGTCCTTTTGTCTCAGCTCTCATGCCATGTCTTCCCGTGCTTTGTCCTGTGATCTCGCCTCCCAAGCTGTGTCTTCTCATGCCACGTCGTCTGTCCTGGGGTTCTGCCATGTCCTTTTGTCTCAGCTCTCATGCCATGTCTTCCCGTGCTTTGTCCTCTGCTCTGGACTCCCAAGCTGTGTTTTCTCATACCATGTTGTCTGTCCTGGGGTCCTGCCATGTCCTGTTGTCTCGGCTCTCATGCCATGTCTCCCCGTGCTTTGTCCTCTGCTCTGGACTCCCATGTTTTGTCCTCTAGTTTGGGACCATATTCCTGGGGTTACCCTTAGTAAATGTCTAGTTACTGACATGTACTAGACAATATTTTTGTAGTCAATATTTAGAACTTGAAATCCTAGTAGTAAACCTTTCTGTGGTCTCCTTTTGTCTTGGTTCACCATGCTGCTCCTTCAGAATTATCCTCAATTTGTCCTTAAGTCTTGATTTATTGTGTCCTCCGGTCTCTCGTATCCTGGTGTGCCCTCTGAGCTGGATTCCTCCGTGGCATGTCTTCTGGATTGTGGGCTTGCTCTTCAGTGACACCTCATCTGTTCTAGCTGTTTATGATGTGCTCTGCCATTAATTCTGGCCTTCAGTGAGTGTTATCTCTGTACAGTTAGGATGATTATTTGAGGTAGATGGTGTCTCTGACTAGAATTGGAGAATTGTTTCTGCTATAATGTTTTCCTGTATAACCATGACCCCTTCTCTGTTCCAGTGAGCCACCATTATGGATATGGACTTCTGGATGCTGGTGTTCTAGTGGATTTGGCCAAGAAGTGGGAGACTGTTCGGCCGCAGAGGAGATGCTTTGTGAAGATCATATCCTCGCCACAGTAAGTGGGGCAGGGCTTTAGGCTGGATGAAGAGTGGGTGAAAAAACAGGCGGTGCTCAACAAGTAATAGTACCTGTGCCACGCTCGCACCCTCCTCTACCCAGACATGGGTAACCTAAAGCTGCCTCGCCAGGGACAGAGGTCAACATGAATTTTGGAATTAAGGGACTACTCTATCAATATTGAGGTGTGGGCTGATCCTGCCCCTGTGTTTGCAGAGTGGTCGTGCGGCGCTATGAGTATGCTTTCTTGGTTTCTGGAAACGAGTCATGGAGGGTTTGTGTGCCACAGGATAGAGCTGAATTTGTTCCAGGTCGGACGGGGACCCGCCCGGCCGTTTGGGCTGGTCTCTTCCTGTGGGACCAACACCAATATACATATGGTTGGTCTCTGTCTGAAGTGGTACACTGAGTGAAAAATGATGGGCTGGAATGTGTCCTGCCTGATTTTCGGTGGCGGAGACATTTTCCAAGCATTTCACCCATCAGCTGTGCTTTCCACTCTATGAGCCTTACTCTCATTGTGTGATGAGGGTTTCTCATTCTCCTGGCTTGGGGTTTGCTTCAAATGTCCTCTCATTGTTCAGACAGGAATCATTGGTTGGAGAGCACTGAAGTCAGTGCATCACTCTGCTCGGAGGTCATTGGGGTGAAGTATGCCTGATAGATTCACATGCTTGTCAAATTTCTCATCTTTTGCTGGGAATCGCCAGTACCAGGAGTTAAATAGTGATAGTAAACACTTAAGTTAATATTGCTCTTAGTACAGTCTGTGCACCTCCTTGTATGGCCCAAACTCCTGCAAGGTGAGGCAGGAAGGTGGTCGACTCTCTGGAGGCAGGTCATCAAATGAACATGGATGACACCGCGGATGAGCCTCAGAGCAGAGGACACAGCCTGCAAACTCAGAGCAGACAGCACCAAATGGAAGTCCAAAACACATGAAACAGCATGGAGGTAATGGTTTGGAGTACACTGCAGCAATGTGCCTTGCTGTCTGATGGATTGGTCTTGAGTTTAAGTACATACACTGCCTTACTGTCTCCTTGGCAGGGGGGCGGGCCATCATCTGTCATGGGTTGGAGTGCACTGCAAAGATATGCCTCACTGTAGGAGGCTGGCCTGGTTTGTAGTGGGTACCTTGGGTACTTACACCTTATACCAGGTCCAGTTATCCCTTATTAGTGAAATGTAGTAATGTTCTAGCAGCTTAGGCTGATAGAGGTAGCTATAGCAGAGCAGCTTAGGCTGAACTAGGAGACATGCAAAGCTCATGCAATACCACTTATAGTTAAACAGGCGGTCATTCTGACCGCGGAAGCACCGCCAACAGGCTGGCGGTGCTTCCGGGGGCATTCTGACCGCAGCGGTAAAGCCGCGGTCAGAAAAGGGAAGCCGGCAGTTTCCCGCCGGCTTCCCGCTGCCCCAGGGAATCCTCCACGGCGGCACTGCAAGCAGCGCCGCCATGGGGATTCCGACCCCCTTCCCGCCATCCTGTTTCTGGCGGTTTTCACCGCCAGAAACAGGATGGCGGGAACGGGTGTCGTGGGGCCCCTGCAGTGCCCATGCCACTGGCATGGGCACTGCAGGGGTCCCCTAACAGGGGACACGTCGCGATTTTCAGACACTGAAAATCGCGACGGGTGCAACTGCACCTGTCGCACACCAGCAACTCCGCCGGCTCCATTCGGAGCCGGCATCCTCGTTGCTGGTGCTTTCCCGCTGGGCGGGCGGGCGGTCGCCCGCCCGCCCAGCGGGAAAGTCAGAATGACCGCCGCGGTCTTTTGACCGTGGTACGGTCTTCTGGCGGTTCCCGCCAGGCCGGCGACTTCCGCCGCCGGCGGGGGTCAGAATGACCCCCAAAGCGTGCTTCTGCTATAACTAAGACAGGGTGAACTATGTAAACACTTAGGCGGTCATTCTGACCCTGGCGGTTGTAAACCGCCAGGGCAGAGTGCCGCGGAAGCACCGCCAACAGGCTGGCGGTGCTTCCGGGGGCATTCTGACCGCGGCGGTAAAGCCGCGGTCAGAAAAGGGAAGCCGGCGGTTTCCCGCTGGCTTCCCGCTGCCCCAGGGAATCCTCCACGGCGGCGCTGCAAGCAGCGCCGCCATGGGGATTCCGACCCCCTTCCCGCCATCCTGTTTCTGGCGGTTTTCACCGCCAGAAACAGGATGGCGGGAACGGGTGTCGTGGGGCCCCTGGGGGCCCCTGCAGTGCCCATGCCACTGGCATGGGCACTGCAGGGGCCCCCTAACAGGGCCCCATTTAGATTTTCAGTGTCTGCTTGGCAGACACTGAAAATCGCGACGGGTGCAACTGCACCCGTCGCACACCAGCAACTCCGCCTGCTCCATTCGGAGCCGGCATCCTCGTTGCTGGTGCTTTCCCGCTGGGCGGGCGGGCGGCCTTTGGGCGGTCGCCCGCCAGCCCAGCGGGAAAGTCAGAATGACCGCTGCGGTCTTTTGACCGCGGTACGGTCTTCTGGCGGTTCCCGCCAGAACGGCGGCTTCCGCCGCCGGCTGGGGTCAGAATGACCCCCACAGTATTTCTACACAAGTAAAGACAATACTCAGCGTTACCACAAATAAAGGTATTTATTTGGGTGACACAGTACCAAAAATATCTTAGAGACAATACTCCTTCTGGAGGTAAGTATTATACACAATATGTACACTAGACACCAAAATTAGACAATTAAATAATCATAGAACAGTGCAAACAATAGCAAATAGCAAAAAAGATTCTGATTGGCTGTTGGTACTAGGGCTATGATTGGTGGATAGGGCTGGGATTCTGATTGGCTGTTGGTTCTAGGGCTATGATTGGTGGATAGGGCTGGGATTCTGATTGGCTGTTGGTTCTAGGGCTATGATTGGTGGATAGGGCTGGGATTCTGATTGGCTGTTGGTTGTAGGGCTGGGGCTGTGATTGGGGGTCAGGAAATAGGGCTGTGACTGGTGATTAGGGCTGGGTCTCCCATTAGTTGGCTAAATCAGAGTTTAAAATCGGATTGGCTAGGGTTAGGACCAGCTTCTTATTGGCCAGTAGGGCTATAAAAGGCTAGGATTCAGGGCGTCTGAGCCCAGGCGTCGAGGCAAAGGGCGGAGAGGACAAGGGCAGTTGCCTGTTTGGGCCTGTTCGGGACAGGTAGGGACTAGGGACTAGGACCAAAAATGCTGCCCAATTCTCATTCCACCAGGAATGGTTTCTACCCCAACACATCCCTCAACATGCAAACACATTATCTGCAAAGATATCCAACTCATGCATCACAAACTGACCACAGACATATTGCATTGCCCCACCACCCAACACATTCTCTTCCAGGGGATCCTCATCAAAGTCATAAACATTGAATATTCCCGCCCTTGTGCGGGGACCCCGGAGCATATATATAAAATACATACATATTATCATGTGTAAAACAGCAATGCAGGCTATAATCATAAATAGGCTAAAATGCTTTATTTCTATGCAAGTTTTTTTTTTTTTTTTTTTTTTTTTTTTTTATATTATAAAATCACAATAGATCATAAATATCTACCTAAGCCCCCAAAAACTGGACTTAGGGAAGTAAACAGCAGTAAATAGCAGCGAAAAATAGAAAAAACTACATTGAAAAACAATGAAGCATTCTTAGCCAATAGGCTGCATGCAGGTTAACACAGGAGAACCATAAAAACTTTGGCACCGTGCCTTTAAGACCCTGAGCACCTCCAGTATCCCACCATGCCTCAGGGGTGAAGGGAAGGTGACAGTTGGTTCACAGTTAGGTCAGTTCTTTTTTCCGGCTTCTTCTGAGAGGATCCTGGAGCATTGAGCTCTCAGTTTTTCTGAGTTTTTCTTCAGAAAAATCCTTAAAAATAGTGTTTTTCCTGTTTACTCGACAGATAACATCTTTTGTCTGAGTTTGGAAGTCTTTTTTGACAGAAAATGCCATCTCTTTTTGTAAAATGTCCTTCTTGTGGGAAGAAGAAAGCCCAGTCAGACCCACACTCTCTGTGTATTGTCTGCCTGCCACAGAGTCACTGTCCTGACACCTGCAAGTATTGTAAGAACATGTCAAGGAGGACTCTCAAAGACAGAGAGAAGATCAGGCTACATGGGCTTCAGGAGAGGAAAAAGTCAACATCCTCTTCACTTCCCAGACCTACAGCAGAAGGAATGGCCCGATCGACGTCGACAGGTAGGATTGTGCCTGTTTGTTCTCCATCGACGTCATCGGCACCACCGTCTCACCGGCATAGATCGCCGTCGACGGCGACCAGACCGACGTCGAGGGACAAAACGTCGAAGCATGGACACAGGGGTACATCTCCGTCGACGGCAGGCCGCCGTTCGGCGTCGAGCCATCTCCGGCGCTCCCGTTCGCCGTCGAGAACGTCTCACCCCTTGGCGTCGAAGGACACGACACCAAAAACACCTCGACGGCATGAACATCCGCCGTCGACCACTCGCCACTCAACGTCGAGACACACGACAGCGAGTAGGTCCAGGTCCCGCGATAGGCGATCGGCGTCAAGACACTCGACGGCAAGTCCTCCGACGTCAAGACCTTCGACGTCGAGAACAGATCAGCCATCGCAACCTTCGACGTCGAGGATACAATCGACGTCGACACAACCTTCAGCTGTGTCACAGGCAGTAGAGCCAGCGGACAAAGCTCCCTCACCGGTGGTCTCTATAAGGAGTGCATCATCCCATTCCAGAGCATCGGGGCATGTTTCTCCCATCACTCTATCACCCAGATGGTTAGAGAGCCTGAATAGACCGGCAGCATCCCCGGATTCACAATACTCTAGGATGTATTCTCCTACTGCCTCATTACCGAGAACGCCATCGCCTACAGCTAGATCAGGACGGGCTCGTTCTGCTTCTCGTCAGCCGACCACAAGACCTGCACACTCTGCTACAGCCTCTCGGAGCAGGTCCCGTTCCCGAAGGAGAACCAGGTCACGAACACCACGCAGAAGATCACCTTCTTGGTCTTCTTCAGGATCGTCTGTTGGGCGCTACTCCCCCACACTCACAGATTCTCCACCTGCTAGGATTTCCCCGGTGGATGATATCACCACTTTTAATGAGGTTCTTCTAAGGGGAGCGCAGAAGCTAAATATTGAGGTACCGGAGCCGGCCACCTCATCCTCAGTTATCTTTGAGACCCTACAACACAGATCAGTCTCGAGAAAACTGCTGCCACTAGTACCGGGTTTGCTGCAACCGACTATGGACACTTTTCTGTCTCCAGCCACTCTCAAGTCTGCCCCGGCTAGGATTCAAAAGAAATACAAAGCTCCGGAACAAGATCCTTTATTCCTGCGGAAGGATCCGCCACCGGACTCTGTGATCTTAGCCGCAGCCAGAAAAACACACTCTGTGGCATCATCTTCCACAGTCCCCCCGGATAAGGAGAGCAGACACCTAGACTCTCTGGGGAGAAAGATGTGCGGTACGGCGGCATCTGCTATGAAGGTCTCCAGCGCCTCAGCACTTCTGGGCAGATATGACCGCTCTCTGTGGGACTCACTCCACAGATTTACAGAAAAGTTGCCCAGGGAAGATAGACAGGACTTCCAGGAAATCTTGCAGGAAGGGGGCCTAGTATCTAACCAGGTCATCAGCGCGGCGGCGGACGGGGCGGATTTGGCTGCGCATGGGTATGCGCACGGAATCTGCGCTAGGAGATCTTCCTGGCTACGGCTCACGGGTCTGAAACAGGAAGCACAGCAGCGCATTTTGAACCTCCCATTCAGCGGGAGTTCGTTGTTCGGTACCCACGCGGATGAAGAGATGGCCCGAATGAAAACGGAAGTCGACACGATGAGGGCAGTGGGCCTGGAACGTAAAAAAGACTTCAGGCGGAGGTACAGGCCGTATGACAGACGACCATTCCAGCAGAGGGTTCAAACCCCTCACTGGTCTCAGAGGCCACAACAACGACAGGGACGTACCCTGTTTCAGGCACGTAGACCCACAAGAGACCGAGGGTCAAGTAGACCTCAACAGTCTACAGCAAAGACACCATCAAAGCAATGAGGCATTGCTTCCCTCAGCACTGTGCACCACTCCTGTGGGGGGAAGTGTTACGCATCATCTTCGCGAGTGGCACTCCATCACAAAAGACAAATGGGTGCTCAATATTGTCGAACATGGCTATTCTCTCCTTTTCAAAAAACCTCCTCCACACTTGCCGCCAGCAAGGTGTTTTCCTTCTCATCTCAGCCTGCTACGCAAGGAAGTTCTCGCACTCCTACAAAAGAAAGCTGTAGAAAAGGTTCCTCCGGCACAAAAAGGAAAAGGGGTGTACTCCCGTTACTTTCTGGTGGCGAAAAAAGGTCAACAGGGCCTCTTCAGGCCAATTCTGGACTTACGGCTCCTGAACAAGTACATAAGAAAACAAAAGTTCAGGATGCTAGCCCTTCACCAGATTGTCCCGCAACTGTATCAGGGAGACTGGATGTGCTCCATCGACCTACAGGATGCATATTTTCACATCCCAATAGCAACCAAACATCGGAAATTTTTACGTTTCCAGATAGCGTCACAGCACTACCAATTCAGAGTCCTTCCATTCGGCCTGAAGTCTGCACCCCGAGTCTTTTCAAAATGTGTAGCAGTGGTAGCGGCACACCTTCGAAGACAAAAAATATTCGTCTACCCCTACCTGGACGACTGGCTAGTGAAGGCCTCATCTCCGGATCAGGCGAGAAAACATCGAGATATCGTTCTAAGAACTTTCGAGTCTCTAGGTCTTCAAATCAACCACGACAAGTCAACCTTGATTCCAACACAAAACCTCCACTACCTGGGAGCGATACTAAACACAGAGCTCCAAAGAGTGTATCCTTCGGAGGAACGACTTTTATCAATCCACAGGAAGTGTCAACAACTATTAACAGCCGATGCACCTACAGCTCGTCAGGTGACATCGCTTCTGGGCTCCATGGCTTCATGCATCTTCATTGTCCCGAATGCCAGGCTACGCATGAGGCCCCTTCAGGAGGCATTAGAGAACAATTGGAGCCAAAAGACTGGTCACTGGGAGGACAGAGTTCGACTACCAGCAGTGGCTTTTCAATCACTACAATGGTGGATGCACAGACCTCACCTGTCGATAGGTTCTCCGTTTCACCAGACAATTCCAGTCGACACTCTGGTAACGGATGCGTCTCTTCAGGGTTGGGGTGCTCATCTGGGTTCCTTCCAAGCTCAGGGTCTGTGGTCCGACAAGGAAAAGAACTATCACATAAATCTACTGGAACTCAGAGCAGTCCATCTGGCTCTCAAATCTTTCTCTCCATTGGTTCAGGGGAAATCTATCCTAATTCAGACAGACAATACAACCACAATGTATTACCTGAACAAACAGGGGGGAACAAGATCACTACCTCTGTCTCGAGAATCCCAAACGATATGGCATTGGCTCCTGGCCAGGGGAATGTCTATCACAGCGGTACACCTGCCAGGTCAGCAAAACGTAGAGGCAGATTTCCTGAGCAGACATCTGGAAGACGCGCACGACTGGGTCCTACACGACGAAGTCGTCGAGGACATCTTCGGTCAATGGGGTCGACCCCAGTTGGATCTCTTTGCAGACGAAACAAACAAGAAATGCCCAGACTTCGCATCCAGGTTCTGCCGTCCGGGATCTCAAGGGAATGCCCTGTTGATCAACTGGTCAGGGACATTTCTCTACGCCTTTCCACCGATTCCCCTCATACCGGCAGTAATCAACAAATTTTACAACTCCAGAACCAGAATGATTCTGATAGCGCCACAATGGCCCCGCCAATTCTGGTACACGGACCTACTCAACTTATCGGAAAGACCTCACAGGAGGTTGCCGTGCAGACCGGATCTCCTGAGCAGAATGGAAGGCAGAATCCTACATCCCAACCTTCCCTCTCTGAGCTTGACAGCATGGCTCCTGAATTCCTACAGTATGGGCACCTAGGGCTCTCACAGGAGTGCATGAGCATCTTGAAAGAGTCAAAACGACCTTCCACGCGGCGTTCTTACGCTTTTAAGTGGAAGAGATTTTACATCTGGTGCTCTCAACAAGGTATAAATCCCATACGAGCTCAGGAGGACGTCATACTGTCCTATTTACTTCATCTGGTGAAGTCTGGTCTGCAGGTATCTTCTATTAAGGTTCATTTGTCTGCAATTACAGCGTATCGTAAGTCGCCTTCTCAGGAATCCTTCTTTACAATACCTGTAGTCAAGGATTTTTTAGAAGGCTTGAAAAAGGTTTTTCCTCCCATTCGGAGACCTTCTCCCCCATGGGAACTGAATGTAGTCCTGTCAAAACTTATGGGCCCTCCTTTTGAACCTATCCACAAGGCCTCTTTACAGCACCTTACGTGGAAGACGGCTTTTTTGGTGGCCATTACTTCAGCGAGGAGGGTCAGCGAAATTCAGGCTCTGTCTTGCAGAGAACCGTACACGGTTTTTCACGATAATAGAGTGGTTCTGCGAACTCACCCATCTTTCCTTCCGAAGGTGGTGTCAGAATTCCATATCAATCAGACTATATCTTTACCGACTTTCTTTCCCAAGCCGGAGACTCCGGCTGAGAAAGCATTGCACTCTTTAGACTTGAAAAGAGTGCTGAAATTCTATTTGGACAAAACAAAACCGATTAGACATTCTAACCATTTGTTTCTAAATTATGGTCATTTAAGAACAGGAGAGGCAGCGTCTAAACGAACGATATCAAGATGGATTGTGTCTTGTATTGTTAACTCTTACCAACTGGCTAATAAGAGATTACTGGCTAGGCCAAAAGCGCATTCCACAAGGGGAAAAGCGGCTACTGCTGCCCTCCTTAACAATGTACCAATTTCCGAGATTTGTAAGGCTGCTACATGGAAGTCTGTGCATACCTTTACTAAGCATTACTGTTTAGACTCGGATGCAAGAGCGGATGCCCAGGTGGGGCAGGCCTCTCTTAGAAATCTATTTGCATGAATATATATCTTTTCCTGCACTTCTTTCAGACAGTCCGCAGAGTTTAGGGATGGGCTTGCTAATCTATTCAATGTTTATGACTATTGATGAGGATCCCCTGGAAGAGAAGGATAAGTTACTTACCTGTAAATCCTAGTTCTCTTCCAGGGGTATCCTCATCAAAGTCATAAACAACCCACCCTCCTCCCCGGACTCAAGTCTCCTGGAAGTGCAGGACAGATTATCTTTCTGATCAGTTACACAGATTGTCACCGTAAAAAAGTACTGACCTAACTGTGAACCAACTGTCACCTTCCCTTCACCCCTGAGGCATGGTGGGATACTGGAGGTGCTCAGGGTCTTAAAGGCACGGTGCCAAAGTTTTTATGGTTCTCCTGTGTTAACCTGCATGCAGCCTATTGGCTAAGAATGCTTCATTGTTTTTCAATGTAGTTTTTTCTATTTTTCTCTGCTATTTACTGCTGTTTACTTCCCTAAGTCCAGTTTTTGGGGGCTTAGGTAGATATTTATGATCTATTGTGATTTTATAATATAAAAAAAAAAAAAAAAAAACTTGCATAGAAATAAAGCATTTTAGCCTATTTATGATTATAGCCTGCATTGCTGTTTTACACATGATAATATGTATGTATTTTATATATATGCTCCGGGGTCCCCGCACAAGGGCGGGAATATTCAATGTTTATGACTTTGATGAGGATACCCCTGGAAGAGAACTAGGATTTACAGGTAAGTAACTTATCCATACCCTACATACAACACATATACATATACACCCCATAACTACTACAGTCAAACACCTTCATACTCACAGCAAACACTACTCTGTCCCCTCCCACTAACACTACCTGCCACCGCCCACACAATACAAAACTACAACATACAATTCTCTCAGTTTCAGTCTCCCAGATACACACTCTCTACACATACTAACCAAAAACACTATCCGCTGTTCGCTTCACACAGACCGCCTGAACTCATAACAATGCCAAAACCCTGCCTTCATAAACATCATCTACACACACTCTTCCCCCCTGCTCACCAATTACACACAACCATACAATCCCCACATTTCACTCCACCACACATATTACCTCTTCCAGTCATCTCAACTAATACTTATCTCCCTGACACACATCCATCACCTCATATACACCTCATACATTCATCTCCAAAACACATCAACACCCCATCTAACACTCAAATTCCACTTAACAGCACTAACTCACATACAAATCCCTCACCAAAAACAACTACACCAATAGACCCTCTCATTATTCCACAAAAACAATACCAACCACAAACATCAGCACATCAAAGCAACACAAACTTACATTACACTCATCATCATACCCACTCTCACCCCCAAGACTACACAAAGGATACAAATTCCACCCTATCTCCACCCCTACCCCCCCACTCTTCACAAACACCTACCACAAGCACCCCATCCCAGCAACCTTCATTCAGTCGCCTCTCCTCCATTGCACAATTTAGAGCCTTACATCATGATCCACATGCTCCTCCACCACCCCTAACCCATACTCCATCCACACTAAACAAACGCAAACAAAATAAAAAACATGCCACTCATAGCAACCTCGCATCCCCTTGTTTGTTTCATAATAAAACTACCCTACAAAAAACACTACACTCCTCATGGCTCTCTCAGCCACCAAGTTCACCACCCACACACACAGACCCAACAAAATGCCTCCTTAACCTGCTGGAAGAGGAACACTATGTTGAAAAGCAAGACTATTGTGAGCCTCAAACAGTTAACACAACTAGCAACACTCCTGCTTCAAGCTCACATTATACTACTTACCCTTCTACTAAACAAAACAACACTACCACTAACACACCCTTTCTGATGGATACAACTACCTGTGGATTCCTCACCTAATGAATTCTCCCATGGCGCCAGCATTCGACGGAAATCTTCTTCCTAGTCTCTGCACGTCGACGAGGACGTCACTCTAGCCCACGCGACGCCGTCTGACGTCATACAGGCAATAAGAGGTCCTCGACGACGTGACGACGTCAGTTCCCTTTTTTCCGTGCATTCGAAACGGTTATCTTCGAGGGAGCAACTGTTACTTTTGTGGTTACAGTGTATTTTTGCTGCGTAGTCTTTCGCTGTGGTAATAATGTTGCAGAGAAAGTCTGGATTCAAGCCTTGTCGTGAGTGTGGAGGCAAGATGTCAGTGACGGATCCTCATTCCGACTGCCTTTGGTGTTTGAGCTCCGACCACGACGTCTCGACTTGTGATTCATGCCAGCACATGAATCCAAAGGCCCTCAAGGAACGTGAGGCGAAGCTGTTTATGGCGAAATCGAAAAAAGAGAAGCATCACAAGAAGTCTTCTTCGCCAAGACATCGGCGTCATCGAGACTCCCGGCGCCGTAGAGAATCTCGGCGTCATTCGAGCAAGGAGACTCGTTCCAGGTCTTCGGATCGGCGCCGAAGGACATGGGAGATCAGTCCCACGGTTACGCCTCATCCTTCGACGCCGTTGCCCTCTCCGGCGTCTCCGACTTCACCTGGACAGGCGTCGGTGATTGAGGTATTGGAGCCTCAGGTGTTATCTCCGGCGTCGCAGACGTCGAGGCCGGCGTCGGGGTCGCCTCCGAGACAGGCACCCCAGTATCCGGCTTTTCCCACCCCTGGAGCCGATAGTTCCGCATTCTTGAATGCGATGTATGCCATCTTCCAACAGATGGCTCCAGGGGGTGCTCCGGCTGGGCCTTTGGCCTTTTCATTGGGTGATCCTGCGCCTCTTCGGCCGGCACTCTTTATGCCCTTTCTCCCGTTTGGGAACGTGGGCTCGGCGCCGGTGTCGGCGCCGGTGGCCGTTCCGGTGGCTTCAGAGGGATTGGCCCCGGGGATTTCCATCCCGTCGACGTCGGGATTTCGGCCTGTGACTCCGGTGGGTCCATCTGCTTCGACTGCTCTTTCGTCGGCGCCGAAGTTACCTGTGGCGCCGGACGCGGCGTCGGTGGCTTCTGAAGATCGGCGCCGATCTTCGACTTCGGCGGAGGCATTGTCGACTCCGCGTATTGAGCAACGGCTTCATTCGAGGAGACGTGCTCTCCGTGTATTAGAAGAGCAGGAGTACCAACGAGCCCTGGAAGAAGGAGAGCTAGAGGACTCGGGTGATGGGCTGCGTGGTCTGGAGTCGGCCAGTGGGCTGGACACTTCCCCTGAGTGGGATCTTTCGTCCCCAGGAGAATATACTGAGGAGGCTGCTTCCTTTCACGCAGTAGTACGGAAGGCAGCTAGTTTTTTGGACCTGCCTTTGCCGGTGATGGAGGCAAAACAAAACCTTCTAACAGAGGTGCTACATCCGGCCTCAGCTGCGGCAGAGCCTCTTTTGCCATTTAATGACGCTCTGCTGGATCCGGTGTTAGAGGTGTGGAAGAGGCCGGCATCTTCCCCAGCAGTTCACAGGGCCGTGGCCAGGAGGTATCGGGCGGCTCCAACTGACCCTGGTTTTCTGTCTAGGCACCCTACGCCGGAGAGCTTGGTGGTGCAGGCCTCCTGTTCATCCAAGTCAGCGCCTGGTTCTTTCCCGACGGTGGCTGGGGACAGAGATTCAAAGAAACTGGAGGCGCAGTCCAGGAAGATTTTTTCGTCCTGCAGTCTGGCGTTGAAGGCCACCAACGCAACCTGTATCCTGGGGAGGTATATTCATGCTCTGATGGATGACATTTCCTCATCATTTACAGAACTTCCCCAGGGTCTTTTGGACGTTGTTTCAAATGCCCAGGCTGCTGCGACCCAGATTATCCAGACTGGACTGGATACGACCGACTCGGTGGCCAGAGCAATGGGCACAACTGTGGTGGCAAGGAGGCAGGCCTGGCTCCGTAACTCGGGCTTTTCTGCGGATGTACAGTCCACATTGTTGGATCTCCCGTTTGATGGGGACAAACTGTTTGGAGCCAAGGCTGATTCGGCCTTGGAACGTTTTAAGGAGAGCAGGGCCACGGCTAAGTCGTTAGGGCTCCAAGCTCCTTCTTCCATGGCCTCTTCCAGATTTTTCAGGAGGTTTCGTGGATTTGGGCGTGGCTCTTCCTCCTCTTCCTTTCGGGGAAGATATCAGCAACCTGCCTCTTCCCATCCCTATAGATCTTTTAGAGGGAGAGGTAGGGTCCGCACCAGAGGAGCCTCTCAGCAGCACTCTGCCTCTTCCTCATCCTCTGGCGGGGTGCAGCAGGGGAAGCAGCCTTAGGCTTCCACCATTCCCCACTCAATCCTCTCCTGTAGGGGGAAGATTACAGCATTTTCTCGCCAAATGGAAGACTGTTACAACGGACACATGGGTTCTCAGTATTGTGGGAAAAGGCTACACCCTTCCCTTTCGGGAGTTCCCGCCCCTCATCCCACCCCGCCCTTCATATTGTTCAGAAGAACACCTCCTGTTGCTAGAACAGGAGGTACAAGCCCTCCTTTCAAAGGGCGCGGTGGAGTTGGTCCCAGAGCAGGAAAGGGGTCGAGGATGTTACTCAAGGTATTTCCTGATTCCCAAGAAGGATGGTCGTTTGAGACCAATCCTGGACCTGAGGATCTTGAATTGGTTCCTCAAGCAGGAAAAGTTCAAGATGCTGACCCTAGCACAGGTGCTTTTGGCGTTGAACAAGGAAGACTGGATGGTGTCTGTCGACTTGCAGGATGCTTACTTTCATATCCCGATACTCAAGTCACACAGGAAGTATCTCCGGTTTGTGGTGGGATCGCAGCACTATCAGTTTGCGGTCCTTCCGTTTGGTCTTACTTCAGCACCTCGAGTCTTCACGAAGGTGATGTCGGTGGTTGCGGCAGAACTCAGAAGGAAGGGGATAGCAGTATTCCCTTACTTGGACGACTGGTTGATCAAAGCCAAGTCCCCGGAGCTTGTGTCGCATCATCTGCAGTCAACAACCCAGTTGTTGTTCGACCTGGGTTTTTCGGTGAACGAGCCCAAATCTCACCTAGAGCCCTCTCAGCGCCTCCTGTTCATAGGGGCAGTACTGGATACAACATTGGGTCGGGCCTTTCCTCCGCCTCAGCGGATTCAAGATATTCAGGATTTGGTTCCAATGTTTCGAAATGGAGCGGTAGTTCCAGTCCTCAAGGTCCTTCGTCTGCTCGGTCTGTTTGCCTCCTGCATTCTGTTGGTCACGCATGCTCGCTGGCACATGAGGGCTCTTCAGTGGTGCCTCCGAAGGCAGTGGTCTCAACACAAAGGGGATCTAGAGAGTACTGTCAAGATCTCCAGAGATGCTGCTGTGGATTTGAAGTGGTGGATTGCAAGCAACAATCTTTCACAAGGAAAGCCGTTCGAGCAGTCGCCACCAGTGGCCACAGTCATAACGGATGCTTCCACTCTAGGGTGGGGAGCTCATCTGGGGGATCTGGAGATCAAAGGCCTTTGGTCTCCAGAGGAACAGATGTTTCACATCAATCTGTTAGAGTTACGGGCTGTACGTCTGGCTCTCAAGGCCTTCCTCCCTTCCCTTCGTGGTCAGTCGGTACAGGTTCTAACGGACAATACTACCACAATGTGGTACATAAACAAGCAGGGAGGAGTAGGGTCGTACCTTCTCTGCAGAGAAGCTCTTCGACTATGGTCCTGGACAAAGGACCATCAGATTTGCTTGATAGCAAACCATCTGGCCGGAGTCTTAAACGTGCGTGCGGACAGTCTCAGTCGCCAATTCTCGGCAGACCACGAGTGGCGTCTCCATCCAGATCAAGTCCGTTTAATCTTCCAGAGGTGGGGGTTTCCTCGGGTAGATCTGTTTGCCACTCGAGAGAACGCGCATTGTCCGTTATTCTGCAGTCTCCAGTATCCGATGCAGGGAGCGTTGGGGGACGCGTTTCAAATAACCTGGTGCAGCCAGTTGCTTTACGCGTTTCCTCCCATACCCTTGATTCCTCGAGTATTGAGGAAGATTCGCCAGGACCGGGCTCTAGTCATCCTAATAGCTCCGGATTGGCCAAGGAGGGTATGATACTCCGACCTTCTCCAACTCTCAATGTGCCCTCCGCTCCGTCTCCCTCTCAGGGCAGACCTCCTCTCGCAGTCGCAGGGGCAGGTTTTACACCCCAACCTCCAGAGTTTGCACCTACATGCCTGGAGATTGAACGGGGCAACCTGAGTTCCTTCTCTCTCCCGCCTGAGGTAGTGGATGTTATATTAGCGGCCAGGCGACACTCCACTAAATCTATCTACGCTAATAGATGGTCTAAATTTGTTGCGTGGTGTGGAGAGAGGCAGATTGATCCCTTACATGCTCATCTATCGGACATTTTGTCTTTTGCTCTGTCTCTAGCGCAGAAAGGTTGTGCAGTGGCTACCATTAAGGGTTATTTATCGGCCTTGTCAGCCTTCATATGTCTTCCAGACCAACCATCTTTATTTAAATCCCCTATTGTTATCAGATTCTTGAAAGGTCTTCTAAATAAATATCCTCCAAAACCATTCGTTATGCCGCAATGGGATTTGTCCTTGGTCCTGACTTTCCTTATGGGGTCCCCTTTTGAACCTATGCATTCTTGCCCCTTAAGGTATTTGTTTTTAAAAACAGTCTTCCTGATAGCTATAACATCAGCAAGGAGAGTGAGTGAGTTGCAGGCCTTATCAGTAAAACCTCCTTATACAACTTTTTATGGGGATAAGGTGGTGTTGAGGACCAAGGCTGCTTTCCTCCCGAAGGTTGTTTCACCTTTCCATTTGGCTCAGGCAATTACTTTGTCCACGTTCTATCCTCCGCCTCATCCTTCCAAAGAGGAAGAAAGACTGCACCGTCTAGACCCAAAGAGGGCGTTGAGCTTCTTTATTGATAGAACAAAGGATTTCAGGCTGGAGGATCAGCTGTTTATTGGATACGTGGGCAAGAGGAGAGGAAAGGCAGTCCACAAGAGAACACTATCCAGGTGGGTTGTTCTTTGCATTAAAATCTGTTACTCTTTGGCAAAGAAGGATCCTCCTGAGGGCATTAGAGCTCATTCCACCAGAGCTAAGTCGGCCACTTCGGCCTTGGCCAGAGGTGTTCCTGTGGTCGACATCTGCAAGGCCGCAACTTGGTCGTCCCTTCACACTTTTGCAAAACATTACTGTTTGGATTCTGAGGTTAGAAGGGACGGCCATTTTGCACGGTCAGTGCTGCAGGATTTCTTGGTTTGACCATTTGGGCACCCACCGCCAGGCGTGGTAGTGCTTTGGGACTCTATTCATTAGGTGAGGAATCCACAGGTAGTTGTATCCATCAGAAGAACGAGTTACTTACCTTCGGTAACGACTTTTCTGGTGGATACATTAGCTACCTGTGGATTCCTCACGGTCCCACCCGCCTCCCCGTTGCCTTTCTGGTCTTACCAAGTAATCCTTGAGTGCGCTCCTCTTGGTCTTCGAGGGTGCAATAGATGTTGTATATAATATATTTATATATATGTATATATGTATATATCTTTGTGTATATACTTGATATGTATATATATTTAAAAAAAAAAAAATAAAAAAAAAAGAGAGTTATATATATATATAAAAGATTTACAGCTATTCAGGCAAATGTTGTGTATTTTACAATGTTATGGGATGTTGCCTTGCTCTTTCATTGCATTGCCTGGTTGTTCTCATGCACGTAAAAAATGATTGGTACTGACGTCGGCACGTCGTCGAGGACCTCTTATTGCCTGTATGACGTCAGACGGCGTCGCGTGGGCTAGAGTGACGTCCTCGTCGACGTGCAGAGACTAGGAAGAAGATTTCCGTCGAATGCTGGCGCCATGGGAGAATTCATTAGGTGAGGAATCCACAGGTAGCTAATGTATCCACCAGAAAAGTCGTTACCGAAGGTAAGTAACTCGTTCATCTAAACTGCCAGCTCATAAATGCTCGATCACTCTCAAAAAACAAGCACCACATCTACGACCTTCTCACAGACACACAACCTGACTTACTATTCATTACGGAAACCTGGTTGGGAGATGACATGGCACCAGTATTGCACGAAGCCCTTCCTCCAGGCTATCAAACCATCACACAAAACCGTATAGGCAAGAGAGGAGGTGGACTAGCTATTATATTCAAACAGGCAATAAACCTCAGTAAAACAGACAACATCTCCATACAAGGTTGTGAAGCCCTCCTTACCAGATGCCACCCTACTCCAACTTCCACCTGTAACTTTCTCCTCCTTTACAGACCTCCACCTAACAACTCCACTTTCCTAGATCCCTTTCTTGACATAGTCTCAAACCTTATTACACTATACTCCAATCTATGCATTCTTGGGGATCTAAACATTTGGTTTGACAAACCCAATATGCCCCATCCAAAAGCTATCACCACTGGCCTACTCGCATTGAATCTACATCAGATTGTACACAATCCCACACACATCGCTGGTCACATCCTAGATGTAATTTTTGCTAAGCCTGAACTTGTTACTATTCATAGCATCACACCAACCACCTGGTCAGACCACCATCTGATAACTTTCCGACAGACAACTCCACAAATCAACACACCCCACAACCACTTACATACATACACCTATCGACCATGGAGAAAACTCAATTTGGATCACTTAGAAACACAACTAACAGCAAACACAGATCTAGATACAATCAATTCTGTACCTAAACTTTATGAGTGGCTACAGGAAGCTTTTGATGTCCTAATACCACTCAGAAAAACTAAACATGACAAAAGAAAACCAACACCTTGGAGAAACACAGAACTTAAAAAGATAAAGAAACAAATCAGAAAGTTGCAGCGGACCTGGCTCAAAACAAACAACAGTCAAGACAAACTGCAGCTACACAAACTTAACAGGATATTCAAATCATCAATCAAAAAAGCTAAAAAAAGATACTACTCAGACAGAATTCTAAATGCTCAATCTACAACCAAGGAATTTTTCAAAATTCTCAATGAATTTCGAAAACCCACATGCATGGAAGGAAGTCATCCCACCACTCAAGATTTCACAAACAAATTGGCAACTCACTACACAACCAAGGCAGGCACATTGGACTCCTATTTAAAACAGAAGAAAACCATCAGTACCAACCCCTTTACTAAAATACCCTTTAAGAATAAACCATCCCAACCTCTACAGTCCTTCAAACAAATATCCCAGGATGAATTTATGGATTTGGTCAAAGCAAGCAGACCTTCTGGTTGCCCTTCTGACCCTTGCCCACCACAGATCTTCAAGAACATCCTGCTATCTACTTCCGCTGCCACACTTGTATGAAGAATCATCAACAACTCTTTAACTTCAGGAACTTTTCCTACAGACCTGAAAAAGGCATACATACGACCATTATTAAAGAAAACAAATCTAGACCCGCAAGACCCCAACAACTATAGACCTATCAAAAAATGGACCTTTCCTGGGCAAATTGATAGAAAGAGCAGCATTCGCCCAGATGTCACAATTCATTGAAGACAATTCTATACTTTCAGACTTCCAAACTGGATTCCGCCCAGGAAGAAGCACTGAATCGGCACTCATGGCAATCTGGGACGATCTTAAAAACACAGTTGACCGAAATGGAGTTGCTGCACTACTTCTCTTGGACCTCTCAGCTGCCTTTGATACGGTTGACCATGACACCCTAACTCAAAGACTCCACGAAACCGGCATACAAGGGATTGCGCTCGACTGGATTACTTCCTATCTCCAAAAAAGAGCAAATATCATCCACTCACCCCCCTTCTCATCCGAACCCTACCTCACAAAAACAGGGGTCCCCCAAGGGTCAATCATCTCACCTTTGCTTTTTAACATCTACATGATATCTTTACCAGAACTGATCAATTATTTCCATCTCACATGCTACAACTATGCAGATGACACACAAATACTACTTCAATTAGAAGACCCCAAAAACATTGAAAACTCTCAAATCTTCAGTTGCCTCAGAGCCGTTGATCAGTGGATGACCTGGAGCCATCTCAAACTAAATACCTCCAAAACTGAAATACTCATATGTGGAGACTGGAAACATTATGACCCTCTGTGCGTCTGGCCTGACGATTTCGGACCACCTCCTCAATTATCCAAGGAAGTGAAAAACCTAGGAATCACCATGGATTCCAAACTAACTATGAATGCCCAAGTAGACAAATTAGCACGCACAAGCTTCATCACCTTAAAGACTTTACGACGCATTTTCCCTCACCTCGGATTTCCACACAAGGTGCAAGCTACTATCTCACTTGTATTATCCAAACTGGATTATGCCAATAGCCTCTACCATGGATCATCTCTATCTGTTATGAAAAAACTACAACGTATCCAGAATTCCGCAGCCAGGCTACTATTACATATAAAGCCGCAAGCCCACATCTCCCCTGCCTTGAGAGCACTACACTGGTTACCCGTTGCCAGAAGATGCACTTTCAAGCTGCTTTGTATCACCCACAAAGCTATACATGGAACAGGACCGCTTTTCATCAGAAAGAAAATTACCAAATACATCCAACAAAGAACCCTCCGCTCAAGACTGGCACCCCGCCTTAGAACACCACCATACAAGAAAAAGACTGTAGGTGGTACATCCTTCTCCGTCCAAGCAGCCAAACTATGGAATTCATTACCCCCAACTATAAGAGCCACAGATAACTTTCTTGTTTTCAGGAAACTACTCAAGAGTTGGCTCTTTCCTTCATAACCACCTTTTTCAAACAATTATGAACTGCATATGCCTATGTGGATAATTATTTTTTTCAGATTATATGTATATTTCTATTTATTTATAGTTTCTTTGGAAACTAAAGCAAGGCTGTGCGCTCAGAGATCCCATAGCAGAAAAAGATCTAGAATCCATCCTGGAGGTGAACTGATGATGTACTGGAGCGTAATCTGTATCTGACTGAGACGCGCGGGTTCTATCTTCCTCTCCTGGAGACACAGAGTAGAAGGTTCTCCCTTTATAAAGCACCTGTAAGCTCCGCCCGCTGAGCCACGCCCCGTCCACCCTCGAAGTAGATAAAGGAATTCCCGCCTTTTACCAGGATGATGGACAGCTTTCCAAAACGACCCCAATGCGTTTATCGCCGATTCCGGTGGTGCGTTGTTGATGCTCAGAAGCACAAGGACATCTCCACAAAGACGCACTAGTAACAATCACATTGCCAAAGGCACACAAGGTTGCTGGAGACGTTTACCCAGTGGCCCATCACGTACCCTTAGTGTACAATATAAACGGGGCGTATAAAACATGCTAGGTAACGCTTACTGACATACTCGTAGAAAATACTCCGGTTGGGTAGGCCACGATGCTCATTTTACAGAAACTAAACCTCAAAGGAAGCACTTCCAAATATAAACGTAGCAGGTGCCGCAGTTGAAGCTCAGCTTCTGGAAAGGACAAGCCACCCTAACTCTTGGGCTTGGCAAAGATAAAGCAAGGTTGTGCGCTCAGAGATCCCATAGCAGAAAAAGATCTAGAATCCTTCCTGGAGGTGAACCGATGATGTACTGGAGCGTAATCTGTATCTGACTGTGACGCGCGGGTTCTATCTTCCTCTGCTGGAGACACAGAGTAGAAGGTTCGCCCTTTATAAAGCACCTGTAAGCTCCGCCCGCTGAGCCACGCCCGTCCACCCTCGAAGTAGGTAAAGGAATTCCCGCCTTTTACCACAATGATGGACAGCTTTCCAAAACGACCCCACTGCGTTTTACCGCCGATTCACGTGGTGCGTTGTTGATGCGCAGAAGCACGAGGACATCTCCACAAAGACGCACTAGTAACAATAACATTGCCAAAGGCACACAAGGTTGCTGGAGACGTTTACCCCGTGGCCCATCACGTTCCCCTAGTGTACAATATAAACGTAGCAGGTGCCGCAGTTGAAGCTCAGCTTCTGGAAAGGACAAGCCACCCTAACTCTTGGGCTTGGCATAGATAAAGCACGGCTGTGCGCTCAGAGATCCCATAGCAGAAAAGATCTAGAAACCTTCCTGGAGGTGAACTGATGATGTACTGGAGCGTAATCTGTATCTGACTGTGACGCGCGGGTTCTATCTTCCTCTCCTGGAGACACAGAGTAGAAGGTTCTCCCTTCATAAAGCACCTGTAAGCTCCGCCCGCTGAGCCACGCCCCGTCCACCCTCGAAGTAGGTAAAGGAATTCCCGCCTCTTACCAGGATGATGGACAGCTTTCCAAAACGACCCCACTGCGTTTACCGCCGATTCAGGTGGTGCGTTGTTGATGCGCAGAAGCACGAGGACATCTCCACAAAGACGCACTAGTAACAATAACATTGCCAAAGGCACACAAGGTTGCTGGAGACGTTTACCCCGTGGCCCATCACGTACCCCTAGTGTACAATATAAACAGAGCGTATAAAACATGATAGGTAACGCTTACTGACATGCTCGTAGAAAATACTCCGGTTGGGTAGACCACGATGCTTATTTTACAGAAACTAAACCTCAACAGAAAGCACTTAGAAATATAAACGTAGCAGGTGTCGCAGTTGAAGCTCAGCTTCTGGAAAGGACAAGCCACCCTAACTCTTGGGCTTGGCAAAGATAAAGCAAGGCTGTGCGCTCAGAGATCCCATAGCAGAAAAAGATCTAGAATCCATCCTGGAGGTGAACTGATGATGTACTGGAGCGTAATCTGTATCTGACTGAGACTCGCGGGTTCTATCTTCCTCTGCTGGAGACACAGAGTAGAAGGTTCTCCCTTTATAAAGCCCCTGTAAGCTCCGCACGCTGAGCCACGCCCTGTCCACCCTCGAAGTAGGTAAAGGAATTCCCACCTTTTACCAGGATGATGGACAGCTTTCCAAAACGACCCCAATGCGTTTACCGCCGATTCCGGTGGTGCGTTGTTGATGCTCAGAAGCACGAGGACATCTCCACAAAGACGCACTAGTAACAATCATATTGCCAAAGGAACACAAGGTTGCTGGAGACGTTTACCCCGTGGCCCATCACGTACCCTTAGTGTACAATATAAATGGGGCGTATAAAACATGCTAGGTTACTCTTACTGACATACTCGTAGAAAATACTCCGGTTGGGTAGGCCACGATGCTCATTTTACAGAAACTAAACCTCAAAGGAAGCACTTACAAATATAATCGTAGCAGGTGCCGCAGTTGAAGCTCAGCTTCTGGAAAGGACAAGCCACCCTAACTCTTGGGCTTGGCAAAGATAAAGCAAGCCTGTGCGCTCAGAGATCCCATAGCTGAAAAAGATCTAGAATCCATCCTGGAGGTGAACTGATGATGTACTGGAGCGTAATCTGTATCTGACTGTGACGCGCGGGTTCTATCTTCCTCTGCTGGAGACACAGAGTAGAAGGTTCTCCCTTTATAAAGCACCTGTAAGCTCCGCCCGCTGAGCCACGCCCCGTCCACCCTCGAAGTAGGTAAAGGAATTCCCGCCTTTTACCACGATGATGGACAGCTTTCCAAAACGACCCCACTGCGTTTACCGCCGATTCAGGTGGTGCGTTGTTGATGCGCAGAAGCACGAGGACATCTCCACAAAGACGCACTAGAAACAATCACATTGCCAAAGGCACACAAGGTTGCTGGAGACGTTTTACCCCGTGGCCCATCACGTACCCTTAGTGTACAATATAAACGGGGCGTATAAAACATGCTAGGTAACGCCTACTGACATACTCGTAGAAAATACTCCAGTTGGGTAGACCACGATGCTCATTTTACAGAAACTAAACCTCAAAGGAAGCACTTAGAAATATAAACGTAGCAGGTGCCGCAGTTGAAGCTCAGCTTCTGGAAAGGACAAGCCACCCTAACTCTTGGGCTTGGCAAAGATAAAGCAAGCCTGTGCGCTCAGAGATCCCATAGCAGAAAAAGATCTAGAATCCTTCCTGGAGGTGAACTGATTATGTACTGGAGCGTAATCTGTATCTGACTGTGACGTGCGGGTTCTATCTTCCTCTGCTGGAGACACAGAGTAGAAGGTTCTCCCTGTATAAAGCACCTGTAAACTCCGCCCGCTGAGCCACGCCCCGTCCACCCTCGAAGTAGGTAAAGGAATTCCCGCCTTTTACCAGGATGATGGACAGCTTTCCAAAACGACCCCAATGCGTTTACCGCCGATTCCGGTGGTGCGTTGTTGATGCTCAGAAGCACAAGGACATCTCCACAAAGACGCACTAGTAACAATCACATTGCCAAAGGCACACAAGGTTGCTGGAGACGTTTTTACCCCGTGGCCCATCACGTACCCTTAGTGTACAATATAATTGGGGCGTATAAAACATGCTAGGTTACGCTTACTGACATACTCGCAGAAAATACTCCGGTTGGGTAGACCACGATGCTCATTTTACAGAAACTAAACCTCAAAGGAAGCACTTACAAATATAATCGTAGCAGGTGCCGCAGTTGAAGCTCAGCTTCTGGAAAGGACAAGCCACCCTAACTCTTGGGCTTGGCAAAGATAAAGCAAGGCTGTGCGCTCAGAGATCCCATAGCAGAAAAAGATCTAGAATCCATCGTGGAGGTGAACTGATGATGTACTGGAGCGTAATCTGTATCTGACTGAGACGCGCGGGTTCTATCTTCCTCTGCTGGAGACACAGAGTAGAAGGTTCTCCCTTTATAAAGCACCTGTAAGCTCCGCCCGCTGAGCCACGCCCCGTCCACCCTCGAAGTAGGTAAAGGAATTCCCGCCTTTTACCAGAATGATGGACAGCTTTCCAAAACGACCCCAATGCGTTTACCGCCGATTCCGGTGGTGCGTTGTTGATGCTCAGAAGCACAAGGACATCTCCACAAAGACGCACTAGTAACAATCACATTGCCAAAGGCACACAAGGTTGCTGGAGACGTTTACCCCGTGGCCCATCACGTACCCTTAGTGTACAATATAAACGGGGCGTATAAAACATGCTAGGTAACGCTTACTGACATACTCGTAGAAAATACTCCGGTTGGGTAGGCCACGATGCTCATTTTACAGAAACTAAACCAATAACAATAAAATACACACACACTCTTTTAAACCTGTCTGACTAAGTATTTTTTACCCATGATTCTAATTATGTATTGTATGTGCATATGTGTGTGTATTCTTGTGTGTGTGTGTATAAATATATATATATATGTGTATGTATGTGTATATGTTGTTTCTGTGCCTGGCATGTTTGTGGATCATTGCATGGCTCCTGTTTTTTTTTTTTTTTTGGGTTGTTATACTAGATATCTATGAATTTCTGCTCTCTTTTTATCACACTTATCTACTCATCACTCTTATGTCATGTCTCTATCAAACTATCCTCCATTCTCACTCGGACTCATCCCAAATCCCTTCGACCACTTTCATCTCCTAAATATCTCTGCCTAAGCTCTTCCCTCCACCTCCACATCTAACTCACCAAACCTCACTCTACCTCTGTGACCTCCCACACAACCCTACTAAAATTTCCTGCATTCATCTCACCCTGCTACTATGCTCTCCCTAACCCTTCCACACCCTCTTTCCCCTCCGCTCCCCTTTTATTCATCTCAAGCCTTTGGATTGAGTAAATGAAGGATAAACTCCCAATTAACACTTCTGGATTTCTTTCCTCCTCCACCCCTCCATTACTCCAGTCAATCTAACTAACAAACTCTCATATCCGCAACTCAAATTAACTCATAATAATACTAAAACTGTACTCCTTATTAAATTATACTAATCCATCACTAATTCTTGTTGGGTACCGGAGTAGCGTGCTACTCATCGAAAAGCGCTTCGACGCCTCGTCAGGGGTAGTAAGCGCTATATAAATACGATTACAATTACAATTACAATATAATGCAATGGGAGAAAATAGGTCTAGGGGCTAGGGTCTTTTGCTGTTACAGCGGTTCCTGGAGCAGTCTGCGTTCGATCGAGGTCAGAGGATGAAGTAGTAGTTGCAGAGGATTCCTGAAGGAAACTTGCAAGCAGAATCAGAAGAGATCCCAGAGGAGAGACCCTAAGTAGCCCTGGGAGGGGGATTGGCTACCTTATCGGGTATGGGCCTATCAGGAGGGGTCTCTGACGTCACCTGGTGGCACTGGCCACTCAAAGCCCTCCAGAGTGCCCCACACCTTGCAAAGCAAGATGGCTGAAGTCTGGGACACAATGGAGGAGCTCTGGGCACCACCCCTGGGGTGGTGATTGAGAGTGGAGTGGTCACTCCCCTTTTCTTTGCCCAGTTCCTTTCCAGAGCAGAGGACAAGGGGTCCCTGAACCGGTGTAGACTGGCTTATGCAGGGAGGGCACCATCTGTGCCCTTCAAAGCATTTCCAGAGGCTGGGGGAGGCTACATCTCCCAGCCTGTAACACCTATTTCTAAAGGGAGAGGGTGTAACACCCTGCTCTCAGAGAAAATGCTTTGTTCTGCCTTCCTGGGACTGAGCTGCTCAGACCCCAGGAGGGCAGAACCCTGTCTGTGAGGTGGCAGCAGCTGTAGCTGCAGTGCAAGCCACAGAGAGCTGGTTTGGCAGTACTGGGGGTCCATGGTGGAGCCCCCAGGATGCATGGAATTGGCTCACCAATACCAGATTTGGGATGGGGGGACAATTCCATGATCTTAGGCATGTTACATTGCCATATTCGGAGTTACCATGGTGAAGCTACATATAGCTATTGACCTATATGTAGTGCATGCGTGTAATGGTGTCCCCGCACTCACAAAGTCCGGGGAAATTGCCCTGAACTATGTGGGGTCACCTTTGCTAGTGCAAGGGTGCCCTAACACTTAGACACTTTGCACCTAACCTTCAGCAAGTGAAGGTTAGACATATAGGGGACTTATAAGTTACTTAAGTGCAGTGAAAATGGCTTTGAAATAACATGTGTGTTATTTCACGCAGGCTGCAATGGCAGGCCTGTGCAAGGGTTTGTCTGAGCTTCCTATGGGTGGCAAAATAAATACTGCAGCCCATATGGATCTCCTGGAACCCCAATGCCCTGGGTACCTAGGTACCATATAGTAGGTACTTATAAGGGGGTCCAGTGTGCCAATTGAAATTGGTAAATAATTGGTCACTAGCCTACAGTGACAAATTTAAAAGCGGAGAGAGCGTAAGCACTGAGGTTCTGGTTAGCAGAGCCTCAGTGACACAGTCAAGCACTACTGACAACACATACATTAGGCCACAAACTATGAGCACTGGGGTCCTGGCTAGCAGGATCCCAGTGGGACAAGCAAAACACACTGACATATAGGTTTTTTTATCTCTGAGCACTGGGGTCCTGGCTAGCAGGATCCCAGTGACATAGTAAAAACACACTCACACACTCACAAACAGGCCAAAAGTGGGGGTAATCATGCTAGAAAGAGTCTACTTTCTCACACTCACTGCTAAGGTGGTCTTGAGTTGGAGTATACCGCATTACTGTCTGTTGGGAGGTCATGGATTTGAGTTCACTGCCTCACTGTCTGCTGGACAGTCATTGGTTGGATTACACTATTTTTTATCTGCTGAGGGGTCGTAGGTTGAAGTGCACTTTCCAAGGTTCTGCCTTGTTCTCTGAAGAGAGCGCTCATGGGTTGGAGAGAACTCTCTCACTGACTCCTGGGTGTCACGGGTTGGAGGTCACTGCCTCACGCTCTGCTGGGTGTCATGGGTTGGAGGTCACTGCCTGTAGGAATATGGTCTGATTTGTAGTGGGTACCTAAGGCACTTACACCTCACACCAGGTCCATTTATCCCTTATGTGAGAGGAGGCCTCTTTTTGCATCTCTTACCCTAAAACTGTTGTAATGCTTGGCACAATCGATTGGTTATACTCTTAAATACCCCTGTAAGTCCCTAGTAAATGGGTACCCCAGTACCCAGGGCAAGAGATATTAAGAGTAGGCCCCTGGGGGCCGCAGCACTGATTGTGCCACCCCCAAGGGCCCTGCACCCAGATGCACCCATCATTTCCAATGCAGGCTGAGTGTACTGGGGCAACCCTAAAAAGATAAACTCTACATGGCACACTCTCTGTGTGCCCTGTCCACCATACACTGCATATGTTATGGGTAAGCCACCCCTCTAGCAGGCCTTTCAGCCCTAAGGCAGGGTGCACCACACTATATGTGAGGGCATAGCTGTATGAGCAATATGCCCCCACTGAGTCTTTGCTAAACCTAGGACATAGTGAGTGAACAGGGCAGCCATTTTAATGTATGTACTGGGCACTGGTCAAACACGAGTTCCCCAGCTACATAATGGCCACTCTGTACCCTGGGTTATTTTCTATCAGACAACTCAGAATATTAAATCCAAACTGATGCCAGTATTGGATTTAACCTTAAATGTACCCAGGGGCCATCTTAGAGGTGCTCCCTGCAAAAGCCACCCCGAACTGGCAGAGTTGCTGGCTGGTTCCATCCAGCTGCCACTCCAGACAGCCACCATACAAGTCTGGGGGAGAGCCCTGGCTCCCTGGTTTGTAAGACAATACCCTTCCCGGGTGAAGGAGCTAAACCCCCCTCCCTCAGGAATGTCCAGCACCCAGCCCCTGAAACACGAGCCTCCAGGCCTGCTGCTCGCAGCAGAGGGCTTCCCCCTTTGCAAACCCCTACTTTTGGAGGGAGCAAAGGCGGGAAACCAGACAAAGGGTGGGAGGAGTGGTCTCACTGAGCATGCACCACCTCTAAGTGCTTGCATGCAAAGTGGACCTTCTGATTCAGTTTTCTCCATCTTGAAATGGAGAAAAACAGCCATTGAGGTTTAGGGAAGTGACCCTTCCGACAGGAAGTAGTCACTATAGTGTGTGTAGCCACCCAAGGGTAAGTTCCCCCTTGGACACTACCAGGTTCCCCCTAAAACGCCCACTAAATTCAATATTTAGAGGGCTCCCCAAGACCTAGATTTTAGATTTGAAAAGGACTCGAAGAAGATTCCAAGAAGACAAGAAAACCAGCACCAGAGAAACCTTCAGGACGAGAACCGAGGACCTGCTGCACCAGAAGAGGCGCCAAGACCCCTGCTTGATGCACCAGAGTCCCAACAATCGCGACAGCGAAGGAACTGAACACTGGACTGACACCAAAGAAACCCAGGGGGCCTCCAGGCTTCAAGGATCCCCCAGATCTCCCTCCTGAGTTGAGGCACCACTCAAGAAAAGCAAGTAAACCGCAAAAGACCAAGAAACAAGTGAAGGACACTTCACTGAATCGCCGATATCCCCACGACCGGAAGTCACAGCTGGACCCAACGACACACAGACAACAGTCCGGAAGTGCCCCCCAACTGTATCAAGTTTGGTGGCGCTGCGCCCCCTGTGGCCGAGATAGAGTAATATCCAGGGTCCTGTTCAGCTGACGTCAGATCAGGAGAAAACCAGCTCCCCCAGAGCTAACAGAGAATCAGGAGGAAGCCCCAGTCGAGGGACTTCAGGAACACCCTGGACCTCCAACCAGAGTGCCCCCGTTGTCCTGCAAGCAACCGCCAAAGAGACTTACCTACCAGCTCCAGAGGACTCTGTTGCACACCATCCAAGACCTCCAAAATGCCCTGCACCTGGCGGCCCTGGGCCTTGCATCATGTGTTCTGCTGTGTGCCCTGGGTCCCCAACCGCTTGTTACCTCGACAGCCAAAGGGGACCCCCAGTCACCACTTTGAATTTGCAAACCAGCTCCCTTTCCAGGTGGCCCATCCAGATGACCCTGTGCCGGTGCCAAGAACTTTGCCAACGCTGCTCCCGCTGAAACCGGGAGCTGTTCGAAGCTCTCCAGCTGGCACAAGGTGCCCACCAACCCCTGCGACCATCCTGCAAAAGAAGAGATTGGTAACTCAACCGTACGATTATTAATGCATTTTTAAAAGTGACTGCCTATTGATTCCAATGGTGCGTAATTAAGCACAGAAAAACTAACTTTGCTAAAACTTTTAAAAGTACTTAACCTATTCTAAAGATTTTGGTCTTAAAAATTATATAAAAGTCTGAACCATTTTTATAAATTCTGGTTTTGAGTTATTAATTGAGTGTGTGTGGTGCATGATTGGATTTATGAGTACAGCAAATACTTAGCACATCTCCTGGATTAGCCAAACTGCTCAACCAGCTACCTTAAAAATTAGAGCATTGAGTGGTCTTATTTTTACCTCTGAAAACTAACATGTGGTTGTTCGGACCCTTTGGATAGTGTACTTGGTTTTTGTACACTACATAGAGGGCCAGCCTCCAACATTTGGTGTATCAGCGATGGGATAAAGACTTTGTGTTGGCTCATACCACTTTTACAATTGTGTCAACACATGAATAACTCTTCAAATTGTCTTTTAGATCATTGTTTTTGATTTTTCTAATTGACTAAAAAAAATTACAAATTTTTCAAAGTAATTGTTAGGGCCCTAGCTAGGTCCCTACAACTTTTAGAAAAAATGTAAAAGTATTTGCTTTAGTTGCTTATCCAAAAAGGGGAGTTCTAAATTTCCCAAAAGTCCTAACTTTAGTGAAATAAAAATGTCTCATTCAGAGTCCAGAAACCAGGTGCTCAACCTGGAACCTTATGAGTCATATAGCTATGATCAATTAAGGAAACTCTGCAGACTGCACAAACTTCAAACTGAAAAAAGCCCCAAAACAGAGAAGCTTCGGTTTCTGGTGGCCCAGTATGAATAAGATCATCCCCCCAGCTGATGATGATGACTCTGAGGTGGATGAAGATCTTGTTGTAAATGGAGATGAGGGTAGCTCCTCTTCTCAAACAAGCTCTATAGCACCCACAGATACAGATCTGGAAATTGCCAGCCTGGCCAAAAGACTGGCTTTAGAAAGTCAGCTTTTGGAGATAGAACAAAAGAGAAAAGAGTTGGGCTTGGCCCCCATCTCTGGTGGCAGCATACAAGTGTTGAAATAAAAGGCTTTCAACATCAAACTCCCAAAAGGAGTTGTTCTTCCCTTCACTGAAGGGGATGATATAGTTGTAGGAAGTTGGCTCTGTATATACTATTTCAAAGTAAGAAATAGTGTGCACAGAGTCCAAGGGTTCCCCTTAGAGGTAAGATAGTGGCAAAAGTAGATCATTCTAATGCTCTATTTTGTGGTATTGTGGTCGAGCAGTAGGCTTATCAGAGGGTAGTGTTAAGCATTTGTTGTACACACACAGGCAATAAATGAGGAACACACACTCAAAGACTTACCCCAGGCCAATAGGTTTTTATATTGAAAACTATCTTTTCTTAGTTTATTTTAATAACCACATGTTCAAGATTTACAGTTAATGCTTTAAATGTAAGGTACTTCACTTAGATACTTTAGGAACTTTGAATGAAAGCAATATCACATACAGTCTTTGTAAAAATGGCAATAAGCTATTTTCAAAGTGGACACAGTGCAAAAATCAACAGTTCCTGGGGAAGGTAAGTAAAGGTTAGATTAGGATGTAAGTAAAACACTTACAAGTCTCAGTCTTGGGGCATAGGCAGCCCACCGTTGGGGGTTCAAGGCAACCCCAAAGTTACTACACCAGCAGCTCAGGGCCGATCAGGTGCAGAGGTCAAAGAGGTGCCCAAAACACATAGGCGCCTATGGAGAACAGGGGTGCTCCGGTTCCAGTCTGCCAGCAGGTAAGTACCTGCGTCCTCGGGGGAAGACCAGGGGGGTTTTGTAGAGCACTGGGGGGGACACAAGTAAGCACACAAAACACACCCTTAGCGGCACTGGGGCGGCGGGGTGCAGGGTTCAAAGCAGGCATTGGGTTTCAGGTAGGAAACAATGGAGGGACCCGGGGGTCACTCTAGCGGTGCAGGCAGGCACGGGGGCTTCTCGGGACAGCCACCACCTGGGCAAGGCAGAGGGTCGCCTGGGGGTCACTCCTGCGTCAAAGTTCGGTTCCTTTAGGTCCTGGGGACTGCGGGTGCAGTGTTGGTTCCAGGCGTCGGGTCCCTTGTTACAGGCAGTCGCGGTCAGGGGGAGCCTCTGGATTCTCTCTGCAGGTGTCGCTGTGGGGATTCAGGGGGTCGTCTCTGGTTACTCACAGGCTCGCAGTCGGCGGGGAGTCCTCCCTGAGGTGTTGGTTTTCTGCAGGTCGAGGTGGGGGTGTCGGGTGCAGAGTGTAGAGTCTCACGCTTCCGGCGGGAAACGTGAAGTCCTTGGAAGTTGCTTCTTTGTTGCAAAGAAGTAGCTGGTTTTGAACAGGGCCGCTGTTCATGGAGTTTCTTGGTCCTGTAGTCCAGGGCACTCCTCTGAGGCTTCAAAGGTCACTGGTCCCTGTCGGATGCGTCGCTGGAGCAGGTTTTCGAAGTTGGAGACAGGCCGGAAGGGCTGGGGCCAAAGCAGTTGTCATCTTCCTCCTTCTCTGCAGGCTTGTAGGCCAGCAGTCCTTCTTCTTTCTTCAGGTTGCAGGAATCTAGTTTCCTAGGTTCTGGGGTGCCTCTAAATACTGAATTTATGGGAGTGGTTAGGTCTGGGAGGGCAGTAGCCAATGGCTACTGTCATTGAGGGTGGATACACCCTCTTTGTGCCTCCTCTCTGAGGGGAGGGGGGCACATCCCTAATCCTATTGGGGGAATCCTCCAAAACCAAGATGGAGGATTTCTAAAGGCAGGGGTCACCTCAACTCAGGGCACCTTAGGGGCAGTCCTGACTGGTGGGTGACTCCTCCTTGTTTTTCTCATTATCTCCTCTGGACTTGCCGCCAAAAGTGGGGGCTGTGTCCAGGGGGTGGGTATCTCCACTAGCTGGAGTGCCCTGGGACACTGTAACACAAAGCTTGAGCCTTTGAGGCTCACAACTAGGTGTTACAGTTCCTGCAGTGGGGAGGTGTTAAGCATCTCCACCCAGTGCAGGCTTTGTTTCTGGCCTCAGAGAGCACAAAGGCTCTCACCCCAGGGGGTCAGAAACTCATCTCTCAGCAGCAGGCTGGCACAGACCAGTCAGTCCTGCACTGAAGGATTGGCTAAAATACAGGGGGCATCCCTAAGATGCCCTCTGTGTGTTTTTTTTTAACAACTCCAACACTGGCATCAGTGTGGGTTTATTATTCTGAGACGTTTGATACCAGACTTCCCAGTATTCAGTGTAGCCATTATGGAGCTGTGGAGTTTGTTTTTGACAAACTCCCAGACCATATACTTAATATGGCCACAATGTACTTACAATCACCAAGAATGGACTTAGACACTGTAGGGGCATATTGCTCATGCAGCTATGCCCTCACCTGTGGTATAGTGCACCCTGCCTTAGGGCTGTAAGGCCTGCTAGAGGGATGACTTACCTATGCCACAGGCAGTATTTTGTGTGCATGGCACCCTGAGGGGGATGCCATTTCGACTTTGCCTTATTCTCCCCACCAACACACACAATCTGCAATGGCAGTGTGCATGTGTTAGGTGAGGTGTCCTTAAGGGTGGCACAACACATGCTGCAGCCCTTAGAGACCTTCCCTTGTCACAGGGCCCTTGGTACCACTGGCACCTTTTACAAGGGACTTATCTGTGTGCCAGGGCGTGCCAATTGTGGAAACAATGGCACATTTTTAGTGAAAGAACTCTGGTGCTGGGGGCTGGTTAGCAGGGTGCCAGCACACTTCTTAGTTGTCAGCATCAGTATCAGGCAAAAAGTGTGGGGGTAACTGCAACAGGGAGCCATTTACCTACAATAGTGAAATGGTTTTCTGCCTTTGAAGGAGCCTGTATTGGGTGAGAAATCGAAAAGAAACACTGGGGCACACTGATGTGGGAGTTATTCTCAGGAAAGTGCAGGGATAGGCTCCTGACACTGAATGAGGCAGATTCTAAATCCTATGACCTCATGAAGGGTACCCTAAGTGAGGCCTTTGGATTTACAACTGAAGAGTGCAGTATAAAGTTCAGGGAGGCTGCAAAATCCCAGAGCCAAATCTGGGTTGATTTTGTGGTCTATTCAGTAAAAATGCTGGGTGGTTGGTTAGCTGGGAACAAGGTACAAGATTATGATGGGCTTTATAATTTATTTATGAAAGAGCATCTGTTGAGTAATTGTTCCAATGATAGACTACATCAACATCTGGTAGACCTGGGTCCACTTTCCCCTCAAGAGTTGGGGAGGAAGGCAGACCATTGGGTCAAACAAGGGTTACCAAAACTACCACTGGTGGGTGAGACCAAAGGAAAGAGGCCAAAAAGCCCCCCCAAGGGAAAGATGAGAGCCAGGGCAAAAACAACAAAGAGTCTTCTCAAGGCCCCCAAAAGCCTTCACAGGAGGGTGGGCCCATGGACGACTCACAGTCCAGGGGAGGGTACAAAGGGAAACACTGACCCCAACAAGGCTTGGTGCTCCGACTGTAAGACATAAGGGCACCGAACTGGAAACTCTGGTTGTAAAAATAAAAAGTATGCCTCTAGTCAACCTGCAGTTGCCAGTATTCAGATGGGTCAGAGGTGTGGCCTGGCCATGTCAGTGTCCCCACAGAGGCAACCTTAGTCACTGAGGGTGGGGTAGATTTATCCTGTGCTGCTTGGCCTAGTAATATGTCCAAATACAGGCAGCACCCTGTGAATAATGGAGAAAAAATAGAAGCTTTGAGGGATATAGGGGCTAGCATCACTATGATGTCTCAGCACCGAGTCCCCACAACTCAGTTCCTAGTAGGGAGGTCTTATCCTGTCACCAATGCTGACAATGAGACCGAGTTCCACCCCATGGATATGGTAAACTTTGAATGGGGAGGAGTAGCAGGGCAGAAAGAAATGGTTGTGTTGTCATCCGTCTCTGTAAATTGCCTACTTGGTAATGATCTGGAGCATTCCTCCTGGGCTAAGATAGAGCTAAAGACCCATGCAGCAATGCTTGGAATCCCTGAATGGGTTTGTGTCAAGACTAGGGCACAGAGCAAACTTCAGAGAGAAAAAAGAGGGCTGGATCTTGAAATAGTGGACCAGCCTACCATGAGAAAAGGCAAGAAGACTGGGGGACCAGCTTCACAACAGATCCCAAGACAGAACCCCTCTCCTCAGGAAGAGAAAGAGACACCCACCCTAGAGGGAACTGAGCCTGAGGAGCTTGGGCCTTTCCACCCAGAGCTCTTGGGCCCGGGGGGACCCTCTACGGAAGATCTGTGCCAGGGACAAAGAGAGTGTCCCACTTTTGAAGGCCTGATACAGCAAGAAATGTGAGTGGTACCCACAAGGCCTCCTGGGACGAGGGGCTCCTGTACACTGAGGTCAGAGACTTCAATCCTAGTGCAACCAGGAGGGTGGTAGTGCCCCAGAAGTTCAGAGACCTCCTTCTCACTTTAGCCCTTGACATCCCCCTAGCATCTGGGCCAGAATAAAACATGGAGTAGGTTGGTTAACCACTTCTACTGGCCAGGGATGTCCCAAAAAGTGAAGGACTTTTGTCAGCCCTGCACCACCTGCCAAGCCAGTGGCAAAGCAGGTAGGCACTTAAAGGTCCCTTTAATTCCACTGTCTGTGGTTGGGGTACCCTTTGAGAGGTTAGGGATTGGCATTGTTGGCCCCCTTGACCCTCCAACAGCAACAGGACATAAATAAATCCTAGTGGTAGTGGACTGTGCCACTAGGTGTCCTGAGGCTATTCCCCTTAGGACCATCACTGCACCTGCAGTGGCCAAAGCCCTCCTGGGTGTCTTTACCAGGGTGGGGTTCCCTAAGGAGGTAGTCTCAGACAGGAGTCAAACTTCATGTCTGCATACTTAAAACATATGTGGCAGGAATGTGGAGTGCCTTATAAATTCACTACCCCATACCATCCACAGACCAATGGGCTGGTAGAAAGGTCCAACCAGACCCTAAAAGGCATGATTGGAGGACTCACTGAGAAACTCAGAAAGAGATGGGATGTCCTACTTCCTTGCCTGCTGTTTGCCTACAGGAAAGTGCCACAAAAGGGAGTAGGTTTTTCACCATTTGAACTTTTGTTTGGGCATTCTGTTAGGGGGCCACTGAGTCTTGTAAGGGAAGGCTGGGAGAGACCTCTCAAAGAGCCCAAACAAGACATTGTGGACTATGTGCTTGGCCTACGTTCCAGAATGGCTGAGTACATGGAGAAAGCCAGCAAAAATCTTCAGGCCAGCCAAGAGCTTCAAAAGCTTTGGTATGACCAAAAAGCTGCTACAGTGGAGTTACAACCAGGGCAGAAAGTTTGGTTGTTGCAGCCTGTTGCCCCAAGGGCCCACCAGGACAAATGGTCTGGGTGCTATCCCATTATTGAAAGAAAAGGGGAGGACACTTATCTAGTGGACCTGGTCAGTTACAAAAACCCCAAAAGGATCATTCATGTCAACCGCCTAAAACCCTTTTTTGACAGAGCTGGTGTGACCATTGTAGGAAAGTAGCCTCTTTCTAGCCTTGTTACCCCCACTTTTGGCCTGTTTGTGAGTATATGTCAGGGTGTTTTTACTGCCTCACTGGGATCCTGCTAGCCAGGACCCCAGTAATCATAGTGGAAACCCTATTTGTCAGGGTGTTTTATATGTCTCACTGGGATCCTGCTAGCCAGGACCCCAGTGCTCATAGTTGTGGCCTGAATGTGTGTTCCCTGTGTGGTGCCTAACTGTGTCACAGAGGCTCTGCTAACCAGAACCTCAGTGCTTATGCTCTCTCTGCCTCTAAAATTGTCACTGCAGGCTAGTGACCATTTTTACCAATTCTGATTGGCACACTAGAACAACCTTATAATTTCATAGTTTATGGTACCTAGGTACCCAGGATATTGGGATTCCAGGAGATCCCTATTGGCTGCAGCATTTCTTTTGCCACACTGTGAGAAAGTAGCCTCTTTCTAGCCTTGTTACCCCCACTTTTTGCCTGTTTGTGAGTGTAAGTCAGGGTGTTTTCACTGTCTCACTGGGATCCTGCTAGCCAGGCCCCAGTGCTCATAGTGAAAACCCTATGTTTTCAGTATGTTTGCTATGTGTCACTGGGACCCTGCTAGTCAGGACCCCAGTGCTCATAAGTTTGTGGCCTATATGTATGTGTTCCCTGTTTGGTGCCTAACTGTCTCACTGAGGCTCTGCTAACCTGAACCTCAGTGGTTATGCTCTCTCTGTACAAATTGTCACTAACAGACTGGTGACCAATTTTACCAATTCACATTGGCATACTGGAACACCCTTATAATTCCCTAGTATATGGTACTGAGGTACCCAGGGTATTGGGGTTCCAGGAGATCCCTATGGGCTGCAGCATTTCTTTTGCCACCCATAGGGAGCTCTGACAATTCTTACACAGGCCTGCCACTGCAGCCTGAGTGAAATAATGTCCACGTTATTTCACAGCCATTTACCACTGCACTTAAGTAACTTATAAGTCACCTATATGTCTAACCTTTACCTGGTAAAGGTTAGGTGCAAACTTACTTAGAGTGAGGGCACCCTGGCACTAGCCAAGGTGCCCCCACATTGTTCAGGGCAAATTCCCCGGACTTTGTGAGTGCGGGGACACCATTACACGCGTGCACTACACATAGGTCACTACCTATGTGTAGCTTCACAATGGTAACTCCGAATATGGCCATGTAACATGTCTATGATCATGGAATTGCCCCCTCTATGCCATCCTGGCATAGTTGGCACAATCCCATGATCCCAGTGGTCTGTAGCACAGACCCTGGTACTGCCAAACTGCCTTTCCTGGGGTTTCACTGCAGCTGCTGCTGCTGCCAACCCCTCAGACAGGTTTCTGCCCTCCTGGGGTCCAGCCAGGCTTGGCCCAGGATGGCAGAACAAAGGACTTCCTCTGAGAGAGGGTGTTACACCCTCTCCCTTTGGAAAATGGTGTGAAGGCAGGGGAGGAGTAGCCTCCCCCAGCCTCTGGAAATGCTTTCATGGGCACACATGGTGCCCATTTCTGCATAAGCCAGTCTACACCGGTTCAGGGACCCCTTAGCCCTGCTCTGGCGCGAAACTGGACAAAGGAAAGGGGAGTGACCACTCGACTGACCTGCACCTCCCCTGGGAGGTGTCCAGAGCTCCTCCAGTGTGCTCCAGACCACTGCCATCTTGGAAACAGAGGTGCTGCTGGCACACTGGACTGCTCTGAGTGGCCAGTGCCACCAGGTGACATCAGAGACTCCTTCTGATAGGCTCCTTCAGGTGTTGCTAGCCTATCCTCTCTCCTAGGTAGCCAAACCCTCTTTTCTGGCTATTTAGGGTCTCTGTCTCTGGGGATTCCTTAGATAACGAATGCAAGAGCTCATCCAAATTCCTCTGCATCTCTCTCTTCACCTTCTGCCAAGGAATCGACTGCTGACCGCGCTGGAAGCCTGCAAAACTGCAACAAAGTAGCAAAGACGACTACTGCAACTCTGTAACGCTGATCCTGCCGCCTTCTCGACTGTTTTCCTGGTGGTGCATGCTGTGGGGGTAGTCTGCCTCCTCTCTGCACTAGAAGCTCCGAAGAAATCTCCCGTGGGTCGACGGAATCGTCCCCCTGCAACCGCAGGCACCAAAGAACTGCATCACCGGTACCTTGGGTCTCCTCTCAGCACGACGAGCGAGGTCCCTTGAATCCAGCAACTCTGTCCAAGTGACTCCCACAGTCCAGTGACTCTTCAGTCCAAGTTTGGTGGAGGTAAGTCCTTGCCTCCCCACGCCAGACTGCATTGCTGGGAACCGCGACTTTTGCAGCTACTCCGGCCTCCGTGCACTTCCGGCGGAAATCCTTTGTGCACAGTCCAGCCTGGGTCCACGGCACTCTAACCTGCATTGCACGACTTCCTAAGTTGTACTCCGGCGACTCCTTTGTGCGACTTCGGGTGAGCACCGTGTCACGCATCTTCGTAGTGCCTGTTCCGGCACTTCTGCGGGTGCTGCCTGCTTCTGAGAGGGCTCCTTGTCTTGCTCTACGCCCCCTCTGTCCCCAGACGCAATTGGTGACATCCTGGTCTCTCCTGGGCCACAGCAGCATCCAAAAACCCTAACCTCACGATTTGCAGCTAGCAAGGCTTGTTGGTGGTCTTTCTTCGGGAAAACACTTCTGCACGACTCTCCACGGCGTGGGGGATCCATCCTCCAAAGGGGAAGTCTCTAGCCCTTGTCGTTCCTGCAGAACCTTCAGCTTCTACTGTCCAGTAGCAGCTTCTTTGCACCCACAGCTGGCATTTCCTGGGCATCTGCCCATCTCCGACTTGCTTGTGACTTTTGGACTTGGTCCCCTTGTTCCACAGGTACCCTCGACTGGAAATCCATCGTTGTTGCATTGCTGGTTTGTGTCTTTCCTGCAGAATTCCCCTATCACGACTTCTATGTCCTGTGGGGAACTTTAGTGCACTTTGCACTCACTTTTCAGGGTCTTGGGGTGGGCTATGTTTCTAACCCTTACTATTTTCTAATAGTCCCAGCGACCCTCTACAAGGTCACATAGGTTTGGGGTCCATTAGTGGTTCGCATTCCACTTTTGGAGTGTATGGTTTGTGTTGCCCCTATCCCTATGTGTCCCCATTGCATCCTATTGTAACTATACATTGTTTGCACTGTTTTCTAATACTATTACTGCATATTTTGGTATTGTGTACATATATCTTGTGTATATTTGCTATCCTCACACTGAGGGTACACTCTGAGATACTTTGGCATATTGTCATAAAAATAAAGTACCTTTATTTTTAGTATATCTGTGTATTGTGTTTTCTTATGATATTGTGCATATGACACTAGTGGTACTGTAGGAGCTTCACTCGTCTCCTAGTTCAGCCTAAGCTGCTCTGCTAAGCTACCATTATCTATCAGCCTATGCTGCTAGACACCCTATACACTAATAAGGGATAACTGGGCCTGGTGCAAGGTGCAAGTACCCCTTGGTACTCACTACAAGCCAGTCCAGCCTCCTACATTGGTTGTGCAGTGGTGGGATAAGTGCTTTGAGACTACTTACCACTTTTGTCATTGTACTTTTCATAAGAGAAAAATATACAAAACAAGTTCAGTGTATGTACACCTAACCAAAATGTTTTGCATTTCTTTTCTCACCTCTTTTCTAAAGTGCTGAAAAGTACCTCTAAACTTTCTAAAAGTTCTTAAAAAGTTTTAAAAGTTTTTTTTCTGTCTTTCTAAAAAGTTCTGAAAACTTTTTTCTCTTTTTCTATCACTTAAACTCTTTCTAAAAATGTCTGGCACAGGCCAAAATGTTGATCTGTCCAAACTTGCATATGATCACCTTAGCTGGAAAGGAGCAAGGAGTCTCTGTGTAGAAAGAGGTTTGAGTGTAGGGAAGAATCCTTCTTTGGAATTATTGCTTAACATGCTTAGAGAACAAGATAAGGCCAAAAGGGCCCCATCTGTTGAAAAAGTAGCTAATGGTTCCCAATCTGATCCAGGGACTCCCCTAGGAAAATATTCAGGAAAGAAACTTCCTAGCCTGCCCAATACTAGACAGCCTAGCATAGATGGTACAGAGGTTGAGTCACACCATACAGATAGTGTTGTCTCACATCTTAACAAGAGTATTCCTTCTCACCACAGTAGAAGTGATGTTTCTGTTAACCAAGCTGTTAGGGTGCCTTCAGTTAGGGATAGGTCTCCTTCTGTCAATTCTCATCATACCTCTGTTTCAAGACATGTCCCTCCCACCAACCCTGATGACAGAATGTTAGAAAGGGAACTCAATAAGTTGAGAGTGGAACAAACCAGACTGAAGCTTAAGAAGCAACAGCTGGATTTGGATAGACAGTCCTTAGAATTAGAGAAGGAAAGACAGAAGTTGGGTTTAGAAACCCATGGTGGCAGCAGCAGTATTCCCCATAGTCATCCTGCAAAAGAGCATGATTCCAGGAATCTGCATAAGATAGTTCCCCCTTATAAGGAGGGGGATGACATTAACAAGTGGTTTGCTGCACTTGAGAGGGCCTGAGTTGTACAGGATGTCCCTCAAAGGCAGTGGGCTGCTATCCTATGGCTATCATTTAGTGGAAAAGGTAGGGATAGGCTCCTTACTGTGAAGGAAAGTGATGCCAATAATTTTACAGTTCTTAAGAATGCACTCCTGGATGGTTATGGCTTAACCACTGAACAATACAGGATAAAGTTCAGAGAGACCAAAAAGGAGTCTTCACAAGACTGGGTTGATTTCATTGACCATTCAGTGAAGGCCTTGGAGGGGTGGTTACATGGCAGTAAAGTTACTGATTATGACAGCCTGTATAACCTGATCCTGAGAGAGCATATTCTTAATAATTGTGTGTCTGATTTGTTGCACCAGTACTTGGTGGACTCTGATCTGACCTCTCCCCAAGAATTGGGAAAGAAGGCAGACAAATGGGTCAGAACAAGGGTGAACAGAAAAGTTCATACAGGGGGTGACAAAGATGGCAATAAGAAGAAAGATGGTGAAAAATCTCAAGATAAGCATGGGGATAAGGGTAAAACCAAAGATCCCACTTCTAATCTTAAACACTCTTCTGGGGGTGGGGATAAAACAAATTCTTCCTCTTCTTCTCAACCTACACAAGTTAAAAAGCCTTGGTGCTTTGTGTGTAAAAACAGAAGCCATAGTCCAGGGGATAAGTCCTGTCCAGGTACACCCCCTGAGCCTACCACCACTAATACATCAAGCTCTAGTGCCCCTAGCAGTAGTGGTAATAGTGGTGGGACTGCTGGCAACAGTCAAGTTAAGGGTGTAGTTGGGTTCACTTATGGGTCCATAGTAGAAACTGGGGTAGTCAGTCCCAAGACAGTTTCTGTCACACCTAGTGGCATTGGCCTTGCCACACTGGCTGCTTGTCCTCTTACAATGGATAAGTAGAGGCAGACAGTTTCAATAAATGGTGTTGAGGCCTTGGCCTACAGGGACACAGGTGCCAGTATCACTTTGGTGACTGAAAACCTAGTGGCTCCTGAACAACACATCATTGGACAACAGTATAAAATTATTGATGTCCATAACTCCACTAAGTTTCTTCCCTTAGCTATAATTCAGTTTAGTTGGGGTGGAGTTACTGGCCCTAAGCAGGTGGTGGTATCACCTAGCTTACCTGTAGACTGTCTCTTAGGTAATGACCTAGAGGCCTCAGGTTGGGCTGATGTAGAGTTTTATTCCCATGCAGCCATGCTGGGCATCCCTGAGGAATTGTTCCCTCTCATTTCTACTGAAATGAAAACGCAAAGGAGAGAAGGCCTGAAAACTCAGGATCCCTCTCCATCAACAGGTAAAAAGGGTATCACAGTATCCCCTAACCACCCTACCATTCAGGATACCATTCCTGTGGTGGGAGAAACCTCTCCTGGGGTGGCACCTGTTCCAAGGGAATCATCAGCTGGCAAAGCTGGACTCCCTGAGGTAGAAGTACCTCTCTGTGGGATAACTAACATTGGTGAGAAAAAGAGCACCATTTTAGTTAACATGGAGCATCCCTCCAACCCTCCCAGAGACACTTTGGTGCAGAAACCCTGCACTGCCTCACAACACTTAGGACAGCATCCCTGCCCTAGTGTGGAGCTCATAGGACAGCATCCCTGCCCTGCTCCAACTCAAGAGAAACAGCATCCCTGTTCTCTCTTCCAGCCATATGGACAAAGTTTTTGCCCAGCTAGGGCTTTTCTGAGACAGCATCCCTGTCTGGCATTTCCATCACTACAAATAGGTGCAGTTGACAATTCCCACTGCTCTAAACTAAAACTTACTGATAGAAACTCTGAAAATACATCTTCACATTGTTGCTTAGCTAAAAAACTGCAAACAGGGAGGTTTACATCCCCATAGGGAAGTAACCTTATAGTGGATGATAAAGGGAGTAACCAGTCTATTGCAGAGCTACTCTCTACTTATCACCACTTAGACAATAAAGTCTCAACTGGCCAAGGTTAGCCTTATTGTCCTTCGTTTGGGGGGGGGGGGTTGTGTGAGAAAGTAGCCTCTTTCTAGCCTTGTTACCCCCACTTTTGGCCTGTTTGTGAGTGTATGTCAGGGTGTTTTCACTGTCTCACTGGGATCCTGCTAGCCAGGGCCCAGTGCTCATAGTGAAAACCTTATGTTTTCAGTATGTTTGTTATGTGTCACTGGGACCCTGCTAGTCAGGACCCCAGTGCTCATAAGTTTGTGGCCTATATGTATGTGTTCCCTGTGTGGTGCCTAACTGTCTCACTTAGGCTCTGCTAACCAGAACCTTAGTGGTTATGCTCTCTCTGTACAAATTGTCACTAACAGACTAGTGACCAATTTTACCAATTCACATTGGCACACTGGAACACCCTTATAACTCCCTAGTATATGGTACTGAGGTACCCAGGGTATTGGGGTTCCAGAAGATCCCTATGGGCTGCAGCATTTCTTTTGCCACCCATAGGGAGCTCTGACAATTCTTACACAGGCCTGCCACTGCAGCCTGAGTGAAATAACGTCCACGTTATTTCACAGCCATTTACCACTGCACTTAAGTAACTTATAAGTCACCTATATGTCTAACCTTTACCTGGTAAAGGTTAGGTGCAAAGTTACTTAGTGTGAGGGCTGCCTGGCACTAGCCAAGGTGCCCCCACATTGTTCAGGGCAAATTCCCCGGACTTTGTGAGTGCGGGGACACCATTACACGCGTGCACTACACATAGGTCACTACCGATGTGTAGCTTCACAATGGTAACTCCGAATATGGCCATGTAACATGTCTATGATCATGGAATTGCCCCCTCTATGCCATCCTGGCATAGTTGGCACAATCCCATGATCCCAGTGGTCTGTAGCACAGACCCTGGTACTGCCAAACTGCTTTTCCTGGGGTTTCACTGCAGCTGCTGCTGCTGCCAACCCCTCAGACAGGTTTCTGCCCTCCTGGGGTCCAGCCAGGCTTGGCCCAGGATGGCAGAACAAAGGACTTCCTCTGAGAGAGGGTGTTACACCCTCTCCCTTTGGAAAATGGTGTGAAGGCAGGGGAGGAGTAGCCTCCCCCAGCCTCTGGAAATGCTTTCATGGGCACACATGGTGCCCATTTCTGCATAAGCCAGTCTACACCGGTTCAGGGACACCTTAGCCCTGCTCTGGCGCGAAACTGGACAAAGGAAACGGGAGTGACCACTCCCCTGACCTGCACCTCCCCTGGGAGGTGTCCAGAGCTCCTCCAGTGTGCTCCAGACCTCTGCCATCTTGGAAACAGAGGTGCTGCTGGCACACTGGACTGCTCTGAGTGGCCAGTGCCACCAGGTGACGTCAGAGACTCCTTCTGATAGGCTTCTTCAGGTGTTGCTAGCCTATCCTCTATCCTAGGTAGCCAAACGCTCTTTTCTGGCTATTTAGGGTCTCTGTCCCTGGGGATTCCTTAGATAACGAATGCAAGAGCTCATCAGAGTTCCTCTGCATCTCTCTCTTCACCTTCTGCCAAGGAATCGACTGCTGACCGCGCTGGAAGCCTGCAAAACTGCAACAAAGTAGCAAAGACGACTACTGCACCTCTGTAACGCTGATCCTGCCGCCTTCTCGACTGTTTTCCTGGTGGTGCATGCTGTGGGGGTAGTCTGCCTCCTCTCTGCACTAGAAGCTCCGAAGAAATCTCCCGTGGGTCGACGGAATCGTCCCCCTGCAACCGCAGGCACCAAAGAACTGCATCACCGGTACCTTGGGTCTCCTCTCAGCACGACGAGCGAGGTCCCTTGAATCCAGCAACTCTGTCCAAGTGACTCCCACAGTCCAGTGACTCTTCAGTCCAAGTTTGGTGGAGGTAAGTCCTTGCCTCCCCACGCCAGACTGCATTGCTGGGAACCGCGACTTTTGCAGCTACTCCGGCCTCAGTGCACTTCCGGTAGAAATCCTTTGTGCACAGTCCTGCCTGGGTCCACGGCACTCTAACCTGCATTGCACGACTTCCTAAGTTGTCCTCCGGCAACGTGGGACTCCTTTGTGCGACTTCGGGTGAGCACCGTGTCACGCATCTTAGTAGTGCCTGTTCTGGCACTTCTGCGGGTGCTGCCTGCTTCTGAGAGGGCTCCTTGTCTTGCTCGACGCCCCCTCTGTCCCCAGACGCAATTGGCGACATCCTGGTCCCTTCTGGGCCACAGCAGCATCCAAAAACCCTAACCGCATGATTTGCAGCTAGCAAGGCTTGTTGGCGGTCTTTCTTCAGGAAAACACTTCTGCACGACTCTGCACGGCGTGGGGGATCCATCCTCCAAAGGGGAAGTCTCTAGCCCTTGTCGGTCCTGCAGAACCTTCAGCTTCTACTGTCCAGTAGCAGCTTCTTTGCACCCACAGCTGGCATTTCCTGGCCATCTGCCCATCTCCGACTTGCTTGTGACTTTTGGACTTGGTCCCCTTGTTCCACAGGTACCCTCGACTGGAAATCCATTGTTGTTGCATTGCTGGTTTGTGTCTTTCCTGCAGAATTCCCCTATCACGACTTCTATGTCCTGTGGGGAACTTTAGTGCATTTTGCACTCACTTTTCAGGATCTTGGGGTGGGCTATTTTTCTAACCCTTACTATTTTCTAATAGTCCCAGCGACCCTCTACAAGGTCACATAGGTTTGGGGTCCATTCGTGGTTCGCATTCCACTTTTGGAGTATATGGTTTGTGTTGCCCCTATCCCTATGTGTCCCCATTGCATACTATTGTAACTATACATTGTTTGCACTGTTGTCTAATACTATTACTGCATATTTTGGTATTGTGTACATATATCTTGTGTATATTTGCTATCCTCACACTGAGGGTACACTCTGAGATACTTTGGCATATTGTCATAAAAATAAAGTACCTTTGTTTTTAGTATATCTGTGTATAGTGTTTTCTTATGATATTGTGCATATGACACTAGTGGTACTGTAGGAGCTTCACTCGTCTCCTAGTTCAGCCTAAGCTGCTCTGCTAAGCTACCATTATCTATCAGCCTATGCTGCTAGACACCCTATACACTAATAAGGGATAACTGGGCCTGGTGCAAGGTGCAAGTACCCCTTGGTACTCACTACAAGCCAGTCCAGCCTCCTACACACACATAGGGAGCTCAGACCAATATTACACAGGACTGCCACTGCAGTCTGAGTGAAATAACGTCCACGTTATTTCACAGCTATTTTACACTGCACTTAAGTAACTTATAAGTCACCTATATGTCTAACCCTCACTTGGTGAAGGTTAGGTGCAAAATTACTGCCCCCTCATTGTTCAGGGCAATATCCCCAGACTTTGTGAGTGCGGGGACACCATTACATGTGTGCAGTACATATAGGTCAATATCTATATGTAGCTTCACAATGGTAACTCCGAACATGGCCATGTAACATGTCTAAGATCTTAGAATTGTCCCCCATGTCGAATGTGGTATTGGGGTGCCAATCCCATGCATCCCCGGGGCTCTAGTATGGACCCCGGGTACTGCCAAACTAGCTCTCTGGGGTTTTCTCTGCAGCTACCGCTGCTACCAACCCACAGACAGGCTTCTGCCCTCCTGGGGTCTTTATTACAAAACCACAGAGGGTAACCCAAAATGAACCCAGGGGACTGGGTAAGAATTACATTACATAAACTACAATGTCCACATAGGAGACCACATTGTTAGCACAAGGGTTTTCTTACAATAAAAAACAGAATGGGTATAAATACAGTAGAAAAACTTATTTTATTAATGTATATACAGAATAAAACCACTTTCGTACAAATCAAAAGGAGTCCCTAGCACAACACCCAAAAATAGAAGGACAGAAAAGGTGCAAAGATCAAGTGCTCATGTTCAGAAAAAGAAAACAAAGATAATGAATCTCATCGCCATCTAATATAACAATAAATACTAAAACCTATATACAGCCTGTTGTTTAATCTTTTTTTCTGCATTCAACCAATCCTTAATTCCACAAGGCATTAGATTGCCATTTTAGTCCTCCATCCACACAACAAACTCCAACAGGCTGGAGCATCATCGTCGACGTTTCGACCCCCTTTCCGCTGTTGGGCCAAACTCAAAAGCTCCTCCACGGATCTTCTTCAGGACAAACCGAAAGGGACACCTACAATAATATAAATCAAACCAATCATTCCAAATTGCTCATTATCCCATCCTGTTATAACCCAACATCGTCTACACTTACCACTATTTCTCTCCAGACAGAATTTGCAAATCAAAATCAATCTATAAATGCAAACAGAATACGACTCAATTTATCCAACCCCACATGTTCCATAGAAATCATCTATAATACAGTATCACTCATGATTTTATTCCACACTTGACAACATACCTTCTCACTTGTTGTGAATCAATTAACAAGGATACATCTGCCATATCATTCCTTGAATGGTCCTTATTACCTTCAATAGAACAACAAAATATTTTAAATCATACTTATTGCCTGCACCAATCGTATTCTCAATATCAAATTCCTCAGGACCCAATCCACACCATATCCTTTTAAATATCAAATTATTCCTATTTATTTAATATCCTTCATATTATCTTATATGCCAGCCCTTCAATGAACTAGGCAATCCTCCTTTCATGATTATCTTTTCTCAACTCAAGGACCCACTCCTTCAGTCCTTCTTACATTGATAAAATAAAGCCATATCAAGAAAAGCACTGCCTCTTCTAACCTCTTAAATATATGACTTTACATCCCACTACTGGTATATTAACATTTCATGATTAAATCACAGATAAAAAGGTCCTACACTCATAATACCTTATGTGAAACCCCGAAACCGGTCCCAGGATGCTTGTTTCCAGTCCAGGGAAGACCTGGCCTAGCAGTTCGGGCTGGACTGTTCCCATGGGGAACAGGGTCAAGACTGATTTGCATATAGCTGGGTCCAAACTGGAATGGCATGGGCAGCAAAAAAACGATGGATTTAGGCCCAGATCACTGTACTGGGGGTGAATGTTTGACAATGTTCAACATTCCGTCCATCACTTGTTGTTTTTGCTTTGTCGCCCTAAGTGGGAAGGGTATGCCCAGACGTGGGTCCCGTGCTTCCCATGCCACTGGATTCAAGCTAGCCTGGCTGATGAGGGGTGAAACCCCGAAACCGGTCCTAGGATGCTTGTTTCCAGTCCAGGGAAGACCTGGCCTAGCAGTTCGGGCTGGACTGTTCCCATGGGGAACAGGGTCAAGACTGATTTGCATATAGCTGGGTCCAAACTGGAATGGCATGGGCAGCAAAAAAACGATGGATTTAGGCCCAGATCACTGTACGGGGGGTGAATGTTTGACAATGTTCAACATTCCGTCCATCACTTGTTGTTTTTGCTTTGTCGCCCTAAGTGGGAAGGGTATGCCCAGACGTGGGTCCCGTGCTTCCCATGCCACTGGATTCAAGCTAGCCTGGCTGATGAGGGGTGAAACCCCAAAACCGGTCCCAGGATGCTTGTTTCCAGTCCAGGGAAGACCTGGCCTAGCAGTTCGGGCTGGACTGTTCCCATGGGGAACAGGGTCAAGACTGATTTGCATATAGCTGGGTCCAAACTGGAATGGCATGGGCAGCAAAAAAACGATGGATTTAGGCCCAGATCACTGTACTGGGGGTGAATGTTTGACAATGTTCAACATTCCGTCCATCACTTGTTGTTTTTGCTTTGTCGCCCTAAGTGGGAAGGGTATGCCCAGATGTGGGTCCCGTGCTTCCCATGCCACTGGATTTAAGCTAGCCTGGCTGATGAGGGGTGAAACCCCGAAACCGGTCCCAGGATGCTTGTTTCCAGTCCAGGGAAGACCAGGCCTAGCAGTTCGGGCTGGACTGTTCCCATGGGGAACAGGGTCAAGACTGATTTGCATATAGCTGGGTCCAAACTGGAATGGCATGGGCAGCAAAAAAACGATGGATTTAGGCCCACATCACTGTACTGGGGGTGAATGTTTGACAATGTTCAACATTCCGTCCATCACTTGTTGTTTTTGCTTTGTCGCCCTAAGTGGGAAGGGTATGCCCAGACGTGGGTCCCGTGCTTCCCATGCCACTGGATTCAAGCTAGCCTGGCTGATGAGGGGTGAAACCCCGAAACCGGTCCCAGGATGCTTGTTTCCAGTCCAGGGAAGACCTGGCCTAGCAGTTCGGGCTGGACTGTTCCCATGGGGAACAGGGTCAAGACTGATTTGCATATAGCTGGGTCCAAACTGGAATGGCATGGGCAGCAAAAAAACGATGGATTTAGGCCCAGATCACTGTACTGGGGGTGAATGTTTGACAATGTTCAACATTCCGTCCATCACTTGTTGTTTTTGCTTTGTCGCCCTAAGTGGGAAGGGTATGCCCAGACGTGGGTCCCGTGCTTCCCATGCCACTGGATTCAAGCTAGCCTGGCTGATGAGGGGTGAAACCCCGAAACCGGTCCCAGGATGCTTGTTTCCAGTCCAGGGAAGACCTGGCCTAGCAGTTCGGGCTGGACTGTTCCCATGGGGAACAGGGTCAAGACTGATTTGCATATAGCTGGGTCCAAACTGGAATGGCATGGGCAGCAAAAAAACGATGGATTTAGGCCCAGATCACTGTACTGGGGGTGAATGTTTGACAATGTTCAACATTCCGTCCATCACTTGTTGTTTTTGCCCATTCATATCTCTCTCCTGCGGTATCCATCAGCATTTTAATCGTATTGAAAACGCGGCGTTCCAAACAGCGCGTTTTTATATCCTGCGGCTGCACGGCCGATTAGCGGCTTCCTTCGTCAGTTTCATTTACCGGTATTATAAAAACCGAACACATTCTCTGTCAGTTTGACTATATTTATGATCCCGCTTAGAAACCGGGACAAACAAACATCATTGCTGGCCGATTTACCTTATTTCACCAAAATCAGGCGAACCTAAAAACTCTCCGGGCACATTTCCATTAAATTCATATTGAAATCTTCAAGGCATATACATACCTAACCTTATCTTGTTAGAATTAAAACTCAAAAATTAAAGCAGGGACAAATAAATCACTCCCAATTTAACTCAGATCAAATCCACTGTAACTACATAGGTGATATCTTAACTTATATATACTCAAAAAGGCCCAATCAACATTGAATCTCATATTATTACCCATTTTTATAGTTGTCCACAGATTAATTTATCACTCCCAGGGAGACATTTCTACTACCCATCACAAAAGGACTTTGTATAAGCCTAGATGTTCCTTATGTTTTATAGTTCAATGCCTTCATGTCCCATATATCTTACAGAGACTAATCAATTAATCAACCTCATCAATTATGTTGGTTAAATCCAGTTCCTTTCAATTAATCATTGACCAAACCTGCTGTTTGTCTAGATATTTCTTCATATTCATTGAGTCCCTCATTAACCGAGTCTAAAAGATGAATCCATTTACACTCTCTCAAATTCAAAATATTTGTCAGATCACCCCCTCTTTGATTTTGAATGATTCTATCAATCACCAGCCAACTTAGAGAGTCCACTGGATGGTTCAATGCAGTGAAATGATCAACCAAAGGCGCACCCTGTATTTTACATCTAATGCGACTGTAATGCTGCAAAATCCGGGCCTTCACTTTTTGTCTTGTCTGTCCAACATATATTAATTCACATGGACATTTGATGACATAAATCACACTGGTGCTATTATAGTTCGTATGTTCCTTTAGAGTCATAGATACATTCTTATACCGAATTTTTTTTGTTTCCAAACATTGTAAACAAGCTTTACATGTGCCACATTTGAAGTGACCCACAATTTTCGGTAAACTTAACATTGATAACAAAGATGTTTTGTTAGGTTCCGCTAACATAGAGCTCACCAACCAATCTTTTATATTCTTCCCCCTCTTGAAAGCATGCATGGGGGGATCATATATTTCAAGACCATCTGAAATCATGTTCCAATACTGATTAATCACTTTTCTTATTTTCGTACTTCTAGTACAATATGTGGTAACACAGATCAATCTCTTATTACCAGTCCCTGTCCGTACTTTCGGTTCTAATAAATTCTCTCTATGGCAAAACCAGGCTCTCTTGTGAGCCTTTCTTACTATACTCTTTGGATAACCCGTATTAGTAGCCGGTTCATCAGATCCTGGGATTCCCTAAAAAAATCTTCTTCACGTGAACAGTTCCTCCGAAGACGAAGGAACTGTCCATAGGGTAAATTATCCCTCAGATTTCGAGGGTGATGGCTAGAGTATTGTAACAATGAGTTTTTCTCACTCTTCTTCCTATATAGAGTTGTATGGTTAAGTCTAGAAAGTTAATCTCTGAAGAGCTATATTGAATGGTAAATTGAATATCTTCTGATCTATCATTTAACCATCTGTAGAAATCTAACAGCTTACTCTGTGAGCCAGTCCAAATCATAATTACATCATCAATATAACGTTTCCACATAGATATATGAGCAGAATATGGTAATGTATCATCGAAAATATATTGTTTTTCAAACGTATCCATATATAAAATCGCCACAACTGGTGCAAAAGTGGCCCCCATTGCAACTCCTTTTGTTTGAATATAGAAGTCACCCTGAAAATAAAAAATGTTTTTGTCATTGCTATTTCTAACAAACTAACTCTAAAACCTGTAGGTACTTGCATAGGTTGTATTCTCTTATTGAGTGCTTGCCCACTACCTGTAAGGCCTGTCCTTGAGGAATATTCGTATACAGTGAGACAATATCCAAGGTTACCAAAATTTAGTTCTCATAATTAAAATCCAAATTGTCAATCAGTTTGATAGCCTCCATCGTATCCCTTATATAGGCGTCAGTTACAGGTACCAGAGGTTTCAGAAAGAAATCAATATATTTACAAATTGGTTCCAAGATCGAGTCACATCCTGATATTATAGGGCGACCTGGAGGTTTAGCAGGATCCTTCTGTATCTTGGGAGGTGTGTAGATTGTAGGGGTCCGAGGATTCTTCCTATTGAAGAACTCATTCCAGATGTGTCAAAAAAACAAACCCTAGGCCCTCACTGGTCACCTCTTTTATTAGGTCTATCAAATCATTAGTAGGATTATGGTTACGTTTTTTATAATTTCCAACCTCTGCCAACTACATTAGTATCTCATTTTTATAGTCCTTAGTGTTCTGCACTACTATGCCACGACCTTTATCTGCCATCTTGCTCACTATGGCCCATATTTATACTTTTTGACGCTAAACTGCGCTAACGCAGTTTAGCGTCAAAAAATTTAGCGCCGTCTAACGCCATTCTGAAGCGCCATGCGGGCGCCGTATTTATGGAATGGCGTTAGCCGGCGCAAGCAGACCGGCGCTGCCTGGTTTGCGTGGAAAAAAACCACGTAGACCAGGCAGCGCCGGCGTTGGGAAAAAATGACGTTAGGGCGTCTTAAAATGGGGCAAGTCAGGTTGCGTCGAATAAATCGTCGTAACCCGACTTGCGCCATTTTTTCTCGACGCCCATCCCCCATCAACATGACTCCTATCATTGTAAAGATAGGAGTCATGCCCCCTTGCCCAATGGCCATGCCCAGGGGACTTATGTCCCCTGGGCATGGTCATTGGGCATAGTGGCATGTAGGGGGGCACAAATAAGGCCCCCCTATGCCACCCAAAAAAAATTGAAAAATAACAAAAATTATACTTACCTGAACTTACCTGTACTTCACTGGGATGGGTCCCTCCATCCTTGGGTGTCCTCCTGGGGTGGGCAGGGGTGGCAGGGGGGGTCCCTGGGAGCAGGGGAGGGCACTGTGGGCTCATTTTGAGCCCACTTGTCCCTTAACGCCATCCCTGACCCAGGCGTTAAAAAGCGGCGCAAATGCGCCGTTTTCACTCCCGGGCGTCATTTTTGCCCGGGAGTATAAATACCACGTAAAGGCCTGGGAGTCATTTTTTAAGACGGGAACGCCTCCCTTGCATCTCATTAACGCAAGGAAGGGGTTCACGCTAAAAAATGACGCACACTCCGGGCACTTTGGCGCCCGAAGCGTCTAACGCCATAGTATAAATATGGCGTTAGTTGGCGTTGGTTTTGCGTCGAATTTGCGTCGAAAAAAACGACGCAAATTCGGCGCAACCAGAGTATAAATATGGCCCTATGTCCTTATTTGATCTTAGCATAGATAGGGCCTCCTTCTCTGCTTTGGTGATATTATACTTAACATATCTCCCCTTTGAGATCAAATTCATTACATCTGTCATAACCACCTGTTCAAAAGCCAAAATCTTGTGTGACATCGTATGGGCCGGAGGTGTAAAAGTGGAAGGTGTCCTCAAGCCAGTCACAGGATAAGAAGAGTGGGACACAGTTTTGTTAAAATAGTATCTTAATCTAACCTTCCGGAAGAATTGATATAATTCCATTTTTAGATTAAAAGAATTTGGTAAATTCCTGGGGACAAAAGATAGACCTTTCAATAGTACCTGTTACTCAGAAGATGATAATTGAAAGTTGGATAAATTGCACTGACTTCGGTACATTCACCACCTGTAATGTTCTCTCCGTGTCTGTATTTCCCCATGTTCTTCCTGTTGGAAGCACACCTGTCTCCTGCCTCTGTAGCGTCCCCTGTTCCAACCTCATTCTCTGGGGAAACCCCTGTTCCATGGTCGCCCTCTCCCACGGGTGGGTCCATTGTACCAGGCCTAAAAAAGGTCCAGATATTAAATCTAGCTGGTGGAATTCCTGATCATGAGGGGTTGTGCTAGTACTTGGCTGCTCATTATCACTATCTCCTCAACTAGTGCCTGAGGATTCCAAGAAAGTTGTATATCGTCCCAGGAAGGCAGAAAAAAGAGTTTCCTCTGAAAGAGGGTGTTACACCCTCTCCCTTTGGAAATAGGTGTTAAGGGCTGGGGAGGAGTAGCCTCCCCCAGCCTCTGGAATTGCTTTGAAGGGCACAGATGGTGTCCATCACCACCCCAGGGTTGGTGCCCAGAGCTCCTCCAGTGTGTCCCAGACTTCTGCCATCTTGAATGCAGAGGTGTGAGGGCACAATGGAGGCCTCTAAGTGGCCAGCGCCAGCAGCTGACATCAGAGACCCCTCCTGATAGGTGCGTACCTAGTTAAGTGGCCAATCCTCCTCTGAGGGCTATTTAGGGTCTTTCCTGTAGGTTTCTCGTGAGATAACGAATGCAAGAGCTCACCAGAGTTCCTCTGCATCTCCCTCTTCGACTTCTGCCAAAGGATTGATCGCTGACTGCTCCAGGACGCCTGCAAAACCGCAACAAAGTAGCAAGACGTCTACCAGCAACATTGTAGCGCCTAATCCTGCCGGCTTTCTCCCCAGGGTGCATGCTCTGAGGGCTGTCTGCCTTCACCCTGCACTGGAAGCCACAAAGAAATCTCCCGTGGGTCGACGGAATCTTCCCCCTGCCAACACAGGCACCAAACTTCTGCATCACTTGTCCTCTGGATCCCTCTCATCCTGACGAGCGTGGTCCCTGGAACACAGGAGCTGGATCCAAGTGACCTCGACAGTCCAGTGGTCCTTCTGTCCAAATTTGGTGGAGGTAAGTCCTTGCCTCCCCACGCCAGACAGTAATCCTGTGTACTGCGTGATCTGCAGCTGCTAGGGCTGCTGTGCACTTTTGCAAAACTTCCTTCGTGCACAGCCCAGGTCCCCAGCACTCTGTCCTGCATTGCCCAACTCCCTGAGTTGACCACCGGCTTCGTGGGACCCTCCATTGTGGTGTTGAGATGACTGCCATGCTCAGATTTCTTGAACGCCTGTTCAAGTGCTTCTGCGGGTGCTGCCTGCTTCTGCTTGGGCTCTCTGTACTGCTGAGCACTCCCTCTGTCTCCTCCTCCAAGGGGCGACCTCCTGGTCTTTTCCTGGGCCGGGCAGCACCCATTTTCTTCAACTGTGACTCTTGAAGCTACCAAGGCTTGTGTGCAGTCTTTCTGCATGGAAAAAACTCTGCATCCTCCAGCACGCTGTGGGAAGTTCCTGGCATCTTCCGTTGTTGCAGAATCTTCAGCTTCTTCCACCCTGAGACAGCCCTTTTGCACCTTCATCCAGGGTTTAGTGGGCTCCTGCCCCCCCAGGACACTTACGTGACTCTTGGACTTGGCCCCCAATTTTACATGTATGTCAGTATGTTTTTGCCAGTCTCACTGAGACCCTGCTAGTCAGAACCCCAGTGCTCATAGATTGTGGCCTGAATGTGTTCCCTGTGTGGTGCCTAACAGTGTCACTGAGGCTCTGCTAATTAGAACCTCAGTGCTTATGCTCTCTCTGCCTTTAAATTTGTCACTATAAGCTAGCGACTACATTTACCAATTCTAATTGGCATACTGAACCCCCCTTATAAGTCCCTAGTATATAGTACCTAGGTACCCAGGGCATTGAGGTTCCAGGAGATCTATATGGGCTGCAGCATTTCCTTTGCCACCCATAGGGAGGTCAGACTAACCCTTACACAGGACTGCCATGGCAGCCTGCGTGAAATAACGCACACAATATTTCACAGCCATTTTCACTGCACCTAAGTAACTTATAAGTCACCTAAATGTCTAACCTTCACTTGCTGGAGTTTAGGTGCAAAGTTACTAAGTGTGAGGGCACCCTTGCAAAGGTGCCCCCACATAGTTCAGGGCCATTTCCCCGGACTTTGTGAGTGTGGGGCACCATTACACGCGTGCACTATACATAGGTCACTACCTATGTATAGCGTCACAATGGTAACTCCGAACATGGCCATGTAACATGTCTAAGATCATGGAATTATCACCCCAATACCATTCTGGTATTGGGGGGACAATTCCATGATCCCCCGGGTCTCTAGCACAGAACCTGGGTACTGCCAAACTGCCTTTCTGGGGTTTCCACTGCAGCTGCTGCTGCTGCCAACCCCTCAGACAGGATTCTGCCCTCCTGGGGTCCAGGCAGCCCTGGCCCAGGAAGGCAGAACAAAGGATTTCCTCTGAGAGAGGGTGTTACACCCTCTCCCTTTGGAAATAGGTGTGAAGGGCTGGGGAGGAGTAGCCTCCCCCAGCCTCTGGAAATGCTTTGATGGGCACAGATGGTGCCCATCTCTGCATAAGCCAGTCTACACTGGTACAGGGATCCCCCAGCCCTGCTCTGGCGCGAAACTGGAGAAAGGAAAGGGGAGTGACCACTCCCCTGACCAGTACCTCCCAGGGGAGAAGCCCAGAGCTCCTCCAGTGTATCCCAGACCTCTGCCATCTTGGAAACAGAGGTGTTGGGGGCACACTGGACTGCTCTGAGTGGCCAGTGCCACCAGGTGACGTCAGAGACCCCCTCTGCTAGGCTCTTACCTTTCTTGGTAGCCAATCCTCCTTTCTTGGTAGCCAAACTTCCTTTTCTGGCTGTTTAGGGTCTCTCCTCTGGGGAATTCTTCAGATAACGAATGCAAGAGCTCAACAGAGTTCCTCTGCATCTCCCTCTTTGACTTCTACCAAGTATCGACCGCTGACTGCTCCAGGACGCCTGCAAAACTGCAACAATGTAGCAAGACGACTACTGGCAACATTGTAGCGCCTCATCCTGCTGGCTCTCTTGACTGTTTCCTGTGGGAAACATCCTTTATGACGACGTTTTATTAACGAAGTCGTGGTTAACGAAAGCGCAACAATGCTTTTTTTTAACCACCACTCCGTTATTTTGTGCCTTAACTACGTATATTCTGAACTACGAACTTGCGTGGTTAAGGTACAAAGAAGGGAGTTGGCGAAGGAGGACGACGCAGGTGACAAGGGGTCGACTAAGGTAAGTGGGGGGTTTTAGGTTTTGGGGAGGGGTGGGGGGGTGGGGCGTTTTTGGTTTTGGGGAGGGGGTGGGGGGTCAGGGGGTTTTAGGTTTTGGGGCAGGGTGGGGGGTGGGGCGTTTTTGGTTTTGGGGAGGGGTGGGGGGGTCAGGGGGTTTTAGGTTTTGGGGTGGGGTTGGGGGGATGGGCGTTTTTGGTTTTGGGGAGGGGGTGAGTGGTCAGGGGGTTTTAGGTTTTGGGGTGGGGTTGGGGGGTGGGGCATTTTTGGTTTTGGGGAGGGGGTGGGGGGTCAGGGGGTTTTAAGTTTTGGGGTGGGGTTGGGGGGTGGGGCGTTTTTGGTTTTGGGGAGGGGGTGGGGGGTCAGGGGGTTTTAGGTTTTGGGGTGGGGTTGGGGGGTGGGGCGTTTTTGTTTTGGGAAGGGGGTGGTGGGTCAGGGGGTTTTAGGTTTTGGGGCAAGGTTGGGGTTTTAGATTTTGGGGTGGGGTTGGGGGGGTGGGGCGTTTTTGGTTTTGGGGAGGGGGTGGGGGGTCAGGTGGTTTTAGGTTTTGGGGTGGGGCGTTTTTGGTTTTGGGGAGGGGGTGGGGGGTGGGGCGTTTTTGGTTTTGGGGAGGGGGTGGGGGGCCAGGGGTTTTAGGTTTTGGGGTGGGGTTGGGAGGGTGGGGCGTTTTTGGTTTTGGGGAGGGGGTGGTATGAGGTGAGGTGAGGGATGTAGGGTCAATGGTGCCTATTAGTAATGCTTTTATCAGGAATGCCTTTACTATGAAAATCGTTGTTAAGGCATTCGTGGTAAAATCATTAGTAGTAACAACGAGGTCGGTGTTCCGACCTTGTTGTTAAGGCACTAGTTGTTTTGGAAGTCGGTGTTTGGTCGTACAACCGTTTCCTGTTGGTGCATGCTCTGGGGGTTACCTGCCTTCACCCTGCACTGGAAGCCAAGAAGAAATCTCCTGTGGGTCGACGGAATCTTCCCCCGCTAACGCAGGCACCAAAAGACTGCATCACCGGTCCTCTGGGTCCCCTCTCATCCTGACGAGCGTGGTCCCTGGAACACAGGAGCTCTATCCAAGTGACTCCCAGAGTCCAGTGATCCTTCTGTCCAAGTTTGGTGGAGGTAAGTCCTTGCCTCCCAACGCTAGACTGCAAACCTGTGTACTGCGTGATTTGCAGCTGCTCCGGCTCCTGTGCACTCTTCCAGGACTTCCTTCATGCACAGCCTAGCCTGGGTCCCCAGCACTCCGTCCTGCAGTGCTCAACCCTCTGAGTTGGCCTCCAGCATCGTGGGACCCTCCTTTGTGACTCTGAGCCAGCTCCGGTTCACAAATCTTCTAAGTGCCTGTTCGGGTACTTCTGCGGGTGCTGCCTGCTTCTGTGGGGGCTCTTTGAGTTGCTGAGCGCCCCCTCTGTCTCCTCTTCCAAGGGGCGACATCCTGGTCCTTCCTGATCCCCAGCAGCACTCAAAAACCTCTACGCGACCCTTGCAGCTGGCAAGGCTTGTTTGCGTTATTTTTGCGTGGGAACACTTCTGCAGCCTTCAGCGCGACATAGGACATCTTCCATACAAAGGAGAAGTTCCTAGTCCTCTTCGTTCTTGCAGAATTCCAAGCTTCTTCCATCCCGAGGCAGCTTCCTTACACCTTCATCCGGGGTTTCCTGGGCTCCTGCCCCCCCTGGACACTATCGCGACTCTTGGACTTGGTCCCCTTGCCTTGCAGGTCCTCAGGTCCAGGAATCCATCTTCAGTGCTTTGCTGGTGTTTGTTGTTCTTGCAGAATCCCCCTATCACGACTATTGTGTCCTTTTGGAGTAGTAGGTGTACTTTACTCCTACTTTTCAGGGTCTTGGGGTGGGGCATCTTGACTGTTTTCTTACAGTCCCAGTGACCCTCTACATCCTCCCATAGGTCTGGGGTCCATTCGTGATTCGCATTCCACTTTTGGAGTATATGGTTTGTGTTGCCCCTAGACCTATGTTCAGCTATTGCAACCTATTGTAATTCTACACTGTTTGTTTTACTTTTCTGACTCATACTTACCTGTTTTGGGTTTGTGTACATATAACTTGTGTATATTACTTACCTTCTTACTGAGGGTACTCACTGAGATACTCGTAGCATATTATCATAAAAATAAAGTACCTTTATTTTTAGTACCTCTGTGTATTGTGTTTTCTTATGATATTGTGATATGATATAAGTGGAATAGTAGGAGCTTTGCATGTCTCCTAGTTCAGCCTAAGCTGCTTTGCCATAACCACCTTCTATCAGCCTAAGCTGCTAGAAACACCTCTATTCTACTAATAAGGGATAACTGGACCTGGCAAAGGGGGTAAGTACCACAAGGTACCCACTATAAGCTAGGCCAGCCTCCTACACCATCCTCACATGCTGGCCTGTGCCCCCCGTCTCTTCCATCCACGACACTCCATACAATCATATGCCATCCACCATGCACACAGTTAACTCACCTGTTTGTCTGGAGGACCGTAGAGTAGCGTGTACTGGGGAAGTACCCCATCCACCAGTTTATCCAACTCCTCCGCAGTGAAGGCAGGGGCACTTTCCCCAGACACTGTAGCCATTGTCGCTTTCAGACGCAGGTCACAGCATCACTTGCAGTGTAGGTCCTCTCCTGTAGAATGTCAGGTGTCAAGTGAGGGAACTGATAGAAAATGGCGGTCACGTCTGCGGCGGTGCGTACCGTCACCGCCGGCGTACATCGTCATTGGCTCCTGGAACCCTTAGAGCCCAATGATAACCAATGCTGAATGGTGCAGCGGTCTTCAACCGCCTACCGCGGCGCTGCACAACACGAACGCAGTTACATAATTTCCCCTTGTCCCTCTTTACAGGTCAGGCAGCCGCCATTTCAGGTGGCCACATGGCAGGCCAACTAACTGCGTCACAGCACTTTTGGACAGGAATACGGACAGACAGAGGCACACAAAGATTTGTTCACGATTGTGCTAAACAGCCTTGTGAAACTTATGTTGTGTATGACCCTCTGCACACCCTTCTCCTCCATAGGGCACGACCGCTGGGGCAGGTGATGAGATGGCGGCATCCACCGGTGTACAGACCCCTGGTGGACCTGTCGACAATGGAAGACAGACACATAATTATCACTTACAGACTTGATCGTGTCACAATCCATGAACCGTGTGCCAAGTTGGAGCCAGACCTGATGTCAGCTATCCGCCATCCCACAGGAATACCCCCTCTAGTGCAGGTCCTGTCAGTGCTCCATTTCCTGGCCAGTGGGTCCTTTCAAACAACAGTGGCCATGGCATCAGGGATGTCACAGCCAATGTTCTCTAACGTGTTGTCCAGAGTGTTATCTGCCCTGCTGAAACACATGCACAGCTACATCGTGTCCCCTCAGGAGGAGGATTTGCCCACAGTGAAAGGTGACTTCTATGCCCTGGGACATAGCCCCAACATTATTGGTGCCATTGATGGTACACATGTGGCATTTGTTCCCCCCGCAGGAATGAACAGGTGTACAGAAACCGCAAAAGCTACCATTCTACGAATGTGCAGATGGTGTGTTTGGCAGACCAGTACATCTCCCATGTGAATGCCAAGTATCCTGGCTCTGTGCATGACGCCTACATTTTGAGGAATAGCAGCATCCCTTATGTGATGGGCCAACTCCAGAGGCACCGGGTGTGGCTAATAGGTGAGCCCAAGGTCCCCACACAGTTTAAATGGGTGTCTGGGTATGGGAGAGTCCCTAAAGGTTGGAGGATGTCTAACAGTTGTCCCTCGATAGTTGCAGGTGACTCTGGTTACCCCAACCTGTCATGGCTACTGACCCCAGTGAGGAATCCCAGGACAAGGGCAGAGGAACGCTACAATGAGGCACATGAGCGAACTAGGAGGATAATAGAGCGCACCTTCAGCCTCCTGAAGGCCAGATTCTGGTGCCTCCATCTGACAGGTGGCTCCCTATACTACTCACCGAAGAAGGTGTGCCAGAATATCGGGGCATGCTTTATGTTGCACAAACTGGCTTTGCGAAACCAGGTGCCTTTTCTGCAGGAGGATGGGTCTGATGCTGGTCTTGTGGCAGCTGTGGAGCCTGTGGACAGTGAAGAAGAGGAGGCAGAAGAAGAAGATATAGACAATCGAAACAACATCATCTTGCAGTACCTTCAGTGAGACACAGGTAAGAGGATGGCACTGCTTCTCACATATGTAGGACAGAGCATAAATCTGCCTTTTTACCTCTGTGTATGGACCCTGACATGTCACTTTGCCTTTCCATTTCACAGATCTGGGTCCCACTTTGTGCCGTCTGCTATGTTTACTGCTGCCCAACAACTGTGTATCATTGGTATATGAACATGAACATTGACATTGCTCTATTTCTGAAAGTTTACAATTACACATTTGTAAAAGTACAGACTGACTCCAGATTGATTTGTGATTCAAGCATGTTTATTTCTGTGCTAATAAGTGGAGGGGGTGTGCAATGGACTGGGGTGATGGTGGAGGAATGTCCATGGTAGAGTTCAGTCTCTTGGTCTCAGAGGTGCATTGTCCAAGGGGGCATAGGAAGGGGAGCAATGGCAGTTTAAGGTAGACAGGGTGACAAAGTGGGACAGAAGGGTGACAATCAGGAGAGTGGTATTTCCTGACGGGGGTCTTGGCAATGTTCTCTGTCTTGTTCCTGGATCTCAGGGACCGTTTGCGGGGTGGTTCTCCTTCTGCTGGGGGTGGGGTGCTGGTGGCCTGTTGTTCCTCTGGCGGGCCTCATGTCCACTAGCACCGGCGGAGGTGGAGGGCTGTTCATCGTTCAGGCTAGTGTCAGGGGCCCGTTTGTGTGCCACTGTGTCCCTCATGGTGTTGTCCAGGTCTGCCAGCACCCCTGCAGTGATGACCAGGGTGGTGTTGATGGATTTCAAGTCCTCCCTGATCCCCAGGTAGTGTTCTTCCTGTAGCCACTGGGTCTCCTGAAACTTTGGCCAGTACCGTGCCCATGGTCTCCTGGGAATGATGGTATGCTCCCGTGATCCGTGATGTTGGAGAGTGCCTCGTGGAGAGTGGGTTTCCTGGGCCTGTCCTCCCCCTGTCGCACAGCAGTCCTCCCAGCTTTCCTGTTATCCTGTGCCTCTGTCCCCTGAACCGTGTGTCCACTGCCACTGAACCCAGGTCCCTAATTGTCTTGGGTTGGTGGGTTTGGCTGGGGTCCCTGTAGTGGTGGACACACTGCTGATTGACGTGTCCTGGGGACAGAGGGATGGGCCCGCTGGGTGGGTGCTGTGATGGTGTCTCCAGAGGGGAGAGGCTCTGTGGTGGCTTGTGACTGTGGCAGGGGAACCGACTGTCCAGAGGACCCTGATGGGCCGGGCTGGTCATCCAGATCCAGACATGCAGAGCTCTGTCGTCACTTTGGGCCTCTTCTGTTGGGGGACTGGATATGTCTGGCACCTCCTGTCCAGTGACGTTGGGTATGGGTCTTGTTGGGGTGTAAATGCATAGTTTTAGTATCTGTGTGTGCCATCTTGTGCATTGGGTGAGTTACCCTCTACTCCTGTGCTTGCCTTGTTGTGTTTGCCATTGCGTGATTAGTGTTTTGGGGTCTGTGTGGGTGTCTGTACTGGACATGCTTTGGCAATGGGTGTCCATGCTTTGGTGTTGCATGCAGGGTTTGGTATTGGGATGGCTGGGTTGTAATAGGGGGGCATATGTGAGGTGTTGGAGTGATGGGGTGAGGGGGAGGGTGTGGGTATGTGATGGAATGCAGGTGGGGTGGGGGGATATCGTAATAAAGATTTGACTTACCAGAGTCCATTCCTCCAGCTACTCCTCTGAGGCCCTCAGGATGCAGTATTGCCAAGACTTGCTCCTCCCATGTTGTTAGTTGTGGGGGAGGAGGTGGAGGTCCACCGCCAGTCCTCTGTACAGCAATCTGGTGTCTGGATACCACGAAACGCACCTTCCCCCGTAGGTCGTTCCACCTCTTCCTGATGTCATCACATGTTCTTGGATGCTGTCCCACTGCGTTGACCCTGTCGACGATTCTCCGCCATAGCTCTATCTTCCTAGCAATGGAGGTGCGCTGCACCTGTGATCCGAAAAGCTGTGGCTCGACCCGAATGATTTCCTCCACCATGACCCTGAGCTCCTCCTCAGAAAACCTAGGGTGTCTTTGAGGTGCCATGATGTGGTGTGGGTGATGTGTGAGGTAATGTTTGTTGTGAGGTGTGCTGTGATGTGTTGGTGTTTGAGGTGTGTGGATGTTGTATGAGTGATGGTGTGGTGTGCTTGTGGATGCTGGTTTAGTGTTAGCTATTCTCTCTCTGTGCTTCTCCACAAAAATCTCTCTGTAAGGGGCTGTGGGTAATGTTGGTGTGTGTTTTATAGTGGTGTGGGTGTGGTGTGTGTATGTGTATCAGGTGTGTGTATTTCGATTTGTCCAATGTGGTTGTGTTTTGTAAGTGTGTGTGTATTTTGAGCGCGGTGGTGTGTACCGCCAATGGATTACCGATGTTGAAAGACCGCCGCGTTGATTCATGGGTTGTGATAGTGTGGGCGTATTCTTGTTGGCGTGACGGTGTGGGTTTTGGTATCGCCGGTTTATCACTGACCTTTGGTGTGGCAGACTTGTGTGGGTGTCTGTATTGTGGTGGATTACGAGATGTGGGTTGTAATACCTGTAGCGGATTTCCGCCGCGGCCAAGGTATATTGGCGGCCTTCAGCACGGCGGTAAGTGGAATTTACTGCCAGGATTGTAATGAGGGGGTAACTGCTTCCGGACAGATCTACATCTACACCACAATGAGGGAACAGAGTATTACATGTGTGGTATATTACGGAATGGACACATGCTTAGGTGCTTCGTGTGGCTAGTTGGGCCTGCATTGTGCAAAGTTTTATTTATAGATGCATAGTTACTGCCAAAATGTCTGCCCACTGTAATCCAGGCCTTTCGTTGTGGAAGTGACCTCATACCGCTAGCGTTTGACATCACAGCGTAAGGCAGTGTTTACCGTCATTCACACCGTCATTGGTTAACATGGATGGCAATGGGGAATTCTGGCATATCATGATCGCCGCCGGCGTTGACAGTGCACACCACTGTGGTACGTACGCGATTTCATCATTGATTATTTACTTGACTCCCTGATCTTGTGTGGACAGGTACTTCACTGTGTGTACTGCTGTGGCCTGCCTCTGGCAATGGATGTGGCTCGTGTTGCAGGGGAAAGGGCCCCGGCCTTCACCCAGGAGGAACTGGAGAGGCTAGTGGATGGGGTCCTGCCCCTGTACGCAAAACTGTACGGACGGTCAGAGGTGCAGGTGAGTCTGGATTTCATGCTGCTTAGAGGTAGAGACTCCGACTGGTGTCCATCTACAATATGGTCCCCAAAGGGTGTAGGGGTGTCTTTGTCAGGTCTCCCACACGTCGCCTCCTTAGGTAGTCCAGGGGATGGGTGTAGAGCAGTATTCTGGTCAGTAGTCAGGAGCATGGCCATGGGCATAGTTAACGGTGCTGCCTGTTGTGTGTGTCTTCTGGGTGGGTGTATGTCTGGCCATTATGTACCTCCATTCAGCTATTTACAATTGTCTCTCTTGTTTTGTCTCCCCATCCCTGTTCTCTTGTGTTGGTTTGGTACAGCAGCAACATCTGGCGAGGGAGCTGAGGCACCGGCAAGTGGTGAAGCAGCGGCCCACGGATCCTCAGAGGCAGATACATCCAAGCCCAGGGAACCAGTGGGTGGGAGGGCGAGGGGAGTTCCACGGGGGAGGCAACTACCACAGGAGGTAGTGACTCCGAGACCTACTCCGATGGGGGCTCCCCGCAGTGGCGGACCCTAGTGGCCACACCACTACAGTGACATCTTCCGCCACCCCCCATTCCGTCACCGCCCTCCCTTCTGCTCCCCACCCAGTTGCCCGTGCCCGCTTACCCAGAAAGGTGGGCATCTCCTTTGCCCCAGGCACCTCCTCGTCTGCCCCAGTCAGCCCTGCTGCCCTCACAGAGGAGGCTATTGACCTCCTGAGAACCATCTCATTGTCAATGTCATCCAGGGGCTAGCATCAGAGGTACAGCAGACCAATTCCTGTCTGGATGGCATTCACGGTGCTGTGTCTGCCCTAAAGAGATCTTTTCAGGCTCTGGCCTCCTCTTGGACGGCAGCCAGTTTCCCTGGCCATTCCGTCCCACCTCCAACCTCCTCTACCCCTTCCAGCACCCCACTCCCTTTACCTGTCCAAGGCACACATTCAGACACGCAGTCAAGCACATCAACACACAAGAAGCACACTTCTAAAAACAAGCACCACACCTCCCACCACAGGCATTCACACAGCCAACAGACACATGCACACACAACAACATCCACTTCCCCCAGTGTGCCCACCTCTTCCGCCTCTCTGTCTGTCCCCTCTACATCCACACCCTGATGCACTGCACCTTCAGTCACTTGCTGCTCCTCTTACTACACTCATCACAATAGCAGACATCCATACATGCACCCCATGCACCACATCTGCATTCACCACAGCTACTGTAGTTGACACATGCAGCACACTCACCAGACTTGCAGATGCCCACACAATATACATCCACACTAGCTGCCTGTCTTCTCCCACTGTGTCCACCCCCCGTCCTCCAAAAACACACAAACGCACCAAGACTGTAGGAGGCTGGCCTGGCTTAAAGAGGGTACCTGATGGTACTTACACCTTGTGCCAAGTCCAGTTATCCCTTATTAGTAGATTATAGGTGTTCTAGCAGCTTAGGCTATAGAGGTAGCTATAGCAGAGCAGCTTAGGCTGAACTAGGAGACATGCAAAGCTCCTAACATACCACTTATATCATATAGCACTATATCATAAGAAACACAATACTCAGAGTTACTAAAATAAAGGTACTTTATTTTAGTGACAATATGCCAAAAGTATCTCAGAGGATCTACTCCCTTAGGAGGTAAGTAATATACACAAAATATACACACAAACCAAAATCAGGTAAGTAAACAGTTAGAAAAGTAGTGCAAACACTGTAGAACACAATAGAATGCAATAGGAGACAATAGGCCTAGGGGCAACAAAAAGCATATACTCCAAAAGTGGAATGCGAACCACGAATGGACCCCAGGCCTAGTGTAGCTTATAGAGGGTCGCTGGGAGTGCAAGAAAACACTAAGGGTGTCCAAGATACCCCACCCCAAGACCCTGAAAAGTAGGAGTAAAGTTACCCTACTACCCCAGAAAGACAGTAAAGTCGAGATAGGGGATTCTGCAAAGACAACAACTGACTGCAATGCACTGAAGACAGCTTCCTGGACCTGAGGACCTGCAATGGAAGGGGACCAAGTCCAAGAGTCACGCAAGTGTCCAGTGGGGGCAGGAGCCCACTAAACCCCAGATGAAGGTGCAAAAGGGCTGCCTCCGGGTGGAAGAAGCCAAAGATTCTGCAACAACAGAAGGAGCCAGGAACTTCTCCTTTGGTCAGAAGATGTCCCACGGCATGCTGGAGGATCCAGAGTTGTTTCAACGCAGAAACACTGCAAACAAGCCTTGCTAGCTGCAAGAGTCGCGGTTCAGGATTTTGGGTGCTGCTAGGGCCCAGGAAAGACCAAGAGGTCGCCCCTTGGAGGAGGAGACAGAGGGGGTGCTCAGCAACCATAGAGCCCATGCAGAAGCAGGCAGCACCCACAGAAGTACCTGAACAGGCGTTCAGAAGATCTGAGCACAGAGGTCATCTCAGCACAACAAAAAGAAGGTCCCACGAAGTCGGAGTCCAACTCAGCGAGTTGGGCAATGCAGGACAGAGTGCTGGGGACCTGGGCTGTGCTGTGCACGAAGGAAGTCTTGCAAAAGTGCACAGAAGCCCTAGCAGCTGCAGTTCACGCAGTACACAGGATTAATATCTGGCGTGGGGAGGAAAGGACTTACTTCCACCAAATTAGGATGGAAGGGCCACTGGACTGTCGGGACACTTGGACCCAGCTCCTGTGTTCCAGGGACCACGCTCGTCAGGATGAGAGGGGACCCAGAGGACCAGTGATACAGAAGTTTGGTGCCTGCGTTGGCAGGGGGAAGATTCAGTTGACCCACGGGAGATTTCATCTTGGCTTCCAGTGCAGGTTGAAGGCAGACAGCCCTCAGAACATTCACCACCAGGAAACAGTCGAGAAAGCCGGCAGGATGAGGCACTACAATATTGCTGGTAATCTTCTTGCTACTTTGTTGTGGTTTTGCAGACGTCCTGGAGCAGTCAGTTGACGATCCTTGGCAGAAGTCGAAGAGAGAAGTGCAGAGGAACTCTGTTGAGCTCTTGCATTCGTTATCTGATGAGAAACCCACAGGAGAGACCCTAAATAGCCCTCAGAGGAGGATTGGCTACAGAGAGAGGTAAGCACCTATCAGGAGGGGTCTCTCATGTCACCCGCTGGTACTGGCCACTCAGAGGTCCCCATTGTGCCCTCACACCTCTGCATTCAAGATGGCAGAGGTCTGGGACACACTGGAGGAGCTCTGGGCACCTCTGCTGGGGAGGTGCTGGTCAGGGGAGTGGTCACTCCCCTTTCCTTTGTCCAGTTTCGCGCCAGAGCAGTGCTGGGGGGATCCCTGAACCGGTGTAGACTGGCTTATGCAAGGGCACCATCTGTGCCCTTCAAAGCATTTCCAGAGGCCAGGAGAGGCTACTCCTTTCAGGCCCTTAACACCTATTTCCAAAGGGAGAGGTTGTAACACCCTCTCTCAGAGGAAATCCTTTGTTCTGCCTTCCTGGGATTGGGCTGCCCAGGCCCTAGGGGGCCAGAAACCCGTCTGAGGGTTGACAGCAGCAGTAGCTGCAGGGAAAACCGAAGAGAGTTAGTTTGGCAGTACCCGGCCTCTATACTGGAGGCCCGGGGATGCATGGAATTGTCCCCACAATACCAGAATGTTATTGGGGTGGCAATTCCATGATCCTAGACATGTTACATGGCCATGTTCGGAGTTACCGTTGAGACGCTACATATAGGTATTGACCTATATGTAGTTCACGCGTGTAATGGTGTCCCCGCACTCACAAAGTCCAGGGAATTTGCCCTGAACAATGTGGGGGCACCTTGGCTAGTGCCAGGGTGCCCTCACACTAAGTAACTTTGCAACAAACCTTCACTAAGTGAGGGTTAGACATATAGGTGACTTATAAGTTACTTAAGTGTAGTGTAAAATGGCTGTGAAATAACGTGGACGTTATTTCACTCAGGCTGCAGTTGCAGTCCTGTGTAAGAATTGTCTGAGCTTATGTCTTATGGGTGGCAATAGAAATGCTGCAGCCCATAGGGATCTCCTGGAACCCCAATACCCTGGGTACCTAGGTACCATATACTAGGGAATTATAAGGGTGTTCCAGTGTGCCAATGAGAATTGGTAAAATTAGTCACTAGCCTGCAGTGACCATTTTAAAAGCAGAGAGAGCACAAACACTGAGGTTCTGGTTAGCAGAGCCTCAGTGATACAGTTAGGCACCACACAGGGAACACATATAGGCCACAAACTTATGAGCACTGGAGTCCTGGCTAGCAGGATCCCAGTGACACATATCAAACACATTGACAGCATAGGGTTTCCACTATGAGCACTGGGGCCCTGGCTAGCAGGATCCCAGTGAGACAGTAAAAAAACACCCTGACATATACTCACAGACAGGCCAAAAGTGGGGGTAACAAGGCTAGAAAGAGGCTACCTTCCTACAAAGACACCCACCCATCACACATCCACCACACCACAGCATACTGTCCAGTCACCTGCACCCACTGCATGCACCCCTACACCACATGCATCCACTGCCTCTGCCTCCGCTCCCACGCCCTCATACAGGACCACCCCAATTGCTCCGAAGAAACTTTTCCTCTCCCGTGCTGACCTGTTCCAACCCACTGGCCCATCCCGTCTTGTCCCCAAGCGTGCTCACCTCCTTGCCCTTTCCACTCCTTCCACTTCACAGCCCACCTCTGTCCGCCCTTCACATTCCCGTGCCCCTTCCCCAGAGAAAAAAAAGGCCCGGGCTGAGCCTAGTCCATTTAGCTCCACCCACTCAAAACATCCCTCACCCCTTCAAAGGACAAGCCCACCCCGTCCACCTTCCAAACGAAAGACCAAGGCCCACCCCCGTCGCAAATCCCCACCCCCATCCCCACCACCCCCTGCCCCTGTTCCTTGAGGTGCCTGGATGCCCTTTTGTTGCCCCATTAGGTGGATTCCCGTGCACTTTTGGAAGTCAGGTTGGGTCTGTTGTGGCCCATGGCCATTGTAGCCGGACGGACTGGCCATTGGCCCTGTTTGGACTATTTGGCTCTGTGAGCTTTCATTAAAAATATCTGTGTGGCCTGTGTTTTGGCGGCACACTGTTGAACCCTGGTCTTTTGTTTCATTGTTTATGGGTGTGGGGCATTTGTATGTACTATGGTCAAGTTGGATTTGCCTTGTGTAGGGCAAGTACCTCTTGCTGTGGGGTGTATGACTTGTGCTGCTGTGAAGGGTTGGAGGGGCGTTTCAGGGTGGGTGGAGTGGGTGGGTATGTGAATGTGCCCTTTCCTCCCTTGTTTTGTAGGTTGCGGTACTTACTGTCATCATCTTCATCTGAGGTCTTGGTTGTGGAGGTACATGGCAAGGAGCAGGGCTGGCATGATCTGCAGCTCTCTATCCATGTCTGCTTCGGCGCGTTGTGTGGGCCTCCGGTGAGTGTTTCCTTATATTTGGTTCATTTCTGCCTGGCTTTGCGAGGCGGTGGTTCCCACCCCGGAATTGGCGGTGGACTGGCGGTTCATAATTTGATGGGCGGGTTGGACCTTTCCGTCGGCCTGTGTGCGGACTCTGCTGTCGTCGGCACTCCTCTGCTGGTGGTGGGTGGTTTTCGGGATGCCTGTCTTTCGGTTGGTTCATTATCTGGCGGTCTGGCCCACTTCTCTGTTTGCCGGTTTTTACTGCCACCACCAGTGGTGCGGAACGGACTGCTGTGTTCACAATGAGTGCCTATGACTCCATTGTTGCCCTTCTTAATGACCTCACCAGTAAGAAAATGCCTAAAAAGGTATTGTGGACAGCTAGCTGTCAGAAAGCTTTTGAGGAGCTTAAGCAGGCAATGTGCTCTGCACCTGTTTTGAAGAGCCCAAACTACTCCCAAAAATTCATTGCCCAAACAGATGCTTCTGAATTAGGGGTAGGGGCTGTACTACCACAACGTAACTCAGAGGGCCAGGATCAACCTGTTGCTTTCATTAGCAGAAGGTTGACCCCTAGAGAAAAGCATTGATCTGCCATAGAGAGGGGGACCTTTGCTGTGGTCTGGGCCTTGAAAAAGCTGAGACCCTACATTTCTGATGGATACAACTACCTGTGGATTCCTCACCTAATGAATACTCCCATGGCGCCAGCATTCGAGGGAAATCTTCGTCCTAGTCTCTGCACGTCGACGAGGACGTCACTCTAGCCCACGCGACGCCGTCTGACGTCATACAGGCAATAAGAGGTCCTCGACGACGTGCCGACGTCAGTTCCCTTTTTTCCGTGCATTCGAAACGGTTATCTTCGAGTGAGCAACTGTTACTTTCGTGGTTACAGTGTATTTTTTGCTGCGTGGTCCTTCTCTGCAGTAATAATGTCGCAGAGAAAGTCGGGTTTTAAGCCTTGTCGTGAGTGTGGGGGCAAGATGTCAGTTACGGATCCTCACTCCGACTGCCTTTGGTGTTTGAGCTCCGACCACGACGTCTCGACTTGCGATTCATGCCAGCACATGAATCCAAAGGCCCTCAAGGAACGTGAGGCTAAGTTGTTTATGGCGAAGTCGAAGAAAGAAAAACATCACAAGAAGTCTTCTTCGCCAAGGCATCAGCATCATCGAGACTCCCAGCGCCGTAGAGATTCACAGCGCCATTCAAGCAAGGAGACTCGTTCCAGGTCTTCGGATCGGCGCCGGAGGACTTGGGAGGTCAGTCCCACGGTCACGCTGCATCCGTCGACGCCGTTGCCCTCTCCGGCGTCACCGACTTCACCTGGACAGGCGTCGGTGATTGAAGTGGTGCAGCCTCTGGTGTTGTCTCCCGCGTCGCAGACGTCGAGGCCGGCGTCGGGGTCGCCTTCGATACAGGCACCCCAGTACCCGGCTTTTCCCACCCCTGGAGCCGATAGTACTGCATTCCTAAATGCGATGTATACCATCTTCCAACAGATGGCTCCAGGGGGTGCTCCGGCTGGCCCTTTGGCCTTTTCATTGGGTGATCCTGCGCCTCTACGGGCGGCACCCTTTATGCCCTTTCTCCCTTTTGGGAACGTGGGCTCGGTGCCGGTGTCGGCGCCGGTGGCCGCTCCGGTGGCCGCTCCGGTGGCTTCAGAGGGATTGGCCCCGGAGATTTCCATCCCGCCGACGTCGGGATTTCGTCCTGTGACTCCGGTGGATCCATCAGCTCCGTGTTCTCTACGTCCTGCTCTTTCATCGGCGCCGAAGTTACCTGTGGCGCCGGACGCGGCGTCGGTTGCTTCTGGGGATCGGCGCCGATCTTCGACTTCGGCGGAGGCCATGTCGACTCCGCGTATCGAGCAGAGGCTTCATTCGAGGAGACGTGCTCTCCGTTTATTAGAGGAGCAGGAGTACCAACGAGTCCTAGAGGAAGGAGAACTAGAGGACTCGGGGGATGGACTGCATGGTCTGGATACAGCCAGTGGGCTGGACACTTCCCCTGAGTGGGATCTTTCGTCTCCAGGGGAATACACGGAGGAGGCTGCTTCCTTTCACGCTGTGGTACGGAAGGCAGCTAACTTTCTGGACCTACTTTTGCCGGTGGCAGAGGCAAAGCAGAATCTTCTGACAGAGGTGCTACATCCGGCCTCAGCTGCGGCGGAGCCTCTCTTGCCGTTTAATGACGATTTGCTGGATCCGGTGCTAGAGGTGTGGAAGAGACCAGTATCTTCCCCAGCGGTTCATAGGGCCGTGGCCAGGAGGTATCGAGCTGCACCATCTGACCCTGGCTTTCTTTCTAGACACCCTACACCGGAGAGCTTGGTGGTGCAGGCCTCCTGTTCATCTAAATCAGCGCCTGGTTCTTTCCCGACGGTGCCTGGGGACAGGGACTCGAAGAAACTGGATGCGCAGTCCAAGGATTTTTTTTCGTCCTGCAGTCTGGCGTTGAAGGCCACCAACGCAACTTGTATTCTGGGGAGATATATCCATGCTCTGATGGATGACATTTCCTCATCATTTACGGAGCTTCCCCAGGGTCTTTTGGATGTTGTTTCGGACGCCCAGGCTGCCGCAACCCAGATTATTCAGTCTGGGCTGGACACGACCGACTCGGTGGCCAGAGCAATGGGCACGGCTGTGGTGGCAAGGAGACAGGCCTGGCTCCGTAATTCGGGGTTTTCTGCGGATGTGCAGTCAACCCTATTGGATCTCCCTTTTGATGGGGACAAACTGTTTGGGGCCAAGGCTGATTCGGCCTTGGAGCGATTTAAGGAGAGCAGGGCCACAGCCAAATCGTTAGGACTCCAAGCTCCTTCTTCCTCTGCCTCTTCCAGATTTTTCAGGAGGTTTCGTGGATTTGGGCGTGGCTCTTCCTCCTCCTCCTTTCGGGGGAAATTCCAGCAACCTGCCTCTTCCCATCCCTATAGATCTTTTAGAGGGAGAGGTAGGGCCCGCACCAGAGGAGCCTCTCAGCAGCACTCTGCCTCTTCCTCGTCCTCTGGAGGGGTGCAGCAGGGAAAGCAGCCTTAGGCTTCCACCATTTCCCACTCACTCCTCTCCTGTAGGGGGAAGATTACAGCATTTTCTCCGCAAGTGGAAGACTATTACAACGGACACTTGGGTTCTCAGTATTGTGGGAAAAGGCTACACCCTTCCCTTTCGGGAGTTCCCGCCCCCCTTCCCGCCTCACCCATCTTATTGTTCAGAAGAACACCTCCTGTTGCTAGAACAGGAGGTACAAGTCCTCCTTTCAAAGGGCGCAGTGGAGTTGGTCCCAGAGCAGGAAAGGGGTCGAGGTTGTTACTCAAGGTATTTCCTGATTCCCAAGAAGGATGGTCGGTTGAGACCAATCCTGGACCTGAGGATCTTGAATTGGTTCCTCAAACAGGAAAAGTTCAAGATGCTGACCCTAGCTCAGGTGCTTTTGGCGTTGAACAAGGAAGATTGGATGGTGTCGGTCGACTTGCAGGATGCTTACTTTCATATCCCGATACTCAAGTCACACAGGAAGTATCTCCGGTTTGTGGTAGGATCGCAGCACTATCAGTTTGCGGTCCTTCCGTTTGGTCTTACTTCAGCACCTCGAGTCTTCACGAAGGTGATGTCGGTGGTTGCAGCAGAGCTCAGAAGGAAGGGGATAGCAGTATTCCCTTACTTGGACGACTGGTTGATCAAAGCCAAGTCTCCGGAGCTTGTGTCGCATCATCTGCAGTCAACGACTCAGTTGTTGTTCGACCTGGGTTTTTCGGTGAACGAGCCCTAATCTCACCTGGAGCCCTCTCAGCGCCTCCTGTTCATAGGGGCAGTACTGGATACAACATTGAGTCGAGCCTTTCCTCCGCCTCAGCGGATTCAAGATATTCAGGAATTGGTTCCAATGTTTTGAAGTGGAGCGGTAGTTCCAGTCCTCAAGGTCCTTCGTCTGCTCGGTCTGTTTGCCTCCTGCATTCTGTTGGTCACGCATGCTCGCTGGCACATGAGGGCTCTTCAGTGGTGCCTCCGAAGGCAGTGGTCTCAACACAAAGGAGGTCTAGAAGGTGCTGTCAAGATCTCCAGAGATGCTGCTGTGGACTTGAAGTGGTGGATTGCGAGCAACAATCTTTCACAAGGAAAGCAGTTCGCGCAGTCGCCACCAGTGGCCACGGTCATAACGGATGCTTCCACTCTAGGGTGGGGAGCTCATCTGGGGGATCTGGAGATCAAAGGCCTTTGGTCTCCAGAGGAACAGATGTTTCATATCAATCTGTTAGAGTTACGGGCTGTACGTCTGGCTCTCAAGGCCTTCCTCCCTTCCCTTCGTGGTCAGTCGGTACAGGTCCTGACGGACAATACTACCACGATGTGGTACATAAACAAACAGGGAGGAGTAGGGTCGTACCTTCTCTGCAGAGAAGCTCTTCGACTATGGTCCTGGGCAAAGGACCATCAGATTTGCTTGGTAGCAAATCATCTGGCCGGGGTCTTGAATGTACGTGCGGACGGTCTCAGTCGCCAATTCTCGGCAGACCACGAGTGGCATCTCCATCCAGATCAAGCCTGTTTGGTCTTCCAAAGGTGGGGGTTTCCTCGGGTAGATCTGTTTGCCACTCTGGAGAACGCGCATTGTCCGTTATTCTGCAGCCTCCAGTATCCGATGCATGGAGCGTTGGGGGACGCGTTTCAAATAACCTGATGCGGCCAGTTGCTTTACGCGTTTCATCCCATACCCTTGATTCCTCGAGTATTGAGGAAGATTCGCCAAGACCGGGCGCTAGTCATCTTAATAGCTCCGGATTGGCCAAGGAGGGTGTGGTACTCCGACCTTCTCCAACTCTCAATGTGCCCTCCGCTCCGTCTCCCTTTCAGGGCAGACCTCCTCTCGCAGTCGCAGGGGCAGGTTTTACACCCCAACCTCCAGAGTCTGCACCTACATGCCTGGAGATTGAACGGGGCAACCTGAGTTCCTTCTCTCTCCCGCCTGATGTAGTGGATGTTATATTAGCGGCCAGGCGACACTCCACTAAATCTATCTACGCTAATAGGTGGTCTAAATTTGTTGCGTGGTGTGGCGAGAGGCGGATTGATCCCTTACATGCTCATCTATCGGACGTTTTGTCTTTTGCTCTGTCTCTAGCGCAGAAAGGTTGTGCAGTGGCTACCATTAAGGGTTATTTGTCGGCCTTGTCAGCCTTCATTTGTCTTCCAGACCAACCATCGTTATTTAAATCCCCTATTGTTATCAGATTCTTGAAAGGTCTTCTAAATAAATATCCTCCAAAACCATTTGTTATGCCGCAATGGGATTTGTCCTTGGTCCTGACTTTCCTTATGGGGTCCCCTTTCGAGCCTATGCATTCTTGCCCCTTAAGGTATTTGGTTATAAAAACAGTTTTTCTGGTAGCTATAACATCTGCAAGGAGAGTGAGTGAGTTGCAGGCCTTATCGGTAAAGCCCCATTATACAACTTTTTATGGGGATAAGGTGGTGTTGAGGACCAAGACTGCTTTCCCCCCGAAGGTTGTTTCACCCTTCCATTTGGCTCAGACAATTACTTTGTCCACGTTCTATCCTCCGCCTCATCCTTCTAAAGAGGAAGAAAGACTGCACCGTCTGGACCCAAAGAGGACGTTGAGCTTCTTTATTGATAGAACAAAGGATTTCAGGCTGGAGGATCAGCTGTTCATCGGGTACGTGGGCAAGAGGAGAGGAAAGGCAGTCCACAAGAGAACACTCTCCAGGTGGGTGGTTCTTTGCATTAAAATCTGTTACTCTTTGGCAAAGAAGGATCCTCCTGAGGGCATTAGAGCTCATTCCACCAGAGCTAAGTCGGCCACTTCGGCCTTGGCCAGAGGTGTTCCTGTGGTCGACATCTGCAAGGCCGCAACTTGGTCGTCCCTTCACACTTTTGCGAAACATTACTGTTTGGACTCTGAGGTCAGAAGGGACGGCCATTTTGCACGGTCAGTGCTGCAGGATTTCTTGGTTTGACCATTTAGGCACCCGCCACCGGGCGTGGTACTGCTTTGGGACTCTATTCATTAGGTGAGGAATCCACAGGTAGTTGTATCCATCAGAAGAACGAGTTACTTACCTTCGGTAACGACTTTTCTGGTGGATACATTAGCTACCTGTCCCTCTTGGGTCCAGATAGCGCCTAGTTGACGCAAAATGCGACTTTGACGGAACCAAGTCTTGTTGGAGGAGTCCAGCACCAAAACCCGCCTGCATCCAACTTCACCACGTGAGACATCCTTTGCATCACGCAGGAACCGGTTGGCATCCTCCTAGGGTGCATTTCTGCAGTCTTTGTCCAACCGGGGACTCTTCTTTTGCACCCTCTTCTGGGTTGGCAGGGGCTCCTCTCCTTCTGTTTTGCATTCACTAATGACCAAGCTGACAAAAATATCTGGAATGCACTTCTTAGTTCAAAGAAGACATTTGTTATTACTTCACCACGAGGTTCATAAAATGAGATTAGTAGGTCGAAATCACACATTTAAAAAAAGAAAGAGATAGCCACCCTCACTGGAAAATGTCAGACATTTGACATCTAATCCTGGCTGAGGTCTCGGAATTCCCCTTGCTACTGAGCAGGGCCACCTTTTTATATCTTAAACAACCACGGAACTAACCCTCTAGAAGGACCCTCCCTCTCAGATGGAAATATTCAAACATGCTGGCTGCTGTAGGTCAGAGTTGGAAGAAAAACTTTGAAAATTGGCCAACCTTTCAAGGCTCCCCTTCCCAGGTCAACCTGTTCCCTGCACTGGAGAAAACAAAAGAATTGTGCTTTCTTATCATGCTATTGTGTTCGGTAAGAGAAAATATGAAAAGCATAAGCTTAATTTACCATGTGGAAAAACACAGCTCATCTGCAATGTCTCAACTGCAATGTCTAACACCACGACAAAGCCAATAGGCAGCTAAACTGAATACAAATTGTAATCTGCAACTGGTGAACACTGAACAACTAATATGCACAGTGGTGAACCTACTTATTTTCAATACACCTGCCTGGAACTTCTTTCGACTTCTGGATTTCGTGTCCTTCTTTTGCAGGTCTTTAGGTCCAGAAATCCACTGTTTGTTGTTTTCAGACTTGGTTTTTTTATTGTAATAATCCCAATCATGAGGTGTTGTGTGTCCTAAGGAAACTTGCAGTACTTTACTACTGCTTTTCTGGGCTCTGGGGTGGGGTAATTTACTTACCTTTACTGTATTTTTACTCTCCCAGTGATTCTGCACACACTACACTTGTCTAGGGGTGAATTTGTGATTCACATTCCACTTTCTTAGTGTACGGTTTGTGTACCCCTAGACCTATTTTTTCCCGTGGCATTCTATATCATTTCCTATTGTTTGAAAATCCTATGTGTAATTACTTGCCTTATTTTGGTGTCTAGTGTATCTATTGTATATAATACTTACCTCCGGAAGGAATATTGCCTCTCAGATATTTTTGATACTGTGTCACTCAAATAAACTACCTTTCTCTTCCAGGGGATCCTCATCAATAGTCACAAACACTGAATATTCACGCCAACGTACGGGGACCCCGGAGCATATACAAATACACATGTATATGTATGAAAAATCTAAGAACGAATATATACATGTGCAAACAGCCAATGCAGCCTATGTTGAGAAACTGGCTAAAAATGCTTTATTTTTTATTTGTATACATTTTTTAAAGAACAGAAATTGAAACCTTCAATTAAAGATAAAACTTTGTGTATAAAGTAGCAGGCATAGACAGTGTAAACCATCCACTTTAAAGAGAAAAACTACATTGAAAATAAAGGAGCATTATTAGTCAATAGGCTGCATGCAGGTTAACACAGCAGAACCAAAATTTGGCACTGTGCCTTTAAGACCCTGAGCACCTCCAGTATCCTACCATGCCTCAGGGGTGAGAGTGAGGAGACAGTTGGTTCACAGTTAGGTCAGTCCTTTTTTCCTTCTGTGAGGATCCTGGAGCATTGAGCTCTAATTTTTCTGTTTTTTTCTACAGAAAAATAATCTAAGGACATTTTTTTCTTTACTTTACTCAACGTCTTCTCTTATTGACTGAGTAAAGTGATCATTTTTTTCCTCAAAATGCCTTCACTTTTTTGTGAAATGTCCTTCCTGTGGGAAGAAGAAGACCCAGTCAGATCCACTTTCTGTTTGCATAGTGTGTTTGCCTCAGAGTCACTGCCCTGACACCTGCAGACATTGTAAGAATCTGTCTAAAAGGACTTTAAAAGACAGAGAAAGGATTTGTCTACATGTGCTACATGAAAGAGAAAAGACTTCATCATCTTCTCTTCCTAGGGAAACTTCTAAAGGCTCTTCTGATAAGCGGCGAGCCAGATCGACGTCAGCCGGTAAGAAAATGCCTATCTGTTCCCCGTCGAAGTCATCCCTTCCGTCGTCGCATCACCAGGTGTTGAAAACTACACCGCCATTGACGATGATTCAGACGACGTCGAGAGACGTGACGTTGAAGGCTCAACTCCCTCATCGGGATAGATCTCTGTTGATGGCTACACACCAATTGACGTCGAGTAGGCACAGGAGTGCTCATATGGCGTCGAAGTTGAGTCACCATCCTTCGACGTCAAGACATCCGATGTCGAAGTCGATATCGAGAACGAGGTCGAGGTCCCCACATCATTCGGAGCCAAGACGCTCCTCATCGTTGGTCCTCGACGTCGAAACATTCAATGTCGAAGCATGTCCATGCAAAGGGCCACCAGTCGTCATCGAGACACTCGACGTCGAGACCTGAGAAGTCAAAATCTCAGTCGACGTAAGGAATTCGTAGGTCTCCGTCGACGACAGTGCAACGACGATCGACGTCGAGGCAACCATCACCAGTGACACCTGTCTCACAAAGAGTGATGCTTTGCATCAGTCCACCACAGGGACCATCAACAGCACAACCAACTGCTGAGACGGGTCTACCTCAACAAGGTCCGGTGGTCACTATACGGATTGGGTCATCGGGAGCTTCAAGAGCATCATCTCTAGGACACATCTCACCCATTAACCTGTCTCTGAGATGGTTGGAGAGCCTTAAGAAAACCCCAGCTTCCCCAGACTTAGAATACTCATGCCTATATTCGCCATCTGCGTCGTTGCCACGAACACCTTTGCCAACGACGCACGCCGAGCGGGCAAGGCCAACATCTGACCAGCCAAGTCCTGGACGCAGACGCAGCCCGTCAAGATCCAGGAGTAGGTTGCGATCCAGTCGGCGGTCTAGATCAAGGTCTTCTAGATCACGACAACAGTGACGCAGGTCTTCTTCGTGGTCGACAACATCTAACTCCTCCATTAGAGACTATTCTCCAACCCTGACGAATTCCCCTCCGGCAAGAGTGTCCCCAGTGGACGATATAACAACCTTCAACAAATTGTTAGTTAGAGGGGCCCAGAAACTAAATATAAACGTTCCAGAACTGACAACCTCTTTGTCGGTAATTTTTTAGACCCTACATCTTTGCACATCTTCCACTGGTGCCTGGTCTCCTTCAACCGGCGATGGAAATGTTTTTGACTCCGGCAAGCCTGCGTTCAGCTCCAGCTAGGATACTAAGGAAGTATTAAGGCCCCAGAACAGGATCCTTTATTTCTCAGAGCTGATCCACCACCAGTCTCTGTTATTTTAGCCACTGCCTGCAAGACCCATTCGGTCGCCTCATCGTCAACGGTCCCTCCAGATAAGGAGAGCAAACATCTGGATTCGTTGGGCAGAAAAATGTGTGGCACATCAGAGGCAGTCATGAAGGTCTCGAGTGCCTCTGCACTGTTGGGGAGATATGACCGGTCTCTGTGGGACTTCCTGAACAGGTTCGCAGAAAAATTGCCTAGGGAAGATAGGCAAGATTTCCAAGAGATCCTTCAGGAGGGGAGTTTGGTGTCCAATCAGATTAGCAGTGCTGCTGAGGATGGCGCAGACTTAGCGGCTCATGGCTGCGCCCATGGCATTTGTGCAAGAAGATCCTCTTGGCTAAGGCTTACAGGGTTGAAGCACAACAGCGCATGCTGAACCTGCCGTTTAACGGTAACTCCTTATTTGGCTTGCACACGGATGACAACATGGCTAAGATGAAATCAGAGGTAGACACAATGAGAGCAGTGGGGCTAGAGAGGCGCAAGGACTGTAGGCAGAGGTACAGGCCTTATGACAGGTGGTTCAAACCCCTCATTGGTCCCCTAGACCCCAGCAGAAGCAAGGACGACCGTTGTTTCAGTCCCGCAAAACAACACGAGATCATGAACCAAGCAGGCCACAACAGTCTACCCCCAAGGCATCGGGCAAGCAATAAGAATTTGCTTCCCCTAATTCTGTCCACCACTCCAGTGGAGGGAAGTATTACGAAGTACACTCACGAGTGGCACGCCGTAACAAGAGACAAATGGGTACTAAACATTGTAGAGAATGGATACTCTCTTTGTTTCAGATCTCCTCTACCTCCTCTGCCACTTACGAGGGCAACGTCTGCCCACCACTCATTACTACGAAAGGAAGTTTGCATCCTGTTGAAAAAGAGAGCGATAGAAAAGGTTCCATCTTCTCAAAGAGGAAAAGGAGTGTGTAGGAGGCTGGCCTGGCTTGTAGTGGGTACCTGATGGTACACACACCTTGTGCCAGGTCCAGTTGTCCCTTATTTGTAGATTAGCAGTGTTCTAGCCGCTTAGGCTGATAGAGGTAGCTATAGCAGAGCAGCTTAGGCTGAACTTGGAGACATGCAAACCTCCTACTATACCACTTATATCATATAGGTACTATATCATAAGAAAGACAGTACTCAGAATTACTAGAAATAAAAGTACTTTATTTTACTGTCAATGTGCCAAAAATATCTCAGAGGATATACTCCCTTAGGAGGTAGGTAAAATACACAAAATTTAGACACAACCCAAAATCAGGTAACTAAAACAGTCAGAAAGTACTGCAAACACTGTAGGATACAATAGGATGCAATAGGCCTTGGGGCAACACAAACCATACACTAAGAAAGTGGAATGCGAACCACAAGTAGACTCCTAGGCTAGTGTAGTGTGTAGAGGGTCGCTGGGAGTGAACACTAAGGGTGTCCAAGATACCTGTAAGAAAATGCCTCCTTGGCATGGTTACCCCCTGACTTTTTGCATTTGCTGATGCTAAGTTTTGATTGAAAGTGTGCTGGGACCCTGCTAACCAGGCCCCAGCACCAGTGTTCTTTCCCTAAACTGTACCTTTGCTTCCACAATTGGCACAACCCTGGCACTCAGATAAGTCCTTTGTAACTGGTACCCCTTTAAGGGCTGCAGCATGTCTTATGCCACCCTGGGGACCCCTCTCTCAGCACATGCACACTGCCTCACAGCTTGTGTGTGCTGGTGGGGAGAAAAAGACTATGTTGACATGGCACTCCCCTCAGAGTGCCATGCCAACCTCCCACTGCCTGCGGCATAGGTAAGTCACCCCTCTAGCAGGCCTTACAGCCCTAAGGCATTAGACATTGTAAGTGCAGGGTAGCCATAAGAGTATATGGTCTGGGAGTTTGTCAAACACAAACTCCACAGTTCCATAATGGCTACACTGAAATCTGGGAAGTTTGGTATCAAACATCTCAGCACAATAAATGCACACTGATGCCAGTGTGCAATTTGTTGTGACATGCACCCAGAGGGCATCTTAGAGATGCCCCCTGAATACCAATCCGACTTCTAGTGTGGGGCTGACCAATTTCTGCCAGCCTGCCACAACCAGACGAGTTACTGGCCACATGGGGAGAGTGCCTTTGTGACTCTGTGGCCAGGAACAAAGCCTGTTCTGGGTGGAGGTGCTTCTCACCTCCCCCTGCAAGAACTGTAACACCTGGCAGTGAGCCTCAAAGGCTCACCCCTTTTGTTACAGCGCCACAGGGCATCCCAGCTAGTGGAGATGCCCGCCAGTCCGGCCACTGCCCCCACTTTTGGCGGCAAGGCTGGAGGAGATAATTAGAAAAACAAGGAGGAGTCACCCACCAGTCAGGCCAGCCCCTAAGGTGCCCTGAGCTGAGGTGATCCCTGCCTTTAGAAATCCTCCATCTTAGTTTTGGAGGATTCCCCCAATTGAATTAGGGATGTGCCACCCTCCAGGACAGTAGCCATTGGCTACTGCCCTCCCAGACCTAAACACACCCCTAAATTTAGTATTTAGGGGCACCCCAGAACCCAGGAAATCAGATTCCTGCAACCTGAACTACAAAGAAGGACTGCTGACCTACAAGCCTGCAGAGACGACAGACGACGACAACTGCTTTGGCCCCAGCCCTACCGGCCTGTCTCCTGAGTCGAAAACCTGCAACCAGCGACGCATCCAAAAGGGAGCAACAACCTCTGAAGCCTCAGAGGACTGCCCTGACCCCCAGGACCAAGAAACTCCTGTGAGCAGCAGCTCTGCTCAACAACAGCAACATCTTTGCAACAAAGAAGCTACTTAAACTACTTAAGAACTCACTCTTCCCGCCGGAAGCGTGAGACGTCACACTCTGCACCCGATGCTCCCGGCTCGAGATCCAGAGAACCAACACAACAGGGAGGACTCCCCGGCGACTGCGACCCAGTGAGTAGCCCGAGACGACACCCTGGATCCCCATAGCGACACCTGCAGAGAAAATCCAGAGGCTCCCCCGACCTCGACTGCCTGTAACAAGGGACCCGACGCCTGGACCATGCACTGCACCCACAGCCCCCTGTACCTGAAGGAACCGAATCTCAGTGCAGGAGTGACCCCCAGGCGACACTCTGCCTAGCCCAGGTGGTGGCTGTCCTGAGAAGCCCCCCCTGTGCCTGCCTGCACCACTAGAGTGACCCCCGGGTCCCTCCATTGAAACCAATACAAAACCTGATGCCTGCTTTGCACACTGCACCCGGCTGCCCCTGTGCCACTCAGGGTGTGTTTTGTGTGCCTACTTGTGTCCCCTCCCCAGTGCTCTACAAAACCCTTCTGGTCTGCCCCCTGAGTACGCGGGTACTTACCTGCTGGCAGACTGGAACTGGAGCACCCCTGTTTTCCATAGGTGCATATGTGTTTTGGGCACCTCTTTGACCTCTGCACCTGACTGGCCCTGAGCTGCTGGTATGGTAACTTTGGGGTTGCGTTGAACCCCCAACGGTGGATTGCCTATGCCCAGGAACTGAGACTTGTAAGTGTCTTACTTACCTCACAATCTAACCATTACTTACCTCCCCCAGGAACTGTTGATTTTTGCAGTGTCCACTTTTAAAATAGCTTATTGCCATTTTACCAAAAACTGTATATGTTATTGCTCTAATTCAAAGTTTCTAACTTACCTGTGTAAAGTATCTTGCACTTTATGTATTTACTTCAAATCTTGAACTTGTGGTTCTAAAAATAAATTAAGATACAATATTTTTCTATATAAAAACCTATTGGCCTGTAGTAAGTCTTTGAGTGTGTGTTCCTCATTTATTGCGTGTGTGTGTACAGCAAATGCTTTACACTACCCTCTGATAAGCCTACTGCACGACCATACTACCACAAAATAGAGCATTAGAATTATCTAATTTTGCCACTATCTTACCTTTAAGGGGAACCCTTGGTCTCTGTGCGCACTATTTCTTACTTTGAAATAGTATATACAGAGCCAACTTCCTACATTGGTGGATCAGTGGTGGGGTCTAAGACTTTGCATTTGCTGGACTACTCAGCCAATACCTGATCACATGACTAAATTCCAAAATTTGTCATTAGAAACAGATTTTTGAAATTTGAGCTATTTTTCTAAATTTTTAAAAGTCCTGCTAGGGCCTTGTGTAAGTCCCTGTTAGCCTTTCTTTTAGAGTTTAAAAGTTTGTAAAAGTTTGGATTTAAGTTCTAGAAGTAGTTTTTAGATTCTCAAAAAGTTATCCCAACTTTTAGAGAAATAGGCTCTCATTACAACCCTGGCGGTCGGTGTTAAAGCGGCGGTAATACTGCAAACAGGCATGCGGAAATAAAAATGGAATGACGACCACGGCGGAACCTGCCAACACAGACAGACATGTTAACACTCCGACCACCACAGAGGTAGAAACAAACAGCGCGGCGGTAACCGCCAACAGACAGGTGGAAGAAGACAATGTACCGCCCACCCTATCACAACATGGCAATCCGCCACCTTTTCCGGGGTGGAACCAATGCGAATAAAAACACGGTGGAAATAGTACACAGAAGGGGAAATCACTCACCTCCCCACACCCCACGAGGAACCAGGACACCATGGAGCCAGAACTGCAGATCCTGCTGGGGATGGTCTTCCTGCTCCTCTATCAGGAGCTCCAGCGACGGCGGCGATGACCACAGTGAGTACTGCACCTACAACATAGGGGAGGGGGGGAGGGAAAAGAGAGTGACACACACAAGCAACATCCCCACCCTCACCCACAACACCATACACACGAATACATGCTGCAACATTACATATACACCCCCCAGCCCCCCTTGAATAACGCAAGGACAAAAGGAATTGAATTGAACGATTGTAATCAATAAAAATCCAGTAATCAAAACTCAAAGTACAGTATATACAATTATGTACACCAACTACACAAGTCCGGATAGTGCACCAATCATTGTCCGTGGACCACTGGGCCCTAAATGCATGGGTGAGGCCCACACTAGATACCTGACTGGAAACGGAGAGAACACTGCAGGGGCATCAGACTGAAAATATACAGGCACCTCAGGGGGAGGGGGGCACCTCAGCCTGATGAACGCACGACGCCACTGCTCCACGAGGGGGCTCCATGCCCATTGATGTATCCTGGGGAGTGCAAAGACACAGTCTCTCAAGTCTCTCCAGTGGGTGGTTTGCCCACTGCATTATCCTGGGGAGTGCAAACCACAGTCTCTCAAGTATCTCCAGTGGGTGGTTTGCCCACTGCATTATCCTGGGGAGTGCAAAGCCACAGTCTATCAAGTCTCTCCAGTGGGTGGTTAGCCCACTGCATTATCCTGGGGAGTGCAAAGCCACAGTCTCTCAAGTCTCTCCAGTGGGTGGTTTGCCCACTGCATTATCCTGGAGAGTGCAAAGCCACAGTCTCTCAAGTCTTTTCAGTGGGTGGTTTGCCCACTGCATTATCTTGGAGAGTGCAAAGCCACAGTCTCTCAAGTCTTTTCAGTGGGTGTTTTGCCCACTGCTTTATCCTGGGGAGTGCAAAGTTGCAGTCTCTCAAGTGGATAACAGTCTCCACTGGTTCTGGAGGGGGCTTTGTGCCCAGATTGCTTCATCCTGCCAAGGACTGAGGTAATGGATGTATCTCTCCACTGGTTCTGGAGGGGGCTTTGTGTCCAGAGTGCTTCATCCTGCCAAGGACTGAGGTAGTGGATGTCATTCTCCACTGGTTCTGGAGGGGGCTTTGTGCCCAGAGTGCTTCATCTTGCCAAGGACTGAGGTAGTGGATGTCATTCTCCACTGCTTCTGGAGGGGGCTTTGTGCCCAGAGTGCTTCATCCTGCCAAGGACTGAGGTAGTGGATGTATCTCTCCACTGGTTCTGGAGGGGGCTTTGTGCCCAGAGTGCTTCATCCTGCCAAGGGCTGAGGTAGTGGATGTCATTCTCCACTGGTTCTGGAGGGGGCTTTGTGCCCAGAGTGCTTCATCCTGCCAAGGACTGAGGTAGTGGATGTATCTCTCCAGTGGTTCTGGAGGGGTCTTTGTGCCTAAAGTGCTTCATCCTGCCAAGGACAGAGATAGTGGATGTCATTCTCCACTGGTTCTGAAGGGGGCTTTGTGTCCAGAGTGCTTTATCCTGCCAAGGACTGAGGTAGTGGATGTATCTCTCCACTGGTTCTTGAGGGGGCTTTGTGCCCAGAGTGCTTCATCCTGCCAAGGACTGAGGTATTGGATGTATCTCTCCACTGGTTCTGGAGGGGGCTTTGTGCCCAGAGTGCTTCATCCTGTGAAGGACTGAGGTAGTGGATGTCATTCTCCACTGGTTCTGGTGGGGGCTTTGTGCCCAGAGTGCTTCATCCTGCCAATGACTGAGGTAGTGGATGTATCTCTCCACTGGTTCTGGAGAGGGCTTTGTGCCCAGAGTACTTCATCCTGACAAGGACTGAGGAAGTGGATGCCTTTCTCCACTGAAAGTGATGCTTCCTGGAAGCGGCCCAGGCTCCTGTAACTCACCTCCGGCCTCGGGCGACTGACCACTGGGGATGGCAGCCATGTCTGCGGTGGTGCCACTGGCTCATGATGTCGCGGGGGACGCTGGCGGTGCTTGCGGTGGTGTCAGTCGTGGCAGTGCTGGCGGCGGGCTCTGTGGCAGCGGTGCTGGCGGCAGGCTCTGTGGCAGCGGTACTGGCGGCGGGCTCTGTGGCGGCGGTGTGGTTGCGGGCCCTGTGGCAGGGTGCTAGTTGCGGGCTCTGTGGTGGCGGTTCTGGTTGCGGGCTCTGTGGCGGTGGTGCTGGTGGCGAGCTCTGTAGCGGCGGTGCTGGTGGCGGGCTCTGTGACGGCGGTGCGGGTGGCGAGCTCTGTGACGGCGGTGCTGGTGGCGGGCTCTGTGACGGCGGTGCTGGTTGCGGGCTCTGTGACAGCGGTGCTGGTGGGGGGCACTGTGGCGGTGCAGGTGGCGGTGCAGGTGGCCGTCTTCTCCGCTGTACAGGTTGACGTCAACGTGGACAGAAGGTGTGACACTGGTCCCTCATTCGGTGCCACCATGCCCTCTCCTGACCTGCCCTTCAGTTTCTGGCCCTTCCCCACCTTGGATGGTGGCGCAGCTGTCTTGCCACTATCCCCTTTCGTTTTCCCTGACCCCTTGGTGGCAGGTGTTTTCTGCTTCTCCCGCCGGGATGTGGGCAACTTCTTTAGCTTGGCAGGTGGCGGAATGTCCTTGCCCTCGCTCCGTGGCACACTGGCAGCCCTGATGGTTGGCGCACTCCAATAGCCCGCAGTTGCTAGCACCACTGTGGCTGGGGATGGGGTGGCTGAGGTGCTGGGTTGGGACCTGGAAAGACTGGCCCTGGGGGACGAACGGGGGGAGGTGTAGGGAAGAGGTCAATATTAGCCAGGAAAAGTTTTTTAGACACACTGGGACAGGTAGATGGAGGGGGTTTGGGAGTGGAGGAAGAGGTAGTGGTTGTAGGAGGTGTACGTCTGCTGAATTTGGGTGAAGGTGCATGGGCCGGAGGCTGTTGTGAGGTGGATGGCTGTTGGGTGGGTGTGTGCCTGCGTTTGTGTACTTTGGGAAGAGGGCTCACTGACACACTGGGAGAGGACCCAGGGGATGTGTGAATGGTAGTGGGGGTGGTGAGTGCCCGTGAGCGGTGTCTGGTGATGGGCGTGCTGGTGATGGACGTAGTGGCTGAAGATGTAGTGCATGCAGGTGTGAGTGGAGATGAGACTGGGAGGGAGGAGGGAGACGTGGAGGAGGGGGACACAGTGGAGGCAGTGGATGTTGGTATATCTGTATGGTTATGATGCTTGTGTGAGTGCCTGTGGGATGTGTAGTGCTTATGTTTGCCTGAACCACTTTTGTGTGTTGAGGTGTGTGCATGCTGGTCTGATGGTGTGCTTGGGAAAGGCTGAGGTACAGGGGATTGGGTCTGGGTGGAGGAAGTTGGAGGGGGGAGGCTGGACACAGGGACAATGGCTGCCATCAGTGCTGAGGCCAGAGCCTGAAATGCTGTCTGTTGGGCTGCCTGGCCAGAATGAATGCCCTCCAGGTATGCATTTGTTTGTTGCAAATGCCTCTCAACACCCTGGATGGCATTCAGAATGGTAGACTGCCCAACAGTGAGGGATCTCAGGAGGTCAATAGCCTCCTCACTGAGGGCAGCAGGGCTGACTGGGGCAGGGCTTGAGTTGCCTGGCGCGAAGGAGATGCCCACCCTCCTGGGTGAGCAAGCACAGGACACACGCTGAGGGGCTGCTGGGAGGGCGGTGCTGGTTGGGGGGGTGGCAGCTGTACCTGTTGATGCAGGGACCACAGAGGGGCCCGCCACCGCAAAGGAGCTCCAGTCAGAGGAGGAGTCGCTGTCACTACTGTCACCTCCTATCCCCGCCCTGATGCTCCCCTCCGTCCCACTGGTGGCTTCAGGCTCTGTTATTTCGCCCTCCAGGTCCAGGTGGGATGCAGCTCCCTCCTGCTCCGGTGTAGGAGGCTGGCCTGGCTTATAGTGGGTACCTTGTAGTACTTACACCCTGTGCCAGGTCCAGTTATCCCTTATTAGTAGAATAGAGGTGTTTCTAGCAGCTTAGGCTGATAGAAGGTAGCTATGGCAAAGCAGCTTAGGCTGAACTAGGAGACATGCAAAGCTCCTACTATACCACTTATATCATATAGCACAATATCATAAGAAAACACAATACTCAGAGTTACTAAAAACAAAGGTACTTTATTTTAGTGACAATATGCCAAAAGTATCTCAGAGAATACCCTCACTTAGGAGGTAAGTAATATACACAAGTTATATGTACACAAACCCAAAACAGGTAAGTAACAGTAAGAAAAGTAGTGCAAACAATGTAGAATCACAATAGGATGCAATAGGTAAACATAGGTCTAGGGGCAACACAAACCATATACTCCAAAAGTGGAATGCGAATCAAGAATGGACCCCAGACCTATGGGAGGTTGTAGAGGGTCGCTGGGACTGTAAGAAAACAGTAAGGTTGTTGAAGATACCCCACCCCAAGACCCTAGAAAGTAGGAGTAAAGTTACCCTACTACCCCAAAAAGACACAATACTCGTGATAGGGGATTCTGCAAGAACCACAAGCACCATCAAAACACTGAAGACGGATTCCTGGACCTGAGGATCTGTAAATGAAGGGTACCAAGTCCAAGAGTTGCGATAGTGTCCGGGGGGGCAGGAGTCCAGGAAACCCCAGATGAAGGTGCAAAAGGGCTGCCTCCGGGTGGAAGAAGCCGAAGAATCTGCAACAAACAAAAGGGCTATGAACTTCTCCTTTGGATGGAAAAGGTTCCACGGCGTGCTGGATGTTGCACAAGTGTTTCCAGGCAGAAATACCGCAAACAAGCCTTGCTGACTGCAAGGGTCGCAGTGGAGGTTTTTGGGTGCTGCTGGGGACGAGGAAGGACCAGGATGTCGCCCCTTGGAGGAGGAGATGGGGGGGGGGCGCTCAGCAACTCAGAGAGCCACTGCAGAAGCAGGCAGCACCCGCAAAAGTACCGGAACAGGGACTTAGAAGATCTGTGAACTCGGAGTCACAAAAGGAGGGTCCCACGACGTCGGAGTCCAACTCAGCGGGTTGAGCACTGCAGGACGGAGTGCTGGGGACCCAGGCTAGGCTGTGCACAAAGGAATCCTTGGAGACGTGCACAGAAGCCGGAGCAGCTGCAAATCACGCAGTACACAGGTTTGCTGTCTGGTGTGGGGAGGCAAGGACGTACCTCCACCAAATTTGGACAGAAGGACCGCTGGACTGGGGGAGACACTTGGACCCAGTTCCTGTGTTCCAGTGACCATGCTTGTCAGGATGAGAGGGGACCCAGAGGACCGGTGTTGCAGAAGATTGGTGCCTGCGTTGGCGGGGGAAGATTCAGTCGACCCACAGGAGATTTGTTCTTGGCTTCCAGTGCAGGGTGAAGGCAGACAGCACTCAGAGCATGCACCACCAGGAAACAGTCGAGAAAGCCGTTGCTACTTTGTTGCAGTTTTGCAGGCATCCTGGAGCAGTCAGCGGTCGATCCTTGGCAGAAGTCGAAGAGGGAAGTGCAGAGGAACTCTGGTGAGCTCTTGCATTCGTTATCCGAGGAATAGCCCAGAGAAGAGACCCTAAATAGCCAGAAAAGGAGGTTTGGCTACCAAGAAAGGAGGTTTGGCTACCAAGAGAGGTAAGCACCTATCAGGAGGGGTCTCTGGCGTCACCTGCTGGCACTGGCCACTCAGAGCAGTCCAGTGTGCCCCCAACACCTCTCAATCCAAGATGGCAGAGGTCTGGGACACACTGGAGGAGCTCTGGGCACCTCCCCTGGGAGGTACTGGTCAGGGGAGTGGTCACTCCCCTTTCCTTTGTCCAGTTTCGCGCCAGAGCAGGGCTGGGGGATCCCTAAACCGGTGTAGACTGGCTTATGCAGAGATGGACACCATCTGTGCCCATCAAAGCATTTCCAGAGGCTGGGGGAGGCTACTCCTCCCCAGCCCTTCACACCTATTTCCAAAGGGAGAGGGTGTAACACCCTCTCTCAGAGGAAATCCTTTGTTCTGCCTTCCTGGGACTGGGCTGCCCAGACCCCAGGAGTGCAGAATCCTGTCTGAGGGGTTGGCAGCAGCAGCAGCTGCAGTGGAAACCCCGGAAAGGCAGTTTTGCAGTACCCGGGTTCTGTGCTAGAGACCGGGGGATCAATTGTCCCCCCAATACCAGAATGGTATTGGGGTGACAATTCCATGATCTTAGACATGTTGCATGGCCATGTTCGGAGTTACGATTGTGAACCTACACAGAGGTAGCGACCTATGTGTAGTGCACGTGTGTAATGGTGTCCCCACACTCACAAAGTTCGGGGAATTTGCCCTGAACAATGTGGGGGAACCTTGGCTAGTGCCAGGGTGCCCACACACTAAGTAACTTGGCACCTAACCTTCACCAAGTGAGGGCTAGACATATAGGTGACTTATAAGTTACTTATATGCAGTGAAAAATGGCTGTGCAATAACGTGGACGTTATTTCACTCAGGCTGCAGTGGCAGTCCTGTGTAAGAATTGTCTGAGCTCCCTATGGGTGGCAAAAGAAATGCTGCAGCCCATAGGGATCTCCTGGAACACCAATACCCTGGGTACCTAGGTACCATATACAAGGGAATTATATGGGTGTACCAGTGTGCCAATGAGAATTGGTAAAATTAGTCACTAGCCTGCAGTGACAATTTTAGAAAGAAGAGAGAGCATAAACACTGAAGTTCTGGTTAGCAGAGCCTCAGTGATACAGTTAGGCACCACACAGGGAACACGTACAGGGCATACATTATGAGCACTGGGGTCCTGCCTGGCAGGGTCCCGGTGACACATGGGCAAAAACAAACATACATACAGTGAAAATGGGGGTAACATGCCAGGCAAGATGGTACTTTCCTACATCCGGGGCCACTGCTCCTCCGCCTGATGATGCTATTGCACACAAGAATAGGGAGACCAAAAAAAGTGGGGGGCCGAGACAGAAGAAAGACATGTTCAGTGCATGCAACACCACTACCGTTGGCGGACAATACAGACGCAGCAGCCCTCTGCACTACGCCATGCACTTATAGTTCCTAGATTATTCACATGCCCATGAGGTACAAGGCCTAAGCCCGATTGCTGAACACATGGAAGTCACACAAGCCTGACTAGGTGTAGATGGCACTAACCACTAGTGGGTTTGGGGTTCCACTGAACCTGCCTCACAAAGGGTCCTTGCCTACAAAGCTCGCCCTGGCCTAGGGGAACCTACTGCCCACCTCCCCCACCCAGACACCTCGTAATGCGCGCAGAGTCAGATGAATGTGACTGTACTCACCCCCTTGCGGCTGCTGTGATGCCCTCAAGGGCCCATCCAACTCTGGATACTCCACCGCCAGGATCCGGAACATCAGGGGGGTCATGGTGCGACGGGCACCCCTCCCACGTTGGGATGCCATCCCCAGCTGGGCCTCCGCCGTTTTCTTGCTCCAGCGGCGAAGTTCCTCCCATCTTTTCCGGCAGTGGGTGCTCCGTCTGTGGTGGACCCCCAGGGTCTGGACATCCTTGGCGATGGCATGCCAAATATCCTTCTTCAGGTGGGCGCTGACCTAGAGGAATAGTACAGGAGAAAAGGAAACTCTTTACCCGTCTGGATCGTCATACTCATTGGACCACGTTCCCGCCCTTGCCCTGATGCAAATACACTCACTGTTCGCACATGCAGGCCTCAGTCCCTCCCCCCCATGTATCTTCCATCCACACCACTCAAAACAGGCATTGCCCATGCAGCATGCTCACAGTGTACTCACCTGTTTGTCTGGAGGACCGTACAGTTGTGTTTACTAGGGGAGGACCCCATCCACTAGTTTCACCAACTCCTCCGAAGTGAAGGCACCTACCGCGACGGTGTACAACGCCAGCACAGTTACCTCATATCCCCTTGTCCCACCTTACAGGTCAGGCAGCCGCCATTTCAGGGGGCCACGTGGCATTAATACTAACTGTGTCACACCTATCTAGACCTTGCATACACACAGTAACAGCCACATTGCGGATTAATAAATGTGTGCAAATGACATTTTGTGATACCTCAGTGTTGGTTGACTCTCTGCTCGCTGTTCTCGTCCATAGGGCACGTCCGCTGGGCCAGGTGATGAGATGGCAGCATCCTCTGGTGTACACACCGATGGTGGACCTGTCGACAATGGAAGAGAGACACATAATAGTCACCTACAGACTTGATCGTGCAACAGTCCATGAACTGTGTGCCCAGTTGGAGCCACACCTGATGTCAGCTATCCACCATCCCACAGGGATAACCCCTCTAGTGCAGGTCCTGTCAGTACTCCTTTTCCTGGCAAGTGGGTCTTTTCAAACAACAGTGGCCATTGCATCAGGGATGTCCCAGCCAATGTTCTCTAACGTGCTGTCCAGAGTGTTGTCTGCCCTGCTGAAACTCATGCGCAGCTACATCGTTTTCCCTCAAGTGGAGGATTTTCCCACAGTGAAAGGTGACTTCTATGCCCTGGGACATAGCCCCAACATCATAGGTGCCATTGATGGGACACATGTGGCCTTGGTACCCCCCTGCAGGAGTGAACAGGTGTGCAGAAACCGGAAGAGCTACCATTCGATGAATGTGCAGATGGTGTGTTTGGCAGACCAGTACATCTCCGATGTGAATGCCAAATTTCCTGGCTCAGTGCATGACGCTTACATTCTGAGGAATAGCAGCATCCCTTATGTGATGGGGCAACTCCAGAGGCACCGTATGTGGCTAATAGGTGAGGACAAGGACACTACACTGTGTGAATAGTTGTCTGGGTATGGGGTTGTCGCTACGGGTTAGTGTGTGTCTAACAGTTGTCCCTCGAAATTTGCAGGTGACTCTGGGTACCCCAACCTGTCATGGCTCCTGACCCCAGTGAGAAATCCCAGGACAAGGGCAGAGGAACGCTACAATGAGGCACATGGACGAACTAGGAGGGTGATAGAACGGACCTTCGGCCTCCTGAAGGCCAGGTTCTGGTGCCTCCATATGACAGGTGGTTCTCTCTACTACTCACCAAAGAAGGTGTGCCAGATCATAGTGGCATGCTATATGCTGCACAACCTGGCTTTGCGACGCCAGGTGCCTTTTCTGTAGGAGGATGGTCCAGCTGGAGGTCTTGTGGCAGCTGTGGAGTCTGTGGACAGTGAAGAAGAGGAGGCAGAAGAAGAGGATATCAACATTATCCAGCAATGCTTCCAGTGAGACACGCGTAAGAAGATGTCACTGCCTTCCACATCTCATACTATTGTTGGAGCTAGCATGAGTCTGTCATTTTCACTCAGTGTATGGACCCTGACTTGTCACTTTGCCTTTCCATTTAACAGATGTGGGTCCCACTTTGTGGCCTCTGCTATATTTCCTCCAGCCCTACAGCTGTGTTTCATCTGTATGTGGACAATTAAATTGACATTGCTATATTCCATAGTTATTGCAATTACACATTTGTGAGAGCACAGACTGACTCTAGATTGTTTTGTGATAGATGTGTTTATTTCTGTGCAAATAAGTGGAGGGGGTTGTCAAATGGGCAGGGGTGATGGTGGAGGAATTCCATGGCAGAGTCCAGTCTATTTGTTTCACAGGTGCATTGTCCAAAGGGGCATAGGAAGTGGAGCAAGGGCAGTTGTAGGATGGACAGGGTGACAAAGTGGGACAGAAGGGTGACATTAAGGGGGGTCTCATTTCCTGGTGGGGGTCTTGGCAATGTTCTCTGTCTTGTTCCTGGATCTCAGGGACCGTTTGCGGGGTGGTTCTCCATCTGCAGGGGGTGGGGTGCTGGTGTCGTGGTCCTGTGGCGGTGCCTCCTGTCCATTAGCACCGGCGGAGGTGGAGGCTGTTCATCATCCAGGCTAGTGTCAGGTGCCCCTTGTTGTGCCACAGTGTCCCTCCTGGTGTTGACAAGGTCCTGCAGCACCCCTGCAATGGTGACCAGGGTGGTTTTAATGGACTTGAGTTCCTCCCTGATCCCCAGATACTGTTCCTCCTGCAGCCGCTGGGTCTTCTGAAAGTTGGCCAGTACCGTTGCCATTGTCTCCTGGGAATGATGGTACGCTCCCATGATGTTGGAGAGGGCCTCGTGGAAAGTGGGTTCCCTGGGCCTGTCCTCCCCCGTCGCACAGCAGTCCTCCCAGTTCCCCTGTTTTCCTGTTCCTCTGTCCCCTGAACCGTGTGCCCACTGCCGCCAGGTCCCTGATTTTCTTGGGGTGGTGGGTTTGCCTGGGTTCCCTGTAGTGGTGGACACACTGATGATTGACGTGTCCTGGGGACAGAGGGATGGGCCCGCTGGGTGGGTGCTGTGGTGGTGTTTCCTGAGGGGAGAGGCTCTGTGGTGGCTTGTGTCAGGGGAACGGACTGTCCCGAGGTCCCAGATGGGCTGGGCTGGTCATCTTGATCCAGTTGTGCAGAGCTGCTGTCATCACTGTGGGCCTCTTCTGTGGGGGGAATGGGTGTGTCTGGAACCTCCTGTCCGGTGACGTTGGGTAGGGGTCCTGCAGGGGTGTAAAGGCATGATTATTGCATTTGTGTGTGCCATTGTGTGCAATGGGTGAGTGACCTTGTACTCCAGTGCTTGAATTCTTGGCTTGGTCCTAGTGTGATAGTTGGTTTGGGGTCTGTGTGGGTATCTGTAGTGGACATGCTTTGGTGCTGCATGCAGGGCTTGGTGTTGGGATAGGTGGGTTGTGATAGTGGGACATATGTGAGGTGTTGGAGTGATGGGGGTGAGGGTCAGGGTGGGGGTATGTGATGGCATGCAGGTAGGGTGCAGGTAGGATGGGTGGGTAAGAGTTGACTTACCAGAGACCATTTCTCCTGCTACTCCTGCGAGGCCCTCAGGATGCAGTATTGCCAAGACTTGCTCCTCCCATGTTGGTAGTTGTAGGGGAGGAGGTGGTGGTTCACCGACAGTCCTCTGTACTGCAATCTGGTGTCTGGAGACCACGGAACGCACCTTCCCCCGTAGGTAGTTCCACCTCTACCTGATGTCATCCCTAGTTCTTGGATGCTGTCCCACTGCGTTGACCCTGTCGACGATTCTGCACCGTAGCTCCATCTTCCTAGCAATGGAGGTGTGCTGCACCTGTGATCCGAATAGCTGTGGCTCTACCCGGACAATTTCCTCTACCATGACCCTGAGCTCCTCCTCAGAGAACCTGGGGTGTCGTTGAGGTGCCATGATGTGGTGTGGGTGATGTGTGAGGTCGTGTCGGTTGTGATGTGTGAGGGGTTGTGTTGTTGTGTGTTGTTTGAGGTGCGTGGATGTTGTGTGAGTGATGATGTTGCATGTCTGTGGATGCTAGTGTTGTTTCTGGTGGTGTGCCTCTCTGACCCTTGTTTCAAAATGTTGGTAGTAAGGGTTTGTGGGTGATGTGGGTGGGTGTTTTATATTGGATTGGGTGTGTGGGAGAGGTGTTTGTATGTGTATCAGGTGTGTGCATTTTGAATTGTCCAATGTCGTGTTTTGTAAATGTGTGTGTATTTTGAGCGCGGCCGTGTGGAATACCGCGGTTGAAAGACCACCGTGTGGATTCGTGGGTCGTGATAGTGTGGGCGTATTCCTATTGGCGTGACGGTGTTGGTTTTGTTATCGCCAGTTTATCACTGACCTTTGGTGTGGTGGACTTGTGTGGGTGTCTGGATTATGGCGGATTCCAAGCTTTGGGTTGTAATAGCTGTAGCGGAATCTGCCGCCGCAGCAGTGTGTTGGCGGTCTTCTGCACAGTGGTAAGCGGGATTTACCGCCAATGTTGTAATGAGGGCCATAATGTCTAGCACAGATGAGATGGTGGTGGAACTCAACCTCACCCCTTACCTACATCTAGGGATGTAAGCTAAAAAATATCAAAACTGGGTCCAACCATTCCAAAGTTAAGCTCCAGGAGCTTTTGGCATAGTTTGCAAAGGACCACCCCTCTGAGGATAATCCTACAGAGGGGGAAGCTAGTGACCATGAGGATGATTCCCTCCCTCCTATCCTAGTTAGGGAGAACAGGGTCCCTCAAACCCTGACTCCACAAGTGATAGTCAGAGATACTGGTTCTTCCACAAGGGAGACCAGTAACTCTGGAAACATTGAGGGCAGCCTCAATGAAGATGGCCTCCTGTTAGCCAGGATTACCAAACAATTGGCTTTGGAGAGACAGCTTCTAGCCATAGAGAGGGAAAGACAAGCAATGGGTTTAGCTCCCATCAATGGTGGCAGCAACATAAATAGGGTCAGAGAGAATACTGACATGCTAAAAATCCCCAAAGGGATTGTAACAAAATATGAAGATGGTGATGATATCACCAAGTGGTTCACAGCTTTTGAAAGGGCTTGTGCAACCAGAAAAGTAAACAAATCTCACTGGGGTGCTCTCCTTTGGGAAATGTTCACTGGAAAGTGTAGGGATAGACTCCCCACACTCTCTGGTAAGGATGCAGAATCCTATGACCTCATGAAGGCTACCCTGATTGAGGGCTTTGGATTCAGGGTACTGTGGTTTACTTGGGTCACCTTGTAGGTGGAGGCCAAGTTCAGCCACTCCAACCCAGGATCCATTCTGGGCTGGGTAGCTCCAAAAACCCAGACTCAAATCAGGGTATTCCTTGGGTTGACTGGGTACTATAGGAGGTTTGTGAAGGGATATGGATACATAGTGACACCCCTCACAGAACTTACCTCCAAGAAAATGCCCAAGAAAGTGAACTGGACCGTGGACTGTCAAAAGGCCTTTGACACCCTGAAGCAAGCAATGTGTACAGCACCAGTTTTGAAAGCTCTCGATTACTCTAAGCAGTTCATTGTGCAGACAGATGCCTCTGAACATGGGATAGGAGCAGTCCTGTCCCAAACAAATGATGATTGTCTTGACCAGCCTGCTGCTTTTATTAGCAGGAGGTTACTCCCCAGGGAGGAGCGTTGGAGTGCCATTGAGAGGGAGGCCTTTGCTGTGGTCTGGTCCCTGAAGATGTTGAGACCATACCTTTTTGGTACTAACTTCATAGTTCAAACTGACCACAGACCTCTCAGATGGCTAATGCAAATGAAAGGAGAAAACCCTAAACTGTTGAGGTGGTCCATATCCCTACAGGGAATGGACTTTGTAGTGGAACACAGACCTGGGGCTGCCTATGCCAATGTTGATGGCCTTTCCAGGTTCTTCCACTTAGAAAATGAAGACTCTCTTGGGAAAGGTTAGTCTCACCCTCTTTCGTTTGGGGGGGTTGTGTAAGGAAATTTCTCCTTGGCATGGTTGCCCCCTGACTTTTTGCCTTTGCTGATGCTAAGTTTTGATTGAAATTGTGCTGGGACCATCCTAACCAGCCCCCAGCACCAATGTTCTTTCCCTAACCTGTACCTTTGCTTCCACAATTGGCACAACCCTGGCACTCAGATAAGTCCCTTGTAACTGGTACCCCTGGTACTAAGGGCCCTGATGCCAGGGAAGGTCTCTAAGGGCTGCAGCATGTCTTACGCCACCCTGGGGACCCCTCACTCAACACATGCACACTGCCTAACAGCTTGTGTGTGCTAGTGGGGAGAAAAAGACTAAGTTGACATGGCACTCCCATCAGAGTGCCATGCCAACCTCCCACTGCCTGTGGCATAGGTAAGTTACCCCTCTAGCAGACCTTACAGCCCTAAGGCAGGGTGCACTATACCACAGGTGAGGGCATATGTGCATGAGCACTATGCCCCTACAGTGTCCAAGCAATACCTTAGACACTGTAAGTGAAGGGTAGCCATAAGAGTATATGGTCTGGGAGTTTGTCAAACACGAACTCCACAGTTCCATAATGACTACACTGAAATCTGGGAAGTTTGGTATCAAACCTCTCAACACAATAAATGCACACTGATACCAGTGTGCAATTTATTGTAACATGCACCCAGAGGGCATCTTAGAGATGCCCCCTGAATACCAATCCGACTCCTAGTGTGGGGCTGACCAGTTTCTGCCAGCCTGCCATAACCAGACTAGTTCCTGGCCACGTGGGGAGAGTGCCTTTGTCACCCTGTGGCCAGGAACAAAGCCTGTACTGGGTGGAGGTGCTTCTCACCTCCCGCTGCAGGAACCCTTTTTGTTACAGCGCCCCAGGGCATCCCATCTAGTGGAGATGCCCGCCCCTCCGGCCACTGCCCCCACTTTTGGCGGCAAGACTGAAGGAGATAATGAGAAAAACAAGGAGGAGTCACCCACCAGTCAGGACAGCCCCTAAGGTGCCCTGAGCTGAGGTGACCCCTGCCTTTAGAAATCCTCCATCTTAGTTTTGGAGGATTCCCCAATAGGATTAGGGATGTGCCCTCCTCCCCACAGGGAGGAGGCACAAAGAGGGTGTAGCCACCCTCCAGGACAGTAGCCATTGGCTACTGCCCTCCCAGACCTAAACACACCCCAGAACCCAGGAAATCAGATTTCTGCAACCTGAACTACAAAGAAGGACTGCTGACCTACAAGCCTGCAGAGACGACTGACGACGACAGCTGCTTTGGCTCCAGCCCTACCGGCCTGTCTCCTGAGTCAAAAACCTGCAACCAGCGATGCATCCAACAGGGACCAGCGACCTCTGAAGCCTCAGAGGACTGCACTGACCCCCAGGACCAAGAAACTCCAGTGAGCAGCAGCTCTGCTCAACAACGGCAACATTTTTGCAACAAAGAAGCAACTTTTAAAGAACTCACGCTTCCCGGGAGAAGTGTGAGACTTCACACTCTGCACCCGATGCCCCCGGCTTGAGATCCAGAGAACCAAAACCACAGAGAGGACTCCCCAGCGACTGTGACCCCGTGAGTAGCCCGAGACAACCCCCCTGGGCCCCCACAGCGACGCCTGCAGAGAGAATCCAGAGGCTCTCCCTGACTGCTATGGCCTGTAACAAGGGATCCGAAGCCTGGACCAAGCATTGCACCTGCAGCCCCTAGGACTTGAAGGAACCGAACCTCAGTGCAGGAGTGACCCCCAGGCGACCCTCTGCCTAGCCCAGGTGGTGGCTGTCCCGAAAAGCCCCCCCTGTGCCTGCCTGCACCGCTAGAGTGACCCCCGGGTCCCTCCATTGAAACCAATACAAAACCCGACGCCTGCTTTGCACTCTGCACCCGGCCACCCCTGTGCCGCTGAGGGTGTGTTTTGTGTACCTACTTGTGTCCCCCCCAGTGCTCTACAAAACCCTTGTAGGAGGCTGGACTGGCTTGTAGTGAGTACCAAGGGGTACTTGCACCTTGCACCAGGCCCAGTTATCCCTTATTAGTGTATAGGGTGTCTAGCAGCTTAGGCTGATAGATAATGGTAGCTTAGCAAAGCAGCTCAGGCTGAACTAGGAGACGTGTGAAGCTACTACAGTACCACTTAGTGTCATATGCACAATATCATAAGAAAACACAATACACAGTTATACTAAAAATAAAGGTACTTTATTTTTATGACAATATGCCAAAGTATCTTAGAGAGTACCCTCAGTGAGAGGATAGGAAATATACACAAGATATATATACACAATAGCAAAAATATGCAGTATAGTCTTAGAAAACAGTGCAAACAATGTATAGTTACAATAGGATGCAATGGGGAAACATAGGGATAGGGGCAACACAAACCATATACTCTAGAAGTGGAATGCGAACCACGAATGGACCCCAAACCTATGTGACCTTGTAGAGGGTCGCTGGGACTATTAGAAAATAGTGAGAGTTAGCAAAATAACCCTCCCCAAGACCCTGAAAAGTGAGTGCAAAGTGCACTAAAGTTCCCCTAAGGACAAAATAGTCGTGTTAGAGGGAGAATGCAAGGAAAACACAAATCAGCAATGCAACAACGATGGATTCCTGTCTGAGGGTACCTGTGGAACAAGGGGACCAAGTCCAAAAGTCACAAGCAGCTCGTAGCTGGGCAGATGCCCAAGAAATGCCAGCGGTTGGTGCAAAGAAGCTCTTACTAGGCTGAAGAGCTGTGAATACTGCAGGAACGACAAGGGCTAGAGACTTCCCCTTTGGAGGATGGATCCCCCACGCCTTGGAGAGTCGTGCAGAAGTGTTTTCCCGCCGGATGGACGCCAACAAGCCTTGCTACACGCAAATCGTGCGTTTGGCGTTTTTGGACGCTGCTGGGGCCCAGGAGGGACCAGGAGGTCGCAAATTGGACCTGCAGAGAGAGGGGACGTCGAGCAAGACAAAGAGCCCTCACTGAAGCAGGTAGCTCCCGGAGAAGTGCCAGAAACAGGCACTACGAGGATGCGTGAAACGGTGCTCGCCGAAGTTGCACAAAGGAGTCCCACGTCGCCGGAGACCAACTTAGAAAGTCGTGCAATGCAGGTTAGAGTGCCGTGGACCCAGGCTTGGCTGTGCACACAGGATTTCCGCCGGAAGTGCACAGGGGCCGGAGAAGCTTGCAAAGTCGCGGTTCCCAGCAATGCAGCCCAGCGAGGTGAGGCAAGGACTTACCTCCACCAAACTTGGGCTGAAGAGTCACTGGACTGTGGGGGTCACTTGGACGGTGTCGCTGGATTCGAGGGACCTCGCTCGTCGTGCTGAGAGGAGACCCAAGGGACCGGAAATGCAGCTTTTTGGTGCCTGCGGTTGCAGGGGGAAGATTCCGTCGACCCACGGGAGATTTCTTCGGAGCTTCTGGTGCAGAGAGGAGGCAGACTACCCCCACAGCATGCACAAGCAGGAAAACAGTCGAGAAGGCGGCAGGATCAGCGTTACAGAGTTGCAGTAGTCGTCTTTGCTACTATGTTGCAGGTTTGCAGGCTTCCAGCGCGGTCAGCGGTCGATTCCTTATCAGAAGGTGAAGAGGGAGATGCAGAGGAACTCGACTGAGCTCATGCATTCGTTATCTAAAGTTTCCCCAGAGACAGAGACCCTAAATAGCCAGAAAAGAGGGTTTGGCTACCTAGGAGAGAGGAAAGGCTACTAACACCTGAAGGAGCCTATCACAAGGAGTCTCTGACGTCACCTGGTGGCACTGGCCACTCAGAGCAGTCCAGTGTGCCAGCAGCACCTCTGTTTCCAAGATGGCAGAGGTCTGGAGCACACTGGAGGAGCTCTGGACACCTCCCAGGGGAGGTGCAGGTCAGGGGAGTGGTCACTCCCCTTTCCTTTGTCCAGTTTCGCGCCAGAGCAGGGGCTAAGGGGTCCCTGAACCGGTGTAGACTGGCTTATGCAGAATTGGGCACATCTGTGCCCAACAAAGCATTTCCAGAGGCTGGGGGAGGCTACTCCTCCCCTGCCTTCACACCATTTTCCAAAGGGAGAGGGTGTCACACCCTCTCTCAGAGGAAGTTCTTTGTTCTGCCATCCTGGGCCAGGCCTGGCTGGACCCCAGGAGGGCAGCTGCCTGTCTGAGGGGTTGGCAGCAGCAGCAGCTGCAGAGAAACCCCAGGAAGGGCAGTCTGGCAGTACCAGGGTCTGTGCTACAGACCACTGGGATCATGGAATTGTACCAACAATGCCAGGATGGCATAGAGGGGGCAATTCCATGATCATAGACATGTTACATGGCCATATTCGGAGTTACCATGGTGAAGCTACATATAGGTAGTGACCTATATGTAGTGCACGCGTGTAATGGTGTCCCCGTACTCACAAAGTTCAGTGAATTGGCTCTGAACAATGTGGGGGCACCTTGGCTAGTGCCAGGGTGCCCTCACACTAAGTAACTTTGCACCTAACCTTTACCAGGTAAAGGTTAGACATATAGGTGACTTATAAGTTACTTAAGTGCAGTGTAAAATGGCTGTGAAATAACGTGGACGTTATTTCACTCAGGCTGCAGTGGCAGGCCTGTGTAAGAATTGTCAGAGCTCCCTATGGGTGGCAAAAGAAATGCTGCAGCCCATAGGGATCTCCTGGAACCCCAATACCCTGGGTACCTCAGTACCATATACTAGGGAATTATAAGGGTGTTCCAGTAAGCCAATGTAAATTGGTAAAAAATGGTCACTAGCCTGTTAGTGACAATTTGAAAGTAATGAGAGAGCATAACCACTGAGGTTCTGGTTAGCAGAGCCTCAGTGAGACAGTTAGGCACCACACAGGGAACATATACATGCACACCTCTGAGCACTGGGGCCCTGTGTGACAGGGTCCCAGTGACACATACATATAGGCCACAAACCTATGAGCACTGGGGTCCTGACTAGCAGGATCCCAGTGACACATAACAACCATACTGAAAACATGGTGTTTTCACTATGAGCACTGAGGCCTGGCTATCAGGATCCCAGTGAGACAGTGAAAACAGTGACAAACACCCTGACATACACTCACAAACAGGCCAAAAGTGGGGGTAACAAGGCTAGAAAGAGGCTACCTTCTCACACAACCCCCCCCCAAACGAAGGACAATAAGGCTAACCTTGGCCAGTTGAGACTTTATTGTCTAAGTGGTGATAAGTAGAGAGTAGCTCTGCAATAGACTGGTTACTCCCTTTATCATCCACTAAATGGTTACTTCCCTGTGGGGATGTAAACCACCCTGTTTGAAGTTTTTTAGCTAAGCAACAATGTGAAGATGTATTTTCTGAGTTTCTATCAGTAAGTTTTAGTTTAGAGCAGTGGGAATTGTCCACTGAACCTATTTGTAGTGATGGAAATGCCAGACAGGGATGCTGTCTCAGAAAAGCCATAGCTGGGCAAAAACTTTGTCCATATGGCTGGAAGAGAGAACAGGGATGCTGTTTCTCTTGGGTTGGAGCAGGGCAGGGATGCTGTCCTATCAGCTCCACACTAGGGCAGGGATGCTGTCCTAAGTGTTGTGAGGTAGTGCAGGGTTTCTGCACTAAAGTTTCTCTGGGAGGGTTGGAGGGATGCTCCATGTTAACTAAAATGGTGCTGTTTTTCTCACCAATGTTAGTTATCCCACAGAGAGGTACTTCCACCTCAGGGAGTCCAGCTTTGCCAGCTGATGATTCCCTTGGAACAGGTGCCACCCCAGGAGAGGTTTCTCCCACCACAGGAATAGTATCCTGAATGGTAGGGTGGTTAGGGGATACTGTGATACCCTTTTTACCTGTTGATGGAGAGGGATCCTGAGTTTTCAGGCCTTCTCTCCTTTGCTTTTTCATTTCACTTGAAATGAGAGGGAACAATTCCTCAGGGATGCCCAGCATGGCTGCATGGGCATAAAACTCTACATCAGCCCAACCTGAGGCCTCTAGGTCATTACCTAAGAGACAGTCTACAGGTAAGCTAGGTGATACCACCACCTGCTTAGGGCCAGTAACTCCACCCCAACTAAACTGAATTATAGCTAAGGGAAGAAACTTAGTGGAGTTATGGACATCAATAATCTTATACTGTTGTCCGATGATGTGTTGTTCAGGAGGCACTAGGTTTTCAGTCACCAAAGTGAAACTGGCACCTGTGTCCCTGTAGGCCAAGGCCTCAACACCATTTATTGACACTGTCTGCCTGTACTTATTCATTGTAAGGGGACAAGCAGCCAGTGTGGCAAGGCCAATGCCACTAGGTGTGACAGAAACTGTCTTGGGACTGATTACATCAGTTTCCACTATGGACCCATAAGTGAACCCAACTACACCCTTTGCTTGACTGTTGCCAGCAGTCCCACCACTAGTACCACTACTGCTAGGGGCACTAGAGCTTGATGTATTAGTGGTGGTAGGCTCAGGGGGTTTACCTGGACAGGACTTATCCCCTGGCCTATGGCCTCTGTTTTTACACACAAAGCACCAGGGCTTTTTAATGTGTGCAGGTTGGGAAGAAGAGGAAGAATTTGTTTTATCCCCACCCTCTGAAGAGTGTTTAAGATTTGAAGTGGGATCTTTGGTTTTACCCTTATCCCCATGCTTATCTTGAGATTTTTCACCATCTTTCTTCTTATTGCCATCTTTGTCACCCCCTGTATGAACTTTTCTGTTCACCCTTGTTCTGACCCATTTGTCTGCCTTCTTTCCCAATTCTTGGGGAGAGGTCAGATCAGAGTCTACCAGGTACTGGTGCAACAAATCAGACACACAATTATTAAGTATATGCTCTCTCAGGATTGTGTTATACAGGCTTTCATAATCAGTAACTTTACTGCCATGTAACCACCCCTCCAAGGCCTTCACTGAATGGTCAATGAAATCAACCCAGTCTTGTGAAGACTCCTTTTTGGTCTCTCTGAACTTTATCCTGTACTGTTCAGTGGTTAAGCCATAACCATCCAGGAGTGCATTCTTAAGAACTGTAAAATTATTGGCATCATTTTCTTTCACTGTAAGGAGCCTATCCCTACCTTTTCCACTAAATGATAGCCATAGGATAGCAGCCCACTGCTTTTGAGGGACATCCTGTACAGCACAGGCCCTCTCAAGTGCAGCAAACCACTTGTTAATGTCATCCCCCTCCTTATAAGGGGGAACTATCTTGTGCAGATTCCTGGAATCATGCTCTTTTGCAGGATGACTATGGGGAATACTGCTGCTGCCACCATGGGTATCTAAACCCAACTTCTGTCTTTCCCTCTCTATTTCTAAAGACTGTCTATCCAAATCCAGCTGTTGCTTCTTGAGCTTCAGTCTGGTTTGTTCCACTCTCAATCTATTGAGCTCCCTTTCTAACAATCTGTCATCAGGGTGGGTGGGAGGGACATTTCTAGATACAGAGGTATGATGGGAATGAACAGAAGGAGACCTGTCCCTTACAGAGGGCACCCTAACAGCTTGGCTACCAGTATAATGTGAGAGCACACCATTAGTATGGTGTGATTCAACCTCTGTACCAACTATGCTAGACTGTCTAGTAATGGGCAGGCTGAGAAGTTTCTTTCCTGAACCTTTTCCTGGGGGAGTCCCTGGATCAGATTGAGAACCATTAGCTACTTTTTCTACAGATTGGGCACTTATGGCCTTATCCTGTACTCTAAGCATATTAATTAACAGTTCTAAGGAAGGATTCTTCCCTACACTCAAACCTCTCTCTATGCAGAGACTCCTTGCTCCTTTCCAGCTAAGGTGATCATATGCAAGTTTGGACAGTTCAACTTTTTGGCCTGTGCCAGACATTTTTAGAGAGAGTTAAAGTGATAGACAAAGAAAAAAAAAGTTTTCAGAACTTTTTGGAAAGACAGAAAAAAAACTTTTTAAACTTTTAAGAACTTTTTGAAAGTTTAGAAGTACTTTTCAGCACTTAGAAAAGAGTGAAAAGAGGAAATGCAAAACTTTTTGGCTATGTGTATATACACTGACCTTGTTTTGTATATTTTTCTCTTATGAAAAGTACAATGACAAGAGTGGTAAGTAGTCTCAAAGCACTTATCCCACCACTGCACAACCAATGTAGGAGGCTGGACTGGCTTGTAGTGAGTACCAAGGGGTACTTGCACCTTGCACCAGGCCCAGTTATCCCTTATTAGTGTATAGGGTGTCTAGCAGCTTAGGCTGATAGATAATGGTAGCTTAGCAAAGCAGCTCAGGCTGAACTAGGAGACGTGTGAAGCTACTACAGTACCACTTAGTGTCATATGCACAATATCATAAGAAAACACAATACACAGTTATACTAAAAATAAAGGTACTTTATTTTTATGACAATATGCCAAAGTATCTTAGAGAGTACCCTCAGTGAGAGGATAGGAAATATACACAAGATATATATACACAATAGCAAAAATATGCAGTATAGTCTTAGAAAACAGTGCAAACAATGTATAGTTACAATAGGATGCAATGGGGAAACATAGGGATAGGGGCAACACAAACCATATACTCTAGAAGTGGAATGCGAACCACGAATGGACCCCAAACCTATGTGACCTTGTAGAGGGTCGCTGGGACTATTAGAAAATAGTGAGAGTTAGCAAAATAACCCTCCCCAAGACCCTGAAAAGTGAGTGCAAAGTGCACTAAAGTTCCCCTAAGGACAAAATAGTCGTGTTAGAGGGAGAATGCAAGGAAAACACAAATCAGCAATGCAACAACGATGGATTCCTGTCTGAGGGTACCTGTGGAACAAGGGGACCAAGTCCAAAAGTCACAAGCAGCTCGTAGCTGGGCAGATGCCCAAGAAATGCCAGCGGTTGGTGCAAAGAAGCTCTTACTAGGCTGAAGAGCTGTGAATACTGCAGGAACGACAAGGGCTAGAGACTTCCCCTTTGGAGGATGGATCCCCCACGCCTTGGAGAGTCGTGCAGAAGTGTTTTCCCGCCGGATGGACGCCAACAAGCCTTGCTACACGCAAATCGTGCGTTTGGCGTTTTTGGACGCTGCTGGGGCCCAGGAGGGACCAGGAGGTCGCAAATTGGACCTGCAGAGAGAGGGGACGTCGAGCAAGACAAAGAGCCCTCACTGAAGCAGGTAGCTCCCGGAGAAGTGCCAGAAACAGGCACTACGAGGATGCGTGAAACGGTGCTCGCCGAAGTTGCACAAAGGAGTCCCACGTCGCCGGAGACCAACTTAGAAAGTCGTGCAATGCAGGTTAGAGTGCCGTGGACCCAGGCTTGGCTGTGCACACAGGATTTCCGCCGGAAGTGCACAGGGGCCGGAGAAGCTTGCAAAGTCGCGGTTCCCAGCAATGCAGCCCAGCGAGGTGAGGCAAGGACTTACCTCCACCAAACTTGGGCTGAAGAGTCACTGGACTGTGGGGGTCACTTGGACGGTGTCGCTGGATTCGAGGGACCTCGCTCGTCGTGCTGAGAGGAGACCCAAGGGACCGGAAATGCAGCTTTTTGGTGCCTGCGGTTGCAGGGGGAAGATTCCGTCGACCCACGGGAGATTTCTTCGGAGCTTCTGGTGCAGAGAGGAGGCAGACTACCCCCACAGCATGCACAAGCAGGAAAACAGTCGAGAAGGCGGCAGGATCAGCGTTACAGAGTTGCAGTAGTCGTCTTTGCTACTATGTTGCAGGTTTGCAGGCTTCCAGCGCGGTCAGCGGTCGATTCCTTATCAGAAGGTGAAGAGGGAGATGCAGAGGAACTCGACTGAGCTCATGCATTCGTTATCTAAAGTTTCCCCAGAGACAGAGACCCTAAATAGCCAGAAAAGAGGGTTTGGCTACCTAGGAGAGAGGAAAGGCTACTAACACCTGAAGGAGCCTATCACAAGGAGTCTCTGACGTCACCTGGTGGCACTGGCCACTCAGAGCAGTCCAGTGTGCCAGCAGCACCTCTGTTTCCAAGATGGCAGAGGTCTGGAGCACACTGGAGGAGCTCTGGACACCTCCCAGGGGAGGTGCAGGTCAGGGGAGTGGTCACTCCCCTTTCCTTTGTCCAGTTTCGCGCCAGAGCAGGGGCTAAGGGGTCCCTGAACCGGTGTAGACTGGCTTATGCAGAATTGGGCACATCTGTGCCCAACAAAGCATTTCCAGAGGCTGGGGGAGGCTACTCCTCCCCTGCCTTCACACCATTTTCCAAAGGGAGAGGGTGTCACACCCTCTCTCAGAGGAAGTTCTTTGTTCTGCCATCCTGGGCCAGGCCTGGCTGGACCCCAGGAGGGCAGCTGCCTGTCTGAGGGGTTGGCAGCAGCAGCAGCTGCAGAGAAACCCCAGGAAGGGCAGTCTGGCAGTACCAGGGTCTGTGCTACAGACCACTGGGATCATGGAATTGTACCAACAATGCCAGGATGGCATAGAGGGGGCAATTCCATGATCATAGACATGTTACATGGCCATATTCGGAGTTACCATGGTGAAGCTACATATAGGTAGTGACCTATATGTAGTGCACGCGTGTAATGGTGTCCCCGCACTCACAAAGTTCAGTGAATTGGCTCTGAACAATGTGGGGGCACCTTGGCTAGTGCCAGGGTGCCCTCACACTAAGTAACTTTGCACCTAACCTTTACCAGGTAAAGGTTAGACATATAGGTGACTTATAAGTTACTTAAGTGCAGTGTAAAATGGCTGTGAAATAACGTGGACGTTATTTCACTCAGGCTGCAGTGGCAGGCCTGTGTAAGAATTGTCAGAGCTCCCTATGGGTGGCAAAAGAAATGCTGCAGCCCATAGGGATCTCCTGGAACCCCAATACCCTGGGTACCTCAGTACCATATACTAGGGAATTATAAGGGTGTTCCAGTAAGCCAATGTAAATTGGTAAAAAATGGTCACTAGCCTGTTAGTGACAATTTGAAAGTAATGAGAGAGCATAACCACTGAGGTTCTGGTTAGCAGAGCCTCAGTGAGACAGTTAGGCACCACACAGGGAACATATACATGCACACCTCTGAGCACTGGGGCCCTGTGTGACAGGGTCCCAGTGACACATACATATAGGCCACAAACCTATGAGCACTGGGGTCCTGACTAGCAGGATCCCAGTGACACATAACAACCATACTGAAAACATGGTGTTTTCACTATGAGCACTGAGGCCTGGCTATCAGGATCCCAGTGAGACAGTGAAAACAGTGACAAACACCCTGACATACACTCACAAACAGGCCAAAAGTGGGGGTAACAAGGCTAGAAAGAGGCTACCTTCTCACAACCCTCCTGGTCTTCCTCCCGAGGGCGCGGGTACTTACCTGCTGGCAGACTAGAACCGGAGCACCTCTGTTCTCCATAGGCGCCTATGTGTTTTGGGCACCTCTTTGACCTCTGCACCTGACCGGCCCTGAGCTGCTGGTGTAGTAACTTTGGGGTTGCCTTGAAACCCCAACGGTGCGCTGCCTACGCCCAGGAACTGAGACTTGTAAGTGTCTTACTTACCTCACAATCTAACCATTACTTACCTCCCCCAGGAACTGTTGATTTATGCACTGTGTCCACTTTAAGATAACTTATTGCTATTTTAACAAAAACTGTATATGTTATTGCTCTAATTCAAAGTTCCTAACTTACCTGTGTGGAGTACCTTGCATTTTATGTATTTACTTCAAATCTTGAACTTGTGGTTCTAAAAATAAATTAAGAAAGGATATTGTTCTATATAAAAACCTATTGGCCTGGAGTAAGTCTTTGAGTGTGTGTTCCTCATTTATTGCCTGTGTGTGTTCAACAAATGCTTAACATTACCCTCTGATAAGCCTACTGCTCGACCACATTACCACAAAATAAAGCATTAGAATTATCTAATGTTGCCACTATCTTACCTCTAGGGGGACCCCTTGGCCTCTGTGCACACAATTCCTTACTTTGAAATAGTATATACAGAGCCAACTTCCTACAGTACCCCACCCCAAGACCCTGGAAAGTAGGAGTAAAGTACTACTATTTCCCCAGAAACACACTAAAGATGTGATTGAGGATATTACAAAGACCACAACAGACTGCAAAGCACTGAATACGGATTCCTGGACCTGAGAACCTGCAAAGGAAGGGGACCAAGTCCAAGATTCGCAAAAGTGTCCCCGGTGGGCAGGAGCCCACTAAACCCCTGATGAAGGTGCAAAATGGCTACCTCCGGATGGAAGATGGTGAAGATTCTGCAGCAACGAAAGGTGGTAGGAACTTCTCCTTCGTGCAGAAGATGTCCCAAGGAGTGCTGTAGGATGCAGAGTTGTTTCTTTGGCAAAAGACCGCAAACAAGCCTTGCTAGCTGCAAGTGTCGCGGTTGAAGAAAAAGGGTGCTGCCCGGGCCCAGGAAGGACCAGGATGTCGCCACTTGGGAGAGGAGACGGAGGGGGTCCTCAGCAACGTAGAGAGCCCACACACAAGAAGGTAGCACCCGCAGAAGTCCTTTAATACAGGTTCAAGAAGTTTGAACACAGCAGTCATCTCCACACTGCAAAAGAGGGTCCCACGAAGCTGGAGATAAACTCAGGGAGTTGAGCAATGCAGGACAGAGTGCTGGGGACCTAGGCTTGGCTGTGCATGAAGGATATTGTGGAAATGTGCAGAGAAGCCCTTGTAGCTGCAGATCACACAGTGCACAGGATTACTGTCTGGGGAGGGGAGGCAAGGGCTTACCTCCTCCAAATTTGGACAGTTGGACCACTGGACAGTCTGGGTCACTTGGGTCCACCACCTGTGTTCCAGGGGCCACGCTCGTCAGGATGAGAGGGGTCCCAGAGTAACTGTGATGCTGACGTTTGGTGCCTGCTGAAGCAGGAGAAAGATTCAGTCGACCAACAGGAGATTTCTTCGTGGCTTCCAGTGCAGGATGAAGGCAGGCAGCCCCCAACGCATGCACCACCAGGAAACACTCGAGAAAGCCGGCAGGATTAGGTGCTACAATGTCACTGGTAGTCTTCTTGCTACTTTGTTGCAGTTTTGCAGGCATCCTAGAGCAGTCAGCTGTCGATCCTTGGCAGAAGTCAAAGAGAGCGGTGCAGAGGAACTCTTGTGAATTCTTGCAAGTCGTTATCTGAGGAAAAGCCCACTGGAGAGACCATAAATAGTGCTCAGAGGAGGATTGGCCACCTAGTGAGGTAAGCACCTATCAGGACGGGTCTCTAACGTCACCTGCTGGCACTGGCCACTCAGAGGCCTCCAGAGTGCCCTCACACCTCTGGATCCAAGATGGCAGAGGTCTTTGACACACTCGAGGAGCTCTGGGCACCACCGCTGGGAAGGTGATGGATAGGGGAGTGGTCACTCCCCTTTCCTTTGTCCAGTTTCGCGCCAGAGCAGGGACTGGGGGTTCCCTGAACCGGTGTAGATTGGCTTATGCAAGGACAGCACCATCTGGGCCCTTCAGAGCATTTCCAGAGGCTGGGAGAGGCTTCCCCTCCCCAGCCTTTAACACCTATTTCCAAAAGGAGAGGGTGTAACACCCTCTCTCAGAGAAAATTCTTCGTTCTGCCTTCCTGAACTGGGCTGCCCAGACCCCAGGAGGCAGATCCCTGTCTGTGGGGTGGCAGCAGCGGTAGCTGCAGCGAAAACCCCAGAGATCTGGTTTGGCAGTACCCGTGGTCCATAGTGGAGCCCTGGGGATGCTTGGGATTGGCACCACAATACCAGATTTGGCACGGGGGACAATTCCATGATCTTAGACATGTTCCATGGCCATATTCGGAGTTACCATTGTGAAGCTACATTTAGGTATTGACCTATATGTAGTGCACGCGTGTAATGGCGTCTCCGAACTCACAAAGTCCAGGGAAATGGCCCTGAACTATGTGGGAGCACCTTTGCTAGGGCAAGGGTGCCCTCACACTTAGTAACTGTGCACCTAACCTTCAGCAAGTGAAGGTTAGACATATAGGTGACTTATAAGTTACTTAAGTGCAGTTAAAATGGCTGTGAAATAACGTGTGTGTTATTTCAGTCAGGCTGCAATGGCAGTCTTGTGTAAAGGTTTGTCTGAGCTCCCTATGGGTGGCAAAAGAAATACTGCAGCCCATAGGGATCTCCTGGAACCCCAATACCGTGGGTAACTAGGTACCATCTACTAAGGAATTATAAGGGGGGTCCAGTGTGCCAATTGACATTGGTAAAAGTGGTCATTAGCCTATAGTGACAAATTTAAAGGCAGAGAGAGCTTAAGCACTGAGGTTCTGGTTAGCAAAGCCTCAGTGTAGGAGGCTGGCCTGGTTTGTAGTGGTACCAAGGGGTACTTACACTCTGCACCAGGTCCAGTTATCCCTTATTAGTGTAGAAGAGGTGTCTAGCAGCTTAGGCTGATAGAAAAGGTAGCTTAGCAGAGCAGCTTAGGCTGAACTAGGAGACGTGTAAAGCTCCTACTATATCACTGGTGTCATGTGCACAAAATCATAAGAAAACACAATACACAGATATACTAAAAATAAAGGTACTTTATTTTTATGACAATATGCCAAAAGTATCTCAGTGAGTACCCTCAGTATGAGGATAGCAAATATACACAAGATATATGTACACAATACCAAAATTATGCAGTAATAGCAATAGAAAGCAATGCAAACAATGTACAGTCACAATAGATTGCAATGAGAGCACATAGGTATAGGGGCAACACAAACAATATACTCTAGAAGTGGAATGCGAACCACGAATGGACCCCAAACCTATGTGAGCTTGTAGAGGGTCGCTGGGACTGTAAGAAAACAGTGAGGGTTAGAAAAATAGCCCACCCCAAGACCCTGAAAAGTGGGTACAAAGTGCACCTAAGTTCCCCAGAGAGCACAGAAGTCGTGATAGGGGAATTCTGCAAGGAAGACCAACACCAGCAATGCAACAACAATGGATTTCTGGATGAGAGTACCTGTGGAACAAGGGGACCAAGTCCAAAAGTCACGATCAAGTCGGGAGTGGGCAGATGCCCAGGAAATGCCAGCTGTGGGTGCAAAGAAGCTGCCACCGGATAGTAGAAGCTGTGGATTCTGCAAGAACGAAGAGGACTAGGAACTTCCCCTTTGGAGGATGGATGTCCCACGTTGTGAAGAAGCTTGCAGAGGTATTTCCGTGCAGAAAGACCGCAAACAAGCCTTGCTAGCTGCAAGGGCCGCGGTTAGGATTTTTGGATGCTGCTGTGGCCCAGGAGGGACCAGGATGTCGCCAATTGCGTGAGGAGACAGAGGGGGCGTCCAACAAGACAAAGAGCCCACTCAGAAGCAAGCAGCACGCGCAGAAGTGCCGGAACAGGCACTACGAAGAAGAGTGAACCGGAGCTCACCCGAAGTCACAAAAGAAGGTCCCACGACGCCAGAGGACAACTCAGGAGGTCGTGCACTGCAGGTTAGAGTGTCGGGGACCCAGGCTTGGCTGTGCACAAAGGAAATTCTGGAAGAGTGCACAGGAGCCAGAGCAGCTGCAAATCACGCGGTACCCAGCAATGCAGTCTAGCGTGGGGAGGCAAGGATTTACCTCCACCAAACTTGGACTGAAGAGTCACTGGACTGTGGGAGTCACTTGGACAGAGTTGCTGAGTTCCAGGGACCACGCTCGTCGTGCTGAGAGGGGACCCAGAGGACCGGTGATGCAGTCTTTTGTTGCCTGCGGTTGCAGGGGGAGGATTCCGTCATCCCACGGGAGATTTCTTCAGAGCTTCCAGTGCAGAGAGGAGGCAGACTACCCCCACAGCATGCACCACCAGGAAAACAGTCGAGAAGGCGGCCGGATCAGCGTTACAAGGTCGCAGTAGTCGTCTTTGCTACTTTGTTGCAGTTTTGCAGGCATCCAGAGCAGTCAGCGGTCGATTCCTTGGCAGAAGGTGAAGAGAGAGATGCAGAGGAACTCTGATGAGCTCTTGCATTCGTTATCTAAAGAATTCCCCAAAGCAGAGACCCTAAATAGCCTGAAAAGGAGGTTTGGCTAATCAGGAAGGAGGATAGGCTAGCAACACAGGTAAGAGCCTATCAGAAGGAGTCTCTGACGTCACCTGCTGGCACTGGCCACTCAGAGCAGTCCAGTTAGGCACTACACAGGGATTCACACATTCAGGCCACAAACTATGAGCACCTGGGTCCTGGCTAGCAGGATCCCAATGAGACAGGCAAAAACAAACTTACATACATGTAAAACTGGGGGTAAGATGCCAGGCAAGATGGTACTTTCCTACACATCCACCCCCCCCCCCCAAAACGAGGGTCAATAAGGCTAACCTTGCCCAGATGAGTCTTCATCAAGTGGAATATCTTGAGAGTCCCTCTGCATTGGAGGTGGTACTCCCAGGTCTATGTTCTACTGTATAGTCCATTCCCTGTAGGGAGATGGACCACATCAACAATTTAGGGTTTTCACTTTTCATTTGTTTAAGCCATAATAGAGGTTTGTGGTCTGTCTGAACAATAAAGTGAGTACCAAACAGGTATGGTCTCAACTTTTTCAAGGCCCAGACCACAGCAAAGGCCTCTCTATGGCAGACTAACACTTTTCTCTAGGGGTCAACCTCCTGCTGATAAAAGCAACAGGTTGATCCTGGCCCTCAGTGTTAAACTGTGATAGAACTGCCCCTACCCCAAATTCAGAAGCATCAGTCTGGACTATGAATTTTTTGGAGTTACAAGGGCTTTTTAGGACAGGTGCAGAGCACATGGCCTGTTTGAGCTCATCAAAAGCCTTTTGACAGCTAGCTGTCCATAATACCTTTTTAGGAATTTTCTTGGATGTGAGGTCATTAAGAGGGGCAGCTCTGGTGCTATAGTTCTTAATGAACCTCTTATAGTACCCTGGGAGGCCTAAGAAGGCTCTCACCTGGGTTTGGGTTGTAGGGGGAGCCCATTCCACAATGGTTTAGATCTTCCCCTGCAGTGGTGCAGTCTGTTCCCCACCTACCAGGTGGCCCAGATAAACCACATTCCCCTGCCCTATTTGGCACTTTGAAGTCTTTATAGTGAGGCCTGCCTTTTGCAGGGCCTCCAAAACTTTCCACAGGTGGACCAGGTGATCATCCCAGGTGGAGCTAAAAACAGCTATATCATCCAGATATGCTGCACTAAAGGCATCAAATCCTTGGAGGACTGTATTCACCAACCTCTGAAAAGTGGCAGGTGCATTTTGCAATCCAAAGGGCGTAACATTGAACTGATAGTGCCCTCCAATGGTTGAAAATGCTGTTTTAGGTTTAGCATCTTCTGATAACGTAATCTGCCAATACCCTGCAATTAAGTCAAAAGTGCTTAGATACTTGTCAGAAGCCAGTGTATCTATGAGCTCATCTGCCCTGGGTATAGGGTGAGAATCAGTTTTGGTTACTTGATTGAGACCTCTATAGTCCACACAAAACCTCCTTTCCTTTTTACCATCTTTACTGTGAGGTTTGGGGACAAGCACCACTAGGCTAGCCCAGGCACTTTCAGAAGGTTTAATCACTCCTAGATCTAACATTTTCTGTACCTTTTGTTTAATGCAATCTATGACATGGTCAGGCTGCCTATAAATCTTACTTTTGACAGGTAGACTGTCTCCAGTGTCGATTATGTGCTCATAGCAGGTAGTTTTACCTGGGATCAGTGAGAAGACGTCAGAGAACTGATCTAAGAGATTTATGCAGTGATCCTTCTTCTCAGCAGTAAGGCAATCTGTTTTGCACAACTCACTCCACTAAGCCATCAGCTTCAGTGGTGGAGAAGAGGTCAGGGAGAGGGTCACTCTCTTCTTCCTGCCCCTCAACAGTAGCCATGAGCAGGGTGAGATCAGCCCTGCCATAGTAGGGTTTTAGGCGATTGACATGGAGCACCCTAAGGGGACTCCTGGCAGTGTCCAGGTCAGCCAAGTAGGTGACCTCTCCCTTCTTTTCAACAATGATGTGGGGTCCACTCCATTTGTCTTGGAGTGCTCTCGGGGCCACAGGCTCCAATACCCACACTGTCTGTCCTGGTTGGAACTGAATCAGAACAGCCTTCTGGTCATGCCATTGCTTTTGGAGCTCTTGGCTGGCCTGAAGGTTTTTACTGGCCTTTTTCATGTAGTCAGCCATTCTGGATCTTAGGCCGAGTACATAGTCCACTATGTCTTGCTTAGGAGCTTTTAAAGGTTGTTCCCAACCCTCCTTTACAAGTGTTAGATGACCTCTTACAGGGTGTCCATATAGGAGTTCAAAGGGGCTGAAGCCCACTCCTTTCTGGGGTACCTCCCTGTAAGCAAAAAGGAGGCAAGGTAACAGGACATCCCATCTCCTCCTGAGTTTTTCAGGGAGTCCCATTATCATTCCTTTGAGAGTTTTATTACACCCCTCAACCAGTCCATTTGTTTGTGGATGATAAGGTGTGGTGAATTTGTATGTTACACCACATTCCTTCCACATGGCCTTCAAGTATGCAGACATAAAGTTGCTACCCCTGTCTGATACCACCTCTTTTGGGAAACCCACCCTGGAAAAGATTCCCAGGAGGGCTTTTGCCACTGCAGGTGCTGTACTGGTCCTTAGAGGAATTGCTTCAGGATATCTTGTGGCATGGTCCACTACCACCAAGATAAACCTATTGCCTGAAGCAGTAAGAGGGTCAAGGGGGCCAACTATGTCAACCCCTACCCTTTCAAAGGGAACCCCAACCACAGGCAGTGGAATAAGGGGAACCTTTGAGTGCCACCAGTCTTGCCACTGGCTTGGCAGGTCACGCAGGACTTACAAAAATCCTTTGTGTCCTCTGACATCCTAGGCCAGTGAAACAGGGGGACAAACCTTTCCCATATTTTAATCTGACCCAAATGTCCAGCCAAGGGAATGTTGTGTGCCAGAGTTAGGAGGAACTCTCTGTACTGCAGGGGAATCACCAATCTCCTGGCTGCTCCAGGTTTTGGATCCCTTGCCTCTGTGTACAAGAGGTTGTCCTCCCAGTAAACTCTATGTGACTCACTGACATCCCCATTCTGCTGTTTGACAGCTTGCTGTCTTAGACCCTCTAATGTGGGACAGGCTTGCTGTGCCACACTCAGCTCCTCCCTGGCAGGCCGCCCTCCACCCAAAAGCTCAGCAGTGTCTGCTGCCAGCTCCTCTGGTGAAGGTTCTGCACAGGGGGGAAATTCTTCTTCCTCTGAAGTTGAATCATCTGTAGAGGGAGGGATAGTGGGTAGGGATTTACCCTTACTAACCCTAGCTTTAGGGAGCACTTGGTCCATTGTTCCAGGATCCAAGTCACCTTGTCCTTTTTGCTTTTTGGCCTGAGCCCTTGTCAAAGCAAAAATATGCCCAGGAATGCCCAGCATTGCTGCATGAGCCTCCAACTCCACATCTGCCCAAGCTGATGTCTCTAGATCATTCCCTAGTAGACAGTCTACAGGTAAATCTGAGGCAACCACAACTTTCTTTAGACCATTAACCCCCCCCCGCCCCTCCCCCCCACCAGTTGAGATTCACAACAGCCATGGGGTGGCTAAGAGTGTTGTTATGAGCGTCTGTCACTTGGTACTGGTGATCAAGTAGGTGTTGTTCAGGGTGTACCAGTTTCTCTATTACCATGGTAACACTGGCATCTGTGTCCCTGTAGGCCTGAACCTCAACACCATTGATTAGGGGAAGTTGCTTGTATTTATCCATATTAATGGGACAAGCAACCAAGGTGGCCAAATCAATGGCACCTTCAGAGACTAACACAGCCTCTGTGGTCTCCCTAACAAGACCAACCCCAACTAAATTACCAAAAGTGAGCCCAGCTACTCCCTTGGATTGGCTATTAGTAGGTTTGCTCCCACCACCACTGCTATTACTAGGGGTACTAGAGGTTGCAGTAGGGGTTGTGGTAGTGGGAGGCTTGGTGCTTTTCTTTGGACAACTGGCATCAGTTGTCCAATGGCCTTTTACTTTACATAAATAGCACCATGGTTTCTTTACTTGATTAGAAGAGGATTTCGACCCACAACCCCCCACCAGAGTGTTTTTTTGGGCCTGATGAAGACTCATTTTTAGATTTGTCCCCACCCTTGTCTGAAGACTTACCATCCTTCTTCTTGCCATCCTTGTCACCCCCTGTATGAACTTTTCTGTTCACTCTTGTTCTGACCCATTTGTCTGCCTTCTTTCCCAATTCCTGGGGAGAGGTCAGATCTGAGTCCACTAGATATTGGTGTAGCAAATCAGACACACAGTTATTCAGAATATGCTCTCTCAAGATTAGATTGTACAGACTTTCATAGTCAGAAACTTTACTGCCATGTAACCACCCCTCCAAGGCCTTCACTGAATAGTCAACAAAGTCTACCCAGTCTTGTGAGGACTATTTTCTGGTTTCTCTGAACTTAATCCTGTATTGTTCAGTGGTTAAGCCAAATCCATCCAAGAGTGCATTCTTCAAAACTGTAAAATTATTGGCATCACTTTCCTTCACAGTAAGGAGCCTATCCCTACCCTTTCCACTGAAAGATAGCCATAGGATAGCAGCCCACTGCCTTTGAGGGACCCCCTGTACCATACAGGCCCTCTCAAGTGCAGCAAACCACTTGTTAATGTCATCCCCCTTCTTGTAAGGGGGAACTATCTTGTGCAGATTCCTCGAATCATGCTCTCTCGCAGGATTGCAATCAGGAATACTGCTGCTGCCACCATGGGGTCCAAACTCCAACCTCTGTCTCTCTTTTTCTAAGTCTAGGGATTCCCTGTCTGGAGCCAGCTGTTCCTGTTTAAGCTTCAGCCTGGACTCTTCCACTCTCAACTTATTGAGTTCCCTTTCTAACATCTTGTCATCAGGGTGGGTGGGTTGGGAATGTTTTGACACAGAAGAAAGATTTGAATGAGCAGAGGGAGACCTGTCCCTAACAGTTGGCACCCTAACAACATGGCCTATAGGAATAAAAACATCCCTACTGTGATGGGAGCTTCTATTACTACCAGCACTGCTAGGTGGTCTGCTAAGGGGCAGATTAAGAAGGGAATCCTGTAACACTCTCTCAAGGGGCTCCCCTGAGTCAGTGTGAGCTATCTATCAACTTTTTAGATGAGGTGCCACCCTGGGCCTTATCATTCTCAATAAGCATATTAGACAGTAACTCTCTAGAAGGGTTCTTACCTACCACTAAACCTCTATCAATGCAGAGACTCCTTAGGCTCTTAAAGTTAAGGTGGTCATAAGTACTACTGACCAAATTTAGAGGGATTCCTACACCAGACATGATAGAAAAAGGTTTAGGGACAGATAAAAGAAGAAAAAGTTTTAGGACTTTTTAAAGAACAGAAAAAAAAACTTTTTAAACTTTTTGAAACTTTTTGAAAGTTTAGGAGTACTTTTCAGCACTTAGCAGATAGTGTAAGAGAAGAAAAGCAAAACTTTTTGGTTAGGTGTACATACACAGAACTTGTTTTGTATATTTTTCTCTTATGAAAAGTACAATATGACAAAGTGGTAAGTAGTTACAAGTACTTATCCCACCGCTGCACAACCAATGTAGGAGGCTGGCCTGGCTTGTAGTGGGTACCAAGGGGTACTTACACTCCGTACCAGGTCCAGTTATCACTTATTAGTGGAGAAGAGGTGTTTCTAGCAACTTAGGCTGATAGAAGGTAGCTATAGCAGAGCAGCTTAGGCTGAACTAGGAGACATGCAAAGCTCCTACTATACCACTGGTGCCATATGCACAATATCATAAGAAAACACAATACACAGATATACTAAAAATAAAGGTACTTTATTTTTATGACAATATGTCAAAGTATCTCAGTGAGTACCCTCAGTATGAGGATGACAAATATACACAAGATATATGTACATAATACCAAAAATATGCAGTAATAGCAAAAGGAAATAATGCAAGCAATGTAAAATTACAGTAGATTGCATTAGGAGCACATACGTATAGGGGCAATACAAACCATATACTCCAAAAGTGGACTGCGAACCACGAATGGACCCCAAACCTATGTGAGCTTGTAGAGGGTCGCTGGGACTGTAAGAAAACAGTGAGGGTTAGGAAAATAGCCCACCCCAAGACCCTGAAAAGTAGGTGTAAAGTGCACCTATAACCCCCAGAGAGCACAGAAGTCGTGATAGGGGGTTTCTGTAAGGAAGACCAACAACAGCAAAGCAACAACAGTGGATTTCCGGACCTGAGTACCTGTGAAACAAGGGGACCAAGTCCAAGAGTCGCGACAATGTCGAGAGTGGGCAGATGCCCAGGAAATGCCAGCTGAGGGTGCAAAGAAGCTGCCACCGCATGGTAGAAGCTGTGGATTCTGCAAGAACAAAGAGGGCTAGAAACTTCCCCTTTGGAGGATGGATGTCCCACGTCGTGAAGAAGCTTGCAAAGGTGTTCCCATGCAGAAAGACCGCAAAAAAGCCTTGCTAGCTGCAAGGTTTGCAGTTAGGGTTTTTGGATGCTGCTGTGGCCCAGGAGGGACCAGAATGTCGCCACTTGGATGAGGAGACAGAGGGGGCGCCCAGCAAGTCAGAGAGCCCTCACAGAAGCAGGCAGCACCCGCAGAAGTACCGGAACAGTCACTTGGAAGAGGAATGAACCGGAGTCCACCCAGAGTAAGAAAAGGGAGTCCCACGACGCCGGAGGACAACTCAGAAGGTTGTGCACTGCAGGTTAGAGTGTCGGGGACCCAGGCTTGGCTGTGCACAAAGGAAATCCTGGAAGAGTGCACAGGAGCCGGAGCAGCTGCAAATCACGTGGTACCCAGCAATGCAGTCTAGCATGGGGAGGCAAGGACTTACCTCCACCAAACTTGGACTGAAGAGTCACTGGACTGTGGGGGTCACTTGGACAGAGTTGCTGAGTTCCGGGGACCACGCTCGTCGTGCTGAGAGGGGACCCAGAGGACCAGTGATGCAGTCTTTTGTTGCCTGCAGATGCAGGCGGAAGATTCCGTCGACCCACGGGAGATTTCTTCAGAGCTTCTGGTGCAAGAAGGAGGCGGGCTACCCCCAGAGCATGCACCACCAGGAAACAGGCGAGAAAGCCAGCAGGATGAAGCGATACAAGGTTGCAGTAGTCGTCTTTGCTACTTTGTTGCGGTTTAGCAGGCGTCCTGAGCAGTCAGCGGTCGATCCTTTGGCAGAAGGTGAAGAGGGAGATGCAGAGGAACTCTGGTGAGCTCTTGCATTCGTTATCTGAAGAATTCCCCAAAGCAGAGACCCTAAATAGCCAGAAAAGGAGGTTTGGCTACCTAGGAAGGAGGATAGGCTAGCAACACAGGTAAGAGCTTATCAGAAGGAGTCTCTGACGTCACCTGCAGGCACTGGCCACTCAGAGCAGTCCAGTGTGCCAGCAGCACCTCTGTTTCCAAGATGGCAGAGGTCTGGAGCACACTGGAGGAGCTCTGGGCACCTCCCAGGGGAGGTGCAGGTCAGGGGAGTGGTCACTCCCCTTTCCTTTGTCCAGTTTCGCACCAGAGCAGGGCTGGGGGATCCCTGAACCGGTGTAGACTGGCTTATGCAGAGATGGGAACCATCTGTGCCCATCAAAGCATTTCCAGAGGCTGTGGGAGGCTACTCCTCCCCAGCCCTGACACCTTTTTCCAAAGGGAGACGGTGTAACACCAGCAACATTGTAGCGCCTCATCCTGCCGGCTTTCTCGACTGTTTCCTGGTTTTTCATGCTCTGGGGGCTGTCTGCCTTCAACCTGCTCTGGAAGCCAAGAAGAAATTCCCCGTGGGTCAATGGAATCTTCCCCCTGCTAACGCAGGCACCAAAAGACTGTATCACCGGTCCTCTGGGTCCCCTCTGATCCTTATGAGCGTGGTCCCTGGAACACAGGGACTCTGTCCAAGTGACTCCCACAGTCCAGTGATCCTTCAGTCCAAGTTTGGCGGAGGTAAGTCCTTGCCTCCCCACCCTTATATGCAAACCTGTGTACTGCGTGATTTGCAGCTGCTCCAGCTTCTGTGCACTTCTCCAAGGATTCCTTTGAGCACAGCCTAGCCTGGGTCCCCAGCACTCCGTCCTGCAGTGCTTAACCCTCTGAGTTGGACTCCAACGTCGTGGGACCCTCCTTTGTGACTCTGAGTCATCTCCGGTTCATAAATCTTCTAAGTGCCTGCTCCGGTACTTCTGCGGGTGCTGCCTGCTTCTGTGGGGGCTCTCTGAGTTGCTGAGTGCCCCCTCTGTCTCCTCCTCCATGGGGCCACATCCTGGTTCTTCCTGGTCCCCAGCAGCACCCACAAACCTCTACCGCGACCCTTGCAGCTAGCAGGGCTTGATTGCAGTATTTCTGCGTGGGAACACTTCAGCAACCTTCAGCACGATGTGGGACATCTTCCATCCAAAGGAGAAGTTGCTAGTCATCTTCGTTGTTGCAGAATCCTAAGCTTCTTCCATCCAGAGGCAGCTTTCATGCACCTTCATCCGGGGTTTCATGGGCTCCTGCCCCCCCCGGACACTATTACGACTCTTGGACTTGGTCCCCTTGCCTTGCAGGTTTTCAGGTCCAGGAATCCGTCTTCAGTGCCTTACTGGTGTTTGTGGTTCTTGCAGAATCCCCCTATCACAACTATTGTGTCCTTTTGGGGTAGTAGGAGTACTTTACTCCTACTTTTCAGGGTCTTGGGGTGGGGTATCTTGGACACCCTGACTGTTTTCTTACAGTCCCAGCGACCCTCTACAAGCTCCCATAAGTCTGGGGTCCATTCGTGATTCGCATTCCACTTTTGGAGTATATGGTTTGTGTTGCCCCTAGACCTATGTTCACCTATTGCATTCTATTGTGATTCTACATTGTTTGCACTACTTTTCTTACTGTTACTTTTTTTTCTTCATAAATCTGTTTATTGGTATTTTATTATTACATTGCTTCAAGTTTTGAATATTGTTGCATTTTAGTAAAGTATGGTGTGTTATATATATACCATCACACATTGATTAGCACATACGAAACGTATTGCTACAGCATAATGTACAGCTTATATGTTGTTTTTGCTGTTTGGTGCGTTTTATTACTTCTGGCTCGTTGCGCGGCTGCAGTTTGGAAAGTCAGCAATGCGTCTAATGTCCATCGGCTAGTGCGTCATTGACGGTGCCAGTTGATTAACATTGTTTCCGAATCAAATGTTCAATTGAGAAGATGTCTAGTAAGGAGGCAGCGATTATGAAGTTTATATGTATAACTTTTAAATGGAAAGAAAATATAAAAAATAAAAAAATAAAAATAACGATAACATTGCCGTTAACAGACAGTTGTACAAGTTTCACATATGCAAACATTAGCCAGTTGGGGTGGGGATCTCATTGTTACAGATCTATTTGCTGATAGAGTGGCTGGGCCGGGTGCAAGGCAAGATGGATACTATCTCTTTGCTTCCCAGTATCAGGACGTATCTCAATAACTTTCACGTTCAGTTCCCAAGTGTGGTGCATTGTCTCGTCAGTGGACATCTGTTTGTGTTATTCTATTCCCTCCCCTGTTAGATGTACTCCCATGTTACGCAGTCGCAGCAGCATTCCCTCCCAGGTGGCGGACAGTGGAAATTGTCTCAATCCCAAGACTTCTTCCTGTGTGAGCGCCGTGCCCTCAGCTCCCGCCCATACCTCGAGAGAGAGCGCCTCCAGGCCTGTATCGGTGGCGGATTCAGTAATTTCCACCTACTGGTCACTAATCGTTTTGCCACTATGAGTCCTAAATCCATGAAGCGGACCTCCGCTCTGCGTTGCTTACTTCTGGGGAATAGTCCTTCAGTATGAGTCCAAGTCTGGACAGTACCATAGCATATGCAGCAAGTCTACTCCGACATCGCAGCATCGGGGACAAGCCGCGTCTCTGCATTCAAAGTATCTGTTCACACGGGCTGGGGTGAAGTGGGCTCTATGTACTATGTAGTATTGGATTAGGGGAAATCGAGAGTTCCGAGGTACATTGAGGTGGCCCGAGAGAGCAGATCTCCATCTTGCCACCGCTATTGAATCGCCGGTGTCTGCTTCCCATGCCATGCGTAGCGTTTCGCTTTCAAGGGCAGTCTGGGTTCTCAGGGCATCTGCCAGCCAGCTGATCAAGTGGCGCCCGCGACCCACCACCGGTAAATACTGAATCAGTAAGTGAGTAGGAGGCGCCACTGAGATGTCTCCCCATCTAGACCCCAGCGCCCTCAGCAAAGAGCAATGTAGTAAGAACTGGCCGGATGGTAATCCCATCTCTTGAAGCCTGGCAAAGGGAAGCAGCTGGGCTTCTTCATAGACATCTCCTAGTGTGTATAATTCTATTTCGTGCAATGTGCGTAGTTCAGATTCTGAAGTGATTCTGGGGCCTCTTGGTGTGCCTAATAGTGCTAGTGCAAAAGGAATTATCGAGCTTGTGAGGTGGAGCGATCTGCGGAAGCATCTGTGGGCTACCCTAAGAAAGAGTTGGTGTGGGGTCTGCACTTGTGTGAGTGGGTGAAATAGGTGTTGCATCTGTTGGAGTGACCATGGCCCACTCTCTGAAGCTGTGTCTGCATGCTGAGCATCAGCTAGCCATCTAGCTATCCACTGAAGCTGAGCCGCCAGGTAGTAGTGCTCCAGATTAGGGACTGCTAGTCTGCCCTTATCCAGCGGTAGGTACAGTTTTTTAAGAGCAACTCTACAACGGCCACCATTCCAAATAAATTCTCTCAGTCCCGTTTCCAGTGCTCTGAAGAAGCCGGATGGAACATAGTGCTGGAGGTTAGAAAAAAAGTACAAGAACTGGGGTAAAACCACCATTTTCAGAAGTACTATCCTGCCTGCTACAGACAGCGGTAGTGCCCTCCAAAATATCATTTGGGACTTGACCGAGGATGCCACCCTCACTAGGTTACCCTCAAATATATCTTTCTCGCTGTGGTATATACGAATACCCAGGTATCTAAATGTATGAGGTTGCCATGGGACAGGGCTCTCGGCCAATATAAGTTCTGGGTCCGTGAGTCCCGGGTCAAAGGGAAAGAGGCAGGATTTAGCCCAGTTTACTCTAAGGCCAGATATTGACGCAAACTGTTGTAGGAGCAGGCCTGCCTCGGGAGGGATCCGAGTGATATCTCTGAAGTATAGGAGAAGGTCGTCGGCGTATAACAACACTATGTGGAGGCCATCCCCTAGTGGGATTCCCTAGTTACTCCCCTCTTTACGTAGGGCCCCCGCTAAGTGTTCCTTAGCGAGTGAGAATAGAAGTGGTGAAAGAGGGCAGCCTTGTCTCGTACCCTTGCGCACCTGGATCGGCTCCGATATCTCGGGTCCCAATCTAACTCGGACTAATGGTCTGGTGTATAGTAATTTAATTTAACGAGTAAAGGATGGTCCTATACCGAACTGCTGCAACACTTTGAACAAGTAGGGCCACTCCAGGGAGTCAAAGCCTTTTCCAGGTCTAGGGCAAGGCAGCCCGCTAGGGGCCAGTCACGCTTCACATATTCCATGACTCTGAATAACCTTCTGATGTTGTGGGAGGTGTCTCTGGCTGGGACAAACCCGTTTTGGTCCAGGTGTATCAGGCCCGGCACTGTCGGTGCGAGGTGTGTCGCCAGCAGTTTGGCTAAAATGTTATAATCAGTGTTTAGCATCGCCAGTGGTCTGTACGACCCCAAGTCCACTGGGTCCCTCCCGGGTTTGGGAATCGAGACCAGCAGTGCCTCTCTTTGGGTGGTCGATAAATGGCCCTCCTGTTCTGCCATCTCATATACATGGAGCAGCCTGGGTGCCAACTGCAGCACAAAGGCCTTATAGAAGTCGACTGGGATCCCGTCTGGGCCCGGTGTTTTGCCGGACGCAAGTTCACAGATACTATATCCAATCTCTCCAGGTCGAGGGGTGTTTCGAGTGCCTCAGATTGATCATCTTCTAATTGTGGAAGCTCCACTTTAGCAAGAAATTCTGCGCCGGTATCGCCTCCGGGAAGAGCTCTCGAGGCGTAGAGTGCTTCATAATGTCTTGTAAATTCGGCTCGTATCTCCCCGGGTGCATACAGTATTTCCCCGGTCTGTGAGTGAATTTCCATTATCGGTTTCCTCTCACAGTCTCGTCTGACCAGCCAGGCTAAAAGCTTGCCTGCTTTGTCGGCTGATGCATGGATTCTCGCAGAGTGTGCCGTGTAATTTAGACATCGTAGACGCTCCAGTAACAACAAGTGTTCTGCGCGCACTGCCGGCAGTTCCAAGTCGTTAGTTTGATTATTGGCTGTTTCCCTCTCTGACTGTAACAGGACCTGTTCCACTCGGGTCAGCTCACGTTCAACAGATCGGTGCAGGCCACACTGGGTTCCCAAACAGTGCCCACGCACGAAGACCTTAAATGCATCCCATTCTACTAAACCCGACGAGGCCGGGCCGTCGTTTTGTTCAAAGAATTCTGGGATTACGGCGTTCAGTGACGCCCTGAAAGTAGCGTCTTCCAGTAGCTCCGGTCTTAGTCTCCATGTGGGAATGGCTGGACGTGGGGATCCCCAGTGTAGGCCCGCAATCAGGGGGTTATGGTCGGAGTTTGTACGCCCCAGATATTCCGAGTTCACCACTACCGGGGCGAAACTCGTGGTGCAAAATATTCTATCTAGACGCACGTGTAGGGATTGCGGGGCAGAGTAGAAGGAGTAAGTCCTGTCCGTCCTATGTCGCTGTCTCCACACGTCTACTAATTGCCATTGCTGGGTCCAGTCCACCAGACCCCGCGAAGCAGCTACCACTGGCGATGTGGGCAGCAGGAGAAAGGAGTGGTCTAATTCCACATCAAGCACACTGTTGTAGTCCCCCCCAGCAGCTACGGGAGGCCGCTCCAGCCCGCCGAGTGGTGTGATAGTTTATGTAGAAAAGCAGTTCGGTCTGTGTTTGGAGCATATATAGAGCCCAGTACAATCGTGTGTCCCGCTAGTCTTCCCTTGACTAGTACAAATCTACCCTGTGGGTCCACGATCTGCTCGTCCGCTACAAAGGGAGTGCCAGCTCTAATCCAAATGAGTGCACCCTTGGCATATGCCGAGTGTCCCCTCGCATATAATTGCCCTCTCCAGAGCTGGCGCAATTGGGGAATTTCAGGGTTCGCTATGTGTGTCTCCTGTAAGATCGCTATGTGGACTGAGAGGAATTTCAGGTAGGAGTAGATGGCATACCGCCGCTTGGGTGTGTGAATGCCTCTTACATTCCAGGTGATTACTGTGTATGTGGCCATGTTATAGGCATTGGGTTTCCTTTCGTGCCTCCCCTTCCCACCCCCCTGTATAGTGTCTCTTCTTTTTTTCCCCCCACTTCCCAACTGGCGACTAAGGATTTAGTAAGTGTCGACCGGCAATGATAAAACTTAACTAATGCCATCAGAGCAGACAAACAACAGGTCACCGCCCAAACATAACAACAAACCCAACAAAGTGTTGTCACACAGCCATACATTGTGTGTCTCCGCTGATAGGAGCTAGGGGGGAGGCCGAGGTTACAGAAGGAAGTGAGTCAGCCGAGGGCCGCTTACCCGGTTGTGGCGGATAACAGAAGGAATAGAGGGGAACATAGGGGGGAGCCCCACTTCTCCCTGTCTTAAGAGAGTACAGTGCTCAGGGCATGGTGTCGGGTAGTTTGGTGCACATATAGTTGCTTATGGGTTAATGCATGCATTCTGGTGTTAGAGCAGTGGCCTGCTCATCTCTCAAGTCACATCCATGCAAATACCGTTGGCTGGGTGGTTCTCGCTGTGTGTGGACTCTCAGTATTGTTCAAGATTTCCTTAAAAAAGTTTGTCTGCAGTGGCCGGCGTCACAGGGGGCCCCCCAGTGAGGTCCGACTCCGACAGGCGGTCCGGCATGAGAGGACGGTCACTGGCTGGTTGAGAGAGTTCCGTGTCCGAACCCGAGGGCAGAGGTGATGCACCCATCGTCGCGGCAGTGTGTATTGCTTCCCTTCTCTCCTGGATTAGCTGTTCCAGGTCTGGAGCGCATTTCGTCGGTCCAGTGTGGGCTGCGCTCCTTTTTCGGTCTCGTCTGGTTCAGCTGCGCCTGGGCCGGGGTGTCGGTCCAGTTCTTTCAGGTGCGCCTCCAGAGGATAGACCCGACGATTCAAGCCATTCCCATGCTGCCTCGGGGTGGGGAAAAATGTGTTTTGTCTTCCACCACAACTCACAGTCTAGCGGGAAATAGCAAAGAGTAAGTTAAGCCTAGGGATCGTAGCTTACGTTCCAAGGGCAAATAGGAGGCTCTGTCTCTTTATACCATAAGGGTGTAATCTGGGAACAGCAGGATCTGCGCGTTGTCCACCTGGGGGGGTGGACCGGCTCTCACTGTTCGTAATATGATATCTCTATCTGCGTAGTGGAGAAGCCGGATGATGAATGGACGCGGGGCACTGCCTGGCGTTCTCGGTCGTGCCGGAATACGGTCTGCTCGCTCAACAGAGAAGAAGGGGGTAAGCTCACCCTCAGGCACCAGCCCTCGCAACCAGTTCTCTGAGTAGGCCACCGGATCTCGATTTTCAGTGCCCTCCGGTAAGTTCACTACCCGGATGTTGTTTCTTCTGGAGCGGCCCTCTGCGTCCTCAACTCGACGCTCCAGCTCCGTCACCCTGGCTTGTATATCTTCCATTCCAGTTTTCAGTTGGGTGGCCACAGGCGTTAGTTCGTTTACTGTGGCCTCAATCTCGTTGTTTTTTTCTGTTAACTTGCGGTGGTCGGCGTGAAGTAGAACAAGGTCGCTTGCCACTTTGTCTATCTTTGCTTTGCGGGCACGTTCCAGCGAGTCCAGCAAGTCTCCAATGCGTTCTACTGCAGCGAGTACTGCGTCTAGTTTTTGGTTGTCTTGGATTGACGTGTCTTGTGGTTTCCCAATTCCAGCGCTGGAGCGTAACCGTCCCATCCCGGCCATGTTCTAGTTCTTGAGGGGTCTCTGCTCAGTCTCGGATCATCGATCTCCGTTTTGTTGGGAGCCGCTCATGTTCTGTACTTCGATCCGGCCTTGGTCGGGGCAGCAAGGGGGCCAGCGGGCAGCCTGCAGGCAGATCCGCGCAGTTCAGTGTTAGGGCACGCTTTCGATAGGCATCTTGGGCTCCATGCTGTAGGTTTCCCTCAATAGCCGGTCCAGCGGAAGGTTGCACCAGGTGTCAGCTCTTATGTGACGTGCCGTGTGCCTCCGGTTTCTAGCGCGTTTTGAAATCTTTAGCGCAGTCTTTGCTTGTCTGGGCGCCCTGAATGATTGGAGGGAGGGCCGGGCCCGCTTGTCTGAGGGTCGATGGCAGTCCGTCCGTGACAGCACAAGCAGCCCGGTCGCACCGATTCTCCGGCGCCTAATTCTCCACCATTGTGGTTCTTTATGGTGATGGTTGTGCCCCATAGAGCAGGGGTGCTCGGTGTCGACATAGGTGTGGATTAGGGTATCTTTCTTACTGTTACTTACCTGTTTTTGGTTTGTGTACATATAACTTTTGTATATTACTTACCTTCTAACTGAGGGTACTCACTGAGATACTTTTGGCATATTGTCATAAAAAGAAAGTTCCTTTATTTTTAGTAACTCTGAGTATTGTGTTTTCTCATGATATTGTGCTATATGATATAAGTGGTATAGTAGAAGCTTTGCATGTCTCCTAGTTCAGCCTAAGCTGCTATGCCATAGCTACCTTCTATCAGCCTAAGCTGCTAGAAACACCTCTATTCTACTAATAAGGGATAACTGGACCTCACACAGAGTGTAAGTACCACAAGGTGCCCACTATAAGCCAGGCCAGCTTCCTACAGTAAGCACCTATCAGGAGAGGTCTCTGATGTCACCTGCTGGCACTGGCCACTCAGAGGCCTCCATTGTGCCCTGACACCTTTGGATTCAAGATGGCAGAGGTCTGGGACACTGGAGGAGCTCTGGGCACCACCCCTGGTTTGCTGATGGACAGGGGAGTGGTCACTCCCCTTTCCTTTGTCCAGTTTCGCCCCAGAGCAGGGACTGGAGTTCCCTGAACTGGTGTAGACTGGTTTATGCAAGGAGGGCACCATCTGTGCCCTTCAAAGCATTTCCAGAGGCTGGGAGAGGCTACTCCTCCCAAGCCCTTAACACCTATTTCCAAAGGGAGATTGTGTAACACCCTCTCTCAGAGGAAATCCTTTGTTCTGCCTTTCTGGGACTGGGCAGCCCAGACCCCAGGAGGACAGAACCCTGTCTGTGGGGTGGCAGCAGCGGTAGCTGCAGAGAAAACCCCAGAGAGCTAGTTTGGCAATACCCGGGGTCCATAGTGGAGCCCCGAAGATGCATAGGATTGGCACCCCAATAGCAGATTGGGCATGGGGGGACAATTCCATGATCTTAGACATGTTACATGGCCATGTTCCGAGTTACCATTATGAAGTTACAAATAGGTATTGACCTATATGTAGTGCACACTTGTAATAGTGTCCCCACACTCACAAAGTCCGGGGAAATTGCCCTGAACTATGTAGGGGCACCTTGGCTAGTGCCAGGGTGCCCTCACACTTAGTAACTTTGCACCTAACTTTCACCAGGTGAAGGTTAGACATATAGGTGACATATAAGTTACCTAAGTGCAGTGTAAAATGGCTGTGAAATAACGTGGACGTTATTTCACTCAGGCTGCAGTGGCAATCCTGTGTAAGATTTGTCTGAGCTCCCTATGGGTGGCAAAAGAAATGCTGCAGCCCATAGGGTTCTCCTGGAACCCCCAATACCCTGGGTAACTAGGTACCATATACTAGGGAATTATAAGGGTGTTCCAGTGTGCCAATTAGAATTGGTGAAAATGGCCACTAGCATATAGTGACAATTTTAAAGGCAGAGAGAGCATAAGCACTGAGGTTCTGGTTAGCAGAGCCTCAGTGACACAGTTAGGCACTACACAAGGATACACACATTTAGGCCACAAACTATGACCACTGGGGTCCTGGCTAGCAGGATCCCAGTGAGACAGGCAAAAACAAATTGACATACATGTAAAAATGGGGGTAACATGCCAGGCAAGATGGTACTTTCCTTCACAACCCCTCCCCCAAACGAGGGACAATAAGGTTTACCTTGCCCAGATGAGTCTTCATTGTCTAAGTGGAAATATCTGGAGAGTCCATCTGCATTGGAGTGGGTACTCCCAGGTCTATGTTCCACTGTATAGTCCATTCCCTGTAGGGAGATGGACCACCTCAACAATTTAGGGTTTTCACCTTTCATTTGTTTACGCCATAATAGAGGTTTGTGGTCTGTCTGAACAATAGTGAGTACCAAACAGGTATGGTCTCAACTTTTTCAGTGCCCAGACCACAGCAAGGTCCTCCCTCTCTATGGCAGACCAACGCTTTTCTCAAGGAGTCAACCTCCTGCTGATAAAAGTAACAGGTTGATCCTGGCCTTCAGTGTTAAGCTGTGATAGAACTGCCCCTACCCGTAATTCAGAAGCATCAATCTGGACTATGAATTTCTTGGAGTAATAAGGGCTTTTTAGGACAGGTGCAGAGCACATGGCCTGTTTGAGCTCATCAAAAGCCTTTTGACAGCTAGCTGTCCACAATATCTTTTTAGGCATCTTTTTGCTGGTGAAGTCATTAAGAGGAGCTGCAATGGAGCCATTGTTCTTAATGAACCTCCTATAGTACCTTGTGAGGCCTAGGAAGGCTCTCACCTGGGTCTGTGTTGTAGGGGGACCCCAATCAATGATTGTCTGGATTTTCACCTGCAGTGGTGCAATCTTTTCTCCACCTACCAGGTGTCCCAGATAAACCACTTTCCCCTGCCCTATCTGGCACTTTGAAGCCTTGATAGTGAGGCCTGCCTTTTGGAGGGCCTCCAAAACTTTCCATAGGTGGACCAGGTGCACATCCCAGGTGTAGCTAAAGACAGCTATATCATCTAGATATGCTGCACTAAAAGCCTCTAACCCTTGCAGGACTGTGTTCACCAACCTCTGAAAAGTGGCAGGTGCATTCTTCAAACCAAAGGGCATCACTGTAAATTGGTAGTGCCCTCTTATAGTTGAAAATGCAGTTTTAGATTTAGCATCCTCAGCCAATTTGATCTGCCAATACCCTGCAGTCAAATCAGAGGTGCTTAGGTACTTGGCAGATGCCAGTGTATCTATGAGCTCATCTGTCCTGGGTATAGGGTGAGCGTCAGTTTTTGTTACCTGATTGAGACCTCTGTAGTCTACACAAAACCTCTTCTCCCTTTTCCCATCTTTTGAGTGAGGCTTTGGTACAAGCACCACAGGACTCGCCCATGGGCTTTCAGAAGCTTCAACCACTCCTAGATCAAGCATTTTCTGAACCTCTTGTTTTATGCAGTCCCTAACATTGTCAGGCTGCCTATAGATTTTACTTTTGACAGACAAGCTGTCTACAGTATCAATTGTGTGTTCACACCAAGATGTGGTACCTGCACAGTTGAAAAGAGTTCAGAAAATTGTCCAAGGAGATTTATGCAGTTGTCTTTCGGTTCTGCAGTCAGACAATCTGCCAAAACTACTCCCTCCACTAAAGCATCATTTTCAGTGGTGGAAGAGAGATCAGGGAGAGGGTCACTCTCTTCTTCCTGTCCCTCATCTGTTGCCATAAGCAGGGTGAGATCAGCCCTGTCATAGTAGGGTTTTAGGCGGCTGACATGAATCACACTAAGGGGACTCCTGGCAGTGCCCAGGTCTACCAAATAGGTGACCTCACCCTTTTTCTCAACAATTAGATGAGGTCCACTCCATTTGTCCTGGAGTGCTCTTGGGGCCACAGGCTCCAATTCCCACACCTTCTGTCCTGGTTGGTACTGGATCAGAACAGTCTTCTGGTCATTCCATTGCTTCTGGAGCTCTTGGCTGGCCTGAAGGTTTTTACTGGCCTTTTTCATGTACTCGGCCATTCTGGATCTTAGGCCAAGTACATAGTCCACTATATCCTGTTTGGGAGCTTTTAAAGGTTGTTCCCAACCCTCCTTCACAAGTGTTAGTGGCCCTCTTACAGGGTGTCCAAAGAGGAGTTCAAAGGGGATGAAGCCCACTCCTCTCTGGGGTACCTCCCTGTAAGCAAAAAGGAGGCAAGGTAACAGGACATCCCATCTCCTCCTGAGTTTTTCAGGGAGTCCCATTATCATACCTTTGAGAGTTTTATTAAACCTCTCTACCATTCCATTAGTCTGTGGATGATAAGGAGTGGTGAATTTGTAGGTTATACCACATTCCTTCCACATTGCTTTCACGTATGCAGGCATAAAGTTGCTACCCCTGTCTGATACAACCTCTTTAGGGAAACCCACCCTGGAAAAGATTCCCAGGAGGGCCTTTGCCACTGCAGGAGCTGTAGTGGTCCTTAGAGGAATTGCTTCAGGATATCTTGTGGCATGGTCCACAACCACCAAGATAAACCTATTGCCTGAAGCAGTAGGAGGGCCAAGGGGGCCAACTATGTCAACCCCTACTCTTTCAAAGGGTACCCCAACCACAGATAGTGGAATAAGGGGAGCATTTGGTGTGCTACCAGTCTTGCCACTGGATTGGCAGGTCACATAAGACTTGCAAAAATCTTTAGTGTCCTCTGACATCCTAGGCCAGTGAAACAGGGGGACAAGCCTTTCCCATGTTTTGATCTGGCCCAAATGCCCAGCCAAGGGAATGTCATGTGCAAGAGTTAGGAGGAACTCTCTGTACTGCAGGGGAATGACCAATCTCCTGGCTGTAGGAGGCTGGACTGTCTTGTAGTGGGTACCAAGGGGTACTTACACCTTGCACCAGGCCCAGGTATCCCTTATTAGTGTATAGGGTGTCTAGCAGCTTAGGCTGATAGATAATGGTAGCTTAGCAGAGCAGCTTAGGCTGAACTAGGAGACGAGTGAAGCTCCTACAGTACCACAAGTGTCATATGCACAATACCATAAGAAAACACAATACACAGATATACTAAAAATAAAGGTACTTTATTTTTATGACAATATGCCAAACGTATCTCAGTGAGTACCCTCAGTATGAGGATAGCAAATATACACAAGATATATGTACACAATACCAAAAATATGCAGTATAGTATTAGAAAACAGTGCAAACAATGTATAGTTACAATAGGATGCAATGGGGACACATAGGGATAGGGGCAACACAAACCATATACTCCAAAAGTGGAATGCGAACCACGAATGGACCCCAAACCTATGTGACCTTGTAGAGGGTCGCTGGGACTGTAAGAAAACAGTTAGGGTTAGAAAAATAGCCCACTCCAAGACCCTGAAAAGTGAGTGCAAAGTGCACTAAAGTTCCCCAAAGGACATAGAAGTCGTGATAGGGGAATTCCGCAGGAAAGACACAAACCAGCAATGCAACAACGATGGATTTCCAGTCGAGGGTACCTGTGGAACAAGGGGACCAAGTCCAAAAGTCACAAGCAAGTCGGAGATGGGCAGATGCCCAGGAAATGCCAGCTGTGGGTGCAAAGAAGCTGCTACTGGACAGTAGAAGGTGAGGATTCTGCAGGAACGACAAGGGCTAGAGACTCCCTCTTTGAAAGATGGATCCCCCACGCCGTGGAGAGTCGTGCAGAAGTGTTTTCCTGAAGAAAGACCGCCAACAAGCCTTGCTAGCTGCAAGTCATGCGGTTAGCGTTTTTGGATGCTGCTGTGGCCCAGGAGGGACCAGGATGTTGCCAATTGCGTCTGGGGACAGAGGGGGTGTCGAGGAAGAAAAGGATCCCTCTCAGAAGCAGGCAGCACCCGCAGAAGTGCCAGAACAGGCACTACGAAGAGGAGTGAAACGGTGCTCACCCAAAGTCGCACAAAGGAGTCCCACGTCGCCGGAGGACAACTTAGAAAGTCGTGCAATGCAGGTTAGAGTGCCGTGGACCCAGGCTTGGTTGTGCACAAAGGATTTCCGCCGGAAGTGCACAGAGGCCGGAGTAGCTGCAAAAGTCGTGGTTCCCAGCAATGCAGTCTGGCGTGGGGAGGCAAGGACTTACCTCCACCAAACTTGGACTGAAGAGTCACTGGACTGTGGGAGTCACTTGGACAGAGTTGCTGGATTCAAGGGACCTCGCTCGTTGTGCTGAGAGGAGACCCAGGGTACCGGTGATGCAGTTCTTTGGTGCCTTCGGTCGCGCGGGAAGATTCCGTCGACCCACGGGAGATTTCTTCGGAGCTTCTAGTGCAGAGAGGAGGCAGACTACCCCCACAGCATGCACCACCAGGAAAACAGTTGAGAAGGCGGCAGGATCAGCGTTACAAGGTTGCAGTAGTCGTCTTCGCTACTTTGTTGCAGTTTTGCAGGCTTCCAGTGCGGTCAGCAGTCGATTCCTTGGCAGAAGGAGAAGAGAGAGATGCAGAGGAACTCTGATGAGCTCTTGCATTCGTTATCTAAGGAACTCCCCAAAGCAGAGACCCTAAATAGCCAGAAAAGAGGGTTTGGCTACTTAGGAGAGAAGATAGGCTAGCAACACCTGAAGGAGCCTATCAGAAGGAGTCTCTGACGTCACCTGCTGGCCCTGGCCACTCAGAGCAGTCCAGTGTGCCAGCAGCACCTCTGTTTTCAAGATGGCAGAGGTCTGGAGCACACTGGAGGAGCTCTGGGCACCTCCCAGGGGAGGTGCAGGTCAGGGGAGTGGTCACTCCCCTTTCCTTTGTCCAGTTTAGCGCCAGAGCAGGGCTGAGGGGTCCCTGAACCGGTGTAGACTGGCTTATGCAGAAATGGGCACCATCTGTACCAATGAAAGCATTTCCAGAGGCTGGGGGAGGCTACTCCTCCCCTGCCTGAACACCTTTTTCCAAAGGGAGAGGGTGTAACACCCTCTCTCTGAGAAAGTCCTTTGTTCTGCCTTCCTGGGCCAAGCCTGGCTGGACCCCAGGAGGGCAGAACCCTGTCGGAGGGGTTGGCAGCAGCAGCAGCTGCAGTGAAACCCCTGAGAAGGCAGTTTGGCAGTACATGGGTCTGTGCTACAGACCCGTGGGATCATGGGATTGTGCCAACAATGCCAGGATGGCATAGAGGGGGCAATTCCATGATCTTAGACATGTTACATGGCCATATTCGGAGTTACCATTGTGAAGCTACACATAGGTATTGACCTATGTGTAGTGCACGCGTGTAATGGTGTCCCCGCACTCACAAAGTCCAGGGAATTTGCCCTGAACAATGTGGGGGCACCTTGGCTAGTGCCAGGGTGCCCACACACTAAGTAACTTTGCACCTAGCCTTTACCAGGTAAAGGTTAGACATATAGGTGACTTATAAGTTACTTAAGTGCAGTGAAAATGGCTGTGAAATAATGTGTGCATTAATTCACTCAGGCTGCAGTGGCAGGCCTGTGTAAGAATTGTCAGAGCTCCCTATTGGTGGCAAAAGAAATGCTCCAGCCCATAGGGATCTCCTGGAACCCCAATACCCTGGGTACCTCAGTACCATATACTAGGGGATTATAAGGGTGTTCCAGTATGCCAATGTAAATTGATGAAATTGGTCACTAGCCTGTTAGTGACAATTTGTACAGAGAGAGCATAACCATTGATGTTCTGGTTAGCAGAGCCTCAGTGAGACAGTTAGGCACCACACAGGGAACACATACATGTAGGAAAGTACCATCTTGCCTGGCATGTTACCCCCATTTTTCACTGTATATATGTTGTTTTAGTTGTATGTGTCACTGGGACCCTGGTAACCCAGGGCCCCAGTGCTCATAAGTGTGCCTGAATGTGTTACCTGTGTAGTGACTAACTGTCTCACTGAGGCTCTGCTAATCAGAACCTCAGTGGTTATGCTCTCTCATTTCTTTCCAAATTGTCACTAACAGGCTAGTGACCATTTTTACCAATTTACATTGGCTTACTGGAACACCCTTATAATTCCCTAGTATATGGTACTGAGGTACCCAGGGTATTGGGGTTCCAGGAGATCCCTATGGGCTGCAGCATTTCTTTTGCCACCCATAGGGAGCTCTGACAATTCTTACACAGGCCTGCCACTGCAGCCTGAGTGAAATAACGTCCACGTTATTTCACAGCCATTTTACACTGCACTTAAGTAACTTATAAGTCACCTATATGTCTAACCTTTACCTGGTAAAGGTTAGGTGCAAAGTTACTTAGTGTGAGGGCACCCTAGCACTAGCCAAGGTGCCCCCACATTGTTCAGAGCCAATTCCCTGAACTTTGTGAGTGCGGGGACACCATTACACGTGTGCACTACATATAGGTCACTACCTATATGTAGCTTCACAATGGTAACTCCGAATATGGCCATGTAACATGTCTATGATCATGGAATTGCCCCCTCTATGCCATCCTGGCATAGTTGGCACAATCCCATGATCCCAGTGGTCTGTAGCACAGACCCTGGTACTGCCAAACTGCCCTTCCTGGGGTTTCACTGCAGCTGCTGCTGCTGCCAACCCCTCAGACAGGCATCTGCCCTCCTGGGGTCCAGCCAGGCCTGGCCCAGGATGGCAGAACAAAGGACTTCCTCTGAGAGAGGGTGTTACACCCTCTCCCTTTGGAAAATGGTGTGAAGGCAGGGGAGGAGTAGCCTCCCCCAGCCTCTGGAAATGCTTTGTTGGGCACAGATGTGCCCAATTCTGCATAAGCCAGTCTACACCGGTTCAGGGGACCCCTTAGCCCTGCTCTGGCACGAAACTGGACAAAGGAAAGGGGAGTGACCACTCCCCTGACCTGCACCTCCCCTGGGAGGTGTCCAGAGCTCCTCCAGTGTGCTGCAGACCTCTGCCATCTTGGAAACAGAGGTGCTGCTGGCACACTGGACTGCTCTGAGTGGCCAGTGCCACCTGGTGACGTCAGAGACTCCTGCTGATAGGCTCCTTCAGGTGTTAGTAGCCTATCCTCTTTCCTAAGTAGCCAAACCCTCTTTTCTGGCTATTTAGGGTCTCTGTCTCTGGGGAAACTGTAGATAACGAATGCAAGAGCTCATCCGAGTTCCTCTGCATCTCTCTCTTCACCTTCTGCCAAGGAATCGACTGCTGACCGCGCTGGAAGCCTGCAAACCTGGAACATAGTAGCAAAGACGACTACTGCAACTCTGTAACGCTGATCCTGCCGCCTTCTCGACTGTTTTCCTGCTTGTGCATGCTGTGGGTGTTGTCTGCCTCTTCTCTGCACCAGAAGCTCCGAAGAAATCTCCCGTGGGTCGATGGAATCTTCCCCCTGCAACCGCAGGCACCAAAAAGCTGCATGACTGGTCCCTTGGGTCTCCTCTCAGCACGACGAGCGAGGTCCCTCGAATCCAGCGACTCTGTCCAAGTGACCCCCACAGTCCAGTGACTCTTCAGTCCAAGTTTGGTGGAGGTAAGTCCTTGCCTCACCTCGCTGGGCTGCATTGCTGGGAACCGCGACTTTTGCAGCTACTCCGGCCCCTGTGCACTTCCGGCGGAAATCCTTTGTGCACAGCCAAGCCGGGGTCCACGGCACTCTAACCTGCATTGCACGACTTTCTAAGTTGGTCTCCGGCGACGTGGGACTCCTTTGTGCGACTTCGGGTGAGCACCGTTTCACGCATCCTTGTAGTGCCTATTTCTGGCACTTCTCTGGGGGCTACCTGCTGTTGAGAGGGCTCCTTGTCTTGCTCGACGTCCCCTCTCTCTCCTGGTCCAATTTGCGACTTCCTGGTCCCTCCAGGGCCACAGCAGCGTCCAAAAACGCTAACTGCACGATTTGCAGCTAGCAAGGCTTGTTGGCGTTCTTTCGGCGGGAAAACACTTCTGCACGACTCTCCACGGCGAGAGGGATACGTCCACCAAAGGGGAAGTCTCTAGCCCTTTTCGTTCCTGCAGAAACCTCAGCTTCTTCTGTCCAGTAGAAGCTTCTTTGCACCCGCAGCTGGCATTTCCTGGGCATCTGCCCATCTCCGACTTGCTTGTGACTTTTGGACTTGGTCCCCTTGTTCCACAGGTACCCTAGATTGGAAATCCACAGTTGTTGCATTGTTGGTTTGTGTCTTTCCTGCATTATTCCTCTAACACGACTTCTTTGTCCTTAGGGGAACTTTGGTGCACTTTGCACTCACTTTTCAGGGTCTTGGGGAGGGTTATTTTTCTAACTCTCACTATTTTCTAATAGTCCCAGCAACCCTCTACAAGGTCACATAGGTTTGGGGTCCATTCGTGGTTCGCATTCCACTTTTGGAGTATATGGTTTGTGTTGCCCCTATCCCTATGTGTCCCCATTGCATCCTATTGTAACTATACATTGTTTGCACTGTTTTCTAAGACTATACTGCATATTTTTGCTATTGTGTATATATATCTTGTGTATATTTCCTATCCTCTCACTGAGGGTACACTCTAAGATACTTTGGCATATTGTCATAAAAATAAAGTACCTTTATTTTTAGTATAACTGTGTATTGTGTTTTCTTATGATATTGTGCATATGACACTAAGTGGTACTGTAGTAGCTTCACTCGTCTCCTAGTTCAGCCTAAGCTGCTCTGCTAAGCTACCATTATCTATCAGCCTAAGCTGCTAGACACCCTATACACTAATAAGGGATAACTGGGCCTGGTGCAAGGTGCAAGTACCCCTTGGTACTCACTACAAGCCAGTCCAGCCTCCTACATTGGTTGTGCAGCGGTGGGATAAGTGCTTTGAGACTACTTACCACTCTTGTCATTGTACTTTTCATAAGAGAAAAATATACAAAACAAGGTCAGTGTATATACACATAGCCAAAAAGTTTTGCATTTCCTCTTTTCACTCTTTTCTAAGTGCTGAAAAGTACTTCTAACTTTCTAAAAAGTTCTAAAAAGTTTAAAAAGTTTTTTTTTCTCTGTCTTTCTAAAAGCTATGACAAACTTTTTTATCTTTTACTATCACTTTAACTCTCTCTAAAAATGTCTGGCACAGGCCAAAATGTTGATCTGTCCAAACTTGCATATGATCACCTTAGCTGGAAAGGAGCAAGGAGTCTCTGCATAGAGAGAGGTTTGAGTGTAGGGAAGAATCCTTCCTTGGAACTGTTACTTAACATGCTTAGAGAACAGGATAAGGCTAGAAGTGCCCCATCTGTTGAAAAAGTAGCTAATGGTTCTCAATCTGATCCAGGGACTCCCCCAGGAAAAGATTCAGGAAGGAAACTTCCTAGCCTGCCCATTACTAGACAGTCTAGCATAGTTGGTAATGATGGAGAGCCTCACCATAGAAATAGTGTTGTCTCACATCATAGCAAAAGCATTTATTCTCATCATACTGGTAGTGATGTTTCTGTTAGCCAAGCTGTTAGGGTGGCTTCTGTAAGGGACAGGTCTCCTTCTGTTCATTCTTCTGTGTCTAAGAATGTCCCTCCCACCAACCCTGATGACAGAATGTTAGAGAGGGAACTCAATAAGTTGAGAGTGGAACAAACCAGACTGAAGCTTAAAAAGCAACAGCTGGATTTGGATAGACAGGGCCTGATTCTAACTTTGGAGGACGGTGTTAAACCGTCCCAAAAGTGGCGGATATACCACCTACCGTATTACGAGTCCATTATATCCTATGGAACTCATAATACGGTAGGTGGTATATCCGCCACTTTTGGGACGGTTTAACACCGTCCTCCAAAGTTAGAATCAGGCCCACAGTCTTTTGAACTAGAGAAATAAAGACAGAAGTTGGGTTTAGATACCCATGGTGGCAGCAGCAGTATTCCCCATAGTCATCCTGCAAAAGAGCATGATTCCAGGAATCTGCATAAGATAGTTCCCCCTTATAAGGGGGGGGATGACATTAACAAGTGGTTTGCTGCACTTGAGAGGGCCTGTGTTGTACAGGATGTCCCTCAAAGGCAGTGGGCTGCTATCCTATGGCTATCATTTAGTGGAAAAGGTAGGGATAGGCTCCTTACTGTGAAAGAAAATGATGCTAATAATTTCCAAGTTCTTAAGAATGCACTCCTGGATGGTTATGGCTTAACCACTGAACAGTACAGGATAAAGTTCAGAGAGACCAAAAAGGAGTCTTCACAAGACTGGGTTGATTTCATTGACCATTCAGTGAAGGCCTTGGAGGGGTGGTTACATGGCAGTAAAGTTACTGATTATGACAGCCTGTATAACTTGATCCTGAGAGAGCATATTCTTAATAATTGTGTGTCTGATTTGTTGCACCAGTACTTGGTGGACTCTGATCTGACCTCTCCCCAAGAATTGGGAAAGAAGGCAGACAAATGGGTCAGAACAAGGGTGAACAGAAAAGTTCATACAGGGGGTGACAAAGATGACAACAAAAAGAAGGATGGTAAGTCTTCTGACAAGGGTGGGGACAAATCTAAAAATGAGTCTTCATCAGGCCCACAAAAACACTCTGGTGGGGGTGGTGGGCCCAAATCCTCTTTTAATCAGAACAAGGAAAAGAAACCATGGTGCTATTTATGTAAGATAAAAGGCCATTGGACAACAGATCCCAGTTGTCCAAAGAAAGGCACCAAGCCTCCTACCACTACAACCCCTACTGCTACACCTAGTGTCCCTACTAATAGCAGTGGTGGTGGGAGCAAACCTACTAATAGCCAATCCAAGGGAGTAGCTGGGCTCACTATTGGTAACTTAGTTGGGGTTGGCCTTGTTAGGGAGGCCACAGAGGCTGTGTTAGTCTCTGAGGGGGCTATTGATTTAGCCACCTTGGTTGCTTGTCCCCTTAATATGGATAAGTACAAGCAGCTACCCCTAATAAATGGTGTTGAGGGTCAGGCCTACAGGGACACTGGTGCCAGTGTGACTATGGTCATAGAGAAACTGGTCCACCCTGAACAACACCTACTTGGTCACCATTACCAAGTAACCGATGCTCACAACAACACACTTAGCCACCCCATGGCTGTTGTAAATCTCAACTGGGGGGGGGTTACTGGTCCAAAGAAAGTTGTGGTAGCTTCAGATTTACCTGTAGACTGTCTATTAGGGAATGATTTGGAGACATCAGCTTGGTCAGATGTGGAGTTGAAGGCCCATGCAGCAATGCTGGGCATTCCAGGGCATATTTTTGCTTTGACAAGGGCTCAGGCCAAAAAGCAAAAAGGACAGGGAAGCTTGGATCCTGGAACAATGGACCAAGTGCTCCCTAAAGCTAGGGCTAGTAGAAGCAAACCACTTCCTACTATCCCTCCCTCTACAGTGGATTCTACTTCTGAGGAAGAAGAATTCCCTCCCTGTGCAGAACCTACACCAGAGGAGCTGGAAGCAGACACTGCTGAGCTTTTGGGTGAAGGGGGGCCTGCCAGAGAGGAGCTGAGTGTGGCACAGCAAACTTGTCCCACATTAGAGGGTCTCAGACAGCAAGCTGTCAAACAGGCTAATGGGGATGTCAGTGACTCTCACAGAGTTTACTGGGAGGACAACCTCTTGTACACTGAGCATAGGGATCCTAAACCTGGAGCTGCCAGGAGATTAGTGATTCCTCAGGAGTACAGAAAGTTCCTCCTAACCCTGGCACATGACATTCCCCTAGCTGGGCATCTAGGACAAATGAAAACTTGGGACAGGCTTGTTCCCCTGTTTCATTGGCCTAGAATGTCTGAGGACACAAAGGAATTTTGTAAGTCCTGTGAAACCTGTCAAGCCAGTGGCAAGACAGGTGGCACACCAAAGGCACCCCTTATTCCACTGCCTGTGGTTGGGGTTCCCTTTGAAAGGGTAGGGGTTGACATAGTTGGCCCCCTTGACCCTCCTACTGCTTCAGGCAATAGATTTATCTTGGTGGTAGTGGACTATGCCACAAGATATCCTGAAGCTATTCCTTTAAGGACCACTACAGCACCTGCAGTGGCAAAGGCCCTCCTGGGAATATTTTCCAGGGTGGGCTTCCCAAAGGAAGTAGTATCAGACAGGGGAAGCAATTTCATGTCTGCATACTTAAAGGCCATGTGGAAGGAGTGTGGTGTAACTTACAAGTTCACAACACCGTATCATCCACAAACAAATGGACTGGTGGAGAGATTTAATAAAACTCTCAAAGGCATGATTATGGGTCTCCCTGAAAAACTCCGCAGGAGATGGGATATCCTTCTACCATGCCTCCTTTTTGCCTACAGGGAGGTACCCCAGAAAGGAGTGGGCTTCAGCCCCTTTGAACTTCTTTTTGGACACCCTGTTAGGGGTCCACTCACACTTGTAAAGGAGGGTTGGGAACAACCTTTAAAAGCTCCTAAGCAGGATATTGTGGATTATGTACTTGGCCTCAGATCAAGGATGGCTGAGTACATGAAAAAGGCCAGTAAAAACCTTCAGGCCAGCCAAGAGCTCCAGAAGCAATGGCATGATCAGAAGGCTGTTTTGGTTCAGTACCAACCAGGGCAGAAAGTGTGGGTCTTGGAGCCTGTGGCCCCAAGAGCACTCCAAGATAAATGGAGTGGTCCCCACACAATTGTTGAGAAGAAGGGAGAAGTCACCTATTTAGTTGACTTAGGCACTGCCAGGAGTCCCCTTAGGGTGCTCCATGTCAACCGCCTGAAACCCTACTATGACAGGGCTGATCTCACCCTGCTCATGGCAACAGATGAGGGACAGGAAGAAGACAGTGATCCTCTACCTGATCTCTTCTCTTCCACAGAACAAGATGCTCTGGTGGAAGGTGTAGTTTTGGCTGATTGTCTTACTGCTGAGCAGAAAGACAATTGCATAAACCTCCTAGATCAATTCTCTGAACTCTTCTCTACTGTGCCAGGTACCACTTCTTGGTGTGAGCACACTATAGATACTGGAGACAGTTTACCTGTCAAAAGTAAGATCTATAGGCAGCCTGACCATGTCAGGGACTGCATAAAGCAAGAGGTCCAGAAAATGTTAGAACTAGGAGTGGTTGAGCACTCTGACAGTCCATGGGCTTCTCCTGTGGTACTGGTACTAAAAACCCATTCCAAAGATGGAAAGAAGGAAATGCGGTTTTGTGTAGACTATAGAGGTCTTAACTTGGTAACCAAAACTGATGCTCACCCTATACCCAGGGCAGATGAGCTTATAGATACACTGGCATCTGCCAAGTATCTAAGCACTTTTGACTTGACTGCAGGGTATTGGCAGATCAAATTGTCAGAAGATGCTAAACCTAAGACTGCATTTTCAACCATTGGAGGACATTACCAGTTTACTGTAATGCCTTTTGGTTTGAAAAATGCACCTGCCACTTTTCAGAGGTTGGTGAACACAGTCCTGCAAGGGCTGGAAGCTTTCAGTGCAGCATATTTGGACGATATAGCTGTCTTTAGCTCCAGCTGGGATGATCACCTGGTCCACCTATGGAAAGTTTTGGAGGCCCTGCAAAAGGCAGGCCTCACTATCAAGGCTTCAAAGTGCCAGATAGTGCAGGGTAAGGTGGTTTATCTGGGACACCTTGTTGGTGGGGAACAGATTGCACCACTTCAGGGGAAAATACAAACAATTATTGATTGGGTTCCCCCTACCACTCAGACTCAGGTGAGAGCCTTCCTAGGCCTCACTGGGTATTACAGGAGGTTCATTAAGAACTATGGCTCCATTGCAGCCCCTCTTAATGACCTCACATCCAAGAAAATGCCTAAAAAGGTATTATGGACAGCAAACTGTCAGAAAGCTTTTGAGGAGCTGAAGCAGGCCATGTGCTCTGCACCTGTCCTGAAAAGCCCTTGTTACTCTAAAAAATTCTATGTCCAAACTGATGCATCTGAATTAGGAGTAGGGGCAGTCCTATCACAACTTAATTCTGAGGGCCAGGATCAACCTGTTGCTTTTATTAGTAGGAGGTTGACCCCTAGAGAAAAGCGTTGGTCTGCCATTGAGAGGGAGGCCTTTGCTGTGGTCTGGGCTCTGAAGAAGTTGAGGCCATACCTGTTTGGCACTCACTTCATTGTTCAGACGGACCACAAACCTCTACTTTGGCTAAAACAAATGAAAGGTGAAAATCCTAAATTGTTGAGGTGGTCCATATCCCTACAGGGAATGGACTATACAGTGGAACATAGACCTGGGAGTAGCCACTCCAATGCAGATGGACTCTCCAGATATTTCCACTTAGACAATGAAGACTCATCAGGTCATGGCTAGTCTTATTGTCCTTCGTTTGGGGGGGTTGTGTAGGAAAGTACCATCTTGCCTGGCATGTTACCCCCATTTTTCACTGTATATCTGTTGTTTTAGTTGTATGTGTCACTGGGACCCTGGTAACCCAGGGCCCCAGTGCTCATAAGTGTGCCTGAATGTGTTACCTGTGTAGTGACTAACTGTCTCACTGAGGCTCTGCTAATCAGAACCTCAGTGGTTATGCTCTCTCATTTCTTTCCAAATTGTCACTAACAGGCTAGTGACCATTTTTACCAATTTACATTGGCTTACTGGAACACCCTTATAATTCCCTAGTATATGGTACTGAGGTACCCAGGGTATTGGGGTTCCAGGAGATCCCTATGGGCTGCAGCATTTCTTTTGCCACCCATAGGGAGCTCTGACAATTCTTACACAGGCCTGCCACTGCAGCCTGAGTGAAATAACGTCCACGTTATTTCACAGCCATTTTACACTGTACTTAAGTAACTTATAAGTCACCTATATGTCTAACCTTTACCTGGTAAAGGTTAGGTGCAAAGTTACTTAGTGTGAGGGCACCCTAGCACTAGCCAAGGTGCCCCCACATTGTTCAGAGCCAATTCCCTGAACTTTGTGAGTGCGGGGACACCATTACACGCGTGCACTACATATAGGTCACTACCTATATGTAGCTTCACAATGGTAACTCCGAATATGGCCATGTAACATGTCTATGATCATGGAATTGCCCCCTCTATGCCATCCTGGCATAGTTGGCACAATCCCATGATCCCATTGGTCTGTAGCACAGACCCTGGTACTGCCAAACTGCCCTTCCTGGGGTTTCACTGCAGCTGCTGCCAACCCCTCAGACAGGCATCTGCCCTCCTGGGGTCCAGCCAGGCCTGGCCCAGGATGGCAGAACAAAGGACTTCCTCTGAGAGAGGGTGTTACACCCTCTCCCTTTGGAAAATGGTGTGGAGGCAGGGGAGGAGTAGCCTCCCCCAGCCTCTGGAAATGCTTTGTTGGGCACAGATGTGCCCAATTCTGCATAAGCCAGTCTACACCGGTTCAGGGGACCCCTTAGCCCTGCTCTGGCGCGAAACTGGACAAAGGAAAGGGGAGTGACCACTCCCCTGACCTGCACCTCCCCTGGGAGGTGTCCAGAGCTCCTCCAGTGTGCTCCAGACCTCTGCCATCTTGGAAACAGAGGTGCTGCTGGCACACTGGACTGCTCTGAGTGGCCAGTGCCACCAGGTGACGTCAGAGACTCCTTCTGATAGGCTCCTTCAGGTGTTAGTAGCCTATCCTCTCTCCTAAGTAGCCAAACCCTCTTTTCTGGCTATTTAGGGTCTCTGTCTCTGGGGAAACTGTAGATAACTAATGCAAGAGCTCATCCGAGTTCCTCTGCATCTCTCTCTTCACCTTCTGCCAAGGAATCGACTGCTGACCGCGCTGGAAGCCTGCAAACCTGCAACATAGTAGCAAAGACGACTACTGCAACTCTGTAACGCTGATCCTGCCGCCTTCTCGACTGTTTTCCTGCTTGTGTATGCTGTGGGGGTTGTCTGCCTCCTCTCTGCACCAGAAGCTCCGAAGAAATCTCCTGTGGGTCGATGGAATCTTCCCCCTGCAACCGCAGGCACCAAAAAGCTGATTACCGGTCCCTTGGGTCTCCTCTCAGCACGACGAGCGAGGTCCCTCAAATCCAGCGACTCTGTCCAAGTGACCCCCACAGTCCAGTGACTCTTCAGTCCAAGTTTGGTGGAGGTAAGTCCTTGCCTCACCTCGCTGGGCTGCATTGCTGGGAACCGCGACTTTTGCAGCTACTCCGGCCCCTGTGCACTTCCGGCGGAAATCCTTTGTGCACAGCCAAGCCGGGGTCCACGGCACTCTAACTTGCATTGCACGACTTTCTAAGTTGGTCTCCGGCGACGTGGGACTCCTTTGTGCGACTTCGGGTGAGCACCGTTTCACGCATCCTCGTAGTGCCTGTTTCTGCCACTTCTCCGGGTGCTATCTGCTGCTGAGAGGGCTCCTTGTCTTGCTCGACGTCCCCTCTCTCTCCTGGTCCAATTTGCGACCTCCTGGTTTCTCCAGGGCCACAGCAGCGTCCAAAAACGCTAACCGCACGATTTGCAGCTAGCAAGGCTTGTTGGCGTTCTTTCGGCGTGAAAACACTTCTGCACGACTCTCCACGGCGAGCGGGATCCGTACACCAAAGGCGAAGTCTCTAGCCCTTTTCGTTCCTGCAGAAACCTCAGCTTCTTCTGTCCAGTAGAAGCTTCTTTGCACCCGCAGCTGGCATTTCCTGGGCATCTGCCCATCTCCGACTTGCTTGTGACTTTTGGACTTGGTCCCCTTGTTCCACAGGTACCCTAGATTGGAAATCCACAGTTGTTGCATTGTTGGTTTGTGTCTTTCCTGCATTATTCCTCTAACACGACTTCTTTGTCCTTAGGGGAACTTTGGTGCACTTTGCACTCACTTTTCAGGGTCTTGGGGAGGGTTATTTTTCTAACTCTCACTATTTTCTAATAGTCCCAGCGACCCTCTACAAGGTCACATAGGTTTGGGGTCCATTCGTGGTTCGCATTCCACGTTTGGAGTATATGGTTTGTGTTGCCCCTATCCCTATGTGTCCCCATTGCAGCCTATTGTAACTATACATTGTTTGCACTGTTTTCTAAGACTATACTGCATATTTTTGCTATTGTGTATATATATCTTGTGTATATTTCCTATCCTCTCACTGAGGGTACACTCTAAGATACTTTGGCATATTGTCATAAAAATAAAGTACCTTTATTTTTAGTATAACTGTGTATTGTGTTTTCTTATGATAATGTGCATATGACACTAAGTGGTACTGTAGTAGCTTCACATGTCTCCTAGTTCAGCCTAAGCTGCTCTGCTAAGCTACCATTATCTATCAGCCTAAGCTGCTAGACACCCTATACACTAATAAGGGATAACTGGGCCTGGTGCAAGGTGCAAGTACCCCTTGGTACTCACTACAAGCCAGTCCAGCCTCCTACAATACATATAAGCCACAGATTTATGAGCACTGGGGCCCTGACTAGCAAGGTCCCAGTGACACAGTGAAAACACCCTGACATACACTCACAAATAGGCCAAAAGTGGGGGTAACAAGGCTAGAAAGAGGCTACTTTCTCACACAACCCCCCCCCCCCAAACGAAGGACAATAAGGCTAACCTTGGCCAGTTGAGACTTTATTGTCTAAGTGGTGATAAGTAGAGAGTAGCTCTGCAATAGACTGGTTACTCCCTTTATCATCCACTATATGGTTACTTCCCTGTGGGGATGTAAACCACCCTGTTTGAAGTTTTTTAGCTAAGCAACAATGTGAAGATGTATTTTCAGAGTTTCTATCAGTAAGTTTTAGTTTAGAGCAGTGGGAATTGTCCACTGAACCTATTTGTAGTGATGGAAATGCCAGACAGGGATACTGTCTCAGAAAAGCCATAGCTGGGCAAAAACTTTGTCCATATGGCTGGAAGAGAGAACAGGGATGCTGTTTCTCTTGAGTTGGAGCAGGGCAGGGATGCTGTCCTATGAGCTCCACACTAGGGCAGGGATGCTGTCCTAAGTGTTGTGAGGCAGTGCAGGGTTTCTGCACTAAAGTTTCTCTGGGAGGGTTGGAGGGATGCTCCATGTTAACTAAAATGGTGCTCTTTTTCTCAACAATGTTAGTTATCCCACAGAGAGGTACTTCTACCTCAGGGAGTCCAGCTTTGCCAGCTGATGATTCCCTTGGAACAGGTGCCACCCCAGGAGAGGTTTCTCCCCCCACAGGAATGGTATCCTGAATGGTAGGGTGGTTAGGGGATACTGTGATACCCTTTTTACCTGTTGATGGAGAGGGATCCTGAGTTTTCAGGCCTTCTCTCCTTTGCTTTTTCATTTCAGTAGAAATTAGAGGGAACAATTCATCAGGGATGCCCAGCATGGCTACATGGGCATAAAACTCTACATCAGCCCAACCTGAGGCCTCTAGGTCATTACCTAAGAGACAGTCTACAGGTAAGCTAGGTGATACCACCACCTGCTTAGGGCCAGTAACTCCGCCCCAACTAAACTGAATTATAGCTAAGGGCAGAAACCTAGTGGAGTTATGGACATCAATAATCTTATACTGTTGTCCAATGATGTGTTGTTCAGGATGCACTAGGTTTTCAGTCACCAAAGTGATACTGGCACCTGTGTCCCTGTAGGCCAAGGCCTCAACACCATTTATTGAAACTGTCTGCCTGTACTTATCCATTGTAAGGGGACAAGCAGCCAGTGTGGCAAGGCCAATGCCACTAGGTGTGACAGAAATTGTCTTGGGACTAACTACCCCAGTTTCTATTATGGACCCATAAGTGAACCCAACTACACCCTTAACTTGACTGTTGCCAGCAGTCCCATCACTAGTACCACTACTGCTAGGGGCACTAGAGCTTGATGTATTAGTGGTGGTAGGCTCAGGGGGTTTACCTGGACAGGACTTATCCCCTGGCCTATGGCCTCTGTTTTTACACACAAAGCACCAAGGCTTTTTAAATTGTGTAGGTTGAGAAGAAGAGGAAGAATTTGTTTTATCCCCACCCTCTGAAGAGTGTTTAAGATTTGAAGTGGGATCTTTGGTTTTACCCTTATCCCCATGCTTATCTTAAGATTTTTCACCATCTTTCTTCTTGCCATCCTTGTCACCACCTGTATGAACTTTTCTGTTCACTCTTGTTCTGACCCATTTGTCTGCCTTCTTTCCCAATTCTTGGGGAGAGGTCAGATCAGAGTCCACCAAGTACTGGTGCAACAAATCAGACATACAATTATTAAGAATATGCTCTCTCAGGATCAAGTTATACAGGCTTTCATAATCAGTAACTTTACTGCCATGTAACCACCCCTCCAAGGCCTTCACTGAATGGTCAACAAAATCAACCCAGTCTTGTGAAGACTCCTTTTTGGTCTCTCTGAACTTCATCCTGTACTGTTCAGTGGTTAAGCCATAACCATCCAGGAGTGCATTCTTAAGAACTGTAAAATTATTGGCATCACTTTCTTTCACAGTAAGGAGCCTATCCCTACCCTTTCCACTAAATGATAGCCATAGGATAGCAGCCCACTGCCTTTGAGGGACATCCTGTACAACACAGGCCCTCTCAAGTGCAGCAAACCACTTGCTAATGTCATCCCCCTCCTTATAAGGGGGAACTATCTTGTGCAGATTCCTAGAATCATGCTCTTTTGCAGGATGACTATTGGGAATACTGCTGCTGCCACCATGGGTTTTTAAACCCAGTTTCTGTCTCTCCTTCTCTACTTCTAAGGTCTGTCTATCCAAATCCAGCTGTTGCTTCTTGAGCTTCAGTCTGGTTTTTTCCACTCTCAATCTATTGAGCTCCCTTTCTAACAATCTGTCATCAGGGTGGGTGGGAGGGACATTCCTAGACACAGAAGTATGATGAGAATGAACAGAAGGAGACCTGTCCCTTACAGAGGGCCCCCTAACAGCTTGGCTGACAGTGTAATGTGAGAGCACATCATCTGTATGATGTGACTCCACCTCAGTACCAACTATGCTAGACTGTCTTGTAATGGGCAGGCTAAGAAGTTTCTTTCCTGAACCTTTTCCTGGGGGAGTCCCTGGATCAGATTGGGAACCATTAGCTACTTTTTCAACAGATGGGGCACTTTTAGCCTTATCTTGTTCTCTAAGCATGTTAAGTAACAATTCCAAGGAAGGATTCTTCCCTACACTCAAACCTCGCTCTATGCAGAGACTCCTTGCTCCTTTCCAGCTAAGGTGATCATATGCAAGTTTGGACAGATCAACCTTTTGGCCTGTGCCAGACATTTTTAGAGAGAGTTAAAGTGATAGAAAAAGGATAAAAAAGTTTGTCAGAGCTTTTAGAAAGACAGAAAAAAAACTTTTAAAACTTTTTAGAACTTTTTAGAAAGTTAGAAGTACTTTTCAGCACTTAGAAAAGAGTGAAAAGAGGAAATGCAAAACTTTTTGGTTATGTGTATATACACTGAACTTGTTTTGTATATTTTTCTCTTATGAAAAGTACAATGACAAGAGTGGTAACTAGTCTCAAAGCACTTATCCCACCGCTGCACAACCAATGTAGGAGGCTGGACTGGCTTGTAGTGTACCTAGGGGTACTTGCACCTTGCACCAGGCCCAGTTATCCCTTATTAGTGTATAGGGTGTCTAGCAGCATAGGCTGATAGATAATGGTAGCTTAGCAGAGCAGCTTAGGCTGAACTAGGAGACGAGTGAAGCTCCTACAGTACCACTTAGTGTCATATGCACAATATCATAAGAAAACACAATACACAGTTATACTAAAAATAAAGGTACTTTATTTTTATGACAATATGCCAAAGTATCTCAGAGTGTACCCTCAGTGAGAGGATAGGAAATATACACAAGATATATATACACAATACCAAAATATGCAGTAATAGTCTTAGAAAACAGTGCAAACAATGTATAGTTACAATAGGATGCAATGGGGACACATAGGGATAGGGGCAACACAAACCATATACTCCAAAAGTGGAATGCGAACCACGAATGGACCCCAAACCTATGTGACCTTGTAGAGGGTCGCTGGGACTATTAGAAAATAGTAAGGGTTAGAAAAATAGCCCACCCCAAGACCCTGAAAAGTGAGTGCAAAGTGCACTACAGTTCCCCAAAGGACAAAGAAGTCGTGATAGGGGAATAAGGCAGGAAAGACACAAACCAACAATGCAGCAACGATGGATTTCCAGCCGAGGGTACCTGTGGAATAAGGGGACCAAGTCAAAAAGTCACAAGCAAGTCGGAGATGGACAAATGCCCAGGAAATGCCAGCTGCGGGTGCAAAGAAGCTTCTACTGGACAGAAGAAGCTGAGGTTTCTGCAGGAACGAAAAGGGCTAGAGACTTCCCCTTTGGTGGACGGATCCTTCTCGCCTTGAAGAGTCGTGCAGAAGTGTTTTCCCGCCGAAAGAACGCCAACAAGCCTTGCTAGCTGCAAATCGTGCGGTTAGCGTTTTTGGATGCTGCTGTGGCCCAGGAGGGACCAGGAGGTCGCAAATTGGACCAGGAGGTAGAGGGGATGTCGAGCAAGACAAGGAGCCCTCTTAGCAGCAGGTAGCTCCCGGAGAAGTACCAGAAACAGGCACTACGAGGATGCGTGAAACGGTGCTCACCTGAAGTTCCACAAAGGAGTCCCACGTCGCCGGAGACCAACTTAGAAAGTCGTGCAATGCAGGTTAGAGTGCCGTGGACCCAGGCTTGGCTGTGCACAAAGGATTTCCGCCGGAAGTGCACAGGGGCTGGAGTAGCTGCAAAAGTCGCGGTTCCCAGCAATGCAGTCTAGCGAGGTGAGGCAAGGACTTACCTCCACCAAACTTGGACTGAAGAGTCACTGGACTGTGGGTGTCACTTGGACACAGTTGCTGGATTCGAGGGACCTCGCTCGTCGTGCTGAGAGGAGACCCAAGGGACCGGTAATGCAGCTTTTTGGTGCCTGCGGTTGCAGGAGGACGATTCCGTCGACTCACGGGAGATTTCTTCGGAGCTTCTAGTGCAGAGAGGAGGCAGACTACCCCCACAGCAGGCACCACCAGGAAAACAGTCGAGAAGGCGGCAGGATCAGCGTTACAGAGTTGCAGTAGTCGTCTTTGCTACTATGTTGCAGTTTTGCAGGCTTCCAGCACGGTCAGCAGTCAATTCCTTGGCAGAAGGTGAAGAGAGAGATGCAGAGGAACTCGGATGAGCTCTTGCATTCGTTATCTAAAGAATCCCAAGAGACAGAGACCCTAAATAGCCAGAAAAGAGGGTTTGGCTACCTAGGAGAGAGGATAGGCTAGCAACACCTGAAGGAGCCTATCAGGAGGAGTCTCTGACGTCACCTGATGGCACTGGCCACTCAGAGCAGTCCAATGTGCCAGCAGCACCTCTGTTTCCAAGATGGCAGAGGTCTGGAGCACACTGGAGGAGCTCCCAGGGGAGGTACAGGTCAGGGGAGTGGTCACTCCCCTTTCCTTTGTCCAGTTTCGCGCCAGAGCAGGGCTAAGGGGTCCCTGAACCGGTGTAGACTGGCTTATGCAGAAATGGGCACCAAAAGTGCCCATGAAAGCGTTTCCAGAGGCTGGGGGAGGCTACTCCTCCCCTGCCTTCACACCATTTTCCAAAGGGAGAGGGTGTAACACCCTCTCTCAGAGGAAGTCCTTTGTTCTGCCATCCTGGGCCCGGCCTGGCTGGACCCCAGGAGGGCAGATGCCTGTCTGAGGGGTTGGCAGCAGCAGCAGCTGCAGTGAAACCCCGGGAAAGGCAGTTTGGCAGTACCAGGGTCTGTGCTACAGACCACTGGGATCATGGGATTGTGCCAACTATGCCAGGATGGTATAGAGGGGGCAATTCCATGATCATAGACATATTACATGGCCATATTCGGAGTTACCATTGTGAAGCTACATATAGGTAGTGACCTATATGTAGTGCACGTGTGTAATGGTGTCCCCGCACTCACAAAGTCCGGGGAATTGGCCCAGAACAATGTGGGGGCACCTTGGCTAGTGCCAGGGTGCCCTCACACTAAGTAACTTAGCACCCAACCTTTACTAGGTAAAGGTTAGACATATAGGTGACTTATAAGTTACTTAAGTGCAGAGTAAAATGGCTGTGAAATAACGTGAACGTTATTTCACTCAGGCTGCAGTGGCAGGCCTGTGTAAGAATTGTCAGAGCTCCCTATGGGTGGCAAAAGAAATGCTGCAGCCCATAGGGATCTCCTGGAACCCCAATACCCTGGGTACCTCAGTACCATATACTAGGGAATTATAAGGGTGTTCCAGTAAGCCAATGTAAATTGGTAAAATTGGTCACTAGCCTGTTAGTGACAATTTGAAAGAAATGAGAGAGCATAACCACTGAGGTTCTGATTAGCAGAGCCTCAGTGAGACAGTTAGTCACTACACAGGTAACACATTCAGGCACACTTATGAGCACTGGGGCCCTGGGTGACAGGGTCCCAGTGACACATACAACTAAAACAACATATATACAGTGAAAAATGGGGGTAACATGCCAGGCAAGATGGTACTTTCCTACAATCATTCACAATAAGCATGTTAAATAGAAACTCTTTTGTAGGGTTCTTTCCTTTCACTAAACCTCTATCTAAGCAGAGACTCCTTAGGCTCTTGTAATTCAAATTGTCATAAGTAGTATTGACCATTTTAAGAGTAGAGTCTTCTACAGACATGATAGTAAAAGGTTTAGAAATAGTGAGAAGGAAGAAAAGGTTTTTAAAGAACAGAGAAAAAATCTTTTTCTAACTTTTTAGAAACTTTAGAAGTTTTAGAGTACTTTTCAGAACTTTGTAAAAAGTTTAAGAGGAGAAAAGCAAAGCTTTTTGGTTAGGTGTACATACACTGAACTGTTTTGTATATTATCCTCTTATGAAAAGTACACAATGACAAAGTGTTAAGTAGTTACAAGTACTTATCCCACCGCTGCACAACCAATGTAGGAGGCTGGCCTGGCTTGTAGTGGGTACCAGAGGTACTTACACCTTGTGCCAGGTCCAGTTATCCCTTATTAGTGTAGAAGAGGTGTTTCTAGCAGCTAAGGCTGATAGAAGGTAGCTATGGCAAAGCAGCTTAGGCTGAACTAGGAGACATGTAAAGCTCCTACTATACCACTGGTGTCACATGCACAATATCATAAGAAAACACAATACACAGAAGTACTAAAAATAAAGGTAATTTATTTGTATGACAATATGCCAAAAGTATCTCAGTGAGTACCCTCAGTATGAGGATAAGTTATATACACAATATATATGTACACCAACCAAAATTATGCAGGTAATAGCAAGAAAAGTAATGCAAGCAGTGTAAAATTACAGTAGATTGCAATAGGAGCACATAGGTATAGGGGCAACACAAACCATATACTCCAAAAGTGGAATGCGAACCACAGAGTCACTGGGACTGTTAGAAAACAGTGAGGGTTTGAAAAATAGCCCAACCCAAGACCCTGAAAGGTAGGTGTAAAGTGCACCTACTTCCCCCAGAGAGCACAGAAGTCATGATAGGGGGATTCTGCAAGAAGAACAAACACCAGGAATGCAACAACAGTGGATTTCCGGACCTGAGTACCTGTAAGACAAGGGGACCAAGTCCAATAGTCGCTACAGTGTCGAGAGTGGGCAGGAGCCCAGGAAATGCCAGCTGAGGGTGCAAGGAAGCTGCCACCTGTTGGAAGAAGCTTGGAGTTCTGCAAGAAAGAAGAGGACTAGGAACTTCTCTTTTGGAAGATGGATGTCCCACGTCGCGATGAAGCTTGCAGAGGTGTTCCCATGTAGAAAGACCGCAAACAAGCCTTGCTAGCTGCAAGGGTCACGGTAGAGGTTTTTGGCCCAGGAGGGACCAGGATGTCGCCACTTGGAGGAGGAGACAGAGGGGGCACCCAGCAAGTCAGGGAGCCCTCATAGAAGCAGGCAACACCCGCAGAAGTGCCTGAAAAGGCACTCACTTGGTAGAAGAGTGAACCGGAGTCCTCGCGAAGTCACACAAGGGAGTCTCACGACGCCGGAGGACAACTCAGAAGGTTCTGCACTGCAGGTTAGAGTGTCGGGGACTCAGGCTTGGCTGTGCATGAAGGAAATCCTGGAAGAGTGCGCAGGAGCCTGAGCAGCTGCAAATCATGCGGTACCAAGCAATGCAGTCTAGCGTGGGGAGGCAAGGTCTTACCTCCACCAAACTTGGACTGAAGAGTCACTGGACTGTGGGAGTCACTTGGACAAAGTTGCTGAGTTCCAGGGACCACGCTCGTCGTGCTGAGAGGGGACCCAGAGGACCAGTGATGCAGTCTTTTGGTGCCTGCGGTTGCAGGGGGAGGATTCCGTCGACCCACTGGAGATTTTTTCGGAGCTCCTGGTGCAGAGACGAGGCAGGCTACCCCCAGAGCATGCACCACCTGGAAACAGTTGAGAAAGCCGGCAGGATGAAGCGATACAAGGTTGCTAGTAGTCTTCTTGCTACTTTGTTGCGGTTTTGCAGGCGTCCTGAGCAGTCAGCGTTCGATCCTTTGGTAGAAGGTGAGAGGGAGATGCAGAGGAACTCTAATGAGCTCTTGCATTCGTTATCTAAAGAATTCCCCAAAGCAGAGACCCTAAATAGCCAGAAAAGGAGGTTTGGCTACCAAGGAAGGAGGATTGGCTACCAAGAGAGGTAAGAGCCTATCAGAAGGAGCCTCTGACGTCACTTGCTGGCACTGGCCACTCAGAGCAGTCCAGTGTGCCACAAACACCTCTGTTTCCAAGATGGCAGAGGTCTGGAACACACTGGAGGAGCTCTGGTCACCTCCCCTGGGAGGTGCAGGTCAGGGGAGTGGTCACTCCCCTTTCCTTTGTCCGGTTTCGCGCCAGAGCAGGGCTGGGGGATCCCTAAACCGGTGTAGACTGGCTTATGCAGAGATGGGCACCATCTGTGCCCATCAAAGCTTTTCCAGAGGCTGGGGGAGGCTACTCCTCCCCAGCCCTGACACCTATTTCCAAAGGGAGAGGGTGTTACACCCTCTCTCAGAGGAAATCCTTTGTTCTGCCTTCCTGGGCCAGGGCTGCCTGGACCCCAGGATGGCAGAAACCTGTCTGAGGGGTTGGCAGCAGCAGCAGCTGCAGCTGCAGTGGAGACCCCAGAAAGGCAGTTTGGCAGTACCCGGGTTCTGTGCTAGAAACCCGGGGGATCATGGAATTGTCTCCCCAATGCCAGAATGGCATTGGGGTGATAATTCCATGATCTTAGACATGTTACATGGCCATGTTCGGAGTTACCATTGTGATGCTGTATATATGTAGTGACCTATGTACAGTGCACGCGTGTAATGGTGTCCCCGCACTCACAGAGTCCGGGTAATTTGCCCTGATTGATGTGGGGCACCTTGGCTGGTGCCATGGTGCCCACACACTAAGTAACTTTGCACCCAACCTTCACCAGGTGAAGGTTAGACATATAGGTGACTTATAAGTTACTTAAGTGCAGTGGTAAATGGCTGTGAAATAACGTAATTGTTATTTCACCCAGGCTGCAGTGGCAGGCCTGTGTAAGAATTGTCAGAGCTCCATATGGGTGGCAAAAAGAAATGATGCAGCCCATAGGGATCTCCTGGAACCCCAATACCCTGGATACCTCAGTACCCTATACTAGGAAATTATATGGGTGTGCCAGTATGCCAATGTGAATTGGTAAATTTAGTCACTAGCATGTTAGTGACAAATTTAGAAAGCAGAGGGAGCATAACCACTGAGGTTCTGGTTAGCAGAGCCTCAGTGAGACAGTTAGGCATCACACAGGGAACACATACAGGGCACATACTGATGAGCACTGGGGCCCTGCCTGGCAGGGTCCCAGTGACACATAGACTAAAACAACATATATACAGTGAAGTATGGGGTTAACATGCCAGGCAAGATGGTACTTTCCTACAGGCACTACACAGGGATACACACTTTCAGGCCACAAACTTTCCTGGCTAGCAGGATCCCAGTGAGACAGGCAAAAACAAACTGACATACATGTTCAAATGGGGGTAACATGCCAAGCAAGATGGTACTTTCCTACACCTAGGTCTACCAAATAGGTGACCTCACCTTTTGTCTCCACAATGAGATGGGGTTCACTCCATTTGTCCTGGAGTGCTCTTGGGGCTATGAGCTCCAATACCCATACCTTCTGTCCTGGGTGGTACTGCGTCAGGACAGCCTTCTGGTCATGCCATTGCTTTTAGAGCTCTTGGCTGGCCTGAAGGTTTTTACTGGCCTTTTTCATGTACTCTGCCATTCTAGATCTTAGGCCAAGTACCTAATCCACAATATTTTGCTTGGGAGCTTTTAAAGCTTGTTCCCAACCCTCCTTTACAAGAGCAAGGGTACCTCTTACAGGGTGCCCAAAAAGGAGTTGAAAGGGGCTAAACCCTACTCCTTTTTGGGGTACCTCCCTATATGCAAAAAGGAGGCATGGCAACAGGACATCCCATCTCCTGCTGAGTTTTTCAGGGAGTCCCATGATCATGCCCTTTAGAGTTTTATGAAACCTCTCAACCAGACCATTTGTCTGTGGATGATAAGGAGTAGTGAACGTGTAAGTTACACCACACTCCTTCCACATAGCTTTGAGGTATGCAGACATGAAGTTACTACCTCCTTCTGACACCCCTTCATTAGGGAAACCCACTCTGCAAAATACTCCCAGGAGGGCTTTTGCCACTGCAGGAGCTGTAGTGGTCCTTAAGGGTATAGCTTCAGGATACCTAGTGGCATGGTCCACTACCACAGGGATAAACATATTGCCTGAAGCTGTTGGAAGGTCAAGGGGGCCATCAGTGTCAACCCCTACCCTTTCAAAGGGCACCCCAAGCACGGGAAGTGGAATTAAGGGGGCCTTATGTGTGCCATCAGTCTTTCCACTGGCTTGGCAGGTCACACAGGAGCGACAAAACTCCTTGGTGTCCTCTGACATATGAGGCCAGTGAAACAATGGAACAAGTCTGTCCCACGTTTTACTCTGGCCCAAATGCCCAGCCAAAGGAATATCATGAGCCAAAGTCGGATGAAACTCCCTATACTGAAAGGGGATGACCAATCTCCTGGCAGCTCCAGGTTTAGGGTCCCTTGTCTCAGTATAGAGCAGGTTGTCTTCCCAATAGACTTTATGGCTATCAGTGATATCCCCATTCTGCTGTTTGACAGCTTGGTGTCTTAAACCCTCTAGTGTGGGACAGGTCTGCTGTGCCACACTCAGCTCTTCCCTAGTAGGCCGCCCTGCACCCAAAGGCTCAGCAGTGTCTGCTGCCAGCTCATCTGCACAGGGAGAGGATTCCTCTTCCTCAAAAGGGGAATCTTCTGGAGAGGGAGGGATAGTGGGCAAGGATTTACCCTTTCTACCCCTAGCCTTTGGAAGCACTTGGTCCATTTTTCCAGGATCCAAGTTACCCTGCCCTTTTTGCTTCTTGGCCTGAGCCCTTGTTAAAGCAAAAATATGCCCTGGAATGCCCAGCATTGCTGCATGAGCCTCCCACTCCACTTCAGCCCAAGCTGATGTCTCCAAATCATTGCCTAGTAAGCAGTCTACAGGTAAATAAGTGACTACCACAACTTACATTGGACCTGTAACCCCCCCCCAGTTGAGATTCACAACAACCATGGGGTGGCTAAGAGTGTTGGTATGAGCATCAGTCACTTGGTACTGCTGACCAAGTAGGTGTTGTTCAGGGGGAACCAGTTTCTCAAACACCATAGTGACACTGGCTCCTGTATCCCTGTAGGCCTCAACCTCAACACCATTTATTTGGGGCAGTTGCTTGTACTTACCCATATTAATGTGACAAGCAACCAAGGCGGCAAAATCAATACCACCATCAGAGACTAAAACAGCCTCTGTGGTCTCTCTAGCAAGACCAACCCCAACTACATTACCAATGGTGAGCCCAGCTACTCCCTTTGATTGGCTATTTGTAGTGTTCTTTCTGCCACCACTGCTATTACTAGGGCCACTAGAGGACACAGTTGGGGTTGTGGTAGTGGGACCCTTGGTGTTTTTCTTTGGATAAGTGGAATCACTTGCCCAATTGCCTTTACTTTTACATAAATAGCACCATGGCTTCTTTTGATTGTTTGAAGAAGATTTGGACCCACCTCCCCCACAGGATTTTTGTGGGCCTGATGAAGACTCAGAATTCTTTTTATATTTGACCCCACCCTTGTCAGCAGACTTACCATCCTTCTAGCCTTACTTGTCACCACCTGTATGAGCTTTTTTATGCCCCCTCTTGTTCTGACCCGTTTGTCTGCCTTCTTTCCCAATTCTTGGGGAGAGGTCAGATCTGAGTCTACCAAGTACTGATGCAACAAGTCAGACACACAATTATTCAAAATCTGCTCTCTCAAAATAAGATTACACAGACTTTCATAGATAGTCACCTTACTGCAATTTAACCGTCCCTCTCAGGCCCTCACTGAACAGTCTACAAAGTCTGTCCAGTCTTGAGAGGACTCTTTTCTGGTATCTCTGAACTTTGTCCTGTATTGTTCAGTGGTTACGCCAAATCCATCTAAGAGTGCATCTTTCAAAACTTTGTAGCCGTTGGCTGCACTCTCCCTGACAGTAAGGAGTCTATCCCTACCTTTGCCAGTGAAAGATAGCCACATGATAGCAGCCCACTGCCTTTGAGGGACCAACTGTACCATACAGGCCCTCTCTAGTGCAGAAAACCACTTGTTTATGTCATCCCCCTCCTTGTAAGGGGGGACAATCTTATGCAGGTTTCTTGACTCTGTTTCTCCAATAGGATGACTATCAAGAATACTGCTGCTGCCACCAAGGGGGACTAACCCCAACTTCTGTCTTTCCCTCTCTACATCTAGAGACTCCCTGTCTAAGGCCAACTGCTGCTGTCTCAGCTTCAGTCTGGCCTCTTCCAACCTCAGCTTTTTGAGTTCCCTGTCTAGGGTGTTATCCTCAAGGTGGGAGGCTTGGGAATTCTCTGACACAGAGGTGATGTGGGAATGGGCAGAAGTGGACCTTTCACTAACTACCTGAACTCTAGTTACCTGACATTTTGGAGTGAAAGGGGCCCTACTAGTGTGTGACCCCCTTCCACTACCAGCTTCACTAGATGGCCTGTTAACTGAAAGGTCTTTGTAAGTACCCTCCCCAGAGTCCTCATGGACCTCCACTGGAACTATCTAGGTACCCTCCTCCTCTACCTCCTGATCCTGGGTTTGACCAGTCTGGTGCTGGTCACTTTCTAGGACGAGGCTAAGAAGGAGATCTTTGGTAGGGTTCTTACCAATCCCTAAACTCCTTTCTATACAGAGACCCCTCAAACTTTTAAAGTTTAAATTGTCATAAATTGTCTGCACAACTTTGGGAGTGGCCTCTACTACAGACATAGTTGAAAGAAAGAGTTTAGGAGAGAGAGAAAAAGTTTAGAAAACTTTTAAAGAAAAGAGAAAAACGTTTTCAGACTTTTCTGAAACTTTTTAGAAAGTTTTTAGAAAGAGAGTTAGACTGTTTAGGTTAACTGTGTATATTTTTAAGTATTTGGAATATGGTTTTCTAATGAAAAGCACCAATGACAAAGTGGTAAAGCAGTTACAAGTACTTATCCCACCGCTGCACCACCAATGTAGGAGGCTGTCCTGGCTTATAGTGGGTACTTGATGGTACTTCCACCTTGTGCCAGTTCCAGTTATCCCTTATTAGTAGATTAGTAGTGTTCTAGCAGCTTAGGCTGATAGAGGTAGCTATAGCAGTGCTGCTTAGGCTGAACTAGGAGACATGCAAAGCTCCTACTATACCACTTATATCAAATAGGTACTATATCATAAGAATGACAATACTCAGATTTACTAAAAATAAAGGTACTTTATTTTAGTGACAAGGGGCCAAAAATATCTCAAAGGATATACTCCCCTAAGAGGTAAGTAAAATACACAAAATATACACACAATCTGAAATCAGGTAAGTAAAACAATCAGAAAGTAGTGCAAACACTGTAGGGTACAACAGGTTGCAATAGGCCTAGGGGCAACACAAACCATATTCTAAGAAAGTGGAATGCGAACCACAAATGGACCCCTAGGTTAGTGTAGTGTGTAGAAGGTCGCTGGGAGTGTACGAAAATACTAAGGGTGTCCAAGATACCCCACCCCAAGACCCTGGAAAGTAGGAGTAAAGTTCTACTACAGTATTTCCCCAGAAACACACTAAAGTTGTGATAGAGGATATTGCAAAGACCACAACAGACTGCAAAGCACTGAAGACGGATTCCTAGACCTGAGGACCTGCAAAGGAAGGGGACCAAGTCCAAGAGTCGCGAAAGTTTCCAGGGGGGCAGGAACCCACTAAACTCCAGATGAAGGTGCAAAATGGCTGCCTCCGGATGGAAGAAGCTGAAGATATTGGAACAACGAAAGGTGCTAGGAATGTCACCTTCGTGCAGAAGATATCCCACGGGGTGCTGGAGGATGCAGAGTTGTTTTTTTGGCAAAGGACCACAAACAAGCCTTGCTAGCTGCAAGTGTCGCGGTTGAAGACAAATGGTGCTGCCCGAGCCCAGGAAGGACCAGGATGTCGCCACTTGGGAGAGGAGAGGGAGGGGGCCCTTGGCAATGTAGAGAGCCCACGGACAAGAAGGTAGCACCCGAAGAAGTCCTTGAACACGGTTTCAAGAAGTCTGAACACAGTGGTCGTCTCAACACTGCAAAAGAGGGTCCCACGAAGCCGGAGATCAACTCGGGGAGTTGAGCAATGCAGGACAGGGTGCTGGGGACCTAGGCTTGGCTGTGCATAAAGGATTTTGTGGAAGTATGCCAGAAGCCCTAGCAGCTGCAGTTCATGCGGTGCACAGGATTACTGTCTGGAGAGGGCAGGCAAGGACTTACCTCCTCCAAATTTGGACGGTTGGACCACTAGACAGTCTGGGTCACTTGGGTCTACCACCTGTGTTCCAGGGTCCACGCTAGTCAGGATGAGAGGGGTCCCAGAGTACCGGTGATGCTGAAGTTTGGTGCCTGCTGAAGCAGGGGGAAGATTCCATCGACCCACAGGAGATTTCTTTGTGGCTTCCAGTGCAGAATGGAGGCAGGCAGCCCCCAAAGCATGCACCACCAGGAAACAGTTTGAGAAAGCCGGCAGGATTAGACACTACAATGTCGCTGGTAGTCTTCTTACTACTTTGTTGCAGTTTTGCAGGCGTCCTGGAGCAGTCACCATTTGATCCTTGGCAGAAGTTGAAGAGGGAGATGCAGAGGAACTCTGGTGAGCTCTTGCATTCGTTATCTGAAGAGAAGCCCGCAGGAGAGACCCTAGATAGCCCTCAGAGGAGGATTAGCCACCTAGTCAGGTAAGCACCTATCAGGAGGGGTCTCTGAGGTCACCTTCTGGCACTGGACACTCAGAGGCCTCCATTGTGCCCTCACACCTCTGTATTCAAGATGGGAGAGGTCTGGGACACACTGGAGGAGCTCTGGGCACCACCCCTGGGGTACTGATGGACAAGGGAGTGGTCACTTCCCCTTCCTTTGTCCAGGTTTGCGCCAGAGCAGGGGCTGGTGGATTCCTGAACCGGTGTAGAATGGCTTATGCAAGGAGGGCACCATTTGTGCCCTTCAAAGCATTTCCAGAGGCCAGGAGAGGCTACACCTCCCCACTCCTCAACACCTATTTCCAAAGGGAGAGGAAATTATTTGTTCTGCCTTCCTGGGACTGGGCTGCCCAGACCCCAGGAGGGCAGAAGCCTGTCTGTGGGTTGGCAGCAGCGGTAGCTGCAGTGAAAACCCCAATGAGCTAGTTTGGCAGTACCCGGGGTCCATGCTGGAGCCCCGGGGATGCATGGGATTGGCACCCCAATACCAGATTTGGCATGGGTGGACAATTCCATGATCTTAGACATGTTACATGGCCATATTCGGAGTTACCATTGTGAAGCTACATATAGGTATTGGCCTATATGTAGTGCACGCATGTAATGGTGTCCCCGCACTCACAAAGTCTGGGGAATTTGCCCTGCAGTATGTGGGGGCACCTTGGCTAGTACAAGGGTGCCCTCACACTTAGTAACTTTGCCCCTAACCTTCACTAAGTGAGGGTTACACATATAGGTGACTTATAAGTTACTTAAGTGCAGTGTAAAATGGCTGTGAAATAACGTGGACGTTATTTCACTCAGACTGCAGTGGCAGTCCTGTGTAAGAATTGTCTGAGCTCCTTATGGGTGGCAAAAGAAATGCTGCAGCCCATAGGGATCTCCTGGAACTCCAATACCTTGGGTACCTAGGTACCATATACTAGGGAATTATAAGGGTGTTCCAGTGTGCCAATCAGAACTGGTAAAAATGGTCACTAGCCTGCAGTGACAATTTTAAGGACAGAGAGAGCATAAGCACTGAGGTTCTGGTTAGCAGAGCCTCAATGACACAGTAGGGCACCACACAGGGAACACATTCAGGCCACAAACTATGAGCACTGGGGTCCTGGCTAGCAGGATCCCAGTGAGACAGGCAAAAACAAACTTACATACATGTAAAAATGGGGGTAACATGCCAGGCAAGATGGTACTTTCCTACAGGAACGAGCTGCGGCACAGGGAACCTCGTTGGCAGGGGCCCTGGGCACTACAATTTCTAGGCTACATCAAACATCAGGCAAAAAGTGGGGGATAACCATGCCAAAAATAGGCCATTTCTCACAGGTGTCACAGGTCACTGTATGTATTTTTGCTGTCACAGTTTGGAGGTCACTGCCTGTGTACTGGGTGTCAAGGGTGGGAAGTCACTGCCTTACTGTCTGCTGGGTGTCACGGTTTGGAGGTTAGGTCACTGCCTCACTGGCTGGTGGACAGTCATGGGTTGGAGTATAATGCAGATAGTACCTCAGTATCTCTTGGATGGGCATTGGTTGGAGTACACTGCATACAGTCCCTCATGGTCTCCTGGCTGGGTGTCATGAGTTGGAGTACGCCACTCCAAGGATGTTTTGCTGTCTGTTGGGCGGTCATGGAAAGAAGTTTTTTGCGGGGATGTGACTCAATGTCTGCTGGAGGGTCATGGGTTGTAGTGCACTGCAAAGGTGTGCCTTACTCTGGTGGAGTGGGGGCTGGTCATGGATTTGAGTGCACTGCAGGCAGTGCAGCATTGTCTCTTGGAGAGCCACAGGCTAGGAGTACAGTCTGTGCCTCACTCAATGCTGAGGGAAAGATTCATGGGCTGGAAGTACACCGTCTCTTGCTTTCTTGAGGGGGCATGGGTTGGACTGCACTGCAAGGATGCTCCTTACTGTCTTCTGGGGTTCTTGGGCTGGGATTACACTCTGTACCTCGCTCTCTGCCGAGGGGGGTCATGGATTGTACCTGTTTGCTGAATGATGCAAGGCCTCAGTGTAGCATTGTGTTTTGTGCAGGACCATCACTTCAAAGCTCGTCATTCAGAAGAATGTGACCGGCTGTGCCAAGTCTCTGGGGTTTATTCGCTCACTGGAGCATGTACAGGCCAGAATGTCCCTCAGCTATAGTCGGAGAGGAGACTTGGAGGTGTCCCTTGTCAGTCCACGGGGCACAAGGTCTGTGCTGGTGGCGCTGAGGTAAGAAGCAAGTGTGTGCCCCCCACTGGATGGTGAAGCCTCCCTTTGCTGCCTTCCCACCTCCAAACTTCATGAAACTGCCAATATTAGTGGGAAATTCTATATAATAGCAAGGTCAGCCATTTTACACTTTATTGTTTGCTAGTCTGTACTGTGAAAAGAGACTTGGACGAAAAGCAGATCAGGACTAGAAATGTTTGTGAACAAACCTTGGCATGGAGGAGTTGGGAACGAGAAGGTGGTCACACGTGAAGCAGGGAGCGGAAGAAAGGGCTAACTCAGAAAGTAAGGGGGAGGTGGTAGAGCAGACAAAGGAGTGGGTGCAGACAGCTGACTGGGACAGTGCAGTCAAACCTGGGAGTGGCGCTGGTGCTGAAGGAATGGAAGATTGAGCTTCAACAGCCAAGGAAGCCTAGAACATTAGACACTCATGAGAGGACATGGGATGGGAGCTCAGAGAAGAGGACGAGACATGAGGCAATGGGGCTGAGGACACAGCATGGGAGCCGAGAGCAGAACGACATGGGAGCTCAGAGCAGAGGACACACCATGGGGGCCCAGAACACAGGACAAGGCATGGGAGCCCAGAGCAGAGGACAGAGGCTGGTAGCCCTGTGCGGTGGACCCGGCATGGGAGCCCAGAGCAGATAACATAGCATGGTAGCCTAGAGCAAAGGGCACGGCATTGTAGCCCAGAGCAGAGGACATAGCATGGGAGCCCAGAGCAGAGGACATGTCATGGAAGCTCAGAGCAGAGGAGATGGCATGAAAGCCAATGGAAGAGGACACAGCATGGGAGCCCCGAGCAGTGGACCCAACATGGGAGCCCAGAGCAGAGGACACAGCATGGGAGCCCAGAGCAGAGGATACTGCATGGGAGCTCAGAACAGAGGACATGGCGTGGGACAGAGGACACAGCATGGGAGCTTTGTACAGTGGACACAGCATGGGAGCCCTGTGCAGTAGACACGGCATGGGAGCCCTGTGCAGTGGACACGGCATGGGAGACCCGTGCAGTGGACACAACATGGGAGCCCAGAGCAGGGATCTCTTCCACTGTTGGCGTCCTAAGAACTTCTTTTTTGTGCTTATTTTTACTTGTTTAGCACTACATGGGAGTGCTTCACTTTGTTTTCAGAGCACCCTTGTGTTCTTTTCTCTAATATCTCCGACTCACCTCATCTATCCGAAGTTCCCTCTGCAGCAGGCCAAATGTCCATTTGTATGAAAGTTTGGATGTTCCATCCCTCCCTCCCAATATTCAAAGACAGGCTGCGCATATACTACAGCTATCGAAATCTATGTAAAATGTGGGCCTGATTTAGAGTTTGGCGGACAGTTACCCAATCAAAAACAGGATGGATAGCCCTTCCGCCATATTACAATTTTCATATGATATTATGGAATTGTAGTACGGCAGACAGGTTATCCAGTATTGGATCTTTCATAGATTCACATGCTTGGATCATTCCCCGTCGTTGAAATGGGAGTCTCACAGTATCATAGTAAAGCTGTATGTAAAAACTATATTAGGCCATAATGGCAGTAGGCCATCAGTTTAGTACCTATATATGTCCTTTTTTTAAAAAGCAACAGACTTGAACTATGGCCAGACAGGTACTAGCACCCTCTAGAACACTCCCAAGAGAGGCTAATTCCCTCAGATTGTCTACTGCACATCATGCTAATGGAGACTCCCTGTGGTCTTCTCAGTGTTTCCTATGATTTTGCAGTTTTTTCAGGATGTACAATGTCTGAATTTTCCAAGAAAGGTCTGTTTCGCTCCAGCAAGTCTTCTGGGAAGGAAAGACTGCATGTGGATGACCCACACAGAGACTGACTCTACTACCTTTACCCACAACATCAGGTAAAGAAGTGCAAAATGAGCAGTACTTCCTCTTCAAAAACTTTAAGAGGCAGAGGAAGATTACTTCTCTGGTTACAGAAGTCTAGAACCCAGATTTCTGATGGATACAACTACCTGTGGATTCCTCACCTAATGAACACTCCCATTGCGCCAGCATTCGACGGAAATCTTCTTCCTAGCTTCTGCACGTCGACGAGGACGTCACATTTGCCCATGCGACGCCGTCTGACGTCATACAGGCAATAAGAGGTCCTCGCCGACGTGCCGACGTCAGTTCCCTTTTTTCTGTGCCATTCGAAACGGTTATCTTCGAGGGAGCTACTGTAGCTGTTCGACAGTTACAGTGTGTTTTTTGGCTGTGCTTTTTTTCTCAGAGGTTACTATGTCTCAGAGGAAGTCAGGTTTTAAGCCCTGTCGTGAGTGTGGGGGCAAAATGTCGGTAACGGACCCACATTCTGACTGTTTGTGGTGTCTAAGTTCCGATCATGATGTTGGCAGGTGTGATTCATGTCAACATATGAATCCGAAGGCCCTGAAGGAGCGTGAGGCCAAGCTTTTTATGGCGAAGGCGAAGAAAAAGGAGAAGAGACACCATCGAAAATCCTCGTCACCGAAGTCTCATCGGTGTCATCGGGACTCCCGGTGCCATAGAGAATCTCAGCGCCAGTCGAGTAAAGAGAGGTCTCGGTCGAGGTCGCCATTGACTCGGCGTCGGAAGACTTGGGAGGTCAGTCCCACAGTCACTCCCCATCCGTTGACGCCGTTGCCTTCTCCAGCCTCACCGACTTCGCCCGGGGCTTCGGGCCAACCGCCTTCAGTATTTGAGGTTCCACAGCCTCAAATGTTCTCTCCGACGTTGCAGACGTCGAGGCTGGCGTCGGTGTCGCCTTCGATCCAGGCACCCCAGTATCAGGCTTTTCCGGCCCCTGAAGCCGATAATACCGCATTTTTAAATGCAATGTTTTCCATCTTTCAGCAGATGGCTCCAGGTGGTGCACCGGCTGGGCCTTCGGGTCCTTTGGCTTTTAACATGGGTGCTCCGGCTCCGCTGCGACCAGCACCCTTTATGCCCTTTCTCCCCCTGGGGAACGTGGGCTCGGCGCCGGTGTCGGCTCCGGTGGCTCCAGAGACTTCGGCTCCGGGAGTTTCGACTCCAGCGGCTTCGGTGTTTCGGCCAGTGACGCCGTCTAGGCCTTCTGCGACTCCGAAGCAGTCTTCTCTCCATCCGACTCCTGGTTCGGCGCCGAAGCTGCCTGTGGCGCCTGTTGACCCGACGTCGGACGGATCCGGAGATCAGCGTCGTTCTTCGACATCTGCTAACGCCATGTCGACGCCGAGGATTGAGGAGAGGCTGCACTCGAGGAGATGTGCTCTCCGTCTCCTGGAAGAACAGGAGTATCAGCGGAACCTGGAGGAAGGAGAGATTGAGGACTCTGGTGAGGGTCTTCATGGGCTGGACACAGCTAGTGGCCTTGATACCTCCCCTGAGTGGGACTTGTCATCTCCGGGGGAGTATACGGAAGAGGCGGCCACTTTTCATGCTGTTATAAGGAAGGCAGCTAACTTCTTGGAACTGCCTTTGCCGGTGACTGAGGCGAAGCAGAATCTGCTGACAGAGGTGTTGCATCCGGCCTCTACATCAGCAGAACCTCTTTTGACGTTCAACGAGGCGCTGCTGGAACCTGTGTTGGAGGTCTGGAAGAAGCCGGTGTCTTCTTCGGCTGTCAATAGGTCTGTGGCCAGGAGGTATCGGGCTGCACCGGCTGACCCTGGCTTTCTTACCAGACACCCAACGCCTGAAATCTTGGTGGTCCAGGCTTCCTGCTCGGCAAGGTCTGCGCCTGGGTCTTTTCCATCTGTGCCATCGGATAGAGACTCCAAGAAGATGGACATGCAATCCAAAAAGGTGTTCTCGTCATGTAGCATGGCATTAAAGTCCACCAATGCTACGTGTATTTTAGGGAGGTACATTTATGCTCTGATGGACGAGATTACATCTACGCATACAGAGGTTCCTCAAGGGCTGTTGAATCTCGTGTCGGACGCTCAAGCTGCTGCAACCCAGGTTATCCAATCTGGGTTGGATACAACTGACTCTGTGTCTATAGCGATGGGCACGGCTGTAATTATGAGAAGGCAGGCTTGGCTTCGTAACTCAGGGTTTTCATCAGATGTACAGTCGACCCTGCTGGACCTCCCCATTCATGGGGACAAGCTCTTTGGTGCCAAGGCAGATTCGGCCTTGGAGAGGTTTAAGGAGAGCAGGGCCACGGCGAAGTTGTTAAGATTGCAAGCCACTTCTTCTGCCTCCTCCAGATTTTTTAGGAGGTTTCGAGGATTTGGTCGTGGCTAATCCTCCTCCTCCTTTCGGGGGAGATTCCAGCAGCCTACCTCTTCTCTCTCCTATAGATCTTTTAGAGAGAGGGGTAGGGTCTGTACCAAAGGAGCCTCTCAGCAGCACTCTGCCTCTTCCTCTTCCTCTGGGGGGGTGCAGCAGGGGAAGCAGCCTTAGGCTTCCACCAATTCCCACTCACTCCTCTCCTGTAGGGGGAAGGTTACTGTATTTTCTTCACAAGTGGGAGGTCATCACATCAGACGCCTGGGTTACCACCATTGTGAGAAAAGGCTACACCCTTCCCTTTCGGGAGTTTCCGCCCCCCATTCCGCCCGCCCATCTTATTGTTCAGAAGAACACCTCCTGTTGTTAGAACAGGAGGTTCGAGTCCTCCTTTTAAAGGGCGCGGTGGAGTTGGTTCCAGAGCAGGAAAAGGGTCAAGGTTGTTATTCAAGGTACTTCCTGATTCCCAAGAAGGATGGTCGGTTGAGACCAATCCTGGACCTGAGGATTTTGAATTGGTTCTTCAAACAGGAAAATTTCAAGATGCTGACCCTAGCTCAGGTGCTTTTGGCGTTGAACAAGGGAGATTGGATGGTGTCTGTCGACTTGCAGGATGCTTATTTTCATATCCCGATACTCAAGTCGCACAGGAAGTATCTCCAGTTTGGGGTAGGGTCGCAGCACTATCAGTTTGCGGTCCTCCCGTTTGGTCTTACTTCAGCACCTCAAGTCTTCACGAAGGTGATGTCGGTGGTTGCGGCAGAGCTCAGAAGGAGGGGTATAGCGGTATTCCCTTACCTGGACGACTGGTTGATCAAAGCCAAGTCCCCGGAGCTTGTGTTGCATCATCTGCAGTCGACAACCCAGTTGTTGTTCGACTTGGGCTTTTTGGTGAACATGCCCAAATCTCACCTAGAGCCCTCTCAGCGCCTTCTGTTCATAGGGGCAGTACTGGATACAACATTGAATCAAGCCTTTCCTTCTGCCTCAGCGGATGCAGGACATTCAGGCGTTGGTTCCAATGTTTCAAAGTGGAGCGGTCATTCCAGTCCTCAAGGTCCTACATCTGCTCGGTCTGTTTGCCTCCTGCATACTGTTGGTCACGCATTCTCTCTGGCACATGAGGGCTCTTCAGTGGTGCCTCCGAAGGCAGTGGTCTCAACACAAAGGAGATCTCGAAGGTTCTGTCAAGGTCTCCAAAGATGCTGCCACGGATTTGAAGTGGTGTATTGCGGACGACAATCTTTCCCAGGGAAGGCCGTTCACGCAGCCTCCACCAGTGACCACGGTCATAACGGATGCTTCCACTCTAGGGTGGGGAGCTCATCTGGGGGACCTGGAGATCAAAGGGCTTTGGTCTCCAGAGGTACAGATGTTTCATATCAATCTGTTAGAGTTACGGGCTGTACGGCTGGCTCTCAAGGCCTTCCTCCCATCCCTTCGCGGTCAGTCGGTTCAGGTCCTGACGGACAATACTACCGCAATGTGGTATATAAACAAACAGGGAGAAGTGGGGTCGTACTTTCTCTGCAGAGAAGCTCTTCGACTATGGTCCTGGGCAAAGGACCATCAGATTTGCTTGGTAGCAAATCATCTGGCCGGAGTCTTGAATGTACGTGCGGACAATCTCAGTCGCCATTTCTCGGCCGACCACGAGTGGCGTCTCCATCCAGATCAAGTCCGTTTAATCTTCCAGATGTGGGGGTTTCCTCGGATAGATCTGTTTGCCACCTGGGAGAACTCACACTGCCCGTTATTCTGCAGCCTCCAGTATCCGGTGCAAGGAGTGTTGGGGGACGCGTTTCAGATGACCTGGTGCGACCAGTTGCTTTACGCGCTTCCCCCCATACCCTTGATTCCTCGAGTGTTGAGGAAAATTCGCCAAGACCGGGCCTAGGTAATCTTAATTGCTCCGGATTGGCCAAGGAGGGTGTGGTATTCCGACCTTCTCCAACTCTCACTGTGCCCTCCGCTCCGTCTCCCTCTCAGGGCAGACCTCCTCTCGCAGTCGCAGGGGCATGTTTTACACCCCAACCTCCAGAGCCTGCACCTTCATGCCTGGAGATTGAACGGGGCAACCTGAGTTCATTTTCTCTCCCGCCTGATGTAGTGGATGTTATTTTAGCGGCCAGGCGACACTCCACTAAATCTATCTACACTAATAGGTGGTCTAAATTTATGGTATGGTGTGGAGAGAGACAGATTGATCCCTTACGTGCTCATTTGTCAGACGTTTTATCTTTTGCTTTGTCTTTAGCACAGAGGGATTGTGCAGTGGCTACTGTTAAGGGTTACTTGTCTGCTTTGTCAGCCTTCATTTGTCATTGCCTTCATTCATTATGCCTCAATGGGATTTGCCCTTGGTCCTAACTTTCCTTATGGGGTCCCCTTTAGAGCCTATGCATTCTTGCCCCTTAAGATTGTTAGTTCTTAAAACAGTTTTCCTGGTTGCTATAACTTCTGCAAGGAGAGTGAGTGAGTTGCAGGCTTTATCGGTAAAACCCCCTTATACAACTTTTTATGGGGATAAGGTGGTGTTGAGGACCAAGGCTGCTTTCCTTCCGAAGGTTGTTTCACCCTTTCATTTGACCCAGATAATTACTCTATCCACGTTTTATCCTCCGCCTCATCCTTCAAAGGAAGAAGAGAGACTACACCGCTTGGACCCAAAGAGGGCGCTAAGCTTTTACATAGACAGGACAAAGGATTTCAGGCTGGAGGATCAGCTTTTCATCGGTTACGTGGGAAAGAGGAGAGGAAAGGCAGTCCACAAGAGAACACTCTCCAGGTGGGTTGTTCTTTGTATTAAAATGTGTTACTCTTTAGCAAAGAAGGATCCTCCTGATGGAATTAGAGCTCATTCCACCAGAGCTAAGTCGGCCACTTGGGCCTTGGCCAGAGGTGTTCCTGTGGTCGACATCTGCAAGGCCGCAACTTGGTCGTCCCTTCACACTTTTGCGAAACATTACTGTTTGGACTCTGAGGTCAGAAGGGACGGACATTTTGCACGGTCAGTGCTGCAGGATTTCTTGGTTTGACCTTTCAGGCACCCACCACCGAGTGCGGTACTGCTTTGGGACTCTATTCATTAGGTGAGGAATCCACAGGTAGTTGTATCCATCAGAAGAACGAGTTACTTACCTTCGGTAACGACTTTTCTGGTGGATACATTAGCTACCTGTGGATTCCTCACGGTCCCACCCGCCTCCCCGTTGCCTGTTTGGTCTAACCAAGTAATTCTTGAGTGTGCTCCTCTTGGTTTTGAGGATTGGTATGGGTTATGTATATCTGTGTATATACATATATATATATTTATATATAGTTTATATATTTATTTACTTGTTTAAAAAAAAAAAAAAAAAAATAATAATAATTTAGTAGACCGGCTTCTCACAATGATGTGTTGTTTGCAATGTCATTATATATTGCTATTGTGCTTTCATCTCAATGGATTATTATTCTCAGGCACGTAAAAAATGTTGGTACTGACGTCGGCACGTCGGCGAGGACCTCTTATTGCCTGTATGACGTCAGACGGCATCGCGTGGGCAAATGTGACGTCCTCGTCGACGTGCAGAAGCTAGGAAGAAGATTTCCGTTGAATGCTGGCGCAATGGGAGTGTTCATTAGGTGAGGAATCCACAGGTAGCTAATGTATCCACCAGAAAAGTCGTTACCGAAGGTAAGTAACTTGTTCGTCTAGCTCTTCAGATGCGGACAGTGATCCAGCTGTAAGGCCCCATAAAAGGGCAAGATTCTCTGACCCAGGGGTTTCTGAGGAGAGTAGGAAAGCCTTGAAGTCTTACCACAAGGTCCCTCAAAAAGGAAAAAATTACACTTATCTCTGCACGGTCGGCCTCCTCCCAACCATCCACTCCATCTTTGAAAAAAATGAGCGTCATCTTTTGTAGGAGGCCGGCTCAGTATATGGTGTACATCTGTAGGTGAGGCACCCTGTACTGAGTCCAGGCAGCCCTTAGTGATAGTTTAGGAGGTGCTAGATAACCAGAGCTCCCAAAGGGTAGCCGTGGAGAGCATCTGAGGCTTTTCCAGAAGGGTGTAAAGCAGTTGGAAATACCACACAGGTCAGTCAGTGAAGTACAGAGAGGAAAGAACCACACCAGTGTTAGAAAAATATGTAATATTTATCATAATACACACTCTAGAAATAACTTTGGTATATCTCCTATCTGGAGATATGGACATACAAAAATATACTTAGCAACAGGTAAGTAAAAGCATAAATTAACATCAGCTCCTATGTGCGGGGGGTTGGGGGGCAAACCATATACAAAAAAATTGAATGCAAAAACCACTTCCAACCCACACTGCCAACTAAGGACCCTTAGAACTGGGAAAGCACTAAAAAGCGAAAGGTAAGGAGGTAGGATTTCCCAAGCGCCCGTGTGCAGAGTAGAAATTTTGGGCCAGTGTCCATAGGCTAACATGGTCACCGTTGGAGTTTTCGTGTTATAGGACTGTTCCCAGAGGACCCCAAGGGAGCTCGTCGGGTCAAGGGAGGTTGGATAGTGCCCCCACCTGTGGATACCAGCACAGTGGAGTACCTACACCAGGGAGCTCAGGTGCATAGGGGTGAAGTTGTGTAGGAACCTCTTGCTGAAGTCAGAAGGGACCTCAGTTGTCCAATGTAGGAGGCTGGCCTGGCTTGTAGTGGGTACCAAGGGGTACTTACACTCTGTACCAGGTCCAGTTATCCCTTATTAGTGTAGAAGAGGTGTTTCTAGCAGCTTAGGCTGATAGAAGGTAGCTATAGCAGAGCAGCATAGGCTGAACTAGGAGACATGCAAAGCTCCTATTATACCACTGGTGTCATATGCACAATATCATAAGAAAACACAATACACAGATATACTAAAAATAAAGGTACTTTATTTTTATGACAATATACCAAAAGTATCTCAGTGAGTACCCTCAGTATGAGGATGCCAAATATACACAAGATATATGTACACAATACCAAAAATATGCAGTAATAGCAAAAGGAAGTAATGCAAGCAATGTAAAGTTACAGTAGATTGCAATAGGAGCACATAGGTATAGGGGCAACACAAACCATATACTCCAAAAGTGGAATGCGAACCACGAATGGACCCCAAACCTATGTGAGCTTGTAGAGGGTCGCTGGGACTGTAAGAAAACAGTGATGGTTAGAAAAATAGCCCACCCCAAGACCCTGAAAAGTAGGTGTAAAGTACACCTATATTCCCCAGAGAGCACAAAAGTCATGACAGGGGAATTCTGCAAGGAAGACCAACACCAGCAATGCAACCAAAGTGGATTTCCAGACCTGAGTACCTGTGAAACAAGGGGACCAAGTCCAGGAGTCGCGACAATGTCGAGAGTGGGCAGATGCCCAGGAAATGCCAGCTGAGGGTGCAAAGAAGCTGCCACCGGATGGTAGAAGCTGTGGATTCTGCAAGAACAAAGAAGACTAGGAACTTCCCCTTTGGAGGATGGATGTCCCACATCGTGAAGAAGCTTGCAGAGGTGTTCCCACGCAGAAAGACCACAAACAAGCCTTGCTAGCTCCAAGGGTCGTGGTTAGGGTTTTTGGATGCTGCTGTGGACCAGGAGGGACCAGGATGTCGCCACTTGGATGAGGAGACAGAGGGGGCGCCCAGCAAGTCAGGGAGCCCTCACAGAAGCAGGCAGCACCCGCAGAAGTACCAGAACAGGCACTTAGAAGAGGAGTGAACCGGAGTCCACGTGAAGTCACAAAAGGGAGCCCCACGACGCCGGAGGACAACTCAGAAGGTTGTACACTGCAGGTTAGAGTGTCGGGGACCCAGGCTTGGCTGTGCACGAAGGAAATCCTGGAAGAGTGCACAGGAGCCAGAGCAGCTGCAAATCACGTGGTACCCAGCAATGCAGTCTAGCGTGGGGAGGCAAGGACTTACCTCCACCAAACTTGGACTGAAGAGTCACTGGACTGTGGGAGTCACTTGGACAGAGTTGCTGAGTTCCAGGGACAACGCTCGTCGTGCTGAGAGGGGACACAGAGGACCGGTGATGCAGTCTTTTGTTGCCTGCAGTTGCAGGGGGAGGGTTAAGTCGTCCCACGGGAGATTTCTTCAGAGCTCCTGGTGCAGAAAGGAGGCAGGCTACCCCCAGAGCATGCACCACCAGGAAACAGGCTAGAAAGCGGCAGGATCAGCAATACAAGGTTGCAGTAGTCGCCTTTGCTACTTTGTTGTGGTTTTGCAGGCGTCCTGAGCAGTCAGCGGTTGATCCTTTGGCAGAAGGTGAAGAGAGAGATGCAGAGGAACTCGGATGAGGACTTGCATTTGTTATCTAAAGAATTCCCCAAAGCAGAGACCCTAAATAGCCAGAAAAGGAGGTTTGGCTACCTAGGAAGGAGGATAGGCTAGTAACACAGGTAAGAGCCTATCAGAAAGAGTCTCTGACGTCACCTGCTGGCACTGGCCATTCAGAGCAGTCCAGGGTGCCAGCAACACCTCTGTTTCCAAGATGGCAGAGGTCTGGAGCACACTGGAGGAGCTCTGGGCACCTCCCCTGGGAGGTGCAGGTCAGGGGAGTGGTCACTCCCCTTTCCTTTGTCGAGTTTCGCGCCAGAGCAGGGCTGGGGGATCCCTGAACCGGTGTAGACTGGCTTATGCAGAGATGGTCACCATCTGTGCCCATCAAAGCATTTCCAGAGGCTGGGGGAGGCTACTCCTCCCCAGCCCTGACACCTTTTTCCAAAGGGAGAGGGTGTAACACCCTCTCTCTGAGGAAGTCCTTTGTTCTGCCTTCCTGGGCCAGGCCTGGCTGGACCCCAGGAGGGCAGAAACCTGTCTGAGGGGTTGGCAGCAGCTGCAGTGAAACCCCGGGAAAGGCAGTTTGGCAGTACCCAGGTCTGTGCTAGAGACTCGGGGGATCATGGAATTGTCTCCCCAATGCCAGAATGGCATTGGGGTGACAATTCCATGATCTTAGACATGTTACATGGCCATGTTCGGAGTTACCATTGTGACGCTATACATAGATAGTGACCTATGTATAGTGCACTAGTGAAATGGTATCCCACACTCACAAAGTCCGGGGAATTTGCCCTGAACGATGTGGGGGCACCTTGGCTAGTGCCAGGGTGCCCACACACTAAGTAACTTAGCACCCAACCTTCACCAGGTGAAGGTTAGACATATAGGTGTCTTATAAGTTACTTAAGTGCAGTGGTAAATGGCTGTGAAATAACGTGGACGTTATTTCACTCAGGCTGCAGTGGCAGGCCTGTGTAAGAATTGTAGGAGCTCCCTATGGGTGGCAAAAGAAATGCTGCAGCCCATAGGGATCTCCTGGAACCCCAATACCCTGGGTACCTCAGTACCACATACTAGGGAATTATAAGGGTGTTCCAGTATGCCAATGTGAATTGGTGAGATTGGTCACTAGCCTGTTAGTGACAATTTGGAAAGCAGAGAGAGCATAACCACTGAGGTTCTGGTTAGCAAAGCCTCAGTGAGAAAGTTAGGCATCACACAGGGAACACATACATATAAGTCACAAACTTATGAGCACTGGGGTCCTGGCTAGCAGGGTCCCAGTGACACATAACAAACATACTGAAAACATAGGGTCTTCACTATGAGCACTGGGCCCTGGCTAGCAGGATCCCAGTGAGACAGTGAAAACACCCTGACATATACTCGCAAACAGACCAAAAGTGGGGGTAACAAGGCTAGAAAGAGGCTACTTTCTCACATCCAGCTACTGTTGCAACCTGTGGACCAGGTCGGTGGAACCTAGGTATGGATCTTGGAAGAAGAGGACCTAAGGTGACAGGGGACAGAAGCCAGACCACCTGGAGTTGCCTAGGCGGTGCAGGAGGGCAATGCCCACCCTCTTGCAGAGGGGTCAGTGGTCAACGTGGCCATCAACAAGCCTGGGCAAATGCAGAGAAGTGTTGCAAAGAGTTTGAAGGATTTGTGGGTACTGGCAAGGTCCAGGTGACCCGACCTTGGCAGGTAGATCAGGGCCAGCCCTCAGCAAGCAGTAGAGCCAGCAAGAATTGTTGGAATCCCCCAGCGGGACCCTCTGGCAGTAGGCACAGGGGGGCCTCAGCAGCACAGCAAAGAGGGATGCCCACGTTGCAGGAGTTGCACTGAGGATGTTGTTCTTGTAGCTGGAGAGTGCTGGAGGCCTGGGCTTCTTGAGCTAGAATGTCTTCAGACTGAAGAGCCAACAAGCCTTGTCAACGACTGTTACGACTCGGTCGTCCCATTTCCAGGGGGCGCTGTAAGGGGACTATCAGAAGCCTGGGAATCACCTTGAACACCTATCTAGAGTCCCTTGCTGACTCCTGTTTGTTTCTCTTTTCTCCATGGTACACTTTTGTAGGACTACATTTGTTTCTTGGGACTGCAAATCCCATAATGCACAGCTTGGTAGTCAGGAAAACCCGGATTCTGTTTCCCATTGTCTTCTATGGGAGAAGTCCAGTTGCTCCTTTTCACTGGATCCTCTCCTCCAGGACTTGCAAGTGTCCGAAACCACACACACCTGAAACCTCTCCTGTGCAGCCCAGCTTGGAACTGCTTATAAGCAGCCATTTCCTCAAGATCCTTGTCTTGCATTGGACTTCGATTCCTTTGTGTTACAGACCCTTTGTCGGATGGTGTTCCAGTTTTGTTCCTGTTCCTGTTCCTGTTCTGTTCCAGCTCGATCCTGTTTCCTGTTTCTCTGCCCTGCTCCTGATTGTTCCAGCCAGAGTCTGCTCCCTATCTCTTAGCCTTGTACCTGTTAGTTTCTTCCAGAGCCTGCTCCCTGTTTCTCTGCCCTGCTCCTGCCTTGTTTCAGCCTGAACTTTCTCTCTGTTTCCCAGTCCTGTTTACTGCTAATTTCCTACTCCCTGTATTCCAGCCCTGTCCTTGCCTGTTCCAGCCAGAGCCTGCTCTCAGTTTCCCAGTCCTGTCTCTGTTTGTTCCAGCCAGAAGTTTGCGCCCTGTTTTCAAGTCCTAGTCCCGCCTGTGCTTCAGCCTGAGCCTGTTCCTAGTTCTTGCCTCTGCCTCTTTGTTTGTTCCCTTCTGTTTCTGTTTCTTCTTGGTTCTTTGTGTCTGGTAAGTGTTCTATCAGTCTTCACCAGTGTATACGTGTCCTCCTGTGTACTGGGGTTGGCTCCTGGTTTCCAGGAGGCAATTCCAGCCCCCATCCTTGTCCAGTGTTATACGTTGTATTTCGTGCCTAACAGTGACAGTGTGCTATTGCTGTTTTCTCAGGAATCGCCACGGTGTTTCCAGCTGGACCCACAAGAGCGTGTCCTGTATATGTAAGTACTATCCTTGTTTGTGCTCTAGGGTCCAGAGACAGAATCACTTCTGCTGCCTCCTTTCTATGGGGCTGGCAGGGTGACTATCTGTAAGAGCAAACTGCACAGAGGCATTGAGATTCCCTGTCACTGTGGGAGGTTCTGCGCCTTACTCTGTGTACAACCCCAGCGTGTTTGTCCACTGGTAATCCGTTTCCTGTTTGTTCACACAAGGGTTGCTCTGCTTTTACTTTCCTGTTTCCTGTGCCTATCCATAGCTGTCCTTTCCGTGTATCCCTATAGCTGCTCCTCTGCCCCAGTGTACTACCTCTTTAGGATATTCAGTGACCTCAAGGGGTTTCCCAACCAAAGTCCTGATCAGACCCGCCCGAAACCGTGACAACGACAAGGGGACGCAGTGCACAGGGGTTCTGGCTAAGCAGCTCCAACGAGGGACCACAAACTTCCCAGTTGCACGGAAGATAGGCCAGACCTCTAGAGAGACACAGAACCACCACCTGCGTTGCAGATCCTTGAAGAGTCCGTGGCAAAGCAGGGTCCACAAGTCGGTCGTCATCGTTGAGGTGCCTGCAGTTGCAGAGGAGTGACTCTTTCACTCCAAGGAGATTCCCTCTTGCTTTCCAAAGTGCAGGCAGAGTCCCAGTGACTCTGTTATGTTATGTTATGTTATTGAGACTTATATAGCGCCAGCTACCCGGAGGCCTCGTAGCGCTGTAGGATGCACGGCCACAGGGTTATTGACGTATTTGTAGAACTTGGTAACAAAGTTGCAGTAGGAGCCCTCCTACTTGTTACATTCTTGTTTTTTGTTCCAGTGTAGAAAAGCAGTGGTTCTGGTGTCCAGGTTGTAGAAGTGTCTTGCAGAGGAGATTTCCACATGGTTCCTGAAGTCTTACAGACAATTCTGGGGCCCCACCCTTAGGGGAGCCCATAAGTAACCCAGGAAGGTGGTTGGACAATAACTGCAATGACCCATCTATCAGAGGGGGTCAAGGACGTCACCCAGTTAAACTAACCAGTCAGATGCTCCCAGGGGCCCCTGCTCATCTTCTTTCCAAGATGGCAGAATCAAGTGGCCACCTGGCAGAGCTCTGTGCACCTCCACAGGGAAGGAGCTGGACAGGAGGGTGGTACTTCCCTGTCCTTTGTGTGGTTTCACGCCAGAGCGGAAACCGGGGGTTCCTGCACTGGTGCAAACTGGGTTATGGAAGGAGAGCACCAAATGTGCCCTTTAAAACACTCTGGTGGCGCTCAATGGCACTCCCATCCCATCACAGAGACACCTATTTCTAAAGAAGAGGTGGTCGCATCTGTAGGAAAGTACCATCTCTCTTAGCATGTTACCCCCATTTTTACCTGCATGTCAGTATGTTTTTGCCTGTCTCACTGGGATCCTGCTGGTCAGCACCCCAGTGCTCATAGTTTGTTGCCTAATGTGTGTGTTGTTAGTAGTCCTTGACTGTGTCACTGAGGCTCTGCTAAACAGAACCTCAGTGCTTATGCTCTCTCTGCTTTTAAATTTGTCACTATAGGCTAGTGACTTCATTTACCAATTTCAGTTGGCACACTGGACCCCTCCTTATAAGACCCTAGTATATGGTACCTAGGTACCCAGGGCATTGGGGTTCCATGAGATCCCTATGGGCTGCAGCATTTCTTTTGCCACCCAAAAGGAGCTCAGACAAACCCTTTCACAGGCCTGCCATTGCAACTTGCGTGAAATAGTGCACACACTATTTCACAGCCATTTTCACTGCACTTAAGCAACTTATAAGTCACCTATATGTCTAACCTTCATTTACTGAAGGGTAGGTGCAAAGTTACTAAGTGTGAGGGCACCCTTGCACTAGCAGAGGTGTCCCCACGCAGTCCAGGGCCAATTCCCCGGACTTTGTGAGTGCTGGGACGCCATTACACATGTGCACTACATATAGGTCAATACCTATATGTAGCTTCACAATGGTAACCCTGAATATGGCCATGTAAGGTTTCTAAGATCATGGAATTGTTCCCCCATTCCAAATCTGGTTTTGGGGATCCACTTCCATGCATCCTGGGGGCTCCACCATGGACCCCCAGTACTGCCAAACCAGCTCTCTGAGGCTTGCACTGCAGCTACAGCTGCTGACACCTCACAGACAGGGTTCTGCCCTCCTGGGGTCTAAGCAGCTCAGTCCCAGGAAGGCAAAACAAAGCATTTATTTTGGGAGGAGGCCTCTCTCTCTATGGCAGACCAACACTTTTCTCTAGGGGTCAACCTCCTGGTGATAAAAGCAACAGGTTGATCCTGGCCCTCAGTGTTAAGCTGTGATAGAACTGCCCCTACCCCGAATTCAGAAGCATCAGTCTGGACTATGAATTTCTTGGAGTAACAAGGGCTTTTTAGGACATGGCCTGTTTAGCTTATCAAAAGCCTTTTGACAGCTAGCTGTTCACAATACCTTTTAGGCATCTTTTTGCAGGTGAGGTCATTAAGAGGGGCTGCAATGGAGCTATAGTTCTTAATGAACCTCCTATAGTACCCTGTGAGGCCTAGGAAGGCTCTCACCTCCTGGGTTTGAGTTGTAGGGGGAGCCCATTCCATAATGGTCTGGATCTTCCCTTGCAGTGGTGCAATCTGTTCCCCACCTACAAGGTGGTCCAGATAAACCACTTTCCCCTGCCCTATCTGGCACTTTGAAGCTTTGATAGTGAGGCCTGCCTATTGCAGGGCCTTCAAAACATTCCACAGGTGGACCAGGTGCTCATCCCAGGTGAAGTTAAAGACAGCTATATATTCTAGATATTGTCACAGTGTCCTTTCCTCAGGATCTGCACGTTGCTGAACAAAAGGCCCACCTTCCGGCATCACCAACTCAGAAAGCTATTATAGCACATAGTTATGGTGAAGCCAGTCGTGGGGAAGGGAATTAGGGTAGGGAACAGAAGGGAGAGAGATCTGAAAAGAAAAGGTTAGAACCAATATGCATTTACTCATTCATAAAAATGCAACTTCACAAATAGACTCTTGACTAAATGCGTCTCTGAGATATCAGATGGAGTCCTCTTTTGAAACAAGGGCAAAGCCCCTTCTTTGAATCATGGAACAAGAATAAACTACGACCTCAGAAACAAGAGATGGAAAGAGCTTTGGACTATGATTACACTCAGAATATCAATCCTGTAACCTCTCTGCATTCACAACATAAACCTTTGATCATGACCTAGAAAATCTCAAAGAATTAAATATGCTTTTCACATCTTAAGCTTTTCAAAGAACAATGAAAATTAAGATTTGCTTATCTCCAAAAATACTTTCACATTCACAACTATAAAGACCAAAAGGTTTTTACTCATTGCACTTGAAGCGCTTTACTTATCATACCAGGAAGCGCTTTGACTTGTCTTGCCTTAAAGCGCTATCATCATTATACTAAGAGGGCCCTTTTACTCAAGTGGCCTAAATCACTTTGATTGCTGTGCCAAGAACCTTTTACTCCTGTGAATTGAAGCGCTTTGATTGTCGTGCCAAGAGCGCTTTACACCTATGAACTGAAACGCTTGAATTGTTGTTCCAAGAGCGCTTTACACCTGTGAACTGAAGCGCTTGAATTGTCGTGCAAAGAGCACTTTACATCTGTGAACTGAAGAGCTTGAATTGCCGTGCCAACATCGCTTTACATCTGTGAACTGAAGCGCTTGAATTGCCGTTCCAACAGCGCTTTACATCTGTGAATTGAAGCGCTTGAGTCTGTGCTCTGAAATGCCTTTGATCGTTGCGCCAAGGCCGCTGTACTCTAGAAACTGAAAACGCTTTGCTCGTTATTCTAAGGGGCGCTTTACCTTTTGGAAGTAACGTCTTCCTCCAAACTTAGATTCATCAAGGCCTTACCGCTACAAGTACGACCTACTCGTTTTAGAATGCACCATGGAAACAAGGAGACTTCGGTTAGACGACACTCTTCCATTCAGGAACTCTGCTATTCTCCAGGGAAACCCCCAACGAGGTCTGGCTGCATCGAAATCTTCAAAACAGCGAGCAACATGCTTGGGTGGGGCTGGGCTTTATAGGCCTGCCACACCCCAAGATGGCTGCGGCCTCTAAAAACATGGGAGTTGTAGTCCCTTCATGGAATAGCACTGATAAGTGCATCTTGACCACCAATGTCCTGAACCTGCAGCTCTATGAGCTTTGCCACAGGGCTGAGGACGCTGAAGGCCACCTTTGGAAAAAGAGGGGATGACATGTGGTGCGCATAAAGCGCTGCAGAGTCGCGCAGCGGAGTTTTGGGCGAGACCTGGACCGCGCATGGCCTTATTCCTGACATTACACCCCTCTCCCAAGCGCGGTCCAGGGCCTGGTTTATCAGGATGGAGGAGGTGAAATTGTCGCACCAAACGTGGTGCATGGACATGTCTTGCAGTTTCCCAAGAGTAATTTTTCGGTCCGTATCCTTTCCAGGACACCAAGTACCAAAGGGAAGACCCCCTATATTTAGAGTCTAGGATAGATCACACCTCCTACTCCTAGTGACCTTGGACTAATAGAGGAGCAGGTTGTGTGACGCTTAAGGGCAAAGCAGGTTTAAGAAGCAAAGTGTGAAACACCGGATGAATTTTCAAAGACAATGGCAATTTTAACTTATATGTTACTGGGTTTACTTGTCGTGTTACTACATAGGTCCCTATGAATTTTGGATGAAACATATTTTTATTTTTTAATACAAAGTTTTTTGTGGATAACCAAACTTTATCTTTGATTGTATACTGAGGACCAGGTTGGTGTTTTTTGTCATATTACATTTTATATTTTTTCTTTGCTTGATGAAGATTTGTTTATAATTGGTCATGTATCTCTTTCATGTGTGTTAGCATGTCCATGACTGCTGGAGTGGTTTGAGTAGATGCAGGTAACGTAACTGGCAAAATGTGCGGATGACACCCAGGACAACAACAACTCCCAAAGCAGCAAAGAACTCTTTACCATCATCAAAGAGCTCTCCAAACCCAAAGCCAGCAACCTAGACCCCACGCACACACAAATCCTCTGCAACTCCCTCTCAAATCATTTTCACCGCAAAATCCTGGACATACACAACATCTTCATACCACACACACCATCCACACGCAACCTCCACCCACCCAACACAAACTCACCACACATCATTCGAAACTGCCACCTTCCCAGACCCCTGGAAACACGCGGAAGTCACCGCTCTACTATAAGAGCCCAAAGCCGACCCAGGCGTCCTCTCCAACTACCGCCCCATCTCCCTCCTCCCTTTCCCAGCAAAGGTCACGGAAAAACTAGTCAACTCCCGCCTATCCCACTTCCTCGAGGCAAACCACATACTCAACCCCTCCCAATCTGGGTTCCTCAAGAACCACAGCACGGAAACCGCTCTCATCGCATGCACCGACGAAATCAGATCCAGATTCGACATGGGCGAGACCGTTGCACTCATACTCCTGGACCTCTCCACAGCCTTTGACACTGTCTGCCACCACACACTCCGCACATGACTTCACAACGCTGGAATCCGTCACAAAGCCCTGGACTGGCTCACCTCCTTCCTCACCGACAGAACCCAAAAGGTCTGTCTCCCACCGTTCCAATCCTCTGCCACCAAAATCACCTGTGGAGTCCCCCAAGGCTCCTCCCTCAGCCCCACACTCTTCAACATCTACATGGCCCCACTAGCCAACATCCTCAAGCCTCACGGCATCACCATCCTCTCATACGCTGATGACACACAACTCATCTTCTCCCTCACCCGCAACCCCACCACCGCCAAAACCAACCTACACGCTCCACTCCTTGACACCGCTGCCTGGATGACAGCCAACCACCTTAAACTCAACTCCAACAAAACCTAGATAATCATTTTTGGCCCACACAAAAACACTTGGGACCCCTCATGGTGGCCCACCACGTTAGGCTCCGCACCACCCCCGCAAACCACGCACGCAACCTCAGCATCATCCTAGACCCCTCCCTCTCAATGGCCCAACAAATCAACGCCCTAACCTCCTCATGTTTTAACACACTCCGCACACTGAAAAAAACATTCAAATGGATCCCCACAGAGACCAGAAAGACAGTCACCCATGCACTCATCAGCAGCAGGCTAGACTACGGCAACGCCCTCTACGCCGGAACCACACTCAAACTCAAGCACAAACTACAGCGAATCCAGAACTCAGCAGCACGCCTCATCCTCGACCTCCCCCGCCATGAACACATCTCACCACACCTCAAATCCCTCCACTGGCTCCCCATAGACAAAAGGATCACCTTTAAGATCCTCATCCACGCACACAAATCCCTCCACAACACCGGCCCAACCTACCTTAACGAAAGAGTGACCTTCTGCACTCCAACACGCCACCGCCGCCCTCTCTCTCGCCACAGTTCCTCGCATCAAACACACCACCACTGCAGGCAGATCTTTCTCCTATCTGGCCCCCAAAGCCTGGAACTCCCTCCCCACCCACCTCTGCAAGACCCAGGACCTCCTACTCTTCAGGAAGAGCCTTAAAACCTAGCTTTTCGAATAGTGATCTCCCCTCCCGCCCTCAGAACCCCCCCCCCCCCAGCGCCTTGAGACCCTCACGGGTGAGTAGCGCGCTCTATAAGTCTCTTTTATTGATTGATTGATTGATATAAACCATAGAAAGGAGTTGAGTTTATTGAAGAGTGGTGAGAGTTATTATAAGCCAGTTCTGCAAGCCACGAAAGATCCTACCAGGTTGTAGGAGACTTTGTTGCACAACATCGTAAATATTGTTTCAGAGTATGTGGATGATAACTAGTAGATAAAGTCGAATAAATTTGTAGAGCCTTGAAACCTTGTTGCCAAAAACACGCAGAAAATTGTGTTCCTCTATCAGAGAGGATAACGCTTGGAAGTCTGTGAAGACAAACTATATTTTTTAAGATGATAGTCGCTAAGGTGTCGGAAGTTGGGAGCCCTTTACAGGCAATGAAATGAGCATAGTTGGTTAGACTGTCTACTACCACTAGAATGGTTGTGAACTGTTTTATTTGAGGAAGACCAGTAATAAAATCCAAAGAGATATGTTCCCATGGATGACTGGGAACGGGTAGCGGTAACAGTAGACCTTTGGGCTTGCTATGTTCGCTTTTGCATCTTGCACATACTTCACATGATTGTAGCATTTGCTTAAGGTCATGAACAAATGTAGGTCACCAAAAATACCTTTTCATGAGTTCTATTTTTTTTTCCGGACCTGGGTGACCTGCCGGAGGATGCTTGTGTAACCAATGAAAAGCTGTCTCTCTTAACTCCTCAGTAGGCAGGAATACTCAAGATTCATGTAGAGGTAAGTCTTGTTGAATAGATCTCTTGGTGTCTTGTTGTAACCACGCTTGCCACTTAGTGATGTGAAAATGATTACGAATGAGATCAAAAAACTTCTCGGCAGCTACTAAACACAACACTTTTAAAGGTGTTATAATAGGCATGGGTTATTGTTCAGTAGGTGTGATTGAAGAATCTTGTCTAGATAATTGTCTATTCCTGGTCTAAAAGTCACTATGAAATCAAATTTTGCAAAGAATAGCATCCATCTTAGTTGTCTAGGAGTTAGTAGTCTGGCAGAACTCATAAATTGTAAATTTCTATGATCAGAATATAGTGTTATGGTGTGTATCGTTCCCAACAGATAATGTCTCTATTCTTTCAAAGCATTACGAATTGCTGGTAATTCTTTTTCTGCTATGGTGTAATTCTGTTCTGCTTCATTCAATTTTCTTGAAGCATATGCTATGGGGTGCAATTGTCCAGTTTCTCGATGATGTTGAGGCAGGATGGCCCCAACGGCAACATCAGATGCATCAGCTTCCACGATGAATGGTTCTTCCACATTAGGGTGAGCTAGAAGGGGAGCGGTAGTAAAAGCCTTTTTTAGACTTGAAATGCTTTCTCTGTCTCTTGGGACCAGTTGAAGACGGACTTTTTTCTTAGCAATTTGGTGATTGGTGCCACCTTTTGAGAGAAGTGATGTATGAAGCGTTGATAAAAATTAGCAAAACCCAAAAAACTTTGAATATCACGTACTGATTTTGGTGTGGGCCATTCGGATACAGCTTGAATTTTTCTTTCAGTCATTTGCATACCATCAGGTGTTAAAATGACTCCTGGAAATTCAACTTCTTTGGTATGGAATTCGCATTTACTTAGTTTACAAAACAAATTATGTTTTTGTAGAGTTCTTAATACCTTTTTAACATGTTCTTCATGTATATCTTTAGAGTTCGAATACATCAAAATATCATCAATATAAACGATGACAAAGATGCCTAGATGTCAGAACATCGTTTAGGAAATATTGAAAGGCTGCTGGGGCATTACACAGACCAAACAGCATCACTAAATACTCAAAGAGGCCATAACGAGTCTTAAAAGTCGTTTTCCACTCATCTCCCTCTCGAATTCGAACTAGGTGATAAGCACCGCGTAAGTCACATTTAGGATAAATGATGGCGGATTTTACCTGGCCTAACAAGACTGGTATGAGAGGTAGTGGGTATTTATTTTTTAACTGTGATCCTATTTAGCGCTCTAAAGTCAATACAAGGTCTGAAATCGCCATTCGCTTTAGGTACGAAAAATAATGGAGAAGCCGCTGGATATCGTGATGGCCGAATTAGCTTGTTGGATAAACATTGATCAAGGTATTCTCGTCGATCTGACAATCGTACGGCCTGTGAGGTGGTAATGAGCTTGCTTTCTTTTCACTGAAAACATCGGTATATTCTGAATACTGTGATGGTAAATCAATTTCCTTTTCAACTGCAGTAGCTATGGAGGGCTGAAGATTTCCTTATTTGTTTCGTCCTGATTGAAAACATTTCTTTGCACAAGAAGAAGAAGAAAAACGCAAAACCTAGTTGCGCTAGTCTATTCATGGAATATGTAACATTAACCATGGTATTCCTAAGATAAAACCATATTGAGGTGCTTGAATAAAATTAAAAAAAATTATCTCACAGGGGTTCTGATTTTCATCATCTTTGCAAATCATTTGTATTCGTGAGGTTTGTTTAGTAACGGGGCTTCTCTCGTAGGGGATTTCCATGTATAGTCATAAGCACTGAATAGTTCCGCGCGCCTGCGGGGACCCCGGAGCACTGTTGTGTAGTATATTCTTAAGTGCAATCATCAGCTCCTTGACAAAAAAGGTCTGTGAAAAACACTTAAGAATAACAATGTGCAGCCTATGTGAACAGCTACACAGGCCAAATTGTTAGAAGAAAAAACAGTTGTAGTGTAAATTCACGTTTAAACCTCTATTTATTCTATAAATGCATAAATAAATACATTCTAATATTTTATTTACACCTCTCATGAGAATAAAACAATGTAGGGCAGTGTAGCCCATAGGCTGCCATTATACAGAATGAAAATAGAGCTGTGCCTTTAAGAAAGTAAAGTCTTCCTGTTTCCCATCATGCACAGCAAAAGGCAGTTGCCTCAGTTCTTTTTTCCGGCTCCTTTCTGACAGGACCCTGAAGCATTGAGCTCTACCTCACAAAATCCTTTTGTGACAGAAATTCATTTAAAATCTTTTGAATTTCAATTTCACTCGACGTTTTTAACATTGAGTGATCATTTTCTATTGTTTTCTGTTAGATTCTGACAGAATTTTGAGTTTTTTCTACTTCAGAAATGCCTTCACTGTTTGACAAATGCCCTTCTTGTGGCAGAAAAAAGGCCAAAACAGATCCACATCAGGTCTGCATAATTTGCCTTCCTTCCAGCCACAAACCGGAGTCGTGTGACATCTGCAAAACCTTCTCCAGAAGGACCCTTCGTGACAGGGAGAAGATCCGACTCCAGGCGAAAGAGGACAGGAGGAAAAGTGGTCATTCTACCACAGAGCGAGGAGAAGGTCAGTCTTCTACCAGGGCTCACACTGTTTCCTCTATAACTCCGACCAGACCGGCTCAAAAACGGCACAGGTCTCCGACGACGTCGAGGGCGTTGACGTCGAGGCAAGGAACGGCGCCAACATGCTCGCCGTCGAGGAGTGGTTCGCCGGCGAGAAAGAGACATCGCTCGCCGTCGACGACGATTTCGCCGTCGAGACGGCGTGGACTTTCGCCGTCGAGATCTGGGTCGCCGTCGACACGGCGAGGACGTTCCACGTCGAGGAGATCTGAATCCGGCTCGCCGTCGACACGGCGAGAGCGATCAACGTCGAGGGGTGCTCGACGTCGTAGGCGTTCACCGTCATCACGGCGACGTCGAGGGTTGTCGTCGAGAGATTCTCAACGGCAAGAAGAATCGACGTCGAAGAGCACTCGCCGTCACCGTACTTCGACGTCGAGGAGTGTGTCGACGTCGAGACAATCAAAAAGACCTAGAAGGGTTTATACAACCTCAGAATCCTCGGCCTCACTCATCCTCCTTCTAGCGTCTCCACAACTCTCTCCTCGACAATCACCATTGCCACAGATGCCGGTAACACCTACGGCGCCTCTTCCGGCTCCCCCTTCAGAGTCTGTTTTGAGGACTCCAACGCGGTCTGTAAGACGTTCTGGCCATTCCTCTAGACGCTCTTCTTCCTCTCGGCACCGTCATGAATCACAGAGATCTCAGCATTCACATCACAGGCGTTCTTCTTCGTCTACACGGGACTACTCTCCAACCCTATCGGACTCACCGTCCCCGAGAGTGTCCCCCATAGATGATGTGAATACGTTCCAGGAGGTCTTAGTACGAGGGGCGACCAAGTTGAACATCCCGCTGGCGGTACCTGCCCCATCGACGTCAGTGATCTTCGAGACTTTGCATCACAGGACATCTTCCAGACCTTTGCTTCCACTGGTTCCAGGTCTCCTCGAACCAGCAATGGATATTTTCCTTGCACCGGCCGCAACAAAGTCTGCTCCTTCCAGACTTATTAAAAAATATCGTCCACCAGAACAAGATCCTCTATTCTTGAGGTCGGACCCAGTACCTGATTCGGTGGTCATAGTAGCGGCAAAGAAACTGCATTCAACCTCACCGTCTTCTTCTTCGCCTCCAGATAAAGAGAGCAGAAAGATAGATGCTGCAGCACGAAAAGTATGTTCTACTGCAGCAGTCACGATGAAGGCAGCCAGCGCTACTGCGTTATTAGGGCGATACGACCGTGCCCTCTGGGACTCTTTAATGCAGTTTGCGGAACATCTTCCTAAGGATAAAAGGGAAGATTTCCTGGAGGTCGTGGGTGAGGGAGCCATGGTTTCTAACCAAATTATAAGTGCTGCAGCTGACTCTTCGGTGCTATCCGCACACAATTATGCACACGGGATAGCGCTCAGAAGGCATGCATGGTTGAGACTTACATCACTCAAACCTGAAGCGCAGCAGCGAATACAAAACTTGCCTTTCTCGGGCTCCACCTTGTTCGGTTCTCATGCCGATGACGAGATGGCTAGAATGAAGGCTGAACTAGATACCCTGAAAGCGGTAGGCATGGAAAGACCGAAAGAACAAAGAAAGGTTTTCCGGCCATATCAACGACGACTTTTCACACACCGGTATCAGTCGCCACACTGGATGTCTTCGCGCCCCCAGCAGCAGCAACAACAGCAGCATCAAAGGGGTTTCTCCACTCAGCGAAGGTCGACAAGGGGTCGTTCAACACCTCAAACTCAGGCAACTCGACAGGCTCCCACGTCTAAGCCCTGAATCTTTGCTTCCCCCTCCTCCGTTATCCACTCCGGTAGGGGGAAGTATCTCAAATCATCTGGACGAGTGGCTACGCATCACAACAGACGCCTGGGTATTGAATATTGTGAGACATGGTTACGCTCTCAGATTCACCAGTTCTCCACCATCTGTTCCACCCAAAACAGCCAACCGCCATCTCGAAGCTCTTCAGTTAGAGGTCAATATTCTATTGCAAAAAAGAGCCATAGAACCCGTTCCCATCAGCCAGCAAGGGAAGGGGATTTATTCGAGATATTTCCTTGTACCGAAAAAAGACAAACAAGAGTTTCGTCCCATTTTAGATCTGAGGACAGCAAACAAATGGATTCGCAAAGAAAAATTCAGGATGTTAGCCTTACACCAAATTTACCCACATCTACGTCAGGGCGACTGGCTCTGTGCGATAGATCTTTGCGACGCTTACTTTCATATCCCAATAACCAAGAAACATCGAAAATTCCTAAGGTTCACCGTCGGAAAACGCCATTACCAATTTGCAGTTCTACCTTTCGGCCTAAAATCAGAGCCGAGAACTTTTTCCAAATGCATGGCGGTAGTAGCCGCCCACTTGAGGAAACAGCGAATATTCGTCTACCCCTATCTAGACGATTGGCTCATAAAGGCCTCCAGTTGTCTCGAGGCACAACAGCATTTCGAATGGACTCTACAACTGCTGCAAAAACTTGGTCTTCAAGTCAATCTCCTGAAATCTACAGCAACACCTGTTCAGAGGTTGCATTACTTAGGGGCCATTGTACATACCAGGCTAGGAAAGGTGTTTCCTTCGGAGGAACGACGGTTATCGATTCTCCAAAAGTGCAAACAACTGCATGAAAGACCTCAAGCCACTGCAAGAATAATAGCTTCTCTACTGGGCTTGATGGCGTCTTGTATCCATCTGGTTCCCAATGCTCGCCTCCATATGAGACCATTGCAGGAAAATCTGGAGGATCAGTGGTGTCAACTGAGGGACGATTGGGAGAACAAAGTCCTTCTTTCTCCTCACACCCTACAATCCCTCAAGTGGTGGTGTTTACCCAGCAATCTCTTGGTGGGGATTCCGTTCCAACAACGGCCTCCATCTCAAACCATCGTAACAAATGCGTCACTGCGCGGTAACGCAATTTTGCGTCAAAAAAATTTGCGCCGTCTAACGCCATTTGGATGCGCCATGCGGGCGTCAAATTTATACTTTGACGTACGGCGGCGCAACCAACAGGTGGGAGTCATTATTTCGTGACGCAGACAGCGTCGGTCTGTCGTAAAGGAAACCAACGTAAATGCGACGCACATCACTGTGGGTCGATTTACGACAGCGCAATCGTGAAAACGCCGTTTTGTTTCACGCAATTGCGTCACATTTTTGCGCGAAAACTGCCCTTTCAGGAGAGGAGACCCAAAATGGATCCTAGATGCCCCAACAGACCCCAGGAGGATGAGAGCAGACCAGGAACCAGCCAGGAGGAAGCATACAGGAACCAGGACATTTAAAAAAAAAAAAGAAAGTGTTGCTTCAGTGCAGAGGAGCAGGAAATCCTGGTGAAAGAGGTGACGGAACACCAGCACCAACTTTTCATCACCTCCAAATTGCCACTCAGTAGGAGAGAGGCCATCTGGAAACAAATTGTGGACAAGATTAACAGTGTGGCTGAAGAACGCCGGACAGTCACCGAGTGTAAGAAACGCTGGCATGACTGCAAACGTAGGACCAAAGAGAAAATGGCCAGGAACAGGAAGGCAGCAATGCAGACTGGAGGGGGGAGTCCAGCACAACAGGAGGCCTTGGACCACATGGAGGAGATGGTCGCAGCCGTTATCCCTGAGGAGATCGTCACAGGGATTCAAGGACTGGACAGCGCAGACTACCACGACACTACGCACATGCAGGGTAAGTCGCATGGGGAATCATGATACAATAATGGGGACTGTAAGCAGGGCGGGGGATACCTACTACACAATGCATGTAAGTCAGCACATATATGAAGTGGCATGGGGAAAGGGGCACGGCAGGGGGGCATGCCCAGTACTGACCGAAGCTGGGGCATGACAAAATACAGCAACAACAACAGTCCCACGGGGACATCCTGTAATTACAACAAGAGAGCCAAGGGAAAGCAGTGACAGGTGGGAAGGACACTACCTCAAATCCACATCCAGGCACTTGTATTGCAAAATCTATTCTACATCAACTAGGTCCCTATCTGTAATGCAGTAGCAAATACAACAACTGTAACTTAACTGCAAACACAGTTGACAATAACACCTCTCATCTCTGTGCAGCTATAGTACCAAATGGCAGAAACCCCACCCTGGAACATACATACCTAAATTAGGGGGTGAGGGTGACATCTGCAATTACTCCTAGAAATAAGACAAAGATACCAGTACACTCAAATGCCGAATGTCCATAACTGACACATACATAAGCCTAAGTAAACAGCAATAGGAGCCACACAGCACTAACGATACACACATGCTGCATACGTCAGGGTCCCTCACGTGCCTGGCTAACAAGGCTACATCACTAATGTCATACTGCTCAGACAACAACATTGAGGAGGGGACACAGGCAACTGGTCACTGAAACACACCTGCAAAGTCGGACAAACAAATAGGACCTTCATACGATAAACAGGCCAATCCAATTCAAAACACATCACCCAACATCATCTCAAAACATCAAGAATGTTTACATCCATACCACATCCTAACATTGACATGCATAGGTAATGCCACGTTACATGTACAGATCATGCAATGTGAATAAAAAGTGTATGGGGCAGGGCCTGAGAGGCAAGTGTGCTGGCAGGGCAGTCACAACACCCACAGTCAGTCAAAGTGTAGTGTGGCAAGTGAAACGTATACTTTGCGCATTAGCCTCAGGCTGGAGGCCTTTGTGCATCTTACCCTGAATGTACTTATACTCATTTGCTCACATCTAAGTGCCTCAGAGCAATTTGCACTAAATGATTCTCATTGCCCTTCCTATCAGTTAATGTAGCAAATAGTCAGTCCTAAGGTGTTGTCAATTAGTCAAATCACACTGTTTTGCCTACTTCTGCACTGGAGTTTGCCAGAACATATTCACTCTGTGCCCCAGTCAAGGATACCGTCTGGTACGTTGATGATAGATGTGGTAGGGGTCAAGGTTTGGCATTCCTGCGTAGGGAAACTTTGTCATCACCATGACATATGTCTTTTACATTCACTCCCTTGTCCCAAGACACGCATGGGGGAGTTTCCAAACAGAAAATAACAACTAGATGCTGCCTGCCTTGCTGCTGATGCACAACCAGATCCTAGCCCATTCCTCTGATATGAGGGATGATGTCTACCCTGTGATTCTGACAGGCAACCTCCAAACTTAACAAGCTGTGCTATACATAGAACATGCAGGGGGAGAGTAGAAACAGTTAGGCACCATGAAAGCTGTGTACTAATGTATTACTCTCCTGCGGACTATTTCAATTCTAACAGTGTGTATTGTTTGTGTAATTGGGTCTCACACCTAAATTCCTACAAGTCAGTTGTACAATGAAACTTCATATCAAACTAATACTGTCTTTGTCATTTGTGTATGGGAACATACCGGAAAAGATAGAAATGTGTAGGACCTGAGTGACCACCACTTCCCTGAGAAGTTCCAAAGATGTCATGCGCTCGGATGTCTAAACATTCCTTTGATGTGGGAGACCAGAGGCACTGCTAGTTAGTCTTAGCTAAATTGAATATCTGGGTGACAGAGTTATTTACAAGTGGGTCAAACTTAGTCCCCCACACCATTAGCTATCCTGCTGCCTAGAAAGCCAAGAATCACATGTTGGATAATGAGAGCCCACCCTACAAAATGTCCCTCCATAACAATAGTGAAACACCGAGTGAGGAGTAGGAGAAAAAAACGCCTATTCCTAAATAATTACAAAGCAACACCTAGAGGCGACCTGGCAGACATGTCTGAAAGATCCATATCAAACATGTGACACACAGGTGGGCCATAGGCCTACAACAATGCCCTATGACGGACAGCAGATACCTAGACAAACAAAGAGTACAATGTTAAGGCATCCAACGGCTTGTATCTTACTGCAAAATTGTCACAACACAGACACACTAATTGTACCCTGTTTCATTGCAGAGGAACACGGATCTCCTGCTGATCTGCCTGTCCATGAGTTCCCTGATGACATGGATGACGAGACCATCAACCTCCCACAAGAGACCATTGACATGGTCCTTGAAAGCCTCCAAACCCCACCTTCAGTCACAAGGAGGAGCACAGAAGAAGCAGCCACCACAGTAGAACCACCCACCACCCCAATTGTAAGACCTGCCAGCTCCAACACAGCTGAGGACTCTGACGACACTGGCATCAGCTTCGAAAGAACTGTCGTTGGGGTCCAGCGGGAGCTGGCCAAGGAGGTGCGGGTGGGGATGCAAAATATGGCAGCCAGCCTTGAGGGGGTGCGTTCGTGCATGTTGTCAACTGCTGATCAGGCAGCTGCAATGCAAGCCAGAAATTTTCTCTTGGAGGACATTTCAAAAACACTGAAGGAAATTGGCACAGCTGTCATCCAGTTGACACAACAACTCAAACTGCAAGCCACTCAACGTGTGCACGAATGCAACATAGAACCCCTCAGGGCCGACCTGGCTGCCTACCATCGGGATGTGGCTGCCATTCTGAAAAACCAGCAGGCCCTCCTTGCTGCAGTACTGCCCTTCCTTACTCAACAGGGATCAGCCCCCGGGATGTCTGCCTCCATGTCTTCTAACACTGAGGTGTGTGTTGCCCCTTCACAACCAACAACAACAAGGACACACCAGGCAACACACACATCAGAAGAAGAAGACATGGAACAGATAACATTCACACGCAAGAGTACCCGGAAGCCCTAGTCCCTGCACCATGCCCTACTCTGACCAAGGTCCTACGTTTTGACTCATGCCAGTCTCACTACAACTAACCTCAATGACTGTTCGGCAATCCACTGTCTGACTTGTCCACCTTGCCAGTGAATGTTTCTCTCCTACCATTTGGCATTTCATGTTCCTCTGCACTGTCTGTGACATCACCCCAGCATGTCAGGAGCATCATCCACACCCCTTCTCAGTCAGCAAACATGGTGAATGGACATTTTGCACAACACCACTTATAAATAAATATCACTTGCACACCTATTGTGTCTCTGTGTCATTTCAAAATTCAACTGTGCAGTAGATAACTCCAAAGTGGCTGTGTGGAAACCATGTCGATTCTCTATACTACTGTCCTGATTTCATGTATACTGAATCATCTGTGCAGTGGCCAGGATTGCATCATAGCTTTACTATACTGAGGAAAATAACTGATGAAGGGACTAAGCACACACAATCATGCTGTGTTGGACAGAATCATGCACCATCTATAGCTATTCTACACAACTAATGGTGGCTGAGAAATGTAGGCACCATGCAATACTAAAATTTGAAATTATGCTGTAGAATGAAAGGAATGATAAACAAATTACACTGCATCAATCACCCTTACGGCGTATACTTCCATGAAGGAAAGTCATGCTGAATCAGTACACACATGATGTAGATCAGCAATGATAGCAACAAGACAAGAGTGTGAACAAATCATCATCTATAAAGCTCTCCCTGAACTTCACAATGCTGTCCGACCTATCTATTTACCTACAATAACAAGTCTGGAAGCACTCTTTGTGAAGTAGGATACATACCAACCCCAAACCTTGATGATCAATGCACACTACCAATGGTGGCTCTCCAACATGGTGGATACTTACCAAGTTAGCACACGGGTAGCTGGCATGTTAAACCTCATAAGCCTGGGGATAGGGAGCATGGAACACAAATGTCATACTTAACATTTCTGCTACACTGATGTCAAGGCCATGAAAAGGTAGCACCTAACGCATCAGGTAAAGGGTTAACAAAATTTTTATTTAAAAGTAGTAATAAAAGAGGCAACTAAGGGAAAGGTAAACCTACACTAATCTAACCTGACTACTACTAACCCACAACTGTCCCTAACTAACCTAAGCTAAACTTACTCTACACATGTAACGAAACGATCTAAACATCAACCCCCCACCCACCATTAAGAGACAAGACACATGCAGGACAACACTTACTAACCTACACACATACTATACTATCCTAAACAAACATATATTTTTTTGTATTTGTTATTTTTTATATAATTATTATTTTATTTTTTTATTTTTTATTAAACAGGAATCCTAACATTGCCCCCCACCCACCCACCCACACAAAAATATTAGATAGAAAGTATAAGGACCCCCCACCCTCTTACCTAACACTAACTAAGCTAATTACCTATACTTATCCTATAACTAACCCCCCAAACCCAACTAACAGTATGAAAAGAGGAAAGAGGGGAGGGGTAAAAGTTCAGGAGGGCAAAATAACTAAAGATTTGCCCTCTGAAGTGTGCGCCGGATGGAGCGCACCTTCTTTTTAACCTCCGCCATGTCCTCCGTCAGGTTGTCCACCTTTCGAATTAACCTGTCCAGTTTCCTAGACAATGCCTGGAAGGCTGCAGGGTCAATTGGAGGGTCACTGCTGGTCTGCGTGCCGGTGGAGGTGGAGGTTGTCGCTGGAGTGGAGTGGCCACGGGACAGCCCTGCTCCCAACACACGGCTGGGTCCAGGTCTTGAGGAAGATGGCTGGTCCGTCGCTGGGTCCCCTTGGGCAGACCTGGTGGTTGTAGGTGGCACCGTTGGTGGAGCCTGTGGTGTGGCATACCACGCCCCGGAGGCCCGATCGGAATTGTATCTGCGGGCCATCCTCTGATACCCACACTGCACCTGCAGGATGTGCCTGTACCTCATTGCCCTGCGCTCAAAATGGTTGCGCTCTGCGGCACTCAGGTTTGCAGCTGTGAAGAGAAAAGGGAAATATTGAGCATTGAATTTACAGTGGGTTGAATCCCACAATGGCTCATTTGTCCATTACTAGAAATATATTGTATGCAGCAATTGTTACAACATAGTTCACGGAAATGCTCAGAGGAAGTACATGTGAATCATGCATCCCTAAGGTCATATCACACCTAGCATATCCATGTCTCTACATGATGGATGACATCACCCTAAACTACTCATCCAAATCATACCTAAGGCATTTGACATTATGGCACCAGCTCTTCCGCATACTGACTTCAGTACATATGTCATTCTATGTGATTACACTCACACTCCTCACTCAATAGCATTTTTAATTAGTTGTGTGCTAAGATTGAACCCCTGGCCCAGAATCATGTGTCCACACCAGGTGTCAGATGTAGGAATTTAGGAAAATCAACTAGCAAATTGCAAAGCAGAACGGTGTCTCTGACACCGTCTGCGAGTCGCTATGGGGTCCCTAAAACCCACCTCATGAACATCAATGATGTGGGTTCCAAGTTGCCCCACCTTAGCAACATGGGCACTCACGGGGATGGTGGCCTGCTGGGACCAGCAGAACTCCATAGACGTGACTGTTTTTAAATTAAGCAAGTTATTTCTCCCCAAGTGTAGGCCGTTTACCGGAAAGAAAAATGAGCTGCAATTATTTTTAAATCACAACAATTGTACTTGGAAATTTTCACGGTAATTATTGGTCCCTTAGACCACTGGCTTTTTTGCGCAGGATTTTTTTAGTCCACTCACAAAGGCTGAAGCTTTACAATGAGGACCCCTTCCAGTCAGCAAGGTGGTTACCATCCACTTCAAGTGGATGATAACAGCTACTCACTTTGCAACCACGTACTCGGTTGCAAATGGGATTGCCTACCACTGTGATTTGCAAGTAGGTCTGGTAAAACCCTTCATTATATCAATTTTGAAAAGCATTTTACTCATATGTACATGACCACCAAATACATTTTGGATTAGGAAACAGACGTTTGCAAATCCCACACATGTATTTATGCCATTTGCAACGTGTAGACATTTTTCTCACTCTGGCCCAAGGTACTAACTCAAGTCACAAAAGGTGTTAAGTACGTGTAACATACTGGTTGCTACAGTCCTAGGTACCCGGTTTCACAGTAACATCCCAGTCTTTGTGGGTGGTGTGGGAAGAACAACCAACAATCCCATGTTCAATGCACACCCAGGAGTGTACAGAAAGTTCAACAATTATGTGGCTTCACACACAACACCTATGAAGGGCTAGCAACACGTTGTAGTCAGCCCAACCTTGTCACATCCCAGGTCCACACATGTCAAAATGTTATGACTTAGCCCAACATAACATACTATTAGTGAGGCATGTTTAACAACACACACAGGGGAGGTAGTACACCCATTCACATGATTCAACTGAACACCTAGGGCATTGCACTCAAGTCACACACACTTCGAGTTCACCTTGTGGAAGTACATGCCCACGGAAGATCCAACCTACAGTGTACACAGTCCATCCTCAACTAGGAAGAAGCACTTGTCATCAATGCCATGTGCCTAAGCTATCTGGGAGACTGTCAGTCTGATATGCAGACTCAGTTCATGGCAAGTCCCTGACCAAGTCTAACATTGACCAGTCTATTCCAAATGAGTCATACCATTCCCAATTGCCGCCATAATTGAATGGGCTACAGCCCCTCAATCTGAGAGATGACTACGTATTGCTTTGCAGAAACATTATTCAAATTTGATATCACACTAAAAGAACAAAGCCAATGAACGGCCAGCACATCAAATCATGAATTCTCTTGAACACACAGTAATCCATCATGCGTCATTACCAAACAATGTAAATAGCACTCAGGCGACACTCACTGTAGGTATCGGGGTCGTCAAAATGGGCCACCTCTCCCACGGTGTACGGGGCTGGTCCACCTGTAAAGCATGAAACAAAGATTATACTCAGACTGGGTGAACGGACAAAAGATTTCTGTTACAATGACACTGTGTGAAAATGACATGGTAATGATAGACTTTCACACATGCTCATCCTGCATGGATCACTTTGTATTCAACATTAACATTGGATGAGTCTCCTGCTCCAGTGTCATACCCTACTACACTCATGCAGTGGTCAGGACAGTCATGTGTCGTCCAAGTTAATCCTCCATTAGTATGCCCCAACAATAATGTTATCCATACATCTCAGCATGTGCATCCCCGAGAGACATTCCAAAACTGGTTCCATGAGGACTGCATGACCACTCACAATTAAACAGGCTATTTGGACAGGGTCAACAGACAGCAAACAGACACACATGTGACATATGTGTGAACAACATGACTAACTTCATGTGACGTGACGGCAACACACATGTATAGCATCATCATGTGTTTCCAATTTTCTGTCTAGCTATGGCGTCTGCATATGTAGGTATGTTGTTTCTACATGACGTACTCACTGGCCATTATGACCAGTGGAGTACAAATAGAGCCGCTCACGTGTTGCTTTTCTGACACAATTGCAACACTACATTACATGCAGCTACAGGCATCTGGTATGTGTTGCAAAAATGATCCATCGGACTGGTAGCATAGGTCTTCATACACATTCTGCAACAAATACACATTAGGACACATATGTATACCTTTGTAGCGCAGCATTTGAAACATTTTGGGATGCAGAGAGGGGGCGACTTAGCATAATACAAATAGATGTTGAATTTATAAAGCTGTCATTGCGTGTACATGTGTTGCAAGAATGGGGATTAATGTGTATAACCATGGGCCTAGGTTTCCCTGGCATTACACACACTCAGCTACTTATTTTGCAGATTCGCTAACAATCATCACATGTTCACATACCGATTTCTGTCATTCCCATGTAATTATTTTTTACTCACCAACATGGCCACCAATCCGGAGTCCCAGGTGGTCCAGCAGGTCCTGTTCCCTGGTGATCAGATCTGCCCAGCGGTGCTTGAGTTGGTGTACATTCCTGAGACTCCCATAGACCCGGACCAGGTGATGGCGCACCTTCTCCCACCGGATTTTCCTGGCCTCCGTGTGATACCCCTGTATCACACGGCCCCCAGCTTCCAGCATTAGTGGGAGGAAATGGCTTACGAGCCATATGAACCCCCCCAATTCGTCTTCCCCCATCCTGGACAGGCAAGGCCTACCTGACATATTGAGAGGGATAAGAATGTACCAACAAAATATAAAATATAAAGGGGGAAATGGGGAAAGGTAGAGGTGTGAAAGAAAAAGGAGAAGTAGAAAAATAGCCCAACTAACCCCCCAAACTATGCTACCCACAACAGACTCCCACAGACAATACAAACTATCACAGGTATAGACAAAATAACACTAAACAGACTGAGACAATGTGATACAACAATAATAGATTGACACTAAGACAAAATACAAGGCACACAGGACACAAAAGCAGTAAAACACAGGACAACACCTTTCACACAACCACACAGTCTAGAGAAATCTGAGACTGCAAAGTGAAAGTGAAAGTTACCTCCCAGTACAGATTTTGTAAACAGGATATCCTATTACATCACTTCCTGCATAAAATGGCCGCCGTTTTTATTTTCCCGTTATGCGTCATATATTCACGCATACACAGTTGTGCGTCAATTTTTTATGACGCATTACAGTGCACATGATGCGGAGTGAAAAAATATGATATGAATATTAATAATTAATACTGTACATGAAATGACCAATATATTGTCCATGTAGCGTCAATTTCACCACGCATACATCATGGGCGTCGTTTTGTTTACACGTACAGTGGTGCACATGATGCGGAGTGAAAAAATATGATATGAATATTAATAATTAATACTGTACATGAAATGACCAACATATTGTCCATGTAGCGTCAATTTCACCACGCATACATCATGGGCGTCGTTTTTTTTACACGTACAGTGGTGCACATGATGCGGAGTGAAAAAATATGATATGAATATTAATAATTAATACTGTACATGAAATGACCAACATATTGTCCATGTAGCGTCAATTTCACCACGCATACATCATGGGCGTGTTTTTTTTTACACGTACAGTAGTGCACATGATGCAGAGTCAAAAATATTGTGGATGTAAATAATATTTTGAAGGCGAAATATCAAGACACTTTTGGATACATTTGTATCTGACTCTGCATTGTGTGCACTCATGTACGTGAACAAATTATGACGGCCATGCTGTATGCGTAGAATATGGAGCAAATTTATCCAAATTTCTTCATGTGTTTAGCTTTGGAAAGGTGATTTGTCATGGTCAAACGGTGCGATGTGAGACACATTTGTGTTTGTATATGACAAATGTCCGTACTTTTATGTATAGACGGCCTTCACACTGTGATGTTTGGGATACGTTAACTAATGTATTGACCATATTTGACAACATATTTGGTGTAATTGCTGATGGCTATTTTGAAATGATGTTTTTGATACCATAATGTATTCCGTCTCCAAATTGTGCCCACCTTTGTGATGGGATGCTTTTATCTGTAGTCCTAACAGGGAGTGGGAGAGTCACTTTCAGTTTTTATGGGGCTGACCATGTCCCATTATGATTTTGTGTTTCATATTTGTGTAGGACTTGTGACATGGAGGCCACACATGTGCCTTATGCATGTGTTTAGTTCACAAGTACATGATTCTTGTATGTTTTGGGGGTGGTAGAGGTGGACTTAGGCCCCCAGCACCCTAGGATTTGACCATCCAGAATAGCTACTGTATCCATGGAGTATTTTTATCATATCATGGCAAACCTGCAGCAGCGTGCTAATGTAAGGCCATATGGTATGAATGACTGTTGACCATTCATTCATCTCATTAGCCCATTTGACGTTTGCAGTAATGATGATTTGGAGCTAAGTTGCATACCATTTTCATATGACTAAGTTTGCAAGACTCTCAGCGTTCACGATGTGATAATGCGAAGAATTTTTTGCTTGTCTGTGTCCCTTTCTGCATAAACTGGTTTAGTGTCATGTTACAATCTTCCTGCTAGGTTCAAACTGGGACACAACTGTGATGGTCTACTTTCAAATATTAGGTTGGTTGTATGACATATGTGTACATGTGTGTGGGAATGTGGATCCAGTATGACCTGTCTGTGTGTATGTTGTCACTGTAACTTCAAGGTCTCCTCCTGAGTTAGTGGCAGCTGATGTTGTTGCAATTGTGTATTGCTCACATCATACACTTGAGAGAAGCCATTGATGACATGTTCACGTACACATGGATGGTCCCACCCTGTCTCTGAACACGTGTGATGTGACTTTCAAATGATCTCCAATTTTGGGCTGGATGAGAGACTGTTTCAGTTGTTTGGATCCGGCATGTGTAATTGTCACATTTGTACTCTTGTTGGGCTCTGTGTATGGTAATGTAACATGTCACATCCTACCCCCTGTGCATACAGTTGTGATGTTTATTTTTGGTGTGATGAATTTTAATGGCATTCTTGATCAATGAGACGACATTCATCTTCAGCTATTTCAAACTAAAGGTGGTCAGAAATGAATAGGCCAAAGCATGATGTGGTGTTTGTTATCTGTGTTTATTTACAAGTGTGGAATACAAGTGATTATAATAACTTAAGTAAAAAAATTGTTCACAAGCTGTTGGCGCCTACGCACTCCTGCTGCGGTGTTAGGTTGTTCCCCCTCCTGTTGCAGGCCAGCATCCTCCTCATCATCATCCTCAGCCATGTCTGGGTCCGGTTCAAGGAGGGGAATGTTCCTTTTTACACAAATATTGTGTAATATGGCACAAGTGAGTATGATCTTGCAGACCATCTCTGGGGAGTATAGTAGGCTTCCGCCAGTGATGTCAAGGCAGCGGAACCTTGACTTTAGGATCCCAAAGGTCCTCTCCACAATGCTGCTTGTCCTCTTGTGGGCGTCATTGTATGCCCGCTCAGCAGCAGTATTTGGGTTCCCATATGGTGTCATTAGCCAAGGCTGGATGCCATACCCCTGATCAGCTGAAAGAGAAACACAGAATGGTATCAATTAGATGTAGGAGGCACTGTTGTACGTATCTTTGATGGCAGTAGTTGTGTTGTGTTGTCTGTGACTATTTTGTGTACTAATGTGACAACCTATGGTTGTTGGTGGAAACTTTGGCATTGTTTTTTTTCCTTGGCTGAGCAAGTGTTTGTTGTCTAACTGTTTGTCAGCAGGATGTATTGGTTTCTCAAGTACAGTGTGCCCTCCCTTGCATTGTGACTTGTGACACAGGTGTCCGTGTGTCCTCACTGGGGGTGTGATGATAGTTCCATGCAGAGTTGAAACATGAAAGGGTATTAGAAACATTCATATGAACATACCCAGGCCATCCCATCCCTTAAAAGTTATGCATTGTATTAGTGTACAGGTTATTGTGAGACTTCCAATTTGCAAGGTGACATTTAGGCAACCACAGTCATGAATGTCTTCACACTAAGCTGTGGAGTAAATTCAAATGTGTGAGAGGTTCAATGGTGACTTGTGACACATGGCTAGTGATGTGAGTACCTCAGTGTGTTCCTGTCTAGGTGTTGCTATTGTGGTGTATGTGTTGTTTATCCTAGAGGGTTTCTGTGCAGTGAGTATATAAGTAGATTTTTGTCCTTACCAACAAGTAGTCCATTGCCATACCGTCCATCCTGGAAGTTTTGGTTGATGGTGCAGTGACGGAAGATGAATGCGTCATGTACACTCCCAGGATATTTAGCCACAATGTTGCTGATCAGTCCTTGGTGATCGACTATGGCCTGCACATTGATGGAATGTGTGTGCTTCCTGTTGCGGTAGAGGTGTTCACTCGCAGCAGGTGGCACAAGGCGTACGTGTGTGCAGTCGATTGCACCAAGGACATGCAGAAAGCCACTGATGGCGTAGAACCCCTGTTTTGTTTCCTGCTGCTTCTGCACTGTGTTAGGGAAGCAGATGTGGCGGGGTGTCAGTCCAATAATGGCATCCAGTACTTTAGGCAGGAATGCGGAGAAAGATGGTTGTGAGATTCCACCAACCAGGGCACCAGTTGTCTGAAACGAGCCACTTGCCAGCAGGTGAAGTACGGCAAGCAGCTTTGTTTCTGTTGGGATAGTGCGGGGAGTCACTAAAGTGGGGCCCAATTGCTGTTCAATATTTGTCAGCAGCTGCTGAATGGCCTGCCAGTTCAAACGGTACCTCTGGATGATGTCTCGTTCCCTGAGGCCATGCAGGGTTGTTCTTGGGCGGAATATCCTGTCCTGCCTTCTGTGCTGTCTTTGGGGTCCCTGCTGTTGTTGTTGTGGCTGCTGTTGTTGCTGCAGGGCTCTGCGTCTACGTGCACGTTGAAGAAAAAGCACCTCCATGTCTCCCTGCTGCTGCTCTGCTGCTCTGCTGCTCTGTTGTTTGTTCTGTGTGTTCTGATTAAGTACAGGTGTGTTTGCCCCATTTTAACGCCTGCCCTGACCCAGGCGTTAAAATTTCACGATATTCGTGCTTTGCGCCATTTTTTTGCGCCGCCTGCCGCGCGGGAGTGATTTTTGCCCTGGAGCACAAATACCACGCACCTCTATGTGCGTCTGTTTTTGGACGGGAACGCCTACCCTGCATGTCATTAACGCAGGGCGGGGTGCCGCTTCCAAAAACTGGCGCACATAGCGCCATTTTCCTGGTGCGCCGGATCGGGCGTCAGGGTTTAAATATGGGGCAACGTTTGCGCTAAAAGTGCGTCAAAATGACGCACATTCGGCGCAAACGGAGTATAAATATGCCCCTACATTTACAGCCTCCAACCCCCTCTGGAAGAGGAAATTATTTGAACGATTGTAATCATGTAAAATCCATTAGTCAAAACTATATACACTGTAAACAAATATGTATACCAAGAATTCAAGTCCAGGTACTGCCCCTATATAGTCCGTGGACCACTGCACCCAAAATGCATGGGCGAGGCCCACACTCGATACCCAATCCAAACGGAGAGAACACTGCAGGGGCATCAGATCGAAATAAAACAGGCACCTCAGGGGGAAGGGAAGGGGGGGCACCTCAGGAGGGATGAGTGTACAACGCTAGCACCACGAGGGGGCTCCATGCCCATTGATGTATCCTGGGGAGTGCAAAGCCACAGTCTCTCAAGTCTCTCCAGTGGGTGGGTTGCCCACTGCTTTATCCTGGGGAGTGCAAAGCCACAGTCTCTCCATTGGGTGGGTTGCCCACTGCTTTATCCTGGGGAGTGCAAAGCCACAGTCTCTCAAGTCTCTCCAGTGGGTGGTTTTCCCACTGCTTTATCCTGGGGAGTGCAAAGCCACAGTCTCTCAAGTCTCTCCAGTGGGTGGGTTGTCCACTGCTTTATCCTGGGGAGTGCAAAGCCACAGTCTCTCAAGTCTCTCCAGTGGGTGGGTTGCCCACTGCTTTATCCTGGGGAGTGAAAAGCCACAGTCTCTCAAGTCTCTCCAGTGGGTGGTTTGCCCACTGCTTTATCCTGTGGAGTGCAAAGCCACAGTCTCTCAAGTCTCTCCAGTGGGTGGGTTGTCCACTGCTTCATCCTGGGAAGTGCAAAGCCACAGTCTCTCAGGTGGATGTCTTTCTCCACTGGTTCTGGAGGGGGCTTGTTGCCCAGAGTGCTTCATCCTGCCAAGGACTGAGGTAGTGGATGTGATTCTCCACTGGTTCTGGAGGGGGCCTTGTGCCCAGAGTGCTTCATCTTGCCAAGGACTGAGGTAGTGGATGTGATTCTCCACTGGTTCTTGAGGGGGCCTTGTGCCCAGGGTGCTTCATCCTGCCATGGACTGAGATAGTGGATGTGATTCTCCACTGGTTCTGGAGGGGGCCTTGTGCCCAGAGTGCTTCATCCTACCAAAGACTGAGGTAGTGGATGTGACACTCCACTGACGGTGGGGCAACATCGAAGCCGCCCAGGCCCCTGGAACTGACCACCAACCTCGTACGAATTACCACTGGGGATGGCAGCCATGTCTTTGGTGGTGCCACTGGCTCAGGATGTTGCGTGGCCGCTGGCGGTGCTTGCGGCACGGTCAATAGCGGCGGTGCTTGCGGCGGTCATTGGGCCGGCGGTGCTGGTGGCGGCCTCACTGACTGTGGTGCAGGTGGCTGGCTCACTGACTGCCGTGCTGGTGGCTGGCTCACTGACTGCCGTGCTGGTGGCTGGCTCACTGACTGCCGTGCTTGCGGCGGTGTCAGTAGCGGCGGTGCTGGTGGCGGGCTCGCAGACTGCGATGCTGGCGGCGGTGTGAGTAGCGGCAGTGCTGGTGGTGGGCTTACTGACCGCGGTGCTGCTGAAGGGCACAGTGTCTGCGGTACTGGTGAAGGGCTCAGTATCTGGGGTGCTGGCAGCCTTGTCCGTGGTGGCGGTGCATGTGGCGGTGCCAGTGGTGGTCTTGTCCGCCGTGCAGGTTGGCAGCTACATTGACTTGCCTTTCTTTTTCAGGCCCTTCCCCACCTTGGATGGTGGCGCAGCTGTCTTACCACTCCCAACTATTGTCTTGGCTGAGCCCTTGGTGGCAGGTGTTTTCTCCTCCGGGTTGTGGGCAACTTCTTCTGTTTTGGAGGTGGGGTAATGTCCTTGGACTGGCTCCTTGGGACACTGGCAGCCCTGTTGCTTGGCGAACTCCAGAATCCGGATATTGCTGGCACCACTGTGCCCGGTGATGTGGTGGCTGAGGTGCTGGGTTCGGACCTGGAAAGGCAGGCCCTAAGGGGCGGACGGGGGGGAGGTGCAGGGAAGAGGTTAACATTTGAGAGGAAAAGCTTTTTTGACACACTGGGACGGGTAGATGGAGGGGGTTTGGGAGTGGAGGAAGAGGTAGTGGTTGTAGGAGGTGTTCGTATGCTGACTTTGGGTGAACGTGCATGGGCTGGAGGCTGTGCGAGGTGGATGGCTGTTGGGTGGGTGTGTGACTGCATTTGTGTAGTTTGGGAGGAGGGCTCACAGACACACTGGGAGAGGACACAGGGGATGTGTGAATGGTAGTGGGGGTGGTGAGTGCACGTGAGCGGTGTGTGGTGATGTGCGTGCCGGTGATGGAGGTAGTGGCTGAAGATGTAGTGCATGCAGGTGTGAGTGGAGATGTGACAGGGAGGGTGGAGGGCGAAGTGGAGGAGGGGAACACAGTAGAGGCAGTGGATGTTGGTATGTGTGCATGGGTATGATGCTTGTGTGAGTGCTTGTGGGATGTGTGGTACTTATGTTTGCCAGAGCCACCCTTGTGTGTTGAGGTGTGTGCATGCTGGTCTGATGGTGTGCTTGGGATAGGCTAAGGTACTGGGGATTGGGTCTGGGTGGAGGAAGTTGGAGGGGGAGGCTGGACACAGGGACAATGGCTGCCATCAGTGAAGAGGCCAGAGCCTGAAATGCTCGTTGTTGGGCTGCCTGGCCAGAATGAATGCCCTCCAGGTATGCATTTGTCTATTGCAACTGCCTCTCTACACCCTGGATGGCATTCAGAATGGTAGACTGCCCAATAGTGAGGGATCTCAGGAGGTCAATAGCCTCCTCACTGAGGGCAGCAGGGCTGACTGGGGCAGGGCCTGAGGTGCCTGGGGCGAAGGAGATGCCCACCCTCCTGGGTGAGCTGCCACAGGACACACGCTGAGGGGCTGCTGGGAGGGCAGTGCCGGTAAGGGGGGTGGCGGCTGTACCTGTAGATGCGGTGGGCACAGAGGGGCCAGCCACCGCAAGGGAGCTCCCATCAGAGGTGTCGCTGGTCTCAGCTCCTGTCCCTGCCATGGAGCTCCCCTCGCCCTCCGAATTCAGACTCCGTTGTCTGGCCCTCCAGGGCCATGTGAGATGCAGCTCCCTCCTGCTCCGGTGGCACAGCTCCTCCGCCTGATGATGCTAATGCACACAAGAACAGGGAGACCACAAAAAGGGGGGTGGAAGAAAGAAGAAAGACATGTTCTTTGCATACAATACCGCTACCGTGGACGGACACTACAGACACAGCAGCCCTCTGCACTACGCCAGGCACTTAGAGTTCCCTAATTAATCACAGGGACATGGGGTACATGGCCTATGCCCGATTGCTGCACACATGGAAGTCACAGGAGCCTGACTAGGTGTAGATGGCTCTTACCATTGGTGGGGATGGGGTGCCACTTAGCCTGCCTGACAAAGGGTCCTTGCCTACAAGCTCGCCCTAGGCTAGGGGAACCCACTGCCCACCTCCCCCACCCAGACACCTCCAATGCAAACACAGTCAGCTGAATGAGAGTGTACTCACCCCCTTGTTGCTGCTGTGATGCCCTCAAGCACCCATCCAACTCCGGATACGCCACCGCCAGGATCCGGAACATCAGGGGGGTCATGGTGCGACGGGCACCCCTCCCACGTTGGGAGGCCATCCCCAGTTGGGCCTCCGCCATCTTCTTGCTCCAGCGGCAAAGGTCCTCCCTACTTTTACGGCAGTGGGTGCTCCGTCTGTGGTGGACCCCCAGGGTCTGGTTGTCCTTGGCGATGGCACGGCAAATATCCTTCTTCTGGTGGGTGCTGACCTAGTGGAATAGTACAGGGGAAAATGTAAAACTTTTACCGTCCGGACCGTAACAGTCATTGTCCCACGTTCCCACCCTTGCCCTGACGCACAAACACTCACAGTCCGATCATGCAGGCCTCATCTCCCCCCCGTATCTTCCATCCACACCACTCCAAACAGGCATTGCCCATACAGCATGCTCACAGTGTACTTACCTGTTTGTCTGGAGGACCGTAGAGTAGCGTGTACTGGGGGAGGACCCCATCCACTAGTTTATCCAACTCCTCCAATGTGAAGGCAGGGGCCCTTTCCCAAGACACATGAGCCATCGTTGCTTCCAGACTGAGGTCACAGCAGCACTTGCAGTGTAGGTCCTCTCCTGTCGAAGATCAGGTATCAAGTGAGTGAACAGAGAGAAAATGGCGGTCACGTCTTCGGCGGTGCGTACCGTTACCGCCGGCGCACATCGTCATTGGCTCCTGGAACCCATAGGGCCCAATGTTAACCACAGCAGGATTGCGCCACAGTCTTCGCCCGCCTAGCGCGACGGTGTACAACGCTAGCACAGTTACCTCATATCCTCTTGTCCCACATTACAAGTCAGGCAGCCACCATTTCAGGGGGCCACATGGCATCAATTTTTAATGCGTCACACATATATAGGCCTTGAATATACACAGAGACAGACACATAGCGTATTGACAAATAGTATTTTTTTACTACCTCAGTGTTGGCTGACTCTGTGCTTGCTGTTCTCATCCATAGGGCACCTCCGCTGGGGCAGGTAAGGAGATGGCGGCATCCTCCGGTGTACAGACCGCTGGTGGACCTGTCGACAATGGAAGAGCGACATGTAATAGTCACATACAGACTTGATCGTGCCACAATCCAGGAACTGTGTGCCCAGTTGGAGCCAGACCTGATGTCAGCTATCCGCCATCCCAAAGGAATCCCGCCCCTAGTGCAGGTCCTGTCAGTACTCCATTTCCTGGCAAGTGGGTCTTTTCAAACTACAGTGGCCATAGCATCAGGGATGTTCCAGCCTATGTTCTCCAACGTGTTGTCCAGAGTGTTATCTACCCTGCTGAAACACATGCGCAGCTACATAGTTTTCCCTCAGGTGGAGGATTTGCCTACAGTGAAAGGTGACTTCTATGCCCTGGGACATATCCCCAACATCTTAGGTGCCATTGATGGGACACATGTGGCCTTGTTCCCCCCGTAGGAGTGAACAGGTGTACAGACAGAAACCGGAAGAGCTACCATTCAATAAATGTGCAGATGGTGTGTTTGGCCAACCAGTACATCTCCCATGTGAACGCCAAGTTTCCTGGCTCAGTGCATGACGCTTACATTCTGAGGAATAGCAGCATCCCTTTCGTGATGGGGCAAGTCCAGAGGCACTGTGTGTGGCTAATAGGTGAGTGTGAGAAAGTAGCCTCTTTCTAGCCTTGTTACCCCCAATTTTGGCCTGTTTGTGAGTGTATGTCAGGGTGTTTCCACTGTCTCACTGGGATCCTGCTAGCCAGGGCCCAGTGCTCATAGTGAAAACCCTATGTTGTCAGTATGTTTGTTAAGTGTCACTGGGATCCTGCTAGCCAGGACCCCAGTGCTCATAGGTTTGTGGCCTATAGGTATGTGTTCCCTCTGTGATGCCTAACTGTCTCACTGAGGCTCTGCTATCCAGAACCTCAGTGGTTATGCTCTCTCATTTCTTTCAAATTGTCACTAACAGGCTAGTGACCAATTTTACCAATTCACATTGGCATACTGTGTAGGAGGCTGGCCTGGTTTGTAGTGAGTACCAAGGGGTACTTACACCAGGCCCAGTTATCCCTTATTAGTGTAGAAGAGGTGTTCTAGCAGTTTAGGCTGATAGAAAAGGGTAGCTTAGCAGAGAAGCTTAGGCTGAACTAGGAAACATGCAAAGCTCCTACTATACCACTGGTGTCATATGCACAATATCATAAGAAAACACAATACACATATATACTAAAAATAAAGGTACTTTATTTTTATGACAATATGCCAAAAGTATCTCAGTGAGTACCCTCAGTATGAGGATAGCAAATATACACAAGATATATGTACACAATACCAAAATTATGCAGTAATAGCAAAAGGAAGTAATGCAAGCAATGTGCAGTCACAATAGATTGCAGTGAGAGCACATAGGTATAGGGGCAACACAAACCATGTACTCCAAAAGTGGAATGCGAACCACGAATGGACCCCAAACCTATGTGAGCTTATAGAGGGTCGCTGGGACTGTAAGAAAACAGTGAGGGTTAGAAAAATAGCCCACCCCAAGATCCTGAAAAGTAGGTGTAAAGAGCACCTAAGTTCCCCAGAGAGCACAGAAGTCGTGATAGGGGAATTCTGCAAAGAAGACCAACACCAGCAATGCAACAACGATGGATTTCCGGACGAGAGTACCTGTGGAACAAGGGGACCAAGTCCAAGAGTCGCGACAAAGTCGAGATTGGGCAGATGCCCAGGAAATGCCAGCTGAGGGTGCAAAGAAGCTGCCACCGGATGGTAGAAGCTGTGGATTCTGCAAGAACGAAGAGGACTAGGAACTTCCCCTTTGGAGGATGGATGTCCCACGTCGTGAAGAAGCTTGCAGAGGTGTTCCCACGCTGAAAAACCGCAAACAACCCTTGCTAGCTGCAAGGGTCGCGGTTAGGGTTTTTGGATGCTGCTGTGGCCCAGGAGGGACCAGGATGTCGCCAATTGCATGAGGAGACAGAGGGGGCACCCAGCAAGATAGTTAGCCCACTCAGAAGCAGGCAGCACCCACAGAAGTGCCGGAACAGGCACTACGAAGTGGAGTGAATCGGTGCTCACCCGAAGTTGCACAAGAGAGTCCCACGCCGCCGGAGGACAACTCAGGAGGTCGTGCAATGCAGGTTAGAGTGCCGGGGACCCAGGTTTGGCTGTGCACAAAGGAAATCCTGGAAGAGTGCACAGGAGCCGGAGTAGCTGCAAAACACGCGGTTCCCAGCAATGCAGTCTGGCGTGGGGAGGCAAGGACTTACCTCCACCAAACTTGGACTGAAGAGTCACTGGACTGTGGGAGTCACTTGGACAGAGTTGCTGAGTTCAAGGGACCTTGCTCGTCATGCTGAGAGGAGACCCAGAGGACCGGTGATGCAGTTCTTTGGTGCCTGCGGTTGCAGGGGGAAGATTCCGTCGACCCACGGGAGATTTCTTCGGAGCTTCTAGTGCAGAGAGGAAGCAGACTACCCCCACAGCATGCACCACCAGGAAAACAGTAGAGAAGGCGGCAGGATCAGCGTTACAATGTCGCAGTAGTCGTCGTTGCTACTTTGTTGCAGTTTTGCAGGCTTCCAGCGCGGTCAGCAGTCGATTCCTTGGCAGAAGGTGAAGAGGGAGATGCAGAGGAACTCTGATGAGCTCTTGCATTTGTTATCTAAAGAATTCCCCAAAGCAGAGACCCTAAATAGCCAGAAAAGGAGGTTTGGCTACTTAGGAGAGAGGATAGGCTAGCAATACCTGAAGGAGCCTATCAGAAGGAGTCTCTGACGTCACCTGCTGGCCCTGGCCACTCAGAGCAGTCCAGTGTGCCAGCAGCACCTCTGTTTCCAAGATGGCAGAGGTCTGGAGCACACTGGAGGAGCTCTGGGCACCTCCCCTGGGAGGTGCAGGTCAGGGGAGTGGTCACTCCCCTTTCCTTTGTCCAGTTTCGCGCCACAGCAGGGCTGGGGGATCCCTGGACCGGTGTAGACTGGCTTATGCAGAGATGGGCACCATCTGTGCCCATCAAAGCATTTCCAGAGGCCGGGGGAGGCTACTCCTCCCCAGCCCTGACACCTTTTTCCAAAGGGAGAGGGTGTAACACCCTCTCTCAGAGGAAATCCTTTGTTCTGCCTTCCTGGGCCGGGGCTGCCCAGACCCCAGGAGGGCAGAATCCTGTCTGAGGGGTTGGCAGCAGCAGCAGCTGCAGTGGAAACCCCGGCAAGGCAGTTTGGCAGTGCCCGGGTTTTGTGCTAGAGACCCGGGGGATCATGAAATTGTCCCCCCAATACCAGAATGGTATTGGGGTGTCAATCCCATGATCTTAGACATGTTACATGGCCATGCTCGGAGTTACCATTGTGACATTATACATAGGTAGTGATCTATGTATAGTGCACGCGTGTAATGGTGTCCCCGCACTCACAAAGTCCGAGGAATTTGCCCTGAACAATGTGGGAGCACCTTGGCTAGTGCCAGGGTGCCCACACACTAAGTAACTTGGCAACCAACCTTCACCAAGTTAGGGTTAGACATATAGGTGACTTATATGTTACTTATGTGCACTGAAAAATGGCTGTGAAATAACGTGGACGTTATTTCACTCAAGCTGCAGTGGCAGGCCTGTGTAAGAATTGCCTGGGCTCCCTATGGGTCGCAAAAGAAATGCTGCAGCCCATAGGGATCTCCTGGAACCCCAATACCCTGGGTACCTAAGTACCATATACAAGGGAATTACATGGGTGTACCAGTGTGCCAATGAGAATTGGTAAATGTAGTCACTAGCCTGTAGTGACAAATTTAGAAAGCAGAGAGAGCATAAACACTGAGGTTCTGGTTAGCAGAGCCTCAGTGAGACAGTTAGGCACCACACAGGGAACGCATACAGGGCACATACTATGAGCACTGGGGTCCTGCCTAGCAGGATCCCAGTGACACAAGGGCTGAAACAAACATACATACAGTGAAAATGAGGATAACATGCCAGGCAAGATGGTACTTTCCTACAGTTGCTCCGTCCACAACTAAGGCTGCCATGCAGGCCAGGCCTTCCTACGAAATTCATAGGACAGGTGACACATTGCAGCCTCTCTTCCTTGAATTTGGCATCCTGGATCCTGAAAGATCTGAAAGAGGCAAAGCAACCATCTACCCGATCTGCATATGGCTTCAAATGGAAGAGATTCTGCATCTTGTGTTTTTAGAAGAAGATGCACCTAAATAAATCTGGGCTGCAATTCTCTTCCTTTAAAGTACATTTGGCAGCTCTCACTGTATCCAGGAAAAGTCCTTCACAAATCTCTTTCTTTAAAATACCAGTCATCAAAGATTTCCTAGCGGGGTTAAGGAAAGTATTGCCACATATTAGATGCGCTTCTCTACCATGGGAGCTTAACGTTGTCCTTTCCCGTCTCATGCAACAACCCTTTGAACCTATACACAAAGCATCTCCCCAACACCTCACTTGGAAAACCGCTTTCCATGTGGCAATTACATCAGCACGCAGGATTAGTGAGATCCAGACCCTCTGTGCTCATGAACCATACATGGTATTCCACTCTTCCAAAGTAGTTATGAGGACACATCCTAAATTCCTACCAAAGGTTATCTTTGATTTTCATGTAATCCAGACTATTTCTTTACCAACTTTCTTTTAAAATCCATCTACTCCAGCTGAGAGAGTACTTCACTTTCTAGACGTAAAGAGGGTTTTGAAATTTTACCTAGACAAAACCAAATGCATTCGTAGACCACAGCAACTGTTTGTTAACTGTGGTCCAGTTCGCGCAGGTCTTGCCACCTCCTAACAATGACACTCTAGTTGGATTGTCTCGTTTATTTTGTACTGTTACGAGCTAGCTAATAAAACTGTCAGTGGCAGACCAAAACCACACCCTACCAGAGGCAAGTCAGCCATGACTGCTTTAATGAGAAATATCCACTTAGCAGATATTTGCAAAGCTGATACATGGAGGTCTGTCAACACGTTCCCTAAGCACTACTGTCTTAATTCAGATGGGAGGACAGATATTCAAGTAGGACAGGCTTCTCTCAGAAATCTCTTTGCTTGATTAACTGTTTCATTATTGTACAATCTATTCCACTGCTTTCACTGGGATATGCTTGTCCCCTTTTTACTTACCTGTAACTCCAGTTCTCTCGTAGGGGTATTTCCATGATAGTCATAAGCTCAGAATAGTCCTGCCCCTGTGCGGGGACCCCGGAGCACTTTTTCTAAAATATATCCTCTTAAGTGGAGATGTTCGCCTTTTTTTCAGTAAAGCCTGCAGAGTCACTAAAGAGAGAAAGTCATACTGCAGCCTATAGGAGAAGGCTACAATGACCCAATTCTTCATCTTTGAAAGGCCAGGAGATTACATTTGTATAAAATTTGATGGTGTTTTAGTACAGAAAGAGCATAAATGTCTTTCACAGACCATTTTTTGGGGTATCAGATATGAAGCAAGCCAGGAAAGTGTAGCTCTATAGGCGACCATTATATGCGTGAAAATAGAGGCGATGCCTTTAAGAAGCCAGAGACCACAGTATCTGATGATGCTGAACAGGTGACAGTTGCTTCAGTTTGTTTTTCCGGCTCCTGCTGACAGGACCCTGGAGCATTGAACTTCGCTAAAATGTGACTTTTTTTCTTCAAAGTTCACTTTAGAATTTTTGTGACAACTGGTTTCTCATCTTTACCCACGTTTTCTGTCTTTTTTTACTGGCAGAAGTTTAAGGTTTTTTCTCAAAAAATGCCTTCTCTTTTTGATAAGTGTCCATCCTGTGGAAGGAAGAAGGCCAAGATAGACCCTCATGAGGTGTGTATCCTCTGTCTACCAGACACACATAGTCCTGCATTGTGTCAACATTGTAAGAACTTCTGTAGACGCACCCTCAGGGACAGAGAGAAGATTTGCTTCCATGGAACATAGGAAAGGAGAAGACAACAAACGCAGTCTGTTAAAGTGTCGTCAGAGCGAAGAGAGGCTCATACCTATACCAGGGCTCTATCTTCTGTATCTGGTGAGCGTCCCAGACAAAAAACGGCTGAAAAACGATGAGAACATCGAGGAGAGTTAGGGCCCAATGTGTTTGCTGTCCATTCACCATTCACCATCGAGGAAGCAACGTCGTTCACCCTTGAGACATGGGGCATCGACATCAAGAGCAACAAGACCTCTATCGACGTCAAGGAGTCCAACATCCTTGCTGTCAAGACTCCATAGGAGGTCGACATCGAAATCGATACCAATGTCAAGGTGTCGACGTTTATCGCCGTCAGGAGGTTTCCCCACAAACGATAGTAACAGGTGCCTCACTTCTAGGCTGGGGGGCTCACATGGACAACCTCCAAATCCAGGGCACATGGTCAGCGAGAGAGTCCACATACCATATCAATCTCCTGGAGCTTTGAGCAGTCCATCTGACGCTAAAAGCATTTCACCCGTCCTTCAAAACCAACTCCCTTCTTGTACAAACAGACAATAAAGCTACCATGTACTATCTCAACAATCGGGGAGGGATGAGATCCAGACTGCTTTCACACAAAGCCCAGGCAATATGGAAATGGCTCTTAGCCAGGAATCTGACAATTATTGTTATGCATCTTCCAGGCATACAAAATGCTCAGGCAGACTCTGCAAGAAAATCATGAGTGGGTTTTGCACGATGACTTAGTTCACAACTTATTTCATCTGTGGGGCACTGTGAGAAGGTAGCCTCTTTCTAGCCTTGTTACCCCCACTTTTGGCCTGTTTGTGAGTGTATGTCAGGGTGTTTGTCACTGTTTTCACTGTCTCACTGGGATCCTGATAGCCAGGCCTCAGTGCTCATAGTGAAAACACTATGTTTTCAGTATGTTTGTTATGTGTCACTGGGACCCTGCTGGTCAGGACCCCAGTGCTCATAGGTTTGTGGCCTATATGTATGTGTCACTGGGACCCTGTCACACAGGGCCCCAGTGCTCATAGGTGTGCATGTATATGTTCCCTGTGTGGTGCCTAACTGTCTCACTGAGGCTCTGCTAACCAGAACCTCAGTGGTTATACTCTCTCATTACTTTTAAATTGTCACTGACAGGCTAGTGACCATTTTTACCAATTTACATTGGCTTACTGGAACACCCTTATAATTCCCTAGTATATGGTACTGAGGTACCCAGGGTATTGGGGTTCCAGGAGATCCCTATGGGCTGCAGCATTTCTTTTGCCACCCATAGGGAGCTCTGACAAATCTTACACAGGCCTGCCACTGCAGCCTGAGTGAAATAACGTCCACGTTATTTCACAGCCATTTTACACTGCACTTAAGTAACTTATAAGTCACCTATATGTCTAACCTTTACCTGGTAAAGGTTAGGTGCAAAGTTACTTAGTGTGAGGGCACCCTGGCACTAGCCAAGGTGCCCCCACATTGTTCAGAGCCAATTCACTGAACTTTGTGAGTGCGGGGACACCATTACACGCGTGCACTACATATAGGTCACTACCTATATGTAGCTTCACCATGGTAACTCCGAATATGGCCATGTAACATGTCTATGATCATGGAACTGCCCCCTCTATGCCATCCTGGCATTGTTGGTACAATTCCATGATCCCAGTGGTCTGTAGCACAGACCCTGGTACTGCCAGACTGCCCTTCCTGGGGTTTCTCTGCAGCTGCTGCTGCTGCCAACCCCTCAGACAGGCAGCTGCCCTCCTGGGGTCCAGCCAGGCCTGGCCCAGGATGGCAGAACAAAGAACTTCCTCTGAGAGAGGGTGTGACACCCTCTCCCTTTGGAAAATGGTGTGAAGGCAGGGGAGGAGTAGCCTCCCCCAGCCTCTGGAAATGCTTTGTTGGGCACAGATGTGCCCAATTCTGCATAAGCCAGTCTACACCGGTTCAGGGACCCCTTAGCCCCTGCTCTGGCGTGAAACTGGACAAACGAAAGGGGAGTGACCACTCCCCTGACCTGCACCTCCCCTGGGAGGTGTCCAGAGCTCCTCCAGTGTGCTCCAGACCTCTGCCATCTTGGAAACAGAGGTGCTGCTGGCACACTGGACTGCTCTGAGTGGCCAGTGCCACCAGGTGACGTCAGAGACTCCTGCTGATAGGCTCCTTCAGGTGTTAGTAGCCTTTCCTCTCTCCTAGGTAGCCAAACCCTCTTTTCTGGCTATTTAGGGTCTCTGTCTCTGGGGAAACTTTAGATAACGAATGCATGAGCTCAGCCGAGTTCCTCTGCATCTCTCTCTTCACCTTCTGATAAGGAAACGACCGCTGACCGCGCTGGAAGCCTGCAAACCTGCAACATAGTAGCAAAGACGACTACTGCAACTCTGTAACGCTGATCCTGCCGCCTTCTCGACTGTTTTCCTGCTTGTGCATGCTGTGGGGGTAGCCTGCCTCCTCTCTGCACCAGAAGCTCCGAAGAAATCTCCCGTGGGTCGACGGAATCTTCCCCCTGCAACCGCAGGCACCAAAAAGCTGCATTACCGTTCCCTTGGGTCTCCTCTCAGCACGACGAGCGAGGTCCCTCGAATCCAGCGACGCTGTCCAAGTGACCCCCACAGTCCAGTGACTCTTCAGCCCAAGTTTGGTGGAGGTAAGTCCTTGCCTCACCTCGCTGGGCTGCATTGCTGGGAACCGCGACTTTGCAAGCTACTCCGGCCCCTGTGCACTTCCGGCGGAAATCCTTCGTGCACAGCCAAGCCTGGGTCCACGGCACTCTAACCTGCATTGCACGACTTTCTAAGTTGGTCTCCGGCGACGTGGGACTCCTTTGTGCAACTTCGGCGAGCACCGTTTCACGCATCCTCGTAGTGCCTGTTTCTGGCACTTCTCCGGGTGCTACCTGCTTCAGTGAGGGCTCTTTGTCTTGCTCGACGTCCCCTCTCTCTGCAGGTCCAATTTGCGACCTCCTGGGCCCCAGCAGCGTCCAAAAACGCCAAACGCACGATTTGCGTGTAGCAAGGCTTGTTGGCGTCCATCCGGCGGGAAAACACTTCTGCACGACTCTCCAAGGCGTGGGGGATCCATCCTCCAAAGGGGAAGTCTCTAGCCCTTGTCGTTCCTGCAGTATTCACAGTTCTTCAGCCTAGTAAGAGCTTCTTTGCACCAACCGCTGGCATTTCTTGGGCATCTGCCCATCTCCGAGCTGCTTGTGACTTTTGGACTTGGTCCCCTTGTTCCACAGGTACCCTCAGTCAGGAATCCATCGTTGTTGCATTGCTGATTTGTGTTTTCCTTGCATTTTCCCTCTAACACGACTATTTTGTCCTTAGGGGAACTTTGGTGCACTTTGCACTCACTTTCAGGGTCTTGGGGAGGGTTATTTTTCTAACTCTCACTATTTTCTAATAGTCCCAGCGACCCTCTACAAGGTCACATAGGTTTGGGGTCCATTCGTGGTTCACATTCCACTTTTGGAGTATATGGTTTGTGTTGCCCCTATCCCTATGTTTCCCCATTGCATCCTATTGTAACTATACATTGTTTGCACTGTTTTCTAAGACTATACTGCATATTTTTGCTATTGTGTATATATATCTTGTGTATATTTCCTATCCTCTCACTGAGGGTACACTCTAAGATACTTTGGCATATTGTCATAAAAATAAAGTACCTTTATTTTTAGTATAACTGTGTATTGTGTTTTCTTATGATATTGTGCATATGACACTAAGTGGTACTGTAGTAGCTTCACACGTCTCCTAGTTCAGCCTAAGCTGCTCTGCTAAGCTACCATTATCTATCAGCCTAAGCTGCTAGACACCCTATACACTAATAAGGGATAACTGGGCCTGGTGCAAGGTGCAAGTACCCCTTGGTACTCACTACAAGCCAGTCCAGCCTCCTACATTGGTTGTGCAGTGGTGGGATAAGTGCTTGAGACTACTTACCACTCTTGTCATTGTACTTTTCATGAGAGAAAAATATACAAAACAAGGTCAGTGTATATACACATAGCCAAAAAGTTTTGCATTTCCTCTTTTCACTCTTTTCTAAGTGCTGAAAAGTACTTCTAAACTTTCAAAAAGTTCTTAAAAGTTTAAAAAGTTTTTTCTGTCTTTCCAAAAAGTTCTGAAAACTTTTTTTTCTCTTTTTCTATCACTTTAACTCTCTCTAAAAAATGTCTGGCACAGGCCAAAATGTTGAACTGTCCAAACTTGCATATGATCACCTTAGCTGGAAAGGAGCAAGGAGTCTCTGCATAGAGAGAGGTTTGAGTGTAGGGAAGAATCCTTCCTTAGAACTGTTAATTAATATGCTTAGAGTACAGGATAAGGCCATAAGTGCCCAATCTGTAGAAAAAGTAGCTAATGGTTCTCAATCTGATCCAGGGACTCCCCCAGGAAAAGGTTCAGGAAAGAAACTTCTCAGCCTGCCCATTACTAGACAGTCTAGCATAGTTGGTACAGAGGTTGAATCACACCATACTAATGGTGTGCTCTCACATTATACTGGTAGCCAAGCTGTTAGGGTGCCCTCTGTAAGGGACAGGTCTCCTTCTGTTCATTCCCCTCATACCTCTGTATCTAGAAATGTCCCTCCCACCCACCCTGATGACAGATTGTTAGAAAGGGAGCTCAATAGATTGAGAGTGGAACAAACCAGACTGAAGCTCAAGAAGCAACAGCTGGATTTGGATAGACAGTCTTTAGAAATAGAGAGGGAAAGACAGAAGTTGGGTTTAGAAACCCATGGTGGCAGCAGCAGTATTCCCCATAGTCATCCTGCAAAAGAGCATGATTCCAGGAATCTGCACAAGATAGTTCCCCCTTATAAGGAGGGGGATGACATTAACAAGTGGTTTGCTGCACTTGAGAGGGCCTGTGCTGTACAGGATGTCCCTCAAAAGCAGTGGGCTGCTATCCTATGGCTATCATTTAGTGGAAAAGGTAGGGATAGGCTCCTTACAGTGAAAGAAAATGATGCCAATAATTTCCAAGTTCTTAAGAATGCACTCCTGGATGGTTATGGCTTAACCACTGAACAATACAGGATAAAGTTCAGAGAGACCAAAAAGGAGTCTTCACAAGACTGGGTTGATTTCATTGACCAGGCAGTGAAGGCCTTGGAGGGGTGGTTACATGGCAGTAAAGTTACTGATTATGAAAGCCTGTATAACACAATCCTGAGAGAGCATATACTTAATAATTGTGTGTCTGATTTGTTGCACCAGTACCTGGTAGACTCTGATCTGACCTCTCCCCAAGAATTGGGAAAGAAGGCAGACAAATGGGTCAGAACAAGGGTGAACAGAAAAGTTCATACAGGGGGTGACAAAGATGGTAATAAGAAGAAAGATGGTGAAAAATCTCAAGATAAGCATGGGGATAAGGGTAAAACCAAAGATCCCACTTCAAATCTTAAACACTCTTCAGAGGGTGGGGATAAAACAAATTCTTCCTCTTCTTCCCAACCTGCACAATTTAAAAAGCCTTGGTGCTTTGTGTGTAAAAATAGAGGCCATAGGCCAGGGGATAAGTCCTGTCCAGGTAAACCCCCTGAGCCTACCACCACTAATACATCAAGCTCTAGTGACCCTAGCAGTAGTGGTACTAGTGGTGGGACTGCTGGCAACAGTCAAGCAAAGGGTGTAGTTGGGTTCACTTATGGGTCCATAGTGGAAACTGATGTAATCAGTCCCAAGACAGTTTCTGTCACACCTAGTGGCATTGGCCTTGCCACACTGGCTGCTTGTCCCCTTACAATGGATAAGTACAGGCAGACAGTTTCAATAAATGGTGTTGAGGCCTTGGCCTACAGGGACACAGGTGCCAGTTTCACTTTGGTGACTGAAAACCTAGTGCCTCCTGAACAACACATCATTGGACAACAGTATAAGATTATTGATGTCCATAACTCCACTAAGTTTCTTCCCTTAGCTATAATTCAGTTTAGTTGGGGTGGAGTTACTGGCCCTAAGCAGGTGGTGGTATCACCTAGCTTACCTGTAGACTGTCTCTTAGGTAATGACCTAGAGGCCTCAGGTTGGGCTGATGTAGAGTTTTATGCCCATGCAGCCATGCTGGGCATCCCTGAGGAATTGTTCCCTCTCATTTCAAGTGAAATAAAAAAGCAAAGGAGAGAAGGCCTGAAAACTCAGGATCCCTCTCCATCAACAGGTAAAAAGGGTATCACAGTATCCCCTAACCACCCTACCATTCAGGATACTATTCCTGTGGTGGGAGAAACCTCTCCTGGGGTGGCACCTGTTCCAAGGGAATCATCAGCTGGCAAAGCTGGACTCCCTGAGGTGGAAGTACCTCTCTGTGGGATAACTAACATTGGTGAGAAAAACAGCACCATTTTAGTTAACATGGAGCATCCCTCCAACCCTCCCAGAGAAACTTTAGTGCAGAAACCCTGCACTACCTCACAACACTTAGGACAGCATCCCTGCCCTAGTGTGGAGCTCATAGGACAGCATCCCTGCCCTGCTCCAACTCAAGAGAAACAGCATCCCTGTTCTCTCTTCCAGCCAGATGGACAAAGTTTTTGCCCAGCTATGGCTTTTCTGAGACAGCATCCCTGTCTGGCATTTCCATCACTACAAATAGGTTCAGTGGACAATTCCCACTGCTCTAAACTAAAACTTACTGATAGAAACTCTGAAAATACCTCTTCACATTGTTGCTTAACTAAAAAACTTCAAACAGGGTGGTTTACATCCCCACAGGGAAGTAACCATATAGTGGATGATAAAGGGAGTAACCAGTCTATTGCAGAGCTACTCTGTACTTATCACCACTTAGACAATAAAGTCTCAACTGGCCAAGGTTAGCCTTATTGTCCTTCGTTTGGGGGGGGGTTGTGTGAGAAGGTAGCCTCTTTCTAGCCTTGTTACCCCCACTTTTGGCCTGTTTGTGAGTGTATGTCAGGGTGTTTGTCACTGTTTTCACTGTCTCACTGGGATCCTGATAGCCAGGCCTCAGTGCTCATAGTGAAAACACTATGTTTTCAGTATGTTTGTTATGTGTCACTGGGACCCTGCTGGTCAGGACCCCAGTGCTCATAGGTTTGTGGCCTATATGTATGTGTCACTGGGACCCTGTCACACAGGGCCCCAGTGCTCATAGGTGTGCATGTATATGTTCCCTGTGTGGTGCCTAACTGTCTCACTGAGGCTCTGCTAACCAGAACCTCAGTGGTTATGCTCTCTCATTACTTTTAAATTGTCACTGACAGGCTAGTGACCATTTTTACCAATTTACATTGGCTTACTGGAACACCCTTATAATTCCCTAGTATATGGTACTGAGGTACCCAGGGTATTGGGGTTCCAGGAGATCCCTATGGGCTGCAGCATTTCTTTTGCCACCCATAGGGAGCTCTGACAAATCTTACACAGGCCTGCCACTGCAGCCTGAGTGAAATAACGTCCACGTTATTTCACAGCCATTTTACACTGCACTTAAGTAACTTATAAGTCACCTATATGTCTAACCTTTACCTGGTAAAGGTTAGGTGCAAAGTTACTTAGTGTGAGGGCACCCTGGCACTAGCCAAGGTGCCCCCACATTGTTCAGAGCCAATTCACTGAACTTTGTGAGTGCGGGGACACCATTACACGCGTGCACTACATATAGGTCACTACCTATATGTAGCTTCACCATGGTAACTCCGAATATGGCCATGTAACATGTCTATGATCATGGAATTGCCCCCTCTATGCCATCCTGGCATTGTTGGTACAATTCCATGATCCCAGTGGTCTGTAGCACAGACCCTGGTACTGCCAGACTGCCCTTCCTGGGGTTTCTCTGCAGCTGCTGCTGCTGCCAACCCCTCAGACAGGCAGCTGCCCTCCTGGGGTCCAGCCAGGCCTGGCCCAGGATGGCAGAACAAAGAACTTCCTCTGAGAGAGGGTGTGACACCCTCTCCCTTTGGAAAATGGTGTGAAGGCAGGGGAGGAGTAGCCTCCCCCAGCCTCTGGAAATGCTTTGTTGGGCACAGATGTGCCCAATTCTGCATAAGCCAGTCTATACCGGTTCAGGGACCCCTTAGCCCCTGCTCTGGCGCGAAACTGGACAAAGGAAAGGGGAGTGACCACTCCCCTGACCTGCACCTCCCCTGGGAGGTGTCCAGAGCTCCTCCAGTGTGCTCCAGACCTCTGCCATCTTGGAAACAGAGGTGCTGCTGGCACACTGGACTGCTCTGAGTGGCCAGTGCCACCAGGTGACGTCAGAGACTCCTGCTGATAGGCTCCTTCAGGTGTTAGTAGCCTTTCCTCTCTCCTAGGTAGCCAAACCCTCTTTTCTGGCTATTTAGGGTCTCTGTCTCTGGGGAAACTTTAGATAACGAATGCATGAGCTCAGCCGAGTTCCTCTGCATCTCTCTCTTCACCTTCTGATAAGGAAACGACCGCTGACCGCGCTGGAAGCCTGCAAACCTGCAACATAGTAGCAAAGACGACTACTGCAACTCTGTAACGCTGATCCTGCCGCCTTCTCGACTGTTTTCCTGCTTGTGCATGCTGTGGGGGTAGCCTGCCTCCTCTCTGCACCAGAAGCTCCGAAGAAATCTCCCGTGGGTCGACGGAATCTTCCCCCTGCAACCGCAGGCACCAAAAAGCTGCATTACCGTTCCCTTGGGTCTCCTCTCAGCACGACGAGCGAGGTCCCTCGAATCCAGCGACGCTGTCCAAGTGACCCCCACAGTCCAGTGACTCTTCAGCCCAAGTTTGGTGGAGGTAAGTCCTTGCCTCACCTCGCTGGGCTGCATTGCTGGGAACCGCGACTTTGCAAGCTACTCCGGCCCCTGTGCACTTCCGGCGGAAATCCTTCGTGCACAGCCAAGCCTGGGTCCACGGCACTCTAACCTGCATTGCACGACTTTCTAAGTTGGTCTCCGGCGACGTGGGACTCCTTTGTGCAACTTCGGCGAGCACCGTTTCACGCATCCTCGTAGTGCCTGTTTCTGGCACTTCTCCGGGTGCTACCTGCTTCAGTGAGGGCTCTTTGTCTTGCTCGACGTCCCCTCTCTCTGCAGGTCCAATTTGCGACCTCCTGGGCCCCAGCAGCGTCCAAAAACGCCAAACGCACGATTTGCGTGTAGCAAGGCTTGTTGGCGTCCATCCGGCGGGAAAACACTTCTGCACGACTCTCCAAGGCGTGGGGGATCCATCCTCCAAAGGGGAAGTCTCTAGCCCTTGTCGTTCCTGCAGTATTCACAGTTCTTCAGCCTAGTAAGAGCTTCTTTGCACCAACCGCTGGCATTTCTTGGGCATCTGCCCATCTCCGAGCTGCTTGTGACTTTTGGACTTGGTCCCCTTGTTCCACAGGTACCCTCAGTCAGGAATCCATCGTTGTTGCATTGCTGATTTGTGTTTTCCTTGCATTTTCCCTCTAACACGACTATTTTGTCCTTAGGGGAACTTTGGTGCACTTTGCACTCACTTTCAGGGTCTTGGGGAGGGTTATTTTTCTAACTCTCACTATTTTCTAATAGTCCCAGCGACCCTCTACAAGGTCACATAGGTTTGGGGTCCATTCGTGGTTCACATTCCACTTTTGGAGTATATGGTTTGTGTTGCCCCTATCCCTATGTTTCCCCATTGCATCCTATTGTAACTATACATTGTTTGCACTGTTTTCTAAGACTATACTGCATATTTTTGCTATTGTGTATATATATCTTGTGTATATTTCCTATCCTCTCACTGAGGGTACACTCTAAGATACTTTGGCATATTGTCATAAAAATAAAGTACCTTTATTTTTAGTATAACTGTGTATTGTGTTTTCTTATGATATTGTGCATATGACACTAAGTGGTACTGTAGTAGCTTCACACGTCTCCTAGTTCAGCCTAAGCTGCTCTGCTAAGCTACCATTATCTATCAGCCTAAGCTGCTAGACACCCTATACACTAATAAGGGATAACTGGGCCTGGTGCAAGGTGCAAGTACCCCTTGGTACTCACTACAAGCCAGTCCAGCCTCCTACATTGGTTGTGCAGTGGTGGGATAAGTGCTTGAGACTACTTACCACTCTTGTCATTGTACTTTTCATGAGAGAAAAATATACAAAACAAGGTCAGTGTATATACACATAGCCAAAAAGTTTTGCATTTCCTCTTTTCACTCTTTTCTAAGTGCTGAAAAGTACTTCTAAACTTTCAAAAAGTTCTTAAAAGTTTAAAAAGTTTTTTCTGTCTTTCCAAAAAGTTCTGAAAACTTTTTTTTCTCTTTTTCTATCACTTCAACTCTCTCAAAAAAATGTCTGGCACAGGCCAAAATGTTGAACTGTCCAAACTTGCATATGATCACCTTAGCTGGAAAGGAGCAAGGAGTCTCTGCATAGAGAGAGGTTTGAGTGTAGGGAAGAATCCTTCCTTAGAACTGTTAATTAATATGCTTAGAGTACAGGATAAGGCCATAAGTGCCCAATCTGTAGAAAAAGTAGCTAATGGTTCTCAATCTGATCCAGGGACTCCCCCAGGAAAAGGTTCAGGAAAGAAACTTCTCAGCCTGCCCATTACTAGACAGTCTAGCATAGTTGGTACAGAGGTTGAATCACACCATACTAATGGTGTGCTCTCACATTATACTGGTAGCCAAGCTGTTAGGGTGCCCTCTGTAAGGGACAGGTCTCCTTCTGTTCATTCCCCTCATACCTCTGTATCTAGAAATGTCCCTCCCACCCACCCTGATGACAGATTGTTAGAAAGGGAGCTCAATAGATTGAGAGTGGAACAAACCAGACTGAAGCTCAAGAAGCAACAGCTGGATTTGGATAGACAGTCTTTAGAAATAGAGAGGGAAAGACAGAAGTTGGGTTTAGAAACCCATGGTGGCAGCAGCAGTATTCCCCATAGTCATCCTGCAAAAGAGCATGATTCCAGGAATCTGCACAAGATAGTTCCCCCTTATAAGGAGGGGGATGACATTAACAAGTGGTTTGCTGCACTTGAGAGGGCCTGTGCTGTACAGGATGTCCCTCAAAAGCAGTGGGCTGCTATCCTATGGCTATCATTTAGTGGAAAAGGTAGGGATAGGCTCCTTACAGTGAAAGAAAATGATGCCAATAATTTCCAAGTTCTTAAGAATGCACTCCTGGATGGTTATGGCTTAACCACTGAACAATACAGGATAAAGTTCAGAGAGACCAAAAAGGAGTCTTCACAAGACTGGGTTGATTTCATTGACCAGGCAGTGAAGGCCTTGGAGGGGTGGTTACATGGCAGTAAAGTTACTGATTATGAAAGCCTGTATAACACAATCCTGAGAGAGCATATACTTAATAATTGTGTGTCTGATTTGTTGCACCAGTACCTGGTAGACTCTGATCTGACCTCTCCCCAAGAATTGGGAAAGAAGGCAGACAAATGGGTCAGAACAAGGGTGAACAGAAAAGTTCATACAGGGGGTGACAAAGATGGTAATAAGAAGAAAGATGGTGAAAAATCTCAAGATAAGCATGGGGATAAGGGTAAAACCAAAGATCCCACTTCAAATCTTAAACACTCTTCAGAGGGTGGGGATAAAACAAATTCTTCCTCTTCTTCCCAACCTGCACAATTTAAAAAGCCTTGGTGCTTTGTGTGTAAAAATAGAGGCCATAGGCCAGGGGATAAGTCCTGTCCAGGTAAACCCCCTGAGCCTACCACCACTAATACATCAAGCTCTAGTGACCCTAGCAGTAGTGGTACTAGTGGTGGGACTGCTGGCAACAGTCAAGCAAAGGGTGTAGTTGGGTTCACTTATGGGTCCATAGTGGAAACTGATGTAATCAGTCCCAAGACAGTTTCTGTCACACCTAGTGGCATTGGCCTTGCCACACTGGCTGCTTGTCCCCTTACAATGGATAAGTACAGGCAGACAGTTTCAATAAATGGTGTTGAGGCCTTGGCCTACAGGGACACAGGTGCCAGTTTCACTTTGGTGACTGAAAACCTAGTGCCTCCTGAACAACACATCATTGGACAACAGTATAAGATTATTGATGTCCATAACTCCACTAAGTTTCTTCCCTTAGCTATAATTCAGTTTAGTTGGGGTGGAGTTACTGGCCCTAAGCAGGTGGTGGTATCACCTAGCTTACCTGTAGACTGTCTCTTAGGTAATGACCTAGAGGCCTCAGGTTGGGCTGATGTAGAGTTTTATGCCCATGCAGCCATGCTGGGCATCCCTGAGGAATTGTTCCCTCTCATTTCAAGTGAAATAAAAAAGCAAAGGAGAGAAGGCCTGAAAACTCAGGATCCCTCTCCATCAACAGGTAAAAAGGGTATCACAGTATCCCCTAACCACCCTACCATTCAGGATACTATTCCTGTGGTGGGAGAAACCTCTCCTGGGGTGGCACCTGTTCCAAGGGAATCATCAGCTGGCAAAGCTGGACTCCCTGAGGTGGAAGTACCTCTCTGTGGGATAACTAACATTGGTGAGAAAAACAGCACCATTTTAGTTAACATGGAGCATCCCTCCAACCCTCCCAGAGAAACTTTAGTGCAGAAACCCTGCACTACCTCACAACACTTAGGACAGCATCCCTGCCCTAGTGTGGAGCTCATAGGACAGCATCCCTGCCCTGCTCCAACTCAAGAGAAACAGCATCCCTGTTCTCTCTTCCAGCCAGATGGACAAAGTTTTTGCCCAGCTATGGCTTTTCTGAGACAGCATCCCTGTCTGGCATTTCCATCACTACAAATAGGTTCAGTGGACAATTCCCACTGCTCTAAACTAAAACTTACTGATAGAAACTCTGAAAATACCTCTTCACATTGTTGCTTAACTAAAAAACTTCAAACAGGGTGGTTTACATCCCCACAGGGAAGTAACCATATAGTGGATGATAAAGGGAGTAACCAGTCTATTGCAGAGCTACTCTGTACTTATCACCACTTAGACAATAAAGTCTCAACTGGCCAAGGTTAGCCTTATTGTCCTTCGTTTGGGGGGGGGGTTGTGTGAGAAGGTAGCCTCTTTCTAGCCTTGTTACCCCCACTTTTGGCCTGTTTGTGAGTGTATGTCAGGGTGTTTGTCACTGTTTTCACTGTCTCACTGGGATCCTGATAGCCAGGCCTCAGTGCTCATAGTGAAAACACTATGTTTTCAGTATGTTTGTTATGTGTCACTGGGACCCTGCTGGTCAGGACCCCAGTGCTCATAGGTTTGTGGCCTATATGTATGTGTCACTGGGACCCTGTCACACAGGGCCCCAGTGCTCATAGGTGTGCATGTATATGTTCCCTGTGTGGTGCCTAACTGTCTCACTGAGGCTCTGCTAACCAGAACCTCAGTGGTTATGCTCTCTCATTACTTTTAAATTGTCACTGACAGGCTAGTGACCATTTTTACCAATTTACATTGGCTTACTGGAACACCCTTATAATTCCCTAGTATATGGTACTGAGGTACCCAGGGTATTGGGGTTCCAGGAGATCCCTATGGGCTGCAGCATTTCTTTTGCCACCCATAGGGAGCTCTGACAAATCTTACACAGGCCTGCCACTGCAGCCTGAGTGAAATAACGTCCACGTTATTTCACAGCCATTTTACACTGCACTTAAGTAACTTATAAGTCACCTATATGTCTAACCTTTACCTGGTAAAGGTTAGGTGCAAAGTTACTTAGTGTGAGGGCACCCTGGCACTAGCCAAGGTGCCCCCACATTGTTCAGAGCCAATTCACTGAACTTTGTGAGTGCGGGGACACCATTACACGCGTGCACTACATATAGGTCACTACCTATATGTAGCTTCACCATGGTAACTCCGAATATGGCCATGTAACATGTCTATGATCATGGAATTGCCCCCTCTATGCCATCCTGGCATTGTTGGTACAATTCCATGATCCCAGTGGTCTGTAGCACAGACCCTGGTACTGCCAGACTGCCCTTCCTGGGGTTTCTCTGCAGCTGCTGCTGCTGCCAACCCCTCAGACAGGCAGCTGCCCTCCTGGGGTCCAGCCAGGCCTGGCCCAGGATGGCAGAACAAAGAACTTCCTCTGAGAGAGGGTGTGACACCCTCTCCCTTTGGAAAATGGTGTGAAGGCAGGGGAGGAGTAGCCTCCCCCAGCCTCTGGAAATGCTTTGTTGGGCACAGATGTGCCCAATTCTGCATAAGCCAGTCTATACCGGTTCAGGGACCCCTTAGCCCCTGCTCTGGCGCGAAACTGGACAAAGGAAAGGGGAGTGACCACTCCCCTGACCTGCACCTCCCCTGGGAGGTGTCCAGAGCTCCTCCAGTGTGCTCCAGACCTCTGCCATCTTGGAAACAGAGGTGCTGCTGGCACACTGGACTGCTCTGAGTGGCCAGTGCCACCAGGTGACGTCAGAGACTCCTGCTGATAGGCTCCTTCAGGTGTTAGTAGCCTTTCCTCTCTCCTAGGTAGCCAAACCCTCTTTTCTGGCTATTTAGGGTCTCTGTCTCTGGGGAAACTTTAGATAACGAATGCATGAGCTCAGCCGAGTTCCTCTGCATCTCTCTCTTCACCTTCTGATAAGGAAACGACCGCTGACCGCGCTGGAAGCCTGCAAACCTGCAACATAGTAGCAAAGACGACTACTGCAACTCTGTAACGCTGATCCTGCCGCCTTCTCGACTGTTTTCCTGCTTGTGCATGCTGTGGGGGTAGCCTGCCTCCTCTCTGCACCAGAAGCTCCGAAGAAATCTCCCGTGGGTCGACGGAATCTTCCCCCTGCAACCGCAGGCACCAAAAAGCTGCATTACCGGTCCCTTGGGTCTCCTCTCAGCACGACGAGCGAGGTCCCTCGAATCCAGCGACGCTGTCCAAGTGACCCCCACAGTCCAGTGACTCTTCAGCCCAAGTTTGGTGGAGGTAAGTCCTTGCCTCACCTCGCTGGGCTGCATTGCTGGGAACCGCGACTTTGCAAGCTACTCCGGCCCCTGTGCACTTCCGGCGGAAATCCTTCGTGCACAGCCAAGCCTGGGTCCACGGCACTCTAACCTGCATTGCACGACTTTCTAAGTTGGTCTCCGGCGACGTGGGACTCCTTTGTGCAACTTCGGCGAGCACCGTTTCACGCATTCTCGTAGTGCCTGTTTCTGGCACTTCTCCGGATGCTACCTGCTTCAGTGAGGGCTCTTTGTCTTGCTCGACGTCCCCTCTCTCTGCAGGTCCAATTTGCGACCTCCTGGTCCCTCCTGGGCCCCAGCAGCGTCCAAAAACGCCAAACGCACGATTTGCGTGTAGCAAGGCTTGTTGGCGTCCATCCGGCGGGAAAACACTTCTGCACGACTCTCCAAGGCGTGGGGGATCCATCCTCCAAAGGGGAAGTCTCTAGCCCTTGTCGTTCCTGCAGTATTCACAGTTCTTCAGCCTAGTAAGAGCTTCTTTGCACCAACCGCTGGCATTTCTTGGGCATCTGCCCATCTCCGAGCTGCTTGTGACTTTTGGACTTGGTCCCCTTGTTCCACAGGTACCCTCAGTCAGGAATCCATCGTTGTTGCATTGCTGATTTGTGTTTTCCTTGCATTTTCCCTCTAACACGACTATTTTGTCCTTAGGGGAACTTTGGTGCACTTTGCACTCACTTTCAGGGTCTTGGGAGGGTTATTTTTCTAACTCTCACTATTTTCTAATAGTCCCAGCGACCCTCTACAAGGTCACATAGGTTTGGGGTCCATTCGTGGTTCACATTCCACTTTTGGAGTATATGGTTTGTGTTGCCCCTATCCCTATGTTTCCCCATTGCATCCTATTGTAACTATACATTGTTTGCACTGTTTTCTAAGACTATACTGCATATTTTTGCTATTGTGTATATATATCTTGTGTATATTTCCTATCCTCTCACTGAGGGTACACTCTAAGATACTTTGGCATATTGTCATAAAAATAAAGTACCTTTATTTTTAGTATAACTGTGTATTGTGTTTTCTTATGATATTGTGCATATGACACTAAGTGGTACTGTAGTAGCTTCACACGTCTCCTAGTTCAGCCTAAGCTGCTCTGCTAAGCTACCATTATCTATCAGCCTAAGCTGCTAGACACCCTATACACTAATAAGGGATAACTGGGCCTGGTGCAAGGTGCAAGTACCCCTTGGTACTCACTATAAGCCAGTCCAGCCTCCTACAGGCACACCTTCCATTGTCCTGTTTGCCACTGCAGAAACAAAAAATGCCAAAGTTTCTCCTCGAGGTGCTATCAACCAGAGACTCTGGGGAATGCCTTATTGATCAACTGGTCCAGCAAATCACTTTACGCATTTCCACCAATTCCCCTAATACTAACACTTCTCATCAAGCGATCCTACTTAAAAGCCAAAATGACTCTAATGGCTCCACAGTGGCCATGGCAGTGGTGGTTCACAGACCTTCTTCACCGGTCCATCCTTCCACATCTGAGTCTGCCATGCAGGACAGACCTCCTGATGAAGTTCCAAGAACATATACTAAATCCGAATCTCTCCTCCTTGAATTTGGCAGCATGGCTCCTGCCATAGTACAGTATGGTCACTTCAGTCTACCAAAAAAAGGCCATGGACATCCATAAAGAGGCTAAGCAGCATTCCACCCATTCCGCATTTGCCTTCCAGTGGAAAAGATTCTGCTTCTGGTGTTCTTCCAAAACGTGGACCCAATTTCTTTCCAGGAGGACATTATACTGCCATGCTTACTCCATCTAGCAAAATCTGGCTTGCAGTTCTCTTCTATAAGGGTTCACTTGGCAGCCCGCACAGCTTACAGAAGATGTCCTTCACAAACCACTTTTTTCAGAATCCCAATCATCAAGGATTTCCTAGAGGGTTTGAAAAACATTTTCCCTGCCATTAGGCATCCTTCTCCTCCCTAGAAGCTATATATTTTACTCTCTTGTCTGATGCAAGCTCCTTTCGAAGCTATTCACAAAGCATCCCGCAACACCTTTCCTGGAAAACAGCTTTCCTTGTAGCTATAACATCGGCTCGCAGGGTTAGCAAAATCCATACACTCGGTTCTCATGAACCATACACAATCTTTCACTCCAACAAAGTAGTTATGAGAACTCATCTGAAGTTTCTCCCTAAGGTTATTTCGGATTTTCACGTTAATCAGACCATATCTCTTCCAACATTCTTCCAGAATTCCTTTACTCCAGCGGAAATATCTCTCCATTCCCTGGATGTAAAGCGAAGTTTAAAATTCTACTTAGATAAGACACAAGACATACATAAATCGAACCAACTATTTATCAACTACGGCCTGGTCCGTACGGATTTGGTCTCTTCTAAACAGTCCATCTCCCGATGGATTGTTTCTTGCATTCTCTTATGTTACCAAAAGGCTAATAAAATGTAATCAGCTAAGCCTAAAGCACACTCCACTAGGTGTAAAGCAACTGCAACTGCGTTGGTAAGAAATATCCCTATCCAAAAGATTTACAAAGCAGCCACCTGGAGATCTGTCCATACATTCACCAAACACTACTGCTTAGATTCAGATGCTCAAGTAGTACAGGCCTCCCTTAGGAATCTATTTGCGTGAAATTGCACTGCTTTTTAGTCCTCTCCACCGTCACAGGTAGAGAGGTAGAGATGGGCTTGCTACTCCATTCAGTGCCTATGACAATAAATAGAAATCCTCTACGAGAGAAGCAATTGTTTCTTACCTGTAAATACAGTTCTCTTGTAAGGGTATTTCCGTTACAGTTATAAGCAACCCTCCCTCCTACCGGGTGAACAGGACTGTAGGAGGCTGGCCTGGCTTATAGTGGGTACATTGTGGTACTTACACCCTGTACCAGGACCAGTTATCCCTTATTAGTGTAGAAGAGGTGTTTCTAGCAGCTTAGGCTGATAGAAGGTGGCTATAGCAGAGCAGCTTAGGCTGAACTAGGAAACATACAAAGCTCCTACTATACCACTTATATCATATAGCACAATATCATAAGAAAACACAATACTCAGAGTTACTAAAAATGAAGGTACTTTATTTTTATGACAATATGCCAAAAGTATCTCAGTGAGTACCCTCAGTAAGAAGGTAAGTAATATACACAAATTATATGCACACAATCCCAAAACAGGTAAGTAATAGTAAGAAAAGTAATGCCAACAGTGTAGAATTACGATAGGATGCAATAGGTTAACATAGGTCTAGGGGCAACACAAACCACATACTCCAGTAGTGGAATGCGAATCATGAATGGACCCCAGACCTATGGGAGCTTGTAGAGGGTCACTGGGACTGTAAGAAAACAGTCAGGGTGTCCAAGATACCTGTAGGAAGGTAGCCTATTTCTAGCCTTGTTACTCCCACTTTTGGCCTGTTTGTGAGTATATGTCAGGGTGTTTTCACTGTCTCACTGGGATCCTGCTAGCCAGGGCCCAGTGCTCATAGTGAAACCCTTATGTTATCAGTGTGTTTGTTATGTGTCACTGGGATCCTGCTAGCCAGGACCCCAGTGCTCATAAGTTTGTGGCCTGTATGTGTTCCCTGTGTGGTGCCTAACCAGAACCTCAGTGTTTATGCTCTCTCTGCTTTCCAAATTTGTCACTGCAGGCTAGTGACTAAATTTACCAATTCTCATTGGCATACTGGTACACCCATATAATTCCCTTGTATATGGTACTGAGGTACCCAGGGTATTGGTGTTCCAGGAGATCCCTATGGGCTGCAGCATTTCTTTTGCCACCCATAGGGAGCTCTGACAATTCTTACACAGGCCTGCCACTGTAGCCTGAGTAAAATAACATCCACGTTATTTCAAAGCCATTTACCACTGCACATAAGTAACTTATAAGTCACCTATATGTCTAACCTTCACTTAGTGAAGGTTGGGTGCCAAGTTACTTAGTGTGGGGGCACCCTGGCGCTAGCCAAGGTGCCCCCACATATTTCAGGGCAAATTTCCCGGACTTTGTGAGTGTGGGGACACCATTACACGTGTGCACTATACATAGGTCACTACCTATGTATAGCATCACAATGGTAACTCGGACATGGCCATGTAACATGTCGAAGATCATGGAATTGTCACCCCAATACCATTCTGGTATTGGGGGGGACAATTCCATGATCCCCCGGTTCTCTAGCACAGAACCCGGGTCCTGCCAAACTGCCTTTCTGGGGTTTCCACTGGAGCTGCTGCTGCTGCCAACCCCTCAGATAGGATTCTGCCCTCCTGGGGTCTGGCAGCCCTGGCCCAGGAAGGCAGAACAAAGGATTTCCTCTGAGAGAGGGTGTTACACCCTCTCCTTTTGGAAATAGGTGTGAAGGGCTGGGGAGGAGTAGCCTCCCCCAGCCTTTGGAAATGCTTTGATGGGCACAGATGGTGCCCATCTCTGCATAAGCCAGTCTACACCGGTTCAGGGATCCCCCAGCCCTGCTCTGGCGCGAAACCGGAAAAAGGAAAGGGGAATGACCGCTCCCCTGACCAGTACATCCCACGGGAGGTGCCCAGAGCTCCTCCAGTGTGTCCCAGACCTCTGCCACCTTGGAAACAGAGGTGTTGCTGGCACACTGGACTTCTCTGAGTGGCCAGTGCTAGCAGGTGACGTCAGAGACCCCCTCTGATAGGCTCTTACCTCTCTTGGTAGCCAAACCTCTTTTCTTGGTAGCCAAACCTCCTTTTCTGGCTATTTAGGGTCTCTCCTCTGGGGTATTCTTCAGATAACAAATGCAAGAGCTCACCAGAGTTCCTCTGCACTTCCCTGTTCGACTTCTGCCAAGGATCGACAGCTGACTGCTCCAGAACACCAGCAAAATGGCAATAAAGTAGCAATACGGCTACCAGCAACATTGTAGCGCCTAATCCTGCCGACTTTCTCGACTGCTTCCTGGTGGTGCATGCTCTGAGGGCTGTCTGCCTTCACCCTGCACTGGAAATCCTGAAGAAATCTCCTGTGGTTTGACGGAGTCTTCCCCCTGCTAATGCAGGCACCAAACTTCTGCATCACCAGTCCTCTGGGTCCCCTCTCATCCCGACAAGCGTGTCCCTGGAACACAGGAGCTGGATCTAAGTGACCCCCCACAGTCCAGTGGTCCTTCAGTCCAAGTTTGGTGGAGGTAAGTCCTTGCCTCACCACACCAGACAGCAAACCTGTGTACTGCGTGATTTGCAGCTTCTGTGCACTTTTCCAGGACTTCCTTTGTGCACAGCCTAGCCTGGGTCCCCAGCACTCCGTCCTGCATTGCCCTCCGTGCTGAGATGGACTCCGACGTCGTGTGACCCTCCTTTGTAACTCTGAGTCGACCAATGTCCTCAGATCTTCCAAGTGCCTGCTCTGGTACTTCTGCAGGTGCTGCCTGCTTCTGCGGGGGCTCTCTAAATTGCTGAGCGCCTCCTCTGTCTCCTCCTCCAAGGGGCGACATCCTGGTCCTTCCTGGTCCCCAGCAGCACCCAAATACCTCTACTGCGACCCTTGCAGCTAGCAAGGCTTGTTTGCGGTATTTCTGCATGGAAACACTTCTGCAATATCCAGCACGCCGTGGGACATCTTCCTTCCAAAGGAGACGTTCCTAGCCCTTTTCGTTGTTGCAGAATCTTTGGCCTCTTCCACCCGGAGGCAGCCTCTTTGCACCTTCATCTGTGGTTTCCTGGGCTCCTGCCCCCCCCCGGACACTATTGTGACTCCTGGACTTGGTCCCCTTGCCTTGCAGGTCCTCAGGTCCAGGAATCCATCTTCAGTGCTTCGCTGGTGTTTGTGGTTCTTGCAGAATCCCCCTATCACGACTATTGTGTCCTTTTGGGGTAGTAGGGGAACTTTACTCTTACTTTTCAGGGTCTTGGGTTGGGGTATCTTGGACACCCTGACTGTTTTCTTACAGTCCCAGCGACCCTCTACAAGCTCCGATAGGTCTAGGGTCCATTCGTGATTCGCATTCCACTTTTGGAGTATATGGCTTGTGTTGCCTCTAGACCTATGTTCACCTATTGCATCCTTTTGTGATTCTACATTGTTTGCACTACTTTTCTTACTGTTACTTACCTGTTTTGGGTTTGTGTACATATAACTTGTGTATATTACCTACCTCCTAAGTGAGGGTATTCTCTGAGATACTTTTGGCATATTGTCACTAAAATAAAGTACCTTTATTTTTAGTAACTCTGAGTATTGTGTTTTCTTATGATATTGTGCTATATGATATAAGTGGTATAGTAGGAGCTTTGCATGTCTCCTAGTTCAGCCTAAGCCGCTTTGCCATAGCTACCTTCTATCAGCCTAAGCTGCTAGAAACACCTCTATTCTACTAATAAGGGATAACTGGACCTGGCACCCACTATAAGCCAGGCCAGCCTCCTTCAGTGACAATATGCCAAAGTATCTTAGAGACTATACTCCCTTACGAGGTAAGTAATATACACAAAATATACACACACAAACCAAAATCAGTAAGTAACAGTTAGAAAAGTAATGCAAACACTGTAGAACACAATAGAATGCAATAGGAGACAATAGGCCTAGGGGCAACACAAACCATATACTCCAAAAGTGGAATGCGAGCCACAAATGGACCCCAGACCTAGTGTAGTGTGTAGAGAGTCGCTGGGAGTGTAAGAAAACACTAAGGGTGTCCAAGATACCCCACCTCAAGACCCTGAAAAGTAGGAGTAAAGTTACCCTACTACCCCACAAAGACAGTAAAGTCGAGATAGGGGATTCTGCAAGGACAACAACTGACTGCAAAACACTGAAGATGGATTCCTGGACCTGAGGACCTGTAAAGGAAGGGGACCAAGTACAAGAGTCACGCAAGGATAAGGGGGGGCAGGAGCCCACTAAACTCTGGTTGAAGGTGCAAAAGGGCTGCCTCCGGGTGGAAGAAGCCGAAGATTCTGCAACAAAGGAAGGTGCCAGGAACTTCTCCTTTGGTCAGAAGATGTCCCACGGTGTGCTGGAGGATGCAGAGTTGTTTGCAAGCAGAAAGACTGCAAACACGCCTTCCTAGCTCCAAGAGTCGCGGTTGAGTGTTTTGGGTGCTGCCAGGGCCCAGGAAGGACCACGAGGTCGCCCCTTGGAGGAGGAGACAGAGGGAGTTCTCAGCAACACAGAGAGCCCGCGCAGAAGCACCAGAACAGGCACTTAGAAGATCTGAGGACAACGGTCGATTCAGAGCAACAAAAGTGGGTCCCACGACGTCGGAGCCCAACTCAGCGAGTTGGGCAATGCAGAACGGAGTGCTGGGGACCTGGGCTAGGCTGTGCACAGAGGAAGTCTTGCAAAAGTGCTCAGAAGCCCGAGCAGCTGCAGTTCACGCAGTACACAGGATTACTGTCTGGCGTGGGGAGGCAAGGACTTACCTCCACCAAATTTGGACAGAAGGACCACTGGGCTGTGGGGGTCACTTGGACCCAGCTCCTGTGTTCCAGGGACCACGCTTGTCAGGGTGAGAGGGACCCAGAGGACCAGTGATGCAGAAGTTTGGTGCCTGCGTTGGCAGGGGGAAGATTCAGTCAACCCACGGGAGATTTCTTCTTGGCTTCCAGTGCAGGGTGAAGGCAGACAGCCCTCAGAGCATGCACCACCAGGAAACAGTTGAGAAAGCCGTCAGGATGAGGCGCTACAATGTTGCTAGTAGTCTTCTTGCTACTTTGTTGCGGTTATGCAGGCGTCCTGGATCAGTCAGCGGTCGATCCTTGGCAGAAGTCGAAGAGGGAAGTGCAGAGGAACTCCGGTGAGCTCTTGCATTCGTTATCTGGTAAGATGCCCACAGGAGACACCCTAAATAGCCCACAGAGGAGGATTGGCTACAGAGAAAGGTAAGCACCTATCAGGAGGGGTCTCTGACGTCACCTGCTGGCACTGGCCACTAAGAGGTGTCCATTGTGCCCTCACACATCTGCATCCAAGATGGCAGAGGTCTGGGACACACTGGAGGAGCTCTGGGCACGTCCCCTGGGAGGTGCTGGTCAGGGGAGTGGTCACTCCCCTTTCCTTTGTCCAGTTTCACGCCAGAGCAGGGCTGGGGGGATCCCTGAACCGGTGTAGACTGGCTTATGCAAGGAGGGCACCATCTGTGTCCTTCAAAGCATTTCCAGAGGCCAGGAGAGGCTACTCCTCCAAGGCCGTTCACACCTATTTCCAAAGGGAGAGGGTGTAACACCCTCTCTCAGAGGAAATCCTTTGTTCTGCCTTCCTGGGATCAGGCTGCCCAGGCCCCAGGTGGGCAGAAACCTGCCTGAGGGGTTGCCAGCAGCGGTAGCTGCAGAGGAGACCCCGGAAAGTTAGTTTGACAGTACCCGGGCTCTATGCTGGAGACCAGGGGATGCATGGAATTGTCCCCTCAATACCAGAATGGTATTGGGGTGACAATTCCATGATCATAGACATGTTACATGGCCATGTTCGGAGTTACCATTTTGACGCTACATATAGGTGTTGACCTATATGTGGTGCACAAGTGTAATGGTGTCCCCGCACTCACAAAGTCCGGGGAATTTGCCCTGAACAATGTGGGGGCACCTTGGCTAGTGCCAGGGTGCCCACACACTAAGTAATTTTGCACCTAACCTTCACCAAGTGAGGGTTAGACATATAGGTGACTTCGGAGGTCATTACAACATTGGCGGTATAAGGCACCTACCGCCGTGCAGATGACCGCCAATACACCGCCGCGGCCGTGGTAGACTGCCACAGCTATTATGACACACATCTTGGAATCCGCTGAAATTCAGACACCCACACAACACCGCCACACCAAAGGTCAGCGATAAATATGCGGAAACAAATCCTCCACCTCCACGCCAACAGAAACACGCCCATGCTATTACGACCCACGAATCCATGCGGCGGTCTTTCAACCACAGTATTCCGTTGGCGGTACACACCGCCACGCTCAAAATACACACACATTACAAAACACCGCCACATTGGACAATTACAAATACACACACCTGACACACATACACACACCACTCCCACACATCCAATACAATATAAAATACACACCCACATCACCCACAAACCCCTACGACCAAAAATTCTGAGAGGAGGCGAGAGATAGAGCACAGCTATTGACAACCCCATCACACAGAGGCACACAACACCATCACCCACACAAAATCCACGCACAAAACACCACATACCACTACACTCACCACACTCATCAACACATACACCACCCCACACATCACACACACCACCCCATGGCACGCCAAAGACACCCCCGCTTGTCCGAGGAGGAGCTCAGGGTCATGGTGGAGGAAATCCTATGGGTAGAGCCACAGCTATTTGGCTCACAGGTACAGCACACATCAATAGCCAGGAAGATGGAGCTATGGCGAAGAATAGTGGACAGGGTGAACGCCGTGGGCCAGCACCCAAGAAATGGGAGGACATCAGGAAGAGGTGGAATGACCTACGGTGGAAGGTGCGTTCCACGGTATCCAGGCACAACATCGCGGTGCAGCGGACTGGCGGCCGACCCCCACCTCCTCCCCCACAACTAACAACATGGGAGGAGCAAGTCTTGACCATCATTCATCCTGAGGGCCTCGGAGGAGTCGGTGGAGGATGGGACACTGGTAAGTCAAATCTTAACTATCACATCCCCCACCCTACCTGCATGCCATCACCCCCCCCCCACCCTCACACCCTCCCCTATCACCCCAAATCCTAACTAATGTACTAATAACACAAACCACACATCCCAACACCAAGCCCTCCATGACACAACTAAGCATGCTCACCCCTCACCAAGCATGCTCACTGCACATACCCAGAACACCCCCCCAACCATCATCACACAAGCCCCCACACAGGAATGCCTGCACTTGGGTTCATGCACACCCACCCATTGCACACTATCAAACACACACATGCAATAATCATGTTCTTATACCCCTGCAGGAACCCGAAGGAACGTCACCACACCAGAGGGTCCAGGCAACACCACTCCACCCCCAGAAGAGACCCACAGTGATGACAGCAGCTCTGCCCCACTGGATCTTGATGACCAGCCCGGACCATCGTGGGCCTCAGGACAGTCGGTTCCCCTTGCCCAGCCACAGCCCAACACCGACCTTCCACCCTCTGGTAACACCAGCACAGCACCCACCCAAACCTCCCTACCCAGGACAGGTCAATCAGCGGTGTGTCCACCACTACAGGGCACCCAGGATAACCCACCACCCCAAAAACAACAGGGACCTGGGGGCAGTGGTAGTGGGCACACGGTCCAGGGGACAGAGGCACACGAACACCGGGGAACTGGGAGGGCTGCTGTGCGACAGAGGGAGGACAGGCCAAGGGAACCCACTCTCCACGAGGCCCTATCCTCCATCATGGGAGCATACCACCACTCCCAGGAGACGATGGCGACGGTCCTGGACAAGTTGCAGGAGACCCTGCGTCTGCAGGAGGAACAGTATTTGGGGTTCAGGGAGGAGCTCAGGACCATCGGCCCGCCCTGGGCACCATCGTAGGGGTGCTGACGGACATTCTAAAGACCTTGAGGGACACCGTGGCACTCCAAGGGGCCCCTGACACTAGCCAGGACGATGAAATGCCCACCACCTCCGCCGGCGCTAGTGGAAAGGACGCCCGCCACAGGACCACCACACCAGCACCCCATCCCCTGCAGACGGACAACCACCACGCAAGCGGTCCCTGAGATCCAGGAACAGGACAGAGCAAGATGGCAAGACCCCCGCCAGGAAATGAGACCACCCTGATTGTCCTCCCACTGTCCCACTTTGTCACCCTGTCCATACTTGAACTGCCCCAGCTCCACTTCCTATGCCCAGATGGCCAGTGCACCTGTGAGACTAATAGACTGGACTCTGCCATGGACATTCCTCCACCGTCCCCCATCACCAGTTTACAACCCCCCTTCATTTTGGGCACTTAAATAAACACCCTTGAAAGACAAAAAAATATGGAGTCAGTCTATGATTTGGAACTTTGTATTATCAATTACAGTGTCATAATGGGTTACCCATTGTAAGGCCAACATACCAATGTCACACATCACAAGCCCTTCAAGGATGCAAGCAGTTGACACGTAGGTTACCACACTTGTGAAACTGAAATGGAAGGGTACAACTCAATTAACAAATAGTGAGTGAAATGGAGGTACAGGATAGAGGTAGACGTGTGAAAGTTAATGTAATGTTAAACCAGAAAATGTTCTCACCTGTGTGTCACTGGAAATATTGCTGTATGACTGAATCCCTGTTGTCGTTTTCTTCTTCCTCAGCTTCATCCTCATCACTGTCCACAGACTCCACAGCTGCCACAACACCGTCATCTGGATCATCCTCCAGCAAAAAAGGCACATGGTGTCGCAATGCCAAATTATGGAGCATGGAGCAGGCGACGATAATGTCGCACACCTTCTTCGGTGAGTAGAATAGGGATCCACCTGTCATATGGAGGCACCTGAACCTGGCCTTAAGAAGGCCGAAGGTGCGTTCGATTACCCTCCTAGTCCGCCCATGGGCATCATTGTAGCGTTCCTCTGCCCTGGTTCTGGGATTCCTCACTGGGGTCAATAGCCAGGAAAGGTTGGGGTAACCGGAGTCCCCCAATAGCCATACACGGTGCCTCTGGAGTTGACCCTTCATATCAGGGATGCTGCTATTCCGCAGGATGTAGGCGTCATGCACAGAGCCTGGGAACATTGCATTAACCTGCAAGATGTACTGGTCTGCCAAACAGACAATCTGGACATTCATCGAATGATAACTCTTCCTGTTCCTGTACACCTGTTCACTCCTGTGGGTGGGGACCAGAGCTACATGGGTCCCATCAATGGCACCTATGACGTTGGGGATATGTCCAAGGGCATAGAAGTCACCTTTCACTGTAGGCAAATCCTCCACCTGAGGGAAAATGATGTATCTCCTTACGTGTTTCAGCAGGGCAGACAACACCCTGGACAACACGTTGGAAAACATAGGCTGGGACATCCCTGATGCCATGGCCACTGTTGTCTGAAAAGACCCACTTGCCAGGAAATGGAGCACTGACAGCACCTGCATGTCAGGGGGGATTCCAGTCGGATTGGTGACATCAGGTCTGGCTCCAACTGGGTACATAGTTCCTGGATTGTGGCACGGTCAAACCGGTAGGTGACGATTAAATGTCTTTCTTCCATTGTCAACAGGTCCACCAGCGGTCGGTACACCGGAGGATTCCGCCATCTTCTCATATGTCCCAGCTGACGGTGCCTAAGAAGGACAACAGCGAAGAACCAGTCACTATTCCTCCAGGTATGTACCCACAGTTACACACAAGACTACACCAGACAATAAACCCTTCCTGTATGTGTGTTGAGTATAGGCCTAGCTATGTGTGACGCAGTAGTAACTGAAGCCATGTGGGCCCCTGAAATGGCGTCTGCCTGACCTCTAAACTGGGACAATGGGATAGTGGGGTAACTGCGCTGGCGTTGCGCACCGTCGCGGTAGGCGGTCGTAGACCGCGGCGCACTGCTGCATTGGTTAACATTGGACCCTATGGGTCCCAGGAGCCAATGAACAGGTGCGCCGGCGGTGATGATGCGCCCCGCCGCGGACGTCACCGCCGCGGACGTCACCGCCGCAGACGTCACCGCCATTTTCTATCTCTTCAATCACTAGATACCTGACCTTCGACAGGAGAGGACCTACACTGCTAGTGCTGCTGTGACCTCGGTCTGGAAGCGACGATGGTTGCTGCGTTTGGGGAAAGGGCCCCTGCCTTCACTGCACAGGAGTTTGAGAAACTTGTGAATGGGGTCCTCTCCCAGTACACGCTACTCTACGGTCCTCCAGAACAACAGGTTAGTACACAGGGAGCACGTTGTATGGGCTAGGCCTGGGTGGAGAGGGCTGGGTGGAAGAGGGAAGGGGCCAGAGTTCATAGTACATTAATGCATGGGAATGAATGGGCCACATGGTCAGAGTAGGGAGGGGGCCACTCACATTGACGGTGCAGTTTGTAATGACTGTTCCCCTTCCCTTGTGCATGTCATGTAGGTCAGCGCCCACCAGAAGAGGGACATTTGGCGTGCCATCGCCAAGGAGGTCCGGACCCTGGGGGCCCACCAGAGACCGGGCACCCACTGCCGGAAGAGATGGGAGGACATTCGCCGCTGCAGCAAGAAGACGGCGGAGGCTCAGCTGGGGATGGCCTCCCAACGTGGGAGGGGTGCCCATCGTACCATGACCCCCCTGATGTTCCGGATCCTGGCGGTGTCCTACCCGGAGTTGGATGGGCGCTTGAGGACATCACAGCAGACCCAAGGGGGTGAGTACTACCTCATTCTGCGGACTTTGCGTGCAGTGGAGGGGTCTGGGTGGGGGAGGTGGGCTGTGGGTGTCCCTAGGCCAGGGCGAGTTAGGTAGGCAAGGCCCCTCCGTTATGTAGGCCATGTGGCACTCAACCCCATCTCAGCAGAGTGCCAAGTTGAGGTATAGTTGCCCCTGTGGCATCCATGTGCGCAGATTTGCACCATTGCCATGTAGGCCATATCCCAGAAATTGCATGTGCAGAAGGCAGGAGCACGGCGTAATGCATGGGGCTGCTGCGTCTGTCTTGTCCGCCAAAGGTAGCGGTATGCCATGCACTAAAACTCTCTTTCTTCTGTCTCCCCCCCTTTTTCTGCTCTCCCTGTCCTTTTGTACATCAGCATCATCAAGCGGAGGTACAGTGGCACCGGAGCACGAGGGAGCTGCATCCCACATGGCCATGGAGGGCCACACCACGGACTCTGAATGCACCAGTGGGACGGAGGGCGAGGGGAGCTTCACGTCGGCCACCGGATCACCAACCAGCGACACTGACTCGTCCGCCGATGGGAGCTCCCCTGTGGTGGCGGCACCATCTGTGCGCCCCACTTCTACAGGTACAGCCGCCACCTCCCCTACCAGCACCTCCCTCCCAGCAGCCCCTCAGCGTTCGCCCCGTGCCTGCTTACCCAGGAGGGTGGGCATCACCTTCGTCCCAGGCACCTCAGGCCCTGCCCCAGTCACCCCTGCTGCCCTCAGTGAGGGGGCCATTGACCTCCTCAGGTCACTCACTGTTGGGCAGTCTACCATTGTGAATGCCATCCAGGGTGTAGAACGAGAGTTGCAACACGGTAATGCATTCCTGGAGGGCATTCATTCTGGTCAGGCTGCCCTTCATCGAACACTGCAATCTCTGGCCTCAGCACTGATGGCAGCCATTGTCCCTGTGTCCAGCCTCCCCCCTCCAACTTCCTCCACCCAGACCCAATCCCCTGTACCCCAGCCCATCCCAAGCACACCTACAGACCAGCATGCACACAAGTCAACACACACAAGTAGCTCAAGCAAACATAGGCACCACACATCCCACAGGCACTCACACAAGCATCACCCACATACAGACACAGCAACATCCAATGTCTCCACTGTGTCCTCCTCCTCCTCCTCCTCTTCTCCCTCCTCCCTCCCAGTCTCGTCTACACACACACCTGCATGCACCACATCTACAGGCACTAGGACTCGCACCAGGACACCCAGCACCACAACCCGCTCACCTGCACTTACCACCTCCACTGCCATTTACACGTCCCCTGTGTCCTCTCCCAGTGTGTCTGTGACGCCCCCTCCCAAAGTACACAAACGCCGGCAATCACTGACCCAACATCCATCCACCTCACGACAGCCTACAGTACCTGCACCTGCACCCAAAACACCTAAAGTGACACCTCCTACAACCACCTCCTCTTCCTCCACTCCCAGACCCCCTCCAGCTATCCATCCCATTGTCCGTCAGAAACTGTCCCTATGTCAAATTGACCTTTTTGCCCCCACCCCCCCTCCAATTCATCAGTCCCATCGTAGCGCCTCAGCCAAAAAGCCTACAGTACCAGTGGTGCGTGTTCCAGGTTTTTGGAGTGCACCATCCACCAGGGCAGGCAGTAGGACCCGGAGCCAAGGCACTGGCAGCCCACCCCCTGTAAAGGCTCTAAAATTGGAGAGTGGACGACGGGACCGTGTTAAGACTCCTGGTGGGACAACAAGTGACATGGGATCGAAGGCGATTGGTGAGTCAGCTGTAACTCCAAAAAAGGTGGGGAAGGTCCAGAGGAAGTCTGCCCAGCCTGTTGTGAGTGTCACGGCGGAGAAGTGCGCCATCATTTCCGGCGGTCCAGACACAACCGCCAGCACCGTCGTCACTGGTCCAGAGACCACCGCCAGAGTCACAGCCCAGGAGGGCACAGGTATCGTTACTGGTCCAGAGACCACCGCCGGAGTCACAGCCCAGGAGGGCACAAGTATCGTCACTGGTCCAGAGACCACCGCCGGAGTCACAGCCCAGGAGGGCACAAGTATCGTCACTGGTCAGGAGACCACCGCCGGAGTCACAGCCCAGGAGGGCACAAGTATTGTCACTGGTCCAGAGACCACCACCAGAGTCACAGCCCAGGAGGGCACAGGTATCGTTACTGGTCAGGAGACCACTGCCGGAGTCACAGCCCAGGAGGGGCCAGGATGCCACAGCCCCGCTGGGCAATGATGGAACGTCATGCCACACGCCAATGCCCATTGTAGGGATCGTCATGCCACACACCAATGCCCATTGTAGGGATCGTCATGCCACATACCAATGCCCAGTGTAGAGATCGTCATGCCACACACCAATGTCCAGTGTGGAGATCGTCATGCCACACACCAATGCCCAGTGTAGAGATCGTCATGCCACACACCAATGTCCGTATCAGAACCGCCATGGCAAAGCACCGCTGAACAGGGCAAAGACCGCCATGTCAAAGCCCCGCTGAACAGGGGAAAGACCACCATGTCAAAGCACTGCTGAACAGGGCAAAGACCGTCATGTCAAAGCCCCGCTGAACAGGGCAAAGACCGCCATGGCAAAGCACAGCTGAACAGGGCAAAGACCGCCATGTCAAAGCACCGCTGAACAGGGCAAAGACCGCCATGTCAAAACACCGCTGAACAGGGCAAAGACCGCCATGTCAAAGCACCACTGAACAGGGCAAAGACCGCCATGTCAAAGCACCGCTGAACAGTCCAGAACCGCCATGGCAAAGCACCGCTGAACAGGGCAAAGACCGCCATGTCAAAGCACCGCTGAACAGGGCAAAGGCCGCCATGTCAAAGCACCGCTGAACAGGGCAAAGACCGCCATGGCAAAGCACCGCTGAACAGTCCAGAACCGCCATGGCAAAGCACCACTGAACAGGACAAAGACCGCCATGTCAAAGCACCGCTGAACAGTCCAGAACCGCCATGGCAAAGCACCGCTGAACAGGGCAAAGACCGCCATGTCAAAGCACTGCTGAACAGGGCAAAGGCCGCCATGTCAAAGCACCGCTGAACAGGGCAAAGACCGCCATGGCAAAGCACCGCTGAACAGGGCAATCACCGTGTAGGAATGAATAGGCCGCCACATCAGGCATCCTTATCCCATGTGCAGGTGGGACAGTGACAGGACAAGAACTTTCACGGGGAGACTCATCCAGTCTGGGCACCAGTCACCCCCCAGTAGCAGTAGAGAACTGCATCTCCTTGAGAGACTGTGGCTTTGCACTCCCCAGGATGGCGGCACAGTGGGCAAACCACCCACTGTAGAGACTTGAGAGACTGTGGCTTTGCACTCCCCAGGATTGCACAGTGGGCAAACCACCCACTGTAGAGACTTGAGAGACTGTGGCTTTGCACTCCCCAGGATGGCACAGTGGGCAAACCACCCACTGTAGAGACTTGAGAGACTGTGGCTTTGCACTCCCAGGATGGCACAGTGGGCAACCCACCCACTGTAGAGACTTGAGAGACTGTGGCTTTGCACTCCCAAGGATGGCACAGTGGGCAACCCACCCACTGTAGAGACTTGAGAGACTGTGGCTTTGCACTCCCCAGGATGGCACAGTGGGCAACCCACCCACTGTAGAGACTTGAGAGACTGTGGCTTTGCACTCCCCAGGATGGTACAGTGGGCAACCCACCCACTGTAGAGACTTGAGACACTGTGGCTTTGCACTCCCCAGGATGGTACAGTGTGCAACCCACCCACTGTAGAGACTTGAGAGACTGTGGCTTTGCACTCCCCAGGATGGAACAGTGTGCAACCCACCCACTGTAGAGACTTGAGAGACTGTGGCTTTGCACTCCCCAGGATACATCAATGGGCATGGAGCCCCGTCGTGGATCTGGCTTCGCATTCATCTGGCTGAGGTGCCCCCCCCTCTCTCCCCCCTGAGGTGCCTGTAGTGTTTCTATCTGATGCGCCAGCAGTGTTCTCTCCGATTTTGGTCAGGTATCTATTGTGGGCCTCGCCCATGCATTTTTGGACTGTTGGTGCACGGACATTGTTGTGTACATATCTGCACTACTTCTCGGGTTGTATTTGTAAATAAGAGTGATTTAGAGATATATATCTGTATATTTTTGTTTGACATGTATATTGGCACATTACAATGTTTGCCCGAAATTCGCACTGTCTTTGCATTCTTCCGGGGGGATTGTGGGTTGTTAATGTGATATTTGTGACTGCATTGGTGTGTATGTTGTATAATGCGAGGGTGGGGGTGGGGGTGTTTGGTGGGTGTCCCCCTGACTTTTGCCTCCCTCCTCCCCCGTGTCGTAGATGCAGTACTTACCGGTATCTTCTGCGCCTACGTAGCTGTTGGTCGTAAAGGAGCAGAAAGACAAGGGCAGGTAGGATTTGTAATTCCGGCTCCATGGTGTCCACCTTCCTCGTGGGATGTGCTAAGGTGAGCGTTTTCCCATTGCAGAAACTGTGTCCGCCGTGTTTTTATCCACGGTGAATCCGCCCCGGAAAAGGTGGCGGATTGGAGGGTTGTAATAGTGTGGGCGGTACATTGTCTGCCACATGTCTGTTGGCGTTAACCGCCACGCTGCTTGTCTGTACCGCCGTGGCGGGCGATGTGTTAAAGTGACTGTCTTTGTTGGCGGTTTCCGCCCGGGTCATAATTCCATTTTTTTGCCCGCCGGCCTGTTTGCGGTATTACCGCACCTTTAACACCGTCCGCCAGGGTTGTAATGATCCCCTTATTGTAGGAGGCTGGCCTGGCCTGGCTTGTAGTGGGTACCAGAGGTACTTACACCTTGTGCCAGGTCCAGTTATCCCTTATTAGTGTAGAAGAGGTGTTTCTAGCAGCTTAGGCTGATAGAAGGTAGCTATGGCAAAGCAGCTTAGGCTGAACTAGGAGACATGCAAAGCTCCTACTATACCACTTATATCATATGTACAATATCATAAGAAAACACAATACACAGAGTTACCAAAAATAAAGGTACTTTATTTTTATGACAATATGCCAAAAGTATCTCAGTGACTACCCTCAGTAAGAAGGTAAGTACTATACACAAGTTATATGTACACAAACCAAAATTAGGTAAGTAAGAGCAAGAAAAGTAATGCAAACAGTGTAGAATTACAATAGGTTGCAATAGGAACACATAGGTATAGGGGCAACACAAACCATATACTCCAAAAGTGGAATGCGAACCACAAATGGACCCCAGACCTATGTGAGCTTGTAGAGGGTCGCTGGGACTGTAAGAAAACAGTGAGGTCAGAAAAATACCCCACCCCAAGACCCTGAAAAGTAGGAGTAAAGTACACCTACTACCCCAGAGAGCACAGAAGTTGTGATAGGGGGATTCTGCAAGAAGAACAAACACCAGCAGTGCACTCACAACAGATTTCCGGACCTGAGTACCTGTAAGACAAGGGGACCAAGTCCAATAGTCGCAACAGTGTCCGGGGGGGCAGGAGCCCAAGAAACCCCAGATGAAGGTGCAAGGAAGCTGCCACCGGTTGGAAGAAGCTTGGAGTTCTGCAAGGAAGAAGAGGACTAGGGACTTCTCCTTTGGAAGACGGATGTCCCATGTCGCGGTGAAGCTTGCAGAGGTGTTCCCACGCAGATAGATCGCAAACAAGCCTTGCTAGCTGCAAGGGTTGCGGTAGAGGTTTTGGGGTGCTGCTGTGGACCAGGAAGGACCAGGATGTCGCCTTTTGGAGGAGGAGACAGAGGGGGTATTCAGCAACTCAGAGAGCCCTCACAGAAGCAGGCAGCACCCACAGAAGTACCCCAACAGGCACTTAGAAGAAGAGTGAACCGGAGTCCACGCGAAATTACAAAAGGGAGTCCCACGATGTCGGAGGACAACTCAGAAGGTTGTGCACTGCAGGACCGAGTCTGGGGACGCAGGCTTGGCTGTGCACAAAGGAAATCCTGGAAAAGTGCACAGGAGCCGGAGCAGCTCCAAATCACGCAGTACACAGCTTTGCAGTCTAGCGTGGGGAGGGAAGGACTTACCTCCACCAAACTTGGACTGAAGAGTCACTGGACTGTGGGAGTCACTTGGGCAGAGTTGCTGTGTTCCAGGGACCACGCTCGTCAGGATGAGAGGGGACCCAGAGGACCAGTGATGCAGTCTTTTGGTGCCTGCGTTAGCAGGGGGAAGATTCTGTTGACCCACTTGAGATTTCTTCGGAGCTTCTGGTGCAGGGTGAAGGCAGACTACCCCCAGAGCATGGACCACCAGGAAACAGTTGAGAAAGCCGGCAGGATGAGGCGCTACAATGTTGCTGGTAGTCATCTTGCTACTTTGTTGCAGTTTTGCAGGCGTCCTGGAGCAGTCAGCGGTTGATCCTTGGTAGAAGGTGAAGAGGGAGATGCAGTGGAACTCTGGTGAGTTCTTGCATTTGTTATCTGAAGAATTCCCCAAAGCAGAGACCCTAAATAGCCAGAAAAGGAGGTTTGGCTACCAAGGAAGGAGGATTGGCTACCAAGAGAGGTAAGAGCCTATCAGAATGAGTCTCTGACGTCACCTGCTGGCACTGGCCACTCAGAGCAGTCCAGTGTGCCCCCAACACCTCTGTTTCCAAGATGGCAGAGGTCTGGGACACACTGGAGGAGCTCTGGGCACCTCCCCTGGGAGGTACTGGTCAGGGGAGTGGTCACTCCCCTTTCCTTTGTCCAGTTTCGCGCCAGAGCTGGGCTGGGGGATCCCTGAACCGGTGTAGACTGACTTATGCAGAGATGGGCACCATCTGTGCCCATCAAAGCATTTCCAAAGGCTGGGGGAGGCTACTCCTCACCAGCCCTTCACACCTATTTCCAAAGGGAGAGGGTGTAACACCCTCTCTCAAAGGAAATCCCTTGTTCTGATGGATACAACTACCTGTGGATTCCTCACCTAATGAATACTCCCATGGCGCCAGCATTCGACGGAAATCTTCTTCCTAGTCTCTGCACGTCGACGAGGACGTCACTCTAGCCCACGCGACGCCGTCTGACGTCATGCAGGCAATAAGAGGTCCTCGACGACGTGCCGACGTCAGTTCCCTTTTTTCCGTGCATTCGAAACGGTTATCTTCGAGGGAGCAACTGTTACTTTTGTGGTTACAGTGTATTTTTTGCTGCGTAGTCCTTCTCTGCAGTAATAATGTCGCAGAGAAAGTCGGGTTTCAAGCCTTGTCGAGAGTGTGGGGGCAAGATGTCAGTTACAGATCCTCACTCCGACTGCCTTTGGTGTTTGAGCTCCGACCACGACGTCTCAACTTGCGATTCATGCCAGCACATGAATCCGAAGGCCCTCAAGGAACGTGAGGGTAAGTTGTTTATGGCGAAGTCGGAGAAAGAAAAGCATCACAAGAAGTCTTCTTCGCCAAGGCATCGGCGTCATCGAGACTCCCGGCGCCGTAGAGATTCACGGCGCCATTCAAGCAAGGAGACTCGTTCCAGGTCGCCTTCGGATCGGCGCCGGAGGACTTGGGAGGTCAGTCCCACGGTCACGCCGCATCCGTCGACGCCGTTGCCCTCTCCGGCGTCACCGACTTCACCTGGGCAGGCGTCGGTGATTGAGGTGATGCAGCCTCTTGTGTTGTCTCCGGCGTCGCAGACGTCGAGGCCGGCGTCGGGGTCGCCTTTGATACAGGCACCCCAGTATCCAGCTTTTCCCACCCCTGGAGCCGATAGTACCGCATTCCTAAATGCGATGTATACCATCTTCCAACAGATGGCTCCAGGGGGTGCTCCGGCTGGTCCTTTGGCCTTTTCATTGGGTGATCCTGCGCCTCTACGGCCGGCACCCTTTATGCCCTTTCTCCCTTTTGGGAACGTGGGCTCGGCGCCGGTGTCGGCGCCGGTGGCCGCTCCGGTGGCTTCAGAGGGATTGGCCCCGGAGATTTCCATCCCGTCGACGTCGGGATTTCGTCCTGTGACTCCGGTGGGTCCATCCGCTCCAAGTTCTCTTCGTCCTGCTCTTTCATCGGCGTCGAAGTTGCCTGTGGCGCCGGACGCGGCGTCGGTTGCTTCTGGGGATCGGCACCGATCTTCGACTTCGGCGGAGGCCATGTCGACTCCGCGTATCGAGCAGAGGCTACATTCGAGGAGATGGGCTCTTCGTCTATTGGAAGAGCAGGAGTACCAACGAGTCCTGGAGGAAGGAGAACTGGAGGACTCTGGTGATGGACTGCATGGTCTGGATACAGCCAGTGGGCTGGACACTTCCTCTGAGTGGGATCTTTCGTCTCCACGGGAATATACGGAGGAGGCGGCTTCCTTTCACGCTGTAGTACGGAAGGCAGCTAACTTTCTGGACCTGCCTTTGCCGGTGGCAGAGGCGAATCAGAATCTTCTAACGGAGGTGCTACATCCGGCCTCTGCTGCAGCAGAGCCTCTCTTGCCGTTTAATGAGGCTTTGCTTGATCCGGTGCTAGAGGTGTGGAAGAGGCCAGTATCTTCCTCAGCGGTTCATAGGGCTGTGGCCAGGAGGTATCGAGCTGCGCCATCTGACCCTGGCTTTCTTTCTAGACACCCTACACCGGAGAGCTTGGTGGTGCAAGCCTCCTGTTCATCAAAATCAGCGCCTGGATCTTTCCCGACGGTGCCTGGAGACAGGGACTCGAAAAAGCTGGATGCACAGTCCAAGAAAATGTTTTCATCCTGCAGTCTGGCGTTGAAGGCCACCAACGCAATTTGCATTCTGGGGAGATACATCCATGCTCTTATGGATGACATTTCGTCATCATTTACGGAGCTTCCCCAGGGTCTTTTGGATGTTGTTTCGGACGCCCAGGGTGCCGCGACCCAGATTATTCAGTCTGGCCTGGACACAACCGACTCAGTGGCTAGGGCAATGGGCACGGCTGTGGTGGCAAGGAGACAGGCCTGGCTCCGTAATTCGGGGTTTTCTGCGGATGTGCAGTCAACCCTATTGGACCTCCCGTTTGATGGGGACAAACTGTTTGGGGCCAAGGCAGATTCGGCCTTGGAGCGATTTAAGGAGAGCAGGGCCACAGCCAAATCGTTAGGGCTCCAAGATCCTTCTTCCTCTTCCTCTTCCAGATTTTTCAGGAGGTATCGTGGATTTGGGCGTGGCTCTTCCTCCTCTTCCTTTCGGGGGAGATTCCAGCAACCTGCCTCTTCCCATCCCTATAGATCTTTTAGAGGGAGAGGTAGGGCCCGCACCAGAGGAGCCTCTCAGCAGCACTCTGCCTCTTCCTCGTCCTCTGGAGGGGTGCAGCAGGGAAAGCAGCCTTAGGCTTCCACCATTTCCCACTCACTCCTCTCCTGTAGGGGGAAGATTACGGCATTTTCTCCGCAAGTGGAAGACTATTACAACGGACACTTGGGTTCTCAGTATTGTGGGAAAAGGCTACACCCTTCCCTTTCGGGAGTTACCGCCCCCCATCCCGCCTCGCCCATCTTATTGTTCAGAAGAACACCTCTTGTTGCTAGAACAGGAGGTACAAGTCCTCCTTTCAAAGGGTGCGGTGGAGTTGGTCCCAGAGCAGGAAAGGGGTCGAGGTTGTTACTCAAGGTATTTCCTGATTCCCAAGAAGGATGGTCGGTTGATACCAATCCTGGATCTGAGGATCTTGAATTGGTTCCTCAAACAGGAAAAGTTCAAGATGCTGACCCTAGCTCAGGTGCTTTTGGCGTTGAACAAGGAAGATTGGATGGTGTCTGTCGACTTGCAGGATGCTTACTTTCATATCCCGATACTCAAGTCACACAGGAAGTATCTCCGGTTTGTGGTAGGATCGCAGCACTATCAGTTTGCGATCCTTCCTTTTGGTCTTACTTCAGCACCTCGAGTCTTCACGAAGGTGATGTCGGTGGTTGCAGCAGAGCTCAGAAGGAAGGGGATAGCAGTATTCCCTTACTTGGACGAATGGTTGATCAAAGCCAAGTCTCCGGAGCTTGTGTTGCATCATCTGCAGTCAACGACTCAGTTGTTGTTCGACCTGGGCTTTTCGGTGAACGAGCCCAAATCTCACCTGGAGCCCTCTCAGCGCCTCCTGTTCATAGGGGCAGTACTGGATACAACATTGAGTCGAGCCTTTCCTCCGCCTCAGCGGATTCAAGATATTCAGGAATTGGTTCCAATGTTTCGAAGTGGAGCGGTAGTTCCAGTCCTCAAGGTCCTTCGTCTGCTCGGTCTGTTTGCCTCCTGCATTCTGTTGGTCACGCATGCTCGCTGGCACATGAGGGCTCTTCAGTGGTGCCTCCGAAGGCAGTGGTCTCAACACAAAGGAGATCTAGAAGGTGCTGTCAAGATCTCCAGAGATGCTGCTGTGGACTTGAAGTGGTGGATTGCGAGCAACAATCTTTCACAAGGAAAGCAGTTCGCGCAGTCGCCACCAGTGGCCACGGTCATAACGGATGCTTCCACTCTAGGGTGGGGAGCTCATCTGGGGGATCTGGAGATCAAAGGCCTTTGGTCTCCAGAGGAACAGATGTTTCATATCAATCTGTTAGAGTTACGGGCTGTACGTCTGGCTCTCAAGGCCTTCCTCCCTTCCCTTCGTGGTCAGTCGGTACAGGTCCTGACGGACAATACTACCACGATGTGGTACATAAACAAACAGGGAGGAGTAGGGTCGTACCTTCTCTGCAGAGAAGCTCTTCGACTAATGTCCTGGGCAAAGGATCATCAGATTTGCTTGGTAGCAAATCATCTGGCCGGGGTCTTGAATGTACGTGCGGACGGTCTCAGTCGCCAATTCTCGGCAGACCACGAGTGGCGTCTCCATCCAGATCAAGCCCGTTTGATCTTCCAAAGGTGGGGGTTTCCTCGGGTAGATCTGTTTGCCACTCTGGAGAACGCGCATTGTCCGTTATTCTGCAGCCTCCAGTATCCGATGCAGGGAGCGTTGGGGGACACGTTTCAAATAACCTGGTGCGGCTAGTTGCTTTACGCGTTTCCTCCCATACCCTTGATTCCTCGAGTATTGAGGAAGATTTGCCAAGACCGGGCGCTAGTCATCTTAATAGCTCCGGATTGGCCAAGGAGGGTGTGGTACTCCGACCTTCTCCAACTCTCAATGTGCCCTCCGCTCCGTCTCCCTTTCAGGGCAGACCTCCTCTCACAGTCGCAGGGGCAGGTTTTACACCCCAACCTCCAGAGTCTGCACCTACATGCCTGGAGATTGAACGGGGCAACTTGAGTTCCTTCTCTCTTCCGCCTGATGTAGTGGATGTTATATTAGCGGCCAGGCGACACTCCACTAAATCTATCTATGCTAATAGGTGGTCTAAATTTGTTGCGTGGTGTGGAGAGAGGCAGATTGATCCCTTACATGCTCATCTATCGGACGTTTTGTCTTTTGCTCTGTCTCTAGCGCAGAAAGGTTGTGCAGTGCCTACCATTAAGGGTTATTTGTCGGCCTTGTCAACCTTCATTTGTCTTCCAGACCAACCATCGTTATTTAAATCCCCTATTGTTATCAGATTCTTGAAAGGTCTTCTAAATAAATATCCTCCAAAACCATTCGTTATGCCGCAATGGGATTTGTCCTTGGTCCTGACTTTCCTTATGGGGTCCCCTTTTGAGCCTATGCATTCTTGCCCCTTAAGGTATTTGGTTATAAAAACAGTTTTCCTGGTAGCTATAACATCCGCAAGGAGAGTGAGTGAGTTGCAGGCCTTATCGGTAAAGCCCCCTTATACAACTTTTTATGGGGATAAGGTGGTGTTGAGGACCAAGGCTGCTTTCCTCCCGAAGGTTGTTTCACCGTTCCATTTGGCTCAGACAATTACTTTGTCCACGTTCTATTCTCCGCCTCATCCTTCTAAAGAGGAAGAAAGACTGCACCGTCTGGACCCAAAGAGGGCGTTGAGCTTCTTTATTGATAGAACAAAGGATTTCAGGCTGGAGGATCAGCTGTTCATCGGGTACGTGGGCAAAAGGAGAGGAAAGGCAGTCCACAAGAGAACACTCTCCAGGTGGGTTGTTCTTTGCATTAAAATCTGTTACTCTTTGGCAAAGAAGGATCCTCCTGAGGGCATTAGAGCTCATTCCACCAGAGCTAAGTCGGCCACTTCGGCCTTGGCCAGAGGTGTTCCTGTGGTCGACATCTGCAAGGCCGCAACTTGGTCGTCCCTTCACACTTTTGCGAAGCATTACTGTTTGGACTCTGAGGTCAGAAGGGACGGCCATTTTGCACGGTCAGTGCTGCAGGATTTCTTGGTTTGACCATTTAGGCACCCGCCACCGGGCGTGGTACTGCTTTGGGACTCTATTCATTAGGTGAAGAATCCACAGGTAGTTGTATTCATCAGAAGAACGAGTTACTTACCTTCGGTAACGACTTTTCTGGTGGATACATTAGCTACCTGTGGATTCCTCACGATCCCACCCGCCTCCCCGTTGCCTTTCTGGTCTTACCAAGTAATCCTTGAGTACGCTCCTCTTGGTCTTCAAGGTTGCAATAGATGTTGTATATATGGATACTTGTGTATATTTATCTGTATATATATATGTATATATCTTTGTGTATATACATGATTTGCATATATTTGTTCGTTTAAAAAAAAAAAAAAAGAGAGTTATGTTAAATTTACAGCTATTCATTGCAATATTGTGTATTTTACAAGGTTATGGGATGTTGCCTTGCTCTTTCATTGCATTGGGTTGTTGTTCTCATGCACGTAAAAAATGTTGGTACTGACGTCGGCACGTCGTCGAGGACCTCTTATTGCCTGCATGACGTCAGACGGCGTCGCGTGGGCTAGAGTGACGTCCTCGTCGGCGTGCAGAGACTAGGAAGAAGATTTCCGTCGAATGCTGGCGCCATGGGAGTATTTATTAGGTGAGGAATCCACAGGTAGCTAATGTATCCACCAGAAAAGTCGTTACCGAAGGTAAGTAACTCGTTCTTCTGCCTTCCTGGGCCAGGGCTGCCTGGACCCCAGGAGGGCAGAAACCTGTCTGAGGGGTTGGCAGCAACCGCAGCTGCAGTGGAGACCCCAGAAAGGCAGTTTGGCAGTACCCGGGTTCTGTGCTAGAGACCCGGGGGATCATGGAATTATCCCCCCAATACCAGAATGGTATTGGGGGTGACAATTCCTTGATCTTAGACATGTTACATGGCCATGTTCGGAGTTACCATTGTGACGCTATACATAGGTAGTGACCTATGAATAGTGCACGCGTGTAATGGTGTCCCCGCACTGACAAAGTCCGGGGAATTTGCCCTGAACGATGTGGGGGCACATTGGCTAGTGCCAGGGTACCCACACACTAAGTAACTTTGCACCCAACCTTCACCAGGTGAAGGTTAGACATATAGGTGACTTATAAGTTACTTATGTGCAGTGATAAATGGCTGTGAAATAATGTGGACGTTATTTCACGCAGGCTGCAGTGGCAGGCCTGTGTAAGAATTGTCTGAGCTCCCTATGGGTGGCAAAAGAAATGCTGCAGCCTATAGGGATCTCCTGGAACCCCAATACCCTGGGTACTTCAGTACCATATACAAGGGAATTATATGGGTGTACCAGTATGCCAATGTGAATTCGTAAATTTAGTCACTAGCCTGTTAGTGACAATTTTGGAAAGCAGAGAGAGCATAACCACTGAGGTTCTGGTTAGCAGAGCCTCAGTGAGACAGTTAGGCATCACACAGGGAACACATACAGGGCACATACTTATGAGCACTGGGGCCTTGCCTGGCAGGGTCCCTGTGACACATAGACTAAAACAACATATATACAGTGAAATATGGGGGTAACATGCCAGGCAAGATGGTACTTTCCTACACTTATAAGTTACTTAAGTGCAGTGTAAAATGGCTGTGAAATAACGTGGACGTTATTTCACTCAGGCTGCAGTGGCAGTCCTGTGTAAGAATTGTCTGAGCTCCCTATGGGTGGCAAAATAAATGCTGCAGCCCATATGGATCTCCTGGAACCCCAATATCCTGAGTACCTAGGTACCATATACAAGGGAATTATAAGGGTGTTCTAGTGTGCCAATCAGAATTGGTAAAATTAGTCACTAGCCTGCAGTGACAATTTTTAAAAAGCAGAGAGAGCATAAACACTGAGGTTCTGGTTAGCACAGCCTCAGTGAGACAGTTAGGCACCACGCAGGGAACACATATAGGCCACAAACTTATGAGCACTGGGGTCCTGACCAGCAGGATCCCAGTGACACATATCAAACACATTGACAACATAGGGTTTTCACTATGAGCACTGGGCCCTGGCTAGCAGGATCCCAGTGAGACAGTAAAAACACTCTGACATACACTCACAAACAGGCCAAAAGTGGGGTAACAAGGCTAGAAAGAGGCTACCTTCCTACACACACCCCCCCCCAAACGGAGGACAATAAGGCTAACCTTGGCCAGTTGAGTATTTATTATCTAAGTGGTGATAAGTAGAGAGTAGCTCTGCAATAGACTGGTTACTCCCTTTATCCACTATATAGTTACTTCCCTGTGGGGATGTAAACCACACTGTTTGAAGTTTTTTAGCTAAGCAACAATGTGAAGATGTATTTTCAGAGTTTTAGTTTAGAGCAGTGGGAATTGTCCACTGGTCATATATCAAGTGATGAGAATGCCAGACAGGGATGCTGTCTCAATAAAGCCATAGCTGGGCAAAAGCTTTGTCCATATGGCTGGAAGAGAGAACAGGGATGCTGTTTCTCTTGATTTGGAGCAGGGCAGGGATGCTGTCCTATGAGCTCCACACTAGGGCAGGGATGCTGTCCTAAGTGTTGTGAGGTAGTGCAGGGTTTTTGCACTAAAGTTTCTCTTGGAGGGTTGGAGGGATGCTCCATGTTAACTAAAAAGGTGCTCTTTTTCTCACCAATATTAGTTATCTCACAGAGAGGTACTTCCACCTCAGGGAGTCCAGCTTTGCCAGCTGATGATTCCCTTGGAACAGGTGCCACCCCAGGAGAGGTTTCTCCCACCACAGGAATGGTATCCTGAATGGCAGGGTGGTTAGGGGATACTGTGATACCCTTTTTACCTGTTGTTGGAGAGGGATCCTGAGTTTTCAGGCCTTTTTCTCTCCTTTGCTTTTTCATTTCAGTAGAAATGAGAGGGAACAATTCCTCTGGGATACCCAGCATGGCTGCATGGGTATAAAACTCTACATCAGCCCAACCTGAGGCCTCTAGGTCATTACCTAAGAGACAGTCTACAGGTAAGCTAGGTGACACTACCAACTGCTTAGGGCCAGTAACTCCACCCCAATTAAGCTGAACTATAGCTAAGGGAAGAAACTTAGTGGAGTTATGGACATCAATAATCTTGTACTGTTGTCCAATGATGTGTTGTTCAGGAGGCACTAGGTTTTCAGGCACCAGAGTGATACTGGCACCTGTGTCCCTGTAGGCCTGAGCCTCAACACCATTTACTGAAACTGTCTGCCTGTACGTATCCATTGTAAGGGGACAAGCAGCCAGTGTGGCAAGGCCAATGCCACCAGGTGTGACAGAAACTGTCTTGGAACTGACTACCCCAGTTTATATGATGGACCCATAAGTGGATCCAACTACACCCTTATTTTGACTGTTGCCAGCAGTCCCACCACTATTACCACTACTGCTAGGGGCACTAGAGTTTGATGTATTAGTGGTGGTAGGCTCAGGGGGTTTACCTGGGCAGGACTTATCCCCTGGCCTATGACCTTTATTTTTACACACATAGCACCAAGGCTTTTTAATGTGTGTAGGTTGTGAAGAAGAGGAAGAAGATGATTTATCCCCACCCCCTGAAGAGTGTTTAGGATTTGAAGAAGGATCTTTAGTTTTACCTTTATCCCCATGCTTATCCTGAGATTTCTCACCATCTTTCTTCTTGCCATCCTTGTCACCTCCTGTATGAACTTTTCTGTTCACTCTTGTTCTGACCCATTTGTCTGCCTTCTTTCCCAATTCTTGGGGAGAGGTCAGATCTGAGTCTACCAAGTACTGGTGCAACAAATCAGACACACATTTGTTAAGAATATGCTCTCTCAGGATCAGACTATACAGGCTTTCATAGTCAGTCACCTTACTGCCATGCAACCAGCCCTCCAAGGCCTTCACTGAACAGTCTACAATGTCTGTCCAGTCTTGAGAGGACTCTTTTCTAGTGTCTCTGAACTTAATCATGTATTGTTCAGTGGTTAAGCCAAATCCATCCAAGAGTGCATCCGTCAAAACTTTGTAATTATTAGCATCACTTTCTCTGACAGTAAGAAGCCTATCCCTACCCTTACCACTGAAAGATAGCCACAAGATAGCAGCCCACTGCCTTTGAGGGACCAACTGCACCATGGAGGCCCTCTCAAGTGCAGCAAACTACTTGTTAATGTCATTCCCCTCCTTGTAAAAGGGGACTATCTTATGCAGGTTTCTGGAATCTTGCTCTCTAACAGGATTGCTGTCACAAACACTGCTGCTGCCAACATGGGGAACTAACCCCAATCTCTGCCTTTCCCTCTCTACAAGCAGAGATTCCCTGCCTAAGGCCAGCTGCTGCTGTTTAAGCTTCAGCCTGGCCTCTTCCAACCTCATCCTTCTGAGTTCCCTTTCCATTAAGTTATCCTCAGGGTGGGAGGCTTGGGAATTGTGAGATACAGAGGAAATATGGGAATTGGCAGAGAGAGACCTGTCGCTAACTGGCTGGACCCTAGTAACCTGGCCTTTAGGAGTGAAAGGTGCCCTACTAATGTGTGACCCCTCCCACTACCAGCGTCACTAGGTGGCCTGCTAGGTGGCAGGTCTTTAGAAGAACCCTCCCCAGTCTCTTCAGGGAACTCCTCTGAGTCTGACTGGGCCCCCTCCCCTCCTACCTCCTGTTCCTGGGATAGGCCAGGCTGGTTCTGGTCACTTTCTAGGAGAAGCTTAAAGAGAAAGTCTTTGGTAGGATTCTTGCCAATGCTTAAACCTCTTTCCAAGCAGAGACCCCTGAAACTTTTAAAGTTTAAACTCTCATAGGTTGCCTGAACAATTTTGGGACTGAGCTCTACTGCAGACATAATAAAAAAGGTTTAGGACAGAGAGAGAAAAAGTTGTAGAACTTTTGAAAATATAGAGAAAAAACCCTTTCAAACGTTTTAAAAACTTTAAAAGTTTTCAGAACTTTTCAGAAACTTTGTAGAAAGTTTTAGAGCCGAACAGTTAAACTATTTGGTTCAATGTGTATATGTTAAAGTATTAGGTATATGTTTTTCTCATGAAAATCACCAATGACAAAGTGGTAAAGCAATTACAAGTACTTATCCCACTGCTGCACCACCAATGTAGGAGGCTGGTCTGGCTTATAGTGGGTACCTTGTGGTACTTGCACCTTGTGCCAGGTCCAGTTATCCCTTATTAGTAGATAAGAGGTGTTCTAGCAGCTTAGGCTGATACAGGTAGCTTTAGCAGAGTAGCTTAGGCTGAACTAGGAGACATGCAAAGCTCTTACTATATCACTTGTATCGCTTAGCACTATATCATAAGAAAACACAATACTCAGAGTTACTAAAAATAAAGGTACTTTATTTTCGTGACAATATGCCAAAAGTATCTCAGAGGATATACTCCCTTAGGAGGTAAGTAATATACACAAAATATACACACACAAACCAAAATCAGGTAAGTAACAGTTAGAAAAGTAGTGCAAACAGTGTAGAACACAATAGAATGCAATAGGAGACAATAGGCCTAGGGGCAACACAAACCATATACTCCAAAAGTGGAATGGGAACCACGGATGGACCCCAGACCTAGTGTAGTCAGTGCTTAATTTGTGCTTGTTGTTTCCGATGCGGAGCACCGGCACTTATTTCTGAGGGCCGGAGCTTAGTTTTCTGTGTCAAGCGTTTCATGCGAGCAAAAGACATGTGGGAAAGACGGAGGAAGAGAAAAAGTGTCAGAAAGAGGAAAAGCAGGAAGCTGAAAGAGTGAGCTGAAGGGGCTGGAATTGGCTATAAATGGTTTGAAGATGCCCGAGGTGGCTTCAGGATTACGCTGCCTCAGTATTATGTGCTCGCACTTTTAATTGCATTAGCTGCGTGTTTAATAGGAGAGCTTCGAGCACCGGCACCTTTTCATTTACAAATTAAGCACTGAGTGTAGTGTGTAGAGGGTCGCTGGGAGTGTAAGAAAACACTAAGGGTGTCCAAGATACCCCACCCCAAGACCCTGAAAAGTAGGATTAAAGTTACTCTACTACCCGAGAAAGACAGTAAAGTTGAGATGGGGGATTCTGCAAGGACAACAACTGACTGCAAAACACTGAAGACGGATTCCTGGACCTGAGGACCTGTAAAGGAAGGGGACCAAGTCCACAAGTCACGCAAGTGTCCCGGGGGGGGGGTAGGATCCCACTAAACCCCGGATGAAGGTGCAATAGGGCTGCCTCCGGGTGGAAGAAGCCAAAGATTCTTCAACAAAGGAAGGTGCCAGGAACTTCGCCTTTGGTCAGAAGATGTCCCAGGGCGTGCTGTAGGATGCAGACTTGTTTCCACGCAGAAAGACCGCAAACAAGCCTTGCTAGCTGCAAGAGTTGCGGTTGAGGGTTTTGGGTGCCGCCAGGGCCCAGGAAGGACCAGCAGGTCGCCCCTAGGAGGACGAGACAGAGGGGGCACTCAGCAACACAGAGAGCCCACGCAGAAGCAAGCAAAACCAGCAGAAGCACCTGAATAGGCACTTAGAAGATCTGAGGACGACGACTAGCAACAAAAGAGGGTCCCACAACGTCGGAGTCCAACTCAGTGAGTTGGGCAATGCAGGACTCAGTGCTGGGGACCTGGGCTAGGCTGTGCACAAAGGAAGTCTTGCAAAAGTGCTCAGAAGCCCTAGCAGCTGCAGTTCACGCAGTACACAGGATTACTGTCTGGCGTGGGGAGGCAAGGACTTATCTCCACCAAATTTGGACAGAAGGGGCACTGGACTGTCAAAGATACTTGGACCCAGCTCCTGTGTTCCAAGGACCACACTCGTCAGGATGAGAGGGGACCCAGGGGACTGGTGATGCAGAAGTTTGGTGCCTGCGTTGGCAGGGGGAAGATTCCGTCGACCCACAGGAGATTTCTTCTTCTCTTCCAGTGCAGGGTGAATGCAGACAGCCCTCAGAGCATGCACCACCAGGAAACAGTCGAGAAAGCCGGCAGGACGAGGCGCTACAACGTTGCTGGTAGTCTTCTTGCTACTTTGTTGCGGTTATGCAGGCATCCTGGAGCAGTCAGCGGTCGATCCTTGGCAGAAGTCGAAGAGGCAAGTGCAGAGGAACTCTGGTGAGCTCTTGCATTCATTATCTGGTGAGATGCCCACAGGAGAGACCCTAAAAAGCCCACAGAGGGGGATTGGCTACAGAGAAAGGTAAGCACCTATCAGGAAGGGTCTCTGACGTCACCTGCTGGCACTGGCCACTCAGAGCTGTCCATTGTGCCCTCACATCTCTGCATCCAAGATGGCAGAGGTCTGGGACACACTGGAGGAGCTTTAGGCACCTCCCCTGGTAGGTGCTTGTGAGAAAGTAGCCTCTTTCTAGCCTTGTTACCGCAACTTTTGGCCTGTTTGTGAGTGTATGTCAGGGTGTTTCCACTGTCTCACTGGGATCCTGCTAGCCAGGGCCCAGTGCTCATAGTGAAAACCCTATGTTTTCAGTATGTTTGTTATGTGTCACTGGGACCCTGCTAGCCAGGACCCCAGTGCTCATACGTTTGTAACCTATATGTATGTGTTCCCTGTGTGATGCCTAACTGTCTCACTGAGGCTCTGCTAACCAGAACCTCAGTCGTTATGCTCTCTCTGTACAAATTGTCACTAACAGGCTAGTGACCAATTTCACCAATTCATATTGGCATACTGGAACACCCTTATAATTCCCTAGTATATTGTACTGAGGTACCCAGGGTATTGGGGTTCCAGGAGAACCCTATGGGCTGCAGCATTTCTTTTGTCACCCATAGGGAGCTCTGACAATTCTTACACAGGCCTGCCACTGCAGCCTGAGTGAAATAACATCCACGTTATTTCACAGCCATTTACCACTGCACTTAAGTAACTTATAAGTCACCAATATGTCTAACCTTTACCTGGTAAAGGTTGGGTGCTAAGTTACTTAGTGTGTGGGCACCCTGGCACTAGCCAAGGTGCCCCCACATCGTTCAGGGCAAATTCCCCGGACTTTGTCAGTGCGGGGACACCATTACAAGCGTGCACTATACATAGGTCACTACCTATGTACAGCGTCACAATGGTAACTCCGAACATGGCCATGTAACATGTCTAAGATCATGGAATTGCCACCCCAATGCCATCCTGGCATTGGGGAGACAATTCTATCATCCCCCGAGTCTCTAGCACAGACCCGGGTACTGCCAAACTGCCTTTCCCGGGGTTTCACTGCAGCTGCTGCCAACCCCTCAGACAGGTTTCTGCCCTCCTGGGGTCCAGCCAGGCCTGGCCCAGGAAGGCAGAACAAAGGACCTCCTCAGAGAGAGGGTGTTACACCCTCTCCCTTTGGAAAAAGGTGTCAGGGCTGGGGAGGAGTAGCCTCCCCCAGCCTCTGGAAATGCTTTGATGGGCACAGATGGTGCCCATCACTGCATAAGCCAGTCTACACCGGTTCAGGGATCCCCCAGCCCTGCTCTGGCGCGAAACTGGACAAAGGAAAGGGGAGTGACCACTCCCCTGACCTGCACCTCCCAGGGGAGGTGCCCAGAGCTCCTCCAGTGTGCTCCAGACCTCTGCCATCTTGGAAACAGAGGTGCTGCTGGCACACTGGACTGCTCTGAGTGGCCAGTGCCAGCAGGTGACATCAGAGACCCCTTCTGATAGGCTCTTACCTGTCTTGCTAGCCTATCCTCCTTCCTAGGTAGCCAAACCTCCTTTTCTGGCTATTTAGGGTCTCTGCTTTGGGGAATTCTTTAGATAACGAATGCAAGAGCTCATCAGAGTTCCTCTGCATCTCTCTCTTCACCTTCTGCCAAGGAATCGACCGCTGACTGCTCAGGAAGCCTGCAAAACCGCAACAAAGTAGCTAAGACGACTACTGCAACCTTGTATCGCTGATCCTGTCGCCTTCTCAACTGTTTTCCTGGTGGTGCATGCTCTGGGGGTAGTCTGCCTCCTCTCTGCACTAGAAGCTCCGAAGAAATCTCCCGTGGGACGACGGAATCCTCCCCCTGCAACAGCAGGCACCAAAAGAACTGCATCACCGGTCCTCTGGGTCCCCTCTCAGCCCGAAGAGCGTGGTCCCTGGAACTCAGCAACTCTGTCCAAGTGACTCCCAGTCCAGTGACTCTTCAGTCCAAGTTTGGTGGAGGTAAGTCCTTGCCTCCCCACGCTAGACTGCATTGCTGGGTACTGCGTGATTTGCAGCTGCGCCGGCTCCTGTGCACTCTTCCAGGATTTCCTTTGTGTACAGCCAAGCCTTGGTCCTCAACTCTCAAACCTGCAGTGCACAACCTCCTGAGTTGTCCTCCGGCGTCGTGGGATCCCCTTTTGTGACTTCGGGTGAGCTCCGGTTCACTCTTCTTCATAGTGCCTGTTCCGGCACTTCTGCGGGTGTTGCCTGCTTCTGTGAGGGCTCCCTACCTTGCTGTGCGCCCCCTCTGTCTCCACACGCAATTGCCAACATCCTGGTCCCTCCTGGGCCACAGCAGCATCCAAAAACCCTAACCGCGACCCTTGCAGCTAGCAAGGCTTGTTTGCGGTCTTTCTGCGTGGGAACACCTCTGCAAGCTTCTTCACGACGTGGGACAGCCATCCTCCAAAGGCGAAGTTCCTAGTCCTCTTCGTTCTTGCAGAAATCCACAGCTTCTACCATCCAGTGGCAGCTTCTTTGCACCCTCAGCTGGCATTTCCTGGGCATCTGCCCAATCTCGACTTTGTCGCGACTCTTGGACTTGGTCCCCTTGTTCCCAGGTACTCTCGTCCGGAAATCCATAGTTGTTGCATTGCTGGTGTTGGTCTTCCTTGCAGAACTCCCCTATCACGACTTCTGTGCTCTCTGGGGAACTTAGGTGCACTTTACACCTACTTTTCAGGGTCTTGGGGTGGGCTATTTTTCTAACCCTCACTGTTTTCTTACAGTCCCAGCAACCCTCTACAAGCTCACATAGGTTTGGGGTCCATTCGTGGTTCGCATTCCACTTTTGGAGTATATGGTTTGTGTTGCCCCTATACCTATGTGCTCTCATTGCAGTCTATTTTGACTGTACATTGCTTGCATTACTTCCTTTTGCTATTACTGCATATTTTTGGTATTGTGTACATATATCCTGTGTATATTTGCTATCCTCATACTGAGGGTACTCACTGAGATACTTTTGGCATATTGTCATAAAAATAAAGTACCTTTATTTTTAGTATATCTGTGTATTGTGTTTTCTTATGATATTGTGAATATGACACCAGTGGTATAGTAGGAGCTTTGCATGTCTCCTAGTTCAGCCTAAGCTGCTCTCCATAGCTACCTTCTATCAGCCTAAGCTGCTAGAAACACCTCTTCTCCACTAATAAGGGATAACTGGTCCTGGTACAGAGTGTAAGTACCCCTTGGTACCCACTACAAGCCAGGCTAGCTTCCTACACAAGGAAGATGGAGCTATGGCGAAGAATAGTCGACAGGGTCAACGCAGTGGGACAACACCCAAGAAATCGGGAGGACATCAGGAAGAGGTGGAACGACCTACGGGGGAAGGTGTGTTCCGTGGTCTCAAGACACCACCAGGCAGTTCAGCGGACTGGCGGCGGACCCCCACCTCCTCACCCACAACTAACAACATGGGAGGAGCAGGTCTTGGCGATTCTGCATCCTGAGGGCCTCGCAGGAGTCGGTGGAGGAATGGACTCTGGTAAGTCAAACCTTTAACTACCAAATCCCCCACCCTACCTGCATGCTATCACATACCCCCACCCCTATCACTCCAACTCCTCACAAATGTACCAATATCACAAACCACACACCCCAACACCAAGCCCTGCATGCAACACCAATGCATGGACACCCATCACTAAAGCATGCCCACTGCACATACCCATACACCTCCCTAAACCATCATCACACAAGCCCCCACACAGGAATGCCAGCCCTGGGGTACAGGGTAACCCACCCATTGCACACCATGACACACACAGATGCAATAATCATGCCTTTCCACCCCTGCAGGACCACTACCCAATGTCACCAGACAGGAGGGTCCAGACATCTCCACTCCACCCACAGAAGAGGCCCACAGTGATGACAGCACCTCTATCCACCTGGATCTAGATGACCAGCCCGGACCATCGTGGGCCTCAGGACAGTCGGTTCCCCTCACACAGGCACAAGCCACCACAGACCTTCCCCCCTCTGGAAACACCAGCACAGCACCCACCCAGCGGGCCCATACCTCCATCCCCAGGACACGTCAATCTTCTGTGTGTCCACCACTACAGGGAACCCAGGATAACCCACCACCCCAACAACAACAGGGACCTGGGGGCAGTAGGCACACGGTCCAGGGGACAGAGGCCCAGGAACACAGGGGAGCTGGGAGGGCTGCTGTGCGACGGGGCGGACAGGCCAAGGGAACCCACTCTCCACGAGGCCTTCTCCTCCATCATGGGAGCATACCACCACTCCCAGGAGACGATGGCAACGGTACTGGCCAAGTTTCAGGAGACCCAGCGCATGCAGGAGGAACAGTATTTGGGGTTCAGGGAGGAACTCAGAACCATCAGCTCCGCCCTGGGCACCATCGTAGGGGTGCTGAAGGAAGTACTCAACATCAGGAGGGACACTTTGGCACTACAAGGGGCCCCTGACACTAGCATGGACAATGAACTGCCCAACACCTCCGCTGGCGCTAGTGGACAGGAGGCACCGCCACAGGACCACCACACCAGCACCCCACCCCCTGCAGACGGAGAACCACCCCGCAAACGGTCCCTGAGATCCAGGAACAAGACAGAGCACGATGCCAAGACCCCCGCCAAGAAATGAGACCACCCTGATTGTCGTCCCACTTTGTCACCCTGTCCATATTGAAACTGCCCCAGCTCCACTTCCTATGCCCATATGGGCAATGCACCTGTGAGACTAATAGACTTGACTCTGCCATGGACATTCCTCCGCCATCACCCCTCACCATTTCACTACCCCCTCCAATATTGAGCATTTAAATAAACACACCTAAAGCACAAAAGGATCTGGAGTCTGTCTGTGATTTCGAAATAGTGTATTAGCAATTACAGTGACAAAATGTTCAGGAAATAGTAATGTCAACATACCTATGTCACACATCTCAAGTCCATGAGGAATCTAAGCAGATGACACACGTTGGAAATCACACATGTGAAACCGTAAGGGAAATGTACAACTCAGTTACCATATACTGGTTGAAATCGACAGACAGGATAGAGGTAGAAGTGTGAAAGTACTTGTAGTAGACAGGAATGTGTTCTCACCTGTGTGTCACTGGAAATATTGCTGGATAACTGAGTCCCTGTTGTCAATGTCTTCTTCCTCTGCTTCCTCCTCATCACTGTCCACAGGCTCCACAGCTGCCACAACACCGTCATCTGGATCATCCTCCTGCAGAAAAGGCACCTGTCATCGCAAAGCCAAGTTGTGAAGCATACCGAAGGCCACGATGATCTGGCACACCTTTGGTGAGTAGAATAGGGATCCACCTGTCATATGCAGGCACCTGAATCTGGCCATCAGGAGGCCGAAGGTCCGTTTGATCACCCTCCTAGTCCGCCCATGGGCCTCATTGTAGCGTTTCTCTGCCCTGGTCCTGGGATTCCTCACTGGGGTCAGTAGCCATGACAGGTTGGGGTAACCAGAGTCCCCTAATAGCCACACCCGGTGCCTCTGGAGTTGACCCATCACATAAGGGATGCTGCTATTCCACAGGATGTAGGCGTCATGCACAGAGCCAGGGAACATAGCATTTACCTGGGAGATGTACTGGTCTGCCAAACATACCATCTGTACATTCATCGAATGCTAACTCTTCCGGTTCCTGTACACCTGTTCACTCCTGTGGGGGGGGACCAGAGCTACATGGGTCCCATCAATGGCACCTATGATGTTGGGGATATGTCCAAGGGCATAGAAGTCACCTTTAACTGTAGGCAAATCCTCCACCTGAGGGAAAACGATATAGCTCCGCATGTGTTTCAGCAGGGCAGACAACACTCTGGACAACATGTTGGAAAACATACGCTGGGACATCCCTGATGCTATGGCCACTGTTGTTTGAAATGACCCACTTGCAAGGAAATGGAGCACTGATAGCACCTGCACTTGAGGGGGGATCCCTGTGGGATGGCGGATTGCTGACATCAGGTCAGGCTCCAACTGAGCACACAGTTCCTGGATTGTGGCACGGTCAAACCTGTAGGTGACGATCAAATGTCTTTCTTCCATTGTCGACAGGTCCACCAGCAGTCGGTACACCGGAGGATTCCGCCATCTCCTCACATGTCCCAGCAGACGGTGCCTAGGAATGACAACAGCGACCACAGAGTCAAACAACTCAGAGGTATGTACCCACAGTCTACACAGAACACCATTCATACACAAAATGTGGCCTGTATTTGTGTTGTGCGACAAGGCCTAGGTCTGTGTGACGCAGTTGGTAATTAGGGCATGTGGGCCCCTGAAATGGCGGCTGCCTGACCTCTAAAGTGGGACAATGGGATGTGAGGTAACTGCGCTGGCGTTGTACACCGTGGCGCTAGGCGGTCGAAGACCAGGCGCAATGCTGCATTAGTTAACATTGGACCCTGTGGGTCCCAGGAGCCAATGACGATGTACGCCGGCGGTGATGGTACGCACCGCCACGGACGTGACCGCCACAGACGTGACCGCCATTTTCTATCTGTTCAATCACTCAATACCTGATCTTCGACAGGAGAGGATCTACACTGCAAGTGCTGCTGTGACCTCGGTCTGGAAGAGACAATGGCTCGTGCGTCTGGGGAAAGGGCCCCTGCCTTCACTGCAGAGGAGTTGGAGAAGCTCGTGGACGGGGTCCTCCCCCAGTACACGCTACTCTACGGTCCTCCAGACCAACAGGTATGTAGACAGGGAGCATGTTGTATGGGCTATGCCTGTGTGGAGAATGCTGGTTGTAAGAGGGAAGGGGGCAGAGTTCTGCGTGCATGAAAGACAGTGGGTGCATTTGCCACATCGCAAGGGTAGGGATGGGGGCCACTCACTTTGACGGCGCAGTTGGTAATGACTTCTCTTCTTCCCCTGTACATTTCATGTAGGTCAGCGGCCACCAGAAGAAGGATATTTGGCGTGCCATCGCCAAGGACGTCCGGACCCTGGGGGTCCACCACAGACGGAGCACCCACTGCCCGAAAAGATGGGAGGACATTCGCCGCTGGAGCACGAAGACGGCGGAGGCTCAGCTGGGGATGGCCTCCCAACGTGGGAGGTGTGCCCGTCGAACCATGACCCCCCTGATGTTCAGGATCCTGGCGGTGGCCTACCCGGAGTTGGATGGGCGCTTGAGGGCATCACAGCAGACACAAGGGGGTGAGTACACTCTCATTCAGCTGACTTTGCGCGCAGTGGAGGGGTCTGGGTGGGGGAGGAGGGATGTGGGTTTCCCTAGGCCAGGGCGAGTTCAGTAGGCTAGGCCCCTTCGTAAGGCATGGCCCTGTGGCCCCCCACCCCACCTCTGTAGAGTGCCAAGTACAGCTATTCATGCACCTCTGTCATCTATATGTGCATATGTCGTCCATAGCCTTGTAGGCCATTTCCCAGGAATTGCACTGTAGAGCCCAACAGTGCGACGTAGTGCAGGGGGCTTCTGGGTCTGTCTTGTCCGCCAACGGTAGCTGTAAGCCATGCACTCAACATGTCTTTCTTCTGTTTCCCCCCCTTTTTTGCGGTATCCCTGTTCTTGTGTGCATTAGCATCATCAGGCGGAGTAGCAGTGGCACCAGAGGATGAGAGAGCTGCATCCCACATGGCCATGGAGGACCACACTACGGACTCTGAATACACCAGTGGGACGGAGGGCGAGGGGAGCACCATGGCGGTGACAGGAGCTGAAACCAGCAACACGGACTCGTCCTCCGATGGGAGCTCCCTTGTGGTGGCGGCAACATCTGTGCCCCCCACTTCTACAGGTACAGCCGCCACCCCCCTACCAGCACCGCCCTCCCAGCAGCCCCTCAGCCTTCGCCCCGTGCCCGCTCACCCAGGAGGGTGGGCATCTCCTTCGCCCCAGGCACCTCAGCCCCTGCCCCTGTCACCTGTGCTGCCCTCAGTGAGGAGGCCATTGACCTCCTCAGGTCCCTCATTGTTGGGCAGTCTACCATTTTGAATGCCATCCAGGGTGTAGAAAGGGAGTTGCAACAAACCAATGCATTCCTGGAGGGCATTCATTCTGGTCAGGCGGCCCTTCACCGAACCTTTCAAACTCTGGCCTCAGCACTGATGGCAGCCATTGTCCTGTGTCTAGCCTCCCCCCTCCAACTTTCTCCACCCAGACCCAATCCCCTGTACCTCTGCCTATCCCAAGCACACCATCAGACCAGCCTGCACACACCTCACCACACAAGGGAAGCTCAGGCAAACATAAGCACCACACATCCCACAGGCACTCACGCAAGAATCACACACATACAGACACATCAACATCCACTCCCTCCACTGTGTCCCCCTCCTCGTTGTCTCCCTCCTCCCTCCCAGTCTTGTCTACACTCACACCTGCATGCACTACCTCTACAGCCACTACGTCCCGCACCAGCACACCCACCACCACACCCACTCACGTGCAGTCACCACCCCCACTACCATTCACACATCCCCTGTGTCCTCTCCCAGTGTGTCTGTGACGCCCCATCCGAAGATACACAAACGCAGGCACACACCCACCCAACATACATCCACCTCACAACAGCCTCCAGCGCATGCACCTGCATCCAAAGCCACAAAACGTACACCTCCTACAACCACCACCTCTTCCTCCACTCCCAAACCCCCTCCAGCTACCCGTCCCAGTGTCTCCAAAGAACTTTTCCTGTCCACCCTTAACCTATTTCCAACCCCCCCCCCACCAACTCATAGGTCCCGAACTAGCACCTCAGCCACAAAATCTCCGGGACCAGTGGTGCCTGTTGTCACAGGTATGTGGAGTGCACCGGCCACCAAGAGAGCCAGTGTGTCATGGAGCCACAGCACAGCCAGTCCCCCCTCTGTGAAGCACCAGAAGTTGGCAAGTGCCCGGCGGGAGAGGGGGAAGACTCCAGCCACCAAAGCCGTTCCCAGGGGTCCCGGGGGGAATGTGGACTCAGCTGTGACTCCTCCCAAGGTGGGGAAGGGCCAGAAGAAACCCGGCAAGTCTGGGAGGAGCAGCACGGCGGAGCAGACCGCCATCATCCCCGCTGGCCAGGAGGGCCCCGCCAGCCCCATCGTCGCTGTCCAGGAGGCCACCGCCAGCCCCATCGTCGCTGCCCAGGAGGCCACCGCCAGCCCCATTGTCGCTGCCCAGGAGGACCCCGCCAGCCATAGCCCAGCTTCCCAGGAGGACACCCCAAGCCACAGCCCAGCTGCCCAGGAGGGCCCCGCCAGCCACAGCCCAGCTGCCCAGGAGGGCCCCTCCAGCCACAGCCCAGCTGCCCAGCCAGCCACAGCCCAGCTGCCCAGGAGGCCCCCACCAGCCACAGCCCAGCTGACAAATGAAGGACCGCCAGCCCCAGCCCAGCTGGGCAATGAAGGACCGCCAAGTCAAGTACCGCTGAACAGGGCAAGAACCGCTGAACAGGGCAAGGACCGCTGAACAGGGCAAGGACCGCCAAGTCAAGCACCGCTGAACAGGGCAAGCACCGCTGAACAGGGCAAGGACCGCCAAGTCAAGCACTGCTGAACAGGGCGAGCACAGCCAAGTCAAGCACCGCTGAACAGGGCAAGCACCGATGAACAGGGCAAGGACCGCCAACTCAAGCACCGCTGAACAGGGCAAGCACCACTGAACAGGGCAAGGACCGCCAAGTCAAGCACCGCTGAACAGGGCAAGCACCGCCAAGTCAAGCACCGCTGAACAGGGCAAGCACCGCTGAACAGGGCAAGGACTGCCAAGTCAAGCACCGCTGAACAGGGCAAGCACCGCCAAGTCAAGCACCGCTGAACAGGGCAAGCACCGCCAAGTCAAGCACTGCTGAACAGGGCAAGCACCGCTGAACAGGGCAAGGACCGCCAAGTCAAGCACCGCTGAACAGGGCAAGCACCACCAAGTCAAGCACCGCTGAACAGTGCAAGCACCGCTGAACAGGGCAAGGACCGCCAACTCAAGCACCGCTGAACAGGGCAAGCACCGTTGAACAGGGCAAGGACCGCCAACTCAAGCACCGCTGAACAGGGCAAGCACCGCCAACTCAAGCACCGCTAGCCTATGAGCGGCAGGGGCACTGACGCAACAGGGACCGTCACGGGGTGAGTGATGTACTCTGGGCACCAGTCCCCCTCCAGAACCAGTGGAGACATGCATCCACTACGTCTGTCCTTGGCAGGATGAAGCACTCTGGGCACCAGTCCCCCTCCAGAACCAGTGGAGACATGCATCCACTACGTCTGTCCTTGGCAGGATGAAGCACTCTGGGCACCAAGCCCCCTCCAGAACCAGTGGAGACTGTTATCCACTTGAGAGACTGTGGCTTTGCACTCCCCTGGATGCAGCAGTGGGCAATCCACCCACTGTAGAGACTTGAGGGACTGTGGCTTTGCACTCCCCAGGATGTAACAGTGGGCAATCCACCCACTGTAGAGACTTGAGAGACTGTGGCTTTGCACTCCCCAGGATTGAACAGTGGCAAGCCACCCACTGTAGAGAATTGAGAGACTGTGGCTTTGCACTCCCCAGGATGCAGCAGTGGGCAAGCCACCCACTGTAGAGACTTGAGAGACTGTGGCTTTGCACTCCCCAGGATACATCAATAGGCATGGAGGCCCCTCGTGGATCTGGCGTCGCGCACTCATCCGGCTGAGGTGCCCCCCCTTCCCTTCCCCCTGAGGTGCCTGTTGTAATTCTATCTGATGCCCCTGCATTGTTCTCTCTGTTTTGATCTGGTATCGTGTGTGGGCCTCGCCCATGCATTTTAGGCCCAGTGGTCCACGGACTATAGATGGTGCAATACCTGGACAACTAATCTTGGTGTATATTTTGTTAATAGTGTATATATGTATATTTTTGCTTACTGAATTTTGATATATTACAATGGTTACACTCATTTCCTTTTGTCTTTGCAATCTTCCGGGGGGGTTGAGGGGTGTAACTGTAATGTATAGATATGCATTGGTGTGTGTGTTGTAGTGGGTGTGGGTGGGGGTGTTGCATGTTTGTGTCACTGTTTTTTGCCTCCCCCCTCCCCTGTGTCGTAGGTGCAGTACTCACCGTGGTCTTCGCCACCGGCGTTGGTGCGCCTGGTACAGGAGCAGGAAGACTATCGCAGGAAGAATATGGAGTTCAGGCTCCATGGTGTCCTTCTTCCTCTTGGAGTGTGTAGAGGTGAGCGTTTTTCCTTCTAAATTCCTGTTTCCGCTGTGTTTTTATCCACAGTGAATCCGCCCCAGAAAAGGTGGCGGATTGGCCTGTCATAATAGTGTGGGCGGTACATTGTCCTCCGCCTGTCTGCTGGCGGTGACCGCCGAGCTGTTTGTTTGTACCGCCGTGGCGGTCGGAGTGTTAAAGTGGCTGTCTTTGTTGGCGGTTTCCGCCACTGTCGTAATTCCCAAATTTTTACCGCCGGCCTGTTGGCGGTCTTACCGCCGCTTTAACACCGTCCGCCAGGGTTGTAATGACCACCAAAGTGTCAGGGATATGAACCAGTTCCTCGTGTACAACACAAATGGCTCTAGCCGCAAACAACTCGTAAGTACATTGCGGCTTTTACCGCAAACGTATTGACAAAGTGCTGCTCTATCGATATATGCGGCCCGTATAATTATCTTTCTTAGAAAATAGTAAGCTTGTCTCTTGCCTAGGTGCTTGATAAATATTGTATGCGCCGCACCTTTATAAACCTGGTTGTCGAACAAAACAAACTTACCTCATTACCGCAAGTCCTATCCTTCGCGAGTACGCTCGTTCAGCTATTCTTTAGTCCGTTTTCTATCCCCCCTATAAATCTCCACTCATGACTATGGAGATAAAGATAGGACTAAACAAGTCAGCCCCATTTTATGTCTGCCATCTTAAAAGTGCTGTGTATACCGAAAATTATGTTATAACGGTAATATAGCTACATATGGACCTTAACTCATTATAGTATAATTCTGTGCCTAATGCATTTACTTTTCAAGTGTTATTAGCTGTTCCTAATAAATGGAATAAAATCTAATTAAGATTATCAATCTAAAAGGAACTGCTATAATGAAAATTCAATGATATTACACTATTTCCCTTATACAGAATTAACCATATGTTTCCCATCAAAACTAAATATGTAGGTTTATAGACATGTATACTTGCACATTGGTGCTGAGGACCTCCCATATGCTATAATACAATCAATTAATATTATAATGTTTAGGAAATATATAGTAAACACAAATTAATATGTGAACATTAATATGATTAAGTACCTAAAACATATTCCAGTTCTGGGTCAGTGTTAAGACCCTTTTCAACCGCCCTTAATTTCATGATCCACATTGCTTCCCTTCTCCTCAATTGCAATTCTCTGTTTCCAACCCTGGGATCTACAGGTAAATGTTCAATTCCCAAAAAAATTGAGATTTTTCCTCACATTAGATTTATAACACAACTGTAAATGTTGCACTATAGGATATCTTGCATCCTCTTGTCTGATGGCTCTCAGATGTTCTCCAATTCTTACTTTTAAGGGGCGAATTGTGCTTCCCACATACATCCGTTAAAAATTGCATAATATTATATAGATAACATACGGTGTCAAGCAAGAAATGTTGGATAATATTTTTAACTGGTGACCATCATGATCCGTAAACTCCTTCTTGGCGTGCCAAGCCCAATTACATACCCCACATTGGCCACATTTGTGAAATCCCCTACTCCTATCTGTTAACCAGTTATATATATTTGTTTGTCGGGGATAACTCGCACACAAAAAACTCATTAATGATTTCCCTTTACGAAATGTAATATCTGGCCTATTTGATATGAAGTCAGCCAATGTCTCATCCTGTCTCAGGATATTCCAATGTCGCGTCAAAGATCTCCTCAATATGTAGGAGGATATCGAATAGTCCATGACTATAGCAACCCTATCTCTATGTTTATCCTTATTTCTCCATGATTTTGCTAACCTTTCGTGTGGCACTTTGAATCACCTGTGTATGGTAACCTCTTTGAATAAAGCGTTGCCCCATGTCTTGTATACATGTATTGAAATCTTCAGTTCTACTACAATTGCGTCTTGCCCTTACCATTTCACCATATGGGATGGCATTTATCTGGTGTGGAGCAGGGTGGGATGAGCCCTGTCATAGTAGGGGTTAGGCGGTTTACATGGAGCACCCTAAGGGGACTCCTGGCAGTGCCAAAGGCTACCAAATAGGTAACCTCACCCTTCTTTACAACAATTAGATGGGGTCCACTCCATTTGTCTTGGAGGGCTCTTGCGGCCACAGGCTCCAATACTCACACCTTCTGTCCTGGGTGGTACTGAGTCAGGACAGCCTTCTGGTCATGCCATTACTTTTGCAGCTCCTGGCTCGCCTGAAGCTTTTTACTGACCTTTTTCATATACTCAGCCATTCTGGATCTTAGGCCAAGTACATAGTCTACTATATCCTGTTTAGGAGCTTTTAAAGGTTGTTCCCAACCCTCCTTCACAAGAGCAAGTGGACCTCTTACAGGGTGCCCAAAGAGGAGTTCAAAGGGGCTGAAGCCCACTCCTTTTTGGGGTACCTCCCTGCAAGCAAAAAGGAGGCAAGGTAACAGGACATCCCATCTCCTCCTGAGTTTTTCAGGGAGTCCCATTATCATACCTTTTAGAGTTTTATTAAACCTCTCAACCAGACCATTTGTTTGTGGATGGTAAGGGGTAGTGAACTTATAGATTGCACCACACTCCTTCCACATAGCTTTTAGGTATGCAGACATGAAGTTGCTAGCTCTGTCTGACACCACTTCCTTAGGAAAACCCACCCTGGAAAAGATTCCCAGGAGGGCCTTTGCCACTGCAGGAGCTGTAGTGGCCCTTAAGGTGGTGGCTTCAGGGTATCTTGTGGCATGGTCCACTACCACCAAGATACATCTATTGCCTTAACCTGTTGGAGGGTCAAGGGGCCAACTATGTCAACCCCTACCCTTTCAAAGGGCACCCCAACCACTGGAAGTGGAATTAGAGGGGCCTTTGGAGTGCCACCAGTCTTGCCACTGGCTTGGCAGGTCACACAAAAGTGACAAAACTCTTTTGTGTCCTCTGACATATGAGGCCAATGAAACAAGGGGGCAAGTCTTTCCCAAGTTTTCGTCTGGCCCAAATGCCCAACCAAACAAATGTCATGTGCCAGGGTCAGAAGAAACTCTCTGTACTGCAAGGGAATGACCAATCTCCTGGCAGCTCCAGGTTTAGGGTCCCTTGACTCTGTGTACAAGAGGTTGTCTTCCCAGTACACCCTATGGCTATCGCTGACACCCCCATTCTACTGTTTGCTGTCTTAAACCCTCTAAAGTGGAACACGTTTGCTGTGTCACAATCAGCTCTTTCCTGGCAGGCCCCCCTGCACCCAAAAGCTCAGCAGTGTTTGCTGCCAGCTCCTCTGGTGTAGGTTCTGCCCAGGGAGATGATTCCTCTTCCTCAAAAGGGGAATCTTCTGTAGCGGGAGGAATAGTGGGCAGGGATTTACCCTTTCTATCCCTAGCTTTTGGGAGCACTTGGTCCATTGTTCCAGGATCCAAGTTTCCCTGTCCTTTTTGCTTCTTGGCCTGAGCCCTTGTCAAAGCAAAAATATGCCCAGGAATGCCCAGCATTGCTGCATGAGCTGCCAACTCCACTTCTGCCCAAGCTGATGTTTCCAAATCATTGCCCAGTAAGCAATCTACAGGTAATTCATTGGCTACCACAACTTTCTCTGGACATTTAACACCCCACCACCCCAGTTGTGATTCACAACAGCCATGGGGTGGCTAAGAGTGTTGTTATGAGCATCAGTCACTTGGTACTGCTGACCAAGTAGGTGTTGATCAGGGTGGACCAGTTTTTCTATCACCATAGTTACACTGGCTCCTATGTCCCTGTAGGCCTCAACTTCAGCACCATTGATTAGGGGTAGTTGCTTGTACTTAACCATATTAAGGGGACAAGCAACCAAGGTGGCAAAGTCAATGCCACCATCAGAGACTAAAACAGCCTCTGTGGTCTCCCTAACAAGACCAACCCCAACTACACTGCCAATAGCGACCCCATCTACACCCTTGGATTGGCTATTAGTAGTAAACTTCCCACCACCACTGCTATTACTAGGGACACTAGAGGTTGCAGTTGGGGTTGTGATGGTGGGAGGTTTGGTGTTTTTCTTTGGATAAGTGGAATCACTTGCCGAATGGCCTTTTACTTTACATAAATAACACCAAGGCTTTTTCTGATTGTTTGAAGGGGATTTGGACCCACTACCCCCAGAGGATTTTTGTGGGCCTGATTGTAGCAAAGTACCATCTTGCCTGGCATGTTACCCCCATATTTCACTGTATTTATGTTGTTTTAGTCTATGTGTCACTGGGACCCTGCCAGCCAGGGCCCCAGTGCTCATAAGTATGTGCCCTGTATGTGTTCCCTGTGTGATGACTAACTGTCTCACTGGGGCTCTGCTAACCAGAACCTCAGTGGTTATGCTCTCTCTGCTTTCCAAATTTGTCACTAACAGGCTAGTGACTAAATTGACCGATTCACATTGGCATACTGGTACACCCATATAATTCCCTAGTATATGGTACTGAGGTACCCAGAGTATTGGGGTTCCAGGAGATCCCTATGGGCTGCAGCATTTCTTTTGCCACGTTATTTCACAGCCATTTACCACTGCACTTCAGTAACTTATAAGTCACCTATATGTCTAACCTTCACCTGGTGAAGGTTGGGTGCAAAGTTACTTAGTGTGTGGGCACCCTGGCACTAGCCAAGGTGTCCCCACATCGTTCAGGGCAAATTCCCCAGACTTTGTGAGTGCCGGGAGACCATTACACGCGTGCAATACATATCGGTCAATACCTATATGTTGCTTCACAATGGTAACTCCGAACATGGCCATGTAACATGTCTAAGATCATGGAATTGTCCCCCCATACCAAAGTAAAGGGGAGTGACTACTCCCCTGTCCATCACCACCCAAGGGGTGGTGCCCAGAGCTCCTCCAGCGTGTCCCAGACTTCTGCCATCTTGAATCCAGAGGTGTGAGGGCACAATGGAGGCCTCTGAGTGTCCAGTGGCAGCAATGCAGGATGGAGTGCTGGGGACCTGGGCTAGGCTGTGCACGAAGGATTCCTTGCAAAAGTACACAGAAGCCCTAGCAGCTGCAGTTCATGGAGTACATAGGATTACTGTCTGGGGAGGGGAGGCGAGGACTTACCTCCTCCAAATTTGGACAGTTGGACCACTGGACAGTCTTGGTCACTTGGGTCCACCACCTGTGTTCCAGGGGCCACGCTCGTCAGGATGAGAGGGGTCCCAGAGTACCGGTGACGCTGAAGTTTGGTGCCAGCTGGAACAGGGGGAAGATTCCGTCGACCCACAGGAGATTTCCTCGTGGCTTCCAGTTCAGGGTGAACGCAGACAGTCCCCAGAGCACGCACCACCAGGAAACAGTCGAGAAAGCCAGCAGGATTAGGCGCTACAATGTCACTGGTAGTCTTCTTGCTACTTTGTTGCAGTTTTGCAGGCGTCCTGGAGGATTCAGCGGTCGATCCTTGGCAGAAGTCGAAGAGGCAAGTGCAGAGGAACTCTGGTGAGCTCTTGCATTCGTTATCTGGTGAGATGCCCACAGGAGAGACCCTAAAAAGCCCACAGAGGAGGATTGGCTACAGAGAAAGGTAAGCACCTATCAGGAAGGGTCTCTGACGTCACCTGCTGGCACTGGCCACTCAGAGCTGTCCATTGTGCCCTCACATCTCTGCATCCAAGATGGCAGAGGTCTGGGACACACTGAAGGAGCTTTGGGCACCTCCCCTGGTAGGTGCTTGTGAGAAAGTAGCCTCTTTCTAGCCTTGTTACCGCCACTTTTGGCCTGTTTGTGAGTGTATGTCAGGGTGTTTCCACTGTCTCACTGGGATCCTGCTAGCCAGGGCCCAGTGCTCATAGTGAAAACCCTATGTTTTCAGTATGTTTGTTATGTGTCACTGGGACCCTGCTAGCCAGGACCCCAGTGCTCATAAGTTTGTAACCTATATGTATGTGTTCCCTGTGTGATGCCTAACTGTCTCACTGAGGCTCTGCTAACCAGAACCTCAGTGGTTATGCTCTCTCTGTACAAATTGTCACTAAAAGGCTAGTGACCAATTTCACCATTCATATTGGCATACTGGAACACCCTTATAATTCCCTAGTATATGGTACTGAGGTAACCAAGGTATTGGGGTTCCAGGAGAACCCTATGGGCTGCAGCATTTCTTTTGTCACCCATAGGGAGCTCTGACAATTCTTACACCGGCCTGCCAGTGCAGCCTGAGTGAAATAACATCCAGGTTATTTCACAGCCATTTACCACTGCACTTAAGTAACTTATAAGTCACCTATATGTCTAACCTTCACCTGGTAAAGGTTGGGTGCAAAGTTACTTAGTGTGTGGGCACCCTGGCACTAGCCAAGGTGCCCCCACATCGTCCACGGCAAATTCCCCGGACTTTGTGAGTGCGGGGACACCATTGCACGCATGCACTGTACATAGGTCACCACCTATGTACAGCGTCACAATGGTAACTCCGAACATGGCCATGTAACATGTCTAAGATCATGGAATTGTCACCCTAATGCCATTCTGGCATTGGGGAGGCAATTCCCTGATTCCCCGGGTCTCTAGCACAGATCCCGGGTACTGCCAAACTGCCTTTCCGGGGTCTCCACTGCAGCTGCTGATGTTGCCAAAGTCTCAGACAGGTTTCTGCCCTCCTGGGGTCCAGGCAGCCCTGACCCAGGATGGCAGAACAAAGGACTTCCTCTGAGAGAGGGTGTAACACCCTCTATCCTTTATAAATAGGTGTGAGGCTGGGGAGGAGTAGTTTCCCCCAGCCTCTGGAAATGCTTTGATGGGCACAGATGGTGCCCATCTCTGCATAAGCCAGTCTACACCGGTTCAGGGATCCACCAGCCCTGCTCTGGCGTGAAACTGGACAAAGGAAAGGGGAATGACCACTCCCCTGACCTGCACCTCCCAGGGGAGGTGCCCAGAGCTCCTCCAGTGTGTCCCAGACCTCTGCCATCTTGGAAACAGAGGTGTTTGTGGCACACTGGACTGCTCTGAGTGGCCAGTGCCAGCAGGTGACGTCAGAGGCTCCTTCTGATAGGCTCTTACCTCTCTTGGTAGCCAATCCTCCTTCCTAGGTAGCCAAACCTCCTTTTCTGGCTCTTTAGGGTCTCTGCTTTAGGGATCTCACCAGATAATGAATGCAAGAGCTCACCAGAGTTCCTCTGCATCTCCCTCTTCACCTTCTGCCAAAGGATCAACCGCTGACTGCTCAGGACGCCTGCAAAACCGCAACAAAGTAGCAAGACGAATACTAGCAACCTTGTAGCGCTTCATCCTGCCGTCTTTCTCAACTGTTTCCAGGTGGTGCATGATCTGGGGGTAGCCTGCCTCCTTTCTGCACCAGGAGCTCTGAAGAAATCTCCTGTGGGTCGACGGAATCTTCCCCCTGCTAACGCAGGCACCAAAAGACTGCATCACTGGTCCTCTGTGTCCCCTCTCAGCACGACGAGCGTAGTCCCTGGAACTCAGCAACTCTGTCCAAGTGACTCCCACAGTCTAGTGACTCTTCAGTCCAAGTTTGGTGGAGGTAAGTCCTTGCCTCCCAGCACTAGACTGCATTGCTGGGTACTGCATGATTTGCAGCTGCTCCGGCTCCTGTGCACTCTTCCAGGATTTCCTTCATGCACAGCCAAGCCTGGGTCACCATCACTCCTTCCTGCAGTGCACTACCTTCTGAGTTGTCCTCCAGCATCGTGGGACTCCCTTTTGTGACTTCGTGTGGACTCTGGTTCACTCTTCTTCCCAGTGCCTGTTCAGGTACTTCTGCTGGTGCTGCCTGCTTTTGTGAGGGCTCCCTGAGTTGCTGGGCGCCCCCCCTGTCACCTCCTCCAAGTGGCGACATCCTGGTCCCTCCTGGGCCACAGCAGCACCCAAAAACCTCTACCGCTACCCTTGCAGCTAGCAAGGCTTGTTTGCAGTCTTTCTGCGTGTGAACACCTCTGCAAGCTTCTTCACGACGCGGGACATCCATCCTCCAAAGGGGAAGTTCCTAGTCCTCTTCGTTCTTGCAGAACACCAAGCTTCTTCCAACAGGTGGCAGCTTCCTTGCACCCTCAGCTGGCATTTCTTGGGCTCCTGCCCACTCTCGACACTGTCGCGACTATTGGACTTGGTCCCCTTGTCTTACAGGTACTCAGGTCCTGAAATCCACTGTTGTTGCATTGCTGGTGTTTGTTCTTCCTGCAGAATCCCCCTATCACGACTTCTGTGCTCTCTGGGGGTAGTAGGTGCACTTTACACCTACTTTTCAGGGTCTTGGGGTGGGCTATTTTTCTAACCCTCACTGTTTTCTTACAGTCCCAGCGACCCTCTAAAAGCTCACATAGGTCTGGGGTCCATTTGTGGTTCGCATTCCACTTTTGGAGTATATGGTTTGTGTTGCCCCTATACCTATGTGTTCCTATTGCAATCTATTGTAATTCTACACTGTTTGCATTACTTTTCTTGCTATTACTTACCTAATTTCGGTTTGTGTACATATATTTTGTGTATATATCTTATCCTCATACTGAGGGTACTCACTGAGATACTTTTGGCATATTGTCATAAAAATAAAGTACCTATATTTTTAGTAACTCTGGGGCATATTTATACTCCGTTTGCGCCGGAATTGCGTCGTTTTTTTTGACGCAATTTCGACGCAAAACTAACTCCATATTTATACTTTGGCGTTAGATGCGTCTAGCGCCAAAGTCCATGGAGTTTGCGTCATTTTTTAGCGTGGACACCTACTTTGCGTTAATGAGATGCAAGGTAGGCGTTCACGTCTAAAAAATCGACTCCGAGGCATGTGCGTCGGATTTATACTCCCGGGCAAAATTCACGCCCGGGAGTGGGCGGGTCAAAAAATATGACGTACGGCCGCTTTTGCGCCGTTTTTTAGCGCCTGCAAAAGGCAGGCGTTAAGGGACCTGTGGGCTCTGAAGGAGCCCAGAGGTGCCCTCCCATGCCCCCAGGGACACCCCCTGTCACTCTTGCCCACCCCAGGAGGACACCCAAGGATGGAGGGACCCATCCCAAGGACATTAGGGTAAGTTCAGGTAAGTGTTTTAAAAAAAAAAAAATTGTGGCATGGGGGGCCTGATTTGTGCCCCCCTACATGCCACTATGCCCAATGACCATGCCCAGGGGACAGAAGTCCCCTGGGCATGGCCATTGGGCAAGGGGGCATGACTCCAGTCTTTGCTAAGACAGGAGTCATTTCTATGGGGGTTGGGAGTGAAAAAAAATGGCGCAAATCGGGTTGAGGCGAAAAAATTGCCTCAACCTGACTTGCCCCATTTCTTGACGCCCAAGCTCCATTTTCCCCTATGCCGGCGCTGCCTGGTGTACGTCGTTTTTTTTAACGCACACCAGACGGCGCCGGCGGCTAACGCCGGCTAACATCATTCAATAAATACGGCGCCCGCATGGCGCTTCAGAATGGCGTTAGCCGGCGCTAATTTTTTTGATGCAAAACTGCGTTAGCGCAGTTTTGCGTCAAAAAGTATAAATATGGGCCTCTGAGTATTGTGTTTTCTTATGATATTGTGCATATGACACCAGTGGTATAGTAGGAGCTTTACATGTCTCCTAGTTCAGCCTAAGCTGCTTTGCCATAGCTACTTTCTATCAACCTAAGCTGCTAGAAACACCTTTTCTACACTAATAAGGGATAACTGGACCTGGCACAAGGTGTAAGTACCTCTGGGTCCCACTACAAGCCAGGCCAGCCTCCTACAGGGGGTGATTCCTCCTTGTTTTTCTCATTATCTCCTCCAGCCTTGCCACCAAAAGTGGGGGCAGTGGCCGGAGGGGCGGGCATCTCCACTAGCTGGGATGCCCTGTGGCGCTGTAACAAAGGGGGTGAGCCTTTGAGGCTCACCACCAGGTGTTACAGTTCCTGCAGGGGGAGGTGAGAAGCACCTCCACCCAGTACAGGCTTTGTTCCTGGCCACAGAGTGACAAAGGCACTCTCCCCATGTGGCCAGCAACATGTCTGGTGTGTGGCAGGCTGGCAAAAACTAGTCAGCCCACACTGGAAGTCGGGTATGTTTTCAGGGGACATCTCTAAGATGCCCTCTGGGTGTATTTCACAATAAAATGTACACTGGCATCAGTGTGCATTTATTGTGCTGAGAAGTTGATACCAAACTTCCCAGTTTTCAGTGTAGCCATTATGGTGCTGTGGAGTTTGTGGATGACAGATTCCCAGACCATATACTCTTATGGCTACCCTGCACTTACAGTGTCTAAGGTTTTGCTTAGACACTGTAGGGGCATAGTGCTCATGCACCTATGCCCTCACCTGTGGTATAGTGCACCCTGCCTTAGGGCTGTAAGGCCTGCTAGAGGGGTGACTTATCTATGCCATAGGCAGTGTGAGGTTGGCATGGCATTCTGAGGGGAGTGCCATGTCGATGTAGTAATTTTCTCCCCACCAGCAAACACAAGCTGGCAAGCAGTTTGCATGTGCTCAGTGAGGGGTCGCCAGGGTGGCATAAGACATGCTGCAGCCCTTAGAGACCTTCCCTGGCATTAGGGCCCTTGGTACCAGGGGTACCAGTTACAAGGGACTTACCTGGGTGCCAGGGTTGTGCCAATTGTGGAGAGAAAGGTACAGTTTATGGAAATAACACTGGTGCTGGGGCCTGGTTAGCAGGTCTCAGCACACTTTCAAATCATAACTTGGCATCAGCAAAGGCAAAAAGTCAGGGGGTAACCATGCCAAGGAGGCATTTCCTTAAACTGAGTATTGTCTTTACTTGTGTATAAGTACTGTGTGACTATAAGTCGTATTGCAGGAGCTTTGCATGTCTCCTAGTCAGGCTTGGCTGCTCTGCTATAGCTACCTCTATCAGCCTAAGCTGCTAGAACTCTACTACTTCACTAATAAGGGATACCTGGGCCTTGTATAAGGTGTAAGTACCCAAGGTACCCACTGCAAACCTGGCCAGCCTCCTACAGTCGGGTCGGTTCCTGGAGGGTCCAGTTGCAGTCCCAGTGGCCAGAAGATGAATTCCTGCTTGTCAAATCTGGGGACCCACGTGAGAGGGAGACCCTAAATAGCCCAGGCAGGGGGATTGGTCACCTAGCAGGTTGACCACCTATCAGGAGGGGGTTGTGCCGTCACCTGCCTGACCTTTGCCACTCAGATGCTCCCATGGGCCTCTGCCCACGTTGGAGTCAAGATGGCAGAATCAAATGGCCACCTGGAGGAGCTCTGGGCACCACCCCTGGGGTGGTGATGGACCGGGGTGTGGTCAGTCTCCTTTTCATTGTCCAGTCGTGCGCCAGAGCAGGGTTTGGGAGTCCCTAGACTGGTGCAAAACGGTTTATGCAAGGTGGGCACAAAATGTGCCCTTATGAGCATACCGGTGTCTTGAGGAGGCAATCCCTCCCAAGCCATGTAACACCCATTTTGAAAGGGCCTTTCATGTGGTTACTCCATCTATCACAGATGTTTTTTTCACAAATGCACTTTTTAGAAACTACTGTTCTAGATTATACATTTCATGTCTAGGCATAGATGATGTGGCAGCAGAAATACTATTTATTACTACTGGGGGCTCGACTGATTGAGTGATATATTAATGACACAGCATGAAGCAGCTCCTCCTGAATAGGACCATATGGAGTTGGAAGACTTGCTTTTGGGAGAATAGGAAGTGATACAGCATAATATCTAATTTCCTGGGTATTCAAAACAACTGAATGTGAATATTGGGTACTTTAAATCCCTGTAGGACATCATATAAATATAAGATGTGAGTGCTCAAACACTATGAGACACTCCACACATGATGGATGAGTGCACAAAGAACAAGTAAAGGGTCAAGGGCCGATTACCTTTCTTATAAGACAACACAGATTGATTTTCAGAATTTTCACATTGTGTTACTACAGGCAAGGCTTCACTCTCTAGTGACTGATGATGCCTGTGCCTGACTGTTGCAGAAAGTGAGACACTTAAAGTAGAGGTGTCCAGTTTGCTGTGCATTCACTGCTCAGTATAAGCATTCAGCTGTGCAGCACTGAATTTTGTGTTTTGAACTTTTGACGAGCATAGTGTGATTCACCAGATGGGGAGTCTGTTTTACTTGTATGTTTATATTTGTGTAATCACCTCTACATGTTATCCTTTTCTAGGTGACTACAAGAGGACAAGGTGAGAAATAGTCTTACTGTTGCATGTACTTATGACATGTAGACTGACGGTAGGTACCTTAGAATAAAAGAAAATCACTTAGCCCTAACAAAGGCCCACTTACCAAGACCTGGAAGGGCATAACACTCCAGGTAGGCGTTTAACTAAAGTGGCAAATATATATATAAGTGGCAAAACATGTTGTTGATGGCCTATTACAAAGCGGTTTACTGATGCTTGTTTTGTTCAGCCCAAAACAAAGCGTTGTTTGCCAGAGTTTAGTGCACCCCCCTGGGATTACTTGAGGCCCCCCAAGTTTAAAGAACCCTAGAGGGTACCTGATTAGTCATAGTTCTAGTTTGGTCCTCTTTTATAAAGGACATAGATAGGCTACTAAACTGATGCCTGATGCCTACTGTTATTATGGCCTATTATAGTTATTACCTTCTGCTTTACTATGATACTGTGGGACTCCAACTTCGATGATGGGGAGTGATTCAAACATGTGAATCTATGAAAGATACCAATAATAGATAACTGCAACTACAGGTAAGTAGTTCATTTTCATATCTGTCACGCTTGTGACAGTAAACCCATCCACCAAACTCAAAATCAGGCCCTTTGCTTTCTAAATTTTCAAGATGACTGCCACATTGTGTGACTCAGCATGCATTGACATCACACTGCTCCAGTCCACATGATAACAGAACACAGTGGGCATCACAATATTCTTATTGCTTTGTGTACTTTTGAGGAAGCAGTTCAGGCACTGGCAAAGCCAATAGTGTAGTTCACTGAAAATTGCAAGCCAAACTCAATGACTTTCCCAATGGTAGTTGTGTTTAGTATAACGTACTGCACTTCCACAGGCTAGATAACCATTCCTACTGGTGAGATCAGCTGACCAGCCAGAGTCCGATTAGATTCCAGGGTGCTTTGGCCTTGTTCATACCTAACCCCATCTAAGAATGTTTGTCTAGGCTTGTACCTGTGCAAATATACACCACACCTTGCCTACCCTAACCAGTGCAGTCCACGAAGGCAACGCCCACCTCAGTATCCAAATATGGAACCTGCAAGACCCTCATGCCCAAGGTAAACAGGTGTACTAACGGGTAAGATTTTGAAAACAAAGATGCTAGAACCTGAAGAAAGCTCACTTCTGCTCTTGGACCCCACTGTGTATTATGTGGTCTCATCAAACCCTGTACGCTTCTAGGGTAGGCTTTTCACACCAGTGCACTGACTTGGCATGCTCTAAGAGAACATCATTTGTCTCCACTGACAAGGGAACTTCGGAAGCAAATGTTTCTTGAGTTTCCTCCTGTTTTACTGATATCTATTTCATTTTGCTTTGCTCCAGGCCTTACGACACTAGCACCAGTGGTTACAAGGACTGGGTGTTCATGACCACTCACAACTGGGATGAAGACCCACAGGGCGTCTGGACCCTGGAACTGGTGAACAAGGGTGATTACAGCAACAGTGGTAGGTTTTCCTATTTGCATCTTTTAAGAGTGCAGTGCATTGTATGATGCAGCCGGTTTCTGTCTAGGGGGCAAAGAGATGGCTGGAGCAAGTGTATGTAGTATTCGTGACCACCCCAGCTGTCCCTGTGGCACCACTGTTTCTGTCTCTGCTTCACTGACACCCATCCTACACTCCCGCAGCATTCACACCCACCATGGCTGCCCCTCCTGCACTCACATCTCTGTGCCTCTCTCAGCTTCACTGACTCCCACCCTCCCTTCCTCAGCATTCACACCCTTTTGGGCTGTCCCTCCTTCACTCACACCTTTGTGTATGTCTCTGTTCACAGACACCCATCCTTCCCTTCTGCACTCACAGCTCTGTGTCTGTCTCTGCTTCACTGACACCCATCCTTCCCTCCTGCACTCACATCTCTGTGCCTCTCTCAGCTTCACTGACTCCCACCCTCCCTCCCTCAGCATTCACACCCTTTTGGGCTGTCCCTCCTTCACTCACACCTTTGTGTCTGTCTCTGCTTCACTGACACCCATCCTTCCCTTCTGCACTCACAGCTCTGTGTCTGTCTCTGTTCCCTGACACCCATCCTTCCCGCCCTGCACTCACAGCTCTGTGTCTGCTTCTGTTCACTGACACCCATCCTTCCCTCCTCCACTCACAGCTATGTGTCTGTCCCTACTCCCAGGGCTGCTCCAGAGGTTCACCCTGCTGCTCTATGGCACAGAGGAGGATGTGATTGGCCGAGTCATCCCCAGGAGCGTCCTCAGCAAGTGCCTGTCGTGGACCCCAGAAGGGATGTGTGTGCGTAAGTGAGCGTCAGTGCGTGGTAAAGTCATGGCTTCCTCTGAGCTCGCACCCTAGGCTATCACCAGCCCACTCCCTGTCCCTCTCACACTGCACCTATCCCCGTGATCCCCCCCGGGGGGGCTGTTGTCTGTCACCGTCACACTCCCTGTCCCCCTCACACTGTACTGATCCCCGTGATCCCCGCAAGGGGGCTGTGGTCTGTCACCAGCCCACTTCCTGCCCCCTCACACTGTACCTATCCCCGTGATACCTGCTGGGGGGCTGGGGCTCTGCCACCGTCCCACTCCCTGTCCCCCTCACACTGGACCTATCCCAGTGATCCCCGCCAGGGGGCTGTGGTCTGTCACCGGCTCACTCCCTGTCCCCCTCACACTGTACCTATCCCCGTGATACCTGCTGGGGGGCGGGGCCTCTGCCACCGTCCCACTCCCTGTCCCCCCTCACACCGCACCTATCCCCATGATCCCCACCAGGGGGCTGTGGTCTGTCACCGTCCCACTCCCTGTCCCTCTCACACTGCACCTATCCCCGTGATCCCCGCCGGGGGGGCTGTTGTCTGTCACCGTCACACTCCCTGTCCCCCTCACACTGTACTGATCCCCGTGATCCCCGCAAGGGGGCTGTGGTCTGTCACCGGCCCACTTCCTGTCGCCCTCACACTGCACCTATGCCCGTGATCCCCGCCGGGGGTGTGTGGCTCTGTCACCGTCCCACTCCCTGTCTCCCTCACACTGTACCGATCCCTTTGATCCCTGCCGGGGGGCTGTGGTCTGTCACCGGCCCACTTCCTGCCCCCCTCACACTGTATCTATCCCCGTGATCCCCGCCGAGGGGCTGTGGCTCTGGCACCGGCCCACTCCCTGTCCCCCTCACACTGTACCTATCCCCATGATCCCCGCCGGGGGGCTGTGGTCTGTCACCGTCCCACTCCCTGTCCCCCTCACACTGGACCTATCCCAGTGATCCCCGCCAGGGGGCTGTGGCTCTGTCACAAGGCCCACTCCCTGTCCCCCTCACACTGTACCTAACCCCGTGATCCCCTCCGGGGGGCTGTGGCTCTGCCACCGTCCCACTCCCTGTCCCCCTCACACTCGACCCATCCCTGTGTTCCCCGCCGGGGGGCTGTGGCTCTGTCACCGGCCCACTCCCTGTCCCCCTCACACTGAACCTATCCCCGTGATCCCCGCCGGGGGGCTGTGGTCTGTCACCGGACCCACTCCCTCTCCCCCTCACACTGTACCTATCCCAGTGATCCCTGACAGGGGCTGTGGCTCTGTCACCGGCCCACTCCCTGTCCCCCTCACACTGTACCTATCCCGTGATCCCCGCCGGGGGGCTGTTGTCTGTCACCGGCCCACTCAATGTCCCCCTCACACTGTACCTATACCAGTGATACCTGCTGGGGGCTGTGGCTCTGCCACCGTCCCACTCCCTATCCCCCATCACACTGCACCTATCCCCATGATCCCCACCAGGGGGCTGTGGTCTGTCACCGTCACACTCCCTGTCCTCCTCACAATGTACTGATCCCCGTGATCCCCGCAAGGGGGCTGTGGTCTGTCACCGTCCCACTTCCTGTCCCCCTCACACTGTACCTATCCCCAAGTTCTCTTCCAGGGGATCCTCATCAATAGTCATAAACATTGAATATTCCCGCCCTTGTGCGGGGACCCCGGAGCATATATAAAATATATACACATTATACATGTGTAACAAACAGTCATGCAGGCTATCATGTTAAAAACAGGCTAAAAATGCTTTATTTCTATGAAGTTGTTTTTTTTTTTTTTTTTTTTAAATTAAATACTACAATAGAGCCTAAATAAGTACCCAAGCTCCTAAAACTAGGCTTGGGGAAGTAAGCAGTAGCAAACTCTAGTGAAAAAATAGAGAAAACTGCATTGAAAAACAATGAAGCATTCTTAGCCAATAGGCTGCATGTAGGTTAACACAGGAGAACCATAAAAACTTTGGCACTGTGCCTTTAAGACCCTGAGCACCTCCAGTATCCCACCATGCCTCAGGGGTGAAGGAAAGGTGACAGTTGGTTCACAGTTAGGTCAGTTCTTTTTTCCGGCTTCTTCTGAGAGGATCCTGGAGCATTGAGCTCTCAGTTTTTCTGAGTTTTCCTCAGAAAAATTCTTTAAAAAAGCGTTTTTTCACTTTTCACTCGACAAGTAACATCTTTGTCTGAGCTAGGAAGGTTTTTTCTGACAAAAAAATGCCTTCTCTTTTTGTCAAATGCCCTGCTTGTGGGAAGAAGAAGGCCCAGTCAGATCCCCACTCTCTGTGCATAGTGTGCCTGCCTCAGAGTCACTGCCCTGACACTTGTAAGTACTGTAAGAACATGTCTAGGAGGACTCTGAAAGACAGAGAGAAGATCCGACTTCATGGGCTTCAGGAGAGGAAAAGAACATCGTCCTCCTCACTCCCCAGGCACCCAGAAGGCCATTCTCAGGAGAGAATGGCCCGGTCGACGTCGACAGGTAGGAAAATACCTGTTTGTTCACCGTCGACGTCGTCGCTACCACCGTCCCACCGGCATAGATCGCCGTCGACGGCGACACACCCGACGTCGAAGGGAACGGCGTCGAAGGGACATCAGAGCAGGGGCAGGTCTCCGTCGACGGCAGGCCGCCGATCGACGTCGAGCCATCGCCGGCATGCCCGGTCGCCGCCAAAGGCTGTGCGCCCCCTGACGTCTGAACACACACGATGTCGAGATCTCCACGACGGCAAGAGAAACATCCGCCGTCAACCTCCCATCGCTCCACGTCGAGGCACACGACGGCGAGCAGGTCGAGGTCCAAGGAACGCCGTTCGACGTCGAGGCAATCAACGTCGAGGCAATCAACGTCGAGGCAGGACCGGCCGACTGGGCGTCCTTCGACGTCGAAACAGCCATCGACGTCGACGCAGGTTTTACCTGTCCAACAGGGAGCAGAACATCGCCCCTCGCCAGACAAGGCTCCGTCTCCAGTGGTCTCCATACCGAGCGACTCTTCTCGGTCAAGAGCATCTCCTGGGCATGTTTCGCCCATCAACCTATCTCCGAGATGGCTGGAGAGCCTCAACAGACCAGCGGCCTCCCCAGATTCGCAATATTCGCGAATGTATTCACCCACTGCCTCCCCGCCAAGAACGCCATCGCCGACAGCCGGGGCAGAACGGGCTCGTTCAGCTCCTCGACAGCCGACCGCGAGGCCTAGGCGCTCGGCTACACGCAGCAGATATCGCTCTCAACGGAGATCCAGGTCGCGCTCAAGAAGATCACCCTCTTGGTCTTCATCAGGTTCTTCTGTCGGGCGTTACTCACCTACTCTTACAGATTCACCACCTGCTAGAGTCTCACCAGTGGATGACATAACCACTTTCAACGAGGTGTTGCTAAGAGGAGCGCAGAAACTCAATATAGAGGTTCCAGAACCGTCTACCTCCTCATCAATCATCTTTGAGACGCTACAACAGAGATCAGCGTCGAAAAAGTTGCTGCCTCTAGTGCCTGGTTTGTTGCAGCCAACCATGGACACTTTTCTGGCCCCAGCCTCGCTTAAGTCTGCCCCGGCTCGGATTCTTAAAAAGTACAAGGCTCCAGAGCAAGACCCTTTATTCCTTAGGAAGGATCCGCCACCAGACTCAGTGATCATAGCTGCCGCCCGAAAGACCCACTCGGTGGCATCTTCATCCACGGTACCCCCGGATAAAGAGAGCAGGCGTTTAGACTCTCTGGGAAGAAAGATGTGCGGGACAGCGGCTTCAGCAATGAAGGTCTCTAGTGCGTCTGCGCTCCTGGGCAGGTACGATCGTTCTCTGTGGGATTCCCTCAGTAGATTTACAGAAAAACTGCCCAGAGAAGACAGGCAAGATTTCCAAGAGATTCTACAGGAAGGATGCCTGGTATCTAACCAAGTTATCAGCGCGGCAGCGGATGGGGCGGATTTGGCGGCTCATGGGTACGCACATGGTATCTGTGCGAGGAGATCTTCCTGGCTGAGGCTCACTGGCTTGAAACAGGAGGCACAACAACGTATCCTGAATCTCCCATTTGCCGGGAATTCTCTATTCGGTGCCCATGCAGATGAAGAGATGGCCCGCATGAAGACCGAGGTGGATACCATGAAGGCGGTAGGCCTCGAAAGAAGGAAAGATTTCAGGCGGAGGTACAGACCGTACGATAGACGCCCTTTCCAACAGAGGGTTCAAACCCCTCATTGGTCGCAAAGGTCTCAGCAACAACAGGGACGCCCTCTGTTTCAGCGAAGAAACACAAGGGAGCGAGGGTCAAGCAGACCTCAACAGTCCACTCCAAAAGCACCCACTAAGCAATGAAGTCTCGCTTCCCTCGACACTGTACACCACTCCGGTGGGGGGAAGTATTATTGCTCATCTTCACGAGTGGCACTCTATCACAAGAGACAAATGGGTGCTCAATATTGTCGAACATGGCTATTCTCTCCTTTTCAAGCAGCCTCCACCACACTTGCCACCAACCAAACACAATCCGGCTCATCTCACCTTGCTACGCAAGGAGGCTCTCGCCCTCCTAAGAAAGAATGCCATAGAAAGGGTTCCACCTGCCCACAGAGGAAAGGGGGTCTACTCCCGTTACTTTCTAGTAGCAAAGAAGGGTCAACAGGGCGTTTTCAGGCCAATCCTGGATCTAAGACTGCTGAACAAATACATAAGAAAGCAGAAGTTCAGAATGCTAGCGCTTCACCAAATTGTCCCTCAACTGCATCAGGGAGACTGGATGTGCTCCATCGACCTGCAGGATGCGTATTTCCACATCCCAATAGCTCCAAAGCATCGAAAATTCCTCCGCTTTCGAGTAGCGTTACAGCATTACCAGTTCAGGGTTCTACCCTTTGGCCTGAAATCCGCTCCAAGAGTTTTCTCGAAATGTATGGCAGTGGTGGCGGCGCATCTACGAAGACAAAGGATATACATATATCCATACCTAGACGACTGGCTACTAAAGGCTTCTTCTCCGGAGCAGGCGAGAAGCCATCGGGACATTGTACTAGGAGTTTGTGAAGCTCTAGGTCTTCAGGTCAATTACCAGAAGTCAACCTTGACTCCAACGCAGAGTCTTCACTACCTAGGAGCTATCATAAACACAGAACTACAAAAAGTGTATCCTTCGGAGGAACGACTGTCCTCAATAAACAAGAAGTGCCAGGACCTGTTGAGAGCCAGCGCACCTACGGCACGTCAGGTGACATCACTACTGGGCTCCATGGCATCGTGCATCTTTATTGTCCCAAATGCCAGACTCCACATGAGACCCCTCCAAGAGGCATTGGAGGCCAATTGGAGCCAAAGAACAGGTCGCTGGGAAGACACAATGCGGCTACCGGAGGTAGCACTTCAGTCATTGAGATGGTGGATGCACAGACCTCACCTGTCAGTGGGCGCCCCGTTTCACCAGGTACTTCCATCCGACACTCTGGTAACGGATGCGTCTCTTCAGGGATGGGGGGCTCATTTGGGTCCTTTTCAAGCGCAGGGTCTGTGGTCAGACAAGGAGAAGCAGTACCACATCAATCTGCTAGAACTCAGAGCGGTCCATCTGGCTCTCAAGTCTTTCACACCGCTAATTCAGGGGAAAACTCTATTGATACAGACGGACAATACAACCACGATGTATTACTTGAACAAACAAGGGGGAACGAGATCCCTACCCCTTTCACGAGAGTCCCAAGCGATATGGCATTGGCTCCTGGCCAGAGGAATGTCAATCACAGCAGTTCACCTGCCAGGTCAGCAGAACGTAGAAGCAGACTTTCTAAGCAGACACCTGGAGGACGTTCACGATTGGGTCCTGCACGACGAAGTCGCAGAATACATCTTCGCGCAATGGGGTCGGCCTCAACTGGACCTCTTCGCAGACGATGTAAACAGGAAATGCCCAGACTTCGCATCCAGGTTCTACCGTCCGGGATCTCGAGGGAATGCCCTGTTGATCGACTGGTCAGGGACATTTCTTTACGCTTTTCCGCCGATTCCCCTCATTCCGGCAGTGATCAGCAAGCTTTACGGATCCAGGACCAGAATGATTCTTATAGCGCCACAATGGCCTCGACAATTCTGGTACACGGATCTCCTCAACCTGTCGGAAAAACCTCACAGGAGGCTGCCGTGCAGACCGGATCTTCTGAGCAGAATGGAGGGCAGGATTCTGCATCCCAACCTACCCTCTCTGAGCTTAACAGCATGGCTCCTGAATTCCTGCAGTATGGGCACCTAGGACTCTCGCAGGAGTGCATGAACATCTTGAAAGAGTCCAAATGGCCTTCCACGCGGCGTTCCTACGCTTTTAAGTGGAAGAGATTCTACATATGGTGCTGTCAGCAAGGCCATAATCCCATACGGGCGCAGGAGGACGTCATACTGTCCTATTTGCTTCACCTAGCGAAATCCGGTCTGCAGGTATCATCTATTAAGGTACATTTGTCTGCTATTACTGCCTATCGCAAGTCACCTTCTCAGGAATCCTTCTTTACGAAACCTGTAGTCAAGGATTTCTTAGAAGGTTTGAAGAAAGTTTTTCCGCCAATTCGGAGGCCTTCTCCTCCGTGGGAACTGAACATAGTCCTAGCAAAACTTATGGGCCCTCCTTTCGAGCCTATCCATAAGGCCTCCTTACAACACCTTACGTGGAAAACGGCTTTTCTGGTGGCCATTACTTCAGCGAGGAGGGTCAGTGAGATCCAGGCCTTGTCTGCAAAAGAACCGTACACGGTTTTTCATGGCAATAGAGTAGTTCTACGAACTCACCCATCTTTCCTTCCGAAGGTGGTGTCAGAATTCCATATTAATCAGACCATAACTTTACCGACGTTCTTTCCCAATCCGGAAACTCCGGCTGAGAAAGCATTGCACTCATTAGACTTGAAAAGAGTACTGAAATTTTATCTGGACAAGACAAAATCGATTAGACACTCTAACCGCTTGTTTGTGAACTATGGTCATTTAAGGACAGGAGAAGCAGCATCTAAGCGAACAATATCAAGATGGATAGTTTCTTGTATTGTTAATACTTACCAGCTAGCTAATAGACAATTGCTAGCGCGGCCTAGAGCGCATTCCACAAGGGGAAAAGCGGCTACTGCTGCTCTCCTTAACAATGTTCCTATATCTGAGATTTGTAAGGCTGCTACATGGAAGTCTGTCCATACTTTTACAAGACATTATTGTTTAGACTCAGATGCAAGAGCGGATGCCCAAGTGGGGCAGGCCTCTCTAAGGAATTTATTTGCGTAAGACATGTCTATTCCTGCACTTCTATCGGACAGTCCGCTGGGTTTAGGGATGGGCTTGCTAATCTATTCAATGTTTATGACTATTGATGAGGATCCCCTGGAAGAGAAGGATAAGTTACTTACCTGTAAATCCTAGTTCTCTTCCAGGGGTATCCTCATCAAAGTCATAAACAACCCACCCTCCTCCACGGACGCACGTCTACTGGAAGTGCAGGACAGACAGTATTTTCATTCAATTATACAAATTGTCACCGTAAAAAGAACTGACCTAACTGTGAACCAACTGTCACCTTTCCTTCACCCCTGAGGCATGGTGGGATACTGGAGGTGCTCAGGGTCTTAAAGGCACAGTGCCAAAGTTTTTATGGTTCTCCTGTGTTAACCTACATGCAGCCTATTGGCTAAGAATGCTTCATTGTTTTTCAATGCAGTTTTCTCTATTTTTTCACTAGAGTTTGCTACTGCTTACTTCCCCAAGCCTAGTTTTAGGAGCTTGGGTACTTATTTAGGCTCTATTGTAGTATTTAATAAAAAATAAAAAATAAATAAAAAAACTTCATAGAAATAGAGCATTTTTAGCCTGTTTTTAACATGATAGCCTGCATGACTGTTTGTTACACATGTATAATGTGTATATATTTTATATATGCTCCGGGGTCCCCGCACAAGGGCGGGAATATTCAATGTTTATGACTTTGATGAGGATACCCCTGGAAGAGAACTAGGATTTACAGGTAAGTAACTTATCCATCCCCGCCGGGGGGCTGTGGCTCTGGCACCGGCCCACTCCCTGTCCCCCTCACACTGCACCTATCCCCGTGATCCCCGCCGGGGGGCTGTGGTCTGTCACCAGGCCCACTCCCTATCCCCCTCACACTGTACCTATCCCCGGAATCCCCACCGGGGGGCTGTGGTCTGTCACCGGGCCCACTCCCTGTCCCCCTCACACTGTACTTATCCCCGGGATCCCCGCTGGGGGGCTGTGGCTGTGTCACCGGCCCACTCCCTGTCCCTCCTCACACTGTACCTATCCCCGTGATACCTGCCGGGGGGCTGTGGCTCTGTCACCGTCCCACTCACTGTCTCCCTCACACTGTACCGATCCCTTTGATCCCCGCCGGGGGGCTGTGGTCTGTCACCGTCCCACTCCCTGTCCTCCTCACACTGTACCTATCCCAGTGATCCCCACCAGGGGGCTGTGGCTCTGTCACCGGGCCCACTCCCTGTCCCCCTCACACTGTACCTAACCCCGTGATCCCCGCCGGGGGGCTGTGGCTCTGTCACCATCCCACTCCCTGTCTCCCTCACACTCGACCTATCCCTGTGTTCCCCGCCGGGGGGCTGTGGCTCTGTCACCGGCCCACTCCCTGTCCCCCTCACACTGTACCTATCCCCGGGATCCCCGCCGGGGGGCTGTGGCTCTGTCACCGGCCCACTCCCTGTCCCCCTCACACTGAACCTATCCCCGTGATCCCCGCCGGGGGGCTGTGGTCTGTCACCGGGCCCACTCCCTCTCCCCCTCACACTGTACCTATCCCAGTGATCCCTGACGGGGGCTGTGGCTCTGTCACCGGCCCACTCCCTGTCCCCCTCACACTGTACCTATCCCTGTTTTCCCTGCCGGGGGCTGTGGATCTAGCACCGGGCCACTCCCTGTCCCCCTCACACTGTACGTATCCCCGTGATCCCCACCGGGGGCTGTGGCTCTGGCACCGGGCCACTCCCCGTCCCCTCACACTGTACCTATCCCTGTGATCCCCGCCGGGGGCTGTGGCTCTGGCACCGGGCCCCTCCCTGTCCCCTCACACTGGACCTATCCCCGTGATCCCCGCCGGGGGGCTGTGCCTCTCTCACCGGGCCCACTCCCTGTCCCCCTCACACTGCATCTGTCCCCGTGATCCCCGCCGGGGGGCTGTGGTCTGTCTGCTAGTCTGGGAGGAACATGGCAGCGAATCTCCATTTAACATAATCTCAAGCCCTGGACCTTTCATAGCTTCAGTTGCTCCGAGTATTTGAGGGGTCAGACTACAGCTCAGCCCCAGTGCATAGTCCCAAGAATCTGTATTTTAATAGAGACCAGGACCGGAGAACTGGAGGTGCAGAAACAAACCCCACTTACTGGACCCCCCAGGGCTGTCAGCCGCCAGGCAAGGGCACCCACAGAGACCCTGGTACGGACAGACACTTATGCAGAATGGAGCCCTCCGGGCTGTCAGCCGTCAGGCAAGGGCACCCACAGAGACCCCGGTATGGACAGACACTTATACAGAACGTAGCCCTCCGGGCTGTCAGCCGTCAGGCGAGGGCAACCACAGAGACTCCGGTACGGACAGACACTTGTACAGAATGGAGCCCTCCGGGCTGTCAGCCGTCAGGCGAGGGCACCCACAGAGACCCCGGTATGAGACCCCGGTATGGACAGACACTTGTACAGAATGGAGACCTCCGGGCTGTCAGCCATCACGCGAGGGCAGCCACAGAGACCCTGGTACGGGCTGTCAGCCATCAGGCGAGGGCACCTGCGGAGACCCCGGTACGGACAGACACTTGTACAGAATGGAGCCCTCCGGGCTCTCAGCCGCCAGGCGAGGGCACCCACAGAGACCCTGGTACGGACAGACACTTGTACAGAATGGAGCTCTCCGGGCTGTCAGCTGTCAGGCAAGGGCACCCACAGAGACCCCGGTACGGACAGACACTTGTGCAGAATGAAGTTCACTGGGCTGTCAGCCGTCAGGCGAGGGCACCCACAGAGACCCCGGTATGGACAGACACTTGTACAGAATGGAGCCCTCTGGGCTGTCAGCCGTCAGGCGAGGGCACCCACAGAGACTCCGGTACGGACAGACACTTGTACAGAATGGAACCCTCCGGGCTGTCATCCGTCAGGCGAGGGCACCCACAGAGACCCCGGTACAGACAGACACTTGTACAGAATGGAGACCTCTGGGCTGTCAGCCGTCAGGCGAGGGTACCCACAGAGACCTTGGTACGGACAGACACTTGTACAGAATGGAGCCCTCCGGGCTGTCAGCCCTCAGCCGAGGGCACCCACAGTGACCTGTTACGGACAGACACTTGTACACTTGTACAGAATGGAGTCCTCCAAGTTGTCAGGCGAGGGCACCCACAGAGACCCCGGTACGGACAGACACTTGTACAGAATGGAGCCCTCCGGGCTGTGAGCCTTCAGGCGAGGGCACCCACAGAGACCCCAGAATGGACAGTCACTTATACAGAACGGAGCCCTCCGGGCTGTCAGGCGAGGGCCACACAGACCCCGGTACGGACAGACACTTGTACAGAATGCAGCTGTCAGCCGTCAGGCGAGGGCACCCACAGAGACCCATTACGGACAGACACTTGTACAGAATGGAGCCCTCCGGGCTGTCAGCCGTCAGGCGAGGACACCCACAGAGACCCCGGTACGGACAGACACTTGTACACTATGGAGCCCTCCAGGCTGTCAGCCGTCAGGCGAGGGAACCCACAGAGACCGCGGTACGGACAGACACTTGTACAGAATGGAGCCCTCCGGGCTGTGAGCCGTCAGATGAGGGCACCCACAGAGACCCCAGTACGGACAGACACTTGTACAGAATGGAGCCCTCCGGGCTGTCAGCCGTCAGACGAGGGCACCCACAGAGGACCCCGGTATGGGCTGTCAGGCGAGGGCACCCACAGAGGCCCTGGTACGGACAGACACTTGTACAGAATGGACCCCTCCGGGCTGTCAGCTGTCAGGCGAGGGCTACAGAGAACCCGGTATGGACAGGCACTTGTACAGAATGGAGCCCTCCGGGCTGTCAGCCGTCAGGCGAGGGTACCCACAGAGTCCCCGGTACGGACAGACACTTGGACAGAATGGAGCCCTCTGGGCTGTAGCCGTCAGTCGTGGGCACCCACAGAGACCCTGGTACGGACTGACACTTGTACAGAATGGAGCCGTCCTGGCTGTCGGCCGTCAGGCGAGGGCACCCACAGAGACCCAAGTACGGACAGACACTTGTACAGAATGGAGCCCTCCGGGCTGTCAGCCGTCGGGCGAGTGCTACAGAGACCCCGGTACAGACAGACACTTGTACAGAAAGGAGCCCTCCGGGCTGTCAGCTGTCAGATGAGGGCACCCACTGAGACCCTGGTATGGGCTGTCAGCCGACAGGTGAGGGCACCCACAGAGACCCCGGTACGGACAGACACTTGTACAGAATGGAGCCCTCCAGGCTGTGAGCCGTCAAGCGAGGGCACCCACAGAGACCCCAGTACGGACAGACACTTGTACAGAATGGAGCCCTCCGGGCTGTCAGCCGTCAGGTGAGGGCACCCACAGAGACCCCGGTACGGGCTGTAAACCGTAAGGCGAGGGCACCCACAGAGACCCCGGTACGAACAGACACTTGTACAGAATGGACCCCTCCGGGCTGTCAGCTGTCAGGCGAGGGCACCCCTGAGACCCTGGTACGGACTGACACTTGTACAGAATGGAGCCGTCCTGGCTGTCGGCCGTCAGGCGAGGGCACCCACAGAGACCCAAGTACGGACAGACACTTGTACAGAATGGAGCCCTCCGGGCTGTCAGCCGTCGGGCGAGTGCTACAGAGACCCCGGTACAGACAGACACTTGTACAGAAAGGAGCCCTCCGGGCTGTCAGCTGTCAGATGAGGGCACCCACTCTGACCCTGGTATGGGCTGTCAGCCGACAGGTGAGGGCACCCACAGAGACCCCGGTACGGACAGACACTTGTACAGAATGGAGCCCTCCGGGCTGTGAGCCGTCAAGCGAGGGCACCCACAGAGACCCCAGTACGGACAGACACTTGTACAGAATGGAGCCCTCCGGGCTGTCAGCCGTCAGGTGAGGGCACCCACAGAGACCCCGGTACGGGCTGTAAACCGTAAGGCGAGGGCACCCACAGAGACCCCGGTACGGACAGACACTTGTACAGAATGCAGCTGTCAGCCGTCAGTCAAGGGCACCCACAGAGACCCATTACGGACAGACACTTGTACAGAATGCAGCTGTCAGCCGTCAGGCGAGGACACCCACAGAGACCCCGGTACGGACAGACACTTGTACACTATGGAGCCCTCCAGGCTGTCAGCCGTCAGGCGAGGGCACCCACAGAGACCGCGGTACGGATAGACACTTGTACAGAATGGAGCCCTCCGGGCTGCCAGCCGCTAGACGAGGGCACCCACAGAGGACCCCGGTACGGGCTGTCAGGCAAGGGCACCCACAGAGACCCTGGTACGGACAGACACTTGTACAGAATGGACCCCTCCGGGCTGTCAGCTGTCAGGCGAGGGCTACAGAGACCCCGGTATGGAGAGACACTTGTACAGAATGGAGCCCTCCGGGCTGTCAGCCATCAGGCGAGGGTACCCACAGAGTCCCTGGTACGGACAGACACTTGTACAGAATGGAGCCCCCTGGGCTGTAGCCGTCAGGCGAGGGCACCCACAGAGACCCTGGTACGGACTGACACTTGTACAGAATGGAGCCGTCCGGGCTGTCGGCCGTCAGGCGAGGGCACCCACATAGACCCCAGTACGGACAGACACTTGTACAGAATGGAGCCGTCCGGGCTGTCAGCTGTCGGGCGAGGGCTACAGAGACCCCGGTACGGACAGACACTTGTACAGAATGGAGCCTTCCGGGCTGTCAGCTGTCAGGTGAGGGCACCCACCGAGACCCTGGTATGGGCTGTCAGCTGTCGGGCGAGGACACCCACAGAGACCCCGGTAGGGACAGACACTTGTACAGAATGGAGCCCTCCGGGCTGTCAGGCGAAGGCTACAGAGACCCTGGTACGGACAGATACTTGTACAGAATGGAGCCCTCCGGGCTGTCGGCCGTCAGGCGAGGGCACCCACAGAGACTCCAGTACGGACAGACACTTGTACAGAATGGAGCCGTCCGGGCTGTCAGCCGTCGGGCGAGGGCTACAGAGACCCCGGTACGGACAGACACTTGTACAGAATGGAGCCCTCCGGGCTGTCAGCTGTCAGGTGAGGGCACCCACCGAGACCCTGGTATGGGCTGTCAGCCGTCAGGCGAGGGCACCCACAGAGACCCCGGTACGGACAGAGACTTGTACAGAATGGAGCCCTCTGGGCTGTCAGCCGTCAGGCGAGGGCACATACAGAGACCCCAGTACGGACAGACACTTGTACAGAATGGAGCCCTCCGGGCTGTCAGGCGAGGGCTACAGAGACCCTGGTACGGACAGACACTTGTACAGAATGGAGCCCTCCGGGCTGTCAGCTGTCAGGTGAGGGCACCCACAGAGACCCTGGTATGGGCTGTCAGCCGTCAGGCGAGGGCACCCACAGAGACCCCGGTACGGACAGACACTTGTACAGAATGGAGCCCTCTGGGCTGTCAGGCGAGGGCACATACAGAGACCCTAGTACGGACAGACACTTGCACAGAATGGAGCCCTCTGGGCTGTTAGCCGTCAGGTGAGGGCACCCACAGAGACCCCAGTACGGACAGACACTTGTACAGAATGGAGCTGTCAGCCGTCAGGAGAGGGCACCCACAGAGACCCCGGTACGGGCTGTCAGCCCTCAGGCGAGGGCACCCACAGAGACCCCAGTACGGACAGACACTTGTACAGAATGGAGCCCTCCGGGCTGTCAGCCGTCAGGCGAGGGCTACAGAGACACTGGTACGGACAGACACTTGTACAGAATGGAGCCCTCCGAGCTGTCAGGCGAGGGCACCCACAGAGACCCCAGTATGGACAGACACTTGTACAGAATGGAGCCCTCCGGGCTGTCAGCCGTCAGGCGAGGGCACCCACGGAGACCCCGGTACGCGCAGACGCTTCTACAGAATGGAGCCGTCCGGGCTGTCAGCCGTCAGGCGATGGCCACAGAGACCCCGGTACGGACAGACACTTGGACAGAATGGAGCCCTCCGGACTGTCAGCCGTGAGGCGAGGGCACCTACAGAGACTCCGGTACGGACAGACACTTGTACAGAATGGAGCCCTCCGGGCTGTCAGCCGTCAGGCGAGGGCACCCACAGAGACCCCGGTATGAGACCCCGGTACGGACAGACACTTGTACAGAATGGAACCCTCCGGGCTGTCAGCCGCCAGGCGAGGGCACCCACAGAGACCCCGGTACGGACAGACACTTGTACAGAATGGAGCCCTCTGGGCTGTCAGCCATCAGGCGAGGGTACCCACAGAGACCTCGGTACGGACAGACACTTGTACAGAATGGTGCCCTCCGGGCTGTCAGCCCTCAGGCGAGGGCACCCACAGAGACCCCGGTAAGGACAGACACTTGTACAGAATGGAGTCCTCGGGGCTGTCAGCCGTCAGGCGAGGGCACATACAGAGACCCCAGTACGGACAGACACTTGTACTGAATGGAGCCCACCGGGCTGTCAGGCGAGGGCTACAGAGACCCCGGTAAGGACAGACAGTTGTACAGAATGGAGCCCTCCGGGCTGTCAGCCCTCAGGCGAGGGCACCCACAGAGACCCCAGTACGGACAGACACTTGTACTGAATGGAGCCCACCGGGCTGTCAGGCGAGGGCTACAGAGACCCTGATACGGACAGACACTTGTACAGAATGGAGCCCTCCGGGCTGTCAGCTGTCAGGTGAGGGCACCCAAAGAGACCCTGGTATGGGCTGTCAGGCGAGGGCACCCACAGAGACCTTGGTACGGACAGACACTTGTATTGAATGGAGCCCTCTGGGCTGTCAGGCGAGGGCACATACAGAGACCCCAGTACGGACAGACACTTATACAGAATGGAGCCCTCTGGGCTGTCAGCCGTCAGGTGAGGGCACCCACAGAGACCCCAGTACGGACAGACACTTGTACAGAATGGAGCCCTCCGGACTGTCAGCAGTCAGGCGAGGGCACCCACAGAGACTCCAGTACGGACAGAGACTTGTAAAGAATGGAGCCCTCCGGGCTGTCAGCCGTCAGGCGAGGGCACCCACAGAGACCCCGGTATGGACAGACACTTGTACAGAATGGAGCCCTCTCGGCTGTCAGCTGTCAGCCGTCAGGCGAGGGCACCCACAGAGACTACGGTACGGACAGACACTTGTAAAGAATGGAACCCTCCGGGCTGTCAGCCGCCAGGCGAGGGCACCCACAGAGACCCCGGTACGGACAGACACTTGTACAGAATGGAGCCGTCTGGGCTGTCAGCCATCAGGCGAGGGTACCCACAGAGACCTCGGTACGGACAGACACTTGTACAGAATGGAGCCCTCCGGGCAGTCAGCCCTCAGGCGAGGGCACCCACAAAGACCCCGGTACGGACAGACACTTCTTCAGAATGGAGCCCTCTGGGCTGTCAGCCGTCAGGCGAGGGCACATACAGAGATCCAGGTACGTACAGACACTTGTACAGAATGGAGCCCTCCGGGCTGTCAGGCGAGGGCTACAGAGACCCTCGTACGGACAGACACTTGTACAGAATGGAGCCCTCCGGGCTGTCAGCCCTCAGGCGAGGGCACCCACAGAGACCCCGGTACGGACAGACACTTGTACAGAATGGAGCCCTCTGGGCTGTCAGCCGTCAGGCGAGGGCACATACAGAGACCCAGGTACGGACAGACACTTGTACAGAATGGAACCCTCCGGGCTGTCAAGCGAGGGCTACAGAGACCCTGGTACGGACAGACACTTGTACAGAATGGAGCCCTCCGGGCTGTCAGCCGTCAGTCGAGGGAACCCACAGAGTCCCCGGTACGGACAGACACTTGTACAGAATGGAGCCCTCTGGGCTGTCAGGCGAGGGCACATACAGAGACCCCAGTACGGACAGACACTTGTACAGAATGGAGCCCTCTGGGCTGTCAGCCGTCAGGTGAGGGCACCCACAGAGACCCCAGTACGGACAGACACTTGTACAGAATGGAGCTGTCAGCCATCAGGAGAGGGCACCCACAGAGACCCCTGTACGGGCTGTCAGCCCTCAGGCGAGGGCACCCACAGAGACCCCAGTACGGACAGACACTTGTACAGAAGGGGGCTGTCAGCCATCAGGAGAGGGCACCCACAGAGACCCCTGTACGGGCTGTCAGCCCTCAGGCGAGGGCACCCACAGTGACCCCAGTACCTGACAGAAACTTGTACAGAATGGAGCCCTCCGGGCTGTCATCCGTCAGGCGAGGGCTACAGAGACCCCGGTACGGACAGACACTTGTACAGAATGGAGCCCTCCGAGCTGTCAGCTGTCAGGCGAGGGCACCCACAGAGACCCCGGTATGGGCTGTCAGCCGTCAGGCGAGGGCACCAACAGAGACCCCAGTATGGACAGACACTTGTATAGAATGGAGCCCTCCGGGCTGTCAGCCGTCAGGCAAGGGCACCCATGGAGACCCCGGTACGGGCAGACGCTTGTACAGAATGGAGCCGTCCGGGCTGTCAGCCGTCAGGCGATGACCACAGAGACTCCTGTACGAACAGACACTTGTACAGAATGGAGCCCTTCGGACTGTCAGCCGTCAGGCAAGGGCACCCACAGAGACTCCGGTACGGACAGACACTTGTACAGAATGGAGCCCTCCGGGCTGTCAGCCGTCAGGCGAGGGCACCCACAGAGACCCCGGTATGAGACCCCGGTATGGACAGACACTTGTACAGAATGGAGCCCTCTGGGCTGTCAGCCATCATGCGAGGGTACCTACAGAGACCTCGGTACGGACAGACACTTGTACAGAATGGAGCCCTCCGGGCTGTCAGCCCTCAGGTGAGGGCACCCACAGAGAACCCGGTATGGACAAACACTTGTACAGAATGGAGCCCTCTGGGCTGTCGCCGTCAGGCGAGGGCTACAGAGACCCCGGTACGGACAGACACTTGTACAGAATGGAGCCCTCTGGACTGTCAGCTGTCAGGTGAGGGAACCCACAGAGACCCTAGTATGGGGCTGTCATCCGTCAGGCGAGGGCACCCACAGAGACCCCGGTACGGACAGACACTTGTACAGAATGGAGCCCTCTGGGCTGTCAGCCATCAGGCGAGGGCACATACAGAGACCCCAGTACGGACAGACACTTGTACAGAATGGAGCCCTCTGGGCTGTCAGCCATCAGGCGAGGGCACCCACAGAGACCCCATTACGGACAGACACTTGTACAGAATGGAGGTTTCAGCCGTCAGGAGAGGGCACCCACAGAGACCCCTGTACGGGCTGTCAGCCCTCAGGCGAGGGCACCCACAGAGATCCCAGTACCGACAGACACTTGTACAGAATGGAGTCCTCCGAGCTGTCAGCTGTCAGGCGAGGGCACCCACAGAGACCCCGGTATGGGCTGTCAGGCGAGGGCACCCACAGAGACCCCAGTATGGACAGACACTTGTACAGAATGGAGCCCTCCGGGCTGTCAGCCGTCAGACGAGGGCTCCCACGGAGACCCCGGTACGGGCAGACGCTTGTACAGAATGGAGCCGTCCGGGCTGTCAGCCGTCAGGCGATGGCCACAGAGACCCCGGTACGGACAGACACTTGTACAGAATGGAGCCCTCTGGACTGTCAGCCGTCAGGCGAGGGCACCCACAGAGACTCCGGTACGGACAGACACTTGTACAGAATGGAACCCTCCGGGCTGTCAGCCGCCAGGCGAGGGCACCCACAGAGACCCCGGTACGGACAGACACTCGTACAGAATGGAGCCATCCGGGCTGTCAGCTGTCAGGTGAAGGCACCCACAGAGACCCCGGTATGGGCTGTCAGCCGTCAAGCGAGGGCACCTAGAGAGACCCCGGTACGGACATACACTTGTACAGAATGGAGCCCTCTGGGCTGTCAGGCGAGGGCACATACAGAGACCCCAGTACGGACAGACACTTGTACAGAATGCAGCCCTCTGGGCTGTCAGCCGTCAGGTGAGGGCAACCACAGAGACCGCAGTACGGACAGACACTTGTACAGAATGGAGCTGTCAGCCGTCAGGAGAGGGCACCCACAGAGACCCCTGTACGGGCTGTCAGCCCTCAGGCGAGGGCACCCACAGAGACCCCAGTACGGACAGACACTTGTACAGAATGGAGCCCTCTGGGCTGTCAGCCGTCAGGCGAGGGTACCCACAGAGACCTCGGTACGGACAGACACTTGTACAGAATGGAGCCCTCCGGGCTGTCAGCTGTCAGGCGAGGGCACCCACAGAGACCCCGGTATGGGCTGCCAGCCGTCAGGCGAGGGCACCCACAGAGACCCCTTAGTATGGACAGACACTTGTACAGAATGGAGCCCTCCGGGCTGTCAGCCGTCAGACGAGGGCACCCATGGAGACCCCGGTACGGGCAGACGCTTGTACAGAATGGAGCCATCCGGGCTGTCAGCCGTCAGGCGATGGCCACAGAGACCCCGGTACGAACAGACACTTGAACAGAATGGAGCCCTCCGGACTGTCAGCCGTCAGGCGAGGGCACCCACAGAGTCTCCGGTACGGACAGACACTTGTACAGAATGGAGCCCTCCGGGCTGTCAGCCGTCAGGCGGGGGCACCCACAGAGACCCCGGTATGAGACCCCGGTATGGACAGACACTTGTACAGAATGGAGCCCTCTCGGCTGTCAGCCGTCAGGCGAGGGCACCCACAGAGACTCCGGTACGGACAGACACTTGTAAAGAATGGAACCCTCCGGGCTGTCAGCCGCCAGGCGAGGGCACCCACAGAGACCCCGGTACGGACAGACACTTGTACAGAATGGAGCCCTCTGGGCTGTCAGCCATCAGGCGAGGGTACCCACAGAGACCTCGGTACGGACAGACACTTGTACAGAATGGAGCCCTCCGGGCTGTCAGCCCTCAGGCGAGGGCACCCACAGAGACCCCAGTACGGACAGACACTTGTACAGAATGGTGCCCTCTGGGCTGTCAGCCGTCAGGCGAGGGCACATACAGAGACCCCAGTACGGACAGACACTTGTACAGAATGGAGCCCTCCGGGCTGTCAGGCGAGGGCTACAGAGACCCTGGTACGGACAGACACTTGTACAGAATGTAGCCCTCCGGGCTGTCAGCTGTCAGGTGAGGGCACCCACAGAGACCCTGGTATGGGCTGTCAGCCGTCAGGCGAGGGCACCCACAGAGACCCCAGTACGGACAGACACTTGTACAGAATGGAGCCCTCTGGGCTGTCAGCCGTCAGGTGAGGGCACCCACAGAGACCCCAGTACGGACAGACACTTGTACAGAATGGAGCTGTCAGCCGTCAGGAGAGGGCACCCACAGAGACCCCTGTACGGGCTGTCAGCCCTCAGGCGAGGGCACCCACAGAGACCCCAGTACGGACAGACACTTGTACAGAATGGAGCCCTCCGGGCTGTCAGCCGTCAGGCGAGGGCTACAGAGACCCCGGTATGGACAGACACTTGTACAGAATGGAGCCCTCCAAGCTGTCAGCTGTCAGGCGAGGGCACCCACAGAGACCCCGGTATGGGCTGTCAGCCGGCAGGCGAGGGCACCTACAGAGACCCCAGTATGGACAGACACTTGTACAGAATGGAGCCCTACGGGCTGTCAGCAGTCAGGCGAGGGCACCCACGGAGACCCTGGTACGGGCAGACGCTTGTACAGAATGGAGCCGTCCGGGCTGTCAGCCGTCAGGCGATGGCCACAAAGACCCCGGTATGGACAGACACTTGTACAGAATGGAGCCCTCCGGACTGTCAGCCGTCAGGCGAGGGCACCCACAGAGACTCCGGTACGGACAGACACTTGTACAGAATGGAGCCCTCCGGGCTGTCAGCCGTCAGGCGAGGGCATCCACAGAGACCCCGGTATGAGACCCCGGTATGGACAGACACTTGTACAGAATGGAGCCGTCTGGGCTGTCAGCCGTCAGGCGAGGGCACCCACAGAGACTCCGGTACGGACAGACACTTGTACAGAATGGAACCCTCCGGGCTGTCAGCCGTCAGACGAGGCCACCCACAGAGACCCCGGTACGGACAGACACTTGTACAGAATGGAGCCCTCTGGGCTGTTAGCCGTCAGGCGAGGGTACCCACAGAGACCTCGGTACGGACAGACAGTTGTACACTTGTACAGAATGGAGCCCTCCGGGCTGTCAGGCGAGGGCCACAGAGACCCCGGTACGGACAGACACTTGTACAGAATGCAGCTGTCAGCCGTCAGGCGAGGGCACCCACAGAGACCCATTACAGACAGACACTTGTACAGAATGGAGCCCTCCGAGGTGTCAAACGTCAGGCGAGGAGACCCACAGAGACCCCGGTACGGACAGACACTTGTAAACTATGGAGCCCTCCAGGCTGTCAGCCGTCAGGCGAGGGCACCCACAGAGAATCCGGTACGGACAGACACTTGTACAGAATGGAGCCCTCCGGGCTGTCAGCCGTCAGGCGAGGGCATCCACAGAGACCCCGGTATGAGACCCCGGTATGGACAGACACTTGTACAGAATGGAGCCGTCTGGGCTGTCAGCCGTCAGGCGAGGGCACCCACAGAGACTCCGGTACGGACAGACACTTGTACAGAATGGAACCCTCCGGGCTGTCAGCCGTCAGACGAGGCCACCCAGAGAGACCCCGGTACAGACAGACACTTGTACAGAATGGAGCCCTCTGGGCTGTTAGCCGTCAGGCGAGGGTACCCACAGAGACCTCGGTACGGACAGACAGTTGTACACTTGTACAGAATGGAGCCCTCCGGGCTGTCAGGCGAGGGCCACAGAGACCCCGGTACGGACAGACACTTGTACAGAATGCAGCTGTCAGCCGTCAGGCGAGGGCACCCACAGAGACCCATTACAGACAGACACTTGTACAGAATGGAGCCCTCCGAGGTGTCAGCCGTCAGGCGAGGACACCCACAGAGACCCCGGTACGGACAGACACTTGTAAACTATGGAGCCCTCCAGGCTGTCAGCCGTCAGGCGAGGGCACCCACAGAGACCGCAGTACGGACAGACACTTGTACAGAATGGAGCCCTCCGGGCTGTGAGCCGTCAGGCGAGGGCACCCACAGAGACCCCAGTACGGACAGACACTTGTACAGAATGGAGCCCTCCGGGCTGTCAGCCGTCAGACGAGGGCACCCACAGAGGACCCCGGTACGGGCTGTCAGGCGAGGGCACCCACAGAGGCCCTGGTACGGACAGACACTTGTACAGAATGGACCCCTCCGGGCTGTCAGGCGAGGGCTACAGAGACCCCGGTATGGACAGGCACTTGTACAGAATGGAGCCCTCTGGGCTGTCAGCCGTCAGGCGAGGGTACCCACAGAGTCCCCGGTACCGACAGACACTTGGACAGAATGGAGCCCTCTGGGCTGTAGCCGTCAGGCGAGGGCACCCACAGAGACCCTGGTACGGACAGACACTTGTACAGAATGGAGCCCTCCGGGCTGTCAGCCCTCAGGCGAGGGCACCCACAGAGACCCCGGTACGGACAGACACTTGTACAGAATGGAGCCCTCTGGGCTGTCAGCCGTCAGGCGAGGGCACATACAGAGACCCCAGTACGGACAGACACTTGTACAGAATGGAGCCCTCCGGGCTGTCAGGCGAGGGCTACAGAGACCCTGGTACGGACAGACACTTGTACAGAATGGAGCCCTCCGGGCTGTCAGCTGTCAGGTGAGGGCACCCACAGAGACCCTGGTATGGGCTGTCAGCCATCAGGCGAGGGCACCCACAGAGACCCCGGTACTGACAGACACTTGTACAGAATGGAGCCCTCTGGGCTGTCAGGCGAGGGCACATACAGAGACCCCAGTACGGACAGACACTTGTACAGAATGGAGCCCTCTGGGCTGTCAGCCGTCAGGTGAGGGCACCCACAGAGACCCCAGTACGGACAGACACTTGTACAGAATGGAGCTGTCAGCCGTCAGGACAGGGCACCCACAGAGACCCCTGTACGGGCTGTCAGCCCTCAGGCGAGGGCACCCACAGAGACCCCAGTACGGACAGACACTTGTACAGAATGGAGCCCTCCGGACTGTCAGCCGTCAGGCGAGGGCACCCACAGAGACTCCGGTACAGACAGACACTAGTACAGAATGGAGCCCTCCGGTCTGTCAGCCGTCAGGCGAGGGCACCCATGGAGACCCCGGTACGGGCAGACGCTTGTACAGAATGGAGCCGTCCGGGCTGTCAGCCGTCAGGCGATGGCCACAGAGACCCCGGTACGAACAGACACTTAAACAGAATGGAGCCCTCCGGGCTGTCAGCCGTCAGGCGAGGGCACCCATGGAGACCCCGGTACGGTCAGACGCTTGTACAGAATGGAGCCATCCGGGCTGTCAGGCGATGGCCACAGAGACCCCGGTACGAACAGACACTTGAACAGAATGGAGCCCTCCGGACTGTCAGCCGTCAGGCGAGGGCACCCACAGAGACTCCGGTACGGACAGACACTTGTACAGAATGGAGCCCTCCGGGCTGTCAGCCGTCAGGCGAGGGCACCCACAGAGACCCCGGTATGAGACCCCGGTATGGACAGACACTTGTACAGAATGGAGCCCTCTCGGCTGTCAGCCGTCAGGCGAGGGCACCCACAGAGACTCCGGTACGGACAGACACTTGTAAAGAATGGAACCCTCCGGGCTGTCAGCCGCCAGGCGAGGGCACCCACAGAGACCCCGGTACGGACAGACACTTGTACAGAATGGAGCCCTCTGGGCTGTCAGCCATCAGGCGAGGGTACCCACAGAGACCTCGGTACGGACAGACACTTGTACAGAATGGAGCCCTCCGGGCTGTCAGCCCTCAGGCGAGGGCACCCACAGAGACCCCAGTACGGACAGACACTTGTACAGAATGGAGCCCTCTGGGCTGTCAGCCGTCAGGCGAGGGCACATACAGAGACCCCAGTACGGACAGACACTTGTACAGAATGGAGCCCTCCGGGCTGTCAGGCGAGGGCTACAGAGACCCTGGTACGGACAGACACTTGTACAGAATGGAGCCCTCCGGGCTGTCAGCTGTCAGGTGAGGGCACCCACAGAGACCCTGGTATGGGCTGTCAGCCGTCAGCCGAGGGCACCCACAGAGACCCCAGTACGGACAGACACTTGTACAGAATGGAGCCCTCTGGGCTGTCAGCCGTCAGGTGAGGGCACCCACAGAGACCCCAGTACGGACAGACACTTGTACAGAATGGAGCTGTCAGCCGTCAGGAGAGGGCACCCACAGAGACCCCTGTACGGGCTGTCAGCCCTCAGGCGAGGGCACCCACAGAGACCCCGGTATGAGACCCCGGTATGGACAGACACTTGTACAGAATGGAGCCCTCTGGGCTGTCAGCCGTCAGGCGAGGGCACCCACAGAGACTCCGGTACGGACAGACACTTGTACAGAATGGAACCCTCCGGGCTGTCAGCCGTCAGACGAGGGCACCCACAAAGACCCCGGTACGGACAGACACTTGTACAGAATGGAGCCCTCTGGGCTGTTAGCCGTCAGGCGAGGGTACCCACAGAGACCTCGGTACGGACAGACAGTTGTACAGAATGGAGCCCTCCGGGCTGTCAGCCCTCAGCCGAGGGCACCCACAGTGACCTGTTACGGACAGACACTTGTACACTTGTACAGAATGGAGCCCTCCGGGCTGTCAGGCGAGGGCCACAGAGACCCCGGTACGGACAGACACTTGTACAGAATGCAGCTGTCAGCCGTCAGGCAAGGGCACCCACAGAGACCCATTACAGACAGACACTTGTACAGAATGGAGCCCTCCGAGGTGTCAGCCGTCAGGCGAGGACACCCACAGAGACCCCGGTATGGACAGACACTTGTAAACTATGGAGCCCTCCAGGCTGTCAGCCGTCAGGCGAGGGCACCCACAGAGACCGCAGTACGGACAGACACTTGTACAGAATGGAGCCCTCCGGGCTGTGAGCCGTCAGACGAGGGCACCCACAGAGACCCCAGTACGGACAGACACTTGTACAGAATGGAGCCCTCCGGGCTGTCAGCCGTCAGGCGAGGGCACCCACAGAGGACCCCGGTACGGGCTGTCAGGCGAGGGCACCCACAGAGGCCCTGGTACGGACAGACACTTGTACAGAATGGACCCCTCCGGGCTGTCAGGCGAGGGCTACAGAGACCCCGGTATGGACAGGCACTTGTACAGAATGGAGCCCTCTGGGCTGTCAGGCGAGGGTACCCACAGAGTCCCCGGTACGGACAGACACTTGGACAGAATGGAGCCCTCTGGGCTGTAGCCGTCAGGCGAGGGCACCCACAGAGACCCTGGTACGGACAGACACTTGTACAGAATGGAGCCCTCCGGGCTGTCAGCCCTCAGGCGAGGGCACATACAGAGACCCCAGTACGGACAGACACTTGTACAGAATGGAGCCCTCTGGGCTGTCAGCCGTCAGGCGAGGGCACATACAGAGACCCCAGTACGGACAGACACTTGGACAGAATGGAGCCCTCCGGGCTGTCAGGCGAGGGCTACAGAGACCCCGGTACGGACAGACACTCGTACAGAATGGAGCCATCCGGGCTGTCAGCTGTCAGGTGAGGGCACCCACAGAGACCCCGGTATGGGCTGTCAGCCGTCAGGCGAGGGCACCCACAGAGACCCCGGTACGGACATACACTTGTACAGAATGGAGCCCTCTGGGCTGTCAGGCGAGGGCACATACAGAGACCCCAGTACGGACAGACACTTGTACAGAATGCAGCCCTCTGGGCTGTCAGCCGTCAGGTGAGGGCAACCACAGAGACCGCAGTACGGACAGACACTTGTACAGAATGGAGCTGTCAGCCGTCAGGAGAGGGCACCCACAGAGACCCCTGTACGGGCTGTCAGCCCTCAGGCGAGGGCACCCACAGAGACCCCAGTACGGACAGACACTTGTACAGAATGGAGCCCTCTGGGCTGTCAGCCGTCAGGCGAGGGTACCCACAGAGACCTCGGTATGGACAGACACTTGTACAGAATGGAGCCCTCCGGGCTGTCAGCTGTCAGGCGAGGGCACTCACAGAGACCCCGGTATGGGCTGTCAGCCGTCAGGCGAGGGCACCCACAGAGACCCCTTAGTATGGACAGACACTTGTACAGAATGGAGCCCTCCGGGCTGTCAGCCGTCAGGCGAGGGCACCCATGGAGACCCCGGTACGGGCAGACGCTTGTACAGAATGGAGCCATCCGGGCTGTCAGCCGTCAGGCGATGGCCACAGAGACCCCGGTACGAACAGACACTTGAACAGAATGGAGCCCTCCGGACTGTCAGCCGTCAGGCGAGGGCACCCACAGAGACTCCGGTACGGACAGACACTTGTACAGAATGGAGCCCTCCGGGCTGTCAGCCGTCAGGCGAGGGCACCCACAGAGACCCCGGTATGAGACCCCGGTATGGACAGACACTTGTACAGAATGGAGCCCTCTCGGCTGTCAGCCGTCAGGCGAGGGCACCCACAGAGACTCCGGTACGGACAGACACTTGTAAAGAATGGAACCCTCCGGGCTGTCAGCCGCCAGGCGAGGGCAGCCACAGAGACCCCGGTACGGACAGACACTTGTACAGAATGGAGCCCTCTGGGCTGTCAGCCATCAGGCGAGGGTACCCACAGAGACCTCGGTACGGACAGACACTTGTACAGAATGGAGCCCTCCGGGCTGTCAGCCCTCAGGCGAGGGCACCCACAGAGACCCCAGTACGGACAGACACTTGTACAGAATGGAGCCCTCCGGGCTGTCAGGCGAGGGCTACAGAGACCCTGGTACGGACAGACACTTGTACAGAATGGAGCCCTCCGGGCTGTCAGCTGTCAGGTGAGGGCACCCACAGAGACCCTGGTATGGGCTGTCAGCCGTCAGGCGAGGGCACCCACAGAGACCCCAGTACGGACAGACACTTGTACAGAATGGAGCCCTCTGGGCTGTCAGCCGTCAGGTGAGGGCACCCACAGAGACCCCAGTACGGACATACACTTGTACAGAATGGAGCTGTCAGCCGTCAGGAGAGGGCACCCACAGAGACCCCTGTACGGGCTGTCAGCCCTCAGGCGAGGGCACCCACAGAGACCCCAGTACTGACAGACACTTGTACAGAATGGAGCCCTCCGGGCTGTCAGCCGTCAGGCGAGGGCTACAGAGACCCCGGTATGGACAGACACTTGTACAGAATGGAGCCCTCCGAGCTGTCAGCTGTCAGGCGAGGGCACCCACAGAGACCCCGGTATGGGCTGTCAGCCGTCAGGCGAGGGCACCCACAGAGACCCCAGTATGGACAGACACTTGTACAGAATGGAGCCCTACGGGCTGTCAGCAGTCAGGCGAGGGCACCCACGGAGACCCTGGTACGGGCAGACGCTTGTACAGAATGGAGCCGTCCGGGCTGTCAGCCGTCAGGCGATGGCCACAAAGACCCCGGTATGGACAGACACTTGTACAGAATGGAGCCCTCCGGACTGTCAGCCGTCAGGCGAGGGCACCCACAGAGACTCCGGTACGGACAGACACTTGTACAGAATGGAGCCCTCCGGGCTGTCAGCCGTCAGGCGAGGGCATCCACAGAGACCCCGGTATGAGACCCCGGTATGGACAGACACTTGTACAGAATGGAGCCGTCTGGGCTGTCAGCCGTCAGGCGAGGGCACCCACAGAGACTCCGGTACGGACAGACACTTGTACAGAATGGAACCCTCCGGGCTGTCAGCCGTCAGACGAGGCCACCCACAGAGACCCCGGTACGGACAGACACTTGTACAGAATGGAGCCCTCTGGGCTGTTAGCCGTCAGGCGAGGGTACCCACAGAGACCTCGGTACGGACAGACAGTTGTACACTTGTACAGAATGGAGCCCTCCGGGCTGTCAGGCGAGGGCCACAGAGACCCCGGTACGGACAGACACTTGTACAGAATGCAGCTGTCAGCCGTCAGGCGAGGGCACCCACAGAGACCCATTACAGACAGACACTTGTACAGAATGGAGCCCTCCGAGGTGTCAGACGTCAGGCGAGGAGACCCACAGAGACCCCGGTACGGACAGACACTTGTAAACTATGGAGCCCTCCAGGCTGTCAGCCGTCAGGCGAGGGCACCCACAGAGAATCCGGTACGGACAGACACTTGTACAGAATGGAGCCCTCCGGGCTGTCAGCCGTCAGGCGAGGGCATCCACAGAGACCCCGGTATGAGACCCCGGTATGGACAGACACTTGTACAGAATGGAGCCATCTGGGCTGTCAGCCGTCAGGCGAGGGCACCCACAGAGACTCCGGTACGGACAGACACTTGTACAGAATGGAACCCTCCGGGCTGTCAGCCGTCAGACGAGGCCACCCACAGAGACCCCGGTACGGACAGACACTTGTACAGAATGGAGCCCTCTGGGCTGTTAGCCGTCAGGCGAGGGTACCCACAGAGACCTCGGTACGGACAGACAGTTGTACACTTGTACAGAATGGAGCCCTCCGGGCTGTCAGGCGAGGGCCACAGAGACCCCGGTACGGACAGACACTTGTACAGAATGCAGCTGTCAGCCGTCAGGCGAGGGCACCCACAGAGACCCATTACAGACAGACACTTGTACAGAATGGAGCCCTCCGAGGTGTCAGCCGTCAGGCGAGGACACCCACAGAGACCCCGGTACGGACAGACACTTGTAAACTATGGAGCCCTCCAGGCTGTCAGCCGTCAGGCGAGGGCACCCACAGAGACCGCAGTACGGACAGACACTTGTACAGAATGGAGCCCTCCGGGCTGTGAGCCGTCAGGCGAGGGCACCCACAGAGACCCCAGTACGGACAGACACTTGTACAGAATGGAGCCCTCCGGGCTGTCAGCCGTCAGACGAGGGCACCCACAGAGGACCCCGGTACGGGCTGTCAGGCGAGGGCACCCACAGAGGCCCTGGTACGGACAGACACTTGTACAGAATGGACCCCTCCGGGCTGTAAGGCGAGGGCTACAGAGACCCCGGTATGGACAGACACTTGTACAGAATGGAGCCCTCTGGGCTGTCAGCCGTCAGGCGAGGGTACCCACAGAGTCCCCGGTACCGACAGACACTTGGACAGAATGGAGCCCTCTGGGCTGTAGCCGTCAGGCGAGGGCACCCACAGAGACCCTGGTACGGACAGACACTTGTACAGAATGGAGCCCTCCGGGCTGTCAGCCCTCAGGCGAGGGCACCCACAGAGACCCCGGTACGGACAGACACTTGTACAGAATGGAGCCCTCTGGGCTGTCAGCCGTGAGGCGAGGGCACATACAGAGACCCCAGTACGGACAGACACTTGTACAGAATGGAGCCCTCCGGGCTGTCAGGCGAGGGCTACAGAGACCCTGGTACGGACAGACACTTGTACAGAATGGAGCCCTCCGGGCTGTCAGCTGTCAGGTGAGGGCACCCACAGAGACCCTGGTATGGGCTGTCAGCCGTCAGGCGAGGGCACCCACAGAGACCCCGGTACTGACAGACACTTGTACAGAATGGAGCCCTCTGGGCTGTCAGGCGAGGGCACATACAGAGACCCCAGTACGGACAGACACTTGTACAGAATGGAGCCCTCTGGGCTGTCAGCCGTCAGGTGAGGGCACCCACAGAGACCCCAGTACGGACAGACACTTGTACAGAATGGAGCTGTCAGCCGTCAGGACAGGGCACCCACAGAGACCCCTGTACGGGCTGTCAGCCCTCAGGCGAGGGCACCCACAGAGACCCCAGTACGGACAGACACTTGTACAGAATGGAGCCCTCCGGACTGTCAGCCGTCAGGCGAGGGCACCCACAGAGACTCCGGTACGGACAGACACTAGTACAGAATGGAGCCCTCCGGTCTGTCAGCCGTCAGGCGAGGGCACCCATGGAGACCCCGGTACGGGCAGACGCTTGTACAGAATGGAGCCGTCCGGGCTGTCAGCCGTCAGGCGATGGCCACAGAGACCCCGGTACGAACAGACACTTAAACAGAATGGAGCCCTCTGGGCTCTCAGCCGTCAGGCGAGGGCACCCATGGAGACCCCGGTACGGGCAGACGCTTGTACAGAATGGAGCCGTCCGGGCTGTCAGCCGTCAGGCGATGGCCACAGAGACCCCGGTACGAACAGACACTTAAACAGAATGGAGCCCTCCGGGCTGTCAGCCGTCAGGCGAGGGCACCCATGGAGACCCCGGTACGGTCAGACGCTTGTACAGAATGGAGCCATCCGGGCTGTCAGGCGATGGCCACAGAGACCCCGGTACGAACAGACACTTGAACAGAATGGAGCCCTCCGGACTGTCAGCCGTCAGGCGAGGGCACCCACAGAGACTCCGGTACGGACAGACACTTGTACAGAATGGAGCCCTCCGGGCTGTCAGCCGTCAGGCGAGGGCACCCACAGAGACCCCGGTATGAGACCCCGGTATGGACAGACACTTGTACAGAATGGAGCCCTCTCGGCTGTCAGCCGTCAGGCGAGGGCACCCACAGAGACTCCGGTACGGACAGACACTTGTAAAGAATGGAACCCTCCGGGCTGTCAGCCGCCAGGCGAGGGCACCCACAGAGACCCCGGTACGGACAGACACTTGTACAGAATGGAGCCCTCTGGGCTGTCAGCCATCAGGCGAGGGTACCCACAGAGACCTCGGTACGGACAGACACTTGTACAGAATGGAGCCCTCCGGGCTGTCAGCCCTCAGGCGAGGGCACCCACAGAGACCCCAGTACGGACAGACACTTGTACAGAATGGAGCCCTCTGGGCTGTCAGCCGTCAGGCGAGGGCACATACAGAGACCCCAGTACGGACAGACACTTGTACAGAATGGAGCCCTCCGGGCTGTCAGGCGAGGGCTACAGAGACCCTGGTACGGACAGACACTTGTACAGAATGGAGCCCTCCGGGCTGTCAGCTGTCAGGTGAGGGCACCCACAGAGACCCTGGTATGGGCTGTCAGCCGTCAGGCGAGGGCACCCACAGAGACCCCAGTACGGACAGACACTTGTACAGAATGGAGCCCTCTGGGCTGTCAGCCGTCAGGTGAGGGCACCCACAGAGACCCCAGTACGGACAGACACTTGTACAGAATGGAGCTGTCAGCCGTCAGGAGAGGGCACCCACAGAGACCCCTGTACGGGCTGTCAGCCCTCAGGCGAGGGCACCCACAGAGACCCCGGTATGAGACCCCGGTATGGACAGACACTTGTACAGAATGGAGCCCTCTGGGCTGTCAGCCGTCAGGCGAGGGCACCCACAGAGACTCCGGTACGGACAGACACTTGTACAGAATGGAACCCTCCGGGCTGTCAGCCGTCAGACGAGGGCACCCACAAAGACCCCGGTACGGACAGACACTTGTACAGAATGGAGCCCTCTGGGCTGTTAGCCGTCAGGCGAGGGTACCCACAGAGACCTCGGTACGGACAGACAGTTGTACAGAATGGAGCCCTCCGGGCTGTCAGCCCTCAGCCGAGGGCACCCACAGTGACCTGTTACGGACAGACACTTGTACACTTGTACAGAATGGAGCCCTCCGGGCTGTCAGGCGAGGGCCACAGAGACCCCGGTACGGACAGACACTTGTACAGAATGCAGCTGTCAGCCGTCAGGCAAGGGCACCCACAGAGACCCATTACAGACAGACACTTGTACAGAATGGAGCCCTCCGAGGTGTCAGCCGTCAGGCGAGGACACCCACAGAGACCCCGGTATGGACAGACACTTGTAAACTATGGAGCCCTCCAGGCTGTCAGCCGTCAGGCGAGGGCACCCACAGAGACCGCAGTACGGACAGACACTTGTACAGAATGGAGCCCTCCGGGCTGTGAGCCGTCAGACGAGGGCACCCACAGAGACCCCAGTACGGACAGACACTTGTACAGAATGGAGCCCTCCGGGCTGTCAGCCGTCAGGCGAGGGCACCCACAGAGGACCCCGGTACGGGCTGTCAGGCGAGGGCACCCACAGAGGCCCTGGTACGGACAGACACTTGTACAGAATGGACCCCTCCGGGCTGTCAGGCGAGGGCTACAGAGACCCCGGTATGGACAGGCACTTGTACAGAATGGAGCCCTCTGGGCTGTCAGGCGAGGGTACCCACAGAGTCCCCGGTACGGACAGACACTTGGACAGAATGGAGCCCTCTGGGCTGTAGCCGTCAGGCGAGGGCACCCACAGAGACCCTGGTACGGACAGACACTTGTACAGAATGGAGCCCTCCGGGCTGTCAGCCCTCAGGCGAGGGCACATACAGAGACCCCAGTACGGACAGACACTTGTACAGAATGGAGCCCTCTGGGCTGTCAGCCGTCAGGCGAGGGCACATACAGAGACCCCAGTACGGACAGACACTTGGACAGAATGGAGCCCTCCGGGCTGTCAGGCGAGGGCTACAGAGACCCCGGTACGGACAGACACTCGTACAGAATGGAGCCATCCGGGCTGTCAGCTGTCAGGTGAGGGCACCCACAGAGACCCCGGTATGGGCTGTCAGCCGTCAGGCGAGGGCACCCACAGAGACCCCGGTACGGACATACACTTGTACAGAATGGAGCCCTCTGGGCTGTCAGGCGAGGGCACATACAGAGACCCCAGTACGGACAGACACTTGTACAGAATGCAGCCCTCTGGGCTGTCAGCCGTCAGGTGAGGGCAACCACAGAGACCGCAGTACGGACAGACACTTGTACAGAATGGAGCTGTCAGCCGTCAGGAGAGGGCACCCACAGAGACCCCTGTACGGGCTGTCAGCCCTCAGGCGAGGGCACCCACAGAGACCCCAGTACGGACAGACACTTGTACAGAATGGAGCCCTCTGGGCTGTCAGCCGTCAGGCGAGGGTACCCACAGAGACCTCGGTATGGACAGACACTTGTACAGAATGGAGCCCTCCGGGCTGTCAGCTGTCAGGCGAGGGCACTCACAGAGACCCCGGTATGGGCTGTCAGCCGTCAGGCGAGGGCACCCACAGAGACCCCTTAGTATGGACAGACACTTGTACAGAATGGAGCCCTCCGGGCTGTCAGCCGTCAGGCGAGGGCACCCATGGAGACCCCGGTACGGGCAGACGCTTGTACAGAATGGAGCCATCCGGGCTGTCAGCCGTCAGGCGATGGCCACAGAGACCCCGGTACGAACAGACACTTGAACAGAATGGAGCCCTCCGGACTGTCAGCCGTCAGGCGAGGGCACCCACAGAGACTCCGGTACGGACAGACACTTGTACAGAATGGAGCCCTCCGGGCTGTCAGCCGTCAGGCGAGGGCACCCACAGAGACCCCGGTATGAGACCCCGGTATGGACAGACACTTGTACAGAATGGAGCCCTCTCGGCTGTCAGCCGTCAGGCGAGGGCACCCACAGAGACTCCGGTACGGACAGACACTTGTAAAGAATGGAACCCTCCGGGCTGTCAGCCGCCAGGCGAGGGCAGCCACAGAGACCCCGGAACGGACAGACACTTGTACAGAATGGAGCCCTCTGGGCTGTCAGCCATCAGGCGAGGGTACCCACAGAGACCTCGGTACGGACAGACACTTGTACAGAATGGAGCCCTCCGGGCTGTCAGCCCTCAGGCGAGGGCACCCACAGAGACCCCAGTACGGACAGACACTTGTACAGAATGGAGCCCTCTGGGCTGTCAGGCGAGGGCACATACAGAGACCCCAGTACGGACAGACACTTGTACAGAATGGAGCCCTCCGGGCTGTCAGGCGAGGGCTACAGAGACCCTGGTACGGACAGACACTTGTACAGAATGGAGCCCTCCGGGCTGTCAGCTGTCAGGTGAGGGCACCCACAGAGACCCTGGTATGGGCTGTCAGCCGTCAGGCGAGGGCACCCACAGAGACCCCAGTACGGACAGACACTTGTACAGAATGGAGCCCTCTGGGCTGTCAGCCGTCAGGTGAGGGCACCCACAGAGACCCCAGTACGGACATACACTTGTACAGAATGGAGCTGTCAGCCGTCAGGAGAGGGCACCCACAGAGACCCCTGTACGGGCTGTCAGCCCTCAGGCGAGGGCACCCACAGAGACCCCAGTACTGACAGACACTTGTACAGAATGGAGCCCTCCGGGCTGTCAGCCGTCAGGCGAGGGCTACAGAGACCCCGGTATGGACAGACACTTGTACAGAATGGAGCCCTCCGAGCTGTCAGCTGTCAGGCGAGGGCACCCACAGAGACCCCGGTATGGGCTGTCAGCCGTCAGGCGAGGGCACCCACAGAGACCCCAGTATGGACAGACACTTGTACAGAATGGAGCCCTACGGGCTGTCAGCAGTCAGGCGAGGGCACCCACGGAGACCCTGGTACGGGCAGACGCTTGTACAGAATGGAGCCGTCCGGGCTGTCAGCCGTCAGGCGATGGCCACAAAGACCCCGGTATGGACAGACACTTGTACAGAATGGAGCCCTCCGGACTGTCAGCCGTCAGGCGAGGGCACCCACAGAGACTCCGGTACGGACAGACACTTGTACAGAATGGAGCCCTCCGGGCTGTCAGCCGTCAGGCGAGGGCATCCACAGAGACCCCGGTATGAGACCCCGGTATGGACAGACACTTGTACAGAATGGAGCCGTCTGGGCTGTCAGCCGTCAGGCGAGGGCACCCACAGAGACTCCGGTACGGACAGACACTTGTACAGAATGGAACCCTCCGGGCTGTCAGCCGTCAGACGAGGCCACCCACAGAGACCCCGGTACGGACAGACACTTGTACAGAATGGAGCCCTCTGGGCTGTTAGCCGTCAGGCGAGGGTACCCACAGAGACCTCGGTACGGACAGACAGTTGTACACTTGTACAGAATGGAGCCCTCCGGGCTGTCAGGCGAGGGCCACAGAGACCCCGGTACGGACAGACACTTGTACAGAATGCAGCTGTCAGCCGTCAGGCGAGGGCACCCACAGAGACCCATTACAGACAGACACTTGTACAGAATGGAGCCCTCCGAGGTGTCAGACGTCAGGCGAGGAGACCCACAGAGACCCCGGTACGGACAGACACTTGTAAACTATGGAGCCCTCCAGGCTGTCAGCCGTCAGGCGAGGGCACCCACAGAGAATCCGGTACGGACAGACACTTGTACAGAATGGAGCCCTCCGGGCTGTCAGCCGTCAGGCGAGGGCATCCACAGAGACCCCGGTATGAGACCCCGGTATGGACAGACACTTGTACAGAATGGAGCCATCTGGGCTGTCAGCCGTCAGGCGAGGGCACCCACAGAGACTCCGGTACGGACAGACACTTGTACAGAATGGAACCCTCCGGGCTGTCAGCCGTCAGACGAGGCCACCCACAGAGACCCCGGTACGGACAGACACTTGTACAGAATGGAGCCCTCTGGGCTGTTAGCCGTCAGGCGAGGGTACCCACAGAGACCTCGGTACGGACAGACAGTTGTACACTTGTACAGAATGGAGCCCTCCGGGCTGTCAGGCGAGGGCCACAGAGACCCCGGTACGGACAGACACTTGTACAGAATGCAGCTGTCAGCCGTCAGGCGAGGGCACCCACAGAGACCCATTACAGACAGACACTTGTACAGAATGGAGCCCTCCGAGGTGTCAGCCGTCAGGCGAGGACACCCACAGAGACCCCGGTACGGACAGACACTTGTAAACTATGGAGCCCTCCAGGCTGTCAGCCGTCAGGCGAGGGCACCCACAGAGACCGCAGTACGGACAGACACTTGTACAGAATGGAGCCCTCCGGGCTGTGAGCCGTCAGGCGAGGGCACCCACAGAGACCCCAGTACGGACAGACACTTGTACAGAATGGAGCCCTCCGGGCTGTCAGCCGTCAGACGAGGGCACCCACAGAGGACCCCGGTACGGGCTGTCAGGCGAGGGCACCCACAGAGGCCCTGGTACGGACAGACACTTGTACAGAATGGACCCCTCCGGGCTGTAAGGCGAGGGCTACAGAGACCCCGGTATGGACAGACACTTGTACAGAATGGAGCCCTCTGGGCTGTCAGCCGTCAGGCGAGGGTACCCACAGAGTCCCCGGTACCGACAGACACTTGGACAGAATGGAGCCCTCTGGGCTGTAGCCGTCAGGCGAGGGCACCCACAGAGACCCTGGTACGGACAGACACTTGTACAGAATGGAGCCCTCCGGGCTGTCAGCCCTCAGGCGAGGGCACCCACAGAGACCCCGGTACGGACAGACACTTGTACAGAATGGAGCCCTCTGGGCTGTCAGCCGTGAGGCGAGGGCACATACAGAGACCCCAGTACGGACAGACACTTGTACAGAATGGAGCCCTCCGGGCTGTCAGGCGAGGGCTACAGAGACCCTGGTACGGACAGACACTTGTACAGAATGGAGCCCTCCGGGCTGTCAGCTGTCAGGTGAGGGCACCCACAGAGACCCTGGTATGGGCTGTCAGCCGTCAGGCGAGGGCACCCACAGAGACCCCGGTACTGACAGACACTTGTACAGAATGGAGCCCTCTGGGCTGTCAGGCGAGGGCACATACAGAGACCCCAGTACGGACAGACACTTGTACAGAATGGAGCCCTCTGGGCTGTCAGCCGTCAGGTGAGGGCACCCACAGAGACCCCAGTACGGACAGACACTTGTACAGAATGGAGCTGTCAGCCGTCAGGACAGGGCACCCACAGAGACCCCTGTACGGGCTGTCAGCCCTCAGGCGAGGGCACCCACAGAGACCCCAGTACGGACAGACACTTGTACAGAATGGAGCCCTCCGGACTGTCAGCCGTCAGGCGAGGGCACCCACAGAGACTCCGGTACGGACAGACACTAGTACAGAATGGAGCCCTCCGGGCTGTCAGCCGTCAGGCGAGGGCACCCACAGAGACCCCGGTATGAGACCCCGGTATGGACAGACACTTGTACAGAATGGAGCCCTCCGGGCTGTCAGCCGTCAGGCGAGGGTACCCACAGAGTCCCCGGTACGGACATACACTTGGTCAGAATGGAGCCGTCTGGGCTGTAGCCGTCAGGCGAGGGCACCCACAGAGACCCTGGTACGGACTGACACTTGTACAGAATGGAGCCGTCCGGGCTGTCGGCCGTCAGGCGAGGGCACCCACAGAGACTCCGGTACGGACAGACACTTGTGCAGAATGGAACCCTCCGGGCTGTCAGCCGAAAGGCGAGGGCACCCACAGAGACCCATTACGGACAGACACTTGTACAGAATGGAGCCGTCCGGGCTGTCAGCCGTCAGGCGAGGACACCCACAGAGACCCCGGTACGGACAGACACTTGTAAACTATGGAGCCCTCCAGACTGTCAGCCGTCAGGCGAGGGCACCCACAGAGACCGCAGTACGGACAGACACTTGTACAGAATGGAGCCCTCCGGGCTGTGAGCCATCAGACGAGGGCACCCACAGAGACCCCAGTACGGACAGACACTTGTACAGAATGGAGCCCTCAGGGCTGTCAGCCGTCAGACGAGGGCACCCACAGAGGACCCCGGTACGGGCTGTCAGGCGAGGGCACCCACAGAGGCCCTGGTACGGACAGACACTTGTACAGAATGGACCCCTCCGGGCTGTCAGGCGAGGGCTACAGAGACCCCGGTATGGACAGGCACTTGTACAGAATGGAGCCCTCTGGGGTGTCAGCCGTCAGGCGAGGGTACCCACAGAGTCCCCGGTACGGACAGACACTTGGACAGAATGGAGCCCTCTGGGCTGTAGCCGTCAGGCGTGGGCACCCACAGAGACCCTGGTACGGACTGACACTTGTACAGAATGGAGCCGTCCTGGCTGTCGGCCGTCAGGCGAGGGCACCCACAGAGACCCAAGTACGGACAGACACTTGTACAGAATGGAGCCCTCCGGGCTGTGAGCCGTCGGGCGAGTGCTACAGAGACCCCGGTACGGACAGACACTTGTACAGAATGGACCCCTCCGGGCTGTCAGGCGAGGGCTACAGAGACCCCGGTACGGACAGACACTTGTACAGAATGGAGCCCTCCGGGCTGTCAGCCGTCAGGCGAGGGCACCCACAGAGACCCCGGTAATGACAGAAACTTGTACAGAATGGAGCCCTCTGGGCTGTCAGGCGAGGGCACATACAGAGACCCCAGTACGGACAGACACTTGTACAGAATGGAGCCCTCTGGGCTGTCAGCCGTCAGGTGAGGGCACCCACAGAGACCCCAGTACGGACAGACACTTGTACAGAATGGAGCTGTCAGCCGTCAGGACAGGGCACCCACAGAGACCCCTGTACGGGCTGTCAGCCCTCAGGCGAGGGCACCCACAGAGACCCCAGTACGGACAGACACTTGTACAGAATGGAGCCCTCCGGACTGTCAGCCGTCAGGCGAGGGCACCCACAGAGACTCCGGTACGGACAGACACTAGTACAGAATGGAGCCCTCCGGTCTGTCAGCTGTCAGGTGAGGGCACCCACAGAGACCCTGGTATGGGCTGTCAGCCGTCAGGCGAGGGCACCCACAGAGACCCCGGTACTGACAGACACTTGTACAGAATGGAGCCCTCTGGGCTGTCAGGCGAGGGCACATACTGAGACCCCAGTACGGACAGACACTTGTACAGAATGGAGCCCTCTGGGCTGTCAGCCGTCAGGTGAGGGCACCCACAGAGACCCCAGTACGGACAGACACTTGTACAGAATGGAGCTGTCAGCCGTCAGGACAGGGCACCCACAGAGACCCCTGTACGGGCTGTCAGCCCTCAGGCGAGGGCACCCACAGAGACCCCAGTACGGACAGACACTTGTACAGAATGGAGCCCTCCGGACTGTCAGCCGTCAGGCGAGAGCACCCACAGAGACTCCGGTACGGACAGACACTAGTACCGAATGGAGCCCTCCGGGCTGTCAGCCGTCAGGCGAGGGCACCCACAGAGACCCCGGTATGAGACCCCGGTATGGACAGACACTTGTACAGAATGGAGCCCTCTGGGCTGTCAGCCGTCAGGCGAGGGCACCCACAGAGACCCCGGTATGGACAGACACTTGTACAGAATGGAGCCCTCTGGGCTGTCAGCCATCAGGCGAGGGTACCCACAGAGATCTCTGTACGGACAGACAGTTGTACAGAATGGAGCCCTCCGGGCTGTCAGCCCTCAGCCGAGGGCACCCACAGTGACCTGTTACGGACAGACACTTGTACACTTGTACAGAATGGAGCCCTCCGGGCTGTCAGGCGAGGGCCACAGAGACCCCGGTATGGACAGACACTTGTACAGAATGCAGCTGTCAGCCGTCAGGCGAGGGCACCCACAGAGACCCATTACGGACAGACACTTGTACAGAATGGAGCCGTCCGGGCTGTCAGCCGTCAGGCGAGGACACCCACAGAGACCCCGGTACGGACAGACACTTGTAAACTATGGAGCCCTCCAGCCTGTCAGCCGTCAGGCGAGGGCACCCACAGAGACCGCAGTACGGACAGACACTTGTACAGAATGGAGCCCTCCGGGCTGTGAGCCATCAGACGAGGGCACCCACAAAGACCCCAGTACGGACAGACACTTGTACAGAATGGAGCCCTCAGGGCTGTCAGCCGTCAGACGAGGGCACCCACAGAGGACCCCGGTACGGGCTGTCAGGCGAGGGCACCCACAGAGGCCCTGGTAGGGACAGACACTTGTACAGAATGGACCCCTCCGGGCTGTCAGGCGAGGGCCACAGAGACCCCGGTACGGACAGACACTTGTACAGAATGGAGCCCTCTGGGCTGTCAGCCATCAGGCGAGGGTACCCACAGAGATCTCTGTACGGACAGACAGTTGTACAGAATGGAGCCCTCCGGGCTGTCAGCCCTCAGCCGAGGGCACCCACAGTGACCTGTTACGGGCAGACACTTGTACACTTGTACAGAATGGAACCCTCCGGGCTGTCAGGCGAGGGCCACAGAGACCCCGGTATGGACAGACACTTGTACAGAATGCAGCTGTCAGCCGTCAGGCGAGGGCACCCACAGAGACCCATTACGGACAGACACTTGTACAGAATGGAGCCGTCGGGGCTGTCAGCCGTCAGGCGAGGACACCCACAGAGACCCCGGTACGGACAGACACTTGTAAACTATGGAGCCCTCCAGCCTGTCAGCCTTCAGGCGAGGGCACCCACAGAGACCGCAGTACGGACAGACACTTGTACAGAATGGAGCCCTCCGGGCTGTGAGCCATCAGACGAGGGCACCCACAAAGACCCCAGTACGGACAGACACTTGTACAGAATGGAGCCCTCAGGGCTGTCAGCCGTCAGACGAGGGCACCCACAGAGGACCCCGGTACGGGCTGTCAGGCGAGGGCACCCACAGAGGCCCTGGTAGGGACAGACACTTGTACAGAATGGACCCCTCCGGGCTGTCAGGCGGGGGCCACAGAGACCCCGGTACGGACAGACACTTGTACAGAATGTAGCTGTCAGCCGTCAGGTGAGGGCACCCACAGAGACCCATTACGGACAGACACTTGTACAGAATGGAGCCGTCTGGGCTGTCAGCCGTCAGGCGAGGACACCCACAGAGACCCCGGTACGGACAAACACTTGTAAACTATGGAGCCCTCCAGGCTGTCAGCCGTCAGGCGAGGGCACCCACAGAGACCGCAGTACGGACAGATACTTGTACAGAATGGAGCCCTCCGGGCTGTCAGCCGTCAGACGAGGGCACCCACAGAGGACCCCGGTACGGGCTGTCAGACGAGGACACCCACAGAGGCCCTGGTATGGACAGACACTTGTACAGAATGGACCCCTCCGGGCTGTCAGGCGAGGGCTACAGAGACCCCGGTATGGACAGGCACTTGTACAGAATGGAGCCCTCTGGGCTGTCAGCCGTCAGGCAAGGGTACCCACAGAGTCCCCGGTACGGACAGACACTTGGACAGAATGGAGCCCTCTGGGCTGTAGCCGTCAGGCGAGGGCACCCACAGAGACCCTGGTACGGACTGACACTTGTACAGAATGGAGCCGTCCGGGCTGTCCGCCGTCAGGCGAGGGCACCCACAGAGACCCCAGTACGGACAGACACTTGTACAGAATGGAGCCCTCCGGGCTGTCAGCCGTCGTGCTAGTGCTACAGAGACCCCGGTACGGACAGACAGTTGTACAGAATGGAGCCCTCCGGGCTGTCAGCCCTCAGCCGAGGGCACCCACAGTGACCTGTTACGGACAGACACTTGTACACTTGTACAGAATGGAGCCCTCCGGGCTGTCAGGCGAGGGCCACAGAGACCCCGGTATGGACAGACACTTGTACAGAATGCAGCTGTCAGCCGTCAGGCGAGGGCACCCACAGAGACCCATTACGGACAGACACTTGTACAGAATGGAGCCGTCCGGGCTGTCAGCCGTCAGGCGAGGACACCCACAGAGACCCCGGTACGGACAGACACTTGTAAACTATGGAGCCCTCCAGGCTGTCAGCCGTCAGGCGAGGGCACCCACAGAGACCGCAGTACGGACAGACACTTGTACAGAATGGAGCCCTCCGGGCTGTGAGCCATCAGACGAGGGCACCCACAGAGACCCCAGTACGGACAGACACTTGTACAGAATGGAGCCCTCAGGGCTGTCAGCCGTCAGACGAGGGCACCCACAGAGGACCCCGGTACGGGCTGTCAGGCGAGGGCACCCACAGAGGCCCTGGTACGGACAGACACTTGTACAGAATGGACCCCTCCGGGCTGTCAGGCGAGGGCCACAGAGACCCCGGTACGGACAGATACTTGTACAGAATGCAGCTGTCAGCCGTCAGGCGAGGGCACCCACAGAGACCCATTACGGACAGACACTTGTACAGAATGGAGCCGTCCGGGCTGTCAGCCGTCAGGCGAGGACACCCACAGAGACCCCGGTACGGACAAACACTTGTAAACTATGGAGCCCTCCAGGCTGTCAGCCGTCAGGCGAGGGCACCCACAGAGACCGCAGTACGGACAGACACTTGTACAGAATGGAGCCCTCCGGGCTGTGAGCCGTCAGACGAGGGCACCCACAGAGACCCCAGTACGGACAGACACTTGTACAGAATGGAGTCCTCAGGGCTGTCAGCCGTCAGACGAGGGCACCCACAGAGGACCCCGGTACGGGCTGTCAGGCGAGGGCACCCACAGAGGCACTGGTACGGACAGACACTTGTACAGAATGGACCCCTCCGGGCTGTCAGGCGAGGGCTACAGAGACCCCGGTATGGACACTCACTTGTACAGAATGGAGCCCTCTGGGCTGTCAACCGTCAGGCGAGGGTACCCACAGAGTCCCCGGTACGGACAGACATTTGGACAGAATGGAGCCCTCTGGGCTGTAGCCGTCAGGCGAGGGCACCCACAGAGACCCTGGTACGGACTGACACTTGTACAGAATGGAGCTGTCCGGGCTGTCGGCCGTCAGGCGAGGGCACCCACAGAGACCCCAGTACGGACAGACACTTGTACAGAATGGAGCCCTCCGGGCTGTCAGCCGTCAGGCGAGGGCACCCACAGAGACCCCGGTACTGACAGACACTTGTACAGAATGGAGCCCTCTGGGCTGTCAGGCGAGGGCACATACAGAGACCCCAGTACGGACAGACACTTGTACAGAATGGAGCCCTCTGGGCTGTCAGCCGTCAGGTGAAGGCACCCACAGAGACCCCAGTACGGACAGACACTTGTACAGAATGGAGCTGTCAGCCGTCAGGACAGGGCACCCACAGAGACCCCTGTACGGGCTGTCAGCCCTCAGGCGAGGGCACCCACAGAGACCCCAGTACGGACAGACACTTGTACAGAATGGAGCCCTCCGGACTGTCAGCCGTCAGGCGAGGGCACCCACAGAGACTCCGGTACGGACAGACACTTGTACAGAATGGAGCCCTCCGGACTGTCAGCCGTCAGGCGAGGGCACCCACAGAGACCCCGGTATGAGACTCCGGTATGGACAGACACTTGTACAGAATGGAGCCCTCTGGGCTGTCAGCTGTCAGGCAAGGGCACCCACAGAGACTCCGGTACGGACAGACACTTGTACAGAATGGAACCCTCCGGGCTGTCAGCCGTCAGGCGAGGGCACCCACAGAGACCCCGGTACGGACAGACACTTGTACAGAATGGAGCCCTCTGGGCTGTCAGCCGTCAGGCGAGGGTACACACAGAGACCTCGGTACGGACAGACAGTTGTACAGAATGGAGCCCTCCGGGCTGTCAGCCCTCAGCCGAGGGCACCCACAGTGACCTGTTACGGACAGACACTTGTACACTTGTACAGAATGGAGCCCTCCGGGCTGTCAGGCGAGGGCCACAGAGACCCCGGTACGGACAGACACTTGTACAGAATGCAGCTGTCAGCCGTCAGGCGAGGGCACCCACAGAGACCCATTACGGACAGACACTTGTACAGAATGGAGCCGTCCGGGCTGTCAGCCGTCAGGCGAGGACACCCACAGAGACCCCGGTACGGACAGACACTTGTAAACTATGGAGCCCTCCAGGCTGTCAGCCGTCAGGTGAGGGCACCCACAGAGACCGCAGTACGGACAGACACTTGTACAGAATGGAGCCCTCCGGGCTGTGAGCCGTCAGACGAGGGCACCCACAGAGACCCCAGTACGGACAGACACTTGTACAGAATGGAGCCCTCAGGGCTCTCAGCGGTCAGACGAGGGCACCCACAGAGGACCCCGGTACGGGCTGTCAGGCGAGGGCACCCACAGGGGCCCTGGTACGGACAGACACTTGTACAGAATGGACCCCTCCGGGCTGTCAGGCGAGGGCTACAGAGACCCCGGTATGGACAGGCACTTGTACAGAATGGAGCCCTCTGGGGTGTCAGGCGAGGGTACCCACAGAGTCCCCGGTACGGACAGACACTTGGACAGAATGGAGCCCTCTGGGCTGTAGCCGTCAGGCGAGGGCACCCACAGAGACCCTGGTACGGACTGACACTTGTACAGAATGGAGCAGTGCGGGCTGTCGGCCGTCAGGCGAGGGCACCCACTGAGACCCCAGTACGGACAGACACTTGTACAGAATGGAGCCCTCCGGGCTGTCAGCCGTCGAGCTAGTGCTACAGAGACCCCGGTACGGACAGACACTTGTACAGAATGGAGCCCTCCGGGCTGTCAGCTGTCAGGTGAGGGCACCCACCGAGACCCTGGTATGGGCTGTCAGCCGTCAGGTGAGGGCACCCACAGAGACCCCGGTACGGACAGACACTTGTACAGAATAGAGCCCTCTGGGCTTTCAGCCGTCAGGCGAGGGCACATACAGAGACCCCAGTACGGACAGACACTTGTACAGAATGGAGCCCTCTGGGCTGTCGCCGTCAGGCGAGGGCTACAGAGACCCCGGTACGGACAGACACTTGTACAGAATGGAGCCCTCGGGGCTGTCAGGTGAGGGCACCCACAGAAACCCTAGTATGGGGCTGTCAGCCGTCAGGCGAGGGCACCCACAGAGACCCCGGTACGGACAGACACTTGTACAGAATGGAGCCCTTTGGGCTGTCAGCCGTCAGGCGAGGGCACATACAGAGAACCCAGTACGGACAGACACTTGTACAGAATGGAGCCCTCTGGGCTGTCAGCCATCAGGCGAGGGCACCCACAGAGACCCCATTACGGACAGACACTTGTACAGAATGGAGGTGTCAGCCGTCAGGAGAGGGCACCCACAGAGACCCCTGTACGGGCTATCAGCCCTCAGACGAGGGCACCCACAGAGACCCCAGTACGGACAGACACTTGTACAGAATGGAGCCCTCCGGGCTGTCAGCCATCAGGCGAGGGCTACAGAGACCCCGGTACGGACAGACACTTGTACAGAATTGATCCCTCCGAGCTGTCAGCTGTCAGGTGAGGGCACCCATAGAGACCCCGGTATGGGCTGTCAGCCGTCAGCCGAGGGCACCCACAGAGACCCCGGTACGGACAGACACTTGTACAGAATGGAGCCCTCCGGGCTGTGAGCCATCATGCGAGGGCACCCACAGAGACCCCAGTACGGACAGACACTTGTACAGAATGGAGCCCTCCGGGCTGTCAGCCGTCAGGAGAGGGCACCCACAGAGACCCCGGTACGGACAGACACTTGTACAGAATGGAGCCCTCCGGGCTGTCAGCCGTCAGGCGAGGGCACCCACAGAGTCCCCGGTACGGACAGACACTTGTACAGAATGGAGCCCTCTGGGCTGTAGCCGTCAGGCGAGGGCACCCACAGAGACCCTGGTACAGACAGACACTTGTACAGAATGGAGCCCTCTGGGCTGTCGGCCGTCAGAAGAGGGCACCCACAGAGACCCCGGTGCGGGCTGTCAGCCGTCAGGCGAGGGCACCCACAGAGACCCCGGTACGGATAGACACTTGTACACTTGTACAGAATGGAGTCCTCCAGCCTGTCAGCCGTCAGATGAGGGCACCCCTGAGACCCCGGTACGGACAGACACTTGTACAGAATGCAGCTGTCAGCCGTCAGTCAAGGGCACCCACAGAGACCCATTACGGACAAACACTTGTACAGAATGATGCTGTCAGCCGTCAGGCAAAGACACCCACAGAGACCCCGGTACGGACAGACACTTGTACACTATAGAGCCCTCCAGGCTGTCAGCCATCAGTCGAGGGCACCCACAGAGACCGCGGTACGGACAGACACTTGTACAGAATGCAGCTGTCAGCCGTCAGGCGAGGACACCCACAGAGGACCCCGGTACTGGCTGTCAGGCGAATGCACCCACAGAGGCCCTAGTACGGACAGACACTTGTACAGAATGGACCCCTCCGGGCTGTCAGCTGTCAGACGAGGGCTACAGAGACCCCGGTATGGACAGGCACTTGTACAGAATGGAGCCCTCCGGGCTGTCAGCCGTCAGGCGAGGGTACCCACAGAGTCCCCGGTACGGACAGACACTTGGTCAGAATGGAGCCCTCTGGGCTGTAGCCATCAGGCGAGGGCACATACAGAGACCCCAGTATGGACAGACACTTGTACAGAATGGAGCCCTCTGGGCTGTCAGCCGTCAGGTGAGGGAACCCACAGAGACCCTGGTATGGGACTGTCAGCCGTCAGGCGAGGGCACCCACAGAGACCCCGGTACGGACAGACACTTGTACAGAATGGAGCTGTCAGCCGTCAGGAGAGGGCACCCACAGAGACCCCTGTACGGGCTGTCAGCCCTCAGGCGAGGGCACCCACAGAGACCCCAGTACGGACAGGCACTTGTACAGAATGGAGCCCTCCGGGCTGCAGCCGTCAGGCAAGGGCTACAGAGACCCCGGTACGGACAGACACTTGTACAGAATTGAGCCCTCCGAGCTGTCAGGCGAGGGCACCCATAGAGACCCCGGTATGGGCTGTCAGCCGTCAAGCGAGGGCACATACAGAGACCCCAGTACGGACAGACACTTGTACAGAATGGAGCCCTCTGGGCTGTCAGCCATCAGGCGAGGGCACCCACAGAGACCCCAGTACGGACAGACACTTGTACAAAATGAAGCTGTCAGCCGTCAGGAGAGGGCACCCACAGAGACCCCTGTACGGGCTGTCAGCCCTCAGGCGAGGGCACCCACAGAGACCCCAGTACGGACAGACACTTGTACAGAATGGAGCCCTCCGGGCTGCAGCCGTCAGGCGAGGGCTACAGAGACCCCGGTACGGACAGACACTTGTACAGAATTGAGCCCTCCGAGCTGTCAGCTGTCAGGCGAGGGCATCCATAGAGACCCCGGTATGGGCTGTCAGCCGTCAGCCGAGGGCACCCACAGAGACCCCGGTACGGACAGACACTTGTACAGAATGGAGTCCTCCAGCCTGTCAGCCGTCAGGCGAGGGCACCCCTGAGACCCCGGTACGGACAGACACTTGTACAGAATGCAGCTGTCAGCCGTCAGTCAAGGGCACCCACAGAGACCCATTACGGACAGACACTTGTACAGAATGATGCTGTCAGGCGTCAGGCAAGGACACCCACAGAGACCCCGGTACGGACAGACACTTGTACACTATGGAGCCCTCCAGGCTGTCAGCCGTCAGGCGAGGGCACCCACAGAGACCGCGGTACGGACAGACACTTGTACAGAATGGAGCCCTCCGGGCTGTGAGCCGTCAGACGAGGGCACCCACAGAGACCCCAGTACGGACAGACACTTGTACAGAATGGAGCCCTCCGGGCTGTCACCCGTCAGACGAGGACACCCACAGAGGACCCCGGTACGGGCTGTCAGGCGAGGGCACCCACAGATGCCCTGTTACGGACAGACACTTGTACAGAATGGACCCCTCCGGGCTGTCAGCTGTCAGGCGAGGGCTACAGAGACCCCTGTATGGACAGGCACTTGTACAGAATGGAGCCCTCCGGGCTGTCAGCCGTCAGGCGAGGGTACCCACAGAGTCCCCGGTACGGACAGACACTTGGTCAGAATGGAGCCGTCTGGGCTGTAGCCGTCAGGCGAGGGCACCCACAGAGACCCTGGTACGGACTGACACTTGTACAGAATGGAGCCGTCCGGGCTGACGGCCGTCAGGCGAGGGCACCCACAGAGACCCCAGTACGGACAGACACTTGTACAGAATGGAACCCTCCGGGCTGTCAGCCGTCGGGCGAGTGCTACAGAGACCCCAGTACGGACAGACACTTGTACAGAATGGAGCCTTCCGGGCTGTCAGCTGTCAGGTGAGGGCACCCACCGAGACCCTGGTATGGGCTGTCAGCCGTCAGGTGAGGGCACCCACAGAGACCCCGGTACGGACAGACACTTGTACAGAATGGAGACTTTGGGCTGTCAGCCGTCAGGCGAGGGCACATAGAGACCCCAGTACGGACAGACACTTGTACAGAATGGAGCCCTCTGGGCTGTCAGCCGTCAGGCGAGGGCTACAGAGACCCCGGTACGGACAGAGACCCCGGTACGGACAGACACTTGTACAGAATGGAGCCCTCTGGGCTGTCAGCTGTCAGGTGAGGGAACCCACACAGACCCTGGTATGGACAGACACTTGTACAGAATGGAGCCCTCCGGGCTGTCAGCCGTCAGGCGAGGGTACCCACAGAGTCCCCGGTACGGACAGACACTTGGACAGAATGGAGCCCTCTGGGCTGTAGCCGTCAGGCGAGGGCACCCACAGAGACCCTGGTACGGACAGACACTTGTACAGAATGGAGCCCTCCGGGCTGTCAGCCCTCAGGCGAGGGCACCCACAGAGACCCCGGTACGGACAGACACTTGTACAGAATGGAGCCCTCTGGGCTGTCTGCCGTCAGGCGAGGGCACATACAGAGACCCCAGTACGGACAGACACTTGTACAGAATGGAGCCCTCCGGGCTGTCAGGCGAGGGCTACAGAGACCCTGGTACGGACAGACACATGTACAGAATGGAGCCCTCCGGGCTGTCAGCTGTCAGGTGAGGGCACCCACAGAGACCCTGGTATGGGCTGTCAGCCGTCAGGCGAGGGCACCCACAGAGACCCCGGTACTGACAGACACTTGTACAGAATGGAGCCCTCTGGGCTGTCAGGCGAGGGCACATACAGAGACCCCAATACGGACAGACACTTGTACAGAATGGAGCCCTCTGGGCTGTCAGCCGTCAGGTGAGGGCACCCACAGAGACTCCGGTACGGACAGACACTTGTACAGAATGGAACCCTCCGGGCTGTCAGCCGTCAGGCGAGGGCACCCACAGAGACCCCGGTACGGACAGACACTTGTACAGAATGGAGCCCTCAGGGCTGTCAGCCATCAGGCGAGGGTACCCACAGAGACCTCTGTACGGCCAGACAGTTGTACAGAATGGAGCCCTCCGGGCTGTCAGCCCTCAGCCGAGGGCACCCACAGTGACCTGTTACGGACAGACACTTGTACACTTGTACAGAATGGAGCCCTCCGGGCTGTCAGGCGAGGGCCACAGAGACCCCGGTATGGACAGACACTTGTACAGAATGCAGCTGTCAGCCGTCAGGCGAGGGCACCCACAGAGACCCATTACGGACAGACACTTGTACAGAATGGAGCCGTCCGGGCTGTCAGCCGTCAGGCGAGGACACCCACAGAGACCCCGGTACGGACAGACACTTGTAAACTATGGAGCCCTCCAGGCTGTCAGCCGTCAGGCGAGGGCACCCACAGAGACCGCAGTACGGACAGACACTTGTACAGAATGGAGCCCTCCGGGCTGTGAGCCATCAGACGAGGGCACCCACAGAGACCCCAGTACGGACAGACACTTGTACAGAATGGAGCCCTCAGGGCTGTCAGCCGTCAGACGAGGGCACCCACAGAGGACCCCGGTACGGGCTGTCAGGCGAGGGCACCCACAGAGGCCCTGGTACGGACAGACAATTGTACAGAATGGACCCCTCCGGGCTGTCAGGCGAGGGCCACAGAGACCCCGGTACGGACAGACACTTGTACAGAATGCAGCTGTCAGCCGTCAGGTGAGGGCACCCACAGAGACCCATTACGGACAGACACTTGTACAGAATGGAGCCGTCCGGGCTGTCAGCCGTCAGGCGAGGACACCCACAGGGACCCCGGTACGGACAAACACTTGTAAACTATGGAGCCTTCCAGGCTGTCAGGCGAGGGCACCCACAGAGACCGCAGTACGGACAGACACTTGTACAGAATGGAGCCCTCCGGGGTCTGAGCCGTCAGACGAGGGCACCCACAGAGGACCCCGGTACGGGCTGTCAGGCGAAGGCACCCACAGAGGCCCTGGTACGGACAGACACTTGTACAGAATGGACCCCTCCGGGCTGTCAGGCGAGGGCTACAGAGACCCCGGTATGGACAGGCACTTGTACAGAATGGAGCCCTCTGGGCTGTCAGCCCTCAGGCGAGGGCACATACAGAGACCCCAGTACGGACAGACACTTGTACAGAATGGAGCCCTCTGGGCTGTCAGCCGTCAGGCGAGGGCACATACAGAGACCCCAGTACGGACAGACACTTGTACAGAATGGAGCCCTCAGGGCTGTCAGCCGTCAGACGAGGGCACCCACAGAGGACCCCGGTACGGGCTGTCAGGTGAGGGCACCCACAGAGGCCCTGGTACGGACAGACACTTGTACAGAATGGACCCCTCCGGGCTGTCAGGCGAGGGCTACAGAGATCCCGGTATGGACAGGCACTTGTACAGAATGGAGCCCTCTGGGCTGTCTGCCGTCAGGCAAGGGTACCCACAGAGTCCCCGGTACGGACAGACACTTGGACAGAATGGAGCCCTCTGGGCTGTAGCCGTCAGGCGAGGGCACCCACAGAGACCCTGGTACGGACTGACACTTGTACAGAATGGAGCCGTCCGGGCTGTCGGCCGTCAGGCGAGGGCACCCACAGAGACCCCAGTACGGACAGACACTTGTACAGAATGGAGCCCTCCGGGCTGTCAGCCGTCGTGCTAGTGCTACAGAGACCCCGGTACGGACAGACACTTGTACAGAATGGAGCCCGCCGGGCTGTCAGCCCTCAGCCGAGGGCACCCACAGTGACCTGTTACGGACAGACACTTGTACACTTGTACAGAATGGAGCCCTCCGGGCTGTCAGGCGAGGGCCACAGAGACCCCGGTATGGACAGACACTTGTACAGAATGCAGCTGTCAGCCGTCAGGCGAGGGCACCCACAGAGACCCATTACGGACAGACACTTGTACAGAATGGAGCCGTCCGGGCTGTCAGCCGTCAGGCGAGGACACCCACAGAGACCCCGGTACGGACAGACACTTGTAAACTATGGAGCCCTCCAGGCTGTCAGCCGTCAGGCGAGGGCACCCACAGAGACCACAGTACGGACAGACACTTGTACAGAATGGAGCCCTCCGGGCTGTGAGCCATCAGACGAGGGCACCCACAGAGACCCCAGTACGGACAGACACTTGTACAGAATGGAGCCCTCAGGGCTGTCAGCCGTCAGACGAGGGCACCCACAGAGGACCCCGGTACGGGCTGTCAGGCGAGGGCACCCACAGAGGCCCTGGTACGGACAGACACTTGTACAGAATGGACCCCTCCGGGCTGTCAGGCGAGGGCCACAGAGACCCCGGTACGGACAGACACTTGTACAGAATGCAGGTGTCAGCCGTCAGGCGAGGGCACCCACAGAGACCCATTACGGACAGACACTTGTACAGAATGGAGCCGTCCGGGCTGTCAGCCGTCAGGCGAGGACACCCACAGAGACCCCGGTACGGACAAACACTTGTAAACTATGGAGCCCTCCAGGCTGTCAGGCGAGGGCACCCACAGAGACCGCAGTACGGACAGACACTTGTACAGAATGGAGCCCTCCGGGCTGTGAGCCGTCAGACGAGGGCACCCACAGAGACCCCAGTACGGACAGACACTTGTACAGAATGGAGTCCTCAGGGCTGTCAGCCGTCAGACGAGGGCACCCACAGAGGACCCCGGTACGGGCTGTCAGGCGAGGGCACCCACAGAGGCACTGGTACAGACAGACACTTGTACAGAATGGACCCCTCCGGGCTGTCAGGCGAGGGCTACAGAGACCCCGGTATGGACAGGCACTTGTACAGAATGGAGCCCTCTGGGCTGTCAGCCGTCAGGCGAGGGTACCCACAGAGTCCCCGGTACGGACAGACACTTGGACAGAATGGAGCCCTCTGGGCTGTAGCCGTCAGGCGAGGGCACCCACAGAGACCCTGGTACGGACTGACACTTGTACAGAATGGAGCCGTCCGGGCTGTCGGCCGTCAGGCGAGGGCACCCACAGAGACCCCAGTACGGACAGACACTTGTACAGAATGGAGCCCTCCGGGCTGTCAGCCGTCAGGCGAGGGCACCCACAGAGACCCCGGTACTGACAGACACTTGTACAGAATGGAGCCCTCTGGGCTGTCAGGCGAGGGCACATACAGAGACCCCGGTATGGACAGACACTTGTACAGAATGGAGCCGTCTGGGCTGTCAGCCGTCAGGCGAGGGCACCCACAGAGACTCCGGTACGGACAGACACTTGTACAGAATGGAACCCTCCGGGCTGTCAGCCGTCAGACGAGGCCACCCACAGAGACCCCGGTACGGACAGACACTTGTACAGAATGGAGCCCTCTGGGCTGTTAGCCGTCAGGCGAGGGTACCCACAGAGACCTCGGTACGGACAGACAGTTGTACACTTGTACAGAATGGAGCCCTCCGGGCTGTCAGGCGAGGGCCACAGAGACCCCGGTACGGACAGACACTTGTACAGAATGCAGCTGTCAGCCGTCAGGCGAGGGCACCCACAGAGACCCATTACAGACAGACACTTGTACAGAATGGAGCCCTCCGAGGTGTCAGACGTCAGGCGAGGAGACCCACAGAGACCCCGGTACGGACAGACACTTGTAAACTATGGAGCCCTCCAGGCTGTCAGCCGTCAGGCGAGGGCACCCACAGAGAATCCGGTACGGACAGACACTTGTACAGAATGGAGCCCTCCGGGCTGTCAGCCGTCAGGCGAGGGCATCCACAGAGACCCCGGTATGAGACCCCGGTATGGACAGACACTTGTACAGAATGGAGCCATCTGGGCTGTCAGCCGTCAGGCGAGGGCACCCACAGAGACTCCGGTACGGACAGACACTTGTACAGAATGGAACCCTCCGGGCTGTCAGCCGTCAGACGAGGCCACCCACAGAGACCCCGGTACGGACAGACACTTGTACAGAATGGAGCCCTCTGGGCTGTTAGCCGTCAGGCGAGGGTACCCACAGAGACCTCGGTACGGACAGACAGTTGTACACTTGTACAGAATGGAGCCCTCCGGGCTGTCAGGCGAGGGCCACAGAGACCCCGGTACGGACAGACACTTGTACAGAATGCAGCTGTCAGCCGTCAGGCGAGGGCACCCACAGAGACCCATTACAGACAGACACTTGTACAGAATGGAGCCCTCCGAGGTGTCAGCCGTCAGGCGAGGACACCCACAGAGACCCCGGTACGGACAGACACTTGTAAACTATGGAGCCCTCCAGGCTGTCAGCCGTCAGGCGAGGGCACCCACAGAGACCGCAGTACGGACAGACACTTGTACAGAATGGAGCCCTCCGGGCTGTGAGCCGTCAGGCGAGGGCACCCACAGAGACCCCAGTACGGACAGACACTTGTACAGAATGGAGCCCTCCGGGCTGTCAGCCGTCAGACGAGGGCACCCACAGAGGACCCCGGTACGGGCTGTCAGGCGAGGGCACCCACAAAGGCCCTGGTACGGACAGACACTTGTACAGAATGGACCCCTCCGGGCTGTAAGGCGAGGGCTACAGAGACCCCGGTATGGACAGACACTTGTACAGAATGGAGCCCTCTGGGCTGTCAGCCGTCAGGCGAGGGTACCCACAGAGTCCCCGGTACCGACAGACACTTGGACAGAATGGAGCCCTCTGGGCTGTAGCCGTCAGGCGAGGGCACCCACAGAGACCCTGGTACGGACAGACACTTGTACAGAATGGAGCCCTCCGGGCTGTCAGCCCTCAGGCGAGGGCACCCACAGAGACCCCGGTACGGACAGACACTTGTACAGAATGGAGCCCTCTGGGCTGTCAGCCGTGAGGCGAGGGCACATACAGAGACCCCAGTACGGACAGACACTTGTACAGAATGGAGCCCTCCGGGCTGTCAGGCGAGGGCTACAGAGACCCTGGTACGGACAGACACTTGTACAGAATGGAGCCCTCCGGGCTGTCAGCTGTCAGGTGAGGGCACCCACAGAGACCCTGGTATGGGCTGTCAGCCGTCAGGCGAGGGCACCCACAGAGACCCCGGTACTGACAGACACTTGTACAGAATGGAGCCCTCTGGGCTGTCAGGCGAGGGCAGATACAGAGACCCCAGTACGGACAGACACTTGTACAGAATGGAGCCCTCTGGGCTGTCAGCCGTCAGGTGAGGGCACCCACAGAGACCCCAGTACGGACAGACACTTGTACAGAATGGAGCTGTCAGCCGTCAGGACAGGGCACCCACAGAGACCCCTGTACGGGCTGTCAGCCCTCAGGCGAGGGCACCCACAGAGACCCCAGTACGGACAGACACTTGTACAGAATGGAGCCCTCCGGACTGTCAGCCGTCAGGCGAGGGCACCCACAGAGACTCCGGTACGGACAGACACTAGTACAGAATGGAGCCCTCCGGTCTGTCAGCCGTCAGGCGAGGGCACCCATGGAGACCCCGGTACGGGCAGACGCTTGTACAGAATGGAGCCGTCCGGGCTGTCAGCCGTCAGGCGATGGCCACAGAGACCCCGGTACGAACAGACACTTAAACAGAATGGAGCCCTCTGGGCTCTCAGCCGTCAGGCGAGGGCACCCATGGAGACCCCGGTACGGGCAGACGCTTGTACAGAATGGAGCCATCCGGGCTGTCAGCCGTCAGGCGATGGCCACAGAGACCCCGGTACAAACAGACACTTGAACAGAATGGAGCCCTCCGGACTGTCAGCCGTCAGGCGAGGGCACCCACAGAGACTCCGGTACGGACAGACACTTGTACAGAATGGAGCCCTCCGGGCTGTCAGCCGTCAGGCGAGGGCACCCACAGAGACCCCGGTATGAGACCCCGGTATGGACAGACACTTGTACAGAATGGAGCCCTCTCGGCTGTCAGCCGTCAGGCGAGGGCACCCACAGAGACTCCGGTACGGACAGACACTTGTAAAGAATGGAACCCTCCGGGCTGTCAGCCGCCAGGCGGGGGCACCCACAGAGACCCCGGTACGGACAGACACTTGTACAGAATGGAGCCCTCTGGGCTGTCAGCCATCAGGCGAGGGTACCCACAGAGACCTCGGTACGGACAGACACTTGTACAGAATGGAGCCCTCCGGGCTGTCAGCCCTCAGGCGAGGGCACCCACAGAGACCCCAGTACGGACAGACACTTGTACAGAATGGAGCCCTCTGGGCTGTCAGCCGTCAGGCGAGGGCACATACAGAGACCCCAGTACGGACAGACACTTGTACAGAATGGAGCCCTCCGGGCTGTCAGGCGAGGGCTACAGAGACCCTGGTACGGACAGACACTTGTACAGAATGGAGCCCTCCGGGCTGTCAGCTGTCAGGTGAGGGCACCCACAGAGACCCTGGTATGGGCTGTCAGCCGTCAGGCGAGGGCACCCACAGAGACCCCAGTACGGACAGACACTTGTACAGAATGGAGCCCTCTGGGCTGTCAGCCGTCAGGTGAGGGCACCCACAGAGACCCCAGTACGGACAGACACTTGTACAGAATGGAGCTGTCAGCCGTCAGGAGAGGGCACCCACAGAGACCCCTGTACGGGCTGTCAGCCCTCAGGCGAGGGCACCCACAGAGACCCCGGTATGAGACCCCGGTATGGACAGACACTTGTACAGAATGGAGCCCTCTGGGCTGTCAGCCGTCAGGCGAGGGCACCCACAGAGACTCCGGTACGGACAGACACTTGTACAGAATGGAACCCTCCGGGCTGTCAGCCGTCAGACGAGGGCACCCACAAAGACCCCGGTACGGACAGACACTTGTACAGAATGGAGCCCTCTGGGCTGTTAGCCGTCAGGCGAGGGTACCCACAGAGACCTCGGTACGGACAGACAGTTGTACAGAATGGAGCCCTCCGGGCTGTCAGCCCTCAGCCGAGGGCACCCACAGTGACCTGTTACGGACAGACACTTGTACACTTGTACAGAATGGAGCCCTCCGGGCTGTCAGGCGAGGGCCACAGAGACCCCGGTACGGACAGACACTTGTACAGAATGCAGCTGTCAGCCGTCAGGCGAGGGCACCCACAGAGACCCATTACAGACAGACACTTGTACAGAATGGAGCCCTCCGAGGTGTCAGCCGTCAGGCGAGGACACCCACAGAGACCCCGGTATGGACAGACACTTGTAAACTATGGAGCCCTCCAGGCTGTCAGCCGTCAGGCGAGGGCACCCACAGAGACCGCAGTACGGACAGACACTTATACAGAATGGAGCCCTCCGGGCTGTGAGCCGTCAGACGAGGGCACCCACAGAGACCCCAGTACGGACAGACACTTGTACAGAATGGAGCCCTCCGGGCTGTCAGCCGTCAGGCGAGGGCACCCACAGAGGACCCCGGTACGGGCTGTCAGGCGAGGGCACCCACAGAGGCCCTGGTACGGACAGACACTTGTACAGAATGGACCCCTCCGGGCTGTCAGGCGAGGGCTACAGAGACCCCGGTATGGACAGGCACTTGTACAGAATGGAGCCCTCTGGGCTGTCAGGCGAGGGTACCCACAGAGTCCCCGGTACGGACAGACACTTGGACAGAATGGAGCCCTCTGGGCTGTAGCCGTCAGGCGAGGGCACCCACAGAGACCCTGGTACGGACAGACACTTGTACAGAATGGAGCCCTCCGGGCTGTCAGCCCTCAGGCGAGGGCACATACAGAGACCCCAGTACGGACAGACACTTGTACAGAATGGAGCCCTCTGGGCTGTCAGCCGTCAGGCGAGGGCACATACAGAGACCCCAGTACGGACAGACACTTGGACAGAATGGAGCCCTCCGGGCTGTCAGGCGAGGGCTACAGAGACCCTGGTACGGACAGACACTTGTACAGAATGGAGCCCTCCGGGCTGTCAGCTGTCAGGTGAGGGCACCCACAGAGACCCTGGTATGGGCTGTCAGCCGTCAGGCGAGGGCACCCACAGAGACCCCGGTACTGACAGACACTTGTACAGAATGGAGCCCTCTGGGCTGTCAGGCGAGGGCACATACTGAGACCCCAGTACGGACAGACACTTGTACAGAATGGAGCTGTCAGCCGTCAGGACAGGGCACCCACAGAGACCACTGTACGGGCCGTCAGCCCTCAGGCGAGGGCACCCACAGAGTCCCCGGTACGGACAGACACTTGGACAGAATGGAGCCCTCTGGGCTGTAGCCGTCAGGCGAGGACACCCACAGAGACCCTGGTACGGACAGACACTTGTACAGAATGGAGCCCTCCGGGCTGTCAGCCCTCAGGCGAGGGCACCCACAGAGACCCCGGTACGGACAGACACTTGTACAGAATGGAGCCCTCTGGGCTGTCAGCCGTCAGGCGAGGGCACATACAGAGACCCCAGTACGGACAGACACTTGGACAGAATGGAGCCCTCTGGGCTGTAGCCGTCAGGCGAGGACACCCACAGAGACCCTGGTACGGACAGACACTTGTACAGAATGGAGCCCTCCGGGCTGTCAGCTGTCAGGTGAGGGCACCCACAGAGACCCTGGTATGGGCTGTCAGCCGTCAGGCGAGGGCACCCACAGAGACCCCGGTACTGACAGACACTTGTACAGAATGGAGCCCTCTGGGCTGTCAGGCGAGGGCACATACTGAGACCCCAGTACGGACAGACACTTGTACAGAATGGAGCCCTCTGGGCTGTCAGCCGTCAGGTGAGGGCACCCACAGAGACCCCAGTACGGACAGACACTTGTACAGAATGGAGCTGTCAGCCGTCAGGACAGGGCACCCACAGAGACCCCTGTACGGGCTGTCATCCCTCAGGCGAGGGCACCCACAGAGACCCCAGTACGGACAGACACTTGTACAGAATGGAGCCCTCCGGACTGTCAGCCGTCAGGCGAGGGCACCCACAGAGACTCCGGTACGGACAGACACTAGTACAGAATGGAGCCCTCCGGGCTGTCAGCCGTCAGGCGAGGGCACCCACAGAGACCCCGGTATGAGACCCCGGTATGGACAGACACTTGTACAGAATGGAGCCCTCCGGGCTGTCAGCCGTCAGGCGAGGGTACCCACAGAGTCCCCGGTACGGACATACACTTGGTCAGAATGGAGCCGTCTGGGCTGTAGCCGTCAGGCGAGGGCACCCACAGAGACCCTGGTACGGACTGACACTTGTACAGAATGGAGCCGTCCGGGCTGTCGGCCGTCAGGCGAGGGCACCCACAGAGACTCCGGTACGGACAGACACTTGTGCAGAATGGAACCCTCCGGGCTGTCAGCCGAAAGGCGAGGGCACCCACAGAGACCCATTACGGACAGACACTTGTACAGAATGGAGCCGTCCGGGCTGTCAGCCGTCAGGCGAGGACACCCACAGAGACCCCGGTACGGACAGACACTTGTAAACTATGGAGCCCTCCAGACTGTCAGCCGTCAGGCGAGGGCACCCACAGAGACCGCAGTACGGACAGACACTTGTACAGAATGGAGCCCTCCGGGCTGTGAGCCATCAGACGAGGGCACCCACAGAGACCCCAGTACGGACAGACACTTGTACAGAATGGAGCCCTCAGGGCTGTCAGCCGTCAGACGAGGGCACCCACAGAGGACCCCGGTACGGGCTGTCAGGCGAGGGCACCCACAGAGGCCCTGGTACGGACAGACACTTGTACAGAATGGACCCCTCCGGGCTGTCAGGCGAGGGCTACAGAGACCCCGGTATGGACAGGCACTTGTACAGAATGGAGCCCTCTGGGGTGTCAGCCGTCAGGCGAGGGTACCCACAGAGTCCCCGGTACGGACAGACACTTGGACAGAATGGAGCCCTCTGGGCTGTAGCCGTCAGGCGTGGGCACCCACAGAGACCCTGGTACGGACTGACACTTGTACAGAATGGAGCCGTCCTGGCTGTCGGCCGTCAGGCGAGGGCACCCACAGAGACCCAAGTACGGACAGACACTTGTACAGAATGGAGCCCTCCGGGCTGTGAGCCGTCGGGCGAGTGCTACAGAGACCCCGGTACGGACAGACACTTGTACAGAATGGACCCCTCCGGGCTGTCAGGCGAGGGCTACAGAGACCCCGGTACGGACAGACACTTGTACAGAATGGAGCCCTCCGGGCTGTCAGCCGTCAGGCGAGGGCACCCACAGAGACCCCGGTAATGACAGAAACTTGTACAGAATGGAGCCCTCTGGGCTGTCAGGCGAGGGCACATACAGAGACCCCAGTACGGACAGACACTTGTACAGAATGGAGCCCTCTGGGCTGTCAGCCGTCAGGTGAGGGCACCCACAGAGACCCCAGTACGGACAGACACTTGTACAGAATGGAGCTGTCAGCCGTCAGGACAGGGCACCCACAGAGACCCCTGTACGGGCTGTCAGCCCTCAGGCGAGGGCACCCACAGAGACCCCAGTACGGACAGACACTTGTACAGAATGGAGCCCTCCGGACTGTCAGCCGTCAGGCGAGGGCACCCACAGAGACTCCGGTACGGACAGACACTAGTACAGAATGGAGCCCTCCGGTCTGTCAGCTGTCAGGTGAGGGCACCCACAGAGACCCTGGTATGGGCTGTCAGCCGTCAGGCGAGGGCACCCACAGAGACCCCGGTACTGACAGACACTTGTACAGAATGGAGCCCTCTGGGCTGTCAGGCGAGGGCACATACTGAGACCCCAGTACGGACAGACACTTGTACAGAATGGAGCCCTCTGGGCTGTCAGCCGTCAGGTGAGGGCACCCACAGAGACCCCAGTACGGACAGACACTTGTACAGAATGGAGCTGTCAGCCGTCAGGACAGGGCACCCACAGAGACCCCTGTACGGGCTGTCAGCCCTCAGGCGAGGGCACCCACAGAGACCCCAGTACGGACAGACACTTGTACAGAATGGAGCCCTCCGGACTGTCAGCCGTCAGGCGAGAGCACCCACAGAGACTCCGGTACGGACAGACACTAGTACCGAATGGAGCCCTCCGGGCTGTCAGCCGTCAGGCGAGGGCACCCACAGAGACCCCGGTATGAGACCCCGGTATGGACAGACACTTGTACAGAATGGAGCCCTCTGGGCTGTCAGCCGTCAGGCGAGGGCACCCACAGAGACCCCGGTATGGACAGACACTTGTACAGAATGGAGCCCTCTGGGCTGTCAGCCATCAGGCGAGGGTACCCACAGAGATCTCTGTACGGACAGACAGTTGTACAGAATGGAGCCCTCCGGGCTGTCAGCCCTCAGCCGAGGGCACCCACAGTGACCTGTTACGGACAGACACTTGTACACTTGTACAGAATGGAGCCCTCCGGGCTGTCAGGCGAGGGCCACAGAGACCCCGGTATGGACAGACACTTGTACAGAATGCAGCTGTCAGCCGTCAGGCGAGGGCACCCACAGAGACCCATTACGGACAGACACTTGTACAGAATGGAGCCGTCCGGGCTGTCAGCCGTCAGGCGAGGACACCCACAGAGACCCCGGTACGGACAGACACTTGTAAACTATGGAGCCCTCCAGCCTGTCAGCCGTCAGGCGAGGGCACCCACAGAGACCGCAGTACGGACAGACACTTGTACAGAATGGAGCCCTCCGGGCTGTGAGCCATCAGACGAGGGCACCCACAAAGACCCCAGTACGGACAGACACTTGTACAGAATGGAGCCCTCAGGGCTGTCAGCCGTCAGACGAGGGCACCCACAGAGGACCCCGGTACGGGCTGTCAGGCGAGGGCACCCACAGAGGCCCTGGTAGGGACAGACACTTGTACAGAATGGACCCCTCCGGGCTGTCAGGCGAGGGCCACAGAGACCCCGGTACGGACAGACACTTGTACAGAATGGAGCCCTCTGGGCTGTCAGCCATCAGGCGAGGGTACCCACAGAGATCTCTGTACGGACAGACAGTTGTACAGAATGGAGCCCTCCGGGCTGTCAGCCCTCAGCCGAGGGCACCCACAGTGACCTGTTACGGGCAGACACTTGTACACTTGTACAGAATGGAACCCTCCGGGCTGTCAGGCGAGGGCCACAGAGACCCCGGTATGGACAGACACTTGTACAGAATGCAGCTGTCAGCCGTCAGGCGAGGGCACCCACAGAGACCCATTACGGACAGACACTTGTACAGAATGGAGCCGTCGGGGCTGTCAGCCGTCAGGCGAGGACACCCACAGAGACCCCGGTACGGACAGACACTTGTAAACTATGGAGCCCTCCAGCCTGTCAGCCTTCAGGCGAGGGCACCCACAGAGACCGCAGTACGGACAGACACTTGTACAGAATGGAGCCCTCCGGGCTGTGAGCCATCAGACGAGGGCACCCACAAAGACCCCAGTACGGACAGACACTTGTACAGAATGGAGCCCTCAGGGCTGTCAGCCGTCAGACGAGGGCACCCACAGAGGACCCCGGTACGGGCTGTCAGGCGAGGGCACCCACAGAGGCCCTGGTAGGGACAGACACTTGTACAGAATGGACCCCTCCGGGCTGTCAGGCGGGGGCCACAGAGACCCCGGTACGGACAGACACTTGTACAGAATGTAGCTGTCAGCCGTCAGGTGAGGGCACCCACAGAGACCCATTACGGACAGACACTTGTACAGAATGGAGCCGTCTGGGCTGTCAGCCGTCAGGCGAGGACACCCACAGAGACCCCGGTACGGACAAACACTTGTAAACTATGGAGCCCTCCAGGCTGTCAGCCGTCAGGCGAGGGCACCCACAGAGACCGCAGTACGGACAGATACTTGTACAGAATGGAGCCCTCCGGGCTGTCAGCCGTCAGACGAGGGCACCCACAGAGGACCCCGGTACGGGCTGTCAGACGAGGACACCCACAGAGGCCCTGGTATGGACAGACACTTGTACAGAATGGACCCCTCCGGGCTGTCAGGCGAGGGCTACAGAGACCCCGGTATGGACAGGCACTTGTACAGAATGGAGCCCTCTGGGCTGTCAGCCGTCAGGCAAGGGTACCCACAGAGTCCCCGGTACGGACAGACACTTGGACAGAATGGAGCCCTCTGGGCTGTAGCCGTCAGGCGAGGGCACCCACAGAGACCCTGGTACGGACTGACACTTGTACAGAATGGAGCCGTCCGGGCTGTCCGCCGTCAGGCGAGGGCACCCACAGAGACCCCAGTACGGACAGACACTTGTACAGAATGGAGCCCTCCGGGCTGTCAGCCGTCGTGCTAGTGCTACAGAGACCCCGGTACGGACAGACAGTTGTACAGAATGGAGCCCTCCGGGCTGTCAGCCCTCAGCCGAGGGCACCCACAGTGACCTGTTACGGACAGACACTTGTACACTTGTACAGAATGGAGCCCTCCGGGCTGTCAGGCGAGGGCCACAGAGACCCCGGTATGGACAGACACTTGTACAGAATGCAGCTGTCAGCCGTCAGGCGAGGGCACCCACAGAGACCCATTACGGACAGACACTTGTACAGAATGGAGCCGTCCGGGCTGTCAGCCGTCAGGCGAGGACACCCACAGAGACCCCGGTACGGACAGACACTTGTAAACTATGGAGCCCTCCAGGCTGTCAGCCGTCAGGCGAGGGCACCCACAGAGACCGCAGTACGGACAGACACTTGTACAGAATGGAGCCCTCCGGGCTGTGAGCCATCAGACGAGGGCACCCACAGAGACCCCAGTACGGACAGACACTTGTACAGAATGGAGCCCTCAGGGCTGTCAGCCGTCAGACGAGGGCACCCACAGAGGACCCCGGTACGGGCTGTCAGGCGAGGGCACCCACAGAGGCCCTGGTACGGACAGACACTTGTACAGAATGGACCCCTCCGGGCTGTCAGGCGAGGGCCACAGAGACCCCGGTACGGACAGATACTTGTACAGAATGCAGCTGTCAGCCGTCAGGCGAGGGCACCCACAGAGACCCATTACGGACAGACACTTGTACAGAATGGAGCCGTCCGGGCTGTCAGCCGTCAGGCGAGGACACCCACAGAGACCCCGGTACGGACAAACACTTGTAAACTATGGAGCCCTCCAGGCTGTCAGCCGTCAGGCGAGGGCACCCACAGAGACCGCAGTACGGACAGACACTTGTACAGAATGGAGCCCTCCGGGCTGTGAGCCGTCAGACGAGGGCACCCACAGAGACCCCAGTACGGACAGACACTTGTACAGAATGGAGTCCTCAGGGCTGTCAGCCGTCAGACGAGGGCACCCACAGAGGACCCCGGTACGGGCTGTCAGGCGAGGGCACCCACAGAGGCACTGGTACGGACAGACACTTGTACAGAATGGACCCCTCCGGGCTGTCAGGCGAGGGCTACAGAGACCCCGGTATGGACACTCACTTGTACAGAATGGAGCCCTCTGGGCTGTCAACCGTCAGGCGAGGGTACCCACAGAGTCCCCGGTACGGACAGACATTTGGACAGAATGGAGCCCTCTGGGCTGTAGCCGTCAGGCGAGGGCACCCACAAAGACCCTGGTACGGACTGACACTTGTACAGAATGGAGCTGTCCGGGCTGTCGGCCGTCAGGCGAGGGCACCCACAGAGACCCCAGTACGGACAGACACTTGTACAGAATGGAGCCCTCCGGGCTGTCAGCCGTCAGGCGAGGGCACCCACAGAGACCCCGGTACTGACAGACACTTGTACAGAATGGAGCCCTCTGGGCTGTCAGGCGAGGGCACATACAGAGACCCCAGTACGGACAGACACTTGTACAGAATGGAGCCCTCTGGGCTGTCAGCCGTCAGGTGAAGGCACCCACAGAGACCCCAGTACGGACAGACACTTGTACAGAATGGAGCTGTCAGCCGTCAGGACAGGGCACCCACAGAGACCCCTGTACGGGCTGTCAGCCCTCAGGCGAGGGCACCCACAGAGACCCCAGTACGGACAGACACTTGTACAGAATGGAGCCCTCCGGACTGTCAGCCGTCAGGCGAGGGCACCCACAGAGACTCCGGTACGGACAGACACTTGTACAGAATGGAGCCCTCCGGACTGTCAGCCGTCAGGCGAGGGCACCCACAGAGACCCCGGTATGAGACTCCGGTATGGACAGACACTTGTACAGAATGGAGCCCTCTGGGCTGTCAGCTGTCAGGCAAGGGCACCCACAGAGACTCCGGTACGGACAGACACTTGTACAGAATGGAACCCTCCGGGCTGTCAGCCGTCAGGCGAGGGCACCCACAGAGACCCCGGTACGGACAGACACTTGTACAGAATGGAGCCCTCTGGGCTGTCAGCCGTCAGGCGAGGGTACACACAGAGACCTCGGTACGGACAGACAGTTGTACAGAATGGAGCCCTCCGGGCTGTCAGCCCTCAGCCGAGGGCACCCACAGTGACCTGTTACGGACAGACACTTGTACACTTGTACAGAATGGAGCCCTCCGGGCTGTCAGGCGAGGGCCACAGAGACCCCGGTACGGACAGACACTTGTACAGAATGCAGCTGTCAGCCGTCAGGCGAGGGCACCCACAGAGACCCATTACGGACAGACACTTGTACAGAATGGAGCCGTCCGGGCTGTCAGCCGTCAGGCGAGGACACCCACAGAGACCCCGGTACGGACAGACACTTGTAAACTATGGAGCCCTCCAGGCTGTCAGCCGTCAGGTGAGGGCACCCACAGAGACCGCAGTACGGACAGACACTTGTACAGAATGGAGCCCTCCGGGCTGTGAGCCGTCAGACGAGGGCACCCACAGAGACCCCAGTACGGACAGACACTTGTACAGAATGGAGCCCTCAGGGCTCTCAGCGGTCAGACGAGGGCACCCACAGAGGACCCCGGTACGGGCTGTCAGGCGAGGGCACCCACAGGGGCCCTGGTACGGACAGACACTTGTACAGAATGGACCCCTCCGGGCTGTCAGGCGAGGGCTACAGAGACCCCGGTATGGACAGGCACTTGTACAGAATGGAGCCCTCTGGGGTGTCAGGCGAGGGTACCCACAGAGTCCCCGGTACGGACAGACACTTGGACAGAATGGAGCCCTCTGGGCTGTAGCCGTCAGGCGAGGGCACCCACAGAGACCCTGGTACGGACTGACACTTGTACAGAATGGAGCAGTGCGGGCTGTCGGCCGTCAGGCGAGGGCACCCACTGAGACCCCAGTACGGACAGACACTTGTACAGAATGGAGCCCTCCGGGCTGTCAGCCGTCGAGCTAGTGCTACAGAGACCCCGGTACGGACAGACACTTGTACAGAATGGAGCCCTCCGGGCTGTCAGCTGTCAGGTGAGGGCACCCACCGAGACCCTGGTATGGGCTGTCAGCCGTCAGGTGAGGGCACCCACAGAGACCCCGGTACGGACAGACACTTGTACAGAATAGAGCCCTCTGGGCTTTCAGCCGTCAGGCGAGGGCACATACAGAGACCCCAGTACGGACAGACACTTGTACAGAATGGAGCCCTCTGGGCTGTCGCCGTCAGGCGAGGGCTACAGAGACCCCGGTACGGACAGACACTTGTACAGAATGGAGCCCTCGGGGCTGTCAGGTGAGGGCACCCACAGAAACCCTAGTATGGGGCTGTCAGCCGTCAGGCGAGGGCACCCACAGAGACCCCGGTACGGACAGACACTTGTACAGAATGGAGCCCTTTGGGCTGTCAGCCGTCAGGCGAGGGCACATACAGAGAACCCAGTACGGACAGACACTTGTACAGAATGGAGCCCTCTGGGCTGTCAGCCATCAGGCGAGGGCACCCACAGAGACCCCATTACGGACAGACACTTGTACAGAATGGAGGTGTCAGCCGTCAGGAGAGGGCACCCACAGAGACCCCTGTACGGGCTATCAGCCCTCAGACGAGGGCACCCACAGAGACCCCAGTACGGACAGACACTTGTACAGAATGGAGCCCTCCGGGCTGTCAGCCATCAGGCGAGGGCTACAGAGACCCCGGTACGGACAGACACTTGTACAGAATTGATCCCTCCGAGCTGTCAGCTGTCAGGTGAGGGCACCCATAGAGACCCCGGTATGGGCTGTCAGCCGTCAGCCGAGGGCACCCACAGAGACCCCGGTACGGACAGACACTTGTACAGAATGGAGCCCTCCGGGCTGTGAGCCATCATGCGAAGGCACCCACAGAGACCCCAGTACGGACAGACACTTGTACAGAATGGAGCCCTCCGGGCTGTCAGCCGTCAGGAGAGGGCACCCACAGAGACCCCGGTACGGACAGACACTTGTACAGAATGGAGCCCTCCGGGCTGTCAGCCGTCAGGCGAGGGCACCCACAGAGTCCCCGGTACGGACAGACACTTGTACAGAATGGAGCCCTCTGGGCTGTAGCCGTCAGGCGAGGGCACCCACAGAGACCCTGGTACAGACAGACACTTGTACAGAATGGAGCCCTCTGGGCTGTCGGCCGTCAGAAGAGGGCACCCACAGAGACCCCGGTGCGGGCTGTCAGCCGTCAGGCGAGGGCACCCACAGAGACCCCGGTACGGATAGACACTTGTACACTTGTACAGAATGGAGTCCTCCAGCCTGTCAGCCGTCAGATGAGGGCACCCCTGAGACCCCGGTACGGACAGACACTTGTACAGAATGCAGCTGTCAGACGTCAGTCAAGGGCACCCACAGAGACCCATTACGGACAAACACTTGTACAGAATGATGCTGTCAGCCGTCAGGCAAAGACACCCACAGAGACCCCGGTACGGACAGACACTTGTACACTATAGAGCCCTCCAGGCTGTCAGCCATCAGTCGAGGGCACCCACAGAGACCGCGGTACGGACAGACACTTGTACAGAATGCAGCTGTCAGCCGTCAGGCGAGGACACCCACAGAGGACCCCGGTACTGGCTGTCAGGCGAATGCACCCACAGAGGCCCTAGTACGGACAGACACTTGTACAGAATGGACCCCTCCGGGCTGTCAGCTGTCAGACGAGGGCTACAGAGACCCCGGTATGGACAGGCACTTGTACAGAATGGAGCCCTCCGGGCTGTCAGCCGTCAGGCGAGGGTACCCACAGAGTCCCCGGTACGGACAGACACTTGGTCAGAATGGAGCCCTCTGGGCTGTAGCCATCAGGCGAGGGCACATACAGAGACCCCAGTATGGACAGACACTTGTACAGAATGGAGCCCTCTGGGCTGTCAGCCGTCAGGTGAGGGAACCCACAGAGACCCTGGTATGGGACTGTCAGCCGTCAGGCGAGGGCACCCACAGAGACCCCGGTACGGACAGACACTTGTACAGAATGGAGCTGTCAGCCGTCAGGAGAGGGCACCCACAGAGACCCCTGTACGGGCTGTCAGCCCTCAGGCGAGGGCACCCACAGAGACCCCAGTACGGACAGGCACTTGTACAGAATGGAGCCCTCCGGGCTGCAGCCGTCAGGCAAGGGCTACAGAGACCCCGGTACGGACAGACACTTGTACAGAATTGAGCCCTCCGAGCTGTCAGGCGAGGGCACCCATAGAGACCCCGGTATGGGCTGTCAGCCGTCAAGCGAGGGCACATACAGAGACCCCAGTACGGACAGACACTTGTACAGAATGGAGCCCTCTGGGCTGTCAGCCATCAGGCGAGGGCACCCACAGAGACCCCAGTACGGACAGACACTTGTACAAAATGAAGCTGTCAGCCGTCAGGAGAGGGCACCCACAGAGACCCCTGTACGGGCTGTCAGCCCTCAGGCGAGGGCACCCACAGAGACCCCAGTACGGACAGACACTTGTACAGAATGGAGCCCTCCGGGCTGCAGCCGTCAGGCGAGGGCTACAGAGACCCCGGTACGGACAGACACTTGTACAGAATTGAGCCCTCCGAGCTGTCAGCTGTCAGGCGAGGGCATCCATAGAGACCCCGGTATGGGCTGTCAGCCGTCAGCCGAGGGCACCCACAGAGACCCCGGTACGGACAGACACTTGTACAGAATGGAGTCCTCCAGCCTGTCAGCCGTCAGGCGAGGGCACCCCTGAGACCCCGGTACGGACAGACACTTGTACAGAATGCAGCTGTCAGCCGTCAGTCAAGGGCACCCACAGAGACCCATTACGGACAGACACTTGTACAGAATGATGCTGTCAGGCGTCAGGCAAGGACACCCACAGAGACCCCGGTACGGACAGACACTTGTACACTATGGAGCCCTCCAGGCTGTCAGCCGTCAGGCGAGGGCACCCACAGAGACCGCGGTACGGACAGACACTTGTACAGAATGGAGCCCTCCGGGCTGTGAGCCGTCAGACGAGGGCACCCACAGAGACCCCAGTACGGACAGACACTTGTACAGAATGGAGCCCTCCGGGCTGTCACCCGTCAGACGAGGACACCCACAGAGGACCCCGGTACGGGCTGTCAGGCGAGGGCACCCACAGATGCCCTGTTACGGACAGACACTTGTACAGAATGGACCCCTCCGGGCTGTCAGCTGTCAGGCGAGGGCTACAGAGACCCCTGTATGGACAGGCACTTGTACAGAATGGAGCCCTCCGGGCTGTCAGCCGTCAGGCGAGGGTACCCACAGAGTCCCCGGTACGGACAGACACTTGGTCAGAATGGAGCCGTCTGGGCTGTAGCCGTCAGGCGAGGGCACCCACAGAGACCCTGGTACGGACTGACACTTGTACAGAATGGAGCCGTCCGGGCTGACGGCCGTCAGGCGAGGGCACCCACAGAGACCCCAGTACGGACAGACACTTGTACAGAATGGAACCCTCCGGGCTGTCAGCCGTCGGGCGAGTGCTACAGAGACCCCAGTACGGACAGACACTTGTACAGAATGGAGCCTTCCGGGCTGTCAGCTGTCAGGTGAGGGCACCCACCGAGACCCTGGTATGGGCTGTCAGCCGTCAGGTGAGGGCACCCACAGAGACCCCGGTACGGACAGACACTTGTACAGAATGGAGACTTTGGGCTGTCAGCCGTCAGGCGAGGGCACATAGAGACCCCAGTACGGACAGACACTTGTACAGAATGGAGCCCTCTGGGCTGTCAGCCGTCAGGCGAGGGCTACAGAGACCCCGGTACGGACAGAGACCCCGGTACGGACAGACACTTGTACAGAATGGAGCCCTCTGGGCTGTAGCCGTCAGGCGAGGGCACCCACACAGACCCTGGTACGGACAGACACTTGTACAGAATGGAGCCCTCCGGGCTGTCAGCCCTCAGACGAGGGCACCCACAGAGACCCCGGTACGGACAGACACTTGTACAGAATGGAGCCCTCTGGGCTGTCTGCCGTCAGGCGAGGGCACATACAGAGACCCCAGTACGGACAGACACTTGTACAGAATGGAGCCCTCCGGGCTGTCAGGCGAGGGCTACAGAGACCCTGGTACGGACAGACACATGTACAGAATGGAGCCCTCCGGGCTGTCAGCTGTCAGGTGAGGGCACCCACAGAGACCCTGGTATGGGCTGTCAGCCGTCAGGCGAGGGCACCCACAGAGACCCCGGTACTGACAGACACTTGTACAGAATGGAGCCCTCTGGGCTGTCAGGCGAGGGCACATACAGAGACCCCAATACGGACAGACACTTGTACAGAATGGAGCCCTCTGGGCTGTCAGCCGTCAGGTGAGGGCACCCACAGAGACTCCGGTACGGACAGACACTTGTACAGAATGGAACCCTCCGGGCTGTCAGCCGTCAGGCGAGGGCACCCACAGAGACCCCGGTACGGACAGACACTTGTACAGAATGGAGCCCTCAGGGCTGTCAGCCATCAGGCGAGGGTACCCACAGAGACCTCTGTACGGCCAGACAGTTGTACAGAATGGAGCCCTCCGGGCTCTCAGCCCTCAGCCGAGGGCACCCACAGTGACCTGTTACGGACAGACACTTGTACACTTGTACAGAATGGAGCCCTCCGGGCTGTCAGGCGAGGGCCACAGAGACCCCGGTATGGACAGACACTTGTACAGAATGCAGCTGTCAGCCGTCAGGCGAGGGCACCCACAGAGACCCATTACGGACAGACACTTGTACAGAATGGAGCCGTCCGGGCTGTCAGCCGTCAGGCGAGGACACCCACAGAGACCCCGGTACGGACAGACACTTGTAAACTATGGAGCCCTCCAGGCTGTCAGCCGTCAGGCGAGGGCACCCACAGAGACCGCAGTACGGACAGACACTTGTACAGAATGGAGCCCTCCGGGCTGTGAGCCATCAGACGAGGGCACCCACAGAGACCCCAGTACGGACAGACACTTGTACAGAATGGAGCCCTCAGGGCTGTCAGCCGTCAGACGAGGGCACCCACAGAGGACCCCGGTACGGGCTGTCAGGCGAGGGCACCCACAGAGGCCCTGGTACGGACAGACAATTGTACAGAATGGACCCCTCCGGGCTGTCAGGCGAGGGCCACAGAGACCCCGGTACGGACAGACACTTGTACAGAATGCAGCTGTCAGCCGTCAGGTGAGGGCACCCACAGAGACCCATTACGGACAGACACTTGTACAGAATGGAGCCGTCCGGGCTGTCAGCCGTCAGGCGAGGACACCCACAGGGACCCCGGTACGGACAAACACTTGTAAACTATGGAGCCTTCCAGGCTGTCAGGCGAGGGCACCCACAGAGACCGCAGTACGGACAGACACTTGTACAGAATGGAGCCCTCCGGGGTCTGAGCCGTCAGACGAGGGCACCCACAGAGGACCCCGGTACGGGCTGTCAGGCGAAGGCACCCACAGAGGCCCTGGTACGGACAGACACTTGTACAGAATGGACCCCTCCGGGCTGTCAGGCGAGGGCTACAGAGACCCCGGTATGGACAGGCACTTGTACAGAATGGAGCCCTCTGGGCTGTCAGCCCTCAGGCGAGGGCACATACAGAGACCCCAGTACGGACAGACACTTGTACAGAATGGAGCCCTCTGGGCTGTCAGCCGTCAGGCGAGGGCACATACAGAGACCCCAGTACGGACAGACACTTGTACAGAATGGAGCCCTCAGGGCTGTCAGCCGTCAGACGAGGGCACCCACAGAGGACCCCGGTACGGGCTGTCAGGTGAGGGCACCCACAGAGGCCCTGGTACGGACAGACACTTGTACAGAATGGACCCCTCCGGGCTGTCAGGCGAGGGCTACAGAGATCCCGGTATGGACAGGCACTTGTACAGAATGGAGCCCTCTGGGCTGTCTGCCGTCAGGCAAGGGTACCCACAGAGTCCCCGGTACGGACAGACACTTGGACAGAATGGAGCCCTCTGGGCTGTAGCCGTCAGGCGAGGGCACCCACAGAGACCCTGGTACGGACTGACACTTGTACAGAATGGAGCCGTCCGGGCTGTCGGCCGTCAGGCGAGGGCACCCACAGAGACCCCAGTACGGACAGACACTTGTACAGAATGGAGCCCTCCGGGCTGTCAGCCGTCGTGCTAGTGCTACAGAGACCCCGGTACGGACAGACACTTGTACAGAATGGAGCCCGCCGGGCTGTCAGCCCTCAGCCGAGGGCACCCACAGTGACCTGTTACGGACAGACACTTGTACACTTGTACAGAATGGAGCCCTCCGGGCTGTCAGGCGAGGGCCACAGAGACCCCGGTATGGACAGACACTTGTACAGAATGCAGCTGTCAGCCGTCAGGCGAGGGCACCCACAGAGACCCATTACGGACAGACACTTGTACAGAATGGAGCCGTCCGGGCTGTCAGCCGTCAGGCGAGGACACCCACAGAGACCCCGGTACGGACAGACACTTGTAAACTATGGAGCCCTCCAGGCTGTCAGCCGTCAGGCGAGGGCACCCACAGAGACCACAGTACGGACAGACACTTGTACAGAATGGAGCCCTCCGGGCTGTGAGCCATCAGACGAGGGCACCCACAGAGACCCCAGTACGGACAGACACTTGTACAGAATGGAGCCCTCAGGGCTGTCAGCCGTCAGACGAGGGCACCCACAGAGGACCCCGGTACGGGCTGTCAGGCGAGGGCACCCACAGAGGCCCTGGTACGGACAGACACTTGTACAGAATGGACCCCTCCGGGCTGTCAGGCGAGGGCCACAGAGACCCCGGTACGGACAGACACTTGTACAGAATGCAGGTGTCAGCCGTCAGGCGAGGGCACCCACAGAGACCCATTACGGACAGACACTTGTACAGAATGGAGCCGTCCGGGCTGTCAGCCGTCAGGCGAGGACACCCACAGAGACCCCGGTACGGACAAACACTTGTAAACTATGGAGCCCTCCAGGCTGTCAGGCGAGGGCACCCACAGAGACCGCAGTACGGACAGACACTTGTACAGAATGGAGCCCTCCGGGCTGTGAGCCGTCAGACGAGGGCACCCACAGAGACCCCAGTACGGACAGACACTTGTACAGAATGGAGTCCTCAGGGCTGTCAGCCGTCAGACGAGGGCACCCACAGAGGACCCCGGTACGGGCTGTCAGGCGAGGGCACCCACAGAGGCACTGGTACAGACAGACACTTGTACAGAATGGACCCCTCCGGGCTGTCAGGCGAGGGCTACAGAGACCCCGGTATGGACAGGCACTTGTACAGAATGGAGCCCTCTGGGCTGTCAGCCGTCAGGCGAGGGTACCCACAGAGTCCCCGGTACGGACAGACACTTGGACAGAATGGAGCCCTCTGGGCTGTAGCCGTCAGGCGAGGGCACCCACAGAGACCCTGGTACGGACTGACACTTGTACAGAATGGAGCCGTCCGGGCTGTCGGCCGTCAGGCGAGGGCACCCACAGAGACCCCAGTACGGACAGACACTTGTACAGAATGGAGCCCTCCGGGCTGTCAGCCGTCAGGCGAGGGCACCCACAGAGACCCCGGTACTGACAGACACTTGTACAGAATGGAGCCCTCTGGGCTGTCAGGCGAGGGCACATACAGAGACCCCAGTACGGACAGACACTTGTACAGAATGGAGCCCTCTGGGCTGTCAGCCGTCAGGTGAGGGCACCCACAGAGACCCCAGTACGGACAGACACTTGTACAGAATGGAGCTGTCAGCCGTCAGGACAGGGCACCCACGGAGACCCCTGTACGGGCTGTCAGCCCTCAGGCGAGGGCACCCACAGAGACCCCAGTACGGACAGACACTTGTACAGAATGGAGCCCTCCGGACTGTCAGCCGTCAGGCCAGGGCACCCACAGAGACTCCGGTACGGACAGACACTTGTACAGAATGGAGCCCTCCAGGCTGTCAGCCGTCAGGCGAGGGCACCCACAGAGACCCCGGTATGAGACCCCGGTATGGACAGACACTTGTACAGAATGGAGCCCTCTGGGCTGTCAGCCGTCAGGCGAGGGCACCCACAGAGACTCCGGTACGGGCAGACACTTGTACAGAATGGAACCCTCCGGGCTGTCAGCCGTCAGGCGAGGGCACCCACAGAGACCCCGGTACGGACAGACACTTGTACAGAATGGAGCCCTCTGGGCTGTCAGCCGTCAGGCGAGAGTACCCACAGAGACCTCGGTACGGACAGACAGTTGTACAGAATGGAGCCCTCCGGGCTGTCAGCCCTCAGCCGAGGGCACCCACAGTGACCTGTTACGGACAGACACTTGTACACTTGTACAGAATGGAGCCCTCCGGGCTGTCAGGCGAGGGCCACAGAGACCCCGGTACGGACAGACACTTGTACAGAATGCAGCTGTCAGCCGTCAGGCGAGGGCACCCACAGAGACCCATTACGGACAGACACTTGTACAGAATGGAGCCGTCCGGGCTGTCAGCCGTCAGGCGAGGACACCCACAGAGACCCCGGTACGGACAGACACTTGTAAACTATGGAGCCCTCCAGGCTGTAAGCCGTCAGGCGAGGGCACCCACAGAGACCGCAGTACGGACAGACACTTGTACAGAATGGAGCCCTCCGGGCTGTGAGCCGTCAGACGAGGGCACCCACAGAGACCCCAGTACGGACAGACACTTGTACAGAATGGAGCCCTCAGGGCTGTCAGCCGTCAGACGAGGGCACCCACAGAGGACCCCGGTACGGGCTGTCAGGCGAGGGCACCCACAGAGGCCCTGGTACGGACAGACACTTGTACAGAATGGACCCCTCCGGGCTGTCAGGCGAGGGCTACAGAGACCCCGGTATGGACAGGCACTTGTACAGAATGGAGTCCTCTGGGGTGTCAGCCGTCAGGCGAGGGTACCCACAGAGTCCCCGGTACGGACAGACACTTGGACAGAATGGAGCCCTCTGGGCTGTAGCCGTCAGGCGTGGGCACCCACAGAGACCCTGGTACAGACTGACACTTGTACAGAATGGAGCCGTCCTGGCTGTCGGCCGTCAGGCGAGGGCACCCACAGAGACCCAAGTACGGACAGACACTTGTACAGAATGGAGCCCTCCGGGCTGTCAGCCGTCGGGCGAGTGCTACAGAGACCCCGGTACGGACAGACACGTGTACAGAATGGACCCCTCCGGGCTGTCAGGCGAGGGCTACAGAGACCCCGGTACGGACAGACACTTGTACAGAATGGAGCCCTCCGGGCTGTCAGCCGTCAGGCGAGGGCACCCACAGAGACCCCGGTAATGACAGAAACTTGTACAGAATGGAGCCCTCTGGGCTGTCAGGCGAGGGCACATACAGAGACCCCAGTACGGACAGACACTTGTACAGAATGGAGCCCTCTGGGCTGTCAGCCGTCAGGTGAGGGCACCCACAGAGACCCCAGTACGGACAGACACTTGTACAGAATGGAGCTGTCAGCCGTCAGGACAGGGCACCCACAGAGACCCCTGTACGGGCTGTCAGCCCTCAGGCGAGGGCACCCACAGAGACCCCAGTACGGACAGACACTTGTACAGAATGGAGCCCTCCGGACTGTCAGCCATCAGGCGAGGGCACCCACAGAGACTCCGGTACGGACAGACACTAGTACAGAATGGAGCCCTCCGGGCTGTCAGCCGTCAGGCGAGGGCACCCACAGAGACCCTGGTATGAGACCCCGGTATGGACAGACACTTGTACAGAATGGAGCCCTCTGGGCTGTCAGCCGTCAGGCGAGGGCACCCACAGAGACTCCGGTACGGACAGACACTTGTACATAATGGAACCCTCCGGGCTGTCAGCCATCAGGCGAGGGTACCCACAGAGACCTCTGTACGGACAGACAGTTGTACAGAATGGAGCCCTCCGGGCTGTCAGCCCTCAGCCGAGGGCACCCACAGTGACCTGTTACGGACAGACACTTGTACACTTGTACAGAATGGAGCCCTCCGGGCTGTCAGGCGAGGGCCACAGAGACCCCAGTATGGACAGACACTTGTACAGAATGCAGCTGTCAGCCGTCAGGCGAGGGCACCCACAGAGACCCATTACGGACAGACACTTGTACAGAATGGAGCCGTCCGGGCTGTCAGCCGTCAGGCGAGGACACCCACAGAGACCCCGGTACGGACAGACACTTGTAAACTATGGAGCCCTCCAGCCTGTCAGCCGTCAGGCGAGGGCACCCACAGAGACCGCAGTACGGACAGACACTTGTACAGAATGGAGCCCTCCGGGCTGTGAGCCATCAGACGAGGGCACCCACAGAGACCCCAGTTCGGACAGACACTTGTACAGAATGGAGCCCTCAGGGCTGTCAGCCGTCAGACGAGGGCACCCACAGAGGACCCCGGTACGGGCTGTCAGGCGAGGGCACCCACAGAGGCCCTGGTACGGACAGACACTTGTACAGAATGGACCCCTCCGGGCTGTCAGGCGAGGGCCACAGAGACCCCGGTACGGACAGACACTTGTACAGAATGCAGCTGTCAGCCGTCAGGTGAGGGCACCCACAGAGACCCATTACGGACAGACACTTGTACAGAATGGAGCCGTCCGGGCTGTCAGCCGTCAGGCGAGGGCCCCCACAGAGACTCCGGTACGGACAAACACTTGTAAACTATGGAGCCCTCCAGGCTGTCAGCCATCAGGCGAGGGCACCCACAGAGACCGCAGTACGGACAGACACTTGTACAGAATGGAGCCCTCAGGGCTGTCAGCCGTCAGACGAGGGCACCCACAGAGGACCCCGGTACGGGCTGTCAGGCGAGGGCACCCACAGAGGCCCTGGTACGGACAGACACTTGTACAGAATGGACCCCTCCGGGCTGTCAGGCGAGGGCTACAGAGACCCCGGTATGGACAGGCACTTGTACAGAATGGAGCCCTCTGGGCTGTCAGCCGTCAGGCAAGGGTACCCACAGAGTCCCCGGTACGGACAGACACTTGGACAGAATGGAGCCCTCTGGGCTGTAGCCGTCAGGCGAGGGCACCCACAGAGACCCTGGTACGGACTGACACTTGTAAACTATGGAGCCCTCCAGGCTGTCAGCCGTCAGGCGAGGGCACCCACAGAGACCGCAGTACGGACAGACACTTGTACAGAATGGAGCCCTCAGTGCTGTCAGCCGTCAGACGAGGGCACCCACAGAGGACCCCGGTACGGGCTGTCAGGCGAGGGCACCCACAGAGGCCCTGGTACGGACAGACACTTGTACAGAATGGACCCCTCCGGGCTGTCAGGCGAGGGCCACAGAGACCCCGGTACGGACAGACACTTGTACAGAATGCAGGTGTCAGCCGTCAGGCGAGGGCACCCACAGAGACCCATTACGGACAGACACTTGTACAGAATGGAGCCGTCCGGGCTGTCAGCCGTCAGGCGAGGACACCCACAGAGACCCCGGTACGGACAAACACTTGTAAACTATGGAGCCCTCCAGGCTGTCAGGCGAGGGCACCCACAGAGACCGCAGTACGGACAGACACTTGTACAGAATGGAGCCCTCCGGGCTGTGAGCCGTCAGACGAGGGCACCCACAGAGACCCCAGTACGGACAGACACTTGTACAGAATGGAGTCCTCAGGGCTGTCAGCCGTCAGACGAGGGCACCCACAGAGGACCCCGGTACGGGCTGTCAGGCGAGGGCACCCACAGAGGCACTGGTACGGACAGACACTTGTACAGAATGGACCCCTCCGGGCTGTCAGGCGAGGGCTACAGAGACCCCGGTATGGACAGGCACTTGTACAGAATGGAGCCCTCTGGGCTGTCAGCCGTCAGGCGAGGGTACCCACAGAGTCCCCGGTACGGACAGACACTTGGACAGAATGGAGCCCTCTGGGCTGTAGCCGTCAGGCGAGGGCACCCACAGAGACCCTGGTACGGACTGACACTTGTACAGAATGGAGCCGTCCGGGCTGTCGGCCGTCAGGCGAGGGCACCCACAGAGACCCCAGTACGGACAGACACTTGTACAGAATGGAGCCCTCCGGGCTGTCAGCCGTCAGGCGAGGGCACCCACAGAGACCCCGGTACTGACAGACACTTGTACAGAATGGAGCCCTCTGGGCTGTCAGGCGAGGGCACATACAGAGACCCCAGTACGGACAGACACTTGTACAGAATGGAGCCCTCTGGGCTGTCAGCCGTCAGGTGAGGGCACCCACAGAGACCCCAGTACGGACAGACACTTGTACAGAATGGATCTGTCAGCCGTCAGGACAGGGCACCCACAGAGACCCCTGTACGGGCTGTCAGCCCTCAGGCGAGGGCACCCACAGAGACCCCAGTATGGACAGACACTTGTACAGAATGGAGCCCTCCGGACTGTCAGCCGTCAGGCGAGGGCACCCACAGAGACTCCGGTACGGACAGACACTTGTACAGAATGGAGCCCTCCGGGCTGTCAGCCGTCAGGCGAGGGCACCCACAGAGACCCCGGTATGAGACCCCGGTATGGACAGACACTTGTACAGAATGGAGCCCTCTGGGCTGTCAGCCGTCAGGCGAGGGCACCCACAGAGACTCCGGTACGGACAGACACTTGTACAGAATGGAACCCTCCGGGCTGTCAGCCGTCAGGCGAGGGCACCCACAGAGACCCCGGTACGGACAGACACTTGTACAGAATGGAGCCCTCTGGGCTGTCAGCCGTCAGGCGAGAGTACCCACAGAGACCTCGGTACGGACAGACAGTTGTACAGAATGGAGCCCTCCGGGCTGTCAGCCCTCAGCCGAGGGCACCCACAGTGACCTGTTACGGACAGACACTTGTACACTTGTACAGAATGGAGCCCTCCGGGCTGTCAGGCGAGGGCCACAGAGACCCCGGTACGGACAGACACTTGTACAGAATGCAGCTGTCAGCCGTCAGGCGAGGGCACCCACAGAGACCCATTACGGACAGACACTTGTACGGAATGGAGCCGTCCGGGCTGTCAGCCGTCAGGCGAGGACACCCACAGAGACCCCGGTACGGACAGACACTTGTAAACTATGGAGCCCTCCAGGCTGTCAGCCGTCAGGCGAGGGCACCCACAGAGACCGCAGTACGGACAGACACTTGTACAGAATGGAGCCCTCCGGGCTGTGAGCCGTCAGACGAGGGCACCCACAGAGACCCCAGTACGGACAGACACTTGTACAGAATGGAGCCCTCAGGGCTGTCAGCCGTCAGACGAGGGCACCCACAGAGGACCCCGGTACGGGCTGTCAGGCGAGGGCACCCACAGAGGCCCTGGTACGGACAGACACTTGTACAGAATGGACCCCTCCGGGCTGTCAGGCGAGGGCTACAGAGACCCCGGTATGGACAGGCACTTGTACAGAATGGAGCCCTCTGGGGTGTCAGCCGTCAGGCGAGGGTACCCACAGAGACTCCGGTACGGGCAGACACTTGTACAGAATGGAACCCTCCGGGCTGTCAGCCGTCAGGCGAGGGCACCCACAGAGACCCCGGTACGGACAGACACTTGTACAGAATGGAGCCCTCTGGGCTGTCAGCCGTCAGGCGAGAGTACCCACAGAGACCTCGGTACGGACAGACAGTTGTACAGAATGGAGCCCTCCGGGCTGTCAGCCCTCAGCCGAGGGCACCCACAGTGACGTGTTACGGACAGACACTTGTACAGAATGGAGCCCTCCGGGCTGTCAGCCGTCAGGCGAGGGCACCCACAGAGACCCCGGTATGAGACCCCGGTATGGACAGACACTTGTACAGAATGGAGCCCTCTGGGCTGTCAGCCGTCAGGCGAGGGCACCCACAGAGACTCCGGTACGGACAGACACTTGTACAGAATGGAACCCTCCGGGCTGTCAGCCGTCAGGCGAGGGCACCCACAGAGACCCCGGTACGGACAGACACTTGTACAGAATGGAGCCCTCTGGGCTGTCAGCCGTCAGGCGAGAGTACCCACAGAGACCTCGGTACGGACAGACAGTTGTACAGAATGGAGCCCTCCGGGCTGTCAGCCCTCAGCCGAGGGCACCCACAGTGACCTGTTACGGACAGACACTTGTACACTTGTACAGAATGGAGCCCTCCGGGCTGTCAGGCGAGGGCCACAGAGACCCCGGTACGGACAGACACTTGTACAGAATGCAGCTGTCAGCCGTCAGGCGAGGGCACCCACAGAGACCCATTACGGACAGACACTTGTACAGAATGGAGCCGTCCGGGCTGTCAGCCGTCAGGCGAGGACACCCACAGAGACCCCGGTACGGACAGACACTTGTAAACTATGGAGCCCTCCAGGCTGTCAGCCGTCAGGCGAGGGCACCCACAGAGACCGCAGTACGGACAGACACTTGTACAGAATGGAGCCCTCCGGGCTGTGAGCCGTCAGACGAGGGCACCCACAGAGACCCCAGTACGGACAGACACTTGTACAGAATGGAGCCCTCAGGGCTGTCAGCCGTCAGACGAGGGCACCCACAGAGGACCCCGGTACGGGCTGTCAGGCGAGGGCACCCACAGAGGCCCTGGTAAGGACAGACACTTGTACAGAATGGACCCCTCCGGGCTGTCAGGCGAGGGCTACAGAGACCCCGGTATGGACAGGCACTTGTACAGAATGGAGCCCTCTGGGCTGTCAGCCGTCAGGCGAGGGCACCCACAGAGACTCCGGTACGGGCAGACACTTGTACAGAATGGAACCCTCTGGGCTGTAGCCGTCAGGCGTGGGCACCCACAGAGACCCTGGTACGGACTGACACTTGTACAGAATGGAGCCGTCCTGGCTGTCGGCCGTCAGGCGAGGGCACCCACAGAGACCCAAGTACGGACAGACACTTGTACAGAATGGAGCCCTCCGGGCTGTCAGCCGTCGGGCGAGTGCTACAGAGACCCCGGTACGGACAGACACTTGTACAGAATGGACCCCTCCGGGCTGTCAGGCGAGGGCTACAGAGACCCCGGTACGGACAGACACTTGTACAGAATGGAGCCCTCCGGGCTGTCAGCCGTCAGGCGAGGGCACCCACAGAGACCCCGGTAATGACAGAAACTTGTACAGAATGGAGCCCTCTGGGCTGTCAGGCGAGGGCACATACAGAGACCCCAGTACGGACAGACACTTGTACAGAATGGAGCCCTCTGGGCTGTCAGCCGTCAGGTGAGGGCACCCACAGAGACCCCAGTACGGACAGACACTTGTACAGAATGGAGCTGTCAGCCGTCAGGACAGGGCACCCACAGAGACCCCTGTACGGGCTGTCAGCCCTCAGGCGAGGGCACCCACAGAGACCCCAGTACGGACAGACACTTGTACAGAATGGAGCCCTCCGGACTGTCAGCCATCAGGCGAGGGCACCCACAGAGACTCCGGTACGGACAGACACTAGTACAGAATGGAGCCCTCCGGGCTGTCAGCCGTCAGGCGAGGGCACCCACAGAGACCCCGGTATGAGACCCCGGTATGGACAGACACTTGTACAGAATGGAGCCCTCTGGGCTGTCAGCCGTCAGGCGAGGGCACCCACAGAGACTCCGGTACGGACAGACACTTGTACAGAATGGAACCCTCCGAGTTGTCAGCCGTCAGGCGAGGGCACCCACAGAGACCCCGGTACGGACAGACACTTGTACAGAATGGAGCACTCTGGGCTGTCAGCCATCAGGCGAGGGTACCCACAGAGACCTCTGTACGGACAGACACTTGTACACTTGTACAGAATGGAGCCCTCCGGGCTGTCAGGCGAGGGCCACAGAGACCCCAGTATGGACAGACACTTGTACAGAATGCAGCTGTCAGCCGTCAGGCGAGGGCACCCACAGAGACCCATTACGGACAGACACTTGTACAGAATGGAGCCGTCCGGGCTGTCAGCCGTCAGGCGAGGACACCCACAGAGACCCCGGTACGGACAGACACTTGTAAACTATGGAGCCCTCCAGCCTGTCAGCCGTCAGGCGAGGGCACCCACAGAGACCGCAGTACGGACAGACACTTGTACAGAATGGAGCCCTCCGGACTGTGAGCCATCAGACGAGGGCACCCACAGAGACCCCAGTTCGGACAGACACTTGTACAGAATGGAGCCCTCAGGGCTGTCAGCCGTCATACGAGGGCACCCACAGAGGACCCCGGTACGGGCTGTCAGGCGAGGGCGCCCACAGAGGCCCTGGTACGGACAGACACTTGTACAGAATGGACCCCTCCGGGCTGTCAGGCGAGGGCCACAGAGACCCCGGTACGGACAGACACTTGTACAGAATGCAGCTGTCAGCCGTCAGGTGAGGGCACCCACAGAGACCCATTACGGACAGACACTTGTACAGAATGGAGCCGTCCGGGCTGTCAGCCGTCAGGCGAGGACACCCACAGAGACCCCGGTACGGACAAACACTTGTAAACTATGGAGCCCTCCAGGCTGTCAGCCGTCAGGCGAGGGCACCCACAGAGACCGCAGTACGGACAGACACTTGTACAGAATGGAGCCCTCAGGGCTGTCAGCCGTCAGACGAGGGCACCCACAGAGGACCCCGGTACGGGCTGTCAGGCGAGGGCACCCACAGAGGCCCTGGTACGGACAGACACTTGTACAGAATGGACCCCTCCGGGCTGTCAGGCGAGGGCTACAGAGACCCCGGTATGGACAGGCACTTGTACAGAATGGAGCCCTCTGGGCTGTCAGCCGTCAGGCAAGGGTACCCACAGAGTCCCCGGTACGGACAGACACTTGGACAGAATGGAGCCCTCTGGGCTGTAGCCGTCAGGCGAGGGCACCCACAGAGACCCTGGTACGGACTGACACTTGTAAACTATGGAGCCCTCCAGGCTGTCAGCCGTCAGGCGAGGGCACCCACAGAGACCGCAGTACGGACAGACACTTGTACAGAATGGAGCCCTCAGTGCTGTCAGCCGTCAGACGAGGGCACCCACAGAGGACCCCGGTACGGGCTGTCAGGCGAGGGCACCCACAGAGGCCCTGGTACGGACAGACACTTGTACAGAATGGACCCCTCCGGGCTGTCAGGCGAGGGCCACAGAGACCCCGGTACGGACAGACACTTGTACAGAATGCAGGTGTCAGCCGTCAGGCGAGGGCACCCACAGAGACCCATTACGGACAGACACTTGGACAGAATGGAGCCGTCCGGGCTGTCAGCCGTCAGGCGAGGACACCCACAGAGACCCCGGTACGGACAAACACTTGTAAACTATGGAGCCCTCCAGGCTGTCAGGCGAGGGCACCCACAGAGACCGCAGTACGGACAGACACTTGTACAGAATGGAGCCCTCCGGGCTGTGAGCCGTCAGACGAGGGCACCCACAGAGACCCCAGTACGGACAGATACTTGTACAGAATGGAGTCCTCAGGGCTGTCAGCCGTCAGACGAGGGCACCCACAGAGGACCCCGGTACGGGCTGTCAGGCGAGGGCACCCACAGAGGCACTGGTACGGACAGACACTTGTACAGAATGGACCCCTCCGGGCTGTCAGGCGAGGGCTACAGAGACCCCGGTATGGACAGGCACTTGTACAGAATGGAGCCCTCTGGGCTGTCAGCCGTCAGGCGAGGGTACCCACAGAGTCCCCGGTACGGACAGACACTTGGACAGAATGGAGCCCTCTGGGCTGTAGCCGTCAGGCGAGGGCACCCACAGAGACCCTGGTACGGACTGACACTTGTACAGAATGGAGCCGTCCGGGCTGTCGGCCGTCAGGCGAGGGCACCCACAGAGACCCCAGTACGGACAGACACTTGTACAGAATGGAGCCCTCCGGGCTGTCAGCCGTCAGGCGAGGGCACCCACAGAGACCCCGGTACTGACAGACACTTGTACAGAATGGAGCCCTCTGGGCTGTCAGGCGAGGGCACATACAGAGACCCCAGTACGGACAGACACTTGTACAGAATGGATCTGTCAGCCGTCAGGACAGGGCACCCACAGAGACCCCTGTACGGGCTGTCAGCCCTCAGGCGAGGGCACCCACAGAGACCCCAGTACGGACAGACACTTGTACAGAATGGAGCCCTCCGGACTGTCAGCCGTCAGGCGAGGGCACCCACAGAGACTCCGGTACGGACAGACACTTGTACAGAATGGAGCCCTCCGGGCTGTCAGCCGTCAGGCGAGGGCACCCACAGAGACCCCGGTATGAGACCCCGGTATGGACAGACACTTGTACAGAATGGAGCCCTCTGGGCTGTCAGCCGTCAGGCGAGGGCACCCACAGAGACTCCGGTACGGACAGACACTTGTACAGAATGGAACCCTCCGGGCTGTCAGCCGTCAGGCGAGGGCACCCACAGAGACCCCGGTACGGACAGACACTTGTACAGAATGGAGCCCTCTGGGCTGTCAGCCGTCAGGCGAGAGTACCCACAGAGACCTCGGTACGGACAGACAGTTGTACAGAATGGAGCCCGAGGGCACCCACAGTGACCTGTTACGGACAGACACTTGTACACTTGTACAGAATGGAGCCCTCCGGGCTGTCAGGCGAGGGCCACAGAGACCCCGGTACGGACAGACACTTGTACAGAATGCAGCTGTCAGCCGTCAGGCGAGGGCACCCACAGAGACCCATTACGGACAGACACTTGTACAGAATGGACCCGTCCGGGCTGTCAGCCGTCAGGCGAGGACACCCACAGAGACCCCGGTACGGACAGACACTTGTAAACTATGGAGCCCTCCAGGCTGTCAGCCGTCAGGCGAGGGCACCCACAGAGACCGCAGTACGGACAGACACTTGTACAGAATGGAGCCCTCCGGGCTGTGAGCCGTCAGACGAGGGCACCCACAGAGACCCCAGTACGGACAGACACTTGTACAGAATGGAGCCCTCAGGGCTGTCAGCCGTCAGACGAGGGCACCCACAGAGGACCCCGGTACGGGCTGTCAGGCGAGGGCACCCACAGAGGCCCTGGTACGGACAGACACTTGTACAGAATGGACCCCTCCGGGCTGTCAGGCGAGGGCTACAGAGACCCCGGTATGGACAGGCACTTGTACAGAATGGAGCCCTCTGGGGTGTCAGCCGTCAGGCGAGGGTACCCACAGAGTCCCCGGTACGGACAGACACTTGGACAGAATGGAGCCCACTGGGCTGTAGCCGTCAGGCGTGGGCACCCACAGAGACCCTGGTACGGACTGACACTTGTACAGAATGGAGCCGTCCTGGCTGTCGGCCGTCAGGCGAGGGCACCCACAGAGACCCAAGTACGGACAGACACTTGTACAGAATGGAGCCCTCCGGGCTGTCAGCCGTCGGGCGAGTGCTACAGAGACCCCGGTACGGACAGACACTTGTACAGAATGGACCCCTCCGGGCTGTCAGGCGAGGGCTACAGAGACCCCGGTACGGACAGACACTTGTACAGAATGGAGCCCTCCGGGCTGTCAGCCGTCAGGCGAGGGCACCCACAGAGACCCCGGTAATGACAGAAACTTGTACAGAATGGAGCCCTCTGGGCTGTCAGGCGAGGGCACATACAGAGACCCCAGTACGGACAGACACTTGTACAGAATGGAGCCCTCTGGGCTGTCAGCCGTCAGGTGAGGGCACCCACAGAGACCCCAGTACGGACAGACACTTGTACAGAATGGAGCTGTCAGCCATCAGGACAGGGCACCCACAGAGACCCCTGTACGGGCTGTCAGCCCTCAGGCGAGGGCACCCACAGAGACCCCAGTACGGACAGACACTTGTACAGAATGGAGCCCTCCGGACTGTCAGCCATCAGGCGAGGGCACCCACAGAGACTCCGGTACGGACAGACACTAGTACAGAATGGAGCCCTCCGGGCTGTCAGCCGTCAGGCGAGGGCACCCACAGAGACCCCGGTATGAGACCCCGGTATGGACAGACACTTGTACAGAATGGAGCCCTCTGGGCTGTCAGCCGTCAGGCGAGGGCACCCACAGAGACTCCGGTACGGACAGACACTTGTACAGAATGGAACCCTCCGAGTTGTCAGCCGTCAGGCGAGGGCACCCACAGAGACCCCGGTACGGACAGACACTTGTACAGAATGGAGCCCTCTGGGCTGTCAGCCATCAGGCGAGGGTACCCACAGAGACCTCTGTACGGACAGACAGTTGTACAGAATGGAGCCCTCCGGGCTGTCAGCCCTCAGCCGAGGGCACCCACAGTGACCTGTTACGGACAGACACTTGTACACTTGTACAGAATGGAGCCCTCCGGGCTGTCAGGCGAGGGCCACAGAGACCCCAGTATGGACAGACACTTGTACAGAATGCAGCTGTCAGCCGTCAGGCGAGGGCACCCACAGAGACCCATTACGGACAGACACTTGTACAGAATGGAGCCGTCCGGGCTGTCAGCCGTCAGGCGAGGACACCCATAGAGACCCCGGTACGGACAGACACTTGTAAACTATGGAGCCCTCCAGCCTGTCAGCCGTCAGGCGAGGGCACCCACAGAGACCGCAGTACGGACAGACACTTGTACAGAATGGAGACCTCCGGGCTGTGAGCCATCAGACGAGGGCACCCACAGAGACCCCAGTACGGACAGACACTTGTACAGAATGGAGCCCTCAGGGCTGTCAGCCGTCAGACGAGGGCACCCGCAGAGGACCCCGGTACGGGCTGTCAGGCGAGGGCACCCACAGAGGCCCTGGTACGGACAGACACTTGTACAGAATGGACCCCTCCGGGCTGTCAGGCGAGGGCTACAGAGACCCCGGTATGGACAGGCACTTGTACAGAATGGAGCCCTCTGGGCTGTCAGCCGTCAGGCAAGGGTACCCACAGAGTCCCCGGTACGGACAGACACTTGGACAGAATGGAGCCCTCTGGGCTGTAGCCGTCAGGCGAGGGCACCCACAGAGACCCTGGTACGGACTGACACTTGTACAGAATGGAGCCGTCCTGGCTGTCGGCCGTCAGGCGAGGGCACCCACAGAGACCCCAGTACGGACAGACACTTGTACAGAATGGAGCCCTCCGGGCTGTCAGCCGTCAGGCGAGGGCACCCACAGAGACCCCGGTACTGACAGACACTTGTACAGAATGGAGCCCTCTGGGTTGTCAGGCGAGGGCACATACAGAGACCCCAGTACGGACAGACACTTGTACAGAATGGAGCCCTCTGGGCTGTCAGCCGTCAGGTGAGGGCACCCACAGAGACCCCAGTACGGACAGACACTTGTACAGAATGGAGCTGTCAGCCGTCAGGACAGGGCACCCACAGAGACCCCTGTACGGGCTGTCAGCCCTCAGGCGAGGGCACCCACAGAGACCCCAGTACGGACAGACACTTGTACAGAATGGAGCCCTCCGGACTGTCAGCCGTCAGGCGAGGGCACCCACAGAGACCCCGGTACGGACAAACACTTGTAAACTATGGAGCCCTCCAGGCTGTCAGCCGTCAGGCGAGGGCACCCACAGAGACCGCAGTACGGACAGACACTTGAACAGAATGGAGCCCTCCGGGCTGTCAGCCGTCAGACGAGGGCACCCACAGAGGACCCCGGTATGGGCTGTCAGGCGAGGGCACCCACAGAGGCCCTGGTACGGACAGACACTTGTACAGAATGGACCCCTCCGGGCTGTCAGGCGAGGGCTACAGAGACCCCGGTATGGACAGGCACTTGTACAGAATGGAGCCCTCTGGGCTGTCAGCCGTCAGGCAAGGGTACCCACAGAGTCCCCGGTACGGACAGACACTTGGACAGAATGGAGCCCTCTGGGCTGTAGCCGTCAGGCGAGGGCACCCACAGAGACCCTGGTACGGACTGACACTTGTACAGAATGGAGCCGTCCGGGCTGTCGGCCGTCAGGCGAGGGCACCCACAAAGACCCCAGTACGGACAGACACTTGAACAGAATGGAGCCCTCCGGGCTGTCAGCCGTCGTGCTAGTGCTACAGAGACCCCGGTACGGACAGACAGTTGTAGAGAATGGAGCCCTCCGGGCTGTCAGCCCTCAGCCGAGGGCACCCACAGTGACCTGTTACGGACAGACACTTGTACACTTGTACAGAATGGAGCCCTCCGGGCTGTCAGGCGAGGGCCACAGAGACCCCGGTATGGACAGACACTTGTACAGAATGCAGCTGTCAGCCGTCAGGCGAGGGCACCCACAGAGACCCATTACGGACAGACACTTGTACAGAATGGAGCCGTCCGGGCTGTCAGCCGTCAGGCGAGGACACCCACAGAGACCCCGGTACGGACAAACACTTGTAAACTATGGAGCCCTCCAGGCTGTCAGCCGTCAGGCGAGGGCACCCACAGAGACCGCAGTACGGACAGACACTTGTACAGAATGGAGCCCTCCGGGCTGTGAGCCGTCAGACGAGGGCACCCACAGATACCCCAGTACGGACAGACACTTGTACAGAATGGAGTCCTCAGGGCTGTCAGCCGTCAGACGAGGGCACCCACAGAGGACCCCGGTACGGGCTGTCAGGCGAGGGCACCCACAGAGGCACTGGTACGGACAGACACTTGTACAGAATGGACCCCTCCGGGCTGTCAACCGTCAGGCGAGGGTACCCACAGAGTCCCCGGTACGGACAGACACTTGGACAGAATGGAGCCCTCTGGGCTGTAGCCGTCAGGCGAGGGCACCCACAGAGACCCTGGTACGGACTGACACTTGTACAGAATGGAGCCGTCTGGGCTGTCGGCCGTCAGGCGAGGGCACCCACAGAGACCCCAGTACGGACAGACACTTGTACAGAATGGAGCCCTCCGGGCAGTCAGCCGTCAGGCGAGGGCACCCACAGAGACCCCGGTACTGACAGACACTTGTACAGAATGGAGCTCTCTGGGCTGTCAGGCGAGGGCACATACAGAGACCCCAGTACGGACAGACACTTGCACAGAATGGAGCCCTCTGGGTTGTCAGCCGTCAGGTGAGGGCACCCACAGAGACCCCAGTACGGACAGACACTTGTACAGAATGGAGCTGTCAGCCGTCAGGACAGGGCACCCACAGAGACCCCTGTACGGGCTGTCAGCCCTCAGGCGAGGGCACCCACAGAGACCCCAGTACGGACAGACACTTGTACAGAATGGAGCCCTCCGGACTGTCAGCCGTCAGGCGAGGGCACCCACAGAGACTCCGGTACGGACAGACACTTGTACAGAATGGAGCCCTCCGGGCTGTCAGCCGTCAGGCGAGGGCACCCACAGAGACCCCGGTATGAGACCCCGGTATGGACAGACACTTGTACAGAATGGAGCCCTCTGGGCTGTCAGCTGTCAGGCGAGGGCACCCACAGAGACTCCGGTACGGACAGACACTTGTACAGAATGGAACCCTCCGGGCTGTCAGCCGTCAGGCGAGGGCACCCACAGAGACCCCGGTACGGACAGACACTTGTACAGAATGGAGCCCTCTGGGCTGTCAGCCGTCAGGCGAGGGTACCCACAGAGACCTCGGTACGGACAGACAGTTGTACAGAATGGAGCCCTCTAGGCTGTCAGCCCTCAGCCGAGGGCACCCACAGTGACCTGTTACGGACAGACACTTGTACACTTGTACAGAATGGAGCCCTCCGGGCTGTCAGGCGAGGGCCACAGAGACCCCGGTACGGACAGACACTTGTACAGAATGCAGCTGTCAGCCGTCAGGCGAGGGCACCCACAGAGACCCATTACGGACAGACACTTGTACAGAATGGAGCCGTCCGGGCTGTCAGCCGTCAGGCGAGGACACCCACAGAGACCCCGGTACGGACAGACACTTGTAAACTATGGAGCCCTCCAGGCTGTCAGGCGAGGGCACCCACAGAGACCGCAGTACGGACAGACACTTGTACAGAATGGAGCCCTCCGGGCTGTGAGCCGTCAGACGAGGGCACCCACAGAGACCCCAGTACGGACAGACACTTGTACAGAATGGAGCCCTCAGGGCTCTCAGCCGTCAGACGATGGCACCCACAGAGGACCCCGGTACGGGCTGTCAGGCGAGGGCACCCACAGAGACCGCAGTACGGACAGACACTTGTACAGAATGGAGCCCTCCGGGCTGTGAGCCGTCAGACGAAGGCACCCACAGATACCCCAGTACGGACAGTCACTTGTACAGAATGGAGTCCTCAGGGCTGTCAGCCGTCAGACGAGGGCACCCACAGAGGACCCCGGTACGGGCTGTCAGGCGAAGGCACCCACAGAGGCACTGGTACGGACAGACACTTGTACAGAATGGACCCCTCCGGGCTGTCAACCGTCAGGCGAGGGTACCCACAGAGTCCCCGGTACGGACAGACACTTGGACAGAATGGAGCCCTCTGGGCTGTAGCCGTCAGGCGAGGGCACCCACAGAGACCCTGGTACGGACTGACACTTGTACAGAATGGAGCCGTCCGGGCTGTCGGCCGTCAGGCGAGGGCACCCACAGAGACCCCAGTACGGACAGACACTTGTAAACTATGGAGCCCTCCAGCCTGTCAGCCGTCAGGCGAGGGCACCCACAGAGACCGCAGTACGGACAGACACTTGTACAGAATGGAGACCTCCGGGCTGTGAGCCATCAGACGAGGGCACCCACAGAGACCCCAGTACGGACAGACACTTGTACAGAATGGAGCCCTCAGGGCTGTCAGCCGTCAGACGAGGGCACCCACAGAGGACCCCGGTACGGGCTGTCAGGCGAGGGCACCCACAGAGGCCCTGGTACGGACAGACACTTGTACAGAATGGACCCCTCCGGGCTGTCAGGCGAGGGCTACAGAGACCCCGGTATGGACAGGCACTTGTACAGAATGGAGCCCTCTGGGCTGTCAGCCGTCAGGCAAGGGTACCCACAGAGTCCCCGGTACGGACAGACACTTGGACAGAATGGAGCCCTCTGGGCTGTAGCCGTCAGGCGAGGGCACCCACAGAGACCCTGGTACGGACTGACACTTGTACAGAATGGAGCCGTCCTGGCTGTCGGCCGTCAGGCGAGGGCACCCACAGAGACCCCAGTACGGACAGACACTTGTACAGAATGGAGCCCTCCGGGCTGTCAGCCGTCAGGCGAGGGCACCCACAGAGACCCCGGTACTGACAGACACTTGTACAGAATGGAGCCCTCTGGGTTGTCAGGCGAGGGCACATACAGAGACCCCAGTACGGACAGACACTTGTACAGAATGGAGCCCTCTGGGCTGTCAGCCGTCAGGTGAGGGCACCCACAGAGACCCCAGTACGGACAGACACTTGTACAGAATGGAGCTGTCAGCCGTCAGGACAGGGCACCCACAGAGACCCCTGTACGGGCTGTCAGCCCTCAGGCGAGGGCACCCACAGAGACCCCAGTACGGACAGACACTTGTACAGAATGGAGCCCTCCGGACTGTCAGCCGTCAGGCGAGGGCACCCACAGAGACCCCGGTACGGACAAACACTTGTAAACTATGGAGCCCTCCAGGCTGTCAGCCGTCAGGCGAGGGCACCCACAGAGACCGCAGTACGGACAGACACTTGAACAGAATGGAGCCCTCCGGGCTGTCAGCCGTCAGACGAGGGCACCCACAGAGGACCCCGGTATGGGCTGTCAGGCGAGGGCACCCACAGAGGCCCTGGTACGGACAGACACTTGTACAGAATGGACCCCTCCGGGCTGTCAGGCGAGGGCTACAGAGACCCCGGTATGGACAGGCACTTGTACAGAATGGAGCCCTCTGGGCTGTCAGCCGTCAGGCAAGGGTACCCACAGAGTCCCCGGTACGGACAGACACTTGGACAGAATGGAGCCCTCTGGGCTGTAGCCGTCAGGCGAGGGCACCCACAGAGACCCTGGTACGGACTGACACTTGTACAGAATGGAGCCGTCCGGGCTGTCGGCCGTCAGGCGAGGGCACCCACAAAGACCCCAGTACGGACAGACACTTGAACAGAATGGAGCCCTCCGGGCTGTCAGCCGTCGTGCTAGTGCTACAGAGACCCCGGTACGGACAGACAGTTGTAGAGAATGGAGCCCTCCGGGCTGTCAGCCCTCAGCCGAGGGCACCCACAGTGACCTGTTACGGACAGACACTTGTACACTTGTACAGAATGGAGCCCTCCGGGCTGTCAGGCGAGGGCCACAGAGACCCCGGTATGGACAGACACTTGTACAGAATGCAGCTGTCAGCCGTCAGGCGAGGGCACCCACAGAGACCCATTACGGACAGACACTTGTACAGAATGGAGCCGTCCGGGCTGTCAGCCGTCAGGCGAGGACACCCACAGAGACCCCGGTACGGACAAACACTTGTAAACTATGGAGCCCTCCAGGCTGTCAGCCGTCAGGCGAGGGCACCCACAGAGACCGCAGTACGGACAGACACTTGTACAGAATGGAGCCCTCCGGGCTGTGAGCCGTCAGACGAGGGCACCCACAGATACCCCAGTACGGACAGACACTTGTACAGAATGGAGTCCTCAGGGCTGTCAGCCGTCAGACGAGGGCACCCACAGAGGACCCCGGTACGGGCTGTCAGGCGAGGGCACCCACAGAGGCACTGGTACGGACAGACACTTGTACAGAATGGACCCCTCCGGGCTGTCAACCGTCAGGCGAGGGTACCCACAGAGTCCCCGGTACGGACAGACACTTGGACAGAATGGAGCCCTCTGGGCTGTAGCCGTCAGGCGAGGGCACCCACAGAGACCCTGGTACGGACTGACACTTGTACAGAATGGAGCCGTCTGGGCTGTCGGCCGTCAGGCGAGGGCACCCACAGAGACCCCAGTACGGACAGACACTTGTACAGAATGGAGCCCTCCGGGCAGTCAGCCGTCAGGCGAGGGCACCCACAGAGACCCCGGTACTGACAGACACTTGTACAGAATGGAGCTCTCTGGGCTGTCAGGCGAGGGCACATACAGAGACCCCAGTACGGACAGACACTTGCACAGAATGGAGCCCTCTGGGTTGTCAGCCGTCAGGTGAGGGCACCCACAGAGACCCCAGTACGGACAGACACTTGTACAGAATGGAGCTGTCAGCCGTCAGGACAGGGCACCCACAGAGACCCCTGTACGGGCTGTCAGCCCTCAGGCGAGGGCACCCACAGAGACCCCAGTACGGACAGACACTTGTACAGAATGGAGCCCTCCGGACTGTCAGCCGTCAGGCGAGGGCACCCACAGAGACTCCGGTACGGACAGACACTTGTACAGAATGGAGCCCTCCGGGCTGTCAGCCGTCAGGCGAGGGCACCCACAGAGACCCCGGTATGAGACCCCGGTATGGACAGACACTTGTACAGAATGGAGCCCTCTGGGCTGTCAGCTGTCAGGCGAGGGCACCCACAGAGACTCCGGTACGGACAGACACTTGTACAGAATGGAACCCTCCGGGCTGTCAGCCGTCAGGCGAGGGCACCCACAGAGACCCCGGTACGGACAGACACTTGTACAGAATGGAGCCCTCTGGGCTGTCAGCCGTCAGGCGAGGGTACCCACAGAGACCTCGGTACGGACAGACAGTTGTACAGAATGGAGCCCTCTAGGCTGTCAGCCCTCAGCCGAGGGCACCCACAGTGACCTGTTACGGACAGACACTTGTACACTTGTACAGAATGGAGCCCTCCGGGCTGTCAGGCGAGGGCCACAGAGACCCCGGTACGGACAGACACTTGTACAGAATGCAGCTGTCAGCCGTCAGGCGAGGGCACCCACAGAGACCCATTACGGACAGACACTTGTACAGAATGGAGCCGTCCGGGCTGTCAGCCGTCAGGCGAGGACACCCACAGAGACCCCGGTACGGACAGACACTTGTAAACTATGGAGCCCTCCAGGCTGTCAGGCGAGGGCACCCACAGAGACCGCAGTACGGACAGACACTTGTACAGAATGGAGCCCTCCGGGCTGTGAGCCGTCAGACGAGGGCACCCACAGAGACCCCAGTACGGACAGACACTTGTACAGAATGGAGCCCTCAGGGCTCTCAGCCGTCAGACGATGGCACCCACAGAGGACCCCGGTACGGGCTGTCAGGCGAGGGCACCCACAGAGACCGCAGTACGGACAGACACTTGTACAGAATGGAGCCCTCCGGGCTGTGAGCCGTCAGACGAAGGCACCCACAGATACCCCAGTACGGACAGACACTTGTACAGAATGGAGTCCTCAGGGCTGTCAGCCGTCAGACGAGGGCACCCACAGAGGACCCCGGTACGGGCTGTCAGGCGAAGGCACCCACAGAGGCACTGGTACGGACAGACACTTGTACAGAATGGACCCCTCCGGGCTGTCAACCGTCAGGCGAGGGTACCCACAGAGTCCCCGGTACGGACAGACACTTGGACAGAATGGAGCCCTCTGGGCTGTAGCCGTCAGGCGAGGGCACCCACAGAGACCCTGGTACGGACTGACACTTGTACAGAATGGAGCCGTCCGGGCTGTCGGCCGTCAGGCGAGGGCACCCACAGAGACCCCAGTACGGACAGACACTTGTACAGAATGGAGCCCTCCGGGCAGTCAGCCGTCAGGCGAGGGCACCCACAGAGACCCCGGTACTGACAGACACTTGTACAGAATGGAGCCCTCTGGGCTGTCAGGCGAGGGCACATACAGAGACCCCAGTACGGACAGACACTTGTACAGAATGGAGCCCTCTGGGTTGTCAGCCGTCAGGTGAGGGCACCCACAGAGACCCCAGTACGGACAGACACTTGTACAGAATGGAGCTGTCAGCCGTCAGGACAGGGCACCCACAGAGACCCCTGTACGGGCTGTCAGCCCTCAGGCGAGGGCACCCACAGAGACCCCAGTACGGACAGACACTTGTACAGAATGGAGCCCTCCGGACTGTCAGCCGTCAGGCGAGGGCACCCACAGAGACTCCGGTACGGACAGACACTTGTACAGAATGGAGCCCTCCGGGCTGTCAGCCGTCAGGCGAGGGCACCCACAGAGACCCCGGTATGAGACCCCGGTATGGACAGACACTTGTACAGAATGGAGCCCTCTGGGCTGTCAGCTGTCAGGCGAGGGCACCCACAGAGACTCCGGTACGGACAGACACTTGTACAGAATGGAACCCTCCGGGCTGTCAGCCGTCAGGCGAGGGCACCCACAGAGACCCCGGTACGGACAGACACTTGTACAGAATGGAGCCCTCTGGGCTGTCAGCCGTCAGGCGAGGGTACCCACAGAGACCTCGGTACGGACAGACAGTTGTACAGAATGGAGCCCTCTAGGCTGTCAGCCCTCAGCCGAGGGCACCCACAGTGACCTGTTACGGACAGACACTTGTACACTTGTACAGAATGGAGCCCTCCGGGCTGTCAGGCGAGGGCCACAGAGACCCCGGTACGGAAAGACACTTGTACAGAATGCAGCTGTCAGCCGTCAGGCGAGGGCACCCACAGAGACCCATTACGGACAGACACTTGTACAGAATGGAGCCGTCCGGGCTGTCAGCCGTCAGGCGAGGACACCCACAGAGACCCCGGTACGGACAGACACTTGTAAACTATGGAGCCCTCCAGGCTGTCAGGCGAGGGCACCCACAGAGACCGCAGTACGGACAGACACTTGTACAGAATGGAGCCCTCCGGGCTGTGAGCCGTCAGACGAGGGCACCCACAGAGACCCCAGTACGGACAGACACTTGTACAGAATGGAGCCCTCAGGGCTGTCAGCCGTCAGACGAGGGCACCCACAGAGGACCCCGGTACGGGCTGTCAGGCGAGGGCACCCACAGAGGCCCTGGTACGGACAGACACTTGTACAGAATGGACCCCTCCGGGCTGTCAGGCGAGGGCTACAGAGACCCCGGTATGGACAGGCACTTGTACAGAATGGAGCCCTCTGGGGTGTCAGCCGTCAGGCGAGGGTACCCACAGAGTCCCCGGTACGGACAGACACTTGGACAGAATGGAGCCCTCTGGGCTGTAGCCGTCAGGCGAGGGCACCCACAGAGACCCTGGTACGGACTGACACTTGTACAGAATGGAGTAGTGCGGGCTGTCGGCCGTCAGGCGAGGGCACCCACAGAGACCCCAGTACGGACAGACACTTGTACAGAATGGAGCCCTCCGGGCTGTCAGCCGTCGAGCTAGTGCTACAGAGACCCCGGTACGGACAGACACTTGTACAGAATGGAAGCCCTCCGGGCTGTCAGCTGTCAGGTGAGGGCACCCACCGAGACCCTGGTATGGGCTGTCAGCCGTCAGGCGAGGGCACCCACAGAGACCCCGGTACGGACAGACACTTGTACAGAATGGAGCCCTCTGGGCTTTCAGCCGTCAGGCGAGGGCACATACAGAGACCCCAGTACGGACAGACACTTGTACAGAATGGAGCCCTCTGGGCTGTCGCCGTCAGGCGAGGGCTACAGAGACCCCGGTACGGACAGACACTTGTACAGAATGGAGCCCTCGGGGCTGTCAGGTGAGGGCACCCACAGAGACCCTAGTATGGGGCTGTCAGCCGTCAGGCGAGGGCACCCACAGAGACCCCGGTACGGACAGACACTTGTACAGAATGGAGGTGTCAGCCGTCAGGAGAGGGCACCCACAGAGACCCCTGTACGGACTATCAGCCCTCAGGCGAGGGCACCCACAGAGACCCCAGTACGGACAGACACTTGTACAGAATGGAGCCCTCCGGGCTGTCAGCCATCAGGCGACGGCTACAGAGACCCCGGTACGGACAGACACTTGTACAGAATTGATCCCTCCGAGCTGTTAGCTGTCAGGTGAGGGCACCCATAGAGACCCCGGTATGGGCTGTCAGCCGTCAGCCGAGGGCACCCACAGAGACCCCGGTACGGACAGACACTTGTACAGAATGGAGCCCTCCGGGCTGTGAGCCATCAGGCCAGGGCACCCACAGAGACCCCAGTACGGACAGACACTTGTACAGAATGGAGCCCTCCGGGCTGTCAGCCGTCAGGAGAGGGCACCCACAGAGACCCCGGTACGAACAGACACTTGTACAGAATGGACCCCTCCGGGCTGTCAGGCGAGGGCTACAGAGACCCCGGTACGGACAGACACTTGTACAGAATGGAGCCCTGCGGGCTGTCAGCCGTCAGGCGAGGGCACCCACAGAGTCCCCGGTACGGACAGACACTTGTACAGAATGGAGCCCTCTGGGCTGTAGCCGTCAGGCGAGGGCACCCACAGAGACCCTGGTACAGACAGACACTTGTACAGAATGGAGCCCTCTGGGCTGTCGGCCGTCAGAAGAGGGCACCCACAGAGACCCCGGTGCGGGCTGTCAGCCGTCAGGCGAGGGCACCCACAGAGACCCCGGTACGGATAGACACTTGTACACTTGTACAGAATGGAGTCCTCCAGCCTGTCAGCCATCAGATGAGGGCACCCCTGAGACCCCGGTACGGACAGACACTTGTACAGAATGCAGCTGTCAGCCGTCAGTCAAGGGCACCCACAGAGACCCATTACGGACAGACACTTGTACAGAATGATGCTGTCAGCCGTCAGGCAAGGACACCCACAGAGACCCCGGTACGGACAGACACTTGTACACTATGGAGCCCTCCAGGCTGTCAGCCATCAGTCGAGGGCACCCACAGAGACCGCGGTACGGACAGACACTTGTACAGAATGCAGCTGTCAGCCGTCAGGCGAGGACACCCACAGAGGACCCCGGTACTGGCTGTCAGGCGAGGGCACCCACAGAGGCCCTAGTACGGACAGACACTTGTAAAGAATGGACCCCTCCGGGCTGTCAGCTGTCAGGTGAGGGCTACAGAGACCCCGGTATGGACAGGCACTTGTACAGAATGGAGCACTCCGGGCTGTCAGCCGTCAGGCGAGGGTACCCACAGAGTCCCCGGTACGGACAGACACTTGGTCAGAATGGAGCCCTCTGGGCTGTTGCCGTCAGGCGAGGGCACCCACAGAGACCCCGGTACGGACAGACACTTGTACAGAATGGAGCTGTCAGCCGTCAGGAGAGGGCACCCACAGAGACCCCTGTACGGGCTGTCAGCCCTCAGGCGAGGGCACCCACAGAGACCCCAGTACGGACAGACACTTGTACAGAATGGAGCCCTCCGGGCTGCAGCGGTCAGGCGAGGGCTACAGAGACTCCGGTACAGACAGACACTTGTACAGAATTGAGCCCTCCGAGCTGTCAGCTGTCAGGCGAGGGCACCCATAGAGACCCCGGTATGGGCTGTCAGCCGTCAAGCGAAGGCACATACAGAGACCCCAGTACGGACAGACACTTGTACAGAATGGAGCCCTCTGGGCTGTCAGCCATCAGGCGAGGGCACCCACAGAGACCCCAGTACGGACAGACACTTGTACAGAATGGAGCTGTCAGCCGTCAGGAGAGGGCACCCATAGAGACCCCTGTACGGGCTGTCAGCCCTCAGGCGAGGGCACCCACAGAGACCCCAGTACGGACAGACACTTGTACAGAATGGAGCCCTCCGGGCTGCAGCCGTCAGGCGAGGGCTACAGAGACCCCGGTACGGACAGACACTTGTACAGAATTGAGCCCTCCGACCTGTCAGCTGTCAGGCGAGGGCACCCATAGAGACCCCGGTATGGGCTGTCAGCCGTCATCCGAGGGCACCCACAGAGACCCCGGTACGGACTGACACTTGTACAGAATGGAGCCCTCCGGGCTGTGAGCCGTCAGGCGAGGGCACCCACAGAGACCCCAGTACGGACAGACACTTGTACAGAATGGAGCCCTCTGGGCTGTCAGCCGTCAGGCGAGGGCTACAGAGACCCCGGTACGGACAGACACTTGTACAGAATGGAGCCCTCTGGGCTGTCAGGTGAGGGAACCCACACAGACCCTGGTATGGACAGACACTTGTACAGAATGGAGCCCTCCGGGCTGTCAGCCGTCAGGCGAGGGTACCCACAGAGTCCCCGGTACGGACAGACACTTGGACAGAATGGAGCCCTCTGGGCTGTAGCCGTCAGGCGAGGGCACCCACAGAGACCCCGGTACGGACAGACACTTGTACAGAATGGAGCCCTCTGGGCTGTCAGCCATCAGGCGAGGGTACCCACAGAGACCTCGGTACGGACAGACACTTGTACAGAATGGAGCCCTCCGGGCTGTCAGCCCTCAGGCGAGGGCACCCACAGAGACCCCGGTACGGACAGACACTTGTACAGAATGGAGCCCTCTGGGCTGTCAGCCGTCAGGCGAGGGCACATACAGAGACCCCAGTACGGACAGACACTTGTACAGAATGGAGCCCTCCGGGCTGTCAGGCGAGGGCTACAGAGACCCTGGTACGGACAGACACTTGTACAGAATGGAGCCCTCCGGGCTGTCAGCTGTCAGGTGAGGGCACCCACAGAGACCCTGGTATGGGCTGTCAGCCGTCAGGCGAGGGCACCCACAGAGACCCCGGTACTGACAGACACTTGTACAGAATGGAGCCCTCTGGGCTGTCAGGCGAGGGCACATACAGAGACCCCAATACGGACAGACACTTGTACAGAATGGAGCCCTCTGGGCTGTCAGCCGTCAGGTGAGGGCACCCACAGAGACCCCAGTACGGACAGACACTTGTACAGAATGGAGCTGTCAGCCATCAGGACTGGGCACCCACAGAGACCCCTGTACGGGCTGTCAGCCCTCAGGCGAGGGCACCCACAGAGACCCCAGTACGGACAGACACTTGTACAGAATGGAGCCCTCCGGACTGTCAGCCGTCAGGCGAGGGCACCCACAGAGACTCCGGTACGGACAGACACTTGTACAGAATGGAGCCCTCCGGGCTGTCAGCCGTCAGGCGAGGTCACCCACAGAGACCCCGGTATGAGACCCCGGTATGGACAGACACTTGTACAGAATGGAGCCCTCTGGGCCGTCAGCCGTCAGGCGAGGGCACACACAGAGACTCCCGTACGGACAGACACTTGTACAGAATGGAACCCTCCGGGCTGTCAGCCGTCAGGCGAGGGCACCCACAGAGACCCCGGTACGGACAGACACTTGGTCAGAATGGAGCCCTCTGGGCTGTAGCCGTCAGGCGAGGGCACCCACAGAGACCCCGGTACGGACAGACACTTGTACAGAATGGAGCCCTCCAGGCTGTCAGCCATCAGGCGAGGACACCCACAGAGACCCCGGTACGGGCTGTCAGGCGAGGGCACCCACAGAGGCCCTGGTACAGACAGACACTTGTACAGAATGGACCCCTCCGGGCTGTCAGCTGTCAGGCGAGGGCTACAGAGACCCCGGTATGGACAGGCACTTGTACAGAATGGAGCCCTCTGGGCAGTAGCCGTCAGGCGAGGGCACCCACAGAGACCCTGGTACAGACTGACACTTGTACAGAATGGAGCCGTCCAGGCTGTCGGCCGTCAGGCGAGGGCACCCACAGAGACCCAGTACGGACAGACACTTGTACAGAATGGAGCCCTCCGGGCTGTCAGCCGTCGGGCGAGTGCTACAGAGACCCCGGTACGGACAGACACTTGTACAGAATGGAGCCCTCCGGGCTGTCAGCTGTCAGGTGAGGGCACCCACAGAGACCCAGGTATGGGCTGTCAGCCGTCAGGTGAGGGCACCCACAGAGACCCCGGTACGGACAGACACTTGTACAGAATGGAGACTTTGGGCTGTCAGCCGTCAGGCGAGGGCACATACAGAGACCCCAGTACGGACAGACACTTGTACAGAATGGAGCCCTCTGGGCTGTCAGCCGTCAGGCGAGGGCTACAGAGACCCCGGTACGGACAGACACTTGTACAGAATGGAGCCCTCTGGGCTGTCAGCTGTCAGGTAAGGGAACCCACAGAGACCCTGGTATGGGACTGTCAGCCGTCAGGCGAGGGCACCCACAGAGACCCCGGTACGGACAGACACTTGTACAGAATGGAGCTGTCAGCCGTCAGGAGAGGGCACCCACAGAGACCCCTGTACGGGCTGTCAGCCCTCAGGCGAGGGCACCCACAGAGACCCCAGTACGGACAGACACTTGTACAGAATGGAGCCCTCCGGGCTGCAGCCGTCAGGCAAGGGCTACAGAGACCCCGGTACGGACAGACACTTGTACAGAATTGAGCCCTCCGAGCTGTCAGGCGAGGGCACCCATAGAGACCCCGGTATGGGCTGTCAGCCGTCAAGCGATGGCACATACAGAGACCCCAGTACGGACAGACACTTGTACAGCATGGAGCCCTCTGGGCTGTCAGCCATCAGGCGAGGGCACCCACAGAGACCCCAGTACGGACAGACACTTGTACAAAATGGAGCTGTCAGCCGTCAGCAGAGGGCACCCACAGAGAGCCCTGTACGGGCTGTCAGCCCTCAGGCGAGGGCACCCACAGAGACCCCAGTACGGACAGACACTTGTACAGAATGGAGCCCTCCGGGCTGTCAGGCGAGGGCTACAGAGACCCCGGTATGGACAGGCACTTGTACAGAATGGAGCCCTCTGGGCTGTCAGCCGTCAGGCGAGGGTACCCACAGAGTCCCCGGTACGGACAGACACTTGGACAGAATGGAGCCCTCTGGGCTGTAGCCGTCAGGCGAGGGCACCCACAGAGACCCTGGTAAGGACTAACACTTGTACAGAATGGAGCCGTCCGGGCTGTCGGCCGTCAGGCGAGGGCACCCACAGAGACCCCAGTACGGACAGACACTTGTACAGAATGGAGCCCTCCGGGCTGTCAGCCGTCGGGCTAGTGCTACAGAGACCCCGGTACGGACAGACACTTGTACAGAATGGAGCCCTCCGGGCTGTCAGCTGTCAGGTGAGGGCACCCACCGAGACCCTGGTATGGGCTGTCAGCCGTCAGGCGAGGGCACCCACAGAGACCCCGGTACGGACAGACACTTGTACAGAATGGAGCCCTCTGGGCTTTCAGCCGTCAGGCGAGGGCACATACAGAGACCCCAGTACGGACAGACACTTGTACAGAATGGAGCCCTCTGGGCTGTCGCCGTCAGGCGAGGGCTACAGAGACCCCGGTACGGACAGACACTTGTACAGAATGGAGCCCTCGGGGCTGTCAGCTGTCAGGTGAGGGCACCCACAGAGACCCTAGTATGGGGCTGTCAGCCGTCAGGCGAGGGTACCCACAGAGACCCCGGTACGGACAGACACTTGTACAGAATGGAGCCCTTTGGGCTGTCAGCCGTCAGGCGAGGGCACATACAGAGAACCCAGTACGGACAGACACTTGTACAGAATGGAGGTGTCAGCCGTCAGGAGAGGGCACCCACAGAGACCCCTGTACGGGCTATCAGCCCTCAGGCGAGGGCACCCACAGAGACCCCAGTACGGACAGACACTTGTACAGAATGGAGCCCTCCGGGCTGTCAGCCATCAGGCGAGGGCTACAGAGACCCCGGTACGGACAGACACTTGTACAGAATTGATCCCTCCGAGCTGTCAGCTGTCAGGTGAGGGCACCCATAGAGACCCCGGTATGGGCTGTCAGCCGTCAGCCGAGGGCACCCACTGAGAACCCGGTACGGACAGACACTTCTACAGAATGGAGCCCTCCGGGCTGTGAGCCATCAGGCGAGGGCACCCACAGAGACCCCAGTACGGACAGACACTTGTACAGAATGGAGCCCTCCGGGCTGTCAGCCGTCAGGAGAGGGCACCCACAGAGACCCCGGTACGAACAGACACTTGTACAGAATGGACCCCTCCGGGCTGTCAGGCGAGGGCTACAGAGACCCCGGTACGGACAGACACTTGTACAGAATGGAGCCCTCCGGGCTGTCAGCCGTCAGGCGAGGGCACCCACAGAGTCCCCGGTACGGACAGACACTTGTACAGAATGGAGCCCTCTGGGCTGTAGACGTCAGGCGAGGGCACCCACAGAGACCCTGGTACGGACAGACACTTGTACAGAATGGAGCCCTCTGGGCTGTCGGCCGTCAGGCGAGGGCACCCACAGAGATCCCGGTACGGGCTGTCAGCCGTCAGGTGAGGGCACCCATAGAGACCCCGGTACGGATAGACACTTGTACACTTGTACAGAATGGAGTCCTCCAGCCTGTCAGCCGTCAGGCGAGGGCACCCCTGAGACCCCGGTACGGACAGACACTTGTACAGAATGCAGCTGTCAGCCGTCAGTCAAGGGCACCCACAGAGACCCATTACGGACAGACACTTGTACAGAATGATGCTGTCAGCCGTCAGGCAAGGACACCCACAGAGACCCCGGTACGGACAGACACTTGTACACTATGGAGACCTCCAGGCTGTCAGCCGTCAGGCGAGGGCACCCACAGAGACCGCGGTACGGACAGACACTTGTACACTATGGAGCCCTCCAGGCTGTCAGCCATCAGGCGAGGACACCCACAGAGGACACCGGTACGGGCTGTCAGGCGAGGGCACCCACAGAGGCCCTGGTACGGACAGACACTTGTACAGAATGGACCCCTCCGGGCTGTCAGCTGTCAGGCGAGGGCTACAGATACCCCGGTATGGACAGGCACTTGTACAGAATGGAGCCCTCCGGGCTGTCAGCCGTCAGGCGAGGGTACCCACAGAGTCCCCGGTACGGACAGACACTTGGTCAGAATGGAGCCCTCTGGGCTGTAGCCGTCAGGCGAGGGCACCCACAGAGACCCTGGTACGGACTGACACTTGTACAGAATGGAGCCGTCCAGGCTGTCGGCCGTCAGGCGAGGGCACCCACAGAGACCCAGTACGGACAGACACTTGTACAGAATGGAGCCCTCCGGGCTGTCAGCCGTCGGGCGAGTGCTACAGAGACCCCGGTACGGACAGACACTTGTACAGAATGGAGCCCTCCGGGCTGTCAGCTGTCAGGTGAGGGCACCCACAGAGACCCAGGTATGGGCTGTCAGCCGTCAGGTGAGGGCACCCACAGAGACCCCGGTACGGACAGACACTTGTACAGAATGGAGACTTTGGGCTGTCAGCCGTCAGGCGAGGGCACATACAGAGACCCCAGTACGGACAGACACTTGTACAGAATGGAGCCCTCTGGGCTGTCAGCCGTCAGGCGAGGGCTACAGAGACCCCGGTACGGACAGACACTTGTACAGAATGGAGCCCTCTGGGCTGTCAGCTGTCAGGTAAGGGAACCCACAGAGACCCTGGTATGGGACTGTCAGCCGTCAGGCGAGGGCACCTACAGAGACCCCGGTACGGACAGACACTTGTACAGAATGGAGCTGTCAGCCGTCAGGAGAGGGCACCCACAGAGACCCCTGTACGGGCTGTCAGCCCTCAGGCGAGGGCACCCACAGAGACCCCAGTACGGACAGACACTTGTACAGAATGGAGCCCTCCGGGCTGCAGCCGTCAGGCAAGGGCTACAGAGACCCCGGTACAGACAGACACTTGTACAGAATTGAGCCCTCCGAGCTGTCAGGCGAGGGCACCCATAGAGACCCCGGTATGGGCTGTCAGCCGTCAAGCGAGGGCACATACAGAGACCCCAGTACGGACAGACACTTGTACAGCATGGAGCCCTCTGGGCTGTCAGCCATCAGGCGAGGGCACCCACAGAGACCCCAGTACGGACAGACACTTGTACAAAATGGAGCTGTCAGCCGTCAGCAGAGGGCACCCACAGAGACCCCTGTACGGGCTGTCAGCCCTCAGGCGAGGGCACCCACAGAGACCCCAGTACGGACAGACACTTGTACAGAATGGAGCCCTCCGGGCTGCAGCCGTCAGGCGAGGGCTACAGAGACCCCGGTACGGACAGACACTTGTACAGAATTGAGCCCTCCGAGCTGTCAGCTGTCAGGCGAGGGCACCCATAGAGACCCCGGTATGGGCTGTCAGCTGTCAGCCGAGGGCACCCACAGAGACCCCGGTACGGACAGACACTTGTACAGAATGGAGTCCTCCAGCCTGTCAGCCGTCAGGCGAGGGCACCCCTGAGACCACGGTACGGACAGACACTTGTACAGAATGCAGCTGTCAGTCGTCAGTCAAGGGCACCCACAGAGACCCATTACGGACAGACACTTGTACAGAATGATGCTGTCAGCCGTCAGGCAAGGACACCCACAGAGACCCCGGTACGGACAGACACTTGTACACTATGGAGCCCTCCAGGCTGTCAGCCGTCAGGCGAGGGCACCCACAGAGACCGCGGTACGGACAGACACTTGTACAGAATGGAGCCCTCCGGGCTGTGAGCCGTCAGACGAGGGCACCCACAGAGACCCCAGTACGGACAGACACTTGTACAGAATGGAGCCCTCCGGGCTGTCAGCCATCAGACGAGGACACCCACAGAGGACCCCGGTACGGGTTGTCAGGCGAGGGCACCCACAGATGGCCTGTTACGGACAGACACGTGTACAGAATGGACCCCTCCGGGCTGTCAGCTGTCAGGCGAGGGCTAGAGAGACCCCTGTATGGAGAGGCACTTGTACAGAATGGAGCCCTCCGGGCTGTCAGCCGTCAGGCGAGGGTACCCACAGAGTCCCCGGTACGGACAGACACTTGGTCAGAATGGAGCCGACTGGGCTGTAGCCGTCAGGCGAGGGCACCCACAGAGACCCTGGTACGGACTGACACTTGTACAGAATGGAGGTGTCTGGGCTGTCGGCCGTCAGGCGAGGGCACCCACAGAGACCCCAGTACGGACAGACACTTGTACAGAATGGAGCCCTCCGGGCTGTCAGCGGTCGGGCGAGTGCTACAGAGACCCCGGTACGGACAGACACTTGTACAGAATGGAGCCCTCCGGGCTGTCAGTCATCAGGCAAGGACACCCACAGAGACCCCGGTACGGGCTGTCAGCCTTCAGGCGAGGGCACCCACGGAGATCCCCGGTACGGGCTGTCAGCCGTCAGGCGAGGGCATCCACAGAGACCCCAGTACGGGCTGTCAGACGAGGGCTACAGAGACCCCAGTATGGATGGACGCTTGTACAGAATGGAGCTGTCAGCCGTCAGGCCAGGGCACCCACAGAGACCCCGGTACGGGCTGTGAGCTGTCAGGCGAGGGCACCCGCAGAGACCCCGGTATGGGCTGTCAGCCTTCAGGCGAGGGCACCCACAGAGACCCCGGTACGGGCAGACGCTTGTACAGAATGGAGCCCTCCAGGCTGTCAGCTGTCAAGCGAGGGCACCCACGGAGACCCCGGTACGGACAGACACTTGTACAGAATGGAGCCCTCCGGGCTGTCAGCCGTCAGGCGAGGGCACCCACGGAGACCCCTGTACGGGCAGACGCTTGTACAGAATGGAGCCGTCCGGGCTCTCAGCCGTCAGGCGATGGCCACAGAGACCACGGTACTGACAGACACTTGTACAGAATGGAGCCCTCCGGGCTGTCAGCTGCCAGGCGAGGGCACCCACAGAGACCCCGGTACGGGCTGTCAGCCTTCAGGCGAGGGCACTCACGGAGACCCCGGTACAGACAGACACTTGTACAGAATGGAGCTGTCAGCCTTCAGGCGAGGGCACCCACAGAGACCCCGGTACGGACAGACACTTGTACAGAATGAAGCCCTCGGGGCTGTGAGCCGTCAGGCAAGGGCACCCACAGAGACCCCGGTACGGGCAGACGCTTCTACAGAATGGAGCCGTCCGGGCTGTCACCTGTCAGGCGATGGCCACAGAGACCCCGGTACGGACAGACACTTGTACACAATGGAGCCCTCCGGGCTGTCAGCTGTCAGGCAAGGGCACCCACAAAGACCCCAGTACGGGCTGTCAGCCTTCAGACGAGGGAACCCACAGAGACCCCGGTAAGGGCTGTCAGCCTTCAGACGAGGGCACTCACGGAGACCCCGGTACAGACAGACACTTGTACAGAATGGAGCTGTCAGCCGTCAGGCCAGGGCACCCACAGAGACCCCGGTACGGGCTGTGAGCCGTCAGGCAGGGCACCCACGGAGACCCCTGTACAGGCTGTCAGATGAGGGCACCCACAGAGACCCTGGTACGGGCTGTGAGCCGTCAGGCGAGGGCACCCACGGAGACCCCGGTACGGACAGACACTTGTACAGAATGGACCCCTCCAGGCTGTCAGCTGTCAGGCGAGGGCTACAGAGACCCCGGTACGGACAGACACTTGTACAGAATGGAGCCCTGCGGACTGTCAGGCGAGGGCACCCACAGAGACCCCGGTGCGGGCTGTCAGCCTTCAGGCGAGGGCACTAATGGAGACCCCGGTATGGACAGACACTTGTACAGAATGGAGCTGTCAGCCGTCAGGCCAGGGCACCCACAGAGACCCCGGTACGGGCTGTGAGCCGTCAGGCAGGGCACCCACGGAGACCCCGGTACGTGCTGTCAGCCGTCAGACGAGGGCAACCACAGAGACCCTGGTACGGGCTGTGAGCCGTCAGGCGAGGGCACCCACAGAGACCCCGGTACGGACAGACACTTGTACAGAATGGACCCCTCCGGGCTGTCAGCTGTCAGGCGAGGGCTACAGAGACCCTGGTACGGACAGACACTTGTACAGAATGGAGCCCTGCGGACTATCAGCCGTGAGGCGAGGGCACCCACAGAGTCCCCGGTACGGACAGACACTTGTACAGAGTGGAGCCCTCTGGGCTGTAGCCATCAGGCGAGGGCACCCACAGAGACCCCGGTATGGACAGACACTTGTACAGAATGGAGCCCTCCGGGCTGTCGGCCGTCAGCCGAGGGCACCCATAGAGACCCCAGTACGGACAGACACTTGTACAGAATGGAGCCCTCCGAGCTGTCAGCCGTCAGGCGAGGGCACCCACAGAGACCCCGGTACGGGCTGTCAGCCGTCAGACGAGGGCACCCACAGAGACCCCGGTACGGATAGACACTTGTACACTTGTACAGAATGGAGTCCTCTAGGCTGTCAGCCGTCAGACAAGGGCACCCACAGAGACCCCGGTACGGGCAGACACTTGTACAGAATGGAGCCCTCCGGGCTTTCAGGCGAGGGCCACAGAGACCCCGGTACGGACAGACACTTGTACAGAATGGAGCTGTCAGCCGTCAGGTGAGGGCACCCACAGAGACCTGTTACGGACAGACACTTGTACAGAATGGAGCCCTCCGGGCTGTCAGCCGTCAGGCGAGGACACCCACAAAGACTCCGGTACGGACAGACACTTGTACACTATGGAGCCCTCCAGGCTGTCAGCCGGCAGTCGAGGGCACCCACAGAGACCGCGGTACGGACAGACACTTGTACAGAATGGAGCCCTCCGAGCTGTCAGCTGTCAGGCAAGGGCACCCACAGAGACCCTGGTATGGGCTGTCAGCTGTCAGGCGAGGGCACCAACAGAGACCCCGGTATGGGCTGTCAGCCGTCAGGCGAGGGCCACAGAGACCCCGGTACGGACAGACACTTGTACAGAATGGAGCCCTCTGGGCTGTCAGCCTTCAGGCGAGGGCACCCACAAAGACCCTGGTACGGACAGACATTTGTTTAGAATGGAGCCCTCTGGGCTGTCAGCTGTCAGGCGAGGGCACCCACAGAGACCCCGGTACGGACAGACGCTTGTACAGAATGGAGCCCTCCGGGCTGTCAGCTGTCGGGCAAGGGCACCCACAGAGACCCCGGTATGGGCTGTCAGGCGAGGGCACCCAGAGAGACCCCGGTATGGGCTGTCAGCCGTCAGGCGAGGGCCACAGAGACCCCGGTACGGACAGACACTTGTACAGAATGGAGCCCTCTGGGCTGTCAGCCTTCAGGCGAGGGCACCCACAGAGACCCTGGTACGGACAGACACTTGTATAGAATGGAGCCCTCTGGGCTTTCAGCCGTCAGGTGAGGGCCACAGAGACCCCGGTACGGACAGACACTTGTACAGAATGGAGCTGTCAGGCGAGGGCACCCACAGAGACCCCGGTACGGGCTGTGAGCCGTCAGGCAGGGCACCCACGGAGACCCCGGTACGGGCTGTCAGCCGTCAGACGAGGGCACCCACAGAGACCCTGGTACGGGCTGTGAGCCGTCAGGCGAGGGCACCCACAGAGACCCCGGTACGGACAGACACTTGTACACAATGGACCCCTCCAGGCTGTCAGCTGTCAGGCGAGGGCTACAGAGACCCCGGTACGGACAGACACTTGTACAGAATGGAGCCGTGCGGACTGTCAGCTGTCAGGCGAGGGCACCCACAGAGACCCCGGTATGGGCTGTCAGCCTTCAGGCGAGGGCACTCACGGAGACCCCGGTACGGACAGACACTTGTACAGAATGGAGCTGTCAGCCGTCAGGCCAGGGCACCCACAGAGACCCCGGTACGGGCTGTGAGCCGTCTGGCAGGGCACCCACGGAGACCCCGGAACGTGCTGTCAGCCGTCAGACGAGGTCAACCACAGAGACCCTGGTACGGGCTGTGAGCCGTCAGGCGAGGGCACCCACAGAGACCCCGGTACGGACAGACACTTGTACAGAATGGACCCCTCCAGGATGTCAGCTGTCAGGCGAGGGCTACAGAGACCCTGGTACGGACAGACACTTGTACAGAATGGAGCCCTGCGGACTGTCAGCCATCAGGCGAGGGCACCCACAGAGTCCCCGGTACGGACAGACACTTGTACAGAATGGAGCCCTCTGGGCTGTAGCCGTCAGGCGAGGGCACCCACAGAGACCACGGTATGGACAGACACTTGTAGAGAATGGAGCCCTCCGGGCTGTCGGCCGTCAGCCGAGGGCACCCACAGAGACCCCAGTACGGACAGACACTTGTACAGAATGGAGCCCTCCGGGCTGTCAGCCGTCAGGCGAGGGCACCCACAGAGACCCCGGTACGGGCTGTCAGCCGTCAGACGAGGGCACCCACAGAGACCCCGGTACGGACAGACACTTGTACACTTGTACAGAATGGAGTCCTCTAGGCTGTCAGCCTTCAGGCAAGGGCACCCACAGAGACCCCGGTATGGACAGACACTTGTACAGAATGGAGCCCTCCGGGCTCTCAGGCGAGGGCCACAGAGACCCCGGTACGGACAGACACTTGTACAGAATGGAGCTGTCAGCCGTCAGGCGAGGGCACCCACAGAGACCTGTTATGGACAGACACTTGTACAGAATGGAGCCCTCCGGGCTGTCAGCCGTCAGGGGAGGACACCCACAGAGACTCCGGTACGGACAGACACTTGTACACTATGGAGCCCTCCAGGCTGTCAGCCGTCAGGCGAGGGCACCCACAGAGACCGCAGTACGGACAGACACTTGTACAGAATGGAGCCCTCCGGGCTGTGAGCTGTCAGTCGAGGGCACCCACAGAGACCCCAGTATGGAAATACACTTGTACAGAATGGAGCCCTCCGGGCTGTCAGCTGTCAGGCAAGGGGACCCACAGAGACCCTGGTATGGGCTGTCAGCTGTCAGGCGAGGGCACCCACAGAGACCCCGGTATGGGCTGTCAGCCGTCAGGCGAGGGCCACAGAGACCCCGGTACGGACAGACACTTGTACAGAATGGAGCCCTCTGGGCTGTCAGCCTTCAGGCGAGGGCACAAACAAAGACCCTGGTATGGACAGACACTTGTATAGAATGGAGCCCTCTGGGCTTTCAGCTGTCAGGCGAGGGCACCCACAGAGACCCCGGTACGGGCTGTCAGCCGTCAGGCGAGGGAACCCACAGAGACCCCGGTACGGACAGACGCTTGTACAGAATGGAGCCCTCCGGGCTGTCAGCTGTCGGGCAAGGGCACCCACAGAGACCCCGGTATGGGCTGTCAGCCGTCAGGCGAGGGCCACAGAGACCCCGGTACGGACAGACACTTGTACAGAATGGAGCCCTCTGGGCTGTCAGCCTTCAGGCGAGGGCACCCACAGAGACCCCGGTACGGGTTGTCAGCCGTCAGACGAGAGCACCCACAGAGACCCTGGTACGGGCTGTGAGCCGTCAGGCGAGGGCACCCACAGAGACCCCGGTACGGACAGACACTTGTACAGAATGGACCCCTCCAGGCTGTCAGCTGTCAGGCGAGGGCTACAGAGACCCCGGTACGACAGACACTTGTACAGAATGGAGCCCTGCGGACTGTCAGGCGAGGGCACCCACAGAAACCCCGGTACGGACAGACACTTGTACAGAATGGAGCTGTCAGCCGTCAGGCGAGGGCACCCACAGAGACCCCGGTACGGGCTGTGAGCCGTCAGGCAGGGCACCCACGGAGACCCCGGAAAGTGCTGTCAGCCGTCAGACGAGGGCAACCACAGAGACTCTGGTACGGGCTGTGAGCCGTCAGGCGAGGGCACCCACAGAGACCCCGGTGCCGGACAGACACTTGTACAGAGTGGACCCCTCCAGGATGTCAGCTGTCAGGCGAGGGCTACAGAGACCCTGGTACAGACAGACACTGGTACAGAATGGAGCCCTGCGGACTGTCAGCCGTCAGGCGAGGGCACACACAGAGACCCTGGTACGGACAGATACTTGTATAGAATGGAGCCCTCTGGGCTGTCAGCTGTCAGGCGAGGGCACCCACAGAGACCCCGGTACGGGCTGTCAGCCGTCAGGCGACGGAACCCACAGAGACCCCGGTACGGACAGACGCTTGTACAGAATGGAGCCCTCCGGGCTGTCAGCTGTCGGGCAAGGGCACCCACAGAGACCCCGGTATGGGCTGTCAGCCGTCAGGCGAGGGCCACAGAGACCCCGGTACGGACAGACACTTGTACAGAATGGAGCCCTCTGGGCTGTCAGCCTTCAGGCGAGGGCACCCACAGAGACCCCCCCAGAATGGAGTCCTCCAGGCTGTCAGCCGTCAGGCGAGGGTACCCCCAGAGACCCCGGTACGGACAGACACTTGTACAGAATGCAGCTGTCAGCCGTCAGGCGAGGGCACCCACAGAGACCCCGGTACGGGCTGTCAGCCTTCAGGCGAGGGCACTCACGGAGACCCCAGTACAGACAGACACTTGTACAGAATGGAGCTGTCAGCCTTCAGGCGAGGGCACCAACAGAGACCCCGGTACGGGCAGACGCTTCTACAGAATGGAGCCGTCCGGGCTGTCACCTGTCAGGCGATGGCCACAGAGACCCCGGTACGGACAGACACTTGTACACAATACCCGTCAGGCCAGGGCACCCACAGAGACCCCGGTACGGGCTGTGAGCCGTCAGGCAGGGCACCCACGGAGACCCCGGTACGGGCTGTGAGCCATCAGGCGAGGGCACCCACAGAGACCCCGGCACGGACAGACACTTGTACAGAATGGAACCCTCCAGGCTGTCAGCTGTCAGGCAAGGGCACCCACAAAGACCCCAGTACGGGCTGTCAGCCTTCAGACGAGGGAACCCACAGAGACCCCGGTAAGGGCTGTCAGCCTTCAGACGAGGGCACTCACGGAGACCCCGGTACGGACAGACACTTGTACAGAATGGAGCTGTCAGCCGTCAGGCCAGGGCACCCACAGAGACCCCGGTACGGGCTGTGAGCCGTCAGGCAGGGCACCCACGGAGACCCCGGTATGGGCTGTCAGCCGTCAGAGGAGGGCACCCACAGAGACCCTGGTACGGGCTGTGAGCCGTCAGGCGAGGGCACCCACAGAGACCCCGGTATGGACAGACACTTGTACAGAATGGACCCCTCCAGGCTGTCAGCTGTCAGGCAAGGGCTACAGAGACCCCGGTACGGACAGACACTTGTACAGAATGGAGCCCTGCGGACTGTCAGCTGTCAGGCGAGGGCACCCACAGAGACCCCGGTACGGGCTGTCAGCCTTCAGACGAGGGCACTCACGGAGACCCCGGTACGGACAGACACTTGTACAGAATGGAGCTGTCAGCCGTCAGGCCGGGGCACCCACAGATACCCCGGTACGGACTGTGAGCCGTCAGGCAAGGCACCCACGGAGACCCCGGTACGTCCTGTCAGCCGTCAGACGAGGGCAACCACAGAGACCCTGGTACGGGTTGTGAGCCGTCAGGCGAGGGCACCCACAGAGACCCCGGTACGGACAGACACTTGTATAGAATGGACCCCTCCAGGATGTCAGCTGTCAGGCAAGGGCTACAGAGACCCTGGTACGAACAGACACTTGTACAGAATGGAGCCCTGCGGACTGTCAGCCGTCAGGCGATGGCACCCACAGAGTCCCCGGTACGGACAGACACTTGTACAGAATGGAGCCCTCTGGGCTGTAGCCGTCAGGCGAGGGCACCCACAGAGACCCTGGTATGGACAGACACTTGTACAGAATGGAGCCCTCCGGGCTGTCGGCCGTCAGCCGAGGGCACCCACAGAGACCCCAGTACGGACAGACACTTGAACAGAATGGAGCCCTCCGAGCTGTCAGCCGTCAGACGAGGGCACCCACAGAGACCCCGGTACGGATAGACACTTGTACACTTGTACAGAATGGAGTCCTCTAGGCTGTCAGCCGTCAGGCGAGGGCACCCACAGAGACCCCGGTACGGACAGACACTTGTACAGAATGGAGCTGTCAGCCGTCAGGCGAGGGCACCCACAGAGACCTGTTACGGACAGACACTTGTACAGAATGGAGCCCTCCGGGCTGTCAGCCGTCAGGCGAGGACACCCACAGAGACTCCGGTACGGACAGACACTTGTACACTATGGAGTCCTCCAGGCTGTCAGCCGTCAGGCGAGGGCACCCACAGTGACCGCGGTACGGACAGACACTTGTACACAATGGAGCCCTCCGGGCTGTGAGCCGTCAGGCGAGGGCACCCACAGAGACCCCAGTATGGACAGACACTTGTACACAATGGAGCCCTCCGGGCTGTCAGCTGTCAGGCAAGGGCACCCACAGAGACCCTGGTATGGGCTGTCAGCAGTCAGGCGAGGGCACCCACAGAGACCCCGGTATGGGCTGTCAGCCGTCAGGCAAGGGCCACAGAGACCCCGGTACGGACAGACACTTGTACAGAATGGAGCCCTCTGGGCTGTCAGCCTTCAGGCGAGGGCACCCACAGAGACCCTGGTACAGACAGACACTTGTATAGAATGGAGCCCTCTGGGCTGTCAGCTGTCAGGCGAGGGCACCCACAGAGACCCCGGTACGGGCTGTCAGCCGTCAGGTGAGGGAACCCACAGAGACCCCGGTACGGACAGACGCTTGTACAGAATGGAGCCCTCCGGGCTGTAAGCTGTCGGGCAAGGGCACCCACAGAGACCCCGGTATGGGCTGTCAGGCGAGGGCACCCACAGAGACCCCGGTATGGGCTGTCAGCCGTCAGGCGAGGGCCACAGAGACCCCGGTACGGACAGACACTTGTACAGAATGGAGCCCTCCGGGCTGTGAGCCGTCAGGCAAAGGCACCCACAGAGACCCCGGTACGGGCAGACGCTTTTACAGAATGGAGCCGTCCGGGCTGTCACCTGTCAGGCGATGGCCACAGAGACCCCGGTACGGACAGACACTTGTACACAATGGAGCCCTCCGGGCTGTCAGCTGTCAGGCAAGGGCACCCACAAAGACCCCAGTACGGGCTGTCAGCCTTCAGGCGAGGGAACCCACAGAGACCCCGGTAAGGGCTGTCAGCCTTCAGACGAGGGCACTCACGGAGACCCCGGTACGGACAGACACTTGTACAGAATGGAGCTGTCAGGCCAGGGCACCCACAGAGACCCCGGTACGGGCTGTGAGCCGTCAGGCAGGGCACCCACGGAGACCCCGGTACGGGCTGTGAGCCGTCAGGCGAGGGCACCCACAGAGACCCCGGTACGGACAGACACTTGTACAGAATGGAACCCTCCAGGCTGTCAGCTGTCAGGCAAGGGCACCCACAAAGACCCCAGTACGGGCTGTCAGCCTTAAGGCGAGGGAACCCACAGAGACCCCGGTAAGGGCTGTCAGCCTTCAGACGAGGGCACTCACGGAGATCCCGGTACGGACAGACACTTGTACAGAATGGAGCTGTCAGCCGTCAGGCCAGGGTACCCACAGAGACCCCGGTACGGGCTGTGAGCCGTCAGGCAGGGCACCCACGGAGACCCCGGTACGGGCTGTCAGCCGTCAGAGGAGGGCACCCACAGAGACCCTGGTACGGGCTGTGAGCCGTCAGGCGAGGGCACCCACAGAGACCCCGGTACGGACAGACACTTGTACAGAATGGACCCCTCCAGGCTGTCAGGCAAGGGCTACAGAGACCCCGGTACGGACAGACACTTGTACAGAATGGAGCCCTGCGGACTGTCAGCTGTCAGGCAAGGGCACCCACAGAGACCCCGGTACGGGCTGTCAGCCTTCAGGCGAGGGCACTCACGGAGACCCCGGTACGGACAGACACTTGTACAGAATGGAGCTGTCAGCCGTCAGGCCAGGGCACCCACAGAGACCCCGGTACGGGCTGTGAGCCGTCAGGCAGGGCACCCACGGAGACCCCGGTACGGGCTGTGAGCCATCAGGCGAGGGCACCCACAGAGACCCCGGCACGGACAGACACTTGTACAGAATGGAACCCTCCAGGCTGTCAGCTGTCAGGCAAGGGCACCCACAAAGACCCCAGTACGGGCTGTCAGCCTTCAGACGAGGGAACCCACAGAGACCCCGGTAAGGGCTGTCAGCCTTCAGACGAGGGCACTCACGGAGACCCCGGTACGGACAGACACTTGTACAGAATGGAGCTGTCAGCCGTCAGGCCAGGGCACCCACAGAGACCCCGGTACGGGCTGTGAGCCGTCAGGCAGGGCACCCACGGAGACCCCGGTATGGGCTGTCAGCCGTCAGAGGAGGGCACCCACAGAGACCCTGGTACGGGCTGTGAGCCGTCAGGCGAGGGCACCCACAGAGACCCCGGTATGGACAGACACTTGTACAGAATGGACCCCTCCAGGCTGTCAGCTGTCAGGCAAGGGCTACAGAGACCCCGGTACGGACAGACACTTGTACAGAATGGAGCCCTGCGGACTGTCAGCTGTCAGGCGAGGGCACCCACAGAGACCCCGGTACGGGCTGTCAGCCTTCAGGCGAGGGCACTCACGGAGACCCCGGTACGGACAGACACTTGTACAGAATGGAGCTGTCAGCCGTCAGGCCGGGGCACCCACAGATACCCCGGTACGGACTGTGAGCCGTCAGGCAAGGCACCCACGGAGACCCCGGTACGTCCTGTCAGCCGTCAGACGAGGGCAACCACAGAGACCCTGGTACGGGTTGTGAGCCGTCAGGCGAGGGCACCCACAGAGACCCCGGTACGGACAGACACTTGTATAGAATGGACCCCTCCAGGATGTCAGCTGTCAGGCAAGGGCTACAGAGACCCTGGTACGAACAGACACTTGTACAGAATGGAGCCCTGCGGACTGTCAGCCGTCAGGCGATGGCACCCACAGAGTCCCCGGTACGGACAGACACTTGTACAGAATGGAGCCCTCTGGGCTGTAGCCGTCAGGCGAGGGCACCCACAGAGACCCTGGTATGGACAGACACTTGTACAGAATGGAGCCCTCCGGGCTGTCGGCCGTCAGCCGAGGGCACCCACAGAGACCCCAGTACGGACAGACACTTGAACAGAATGGAGCCCTCCGAGCTGTCAGCCGTCAGACGAGGGCACCCACAGAGACCCCGGTACGGATAGACACTTGTACACTTGTACAGAATGGAGTCCTCTAGGCTGTCAGCCGTCAGGCGAGGGCACCCACAGAGACCCCGGTACGGACAGACACTTGTACAGAATGGAGCTGTCAGCCGTCAGGCGAGGGCACCCACAGAGACCTGTTACGGACAGACACTTGTACAGAATGGAGCCCTCCGGGCTGTCAGCCGTCAGGCGAGGACACCCACAGAGACTCCGGTACGGACAGACACTTGTACACTATGGAGTCCTCCAGGCTGTCAGCCGTCAGGCGAGGGCACCCACAGTGACCGCGGTACGGACAGACACTTGTACACAATGGAGCCCTCCGGGCTGTGAGCCGTCAGGCGAGGGCACCCACAGAGACCCCAGTATGGACAGACACTTGTACACAATGGAGCCCTCCGGGCTGTCAGCTGTCAGGCAAGGGCACCCACAGAGACCCTGGTATGGGCTGTCAGCAGTCAGGCGAGGGCACCCACAAAGACCCCAGTACGGGCTGTCAGCCTTAAGGCGAGGGAACCCACAGAGACCCCGGTAAGGGCTGTCAGCCTTCAGACGAGGGCACTCACGGAGACCCCGGTACGGACAGACACTTGTACAGAATGGAGCTGTCAGCCGTCAGGCCAGGGCACCCACAGAGACCCCGGTACGGGCTGTGAGCCGTCAGGCAGGGCACCCACGGAGACCCCGGTACGGGCTGTCAGACGTCAGAGGAGGGCACCCACAGAGACCCTGGTACGGGCTGTGAGCCGTCAGGCGAGGGCTCCCACAGAGACCCCGGTACGGACAGACACTTGTACAGAATGGACCCCTCCAGGCTGGCAGCTGTCAGGCAAGGGCTATAGAGACCCCGGTACGGACAGACACTTGTACAGAATGGAGCCCTGCGGACTGTCAGCTGTCAGGCAAGGGCACCCACAGAGACCCCGGTACGGGCTGTCAGCCTTCAGGCGAGGGCACTCACGGAGACCCCGGTACGGACAGACACTTGTACAGAATGGAGCTGTCAGCCGTCAGGCCAGGGCACCCACAGAGACCCCGGTACGGGCTGTGAGCCGTCAGGCAGGGCACCCACGGAGACCCCGGTACGTGCTGTCAGCTGTCAGACGAGGGCAACCACAGAGACCCTGGTACGGGCTGTGAGCCGTCAGGCGAGGGCACCCACAGAGACCCCGGTACGGACAGACACTTGTATAGAATGGACCCCTCCAGGATGTCAGCTGTCAGGCAAGGGCTACAGAGACCCTGGTACGGACAGACACTTGTACAGAATGGAGCCCTGCGGACTGTCAGCCGTCAGGCGAGGGCACCCACAGAGTCCCCGGTACGGACAGACACTTGTACAGAATGGAGCCCTCTGGGCTGTAGCCGTCAGGCGAGGGCACCCACAGAGACCCCGGTATGGACAGACACTTGTACAGAATGAAGCCCTCCGGGCTGTCGGCCGTCAGCCGAGGGCACCCACAGAGACCCCAGTACGGACAGACACTTGAACAGAATGGAGCCCTCCGAGCTGTCAGCCGTCAGGCGAGGGCAGCCACAGAGACCCCGGTACGGGCTGTCAGCCGTCAGACGAGGGCACCCACAGAGACGCCGGTACGGATAGACACTTGTACACTTGTACAGAATGGAGTCCTCTAGGCTGTCAGCCTTCAGGCTAGGGCACCCACAGAGACCCTGGTACGGACAGACACTTGTACAGAATGGAGCTGTCAGCCATCAGGCGAGGGCACCCACAGAGACCTGTTACGGACAGACACTTGTACAGAATGGAGCCCTCCGGGCTGTCAGCCGTCAGGCGAGGACACCCACAGAGACTCCGGTACGGACAGACACTTGTACACTATGGAGCCCTCCAGGCTGTCAGCCGTCAGGCGAGGGCACCCACAGTGACCGCGGTACGGACAGACACTTGTACACAATGGAGCCCTCCGGGCTGTGAGCCGTCAGGCGAGGGCACCCACAGAGACCCCAGTATTGACAGACACTTGTACAGAATGGAGCCCTCCGGGCTGTCAGCTGTCAGGCAAGGGCACCCACAGAGACCCTGGTATGGGCTGTCAGCAGTCAGGCGAGGGCACCCACAGAGACCCCGGTATGGGCTGTCAGCCGTCAGGCGAGGGCCACAGAGACCCCGGTACGGACAGACACTTGTACAGAATGGAGCCCTCTGGGCTGTCAGCCTTCAGGCGAGGGCACCCACTGAGACCCTGGTACGGACAGACACTTGTATAGAATGGAGCCCTCTGGGCTGTCAGCTGTCAGGCGAGGGCACCCACAGAGACCACGGTACGGGCTGTCAGCCGTCAGGTGAGGGAACCCACAGAGACCCCGGTACGGACAGACGCTTGTACAGAATGGAGCCCTCCGGGCTGTAAGCTGTCGGGCAAGGGCACCCACAGAGACCCCGGTATGGGCTGTCAGCTGTCAGGCGAGGGCACCCACAGAGACCCCGGTATGGGCTGTCAGCCGTCAGGCGAGGGCCACAGAGACCCCGGTACGGACAGACACTTGTACAGAATGGAGCCCTCTGGGCTGTCAGCCTTCAGGCGAGGGCACCCACAGAGACCCTGGTACAGACAGGCACTTGTATAGAATGGAGCCCTCTGGGCTGTCAGCCTTCATGCGAGGGCACCCACAGAGACCCTGGTACGGACAGACACTTGTACAGAATAAAGCTCTCTGGGCTTTCAGCCGTCAGGTGAGGGCCACAGAGACCCCGGTACGGACAGACACTTGTACAGAATGGAGCTGTAAGCTGTCAGGCGAGGGCACCCACAGAGGCCCCGGTACGGGCTGTGAGCCGCCAGGCAGGTCACCCACGGAGACCCCGGTACGGGCTGTCAGCCGTCAGACGAGGGCACCCACAGAGACCCTGGTACGGGCTGTGAGCCGTCAGGCAAGGGCACCCACAGAGACCCCGGTACGGACAGACACTTGTACAGAATGGACCCCTCCAGGCTGTCAGCTGTCAGGCGAGGGCTACAGAGACCCCGGTACAGACAGACACTTGTACAGAATGGAGCCCTGCGGACTGTCAGCTGTCAGGCGAGGGCACCCAGAGAGACCCCGGTATGGGCTGTCAGCCTTCAGGCGAGGGCACTCACGGAGACCCCGGTACGGACAGACACTTGTACAGAATGGAGCTGTCAGCCGTCAGGCCAGGGCACCCACAGACACCCCGGTACGGGCTGTGAACCGTCAGGCAGGGCACCCACGGAGACCCCGGTACGTGCTGTCAGCCGTCAGACGAGGGCAAACACAGAGACCCAGGTACGGGCTGTGAGCCGTCAGGCGAGGGCACCCACAGAGACCCCGGTACGGAGAGACACTTGTACAGAATGGACCCATCCAGGATGTCAGCTGTCAGGCGAGGGCTACAGAGACCCTGGTACGGACAGACACTTGTACAGAATGGAGCCCTGCGGACTGTCAGCCGTCAGGCGAGGGCACCCACAGAGTCCCCGGTACGGACAGACACTTGTACAGAATGGAGCCCTCTGGGCTGTAGCCGTCAGGCGAGGGCACCCACAGAGACCCCGGTATGGACAGACACTTGTACAGAATGGAGCCCTCCGGGCTGTCAGGCGAGGGCACCCACAGAGACCCCGGTACGGGCTGTCAGCCGTCAGACGAGGGCAGCCACAGAGACCCCGGTACGGATAGACACTTGTACTCTTGTACAGAATGGAGTCCTCTAGGCTGTCAGCCGTCAGGCGAGGGCACCCACAGAGACCCTGGTAAGGACAGACACTTGTACAGAATGGAGCCCTCCGGGCTGTCAGGCGAGGGCCACAGACACCCCGGTACGGACAGACACTTGTACAGAATGGAGCTGTCAGCCGTCAGGCAAGGGCACCCACAGAGACCTGTTACGGACAGACACTTGTACAGAATGGAGCCCTCCGGGCTGTCAGCCGTCAGGCGAGGACACCCACAGAGACTCCGGTACGGACAGACACTTGTACACTTGGAGCCCTCCAGGCTGTCAGCCATCAGGCGAGGGCACCCACAGAGACCGCGGTACGGACAGACACTTGTACAGAATGGAGCCCTCCGGGCTGTGAGCCGTCAGGCGAGGGCACCCACAGAGACCCTGGTACGGACAGACACTTGTATAGACTGGAGCCCTCTGGGCTGTCAGCTGTCAGGCGAGGGCACCCACAGAGACCCCGGTACAGGCTGTCAGCCGTCAGGCGAGGGAACCCACAGAGACCCCGGTACGGACAGACGATTGTACAGAATGGAGCCCTCCGGGCTGTAAGCTGTCGGGCAAGGGCACCCACAGAGACCCCGGTATGGGCTGTCAGCTGTCAGGTGAGGGCACCCACAGAGACCCCGGTATGGGCTGTCAGCCGTCAGGCGAGGGCCACAGAGACCCCGGTACGGACAGACACTTGTACAGAATGGAGCCCTCTTGGCTGTCAGCCTTCAGGCGAGGGCACCCACAGAGACCCTGGTACGGACAGACACTTGTATAAAATGGAGCCCTCTGGGCTGTCAGCCTTCAGGCGAGGGCACCCACAGAGACCCTGGTACGGACAGACACTTGTATAGAATGAAGCCCTCTGGGCTTTCAGCCGTCAGGTGAGGGCCACAGAGACCCCGGTACGGACAGACACTTGTACAGAATGGAGCTGTCAGCTGTCAGGCGAGGGCACCCACAGAGACCCCGGTACGGGCTGTGAGCCGTCAGGCAGGGCACCCACGGAGACCCCGGTACGGGCTGTCAGCCTTCAGGCGAGGGCACTCACGGAGACCCCGGTACGGGCTGTCAGCCTTCAGGCGAGGGCACTCACGGAGACCCCGGTACGGACAGACACTTGTACAGAATGGAGCTGTCAGCCGTCAGGCCAGGGCACCCACAGAGACCCCGGTACGGGCTGTGAGCCGTCAGGCAGGGCACCCACGGAGACCCCGGTACGTGCTGTCAGCTGTCAGACGAGGGCAACCACAGAGACCCTCGTACGGGCTGTGAGCCGTCAGGCGAGGGCACCCACAGAGACCCCGGTACGGACAGACACTTGTATAGAATGGACCCCTCCAGGATGTCAGCTGTCAGGCAAGGGCTACAGAGACCCTGGTACGGACAGACACTTGTACAGAATGGAGCCCTGCGGACTGTCAGCCGTCAGGCGAGGGCACCCACAGAATCCCCGGTACGGACAGACACTTGTATAGAATGGAGCCCTCTGGGCTGTAGCCGTGAGGCGAGGGCACCCACAGAGACCCCGGTATGGACAGACACTTGTACAGAATGGAGCCCTCCGGGCTGTCGGCCGTCAGCCGAGGGCACCCACAGAGACCCCAGTACGGACAGACACTTGAACAGAATGGAGCCCTCCGAGCTGTCAGCCGTCAGGCGAGGGCACCCACAGAGACCCCGGTACGGGCTGTCAGCCGTCAGACGAGGGCACCCACAGAGACCCCGGTACGGATAGACACTTGTACACTTGTACAGAATGGAGTCCTCTAGGCTGTCAGCCGTCAGGCGAGGGCACCCACAGAGACCCCGGTACGGACAGACACTTGTACAGAATGGAGCTGTCAGCCGTCAGGCGAGGGCACCCACAGAGACCTGTTACGGACAGACACTTGTACAGAATGGAGCCCTGCGGGCTGTCAGCCGTCAGGCGAGGACACCCACAGAGACTCCGGTACGGACAGACACTTGTACACTATGGAGCCCTCCAGGCTGTCAGCCGTCAGGCGAGGGCACCCACAGTGACCGCGGTACGGACAGACACTTGTACACAATGGAGCCCTCCGGGCTGTGAGCCGTCAGGCGAGGGCACCCACAGAGACCCCAGTATGGACAGACACTTGTACAGAATGGAGCCCTCCGGGCTGTCAGCTGTCAGGCAAGGGCACCCACAGAGACCCTGGTATGGGCTGTCAGCAGTCAGGCGAGGGCACCCACACAGACCCCGGTATGGGCTGTCAGCCGTCAGGCGAGGGCCACAGAGACCCCGGTACGGACAGACACTTGTACAGAATGGAGACCTCTGGGCTGTCAGCCTTCAGGCGAGGGCACCCACAGAGACCCTGGTACGGACACAGACACTTGTATAGAATGGACCCCTCCAGGATGTCAGCTGTCAGGCAAGGGCTACAGAGACCCTGGTACGGACAGACACTTGTACAGAATGGAGCCCTGCGGACTGTCAGCCGTCAGGCGAGGGCACCCACAGAGTCCCCGGTACGGACAGACACTTGTACAGAATGGAGCCCTCTGGGCTGTAGCCGTGAGGCGAGGGCACCCACAGAGACCCCGGTATGGACAGACACTTGTACAGAATGGAGCCCTCCGGGCTGTCGGCCGTCAGCCGAGGGCACCCACAGAGACCCCAGTACGGACAGACACTTGAACAGAATGGAGCCCTCCGAGCTGTCAGCCGTCAGGCGAGGGCACCCACAGAGACCCCGGTACGGGCTGTCAGCCGTCAGACGAGGGCACCCACAGAGACCCCGGTACGGACAGACACTTGTACAGAATGGAGCTGTCAGCCGTCAGGAGAGGGCACCCACAGAGACCTGTTACGGACAGACACTTGTACAGAATGGAGCCCTGCGGGCTGTCAGCCGTCAGGCGAGGACACCCACAGAGACTCCGGTATGGGCTGTCAGCCGTCAGGCGAGGGCCACAGAGACCCCGGTATGGACAGACACTTGTACAGAATGGAGCCCTCCGGGCTGTCGGCCGTCAGCCGAGGGCACCCACAGAGACCCCAGTACGGACAGACACTTGTACAGAATGGAGCCCTCCGGGCTGTCAGCCGTCAGGCGAGGGCACCCACAGAGACCCCGGTACGGGCTGTCAGCCGTCAGACGAGGGCAGCCACAGAGACCCCGGTACGGATAGACACTTGTACTCTTGTACAGAATGGAGTCCTCTAGGCTGTCAGCCGTCAGGCGAGGGCACCCACAGAGACCCTGGTAAGGACAGACACTTGTACAGAATGGAGCCCTCCGGGCTGTCAGGCGAGGGCCACAGACACCCCGGTACGGACAGACACTTGTACAGAATGGAGCTGTCAGCCGTCAGGCAAGGGCACCCACAGAGACCTGTTACGGACAGACACTTGTACAGAATGGAGCCCTCCGGGCTGTCAGCCGTCAGGCGAGGACACCCACAGAGACTCCGGTACAGACAGACACTTGTACACTTGGAGCCCTCCAGGCTGTCAGCCATCAGGCGAGGGCACCCACAGAGACCGCGGTACGGACAGACACTTGTACAGAATGGAGCCCTCCGGGCTGTGAGCCGTCAGGCGAGGGCACCCACAGAGACCCCAGTATGGACAGACACTTGTACAGAATGGAGCCTTCCGGGCTGTCAGCTGTCAGGCAAGGGCACCCACAGAGACCCTGGTATGGGCTGTCAGCTGTCAGGCGAGGGCACCCACAGAGACCCCGGTATGGGCTGTCAGCCGTCAGGCGAGGGCCACAGAGACCCCGGTATGGACAGACACTTGTACAGAATGGAGCCCTCTGGGCTGTCAGCCTTCAGGCGAGGGCACCCACAGAGACCCTGGTACGGACAGACACTTGTATAGAATGGAGCCCTCTGGGCTGTCAGCTGTCAGGCGAGGGCACCCACAGAGACCCCGGTACGGGCTGTCAGCCGTCAGGCGAGGGAACCGACAGAGACCCCGGTACGGACAGACGCTTGTACAGAATGGAGCCCTCCGGGCTGTAAGCTGTCGGGCAAGGGCACCCACAGAGACCCCGGTATGGGATGTCAGCTGTCAGGCGAGGGCACCCACAGAGACCCCGGTATGGGCTGTCAGCCGTCAGGCGAGGGCCACAGAGACCCCAGTACGGACAGACACTTGTACAGAATGGAGCCCTCTTGGCTGTCAGCCTTCAGGCGAGGGCACCCACAGAGACCCTGGTACGGACAGACACTTGTATAAAATGGAGCCCTCTGGGCTGTCAGCCTTCAGGCGAGGGCACCCACAGAGACCCTGGTACGGACAGACACTTGTATAGAATGAAGCCCTCTGGGCTTTCAGCCATCAGGTGAGGGCCACAGAGACCCCGGTACGGACAGACACTTGTACAGAATGGAGCTGTCAGCTGTCAGGCGAGGGCACCCACAGAGACCCCGGTACCGGCTGTGAGCCGTCAGGCAGGGCACCCACGGAGACCCCGGTACGGGCTGTCAGCCGTCAGACGAGGGCACCCACAGAGACCCTGGTACGGGCTGTGAGCCGTCAGGCGAGGGCACCCACAGAGACCCCGGTACGGACAGACACTTGAACAGAATGGACCCCTCCAGGCTGTCAGCTGTCAGGCGAGGGCTATGGAGACCCCGGTACAGACAGACACTTGTACAGAATGGAGCCCTGCGGACTGTCAGCTGTCAGGCGAGGGCACCCACAGAGACCCCGGTATGGGCTGTCAGCCTTCAGGCGAGGGCACTCACGGAGACCCCGGTACGGACAGACACTTGTACAGAATGGAGCTGTCAGCCGTCAGGCCAGGGCACCCACAGAGACCCCGGTACGGGCTGTGAGCCGTCAGGCAGGGCACCCACGGAGACCCCGGTACGTGCTGTCAGCCGTCAGACGAGGGCAACCACAGAGACCGTGGTACGGGCTGTGAGCCGTCTGGCGAGGGCACCCACAGAGACCCCGGTACGGACAGACACTTGTACAGAATGGACCCCTCCAGGATGTCAGCTGTCAGACGAGGGCTACAGAGACCCTGGTACGGACAGACACTTGTACAGAATGGAGCCCTGCGGACTGTCAGCCGTCAGGCGAGGGCACCCACAGAGTCCCCGGTACGGACAGACACTTGTACAGAATGGAGCCCTCTGGGCTGTAGCCGTCAGGCGAGGGCACCCACAGAGACCCCGGTATGGACAGACACTTGTACAGAATGGAGCCCTCCGGGCTGTCGGCCGTCAGCTGAGGGCACCCACAGAGACCCCAGTACGGACAGACACTTGTACAGAATGGAGCCCTCCGGGCTGTCAGCCGTCAGGCGAGGGCACCCACAGAGACCCCGGTACGGGCTGTCAGCCGTCAGACGAGGGCAGCCACAGAGACCCCGGTACGGATAGACACTTGTTCTCTTGTACAGAATGGAGTCCTCTAGGCTGTCAGCCGTCAGGCGAGGGCACCCACAGAGACCCTGGTACGGACAGACACTTGTACAGAATGGAGCCCTCCGGGCTGTCAGGCGAGGGCCACAGAGACCCCGGTACGGACAGACACTTGTACAGAATGGAGCTGTCAGCCATCAGGCGAGGGCACCCACAGAGACCTGTTACGGACAGACACTTGTACAGAATGGAGCCCTCCGGGCTGTCAGCCGTCAGGCGAGGACACCCACAGAGACTCCCGTACGGACAGACACTTGTACACTATGGAGCCCTCCAGGCTGTCAGCCATCAGGCGAGGGCACCCACAGAGACCGCGGTACGGAAAGACACTTGTACAGAATGGAGCCCTCCGGGCTGTGAGCCATCAGGCGAGGGCACCCACAGAGACCCCAGTATGGACAGACACTTGTACAGAATGGAGCCCTCCGGGCTGTCAGCTGTCAGGCAAGGGCACCCACAGAGACCCTGGTATGGGCTGTCAGCTGTCAGGCGAGGGCACCCACAGAGACCCCGGTATGGGCTGTCAGCCGTCAGGCGAGGGCCACAGAGACCCCGGTACGGACAGACACTTGTACAGAATGGAGCACTCTGGGCTGTCAGCCTTCAGGCGAGGGCACCCACAGACACCCTGGTACGGACAGACACTTGTATAGAATGGAGCCCTCTGGGCTGTCAGCTGTCAGGCGAGGGCACCCACAGAGACCCCGGTACGGGCTGTCAGCCGTCAGGCTAGGGAACCCACAGAGACCCCGGTACGGACAGACACTTGTACAGAATGGAGCCCTCTGGGCTGTCAGCCTTCAGGCGAGGGCACCCACAGAGACCCTGGTACGGACAGACACTTGTATAGAATGGAGCCCTCTGGGCTTTCAGCTGTCAGACGAGGGCACCCACAGAGACCCCGGTACGGGCTGTCAGCCGTCAGGCGAGGGAACCCACAGAGACCCCGGTACGGACAGACGTTTGTACAGAATGGAGCCCTCCGGGCTGTCAGCTGTCGGGCAAGGGCACCCACAGAGACCCCGGTATGGGCTGTCAGCTGTCAGGCGAGGGCACCCACAGAGACCCCGGTATGGGCTGTCAGCCGTCAGGCGAGGGCCACAGAGACCCCGGTACGGACAGACACTTGTACAGAATGAAGCCCTCTGGGCTGTCAGCCTTCAGGCAAGGGCACCCACAGAGACCCTGGTACGGACAGACACTTGTATAGAATGGAGCCCTCTGGGCTGTCAGCCTTCAGGCGAGGGCACCCACAGAGACCCTGGTACGGACAGACACTTGTATAGAATGGAGACCTCTGGGCTTTCAGCCGTCAGGTGAGGGCCACAGAGACCCCGGTACGGAGAGACACTTGTACAGAATGGAGCTGTCAGACGAGGGCAACCACAGAGACCCTGGTACGGGCTGTGAGCCGTCTGGCGAGGGCACCCACAGAGACCCCGGTACGGACAGACACTTGTACAGAATGGACCCCTCCAGGATGTCAGCTGTCAGGCGAGGGCTACAGAGACCCTGGTACGGACAGACACTTGTACAGAATGGAGCCCTGCGGACTGTCAGCCGTCAGGCGAGGGCACCCACAGAGTCCCCGGTACGGACAGACACTTGTACAGAATGGAGCCCTCTGGGCTGTAGCCGTCAGGCGAGGGCACCCACAGAGACCCCGGTATGGACAGACACTTGTACAGAATGGAGCCCTCCGGGCTGTCGGCCGTCAGCCGAGGGCACCCACAGAGACCCCAGTATGGACAGACACTTGTACAGAATGGAGCCCTCCGGGCTGTCAGCCGTCAGGCGAGGGCACCCACAGAGACCCCGGTACGGGCTGTCAGCCGTCAGACGAGGGCAGCCACAGAGACCCCGGTACGGATAGACACTTGTACTCTTGTACAGAATGGAGTCCTCTAGGCTGTCAGCCGTCAGGCGAGGGCACCCACAGAGACCCTGGTACGGACAGACACTTGTACAGAATGGAGCCCTCCGGGCTGTCAGGCGAGGGCCACAGAGACCCCGGTACGGACAGACACTTGTACAGAATGGAGCTGTCAGCCGTCAGGCGAGGGCACCCACAGAGACCTGTTACGGACAGACACTTGTACAGAATGGAGCCCTCCGGGCTGTCAGCCGTCAGGCGAGGACACCCACAGAGACTCCCGAACGGACAGACACTTGTACACTATGGAGCCCTCCAGGCTGTCAGCCATCAGGCGAGGACACCCACAGAGACCGCGGTACGGACAGACACTTGTACAGAATGGAGACCTCCGGGCTGTGAGCCATCAGGCGAGGGCACCCACAGAGACCCCAGTATGGACAGACAATTGTACAGAATGGAGCCCTCCGGGCTGTCAGCTGTCAGGCAAGGGCACCCACAGAGACCCTGGTATGGGCTGTCAGCTGTCAGGCGAGGGCACCCACAGAGACCCCGGTATGGGCTGTCAGCCGTCAGGCGAGGGCCACAGAGACTCCGGTACAGACAGACACTTGTACAGAATGGAGCCCTCTGGGCTGTCAGCCTTCAGGCGAGGGCACCCACAGAGACCCTGGTACGGACAAACACTTGTATAGAATGGAGCCCTCTGGGCTGTCAGCTGTCAGGCGAGGGCACCCACAGAGACCCCGGTACGGGCTGTCAGCCGTCAGGCGAGGGAACCCACAGAGACCCCGGTACGGACAGACACTTGTACAGAATGGAGCCCTCTGGGCTGTCAGCCTTCAGGCGAGGGCACCCACAGAGACCCTGGTACGGACAGACACTTGTATAGAATGGAGCCCTCTGGGCTTTCAGCTGTCAGGCGAGGGCACCCACAGAGACCCCGGTACGGGCTGTCAGCCGTCAGGCGAGGGAACCCACAGAGACCCCGGTACAGACAGACGTTTGTACAGAATGGAGCCCTCCGGGCTGTCAGCTGTCGGGCAAGGGCACCCACAGAGACCCCGGTATGGGCTGTCAGCTGTCAGGCGAGGGCACCCACAGAGACCCCGGTATGGGCTGTCAGCCGTCAGGCGAGGGCCACAGAGACCCCGGTACGGACAGACACTTGTACAGAATGAAGCCCTCTGGGCTGTCAGCCTTCAGGCGAGGGCACCCACAGAGACCCTGGTACGGACAGACACTTGTATAGAATGGAGCCCTCTGGGCTGTCAGCCTTCAGGCGAGGGCACCCACAGAGACCCTGGTACGGACAGACACTTGTATAGAATGGAGACCTCTGGGCTTTCAGCCGTCAGGTGAGGGCCACAGAGACCCCGGTACGGACAGACACTTGTACAGAATGGAGCTGTCAGGCGAGGGCACCCACAGAGACCCCGGTACGGGCTGTGAGCCGTCAGGCAGGGCACCCACGGAGACCCCGGTACTGGCTGTCAGCTGTCAGACGAGGGCACCCACAGAGACCCTGGTACGGGCTGTGAGCCGTCAGGCAAGGGCACCCACAGAGACCCCGGTACGGACAGACACTTGTACAGAATGGACCCCTCCAGGCTGTCAGCTGTCAGGTGAGGGCTACAGAGACCCCGGTACAGACAGACACTTGTACAGAATGGAGCCCTGCGGACTGTCAGCTGTCAGGCGAGGGCACCCACAGAGACCCCGGTATGGGCTGTCAGCCTTCAGGCGAGGGCACTCACGGAGACCCCGGTACGGACAGACACTTGTACAGAATGGAGCTGTCAGCCGTCAGGCCAGGGCACCCACAGAGACCCCGGTACGGGCTGTGAGCCGTCAGGCAGGGCACCCACGGAGACCCCGGTACGTGCTGTCAGCCGTCAGACGAGGGCAACCACAGAGACCCTGGTACGGGCTGTGAGCCGTCTGGCGAGGGCACCCACAGAGACCCCGGTACGGACAGACACTTGTACAAAATGGACCCCTCCAGGATGTCAGCTGTCAGACGAGGGCTACAGAGACCCTGGTACGGACAGACACTTGTACAGAATGGAGCCCTGCGGACTGTCAGCCGTCAGGCGAGGGCACCCACAGAGTCCCCGGTACGGACAGACACTTGTACAGAATGGAGCCCTCTGGGCTGTAGCCGTCAGGCGAGGGCACCCACAGAGACCCCGGTATGGACAGACACTTGTACAGAATGGAGCCCTCCGGGCTGTCAGCTGTCAGGCGAGGGCACCCACAGAGACCCCGGTACGGGTTGTCAGCCGTCAGACGAGGGCACCCACAGAGACCCCGGTACGGATAGACACTTGTACACTTGTACAGAATGGAGTCCTCTAGGCTGTCAGCCGTCAGGCGAGGGCACTCACGGAGACCCCGGTACGGACAGACACTTGTACAGAATGGAGCTGTCAGCCGTCAGGCCAGGGCACCCACAGAGACCCCGGTACGGGCTGTGAGCCGTCAGGCAGGGCACCCACGGAGACCCCGGTACGTGCTGTCAGCTGTCAGACGAGGGCAACCACAGAGACCCTGGTACGGGCTGTGAGCCGTCAGGCGAGGGCAGCCACAGAGACCCCGGTACGGACAGACACTTGTACAGAATGGACCCATCCAGGATGTCAGCTGTCAGGCGAGGGCTACAGAGACCCTGGTACGGACAGACACTTGTACAGAATGGAGCCCTGCAGACTGTCAGCCATCAGGCGAGGGCACCCACAGAGTCCCCGGTACGGACAGACACTTGTACAGAATGGAGCCCTCTGGGCTGTAGCCGTCAGGCGAGGGCACCCACAGAGACCCCGGTATGGACAGACACTTGTACAGAATTGAGCCCTCCGGGCTGTCGGCCGTCAGCCGAGGGCACCCACAGAGACCCCAGTACGGACAGACACTTGTACAGAATGGAGCCCTCCGGGCTGTCAGCCGTCAGGCGAGGGCACCCACAGAGACCCCGGTACGGGCTGTCAGCCGTCAGACGAGGGCAGCCACAGAGACCCCGGTACGGATAGACACTTGTACTCTTGTACAGAATGGAGTCCTCTAGGCTGTCAGCCGTCAGGCGAGGGCACCCACAGAGACCCTGGTACGGACAGACACTTGTACAGAATGGAGCCCTCCGGGCTGTCAGGCGAGGGCCACAGAGACCCCGGTACGGACAGACACTTGTACAGAATGGAGCTGTCAGCCGTCAGGCGAGGGCACCCACAGAGACCTGTTACGGACAGACACTTGTACAGAATGGAGCCCTCCGGGCTGTCAGCCATCAGGCGAGGACACCCACAGAGACTCCCGTACGGACAGACACTTGTACACTATGGAGCCCTCCAGGCTGTCAGCCATCAGGCGAGGGCACCCACAGAGACCGCGGTACGGACAGACACTTGTACAGAATGGAGCCCTCCGGGCTGTGAGCCATCAGGCGAGGGCACCCACAGAGACCCCAGTATGGACAGACACTTGTACAGAATGGAGCCCTCCGGGCTGTCAGCTGTCAGGCAAGGGCACCCACAGAGACCCTGGTATGGGCTGTCAGCTGTCAGGCGAGGGAACCCACAGAGACCCCGGTACGGACCGACACTTGTACAGAATGGAGCCCTCTGGGCTGTCAGCCTTCAGGCGAGGGCACCCACAGAGAGCCTGGTACGGACAGACACTTGTATAGAATGGAGCCCTCTGGGCTGTCAGCTGTCAGGCGAGGGCACCCACAGAGACCCCGGTACGGGCTGTCAGCCGTCAGGCGAGGGAACCCACAGAGACCCCGGTACGGACAGACACTTGTACAGAATGGAGCCCTCTGGGCTGTCAGCCTTCAGGCGAGGGCACCCACATAGACCCTGGTACGGACAGACACTTGTATAGAATGGAGCCCTCTGGGCTTTCAGCTGTCAGGCGAGGGCACCCACAGAGACCCCGGTACGGGCTGTCAGCCGTCAGGCGAGGGAACCCACAGAGACCCCGGTACGGACAGACGTTTGTACAGAATGGAGCCCTTCGGGCTGTCAGCTGTCGGGCAAGGGCACCCACAGAGACCCCGGTATGGGCTGTCAGCTGTCAGGCGAGGGCACCCACAGAGACCCCGGTATGGGCTGTCAGCCGTCAGGCGAGGGCCACAGAGACCCCGGTACGCACAGACACTTGTACAGAATGAAGCCCTCTGGGCTGTCAGTCTTCAGGCGAGGGCACCCACAGAGACCCTGGTACGGACAGACACTTGTATAGAATGGAGCCCTCTGGGCTGTCAGCCTTCAGGCGAGGGCACCCACAGAGACCCTGGTACGGACAGACACTTGTATAGAATGGAGACCTCTGGGCTTTCAGCCGTCAGGTGAGGGCCACAGAGACCCCGGTACGGACAGACACTTGTACAGAATGGAGCTGTCAGGCGAGGGCACCCACAGAGACCCCGGTACGGGCTGTGAGCCATCAGGCAGGGCACCCACGGAGACCCCGGTACTGGCTGTCAGCCGTCACACGAGGGCACCCACAGAGACCCTGGTACGGGCTGTGAGCCGTCAGGCAAGGGCACCCACAGAGACCCCGGTACGGACAGACACTTGTACAGAATGGACCCCTCCAGGCTGTCAGCTGTCAGGCGAGGGCTACAGAGACCCCTGTACAGACAGACACTTGTACAGAATGGAGCCCTGCGGACTGTCAGCTGTCAGGCGAGGGCACCCACAGAGACCCCGGTATGGGCTGTCAGCCTTCAGGCGAGGGCACTCACGGAGACCCCGGTATGGACAGACACTTGTACAGAATGGAGCCCTCCGGGCTGTCAGCCGTCAGGCGAGGGCACCCACAGAGACCCCGGTACGGGCTGTCAGCCGTCAGACGAGGGCACCCACAGAGACCCCGGTACGGATAGACACTTGTACACTTGTACAGAATGGAGTCCTCTAGGCTGTCAGCCGTCAGGCGAGGGCACTCACGGAGACCCCGGTACGGACAGACACTTGTACAGAATGGAGCTGTCAGCCGTCAGGCCAGGGCACCCACAGAGACCCCGGTACGGGCTGTGAGCCGTCAGGCAGGGCACCCACGGAGACCCCGGTACGTGCTGTCAGCTGTCAGACGAGGGCAACCACAGAGACCCTGGTACGGGCTGTGAGCCGTCAGGTGAGGGCAGCCACAGAGACCCCGGTACGGACAGACACTTGTACAGAATGGACCCCTCCAGGATGTCTGCTGTCAGGCGAGGGCTACAGAGACCCTGGTACGGACAAACACTTGTACAGAATGGAGCCCTGCGGACTGTCAGCCGTCAGGCGAGGGCACCCACAGAGTCCCCGGTACGGACAGACACTTGTACAGAATGGAGCCCTCTGGGCTGTAGCCGTCAGGCGAGGGCACCCACAGAGACCCCGGTATGGACAGACACTTGTACAGAATGGAGCCCTCCGGGCTCCCGGCCGTCAGCCGAGGGCACCCACAGAGACCCCAGTACAGACAGGCACTTGTACAGAATGGAGCCCTCCGGGCTGTCAGCCGTCAGGCGAGGGCACCCACAGAGACCCCGGTACGGGCTGTCAGCCGTCAGACGAGGGCAGCCACAGAGACCCCGGTACGGATAGACACTTGTACTCTTGTACAGAATGGAGTCCTCTAGGCTGTCAGCCGTCAGGCGAGGGCACCCACAGAGACCCTGGTACGGACAGACACTTGTACAGAATGGAGCCCTCCGGGCTGTCAGGCGAGGGCCACAGACACCCCGGTACGGACAGACACTTGTACAGAATGGAGCTGTCAGCCGTCAGGCGAGGGCACCCACAGAGACCTGTTACGGACAGACACTTGTACAGAATGGAGCCCTCCGGGCTGTCAGCCGTCAGGCGAGGACACCCGCAGAGACTCCGGTACGGACAGACACTTGTACACTATGGAGCCCTCCAGGCTGTCAGCCATCAGGCGAGGGCACCATCAGAGACCGCGGTACGGACAGACACTTGTACAGAATGGAGCCCTCCGGGCTGTGAGCCGTCAGGCGAGGGCACCCACAGAGACCCCAGTATGGACAGACACTTGTACAGAATGGAGCCCTCCGGGCTGTCAGCTGTCAGGCAAGGGCACCCACAGAGACCCTGGTATGGGCTGTCAGCTGTCAGGCGAGGGCACCCACAGATACCCCGGTATGGGCTGTCAGCCGTCAGGCGAGGGCCACAGAGACCCCGGTACGGACAGACACTTGTACAGAATGGAGCCCTCTGGGCTGTCAGCCTTCAGGCGAGGGCACCCACAGAGACCCTGGTACGGACAGACACTTGTATAGAATGGAGCCCTCTGGGCTGTCAGCTGTCAGGCGAGGGCACCGACCTAGACCCCGGTCCGGGCTGTCAGCTGTCAGGCGAGGGCACCCACAGAGACCCCGGTCAGGACAGACGCTTGTACAGAATGGAGCCCTCCGGGCTGTAAGCTGTCGGGCAAGGGCACCCACAGAGACCCCGGTATGGGCTGTCAGCTGTCAGGCGAGGGCACCCACAGAGACCCCGGTATGGGCTGTCAGCCGTCAGGCGAGGGCCACAGAGACCCCGGTACGGACAGACACTTGTACAGAATGGAGCCCTCTGGGCTGTCAGCCTTCAGGCGAGGGCACCCACAGAGACCCTGGTACGGACAGACACTTGTATAAAATGGAGCCCTCTGGGCTGTCAGCCTTCAGGCGAGGGCAAACACAGAGACCCTGGTACGGACAGACACTTGTATAGAATGAAGCCCTCTGGGCTTTCAGCCGTCAAGTGAGGGCCACAGAGACCCCAGTACGGACAGACACTTGTACAGAATGGAGCTGTCAGCTGTCAGGCGAGGGCACCCACAGAGACCCCGGTACGGGCTGTGAGCCGTCAGGCAGGGCACCCACGGAGACCCCGGTACGGGCTGTCAGCCGTCAGACGAGGGCACCCACAAAGACCCTGGTACGGGCTGTGAGCCATCAGGCGAGGGCACCCACAGAGACCCCGGTACAGACAGACACTTGTATAGAATGGACCCCTCCAGGCTGTCAGCTCTCAGGCGAGGGCTACAGAGACCCCGGTACAGACAGACACTTGTACAGAATGGAGCCCTGCGGACTGTCAGCTGTCAGGCGAGGGCACCCACAGAGACCCCGGTATGGGCTGTCAGCCTTCAGGCGAGGGCACTCACGGAGACCCCGGTACGGACAGACACTTGTACAGAATGGAGCTGTCAGCCGTCAGGCCAGGGCACCCACAGAGACCCCGGTACGGGCTGTGAGCCGTCAGGCAGGGCACCCACGGAGACCCCGGTACGTGCTGTCAGCCGTCAGACGAGGGCAACCACAGAGACCCTGGTACGGGCTGTTAGCCGTCTGGCGAGGGCACCCACAGAGACCCCGGTACGGACAGACACTTGTACAAAATGGACCCCTCCAGGATGTCAGCTGTCAGACGAGGGCTACAGAGACCCTGGTACGGACAGACACTTGTACAGAATGGAGCCCTGCGGACTGTCAGCCGTCAGGCGAGGGCACCCACAGAGTCCCCGGTACGGACAGACACTTGTACAGAATGGAGCCCTCTGGGCTGTAGCCGTCAGGCGAGGGCACCCACAGAGACCCCGGTATGGACAGACACTTGTACAGAATGGAGCCCTCCGGGCTGTCAGCCGTCAGACGAGGGCACCCACAGAGACCCCGGTACGGATAGACACTTGTACACTTGTACAGAATGGAGTCCTCTAGGCTGTCAGCCGTCAGGCGAGGGCACTCACGGAGACCCCGGTACGGACAGACACTTGTACAGAATGGACCCCTCCAGGATGTCTGCTGTCAGGCGAGGGCTACAGAGACCCTGGTACGGACAAACACTTGTACAGAATGGAGCCCTGCGGACTGTCAGCCGTCAGGCGAGGGCACTCACAGAGTCCCCGGTACAGACAGACACTTGTACAGAATGGAGCCCTCTGGGCTGTAGCCGTTCAGGCGAGGGCACCCACAGAGACCCCGGTATGGACAGACACTTGTACAGAATGGAGCCCTCCGGGCTCCCGGCCGTCAGCCGAGGGCACCCACAGAGACCCCAGTACAGACAGGCACTTGTACAGAATGGAGCCCTCCGGGCTGTCAGCCGTCAGGCGAGGGCACCCACAGAGACCCCGGTACGGGCTGTCAGCTGTCAGACGAGGGCAGCCACAGAGACCCCGGTACAGATAGACACTTGTACTCTTGTACAGAATGGAGTCCTGTAGGCTGTCAGCCGTCAGGCGAGGGCACCCACAGAGACCCTGGTACGGACAGACACTTGTACAGAATGGAGCCCTCCGGGCTGTCAGGCGAGGGCCACAGACACCCCGGTACGGACAGACACTTGTACAGAATGGAGCTGTCAACCGTCAGGCGAGGGCACCCACAGAGACCTGTTACGGACAGACACTTGTACAGAATGGAGCCCTCCGGGCTGTCAGCCGTCAGGCGAGGACACCCGCAGAGACTCCGGTACGGACAGACACTTGTACACTATGGAGCCCTCCAGGCTGTCAGCCATCAGGCGAGGGCACCATCAGAGACCGCGGTACGGACAGTCACTTGTACAGAATGGAGCCCTCCGGGCTGTGAGCCGTCAGGCGAGGGCACCCACAGAGACCCCAGTATGGACAGACACTTGTACAGAATGGAGCCCTCCGGGCTGTCAGCTGTCAGGCAAGGGCACCCACAGAGACCCCGGTATGGGCTGTCAGCTGTCAGGCGAGGGCACCCACAGAGACCCCGGTATGGGCTGTCAGCCGTCAGGCGAGGGCCACAGAGACCCCGGTACGGACAGACACTTGTACAGAATGGAGCCCTCTGGGCTGTCAGCCTTCAGGCGAGGGCACCCACAGAGACCCTGGTACGGACAGACACTTGTATAAAATGGAGCCCTCTGGGCTGTCAGCCTTCAGGCGAGGGCAAACACAGAGACCCTGGTACGGACAGACACTTGTATAGAATGAAGCCCTCTGGGCTTTCAGCCGTCAGGTGAGGGCCACAGAGACCCCGGTACGGACAGACACTTGTACAGAATGGAGCTGTCAGCTGTCAGGCGAGGGCACCCACAGAGACCCCGGTACGGGCTGTGAGCCGTCAGGCAGGGCACCCACGGAGACCCCGGTACGGGCTGTCAGCCGTCAGACGAGGGCACCCACAAAGACCCTGGTACGGGCTATGAGCCGTCAGGCGAGGGCACCCACAGAGACCCCGGTACAGACAGACACTTGTACAGAATGGACCCCTCCAGGCTGTCAGCTCTCAGGCGAGGGCTACAGAGACCCCGGTACAGACAGACACTTGTACAGAATGGAGCCCTGCGGACTGTCAGCTGTCAGGCGAGGGCACCCACAGAGACCCCGGTATGGGCTGTCAGCCTTCAGGCGAGGGCACTCACGGAGACCCCGGTACGGACAGACACTTGCACAGAATGGAGCTGTCAGCCGTCAGGCCAGGGCACCCACAGAGACCCCGGTACGGGCTGTGAGCCGTCAGGCAGGGCACCCACGGAGACCCCGGTACGTGCTGTCAGCCGTCAGACGAGGGCAACCACAGAGACCCTGGTACGGGCTGTGAGCCGTCTGGCGAGGGCACCCACAGAGACCCCGGTACGGACAGACACTTGTACAAAATGGACCCCTCCAGGATGTCAGCTGTCAGACGAGGGCTACAGAGACCCTGGTACGGACAGACACTTGTACAGAATGGAGCCCTCTGGGCTGTAGCCGTCAGGCGAGGGCACCCACAGAGACCCCGGTATGGACAGACACTTGTACAGAATGGAGCCCTCCGGGCTGTCAGCCATCAGGCGAGGGCACCCACAGAGACCCCGGTACGGGCTGTCAGCCGTCAGACGAGGGCACCCACAGAGACCCCGGTACGGATAGACACTTGTACACTTGTACAGAATGGAGTCCTCTAGGCTGTCAGCCGTCAGGCGAGGGCACCCACAGAGACCCTGGTACGGACAGACACTTGTACAGAATGGAGCCCTCCGGGCTGTCAGGCGAGGGCCACAGAGACCCCGGTACGGACAGACACTTGTACAGAATGGAGCTGTAAGCCGTCAGGCGAGGGCACCCACAGAGACCTGTTACGGACAGACACTTGTACAGAATGGAGCCCTCCGGGCTGTCAGCCGTCAGGCGAGGACACCCACAGAGACTCCGGTACGGACAGACACTTGTACACTATGGAGCCCTCCAGGCTGTCAGCCATCAGGCGAGGGCACCCACAGAGACCGCGGTACGGACAGACACTTGTACAGAATGGAGCCCTCCGGGCTGTGAGCCATCAGGCGAGGGCACCCACAGAGACCCCGGTATGGACAGACACTTGTACAGAATGGAGCCCTCCGGGCTGTCAGCTGTCAGGCAAGGGCACCCACAGAGACCCTGGTATGGGTTGTCAGCTGTCAGGCGAGGGCACACACAGAGACCCCGGTATGGGCTGTCAGCCGTCAGGCGAGGGCCACAGAAACCCCAGTACGGACAGACACTTGTACAGAATGGAGCCCTCTGGGCTGTCAGCCTTCAGGCGAGGGCACCCACAGAGACCCTGGTACGGACAGACACTTGTATAGAATGGAGCCCTCTGGGCTTTCAGCTGTCAGGCGAGGGCACCCACAGAGACCCCGGTACGGGCTGTCAGCCGTCAGGCGAGGGAACCCACAGAGACCCCGGTACGGACAGACGCTTGTACAGAATGGAGCCCTCCGGGCTGTCAGCTGTCGGGCAAGGGCACCCACAGAGACCCCGGTATGGGCTGTCAGCTGTCAGGCGAGGGCACCCACAGAGACCCCGGTATGGGCTGTCAGCCGTCAGGCGAGGGCCACAGAGACCCCGGTACGGACAGACACTTGTACAGAATGAAGCCCTCTGGGCTGTCAGCCTTCAGGCGAGGGCACCCACAGAGACCCTGGTACGGACAGACACTTGTATAGAATGGAGCCCTCTGGGCTGTCAGCCTTCAGGCGAGGGCACCCACAGAGACCCTGGTACGGACAGACACTTGTATAGAATGGAGCCCTCTGGGCTCTCAGCCGTCAGGTGAGGGCCACAGAGACCCCGGTACGGACAGACACTTGTACAGAATGGAGCTGTCAGGCGAGGGCACCCACAGAGACCCCGGTACGGGCTGTGAGCCGTCAGGCAGGGCACCCACGGAGACCCCGGTACGGGCTGTCAGCCGTCAGACAAGGGCACCCACAGAGACCCTGGTACGGGCTGTGAGCCGTCAGGTGAGGGCACCCACAGAGACCCCGGTACGGACAGACACTTGTACAGAATGGACCCCTCAGGCTGTCAGCTGTCAGGCGAGGGCTACAGAGACCCCGGTACGGACAGACACTTGTACAGAATGGAGCCCTGCGTACTGTCAGCTGTCAGGCGAGGGCACCCACAGAGACCCCGGTATGGGCTGTCAGCCTTCAGGCGAGGGCACCCACGGAGACCCCGGTACGGACAGACACTTGTACAGAATGGAGCTGTCAGCCGTCAGGCCAGGGCACTCACAGAGACCCCGGTACGGGCTGTGAGCCGTCAGGCAGGGCACCCACGGAGACCCCGGTACGTGCTGTCAGCCGTCAGACGAGGGCAACCACAGAGACCCTGGTACGGGCAAATGCCGTCAGGCGAGGGAAGCCACAGAGACCCTGGTACGGACAGACACTTGTACAGAATGGACCCCTCCAGGATGTCAGCTGTCAGGCGAGGGCTACAGAGACCCTGGTAAGGACAGACGCTTGTACAGAATGGAGCCCTGCGGACTGTCAGCCGTCAGGCGAGGGCACCCACAGAGTCCCCGGTACGGACAGACACTTGTACAGAATGGAGCCCTCTGGGCTGTAGCCGTCAGGCGAGGGCACCCACAGAGACCCCGGTATGGACAGAAACTTGTACAGAATGGAGCCCTCCGGGCTGTCGGCCGTCAGCCGAGGGCACCCACAGAGACCCCAGTACGGACAGACACTTGTACAGAATGGAGCCCTCCGGGCTGTCAGCCGTCAGGCGAGGGCACCCACAGAGACCCCGGTACGGGCTGTGAGCCGTCAGGCGAGGGCACCCACAGAGACCCCAGTATGGACAGACACTTGTACAGAATGGAGCTCTCCGGGCTGTCAGCTGTCAGGCAAGGGCACCCACAGAGACCCTGGTATGGGCTGTCAGCTGTCAGGCGAGGGCACCCACAGAGACCCCGGTATGGGCGGTCAGCTGTCAGGCGAGGGCCACAGAGACCCTGGTACGGACAGACACTTGTTCAGAATGGAGCCCTCTGGGCTGTCAGCCTTCAGGCGAGGGCACCCACAGAGACCCTGGTACGGACAGACACTTGTATAGAATGGAGCCCTCTGGGCTGTCAGCTGTCAGGCGAGGGCACCCACAGAGACCCCGGTATGGGCTGTCAGCCGTCAGGCGAGGGAACCCACAGAGACCCCAGTACGGACAGACGCTTGTACAGAATGGAGCCCTCCTGTCTGTCAGCTGTCGGGCAAGGGCACCCACAGAGACCCCGGTATGGGCCGTCAGCTGTCAGGCGAGGGCACCCACAGAGACCCCGGTATGGGCTGTAAGCCGTCAGGCGAGGGCCACAGAGACCCCGGTACGGACAGACACTTGTACAGAATGGAGCCCTCTGGGCTGTCAGCCTTCAGGCGAGGGCACCCACAGAGACCCTGGTACGGACAGACACTTGTATAGAATGGAGCCCTCTGGGCTGTCAGCCGCCAGGCGAGGGCACCCACAGAAAACCCGGTACGGGCTGTCAGCCGTCAGATGAGGGCACCCACAGAGACCCTGGTATGGGCTGTCAGCCGCCAGGCGAGGGCACCCACAGAGACCCTGGTACGGGCTGTCAGCCGTCAGGCGAGGGCTACAGAGACCCCGGTACGGACAGACACTTGTACAGAATGGCGCCCTCTGGGCTGTCAGCCTTCAGGCGAGGGCACCCACATAGACCCTGGTACGGACAGACACTCTCATAGAATGGAGCCCTCTGGGCTTTCAGCCGTCAGGTGAGGGCCACAGAGACCCCGGTACGGACAGACACTTGTACAGAATGGAGCTGTCAGCTGTCAGGCGAGGGCACCCACAGAGACCTCGGTATGGGCTGTCAGCCGCCAGGCGAGGGCACCCATAGAGACCCCGGTACGGGCTGTCAGCCGTCAGATGAGGGCACCCACAGAGACCCTGGTATAGGCTGTCAGCCGCCAGGCGAGGGCACCCACAGAGACCCCGGTACGGGCTGTCAGCCATCAGGCGAGGGCCACAGAGACACCGTACGGACAGACACTTGTAAAGAATGGAGCTGTCAGGCGAGGGCACCCTCAGAGACCCCGGTATGGGCTTTCAGCCGCCAGGCGAGGGCACCCACAGAGACCCTGGTACGGGCTGTCAGCCGTCAGTCGAGGGCACCCACAGAGACCCTGGTATGGGCTGTCAGCCACCAGGCAAAAACACCCACAGAAACCCCAGTACGGGCTGTCAGCCGTCAGTCGAGGGCCACAGAGACCCTGGTACGGACAGACACTTGTACAGAATGGAGCTGTCAGGCGAGGGCACCCACAGAGACCCCGGTATGGGCTGTCAGCCATCAGGCGAGGGAACCCACAGAGACCCCGGTACGGGCAGACGCTTTTACAGAATGGAGTTGCCATCTGTCAGGCGAGGGCACCCACAGAGACCCCGGTATGGGCTGTCACCCTTCAGGCGAGGGCACCCACAGAGACCCCGGTATGGGCCGCCAGGCGAGGGCACCCACGGAGACCCCGGTACGGACAGATGCTTGTACAGAATGGAGCCCTCCGGGCTGTCAGCCGTCAGGCGAGGGCACCCACGGAGACCCCGGTACGGGCTGTCAGCCTTCAGGCGAGGTCACCCACTGAGACCCCGGTATGGGCTGTCAGCCTTCAGGCGACGGCACCCACAGAGACCCCGGTACGGGCTGTCAGCTGTCAGACGAGGGCACCCACAGAGACCCCGGTACGGGCTGTCAGCCGTCAGGCGAGGGCACCCACAGAGACCCCGGTACGGGCTGTCAGCCTTCAGGCGAGGGCACCCACAGAGACCCCGGTACGGGCTGTCAGGCGAGGGCACCCACAGAGACCCTGGTATGGGCTGTCAGCCGCCAGGCGAGGGCACCCACAGAGACCCCGGTACGGGCTGTCAGCCGTCAGGTGAGGGCCACAGAGACCCCGGTACAGACAGACACTTGTACAGAATGGAGCTGTCAGGCGAGGGCACCCACAGAGACCCCGGTATGGGCTGTCAGCCTTCAGGCGAGGGCACCCAGAGAGACCCCGGTATGGGCCGCCAGGCGAGGGCACCCACAGAGACCCCGGTACGGACAGACACTTGTACAGAATGGACCCCTCCGGGATGTCAGCTGTCAGGCGAGGGCTACAGAGACCCCGGTACAGACAGACACTTGTACAGAATGGAGCCCTGCGGACTGTCAGCAGTCAGGCGAGGGCACCCACAGAGTCCCCAGTACGGACAGACACTTGTACAGAATGGAGCCCTCTAGGCTGTAGCCGTCAGACGAGGGCACCCACAGAGACCCCGGTACGGACAGACACTTGTACAGAATGGAGCCCTCCGGGCTATGGGCCGTCAGGCGAGGGCACCCACAGAGACCCCAGTACGGACAGACACTTGTACAGAATGGAGCCCTCCGGGCTGTCAGCCGTCAGGCGAGGGCACCCACAGAGACCCCGGTATGGGCTGTCAGCCTTCAGGCGAGGGCACCCAGAGAGACTCCGGTATGGGCCGCCAGGCGAGGGCACCCACAGAGACCCCGGTACGGACAGATGCTTGTACAGAATGGAGCCCTCTGGGCTGTCAGCCTTCAGGCGAGGGCACCCATAGAGACCCTGGTACGGACAGACACTTGTATAGAATGGAGCCCTCTGGGCTGTCAGCCTTCAGGCGAGGGCACCCACAGAGACCCTGGTACGGACAGACACTTGTATAGAATGGAGCCCTCTGGGCTTTCAGCCGTCAGGTGAGGGCCACAGAGACCCCGGTACGGACAGACACTTGTACAGAATGGAGCTGTCAGCTGTCAGGCGAGGGCACCCACAAAGACCTCGGTATGGGCTGTCAGCCGCCAGGCAAGGGCACCCACAGAGACCCCGGTACGGGCTGTCAGCCGTCAGGCGAGGGCCACAGAGACCCCGGTACGGACAGACACTTGTACAGAATGGCGCCCTCTGGGCTGTCAGCCTTCAGGCGAGGGCACCCACAGAGACCCTGGTACGGACAGACACTTGTATAGAATGGAGCCCTCTGGGCTGTCGGCCTTCAGGCGAGGGCACCCACAGAGACCCTGGTATGGACAGACACTTGTATAGAATGGAGCCCTCTGGGCTTTCACCCGGCAGGTGAGGGCCACAGAGACCCCGGGACGGACAGACACTTGTACAGAATGGAGCTGTCAGCTGTCAGGCGAGGGCACCCACAGAGACCTCGGTATGGGCTGTCAGCCGCCAGGCGAGGGCACCCACAGAGACCCCGGTACGGGCTGTCAGCCGTCAGATGAGGGCACCCACAGAGACCCTGGTATGGGCTGTCAGCCGCCAGGCGAGGGCACCCACAGAGACCCCGGTACGGGCTGTCAGCCGTCAGGCGAGGGCCCCAGAGACCCCGGTACGGACAGACACTTGTACAGAATGGCGCCCTCTGGGCTGTCAGCCTTCAGGCGAGGGCACCCACAGAGACCCTGGTACGGACAGACACTTGTATAGAATGGAGCCCTCTGGGCTGTCGGCCTTCAGGCGAGGGCACCCACAGAGACCCTGGTATGGACAGACACTTGTATAGAATGGAGCCCTCTGGGCTTTCAGCCGTCAGGTGAGGGCCACAGAGACCCCGGGACGGACAGACACTTGTACAGAATGGAGCTGTCAGCTGTCAGGCGAGGGCACCCACAGAGACCTCGGTATGGGCTGTCAGCCGCCAGGCGAGGGCACCCACAGAGACCCCGGTACGGGCTGTCAGCCGTCAGATGAGGGCACCCACAGAGACCCTGGTATGGGCTGTCAGCCGCCAGGCGAGGGCACCCACAGAGACCCCGGTACGGGCTGTCAGCCGTCAGGCGAGGGCCACAGAGACACTGTACGGACAGACACTTGTAAAGAATGGAGCTGTCAGGCGAGGGCACCCACAGAGACCCCGGTATGGGCTTTCAGCCACCAGGCGAGGGCACCCACAGAGATCCTGGTACGGGCTGTCAGCCGTCAGTCGAGGGCACCCACAGAGACCCTGGTGTGGGCTGTCAGCCACCAGGCAAAAATACCCACAGAAACCCCGGTACGGGCTGTCAGCCGTCAGTCGAGGGCCACAGAGACCCCGGTACGGACAGACACTTGTACAGAATGGAGCTGTCAGGCGAGGGCACCCACAGAGACCCCGGTATGGGCTGTCAGCCATCAGGCGAGGGAACCCACAGAGACCCCAGTACGGACAGACACTTGTACAGAATGGAGCCCTCCGGGCTGTCAGCCGTCAGGCGAGGGCACCCACAGAGACCCCGGTACGGGCTGTAAGCCGTCAGACGAGGGCAGCCACAGAGACCCCGGTACGGATAGACACTTGTACTCTTGTACAGAATGGAGTCCTCTAGGCTGTCAGGCGAGGGCACCCACTGAGACCCTGGTACGGACAGACACTTATACAGAATGGAGCCCTCTGGGCTGTCAGGCGAGGGCCACAGAGACCCCGGTACGGACAGACACTTGTACAGAATAGAGATGTCAGCCGTCAGGCGAGGGCACCCACAGAGACCTGTTACGGACAGACACTTGTACAGAATGGAGCCCTCCGGGCTGTCAGCCGTCAGGCGAGGACACCCACAGAGACTCCGGTACGGACAGACACTTGTACACTATGGAGCCCTCCAGGCTGTCAGCCATCAGGCGAGGGCACCCACAGAGACCGCGGTACGGACAGACACTTGTACAGAATGGAGCCCTCTGGGCTGTGAGCCGTCAGGCGAGGGCACCCACAGAGACCCCAGTATGGACAGACACTTGTACAGAATGAAGCCCTCCGGGCTGTCAGCTGTCAGGCAAGGGCACCCACAGAGACCCTGGTATGGGCTGTCAGCTGTCAGGCGAGGGCACCCACAGAGACCCCGGTATGAGCTGTCAGCCGTCAGGCGAGGGCCACAGAGACCCCGGTACGGACAGACACTTGTACAGAATGGAGCCCTCTGGGCTGTCAGCCTTCAGGCGAGGGCACCCACAGAGACCCTGGTACGGACAGACACTTGTATAGAATGGAGCCCTCTGGGCTGTCAGCTGTCAGGCGAGGGCACCCACAGAGACCCCGGTACGGGCTGTCAGCCGTCAGGCGAGGGAACCCACAGAGACCCCGGTACGGACAGACGCTTGTACAGAATGGAGCCCTCCGGGCTGTAAGCTGTCGGGCAAGGGCACCCACAGAGACCCCGGTATGGGCTGTCAGCTATCAGGCGAGGGCACCCACAGAGACCCCGGTATGGGCTGTCAGCCGTCAGGCGAGGGCCACAGAGACCCCGGTACGGACAGACACTTGTACAGAATGGAGCCCTCTGGGCTGTCAGCCTTCAGGCGAGGGCACAAACAGAGACCCTGGTACGGACAGACACTTGTATAGAATGAAGCCCTCTGGGCTTTCAGCCGTCAGGTGAGGGCCACAGAGACCCCGGTACGGACAGACACTTGTACAGAATGGAGCTGTCAGCTGTCAGGCGAGGGCACCCACAGAGACCCCGGTACGGGCTGTGAGCCGTCAGGCAGGGCACCCACGGAGACCCCGGTACACGCTGCCAGCCGTCAGACGAGGGCACCCACAAAGACCCTGGTACGGGCTGTGAGCCGTCAGGCGAGGGCACCCACAGAGACCCCGGTACGGAGAGACACTTGTACAGAATGGACCCCTCCAGGCTGTCAGCTGTCAGGCGAGGGCTACAGAGACCCCGGTACAGACAGACACTTGTACAGAATGGAGCCCTGCGGACTGTCAGCTGTCAGGCGAGGACACCCACAGAGACTCCGGTACGGACAGACACTTGTACACTATGGAGCCCTCCAGGCTGTCAGCCATCAGGCGAGGGCACCCACAGAGACCTGTTACGGACAGACACTTGTACAGAATGGAGCCCTCCGGGCTGTCAGCCGTCAGGCGAGGACACCCACAGAGACTCCGGTACGGACAGACACTTGTACACTATGGAGCCCTCCAGGCTGTCAGCCATCAGGCGAGGGCACCCACAGAGACCGCGGTACGGACAGACACTTGTACAGAATGGAGCCCTCTGGGCTGTGAGCCGTCAGGCGAGGGCACCCACAGAGACCCCAGTATGGACAGACACTTGTACAGAATGAAGCCCTCCGGGCTGTCAGCTGTCAGGCAAGGGCACCCACAGAGACCCTGGTATGGGCTGTCAGCTGTCAGGCGAGGGCACCCACAGAGACCCCGGTATGAGCTGTCAGCCGTCAGGCGAGGGCCACAGAGACCCCGGTACGGACAGACACTTGTACAGAATGGAGCCCTCTGGGCTGTCAGCCTTCAGGCGAGGGCACCCACAGAGACCCTGGTACGGACAGACACTTGTATAGAATGGAGCCCTCTGGGCTGTCAGCTGTCAGGCGAGGGCACCCACAGAGACCCCGGTACGGGCTGTCAGCCGTCAGGCGAGGGAACCCACAGAGACCCCGGTACGGACAGACGCTTGTACAGAATGGAGCCCTCCGGGCTGTAAGCTGTCGGGCAAGGGCACCCACAGAGACCCCGGTATGGGCTGTCAGCTATCAGGCGAGGGCACCCACAGAGACCCCGGTATGGGCTGTCAGCCGTCAGGCGAGGGCCACAGAGACCCCGGTACGGACAGACACTTGTACAGAATGGAGCCCTCTGGGCTGTCAGCCTTCAGGCGAGGGCACAAACAGAGACCCTGGTACGGACAGACACTTGTATAGAATGAAGCCCTCTGGGCTTTCAGCCGTCAGGTGAGGGCCACAGAGACCCCGGTACGGACAGACACTTGTACAGAATGGAGCTGTCAGCTGTCAGGCGAGGGCACCCACAGAGACCCCGGTACGGGCTGTGAGCCGTCAGGCAGGGCACCCACGGAGACCCCGGTACACGCTGCCAGCCGTCAGACGAGGGCACCCACAAAGACCCTGGTACGGGCTGTGAGCCGTCAGGCGAGGGCACCCACAGAGACCCCGGTACGGAGAGACACTTGTACAGAATGGACCCCTCCAGGCTGTCAGCTGTCAGGCGAGGGCTACAGAGACCCCGGTACAGACAGACACTTGTACAGAATGGAGCCCTGCGGACTGTCAGCTGTCAGGCGAGGGCACCCACAGAGACCCCGGTATGGGCTGTCAGCCTTCAGGCGAGGGCACTCACGGAGACCCCGGTACGGACAGACACTTGTACAGAATGGAGCTGTCAGCCGTCAGGCCAGGGCACCCACAGAGACCCCGGTACGGGCTGTGAGCCGTCAGGCAGGGCACCCACGGAGACCCCGGTACGTGCTGTCAGCCGTCAGACGAGGGCAACCACAGAGACCCTAGTACGGGCTGTGAGCCGTCTGGCGAGGGCACCCACAGAGACCCCGGTACGGACAGACGCTTGTACAGAATGGACCCCTCCATGATGTCAGCTGTCAGACGAGGGCTACAGAGACCCTGGTACGGACAGACACTTGTACAGAATGGAGCCCTGCGGACTGTCAGCCGTCAGGCGAGGGCACCCACAGAGTCCCCGGTACGGACATACACTTGTACAGAAGGAGCCCTCTGGGCTGTAGCCGTCAGGCGAGGGCACCCACAGAGACCCCGGTATGGACAGACACTTGTACAGAATGGAGCCCTCCGGGCTGTCGGCCGTCAGCCGAGGGCACCCACAGAGACCCCAGTACGGACAGACACTTGTACAGAATGGAGCCCTCCGGGCTGTCAGCCGTCAGGCGAGGGCACCCACAGAGACCCCGGTACGGGCTGTCAGCCGTCAGACGAGGGCAGCCACAGAGACCCCGGTACGGATAGACACTTGTACTCTTGTACAGAATGGAGTCCTCTAGGCTGTCAGCCGTCAGGCGAGGGCACCCACAGAGACCCTGGAACGGACAGACACTTGTACAGAATGGAGCCCTCCGGGCTGTCAGGCGAGGGCCACAGAGACCCCGGTACAGACAGACACTTGTACAGAATGGAGCTGTCAGGCGAGGGCACCCACAGAGACCTGTTACGGACAGACACTTGTACAGAATGGAGCCCTCTGGGCTGTCAGCCGTCAGGCGAGGACACCCGCAGAGACTCCGGTACGGACAGACACTTGTACACTATGGAGCCCTCCAGGCTGTCAGCCATCAGGCGAGGGCACCCACAGAGACCGCGGTACGGACAGACACTTGTACAGAATGGAGCCCTCCGGGCTGTGAGCCGTCAGGCGAGGGCACCCACAGAGACCCAAGTATGGACAGACACTTGTACAGAATGGAGCCCTCCGGGCTGTCAGCTGTCAGGCAAGGGCACCCACAGAGACCCTGGTATGGGCTGTCAGCTGTCAGGCGAGGGCACCCACAGAGACCCCGATATGGGCTGTCAGCCGTCAGGCCAGGGCCACAGAGACCCCGGTACGGACAGACACTTGTACAGAATGGAGCCCTCTGGGCTGTCAGCCTTCAGGCGAGGGCACCCACAGAGACCCTGGTACGGACAGACACTTGTATAGAATGGAGCCCTCTGGGCTGTCAGCTGTCAGGCGAGGGCACCCACAGAGACCCCAGTACGGGCTGTCAGCCGTCAGGCGAGGGCACCCACAGAGACCCTGGTATGGGCTTTCAGCCGCCAGGCGAGGGCACCCACAGAGACCCTGGTACGGGCTGTCAGCCGTCAGTTGAGGGCCACAGAGACCCCGGTACGGACAGACACTTGTACAGAATGGAGCCCTCTGGGCTGTCAGCCTTCAGGCGAGGGCACCCACAGAGACCCTGGTACGGACAGACACTTGTATAGAATGGAGCCCTCTGGGCTGTCAGCTGTCAGTCGAGGGCACCCACAGAGACCCCGGTACGGGCTGTCAGCCGTCAGGCTAGGGAACCCACAGAGACCCCGGTACGGACAGACACTTGTACAGAATGGAGCCCTCTGGGCTGTCAGCCTTCAGGCGAGGGCACCCACAGAGACCCTGGTACGGACAGACACTTGTATAGAATGGAGCCCTCTGGGCTGTCAGCTGTCAGGCGAGGGCACCCACAGAGACCCCAGTACGGGCTGTCAGCCGTCAGGCGAGGGAACCCACAGAGACCCCGGTACTGACAGACGCTTGTACAGAATGGAGCCCTCCGGGCTGTAAGCTGTCGGGCAAGGGCACCCACAGAGACCCCGGTATGGGCTGTCAGCTGTCAGGCGAGGGCACCCACAGAGACCCCGGTATGGGCTGTCAGCCATCAGGCGAGGGCCACAGAGACCCCGGTACGGACAGACAATTGTACAGAATGGAGCCCTCTGGGCTGTCAGCCTTCAGGCAAGGGCACCCACAGAGACCCTGGTACGGACAGACACTTGTATAGAATGAAGCCCTCTGGGCTTTCAGCCGTCAGGTGAGGGCCACAGAGACCCCGGTACGGACAGACACTTGTACAGAATGGAGCTGTCAGCTGTCAGGCGAGGGCACCCACAGAGACCCCGGTACGGGCTGTGAGCCGTCAGGCAGGGCACCCACGGAGACCCCGGTACGGGCTGTCAGCCGTCAGACGAGGACACCCACAGAGACCCTGGTACGGGCTGTGAGCCGTCAGGCGAGGGCACCCACAGAGACCCCGGTACAGACAGATACTTGTACAGAATGGACCCCTCCAGGCTGTCAGCTGTCAGGCGAGGGCTACAGAGACCCCGGTACAGACAGACACTTGTACAGAATGGAGCCCTGCGGACTGTCAGCTGTCAGGCGAGGGCACCCACAGAGACCCCGGTATGGGCTGTCAGCCTTCAGGCGAGGGCACTCACGGAGACCCCGGTACGGACAGACACTTGTACAGAATGGAGCTGTCAGCCGTCAGGCCAGGGCACCCACAGAGACCCCGGTACGGGCTGTGAGCCGTCAGGCAGGGCACCCACGGAGACCCCGGTACGTGCTGTCAGCCGTCAGACGAGTGCAACCACAGAGACCCTGGTACGGGCTGTGAGCCATCTGGCGAGGGCACCCACAGAGACCCCGGTACGGACAGACACTTGTACAGAATGGACCCCTCCAGGATGTCAGCTGTCAGACGAGGGCTACAGAGACCCTGGTACGGACAGACACTTGTACAGAATGGAGCCCTGCTGACTGTCAGCCGTCAGGCGAGGGCACCCACAGAGTCCCCGGTACGGAGAGACACTTGTACAGAATGGAGCCCTCTGGGCTGTAGCCGTCAGGCGAGGGCACCCACAGAGACCACGGTATGGACAGACACTTGTACAGAATGGAGCCCTCCGGGCTGTCGGCCGTCAGCCGAGGGCACCCACAGAGACCCCAGTACGGACAGACACTTGTACAGAATGGAGCCCTCCGGGCTGTCAGCCGTCAGGCGAGGACACCCACAGAGACTCCGGTACGGACAGACACTTGTACACTATGGAGCCCTCCAGGCTGTCAGCCATCAGGCGAGGGCACCCACAGAGACTGCGGTACAGACAGACACTTGTACAGAATGGAGCCCTCCGGGCTGTGAGCCGTCAGGCGAGGGCACCCACAGAGACCCCAGTATGGACAGACACTTGTACAGAATGGAGCCCTCCGGGCTGTCAGCTGTCAGGCAAGGGCACCCACAGAGACCCTGGTATGGGCTGTCAGCTGTCAGGCGAGGGCACCCACAGAGACCCCGGTATGGGCTGTCAGCCGTCAGACGAGGGCCACAGAGACCCCGGTACGGACAGACACTTGTACAGAATGGAGCCCTCTGGGCTGTCAGCCTTCAGGCGAGGGCACCCACAGAGACCCTGGTACGGACAGACACTTGTATAGAATGGAGCCCTCTGGGCTTTCAGCTGTCAGGCGAGGGCACCCACAGAGACCCCGGTACGGGCTGTCAGCCGTCAGGCGAGGGAACCCACAGAGACCCCGGTACGGACAGACGCTTGTACAGAATGGAGCCCTCCGGGCTGTCAGCTGTCGGGCAAGGGCACCCACAGAGACCCCGGTATGGGCTGTCAGCTGTCAGGCGAGGGCACCCACAGAGACCCCGGTATGGGCTGTCAGCCGTCAGGCGAGGGCCACAGAGACCCCGGTACGGACAGACACTTGTACAGAATGAAGCCCTCTGGGCTGTCAGCCTTCAGGCGAGGGCACCCACAGAGACCCTGGTACGGACAGACACTTGTATAGAATGGAGCCCTCTGGGCTGTCAGCCTTCAGGCGAGGGCACCCACAGAGACCCTGGTACAGACAGACACTTGTATAGAATGGAGCCCTCTGGGCTTTCAGCCGTCAGGTGAGGGCCACAGAGACCCCGGTACGGACAGACACTTGTACAGAATGGAGCTGTCAGGCGAGGGCACCCACAGAGACCCCGGTATGGGCTGTGAGCCGTCAGGCAGGGCACCCACGGAGACCCCGGTACGGGCTGTCAGCCGTCAGACGAGGGCACCCACAGAGACCCTGGTACGGGCTGTGAGCCGTCAGGCGAGGGCACCCACAGAGACCCCGGTACGGACAGACGCTTGTACAGAATGGACCCCGCCAGGCTGTCAGCTGTCAGGCGAGGGCTACAGAGACCCCGGTATGGACAGACACTTGTACAGAATGGAGCCCTGCGTACTGTCAGCTGTCAGGTGAGGGCACCCACAGAGACCCCGGTATGGGCTGTCAGCCTTCAGGCGAGGGCACTCACGGAGACCCCGGTACGGACAGACACTTGTACAGAATGGAGCTGTCAGCCGTCAGGCCAGGGCACCCACAGAGACCCCGGTACGGGCTGTGAGCCGTCAGGCAGGGCACCCACGGAGACCCCGGTACGTGCTGTCAGCCGTCAGACGAGGGCACCCACAGAGACCCTGGTACGGGCTGTGAGCCGTCAGGCGAGGGCAGCCACAGAGACCCCGGTACGGACAGACACTTGTACAGAATGGACCCCTCCAGGATGTCAGCTGTCAGGCGAGGGCTACAGAGACCCTGGTACGGACAGACGCTTGTACAGAATGGAGCCCTGCGGACTGTCAGCCGTCAGGCGAGGGCACCCACAGAGTCCCCGGTACAGACAGACACTTGTACAGAATGGAGCCCTCTGGGCTGTAGCCGTCAGGCGAGGGCACCCACAGAGACCCCGGTATGGACAGACACTTGTACAGAATGGAGCCCTCCGGGCTGTCGGCCGTCAGCCGAGGGCACCCACAGAGACCCCAGTACGGACAGACACTTGTACAGAATGGAGCCCTCCGGGCTGTCAGCCGTCAGGCGAGGGCACCCACAGAGACCCCGGTACGGGCTGTCAGCCGTCAGACGAGGGCACCCACAGAGACCCCGGTACGGATAGACACTTGTACAGAATGGAGCCCTCTGGGCTGTCAGCCGTCAGACGAGGGCACCCACAGAGACCCCGGTACGGACAGACACTTGTACAGAATGGAGCCCTCTGGGCTGTCAGGCGAGGGCCACAGAGACCCCGGTACGGACAGACACTTGTACAGAATGGAGCTGTCAGGCGAGGGCACCCACAGAGACCCGTTACGGACAGACACTTGTACAGAATGGAGCCCTCCGGGCTGTCAGCCGTCAGGCGAGGACACACACAGAGACTTTGGTACGGACAGACACTTGTACACTATGGAGCCCTCCAGGCTGTCAGCCGTCAGGCGAGGGCACCCACAGAGACCGCAGTACGGACAGACACTTGTACAGAATGGAGCCCTCCGGGCTGTGAGCCGTCAGACGAGGGCACCCACAGAGACCCCAGTATGGACAATCACTTGTACAGAATGGAGCTCTCCGGGCTCTCAGCTGTCAGGCGAGGGCCCCCACAGAGACCCCGGTATGGACTGTCAGGCGAGGGAACCCACAGAGACCCCGGTACGGACAGACGCTTGTACAGAATGGAGCCCTCCGAGCTGTCAGCTGTCGGGCAAGGGCACCCACAGAGACCCCGGTATGGGCTGTCAGCTGTCAGGCGAGGGCACCCACAGAGACCCCGGTATGGGCTGTAAGCCGTCAGGCGAGGGCCACAGAGATCCCGGTACGGACAGACACTTGTACAGAATGGAGCCCTCTGGGCTGTCAGCCTTCAGGCGAGGGCACCCACAGAGACCCTGGTACGGACAGACACTTGTATAGAATGGAGCCCTCTGGGCTGTCAGCCTTTTAGGCGAGGGCACCCACAGAGACCCTGGTACGGACAGACACTTGTATAGAATGGAGCCCTGTGGGCTTTCAGCCGTCAGGTGAGGGCCACAGAGACCCCGGTACGGACAGACACTTGTACAGAATGGAGCTGTCAGCTGTCAGGCGAGGGCACCCACAGAGACCTCGGTATGGGCTGTCAGCCGCCAGGCGAGGGCACCCACAGAGACCCCGGTACGGTCTGTCAGCCGTCAGATGAGGGCACCCACAGAGACCCTGGTATGGGCTGTCAGCCGCCAGGCGAGGGCACCCACAGAGACCCCGGTACGGGCTGTCAGCCGTCAGGCGAGGGCCACAGAGACACCGTACGGACAGACACTTGTAAAGAAAGGAGCTGTCAGCTGTCAGACGAGGGCACCCACAGAGACCCCGGTATGGGCTTTCAGCCGCCAGGCGAGGGCACCCACAGAAACCCCGGTACGGGCTGTCAGCCGTCAGTCGAGGGCCATAGAGACCCTGGTACGGACAGACACTTGTACAGAATGGAGCTGTCAGGCGATGGCACCCACAGAGACCCCGGTATGGGCTGTAAGCCATCAGGTGAGGGAACCCACAGAGACCCCGATACGGGCAGACGCTTTTACAGAATGGAGCTGCCATCTGTCAGGCGAGGGCAACCACAGAGACCATGGTATGGGCTGTCAGCCGTCAGTCGAGGGCACCCACAGAGACCCTGGTATGGGCTGTCAGCCGCCAGGCAAAAACACCCACAGAAACCCCGGTACGGGCTGTCAGCCGTCAGTCGAGGGCCATAGAGACCCTGGTACGGACAGACACTTGTACAGAATGGAGCTGTCAGGCGAGGGCACCCACAGAGACCCCGGTATGGGCTGTCAGCCATCAGGTGAGGGAACCCACAGAGACCCCGGTACGGGCAGACGCTTTTACAGAATGGAGCTGCCATCTGTCAGGCGAGGGCAACCACAGAGACCATGGTATGGGCTGTCACCCTTCAGGCGAAGGCACCCACAGAGACCCCGGTATGGGCCGCCAGGCGAGGGCACCCACGGAGACCCCGGTACGGACAGATGCTTGTACAGAATGGAGCCCTCCGGGCTGTCAGCCGTCAGGCGAGGGCACCCACGGAGACCCCGGTACGGGCTGTCAGCCTTCAGGCGAGGTCACCCACAGAGACCCCGGTATGGGCTGTCAGCCTTCAGGCGAGGGCACCCACAGAGACCCCGGTATGGGCTGTCAGCTGTCAGGCGAGGGCACCCACAGAGACCCCGGTATGGGCTGGCAGCCGTCAGGTGAGGGCACCCACAGAGACCCCAGTACGGGCTGTCAGCCTTCAGGCGAGGGCACCCACAGAGACCCCGGTACAGGCTGTCAGCCGTCAGGCGAGGGCACCCACAGAGACCCTGGTATGGGCTGTCAGCCGCCAGGAGAGGGCACCCACAGAGACCCCGGTACGGGCTGTCAGCCGTCAGGTGAGGGCCACAGAGACCCCGGTACAGACAGACACTTGTACGGAATGGAGCTGTCAGGCGAGGGCACCCACAGAGACCCCGGTATGGGCTGTCAGCCTTCAGGCGAGGGCACCCACAGAGACCCCGGTATGGGCTGTCAGCAGTCAGGTGAGGGCACCCACGGCGACCCCGGTATGGGCTGTCAGCTGTCAGGCGAGGGCACCCACAGAGACCCCGGTATAGGCTGTCAGCCTTCAGACGAGGGCACCCACGGAGACCATGGTATGGGCTGTCAGTCGTCAGGCGAGGGCACCCACGGAGACCCTGGTACGGACAGACGCTAGTACAGAATGGAGCCCTCCGGGCTGTCAGCTGTCAGGTGTGGGCACCCACGGAAACCCCGGTACGGGCTGTCAGCTGTCAGGCGAGGGCCACAGAGACCTCGGTAGGGACAGACACTTGTACAGAATGGAGCCCGCTGGGCTGTAGCTGTCAGGCGAGGGCACCCACAGAGACCCCGGTATGGGCTGTCAGACGAGGGCACCCACGGAGACCCCGGTACCGACAGACGCTTGTACAGAATGGAGCCCTCCGGGCTGTCAGCTGTCAGGCAAGGGCACCCACAGAGACCCCGGTATGGGCTGTCAGCTGTCAGGCGAGGGCACCCACAGAGACCCCGGTATGGGCTGTCAGCCGTCAGGCGAGGGCCACAGAGACCCCAGTACGGACAGACACTTGTACAGAATGGAGCTGTCAGCCGCCAGGCGAGGGCACCCACAGAGACCCCGTTACGGGATGTCAGCCGTCAGTCGAGTGAACCCACAGAGACCCCGGTACGGACAGACGCTTGTACAGGATGGAGCCCTCCGGGCTGTCAGCTGTGAGGCGAGGGCACCCACAGAGACCCCGGTATGGGCTGTCAGGCGAGGGCACCCACGGAGACCCCGGTACGGACAGACGCTTGTACAGAATGGAGCCCTCCGGGTTGTCAGCTGTCAGGCAAGGGCACCCACAGAGACCCCGGTATGGGCTGTCAGCTGTCAGGCGAGGGCACCCACAGAGACCCCGGTATGGGCTGTCAGCCGTCAGGCGAGGGCCACAGAGACCCCGGTACGGACAGACACTTGTACAGAATGGAGCCCTCTGGGCTGTAAGCCTGCAGGCGAGGGCACCCACAGAGACCCTGGTACCGACAGACACTTGTATATAATGGAGCCCTCTGGGTTTTCAGCCATCAGGTGAGGGCCACAGAGACCCCGGTACGGACAGACACTTGTACAGAATGGAGCTGTCAGACGAGGGCACCCACAGAGACCCCGTTACGGGATGTCAGCCGTCAGTCGAGGGAACCCACAGAGACCCCGGTACAGACAGACGCTTGTACAGGATGGAGCCCTCCGGGCTGTCAGCTGTCAGGCGAGGGCACCCACAGAGACCCCGGTATGGGCTTTCAGGCGAGGGCACCCACAGAGACCCCGGTATGGGCTGTCAGCCGTCAGGCGAGGGCACCCACAGAGACCCCAGTACGGACAGACACTTGTACAGAATGGAGCCCTCTGGGTTGTCAGCCTTCAGGCGAGGGCACCCACAGAGACCCAGGTACGGACAGACACTTGTATAGAATGGAGCACTCTGGGCTTTCAGCCGTCAGGTGAGGGCCACAGAGACCCCGGTACGGACAGACACTTGTACAGAATGGAGCTGTCACCTGTCAGGCGAGGGCACCCACAGAGACCCCGGTACGGGCTGTCAGCCATCAGGCGAGAGCTACAGAGACCCCAGTACGGACAGACACTTGTACAGAATGGAGCGCTCCGAGCTGTCAGCTGTCAGGCGAGGGCGCCCACAGAGACCCCGGTATGGGCTGTCAGACGTCAGGCGAGGACACCCACAGAGACCCCGGTACGGACAGACACTTGTACAGAATGGAGCAGTCTGGGCTGTCAGCTGTCAGGCGAGGGCACCCACAGAGACCCCGGTATGGGCTGTCAGCCTTCAGGCGAGGGAACCCACAGAGACCCCGGTACGAGCAGACCCTTGTACAGAATGGAGCCCTCAAGGCTGTCAGCTGTCAGGCGAGGGCACCCACGGAGACACCGGTACGGACAGACACTTGTACAGAATGGAGCCGTCCGGGCTGTCAGCCGTCAGGCGAGGGCACCCACGGAGACCCCGGTACGGGCAGACGCTTGTACAGAATGGAGCCGTCCGGGCTGTCAGCCATCAGGCGATGGCCACAGAGACCCTGGTACGGACAAACACTTGTACAGAATGGAGCCCTCCGGGCTGTCAGCTGTCAGGCGAGGGCACCCACAGAGACCCCGGTACGGGCTGTCAGCCTTCAGGCGAGGGCACTCACGGAGACCCCGGTACGGACAGACACTTGTACAGAATGGAGCTGTCAGCCTTCAGGCGAGGGCACCCACAGAGACCCCGGTACAGACAGACACTTGTTCAGAATGGAGCCCTCCGGGCTGTGAGCCATCAGGCAAGGGCACCCACAGAGACGTCGGTACGGCCAGACGCTTGTACAGAATGGAGCTGTCCGGGCTGTCACCTGTCAGGCGATGGCCACAGAGACCCCGGTACGGACAGACATTTGTACAGAATGGAGCCCTCCGGGCTGTCAGCCTTCAGGCGAGGGCACCCACAGAGACCCCGGTACGGACAGGCACTTGTACAGAATGGAGCCCTCCGGGCTGTCAGCTGTCAGGCGAGGGCAACCACAGAGACCCCGGTACGGACAGACACTTGTACAGAATGGAGCCCTCCGGGCTGTCAGCCATCAGGCGAGGACACCCACAGAGACCCCGGTACGGGCTGTCAGCCTTCAGGCGAGGGCACCCACGGAGACCCCAGTACGGGCTGTCATCCGTCAGGCGAGGGCATCCACAGAGACCCTGGTACGGGCTGTCAGCCGTCAGGCGAGGGCTACAGAGACCCCGCTATGGACGGACGCTTGTACAGAATGGAGCTGTCAGCCGTCAGGCCAGGGCACCCACAGAGACCCCGGTACGGGCTGTGAGCCGTAAGGCGAGGGCACCCACAGAGACCCTGGTATGGGCTGTCAGCCGCCAGGCGAGGGCACCCACAGAGACCCCGGTACGGGCTGTCAGCCGTCAGGTGAGGGCCACAGAGACCCCGGTACAGACAGACACTTGTACAGAATGGAGCTGTCAGGCGAGGGCACCCACAGAGACCCCGGTATGGGCTGTCAGCCTTCAGGCGAGGGCACCCACAGAGACCCCGGTATGGGCTGTCAGCAGTCAGGTGAGGGCACCCACGGAGACCCCGGTATGGGCTGTCAGCTGTCAGGCGAGGGCACCCACAGAGACCCCGGTATAGGCTGTCAGCCTTCAGACGAGGGCACCCACGGAGACCACGGTATGGGCTGTCAGTCGTCAGGCGAGGGCACCCACGGAGACCCTGGTACGGACAGACGCTAGTACAGAATGGAGCCCTCCGGGCTGTCAACTGTCAGTCGAGGGCACCCACGGAAACCCCAGTACGGGCTGTCAGCTGTCAGGCGAGGGCCACAGAGACCTCGGTAGGGACAGACACTTGTACAGAATGGAGCCCGCTGGGCTGTAGCTGTCAGGCGAGGGCACCCACAGAGACCCCGGTATGGGCTGTCAGGCGAGGGCACCCACGGAGACCCCGGTACGGACAGACGCTTGTACAGAATGGAGCCCTCCGGGCTGTCAGCTGTCAGGCAAGGGCACCCACAGAGACCCCGGTATGGGCTGTCAGCCGTCAGGCGAGGGCCACAGAGACCCCGGTACGGACAGACACTTGTACAGAATGGAGCCCTCTGGGCTGTAAGCCTGCAGGCGAGGGCACCCACAGAGACCCTGGTACGGACAGACACTTGTATATAATGGAGCCCTCTGGGTTTTCAGCCGTCAGGTGAGGGCCACAGAGACCCCGGTACGGACAGACACTTGTACAGAATGGAGCTGTCAGCTGTCAGACGAGGGCACCCACAGAGACCCCGTTACGGGATGTCAGCCGTCAGTCGAGGGAACCCACAGAGACCCCGGTACGGACAGACGCTTGTACAGGATGGAGCCCTCCGGGCTGTCAGCTGTCAGGCGAGGGCACCCACAGAGACCCCGGTATGGGCTTTCAGGCGAGGGCCCCCACAGAGACCCCGGTATGGGCTGTCAGCCGTCAGGCGAGGGCACCCACAGAGACCCCAGTACGGACAGACACTTGTACAGAATGGAGCCCTCTGGGTTGTCAGCCTTCAGGCGAGGGCACCCACAGAGACCCAGGTACGGACAGACACTTGTATAGAATGGAGCCCTCTGGGCTTTCAGCCGTCAGGTGAGGGCCACAGAGACCCCGGTACGGACAGACACTTGTACAGAATGGAGCTGTCACCTGTCAGGCGAGGGCACCCACAGAGACCCCGGTACGGGCTGTCAGCCATCAGGCGAGAGCTACAGAGACCCCAGTAGGGACAGACACTTGTACAGAATGGAGAGCTCCGAGCTGTCAGCTGTCAGGCGAGGGCGCCAACAGAGACCCCGGTATGGGCTGTCAGCCGTCAGGCGAGGACACCCACAGAGACCCCGGTACGGACAGACACTTGTACAGAATGGAGCCGTCTGGGCTGTCAGCTGTCAGGCGAGGGCACCCACAGAGACCCCGGTATGGGCTGTCAGCCTTCAGGCGAGGGAACCCACAGAGACCCTGGTACGGGCAGACACTTGTACAGAATGGAGCCCTCCAGGCTGTCAGCTGTCAGGCGAGGGCACCCACGGAGACCCCGGTACGGACAGACACTTGTACAGAATGGAGCCCTCCGGGCTGTCAGCCGTCAGGCGAGGGCACCCACGGAGACCCCGGTACGGGCAGACGCTTGTACAGAATGGAGCCGTCCGGGCTGTCAGCCATCAGGCGATGGCCACAGAGACCCCGGTACGGACAAACACTTGTACAGAATGGAGCCCTCCGGGCTGTCAGCTGTCAGGCGAGGGCACCCACAGAGACCACGGTACGGGCTGTCAGCCTTCAGGCGCGGGCACTCACGGAGACCCCGGTACGGACAGACACTTGTACAGAATGGAGCTGTCAGCCTTCAGGCGAGGGCACCCACAGAGACCCCGGTACAGACAGACACTTGTTCAGAATGGAGCCCTCCGGGCTGTGAGCCATCATGCAAGGGCACCCACAGAGACGTCGGTACGGGCAGACGCTTGTACAGAATGGAGCTGTCCGGGCTGTCACCTGTCAGGCGATGGCCACAGAGACCCCGGTATGGACAGACATTTGTACAGAATGGAGCCCTCCGGGCTGTCAGCCTTCAGGCGAGGGCACCCACAGAGACCCCGGTACGGACAGGCACTTGTACAGAATGGAGCCCTCCGGGCTGTCAGCTGTCAGGCGAGGGCACCCACAGAGACCCCGGTACGGACAGACACTTGTACAGAATGGAGCCCTCCGGGCTGTCAGCCATCAGGCGAGGACACCCACAGAGACCCCGGTACGGGCTGTCAGCCTTCAGACGAGGGCACCCACGGAGACCCCAGTACGGGCTGTCATCCATCAGGCGAGGGCATCCACAGAGACCCCGGTACGGGCTGTCAGCCGTCAGGCGAGGGCTACAGAGACCCCGGTATGGACGGACGCTTGTACAGAATGTAGCTGTCAGCCGTCAGGCCAGGGCACCCACAGAGATCCCGGTACAGGCTGTGAGCCGTCAGGCAGGGCACCCACGGAGACCCCGGTACGGGCTGTCAGCCGTCAGGCGAGGGCACCCACAGAGACCCAGGTACGGGCTGTGAGCCGTCAGGCGAGGGCACCCACAGAGACCCCGGTACGGACAGACACTTGTACAGAATGGACCCCTCCGGGATGTCAGCTGTCAGGCGAGGGCTACAGAGACCCCGGTACAGACAGACACTTGTACAGAATGGAGCCCTGCGGACTGTCAGCAGTCAGGCGAGGGCACCCACAGAGTCCCCAGTACGGACAGACACTTGTACAGAATGGAGCCCTCTAGGCTGTAGCCGTCAGGCAAGGGCACCCACAGAGACCCCGGTACGGACAGACACTTGTACAGAATGGAGCCCTCCGGGCTATGGGCCGTCAGGCGAGGGCACCCACAGAGACCCCGGTATGGGCTGTCAGCCGTCAGGCGAGGACACCCACAGAGACCCCGGTACGGACAGACACTTGTACAGAATGGAGCCGTCTGGGCTGTCAGCTGTCTGGCGAGGGCACCCACAGAGACCCCGGTATGGGCTGTCAGCCTTCAGGCGAGGGAACCCACAGAGACCCCGGTACGGGCAGACGCTTGTACAGAATGGAGCCCTCCAGGCTGTCAGCTGTCAGGCGAGGGCACCCACGGAGACCCCGGTACGGACAGACACTTGTACAGAATGGAGCCCTCCGGGCTGTCAGCCGTCAGGCGAGGGCACCCACGGAGACCCCGGTACGGGCAGACGCTTGTACAGAATGGAGCCGTCCGGGCTGTCAGCCATCAGGCGATGGCCACAGAGACCCCGGTACGGACAAACACTTGTACAGAATGGAGCCCTCCGGGCTGTCAGCTGTCAGGCGAGGGCACCCACAGAGACCCCGGTACGGGCTGTCAGCCTTCAGGCGAGGGCACTCACGGAGACCCCGGTACGGACAGACACTTGTACAGAATGGAGCTGTCAGCCTTCAGGCGAGGGCACCCACAGAGACCCCGGTACAGACAGACACTTGTACAGAATGGAGCCCTCCGGGCTGTGAGCCATCAGGCAAGGGCACCCACAGAGACGTCGGTACGGGCTGTCAGCCTTCAGGGAAGGGCACCCACGGAGACCCCAGTACGGGCTGTCATCCGTCAGGCGAGGGCATCCACAGAGACCCCGGTACGGGCTGTCAGCTGTCAGGCGAGGGCTACAGAGACCCCGGTATGGACGGACGCTTGTACAGAATGGAGCTGTCAGCCGTCAGGCCAGGGCACCCACAGACACCCCGGTACGGGCTGTGAGCCGTACGGCGAGGGCACCCACAGAGACCCTGGAATGGGCTGTCAGCCGCCAGGCGAGGGCACCCACAGAGACCCCGGTACGGGCTGTCAGCCGTCAGGTGAGGGCCACAGAGACCCCGGTACAGACAGACACTTGTACAGAATGGAGCTGTCAGGCGAGGGCACCCACAGAGACCCCGGTATGGGCTGTCAGCCTTCAGGCGAGGGCACCCACAGAGACCCCGGTATGGGCTGTCAGCAGTCAGGTGAGGGCACCCACGGAGACCCCGGTATGGGCTGTCAGCTGTCAGGCGAGGGCACCCACAGAGACCCCGGTATAGGCTGTCAGCCTTCAGACGAGGGCACCCACAGAGACCACGGTATGGGCTGTCAGTCGTCAGGCGAGGGCACCCACGGAGATCCTGGTACGGACAGACGCTAGTACAGAATGCAGCCCTCCGGGCTGTCAGCTGTCAGTCGAGGGCACCCACGGAAACCCCAGTACGGGCTGTCAGCTGTCAGGCGAGGGCCACAGAGACCTCGGTAGGGACAGACACTTGTACAGAATGGAGCCCGCTGGGCTGTAGCTGTCAGGCGAGGGCACCCACAGAGACCCCGGTATGGGCTGTCAGGCGAGGGCACCCACGGAGACCCCGGTACGGACAGACGCTTGTACAGAATGGAGCCCTCCGGGCTGTCAGCTGTCAGGCAAGGGCACCCACAGAGACCCCGGTATGGGCTGTCAGCTGTCAGGCGAGGGCACCCACAGAGACCCCGGTATGGGCTGTCAGCCGTCAGGCGAGGGCCACAGAGACCCCGGTACGGACAGACACTTGTACAGAATGGAGCCCTCTGGGCTGTAAGCCTGCAGGCGAGGGCACCCACAGAGACCCTGGTACGGACAGACACTTGTATATAATGGAGCCCTCTGGGTTTTCAGCCGTCAGGTGAGGGCCACAGAGACCCCGGTACGGACAGACACTTGTACAGAATGGAGCTGTCAGCTGTCAGACGAGGGCACCCACAGAGACCCCGTTACGGGATGTCAGCCGTCAGTCGAGGGAACCCACAGAGACCCCGGTACGGACAGACGCTTGTACAGGATGGAGCCCTCCGGGCTGTCAGCTGTCAGGCGAGGGCACCCACAGAGACCCCGGTATGGGCTTTCAGGCGAGGGCCCCCACAGAGACCCCGGTATGGGCTGTCAGCCGTCAGGCGAGGGAACCCACAGAGACCCTGGTACGGGCAGACACTTGTACAGAATGGAGCCCTCCAGGCTGTCAGCTGTCAGGCGAGGGCACCCACGGAGACCCCGGTACGGACAGACACTTGTACAGAATGGAGCCCTCCGGGCTGTCAGCCGTCAGGCGAGGGCACCCACGGAGACCCCGGTACGGGCAGACGCTTGTACAGAATGGAGCCGTCCGGGCTGTCAGCCATCAGGCGATGGCCACAGAGACCTCGGTACGGACAAACACTTGTACAGAATGGAGCCCTCCGGGCTGTCAGCTGTCAGGCGAGGGCACCCACAGAGACCCCGGTACGGGCTGTCAGCCTTCAGGCGCGGGCACTCACGGAGACCCCGGTACGGACAGACACTTGTACAGAATGGAGCTGTCAGCCTTCAGGCGAGGGCACCCACAGAGACCCCGGTACAGACAGACACTTGTTCAGAATGGAGCCCTCCGGGCTGTGAGCCATCATGCAAGGGCACCCACAGAGACGTCGGTACGGGCAGACGCTTGTACAGAATGGAGCTGTCCGGGCTGTCACCTGTCAGGCGATGGCCACAGAGACCCCGGTATGGACAGACATTTGTACAGAATGGAGCCCTCCGGGCTGTCAGCCTTCAGGCGAGGGCACCCACAGAGACCCCGGTACGGACAGGCACTTGTACAGAATGGAGCCCTCCGGGCTGTCAGCTGTCAGGCGAGGGCACCCACAGAGACCCCGGTACGGACAGACACTTGTACAGAATGGAGCCCTCCGGGCTGTCAGCCATCAGGCGAGGACACCCACAGAGACCCCGGTACGGGCTGTCAGCCTTCAGGCGAGGGCACCCACGGAGACCCCAGTACGGGCTGTCATCCATCAGGCGAGGGCATCCACAGAGACCCCGGTACGGGCTGTCAGCCGTCAGGCGAGGGCTACAGAGACCCCGGTATGGACGGACGCTTGTACAGAATGGAGCTGTCAGCCGTCAGGCCAGGGCACCCACAGAGATCCCGGTACGGGCTGTGAGCCGTCAGGCAGGGCACCCACGGAGACCCCGGTACGGGCTGTCAGCCGTCAGGCGAGGGCACCCACAGAGACCCAGGTACGGGCTGTGAGCCGTCAGGCGAGGGCACCCACAGAGACCCCGGTACGGACAGACACTTGTACAGAATGGACCCCTCCGGGATGTCAGCTGTCAGGCGAGGGCTACAGAGACCCCGGTACAGACAGACACTTGTACAGAATGGAGCCCTGCGGACTGTCAGCAGTCAGGCGAGGGCACCCACAGAGTCCCCAGTACGGACAGACACTTGTACAGAATGGAGCCCTCTAGGCTGTAGCCGTCAGGCGAGGGCACCCACAGAGACCCCGGTACGGACAGACACTTGTACAGAATGGAGCCCTCCGGGCTATGGGCCGTCAGGCGAGGGCACCCACAGAGACCCCGGTATGGGCTGTCAGCCGTCAGGCGAGGACACCCACAGAGACCCCGGTACGGACAGACACTTGTACAGAATGGAGCCGTCTGGGCTGTCAGCTGTCTGGCGAGGGCACCCACAGAGACCCCGGTATGGGCTGTCAGCCTTCAGGCGAGGGAACCCACAGAGACCCCGGTACGGGCAGACGCTTGTACAGAATGGAGCCCTCCAGGCTGTCAGCTGTCAGGCGAGGGCACCCACGGAGACCCCGGTACGGACAGACACTTGTACAGAATGGAGCCCTCCGGGCTGTCAGCCGTCAGGCGAGGGCACCCACGGAGACCCCGGTACGGGCAGACGCTTGTACAGAATGGAGCCGTCCGGGCTGTCAGCCATCAGGCGATGGCCACAGAGACCCCGGTACGGACAAACACTTGTACAGAATGGAGCCCTCCGGGCTGTCAGCTGTCAGGCGAGGGCACCCACAGAGACCCCGGTACGGGCTGTCAGCCTTCAGGCGAGGGCACTCACGGAGACCCCGGTACGGACAGACACTTGTACAGAATGGAGCTGTCAGCCTTCAGGCGAGGGCACCCACAGAGACCCCGGTACAGACAGACACTTGTTCAGAATGGAGCCCTCCGGGCTGTGAGCCATCAGGCAAGGGCACCCACAGAGACGTCGGTACGGGCAGACGCTTGTACAGAATGGAGCTGTCCGGGCTGTCACCTGTCAGGCGATGGCCACAGAGACCCCGGTACGGACAGACATTTGTACAGAATGGAGCCCTGTCAGCCTTCAGGCGAGGGCACCCACAGAGACCCCGGTACGGGCTGTCAGCCGTCAGGCGAGGGCACCCACAGAGACCCCGGTACGGGCTGCCAGCCGTCAGGTGAGGGCCACAGAGACCCCGGTACGGACAGACACTTGTACAGAATGGAGCTGTCAGCTGTCAGGCGAGGGCACCCACAGAGACCCCGGTATGGGCTGTCAGCCTTCAGGCGAGGGCACCCACAGAGACCCCGGTATGGGCTGCCAGGCGAGGGCACCCACGGAGACCCCGGTACAGACAGACGCTTGTACAGAATGGAGCCCTCCGGGCTGTCAGCCTCTCAGGCGAGGGCACCCACGGAGACCCCAGTACGGGCTGTCAGCCTTCAGGCGAGGGCACCCACAGAGACCCCGGTATGGGCTGTCAGCCTTCAGGCGAGGGCACCCACAGAGACCCCGGTATGGGCTGTGAGCTGTCAGGCGAGGGCACCAACAGAGACCCGGTACGGGCTGTCAGCTATCAGGCGAGGGCACCCACAGAAACCCCGGTATGGGCTGTCAGCCTTCAGGCGAGGGCACCCACAGAGACCCCGGTATGGGCTGTCAGCCTTCAGACGAGGGCACCCACGGAGACCCCGGTATGGGCTGTCAGTCGTCAGGCGAGGGCACCCACGGAGACCCCGGTACGGACAGACGCTTGTACAGAATGGAGCCCTCCGGGCTGTCAGCTCTCAGGCGAGGGCACCCACGGAGACCCCAGTACGGGCTGTCAGCTGTCAGGCGAGGGCCACAGAGACCTCGGTAGGGACAGACACTTGTACAGAATGGAGCCCGCTGGGCTGTAGCTGTCAGGCGAGGGCACCCACAGAGACCCCGGTATGGGCTGTCAGGCGAGGGCACCCACGGAGACCCCGGTACGGACAGACGCTTGTACAGAATGGAGCCCTCCGGGCTGTCAGCTGTCAGGCAAGGGCACCCACAGAGACCCCGGTATGGGCTGTCAGCCGTCAGGCGAGGGCCACAGAGACCCCGGTACGGACAGACACTTGTACAGAATGGAGCCCTCTGGGCTGTAAGCCTGCAGGCGAGGGCACCCACAGAGACCCTGGTACGGACAGACACTTGTATATAATGGAGCCCTCTGGGTTTTCAGCCGTCAGGTGAGGGCCACAGAGACCCCGGTACGGACAGACACTTGTACAGAATGGAGCTGTCAGCTGTCAGACGAGGGCACCCACAGAGACCCCGTTACGGGATGTCAGCCGTCAGTCGAGGGAACCCACAGAGACCCCGGTACGGACAGACGCTTGTACAGGATGGAGCCCTCCGGGCTGTCAGCTGTCAGGCGAGGGCACCCACAGAGACCCCGGTATGGGCTTTCAGGCGAGGGCCCCCACAGAGACCCCGGTATGGGCTGTCAGCCGTCAGGCGAGGGCACCCACAGAGACCCCAGTACGGACAGACACTTGTACAGAATGGAGCCCTCTGGGTTGTCAGCCTTCAGGCGAGGGCACCCACAGAGACCCAGGTACGGACAGACACTTGTATAGAATGGAGCCCTCTGGGCTTTCAGCCGTCAGGTGAGGGCCACAGAGACCCCGGTACGGACAGACACTTGTACAGAATGGAGCTGTCACCTGTCAGGCGAGGGCACCCACAGAGACCCCGGTACGGGCTGTCAGCCATCAGGCGAGAGCTACAGAGACCCCAGTAGGGACAGACACTTGTACAGAATGGAGAGCTCCGAGCTGTCAGCTGTCAGGCGAGGGCGCCAACAGAGACCCCGGTATGGGCTGTCAGCCGTCAGGCGAGGACACCCACAGAGACCCCGGTACGGACAGACACTTGTACAGAATGGAGCCGTCTGGGCTGTCAGCTGTCAGGCGAGGGCACCCACAGAGACCCCGGTATGGGCTGTCAGCCTTCAGGCGAGGGAACCCACAGAGACCCTGGTACGGGCAGACACTTGTACAGAATGGAGCCCTCCAGGCTGTCAGCTGTCAGGCGAGGGCACCCACGGAGACCCCGGTACGGACAGACACTTGTACAGAATGGAGCCCTCCGGGCTGTCAGCCGTCAGGCGAGGGCACCCACGGAGACCCCGGTACGGGCAGACGCTTGTACAGAATGGAGCCGTCCGGGCTGTCAGCCATCAGGCGATGGCCACAGAGACCCCGGTACGGACAAACACTTGTACAGAATGGAGCCCTCCGGGCTGTCAGCTGTCAGGCGAGGGCACCCACAGAGACCACGGTACGGGCTGTCAGCCTTCAGGCGCGGGCACTCACGGAGACCCCGGTACGGACAGACACTTGTACAGAATGGAGCTGTCAGCCTTCAGGCGAGGGCACCCACAGAGACCCCGGTACAGACAGACACTTGTTCAGAATGGAGCCCTCCGGGCTGTGAGCCATCATGCAAGGGCACCCACAGAGACGTCGGTACGGGCAGACGCTTGTACAGAATGGAGCTGTCCGGGCTGTCACCTGTCAGGCGATGGCCACAGAGACCCCGGTATGGACAGACATTTGTACAGAATGGAGCCCTCCGGGCTGTCAGCCTTCAGGCGAGGGCACCCACAGAGACCCCGGTACGGACAGGCACTTGTACAGAATGGAGCCCTCCGGGCTGTCAGCTGTCAGGCGAGGGCACCCACAGAGACCCCGGTACGGACAGACACTTGTACAGAATGGAGCCCTCCGGGCTGTCAGCCATCAGGCGAGGACACCCACAGAGACCCCGGTACGGGCTGTCAGCCTTCAGACGAGGGCACCCACGGAGACCCCAGTACGGGCTGTCATCCATCAGGCGAGGGCATCCACAGAGACCCCGGTACGGGCTGTCAGCCGTCAGGCGAGGGCTACAGAGACCCCGGTATGGACGGACGCTTGTACAGAATGTAGCTGTCAGCCGTCAGGCCAGGGCACCCACAGAGATCCCGGTACAGGCTGTGAGCCGTCAGGCAGGGCACCCACGGAGACCCCGGTACGGGCTGTCAGCCGTCAGGCGAGGGCACCCACAGAGACCCAGGTACGGGCTGTGAGCCGTCAGGCGAGGGCACCCACAGAGACCCCGGTACGGACAGACACTTGTACAGAATGGACCCCTCCGGGATGTCAGCTGTCAGGCGAGGGCTACAGAGACCCCGGTACAGACAGACACTTGTACAGAATGGAGCCCTGCGGACTGTCAGCAGTCAGGCGAGGGCACCCACAGAGTCCCCAGTACGGACAGACACTTGTACAGAATGGAGCCCTCTAGGCTGTAGCCGTCAGGCAAGGGCACCCACAGAGACCCCGGTACGGACAGACACTTGTACAGAATGGAGCCCTCCGGGCTATGGGCCGTCAGGCGAGGGCACCCACAGAGACCCCGGTATGGGCTGTCAGCCGTCAGGCGAGGACACCCACAGAGACCCCGGTACGGACAGACACTTGTACAGAATGGAGCCGTCTGGGCTGTCAGCTGTCTGGCGAGGGCACCCACAGAGACCCCGGTATGGGCTGTCAGCCTTCAGGCGAGGGAACCCACAGAGACCCCGGTACGGGCAGACGCTTGTACAGAATGGAGCCCTCCAGGCTGTCAGCTGTCAGGCGAGGGCACCCACGGAGACCCCGGTACGGACAGACACTTGTACAGAATGGAGCCCTCCGGGCTGTCAGCCGTCAGGCGAGGGCACCCACGGAGACCCCGGTACGGGCAGACGCTTGTACAGAATGGAGCCGTCCGGGCTGTCAGCCATCAGGCGATGGCCACAGAGACCCCGGTACGGACAAACACTTGTACAGAATGGAGCCCTCCGGGCTGTCAGCTGTCAGGCGAGGGCACCCACAGAGACCCCGGTACGGGCTGTCAGCCTTCAGGCGAGGGCACTCACGGAGACCCCGGTACGGACAGACACTTGTACAGAATGGAGCTGTCAGCCTTCAGGCGAGGGCACCCACAGAGACCCCGGTACAGACAGACACTTGTACAGAATGGAGCCCTCCGGGCTGTGAGCCATCAGGCAAGGGCACCCACAGAGACGTCGGTACGGGCTGTCAGCCTTCAGGGAAGGGCACCCACGGAGACCCCAGTACGGGCTGTCATCCGTCAGGCGAGGGCATCCACAGAGACCCCGGTACGGGCTGTCAGCCGTCAGGCGAGGGCTACAGAGACCCCGGTATGGACGGACGCTTGTACAGAATGGAGCTGTCAGCCGTCAGGCCAGGGCACCCACAGACACCCCGGTACGGGCTGTGAGCCGTACGGCGAGGGCACCCACAGAGACCCTGGTATGGGCTGTCAGCCGCCAGGCGAGGGCACCCACAGAGACCCCGGTACGGGCTGTCAGCCGTCAGGTGAGGGCCACAGAGACCCCGGTACAGACAGACACTTGTACAGAATGGAGCTGTCAGGCGAGGGCACCCACAGAGACCCCGGTATGGGCTGTCAGCCTTCAGGCGAGGGCACCCACAGAGACCCCGGTATGGGCTGTCAGCAGTCAGGTGAGGGCACCCACGGAGACCCCGGTATGGGCTGTCAGCTGTCAGGCGAGGGCACCCACAGAGACCCCGGTATAGGCTGTCAGCCTTCAGACGAGGGCACCCACAGAGACCACGGTATGGGCTGTCAGTCGTCAGGCGAGGGCACCCACGGAGACCCTGGTACGGACAGACGCTAGTACAGAATGCAGCCCTCCGGGCTGTCAGCTGTCAGTCGAGGGCACCCACGGAAACCCCAGTACGGGCTGTCAGCTGTCAGGCGAGGGCCACAGAGACCTCGGTAGGGACAGACACTTGTACAGAATGGAGCCCGCTGGGCTGTAGCTGTCAGGCGAGGGCACCCACAGAGACCCCGGTATGGGCTGTCAGGCGAGGGCACCCACGGAGACCCCGGTACGGACAGACGCTTGTACAGAATGGAGCCCTCCGGGCTGTCAGCTGTCAGGCAAGGGCACCCACAGAGACCCCGGTATGGGCTGTCAGCTGTCAGGCGAGGGCACCCACAGAGACCCCGGTATGGGCTGTCAGCCGTCAGGCGAGGGCCACAGAGACCCCGGTACGGACAGACACTTGTACAGAATGGAGCCCTCTGGGCTGTAAGCCTGCAGGCGAGGGCACCCACAGAGACCCTGGTACGGACAGACACTTGTATATAATGGAGCCCTCTGGGTTTTCAGCCGTCAGGTGAGGGCCACAGAGACCCCGGTACGGACAGACACTTGTACAGAATGGAGCTGTCAGCTGTCAGACGAGGGCACCCACAGAGACCCCGTTACGGGATGTCAGCCGTCAGTCGAGGGAACCCACAGAGACCCCGGTACGGACAGACGCTTGTACAGGATGGAGCCCTCCGGGCTGTCAGCTGTCAGGCGAGGGCACCCACAGAGACCCCGGTATGGGCTTTCAGGCGAGGGCCCCCACAGAGACCCCGGTATGGGCTGTCAGCCGTCAGGCGAGGGCACCCACAGAGACCCCAGTACGGACAGACACTTGTACAGAATGGAGCCCTCTGGGTTGTCAGCCTTCAGGCGAGGGCACCCACAGAGACCCAGGTACGGACAGACACTTGTATAGAATGGAGCCCTCTGGGCTTTCAGCCGTCAGGTGAGGGCCACAGAGACCCCGGTACGGACAGACACTTGTACAGAATGGAGCTGTCACCTGTCAGACGAGGGCACCCACAGAGACCCCGGTACGGGCTGTCAGCCATCAGGCGAGAGCTACAGAGACCCCAGTAGGGACAGACACTTGTACAGAATGGAGCGCTCCGAGCTGTCAGCTGTCAGGCGAGGGCGCCAACAGAGACCCCGGTATGGGCTGTCAGCCGTCAGGCGAGGACACCCACAGAGACCCCGGTACGGACAGACACTTGTACAGAATGGAGCCGTCTGGGCTGTCAGCTGTCAGGCGAGGGCACCCACAGAGACCCCGGTATGGGCTGTCAGCCTTCAGGCGAGGGAACCCACAGAGACCCTGGTACGGGCAGACACTTGTACAGAATGGAGCCCTCCAGGCTGTCAGCTGTCAGGCGAGGGCACCCACGGAGACCCCGGTACGGACAGACACTTGTACAGAATGGAGCCCTCCGGGCTGTCAGCCGTCAGGCGAGGGCACCCACGGAGACCCCGGTACGGGCAGACGCTTGTACAGAATGGAGCCGTCCGGGCTGTCAGCCATCAGGCGATGGCCACAGAGACCTCGGTACGGACAAACACTTGTACAGAATGGAGCCCTCCGGGCTGTCAGCTGTCAGGCGAGGGCACCCACAGAGACCCCGGTACGGGCTGTCAGCCTTCAGGCGCGGGCACTCACGGAGACCCCGGTACGGACAGACACTTGTACAGAATGGAGCTGTCAGCCTTCAGGCGAGGGCACCCACAGAGACCCCGGTACAGGCAGACACTTGTTCAGAATGGAGCCCTCCGGGCTGTGAGCCATCATGCAAGGGCACCCACAGAGACGTCGGTACGGGCAGACGCTTGTACAGAATGGAGCTGTCCGGGCTGTCACCTGTCAGGCGATGGCCACAGAGACCCCGGTATGGACAGACATTTGTACAGAATGGAGCCCTCCGGGCTGTCAGCCTTCAGGCGAGGGCACCCACAGAGACCCCGGTACGGACAGGCACTTGTACAGAATGGAGCCCTCCGGGCTGTCAGCTGTCAGGCGAGGGCACCCACAGAGACCCCGGTACGGACAGACACTTGTACAGAATGGAGCCCTCCGGGCTGTCAGCCATCAGGCGAGGACACCCACAGAGACCCCGGTACGGGCTGTCAGCCTTCAGGCGAGGGCACCCACGGAGACCCCAGTACGGGCTGTCATCCATCAGGCGAGGGCATCCACAGAGACCCCGGTACGGGCTGTCAGCCGTCAGGCGAGGGCTACAGAGACCCCGGTATGGACGGACGCTTGTACAGAATGGAGCTGTCAGCCGTCAGGCCAGGGCACCCACAGAGATCCCGGTACGGGCTGTGAGCCGTCAGGCAGGGCACCCACGGAGACCCCGGTACGGGCTGTCAGCCGTCAGGCGAGGGCACCCACAGAGACCCAGGTACGGGCTGTGAGCCGTCAGGCGAGGGCACCCACAGAGACCCCGGTACGGACAGACACTTGTACAGAATGGACCCCTCCGGGATGTCAGCTGTCAGGCGAGGGCTACAGAGACCCCGGTACAGACAGACACTTGTACAGAATGGAGACCTGCGGACTGTCAGCAGTCAGGCGAGGGCACCCACAGAGTCCCCAGTACGGACAGACACTTGTACAGAATGGAGCCCTCTAGGCTGTAGCCGTCAGGCGAGGGCACCCACAGAGACCCCGGTACGGACAGACACTTGTACAGAATGGAGCCCTCCGGGCTATGGGCCGTCAGGCGAGGGCACCCACAGAGACCCCGGTATGGGCTGTCAGCCGTCAGGCGAGGACACCCACAGAGACCCCGGTACGGACAGACACTTGTACAGAATGGAGCCGTCTGGGCTGTCAGCTGTCTGGCGAGGGCACCCACAGAGACCCCGGTATGGGCTGTCAGCCTTCAGGCGAGGGAACCCACAGAGACCCCGGTACGGGCAGACGCTTGTACAGAATGGAGCCCTCCAGGCTGTCAGCTGTCAGGCGAGGGCACCCACGGAGACCCCGGTACGGACAGACACTTGTACAGAATGGAGCCCTCCGGGCTGTCAGCCGTCAGGCGAGGGCACCCACGGAGACCCCGGTACGGGCAGACGCTTGTACAGAATGGAGCCGTCCGGGCTGTCAGCCATCAGGCGATGGCCACAGAGACCCCGGTACGGACAAACACTTGTACAGAATGGAGCCCTCCGGGCTGTCAGCTGTCAGGCGAGGGCACCCACAGAGACCCCGGTACGGGCTGTCAGCCTTCAGGCGAGGGCACTCACGGAGACCCCGGTACGGACAGACACTTGTACAGAATGGAGCTGTCAGCCTTCAGGCGAGGGCACCCACAGAGACCCCGGTACAGACAGACACTTGTTCAGAATGGAGCCCTCCGGGCTGTGAGCCATCAGGCAAGGGCACCCACAGAGACGTCGGTACGGGCAGACGCTTGTACAGAATGGAGCTGTCCGGGCTGTCACCTGTCAGGCGATGGCCACAGAGACCCCGGTACGGACAGACATTTGTACAGAATGGAGCCCTGTCAGCCTTCAGGCGAGGGCACCCACAGAGACCCCGGTACGGGCTGTCAGCCGTCAGGCGAGGGCACCCACAGAGACCCCGGTACGGGCTGCCAGCCGTCAGGTGAGGGCCACAGAGACCCCGGTACGGACAGACACTTGTACAGAATGGAGCTGTCAGCTGTCAGGCGAGGGCACCCACAGAGACCCCGGTATGGGCTGTCAGCCTTCAGGCGAGGGCACCCACAGAGACCCCGGTATGGGCTGCCAGGCGAGGGCACCCACGGAGACCCCGGTACAGACAGACGCTTGTACAGAATGGAGCCCTCCGGGCTGTCAGCCTCTCAGGCGAGGGCACCCACGGGACCCCAGTACGGGCTGTCAGCCTTCAGGCGAGGGCACCCACAGAGACCCCGGTATGGGCTGTCAGCCTTCAGGCGAGGGCACCCACAGAGACCCCGGTATGGGCTGTGAGCTGTCAGGCGAGGGCACCAACAGAGACCCGGTACGGGCTGTCAGCTATCAGGCGAGGGCACCCACAGAAACCCCGGTATGGGCTGTCAGCCTTCAGGCGAGGGCACCCACAGAGACCCCGGTATGGGCTGTCAGCCTTCAGACGAGGGCACCCACGGAGACCCCGGTATGGGCTGTCAGTCGTCAGGCGAGGGCACCCACGGAGACCCCGGTACGGACAGACGCTTGTACAGAATGGAGCCCTCCGGGCTGTCAGCTCTCAGGCGAGGGCACCCACGGAGACCCCAGTACGGGCTGTCAGCCATCAGGCGAGGGCACCCACAGAGACCCTGGTATGGGCTGTCAGCCTTCAGGCGAGGGCACCCACGGAGACCCCGGTATAGGCTGTCAGCCTTCAGATGAGGGCACCCACGGAGACCCCGGTATGGGCTGTCAGTCGTCAGGCGAGGGCACCCACGGAGACCCCGGTACGGACAGACGCTTGTACAGAATGGAGCCCTCCGGGCTGTCAGCCATCAAGCGAGGGCACCCACGGAGACCCCGGTACGGGCTGTCAGTCTTCAGGCGAGGGCACCCACAGAGACCCCGCTATGGGCTGTCAGCCTTTAGGCGAGGGCACCCACAGAGAACCCGGTACGGGCTGTCAGCCTTCAGGGAAGGGCACCCACGGAGACCCCAGTACGGGCTGTCATCCGTCAGGCGAGGGCATTCACAGAGACCCCGGTACGGGCTGTCAGCCGTCAGGCGAGGGCTACAGAGACCCCGGTATGGACGGACGCTTGTACAGAATGGAGCTGTCAGCCGTCAGGCCAGGGCACCCACAGACACCCCGGTACAGGCTGTGAGCCGTACGGCGAGGGCACCCACAGAGACCCTGGTATGGGCTGTCAGCCGCCAGGCGAGGGCACCCACAGAGACCCCGGTACGGGCTGTCAGCCGTCAGGTGAGGGCCACAGAGACCCCGGTACAGACAGACACTTGTACAGAATGGAGCTGTCAGGCGAGGGCACCCACAGAGACCCCGGTATGGGCTGTCAGCCTTCAGGCGAGGGCACCCACAGAGACCCCGGTATGGGCTGTCAGCAGTCAGGTGAGGGCACCCACGGAGACCCCGGTATGGGCTGTCAGCTGTCAGGCGAGGGCACCCACAGAGACCCCGGTATAGGCTGTCAGCCTTCAGACGAGGGCACCCACGGAGACCACGGTATGGGCTGTCAGTCGTCAGGCGAGGGCACCCACGGAGACCCTGGTACGGACAGACGCTAGTACAGAATGCAGCCCTCCGGGCTGTCAGCTGTCAGTCGAGGGCACCCACGGAAACCCCAGTACGGGCTGTCAGCTGTCAGGCGAGGGCCACAGAGACCTCGGTAGGGACAGACACTTGTACAGAATGGAGCCCGCTGGGCTGTAGCTGTCAGGCGAGGGCACCCACAGAGACCCCGGTATGGGCTGTCAGGCGAGGGCACCCACGGAGACCCCGGTACGGACAGACGCTTGTACAGAATGGAGCCCTCCGGGCTGTCAGCTGTCAGGCAAGGGCACCCACAGAGACCCCGGTATGGGCTGTCAGCTGTCAGGCGAGGGCACCCACAGAGACCCCGGTATGGGCTGTCAGCCGTCAGGCGAGGGCCACAGAGACCCCGGTACGGACAGACACTTGTACAGAATGGAGCCCTCTGGGCTGTAAGCCTGCAGGCGAGGGCACCCACAGAGACCCTGGTACGGACAGACACTTGTATATAATGGAGCCCTCTGGGTTTTCAGCCGTCAGGTGAGGGCCACAGAGACCCCGGTACGGACAGACACTTGTACAGAATGGAGCTGTCAGCTGTCAGACGAGGGCACCCACAGAGACCCCGTTACGGGATGTCAGCCGTCAGTCGAGGGAACCCACAGAGACCCCGGTACGGACAGACGCTTGTACAGGATGGAGCCCTCCGGGCTGTCAGCTGTCAGGCGAGGGCACCCACAGAGACCCCGGTATGGGCTTTCAGGCGAGGGCCCCCACAGAGACCCCGGTATGGGCTGTCAGCCGTCAGGCGAGGGCACCCACAGAGACCCCAGTACGGACAGACACTTGTACAGAATGGAGCCCTCTGGGTTGTCAGCCTTCAGGCGAGGGCACCCACAGAGACCCAGGTACGGACAGACACTTGTATAGAATGGAGCCCTCTGGGCTTTCAGCCGTCAGGTGAGGGCCACAGAGACCCCGGTACGGACAGACACTTGTACAGAATGGAGCTGTCACCTGTCAGACGAGGGCACCCACAGAGACCCCGGTACGGGCTGTCAGCCATCAGGCGAGAGCTACAGAGACCCCAGTAGGGACAGACACTTGTACAGAATGGAGCGCTCCGAGCTGTCAGCTGTCAGGCGAGGGCGCCAACAGAGACCCCGGTATGGGCTGTCAGCCGTCAGGCGAGGACACCCACAGAGACCCCGGTACGGACAGACACTTGTACAGAATGGAGCCGTCTGGGCTGTCAGCTGTCAGGCGAGGGCACCCACAGAGACCCCGGTATGGGCTGTCAGCCTTCAGGCGAGGGAACCCACAGAGACCCTGGTACGGGCAGACACTTGTACAGAATGGAGCCCTCCAGGCTGTCAGCTGTCAGGCGAGGGCACCCACGGAGACCCCGGTACGGACAGACACTTGTACAGAATGGAGCCCTCCGGGCTGTCAGCCGTCAGGCGAGGGCACCCACGGAGACCCCGGTACGGGCAGACGCTTGTACAGAATGGAGCCGTCCGGGCTGTCAGCCATCAGGCGATGGCCACAGAGACCTCGGTACGGACAAACACTTGTACAGAATGGAGCCCTCCGGGCTGTCAGCTGTCAGGCGAGGGCACCCACAGAGACCCCGGTACGGGCTGTCAGCCTTCAGGCGCGGGCACTCACGGAGACCCCGGTACGGACAGACACTTGTACAGAATGGAGCTGTCAGCCTTCAGGCGAGGGCACCCACAGAGACCCCGGTACAGACAGACACTTGTTCAGAATGGAGCCCTCCGGGCTGTGAGCCATCATGCAAGGGCACCCACAGAGACGTCGGTACGGGCAGACGCTTGTACAGAATGGAGCTGTCCGGGCTGTCACCTGTCAGGCGATGGCCACAGAGACCCCGGTATGGACAGACATTTGTACAGAATGGAGCCCTCCGGGCTGTCAGCCTTCAGGCGAGGGCACCCACAGAGACCCCGGTACGGACAGGCACTTGTACAGAATGGAGCCCTCCGGGCTGTCAGCTGTCAGGCGAGGGCACCCACAGAGACCCCGGTACGGACAGACACTTGTACAGAATGGAGCCCTCCGGGCTGTCAGCCATCAGGCGAGGACACCCACAGAGACCCCGGTACGGGCTGTCAGCCTTCAGGCGAGGGCACCCACGGAGACCCCAGTACGGGCTGTCATCCATCAGGCGAGGGCATCCACAGAGACCCCGGTACGGGCTGTCAGCCGTCAGGCGAGGGCTACAGAGACCCCGGTATGGACGGACGCTTGTACAGAATGGAGCTGTCAGCCGTCAGGCCAGGGCACCCACAGAGATCCCGGTACGGGCTGTGAGCCGTCAGGCAGGGCACCCACGGAGACCCCGGTACGGGCTGTCAGCCGTCAGGCGAGGGCACCCACAGAGACCCAGGTACGGGCTGTGAGCCGTCAGGCGAGGGCACCCACAGAGACCCCGGTACGGACAGACACTTGTACAGAATGGACCCCTCCGGGATGTCAGCTGTCAGGCGAGGGCTACAGAGACCCCGGTACAGACAGACACTTGTACAGAATGGAGCCCTGCGGACTGTCAGCAGTCAGGCGAGGGCACCCACAGAGTCCCCAGTACGGACAGACACTTGTACAGAATGGAGCCCTCTAGGCTGTAGCCGTCAGGCGAGGGCACCCACAGAGACCCCGGTACGGACAGACACTTGTACAGAATGGAGCCCTCCGGGCTATGGGCCGTCAGGCGAGGGCACCCACAGAGACCCCGGTATGGGCTGTCAGCCGTCAGGCGAGGACACCCACAGAGACCCCGGTACGGACAGACACTTGTACAGAATGGAGCCGTCTGGGCTGTCAGCTGTCTGGCGAGGGCACCCACAGAGACCCCGGTATGGGCTGTCAGCCTTCAGGCGAGGGAACCCACAGAGACCCCGGTACGGGCAGACGCTTGTACAGAATGGAGCCCTCCAGGCTGTCAGCTGTCAGGCGAGGGCACCCACGGAGACCCCGGTACGGACAGAAACTTGTACAGAATGGAGCCCTCCGGGCTGTCAGCCGTCAGACGAGGGCACCCACGGAGACCCCGGTACGGGCAGACGCTTGTACAGAATGGAGCCGTCCGGGCTGTCAGCCATCAGGCGATGGCCACAGAGACCCCGGTACGGACAAACACTTGTACAGAATGGAGCCCTCCGGGCTGTCAGCTGTCAGGCGAGGGCACCCACAGAGACCCCGGTACGGGCTGTCAGCCTTCAGGCGAGGGCACTCACGGAGACCCCGGTACGGACAGACACTTGTACAGAATGGAGCTGTCAGCCTTCAGGCGAGGGCACCCACAGAGACCCCGGTACAGACAGACACTTGTTCAGAATGGAGCCCTCCGGGCTGTGAGCCATCAGGCAAGGGCACCCACAGAGACGTCGGTACGGGCAGACGCTTGTACAGAATGGAGCTGTCCGGGCTGTCACCTGTCAGGCGATGGCCACAGAGACCCCGGTACGGACAGACATTTGTACAGAATGGAGCCCTGTCAGCCTTCAGGCGAGGGCACCCACAGAGACCCCGGTACGGGCTGTCAGCCGTCAGGCGAGGGCACCCACAGAGACCCCGGTACGGGCTGCCAGCCGTCAGGTGAGGGCCACAGAGACCCCGGTACGGACAGACACTTGTACAGAATGGAGCTGTCAGCTGTCAGGCGAGGGCACCCACAGAGACCCCGGTATGGGCTGTCAGCCTTCAGGCGAGGGCACCCACAGAGACCCCGGTATGGGCTGCCAGGCGAGGGCACCCACGGAGACCCCGGTACAGACAGACGCTTGTACAGAATGGAGCCCTCCGGGCTGTCAGCCTCTCAGGCGAGGGCACCCACGGAGACCCCAGTACGGGCTGTCAGCCTTCAGGCGAGGGCACCCACAGAGACCCCGGTATGGGCTGTCAGCCTTCAGGCGAGGGCACCCACAGAGACCCCGGTATGGGCTGTGAGCTGTCAGGCGAGGGCACCAACAGAGACCCGGTACGGGCTGTCAGCTATCAGGCGAGGGCACCCACAGAAACCCCGGTATGGGCTGTCAGCCTTCAGGCGAGGGCACCCACAGAGACCCCGGTATGGGCTGTCAGCCTTCAGACGAGGGCACCCACGGAGACCCCGGTATGGGCTGTCAGTCGTCAGGCGAGGGCACCCACGGAGACCCCGGTACGGACAGACGCTTGTACAGAATGGAGCCCTCCGGGCTGTCAGCTCTCAGGCGAGGGCACCCACGGAGACCCCAGTACGGGCTGTCAGCCATCAGGCGAGGGCACCCACAGAGACCCTGGTATGGGCTGTCAGCCTTCAGGCGAGGGCACCCACGGAGACCCCGGTATAGGCTGTCAGCCTTCAGATGAGGGCACCCACGGAGACCCCGGTATGGGCTGTCAGTCGTCAGGCGAGGGCACCCACGGAGACCCCGGTACGGACAGACGCTTGTACAGAATGGAGCCCTCCGGGCTGTCAGCCATCAAGCGAGGGCACCCACGGAGACCCCGGTACGGGCTGTCAGTCTTCAGGCGAGGGCACCCACAGAGACCCCGCTATGGGCTGTCAGCCTTTAGGCGAGGGCACCCACAGAGAACCCGGTACGGGCTGTCAGCCGTCAGGCGAGGGCACCCACAGAGAACCCGGTACGGGCTGTCAGCCTTCAGGCGAGGGCATCCACAGAGACCCCGGTACGGGCTGTCAGCCTTCAGGCGAGGGCTCCCACAGAGACCCTGGTATGGGCTGTCAGCCGCCAGGCGAGGGCACCCACAGAGACCCCGGTACGGGCTGTCAGCCGTCAGGTGAGGGCCACAGAGACCCCGGTACGGACAGACACTTGTACAGAATGGAGCTGTCAGCTGTCAGGCGAGGGCACCCACAGAGACCCCGGTATGGGCTGTCAGCCTTCAGGCGAGGGCACCCAGAGAGACCCCGGTATGGGCCGCCAGGCGAGGGCACCCACAGAGACCCCGGTACGGACAGACGGTTGTACAGAATGGAGCCCTCTTGGCTGTCAGCTGTCAGGTGAGGGCACCCACGGAGACCCCGGTATGGGCTGTCAGCCTTCAGGCGAGGGCACCCACAGAGACCCCAGTATGGGCCGCCAGGCGAGGGCACCCACGGAGACCCCGGTACGGACAGACGCTTGTACAGAATGGAGCCCTCCGGGCTGTCAGCCTCTCAGGCGAGGGCACCCACGGAGACCCCAGTACAGGCTGTCAGCCTTCAGGCGAGGGCACCCACAGAGACCCCGGTATGGGCTGTCAGCAGTCAGGTGAGGGCACCCACGGAGACCCCGGTATGGGCTGTCAGCTGTCAGGCGAGGGCACCCACAGAGACCCCGGTATAGGCTGTCAGCCTTCAGACGAGGGCACCCACGGAGACCCCGGTATGGGCTGTCAGTCGTCAGGCGAGGGCACCCACGGATACCCCGGTACGGACAGACGCTTGTACAGAATGGAGCCCTCCGGGCTGTCAGCTGTCAGGCGAGGGAACCCACAGAGACCCCGGTATGGGCTGTCAGCTGTCAGGCGAGGGCACCCACAGAGACCCCAGTATGGGCTGTCAGCTGTCAGGCGAGGGCCACAGAGACCCCGGTACGGACAGACACTTGTACAGAATGGAGCCCTCTGGGTTGTCAGCCTTCAGGCGAGGGCACCCACAGAGACCCTGGTACGGACAGACACTTGTATAGAATGGAGCCCTCTGGGCTTTCAGCCGTCAGGTGAGGGCCACAGAGACCCCGGTACAGACAGACTCTTGTACAGAATGGAGCTGTCAGATGTCAGACGAGGGCACCCACAGAGACCCCGTTACGGGCTGTCAGCCGTCAGGCGAGGGAACCCACAGAGACCCCGGTACGGACAGATGCTTGTACAGAATGGAGCCCTCCGGGCTGTCAGCTGTCAGGCGAGGGCACCCACAGAGACCCTGGTACGGGCTGTCAGCCATCAGGCAAGGGCACCCACAGAGACCCTGGTATGGGCTGTCAGCCGCCAGGCGAGGGCATCCACAGAGACCCCAGTACGGGCTGTCAGCCGTCAGGCGAGGGCCACAGAGACCCCGGTGCGGACAGACACTTGTACAGAATGGAGCTGTCAGCTGTCAGGCGAGGGCACCCACAGAGACCCCGGTATGGGCTGTCAGCCGCCAGGCGTGGGCACCCACAGAGACCCCGGTACGGGCTGTCAGCCGTCAGGCGAGGGCACCCACAGAGACCCTGGTATGGGCTGTCAGCCTTCAGGCGAGGGCACCCACAGAGACCCCGGTACGGGCTGTCAGCCTTCAGGCGAGGGCTCCCACAGAGACCCTGGTATGGGCTGTCAGCCGCCAGGCGAGGGCACCCACAGAGACCCCGGTACGGGCTGTCAGCCGTCAGGTGAGGGCCACAGAGACCCCGGTACGGACAGACACTTGTACAGAATGGAGCTGTCAGCTGTCAGGCGAGGGCACCCACAGAGACCCCGGTATGGGCTGTCAGCCTTCAGGCGAGGGCACCCAGAGAGACCCCGGTATGGGCCGCCAGGCGAGGGCACCCACAGAGACCCCGGTACGGACAGACGGTTGTACAGAATGGAGCCCTCTTGGCTGTCAGCTGTCAGGTGAGGGCACCCACGGAGACCCCGGTATGGGCTGTCAGCCTTCAGGCGAGGGCACCCACAGAGACCCCAGTATGGGCCGCCAGGCGAGGGCACCCACGGAGACCCCGGTACGGACAGACGCTTGTACAGAATGGAGCCCTCCGGGCTGTCAGCCTCTCAGGCGAGGGCACCCACGGAGACCCCAGTACAGGCTGTCAGCCTTCAGGCGAGGGCACCCACAGAGACCCCGGTATGGGCTGTCAGCAGTCAGGTGAGGGCACCCACGGAGACCCCGGTATGGGCTGTCAGCTGTCAGGCGAGGGCACCCACAGAGACCCCGGTATAGGCTGTCAGCCTTCAGACGAGGGCACCCACGGAGACCCCGGTATGGGCTGTCAGTCGTCAGGCGAGGGCACCCACGGAGACCCCGGTACGGACAGACGCTTGTACAGAATGGAGCCCTCCGGGCTGTCAGCTGTCAGGCGAGGGAACCCACAGAGACCCCGGTATGGGCTGTCAGCTGTCAGGCGAGGGCACCCAGAGAGACCCCAGTATGGGCTGTCAGCTGTCAGGCGAGGGCCACAGAGACCCCGGTACGGACAGACACTTGTACAGAATGGAGCCCTCTGGGTTGTCAGCCTTCAGGCGAGGGCACCCACAGAGACCCTGGTACGGACAGACACTTGTATAGAATGGAGCCCTCTGGGCTTTCAGCCGTCAGGTGAGGGCCACAGAGACCCCGGTACAGACAGACTCTTGTACAGAATGGAGCTGTCAGATGTCAGACGAGGGCACCCACAGAGACCCCGTTACGGGCTGTCAGCCGTCAGGCGAGGGAACCCACAGAGACCCCGGTACGGACAGATGCTTGTACAGAATGGAGTCCTCCGGGCTGTCAGCTGTCAGGCGAGGGCACCCACAGAGACCCTGGTACGGGCTGTCAGCCATCAGGCAAGGGCACCCACAGAGACCCTGGTATGGGCTGTCAGCCGCCAGGCGAGGGCATCCACAGAGACCCCAGTACGGGCTGTCAGCCGTCAGGCGAGGGCCACAGAGACCCCGGTGCGGACAGACACTTGTACAGAATGGAGCTGTCAGCTGTCAGGCGAGGGCACCCACAGAGACCCCGGTATGGGCTGTCAGCCGCCAGGCGTGGGCACCCACAGAGACCCCGGTACGGGCTGTCAGCCGTCAGGCGAGGGCACCCACAGAGACCCTGGTATGGGCTGTCAGCCGCCAGGCGAGGGCACCCACAGAGACCCTGGTACGGGCTGTCAGCCATCAGGCTAGGGCACCCACAGAGACCCTGGTATGGGCTGTCAGCCGCCAGGCGAGGGCCACAGAGACCCCGGTGCGGACAGACACTTGTACAGAATGGAGCTGTCAGCTGTCAGGCGAGGGCACCCACAGAGACCCCGGTACGGGCTGTCAGCCGTCAGGCGAGGGCACCCACAGAGACCCCGGTACGGGCTGTCAGCCGTCAGGTGAGGGCCACAGAGACCCCGGTACGGACAGACACTTGTACAGAATGGAGCTGTCAGCTGTCAGGCGAGGGCACCCACAGAGACCCCGGTATGGGCTGTCAGCCGTCAGGCGAGGGAACCCACAGAGACCCTGGTACGGACAGATGCTTGTACAGAATGGAGCCCTCCGGGCTGTCAGCTGTCAGGCGAGGGCACCCACAGAAACCCCGGTATGGGCTGTCAGCGTTCAGTCGAGGGCACCCACAGAGACCCCGGTATGGGCCGCCAGGCGAGGGCACCCACGGAGACCCCGGTACGGAAAGACGCTTGTACAGAATGGAGCCCTTCGGGCTGTCAGCCGTCAGCCGAGGGCACCCACGGAGACCCCGGTACGGGCTGTCAGCCTTCAGGCGAGGGCACCCACATAGACCCCGGTATGGGCTGTCAGCCTTCAGGCGAGGGCAACAACAGAGACCCCGGTATGGGCTGTCAGCTGTCAGGCGAGGGCACACACAGAGACCCCGGTAGACGCTGTCAGCCGTCAGGCGATGGCACCCACAGAGACCCCGGTACGGGCTGTCAGCCGTCAGGCGAGGGCACCCACAGAGACCCCGGTATGGGCTGTCAGCCGCCAGGCGTGGGCACCCACAGAGACCCCGGTACGGGCTGTCAGCCGTCAGGCGAGGGCACCCACAGAGACCCTGGTATGGGCTGTCAGCCGCCAGGCGAGGGCACCCACAGAGACCCTGGTACGGGCTGTCAGCCATCAGGCGAGGGCACCCACAGAGACCCTGGTATGGGCTGTCAGCCGCCAGGCGAGGGCATCCACAGAGACCCCAGTACGGGCTGTCAGCCGTCAGGCGAGGGCCACAGAGACCCCGGTGCGGACAGACACTTGTACAGAATGGAGCTGTCAGCTGTCAGGCGAGGGCACCCACAGAGACCCCGGTACGGGCTGTCAGCCGTCAGGCGAGGGCACCCACAGAGACCCCGGTACGGGCTGTCAGCCGTCAGGTGAGGGCCACAGAGACCCCGGTACGGACAGACACTTGTACAGAATGGAGCTGTCAGCTGTCAGGCGAGGGCACCCACAGAGACCCCGGTATGGGCTGTCAGCCGTCAGGCGAGGGAACCCACAGAGACCCTGGTACGGACAGATGCTTGTACAGAATGGAGCCCTACGGGCTGTCAGCTGTCAGGCGAGGGCACCCACAGAAACCCCGGTATGGGCTGTCAGCGTTCAGTCGAGGGCACCCACAGAGATCCCGGTATGGGCCGCCAGGCGAGGGCACCCACGGAGACCCCGGTACGGACAGACGCTTGTACAGAATGGAGCCCTTCGGGCTGTCAGCCGTCAGCCGAGGGCACCCACGGAGACCCCGGTACGGGCTGTCAGCCTTCAGGCGAGGGCACCCACATAGACCCCGGTATGGGCTGTCAGCCTTCAGGCGAGGGCAACAACAGAGACCCCGGTATGGGCTGTCAGCTGTCAGGCAAGGGCACACACAGAGACCCCGGTAGACGCTGTCAGCCGTCAGGCAATGGCACCCACAGAGACCCCGGTACGGGCTGTCAGCCGTCAGGCGAGGGCACCCACAGAGACCCTGGTATGGGCTGTCAGCCGCCAGGCGAGGGCACCCACAGAGACCCCGGTACGGGCTGTCAGCCGTCAGGTGAGGGCCACAGAGACCCCGGTACGGACAGACACTTGTACAGAATGGAGCTGTCAGGCGAGGGCACCCACAGAGACTCCGGTATGGGCTGTCAGCCTTCAGGTGAGGGCACCCACAGAGACCCCGGTATGGGCCGCCAGGCGAGGGCACCCACGGAGACCCTGGTACGGACAGACGCTTGTACAGAATGGAGCCCTCCGGGCTGTCAGGCGAGGGCACCCACAGAGACCCCGGTATGGGCTGTCAGCCTTCAGGCGAGGGCACCCACAGAGACCCAGGTATGGGCCGCCAGGCGAGGGCACCCACAGAGACCCCGGTACGGACAGACTCTTGTACAGAATGGAGCCCTCCGGGCTGTCAGGCGAGGGCACCCACGGAAACCCCGGTATGGGCTGTCAGCCTTCAGGCGAGGGCACCCACAGAGACCCCGGTATGGGCCGCCAGGCGAGGGCACCCATGGAGACCCCGGTACGGACAGACACTTGTACAGAATGGAGCCCTCCGGGCTGTCAGCCGTCAGGCGAGGGCACCCACGGAGACCCCGGTACGGGTTGTCAGCCTTCAGGCGAGGGCACCCACAGAGACCCCGGTATGGGCTGTCAGCCTTCAGGCGAGGGCACCCACAGAGACCCCGGTATGGGCTGTCAGCCTTCAGGCGAGGGCACCCACAGAGACCCCGGTATGGGCTGTCAGCTGTCAGGCGAGGGCACCCACAGAGACCCCGGTACGGGCTGTTAGCAGTCAGGCGAGGGCACCCACGGAGACCCCGGTATGGGCTGTCGGCCTTCAGGCGAGGGCACCCACAGAGACCCCGGTACGGGCTGTCAGCAGTCAGGTGAGGGCACCCACAGAGACCCCGGTACGGGCTGTCAGCCGTCAGGGGAGGGCACCCACAGAGACCCCGGTATGGGCTGTCAGCTGTCAGGCGAGGGCACCCACAGAGACCCCGGTATGGGCTGTCAACTGTCAGGCGATGGCATCCACAGAGACCCCGGTACGGGCTGTCAGCCGGCAGGTGAGGGCACCCACAGAGACCCCAGTACAGGCTGTCAGCCGTCAGGCGAGGGCACCCACAGAGACCCCTGTACGGGCTATCAGCCCTCAGGCGAGGGCACCCGCAGAGACTCCAGTACGGACAGACACTTGTACAGAATGGAGCCCTCCGGGCTGTCAGCAGTCAGGCGAGGGCACCCACAGAGACCCCAGTATGGACAGACACTTGTACAGAATGGAGCCTTCCGGGCTGTCAGCTGTCAGGCAAGGGCACCCACAGAGACCCTGGTATGGGCTGTGAGCCGTCAGGCGAGGGCACCCACGGAGACCCCAGTATGGACAGACACTTGTACAGAATGGAGCCCTTCGTGCTGTCAGCCATCAGGCGTGGGCCCCAGAGACCCGGTATGGCAGACGCTTGTCCAGGAAGTGACTGGCTCTCTGGGGCTGAGGCTGAAAGGTGGTCACCCGGTGGGACAAGGCAGCAGGTCAGTCTGCGGGTTACACGAACATTCCCGAGCTGCCCAGAGCCCGTCTGTGACATTAGTTGGGGGCAGGGGTCACCCTAGGTTCCTGGCACTTCCGGAGACCCGGGGGAGGGCTCGTCACTCACTTAATGAGAGGAGGGAACAATAACAGCCGAGGGTGCGCGACTTATTACTACAGCAGAGGGAGGCGCAGCCTTCATCACTTGTACCAAGTCAGCGGCCCCAGGGCGCTGATTCAGGGAAAAAACAGTGACCTTTATAATGGCTGCGCTGGGCTTTAAAGGGTTATTTACAAACTCTTATTAGCGGCGCCCTAGCGGTTTATGAGCCCTAGTTCCACACACGGGGAGTGTTACAGTGAAAGCACTATTCTTCCAAAGGGTTGGACCCCCGGCCTGCCGGCGGGTGTCTATGCAGACTGCCAGTGCCCTGGGGTTCAGCAAACTGGGGGGGCGCTGTAAGAATTGCTCCTATGTTAAGTTCCGTTGACCTCGAGGAGGTAGGGCTCAGTGTTACCCAAAACCATAGGACGGGACTGTCGAGTCCCTATTAGGACCTGGATGTCCAGAGTGCACCGCAGAATTGTAGGGGTTCCCTCACCCAGACTAGGGGTTACTCTGAGCTAACGTCCCCCTCTTGTGCTTGCAGGGTGCAGCACGGAATTGTAGGGGTTCCCCCACCCAGACTAGGGGTTACTCTGAGCTAACGTCCCCCTCTTGTGCTTGCAGGGTGCACCACGGAATTGTAGGGGTTCCCTCACCCAGACTAGGGGTTACTCTGAGCTAACGTCCCCCTCTTGTGCTTGCAGGGTGCAGCACGGAATTGTAGGGGTTCCCCCACCCAGACTAGGGGTTACTCTGAGCTAACGTCCCCCTCTTGTGCTTGCAGAGTGCAGCACGGAATTGTAGGGGTTCCCCCACCCAGACTAGGGGTTACTCTGAGCTAACGTCCCCCTCTTGTGCTTGCAGAGTGCACCACAGAATTGTAGGGGTTCCCCCACCCAGACTAGGGGTTACTCTGAGCTAACGTCCCCCTCTTGTGCTTGCAGAGTGCACCACAGAATTGTAGGGGTTCCCCCACCCAGACTAGGGGTTGCTCTGAGCTAACGTCCCCCTCTTGTGCTTGCAGAGTGCACCACGGAATTGTAGGGGTTCCCCCACCCAGACTAGGGGTTACTCTGAGCTAACGTCCCCCTCTTGTGCTTGCAGGGTGCAGCACGGAATTGTAGGGGTTCCCTCACCCAGACTAGGGGTTACTCTGAGCTAACGTCCCCCTCTTGTGCTTGCAGGGTGCAGCACGGAATTGTAGGGGTTCCCCCACCCAGACTAGGGGTTACTCTGAGCTAACGTCCCCCTCTTGTGCTTGCAGAGTGCACCACAGAATTGTAGGGGTTCCCCCACCCAGACTAGGGGTTACTCTGAGCTAACGTCCCCCTCTTGTGCTTGCAGAGTGCACCACAGAATTGTAGGGGTTCCCCCACCCAGACTAGGGGTTACTCTGAGCTAACGTCCCCCTCTTGTGCTTGCAGGGTGCAGCACGGAATTGTAGGGGTTCCCTCACCCAGACTAGGGGTTACTCTGAGCTAACGTCCCCCTCTTGTGCTTGCAGGGTGCAGCACGGAATTGTAGGGGTTCCCCCACCCAGACTAGGGGTTACTCTGAGCTAACGTCCCCCTCTTGTGCTTGCAGGGTGCAGCACGGAATTGTAGGGGTTCCCCCACCCAGACTAGGGGTTACTCTGAGCTAACGTCCCCCTCTTGTGCTTGCAGAGTGCACCACGGAATTGTAGGGGTTCCCCCACCCAGACTAGGGGTTACTCTGAGCTAACGTCCCCCTCTTGTGCTTGCAGAGTGCACCACAGAATTGTAGGGGTTCCCCCACCCAGACTAGGGGTTACTCTGAGCTAACGTCCCCCTCTTGTGCTTGCAGGGTGCAGCACGGAATTGTAGGGGTTCCCCCACCCAGACTAGGGTTTACTCTGAGCTAACGTCCCCCTCTTGTGCTTGCAGGGTGCAGCACGGAATTGTAGGGGTTCCCCCACCCAGACTAGGGGTTACTCTGAGCTAACGTCCCACTCTTGTGCTTGCAGGGTGCAGCACGGAATTGTAGGGGTTCCCCCACCCAGACTAGGGGTTACTCTGAGCTAACGTCCCCCTCTTGTGCTTGCAGGGTGCAGCAGTCCGTTCTTTGCCTTTGGGAAGCTGTGCCTGTCCTACTGCCCTCCCAGATACTACCGAAGAGTTGAGAAGTTACGCGGCGCGGAGGCCGGTGCCGAGGAGGCCACCTTCGCCAACAGGTGCGCAGCCTGCCACCCCTCGTGTTACACCTGCAGGGGGGGCTCCTCCAGCAACTGCACGGCCTGTGCGCCCTTCTCCGTGCTCGACGCGCAGCTGCACTCGTGCTCGGAGCCCACCTTCCCCCGTGCAGAGCTGGTGGGAGATGCCCCAGAGCATCCCCCCCGCATCGCGGCCACGGCGGCCATCATCCTCGGCGCCCCTGTGTCCATCTTCTGCCTCCTGGCCATCATCTCATGGCTGCTCAACAGGGCGGCGAGGCGGTGGCGGCCATCAGCGCCTTCCGGCGACCACCAGGAGCATTCGGGATCCGAGACGGGGACCCTTCCTGAGAGCACTGCCGAACCCACAGGAGCCACTGAGCCCCCCTTAAGTGAGGAAGGAGGGGGGCCCCCAGTTGTTCTTAAGAAATGAAGCCCCCGTGGAGTGGACTGGAGATGGGAGCTACGCTTCAAGTGTGGCCAGAACCGCTGAGGATCGCATGGACACGTGCTGCTGACTGCAGAGGCTCTGATGGCGCGAGATGCAGGGTGCTTAGAGGCGCCTGGTCAGTGCCAAACTATGCCAACAGTGCCTGGCTATGAGTAAAGACTCGGGGCACTTCCTTTAATGACCCCTTCACAGACGCACAACAGACATCGTGAAGGGGACTCCATTCTCCACCTCAAGTTTCTGCCATTGATTGGGGCTCCCTCTTTACATTCAGCAATTTGTGAAAGTCCACTCCATCCGCACTCCTGACATACTTGTCAGAATCAGATTAGGGAGTTCAATAAAGACTGAAACTTGAAGCCTGCCTCTCAGCTTTTTATGTGTCTGGTTTTAAACATGTGGTGCGGTTGATGCTTCAGCCAGATAAATAGTGAGGCCTTCAATCTCCATCCTAGACCCTGGGAAGAAAGGCTGGCTAGATGTGTGTTTGACTTACTAAAGCTCTGACAATGCATCAAGGGGCATATTTATACTTTGCTTGTGCCGTTTTAGCATCAATAGTTTTGATGCTGAAACGGCGCTGTACTAACACCATATTTATATTTTGATGCTAGACCTGTCTAGCGTCACAATATTGAAATTAGCGTCATCTTGTGGATACAGCAAACTACCTTGCGCTAATTAGATGCAAGGTAGGCATTCCCGTCCACAATAGGACGCTAACCCACTACTGCATTATTTATACTCCAGTGCAGAAACGACACGCACGGAGTAGGCAGGCCCAAATAATGGTGCTAAGCCAGCTTAGCGCCAATATTTAACGCCTGGATCAGACTAGGTGTTAGTGTACCCGGGGACCCATTTCCATGGCCCACAGATGCCCACCCCAAGCCCCAGCAACACACTCACCCACATCAGAGGCACACCATAGGATGGGGACCCCATCCTGGGTAAGTATAGCTAAGTATAAGTGCCTGGCACTGAATCTTATGGCATTGCCAAGGGGACACTGGTCCCCTGTGCTGGCCATTGGGATGGTGGGCATGACTCCTGTCTTTACTAAGACAGGAGTCGTTTTTGGGTGCTAGTACATCAGAAAATGATGTTTGGCTGATTAGCGGCATATTCATTTCTGTCCCACTAGCGCCTTTTTCCCTACTGCCTTCCCTCCTCTGGCTAGCGTCTTTTTCTTAGACGCTAGGCATACCTTAGCACCTGCATGTGCCATTCCATAGATATGCCTCTATGGAATGGCGCTAACAGGTCCTAAGGATTTTCATGCAAAACTGCGTTAGCGCAGTTTTGCGTCAAAAACCATAAATATGCACCCAAGTGTCTCTCTGGTTAGGCCTGATTTAATAATCTCAGAACTCCACTGGAGGTGGTCACTGCCTCTTCATGTTTTTTTCATCATCAGAGCTGGCCTTTGAATGGGAGGACTCTCCGAGTGTGCACGCTTCATGAATAAGGGTGGATGCTTCCTTCTGAATCCAGGCTATGGCGCTTGGCAGCGGTGCCCAGGTGTATGGAAATGCCTCCTTGGCATGGTTCCCCCCTGACTTTTTGCCTTTGCTGATGCCAAGTTATGATTTGAAAGTGTGCTGAGGCCTGCTAACCAGGCCCCAGCACCAGTGTTGTTTCCATAACCTGTACCTTTGTCTCCACAATTGGCACACCCTGGCATCCAGGTAAGTCCCTTGTAACTGGTACCCCTGGTACCAAGGGCCCTGATGCCAGGGAAGATCTCTAAGGGCTGCAGCATGTCTTATGCCACCCTGGGGACCCCTCACTCAGCACATACACACTGCTTGCCAGCTTGTGTGTGCTGGTGGGGAGAAAATGACTAAGTCAACATAGCACTCCTCTAAGGGTGCCATGCCAACCTCACACTGCCTAGGGCATAGATAAGTCACCCCTCCAGCAGGCCTTACAGCCCTAAGGCAGGGTGCACTATACCATAGGGGAGGGCATAGGTGCATGAGCACTATGCCCCTACAGTGTCTAAGCAAAACCTTAGACATTGTAAGTGCAGGGTAGCGATAAGAGTATATGGTCTGGGAGTCTGTCAAACACAAACTCCACAGCACCATAATGGCTACACTGAAAACTGGGAAGTTTGGTATCAAACTTCTCAGCACAATAAATGCACACTGATGCCAGTGTACATTTTATTGTGAAATACACCCCAGAGGGCATCTTAGAAATGCCCCCTGAAAACATACCCGACTTTCAGTGTGGGCTGACTAGTTTTGCCAGCCTGACACACACCAGACATGTTGCTGGCCACATGGGGAGAGTGCCTTTGTCACTCTGTGGCTAGTAACAAAGCCTGTACTGGGTGGAGGTGCTTCTCACCTCCCCTTGCAGGTAATGTAACACCTGGCGGTGAGCCTCAAAGGCTCACCCCCTTTGTTACTGTGCCACAGGGCATACCAGCTAGTGGAGATGCCCGCCCCCTCCGGCCATGGCCCCACTTTTGGCGGCAAGGCCAGAGGAGATAATGAGAAAAACAAGGAGGAGTCACTGGCCAGTCAGGACAACCCCTAAGGTGTCCTGAGCTGAGGTGACTCTGACTTATAGAAATCCTCCATCTTGCAGATAGAGGATTCCCCCAATAGGATTAGGGATGTGCCCCCCTCCCCTCAGGGAGGAGGCACAAAGAGGGTGTAGCCACCCTCAGGGCTAGTAGCCATTGGCTACTAACCTCCCAGACCTAAACACACCCCTAAATTCAGTATTTAGGGGCCCCCAGTACCTAGGAAGATAGATTCCTGCATCCTAAGACGAAGAAGGACTGCTGACCTGAAGCCCTGCAGAGAAGACGGAGACACCAACTGCTTAGGCCCCAGCAATGCCGGCCTGTCTCCCCACTTCAAGAAAAACTGCAACAGCGACGCGTCACCCAGGGTCCAGCGACCTCTGAAGCCTCAGAGGACTACCCTGCATCTAAAAGAACCAAGAACTCCAGAGGACAGCGGCCCTGTTCCACAAAGACTGAAACCTGAAACAAAGAAACAACTTTTAAAGGACTGCACGTTTCCCGCCGGAAGCGTAAGACTTTCCACTCTGCACCAAACGCCCCCGGCTCGACCTGCGGAGAACCAACACTACAGGGAGGAGTCCCCGGCGACTACAACCCTGTGAGTAGCCAGAGTTGACCCCCCTGAACCCCCACAGCGACGCCTGCAGAGGGAATCCAGAGGCCCCACCTGACCGCAACTGCCTGCTTCAAAGAACCCGTCGCCTGGTAAAGACACTGCACCCGCAGTCCCCAGGACCTGAAGGATCCGACCTCCTGTGCCGAAGCGACCCCCAGGTGGCCCTCTCCCTTGCCCAGGTGGTGGCTACCCCAAGGAGCCCCCCCCTTGCCTGCCTGCTTTGCTGAAGAGACCCCTGCATCTCCCATTGAAACCTATTGCAAACCCGACGCCTGTTTGCACTCTGCACCCGGCCGCCCCTGTGCCGCTGAGGGTGTACTTTTTGTGCTGACTTGTGCCCCCCCCGGTGCCCTACAAAACCCCCCTGGTCTGCCCTCCGAAGTCACGGGTACTTACCTGCTCGCAGACTGGAACCGGGGCACCCCCTTCTCCATTGAAGCCTATGCGTTTTGGGCACCACTTTGACCTCTGCACCTGACCGGCCCTGAGCTGCTGGCGTGGTAACTTTGGGTTTGCCCTGAACCCCCAACAGAGGGCTACCTTGGACCCAACTTTGAACCCTGTAGGTGCTTTACTTACCTGCAAAACTAACCAATACTTACTTCCCCCAGGAACTGTTGAATTATGCAGTGTCTAGTTTTAAAATAACTTATTGCCATTTTTGCCAAAACTGTACATGCTATTTTGTTGATTCAAAGTTCCTAAGATACCTGAGTGAAATAGCTTTCATTTAAAGTATTGATTGTAAATCTTGAACCTGTGGTTCTTAAAATAAACTAAGAAAAAATATTTTTCAATATTAAAACCTGTTGGCCTGGAATTGTCTTTGTGTGTGTGTTCCTCATTTATTGCCTGTGTGTGTACAACAAATGCTTAACACTACCCTCTGATAAGCCTACTGCTCGACCACACTACCACAAAATAGAGCATTCGAATAATCTCTTTTTGCCACTATCTTACCTCTAAGGGGAACCCTTGGACTCTGTGCATGCTATTTCTTACTTTGAAATAGTACATACAGAGCCAACTTCCTACATTGGTGGATCAGCGGTGGGGTACAAGACTTTGCATTTGCTGGACTACTCAGCCAATACCTGATCACACGACTCAATTCCCAAAATTGTCATTAGAAACGGATTTTTGAAATTTGAGCTATTTTTCTAAATTTTTTAAAAGTCCTGCTAGGGCTTTGTGTTAGTCCCTGTTAGCATTTTTTTTAGAGTTTAAACGTTTTGTAAAAGATTGAATTAAGTTCTAGAGATAGTTTTAGATTCTTAAAAAGTATTCCAACTTTTAGAAACATAGGCGGTCATTCCTAGATTGACCGCCGCCCGCCAAGCGGGAACCGCCAGAAGACTGTACCGCGGTCAAAAGACCGCGGCGGTCATTCTGAGTTTCCTGCTGGGCTGGCGGGCGACCGCCAGAAGGCCGCCCGCCCGCCCAGCGGGAAACCCCCTTCCACGAGGATGCCGGCTCCGAATGGAGCCGGCGGAGTCGAAGGGGTGCGACGGGTGCAGTTGCACCCGTCGCGATTTTCAGTGTCTGCCACGCAGACACTGAAAATCTATGTGGGGCCCTGTTAGGGGGCCCCTGCAGTGCCCATGCCAGTGGCATGGGCACTGCAGGGGCCCCCAGGGGCCCCACGACACCCGTTCCCGCCAGCCAGGTTCTGGCGGTGAAAACCGCCAGAACCAGGCTGGCGGGAAGGGGGTCGGAATCCCCATGGCGGCGCTGGTTGCAGCGCCGCCGTGGAGGATTCCCTGTGGCAGCGGGAAGCCGACGGGAAACCGCCGGCTTCCCTTTTCTGACCGCGGCTTTACCGCCGCGGTCAGAATGCCCCCGGAAGCACCGCCAGCCTGTTGGCGGTGCTTCCTCCGTCACCTACCCTGGCGGTCATAGACCGCCAGGGTAGGAATGACCCCCATAATGTCTACAGAAGAGTTAGTAATGGAACTCAACCTCACCCCTTGCCTGCATCTTAGGATGTCAGAGTTAAGGTCTCTGTAAAATCAAAAAGATAAAGACCTACCAAAGTACAGCTCCAGGAGCTTTTGGCAGAGTTTGCTAAAAACAACCCCTCTTATGATATCTTCACAGAGGGGGAAGCTAGTGATGAGGAGGGAAATCTCCCACCCCCGCTCCTAGATAGGGAGACCAGGGTTCCTCCAACCGTGACTCCAGAAGTGATAGTCAGAGATGCTGCTTCTCTCACAGGAGAGTCCAGCAACTCTGGAAGCATTGAGGACAGCCTCAATGAAGATGACCTCCTGCTAGCCAGGTTGGCCAAATGATTGGCTTTGGAAAGACAGATCCTAGCCAAAGAAAGGGAAAGACAAGAGATGGGCCTAGGTCCCATCAATGGTGGTAGCAATATAAATAGGGTCAGAGATTCTCCTGACATGCTAAAAATCCCCAAAGTGATTGTAACTAAATATGAAGATGGCGATGACATCACCAAATGGTTCACAGCTTTTGAGAGGGCTTGTGCAACTAAAAAAAGTAAACAAATCTCACTAGGTTGCTCTCCTTTGGGGAATGTTCACTGGAAAGTGTAGGGATAGACTCCTCACACTCTCTGGAAAAGATGCAGAATCCTATGACCTTATGAAGGCTACCCTGAATGAGGGCTTTGGATTCTCAACTGAGGAGTACAGGATTAGGTTCAGGGGGGCTCAAAAATCCTCGAGCCAGACCTGGGTTGATTTTGTTGACTTCTCAGTCAAAACACTGGATGTTTGGATTAATGGCAGTGGTGTAAATGATTATGATAGGCTGTACAATCTGTTTATGAAAGAACACCTTTTAAGTAATTGTTTCAGTGATAAACTGATAAACTGCATAAGCATCTGGTAGACCTAGGACCAATTTCTCCCCAAGAATTGGAAAAGAAGGCAGACCATTGGGTGAAGACTAGGGTGACCAAGACTTCCACAGGGGGTGACCAAAAGAAAGGGGTCACAAAGACTCCCCAGGGGAAGAGTGTTGAGACATCCAAGGAAAAAGTAAAGAGTCTTCTACAGGGCCCCATAAACCTGCTCAGGAGGGAGGGTCCAAAGCCTCTTCACAATCCAATTTTGGGTACAAGGGTAAAAACTTTGATCCCAAAAAGGCCTGGTGTCGTAGCTGTAATCAGCAAGGACACCAAACTGGAGACAAGGCCTGTCCCAAGAAAGGTTCCACTTCAAACTCTACTCCAGTTAGCACTGGAATAGCCAGTCTCCAGGTGGGATCAACAGTGTGCCCAGAGCAAATCAGGGTTCACACTGAAGCTACATTAGTCTCTGAGGGTGGAGTGGACTTAGCCACACTGGCTGCCTGGCCCCCTAATATGCAAAAATACAGGCAGCAACTCTTAATTAATGGGATTAGTGTAGAAGGCCTGAGGGATACAGGTGCCAGTGTCACCATGGTGACAGAGAAACTGTTTTCCCCAGGACAATACCTGGCTGGACAAACTTATCCAGTCACCAACGCTGACAATCAGACTAAAGTACATCCCGTGGCTATGGTAACTTTAGAATGGGGAGGGGTCAATGGCCTGAAACAGGTAGTAGTCTCCTCAAATATCCCTGTAGACTGATTGCTTGGACATGACCTGGAGACCTCAGCATGGGCTGGGGTAGAACTCAAAACCCATGCAGCCATGCTGGGTATCCCTGAACTGGTGTGTGTCAAGACAAGGGCACAGTGCAAGGCTCAGGGTGAAAAAGTGGTGTTGGAGCCTGGAATAATGGCCCAACCCTCCAAGAGAAAAGGAAAGAAGACTGGGGAACCAGCTTCAACACAACAAAAGAAAGGGAACCTCTCTTCACAGGAAGAATTTCTGCCCTCTGAGGGAACTGAGCCCATGGAGTTGGAACCTTATCAGGTTGAACTCTTAGGCCCAGGGGGACCCACAAGGGAACAGTTGTGTAAGGAGCAAGAAACATGTCCCTCTCTTGAAGGCCTTAGGCAGCAAGCTGCTGAAGAGACCCAAGGAAAAATCACTGGAACACATAGATTCTATTGGCAAGATGGACTCCTCTACACTGAGGCAAGAGATCCCAAACCTGGTGCCACTAGGAGAGTGGTAGTGCCTCAGGAGTTTAGGAAGTTCATTCTGACCTTAGCTCATGATATTCCACTTGCTGGGCATTTGGGACAAACCAAGACTTGGGAAAGGTTAGTTAACCATTTCTATTGGCCTAACATGTCCCAGAAGGTAAAGGAGTTTTGTGTCTCCTGTGCCACCTGTCAAGCCAGTGGTAAGATATGTGGACATCCAAAGGCCCCCCTCATTCTACTTCCAGTGGTGGGGATCCCCTTTGAAAGAGTGGGTGTGGACATAGTGGGTCCACTTGAACCTCCCACAGCCTCAGGGAACCAGTACATCCTAGTGGTAGTGGAGCATGCCACTAGGTACCCTGAAGCAATTCCCCTTAGGTCCACTACTGCCCCTGCAGTAGCTAAAGTACTCATAGATATATTTACCAGAGTGGGAATTCCTAAGGAGGTGGTGTCTGACAGAGGCACCAACTTTATGTCAGCATACCTGAAGCATATGTGGAATGAGTGTGGGGTGACTTACAGATTCACCACACGATACCATCCACAAACCCATGGTCTTGTAGAAAGATTTAACAAGACATTGAAAGACAAAATCATGGGGCTCCCTGAAAAGCTCAAAAGGAGATGGGATGTCCTCTTGCCATGTCTGCTTTTCGCCTACAGAAAGGTGCCTCAGAAGGGAGTAGGGTTTTCCCCCTTTGAACTTCTGTTTGGCCATCCTGTCAGGGGACCACTAGCTATTGTAAAAGAAGGCTGGGAGAGACTACTTTATGAGCCTAAACAAGATATAGTGGACTATGTACTAGGCCTACGTTCCAGGATGGCAGAGTATATGGAAAAGGCAAGCAAAAACCTTGAGGCCAGCCAACAACTCCAGAAGATGTGGTATGACCAAAATGCTGCTATGGTTGAATTTCAGCCAGAGCAGAAAGTCTGGGTTCTGGAGCCTGTGGCTCCCAGGGCACTTCAGGACAGATGGAGTGGCCCTTAACCAGTGCTAGAGAGAAAGAGTCAGGTCACCTACCTGGTAGACCTAGGCACTAGCAGGACCCCCAAAAGGGTGATCCATGTGAACCGCCTCAAACTCTTTCATGACAGGGCAGATGTGAATCTGTTGATGGTGACAGATGAGGACCAGGAAGCTGAGAGTGAACCTCTCCCTGATCTCCTCTCCACAGACCCTAAAGATGGCTCAGTAGATGGAGTCATCTATTCAGACACCCTCTCTGGCCAACAGCAATCTGACTGTAGGAAAGTCTTACAACAGTTTGCTGAGCTCTTTTCCCCAACCCCTGGTCAGACATACCTGTGTACCCATGATGTGGACACAGCAGACAGCATGCCTGTCAAAAACAACATTTTCAGACAGTCTGACCAAGTTAAGGAAAGCATCAAAGTGGAAGTCCACAAGATGCTGTAATTGGGAGTCATTGAGCACTCTAACAGCCCCTGGGCTAGCCCAGTGGTCTTAGTCCCCAAACCTCACACCAAGGATGGAAAGAGAGAGATGAGGTTTTGGTGGACTACAGAGGACTTAATTCTGTCACCAAGACAGATGCCCATCCCATTCCAATGGCAGATGAATTAATTGACAAACTAGGTGCTGCCAGATACTTAAGTACCTTTGACTTGACAGCAGGGTACTGGCAAATCAGAATGGCACCAGGAGCAAAAGAAAAGACAGCATTCTCCACACCTGATGGGCATTATCAGTTTACTGTTATGCCCTTTGGTTTAAAGAATGCCCCTGCCACCTTCCAAAGGTTGGTGAATCAAGTCCTTGCTGACTTGGAGTCCTTTAGTGCAGCTCATCTTGAGGATATTGCTGTCTTTAGCTCCAGCTGGCAGGATCACCTGTTCCACCTGAAGAAGGTTTTGAAGGCCCTGCAAGCAGAAGGCCTCTCTATCAATACATCCAAATGTCAGATAGGGCAGGGAACTGTGGTTTACTTGGGACACCTTGTAGGTGGAGGCCAAGGTCAGCCACTCCAGCCCAAGATCCAGACTATTATGGACTGGGCAGCTCCAAAAACCCAGACTCAAGTCAGGACATTCCTTGGCTTGACTGGCTACTATAGGAGGTTTGTGAAGGGATATGGATCAATAGTGACACCCCTCACAGAACTTATCTCCAAGAAAATGCCTAAGAAGGTAAACTGGACTGTAGAATGCCAACAGGCCTTTGACACCCTGAAACAAGCTATGTGCAGAGCACTAGTTCTAAAAGCTCCAGATTACTCCAAGCAGTTCATTGTGCAGACTGATGCCTCTGAACATGGGATAGGGGCAGTTTTGTCCCAAACAAATGATGATGGCCTTGACCAGCCTGTTGCTTTCATTAGCAGGAGGTTACTCCCCAGGGAGCAGCGTTGGAGTGCCATTGAGAGGGAGGCCTTTGCTGTGGTTTGGTCCCTGAAGAAGCTGAGACCATACCTCTTTGGGACTCACTTTGTAGTTCAAACTGACCACAGACCTCTAAGATGGCTAATGCAAATGAAAGGTGAAAATCCAAAACTATTGAGGTGGTCCATCTCCCTACAGGGAATGGACTTTATAGTGGAACACAGACCTGGGACTGCCCATGCCAATGCAGATGGCCTTTGCAGGTTCTTCCACTTAGAAAATGAAGACTCTATTGGGATAGGTTAGTCTCATCCTCTTTCGTTTGGGGGGTGGAGGGTTGTATAAGGAAATGCTTCCTTGGCAGGGTTACCCCCTGACTTTTTACCTTTGCTGATGCCAATGTATGATTTGAAAGTGTGCTGAGGCCTGCTAACCAGGCCCCAGCACCAGTGTTCTTTCCCTAACCTGTACCTTTGTCTCCACAATTGGCACACCCTGGCATCCAGGTAAGTCGCTTGTAACTGGTATCCCTGGTACCAAGGGCCCTGATGCTAGGGAAGGTCTCTAAGGGCTGAAGCATGTCTTATGCCACCATGGGGACCCCTCACTCAGTACATACACACTGCTTGCCAGCTTGTGTGTGCTGGTGGGGAGAAAATGACTAAGTCGATATGGCACTCCCCTCAGGGTGCCATGCCAACCTCACACTGCCTAGGGCATAGATAAGTCACCCCTCTAGCAGGCCTTACAGCCCTAAGGCAGGGTGCACTATACCATAGGTGAGGGCATAGGTGCATGAACACTATGCCCCTACAGTGTCTAAGCAAAACCGTAGACATTGTAAGTGCAGGGTAGCCATAAGAGTATATGGTCTGGGAGTCTGTCAAACACGAACTCCACAGCACCATAATGGCTACACTGAAAACTGTGAAGTTTGGTATCAAACTTCTCAGCCCAATAAATGCACACTGATGCCTGTGTACATTATATTGTGAAATACACCCAGAGGGCATCATAGAGATGCCCCCTGAAAACATACCCGACTTCCAGTGTGGGCTGACTAGTTTTACCAGCCTGCCACACACCAGACATGTTGCTGGCCACATGGGGAGAGTGCCTTTGTCACTCTGTGGCCAGTAACAAAGCCTGTACTGGGTGGAGGTGCTTCTCACCTCCCCCTGCAGGAACTGTAACACCTGGTGGTGAGCCTCAAAGGCTCACCCCCTTTGTTACAGCGCCTCAGGGCATCCCAGCAAGTGGAGATGCCCGCCCCTCCGGCCACAGCCCCCACTTTTGCTGGCAGGGCCGGAGGAGATAATGGGAAAAACAAGGAGGAGTCACTGGCCAGTCAGGACAACCCCTAAGGTGTCCTGAGCTGAGGTGACTCTGACTTTTAGAAATCCTCCATCTTGCAGATGGAGGATTCCCCCAATAGGATTAGGGATGTGGCCCCCTCCCCACCAGGAGGAGGCACAAAGAGGGTGTAGCCACCCTCACGGCTAGTAGCCATTGGCTACTAACCTCCCAGACCTAAGCACACCCCTAAATTGAGTATTTAGGGGCCCCCAGAACCAAGCAAGATAGATTCCTGCAACCTGAAGACGAAGAAGGACTGCTGACCTGAAGCCCTGCAGAGAAGATGGAGACACCAACTGCTTTGACCCCAGCCCTACGGGCCTGTCACCCCACTTCAAGAAAAACTGCAACAGTGACACGTCCCCCAGGGCCCAGCGACCTCTGAAGCCTCAGAGGACTACCCTGCATCCAAAAGGACCAAGAAGTCCTGAGGACAGCGGCCCTGTTCCAAAGAAACTGCAACTTTGCAACAAAGAAGCAACTTTTAAAGACCATATGTTTCCTGCCGGAAGCGTGAGACTTTCCACTCTGCACCCGACGCCCCTGGCTCGACCTGCGGAAAACCAACACTACAGGGAGGAGTCCCCGGCGACTGCGGGCCCGTTAGTAGCCAGAGTTGACCCCCCTGAGGCCCCACAGCGACGCCTGCAGAGGGAATCCAGAGGCTCCCCCTGACCGCGACTGCCTGCTTCAAAGAACCCGACGCCTGGAAAATACACTGCACCCGCAGCCCCTAGGGCCTGAAGGATCCGACCTCCAGTGCAGGAGCGACCCCCAGGTGGCCCTCTCCCTAGCCCAGGTGGTGGCTACCCCAAGGAGCCCCCCCCTTGCCTTCCTGCATCGCTGAAGAGACCCCTGGGTCTCCCATTGAAACCTATTGCAAACCTGACTCCTGTTTGCATTCTGCACCCGGCCGCCCCTGTGCCGCTGAGGGTGTACTTTCTGTGCTGACTTGTGTCCCCCCCGGTGCCCTACAAAACCCCCCTGGTCTGCCCTCCGAAGTCACGGGTACTTACCTGCTGGCAGACTGGAACCGGGGCACCCCTATCTCCATTGAAGCCTATATGTTTTGGGCACCTCTTTGACCTCTGCACCTGACCGGCCCTGAGCTGCTGGTGTGGTAACTTTGGGGTTGCCTTGAACCCCTAACAGTGGGCTACCTTGGACCCAACTTTTAACCCTGTAAGTGCTTTACTTACCTGTGAACTTAACAAATACTTACCTCCCCCTGGGACTGTTGATTTTTGGACTGTGTCCAATTTTAAAATAGCTTATTGCCATTTTTGCCAAAACTGTACATGCTATTGTGATGATTAAAAGTTCCTAAGATACCTGAGTGAAATACCTTTCATTTAAAGTATTGTTTGTAAATCTTGAACCTGTGGTTCTTAAAATAAACTAAGAAAATATATTTTTCTATATAAAAACCTATTGGCCTGGAATTTGCCTTTGAGTGTGTGTTCCTCATTTATTGCCTGTGTGTGTACAACAAATGCTTAACACTACCCTCTGATAAGCCTACTGCTCGACCACACTACCACAAAATAGAGCATTAGAATTATCTCTTTTTGCACTATCTTACCTCTAAGGGGAACCCTTGGACTCTGTGCATGCTATTTCTTACTTTGAAATAGTATATACATAGCCAACTTCCTACAATTATGCATGTGACCAGTTGGGTCATGTGAGGGGGGCCCCAAATGCCACAAGAATACACCGGCACCCACTGGTGCGCAGTCCCATGGTTTGGCTAGTGTAGCGCTTGGGGAGGAGTTGGTTACAGGTGGGTAGGAGCCAGCTGAGATGACCTTTGTCTCACTAGGGCCAGTGAGATGGTCCAGAGAACCCTAGTGCCTGAGAACACTAAAAAGTACAGGCAGTGGGTGACCATTAATGGACAGAGGGTGGAGGCTCTGAGACACACAGGAGCCAGTCTGACTACAGTGAGGAGTCACGTGGTGTCTGAAGAGCAAATAGATCCCCAGGTTCTTCACCAAGTAGTTGCAGTGAACAACTCAGAGCACCTGTGCAGAGTGGAGCATGTTCCCTTTGAATGGGGGGTGGGGGAGTTCAGGTTCCCTAAAGGTAGCTGTCAGTCCAACCATGCCTGTAGATTGTTTGCTTGGCAATGACCTGGAGGATTCTCCTCGGAAGGAGGTGGAACACAGGTCACACTTGAAGATGTTGGGACTTCCTGGGTGGGTATGCTTATCCACCAGATCAATGGCAGCCCGTCAGGGTGGTCAAGAGCCCCTGGAGCCTGAGACAGTGGCCCAGGGGACCGCCAAAAAGAGGAAGGGCAGGGGGTGCAGGAAATCGGCCCCAGAAGCTCCCACGGTCTGGGAGGAGGTGGAGCCTGAGGGTGACGTCCCAGAGCCTACAGGGGAACAGGTGGCTGAACTGGAGGAGGTCCCTGATCTGTCACAGTGGCAGCAGGAAGCGGGACCCACCAGGGAGGCAATCAGTGAGGCACAGAAGACATGCCCTACTCTAGAGGGTTTGCAGCAACAGGCTGCAGACCAGGAGGCTGGCAAGGAGCCAGGATCTCACCTGATCTACTGGGAGGACAGCCTCCTGTATAGTGAGCCTAAGGTTCCTGAGCCTGGGTCAGCCCATGTGCTGGTGGTACCCCAGTGCTTCAGGGCCTTCCTACTGGGGTTGGCTCATGATGTGCCTTTAGCAGGACATTTGGGGCAGGTCAAGACCTTTGACAGGCTTGTCACCCACTTCTGTTGGGCCCAAATGCGCAAGCACTCTGATGCACACTGTAGGTCTTGCCAAACTTGTCAGGCAAGTGGCAAGAGTAGGGGGAAATGTAAGGCGTCCCTCCAACCTTTTCCTGTTGTTAGTACCCCCTTTGAAAGGGTTGGTATTGACATTGTGGGGATCCCAAGACAGCCCTGGGCAACAGGTTTATCCTGGACTTGGTGGATGTAGGAGGCTGGACTGGCTTGTAGTGAGTACCAAGGGGTACTTACACCTTGCACCAGGCCCAGTTATCCCTTATTAGTGTATAGGGTGTCTAGCAGCTTAGGCTGATAGATAATGGTAGCTTAGCAGAGCAGCTTAGGCTGAACTAGGAGACGAGTGAAGCTCCTACAGTACCACTAGTGTCATATGCACAATATCATAAGAAAACACAATACACAGATATACTAAAAATAAAGGTACTTTATTTTTATGACAATATGCCAAAAGTATCTCAGTGAGTACCCTCAGTATGAGGATAGCAAATATACACAAGATATATGTACACAATACCAAAAATATGCAGTATAGGATTAGAAAACAGTGCAAACAATGTATAGTTACAATAGGATGCAATGGGGACACATGGGGATAGGGGCAACACAAACCATATACTCCAAAAGTGGAATGCGAACCACGAATGGACCCCAAACCTATGTGACCTTGTAGAGGGTCGCTGGGACTGTAAGAAAACAGTTAGGGTTAGAAAAATAGCTCACCCCAAGACCCTGAAAAGTGAGTGCAAAGTGCACTAAAGTTCCCCAAAGAGCACAGAAGTCATGATAGGGGAATTCTGCAGGATAGACACAAATCAGCAATGCAACAACGATGGATTTCCAAACGAGGGTACCTGTGGAACAAGGGGACCAAGTCCAAAAGTCACAAGCAAGTCGGAGATGGACAGATGCCCAGGAAATGCCAGCTGTGGGTGCAAAGAACCTGCTACTGGACTGTAGAAGCTGAAGATTCTGCAGGAACGACAAGAGCTAGAGACTTCCCCTTTGGAGGATGGATGCCCCACGCCGTGGAGAGTCGTGCAGAAGTGTTTTCCTGAAGAAAGACCGCAAACAAGCCTTGCTAGCTGCAAGTCGTGCGGTTAGGGTTTTTGGATGCTGCTGTGGCCCAGGAGGGACCAGGATGTCGCCAATTGTGTCTGGGGACAGAGGGGGCGTCGATCAAGACAAGGAGCCCTCTCAGAAGCAGGCAGCACCCGCAGAAGTGCCGGAACAGGCCCTACGAAGTGGAGTGAAATGGTGCTCACCTGAAGTCGCACAAAGGAGTCCCATGTTGCCGGAGACCAACTTAGAAGGTCGTGCAATGCAGGTTAGAGTGCTGTGGACCCAGGCTTGGCTGTGCACAAAGGATTTCCGCCGGAAGTGCACAGAGGCCGGAGTAGCTGCAAAAGTCGCGGTTCACAGTAATGCAGTCTGGCGTGGGGAGGCAAGGACTTACCTCCACCAAACTTGGACTGAAGAGTCACTGGACTGTGGGAGTCACTTGGACAGAGTTGCTGGATTCAAGGGACCTCGCTCGTCGTGCTGAGAGGAGACCCAGGGTACCGGTGATGCAGTTCTTTGGTGCCTGCGGTTGTAGGGGGACGATTCCGTCGACCCACGGGAGATTTCATCGGAGCTTCTAGTGCAGAGAGGAGGCAGACTACCCCCACAGCATGCACCACCCTCTCTCAGAGGAAGTTCTTTGTTCTGCCATCCTGGGCCAGGCCTGGCTGGACCCCAGGAGGGCAGCTGCCTGTCTGAGGGGTTGGCAGCAGCAGCAGCTGCAGTGAAACCCCAGGAAGGGCAGTTTGGCAGTACCAGGGTCTGTGCTACAGACCACTGGGATCATGGGATTGTGCCAACTATGCCAGGATGGCATAGAGGGGGCAATTCCATGATCATAGACATGTTACATGGCCATATTCGGAGTTACCATGGTGAAGCTACATATAGGTAGTGACCTATATGTAGTGCACGCGTGTAATGGTGTCCCCGCACTCACAAAGTTCAGGGAATTGGCTCTGAACACTGTGGGGGCACCTTGGCTAGTGCCAGGGTGCCCTCACACTAAGTAACTTTGCACCTAACCTTTACCAGGTAAAGGTTAGACATATAGGTGACTTATAAGTTACTTAAGTGCAGTGTGAAATGGCTGTGAAATAACGTGGACGTTATTTCACTCAGGCTGCAGTGGCAGGCCTGTGTAAGAATTGTCAGAGCTCCCTATGGGTGGCAAAAGAAATGCTGCAGCCCATAGGGATCTCCTGGAACCCCAATACCCTGGGTACCTCAGTACCATATACTAGGGAATTATAAGGGTGTTCCAGTAAGCAAATGTAAATTGGTAAAAATGGTCACTAGCCTGTTAGTGACAATTTGGAAAGAAATGAGAGAGCATAACCACTGAGGTTCTGATTAGCAGAGCCTCAGTGAGACAGTTAGTCACTACACAGGTAACACATTCAGGCACACTTATGAGCACTGGGGCCCTGGGTTACCAGGGTCCCAGTGACACATACAGCTAAAACAACATATATACAGTGAAAAATGGGGGTAACATGCCAGGCAAGATGGTACTTTCCTACACAACCCCCCCCCAAATGAAGGACAATAAGACTAGCCATGACCTGATGAGTCTTCATTGTCTAAGTGGAAATATCTGGAGAGTCCATCTGCATTGGAGTGGCTACTCCCAGGTCTATGTTCCACTGTATAGTCCATTCCCTGTAGGGATATGGACCACCTCAACAATTTAGGATTTTCACCTTTCATTTGTTTTAGCCAAAGTAGAGGTTTGTGGTCTGTCTGAACAATGAAGTGAGTGCCAAACAGGTATGGCCTAAACTTCTTCAGAGCCCAGACCACAGCAAAGGCCTCCCTCTCAATGGCAGACCAACGCTTTTCTCTAGGGGTCAACCTCCTACTAATAAAAGCAACAGGTTGATCCTGGCCCTCAGAATTAAGTTGTGATAGGACTACCCCTACTCCTAATTCAGATGCATCAGTTTGGACATAGAATTTTTTAGAGTAACAAGGGCTTTTCAGGACAGGTGCAGAGCACATGGCCTGCTTCAGCTCCTCAAAAGCTTTCTGACAGTTTGCTGTCCATAATACCCTTTTAGGCATTTTCTTGGATGTGAGGTCATTAAGAGGGGCTGCAATGGAGCCATAGTTCTTAATGAACCTCCTGTAATACCCAGTGAGGCCTAGGAAGGCTCTCACCTGAGTCTGAGTGGTAGGGGGAACCCAATCAATAATAGTTTGGATTTTCCCCTGAAGTGGTGCAATCTGTTCCCCACCAACAAGGTGTCCCAGATAAACCACCTTACCCTGCCCTATCTGGCACTTTGAAGCCTTGATAGTGAGGCCTGCCTTTTGCAGGGCCTCCAAAACTTTCCATAGGTGGACCAGGTGATCATCCCAGCTGGAGCTAAAGACAGCTATATCGTCCAAATATGCTGCACTGAAAGCTTCCAGCCCTTGCAGGACTGTGTTCACCAACCTCTGAAAAGTGGCAGGTGCATTTTTCAAACCAAAAGGCATTACAGTAAACTGGTAATGTCCTCCAATGGTATAAAATGCAGTCTTAGGTTTAGCATCTTCTGACAATTTGATCTGCCAATACCCTGCAGTCAAATCAAAAGTGCTTAGATACTTGGCAGATGCCAGTGTATCTATGAGCTCATCTGCCCTGGGTATAGGGTGAGCATCAGTTTTGGTTACTAAGTTGAGACCTCTATAGTCTACACAAAACCGCATTTCTTTCTTTCCATCTTTAGAATTGGGTTTTGGTACCAGTACCACAGGAGAAGCCCATGGACTGTCAGAGTGCTCAACCACTCCTAGTTCCAATATTTTCTGAACTTCTTGTTTTATGCAGTCCCTGACATGGTCAGGCTGCCTATAGATCTTACTTTTGACAGGTAAACTGTCTCCAGTATCTATAGTGTGCTCACACCAAGAAGTGGTGCCTGGCACAGTAGAGAAGAGTTCTGAAAATTGTCCTAGGAGATTTATGCAATTGTCTTTCTGCTCAGCAGTAAGACAATCAGCCAAAACTACACCTTCCACAAGAGCATCTTGATCTGTGGAAGAGAAGAGATCAGGTAGAGGATCACTATCTTCTTCCTGTCCCTCATCTGTTGCCATGAGCAGGGTGAGATCAGCCCTGTCATAGTAGGGTTTCAGGCGGTTGACATGGAGCACCCTAAGGGGACTCCTGGCAGTGCCTAAGTCAACCAAGTAGGTGACTTCACCCTTCTTTTCAACAATTGTGTGGGGACCACTCCATTTATCTTGGAGTGCTCTTGGGGCCACAGGCTCCAAGACCCACACTTTCTGCCCTGGTTTGTACTGAACCAAAACAGCCTTCTGATCATGCCATTGCTTCTGGAGCTCTTGGCTGGCCTGAAGGTTCTTACTGGCCTTTTTCATGTACTCAGCCATCCTTGATCTGAGGCCAAGTACATAATCCACAATATCCTGCTTAGGAGTTTTTAAAGGTTGTTCCCAACCCTCCTTTACAAGTGTGAGTGGACCCCTAACAGGGTGTCCAAAAAGAAGTTCAAAGGGGCTGAAGCCCACTCCTTTCTGGGGTACCTCCCTGTAGGCAAAAAGGAGGCATGGTAGAAGGATATCCCATCTCCTGCGGAGTTTTTCAGGGAGGCCCACAATCATGCCTTTGAGAGTTTTATTAAATCTCTCCACCAGTCCATTTGTTTGTGGATGATAGGGTGTTGTGAACTTGTACGTTACACCACACTCCTTCCACATGGCCTTTAAGTATGCAGACATGAAATTGCTTCCTCTGTCTGATACTACTTCCTTTGGGAAGCCCACCCTGGAAAATATTCCCAGGAGGGCCTTTGCCACTGCAGGAGCTGTAGTGGTCCTTAAAGGAATTGCTTCAGGATATCTTGTGGCATGGTCCACTACCACCAAGATAAACCTATTGCCTGAAGCAGTAGGAGGGTCAAGGGGGCCAACTATGTCAACCCCTACCCTTTCAAAGGGAACCCCAACCACAGGCAGTGGGATAAGGGGTGCCTTTGGGGTGCCACCTGTCTTGCCACTGGCTTGACAGGTTTCACAGGACTTACAAAATTCCTTTGTGTCCTCAGACATCCTAGGCCACTGAAACAATGGAACCAATCTGTCCCAAGTTTTCATTTGACCCAGGTGCCCAGCCAGGGGAATGTCATGTGCCAGTGTTAGGAGGAACTTTCTGTACTCCTGAGGAATCACTAATCTCCTGGCAGCTCCAGGTTTAGGATCCCTATGCTCAGTGTACAAGAGGTTGTCCTCCCAGTAAACTCTGTGAGAGTCACTGACATCCCCATTAGCCTGTTTGACAGCTTGCTGTCTGAGACCCTCTAATGTGGGACAGGTTTGCTGTGCCACACTCAGCTCCTCTCTGGCAGGCCCCCCTTCACCCAAAAGCTCAGCAGTGTCTGCTTCCAGCTCCTCTGGTGTAGGTTCTGCACAGGGAGGGAATTCTTCTTCCTCAGAAGTAGAATCCACTGTAGAGGGAGGGATAGTAGGAAGTGGTTTGCTTCTACTAGCCCTAGCTTTAGGGAGCACTTGGTCCATTGTTCCAGGATCCAAGCTTCCCTGTCCTTTTTGCTTTTTGGCCTGAGCCCTTGTCAAAGCAAAAATATGCCCTGGGATGCCCAGCATTGCTGCATGGGCCTCCAACTCCACATCTGACCAAGCTGATGTCTCCAAATCATTCCCTAATAGACAGTCTACAGGTAAATCTGAAGCTACCACAACTTTCTTTGGACCAGTTACCCCCCCCCCAGTTGAGATTTACAACAGCCATGGGGTGGCTTTGTGTTATGTTGTGAGCATCGGTTACTTGGTACTGGTGTCCAAGTATGTGTTGTTCAGGGTGCACCAGTTTCTCAATCACCATTGTGACACTGGCACCTGTGTCCCTGTAGGCCTGGACCTCAACACCATTTATTAGGGTCAGTTGCTTGTACTTCTCCAAGTTATGGGGGCAAGCAACCAAAGTGGCTAAATCAATAGCCCCTTCAGAGACTAAAGTAGCCCCTGTGGTCTCCCTAATCAGACCAACCCCAACTAAATTACCAAAAGTGAGCCCAGCTACTCCCTTGGATTGGCTATTAGTAGGTTTGCTCCCACCACCACTGCTATTAGTAGGGACACTATGTGTAGCAGTAGGGGTTGTAGTGGTAGGAGCTGTGGTGCCTTTCTTTGGACAACTGGGATCTGTTGTCCAATGGCCTTTTATTTTACATAAATAGCACCATGGTTTCTTTTCCTTGTTCTGATTAAAGGAGGATTTGGGCCCACCACCCCCACCAGAGTGTTTTTGTGGGCCTGATGAAGACTCATTTTTAGATTTGTCCCCACCCTTGTCAGAAGACTTACCATCCTTCTTTTTGTTGCCATCTTTGTCACCCCCTGTATGAACTTTTCTGTTCACTCTTGTTCTGACCCATTTGTCTGCCTTCTTTCCCAATTCTTGGGGAGAGGTCAGATCAGAGTCCACCAAGTACTGGTGCAACAAATCAGACACACAATTATTAAGAATATGCTCTCTCAGGATCAAGTTATACAGGCTGTCATAATCAGTAACTTTACTGCCATGTAACCACCCCTCCAAGGCCTTCACTGCCTGGTCAATGAAATCAACCCAGTCTTGTGAAGACTCCTTTTTGGTCTCTCTGAACTTTATCCTGTACTGTTCAGTGGTTAAGCCATAACCATCCAGGAGTGCATTCTTAAGAACTTGGAAATTATTGGCATCATTTTCTTTCACAGTAAGGAGCCTATCCCTACCTTTTCCACTAAATGATAGCCATAGGATAGCAGCCCACTGCCTTTGAGGGACATCCTGTACAACACAGGCCCTCTCAAGTGCAGCAAACCACTTGTTAATGTCATCCCCCTCCTTATAAGGGGGAACTATCTTGTGCAGATTCCTGGAATCATGCTCTTTTGCAGGATGACTATGGGGAATACTGCTGCTGCCACCATGGGTATCTAAACCCAACTTCTGTCTTTCCTTCTCTAATTCAAAAGACTGTCTATCCAAATCCAGCTGTTGCTTTTTAAGCTTCAGTCTGGTTTGTTCCACCCTCAACTTATTGAGTTCCCTCTCTAACATTCTGTCATCAGGGTTGGTGGGAGGGACATTTCTAGAAACAGAGCTATGATGGGAATGAACAGAAGGAGACCTGTCCCTTACAGAAGCCAACTTAACAGCTTGGTTTACAGAAACATTACTACCAGTATGGTGAGAATAAATGCTTTTGCTATTATGTGAGACAACACTATTTCTTTGGTGTGGCTCATCATCATTACCATCTATGCTAGATTGTCTAGTAATGGGCAGGCTAGGAAGTTTCTTTCCTGAATCTTTTCCTGGGGGAGTCCCTGAATCAGATTGGGAACTATTAGGTACCTTTTCAACAGATGGGCCACCTCTGGCCTTATCCTGTTCTCTAAGCATGTTAATTAACAGTTCCAAGGCAGGATTCTTCCCTACACTCAAACCTCTCTCTATACAGAGACTCCTTGCTCTTTTCCAGCTAAGGTTGTCATATGCAAGTTTGGACAGATCAACACTTTGGCCTGTGCCAGACATTTTTTAGAGAGAGTTAAAGTGATAGAGAAAGAGACAAAAGTTTTCAGAACTTTTTGGAAAGACAGAAAAAAAACTTTTTAAACTTTTAAGAACTTTTTGAAAGTTTAGGAGTACTTTTCAGCACTTAGAAAAGAGTGAAAAGAGGAAATGCAAAACTTTTTGGCTATGTGTATATACACTGACCTTGTTTTGTATATTTTTCTCTTATGAAAAGTACAATGACAAGAGTGGTAAGTAGTCTCAAGCACTTATCCCACCACTGCACAACCAATGTAGGAGGCTGGACTGGCTTGTAGTGAGTACCAAGGGGTACTTGCACCTTGCACCAGGCCCAGTTATCCCTTATTAGTGTATAGGGTGTCTAGCAGCTTAGGCTGATAGATAATGGTAGCTTAGCAGAGCAGCTTAGGCTGAACTAGGAGACGTGTGAAGCTACTACAGTACCACTTAGTGTCATATGCACAATATCATAAGAAAACACAATACACAGTTATACTAAAAATAAAGGTACTTTATTTTTATGACAATATGCCAAAGTATCTTAGAGTGTACCCTCAGTGAGAGGATAGGAAATATACACAAGATATATATACACAATAGCAAAAATATGCAGTATAGTCTTAGAAAACAGTGCAAACAATGTATAGTTACAATAGGATGCAATGGGGAAACATAGGGATAGGGGCAACACAAACCATATACTCCAAAAGTGGAATGTGAACCACGAATGGACCCCAAACCTATGTGACCTTGTAGAGGGTCGCTGGGACTATTAGAAAATAGTGAGAGTTAGAAAAATAACCCTCCCCAAGACCCTGAAAAGTGAGTGCAAAGTGCACTAAAGTTCCCCTAAGGACAAAGTAGTCGTGTTAGAGGAATAAGGCAGGAAAGACACAAACCAGCAATGCAACAACTGTGGATTTCCAATCTAGGGTACCTGTGGAACAAGGGGACCAAGTCCAAAAGTCACAAGCAAGTCGGAGATGGGCAGATGCCCAGGAAATGCCAGCTGCGGGTGCAAAGAAGCTTCGACTGGACAGAAGAAGCTGAGGTTTCTGCAGGAACGAAAAGGGCTAGAGACTTCCCCTTTGGTGGACGGATCCCTCTCGCCTTGGAGAGTCGTGCAGAAGTATTTTCCCGCCGGAAGGACGCCAACAAGCCTTGCTACACGCAAATCGTGCGTTTGGCGTTTTTGGACGCTGCTGGGGCCCAGGAGGGACCAGGAGGTCGCAAATTGGACCTGAAGAGAGAGGGGACGTCGAGCAAGACAAAGAGCCCTCACTGAAGCAGGTAGCACCCGGAGAAGTGCCAGAAACAGGCACTACGAGGATGCGTGAAACGGTGCTCGCCGAAGTTGCACAAAGGAGTCCCACGTCGCCGGAGACCAACTTAGAAAGTCGTGCAATGCAGGTTAGAGTGCCGTGGACCCAGGCTTGGCTGTGCACAAAGGAGTTCCGCTGGAAGTGCACAGGGGCCGGAGTAGCTGCAAAGTCGCGGTTCCCAGCAATGCAGCCCAGCGAGGTGAGGCAAGGACTTACCTCCACCAAACTCGGGCTGAAGAGTCACTGGACTGTGGGGGTCACTTGGACAGCGTCGCTGGATTCGAGGGACCTCGCTCGTCGTGCTGAGAGGAGACCCAAGGGACCGGTAATGCAGCTTTTTGGTGCCTGCGGTTGCAGGGGGAAGATTCCGTCGACCCACGGGAGATTTCTTCGGAGCTTCTGGTGCAGAGAGGAGGCAGGCTACCCCCACAGCATGCACAAGCAGGAAAACAGTCGAGAAGGCGGCAGGATCAGCGTTACAGAGTTGCAGTAGTCGTCTTTGCTACTATGTTGCAGGTTTGCAGGCTTCCAGCGCGGTCAGCGGTCGTTTCCTTATCAGGTGAAGAGAGAGATGCAGAGGAACTCGGCTGAGCTCATGCATTCGTTATCTAACGTTTCCCCAGAGACAGAGACCCTAAATAGCCAGAAAAGAGGGTTTGGCTACCTAGGAGAGAGGAAAGGCTACTAACACCTGAAGGAGCCTATCAGCAGGAGTCTCTGACGTCTCCTGGTGGCACTGGCCACTCAGAGCAGTCCAGTGTGCCAGCAGCACCTCTGTTTCCAAGATGGCAGAGGTCTGGAGCACACTGGAGGAGCTCTGGACACCTCCCAGGGGAGGTGCAGGTCAGGGGAGTGGTCACTCCCCTTTCCTTTGTCCAGTTTCGCGCCAGAGCAGGGGCTAAGGGGTCCCTGAACCGGTGTAGACTGGCTTATGCAGAATTGGGCACATCTGTGCCCAACAAAGCATTTCCAGAGGCTGGGGGAGGCTACTCCTCCCCTGCCTTCACACCATTTTCCAAAGGGAGAGGGTGTCACACCCTCTCTCAGAGGAAGTTCTTTGTTCTGCCATCCTGGGCCAGGCCTGGCTGGACCCCAGGAGGGCAGCTGCCTGTCTGAGGGGTTGGCAGCAGCAGCAGCTGCAGTGAAACCCCAGGAAGGGCAGTTTGGCAGTACCAGGGTCTGTGCTACAGACCACTGGGATCATGGGATTGTGCCAACTATGCCAGGATGGCATAGAGGGGGCAATTCCATGATCATAGACATGTTACATGGCCATATTCGGAGTTACCAAGGTGAAGCTACATATAGGTAGTGACCTATATGTAGTGCACGCGTGTAATGGTGTCCCCGCACTCACAAAGTTCAGGGAATTGGCTCTGAACACTGTGGGGGCACCTTGGCTAGTGCCAGGGTGCCCTCACACTAAGTAACTTTGCACCTAACCTTTACCAGGTAAAGGTTAGACATATAGGTGACTTATAAGTTACTTAAGTGCAGTGTGAAATGGCTGTGAAATAACGTGGACGTTATTTCACTCAGGCTGCAGTGGCAGGCCTGTGTAAGAATTGTCAGAGCTCCCTATGGGTGGCAAAATAAATGCTGCAGCCCATAGGGATCTCCTGGAACCCCAATACCCTGGGTACCTCAGTACCATATACTAGGGAATTATAAGGGTGTTCCAGTAAGCCAATGTAAATTGGTAAAAATGGTCACTAGCCTGTTAGTGACAATTTGGAAAGAAATGAGAGAGCATAACCACTGAGGTTCTGATTAGCAGAGCCTCAGTGAGACAGTTAGTCACTACACAGGTAACACATTCAGGCACACTTATGAGCACTGGGGCCCTGGGTTACCAGGGTCCCAGTGACACATACAGCTAAAACAACATATATACAGTGAAAAATGGGGGTAACATGCCAGGCAAGATGGTACTTTCCTACAATAGGGATCTCCTGGAACCCCAATACCCTGGGTACCTCAGTACCATATACTAGGGAATTATAAGGGTGTTCCAGTATGCCAATGTAAATTGGTAAAATTGGTCACTAGCCTGTTAGTGACAATTTGAAAGAAATGAGAGAGCATAACCACTGAGGTTCTGATTAGCAGAGCCTCAGTGAGACAGTTAGTCATAACACAGGTAACACATTCAGGCACACTTATGAGCACTGGGGCCCTGGCTGGCAGGGTCCCAGTGACACATACAACTAAAACAACATATATACAGTGAAAAATGGGGGTAACATGCCAGGCAAGATGGTACTTTCCTACAGTGGACCATACCACCCGGTACCCAGAAACCATTTCTTTAAGATCAATCACTGCCCCTGTGGTAGGCTGTGCCTTGATGGGAGTTTTTACCCGCATGGGGTTCCCCAAGGAAGTGGTGTCCGATAGGGGTACAAACTTCATATCAACGTATATGAAGTCTCTGTGGAAGGTGTGTGGGGTAACCTACAAGTTGACCACACCTTACTATCCCTAAAGTAATGGCCTGGTTGAGAGATTCAACTGCGTCTTGAAAGGCATGATCGTGGGCCTGTCAGAGCCCTTGAGCTGGAAGTGGGGCGTCCTCTTCCCATGCCTTCTGTTTGCTTACAGGGAGGTGCCTCAAAAGGGACTTGACTTTAGTCCTTTTGAGCTGATCTATGGCCACCCTGTGAGGGGACCTTTAAGTCTGGTACAGGAGGCTTTGGAAAAAGCTCCTAGTAAACCACCCAGGATGTATTCACTTACATGCTGGCTCTGAGAAACCAGACTGCCCCCTTCAGGGGACTCACACAGGAGAACATAGAAGAAAGCCAGGAGGATATGAAACATTGGTATGGCCAGAATGCCACTCTGGTCGAGTTTCAACCTGGTCAGAAAGTGTTCATGATGGCACCAGTGGAGCCTAGGGTGCTCCAGGACAAGTGGACTGGGCTATTTGAGGTGATGAAGCGCAAGAGTAAAGTCACCTACCTGGTGGACTTGCAGACTTCCAGGAACCCTTTGAGGGTCCTGCACGTGAACCGACTCAAGCCACACTTTGAGCAGACTGAATTGTCCATGCTCCTAGCGACAGATGACGGGGTGGAGGAGGACAGTGAGCCTCTTCCTGACCTCCTGCCTTCAGGGGAGAAAGATGGGTCTGTGGAGGGAGTGAACCTCTCCCCCTCCCTGACTGCTGAGCAGCAGAGGGACTATCGCCAGGTGTTGGAATAGTTTGCCTCACTGTTCTCCTTGATCCCAGGGGTTACACACTTGTGCACACATGATGTGGACACTGGGGGCAGTACACCCATTAAACAAAAGGTTTACAGGGTGACTGACAAGGTCAGCATCAAGGAGGAGGTATCCAAGATGTTAACCCTTAACCGTAGGGGTTATTGAGCATTCTAGCAGTCCTTGGGCCAGCCCTGTGGTTTTGGTCCCAAAGGCTGCTGCACCTGGTGCCACTCCAGAACTCCGGTTCCTTGTGGACTACCGGGGACTTAATGCGGTCGGTAAGACTGAAGCGCACCCCATCCCCGAGCTGATGAGCTCATAGATCGGCTGGGAGCTGCCAAATACCTCAGTGTAGGAGGCTGGCTTATAGTGGGTACCTGATGGTACTTACACCTTGTGCAATGTTGTGGTTAGTCACTAAGGTGACTTATAAGTTACTTAAGTGCATTTGTAGCAGTGTAAAATGGCTGTGAATTAACGTGGACATTATTTCACTCAGGCTTCAGTGGCAGTCCTGTGTAAGAATTGTGTGAGCTCCCTATGGGTGGCAAAAGAAATGCTGCAGCCCATCGGGATCTCCTGGAACCCCAATATCCTGGGTACCTAGGTGCCATAAACTAGGGAATTATAAGGGTGTTCCAGTGTGCCAATCAGCATTGGTAAAAATGGTCACTAGCCTGCAGTCAGAATTTTAAAGATAGAGAGAGCATAAGCACTGAGGTTCTGGTTAGCAGAGCCTCAGTGACAAGGTTAGGCACCACACAAGGAGCACATTCAGGCCACAAACTATGAGCACTGGTGTCCTGGCTAGCAGAATCCCAGTGAGACAGGCAAAAACAAACTGACAAACAAGTAAAAATGGGGGTAACATGCCAGGCAAGATGGTACTTTCCTACACAACCCCCCTCCCAAACGAGGGGCAATAAGGCTAACCTTGCCCAGATGAGTCTTCATTGTCTAAGTGGAAATATCTGGAGAGTCCATCTGCATTGGAGTGGGTACTCTCAGGTCTATGTTCCACTGTATAGTCCATTCCCTGTAGAGATATGGACCACCTCAACAATTTAGGGTTTTCACCTTTCATTTGTTTTAGCCAAAGTAGAGGTTTGTGGTCTGTCTGAATGATGAAGTGAGTTCCAAACAGGTATGGCCTCAACTTCTTCAGTGCCCAGACCACAGCAAAGGGCTCCCTCTCTATGGCAGACCGATGCTTTTCTCTAGGGGTCAACATCCTGCTGATAAAAGCAACAGGCTGATCCTGGCCCTCAGTGTTAAGCTGTGATAGCACTGTCCCCACCCCTATTTCAGAAGCATCAGTCTGGACTATGAACTTCTTGCAGTAACAAGGGCTTTTTAGGACAGGTGCAGAGCACATGGCCTGTTTGAGCTCATCAAAAGCCTTTTGACAGCTAGCTGTCCACAATACCTTTTTAGGCATCTTCTTACTAGTGAGGTCATTAAGAGGAGCTGCAATGGAGCCATAGTCCTTAATGAACCTCCTATAGTACCCTGAGAGGCCTAAGAAGGCTCTCACCAGGGTTTGAGTTGTAGGGGGAGCCCATTCCATAATGGTCTGGATCTTCCCCTGCAGTGGTGCAATCCGTTCTCCACCTACCAGGTGGCCCAGATAAACCACTTTCCCCTGCCCTATCTGGCACTTTGAAGCCTTGATAGTGAGTCCTGCCTTTTGCAGGGCCTCCAAAACATTCCTTAGGTGGACCAGGTGCTCATCCCAGGTGGAGCTAAAGACAGCTATATCATCTAGATATGCTGAGCAAAAACTTCAAACCTTGCAGGACTGTGTTCACCAACCCCTGAAAAGTGGCAGGTGCATTCTTCAAACCAAAGGGCATAACAGTGAACTGATAGTGCCCTCCAATGGTGGAAAATGCAGTTTTAGGTTTAGCATCTTCTGATAATTTAATCTGCCAATACCCTGCAGTTAAATCAAAAGTGCTTAGATACTTGCCAAAAGCCAGTGTATCTATTAGCTCATCTGCCCTGGGTATAGGGTGAGCATCAGTTTTGGTTACTTGATTGAGACCTCTGTATTCAACACAAAACCTTATTTCTCTTTTACCATCTTTACTGTGAGGTTTTGGGACAAGCACCACTGGGCTAGCCCATGGGCTTTCTGAAGTCTCAATTACTCCTAAGTCCAGCATTTTCTGTATCTCTTGTTTAATGCAATCTCTGACATGGCCAGGCTGCCTATAAATCTTACTTTTGACAGGTAACCCGTCTCCAGTGTTGATTGTGTGCTCACACCAGGTAGTAGTATCAGTGAGAAGAGGTCAGAGAATTGGCCTAGGAGATTTATACAGTTGTCCTTCTGCTCAGCAGTAAGGCAATCTGCAAGCACCAGTGTAGGAGGCTGGCCTGGCTTATAGTGGATACCTGATGGTACTTACACCTTCTGCCAGGTCCAGTTATCCCTTATTAGTAGATTAGTAGTGTTCTAGCAGCATAGGCTGATAGAGGTAGCTATAGCAGAGCAGCTTAGGCTGAACTATGAGACATGCAAAGCTCCCACTATACCACTCATATCATATAGCACTATATCGTAAGAATCACAATTCCCAGAGTTACTAAAAATAAAGTTACTTTATTTTAGTGACAATGTGTCAGAATTATCTCAGAGGATATACTCCCTTAGAAGGCAAGTAAAATACATAAAATTTACACACAAACCAAAATCAGGTAAGTAAACAGTTAGAAAAGTAGTACAAACACTGTAGAATACAATAGGATGCAATAGGCCTAGGGGCAAGACAAACCATATACTAAGAAACTGGAATGTGAACCACTTCGGGTCCCCAGGCCCAGAGGACCGGTGAAGCAGAAGTTTGGTGCCTGCTTTAGCAGGGGGATGATTCCGTCCACCCACAGGAGATTTCTTCTTGGCTTCCAGTGCAGGGCGAAGGCAGAGAGCCCCCAGAGCATGCACCACCAGGAAACAGTTGAGAAAGCCGACAGGATTAGGCGCTACAATGTCGTTGGTAGTCTTCTTGCTACTTTGTTGCAGTTTTGCAGGCGTCCTGGAGCAGTCAGTGGACGATCTTTGTCAGAAGTCGAAGAGGGAGATGCAGAGGAACTCTGGTGAGCTCTTGCATTCGTTATCTGACTAGAAGCCCACAGGAGAGACCCTAAATAGCTCTCAGAGGAGGATTGGCCACCTAACCAGGTAAGCACCTATCAGGAGGGGTCTCTGACATCACCTGCTGGCACTGGCCACTCAGAGGCCTCCATTGTGCCCTCACACCTCTGCATTCATGATGGCAGAGTTCTGGGACACACTGGAGGAACTCTGGACACCACCCCTGGGGTGGTGATGGACAGGGGAGTGGTCACTCTCCTTTCCTTTGTCCAGTTTCACACCAGAGCAGGGGCTGAGGGATCCCTGAACTGGTGTAGACTGGCTTATGCAAGGAGGGCACCATCTGTGCCCTTCAAAGCATTTCCAGAGGCTGGAGGAGGCTACTCCTCCACAGCCCTTAACACCTATTTCCAAAGGGAGAGGGTGTAACACCCTCTCTCAGAGGAAATCCTTTGTTCTGCCTTCCTGGGACTGGGCTGCCCAGACCCCAGGAGGGCAGAAGCCTGTCTGTGGGTTGGCAGCAGCGGTAACTGCAGTGAAAACCCCAGAGAGCTGGTTTGGCAGTACCCGGGGTCCATGCTGGAGCCCCGGGGATGCATGGGATTGGCACCCCAATACCAGATTTGGCATGGGGGGGCAATTCCATGATCTTAAACAATGTTACATGGCCATATTCGGAGTTACCATTGTTAAGCTACATATAGGTATTGACCTATATGTAGTATACGCGTGTAATGGTGTCCCCGCACTCACAAAGCCTGGGGAAATTGCCTGAACTATGTGGGGGCACCTTGGCTAGTACCAGGGTGCCCTCACACTTAGTAACTTTGCACCTAACCTTCACTAAGTGAGGGTTAGACATATAGGTGACTTATAAGTTTACTTAAGTGCAGTGTAAAATGGCTGTGAAATAACGTGGATGTTATTTCACTCAGGCTGCAGTGGCAGTCCTTTGTAAGAATTGTCTGAGCTCCCTATGGGTGGCAAAAGAAATGCTGCAGCCCATAGGAATCTCCTGGAACCCCAATACCCTGGGTATCTAGGTACCATATACTAGGGAATTATAAGGGTGTTCCAGTGTGCCAATCAGAATTGGTAAAAATGGTCACTAGCCTGCAATGGAAATTTTAAAGATAGTGAGAGCATAAGCACTGGGGTTCTGATTAGCAGAGCCTCTGTGACACAGTTAGGCACCACACAGGGAACACATTCAGGCCACAAACTATGAGCACTGGGGTCCTGGCTAGCAGGATCCCAATGAGACAGGCAAAAACAGACTGACACACAAGTAAAAATGGGGGTAGCATTCCAGGCAAGAAGGTTCTTTCCTACACTCAGCATGTTTGATTTAACGTGTGGGTATTGGCAGATTGCCTTGACTGAGGAGGCCAAGGAGACGTCTGCATTTTCTACCCCAGATGGGCACTTTCAGTTTGAAGTGATGCCATTTGGGATGAAAAATGCCCCTGACACCTTTCAGAGGTTGGTCAACCAGGTGTTGGCTGGGCTGGATGAGTTCAGTGCCGCTCACATGGATGACATTTCTGTCTTTAGTTCCACATGGGAGGAACATTGGCAACACCTCTGCAAAGTGGTGGAGGCCCTTCAAAAGGCAAGCCTCAGTATTAAGGCAAGCAAGTGCCACATAGGGCAGGGTTCTGTGGTGTATTAGAGACACCAGATGGGGAGTGGCCAGGGGGCACCACTACAGCCAAAGATTGATACCATTCTGGCGTGGGAGCCTCCCAAGACCCAGACTGAGGTGAGAGACTTTTTAGGCCTCACTGGCTACTACAGGAGGTTTATCAATGGGTATGGCACCATTGTTACCCCCTTGACTGAGTTGACTTACAAAAAGCAACCAAAGAAGGTGATCTGGACAGACGTTTGCCAGGCCGCTTTTGATGCCCTGAACGCTGCCATGTGCACAACACCTGTGCTGAAGGCACCTGACTATTCCAAGGAGTTTGTTGTGCGAACAGATGCCTCAGAGCATGGTATAGGAGCAGTACTCTCACAGCTTAATGAACAGGGCCTAGATCAACCTGTAGCCTTCATTAGCAGGAGGTTGCTTCCCAGGGAATGTAGGTGGAGTGCCTTAGAGCGTGAAGCTTTTGCTGTGGTTTGGGCGCTGAAGAAGCGAAGACCCTACTTGTTTGGGACTCACTTCCGGGGGGCAGACCGACCACAGGCCCCTCAGATGGACTGCAGTGTCTGTGTGTGCAGATTTTAACTGCCAATTCAACTTGGCAAGTGTACCCACTTGCTAGGCTTAAACCTTCCCTTTTCTTACATGTAAGACACCCTTAAGGTAGGCCCTAGGTAGCGCTATGGGCAGGGTGCAGTGTATGTTTAAGTTAGGACATATACTAATGTGTTTTATATGTCCTGACAATGAAATACTGCCAAATTCGTTTTTCACTGTTGCAAGGCCTATCTCTCTCATAGGTTAACATGGGGGCTACCTTTAAATAGGACCACTGCCTGCTCTGAAAAAAGCAAAAGTATCAGGGACACATAGGTATAGGGGCAACACAAACCATATACTCTAGAAGTGGAATGCGAACCACAAATGGACCCCAAACCTATGTGAGCTTGTAGAGGGTCGCTGGGAATGTAAGAAAACAGTGAGGGTTAGAAAAATAGCCCACCCCAAGACCCTGAAAAGTAGGTGTGAAGTGCACCTAAGTTCCCCAGAAAGCACAGAAGTCGTGATAGGGGAATTCTGCAAGGAAGACGAACACCAGCAATGCAACAACAATGGATTTCCAGACGAGAATACCTGTGGAACAAGGGGACCAAGTCCAAGAGTCACACTCAAGTCGGGAGTGGGCAGATGCCCAGGAAATGCCAGCTGTGGGTGCAAAGAAGCTGCCACCGGATGGTAGAAGCTGTGGATTCTGCAAGAACGAAGAAGACTAGGAACTTCCCCTTTGGCAGATGGATGTCGCACGTCGTGAAGAAGCTTGCAGAGGTGTTTCCACGCAGAAAGGCCGCAAACAAGCCTTGCTAACTGCAAGGGTCGCGGTTAGGGTTTTTGGATGCTGCTGTGGCCCAGGAGGAACCAGGATGTCACCAATTGCGTGAGGAGACAGAGGGGCGCCCAGCAGGACAAGGAGCCCACTCAGAAGCAAGCAGCACCTGCAGAAGTGCCGGAACAGGCACTACGAAGAAGAGTGAACCGGAGCTCACCCGAAGTCACAAAAGAAGGTCCCACGACGCCGGAGGACAACTCAGGAGGTCGTGCACTGCAGGTTAGAGTGTCGGGGACCCAGGCTTGCCTGTGCACAAAGGAAATCCTGGAAGAGTGCACAGGAGCCGGAGCAGCTGCAAATCACGCGGTAGCCAGCAATGCAGTCTAGCGTGGGGAGGCAAGGACTTACCTCCCCCAAACTTGGACTGAAGAGTCACTGGACTGTGGGAGTCACTTGGACAGAGTTGCTGAGTTCCAGGGACCACGCTCGTCGTGCTGAAAGGGGACCCAGAGGACCGGTGGTGCAGTCTTTTGGTGCCTGTGGTTGCAGGGGGAAGATTCCGTTGACCCACGGGAGATTTCTTCGGAGCTTCTAGTGCAGAGAGGAGGCAGACTACCCCAACAGCATGCACCACCAGGAAAACAGTCGAGAAGGCCGCAGGATCAGCGATACAAGGTTGCAGTAGTCGTCTTTGCTACTTTGTTGCGGTTTTGCAGGCATCCAGAGCAGTCAGCGGTCGATTCCTTGGCAGAAGGTGAAGCGAGAGATGCAGAGGAACTCTGATGAGCTCTTGCATTCGTTATCTAAGGAATTCCCCAAAGCAGAGACCCTAAATAGCCAGAAAAGGAGGTTTGGCTACTTAGGAAGGAGGATAGGCTAGTAACACAGGTAAGAGCCTATCAGAAGGAGTCTCTGACGTCACCTGTTGGCCCTGGCCACTCAGAGCAGTCCAGTGTGCCAGCAGCACCTCTGTTTCCAAGATGGCAGAGGTCTGGAGCACACTGGAGGAGCTCTGGGCACCTCCCAGGGGAGGTGCAGGTCAGGGGAGTGGTCACTCCCCTTTCCTTTGTCCAGTTTCGCGCCACAGCAGGGCTGGGGAATCCCTGAACCGGTGTAGACTGGCTTATGCAGAGATGGGCACCATCTGTGCCCATCAAAGCATTTCCAGAGGCTGGGGGAGGCTACTCCTCCCCAGCCCTGACACCTTTCTCCAAAGGGAGAGGGTGTAACACCCTCTCTCTGAGGAAGTCCTTTGTTCTGCCTTCCTGGGCCAAGCCTGGCTGGACCCCAGGAGGGCAGAAACCTGTCTGAGGGGTTGGCAGCAGCTGCAGTGAAACCCCGGAAAAGGTAGTTTGGCTGTACCCGGGTCTGTGCTAGAGACTCGGGGGATCATGGAATTGTCTCCCCAATGCCAGAATGGCATTGGGATGACAATTCCATGATCTTAGACATGTTACATGGCCATGTTCGGAGTTACCATTGTGACGCTATACATATTTCGTGACATATGTATAGTGCACGCGTGTAATGGTGTCCCCGCACTCACAAAGTCCGGGGAATTCGCCCTGAACAATGTGGGGGCACCTTGGCTAGTGCCAGGGTGCCCACACACTAAGTAACTTAGCACCCAACCTTTACCAGGTAAAGGTTAGACATATAGGTGACTTATAAGTTACTTAAGTGCAGTGGTAAATGGCTGTGAAATAACGTGGACGTTATTTCACTCAGGCTGCAGTGGCAGGCTTGTGTAAGAATTGTCAGAGCTCCCTATGGGTGGCAAAAGAAATGCTGCAGCCAATAGGGATCTCCTGGAATCCCAATACCCTGGGTACCTCAGTACCATATACTAGGGAATTATAAGGGTGTTCCAGTATGCCAATGTAAATTGGTGAAATTGGTCACTAGCCTGTTAGTGACAATTTGGAAAGAAATGAGAGAGCATAACCACTGAGGTTCTGGTTAGCAGAGCCTCAGTGAGACAGTTAGTCATCACACAGGTAACACATACAGGGCACACTTATGAGCACTGGGGCCCTGGCTGGCAGGGTCCCAGTGACACATACAACTAAAGCAACGTATATACAGTGAAATATGGGGGTAACATGCCAGGCAAGATGGTACTTTCCTACACAACCCCCCCCCCCAAACGAAGGACAATAAGACTAGCCATGACCTGATGAGTCTTCATTGTCTAAGTGGAAATATCTGGAGAGTCCATCTGCATTTGAGTGGGTACTCCCAGGTCTATGTTCCACTGTATAGTCCATTCCCTGTAGGGATATGGACCACCTCAACAATTTAGGGTTTTCACCTTTCATTTGTTTTAGCCAAAGTAGAGGTTTGTGGTCTGTCTGAACAATGAAGTGAGTGCCAAACAGGTATGGCCTCAACTTCTTCAGTGCCCAGACCACAGCAAAGGTCTCCCTCTCTATGGCAGACCAATGCTTTTCTCTAGGGGTCAACCTCCTGCTGATAAAAGCAACAGGTTGATCCTGGCCCTCAGAATTAAGTTGTGATAAGACTGCCCCTACCCCTAATTCAGATGCATCAGTTTGGACAATGATTTTTTTGGAGTAACAGGGGCTTTTCAGGACAGGTGCAGAGCACATGGCCTGCTTCAGCTCCTCAAAAGCTTTCTGACAGTTAGCTGCCCACAGTACCTTTTTAGACATTTCTTTGAAGTGAGGTCATTAAGAGGGGCTGCTATGGAGCCATAGTTCTTTATGAACCTCCTGTAGTACCCAGTGAGGCATAAGAAGGCTCTCACCTGAGTCTGAGTTGTAGGGGGAAACCAATCTATAATAGTTTGGATTTTCCCCTGAAGTGGTGCAATCTGTTCTCCACCTACCAGGTGTCCCAGATAAACCACTTTCCCCTGCCCTATATGGCACTTTAAAGCCTTGATAGTGAGGCCTGCCTTTTGCAGGGCCTTCAAAACTTTCCATAGGTGGACCAGGTGATCATCCCAGCTGGAGCTAAAGACAGCTATATCATCTAGATATGCTGCACTAAAAGCCTCCAACCCTTGCAGGACTGTATTCACCAACCTCTGAAAAGTGGCAGGTGCATTTTTCAAACCAAAGGGCATTACTGTGAATTGGTAGTGCCCTCCAATGGTGGAAAATGCAGTTTTTGCTTTAGCATCCTCTGATAACTTGATCTGCCAATACCCTGTAGTCAAATCAAAGGTGCTTAGATACTTGCCAGATGCCAGTGTATCTATTAGCTCATCTGCCCTGGGTATAGGGTGAGCATCAGTTTTAGTTACCTGGTTGAGACCTCTGTAGTCTACACAACATCTCATTTCCCTTTTGCCATCTTTGGAATGAGGTTTTGGTACAAGTACCACAGGAGAGGCCCATGGACTTTCAGAGTGCTCAACCACTCCCAGTTCAAGCATTTTCTGAACCTCTTGTTTTATGCAGTCCCTGACATGGTCAGGCTGCCTATAGATCTTACTTTTGACAGGCAAGCTGTCTCCAGTATCTATAGTGTGCTCACACCAAGAAGTGGTGCCTGGCACAGTAGAAAACAGTTCAAAAAACTGACCCAGGAGATTTATGCAGTGGTCTTTCTGCTCAGCAGTAAGACAATCTGCCAAAACTACACCTTCCACTAGAGCATCTTGTTCTGTGGAAGAGAAGAGATCAGGGAGAGGGTCACTCTCTTCTTCCTGTCCTTCATCTGTTGCCATGAGCAGGGTGAGATCAGCCCTGTCATAGTAGGGTTTCAGGCGATTGACATGGAGCACCCTAAGGGGACTCCTGGCAGTGCCCAAGTCAACCAAGTAGGTGACTTCTCCCTTTTTCTCAACAATAATGTGGGGTCCACTCCATTTGTCTTGGAGTGCTCTTGGGGCCACAGGCTCCAAGACCCACAATTTGTGCCCTGGTTGGTACTGATTCAGAACAGCCTTCTGGTCATGCTATTGCTTTTGGAGCTCTTGGCTGGCCTGAAGGTTTTTACTGGCCTTTTTCATATACTCAGCCATTCTAGATCTTAGGCCAAGTACATAGTCCACTATGTCTTGCTTAGGAGCTTTTAAAGGTTGTTCCCAACCCTCCTTTACAAGTGTTAGAGGACCTCTTACAGGGTGTCCAAATAGGAGTTCAAAGGGGCTGAAGCCCACTCCTTTTTGGGGTACCTCCCTGTAAGCAAAAGGGAGGCAAGGTAACAGGACATCCCATCTCAACCGGAGTTTTTCAGGGAGTCCCATTATCATTCCTTTGAGAGTTTTATTAAACCTCTCAACCAGTCCATTTGTTTGTGGATGATAGGGTGTAGTGAACTTGTATGTCACACCACATTCCTTCCACATGGCCTTTAAGTAAGCAGACATGAAGTTGCTACCCCTGTCTGATACCACCTCTTTTGGGAAGCCCACCCTGGAAAAGATTCCCAGAAGGGCCTTTGCCACTGCAGGAGCTGTAGTGGTCCTTAGAGGAATTGCTTCAGGATATCTGGTGGCATGGTCCACTACCACCAAAATAAACCTATTGCCTGAAGCAGTAGGAGGGTCAAGCGGGCCAACTATGTCATCCCCTACCCTTTCATAGGGAACCCCAACCACAGGCAGTGGAATAAGGGGTGCCTTTGGGGTGCCACCTGTTTTGCCACTGGCTTGACAGGTGACACAGGACTTACAAAATTCCTTTGTGTCCTCTGACATTCTAGGCCAATGAAAAAAGGGAACAAGCCTGTCCCAAGTTTTCATTTGTCCCAAATGTCCAGCCAAGGGAATGTCATGGGCTAGAGTTAGGAGGAACTCTCTGTATTGCAGGGGAATAACCAATCTCCTGGCAGCTCCAGGTTTTGGGTCCCTTGCCTCTGTATACAAGAGGTTGTCCTCCCAGTAAACTCTGTGAGAGTCACTGACATCCCCATTTTGCTGTTTGACAGCTTGCTGTCTTAGACCCTCTAGTGTGGGACAGATCTGCTGTGCCACACTCAGCTCCTCCCTGGCAGGCCCCCCTCCACCCAAAAGCTCAGCAGTGTCTGCTTCCAGCTCCTCTGGTGTAGGTTCTGCACAGGGTGGAAATTCTTCTTCCTCAGAAGTTGAATCCACTGTAGAGGGAGGGATAGTAGGTAGTGTTTTACCTTTACTAACCCTAGCTTTAGGGAGCACTTGGTCCATTGTTCCAGGATCCAAGTCACCCTGTCCTTTTTGCCTTTTGGCCTGAGCCCTTGTCAAAGCAAAAATATGCCCAGGAATGCCCAGCATTGCTGCATGAGCCTCCAACTCCACTTCTGCCCAAGCTGATGTCTCTAAATCGTTCCCTAGTAGACAGTCTACAGGTATATCTGAGGCAACCACAACTTTCTTTGGACCAGTAACCCCCCCCCCCCCTCAGTTGAGATTCACAACAGCCGTGGGGTGGCTAAGAGTGTTGTTATGAGCATCAGTCACTTGGTACTTGTGACCAAGTAGGTGTTGTTCAGGGTGGACCAGTTTCTCTATTACCATGGTAACACTGGCACCTGTGTCCCTGTAGGCCTGAACCTCAACACCATTTATTAGGGGCAGTTGCTTGTACTTATCCATATTAAGGGGACAAGCAACCAAGGTAGCCAAATCAATGGCACCTTCAGAGACTAATACAGCCTCTGTGGTCTCCCTAACAAGACCTATCCCAACTAAATTACCAAAAGTGAGCCCAGCTACTCCCTTGGATTGGCTATTAGTAGGTTTGCTCCCACCGCCACTGCTATTACTAGGGGCACTAGGTGTAGCAGCAGGGGCTGTGGTAGTGGGAGGCTTGGTGCTTTTCTTTGGACAACTGGCATCAGTTGTCCAATGGCCTTTTACTTTACATAAATAGCACCATGGTTTCTTTACTTGATTAGAAGAGGATTTGGGCCCACCACCCCCACCAGAGTGTTTTTGTGGGCCTGATGAAGACTCATTTTTAGATTTGTCCCCACCCTTGTCTGAAGACTTACCATCCTTCTTCTTGCCATCCTTGTCACCCCCTGTATGAACTATTCTGTTCACTCTTGTTCTGACCCATTTGTCTGCCTTCTTTCCCAGTTCTTGGGGAGAGGTCAGATCTGAGTCCACTAGATATTGGTGCAACAAATCAGACACACAGTTATTAAGAATATGCTCTCTCAAGATTAAGTTATACAGGCTTTCATAGTCAGAAACTTTACTGCCATGTAACCACCCCTCCAAGGCCTTCACTGAATGGTCAACAAAGTCTACCCAGTCTTGTGAAGACTCCTTTTTGGTTTCTCTGAACTTTATCCTGTACTGTTCAGTGGTTAAGCCATAACCATCTAGGAGTGCATTCTTAAGAACTGTAAAATTATTGGCATCACTTTCCTTCACAGTAAGGAGCCTATCCCTACCCTTTCCACTGAAAGATAGCCATAGGATAGCAGCCCACTGTCTTTGAGGGACCCCCTGTACAACACAGGCCCTCTCAAGTGCAGCAAACCACTTGTTAATGTCATCCCCCTCCTTGTAAGGGGGAACTATCTTATGCAGATTCCTAGAATCATGCTCTTTTACAGGATTACTATCTGTAATACTGCTGCTGCCGCCATGGGGTCCAAACCCCAACCTCTGCCTTTCTTTTTCTAAGTCAAATACTTCCCTGTCTAGATCCAGCTGTTGCTTTTTAAGCTTCAGCCTGGACTCTTCCACTCTCAATCTATTGAGTTCCCTTTCTAACACTCTGTCTTCAGGGTGGGTGGGTTGGGCATGCTTAGACACAGAAGAATGGTGTGAATGAACAGAGGGAGACCTGTCCCTAACAGATGGCACTCTAACAACCTGGCCTAAAGGAGTTATCTCCCTACTGTGATGAGAACTCACATAAGTACCAGCCCTGCTAGGTGGCCTGCTAAGGGGCAGGTTGGGAAGGTTCCCATCTAACACTTTTACTGGGTCTACCCCAGAGTCAGAGTGTGAACCATCAGCTAATCTGTCACCTGATGTGCCAGCTATGGCCTTATCATTCTCAATGAGCATATTAACTAACAATTCTCTAGAGGGATTCTTCCCTACCCCTAAACCTCTATCAATGCAGAGACTCCTTGCACCTTTCCAGCTAAGGTGGTCATAAGCAGTGCTGGTCAGATCCAGAGTTTGACCTGTACCAGACATGATAGAAAAAGGTTTAAGGGTCAGAAAAAGAAAGAAAAAGTTTCAGAACTTTTTAAGGAACAGAAAAAAAACTTTTTCAACTTTTAAGAAACTTTTTGAAAGTTTAGAGGTACTTTTCAGCACTTAGCAATAGAGTAAGAGAAGAAAAGCAAAACCTTTTGGTTAGGTGTACATACACTGAACTTGTTTTGTATATTTTTCTCTTATGAAAAGTACAAAATGACAAAGTGGTAAGTAGTTGCAAGTACTTATCCCACCACTGCACAACCAATGTAGGAGGCTGGCCTGGTTTGTAGTGGTACCAAGGGGTACTTACACTCTGCACCAGGTCCAGTTATCCCTTATTAGTGTAGAAGAGGTGTCTAGCAGCTTAGGCTGATAGAAAAGGTAGCTTAGCAGAGCAGCTTAGGCTGAACTAGGAGACGTGTAAAGCTCCTACTATACCACTGGTGTCATATGCACAATATCATAAGAAAACACAATACACAGATATTCTAAAAATAAAGGTACTTTATTTTTATGACAATATGCCAAAAGTATCTCAGTGAGTACCCTCAGTATGAGGATAGCAAATATACACAAGATATATGTACACAATACCAAAATTATGCAGTAAAAGCAATAGAAAGCAATGCAAGCAATGTACAGTCACAATAGATTGCAATGAGAGCACATAGGTATGGGGCAACACAAACCATATACTTTAGAAGTGGAATGCGAACCACGAATGGACCCCAAACCTATGTGAGCTTGTAGAGGGTCGCTGGGACTGTAAGAAAACAGTGAGGGTTAGAAAAATAGCCCACCCCAAGACCCTGAAAATTAGGTGTGAAGTGCAGCTAAGTTCCCCAGAAAGCACAGAAGTCGTGATAGGGGAATTCTGCAAGGAAGACCAACACCAGCAATGCAACAACGATGGATTTCCAGACGAGAGTACCTGTGGAACAAGGGGACCAAGTCCAAGAGTCACACTCAAGTCGGGAGTGGGCAGATGCCCAGGAAATGCCAGCTGTGGGTGCAAAGAAGCTGCCACCGGATGGTAGAAGCTGTGGATTCTACAAGAACGAAGAGGACTAGGAACTTCCCCTTTGGAGGATGGATGTCCCACGTCGTGAAGAAGCTTGCAGAGGTGTTTCCACGCAGAAAGGCCACAAACAAGCCTTGCTAACTGCAAGGGTCGCGGTTAGGGTTTTTGGATGCTGCTGTGGCCCAGGAGGGACCAGGATGTCACCAATTGCGTGAGGAGACAGAGGGGGCGCCCAGCAGGACAAGGAGCCCACTCAGAAGCAAGCAGCACCCGCAGAAGTGCCGGAACAGGCACTACGAAGAAGAGTGAACCGGAGCTCACCCAAAGTCACAAAAGAAGGTCCCACGACGCCGGAGGACAACTCAGGAGGTCGTGCACTGCAGGTTAGAGTGTCGGGACCCAGGCTTGGCTGTGCACAAAGGAAATCCTGGAAGAGTGCACAGGAGCTGGAGCAGCTGCAAATCACGCGGTACCCAGCAATGCAGTCTAGCGTGGGGAGGCAAGGACTTACCTCCACCAAACTTGGACTGAAGAGTCACTGGACTGTGGGAGTCACTTGGACAGAGTTGCTGAGTTCCAGGGACCACGCTCCTCGTGCTGAGAGGGGACCCAGAGGACCGGTGATGCAGTCTTTTGGTGCCTGCGGTTGCAGGGGGAAGATTCCGTCGACCCACGGGAGATTTCTTCGGAGCTTCTAGTGCAGAGAGGAGGCAGACTACCCCCACAGCATGCACCACCAGGAAAACAGTTGAGAAGGCCGCAGGATCAGCAATACAAGGTTGCAGTAGTCGTCTTTGCTACTTTGTTGCGGTTTTGCAGGCGTCCAGAGCAGTCAGCGGTCGATTCCTTGGCAGAAGGTGAAGAGAGAGATGCAGAGGAACTCTGATGAGCTCTTGCATTCGTTATCTAAATAATTCCCCAAAGCAGAGACCCTAAATAGCCAGAAAAGGAGGTTTGGCTACTTAGGAAGGAGGATAGGCTAGTAACACAGATAAGAGCCTATCAGAAGGAGTCTCTGACGTCACCTGTTGGCCCTGGCCACTCAGAGCAGTGCAGTGTGCCAGCAGCACCTCTGTTTCCAAGATGGCAGAGGTCTGGAGCACACTGGTGGAGCTCTGGGCACCTCCCATGGGAGGTGCAGGTCAGGGGAGTGGTCACTCCCCTTTCCTTTGTCCAGTTTCGCGCCAGAGCAGGGCTGGGGGATCCCCGAACCGGTGTAGACTGGCTTATGCAGAGATGGGCACCATGTGTGCCCATGAAAGCATTTCCAGAGGCTGGGGGAGGCTACTCCTCCCCTGCCTTCACACCATTTTCCAAAGGGAGAGGGTGTAACACCCTCTCCCTGAGGAAGTCCTTTCTTCTGCCTTCCTGGGCCAAGCCTGGCTGGACCCCAGGAGGGCAGAAACCTGTCTGAGGGGTTGGCAGCAGCAGCAGCTGCAGTGAAACCCCGGGAAAGGTAGTTTGGCAGTACCCGGGTCTGTGCTAGAGACTCGTGGGATCATGGAATTGTCTCCCCAATGCCAGAATGGCATTGGGGTGACAATTCCATGATCTTAGACATGTTACATGGCCATGTTCGGAGTTACCATTGTGACGCTATACATATGTCGTGACATATGTATAGTGCACGCGTGTAATGGTGTCCCCGCACTCACAAAGTCCGGGGAACTTGCCCTGAACAATGTGGGGGCACCTTGGCTAGTGCCAGGGTGCCTACACACTAAGTAACTTAGCACCCAACCTTTACCAGGTAAAGGTTAGACATATAGGTGACTAATAAGTTACTTAAGTGCAGTGGTAAATGGCTGTGAAATAACGTGGACGTTATTTCACTCAGGCTGCAGTGGCAGGCCTGTGTAAGAATTGTCAGAGCTCCCTATGGGTGGCAAAAGAAATGCTGCAGCCCATAGGGATCTCCTGGAACCCCATTACCCTGGGTACCTCAGTACCATATACTAGGGGATTATAAGGGTGTTCCAGTATGCCAATGTAAATTGGTGAAATTGGTCACTAGCCTGTTCGTGACAATTTGGAAAGAAATGAGAGAGCATAACCACTGAGGTTCTGGTTAGCAGAGCCTCAGTGAGACAGTTATTCATCACACAGGTAACACATACAGGGCACACTTATGAGCACTGGGGCCCTGGCTGGCAGGGTCCCAGTGACACATACAACTAAAACAACATATATACAGTGAAATATGGGGGTAACATGCCAGGCAAGATGGTACTTTGCTACAGGAACACCTCACAGAAGCGTCACATTGGTTCCCCAACCACAGGATGACCATGTCTCGGCGGAGGACGAGAGGGAAGAAGGGGAGATAATGGAGGCGGCTCCTAGTGAGTGGGACGACTACCTCATTCCCACACCGTCACCACCGCTGGCAGGACCGGTTGATTCACCCCCTGAGGACATCAGGGGTTTTCAGAATTTAATGGAAAGGGCGGCCAAGAGATACGACTTGCCTATTATTTCTCAGGAAACAGATTGTTTCTTATAAGACTTCAAAGAGCCGTCAAGGAGGTCAGTAAGATCGATCCCGATAGTGGATTTCCCATGGCAGGAAGGGTTAAAGGCAATGAAAAATCTAGCGACAGTGCCTTCCCAAATGCCAAGGCTGGAAAAGAAGTACAAGGCCCCTGATAACACTCCAGCCTGCTAAGTATCACAACTGAAGCCAGATTCAGTAATATCTCAGGCGATGGCGTCGATCTAAAAACCCTTCGGCACCTATTGCGGCGCCTCCAGACAAGGACGGGAGGAGATTGAACAATATTGCTAAGAGATTTTCCTCGGTGTCGGCGATCAGGGTAAAGGCGGCTAACTCCTTGGCCATTCTAGGAAGGTATGATCGCCAGATGTGGGTAGACATATCTGCTTATATAGATCTCTTGCCTGAGTATGTCAAGGTGGAAGCAAAGATGGTGTTGCAGGAGGGTGAGCGGATCGCGGCGAAGATCATTGACCGCGCAATAGACATTTTCTTAAAAGGATTCTGACAACTCGCAGGAGCAGCGGTCTTACGTAGGCAGGGGTGGCTCAAGTCTACATCCTTTCGTCCGGAGGTCCAGAGCCGTATTCTGGATATGGCATATGATGGGGAAAGTCTGTTTGGGAAGCATGTGGATGACATGCTACAGTCCATCAAAACGGATACTGATACAGCCAGATCACTTGGTACCTTGCAGTACTGGAAGCAGCCCTTTTGTGGGGCAAGGGGTAGAGGAAGTTATTCCTTTCGAGGTGGCTTCCAACAGTACAGACCCCAGTATTAGTCCTCTTCAATAGGACTCAGGCAGCAATACAGCCAGCATCAGCTGCATTATCGATTGCCACCTACCGCTGCATATAGGCACCCAGCAAAGGGAAGGCCGGTGCCACGGGGAAGAGATACCGGCATAAAACAATGACCAGCTAGCCATACCAGCTTCCTACGCTACCAGGGGCTCGAAGATCGGGAGTCGCATCACTTCTCACTTCCTTTGTTGGAAAGCCATAACATCAGACAGGTGGGTCTTGGTTGTAGTGGCCAGAGGGCATACTCTGGAGTTTATACAGAAACCACCGGACGTCCTTCCGTCGGACCCTCCACCTTCACGATTAACCCAACTCCTCAAGGAAGTACAGGTGATGCTATGCAAGGGCGCAATAGAGCTGGTCCCTGCTCCTCACAGGAACAAGGGGTTCTATTCACGCTTCTTTCTGGTAAAGAAACCTTCAGGAAACTGGTGCCCCATTCTGGACTTAAGGTCACTGTAGGAAGTTGGCTCTGTATGTACTATTTCAAAGTAAGAAATAGCATGCAGAGTCCAAGGGTTCCCCTTAGAGGTAAGATAGTGGCAAAAAGAGATAATTCTAATGCTCTATTTTGTGGTAGTGTGGTCGAGCAGTAGGCTTATCAGAGGTTAGTGTTAAGCATTTGTTGAACACACACAGGCAATAAACGAGGAACACACACTCAAAGACAATTCCAGGCCAATAGGTTTTTATATAGAAAAATATATTTTCTTAGTTTATTTTAAGAACCACAGGTTCAAGATTTACAAACAATACTTTAAATAAAAGGTATGTCACTCAGGTATCTTAGGAACTTTGAATCATTACAATAGCATGTACAGTTTTGGCAAAAATGGCAATAAGCTATTTTAAAATTAGACACACTGCAAAATTCAACAGTTCCTAGGGGAGGTAAGTATTTGTTAGTTTTGCAGGTAAGTAAACCACCTACAGGGTTCAAAGTTGGATCCAAGATAGCCCACCGTTGGGGGTTCAGGGCAACCCCAAAGTTACCACACCAGCAGCTGAGGGCCGGTCAGGTGCAGAGGTCAAAGTGGTGCCCAAAACGCATAGGCTTCAATTGAGATAGGGGTGCCCCTATTCCAGTCTGCCAGCAGGTAAGTACCCGTGACTTCGGAGGGCAGACCAGGGGGGTTTTGTAGGGCACTGGGGGGGACACAAGTCAGCACAAAAAGTACACCCTCAGCGGCACAGGGGCGGCCGGGTGCAGAGTGCAAACAGGCGTCGGGTTTGCAATTGGTTTCAATGGGAGACCCAGGGGTCTCTTCAGCGAAGCAGGCAGGTAAGGGAGTGCTCCTCGGGGTAGCCACCACCTGGGCAAGGGAGAGGGCCAGCTAGGGGTCGCTTCTGCACTGGAGGTCGGATCATTCAGGTCCTGGGGGCTGCAGGTGCAGTGTCTTTACCAGGCATCGGGTTCTTTGAAGCAGGCAGTCGCGGTCAGGGGGAGGCTCTGGATTCCCTCTGCAGGCGTTGCTGGGGGGCTCAGGGGGGTCAACTCTGGCTACTCACAGGGTCGCAGTCGCAGGGAGTCCTCCCTGTAGTGTTCTTTCTCTGCAGGTCGAGCCGGGGGCGTCGGGTGCAGAGTGGAAAGTCTCACGCGTGGAGTCCTTTTAAAGATGTTTCTTTTTTACAAGTTTTGGTTTCTTTGGAACAGGGCCGCTGTCCTCTGGAGTTCTTGGTCCTTTTAGATGCAGGGTAGTCCTCTGAGGCTTCAGAGGTCGCTGGACCCTGGGGAGCGCATCGCTGTTGCAGTTTTTCTCGAAGTGGGGAGACAGGCCGGTAGGGCTGGGGCCAAAGCAGTTGGTGTCTCCGTCTTCTCTGCAGGGCTTTAAGGTCAGCAGTCCTTCTTTGTCTTCAGGTTGCAGGAATCTATTTTCCTAGGTTCTGGGGACCCCTAAATACTCAATTTAGGGGTGTGTGTAGGACTGGGAGGGCAGTAGCCAATGGCTACTAGCCCTGAGGGTGGCTACACCCTCTTTGTGCCTCCTCCCTGAGGGGAGGGGGATACATCCCTAATCCTATTGGGGGAATCCTCCATCTGCAAGATGGAGGATTTCTAAAAGTCAGAGTCACCTCAGCTCAGGACACCTTAGGGTTTGCCCTGACTGGCCAGTGACTCCTCCTTGTTTTTCTCATTATCTCCTCCGGCCTTGCCGCCAAAAGTGGGGCCGTGGCCAGAGGGGGCGGGCATCTCCACTAGCTGGAATGCCCTGTGGCAATGTTACAAAGGGGGTGAGCCTTTGAGACTGCCCTGGGTGAAACTCAACCTCTTCTGGAGTTGTTGGCTGGCCTCAAGGTTTCTGCTTGCCTTTTCCATGTACTCTGCCATCCTGGAACGTAGGCCTAGTACATAGTCCACTATATCTTGTTTAGGTTCATGAAGAGGTCTCTCCCAGCCTTCTTTTACAAGAGCTAGTGGTCCCCTGACAGGATGGCCAAACAGAAGTTCATAGGGGGAAAACCCTACTCCCTTCTGAGGCACCTCTCTGTAGGTGAAAAAAAAGACATGGCAAGAGGACATCCCATCTCCTTTTGAGCTTTTCAGGGAGCCCCATGATCATGCCTTTCAATGTCTTGTTAAATCTTTCTACAAGGCCATTGGTTTGTCGATGGTACGGTGTGGTGAATTTGTAAGTCACCCCACACTCATTCCACATATGTTTCAGGTATGCTGACATGAAGTTGGTACCCCTGTCAGACACCACCTCCTTAGGAAGTTCCACTCTGGTAAAGATACCAATGAGTGCTTTAGCTACTGCAGGGGCAGTAGTGGACCTAAGGGGAATTGCTTTAGGGTACCTAGTGGCATGATCCACTACCACTAGGGTATACTGGTTCCGTGAGGCTGTGGGAGGTTCAAGTGGACCCACTATGTCCACACCCACTCTTTCAAAGGTGACCCCCACCACGGGAAGTGGATTGAGGGGGGCCCTTGGGTGTCCACCTGTCTTACCACTGGCTTGACAGGTGGTACAGGAGACACAAAACTCCTTTACCTTCTGGGACATGTTGGGCCAATAGAAATGGTTCAATAACCTTTCCCAAGTCTTGGTTTGTCCCAAGATGCCCGAGAAGTGGAATAACATGAGCTAAGGTTTGAATGAACTCCCTAAACTCCTGAGGCACTACAACTCTCCTAGTGGCACCAGATTTGGGATTGTGTAGAGGAGTCCATCTTCCTAATAGACTCTATGGGGGTCATTACAACCTCAGCGGTCTTTTAACAAGACCGTCGAGGGACCGCTGTGTGGAAGACCGCCAGTAGTGGCGGTTTGCCACTCGGCGTATTATGACCGTTGGCTGTCCTCCGTTGTTTTTCCGACGGAGAGGCACCAACAGCCATACTTGCGGGTGGCGGGGAAGTGGAGGTTGCTCCACCTCCATCGCCACGCCAACAGAACACCGCCCAGCTAATCACGTCCTGTGATTCTGCGCGGCGGTGTTCTGTTGGCGGTGTGGTGTCGGCGGAGCTGCCCCCATGGCTCCCGTCCCCTCCCGGAGGATCGATGGAACAGGTAAGTCGATCGTCTGTTAGGGGAGGGGGCGGGGGGTGTTGTGTGTTGTGTGGGTGCATCGGGGTGTGCGTCTATGTATGTAGGGGGGTGTGTGAGTGCGTGTATGCTTGTGGGGTGGTTGCGTGTTTTGGGAATGAGTGCGTGTATGTCTGTAGGTATGTCTGTAAGGATGTGTGCGTGTATGTTTGAATTTGGGTGTGCGTGTCTGACTGTGTGCGTGGATGTTGGCATGTATGTTGGTGTGTGTGCGTGTATGTGTGTTGGTGGTGCCTGCGTGTGTGTTGGGTGTGTATGTGTAAGGTAATGTCGGGGGTCGGGGTGGGGAGGGGGGCCCTGCCACCTTTGGGGGGTGGCAGGGGTGGTGGGGGGTGTAGGGGAGGGAGTCGGGGTGGGGGGTGGGGGAGACCCCTATCAGTGTCAGGGAAGGAATTCCCTGCCACTGATAGTGCTTATCGCCATGGATTTCATGGCGGTTCCTACCGCTGGAAATCCATGGCGGTAAGCAGGGTCAAAATACCGGTGGCGGTATGTGACGGCCACTGGGCTGGAGACCCAGGTCTCCAGCCCAGCGGTCGTCTCCGACCTGGAGGGCGGAACGGAGAAGCGGCGGATGACCATGGCGGTAACCGCCATGGTCTTAATACTCAAAAAAAGAGCGCCAGCCTGTTGGCTTTAACACCGTCCGCCAGGGTTGTAATGACCCCCTATGTGTTCCAATGATCTTTTCTTTGGTCTCTTCAGCAGCTTTCTGCCTAAGGCCTTCAAGAGAGGGACAGGTTTCTTGCCCCTTACACAACTGTTCCCTTGTGGGTCCCCCTGGGCCTAAGAGTTCAACCTGATAAGGTTCATACTCCATGGGCTCAGTTCCCTCAGAGGGCAGAACTTCTTCCTGGGAAGAGAGGTTCTCTTTCTCTTGTTGTGTTGAAGCTGGTTCCCCAGTCTTCTTTCCTTTTCTCTTGGAGGGTTGGGCCCTTTTTCCAGGCTCCAACACCACTTTTTCACCCTGAGCCTTGCACTGTGCCCTTGTCTTGACACACACCAGTTCAGGGATACCCAGCATGGCTGCATGGGTTTTCAGTTCTACCTCAGCCCATGCTGAGGACTCCAGGTCATTTCAGACCAAACAGTCTACAGGGATATTTGAGGAGACCACCACCTGTTTCAGGCCATTGACCCCTCCCCACTCTAAAGTTACCATAGCCATGGGATGTACTTTAGTCTGATTGTCAGCGTTGGTGACTGGATAAGTTTGTCCAGCCAGGTATTGACCAGGGGAAACCAGTTTTTCTGTCACCATGGTGACACTGGCACCTGTATCCCTCAGGCCTTCTACACCAGTCCCATTAATTAAGAGTTGCTGCCTGTATTTTTGCATATTAGGAGGCCAGGCAGCCAGTGTGGCTAAGTCCACCCCACCCTCATAGACAAATGTAGCTTCAGTGTGAACCCTGATTTGCTCTGGGCACACTGTTGATCCCACCTGGAGACTAGCTATTCCAGTGTTAGCTGGAGTAGAGTTTGAAGTGGAAACTTTCTTGGGACAGGCCTTGTGTCCAGTTTAATGTCCCTGCTGATTACAGCTACGACACCAAGCCTTCTTGGGATCAAAGGTTTTACCCTTGTACCCAAAATTGGATTGTGAAGAGGCTTTGGACCCTCCCTCCTGAGCAGGTTTTTGGGGCCCTGTAGAAGACTCTTTACTTTTACCTTGGATGTCTCAACACTCTTCCCCTGGGGAGTCTTTGTGACCCCTTTCTTTTGATCACCCCCTGTGGAAGTCTTGGTCACCCTAGTCTTGACCCAATGGTCCGCCTTCTTTCCCAATTCTTAGGGAGAAGTTGGTCCTAGGTCTACCAGATGCTGATGCAGTTTATCATTGAAACAATTACTTAACAGGTGTTCTTTAACAAATAAATTGTACAGCCCATCATAATCATTTACACCACTGCAGTGAATCCAACCATCCAGTGTTTTGACTGAGAAGTCAACAAAATCAACCCAGGTCTGGCTCGAGGACTTTTGAGCCCCCCTGAACCTAATCCTGTACTCCTCAGTTGAGAATCCAAAGCCCTCAATCAGGGTAGCCTTCATGAGGTCATAGGATTCTGCATCTTTTCCAGAGAGTGTGAGGAGTCTATCCCTACACTTTCCAGTGAACATTTCCCAAAGGAGAGCACCCCAGTGAGATCTGTTTACTTTTCTGGTTGCACAAGCCCTCTCAAAAGCTGTGAACCACTTGGTGATGTCATCACCATCTTCATATTTAGTTACAATCCCTTTAGGGATTTTGAACATGTCAGGAGAATCTCTGACCCTATTTATGTTGCTGCCACCATTGATGGGACCTAAGCCCATCTCTTGTCTTTCTCTTTCTATGGCTAGAATCTGTCTTTCCAAAGCCAATCTTTTGGCCAACCTGGCTAGCAGGAGGTCATCTTCATTGAGGCTGCCCTCAATGCTTGCAGAGCTGTTGGACTCTCCTGTGAGAGAAGCAACATCTCTGACTGTCAATTCTGGAGTCAGGGTTGGAGAAAGCCTGGGCTCCCTAACTAGGAGAGGGGTTGGGAAATTTCCCTCCTCATCACTAGCTTCCCCCTCTGTGAAGATATCATCAGAGGGGTTGTTTTTAGAAAACTCTGCCAAAAACTCCTGGAACTGTACTTTGGTAGGGTTTGAACCGTTCTTTATCTTTTTGATTTTACAGAGAGACCGTAACTCTGACATCCTAAGATGCAGGTAAGGGGTGAGGTTGAGTTCCATCCCAATCTCTTCTGTAGTAGACATTTCGGGCCAGATGCAGGAAACGTTTAGCGACTCGCAAACGGCAAAAATTGCCGTTTGCGACTCGCTAAACGCATTTCCCAATGCAGAAATGCATATTGCGAGTCGGTACCGACTCGCAATATGCATTTCTGAATCGCAAATAGGAAGGGGTGTTCCCTTCCTATTTGCGATTCTGAGTGGTATGCAATACCATTTGCGACCGCATATGCGGTCGCAAATGGTGTCGCAGTTACCATCCACTTCAAGTGGATGGTAACCCACTCGCAAATTGGAAGGGGTCCCCATGGGACCCCTTCCACTTTGTGAATAGACCCAAAAATATTTTTTCAGGGTAGGTAGTGGTCCAAGGGACCACTACCTGCCCTGAAAAAAACCCGAAACTAAAGGTTTCGTTTTTTTTTTAAAGTGCAGCTCGTTTTCCTTTAAGGAAAACGGGCTACACTTAAAAAAAAAAAAAACTGCTTTATTGAAAGCAGTCACGAACATGGAGGTCTGCTGACGACAGCAGGCCTCCATGTGTGCGAGTGCCTATACTTGCTATGGGGCCGCAATTTGCGACCCACCTCATGAATATTTATGAGGTGGGTCATTGCGACCCCATAGCGAGTCGCAGTCGGTGTCTGAGACACCGTACTGCATACCAATTTGCAACTTGCAAATTGCGAGTCGCAGGGACTCGCAATTTGCAAGTCGCAAATTGGTTCTTTGCTACATCTGGCCCTTTGTTTCTAAAAGTTGGAATACTTTTTAAGAATCTAAAACTATCTCTAGAACTTAATTCAAACTTTTACCAAACTTTTAAACTCTAAAAGAAATGCCAACAGGGACTAACACAAGGCCCTAGCAAGACTTTAAAATTTTTTGAAAAATAAGTAGCTCAAATTTCAAAAATCGGTTTCTAATGACAATTTTTGGAATGTAGTCGTGTGATCAAGTATTGGCTGAGTAGTCCAGCAAATGCAAAATCTTGTACCCCTCCGCTGATCGACCAATGTAGGAAGTTGGGTCTGTATGTACTATTTCAAAGTAAGAAATAGTATGCACAGAGTCCAAGGGTTCCCCTTAGAGGTAAGATAGTGGCAAAAAGAGATAACTCTAATGTTCTATTTTGTGGTAGTGTGGTCGAGCAGTAGGCTTATCAGAGTGTAGTTTTAAGCATTTGTTGTACACACACAGGCAAGAAATGAGGAACACACACTCAAAGACAATTCCAGGCCAATAGGTTTTTATATAGAAAAATATATTTTCTTAGTTTATTTTAAGAACCACAGGTTCAAGATTTACAATCAATACTTCAAATGAAAGGTACTTTACTTAGGTATCATAGGAAATTTGAATCAGCAAAATAGCATATACAGTTTTGGCAAAAATTGTAATAAGCTATTTTAAAACTAGACAGTGCAAATTTCAACAGTTCCTGGGGGAGGTAAGTATTTGTTAGTTTTGCAGGTAAGTAAACCACCTACAGGGTTCAAAGTTGGGTCCAAGGTAGCCCACCGTTGGGGGTTCAGGGCAACCCCAAAGTTGCCACACCAGCAGCTCAGGGCCGGTCAGGTGCAGAGGTCAAAGTGGTGCCCAAAACACATAGGCTTCAATGGAGAAGGGGGTTCCCCGGTTCCAGTCTGCCAGCAGGTAGGTACCCGTGACTTCGGAGGGCAGACCAGGGGGGTTTTGTAGGGCACCGGGGGGGGACACAAGTCAGCACAAAAAGTACACCCTAGGAGGCACAGGGGCGGCCAGGTGCAGAGTGCAAACAGGCGTCGGGTTTGCAATGGAGTTCAATGGGAGACCCAGGGGTCTCTTCAGCGAAGCAGGCAGGCAAGGGGCGGGCTCCTCGGGGTAGCCACCACCTGGACAAGGGAAAGGGCCACCTGGGGGTCGCTTCTGCACTGGAGGTCAGATCCTTCAGGTCCTGGGGGCTGCGGGTGCAGTGTCTTTACCAGGCGTCGGGTTCTTAGAAGCAGGCAGTCGGAATCAGGGAGAGCCTCTGGATTCCCTCTGCAGGTGTCGCTGGGGGGGCTCAGGGGGGTCAACTCTGGCTACTCACTGGGTCGCAGTCACTGGGGAGTCCTCCCTGTAGTGTTATTTCTCCACAGGTCGAGCCGGGGGTGTCGGGTGCAGAGTGGAAAGTCTCACGCTTCCGGCGGGAAAAGTGCAGTCCTTTAAAGTTGGTTTCTTTGTTGCAAAGTTGTTTCTTCTTTGGAGCAGAGCCGCTGTCCTCTGGAGTTCTTGGTCCTTTTAGATGCAGGGTAGTCCTCTGAGGCTTCAGAGGTCGCTGGACCCTGGGGAACGCATCGCTGTTGCAGTTTTTCTTGAAGTGGGGAGGCAGGCCAGTAGGGCTGGGGCCAAAGCAGTTGGTGTCTCCGTCTCATCTGCAGGGCTTTCAGGTCAGCAGTCCTTCTTCGTCTTCAGGTTACAGGAATCTATTTTCCTAGGTTCTTGGAGCCCCTAAATACTCAATTTAGGGGTGTGTTTTAGTCTGGGGGGTTAGTAGCTAATGGCTACTAGCCCTGAGGGTGGCTACACCCTCTTTGTGCCTCCTCCCTGAGGGGAGGGGGGCACATCCCTAATCCTATTGGGGGAATCTTCCATCTGCAAGATGGAGGATTTCTAAAAGTCAGAGTCACCTCAGCTCAGGACACCTTAGGGGTTGTCCTGACTGGCCAGTGACTCCTCCTTGTTTTTCTCATTATCTCCTCCGTCCTTGCCGCCAAAAGTGGGGCCGTGGCCGGAGGGGGCGGGCATCTCCACTAGCTGGAATGCCCTGTGGCGCTGTAACTAAGGGGGTGAGCCTTTGTGGCTCACCGCCAGGTGTTACAGCTCCTGCAGGGGGAGGTGAGAAGCACCTCCACCCAGTACAGGCTTTGTTACTAGCCACAGAGTGACAAAGGCACTCTCCCCATATGGCCAGCAACATGTCTGGTGTGTGGCAGGCTGGCAAAACTAGTCAGCCCACACTGGAAGTCGGGTATGTTTTCAGGGGGCATCTCTAAGATGCCCTCTGGGTGTATTTCACAATAAAATGTACACTGGCATCAGTGTGAATTTATTGTGCTGAGAAGTTTGATATCAAACTTCCCAGTTTTCAGTGTAGCCATTATGGTGCTGTGGAGTTCGTGTGGACAGACTCCCAGACCATATAGTCTTATGGCTACCCTGCACTTACAATGTCTAAGGTTTTGCTTAGACACTGTAGGGGCATAGTGCTCATGCACTTATGCCCTCACCTATGGTATAGTGCACCCTGCCTTAGGGCTGTAAGGCCTGCTAGAGGGGTGACTTATCTATGCCATGGGCAGTGTGAGGTTGGCATGGCACCTGAGGAGAGTGCCATGTCTACTTAGTCATTTTCTCCCCACCAGCACACACAAGCTGGCAATCAGTGTGTCTGTGCTGAGTGAGGGGTCCACAGGGTGGCATAAGACATGCTGCAGAACCTTAGAGACCTTCCCTGGCATCAGGGCCCTTGGTACCAGAGGTACCAGTTACAAGGGACTTACCTGGATGCCAGGGTGTGCCAATTGTGGAGACAAAGGTACAGGTTAGGGAAAGAACACTGGTGGCGGGGCCTGGTTAGCAGGCCTCAGCACACTTTCAAATCATAACTTGGCATCAGCAAATGCAAAAAGTCAGGGGGTAACCATGCCAAGGAGGCATTTCCTTACACACCCTCACCCAAACTCAGCAGAAAGACACCTCCTACAACCACTCCCTCTTTCTCCACTCCCAAACCCTCTCCATCTTCTCGCCCCAGTGTGTCTAAAAAACTTTTCCTGGCAAACATTGACCTTCTCCCTACCCCTCCCATACCCCCACCCCGTCCTTCCCCTCGGGCCTGGGTGTCCAGAACCCAGCCCAGAACCTCAGCCACCAAGTCGCCATCCAACATGGAACATGCAACTCCCAGAGGCTCAAAGGGGGTACCCGTCAGGGAAGCCAGTGTACCACCAACCCCTGCAAAGTATCATACCATTCCACCACCTGCCAAGGTGAAGAAAGGGCCAGCATGCAGCAAAGGCAAGGAGCACGACCCACCCAGCAAGGCCTCCTCCAAACCTCCAGCTGACAGAGCCAGGGGCACAACAGCATCTGCCAAAGTGAGGAAGGGGAAGAAAATCGATGGCAAGGCACTTCAACCCACGGAGGATGCAGGTGTAGCCCTGGTGCCCACCAGCAGAAGTGCCAGCCCCGCCATCTGCACTGCGTGCAGCACCGCCAGCAGCCCTGCTGCAAGCACCTGCACCGCCTCTGCCACCACTTCTGTCAGCAGAAGCATCCCCAGTGGGCAGCCCTCTGAGGCTGCAGGAAAAGGGCTGGAGCCTCCCTCCACCACTGGCAGCACTGGCACCTGCACCACTGCCAGCACCGCCAGCATCCCCGCCGCAGACACCACCGCAAGCACCGCCACCTGCACCGCTGACAGTAGGACCACTACCAGTACAGCAGCCCCAGAGGCCGGCCGTCTGAGGCTGCATGAGATGAGCTGGAGCCTACGACCACCACTGGCAGCACCCCTACCAGCTCCGGCACTACCACCACTTAGCAGCCTTAGGTGCCACAGGATGGAGTCTAGCCCTGCCTCCATCAACTATCATGCTCCCTGTTCCCTGCTAATCTCGTGCCTCAGACACCCAGGTGAGGAAATGTGTACTGGCACATCCCAAGTACTGCATCACTGAGCACCAAGCCCCCTCCAGAACCAGTGGAGGAAGGCATCCACTCCCCCTATCCATGGCAGGATGAAGCACTCTGGGCACCAAGCCCACTCCGGAACCAGTGGAGAAAGGCATCCACTCCCCCTATCCTTGGCAGGATGAAGCACTCTGGGCACCAAGCCCCCTCCAGAACCAGTGAAGAAGCCTGTGGCTTTGCACTCCCCAGGAGCAAGCAGTGGAAAAATCACCCACTTGAGAGACTTAAGAGACTGTGGCTTTGCACTCCCCAGGACCAAGCAGTGGGCATGGAGCCCCCTTGAGGAGCAGTGGCATTATTCCATCTTCCGGCTTAGGTGCCCCCCCTTCGCTATCCCCCTGAGGTGCCTGTGTGTTTTCGACCTGATGCTCCTGCAGTGTTCTCTCCATATTGAGGCAGGAGTCAAGTGTGGGCTTGGCCTATGATTTTTGGCCCAATGATCCATGAACATTTGTGAAGGACAGTGTACGGACTTTTGTACATTTTGTATATTTCTGTAAATACTGTTTTTCGAATTCTGTTGTTTAACTCACTTACTTTAATCCTTGCGTTCTTACAGGGGGTTACAGGGTGTATCTGTAATGTGTAGGAGGCTGGCCTGGCTTGTAGTGGGTACCAAGGGGTACTTACACTTTGTACCAGGTACAGTTATCCCTTATTAGTGTAGAAGAGGTGTTTCTAGCAGCTTAGGCTGATAGAAGGTAGCTATAGCAGAGCAGCTTAGGCTGAACTAGGAGACATGCAAAGCTCCTACTATACCACTGGTGTCATATGCACAATATCATAAGATAACACAATACACGGATATACTAAAAATAAAGGCACTTTATTTTTATGACAATATGCCAAAAGTATCTCAGGGAGTACCCTCAATATGAGGATGCCAAATATACACAAGATATATGTACACAATACCAAAAATATGCAGTAATAGCAAAAGGAAGTAATGCAAGCAGTGTAAAGTTAAAATAGATTGCAATAGGAGCACATAGGTATAGGGGCAACACATACCATATACTCCAAAAGTGGAATGCGAACCACGAATGGACCCCAAACCTATGTGAGCTTGTAGAGGGTCGCTGGCACTGTAAGAAAACAGTGAGGGTTAGAAAAATTGCCCACCCCAAGACCCTGTAAGGTAGGTGTAAAGTGCACCTACAACCCCCAGAGAGCACAGAAGTCGTGATAGGGGGATTCTGCAAGGAAGACCAACACCAGCAAAGCAACAACAGTGGATTTCCGGACCTGAGTACCTGTAAGACAAGGGGACCAAGTCCAAGAGTCGCAACAGTGTTGAGAGTGGGCAGATGCCCAGGAAATGCCAGCTGAGGGTGCGAAGAAGCTGCCACCGGATGGAACTAGAGGACTAGGAACTTCCCCTTTGGAGGATGGATGTCCCACGTTGTGAAGAAACTTGCAGAGGTGTTCCCACGCAGAAAGACCACAAACAAGCCTTGCTAGCTGCAAGGGTCGCGGTTAGGGTTTTTGGATGCTGCTGTGGCCCAGGAGGGACCAGGATGTCGCCACTTGGATGAGGAGACAGAGGGGGCACCCAGCAAGTCAGGGAGCCCTCACAGAAGCAGGCAGCACCCGCAGAAGTACCGGAACAGGCACTTAGACGAGGAGTGAACCGGAGTCCACCCGAAGTCAGAAAAGGGAGTCCCACGATGCCGGAGGACAACTCAGAAGGTTGTGCACTGCAGGTTAGGGTGTCGGGGACCCAGGCTTGGCTGTGCCCGAAGGAAATCCTGGAAGAGTGCACAGGAGCCGGAGCAGCTGCAAATCACGCGGTACCCAGCAATGCAGTCTAGTGTGGGGAGGCAAGGACTTACCTCCACCAAACGTGGACTGAAGAGTCACTGGACTGTGGGAGTCACTTGGACAGAGTTGCTGAGTTCCAGGGACCACGCTCGTCGTGCTGAGAGGGGACCTAGAGGACCGGTGATGCAGTCTTTTGTTGCCTGCGGTTGCAGGGGGAAGATTCTGTCGACCCACAGGAGATTTCTTCAGAGCTCCTGGTGCAAGAAGGAGGCAGGCTACCCCCAGAGCATGCACCACCAGGAAACAGTCGAGAAAGCCGGTAGGATGAAGCGATACAAGGTTGCAGTAGTCGTCTTTGCTACTTTGTTGCGGTTTTGCAGGCGTCCTGAGCAGTCAGCGGTCGATCCTTTGGCAGAAGGTGAAGAGGGAGATGCAGAGGAACTAACTCTGGTGAGCTCTTGCATTCGGTGTCTGAAGAATTCCCCAAAGCAGAGACCCTAAATAGCCAGAAAAGGAGGTTTGGCTACCTAGGAAGGAGGATAGGCTAGTAAGAAAGGTAAGAGCCTATCAGAAGGAGTCTCTGACATCACCTGATGGCACTGGCCACTCAGAGCAGTCCAGTGTGCCAGCAACACCTCTGTTTCCAAGATGGCAGAGGTCTGGGGCACACTGGAGGAGCTCTGGGCACCTTCCCTGGGAGGTGTAGGTCAGGGGAGTGGTCACTCCCCTTTCCTTTGTCCAGTTTCGCGCCAGGGCAGGGCTGGGGGATCCCTAAACCGGTGTAGACTGGCTTATGCAGAGATGGGCAGCATCTGTGCCCATCAAAGCATTTCCAGAGGCTGGGGGAGGCTACTCCTCCCCAGCCTTCACACCTATTTCCAAAGGGAGAGGGTGTCACACCCTCTCTCAGAGGAAATCCTTTGTTCTGCCTTCCTGGGCCAGGGCTGCCTGGACCCCAGGGGGGCAGAAACCTGTCTGAGGGGTTGGCAGCAGCAGCAGCTGCAGTTCAAACCCTGAAAAGGCCTGTTTGGCAGTACCCGGGTTCTGTGCTAGAGACCCGGGGGATCATGGAATTGTCTCCCCAATGCCAGAATGGCATTGGGGTGACAATTCCATGATCTTAGACATGTTACATGGCCATGTTCGGAGTTACCATTGTGACGCTATACATAGGTAGTGACCTATGTGTAGTGCACGCGTGTAATGGTGTCCCCGCACTCACAAAGTCCGGGGAATTTGCCCTGAACAATGTTGGGGTACCTTGGCTAGTGCCAGGGTGCCCACACACTAAGTAACTTTGCACCCAACCTTCACCAGGTGTAGGTTAGACATATAGGTGACTTATAAGTTACTTATGTGCAGTGTAAAATGGCTGTGAAATAATGTGGGCATTATTTCACTCAGGCTGCCCTGGCAGGCCTGTGTAAGAATTGTCAGATCTCCCTATGGGTGGCAAAAGAAATGCTGCAGCCCATAGGGATCTCCTGGAACCCCAATACCCTGGTACCTCAGTACCATATACTAGGGAATTATAAGGGAGTTCCAGTATGCCAATGTGAATTGTTTAAATTGGTCCCTAGCCTGTTAGTGACAATTTGGAAAGCAGAGAGAGCATAACCACTGAGGTTCTGGTTAGCAGAGCCTCAGTGAGACAGTTAGGCATCACACAGGGAACACATACATATAGGCCACAAACTTATGAGCACTGGGGTCCTGGCTAGCAGGGTCCCAGTGACACATAACAAACATACTGACAACATAGGGTTTTCACAATGAGCACTGGGCCCTGGCTAGCAGAATCCCAGTGAGACAGTGAAAACACCCTGACATATACTCACAAACAGGCCAAAAGTGGGAGTAACAAGGCTAGAAAGAGGCTACTTTCTAACATAATGTTGTTGGATCTGTTTGTGTGTATGGTGTTGTGGGTGAGGGTGGGGGCGGGGGTGTTGCGTGTATGTGTCACTCTCTTTTTCCTCCCCCCCTGTGTACTAGGTGCAGTACTCACCGTGGTCGTCGCCTTCTTTGATGTTCCTAGTATATGAGCATATACACCAGCATGGGGAGGGCCTGCAGCTCGGGCTTCATGACGTCCTGGTTCTTCGTTAAGTGTTAAGCGGTAAGTGGTTTACCTTCCAAAAACTTTTTCCGCTGTGCTTTTGATGCCGTTGGTACCACCCCGGAAAAGCTGGCGGATTGGCGGGTTGCAATCGGGTGGGCGGTACATTGTCTTCCGCCTGTCTGTTGGTGGTGACCGCTGCGGTGTTTGTTTCTACCGCCGTGGCGGTCGGAGTGTTAAAGTGGCTGTCTGTGATGGCGGTTTCCGCCGTGGTCGTGAACCCATTTTTTTTTACCGCCGGCCTGTTGACGGTATTAACGCCGCTTTAACACCTTCCGCCAGGGTTGTAATGAGGACCTAAGTATCTTACCTGGAAGGTAGCGCTCCTCTTAGTGTTAACATCCGCTGGCAGAGTAAGCGAGATTCAAGCCTTTTTTGCCATCCAAGAGCCTTTTATGAGGTTTACAGACGATACAGTCATCCTACGGACAAACCCAAAATTTATTCCAAAAATGCCAACTCATTTCCACATTAACGAGCCAGTAGTGCTAAAGACTTTCTTTCCGCTGCCTCAGACTGAGACAGAAAGATCGCTGCATTCCTTGGACGTCAAACGATGCCTTAAATTTTATTTGCAGTGGACATCCTCAATCAGAAAGTCCAGTCAGCTGTTTGTAGCATTTAGTGCGCCCAGGAGAGGGCTTTCGGTTTCTAAACAAACCATCTCTAGATGGATTTCTAGTGCCATAGCCTTTTGCCACCAGAAAGCTGGTCGACCTCTGGACACTAAAGTTCGTGCACATACTACCCGAGCAGTGTCCACTTCTTGTGCACTTTTCTCTGGGGTATCCCTTCCAGACATCTGTCGCGCAGCCACGTGGAGGACAACACACGCCTTCACAAAGCATTACTGTCTGCATGCTGAGATGCTCCATGATGCTGCGGTGGGTCAAGCAGTTCTTAGACATTTGTTCAGATAAGGTGAGCTGTTTATTTCCCGCCATCCGCTTCTCATTTAATCACATTTTCTATTTGTTATTAACGTACCTTTCTTGCATATTCATATATGTTTGAAAGCGTTATTTTATTGCTTTACATGTAACTGTCTAATGACAATGTTTTATAATGATTGGGATAGACAGTATTTCTTGATACAGAAAATGTGTTAGTTACTGCTTGCTTCTCTTATTCAAGCATGTGAATCTATGAAAGTTCCAATACTGGAGTAAGAAATAAGTTACTTCTCCAGTATTGGATCTTTCATAGATTCACATGCTTGAATCATCCCCGTCGTCGAGGTGGGAGCCTCACGGTAACCTGAAATACATATAGCAGTACATTTTACACACTAGGCCTCAAGGGTCTGTTTGAGTTCTTTTACAGTCTATCCCTGTCGTTTTGCAAAGAGACCCAAAGTTGAAATTCAGCCAATCAGGCGTCGACACCCTCTAGAACACTCCCAACAGAGGCTCTCTCCCTCAGATTTTCTACCACACATTGTGTGAAGGGAAAGGCAGGTCGTAGGAGGCTGGACTGGCTTGTAGTGAGTACCAAGGGGTACTTGCACCTTGCACCAGGCCCAGTTATCCCTTATTAGTGTATAGGGTGTCTAGCAGCTTAGGCTGATAGATAATGGTAGCTTAGCAGAGCAGCTTAGGCTGAACTAGGAGACGTGTGAAGCTACTACAGTACCACTTAGTGTCATATGCACAATATCATAAGAAAACACAATACACAGTTATACTAAAAATAAAGGTACTTTATTTTTATGACAATATGCCAAAGTATCTTAGAGTGTACCCTCAGTGAGAGGATAGGAAATATACACAAGATATATATACACAATACCAAAAATATGCAGTATAGTCTTAGAAAACAGTGTAAACAATGTATAGTTACAATAGGATGCAATGGGGACACATAGGGAAAGGGGCAACACAAACCATATACTCCAAAAGTGGAATGTGAACCACGAATGGACCCCAAACCTATGTGACCTTGTAGCAGGTCGCTGGGACTATTAGAAAATAGTGAGAGTTAGAAAAATAACCCTCCCCAAGACCCTGAAAAGTGAGTGCAAAGTGCACTAAAGTTCCCCTAAGGACAAAGAAGTCGTGTTAGAGGAATAATGCAGGAAAGACACAAACCAACAATGCAACAACGATGGATTTCCAATCTTGGGTACCTGTGGAACAAGGGGACCAAGTCCAAAAGTCACAAGCAAGTCGGAGATGGGCAGATGCCCAGGAAATGCCAGCTGTGGGTGCAAAGAAGCTTCTACTGGACAGAAGAAGCTGAGGTTTCTGCAGGAACGAAAAGGGCTAGAGACTTCCCCTTTGGTGGACGGATCCCTCTCGCCTTGGAGAGTCGTGCAGAAGTGTTTTCCCGCCGAAAGAACGCCAACAAGCCTTGCTAGCTGCAAATCGTGCGGTTAGTGTTTTTGGACACTGCTGTGGCCCAGGAAGGACCAGGATGTCGCAAATTGCGCCAGGAGGTAAAGGGGACGTCGAGCAAGACAAGGAGCCCTCTCAGCAGCAGGTAGCACCCGGAGAAGTGCCAGAAACAGGCACTACGAGGATGCGTGAAACGGTGCTCACCCGAAGTTACACAAAGGAGTCCCACGTCGCCGGAGACCAACTTAGAAAGTCGTGCAATGCAGGTTAGAGTGCCGTGGACCCAGGCTTGGCTGTGCACAAAGGATTTCCGCCGGAAGTGCACAGGGGCCGGAGTAGCTGCAAAAGTCGCGGTTCCCAGCAATGCAGTCTAGCGAGGTGAGGCAAGGACTTACCTCCACCAAACTTGGACTGAAGAGTCACTGGACTGTGGGGGTCACTTGGACAGAGTTGCTGGATTCGAGGGACCTCGCTCGTCGTGCTGAGAGGAGACCCAAGGGACCGGTAATGTAGCTTTTTGGTGCCTGCGGTTGCAGGGGGAAGATTCCGTCGACCCACAGGAGATTTCTTCGGAGCTTCTAGTGCAGAGAGGAGGCAGACTACCCCCACAGCATGCACCACCAGGAAAACAGTCGAGAAGGCGGCAGGATCAGCGTTACAGAGTTGCAGTAGTCGTCTTTGCTACTATGTTGCAGTTTTGCAGGCTTCCAGCGCGGTCAGCAGTCGATTCCTTGACAGAAGGTGAAGAGAGAGATGCAGAGGAACTCGGATGAGCTCTTGCATTCGTTATCTCAAGTTTCCCCAGAGACAGAGACCCTATATAGCCAGAAAAGAGGGTTTGGCTACCTAGGAGAGAGGATAGGCTACTAACACCTGAAGGAGCCTATCAGAAGGAGTCTCTGACGTCACCTGGTGGCACTGGCCACTCAGAGCAGTCCAGTGTGCCAGCAGCACCTCTGTTTCCAAGATGGCAGAGGTCTGGAGCACACTGGAGGAGCTCTGGACACCTCCCAGGGGAGGTGCAGGTCAGGGGAGTGGTCACTCCCCTTTCCTTTGTCCAGTTTCGCGCCAGAGCAGGGCTAAGGGGTCCCCTGAACCGGTGTAGACTGGCTTATGCAGAATTGGGCACATCTGTGCCCAAGAAAGCATTTCCAGAGGCTGGGGGAGGCTACTCCTCCCCTGCCTTCACACCATTTTCCAAAGGGAGAGGGTGTAACACCCTCTCTCAGAGGAAGTCCTTTGTTCTGCCATCCTGGGCCAGGCCTGGCTGGACCCCAGGAGGGCAGATGCCTGTCTGAGGGGTTGGCAGCAGCAGCGGCCTCAGTGAAACCCCAGGAAGGGCAGTTTGGCAGTACCAGGGTCTGTGCTACAGACCACTGGGATCATGGGATTGTGCCAACTATGCCAGGATGGCATAGGGGGGGCAATTCCATGATCATAGACATGTTACATGGCCATATTCGGAGTTACCATTGTGAAGCTACATATAGGTAGTGACCTATATGTAGTGCACGCGTGTAATGGTGTCCCCGCACTCACAAAGTCCGGGGAATTGGCCCTGAACAATGTGGGGGCACCTTGGCTACTGCCAGGGTGCCCTCACACTAAGTAACTTTGCACCTAACCTTTACTAGGTAAAGGTTAGACATATAGGTGACTTATAAGTTACTTAAGTGCAGTGTAAAATGGCTGTGAAATAACGTGGACGTTATTTCACTCAGGCTGTAGTGGCAGGCCTGTGTAAGAATTGTCAGAGCTCCCTATGGGTGGCAAAAGAAATGCTGCAGCCCATAGGGATCTCCTGGAACCCCAATACCCTGGGTACCTCAGTACCATATACTAGGGAATTATAAGGGTGTTCCAGTAAGCCAATGTAAATTGGTAAAATTGGTCACTAGCTTGTTAGTGACAATTTGAAAGAAATGAGAGAGCATAACCACTGAGGTTCTGATTAGCAGAGCCTCAGTGAGACAGTTAGGCATCACACAGGGAACACATACCTATAGGTCACAAACTTATGAGCACTGGGGTCCTGACTAGCAGGGTCCCAGTGACACATAACAAACATACTGAAAACATAGGGTTTTCACTATGAGCACTGGGCCCTGGCTGGCAGGATCCCAGTGAGACAGTGAAAACACCCTGACATACACTCACAAACAGGCCTAAAGTGGGGGTAACAAGGCTAGAAAGAGGCTACTTTCTCACACAGGTGCACCAGGAGCCTTCCACTGCCGCCTCAGAACACCAGGCGAAATTCTTTAAAAAGGTTCGTTCAGAACCTACAACACCTGTGACAAAAAAGGCATCAGCAAAAAGTGCCTCTCTGTCATTGTCGCCGACGGGTGATCCAGCAAGGCCTGCATCTGATATCACCAAAAAACATCCATCAACGACGTCCCCGTCGACGACACCATCGACGGTCACAGCGACGACGATGACATCCAAGTTTACGACGGCTGTATCGCCAATGATTATGACATTGTCACCACTGTCATCAACGACGATCATAACGGCTAAGATATTCAAGAAGGCATCGTCGACGAAGACAGTGTCGACGGTGGGAGGAGAGGTAGTTTATCCGTCGGCGGCAACACTACCGTCGTCGAAGCATCTGTCGGCGAGAAAGACAAAGACAACGTCGACGAGCACACCTGTACCGTCGACGAGACAACGGTCGGCGCGACAACCGTCGACAAGGGACCCGTTGACGAGGGACCCGTCGACGAGGGATCCGTCGACGAGGGATCCGTCGACAAGAGATCCGTCGACGAGAGATCCGTCGACGACAGCACCATCGTCGGCGACAGATCCGTCAATGGTGCAACTGTTGACGAGAATACTGTCGGCAGCAACACCGTCGACGAAGGAACCGTCGCCGAGAACACTGTTGACGGCGGATGCTGAAATGTCAGCTGTAGGGATGGAAGTTCTGTCCACTCAACCACTGACCATCATGTCCTCTGCCGCAGATTTGGAGGCACAGCAGGAGTCCTCAAGATTCCTCCCTCTTTCTTTTATCTCCATGGGAGAAAGGACATCTTCAGTCCTTCCAGGCCATACATCTCCAAGGAAAGTCCTGCCATATCCACTGCAGCATCTATTGGATGATGACAATGACAGCTATTCCCAGGATGAAGGTCTGTTCGGTGCAGCCAGTAGCCCATCTCAGCTGCACGTAAAGTGCCAGGACTTAGATGAGGAGGAGGAAGAACAGCAGCAGCTCTACTATTCTTCAAGGGTGTATCAAGAAGGCTCTTCATACCCGGCGGGTGAGCCGGAACCGTCGTTCCCCATGCCTAGGTCTCTAGAAATTTTTGAGGCAGCCCCTAGCGACTGGGATGACTATCTCATTTCTACACCGTCTCCTCCGCCAGCAGCACCAGTTGAGTCTCCCCCGAAGGACATTGGGGGTTTCCACAACCTCATGGAGAGAGCAGCCAAGAAGTTCGAATTACCTCTCGTTTCCCAAGAGACAGAGGGGGTCATTCTAAGTCTGGCGGGCGGCGGAGGCCGCCCGCCAGACTTCCCCCCTCCAAAATACCGCTCCGCGGTCGCAAGACCGCTGAGGGTATTTTGGCTTTTGCACTGGGCTGGCGGGCGACCGCCAAAAGGCCGCCCGCCAGCCCAGTGCAGAAACCCTTCCCACTAGGACGCCGGCTCAGAATTGAGCCGGCGGAGTGGGAAGGTGCGACGGGTGCAGTGGCACCCGTCGCGTATTTCAGTGTCTGCAATGCAGACACTGAAATACAAAGTGGGGCCCTCTTACGGGGGCCCCTGCAGTGCCCATGCCATTGGCATGGGCACTGCAGGGGCCCACAGGGGCCCCACGAAAACCCATACCGCCATCCTGTTCCTGGCGGGAGAACCGCCAGGAACAGGATGGCGGTATGGGCTGTCAGAATCCCCCATGGCGGCGCAGCAAGCTGCGCCACAATGGGGGATTCCAAGGGCAGCGGAAAACCGGCGGGAGACCGCCGGTTTTCCACTTCTGACCGCGGCAAAACCGCCGCGGTCAGAATGCCCTGCGGGGCACCGCCAGCCTGTTGGCGGTGCTCCCGCCGACCCTGGCCCCGGCGGAAAGGAACCGCCGGGGTCAGAATCACCCCCAGATTGTTTCCTATACGATTTCAAGGAGCCATCGAGAAAATTTGTACAGGCAATACCAATAGTGGACTTCCTCTGGCAAGACGGATTGAAGGCTATGAAGAACCCTGCCACAGTGCCTTCTTGTAGGAAGTTGGCTCTGTATGCACTACTTCAAAGTAAGAAATAGCATGCACAGAGTCCAAGGGTTCCCCTTAGAGGTAAGATAGTGGCAAAAAGAGATCATTCTAATGCTCTATTTTGTGGTAGTGTGGTCAAGCAGTAGGCTTATCAGAGGGTAGTGTTAAGTATTTGTTGTACACACACAGGCAATAAATGAGGAACACACACTCAAAGACAATTCCAGGCCAATAGGTTTTTATATAGAAAAATATATTTTCTTAGTTTATTTTCAGAACCACAGGTTCAAGATTTACAATCAATACTTCAAATGAAAGGTACTTCACTTAGGTATCATAGGAACTTTGAATTAGCAAAATAGCATATACAGTTTTGGCAAAAATGGCAATAAGCTATTTTAAAACTAGACACTACAAATTTCAACAGTTCCTGGGGGAGGTAAGTATTTGTTAGTTTTGCAGGTAAGTTAACCACCTACAGGGTTCAAAGTTGGGTCCAAAGTAGCCCACCGTTGGGGGTTCAGGGCAACCCCAAAGTTACCACACCGGCAGCTCAGGGCCGGTCAGGTGCAGAGGTCAAAGTGGTGCCCAAAACGCATAGGCTTCAATGGAGAAGGTGGTGCCCCGGTTCCAGTCTGCCAGCAGGTAGGTACCTGCGTCTTCGGAGGGCAGACCAGGGGGGTTTGTAGGGCACCGGGGGGGACACAAGACAGCACAAAATGTACACCCTCAGTGGCACGGGGGTGGCCAGGTGCAGAGTGCAAACAGGCGTCGGGTTTGCAATGGAGTTCAATGGGGAGACCCAGGGGTCTCTTCAACGAAGCAGGCAGGCAAGGCGGGGGCTCCTCAGGGTAGCCACCACCTGGGCAAGGGAGAGGGCCACCTGGGGGTCGCTTCTGCACTGGAGGTCGGATCCTTCAGGTGCTGGGGGCTGCGGGTGCAGTGTCTTTACCAGGAGTTGGGTTCTTAGAAGCAGGCAGTCGCAGTCAGGGGGAGCCTATGGATTCCCTCTGCAGGCGTCACTGGGGGAGGTGGCAGGGGGGTCAACTCTGGCTACTCACAGGGTCGCAATCGCCGGGGAGTCCTCCCTGTAGTGTTGGTTCTCCGCAGGTCGAGCCGGGGGCGTCGGGTGCAGAGAGGAAAGTCTCATGCTTCCGGCGGGAAACGTGTGGTCTTTAAAAGTTGCTTCTTTGTTGCAAAGTTGCAATCTTTGTGGAACAGGGCCGCTGTCCTCAGGAGTTCTTGGTCCTTTTAGATGCAGGGTAGTCCTCTGAGGCTTCAGAGGTCGCTGGTCCCTGGGGGACGTGTCGCTGTTGCACTTTTTCTCGAAGTGGGGAGACAGGCCGGTAGGGCTGGGGCCAAAGCAGTTGGTGTTTTTGTCTTCTCTGCAGGGCTTCAGGTCAGCAGTCCTTCTTCATCTTCAGGTTGCAGGAATCTATCTTGCTAGGTTCTGGGAGCCCCAAATACTCAATTTAGGGGGGTGTTTAGGTCTGGGGGGTTAGTAGCCAATGGCTACTAGCCCTGAGGGTGGCTACACCCTCTTTGTGCCTCCTCCCTGAGGGGAGGGGGGCACATCCCTAATCCTATTGGGGGAATCCTCCATCTGCAAGATGGAGGATTTCTAAAAGTCAGAGTTACCTCAGCTCAGGACACCTTAGGGGCTGTCCTGACTGGCCAGTGACTCCTCCTTGTTTTTCTCATTATCTCCTCCGGCCTTGCCGCCAAAAGTGGGGCTGAGGCCGGAGGGGGCGGGCATCTCCACTAGCTGGAGTGCCCTGGGGCGCTGTAACAAAGGGGTTGAGCCTTTGAGGCTCACTGCCAGGTGTTACAGTTCCTGCAGGGGGAGGTGAGAAGCATCTCCACCCAGTACAGGCTTTGTTACTAGCCAGAGTGACAAAGGCACTCTCCCCATGTGGCCAGCAACATGTCTGGTGTGTGGCAGTCTGGCAATACTAGTCAGCCCACACTGGAAGTTAGGTATGTTTTCAGGGGGCATCTCTAAGATGCCCTCTGGGGTCTATTTCACAATAAAATGTACACTGGCATCAGTGTGCATTTATTGTGCTGAGAATTTTGATACCAAACTTCCCAGTTTTCAGTGTAGCCATTATGGTGCTATGGAGTTCGTGTATGACAGACTCCCAGACCATATACTCTTATGGCTACCCTGCACTTACAATGTCTAAGGTTTTGCTTAGACACTGTAGGGGCATAGTGCTCATGCACCTATGCCCTCACCTATGGTATAGTGCACCCTGCCTTAGGGCTGTAAGGCCTGCTAGAAAGGTGACTTATCTTTGCCATAGGCAGTGTGAGGTTGGCATGGCACCCTGAGGGGAGTGCCATGTAGACTTAGTCATTTTCTCCCCACAGTACACAAAAGCTGGCAAGCAGTGTGTCTGTGCTGAGTGAGGGGTCCCCAGGGTGGCATAAGACATGCTGCAGCCCTTAGAGACCTTCCCTGTTATCAGGGCTCTTGGTACCGGGGGTACCAGTTACAAGGGACTTACCTGGATGCCAGGGTGTGCCAATTGTGGAAACAAAGGTACAGTTTTAGGGAAAGAACACTGGTGCTGGGGCCTGGTTAGCAGGCCTCAGCACACTTTCAAATCATAACTTGGCATCAGCAAAGGCAAAAAGTCAGAGGGTAACCATGCCAAGGAGGCATTTCCTTACACTTCTCAGATGCCGAAGCTAGAGAAGAAATCCAAGGCCCCGGACAACACTCCAGCCTGCTTAATATTGCAGCTGAAACCAGCCTCAGTGATATCACAGGCTGCGCAGCGCAGGTCAAAGAACCCTTCGGCACCTATCGCAGCGCCTCCTGATAAGGATGGAGGGAGGTTGGAAAATATTGGAAAAAAGTTCTCCTCAGTGGCGGCGATTACAGTGAAGGCAGCCAACTCCTTAGCCATTCTGGGAAGGTATGACATGCAGATGTGGGCTGACATGTCAGCTTACGTAGACCTATTACCTGGAGATGTCAAGGTGTAAGCAAGAAAAGTACTGCAGGAAGGGGAGCGGATTGCAGCGGAAATCATTGACTGCGCCATTGACATTTCCCTAACAGGATTCCGCCAACTCTCAGGAGCAGTGGTCTTGCGTCGGCAGGGGTGGCTCAAGTCTACCTCGTTCCACCCAGAAGTCCAGAGCCGCATTCTCGATATGCCGTTTGACGGAGAGAGTTTATTTGGGAAGCATGTGGCGACATGCTGCAATCCATAAAGACCGATACGGATACAGCGAAATCACTTGGTACCTTACAGTACCGCAGGCAGCCCTTTCGTGGGGCAAGAGGCAGGGGAAATTATTCCTTTCAAGGGGGTTTTCAGCAACATAGACCCCTGTATCAGTCCTCTTTGTCGGGACCCAGACAACATTACGGCCAGCATCAACTGCATTACCGGTTATCACCTACTGCAGCATATCGACACCCAGCGAAAGGAAGATCAGCACCAAGAGGAATAGACACCGCCAGGAACAAATGACCAGCTAGCCATACCAGCTTCCTACATGGCCAGGGGATTCAGAGTCGGGGGTCGCATCACTTCTCATTTCCTTCGTTGGAAAGCCATAACAACAGACAAATGGGTGTTGGCCGTAGTAACCAGAGGGCATACTCTGGAATTCGTTCAGAAACCACTGAACGTCCCACCGTCGGGCCCTCCACCTCCGCGAGTAGCCCAACTCCTCAAGGAAGTGCAAGTGATGCTACGCAAGGGAGCAATAGAGCGGGTCCCTGCCCCTCACAGGAACAAGGGGTTCTACTCACGCTTCTTTCTAGTAAAGAAACCCTCTGGAGACTGATGCCCCATTCTGGACTTACGGTTGCTGAACAAGTTTCTGAGAAAACAGTCGTTCAGGATGGCGACATTGCAGGACATCTTGCACCTCCTAAATACCGGAGATCATATGGCATCCCTAGACCTCCAGGATGCGTATTTTCATGTTCCAATACACCTCAACCACCGGAAATTCCTCAGGTTCAAGGTAGCTGGTATGCACCTACAGTTTCGGGTCCTCCCTTTCGGTTTAAATCAGCCCCCAGAAGCTTTACAAAGATGCTGGCTCCAGTAGCGGCTCATCTGTATAGTCACAATAGAATGCAATGGGGCACATAGGGATAGGCGCAACACAAACCATATACTCTAGAAGTGGAATGTGAACCACGAATGGACCCCAAACCTATGTGACCTTGTAGAGGGTCGCTGGGACTGTAAGAAACCAGTGAGGGCTAGAAATATAGCCCACCCCAAGACCCTGAAAAGTGGGTGCAAAGTGCACCTAAGTTCCCCAAAGAGCACAGAAGTCGTGATAGGGGAATTCTGCAAGGAAGGCCAACACCAGCAATGCAACAACAATGGATTTCCTGACAAGAGTACCTGTGGAACAAGGGGACCAAGTCCAAAAGTCACAATCAAGTCGGGAGTGGGCAGATGCCCAGGAAATGCCAGCTGTGGGTGCAAAGAAGCTGCTACTGGACAGTAGAAGCTGGAGATTCTGCAGGAACGACAAGGGCTAGGAACTTCCCCTTCAGTACCTCAGTACCATATACTAGGGAATTATAAGGGTGTTCCAGTAAGCCAATGTAAATTGGTAAAATTGGTCACTAGCCTGTTAGTGACAATTTGAAAGAAATGAGAGAGCATAACCACTGAGGTTCTGGTTAGCAGAGCCTCAGTGAGACAGTTAGGCATCACACAGGGAACACATACCTATAGGTCACAAACTTATGAGCACTGGGGTCCTGACTAGCAGGGTCCCAGTGACACATAACAAACATACTGAAAACATAGGGTTTTCACTATGAGCACTGGGCCCTGGCTAGCAGGATCCCAGTGAGACAGTGAAAACACCCTGACATACACTCACAAACAGGCCAAAAGTGGGGGTAACAAGGCTAGAAAGAGGCTACTTTCTCACACTTACCTCTAAGGGGAACCCTTGTACTCTGTGCATGCTATTTCTTACTTTGAAATAGTACATACAGAGCCAACTTCCTACACTGGTGGATCAGCGGTGGGGTACAAGACTTTGCATTTGCTGGACTACTCAGCCAATACCTGATCACACGACTAAATTCCCAAAATTGTCATTAGAAACAGATTTTTGAAATTTGAGCTATTTTTTTAAAATTTTTAAAAGTCCTGCTAGGGCCTTGTGTTAATCCCTGTTAGCATTTCTTTTAGAGTTTAAAAGTTTTGTAAAAGTTTGAATTAAGTTCTAGAGATAGTTTTAGATTCTTAAAAAGTATTCCAACTTTTAGAAACATAGGGGGTCATTCTGACTCCCGCCGGCCGCGGTAACCGCAGGGCCGGCGGGAGCCGCCAGAATACCGCTGCGCGGTCAGAAGACCGCCGCGGTTATTCTGGGTTTCCCGCTGGGCTGGCGGGCGACCGCCAGAAGGCCGCCCGCCAGCCCAGCGGGAAACACCCTTCCATGAGGATGCCGGCTCCGAATGGAGCCGGCGGAGTGGAAGGGGTGCGATGGGTGCAGTTGCACCCGTCGCGATTTTCAGTGTCTGCATGGCAGACACTGAAAATCATGGTGGGCCCTCTTACGGGGGCCCCTGCAGTGCCCATGCCATTGGGCACTGCAGGGGCCCCCAGGGGCTCCACGACACCCCATACCGCCATCCTGTTCCTGGCGGCCAAGACCGCCAGGAACAGGATGGCGGTCGGAATCCCCATGGCCATGGAGTATTCCCAAGGGCAGCGGAAAACCGGCGGGACACCGGCGGTTTTCCGTTTCTGACCGCGGCTGTACCGCCGCGGTCAGAATGCCCAAGGGAGCACCGCCAGCCTGTTGGCGGTGCTTCCGCGGTCGTTGGCCCTGGCGGTTTTTACCGCCAGGGTCAGAATGACCCCCATAATGTCTGCTGCAGAAGAGATTGTGATGGAGCTCAACCTCACCCCGTACCTGCATCTTAGGATGTCAGAGTTAAGGTCTCTCTGCAAAATCAAAAAGATTAAAACTGATTCAAACCCCACCAAAGTACAGCACCAGGAGCTTTTGGCAGAGTTTGCTAAGAACAACCCCTCTGAGGATGCCTTCCCAGAGGGGGAAGCTAGTGATGTGGAGGATTTCCCACCCCCACTCCTAGTTAGGGAGAACAGGGTCCCTCAAACCCTCTCTCCACAAGTGATGGTCAGAGATGCTGCTTCTCTCACAGGAGAGTCCAGCAACTCTGGAAGCATTGAAGGCAGCCTCAATGAAGATGACCTCCAGTTAGCCAGGATGGTCAAAAGATTGGCTTTGGAAAGACAGATCCTAGCCATAGAAAGGGAAAGACAAGAGATGGGCCTAGGTCCCATCAATGGTGGCAGCTGTCACGTACTGCGCTGGACTTCTCCCCTCTGGATTTCGGATTGGGGGATACACCAAGTCTTCTACAGGTCCTGGATACTCCCAGAAAAGGGCGACCCCTTCTAGTAGCCACGGTGCCGCTTGACAGGCTACGACAAAGCAGACCGTACCCTCCAGAAGGAGTTCCGGAGGGAAAAAAAACCCACACTGGGGAAAAAACCTCTAACAGGAACTCCTGAAGGAAAACAAGAAAAAACAGGACTTGACAACAGGAAACAAAAATAGGCAATATCCAGGGTAAAAGGCAGGAAAAAAGGAACAGGCAAAAATATCCCAAGGCAAAAGCAGGAACAAGGAACAGGCAAAAATCTCCCAAGGCAAAAGCAGGAACAAAGAACAGGCAAAAATCTTCAAAGGCAAAAAGCAGGAACAAAGAACAGGAGCGAACAGGAGCGAACAGCACAACCAGAAGGAAGTGTTTGCAACGCATGGAGGAACAAGACTGACTGACTTATATACTGAGAAAATGGAAGTGACATCACAGGAAAGGGAAGTAACACCATCTTAGATTGGGAAAAGCCCATAGACCAGTATAGGAAAAAGAAAGTAGTATAACAGAGAAACGGAGCATGCTGGGACAAAAACACAAAGAAGACAAGATGGACACAACATGGATAGAGACAAGCAAAAGGACCAACAAAAAACCCACCACCAACAACAAAAGAAGAAAAAAGGCTACAAGTAAGTGTAGCATGACCGGGAGCGAAATATATGCTTCCAAGAAAGCATAGTCAAAAAACGCGGGGAACGGCGCTCCGAATATCGGTAGCGCGTTCTACCTGCGAGGACAGAAAGAGACGCGCGTCAGAGCGCGGCGTTACAGTAGGTCCCCTCCCCAAGGCACCAGGTTTGTCAGGATGATTGTCAAAAAACAGGCGAACCAAACGGGGAGCATGGACGGAGGAAGCATCATCCCAAGAACAGTCACTGAGGGGGTATCCTTTCCAATGGACCAAAAACTAGTTTGCGTCGAAAAATTCTGGAATCACAGATCTCCTGGACTTCAAACTCAGGCTGTCCGTCAATAGAAAGAGGAGGTGGAAACCCGAGGATAAAGAAATCTCAGTGTTAAAGAAGGCACAAAAGGCTCTCCAGAAACGTGATACATATTGAGGCCCTCTGTCTGAAATTGCCTCTTGAGGAAGACCATGGAGGAGAAAAATATCCCATAGAAAAATGCGACTCATTTCTGGGTCCGTTGGGAGTTTTTTCAAGGCTGAAAAATGGGCCATCTTGGTGAATGAATCTACGGTCAACATGATTACTTGGTTACCAGAGGAGGTAGGTAGAGAGCATATGAAATCCGTGGATAGAGTACACCAAGGAGCGGAAGGAACCGGTAAAGGTCTTAATAAACCTGCCACCTTAGTGTAGGAGGCTGGACTGGCTTGTAGTGAGTACCAAGGGGTACTTACACCTTGCACCAGGCCCAGGTATCCCTTATTAGTGTATAGGGTGTCTAGCAGCTTAGGCTGATAGATAATGGTAGCTTAGCAGAGCAGCTTAGGCTGAACTAGGAGACGAGTGAAGCTCCTACAGTACCACTAGTGTCATATGCACAATATCATAAGAAAACACAATACACAGATATACTAAAAATAAAGGTACTTTATTTTTATGACAATATGCCAAAAGTATCTCAGTGAGTACCCTCAGTATGAGGATAGCAAATATACACAAGATATATGTACACAATACCAAAAATATGCAGTATAGTATTAGAAAACAGTGCAAACAATGTATAGTTACAATAGGATGCAATGGGGACACATAGGGATAGGGGCAACACAAACCATATACTCCAAAAGTGGAATGCGAACCACAAATGGACCCCAAACCTATGTGACCTTGTAGAGGGTCGCTGGGACTGTAAGAAAACAGTGAGGGTTAGAAAAATAGCCCACCCCAAGACCCTGAAAAGTGAGTGCAAAGTGCACTAAAGTTCCCCAAAGAGCACAGAAGTCGTGATGGGGGAATTCTGCAGGAAAGACACAAATCAGCAATGCAACAACGATGGATTTCCAAACGAGGGTACCTGTGGAACAAGGGGATCAAGTCCAAAAGTCACAAGCAAGTCGGAGATGGGCAGATGCCCAGGAAATGCCAGCTGTGGGTGCAAAGAAGCTGCTACTGGACAGTAGAAGCTGAGGATTCTGCAGGAACGACAAGGGCTAGAAACTTCCCCTTTGGAGGATGGATGCCACACGCCGTGGAGAGTCGTGCAGAAGTGTTTTCCTGAAGAAAGACCGCAAACAAGCCTTGCTAGCTGCAAGTCGTGCGGTTAGGGTTTTTGGATGCTGCTGTGGCCCAGGAGGGACCAGGATGTCGCCAATTGCGTCAGGGGACAGAGGGGGCAACCAGCAGGACGAGGAGCCCTCTCAGAAGCAGGCAGCACCCGCAGAAGTGCCGGAACAGGCACTACGAAGAGGAGGGAAACAGTGCTCACCCGAAGTTACACAAAGGAGTCCCACGTCGCCGGAGGACAATTCAGGAGGTCGTGCAATGCAGGTTAGAGTGCCGTGGACCCAGGCTTGGCTGTGCACAAAGGATTTCTGCTGGAAGTGCACAGAGGCCGGAGTAGCTGCAAAAGACGCGGTTCCAAGCAATGCAGTCTGGCGTGGGGAGGCAAGGACTTACCTCCACCAAACTTGGACTGAAGAGTCACTGGACTGTGGGAGTCACTTGGACAGAGTTGCTGGATTCAAGGGACCTCGCTCGTCGTGCTGAGAGGAGACCCAGGGGACCGGTGATGCAGTTCTTTGGTGCCTGCGGTTGCAGGGGGAAGATTCCGTCGACCCACTGGAGATTTCTTCGGAGCTTCTAGTGCAGAGAGGAGGCAGACTACCCCCACAGCATGCACCACCAGGAAAACAGTCGAGAAGGCGGCAGGATCAGCGTTACAGAGTTGCAGTAGTCGTCTTCGTTACTTTGTTGCAGTTTTGCAGGCTTCCAGCGCGGTCAGCAGTCGATTCCTTGGCAGAAGGTGAAGAGAGAGATGCAGAGGAACTCTGATAAGCTCTTGCATTCGTTATCTAAGGAATTCCCCAAAGCAGAGACCCTAAATAGCCAGAAAAGAGGGTTTGGCTACTTAGGAGAGAAGATAGGCTAGCAACACCTGAAGGAGCCTATCAGAAGGAGTCTCTGACGTCACCTGCTGGCCCTGGCCACTCAGAGCAGTCCAGTGTGCCAGCAGCACCTCTGTTTCCAAGATGGCAGAGGTCTGGAGCACACTGGAGGAGCTCTGGGCACCTCCCAGGGGAGGTGCAGGTCGGGGGAGTGGTCACTCCCTTTACCTTTGTCCAGTTTCGCGCCAGAACAGGGCTGAGGGATCCCTGAACCGGTGTAGACTGGCTTATGCAGAAATGGGCACCATCTGTGCCCATGAAAGCATTTCAAGAGGCTGGGGGAGGCTACTCCTCCTCTGCCTTAACACCTTTTTCCAAAGGGAGAGGGTGTAACAACCTCTCTCTGAGGAAGTTCTTTGTTCTGCCATCCTGGGCCAAGCCTGGCTGGACCCCAGGAGGACAGAAATCTGTCTGAGGGGTTGGCAGCAGCAGCAGCTGCAGTGAAACCCCTGAAAAGGCAGTTTGGCAGTACCCGGGTCTGTGCTACAGACCCGTGGGATCATGGGATTGTGCCAACAATGCCAGGATGGCATAGAGGGGGCAATTCCATGATCTTAGACATGTTACATGGCCATATTCGGAGTTACCATTGTGAAGCTACACATAGGTAGTGACCTATATGTAGTGCACACGTGTAATGGTGTCCCCGCACTCACAAAGTCCTGGAAATTGGCCCTGAACAATGTGGGGGCACCTTGGCTAGTGCCAGGGTGCCCACACACTAAGTAACTTAGCACCCAACCTTTACCAGGTAAAGGTTAAACATATTGGTGACTTATAAGTTACTTAAGTGCAGTGTAAAAATGGCTGTGAAATAACGTGGACGTTATTTCACTCAGGCTGCAGTGGCAGGCCTGTGTAAGAATTGTCAGAGCTCCCTATGGGTGGCAAAAGAAATGCTGCAGCCCATAGGGATCTCCTGGAACCCCAATACCCTGGGTACTTCAGTACCATATACTAGGGAATTATAAGGGTGTTCCAGTATGCCAATGTAAATTTGTAAAATTGGTCACTAGCCTGTTAGTGACAATTTGTAGAGAGAGAGCATAACCACTGAGGTTCTGGTTAGCAGAGCCTCAGTGAGACAGTTAGGCATCACACAGGGAACACATACCTATAGGTCACAAACTTATGAGCACTGGGGTCCTGACTAGCAGGGTCCCAGTGACACATAACAAACATACTGAAAACATAGGGTTGTCACTATGAGCACTGGGCCCTGGCTAGCAGGATACCAGTGAGACAGTGAAAACACCTTGACATACACTCACAAACAGGCCAAAAGTGGGGGTAACAAGGCTAGAAAGAGGCTACTTTCTCACACTTAGTTTGGGGTGTCTTAGTCTGGGCCCAGACTGGGCATGCTGACACATAGGTTTCAGTGTCTGTCTTTAGCGAAGGCCACCATAAAGATCGCTGAAGCAGCTCCTGGGTCTTCCTGATACCTTGATGACCGGCTATAGGAGAATCATGGCACATTTGCAGGGCTTCTGTCTGCACTTTCTTGGTAGGTAGGAAAAGAGCATGTTGATGATAGAAGTAGTTGTTCTTCTTCTGCAAAAAAGGAGTCACTCTATCCCATTCTGAAGCAGACAAAAACTGGTACTCGGATTGAATGCGTTCTTTAAAAGATTGAGTAGCTCCGATGATCCTGCTAGACTCAATAAGATGTGGAGAGGAGTTCTGGGCTATGTCAGGATATCTGCGGGATAAGGCATCTGCCACTAAATTCTGGGAACCTGGTATGTACATGATAACGAAATTGTACTGGCTAAAGAAGAAAGTCCATCGAGCCTGACGACTGTTGCGACACTGAAAGCTCCGAAGACACTGGAGATTACGGTGATCAGTCCTAGCTTCAAAAGGCTCTCTGGAACCCATCAGGAAATGCCTCCATTCCTTACAAGCTACTTTGAGAGCGAGTAGTTCTCGTTCCAGTACAGAATAATTTCGTTCAGCCTCTGATAGAATATGAGACAGATAAAAGATAGGATGTTCCAATCCATCATTGTCTTGCTTCTGCAGCAGAACTGCTCCAATAGCTCTGTCTGAGGCATCAGTCTCGACGATAAATTTCTTGGTATTGTCAGGATGACACAACACGGGTGCTTGGGTAAAGGCTGTCTTTAATTCTTGAAACGCGCGTTCAGCCTCCTTGGTCCAAATGAAACCCTTCTTCAGGTTCTCTTTCTTAATTGTTTGTGTTATGAAACTTTGTAGGTGGGCAAAGTTCTGTATAAACTGACGATAAAAGTTTGATAAACCAAGAAAACATTGCGTTTCTTCAATGGACGTTGGAGAAGGCCAATCTAATATGGCACTGACCTTGTCAGGATCCATGGATATTCTGTGTTGATTAATACAAAACCCGAGATACCTTACTTCAGATTTATGGAACTCACCCTTCTCAGGTTTACAAAACAATTGGTTTTTCTTGAGTCTTTCCAGGACTTGCAGGACATGATCTACATGGTGCTCAGGATCACAGGAATATATCAAGATATCATCCAAATAGATGACTACATATTGATTGATTACATCAGAGAACACTGAATCCATAAATCGTTGAAAAACAGAAGGGGCGTTGGTCAGTCCAAAGGGCATAACACGATACTCATAGTGCCCAAAAGGGGTACGAAAAGCTGTCTTCCATTCATCTCCTTCCTTGATCCGAAGGAGATGATATGCACCCGTAAGTCTAATTTAGTAAATATCTTGGCTCCTTGAATGGCATCCAATATATGTCTGATTAAAGGCAGTGGATATCGATCCTTAATTGTTATTCTGTTGAGTTCACGAAAGTCCACACAAGGACGCAGATCCCTAGTCTTCTTTGGGTAGAAGAAGAGAGGAGCCCCAGCGGGGGACCTGGAAGGAGCAATCAAACCGTTGTGTAAGTTGTTGTCTAAATATTCCCTTAGCACCTTCTTTTCTTGGTCTGTCAGAGAATACATTCGACCGAAGGGGACGACTTCATCAGGAATTAATGGAATAGCACAGTCATAACTGCGATGAGGTGGCAAAGTAGGATTACTCAGTTTCTGAAAAATCCTGATATATTCCTGATAACAATCTGGAACCCCCTGGATAATATTGATAGAGTTAGTGTTATCCTTAGTTGACTGACAGGACCTTTTTGGAGTCCAATAAGAAGTAGTGGAATAACAATTCGGTTGACAAAATGAAGACGTTAGGGATATAGGTGGTCATTCTGACCCTGGCGGTCTTTGACCGCCAGGGCGGAGGACCGCGGGAGCACCGCCGACAGGCCGGCGGTGCTCCAATGGGTATTCCGACCGCGGCGGTAAAGCCGCGGTCGGACCGGCACCACTGGCGGGGTCCCGCCAGTGTACCGCCGCCCCATTGAATCCTCCGCGGCGGCGCAGCTTGCTGCACCGCCGCGGGGATTCCGACCCCCCCTACCGCCATCCAGATCCCGGCGGTCGGACCGCCGGGATCCGGATGGCGGTAGGGGGGGTCGCGGGGCCCCTGGGGGCCCCTGCAGTGCCCATGCCACTGGCATGGGCATTGCAGGGGCCCCCGTAAGAGGGCCCCTACATGTATTTCACTGTCTGCTGCGCAGACAGTGAAATACGCGACGGGTGCAACTGCACCCGTCGCACAGCTTCCACTCCGCCGGCTCGATTCCGAGCCGGCTTCATCGTGGAAGCCTCTTTCCCGCTGGGCTGGCGGGCGGTCTGAAGGCGACCGCCCGCCAGCCCAGCGGGAAAGTCAGAATTACCGCCGCGGTCTTTCGACCGCGGAACGGTAATCTGACGGCGGGACTTTGGCGGGCGGCCTCCGCCGCCCGCCAAGGTCAGAATGAGGGCCATAGTTTGTGTTTCCCAATTGATATAGGGGTTGTGTCGGGCTAACCAGGGAATTCCCAAAATCATGATGTGATTTGGTGAGGCTATGAGATCAAAGGCAACGTGTTCTTGATGCCCCCCAAATGTCAAACAAAGAGTAGGAGTTGAGGCCACCACAGGTCCTGAGGTTAACGGAGAGCCATCCACTGTGTGCACCTGCTCAGGAGTCTCTTTAGGAATGCAGGGAATTCCTTTACTCGTAGCCCAGGTCTCATCCAGATAGAGTCCACTGGCTCCACAATCAAGGAGAGCCAGAAGATGTTCTTCTTGATCTTGTGAACTTTGTAACTTGACCGAGAGGATAAACAGGGTGGACATGCTTTCTTTGGAGGAGCATATTGATGGTACTTCAGCTCCTCCCGTCTCCTTCCTCCTTACAGGGGACGGGAGCTGGCGTTTCCCGCAGGCCTTGAGGGATGTACCGGACAACTATGGATCAGGTGGCCAGCCTTACCACAGTATAGGCAAAGTCCCCTTCGTCGTCGTTCCTCCCTTTCTGACTCTGTCAATGGCCCACGAACCAGATCTATCTGCATGGGCTCTTCATGGGGAGGTGAAGAGGCTTCAGATGGACTATCTTCCGTTCGCCGACTGTTAGCACGGAAGGTACCGGAGTGGTATGGAGCTCTAGTTCTACGTCTTTCCATCTTGCGCTCTCAAAGTCTATACTGGATGTTCATAGATTGATCCATTAATTGTTTCAAAGAACAAGCTGGAGAAGAGTGTACAAGCTCATCTTTAATTTCTTCACGCAGGCCTCTGCGGAAAAGGGTTACAAATGTGCGTTCTACCCAGGAGGTTTCAGCTGCCAGCTGTTTGACGCAGGTTATATACTTCAGTACATCCTGATTACCCTGCTGAATGTCACATAAGGCTTCTTCAGCTGCTACTTCTACCCCAGGTCTCTCAAACATTTGTTTGAAAACAGTCAGGAAAGCGGAATAGTTAGCCAGGACTGGGTCATCTGCAGAAACCAAAGGAGTCGCCCAAGCAAGCGCTGGACCAGACAAGGCGCTAATCAGATAGCCCACCTTAGCCTTATCCGAAGAAAACTGGAGTGGATGAAAGGCAAAGAAAACCGTCAAGGCGTCCAAAAATTACTTCATCTTTAAAGGATCTCCGGAATATCGAGGAATAGTAGCAGATACAGGTGGTATGTCCATTGATCGGGAAGACAAGACCTGTTGTAGCGCAGTGTTCTCTGCCCGTAACTGTTGTAACTCTGGGCTTGTTGCTGGACAGGCTGTAATATAGCTTGAGCATTTTCTGACGCCTCTCACTGTGGATCTTCCATGGCGCTCTCTCAACGCTGAATCTTTTGGCGTTGCAATCACATACTGCGCTGGACTTCTCACCTCTGGATTTCGGATTGGCGAATACACCAAGTCTTCTACAGGTCCTGGATACTCCCAGATAAGGGTGACCCCTTCTAGTAGCCATGGTGCCGCTTGACAGGCTGCGCCAAAGCAGACCGTACCCTCCAGAAGAAGTCCCAGAGGGAAAAAACCCCAACACTGGGGAAAAAACCTCTAACAGGAACTCCTGAAGGAAAACAAGAAAAAACAGGACTTGACAACAGGAAACAAAAATAGGCAATATCCAGGGTAAAAGGCAGGAAAAAAGGAACAGGCAAAAATATCCCAAGGCAAAAGCAGGAACAAGGAACAGGCAAAAATCTCCCAAGGCAAAAGCAGGAACAAAGAACAGGCAAAAATCTTCCAAGGCAAAAAGCAGGAACAAAGAACAGGAGCGAACAGCACAACCAGAAGGAAGTGTTTGCAACGCAAGGAGGAACAAGACTGACTGACTTATATACTGAGAAAAGGGAAGTGACATCACAGGAAAGGGAAGTAACACCATCTTGGATTGGGAAAAGCCCATAGATCAGTATAGGAAAAAGAAAGTAGTATAACAGAGAAACAGAGCATTCTGGGACAAAAACACGAAGAAGACAAGATGGACACAACATGGATAGAGACAGGCAAAAGGACCAACAAAAAACCCACCACCAACAACAAAAGAAGAAAAAAGGCTACAAGTAAGTGTAGCGTGACCGGGAGCTAAATATATGCTTCCCAGAAAGCATAGTCAAAAAACGCAGGGAACGGCGCGCCGAATATCGGTAGCGCGTTCCACCCGCAAGGACAGAAAGAGACGCTGCGTCAGAGCGCGGCATTACCGCAGCAACATAAATAGGGTCAGAGATTCTCCTGACATGTTGAAAATCCCAAAAGGGTTTGTAACTAAATATGAAGATGGTGATGACATCACCAAATGGTTCACAGCTTTTGAGAGGGCTTGTGCAACCAGAAAAGTAAACAGATCTCACTGGGGTTCTCTCCTTTGGGAAATGTTCACTGGAAAGTGTAGGGATAGACTCCTCACACTCTCTGGAAAGGATGCAGAATCCTATGACCTCATGAAGGCTACCCTGATTGAGGGCTTTGGATTCTCAACTGAGGAGTATAGAATTAGGTTCAGGGGGGCTCAAAAACCCTCGAGCCAGACCTGGGTTGATTTTGTTGACTACTCAATAAAAACACTGGATGGTTGGATTCAAGGCAGTGGTGTAAATGATTATGATGGGCTGTACAATTTATTTGTGAAAGAACACCTGTTAAGTAATCGTTTCATTGATAAACTGCATCAGCATCTGGTAGACCTAGGACCAATTTCTCCCCAAGAATTGGGAAAGAAGGCGGACCATTGGGTCAAGACTAGGGCGACCAAAAGAAAGGGGTCACAAAGACTCCCCAGGGGAAGAGTGTTGAGACATCCAAGGGAAAAAATAAAGAGTCTTCTATAGGGCCCCAAAAACCTGCTCAGGAGGGAGGGTCCAGAGCCTCTTCACAATCTAATTTTGGGTACAAGGGTAAAACCTTTGATCCCAAAAAGGCCTGGTGTCGTAGCTGTAACCAGCAAGGACACCAAACTGGAGACAAGGCCTGTCCCAAGAAAGGTTCCACTTCTAACTCTACTCCAGCTAACACTGGAATGGCCAGTCTCCAAGTGGGATCAACAGTGTGCCCAGAGCAAATCAGGGTCCACACTGAAGCTACATTAGTCTCTGAGGGTGGGGTGGATTTAGCCACACAGGCTGCCTGGCCCCCTAATATGCAAAAATACAGGCAGCAACTCTTAATTAATGGGATTAGTGTAGAAGACCTGAGGGATACAGGTGCCAGTGTCACCATGGTGACAGAGAAACTGGTTTCCCCTGGTCAATACCTGGCTGGACAAACTTATCCAGTCACCAAAGCTGACAATCAGACTAAAGTACATCCCATGGCTATGGTAACTTTAGAGTGGGGAGGGGTCAATGGCCTGAAACAGGTGGTGGTCTCCTCAAATATCCCTGTAGACTGTTTGCTTGGAAATGACCTGGAGTCCTCAGCATGGGCTGAGGTAGAACTCAAAACCCATGCAGCCATGCTGGGTATCCCTGAACTGGTGTGTGTCAAGACAAGGGCACAGTGCAAGGCTCAGGGTGAAAAAGTGGTGTTGGAGCCTGGAAAAAGGGCCCAACCCGCATAGAGAAAAGGAAAGAAGACTGGGGAACCAGCTTCAACACAACAAGAGAAAGAGAACCTCTCTTCCCAGGAAGAAGTTCTGCCCTCTGAGGGAACTGAGCCCATGGAGTTAGAACCTTATCAGGTTGAGCTCCTAGGCCCAGGGGGACCCTCAAGGGAACAGTTGTGTAAGGGGCAAGAAACATGTCCCTCTCTTGAAGGCCTTAGGCAGCAAGCTGCTGAAGAGTCCAAAGGAAAAATAACAGGAACACATAGGGCCTCATTATGATCCTGGCGGGCGGCGGAGGCCGCCCGCCAGGATGCCGCCGTCCAAAATACCGCGCCGCGGTCAAAAGACCGCGGCGGGTATTACTTGTTTTCCCCTGGGCTGGCGGGCGGTTGCTGAAAAACCGCCCGCCAGCCCAGGGGAAAACGACTTTCCCACGAGGATGCCGGCTCGTAATTGAGCCGGCGGAGTGGGAAGATGCGACGGGTGCAGTGGCACCCGTCGCGTATTTCAGTGTCTGCAAGGCAGACACTGAAATACTTTGCAGGGCCCTCTTACGGGGGCCCCTGCCGTGCCCATGCCATTGGCCCGGGCATGGGCACGGCAGGGGCCCCCAGGGGCCCCGCGACCCCCCCTACCGCCATCCTGTTCATGGCGGCTTTCCCGCCATGAACAGGATGGCGGTAGGGGGGGGTCAGAATCCTCATGGCTGCGGAGCGCGCTCCGCAGCCATGGAGGATTCAAACGAGCAGCGGAAAGTCAGCGGGAGACCGCTGACTTTCCGCTTCTGACCGCGGCTGAACCGCCGCGGTCAGAATGCTCGTTGGAGCACCGCCAGCCTGTTGGCGGTGCTCCCGTGGTCGGTGGCCCTGGCGGCCACCGGCCGCCAGGGTCAGAATGACCCTCATAGTCTATTGGGAAGATGTTCTCCTTTACACTGAGGCAAGAGATCCCAAACCTGGTGCCACTAGGAGAGTGGTAGTGCCTCAGGAGTTTAGGGAGTTCATTCTGACCTTAGCTCATGATATTCCTCTTGCTGGGCATTTGGGACAGACCAAGACGTGGGAGAGATTAGTCAACCACCTCTATTGGCCCAACATGTCCCAGAAGGTCAAGGAGTTTTGTGTCTCCTGTACCACCTGTCAAGCCAGTGGTAAGACAGGTGGGGGTCCCCTTTGAAAGAGTGGGTGTGGACATAGTGGGTCCACTTGAACCTTCCAAAGCCTCAGGGAACCAATACATACTAGTAGTAGTGGATCATGCTACTAGATACCCTGAAGCAAGTCCCCTTAGGTCGACTACTGCCCCTGCAGTAGCCAAAGCACTCATTGGTATTTTTAGCAGAGTGGGATTTCCTAAAGAGGTGGTGTCTGACAGAGGTACCAACTTCATCTCAGCATACCTGAAACATATGTGGAATGAGTGTGGGGTGACTTACAAATTCACCACACCATACCATCCACAAACCAATGGTCTTGTGGAAAGATTTAACAAGACATTGAAAGGCAGGATCATGGGGCTCCCTGAAAAACTCAAAAGGAGATGGGATGTCCTCTTGCCATGTCTTCTTTTCGCCTACAGAGAGGTGCCTCAGAAGGGAGTAGGGTTTTCCCCCTTTGAACTTCTGTTTGGCCATCCTGTAAGGGGACCACTAGCTCTTGTAAAAGAAGGTTGGGAGGGAGAGACCTCTTCATGAGCCTAAACAAGATATAGTGGACTATGTACTAGGCCTACGTTCAAGGATGACAGAGTACATGGAAAAGGCAAGTAAAAACCTTGAGGCCAGCCAACAACTCCAGAAGATGTGGTATGACCAAAAGGCTGCTATGGTTGAGTTTCAGCCAGGGCAGAAAGTCTGGGTTCTGGAACCTGTGGCTCCCAGGGCACTTCAGGACAGATGGAGTGGCCCTTACCCAATGCCAGAGAAGAAGAGTCAGGTCACCTAACTGGTAGACCTAGGCACTAGCAGGACCCCCAAAAGGGTGATCCATGTGAACCGCCTCAAACTCTTCCATGACAGGGCAGATGTGAATCTGTTGATGGTAACAGATGAGGACCAGGAAGCTGAGAGTGAACCTCTCCCTGATCTCCTCTCCACAGACCCTAAACATGGTTCAGTTGATGGAGTGATCTATTCAGACACCCTCTCTGGCCAACAGCAATCTGAGTGTAGGAAGGTCCTGCAACAGTTTGCTGAGCTCTTTTCCCTAACCCCTGGTCAGACACACCTGTGAACCCATGATGTGGACACAGGAGACAGCATGCCTGTCAAAAACAAACTTTTCAGACAGTCTGACTAAGTTAAGGAAAGCATCAAGGTGGAAGTCCACAAGATGCTGGAATTGGGAGTCATTGAGCACTCTGACAGCCCCTGGGCTACCACAGTGGTCTTAGTCCCCAAACCTCACACCAAAGATGGAAAGAGAGAGATGAGGTTCTGTGTGGACTACAGAGGACTTAATTCTGTTACCAAGACAGATGCCCATCCCATTCCAAGGGCAGATGAATTGATTGATAAGCTAGGTGCTGCCAGATACTTAAGTACCTTTGACTTGACAGCAGGGTACTGGCAAATCAAAATGGCACCAGAAGCAAAAGAAAATACATCATTCTCCACACCTGATGGGCACTATCAGTTCACTGTGATGCCCTTTGGTTTAAAGAATGCCCCTGCCACCTTCCAAAGGCTGGTGAATCAAGTCCTTGTTGGCTTGGAATCCTTTAGTGCAGCTTATCTTGACGATATTGCTGTCTTTAGCTCCAGCTGGCAGGATCACCTGGTCCACCTGAAAAAGGTTTTGAAGGCCTTGCAAGCAGCAGGCCTCTCTATCAAGGCATCCAAATGTCTGATAGGGCAGGGAACTGTGGTTTACTTGGGACACCTTGTTGGTGGAGGCCAAGTTCAGCCACTCCAGCCCAAGATCCAGACTATTCTGGACTGGGCAGCTCCAAAAACCCAGACTCACGTCAGGGCATTCCTTGGCTTGACTGGGTACTACAGGAGGTTTGTGAAGGGATATGGATCAATAGTGACACCCCTCACAGAACTTACCTCCAAGAAAATGCTCAAGAAGGTAAACTGGACTGTAGAATGCCAACAGGCCTTTGACACCCTGAAACAAGCTATGTGCACAGCACCAGTTCTCAAAGCTCCGGATTACTCCAAGCAGTTCATTGTGCAGACTGATGCCTCTGAACATGAGATACGGGCAGTTTTGTCCCAAGCAAATGATGATGGCCTTGACCAGCCTGTTGCTTTCATTAGCAGGAGGTTACTCCCCAGGGAGCAGCGTTGGAGTGCCAATGAGAGGGAGGCCTTTGCTGTGGTTTGGTCCCTGAAGAAGCTGAGACCATACCTCTTTGGTACTCACTTTGTAGTTCAAACTGACCACAGACCTCCCAGATGGCTAATGCAAATGAAAGGTGAAAATCCGAAACTGTTGAGGTGGTCCATCTCCCTACAGGGAATGGACTTTATAGTGGAACACAGACCTGGGACTGCCCATGCCAATGCAGATGGCCTTTCCAGGTTCTCCCACTTAGAAAATGAAGACTCTCTTGGGAAAGGTTAGTCTCATCCTCTTTCGTTTGGGGGGGTGGGGGGTTGTGTAAGGAAATGCCTCCTTGGCATGGTTACCCCCTGACGTTTTGCCTTTGCTGATGCCAAGTTATGATTTGAAAGTGTGCTGAGGCCTGCTAACCAGGCCCCAGCACCAGTGTCCTTTCCCTAACCTGTAACTTTGTTTCCACAATTGGCACACCCTGGCATCCAGGTAAGTCCCTTGTAAGTGGTACCTCTGGTACCAAGGGCCCTGATGCCAGGGAAGGTCTCTAAGGGCTGCAGCATGTCTTATGCCACCCTGGGGACCCCTCACCCAGCACAGACACACTGCTTGCCAGCTTGTGTGTGCTGGTGGGGACAAAATGACTAAGTCGACATGGCACTCCCCTCAGGGTGCCATGCCAAACTCACACTGCCTATGGCATAGATAAGTCACCCCTCTAGCAGGCCTTACAGCCCTAAGGCAGGGTGCACTATACCATAGGTGAGGGCATAGGTGCATGAGCACTATGCCCCTACAGTGTCTAAGCAAAACCTTAGACATTGCACCCGCAGCCCCCAGGACCTGAAGGATACGACCTCCAGTGCAGGAGCGACCCCCAGGTGGCCCTCTCCCTAGCCCAGGTGATGGCTACCCCGAGGAGCCCCCCCCTTGCCTGCCTGCATCGCTGAAGAGACCCCTGGGCCTCCCATTGAAACCTATTGCAAACCTGACGCCTGTTTGCACTCTGCACCTGGCCGCCCCTGTGCCGCTGAGGGTGTACTTTCTGTGCTGACTTGTGTCTCCCCCCCCCCGGTGCCCTACAAAAAACCCCTGGTCTGCCCTCCGAAGTCGCGGGTACCTACCTGCTGGCAGACTAGAACCGGGGCACTCCTATCTCCATTGGAGCCTATGCGTTTTGGGCACCACTTTGACCTCTGCACCTGACCGACCCTGAGCTGCTGGTGTGGTAACTTTGGGGTTGGCCTGAACCCCCAACGGTGGGCTACCTTGGACCCAACTTTGAACTCTGTAAGTGCTTTACTTACCTAAAAAACTAACAAATACATACCTCCCCCAGGAACTGTTGAATTTTGCACAGTGTTCAATTTTAAAATAGCTTATTGCCATTTTTGCCAAAACTGTACATGCTATTGTGTTGATTCAAAGTTCCTAAGATACCTGAGTGAAATACCTTTCATTTAAAGTATTGTTTGTAAATCTTGAACCTGTGGTTCATAAAATAAACTAAGAAAATATATTTTTCCATATAAAAACCTATTGGCCTGCAATTGTCTTTGAGTGTGGGTCCCTCATTTATTTCCTGTGTGTGTACAACAAATGCATAACACTACCCTCTGATAAGCCTACTGCTCGACCACACTACCACAAATTAGACCATTAGAATTATCTCTTTTTGCCACTATCTTACCTCTAAGGGGAACCCTTGGACTCTGTTCATGCTATTTCTTACTTTGAAATAGTACATACAGAGCCAACTTCCTACAATATCCGAATGTTGGTTCGGTTGGTATGAACAGGAATTTATATACATATCTATATCTGCTTATTCAATCTTACTGCTCGCTACTCTAATTCAAGAAAATGAGTTACTTACCTGTAACTGTGGTTCTCCAGTATTGGTATCTTTCATAGATTCACATGCGACCCACCCTGCTCCCCGCAGAGGCTCCCCTTATACGTAAACTCTTATCTTCACACTTGTACTAGAAAATCTGAGGGAGAGAGCCTCTGTTGGGAGCGTTCTAGAGGGTGTCGATGCTTGATTGGCTGAGTTTCAACTTTGGGTCTTTTTGCAAAACAACAGGGATAGACTGTAAAAGAAATCAAACAGGCCCTTGAGGCCTAGTGTGTAAAATGTACTGCTATATGTATTTCAGGTTACAGTGAGGACCCCACCTCTACGACGGGGAGATTCAAGCATGTGAATCTATGAAAGATACCAATACTGGAGAACCACAGTTACAGGTAAGTAACTAATTTTCATGCACCCTATAGAAGTAGACTACAATGGCCCAATTCTCCATCTTAGATACAAAATGGGGCCAGGAAAATTATATATGTATATAATGTTGAGATGTTTTGTAAAACAGCATAACTGCCTTACACAAACCTTTTTTTAAAAGAGTAGAGAGATGAAGTAAAGCATGACAGTGCAGCCCTATAGGCTGTCAGTATGAGTTAAAATAAGAGACTGTTCCTTTAAGGATCCAGAGACCACCAGTATCCCATCATGCTCAGCAGGTGACAGTTGCTTCAGTTCTTTTTTCCAGCTCTGGCTGACAGGATCCTGGAGCATTGAGCTTGGCCTTTTTAGGCTTTTATTTCACAAAAATTGTCCAGTAAAATTTGGTGACAACATCTTCATTCAACAGTTTTCATCACTCTCTGCTTTTTCCTCACAGTAAAGTAAGGTATTAAGTCAAATAAAATGCCTTCTTTATTTGACAAGTTCCCAGCCTGTGGGAGAAAGAGGAGGCCCACATGAAGTCTGCATCATCTGCCTTCCAAAATATCACGTTCCTGACCCATGTCATCACTGCAGGAATTTTTCTTGACACACTTTAGATGAAAGAGAGAAGATTCAGCTGCATGGGACTGAAAAGCGATGGCGGCAACAACAGCAGGCTAGAGGTGGGAACTCAAAGCTAAGGGAAGGTCAGTCTTCCACCAGGGCTTTTCCATCAAACTCTGACAGAAGTGGATGGTCCAAAATAAGGGTTTCTGTGCAGAAACGGCATCAGTTCCGGACGACGTTGAGAGGATTGACATTGAGGCAAGGTACGGCTCCTACCTGTTTGACGTCAAGAGCTGGGTTGATGTCGAGAAAGCAACATTGGCCGATGTCAAGACAACACTATTCGATGTCAAGGACCCATACACCATCAACGCGCAGGCTGGAATCGGCATCAAGGAGTATTTCAATGTCAGAAAGGAGTGCATTGACGTCAGGGTGTCGGCAGAGGTCGACGTGGATGAGCAGATCAACATCAAGGCATAGCAGAATGTTGATGTGGACAAGTTTTTCGGCATCGAAGAGACACCAGGTGAGAAGAAAGAAGAGGAGAAGAATTTACTCATCACCAGATTCTCAGTATTCGAGAATGTTTTCACCTCCCATTGTAGTGCCATCTTCATCTCTGCCTACGCCTCTTTCTCCTCCATCTCCAGCGCCATCATCTCCACGTCCACTGATGTTGCCTCTTGTACAACCAACATCAGCTCCTTCACCACCACCTCCACTGACAGCGCCCCTTTCTGCAGCACCAATTCCACCCTTGGAGACTCCGTTTCCAAAGAACAGGTCGCTCTCCTGAACATGCCACGGCTCTCACCATCACGGACGCCATAACAGTTCCAGGCAGTCATCTACATCTTCGTGCCATTCTCACTGGCGTCATAGGTCACGCCGCTACACATCACGGTTTAGGTCTTACACAAGATCTCAACATAGATCTAGATTCATAGATCTTGTTGATTCCTTCACATCAACAAGAGGATATTCTCCAACATTATCTGACTCACCACCGCCTCGTACCTCCCGTGTGGGCAACATAACAAACTTTCAAGAGGTATTGGCATGAGGGTAGGCCAAACTTAATATACAGGTGTTGGTATCAACACTCTCCACATCTGTAATATTCAAGACATTATACCAACAGTCAGTCTTAAGACCCCTACTACCACTAGTCCCTGGCCTCCTAGAACCAGCCATGGAGCTGTTTTTAACACTAACATCAGTTAAGTCTGCTCTGTCAAGGCTTCAAAAGAAATATCGGCCTCTGGATCAAGATCCTTTGTTCCTCCATGGCAATATTCCTCCAGACTCTGTGGTTATTTTAGCAGCTAAAAAATACCAATCCACTTCTCCAGCTTCATCTGTTTCTTCTGATAAAGAAAGCAAGAAGCTGGACTCGGCAGGCCACAAAGTCTGCAACATTTCTGCAACATCCATGAAAGCAGCTAGTGCTACCGCTCTCGTGTGCAGAAGTGACATTTCACTAAACACCTTCCCAGAGACAAAAGAGAGGATTTCATGGAGGTGGTCACCGAGGTTGGAATGGTCTCCAATCAAGTACTAAGTGCAGCAGCGGATTTTTCCCTCTTAGCAGCACATGAATATTGTCACAGAGTTGCCTTAAGGTGACATGCATGGCTCCGCTTAACATCACTCCAACCGGAATCTCAGCAGCAGATCCAGAACCTACCATTCTCAGGTTCCACTCTCTTCGAAGTCACACCAATGAGGAGACGGTCAAATGAAAAAGGAAATCGAAACCCTTAAAGCAGTGGGTCTAGAGAGAGACTAAAAGAGGAGAGGAAATCTTTTAGTCCCTACCAATGCCATTTACCCTCAGAGGCTTCAGACCTCTTTTTGGTACTCAGGTCAATCTCAGCAGCAACACCAAAGTCCTTACCATTAGCTGCAAGAGCACAGTACGCTCTAACCAACAGCCTCCTCAAGGGGGTAAACAGGCACCAACATCCAAGCCATGAGTCCGTCCTTCCTACCCCTTCTTCCAAAACCCACTCTGGTAGGGGGAAGCATTTCTCATTCTTTGGCATAATGGCAAAAACATCACGCAAGACACCTGGGTTCTGAACATTGTGCAAAATTGGTATTGTCTGTGGTTCATTAGCCCGCCGCCGTCCATACCTCCAAAACTGTCCAACTGCCATCTCCCATTGCTACAGATGGAAGTCAACATCCTCTTACAAAAGAAGGCAGTAGAATCAGTTCCTCACAAACAACAAAGAACACACATTTACTCCAGTTATTTCCTAGTGAGAGAGAAAGACAAGAATGCTTTCAGACCCATAATCGATCTAAAGTAGCCAACAAGTGGATTAGGCGACAAAAGTTTGGGATTCTGGCATTATATCAAATCTATCCCCAACTATACCAGGGAGATTTTCTTTGCTCCATCGACCTTCAAGATGCATGCTTTCATATTATAGTTGCCAGAAAGCATCAAAAGTTCTTGAGGTTCCTTGTGGGGGAGGACCATAACCAGTACTTCCATTTGGCCTAAAGTCAGCGCCCAGAACATTCTCAAAGTGCATGGCAGTAGTAGTGGCCCATCTCAGGAAGCACAGAATCTTCATCTACCCTTATCCAGATGACTGACTCATAAAAGTGTCAACTTCTCAAGAAGCCCAATGTCATTTTAACTGGACATGCGATCTCCTTCAACGATTGGGGCTTCATGTAAACCACAACAAGTCTGCTCCCACTCCGGTTCAAACTTCACATTACTTGTGAGCCTCCATAGACACCATGCAGACAAAAGCATGTCCATAAGAGGAGAGATGCATATCGATCCTTCAGAAGCATCACTGACTCCAACAGTGAGGGCAGTGTCCTCTCTTCTCGATTCAGTGGCTTCCTGCACCTTCATCACTCCAAACACTCATCTTCACGTGCAGTCTTCCAAGAATGCCTCTAGAATCAGTGGGATCAACTAACAGGCAACTGGGAAGACAAAATCAAGCCTTCCCTTTATGCCAAACAATCCTTGAAATGGTGGTGCTCCCCAGCCAATCTCCTGTAAGGGATGCCATTCCACCAACAGGTCCCCTCTCAAATCATAGTGACAGATACTCAGATGGGGAGCTCACATGGATCTCCTCCAGATTCAAGGCACGTGGTCTCAGAGAGAAGACCTATTACATCAATCGCCTGGAGCTCCGCACAGTTCACCTAGCGCTCAAGGTCTTTCAACTGTCATTCATGACCCAGACCTCCTTGTTCAGACGGATAATACAACAACCATGTACTACCTCAACAAGCGGGGGGAACGAGGTCCAAGCGATTGTCACATGAGGCCAGGTGATTTGGAAGTAGCTCTTTGCCAGGAACCTCAACATCATAGCAACTCACCTCCCAGGTGTCCAAAATGCTCAGGCCAACGATCTCAGCAGAGTTCTGGGAGAAAATCATGAATGGGTCTTGTATGACGAGGTCATACAAAATATCTTCCGACTGTGGGGCACTCCAGCGCTCAACTTGTTTGCCTACCTCAGAAAACATAAAATGCTGCAACTTCATCTTGAGGTACTTCCAATCAGAGACACTGGGGAATGCCCTATGGATCGAATGGTCTAGCTAATTTTTGTCCGCCTTTCTGCTGATTCCCCCGATACCAAATATCAAAAGACTATAATGCCCCCAACGGAATTAGGGGCATTTAATTGAAAGTATGATGAATACGGCGTTTGTGGAAAATATTTAGGATGAAGTGTAAATGGATTCATTCGTTCCGATAAAAAAGAATCTGCAATAAAGTAGAAGGTCAGAAGAATTAATAAGATAGAGGACTCCCATCAGTTGGTCCTGAAGAAGACCCATTGTGGAGCAGTGATTTACCCAGGATATAAGGGGTCGAAACGTCGACGGATACTTTTCAGACTGGATTGGTTTCTGCATAGGATATTATGGAAGGGCACAAGCAATGGATATATTCCTAGATATCATTTGAGATTGATTTGATGCAGTAAAAGAAAAAACAACAGGCTGTTCTTTGTTTTTACTAAATTTCTTGGATTATTTGGATATTGATTATTCCTCTTTTTCCTTTGCTTATTCATCACAAGCACTTTTCTTTACACTGGTCTGTCCTTACTTTTCTCTTTTTTTGATTATGTGATGGGGTGTCTTTATTGAATGATTTTGTAAATAAGATTTTAATGTTTATATATGTAAATTAATAAAAGTGGTTATTTTTATATATTTACTTATGTTGAGTATGATATATGTAAATAACTTGGTTCTCCGTTGGGGGCATTGTGGTTGTAAGGAAATGGCTCCCTGTTGCAGTTACCCCCCACTTTTTGCCTTATACTGATGCTGACTTGACTGAGAAGTGTGCTGGGACCCTGCTAACCAGGCCCCAGCATCAGTGTCCTTTCACCTAAAATGTACCATTGTTTCCACAATTCGCACACCCCTGGCACACAGATAAGTCCCTTGTAAAAGGTACCAGTGGTACCAAGGGCCCTGTGACCAGGGAAGGTCCCTAAGGGCTGCAGCATATGATGTGCCACCCTAAGGGACCCTCACCTAACACATGCACACTGCCATTGCAGATTGTGTGTGTTGGTGGGGAGAAAAGGTCAAAGTCAACATGGCATCCGCCTCAGGATGCCATGCACACAAAATACTGCCTGTGGCATAGGTAAGTCACCCCACTAGCAGGCCTTACAGCCCTAAGGTAGGGTGCACTATACCACAGGTGAGGGCATAGCTGCATGAGCAATATGCCCCTACAGTGTCTAAGTCTATTCTTAGACATTGTAAGTACAGTTGTGGCCATATTAAGTATATGGTCTGGGAGTTTGTCAAAAACGAACTCCACAGCTCCATAATGGCTACACTGAATACTGGGAAGTTTGGTATGAAACTTCTCAGAATACTAAACCCACACTGATGCCAGTGTTGGATGTATTAATAAAATGCACACAGAGGGCATCTTAGAGATGCCCCCTGTATTTTACCCAATTGTTCAGTGCAGGACTGACTGGTCTGTGCCAGCCTGCTGCTGAGAGACGAATTTCTGACCCCATGTGGCGAGGGCCTTTGTGCTCTCTGAGGACAAAAACAAAATCCTTCTCTGGGTGGAGGTGCTTCACACCTTGTAGGAGGCTGTCCTGGCTTGTAGTGGGTACCAGAGGTACTTACACCTTGTGCCAGGTCCAGTTATCCCTTATTAGTGTAGAAGAGGTGTTTCTAGCAGCTAAGGATGATAGAAGGTAGCTATGGCAAAGCAGCTTAGGCTGAACTAGGAGACATGTAAAGCTCCTACTATACCACTGGTGTCATATGCACAATATCATAAGAAAACACACACAATACACAGATGTACTAAAAATAAAGGTACTTTATTTTTATGACAGTATGCCAAAAGTATCTCAGTGAGTACCCTCAGTATGAGGATGACAAATATACACAAGATATATGTACACAATACCAAAAGTATGCAGTAATAGCAAAAGGAAGTAATGCAAGCAGTGTAAAGTTACAATAGATTGCAATAGGAGCACATAGGTATAGGGGCAAAACAAACCATATACTCCAAAAGTGGAATGCGAACCACGAATGGACCCCAAACCTATGTGAGCTTGTAGAGGGTCGCTGGGACTGTAAGACCAGTGAGGGTTAGAAAAATAGCTCACCCCCAGACCCTGTAAGGTAGGTGTAAAGTGCACCTACAACCCCCAGAGAGCACAGAAGTCGTGATAGGGGGATTCTGCAAGGAAAACCAATACCAGCAATGCAACAACAGTGGATTTCCGGACCTGAGTATCTGTAAGACAAGGGGACCAAGTCCAAGAGTTGCGACAGTGTCGAGAGTTGGCAGGAGCCCAGGAAATGCCAGCTGAGGGTGCAAGGAAGCTGCCACCGGATGGAAGAAGCTTGGTGTTTTGCAAGAACAAAGAGGACTAGGAACTTTCCCTTTGGAGGATGGATGTCCCACCTCGTGAAGAAGCTTGCAGAGGTGTTCTCACGCAGAAAGACCGCAAACAAGCCTTGCTAGCTGCAAGGGTCGCAGTTAGGGTTTTTGGATGCTGCTGTGGCCCAGAAGGGACCAGGATGTCGCCACTTGGATGAGGAGACAGAGGGAGCGTGCAGCAAGTCAGGGAGCCCTCACAGAAGCAGGCAGCACCCGCAGAAGTACCGGATCAGGCACTTAGAAGAGGAGTGAACTGGAGTCCACCCGAAGTCAGAAAAGGGAGTCCCACGACGCCGGAGGACAACTCAGAAGGTTGTGCACTGCAGGTTTGAGTGTCGGGGACCCAGGCTTGGCTGTGCACGAAGGAAATCCTGGAAGAGTGCACAGGAGCCGGAGCAGCTGCAAATCACGCGGTACCCAGCAATGCAGTCTAGCGTGGGGAGGCAAGGACTTACCTCCACCACACTTGGACTGAAGAGTCACTGGACTGTGGGAGTCACTTGGACAGAGTTGCTGAGTTCCAGGGACCACGCTCGTCGTGCTGAGAGGGGACCCAGAGGACCAGTGATGTAGTCTTTTGTTGCCTGCGGTTGCAGGGGGAAGATTCTTTCGACCCACAGGAGATTTCTACAGAGCTCCTGGTGCAGAAAGGAGGCAGGCTACCCCCAGAGCATGCACCAACAGGAAACAGTCGAGAAAGCCGGCAGGATGAACGATACAAGGTTGCTGGTACTCGTCTTTGCTACTTTGTTGCAGTTTTGCAGGTGTCCTGAGCAGTCAGCAGTCGATCCTTTGGTAGAAGGTGAAGAGGGAGATACAGAGGTGAGCTCTTGCATTCGGTATCTGAAGAATTCCCCAAAGCAGAGACCCTAAATGACCAGAAAAGGAGGTTTGGCTACCTAGGAAGGAGGATTGGCTACTAAGAGAGGTAAGAGCTTATCAGAAGGAGTCTCTGACGTCACCTGCTAGCGCTGGCCACTTAGAGCAGTCCAATGTGCCAGCAACACCTCTGTTTCCAAGATGGCAGAGGTCTGGGGCACACTGGAGGAGCTCTGGGCACCTCCCCTGGGAGGTGCAGGTCAGGGGAGTGGTCACTCCCCTTTCCTTTGTTCAGTTTCGTGCCAGAGCAGGGCTGGGGGATCCCTAAACCGGTGTAGACTGGCTTATGCAGAGATGGGCAGCATCTGTGACCATCAAAGCATTTCCAGAGGCTGGGGGAGGCTACTCCTCTCAAGCCATCACACCTATTTCCAAAGGGAGAGAGTGTCATACCCTCTCTCAGAGGAAACCCTTTGTTCTGCCTTCATGAGCCAGGGCTGCCTGGACCCCAGGAGGGCAGAAACCTGTCTGAGGGGTTGGCAGCAGCAGCAGCTGCAGTGGAGACCCCGGAAAGGCAGTTTGGCAGTACCTGTGTTCTGTGCTAGAGACCCAGGTAATCATGGAATTGTCTCCCTAATGCCAGAATGGCATTGGGGTGACAATTCCATGATCTTAGACATGTTACATGGCCATGTTCGGAGTTACCATTATGACGCTATACATAGGTAGTGACCCATGTATAGTGCACGCGTGTAATGGTGTCCCCGCACTCACAAAGTCCGGGGAATTTGCCCTGAACAATGTGGGGGCACCTTGGCTAGTGCCAGGGTGCCCACACACTAAGTAACTTTGCACCCAACCTTCACCAGGTGAAGGTTAGACATATAGGTGACTTATAAGTTACTTAAGTGCAGTCGTAAATGGCTGTGAAATAACGTAGACGTTATTTCACTCAGGCTGCACAGGCAGGCCTGTGTAAGAATTGTCAAATCTCCCTATGGGTGGCAAAATAAATGCTGCAGCCAATGGGGTTCTCCTGGAACCGCAATACCCTGGGTACCTCAGTACCATATACTAGGGAATTATATGGGTGTTCCAGTATGCCAATGTGAATTGGTGAAATTGGTCACTAGCCTGTTAGTGACAATTTGGAAAGCAGAGAGAGCATAACCACTGAGGTTCTGGTTAGCAGAGCCTCAGTGAGACAGTTAGTCATCACACAGGGAACACATACAGGGCACACACGTATGAGCACTGGGGCCCTGCCTGGCAGGGTCCCAGTGACACATAGACTAAAACAACATATATACAGTGAAATATGGGGGTAACATGCCAGGGAAGATGGGGTAGGGGTACTTTCCTACACAACCACCCCCCCACCAAAGGAAGGACAATAAGACTAGCCATGACCTGATGAGTCTTCATTGTCTAAGTGGAAATATCTGGAGAGTCCATCTGCACTGGAGTGGGTACTCCCAGGTCTATGTTCCACTGTATAGTCCATTCCCTGTAGAGATATGGACCACCTCAACAATTTAGGGTTTTCACCTTTCATTTGTTTTAGCCAAAGTAGAGGTTTGTGGTCTGTCTGAACAATGAAGTGAGTGCCAAACAGGTATGGCCTCAACTTCTTCAGTGCCCAGACCACAGCAAAGGCCTCCCTCTCTATGGCAGACCAACGCTTTTCTCTAGGGGTCAACCTCCTGCTGATAAAAGCAACAGGTTGATCCTGGCCCTCAGAATTGAGTTTTGATAAGACTGCCCCTACCCCTAATTCAGATGCATCAGTTTGAACAATGAATTTCTTGGAGTAACATGGGCTTTTTAGGACAGGTGCAGTGCACATGGCCTGTTTGAGCTCCCTCCTCAAAATCTTTCTGACAGCTAGCTGTCCACAATACCTTTTTAGGCATCTTCTTGCTAGTGAGATCATTAAGTGGGGCTGCAATGGAGCCATAGTTTTTAATGAATCTTCTGTAATACCCAGTGAGGCCTAGGAAGGCTCTCACCTGGGTCTGAGTTGTAGGGGGAACCCAATCCATGAGTGTCTGGATTTTCCCCTGAAGTGGTGCAATCTGTTCTCCACCTACCAGGTGTCCCAGATAAACCACTTTTCCCTGCCCTATCTGGCACTTTGAAGTCTTGATAGTGAGGCCTGCCTTTTGCAGGGCCTCCAAAACTTTCCACAGGTGGACCAGGTGATCATCCCAGGTGGAGCTAAAGACAGCTATATCGTCTAGATATGCTGCACTAAAAGCCTCCAACCCTTGCAGGACTGTATTCACCAACCTCTGAAAAGTGGCAGGTGCATTTTTCAAACCAAAGGGCATTACTGTGAATTGGTAGTGCCCTCCTATAGTAGAAAATGCTGTTTATGCTTTAGCATCCTCTGCTAATTTGAGCTGCCAATACCCTGCAGTCAAATCAAAGGTGCTTAGATACTTGACAGATGCCAGTGTATCTATAAGCTCATCTGCCCTGGGTATAGGGTGAGCATCAGTTTTTGTTACCTGGTTAAGACCTCTGTAATCTACACAAAACCTCATCTCCCTTTTTCCATCTTTTGAGTGAGGCTTTGGTACAAGCACCACATGAGAGGCCCATGGGCTTTCAGAAGGTTCAACCACTCCTAAGTCAAGCATTTTCTGAACTTCTTGCTTTATGCAGTCCCTGACATGGTCAGGCTGCCTATAGATTTTACTTTTGACAGGCATGCTGTCTCCATTATCAATTGTGTGTTCACACCAAGATGTGGTGCCTGGCACAGTTGAAAAGAGTTCAGAAAACTGACCAAGGAGATTTATGCAGTAGTCTTTCTGTTCTGCAGTAAGAAAATCTGCCAAAACTACTCCTTCCACTAGAGCATCCTCTTCTGTGGAGGAGAAGAGATCAGGGAGAGGGTCACTCTCTTCTTCCTGTCCCTCACCTGTTGCCATGAGCAGGGTGAGATGAGCCCTGTCATAGTAGGGTTTTAGGCGGTTGACATGAATCACCCTAAGGGGACTCCTGGCAGTGCCTAGGTCAACCAAGTAGGTGACCTCGCCCTTCTTTTCAACAATTAGATGGGGTCCACTCCATTTGTCCTGGAATGCTCTTGGGGCCACAGGCTCCAATACCCACACCTTCTGTCCTGGTTGGTACTGGATGATCAGAACAGCCTTCTGGTCATGCCATTGCTTTTGGAGCTCTTGGCTGGCCTGAAGGTTTTTACTGGCCTTTTTTATGTACTCGGCCATTCTGGATCTTAGGCCAAGTACACAGTCCACTATGTCCTGTTTGGGAGCTTTTAAAGGTTGTTCCCAACCCTCCTTCACAAGTGTTAGTGGGCCTCTTACAGGGTGCCCAAAGAGGAGTTCAAAGGGGCTGAAGCCCACTCACTCCTTTCTGGGGTACCTCCCTGTAAGCAAAAAGGAGGCAAGGTAACAGGACATCCTATCTCCTCCTGAGTTTTTCAGGGAGTCCCATTATCATTCCTTTGAGAGTTTTATTAAACCTCTCTACCAGTCCATTGGTCTGTGGATGATAAGGTGTGGTGAATTTGTATGTTACACCACATTCCTTCCACATAGCCTTCAAGTATGCAGACATAAAGTTGCTACCCCTGTCTGATACAACCTCTTTTGGAAAACCCACCCTGGAAAAGATTCCCAGGAGGGCTTTTGCAACTGCAGGTGCTGTAGTGGTCCTTAGAGGAATAGCTTCAGGATATCTTGTGGCATGGTCCACTACCACCAAGATAAACCTATTGCCTGAAGCAGTAGGAGGGTCAAGGGGGCCAACTATGTCAACCCCTACCCTTTCAAAGGGAACCCCAACCACAGGAAGTGGAATAAGGGGAGCCTTTGGAGTGCCACCAGTCTTGCCACTGGCTTGGCAGGTCACGCAAGACTTAAAAAAATCTTTTGTGTCCTCTGACATCCTAGGCCAGTGAAACAGGGGGACAAGCCTTTCCCATGTTTTAATCTGGCCCAAATGCCCAGCCAAGGGAATGTCATGTGCCAGAGTTAGGAGGAACTCTCTGTACTGCAGGGGAATGACCAATCTCCTGGCTGCTCCAGGTTTTGGGTCCCTTGCCTCTGTGTACAAGAGGTTGTCCTCCCAGTAAACTCTATATGAGTCACTGATATCCCCATTTTGCTGCTTGACAGCTTGCTGTCTGAGACCCTCTAATGTAGGACAGGATTGCTGTGCCACACTCAGCTCCTCCCTGGCAGGCCCCCCTCCACCCAAAAGCTCAGCAGTGTCTGCTGCCAGCTCCTCTGGTGAAGGTTCTGCACAGGGAGGAAATTCTTCTTCCTCAGAAGTAGAATCATCTGTAGAGGGAGGGATAGTGGGTAGGGATTTACCCTTGCTACCCCTAGTTTTAGGGAACACTTGGTCCATTGTTCCAGGATCCAAGTCACCCTGTCCTTTTTGCTTTTTGGCCTGAGCCCTGGTTAAAGGAAAAATATGCCCAGGAATGCCCAGCATTGCTGCATGAGCCTCCAACTCCACTTCTGCCCAAGCTGATGTCTCTAAATCATTTCCTAGTAGACAGTTTACAGGTAAATCAGAAGCAACCACAACTTTCTTTGGACCAGTAACCACCCCCAGTTGAGATTCACAACAGCCATGGGGTGGCTAAGAGTGTTGTTATGAGCGTCTGTCACTTGGTACTGGTGACCAAGTAGGTGTTGTTCAGGGTTTACCAGTTTCTCTAACACCATGGTAACACTGGCACCTGTGTCCCTGTAGGCCTGAACCTCAACACCATTGATTAGGGGAAGTTGCTTGTACTTATCCATATTAAGGGGAAAAGCAACCAAGGTGGCCAAATCAATGGCACCTTCAGAGACTAACACAGCCTCTGTGGTCTCCCTAACAAGACCAACCCCAACTAAATTACCAAACGTGAGTCCAGCTACTCCCTTGGATTGGCTATTAGTGGGTTTTCTCCCACCACCACTGCTATTACTAGGGGCACTAGAGGTTGCAGTAGGGGTCGTGGTAGTGGGAGGTTTGGTGTTTTTCTTTGGACAACTGGCATCAGTTGTCCAATGGCCATTTACTTTACATAAATAACACCAAGGCTTTTTTACTTGATTTGAAGAGGATTTGGACCCACCACCCCCACCAGAGTGTTTTTGTTGGCCTGATGAAGACTCATTTTTAGATTTGTCCACACCCTTGTCAGAAGACTTACCATCCTTCTTCTTGCCATCCTTGTCACCCCCTGTATGAACTTTTCTGTTCACTCTTGTTCTGACCCATTTGTCTACCTTCTTTCCCAATTCTTGGGGAGAGGTCAGATCTGAGTCCACTAGATATTGGTGTAACAAGTCAGAGACACAGTTATTCAGAATATGCTCTCTCAGAATAAGATTATACAGGCTTTCATAGTCAGAAACTTTACTGCCATGTAACCACCCCTCCACGGCCTTCACTGAACAGTCAACAAAGTCTATCCAGTCTTGTGAGGACTCTTTTCTGGTGTCTCTGAACTTAATCCTGTATTGTTCAGTGGTTAAGCCAAATCCATCCAAGAGTGCATCCTTCAAAACTGTAAGATTATTGGTATCACTTTCTCTAACAGTAAGGAGCCTATTCCTACCCTTTCCATTGAAAGATAGTCAGAGAAGAGCAGCCCACTGCCTTTGAGGGGCCCCTGTACCACACAGTCCCTCTCAAGTGCAGCAAACCACTTGTTAATGTCATCCCCCTCCTTGTAAGGGGGAACTATCTTGTGCAGATTCCTGGAATCATGCTCTCTCACAGGATTACTATCAGGAATACTGCTGCTGCCACCATGGGGTCCAAACCCCAATCTCTGTCTCTCCTTCTCCAGGTCTAGGGATTCCCTGTCTAGAGCCAGCTGTTGCTGTTTAAGCTTCAGCCTGGTCTCTTCCACTCTCAACTTTTTGAGGTCCCTTTCTAATATGTTGTCTTCAGGGTGGGTGGGTTGGGAATGCTTGGACACTGGGGATATATTGGAACCAACAGAGGGAGATCTGTCCCTAACAGCTTGGACTCTAACAACCTGGCCTCCAGGAATAAAAACATCCCTACTATGATGGGAGCTCCTATTACTACCAACATTGCTAGGTGGTCTGCTAAGGGGCAGATTTGGAAGAGAACCCTCTACACCTCCCTCAAGGGGTTCCCCTGAGTCAGAGTGTGAGCTATCTACTAACTTCTCAGTTGAAGTGCCAGCTAGGGACTTATCATTCTCAATGAGCAGGTTAAATAGAAATTCTCTTGAAGGATTCTTTCCTATCACTAAACCTCTATCAATGCAGAGACTCCTTAGGCTCTTGAAGTTTAAATTGTCATAAGTTGTATTGACCATTTTAAGAGCAGTTCCTACATCAGACATGATAGAAGAAGGTTTAGAGCCAGTGAGAAGAGAGAAAAAGTTTCAGGACTTTTTAAAGAACAGGAAAAAAAACTTGTTGAAACTTTTTAGAAGTTTTAGAAGTACTTTTCAGCACTTAGCAGAAAGTGTAAGAGGAGAAAAGCAAAACTTTTTGGTTAGGTGTACATACACTGAACTTGTTTTGTATATTTTTCTCTTATAAAAAGTACAAAATGACAAAGTGGTAAGTAGTTACAAGTACTTATCCCATCGCTGCTGCCAATGTAGGAGGCTGGCCTGGCTTGTAGTGGGTACCAGAGGTACTTATACCTTGTGCCAGGTCCAGTTATCCCTTATTAGTGTAGAAGAGGTGTTTCTAGCAGCTAAGGCTGATAAAAGGTAGCTATGGCAAAGCAGCTTAGGCTGAACTAGGAGACATGTAAAGCTCCTACTATACCACTGGTGTCATATGAACAATATCATAACAAAACACAATGCACAGATATACTAAAAATAAAGGTACTTTATTTTTATGACAATATGCCAAAAGTATCTCATTGAGTACCCTCAGTATGAGGATGGCAAATATACACAAGATATATGTACACAATACCAAAATTATGCAGTAATAGCAAGAGAAAGTAATGCAAGAAGTGTAAAGTTACAATAGATTGCAATAGGAGCACATAGGTATAGGGGCAACTGTAGGAGGCTGGACTGGCTTGTAGTGAGTACCAAGGGGTACTTACACCTTGCACCAGGCCCAGGTATCCCATATTAGTGTATAGGGTGTCTAGCAGCTTAGGCTGATAGATAATGGTAGCTTAGCAGAGAAGCTTAGGCTGAACTAAGAGACGAGTGAAGCTCTTACAGTACCACTAGTGTCATATGCACAATCTCATAAGAAAACACAATACCCAGATATACTAAAAATAAAGGTACTTTATTTTTATGACAATATGCCAAAAGTATCTCAGTGAGTACCCTCAGTATGAGGATAGCAAATATACACAAGATATATGTACACAATACCAAAAATATGCAGTATAGTATTAGAAAACAGTGCAAACAATGTATAGTTACAATAGGATGCAATGGGGACACATAGGGATAGGGGCAGCACAAACCATATATTCCAAAAGTGGAATGCGAACCACGAATGGACCCCAACCCTATGTGACCTTGTAGAGGGTCACTGGGACTGTAAGAAAACAGTGAGGGTTAGAAAAATAGCCCACCCCAAGACCCTGAAAAGTGAGTGCAAAGTGCACTAAAGTTCCCCAAAAAGCACAGAAGTCGTGATAGGGGAATTCTGCAGGAAAGACCAAAACCAGCAATGCAACAACAATGGATTTCCAGGCGAGGGTACCTGTGGAACAAGGGAACCAAGTCCAAAAGTCACGATCAAGTCGAGAGTGGGCAGATGCCCAGGAAATGCCAGCTGTGGGTGCAAAGAAGCTGCTACTGGACAGTAGAAGCTGAGGATTCTGCAGGAACGACAAGGGCCAGAAACTTCCCCTTTGGAGGATAGATGTCCCACGCCGTGGAGAGTCGTGCAGAAGGGTTTTCCTGAAGAAAGCCCGCAAACAAGCCTTGCAAGCTGCAAGTCGTGCGGTTAGGGTTTTTGGGTGCTGCTGTGGCCCAGGAGGGACCAGGATGTCGCCAATTGCATCAGGGGACAGAGGGGGCGCCCAGCAAGACAAGGAGCCCTCTCAGAAGCAGGCAGCACCCGCAGAAGTGCGGGGAACAGGCACTACGAAGTGGAGTGAAACGGTGCTCACCCGAAGTTGCACAAAGGAGTCCCACGCCGCCAGAGGACAACTTAGGAGGTCGTGCAATGCAGGTTAGAGTGCTGTGGACCCATGCTTGGCTGTGCACAAAGGATTCCCTTGGAAAGTGCATCGGAGCCGGAGTAGCTGCAAAACACGCGGTTCCCAGCAATGCAGTCTGGCGTGGGGAGGCAAGGACTTACCTCCACCAAACTTGGACTGAAGAGTCACTGGACTTTGGGAGTCACTTGGACAGAGTTGCTGGATTCAAGGGACCTCGCTCGTCGTGCTGAGAGGAGACCCAGAGGACCGGTGATGCAGTTCTTTGGTGCCTGCGGTTGCAGGGGGACGATTCCGTCGACCCACGGGAGATTTCTTCGGAGCTTCTAGTGCAGAGAGGAGGCAGACTACCCCCACAGCATGCACCACCAGGAAAACAGACGAGAAGGCGGCAGGATCAGCGTTACAGAGTTGCAGTAGTCGTCTTTGCTACTTTGTTGCAGTTTTGCAGGCTTCCAGCGCGGTCAGCAGTCGATTCCTTGGCAGAAGGTGAAGAGAGAGATGCAGAGGAACTCGGATGAGCTCTTGCATTCGTTATCTAAGGAAATCCCCAAAGCAGAGACCCTAAATAGCCAGAAAAGAGGGTTTGGCTACTTAGGAGAGAAGATAGGCTAGCAACACCTGAAGGAGCCTATCAGAAGGAGTCTCTGATGTCACCTGCTGGCCCTGGCCACTCAGAGCAGTCCAGTGTGCCAGCAGCACCTCTGTTTCCAAGATGGCAGAGGTCTGGAGCATACTGGAGGAGCTCTGGGCACCTCCCAGGGGAGTGGTCACTCCCCTTTCCTTTGTCCAGTTTCGCGCCAGAGCAGGGCTGAGGGGTCCCTGAACCGGTGTAGACTGGCTTATGCAGAAATGGGCACCATCTGTGGCCATGAAAGCATTTCCAGAGGCTGGGGGAGGCTACTCCTCCCCTGCCTTAACACCTTTTTCCAAAGGGAGAGGGTGTGACACCCTCTCTCTGAGGAAGTCCTTTGTTCTGCCATCCTGGGCCAAGCCTGGCTGGACCTCAGGAGGGCAGAAACCTGTCTGAGGGGTTGGCAGCAGCAGCAGCTGCAGTGAAACCCCTGAAAAGGCAGTTTGGCAGTACCCGGGTCTGTGCTACAGACCCGTGGGATCATGGGATTGTGCCAACAATGCCAGGATGGCATAGAGGGGGCAATTCCATGATCATAGACATGTTACATGACCATATTCGGAGTTACCATTGTGAAGCTACACATAGGTATTGACCTATGTGTAGTGCACGCGTGTAATGGTGTCCCCGCACTCACAAAGTCCGGGGAATTTGCCCTGAACAATGTGGGGGCACCTTGGCTAGTGCCAGGGTGCCCACACACTAAGTTACTTAGCACCCAACCTTTACCAGGTAAAGGTTAGACATATAGGTGACTTATAAGTTACTTAAGTGCAGTGGTAAATGGCTGTGAAATAACGTGGACGTTATTTCACTCAGGCTGCAGTGGCAGGCCTGTGTAGAATTGTTAGAGCTCCCTATGGGTGGCAAAAGAAATGTTGCAGCCCATAGGGATCTCCTGGAACCCCAATACCCTGGGTACCTCAGTACCATATACTAGGGAATTATAAGGGTGTTCCAGTATGCCAATGTAAATTGGTAAAATTGGTCACTAGCCTGTTAGTGACAATTTGGAAAGAAATGAGAGAGCATAACCACTGAGGTTCTGGTTAGCAGAGCCTCAGTGAGACAGTTAGGCATCACACAGGGAACACATACATATAGGCCACAAACTTATGAGCACTGGGGTCCTGGCTAGCAGGGTCCCAGTGACACATAACAAACATACTGAAAACATAGGGTTTTCACTATGAGCACTGGGCCCTGGCTAGCAGGATCCCAGTGAGACAGTGAAAACACCCTGACATACACTCACAAACAGGCCAAAAGTGGGGGTAACAAGGCTAGAAAGAGGCTACTTTCTCACACAACCCCCCCCAAACGAAGGACAATAAGGCTAACCTTGGCCAGTTGAGACTTTATTGTCTAAGTGGTGATAAGTAGAGAGTAGCTCTGCAATAGACTGGTTACTCCCTTTATCATCCACTATATGGTTACTTCCCTGTGGGGATGTAAACCACCCTGTTTGAAGTTTTTTAGCTAAGCAACAATGTGAAGATATATTTTCAGAGTTTCTATCAGTAAGTTTCAGTTTAGAGCAGTGGGAATTGTCCACTGAACCTATTTGTAATGATGAAAATGCCAGACAGGGATGCTGTCTCAGTAAAGCCATAGTTGGGCAAAAACTTTGTCCATATGGCTGGAAGAGGGAACAGGGATGCTGTTTCTCTTTAGTTGGAGCAGGGCAGGGATGCTGTCCTATAAGCTCCACACTAGGGCAGGGATGCTGTCCTAAGTGTTGTGAGGCAGTGCAGGGTTTCTGCACTAAAGTTTCTCTGGGAGGGTTGGAGGGATGCTCCATGTTAACTAAAATGGTGCTCTTTTTCTCACCAATGTTAGTTATCCCACAGAGAGGTACTTCCACCTCAGGGAGTACAGCTATGCCAGCTGATGATTCCCTTGGAACAGGTGCCACCCCAGGAGAGGTTTCTCCTACCACAGGAATGGTATTTTGACTGGCAGGGTGGTTAGGGGATACTGTGATACCCTTTTTACCTGTTGTTGGAGACGGATCCTGAGTTTTCAGGCCTTTTCTCCTTTGATTTTATATTTCAGTAGAAATGAGAGGGAACAATTCCTCTGGGATGCCCAGCATGGCTGCATGGGCATAAAACTCTACATCAGCCCAACCTGAGGCCTCTAGGTCATTACCTAAGAGACAGTCTACAGGTAAGCTAGGTGATACCACCACCTGCTTAGGGCCAGTAACTCCACCCCAACTAAACTGAATTATAGCTAAGGGAAGAAACTTAGTGGAGTTATGGACATCAATAATCTTATACTGTTGTCCAATGATGTGTTGTTCAGGAGCCACTAGGTTTTCAGTCACCAAAGTGATACTGGCATCTGTGTCCCTGTAGGCCAAGGCCTCAACACCATTTATTGAAACTGTCTGCCTGTACTTATCCATTGTAAGGGGACAAGCAGCCAGTGTGGCAAGGCCAATGCCACTAGGTGTGACAGAAACTGTCTTGGGACTGACTACCCCAGTTTCTATGATGGACCCATAAGTGAACCCAACTACACCCTTTGCTTGACTGTTGCCAGCAGTCCCACCACTAGTACCACTACTGCTAGGGGCACTAGAGCTTGATGTATTAGTGGTGGTAGGCTCAGGGGGTTTACCTGGACAGGACTTATCCCCTGGCCTATGGCCTCTGTTTTTACACACAAAGCACCAAGGCTTTTTAATGTGTGTGGGTTGAGAAGAAGAGGAAGAATTTGTTTTATCCCCACCCCCTGAAGAGTGTTTAAGATTTGAAGTGGGATCTTTGGTTTTACCCTTATCCCCATGCTTATCTTGAGATTTCTCACCATCTTTCTTCTTGCCATCCTTGTCACCACCTGTATGAACTTTTCTGTTCACTCTTGTTCTGACCCATTTGTCTGCCTTCTTTCCCAATTTTTGGGGAGAGGTCAGATCTGAGTCCACTAGATACTGGTGCAACAAATCAGACACACAATTATTAAGAATATGCTCTCTCAGGATTAAGTTATACAGGCTTTCATAATCAGTAACTTTACTGCCATGTAACCACCCCTCCAAGGCCTTCATTGAATGGTCAACAAAGTCTACCCAGTCTTGTGAAGACTCCTTTTTGGTTTCTCTGAACTTCATCCTGTACTGTTCAGTGGTTAAGCCATAACCATCTAGGAGTGCATTCTTAAGAACTTTGAAATCATTGGCTTCACTTCCCTTCACAGTAAGGATCCTATCCCTACCCTTTCCACTAAATGATAGCCATAGGATAGCAGCCCACTGCCTTTGAGGGACATCCTGTACAACACAGGCCCTCTCAAGTGCAGCAAACCACTTGTTAATGTCATCCCCCTCCTTATAAGGGGGAACTATCTTGTGCAGATTCCTAGAATCATGCTCTTTTGCAGGATGACTATGGGGAATACTGCTGCTGCCACCATGGGTTTCTAAACCCAATTTCTGTCTTTCTCTTTCCACTTCTAAGGACTGCCTATCCAAATCCAGCTGTTGCTTCTTGAGCTTCAGCCTGGTTTGTTCCACTCGCAATCTATTGAGCTCCCTTTCTAACACTCTGTCATCACGGTGGGTGGGTGGGACATGCCTTGAAACAGAAGTATGGTGAGAATGAACAGAAGGAGATCTGTCCCTAACAGATGGCACCCTAACAGCTTGGCTAACAGAAACATCACTTCTACTATGATGAGAAGGAATACTCTTACTGTGATGTGAGACAACACTATCAGTATGGTGTGACTCTACATCAGTACCAGCTATGCTAGGTTGTCTGATAATGGGCAGGCTAGGAAGTTTCCTTTCTAAATCTTTTGCTAGGGGTGCCCCAAGGTCAGATTGGGAACCATCAGCTAATTTCTCAACAGAAGTGGCACCTCTGGCCTTATCCTGTTCAACAAGCATATTAACTAACAGTTCTCTAGAGGGATTCTTTCCTACACTTAAACCTCTTTCTATGCAGAGACTCCTTGCTCCTTTCCAGCTAAGGTGATCATAAGCATGTTTGGACATATCAACGGTTTGGCCTGTGCCAGATATTTTTAGAAAGTGTTTAAGTGATAGAAAAAGTGAGAAAAAGTTTTTAGAACTTTTTAAAGAACAGGAAAAAAACTTTTTAAACTTTTTAAGAACTTTTTGAAAGTTTTAGAGGTACTTTTCAGCACTTAGAAAAGAAGTGAGAGAAGAAAAGCAAAACTTTTTGGTTAGGTGTACATACACTGAACTTGTTTTGTATATTTTTCTCTTATGAAAAGTACAATGACAAAAGTGGTAAGTAGTTGCAAAGTACTTATCCCACCGCTGCACAACCAATGTAGGAGGCTGGACTGGCTTGTAGTGAGTACCAAGGGGTACTTACACCTTGCACCAGGCCCAGGTATCCCTTATTAGTGTATAGGGTGTCTAGCAGCTTAGGCTGATAGATAATGGTAGCTTAGTAGAGCAGCTTAGGCTGAACTAGGAGACGAGTGAAGCTCTTCCAGTACCACTAGTGTCACTTGCACAATATCATAAGAAAACACAATACACAGATATACTAAAAATAAAGGTACTTTATTTTATGACAATATGCCAAAAGTATCTCAGTGAGTACCCTCAGTATGAGGATAGCAAATATACACAAGATATATGTACACAATACCAAAAATATGCAGTATAGTATTAGAAAACAGTGCAAACAATGTATAGTTACAATAGGATGCAATGGGGACACATAGGGATAGGGGCAGCACAAACCATATACTCCAAAAGTGGAATGCGAACCACGAATGGACCCCAAACCTATGTGACCTTGTAGAGGGTCGCTGGGACTGTAAGAAAACAGTGAGGGTTAGAAAAATAACCCACCCCAAGATCCTGAAAAGTGAGTGCAAAGTGCACTAAAGTTCCCCAAAGGGCACAGAAGTCGTGATAGGGGAATTCTGCAGGAAATACCAAAACCAGCAATGCAACAACAATGGATTTCCAGACGAGGGTACCTGTGGAACAAGGGGACCAAGTCCAAAAGTCACGATCAAGTCGAGAGTGGGCAGATGCCCAGGAAATGCCAGCTGTGGGTGCAAAGAAGCTGCTACTGGACAGTAGAAGCTGAGGATTCTGCAGGAACAACATGGGCCAGAAACTTCCCCTTTGGAGGATAGATGTCCCACGCCGTGGAGAGTCGTGCAGAAGTGTTTTCCTGAAGAAAGCCCGCAAACAAGCCTTGCTAGCTGCAAGGGTCACGTTAGGGTTTTTGGATGCTGCTGTGGCCCAGGAGGGACCAGGATGTCGCCAATTGCGTGAGGAGACAGAGGGGGCGTCCAGCAAGACAAAGAGCCCACTCAGAAGCAAGCAGCACCCGCAGAAGTGCCGGAACAGGCACTACAAAGTGGAGTGAACCGGAGCTCACCTGAAAGTCACAAAAGAGGATCCTACGACGCCGGAGGACAACTCAGGAGGTCGTGCACTGCACGTTAGAGTGCCGTGGACCCAGGCTTGGCTGTGCACAAAGGAAATCCTGGAAGAGTGCACAGGAGCTGGAGTAGCTGCAAAACACGCAGTTCCCAGCAATGCAGTCTAGCGTGGGGAGGCAAGGACTTACCTCCACCAAACTTGGACTGAAGAGTCACTGGACTGTGGGAGTCACTTGGACAGAGTTGCTGAGTTCCAGGGACCACGCTCGTTGTGCTGAGAGGGGACCCAGAGAACCGGTGATGCAGTCTTTTGTTGCCTGCGGTTGCAGGGGGAAGATTCCGTTGACCCACAGGAGTTTTCTTCAGAGCTCCTGGTGCAGAAAGGAGGCAGGCTACCCCCAGAGCATGCACCACCAGGAAACAGTCGAGAAAGCCGGCAGGATGAACGATACAAGGTTGCTGGTAGTCGTCTTTCAAATCAAATCATTAACATTTATAAAGCGCGCTACTCACCCGTGCGGGTCTCAAGGCGCTACTTTGTTGCAGTTTTGCAGGCGTCCTGAGCAGTCAGTGGTCGATCCTTTGGTAGAAGGTGAAGAGGGAGATGCAGAGGAACTCTGGTGAGCTCTTGCATTCGGTATCTGAAGAATTCCCCAAAGCAGAGACCCTAAATAGCCAGAAAAGGAGGTTTGGCTACCTAGGAAGGAGGATTGGCTACTAAGAGAGGTAAGAGCCTATCAGAAGGAGTATCTGACGTCACCTGCTGGCACTGGCCACTCAGAGCAGTCCAGTGTGCCAGCAACACCTCTGTTTCCAAGATGGCAGAGGTGTGGGGCACACTGGAGGAGCTCTGGGCACCTCCCCTGGGAGGTGCAGGTCAGGGGAGTGGTCACTCCCCTTTCCTTTGTCCAGTTTCGCGCCAGAGCAGGGCTGGGGGATCCCTAAACTGGTGTAGGCTGGCTTATGCAGAGATGGGCAGCAAATCCTTTGTTCTGCCTTCATGGGCAAGGGCTGCCTGGACCCCAGGAGGGCAGAAACCTGTCTGAGGGGTTGGCAGCAGCAGCAGCTGCAGTGGAGACCTCAGAAAGGCAGTTTGGCAGTACCCGGGTTCTGTGCTAGAGACCCGGGGGATCATGGAATTTTCTCCCCAATGCCAGAATGGCATTGGGGTGACAATTCCTTGATCTTAGACATGTTACATGGCCATGTTCAGAGTTACCATTGTGACGCTATACATAGGTAGTGACCCATGTATAGTGCACGCGTGTAATGGTGTCCCCGCACTCACAAAGTCCGGGGAATTTGCCCTGAACAATGTGGGGCCACCTTGGCTAGTGCCCACACACTAAGTAACTTTGCACCCAACCTTCACCAGGTGAAGGTTAGACATATAGGTGACTTATAAGTTACTTAAGTGCAGTGGTAAATGGCTGTGAAATAACGTGGACGTTATTTCACTCAGGCTGCACTGGCAGGCCTGTGTAAGAATTGTCAGATCTCCCTATGGGTGGCAAAAGAAATGCTGCAGCCAATAGGGATCTCCTGGAACCCCAATACCCTGGGTACCTCAGTACCATATACTAGGGAATTATATGGGTGTTCCAGTATGCCAATGTGAATTGGTGATATTGGTCACTAGCCTGTTAGTGACAATTTGGAAAGCAGAGAGAGCATAACCACTGAGGTTCTGGTTAGCAGAGCCTCAGTGAGACAGTTAGTCATCACACAAGGAACACATACAGGGCACACACTTATGAGCACTGGGGCCCTGCCTGGCAGGGTCCCAGTGACACATAGACTAAAACAACATATATACAGTGAAATATGGGGGTAACATGCCAGGCAAGATGGTACTTTCCTACACACCTCCCCCCTGCAGGAACTGTAACACCTAGCAGTGAGCCTCAAAGGCTCAGGCTTCGTGTTACAATGCCCCAGGGCACTCCAGCTAGTGGAGACGCCCACCCCCTGGACACAGCCCCCACTTTTGGCGGCAAGTCCAGGGGAGATCATGAGAAAAACAAGGAGTCACCCACCAGTCAGGACAGCCCCTAAGGTGTTCTGAGCTGAGGTGACCCCTGCCTTTAGAAATCCTCCATCTTGATTTTGGAGGATTCCCCCAATAGGAATAGGGATGTGTCCCCTTCCCCTCAGGGAGGAGGCACAAAGAGGGTGTAGCCACTGTCAAGGCTAGTAGCCATTGGCTACTGCCCTCCCAGACCTAAACACACCCCTAAATTCAGTATTTAGGGGCTCACCAGAACCTAGGAAACTAGATTCCTGCAACCTGAAGACGAAGAAGGACTGCTGACCTGAAGCCTTGCAGAGAAGACAGAGACACCAACTGCTTTGGCCCCAGCTCTACCGGCCTGTCTCCCCACTTCAAGAAAAACTGCAACAGTGATGCGTCCCCCAGGGTCCAGCGACCTCTGAAGCCTCAGAGGACTACCCTGCATCTAAAAGGACCAAGAACTCCTGAGAACAGCAGCCCTGTTCCAAAGAAACTGCAACTTTGCAACAAAGAAGCAACTTTTAAAGACCACACGTTTCCCACCGGAAGCGTGAGACTTTCCACTCTGCACCCGACGCCCCCGGCTCGACCTGCGGAAAACCAACACTACAAGGAGGACTCCCCGGCGACTCCGAGCCAGTGAGTAGCCAGAGTTTACCCCCCTCAGCCCCCACAGGGACGCCTGCAGAGGGAATCCAGAGGCTCCCCCTGACCGCGACTGCCTGCTTCAAAGAACCCGACGCCTGGTAAACACACTGCACCCGCAGCCCACAGGACCTGAAGGATCCGTCTTCCAGTGCAGGAGTGACCCCCAGGAGGCCCTCTCCCTAGTCCAGGTGGTGGCTACCCCGAGGAGCCCCCCCTTGCCTGCCAGCATCGCTGAAGAGACCCCTGGGTCTCCCATTGAAACCTAATGCGAACCTGATGCCTGTTTGCACACTGCACCCGGCCGCCCCCATGCCGCTGAGGGTGTACTTTCTATGTTGACTTGTGTCCCCCCCAGTGCCCTACAAAACCCCACTGGTCTGCCCTCCGAAGTCACGGGTACTTACCTGCTGGCAGACTGGAACCGGGGCACCCCTAACTCCATTGAAGCCTATGCGTTTTGGGCACCACTTTGACCTCTGCACCTGACCGGCCCTGAGCTGCTGGTGTGGTAACTTTGGGGTTGCCCTGAACCCCCAATGGTGGGCTACCTTGGACCCAAATTTGAACCCTGTAAGTACTTTACTTACCTGTGAACCTAACAAATACTTACCTCCCCCAGGAACTGTTGAATTTTCCACTGTGTCCAATTTTAAAATAGCTTATTGCCATTTTTGCCAAAACTGTACATGCTATTGTGATGATTCAAAGTTCCTGAGATACCTGAGTGAAATAGAAATACCTTTCATTTAAAGTATTGTTTGTAAATCTTGAACCTGTGGTTCTTACAATAAACTAATAAAATATATTTTTCTATATAAAAACCTATTGGCCTGGAATTGTCTTTGAGTGTGTGTTCCTCATTTATTGCCTGTGTGTGTACAACAAATGCTTAACACTACCCTCTGATAAGCCTACTGCTCGACCACACTACCACAAAATAAAGCATTAGAATGATCTCTTTTTGCCACTATCTTACCTCTAAGGGGAACCCTTGGACTCTGTGCATGCTATTTCTTACTTTGAAATAGTACATACAGAGCCAACTTCCTACAGTAGTCTTTTGATATTTATTCTTTACCCAGCCCCTTTAGGTATATGGCTTACCCTCTGTGGTTTATAAGGATTCCCCTGATACCGGCAGTCCTCATCAAGATGTCCCACTCAAGAGTCACTATGGTCTTCATAGCTCCAGAGTGGCCATGCCAATAGTGGTTCACGGACCTGCTTCACTGGTCAGAGCGCTCACATCTCAAGGCACCATGCAGACCAGATCTTCTAATGAAATTCGGAGGCCAGATGGTTCATCCCAGCATCTCCTCCTTCAATGTGGGTGCATGCATCCTCAGCTAATGCAATATGGTCATTTAAACCTGCCTCAAGACTGCATGGAGATCCTCAAGGAGGTAAGCAGCCTTCCACACTTTCCACATATGCCTTCAAGTGGAAGAGGTTATGCATTTGATGTTCCTCCAAGAATATGGACCCTAAACTTGCCAAAAAGATGTCATTCTTCCATACCTGCTACACTTGGCTAAATCTGGCTTGCAATTCTCTTCTATTAAGTTCACCTAGCAGCTCTTACTGCTTATATAAAACGTCCTTCACAAACCTCTTTTTTCGAAGTCCCTGTAATACAGGATTTTCTAGAAGGGTTGAAGAAGGTTATCCCCCCATTAGACATCCTTCACCACCTTGGGAGCTTAACATAGTCCTTTCACGACTAATGCAGGATACTTTTGAACCAATTCACAGGGCTTCCCTGCTGCATCTTTCTTGGAAGACAGCTTTCCTGGTAGCTATAACATCAGCCCACAAGGTTAGCGAGATCCAAGCACTATGCTCTCACGATCCATACACAGTATTCCACTCTTAAAAAAGTGGTCATGAGGACTCAACCGAAATTCCTTGCTAAGCCTATATTGCGTTTAATTGTAAACCAGACTGTCTTGTTGTCAACATTCTTTCAGAATCCCTCGACTCCAGCTGAGAAGACTCTCTATTCCGTAGATGTGAGGATAGTTTTGAAATTATACCTTGATAAGACGCAACATCTACAGGTCAAACCAACTGTTTATCAATTATTGACCAGTCTGTACAGGGGTAGCCACATCTTAAAAGTTCATCTCACACACTCACAAGCATTACTGCCTGGACTCAGATGCTAGAGAAGATGCTCAATTAGGACAGGCCTCACTCAGAAATGTGTTTGCTTAAATTGGGCTATCCATCTCATTCCTGTCTTCTCCACCACTTTTAGTAAGGATGGGCTTGCTACTCTACTCAGTGCTTATGACTATCAATGGAGATCACCTACGGGAAAAAGAACAGTTTTTTTACCTGTAACTCCTGTTCTCTTGTAGGGGAATCTCCATTGAAGTCATAAGCAACCTTCCCTCCTCTCTGGTGGAATGGACAGAGGTACGTATATCCCATACATACATTCTACCATCCCCTCAAAAAGAACTGGAGCAACTGTTACCTGCTGAGCATGATGGGATACTGGTGGTTTCTTGGTCCTTAGAGGCAGAGTATCTCATTTTAACTCATATAATGACAGCCTATCAGCTACTCTGTCCTCTCTTCTCCTTCAAAAAAGGGTTTGTGACAGGCATTTTTACTGTTTCACCAAAACATCATGACAATATATACATATATAATTGGTCCATGGTAGCTTACCCCGAATAATTTTCTCCTGAAGAAAGGCGAACAATGCACCTAATGAGAGATAAGGTGAAGGAATGCTCCGCGGTTGCGGCACGTGCGCGGGACAATTCAGTGCTTATGTCTTCAATGGAGGTTACAGGTAAGAAACTGTTCCGTCTTACTCCTCGTTACACCTCCCCTAGTGAGGTGCACAGTTTTGACACATTTCCAGGTTTACAGATTCTTGTAAAGCTAGCAATGTGTCACAACCCATGGGTGTTGTGAGGGAAAACCCACTGCAACGCCCATGGACTGTCTTTATGTAGAGTAAGGCAATGCAATGACTTGCGCTGCCTTGCCTTACTCCATATCTATGAGGCCATGCAAAGCCACGCAGAGAGGTCTGTGCCACCGGAGCATCATAAAACGTGACGCATCGGCGGGGCAGGTGTCTTGTAAATGAGGCCCTTGGTTCGCAGATCCACCTCCAGGGATGGTATTGCTTGGGTATCTATTCAAAGGTAAGGAACCTACAGCTAGACGTCTCTATTAGATGAAGAAGTTACTTACGTTCAGTAAAGCCTTTTCTGATGGATACAACTACCTGTGGATTCCTCACCTAATGAATACTCCCATGGCGCCAGCATTCGACGGAAATCTTCTTACTAGTCTCTGCACGTCGACGAGGACGTCACTCTAGCCCACGCGACGCCGTCTGACGTCATACAGGCAATAAGAGGTCCTCGACGACGTGCCGACGTCAGTTCCCTTTTTTCCGTGCATTCGAAACGGTTATCTTCGAGGGAGCAACTGTTACTTTTGTGGTTACAGTGTATTTTTGCTGCGTAGTCTTTCGCTGTGGTAATAATGTCGCAGAGAAAGTCTGGATTCAAGCCTTGTCGTGAGTGTGGAGGCAAGATGTCAGTGACGGATCCTCATTCCGACTGCCTTTGGTGTTTGAGCTCCGACCACGACGTCTCGACTTGTGATTCATGCCAGCACATGAATCCAAAGGCCCTCAAGGAACGTGAGGCGAAGCTGTTTATGGCGAAATCGAAGGAGAAGCATCACAAGAAGTCTTCTTCGCCAAGACATCGGCGTCATCGAGACTCCCGGCGCCGTAGAGAATCTCGGCGTCATTCAAAGGAGACTCGTTCCAGGTCTTCGGATCGGCGCCGAAGGACATAGGAGATCAGTCCTACGGTTACGCCGCATCCTTCGACGCTGTTGCCCTCTCCGGCGTCTCCGACTTCACCTGGACAGGCGTCGGTGATTGAGGTATTGGAGCCTCAGGTGTTATCTCCGGCGTCGCAGACGTCGAGGCCGGCGTCGGGGTCGCCTCCGAGACAGGCACCCCAGTATCCGGCTTTTCCCACCCCTGGAGCCGATAGTTCCGCATTCTTGAATGCGATGTATGCCATCTTCCAACAGATGGCTCCAGGGGGTGCTCCGGCTGGGCCTTTGGCCTTTTCATTGGGTGATCCTGCGCCTCTTCGGCCGGCACCCTTTATGCCCTTTCTCCCTTTTGGGAACGTGGGCTCGGCGCCGGTGTCGGCGCCGGTGGCCGCTCCGGTGGCTTCAGAGGGATTGGCCCCGGGGATTTCCATCCCGTCGACGTCGGGATTTCGGCCTGTGACTCCGGTGGGTCCATCTGCTTCGACTGCTCTTTCGTCGGCGCCGAAGTTACCTGTGGCGCCGGACGCGGCGTCGGTGGCTTCTGAAGATCGGCGCCGATCTTCGACTTCGGCAGAGGCATTGTCGACTCCGCGTATTGAACAACGGTTTCATTCGAGGAGACGTGCTCTCCGTGTATTAGAGGAGCAGGAGTACCAACGAGCCCTGGAGGAAGGAGAGCTAGAGGACTCGGGTGATGGGCTGCGTGGTCTGGAGTCGGCCAGTGGGCTGGACACTTCCCCTGAGTGGGATCTTTCGTCCCCGGGAGAATATACTGAGGAGGCTGCTTCCTTTCACGCAGTGGTACGGAAGGCAGCTAGTTTTTTGGACCTGCCTTTGCCGGTGGTGGAGGCTAAACAAAACCTTCTAACAGAGGTGCTACATCCGGCCTCAGCTGCGGCGGAGCCTCTTTTGCCATTTAATGACGCTCTGCTGGATCCGGTGTTAGAGGTGTGGAAGAGGCCGGCATCTTCCCCAGCAGTTCACAGAGCCGTGGCCAGGAGGTATCGGGCGGCTCCAACTGACCCTGGTTTTCTGTCTAGGCACCCTACGCCGGAGAGCTTGGTGGTGCAGGCCTCCTGTTCATCCAAGTCAGCGCCTGGTTCTTTCCCGACGGTGCCTGGGGACAGAGATTCAAAGAAACTGGAGGCGCAGTCCAAGAAGATTTTTTCGTCCTGCAGTCTGGCGTTGAAGGCCACCAACGCAACCTGTATCCTGGGGAGGTATATTCATGCTCTGATGGATGACATTTCCTCATCATTTACAGAGCTTTCCCAGGGTCTTTTGGATGTTGTTTCAAATGCCCAGGCTGCTGCGACCCAGATTATCCAGACTGGACTGGATACGACCGACTCGGTAGCCAGAGCAATGGGCACAACTGTGGTGGCAAGGAGGCAGGCCTGGCTCCGTAACTCGGGCTTTTCTGCGGATGTACAGTCCACATTGTTGGATCTCCCGTTTGATGGGGACAAACTGTTTGGAGCCAAGGCTGATTCGGCCTTGGAACGTTTTAAGGAGAGCAGGGCCACGGCTAAGTCGTTAGGGCTCCAAGCTCCTTCTTCCACGGCCTCTTCCAGATTTTTCAGGAGGTTTCGTGGATTTGGGCGTGGCTCTTCCTCCTCTTCCTTTCGGGGAAGATATCAGCAACCTGCCTCTTCCCATCCCTATAGATCTTTTAGAGGGAGAGGTAGGGTCCGCACCAGAGGAGCCTCTCAGCAGCACTCTGCCTCTTCCTCATCCTCTGGCGGGGTGCAGCAGGGGAAGCAGCCTTAGGCTTCCACCATTTCCCACTCACTCCTCTCCTGTAGGGGGAAGATTACAGCATTTTCTCACCAAATGGAAGACTGTTACAACGGACACTTGGGTTCTCAGTATTGTGGGAAAAGGCTACACCCTTCCCTTTCGGGAGTTCCCGCCCCTCATCCCGCCCCGCCCTTCTTATTGTTCAGAAGAACACCTCCTGTTGCTAGAACAGGAGGTACAAGCCCTCCTTTCAAAGGGCGCGGTGGAGTTGGTCCCAGAGCAGGAAAGGGGTCGAGGATGTTACTCAAGGTATTTCCTGATTCCCAAGAAGGATGGTCGTTTGAGACCAATCCTGGACCTGAGGATCTTGAATTGGTTCCTCAAGCAGGAAAAGTTCAAGATGCTGACCCTAGCACAGGTGCTTTTGGCGTTGAACAAGGAAGACTGGATGGTGTCTGTCGACTTGCAGGATGCTTACTTTCATATCCCGATACTCAAGTCACACAGGAAGTATCTCCGGTTTGTGGTGGGATCGCAGCACTATCAGTTTGCGGTCCTTCCGTTTGGTCTTACTTCAGCACCTCGAGTCTTCACGAAGGTGATGTCGGTGGTTGCGGCAGAACTCAGAAGGAAGGGGATAGCAGTATTCCCTTACTTGGACGACTGGTTGATCAAAGCCAAGTCCCCGGAGCTTGTGTCGCATCATCTGCAGTCAACAACCTAGTTGTTGTTCGACCTGGGTTTTTCGGTGAACGAGCCCAAATCTCACCTAGAGCCCTCTCAGCGCCTCCTGTTCATAGGGGCAGTACTGGATACAACATTGAACCGAGCCTTTCCTCCGCCTCAGCGGATTCAAGATATTCAGGATTTGGTTCCAATGTTTCGAAATGGAGCGGTAGTTCCAGTCCTCAAGGTCCTTCGTCTGCTCGGTCTGTTTGCCTCCTGCATTCTGTTGGTCACGCATGCTCGCTGGCACATGAGGGCTCTTCAGTGGTGCCTCCGAAGGCAGTGGTCTCAACACAAAGGGGATCTAGAGAGTACTGTCAAGATCTCCAGAGATGCTGCTGTGGATTTGAAGTGGTGGATTGCAAGCAACAATCTTTCACAAGGAAAGCCGTTCCAGCAGTCACCACCAGTGGCCACAGTCATAACGGATGCTTCCACTCTAGGGTGGGGAGCTCATCTGGGGGATCTGGAGATCAAAGGCCTTTGGTCTCCAGAGGAACAGATGTTTCACATCAATCTGTTAGAGTTACGGGCTGTACGTCTGGCTCTCAAGGCCTTCCTCCCTTCCCTTCGTGGTCAGTCGGTACAGGTCCTAACGGACAATACTACCACGATGTGGTACATAAACAAGCAGGGAGGAGTGGGGTCGTACCTTCTCTGCAGAGAAGCTCTTCGACTATGGTCCTGGGCAAAGGACCATCAGATTTGCTTGATAGCAAACCATCTGGCCGGAGTCTTGAACGTGCGTGCGGACAGTCTCAGTCGCCAATTCTCGGCAGACCACGAGTGGCATCTCCATCCAGATCAAGTCCGTTTAATCTTCCAGAGGTGGGGGTTTCCTCGGGTAGATCTGTTTGCCACTCGAGAGAACGCGCATTGTCCGTTATTCTGCAGCCTCCAGTATCCGATGCAGGGAGCGTTGGGGGACGCGTTTCAAATAACCTGGTGCGGCCAGTTGCTTTACGCGTTTCCTCCCATACCCTTGATTCCTCGAGTATTGAGGAAGATTCGCCAGGACCGGGCTCTAGTCATCCTAATAGCTCCGGATTGGCCAAGGAGGGTATGGTACTCCGACCTTCCCCAACTCTCATGGTGCCCTCCGCTCCGTCTCCCTTTCAGGGCAGACCTCCTCTCGCAGTCGCAGGGGCAGGTTTTACACCCCAACCTCCAGAGTCTGCACCTACATGCCTGGAGATTGAACGGGGCAACCTGAGTTCCTTCTCTCTCCCGCCTGAGGTAGTGGATGTTATATTAGCGGCCAGGCGACACTCCACTAAATCTATCTACGCTAATAGATGGTCTAAATTTGTTGCGTGGTGTGGAGAGAGGCAGATTGATCCTTTGCATGCTCATCTATGGGACGTTTTGTCTTTTGCTCTGTCTCTAGCGCAGAAAGGTTGTGCAGTGGCTACCATTAAGGGTTATTTATCGGCCTTGTCAGCCTTCATATGTCTTCCAGACCAACCATCTTTATTTAAATCCCCTATTGTTATCAGATTCTTGAAAGGTCTTCTAAATAAATATCCTCCAAAGCCATTCGTTATGCCGCAATGGGATTTGTCCTTGGTCCTGACTTTCCTTATGGGGTCCCCTTTTGAACCTATGCATTCTTGCCCCTTAAGGTATTTGGTTTTAAAAACAGTCTTCCTGATAGCTATAACATCAGCAAGGAGAGTGAGTGAGTTGCAGGCCTTATCAGTAAAGCCCCCTTATACAACTTTTTATGGGGATAAGGTGGTGTTGAGGACCAAGGCTGCTTTCCTCCCGAAGGTTGTTTCACCTTTCCATTTGGCTCAGGCAATTACTTTGTCCACGTTCTATCCTCCGCCTCATCCTTACAAAGAGGAAGAAAGACTGCACCGTCTGGACCCAAAGAGGGCGTTGAGCTTCTTTATTGATAGAACAAAGGATTTCAGGCTGGAGGATCAGCTGTTTATTGGATACGTGGGCAAGAGGAGAGGAAAGGCAGTCCACAAGAGAACACTATCCAGGTGGGTTGTTCTTTCCATTAAAATCTGTTACTCTTTGGCAAAGAAGGATCCTCCTGAGGGCATTAGAGCTCATTCCACCAGAGCTAAGTCGGCCACTTCGGCCTTGGCCAGAGGTGTTCCTGTGGTCGACATCTGCAAGGCCGCAACTTGGTCGTCCCTTCACACTTTTGCAAAACATTACTGTTTGGATTCTGAGGTTAGAAGGGACGGCCATTTTGCACGGTCAGTGCTGCAGGATTTCTTGGTTTGACCATTTAGGCACCCACCGCCGGGCGTGGTACTGCTTTGGGACTCTATTCATTAGGTGAGGAATCCACAGGTAGTTGTATCCATCAGAAGAACGAGTTACTTACCTTCGGTAACGACTTTTCTGGTGGATACATTAGCTACCTGTGGATTCCCCACGGTCCCACCCGCCTCCCCGTTGCCTTTCTGGTCTTACCAAGTAATCCTTGAGTACGCTCCTCTTGGTCTTTGAGGGTGCAATAGATGTTGTATATATTATATTTATATATGTATATATGTATATATCTTTGTGTATATACTTGATGTGTATATATATTTTAAAAAAAGAGAGTTATATATATATATAAAAGATTTACAGTTATTCATGCAATGTTGTGTATTTTTACAATGTAATGGGATGTTGCCTTGCTCTTTCATTGCATTGCCTGGTTGTTCTCATGCACGTAAAAAATGATTGGTACTGACGTCGGCACGTCGTCGAGGACCTCTTATTGCCTGTATGACGTCAGACGGCGTCGCGTGGGCTAGAGTGACGTCCTCGTCGACGTGCAGAGACTAGTAAGAAGATTTCCGTCGAATGCTGGCGCAATGGGAGTATTCATTAGGTGAGGAATCCACAGGTAGCTAATGTATCCACCAGAAAAGTCGTTACCGAAGGTAAGTAACTCGTTCATCTGGTAGAGACTATCTAGCTGCAGATTCCTTACCGACCCACCCACTGTCTGCCGCTATGCAAACTGATTTCTAGAAACAGGGGCTCTCATTTCAGGACCTTAGTTTTGACGCACCAGTAGTCAGTTTCTTCAGGGCTCTGCGCTTCTGACATGGAAAGTCATGAAAAGAAACTGTCGACAGAGCGCCAGGGTCATATCCAGCATGGGCAATGACGGACGCGGAGCCGATCGACACCACCTAACAGCTCACAGGGATACTGCTTATGAAAATCTTCTGGATCCAGCCTGATGCCTGTAGGGGATTTAAGGCTCTTCCCAGCCGTTTCGACTACCATGGCTCGCTTTCCTGGTGGGACGATTTAACAGCTATGCCGAGCAGCAACTTGGTCCAGCAGGCACACCTTTACACCTCATTACTGGCTGGATTCTGCTGATACAGCAGTGGGGAAAGCAGTTTTACAACATTTGTTTCAGAGAGATGAGCCAGTTCTATTTTCACACTTTCCGATTTGTAATTATGTTTTTTATTTGCAAATGCTAACTGCTGACTATTCTGATTCAAACATGTGAAACTATGAAAGATCCAAAACTGGAGAAGAAAATAAGTTACTTACCTGTAACTGTAGTTCTCCCGTATTGGTATCTTTCATAAATTCACATGTGAACCAACCTCCTCCCCAAGGAGGCTCACCTTCTTTCCATGCAATATGCATCTGACTTGTGCTAGAAAATCTGAGGGGCTGGAGCCTCTATGTTGAGGTTTCTAAAGGGTGCTGCCGCCTGATTAGCTGGACGCTGGGTCGTTTTATACAACACTAATGCGCTATTCAAAGGAAATGTCTTTTACATTAACTCCTATGTACATTTTTCTCTACTCTTTTCTATGGTACCGTGGGACTCCCACTTCAATGACTGGGAATAATTCAAGCATGTGAATCTATGAAAGATACCAATACTGGAGAACTACAGTTACAGGTAAATACCTTGCTTTTGTACCCTGTAGGCATCTGTTTGGGGATTGCAGTGGTGTAGATTCACATGCACTCACCCTCCTCCCTGGACACCTGTGGCCACTGCAGTTTATTTTATTCTTTCTCTCTCATGGGCATCTCATAACTTACACTTACTCTACCCTCCATTCTCACCCTCCTGCAGAAAAACAATCTAACAATGGAGTCAATGCCTATGCACAGGATCACCGAGGAGGAGACACTCTACTTTGTGACTCAAAAGAAAAACAACCTGTACACATCTAGAACCTAAATGGCAGCAGTATGCAGAGCATGTGAATGTACAGCACTACATGCCACTAACAAGTGCGTACAGAGTAAGTAACGTATTCCTCTTTCTGATCACAGAGAGCCTTCATTTGATTGCACAGACATTGGGGCCAAAGAGGCACCACTGTGGAACTTTGAGTGGCATCCAGTGGATATGCAGATGATGCTCTCTAGCACCATTACTGCTGCAAGTCAGTGCTGCAAATGTCAGGTTCTAGCTTGATTCCTTGAATGAAGACTGAAAAATTGGGAACCGTTGAGAAAAGAGAGCACCCATTTGAAAGAGCTTTAATGAAGGTATGTCACTTGTCAAATAAAAAGCCATTAATGTCTACTTTGAAAGGTCTTATCACAAAATGTTTTTATTAATATAATAATGCACAATTGGTAATAACACAATCTGGAAATTATACCCGTGTATGGAGGTTGGCCTGTAAAGTAGACTTGATGTCCATGAGCCAGCCGAGAAGCTCTTGAATGCCAAAAAATGTCTAATGCTGCTTTGATTCTATGAAACATTTGATAGCCTGACAAAAAGTATGCACTTTCAAGATTTAAGTGTGACGTCTCATGGGCGTGTGCAGTACTTGAGTCAGGGATGCAAGTCGTGTGTGGTTCATACTGGCCTGAATGTAGTCCCATTGTCTCAGAGTTGTGGTTGACCCTTTCAATTCCTTACTTGGCGGAGGCTGGCAAGCTCTGGCCAGTGGGTGGTCCCTTTATGGCCAGTGCTTTCACCTTGATATTGCCTGAAATTGAAGTCAAACCCAAATTTGTAGAAGCAGTAGAGGTTGTAGCCAGTCATTGCAAGAGCTGGAAAGAAGGTCAGGCCAAACCCGAAGCCACTGTAGGAGCGTCCAGCCCTTAGGGCGATCCAGTAGCAACACCTGGGAAGAGAGAATTGAAGATGAGTGAACACAGCACTTGGGGGACAGAGAGAGCGAAGGGAGCCTCAATAATATTGAAGGGGAGAAACCTAATGAAGGTAACACAGAACCTGGGACAGAGAAGCAGCAGCACCTGTGAGAGACAGGGAGAAGGGGTAGAGAATGAGTGAAAACAGCACCTGGGAGACAGAACACCCAGGGGACAGAGAGCGGAATGACCATTAATAGCACTGCTGTAGCGGGGAGAGACCTTATAGTTAAGGGAAAACAGATCCATGAGAGGTCTAGAAGAGCAACCTGCGAGAAGCAGAGAGAAGGAGCAGAGAGTAAGTGAAAAGAGGACATAGGCAAAGTACAGTGCTGAGAGCGAGCAGCACCTGATGGAAACAGAACAAAAACAGCACCCAGGCAAGGAGAGAGTGCTGAGAACAAGCACATCTTCGGGCAGAGAGGCAATAATGAAAAACAACAGCACCTAAAGGTATCAGCGAAAAGAGACAGGGTAAAAAGGCACTTGGGTAGAAGGGAATGATGAGGTGCTAGGGAATAGACGTAAAACAGAAGGAGGGCGGAGAGAGAACAGATTGAGAGGAAAGGTAAACCACAGGGTGTGGGGCAACAACTCTTGAGGGAAAGAAGGTGGTAGAGACTGAAAAAATGACCTAAGGGAGAGACGATCCAACAAGGAAAGGAGATCCTACAGTTGAAGGAGATTCTGCAAGCAGGGGAGATCCTAAAGAGATAGGAGATTCTACAAGGAGAGGAGATCCTACAGTTAAAGGAGATCCTCCACGGAGAAGAGATCCAACAAGGAAAGGAGATGCAACAATGAGGAGATCCTGCAAGGGGAGAACAGTCTGAAAAAAGAACAGAACAGGGGCGGCCAGCTGCAGAAGTCAAATTCAGAGTTGGGTGCCCAATGTTAACCAGTGGAGACAGGGTGAATGAAGATGCACTGCTCACAGGTAAGTAAAAGTGGTGTCAGAGGTTGGTCTCACACACAGGTATCTGCACCCTGCCCTCTGGGCTAGGAGGGCCTACCATAGGGGTGGCTTACAGTGACCTGAAGTGAAAGGGCGCATGCACCCTTTCATGCAGGCTGCAATGGCAGGCCTGCAGACACATTTTACATGGGCATCCCATGGGGAACCCCTGTTACCCAAATGCCCTGGGTGTCATATATTAGGGACTTATATGGGGGCACCAGTATTCCAAATGTGGGGTGTGTGTAGTCGAAGCAACCAAATTCAGAGGGAGAGAGCACAGTCACTGGGGTCCTGGTTAGTAGGATCCCAGTGAACATAGTCTAAACACACTGACGTCAAGCAAAAAGTGAGGGTAACCATGCCTAAAAGAGGCTAATTTCCTACAAACATACAGTCGGATGGCAATATCTCAAGCACTCTAAATCTTCACTCATAAGATCCGTGCCCTGCTCTCTCAGATGCCCCTTGTTTTTAAACTCACCTTCCCACCGAGAAGAGCCCAGCAAGTATGGGGATGAGGCGCAGATGCTCCTGCTCGAGGGAGATGGCCAAGGCCAGCATGTTGACACTGTAGATGATGAACTGCTCCACAGAGCTGGTGATGTAGCACTGGTGGAGGAGAACGCTGCGTGAGCTCATGTCCAGTGGATCCACGGCGGAAGAACAGAGGCGGGACAGGCCGCTCCAAATGACACCTGAAGGAGAGAAATAGAGAAAGCAGAGTGAGTCAGTGTAGAACAGTGGTTCCCTACCTGTGGTCCGGAGAACCCTGGGGGTTTGTGAAGCCTCCTCAGGGGGTCAGCAGCTGCTTAGAAAATGTAATAATATTAACAGATTAGGTCCCTAGCTTTCAGTAATGACTCATTGGGGGGGGGGGGGGGCTGGTGTCCCCAGATTCTAAATATGATTCAGTCGGGGTCCCTGGGTTCCAGTACTGATAAATTGGGGGCCCACAGAAGCCAAAAGGTTGAGTACCACTGCTGTAGACCACTGAGGCTGGGCATCAGCATGAACATGAATATGAGCTCTGTGAATCCTAGTCCAAGAGGGATGCTGAGAAACCTTTAGACCTGTTTGAGGACCTGCTAACAATCATCGACTGAAACCCTTCCGCCCTGAAGGAAAGGAACCTGTGCAGGCTCTGATCATCACTTTCACAACCTTCAGGTCCCACATACAACAACAAAAAAAAACAAGTGGTTGGATTTAGATATACCATTTGATAAAACAGTCAGTGGGTAGATGCCACCAGATTGAAAAGGAATATAGATTCAAATGTCATTTATGTACCCTGCGACCAAATTCACTAGGATGGTACTGCCTTCCTGCTTTAAACAACGCCCTATGCTTTGATGAAGGCTTAAAATCCCTATTTTGATGACACAACCCTTCAATGAGTGGACGTCCGACTGCCAACTGGTACCTTGGACCAGATGTATGGCCCTTACAGAAATTGGTTAGCACTGAGAGGTTAGCTTGACCCTCCCCTCACTCACTTGTCTCTACCAACACTTGACCCAGCAAACCTCCTTTCCCCCAGACCTGTGTGTGAGATGGCCAGTTGATGAGTGTTACCTTGGAGTAGATGCATGGAAAGTCCAACTGGCAGCAGGCAGTAGATACACTGTATGTCCTGTAGCCAGCTTACACCTGGCAGCAGATGTGTGGGAAGTCCAGCTGCCTACTAGAAGCAGATTAATAGGATCTCCAGCTGCAGCTGGCACCTAGCAGCAGATGCATGGAATATTTAACCTCTGACTGGTACCTTAAACCGTATTAATTGTGCCCTTGATGTCGCAGACACAGCTACTCGAAGCATCGCCACTAGTGTCCTTCTGGGACGCCAGGTCCAGCAGCATCTCCTCAAATTCCCATTCAATGAGGAACACAGTTTTGCCCCACAGATTGATAAGATGCTAGAAAAAATCAAGAAGGACTCTTAAATTGCACAATCTATGGGTGCTCCCAGGAGACCTGCCGCTAAGGACTCCTTTCGGAAACAACAGCCCAGGGGAGAGTGCAAGGCCACTTCACCTGATCAGCCACAGTCAAGATAGCACTAGTCCTTACACCAGCGGGTGGGAAGGTGTTACACCAGAGGTACCTACAGGGGTGACAACAATAAGGACAGAATTAGAGGCAGCTCCATAAAGGGGACTCTGTCTCCAAGCAATGACTTGCCCTGCCTCCCTCAATCACACATCACTTATTGGGTGGAGATTACAAGTTTTCTTACCCTATGGGAGGAAATCTCATCAGATAAGGGTGTTTTAGCAGTGGTTCACTACATCTACTGCCTAGAACGTCTCACAGCTTCTCTCAACATCTCACCCTGCACACACATGCTCATCAAGGAACAGCTTCACTTACTAGAGGAAGAGGTACAAGCGCTCATTCACAAAGGGGAATCAATCAATCAGGATTTATGAAGTGCGGTAATCACCCGAAAGGGTATCCAGGTGTTTGCAGGTCCCAGAGGCTCATTCAAACAGCCAGTTCTTGAGGCCCCTTTGGAATTCTGGAAATGAGGTGATAGTCTGGAGTTGCATGGGGAGACTGTTTCAGGTCTTTGCTGCAATGTGGAAGAAGGGGCGTCCTCCACTTATGCTTCAGTAGTTGTGGGAAGTATGGGCAAGTGTAGGAGGCTGGACTGGCTTGTAGTGAGTACCAAGGGGTACTTGCACCTTGCACCAGGCCCAGTTATCCCTTATTAGTGTATAGGGTGTCTAGCAGCTTAGGCTGATAGATAATGGTAGCTTAGCAGAGCAGCTTAGGCTGAACTAGGAGACGTGTGAAGCTACTACAGTACCACTTAGTGTCATATGCACAATATCATAAGAAAACACAATACACAGTTATACTAAAAATAAAGGTACTTTATTTTTATGACAATATGCCAAAGTATCTTAGAGTGTACCCTCAGTGAGAGGATAGGAAATATACACAAGATATATATACACAATAGCAAAAATATGCAGTATAGTCTTAGAAAACAGTGCAAACAATGTATAGTTACAATAGGATGCAATGGGGAAACATAGTGATAGGGGCAACACAAACCATATACTCCAAAAGTGGAATGCGAACCACGAATGGACCCCAAACCTATGTGACCTTGTAGAGGGTCGCTGGGACTATTAGAAAATAGTGAGAGTTAGAAAAATAACCCTCCCCAAGACCCTGAAAAGTGAGTGCAAAGTGCACTAAAGTTCCCCTAAGGACAAAGAAGTCGTGTTAGAGGAATAATGCAGGAAAGACACAAACCAGCAATGCAACAACTGTGGATTTCCAATCTAGGGTACCTGTGGAACAAGGGGACCAAGTCCAAAAGTCACAAGCAAGTCGGAGATGGGCAAATGCCCAGGAAATGCCAGCTGCGGGTGCAAAGAAGCTTCTACTGGACAGAAGAAGCTGAGGTTTCTGCAGGAACGAAAAGGGCTAGAGACTTCCCCTTTGGTGGACGGATCCCTCTCGCCGTGGAGAGTCGTGCAGAAGTGTTTTCCCGCCGAAAGAACGCCAACAAGCCTTGCTAGCTGCAAATCGTGCGGTTAGCGTTTTTGGACGCTGCTGAGGCCCAGGAGGGACCAGGAGGTCGCAAATTGGACCAGCAGAGAGAGGGGACGTCGAGCAAGACAAGGAGCCCTCTCTGAAGCCGGTAGCACCCGGAGAAGTGCCAGAAACAGGCACTACGAGGATGCGTGAAACGGTGCTCGCCGAAGTTGCACAAAGGAGTCCCACGTCGCCGGAGACCAACTTAGAAAGTCGTGCAATGCAGGTTAGAGTGCCGTGGACCCAGGCTTGGCTGTGCACAAAGGATTTCCGCCGGAAGTGCACAGGGGCCGGAGTAGCTGCAAAGTCGCGGTTCCCAGCAATGCAGCCCAGCGAGGTGAGGCAGGGACTTACCTCCACCAAACTTGGACTGAAGAGTCACTGGACTGTGGGGGTCACTTGGACAGAGTTGCTGGATTCGAGGGACCTCGCTCGTCGTGCTGAGAGGAGACCCAAGGGACCGGTAATGCAGCTTTTTGGTGCCTGCGGTTGCAGGGGGAAGATTCCGTCGACCCACGGGAGATTTCTTCGGAGCTTCTGGTGCAGAGAGGAGGCAGACTACCCCCACAGCATGCACAAGCAGGAAAACAGTCGAGAAGGCGGCAGGATCAGCGTTACAGAGTTGCAGTAGTCGTCTTTGCTACTATGTTGCAGGTTTGCAGGCTTCCAGCGCGGTCAGCAGTCGATTCCTTATCAGAAGGTGAAGAGAGAGATGCAGAGGAACTCGGCTGAGCTCATGCATTCGTTATCTAAAGTTTCCCCAGAGACAGAGACCCTAAATAGCCAGAAAAGAGGGTTTGGCTACCTAGGAGAGAGGATAGGCTACTAACACCTGAAGGAGCCTATCAGAAGGAGTCTCTGACGTCACCTGGTGGAACTGGCCACTCAGAGCAGTCCAGTGTGCCAGCAGCACCTCTGTTTCCAAGTTGGCAGAGGTCTGGAGCACACTGGAGGAGCTCTGGACACCTCCCAGGGGAGGTGCAGGTCAGGGGAGTGGTCACTCCCCTTTCCTTTGTCCAGTTTCGCGCCAGAGCAGGGCTAAGGGGTCCCCTGAACCGGTGCAGACTGGCTTATGCAGAATTGGGCACATCTGTGCCCAACAAAGCATTTCCAGAGGCTGGGGGAGGCTACTCCTCCCCTGCCTTCACACCATTTTCCAAAGGGAGAGGGTGTCACACCCTCTCTCAGAGGAAGTTCTTTGTTCTGCCATCCTGGGCCAGGCCTGGCTGGACCCCAGGAGGGCAGATGCCTGTCTGAGGGGTTGGCAGCAGCAGCAGCTGCAGTGAAACCCCAGGAAGGGCAGTTTGGCAGTACCAGGGTCTGTGCTACAGACCACTGGGATCATGGGATTGTGCCAACTATGCCAGGATGGCATAGAGGGGGCAATTCCATGATCATAGACATGTTACATGGCCATATTCGGAGCTACCATTGTGAAGCTACATATAGGTAGTGACCTATATGTAGTGCACGCGTGTAATGGTGTCCCCGCACTCACAAAGTTCAGGGAATTGGCCCTGAACAATGTGGGGGCACCTTGGCTAGTGCCAGGGTGCCCTCACACTAAGTAACTTTGCACCTAACCTTTACCAGGTAAAGGTTAGACATATAGGTGACTTATAAGTTACTTAAGTGCAGTGTACAATGGCTGTGAAATAACGTGGACGTTATTTCACTCAGGCTGCAGTGGCAGGCCTGTGTAAGAATTGTCAGAGCTCCCTATGGGTGGCAAAAGAAATGCTGCAGCCCATAGGGATCTCCTGGAACCCCAATACCCTGGGTACCTCAGTACCATATACTAGGGAATTATAAGGGTGTTCCAGTAAGCCAATGTAAATTGGTAAAAATGGTCACTAGCCTGTTAGTGACAATTTTGAAAGAAATGAGAGAGCATAACCACTGAGGTTCTGATTAGCAGAGCCTCAGTGAGACAGTTAGTCACTACACAGGTAACACATTCAGGCACACTTATGAGCACTGGGGCCCTGGGTTACCAGGGTCCCAGTGACACATACAACTAAAACAACATATATACAGTGAAAAATGGGGGTAACATGCCAGGCAAGATGGTACTTTCCTACACAACCCCCCCCCAAACGAAGGACAATAAGACTAGCCATGACCTGATGAGTCTTCATTGTCTAAGTGGAAATATCTGGAGAGTCCATCTGCATTGGAGTGGCTACTCCCAGGTCTATGTTCCACTGTATAGTCCATTCCCTGTAGGGATATGGACCACCTCAACAATTTAGGATTTTCACCTTTCATTTGTTTTAGCCAAAGTAGAGGTTTGTGGTCTGTCTGAACAATGAAGTGAGTGCCAAACAGGTATGGCCTCAACTTCTTCAGTGCCCAGACCACAGCAAAGGCCTCCCTCTCAATGGCAGACCAACGCTTTTCTCTAGGGGTCAACCTCCTACTAATAAAAGCAACAGGTTGATCCTGGCCCTCAGAATTAAGTTGTGATAGGACTGCCCCTACTCCTAACTCAGATGCATCAGTTTGGACATAGAATTTTTTAGAGTAACAAGGGCTTTTCAGGACAGGTGCAGAGCACATGGCCTGCTTCAGCTCCTCAAAAGCTTTCTGACAGTTTGCTGTCCATAATACCTTTTTAGGCATTTTCTTGGATGTGAGGTCATTAAGAGGGGCTGCAATGGAGCCATAGTTCTTAATGAACCTCCTGTAATACCCAGTGAGGCCTAGGAAGGCTCTCACCTGAGTCTGAGTGGTAGGGGGAACCCAATCAATAATTGTTTGGATTTTCCCCTGAAGTGGTGCAATCTGTTCCCCACCAACAAGGTGTCCCAGATAAACCACCTTACCCTGCCCTATCTGGCACTTTGAAGCCTTGATAGTGAGGCCTGCCTTTTGCAGAGCCTCCAAAACTTTCCATAGGTGGACCAGGTGATCATCCCAGCTGGGGCTAAAGACAGCTATATCGTCCAAATATGCTGCACTGAGAGCTTCCAGCCCTTGCAGGACTGTGTTCACCAACCTCTGAAAAGTGGCAGGTGCATTTTTCAAACCAAAAGGCATTACAGTAAACTGGTAATGTCCTCCAATGGTAGAAAATGCAGTCTTAGGTTTAGCATCTTCTGACAATTTGATCTGCCAATACCCTGCAGTCAAATCAAAAGTGCTTAGATACTTGGCAGATGCCAGTGTATCTATGAGCTCATCTGCCCTGGGTATAGGGTGAGCATCAGTTTTGGTTACCAAGTTGAGACCTCTATAGTCTACACAAAACCGCATTTCCTTCTTTCCATCTTTGGAATGGGGTTTTGGTACCAGTACCACAGGAGACGCCCATGGACTGTCAGAGTGCTCAACCACTCCTAGTTCTAACATTTTCTGGACTTCTTGCTTTATGCAGTCCCTGACATGGTCAGGCTGCCTATAGATCTTACTTTTGACAGGTAAACTGTCTCCAGTATCTATAGTGTGCTCACACCAAGAAGTGGTACCTGGCACAGTAGAGAAGAGTTCAGAGAATTGATCTAGGAGATTTATGCAATTATCTTTCTGCTCAGCAGTAAGACAATCAGCCAAAACTACACCTTCCACAAGAGCATCTTGTTCTGTGGAAGAGAAGAGATCAGGTAGAGGATCACTGTCTTCTTCCTGTCCCTTATCAGTTGCCATGAGCAGGGTGAGATCAGCCCTGTCATAGTAGGGTTTCAGGTGGTTGACATGGAGCACCCTAAGGGGACTCCTGGCAGTGCCTAAGTCAACTAAATAGGTGACTTCTCCCTTCTTTTCAACAATTGTGTGGGGTCCACTCCATTTATCTTGGAGTGCTCTTGGGGCCACAGGCTCCAAGACCCACCCTTTCTGCCCTGGTTGGTACTGAACCAAAACAGCCTTCTGATCATGCCATTGCTTCTGGAGCTCTTGGCTGGCCTGAAGGTTTTTACTGGCCTTTTTCATGTACTCAGCCATCCTTGATATGAAGCCAAGTACATAATCCACAGTATCCTGCTTAGGAGCTTTTAAAGGTTGTTCCCAACCCTCCTTTACAAGTGTGAGTGGACCCCTAACAGGGTGTCCAAAAAGAAGTTCAAAGGGGCTGAAGCCCACTCCTTTCTGGGGTACCTCCCTGTAGGCAAAAAGGAGGCATGGTAGAAGGATATCCCATCTCCTGCGGAGTTTTTCAGGGAGACCCATAATCATGCCTTTGAGAGTTTTATTAAATCTCTCCACCAGTCCATTTGTTTGTGGATGATAGGGTGTTGTGAACTTGTACGTTACACCACACTCCTTCCACATGGCCTTTAAGTATGCAGACATGAAATTGCTTCCCCTGTCTGATACCACTTCCTTTGGGAAGCCCACCCTAGAAAATATTCCCAGGAGGGCCTTTGCCACTGCAGGTGCTGTAGTGGTCCTTAAAGGAATAACTTCAGGATATCTTGTGGCATGGTCCACTACCACCAAGATAAATCTATTGCCTGAAGCAGTAGGAGGGTCAAGGGGGCCAACTATGTCAACCCCTACCCTTTCAAAGGGAACCCCAACCACAGGCAGTGGAATAAGGGGTGCCTTTGCGGTGCCACCTGTCTTGCCACTGGCTTGACAGGTTTCACAGGACTTACAAAATTCCTTTGTGTCCTCAGACATCCTAGGCCAATGAAACAATGGAACCAATCTGTCCCAAGTTTTCATTTGACCCAGGTGTCCAGCTAGGGGAATGTCATGTGCCAGGGTTAGGAGGAACTTTCTGTACTCCTGAGGAATCACTAATCTCCTGGCAGCTCCAGGTTTAGGATCCCTATGCTCAGTGTACAAGAGGTTGTCCTCCCAGTAAACTCTGTGAGAGTCACTGACATCCCCATTAGCCTGTTTGACAGCTTGCTGTCTGAGACCCTCTAATGTGGGACAGGTTTGCTGTGCCACACTCAGCTCCTCTCTGGCAGGCCCCCCTTCACCCAAAAGCTCAGCAGTCTCTGCTTCCAGCTCCTCTGGTGTAGGTTCTGCACAGGGAGGGAATTCTTCTTCCTCAGAAGTTGAATCCACTGTAGAGGGAGGGATAGTAGGACGTGGTTTGCTTCTACTAGCCCTAGCTTTAGGGAGCACTTGGTCCATTGTTCCAGGATCCAAGCTTCCCTGTCCTTTTTGCTTTTTGGCCTGAGCCCTTGTCAAAGCAAAAATATGCCCTGGGATGCCCAGCATTGCTGCATGGGCCTCCAACTCCACATCTGACCAAGCTGATGTCTCCAAATCATTCCCTAATAGACAGTCTACAGGTAAATCTGAAGCTACCACAACTTTCTTTGGACCAGTAACCCCCCCCAGTTGAGATTAACAACAGCCATGGGGTGGCTAAGTGTGTTGTTGTGAGCATCGGTTACTTGGTACTGGTGACCAAGTAGGTGTTGTTCAGGGTGGACCAGTTTCTCTATGACCATAGTCACACTGGCACCAGTGTCCCTGTAGGCCTGAACCTCAACACCATTTATTAGGGGTAGCTGCGTGTACTTATCCATATTAAGGAGACAAGCAACTAAGGTGGCTAAATCAATAGCCCCCTCAGAGACTAACACAGCCTCTGTGGCCTCCCTAACAAGGCCAACCCCAACTAAGTTACCAATAGTGAGCCCAGCTACTCCCTTGGATTGGCTATTAGTAGGTTTGCTCCCACCACCACTGCTATTAGTAGGGACACTAGGTGTAGCAGTAGGGGTTGTAGTGGTAGGAGGCTTGGTGCCTTTCTTTGGACAACTGGGATCTGTTGTCCAATGGCCTTTTATTTTACATAAATAGCACCATGGTTTCTTTTCCTTGTTCTGATTAAAAGAGGATTTGGGCCCACCACCCCCACCAGAGTGTTTTTGTGGGCCTGATGAAGACTCATTTTTAGATTTGTCCCCACCCTTGTCAGAAGACTTACCATCCTTCTTTTTGTTGCCATCTTTGTCACCCCCTGTATGAACTTTTCTGTTCACTCTTGTTCTGACCCATTTGTCTGCCTTCTTTCCCAATTCTTGGGGAGAGGTCAGATCAGAGTCCACCAAGTACTGGTGCAACAAATCAGACACACAATTATTAAGAATATGCTCTCTCAGGATCAAGTTATACAGGCTGTCATAATCAGTAACTTTACTGCCATGTAACCACCCCTGCAAGGCCTTCACTGAATGGTCAATGAAATCAACCCAGTCTTGTGAAGACTCCTTTTTGGTCTCTCTGAACTTTATCCTGTACTGTTCAGTGGTTAAGCCATAACCATCCAGGAGTGTATTCTTAAGAACTTGGAAATTATTAGCATCATTTTCTTTCACAGTAAGGAGCCTATCCCTACCTTTTCCACTAAATGATAGCCATAGGATAGCAGCCCACTGCCTTTGAGGGACATCCTGTACAACACAGGCCCTCTCAAGTGCAGCAAACCACTTGTTAATGTCATCCCCCTCCTTATAAGGGGGAACTATCTTGTGCAGATTCCTGGAATCATGCTCTTTTGCAGGATGACTATGGGGAATACTGCTGCTGCCACCATGGGTTTCTAAACCCAGTTTCTGTCTCTCCTTCTCTACTTCTAAAGTCTGTCTATCCAAATCCAGCTGTTGGTTCTTGAGCTTCAGTCTGGTTTGTTCCACTCTCAATCTATAACCTCCCTTTCTAACAATCTGTCATCAGGGTGGGTGGGAGGGACATGCCTTGAAACAGAAGTATGGTGAGAATGGACAGAAGGAGACCTGTCCCTTACAGAAGCCACCCTAACAGCTTGGCTAACAGAAACATCACTACCAGTATGGTGAGAATAAATGCTTTTGCTATGATGTGAGACAACACTATTTATATGGCGTGGCTCATCATCATTACCAACTATGCTAGACTGTCTAGTAATAGGCAGGCTAGGAAGTTTCTTTCCTGAATCTTTTCCTGGGGGAGTCCCTGGATCAGATTGAGAACCATTAGCTACTTTTTCCACAGATTGGGCACTTATGGCCTTATCCTGTACTCTAAGCATGTTAATTAACAGTTCTAAGGAAGGATTCTTCTCTACACTCAAACCTCTCTCTATGCAGAGACTCCTTGCTCCTTTCCAGCTAAGGTGATCATATGCAAGTTTGTTGTACAGATCAACATTTTGGCCTGTGCCAGACATTTTTAGAGAGAGTTAAAGTGATAGTAAAAGATAAAAAGTTTGTCAGAGCTTTTAGAAAGACAGAGAAAAAAAACTTTTTAAACTTTTAAGAACTTTTTGAAAGTGTAGAAGTACTTTTCAGCACTTAGAAAAGAGTGAAAAGAGGAAATGCAAAACTTTTTGGCTATGTGTATATACACTGACCTTGTTTTGTATATTTTTCTCTTATGAAAAGTACAATGACAAGAGTGGTAAGTAGTCTCAAAGCACTTATCCCACCGCTGCACAACCAATGTAGGAGGCTGGACTGGCTTGTAGTGAGTACCAAGGGGTACTTGCACCTTGCACCAGGCCCAGTTATCCCTTATTAGTGTATAGGGTGTCTAGCAGCTTAGGCTGATAGATAATGGTAGCTTAGCAGAGCAGCTTAGGCTGAACTAGGAGACGTGTGAAGCTACTACAGTACCACTTAGTGTCATATGCACAATATCATAAGAAAACACAATACACAGTTATACTAAAAATAAAGGTACTTTATTTTTATGACAATATGCCAAAGTATCTTAGAGTGTACCCTCAGTGAGAGGATAGGAAATATACACAAGATATATATACACAATACCAAAAATATGCAGTATAGTCTTAGAAAACAGTGCAAACAATGTATAGTTACAATAGGATGCAATGGGGAAACATAGGGATAGGGGCAACACAAACCATATACTCCAAAAGTGGAATGCGAACCACGAATGAACCCCAAACCTATGTGACCTTGTAGAGGGTCGCTGGGACTATTAGAAAATAGTGAGAGTTAGAAAAATAACCCTCCCCAAGACCCTGAAAAGTGAGTGCAAAGTGCACTAAAGTTCCCCTAAGGACAAAGAAGTCGTGTTAGAGGAATAATGCAGGAAAGACACAAACCAGCAATGCAACAACTGTGGATTTCCAATCTAGGGTACCTGTGGAACAAGGGGACCAAGTCCAAAAGTCACAAGCAAGTCGGAGATGGGCAAATGCCCAGGAAATGCCAGCTGCGGGTGCAAAGAAGCTTCTACTGGACAGAAGAAGCTGAGGTTTCTGCAGGAACGAAAAGGGCTAGAGACTTCCCCTTTGGTGGACGGATCCCTCTCGCCGTGGAGAGTCGTGCAGAAGTGTTTTCCCGCCGAAAGAACGCCAACAAGCCTTGCTAGCTGCAAATCGTGCGGTTAGCGTTTTTGGACGCTGCTGAGGCCCAGGAGGGACCAGGAGGTCGCAAATTGGACCAGCAGAGAGAGGGGACGTCGAGCAAGACAAGGAGCCCTCTCTGAAGCCGGTAGCACCCGGAGAAGTGCCAGAAACAGGCACTACGAGGATGCGTGAAACGGTGCTCGCCGAAGTTGCACAAAGGAGTCCCACGTCGCCGGAGACCAACTTAGAAAGTCGTGCAATGCAGGTTAGAGTGCCGTGGACCCAGGCTTGGCTGTGCACAAAGGATTTCCGCCGGAAGTGCACAGGGGCCGGAGTAGCTGCAAAGTCGCGGTTCCCAGCAATGCAGCCCAGCGAGGTGAGGCAAGGACTTACCTCCACCAAACTTGGACTGAAGAGTCACTGGACTGTGGGGGTCACTTGGACAGAGTTGCTGGATTCGAGGGACCTCGCTCGTCGTGCTGAGAGGAGACCCAAGGTACCGGTAATGCAGCTTTTTGGTGCCTGCGATTGCAGGGGGAAGATTCCGTCGACCCACGGGAGATTTCTTCGGAGCTTCTGGTGCAGAGAGGAGGAAGACTACCCCCACAGCATGCACAAGCAGGAAAACAGTCGAGAAGGTGGCAGGATCAGCGTTACAGAGTTGCAGTAGTCGTCTTTGCTACTATGTTGCAGGTTTGCAGGCTTCCAGCGCGGTCAGCAGTCGATTCCTTATCAGAAGGTGAAGAGAGAGATGCAGAGGAACTCGGCTGAGCTCATGCATTCGTTATCTAAAGTTTCCCCAGAGACAGAGACCCTAAATAGCCAGAAAAGAGGGTTTGGCTACCTAGGAGAGAGGATAGGCTACTATCAGAAGGAGTCTCTGACGTCACCTGGTGGCACTGGCCACTCAGAGCAGTCCAGTGTGCCAGCAGCACCTCTGTTTCCAAGATGGCAGAGGTCTGGAGCACACTGGAGGAGCTCTGGACACCTCCCAGGGGAGGTGCAGGTCAGGGGAGTGGTCACTCCCCTTTCCTTTGTCCAGTTTCACGCCAGAGCAGGGCTAAGGGGTCCCCTGAACCGGTGTAGACTGGCTTATGCAGAATTGGGCACATCTGTGCCCAACAAAGCATTTCCAGAGGCTGGGGGAGGCTACTCCTCCCCTGCCTTCACACCATTTTCCAAAGGGAGAGGGTGTCACACCCTCTCTCAGAGGAAGTTCTTTGTTCTGCCATCCTGGGCCAGGCCTGGCTGGACCCCAGGAGGGCAGATGCCTGTCTGAGGGGTTGGCAGCAGCTGCAGTGAAACCCCAGGAAGGGCAGTTTGGCAGTACCAGGGTCTGTGCTACAGACCACTGGGATCATGGGATTGTGCCAACTATGCTAGGATGGCATAGAGGGGGCAATTCCATGATCATAGACATGTTACATGGCCATATTCGGAGTTACCATTGTGAAGCTACATATAGGTAGTGACCTATATGTAGTGCACGCGTGTAATGGTGTCCCCGCACTCACAAAGTTCAGGGAATTGGCCCTGAACAATGTGGGGGCACCTTGGCTAGTGCCAGGGTGCCCTCACACTAAGTAACTTTGCACCTAACCTTTACCAGGTAAAGGTTAGACATATAGGTGACTTATAAGTTACTTAAGTGCAGTGTAAAATGGCTGTGAAATAACGTGGACGTTATTTTACTCAGGCTGTAGTGGCAGGCCTGTGTAAGAATTGTCAGAGCTCCCTATGGGTGGCAAAAGAAATGCTGCAGCTCATAGGGATCTCCTGGAACCCCAATACCCTGGGTACCTCAGTACCATATACTAGGGAATTATAAGGGTGTTCCAGTAAGCCAATGTAAATTGGTAAAAATGGTCACTAGCCTGTTAGTGACAATTTGGAAAGAAATGAGAGAGCATAACCACTGAGGTTCTGATTAGCAGAGCCTCAGTGAGACAGTTAGTCACTACACAGGTAACACATTCAGTCACACTTATGAGCACTGGGGCCCTGGGTTACCAGGGTCCCAGTGACACATACAACTAAAACAACATATATACAGTGAAAAATGGGGGTAACATGCCAGGCAAGATGGTACTTTCCTACAGCAAGTGATAGGGAGGCGTAGCTTAGTCTCCTATCGTTGGTGGAAGTTCAGGCAGTGATTAATGTAGGTGGGCCCTTGGTTGTGCAAAGCCTTACGTACGTAGGTCAGCAGCTTGAATTAGCATCTCTTCTGCATAGGATGCCAGTGGAGTTGCTTGAGGTGGGGTGTGATGTGGGTTTTTCAGGGAAGGTCGAGAATGAGTCTGGCTGCGGCGTTCTGTATGGTCTGAAGTCTGTGTAGGAGGTGTGTGGCGATTCCTACGTAGAGAGCATTGTTATAGTCCAGTTGGCTGGTGATGAGGGCCTGTGTCATGGTGCGTCTTGTGTGCAGAGGTAGCCACGTCAAGGAGGGGCAGGGTGAGGAAGCAGGCAGAGGAGAAGGCATTGATCTGTGACTTCATATTGAGATTGTTGTCAGTGATGGTGGTCGGAGGCACTGGGTGTGGATCCTAGATCTGATAGCCACCAGGAGTTGTTCCATGTGTTGCTGTTGTTGCCAAGAATCAGTACTTCCGTCTTGCCTGTGTTCAGATGTAGGCAGTTGTTCTTCATCTAGTTGTTGATGCTTGTCATGCATCTGTGGAAGTTGGGTCTGGCGGTGGTGGGGTTGTCGGTGGGTGAGAGGATGATGTTGAGACCTTGGGATCTGAAGCTGTCAGCCATCGGGGTCATGTATGTGTTGAAGAACGTGGGGCTGAGGGATGAGCCCTGGTATACACCACAAGCGATATCCTTGGGTTCAGAAGTAAAAGGTAGGAGGTGGATCCTTTGGGTTCTTCTGGTAAGGAAGGAGGTGATCTATCTGATGGTGTCCACTTGGAGGCAGATGTGGTGGGGTCTTTCGATCAGCGTGTGGTAGGATAAGGTGTCCAAGGCTGCTGAGAGATCGAGGAGGATTAGGGCTGCTGTTTCTCCTCAGTCGAGGAAATTCTGGATGTTGCTGGTAGCCACAATCAGGGCAGTCTCGGTGCTTTGATTGCTGACGAAGCCAGATTGGGAAGTGTTGAGTAGCTGGTTCTGCTTCAGGTGTGTCATGAGTTGCTTGTTGATGACACTTTCCAGTACCTTTCAGGGAATGGGAGCAGGGAGATTGGCTGGTAATTTCTGAGTTCACTGAGGTCAGGGGAGGGTGTTTTGAGCAGAGATCTGACTTAGGCATGTTTCTAGGTGTCTGGAAATCTTGCGGTGGTGATAGAGGTGTTGAACAGGGTGGTGAGTTCCCTGGTTGGTCATTTGGTTTCTGAGGTTGAACATGTGGTGTGGGCATGGGTCTTTGGGAGCTCCAGAGTGAATGAATTTCATGGTGGAGGTGGTGTCCTGAGTGAAGAGGAGGACCTAAGTGGTCACTATTGGTTTGTGTCCATTGCGGTGGTGCCGTGTCTGTCAAGGAGGTCTATAGGTGTAGACTGGGGTTCGAAGTTTGTGTATGGTTGTGATTTTGCCATGGAAGACGTCAGCGAGTTTGCGGCATGGCTCTTGTGAGGATGTGATTTAGTTTTTTTCTGGCAGCCGGGGTGGAGAATCCCTTAATGATGTTGAAAGGTTCTTAGGTGTTTTAGGCGCTGGCTTCAAATTATGCGGCTAGGGCTGTCTTCTTTCTTGCCCTCAGAAGGCAGTGGCAAAGGTTTAGGGAGGTCTTGAAGTCTGCCTCATCTGACGTGTCTTTGCTGGCACGTCATCTCCTCTCCAGCTGTTTGTTGTCTCGTTTCGCTTTTCTGAGCTCTTGGGTGTATTAACTGGCTTTTTTGCAGGATTTTGTTGATGAGGACAACGCTGGTGGTGCAATTGGTGATCCAGGTGTTCTCAACTCCTTGTTCGAGGTTGGTTATGGTAGTGTGATGGGAGACGTTATGCACATCCATCCATTACATCTCTGTGATTGTGTTCCACCTGAGTTGGGGGGCTCTGGTCATATTGGTGGGTGGAGGTGCAGAGGCTGGAGATGCTGAAGTAGACAATGGAGTGATCAATCCATGTGAGGTCTTTGACATGGCTGTATTTGAGCCAGTTGCTGGAGGTGAAGATGGGGGTTCAGCATCTGTCCTGAGGTGTGTGTAGGGTTGTGGATGATCTGTGTCAATCTGAGGCTGGTATTACTGTCGAGGAGGTGTACGGTGTTGTTGTCGTTGGGTCGTTGATGTAGAAATTTAGGTCACAAGGTAGATATCCATGTAGTCTAAGGCTAGGGGCACAGTGAAGTCTGCGATGGTGTCACAGAAGCCCTAGCTCAGGCCCAGGGCTTTGGTATGCAAGGGTGCTTCTGATGGTTGTCTTGTCTTCATTGTGGAGCTTGAAGTTGAGATATTGCATGAGGGTGGTCAGTAGTGGTGGTGCATTGTGCCCTCAGAGAGAGTGCCTCCACAACACAAGGGCAAGGGCATCTATGCTCTTTATTTTCTCATTCCCAAGGAGGACAGATCCCTCTGGCCAGTCGTGGATCTCGGGCCACTCATCTGATACATCCTGTTGGATTGTTCTTCTGCTCCGACAAGGTGACTACATGATGGCATTAGACCTGAAGGACGCCTACATACACATACCATCCACTCGCCCATAGATAGTACCTTCCGTTTGTGGTAAGTGGAAAGGACTATCATTTCAAAGTAGTGAATACTAATGCAATGACTGGTGGCAGTGCCACAGAAAACCGCACATCCAATACTAGCCCCAACTGTAGTAGTACACTTAACTTACATCAGAAAATAGCATGAAACAGGTGCAGTTTGGTGTGACTACTCTGCCACATGGTAGAAGGCCAGTCTGGCAGGCCAGAGCCGAAATTAGTAAAACAAATCACTAATGCATACTGTAAAGTAATATTGCAGTCCATACTCTAAAATAGGAGTTTCAGCTTTGATAAAATCTGGTGGACGAAACACGTGTCGGTTGCTGTATGGCTGAAAGGTTGTGGTGTCTTGATTTCCTATGCAAGAAAAATTCACCTACGTTGGATACACTAAATTTATAATTTCAAAGTACTTACCTTTGAGGTTGCTACTGATCTAAGGGTGTTCACTAAGTGCATTTCAGCGGTGGCCACTTATTTACCGAGGGGGGACACTTGAGTCTTTTCCTGCCTCAAAAGTTGACAGATCAAGAGCACTGGCAGGCAGCAGTACCTAGCCCACACACAAGCTTCAAACTTACTGCTACTCAGCCTGGGGTCCACTATAAATTCCACAAAGTTAGGTGAGCAGGTGTCTCTGATTTGGCGGGACAGTTCTGTTTTTTCAGCAGTTGTCCCAGCAGATTTCAGCAAATATAGCTTATGTCAGAAAGGGTCAACTGAATGCAGAGGGAGACACCTTTTTATGTGTCCCAAAGCTGAACAAATTAGCAGCTGTTATTAGAAACAAATTTAATTAGTAAAAGTGATAGTGGGTATAAAATTGCACTTTATTTATTTCATTAGTGCCTAGTCTTTATCATTCTGTGCTCCGTGGCTAATGAAAAATTATAGTCCTTCTATTTTTGGTGAAATGTCCAGTGTAGGAAAGTGCCCTTTTTTGGCATGGTTACCCCCGCCTCCCCCAAAACACACACTTTTTGCCTGATATCTGATGCTAAATCAACTGAGTGTGTGCTGGGATCCTGCTAACCAGGCCCCAGCACCTGTGTTCTTTCCTAAATTGTACCATTGCTTCCACAATCAGCACACCCCTGGCACACAGCTAAGTCCCTTGTAAAACGTACCCTGGGTACCAAGGGCCCTGTGGCCAGGGAGGGTCCCTAAGCATGTATTATGCCACCCTAAAAGACCCCTCACCAAACACATGCACACTTCCATTGCAGCTTTTGTGTGCTGGTGGGAAGAAAAATGCTAAAGTCGACATGGCATCCCTCTCTGGGTGCCATGCCTACAAACCACTGCCTGTGGCATAGGTAAGTCGCCCCTGTGGGAAGCTGGCCTGGTGTGCGGTGAGCACCTACGGTGTTATCACCTTATACCTGGTCCAGGTATCCCCTATTAGTGAGGCGTAGTTAGTGTCTAGGAAGCCAGGCTCTCTAGAGGTAGCTGTGGATGAGTAATGCAATACCACTGTAGTCACACAGCACTTACACTCATGAAAGAACCACACAGTGTTACAAAAATAAAGGTTCTTTATTTTGGTGACACAAATACCAAAATACTATATAGACAATACCCCACCTGGAGGTAAGTAAACACACTGTTATATGTACATTAGCAGTCAGGAATTAGCATAAAATGCAATAGAAAACAGTGAACGCAATAGTAAGTAATGAAGGCCCTGGGGGGACCAAACCATATACTAAGAAAGTGGAATGCAAAAGTCAGGCCCCCACACAAAGAAGTGGAATCAGTAGACAGGAGCTGGAGGAACTAGGAACCCTAAAAGGTAAGTACCAGAGTGCCCCCAGCGACCAGGAGGAAAGAGGTAAGTACCTTGTTCTCCCTACATGCACCAGAAGGACTTCAGAGGATATTACAAGACCCCAACAAGACTGCAAGAAACCAAAGGTGGATCCTGGAAGAAGAAGACCGGAAAAGGAAGGGGACCAAGTCCAGTTCGCTTTGAAGTGTCTGGTTGTGGCAGGAGCCACTAACCACCTGTCTGTGGATGCAGGACCAGGTTGACGGTGGACGAAGATGGTCAGCAGTGCAGCACCGCAAGAAGGATTGCAGTTGGTAAATGGTGTGGAAAAACCACCAACAAACCTTGGCAAAGGCAAATGTCGGTCGAGAAGAAATGCAGAGCTACCGGGGTCCAGCAAGGTACAGGAGGACTCAACCCACAGAGGGGAGTTGCAGGTGACCATCAGCAGTGAGGAGAGTCACAGGAGCAGGAGGCGGCCCCCACAGGCTACCTACAGGAAGCAAGCATAGGAGTCGAGGTGAGGCCCATGCAGCACACCTAGAAAGGAGTCCCATGTCACTGGAGAAGCACGCAGTGGGCGGTGCATCACAGGGAAGAGTGCTGGAGGCTGGGGCTACACCAAGACTGAAGATCCCTTGGACAAAATGACAACAAGCCTTGGTAGCTGCAGGCAACACTTTTCATAGGGGTACTGTCCTCCGTGGAGAGACAGGGGCTTACTGTCTCCCAACTTGGACAGCTGGTAGAGAGGACCAAGGGTACCATTCCAAACCACCAACCATAATGCAGGATCCACGCAGCTCTGGAGGAAAGAATATCCACGCAGCCGGTAATCGTTGCAGTTGGTGCCTGCGGACGCAGGGGAGTGCCACCTTCACTTCAAGGGAGATTCCTTCTTGCTTCTCACGCAGACTGAAGACTCATCACCCTCAGAGGATGCACAGCCAGGGAAATGTTGCAGTTGCTGGAAGGAGCCATGGAAACAATGTTGCAAGCAGAATTGTCGCTGTGGATGCAAATTGTCGGTTCCTGGAGGGTCCAGTTGCAGTTCCAGTTGCCAGAAGATGAAGTAAGCATTGCAGAAGAGTCCTGCTGGAATCCTGCACATCGAATCTGAGGACCCACCCAAGAGGGGGACCCTAAATAGCCCAGAAAGGGGAATTGGTAACCTAGCAGGGTGACTACCTATCAGGAGGGGGCTGTGATGTCACATGCCGGTCCTGGCCCCTCAGATGCTCCCAAAGTCCTCTGCCCACATTGGATTCAAGATGGCAGAATCAAGTGGCCACTTGGAGGAGCTGTGGGCACCACCCTTGGGTGGTGATGAACAGGGGAGTGGTCACTCCCCTTTCCACTGTCCAGTATCGCGCCAGAGCAGGGACCGAGGGTCCGTGGACTGGTGCAAGCTGGTTTATGCAAGGTGGGCACCAAATGTGTCTTCAGAGCATACCAGTGACTTGGGGTGTAACACCTACTTCCAAAGGGAGAGGGTAATGCCTCCTTCTCCCATAGAAAATTATTTGTTCTGCCTTCCTGAGCTAGAGCTGGTCAAGCAGCAGGAGGGCAGAAACCTGTCTGTAGGATGGTAGCAGCGCGGGCTGCCTGGGAAACTCCTGCAGACTTGTAGAAGCAAAGCTGGGGGTCCTCTCATCTGCATCTGCACATCTTGGTTTCAAGATGGCAGAATCAAGTGGCCACCTGTAGAAACTCTGGGCACCACCCCTGGGGTGGCGATGGACAGGGGAGTGATCACTCCCCTTTCCTCTGTCCAATTTCATACCAGAACAGGGACCGGGGTCCCTGGACTGCTGCAAACCCCTTCAAAGCAAACCAGTGGATCCGTGGCTTGGGGAGGCTACCCCTTCCAAGCCTTGTAACACCTATTTCCAAAAGAGAGGGTGTTGCCTCCCTTTCCCAGAGGAAATCCTTTGTTCTGCCTCCCCTGCTTGAGCTGGCAAGCAGTGGGAGGGCAGAAACCTGTCTGAGGGATGGCAGCAGAGCGGGTGCCTGGTAAACCCTTGAAAACTGGTAGGAGCAATACTGGGGAGTCCTCTCAGGAGCCCCCAGAGTTCATGGAATCATACAACCAATACTGGAAACAGTGTTGGGGTATGATTCTGACATGTTTGATACCAAAAATGCAGAGGTTCGGAGTTACCATTATGTAGCTGGACATAGGCATGTGACCTATGTCCAGTACACAGTTAAAATGGTTTCCCCTGCACTTACGAAGTCCAGGAAAATGGAGCTGGAGTTCATAGGAGCACCTCTGCTCATGCAAGGGTGCCCTCACACATAGGTACCTGCACCCTGCCCTCTGGGCTAGGAGGGCCTGTCATAGGGGTGACTTACAGTGACCTTGTGCAGTGACCTGTAGTGAAAAGGGTGCATGCACCCTTTCACGCAGGCTGCAATGGCAGGCCTGCAGACACATTTTACATGGGCTCCCGTGGGTGGCATAATACATGCTGCAGCCCATGGGGAGCCTCTGGTGTCCCAGTGCCCTGGGCACCATATACTAGGGACATATATGGGGGCACCAGTATGCTAAATGTGGGGTGTGTGATGTCCCAAAACTACCATATTTAGAGGTAGAGAGCACAGTACTTGGGGCCCTGGTTAGCAGGATCCCATTGATGTAGGAAAGTACCATCTTCCTTGGCATGTTACCCCCATTTTTACCTGTATGTCAATATGTTTTTGCCTGTCTCACTAAGATCCTGCTAGTCAGGACCCCAGTGCTCATAGTCTATGGCCTAATGTGTGTGTCTGTGTACTGCTTAACTGTGTCACTGAGGCTGTGCTAATCAGAACCTCAGTGCTTATGCTCTCTCTGCTTTTAAATTTGTCACTGTAGGCTAGTGACTTTATTTACCAATTTCAATTGGCACACTGGACCCCCCTTATAAGTCCCTAGTATATGGTACCTAGGTACCTATGGCATTGGGTTCCAGGAGATCCATATGGGCTGCAATATTTCTTTTACTACCCATATGGAGCTCAGACAAACCATTGCAGCCTGTGTGAAATAGCACACACATTATTTCACAGCCATTTTCACTGTACTTAAGTAACTTATAACTCACCAATATGTCTAACCTTCACTTGCTGAACGTTAGGTGCAAAGTTACTAAGTGTGAGGGCACCCTTGCAGTAGCAAAGGTGCCCCCACATAGTTCAGGGCCATTTCCCCGGACTTTGTGAGTGCGGGGACACATTACACGCGTGCACTACATATAGGTCAATACCTGTATGTAGCTTCACAGTTGTAACTCCGAATATGGCCATGTAACATGTCTAAGATCATGGAATTGTCCCCCATTCCAAATCCGGTATTGGGGAGCCAATTTTATGCATCCTGGGGGCTCCACCATGGACCCCCAGTACTGCCAAACCAGCTCTCTGAGGCTTGCACTGCAGCTACAGTTGCTGCCACCTCACAAACAGGGTTCTATCCTCCTGGGGTCTGGGCAGCCCAGTCCCAGGAAGGCAGAACAAAGCATTTCCTCTGAGAGCAGGGTGTTACACCCTCTCCCTTTGGAAATAGGTGTTACAGGCTGGGGAGGGGTAGCCTCCCCCAGCTTCTGGAAATGCTTTGAAGGGTACAGATGGTGCCTTCCTTGCATAAACCAGTCTACACCGGTTCAGGGACCCCTTGTTCCCTACTCTGGGGCAAAACTGGACAAAGGAAAGGGGAGTGACCCTCCCCTGTCCATCACCACCCTAGGGGTGGTGCCCAGCGCTCCTCCAGTGTGTCCCAGACTTCAGCCATCTTGCTTTGCAAGATGTGGGGGCACTCTGGAAGCCTTAGAGTGGCCAGTGCCAGCAGGTGATAGGTCCTTAGCTGATAAGGTAGACAATCCCCCTCTCAGGGCTATTTAGGGTCTCCCCTGTGGGTTCTCTTCAGATTCTGCTTGCAAGTTTCCTTCAGGAATCCTCTGCAACAACTTAAGCTTCCGCTGGCCTCGGATCAACCGCAGCCTGCTCCTAGAAACGCTGTACCTGCAACAAAGTATCTACAAGAGATACTTTTCTTCAGCAACCTCAGCTCCAAGTCAGCAACTGCAACAGTTTCCACGGTGTGCATGCTCTGAGGACTCCCTGACTTCATCCTGTACCAGAAGGAACAAAGAAATCTCCCATGGGGTGACGGAGTAACTCCTCTGCTTCAGCAGGCACATTCTAAGATGCTGACCGGTACCCTTGGACTCCTCTCACAGCGACGAGCATGCTCCTAAGGACACAGAGGTTGGACCCCTTTGACTTAGACTGTCCTGAGGTCCTACTGACGCAATTTGGAGGAGGTAAGACCTTGCCTTCCCTGAGAGTGACTGTAACCCTGTGTACTGCGTCTTCTTCACCTCATGAGGCCCAGGTCCCCAACACTCCATCCTGCCACACTCAACTCGCTGAGTTGTTCTCCGGCGGCGTGGGACCTTCCTTTGTTGTGCTGCATCAACCGTGTTTTGCACCTCCTTTGTCTCCGTGTCCAGGGACCTCCGGGGGTGCTGGCTGGCATCCTGAGGGCTCTCTAAAGTGCTGAGAGTCCCCTCTTCCTCCTCACACAGAGTTGAGGCCCCCAGGTCCCTCTTGGGTGCATCCAGCGACATTTTGACGCAAAATGCACTTTTGTCATAGCCAAGGCTTGTTGGTGACTTCCAACATGAAATCACATCTGCAACGATCTTCACGTCGTGGGACATCCTATGCATCATGCAGGAATCCGCTGGCATCTTCCTAGGGTGCATTTCTGCAGTCTTCGACTAACCGTAGGCTCTTCTTTTGCACCCTCTTCTGGGTTTCGACTTCTGGACTTGGTCCCCTTCCTTTGCAGGTCTTCAGGGCCAGGAATCCAGCAGTTGTTCTTTGCAGACTTGGTTGGCTGCTGCAAAATCCCAATAACGAGGTATAGTGTGCACTAAGGAAACTTGCAGTACTTTACTCCTACTTTTCTGGGCTCTGGGGTGGGGTAATGTACTTACCTGTAATGTATTCTTACTCTCCCAGCGATTCTGCACACACTACACTTATCTAGGGGGGAATTCGTGATTCGCATTCCACTTTCTTAGTATATGGTTTGTGTTGCCCCTAGATCTATTTTCTCCCATTGCATTCTATAGCATTTCCTATTGTTTGCATTGTTCTATGACTATTTAATTGTCTAATGTTGGTGTCTAGTGTATACATTGTGCATAATACTTACTTCCAGAAGGAGTATTGTCTCTAAGATATTTTTGGTACTGTGTCACCCAAATAAATACCTTTATTTTTGGTAACACCGAGTATTGTCTTTACCTGTGTATAAGTACTGTGTAACTATAAGTGGTATGGCAGGAGCTTTGCTTGTCTCCTAGTTCAGCCTAAGCTGCTCTGCTATAGCTACTTCTATCATCCTAAGCTGCTAGAACACTACTACATTTCACTAATAAGGGATAACTGTACCTGGTATAAGGTGTAAGTACCCAAGGTACCAACTACAAACCAGGCCAGCCTCCTACATTGGTGGTGCAGTGGTGGGATAAGTAATTGCAATTGTTTTACCACTTTGTTACCTGTGCTTTTCATAAGAAAAGCTTGCTCCAATACATGGACGAGCGGTATCATAAGATTTGAGGCTAGATCTCCCAGCTTTGCCGTGACACCCGCAATTGAAATTTACAAATCACAAGCAAGGGGGGGGGGGAGCCCTTTATGGAGCCGAGCTGTGGGGCCACTGTAATCTAGATGATCTAATAAAAGTGGAAAACTATTTTTTAAGGTCCCTGCTAAGAGTTCCTTCTAGCACCCCAATGCTCCCCATTCGAATGGACCTAAACTTGCCTCCCATTTGCCAGATTGCTGCGCTTAGGCCCTTGTTGTATTGGATCCATTCCATCTATGGTCATTAGACTCTCTTATTCCCTATAGATGTGGGCTAGTCAACCTGATGGCCAATAACACTAGTCCAAAAATCAAGTGGTGTGTGTATGTAGAAGGGATGTTCACACTACTTGGCTTTGGGTCTTACTGGGAGGATCCGCTATCCATTCCAAAAAACGCAACACAGACACTGAAGGATGCGTTTTGGCTCCATGTGCATCTTTCACAACTGTCTGCTGTCTCACCATCATCCATGACGGGCAGTTTCTTACAAATAAAATGCCATTATGAATCTGCGCAATATATGGACATAGTTCTCTCTCCACGTGCATGTGCATTGTACATTAGATTTAGGGTAGGTTCTCTCCCTTTGCGCATCCTAACACATAAATGGGCCAACACTAGCTGCACTTCGAAGATGTGCCCAATGGGTTGTGCCAGGGAAGAATCTTTTACCCACATTCTCTTTCAATGTCCTACATACCAAAACCAGAGAGCTTGTTGGATTATCCCCTTGTGTAGGAAAATGGGTTTTAAGAACTGTCCACTGGCCTTGAGAATTTTTAAATCTGATCCATCCGTTCTAGTGGTTTGTTGCCTGGCAAAATACTTAGATTCCATCTGGCACTGTAGATTGAACATGCTTAAAAAAATAGAGGTAAACTCGACCATAGATGTGGGGAGCGGTTGTTGATGAACTCATTAGTGAATTTTAATGCAGGCACCTATTACCTTTTACTGCTTAAAGTATTTTTATGCCTAGACTTTTTTTTTATATATATATTTTTTTTCTTTTAAGCAGAAATGTCTTATTATATTTAATATGACCGGCCAAGCCTGTATCTGATTTTCGATATTTTTCATGCAAAATTTTTGTATTCCTCCATGATCTTTTAATATGGTTTGAAATTTTTAAAGGAAGAATTTTTATGGTTAATATATACACTTTTAATATTTAAAAACATTTTTAATGTATGGATATTCTTATATTCTTAAATAGAAATGTTTCCTTTTGTGACATGTTCGGTTAGGCTTGTATTTGAATCTTGATGCCTAACATGCAAATCTTTGCACCATCACATGATTTTATAATATGGCTCGAACTTCCAGAAGGAAAACTCCCATGATCAACATCTTTTTATGTAGTTCAACTTCTTATGTTCGAAATCTTCTGTTTATAACTTGCTGCTTTGTAAAACTGTGAATTGTGGTGTGCTTTTATGGTATTTACTTTTACCGAAATAAAGCTGACGAACGAACGTACTTGGAGCATATATAATATATACTTAGAAACCATTTTCTAACTTTCTAAAAGTTTTACAAAGTTCTGAAATATTTTCTATTTTCTCTAAAACGTTAGCTCTGTTATTCTTCTAATTTTTAACTCACTTTCCTAAACTTTATTCTTTCAACATGTCTTCTGTAGAAGCTACCCCTAGAGTTGTCAAGACTACCTATGAGAATCTAAACTTTAAAAGTTTGAGGGGTCTCTGCACTGAAAGAAGTTTAGGGATTGGGAAGAACCCCAATAAGGAGTTCCTCTTAAATCTTCTCCTCCAAGGTGACCAGGGACTCAGCACTGGTCCAGATCAGATGGGGGAAGGGGTAGAGGATGACTCCAACCAGGAGTGCTCAGAAGAGCAAGATGACAATCCTGGGGAAGGTCCTTCCACAGACCTATTTATCAACAAGCCCCCTAGTATAACTGGTAGTGGGAAGGGTTCACACTCAAGTAGGGCTCCCTTCACCCCTAGAGGCCAGGTCTCTTGAGTGGCCCCTATTAGAGATAGGTCTGCCTCTGCACACTCTCATGTTACCTCTGTTTCACAGGTTTCACATAATTCTAACCCTGAAGACCAGTCCCTAGATGGGGAACTCAGAAAGCTGAGGTTAGAGGAGGCCAGACTGAGGCTAATGCAGCAACAGCTGGCCTTAGGCAGGGAATCCCTGGCTGTGGAGAAAGAGAGGCAGGGTTTGGGGTTAGTTCCCCATGGTGGCAGCAGCAGTTTTAAGAATACAAATGTTAGGGAACCTTCATTTGATTCTAGGAATCTGCAAAATTTTGTCCCTCCTTACAAGGATGGTGATGACATCAACAAGTGGTTTGCTGCACTTGAGAGGGTCTGTAAAGTTCAGAGGGTCCCTCATGTACAGTGGGCTGCTATCCTTTGGTTATCTTTCTCTGGCAAGGGGAGAGACAGACTTCTTATTGTCAGAGAGGATGATGCAGATAATTACCAAATTCTTAAGAATGCACTCTTGGATGGTTTGGGCTGAACCACTGAACAGTATAGACTTAAGTTCAGATGGCTGGATAGACTGTTCTGTGAAGGCCCTAGAAGGTTGGTTACATGGCAGTAAGGTGACTGATTATGAAAGCCTATATAACTTAATTTTGAGAGAGCATATTTTGAATAATTGTGTGTCTGACTTGTTGCATCAGTATCTTGTGGACTCAGACCTGACTTCTCCCCAATAATTGGGAAAGAAGGCAGATAAATGGGTCAGAACAAGGGTGAGCAGAAAAGCTCATACAGGGGGTGACAAGGGTAGCAAGAAGGAGGGTGGTAAGTGTTGTAAAGTACCATCTTTCCTGGCATCTTACCCCCATTTTTACTGTATATATGTTTGTTTTTGCCTGTGTCACTGGGATCCTGCTAGCCAGGACCTGAGTGCTCATAAAGTAATGCCCTGTATGTGTTCCCTGTGTGGTGCCTAACTGTATCACTGAGGCTCTGCTAACCAGAACCTCAGTGTTTATGCTCTCTCTGCTTTTAAAATTGTCACTGCAGGCTAGTGACTAATTTTACCAATTCTGATTGGCACACTGGAACACCCTTATAATTCCCTAGTATATGGTACCTAGGTACCCAGGGTAGATGGGTTCCAGGAGATCCCTATGGGCTGCAGCATTTATTTTGCCATTTCTTTTGCCACCCATAGGGAGCTCAGACAATTATTACAAAGGCTGCCACTGCACCCTGCGTGAAATAACACCTGGCACTAGCCAAGGTGCCCGCACATTGTTTAGGGCAATTTCCACCTACTTTGTGTGTGCGGGGACACCATTACACGTGGGCACTACATATAGGTCAATACCTATACGTAGCGTCACCATGGTAATTCCGAACATGGCCATGTAACATGTCTAGGATCATGGAATTGTCACCGCAATACCATTCTGGTATTGGGGGGACAATTCCATGCATCCCCAGGTCTCCAACATAGAGCCTGGGTACTGCCAAACTAACTTTCCGGGGTTTTCTCTGCAGCTACCACTGCTGCCAACCCTCAGACAGGTTTCTGCCCACCTGGGGCCTGGGCAGCCCAGTCCCAGGAAGGCAGAACAAAGGATTTCCTCTGAGAGAGGGTGTTACACCCTTTCACTTTAGAAATAGGTGTGAAGGGCCTGGGAGGAGTAGCCTCTCCTGGCCTCTGGAAAGGCTTTGAAGGGCACAGATGGTGCCCTCCTTGCATAAGCCAGTCTACACCAGTTCAGGGATCCCCCCAGCCCTGCTCTGGTGCGAAACTGGACAAAGGAAAGGGGAGTGACCACTCCCCTGACCAGCACCTCCCAGGGGAGGTGCTCAGAGCTCCTCCAGTGTGTCCCAGACCTCTGCCATATTGGAGGCAGAGGTGTGAGGGCACAATGGACAGCTCTGAATGGCCAGTGGCAGCAGGTGACGTCAGAGACCCCTCCTGATAAGTGCTTACCTTTTTTCTGTAGCCAGTCCTCCTCTGAGGGCTATTTAGGGTCTCTCCTGTGGGTATCTCATCAGATAACGAATGCAAGAGCTCACCAGAGTGCCTCTGCACTTCCCTCTTCGACTTCTGCCAAGGATCGACTGCTGACTGCTCCAGGACACCTGCAAAACCGCAACAAAGTAGCAAGAAGACTACCAGCAACATTGTAGTGCCTCTTCCTGCCGTCTTTCTCGACTGTTTCCTGGTGGTGCGTGCTCTGAGGGCTGTCTGCCTTCACCCTGCACTGGAAGCCAAGAAGAAATCTCCTGTGGGTCAACGGAATCTTCCCCCTGCCAACACAGGCACCAAACTTCTGCATCACCGGTCCTCTGGGTCCCCTCTCATCTTGACTAGCGTGGTCCCTGGAACACAGGAGCTGGGTCCAAGTGTCCCCGACAGCCCAGTGGCACTTCTGTCCCAATTTGGTGGAGGTAAGTCCTTGCCTCCCCACGCCAGACAGTAATCCTGTGTACTGCGTGAACTGCAGCTGCTAGGGCTTCTGTGCACTCTTGCAAGGATTCCTTCGTTCACAGCACAGCCCAGGTCCCCAGCACTCTGTCCTGCATTGCCCAACTCACTGAGTTGGACTCCGACTCCGTGGGACTCCCTTTTATTGTGCTGAGTCGACCTTTGTGCTCGGATCTTCTGAACGCCTGTTCAGATGCTTCTGCGGGTGCTGCCTGCTTCTGCATGAGCTCTCAGTGTTGCTGAGCGTCCCCTCTGTCTCCTCCTCCAAGGGGCGACCTCCTGGTCCTTCCTGGGCCCTGGCAGCACCCAAAACCTTCAAACGTGACTCTTGCAGCTAGCAAGGCTTGTTTGCGGTCTTTCTGCGTTGAAACAACTCTGCATCCTCCAGCACGCCGTGGGACATCTTCTGGAAGAATCTTCGGCTTCTTCCACCCAGAGGCAGCCCTTTTGCATCTTCATCCGGGGTTTAGTGGGCTCCTGCCCCCACCGGACACTTGCGTGACTCTTGCGTGACTCTTGGACTTCGTCCCCTTCCTTTGCAGGTCCTCAGGTCCAGGAATCCATCTTCAGTGCTTTGCAGTCAGTTGTCGTCCTTGCAGAATCCCCTATCTTGACTTTACTGTCTTTCTGGGGTAGTAGGGTAACTTTACTCCTAATTTTTCAGGGTCTTGGGGTGGGGTATTGTAGGAGGCTGGACTTGCTTGTAGTGAGTACCAAGGGGTACTTACACCTTGCACCAGGCCCAGTTATCCCTTATTAGTGTATAGGGTGTCTAGCAGCCTAGGCTGATAGATAATGGTAGCTTAGCAGAGCAGCTTAGGCTGAACTAGGAAACGAGTGAAGCTCCTACAGTACCACTAGTGTCATATGCACAATATCATAAGAAAACACAATACACAGATATACTAAAAATAAAGGTACTTTATTTTTATGACAATATGCCAAAAGTATCTCAGTGAGTACCCTGAGTATGAGGATAGCAAATATACACAAGATATATGTACACAATACCAAAATATGCAGCAATAGTATTAGAAAACAGTGCAAACAATGTATAGTTACAATAGGATGCAATGGGGACACATAGGGATATGGGCAACACAAACCATATACTCCAAAAGTGGAATGCGAACCACGAATGGACCCCAAACCTATGTGACCTTGTAGAGGGTCGCTGGGACTGTAAGAAAACAGTTAGGATTAGAAAAATAGCCCACCCCAAGACCCTGAAAAGTGAGTGCAAAGTGCACTAAAGTTCCCCAAAGAGCACAGAAGCCGTGATAGGGGAATTCTGCAGGAAAGACACAAATCAGCAATGCAACAATGATGGATTTCCAAACGAGGGTACCTGTGGAACAAGGGGACCAAGTCCAAAAGTCACAAGCAAGTCGGAGATGGGCAGATGCCCAGGAAATGCCAGCTGTGGGCGCAAAGAAGCTGCTACTGGACTGTAGAAGCTGAAGATTCTGCGGGAACGACAAGGGCTAGAGACTTCCCCTTTGGAGGATGGATGCCCCGCGCCGTGGAGAGTCGTGCAGAAGTGTTTTCCTGAAGAAAGACCGCAAACAAGCCTTGCTAGCTGCAAGTCGTGAGGTTAGGGTTTTTGGATGCTGCTGTGGCCCAGGAGGGACCAGGATGTCGCCAATTGCGTCTGGGGACAGAGGGGGCGTCGAGCAAGACAAGGAGCCCTCTCAGAAGCAGGCAGCACCCGCAGAAGTGCCGGAACAGGCACTACGAAGTGGAGTGAAACGGTGCTCACCCGAAGTCGCACAAAGGAGTCCCACGTCGCCGGAGGACAACTTAGAAGGTCGTGCAATGCAGGTTAGAGTGCCGTGGACCCAGGCTTGGCTGTGCACAAAGGATTTCCACCGGAAGTGCACAGAGGCCGGAGTAGCTGCAAAAGTCACGGTTCCCAGCAATGCAGTCTGGCGTGGGGAGGCAAGGACTTACCTCCACCAAACTTGGACTGAAGAGTCACTGGACTGTGGGAGTCACTTGGACAGAGTTGCTGGATTCAAGGGACCTCGCTCGTCGTGCTGAGAGGAGACCCAGGGTACCGGTGATGCAGTTCTTTGGTGCCTGCGGTTGCAGGGGGACGATTCCGTCGACCCACGGGAGATTTCTTCGGAGCTTCTAGTGCAGAGAGGAGGCAGACTAGACCCACAGCATGCACCACCAGGAAAGCTAGCGAGAAGGCGGCAGGATCAGCGTTACAGAGTTGCAGTAGTCGTCTTCGCTACTTTGTTGCAGTTTTGCAGGCTTCCAGAGCGGTCAGCAGTCGATTCCTTGGCAGAAGGTGAAGAGAGAGATGCAGAGGAACTCGGATGAGCTCTTGCATTCGTTATCTAAGGAAATCCCCAAAGCAGAGACCCTAAATAGCCAGAAAAGAGGGTTTGGCTACTTAGGAGAGAAGATAGGCTAGCAACACCTGAAGGAGCCTATCAGAAGGAGTCTCTGACGTCACCTGCTGGCCCTGGCCACTCAGAGCAGTCCAGTGTGCCAGCAGCACCTCTGTTTCCAAGATGGCAGAGGTCTGGAGCACACTGGAGGAGCTCTGGGCACCTCCCAGGGGAGGTGCAGGTCAGGGGAGTGGTCACTCCCCTTTCCTTTGTCCAGTTTCGCACCAGAGCAGGGCTGAGGGGTCCCTGAACCGGTGCAGACTGGCTTATGCAGAAATGGGCACCATCTGTGCCCATGAAAGCATTTCCAGAGGCTGGGGGAGGCTACTCCTCCCCAGCCCTAACACCATTTTCCAAAGGGAGAGGGTGTAACACCCTCTCTCTGAGGAAGTCCTTAGTTCTGCCTTCCTGGGCCAGGCCTGGCTGGACTCCAGGAGGACAGAAACCTGTCTGAGGGGTTGGCAGCAGTAGCAGCTGCAGTGAAACCCTGGGAAAGGCAGTTTGGCAGTGCCAGGGTCTGTGCTAGAGACCCGTGGGATCATGGGATTTCACCAACAATGCCAGGATGGCATAGAGGAGGCAATTCCATGATCTTAGACATGTTACATGGCCATATTCGGAGTTACCATTGTGAAGCTATACATAGGTAGTGACCTATATGTAGTGCACGCGTGTAATGGTGTCCCCGCACTCACAAAGTCCGGGGAATTGGCCCTGAACAATGTGAGGGCACCTTGGCTAGTGCCAGGGTGCCCACACACTAAGTAACTTAGCACCCAACCTTTACCAGGTAAAGGTTAGACATATAGGTGACTTATAAGTTACTTAAGCGCAGTGTAAAATGGCTGTGAAATAACGTGGATGTTATTTCACTCAGGCTGCAGTGGCAGGCCTGTGTAAGAATTGTCAGAGCTCCCTATGGGTGGCAAAAGAAATGCTGCAGCTCATAGGGATCTCCTGGAACTCCAATACCCTGGGTACCTCAGTACCATATACTAGGGAATTATAAGGGTGTTCCAGTAAGCCAATGTAAATTGCTAAAATTGGTCACTAGCCTGTTAGTGACAATTTGAAAGAAATGAGACAGCATAACCACTGAGGTTCTGATTAGCAGAGTCTCAGTGAGACAGTTAGTAATAACACAGGTAACACTTTCAGGCACACTTATGAGCACTGGGGCCCTGGCTGGCAGGGTCCCAGTGACACATACAACTAAAACAACATATATACAGTGAAAAATGGGGGTAACATGACAGGCAAGATGGAACTTTCCTACAGGTATCTTGGATATCCTTAGGCGGTCATTCTGACCCTGGCGGTTGAAAACAGGCTGGCGGTGCTTCATGGGCAATTCTGACGCCGCGGTCAGAAAAGGGCAACCAGCGGTTTCCCGCCGGTTTACCCCTGCCCCAAAGTATCCTCCATGACGGCGCTGCTCGCAGCACCGCCATGGGGATTCCGACCCCCTTCCCGCCATCCTGGTCCTGGCGGTAAAAACCGCCAGGAACAGGATGGCGGGAACGGGTGTCGCACTGCCCTGCACAGGCATGGGCAGTGCAGGGGCCCCCTAACAGGGCCCCATAATGATTTTCAGTGTCTGCCTAGCAGACACTGAAAATCGTGATGGGTGCCACTGCACCCGTCGCACACCAGCAACTCCGCCGGCTCCATTCGGAGCCGGCTTCATCGTTGCTGGGGCTTTCCCGCTGGGCGGGCGGCAGCCTTTTGGCAGTCGCCCGCAAGTCCGCGGTGCGGTCTTCTGGCGGTCTCCGACCGGCGGGCGGTCTCCGCCCGGCGGGTGGTGCCCGCCGCCCGCCGGGGTCGGAATTACCCCCTTAGTGTTTTCTGACACTCCCAGCAACCTTCTACACACTACATTAGGCCTGGGGTCCATTTGTGGTTCGCATTCCACTTTTGGAGTATATAGTTTGTGTTGCCCCTAGGCCTATATTCTCCTATTGCATTCTATTGTGTTCTACAGTGTTTGCACTACTTTTCTAACTGTTTACTTACCTGATTTTGGTTGTGGGTGTATATTTGGTGTATATTACTTACCTCCTAAGGGAGTATATCCTCTGAGATAATTTTGGCATATTGTCACTAAAATAAAGTACCTTTATTTTTAGTATCTCTGAGTATTGTGTTTTCTTATGATTTAGTGCTAAGTGATATAAGTGGTATGGTAGGAGCTTTGCATGTCTCCTAGTTCAGCCTAAGCTGCTCTGCTATAGCTACTTCTATCAGCCTAAGCTGCAAGAACACCTCTAATCTACTAATAAGGGATAACTGGACCTGGCACAAGGTGTAAGTACCACAAGGTACCCACTATAAGCCAGGCCAGCCTCCTACATTGGTGGTGCAGCGATGGGATAGGTACTTGTAACTGCTTTACCACTTTGTCATTGGTGCTTTTCATAAGAAGAACATATACAAAATACTTCAGAATATACACATTGACCTAAACAGTTTAACTTTCCTTCGCTAAAACTTTCTACAAAGTTCTAAGTTTCTGAAAACTTTTAAGTTTTCAAAAGTTTGTAAATGTTTTTCTCTGTTCTTTAAAAAAAAGTTCCAAATGTTTATTTTCTCTCTCTCTGTCCTAAACCTTTTCTGTCATGTCTGCAGTAGAGCTTACTCCCACAGTTGTGCAGGCAACATATGGGAATCTAAACTTTAAAAGTTTGAGGGGTCTCTGCATTGAAAGAGGTTTAGCAATTGGAAAGAATCCTACAAAAGATCTCCTCCTCAGCTTTCTCATAGAAAGTGACCAGAACTAGTCTGGCCCATCCCAAGATCAGGAAGTAGAGGACTCAGTTAGACTCAGAGGAGTCCCCTGAGGTTGCTGGGGAGGGTCCTTCCAAGGACCTGTCAGCTAACAGGCCATCTAGTAACACTGGTAGTGGGAGGGGGTCACACACTAATAGGGCACCTTTCACTCCTAAAGGCAAGGTTACTAGAGTGCAGCCAGTTAGGGACAGGTCTCTCTCTGCCAATTCCCACATTTCTTCTGTGTCTCACAATTCCCAAGCCTCCCACCCTGAGGATAACTTAATGGAAAGGGAACTCAGAAAGCTGAGGTTGGAAGAGGCCAGGCTGAAGCTTAAACAGCAGCAGCTGGCCTTAGACAGGAAATCTCTGGATGTGGAAAGGGAAAGGCAAAGGTTGTGGTAAATCCCCATGGCGGCAGCAGCAGTGTTTTTGATAGCAATCCTGTTAGAGAGCAAGATTTCAGAAACCTGCATAAGATAGTCCCCCCTTACAAGGAGGGGGATGACATTAACAAGTGGTTTGCTGCACTTGAGAGGGCCTTTATGGTACAGTTGGTCCCTCAAAGGCAGTGGGCTGCTAGCTTGTGGCTATCTTTCACTGGTAAGGGTAGGGATAGGCTCCTTACTATCAGAGAAAGTGATGTTAATAACTACAAAGTTTTGAAGGATGCACTCTTGGATGGATTTGGCTTAACCACTGAACAATACAGGATTAAGTTTAGAGACACCGGAAAAGAGTCCTCTCAAGACTGGACAGACTTTGTAGACTGTTCAGTGAAGGTCTTGGAGGGTTGGTTACATGGCAGTAAGGTGACTGGCTATGAAAGCCTGTATAATCTAATCCTGATAGAGCATATTTTGAACAATTGTGTGTCTGATCTTTTGCACCAGTACTTGGTAGACTCAGATCTGACATCTCCCCAAGAATTGGGAAAGAATGCAGACAAATGGGTCAGAACAAGAGTGAACAGAAAAGTTCATACAGGGGGTGACAAGGATGGCAAGAAGAAGGATGGTAAGTCTTCTGACAAAGGTGGGGACAAAGATAAAAAACATTCTGAGTCTTCATCAGGCCCACAAAAATATTCTGGGGATGGTGGGTCCAAATCCTCTTCTAACAATCAGAAAAACCCTTGGTGTTATTTATGTACAGTAAAAGGCCATTGGGCAAGTGATGCCACTTGTCCACAAAAAAACACCAAACCTCCCACCACCACAACCCCAACTGCAAATTCTAGTGGCCCTAGTAATAGCAGTGGTGGTGGGAAGTCTACTACAAATAGCCAATCCAAGGGTGTAGCTGGGCTCACTATTGGCAGTGTAGTTGGGGTTGGTCTTGTTAGGGAGACCTCAGAGACTGTTTTAGTCTCTGATGGTGGCATTGACTTTGCCACCTTGGTTGCTTGTCGCCTTAATATGCGTAAGTACAAGCAACTACCCCTAATTAATGGTGTTGAGGTTGAGGCCTACAGGGACACAGGAGCCAGTGTAACTATGGTTATAGAGAAACTGGTTCACCCTGATCAGCACCTACTTGGTCAGCAGTACCAAGTGACTAATGCTCACAATAACACACTTAGCCACCCCATGGCTGTTGTGAATCTCAACTGGGGGGGGGGGGGTTACTGGTTCAAAATGATTTGGAGACATCAGCTTGGGCTGAAGTGGAGTTGGAGGCTCATGCAGCAATGCTGGGCATATTTTTGCTTTAACAAGGGCTCAGGCCAAAAAGCAAAAAGGACAGGGTAACATGGATCCTGGAACAATGGACCAAGTGCTACCAAAAGCTAGAGGTAGAAAGGGTAAATCCTTGCCCACTATCTCTCTCTCTTCAGAAGATTCCCCTTTTGAGGAAGAGGAATCCTCTCCCTGTGCAGAACCTACACCAGATGAGCTGGCAGCAGAAACTGCTGAGCTTTTGGGTGCAGGGGGCCTGCTAGGGAATAGCTGAGTGTGGCACAGTAGACCTGTCCCACACTAGATGGTTTAAGACAGCAAGCTGTCAAACGGCAGAATGGGGATGTCAGAGATAGCCATAAGATGTATTGGAAAGACAACCTCCTGTATACTGAATCAAGGGACCCAAAACCTGGAGCTGCCAGGAGATTGGTCATCCCTTTGCAATACAGAGAGTTTCTTCTTACCTTAGCACATGACATTCCCTTGGCTGGGCATTTGGGCCAGAGTAAAACTTGGGATAGGCTTGTTGTAATTTAATAGCGATTAGATTAAGCATTAGCAGAAGACATCTTGTATTTAGCAACTATTGTGAACATTTTGGCGGAATCCATTTAGTATTCATGGCAGCCATTTTCTCTGCCGTGTGCTCGCCATGTGCTCTGTCCTACCTTTCTGTTAACTACTCTTGAAAATCTGTCTAGTGACAAGTTATATTTAGCATCTCCCACTTTCGCACATGCCCAGTAAGATCTGCAGCTGTTAGTAATCAGTAACAGACAGTAATGTGTCAACTAGTCCTTGAAACTGTTAGCCCCTCCTACCTGTCGACTTTGCATTTCCATATGACCTTACATGTATGTAAGTCTTGCAAGCAGGTGGGCACCAGATCCAAAGTTTTGTCTCAAGAGTCCCAGACAATATGGCACTGGCTCCTAGCCAGGAAGTTGAACATAGTGGCAACCCAGCTTCCAGGGGCTCAGAATGTACAAACGGATGCCCTCAGCAGACTTCTCGAAGACAACTAAGAGTGAGTTCTCAACTAAGATGTCGTCCAAGATATCTTCCGTTGGTGGGGGCACACTTTCTATCGACCTCTTAGTCGCAAAGGAAAACAGAAAATGCTGCGCCTTCGCCGCCAGGTTTTACCACCCAGAATCACTGGGGAATGCTCTGTGGATAGACTGGTCCAACAAATTTCTCTACGCCTTTCCACCAATTCCGCTGATCCCAGCAGTCCTCCTCAAACTCTCAATGACTTCAGCCACATTGATCCTTATTGCACCAGAGTGGCCGAGACAGTGGTGGTTCCCAGACCTTTTTCACCGGTCACTCCGTCCACATCTCAGGCTACCATGCAGACCGGACCTCCGGACGAAGTTCGGAGGGCAGATGAGACACCCCAATCTCTCCTCCTTGAATTTGGCAGAATGGCTCCTGAGTTAGTCCAGTACGGACACCTAAATCTTCCACAGAATTGTATGAAAATCCTAAAGGAGGCGAAGCAGCCATCTACCCGTACAGCATATTCCTTCAAATGGAAGAGATTCTGCATCTGGTGTTCTTCTAAGGAGATAGACCCTAAATCTTGCCAGGAAGATGCCATTCTTCCATACTTGTTACATTTGGCTCAGTCTGGTCTGCAACTCTCTTCCATAAAGGTCCATTTGGCAGCTTTGACTACATACAGAAAAAGTCCTTCGCAAACCTCTTTCTTTAGAATGCCAGTCATCAAAGATTTCCTAGAAGGGTTAAAGAAGGCCTTTCCTCCAGTTAGGCATCCTTCCCCACCATGGGAACTTAATGTGGTCCTTTCGAGGCTCATGCAAACTCCATTTGAGCCCATACACAAGGCATCTATCCAACATCTAACCTGGAAAACTGCAATCACATCAACACGAAGGGTTAGTGAGATTCAAGCCCTCTGCACCCACGAACCTTACACAGTATTTCATTCCTCCAAGGTAGTACTTTGTACACATCCTAAATTCCTACCCAAGGTTATATCTGATTTTCATGTCAACCAATCGATTTCCTTGCCAACTTTCTTTCAAAACCCATCTACTCCAGCAGAGAGAGCTCTCCATTCTCTAGATGTAAAGAGGGTGTTAAAATTTTACCTAGATAAGACCAATTCTCTTCAAAGATCTTCACAATTGTTTGTTAATTATGGTCCGCTTCGTACTGGTCTGGCCTCCTCCAAACAGACAATATCGAGATGGATTGTCTCCTGTATTTTATTTTGCTACCAACTAGCTAACAAGACACTAGCTGGCAGACCAAAAGCGCATTCTACCAGAGGCAAGTTGGCAACGACTGCTTTAATGAGAAATGTTCCCATAGCAGACATTTGTAGAGCTGAGACTTGGAGGTCTGTTCACACCTTTACAAAGCATTATTATCTTGACTCCGATGCCAGGGCAGATGCTCAAGTAGGACAGGCTTCTCTCAGGAACCTCTTTGCTTGAAAATTTATTTCATGAGTATCCTGTGTACTCCTCTGCGGTTTTTGGGATGAACTTGCTATTCTATTCACAGCGTATGACTATACATGGAAATCCCCTACGAGAGAAGGAATAGTTTCTTACCTGTAACTCCAGTTCTCTCATAGGGGTATTTCCATGATAGTAATAAGCGACCCTCCCGCCCCCCCGGTGGAGTAGACAGATTACTAACTCAAGTTACTCATAATTCTCAGTTAGGACTTCCTACAAAAAGATTTGAGGTAACTGCCTCTCTCTAGGCATGATGGGATACTGGAGGACTGGCTGCTCTTAAAGGCACATTCACCTTTTTCTCCATTACTATGGCAGCCTATAGGCTACATTGCCCTGAACTTCTTCATCAGTGTTTTACAATATATAAAAGGTTTGTGAAGGAATTTTTCTGCATAATTTGCCATTCATTCAGGCATTTAAATGCAGACATCTCAAATTTGTCCCTTTTAAAGATAGACTGGATAAAGAATTTTGGACACTGTAGCCTTTCCCCTAGGCTGCATATGAACATTCCTAAGTGACTTGGAGGCCTTTCTGAAGTAAGGTGAACATTGACACTTTAGAAGTTATATTGGAAAAAGTGCTCCGGGGTCAACGCAGACGGACGGGGAATATTCACAGCTTTTGACTATCATGGTAAGACCCCTACGAGAGAACTGGAGTTACAGGTAAGAAACTATTCCTTACCTGTAACAAAGATCCTTTTGGGTCTAGAAATAGAGATGCAAAGTATATTTTTGATACATAAAACATTGACCTGGAGTTAATCACTGAGCGTGTGCCTCATTTGATGACTGTGTGTGTACAACAAATGTTTAGCACTACCCTCTGATAAGCCTAACTGCTCGCCCATGCTACGACAAAAGAGAGCATTAGTATTATCTACTTTTACCTCTGTAAATCCTCTGGGGATCCACTGGACTATGTGCACACTATACCTTACTTTGTTATAGTATATACAGAGCCACCTTCCTATAGCCCGGTTTTGACTTTTATATCTGCTCACCCTACACAAAGTCCCATCTTCAACCCCTACATATTCAGCTCTTCCTAAGGTCCTTCCTCAATTCAGACACAAGGAAAACCCATCCTAGGCAACAGAATGGTGACATTTCAGTAGTTGCTGTATCTTTTTCATCCCAGTTGTCAACTTACAGTCTAGACTATGATGTGTCTCCTAGGATTGAGGGCCTGTTATCTCCATTGTACCACACTCCAGGCTTCATATACGACCACTAGAAGAATGCTTCAGTGGCCACATACGGAGGGTCACTGGGAAGATCTAGTGTTGATTAAGGCTAATGCTCATTGCTGTCTGCAGTGGGAGAACAGAAACACTATGGCCCTCTGTAGGAAAGTACCATCTTGCCTGGCATGTTACCCCCATTTTTCACTGTATATATGTTGTTTTAGTTGTATGTGTCACTGGGACCCTGGTAACCCAGGGCCCCAGTGCTCATAAGTGTGCCTGAATGTGTTACCTGTGTAGTGACTAACTGTCTCACTGAGGCTCTGCTAACCAGAACCTCAGTGGTTATGCTCTCTCATTTCTTTCTAAATTGTCACTAACAGGCTAGTGACCAATTTTACCAATTTACATTGGCTTACTGGAACACCCTTATAATTCCCTAGTATATGGTACTGAGGTACCCAGGGTATTGGGGTTCCAGGAGATCCCTATGGGCTGCAGCATTTCTTTTGCCACCCATAGGGAGCTCTGACAATTCTTACACAGGCCTGCCACTGCAGCCTGAGTGAAAGAACGTCCACGTTATTTCACAGCCATTTTACACTGCACTTAAGTAACTTATAAGTCACCTATATGTCTAACCTTTACCTGGTAAAGGTTAGGTGCAAAGTTACTTAGTGTGAGGGCACCCTGGCACTAGCCAAGGTGCCCCCACATTGTTCAGGGCCAATTTCCCTGACTTTGTGAGTGCGGGGACACCATTACACGCGTGCACTACATATAGGTCACTACCTATATGTAGCTTCACAATGGTAACTCCGAATATGGCCATGTAACATGTCTATGATCATGGAATTGCCCCCTCTATGCCATCCTGGCATAGTTGGCACAATCCCATGATCCCAGTGGTCTGTAGCACAGACCCTGGTACTGCCAAACTGCCCTTCCTGGGGTTTCACTGCAGCTGCTGCTGCTGCCAACCCCTCAGACAGGCATCTGCCCTCCTGGGGTCCAGCCAGGCCTGGCCCAGGATGGCAGAACAAAGAACTTCCTCTGAGAGAGGGTGTGACACCCTCTCCCTTTGGAAAATGGTGTGAAGGCAGGGGAGGAGTAGCCTCCCCCAGCCTCTGGAAATGCTTTCTTGGGCACAGATGTGCCCAATTCTGCATAAGCCAGTCTACACCGGTTCAGGGGACCCCTTAGCCCTGCTCTGGCGCGAAACTGGACAAAGGAAAGGGGAGTGACCACTCCCCTGACCTGCACCTCCCCTGGGAGGTGTCCAGAGCTCCTCCAGTGTGCTCCAGACCTCTGCCATCTTGAAAACAGAGGTGCTGCTGGCACACTGGACTGCTCTGAGTGGCCAGTGCCACCAGGTGACGTCAGAGACTCCTTGTGATAGGCTCCTTCAGGTGTTGCTAGCCTATCCTCTCTCCTAAGTAGCCAAACCCTCTTTTCTGGCTATTTAGGGTCTCTGTCTCTGGGGAAACTTTAGATAACGAATGCAAGAGCTCATCCGAGTTCCTCTGCATCTCTCTCTTCACCTTCTGCCAACGAATCGACTGCTGACCGCGCTGGAAGCCTGCAACACTGCAACAAAGTAGCAAAGACGACTACTGCAACTCTGTAACGCTGATCCTGCCGCCTTCTCGACTGTTTTCCTGGTGGTGCATGCTGTGGGGGTAGTCTGCCTCCTCTCTGCACTAGAAGCTCTGAAGAAATCTCCCGTGGGTCGACGGAATCTTCCCCCTGCAACCGCAGGCACCAAAAAGCTACATTACCGGTCCCTTGGGTCTCCTCTCAGCACGACGAGCGAGGTCCCTCGAATCCAGCAACTCTGTCCAAGTGACTCCCACAGTCCAGTGACTCCTCAGTCCAAGTTTGGTGGAGGTAAGTCCTTGCCTCACCTCGCTAGACTGCATTGCTGGGAACCGCGACTTTTGCAGCTACTCCGGCCTCCGTGCACTTCCGGCGGAAATCCTTTGTGCACAGTCCAGCCTGGGTCCACGGCACTTTAACCTGCATTGCACGACCTCCTAAGTTGTTCTCCGGCGACGTGGGACTTCTTTGTGCGACTTCGGGTGAGCACCGTTTCACGCATCCTCGGAGTGCCTGTTTCTGGCCCTTCTCCGGGTGCTACCTGCTGCTGAGAGGGCTCCTTGTCTTGATCGACGTCCCCTCTACCTCCTGGTCCAATTTGTGACCTCCTGGTCCCTCCTGGGCCACAGCAGCGTCCAAAAACGCTAACCGCTCGATTTGCAGCTAGCAAGGCTTGTTGGCGTTCTTTCGGCGGGAAAACACTTCTGCACGACTCTCCACGGCGAGAGGGATCCGTCCACCAAAGGGGAAGTCTCTAGCCCTTTTTGTTCCTGCAGAAACCTCAGCTTCTTCTGTCCAGTAGAGGCTTCTTTGCATCCACACCTGGCATTTCCTGGGCATATGCCCATCTCCGACTTGCTTGTGACTTTTGGACTTGGTCCCCTTGTTCCACAGGTACCCTAGATTGGAAATCCACAGTTGTTGCATTGTTGGTTTGTGTCTTTCCTGCATTATTCCTCTATCACGACTTCTTTGGGGGAACTTTAGTGCACTTTGCACTCACTTTTCAGGGTCTTGGGGAGGGTTATTTTTCTAACTCACACTATTTTCTAATAGTCCCAACGACCCTCTACAAAATCACATAGGTTTGGGGTCCATTCGTGATTCGCATTCCACTTTTGGAGTATATGGTTTGTGTTGCCCCTATCCCTATGTTTCCCCATTGCATCCTATTGTAACTATACATTGTTTGCACTGTTTTCTAAGACTATACTGCATATTTTTGGTATTGTGTATATATATCTTGTGTATATTTCCTATCCTCTCACTGAGGGTACACTCTAAGATACTTTGGCATATTGTCATAAAAATAAAGTACCTTTATTTTTAGTATAACTGTGTATTGTGTTTTCTTATGATATTGTGCATATGACACTAAGTGGTACTGTAGTAGCTTCACACGTCTCCTAGTTTAGCCTAAGCTGCTCTGCTAAGCTACCATTATCTATCAGCCTAAGCTGCTAGACACCCTATACACTAATAAGGAATAACTGGGCCTGGTGCAAGGTGCAAGTACCCCTTGGTACTCACTACAAGCCAGTCCAGCCTCCTACATTGGTTGTGCAGCGGTGGGATAAGTGCTTTGAGACTACTTACCACTCTTGTCATTGTACTTTTCATAAGAGAAAAATATACAAAACAAGGTCAGTGTATATACACATAGCCAAAAAGTTTTGCATTTCCTCTTTTCACTCTTTTCTAAGTGCTGAAAAGTACTTCTAACTTTCTAAAAACATCTAAAAAGTTTAAAAAGTTTTTTTCTCTGTCTTTCTAAAAGCTCTGACAAACTTTTTTCTCTTTTTCTATCACTTTAACTCTCTCTAAAATGTCTGGCACAGGCCAAAATGTTGACCTGTCTAAGATTGCATATGATCACCTTAGCTGGAAAGGAGCAAGGAGTCTCTGCATAGAGAGAGGTTTGAGTGTAGGGAAGAATCCTTCCTTGGAATTGTTGCTTAATATGCTTAGAGAACAAGATAAGGCCATAGGGGCCACATCTGTTGAAAAAGTAGCAAATGGTTCCCAATCTGATTCAGGGACTCCCCCAGAAAAAGATTCAGGAAAGAAAGTTCCTAGCCTGCCCATTTCAAGACAGTCTAGCATAGTTGGTACTGAGGTGGAGTCACATCATCCAGATGATGTGCTCTCACATTACACTGTCAGCCAAGCTGTTAGGGTGCCCTCTGTAAGGGACAGGTCTCCTTCTGTTCATTCCCATCATACCTCTGTATCTAGAAATGTCCCTCCCACCAACCCTGATGACAGATTGTTAGAGAGGGAACTCAATAAGTTGAGGGTGGAACAAACCAGACTGAAGCTCAAGAAGCAACAGCTGGATTTGGATAGACAGACTTTAGAAGTAGAGAAGGAGAGACAGAAACTGGGTTTAAAAACCCATGGTGGCAGCAGCAGTATTCCCCATAGTCATCCTGCAAAAGAGCATGATTCCAGGAATCTGCACAAGATAGTTCCCCCTTATAAGGAGGGGGGTGACATTAACAAGTGGTTTGCTGCACTTGAGAGGGCCTGTGTTGTACAGGATGTCCCTCAAAGGCAGTGGGCTGCTATCCTATGGCTATCATTTAGTGGAAAAGGTAGGGATAGGCTCCTTACTGTGAAAGAAAGTGATGCCAATAATTTTACAGTACTTAAGAATGCACTCCTGGATGGTTATGGCTTAACCACTGAACAATACAGGATAAAGTTCAGAGAGACCAAAAAGGAGTCTTCACAAGACTGGGTTGATTTCATTGACCATTCAGTGAAGGCCTTGGAGGGGTGGTTACATGGCAGTAAAGTTACTGATTATGACAGCCTGTATAACTTGATCCTGAGAGAGCATATTCTTAATAATTGTGTGTCTGATTTGTTGCACCAGTACTTGGTGGACTCTGATCTGACCTCTCCCCAAGAATTGGGAAAGAAGGCAGACAAATGGGTCAGAACAAGGGTGAACAGAAAAGTTCATACAGTGGGTGACAAAGATGGCAACAAGAAGAAGGATGGTAAGTCTTCTGACAAGGGTGGGGACAAATCTAAAAATGAGTCTTCATCAGGCCCACAAAAACACTCTGGTGGGGGTGGTGGGCCCAAATCCTCTTCTAATCAAAACAAGGAAAAGAAACCATGGTGCTATTTATGTAAAATAAAAGGCCATTGGACAACAGATCCCAGTTGTCCAAAGAAAAGCACCAAGCCTCCTACCACTACAACCCCTACTGCTACCCCTAGTGTCCCTACTAATAGCAGTGGTGGTGGGAGCAAACCTACTAATAGCCAATCCAAGGGAGTAGCTGGGCTCACTATTGGTAACTTAGTTGGGGTTGGCCTTGTTAGGGAGGCCACAGAGGCTGTGTTAGTCTCTGAGGGGGCTATTGATTTAGCCACCTTAGTTGCTTGTCCCCTTAATATGGATAAGTACAAGCAGCTACCCCTAATAAATGGTGTTGAGGTTCAGGCCTACAGGGACACAGGAGCCAGTGTGGCTATGGTCATAGAGAAACTGGTCCACCCTGAACAACACCTACTTGGTCACCAGTACCAAGTAACCGATGCTCACAACAACACACTTAGCCACCCCATGGCTGTTGTTAATCTCAACTGGGGGGGGGGGTTACTGGTCCAAAGAAAGTTGTGGTAGCTGCAGATTTACCTGTAGACTGTCTATTAGGGAATGATTTGGAGACATCAGCTTGGTCAGATGTGGAGTTGGAGGCCCATGCAGCAATGCTGGGCATCCCAGGGCATATTTTTGCTTTGACAAGGGCTCAGGCCAAAAAGCAAAAAGGACAGGGAAGCTTGGATCCTGGAACAATGGACCAAGTGCTCCCTAAAGCTAGGGCTAGTAGAAGCAAACCACTTCCTACTATCCCTCCCTCTACAGTGGATTCTACTTCTGAGGAAGAAAAATTCCCTCCCTGTGCAGAACCTACACCAGAGGAGCTTCAAGCAGACACTGCTGAGCTTTTGGGTGAAGGGGGGCCTGCCAGGGAGGAGCTGAGTGTGGCACAGCAAACCTGTCCCACATTAGAGGGTCTCAGACAGCAAGCTGTCAAACAGGCTAATGGGGATGTCAGTGACTCTCACAGAGTTTACTGGGAGGACCACCTCTTGTACAGTGAGCACAGGGATCCTAAACCTGGAGCTGCCAGGAGACTAGTGATTCCTCAGGAGTACAGAAAGTTCCTCCTAACTCTTGCCCACGACATTCCCCTAGCTGGGCACCTGGGTCAAATGAAAACTTGGGACAGACTTGTTCCCTTGTTTCATTGGCCTAGGATGTCTGAGGACACAAAAGATTTTTGTAAGTCCTGTGAAACCTGTCAAGCCAGTGGCAAAACAGGTGGCACTCCAAAGGCACCCCTTATTCCACTGCCTGTGGTTGGGGTTCCCTTTGAAAGGGTAGGGGTTGACATAGATGGCCCCCTTGACCCTCCTACTGCTTCAGGCAATAGGTTTATCTTGGTGGTAGTGGACCATGCCACAAGATACCCTGAAGCAATTCCTTTAAGGACCACTACAGCACCTGCAGTGGCAAAGGCCCTCCTGGGAAAATTTTCTAGGGTGGGCTTCCCAAAGGAAGTAGTATCAGACAGGGGAAGCAATTTCATGTCTGCATACTTAAAGGCCATGTGGAAGGAGTGTGGTGTAACTTACAAGTTCACAACACCCTATCATCCACAAACAAATGGACTGGTTGAGAGATTTAATAAAACTCTCAAAGGCATGATTATGGGTCTCCCTGAAAAACTCCGCAGGAGATGGGATATCCTTCTACCATGCCTCCTTTTTACCTACAGGGAGGTACCCCAGAAAGGAGTGGGCTTCAGCCCCTTTGAACTTCTTTTTGGACACCCTGTTAGGGGTCCACTCACACTTGTAAAGGAGGGTTGGGAACAACCTTTAAAAGCTCCTAAGCAGGATATTGTGGATTATGTACTTGGCCTCAGATCAAGGATGGCTGAGTACATGAAAAAGGCCAGCAAAAACCTTCAGGCCAGCCAAGAGCTCCAGAAGCAATGGCATGATCAGAAGGCTGTTTTGGTTCAGTACCAACCAGGGCAGAAAGTGTGGGTCTTGGAGCCTGTGGCCCCAAGAGCACTCCAAGATAAATGGAGTGGACCCCACACAATTGTTGAAAAGAAGGGAGAAGTCGCCTATTTAGTTGACTTAGGCACTGCCAGGAGTCCCCTTAGGGTGCTCCATGTCAACCGCCTGAAACCCTACTATGACAGGGCTGATCTCACCCTGCTCATGGCAACTGATGAGGGACAGGAAGAAGACAGTGATCCTCTACCTGATCTCTTCTCTTCCACAGAACAAGATGCTCTTGTGGAAGGTGTAGTTTTGGCTGATTGTCTTACTGCTGAGCAGAAAGACCATTGCATAAATCTCCTAGATCAATTCTCTGAACTCTTCTCTACTGTGCCAGGTACCACTTCTTGGTGTGAGCACACTATAGATACTGGAGACAGTTTACCTGTCAAAAGTAAGATCTATAGGCAGCCTGACCATGTCAGGGACTGCATAAAGCAAGAGGTGCAGAAAATGTTAGAACTAGGAGTGGTTGAGCACTCTGAAAGTCCATGGGCTTCTCCTGTGGTACTTGTACCAAAACCCCATTCCAAAGATGGAAAGAAGGAAATGCGGTTTTGTGTAGACTATAGAGGTCTCAACTTGGTAACCAAAACTGATGCTCACCCTATACCCAGGGCAGATGAGCTCATAGATACACTGGCATCTGCCAAGTATCTAAGCACTTTTGATTTGACTGCAGGGTATTGGCAGATCAAATTGTCAGAAGATGCTAAACCTAAAACTGCATTTTCAACCATTGGAGGACATTACCAGTTTACTGTAATGCCTTTTGGTTTGAAAAATGCACCTGCCACTTTTCAAAGTTTGGTGAACACAGTCCTGCAAGGGCTGGAAGCTTTCAGTGCAGCATATTTGGACGATATAGCTGTCTTTAGCTCCAGCTGGGATGATCACCTGGTCCACCTATGGAAAGTTTTGGAGGCCCTGCAGAAGGCAGGCCTCACTATCAAGGCTTCAAAGTGCCAGATAGGGCAGGGGAAGGTGGTTTATCTGGGACACCTTGTTGGTGGGGAACAGATTGCACCACTTCAGGGGAAAATCCAAACAATTATTGATTGGGTTCCCCCTACCACTCAGACTCAGGTGAGAGCCTTCCTAGGCCTCACTGGGTATTACAGGAGGTTCATTAAGAACTATGGCTCCATTGCAGCCCCTCTTAATGACCTCACATCCAAGAAAATGCCTAAAAAGGTATTATGGACAGCAAACTGTCAGAAAGCTTTTGAGGAGCTAAAGCAGGCCATGTGCTCTGCACCTGTCCTGAAAAGCCCTTGTTACTCTAAAAAATTCTATGTCCAGACTGATGCATCTGAATTAGGAGTAGGGGCAGTCCTATCACAACTTAATTCTGAGGGCCAGGATCAACCTGTTGCTTTTATTAGTAGGAGGTTGACCCCTAGAGAAAAGCGTTGGTCTGCCATAGAGAGGGAGGCCTTTGCTGTGGTCTGGGCTCTGAAGAAGTTGAGGCCATACCTGTTTGGCACTCACTTCATTGTTCAGACAGACCACAAACCTCTACTTTGGCTAAAACAAATGAAAGGTGAAAATCCTAAATTGTTGAGGTGGTCCATATCCCTACAGGGAATGGACTATACAGTGGAACTTAGACCTGGGAGTAGCCACTCCAATGCAGATGGACTCTCCAGATATTTCCACTTAGACAATGAAGACTCATCAGGTCATGGCTAGTCTTATTGTCCTTCGTTTGGGGGGGGGTTGTGTAGGAAAGTACCATCTTGCCTGGCATGTTACCCCCATTTTTCACTGTATATATGTTGTTTTAGTTGTATGTGTCACTGGGACCCTGGTAACCCAGGGCCCCAGTGCTCATAAGTGTGCCTGAATGTGTTACCTGTGTAGTGACTAACTGTCTCACTGAGGCTCTGCTAACCAGAACCTCAGTGGTTATGCTCTCTCATTTCTTTCTAAATTGTCACTAACAGGCTAGTGACCAATTTTACCAATTTACATTGGCTTACTGGAACACCCTTATAATTCCCTAGTATATGGTACTGAGGTACCCAGGGTATTGGGGTTCCAGGAGATCCCTATGGGCTGCAGCATTTCTTTTGCCACCCATAGGGAGCTCTGACAATTCTTACACAGGCCTGCCACTGCAGCCTGAGTGAAATAACGTCCACGTTATTTCACAGCCATTTTACACTGCACTTAAGTAACTAATAGGTCACCTATATGTCTAACCTTTACCTGGTAAAGGTTAGGTGCAAAGTTACTTAGTGTGAGGGCACCCTGCCACTAGCCAAGGTGCCCCCACATTGTTCAGGGCCAATTTCCCTGACTTTGTGAGTGCGGGGACACCATTACACGCGTGCACTACATATAGGTCACTACCTATATGTAGCTTCACCATGGTAACTCCGAATATGGCCATGTAACATGTCTATGATCATGGAATTGCCCCCTCTATGCCATCCTGGCATAGTTGGCACAATCCCATGATCCCAGTGGTCTGTAGCACAGACCATGGTACTGCCAAACTGCCCTTCCTGGGGTTTCACTGCAGCTGCTGCTGCTGCCAACCCCTCAGACAGGCATCTGCCCTCCTGGGGTCCAGCCAGGCCTGGCCCAGGATGGCAGAACAAAGAACTTCCTCTGAGAGAGGGTGTGACACCCTCTCCCTTTGGAAAATGGTGTGAAGGCAGGGGAGGAGTAGCCTTCCCCAGTCTCTGGAAATGCTTTCTTGGGCACAGATGTGCCCAATTCTGCATAAGCCAGTCTACACCGGTTCAGGGGACCTCTTAGCCCTGCTCTGGCGCGAAACTGGACAAAGGAAAGGGGAGTGACCACTCCCCTGACCTGCACCTCCCCTGGGAGGTGTCCAGAGCTCCTCCAGTGTGCTCCAGACCTCTGCCATCTTGGAAACAGAGGTGCAGCTGGCACACTGGACTGCTCTGAGTGGCCAGTGCCACCAGGTGACGTCAGAGACTCCTTGTGATAGGCTCCTTTAGGTGTTGCTAGCCTATCCTCTCTCCTAAGTAGCCAAACCCTCTTTTCTGGCTATTTAGGGTCTCTGTCTCTGGGGAAACTTTAGATAACGAATGCAAGAGCTCATCCGAGTTCCTCTGCATCTCTCTCTTCACCTTCTGCCAAGGAATCGACTGCTGACCGCGCTGGAAGCCTGCAACACTGCAACAAAGTAGCAAAGACGACTACTGCAACTCTGTAACGCTGATCCTGCCGCCTTCTCAACTGTTTTCCTGGTGGTGCATGCTGTGGGGGTAGTCTGCCTCCTCTCTGCACTAGAAGCTCCGAAAAAATCTCCTGTGGGTCGACGGAATCTTCCCCCTGCAACCGCAGGCACCAAAAAACTACATTACCGGTCCCTTGGGTCTCCTCTCAGCACGACGAGCGAGGTCCCTCGAATCCAGCAACTCTGTCCAAGTGACTCCCACAGTCCAGTGACTCTTCAGTCCAAGTTTGGTGGAGGTAAGTCCTTGCCTCACCTTGCTAGACTGCATTGCTGGGAACCGCGACTTTTGCAGCTACTCCGGCCTCCGTGCGCTTCCGGCGGAAATCCTTTGTGCACAGTCCAGCCTGGGTCCACGGCACTCTAACCTGCATTGCACGACCTCCTAAGTTGTTCTCCGGCGACGTGGGACTTCTTTGTGCGACTTCGGGTGAGCACCGTTTCACGCATCCTCGTAGTGCCTGTTTCTGGCCCTTCTCCGGGTGCTACCTGCTGCTGAGAAGGCTCCTTGTCTTGCTCGACGTCCCCTCTACCTCCTGGTCCAATTTGCGACCTCCTGGTCCCTCCTGGGCCACAGCAGCGTCCAAAAACGCTAACCGCACGATTCGCAGCTAGCAAGGCTTGTTGGCGTTCTTTCGGTGGGAAAACACTTCTGCACGACTCTCCACGGCGAGAGGGATCTGTCCACCAAAGGGGAAGTCTCTAGCCCTTTTCGTTCCTGCAGAAACCTCAGCTTCTTCTGTCCAGTAGAGGCTTCTTTGCATCCACAGCTGGCATTTCCTGGGCATATGCCCATCTCCGACTTGCTTGTGACTTTTGGACTTGGTCCCCTTGTTCCACAGGTACCCTAGATTGGAAATCCACAGTTGTTGCATTGTTGGTTTGTGTCTTTCCTGCATTATTCCTCTATCACAACTTCTTTGCCTTTGGGGGAACTTTAGTGCACTTTGCACTCACTTTTCAGGGTCTTGGGGAGGGTTATGTTTCTAACTCTCACTATTTTCTAATAGTCCCAGCGACCCTCTACAAGGTCACATAGGTTTGGGGTCCATTCGTGATTCGCATTCCACTTTTGGAGTATATGGTTTGTGTTGCCCCTATCCCTATGTTTCCCCATTGCATCCTATCGTAACTATACATTGTTTGCACTGTTTTCTAAGACTATACTGCATATTTTTGGTATTGTGTATATATATCTTGTGTATATTTCCTATCCTCTCACTGAGGGTACACTCTAAGATACTTTGGCATATTGTCATAAAAATAAAGTACCTTTATTTTTAGTATAACTGTGTATTGTGTTTTCTTATGATATTGTGCATATGACACTAAGTGGTACTGTAGTAGCTTCACACGTCTCCTAGTTCAGCCTAAGCTGCTCTGCTAAGCTACCATTATCTATCAGCCTAAGCTGCTAGACACCCTATACACTAATAAGGGATAACTGGGCCTGGTGCAAGGTGCAAGTACCCCTTGGTACTCACTACAAGCCAGTCCAGCCTCCTACACCCTCATTACAACATTGGCGGTAAAAGCCACTTACCGCCGTGCAGAAGACCGCCAACACACCGCCGCAGCTGCAGAAATCCGTCACAGCTATTATGACCCACAGCACGGAATCCGCCATAATTCAGACACCCACACAAGTCCGCCACACCAAAGGTCAGTGATAAACTGGCGAAAACAAATCCTCCACCGTCACGCCAACAGAAATACGCCCACACTATCATGACACACGAATCCACGCGGCGGTCTTTCAACCGCGGTATTCCATTGGCGGTACACACCGCCGCGCTCAAAATACACACACATTTACAAAACACAGCCACATTGGACAATTCAAAATACACACACCTGATACACATACACACACCACTCCCACACACCCAATACAATATAAAACACACACCCACATCACCCAAAGACCCCTACGACAAAAATACAGAAAGAAGGCCAGAGAGAGACACTACAAACTACTACCAAGCATCCACAGGCACACAACACCATCACCCACATAACTTCCACGCACCTCACACAACACACCACTACATATCAGCACACTTATCACCACACACACCACATCACACATCACCCACACCACCCCATGGCACGGCAAAGACACCACAGGTTCTCGGAGGAGGAGCTCAGGGTCATGGTGGAGGAAATCGTCCGGGTAGAGCCACAGCTATTCGGATCACAGGTGCAGCACACTTCCATTGCTAGGAAGATGGAGCTATGGCGAAGAATAGTGGACAGGGTCAACGCAGTGGGACAGCACCCAAGAAATAAGGATGACATCAGGAAGAGGTGGAACGACCTACAGGGGAAGGTACGTTCTGTGGTCTCAAGACACCACCTTGCGGTTCAGCGGACTGGCGGCGGACCCCCACCTTCTCCCCCACAACTAACAACATGGGAGGAGCAGGTCTTGGCGATTCTGCATCCTGAGGGCCTCGCAGGAGTAGATGGCAGAATGGACTCTGGTGAGTCAAATCTTAACTATTACATCCCCCACCCTACCTGCATGCCATCACATACCCCCACCCTCACCCTTACCCCATCACTCCAACTCCTCACAAATGTCCCAAGATCACAAACCACACATCCCAACACCAAGCCCGGCATGCAACACCAAAGCATGGACACCCATCACCAAAGCATGCCCACTGCACATACCCATACACCCCCCTAAACCATCATCACACAAGGTCCCACACAGGAATGCAAGCACTGGGGTACACGGTCACCCACCCATTGCACACCATGGCACATACAGATGTAATAAACATCCTTTTATTCCGCTGCAGGACCCCTACCCAACGTCACCGCACAGGAGGGTCCACACATGTCCACACCACCAACAGAAGAGGGCCACAGTGATGACAGCAGGTCTGTCCAACTGGATCTAGATGACCAGCCCGGCCCATCTGGGACCTAGGGACAGTCGGTTCCCATCACACAGTCACAGGCCACTACAGAGCTTCCCCCCTCTGGAAACACCAGCACAGCACCCCCCCAGCAGGCCCATACCTCTGTCCCCAGGACACGTCAATCAGCAGTGTGTCCACCACTACAGGGAACCCAGGCTAACCCACCACCCCAACAACAACAGGGACCTGGGGGCAGTGGTAGTGGGCACACGGTCCAGGGGACGGAGGCCCAGGAACACAGGGGAACTGGGAGGGCTGCTGTGCGACAGAGGGAGGACAGGCCAAGGGAACCCACTCTCCACAAGGCCCTCTCCTCCATCATGGAAGCCTACCACCACTCCCAGGAGACAATGGCAACGGTACTGGACAAGTTTCAGGAGACCCAGCGCCTGCAGGAGGAACAATATTTGGGCTTCAGGGAGGAACTCAAAACCATCCATTCCACCTTGGGCACCATCGTAGGGGTGCTGAAGGAAGTACTCAACACCAGGAGGGACACTGTGGCACGACAAGGGGCCCCTCACACTAGCATGGACGATGAACTGCCCACCACCTCCGCCGGCTCTAGTGGACAGGAGGCACCGCCACAGGACCACCACACCAGCACCCCACCCCCTGCAGAGGGAGAACGGTCCCTGAGATCCAGGACAAAGACAGAGAACGATGCCAAGACCCCCGCCAAGAAATGAGACTGCCCTGAATTATATCCTTTTGTCCCACCTCGTCACCCTGTCCATCCTCAAACTGCCCCAGCTCCACTTCCTATGCCCATTTGGGCAATACACCTGTGAGACTAATAGACTGGACTCTGCCAGAGACTCCAAAGGGAACACCATAAAACATAGAACTCTGTGGGGGAGGGTGGCTGATCTTAAGGATAAGCTACCTTGTGTCCATCTAGTACATACATTGGGCCACCAACATGTAGGAGCACACGTTATTGGCAATAATTTGGCTGATAAAGCACCCCAAAACTGCTGTAGCTACAGCTTCTGTGGCTGCAGTGACTCTTTCTCGGACGAGATTGGATAATGGAATTTTGGCTGCCGTGAAAGCTTTGGCTGAAGGCAAGCCTCTCCCAAAAGCAGACCCTACAAAATATTCTTACCACATCAGTGCACAGAATGTTGCCTACGCAACACTTCCTGGGGTTGGAGATCGGGTGATCCCCAACCAAGACCAGAGATTAGATGTATAAAAGCAGCACATGAGGGAGTCGCTTCTGCACATGTTGCTGTTGCAGCCACAATAACACTCTTACATAAACTTTATGGTGGCCAGGTCTACACAAGCAGACCAAGCAATATGTCCTTTGTTGTGACATTTTCCAGCAGATCAAGGGCTCAAACATCAAACGCCCTCCACAGACATCACTCTTAGGCGGTCATTCTGACCCTGGCGGTCAAAGACCGCCAGGGCGGAGGACCGCGGGAGCACCGCCGACAGGCCGGCGGTGCTCCAATGGGGATTCCGACTGCGGCGGTAAAGCCGCGGTCGGACCGGCACCACTGGCGGGCTCCCGCCAGTGTACCGCCGCCCCATTGAATCCTCCACGGCGGCGCAGCTTGCTGCGCCGCCGAGGGGATTCCGACCCCCCCTACCGCCATCCAGATCCCGGCGGTCCGACCGCCGGGATCCGGATGGCGGTAGGGGGGGTCGCGGGGCCCCTGGGGGCCCCTGCAGTGCCCATGCCACTGGCATGGGCATTGCAGGGGCCCCCGTAAGAGGGCCCCTAAATGTATTTCACTGTCTGCTGCGCAGACAGTGAAATACGCGACGGGTGCAACTGCACCCGTCGCACAGCTTCCACTCCGCCGGCTCGATTCCGAGCCGGCTTCATCGTGGAAGCCTCTTTCCCGCTGGGCTGGCGGGCGGCCTGAAGGCGACTGGGCTGGCGGGCGGCCTGAAGGCGACTGCCCGCCAGCCCAGCGGGAAAGTCAGAATTACCGCCGCGGTCTTTCGACCGCGGAACGGTAAGCTGACGGCGGGACTTTGGCGGGCGGCCTCCGCCGCCCGCCAAGGTCAGAATGAGGGCCTTAGTGTCCAATAGGCCACTACAATATGTGTACCTGGACCATTGTGGTCCCCTACAACCTGATGGTGCATGCAAATACATTTTAGTCCCTGTAGATACTTGTTCTAGATTCTTGTGGGTATGGCCACAGCAGTCGGCTGTCGCTCAAACTGTATTACTGTATATCTTTATCGGTACATATGCTGTTGCAGCATTCCATTTGGACCAGGACCCTTCTTTTGCCTCTAAGGCATTCAGGGATACCATGGGTGTTGAACTCCATTACTCCTCACCCTACCATCCCGAGGGAAATTCGGTTGTGAAGAGGAGGAATCGTGATCTAAAGCAGTCCTTAAAAGCTAGAGTATTAGGTTATGGCCGCAGCTGGCTTCATCACCTATATGGGGTTCAGAGAGCACTGAACAATCTGCCAAGAAGGTCCTTGGGGGAACGCACTCCTTATGAGGTTCTCATTGGAATACCTATGTGTAGGAGGCTGGACTGGCTTGTAGTGAGTACCAAGGGGTACTTGCACCTTGCACCAGGCCCAGTTATCCCTTATTAGTGTATAGGGTGTCTAGCAGCTTAGGCTGATAGATAATGGTAGCTTAGCAAAGCAGCTCAGGCTGAACTAGGAGACGTGTGAAGCTACTACAGTACCACTTAGTGTCATATGCACAATATCATAAGAAAACACAATACACAGTTATACTAAAAATAAAGGTACTTTATTTTTATGACAATATGCCAAAGTATCTTAGAGTGTACCCTCAGTAAGAGGATAGGAAATATACACAAGATATATATACACAATAGCAAAAATATGCAGTATAGTCTTAGAAAACAGTGCAAACAATGTATAATTACAATAGGATGCAATGGGGAAACATAGGGATAGGGGCAACACAAACCATATACTCCAAAAGTGGAATGTGAACCACGAATGGACCCCAAACCTATGTGACCTTGTAGAGGGTCGCTGGGACTATTAGAAAATAGTGAGAGTTAGAAAAATAACCCTCCCCAAGACCCTGAAAAGTGAGTGCAAAGTGCACCAAAGTTCCCCTAAGGACAAAATAGTCGTGTTAGAGGGAGAATGCAAGGAAAACACAAATCAGCAATGCAACAACGATGGATTCCTGTCTGAAGGTACCTGTGGAACAAGGGGACCAAGTCCAAAAGTCACAAGCAGCTCGGAGATGGGCAGATGCCCAAGAAATGCCAGCGGTTGGTGCAAAGAAGCTCTTACTAGGCTGAAGAACTGTGAATACTGCAGGAACGACAAGGGCTAGAGACTTCCCCTTTGGAGGATGGATCCCCCACGCCTTGGAGAGTCGTGCAGAAGTGTTTTCCCGCCGGATGGACGCCAACAAGCCTTGCTACACGCAAATCGTGCGTTTGGCGTTTTTGGACGCTGCTGGGGCCCAGGAGGGACCAGGAGGTCGCAAATTGGACCTGCAGAGAGAGGGGACGTCGAGCAAGACAAGGAGCCCTCACTGAAGCAGGTAGCACCCGGAGAAGTGCCAGAAACAGGCACTACGAGGATGCGTGAAACGGTGCTCGCCGAAGTTGCACAAAGGAGTCCCACGTCGCCGGAGACCAACTTAGAAAGTCGTGCAATGCAGGTTAGAGTGCCGTGGACCCAGGCTTGGCTGTGCACGAAGGATTTCCGCCGGAAGTGCACAGGGGCCGGAGAAGCTTGCAAAGTCGCGGTTCCCAGCAATGCAGCCCAGCGAGGTGAGGCAAGGACTTACCTCCACCAAACTTGGGCTGAAGAGTCACTGGACTGTGGGGGTCACTTGGACGGTGTCGCTGGATTCGAGGGACCTCGCTCGTCGTGCTGAGAGGAGACCCAAGGGACCGGAGATGCAGCTTTTTGGTGCCTGCGGTTGCAGGGGGAAGATTCCGTCGACCCACGGGAGATTTCTTCGGAGCTTCTGGTGCAGAGAGGAGGCAGACTACCCCCACAGCATGCACAAGCAGGAAAACAGTCGAGAAGGCGGCAGGATCAGCGTTACAGAGTTGCAGTAGTCGTCTTTGCTACTATGTTGCAGGTTTGCAGGCTTCCAGCGCGGTCAGCGGTCGATTCCTTATCAGAAGGTGAAGAGGGAGATGCAGAGGAACTCGGCTGAGCTCATGCATTCGTTATCTAAAGTTTCCCCAGAGACAGAGACCCTAAATAGCCAGAAAAGAGGGTTTGGCTACCTAGGAGAGAGGAAAGGCTACTAACACCTGAAGGAGCCTATCACAAGGAGTCTCTGACGTCACCTGGTGGCACTGGCCACTCAGAGCAGTCCAGTGTGCCAGCAGCACCTCTGTTTCCAAGATGGCAGAGGTCTGGAGCACACTGGAGGAGCTCTGGACACCTCCCAGGGGAGGTGCAGGTCAGGGGAGTGGTCACTCCCCTTTCCTTTGTCCAGTTTCGCGCCAGAGCAGGGGCTAAGGGGTCCCTGAACCGGTGTAGACTGGCTTATGCAGAATTGGGCACCTCTGTGCCCAACAAAGCATTTCCAGAGGCTGGGGGAGGCTACTCCTCCCCTGCCTTCACACCATTTTCCAAAGGGAGAGGGTGTCACACCCTCTCTCAGAGGAAGTTCTTTGTTCTGCCATCCTGGGCCAGGCCTGGCTGGACCCCAGGAGGGCAGATGCCTGTCTGAGGGGTTGGCAGCAGCAGCAGCTGCAGAGAAACCCCAGGAAGGGCAGTCTGGCAGTACCAGGGTCTGTGCTACAGACCACTGGGATTATGGAATTGTACCAACAATGCCAGGATGGCATAGAGGGGGCAATTCCATGATCATAGACATGTTACATGGCCATATTCGGAGTTACCATGGTGAAGCTACATATAGGTAGTGACCTATATGTAGTGCACGCGTGTAATGGTGTCCCCGTACTCACAAAGTTCAGTGAATTGGCTCTGAACAATGTGGGGGCACCTTGGCTAGTGCCAGGGTGCCCTCACACTAAGTAACTTTGCACCTAACCTTTACCAGGTAAAGGTTAGACATATAGGTGACTTATAAGTTACTTAAGTGCAGTGTAAAATGGCTGTGAAATAACGTGGACGTTATTTCACTCAGGCTGCAGTGGCAGGCCTGTGTAAGAATTGTCAGAGCTCCCTATGGGTGGCAAAAGAAATGCTGCAGCCCATAGGGATCTCCTGGAACCCCAATACCCTGGGTACCTCAGTACCATATACTAGGGGATTATAAGGGTGTTCCAGTAAGCCAATGTAAATTGGTAAAAATGGTCACTAGCCTGTCAGTGACAATTTGGAAAGAAATGAGAGAGCATAACCACTGAGGTTCTGATTAGCAGAGCCTCAGTGAGACAGTTAGTCACTACACAGGTAACACATACAGGCACACTTATGAGCACTGGGGCCCTGGGTTACCAGGGTCCCAGTGACACATACAACTAAAACAACATATATACAGTGAAAAATGGGGGTAACATGCCAGGCAAGATGGTACTTTCCTACACAACCCCCCCCCAAACGAAGGACAATAAGACTAGCCATTACCTGATGAGACTTCATTGTCTAAGTGGAAATATCTGGAGAGTCCATCTGCATTGGAGTGGCTACTCCCAGGTCTATGTTCCACTGTATAGTCCATTCCCTGTAGGGATATGGACCACCTCAACAATTTAGGATTTTCACCTTTCATTTGTTTTAGCCAAAGTAGAGGTTTGTGGTCTGTCTGAACAATGAAGTGAGTGCCAAACAGGTATGGCCTCAACTTCTTCAGAGCCCAGACCACAGCAAAGGCCTCCCTCTCAATGGCAGACCAACGCTTTTCTCTAGGGGTCAACCTTCTACTAATAAAAGCAACAGGTTGATCCTGGCCCTCAGAATTAAGTTGTGATAGGACTGCCCCTACTCCTAATTCAGATGCATCAGTTTGGACATAGAATTTTTTAGAGTAACAAGGGCTTTTCAGGACAGGTGCAGAGCACATGGCCTGCTTCAGCTCCTCAAAAGCTTTCTGACAGTTTGCTGTCCATAATACCTTTTTAGGCATTTTCTTGGATGTGAGGTCATTAAGAGGGGCTGCAATGGAGCCATAGTTCTTAATGAACCTCCTGTAATACCCAGTGAGGCCTAGGAAGGCTCTCACCTGAGTCTGAGTGGTAGGGGGAATCCAATCAATAATAGTTTGGATTTTCCCCTGAAGTGGTGCAATCTGTTCCCCACCAACAAGGTGTCCCAGATAAACCACCTTACCCTGCCCTATCTGGCACTTTGAAGCCTTGATAGTGAGGCCTGCCTTTTGCAGGGCCTCCAAAACTTTCCAAAGGTGGACCAGGTGATCATCCCAGCTGGAGCTAAAGACAGCTATATCATCCAAATATGCTGCACTGAAAGCTTCCAGCCCTTGCAGGACTGTGTTCACCAACCTCTGAAAAGTGGCAGGTGCATTTTTCAAACCAAAAGGCATTACAGTAAACTGGTAATGTCCTCCAATGGTAGAAAATGCAGTCTTAGGTTTAGCATCTTCTGACATTTTGATCTGCCAATACCCTGCAGTCAAATCAAAAGTGCTTAGATACTTGGCAGATGCCAGTGTATCTATTAGCTCATCTGCCCTGGGTATAGGGTGAGCATCTGTTTTGGTTACCAAGTTGAGACCTCTATAGTCTACACAAAACCTCATTTCCTTCTTTCCATCTTTAGAATTGGGTTTTGGTACCAGTACCACAGGAGAAGCCCATGGACTGTCAGAGTGCTCAACCACTCCTAGTTCCAACATCTTCTGAACTTCTTGCTTTATGCAGTCCCTGACATGGTCAGGCTGCCTATAGATCTTACTTTTGACAGGTAAACTGTCTCCAGTATCTATAGTGTGCTCACACCAAGAAGTGGTGCCTGGCACAATGGAGAAGAGTTCTGAAAATTGTCCTAGGAGATTTATGCAATTATCTTTCTGCTCAGCAGTAAGACAATCAGCCAAAACTACCCCTTCCACAAGAGCATCTTGTTCTGTGGAAGAGAAGAGATCAGGTAGAGGATCACTGTCTTCTTCCTGTCCCTCATCTGTTGCCATGAGCAGGGTGAGATCAGCCCTGTCATAGTAGGGTTTCAGGCGGTTGACATGGAGCACCCTAAGGGGACTCCTGGCAGTGCCTAAGTCAACCAAGTAGGTGACTTCACCCTTCTTTTCAACAATTGTGTGTGGACCACTCCATTTATCTTGGAGTGCTCTTGGGGCCACAGGCTCCAAGACCCACACTTTCTGCCCTGGTTGGTACTGAACCAAAACAGCCTTCTGATCATGCCATTGCTTCTGGAGCTCTTGGCTGGCCTGAAGGTTTTTACTGGCCTTTTTCATGTACTCAGCCATCCTTGATCTGAGGCCAAGTACATAGTCCACAATATCCTGCTTAGGAGCTTTTAAAGGTTGTTCCCAACCCTCCTTTACAAGTGTGAGTGGACCCCTAACAGGGTGTCCAAAAAGAAGTTCAAAGGGGCTGAAGCCCACTCCTTTCTGGGGTACCTCCCTGTAGGCAAAAAGGAGGCATGGTAGAAGGATATCCCATCTCCTGCGGAGTTTTTCAGGGAGTCCCATAATCATGCCTTTGAGAGTTTTATTAAATCTCTCCACCAGTCCATTTGTTTGTGGATGATAGGGTGTTGTGAACTTGTAAGTTACACCACACTCCTTCCACATGGCCTTTAAGTATGCAGACATGAAATTGCTTCCTCTGTCTGATACTACTTCCTTTGGGAAGCCCACCCTGGAAAATATTCCCAGGAGGGCCTTTGCCACTGCAGGAGCTGTAGTGGTCCTTAAAGGAATTGCTTCAGGATACCTTGTGGCATGGTCCACTACCACTAAGATAAACCTATTGCCTGAAGCAGTAGGAGGGTCAAGGGGGCCAACTATGTCAACCCCTACCCTTTCAAAGGGAACCCCAACCACAGGCAGTGGGATAAGGGGTGCCTTTGGAGTGCCACCTGTCTTGCCACTGGCTTGACAGGTTTCACAGGACTTACAAAATTCTTTTGTGTCCTCAGACATCCTAGGCCAATGAAACAGTGGTACCAATCTGTCCCAAGTTTTCATTTGACCCAGGTGCCCAGCTAAGGGAATGTCATGTGCCAGTGTTAGGAGGAACTTTCTGTACTCCTGAGGAATCACTAATCTCCTGGCAGCTCCAGGTTTAGGATCCCTATGCTCAGTGTACAAGAGGTTGTCCTCCCAGTAAACTCTGTGTGAGTCACTGACATCCCCATTAGCCTGTTTGACAGCTTGCTGTCTGAGACCCTCTAATGTGGGACAGGTTTGCTGTGCCACACTCAGCTCCTCTCTGGCAGGCCCCCCTTCACCCAAAAGCTCAGCAGTGTCTGCTTCCAGCTCCTCTGGTGTAGGTTCTGCACAGGGAGGGAATTCTTCTTCCTCAGAATTAGAATCCACTGTAGAGGGAGGGATAGTAGGAAGTGGTTTGCTTCTACTAGCCCTAGCTTTAGGGAGCACTTGGTCCATTGTTCCAGGATCCAAGCTTCCCTGTCCTTTTTGCTTTTTGGCCTGAGCCCTTGTCAAAGCAAAAATATGCCCTGGGATGCCCAGCATTGCTGCATGGGCCTCCAACTCCACATCTGACCAAGCTGATGTCTCCAAATCGTTCCCTAATAGACAGTCTACAGGTAAATCTGAAGCTACCACAACTTTCTTTGGACCAGATACCCCCCCCCAGTTGAGATTTACAACAGCCATGGGGTGGCTTTGTGTTATGTTGTGAGCATCGGTTACTTGGTACTGGTGTCCAAGTATGTGTTGTTCAGGGTGCACCAGTTTCTCAATCACCATTGTGACACTGGCACCTGTGTCCCTGTAGGCCTGGACCTCAACACCATTTATTAGGGTTAGTTGCTTGTACTTCTCCAAGTTATGGGGGCAAGCAACCAAAGTGGCTAAGTCAATAGCCCCTTCAGAGACTAAAGTAGCCTCTGTGGTCTCCCTAATCAGACCAACCCCAACTAAATTACCAAAAGTGAGCCCAGCTACTCCCTTGGATTGGCTATTAGTAGGTTTGCTCCCACCACCACTGCTATTAGTAGGGACACTAGGTGTAGCAGTAGGGGTTGTAGTGGTAGGAGCTGTGGTGCCTTTCTTTGGACAACTGGGATCTGTTGTCCAATGGCCTTTTATCTTACATAAATAGCACCATGGTTTCTTTTCCTTGTTCTGATTAGAGGAGGGTTTGGGCCCACCACCCCCACCAGAGTGTTTTTGTGGGCCTGATGAAGACTCATTTTTAGATTTGTCCCCACCCTTGTCAGAAGACTTACCATCCTTCTTTTTGTTGCCATCTTTGTCACCCCCTGTATGAACTTTTCTGTTCACTCTTGTTCTGACCCATTTGTCTGCCTTCTTTCCCAATTCTTGGGGAGAGGTCAGATCAGAGTCCACCAAGTACTGGTGCAACAAATCAGACACACAATTATTAAGAATATGCTCTCTCAGGATTAAGTTATACAGGCTGTCATAATCAGTAACTTTACTGCCATGTAACCACCCCTCCAAGGCCTTCACTGCCTGGTCAATGAAATCAACCCAGTCTTGTGAAGACTCCTTTTTGGTATCTCTGAACTTGATCCTGTACTGTTCAGTGGTTAAGCCATAACCATCCAGGAGTGCATTCTTAAGAACTTGGAAATTGTTAGCATCATTTTCTTTTACAGTAAGGAGCCTATCCCTACCTTTTCCAGTAAATGATAGCCATAAGATAGCAGCCCACTGCCTTTGAGGGACATCCTGTACAGCACAGGCCCTCTCAAGTGCAGCAAACCACTTGTTAATGTCATCCCCCTCCTTGTAAGGGGGAACTATCTTATGCAGATTCCTGGAATCATGCTCTTTTGCAGGATGACTATGGGGAATACTGCTGCTGCCACCATGGGTATCTAAACCCATTTTCTGTCTTTCCCTCTCTATTTCTAAAGACTGTCTATCCAAATCCAGCTGTTGCTTCTTGAGCTTCAGTCTGGTTTGCTCCACTCTCAATCTATTGAGCTCCCTTTCCAACAATCTGTCATCAGGGTGGGTGGGAGGGACATTTCTAGATACAGAGGTATGATGGGAATGAACAGAAGGAGACCTGTCCCTTACAGAGGGCACCCTAACAGCTTGGCTACCAGTATAATGTGAGAGCACATCATCAGTATGATGTGATTCAACCTCTGTACCAACTATGCTAGACTGTCTAGTAATGGGCAGGCTGAGAAGTTTCTTTCCTGAACCTTTTCCTGGGGGAGTCCCTGGATCAGATTGAGAACCATTAGCTACTTTTTCTACAGATTGGGCACTTATGGCCTTATCCTGTACTCTAAGCATATTAATTAACAGTTCTAAAGAAGGATTCTTCCCTACACTCAAACCTCTCTCTATGCAGAGACTCCTTGCTCCTTTCCAGCTAAGGTGATCATATGCAAGTTTGGACAGTTCAACTTTTTGGCCTGTGCCAGACATTTTTTAGAGAGAGTTAAAGTGATAGACAAAGAGAAAAAAGTTTTCAGAACTTTTTGGAAAGACAGAAAAAAACTTTTTAAACTTTTAAGAACTTTTTGAAAGTTTAGAAGTACTTTTCAGCACTTAGAAAAGAGTGAAAAGAGGAAATGCAAAACTTTTTGGCTATGTGTATATACACTGACCTTGTTTTGTATATTTTTCTCTTATGAAAAGTACAATGACAAGAGTGGTAAGTAGTCTCAAAGCACTTATCCCACCACTGCACAACCAATGTAGGAGGCTGGACTGGCTTGTAGTGAGTACCAAGGGGTACTTGCACCTTGCACCAGGCCCAGTTATCCCTTATTAGTGTATAGGGTGTCTAGCAGCTTAGGCTGATAGATAATGGTAGCTTAGCAAAGCAGCTCAGGCTGAACTAGGAGACGTGTGAAGCTACTACAGTACCACTTAGTGTCATATGCACAATATCATAAGAAAACACAATACACAGTTATACTAAAAATAAAGGTACTTTATTTTTATGACAATATGCCAAAGTATCTTAGAGTGTACCCTCAGTAAGAGGATAGGAAATATACACAAGATATATATACACAATAGCAAAAATATGCAGTATAGTCTTAGAAAACAGTGCAAACAATGTATAATTACAATAGGATGCAATGGGGAAACATAGGGATAGGGGCAACACAAACCATATACTCCAAAAGTGGAATGTGAACCACGAATGGACCCCAAACCTATGTGACCTTGTAGAGGGTCGCTGGGACTATTAGAAAATAGTGAGAGTTAGAAAAATAACCCTCCCCAAGACCCTGAAAAGTGAGTGCAAAGTGCACCAAAGTTCCCCTAAGGACAAAATAGTCGTGTTAGAGGGAGAATGCAAGGAAAACACAAATCAGCAATGCAACAACGATGGATTCCTGTCTGAAGGTACCTGTGGAACAAGGGGACCAAGTCCAAAAGTCACAAGCAGCTCGGAGATGGGCAGATGCCCAAGAAATGCCAGCGGTTGGTGCAAAGAAGCTCTTACTAGGCTGAAGAACTGTGAATACTGCAGGAACGACAAGGGCTAGAGACTTCCCCTTTGGAGGATGGATCCCCCACGCCTTGGAGAGTCGTGCAGAAGTGTTTTCCCGCCGGATGGACGCCAACAAGCCTTGCTACACGCAAATCGTGCGTTTGGCGTTTTTGGACGCTGCTGGGGCCCAGGAGGGACCAGGAGGTCGCAAATTGGACCTGCAGAGAGAGGGGACGTCGAGCAAGACAAGGAGCCCTCACTGAAGCAGGTAGCACCCGGAGAAGTGCCAGAAACAGGCACTACGAGGATGCGTGAAACGGTGCTCGCCGAAGTTGCACAAAGGAGTCCCACGTCGCCGGAGACCAACTTAGAAAGTCGTGCAATGCAGGTTAGAGTGCCGTGGACCCAGGCTTGGCTGTGCACGAAGGATTTCCGCCGGAAGTGCACAGGGGCCGGAGAAGCTTGCAAAGTCGCGGTTCCCAGCAATGCAGCCCAGCGAGGTGAGGCAAGGACTTACCTCCACCAAACTTGGGCTGAAGAGTCACTGGACTGTGGGGGTCACTTGGACGGTGTCGCTGGATTCGAGGGACCTCGCTCGTCGTGCTGAGAGGAGACCCAAGGGACCGGAGATGCAGCTTTTTGGTGCCTGCGGTTGCAGGGGGAAGATTCCGTCGACCCACGGGAGATTTCTTCGGAGCTTCTGGTGCAGAGAGGAGGCAGACTACCCCCACAGCATGCACAAGCAGGAAAACAGTCGAGAAGGCGGCAGGATCAGCGTTACAGAGTTGCAGTAGTCGTCTTTGCTACTATGTTGCAGGTTTGCAGGCTTCCAGCGCGGTCAGCGGTCGATTCCTTATCAGAAGGTGAAGAGGGAGATGCAGAGGAACTCGGCTGAGCTCATGCATTCGTTATCTAAAGTTTCCCCAGAGACAGAGACCCTAAATAGCCAGAAAAGAGGGTTTGGCTACCTAGGAGAGAGGAAAGGCTACTAACACCTGAAGGAGCCTATCACAAGGAGTCTCTGACGTCACCTGGTGGCACTGGCCACTCAGAGCAGTCCAGTGTGCCAGCAGCACCTCTGTTTCCAAGATGGCAGAGGTCTGGAGCACACTGGAGGAGCTCTGGACACCTCCCAGGGGAGGTGCAGGTCAGGGGAGTGGTCACTCCCCTTTCCTTTGTCCAGTTTCGCGCCAGAGCAGGGGCTAAGGGGTCCCTGAACCGGTGTAGACTGGCTTATGCAGAATTGGGCACCTCTGTGCCCAACAAAGCATTTCCAGAGGCTGGGGGAGGCTACTCCTCCCCTGCCTTCACACCATTTTCCAAAGGGAGAGGGTGTCACACCCTCTCTCAGAGGAAGTTCTTTGTTCTGCCATCCTGGGCCAGGCCTGGCTGGACCCCAGGAGGGCAGATGCCTGTCTGAGGGGTTGGCAGCAGCAGCAGCTGCAGAGAAACCCCAGGAAGGGCAGTCTGGCAGTACCAGGGTCTGTGCTACAGACCACTGGGATTATGGAATTGTACCAACAATGCCAGGATGGCATAGAGGGGGCAATTCCATGATCATAGACATGTTACATGGCCATATTCGGAGTTACCATGGTGAAGCTACATATAGGTAGTGACCTATATGTAGTGCACGCGTGTAATGGTGTCCCCGTACTCACAAAGTTCAGTGAATTGGCTCTGAACAATGTGGGGGCACCTTGGCTAGTGCCAGGGTGCCCTCACACTAAGTAACTTTGCACCTAACCTTTACCAGGTAAAGGTTAGACATATAGGTGACTTATAAGTTACTTAAGTGCAGTGTAAAATGGCTGTGAAATAACGTGGACGTTATTTCACTCAGGCTGCAGTGGCAGGCCTGTGTAAGAATTGTCAGAGCTCCCTATGGGTGGCAAAAGAAATGCTGCAGCCCATAGGGATCTCCTGGAACCCCAATACCCTGGGTACCTCAGTACCATATACTAGGGGATTATAAGGGTGTTCCAGTAAGCCAATGTAAATTGGTAAAAATGGTCACTAGCCTGTCAGTGACAATTTGGAAAGAAATGAGAGAGCATAACCACTGAGGTTCTGATTAGCAGAGCCTCAGTGAGACAGTTAGTCACTACACAGGTAACACATACAGGCACACTTATGAGCACTGGGGCCCTGGGTTACCAGGGTCCCAGTGACACATACAACTAAAACAACATATATACAGTGAAAAATGGGGGTAACATGCCAGGCAAGATGGTACTTTCCTACACTATGTATGTCCCAGATCTTGATGTCCCTGGTTTGGTGGCAGCAGGTACACCTTTTGACATAAATGAACGTCTCACGATCTCACAGGAGCTTCAGCAATTTTGTGATGATAAATCATCCGCCAGTGCTGCCACCTCAGGAATAAGGGATTTGCCAACAACTTCTACAGGCTGGATTCCTAAAGTTGGGGATCTGGTTTGTGAGAAGATCGCTGTGAAGAAGGAATTCAGAACACCAGTCCCAGCCCTGAGAATACAAGGTACCAGAACTGTCATCCTACCACCGCTGCCCGGTTTCAAAGCAAACAGGTTTGTCTCCATTGACAATTTAAAATTTCACCATGTGGCCGATCCTGCACAGTAGACCCAGAGGTCCTTTGGGTAGTTCCCGGTCCCCTCTCACTACTCAACAGGACATACCGCTTCAAAGAAGAAACAACAACACTTCTGACTACACAAGCATGTCCAACAATGCTACAATTGCCTCCTCGAGCATGGGGAGGGCGGAAAATTAGCTCTTGCTGATTTCTGTTACCACCTCAACGACAACACCTGTCCAAGATGTGGCTGTTTTCTATTCCAACACAAACTGACGACATCGTCTACTATGAGCCTCCACGGGAAGTAGATCCACCCATTGGTAATGCACCTGCTCCTGCGTTTGCAGAGACTGCTTCTGGTTACTTCATCAATATGGATGATTTTTCTTTAACTTCATCCACTCTTGCTATTGAAACTGTTTCAAAGACACGTAAGCTGTATATATGGCTTAAAAATAACTATTTATTTTATCCATGGAACTATCTGTGGTTATTGCTTACATTGCTTGCATTTTTTCTATGGACTGGTTTTGTGACTCTTTTCTTCTTGCTTATAAATGGTCATTACCTTCCTGGCTGCTCCTCTGTTGAGCCTGTGAATGAAGTCTTAACTGCATATCTTTCCTCACATAAGGTCCGATGAGACTTGTCCCTTGTGAACATTTCAGCTGTACCAATTCATGATGAGACTGTGTGGGACAAAGTTCCATTTGATATATACGGGCCTACTAAGGTCATTCACATTCCATATGCCTTCAAAATTTCTATGACTGATATAATTACACCTGGTGTTTTATCTGATGATTGGGGTGCCCAGACAGTTGATTCTATGTTAATTAATGAAGAACTATTCAGTATTTGAAACTGATGATGTGTATACCAACACAAAGAATTATGAGGAAATGTTCTGCTATAACAACTGGGGACATTACTACCGGCACTGTGCAACTAGACTTAGATCAGTATTTAATTATACACAATGGAACACTGTTAAACTCCACCTGTGGGGAGCCCAAAACATTATTCAGATAAATTCACTTATTTTTCCGGGCATGACACAAAACACCCAGAGTCATATTATTTTAAGTTACCTCCTTCTAACATTAGGAAAATTGTGCTAACTGACACAAAACTGATTTATTCAGATTTCTTTGTTTACTGTCTTACAGTTAAAGATTACAAATACTGGAAGAACACTATTGATGTAAAGAGTGTATGGGGAACACAAGATTGGCAAATACGATAAATACAGGGAAGCTTTATTTACAGGGTGCCTTATTCCTGTGCAAATTATATTTTTAAATGATACAATTCAGCGGACTTCGTGTCTAGGGTTAGCAAAAATGAAGGAAATGAATGTGCCCTGTATCCCCACACCAGCGAAATTCACTGATTGACAGTCCTTCCTGAATCTCACTGAGGAAGAAATAGATGCAAAGGTTCAGATTGGTGCCTATAACTCTTCACTTTCAAGTCCCAGCTGGTGGTTACGAAGGCCAATGGACACAAATCGGTGGCAGGCACGTTTTGTAAAATCATCAGGGGGTTTCAAGATTAGACGGTGTAGGAAAGTGCCCTCTTTCTTGGCATTGATACCCCCATTTTCTGCCTGCTGGCAGTATTTTTGATTGTGTCTACTGGGTTCCTACTAACCAGGACCCCAGTAGTTTTGTTCTCTCCTCTAAATTGTACCTTTTTCTTCACACAATTGACATACTGGTCCCCCCCATGTAAGTCCCTAGTATTAGGTACCTAGGTACCCAGGGCATTGGGGTTCCAAGGGACCCTTATAGGCTGCAGCAGTTATTCTGCCACCCATAGGAAGCCTATGCAAAGGGTTCAGCAGGCCTGCCATCGCAGTCTGCGTGAACCAGGTGCATGCACCCTGTTTCACTACAGGTCACTGCACTAGGTCACTGTAAGTCACCCCTAGGTAGGCCCTCTCAGCCCAGAGGGCAGGGTGCAGGCACCTGTGTGTGAAGGCACCCCTGCACTAGCACCATTTTACTGGACTTTGTGAATGCGGGGACGCCATTTTACATGTGTACTGGACATAGGTCACTACCTATGTCCAGTTACATAATGGTAACTCCGAACTTGAGCATGTTTGGTATCCAGTATGTCTGAATCATACCCCAATACTATTGCAAGTATTGGAAGTATGATTCCATGCACTCTGGGGGCTCCTTTGAGGACCCCCAGCATTGCTACCACCACTCTTACAGGGTTTCTCGGGCAGCCCAGCTGCTGCCACCACTCAAACAGGTTTCTGCCCTCCTGCTGCTTGATCTGATCAAGTCCAGGAAGGCAGAACAAATGAGGCAACTCCCCATTCCGTCACCACCCCAGGGGTGTTTCCCAGAGCTCCTCCAGAGGGTCCCTGGGTTCTGCCATCTTGATTCTAAGGTTGCAAGGGAACTCTGGGAGCATCTGAGTGGCCAGGCCAGGCAGGTGATATCAGAGCCCCCTCTTGATAGATGGTTAGGTGACCAATCCTCCTTTCAGGCCTATTTAGGGTCTCTCTTTTGGGTGGGTCCACAGATTTGGCTTGCAAGATTCCAGCAGGACTACTCTGCAACCTTTACTTCGACTTCTGGCCTCCGGAACCGCGACTGGACCCTCCAGGAACCTACAAGCTGCAGATCCACGAGGAAGGCTCTTTTGCAACATTGTATCCAGAGTTCCTGCCAGCTTTGCAACAGTTTCCTCACTGTGCATCCTCAGAAGACTGCAACTCTACATCCTGCACAAGGAGAAGAAGGAATCTCACTTGGAAAGAAGCAGTCCCTTCCTTGCAACCGCAGGCACCTACAACAAGCGACGACCGGCTGTGGGGATCCCCACTCCTGTTGAGCTGCGTGAATCCTGCATCACGGGTGGTGGTCCAGAGTAGTCCTCTTGTTCCTCTCTGCCAGCTGTCCAACTTTGGTGGAGGTAAGCCTTTGCCTTCCCATGAAGGGCAGCACCCCCGTGCACCGGGTCTCTTGCAGCTGCCAAGGCTTGTTTGCGTCTCCTCCAAGGGATCTTCAGGTGATGTACAACTCCAGATCCCAGTACTCCTTCCTGCAAATTCTAGCCTCCTGCGTGGTTCTCCTGCAACATGAGATCCACTTTTGTAGTGCTGCATGGGCTTCTTCTGTGACTTCTGTGTCCGCGTCTCGTGGGACTCCTGTGGGTGCTGCCTCGGCTCCTGTGGACTCTCTGCGACGTAGAGGGTCCCCTGTGACTCCGCCTCCTGGGTTGAGTTCTCCTGGGCCTTGCTGGTCCCTGGCAGCACCTCTTTTCCACTAACTGCATGTTTGCCTTTGCCAAGGCTTGTTGGTGGAAATCCTGCACTGACACCCGTCTGCAATCTTACTTCCGGCTTGGGACATCTTCTGCATCCATCTAGAACTCTTCACCGGCTCCTTTGCTGCAGTGCTGACCTGTTCTTCAGAACCGCGACCAACTCCTGCATCCACAGCTGGGTGGGTAGTACCTCCTACTCCTCCTGGACTCCACTGTGACTCTTGGACTTGGTCCCCTCTCTCCACAGGTCTTCTTTCTTCAGGAATCCACAGCTGGTTTTTTTTGCAGTCTTCTATGGGTGTCTTCTCTTTCATCTTTTCCTCCTTTTGGGTGGTTTGGGTAAATTCAATGTTTTACCCCTGACAGGGCCCCATGCAACTTTTCACTGTTGCACGGCCGCAACACTGCTGCCTCCATTTGGAGCCGGCTCCTATGTTGCAGCTGTGATCCCCGCTGGGCCGGCGGGTGGAAACCAGGTGTCGGGCGGCAAGGTCGTAATGACCCCCATAGACTTGCAGGACTTCTTGTAAGGTACAAGAAAGCCACGCTCTAAAAGATTAATCTGTGCAATATACAATGACAGCTGGAAGCTTTCTCAGATAGAAGCTGCTGTGCATTTAAGACAGATCAACAAAGAACATTTTGAAAAGGCTTTAGCTGTTGTCGACAACGGCATGAACACTGTCTAACAGGATTTGTTCCCTTAATAACATAGGGGGTCATTATGACCCCGGCGCACAGCATTTATATGGAGGAAAGTACTGCCAACAGGCTGGCGGTACTTTTCTCCATATTAATACATTGGCGGTTTGGCTTTATGTACCACACCGTCCACCACGGCGGTAACGACCACTGGGCTGGAGACTTCAGTCTCCAGCCCGACGCCCGTCACTTACCCACCTGCGGGACTATGACGCCACCTATCGCCATGGTTTTCGTGGCAACCTTACCTTGATATTAGAGGTGCAAGTGTTCTTAAAGACACAGTCTTCTTTTTCTTCCTTTATCATGGCAGCCTATGGGCTACACAGCCCTACACTCCTTCATCTTTATCTTAGATTACAAAAGAGTTTGTGAAAGATTTTTTCTGTTATTTTACTAAATGTTCATGCATTTGAGTGCATGTCTCCTTGGTCTATTTCCCTTTTGTATCAACAAGATGAAGAACTTTGGCCACTATAGCCTAATCCTTTAGGCTGTATAATGACATTCTTAAGTGAGTATGCAGGCCCACCTGAAGAAAGGCGAGCATCAACACTTAAGAAGACATATCTGAAAAAGTGCTCTGGGGTCCCCACAGGTGGGCGGAAATATTCAACGCTTATGACAATAATGGAATACCCCTACGAGGGAACTGGAGACTGGAGAGAACTGGAGAGAAACTATACCTTCTGTCAGCCTTAGCTCTGCATCCCCCAACTTCTGCTCCTCTCAGCTCAGCACCCCAAACTTCAGTCCACCCTACCTATGCACTCTCAACTTCTGTCTGCTTCACTTCTGCACTCCCAACTTCTGTCTACCTCAGTTCTGCACCCCCAGACCTCTGTCAGCCTCAGCTCTACACCCCCCCAACTTCTTCAAACCTCAGCTCTACAACCCCAACTTCTGTTCGCCTCAGCTCTGCACCCCCAACTTCTGTACACCTCAGGTCTGCACACCACAACTTGTCCACCTCAGCTTTACACCCCCAACTTGTCAACCACAACCCTGCACCCCCAGATTCTGTCTGCCCCTGCTCTGCACCCCTCAACTTCTGTCCACCTCAGTACTGTACCCCCTATACTTCTGACTGCCTCAGCTCTGCAGACTCCAACTTTTTTTTGTCTCAGCTCACGCCCCCAACTTCTGTCTGCCTCACCTCTGCACCCCCAACATCTGTCACCCTCAGCTCTGCACCTCCAACTTCTGTCAGCCTCATCTTTACACCCCCAACTTCTGTCACCCTCAGTTCTACACCCCCAAACTTCTGTCTGCTTTAGCTGAGCATCCCCAAACTTCTGTTCGTCTCAGCTCTGCACCCCAAATGTCTGTCCACCTAATTTCTGCGCCCCATCAGCCCCTTCACCTCTGCACCCCCAACTTCTGTCCACCTCACCTCTGCACCCCCTAACTTGTGTCCGCCTCAGCTCTACACACCCAACTTTTGTCTGCAGCCTCCTCCCCCAGCTCATTTCTACAGCGTACAAGGCCCTGAACACCAGCCTCATGTATGCAGCCTCCCCACGCCTCATCTTTACAGGCTACAAGGCCCTGCACCTCAGCCTCAGGTCTGAAGCCTCATCTCTACAGCCAGTAAGGCCCTGCACTCCAGCCTCACATCTGCAGCCCCCCCCCCATGTCTCATCTGTACAGCCTACATGGCCCTGAACCCCAGCCTTGGGTCTGCAGCCCCCACTCCCCACGTCTCATCTCTACAGGCTACAAGGCCCTGCACCTCAGCCTCAGGTCTGCAAGATCCTGTACCCCAGCCTCAGGTCAGCACCAACCATGCCTCAACTCTACAGGCTACAAGGCCCTGCAGCCCAGCTTCAGGTCTACACCCCCCACCCCTCAGCTCTACAGGGTACAAAGCCCTGTACCCCAGTCTCAGGTCTGCAGCTCCCCCCTACACTTCACCTCTACAGGCTACAAGGCCCTGCACCCCAGGCTCAGGTCTGCAGCCCCGCAAGCCCCATCTCTACAGCCTACAAGGCCCTGCACCCCAGCCACAGGTCTGCAAGGTCCTGCACCACAGCCTCAGTTCTGCAGCCCCCCACGCCTCATTTCTACAGGCAACAAGGTCCTGCACCCCAGCCTCAGATCTGCAGCCCCCCATGCCTCATCTCTACAGAGCACATGGCCCTGCACCGCAGCCTCAGGTCTGCAGCTCCCCCCCTACACTTCATCTGTTCAAGCTACAAGGCCCTGCACCCCAGGCACAGGTCTGCAGCCCCCCGCCTGATCTCTACAGCCTACAAGGCCCTGCACCCCAGTCACAGGTCTGCAGCTCCTCCCATGCCTCATCTCTACGGGCCAAAAGGCCCCACATGCCAGGCTCAGGTCTGCAGCCGAACCGCCCCATGCCTCAGCTCTACAGCCTACAAGACCCTGCACCCGAGCCTCAGGTCTGCAGCCTCCCCATGCCTCACCTCTACATGCTACAAGACCCAGCACCCCAGCCTCAGTTCTGCACCCCCCCATGCCACAGCTCTACAGGGTACAAGGCCCTGCACCACAGCTTCAGGTCTACAGTCCCCCCCAATGCCTCATCTCTACAGGCTTCAAGGCCCTGCACCCCAGTCAGAGGTCTGCAGCTGCCCCCCACCATGCATCATCTCTACAGGCTACAAGGCCCTGCACCTGAGCCTCAGGTCTGCACCCCCCACGCCTCATCTCTACAGCCTACAAGGCCCTGCACGCCAGCCTCAGGTCTGCACTCTCCACCCCCCACGTCTAATCTCTACAGGCTACAAGGCCCTGCAACCCAGCCTCAGGTCTGCAGCCCCAACCCCGTCTAATCTCTACAGGCTACAAGGCCCTGCACCCAGCCTCAGGTCTGCAAGGTCCTGCACCACAGCCTCAGATCTGCTGCCACCTCATGCCTCGTCTCTACAGGCTACAAGGTCCTGCACCCCAGCCTCAGGTCTGCAGCCCCCCATGCCTCATCTCTACAGCGCACATGGCCCTGCACCTCAGCCTCAGGTCTGCAGCTCCCCCCCTACACCTAATCTGTTCAGGCTACAAGGCCCTGCACACCCCAGGCACGGGTCTGCGGCCCCCCACGCCTCATCTCTACAGCCTACAAGGCCCTGCCCCCCGGCCTCAGGTCTGCAGCCCCCCTCACGCCTCATCTCTACAGGCTACAAGGTCCTGCACCCCAGTCACAGGTCTGCAGCTCTCCCCCTACACCTCATCTCTACGGGCCAATACCAGGCTCAGGTCTGCAGCCCCCCCGACGCCTCACCTCCACATGCTACAAGGCCCTGGACCACAGCCTCAGGTCTACAGCCCCCCACACCTCATCTCTACAGCATGCAAGGCCCTGCACTGCAGCATCAGGTCTGCAGCCCCCCAACGCCTCATCTCTACAGGCTACAAGGCCCTGCACCCCAGTCAGAGGTCCGCAGCTCCCCCCACCACGCCTCATCTCTACAGGCTACAAGGCCCTGCACCCCAGCCTGAGGTCTGCAGCCCCCACACCTCAGCTCTACAGCCTAAAAGGCCCTGCACGCCAGCCTCAGGTCTTCAGCCCCCTCACGCCTCATCTCTACAGCCTACAAGGCCCTGCACCCCAGCCTCAGGTATGCAGCCCCCACACCCCCATGTCTCTTCTCTACAGGCTACAATGCCCTGCACTCCAGCCTCAGGTCTGCAGCCCCCCCAAGACTCATCTCTACAGCCTACAAGGCCCTGCACACCAGCATCAGGTCTGCAGTCCCCCAGGTCTCATCCCTGTAGGCTACAAGGCCCAGCACCCCAGCCTCAGGTCTGCAGCCCCCCCACGCCTCATCTCTACAGCCTAACAAGGCCCTACTCCCTAGCCTCTGGTCTGCAGCCCTCCTCCCTGCGCCTCATCTCTATAGGCTACAAGGCCCTGCACCTCAGCCTCAGGTCTGCAGCTCCCCACACCTCATCTCTACATGTTACAAGGCCCTGCATCGCAGCTTCAGGTCTGCAGCCCCCCATCATGCCTCATCTCTACAGGCTACAAAGACCTGCACCCCAGTCAGAGGTCTGCAGCTCCCCCCACCACGCCTCATCTCTACAGACTACAAGGCCCTGCACCCCAGCCTTGGGTCTGCAGCCCACCCAAGCCTCATCTCTACAGCATACAAGGCCCTGCACCGCAGATTCAGGTCTGCAGCCCCCCCACCATGCCTCATCTCTACAGGCTAAAAAGACCTGCACCCCAGCCTCAGGTCTGCATGGACTACACCACAGCCTCAGTTCTGCAGCCTCCCCATGCCTCAGCTCTACAGGGTAAATGGCCCTGCACGCCAGCCTCAGCTCTGCAATCCCCATGCCTCATCTCTACAGGCTACAAGGCCCTGCGCCCGAGCCTCAGGTCTGCAGCCCCCCCATGCCTCATCTCTACAGGCTACAAGGCCCTGCACCCCTGCCTCAGGTCTGCAGCCCCCATACCTCATTTCTACAGACTACAAGGCCCTGCACCGCAGCTTCAGGTCTGCAGCCCCCCCCTGTGCCTCATCTCTACAGGCTACAAGGCCCTGCACCCCAACCTCAGGTCTGCAAGGTCCTGTACCGCAGCCTCAGTTCTGCAGCTCCTCCCACACCTCACCTCTACAGCCTACAAGGCCCTGCAGCCCAGCTTCAGGTCTGCAGCTCCCCCGCCTAATCTCTACAGGGTACAAGGCCCTGCAGCCCAGCCTCAAGTCTGCGAGGTCCTGCACCCCAGCCTCAGGTCAGCACCCCCCATGCCTCAACTCTACACGCTACAAGGCCCTGCAGCCCAGCTTCAGGTCTGCAGCTCCCCGCCTAATCTCTACAGGGTACAAGGCCCTGCAGCCCAGCCTCAAGTCTGCGAGGTCCTGCACCCCAGCCTCAGGTCAGCACCCCCCATGCCTCATCTCTAAATGCTACAAGGCCCTGCAGCCCAGCTTCAGGTCTGCAGCTCCCCCGCCTCATCTCTACAGGGTACAAGGCCCTGCAGCCCAGCCTCAGGTCTGCAAGGTCCTGCACCCCCTCATGCCTCATCCCTACACGCTACAAGGCCCTGCACCCCAGTCTCAGGTCTGCAGCCCCCCCATGCCACAGCTTTACAGGGTACAAAGCCCTGTACCCCAGCCTCAGGTCTGAAGCTCCCCCCTACACTTAATCTCTACAGGCTACAAGTCCCTGCACCTCAGGCTCAGGTCAGCAGCCCCCCCATGCCTCATCTCCACAGCCTATAGGGCTCTGCACCCCAGCCTCAGGTCTGCAGTGCCTCATCTCCACAGCCTATAGGGCTCTGCACCCCAGCCTCAGGTCTGCAGCTCCCCCCTACACTTAATCTCTACAGGCTACAAGTCCCTGCACCTCAGGCTCAGGTCTGCAGCCCCCCCATGCCTCATCTCCACAGCCTATAGGGCTCTGCACCCCAGCCTCAGGTCTGCAGCTCCCCCCTACACTTATTCTCTACAGGCTACAAGGCCCTGCACCTCAGGCCTGCAGCCCCCCATGCCTCATCTCCACAGCCCATAGGGCTCTGCACCCCAGCCTCAGGTCTGCAGCCCCCCATGCCTCATCTCCACAGCCTATAGGGCCCTGCACCCCAGGCTCAGGTCTGCAGCCCCCCATGCCTCATCTCCACAACCTATAGGGCCCTGCACCCCAGGCTCAGGTCTGCAGCCCCCCATGCCTCATGTCCACAACCTATAGGGCTCTGCACCCCAGCCTCAGGTCTGTGGAGATGAGGCATGGGGGTCTGCAGACCTGAGGCCTCATCTCCACAGCCCATAGGGCTCTGCACCCCAGCCTCAGGTCTGCAGCCCCCAGATCCTGTCACCACCCCTCCCCCCCCACACACACACCTGATCTCTGCAGCCTACAAAGCCCCCTAGGCCCCAGCCTGCCACATTCCACCGATTGTACCTTTCTCCCCAGTTCATGAGCTAATAACTTCCTTCCATCCTAACCAGTGAAAGAGGAAAGGTCAAAGGGTAAAGCCCGGCTGCCTAGCAACAGGCCTAAAAGAAACAACCTCGTCAGGCATCCCTATGGTCAGGAACGGGGTTTCATTTTCGCTGCAAATCCTAATTAAAGTGTCAAGTTTGACGAAAAAGTTAAGAAATGGCCGGGGACGGGGAGGGCGGAGATGTGGGGTTCTTTCATGTTCGCCCCCTTCTCTCAAGTAATTTTGTATGTAACAAAGTAACACATTGCGTAAGGAAATAAACTGACCTCCCAAGCATTGAATTGGTGAAAACCTCAAACGTAGTTTAAAGCTTCACACGTCTCCCTTGAGTAAGTTTCCCCTCCACGCCCTCACCCTGCAGTGGAGGGTGAAGGAGGGCAGTGAGGCCTGGGCCCGGATTCATGGACAGAGGTGTGTGTGCATGTGTGGCCCTCGGGCCCGGACTGAGAACTGATGGGGGAGGCAGATGTGCGAGTGCGAAGCACGGATCCTACCCACCCTTCCAGCCTCCCGGGGAAATGCAGTCCGTCCTGGTTTTAAACCAGAGGGGTTCCCTTCCAGTACAACTAACACTAACACTAATTCACTTTCCAGTACAAAACTTGTTTTGCACTAGAAGGGACCCTAAAAGTAACACAAAGCAGCGCAAACATTGCTTTGCTTTACTTAGCATGAAGGGGGCGTTCCATGGGTGGAACATGGGCATTCCTGTGCTACCACCTGTGCTTTTTGATGCAAAGCCCTATCTACTGACATTAGTGGGACGGGTTTTGCACCAAAAAATAACTCCTTTTTAAACCAGGCATTAAAAGCAGAAATGTTTTAATTTCTCCTTTCCTTTCTGACTGCATGTAATTTGTACTGGAAGGGTAGCCTTGTAGTCCAAAACCTAAGCTAGACTCACAAAACAACCCTTGCACCATGGCGCAGAGGTGTGTGTGTGTGGTGCACAGCAGCTAAAATCAGCGCTGCGCTAGTGAGAGGGGAGGATGAGCCAGAGTTCTACTGCAGTGCAGCATTTCTGGCTGCTGCCCTGCGTTGCGTGACAATCTTGTAAATCTGGGCCTATAGGGCTTATTTACAAGTGGCTTGTGACACACCAGCGGTGCAGGATGCAGGCCCATATCTACAAAGCCACGCAAAGCCAGTTTGCATGGCATTCATGGCCTTTTAGATATGGAGCGAGGCATGCACTGCAAGTTGGTGTGTTGATATACTTTGCGTCAGGGGCATTGCATGGGTGTTGCCGTGAGTGTTCCGACGCAACACCCATGGATTTAGACGCATGCCCAGATTTATAAGATTTTGTAAACCTGGGAATGCGTCAAAAGCTTACGCCTCCCCAGAGGAGGCCTAAGGGAGGTGCAGCAAGAAGAAATATCCTTATTTCTCCTCGTTTTTTCCTGGATGTGTGCTGCACTCCGCAACACACATAGTAGACGGAAGTCACCTCCAGTGATTGTTTTTGTGCAGGAAGGTGCCCCTTCTGACACAAAACAATCATTGCTACAACGCAGACACCCTTGGACCATTTTGCAAGGGTTCCTGAATTGGCACATAGCAGCCACTTGTGCCCTAGCGTTGTGGAAGAAAACAGGAATGTGCTGAATCTTATAAACGCAGAGCAACGCAGCAACAAAGCTTGCGGTGGTACCCTGTGCCAAAAAATTGTAAATATGCTCCTATGCTTTAACACACTTTAAGGGGCATATTTACAAAAAAAGTGGCATGGAGCAGCGCAGCAAGGAACCTTGCTGAGCTGCTTTCGCAAGAGGGAAAGGGCAGAAATGCACTGTATTGATAAAAAACAGTACATTTCTGTCCTTTCCCCCTGAACCATGGTGCAATGGTGCCTGCGTTCATGCTGGATTGTTTTTGGGCAAGAAGGGGTACCTTCCTGCACAAAAACAGCCAATGAAGGCGTTTTCCTCTTTCTTTGTGTGCTGCAGAATACAGCACACATAGAAAGAGGAAAGAACGAGGAGCATTACACATATTTCTCTGCCCTCTGGAAGCACAAGGTTTTGACCCATTCCCAGGTTTACATTGCCTTGTAAATCTGGGGATGCGTCAAACCCCATGGATGTTGCTTGGGAAAATACACTGCAAAGCCCCCGATGCAGTGTAAGGCCTTACACCATATCTACAAGACCAGGAAAAGCCATAAAAAGTGACTTTGCATGATGTCATAGATATGGATCTGCACTCTGCGCCACCGGAGCATCAAAAAAAAGATGCACCGGTGGCACAGGGGGCTTGTAAATATGCCCCTAATACATTTCTTACTTTATATGTGTGCTGCACAGTGCAACACGCATGCAAAGTCGGAAAAGAAAGGAGAAATTAGAACATTTCTCCTTTAAATGCCTCCTTTCAAATGGCGCAAAACCCCATCTACAATTGTTTGTAGATAGGGTGTGTCAAAAGGCATTGATGGATGCACGGGAGCATCCATGTACCACCCATGTACTGCCCCCTTGGCACTAAGTAACACAAAGCAGTGCTTCACGTTGTTTTGTGTTACTTTTAGGGTACTTTCCAGCGCAGAACAAAGTAAATTCGGATAAAAACATTTTTACTGGTTAGCGTCACGTTTGTGACGCTAACCTAGTGCAAAATGTTTGCAAATCTATCTCTTGGTAACTCCTGGAGCTACATCAAGAGAACACATTAGACATACTACATGGTGGAATATCACAGCTCTTCCAAGAGCGTGCAGCTCTCAGACTCATCACATACAAACATGTTCCACACAGATAAATATGCCATCCAGCCATCAGCACCACGTGTAGACTTCTCCAGCATGTCGCCAAGGTATGCTGAAGCAGTCAATAGAATCCATCAACTCTCTGCTCCAGCGTACCTGTTACTGGGACATACCTTACCACGAGGTCCAGAGATGGACCAGAACACACTGCTACAAACATGTCATGATGGGATGATTTGGATCCTCAGAATCACTGGAACAAACAACCAGATGCCTTACAGTGCTGCAAGGCTGCCCTTTTGGAAGACTGTGACCTATACAGCTGGCTCTATTCTAACAATATCTAGCATCCCTTCCTTTAAAAACAACAGGCATTTCTATCTCAGATTCCACCCAGAGCACTGGATATCCACCAGAGTCAATGGCAGCTTACCCAGCATGATTGGCACCAGCGAGATGACGAGGCAGCGGGTGGTAAAGACAGCACGACTGGTGATATCTGGGCAGAAAGGAGGCTTGAAGGGCAGGTAGACATATAGCCCGTACAACATCCAGGGCACCATCAGCATGGACACAAAGACCGAGGCAATGGCTTTCAGGTGGGCACTGGTGCAGCCGTGGCGGTGTTGGGCACTCTGCTCTGGTACCTGCTGGGAGGAGGCAGGAAGGGACCTCTGGGAAACCAGCTCCACAGTTTCTGCGTCTGAAGATGGTCCGAGAAAGGGGTGTTCATCCCCAGACATTAGGGGGTCCGAGGAGAAGCAGTCCAGATCCCTCTGGTCCATGAGGGAGTCCTCTCCCCCAGGAGAGGAGGACCTTGTCTCACAGGTCATCATCACCCCCGAGTCCTCTGCCCTGATGTCATCCAGAAAACAGCTCTCCTGTGGCATTAGAACCACCAGGCTCTCTCCTTTGTCCACATTGGTCCCTCTCTGACCCATAGCATCCTTCGAGGCCAGGTTGCTACCACCTTCACCACTTCGAGTGCCCCACCGAACCTCCTCTGCCGACAGGCTCCTTACATGAAGTTCATCTGTGGCCATGTCCAAGGACACCTCCTCAGATGTTGAGTGCAGCTCTTCAACCGAGGACTCAGGGCTGTCTGAGACTGGGGCCATGGAGATCTGTGTATCCAGGTCAAGGAAGGGAGAGAAGGAGAGGCGGCTGGGGTCGATGTCCTGCAGCTGGTTGATAATGTCAGCAATGGACTCCTTCACGCTGTCAAACTCCTTCAGTTCATGGTGGTTGGCAGGGGCTTTGGGTGACGTCATGGCTGGAGCTGTCGGCACCACCTGCAAGTGTGGAAAGAAGTTAGTGAACAGGATGGCAAAGGGCCAAATTGCATAACATTCAGCTTCTGGGTACCCAGCTGCGAGCCTGGTGCTGTTGAGGTCAAACACTTTCTATCTAGGCCAACCTTCCCAACCTTTGTTGACTCACCCACGACTTAGCATTAATACTGACCCTTAAGAAGGTGTCAGTTTACCTGCTCATTACTGTTACTCATATGAGTAGTGAATAGTCTTAAGCCTCTGGCACAGTTCACTTGTGCCACCCTGTAGGAAAGTACCATCTTGCCTGGCATGTTACCCCCATATTTCACTGTATATATGTTGTTTAGTCTATGTGTCACTGGGACCCTGCCAGGCAGGTCCCCAGTGCTCATAAGTATGTGCCCTGTATGTGTTCCCTGTGTGATGACTAACTGTCTCACTGAGGCTCTGCTAACCAGAACCTCAGTGGTTATGCTCTCTCTGCTTTCCAAATTGTCACTAACACGCTAGTGACCAATTTCATCAATTCACATTGGCATACTGGTACACCCATATAATTCCCTAGTATATGGTACTGAGGTACCCAGGGTATTGGGGTTCCAGGAGAGCCCTATGGGCTGCAGCATTTCTTTTGCCACCCATAGGGAGATCTGACAATTCTTACACAGGCCTGTCACTGCAGCCTGAGTGAAATAACGTACACGTTATTTCACAGCCATTTACCACTGCACTTAAGTAACTTATAAGTCACCTATATGTCTAACCTTCACCTGGTGAAGGTTGGGTGCAGTTACTTAGTGTGAGGGCACCCTGGCACAAGCCAAGGTGCCCCCACATAGTCCAGGGCAAATTCCCCGGAATTTGTGAGTGCGGGGACACCATTACATGCGTGCACTATACATAGGTCACTACCTATGTATAGCGTCACAATGGTAACTCCGAACATGGCCATGTAACATGTCTAAGATCATGGAATTGTCACCCCAATGCCATTCTGGCATTGGGGAGACAATTCCATGATCCCCCGGGTCTCTACCACAGAACCCGGGTACTGCCAAACTGCCTTTCCGGGGTCTCCACTGCAGCCAACCCCTCAGACAGGTTTCTGCCCTCCTGGGGTCCAGGCAGCCCTGGCCCAGGAAGGCAGAACAAAGGATTTCCTCTGAGAGAGGGTATAACACCCTCTCCGTTTGGAAATAGATGTAAAGGCTGGGAGGAATAGCCTCCCTCAGCCTCTGGAAATGCTTTGTTGGGCACAGAGGTGCCCAATTCTGCATAAGCCAGTCTACACCGGTTCAGGGATCCCCCAGCCCTGCTCTGGCGCGAAACTGGACAAAGGAAAGGGGAGTGACCACTCCCCTGACCTGCACCTCCCAGGGGAGGTGACCAGAGCTCCTCCAGTGTGCCCCAGACCTCTGCCATCTTGGATTCAGAGGTGTTGCTGGCACACTGGACTGCTCTGAGTGGCCAGTGCCAGCAGGTGACGTCAGAGACTCCTTCTGATAGGCTCTTACCTCTCTTAGTAGCCAATCCTCCTTCCTAGGTAGCCAAACCTCCTTTTCTGGCTATTTAGGGTCTCTGCTTTGGGGAATTCTTCAGATACCGAATGCAAGAGCTCACCCGAGTTCCTCTGCATCTCCCTCTTCACCTTCTGCCAAAGGATCGACCGCTGACTGCTCAGGACGCCTGCAAAATTGCAACAAAGTAGCAAGACGACTACTAGCAACCTTGTATCGCTTCATCCTGCCGTCTTTCTCGACTGTTTCCAGGTGGTGCATGCTCTGGGGGTAGCCTGCCTCCTTCTTGCACCAGGAGCTCTGAAGAAATCTCTTGTGAGTCAACGGAATCTTCCCCCTGCAACCGCAGGCAACAAAAGACTGCATCACCGGTCCTCTGGGTCCCCTCTCAGCACGACGAGCGTGGTCCCTGGAACTCAGCAACTCTGTCCAAGTGACTCCCACAGTCCAGTGACTCTTCAGTCCAAGTTTGGTGGAGGTAAGTCCTTGCCTCCACACGCTAGACTGCATTGCTGGGTACCGCGTGATTTGCAGCTGCTCCGGCTCCTGTGCACTCTTCCAGGATTTCCTTCGTGCACAGCCAAGCCTGGGTCCCCGACACTCTAACCTGCAGTGCACAACCTTCTGAGTTGTCCTCTGGCGTCGTGGGACTCCCTTTTGTGACTTCACGTGGACTCCGGTTCACTCTTCTTCCAAGTGCCTGTTCAGGTACGTCTGCGGGTGCTGCCTGCTTCTGTGAGGGCTCCCTGACTTGCTGGGCGCCCCCCCTGTCTCCTCATCCAAGTGGCGACATCCTGGTCCCTCCTGGCCCACAGCAGCATCCAAAAACCCTAACCACGACCCTTGCAGCTAGCAAGGCTTGTTTGCAGTCTTTCTGCATGGGAACACGGCTGCAAGCTTCTTCACGACGTGGGATATCCATCCTCCAAAGGGGAAGTTCCTAGTCCTCTTCGTTCTTGCAAAACACCAAGCTTCTTCCATCCAGTGGCAGCTTCCTTGCACCCTCAGCTGGCATTTCCTGGGCTCCTGCCCACTCTCGAAACTGTCGCGACTCTCGGACTTGGTCCCCTTGTCTTAAAGGTGCTCAGGTCCGGAAATCCACTGTTGTTGCATTGCTGGTGTTGGTTTTCTTTGCAGAATCCCCCTATCACGACGTCTGTGTTCTCTGGGTGTTGTAGGTGCACTTTACACCTACCTTTCAGGGTCTTGGGGTGGGCTATTTTTCTAACCCTCACTGTCTTCTTACAGTCCCAGCGACCCTCTACAAGCTCACATAGGTTTGGGGTCCATTTGTGGTTCGCATTCCACTTTTTGGAGTATATGGCTTGTGTTGCCCCTATACCTATGTGCTCATATTGCAATCTACTGTAACTTTACATTGCTTGCATTACTTCCTTTTGTTATTTACTGCATAATTTTGGTTTGTGTACATATATCTTGTGTATGTTCCTCATCCTCATACTGAGGGTACTCACTGAGATACTTTTGGCATATTGTCATAAAAATAAAGTACCTTTATTTTTAGTATATCTGTGTATTGTGTTTTCTTATGATATTGTGCATATGACACCAGTGGTCTAGTAGGAGCTTTACATGTCTCCTAGTTCAGCCTAAGCTGCTTTGCCATAGCTACCTTCTATCAGCCTTAGCTGCTAGAAACACCTCTTCTACACTAATAAGGGATAACTGGACCTGGCACAAGGTGTAAGTACCTCTGGAACCCACTACAAGCCAGGCCAGCCTCCTACATTGGTTGTGCAGCGATGGGATAAGTACTTGTAACTACTTACCACTTTGTCATTGTGTACTTTTCACAAGAGAATAAGATACAAAACAAGTTCAGTGTATGTACACCGAACCAAAAAGTTTTGCTTTTCTTCTCTTACACTTTCTACTAAGTGCTGAAAAGTACTCTTAAACTTCTAAAAGTTTCCAAAAAAGTTTGAAAAAGTTTTTTTCTCTCTTCTCACTGTCTCTAAACCTTCTTCTATCATGTCTGATGTAGGAACTGCTCTTAAAATGGTCAATACTACTTATGACAATTTAAACTTCAAGAGCCTAAGGAGTCTCTGCATTGATTGAGGTTTAGTGATAGGAAAGAACCCTTCAAGAGAATTTCTATATAACATGCTCATTGAGAATGATAAGTCCCTAGCAGGCACTTCAAATGAGAAGTTAGTAGATAGCTCCCATTCTGACTCAGGGTAACCCCTTGAGGGAGGTGTGGTGGGTTCTATTCCAAATCTGCCCCTCAGCAGACCACCGAGCAATGCTGGTAGTAATAGGAGCTCCCATCATAGTAGGGATGTTTTTATTCCTGGAGGCCAGGTTGTTAGAGTCCAAGCTGTTAGGGACAGATCTCCCTCTGTTGGTTCCAATTTATCCTCAGTGTCCAAGTATTTCCAACCCACCCACCCTGAAGACAACATGTTAGAAAGGGAACTCAAAAAGTTGAGAGTGGAAGAGACCAGACTGAAGCTTAAACAGCAACAGCTGGCTCTAGACAGGGAATCCCTAGACCTGGAGAAGGAGAGACAGAGATTGGGGTTTGGAGCCCATTGTGGCAGCAGCAGTATTCCTGATAGTAATCCTGTTAGAGAGCAGGATTCCAGGAATCTGCACAAGATAGTCCCCCCTTACAAGGAAGGGGATGACATCAACAAGTGGTTTGCTGCACTTGAGAGGGCCTGTATGGTACAGGGGTCCCTCAAAGGCAGTGGGCTGTTATATTGTGGCTATCGTTCACTGGAAAAGGTAGGGATAGGCTCCTTACTGTTAGAGAAAGTGATGCTAACAATTTTGCAGTTTTGAAGGATGCACTCTTGGATGGATTTGGCTTAACCACTGAATAATACAGGATTAAGTTCAGAGACACCAGAAAAGAGTCCTCACAAGACTGAATAGACTTTGTTGACTGTTCAGTGAAGGCCTTGGAGGGGTGGTTACATGGCAGTAAAGTTTCTGACTATGAAAGCCTGTATAATCTTATTCTGAGAGAGCATATTCTGAATAACTCTGTGTCTGATTTGTTACACCAATATCTAGTGGACTCAGATCTGACCTCTCCCCAAAAATTGGGAAAGAAGGCAGACAAATGGGTCAGAACAAGAGTGAACAGAAAAGTTCATACAGGGGGTGACAAGGATGGCAAGAAGAAGGATGTTAAGTCTTCTGACAAGGGTGTGGACAAATCTAAAAATGAGTCTTCATCAGGCCCACAAAAATCCTCTGGTGGGGGTGGTGGGTCCAAATCCTCTTCAAATCAAGTTAAAAAGCCTTGGTGTTATTTGTGTAAAGTCAAAGGCCATTGGACAACTGATGCCAGTTGTCCAAAGAAAAACACCAAACCTCCCACTACCACAACCCCTACTGCAAACTCTAGTGCCCCTAATAATAACAGTGGTGGTGGGAGCAAACCTACTAATAGCCAATCCAAGGGAGTAGCTGGGCTCCATTTTGGTAATTTAGTTGGGGTTGGTCTGGTTAGGGAGACCACAGAGGCTGTGTTAGTCTCTGAAGGTGCCATTGATTTGGCCACCTTGCTTGCTTGTCCCCTTAATATGGATAAGTACAAGCAACTTCCCCTAATAAATGGTGTTGAGGTTCAGGCCTACAGGGACACAGGTGCCAGTGTTACCATGGTGATAGAGAAACTGGTACACCCTGAACAAAACCTACTTGGTCACCAGTACCAAGTGACAGACGCTCATAACAACACTCTTAGCCACCCCATGGCTGTTGTGAATCTCAACTGGGGTGTGTGGGGGGTTACTGGTCCAAAGAAAGTTGTGGTTGCTTCAGATTTACCTGTAGACTGTCTACTAAGAAATGATTTAGAGACATCAGCTTGGGCCGAAGTGGAGTTGGAGGCTTATGCAGCAATGCTGGGTATTCCTGTGCATATTTTTGCTTTGACAAGGGCTCAGGCCAAAAAGCAAAAAGGACAGGGTGACTTGGATCCTAGAACAATGGACCAAGTGCTCCCTAAAGCTAGGGGTAGCAAGGGTAAATCCCTACCCACTATCCCTCCCTCCCTCCCTCCACAGATGATTCTCCTTCTGAGGAAGAAGAATTTCCTCCCTGTGCAGAACCTTCACCAGAGGAGCTGGCAGCAGACACTGCTGAGCTTTTGGGGGAGGGGGGCCTGCCAGGGAAGAGCTGAGTGTGGCACAGCAATCCTGTCCCACATTAGAGGGTCTCAGACAGCAAGCTGTCAAGCAGCAAAATAGGGATGTCAGTGACTCACATAGAGTTTACTGGGAGGACAACCTATTGTACACAGAGGCAAGGGACCCAAAACCTGGAGCAGCCAGGAGATTGGTCATTCCCCTGCAGTACAGAGAGTTCCTCCTAACTCTGGCACATGACATTCCTTTGGCTGGGCATTTGGGCAAGATCAAAACATGGGAAAGGCTTGTCCCCCTGTTTCACTGGCCTAGGATGTCAGAGGACACAAAAGATTTCTGTAAGTCTTGTGTGACCTGCCAAGCCAGTGGTAAGACTGGTGGCATACCAAAGGCTCCTCTTATTCCACTACCTGTGGTTGGGGTCCCCTTTGAAAGGGTAGGGGTTGACTAAGTTGGCCCCCTTGACCCTCCTACTGCTTCAGGCAATAGGTTTATCTTGGTGGTTGTGGACCATGCCACAAGATATCCTGAAGCAATTCCTCTAAGGACCACTACAGCTCCTGCAGTGGCAAAAGCCCTCCTGGGAATCTTTTCCAGGGTGGGTTTCCCAAAAGAGGTTGTATCAGACAGGGGTAGCAACTTTATGTCTGCATACTTGAAGGCCATGTGGAAGGAATGTGGTGTAACCTACGAATTCACCACACCTTATCATCCAAAGACTAATGGACTGGTAGAGAGGTTTAATAAAACTCTCAAAGGAATGATAATGGGACTCCCTGAAAAACTCAGGAGGAGATGGGATGTCCTGTTACCTTGCCTCCTTTTTGCTTACAGGGAGGTACCCCAGAAAGGAGTGGGCTTCAGCCCCTTTGAACTTCTCTTTGGGCACCCTGTAAGAGGTCCTCTAACACTTGTGAAGGAGGGTTGGGAACAACCTTTAAAAGCTCCCAAACATGACATAGTGGACTATGTACTTGGCCTAAGATCCAGAATGGCCGAGGACATGAAAAAGGGCAGTACAAACCTTCAGGCCAGCCAAGAGCTCCAGAAGCAATGGCATGACCAGAAGGCTGTTCTGATCCAGTACCAACCAGGACAGAAGGTGTGGGTATTGGAGCCTGTGGCCCCAAGAGCACTCCAAGACAAATGGAGTGGACCCTATCTAATTGTTGAAAAGAAGGGCGAGGTCACCTACTTGGTTGACCTAGGCACTGCCAAGAGTCCCCTTAGGGTGATTCACGTCAACTGACTAAAACCCTACTATGACAGAATTGATCTCACCCTGCTTATGGCAACAGATGAAGGACAGGAAGAAGAGAGTGACCCTCTCTCTGATCTCTTCTCTTCCACTGAAGATGATGCTTTAGTGGAGGGAGTAGTTTTAGCAGACTATCTTACTGCAGAACAGAAAGACAACTGCATAAATCTCCTTGGACAGTTTTCTGAACTCTTTTCAACTGTGCCAGGCACCACATCTTGGTTTGAACACACAATTGATACTGGAGACAGCATGCCTGTCAAAAGTAAAATCTATAGGCAGCCTGACCATGTCAGAGACTGCATGAAGCAAGAAGTTCAGAAAATGCTTGACCTAGGAGTGATTGGACCTTCTGAAAGCCCATGGGCGTCTCCTGTGGTGCTTGTACCACAGCCTCACTCAAAAGATGGAAAAAGGGAGATGAGGTTTTGTGTAGATTACAGAGGTCTCAGCCAGGTAACAAAACTGATGCTCACCCTATACCCAGGGCAGATGAGCTCATAGATACACTGGCATCTGCCAAGTATCTAAGCAACTTTGATTTGACTGCAGGGTATTGGCAGATCAAATTGGCTGAGGATGCTAAACCTAAAACTGCATTTTCAACTATAGGAGGGCACTACCAATTTACAGTGATGCCCTTTGGTTTGAAAAATGCACCTGCCACTTTTCAGAGGTTGGTGAACACAGTCCTGCAAGGGTTGGAGGCTTTTAGTGCAGCATATCTAGATGATATAGCTGTCTTTAGCTCCACCTGGGATGAGCACCTGGTCCACCTTTGGAAAGTTTTGGAGGCCCTGCAAAAGGCAGGCCTCAAAGTGCCAGACAGGACAGGGAAAGGTGGTTTATCTGGGACACCTTGTAGGTGGAGAACAGATTGCACCACTTCAGGGGAAAATCCAAACTATCATGGTTGGGTTCCCCCTACAACACAGACCCAGGTGAGAGCCTTCTTAGGCCTCACTGGGTATTACAGGAGATTCATTAAAAACTATGGCTCCATTGAAGCCCCACTTAATGATTTCACCAGTAACAAGATCCCTAAAAAGGTATTGTGGACAGCTAGCTGTCAGAAAGCTTTTGAGGAGCTCAAACAGGCCATGTGCACTGCACCTGTCCTAAAACGCCCATGTTACTCCAAGAAATTCATTGTTCAAACTGATGCATCTGAATTAGGGGTAGGAGCAGTCTTATCACAACTCAATTCTGAGGGCCAGGATCAACCAGTTGCTTTTATCAGCAGAAGGTTGACCCCTAGAGAAAAGCGTTGGTCTGCCTTAGAGAGGGAGGCCTTTGCTGTGGTCTGGGCACTGAAGAAGTTGAGGCCATACCTGTTTGGCACTCACTTCATTGTTCAGACAGACCACAAACCTCTACTTTGGCTAAAACAAATGAAAGGTGAAAATCCAAAATTGTTGAGGTGGTCCATATCTCTACAGGGAATGGACTATGCAGGGGAACATAGACCTGGGAGTACCCACTCCAATGCAGATATTTCCACTTAGACAATGAAGACTCATCAGGTCACGGCTAGTCTTATTGTCCTTCATTTGGGGGGGGGGGGGGGGGTTGTGTAGGAAAGTACCATCTTGCCTGGCATGTTACCCCCATATTTTACTGTATATATGTTGTTTTAGTCTATGTGTCACTGGGACCCTGCCAGGCAGGGCCCCAGTGCTCATAAGTATGTGCCCTGAATGTGTTCCCTGTGTGATGACTAACTGTCTCACTGAGGCTCTGCTAAACAGAACCTCAGTGGTTATGCTCTCTCTGATTTCCAAATTGTCACTAACAGGCTAGTGACCAATTTCACCAATTCACATTGGCATACTGGTACACCCATATAATTCCTTAGTATATGGTACTGAGGTACCCAGGGTATTGGGGTTCCAGGAGATCCCTATGGGCTGCAGCATTTCTTGTGCCACCAATAGGGAGATCTGACAATTCTTACACAGGCCTGCCAGTGCAGCCTGAGTGAAATAACGTCCACGTTATTTCACAGCCATTTACCACTGCACTTAAGTAACTTATAAGTCACCTATATGTCTAACCTTCACCTGGTGAAGGTTGGGTGCACAGTTACTTAGTGTGAGGGCACCCTGGCACTAGCCAAGGTGCCCCCACATCGTTCAGGGCAAATTCCCCGGACTTTGTGAGTGCGGGGACACCATTACACGCGTGCACTATACATAGGTCACTATCTATGTATAGCGTCACAATGGTAACTCCGAACATGGCCATGTAACATGTCTAAGATCATGAAATTGTCTCCCCAATGGTCTCTAGCACAGAATCTGGGTACTGCCAAACTGCCTTTCCGGGGTCTCCACTGCAGCTGCTGCTGCTGCCAACCCCTCAGACAGGTTTCTGCCCTCCTGGGGTCCAGGCAGCCTTGGCCCAGGAAGGCAGAACAAAGGATTTCCTCTGAGAGAGGGTGTAACACCCTCTCCCATTGGAAATAGATGTGAAGGCTGGGAAGGAATAGCCTCCCCCAGCCTCTGGAAATGCTTTGATGGGCACAGATGCTGCCCATCTCTGCATAAGCCAGTCTACACCGGTTTAGGGATCCCCCAGCCCTGCTCTGGCGTGAAACTGGACAAAGGAAAGGGGAGTAACCAGTCCCCTGACCTGCACCTCCCAGGGGAGGTGCCCAGAGCTCCTCCAGTGTTCCCCAGACCTCTGCCATCTTGGAATCCAGAGGTGTTGCTGGCACACTGGACTTCTCTGAGTGGCCAGTGCCAGCAGGTGACGTCAGAGACTCCTTCTGATAGGCTCTTACCTTTCTTAGTAGCCAATCCTCCTTCCTAGGTAGCCAAACCTCCTTTTCTGGCTATTTAGGGTCTCTGCTTTGGGAATCTCGCCAGATAACGAATGGAAGAGCTCATCAGAGTTCCTCTGCATCTCCCTCTTCACCTTCTGCCAAAGGATCGACCGCTGACTGCTCAGGACGCCTGCAAAACCCCAACAAAGTAGCAAGACGACTACTAGCAACCTTGTATCGTTCATCCTGCCGGCTTTCTCGACTGTTTCCAGGTGGTGCATGCTCTGGGGGTAGCCTGCCTCCTTCTTGCACCAGGAGGTCTGAAGAAATCTCCCGTGGGTCGACGGAATCTTCCCCCTGCAACCGCAGGCAACAAAAGACTGCATCACCGGTCCTCTGGGTTCCCTCTCAGCATGACTAGCGTGGTCCCTGGAACTCAGCAACTCTGTCCAAGTGACTCCCACAGTCCAGTGACTCTTCAGTCCAAGTTTGGTGGAGGTAAGTCCTTGTCTCCCCACGCTAGACTGCATTGCTGATTACCGCGTGATTTGCAGCTGCTCCAGCTCCTGTGCACTCCTCCAGGATTACCTTCGTGCACAGTCAAGCCTGGGTCTCTGACACTCTAACCTGCAGCGCACAACCTTCTGAGTTGTCCTCTGGCGTCGTGGGACTCCCTTTTGTGACTTCGCGTGGACTCCGGTTCACTCTTCTTCCAAGTGCCTGTTCAGGTACTTCTGCGGGTGCTGCCTGCTTCTGTGAGGGCTCCCTGACTTGCTGGGCGCCCCCTCTGTCTCCTCATCCAAGTGGCGACATCCTGGTCCCTCCTGGCCCACAGCAGCATCCAAAAACCCTAACCGCGACCCTTGCAGCTAGCAAGGCTTATTTGCGGTCTTTCTGCGTGGGAACACCTCTGCAAGCTTCTTCACGATGTGGGACATCTGGAGAATTTTCTGAGCAGTACCCTTGCACGCCGTTAGGTGTCATCGATCGGCTCCATGCCCGTTGTCGGTGTCGTCCACGCTGGATATGATGTTTCATATAGGCGCCATCTGCGCGCGCTGATGTCGGTGCTTCCTTGATAGTCATAAACATTTGAATATTTCCGCCCATGTGCGGTATCCTAGAGCACTTCTTTACACAGTTTGTTGTTAAGTGTAGGTGTTTGCCTTGCTTCAGGAAGGCCGGCAGAGACACTTAAGAAAGAACATAAAATGCAGCCTAAGCAAACAGGCTACAGTTGTGTTATTCTTCAGATTGTATTTAGAAAAAAGGGGTAAAAAACACCCTTATAAATGTATAATTTGAGGCAAATGTTTACACCAGACTTCAAATCTCCACAAACCCTTTTTCTGACAAAGTAAGAGATGAAGAATAGAAAGGCAGTGCAGCCCACAGGCTGCTATTATGCAAGTGGAAGACAGTGACTATGCCTTAAAAGCTGCAGAGACCACCAGTATTCCATCATGCTCAGCAAGTGGCAGTTGCCTCAGTTCTTTTTAACAGTACCTGGTGACAGGATCCTGGAGCCGTGAACTTGGCCTTTTAGGTTTTTTTCGTCAAAATTCACCTGTGAATTTTCATTTAAATTGGTTCACTAGACCATTTTCATCAGTCTCTTGCATTCTAAGACTTTTCTGACTGGATTTTAAGGCATTTTCTAACTGTATCATGCCTTCCCTGTTTGACAGGTGTCCTTCCTGTGGAAGGAAAAAAGGCAAAAACAGACCCCCACAGCGTCTGTATCCTTTGCCTTCCATCAAGTCATCATCCAGAGTAGCGTCCTCACTGCATGAAGTTTTCGCACCATACCCTGTGAGAGAGAGAGAAGATTCACCTCCATGGCAAGGAAGAGATGGCACATCAAATACAGTCTCAAGGTGAAACCTCAGAGCAAAGAGAGGGTCACTCCTCTACCGGGGCTCTTACATCTGCCTCTGAGGAACATGGGAGGTCCACAAAGAGGGTGCTACAAAGAAAATACCATCTTTTCCTGGCAACGTTAAGGGACTTGACGTCAAGACCGGGTACAGCACTGACTTGCTCGCCGTCGAGGACTGGATCGCCGTTGAGGAAACAATATAAATCGACAGCAAGGCAAGGTAGGATCTTGTGAGAGGAGGCCTCTTTTTGCATGGTTAGCCCCCACTTTTTGCCTGATGTTGATGTGTTCTAGAAGTTGGTAGTGCCCAGGGCCCTTGCTAAACAGGTTCCCTGGGCCAGATCTCTTTCCCTAAAACTCTTGTGATGATTGGCACAATTGGTTACACTCTTAAATACCCCTGTAAGTCCCTAGTAAATGGGTCCCCCAGTACCCAGGATTAAGAGTAGGCCCCTGGGGACAGCAGCACTGATTGTGCCACCCCAAGGGCTCTGCATCCAGATGCACCCAGCATTGCCATTGCAGGTTGAGTGTACTGGGGAAACCCTAAAAAGATAAACTCAACATGGCACACACTCTGTGTGCCCTGTCCACCATACACTGCATATGTTGAGGGTAAGCCACCCCACTAGCAGGCCTTTCAGCCCTAAGGCAGGATGCACCATACTATATGTGAAGGCATAGCTGCATGAGCAACATGCCCCCACTGTGTCCTTGCTAAACCCAGGACATAGTGAGTGAACAAGGCAGCCATTTTAATGTATGTACTGGGCACTGGTCAAACACAAGTTCCCCAGCTACATAATGGCCATTCTGTACCCTGGCTTGTTTGGTATCAAACAACTCAGAATATTAAATCCAAACTGATACCAGTATTGGATTTAACCTTAAATGTACCCAGGGGCCACCTTAGAGGTGCCTTCCTGCAAATGCAAACCCTAACTGGCAGAGCTGCTGGCTGGTTCCATCCAGCTGCCACTCCAGACAGCCAATATACAAACCTGGGGGAGAGCCCTGGCTCTCTGGTTTGTAAGACAATGTCCTTCCTGGGTGGAGGAGCTAACTCCCCCTCCCGCAGGAATATGCAACACCCTGGCGGTGAGCTTCAAGGGGCTACTACCCCTGTAAATCGAGCCTCCAGGCCTGCTGCTAGCAGCAGAGGGCTTCCCCCTTTGCAAACCCCCACTTTTGGCGGGAGCAAAGACGGACACCAGACAAAGGGTAGGAGAAGTGGCCTCACTGAGCATGCACCACCCCTAAGAGCTTGCATGCGAAGTGGGCCCTCTGTTTCAGATTTCTCTATCTTGGAATGGAGAAAAACAACCAATGAGGTTTAGGGAAGTGACCCTTCCCACAGGAAGTGGTCACTATAGTGGTGTAGCCACCCAAGGGTAAGTGCCCCACTGGACACTACCAGTTTCTTCCTAAAACACCTACTAAATTTAGTATTTAGTGGGCTCCCCTAGACCAAGATTTTGGATTTGAAACAGAATCGAAAAGGATTCCAAGAAGACAAGTAGACTAGCACCAGAGAAACCGCCAGGATGAGAACTGAGGACCTGCTGCACCAGAAGAGGCACCAACACCCCTGCTTACTGCACCAGAGTCCCGACAATTGTGATAGCGGAGGAACTAAACACTGGACCGACCCCAAGAAACCCAGGGGACCTCCAGGCTTCAAGGATCACCCCAGATCTCCCTCCTGAGTGAAGGCACCACTCAAGAAAAGCAGGTGAACTGCAAAGGACCAAGAAACCAGTGAAGGACACTTCACTGAATCGCCGATATCTCCACGACCAGAAGTCACAGCCTGACCCAACGACACACAAACGATAGTTCAGAAGTGCCCCCCAACTGTACCACGTCTGGTGGTGCTGGGACTCCTAGTGGTACAGATAGAACAATACCCTGGGTCCTGGTCAGCTGATGTCGGTCCAGGAGAAAACCAACTCCCTCAGAGGTGACAAAGGATCAGGAGGAAGCCCCAGTCGAGGGTCTTCAGGAACACCCCGGACCTCCGACCAGAGTGCCCCCATTGTCCTGCAAGCGACCCCCAAAGAGACTTACCTCAAGCGGACTTTGTTGCGCACATCATCCAAGGCCTCCAAAACACCCTGCACCTGGCCGCCTTGGGCCTTGCATCGCGGGTTCTACTGTGTGCCCCGGGTCCCCAACCCCTTGTGACCTCGACAGCCAAAGGGGACCCCTAGGCACCACTTTGAATTTGCAAACCAGCTCCTTTTCCAAGTGGCCCATCCCTGTGGCCCTGTGTCTGTGCCTGTGCCAAGAACTTTTCCAAAGGTGCTCCCGCCGGAACCGGGAGCTGCCTGAAGCTCTCCAGCTGGCACAAGGTGCCCACCGACCACTGCGACCAACCTGCAAAAGACGAGAGTGGTAACTCAACCGTACAATTTTTAATGCATTTTTAAAAGTGACTGCCTATTGATTCCAATGGTGCGTAATTACGCACAGAAAGACTAACTTTGCTAAAACTTCCAAAAGTCATAACAAGAAAAGTACTTTACCTATTCTAAAGATTTTGGTCTTAAAAATTATATCAATGTTTTAGGTATTTTTATAAATTCTGGTCTCAAGTTATTCATTGAGTGTGTGTGGTGCATGATTGGATTTGTGAGTACAGCAAATACTTAGCACATCTCCTGGATTAGCCTAACTGCTCGACCAGCTACCTTAAAACTTTGAGTATTAGGTGGTCAGATTTTTACCCCTGAAAACTAACATGTGGTTGTTCGGACTCTCTGCATAGAGTACTTGGTTTTTGTACACTACATAGAGGACCAGCCTCCAACAGATCTACACGCCGGTGACAAATACTGTGAGGTTGACGTCGAGAAGCATGTCGAGGCAACCAGAGCCTTTGACGCCAGGGAATAGTACAATGTCATGGAGATTGACATTGAGGCATTGCCGATGGCGGTCATAGTTGAGTCAACATCGAAGGTCGACGTCGATGACCATCTCGACATTGAGAATTAAAAGGAGGCATATGTATATTCATCATCTGCATTAGAGTCCCCAAGGGCTTACTCCCCTTCCTACCTCTCCAATAGTACTGCTGGATTCATCGCGTCCACATCCTCCACTTCCACCGCCAACACCTCCTGCAGTGACTCCGGCACAACCTATTCCTGCACGTGTGACTCCAGCCCAGCCTCGTTTGTGCCTCATGTCGCACCATAGGTCACGTCACCATAGACGCTCATCTTCTTCCAGACGATCCTGACACCATAGCAATCGTTCTCGCACAAGGACCACCTCTAGGCATTGATCAGAACATACAACATCCTCATCTTCATCAACAAGATGCTACTCACTGCCTTTGACTGATTCACCACAACCTTGCATCTCACCAGTGGATGACATATCCACCTTCCAGGAGGTGTTCGTAAGAGGAGCCAAGACTACTGGAGCCTTCAATGGAGCTTTTCCTCATTCCAGCAACCACCAAACCGGCTCCTCCAAGGCTACAAAAGAAGTACAGGCCTCCAAAAAAAGATCCTCTGTTCCTAAGACCAGATCCATCTCCTGACTCCATAGTCATTCTAGCTGCAAAGACGTATCATGCCACTGCTCCTCCTTCTTCCATAACTCCTGATAAGGAGAGCAGAAAATTGGATTCAGTAGGGCGCAAGGTGTGTAATAGATCCGCAACAACCATGAAGGCCGCTAGTGCCTCCGCCCTCTTGGGTAGGTACGATAGAGTGCTCTGGGACTCTATCCAGCAATCTGCAGATGACCTCCCCAGGAATATGCAAGAGGATGTTTTTTAGAAATAGTAAATGAAGGCCTCATGGTGTCCAACAAAATAATCAGTGCGGCAGCGGATTTGTCCTTGTTAGCGGCTCATGAATACTGTCATGGCATTGCCTTGAGACGTTACTCTTGGCTATGACTCACCTCATTAAAGTCTGAAACACAACAATGGATTTTTGACCCTCCATTTGCAGGATCTACCCTCTTTGGCAGTCACACAGACGATAAAATGGCTCGCATGTAGGTGGCAATGGAAGCCCTAAAGGCGGTCTCCCTCGAAAGACTGAAAGAATGAAGACATCCATTCTGGCCTCACCAACGCCATTTGTACCCTCAGAGGGTTCAAGCCCGTCATTGGTACTACGGTTGCCAGCAGACACAGCAGCAGGGCCTTTACCAACAACACCACCAGCGAAGGCAATCTAGAGGACGACCTTCACAGCAACCCACCCAAGGGGGAAAAACAACAACAGGGGCAAAACAATTCATCTTTCTTTCCCCCTTGTCCGTTACCCACTCTGGTACAGGGAAGCATCTCACACTATCTAGCAGAGTGGCAAAAAAATCACAAAAGATTCCTGGGAGCTCAATATTGTTCAGAGTGGGTATTCTCTCAGATTCAACACTCCTGCCCAAACATACTACTGAAGCCATTCAACCATCATTTGCCCATTCTTCGGTAAGAAGTCAACATCTTGCTTCAGAAGAATGAAGTGGAAGTCGTTCCCCACAAACAACGGGGCAAAGGAATCTACTCCAGATATTTTCTCTAGCTCTGTTGTATAGATCTCCAAGACGCATAAATTCACCTACTCATAGCAAAGAAACTCTGCAAGTTCTTGAGGCTTATAGTGGGGCAGGACCACTATCAATACCAAGTCCTTCCGTTTGGCCTCGAATCAACCCCCAGAACCTTCTCCAAATACGTTGCAGTAGTGGCTGCACATCTCAGGGGCACCGAACTTTCAACCAACCCTATCTAGATGATTGGGTGATCAAAGCTTCAACCCCACAAGAAGCCCAGCGTCAGTCACATTATGAGAGGATCATCTCCAACCCGGCGGTCCACAGAAGACCGCCGGCGGTATAGGAGCCACCTTTCCGTCATGGTTTCCGTGGCAGTAGCACCGCCACGAAAACCATGGCAGAAAGGCTACTGGTGACAGTGAATTTCTTTCCTGTCACCAGTAGATGACTCCCCCACCCTCCCAGCAAGCACTAGACCCTTCCTCCCCCCTCCATCCACAGCGCCCGAGCCCTCACCCACCTTCTGACACAGCACCCCACCCCTTCTGACACAGCGCCCCCTCACCGCATACATGCACACGCACAGACACGCACCACGCATACACTCATTCACCTACACTTAAATGCACGCATTCACTCACGCATCCATACGCGCATTCACTTCAACATTCATACACTCATTCAAGCACGCATGCTCACACCCATACCCATCCAAACATGCATACTCACATGCAAAGAAACATGCATATTCACATGCAGACAAACACGCATTCACAACACTCACACTCGCATACACACACGCATACACAATTACATGCATACACACATTCACTTCAATATTAGGACACGCATACACACATTCATGCACACACACGCAGACACCACACACAGAAACCCCCACCCTACCACCACCCTCCCCTGTCGGATGATCATCATACCTGGTCCGGGGAGAAGGTCATCCAGAAGGGAACAGGAAGGGGCGCTTTCCCATAATACAGCTGGTAGAGTCCTACTGGCGGGCGGGGCTGGTGGTGTGTGAGAAAGTAGCCTCTTTCTAGCCTTGTTACCCCCACTTTTGGCCTGTTTGTGAGTATATGTCAGGGTGTTTGTCACTGTTTTCACTGTCTCACTGGGATCCTGATAACCAGGCCTCAGTGCTCATAGTGAAAACACTATGTTTTCAGTATGTTTGTTATGTGTCACTGGGATCCTGCTGGTCAGGACCCCAGTGCTCATAGGTTTGTGGCCTATATGTATGTGTCACTGGGACCCTGTCACACAGGGCCCCAGTGCTCATAGGTGTGCATGTATATGTTCCCTGTGTGGTGCCTAACTGTCTCACTGAGGCTCTGCTAACCAGAACCTCAGTGGTTATGCTCTCTCATTACTTTTAAATTGTCACTAACAGGCTAGTGACCAATTTTACCAATTCACATTGGCTTACTGGAACACCCTTCTAATTCCCTAGTATATGGTACTGAGGTACCCAGGGTATTGGGGTTCCAGGAGATCCCTATGGGCTGCAGCATTTCTTTTGCCACCCATAGGGAGCTCTGACAATTCTTACACAGGCCTGCCACTGCAGCCTGAGTGAAATAACGTCCACGTTATTTCACAGCCATTTTACACTGCACTTAAGTAACTTATAAGTCACCTATATGTCTAACCTTTACCTGGTAAAGGTTGGGTGCAAAGTTACTTAGTGTGAGGGCACCCTGGCACTAGCCAAGGTGCCCCCACATTGTTCAGAGCCAATTCCCTGAACTTTGTGAGTGCGGGGACACCATTACACGCGTGCACTACATATAGGTCACTACCTATATGTAGCTTCACAATGGTAACTCCGAATATGGCCATGTAACATGTCTATGATCATGGAATTGCCCCCTCTATGCCATCCTGGCATAGTTGGCACAATCCCATGATCCCAGTGGTCTGTAGCACAGACCCTGGTACTGCCAAACTGCCCTTCCTGGGGTTTCACTGCAGCTGCTGCTGCTGCCAACCCCTCAGACAGGCAGCTGCCCTCCTGGGGTCCAGCCAGGCCTGGCCCAGGATGGCAGAACAAAGAACTTCCTCTGAGAGAGGGTGTGACACCCTCTCCCTTTGGAAAATGGTGTGAAGGCAGGGGAGGAGTAGCCTCCCCCAGCCTCTGGAAATGCTTTGTTGGGCACAGAGGTGCCCAATTCTGCATAAGCCAGTCTACACCGGTTCAGGGACCCCTTAGCCCCTGCTCTGGCGCGAAACTGGACAAAGGAAAGGGGAGTGACCACTCCCCAGACCTGCACCTCCCCTGGGAGGTGTCCAGAGCTCCTCCAGTGTGCTCCAGACCTCTGCCATCTTGGAAACAGAGGTGCTGCTGGCACACTGGACTGCTCTGAGTGGCCAGTGCCACCAGGTGACGTCAGAGACTCCTGCTGATAGGCTCCTTCAGGTGTTAGTAGCCTTTCCTCTCTCCTAGGTAGCCAAACCCTCTTATCTGGCTATTTAGAGTCTCTGTCTCTGGGGAAACTTCAGATAACGAATGCATGAGCTCAGCCGAGTTCCTCTGCATCTCCCTCTTCACCTTCTGATAAGGAATCGACCGCTGACCGCGCTGGAAGCCTGCAAACCTGCAACATAGTAGCAAAGACGACTACTGCAACTCTGTAACGCTGATCCTGCCGCCTTCTCGACTGTTTTCCTGCTTGTGCATGCTGTGGGGGTAGTCTGCCTCCTCTCTGCACCAGAAGCTCCGAAGAAATCTCCCGTGGGTCGACGGAATCTTCCCCCTGCAACCGCAGGCACCAAAAAGCTGCATTACCGGTCCCTTGGGTCTCCTCTCAGCACGACGAGCGAGGTCCCTCGAATCCAGCGACACCGTCCAAGTGACCCCCACAGTCCAGTGACTCTTCAGCCCAAGTTTGGTGGAGGTAAGTCCTTGCCTCACCTCGCTGGGCTGCATTGCTGGGAACCGCGACTTTGCAAGCTACTCCGGCCCCTGTGCACTTCCGGCGGAAATCCTTCGTGCACAGCCAAGCCTGGGTCCACGGCACTCTAACCTGCATTGCACGACTTTCTAAGTTGGTCTCCGGCGACGTGGGACTCCTTTGTGCAACTTCGGCGAGCACCGTTTCACGCATCCTCGTAGTGCCTGTTTCTGGCACTTCTCCGGGTGCTACCTGCTTCAGTGAGGGCTCTTTGTCTTGCTCGACGTCCCCTCTCTCTGCAGGTCCAATTTGCGACCTCCTGGTCCCTCCTGGGCCCCAGCAGCGTCCAAAAACGCTAAACGCACGATTTGCGTGTAGCAAGGCTTGTTGGCGTCCATCCGGCGGGAAAACACTTCTGCACGACTCTCCAAGGCGTGGGGGATCCATCCTCCAAAGGGGAAGTCTCTAGCCCTTGTCGTTCCTGCAGTATTCACAGTTCTTCAGCCTAGTAAGAGCTTCTTTGCACCAACCGCTGGCATTTCTTGGGCATCTGCCCATCTCCGAGTTGCTTGTGACTTTTGGACTTGGTCCCCTTGTTCCACAGGTACCCTCAGTCAGGAATCCATCGTTGTTGCATTGCTGATTTGTGTTTTCCTTGCATTTTCCCTCTAACACGACTATTTTGTCCTTAGGGGAACTTTAGTGCACTTTTCAGGGTCTTGGGGAGGGTTATTTTTCTAACTCTCACTATTTTCTAATAGTCCCAGCGACCCTCTACAAGGTCACATAGGTTTGGGGTCCATTCGTGGTTCACATTCCACTTTTGGAGTATATGGTTTGTGTTGCCCCTATCCCTATGTTTCCCCATTGCATCCTATTGTAACTATACATTGTTTGCACTGTTTTCTAAGACTATACTGCTTATTTTTGGTATTGTGTACATATATCTTGTGTATATTTCTTATCCTCATACTGAGGGTACTCACTGAGATACTTTTGGCATATTGTCATAAAAATAAAGTACCTTTATTTTTAGTATAACTGTGTATTGTGTTTTCTTATGATATTGTGCATAATCATTTGTGGTACTGTAGTAGCTTCACACGTCTCCTAGTTCAGCCTAAGCTGCTCTGCTAAGCTACCATTATCTATCAGCCTAAGCTGCTAGACACCCTATACACTAATAAGGGATAACTGGGCCTGGTGCAAGGTGCAAGTACCCCTTGGTACTCACTACAAGCCAGTCCAGCCTCCTACATGGTGGAACAGCCCAAGCACCTCCGCCTGCCAGCACGACTACTGCTGGATTTCCACCCAAAGTGGAATATGGTGATATGGTGGGTGAAAGTCTTCTGTGAAGACCACCAAAGTCATAATGAGGGCCATAGTCTGGGGGCCTGGGACTGAGACACATGGACTGGGGGCCTTTGGTGGAGACACATGGGTTGGGGGCCTGTGATGGAGACAAATGGCCTAGGGACCTGGGGTGGAGACCCATGGCCTGAAGTCGTGGGATGGAGACACGTGGTCTGGGGGCCTGGGATGAAGACACATGATCTGGGGGCTTGGAATAGACACATCGGGGGTCATTATGACTCCGGTGGACGGCGTTAATATGGAGGAAAGTACTGCCAACAGGCTGGCGGTACTTTTCTCCATATTAAGGCATTGGCGGTTTGCCAATGTACCACACTGCCCGCCACGGCGGTAACGATCACCGGGCAAGAGACTTCACTCTCCAGCCCGGTGACCATCACTTGCCCGCCTGCGGGATTATGACCCGTCTACCGCCATGGTTTTCGTTGCAACCTTACCGCCACGAAAACCATGGCGGTAGGCACTATCAGTGACAGGGAATGTCTTCCCTGTCACTGAGAGGGGTCTTCCCCGCCCCCTCCCCAGATTCCTCCCCACCCCCTTCCTCTCCAGCTCCCCCTTCATACACGCACCATCATGCACACATGCATTCATGCATTCACACACTCATTCCCACATTCATCCATGCATGCATCCATTCACACACACATACACTCACACTTACATACATACAAGCACACACGCATTCACACAACATACATGTACTCACACATCCATACATGTACACACATACAACACGCAACACACACCAGCATTCATGCACGCACAGACATACTCAAACACACACAACACCCCCCTCCCCTGTTGGAGCACCCGACTTACCTGTTGTGAGGGGGTCCTCCGGTAGGAGACGGGATGGGGCGCTGCTGCCAGCAGCAGCGCCCGCAAGCAGAACACCGCCAGGCCGTATCATGGGTCATGTCGGTCTACTGGTCTGGCGCTGCTGCTGGCAGCAGCGCCACCTTACCGCCATCCGCCGGCATGGCACCAGCCGGATTTACGCCATCCTTCTGGAGGAAATCCAGCTGTGGTCTTAATAGGGCAGATGGCTGGTAGCCACGGCGATGGTCTTTTGGAGGCGACCGATTCAGCGGCAGGCGGTTTTTACCGCCAGGGTCAAAATGACCCCTATAGGGTCTTATTCACAAACAGCATTTTGTAGTATGTGAAACAGTACTATGGTAGTAATACTCAAGTACCACAACATGCGGTTCACTAACCTACGGGCAGACCTTCTCCTCTCTTATCTTTTCTGTGCCTAAGGCTCCACCTCCAGCGGAAATCTCTGCTCCTGTAAGGTGACATTTTCATAGTAAATGTGGGAGGAACTGGGGGAGTGGTTGGAAAATGTGGCTTTTCATACCTGAATATGGGAGAGGTCTAGGGAAAAATAAGGAGGGGTTTAGGGAGGGACAGACTCCTACTCATGAGACAGTAAGCTCAGTGCCATTTTCAAACTACACTTATAAAGTTACTTCAGCCCTGAAGGTGACCACACAGTAGTATATATACTCTAGCCCAGAGTCAGAGTAAGTCAAGCGCCATGCATTGCCACTCGCAGCTACTGGTACACACTCCCATACAAAAAACAGAGGCAAATATTTAATTGCTTTAAAATAAAAGTCACATCAACATTGCAGCCGGCTCGTAATAGAGCCGGCAGCAATGCTGATGTGCATCAGGGGTGCAGTAGCACCCGTTGCGTATTTCACTGTCTGAAATTTGGGCAGTGAAATGCGGGATGGGGCTGTGCCAGGGGGCCCCTGCACTGCCCATGCATGGGCAGTGCAGGGGCTCCCAGGGGCACCCTTAGTCCCCCTTACCGGCAGCCTTTCCGTGGCAGTGTTTACCACTGTGGCCAGGCTGGTGGTCGGAGACTCATAATCCCCAGGGCAGCGGTGCTTGCACCGCTGCAATGGGGAATATGACTGCTAGGCATAAGCATGGCAGTATGTTGGAGGGGCCAGCGGTATGGCCGTAGCTATTGCACCACGGTCATAATAGGTGGTGGAACACCACCAGCCTGTTGGTGGTGGTATTGCCAGCCACCAGGGTTGTAATGAGGCCCAAAGTCTGAGGCAGGGATGTGGAATTCCTGTTGCCCCGCACCTGGGACATATTGTTCGGGGGTCAAGGGCAACAAATTTTCATGTTTATTTTGTCCCTGGGACAAGTAGGCCTAACCTCATGCAGCACAAACCCTTTGGCTGCCAGTTTACAGAGAAGGGAACTGTCTGCAGTTGAGGTCATATGTGTATCCATATGTCAATGCTATTTGAACTTCTATGTATGGTTCATTAATTAAAAGCCTTCATTATTAGGGTGAGTGCTGTAAATACATATTTTATGGTCACACTGCACTAATTACAGTGCTTCCGTTAAAACAGAAAAAAAAGTGTACATACATGTTTGAAAAGTTTAACAATATGAAGTATAATGTTCCCAGAATGCTCTCTCATTAGATGCAAATGATTTCAGAAGCTTGTAAGCAAAAGCGACGATTCTTTGCTTTCAAAATGAAATGCTCAGAAAAAAATGCAAGTAGGAAAAAGGGTCTTGCTACTATGACATTTTAGGTGCTATTTCTTTAAAGTGTCATTTAGTAAAATGTGTTGATGCATGCTAGTATTTCCAAAAAATATTCTTAATGGAAAATCAGTGTAACCATTTTCAACAAGATTATGGAAAGCATGAAAATAAACAGGCACTGACAAAGCCAACCGATCCAACATTTTTTGTGAATCTTTTGGTTTCATCAATGCCTGTCTTGTTTTGACATGGCTTTTGTAACACTGTATTGTTGTGGGAGCTGCCAGGCCCTCACCATTGTAATAAATATTGGCAAAAAGCAAAAAAAAAGCACACATTGTCACCAGTGGCGTAACTAAGGCCCCGCAGCATCCCTCCAGGGGGCCCACTCAGCACAGAACCTGCCCTGAGGGATGCTGGAGGGGGAGTCCCACCAAGTTCTTTGGTGGGGTCCCTTCCAATTTCATTAGACCACTGATTGCCACAGTAGTTCCTGGCACTGAACAAAACTACTTTGTGTGTCAATATACTCCTTGTGGAAGAGCAGTATGCCATCACTCACAGTAAAGCCAGCCGATAGAGAGAGAGAGAAATAGAAGATTAATAAAAACAAAGGCGATCATTACGAACATGGCGGTCTGGACCGCCATACCGGCATGGCGGTCCAGACCACCATATAATGAACGTTGCTGAACCGCCACTATTGAAACGCCGCCACCGCCAGGCTTTCACCACCAGGCAGCCTGGTGGTGGTGGTGTTTCTGATCCAACTGGGCAGCGCTGCCTGACGGATGAGTTCCACCGTCCTTTTTTACACCGCCAGGGAAAGTCTGGCAGAATGAGTGACTTGGGCCCACCATGCACAGACCCGTCACGCAGTTCACTGCCCAATTTACGAGAAATTAATTGCGTGATAGATGCTGCACCCACAGCACTGCTACATTGCCCACCGGCCCAGCTGGATGTTCTTTATGTGGCCGGCGGGGGGTTCTGCGCACTGGCGGTCTTTCCCCGCTGAGATCGTAATGAACCCCAAAATGTCTTTGTTAATGCCAGACCAAATGAGGGACCCAATTCTTAAACAAAGTCACAAAAGTGCACCCACTGTACATGTCTTTGAATTAGTGGCTTTCATCAGTTCACAAGAACTTACAGAAGTAGACCAGGAAATTGTACTCCTAGAAAATATTTGTGAACTGTATTTTAGCAAGAGCAGATATGCATGTGTAGATTTGCTCATGTAAAAATCAATTAAGTGTTTACAAGTTCACTTTCCCTCCAACCACTTTTTTCCCAACCCTGGAAAAATTCGACTTCTGCTATTGTCAGGAGTACATTTCCAACCTTTCTCATTATGGGAAAAGATTAGAGAAAAGCTGGTGAAATTAGATTAAAGAAGCAACCTGTACCATGGACAAGTAGATATTTTATTAAATTTCACAATCCTGCTCCTTACAACCAGGGAGTGATGGGTTCGTTCTGCTGGAGTAGGATTTTGAAAAAAGGTGGGTAAAGAAATTGTTTGATTGACATGAAAATCCGAAATAACTTTGGGAAGAAATTTCCGATGGGCTCTAAGAACCACCTTATTAGAGTGGAAAACTGTGTAGGGATAATTAGCACACAATGCCTGAATTTTGCTAACTCTACGAGCTGATGCAATAGATGCTGAAGAGATGTCTTATGAATAGGTTCAAAAGGATCTTGCATTAGTCGTGAAAGGACTATGTTAAGTTCCCAGGGAGGGGAATGGTGTCTGATGGAGGGAAAACCTTTTTTAACCCCTCAAGGAAATCTTTAATTACTGGGATCTTTAAAAAAAGGTTTGTGAAGGACATTTATGGTAGGCCGTAAGAGCTGGCAAATGCACTTTTATGGATGAAAACTGTATGCCAGATTTTGCCAGACAGAGGAGATAGGGAAGGATGGCTTCCTCTTGGCAAGATGTAGAATCTATGTTCTTGGAAGAACACCAAATGCAGAACATCTTCCACTTGAAGGTGTAAGCTGTATGGGTTGACAGCCATCTTCTTTAAGAATATTCATGCAGTCTTGTGGCAGATATGTGTCCATACTGCACTAGCTCAGGAGCCATGCTGTCTAATTCAAAGAGGAGAGGTTGGGATGGGCAATCTGTCCTCTGAATTTCATTAAGAGATCTGGTCGGCATGGCAACATGAGATGTGGCTATTGCAACTGGTGAAGGAGGTCCATGAACCACCACAGACGTGGCCACTCCAGGGCTATCAGGATGAGTTTGGCTCTGGAGTAGGACAACTTGAGGAGGACTGCTGGGATCAGAGGGACTGAAATTTGCCTGACAAGTCAATCCAGAGGGCATTCCCCAGAGTCCCTGATTGGAAGTACCTCAAAGTGAATTCTTGGCATTTTTTGTTTTTTGTGGTGGTGAACAAGTCGATGTGGGGTGAGCCCCATAGCCTGAGTGTCAAGTGGATTGCCCTGAGCTCAAGGAGGTTGATACGATACGTCATTTTCCTCAGAGACTATCCATGTGGGCTCCCCATCCCAGTAGCGATGCATATGGGACTATGATTTGGGAAGGTGGCTGGTGGTGGAAAGTTACTCCATGAAGAGGTTGGTTGGAGAGCACCACCAGGTCAGAGACTGTTTCACATGTAGGGGGACGAGAGATCTTGTCCTCCCAGATTCCTGTTGTTTGATCCCACTGATCCTGGACACATTCCTGGAAAGGACGCCTGTGAAGCCGTGCATTCAGAGTGAGGAATATACATGAGGCCATGGAGCCGAGGAGAGAGGAAACTGACCTCCCCGTTGGATAAGAGGCTTTCATTAGAGTGTGACATTTGCGACCGATTGATGAAAGTCTCTCCTCCGAAGGAGACACTTTTGCATTTATGGTGTTGAGAGCAGCTCTTAAGTATTGCGAGGTCTGCACTGGTTTAGAGATCAGCTTGCCGAAGTGGCGATCAGCACCGCTAGCCTGTTGGCGGTGGGACCGCCACATTTACCCTGGCAGTCAGAAGACCGCCAGGGTCAAAATGACCCCCTATGTGTCTCCATCCCAAGCCCCCAGACTATTTGTCTCCATCTCCGGCCCCCAGGTTATGTTTCCATCCCAGGCCCCCTGGTTATCTGTCTTCATCCCAGACCCCCAGATCATGTGTCTTCATCCCAGGCCCCCAGACTATGGCCCTCATCATGAACACGGGGGTAGACACCGTCGACCGCCATGGCGACGGCGAACGGAAGACCGCCATTGGCGGTGAACAGAAACCAGCCATATAATGATGAAAAAATCCAAAACCAACAAAAATCTCCCTGCCACCAGTCACCGCCAGGACCTTGTCGGCAGAAATGCTGGAACTCCCACCCCACCACCGCCGAGCATACAAACACGCCACCCTCCAAATATTGAAGCACAAATCACTGCAGCGGTCAATGGAAGCTGAACGGCCATTGGCGGTATAGATCGCCACAGGCAGCAAGTGGACCCAACAGAAAAAAATGCATACATTGGCAAGTTTGAAACCCACACACGGACACACATCCACAACACTATAAAACACTCACAGACACACCCCACAATCCTTTGCAACGAAATTAGGCCAACTAATACAGAGAACCCCAGAAGCAGACACCGAACGCCACAATACACAATACAGACACCCAACCACACAATAGCACCCTCACCTAGATCCACACAAGGCACCATTCACAACACTCACCATGGCACCTCCCAAACACCCACGCTTTACAGAAAGGGATCTAAGAACCATAGTGGACGAGATCCTGAAGGTCGAGCCACAATTATTTGGAGAACAAGTCCAGCACACACCCATCGCCAGGAAGATGGAGCTATGGCAGACAATAGTGAACAAGGTCAATGCAGTGGGACACCATCCATGCACCAGGGACGACATCCGCAAGAGATGGAACGACCTGCGTGGGAAGGTCAGGTCCATGGCATCCAGGCACCACATTGCAGTCCAGAAAACTGGGGGAGGACCTCCACCAACACCACCCGACTATACTGACTGGGAGGAAAAGGTACTGGCCATCCTGCACCCTGAGGGACTCACTGGAGGAATGGATTTGGGTACGTAATCTACAATTACCCCATATCCATCACACCTGGAATACATGCACCACCTCACGCCTCCAACTACCACCAGGACGACAACCCCACCCAGGCCACAATCACTACATGCAGTCACCCTGCATGCCCACAAACCCACTAACAGGCCCACATCCCTCCCCCTGTGCACAGCCACCCATCCCTGCAAGGAATCACAATGGCCTACAGCACCCACAATGCACCTTCACATCCTAAGCAAAAATCAATGCTAACCTCACAAAAGCAACCTGCATGGCCCCACAGTGTGAAAACCTGCACAAAACCGCCCAGACCTGTGCACCCCATCCGATCATACTAATGTAACAGACATGTCCATTCCCCCCAACCAGCACTACCACACATGCCACTCTGACGGACAGGACAAGAAGTGGCAGTGCCCCACAGGGAGACTGAGGCACCTCCCAGGACACTGGTGATGGAACTCTGGACACTGACGATCACCTCGGCCCCATCACACAGTCCCGGACTGTCACCATCCAGCAGCCCCACCCAGGATACCACTGACACCCCTACCACCCAGTCAACAACATCAGCCCAGGGCAACCGTCAACACACCTGTGTATCCAGGCCACAGTCACCCCCTTCCAACAGGCAGGAAGACGATGGCCCCAGTACAAGTGGTACCGCCAGACCTGTGCAGGGGACACAGGCACAGGGGGCTAGGCCCAGTGGGAGGGCATCAGTGGCCCAGGGGGGAGGCCACAGGATGGATGCTGCAGCCCAGGACGTGATCTCTGAGGTCCTGGGAGCATGTCACCATACCCAGGGCAGATTGGCCCAGATAGTATCCACCCTGGAGCAGAGTCAAAGGATGCAGCTAGCACACCATCAAGAGGCCATGGAGCAGTGGAAACTGCACAATGCCATAATGGCCAGCATAGCAGGTGCACTGCTGCACCTTGTCCCAACACAGCCTGAGGCCCAAACAGACCAGGAAGCCCCTACTACGGGCCAGGATACAGACCGAACAACAACAGCAGCAACTACACACAGGGGACATCCATCTCAACCTGTACCGGCCAACACCAGGCACCCAAACGGACCCTCAGGCCCAGATATGGCACAGGAACACCTGCCAAGAGCAAGGCCCCTCAACGAAGTGACTCTGGCAAGAACTGTCCTCCAAGTGTCCCACTATAATCTGCACAACTTAATCCCTGCACCAAATAAAACACCTTTTCACCTGTTACAATTTCCCCTGTCATTAAGTTTAAACAAAGTGAAGTATGGATGCAACTGTATGATAACTCTTTTATTATTATCTCAGTAGCAGGAAATGCACCACACGCATTACATGTTGTTGTGCCTACAGATGTGTTGAACTATTATACTATACTGTAACCTGTCCTATGCAGATCTGGTCACAGTGGCAATGAGTATTGACCCAACACCCCCCTAGATGACAAGGCACACTGACAGTATGATGCACAGACAGCAATCTCATCCAATTGTCCCACAAAGGTACTGGAAGTAGAGTTGTATCAGTTGGGTCCTGGTATTTACATCTTCCCCCTCCTCATCATCACCATCACTCTCATCCCCTCTCTGAGGAAGCAGGTCTGGATATACAGCACCCTCCTCCTCCAAGAGGGGGATAGAATTCCTCGCAGCCACCTTCTGCGGCATGCAGCAGGCCACCACTATTCTACACATCTTTTCAGGCCCATAGGCCAGGGAACCGCCAGAGATATGTAGGCAACAAAATCTAGCCATCAGCAGACCTATTGTGCGCTCTATCACTCTCTGAGTACGTCTAAGGCCTCATTGTAATTCCTCTCTGCATCTCTTCCAGGATTCCTTACTGGTGTCAGGAGCCAAGCAAGTTGGGATAGCCAGAATCACCTAGAAAAAGGTGCAAAACAGAACTGTCATTGACAACCCTCAGAGGCAGACAGCCTGGCTGTCTGCTATATGGCAATAAGTGTCAGAAACACCTACCTATGATCCACCCTCTGTCCTCTTGTAGTTGTTCCATCTTGTGTGGCACACTACTGTTCCTTAGCACAAAGGAATCATGGACTGAACCATGGAACATGGCATTCCCATGTGAGATGTACTGGTCTGCAGTACACACCAATTGAATGTTCATGGAATGAAAGTTCTTCCTGTTTTTGTACACCTGTTCACTGACTCTTGGGGGGATGATCGGTATGTGGGTGCCATTGATGGCACCTATCACATGGGGTATGTTGGCAAAGGCATAGAAGTCCGACTTGATGGCAGGGAGGTCAGCACTTTGGGGAACCTCACATAGGGCTGTAGTTGTGCAAATGCATTCAGGAATCTGGACAGTAAAATGCTAAACCTTGGCTGTGAAAAACCTGCACACATGCCCACTGTCACTTTAAATGAGCCCGTGGCCAGGAAATGGAGTGCAGAGAGCACCAGCGCTTCAGTAGGGATGGCATGCTGATTACGATTTGCCGGTCTCAGTGCTGGATCCAGTAATGCTCAAAGTTCATGAATAGTTGCACGAGTGAGTCTGTAATTGATAATGATGTGACGCTCCACCATGGCCCGCAAATCAACAAGTGGTCTGTACACTGATGGGGTCATTCCTCGCCACGAGGGTCTGTACCTAGAAGGAGTTGAAAACACGTGTGAGGAACACACATACATCTGCACACATTGATTTTTCATTCAGCACTGCTGGCATGATTGTCGACGACACAAATGCCTGGTGTGTGTGACATTACAGCAACATGACCACAATGATATATCAGGACAGGTCAGGTGAGGTAATGTATATTGTTCTATGCCTATGGGTGTTTAGGGGACAATAGGGCATGCATTGTGCTGATGAGGGTTTTACAACTGCGTAGTTGAGGCCAAAATGTCGGCCCCCTGTAATCCATAAGTGTTGTGGTGGAAGTGTCCTCATACCGCTAGCGGTTGACATAATATCGTAAGGCGGTGTTTACCGCTGTGCGCAAATTCATTGGTTAACATGGTTGTCAATGGGCATTCTTAGCGTATCATGATCGCCGCCAGCGGTGACGGTGCACACCTCCGCGGTGCGTATGCAAACTCTTCACCCCAACTTCACTTGACTCCCTGATCTTGTGCATGCAGGTACTCCACTGAGTGTACTGCTGTGTCCTGCCTCTGGTCATGGAAATGGCACGTGTTGCAGGGGAAAGGGCCCGGCCTTCACCAACGACGAATTGGAGAAGCTCGTGGACGGGATCCTGCCCCTGTACACCAAGCTCTAAGGTCATCCAGAGGTACAGGTGAGAAGGAGGATTGGGGGGCATGGATGTGTGTAGTGGTGGGTGTTGGCTGCATACATGTGTGCACTTGTGACACTGTATGGTCCAGGGCTCCTGACATGCTGCGTTTGTGTGTGCTGTTAGGCTGTTTGAAATGTCCGTCCTATAGTGGACATATAGCCAGCTGTTTATGATTGGCCAGTGTCTGACCTGGGTGTTACTTTTCTGTGTGTCCATTATAGGTAAGTGCCTACCAGAAGAGGGCACTTTGGCGTGCCATCGCCAAGAAAGTGCAGACCCTGGGGTTCTACAATCGGCGGAGCACCCACTGCAGGAAGAGGTGGGAGGACCTGCAGCGCTGGGCGAGGAAGATCTGTGAGGCCCAGCTGGGGAAGTCCTTATGCAACGCATCTTGGCGGTGGCGTACCCAGACTTGGATGGGCGCTTGAAGGCTGCACAGCAGTCACAAGGGGGTGAGTACATATGTGTGTGTGTGTGTGTGTGCATTCGTATTTATGCTGTCTAGTGTCAGGGACTATGACTGATGCCCATCTACATAATGGCCCCCATGGGGAGTAGGGGTGTTTGGGTCAAGTCTGCAGTACGTCAGGTCCTTAAGTTACTTGGCGAATGGCTATAGAGCAGGGTTCTGGCCACTAGTCAGGGGCATAGCCATGTGTATAGCAGTAGGTGCTGCCTGGTGGAAGGTTTTCTGGGTGGGTGTATGTGTGAACCACTAATGTACCTCCATTCAGCTATTTACAAGTGTCTCTCCTGTTTTGTCTCCCCATCCCTGTTCTCCTGTGTTGTCTGTGTACATCAGCATCATCTGGCGAGGGAGCTGAGGCACCGGCGAGTGGGGAGGCAGCGGCCCACTGATTCTCGGAGGCAGAGTTGTCCAGCGCCAAGGGGACCAGTGGGTTGGAGGGTGAGGGGAGTACCACGGGGGGCAACTACCACTGGAGGTAGTGACTCCGATATCTCCTCCGATGGGAGCTCCCTGGCGGTGCGGACCCTTGTGGGCCCACCCCTACTGTGTCATCTTCCGACACCCCCATACCATCACCGCCCTCCCATTTGCTCCCCACCGAGTTCCCTGAGCGCGCTCACCCAGAAGGGTGGGCGTCTCCTTCGCCTCAGGCACCTCCTTCCCTGCCCCAGTCAGCCCTGCTGCAGTCATGGAGGAGGCTATTGACCTCCTGAGAACCATCTCTGCAGGGCAGACAACCATTGTCAATGCTATCCAGGGGCTAGCATCAGAGGTGCAGCAGACCAGTGCCTATCTGGATGGCATTCACAGTGCCGTGTCTGGCCTACAGAGATCTTTTCAGGCTGTGGCCTCCTCTTGGACGGCAGCCAGTGTCCCTGATCATTCTGTCCCCCCTCCAACCACCTCTACCCCTTCCAGCACTCCAATCCCTTCACCCGTCCAAAGCACACATTCTGACACGCAGGCACACACCTCAACACGCAAGCAGCACACTTCAAAACACAAGCACCACACCTCCCACCACAAGCATACACACAGTCAACATACACATGCATACACACCAACATACACTTCCCCCAGTGTGTCCACCTGTAGGAAGGTAGCCTCTTTCTAGCCTTGTTACCCCCACTTTTGGCCTGTTTGTGAGTATATGTCAGGGTGTTTTTACTGTCTCACTGGGATCCTGCTAGCCAGGGCCCAGTGCTCATAGTGAAAACCCTATGTTGTCAGTGTGTTTGATATGTGTCACTGGGATCCTGCTAGTCAGGACCCCAGTGCTCATACGTTTGTGGCCTATATGTGTTCCCTGTGTGGTGCCTAAGTGTATCACTGAGGCTCGGCTAACCAGAACCTCAGTGCTTACGCTCTCTCTGCTTTTAAAATTGTCACTGCATGCTAGTGACTAATTTGACCAATTCTGATTAGCACACTGGAACACCCTTATAATTCCCTAGTATATGGTACCTAGGTATTAGGGTTCCAGGAGATCCCTATGGGCTGCAGCATTTCTTTTGCCACCCATAGGGAGCTCAGACAATTCTTACACAGGACTGCCACTGCAGCCTGAGTGAAATAACATCCACGTTATTTCACAGCCATTTTACACTGCACATAAGTAACTTATAAGTCACCTATATGTCTAACCCTCACTTGGTGAAGGTTAGGTGCAAAGTTACTTAGTGTGTGGGAACCCTGGCACTAGCCAAGGTGCTCCCACATTGTTCAGGGCCAATTCCCCGGACTTTGTGAGTGCGGGGACACCGTTACACGCGTGCACTACATATAGGTCAACACCTATATGTAGCGTCACAATGGTAACTCCGAACATGGCCATGTAATATGTCTAGGATCATGGAATTGTCACCCCAATACCTTTCTGGTATTGGGGGGACTATTGCATGCATCCCCGGGTCTGCAGCGTAGAGCCTGGGTACTGCCAAACTATCTTTCCGGGGTCTCCTCTGCAGCTACCGCTGCTGCCAACCCCTCACACAGGTTTCTGCCCCCCTGGGGCCTGGGCAGCCTGATCCCAGGAAGGCAGAACAAAGGAGTGCCTCTGAGAGAGGGCGTTACACCCTCTCCCTTTGGAAATAGGTGTGAAAGGCCTGGGAGGAGTAGCCTCTCCTGGCCTCTGGAAATGCTTTGAAGGACACAGATGGTGCTCTCCTTGCATAAGCCAGTCTACACCGGTTCAGGGATCCCCCTGCCCTGCTCTGGGGCGAAACTGGACAAAGGAAAGGGGAGTGACCACTCCCCTGACCAGCACCTCCCAGGGGAGGTGCCCAGAACTCCTCCAGTGTGTCCCAGACCTCTGCCATCTTGGATGCAGAGGTGTGAGGGCACAATGGACAGCTCTGAGTGGCCAGGGCCAGAAGGTGACGTCAGAGACCCCTCCTGATAGGTGCTTACCTTTCTCTGTAGCCAATCCTCCTCTGTGGGCTATTTAGGGTCTCTCCTGTGGGCATCTCACCAGATAACGAATGCAAGAGCTCACCAGAGTTCCTCTGCACTTCCCTCTTCGACTTCTGCCAAGGATCGACGGCTGACTGCTCCAGGACACCTGCATAACCTCAACAAAGTGGCAAGAAGACTACCAGCAACATTGTAGCGCCTCATCCTGATGGCTTTCTCGACTGTTTCCAGGTGGTGCATGCTCTGAGGGCTGTCTGCCTTCACCCTGCACTGGAAGCAAAGAAGAAATCTCACGTGGGTTAACGGAATCTTCCCCCTGCTAACGCAGGCACCAAACGTCTGCATCACCGGTCCTCTGGGACCCCTCTCATCCTGACGAGCGTGGTCCCTGGAACACAGGAGCTGGGTCCAAGTGTCTTCGACAGTCCAGTGGCTCTTCTGTCCAAATTTGGTGGAGGTAAGTCCTTGCCTCCCACACCAGACAGTAATCCTGTGTACTGCGTGAACTGCAGCTGCTCGGCTTCTGTGCACTTTTGCAAGACTTCCTTTGTGCACAGCCTAGCCCAGGTCCCCTGCTCTCCTTCCTGCATTGCCCAACTCGCTGAGTTGGACTCCGACGTCGTGGGACCCTCTTTTGTTGCTCTAAGTCGAACGTCGTCCTCAGATCTTCTAAGTGCCTGTTCAGGTACTTCTGCGGGTGCTGCCTGTGTCTGCGTGGGCTCTCTGTGTTGCTGAGCGCCCCCTCTGTCTCCTCCTCCAATGGGTGACCTCCTGGTCCTTCCTGGGCTCTAGCAGCACCCAAAATCCTCAACCGCGACTCTTGCTGCTAGCAAGGCTTGTTTGCGGTCTCTGTGCGTGGAAACAACTCTGCATCCTCCAACACGTCGTGGGACATCTTCTGACCAAAGGAGAAGTTCCTGGCACCTTCCATTGTTGCAGAATCTTTGGCTTCTTCCACCCGAAGGCAGCCATTTTGCACCTTCATCCGGGGTTTAGTGGGCTCCTGCCCCCCCTGGACACTTGCGTGACTCTTGGACTTGGTCCCCTTCCTTTACAGGTCCTCAGGTCCAGGAAGCCGTCTTTAGTGCTTTGCAGTCAGTTGTTGTCCTTGCAGAATCCCCTATCTTGACTTTACTCTCTTTCTGGGGTAGTAGGGTAACTTTCCTCCTACTTTTCAGGATCTTAGGGTGCGGTATCTTGGACACCCTTAGTGTTTTCTTACACTCCCGGCGACCCTCTACACACTACACTAGGCCTGGGGTCCATTTGTGGTTCACATTCTACTTTTGGAGTATATGGTTTGTGTTGCCCCTAGGCCTATTTCTCCCTATTGCATTCTATTGTGTTCTACAGTGTTTGCACTACTTTTCTGTTACTTACCTGATTTTGGTTTGTGTGTGTATATTTTGTGTATATTACTTACCTCCTAAGGGAGTATAGCCTCTGCGATACTTTTGGCATATTGTCACTAAAATAAAGTACCTTTATTTTTAGTAACTCTGGGTATTGTGTTTTCTTATGATATAGTGCTATATGGTGTAAGTGGTATAGTAGGAGCTTTGCATGTCTCCTAGTTCAGCCTAATCTGCTCTGCTATAGCTACCTCTATCAGCCTAAGCTGCCAGAACACCACTATTCTACTAACAAGGGATAACTGGACCTGGCACAAGGTGTAAGTACCACAAGGTACCTACTATAAGCCAGGCCAGCCTCCTACACCACCTCTTCCGCCTCCCTGTCTGTCCCATGTATATGCACACCCACAGGCACTGCACCCTCGTTCAATGTTGCTGACCCTGTTCCTGCAGTCACCACAATAGCACACATCCATTCATGCACCTCAGACACCACACCTGCACTCACCACAACTTTAGTTGACACATGCAGCACACTCACCAGACTTGCAGACACCCAGGTAACATCCATTTACAATGGCAGCCTGTCTTGTCCCACTGTGTCCACCCCCACTCTTCCCAAGACACTCAAACTCAACAAAACACCCACCCATCACACATCCACCACACCTCAGCATACTGTCCAGTCACCTGCAGCCACGTCACGCACATCTACACCTGTCACGACCACTCCCTCTACCTCCACTCCCACGCCTTACTCCAGGTCCACCCCAATTGCACCTAAGAAACTTTTCCTATCCCATGTTAACCTATTGGAACCCACTGGCTCACCCAGTCTCATCCCTAAATGTGCTCACCTCCTTGCCCTGTCCACTCCCATTCCCGTGCCCCTTCCCCAGAGGGGAAGAAGCCCCGTGCTGCACCAGGTCCATCTGTCACCTCCCGGACCAAGCCCACTCCCCCACCTTCCAATGGCAAACCCAAACCCCCTCCACGTTCCAAACAGAAATCTAAGCCCCCCCCCAGTCGTAAATCCCCACCCCACCACACCCTGCCCCAGTTCCCTGAGGTGCCTGGATGCCCCATTGTTGCCCCTATGAGGTGGAGTACTGTTGCACTTGTGGGAGTCAAGTTGGGGCCATTGTGGCCCATCGGACTTCTTGCACTATGGACTGGCCATTGGCCTTCTATGCACTTCTGTTGCTCAGTGAGCAGAATAAAGGTTAATGTGTGGTCTGTGTTGTTTGTGGAACACTCTGGATCCGTGGTCTCTCGTTTCATTGTTTGGGGGTGTGGGGCACATGTATGTACTTTGGGAAGGTTGGATTTGCCTTGTGTCAGGTAAGTACCTCTTGCTGTGGGGTATATGGCTTGTGCTGCTGTGAAGGGTTGTGGGAGCGTTGCAGGGTGGGTGGAGTGGGTGAGTATGTAACTGTGCCCTTTTTTCCCTTGTTTAGTAGGTTGTGGTACTTACAGTCTTCGTCTTCGTCTGTGGTCTCGGTCGTGGAGGTATATGGCAAGGAGCAGGGCTGGCATGATCTGCAACTCTCTCTCCGTGTCTGCTTCGGCGTGTTGCGTGAGCCTCCGGTGAGTCTTTCCTTATATTTGTTTTGTTTCCGCCTGCCTTTGCGTGGCAGTGGTTCCCGCCCCGGAACTGACGGTGGTCTAGTGCTTCATTATTTAATGGGAGGGTAGCCCCTCTGCTGGGGGTGAGTGGTTTTCACAATGCCTGTGTTTCAGTTGGTTCATTATTTGGTGGTTCGGACCGCCCGTATGTTGGCGGTTGTTACCGCCACCACCGGCGGTGCGGTGTTTACCGCTGTGTTCATAATGAGGCCCTAAGTGTCTCCATTCCAGGCCCTGAGGCTATGTGTCTCCATCCCATGACCCCAGGCTATGTGTCTCCATCCCAGGCCCTGAGGCTATGTGTCTTCATCCCAGACCCCCAGGCTAGGTGTCTCCATTCCAAGCCTTCAGACTGTATCTCTGCCTCAGACCCCAGGCGATGTGTCTCCATCCCAGGCCAGGAGGCTATGGCCCTCATTATGACATTGGCAGTAAATTCCACTTACCGCCACGCTGACTGCCGCCAATATACCGCAGCCGCGGTTATCCGTTTACCATATTATGACACACACACACCAATCCGTCACTATTCAGCTACATACTCAATTCCGCCAGCCCAAAGGTCAGTGATAAACTAGCGGTATCAAAACCCACACCATTATGCCAACAGAACAACGCCCACCACATTATGACCCACGAATCACCATGGCGGACATTCAATGGCGGTAAACCATTGGCGGTACATACCGCTGCGCTCAAAATACATACAAACACACACGCACAAACAAAACAAGACCACATTGGACAATTCAAACAACACACACCTGTCACCCATAAACACACCACACATCCACACCAGTATAAAACACACACCCACATTACCCACAACCCTGTACGACTATAAACCATAGGCACAAGACAGACACCATGACCACAGACAAAACCAGAGCCACACGCTACCCACACCCATACACCACCCAGGCACCCCACATCACACACCCCAACACATCACTCTACACACCCTCACCTACACACATCACACAACAACCTTGGCACCACAAAGACACCTCCGATTCTCAGAGCAGGAGCTAAGGGTCATGGTGGAGGAAATCATCAGGGTAAAGCCACAGCTATTTGGAGCACAGGTGCAGCAGGTGCAGCAGATATCGATAGCTAGGAAGATGGAGCTATGTTGGAGAATCGTTGACAGGGTCAACACCGTAGGACAGCACCCCAGAACCAGGGATGACATCAAGAAGACGTCGAATGACCTACGGGGGAAGATACGTTCCATTGCTGCAAGATACCAACTCGCTTTAGAGAGGACTCGCGGTGGACCCCAACCTCCTCCCCCACAACTAACAACATGGGAGGAGCAAGTCTTGGCAATCATGCACCGTGAGGGCCTGGCCGGAGTAGGAGGAGGACTGGACTCTGGTAAGTCAACTCTATACTACTAATACCCCCTACCTGCATGCCATCACATACCTCACCCTCACTCCCATCACATCACCACATCCCACACACCCCACCAATCACATCTCACTCATCCCAATGCCAAGCCCCGCATGGCATACCAATGCACACGGACACCCCTTACAGCCCTGCATGGACACCTATCACTAAAGCATGCACACTAGAGAGAATCAGCTATACCACCACATAGCAACTTACACGAGTGAAAGCTGCCAGGGCAAATACAACCAAAGAGGGCAAGCCAAGGATGCACAATAAGTCAGACACAGAAACAATAACACAGCATTTACATCACCACAGGTACCCCAGCCAATGTCAGTGGAGAGGAGGTGCCAGCAGTATACAGTCCCCCCACAGAAGAGGCCCACAGTAATGACAGCAACTCTGGACTTCAGGATCTGGATGACCAACCTGGCCCATCAGGGTCCTCTGGACAGCCGGTAACCCATGCCCAGTCACACACCACCACAGAGCCTTCCCATCAGGAAGCACCACCAAAGCACCCACCCAGCATACCCACACCTCTGTTCCCAGGACACGTCAATCAGAAGTGTGTCTACCTCTACAGGGACCCCAGGGCACCCCTCATACCCAAGACAATCAGGGTCAGTGGGCACACGGTTCAGGGGACAGGGGCACAGGACAACAGGGAAGCTGGGAGGACTGCTGTGCAACAGGGGGAGGACAGGCTTAGGGAACCGACTCTCCAGGAGGCACTTGCAGAGATACTGGGAACATATCAACATTCCCAGGACTTGATGGGCCAGATCCTGGACAATGTGCAGGAGAACAGGCGGCTGCAGGAGGGACAGTACCAGGGGATCAGGGAGGACTTGCAGGCCATCTACACCACCCTGGTATCCATAGCAGGGGTGGTGGCAGACATGGCCAATATTATGAGGGAGGCAGTCTCACAACAATGGGCCCCTGCCACTAGCCAGACATCTGAACTGCCTTCCACCGCCACTGCCGCTAGTGAACAGGAGTCCTCGCCACAGGACCAACAGGCCACCAGCACCCCTCCCCCTGTAGAAGGAGAACCACCTGGAAAACGTTCCCTGCGATTCAGACAGAAGCCAGACACACTTGCCAAGACCCCTGCCAGAAAATGAGACTCTCCTGATTGTCACCCTTGTGTCCCACTCAGTCACCCTGTCCACCTTGAACTGCCATTGCTTCCCTTCCTATGTCCCCTTGGACAATGCACCTGTGCTACAAATAGACTGGAACAATACCCTGGATTTTCCTCCATCATCAACCCATCCCATTGCATTTGCCCCTCTTTTTCTTAGCACTTCAATAAACATCCTTGGAAAACTAACAGAAGTTTGGAGTATGTTATGTATATCAAATATATGTATTCATTGAAACTGGCACAAGCAATACAATTCAACTGTACAGTAAATGAGCATATGTTAATGACCTGTAGCTGGCTGCAGTGTTTGCACCAGGAACTATTGTGAGGCACCAACATCTGTAAAATGAATTGCCAAAGGGTACAGTGAGTGGGCACAGAGGTGGGAAATAACAGCATGCCAGTGCCACAGATATTAAGAATAATTACAATGAAGCATGAAGTAACACTGTCTTACCTGTGTGTCATTGGAAGTACTGTTTGATGACTGCTGTTCTGTTGTCCTCATCCTCATCCTCTGCCTCCTCATCCTCACTGTCCACAGGGTCCACTGCTGCCACACGGGCATCTACAGCCTCCTCCTCCTGCAGAAAAGGCACATGTCATCTCAGGGCAAGGTTGTGCAGCATGCAGCATTCCACAATTATTTGGCAAACCTTCTTGGGTGAGTAGCACAGGGATCCACCTGTTGGATGGAGGCACCTGAACCTGGCCTTTAGAGGCCAAAGGTCCGTTCTATAACCCTTCTGGTTCGCCCATGTGCCTCATTGTAACATTCTTCTGCCCTTGTCCTGGCATCCCTCACAGGGGTCAGTAGCCATGATAGAATGGGGTAACCAGAGTCACCTGCAAATATTGAGGGACAACATTTAGCCACTGTAAGAAAATGCCTCCTTGGCATGGTTATCCCTGACTTTTTGCCTTTGCTGATGCTAAGTTTTGATTGAGAGTGTGCTGGGACCCTTCTAACCAGGCCCCAGCACTAGTGTTCTTTCCCTAAACTGTACCTTTGCTTCCACAATTGGCACAGCCCTGGCACTCAGATAAGTCCCTTGTAACTGGTACCCCTGGTACCAAGGGCCCTGATGCCAGGGAAGGTCTCTAAAGGCTGCAGCATGTCTTATGCCACCCTGGGGACCCCTCACTCAGCACATGCACACTGCCTCACAGCTTGTGTGTGCTGGTGGGGAGAAAATGACTAAGTCGACATGGCACTCCTGTCAGACTGCCATGCCAACCTCACACTGCCTGTGGCATAGGTAAGTCACCCCTATAGCAGGCCTTACAGCCCTAAGCAAGGGTGCACTATGCCACAGGTGAGGGCATATGTGCCTGAGCACTATGCCTCTACAGTGTCTAAGCAAAACCTTAGACATTGTAAGTGCAGGGTAGCCGTAAGAGTTTATGGTCTGGGAGTTTGTCAAACACGAACTCCACAGTTCCATAATGGCTACACTGAAATCTGGGAAGTTTGGTATCAAACTTCTCAGCATAATAAATGCACACTGAAGCCAGTGTGGAATTTATTATAACATGCACCCAGAGGGCATCTTAGAGATGCCCCCTGAATACCAATCCGACTTCTAGTGTAGACTGACCAGTTTCTGCCAGCCTGCCACAACCAGACGAGTTGCTGGCCACATGGGGAGAGTGCCTTTGTCACTACGTGGCCAGGAACAAAACCTGTACTGGGTGGAGGCGCTTCTCACTTCCCCCTGCAGGAACTGTAACACCTGGAGGTGAGCTTCAAAGGCTCACTCCCTTTGTTACAGTGCCACAGGGCATCTCAGCTAGTGGAGATGCCCGCCCCTCCAGCCACTGCCCCCACTTTTGGCGGCAAGGCTGGAGGAGATAATTAGGAAAACAAGGAGGAGTCACCCACCAGTCAGGACAGCCCCTAAGGTGCCCTGAGCTGAGGTGACCCCTGCCTTTAGAAATCCTCCATCTTAGTTTTGGAAGATTTCCCCAATAGGATTAGGGATGTGCCTCCCTCCCCTCAGGGAGGAGGCACAAAAGGGTGTAGCCACCCTCCAGGACAGTAGCCATTGGCTACTGCCCTCCCAGACCTAAACACACCCCTAAATTTAGTATTTAGGGGCACCCAAGAACCCAGGAAATCAGATTCCTGCAACCTGAACGAAAGAAGGACTGCTGACCTACAAGCCTGCAGAGACGACGGAAGACGACAACTGCTTTGGCCTCAGCCCTACCGGTCTGTCTCCTGACTTGAACACCTGCAACCAGCGATGCATCCAACAGGGACCAGCGACCTCTGAAGCCTCAGAGTACTGCCCTGACCCCCAGGACCAAGAAACTCCAGTGAGCAGCGGCACTGCTCAACAACAGCAACATCTTTGCAACAAAGAAGCAACTTTTAAAGAACTCACTCTTCACACTCTGCACCCAATGCCCTCGGCTCGAGATCCAGAGAACCAACACCACAGGGAGGACTCCCCGGCGACTGCAACCCTGTGAGTAGCCAGATATGACCCCTCTGGACCCCCACAGCGGTGCCTGCAGAGAGAATCCAGAGGCTTCCCCTGACCGCGACTGCCTGTAACAAGGGACCCGACGCCTGGACCAAGCACTGCACCGCAGCCCCCAGGACCTGAAGGAACCGAACCTCAGTGCAGGAGTGACCCCCAGGCGACCCTCTGCCTAGCCCAAGTGGTGGCTGGCCCGAGAAGCCCCTCGTGTCTGCCTGCACCACAAGAGTGACCCCCGGGTCCCTCCATTGTTTCCTATACAAAACCCGACGTCTGCTTTGCACACTGCACCCTGCCGCCCCTGTGCCACTGAGGATGTGTTTTGTGTGCCTACTTGTGTCCCCCCCACAGTGCTCTAAAAAGCCCCCCTGGTCTGCCCCCCAAGGACGCAAGTACTTACCTGCTGGCAGACTGGAACCAGAGCACCCCTGTTCTCCATAGGCACCTATATGTTTTGGGCACCTCTTTGACCTCTGCACCTGACCAGCCCTGAGCTGCTGGTGTGGTAACTTTGGGGTTGCCCTGAATCCCCAACGGTGGGCTGCCTATGCCCAGGAACTGAGACTTGTAAGTGTCTTACTTACCTCACAATCTAACCAATAATTACCTCCCCCAGGAACTGTTGATTTTTGCACTGTCTACTTTTAAAATAGCTTATTGCCAGTTTACCAAAAACCGTTATTGCTCTAATTCAAAGTTCCTAACTTACCTGTGTGAAGTACCTCACATTTTATGTATTTACTTCAAATCTTAAACTTGTGGTTCTAAAAATAAACTAAGAAAATATATTTTTCTATATAAAACTATTGGCATGGAGTAAAGTCTCTGAGTGTGTGTTCCTCATTTATTGCCTGTGTGTGTACAACAAATGCTTAACACTACCCTCTGATAAGCCTACTGCTTGACCACACTTCCACAAAATAGAGCATTCGAATTATCTAGTTTTGCCACTATCTTACCTCTAAGGGGAACCTTTAGACTCTGTGCACACTATCTCTTACTTTGAGATAGTATATACAGAGCCAACTTCCTACATGGTTTCACAGAGAGGTACTTTTACCTCTGGGAGTCCAGCTGTGGTAGCTGATGGCTCCCTTAGTACAGGTGCCACCCCAGGAGAGGTTTCTCCCACCACAGGAATGGTATCCTTAGTGGCAGGGTGGGGAAGGGATACTTTGAGACCCTTTTTACCTGCTGGTGGAGAGGGATCCTGAGATTTCAGGTCTTTTTGTCTGCTCCTTTGCTTTTTCATTTCACCAGAAACGACAGGAAGCAATTCCTCAGGGATACCCAGCATGGATGCATGGGTCTTAAACTCTACCTCAGCCCAACCTGAGGCCTCTGGGTCATTCCCTAAGAGACCTAAGAGACAATCTACAGGTAAGCTAGGTGATACCACCACTTGCTTTGGGCCAGTAACTCCACCCCAACTAAGTTGAACTACAGCTAAGGGGAGAGACCAGTGGAGTTATTGACATCAGTAACTTAGTACTTCTGTCCAAGGAGGAGTTGTGCAGGTGACACCAAGGTTTCAGTCACCAAAGTGATACTGGCACCTGTGTTCCTGTAGGCCTGGGCCTCAACACTGTTCATTAAAATTGACTTATTCATGTTAAGGGGACAAGCAGCCAAGGTGGCAAGGCCAATGCCACCAGGTGTGACAGAAACCGTCTTGGGACTGTCTACCCCAGTCTCTATTATGGACCCAAAAGTGAACCCAACTACACCCTTTGTTTGACTATTGCCAGCAGTCCCACCACTATTACCACTACTACTAGGGGCACTAGAGTTTGATGTATTAGTGGTGGTTGGCTCAGGGGGTTTACCTGGGCTTTACCTAGGCAAGACTTTTCCCCTGGCCGATGGCCTTTATCTCTGCATACATATCACCAAGGCTTTTTAGTGTGTGTAGAGTGAAAAGAAGATGATTTATCCCCACCCCCGGAGCAGTGTTTTGGACCTGAAGAAGGATCTTTGTGCTTACTTTTATCCCCACGCTTGTCCTGAGATTTTTCACCATCTTTCTTTTGCTGTCCTTGTCACCCCCTGTATAAGCTTTTCTGCTCACCCTTGTTCTGACCCCTTTGTCTGCCTTCTTACCCAAATCTTGGGGAGAGGTCAGATCTGAGTCCACAAGATACTGATGTAACAAATCAGACACACAATTGTTCTATATATTCTCTCTCAGAATTAAGCTATATAGGCTTTTATAGTCGGTCACCTTACTGCCATTTAACCAACCTTCTAGGACCTTCACAGAACAGTCCACAAAATCTGTCCAATCCTGTGATGACTCCTTTCTGATGGATACAACTACCTGTGGATTCCTCACCTAATGAATACTCCCATGGCGCCAGCATTCGACGGAAATCTTCTTACTAGTCCCTGCACGTCGACGAGGACGTCACTCTAGCCCACGCAACGCCGTCTGACGTCATACAGGCAATAAGAGGTCCTCGACGACGTGCGGACGTCAGTTCCCTTTTTTCCGTGCATTCGAGACGGTTATCTTCGAGGGAGCAACTGTTACTTTTGTGGTTACAGTGTATTTTTGCTGCGTAGTCTTTCGCTGTGGTAATAATGTCGCAGAGAAAGTCTGGATTCAAGCCTTGTCGTGAGTGTGGAGGCAAGATGTCGGTGACGGATCCTCATTCCGATTGCCTTTGGTGTTTGAGCTCCGACCACGACGTCTCGACTTGTGATTCATGCCAGCACATGAATCCAAAGGCCCTCAAGGAACGTGAGGCGAAGCTGTTTATGGCGAAATCGAAGGAGAAGCATCACAAGAAGTCTTCTTCTCCAAGACATCGGCGTCATCGAGACTCCCGGCGCCGTAGAGAATCTCGGCGTCATTCGAAGGAGACTCGTTCCAGGTCTTCGGATCGGCGCCGAAGGACATGGGAGATCAGTCCCACGGTTACGCCGCATCCTTCGACGCCGTTGCCCTCTCCGGCGTCTCCAACTTCACCTGGACAGGCGTCGGTGATTGAGGTATTGGAGCCTCAGGTGTTTTCTCCGGCGTTGCAGACGTCGAGGCCGGCGTCGGGGTCGCCTCCGAGACAGGCACCCCAGTATCCGGCTTTTCCCACCCCTGGAGCCGATAGTTCCGCATTCTTGAATGCGATGTATGCCATCTTCCAACAGATGGCTCCAGGGGGTGCTCCGGCTGGGCCTTTGGCCTTTTCATTGGGTGATCCTGCGCCTCTTCGGCCGGCACCCTTTATGCCCTTTCTCCCTTTTAGGAACGTGGGCTCGGCGCCAGTGTCGGCGCCGGTGGCCGCTCCGGTGGCTTCAGAAGGATTGGCCCCGGGGATTTCCATCCCGTCGACGTCGGGATTTCGGCCTGTGACTCCGGTGGGTCCATCTGCTTCAACTGCTCTTTCGTCGGCGCCGAAGTTACCTGTGGCGCCGGACGCGGCGTCGGTGGCTTCTGAAGATCGGCGCCGATCTTCGACTTCGGCGGAGGCATTGTCGACTCCGCGTATTGAACAACGGCTTCATTCGAGGAGACGTGCTCTCCGTGTATTAGAGGAGCAGGAGTACCAACGAGCCCTGGAGGAAGGAGAGCTAGAGGACTCGGGTGATGGGCTGCGTGGTCTGGAGTCGGCCAGTGGGCTGGACACTTCCCCTGAGTGGGATCTTTCGTCCCCGGGAGAATACACTGAGGAGGCTGCTTCCTTTCATGCAGTGGTACGGAAGGCAGCTAGTTTTTTGGACCTGCCTTTGCCGGTGGTGGAGGCTAAACAAAACCTTCTAACAGAGGTGCTACATCCGGCCTCAGCTGCGGCGGAACCTCTTTTGCCATTTAATGACGCTCTGCTGGATCCGGTGTTAGAGGTGTGGAAGAGGCCGGCATCTTCCCCAGCAGTTCACAGAGCCGTGGCCAGGAGGTATCGGACGGCTCCGACTGACCCTGGTTTTCTGTCTAGGCACCCTACGCCGGAGAGCTTGGTGGTGCAGGCCTCCTGTTCATCCAAGTCAACGCCTGGTTCTTTCCCGACGGTGCCTGGGGACAGAGATTCAAAGAAACTAGAGGCGCAGTCCAAGAAGATTTTTTCGTCCTGCAGTCTGGCGTTAAAGGCCACCAACGCAACCTGTATCCTGGGGAGGTATATTCATGCTCTGATGGATGACATTTCCTCATCATTTACAGAGCTTCCCCAGGGTCTTTTGGATCTTGTTTCAAATGCCCAGGCTGCTGCGACCCAGATTATCCAGACGGGACTGGATACCACTGACTCGGTAGCCAGAGCAATGGGCACAACTATGGTGGCAAGGAGACAGGCCTGGCTCCGTAACTCGGGCTTTTCTGCGGATGTACAGTCCACATTGTTGGATCTCCCGTTTGATGGGGACAAACTGTTTGGAGCCAAGGCTGATTCGGCCTTGGAAGGTTTTAAGGAAAGCAGGGCCACGGCTAAGTCGTTAGGGCTCCAAGCTCCTTCTTCCACGGCCTCTTCCAGATTTTTCAGGAGGTTTCGTGGATTTGGGCGTGGCTCTTCCTCCTCTTCCTTTCGGGGAAGATATCAGCAACCTGCCTCTTCCCATCCCTATAGATCTTTTAGGGGGAGAGGTAGGGTCCGCACCAGAGGAGCCTCTCAGCAGCACTCTGCCTCTTCCTCATCCTCTGGCGGGGTGCAGCAGGGGAAGCAGCCTTAGGCTTCCACCATTTCCCACTCACCCCTCTCCTGTAGGGGGAAGATTACAGCATTTTCTCACCAAATGGAAGACTGTTACAACGGACACTTGGGTTCTCAGTATTGTGGGAAAAGGCTACACCCTTCCCTTTCGGGAGTTCCCACCCCTCATCCCGCCCCGTCCTTCTTATTGTTCAGAAGAACACCTCCTGTTGCTAGAACAGGAGGTACAAGCCCTCCTTTCAAAGGGCGCGGTGGAGTTGGTCCCAGAGCAGGAAAGGGGTCGAGGATGTTACTCAAGGCATTTCCTGATTCCCAAGAAGGATGGTCGTTTGAGACCAATCCTGGACCTGAGGATCTTGAATTGGTTCCTCAAGCAGGAAAAGTTCAAGATGCTGACCCTAGCACAGGTGCTTTTGGCGTTGAACACGGAAGACTGGATGGTGTCTGTCGACTTGCAGGATGCTTACTTTCATATCCCGATACTCAAGTCACACAGGAAGTATCTCCGGTTTGTGGTGGGATCAGTTTGCGGTCCTTCCGTTTGGTCTTACTTCAGCACCTCGAGTCTTCACGAAGGTGATGTCGGTGGTTGCGGCAGAACTCAGAAGGAAGGGGATAGCAGTATTCCCTTACTTGGACGACTGGTTGATCAAAGCCAAGTCCCCGGAGCTTGTGTCGCATCATCTGCAGTCAACAACCCAGTTGTTGTTCGACCTGGGTTTTTCGGTGAACGAGCCCAAATCTCACCTAGAGCCCTCTCAGCGCCTCCTGTTCATAGGGGCAGTACTGGATACAACATTGGGTCGGGCCTTTCCTCCACCTCAGCGGATTCAAGATATTCAGGATTTGGTTCCAATGTTTCGAAATGGAGCGGTAGTTCCAGTCCTCAAGGTCCTTCGTCTGCTCGGTCTGTTTGCCTCCTGCATTCTGTTGGTCACGCATGCTCGCTGGCACATGAGGGCTCTTCAGTGGTGCCTCCGAAGGCAGTGGTCTCAACACAAAGGGGATCTAGAGAGTACTGTCAAGATCTCCAGAGATGCTGCTGTGGATTTGAAGTGGTGGATTGCAAGCAACAATCTTTCACAAGGAAAGCCGTTCCAGCAGTCGCCGCCAGTGGCCACAGTCATAACGGATGCTTCCACTCTAGGGTGGGGAGCTCATCTGGGGGATCTGGAGATCAAAGGTCTTTGGTCTCCAGAGGAACAGATGTTTCACATCAATCTGTTAGAGTTACGGGCTGTACGTCTGGCTCTCAAGGCCTTCCTCCCTTCCCTTCGTGGTCAGTCGGTACAGGTCCGAACGGACAATACTACCACGATGTGGTACATAAACAAGCAGGGAGGAGTGGGGTCGTACCTTCTCTGCAGAGAAGCTCTTCGACTATGGTCCTGGGCAAAGGACCATCAGATTTGCTTGATAGCAAACCATCTGGCCGGAGTCTTGAACGTGCGTGCGGACAGTCTCAATCGCCAATTCTCGGCAGACCACGAGTGGCGTCTCCATCCAGATCAAGTCCGTTTAATCTTCCAGAGGTGGGGGTTTCCTCGGGTAGATCTGTTTGCCACTCGAGAGAACGCGCATTGTCCGTTATTCTGCAGCCTCCAGTATCCGATGCAGGGAGCGTTGGGGGACGCGTTTCAAATAACCTGGTGCGGCCAGTTGCTTTACGCGTTTCCTCCCATACCCTTGATTCCTCGAGTATTGAGGAAGATTCGCCAGGACCGGGCTCTAGTTATCCTAATAGCTCCGGATTGGCCAAGGAGGGTATGGTACTCCGACCTTCTCCAACTCTCAATGTGCCCTCCGCTCCGTCTCCCTTTCAGGGCAGACCTTCTCTCGCAATCGCAGGGGCAGGTTCTACACCCCAACCTCCAGAGTCTGCACCTACATGCCTGGAGATTGAACGGGGCAACCTGAGTTCCTTCTCTCTCCCGCCTGAGGTAGTGGATGTTATATTAGCGGCCAGGCGACACTCCACTAAATCTATCTACACTAATAGATGGTCTAAATTTGTTGCGTGGTGTGGAGAGAGGCAGATTGATCCTTTGCATGCTCATCTATCGGACGTTTTGTCTTTTGCTCTGTCTCTAGCGCAGAAAGGTTGTGCAGTGGCTACTATTAAGGGTTATTTATCGGCCTTGTCAGCCTTCATATGTCTTCCAGACCAACCATCTTTATTTAAATCCCCTATTGTTATCAGATTCTTGAAAGGTCTTCTAAATAAATATCCTCCAAAGCCATTCGTTATGCCGCAATGGGATTTGTCCTTGGTCCTGACTTTCCTTATGGGGTCCCCTTTTGAACCTATGCATTCTTGCCCCTTAAGGTATTTGGTTTTAAAAACAGTCTTCCTGACAGCTATAACATCAGCAAGGAGAGTGAGTGAGTTGCAGGCCTTATCAGTAAAACCTCCTTATACAACTTTTTATGGGGATAAGGTGGTGTTGAGGACCAAGGCTGCTTTCCTCCCGAAGGTTGTTTCACCCTTCCATTTGGCTCAGGCAATTACTTTTTCCACGTTCTATCCTCCGCCTCATCCTTCCAAAGAGGAAGAAAGACTGCACCGTCTGGAACCAAAGAGGGCGTTGAGCTTCTTTATTGATAGAACAAAGGATTTCAGGCTGGAGGATCAGCTGTTTATTGGATACGTGGGCAAGAGGAGAGGAAAGGCAGTCCACAAGAGAACACTATCCAGGTGGGTTGTTCTTTGCATTAAAATCTGTTACTCTTTGGCAAAGAAGGATCCTCCTGAGGGCATTAGAGCTCATTCCACCAGAGCTAAGTCGGCCACTTCGGCCTTGGCCAGAGGTGTTCCTGTGGTCGACATCTGCAAGGCCGCAACTTGGTCGTCCCTTCACACTTTTGCAAAACATTACTGTTTGGATTCTGAGGTTAGAAGGGACGGCCATTTTGCACGGTCAGTGCTGCAGGATTTCTTGGTTTGACCATTTAGGCACCCACCGCCGGGCGTGGTACTGCTTTGGGACTCTATTCATTAGGTGAGGAATCCACAGGTAGTTGTATCCATCAGAAGAACGAGTTACTTACCTTCGGTAACGACTTTTTTGGTGGATACATTAGCTACCTGTGGATTCCTCACGGTCCCACACGCCTCCCCATTGCCTTTCTGGTCTTACCAAGTAATCCTTGAGTACGCTCCTCTTGGTCTTTGAGGGTGCAATAGATGTTGTATATATTATATGTATATATGTATATATCTTTGTGTATATACTTGATGTGTAGATATATATTTTAAAAAGAGAGAGTTATATATATATATAAAAGATTTACAGTTATTCATGCAATGTTGTGTATTTTTACAATGTAATGGGATGTTGCCTTGCTCTTTCATTGCATTGCCTGGTTGTTCTCATGCACGTAAAAAATGATTGGTACTGACGTCCGCACATCGTCGAGGACCTCTTATTGCCTGTATGACGTCAGACGGCGTCGCGTGGGCTAGAGTGACGTCCTCGTCGACGTGCAGGGACTAGTAAGAAGATTTCCGTCGAATGCTGGCGCCATGGGAGTATTCATTAGGTGAGGAATCCACAGGTAGCTAATGTATCCACCAGAAACGTCGTTACCGAAGGTAAGTAACTCGTTCTTCTGGTCTCTCTGAACTTTATTGTATATTGCTCAGTGGGTAAGCCCAGACCATCTAAGAGTGCACTTTTCAGAATGTGACAGTTGTCTGCATCATCCTCCCTGACAATAAGGAGTCTGTCTCTTCCTTTGCAAGTGAAAGACAACCACAGGATAGCAGCCCACTGAACTTGAGGGACCCTCTGAACTTTAAAGGCCCTCTTAAGTGCAGAAAACCACTTGTAGATGTCATCCCCATCCTTGTAAGGGGGAACAACTTTGTGCAGATTTCTGGAATCAAATGTAGGTTCCCTAACACTGGAGTTCCTGAAACTGCTGCTGCCACCATGGGGAGCTAACCACAAACCCTGCCTTACCTTTTCCACGACCAGGGATTCCCTGTCTAAGGCCAAATGTTGCTGCTGTAGCCTCCGTCTGGCCTCCTCTAACCTCAGCTTTCTGAGTTCCCTATCTAGGGACTGGTCCACAGGGTTAGAAGTGTGGGATGCATCTGAAACAGAAGTAATAAGGGAATTGGCAGAGGCTGATCTTTCCCTAACTGGGGCCACCCTAGTGACCTGGCCTCTAGGTGTGAAGGGAGCCCTACTGGTGTGTGAACCCTTCCCACTGCCAGTTACACTAGGGGGTTTGTTGACAGAACGATCAATGGAAGGACCCTCCCTAGGATTATCAGAATGCTCCTTTGAGTCTACCTGGTTGGAATGTTCCTCTATTTTCCCCTCTGGCCTTCCTGACCAGTGCTAAGTCCCTGGTCCTCCTTCAGGAGAAGCTTTAAGAGGAATTACTTATTGGGGTTCTTCCCAATCCATAAGCTTCTTTCAAGACAGAGACCCCTCAAGTTTAAACTTTCATATGTTGTTTTCACAACTCCAGGGGTAGCCTCTACAACAGACATGTTGAAAGAAAGAGTTTAGGAAAAAGAGTAAAAAGTTAGTAGACTAGAAGGCCTAACTTTTTAGAGAAAATAAAAACTTTTCAGAAACTTTGAAAAACTTTTGCAAAGTTTTAAAGAACTTTTTAGAAAGTTAAAAGTGACTTCTAGGTACAATTATGTGTAGCTCTAAGTAATGGAGCAAGCTTTCCTTGTGAAAAGCACCAGTAACAAAGTGGTAAAGCAATTGCAAGTACTTATTCCACGGCTGCACCACCAATGTAGGAGGCTGGCCTGGCTTATAGTGGGTACCTGATGGTACTTACACCCAGGTCCAGTTATCCCTTATTAGTAGATTAGTAGTGTTCTAGCAGCTTAGGCTGATAGAGGTAGCTGTAGCAGAGCAGCTTAAGCTGAACTAGGACACATGCAAAGCTCCTGCAGTACCACTTATAGTTACACAGTACTTATTGTAGGAAAGTAGCATCTTCCCTGGCATGTTACCCCCATTTTTCACTGTACATATGTTGTTTTAGTTGTATGTGTCACTGGGACCCTGTTCACCAGGGCCCCAGTGCTCATAAGTGTGCCTGAATGTGTTACCTGTGTAGTGACTAACTGTCTCACTGAGGCTCTGCTAATCAGAACCTCAGTGGTTATGCTCTCTCATTTCTTTCCAAATTGTCACTAACAGGCTAGTAACCAATTTTACCAATTAACATTGGCTTACTGGAACACCCTTATAATTCCCTAGTATATGGTACTGAGGTACCCAGGGTATTGGGGTTCCAGGAGATCCCTATGGGCTGCAGCATTTCTTTTGCCACCCATAGGGAGCTCTGACAATTCTTACACAGGCCTGCCACTGCAGCCTGAGTGAAATAACGTCCACGTTATTTCACAGCCATTTTACACTGCACTTAAGTAACTTATAAGTCACCTATATGTCTAACCTTTACCTGGTAAAGGTTAGGTGCAAAGTTACTTAGTGTGAGGGCACCCTGGCACTAGCCAAGGTGCCCCCACATTGTTCAGGGCCAATTCCCCGGACTTTGTGAGTGCGGGGACACCATTACACGCGTGGTAACTCCGAATATGGCCATGTAACATGTTTATGATCATGGAATTGCCCCCTCTATACCACCCTGGCATAGTTGGCACAATCCCATGATCCCAGTGGTCTGTAGCACAGACCCTGGTACTGCCAAACTGCCTTTCCTGGGGTTTCACTGCAGCTGCTGCTGCTGCCAACCCCTCAGACAGGCATCTGCCCTCCTGGGGTCCAGCCAGGCCTGGCCCAGGATGGCAGAACAAAGAACTTCCTCTGAGAGAGGGTGTTACACCCTCTCCCTTTGGAAAATGGTGTGAAGGCAGGGGAGGAGTAGCCTCCCCCAGCCTCTGGAAATGCTTTCTTGGGCACAGATGTGCCCAATTCTGCATAAGCCAGTCTACACCGGTTCAGGGGACCCCTTAGCCCTGCTCTGGCGCGAAACTGGACAAAGGAAAGGGGAGTGACCACTCCCCTGACCTGCACCTCCCCTGGGAGGTGCCCAGAGCTCCTCCAGTGTGCTCCAGACCTCTGCCATCTTGGAAACAGAGGTGCTGCTGGCACACTGGACTGCTCTGAGTGGCCAGTGCCACCAGGTGACGTCAGAGACTCCTTGTGATAGGCTCCTTCAGGTGTTGCTAGCCTATCCTCTCTCCTAGGTAGCCAAACCCTCTTTTCTGGCTATTTAGGGTCTTTGCCTGGGGAAACTTTAGATAACGAATGCAAGAGCTCATCCGAGGTCCTCTGCATCTCTCTCTTCACCTTCTGCCAAGGAATCGACTGCTGACCGCGCTGGAAGCCTGCAAAACTGCAACATAGTAGCAAAGACGACTTCTGCAACTCTGTAACGCTGATCCTGCCGCCTTCTCGACTGTTTTCCTGGTGGTGCATGCTGTGGGGGTAGTCTGCCTTCTCTCTGCACTAGAAGCTCCGAAGAAATCTCCCGTGGGTCGACGGAATCTTCCCCCTGCAACCGCAGGCACCAAAAAGCTGCATTACCGGTCCCTTGGGTCTCCTCTCAGCACGACGAACGAGGTCCGTCGAATCCAGCAACTCTGTCCAAGTGACCCCCACAGTCCAGTGACTCTTCAGTCCAAGTTTGGTGGAGGTAAGTCCTTGCCTCACCTCGCTAGACTGCATTGCTGGGAACCGCGACTTTTGCAGCTACTCCGGCCCCTGTGCACTTCCGGCGGAAATCCTTTGTGCACAGCCAAGCCTGGGTCCACGGCACTCTAACCTGCATTGCACGACTTTCTAAGTTGGTCTCCGGCGACGTGGGACTCCTTTGTGTAACTTCGGGTGAGCACCGTTTCACGCATCCTCGTAGTGCCTGTTTCTGGCACTTCTCCGGGTGCTACCTGCTGCTGAGAGGGCTCCTTGTCTTGCTCGACGTCCCCTCTACCTCCTGGTCCAATTTGCGACCTCCTGGTCCCTCCTGGGCCACAGCAGCGTCCAAAAACGCTAACCGCACGATTTGCAGCTAGCAAGGCTTGTTGGCGTTCTTTCGGCGGGAAAACACTTCTGCACGACTCTCCACGGCGAGAGGGATCCGTCCACCAAAGAGGAAGTCTCTAGCCCTTTTCGTTCCTGCAGAAACCTCAGCTTCTTCTGTCCAGTAGAAGCTTCTTTGCATCCACAGCTGGCATTTCCTGGGCATATGCCCATCTCCGACTTGCTTGTGACTTTTGGACTTGGTCCCCTTGTTCCACAGGTACCCTAGATTGGAAATCCATCGTTGTTGCATTGTTGGTTTGTGTCTTTCCTGCATTATTCCTCTAACACAACTTCTTTGTCCTTAGGGGAACTTTAGTGCACTTTGCACTCACTTTTCAGGGTCTTGGGGAGGGTTATTTTTCTAACTCTCACTATTTTCTAATAGTCCCAGCGACCCTCTACAAGGTCACATAGGTTTGGGGTCCATTCGTGGTTCGCATTCCACTTTTGGAGTATATGGTTTGTGTTGCCCCTATCACTATGTGTCCCCATTGCATCCTATTGTAACTATACATTGTTTGCACTGTTTTCTAAGACTATACTGCATATTTTTGCTGTTGTGTATATATATCTTGTGTATATTTCCTATCCTCTCACTGAGGGTACACTCTAAGATACTTTGGCATATTGTCATAAAAATAAAGTACCTTTATTTTTAGTATAACTGTGTATTGTGTTTTCTTATGATATTGTGCAAGTGACACTTGTGGTACTGTAGTAGCTTCACACGTCTCCTAGTTCAGCCTAAGCTGCTCTGCTAAGCTACCATTATCTATCAGCCTAAGCTGCTAGACACCCTATACACTAATAAGGGATAACTGGGCCTGGTGCAAGGTGCAAGTACCCCTTGGTACTCACTACAAGCCAGTCCAGCCTCCTACACTTATACACAATAAAAGACAATACTCAGTGGTACCAAAAATAAAGGCACTTTATTTTAGTGACTCAAGGCCAAAAATATCTTAGAGGCAATACTCCTGGAGGTAACTATTATACACAATATATACTCTAGACACCAAAATAAGGCAAGTAATTAGACATAGGATAGTGCAAACAATAGAAAATACTGCACAGAGGCCTCAGGAGGTGAAGATGACGTGGAGCACAGGGGTACTGTCGAAAACAGGGAAGGCAAGCTCTTACCTCTTCAAAATTTGGACAGCAGGGCCTTAGGACGATCTGTGTCTAAGAGGTCCACCACCTGTGTGCCAAGGAGCACGCTCGTCGCCAGGAAAGGAGTCCAAGAGAACCGGTTGTCGACTTAGAAGCTGCCTGCAAGAGCAGGGAAGTGACTCAGTCACCCCACTGGAGATTCCTTCGGTCCTTCTGGTGCAGGGTGAAGACAGGGAGTCTTCAGAGCGTGCACACCGTGGAAACTGTTGTAGTTGCTGGCCAGAGCTTGAGTTGCAGAGTCGAAGTAGCCCTTCTGGATACTTTGTTGCTGTTACAGCGGTTCCTGGAGCAGCCTGCGGTTGATTCAAGGTCAGAGGATGAGGCAGGAGTTGCAGAGGATTCCTGCTGGAAACTTGCAAGCAGAATCTGAAGGGAACCCACAGGAGAGACCCTAAATAGCCCTGAGAGGGAGATTGGCTACCTAACCAGGTATGCACCTATCAGGAGGGGTCTCTGACGTCAACTGCTGGCACTGGCCACTCAGAGAGCTCCAAAGTGTGCCCACACCTTTGAAAACAAGATGACTAATGCCAGGGGCACACTGGAGGAGCTCTGGGCACCACTCCTGAGGTGGTTATGGACAGGGGAGTGGTCACTCCCCTTTCCTTTGTCTAGTTTCGTGCCAGAGCAGGGACTGGAGGTCTGTGAACCGGTGTAGACTGGCTTATGCAAGAAGGGCACCATCTGTGCCATTCAAAGCATTTCTAGAGGCTCTGAGAGGCAACCCCTCCCAAGCCTGTAACACCGATTTCTAAAGGGAGAGGGTGTAACAGCCTTCTCCCAAAGGAAATGCTTTGTTCTGCCTTCCTGGGACTGAGCTGCTCAGACCCCAGGAGGGCAGAACCCTGTCTGCGAGGTGGCAGCAGCTGTAGCTGCAGTGCAAGCGTCAGAGAGCTGGTTTGGCAGTATTGGGGGTCCATGGTGGAGCCCCCAGGATGCATGGGATTGGCTCCCTAATACCAGATTTGGAATTGGGGGACAATTCCATGATCTTAGACACCTTAAATGGCCATATTCAGAGTTACCATTGTGAAGCTACATATAGGTATTAGCCTATATGTAGTGCACGCGTGAAATGGTGTCCCCGCACTCACAAAGTCTGGGGATTTGGCCCTGGACAGCGTGGGGGCACCTTTGCTAGTTCAAGGGTGCCCTCACACTTAGTAACTTTGCACCTAACCTTCAGTAAATGAAGGTTAGACATATAGGTGACTTATAAGTTACTTTAGTGCAGTGAAAATGGCTGTGAAACTATTTCACACAGGCTGCAGTGGTGGTCCTGTGCAAGAGTTTGTCTGAGCTCCTTATGGGTGGCAAAAGAAATGCTGGAGCCCATAATGATCTCCTGGAACCCCAGTGCCCTGGTTACATAGGTACCATATACTATGGACTTATAAGGAGGGTCCAGTGTGCCAATTGGAATTAATAAATGAAGTCACTAAACTATAGTGACTAATTTGGCAGCAGAGAGAGCATAAGCACTGAGGTTCTGGTTAGCAGAACGTCAGTGACACAGTTAAGCACTACTGACAACACACACATTAGGCCACAAACTATGAGCACTGGGGTCCTGGCTAGTAGGATCCCAGTGAGACACGGAAAACACAATGACAAAAAGGGTTTTTACTATGAGCACTGGGTTCCTGGCTAGCAGGATCCCAGTGAGACAGTAAAAACACACTGACACACACTCACAAACAGGCCAAAAGTGGGGGTAACCATGCTAGAAAAAGGCTACTTTCTCACAAGAGCTAAAGGTGTGCTTCTGGGCACTGACAGCTGTCAGTGGCCTCTGCTGGGTGTAAGGCTTTATGGCTGCACTATCCTTGGGATGGTGGTCCAACACTAAGTCAAATAGCAAGCTAGGCCCCCTGACCCTGTTAGTCACGGTGGGGTTATTCCATTTGTGGGTGACCTCTTTGGGCAAGCTGGGGGTTGCCCTAGCTAAGATAGGGTTAGTCGTGGTGGACACCTCTCATCCCAAAGAAAAGGAACCAGCAGACAAAAAGCATTCTAAATGGGGTAGTAGTATTGTTGAGGTAGGTCAGCTTCCCAAAGGAAATGACCTAGGCAGTAAGATGTGGGGCAGAGTAGGCCCTGCAACCATGCCACTGGACCACCCTGACGCCAGTCCGGACGCCGACTCTCGGGCGCCGCCCACGGGCTGCACCAGCCCATTCTCGACGCTAACTGATGCCAGCAGGAGCCTCGCTTCCTCTGTCAGGTCCTGAGACGCTTTCTTATGAGCTGGATAACAGTGAGTGTATGGAGCTAGGTTCTGGTGTAGTACTCCCAAACACTTTTTGCCTGGTTTGTAGATGCAACTTCGACTGAAGTGCACTAGGTTCCTGCTAACCAGGTCCCCAGAGCCAGTGCTCCATTCCTAAAACAAGACACCTGGTCACCTGATCCCTAAGTGACCAGGCCCTTCAGCCCCCTGTAAGTCCCTAGTAAATAGCACCCTTAGTACCTAGGGCATGAGTACTGAAGAGGGTACATCAGAGCTGCAGGACAACTTGTGCCACTCTGAGGGACCCAGCACCAACCTTATGCACACTGCCGCTGCAGGCTTCGTGACAAGGTGCTCCCAAAATTGAAAGCACAACATGACACACATCCTGTGTGCTATGTCCCCTAAACACTGCATGCAATATATGTAAGTCATCCCTCTAGCAGTCCTTACAGCCCTAAGGCAGGGTGCATTATATTCCATGTGAAGGCATGTCTGCACAAGCAGATATGCCCCTGCTATGTCTTTGTCGATTCTCAGACATAAGTGACCAAGGACGCCATTTTAAATGCATGTGCTGGACACTGGTCATTATTAGCTCCCCAGCTACATGATGGCTTCTTTGAATCCTGGGATGTTTGGTGTCAAACATCTAAGAATAATAAACCCTCGAAGACCCCAGTGATGGATTTATTAAAAAATGCACACAGAGGGCCCCCTGAAAACCTTCCAACTATTAGTGTGCTACCTGACTGGTCCAGACCAGTTCAGCCACCACAGACACGTTTCTATCCCCCCCAGGTGAGAGCCAGCACTCTGGAGGGCCTGAGACAAAGGCCAGCTCTGGGCAGAGGTGTGATCTCCTCTCCCAAGCAGGATAAACATTCTAGAGTGGGGAGCTTCAAAGGCCTTGCTGCCTTTGTAATGTGACCCAGGTCTCTCCAAATGGTGGAGATGACCAACCCCCATGTCCTCACCCCACTTTTTAACGCAGCACAAGTGGAAAAATTAACTAAATTAGGACGAGTGTCCACTTCATGCCCGTTCCACCTCTAATGTAGACGAGCTGAAGTAGACACCACTTTTCAATTCAATTCAAATTCCCAGTGGAAGTGGTAATAAGAAGTGTGTAGTCACCCTAAAGGTGGTCAGCCCATTGGTTTCTGCCTGGCACTCCCAGTAACACCCCTAAATTGAGTATTTAAGTGGCACCTCTGAACCCTAGAACTCAGATTTCGACAACCAAATAAGACCCGGACAAATAAGAGTTGCACCCGCAGATGAGGAAAAGAAGCAGCAGCTGACCTGGAACCAGCCCCTCCGGCCTGCCTGCTGATCTCAAAGCATCCAGCACAAGAAGCCAACTCCTCCAGCCTTCAATTAAGACTCCAGTCTCCCGTGGGCAGTAGACTTGCCCTGCAACAAGAAACTCCAAAGAAAAGACTCTGCAGCTACTGGAACCCTAGAAACCCGATACCCATATGTGACCATTGCATCTGACGTTCACAACCCGAGTTGAAGCCAACAAACAACGCAAGTCCCCAGGTGCCCAGAGACTGAGTTCAGTGTGGTCTTACACATGTTGGACTCTCCTGAGATGACTGCAGCCACTGCACACAGGCCCCCTCTCCCACAGGCTTGTGGAGAGAGAAATTCCGACAGCTACAGCAACCACTGCACCCGTGACCCCTGATCCCAGCTGAGGTGGGTCACCAGCACAAAAGACGTCCCCCAGCTACAAAGAGCTTGAGTTCACCCTGGGTCCACTGCTGCCTGACTTCCCGACGACGCTAATAGCCTCAGCACACAGGACCCCCTGACCGCGAATGCTCCGGGGCGCAAAAACCTGACGCCTAAGGACACCCCCACATCCGTCAGGAAAAGAGGACCAAAGGTGCACCTATGTCCCCAAGTCTACAACCTACCTGCTTGTTGTCCCTGACTGGCTTCCTAGCCTGAGTCTGCAGTCTGTTTTCAAAAGGACTAAATTCCCATAGGAAACCATTGGGCGCCCAACGTCTCATTGCACCCCTGCACCCGGCCACCCCAGTGCCGCCCGGAGTGACCTGTTGTGGTTCTGATCAGTGCCCAGTACTTACCTTAACTCCCTGAGATTGGCTTCATAAGTCGTTGTTAACCCTGTGTTTGCTAAACATTGTTTTCCTCCATAGGATGAGACTAAAAAGAACTCTGAAAATTGAACAGTCTATTTCTAGAACTGCAAAGTATTTATGCTTAAAAGTCTACTTACCTGATTACGAAGTTTTTGAGTTTGAAACGTATATAAAAAGAATTGTTATTTTTCTAAATTGGTCTCAGATTCACTCATTTATTGCCTCTGTGAGTACAACAAATGCTCAGAACTACATTCTGATAAGCCTAACTGCTCGCCCAAACTACCACAAATAGAGCATTAATCCTATCTGCTTTTGCCTCTGCAAAACCAATTGGCGATCCACTGACCTCTCTGCACATTGTACTTAATTTTAATGCACTACATAGAGAGCCATCTCCCTATGCTGGAGGATCAGCGGATACTGTTAGGGCCCTGGTTAGGTCACTGTAGCTTAACAGTAAACATTTTAAAAACGTACTTTAGTAAGGACTCCAAAAACCTTTGTTAGGATTTTTTCTCTAGCTGAAAAAGGTCCCAACTTTAGTAAAATAGTGAGTACCTCAGAGGACACGGTTGTGAAGCTCCACCTCAGCCCTTACCTTCAGCCGTCCCACAAGCAGTTAAGGGCCCTCTGTAAAGGGTACAAAATAAAAACAGACTCAAACCCTCCCATGGCAAGGCTCCAGGAGCTGCTGGCAGAGCATGAGCAGGCCCATCCTGCAGATGAGGCCACTGATCCTGTAGATCAGGGCAGTGTGACTGAGGAGGAACTGGACCCTCCATCACTTGAGAGAGTGGAACTTGTACCCCAGTTTTCTAGTACACCCCCTCTAGTGAGGAGGTCTCAGGTTCCTCAAGGTCTAGAGAAGGACTCTTTAAAGAGGAGATTCTGTTAGAGAGATTCGCTAGGAGACTTGCCCTGGAAGACAGAATCCTAGCAATAGAGAAGGAAAGAAAAGAGATGGGTTTAGCACCAGATGGGTGGCAGCAATCTTATAGCTAGGGACAGAGTAGACCTTTTGACTCTAATATCCCCAAAAGGATTGTCCCCAAATATGAGGAGGGTGATGATATCACCAAATGGTTCACAGCCCATGAGAGGGCCTGTGTTTCCAAACACCTTGACAAAAGTACGGGGGCGCTCTCCTTTGGGAAATGTTCTCAGGAGGGTGCAGCAGTAGACTCCTGACACTGGATGAGGCAGAAGTTAAGTTCTGTGACCTCATGAGGGGTGCCTGAAAAGGCAGACAGGGCACCGAATAGAGGACACTGCCTGTCCTAAAAACAAATCCACTAGTAAAACCCCAGGGGTTGCCCGTGTAGCCACAGGGAATGATTCCTCAGATGAGGAGGTTCTCTTAGCCTTTAACTGGGAAGTGGGGCAAAAAGGTGAGTTGGAGATTCCAGATGGAAGTAAACACTTCCACCACCTACTGGTGAATGGAATCCCAGCCACTGCTCTGAAAGACACCTGTGCCAATCACAAAATTGTGCATGACAGGTTGGTGCCCTCGAACCAGTATATCCCAGGAGAGACTGCTGGGGTAAGGGTTATACCAGGGGAAGTCACTTAGGCCTGTGGCCTCAGTGCCCATAGAAATAGTGGGGTCCCTTAACTGGAGATGGGTGATAGTCAGTACAGACCTCCCCCTTGATTTTGTCCTTGGAAATGACCACCCTGACGTTGGTCAGAGCCCAAAAGAGAAGCTGGTCCAGGGCTTCAGCAGTAAGTGCAAGTAGGCCCCAGAAGAAAAAGAAAGGGAAATTTGTAGGAAGATTGGGCAACTTTTAGCCAAAGTTACAGTGGGCCAAGGAGATTCTACTCCACTAGGGAAGAACTCCAAAACTGGCCTGGCTGAGGCACTGACTGACCCACAAGAAGTCCTGACTGTTGGAGGCTGGCCCTCTATGCAGTGTACACATTCGAGTACACTATGCAGAGGGTTCATGCAACCACACGTTGGTTTCCAGAGGTAAAAATCAGACCACCTAATGCTCTAATTTTTAAGGTAGCTGGTCGAGCAGTTAGGCTAATCCAGGAGATGAGCTAAGTATTTGTTGTACTCACAAATCCAAGCATGCACCACACACACTCAATTAATAACTCGAGACCAGAATTTATAAAAATACTTCAGGCTTTTATATATTTTCTAAGACCAAAATCTTTAGACTACTTTAAGTACTTTTCTTGTTATGACTTTTTAAAGTTTTAGCAAAGTTAGTCTTTTTGTGCGTAATTACTCTCCATTGGAATCAATAGGCAGTCACTTTTAAAAATGCATTAAAAATCGCACAGTTGTGTTACCAGTCTCTTCTTTTGCAGGGTGGCCAGTAGTCGGTGGGCACCTCGTACCAGATGGACAGCCTCCGGCAGCTCCCGGTTCCAGCGGTAGCAGCGTTGGAAAAGTTCTTGCCACAGGTACAGGGCCACTTAGAAAAAGACCTAGTTTGCAGATTTAAAGTTGGTGCCTGGGGGTCCGCTTGGTCTGATGAGGTCCAAGGGTTTGGGGACCTGGGACACACAGAAGATCCTGCTATGCAAGGCCTAGGGCAGCAAGGTGCAGGGTGAGTTGGAGTCCAGGAACTGTGCTCAACGGAGTCCTTTGGAGCTGGAGGTGAGTCACTTTGAGGGCTTCTTACAGGACAACGGGGGCACTCGTGTCGGAGGTCCAGGGTATTTCTGATGCCCCTCAACTGGGGCTTCCTCCTGATCCATTTTCAGATCGGGGGGAGCTGTTTTTCTGGTTGTCCGATATCAGCTGACCAGTACCCACGGTATTGCTGTATCTCGGCCACTAGAGGGCCCAACACCACCAAACGTAGCCCAGTTGTAGGTCACATCCGGGTGGTTGTCGGTGTGTCGTCGGGTCCGGCTGTGATTTCCAGTCTTCCCTATTATCCATAGGCACCTATGCTATTTGGGCCATACTTTGACCTCTGCACATGACTGGCCCTGTGTTGCTGGGTGTTTGGGGTTAACCTGAACCCCTAACGGTGCGATGAATATGCCCCGGAGACTGAACTTGTAAGTGCTTTACTTACCTGAGAAACTAACCATTACTTACTTCCCCCAGGAACTGTTGATTTTTGCACTGTGTCCACTTTTAAAATAGCTATTTGCCATTTTTGCCAAAACTGTGTACATTATTGTTTTAATTCAAAGTTCCATATTTACCTATGCCAAGTACCTAACAATTTATGTACTTACTTGAATTCTGATTCTTGTGGTTCTAAAATAAATTAAGAAAATAATATTTTTCTATATAAAAACCTATTGGCCTGGAGTTAAGTCTTTGAGTGTGCGTTCTCATTTATTGCCTGTGTGTGTACAACAAATGATTAACACTACTCTCTGATAAGCCTACTGCTCGACCACACTACCACAAAATAGAGCATTGGTATTATCTAGTGGTGCCACTATCAACCTCTAAAGGGAACCCTTGAACTCTGTGCACACTATCTCTCACTTTGAGATAGTATATACAGTGCCAAATTCCTACATTGGTGGATCAGCGGTGGGGTCAAAGACTTTGCATTTGCTGGACTACTCAGCCAATACCTGATCACACGACAAAATTCAAAAAATTGGCATTAGAAATTGATTTTGACAATTTGACTATTTTTCTGAATTTTTAAAAGTCCTGCTAGGGCCTTGTGTTAAGTCCCTGTTAGCATTTCTTTTTAAGTTTAAAAGTTTGTAAAAATTAGGATTTAAGTTCTGGAAGTAGTTTTTAGTTTCTTAAAAATAAATCCCAACTCTTAGAGTCATAATTAGTCAAACAGCTGAGAAGGAACTCAACTTCACCCCTTACCTGCATCTAGGGATGTCAGAGTTAAGGTCTCTCTGTAAGACAAAAAAGATAAAAACTGGGTCCAACCCTACAAAGGCAAAGCTCCAGGAGTTCTTGGCAGAATTCACAAAGGACCACCCCTCTGATATGGCGGATCCTCCTTCAGATGGGGAAATTAGTGAACAGGAGGATGAACTCCCCCCTCCTGTCCTAAATAGGGAGGACAGGGTTTCTAGAACCCTGTCCCCAAAAATAATAGTCAGAGAGCCTGGTTGGTCCACAGGGGAGACCAGTACCTCTGTGAGCATTGAGGGCAGCCTCAATGAAGATGACCTCCTGTTAGCCAGGATGGCCAAGAGATTGGCTTTGGAGAAGCAGCTCCTAGCCATAGAAAGGGAAAGAAAAGAAATGGGTTTCACTCCCATAAATGGTGGCAGCAACTTAAATAGGGTCAGAGAGAATACTGACCTCCTAAAAATCCCCAAAGGGGATTTTAACTAAATAAGAAGAAGGTGATTACATCACCAAATTGCTCACAGCCTTTGAGAGGGATTGTGCAACCAGAAACTTAAGCAGATCTCACTGGGGAGCTCTCCTTTGGGAAATGTTCACTGGAAAGTGTAGGGATAGACTGCTCACACTCTCTGCCAAAGATGCAGAATCCTATGACCTCATGAAGGCTACTCTGATAGAGGGCTTTGGATTCCCAACTGAGGAGTACAATATTAGGTTCGGGGGGCTCACAAATCCTTGAGCCAGACCTGGGTTGATTTTGTTGATTTCTCAGTCAAACCACTAGATGTTTGGATAACTGGCAGTGGTGTAAGTGATTATGATGGGCAGTATAGTTTATTTATGAAAGAACATCTGTTAAGTAATTGCTTCAATGACAAATTGCATCAGCATCTGGTATACCTAGGTCCAATTTCTCCCCAAGAATTGGGAAAGAAGGCAGACCATTGGGTCAACACTAGGGTGGTCAAGACTTCCACAGGGGGTGACCAAAAGAAATTGGTCACAAAGCCTCCCCAGGGGAAGGGTGGTGAGACATCCAAGGACAAAAACGAAGAGTCTTCTACAGGGCCCCAAAAACCTGCTTGTGGGGTGGGCCCCGAGCCTCTTCACAGTCCACAAATGGGTTTAAGGGTAAAAACTTTGATCCCAGAAAGGCCTGGTGTCACAACTGTAGACAGCACGGACACTAAACTGGAGACAAGGCCTGTCCGAAGAAAAGTCCCACAACAAGTACTACTCCAGTTAGCACTGGAATAGCCAGTCTCCAGGTGGGATCAACAGTGTGCCCAGAGCAAATCAGGGTCCACACAGAAGCTACTTTAGTCTCAGAAGGTAGGGTGGATTTAAGTAGTAAAGTAGAGTAGAAGCCCTGAGGGATACAGGTGCCAGTGTAACCATGGTGACAGACAAACGGGTTTCCCCAGGAAAGTAACTGGCTGGACAGACCTATCCATCACAAATGCTGACAATGAAACTAAAGTTCATCCCATGGCAATGGTAACTTTAGAATGGGGAGGGGTCACTTGCCTGAAACAGGTGGTAATCTCCTCTGCAATTCCAGTAGAGTGTCTGCTAGGGAATGATCGGGAGTCCTCAGCATGGGCTGAGGTAGAGCTCAAGACCCATGCAGCCATGCTGGGCATTCCTGAACTGGTGTGTGTCAAGACTAGAGCACAGAGCAGAGTACAGGGTGAAAAAGAAGTGTTGGAGTCTGGAATAATAGCCCAACCTTCCAAGAGGAAAGGAAAGAAGACTGGGGACCAGCTTCTGCACAGCACAAGAAACAGAACCTCTCTTCTCAGGAAGGTGTTCTATCCTCTGAGGGAACTGAGACCATGGAGCTGGAGCCTTATTAAGTAGAGCTCTTGGCCCCAGGGGGACACTCAAGGGAACAGCTGTGTAAGGGATAAAAGACTTGGCCCACTCTTGAAGGCCTAAGACAGCAAGCAGCTGAACAAGAAAAAGGAAATGTCAGTGGAACTCACAGAGTCTATTGGGAAGATGGACTCCTTTACACTGAGGCAAGAGATCCCAAACCTGGTGCCACTAGGAGAATGGTAGTGCCTCAGGAGTTTAGGGAGTTCATTCTGACCTTAGCCCATGACACTCCCCTTGCTGGGCATTTGGGACAAACCAAGACTTGGGAGAGATTAGTCAACCATTTCTATTGGCCCAATATGTCCCAGAAGGTAAAGGAGTTTTGCAGCTCCTGTGTCACCTGTCAAGCCAGTGGTAAGACAGGTGGCCATCCAAAGCCCCCTCATTCCACTTCCAGTGGTGGGGACCCCCTTTTGAGAGAGTGGGAGTGGACATAGTGGGTCCACTTGAACCTCCCACAGCATCAGGGCACCAATATATACTGGTAGTAGTGGATCATGCTACCAGGTACCCTAAGGCAATTCCCCTTAGGTGCACTACTGCCCCCACAGTAGCCAAAGCACTCATAGGTATTTTCACCAGAGTGGGATTTCCTAAGGAGGCGGTTTCTGACAGAGGTACCAACTTCATGTCAGCTTTCCTGAAACATATGTGGATTGAGTGTGGGGTGACATATAAGTTCACCACACCATACCATCCACAAACCAATGGTCTTGTAGAAAGGTTTAACAAGACATTGAAGGGCATGATCATGGGGCTCCCTGAAAAACTCAAAAGGAGATGGGATATCCTCTTGCCATGCCTGCTTTTTGCCTACAGAGAGGTGCCTCAGAAGGGAGTAGGGTTTTCCCCTTTGAGGTTCTGTTTGGCCATCCTGTAAGGGGACCACTGGCACTTGTGAAAGAAGGCTGCGAGAGACCTCTCCATGAGCATAAGCAAGATGCAGTGGACTATGTACTAGGCCTCCGCTCAAGGATGGCAGAGTACATGGAAAAGACAAGCAAAAACCTTGAGGTCAGCCAACAACTCCAGAAGTTGTGGTTTGACCAAAAGGCTGCACTGGTTGAGTTTCAGCCAGGGCAGAAAGTCTGGGTTCAGGAGACTGTGGGAAAGTATGTCTGGAGGCCACTAGAATGGGGCAGCATCATATACAAAGCATCAAACAGTGGTATACTATACATACACAACAAATATGGCACAGTCGAAATCTGGTTATCACACGCTGAGAACATAATTAAAAATATTTATAACATCAACATGCAGTCAGCTACTCATCTATCCACTGATTTGGTGATGAGTTCTCTGGTCCTTGAACATGACTCCAGATCCTCAGGCATCTCATATCGCGGCTGCGGCTTCACGTGGGAGTTAAGATGGGTTTCAGGGGGGAGCAAGATTTGTCTCTGTCTGATAGCTGTGTGTGGAGCGCCACCGCTTGTAGTACTTGCCCCCTGTAGTCATGTGTCCTTGCAAGTCTCTCTATGTCTCTGCCTCTGAGACAATGGTCTGATTTGCGGCTGTCTGTTCCTCCCTGGATGGCTAGTGGAGGTGATACACTTCGGATGCCATTAGGTAGTCTCTGAGGCCGGGCTGGAGTAGTAGTGTCCATGGATTAGGGGCTGTAGGCTATCCAGGAAAAGTCTCAGATCCTCTGGATCATAGAAGTCCTTAGATACACTGTTTTTGGTGATCCACAGTTTCCCTGGTTCAAACAGACCATATTTCACTTCCAGTTGGTGCATCTGAGGTCTGAGGGCTAAGAATGCTTTCCAACAGTCGTGGTCTCTTTTGAAAAGTCAGCTGTTATACAGATCTCATATCCCTCCGCCCGGAATTGCCTGTGCGCCAGGGCCGCTTGAAGGAGTTCATGGGCTTGCCCATGTTGTAGGAGACAAGCAATAATCGGATGGGGCCTGGAGGTTCCATCCCGTCGCTTTGGGTCCAGTCGGTGCACCCCCTGAAACTCCAGTCAGTCAGTTTGGGGAGGGCAGCCCTGAGAAAGGATGGAGTGTCTGTACCTTCTATGTTTTCCAGGAATCCAAAAAAGTGGACGTTGTCCCTGCAGCTCCTGTCTTCCAAGTCTATCAGCTTACTGCGGAGGTACAAAAGGTCCTGGTCCCTGTCTTGGGCAGTATTAATTTAGTCTTCCATAGTTCGTTGTTCCAGTCCTGTCACTCGAGACAGGAAGCCCGCTTTATCTAAGCGCATGGATTTTGTCTCTGTTGTCAGCAATGTTATAGCAGTGTCCATTCTCTCAAGTCAGCGACCCAACGCTGTGATCTCCTGAAGTATGCTAACCATGGTTGTTTCCTGCACCGGGTCGGTCATGGTGTGAGACTGTGTGGGCGAGTGTGGTCCTGTGGCTGGGGACGCGGCCTGTGAAAGTTGGAGGGCTTCAGAAAAGAGTACTTGCCTTGCCGGCTTGCCTGAGGATTTACCTGTGGCTTTGCCGTCGGGCATCGCAGGACTTTTGACGTGGATACAGCCCGCAAAGTCCGAGCTCTAAGGTCTGGGGCCACCCCACCCGCACTCCCTCGTGTTCCAATGTCGACGGGGAGGTGATGGATGGTTTAAGCAAGGGATGACCCTCGTGTCACCCTCAGAGGTGATTCCGGCACGGTCTATGGCCCGAGGATGTCTGGGGCAATGGTAGCGCTAGAGGGGGAATCAGAAATAAAGCCTCCTGTCAAGGCTTTGTCGCAGCAGCCTATCTGCACAGAAAAGGATCAGGCGTCCCCAGTGAGGACAGGGTAGAGAAGTGCTTCTGGTGCTGAGAGCGCAATGTGATGTAAGGCGAGGCAAAGCAGAGCATTGTGAGACAGTTAAATACCTGATGAGAGTATCCCGATGAGCCTCCTTCTCCTCTTCTGATCGGGCCCTCCTGGAGCTCAGGAGGAGGAAGGGGTTGAGTATGACCACCTGCCGTCACCTGTGGCAGTGTTACGCCGATGGCGACTCCTCTCGTTATGGCTGCGTCCTCCCCTCCTGGGCTACATCCTAGAGCGATATTACATGGAGAAAATCCGTTGGTGCTACGCAGGGCTGAAGCAATAGGTAGCAGCAGTAAGATGGCGGAGGGAAAGGGCCAGAGGGCGGAGGCGTCTCCAATGCAGGTGAAGAGGGTTGGGATCCCCTCCTCCTGTGGTTTTAATGGTCTGATGTCGGGGGTGGAAACGCCGTGACAAGCTCTCCGATGCTGCAATGACGCTGTCTTGCCTCCATAGCTGCGCACCGCCTCCACTGCAGACCGCTGCTTGGTGCAGGCTGGTAGGCTTCTCCTCTGCGTCTCTCTCCCGGCGCCGTATAACGTGGCCCTCTCTTGGCCCCCCGAGTGGAGTTCGTTACTAGGAGGCTTCTCTGGGCTGAGGTAAGAGTATGTACGGCACCCGCAGTGCCCATGCCTCTGACCAAAGCCCACCGCCTTGCGGAGCTCCCAGTTTAGGGGGCCATCTTCTCCCGTGGCCAGACCACAACCCCCAAGTAGATATTTTATTAAATTCCACACCCCTGCTGATGGAGACACATAGAATGAGGGCCGTGGATGGGAACCCGTAGTCTGAGGGCCTGGATTGGAGACACGTAGTCGGAGGACCCAGTATGAAGACATGTAATCTGAGGGTGTACGATGGAGACATGTAGTCTGAAGGACCAGGGATGGAGACATGTAGTCTGAGGGCCTAGGATGGAGAAAAGTAGTCTGAGAGTCCAGGGTGAAGACATGTAGTCTGAGGGCCCAGGGTAGAAGCTGAGGGCCTAGGATGGAGACGTAGTCTGAGGGCCTAGAATGCATACACAAAGTCTGAGGACCCTGGATGGAGATACGTAGTCTGAGGGCCCTGGATGGAGACACCTGGTCTGAGGGCCCAGGGTGGGCGCATGTAGTCCAAGGGCCCAGGGTAGAAACATATAGTCTGAGGGCCATGGGCCCAGGGTGGAGACATGTAGTCTGAGGGCCCAGGATGGACACATGTAGTCTGAGGGCCCAGGGTGGAGACATGTAGTCTGAGGGCCCAGGATGGACACATGTAGTCTGAGGGCCCAGGGTGGAGACATGTAATCTGAGGGCCCAGGATGGAGACATCGAGTCTAAGGGCCCAGGATGGAGACATCGAGTCTGAGGGCCTAGGGTGGAGACATGGAGTTTGAGGGCCCTGGATTGAGACATGTAATATGGGGCCCCAGGATGGATACACGTAGTCCAAGGGCCCAGGATAGAGACATGTAGTCTGAGGGATCAGGGTGAAGACATGTAGTCTGAGGGCCCCTGACTGGGTGGATTCCAGGATAGATAGGAATCCAGAGGCATGGTGAGAGAAGAGGAGAGGGCTGGGGTAGACATTTAGGGAAAGAGGTGGTCAGTGGCATTACCAAACTTGAGGGGGCCCCCCTGCAAAGTACCTGGAGAGGGCCCCCTCCCCCTGGACCCAGTGAAGAGTGTACTGTGATAAGGGAGTCCCTGTAGCTTTGGGGCCCCCAGCACCGCATGGGCTGCAGAGGCCTTTGTTACGCCACTGAAGGTTGGGGGGAGAAGGCAAGAGAGGTGAGGAGTTAAATATAGAAGATGGTAAGAGGCATTGCCACCTGCGTGAAATGGTGCGTGCAACTCTCACTTCAGGAATAAGGCGAGCCTTATATCGCAGTCACTGCACTCGGACACTGTAAGTCACCCCTCTGGTAGGGCTGAAAGCAGGAAAACAGAAATTAAACGGGGTGAGAGCTGGAAGGGGGTCAAAGAGGGGGAAAGGAAGTGCTGGAGAAAAAACACAGGTGTGTCACAAGGTGAGGGACGGAGGGTGTGCGGTCCCTCTTGTACCTCATCAGAGGCAGATACAGCAATTTGCCATATTATCTCCAGGGCAAAACAAGATGGCGCACCAGGCTCCAATGGCCTCCTACAAGTGCTGTTTAAGCAGGATATAACCTTTTGGGCAGATCAGCTTACAAACCTCTCTGACTATTGTGTGAAGTTATCCTGAGTTCCTGAGTCCTGTGTGGTACTATAATTCATCCATTACATAAAGGCACCTTAATGTCGGACCCAGCCAACTATAGGCTAATAGCATTACCTGATAACAAGGCTAAGTATTATGTTAGTTTCCTATTAGAAGACTTGCAGACTTGGGCTGGGCTGAAGGAGTTCATTCTAATATGTCAAACAGAGTTTATTGCAACTCTGGTACATCAGATAGCTCTATCTTTTTTTGATGGATAAGGTAATGTTATTACGCTCTGTGCTGCATTGCTGTTTTGTGGATTTACGTGTACATGGCCCTGCTCGCTAACATCACCTGATCCCACAACCTCAACATCATCTCATACGCCGATGACACCCATCTGATCCTCTCCCTCACCAGGGACTCTGACTCCGCCAAGACCTACCTCCACGAAGGCCATCGCCGAATGGATAAAGAGCAGCTGCCTGAAACTCAATTCCGACAAGATGGAAGTCGTGATCTTTGGCTCCACCACCTCCGCATGGGATGACCCTGGCGGCCTGCCACTCTCGGAACAACTCCGACTCCCACCGACCACGCAGGCAACCTAGGATTCATCTTGGACCTCTCACTATCCATGACCCAGCAAGTCAACACCATCTCCTCCTCCTGCTTCAACACCCTCCGCACGCTCTGAAAAATCTACAAATGGATACCTACCGAAACCAGAAGAACAGTCACCCAAGCCCTCGTAAGCAGCAAGCTGGACTACGGCAATGCCCTCTACGCAGGAACCACGGGCAAACTCCAGAAGAGGCTGCAAGGCATCCAGAACGCCTCCGCACGCCTCATCCTGGACATCCCCTGCCACTGCCACATCACAGACCACCTGAAAAACCTGCACTGGCTCCCAGTCAACAAGAGAATCACCTTCAATCTCCTCACCCACGCTCACAAAGCACTGCACAACTCCGGACCAGAATAACTCAACAGACGACTCTCCTTCTACACCCCGACCCGGCATCCCTGCTCGGCCAACCTTGCCCTCACAACCGTCCCACGCATCCGCAGAGCTACAACTGGCGGTAGATCATTCTCACACCTCGCCGCCAAAACGTGGAACACTCTTTCCACCCACCTGCGCCAGACCAAAGACCTCCTTACCTTCATGAAACTTCTCAAGACCTGGCTGTTCGAACAGTAGCAGCACCTCCCTCCCTTTTACCCCCTCCCCTCCTCAGCGCCTTGAAACCCTCACGGGTGAGTAGTGCGCTTTACAAATTCCTGATTAATTGATTGATTGATTTTAAGGCAGCGTTTGATCGGGTCCCTAGAGGGACTTTGTGGACCACATTACAAAAATGGGGAATATCACCTGTGCTCTTGGGGGCTATAAATGTATTGCATACTGACACTTGAGTCAGCATTAAACTTAGAGATGGCCCCTCCCTCTCAAGGAAAATCCCCACACTCCGTGATGTGAAGCACAGGTGTGTGCTTGTTCCCTTGCTTTCAGTGTTTTTATTGTGGATCTGTCAATTCTTCTTGATACTACTAATTTCCCCCTTCCCCCCCCCCCAAGACTGGTGGTCTACAGATCAGTCACTTGCTTTACGTTGATGCGCTGGCAATATTAGCCACACAAGGGTAGGCTTACAGCGTCTGCTTAACATCTATCACTCTATACAGCTTCCAATAATTTCGAAGTGAATTTGTTAAAAACAAAGGTGGTCTTTTTTGGTTTAAAAAAGGCTTTTGGGAGATAGCAGGCATTATAATTGTAATAAAATCACGTCAGGCCATTGTTATAAGTATTTAGGGGTGAGTATTGATGCCAGGGGCAGCTTTGTACAGCAGAGAAAAGAGGTTGAAGTAAAAGCATTGGCCTTGAAGGTGTCTTTCTCAAAACTATTTAAATGTCTTAGGGGGCCAAATTTGTTACCACTGCTGGAAGTGATGAGAGCAAAGATCGCACCTTCACTGACTTATAGCCAGGACGTTGTATTGGGTGGAGACAGGTGTGTGCTAAATAACGTGGTTACTACGATGCCAAAACCATCATCTCCTGCACGGTTTCGGCTTGAATTCAGCCCTAGATCAGCGGGAGGGGGGTGCCGGTGCCTTCCTGAAACTGTGTCACAGGTTACGGAGAGCAAAGGAGGGCAGCGGGACTCATTTTTATGGCCTGAAATTGAGATAAAAAGTAACACTTGCGCTGTTTGGGTGATTGCGGGCGGCTACTGAGAGTAGAGGATCTTGGGGCTGACGGCCCATCTCAGAGTGCAGCCACGGTCCTTGCACTCGGCCAGGGCCCTTCTACGGTCCTGGCACTCGGACAGGGCCCTTCTACGGTCCTTGCACTCGGACAGGCCTTTCTACGGTCCTTGCACTCGGCCAGGGCCCTTCTACGGTCCTTGCACTCGGACAGGGCCCTTCTACGGTCCTTGCACTCGGACGGGGCCCTTCTACGGTCCTTGCACTCGGACAGGGCCCTTCTACGGTCCTTGCACTCGGACAGAGCCCTTCTACGGTCCTTGCACTCGGACAGAGCCCTTCTACGGTCCTTGCACTCGGACGGGCCCTTCTACGGTCCTTGCACTCGGACGGGGCCCTTCTACGGTCCTTGCACTCGGACAGGGCCCTTCTACGGTCCTTGCACTCAGACGGGGCCCTTCTACGGTCCTTGCACTCGGCCAGGGCCCTTCTACGGTCCTTGCACTCGGCCAGGGCCCTTCTACGGTCCTTGCACTCGGCCAGGCCCTTCTACGGTCCTTGCACTCGGCCAGGGCCCTTCTACGGTCCTTGCACTCGGCCAGGGCCCTTCTACGGTCCTTGCACTCGGACAGGCCCTTCTACGGTCCTTGCACTCGGCCGGTCCTTGCACTCGGCCAGGGCCCTTCTACGGTCCTGGCACTCGGACAGGGCCCTTCTACGGTCCTTGCACTCGGACAGGCCTTTCTATGGTCCTTGCACTCGGCCAGGGCCCTTCTACGGTCCTTGCACTCGGACGGTCCTTGCACTCGGACAGGCCCTTCTACGGTCCTTGCACTCGGACAGGCCCTTCTACGGTCCTTGCACTCGGACAGGCCTTTCTACGGTCCTTGCACTCGGCCAGGGCCCTTCTACGGTCCTTGCACTCGGACAGGCCCCTCTACGGTCCTTGCACTCGGACGGTCCTTGCACTCGGACGGGGCCCTTCTACGGTCCTTGCACTCGGCCAGGGCCCTTCTACGGTCCTTGCACTCGGACAAGCCCTTCTACGGTCCTTGCACTCGGACAGGCCCTTCTACGGTTCTTGCACTCGGACAGGGCCCTTCTACGGTCCTTCCACTCGGCCAGGGCCCTTCTACGGTCCTTGCACTCGGACAGGCCCCTCTACGGTCCTTGCACTCGGCCAGGGCCCTTCCACGGTCCTTGCACTCGGCCAGGGCCCTTCTACGGTCCTTGCACTCGGCCAGGGCCCTTCTACGGTCCTTGCACTCGGCCAGGGCCCTTCTACGGTCCTTGCATTCGGACAGGCCCTTCTACGGTCCTTGCACTCGGACAGGGCCCTTCTACGGTCCTTGCACTCAGACAGGCCTTTCTACGGTCCTTGCACTCGGCCAGGGCCCTTCTACGGTCCTTGCACTCGGACGGTCCTTGCACTCGGCCAGGGCCCTTCTACGGTCTTTGCACTCGGACAGGCCCTTCTACGGTCCTTGCACTCGGACAGGCCCTTCTACGGTCCTTGCACTCGGACAGGGCCCTTCTACGGTCCTTGCACTCGGACAGGGCCCTTCTACGGTCCTTGCACTCGGACAGGGCCCTTCTACGGTCCTTGCACTCGGCCAGAGCCCTTCTACAGTCCTTGCACTTGGACAGGCCCTTCTACGGTCCTTGCACTCGGCCAGAGCACTTCTACGGTCCTTGCACTCGGACGGGGCCCTTCTACGGTCCTTGCACTCAGACGGGGCCCTTCTACGGTCCTTGCACTCGGCTAGGGCCCTTCTCGGCCAGGGCCCTTCTACGGTCCTTGCACTCAGCCAGGGCCCTTCTACGGTCCTTGCACTCGGACAGGGCCCTTCTACGGTCCTTGCACTCGGACAGGGCCCTTCTACGGTCCTTGCACTCGGCCAGAGCCCTTCTACAGTCCTTGCACTTGGACAGGCCCTTCTACGGTCCTTGCACTCGGCCAGAGCACTTCTACGGTCCTTGCACTCGGACTGGGCCCTTCTACGGTCCTTGCACTCAGACGGGGCCCTTCTACGGTCCTTGCACTCGGCTAGGGCCCTTCTCGGCCAGGGCCCTTCTACGGTCCTTGCACTCAGCCAGGGCCCTTCTACGGTCCTTGCACTCGGACAGGCCCTTCTACGGTCCTTGCACTCGGACGGTCCTTGCACTCGGACGGGGCCCTTCTACGGTCCTTGTACTCGGGACAGGGCCCTTCTACGGTTCTTGCACCGGACAGGGCCCTTCTACGGTCCTTGCACTCGGACAGGCCCTTCTACGGTACTTGCACTCGGACGGTCCTTGCACTCGGCCAGGGCCCTTCTACGGTCCTTGCACTCGGACAGGCCCTTCTACGGTCCTTGCACTCGGCCAGGGCCCTTCTACGGTCCTTGCACTCGGCCAGGGCCCTTCTATGGTCTATGCACTCGGACAGGCCCTTCTACGGTCCTTGCACTCAGCCAGGGCCCTTCTACGGTCCTTGCACTCGGCCAGGGCCCATCTACGGTCCTTGCACTCGGCCAGGGCCCTTCTACGGTCCTTGCACTCGGACAGGCCCTTCTACGGTCCTTTCACTCGGACAGGCCCTTCTACGGTCCTTGCACTCGGCCAGGGCCCTTCTCCGGTCCTTGCACACGGACAGGCCCTTCTACGGTCCTTGCACTCGGACTGGGCCCTTCTCCGGTCCTTGCACTCAGACAGAGCCCTTCTACGGTCCTTGCACTCGGACGGGGCCCTTCTACGGTCCTTGCACTCGGCCAGAGCCCTTCTACGGTCGTTGCACTCGGACGGGGCCCTTCTACGGTCCTTGCACTCGGACGGGGCCCTTCTACGGTCCTTGCACTCGGCCGGGGCCCTTCTACGGTCCTTGCACTCGGACAGGGCCCTTCTATGGTCCTTGCGCTCGGCCAGGGCCCTTCTTGCTGGACGTGAGACGGCTCGAGCAGTAATCAGTACTTATCAGCCAGTTTCCCGGTACTTACGGTCTTCATACGGAAGAGAAATGCACGGCCCTTAGGATGCCAGACTGGGCTTTTCTGAAGCATCTTCCCAGCCGGCGGCACCGCCAGTGGAGGATGTAACGTGGGGGCTGTGGCCGCTGGGAGGGGTCTCTCACATGTGCTATGTTGGGGGAGCGGAGATCCCGGGGGGGCTCCTGTCGCAGGCCATAATGCGCCTTTGGGCTCAGATGATATGAGGTTGAATGTTTCGCTGACCAAATGTATTAACGTTGCAGTAATCGAGCTCTGGGGGCGCTGCGAGCAGCGACTGGTGGCCAATGTAAGTCTCTTGCGCTCGCTCCTTCGGTGTGTCTGGGGTAATGTGATCGTGATTGATTCTTGCAAAGTACGAGTTTCAGATCTGTATTATTGCCGCCCTATTGATGGATTAACTAAAGCATGCAAGCCCCTTAAGGACTCACAGCGGTTTTAGCAACACGTGTGTGCAATGTTTCTTTCTTCTTTTACTGCCCGAAATGTGTAGTCTGTATCTGTCCTTATTATTGAAATGTTCTCTTTTGTGTTGGTGAACTTTCTGCTGCCTCCATGTGTGCGTAATTAGTGTAATTGAGTTGTTATTGTGATCATATTGTTTGGTATTAGTGCTGCGCTGTAGTGGCAACGCGGGGCTTTCAAGTTGTGCATGTGTCAAATAGGTGTTTTGTAACTGATTGATATTGGTTTCAAATTGTAATGAATTTTAATATCTGCATAATAAATATGGTAACGTAACAGCAATCTGTTATACACCTACCTGTCGGCGTCCCTTGAGCAGTTCTGCTGGTTCCGGAGCACCCTGTTGTGGTTCTGGATCACTTTCTGCTGGTTCTAGAGCACTCTGTCGTGGTTCTGGGTCACTTTCTGCTGGTTCTAGAGCACCTGCCGTGGTTCTAGATCACTTTGTGCTGGTTCTAGAACACCTGTTGTGGTTCTGGGACACTTTCTGCTGGTTCTGGAGCACCCTGCCGTGGTTCCGGATCACTTTTTTCTGGTTCTAGATCACCCTGTCGTGGTTCTGGGTCGCTTTCTGTTGGTTCTAGAGCACCCTGTCGTGGTTCTGGGTCGCTTTCTGCTGGTTCTAGAGCACCCTGTTGTGGTTCTGGGTCACTTTCTGCTGGTTCTAGAGCACCTGTCGTGGTTCTGGATCACTTTCTGCTGGCTCCAGAGCACCCTGTCGTGGTTCTGGATCACTTTTTGCTGGCTCTGGAGCACCCTGTCGTGGTTCCGGATCACTTTCTGCTGGTTCTGGAGCACCCTGCTGTGGTTCTGGGTCACTTTCTGCTGGTTCCGGAGCACCCTGTCGTGGTTCTGGGTCACTTTCTGCTGGTTCCGGAGCACCCTGTCGTTGTTCTGGATCACTTTCTGCTGGTTCCGGAGCACCCTGCCATGGTTCTGGATCACTTTCTGCTGGTTCCAGAGCACCCTGTCGTGGTTCTGGGTCACTTTCTGCTGGTTCTGGAGCACTTTCTGCTGGGTCTGGAGCACCCTGTTGCGGTTCTGGATCACTTCCTGCTGGCTCTGGAGCACCCTGTCGTGGTTCTGGATCACTTTCAGCTTGGCTCTAGAGCACCCTGTTGTGGTTCTGGATCACTTTCTGCTGGTTCTGCAGCACCCTGTCGTGGTTATGGATCACTTTCTGCTGGTTCTGGAGCACCCTGTTGTGGTTCTGGGTCACTTTCTGCTTGGCTCTAGAGCACCCTGTCGTGGGTCTGGATCACTTTCTGCTGGTTCTGGGGCACCCTGTCGTGGTTCTGGGTCACTTTCTGCTGGTTCTGGAGCACCCTGTTGTGGTTCTGGGTCACTTTCTGCTGGTTCTGGTGCACCCTGTCACCCTCTTGTGGTTCTGGAGCTCTCTATAGTGGTTCTGGAGCACCCTGTTTTGGTTTTTGATCACTTTCTGCTGGTTCTGGAGCACGTTCTACAGGCCTCGATGCTCTCTGCTGTTCTTGAGCACTGCTTCTGGTGCTCTCTGGTGTTTCTGGTGTTCTCTGGTGTTTCTGTCTCTCTCTGGTGTTTCTGGTGCTCTGGTGTTTCTGGCGCTCTCTGGTGTTTCTGGCGCTCTCTGGTGTTCTCCGATGTTTCTGGCGCTCTCCGGTGTTTCTGGCGCTCTCTGGTGTTTCTGTCTATCTCTGGTGTTTCTGGTGTTCTCTGGTGTTTCTGGCGCTCTCTGGTGCCCTCCGGTGTTTCTGGCTCTCTCCGGTGCCCTCCGGTGTTCTCTGGTGCTGTCCTGTGTTTCTGGCTCTCTCTGGTGCTCTCCGCTGTTTCTGTCTCTCTCTGGTGTTTCTGGTGCTCTCTGGTGTTTCTGGTGTTCTCTGGTGTTTCTGGCGCTCTCTCGTGCCCTCAGGTGTTTCTGGCGCTCTCTGGTGCCCTCTGGTGCTTCTGGTGCTCTCCGGTGTTTCTGTCTCTCTCTGGTGTTTCTGGTGCTCTCTGGTGTTTCTGGCGCTCTCTGGTGTTTCTGGCGCTCTCTGGTGTTCTCCGGTGTTTCTGGCTCTCTCTGGTGTTTCTGGCGCTCTCTGGTGCCCTCAGGTGTTTCTGTCGCTCTCTGGTGCCCTCTGGTGCTTCTGGTGCTCTCCGGTGTTTCTGTCTCTCTCTGGTGTTTCTGGCGCTCTCTGGTGTTTCTGGCGCTCTCTGGTGTTCTCCGATGTTTCTGTCGCTCTCTGGTGTTTCTGGTGCTCTCTGGTGTTTCTGGTGTTCTCTGGTGTTTCTGGCGCTCTCTGGTGCCCTCCGGTGTTTCTGGCTCTCTCCGGTGCCCTCCGGTGTTCTCTGGTGCTGTCCGGTGTTTCTGGCTCTCTCTGGTGCTCTCCGCTGTTTCTGGCTCTCTCTGGTGTTTCTGGTGCTCTCTGGTGTTTCTGGTGTTCTCTGGTGTTTCTGGCGCTCTCTCGTGCCCTCAGGTGTTTCTGGCGCTCTCTGGTGCCCTCTGGTGCTTCTGGTGCTCTCCGGTGTTTCTGTCTCTCTCTGGTGTTTCTGGTGCTCTCTGGTGTTTCTGGCGCTCTCTGGTGTTCTCCGGTGTTTCTGGCTCTCTCTGGTGTTTCTGGCGCTCTCTGGTGCCCTCAGGTGTTTCTGTCGCTCTCTGGTGCCCTCTGGTGCTTCTGGTGCTCTCCGGTGTTTCTGTCTCTCTCTGGTGTTTCTGGCGCTCTCTGGTGTTTCTGGCTCTCTCTTGTGTTCTCCGATGTTTCTGGCGCTCTCTGGTGTTTCTGGTGTTCTCTGGTGTTTCTGGCGCTCTCTGGTGCCCTCCGGTGTTTCTGGCTCTCTCCGGTGCCCTCCGGTGTTCTCTGGTGCTGTCCGGTGTTTCTGGCTCTCTCTGGTGCTCTCCGCTGTTTCTGGCTCTCTCTGGTGTTTCTGGTGCTCTCTGGTGTTTCTGGCTCTCTCTGGTGTTCTCCGGTGCTCTCCGGTGCCCTCCGGTGTTCTCTGGCTCTCTCTGGTGCTCTCCGGTGTTCTCTGGCTCTCTCCGGTGCTCTCCGGTGTTCTCTGGCTCTCTCCGGTGCTCTCCGGTGTTCTCTGGCTCTCTCCGGTGCCCTCCGGTGTTTCTGGCTCTCTCTGGTGCTCTCCCGTGTTCTCTGGCTCTCTCCGGTGCTCTCCCGTGTTCTCTGGCTCTCTCCGGTGCTCTCCGGTGTTCTCTGGCTCTCTCCGGTGCTCTCCGGTGTTCTCTGGCTCTCTCCGGTGCCCTCCGGTGTTTCTGTCTCTCTCTGGTACTCTCCGGTGTTCTCTGGCTCTCTCCGGTGCTCTCCGGGGTTCTCTGGCTCTCTCCGGTGCCCTCCGGGGTTCTCTGGCTCTCTCCGGTGCTCTCCGGTGTTCTCTGGCTCTCTCCGGTGCCCTCCGGTGTGTCTGGCTCTCTCTGGTGCTCTCCGGTGTTCTCTGGCTCTCTCCGGTGCTCTCCGGTGTTCTCTGGCTCTCTCTGGTGCCCTCCGGTGTTTCTGGCTCTCTCCGGTGCCCTCCGGTGTGTCTGGCTCTCTCCGGTGCTCTCCGGGGTTCTCTGGCTCTCTCCGGTGCCCTCCGGGGTTCTCTGGCTCTCTCCGGTGCTCTCCGGTGTTCTCTGGCTCTCTCCGGTGCCCTCCGGTGTGTCTGGCTCTCTCTGGTGCTCTCCGGTGTTCTCTGGCTCTCTCCGGTGCTCTCCGGTGTTCTCTGGCTCTCTCTGGTGCCCTCCGGTGTTTCTGGCTCTCTCCGGTGCCCTCCGGTGTGTCTGGCTCTCTCCGGTGCCCTCCGGGGTTCTCTGGCGCTCTCCGGTGACCGCGATGGCCGCTTCTGTGCGGGTTCTACCGGAGCTGAGAGCCCTGTTCTGAATCAGACGTTGTTAGTTTCGGAGCATCCTTTCCTGGTCTGTTTGAGCCTCAGCCAGATCCCTTCAGGCAGAAGTGTCTGTTCCACGGGAGCAGCCCCTTAGTGCTGGGGGTCCAGGCTCTGATTGGGGGCGGGGGTCCTCCTGTGGAGCCCCTTAGTGCTGGGGGTCCAGGCTCTGATTGGGGGCGGGGGTCCTCCTGTGGAGCCCCTTAGTGCTGGGGGTCCAGGCTCTGATTGGGGGCGGGGGTCCTCCTGTGGAGCCCCTTAGTGCTGGGGGTCCAGGCTCTGATTGGGGGCAGGGGTCCTCCTGTGGAGCCCCTTAGTCCTGGGGTGGATGGGGGGTCCTGCTGTTGAGCCCCTTGGTGCTGGGGGAGGATGGGGGGTCCTCCTGTGCACCCCCTTAGTGCTGGGGGTCCTGGCTCTGAAGGGAGCGGGGGTCCTCCCGTGCAGCCCCTTGGTGCTAGGGTCCTGGCTCTGATGGGAGCGGGGGTCCTCCTGTGCAGCCCCTTGGTGCTGGGGGTCCTGGCTCTGATGGGAGCGGGGGTCCTCCTGTGCAGCCCCTTGGTGCTAGGGTCCTGGCTCTGATGGGAGCGGGGGTCCTCCTGTGCAGCCCCTTGGTGCTGGGGGGGTCCTCCCGTGGAGCAGTCTCAGCCCCGGGTCGGTTCTGTACCGATCCAAGCTCCTCCGGCCCCTCGCTCGTCCCTCCTTCTTGCTGAATGAAGTTTGAATGTTTTTTTCTTCGGTTCCAGAGGCCCCCTCCCCCCTCGGGCCCCTCCCCCAGACAGGCCATTGGACCCCTCGGCAGCCTGGCGCCCCATCACTGCTCACCTCGCAGAGATGAGGGGTCCCTGCCCCCGCCAGCCTGGGAGGGCGGGGAGGGGGGAGTCAGGCTCGCCAGCCGCACAGCTTAGCATCTTATCTCAGTGCTTCAGTCCTAGCATCTCACCCCCCCCCCCCGTGCTTCACTCTCAGCATCTCACCCACCCTCCCTCAGTCTCAGCATCTCACCCCCCCCGTGCTTCAGTCTCAGCATCTCACCCCCTCACTCAGTGCTTCAGTCTCAGCATCTCACCCCTCACTCAGTGGTTCACTCAGCATCTCACCCACCCTCCCTCAGTCTCAGCATCTCACCCCCCTGCTTCAGGTTCAGCATCTCACTCAGTGCTTCAGTATCAGCATCTCAACCCCTGTAGGAAAGTACCATCTTGCTTTGGCATGTTACCCCCATTTTTACCTATATGTCAGTATGTTTTTGCCTGTCTCACTGGGATCCTGCTAACCAGGACCCCAGTGCTCACACTTTGTGGCCTAATGTGTGTGTTGTCAGTAGTGCTTGACTCTGTCACTGAGGCTCTGCTAACCAGAACCTCAGTGCTTATGCTCTCTCTACTTTTAAATTTGTCACTGCAGGCTAGTGACTTCATTTACCAATTTCAATTGGCACACTGGCCCCCCCTTATAAGTCCCTAGTATATGGCACCTACATACCCAGGGCATTGGGGTTCCAGGAGATCCATATGCGCTGCAGCATTTCTTTTGCCACCCATAAGGAGCTCAGACAAACCCTTTCACAGGACTGCAACTGCAGCCTGCGTGAAATAACGCACACATTATTTCACAGCCATTTTCACTGCACTTAAGTAACTTATAAGTCACCTATATGTCTAACCTTCATTTAATGAAGGCTAGGTGCAATGTTACTAAGTGTGAGGGCACCCTTGCACTAGCAAAGGTGCCCCCACATAGTTCAGGGCCAATTTCCGGGACTTTGTGAGTGTGGGGACACCATTACACGCATGCACTACATATGGGTCAATACCTATATGTAGCTTCACAATGGTAACTCCGAATATGGCCATGTAAGGTGTCTAAGATTATGGAATTGTCCCCCCCATTCCAAATCTGGTATTGGTGAGGCAATTCCATGCATCCTGGGGGCTCCACCATGGACCCGCAGTACTGCCAAACCAGCTCTCTGAGGCTTGCACTGCAGCTACAGCTTCTGCCACCTCGCAGACAGGGTTCTGCCCTCCTGGGGTCTGAGCAGCTCAGTCCCAGGAAGGCAGAACAAAGCATTTCCTTTGGGAGTAGGATGTTACACCCTCTTCCTTTGGAAATAGGTGTTACAGGCTGGGGAGGGGTTGCCTCCCCCAGCCTCTGAAAATGCTTTGAAAGGCACAGATGGTGCCCGCCTTGCATAAGCCAGTCTACACTGGTTCAGGGACCCCTTGTCCCTGCTCTGGCGCGAAACTGGACAAAGGAAAGGGGAGTGACCACTCCCCTGTCCATCACCACCCCAGGGGTGGTGCACAGAGCTCCTCCAGTGTGTCCCAGACTCCAGCCATCTTGCTTTGCAAGGTGTGGGGACACTCTGGAGGCCTCTGAGTGGCCAGTGCCAGCAGGTAACATCAGAGACCCATACTGATAGGTCCGTACTGGATAAGGTAGCCAATCCCCCTCTCAGGGCTATTTAGGGTCTCTCCTGTGGATCCTGTTCAGATTCTACTTGCAAGTTTCCAGCAGGAATCCTCTGCAACTACTACTTCATCCTCTGACCTCGGATTAACCGCAGCCTGCTCTAGGAACCGCTGTAACAGCAACAAAGTATCCAGAAGAGATACTTTTCCTCTGCAACTTCAGCTCCAGCCAGTAACTGCAACAGTTTCCATGGTGTGCACGCTCTGAGGACTCCCTGTCTTCACTCTGCACCAGAAGGAACGAATAAGTCTCCAGTGGGGTGACTGAGTCACTCCCCTGCTGAAGCAGGAACCTTCTAAGTTGACAACCGGTTCTCTTGGCTCCTCTCCTGGCAACGAGCATGCTCCTTGGAACATAGAGGGTGGACCCCATCGGCACAGAGTGTCCTGAGGTCCTGCTGTCCCAATTTGGAGGAGGTAAGACCTTTCCTTCCTCGAGAACGACAGTACCCCTGTGCACCGCGTCTTCTTCACCACCTGAGGCCTCTGTGCACTATTTGCAAAATTCCATTGTGTACAGCCTGGCCCAGGTCCCCAGCACTCTATCCTACGACGCTCGACTCGCTGAGTTGTTCACCGGCGGCGTGGGACTTTCCTTTGTAGTGCTGCACCAACCACATTTTGCACCTCCTTTGTCCCCGTGTCCTGGGACTCCCATGGGTGCTATCTGGTGCTCTGAGGGCTCTCTGAAGTGCTGAGAGCCCCCTCTTCCTCCTCACACAGAGTTGAAGCCCCAGGTCCTTCCTGGGTCCGATAGCGCCTACTCGATGCAAAACGTGACTTTGCCAGGATCAAGGCTTGTTGGAGGAATCAGGCGCCACAACTCACCTGAATCCAACTTCTCTCCGTGAGACATCCAGTGCATCATGCAGGAACCCGCTGACATCTTCCGAGGGTGCATTTCTGCAGTCTTCGTCCAACAGGAGTCTCTTCTTTTGCACCCTCTTCTGGGTGGCCAGGGGCTCCTGTCCTTCCTCAACTTCTTTCGACTTCTGGACTTGGTCTGCTTCCTTTGCAGGTCTTCAGGTCCAGGAATCCACCATTTGTAATTTGCATTCTTGCTTGTTTCTTGCAATAACTATCACAACTTGTAGTGTGTCCTAAGGGAACTTGCAGTACTTTACTCCTGCTTTTTTGCACTCTGGAGTGGGGTAATTTACTTTGTTTACTGTATTCTTACTCTCCCAGCGATTCTGCACACACTACACTTGTCTGGGGGGGAATTTGTGACTCGAACTCCACTATCTTAGTATATGGTTTGTGTTGCCCCTAGACGTATTTTCTCCAATTGCATTCTATAGCATTTCATGTTGTCTAATTACTTACCTTATTTTGGTGTCTATTGTATATATTGTGTATAATACTTAGCTCCAGAAGGAGTATTGCATCTAAGATATTTTTGGTACTGTGTCACCCAAATAAACTACCTTTATTTTTGGTAACACTGACTATTGTCTTTACTTGTGTATAATTACTGTGTGACTATAAGTGGTATTGCAGGAGCTTTGCATGTCTCCTAGTTCAGCCTAAGCTGCTCTGTTATAGCTACCTCTATCAGCCTAAGCTGCTAGAACACTACTACATTTCACTAATAAGGGATAACTGGACCTGGTGTAAGGTGTAACTACCCAAGATACCCACTACAAACCAGGCCAGCCTCCTACATTGGTGGCAGCGGTGGGATAAGTACTTGCAATTGCTTTACCAGTTTTGTTACTGGTGCTTTCCACAAGAAAAGCTTTCTCCAATACTTATAGCATACATAGTATATAACTAGAAGTAATTTTCTAACTTTCTAAAAAGTTCTTAAAAGTTTGCAAAAGTTTCACAAAGTTCTGAAAAGTTTTCTTCTTTTCTCTAAAACGTTAGCTCTGTTAGTCTACTAACTTTTTACTCACTTTCCTAAACTTTTTCTCTTTCAATATGTCTTCTGTAGAAGCTACACCTAGAGTTGTAAAAACTACATATGAGAATTTAAACTTTAAAAGTTTGAGGGATCTCTTTATTGAAAGAAGTTTAGGGATTGGGAAGAACCCCAATAAGGAGTTCCTCTTAAATCTTCTCCTCCAAGATGACCATGGACTCAGCACTGGTCCAGATCAGACGGGGGGTGTAAGGGGATGGCCTGGCTTGTAGTGGGTACCAGAGGTACTTACACCTTGTGCCAGGTCCAGTTATCCCTTATTAGTGTAGAAGAGGTGTTTCTAGCAGCTTAGGCTGATAGAAGGTAGCTATGACAAAGCAACTTAGGCTGAACTAGGAGACATGCAAAGCTCCTACTATACCACTGGTGTCATATGCACAATATCATAAGAAAACATAATACACAGATATACTAAAAATAAAGGTACTTTATTTTTATGACAATATGCCAAAAGTATCTCAGTGAGTACCCTCAGTATGAGGATGCCAAATATACACAAGATATATGTACACAATACCAAAAATATGTAGTAATAGCAAAAGGAAGAAATGCAAGCAATGTAAAGTTACAGTAGATTGCAATAGGAGCACATAGGTATAGGGGCAACACAAACCATATACTCCAAAAGTGGAATGAGAACCACAAATGGACCCCAAACCTATGTGAGCTTGTAGAGGGTCGCTGGGACTGTAAGAAAACAGTGAGGGTTAGAAAAATAGCCCACCCCAAGACCATGAAAGGCAGGTGTAAAGTGCACCTACTACCCCCAGAGAGCACAGAAGTCATGATAGGGGGATTCTGCAGGAAGAACAAACACCAGCAATGCAACAACAGTGGATGTCCGGATCTGAGTACCTGTAAGACAAGGGGACCAAGTCCAAGAGTCGCGACAGTGTCGAGAGTGGGCAGGAGCCCAAGAAATGCCAGCTGAGGGTGCAAGGAAGCTGCCAACTGTTGGAAGAAGCTTGGTGTTCTGCAAGAACGAAGAGGACTAGGAACTTCCCCTTTGGAGGATGGATGTCGCACGTCGTGAAGAAGCTTGCAGAGGTATTACCATGCAGAAAGACCGCAAACAAGCCTTGCTAGCTGCAAGGGTCACGATTAGGGTTTTTGGATGCTGCTGTGGCCCAGGAGGGACAAGGATGTCGCCATTTGGATGAGGAGACAGAGGGGGCGCCCAGCAATGTAGGGAGCCCTCACAGAAGCAGGCAGCACTCGCAGAAGTACCTGAACAGGCACTTAGAAGGAAAGTGAACCGGAGTCCACCCAAAGTCACAAAAGGGAGCCTCACGACGCCAGAGGACAACTCAGAACGTTGTGCACTGTAGGTTAGAGTGTCGGGGACTAAGGCTTGGCTGCGGACGAAGGAAATCCTGGAAGAGTGCACAGGAGCTGGAGCAGCTGCGAATCACGCGGTACCCAGCAATGCAGTCTAGCATGGGGAGGCAAGGACTTACCTCCACCAAACTTGGACTGAAGAGTCACTGAACTGTGGGAGTCACTTGGACAGAGTTGCTGAGTTCCAGGGACCACGCTCGTTGTGCTGAGAGGGGACCCAGAGGACTGGTGATGCAGTCTTTTGTTGCATGCGTTGCAGGGGGAAGATTCCGTCGACCCACGGGAGATTTCTTCAGAGCTCCTGGTGCAGAGAGGAGGCAGGCTACCCGCAGAGCATGCTCCACCTGGAAACAGTCGAGAAAGCCGGCAGGATGAAGCGATACAAGGTTGCTAGTAGTCGTCTTGCTACTTTGTTGCGGTTTTGCAGGCGTCCTGAGCAGTCAGCGGTCGATCCTTTGGCAGAAGGTGAAGAGGGAGATGCAGAGGAACTCTGGTGAGCTCTTGCATTCGTTATCTGAAGAATTCCCCAAAGCAGAGACCCTAAATAGCCAGAAAAGGAGGTTTGGCTACCAAGGATGGAGGATTGGCTACCAAGAGAGGTAAGAGCCTATCAGAAGGAGCCTCTGACGTCACCTGCTGGCACTGGCCACTCAGAGCAGTCCAGTGTGCCACAAACACCTCTGTTTCCAAGATGGCAGAGGTCTGGGACACACTGAAGGAGCTCTGGGCACCTCCCCTGGGAGGTGCAGGTCAAGGGAGTGGTCACTCCCCTTTCCTTTGTCCAGTTTCGTGCCAGAGCAGGGCTGGGGGATCCCTGAACCGGTGTAGACTGGCTTATGCAGAGATGGGCACAGGCATTTCCAGAGGCTGGGGGAGGCTACTCCTCCCCAGCCTTCACACCTATTTCCAAAGGGAGAGGGTGTTACACCCTCTCTCAGAGGAAGTCCTTTGTTCTGCCCTCCTGGGCCAGGGCTGCCTGGACCCCAGGAGGGCAGAAACCTGTCTGAGGAGTTGGCAGCAGCTGCAGTGGAGACCCTGGAAAGGCAGTTTGTCAGTACCCGGGTTCTGTGCTAGAGACCCAGGGGATCATGGAATTGTCCCCCCAATGCCAGAATTGCATTGGGGTGACAATTCCATGATCTTAGACATGTTACATGGCCATGTTCGGAGTTACCATTGTGACGCTGTACATAGGTAGTGACCTATGTACAGTGCACATGCGTAATGGTGTCCCCGCACTCACAAAGTCCGGGGAATTTGCCCTGAATGATGTGGGGGCACCTTGGCTAGTGCCAGGGTGCCCTCACACTAAGTAACTTTGCACCCAACCTTCACCAGGTGAAGGTTAGACATATAGGTGACTTATAAGTTACTTAAGTGCAGTGGTAAATGGATGTGAAATAACGTGGACATTATTTCACTCAGGCTGCACTGGCAGGCCGGTATAAGAATTGTCAGAGCTCCCTATGGGTGGCAAAAGAAATGCTGCAGCCCATAGGGATCTCCTGGAACCCCAATACCCTGGGTACCTCAGTACCATATACTAGGGAATTATATGGGTGTACCAGTATGCCAATGTAAATTGGTAAATGTAGTCACTAGCCTGTTAGTGACAAATTTGGAAAGCAGAGAGAGCATAACCACTGAGGTTCTGGTTAGCAGAACCTCAGTGAGACAGTTAGGCATCACACAGGGAACACATACAGGACACATACTTATGAGCACTGGGGCCCTGGCAGGGTCCCAGTGACACATAGACTAAAACAACATATATACAGTGAAATATGGGGGTAACATGCCAGGAAAGATGGTACTTTCCTACGGGGCGGGGTTTGAGTAGAGGATGATTCTAAACAGGAAGGCTCAGATGAGCAAACTGACAATCCTGGGGAGGGTCCATCCACTGATCTATCTGTTAACAGACTCCTTAGTACAACTGGGAGTGGGAAGGGTTCACACACTAGTAGGGCTCCCTTCACACCTAGAGGCCAGGTCACTACAGTGGCCCCAGTTAGGGATAGATCAGCCTCTGCACATTCCCATGTTACTTCTGTCTCAGAAGTATCCCACACTTCTAACCCTGAGGACCAGTCCCTAGATAGGGAACTCAGACGGCTGAGGTTAGAGGAGGCCATACTGAGGCTACAACAGCAACAGTTGGCCTTAGACAGGGAATCCCTGGCTTGTGGAAAGGGAAAGGCAGGGTTTGCGGTTAGTTCCCCATGGTGGCAGCAGCAGTTTCAGAATTTCAAATGTAAGGGAACCCTCATTTGACTCTAGGAATCAGCATAAAGTTGTCCCTCCTTACAAGGATGGAGATGACATATATAAGTGGTTTGCTGCACTTGAGAGGGCCTGTTAAGTTCAGAGGGTCCCTCATGTTCAGTGGGCTGCTATCCTTCTCTGGCAAGGGGAGAGACAGACTCCTTATTGTTAGAGAGGATGATGCAGATAATTACCAATTTCTTAAAAGTGCACCTCTTATATGGCCTGGGCTTAACCACTGAACAATACAGGATAAAGTTCAGAGAGACCAGAAAGGAGTCATCACAAGATTGAACAGACTGTGTAGACTGTTCAGTGAAGGCCCTAGAAGGTTGGTTAAATGGCAGTAAGGTGACTGTCTATGAAAGCCTGTAAAACTTAATTCTGAGAGAGCATATATAGTGAATAATTGTGTGTCTGAATTGTTGCATCAGTATCTTGTGGACTCAGATCTGACTTCTCCCCAGGAATTGGGAAAGAAGGCAGACAAATGGGTCAGAACAAGGGTGAACAGAAAAGTTCATACAGGGGGTGACAAGGACAGCAAGACGAAGGATGGTAAGTCACATGACAAGGGTGGGGACAAATATAAAAAATCATCAGAGTCTTCATCAGGTCAACAAAATCCTCTGGGGGTTGTGGGTCCAAATCCTCTTCTCACAATAATAAGAAACAATGGTGTTATCTGTGTAAAGCCAAAGGTAATTCGGCAACTGATCTTCATTGTCCAAAAAGAAACAACAAACCTCCCACCACTACTACCCCTACTGCAACCATTAGTGCCCCTAGTAATAGCAGTGGTGGTGGGAAGAGCACTACTAATAGCCAATCAAAGGGTGTAGCTGGGCTCACCATTGGTAATGTAGTTGGGGTTGGTCTAGTTAGGGAGATCACTGAGGATGTTTTAGTCTCAGATGGTGTAATTGACCTTGCCACTTTAGTTGCTTGTCCCCTTAATATGGATAAGTACAAGCAGCTACCCCTGATTAATGGTGTTCAGGTTGAGGCCTACAGGGACACAGGTGCCAGTGTCACAATGGTGATGGAAAAACTGGTTCCCCCTGAGCAGCACCTACTTGGTCATCAGTACCAAGTGACAGACGCCCATAGCAACACTGTTAGCCACCCCATGGCTGTTGCGAATCTCAACTGAGAGGGGATTACTGGTCCAAAGAAAGTTGTGGTAGCCACTGATTTACCTGTAGAATGTCTGCTAGGCAATGATTTGGAGACTTCAGCTTGGGCTGAAGTGGAGTTGGAGACCCATGCAGCAATGCTGGGCATATCTTTGCTCTTACCAGGGCTCAGGCCAAGAAGCAAAGAGGGCAGGGAAACTGGGATCCTAGAATAATAGACCAAGTGCTCTCAAAAACTAGGGGTAAGAAGGGCAAACCCTTGTCCACTACCCCTCCCTCCACAGATGATTCCCCTTTTGAGGAAGAGGAATCCTCTCCCTGTGCAAAATCTACACCAGTTGAGCTTTTGGGTGAAGGGGGGCCTGCTGGGGAAGAGCTGGGTGTGGCACAGCAAACCTGTCCCACACTGGAGGGTCTCAGACAGCAAGCTGTCAAACAGCAGAATGGGAATGTCAATGAATTTACTGGGAGAATAATCTCCTCTATACTGAAGCAAGGGACCCTAAACCTGGTGCCACCAGGAGACTGGTCATCCCCCTTCAGTACAGGGAATTCCTCCTAACTCCTGCTCATGACATTCCCTTGGCTGGGCATTTAGGCCAGAGTAAAACATGGAACAAACTTGTTCCAAATTTTCACTGGCCCCATATGTCAGAATACACAAAGGAGTTTTGTCGCTCCCGTGTCACCTGGCAAGCCAGTGGCAAGACTGGTGGCACCCCAAAGGCCCCCTTAATCCCACTGCCAGTGGTTGGGGCGCCCTTTGAAAGGGTAGGAGTTGATATTGTTGGCCCCCTTGACCCTCCAAAAGCTTCTGACAATAGATTCATCCTTGTGGTGGTGGACCATGCCACAACATATCCAAAAGCTACCCCCTTAAGGACCACTACAGTACCTGCAGTGGCAAAAGCCCTCCTGGGAATCTTTTCCAGGGTGGGTTTCCCTAAGGAAGTTGTATCAGACAGAGACAGTAACTTCATGTCTGCATACCTCAAGGCAATGTGGAAGGAGTGTGGTGTTACCTACAAGTTCACCACTCCTTATCATCTACAAACTAACGGATTGGTTGAGAGGTTTAATAAAACTCTCAAAGGCATGATCATGGGACTGCCTGAAAAACTCAGAAGGAGATGGGATGTCCTCTTGCCATGCCTCCTTTTTGTCTACAGGGAGGTACCCAAAAAAGGAGTGGGGTTCAGCCCCTTTGAACTCTTATTTGGTCACCCTGTTAGGGGTCCCCTTGCTCTTGTTAAGGAGGGTTGGGAACAACCTTTAAAACCTCCAAAGCAAGACTTTGTGGGCTATGCGCTTGGCCTAAGATGTAGAATGGCTGAGTAAATGAAAAAGGGCACTAAAAACCTTTAGGCCAGCCAAGAGCTCCAGAAGCAATGGCATGACCATGGGGGTGTGGCTAGAGGCTGATGGAGCAGCACGTGTAAAGTGGAGCTCCCGGCGGCCACCGATCATCGCACAATAATTCTGAGTCCCAGACCCTGCAACTGACCAAAATCGACCTGTGACATATAGAGGTACTCCCGGAGCTCTGAAAAACAGGAGCCTGAAGCGATCTAACTGCCCCCAGGAAGATCCGTGGCCCGGGGCCAAAATGACGCAGCGAGACAAAATGGCGGCCTGCAGAGACGTGATAACGCTCTCTGAGAACGATCGAGGGGTGGAGAGGCAGCCGAGCCCCGTCACGAAGAGAGAAGAACAGGTGGCAGAGAAGGCGACCGGCGTCAGAACCAACCTTGAAATACAAGACCAAGTAAGGGGTGGGGGGGAGCCGGGCCTGAAAGGTGATCCAGGAGAGGGCTGGCAGAGGCGAAGAGGGGCCTGGTGATTCCCGCCTGGGTCCTTCCCTCACAGAACGGGGAAGGAAGGGACTCTGAGACGCCCAGATAGAGGGAGAGTGTATACTGGAACCCGGCGACGCACTCGGCCGAACGGGAAGTGACCGGGACGCGCTCCCCACCCCCAGAGAGAGCAAACCGGGGTTGCCGACGCCGCTGAAAACCAGACGAGGACGGAGAGGGGCTGGCTGGGGAGCCTGAACTGGGCCCTTTCCCCTGATCGGAGACTCGGAACAGCAAAGGTGGTGACGGGGACACAGGAGTGAGTAGCGCAGCAAGACGAGGGCGGGGCGGGGTGCCCCCGGATATCCCATACACTGAGTAACAGCAGAAAGAAGGGTGGCATTCGCAGAAAGGGCCGACAAAGGGCAATAAAGTGCCAAAAAAAAAAAACAGAGTGAGAAAGGAGGAGAAGGAGAAGGGGGGGACAAAGAAGGGAGCAAAGAAGAGAACAGAAGAAGGTGAAACTGTGGAACAGTGACAGTGACCAGCCAGGCGTAAGCAACGCACTGACAATGGGCAAGCCAAAAAAAAGAGAAAGCCCAGGAGAAGATGAAGGCTCACAAAAAGAAGGCACGCATAGAGAAGCGGAAGGGAGCACTACTCTAGACACCCTACTGCAAGCGATCCAGGTATCCAGAGAAGCCCTGGAGCACAAAATTGACACACTATCTTCCGACCTGACCCTTCTCAGAGATGACCACAGGAAATTAACCAACAGAGTGACGGCAAACGAGAAGACACTAGCACAACTCACTCCTGAAAGCAAGACTCTTACTAAAACAGTGAACTCACTGACATCCAGGGTTCAACTACTCGAGTCACAAGCTGAGGATGCCGAAAACAGAGCACGAAGAAGCAATCTACGGCTGGTAGGCATCCCTGAGGAATCTGAACATGAAGCACCAGAGATGGAATCCTACCTAGAGCAGTGGATACGCAAAGAAATAGCACTAGAGGGCCTATCACAATACTTTGCAATAGAGAGAGCTCACAGGGTACAGACGAGACCCCCTCCCCCTGGCGCAAGACCACGCCCAATCGTAGCAAAACTCCTGCATTTCAAAGATCAAGACTTTATCCTATCGCAGGCATGAAAAAAGGGGGAGATCGTCATGGGGGGACAAAGAATAATGATCTTCCCGGACTTCACTAAGGACACCCAAAGGCTGAGAGCCACCTTTCTAGAGGTCAAGCGACGTCTGAGGGAAAGAGGTATCCAATACGCCATGTTGTTTCCGGCCAAACTAAAGATTTTTAAGAACAATGATACAATCTTTTTTACAGCACCACAACACGTGCAGGAATGGCTTGATGAACTAGGCCCGTCAGAGAAACAAGGCAAGACAGGAAATAACAGGAAAAGAGGGGGGCCAACTCAGAAAAGAGAGAGGTACACTGCGGATATGGCCGCGCCACCTACCCAGACACTCAAAGAAAAACAAGACGCTGTGAGGGCCGTAGAGTCCCTAGTACTTGGGAGAGCTGCCTCTGCATCCCCGCAGCGGTTTGAATCCTTGTCAGAATAGGACTCAGGACCAGACAAAATCTCTTGCTCCTCACAAGATACAGTTGATGGCCTTCCGCGAATCACCCCAGGATCATCGGATGAAATCATCTGAAACCCCAATGAAGAACCGCATATGGTCACACGAAAGGCAGGTGAAAAGTGAGTAGAGGGTAAGCAACGACAGAAGAACAGATGTAACAGAAACTGGCAAAGTAGCCCGGACCAGGAGGGCAATAAGGGAAAATGACGCAGCAGCAAAGGCTCCATAGACAAACGATTAACCCACAATCCATCAACAGCATGTATAATTGGGGCACCGGGCCTCTGGGGCTTAACCACGTAATAAGGCAAACATGTGTTGACACGGGGCCTATGGGCTCAGCACACGGTCCTAGACCAGCCCCCCACACACACAAAGGTTGTCAAATTGGGGAAAGTTTGGACTGGGACAGTTCAGATACCGGTCCTGGGGATAGGGAGTTTGGTTTATAGAAAAGTTATTAAGTTAGTAAATATGGGGCTTCAACCAAGGGGAATAGACTCACGTAACAGACTATGGGGGTCATTCCGACCCTGGCGGTCATGGACCGCCAGGGCCGGGGTTGGAGGATGCACCGCCAACAGGCTGGCGGTGCATCAAGGGCAATTCTGACCGCGGCAGTAAAGCCGCGGTCAGAAAAGGGAAACCGGCGGTTTCCTGCCGGTTTTCCCCTGCCCCTGTGAATCCTCCACGGCGGTGCTACAAGCAGCGCCGCCATGGGGATTCCGACCCCCTTCCCGCCAGCCTGGTTCTGGCGGTTTTCACCGCCAGAACCAGGCTGGCGGGAACGGGTGTCGTGGGGCCCCTGGGGGCCCCTGCAGTGCCTATGCCAATGGCATGGGCACTGCAGGGGCCCCCTAACAGGGCCCCACATTGATTTTCAGTATCTGCCTATCAGACACTGAAAATCGCGACGGGTGCAACTGCACCCGTCGCACACCAGCAACTCCGCCGGCTCCATTCGGAGCCGGCTTCCTCGTTGCTGGTGCTTTCTCGCTGGGCGGGCGGGCGGCCTTTTGGCGGTCGCCCGTCCGCCCAGCGGGAAAGTCAGAATTACCGCGGCGGTCATTTGACCGCGCTGCGGTATTCTGGCGGGGGAACTTTGGCGGGCGGCCTCCGCCGCCTGCCGAAGTTAGAATGACTCCCTTAATAGACCAGGCTCCCGGGCACTGTCACTCAGGAAATGGGGATACAGGCGCAAATGCACTAAAGACTCACATACAAAGAATGACCACGGATAGACCGCTAGATTACCAAATTCTTACCTGGAACATTAGGGGACTAAATAGCCCAAGTAAGAGATATAAGGTATACAATCAGATTAAACGACAAGGGTTACAAATAGCAATCCTACAGGAGACCCATCTGATAGGGAAAGAGGTAACAGCACTGACAAAGAGATGGAGAGGTAAAATATACGCTAAAGAATATTCAGCATACGCAAGAGGTGTCCTGACATGGATACGCCCGGGGCCCCCTTCCAAAAAACGGACGCACACATAGATAGGGATGGGCGTTACGTGTTGGTGAGGGGTCGTCTAGAGGGAAGAGACATCACACTGGCAGGAATTTATGCCCCAAATCAAGTTCAGAGCACTTTCCTACAGGTAATATCCCGTAACTGGGGACCCCACTTAATCCAATCAACAATAATAGGAGGTGATTTCAATTGCATAGCGAACACGGCACTAGACAGATCTCACCCGCCGCTGGAGACCTCCCCTATCCAAGGGACAGCCAAGAGCTTCACAGATTGGCAGACGAACTGGGGTCTGATCGACTTCTGGAGGCACCTCCACCCGTTAGAGAGAGATTACTCTTTTTACTCACCCGTACATGACCTACATGTCCGACTAGACGCAATCCTGACCTCCCCAGATATAAACTGTACGATACGCAGAGCGGAATACCTATCCCGCACGGTAACGGACCACAACCCCCTGTTGCTTACGCTGGACTGGTGGAAAGACCACCCCCCCATACCAGACTGGCGACTGAATGTAGAGTCATTAGGGGATAGTGCATACCGACAAACTATCCGAGAAGCAATCAAAGAGTTTTTCACGCACAATGCAGGTTCGACTCCCTCCCGAGGACAAGAATGGGAGGCGTTCAAGGTGACAATCAGGGGCCAGTGCATGGCAGGAACATATGGGGTTAAGAAATCAATAGAAGGGGAACTTGATAAACATGAAAAAGCCCTGAGATCACTGGAACGTAGCAGACCAGACAACCCAGACTTGGCCCCTAGTATAACTGAGACCAAAAACAAGATAGCGGATACCCTTGAAAGACTCAGGAGATTTGATTACAAGAAATACACTAGTAGGCAGCACATGGAAGGGGACAAAGCAGGAGCATTATTGGCCTGGCTGGCGTCCCCACCTAGACAACAGTCGCTGGTGATTGAAATAGTGGATATGGAGGGTAGAAGATTATTTGGTCAGGGGGAAATCAATGCCAGCTTTGCCAAGTACTACTCAGAACTATAAGCCCCCCCCACAGAACCCCTGGAACCAGACCGGCTGGAATGCCTGGGAACCATCCGGTCTCAAACACTGGGAGAAGAGGAACAGCAAACACTCGGGGAGGTGATAACGGCATGGGAGGTAGCCGTGGCAACGGAGACAATGGCCAGGGGGAAGGTCCCAGGGGCGGACGGGCTACCAGCAGAATTTTATAGAGAATATGTAGACATATTAGCGCCAAGGCTCAGTGAAATGTACAGGGAGGCGTTTGAGAATGGTACTCTACCTAGATCCACGAGCAAAGCCATCGTAATCCCGTTGCCAAAACCAGACCGCCCATCCACCGACGTGCGATCATACCGCCCACTTTCCATGTTAAATATGGATTATAAAATACTGAGTCGTATCCTTGCCACCAGGCTGATGCCACACATGGAAAAACTAATCCACCCTGATCAAACAGGCTTCATCCCAAACCGTAATACGGCCATAAATATTAGAAGACTGATAGGAATAATGCACTCGGGTTCACCAAATCTCACCACTGCAGCAGTACTGGTAGTGGACATAGAGAAAGCATTTGATAGCCTCAGATGGGATTACCTACAAATGGCAATGAGAAGGATGGGACTGGGCCCGGGGTTCATGAGATGGACCAACCTGCTATACGCCTCCCCCACTGCAAGAGTCCATACTGGGCGAACTATCTCCAACTCTTACGGTATAGGGAGGGGCACCAGGCAAGGATGCTCGTTGTCTCCATTGCTGTTTGCCATCGCAGTAGAACCACTAGTGTAGATGGCCAGAACGGAAGAACACTACGAAGGGATAAATATAGGGGGCAAAACACACCAAATAGCGCTGTACGCAGACGACATGATATTATTCTTAAAGGATCCGCATTGAGACCTCCCCAAAGTCATGGCCCTGCTGGATTGGTTCGGGGACATATCAGGTCTCCGCATCAGCTGGCAGAAATCTCTCCTATTCCCACTGCAGAAGGGGGCCCCCCAGATCACAACTATCCAGAATCTGGGATGGTCTCCGATAATGTTCCGATACCTAGGTGTCAATATTTACCATGAACTAAAAGACCTACTAGAAGGAAACGTACACCATGCCATACGAGAATTAAAAGCAACTATGCAATTCTGGCAGACACTGCCGTTGTCAGTAACCGGCCGAGTAGCCCTGATTAAAATGGTGGCCCAGCCAAGGCTATTATATAGCTTTTCGAACCTGCCCGTGCTAGTCCCCCGTTCAACCTTCAAAGAAATTAACTCCAACCTCACTAGCTTCATCTGGGGGTTCGGGGCGTCATAGACTAGCCCTGCACAAACTCCAACGACCCACGAGAGAGGGTGGACTAGCAGCCCCAGACATGCAACTATACTACCTGTCAGGACAGCTACAATGGCTGGCTAAGGAATAGCATGAAGTAACATCCGCAGAAACCGGGGACCCCGGGAGGGAGAGAGTAGCGACAACCCTCACAGGGATACTATTAACGCAAGGAGGACGGAAAAAGGCAATGTCACACGAACATCAGGTCATAAATACATGCTGGAAACGTACCTTACAGCGCACACAAGTTAGGGCCCCATACTCACCGGAGCTCCCCCTGAAATACCTGACCCTACTTCCCGGTGGAAGCCACATAAAAGGGATTCAAAAGTTAGAAACATATGGGATCACCACAATAGGAGAACTCTTCAGGAATGGAGAGCTCATGACATACACGATAACACACTATGGAGCACCCCCGGGATGTTCCTTATACACAGATCTCTGACAGCATTGATACAGCAACACTGGAAGCAGGGCCCACGGGAATCACCTAAACATGCTGGATGGCACACTATTTGTACGATAAGGGGAGATAAAAAGGTAGTATCAGCGATATATCGAACATTACAAACAGATGCACTACAGCCGGTTGAAACCCTTAGAATCCTATGGCAAACTGACAGTGGGGAACACATAGACGATGAGCGATGGGGAAACATCACAGCCCAGGTCTACAAGGTATATAGAAAGGCCCGGTTTAAACAGATAAATATATACATATATCACAGAGCATACCTTAGCCCTGCGAAAATAGCATCAATGTACAACAACACAAACAGCGCATGTCCTAGATGTGCGGAAGCTGGGACTAACTTATTACACGTTATGGACTTGCAGAGAGCTGAAGCAATATTGGGAAAGGGTAATAGACGACACCAAGAAGATCACGGGCAGGAAACTAGCAGCCACCCCGGCAGTTGCGTTGTTGGGGAACTTTCCCAGACCACACTCAAAAAAAGTGTTCAGTAAATTCATGGACTTAGCATTGATCCTTGCAAAGAGAGAAATTACAATGCATTGGAAGGACCCCAAGGGACCAAGAGTGCTTACGTGGAAAGACACATTAGCCAAATGTGCTGAAGCAGAGGGGGAGGCATTACGCCTCGAACTGGCAAAAGGAATGGGAAGTAAAGAAGGGATGCAGCAATGGGACACTCTACTCGACTGCCTGAATAACCCAACAACAGACCTCCAAGAACAAAACATATCATCGGAGGGAACGGACTCAGAGGACAACGATGATATGAATTAACATGGAGATTAGCGCCATACCAGACAATCTGCAATAAATAGCTACACCCAGAGTGACAAAGCCTGAGAAGAGGGAGAATCAAGATCCGGACTAGAATAAATAAAGGGGGGGGGAAGTAGTTAACTGTATACATGTTTGGAATGAAAACAATAAAAATATATATAAAAAAAAGAAGCAATGGCATGACCAGAAGGCTATCCTGACAGAGTACCACTGTCGTGTAGGCTCTCATTATTTTAATGAGACCACTGGATTTTGAGCGGCAGAATCGCCCGCGGTGTGGGAGACTAAATCTAACCCACTGCGGGTGACACCTGTCGCTCCAATCTGGGTTTTGCTCACACTAACTAGCAGTGCCTCATCTCTACCCAAGGATAGGGATGACTGGGCAGCCGAGCGCATGACATACTTGGCTTCTCAGGGAAGTTGTGGTCACCCAGATCTCATCCGTTTCTCTCATTTACAATTCAGTCTCATATATAAATGACAAACATACGCAGTATATGTTTCAATAATGGGTTTAATAAAATGAGTGCATCTTAGATAGCAAAGCTATAGCAGAGCAGCTTAGGCTAAACTAGGAGACATGCAAAGCTCCTACTATACCACTTATATCATATAGCACTATATCATAAGAATCACAATACTCAGTTACTAAAAATAAAGGTACTTTATTTTAGTGACAATGTGCCAAAAATATCTCAGAGGATATAGGCCCTCATTCTGACCTTGGCGGTCTTTTCGCAAGACCGCCGAGTTACCGCCGCGGTGAAGACCGCCGACCGCGGCGGTATGCCGCTGTGCGCATTCTGACCGCTGGGAGCGTTCCGCCGGAAAACCGCCAGCAGCCACACTGGCGGTCGGCGGGAAAGTGGAGACTGGTCAACCTCCACCGCCACGCCAGCAGAACACCGCCCACAGAATTACGACCCACATTTCTGTGTGGCGGTCTTCTGTTGGCGGTCTTCTGTTGGCGGTCACCTCCCCATGGCTCCCGTCGCCTCCCGGAGGACCAACGCACAAGGTAAGTTGACCGTCCGTGAGGGGAGGGGGTGGGGGGGTGTTGTGTGATGTGGGCGTGCATGGGGGTGTGCGTGTGAGTGTGTAGAGGGGGTGTGTGAGTGCGTGTATGCGGGCGGGGGGTGCTGCTGTGTCTATGGGTAATGTGTGCTGTTCGGCAGGTGCGCATGTCTGCATGTATGTGTGCGGGTATGTGTCCCCGTTGTGTATGTGTGTGTAGGGGGTGTGTATATGTGCGTGTTGGGGGTGTGTGCATGTCGGGGTGCATGTATGTGCATGTCGGGGTGGGGGTGGGGAGGGGGTTCGTACCACCTCTGGGGGGTGGCAGGGGGGTGGAGGGTGTGGGGGGAGGACTCGGGTGGGTAGTGGGGGGTGGGGGAGACCCCTATCAGTGCCAGGGAAGGAATTCCCTGGCCCCGATAGTGCTTACCGCCATGGTTCGCACGGCGGTTCCCGCCCGCAAGAAACCGCGGCGGTAGGCAGGGTCATAATACCCTTGGCGGTCTTGGGACGACCGCCGGGCCGGAGTGCGCAAACTCCAGCCCCGCGGTCATGACCGCTGTGGCGGTCGGAGTGGAGAAGTGGCGGTCGGTCGCGGCGGGGACCGCCGCGGTCAGAATGCCATTTTTAATACCGCCGGTCTGTTCGCGGTCCGACCGCCGTCTCTCCGCCGACCGCCAGGGTCAGAATGAGGGCCATATTCCCTTAGGAGGTAAGTAAAATACACAAAATACACACCCAAACCAAAATCAGGTAAGTAAACGGTTAGAAAAGTAGTGCAAACACTGTAGAATACAATAGGATGCAATAGGCCTAGGGGCAACACAAACCACATACTGAAATGTGAACCACTTAGGGACCCCAGGCCTAGTGTAGTGTGTAGAGGGTCGCTGGGAGTGTAAGAAAACACTAAGGGTGTCCAAGATATCTGTAGGAAAGTACCATCATGCCTGGCATGTTACCCCCATTTTTACTGTTTGTGTTTGTTTTGCCCATGTGTCACTGGGATCCTGCTAGTCAGGACCCCAGTGCTCATAAGGTATGCCCTGTATGTGTTCCCTGTGTGGTGCCTAACTGTATCACTGAGGCTCTGCTAACCAGAACCTCAGTGTTTATGCTCTCTCTGCTTTTAAAATTGTCACTGCAGGCCAGTGGCTAATTTTACCAATTCTGATTGGCACACTGGAACACCCTTATAACACCCTTATAATTCCCTAGTATATGGTACCTGGGTCTGGGCAAATTGCCCTGAACTATGTGGGGGTACCTTGGTTAGTGCCAGAGTGCCCTCACACTTAGTAACATTGCACCTAACCTTCACTAAGTGAGGGTTAGACATATAGGTGACTTATAAGTTACTTAAGTGCAGTGTAAAATGGCTGTGAAATAAAGTGGACGTTATTTCACTCAGGCTGCAGTGGCAGTCCTGTGTAAGAACTGTCTGAGCTCCCTATGGGTGGCAAAAGAAATGCTGCAGCCCATAGGGATCTCCTGGAACCCCAATACCCTGGGTACCCAGGTACCATATACTAGGGAATCATAAGGGTGTTCCAGTGTGCCAATCAGAATTGGTAAAAATGGTCACTAGCCTGCAGTGACAATTTTAAAGACAGAGAGAGCATAAGCAGTGAGGTTCTCGTTAGCAGAGCCTCAGTGACATAGTTAGGCACCACACAGGGAACACATTCAGGCCACAAACTATGAGCACTGGGGTCCTGGCTAGCAGGATCCCAGTGAGACAGGCTAAAACAAACTGACACACAAATAAAAATGGGGGTAACATGTCAGGCAAGATGGTACTTTCCTACACAACCCCCCCCCCCAAACGAGGGACAATAAGGCTAACCTTGCCCAGATGAGTCTTCATTGTCTAAGTGGAAATATCTGGAGAGTCCATGTGCACTGGAGTGGGTACTCCCAGGTCTATGTTCCACCGTATAGTCCATTCACTGTAGGGAGATGGACCAACCTACAGGTGTTTCTGCTGCCTCCAAGCCAGGACCATCAAGATCTGAAACATGAGTTTGAGTTCCGAACAGGCACTCATATGAAGTACGACCCCTCAGGGTCCTTCTAGGCAGATTATTAAGTGCTCTCTGGACTCCAAATAGGTGGTTAAGCCAACTACGACCCCTACCTAAGACTCTGGCTGTTAAGGATTGCTTTAAATCACAGTTTAATCACTCCACAACACTATTTCCCTCGGGATGAAATGGAGACGAGTACTGGAGTTGGACCCCCAATGAAGCCATGGCGACCCTGAATGCCCTTGAGGCGAAAGCAGAGCCCTGGTCAGAATGGAAAGCCGCAACCACATATGTACCGTTAAAGACTCGCAAATCTTTAATAACAGTCTGAGCGACAGCAGAGCGTTGTGGCCACACCCATAAAAATCTGGAGCATGAATCAACAGCGACTAATATATACTTGTATGCACTATCCGGTGTTAGGGGGCCGCAATGGTCCAAGTACACACATTGTAATGGTTTGTTTGAAATCAAGAGCGGTGTCTGCGGCGGGCCTTTGGCAGTGGAAACCTTTATTTGTTGGAAGATGTCACAGCAATGGACATACTGTTTGGTCTCTTTGCAGAGGCTTGGCCACCAATAATGCACTTGTAATATTAAAATTGTAGCCACCACACCAGCATGGGCAGATGCCACCCCCTCATACGCTGCTTTAATCAGCCCTGTTCTTATGTCTTTGTTGGGAATGTCTCTCACGCCGACACCTGGTATTCTAACTTCAGCGTTCAGACGATCTCCCATTCGCTAGGAATATTTAGCCGGAAATGTTTTAGGATAGGGCGTACCATCAGCCGTAGCTTTCACAGCAGCCCATATGTCTGCGTCCGGTTTCGTACTTAAACGTGTTACTGCAGCTACAGCGGCCACAGCCACTGCTGACTTTTCGGCTTCAGCAGCCAATGTATTTCCAGCAATGTGTATCCCTACGCGCTGGTGTCCAAGTGTATGTACATAATGGACATTTGGTAGTGTCTCTTTCAGATCTGCTACTTTCCTCCACAGAAGTCTGTGTTTAAATGTGTTGCCTTTGGAATCACTGAAACCATTCTGGCGCCAGTAATGGAAATATTCCTTAAAGGACTGGACACAATAATATGAATCATGAACAATCAGCGTTGACTGTGCAGGATCCATATGTTCCAGCGCCATCAACAGCGCTTTAGCTCTGCCAATTGTGCTGTGCAATCCCCCAGGGTTTGCGTAAAGGTATGTAGGGGACAAAATCTAATGTCCTCCATATAGCCGCTTATGACAGCGCAAGCAGACGAATATTGGTGTTTTGTGCCAATCGCAGGTTGTGCTGAGTCATCGGTGTACATTACTCTATGATATTGTTCGATAGGCAATGTATTTGCTGGAACTGGGTATTCTAGTTCATACTGCAAAAATTCTTGAGTCTGTATCTTTGGGTCAAAAATGTAGTCTACATCAGTGGCTGTCAAAGACATAGCTCATTGTATCCAACGTGGATGTAATGCTTTTGCGTTGGGAACACTGGCTTTTGTAACAGCCTCTAGGGCTGGAATCAGAGAAACAACAATAATGCATTTTCCTTGGGCAAGAGGTCTGTTTTTAATGACAGCCACCTGTACAGCAGTGAGAATTTTCTCATTGGGAGCAGAGCGTTGTTCTGTCGCTGAATATAAGTGTGATTTGTACGCAATCGAGACTCTCTCACCTTCATTAAATGTCACATAGGTGAAATAGATGGCACCAGCTATTAGTCTGATGACCAAATGTGTTTTGTTGTCGCATGTGTGTAAGTGTCGTGCTGCAAGCATGTCTGTTTGCAATTCTCTGAGAATGCTTGTATGTTCAATTGTCCAGAAATTTGGTTGAAAAATCAGTACGTACAGATCATATAAAGGTTTTATGTGTGTAGCATAAACCCTGGTACTGTAATTGTGTTAGTGTTTCTCTCACAGGTGCTTTTGCTTCATGTTTTATTGGATACTGCGGTTGAGATTCATTTTTGATTGGAATTACATGGTAGGGGGATTCTCTATCCCATCCTATGTGATTTCGGTATAATGCAGGTGCCTGTGCCAAAGCCCAATCAATGGCATAGGTTTCAGCAAGTTCCTCTGGAACAAGGGGCGAGAAGGAAGGCTTAATCACGTCTTCCCCATATGGGCAGGTACGGACAAGTTCAGGTGGCCAATCTTGTTCGGCCAACAAAACATCATATAGCTTTACCACGCGATCCCAAAAGATTGCGTCTATTATGCGCTCAGTGTCTCCTAACTGTAACGTTACTTTATACACCCTATCAGGCGTGGAGACACGCATGTCCGCAGTTTCTACCTGTATAAAGTCATCAGTTGCTTTCACCTCCAGATGCTCTAGAAGACTCCAGCAAACTATTGTGACCTCTGCCTCGCTGTCTAGCAGCGCTAGTGCCCACTTCCTGATCTTCAAGAGGACTCTCTTCCTGGGTGGCATGTTGGACTGTGACTGCTGCCACTTTCTTCTTTTTGAATTGGGGTTTTTGTTGGGTGGGTTTCTCTTCCTTTTTAACAGAAACTTCCGATGAGCGTTGTGATTCCTGTCTCGGTTTTACATACTCTGTTCTTCGCTCCGATTGCCCACCTCTGTCATTTCGTTTTTTCGATGAGTCCTGAAAGGAACGAGATTGGCGTGTATCAATATATTGATAACTATCAGGCGTTTTTATATTATCTCGATTTCTGATTTTATATCTATTCTGCGGGGACTCCGTACGTGGAGATTCTCCCCTCTCTTTTTTAGGAGTTTGTTGTTTTTTATCCCAGCGTTTCTTATTACCCTCAGGTGCTTGCTTGGGAGAAATCTTCATTCGATTTGCCCTGAAATTGTGGTTTAGATGGTCTGGCCCCTAAACTGTCTCAACCAATGCTAGAATAGGTCTCTGCAATTATCTTATGCAGCTCGTGATCCTGATCCTGTTGTGGAATGTCACGGAGCCGCATGCGCACTGCTAGTGTGACCGCTTCCCCTTTAACCCGTACTGTGCCTTGGACGAGGTGATCTCGTCGAAGGCGCCGGTTCCCCGGTGCCTTGGACGAGATCTCCTCGTCCTGCTATGGGCCCTCTGGCCAGGCACACCCATTCCCTGGGCAGGGATGGAAGGGGAATCGCTTCCCCTTCCATCCCTGCCCCCCCGTGAAATCCCTGTGGCGTCTGATGACGTCAGCGCACTTTCGCGCGCTGACCTCATCAGAGGCCTTCCCTCCGCCGCTGGAAGCTCAGCTTTCAGCGCTCGATCGAAGGAGAAATGCTTTGCATTTCTCATCCGATCACGTGGAGGGGGCAGAGAAGCCTGAAAGGAGAGGAAAGGCCTTTCCTCTCCTTTCAGGCTTCTTTGAGCATTTCTGCTGCCTGATCGCGATGCAATTGGGCAGCAGAAATGCCACTAGACACCAGGGATTTTTTTATATTTTTATTTACTTGATAAGGAGAGCGGCCCCTTGGGCAAGGGCTGCTCTCCAGGGAGGCAATTTGTTTTTTGGCTGTTTCTGCCCCCCCTGGAGTCAGAAACCCCCCTAGACACCAGGGATTTTTTTCTTTTTTTCTTTTTGTGTTTTTTATTTGTGGGGAGCGACCCCTTAGGCAAGGGTCGCTGCCCTGGGGCCAAAAAAATTCTAGGCCATTTCTGCCCCCTTGGGGGCAGATTGGCCTATTTTTATTAGGCCAAGCTGCCCCCAACGGGGGCAGAAACCACTAGACACCAGGGATTTTTTTTATTTTTATATGTACATATAAGGGGAGCGACCCCTTGGGCAAGGGCTGCTCCCCAGGGGGGCAAATAATTTTACGGCTGTTTCTGCCCCCCTGGGGGCAGATCAGCCTAATATAATTAAGCCGATCAGCCCCTAGGGGGGGCAGAAACCCCCTAGACACCAGGTATTTTTTTGTTTTGTTTTGTTATATGTGGGGAGTGATCTCTTAGGCAAAATTAATTCTAGGCCTATTTCTAGAAACCACTTGACACCAGGGATTTTTTTGTCAGTTTCTCTTGAAGGGAGCGACCCCTTAGGCAAGGGTCGCTCTCCTGGGGGGGGGGGGGGGGTTCATTTGTTTTAGGCCATTTCTGCCCCTCTGGGGGGCAGATTGGCCTATTGTAATTAGGCTGATCTGCACCCGGGGGGGGGGGGGGGGCAGAAACCTCTAGGAACCAGAGATTTTTTTTGTTTTGTTTTGTTTTATTGTTTTATACGTGGGGAGCGAGCCCTTAGGCAACGGTCGCTCCCATGGGGGCAAATTTATCTTTGGCCCATTTCTGCCCCCCGTGGGCGCAGATAAGCCTATTTTTATTAGCCTGGGGGGGCAGAAACCACTAGACACCAGGGATTTTTATTTTTTTGCAAAAAGTTCATGCAAGGGGAGCGACTTCTTAGGCAAGGGTCGTTCCCCTCGGGGGCATATTTATTTTAGGCCATTTCTGCGCAGAGCTGCATATTTTTATTAGACCGATCTGCCTCCAAGGGGGGCAGAATCCACTAGGTACCAGGGATTTTTTTTTTGTGCCAATTTCACGCAAGTGGAGTGACCCCTTAGGCAAGGGTCGCTCCCCTTGGGGGGCAAATTTATTTTAGGTCATTTCTGCTCCCCTTGGGGGCAGATCGGCCTAGTTCTATTAGGCCGATCTGCCCCCGGGGGGCAGAAACCACTTAGGCACCAGGGATTGGTGTGTGTGTTTTGTTTGGGGGGGGGGGGGCTGCCCCTTGGGCTAGGGTCGCTCCCCATGGGGGCACATTACTGTTGGCCATATTTGCCCCCCCATGCAGAATAAGCAGATCAGCTTATTTTTGGAAGGCCCATCTGCCCCCAGGGGGGGCAGAAAGCCCACCAGAGACCAGGGAAGATTTTGTTTCAAAATAAGAGGGTGGGGGTATGGCCATACCCCCACCACAAATAAATGGGGCCCAAGTTGTTCTGCCCACCAGTGGGCAGATGGGGCAATTAGCCCCGATCCACATCCCAGGGGGCAGGAAGTCTACTAAATGCCAGGGAATTAAAAAAAAACAGTGGGGTGGTGGCTATCAACCAGTATGGGCATGGTTATGCCTCTACCCCAACTGAAGGGGGTAACAGTCTTTCAGCTCTCCCCCGCACACTAAAACATCTTATCCCATGGCAAGCATGTGGACATTTGATTATCTGGGGTTTTGGTTTTACATTTGGGCCATGAGACCTTGGCTAACTCTCAAAATCGTCCCACTTGGAACGGTGAGGGCTGCACTTTTTGGAATTTGGGATGCTGCCATGTAGAAAAATCCACAAGACCTAGACACATCTGAAAACTAAACATCTGGGTGAGTCCTGGGTGGTGTGCTTCAAATGCACCCCGCACCATTTTCTTACCCACAATGCCCTGAAAACCTCCAACTTTGCTGGAAATCACACATTTTTCCCACGTTTTTGTGATGGAACCTACCGTAATCTGCAGGAATCCACAAAATTCCTAACACCCAGCATTGTCTCATCTATAACGATAGAAATTCTGCCCCACTTGTCAGCCTAAATTTATTTTTTCCAAACTGCCCTTTTGGACCCGCTTTGGTTCCCCCTCAATTTTGACATGTTTTTGGCTCTTCCCTGTCACAGGCACTTGGCCCACCTACACAAGTGAGGTATAATTTTTACCGGGAGACTGAGGGGAACGTTGGGTGGTAGGAAATTTGTGGATCCTCTTAGATTCCAGAACTTTCTGTCACCGAAATGTGAGGAAAAAGTGTTTTTTTTGGCCAAATTTTGATGTTTGCAAAGGATTCTGCGTAACAGAACCTGGCAAGAGCCCCACAAGTCACCACACCTTGGATTCCCCTAGGTGTCTAGTTTTCAAAAATGTGCAGGTTTGGTAGGTTTCCCTAGGTGCCGGCTGAGCTTGAGGCCAAAATCTACAGCTAGGCACTTTGCAAAAAACACCTCTGTTTTCTGTAGAAAAATGTGATGTGTCCACATTGTGTTTTGGAGCATTTCCTGTTGCGGGCGCTATGCCTACCCATACAAGTGAGGTACCATTTTTATCGGGAGCCTTGAGAGAACTCTGGGTGGAAGGAAATCTGTGGCTCCTCTCAGATTCCAGAACTCTGTCACCGAAATGTGAGGAAAAGGTGTTGTTTTAGCCACATTTTGAGGTTTGCAAAGGATTCTGGGTAACAGAACCTGGTGAGAGCCCCACAAGTCACCCAGTCTTGGATTCCCCTAGGTCTCTAGTTTTCTAAAATGCACAGGTTTGGTAGGTTTCCCTAGGTGCCTGCTGAGCTAGAGACCAAAATCTACAGGTAGGCACTTTGCAAAAAACACTCTGTTTTCTGTAGAAAAATGTGATGTGTCCACGTTGTGTTTTGGAGCATTTCCTGTCGCGGGCGCTCTGCCTACCCACACAAGTGAGGTACCATTTTTATCGGGAGACTTGGGGGAACGCTGGGTGGAAGGAAATTTGTGGCTCCTCTCAGATTCCAGAACTCTCTGTCACCGAAATGTGAGGAAAATGTGTTTTTTTAGTCAAATTTTGAGGTTTGCAAAGGATTCTGGGTAACAGAACATGGTGAGAGCCCCACAAGTCACCCCGTCCTGGATTCCCCTAGGTCTCTAGTTTTCAGAAATGCACAGGTTTGGTAGGTTCCCTTAGGTGCTGGCTGAGCTAGAGGCCAAAATCCACAGGTAAGCACTTTGCAAAAAACACTTCTGTTTTCTGTGGAAAAATGTGATGTGTCCACGTTGTCTTTTTGGGCATTTCCTGTCGCTGGCATTTGGCCTACCCACACAAGTGAGGTACCATTTTTATAAGGAGACTTGGGGGAACATAGAATAGCAAAACAAGTGTTATTGCCCCTTGTGTTTCTCTACCTTTTTTCCTTCCAAATATAAGACAGTGTGTAAAAAAGACGTCTATTTGAGAAATGCCCTGTAATTCACATGCTAGTATGGGCACCCCAGAATTCAGAGATGTGCAAATAACCACTGCTCCTCAACACCTTATCTTGTGCTCATTTTGGAAATACAAAGGTTTTCTTGATACCTATTTTTGACTCTTTATATTTCAGCAAATGAATTGCTGTATACCCGGTATAGAATGAAAACCCACTGCAAGGTGCAGCTCATTTATTGGCTCTGGGTACCTAGGGTTCTTGATGAACCTACAAGCCCTATATAGCCCCGCAACCAGAAGAGTCCAGCGGACGTAACAGTATATTACTTTCAAAAATCTGACATTGCAGGAAAAGGAAGAGAAAAATGGCTGTTTTTTTCACCTCAATTTCAATATCTTTTTATTTCAGTTGTTATTTTCTACAGGAAACCCTTGTAGGATCTACACAAATTACCCATTGCTGAATTCAGAATTTTGTCTACTTTTCAGAAATGTTTAGGTTTCTGGGATCCAGCATTGGTTTCACACCCATTTCTGTCACTGACTGGAAGGAGGCTGAAAGCACAAAAAAATCTTAAAAATGGGGTATGTCCCAGTAAAATGCCAAAATTGTGTTGAAAAATTGGGTTTTCTGATTCAAGTGATTTTAGCACCGCAAACCCTTTGTTGATGCCATTTTCAGGGGAAAAAACACAAGCCTTCTTCTGCAGCCCATTTTTCCCATTTAAAAAACTAAAAACTAAATTTTCACTGTATTTTGGCTAATTTCTGGCCTCCTTCAGAGGAACCCACAAAGTCTGGGTACCTCTAGAATCCCTAGGATGTTGGAAAAAAAGGACGCAAATTTGGCGTGGGTAGCTTATGTGGACAATACGTTATGAGGGCCTAAGCGAAAATTATTCCACATAGGCAAAAAAAGGCCTGGCACAGGAGGGGGAAAAGGCCTGGCAGCAAAGGGATTAAGGTTACTTAAAATTATTGAGGATACTGTGACAAAATTGCCCATCAATTGCATTCCCAAATCTGGGCCGGGGCAGCCCGTATTCATTTTGAATTTGTTTCAACACCTCCGGTAAATTGGCAAGTGTTAGTGTACTGTGTGCGGTTGTATAGAGTGCGGCAAATACCATGCCCCAGGTATTAGAGCAATCCACTGTAGAGACCATCCCAAATGGCAAGCACATTGTTAATATTCTATGTTTATCCTGAGGTCCCAGTTGGGGAAATACTGCTTCCAGCACATTTATTTTTTGTGGTAACCAAAACGGAGTTTCCTCCCATTTGGCAGGTACTTTACCCATGATTGAACGTATGGTCGCAGGGTTTATACCTGGCGTTACTGCATGGGGATGTGCTGGAGCAGCACGTGCTGGGTTTGTATTTAATGTTTGCATTACGAATCGCACTAATCGTCTATATATCGCTGTTAACTCTATGTATAATCGACAAACCTCAGCTACCGCTAAATTTGCAACTGCAGGATGTGGTGTATAGGTGGCCAACAAAGGCCAGGTAGGACCATCATTTCTTATAGGACTTAACCTTACTGGTAAAATTGTGTGTGGTAGGGTGCCATCAAGCCAATTATTATGTTCTTGATAAGATAATGGTATTTCTAAATATGTGTACGCTCTGTATTGTCCAGGTGCATTTGCAAGTGTATAATGATGAAATGTATTTGTGTTCCCATCAACTGCTGGAAATGTGACCCAAGAATAAAACAATTCTGTTCTATAAGCTGCATGGGCATCCACCACAAATGTGAGTAGACCCGCCTGGACCGTTAGGCCATTTGCTAATAAATGTGCAGTCAAAGGTTGTCTCATATTAACTGCTATTTGTATCTGCTGTGGATTCGCCATTATAGCCAAACTATAAGTTCAGAGAAGGCACACCTAATAGGGTTTTTCCTTTTAAAGTTCAAGCTTGAACAGCCTCCAGCTTCAGATAGGATAGCCTACGTAGCTGGGGTGGAAATCCTCAGTACTACGGACGTCTCTGTATACGATATTGAGGCGTCAATGTATATAATAACACAGAGATACTCCGGAGGACCCGAAAATTAGAACCTGACCAAACGTTGGCAGTGCCATGTCGCGTAGGCTCTCATTATTTTAATGAGACTACTGGATTATGAGCGGCAGAATCGCCCACAGTGTGGGAGACTAAGTCTAACCCACTGCGGGTGACACCTGTCGTTCCAATCCGGGTTTTGCTCCGACTAACTAGCAGTGCCTCATCTCTGCCCAAGGATAGGGATGACTGGGCAGCCAAGCGCATGACATACTTGGCTTCTCAGGGAAGTCGTGGTCACTCAGGTCTCATCTGTTTTTATCATTTACAATTCAGTCTCATATATAAATGAAAAACAGAGGCAGTATATGATTCAATAATGGGTTTAATAAAACAACTGCATCTTAGACAATAACCAGGATGACACAACATGACAGTATTAAAATTGTGACGAGAAGAGTGAAGCATAGGAACAATGCTATCATGTTGTCACTATAATCAATGGACTCACTCCTACCTAGGCCAGGATAGAGCACAGCATGTTAGGCTCTAATTCTGCCCTTCAGGTTCCCCTGGGAAGACATCAACCCCCATGCCTGAGCAAAGGCCTGCGGTCTGCGTTAGCATCTGTTGCGTGGCATTCAGCAATAAGCATACAGTCGTGGTTCCCTGGCTGGAATCTCCTTCTAACGTGTAAGGGACAAAGAAGTGTTTTATGATAACACAGCTGATGTTCTGAGAAAATGTCCCTATGTAAGGATGTGTGTTTTCTACGAATGTTGGACACTAAACTTCTACCACGTTCACTGGCAATGTACTGTGCTGTAGCCTTGAATGAAGCACAGAATGATCAAGAATGTCTTGTTTGAGAACAGAGTGCTGGCCTAGGCAAAAACAGTTAGATAGACGGAAATAAAAGAAGACCGTAAAAATGGTTATTGTAACAATAATAAGACGAAGCTGAATAAAATATATCTAGGTTAAAGTGAACAGCGGCCTAGTGTATTAAAATAAAGTGCATGGAGCTATAACTAAAATGGCTACACAACACCACCCAGGACAGAAGGTGTGGGTATTGGAGCCTCTGGCCCCAAGAGCACTCCAGGGCAAATGGAGTGGACCCCATCTAATTGTGGAAAAGACAGGTGAGGTCACCTACCTGGTGGACCTGGGCACTGCCAGAAGCCCCCTTAGGGTGCTTCATGTCAATCGCCTGAAACCTTACTATGACAGGGCTGACTAAACCCTCCTCATGGCCACAGATGAGGGGCAGAAGGAAGAGAGTGACCCTCTCCCTGACCTCTTCTCCAACACTGAAGCTGATGGCTTAGTGGAAGGAGTGGTTCTTGCAGACTGCCTTACTGCTGAGCAGAAGGAAGACTGTAAACACTCACTCACACCTAGTACAACTACTTGGTGTGAACATACAATTAACACTGGAGACACTTTACCTGACAAAAGTAAAATTTACAGGCAGCCTGACCATGCCAGAGATTTCATTAAAACAGAGGTTCAGAAAATGTTGGATCTAGGAATTATTGAGGCTTCAGATGGCCCCTGGGCTAGCCCAGTGGTGCTTGTCCCCAAACCGCGTAGCAAAGATAGAAAGAGAGAAATGTGGTTTTGTGTGGACTATAGGGGTCTCAATACTGTAACGAAAACTGATGCCCACCCTATACCCAGGGCAGATGAGCTAATAGATACACTGGCATCTGCCAAGTATCTAAGCACCTTTGATTTGACTGCAAGGTATTGGCAGATCAAATTGGCAGAGGAAGCTAAAGCAAAAACTGCATTTGCTACCATAGGTGGGCATTATCAATTCACAGTTATGCCCTTTGGTTTGAAAAATGCACCTGCCACTTTTCAGAGGCTGGTGAATACAGTCCTCCAAGGTTTGGATGCTTTCAGTGCAGCATACTTAGATGATATTGCTGTATTTAGCTCCACCTGGGATAACCAACTGGTCCACCTCTGGAAAATTTTGGAGGCCTAACTATCAAAGCTTCAAAGTGCCAGATAGGGCAGGGGAAAGTGGTTTATCTGGGCCACCTGGTAGGTGGAGCACAGATTGAACCACTACAGGGGAAGATACAGACCATTAGGGACTGGGCTCCCCCTACTATACAGACCCAGGTAAGAGCCTTCTTAGGTCTCACTGGGTATTACAGGAGGTTCATTAAGAAATATGGGGCCAGATGTATGAAAAAAGCCTTTTGTGAATCGGAAATAAAGATTTTTAAGAAATCGCTATTTCTGATTTGCAAAATGCAATGTATCATATTTGTGATTCGGTAATAGCGATTTTTTAAAAATCGCAAATGCTATTACCGAATCGCAAATTGCGATACCGGCCCCCATTCGCATCTATGGGCCTGTCGGCTCATATTTGCGAATATTTTGCATGTCCCAAATTGCAAATTCCTAACTGGAATTCGCAATTTTGGGAAATGCAAAGTCCAGGGTGCTGGGGGCCTAAGACCCCCTCTGCTGCACCCCAAAACATTTTTTAACAACATGTAAGGTGCACACATGCCAAAAGGGCATGTGTGCTTTACATGTAAATTTTAAAAATGCATTTTAAATGCATTTTTAAAATTTGCACATGGTTACCATTGAGTTCAACTTGGTGGTAATAGCGATTCCTTAATGCCCAATTCGCATTAAGGAATTGCTTCATACACGTGCTTTAGAAATCGCAAATAAGGATTCCTTATTTGCGATTTCTTATTTAGAGAATCGCAATTTGCGACTCTCTAAACAGGGTCGCAATTTTAAGGAATCGCTATTTTAGCGATTCCTTAAAATTGCATTCAGAATGCCTTAGATACATTCTGAAAGGGCTTTTTGCATTCACAAACGGGCATTCGCACCGTTTTCGAATGCAAAAAGCTTTGATACATCTGGCCCATAGCTCCATTGCTGCCTCTCTTAATGACCTCACCATTAAGAAAATGCCTAAAAAGGAATTGTGGACAGCTAGCTGTCAGAAAGCTTTGAGGAGCTTAAGCAGGCAATGTGCTCTGCACCTGTTTTGAAGAGCCCAAACTACTACAAAATATTCATTCTTCAAACAGATACTTCTGAATTAGGGGTAGGAGCTGTAATATCACAACTTAAATCAGAGGGCCAGGATCAACCTGTTGCTTTTATCAGCAGGAGGTTGACCCCTGGAGAAAAGCGTTGGTCTGCCATAGAGAGGGAGGCCTTTGCTGTGGTCTGGGCTCTGAAGAAGTTGAGGCCATACCTGTTTGGCACTCACTTCATTGTTCAGACAGACCACAAACCTCTACTTTGGCTAAAACAAATGAAAGGTGAAAATCCTAAATTGTTGAGGTGGTCCATATCCCTACAGGGAATGGACTATACAGTGGAACATAGACCTGGGAGTAGCCACTCCAATGCAGATGGACTCTCCAGATATTTCCACTTAGACAATGAAGACTCATCAGGTCATGGCTAGTCTTATTGTCCTTCGTTTGGTGGGGGGGGGTTGTGTAGGAAAGTACCATCTTGCCTGGCATGTTACCCCCATTTTTCACTGTATATATGTTGTTTTAGTTGTATGTGTCACTGGGACCCTGTTCTCCAGGGCCCCAGTGCTCATAAGTGTGCCTGAATGTGTTACCTGTGTAGTGACTAACTGTCTCACTGAGGCTCTGCTAATCAGAACCTCAGTGGTTATGCTCTCTCATTTCTTTCCAAATTGTCACTGACAGGCTAGTGACCATTTTTACCAATTTACATTGGCTTACTGGAACACCCTTATAATTCCCTAGTATATGGTACTGAGGTACCCAGGGTATTGGGGTTCCAGGAGATCCCTATGGGCTGCAGCATTTCTTTTGCCACCCATAGGGAGCTCTGACAAATCTTACACAGGCCTGCCACTGCAGCCTGAGTGAAATAACGTCCACGTTATTTCACAGCCATTTTACACTGCACTTAAGTAACTTATAAGTCACCTATATGTCTAACCTTTACCTGGTAAAGGTTAGGTGCAAAGTTACTTAGTGTGAGGGCACCCTGGCACTAGCCAAGGTGCCCCCACATTGTTCAGGGCCAATTCCCCGGACTTTGTGAGTGCCAGCCAAGAGCTCCAGAAGCAATGGCATGATCAAAAGGCTGTTTTGGTTCAGTACCAACCAGGGCAGAAAGTGTGGGTCTTGGAGCCTGTGGCCCCAAGAGCACTCCAAGATAAATGGAGTGGACCCCACACAATTGTTGAAAAGAAGGGTGAAGTCACCTACTTGGTTGACTTAGGCACTGCCAGGAGTCCCCTTAGGGTGCTCCATGTCAACCGCCTGAAACCCTACTATGACAGGGCTGATCTCACCCTGCTCATGGCAACAGATGAGGGACAGGAAGAAGACAGTGATCCTCTACCTGATCTCTTCTCTTCCACAGAACAAGATGCTCTTGTGGAAGGTGTAGTTTTGGCTGATTGTCTTACTGCTGAGCAGAAAGATAATTGCATAAATCTCCTAGGACAATTTTCAGAACTCTTCTCCATTGTGCCAGGCACCACTTCTTGGTGTGAGCACACTATAGATACTGGAGACAGTTTACCTGTCAAAAGTAAGATCTATAGGCAGCCTGACCATGTCAGGGACTGCATAAAGCAAGAAGTTCAGAAGATGTTGGAACTAGGAGTGGTTGAGCACTCTGACAGTCCATGGGCTTCTCCTGTGGTACTGGTACCAAAACCCAATTCTAAAGATGGAAAGAAGGAAATGAGGTTTTGTGTAGACTATAGAGGTCTCAACTTGGTAACCAAAACAGATGCTCACCCTATACCCAGGGCAGATGAGCTAATAGATACACTGGCATCTGCCAAGTATCTAAGCACTTTTGATTTGACTGCAGGGTATTGGCAGATCAAAATGTCAGAAGATGCTAAACCTAAGACTGCATTTTCTACCATTGGAGGACATTACCAGTTTACTGTAATGCCTTTTGGGTTGAAAAATGCACCTGCCACTTTTCAGAGGTTGGTGAACACAGTCCTGCAAGGGCTGGAAGCTTTCAGTGCAGCATATTTGGACGATATAGCTGTCTTTAGCTCCAGCTGGGATGATCACCTGGTCCACCTTTGGAAAGTTTTGGAGGCCCTGCAAAAGGCAGGCCTCACTATCAAGGCTTCAAAGTGCCAGATAGGGCAGGGTAAGGTGGTTTATCTGGGACACCTTGTTGGTGGGGAACAGATTGCACCACTTCAGGGGAAAATCCAAACTATTATTGATTGGGTTCCCCCTACCACTCAGACTCAGGTGAGAGCCTTCCTAGGCCTCACTGGGTATTACAGGAGGTTCATTAAGAACTATGGCTCCATTGCAGCCCCTCTTAATGACCTCACATCCAAGAAAATGCCTAAAAAGGTATTATGGACAGCAAACTGTTAGAAAGCTTTTGAGGAGCTGAAGCAGGCCATGTGCTCTGCACCTGTCCTGAAAAGCCCTTGTTACTCTAAAAAATTCTATGTCCAAACTGATGCATCTGAATTAGGAGTAGGGGCAGTCCTATCACAACTTAATTCTGAGGGCCAGGATCAACCTGTTGCTTTTATTAGTAGAAGGTTGACCCCTAGAGAAAAGCGTTGGTCTGCCATTGAGAGGGAGGCCTTTGCTGTGGTCTGGGCACTGAAGAAGTTGAGGCCATACCTGTTTGGCACTCACTTCATTGTTCAGACAGGCCACAAACATCTATTATGGATTAAACACATGAAAGGTGAAAACCCTAAATTGTTGAGGTTGTCCATCTCCCTACAGGGAATGGACTTTACATTGGAACATAGACCTAGGAGTTGGGAATACCTGTAGGAGGCTGGTCTGGCTTGTAGTGGATACCAAGGGGTACTTACACTCTGTACCAGGTCCAGTTATCCCTTATTAGCGTAGAAGAGGTGTTTCTAGCATCTTAGGCTGATAGAAGGTAGCTATAGCAGAGCAGCTTAGGCTGAACTAGGAGACATGCAAAGCTCCTACTATACCACTGGTGTCATATGCACAATATCATAAGAAAACACAATACACAGATATACTAAAAATAAAGATACTTTATTTTTATGACAATATGCCAAAAGTATCTCAGTGAGTACCCTCAGTATGAGGATGCCAAATATACACAAGATATATGTACACAATACCAAAATTATGCAGTAATAGCAAAAGGAAGTAATGCAAAGCAGTGTAAAGTTACAGTAGATTGCAATAGGAGCACATAGGTATAGGGGCAACACAAACCATATACTCCAAAAGTGGAATGCGAACCACAAATGGACCCCAAACCTATGTGAGCTTGTAGAGGGTCGCTGGGACTGTAAGAAAACAGTGAGGGTTAGAAAAATAGCCCACCCCAAGACCCGGTAAGGTAGGTGTAAAGTGCACCAACAACCCCCAGAGAGCACAGAAGTCGTGATAGGAGGATTCTGCAAGGAAAACCAACACCAGCAAAGCAACAACAGTGGATTTCCGGACCTGAATACCTGTGAAACAAGAGGACCAAGTCCAAGAGTCGCAACAGTGTTGAGAGTGGGCAGATGTCCAGGAAATGCCAGCTGAGGGTGCAAGGAAGCTGCCACGGGATGGAAGAAGCTTGGTGTTCTGCAAGAACGAAGAGGACTAGGAACTTCCCCTTTTGAGGATGGATGTCACACGTCGTGAAGAAGCTTGCAGATGTATTCCCACGCAGAAAGACCGCTAACAAGCCTTGCTAGCTGCAAGGGTCGCGGTTAGGGTTTTTGGATGCTGCTGTGGCCCAGGAGGGACCAGGATGTTGTCACTTGGATGAGGAGACAGAGGGGGCGCCCAGCAAGTCAGGGAGCCCTCACAGAAGCAGGCAGCACCCGCAGAAGTACCGGAACAGGCACTTGGAAGAGGAGTGAACCGGAGTCCACCCGAAGTCAGAAAAGGGAGTCCCACGACGCCGGAGGACAACTCAGAAGGTTGTGCACTGCAGGTTAGAGTGTCGGGACCCAGGCTTGGCTGTGCACGAAGGAAATCCTGGAAGAGTGCACAGGAGCCGGAGCAGCTGCAAATCATGCGGTACCCATCAATGTAGTCTAGCACGGGGAGGCAAGGACTTACCTCCACCAAACTTGGACTGAAGAGTCACTGGACTGTGGGAGTCACTTGGACAGAGTTGCTGAGTTCCAGGGACCACGCTCGTCGTGCTGAGAGGGGACCCAGAGGACCCGTGATGCAGTCTTTTGTTGCCTGTGGTTGCAGGGGGAAGATTCCGTCGACCCACGGGAGATTTCTTCACAGCTCCTGGTGCAAGAAGGAGGCAGGTTACCCCCAGAGCATGCACTACCAGGAAACAGGCGAGAAAGCCAGCAGGATGAAGCGATACAAGGTTGCAGTAGTCGTCTTTGCTACTTTGTTGCGGTTTTGCAGGCGTCCTGAGCAGTCAGCGGTTGATCCTTTGGCAGAAGGTGAAGAGAGAGATGCAGAGGAACTCTGGTGAGCTCTTGCATTTGGTATCTGAAGAATTCCCCAAAGCAGAGACCCTAAATAGCCAGAAAAGGAGGTTTGGCTACCTAGGAAGGAGGATAGGCTAGTAAGAAAGGTAAGAGCCTATCAGAAGGAGTCTCTGATGTCACCTGCTGGCCCTGGCCACTCAGAGCAGTCCAGTGTGCCAGCACACCTCTGAATCCAAGATGGCAGAGGTCTGGGGCACGCTGGAGGAGCTCTGGGCACCTCCCCTGGGAGCTGCAGGTCAGGGGAGAGGTCACTCCCCTTTGCTTTGTCCAGTTTCGCGCCAGAGCAGGGCTGGGGGATCCCTGAACCGGTGTAGACTGGCTTATGCAGAGATGGGCACTATCTGTGCCCATCAAAGCATTTCCAGAGGCTGGGGGAGGCTACATCTCCCCAGCCCTCGCACCTTTTTCCAAAGGGAGAGGGTGTAACACCCTCTCTCTGAGGAAGTCCTTTGTTCTGCCTTCCTGGGTCAGGCCTGGCTGGACCCCAGGTGGGCAGAAACCTGTCTGAGGGGTTGGCAGCAGCTGCAGTGAAACCCCGGGAAAGGTAGTTTGGCAGTACCCGGGTCTGTGCTAGAGACTCAGGGGATCATGGAATTGTCTCCCCAATGCCAGAATGTCATTGGGGTGACAATTCCATGATCTTAGACATGTTACATGGCCATGTTCGGAGTTACCATTGTGACGCCATACATAGGTAGTGACCTATGTATAGTCCACGCGTGAAATGGTGTCCCCGCACTCATAAAGTCCGGGGAATTTGCCCTGAACGATGTGGGGGCACCTTGGCTAGTGCCAGGGTGCCCACACACTAAGTAACTTAGCACCCAACCTTCACCAGGTGAAGGTTAGACATATAGGTGACTTATAAGTTACTTAAGTGCAGTGGTAAATGGCTTTGAAATAACGTGGACGTTATTTCACTCAGGCTGCAGTGGCAGGCCTGTGTAAGAATTGTCAGAGCTCCCTATGGGTGGCAAAAGAAATGCTGCAGCCCATAGGGATCTCCTGGAACCCCAATACCCTGGGTACCTCAGTACCATATACTAGGGAATTATAAGGGTGTTCCAGTATGCCAATGTGAATTGGTGAAATTGGTCACTAGCCTGTTAGTGACAATTTGGAAAGCAGAGAGAGCATAACCACTGAGGTTCTGGTTAGCAGAGCCTCAGTGAGACAGTTAGTCATCACACAGGGAACACATACAGGGCACACTTATGAGCACTGGGGCCCTGGCTGGCAGGGACCCAGTGACACATACACTAAAACAACATATATACAGTGAAATATGGGGGTAACATGCCAGGCAAGATGGTACTTTCCTACACAACCCCCCCCAAACGAAGGACAATAAGACTAGCCATGACCTGATGAGTCTTCATTGTCTAAGTGGAAATATCTGGAGAGTCCATCTGCATTGGAGTGGGTACTCCCAGGTCTATGTTCCACTGTATAGTCCATTCCCTGTAGAGATATGGACCACCTCAACAATTTAGGGTTTTCACCTTTCATTTGTTTTAGCCAAAGTAGAGGTTTTTGGTCTGTCTGAACAATGAAGTGAGTGCCAAACAGGTATGGCCTCAACTTCGTCAGTGCCCAGACCACAGCAAAGGCCTCCCTCTCCATGGCAGACCAGCGCTTTTCTCTAGGGGTCAACCTCCTGCTGATAAAAGCAACAGGTTGATCCTGGCCCTCAGAATTGAGTTGTGATAAGACTGCCCCTACCCCTAATTCAGATGCATCAGTTTGGACAATGAATTTCTTGGAGTAACATGGGCTCTTTAGGACAGGTGCAGAGCACATGGCCTGTTTCAGCTCCTCAAAAGCTTTCTTACAGCTAGCTGTCCACAATACCTTTTTAGGCATTTTCTTAGAAGTGAGGTCATTAAGAGGGGCTGCTATGAAGTCATAGTTCTTTATGAACCTCCTGTAATACCCAGTGAGGCCTAAGAAGGCTCTCACCTGGGTCTGAGTTGTAGGGGGAACCCGATCTATGATAGTTTGTATTTTCCCCTGAAGTGGTGCAATCTGTTCTCCACCTACAAGGTGTCCCAGATAAACCAATTTCCCCTGCCCTATCTGGCACTTTAAAGCCTTGATAGTGAGGCCTGCCTTTTGCAGGGCCTCCAAAACTTCCATAGGTGGACCAGGTGATCATCCCAGGTGGAGCTAAAGACAGCTATATCATCTAGATATGCTGCTCTAAATGCCTCCAACCCTTGCAGGACTGTATTCATCAACCTCTGAAAAGTGGCAGGTATATTTTTTAAACCAAAGGCCATTACTGTGAATTGGTAGTGCCCTCCAATAGTTGAAAATGCAGATTTTGCTTTAGCATCCTCTGATAACTTGATCTGCCAATACCCTGCAGTCAAATCAAAGGTGCTTAGATACTTGGAAGATGCCAGTGTATCTATGAGCTCATCTGCCCTGGGTATAGGGTTAGCATCAGTTTTAGTTACCTGGTTGAGACCTCTGTAATCTACACAAAACCTCATCTCCCTTTTTCCATCTTTTGAGTGAGGCTTTGGTACAAGCACCACAGGAGAGGCCCATGGGCTTTCAGAGTGCTCAACCACTCCTAGTTCAAGCATTTTCTGAACTTCTTGTTTTATGCAGTCCCTGACATGGTCAGGCTGCCTATAGATTTTACTTTTGACAGCCATGCTGTCTCCAGTATCTATTGTGTGCTCACACCAAGATGTGGTGCCTGGCACAGTTGAAAAGAGTTCAGAAAACTGACCTAGGAGATTTATGCAGTTGTCTTTTTGCTCAGCAGTAAGACAGTCTGCCAAAACTACACCTTCCACTAGATTATCCTCTTTTGTGGAAGAGAAGAGATCAGGGAGAGGGTCACTCTCTTCTTCCTGTCCCTCATCTGTTGCCATGAGCAGGGTGAGATCAGCCCTGTCATAGTAGGATTTTAGGCGGTTGACATGGAGCACCCTAAGGGGACTCCTGGCAGTGCCCAGGTCAACCAAGTAGGTGACCTCGCCCTTCTTTCCAACAATGAGATGGGGTCCACTCCATTTGTATTGGAGTGCTCTTGGGTCCACAGGCTCCAATACCCACACCTTCTGTCCTTGTTGGTACTGAATCAGAACAGCCTTCTGGTCATGCCATTGCTTTTGGTGCTCTTGGCTGGCCTGAAGGTTTTTACTGGCCTTTTTCATGTACTCAGCCATTCTGGATCTTAGGCCGAGTACATAGTCCACTATGTCTTGCTTAGGAGCTTTTAAAGGTTGTTCCCAACCCTCCTTCAGAAGTGTTAGGGGACCTCTTACAGGGTGCCCAAAGAGGAGTTCAAAGGGGCTGAAGCCCACTCCTTTCTGGGGTACCTCCCTGTAAGCAAAAAGGAGGCAAGATAACAGGACATCCCATCTCCTCCTGAGTTTTTCAGGGAGTCCCATTATCATTCCTTTGAGAATTTTATTAAACCTCTGTACCAGTCCATTTGTTTGTGGATGATAAGGTGTGGTGAATTTGTATGTTACACCACATTCCTTCCACATGGCCTTCAAGTATGCAGACATAAAGTTGCTACCCCTGTCTGATACAACCACTTTTGGGAAACCCACCCTGGAAAAGATTCCCAGGAGGGCTTTTGCCACTGCACGAGCTGTAGTGGTCCTTAGAGGAATAGCTTCAAGATATCTTGTGGCATGGTCCACTACCACCAAGATAAACCTATTGCCTGAAGCAGTAGGAGGGTCAAGGGGGCCAACTATGTCAACCCCTACCCTTTCAAAGGGAACCCCAACCACAGGTAGTGGAATAAGGGGAGCCTTTGGAGTGCCACCAGTCTTGCCACTGGCTTGGCAGGTCACGCAAGATTTACAAAAGTCTTTTGTGTCCTCTGACATTCTAGGCCAGTGAAACAGGGGGACCAGCCTTTCCCATGTTTTAATCTGACCCAAATGTCCAGCCAAGGGAATGTCGTGTGCCAGAGTTAGGAGAAACTCTCTGTACTGCAGGGGAATGATCAATCTCCTGGCTGCTCCAGGTTTTGGATCCCTTGCCTCTGTGTACAAGAGGTTGTCCTCCCAGTAAACTCTACGTGAGTCACTGACATTTTATTTTATTTATTTTATTTTTAAGAGTTTTCTATATCGCTAGCAAGACCGAGAGGGTAACAGAGCGCTTTACAGCATGACAGGAAGTAAACATAAGAATAAACATGATAAACATAAGAATAAACATAAGAAACACAACAAGACAAGAGTGATTTTGTACAATGGGGGTACAAGTGGGTTCTCACAGATAGAAGGGTGGCAGTTCGGGGAAGGGGGGGTGGAGAGGGAGAGACCCTTATTACTGAGAGGGGTGGTTTAGGAGGAATTCTTTCAGTAGTTTCTTAAAGGACAGGTGGGAGGTGTTAGATCTGAGGTGGATGGGTAAGGAGTTCCATATTCTCGGAGCGTTGTTAGAGAATGAGAGTGATCAAGTTTTTTGCTTGTTGGGTTTCGGAAGGAGGAGGAGGAGAGAGTTTGTGCTTCTCAGAGATCTGGTTTGACCAGCTTTCACTAGCTTGTTAGCGAGGTATTCAGGTTTTCCAGTGTGAAGGGCTTTGTGTGTCAGGCAGGCAGTGCGGAACAGGCAGCGGGCCTCAATCGAGAGCCATTTCAGGTTCTTCAGGGCTGGGGAGATATGGTCAAATTTGTTAGTTCCTGTCACTAGTCTAGCTGCTGCATGAAGAGTGGACCTCATAGGGGCGAGTCGGGATTTGGCCGTGCCAGTGAGGATAGAGATCCCATAGTCTAGTCTTGAGAGTGCCAGTGCTTGAGTGGCCTGTTTGAGGTCATCGTGGGGTATGAAGGATTTGATTTTGTGAAGAAGTTTAAGGCTGCGGAAGGCATTATTAGCGTTTGACTTAATATGGTCCTGCAAGGTCAGGTTAGAGTCCAGAGAGATTCCCAGGGATTTGACCGTGGTAGATGGGGAGAGAGTGCAATTAAGGGCGTCAATAGATTTTAGCCATTCTTGCAGTTGAGGAAGCTGGTTAGATTTCGAGAGGAGGAGTATTTCCGTCTTTTCATGATTGAGTTTGAGGTGGTTATGAGAGAGCCAGCAAAGGGCTTCTTTAAGGGTATTGTTCAGGTGGTGGATGTCATCTAAGGAAGATAGTTCAATATAGAGTTGCGTGTCATCCGCATAGAGGTGGAAGGGGATATTAGCTCGGGTGAGGATAGTGGTAAGAGGGTCCATGTAGATGTTGAAGAGGGTTGGAGAGAGGACAGAACCCTGGGGGACCCCTCTGGTAATGGGGGAGGTGGGCGAGGTCGAGTTTAGAAGCTTTACTAGTTGTGTACGGTTTTGTAGGAAGGAGGAAAACCAGCGGAGGACAGTGCCTTCAATGCCTACTCTCTTTTGGAGGGAGTCGAGAAGGAGTTTATGGTCGACAGTGTCAAAGGCTGCTGTAAGATCAAGGAGAATGAGTAGGCAGGGTCTGTCAGAGTCAAGAGAGATGAGGAGGTCATCTACAATGTTGAGGATGGCGGATTCAGTGCTGCAGCCTTTCCTGAAGCCAGATTGAAGAGGGTTTAGGAGGCTGTTGGAGTCAATATGTTGGGTTAATTGTTGGAGAGCACATTTTTCGAGAATTTTGGCCAGGAAGGGAAGGTTGGAGACAGGTCTGTAGTTGTGGAGGTTGTTCGGGTCTGCTCCTGGTTTCTTCAAAATTGGCGTGATTTGGCCTAGTTTTAGGCAGTCAGGGAACACGCCAGTCTGAAGGGAGCTATTGATGATCATTGTCCAAGTAGGGGAGAGGGACTGGTGGAGTTTTTTTGCCAAGGAGGAAGGGAGGGGGTCAGCTAGGTGGGAGGAGGTTTTGGAGGAGGACATGAGTTTGGAGATGTCCGATACCAGGAGGGGTTGGAAAGAACTCCAGTTGGCAGGGGCCGGCCGATGCGACCGGATGGGGAGAGTGATCTCGGTTAGGGGGGAAGAGTTGTCAGAGGGGTATAGAGTGGGGGTAAGATTGACAGTGGATGGGAGGAGGGGCACAATGTTGGGGGGAGAGTCCCTTGCTAAAGAACGTTCAATCTCAGTGATTTTATCGTTGAAGAAGTTGGCAAAGTTAACGCAGGTGGTCTCAGTGGTGGGTAAGGGGTTGGGAGTAGGTTTGGTCGTTTGTTGTTTAATGATGTTAAAGAGCTCTTTCGGACGGTTTTTGGCTCTGTCAAGGGTATTCTGGAAGAAGGATCTTTTTTCATTATATATGTGTTTTTTGTACCTTCTCCGTGCACATCTGAGCTGATCTAAGTGGGTGGAGGAGGGGTCAGATCTCCAAAGTCTTTCCGTGGCTCTGAGTTGTCTTCTCTCAGAGTTGAGGTCATTGTTGAACCAAGCTCTAGATGGGATATTTCGCAGTTTTTTCAGTTTTAGAGGGGCAAGCTGATCCAATATGGTAGTTATAGTTGAATTGTAGTGGGTGGTTAAGTCCGTCGTGGAGAGGATGGTCGAGGGGGGGGGAAGAAGAGAGGTGATTTTTTCTTCAAGGGTAGATAAGGGGATTTGGCTGACATTTCTTTTCCAACTAAAGGATTTTTGGGGATGGGGAGTGGGTTGGGGGATAAAGTTGAGATGGAAAAGGATGATGTGATGATCTGACCAGTCGACAGGAAGGATGTCAACGACCTTGAGGGAATCTTTATGTGCTATGATCGCATCTAGTATAGCACCTTTGCTGTGGGTTTGGCCCTTGCAGTGTTGAGAAAGGTTGTTGCTGTGAAGGAGGTCATGTAGGGATTGAATGAGTGCATTGTTCTCATCATTCCAGCGAAGGTTGAGATCGCCCAAGATGATAAAGTTGGGGTCAGAGAGGGAGCAGTGAGTTATTAGGTCAGCTAGGTGATCCGCAAAAGGTTGGGTATTACCCGGGGGGTGGTAGAGAAGGTGGAAGGACACCTTAGAGTTGGCGTTGGTCTTCAAGGAGGCGTTCAAGTGTTCACAGGAATTGAAAATGAGAGTTTCTTTGAAATCAATTTCTATGGTATTTTTGTGAATGATGGCAATACCTCCCCCCCGTCGGTTCTTTCTCTCTTTGTTGTAGATAGAGTAGCCGGGAGGGACAAGGGTGTCCAGGATTGGTTGAGAGAGTTCGGTTAGCCAGGTCTCTGTGATGAAGGCAATGTCAATGTTATGGCTGAGGATAGCGTCAGCAAGATCCGTAGCGTGCTTGACTGCTGATCTACAGTTGATGAGCATGCAGTTGGTGCGAGGATGGATCTTAGGCTCGGGATTGGAAGGGAGAGGGGGGATAATGACGAGTTGGGCAGGGAGTCTGGGAGAGGGAGGTTGTATATGCTGTCTCCTGAGACCGGTGATGACTGGAATGTTGGAGGGGGGGGGTGGTGTGGGGAGGGGGGGGTTATAGGAGAGAGCGAGAATGGTGGCTTCCTTATGGGATAGAGGAGGGCTGGTTCTTCTAGGTCTCGGGGTGTTACGAGGAAGGGGAATAGAGGGCCAGTGGATGTACTGGGAAGAGTTGTTGGCCGATAGAAGCAAGAGTGACTGGGTCGGCACAGGGGGGAACAGTGAGTCAAGGCTTCTCGCTAGTTTGTTAATGCCTTGAGTGATGATTTTTAGTTGGGATTCAAGGTTGGAGAGCCGTGAATTAATGTTGGTGGAGGGAGAGAAATTAGGGGTGAAGGAGTGGGAGGAAAAATTCTTCTTAGGAAGGGGCTGGGGGGATTGATTACGATGGGATATAGGATCATTGGGCAGAAGGTTAAGGGAGGCTGTTGAGGAGTGGGAGGAGTTAGAGTCGGAGTAAGGGTAAGGTGGGAAAGGGGAGGCAGGCTTGGTAAGAAAGTTACTACAGGTCAACAAGTTGGGTCTAGAGGAGATCCGGGGGAGAGGGTGGGAATGAGGGGCGATAGAGGGGGGGAGTCGAAGGGGGGTTCGGGGAGAGGAGAGGTGATGTGGGGGAGGATCAGGGGAGTAGAGGAGGAGGAGACAGGGAGGGCGTTGTCGCGCCGCGCGGTGCGGCGCGAGCCGAGAGCTCGACTTCTGCCGGGCGTTCGGCTCGGGCCGCGCACCGCGTTATTAAGACGCGGCGCGCCCCCAGCCTCTCCTGCGCGTTTCGAGGCCCCAGATTTGCTTGGGGCCTCGTTCTTCCTTCTGCCTTTCACTGTCCCAGGGGTCTCTGAACCCTCTTACCTGTTTTTCTTCGTTTCTTTGTCCTTTCTTCTTTTTTGCAGTCTGTTGTGTGCCTTTCTTTATGTTTTTTCCTCCTTCCCAGATTCCTGTGCTTTCCCAGTATTCCTTGTTCCCTATTCTCTATGGTTCCTCTACTATTCTGTTCTATGTATTGTTTCCCTATCTAAGATGGTGTCCTTTTACTTCCTGTGGGTCACTTCCTGTTTTTTGGTATATAAGGGCTGTGTTTCTCCTCCTTCTTTGCGCTGCAACACTTTCTGCTCAGTTAGTGTCTTCGCTCCTGATTTCCTTGCCTTTTGGTTTTGGATTCAGCATTCTGTGTTTTCTGATTTTTGCTCCTTTTGGATTCCTGTTTGTTTGTTCTTGTTTTTCTCCAGGAGTCTTCCTGTTTGGAGGTTTTTTCCCCTTTTTAAGGGGTTTTTTCCCTCTGGCGCTACTTTCTGAAGGGCACGGTCTGTTCTTGGTGTCTCCATTGCCTACAGCACCGTGGCTACCAGAAAGAGTCGCCCCTTTTTGGGCCAAAGCCGAACATTGAAGATTCACGCCACCAGATCTGCAAATTCCAGGCGCAAGCAGCACGTGAGTCGTGACAGATTGCAGCGCCTAACCATTCCGACGTCCTCAAACACCATGGATAATACAGTGGCGGCTGCTGCAGATCCGGAGCAATCTCTGTTGACCACGATTCAGCAACAAGCCCAGGAATTGCAACAACTACGTAATGAAAATGCTGCGTTACGACAGGCTTTGGCCCTCCGCACCAGTGATGTTCCGACAATCTCCGCTTCTACCCCTTGTTTCTCTGGTGAACCAACCAAGCTTCGCGAGTTCTTGGATGCTTTAACGGTGTATTTCGCCTTCCGACCTACTCAATTCTCCCACGACAGGACCAAGGTGGGTTATCTTATCAGTGCCTTATCCGGTCCAGCCTTGGCCTGGGCAACCCCGATGGTGTCCTCCAACGACCCTGTATTGTCAGACTATTCCGCCTTTGTGAGTCGCTTCAAACAGATGTTTAGTCGTCCTGGATTGGAAGCCTCCGCTGAAGAAGCCTTGTGCGACATCCAACAAGGCTCCCAAGACGTCCTGCAATATATAACCCGTTTTCGTCAGCTGGCGGCAGAGACCACTTGGGTGGAACGTACTCTGGTAACATTATTTCGTAGAGGACTCAAAGAAGAAATAAAGGATGAACTAGTGCATTCTACCAGAGCGGAAGATCTTCGTGGCCTGATGGATCAAGCACTGTCCATCGAATATCGTCTTCAGGAACGGAGATCGGAGAAGAAAAGGAGTAGAGGGTTTGCCCAGCCAAGTAGCTCACGTGCATACCTGCAGCGTTCCGAGGAACCTCGCACTCCTGCTAGAGACATCGAAGGGGAACCCATGCAGGTGGATACTACCCGAGGTCCGCTCTCTGCTAGTGAACGAGAAGACAGACGCAAGAGAGGGTTGTGCCTGTATTGTGGTTCTGCTGGTCACATGCTCCGTACCTGTCCAGTACGTCCGTCCAGGCCTTCGGGAAACGCCACCTCCCGTCCTCTGTAAGAAGGGAGGGGACGGGATCTACAGCTATACCTTCCATCAGCTCCTTTAATGACAATACAACTGCCTTGTTCATCTTTCCGGTCCTGTTACAACTTCCTGACGGTCGTCAAGAAAAGACTATGGCATTACTAGATTGTGGTGCTAGTGGTATATACATGGACAAGACGTGGGCTGCTGCTAACCTAGTTCCTACTCAAGCAAAAGAAGTACCCGAACAGGTACACACTGTGGATGGATCTTTGATATCCTCTGGTCCTGTAGACACCACTACCCTGATGTTAAGTCTACAGGTGGGAAACCATCAAGAACACATCTCCTTCGATCTTATTACGTCCCCTAACCATACCATCATTCTTGGAATTCCGTGGCTCATCAGACATAACCCATATATAAATTGGGTTACCCGGACAGTCTCTTTGTCTTCGCAATTTTGTCATGAGAACTGTTTTACTTCCGACAAGTATTGGTCTCCGAAAAGATCCTTAGCTACTGAAGGTGCCACTGGTATGTCCATTAATATGGTCCAAGGGATCCCAGACCACTATTTGGAGTTTCAGGATGTTTTCCAAAAACCGTCAAAACCTGTGCTACCTCCACATCGAGAATATGATTGTGCAATTCCATTGGAACCCGGCACAATTGTTCCTTTTGGGAGGATGTACTCCCTCACGGAACCCGAAAAGGAAGTTCTAAAGGAGTATCTGGACGAAAATATACAGAGTGGTCTTATTGTTCCATCGTCGTCTCCGGCTGGGGCCCCTCTCTTTTTTGTGCCCAAGAAGACTAAGGATCTTCGTCCGTGCCTGGATTTTCGAGGTCTGAATAAAATTACCATTAAAGATCGTTATCCTTTGCCTCTCATCAGGGACATACTGGAAGCAATCAGAGGGGCCCAACGTTTTACTAAATTGGATTTACGAGGAGCCTACCACCTTTTACGCATAAGAGAAGGCGACGAATGGAAGACAGCATTCAGGACCCCATTTGGCCATTTTGAATATAGGGTTATGCCGTTTGGTCTTACTAACGCCCCCGCAATCTTCCAGAGATTTATGGACTCAGTGTTTTCAGACCTACTGAATCAGACAGTCGTGATCTACCTAGACGACATTCTTATTTATTCTAGAAATCCTGAACTCCATACTTCCCATGTGAAACAAGTTCTTCAAAGACTTCGTGATCATCAACTATTTTGCAAACCAGAGAAATGTGAGTTCGACATGACGGAAGTCAAATATCTGGGCTATCATTTAAGTCCCACCGGCATAGCTATGGATCAAGAAAAGGTACAAGCTATCCTAGAGTGGCCTTCTCCTTCTACCATAAAAGAAACACAATGTTTCCTAGGTTTAGCAAACTTCTATCGACAATTCATTCTAGACTTTGCCAGTCAGACTAGCCACATAACTCACACCTTAAAGAAGGACAATTTAAAGAAGGGGTTTGTCTGGACTGAGGCTGCTGAAGCAGCCTTTCAAAGCTTAAAGAGAGCCTTCACCCAAGCCCCCATCTTAAGACATCCAGATACCACCAAGCAATTTATAGTAGTAACTGATGCTTCTGAGAGAGCCATCGGAGCTGTCTTACTCCAACGACAAGAGGATGATGGCCTTGAACATCCTGTTTTCTATTTGTCTCATATCCTTTCCACAGCTGAACAACATTATTCCGTACTTGAAAGGGAATTATTGGCTCTGAAAACAGCCTGCCTTGAGTGGAGACAGTTTCTGATGGGTTCCAAGGAACCATTTGAGGTGAGGACAGACCACCGTAATTTACAATGTTTAAGAAATTTTGTATGCCAGAATAGTCGTCAGGCCCGCTGGGCCTTTTTCTTCAGTCAGTACGATTTTTATATTACATATATTCCAGGATCTCAAAACATTCTGGCTGATGCTCTGTCTCGCCGATATCCAGAGTGTTCTCCTTCCTCATCCCAGTATCTTCTAGAACCCAGTAAGATCATTGGAGTGGCTCAGTCTTTCCTGGAAGAAGTACAACAAGAATACGCCAACCTATCGGACCATGACATAGAAGAACTAAGACCATTATTGTACAAGAAACAAGGATATTTTTATTACCAAGACCTGATATTCCTCCCTACAAACAAGGTGCAAAAGAAAGCATTACAAATGTGCCATGATTCCCCTGTAGCTGGTCACAGAGGCATCAAAGCCACACAAGAACTACTTTCACGATTTTTCTGGTGGCCTACCTGGAAACTGGATGTGGAAAAATACGTTCAGGCCTGTCCCATATGTGCCCAAGTCAAAATACCTCACACCAGACCGGCAGGATTACTACAGCCTTTGCCTGTTCCATCGGCCCCATGGCATACTATCTCTACTGATTTTATGTGTTCGCTCCCACCATCAGCAGGAAACCGGGTTATCATGGTCACAGTGGATTCTTTCACAAAAATGGCTCATTTCACTGGCCTAAAAAAGCTGCCTACTTCTCAAGAACTAAGTCAAATATTCATAGATCATGTCTTCCGTCTCCATGGACTTCCACATACCATAATATCTGATAGAGGACCTCAGTACATCTCCCGATTTTGGAAGCATTTTTGTAAAACCCTGAATATAAATAGAGCCCTGTCTTCAGGGTTCCATCCTCAGACCAACGGACAGACTGAGCGTCTGAATCAAGGACTAGAGCAATATCTTCGATGCTTTTGCAATTCTACCCAAAGTAACTGGAGCACTTACCTCTCTTTAGCCGAGTTTTCCTACAATAACTCAGTCCATAGTGCCTCCAAGGTCACTCCCTTTTTCTGTTCCTATGGTTTTCATCCTACCTCTTTCCCTACTTCTCCACAATCCAACTCTCCTCTACCTGCTATTAACTATTTCTCCAAACGCCTTCTCCAACTCCATAAACTAATTCGATCTAATTTGTTACATACCAAGAGGTATATGAAGAAGGCTGCAGACAAGAGACGTACAACCAATCCAAATTATCATCTGCAAGATAAAGTCTGGCTCTCCTCCAAATTCTTGCCCTCACGTCTCTCTCAAAACAAGTTCACACCTCGTTACTATGGGCCTTTCCGTATTCTCCAGTTGGTCAATCCTGTCACTGTCCGTCTTCACTTACCCCATACATGGAAGATCCATCCGGTTTTTCATGTTTCTCAGCTTAAACCTTATGTGCCTGATCCTTACTCACGTCAGTTTCCTTGTCCACCTCCTGTCCTTGTGGATGATGCTCCTGAATATGAAGTGCAGGAAATTTGTGACTCTCGTCTTTTTCATAAACGACTTCAGTATCTGATTCATTGGAAGGGTTATCCTCTCAGTGAATGTTCATGGGAAGATGCCTCTTCCGTTCACGCTCCTCTTCTGATTCAACGCTTTCACCGTTTATTTCCTCTTAAACCTGGGCCTTCGGGAGGGGGACCTACTGTCGCGCTGCGCGGTGCGGCGCGAGCCGAGAGCTCGACTTCTGCCGGGCGTTCGGCTCGGGCCGCGCACCGCGTTATTAAGACGCGGCGCGCCCCCAGCCTCTCCTGCGCGTTTCGAGGCCCCAGATTTGCTTGGGGCCTCGTTCTTCCTTCTGCCTTTCACTGTCCCAGGGGTCTCTGAACCCTCTTACCTGTTTTTCTTCGTTTCTTTGTCCTTTCTTCTTTTTTGCAGTCTGTTGTGTGCCTTTCTTTATGTTTTTTCCTCCTTCCCAGATTCCTGTGCTTTCCCAGTATTCCTTGTTCCCTATTCTCTATGGTTCCTCTACTATTCTGTTCTATGTATTGTTTCCCTATCTAAGATGGTGTCCTTTTACTTCCTGTGGGTCACTTCCTGTTTTTTGGTATATAAGGGCTGTGTTTCTCCTCCTTCTTTGCGCTGCAACACTTTCTGCTCAGTTAGTGTCTTCGCTCCTGATTTCCTTGCCTTTTGGTTTTGGATTCAGCATTCTGTGTTTTCTGATTTTTGCTCCTTTTGGATTCCTGTTTGTTTGTTCTTGTTTTTCTCCAGGAGTCTTCCTGTTTGGAGGTTTTTTCCCCTTTTTAAGGGGTTTTTTCCCTCTGGCGCTACTTTCTGAAGGGCACGGTCTGTTCTTGGTGTCTCCATTGCCTACAGCACCGTGGCTACCAGAAAGAGTCGCCCCTTTTTGGGCCAAAGCCGAACATTGAAGATTCACGCCACCAGATCTGCAAATTCCAGGCGCAAGCAGCACGTGAGTCGTGACAGGCGTAGTAACTGGGGGTATTGAGGTTGCAGGAGTAAGAGGCATGATTAAGGTGAGAGGGGAAAGTGGGGATGGATGGGACAGACAGGGTGGGGTGACGGCACTGGGAGCCGGGGGGGGCAAGGGGTGGTGGTAAGGGGAGTAATGGGGGTGGGGAGGGGTGTCAAAGGGCTGGGGGTGGATTGGGGGGGAGGGAGTGTGGACTTAAGGGCAGGGAATAAGGATTCAAAGGCACGGAGGTTGGAGTCATTTGCTTGAATCATGATGGTTCCATTTCTGAAGATGGAGATGATGAGATTTCCCTGGAAAGCCGGGGAGCTGGAGATAGAGAGTTTGCAACCGTAAGGGATATTAGTAGACTTGAAGGGGTGGAGGTGAGTAGTGAGGAGGGTGTTCCATTTAGCCGGGCGTCTAGTGAAGAAGATGAGATCAGTCTTTTTCGGGCCTTTATGAGCAGTAGAATAGGTGTCCACGAGAAGCAGCTCCGGATATTGCCTGGAAAGTTTGCGTTTGAAGTTTTTCAGCGCAGAGGGGGAGAGGTGATTAGGGGGGGAAATGGAGAAGGAGTTGGGCCCATGGGGTTTGAGGAAGGGGGAAATGAAAGAGGAGGTGTATCCTGTGGGGGGCGACATCAGGAGGATGAGGACAACAGGAGGGCTACCCCAGGTTAGGGTTCTTCAACGTCGGCACAGATGGTTGATGGGCAGCTCCTCATGGGTGAAGACCGGAGATGGGGGCACCTCCAAGGCTGGGCCAGGGAAGGGGCTTTAGTAGACCAGCCCAGGTTGGGGGCCTTTAGGGGCGGTGTAGTCAGGCGGCTCTTCGCGGGTCAGAGTCGGGGGAGGAGATTCCTTAACCGTTGGAGCCAGAGATGAGACTCCGGGAGGTGGGAGTCCGGTCCTGCCTTAGACCCAGGCTGTTCAGGGCGGGCAGAACGCCCGTAGCCCGGCAGTGGGATCAGGGACGCAGAAGAATGCCCAATTGCCGTCTCAGTACATAAGGCGGTCGGGTAGGATCCCACGAGCATGAGCTGGCGAAAACAGCTCCTCAGAGGACGGGGCGAGAGCGGAGACTTAGACCAGTCTGACTCACCCGGCGGGACCAAAGACACTGAAAAGGATGCCCTCAGCTGCCAAAGAGCAAAGACAGATCAACTGCGGAGGGAGGCAAGGCTCTGGGAGAGCGGAGATCAGGTCCAGCATCAGTCTCATCCAGTGGGAGCAAAGATGGTGAGAAATGGTCACCAGAGGGAAGGAGGAGAATCAAGACTTACATAAAAAAAGAATGATCCCAACCCTCAAGAGCTTCTCGAGGTGCGTCCGTCGTGGCGGCCATCTTGTTAAAGCTGCCAGGATCAGCAGTGAAAATCATATACCCAGGGGGAGCACCCCAAAGGGCAAGGGGCTGACAGAGGGCCGGAAGGAGAGGCAGCTCGAAGTTGAAGGGAAACAGCGCCAGGGCGATATCGAGATTACAAGCCCGAAGGAGCAGCCTTCCTCTCTGGCTGCCAGGAGAAGATGCAGAGCAGTCCTCCGCCCTCCCCTGAACGGCGGCTCACGGAGACCCGCGGCGGGTCTTCCACACCACCAGGACTCAGGGCCAGCAACAGCTTCAGTGCCCTGCTGGATCCAGGGACCTACGGCCCCAAGCAAAGGGGTGCCACCCCAGGACTGAAAGGACTGGAGATCCGGAGAGGCTTTCCCAGAAAACCCAGCCCTCCCTCTGGCCGTACCAGGGACAAAGGACTGTACCTGAATCACTCCCCGATGTTCAACTGTGTCTGGTGCCTACCTCGGCCAGATGGATGGAGGCTGCGTGCGAATGTCGGGTCCCGGCAGAATCCCGGATGACCGACTGCTCCAGGAGAGGACGCTTCCTCACGTTTCCTCTGATGCAATCCGAAACTTCGGAACGGCGCACGAGGACCAGGCTCAACGTCGGGGGCGCTGCTCTCTTCGCTGCAGGAGACCGGGCTCTCCGTCGGGAGCGCTGCTCCCCTTGTCACAGGAGACCGGGCTCTCTGTCGGGAGCGCTGTTCCCCACGTCACGGGGACCGGGCTCACCGTCGGGAGCGCTGTTCCCCTCGTCGCGGGAGACCGGGCTCACTGTCTGGAGCACTGCTCCCTTCGCCGTGGGGACCGGGCTCACCGTCGGGAGCGCTGTTCGCCTCGTCGCGGGGACCGGGCTCACCGTCGGGAGCGCTGTTCCCCTCGTCGCGGGAGACCGGGCTCTCTGTCTGGAGCACTGCTCCCTTCGCCGAGGGGACCGGGCTCACCGTCGGGAGCGCTGTTCGCCTCGTCGCGGGGACCGGGCTCCCCATTTTGCTGTTTGACGGCTTGCTGTCTGAGACCCTCTAATGTGGGACAGAATTGCTGTGCCACACTCAGCTCCTCCCTGGCAGGCCCCCCTCCACCCAAAAGCTCAGCAGTGTGGTGAAGGTTCTGTACAGGGGGGAAATTCTTCTTCCTCAGAAGTTGAATCATCTGTAGAGGAAGGGATAGCGGGTAGGGATTTACCCTTGCTACCCCTAGCTTTAGGGAGCACTTGGTCCATTGTTCCAGGATCGAAGTCACCCTGTTCTTTTTGCTTTTTGGCCTGAGCCCTGGTTAAAGCAAAAATATGCCCAGGAATGCCCAGCATTGCTGCATGAGCCTCCAACTCCACTTCTGCTCAAGCTGATGTCTCTAAATCATTCCCTAGTAGACAGTCTACATGTAAATCTGAGGCAACCACAACTTTCTTTGGACCAGTAACCCCCCCCCCCCCAGTTGAGATTCACAACAGCTATGGGGTGGCTAAGAGTGTTGTTATGAGCGTCTGTCACTTGGAACTGGTGACCAAGTAGGTGTTGTTCAGGGTGTACCAGTTTCTCTACTACCATGGTAACACTGGCACCTGTGTCCCTGTAGGCCTGAACCTCAACACCATTAGGGGAAGTTGCTTGTACTTATCCATATCAAGGGGACAAGCAACCAAGGTGGCCAAATCAATGGCACCTTCAGAGACTAGCACAGCCTCTGTGGTCTCCGTAACAAGACCAACCCCAACCAAATTACCAAAAGTGAGCCCAGCTACTCCCTTGGATTGGCTATTAGTAGGTTTGCTCCCACCACCACTGCTATTACTAGGGGTACTAGAGGTTGCAGTAGGGGTTGTGGTAGTGGGAGGTTTGGTGCTTTTCTTTGGACAACTGGCATCAGTTGTCCAATGGCCTTTTACTTTATATAAATAGCACCATGTTTTTATACTTGATTAGAAGAGGATATGGACCCACCACCCCCACCAGAGTGTTTTTGTGGGCCTGATGAAGACTCATTTTTAGATTTGTCCCCACCCTTGTCTGAAGACTTACCATCCTTCTTCTTGCCATCCTTGTCACCCCCTGTATGAACTTTTCTGTTCACTCTTGTTCTGACCCACTTGTCTGCCTTCTTTCCCAATTCTTGGAGAGAGGTCAGATCAGAGTCCACTAGGTTTTGGTGCAACAAGTCAGCACACAATTGTTAAGAATATTCTCTCTCAGAATAAGATTGTACAGGCTTTCATAGTCAGATACCTTACTGCCATGCAACCATCCTTCCAAGGCCTTCACTGAACAGTCCACAAAATCTGTCCAGTCTTGAGATAACTCCTTTCTGGTGTCTCTGAACTTAATCCTGTATTGTTCAGTGGTTAAGCTAAATCCATCCAAGAGTGCATCTTTCAAAACTTTGTAGTTATTGGCTTCACTTTCTCCTCTGACAGTAAGGAGCATATCCCTACCCTTTCCAGTGAAAGATAGCCACAAAATAGCAGCCCACTGCCTTTGAGGGACCAACTGTACCATACAGGCCCTCTCAAGTGCAGCAAACCACTTATTAATGTCATCCCCCTCCTTGTAAGGGGGTACTATCTTGTGTGGATTCCTGGAATCTTGCTCTCTAACAGTATTGCTATCAGAAATACTGCTGCTGCCACCATGGGGAACTAACCCCAACCTCTGTATTTCCCTCTCAATGTCTAGGGATTCCCTATCTAAGGCCAGCTGCTGCTGTTTAAGCTTCAGTCTGGTCTCTTCAGCCCTCAACTTTTTGAGTTCCCTTTCTAACAAGTTTTCCTCAGGGTGGGTGGGTTGGGAATGCTTTGACACAGAGGAAATGTGGGAAGTTTCAGAGGGGGACCTGTCCCTAACTGTCTGGACCCTAGTAACCTGGCCTCTAGGGATAAAGGATGCCCTACTGTTATGGGAACCTCTATCACTACCAGCATCACTAGGTGCCCTGCTAGGGGGCAGACCCTTGTCAGAATCCTCCCCATCTTTCTCAAGGAACTCTCCTGAGTCAGAATGGGAAGCGTCCCCATTTTCTAACCTCTCATGTGATGGTCCAGACTGGTTCTGGTCATCTACAACAAGCATGTTAAAGAGAAACTCTTTTGTAGGATTCTTTCCTATACTCAAACCTCTATCCAGGCAGAGACCCCTCAAACTTTTATTGTTCAAACTCTCATATTTTGCATTTACAGTTTTGAGAGTGGAATCTACAACAGACATGATGGTATAGGTTTAAGGATAGTGAGAAAGAGAACGTTTTAGAACTTAGAAAGCACAGAGAAAAAACTTTTTCAAACTTTGGAAAACTTTTTAGAAGTTTTAAGAAACGTTTCAGAACTTTGTTAAAAGTTTTAGAATAGAAAAGTAAACTTCTTTGGTTAAGTGTACATACACTGAACTAGTTTGGATATGATTCTCTTATGAAAAGTACCAAAAGTGGTAAAGCAGTTGCAAGTACTTATCTCACCGCTGCACAACCAATGTAGGAGGCTGGCCTGGCTTACAGTGGGTACCTTGTGGTACTTACACCCTGTGCCAGGTCCAGCTATCCCTTATTAGTAGAATAGAAGTGTTTCTAGCAGCTTAGGCTGATAGAAGGTAGCTATGGCAAAGCAGCTTAGGCTGAACTAGGAGACATGCAAAGCTTCTACTATACCACTTATATCATATATCACAGTATCATAAGAAAACACAATACTCAGAGTTACTAAAAATAAAGGTACTTTATTTTTATGACAATATGCCACAAGTATGTCAGTGAGTACCCTCAGTAAGAAGGTAAGTAATATACAAAAGTTATGTGTACACAAACCCAAAAACAGGTAAGTAAGAGTCAGAAAAGTAATACAAACAGTGTAGAATTACAATAGGATGCAATAGGTGAACATAGGTCTAGGGGCAACACAAATCACATACTCCAAAAGTGGAATGTGAATCAAAATGGACCCCAGACCTATGGGAGCTTGTAGAGGGTCGCTGGGACTGTAAGAAAACAGTCAGGGTGTCCAAGATACCCCACCCCAAGACCCTGAAAAGTAGGAGTAAAGTACCCCTACTACCCCAAAAGGACACAATAGTCGTGATAGGGGGATTCTGCAAGAACCACAAACACCAACAAAGCACTGAAGACGGATTCCTGGACCTGAAGACCTGCGAGGCAAGGGGACCAAGTCCAAGAGTCGCGATAGTGTCCGGGGGGGCAGGAGCCCAGGAAACCCCGAATGAAGGTGCAAGGAAGCTGTCTCCAGATGGAAGAAGCTTGAAATTCTGCAAGAACGAAGAGGACTAGGAACTTCTCCTTTGGATGAAAGATGTCCCACGTCGCGATGAAGGTTGCAGAAGTTTTCCCACGCAGAAATACCACAAACAAGCCTTGCTAGCTGCAAGGGGCGCAGTAGAGGTTTTTGGGTGGTGCTGGGGACCAGGAAGGACCAGGATGTCGCCCCTTGGAGGAGGAGACAGAGGGGGCACAACATAGAGAGCCCCCACAGAAGCAGGCAGCACCTGCAGAAGTACCCGAACAGGCACTTGGAAGATTTGTGAACCGGGGTCCACGCAGAGATACAAAGGAGGGTCCCACAACGTCAGAGGCCAATTCAGAGGGTTGAACACTGCAGGACGGAGTGCTGGGGACCCAGGCTAGGCTGTGCACGAAGGAAATCCTGGAATAGTGCACAGGAGCCAGAGCAGCTGCAAATCATGCAGTACACAGGTTTGCAGTATAGTGTGGGGAGGCAAGGACTTACCTCCACCAAACTTGGACTAAAGAGTCACTGGACTGTGGGAGTCACTTGGATAGAGTTCCTGTGTTCCAGGGACCACGCTCGTCAGGATGAGAGGGGACCCAGAGGACCGGTGATGCAGTCTTTTGGTGCCTGCGTTAGCAGGGGGAAGATTCCGTCGACCCACTGGAGATTTCTTCTTGGCTTCCAGTAGAGGGTGAAGGCAGATGACCCCCAGAGCATGCACCACCAGGAAACAGTCGAGAAAGCCAGCAGGATGAGGCGCTACAATGTTGCTGGTAGTCATCTTGCTACTTTGTTGCAGTTTTGCAGGTGTCCTGGAGCAGTCAGCGGTGGATCCTTGGCAGAAGTTGAAGAGGGAGATGGAGAAGAACTCTGGTGAGCGCTTGCATTCGTTATCTCAAGAATTCCCCAGAAGAGAGACCCTAAATAGCCAGAAAAGGAGGTTTGGCTACCAAGAAAGGAGGATTGGCTACCAAGAAAGGAGGATTGGCTACCAAGAAAGGTAAGAGCCTATCAGAGGGGGTCTCTGACGTCACCTGCTGGCACTGGCCACTCAGAGCAGTCCAGTGTGCCCCCAACATCTCTCTTTCCAATATGGCAGAGGTCTGGAACACACTGGAGGAGCTCTGGGCACCTCCCCTGGGAGGTACTGGTCAGGGGAGTGGTCACTCTCCTTTCCTTTGTCCAGTTTCACGCCAGAGCAGGGCTGGGGATCCCTGAACTGTGTAGACTGGCTTATGCAGAGATGGGCACCATCTGTGCCCATCAAAGCATTTCCAGAGGCTGGGGGAGGCTACTCCTCCCCAGCCGTTCACACCTATTTCCAAACGGAGAGGGTGTAACACCCTCTCTCAGAGGAAATCCTTTGTTCTGCCTTCCTGGGTTAGGGCTGCCTGGACCCCAGGAGGGCAGAATCCTGTCTGAGGGGTTGGCAGAAGCAGCAGCTGCAGTGGAAACCCCAGAAAGGCAGTTTGTCAGCACCTGGGTTCTGTGCTAGAGACCCGGGGGATCATGGAATTGTTCCCCCAATACCAGAATGGTATTGGTGTGACAATTCCATGATCTTAGACATGTTACATGGCCATGTTCGGAGTTACCATTGTGACGCTGTACATAGGTAGTGACCTATGTATAGTGCACACGTGTAATGGTGTCCCGCACTCACAAAGTCCGGGGAATTTGCCCTGAACAATGTGGGGGCACCTTGGCTAGTGCCAGGGTGCCCACACACTAAGTAACTCAGCACCCAACCTTCACTAAGTGAAGGTTAGACATATAGGTGACTTATAAGTTACTTATGTGCAGTGAAAAATGGCTGTGAAATAACGTGGACGTTATTTCACTCAGGCTGCAGTGGCAGGCCTGTGTAAGAATTGTCCGAGCTCCCTATGGGTGGAAAAAGAAAGGCTGCAGCCCATAGGGATCTCCTGGAACCCCAATACCCTGGGTACCTCAGTACCACATACAAGGGAATTACATGGGTGTACCAGTGTGCCAATGAGAATTGGGAAATTTAGTCACTAGCCTGCAGTGACAAATTTAGAAAGCAGAGAGAGCATAAACACTGAGGTTCTGGTTAGCAGAGCCTGTTCCAGCTAGAGAGTCTTTGGAGGCTCCTGGTTCTGGCGGGAGCAGTGCTGGAAGGACTCTTGGCACAGACACAGGGCCACTTGGAGGGGACACCTGGAAAAGGAGCTGTTTTGCAGGTTTAAAGGTGATGCCTTTGGGTCCACTTGGGCTTTTGAGGTTGCAAGTGGTTAGGGACCTGTGGAACACAGCAGGATCCGCGATGCAGGGCTCAGGGTGGCCAGATGCAGGGCGAGTTAGAGGTCTTGGGAACTATGTGCAATGGATCCCTTTGGAGCTGGAGGTAAGTCTTCTTCCGGGGCTTTGCAGGATGATGAGGGCTCTCTGCTGAATGGTCTGAGATGTTCCTTTAGTCTCTCGACTGGGGATTCCTCCTGGTCCAGTTGCAGCTCTGGGGGATCTCTTTTTGCTGTTGTCCGATGTGAACTCACCAGTATCTGGGGTATTGGCACAACTCGGCCACGGTATGGCGCAGTGCCACCAAAGTTGGCACATTTGGTAGGTCTCACCTGGGCTGTCGTTGGTGTGTCATCAGGTCCAGCTGTGACTTCCGGTTGCTGAGATATCGTCCGGTCGGTAAACTGACCCTTACCGGTTTTGCTGGTTCTTTGCAGGTTTCTTTGGTTTCCTGAGTGGTGCCTCCACTCAGGAGGGAGATCTTGGCTATTTGCGAAGCCAAGAGGACCTCTGGGTCTTTTGAGGTCAGTCCAGTGGTCAGCTCCTGCACAGCCATGATTGTCAAGACATTGGTGCAGCAAGCAGGGGTCTTCGAGCCTCTTCTGGTGCAGCAGGTCCTCTGTTCTTGCGCTGTGGGGGTCTTTGGTGCTGTCTCCTTTTCTTCCTGATGAATCTGATTTCTTGGTCTAGGGGAGCCCATTAAATACTGAATGTAGTGGGCGTTTTAGTGGCAACCTGGTGGTGTCCAATGGGACACTTATCCTGGGGTGGCTACACCCACTACGTTGACTACTTATTGTAGGAAGGGTCACTACCTTAAACCTCATTGGCTATTTTCCTGCCATGCAACATGGAGGAAAATGAAATGGAGGGTCCACTTAGCCTGCAAGCCCCTAGGGGTGGTGCATGCTCAGTGAGACCATTCCCCCCACCCTTTGTGTGGTTTCCTGCCTTGGCACCATCCAAAAGCGGGGGTTTGCAAAGGGGGAGGCCATTTGCTGTCAGCAGCAGGCCTGGGGATCGAGTTTCAAAGGCCCCTTGAAGCTCACTGCCATGACAGTGCACATTCCTGAGGGATGGGGTGTTAGCTTCTCCACCCAGAAAGGGCATTGTCTTACAAACCAGAGAGACAGGGCCCTCCCCCAAGGTTTGTGTATTGGCTGTCTGGATGTGGCACGCTGTCTGGAACTAGTCAGCAACCATGCTAGGGTAGTTCGTTTTTGCAGTGTGCACAGTGTGCACCTCTAAGTTGACCTCTGGGTACATTTTATAATAAATCCAGTACTGGTACCAGCTTGGATTTATTATTCGGAGTTCTACCAAACAACCCAGGGTGCAGAGTGGCCATTATGTAGCTGGGAAAGTCGTGTTGACCGGTGTCCAGCACATACATTAAAAAGGCTGCTCTCTTCACTCACTATGTCCCAGGTTTGTCAAGGACACAGTGGCGGCATATTGCACATTCAACTATACCTCACATATAATATGGAGCACCCTGCATTAGGGCTATAAGGCCTGCCAGAGAGGTGACTTACCCATAGTAAATGCAGTGTATGGTGGAGAGGGCACACAGATAGTGTGCCATGTCGAGTTTGTGTTTTAGGTTTGCCCCAGTACACTCAGGCTTGGGTACCCATGTACCTTTTACTAGGGACTTATAGTGGTAGCTAAAAGTATATCCAATTACCTTTACAGTGTTTTAGTGAAAGAACACTGGCACTCGGAACCTGGTTAGCAGGATCCCAGTACACTCCAGTCCAAGTTGCATTCAGAAGCCAGGCAAAAAGTGTAGGGGGGACTGCAACAAGGTACCATGTTCCCACATAATGCCCTTTGGTGTCAGGAATGCACCTGCCACCTTCCAGAGGTTGGCAAACCAAGGCCATGCTGGACTGGAAACTTTTAGTGCAGCTTACCTGGATGACATAGCTGTCTATAGTTCCATCTGGCAGGATCACCTGATCCACCCAGGGAAGGTCCTTGAGACTCTACAGAAGATATGCCTTACTATCAAGGCCAGTAAGTGCCAGATAGGGTGGGGGAAAGTTGTTTACTTGGGCCACCTGGTTGGCGGAGGCCAAGTGCAACCCCTCCAACTCAAGATTCAGACTATTCTGGCTTGGGAATCTCCCACAACCCAGACACAAGTCAGGGAATTCCTTGGCTTGACTCAGTACTATAAGAGATTTATAAGTGATTATGGCACTAGAGTTGCCCCTGCTCACAGAGGTAACCTCCAAAAAATGCCCACAAATAACTTAGAATGATCTACCCAAATTGTAGGAGTCTGACCCTCTATAAGAGCTAGGCACGCTGTGCAGGTGGTCCAGGCAACCACACGTTGGTTTCCAGAGGCAAAAATCAGACCACCTAATGTTCCAATTTTTGAGGAAGCTTGTTCGAACAGTTAGGCTCATCTAGGAGAGGTGCTAAGCATTTGTTGTAGTCACAGTATCAATCATGCACCACACACATTTGAAAGAATAACTCAAGACTAATTTCTAAAAAATACTTCAGATATTTCTACAAATTTGAAGGCCAAAATTATCAAAATTGGTTACGTGCTTTTTAAGATATGACTTTTTGAAGTTTTAATAAATGCAGTCTTTCTGTGCATAGTTACGCACCATAGGAATCAATAGGAAGACACCTTTAAAAATTCACAGTAAATCACACAGTTGCTTTATCAAGTTTTGCTTTTGCAGGTTGGTAGAGGTTGTCGGTTGGCACGCTGTGCCAGCTGGAGGAGTCTGGGTGACTTCTGGTTCCAGCGGGAGCATCCGTAAAAAGTCTCTTGGAGCTGATGCAGGGCCACTGAGGGGAACCACTTGGAAAAAGTCTGCTCTGGTCAGGTTAAAGGTGATTCCTTGAGGTCCCCTTAGATTGTTAAGGTCTCAAGAGGTGAGGGACACTTGGGGCACAGCTGGTTCTTTATTGCAGGGCACACGGCGACCGGGTGCAGAGCGAATTGGTGAGCCACAGGCTGTGCGCAAAGGAGCTCTCTGGATTCGGAGGTAGGTCTCTTTGTCGATTGCTTACAGGACAACGGGGGTACTCTGGTGGGAGGTCCAGGGTGTTTCTGAAGTCCCTCGAGTAGGGCTTCCTCCTGGTCCTTTTTCAGCTCTGGGTGAGCTGGTTTTCCTGATGTCAGATGTCAGCTGACCAGTTCCCAGGGTATTGGTATGGTATGGCCACTAGAGGGCGCAGTGGCACCAAAGTTGGCACACTTGCAGGGTTTGTCATTCTGGTCTTTGGTGTGCTGTCGGTACAGCTGCGACTTCTGGTTTGGGGGATATCGGCCGGTCAGTGAAGTGACCCTCACTGGGTTGCTGGTTCTTGGTTTGTTGCAGACTGGTACCTCCACTCTGGAGTGAGTTATTGGATGATTGGTGAAGCCTGAAGGGTTCTCTTGGTTTCTTGAGGTCATTCCAGTGTCTAGCTTCTCTGCAGCAGCAATTGTCGGGACCTGGGTGCAGCAGGCAGGGTTTGGCACCTTTTCTTTGTGCAGCAGGTTCACAGCTCTCTTGCCTTGGATCTTCTTTGTTCTGGTCTTCTTTGTGTGCTTCAAATCTGTTTTCTTGGTCCATGGATGCCCACTAAATCCTTCATTTAGTGGGCGTTTTAGGGGGAACCTGGTAGTGTCGAATGGGACACTTACCTTTGGGTGGCTACACCTACTATAGTGACAACTTTCTGTGGGAAGGGTCACTTCCCCTAAACCTAATTGTCTATTTTCCTTCCATCTAAGATGGAGGTGAATGAAATTGAGTGTCCACCTCTCAGGCAACACCTTAAGAGTGGTGCATGCCAAGTGGGGCCACCCCTCCGACCCTTTGTGTGGTTTCCCGCCTTTGCCCCAGCCAAATGTGGGGGTTTGCAAAGGGGGAGGCCATCTGCTGCTAGCAGCAGGCCTGGGGGGTCGAGTTTCAAGGGCAGAAATCCGTTTGAAGCTCACCGCCAGGGCAGTGCACATTCCTGAGGGAGGGGGTGTAAGCTCCTCCATCCAGGAAGGGCATTGTTTTACAAACCAGAGAGACAGGGCTCTCCCCCAGGGTTTGTATATTGGCTCTCTGGAGGTGGCAATCTGGATAGAACCAGTCAGCAACCATGCAGGGGAGCGCCTCTAAGGAAACCCATGGGTAAATTTAGGGATAAATCCAATACTGGTACCAGTTTGGATTTATCATTCTGAGTTGTTTGATACCAAAAACCCCAGTGTTCAGAGTGGCCATCATGTAGCTGAGAAACGTGTGTTCACCAGTGTCCAGCACATGTATTAAAATGCCTGCTCTGTTTACTCACTGTGTCCCTGGTTTGGCAAGGACACAGTGGGGGCATTCTGCTCATGCAGCCATGCCCTCCCATATAATATGGAGCACCCTGCCTTTGTTCTGTAAGGCCTGCCAGAGGGGTGACTTACCCATAGTAAATGCAGTGTATGTTGGACAGGCGCACAGACAGTGTGCCATGTCAAGTTTGTGTTTTAGGTTTGCACCAGGACACTCAGCCTGCAATGGCAGTGCTGGGTGCATCTGGGTGCAGGGCTCTAGAGGGTGGCTCAATCAGTGCTGCTTCCCTCAGGAGCCTACCCATAGTACCCCTTGCCCTTGGTACAGATTTGCCCACTTACTAGGGACATATAATAGTAGTTAGGGGTGTATCACGTTGTGCCAAAGAATCACAACAGTTTTAGGGAATTAGCTCTTGTAGGAGGCTGGACTGGCTTGTAGTGAGTACCAAGGGGTACTTGCACCTTGCACCAGGCCCAGTTATCCCTTATTAGTGTATAGGGTGTCTAGCAGCTTAGGCTGATAGATAATGGTAGCTTAGCAGAGCAGCTTAGGCTGAACTAGGAGACGTGTGAAGCTACTACAGTACCACTTAGTGTCATATGCACAATATCATAAGAAAACACAATACACAGTTATACTAAAAATAAAGGTACTTTATTTTTATGACAATATGCCAAAGTATCTTAGAGTGTACCCTCAGTGAGAGGATAGGAAATATACACAAGATATATATACACAATAACAAAAATATGCAGTATAGTCTTAGAAAACAGTGCAAACAATGTATAGTTACAATAGGATGCAATGGGGAAACATAGGGATAGGGGCAACACAAACCATATACTCCAAAAGTGGAATGCGAACCACGAATGGACCCCAAACCTATGTGACCTTGTAGAGGGTCGCTGGGACTATTAGAAAATAGTGAGAGTTAGAAAAATAACCCTCCCCAAGACCCTGAAAAGTGAGTGCAAAGTGCACTAAAGTTCCCCTAAGGACAAAAGAGTCGTGTTAGAGGAATAATGCAGGAAAGACACAAACCAGCAATGCAACAACTGTGGATTTCCAATCTAGGGTACCTGTGGAACAAGGGGACCAAGTCCAAAAGTCACAAGCAAGTCGGAGATGGGCAGATGCCCAGGAAATGCCAGCTGCGGGTGCAAAGAAGCTTCGACTGGACAGAAGAAGCTGAGGTTTCTGCAGGAACGAAAAGGGCTAGAGACTTCACCTTTGGTGGACGGATCCCTCTCGCCTTGGAGAGTCGTGCAGAAGTGTTTTCCCACCGGAAGGACGCCAACAAGCCTTGCTAGTTGCAAATCGTGCGTTTGGCGTTTTTGGACGCTGCTGGGGCCCAGGAGGGACCAGGAGGTCGCAAATTGGACCTGAAGAGAGAGGGGACGTCGAGCAAGACAAAGAGCCCTCACTGAAGCAGGTAGCACCCGGAGAAGTGCCAGAAACAGGCACTACGAGGATGCGTGAAACGGTGCTCGCCGAAGTTGCACAAAGGAGTCCCACGTCGCCGGAGACCAACTTAGAAAGTCGTGCAATGCAGGTTAGAGTGCCGTGGACCCAGGCTTGGCTGTGCACGAAGGATTTCCGCCAGAAGTGCACAGGGGCCGGAGTAGCTGCAAAGTTGCGGTTCCCAGCAATGCAGCCCAGCGAGGTGAGGCAAGGACTTACCTCCACCAAACTTGGGCTGAAGAGTCACTGGACTGTGGGGGTCACTTGGACAGCATCGCTGGATTCGAGGGACCTCGCTCGTCGTGCTGAGAGGAGACCCAAGGGACCGGTAATGCAGCTTTTTGGTGCCTGCGGTTGCAGGGGGAAGATTCCGGCGACCCACGGGAGATTTCTTCGGAGCTTCTGGTGCAGAGAGGAGGCAGGCTACCCCCACAGCATGCACAAGCAGGAAAACAGTCGAGAAGGCGGCAGGATCAGCGTTACAGAGTTGCAGTAGTCGTCTTTGCTACTATGTTGCAGGTTTGCAGGCTTCCAGCGCAGTCAGCGGTCGATTCCTTATCAGAAGGTGAAGAGGGAGATGCAGAGGAACTCGGCTGAGCTCATGCATTCGTTATCTGAAGTTTCCCCAGAGACAGAGACCCTAAATAGCCAGAAAAGAGGGTTTGGCTACCTAGGAGAGAGGATAGGCTAGCAACACCTGAAGGAGCCTATCACAAGGAGTCTCTGACGTCACCTGGTGGCACTGGCCACTCAGAGCAGTCCAGTGTGCCAGCAGCACCTCTGTTTCCAAGATGGCAGAGGTCTGGAGCACACTGGAGGAGCTCTGGACACCTCCCAGGGGAGGTGCAGGTCAGGGGAGTGGTCACTCCCCTTTCCTTTGTCCAGTTTCGCGCCAGAGCAGGGGCTAAGGGGTCCCTGAACCGGTGTAGACTGGCTTATGCAGAATTGGGCACCTCTGTGCCCAACAAAGCATTTCCAGAGGCTGGGGGAGGCTACTCCTCCCCTGCCTTCACACCATTTTCCAAAGGGAGAGGGTGTCACACCCTCTCTCAGAGGAAGTTCTTTGTTCTGCCATCCTGGGCCAGGCCTGGCTGGATCCCAGGAGGGCAGCCGCCTGTCTGAGGGGTTGGCAGCAGCAGCAGCTGCAGTGAAACCCCAGGAAGGGCAGTTTGGCAGTACCAGGGTCTGTGCTACAGACCACTGGGATCATGGGATTGTGCCAACTATGCCAGGATGGCATAGAGGGGGCAATTCCATGATCATAGACATGTTACATGGCCATATTCGGAGTTACCATTGTGAAGCTACATATAGGTAGTGACCTATATGTAGTGCACGCGTGTAATGGTGTCCCCGCACTCACAAAGTTCAGGGAATTGGCTCTGAACAATGTGGGGGCACCTTGGCTAGTGCCAGGGTGCCCTCACACTAAGTAACTTTGCACCTAACCTTTACCAGGTAAAGGTTAGACATATAGGTGACTTATAAGTTACTTAAGTGCAGTGTAAAATGGCTGTGAAATAACGTGGACGTTATTTCACTCAGGCTGCAGTGGCAGGCCTGTGTAAGAATTGTCAGAGCTCCCTATGGGTGGCAAAAGAAATGCTGCAGCCCATAGGGATCTCCTGGAACCCCAATACCCTGGGTACCTCAGTACCATATACTAGGGAATTATAAGGGTGTTCCAGTAAGCCAATGTAAATTGGTAAAAATGGTCACTAGCCTGTTAGTGACAATTTGAAATAAATGAGAGAGCATAACCACTGAGGTTCTGGTTAGCAGAGCCTCAGTGAGACAGTTAGGCACCACACAGGGAACATATACATGCACACCTATGAGCACTGGGGCCCTGTGTGACAGGGTCCCAGTGACACATACATATAGGCCACAAACCTATGAGCACTGGGGTCCTGACCAGCAGGATCCCAGTGACACATAACAAACATACTGAAAACATAGTGTTTTCACTATGAGCACTGAGGCCTGGCTATCAGGATCCCAGTGAGACAGTGAAAACAGTGACAAACACCCTGACATACACTCACAAACAGGCCAAAAGTGGGGGTAACAAGGCTAGAAAGAGGCTACCTTCTCACACAACCCCCCCCCAAACGAAGGACAATAAGGCTAACCTTGGCCAGTTGAGACTTTATTGTCTAAGTGGTGATAAGTAGAGAGTAGCTCTGCAATAGACTGGTTACTCCCTTTATCATTCACTATATGGTTACTTCCCTGTGGGGATGTAAACCATTCTGTTTGAAGTTTTTTAGCTAAGCAACAATGTGAAGATGTATTTTCAGAGTTTCTATCAGTAAGTTTTAGTTTAGAGCAGTGGGAATTGTCCACTGAACCTATTTGTAGTGATGGAAATGCCAGACAGGGATGCTGTCTCAGAAAAGCCATAGCTGGGCAAAAACTTTGTCCATATGGCTGGAAGAGAGAACAGGGATGCTGTTTCTCTTGAGTTGGAGCAGGGCAGGGATGCTGTCCTATCAGCTCCACACTAGGGCAGGGATGCTGTCCTAAGTGTTGTGAGGCAGTGCAGAGTTTCTGCACTAAAGTTTCTCTGGGAGGGTTGGAGGGATGCTCCATGTTAACTAAAATGGTGCTCTTTTTCTCACCAATGTTAGTTATCCCACAGAGAGGTACTTCCACCTCAGGGAGTACAGTTTTGCCAACTGATTCCCTTGGAACAGGTGCCACCCCAGGAGAGGTTTCTCCCACCACAGGAATGGTATCCTGAATGGTAGGGTGGTTAGGGGATACTGTGATACCCTTTTTACCTGTTGATGGAGAGGGATCCTGAGTTTTCAGGCCTTCTCTCCTTTGCTTTTTCATTTCACTTGAAATGAGAGGGAACAATTCCTCAGGGATGCCCAGCATGGCTGCATGGGCATAAAACTCTACATCAGCCCAACCTGAGGCCTCTAGGTCATTACCTAAGAGACAGTCTACAGGTAAGCTAGGTGATACCACCACCTGCTTAGGGCCAGTAACTCCACCCCAACTAAACTGAATTATAGCTAAGGGAAGAAACTTAGTGGAGTTATGGACATCAATAATCTTATACTGTTGTCCAATGATGTGTTGTTCAGGAGGCACTAGGTTTTCAGTCACCAAAGTGAAACTGGCACCTGTGTCCCTGTAGGCCAAGGCCTCAACACCATTTATTGAAACTGTCTGCCTGTACCTATCCATTGTAAGGGGACAAGCAGCCAGTGTGGCAAGGCCAATGCCACTAGGTGTGACAGGAACTGTCTTGGGACTGATTACATCAGTTTCCACTATGGACCCATAAGTGAACCCAACTACACCCTTTGCTTGACTGTTGCCAGCAGTCCCACCACTAGTACCACTACTGCTAGGGGCACTAGAGCTTGATGTATTAGTGGTGGTAGGTTCAGGGGGTTTACCTGGACAGGACTTATCCCCTGGCCTATGGCCTCTGTTTTTACACACAAAGCACCAAGGCTTTTTAATGTGTGCAGGTTGGGAAGAAGAGGAAGAATTTGTTTTATCCCCACCCTCTGAAGAGTGTTTAAGATTTGAAGTGGGATCTTTGGTTTTACCCTTATCCCCATGCTTATCTTGAGATTTTTCACCATCTTTCTTCTTATTGCCATCTTTGTCACCCCCTGTATGAACTTTTCTGTTCACCCTTGTTCTGACCCATTTGTCTGCCTTCTTTCCCAATTCTTGGGGAGAGGTCAGATCAGAGTCTACCAGGTACTGGTGCAACAAATCAGACACACAATTATTAAGTATATGCTCTCTCAGGATTGTGTTATACAGGCTTTCATAATCAGTAACTTTACTGCCATGTAACCACCCCTCCAAGGCCTTCACTGAATGGTCAATGAAATCAACCCAGTCTTGTGAAGACTCCTTTTTGGTCTCTCTGAACTTTATCCTGTACTGTTCAGTGGTTAAGCCATAACCATCCAGGAGTGCATTCTTAAGAACTGTAAAATTATTGGCATCACTTTCTTTCACAGTAAGGAGTCTATCCCTACCCTTTCCACTAAATGATAGCCATAGGATAGCAGCCCACTGCTTTTGAGGGACATCCTGTACAGCACAGGCCCTCTCAAGTGCAGCAAACCACTTGTTAATGTCATCCGCCTCCTTATAAGGGGGAACTATCTTGTGCAGATTCCTGGAATCATGCTCTTTTGCAGGATGACTATGGGGAATACTGCTGCTGCCACCATGGGTATCTAAACCCTACCTTCTCACAGCTCTGGTGCAGGGAACCTGATTAGCAGGGGCCCTGGGCACTAAAACGTCTAGACAACATCAAACATCAGGCAAAAAGTGGGGGCTAACCATGTCAAAAAGAGGCCTTTTCTCATAGACGCTGTAGTCAAGTAGCATCTTTCTGACATAGTTACCACCACTTTTTGCTTGGTGTCAGTGTGTTTAGACTGTTGTACTCTGTGATCTTGCTATCAGGACCCCAGTAAATGTGCTCTCTCATTTAAATTTGGTTGTTGGAAAACTTATACGCCCACTATTGGCATACTGCTGCACCCACGTAATTCCCTAGTATATGGTACTTAAGTACCCAGGGCATTGCTACACCAGGGGTGTCCTATGGGCTGCAGCATTTATTATGCCACCCATAGGAGCCCATGCAAATTGTGTCTGCAGGTCTGCCATTGCTGCCTGCATGAAATGGTGCATGTAACTTTCACTCTAGATATAAGGCTTTGTTTATATCATGGTCACTGCACATGGACACTGTACGTCACTCCTCTGGTAGACCCTTCAGTCCAGGGGCAAGGTGCATGTACCTATGTGTGAGGGTACTCCTCCATGAGCAGGGTGCCCCTAGAAGCCCCAGACTCTATACTCTGGGCTTTGTAAGTGCAGGGTAAGTGGTGGACACTGATCAACACGAGTGATCAAATAACATAATGGCTTCTCATAACCTAGGCATGTTTGGTATCAAACATATTGGAACCATGCAACTAAACCGATTCTAGTGTTAGTTGCATGACACTATGTACTCTGGGGGTTCCTCAGAGAATCCCCCAGTTCTGCCTGTACAGCCTTGCTGGGTCTGCATGCCAGTCCGTGCTGCTGCAGAGCCTAGAAACTGTTCTGCCCTCCTGCTGGTGAGCTTAACTCAAGCAGGGTTTTAGAAATGGGGTTTCAGGTTTGCTAGAGTTTGTACCTTTGCCATGCAGAACCCACCCACTCTAGTCAAGGCGAGGGAGTTAATCACCCAAGATAACCCCTGCTCACCCCCTTGATAGCTTGGCACAAGCAGTCAGGCCTATCCCAGAGGCAATGTATAAAGCGATTGCACAACACACACAACACATGTAACGCACTATCCCCACCACAAAGGAAACACGACACCAAGTTATATCAGAATAAACTGTATTGTACACAACATTATTAGACCAAACACAACATGTCAGTAATACCCTGCTACCCAAGCAGTTGTAGGAACATTACACAGTACTAATACTCTGCGAAAGCCAGCAGTAGTCACAGAGAACACATAGCTTACTGATTATTCTGCAGCATAAGCAGTAGTCAAGAAAACATTACTAAAGAAATGCACTTGTCATAAAATCATCATAAATGCCCATAAAAGGAACATCAGGAAACATATGGCATGTCATGAAAGACACATCAGCATAAATGTCTGGGCGACGGTAAACACATTACCAAAAGATGCACATGTCCTAGTAACCATACCCTCATAAATGCCCATACCCGCAACATCAGAGAATACAGGGCCAGACATGAAAACATATCATGATATATGAATCAGGGACAGGGACCATCAGCATATTGCACCATTACGCACAGATTACCACAACAACAGGGTTGCACATAACCTGAGAACATATGTGCACCACGCCAGTCCCTTTGCAAAAATGTCACGCAAAACACCAAGGATGTTCCTGACCAGGAACCCTCCCTGGCTGGTTCAAATGAAAGGGGGCCCCCAGCGCTCCTCATGTGCTGGAATGGGGGCTGCCTAATGATGGGTGAATGAGGGGGGTGTTCTTTTATTGATGCCCCTCCTAGGGCCAATGCCCAATCTGGTTGCCAATCGTCCCAGGGGACCCCTGGGCCACGACCGGACCTCACGGGGGCAGAGGAACCCAAAAGAAAACAGTAGGCAAAGATCGGAGCTTCATGCTCCTCTTGCAGTGACCGGGGAAAGAGGGGTCTTACCCTCGCCTACCCTGCCTCCTGCTCTCCTGGAGGCCCTGGGATCTGGAGGGACCCTCAATGTGGTCTCCCTCCCTCCTGGGGCCACCAACTTCCACTCGCCCACACAAGCGTTTTCTCCATCTCCCTGGGCTGCAGTGCTGATTGGGGCCAAAGTTGGGGCCGGCTGGTACCCCGGGGGTGCTCCTTGCATCATGCTTGGCTCTGGACACAGAACACAGTGTGCTTTTGACGCGCTCATGATTTTCAAGTGTCCGTGTCGCAATGGTGATTTTTCCTCATCGAACCCACAGGAAGCGCTCTACAGGCGCTGTAGACAATAAAACAAGGCACTCCAGTGGCGCTTTAGCCAACAAAAAAAGAGGCGCTGAGCAAATTACGTAGGGCGCAACTCAGGTGCTTAGGCTGCAGCACAGGCATGTAAATCCCAGCACTGTCCTCACACTGGTAAATAAATGGTTGCAGAGGGCAGGGGCCACAGCACCCAGCCTCTGGGGACACAAGGGGAGCAAGAGGCCAGCACAAAGGGAATGCAGTCAGTGACAGTTTATCCTAGTGGCCCAGCAGGTCACAGGTTAGCACAGCAGCAGCAGTCCAAGGTGGTTCTTGGTGAGTCCCTCCAGCAGCATTCTTTATCCATATCCTTAAGATGTTTCTTGTGCACCGGTGTCTCTCTTACATGGGGAAAATCCCCTGTACTTATACTCAGTTTTGTAATGTATATTCAATGAGGGGGAGGAGAGGTTCCAACCAGTTACAACTAGTTCTAGGAGTGTCCCCTCTTTCCTCCAGCACAGGCTCCAGACATCAGTGGGGGGTACACAGGCTCCAGACATCAGTCGGAGGTAAACTAGCCCTTTGTGTGAGGCCAGGGCACAGCCTTTACAAATGCAGGTGTGCCCCGCCTCCTTCTCTCAGCCCAGGAAGACCATTCAATATGCAGATGCACCTCTGTTACACCTCCACCCTTCCTGTGTACAGGCTTTCTGAAAAGTATGCACAAAGCCCAGAAGTCACTCTGCCCCAGACATGGATTGAAGTAAAGCTGCAAAACACCAGTCATAAGCACAGACAAATGCTCACTTTCTAGATGTGGCATTTCTATAATGGTAATAAAAAATCCACCTACACCAGTAAGCAGCATTTCTCACTACCATTACAACCATACCAAACATGTCTACGCTACCCTCATAAATCAGACAATACTCCTTACACATAAGGCAGGACATTTCCAAAGCAATCCTATGAGCAAGGCAGCACTCACAGCAGTGAGAAACCAAATAGGCTGTTTGTCACTACCAGGACAGGCCACGCAACCAGGCACATGTCCCGCCTTCTACCTACATAGCACCCTGCCTATAGGGCTAGCTAGGGCCTACCTTAGGAGTGACTTACATGTAGTAAAAGGGGAGTTCTGGGCCTTGCAAGTATATTTAGATGCCAGGACCCTGTGGCAGCAAACTGTGCATGCAGGCCCTGCACTAGCATGCCTGAGACAGGTTTGAAAGGCTACTTCGGTGGGTGGTGCAAGCAGCGCTGCAGGACCACTAGTAGCATTTAATTTACATACCCTGGGTATAGGGATACCACTGTACAAAGGACTTACAGGTAAATTAAATGTGCCAATTAGGTGTAAGCCAATCATACCAACTATAGAAGGGAGTGCACCAGCAATTTAGCACTGATCAGCAGTGATAAAGTGCTCAGAGTCCTAGAGCCAACAGCAAGAGGTCAGAAAAAATTAAAAGGAGGGAAGCAATACGTTGGGGATGACCCATCAAAAAGGGCCAGGTCCGAGGCAGGGGAAGACAGAACAAAGGATTTCCTGTAAGAGAGAGGTGTGACCTCCTCTACCTTTGAAATGGGTGTCTCTTGGGTGGGGTGGCCTTTGGGCGCAACCAGGCTGCTTTGAAGGGCACATTTGGTGCCTTCCTTGCATAAACTGGTTTTCACCAGTCCTGAACCCCCCGAGTCCCGTTCTGGCACAAATCCACACAAAGGACAGGGGAGTGACCACCCCCCTGACTAGCTCCTCTCTGAGGGAGTTGCAGAGAGCTCTGCCAGGTGGCCGGTTGATTCTGCCATTTGGAAACAAGATGTACAGAGGCCCCTGGGAGCATCTGATTGGTTAGGACAGGTAGAACACATCCCTGACCCCCTCTGATAGGTAAGTCACTGCAAATAGTGACCAACTCTCTTTTAGGATTAATTAAGGCCTCTCCTGAGGGTGGGTCCTCGGATTAGTTGAGCAAGACTCTACAAAGGAAGACTCTTCCGCTCCTAGCCTCTGGAACTGCTTCTGATCTGCCTTAGGAACTGAAACAAGACTGTGGCCCTCATTACAACCATGGTGGCTGGTGTAAAAGTGGCGGTAATACCACCAACAGGCTGGCGGTAATTACCTCCAAATTATGACCATGGCGGAAAGATCTCCGATAGACAGTCAATGTACCACACTGACCGCCAAGGCGGAAACAACAGGCACCACAGTGGTAGCTGCCTACAGCCAGGCAGAAGTCAGTGTTACGCCCACCATATTATGACAAGACCATCCGCCACCTTTTCCAGGGCAGAACCAATGACATCAAAAGCCTGGCGGAAACACTGCACAGAAGTGAAAGGACTCACCATTGGAGACACAGGGAACAACCACGCCGTTATGGAGCCCGAGCTGCATGTCTTCCCCATGGTCTTCTACGTGCTGCTCCACCATGAACACCAACACCAGTGAAGATGACGACTGTGAGTACAGAAGCCTAGCACAGAAGGGAGGGAGGGAGAAAAAAGAGAGTGACACAACACGCACAACACCCCCTCCCCTGCCCCCCAACATCATACACACAATCAGCTGCATTACTAAAACATATTTACCCCGTACCTCGGATGAATAATGCAAGGACAAAACGTTTTAGAAAAAGTTAATGTAATGCGAGCAACACATCAATATAAATAAGTGAAGCACGATAACAGATATATACATATGTACATACAAAGGGACACAGCCCAGTCCACAATGTACGTTGTCCACATTGCCACAGGCCAAATTCCAAGGCCCCACATGGCACCTGCCTCAACACGGAGAGAACACTGCAGGGGTATCAGTTTGGAAATAGGCAGGCACCTCAGGTGGACGGGAGACAGAGGCACCTCAGCTGGCAGATGGAACAAGACCACTGGCTCTGGAGGGGGCAACGTGCCCTGTGCTCTTGATTCTGGGGAGTGCAAGGTCACAGTCTCTCAGGTGGGTGTCATACCCACTGGATTTGCAGGGGGCAGCTCACACAGCAGCCCATGGAGGCAGGATTACATACTGTCCGCCGGCTGTGACGGCTGCTCAATGGTGGTGGTGCTGCTGCTGCTGGTGGGTGAGGCTCCTGCCCATCTCCTGCAGCCTCAGACGCCTGCTCAATGGTGGTGCTGCTGCTGCTGGTAGGGGGAGGCTCCTGCCCCTCCCCTGCAGCCTCAGATGGCTGCACAACCATGGTTGGTGGTGGGGGCCCCGTCACAGTTCCAGCCCCAGGCCCCTTGCTCTTCCTGCCAGATGGTGCAGGCTCCTTGCTCCTCCTGGCAGCAGCTGGGGCAGGCTCCTTAGTCTTCCTGGCAGCAGCTGGGGCAGGCTCTTTAGTCTTCCTGGCAGCAGCTGGGGCAGGCTCCTTTACCTTCTTACCAGCATCTGGGGCAGGCTCCTTAGTCTTCCTGGCAGGCTCCTTTGTTTTCCTGGCAGCAGCTTGGGCAGGCTCCTTGCACCTTCCAGCAGCTGTGGCAGGCTCCTTGCTCTTCCTGGCAGCAGCTGGGGTAGGCTCCTTAGTCTTCCTGGCAGCAGCTGGGGATGGCTCCTTTACCTTCTTACCAGCAGCTGGGGCAGGCTCCTTAGTCTTCCTGGCAGCCGCTGGGGCAGGCTCCTTTATTTTCCTGGCAGCAGCTTGGGCAGGCTCCTTGCTCCTTCCAGCAGCTGTGGCAGGCTCCTTTCCCTTGAGGCTGCCTGGTAAAGGCTCCTTCACCCTCAGGAGATGGCTGGGTTTTTGCCACCCTTGCCAGACTTGCAGGACTGGGGGAAGGGGTAGGGAAGAGGTCAATGGTGGATAGGAAAAGTTTTTTAGGGACATTGGGGCAGGAAGAGGGAAAAGGTTTGGGAGTGGAGGAAGAGAGAGTGGTTGTGGGAGGTGTCTGTCTGCTGATTTTGGGTGCAGGTGCATGGGCTGGATGCTGTTGTGGGGTGGATGGCTGTTGGTTGTCTGAGTGCTTGCGTTTGTGTACTGGGGGGGGACAGACACAGTGGGAGAGGACACAGGGGACGTGTGCATGGCTGTTGTGGAGGAGTCTGCCAGTAAGGTGTGTGTTCTGCTAGGTGTGGTGGTGATGCTGGTAGTGGATGATGGTGTAGTGCATGCAGGTGTGAGTGTAGACGGAACTGGGAGGGAGGTAGAGGAGGGGGAGGAGGGAGACATATTGGAGGCAGTGGATGTTGGTGTGTCTGCATCTGGATGGTGTTTGTGTGAGTGCCTGTGGGAATGAAGTGTGGTGCTTGTGTTTGCCTGAACCACTCTTGTATGCTGTCTTGTGTGCATACTCGTCTGCCTGTGTGCTCGGGATAGGTTGGGGTTGAGGAGAATGGGATTGGGAGGATTGGGAGGAGGAAGTTGGAGAGGGAATGGTGGAAACAGGGACAATGGCTGCCATCAGAGAGGAGGCCAGAGCCTGGATTGATCTCTGTTGGGCCGCCAAGCCAGTGTGAATGCCCTCCAGGAATGCATTAGTCTGTTGCATCTGGGCTGCCAGCCCTTGGATGGCATTCACAATGGTTGAATGCCCTACAGAGATGGATGTCAGGAGGTCAATAACCTCCTCACTCAGGGCAGCACGGCTCACTGGGGCAGGGCCTGAAGTGCCTGGGGCGAAGGAGATGCCCACCCTCCTGGGTGAGCAGGCACGGGCAACTTGATGAGGGGCTGCTGGGAGGGCGGTGCTGGTACGAGGGTGGCGGATGTACCTGTAGCTGGGGTGGTCACAGAGATCTCTGTCACCACCAGGGAGCTTCCATCGGAGGAGGTATCTGTGTCAGAACTGTCCCCTCCAGTCTCTGCCGTGGTGGTCCCTCGCCCTCTATCCCACTGGTGCTCTCAGCGTCTGTGAACTCTGCCTCCTGGGTCCTGTAGGATGCAGCTCCCTCCGTCGGCAGTGCCTCTGCTCCTCTGCCAGATGATGCTAATGCACATAAGGACAGGGTGACAAAACAAGAAGGGGGTGGAGACAAAGGATAGACTTGGTCAATCGCTGCACAACAACACACAGAACCATCACACACAGGGAACAGGCCTACGCACTATGCATTGCACTACCAGTGATATTGCTGGCCACCAAGGTACGGGGAGGGCCACACACTGGCAAATCCAGCACACCTGTGGACCCACGCAGCCCTGACCAGTAGTAGATGCCTACGAGCTAGGTAGCAGGATTATCCCTTCAGAACCCTAGCCATGAGGGGACCTACGCTGCAACGTCAGGCCTCGCCTAGGGGCACCCACTGACACACATCTGTTGTGTAAAAATAACTCTGACTCTTGAAATTCGGTCCTTTTATGCCACATGTTAACATTATAAATTGTCCTGTTATATATGCTCATGTGTCCCTTTAACTTGTCATTATTGACATTTTTTACATGTATATCTTAGGTAAAGTTTTAGGAGCTTTTATATATATTTAGGCTTTGAACCACCTTCAACCAACAAGAGGAGGGTGTTGTGTAGCCATTTTAGTTATAGCTCCATGCACGTTATTTTAGCATACTGGGCCTGCTGCTGTGCACTTTAACCTAGATATATTTTATTCAGCTTCATCATATTATTCTTATAATAGCCACTTTTACAGTCTTGTTTTATTTTATTCTATCTAGCTGTTTTTACCTAGGCCAGCACTGCGTTCTTAAACAAGACATTCTTGCCCACTCTGTGCTTCTTTCAAGGCTGTAGTAAGATAGGTTGCCGATGAACGTGGTACAAGTTTTGTCTCTGAAATTCGTAGAAAAACACACATCCTTATGTAGGGACTTTTCTTAGAACATCAGTTGTTTTATTATAAAAACACTTTCCTGTCCCTTACACGTTAGAGGGAGATTCCAGCCAGAGAACCACGACTGTATGCTGATTGCCGAACACTTTGCTACAGCTGCTTATGCAGACTTCAGGCCTTTGCTCAGGTATGGGGGGGTGATGTCTTCCCAGGGGACCCTGAAGGGCAGAATTAGAGCTTATTACACTGTGCTCTATTAGAGCCTAGGTAGGAATTAGTCTATTGACTCTAGTGTCAATATGGTAGCGTTATTTCTATGCTTTACTCTCCTTGTCACCATTTTAATCTTGTCATGCTGTATTGTCCTGATTATTGTAGCCCATGCTTTGCAATCTAAGATGCAGGCGCTTCATTAAAACATTATTGAAACATATACTGCCTCTGTCATTGTGTATGTGAGACTAATGTAATTGAGAGAAACAGATGAGACCTGAGTGACCACGGTTTCCCTGAGAAATCAATTATGTCATGCGCTCGGCTGCCCAATCATCCCTGCCCTTGGGTAGAGATGAGGCACTGATAGTTAGCCGGAGCAAAACCCGGATTGGAGCGACAGGTGTCACCTGTAGTGGGTAAGACTCAGTCTCCCACACCGCAGGCGGTTCTTCCGCTCAAAATCCAGTAGACTCATTAGAATAATGAGAGCCTACGCGACATTGCGCCGCCAACGTTTGGTCAGGCTCTAATTTTCAGGTCCTCCTGAGTATCTCTGTCTCACTATATACAAAGACACTCAGGGCCATATTTATACTTTTTGACGCAAAACTGCGCTAACGCAGTTTTGCGTCAAAAAATTAGCGCCGGCTAACGCCATTCTGAAGCGCCATGCGGGCGCCGTATTTATTCAATGACGTTAGCCGGCGTTAGCCGCCGGCGCTGCCTGGTGTGCGTGAAAAAAAACGACGTACACCAGGCAGCGCCAGCGTAGGGGGATATGGAGCTTGGGCGCCAAAAAATAGGGCAAGTCAGGCTGAGGCAAATTTTTCGCCTCAACCCGATTTGCGCAATTTTTTTCGACTCCCAACCCCCATTGAAATGACTCCTGTCTTAGCAAAGACAGGAGTCATGCCCCCTTGCCCAATGGCCATGCCCAGGGGACTTATGTCCCCTGGGCATGGTCATTGGGCATAGTGGCATGTAGGGGGGAACAAATCAGGCCCCCCTATGCCACAAAAAAATAAAAAATAAAAACTTACCTGAACTTACCTTAATGTCCCTGGGATGGGTCCCTCCAGCCTTGGGTGTCCTCCTGGGGTGGGCAAGGGTGGCAGGGGGTGTCCCTGGGGGCTTGGGAGGGCACCTCTGGGCTCCTTCCGAGCCCACAGGTCCCTCAACGCCTGCCCTGACCAGGCGCTAAAAAACGGCGCAAAAGCGGCCGGACGTCATTTTTTTTGACCCGCCCACTCCCAGGCGTGAATTTTGCCCGGGAGTGTAAATACGGCGCACATGCTTCGGAGTCAATTTTTAAGACGGGAACGCCTACCTTGCATATCATTAACGCAAAGTAGGTGTCCACGCAAAAAAATGACGCAAACTCCATGGACTTTGGCGCTAGACGCGTCTAACACCAAAGTATAAATATGGAGTTAGTTTTGCGTCGGAATTGCGTAAAAAAAAACGACGCAATTCCGGCGCAAACAGAGTATAAATATGCCCCTCAGTACTATATACGGAGACGTCCGTGGTATTGACGATTTCCTCCACAGCTAAGCAGGGAACACCTATCTGATGCTGGAGGTTGTTCAAGCTTGAACTCTAAAAGGATAATCCCCATTTGGTGTGGCCATCTCTGAACAAACTTACCATTCATTATGGCGAATCCGCAACATGTAGCAATTGCAGTCAATATCAGACCGCCCCTTACTGCACATTTATTGGCAAATGGCCTGATGGCCCGGGGGGTCCAGTCACATTTCTTGTTAATGCAGATGCGGCATATAGAACAGAACTATTTTATTCTTGGGTCACTTTTCCAGCAGTTGATGGGAACACAAACACATTTCATCAGTACACATCTGCAAACATACCTAGACAATACAGAGCATACTCATATTTAGAAATACCCTTATCATATCAAGAACATAATAATTGGCTTGATGGCACCCTACCCCACACGATTTTACCAGTTAGATTAGGCTCTCTAAGTAATGATGGTCCTACTTGGCCTTTATTGGCCACTTATACACTTCACCCTGCAATAGCAAACTTAGCAGTAGCTGAAGTCCGTCACTTATATACTGAGCTGTCGGCTATATACAGACGTTTAGTACAGTTTGTAATGCTAACATTAAATACAAACCCAGCGCGTGCTGCTCCAGCGCAACCATATGCAGTAACACCAGGCATTAATCCTGCAACTGTACATTCGATTATAGGTAAGGTACCCGCCAAAAGGGAAGAAATTTCGTTTAGGTTAGCTCAAAAAATAAATGCACTGGAAGCAGTTTTTCCCCATTCAGGACCTCAGGATAAACATAGAATACTAACAATGTGCTTGCCGTTTGGGATGGTTCCCACAGCAGATAACTGTGATTCATGGGGCACGGTATTTGCCGCGCTCTATACTACCGCACATGGTACACCGACACTTGCCAACTTACCAGAAGTGTTGAAACTAATTCAGGATGAATACGGGGCTGGCCCAGCCCTAGACTTGGAGATACAATTAATGGGCAACTTTGCCACAGTATCCTCAATCATGTTAAGTAACCTTAAAGAGGAAACGGTCGCACTAGCGGTGCACATGTGGCTCCGGGATGTTCCTCAACAAGATCAAGAACCAACAAAACCACAATTTCAGGGTAAATCTAATAAAGATTTTACCAAGCAGGCTCCTGAGCGTAATAAGAAATGCTGGGATAAAAAACAAAAAACTCCTGAAAAAGAAAGGGGAGAATCTCTGCGTACAGAGACCCCACAGAATAGATATGATCTCAGAAATAGAGATATTATAAAAACGCCTGACAGATATCAATATACTGATACACGCCAATCTCGTTCCTTTCAGGACTCATCGGAAAAATGCAGTGAGAGAGGTGGGCGGTCAGAGCGAAGAACAGAATACGTGAAACCGAGACAGGAATCACAAAGCTCATCAGAGGTTTCTGTTAAAAAGGAAGAGAAACTTCACCAACAAAAACACCAATTTAAAAAGAAAAAGGTGGCAGCAGTTGCAGTTCGACATGCCACTCAAGAAGAGGGCTCTCTTGAAGAACAAGAAAGTGCGCACTAGTGCTAATAGACAGCGCGGCAGAGGTCACAATAGTTCACCTGAATCTTCTAGAGAATCTGGAGGTGAAAGCAACTTATGACTTTCTACAAGTAAATAGTGGGGACATGTGTGTCTCCACGCCTGATAGGGTGTACAAAGTAACGCTACAGTTAGAGGGAGACATTGAATGCACAATAGAGGCAATCTTTTGGGATCGCGTAGTGAATATATACGATATCTTATTGGCCGAACAAGATTGGCCACCTAAATTTGTCCGTACCTGCCCATATGGGGAATATGTTATCAAACCTTCTTTCTCGCCCCTTGTTCCAGAGGAGCTCACAGAATCCTGTGCCATCGATTGGGTATTGGAGCAGGCACCTTCGTTATATTGCACGCACGTAGGATGGGACAAATATTCCCCCTACCACGTAACTCCTATTAAAAATGAACCCCAACCACTACCTCAGTATCCAACAAAACATAATGCTAAAGCACCCGTGAGAGAAATTCTCACACAACTGGAGTACCAGGGCGTAATTGAACCCTGCGTCTCCCCAATGAATAACCCGTTATTCCCAGTAGCTAAACCGGATCATTCATACCGAATAGTCTGCGACTACAGACATTTAAACAGTCATACACGCACCTATGCTATACAAAACTCACATAGCACAGCACTGATGAACAACATATTGCGCAAAAAATACAAAACAACACTAGACATTTCCAATGGTTTCGTCTGCCAGAATATAGCACCTGAGAGTTGAGACTTAACAAGTTTCAGTGCAGTAGGCTCCCAGGAAAAAATCTGTCATTTACCCCAGGGGTACAAGAACGGTCCAGGGCTGTTTGCAGCTCATGTGACTGCAATTTTGCATGAAATTGACCCTGAAGCATTGTCCTATGTAGACGATATCTACCTCACGGACGATGAAGTGCTGTAACATTTAAGACGGGTAGCCCGCATTGTTGTGGGATTTGCTGAATTTTGCCACAAATTCTATAAAAAAAAAAATAGCCTTCCTCAGGGTCCTGTTTCTGGGATATGAGATATTGAGTGAAGGAAAAAGCCTAGCGCCACAATTCTTAGAAAAATGCGCACAATTACAACCTCCTAACATGATTAAAAAACTCCAATCTCTATTGGGTTTCCTAAATTTTGGCAGAACTTACATTCCTGATTATGCAACACACATAAAACTTTATATGACTTAATATGCCCTGACTTTTCAAGTATATTTTGGACAGTCGAACACACGCATTCTCAGGGACCTGCAGACAGACATGCTTGCAGCACAACATCTACACACAAGGGACAATAAAGCATACTTGATCATCAGAGTAATTGCTGGTGCCATTGGTTCTACCAATGTAACTTTCAATCAGGGTGAGACCGTCCCGATTGCATATAAACCACACTTGAACTTAGCAGCAGAACAATGCTTTCCTCCCACTGAGAAAATTCTCACTGCTGTACAGATGGCTGTCATTAAAGAAAGGCCACTGGCTCAGGGAAAATGCATTATTGTCGTCTCCCCAATCCAAGCCCTTGAGGCTGTCACCAAAGTCAGCGTTCTAAATGCTAAAGCATTACATCCACTTTGGATTCAATGGGTCACGCCTTTGACAGCGACCGATGTAGTCTACATTTTTGACCCAAAACTACAAACTCAAGAATTTTTGCAATATGAACTAGAATACCCAGTTCCTGCAAATACTCTGCCGATTGATCAGTATCAAAGAGTCATGTACACCTATGGCTGTGCACAACCTGCAATTGGCACAAAGCATCAATACTCCGCTGCTTGAACAGTCGTAAGTGGCTACATGGAGGATAATAAATTCTGTCCCCAGCATGCATTCACTGCTAGCAGAAGTAAAGGCCCTGGTGATGGCGCTGGAACATACGGATCCTGCACAGTTAACACTGATTGTTTGTGATTCGTACTATTGTGTCCGGTCCTTCAATGAATACCTGCTTTACTGGCGCCATAAATGGGTTCAGAGATTCTTAAGGCAACACCATTGAACACAGACTTCTGTGGGGGAAAGTAGCGGATCTAAAGGAAACGCTACCAAATGTCCATGTTGTGCATACACTTGGCCACCAGCGCGTTGGAATCCATGTTGCTGGGAATACACTGGCTGATGAAGCTGCAAAGTCAGCAGTCCCTACGGCCACTGTTGCTGCAGTAACTCGCTTAGCTGCGAAACCAGACGAAGACATATGGGCTGCCGTTAAAGCTACTGCTGATGGTACACCCTATCCAAGAGCATTTCCTGCTACATATTCCTACTAAATGGGAGGCTGCCTAAATGCTGAAGTTAAAATACCAGAGGCAGGGGTTCGAGATATTCCCAACAAAGATATAAAACCAGAGTTGATTAAAGCAGCACATAAGGGAATAGCATCTGCCCATGCTGGTGTGACGGCTACAATATCATTGTTACAAGCCCATTATTGGTGGCCAGGCCTATGTAAAGAGGCCAAGCAGTATGTCCTTTGTTGTGACATCTGCCAACAAATAAAAGTTTCCACTGCTAAACGCCCGCCGCAGACAGCCCTCCTAATTTCCAACAAACCTTTACAGTGTGTGTACTTGGACCATTGCAGTCCCCAAACACCAGACAGTGCATACAAATACATCTTAGTCGCTGTTGACTCCTGCTCCAGATTTCTATGGGTGTGGCCCCAACACTCGGCTGACGCTCAGACTGTTATTAAAGACTTGCGAGTCTTTATCGGTACATATGCAGTTGCGTCTTTCCACTCGGACCAGGGCCCTGCTTTCGCCTCAAGGGCATTTAGGGACACCATGGCTTCATTGAGGGTCCAACTCCAGTACTCGTCTCCATTTCATCCCAAGGGAAATAGTGTTGTGGAGCGATTAAGCTGTGATTTATAGCAATCCATAACAGCCAGAGTCTTAGGTACTGGTCGTAGTTGGCTTAACCACCTGTATGGAGTCCAGAGAGCACTTAACAATCTGCCTGGAAGGTCCCTGGGGAGGTTGTACTTCACATGAGTGCCTGTTCAGAACTCGGATGTATGTTCCAGATCTTGATGGTCCTGGCATGGAGGCAACAGAAACACCCTTTGACATAAATGAACGTGTCACTGCCTTACAGGATGTGCAACAGTTCAGTGACGACAATGTTTCTGCCAGTGCTGCCTCCATAAGAATTAAGGATGTACCTGTAACGCCTACAGGCTGGATTCCTAAAGTTGGGGATCTAGTACATGAAAAGGTGGTGGTGAAAAAGGAATTTGGCCCTTCTTATCCTGCACCAGTCCCAGTCTTGGGAATACACAGTACCAGAACTGTCATTCTACCAATGTTGGCAGGTGCCAAAGAAAATAGCTTTGTCTCGCATTGGTTCCACTAACATCAAATAATAGAGAAATAATTGATCGATTTGACACAACTTCAACATAGACGGATGGCGCCATTTACTCTGAGCCACCGTGGGAAATACCCACTTCACCTACAGATACGGCTCCAGTTTTTGCACAAACTGCCTCTGGATACTTTGCCGACATTAACAACAACATTTCGGACTCATTCACCTCTTCGACACCTGAACTGTCAAAAACACATAAGCTGATAAACTGGCTTAACGCAACTTACTTTGTTCTTCCATGGAACTATCTGTATCTTTCCTTGACTATACTGTTTTTCCTACTTTGGATTGGGTTTGTCATAATGTTCTTTTTATTAATACAGGGTCATTTTCTTCCTGAAAAATCAACAGCTGAACTGGTGGATGAGGTCCTAAAACCACATTTTTCTTCTAACAAGGTCCGCAGAGATTTGTCTTTTGTGAACATTTCTGCCATACCAATTCCTGATAGGATTGTTTGGGATAAAGTAACATTTGATATATACGACCCCACAGATGTCATTCAAATACAATATGTGTTTAAACTTTCAATGAACAATATAATAATATCCTGAGTTGTTTCTGATGATTGGGATGTGAAAACATTTGATTCTATGTTGACTGAATTGCAGTATTACACTGCCTTTGAAAGTGAAAATGTTTATCAATCTAAAGAGAATTATGTTGATATGTTTTGCTATAATTAGTATGGGCACCATTTCATCCACAGCGCAGGTATCCCAAAGACTGTTTTTAATTACACACAATGGGAACATTGTCCGACTCCAACACAAGGGAATTCTAAAACATTTTCTGAAAAATGTACATATTTTTCTGGGCACGATATTAAAAATGCTGATTCATATTATTTTAAATTGCCACCAACAGCAAATGTGCGCATACTAATGACAAATACAAAATGTATTTATTCAGATTCCTTTGTTTCCTGGTTGACTATAGAAGGCTATGAACACTGGCTGAAGTCGATTGACTTAAAAAGTGTGTGGGGAACTAGACATTGTCAAATACGGGGGAATGAAGCTTTGTTTAGAGCATGCCTTGTAGGAAAGTACCATCTTGCCTGGCATGATACCCCCATATTTTCACTGTATATATGTTGTTTTAGTGTATGTGTCACTGGGACCCTGCCAGCCAGTGCCCCAGTGCTCATAAGTGTGCCCTGTATGTGTTCCCTGTGTGATGACTAACTGTCTCACTGAGGCTCTGCTAACCAGAACCTCAGTGGTTATGCTCTCTCTGCTTTCTAAATTGTCACTAACAGGCTAGTGACCAATTTCATCAGTTCACATTGGCATACTGGAACACGCTTATAATTCCCTAGTAGATGGTACCGAGGTACCCAGGGTATTGGGGTTCCAGTAGATCCCTATGGGCTGCAACATTCATTTGCCACCCATAGGGAGCTCTGACAATTCTTACACAGGCCTGCCACTGCAGCCTGAGTGAAATAATGTCCACGTTATTTCACAGCCATTTACTACTGCACTTAAGTAACTTATAAGTCACCTAAATGTCTAACCTTCACCTGGTGAAGGTTGGGTGCAAAGTTACTTAGTGTGTGGGCACCCTGGCACTAGCCAAGGTGCCCCCACATCGTTCAGGGCAAATTCCCCGGACTTTGTGAGTGCGGGGACAACATTACACGCGTGCACTATACATAGGTCACTACCTATGTATGGCGTCACAATGGTAACTCCGAACATGGCCATGTAACATGTCTAAGATCATGGAATTGTCACCCCAATGCCATTCTGGCATTGGGGAGACAATTCCATGATCCCCCGAGTCTCTAGCACAGACCCGGGTACTGCCAAACTGCCTTTCCCGGGGCTTCACTGCAGCTGCTGCTGCTGCCAACCCCTCAGACAGGTTTCTGCCATCCTGGGGTCCAGCCAGGCCTGGCGCAGGAAGGCAGAACAAAGGACTTCCTCAGAGAGAGGGTGTTACACCCTCTCCCTTTGGAAAAAGGTGTCAGGGCTGGGGAGGAGTAGCCTCCTCCAGCCTCTGGAAATGCTTTGATGGTCACAGATGGTGCCCATCTCTGCATAAGCCAGTGTACACCGGTTCAGGGATCCCGCAGCCCTGCTCTGGTGCGAAACTGGACAAAGGAAAGGGGAGTGACCACTCCCCTGACCAGCACCTCCCAGGGGAGGTGCCCAGAGCTCCTCCAGCATGCCCCAGACCTCTGCCATCTTGGATTCAGAGGTGTGCTGGCACACTGGACTGCTCTGAGTGGCCAGGGCCAGCAGGTGACGTCAGAGACTCCTTCTGATAGGCTCTTACCTGTGTTACTAGCCTATCCTCCTTCCTAGGTAGCCAAACCTCCTTTTCTGGCTATTTAGGGTCTCTGCTTTGGGGAATTCTTCAGACACCGAATGCAAGAGCTCACCAGAGTTCCTCTGCACTTCTCTCTTCACCTTCTGCCAAAGGATCGACCGCTGACTGCTCAGGACTCCTGCAAAACCGCAACAAAGTAGCAAAGACGACTACTGCTACCTTGTATCGCTTTATCCTGCTGGCTTTCTCGCCTGTTTCCTGGTGGTGCATGCTCTGGGGGTAGCCTGCCTCCTTCTTGCACTAGGAGCTCTGAAGAAATCTCCCGTGGGTCGACGGAATCTTCCCCCTGCAACCGCAGGCAACAAAAGACTGCATCACCGTTCCTCTGGGTCCCCTCTCAGCACAACGAGCGTGGTCCCTGGAACTCAGCAACTCTGTCCAAGTGACTCCCACAGTCCAGTGACTCTTCAGTCCAAGTTTGGTGGAGTTAAGTTCTTGCCTCCCCACGCTAGACTGCATTGCTGGGTACCGCGTGATTTGCAGCTGCTCCGGCTCCTGTGCACTCTTCCAGGATTTCCTTCATGCACAGCCAAGCCTGGGTCCCCGACACTCTAACCTGCAGTGCACAACCTTCTGAGTTGTCCTCCGGCGTCGTGGGACTCCCTTTTCTGACTTCGGGTGGACTCTGGTTCACTCCTCTTCCAAGTGCCTGTTCCGGTACTTCTGCGGGTGCTGCCTGCTTCTGTGAGGGCTCCGTGACTTGCTGGGCACCTCCTCTGTTTCCTCATCCAAGTGGCGACATCCTGGTCCCTCCTGGGCCACAGCAGTATCCAAAAACCCTAACCTCGACCCTTGCAGCTAGCAAGGCTTGTTTGTGGTCTTTCTGCGTGGGAATGCCTCTGCAAGCTTCTTCACAAAGTGATACATCCATCCTCCAAAGGGGAAGTTTCTAGCCCTCTTCGTTCTTGCAGAATTCACAGCTTCTACCATCTGGTGGCAGCTTCTTTGCACCCTCAGCTGGCATTTCCTGGGTATCTGCCCACTCTCGACATTGTCGCGACTCTTGGACTTGGTCTCCTTGTTTCACAGGTACTCAGGTCTGGAAATCCACTGTTGTTGCTTTGCTGGTGTTGGTCTTCCTTGTAGAAACCCCCTATCACGACTTCTGTGCTCTCTGGGGGTTATAGGTGCATTTTACACCTACTTTTCAGGGTCTTGGGGTGGGCTATTTTTCTAACCCTCACTGTTTTCTTACAGTCCCAGCAACCCTCTACAAGCTCACATAGGTTTGGGGTCCATTCGTAGTTCGCATTCCACTTTTGGAGTATATGGTTTGTGTTGCCCCTATACCTATGTGCTCCTATTGCAATCTACTGTAATTTTACACTGCTTGCATTACTTCCTTTTGCTATTACTGCATATTTTTGGTATTGTGTACATACATCTTGTGTATATTTGGCATCCTCATACTGAGGGTACTCACTGATATACTTTTGGCACATTGTCATAAAAATAAAGTACCTTTATTTTTAGTATATCTGTGTATTGTGTTTTCTTATGATATTGTGCATATGACACCAGTGGTATAGTAGGAGCTTTGCATGTCTCCTAGTTCAGCCTAAGCTGCTCTGCTATAGCTACCTTCTATAAGCCTAAGCTGCTAGAAACACCTCTTCTACACTAATAAGGGATAACTGGACCTGGTACAGAGTGTAAGTACCCCTTGGTACCCACTACAAACCAGGCCAGCCTCCTACATGCCTGATACCTGTTCAAATGATATTTTTAAATGAAACAGTACAACAAACAAGTTGTTTAGGCTTAACAAAGATTAAGGAATTGAACATGCCCAGTATCCCTACACCTGCAAAATGTTATAAGTGGCAAAAATATATAAATTCAACTGAAGATAAGCTTGATGAATGGGTCCAGAATGGCATGTTTAATGCTTCACTGTCACGTCCTGGTGGGTCGTTTTTTGTGGCCAATAGATATCAATGGGTGTCATAAAAGTTTCATAAACTCCACAGGGGGTTTTAGAACTAGCAGGTCGGACCCTCACTATATATCGTCCGAACATACGGGTATAGTAACAACATACAGTGCAGGGAAACTATGCCAGCAATGGTTAAAAACGTCTTCACTAGACGCGGTTAGAGAACACCTTAGTCTCCTGTCTAATAACACTGACTTACAGGATTTCCTGTTAGGCCCCAGAAAATAATGCAGAAAGCGCTCCTTATATGAAGTATATAATGAAATTTGGAAGCTTTCCCAACAAGAAGCTACTGTCCGGTTACGCCAAATTGACCAAGAAAACTTACAGAAAGCATTAGCTGTTGTAGATAATGGGATTAATACCCTGTCCGACCGGTTATACACCTTAAACTTAAATAACATAATCTCTTCTGCTTTAGACATCATACAAACAGATATGTCTTCCTTACACCATTGACAGAGTCAACTAAGGTTCATTATACAGTTAGGTTGGACATTTCAAACATTGAAGGCAGGTCGCTTTCCCTGGCAGTACGTTGGTGCAAGGGAAATATTTTCCACATGTAATTTAATGCAACATCAACAACTAATGGCTAAGAAAGAAGCGACTTATGTCATGATAAACATCGAAAAGTTAGAAAAGTTGCCTTTTACTGTGGCTGAAATACCATCTGCTGAGTGGTTAATACACGGTTTCATGAATCTGCCTGTTGCAGGATTGGCGCTAGTAATCACACAGGACTCGTCGGTTATACAGGTAAGTGGTATTTATTGATTGTATATAGCAGTTTATGGTGATGAATGGCTCTTGTGTTGTGTTTCTGCTCTCCGAGTCTCTCCTCCAGGCAGGGTTTAATGATCTCTTCCTCTTCTCTCTGTACTCTTCGTAGGTCTCTCGGGAAGCATATGTGAAAAAGAAGAAAATAGTCTCAGTAAGTGATCTTGTGGTTTCCCTTTTTCTTATTTTCTCTTTCTGTCTCTGTCTCTATCTTTCCCTTTTTCCTCTTCTGGTTCTTTTACTGGTCTTTTCTGGGGGGGGGGGTTTATCTGTTCATTTTCTCTCTCTCTCACTTCTGATTTTTCTTTTCTCCTTTCTGTTCTGGGGTGGTTGCTTCTGGGCTTTCCTCTATTCCTTTTCTCTGGGTTATTTTCTTGAGTCTACTGTCCCTGTAGTATCGGTACCTTGTTCTCTCTTTCTTTTCTCTCACCAGAGTCTTGTTCTGCTGAATTTTTTTATTACTTTTCCTGTACTCCCACGCACCTTTTCTCATGTCTTTGTCCTCCCCAATTCGTGCCCTCCAACCCTTTTGTGCTTAATCGTGTATATTGCGTATCTTACAGCCCTTCAGTTGTCAACCCACATTTTTGTCCCCCTCCTGTCCTCCCTAACCCTGCCCAGTGTTCGGGTTTGTGCACAGCAAAGAGCATGTCCCCTCTCACTGCACTAGTGGGTTCTGTAATAGCTCCCTTTTAAACTTACTATTGAAAGCCTTTCTTGTTATCTCACCTTCCCCCCCCTAGGCTTCTGTGTATGTTGTTTAATGTGCCGTTTTGTTTACACATTGGGCCTTGCTTTTACCAAGGCTTCTTTAAAACACTCCTCCCTAGGCCATGTGTTAATTCAACTCATTTGCATAATAACTGAAACTCTGCACACCTTTCAAGAACATGTGCAGCATGTGAGGACCACACCCAGCTCTTTAAACCACACCCAGCTCTGATCACCTTTCAAGAACATGTGCAGCATGTGAGGACCACACCCAGCCCTTCAAACCACACCCAGCTCTTCGAACCACACCCAGCCCTGTCTATAAAAGGCAGCCCCCGAGCCTCACCCAGTGCTTGTGCTCGTCTACCTCCCGCTTACCTGAGAACAGATCCCTCGGCGCTGGCACTCCTGCTCTCTACAGACTTTCATTGGCTTCAATGGGCGCAGCTGCTGGCTCTTCCTTCTTCCGGTTTCCGGTTCCTCCTTGCCTCAGCCTCTCTCCTACAAACAACCTGCAAAAGAGAAAGAAGACAAGGTTAGACTGATCAGTATCTCTTGCCAGCAACAAGTAAGTGCAAAACTTTTTATTACCTGAAAGAACTTTGACTACAATTTCTGGATTCGTGCATAGACAATTTGAGGCAGGATGCCTTCCACGAACATTGTGATTTTTTTATGGAACTTTTAAGAGTCGAACAGTGGAAACCATTGACAGCAAGGCAAACAGTAAATCAAGGACTTGCACAAATTACATGCTGTATTTTGATGTAAAAGTACAGTATTTGTTTTCTAAAAGATTCTGAAAATATGGGAAAAGTGAGTCTGCTATTGGGAATTTAGGCTTTAGTTATATTAAGATGAAGGTTTGATATTGGTAATTCTGATAACGGTATTTGTTTAATGTTTTAGAAACTTTACAGTAATAGAAAGCACATCCCAGAGCAGTAACACATTCCAAACCTGGAAACTAGAGACCAGGATCCAAGAGGTACTTTTAGAAGAGAATTTCTAATAAATAAAGGGATAGTCAGGAACCCATTTAGGAATAGGTTGCACTTATCTGTTCTTTGTTTATGTTTCATTAGGCACCAGTTTCTACAGAAGTCAGAAAGGGCCGCAGATTTGTGCAGCGCTTCAACAGTGGAAACGCAAGAACAGTGTTGTCTCTTTTTATTTTTATTTTATCCACTTCCCCCTTCCCTTGAGCTTCTGTTCTTAGTGCACTGTGTTAAAAACTAGTGTGCTGGAACAAGCAGTTTCAGGGTGGGGTCGGATTGTCTTCAACCTCCATCAGAACTGAACAAGAACTCAGGTGAGCTGGGCTTTGACAGAAGCACAAGCCTTAAAAAATTTCAGTTCTGGTGGACGATGAATACCGGGGAAGAAATAGAGGGCATTGACGTCACGGATATGGCGCAGGCCCTAAATGAGGACTTGGCTCATAATGAATCAGTGTCTGGCATCTTGCAACATATGCAAGAGGAAATAGAGATATTAAAGATGGAGAATACCTCTTTAAAACAGGATTTAAGCAGGTATAAATTTAGGGGATCTCAGTGGAACACAGCTTTTACGCCTTTGTTTAAAACCTCCTCAGAGACAGGGGCGCCATCAAAACATACAACTTTGTCTCCCCCAGTTGAGGTTACTGTTAATGTTCCTAATGCTGTGCCCTTAGCAGCACCTGAACGTTTTCATGGAGATAGTAACAAATTCCATGTTTTTATCAATCAATGTCAATTACACTTCGTTTGTAAGCCACAACAGTTCCCTACTGATGCTACGAAAGTGGCATTCGTCTTGTCTTATTTGGGTGGCACAGCAGCCAATTGGTCAATTCCTTTCGTGGATAGAGATGATCCCATCCTCCATAATTGGAATCAATTTAAACGTACCATGACCAGCCTTTTTGCAAAACACACTTTCATGCAGGCAAGTGATAATGAGCTTTTAAATCTTAAACAAGATAACAAGGATTTATTGACCTATCTCACTAGTTTTAATCGTTTACTCACCGAGACACAGTGGCCAGAAGAAAAGCGTGTCTCCCTTTTTTATAAAGGTTTAAGAGACGAGTTAAAAGACGCGCTGGCTCATATCGTTGATTTGCCAGAAGACTATTCGGACTTTGTAGATTTAGTTGTGAAATTAGAACATAGACTAGGAGAAAGAAAGGGAGATAAATACAAACTGGAATCACGGTTAACTTTTATTAAACACGACAAGAAAGACACAGATAATAAACTCCCTGAACATGAGCCTATGCAAATAGGGACACTCAGAGGTCCACTCACATCAGAGGAAAAAGAAAGAAGGAGAAAACTTCAATTATGTTTATATTGTGGCAGGGCAGGTCACTTTGCCAGAGAATGTCCAGTAAAGCCTAAAACTCCACGAAAGGGTGCTGTTTCCTCCACCTCCTCAACTGAATCGGGAAACGATTAAGCTCGACAAGGGGAGAGGTTACTTGTTCGAGAAAACATCTTAATCAAACCTCTAATGCTGCAGCCTTCATGGTACCGCACATACCTAGACATTTCATAATTCAGGTCGTTTTAATTGTTACTACCCAAGTGAGGCATTCTCTCCCTGTCCTACTGGACTCAGGCGCGACAGGAAATTTTGTGGATAATAAGTTAGCTGAAAACTTAGGACTTCCTATGTGCCTAAAGCCTTGTCCAGAAGCAGTATGTGCAGTGGATGGGTCAGAATTGACCTCTGGATTAATCATAAAACAAACAAGTCCACTTGTTATGGTCTGTCAGAACGGGCACACAGAGGTGATTAGCTTTGATCTGATAGATACTCCTAATTTTGGTTTGATTCTCGGGGTACCCTGGTTAACAACTCATAACCCAAAAATTGGCTGGGTGAATAGAACTGTTACTTTGGATTCCTCTTTCTGTAGAACCAATTGCTATCAAGAAGCAGGTACAGAACAGAGCACAGTATTACACTGTGCTAGTGTTACACAAGATGAACCAAGTCTCCCTCCTGAATATTCTGACTTTAAAGACGTCTTTGATCCAGTAAAGGCTAGTGTGCTGCCCCCACATCGGTCTTATGACTGCCGTATAGATCTTATCCCAGGGGCCCCTTTACCTAATAACAGAGTATATGCTTTGACTGACGAAGAAACCAAATACTTAAGAACCTACCTAGATGACCTACTACAGTCTGGGTTCATCCGTCATTCCACATCTCCGGTATCATCTCCACTCTTTTTTATCCCGAAGCCGGATAAATCCCTGCGCGCGTGTATCGATTATAGAGGACTAAATAAGGCTACAATAAAGAATAAATATCCTCTTCCTCTAATACCTGTGTTGTTGGATCAATTAAGACATTCTACTGTATACACTAAACTAGATCTGCGGGGAGCTTACCACCTGGTCCGAGTAAAAGAGGGGGATGAGTGGAAGACAGCTTTCAAGACAAAGTTTGGTTTATTTGAGTACACAGTAATGCCCTTTGGGTTATGTAATGCCCCTGCGGCCTTTCAGTTCTTTATAAATGAGGTCCTACACGAATTCCTGGACGTTTGTGTCATAGTATACATAGACGACATCCTCATTTACTCTAAGAACTCAGAAGAACATACCCAACATGTTCGTGCAGTATTATCAAAGTTAAAAGAAAATCATCTTTTTGCTAAGTTAGAAAAGTGTACTTTTAATGTCAGCAAGGTGGACTTTTTAGGATACTGCCTGTCACCTCAAGGAATAACTATGGATGTAAAGAAAATCAGTGCTATTGCTGATTGGCCAGAACCATCCTCTGTAAAAGATATTCAGAAATTTCTGGGTTTCGCCAATTTTTATAGGAGGTTTATTGCACATTTTGCAGACATTGCGGCCCCAATAACTACCTTGTTGCGGAAAGGGCAGCGATTTATTTGGACTGATGAGGCGGCACACGCCTTTCAACTCCTAAAACAAAAGTTCACTTCAGCCCCAATTCTGAAACATCCTGATCCTGACTTGCCCTTTTTTGTTGAAGCGGATGCTTCACAAGTAGCTTTAGGAGGAGTTCTCTCTCAACGAGATGCAGTAGATGGCCAGTTACATCCTATAGCCTTCTATTCCAAAAAGTTATTACCAGCTGAACAAAATTACACTGTGGCTGAAAGGGAACTACTAGCTATCAAAGTAGCCTTTTCAGAATGGAGGCACCATTTAATGGGAGCCAAGTACCCAGTTACAATCTTTTCTGACCATAAGAACCTACAGTTTTTTGGATCACTTAAAGCACTAACACCGCGCCAGATGCGCTGGTTAAATTTTTTTAGCACATTTGACTTTGTTATAACCTATAGACCAGGTGCACAACAAATTCAATCTGATGTGTTATCTAGATACGGACATACCTCAGACATGAAACAAGATAAAATAGGAGAACCCATTATTCCTCCCCAAAGGTTTTTGGCACCAGTACAACAGAAGGATTTCATCACAGATCTATATAATGCACACATGCAAATAGCACCTCAGGATTGGTTAAAGGATTCCCATAACACAATACAACGAGGTTTATTGTATCACGACAACATGCTGTTAGTGCCCACCTCTGAATTACAAACACAGGTGATAATTTGGCATCACGCCTCACCGTTGGCAGGTCATCCTGGTTGGGTAAAAACCCTGGAAAATGTGCAAAAACACTTTTGGTGGGACACTATAAGAAAGGACATTAAGCAATTTGTCACTACCTGTCCAATTTGTGCAAGACATAAATCTTCTCATAAGGCCCCTGACGGCTTGTTAATACCAATGCCAACACCCAAGCAACCTTGGCACACTGTGAGCGTAGACTTTATTGTAGGTTTACCACCTGTAAAATCCTTCACAACAGTGTTGGTTATAGTGGATTTTTTATCCAAAATGGCACATTTTGTACCATTACGGAAATTACCCACAGCGGCAGAATTTGCCGATATTTTTATAAGGGAAATTGTGCGTTTACATGGTTTGCCAAGCAAAGTGGTGTCAGACCGAGGGAGCCAGTTCAACTCTAGATTTTGGAAAAAATTATGTGAAAAACTGAAAATAGATGTGGCATTATCCACTGCTTTCCACCCAGAGACAGATGGACAGACTGAACGACTGAACCAAACCTTACTTCAAACGCTACGTTGTTTATTGGCTGATTATTCTAGTGAATGGTTGGAAGCGCTCACTGTAGCGGAGTTTGTTTATAATAATACTGAGCATTCAGCTCTACTTTGCTCACCATTCTATTTCTTGCAGGGGTATCATCCAAGATCTATACCCATTTTGTTAGAAGATTCCCTGTTGCCTACAGTAACGGATAGACTAACGAGGTTAGGTGACATACAAGACAAAGCCAGGAAACATTTATTAAAGTACAAGGAAAGCATGAAAAGACAAGCAGACAAACACAGATCTGAGGCCCCAATGTATAAAATTGGTGACAAGGTACGGCTCTCCACAAAGAACCTAAACATAGAGGGATCCCGAAAGCTGCAACCACGTTTCATTGGACCCTTTAGTATAACTGCCATAGTAAACCCGGTAACAGTAAAATTAGATTTACCAAAAGAATATCCAGTACATACTACATTCCATGTGTCCTTGCTTAAGCCGTACAACCCAAAAACCCGACCTGAACCACCACCTCCACCCATACCAATTAAGGGAAATCTAGAATATGAAGTAAAAAGCATAAAAGACTCAAAACGAATTAGTGGACGTCTGTTTTATTTAGTAGAATGGAAAGGATATGATGAATCTGAGAATTCATGGGAACCAGCATCATATGTATATGCCCCACAGCTGATTAGACGGTTTTATTTAAAAAATCCAGGAAAACCCCGTCCTGTAGGAGGGCCTTTGAGGGGGGCAACTGTTAGGGTTTGTGCACAGCAAAGAGCATGTCCCCTCTCACTGCACTAGTGGGTTCTGTAATAGCTCCCTTTTAAACTTACTATTGAAAGCCTTTCTTGTTATCTCACCTTCCCCCCCCTAGGCTTCTGTGTATGTTGTTTAATGTGCCGTTTTGTTTACACATTGGGCCTTGCTTTTACCAAGGCTTCTTTAAAACACTCCTCCCTAGGCCATGTGTTAATTCAACTCATTTGCATAATAACTGAAACTCTGCACACCTTTCAAGAACATGTGCAGCATGTGAGGACCACACCCAGCTCTTTAAACCACACCCAGCTCTGATCACCTTTCAAGAACATGTGCAGCATGTGAGGACCACACCCAGCCCTTCAATCCACACCCAGCTCTTCGAACCACACCCAGCCCTGTCTATAAAAGGCAGCCCCCGAGCCTCACCCAGTGCTTGTGCTCGTCTACCTCCCGCTTACCTGAGAACAGATCCCTCGGCGCTGGCACTCCTGCTCTCTACAGACTTTCATTGGCTTCAATGGGCGCAGCTGCTGGCTCTTCCTTCTTCCGGTTTCCGGTTCCTCCTTGCCTCAGCCTCTCTCCTACAAGCAACCTGCAAAAGAGAAAGAAGACAAGGTTAGACTGATCAGTATCTCTTGCCAGCAACAAGTAAGTGCAAAACTTTTTATTACCTGAAAGAACTTTGACTACAATTTCTGGATTCGTGCATAGACAATTTGAGGCAGGATGCCTTCCACGAACATTGTGATTTTTTTATGGAACTTTTAAGAGTCGAACAGTGGAAACAATTGACAGCAAGGCAAACAGTAAATCAAGGACTTGCACAAATTACATGCTGTATTTTGATGTAAAAGTACAGTATTTGTTTTCTAAAAGATTCTGAAAATATGGGAAAAGTGAGTCTGCTATTGGGAATTTAGGCTTTAGTTATATTAAGATGAAGGTTTGATATTGGTAATTCTGATAACGGTATTTGTTTAATGTTTTAGAAGCTTTACAGTAATAGAAAGCACATCCCAGAGCAGTAACACATTCCAAACCTGGAAACTAGAGACCAGGATCCAAGAGGTACTTTTAGAAGAGAATTTCTAATAAATAAAGGGATAGTCAGGAACCCATTTCGGAATAGGTTGCACTTATCTGTTCTTTGTTTATGTTTCATTAGGCACCAGTTTCTACAGAAGTCAGAAAGGGCCGCAGATTTGTGCAGCGCTTCAACAGTGGAAACGCAAGAACAGTGTTGTCTCTTTTTATTTTTATTTTATCCACTTCCCCCCTTCCCTTGAGCTTCTGTTCTTAGTTCACTGTGTTAAAAACTAGTGTGCTGGAACAAGCAGTTTCAGGGTGGGGTCGGATTGTCTTCAACCTCCATCAGAACTGAACAAGAACTCAGGTGAGCTGGGCTTTGACACCCAGACCACGGCCACGTACCGGATTATGCCACGCTTCTCCGGAAGCGTGGTGGGTAGTAGCGTTCTGCTCCCCGGAGCCGGCTCTCTTCGTCCCCGATTGGGACCGCCGCAGTCCTGTTTTTTTCTCCCATTCCGCACTCGAGTGGAGCGGATGGCCCCGTGAGCTCCCTGGGTCCTTCGCTCCCATCGGGGTTTTCAGTCCCGTCCTCGTCCTCCTTTCTCCTCGCAATCGCCATCTCTGTGGTCCCGTTCTCTCTCCTCGCAATCGCCGTCTTCCCCCCCACCCGACGGGATGCCTGGCCCTTTAACAGCCCAGGTTCCTGCTGAGGCAGACACTGGCCCACACGATTGGTTGAACCCGGAGACACATCCGGGTCAGCAGAAGAAGCGTCAGCACAAGCAGGGGCATTGTGCGGGTCGGCCCAGTCCGGCCCATCACAGACACTCCCTCTAGAGAGCGGCAGTCGATGACGCTCAGGAGTCGGATAGCGGGACAAGAAATCCGCATTCAGCATGTGGCTGCCAGGAGAGTGCATAATCTGGAAGGAGAAGGGTTGCAATGAGAGAAACCACCTTAGGACACGAGCATTAGAGTCTTTGTTGCGAGCAAGCCAGTGAGGGGCGCATGATCCGTGAGAAGGGTAAATGTCCGCCCAGTGAGATAATACTGCAATGACTCCACAGCCACTTAATAGCCAAACATTCTTTCTCAATAGTGGGGTAGTGGGTCTCTCTCGGGAGGAGCTTTCTACGAATATACAGTATTGGGTGTATGGTCCCATCCTCCTGTGTTTGGGATAAAATCGCCCCAAAACCCACATCAGATGCGTAAAAGGAAAGGCTTTTGGAAATCCGGACAGCATAATACAGGATTTGTAGACAGGGCATTTTTCAAGTGTTCAAAACTGCGTCGTGCAGCTTTGGAGAGGGAGGTTAGGGTATTGGGACAAGACTTCTTGAGCAGATTGGTGAGGGGTCGTGGTACTGTGGAGAATTGTGGAATAAATTGCCAGAAGTACCCAACTAAGCCGAGAAAGGCTCGTACATCTTTCATTGTCCTTGGTACGGGTATCTGTTTGATGGCATCGACTTTGTCAACCTGAAGGCGAACCAGTCGTTCCCCTAACACATAGCCAAGATATCTGATATTGGTATACCCCTATAGGAGGCTGGCCTGGCTTATAGTGGGTACCAAGGGGTACTTACACTCTGTACCAGGTCAGGTTATCCCTTATTAGTGTAGAAGAGGTGTTTCTAGCAGCTTAGGCTGATAGAAGGTAGCTATAGCAGAGCAGCTTAGGCTGAACTAGGAGACATGCAAAGCTCCTACTATACCACTGGTGTCTTATGCACAATATCATAAGAAAACACAATACACAGATATACTAAAAATAAAGGTACTGAGTACCCTCAGTATGAGGATGCCAAATATACACAATATATATGTACACAATACCAAAAATATGCAGTAATAGAAAAAGGAAGTAATGCAAGCAATGTAAAGTTACAGTTGTAGGAAAGTACCATCTTGCCTGGCATGTTACCCCCATTTTTCACTGTACATATGTTGTTTTAGTTGTATGTGTCACTGGGACCCTGTTCACCAGGGCCCCAGTGCTCATAAGTGTGCCTGAATGTGTTACCTGTGTAGTGACTAACTGTCTCACTGAGGCTCTGCTAATCAGAACCTCAGTGGTTATGCTCTCTCATTTCTTTCTAAATTGTCACTAACAGGCTAGTGACCAATTTTACCAATTTACATTGCCTTACTGGAACACCCTTATAATTCCCTAGTATATGGTACTGAGGTACCCAGGGTATTGGGGTTCCAGGAGATCCCTATGGGCTGCAGCATTTCTTTTGCCACCCATAGGGAGCTCTGACAATTCTTACACAGGCCTGCCACTGCAGCCTGAGTGAAATAACGTCCACGTTATTTCACAGCCATTTTACACTGCACTTAAGTAACTTATAAGTCACCTATATGTCTAACCTTTACCTGGTAAAGGTTAGGTGCAAAGTTACTTAGTGTGAGGGCACCCTGGCACTAGCCAAGGTGCCCCCACATTGTTCAGGGCCAATTCCCCGGACTTTGTGAGTGCGGGGACACCATTACACGCGTGCACTACATATAGGTCACTACCTATATGTAGCTTCACAATGGCAACTCCGAATATGGCCATGTAACATGTCTATGATCATGGAATTGCCCCCTCTATGCCATCCTGGCATAGTGGGCACAATCCCATGATCCCAGTGGTCTGTAGCACAGACCCTGGTACTGCCAAACTGCCCTTCCTGGGGTTTCACTGCAGTTGCTGCTGCTGCCAACACCTCAGACAGGCATCTGCCCTCCTGGGGTCCAGCCAGGCCTGGCCCAGGATGGCAGAACAAAGGACTTCCTCTGAGAGAGGGTGTTACACCCTCTCCCTTTGGAAAATGGTGTGAAGGCAGGGGAGGAGTAGCCTCCCCCAGCCTCTGGAAATGCTTTCTTGGGCACAGATGTGCCCAATTCTGCATAAGCCAGTCTACACCGGTTCAGGGGACCCCTTAGCCCTGCTCTGGCGCGAAACTGGACAAAGGAAAGGGGAGTGACCACTCTGCTGACCTGCACCTCCCCTGGGAGGTGTCCAGAGCTCCTCCAGTGTGCTCCAGACCTCTGCCATCTTGGAAACAGAGGTGCTGCTGGCACACTGGACTGATCTGAGTGGCCAGTGCCACCAGGTGACGTCAGAGACTCCTTGTGATAGGCTCCTTCAGGTGTTGCTAGAATATCCTCTCTCCTAGGTAGCCAAACCCTCTTTTCTGGCTATTTAGGGTCTCTGTCTCTGGGGAAACTTTAGATAACGAATGCAAGAGCTCATCCGAGTTCCTCTGCATCTCTCTCTTCACCTTCTGCTAAGGAATCGACTGCTGACCGCGCTGGAAGCCTGCAAACCTGCAACATAGTAGCAAAGACGACTACTGCAACTCTGTAACGCTGATCCTGCCGCCTTCTCGACTGTTTTCCTGGTGGTGCATGCTGTGGGGGTAGTCTGCCTCCTCTCTGCACTAGAAGCGCCGAAGAAATCTCCCGTGGGTCGACGGACTCTTCCCCCTGCAACCGCAGGCACCAAAAAGCTGCATTACCGGTCCCTTGGGTCTCCTCTCAGCACGACGAGCGAGGTCCCTTGAATCCAGTAACTCTGTCCAAGTGACCCCCACAGTCCAGTGACTCTTCAGTCCAAGTTTGGTGGAGGTAAGTCCTTGCCTCACCTCGCTAGACTGCATTGCTGGGAACCGCGACTTTTGCAGCTACTCCGGCCCCTGTGCACTTCCGGCAGAAATCCTTTGTGCACAGCCAAGCCTGGGTCCATGGCACTCTAACCTGCATTGCACGACTTTCTAAGTTGGTCTCCGGCGACGTGGGACTCCTTTGTGTAACTTCGGGTGAGCACCATTTCACGCATCCTTGTAGTGCCTGTTTCTGGCACTTCTCCGGGTGCTACCTGCTGCTGAGAGGGCTCCTTGTCTTGCTCGACGTCCTCTCTACCTCCTGGTCCAATTTGCGACCTCCTGGTCCCTCCTGGGCCACAGCAGCATCTAAAAATGCTAACCGCATGATTTGCAGCTTGCAAGGCTTGTTGGCGTTCTTTTGGCGGGAAAACACTTCTGCACGACTCTCCACGGCGAGTGGGATCCGTCCACCAAAGGGGAAGTCTCTAGCCCTTTTCGTTCCTGCAGAAACCCCAGCTTCTTCTGTCCAGTAGAAGCTTCTTTGCATCCACAGCTGGCATTTCCTGGGCATATGCCCATCTCCGACTTTCTTGTGACTTTTGGACTTGGTCCCCTTGTTCCACAGGTACCCTAGATTGGAAATCCATCGTTGTTGCATTGTTGGTTTGTGTCTTTCCTGCATTATTCCTCTAACACGACTTCTTTATCCTTAGGGGAACTTTAGTGCACTTTGCACTCACTTTTCAGGGTCTTGGGGAGGGTTATTTTTCTAACTCTCACTATTTTCTAATAGTCCCAGCGACCCTCTACAAGGTCACATAGGTTTGGGGTCCATTCGTGGTTCGCATTCCACTTTTGGAGTATATGGTTTGTGTTGCCCCTATCCCTATGTGTCCCCATTGCATCCTATTGTAACTATACATTGTTTGCACTGTTTTCTAAGACTATACTGCATATTTTTGCTATTGTGTATATATATCTTGTGTATATTTCCTATCCTCTCACTGAGGGTACACTCTAAGATACATTGGCATATTGTCATAAAAATAAAGTACCTTTATTTTTAGTATAACTGTGTATTGTGTTTTCTTATGATATTGTGCATATGACACTAAGGCCCTCATTACGACCCTGGCGGTATAGAACCGCCAGGGCCGCGGGACGCGGTGGCACCGCCGACAGGCCGGCGGTGCCCCGCGGGGCATTCTGACCGCGGCGGCTTAGCCGCGGTCAGTAAAGGGAAACCGGCGGTCTCCCGCCGGTTTCTCGCTGCCCCCAGGAATCCTTCAAGCCGGCGCAGCTTGCTGCGCCGGCTTGGGGATTCCGACTCCCCCTCCCGCCATCCAGTTCCTGGCGGTTCTCCCGCCGGGAACCGGATGGCGGGAGGGGGAGTCTCGGGGCCCCTGGGGGCCCCTGCAGTGCCCATGCCAATGGCATGGGCACTGCAGGGGCCCCCGTAAGAGGGCCCCTACAAGTATTTCACTGTCTGCTTGGCAGACAGTGAAATACGCGACGGGTGCAAATGCACCCGTCGCACCTTCCCACTCCGCCGGCTCGATTACGAGCCGGCATCCTCGTGGGAAGGTCGTTTTCCCCTGGGCTGGCGGGCGGCCTTTTGGCGGCCGCCCGCCAGCCCAGGGGAAAACTTGAAATACCCGCCGCGGTCTTTTGACCGCGGCGCGGTATTTTGGATGGCGGAATTCTGGCGGGCGGCCTCCGCCGCCCGCCAGAATCAGAATGAGGGCCTAAGTGGTACTGTAGTAGCTTCACACGTCTCCTAGTTCAGCCTAAGCTGCTCTGCTAAGCTACCATTATCTATCAGCCTATGCTGCTAGACACCCTATACACTAATAAGGGATAAATGGGCCTGGTGCAAGGTGCAAGTACCCCTTGGTACTCACTACAAGCCAGTCCAGCCTCCTACAAGAGGGAGATGCAGAGGAACTCTGATGAGCTCTTGCATTCGGTATCTGAAGAATTCCCCAAAGCAGAGACCCTAAATACCCAGAAAAGGAGGTTTGGCTACCTAGGAAGGAGGATAGGCTAGTAAGAAAGGTAAGAGCCTATCAGAAGGAGTCTCTGATGTCACCTGGTGGCACTGGCCACTCAGAGCAGTCCAGTGTGCCAGCAACACCTCTGTTTCCAAGATGGCAGAGGTCTGGGGCACACTCAAGGAGCTCTGGGCACCTCCCCTGGGAGGCGCAGGTCAGGGGAGTGGTCACTCCCCTTTCCTTTGTCCAGTTTCGCACCAGAGCAGGGCTGGGGGATCCCTAAACCGGTGTAGACTGGCTTATGCAGAGATGGGCAGCATCTGTGCCCATCAAAGCATTTCCAGAGGCTGGGGGAGGCTACTCCTCCCCAGCCCTGACACCTTTTTCCAAAGGGATAGGATGTAACACCCTCTCTCTGAGGAAGTCCTTTGTTCTGCCTTCCTGGGCCAGACCTGGCTGGACCCCAGGAGGGCAGAAACCTGTCTGAGGGGTTGGCAGCAGCTGCTGCAGTGAAACCCCGGGAAAGGTAGTTTGGCAGTACCCGGGTCTGTGCTTCCATGATCTTAGACATGTTACATGGCCATGTTCGGAGTTACCATTGTGACGCTATACATAGGTAGTGACCTATGTATAGTGCACGTGTGAAATGGTGTCCCCGCACTCACAAAGTCCGGGGAATTTGCCCTGAACGATGTGGGGGCACCTTGGGTAGTGCCAGGGTGTCCACACACTAAGTAACTTTGCACCCAACCTTCACCAGGTGAAGGTTAGACATATAGGTGACTTATAAGTTACTTAATTGCAGTGGTAAATTGCTGTGAAATAACATGGACGTTATTTCACTCAGGCTGCAGTGGCAGGCCTGTGTAAGAATTGTCAGAGCTCTCTATGGGTGGCAAAAGAAATGCTGCAGCCCGTAGGGATCTCCTGGAACCCCAAATACCCTGGGTACCTCAGTACCATATACTAGGGAATTATAAGGGTGTTCCAGTATGCCAATGTGAATTGGTGAAATTGGTCACTAGCCTGTTAGTGACAATTTGTAAAGCAGAGAGAGCATAACCACTGAGGTTCTGGTTAGCAGAGCCTCAGTGAGACAGTTAGGCATCACACACGAGACACATACATATAGGCCACAAACTTATGAGCACTGGGGTCCTGGCTAGCAGGGTCCCGGTGACACATAACACACATACTGAAAACATAGGGTTTTCACTATGAGCACTGGGCCCTGGCTAGCAGGATCCCAGTGAGACAGTGAAAACACCCTGACATATACTCACAAACAGGCCAAAAGTGGGGGTAACAAGGCTAGAAAGAGGCTACTTTCTCAGAACCCCAACTTGCACTTTTCTGGGTTTGCGGTTAAATGGGCTTCCCGTAATGCCGTAAGACCGCCCTCAACTGTTCTAGATGTTAGGTCCAGGTGTTACTGTATATGACTATATCGTCCAGAAATGCACCCGCGTATTGCTGATGGGGACGTAAAACCTTATCCATAAGTCTTTGGAAGTGGCCGGGGCCCCGTGGAGTCCAAAAGGGAGGACTGTGAACTGATAGAGACCCGATGGGGCTGCAAATGCGTTTTTTTCCCTGTCCTTTATTCTCAAAGGGATTTGCCAATACCCTTTTGTAAGATCGAGAGTGGACATATATCTGGCTTGACACAATCTCTCAAGGAGCTCGTCAATGCGTGGCATGGGATATGCATCAAAATACGTTAACTCATTGACTCGTCTATAGTCCACGCAGAAATGAGTACTCCCATCTGGCTTTGGGAGTAACACTACTGGGGAACACCAGGGGCTGTTGGAGGATTCTATGATACCAGCCTCCAACATTGATTGGACCTCTTGCTCGATGAGTTTTTTTTTGCTTCTGGGACACGATAGGGGCGTTGTCGGGAGATAGTCTCATTCTTGGGTCGTATCGGGTGTTCTGCTAACTGTGTTCGTCCGGGTTATTTGGAAAAAAACATCCCGGTACATCTCAATAACGTGAGGGTGGCATTTGTCTGAGGAAAAGACTCCTCAGCATGGCGTTTCGTGGGAAGGGATAGATATGGGATTTCATCTATGGTCATATTTGTGATATACCGAATGGGTTGCACACTCGTTGGATCCTGCCATTTTTTTAAGAGGTTTATATGATATATTTGTTCTCTACCTTGGCCGTGAGGAAGAGCCAGTTTATAGGTAGTGGGATTGACTTGCTCAATAAACTTCGTAGGGCTCTTGCCACCGGCCCAGTAGTTTGTTTTCACAACTGGGAAGGAGTATTAAGATCTTGTCCCCTACAATTAGACTGCGGAGTACACTTTTAGCATCATACAATTTTTTCTGTTTCTCTTGTGATTCACGTAAGGTATTGTGGGCTTTTTCCCACACGGTATGGAGGGTATCCCTCAACTCCTGGGTGTAAATCAAGAGATCTTTTACCTCGTCGTCAGAATCTTCCCATTGTTCAGCCAGCATCTCGAGAAGAGTTCGAGGAGGTCGCCCGAACAACAATTCAAAGGGACTGTGCCCTAGAGAGGACTGAACGTGTGTACGAATAGCGTACAGTACAAGGGATAATTGTTTTCCTCAATCTCTACCATCTTCGGTAATACTAATCCTGAGTAAGGGTTTAATGGTCCTATTATACCTCTCCACAAGACCGTCTGTTTGTGGGTGGTATACTGATGTTCTCATCTGCTTCACTCCTAGGGTTTTGCTTACTTCGGCCATGAGCCTGGACATAAAAGGGGTCCCCTGGTCGGTTAGTATTTCCTTGGGGAAACCTACCCTGGAAAATAAATCAATCATTGCTTGGGCAATTACTTTAGTGTGCATACTAGGGAGGGGAATAGCTTCTGGATACCGGGTGGCATAGTCCACCAATACTAAGACATATTGCCGTCCCCTGCTGGACAGGGTGAGGGGACCGATGATGTCCATGCCTACACGCGAAAAGGGGGTCTCTATGACTGGCTGGAGTCGGGTGGGTGTGGAGCGGGATGATACAATTGACATTTTCGACAATCAGAGCAGTGCTTACGTATGTCCCCGAAAACTCCGGGCCAGTAAAAAACACCTGGACGGCCTCCTCTGTTTTTTCCCTTCCTAGATGCCCCTCTCCATTTTCCCCATGAGATAGATGCAAGACCTACTCTCTGTGACTGCTGGGAACTATCAATTGTTTCTGCCTCCCTTCCTCTGTATTTGGGATTCTATATAAGAGTTGATTGTGTATAATGAATTTCGGACCTACCGCATGTTCCTCTGGATTCAGCGCTTGTTGTCACGCGTTTTTTAATGAGGGGTCATCTCGTTGACTCTGGCGGAAGTCACCTGACACGGTACACACTTTGCTGGTGACTCCCAGGTTCGGACAGGTTATAGTATTGGGATTTTGCACATACTGTTGTCGCTGTACCCTTTTTTGACGTCTGCTTAGATGTATCCTTGGGCTTCGACTCACTCCCTCGCCTGCTCCGAAGGGAACTTCCTCCCACCATGTTTTAAGAGTGTGCTCCTGACCTGCTTTTGTTAACAACAAGGGAAAAGCCACATAGTCGGTTCCTATGATAATGTCCTCTTCCAGGTGAGGCAGAACCCCTGCTTTGAGGGTTTCTTTCTCTTCTCTCCACTGTAATTGGATTAAAGCTACCGGATAATATCTTTATCCCCGTGTACACAGGCGATCAAAACTTGTGCCTGAGGTAGACCCTGTCCGTGTTCAACCAACTCCTGTCGTATTACGCTATGGCTACAACCAGAATTGATTAGTGCTAATCCCTGCACGCCATTGAGAACGATAGGGAGAGTGTAGGTAGGCTTGTCTCCACCAGCCCAGAAGACTCTTCCCTTTGCAACTCCAATCTCCATAGGTTCCTCCATATCCTTTTTATGCGGGCAATATCGTGCTATATGACCCCACTCCGAACAGTTGTAACACTGAGGACCCGTTTTTGGAAAGGGGGGGTGAGTGGGATTGTGTGACAAGATACGCTCCTGGCCCTGGGATACCATTGGTCTTGGTGGAAGGGGAAGGGGCTGGGTGCCTACTAGAGTTGGCCCTGAAATCCGGGCTCCTGTGAAATGCACAAGCGAGTTCGATAGCTGTTTCATTGGTCAGACCTGGGTGCTGTCGTACCCAGTTACGGGTGGTGCTTGATAAGGCATCCAAATACTGTTCTAAGACTATGATGTCGAACATTTCTTCTCGGGTCTTTTCAGTTGGATGCAACCATCTCCCCGCGGCATGTGAGCCCTATAGTAGAGGGTGCGGGGATTCTCCTGTTGTTGCCACTTGGTTTGGCGAAATCTGGACCAGTAGCTTTCGCTGTTGAGCCCTACCCGTTCTAATATAGTTCTCTTGATATCTTTATAGGGGAGAGTACCACTGGGGGGTGATTGCTTGATAGGTGGCTTGTAGGTGCCCAGTCAGTAGGGGTGCGATATACTGTCCCCATTCCTCCTCCGGCCAACTAGCAGTGCTTGCGACTCTCTCAAAGTTGGTAAAAAAGGAATCAGGATCTTCATGTTCCTGATACCTTTGCAAGAAGCTGCTGGGTACATTAGGATGCACCTTTGTGTGGGCTATGGTGTCGTTAAGCTTTCCCAAGGCGGTTTCATGTACCAGTTGATTGTTCGCCATGATTGTGGTTTGGCTCTTAAGAGCGGTCTGTAGGGCCTCTCTTTCTTCTCTTGCTTCCTTCATTTGCTGTTCCCACATTAAATGCAGGTGTCGCTGTTCCTCCGCCAGCTGAGCAATAACGTCCGCCATGGTGGGTTTCTCCTCCAATATGACGTGTCTCAAATCCCACTTCTGACACCACTTGTTGCAGGATTGGCACTAGTAATCACACAGGACTCGTTGGTTATACAGGTAAGTGGTATTTATTGATTGTATATAGCAGTTTCTGGTGATGAATGGCTCTTGTGTTGTGTTTCTGCGCTCCGAGTCTCTCCTCCAGGCAGGGTTTAATGGTCTCTTCCTCTTCTCTCTGTACTCTTCGTAGGTCTCTCAGGAACCATATGTGAAAAAGAAGAAAATAGTCTCGGTAAGTGATCGTGTGGTTTCCCTGTTTCTTATTTTCTCTTTCTGTCTCTGTCTTTCCCTTTCCCTTTTTCCTCTTCTGGTTCTTTTACTGGTCTTTTATGGGGGGGGGTTATCTGTTCATTTTCTCTCTCTCTTTCTCTCTCTCACTTCTGATTTTTCTTTTCTCCTTTCTGTTCTGGGGTGGTTGCTTCTGGGCTTTCTTCTATTCCTTTTCTCTGTGTTCTCTCTTCTTTTCTTGAGTCTACTGTCCCTGTAGTATCGGTACCTTGTACTCTCTTTCTTTTCTCTCACCATAGTCTTGTTGTGCTGAATTTTTTATTACTTTTCCTGTACTCCCACGCACCTTTTCTCGTGTCTTTGTCCTCCCCAATTCATGCCCTCCAACCCTTTTGTGCTTAATCGTGTATATTGCGTCTCTTACAGCCCTTCAGTTGTCAACCCACATTTTTGTCCCCCTCCCATCCTCTCTAACCCTGCCCAGGCCACGGCCACGTACCTGACTCTGCCACGCTTCTAATGAAGCGTGGCAGGCGGTAGCGTTCTGCTCCCCGGAGCCGGCTCTCTTCGTCCCCGATTGGGACCGCCGCAGTGCTGTTTTTTTCTCCTATTCCGCACTCGAGTGGAGCGGATGGCCCCGTGAGCTCCCTGGGTCCTTCGCTCCCGTCGGGGTTTTCAGTCCCGTCCTCGTCCTCCTTTCTCCTCGCAATCACTGTCTCTGTGGTCCCATTCTCTCTCCTCGCAATCGCCATCTCCCTCCCCCGATGCGATGCCTGGCCCTTTTACAGCCCAGGTTCCCGCTGAGGCGGACTCTGGCCCACGCGATTAGTTGAACCCGGAGACACATCCGGGTCAACCGAAGAAGCGTCCGCACAAGCAGGGGCATTGTGCGGGTCGGCCCAGTCCGACCCGTCACACTGCCTATTTCCACACTTCAGTTCACCTCCTGTTTAAAACACAGTCCCGTAGGCAGATATGAAAGGCTGGGAGATAGTTACAGCCAGAAGGTGTGGGAGCTACCCTTCTCATACAAATGTCTCAGTAGCATGAAAGAAGTCTTTCTTAGCGGTAGTGAATGAGATACATCTATCAGCCATTCAATGTTTGTAAACAGCGGTCCTTGCATGGGGCGTGTGATGAGTCTGCTGCAAACCTGGCTTGTTATCTGAAGGGAGTTCAGGTCCCCTTGATTAGACCTACGTTCCAGGTGCTTTCAAACGGCAGCTATGATCTCCTCAATGGTGAATTTTGACCAGTTGAGCAGACTCAAAGCTTTACTGTTTCAAAAACATGTGGCCCTCACATCTGCATGCGAGACCTACGCACTTAAGTGGGAAGGTCGTCAGCAGAGATATAGTCCCTTTTAAGTACCAACTTTCCGAGACACTTTGGTGAACTCGTGGGACAAATATTTAATGCATCCAGTACTACTGGAACCGCACATTTCTTTAAAGCTGTTGGTTCTGGTTTCATTTACACCTTCTACTCCATATTCGGTTTAATACCATCAGCCATTCACTTAATATTTACCAGTATTTTCAGGGGATTGCCAATAACTTTGGCTATAATAGTTGGCATTTTGCTGTTGCTATTTTTCATGCACAGTGGCTGTCCCGCCGCAACAAGGAGGATTGAGAGCGCTCCATGATGCAGTACTTTGGAGCAACACTCATGCAGGAATTGGAGTGTGACTGCTCCTTGTCATTCAGGACGGTTTTGCATTGTGTGCAGCCCGTGTTTTGGTGCTTCTGGTGCTCTTTTGAACATGAACTAGAAGTTTGTCTTTCTATGCAGCACTTACTTTCATTGGACGCTGATCTGTTGATGTTCTCGTTGAGGGCTCATTACCAGAAATGCTCGTTGAGGGTGCGTTTGCTACGGGAAGCTGCTTATGAGTTGCCCTTCCTGGAGGATGCAGCTCTTAACTCATTACAGGGCACACCACGGGATGCCGCCCTGGCTGAAGCTCAGGCTATGGAACACACCTGCTCCTTCTCGGCGATGCCTTTCCAACTTTAACACCTGCCGAAGTGGAAGACTTCCTGTCCTCCATTGTCCCGGACTCGATTGGACATTCTAAAAATATCTCTGACTCTTGAAATTCTGTCCTTTTATGCCACATGTTAACATTTTAAATTGTCCTGCTACATATGCTCATGTGTCCCTTTAACTTGTCATTATTGACATTTTTTACATGTATATCTTAGGTTAAGTTTTAGAAGCTTTTATATATATTTAGGCTTTGAACCACCTTCAACCTACAAGGGGAGGGTGTTATGTAGCCACTTTAGTTATAGCTCCATGCACATTATTTTAGCATACTGTGCCTGCCGCTGCACACTTTAACCTAGATATATTTTATTCAGATTCATCTTATTATTCTTATAATAGCCACTTTTGCAGTCTTGTTTTATTTTACTCTATCTAGCTGTTTTTGCCTAGGCCAGCACAGCGTTCTTAAACAAGACATTCTTGCCCACTCTGTGCTTCTTTCAAGGCTGTAGTAAGATAGGTTGCCGATGAACGTGGTACAAGTTTTGTCTCTGACATTTGTAGAAAAACACACATCCTTATGTAGGGACTTTTTCTCAGAACATCAGTTGTTTTATTATAAAAACACTTCCCTGTCCCTTACATGTTAGAGGGAGATGCCAGCCAGAAAAACACAACTGTATGCTGATTGCCGAAAGCTTTGCTACAGCTGCCTACACAGACTTCAGGCCTTTGCTCAGGTATCGGGGATGATGTCTTCCCAGGGGAACCTGAAGGGCAGAATTAGAGCTTAACACACTGTGCTCTATTAGAGCCTAGGTAGGAATTAGTCTATTGACTCTAGTGACAATATGTTAGCGTTATTTCTATGCTTTACTCTCATTGTCACCATTTTAATCTTGTCATGCTGTATTGTCCTGATTATTGCAGCCCATGCTTTGCTATCTAAGATACAGTTGCTTCATTAAAACATTATTGAAACATATACTGCCTCTGTTTTTCATTATGTATGTGAGACTAATGTAATTGAGAGAATGGATGAGACCTGAGTGACCACGGTTTCCCTGAGAAATCAATTATGTCATGCGCTCTGCTGCCCAATCATTCCTGCCCTTGGGTAGAGATGAGGCACTGCTAGTTAGCCGGAGCATAATCTGGATTGGGGCGACAGGTGTCACCTGTAGTGGGTAAGACTCAGTCTCCCACACCCCAGGCAATTCTGCTGCTCAAAATAGAGTAGTCTCATTAGAATAATGAGAGCCTGCGCGGCACATCCACCACCCGGATACCACCCCACCAGGCGTTACTAGTAATGATGGGCACTGTACTCACCCCCCTGTGGCTGCTGTGATGCCCTCAAGCGCCCATCCAGCTCTGGATAGGCCACTGACAGTATATGAGGCATCGGGGGGGTCAGGGTTTGAGGGGCACCCCTTCCTTTTTCGGAGGCCATCCCCAGCTGGGCCTCCACAGTGTTCTGTGCCCAGCGTCTCAGGTTCTCCTGAGTGGGTGCTCTGCCTGCCGTAGACCCCCAGAGTCCACACGTCCTTGGCGATGGCACATCATATACCCTTCTTTTTATGGCCGCTGACCTGCAGAGGAAATACACACAGGAAAATAGTATTAGTCAGACAGTCTGGCCTGTTACACTTGTGGCCCACCATACCTCTTCACATCACCATTTCCACACACGTGGCCCAGCACACAACCAATACGTCACCCAGAGGACATCCACCCACCCCCTTACACAAGCCCTTCACACACACCACTCCATGCATTCATGCCACATGCATCGTGCCCCCAGTGTACTCTCCTGTTGGTCTGGAGGCCCATATAGCAGTCGTATTGGGGTAGGACCCCATCCACCAGTCTCTCCGACTCCTCCGAAGTGAAGGCAGGAGTCCTTTCCTCAGTCACACGGGCCCTGGTAGGTTCTGAAGTGAAGGCAGGGACTCTTTCCCCCGTCACACGGGCCATGATGGTTCCAGACACAGGTCACAGCAGCACATGCACTTCCACCTGTCACTCCACACAGGACAGGCAGCTGCCATTTCAGAGGGGGGGAGGGGAAGATCTGGATAATTGCTGCATCACTGTTTAAATTTGGACATACTGGACAATCCACACTGACCCATTACAAGTTAACAGCATGCAGTGTTCTGTTGCAGCCCGATCGTTCAGTTTGTGACCGTCTCGTCACTCTTTTGCCCCATAGATTGCTACCGCTGCAGATGAATAGGAGATGGAGACATACCCCGTGTACAGAACCCTGGTGGACTTGGCAACAATGGAGGACAGGCACATAATACTCACCTATCGACTTGACTGGGCCACAATCACAGAGCTGTGTGCCCACTTGGAGCCTGACCTGATATCTGCTATCCGTCACCCCACTGGGATCCCCCCACTTTTGCAAGTTCTATCTGTGCTCCATTTCCTGGCAACTGGTTCTTTCCAAGTGACAGTGGGCTTGGCAGCAGGAACGTCATAGCAAATGTTCTCAATAGTGCTGACAACAGTGTTGTCTGCCCTGATTAAACACTTGTGCAGCTACATTGTATTTCCCCAGGTTGAAGATTTGGCCACAGTAAAGGGCGACTTCTGTGCAGTGGGACATATCTCCAACATAATTTGGGCGATTCATGGAACACACATTGCATTTGTCCCCCCGTCAAAATGAACAGGTGTTCAGAAATCATAAGAGTTTCCACTCTATGAATGTACAGATGGTGTGCTTGGCGGACCGGTACATCTCCCATGTCAATGCTAAGTATCCTGAGTCGGTGCATGATGCCTTTGTCGTGAGAAATAGCAGCATTCCAAATGTGATGTCCCAACTACAGAGGCACAGGGTGTGGCTAATAGGTGAGCCCTGATCCCCAACCACTATATGTTGGTGTATGGGTATGGAGATGTCCGTGTGGCAGCAGTGGAACCTGTAGACAGTGAGGATGAGGACAACAGAACAGCAGTCATCAGAAAATACATCTATTTTTTCCAAGGGTGTTTATTGAAGTGCTAGGTGTAGGAAAGTACCATCTTCCCTGGCATGTTACCCCCATTTCTACTGTATGTATGTTTGTTTTTGTCTATGTGTCACTGGGATCCTGCTAGTCAGGACCCCAGTGCTCATAAAGTATGCCCTGTATGTGTTCCCGGTGTGGTGCTAACTGTATCACTGAGGCTCTGATAACCAGAACCTCAGTGTTTATGCTCTCTCTGCTTTTAAAATTGTCACTGCAGGCTAGTGACTAATTTTACCAATTCTCATTGGCACACTGGAACACCCTTATAATTCCCTTGTATATGGTACCTAGGTACCCAAGGAATTGGGGTTCCAGGAGATCCCTATGGGCTGCAGCATTTCTTTTGCCACCCATAGGAAGCTCAGACAATTCTTACACAGAACTGCCACTGCAGCCTGAGTGAAATAACGTCCACGTTATTTCACAGCTATTTTACACTGCACTTAAGTAACTTATAAGTCACCTATATGTCTAACCCTCACTTGGTGAAGGTTAGGTGCAAAGTTACTTAGTGTGTGGGAACCCTGGCACTAGCCAAGGTGCCCCCACATTGTTCAGGGCAAATTCCCCAGACTTTGTGAGTGCGGGGACACCATTACACGCGTGCACTACATATAGGTCAATACCTATATGTAGCGTCACAATGGTAACTCTGAACATGGCCATGTAACATGTCTAGGGTCATGGAATTGTCACCCCAATACCATTCTGGTATTGGGGCAACAATTCCATGCATCCCTGGGTCTCCAGCATAGAGCCCGGGTAATGCCAAACTAACTTTCTGGGGTCTCCACTGCAGCTACTGCTGCTGCCAACCCCTCAGACAGGTTTCTGCCCCCCTGGGGCCTGAGCAGCCTGGTCCCAGGAAGGCAGAACAAAGGATTTCCTCTGAGAGTGGGTGTTACACCCTCTCCCTTTGGAAATAGGTGTGAAGGACCTGGGAGGAGAAGCCTCTGGAAATGCTTTGATGGGCACAGATGGTGCCCTCTCTGCATAAGCCAGTCTACACCGGTTCAGGGATCCCCCCAGCCCTGGTCTGGCACGAAACTGGACAAAGGAAAGGGGGGTGACCACTCTCCTGACCAGCACCTCCCAGGGAAGGTGCCCAGAGTTCCTCCAGTGTGTCCCAGACCTCTGCCATCTTGGATGCAGAGGTGTGAGGGCACAATGGACAGCTCTGAGTGGCCAGTGCCAGCAGGTGACGTCAGAGACCCCTCCTGATAGGTGCTTACCTTTCTCTGTAGCCAATCCTCCTCTGTGGGCTATTTAGGGTCTCTCCTGTGGGCATCTCACGAGATAATGAATGCAAGAGCTCACAAGAGTTCCTTTGCACTTCCCTCTTCGACTAAGGATCAACTGCTGACTGCTCCAGGACGCCTGCATAACCGCAACAAAGTGGCAAGAAGACTACCACAAACATTGTAGCACCTCATCCTGCCGGCTTTCTCGACTGTTTCCTGGTGGTGCATGCTCTGAGGGCTGTGTGCCTTCACCCTGCACTGGAAGTCAAGAAGAAATCTCCTGTGGGTCGACGTAATCTTCCCCCTGCCAATGCAGGCCTCAAACTTCTGCATCACCGGTCCTCTGGGTCCCCTCTCATCCGGACGAGCCTGGTCCCTGGAACACAGGAGCTAGGTCCAAGTGTCTTCGACAGACCAGTGGCCCTTCTGTCCAAATTTGGTGGAGGTAAGTCCTTGCCTCCCCACGCCAGACAGTAATCCTATGTACTGCGTGAACTGCAGCTGCTCGGACTTCTGTGCACTTTTGTAAGACTTCCTTCGTGCACACCCTAGCCCAGGTCGCCAGCACTCGTCCTGCATTGCCTAACTCGCTGAGTTGGACTCCGACGTCGTGGGACCCTCCTTTGGGACTCTGGAAATGCTTTGATGGGCACAGATGGTGCCCTCTCTGCATAAGCCAGTCTACACCGTTTCAGGGATCCCCCAGCCCTGCTCTGGCGCAAAACTGGACAAAAGAAAGGGGAGTGACCAACCCTGTGGTGAAGGTCTCGGTGCTAACACCCCCTCCCTCAGGAATATGCACTGCTTTATTGCCGAGCTTTGATGGGCATACTGCCTTTGAATCTCGACCTCCAGGTCTGTGGCCACCCATTGCAAACCCCCACTTTTGGCTGGAAACAAACAAAGGACAGGAGGAGTGGCCCTACCTAGCATGCACCACCGCTAAGGTGTTGCATGCAAGGTGGACTCCCCATTTCATTTTCCTCCTTCTTGGATGGAAGGAAAATAGCCAATCAGGTGTAGGGAAGTGACCTCTGCTCACAGGAAGTGGTCCCTTCGTTGGTGTAACCACCCTAAGGTAGATTATCCATTTGGTCACTACCAGGTTCCCCTTAAAATGCCCACTAAATACAGTATTTAGTGAGCATCCCTAGACCAAGAAATCAGATTCGACGGACAGAAAAAGACCAGCAACAAGAAGATCCAAAGGCATGAGAAATGTGGACCTGCTGAACCAAGAAAAGGCGTCAAACCCTGACTGCTTCACCCAGAACCTGACAATTGCCTCCGAGGAGCTGCTGAACAACTGGAAAAACTCTAGAGAACCAGAGAGGTCCTCCAGGCTTTGCAAATTACCTGATAACTTCCTCCGGAGTGGAGGCACCACTCTAAATCCACAATGAACCAACTAGCCAGTATGGTCCACTTCACTAACCGGATTCTAACTCTGGAACCGGATGCCACAGCCAGTCCAATCTTCACACCGACGACCGCAAAGACTAACCCTGCTAGTGTGCCAAATTTGGTGGCACTGCACCTCTGGCAGTGGAATCGTACCAATAACCTGGGTATAGGTCACCTGACTTCGGACACCTTGGCTGTAAAAAGACCAAGAGGAAGCCACAGTCAAGGGACTTCAGAAACAATGCTGGCCTCCCACCAGAGTGCTCCCATTGTCCCGGAAACAACCCTTGAACAGGCATACCTCCTGCTTCTGAGGGTATCCATGCGCACAGCTTCTGGGTCACTGATTTGCTCTGTACTCCATCGCCCTATGCCCTGCACCAAAGAGCCACTCTAAGGGGACTCCAAAGAACCACCTTTAAATTTACCTGTGCAGTGCTTTTTCATGTAGTCCCTCCGCAGTGGGCCTGCACCACCTCCAGAGACCTTCCAAGGCTGCTCCCGCCGGAACCACGAGCCGCCTGTACTTCTCCAGCTGGCACAGTGTGCCCACCGATGACCCAAACCAACCTGCAGAAGAACAACTTAGGAAACCAACTGTGTGATTTTATATGTATTTTTTTAAGACAATCCTCCATTGATTCTTATGATGCGTAATTATGCACAAAAAAACTTTATTAAACTTAAAAAAATAATGTCTCAAAAAGTACTTAACCAATTTTGATAATCTTGGTGTTGAAAATTACATAAAGATTTGAACTATTTTTTTTAATTGGTCTCGAGTTATTCCTTTGAGTGTGTGCGTTGCAAGATTGATACTGTGGGTACAACAAATGGATTGTACTTCAGCAAGATTGTCCTAACTGTTCGACAAAGCTACCTTAAAAGTTAGAGCATTGGGTGATCTCGTTTTTACCCCTGTAAACCAACGTGTGATTGCCTGGACCCCCTGCACAGTGTGCCTAGCTTTTCACACTAAATAGAGGGCCAGCCTCCTTCTGTCCCTTGCTGGAGCTGCTTGGCTGGAACCTCTGTGCACCACATCTACTTGTCGTTGCCAAGGCTTGTTGACTCTTCAGTCCGAAGACCTCCTAGCACCATGAAGCCCCTGCCTCCAGAACTCTCCATCTCCAAGAATGACGTTATCTCTGCAACTCCTGAGATGTGGGCATCCCTCTTTGCTGTGCTGCTGAAGCCTCCCTGTGACTCTCTGTGCCTACTGTCAGAGGGCCCTCCTACGGGGGCTCCAATGATTCCTGATGGCTTTCCTGTTTGCTGAAGGCTGGCCCTGACCTTCCTGCCAAGGTTGGGTCACCTTAACCTTGCTGGTTCCCAAAAATACAGCAAACTCCGAATGATGCGTCTTTACATTTGCCAAGGCCTGATCGTGGTCCCGCTAAACACTAACCCCTCTGCAATCTGACGACCAGCGTGGAACAGCTTGTGGATGACTCCTGGGATCTTCCTTCATCGCCTGGACTCCACAGCTGCACTTCTTCATCCACCGTCCAACAGGAAAGCATTGCCAAGAACAGGGCACTTCCAGATGGTCTGGACTCTATCCCCTCTCACATTAAGTCCTCTTCTGCTGGAATCCATATCTGGGGTCCACGAGTCACTATAGCAGCTGGACAACCGAGGTCCTCATTGACTTTACCAAGAGGTTCCAACACAATTTCACTCCACTGTTCTGGGTATCCATGGGTGAGGGCACTATCCAACCTCCCTTGTCCCAATGGGTTTCCTCAGGTCCTCCTGAAAGGGTCCTAATACACAAAAACTCCAAACGTGACTACCCCATGTTAGCCTATAGAAACAGACCTCAGATTTTTCACTGCACACGGGCACCTGGAGAATCCTACCTACTGTAGGAAAGTACCATCTTGCCTGGCATGTTACCCCCATTTTTCACTGTATATATGTTGTTTTAGTTGTATGTGTCACTGGGACCCTGGTAACCCAGGGCCCCAGTGCTCATAAGTGTGCCTGAATGTGTTACCTGTGTAGTGACTAACTGTCTCACTGAGGCTCTGCTAATCAGAACCTCAGTGGTTATGCTCTCTCATTTCTTTCCAAATTGTCACTAACAGGCTAGTGACCATTTTTACCAATTTACATTGGCGTACTGGAACACCCTTATAATTCCCTAGTATATGGTACTGAGGTACCCAGGGTATTGGGGTTCCAGGAGATCCCTATGGGCTGCAGCATTTCTTTTGCCACCCATAGGGAGCTCTGACAATTCTTACACAGGCCTGCCACTGCAGCCTGAGTGAAATAACGTCCACGTTATTTCACAGCCATTTTACACTGCACTTAAGTAACTTATAAGTCACCTATATGTCTAACCTTTACCTGGTAAAGGTTAGGTGCAAAGTTACTTAGTGTGAGGGCACCCTGGCACTAGCCAAGGTGCCCCCACATTGTTCAGAGCCAATTCCCTGAACTTTGTGAGTGCGGGGACACCATTACACGCGTGCACTACATATAGGTCACTACCTATATGTAGCTTCACAATGGTAACTCCGAATATGGCCATGTAACATGTCTATGATCATGGAATTGCCCCCTCTATGCCATCCTGGCATAGTTGGCACAATCCCATGATCCCAGTGGTCTGTAGCACAGACCCTGGTACTGCCAAACTGCCCTTCCTGGGGTTTCACTGCAGCTGCTGCTGCTGCCAACCCCTCAGACAGGCATCTGCCCTCCTGGGGTCCAGCCAGGCCTGGCCCAGGATGGCAGAACAAAGAACTTCCTCTGAGAGAGGGTGTGACACCCTCTCCCTTTGGAAAATGGTGTGAAGGCAGGGGAGGAGTAGCCTCCCCCAGCCTCTGGAAATGCTTTGTTGGGCACAGATGTGCCCAATTCTGCATAAGCCAGTCTACACCGGTTCAGGGGACCCCTTAGCCCTGCTCTGGCGCGAAACTGGACAAAGGAAAGGGGAGTGACCACTCCCCTGACCTGCACCTCCCCTGGGAGGTGTCCAGAGCTCCTCCAGTGTGCTCCAGACCTCTGCCAACTTGGAAACAGAGGTGCTGCTGGCACACTGGACTGCTCTGAGTGGCCAGTGCCACCAGGTGACGTCAGAGACTCCTTCTGATAGGCTCCTTCAGGTGTTAGTAGCCTATCCTCTCTCCTAGGTAGCCAAACCCTCTTTTCTGGCTATTTAGGGTCTCTGTCTCTGGGGAAACTTTAGATAACGAATGCAAGAGCTCATCCGAGTTCCTCTGCATCTCTCTCTTCACCTTCTGCCACGGAATCGACTGCTGACCGCGCTGGAAGCCTGCAAACCTGCAACATAGTAGCAAAGACGACTACTGCAACTCTGTAACGCTGATCCTGCCGCCTTCTCGACTGTTTTCCTGCTTGTGCATGCTGTGGGGGTAGTCTGCCTCCTCTCTGCACCAGAAGCTCCGAAGAAATCTCCCGTGGGTCGACGGAATCTTCCCCCTGCAACCGCAGGCACCAAAAAGCTGCATTACCGGTCCCTTGGGTCTCCTCTCAGCATGACGAGCGAGGTCCCTCGAATCCAGCGACTCTGTCCAAGTGACCCCCACAGTTCAGTGACTCTTCAGTCCAAGTTTGGTGGAGGTAAGTCCTTGCCTCACCTCGCTGGGCTGCATTGCTGGGAACCGCGACTTTTGCAGCTACTCCGGCCCCTGTGCACTTCCGGCGGAAATCCTTTGTGCACAGCCAAGCCTGGGTCCACGGCACTCTAACCTGCATTGCACGACTTTCTAAGTTGGTCTACGGCGACGTGGGACTCCTTTGTGCGACTTCAGGTGAGCACCGTTTCACGCATCCTCGTAGTGCCTGTTTCTGGCACTTCTCCGGGTGCTACCTGCTTCAGAGAGGGCTCCTTGTCTTGCTCGACGTCCCCTCTCTCTGCTGATCCAATTTGCGACCTCCTGGTCCCTCCTGGGCCTCAGCAGCGTCCAAAAACGCTAACCGGACAATTTGCAGCTAGCAAGGCTTGTTGGCGTTCTTTCGGCGGGAAAACACTTCTGCACGACTCTCCACGGCGAGAGGGATCCGTCCACCAAAGGGGAAGTCTCTAGCCCTTTTCGTTCCTGCAGAAACCTCAGCTTCTTCTGTCCAGTAGAAGCTTCTTTGCACCCGCAGCTGGCATTTCCTGGGCATCTGCCCATCTCCGACTTGCTTGTGACTTTTGGACTTGGTCCCCTTGTTCCACAGGTACCCTAGATTGGAAATCCACAGTTGTTGCATTGCTGGTTTGTGTCTTTCCTGCATTATTCCTCTAACACGACTTCTTTGTCCTTAGGGGAACTTTAGTGCACTTTGCACTCACTTTTCAGGGTCTTGGGGAGGGTTATTTTTCTAACTCTCACTATTTTCTAATAGTCCCAGCGACCCTCTACAAGGTCACATAGGTTTGGGGTCCATTCGTGGTTCGCATTCCACTTTTGGAGTATATGGTTTGTGTTGCCCCTATCCCTATGTTTCCCCATTGCATCCTATTGTAACTATACATTGTTTGCACTGTTTTCTAAGACTATACTGCATATTTTTGCTATTGTGTATATATATCTTGTGTATATTTCCTATCCTCTCACTGAGGGTACACTCTAAGATACTTTGGCATATCGTCATAAAAATAAAGTACCTTTATTTTTAGTATAACTGTGTATTGTGTTTTCTTATGATATTGTGCATATGACACTAGGTGGTACTGTAGTAGCTTCACACGTCTCCTAGTTCAGCCTAAACTGCTCTGCTAAGCTACCATTATCTATCAGCCTAAGCTGCTAGACACCCTATACACTAATAAGGGATAACTGGGCCTGGTGCAAGGTGCAAGTACCCCTTGGTACTCACTACAAGCCAGTCCAGCCTCATTCATTGGTTGTGCAGCGGTGGGATAAGTGCTTTGAGACTACTTACCACTCTTGTCATTGTATTTTTCATAAGAGAAAAATATACAAAACAAGGTCAGTGTATATACACATAGCCAAAAAGTTTTGCATTTCCTCTTTTCACTCTTTTCTAAGTGCTGAAAAGTACTTCTAACTTTCCAAAAAGTTCTAAAAAGTTTAAAAAGTTTTTTTTCTCTGTCTTTCTAAAAGCTCTGACAAACTTTTTATCTTTTACTATCACTTTAACTCTCTCTAAAAATGTCTGGCACAGGCCAAAACGTTGATCTGTCCAAACTTGCATATGATCACCTTAGCTGGAAAGAAGCAAGGAGTCTCTGCATAGAGAGAGGTTTGAGTGTAGGGAAGAATCCTTCCTTAGAACTGTTAATTAACATGCTTAGAGTACAGGATAAGGCCATAAGTGCCCCATCTGTTGAAAAAGTAGCTAATGGTTCTCAATCTGATCCAGGGACTCCCCCAGGAAAAGATTCAGGAAAGAAACTTCCTAGCCTGCCCATTACTAGACAGTCTAGCATAGTTGGTAATGATGATGAGCCACACCATATAAATAGTGTTGTCTCACATCATAGCAAAAGCATTTATTCTCACCATACTGGTAGTGATGTTTCTGTTAGCCAAGCTGTTAGGGTGGCTTCTGTAAGGGACAGGTCTCCTTCTGTCCATTCTCACCATACTTCTGTTTCAAGGCATGTCCCTCCCACCCACCCTGATGACAGATTGTTAGAAAGGGAGCTCAATAGATTGAGAGTGGAACAAACCAGACTGAAGCTCAAGAAGCAACAGCTGGATTTGGATAGACAGACTTTAGAAGTAGAGAAGGAGAGACAGAAACTGGGTTTAGAAACCCATGGTGGCAGCAGCAGTATTCCCCATAGTCATCCTGCAAAAGAGCATGATTCCAGGAATCTGCACAAGATAGTTCCCCCTTACAAGGAGGGGGATGACATTAACAAGTGGTTTGCTGCACTTGAGAAGCCTGTGTTGTACAGGATGTCCCTCAAAGGCAGTGGGCTGCTATCCTATGGCTATCATTTAGTGGAAAAGGTAGGGATAGGCTCCTTACTGTGAAAGAAAATGATGCTAATAATTTCCAAGTTCTTAAGAATGCACTCCTGGATGGTTATGGCTTAACCACTGAACAATACAGGATAAAGTTCAGAGAGACCAAAAAGGAGTCTTCACAAGACTGGGTTGATTTCATTGACCATTCAGTGAAGGCCTTGGAGGGGTGGTTACATGGCAGTAAAGTTACTGATTATGACAGCCTGTATAACTTGATCCTGAGAGAGCATATTCTTAATAATTGTGTGTCTGATTTGTTGCACCAGTACTTGGTGGACTCTGATCTGACCTCTCCCCAAGAATTGGGAAAGAAGGCAGACAAATGGGTCAGCACAAGGGTGAACAGAAAAGTTCATACAGGGGGTGACAAAGATGGCAACAAAAAGAAGGATGGTAAGTCTTCTGACAAAGGTGGGGACAAATCTAAAAATGAGTCTTCATCAGGCCCACAAAAACACTCTGGTGGGGGTGGTGGGCCCAAATTCTCTTTTAATCAGAACAAGGAAAAGAAACCATGGTGCTATTTATGTAAAATAAAAGGCCATTGGACAACAGATCCCAGTTGTCCAAAGAAAGGCACCAAGCCTCCTACCACTACAACCCCTACTGCTACACCTAGTGTCCCTACTAATAGCAGTGGTGGTGGGAGCAAACCTACTAATAGCCAATCCAAGGGAGTAGCTGGGCTCACTATTGGTAACTTAGTTGGGGTTGGCCTTGTTAGGGAGGCCACAGAGGCTGTGTTAGTGTCTGAGGGGGCTATTGATTTAGCCACCTTAGTTGCTTGTCCCCTTAATATGGATAAGTACAAGCAGCTACCCCTAATAAATGGTGTTGAGGTTCAGGCCTACAGGGACACTGGTGCCAGTGTGACTATGGTCATAGAAAAACTGGTCCACCCTGAACAACACCTACTTGGTCACCAGTACCAAGTAACCGATGCTCACAACAACACACTTAGCCACCCCATGGCTGTTGTAAATCTCAACTGGGGGGGGGGGGGGTTACTGGTCCAAAGAAAGTTGTGGTAGCTTCAGATTTACCTGTAGACTGTCTATTAGGGAATGATTTGGAGACATCAGCTTGGTCAGATGTGGAGTTGGAGGCCCATGCAGCAATGCTGGGCATCCCAGGGCATATTTTTGCTTTGACAAGGGCTCAGGCCAAAAAGCAAAAAGGACAGGGAAGCTTGGATCCTGGAAGAATGGACCAAGTGCTCCCTAAAGCTAGGGCTAGTAGAAGCAAACCACTTCCTACTATCCCTCCCTCTACAGTGGATTCTACTTCTGAGGAAGAAGAATTCCCTCCCTGTGCAGAACCTACACCAGAGGAGCTGGAAGCAGACACTGCTGAGCTTTTGGGTGAAGGGGGGCCTGCCAGAGAGGAGCTGAGTGTGGCACAGCAAACCTGTCCCACATTAGAGGGTCTCAGACAGCAAGCTGTCAAACAGGCTAATGGGGATGTCAGTGACTCTCACAGAGTTTACTGGGAGGACAACCTCTTGTACACTGAGCATAGGGATCCTAAACCTGGAGCTGCCAGGAGATTAGTGATTCCTCAGGAGTACAGAAAGTTCCTCCTAACCCTGGCACATGACATTCCCCTAGCTGGGCACCTGGGTCAAATGAAAACTTGGGACAGACTGGTTCCATTGTTTCATTGGCCTAGGATGTCTGAGGACACAAAGGAATTTTGTAAGTCCTGTGAAACCTGTCAAGCCAGTGGCAAGACAGGTGGCACCCCAAAGGCACCCCTTATTCCACTGCCTGTGGTTGGGGTTCCCTTTGAAAGGGTAGGGGTTGACATAGTTGGCCCCCTTGACCCTCCTACTGCTTCAGGCAATAGATTTATCTTGGTGGTAGTGGACCATGCCACAAGATATCCTGAAGCTATTCCTTTAAGGACCACTACAGCACCTGCAGTGGCAAAGGCCCTCCTGGGAATATTTTCCAGGGTGGGCTTCCCAAAGGAAGTGGTATCAGACAGGGGAAGCAATTTCATGTCTGCATACTTAAAGGCCATGTGGAAGGAGTGTGGTGTAACGTACAAGTTCACAACACCCTATCATCCACAAACAAATGGACTGGTGGAGAGATTTAATAAAACTCTCAAAGGCATGATTATGGGTCTCCCTGAAAAACTCCGCAGGAGATGGGATATCCTTCTACCATGCCTCCTTTTTGCCTACAGGGAGGTACCCCAGAAAGGAGTGGGCTTCAGCCCCTTTGAACTTCTTTTTGGACACCCTGTTAGGGGTCCACTCACACTTGTAAAGGAGGGTTGGGAACAACCTTTAAAAGCTCCTAAGCAGGATATTGTGGATTATGTACTTGGCCTCAGATCAAGGATGGCTGAGTACATGAAAAAGGCCAGTAAAAACCTTCAGGCCAGCCAAGAGCTCCAGAAGCAATGGCATGATCAGAAGGCTGTTTTGGTTCAGTACCAACCAGGGCAGAAAGTGTGGGTCTTGGAGCCTGTGGCCCCAAGAGCACTCCAAGATAAATGGAGTGGTCCCCACACAATTGTTGAAAAGAAGGGAGAAGTCACCTATTTAGTTGACTTAGGCACTGCCAGGAGTCCCCTTAGGGTGCTCCATGTCAACCGCCTGAAACCCTACTATGACAGGGCTGATCTCACCCTGCTCATGGCAACTGATGAGGGACAGGAAGAAGACAGTGATCCTCTACCTGATCTCTTCTCTTCCACAGAACAAGATGCTCTTGTGGAAGGTGTAGTTTTGGCTGATTGCCTTACTGCTGAGCAGAAAGACAATTGCATAAATCTCCTAGATCAACTCTCTGAACTCTTCTCTACTGTGCCAGGTACCACTTCTTGGTGTGAGCACACTATAGATACTGGAGACAGCTTGCCTGTCAAAAGTAAGATCTATAGGCAGCCTGACCATGTCAGGGACTGCATAAAGCAAGAGGTCCAGAAAATGTTAGAACTAGGAGTGGTTGAGCACTCTGACAGTCCATGGGCTTCTCCTGTGGTACTGGTACCAAAACCCCATTCCAAAGATGGAAAGAAGGAAATGCGGTTTTGTGTAGACTATAGAGGTCTCAACTTGGTAACCAAAACTGATGCTCACCCTATACCCAGGGCAGATGAGCTCATAGATACACTGGCATCTGCCAAGTATCTAAGCACTTTTGATTTGACTGCAGGGTATTGGCAGATCAAATTGTCAGAAGATGCTAAACCTAAGACTGCCTTTTCTACCATTGGAGGACATTACCAGTTTACTGTAATGCCTTTTGGTTTGAAAAATGCACCTGCCACTTTTCAGAGGTTGGTGAACACAGTCCTGCAAGGGCAGGAAGCTTTCAGTGCAGCATATTTGGATGATATAGCTGTCTTTAGCTCCAGCTGGGATGATCACCTGGTCCACCTATGGAAAGTTTTGGAGGCCCTGCAAAAGGCAGGCCTCACTATCAAGTCTTCAAAGTGCCATATAGGGCAGGGTAAGGTGGTTTATCTGGGACACCTTGTTGGTGGGGAACAGATTGCACCACTTCAGGGGAAAATCCAAACAATTATTGATTGGGTTCCCCCTACCACTCAGACTCAGGTGAGAGCCTTCCTAGGCCTCACTGGGTATTACAGGAGGTTCATTAAGAACTATGGCTCCTTTGCAGCCCCTCTTAATGACCTCACATCCAAGAAAATGCCTAAAAAGGTATTATGGACAGCAAACTGTCAGAAAGCTTTTGAGGAGCTGAAGCAGGCCATGTGCTCTGCACCTGTCCTGAAAAGCCCTTGTTACTCTAAAAAGATTCTATGTCCAAACTGATGCATCTGAATTAGGAGTAGGGGCAGTCCTATCACAACTTAATTCTGAGGGCCAGGATCAACCTGTTGCTTTTATTAGTAGGAGGTTGACCCCTAGAGAAAAGCGTTGGTCTGCCATTGATAGGGAGGCCTTTGCTGTGGTCTGGGCACTGAAGAAGTTGAGGCCATACCTGTTTGGCACTCACTTCATTGTTCAGACAGACCAAAAACCTCTACTTTGGCTAAAACAAATGAAAGGTGAAAATCCAAAATTGTTGAGGTGGTCCATATCCCTACAGGGAATGGACTATACAGTGGAACATAGACCTGGGAGTAGCCACTCCAATGCAGATGGACTCTCCAGATATTTCCACTTAGACAATGAAGACTCATCAGGTCATGGCTAGTCTTATTGTCCTTCGTTTGGGGGGGGGGTTGTGTAGGAAAGTACCATCTTGCCTGGCATGTTACCCCCATTTTTCACTGTATATATGTTGTTTTAGTTGTATGTGTCACTGGGACCCTGGTAACCCAGGGCCCCAGTGCTCATAAGTGTGCCTGAATGTGTTACCTGTGTAGTGACTAACTGTCTCACTGAGGCTCTGCTAATCAGAACCTCAGTGGTTATGCTCTCTCATTTCTTTCCAAATTGTCACTAACAGGCTAGTGACCATTTTTACCAATTTACATTGGCTTACTGGAACACCCTTATAATTCCCTAGTATATGGTACTGAGGTACCCAGGGTATTGGGGTTCCAGGAGATCCCTATGGGCTGCAGCATTTCTTTTGCCACCCATAGGGAGCTCTGACAATTCTTACACAGGCCTGCCACTGCAGCCTGAGTGAAATAACGTCCACGTTATTTCACAGCCATTTTACACTGCACTTAAGTAACTTATAAGTCACCTATATGTCTAACCTTTACCTGGTAAAGGTTAGGTGCAAAGTTACTTAGTGTGAGGGCACCCTGGCACTAGCCAAGGTGCCCCCACATTGTTCAGAGCCAATTCCCTGAACTTTGTGAGTGCGGGGACACCATTACACGCGTGCACTACATATAGGTCACTACCTATATGTAGCTTCACAATGGTAACTCCGAATATGGCCATGTAACATGTCTATGATCATGGAATTGCCCCCTCTATGCCATCCTGGCATAGTTGGCACAATCCCATGATCCCAGTGGTCTGTAGCACAGACCCTGGTACTGCCAAACTGCCCTTCCTGGGGTTTCACTGCAGTTGCTGCTGCTGCCAACCCCTCAGACAGGCATCTGCCCTCCTGGGGTCCAGCCAGGCCTGGCCCAGGATGGCAGAACAAAGAACTTCCTCTGAGAGAGGGTGTGACACCCTCTCCCTTTGGAAAATGGTGTGAAGGCAGGGGAGGAGTAGCCTCCCCCAGCCTCTGGAAATGCTTTGTTGGGCACAGATGTGCCCAATTCTGCATAAGCCAGTCTACACCGGTTCAGGGGACCCCTTAGCCCTGCTCTGGCGCGAAACTGGACAAAGGAAAGGGGAGTGACCACTCCCCTGACCTGCACCTCCCCTGGGAGGTGTCCAGAGCTCCTCCAGTGTGCTCCAGACCTCTGCCATCTTGGAAACAGAGGTGCTGCTGGCACACTGGACTGCTCTGAGTGGCCAGTGCCACCAGGTGACGTCAGAGACTCCTTCTGATAGGCTCCTTCAGGTGTTAGTAGCCTATCCTCTCTCCTAGGTAGCCAAACCCTCTTTTCTGGCTATTTAGGGTCTCTGTCTCTGGGGAAACTTTAGATAACGAATGCAAGAGCTCATCCGAGTTCCTCTGCATCTCTCTCTTCACCTTCTGCCACGGAATCGACTGCTGACCGCGCTGGAAGCCTGCAAACCTGCAACATAGTAGCAAAGACGACTACTGCAACTCTGTAACGCTGATCCTGCCGCCTTCTCGACTGTTTTCCTGCTTGTGCATGCTGTGGGGGTAGTCTGCCTCCTCTCTGCACCAGAAGCTCCGAAGAAATCTCCCGTTGGTCGACGGAATCTTCCCCCTGCAACCGCAGGCACCAAAAAGCTGCATTACCGGTCCCTTGGGTCTCCTCTCAGCACGACGAGCGAGGTCCCTCGAATCCAGCGACTCTGTCCAAGTGACCCCCACAGTCCAGTGACTCTTCAGTCCAAGTTTGGTGGAGGTAAGTCCTTGCCTCACCTCGCTGGGCTGCATTGCTGGGAACCGCGACTTTTGCAGCTACTCCGGCCCCTGTGCACTTCCGGCGGAAATCCTTTGTGCACAGCCAAGCCTGCGTCCACGGCACTCTAACCTGCATTGCACGACTTTCTAAGTTGGTCTCCGGCGACTCCTTTGTGTGACTTCGGGTGAGCACCGTTTCACGCATCCTCGTAGTGCCTGTTTCTGGCACTTCTCCGGGTACTACCTGCTTCAGAGAGGGCTCCTTGTCTTGCTCGACGTCCCCTCTCTCTGCTGGTCCAATTTGCGACCTCCTGGTCCCTCCTGGGCCTCAGCAGCGTCCAAAAACGCTAACCGCACGATTTGCAGCTAGCAAGGCTTGTTGGCGTTCTTTCGGCGGGAAAACACTTCTGCACGACTCTCCAAGGCGAGTTGGATCCGTCCACCAAAGGGGAAGTCTCTAGCCCTTTTCATTCTTGCAGAAACCTCAGCTTCTTCTGTCCAGTAGAAGCTTCTTTGCACCCGCAGCTGGCATTTCCTGGGCATCTGCCCATCTCCGACTTGCTTGTGACTTTTGGACTTGGTCCCCTTCTTCCACAGGTACCCTAGATTGAAAATCCACAGTTGTTGCATTGCTGGTTTGTGTCTTTCCTGAATTATTCCTCTAACACGACTTCTTTGTCCTTAGGGGAACTTTAGTGCACTTTGCACTCACTTTTCAGGGTCTTGGGGAGGGTTATTTTTCTAACTCTCACTATTTTCTAATAGTCCCAGCGACCCTCTACAAGGTCACATAGGTTTGGGGTCCATTCGTGGTTCGCATTCCACTTTTGGAGTATATGGTTTGTGTTACCCCTATCCCTATGTTTCCCCATTGCATCCTATTGTAACTATACATTGTTTGCACTGTTTTATAAGACTATACTGCATATTTTTGCTATTGTGTATATATATCTTGTGTATATTTCCTATCCTCTCACTGAGGGTACACTCTAAGATACTTTGGCATATTGTCATAAAAATAAAGTACCTTTATTTTTAGTATAACTGTGTATTGTGTTTTCTTATGATATTGTGCATATGACACTAGGTGGTACTGTAGTAGCTTCACACGTCTCCTAGTTCAGCCTAAGCTGCTCTGCTAAGCTACCATTATCTATCAGCCTAAGCTGCTAGACACCCTATACACTAATAAGGGATAACTGGGCCTGGTGCAAGGTGCAAGTACCCCTTGGTACTCACTACAAGCCAGTCCAGCCTCCTACACCTACTTACCTTTGGGGTTTAAATACTTCCCCAGTCCAAAGGGTCCTTCGGTGGTAGTGTGGGTTGGGTAATTTTTTGCATTCCATTTTTTTTAGTATATGGTTTCCCCCCCCCAATAGGGGCCCCCTGTAATTGTATGCCTTTACTTACGTGTTGCTTAGTATATTTTTGTATGACCATATCTGTAGTTACTAGATATACCAAAGTTAGTTCTACAGTGTGTGTTATAATAAATATTACATATTTTTTCTAACACCTGTGTGAAATCTGCAACCGCGTTACAGCCTCCTGGATAAGCCTTAGCTGCTCTTCACAGCTACCCTTATGAGAGCTCTTGTTATCTAGAGCTGCCTACACGATTACCTAGGGTTGCCCGGACTCAGAGCAGGGTGCCTCATCTATAGGTGTACACCACATACTGAGCCAGCCTCCTACATACATTAGCCAGGTTGGGATGGAGTATAGCTCTCAATGCCTCATGTACATCAAGCAGGTTGGGATAGAGTACAGGTTTTGTTGCCTCATGTACATCAGCCAGGCTGGAATGGAGTATAGGTTTGTACGTCTCGTGTACATCAGCCAGTATGGGATAGAGTATAGGTTTCAGCACCTTGTGTACATCAGCCTGGTTGGGATAGAGTATAGGTTTCAGCACCTTCTGTACATCAGCCAGGTTGGGATAGAGTATAGGTTTCAGCACCTTGTGTACATCAGCCAGGTTGGGATAGAGTATAAGTTTGAACACCTTGTTACAGTAGCAGTTTAGGATAAAGCATAGGTTTCTACGATTTGTGTACATTAACTATGTTGAAATGGGTTATGGCGCCTCATGTTGGGATGGAGTATAGATTTCTACACCTTATGTACATCAGCCTGATTGGGATGAAGTATAGGTTTCTACTAGTCATGTACATCAGACAGGTTGGGATGGAGTATAGGTTTTAACACATCATGTACGTCAACCAGGTTGGGATTGAGTATAGGTTTTAACGCATCATGTACATCAGCCAGGTTGGGATGGAGTATAGGTTTTAACACATCATGCACATCAGCCAGGTTGGGATAGAGTATAAATTTGAACACCTTGTGTACAGTAGCCAGGTTAGAATAGAGCATAGGTTTCTACGATACGTGTGCATCAACTATGTTGGGATGAGGTAATGGGTTCGACGCCTCATGTGCATCAGCCAGTTTAGAATGAAGTATAGGTTTCCAAGCCTCATGAACATCAGCCTGGTTGGGATAGAGTATAGGTTTCTGCACGTCGTGTACATCAGCCATGTTGGGATAGAGTATAGGTTTCTACTTCTCATGTATATCAGCCATGTTCGGATGGAGTATATTTTTTGACGCCTCTTGTACATTAGCCAGATTGGGATGAAGTATAGGTTTTGATGCCTCGCGTACATCAGCCATGTTGGGATGGAGTACAGGTTTCTACACTCCGTGTACATCTGCCAGGTTGGGGTGGAGTATAGGTTGTTACGCCTCGTGTATCAGCCAGGTTGGGATGGAGTATACGTTTCAGTGACTCATGTACATCAGCCATGTTGGGATGGAGTATAAGTTTCTATGCCGCATGTATATCAGCCAAGTTGGGATGGAGTCTACGTTTCGATGCCTAGTGTACATCAGCCACGTTGGGATGGAATATAGGTTTCTATGCCTCTTGTATATCAGCCAGGTTGTGATGGAGTATATTTTGCAACGCTTCGTGTACATTAGCTAGTTTGGGATGGAGTATAGGTTTTGAGGCCCTGCATACCTCAGCCTAGTTGGGATGGAGTATAAGTTTCTACACCTTGTGTACATCTGTCAGCTTGGAACTGAGTATAAGTTTCTATGCCTCGTGTACATCTGCCAGGTTGGGGTATAGGTTTCAATGCCTTGTGTACATCAGCCATGTTGGGAAGGAGTATAGGTTTCTACGCCTCATATCAGCCAGGTTGGGATGGAGGCTACGTTTCAATGCCTCGTGTACATCAGCCATGTTGGGAAGGAGTATAGGTTTCTACGCCTCATATCAGCCAGGTTGGGATGGAGGCTACGTTTCGATGCCTCGTGTACATCAGCCATGTTGGGAAGGAGTATAGGTTTCTACGCCTCATATCAGCCCGGTTGGGATGGAGGATACGTTTCGATGCCTCGTGTACATCAGCCATGTTGGGAAGGAGTTTAGGTTTCTACGCTTTGGCATCAACCAGGTTGGGATGGAGGATACGTTTCGATGCCTCGTGTACATCACCTAGGTTGGGATAGAGGTGTGGGTTCAGAGTCAAAAGGAGAAGCCTGCACACAGCAAGACCAGTCTTTAGAATCCATGTGATACATATCGAAATGCTCATCACAGTCTCACGCTTTGGTCAGGCAAGCTGGTCCCAGAGTGGATTTGGCATAGTTGGTTTCCAAAGAGGCAGCTACAGAGACATCACAAAATCCCCTCAAGAGTCGAACAATGGTTATGAGGCAAGGATATGGCACATGTTCACTTTTCCCTCCACCAAATCCCAACCTGAAAGGTCATAAGAGGCAAATCTGCAACCCGGAGGGACATTTACTCAGCACTCTGTACTTCTGTCCTGCAGCCATGATCTTGGTGTTCTCTTCCTAAAGTTACAACGGAAATAGTATTCTTTATTAATTTGGAGCCAGATGTTGCTCTTCTTGCATGGAAGCCAACTTTCTCTGTCCTTAATGTCTCGGCATCCGTGTGTGGGGTCTCTTGAAGTTAATCTGTGTGCAAGCTGTATGAGGTAATAGACTACATCTCGATGCACTGAAAAGGGAAAGTCCAGACTGACACCCTCACCATCTCCTGCTACAACAAAGAGTACAGAAGCAAGCTTTAAAACCAAACATTTTTATTTAAAAATAACCTACAAAATCAAGCAAGGAATGGCAAACGTTGTACAAATGAAAATCTAACTGCTCTTGCAGGACTGATTCCAGCCTGAAATATCTCCTAGGAAGGCCGTCACAAAAGACCCCAACACCAGTGTTCACCCTTGTCTCAGAGAACATCCCCCAGTGCCTCCCAGTGCACAGTTCCAGAGGAGGTTGCTCTGAGAATGCCCCAGAAGGAGGAGGAAGAGTCCAGTATTTGCTTGTGGCAACCGGACTGCATAATGATGCTGTGGACAAGAAGGTCAGGATCAAGGGTTCGTGATTCCTCCAAACCCGTGCTGTCAACTTCCCCATCCAACATGGGTAGAGGCTAACTCATCTCTGAAGGAGCCGTACTCACCAATGGTAGGACCGCCCTCTCACATCAGCCTGCAGCATAGTGTGTCAGACCATCCATGGAGAAACCCCTCGTCACACTGGCGCCATCAGAGAAACAGCACCCTGACCCCTCACCATAGGCATCACCTATTCCTCCCAGGCACAGTCTCATGAGGTGAAGGGCTTTGTCCTGGCACCTTGGGGGAAAGCCTCCCTGCAGATAGATCAAGTGTTGGAGCACTGCCCCCTCATAGCTTCTCGCAGGCTGATCACAGTGCTTTAGTTTTCACTGACGTCTCATGCATTCACACTGTGATCCTCTAATCTCCGCCACATCATTATGTATCAGTGCCTGCAGCACCCCAGCGGAAGAGGTCGACACTAGTCTAGCAGGCCCTTTCCGCGTCACTGCCCTTCCTGGGTCTTGTGGACAATGCATCTCCTAACACAACTCATTGCTTTGAAGTGGGAAGGAAGAAACAGGTTGGACGTACTCCATAATTGTCCCTTTCTCCAAAGGGATGGGTGCCACCGTGGCTGGGGAAGAGTTGTGTGGATAGAGGTTACCAATATCGAGTCCCAGAGCTAGATTGTACTAGTCAGCAGTGAGCAGAAGAAGCTGGTTCTAGAGTAGCGAGGGTGTATGGTGCAGTGGGGACATGGTCATAGTCCTACAGGTATGTAACCCCCCCCCCCCCCAGCATAGCCCAGAAGAAGCTGGTTCTAGAGTAGCAAGGGTGTATGGTGCAGTGGGGAAATGGTCATAGTCCTACAGGTATGTAACCCACCCCCCCCCAGCATAGCCCAGAAGAAGCTGGTTCTAGAGTAGCAAGGGTGTATGGTGCAGTGGGGACATGGTCATAGTCCTACAGGTATGTAACCCCCCCCCCCCCCCCCCAGCACAGCCCAGAAGAAGCTGGTTCCAGAGTAGTGGGGGTGTATGTGGTGCAGGCACATGGTCAGAGACACAGCCCAGAAGAAGTCAGTCCTACAGCTCCAGGGATGGTGCTGCCTAAAGAATGTTTTTATTTGGAGAAGTTTGGAGTTGCTGCAGTACTTTGTCATCATGCAGTCAGGGTACCCAGTCAGTATTCAGCGAGCAGCTCTCCCCGGTGGTATCGTCGTGATATTTCTGTGCGAACATCGCCCTGAAAGAGAGCAGAAGCAGAAGTTGATAATGGAACAGAGCCAGGTACAACACTGTACAGTTACAGCTGTCTACAGAGTCTCTCCCCCCAGGGTGGGTGTGATGGGCACTTGCGATTGTTGTGCGCTCAGTGGGCACTGAAGACTGGCACCTGCCTGGGAGCACCAGGGTAGGGAGCTTTCCTCACCGCTCTCTCTGAAAGGGACTCAGTTCTCTTAAAGACAAGAGTTAAGTGGTCACTTCTTTGGATTTGATGGCCTCGCCTGAACTTCACAAAGGGGCTTATGTCGCTTTCTGTTTAAGAATGTGTTTCAGAGAGTTACCACTAGTGTGGAAGCCTCAAACATTCCCTTAATTTGTAAAATTGTCACTTAGTAAATAGTATGCAGACAATCACTCCTAAAGGTAAGGTTTTCTGCGAACCTCCACAAGTCTCTAGTACCAAGGATCTGGTTTAGAAGGCTCAAATTAATTGTTCATATGCCCTTTTGTAGGAGGCTGACCTGGCTTGTAGTGGGTACCAACGGGTACTTACACTCTGTACCAGGTCCAGTTATCCCTTATTAGTAGAATATAAGCGTTTCTAGCAGCTTAGGCTGAACTAGGAGACATGCAAAGCTCTTACTATACCACTTATATCACATAGCACTATATCATAAGAAAACACAATACTCAGAGTTACTTAAAATAAAGGTACTTTATTTTAGTGACAATATGTCAAAAGTATCCCAGAGAATACCCTCACTTAGGAGGTAAGTAATATACACAAGTTATATGTACACAAACCCAAAACAGGTAAGTAACAGTAAGAAAAGTAGTGCAAACAATGTAGAATCACAATAGGATGCAATAGGCAAACATAGGCCTAGGGGCAACACAAACCATTTACTCCAAAAGTGGAATGCGAATCACAAATGGACCCCAGGCCTATAGGAGGTTGTAGAGGGTCGCTGGGACTGTGAGAAAACAGTAAGGGTGTCCAAAATACCCCACCCCAGGAACCTGAAAATTAGGAGTAAAGTTACCCTACTACCCCAGAAAGACAGAATAGTCATGCTAGGGGATTCTGTAAGAACCACAAGCACCAGAAAAACATGGAAGACGGATTCCTGGACCTGAGGACCTGTAAAGGAAGGGGACCAAGTCCAAGAGTCACGAAAGTGTCCGGGGGGGGGGGCAGGAGCCCACCAAATCCCGGATTAAAGTGCAAAAGGGCTGCCTCTGGGTGGAAGGAGCCAAAGATTCTGCAGCAACGAAAAGGGCTAGGAACTTTTCCTTTGGATGGAAGATGTCCCACGGCGTGCTGGAGGTTGCAGAAGAGTTTCCAGGCAGAAATACTGCAAACAAGCCTTGCTAGATGCAAGAGTCGCGGTTTGAGGATTTTGGGTGCTGCTGGGGACCAGGAAGGACCAGGATGTCACCCCTTGGAGGAGGAGACAGAGGGGGCGCTCAGCAACTCAGAGAGCCCACACAGAAGCAGGCAGCATCCGCAGAAGTACCGGAACAGGCACTTAAAAGTTCTGTGAACTCAGTCACAAAAGGAGGGTCCCACGACGTCGGAGTCCAACTCAGCGAGTTGGGCAATGCAGGACGGAGTGCTGGGGACCCAGGCTAGGCTGTGCACAAAGGAATCTGGAGTAGTGCACAGGAGCCGGAGCAGCTGCAAATCACGCAGTACACAGGTTTGCTGTCTGGCGTGGGGAGGCAAGGACTTACCTCCACCAAATTTGGACAGAAGGGCCACTGGACTGTGAGAGACACTTGGACCCAGCTCCTGTGTTCCAGGGACCATGCTCGTCAGGATGAGAGGGGACCCAGAGGACCGGTGATGCAGAGGTTTGGTGCCTGCGTTGGCAGGGGGAAGATTCCGTCGACCCGCGGGAGATTTCTTCTTGGCTTCCAGTGCAGGGTGAAGGCAGACAGCCCTCAGAGCATGCACCACCAGGACGTCGGGTAAGGAACCAGTCATGTTGGTTATCCTTGACCACCCTCCACATTCTGGGGAGTCCCTGTAGGTGGCAAATTAGATCTTACAAGCAGTTTTTGATGAAAAATAGATCAAAAGCTGGGGCCAAGTGAAGATGTGGGACGGGTGAGTAGGGTGAGGAGAGCATATAGACAATGGTGCTCTTTTAGGTTCATGCCCCTGTGGTCTGAAGGAATGGGTGATTCAGAGCAGGAGGCTTGGGATTGTGGGACGGGGAGCAGGAGTGGGACTGCGGCCTAAGAGATGCTTGAGTGGTCCACACAGTTTCCTGGATCTCGAGGCCAAATTCAGTTTTTAAGAGATTGGCGGCTTGGGCACACTTGGGTAAGACAGAGAGGGTATGAATAAAAAGTTGGCTCTCTATGTAGTGCATTAAAATGAAGTACACCGTGCAGAGAGCCCAGTGGGTACCTGTAGGAGGCTGGACTGGCTTGTAGTGAGTACCAAGGGGTACTTGCACCTTGCACCAGGCCCAGTTATCCCTTATTAGTGTATAGGGTGTCTAGCAGCTTAGGCTGATAGATAATGGTAGCTTAGCAGAGCAGCTTAGGCTGAACTAGGAGACGTGTGAAGCTACTACAGTACCACTTAGTGTCATATGCACAATATCATAAGAAAACACAATACACAGTTATACTAAAAATAAAGGTACTTTATTTTTATGACAATATGCCAAAGTATCTTAGAGTGTACCCTCAGTGAGAGGATAGGAAATATACACAAGATATATATACACAATAGCAAAAATATGCAGTATAGTCTTAGAAAACAGTGCAAACAATGTATAGTTACAATAGGATGCAATGGGGAAACATAGGGATTGGGGCAACACAAACCATATACTCCAAAAGTGGAATGCGAACCACGAATGGACCCCAAACCTATGTGACCTTGTAGAGGGTCGCTGGGACTATTAGAAAATAGTGAGAGTTAGAAAAATAACCCTCCCCAAGACCCTGAAAAGTGAGTGCAAAGTGCACTAAAGTTCCCCTAAGGACAAAGAAGTCGTGTTAGAGGAATAATGCGGGAAAGACACAAACCAACAATGCAACAACTGTGGATTTCCAATCTAGGGTACCTGTGGAACAAGGGGACCAAGTCCAATAGTCACAAGCAAGTCGGAGATGGGCAGATGCCCAGGAAATGCCAGCTGCGGGTGCAAAGAAGCTTCGACTGGACAGAAGAAGCTGAGGTTTCTGCAGGAACGAAAAGGGCTAGAGACTTCCCCTTTGGTGGACGGATCCCGCTCGCCTTGGAGAGTCGTGCAGAAGTGTTTTCCCGCCGAAAGGACGCAAACAAGCCTTGCTAGGCGCAAATCGTGCGTTTGGCGTTTTTGGACGCTGCTGGGGCCCAGGAGGGACCAGGAGGTCGCAAATTGGACCTGAAGAGAGAGGGGACGTCGAGCAAGACAAAGAGCCCTCACTGAAGCAGGTAGCACCCGGAGAAGTGCCAGAAACAGGCACTATGAGGATGCGTGAAATGGTGCTCGCCGAAGTTGCACAAAGGAGTCCCACGTCGCCGGAGGCCAACTTAGAAAGTCGTGCAATGCAGGTTAGAGTGCCGTGGACCCAGGCTTGGCTGTGCACAAAGGATTTCCGCCGGAAGTGCACAGGGGCCGGAGTAGCTGCAAAGTCGCGGTTCCCAGCAATGCAGCCCAGCGAGGTGAGGCAAGGACTTACCTCCACCAAACTTGGGCTGAAGAGTCACTGGACTGTGGGGGTCACTGGGACAGAGTCGCTGGATTCGAGGGACCTCGCTCGTCGTGCTGAGAGGAGACCCAAGGGACCGGTAATGCAGCTTTTTGGTGCCTGCGGTTGCAGGGGGAAGATTCCGTCGACCCACGGGAGATTTCTTCGGAGCTTCTGGTGCAGAGAGGAGGCAGGCTACCCCCACAGCATGCACAAGCGGGAAAACAGTCGAGAAGGCGGCAGGATCAGCGTTACAGAGTTGCAGTAGTCGTCTTTGCTACTATGTTGCAGGTTTGCAGGCTTCCAGCGCGGTCAGCGGTCGATTCCTTATCAGAAGGTGAAGAGAGAGATGCAGAGGAACTCGGCTGAGCTCATGCATTCGTTATCTGAAGTTTCCCCAGAGACAGAGACCCTAAATAGCCAGAAAAGAGGGTTTGGCTACCTAGGAGAGAGGATAGGCTACTAACACCTGAAGGAGCCTATCAGCAGGAGTCTCTGACGTCACCTGGTAGCACTGGCCACTCAGAGCAGTCCAGTGTGCCAGCAGCACCTCTGTTTCCAAGATGGCAGAGGTCTGGAGCACACTGGAGGAGCTCTGGACACCTCCCAGGGGAGGTGCAGGTCAGGGGAGTGGTCACTCCCCTTTCCTTTGTCCAGTTTCGCGCCAGAGCAGGGCTAAGGGGTCCCCTGAACCGGTGTAGACTGGCTTATGCAGAATTGGGCACATCTGTGCCCAACAAAGCATTTCCAGAGGCTGGGGGAGGCTACTCCTCCCCTGCCTTCACACCATTTTCCAAAGGGAGAGGGTGTCACACCCTCTCTCAGAGGAAGTTCTTTGTTCTGCCATCCTGGGCCAGGCCTGGCTGGACCCCAGGAGGGCAGATGCCTGTCTGAGGGGTTGGCAGCAGCAGCAGCTGCAGTGAAACCCCAGGAAGGGCAGTTTGGCAGTACCAGGGTCTGTGCTACAGACCACTGGGATCATGGGATTGTGCCAACTATGCCAGGATGGCATAGAGGGGGCAATTCCATGATCATAGACATGTTACATGGCCATATTCGGAGTTACCATTGTGAAGCTACATATAGGTAGTGACCTATATGTAGTGCACGCGTGTAATGGTGTCCCCGCACTCACAAAGTTCAGGGAATTGGCTCTGAACAATGTGGGGGCACCTTGGCTAGTGCCAGGGTGCCCTCACACTAAGTAACTTTGCACCTAACCTTTACCAGGTAAAGGTTAGACATATAGGTGACTTATAAGTTACTTAAGTGCAGTGTAAAATGGCTGTGAAATAACGTGGACGTTATTTCACTCAGGCTGCAGTGGCAGGCCTGTGTAAGAATTGTCAGAGCTCCCTATGGGTGGCAAAAGAAATGCTGCAGCCCATAGGGATCTCCTGGAACCCCAATACCCTGGGTACCTCAGTACCATATACTAGGGAATTATAAGGGTGTTCCAGTAAGCCAATGTAAATTGGTAAAAATGGTCACTAGCCTGTTAGTGACAATTTGGAAAGAAATGAGAGAGCATAACCACTGAGGTTCTGATTAGCAGAGCCTCAGTGAGACAGTTAGTCACTACACAGGTAACAAATTCAGGCACACTTATGAGCACTGGGGCCCTGGGTTACCAGGGTCCCAGTGACACATACAACTAAAACAACCTATATACAGTGAAAAAATGGGGGTAACATGCCAGGCAAGATGGTACTTTCCTACACAACCCTCCCCCAAACGAAGGACAATAAGACTAGCCATGACCTGATGAGTCTTCATTGTCTAAGTGGAAATATCTGGAGAGTCCATCTGCATTGGAGTGGCTACTCCCAGGTCTATGTTCCACTGTATAGTCCATTCCCTGTAGGGATATGGACCACCTCAACAATTTTGGATTTTCACCTTTCATTTGTTTTAGCCAAAGTAGAGGTTTGTGGTCTGTCTGAACAATGAAGTGAGTGCCAAACAGGTATGGCCTCAACTTCTTCAGAGCCCAGACCACAGCAAAGGCCTCCCTCTCAATGGCAGACCAACGCTTTTCTCTAGGGGTCAACCTCCTACTAATAAAAGCAACAGGTTGATCCTGGCCCTCAGAATTAAGTTGTGATAGGACTGCCCCTACTCCTAATTCAGATGCATCAGTTTGGACATAGAATTTTTTAGAGTAACAAGGGCTTTTCAGGACAGGTGCAGAGCACATGGCCTGCTTCAGCTCCTCAAAAGCTTTCTGACAGCTTGCTGTCCATAATACCTTTTTAGGCATTTTCTTGGATGTGAGGTCATTAAGAGGGGCTGCAATGGAGCCATAGTTCTTAATGAACCTCCTGTAATACCCAGTGAGGCCTAGGAAGGCTCTCACCTGAGTCTGAGTGGTAGGGGGAACCCAATCAATAATAGTTTGGATTTTCCCCTGAAGTGGTGCAATCTGTTCCCCACCAACAAGGTGTCCCAGATACACCACCTTACCCTGCCCTATCTGGCACTTTGAAGCCTTGATAGTGAGGCCTGCCTTTTGCAGGGCCTCCAAAACTTTCCATAGGTGGACCAGGTGATCATCCCAGCTGGAGCTAAAGACAGCTATATCGTCCATATATGCTGCACTGAAAGCTTCCAGCCCTTGCAGGACTGTGTTCACCAACCTCTGAAAAGTGGCAGGTGCATTTTTCAAACCAAAAGGCATTACAGTAAACTGGTAATGTCCTCCAATGGTAGAAAATGCAGTCTTAGATTTAGCATCTTCTGATAATTTGATCTGCCAATACCCTGCAGTCAAATCAAAAGTGCTTAGATACTTGGCAGATGCCAGTGTATCTATAAGCTCATCTGCCCTGGGTATAGGGTGAGCATCAGTTTTGGTTACCAAGTTGAGACCTCTATAATCTACACAAAACCGCATTTCTTTCTTTCCATCTTTAGAATTGGGTTTTGGTACCAGTACCACAGGGGAAGCCCATGGAATGTCAGAGTGCTCAACCACTCCTAGTTCCAACATTTTCTGAACTTCTTGCTTTATGCAGTCCCTGACATGGTCAGGCTGCCTATAGATCTTACTTTTGACAGGTAAACTGTCTCCAGTATCTATAGTGTGCTCACACCAAGAAGTGGTGCCTGGCACAGTAGAGAAGAGTTCTGAAAATTGTCCTAGGAGATTTATGCAATGGTCTTTCTGCTCAGCAGTAAGACAATCAGCCAAAACTACACCTTCCACAAGAGCATCTTGCTCTGTGGAAGAGAAGAGATCAGGTAGAGGATCACTGTCTTCTTCCTGTCCCTCATCAGTTGCCATGAGCAGGGTGAGATCAGCCCTGTCATAGTAGGGTTTCAGGCGGTTGACATGGAACACCCTAAGGGGACTCCTGGCAGTGCCTAAGTCAACTAAGTAGGTGACTTCACCCTTCTTTTCAACAATTGTGTGGGGTCCACTCCATTTATCTTGGAGTGCTCTTGGGGCCACAGGCTCCAAGACCCACACTTTCTGCCCTGGTTGGTACTGAAACAAAACAGCCTTTTGATCATGCCATTGCTTCTGGAGCTCTTGGCTGGCCTGAAGGTTTTTACTGGCCTTTTTCATGTACTCAGCCATCCTTGATCTGAGGCCAAGTACATAATCCACAATATCCTGCTTAGGAGCTTTTAAAGGTTGTTCCCAACCCTCCTTTACAAGTGTGAGTGGACCCCTAACAGGGTGTCCAAAAAGAAGTTCAAAGGGGCTGAAGCCCACTCCTTTCTGGGGTACCTCCCTGTAGGCAAAAAGGAGGCATGGTAGAAGGATATCCCATCTCCTGCAGAGTTTTTCAGGGAGACCCATAATCATGCCATTGAGAGTTTTATTAAATCTCTCCACCAGTCCATTTGTTTGTGGATGATAGGGTGTTGTGAACTTGTAAGTTACACCACACTCCTTCCACATGGCCTTTAAGTATGCAGACATGAAATTGCTTCCCCTGTCTGATACTACTTCCTTTGGGAAGCCCACCCTGGAAAATATTCCCAGGAGGGCCTTTGCCACTGCAGGAGCTGTAGTGGTCCTTAAAGGAATTGCTTCAGGATATCTTGTGGCATGGTCCACTACCACCAAGATAAACCTATTGCCTGAAGCAGTAGGAGAGTCAAGGGGGCCAGCTATGTCAACCCCTACCCTTTCAAAGGGAACCCCAACCACAGGCAGTGGGATAAGGGGTGCCTTTGGAGTGCCACCTGTCTTGCCACTGGCTTGACAGGTTTCACAGGACTTACAAAATTCCTTTGTGTCCTCGGACATCCTAGGCCAATGAAACAGGGGAACAAGCCTGTCCCAAGTTTTCATTTGTCCTAGATGCCCAGCTAAGGGAATGTCATGTGCCAGTGTTAGGAGGAACTTTCTGTACTCCTGAGGAATCACTAATCTCCTGGCAGCTCCAGGTTTAGGATCCCTATGCTCAGTGTACAAGAGGTTGTCCTCCCAGTTAACTCTGTGAGAGTCACTGACATCCCCATTAGCCTGTTTGACAGCTTGCTGTCTGAGACTCTCTAATGTGGGACAGGTTTGCTGTGCCACACTCAGCTCCTCTCTGGCAGGCCCCCCTTCACCCAAAAGCTCAGCAGTGTCTGCTTCCAGCTCCTCTGGTGTAGGTTCTGCACAGGGAGGGAATTCTTCTTCCTCAGAAGTAGAATCCACTGTAGAGGGAGGGATAGTAGGAAGTGGTTTGCTTCTACTAGCCCTAGCTTTAGGGAGTACTTGGTCCATTGTTCCAGGATCCAAGCTTCCCTGTCCTTTTTGCTTTTTGGCCTGAGCCCTTGTCAAAGCAAAAATATGCCCTGGGATGCCCAGCATTGCTGCATGGGCCTCCAACTCCACATCTGACCAAGCTGATGTCTCCAAATCATTCCCTAATAGACAGTCTACAGGTAAATCTGAAGCTACCACAACTTTCTTTGGACCAGTTACCCCCCCCCAGTTGAGATTTACAACAGCCATGGGGTGGCTTTGTGTTATGTTGTGAGCATCGGTTACTTGGTACTGGTGTCCAAGTATGTGTTGTTCAGGGTGCACCAGTTTCTCAATCACCATTGTGACACTGGCACCTGTGTCCCTGTAGGCCTGGACCTCAACACCATTTATTAGGGTTAGTTGCTTGTACTTCTCCAAGTTATGGGGGCAAGCAACCAAAGTGGCTAAATCAATAGCCCCTTCAGAGACTAAAGTAGCCTCTGTGGTCTCCCTAATCAGACCAACCCCAACTAAATTACCAAAAGTGAGCCCAGCTACTACCTTGGATTGGCTATTAGTAGGTTTGCTCCCACCACCACTGCTATTAGTAGGGACACTAGGTGTAGCAGTAGGGGTTGTAGTGGTAGGAGCTGTGGTGCCTTTCTTTGGACAACTGGGATCTGTTGTCCAATGGCCTTTTATTTTACATAAATAGCACCATGGTTTCTTTTCCTTGTTCTGATTAAAGGAGGATTTGGACCCACCACCCCCACCAGAGTGTTTTTGTGGGCCTGATGAAGACTCATTTTTAGATTTGTCCCCACCCTTGTCAGAAGACTTACCATCCTTCTTTTTGTTGCCATCTTTGTCACCCCCTGTATGAACTTTTCTGTTCACTCTTGTTCTGACCCATTTGTCTGCCTTCTTTCCCAATTCTTGGGGAGAGGTCAGATCAGAGTCCACCAAGTACTGGTGCAACAAATCAGACACACAATTATTAAGAATATGCTCTCTCAGGATCAAGTTATACAGGCTGTCATAATCAGTAACTTTACTGCCATGTAACCACCCCTCCAAGGCCTTCACTGCCTGGTCAATGAAATCAACCCAGTCTTGTGAAGACTCCTTTTTGGTCTCTCTGAACTTTATCCTGTACTGTTCAGTGGTTAAGCCATAACCATCCAGGAGTGCATTCTTAAGAACTTGGAAATTATTAGCATCATTTTCTTTCACAGTAAGGAGCCTATCCCTACCTTTTCCACTAAATGATAGCCATAGGATAGCAGCCCACTGCCTTTGAGGGACATCCTGTACAACACAGGCCCTCTCAAGTGCAGCAAACCACTTGTTAATGTCATCCCCCTCCTTATAAGGGGGAACTATCTTGTGCAGATTCCTGGAATCATGCTCTTTTGCAGGATGACTATGGGGAATACTGCTGCTGCCACCATGGGTATCTAAACCCAACTTCTGTCTTTCCTTCTCTAATTCAAAAGACTGTCTATCCAAATCCAGCTGTTGCTTTTTAAGCTTCAGTCTGGTTTGTTCCACCCTCAACTTATTGAGTTCCCTCTCTAACATTCTGTCATCAGGGTTGGTGGGAGGGACATTTCTAGAAACAGAGCTATGATGGGAATGAACAGAAGGAGACCTGTCCCTTACAGAAGCCAACTTAACAGCTTGGTTTACCGAAACATTACTACCAGTATGGTGAGAATAAATGCTTTTGCTATGATGTGAGACAACACTATTTCTTTGGTGTGGCTCATCATCATTACCATCTATGCTAGATTGTCTAGTAATGGGCAGGCTAGGAAGTTTATTTCCTGAATCTTTTCCTGGGGGAGTCCCTGAATCAGATTGGGAACTATTAGGTACTTTTTCAACAGATGGGGCACCTCTGGCCTTATCCTGTTCTATAAGCATGTTAAGTAATAGTTCCAAGGCAGGATTCTTCCCTACACTCAAACCTCTCTCTATACAGAGACTCCTTGCTCTTTTCCAGCTAAGGTTGTCATATGCAAGTTTGGACAGATCAACACTTTGGCCTGTGCCAGACATTTTTTAGAGAGAGTTAAAGTGATAGAAAAAGAGAAAAAAGTTTTCAGAACTTTTTGGAAAGACAGAAAAAAACTTTTTAAACTTTTAAGAACTTTTTGAAAGTTTAGAAGTACTTTTCAGCACTTAGAAAAGAGTGAAAAGAGGAAGATGCAAAACTTTTTGGCTATGTGTATATACACTGACCTTGTTTTGTATATTTTTCTCTTATGAAAAGTACAATGACAAGAGTGGTAAGTAGTCTCAAGCACTTATCCCACCACTGCACAACCAATGTAGGAGGCTGGACTGGCTTGTAGTGAGTACCAAGGGGTACTTGCACCTTGCACCAGGCCCAGTTATCCCTTATTAGTGTATAGGGTGTCTAGCAGCTTAGGCTGATAGATAATGGTAGCTTAGCAGAGCAGCTTAGGCTGAACTAGGAGACGTGTGAAGCTACTACAGTACCACTTAGTGTCATATGCACAATATCATAAGAAAACACAATACACAGTTATACTAAAAATAAAGGTACTTTATTTTTATGACAATATGCCAAAGTATCTTAGAGTGTACCCTCAGTGAGAGGATAGGAAATATACACAAGATATATATACACAATAGCAAAAATATGCAGTATAGTCTTAGAAAACAGTGCAAACAATGTATAGTTACAATAGGATGCAATGGGGAAACATAGGGATAGGGGCAACACAAACCATATACTCCAAAAGTGGAATGCGAACCACGAATGGACCCCAAACCTATGTGACCTTGTAGAGGGTCGCTGGGACTATTAGAAAATAGTGAGAGTTAGAAAAATAACCCTCCCCAAGACCCTGAAAAGTGAGTGCAAAGTGCACTAAAGTTCCCCTAAGGACAAAGAAGTCGTGTTAGAGGAATAATGCGGGAAAGACACAAACCAACAATGCAACAACTGTGAATTTCCAATCTAGGGTACCTGTGGAACAAGGGGACCAAGTCCAAAAGTCACAAGCAAGTCGGAGATGGGCAGATGCCCAGGAAATGCCAGCTGCGGGTGCAAAGAAGCTTCGACTGGACAGAAGAAGCTGAGGTTTCTGCAGGAACGAAAAGGGCTAGAGACTTCCCCTTTGGTGGACGGATCCCTCTCGCCTTGGAGAGTCGTGCAGAAGTGTTTTCCCGCCGAAAGGACGCCAACAAGCCTTGCTAGGCGCAAATCGTGCGTTTGGCGTTTTTGGACGCTGCTGGGGCCCAGGAGGGACCAGGAGGTCGCAAGTTGGACCTGAAGAGAGAGGGGACGTCGAGCAAGACAAAGAGCCCTCACTGAAGCAGGTAGCACCCGGAGAAGTGCCAGAAACAGGCACTACGAGGATGCGTGAAACGGTGCTTGCCGAAGTTGCACAAAGGAGTCCCACATCGCCGGAGACCAACTTAGAAAGTCGTGCAATGCAGGTTAGAGTGCCGTGGGCCCAGGCTTGGCTGTGCACAAAGGATTTCCGCCGGAAAAGCACAGGGGCCGGAGTAGCTGCAAAGTCGCGGTTCCCAGCAATGCAGCCCAGCGAGGTGAGGCAAGGACTTACCTCCACCAAACTTGGGCTGAAGAGTCACTGGACTGTGGGGGTCACTTGGACAGAGTCGCTGGATTCGAGGGACCTCGCTCGTCGTGCTGAGAGGAGACCCAAGGGACCGGTAATGCAGCTTTTTGGTGCCTGCGGTTGCAGGGGGAAGATTCCGTCGACCCACGGGAGATTTCTTCGGAGCTTCTGGTGCAGAGAGGAGGCAGGCTACCCCCACAGCATGCACAAGCAGGAAAACAGTCGAGAAGGCGGCAGGATCAGCGTTACAGAGTTGCAGTAGTCGTCTTTGCTACTATGTTGCAGGTTTGCAGGCTTCCAGCGTGGTCAGCAGTCGATTCCTTGGCAGAAGGTGAAGAGAGAGATGCAGAGGAACTCGGCTGAGCTCATGCATTCGTTATCTAAAGTTTCCCTAGAGACAGAGACCCTAAATAGCCAGAAAAGAGGGTTTGGCTACCTAGGAGAGAGGATAGGCTACTAACACCTGAAGGAGCCTATCAGCAGGAGTCTCTGACGTCACCTGGTGGCACTGGCCACTCAGAGCAGTCCAGTGTGCCAGCAGCACCTCTTTTTCCAAGATGGCAGAGGTCTGGAGCACACTGGAGGAGCTCTGGACACCTCCCAGGGGAGGTGCAGGTCAGGGGAGTGGTCACTCCCCTTTCCTTTGTCCAGTTTCGCGCCAGAGCAGGGGCTAAGGGGTCCCTGAACCGGTGTAGACTGGCTTATGCAGAATTGGGCACATCTGTGCCCAACAAAGCATTTCCAGAGGCTGGGGGAGGCTACTCCTCCCCTGCCTTCACACCATTTTCCAAAGGGAATGGGTGTCACACCCTCTCTCAGAGGAAGTTCTTTGTTCTGCCATCCTGGGCCAGGCCTGGCTGGACCCCAGGAGGGCAGCTGCCTGTCTGAGGGGTTGGCAGCAGCAGCAGCTGCAGTGAAACCCCAGGAAGGGCAGTTTGGCAGTACCAGGGTCTGTGCTACAGACCACTGGGATCATGGGATTGTGCCAACTATGCCAGGATGGCATAGAGGGGGCAATTCCATGATCATAGACATGTTACATGGCCATATTCGGAGTTACCATGGTGAAGCTACATATAGGTAGTGACCTATATGTAGTGCACGCGTGTAATGGTGTCCCCGCACTCACAAACTTCAGGGAATTGGCTCTGAACCATGTGGGGGCACCTTGGCTAGTGCCAGGGTGCCCTCACACTAAGTAACTTTGCACCTAACCTTTACCAGGTAAAGGTTAGACATATAGGTGACTTATAAGTTACTTAAGTGCAGTGTAAAATGGCTGTGAAATAACGTGGACGTTATTTCACTCAGGCTGCAGTGGCAGGCCTGTGTAAGAATTGTCAGAGCTCCCTATGGGTGGCAAAAGAAATGCTGCAGCCCATAGGGATCTCCTGGAACCCCAATACCCTGGGTACCTCAGTACCATATACTAGGGAATTATAAGGGTGTTCCAGTAAGCCAATGTAAATTGGTAAAAATGGTCACTAGCCTGTTAGTGACAATTTGGAAAGAAATGAGAGAGCATAACCACTGAGGTTCTGATTAGCAGAGCCTCAGTGAGACAGTTAGTCACTACACAGGTAACACATTCAGGCACACTTATGAGCACTGGGGCCCTGGGTTACCAGGGTCCCAGTGACACATACAACTAAAACACCATATATACAGTGAAAAAATGGGGGTAACATGCCAGGCAAGATGGTACTTTCCTACAGTACCCAACTGGTATTGCAAAGGCAAAAGCAAATAGGATAAATGCTCTATTTGTGGTAGTGTGAGGGAGCAGTTAGGCTTATCGGAGGGTAGGGGTAAGCATTTGTTGTACTCACAGAGGCAATAAATGAGCGACATACTCAAAGAATAAATCCAAGACCAATTTAGAAAAATAACAATTATTTTTATATATGTTTCAAACTCAAGAACTTCGTAATCAGGTAAGTAGACTTTTAAGCTTAAATACTATACATCAATGCTCAGCAAACACAGGGTTAACAACAACTTACGAAACTAAGCTCAGGGAGTTAAGGTAAGGACTGGGCACTGATCAGAACCACACCAACAGGCCAGACTGAGCGGCACTGGGGCGGCCGGGTGCAGAGGTGCAGAATGGGTGCCCAGTGGTTTCCGATGGGAGTTTGTCATGAAGACAGGCTACAGGCTCTGGCTAGGAAGCCAGTCAGTTACAACAAGCAGGTATGTAGTAGACTTGGGGTGCTCAGGAATGTAGGTGCACCTTTGGTCCTCTTCTCCTGTGCCCAGGGGCGACGGATGCAAGGAGGTCCTTAGGCGTCGTATTTTCGTATCCAGGAGCACTTGCAGTCAGGGGGTCGGACGTTGTTGGCACTGATGACCCACCTCAGCTGGGGTCAGGGGTCACATGTGCAGTGATTGCTGTAGCTGTCGAATTTTCTATCTCCAGAAGCCTGTGGGAGAGGGGGCCTGCGTGAAGAGGCTTCAGGCATCTTTGGGGAGTCCAAGATGGGTGAGACCACACTGGATTTAGTCTCTGGGCAACTGGGGACCCGCGTTGGAACCATTGTTTGGCTTCATCTTGGGTCATGGAAGTCGGGTGCAGTGGTCACTTCTGGTGTCTGGTTTCCAGGGTCCAGCAGCTGCAGAGTCTCTTCTTTGAGGTTTTCATCTAGCAAGGCAAGTCCGCTGCCAACGGGAGACTTGAGTCTTTATTGAAGGCTGGAGGGGTTGGCTTTGTGTGCAGGATCCTTTGAGGTCAGCAGGCAGACTAGAGGGCTGGGTCCAGGTCATCTGCTTCTTTTCCTCTTCTGAGGGTGTAACTCTTCTTTGTCTGGGTCTTAGGTTGTCAGAATCTGGAGTTCCTCGATTCAGGGGTGCCACCTAAATACTTAATTTAGGGGCATTACAGAGAATGCCAGGCGTTAGCCAATAGGTTGATCACCTCTAGGGTGACTACACCTTTCTTATGACCACTTCCACTGGGAAGTGGGCATAACCCTAACTCAAGTGGCCTAATTCCATCCAAATGGAGGATTTTGAAAAATAGTGTCCACTTCAGCTTGTCTACCTTGGGGTGGGAGTGGCATGAAGTGGGCCCTCCTAATTTAAGTAATTTTCCCACCTATGCTGCTGCCAAAAGGTGGATCAGGACAGGGGGGGGGTCGGTCATCTCCACCATCTGGAGAGATCTGGGTCGCATTACAAAGCCAAGCACCCTGAAATGCCCATCCAGCCTGGAACAGGAGGTCACACTTCTACCCAGAGAAGGCGTTTGTCTTAGGCTACCGAGAGCACTGGCTCTCACTGTGGGGGGCCAGAAACACATCTCTGGTGGCTGAAGTGGTCAGGACCAGTCAGTCAGCACACTAGTAGCTGGTAGGTGTTCAGGGGGCCCTCTGTGTGCATTTTGTTAATACATCCATCCCTGGGGTCAATGAGGGTTTATTATTCTGATATGTTTGATACCAAACATCCCAGGATTCAGAGAAGCAATCATGTAGCTGGGGAACTCGTAGTGACCAGTGTTCAGCACATGCATTTAGAATGGCTTCCTTGTACATTTAACTATGTCAAATAATCGACAGACATAGCAGGGGCATATCTGCTCATGTACGTACGTCCTCACTTGTAATATATTGCACCCTGCCTTTGGACTGTAAGACCTGCTAGAGGGGTGACTTACATATATTGCATGCATTGTTTAGGGGACATGGCACACAGGCTGTGTGTCATGTTGTATTTTCTATTTTGGGAGCACCTTGTCACGCAGCCTGCAGTGGCAGTCTGCGTAAGGTTTGTGCTGGGTTCCTCAGAGTGGCACAAGTTGCTGCAGCTCTGAGGGGCCCTCTCAGTACTCATGCCCTAGGTACCAGGGGTACCATTTACTAGGGACTTACAGGGGGCTGAAGGGCCTGGTCACTTGCGGATCAAGTGACCAGGTGTCTTGTTTTAGGGAAGGAACTGGCACTTGGGACCTGGTTAGCAGTAACCCAGGGCACTTCAGTCGAAGTTGCATCTACAAACCAGGCAAACATTGGGGGGTACTGCAAACAGAACCCAGCTCCGGACAGTATGCATCACTCAAACTGGAGACCTAAACCGGCCAAATGCGAGGAAACATGACAGATGGTGTAATGTTCACAATAACCAGTTCATTCATTACTTTATTACCCAGCCACACAAACTGAGCTGAGCACCTATGCTAGAGCCCACTGAGCTGTTTCTCGCATCTTAGAAAAATGATAATTTTCCTGAGAAAGCAGATGATGACTACAGGTTAACAGCTCAGGGGATGAAGCCAGTCTCTTATCCAAGCAAATGGAGGAAACACGCACCTCTGCTTGGAATGAAGGTCCTGCTGGAGGGGTAACACGAATGGAGGGCCTTTCGATAGAGGGAAGAGCTGCAAAAACAAGCATGCAATAGGGCACTGACTTTCACAATGTGTGCCAGTTTTGGGTTGCAAGCTAATGGGATGCATTTATGCAGAAACAGAACTTTAACTTGGTAGGGTGTGTTACTAACAGAGCTTCTCTTCCCAACTAGGTAGGAAAGGCATCATTCTGATGGATACAACTACCTGTGGATTCCTCACCTGATGAATACTCCCATGGCGCCAGCATTTGACGGAAATCTTCTTACTAGTCTCTGCACGTCGACGAGGACGTCACTCTAGCCCACGCGACGCCGTCTGACGTCATACAGGCAATAAGAAGTCCTCGCCGACGTGCCGATGACAGTTCCCTTTTTTCCGTGCATTCGAAACGGTTATCTTCGAGGGAGTTACTGTTACCTTCGTGGTTACAGTGTATTGTCTGCTGCGTAGTCTTCTCTGCGGTAACAATGTCTCAGAGGAAGTCGGGTTTCAAGCCCTGTCGAGAGTGTGGGGGCAAGATGTCAGTTACAGATCCTCACTCCGACTGTCTATGGTGTTTGAGCTCCGACCACGACGTCTCGACTTGCGATTCATGTCAACACATGAATCCGAAGGCCCTCAAAGAGCGCGAGGCCAAGTTATTCATGGCAAAGTCAAAGAAGAAGGAGAAACATCATAAGAAGTCTTCTTCGCCAAGGTCTCACCGGCGTCATCGAGACTCCCGGCGCCGTAGAGACTCACGACGTCACTCCAGCAAGGAGTCTCGTTCGAGGTCACCTTCGGCTCGGCGTCGGAGGACTTGGGAGGTCAGCCCCACGGTCACGCCGCATCCATCGACGCCGTTGCCCTCTCCGGCGTCACCGACTTCACCTGGTCAGGCGTCAGTGATTGAGGTGGTGCAGCCTCTTGTGTTTTCTCCGGCGTCGCAGACGTCGAGGCCGGCGTCGGGGTCGCCCTCGATCCAGGCACCCCAGTATCCGGCTTTTCCCACTCCTGGAGCCGATAGTACCGCGTTTCTTAATGCGATGTATACCATCTTTCAGCAGATGGCTCCAGGAGCTGCTCCGGCTGGTCCTTCGGGGCCCTTGGCCTTTTCGTTGGGTGATCCTGCGCCTCTTCGGCCGGCACCCTTTATGCCCTTTCTCCCTTTTGGGAATGTGGGCTCGGCGCCGGTGCCGGCGTCGGTGGCCGCTCCGGTGGCTTCGGATGTTTCGGCCCCGGAGGTTGCCCCTCCGTCGAAGTCAGGATTTTGCCCTGTGACTCCGGTTGGTCCATCGGCTCCAAGACCTCGTCCTCCGGCTCCTGCCTCGGCGCCGAAGCTGCCTGTGGCGCCGGACGCGGCGTCAGATGCTTCTGGAGATCGGCGCCGTTCTTCGACGTCGGCGGAGGCCATGTTGACTCCGCGTATCGAGGAGAGACTTCATTCGAGGAGGCGTGCTCTCCGTCTTTTAGAAGAGCAAGAGTACCAGCGAGTCCTAGAGGAGGGAGAGATTGAGGACTCTGGAGACGGACTGCATGGTCTGGATACAGCCAGTGGGCTGGACACTTCCCCTGAGTGGGACCTTTCATCTCCAGGGGAATATACGGAGGAGGCTGCTTCCTTTCATGCTGTGGTGAGGAAGGCAGCGAGCTTTTTGGACCTGCCTTTGCCGGTGGCAGAGGCAAAGCAGAATTTGCTGACAGAGGTATTGCATCCGGCCTCTGCTGCAGCTGAGCCTCTCTTGCCATTTAATGAGGCTTTGCTGGATCCGGTGTTGGAGGTGTGGAAGAAGCCGGTGTCTTCCTCGGCCGTTCATAGGGCTGTGGCTAGGAGGTATCGAGCTGCACCATCTGACCCTGGCTTTCTCTCTAGACACCCTACGCCGGAGAGCTTGGTGGTGCAAGCCTCCTGTTCCTCAAAGTCAGCGCCTGGTTCCTTCCCGACGGTGCCTGGAGACAGAGACTCCAAGAAACTGGATGCGCAGTCCAAGAAAATATTTTCGTCATGCAGTTTGGCGTTGAAGGCCACCAACGCCACGTGCATTCTGGGGAGGTACATCCATGCGCTGATGGATGATATTTCGTCTTCATTCACGGAGCTTCCCCAGGGTCTTTTGGATGTGGTCTCGGACGCCCAGGCTGCCGCGACCCAGATTATCCAGTCTGGGCTGGACACGACCGACTCGGTGGCCAGGGCGATGGGCACGGCTGTGGTGGCAAGAAGACAGGCCTGGCTCCGAAACTCAGGGTTCTCTGCGGATGTGCAGTCGACCCTGCTGGACCTCCCGTTTGATGGGGACAGACTGTTTGGAGCCAAGGCAGATTCAGCCTTGGAACGATTTAAGGAGAGCAGAGCCACAGCCAAATCGTTAGGACTGCAAGCTCCTTCTTCCTCTGCCTCTTCTAGAATTTTCAGGAGGTTTCGGGGATTTGGGCGTGGCTCTTATTCCTCTTCCTTTCGGGGGAGGTTCCAGCAACCCGCCTCTTCCCTCCCCTATAGGTCATTTAGAGGGAGGGGGAGGGGTGGGGTCCGTACCAGAGGAGCCTCTCAACAGCACTCTGCCTCTTCCTCGTCCTCTGGAGGGGTGCAGCAGGGGAAGCAGCCTTAGGCTTCCACCGTTTCCCACTCACTCCTCTCCTGTAGGGGGAAGATTACAGCGTTTTCTCCACAAGTGGAAGTCTATCACAACGGACACTTGGGTTCTCGGCATTGTGGGAAAAGGCTACGCCCTTCCCTTTCGGGAGTTCCCGCCCCTCATCCCGCCCCGCCCATCTTATTGTTCAGAAGAACACCTCCTGTTGCTAGAACAGGAGGTTCAAGTCCTCCTTTCAAAGGGCGCGGTAGAGTTGGTCCCAGAGCAGGAAAAGGGTCGAGGTTGTTACTCAAGATACTTCCTGATTCCCAAAAAGGATGGTCAGTTGAGACCAATCCTGGATCTGAGGATCTTGAATTGGTTCCTCAAACAGGAAAAGTTCAAGATGCTGACCCTAGCACAGGTGCTTTTGGCGTTGAACAAGGAAGATTGGATGGTGTCTGTCGACTTGCAGGATGCTTACTTTCATATCCCGATACTCAAGTCGCACAGGAAGTATCTCCGGTTTGTGGTAGGGTCGCAGCACTATCAGTTTGCGGTCCTCCCGTTTGGTCTTACTTCAGCACCTCGAGTCTTCACAAAGGTGATGTCAGTGGTTGCGGCGGAGCTCAGAAGGAAGGGGATAGCAGTATTCCCTTACTTGGACGACTGGTTGATCAAAGCCAAGTCCCCGGAGCTTGTGTCGCATCATCTGCAGTCAACAACCCAGTTGTTGTTCGACCTGGGCTTTTCGGTGAACGTGCCCAAATCTCACCTGGAGCCCTCTCAGCGCCTCCTGTTCATAGGGGCAGTACTGGATACAACATTGAGTCGAGCCTTTCCTCCGCCTCAGCGGATTCAAGATATTCAGGAATTGGTTCCAATGTTTCGAAATGGAGCGGTAGTTCCAGTCCTCAAGGTCCTTCGTCTGCTCGGTCTGTTCGCCTCCTGCATTCTGTTGGTCACGCATGCTCGCTGGCACATGAGGGCTCTTCAGTGGTGCCTCCGAAGGCAGTGGTCTCAACACAAGGGAGATTTAGAAGGTACTGTCAAGATCTCCAGAGATGCTGCTGTGGAATTGAAGTGGTGGATTGCGGGCAACAATCTTTCACAGGGGAAGCCGTTCGCGCAGTCGCCACCAGTGGCCACGGTAATAACGGATGCCTCCACCCTAGGATGGGGAGCTCATCTGGGGGATCTGGAGATCAAAGGGCTTTGGTCTCCAGAGGAACAGGTGTTTCATATCAATCTGTTGGAGTTACGGGCTGTACGTTTGGCTCTCAAGGCCTTCCTCCCATCCCTTCGTGGTCAGTCGGTACAGGTCCTGACGGACAATACTACCACGATGTGGTACATAAACAAACAGGGAGGAGTAGGGTCGTACCTTCTCTGCAGAGAAGCTCTTCGGCTATGGTCCTGGGCAAAGGACCATCAGATTTGCTTGGTGGCAAATCATCTGGCCGGGGTCTTGAATGTACGTGCGGACAGTCTCAGTCGCCAATTCTCGGCAGACCACGAGTGGCGTCTCCATCCAGATCAAGTCTGTTTAATCTTCCAGATGTGGGGGTTTCCTCGGATAGATCTGTTTGCCACTCGGGAGAACGCGCATTGCCCGTTATTCTGCAGCCTCCAGTATCCGATGCAGGGAGCGTTGGGGGACGCGTTTCAGATAACCTGGTGCGACCAGTTGCTTTACGCGTTTCCCCCCATACCCTTGATTCCTCGAGTGTTGAGGAAAATTCGCCAAGACCGGGCCCAAGTCATCTTAATAGCTCCGGATTGGCCAAGGAGGGTATGGTACTCCGACCTTCTCCAACTCTCACTGTGCCCTCCGCTCCGTCTCCCTCTCAGGGCAGACCTCCTCTCGCAGTCGCAGGGGCAGGTTTTACACCCCAACCTCCAGAGTCTGCACCTACATGCTTGGAGATTGAACGGGGCAACCTGAGTTCCTTCTCTCTCCCGCCTGATGTAGTGGATGTTATCTTAGCGGCCAGGCGACACTCCACTAAATCTATCTACGCTAATAGGTGGTCTAAATTTGTTATGTGGTGTGGAGAGAGACAGATTGATCCCTTACATGCTCATCTGTCACATGTTTTGTCTTTTGCACTGTCTCTAGCGCAGAAAGGTTGTGCAGTAGCTACCATTAAGGGTTATTTGTCGGCCTTGTCAGCCTTCATTTGTCTTCCAGACCAACCATCGTTATTTAAATCCCCTATTGTTCTCAGATTCTTGAAAGGTCTTCTGAATCAATATCCTCCAAAACCATTCGTTATGCCTCAATGGGATTTGTCCTTGGTCCTGACTTTCCTTATGGGGTCCCCTTTTGAGCCTATGCATTCTTGCCCCTTAAGGTATTTGGTTATTAAAACAGTATTCCTGGTAGCTATAACATCTGCAAGGAGAGTGAGTGAGTTGCAGGCCTTATCGGTTAAACCCCCTTATATAACGTTTTATGGGGATAAGGTGGTGTTGAGGACCAAGGCTGCTTTCCTTCCGAAGGTTGTTTCACCCTTCCATTTGGCTCAGACAATCACTTTGTCCACGTTTTATCCTCCGCCTCATCCTTCAAAGGAGGAAGAAAGACTACATCGCCTGGACCCAAAAAGGGCGTTGAGCTTCTATATCGACAGAATGAAGGATATCAGGCTGGAGGATCAGCTGTTTGTCGGATACGTGGGCAAGAGGAGAGGAAAGGCAGTCCACAAGAGAACACTCTCCAGGTGGGTTGTTCTTTGCATTAAAATCTGTTACTCTTTGGCAAAGAAGGATCCGCCTGAGGGCATTAGAGCTCACTCCACCAGAGCTAAGTCGGCCTCTTCGGCCTTGGCCAGGGGTGTTCCTGTGGTTGACATCTGCAAGGCCGCAACTTGGTCGTCCCTTCACACTTTTGTGAAACATTACTGTTTGGACTCTGAGGTCAGAAGGGACGGTCATTTTGCACGGTCAGTGCTGCAGGATTTCTTGGTTTGACCATTTAGGCACCCACCGCCGGGCGTGGTACTGCTTTGGGACTCTATTCATCAGGTGAGGAATCCACAGGTAGTTGTATCCATCAGAAGAACGAGTTACTTACCTTCGGTAACGACTTTTCTGGTGGATACATTAGCTACCTGTGGATTCCTCACGGTCCCACCCGCCTCCCCGTTGCCTTTTTGGTCTCTCCAAGCAATCCTTGAGTGTGCTCCTTTTGGTCTTCAAAGTTGCAATACATTTTGCATGTATGATATTTGTATATATGTGTATATTTATATATAAATCTATATATATATTGGGTATATACATGATTCGTATGTATAAATATATTTATTTGTTTAAAAAAAAAAAAAAAAGGTTATATTAAATCTACAGCTATTTTATTGCAATGTTGTGTGATTTACAATATTAAGAGATGTTGCTTTGCTCTTTCATTGCATTGGGTTATTATTATTATTCTCATGCACGTAAAAAATGTTGGTACTGTCATCGGCACGTCGGCGAGGACTTCTTATTGCCTGTATGACATCAGACGGCGTCGCGTGGGCTAGAGTGACGTCCTCGTCGACGTGCAGAGACTAGTAAGAAGATTTCCGTCAAATGCTGGCGCCATGGGAGTATTCATCAGGTGAGGAATCCACAGGTAGCTAATGTATCCACCAGAAAAGTCGTTACCGAAGGTAAGTAACTCGTTCGTCTCCATAAAACCTGAAGAGTCTTGGAGCGAAAGTGAAGACAAGAGACAGAGGGTTCTCACCTGTTAGCGATGCGACAGCCCGATCTGGTCTGCCTTTTAAGCACTTTATTGTAGTGAAATGTGTGCCAGATAGATGTGTTCTCACTGGTTTCCACATATATAAATGCACCGGTAAACAAGAGGTGAGATGGGTGAGCTTCACCTATTTTTAAACTGCTGCAGTTATGTAGCTGGTAAATAGGAGCTCAAAGATTTTAGGAAGGTAATTAGAATTTTAAAGATGACTCACCTTGTGAGCACATATGAAAGGATCTGTCGCCTGCTCCACATGCTTGGCTGAGAGTATTGAGGGGTTCTCTAGCCATAATCTGAAGAATCAGGCCTTGTGACAACTGCCAGTTTGGCGGTAAGGGAAGAAGTTCCCATAAGGGAGATGTTTTTTCAGATGAAGTCACTGGCGTTTCTGGTAGAGGTAAGCAGGGTGGAGCAAAGAATGTAGGACAGGTGGTCTTCTGGGTTGCCAGAGTCATCCTGTGAGCATGGAGAAACCGGGTCTGTGACCTCAGTATCAGCGGTGAAGCCATTCTGTACAGGTGTCCGATGAGACGCTGGAAATGTGGGCAGGAGCGGGTACCATGGGGTAAAGGTGGTTGATATAGGGATCCCGTGATCACAGAAGAAGTGGAATCAGGACAAGTGCCAAGGATATTTAAGATCCTGCCGCTGACAGAGAAGTGAGGCTACTGCTCAGGTTTGAGGTGGGTTCAGAGGTTGTGAAGCTTGGAGATGGGAATCTTGAAATAGTGCACAGAGAGGCATATAACCAAAGTGAGATCGGTCTCCTTACCACTTGCGTCATCTTCTCGAGCACAGGAATCAGCTGGAGGAGCTCCTCATCTTCAGGGTCCCCCAACCAACTCTTCACTGGGATTCGATTCAAATTCTGCAACAAGAGGGAAAGAGACTGGTGAGGAGGAGGGGAAGGGGAAGGTCTGAGGTAACGGAGCTAAGGGTTCATTAAGAAAAGTGGGGAGAATCCATAAATAGATAGGGATGGCCTGTGAAGAGACATGAAAGGCTGCGTGAAGATATCCAGAGAGGGTCTGTGACTGGAGGGTAAGAGGGACTTTGAAATAATGGGAGTGAATGATCCAGGAAGAGATCTACAAGAACTGTTTTTTTCATTTGTGCATAGTTTGGTTTCTGGTAAAATGTTACAAGTAGCTTTAAAATATTAGGTGGTCGTTTGTGTGCTGTGATAGACCAGGTGGCCGGTATGAGCACGGGTTGCAGCTCCTTTATGATACTTTTTTCTGTCTGCTATAAGGTATGTTTGATATCCTCCCCCGTATCAAATGAAGTCTGAGGGGAATTGGAATGAAAGATTTCATTTCTCTGCTTGTCCGTGTTTAAAGCTTATTTTATCTTGGGAGAAGAAATGAGGTTCTGTGTTGTTTATCTGAGAGCAGATTATGTAATATAAAGGTGGCTCGACTGGAGACAGAGATTTCTTTGAGCAAGATGGAAACAGTGTTCAAATACCCAATCCTTTCCATGGGAAGTTCTAAGAAATAACCAGAGCTGATTGCATCAGTAAAATGTTCAATGTTACGTTTTGTGGAGGTTCTTAATATTTGTGTGAAATTGCAGCGGGTAGACACGAATGCCATTTCAAATGCTGTGTGTATCACCTTCCTGACACAGATATGTCTATGGTTCCATTTGGGTCAAGAAGTCATCAGCAAAGGTAGCCGTGAATGTTTACATAATGTGGTGCAATGCTGGGTTCCATGAATGTCGGATTGCTTTACAGAAAGGTTTTGTCCTACAAGATGAAATATGTGTGTGCAAATTGTGTGATAGTTTTTTGTGGTTGTAGTGTCTGGAATGGTGGTAGGAAACATTAGTGGGCAACAATACGATACTTGTGTGTCAAATGTACAGGACAGCAATTTCCATGCTGGCAAGGACGGCTTTGGGTAGAAGTGTCCACTTTTTAAATTTGTGCCTTGGATGAAACTGTTCATGTCTGTAGCCAGTATATCTGATAGACACTTCGAATTGCAGATGACTTCCTTTTTGAATTTCTCACAAACGTCTGCTTGATCTGGATAATTTTCTGAACAGTACCCCTGTGCACCAGTAGGATTCGGTCAGCTCTGCGTCAGTCTTCGGCAGCAGGTGAGAATTGCCACCGGCACCACCTGGGCACCTCCGAGGGTGCTGCCTTCTGTCCCCTTCCTTTCCAGGTCCTCCACGTCCAGAATCCGTCCTTGGGTTCCACAGGCGTGGTCCATGGGTCGTGATAACAGCTGGACAATCAGAGGCATCCACTAACTTCAGAGAGAGTCCCTTCTCCCCTCAGCGTACATCTTCTGGGTATCTTGGAGTGGGCACTCTCAAACCTTCCTCGTGTCCGCCAAGAAGGGTCCTGAGCCTCATCAACTCCAACCACTACTCCCTGTGTTAGCCTAAGGGATGACTGCATGGGTAACTATCTTGAACCTGGTCACTGGGGACACTTCGCTTACTTACCTCTGGTGTTTCAGCCCCTAGCAAACTACCACGCTTACCCTAGTTGGGTTCACTATTTCACATTCCACTTCCTTAGTATATGGTTGGGCACCATAGGGCCCTGTATATTGTATGTTATTTCTGTTGATTATTTTGTGTATGTATTGTGTGTAGGTATCTCCAAATGGAGATAAACCAATGCTGTTCTAGTAGTAGTGTTGTAATAAAGTATCTCTTGTTTTTGTAACACTTGTGTGGTTCGTTCTTGTGAGTGAGTTACTGTCTGACTACTGTGGTATTGCAAGTGCTTTACATTCCTCCTGGATTTGCTTCTGCTGCTCACCTCAGCTACCCCTAGGAGCTTTTGCTATCTGGACACCTATTCACTATCACTAAGAGTTGCCAGGACTCAGTATAGGGTGCCACACCATAGGTGTACACCATAAACTGAGCCAGCCTCCCACAACTATATAGAGAGCCAGCTTCCTATAGTGAGGAATGGGAGGGGTCGGTGGTCCCTTTAGAATGCCAGCTTCAAGACCCTATGGACTGGTGTACCAACTTGGGTGAGGCCAGCGGACTGGATACATCTCCAGATACTGGCATGCTTTCTCCTCCTACCGTGGCTATGGAAGAGTGAGCTTACTACTCAATAGTGGTGAGGAGAGCAGCTGAGGTCTTGGACCTTGAGTTGCCTTTGGTGTCAGTCAGGACTAGCCTCCTGACAGAGGTGCTTCAGCCTGGGATTTCAACCTCTGAACCCATGCTCCCATTTAATGAAGCCCGTATGGATGTCCTACTGGGGTTCCTGGTCAAAACCCAAGACAGGGGTCCCTGTGAACAGCACAACTGCCCGCGCCATCGCCCCGCTCCGGGGACGAAAGCTTTCTTATCCCTGAGAGCTTGGACATCCAAGCCTCCACTTCCCAAGGCACTTTCCCTTCCGCACCCCTAGATTGGGAATCCAAAAGGTTGGATATACTTGGGAAGAAGATTTTTTTCTCCAGCCTAGCATTGCAGTCCTTGAACACCACATGCCTTTTGGGCTGTTATTCTTACACACTGTGGGATCCAGTTGCGCAAGTGCTGCTACAGGTCCCAAAGGACGGCGGGCTGTACCTTCTCAGGCAGTTGCCGATGGGAAAGATGCAGAAAAGTTCACTATCCTTTGTGGACTGGATACAACTGACATACTGGGCAGAGAACGGTTTCGTGGACAGTGGCTCTGAGGCACCACGCCTAGTTGAAAACTTATGACTTTTTGGTGGCTGTCCTCGCTACTTTGATGGACATGCCCTTTGATGGCACCAGTCTCTTGAGAGACTTGGCAGACTCGGTGCTCGAGTGCTTCAAGCCTTCTCGTGCTATGCCCTAGGCCTTGGGCCTCACAGTGGGCACTCGTCCCCCTGTCAGTCTGCCTTTCACCCCATGTGTGTCTGCAGAAGGAGCCTCCAACCATGTCCATTACTGGCCAGCCACCATTCCACGCATGCTGCCCAGCCTCTGCGTCGTTGAGATCATGGGATCCACCAACCTTAATGGCTCAGGGAGCCAGTGAACTGGCCAGTCAACTGCTTCCCCTTCTGCAGCCTCCTCTAAGACTTCTTAGTGTGACTCCCCACCAAGAGCCAATAGGAGGCAGGATTCGCCGTCACTTGCGCAGCTGGCAATCCATTACGTCAGACAGGCGGTTTTGCACATTGCCAGAAGGGGCTACTCCATCCCCTTCAAGACTACCCCTCCATGCCACCATCATACGATTGGATGACAGAGGATCATCTGTCCCTTCTCTGCAAGGAAGTTACGGCTATCTTGGCCAAGGGAGCCATACAGAGGGTTCCCGTGCCAGAAGTAGGCTGTGGTTGCTATTCCCATTACTTTAAGGTACCGAAAAAGGACAAGTGCCTCCACCCTATCCTAGACCTTCAATCCCTCAATCTCTTCCTCACAAAGTTCAAAATGCTTACTCTAGCCCAGGTTATCTGCTCTGGGCTAGGAGACTGGATGTAGGAGGCTTGCCTGGTTTGTAGTGGGTACCTTGGGTACTTACACCAGGTCCAGTTATCCCTTGTTAGTGAATGTAGTAGTGTTCTAGCAGCTTAGGCTGATAGAGGTAGCTATAGCAGAGCAGCTTAGGCTGAACTAGGAGACATGCAAAGCTCATGCAATACCACTTATAGTTACACAGTACTTATATACAAGTAAAGAATACTCAGTGTTACCAACAATAAAGGTATTTATTTGGGTGACAGTATCAAAAATATCTTAGAGACAATACTCCTTCTGGAGGTAAGTATTATACACAATATATACACTAGACACCAAAATTAGACAAATAAATAGTCATAGAAAAATGGAAACAGTAGGAAATCCTATAGAATGCAATGGGAGAAAATAGGTCTAGGGGCAACACAAACCATATACTAAAGAAGTGGAATGTGAACCACGAATTCCCCCCTAGACAAGTGTAGCATGTGCAGAATCACTGGTCGATTAAGAATACAGTAAAGGTAAGTAAATTACCCCACCCCAGAAAAGCAGGAGTAAAGTACAGCAAGTTTCCTTAGGACACACTACACCTTGTTTTGGGGATTTTGCAGCAGCCAACTAAGTCTGCAAAGAACAACTGCTGGATTATTGGACCTGAAGTCCCGCAAAGGAAGGGGGCCAAGTCCAGAAGTCAAAAAGTTCCAGGAAGGATAGGAGCCCCTGCCAACCCAGAAGAGGGTGCAAAAGAAGAGTCCCCAGTTAGTCGAAGACTGCAGAAATGCAGCCTAGGAAGATGCCAGTGGGTTCCTGAATGATGCTAAAGATGTCTCACGGCGTGAAGATTGTTGCAGGTGAGATTTTGTGTTGGAAGGCATCAACAAGCCTTGGCTATGGCAAAAGTGTGTTTTTCATGAAAATGGCACTGGATGGACCCAGGAGGGACCTGGGGGCCTCATTTCTGTGTGAAGAGGAAGAAGCGGCTCACAGCACTTCAGAGAGCCCTTAGGATGCCAGCCAGCACCCCCAGTAGCCGCAGGATCCAGGATCAAAGGAGGTGCAAAATGCAGTTGATGAAGCACAACAAAAGAAGGTCCCACGCAGCTGGAGAACAACTCAGCGAGTTGAGCGTCGCAGGGTGGAGTGCTGGGGACCCTGGGCCAGGCTGTGCATGAAGGAATGTTGCAAAGAGTGCACAGAGGCCTCAGGAGGCGAAGAAGACAATACACAGGAGTACCATCGTTCTCAGGAAAGACAAGGTCTTAACTCCTCCAAATTGCATCAGCAGGACCTTAGGACAGTCTATGTCAATGATGTCCACCCTCTGTGTCCTTAGGAGAATGCTCGTCACCGTGAGAGGAGTCCCAGGGTACCGGTCGTCACCTTGGAAGGTGTCGCCACTCCACTGGAGATTTCTTCAGTCCTTCTGGTGCAGGATGAAGACAGGGAGTCCCCAGAGCATGCACACCGTGGTAACTGTTGCAGTTGCTGACTTGGAGCTGAGGTTTCTGAAGAAAAGTGTCTCTTGTGGACACTTTGTTGCAGTTACAGCGTTTCTTGGAGCAGGCTGCGGTTGATCCCAGGTCAGAAGAGTCTGAAGTTGTTGCAGAGGATTCCTGAAGGAAACTTGCAAGCAGAATCTGAAGAGAACCCACAGGAGAGACCCTAAATAGCTCTGAGAGGGGGATTTGCTACCTTATCAGGTATGGACCTAGCAGGAGGGGTCTGACGTCACCTGCTGGCACTGACCACTCAGAGCCCTCCAGAGTGCCCCCACAAGACGGCTGAAGTCTGGGACACACTGGAGGAGCTCTGGGCACCACCCCTGAGGTGGTGATGGACAGAGGAGTGGTCACTCCCCTTTCCTTTGTCCAGCTTCCCACCAGAGCAGAGGAGAATGGGTCCCTGAACCGGTGTAGACTGGTTTAATGCAAGGAGGGCACTATCTGTGCCCTTCAAAGCATTTCCAGAGGCTGGGGAGGCTGTCCCTCTCCAGCCTATAACACCTATTTCCAAAGAGAGAGGGTGTAACACCATGCTCTCTGAGGAAATGCTTTGTTCTGCCTTCCTGGGACTGGGCTGCCCAGACCCAAGGAGGGCAGAACCCGGTCTGTGAGGTGGCAGCAGCTGTAGCTGCAGCGCAAGCCTCAGAGAGCTGGTTTGGCAGTACTGGGGTCTATGGTGGAGCCCCCAGGATGCATGGAATTGGCTCCCCAATACCAGATTTGAAATGGGGGACAATTCCATGATCTTAGACATGTTACTTGGCCATATTCGCAGTTACCATTGTCAAGCTACATATAGGCATTGACCTATACGTAGTGCACGCGTGTAATGGTGTCCCCGCACTCACAAAGTCCGGGGAAATGGCCCTGAACTATGTGGAGGGACCTTTGCTAGTGCAAGGGTGCCCTCACACTTAGTAACTATGCACCTAACCTTCAGCAAGTGAAGGTTAGAAATATAGCTGACTTAAGTTACTTAAGTGCAGTGAAAATGGCTGTGAAATAGTGTGTGCACCATTTCACTCAGGCTGCAGTGGCAGTCCTGTGTAAGAATGGTCTGAGCTCCCTATGGGTGGCAAAAGAAATGCTGCAGCCCATAGGGATCTCCTGAAACCCCAATGACCTGTGTACCTAGGTACCATATACTAGGGACTTATAAGGGGGGGTCCAGTACGCCAATAGAAATTGGTAAATTAAGTCACTGGCCTACAGTGACAAATTTAAAAGCAGAGAGAGCATAAGCACTGAGGTTCTGATTAGCAGAGCCTCAGTGACACAGTTAGGCACTACACAGGCATACACATTAGGCCACAAACTATGAGCACTGGGCTCCTGGCTAGCAGGATCCCAGTGAGACAGGCAAAACACACTGACACACACTCACCAACAGGTCTTAGGTGGGGGTAACCATGCTAGAAAGAGGCTACTTTCTCACACTGGATGGTAGTGTTGGACTTCCATGATGCTTATTTTCTTATTACAGTCCTGCCTGCCGACAGAATTTCCTTGAGGTTCACAGTAGGCCATGAGCACTTTCAGTTCACAGTGCCCCACTTTGGCCTTCCCAGCACCTCTCGGTGTTCATTAAAGTGATGGCGGTGGTCGCAGCTCATCTGCACAGATCAGGGGTTTCAGTCTTACTTTTTCTCAACAACTGGCTGTTGTCTCTGGACTACGATAGAACTCTTGCATTCGCTGGGGTTCGCTACAAACATGCAGTAGTCACACCTGACTCCCACCAAGAGGCTCCCTTTCATCAGAGCTGTTCTGGACACAGTGCCTTTTTGGGCTTCTCCCCAGCAGCGAGTCCAGGATATTCAACCTTTGAAACAAATGTTTCAGCGCCTTTATCTTGGATTTTGGTGAGGTTGACTCAGAGGCTGTTGGGCCTTATGCCCTCCTGTGCCCTGCTAATGACACATGCCGATGGCATATGGGGGCTGTGCAGTGGGACCTGAAGTTCCAGTGGGTGCAGCATCAGGGGACTCTCTCCGACGAAGACCAGATATCGGAGGGAAATGTGCAAGATTTGCAGTGGTGGTCAACGAACCGCGATTGGGTCAGAGACAGATCCCTCTTCCTTCCCCAACCAGATCTGACAGTAGTGGCAGGTGCGTCACTCCTGGGATGGGGCGGCCACCTGGGATAGGTGGAGATCAGAGGCATCCGGTCTCCGGCGGAGTCTGGACTCCACAAATTAACCCGCTGGAGCGCCGTGTGATTCAATTGTTATTGAAGACATTTCTTCCTTCTGTCAAAGGGAAGGTAGTGCAGGTGTTCACGGACATCACCACCGCCATGTGGTATTGCAATAAGCAGGGTGAGGTGGGAAAGAGGACCCTTTGTCAAGAGGCTCTGCACCTCTGGATGTGGCCGGAACAGCAGGGTATGTCCTTGGTAGTTCAACATCTGTGGGCTCTCTGAACGGCAGAGCAGACCAACTCAGCCGAAAATGTCTACCGGATCATGAATGCAGTCTCCATCCGGAGGTGGTGCAAAGTCTTTTTCAGCAGTGGGAAAAGCCTTGGTTAGATCTGTTTACCTCCGCAGAGAACGCGCAATGTCAGCAGTTTTGCACTTTGGAGTTTCGAAGCTGGCAATCACTCAGACGCTTTTCGTCTTGAGTGAACTCAGGCCTCCTCTTTGCCTTTCCACCCATACCACTTCTGCCCAGAGTTCTCAAGACTATCAAGAACGACTGGGCCCAAATAATCCTTGTGGCTCTGAACTGGGCAGAGTCTGGTATCTCGAGCTGTTCAGAATGTCCATCGCTCCTCTGTTCAGACTGCTCTTTCGGGAGGATCTTCGGTCACAGCAGCTGTGAAGGGTTCTGCATCCGAACCTGTCCACTCTCCAACTTCTTGAGTGGAGATTGAGCAGCGGCAGTTGACAACTTTTGAACTTCTGCTTGAAGTCTGTAACATTATCTCGGCAGCGAGGTGTCCCTCCACCAAAACGATATATGCCTTTCGTTGGAAGAAATGGGTGGCATGGTGTAGGAGGCTGGCCTGGCTTATAGTGGGTACCTTGTGGTACTTACACCCTGTGCCAGGTCCAGTTATCCCTTATTACTAGAATAGAGGTGTTTCTAGCAGCTAAGGCTGATAGAAGGTAGCTATGGCAAAGCTTAGGCTGAACTAGGAGACATGCAAAGTTCCTACTATACCAATATATCATATAGCACAATATCGCAAGAAGACACAATACTCGGAGTTATTAAAAATAAAGGTACTTTATTTTTATGACAATATGCCAAAAGTATCTCAGCGAGTACCCTCAGTAATAAGGTAAGTAATATACACAAGTTATATGTACACAAACCCAAAAACAGGTAAGTAAGAGTCAAAAGTAATGCAAACAGTGTAGAATTACAATAGGATGCAATAGGAGCACATAGGTATGGGGCACCACAAACCATATACTTCAAAAGTGGAATGCGAACCACAAATGGACCCCAAACCTATGTGAGCTTGTAGAGGGTCGCTGGGACTGTAAGAAAACAGTGAGGGTTAGAAAAATAGCCCACCCCAAGACCCTGAAAAGTAGGAGTAAAGCACCCCTACTACCCCAAAAGGACACAATAGTCGTGATAGGGGGATTCTGCAAGAACCACAAACACCAGCAAAGCACTAAAGACGGATTCCTGGACCTGAGGACCTGCGAGGAAAGGGGACCAAGTCCAAGAGTCACGATAGTGTCCGGGGGGGGGGAGGGGGGAGGAGCAGGAGCCCAGGAAACCCTGGATGAAGATGCAGAGAAGCTGCCTCCGGATGGAAGAAGCTTAGGATTCTGCAACAACGAAGAGGACTAGGAACTTCTCCTTTGGATGGAAGATGTCCCACGTCGTGCTGAAGGTTGCAGAAGTGTTCCCACGCAGAAATACCGCAAACAAGCCTTGCTATCTGCAAGGGTCGCGGTAGAAGTTTTTGGGTGCTGCTGTGGACCAAGAAGGACCAGGATGTCGCCCCTTGGAGGAGGAGACAGAGGGGGTACTCAGCAACTCAGAGAGCCCCCACAGAAGCAGGCAGCACCCGCAGAAGTACCCGAACAGGCAATTAGAAGATTGTGAACCGGAGCTGGCTCAGAGTCAAAGGAGGGTCCCACGACATCAGAGGCAAACTCAGAGGGTTGAGCACTGCAGGACGGAGTGCTGCGGGACCCAGGCTAGGCTGTACACAAAGGAAATCCTGGAAGAGTGCACAGGAGCCGGAGCAGCTGAAAATCACGCAGTACACAGGTTTGCAGTCTAGCGTGGGGAGGCAAGGACTTACCTCCACCAAACTTAGACTGAAGGATCAATGGACTGTGGGAGTCACTTGGATAGAGTTCCTGTGTTCCAGGGACCACGCTTGTCAGGATGAGAGGGGACCCAGAGGACCGGTGATGCATCTTTTGGTGCCTGCGTTAGCAGGGGGAAGATTCCGTCGACCCACAGGAGATTTCTTCTTGGCTTCCAGTAGAGGGTGAAGGCAGATGACCCCCAGAGCATGCACCACCAGGAAACAGTCGAGAAAGACGTCAGGATGAGGCGCTACAATGTTGCTGGTAGTCGTCTTCCTACTTTGTTGCGGTTTTGCAGGCGTCCTGGAGCAGTTAGTGGTCGATCCTGGGCAGAGGTCGAAGAGGGAGATGCAGACGAACTCTGGTGAGCTCTTGCATTCGTTATCTGAAGAATTCCCCAGAAGAGAGACCCTAAATAGCAAGAAAAGGAGGTTTGGCTACCAAGAAAGGAGGATTGGCTACCCCCCTTTTTTTCCCCTAGCGCCTTGAGACCCGCACGGGTGAGTAGCGCGCATTATAAATGTTAATGATTTGATTTGAAGAGCCTTATCAGAGGGGGTCTCTGACATCACCTGCTGGCACTGGCCACTCAGAGCAGTCCAGTGTGCCCCCAACACCTCTGTTTCCAATGTGGCAGAGGTCTGGAACACACTGGAGGAGCTCTGGGCACCTCCCCTGGGAGGTACTGGTCAGGGGAGTGGTCACTCCCCTTTTCTTTGTCCAGTTTCGCGCCAGAGCAGGGCTGGGGGATCCCTGAACCGTGTAGACTGGCTTATGCAGAGATGGTGTAGTAAAGTACCATCTTTCCTGGCATATTATCCCCATATTTCACTGTATATATGTTGTTTTAGTCTATGTGTCACCGGGACCCTGCCAGGCAGGGCCCCAGTGCTCATAAGGTTGCCCTGTATGTGTTCCCTGTGTGATGACTAACTGTCTCACTGAGGCTCTGCTAACCAGAACCTCAGTGGTTATGCTCTCTCTGCTTTCTAAATTGTCACTGCAGGCTAGTGACTAATTTCATCAATTCACATTGGCATACTGGAACACCCTTATAGTTCCCTAGTATATGGTACTGAGGTACCCAGGGTATTGGGGTTCCAGGAGATCCCTATGGGCTGCAGCATTTCTTTTGCCACCCATAGGGAGCTCTGACAATTCTTACACAGGCCTGCCACTGCAGCCTGAGTGAAATAGTGCATACACTTAAGTCACCTATATGTCTAACCTTCACCTGGTGAAGGTTGGGTGCAAAGTTACTTAGTGTGTGGGCACCCTGGCACTAGCCAAGGTGCCCCCACATTGTTCAGGGCAAATTCCCCGGAATTTGTGAGTGCGGGGACACCATTTCACGCTTGCACTATACATAGGTCACTACCTATGTACAGCGTCACAATGGTGACTCCGAACATGGCCATGTAACATGTCTAAGATCATGGAATTGTCACCCCAATGCCATTCTGGCATTGGGGAGACAATTCCATGATCCCCCGGGTCTCTAGCACAGAACCCAGGTACTGCCAAACTGCCTTTCCGGGGTCTCCACTGCAGCTGCTGCCAACCCCTCAGACAGGTTTCTGCCCTCCTGGGGTCCAGGCAGCCCTGGCCCAGGAAGGCAGAACAAAGGATTTCCTCTGAGAGAGGGTGTGACACCCTCTCCCTCTGGAAATAGGTGTGATGGCTGGGGAGGAGTAGCCTCCCCCAGCCTCTGGAAATGCTTTGATGGGCACAGATGCTGCCCATCTCTGCATAAGCCAGTCTACACCGGCTCAGGGATCCCCCAGCCCTGCTCTGGCGCGAAACTGGACAAAGGAAAGGGGAGTGACCACTCCCCTGACCTGCACCTCCCAGGGGAGGTGCCCAGAGCTCCTCCAGTGTGCCCCAGACCTCTGCCATCTTGGAAACAGAGGTGTTGCTGGCACACTGGACTGCTCTGAGTGGCCAGTGCCATCAGGTAACGTCAGAGACTCCTTCTGATAGGCTCTTACCTTTCTTACTAGCCTATCCTCCTTCCTAGGTAGCCAAACCTCCTTTTCTGGCTATTTAGGGTCTCTGCTTTGGGGAATTCTTCAGATACCGAATGCAAGAGCTCACCAGAGTTCCTCTGCATCTCCCTCTTCACCTTCTGCCAAAGGATCGACCGCTGACTGCTCAGGACGCCTGCAAAACCGCAACAAAGTAGCAAAGACGACTACTGCAACCTTGTATTGCTTCATCCTGCCGGCTTTCTCACCTGTTTCCTGGTGGTGCATGCTCTGGGGGTAGCCTGCCTCCTCCTTGCACCAGGAGCTCTGAAGAAATCTCACGTGGGTCGACAGAATCTTCCCCCTGCAACTACAGGCAACAAAAGACTGCATCACCGGTCCTCTGGGTCCCCTCTCTGCACGACGGGCGTGGTCCCTGGAACTCAGCAACTCTGTCAAAGTGACTCCCACAGTCCAGTGACTCTTCAGTCCATGTTTGGTGGAGGTAAGTCCTTGCCTCCCCATGCTAGACTGCATTGCTGGGTACCGCATGATTTGCAGCTGCTCCGGCTCCTGTGCACTCTTCCAGGATTTCCTTCGTGCACAGCCAAGCCTGGGTCCCCAACACTCTAACCTGCAGTGCACAACCTTCTGAGTTGTCCTCCGGCGTCGTGGGACTCCCTTTTCTGACTTCGGATGGACACTGGTTCACTCCTCTTCTAAGTGCCTGATCCGGTACTTCTGCGGGTGCTGCCTGCTTCTGTGAGGGCTCCCTGACTTGCTGGGCGCCCCCTCTATCTCCTCATCCAAGTGGCGAAATCCTGGTTCCTCTTGGGCCACAGCAGCTTCCAAAAACCTAACCGCGACCCTTGCAGCTAGCAGGGCTTGTTTGCGGTCTTTCTGCATGGGAATACCTCTGCAATCTTCTTATCGACGTGGGACATCCATCCTCCAAAGGGGAAGTTCCTAGTCCTCTTCGTTCTTGCAAAACACCAAGCTTCTTCCATCCGGTGGCAGCTTCCTTGCACCCTCAGCTGGCATTTCCTGGGCTCCTGCCCACTCTCGCGACTCTTGGACTTGGTCCCCTTGTCTTACAGGTACTCAGGTCCGGAAATCCACTGTTGTTGCATTGCTGGTGTTGGTTTTCCTCGCAGAATCCCCCTATCACGACTTCTGTGCTCTCTGGGTGTTGTAGGTGCACTTTACACCTACCTTATAGGGTCTTGGGGTGGGCTATTCTTCTAACCCTCACTGTTTTCTTACAGTCCCAGCGACCGTCTACAAGCTCACATAGGTTTGGGGTCCATTCGTGGTTCGCATTCCACTTTTGGAGTATATGGTTTGTGTTGCTCCTATACCTATGTGCTCCTATTGCAATCTATTGTAACTTTACACTGCTTGCATTACTTCCTTTTGCTATTACTGCATATTTTTGGTATTGTGTACATATATCTTGTGTATATTTGGCATCCTCATACTGAGGGTACTCACAGATACTTTTGGCATATTGTCATAAAAATAAAGTACCTTTATTTTTAGTATATCTGTGTATTGTGTTTTCTTATGATATTGTGCATATGACACCAGTGGTATAGTAGGAGCTGTGCATGTCTCCTAGTTCAGCCTAAGCTGCTCTGCTATAGCTACCTTCTATCAGCCTAAGCTGCTAGAAACACCTCTTCTACACTAATAAGGGATAACTGGACCTGGCACAAGGTGTAAGTACCTCTGGTACCCACTACAAGCCAGGCCAGCCTCCTACAGATGGGCACCATCTCTGCCCATCAAAGCATTTCCAGAGGCTAGGGGAGGCTACTCCTCCCCAGCCCTTCACACCTATTTCCAAACGGAGAGGGTGTAACACCCTCTCTCAAAGAAAATCCTTTGTTCTGCCTTCCTGGGCCAGGGCTGCCTGGACCCTAGGAGGGCAGAATCCTGTCTGAGGGGTTGGCAGAAGCAGCAGCTGCAGTGGAAACCCCGGAAAGGCAGTTTGGCAGCACCTGGGTTCTGCGCTAGAGACCCAGAGGATCATGGAATTGTTCTCCCAATACCAGAATGGTATTGGGGTGACAATTCCATGATCTTAGACATGTTAGATGGCCATGTTCGGAGTTACCATTGTGACGCTATACATAGGTAGTGACCTATGAATAGTGCACGCGTGTAATGGTGTCCCTGCACTCACAAAGTACGGGAAATGTGCCCTGAACGATGTGGGGGCACCTTGGCTAGTGCCAGGGTGCCCACACACTAAGTAACTTGGCACCCAACCTTCACTAAGTGAAGGTTAGACATATAGGTGACTTATAAGTTACTTATGTGCAGTGAAAAATGGCTGTGAAATAACGTGGACGTTATTTCACACAGGCTGCAGTGGCAGGCCTGTGTAAGAATTGTCAGAGCTCCCTATAGGTGGCAAAAGAAATGCTGCAGCCCATAGGGATCTCCTGGAACCCCAATACCCTGGGTACCTCAGTACCATATACTCAGGAATTATATGGGTGTTCCAGTGTGCCAATGAGAATTGGTAAAATTAGTCACTAGCCTGTTAGTGACAATTCTAAAAGCAGAGAGAGCATAACCACTGAGGTTCTGGTTAGCAGAGCCTCAGTGAGACAGTTAGGCACCACACAGGGAACACATACAGGGCACATACTATGAGCACTGGGGTCCTGCCTATCAGGATCCCAGTGACACAAGGGCTAAAACAACATACATACAGTGAAAAATGGGGGTAAAATGCCAGACAGGATGGTACTTTCCTACACATGGTGTACAGACCAGTCTGTTGAGGCCCTTTCTGCCCCTCTTTCTGAGTTTCTGTTACACTTTCTCTGGCCCAGCAGGGCTCTGCTATGGGCACAAAGATTATTTGTCTTCAATTTCTGCTTTTCTGAGGTTGCCTTATCAACCTTCTTTGTTTAAGCCCCCTATCGTAAACAGGTTCCTTAGAGGCCTTACACATATGTTTGGTCCATCCCAATTCATTATGGCCCAATGGGATTTGAATTTAGTTTTAACATTTCCGATGTGTGCTTCTTTCGAGCCTCTTCACAATTGTCCTCTCAGGCTTCTCACTTTGAAAACAGCCTTCGTTGTGGCCATTACATCTGCCTGCAGGGTGAGTGAGCTTCAGGTATTGTCATCTAAGCTGCCCTACCTTTCCATTTATCCTGACATTGTGGTGCTTTGCACTAGGGCCTCTTTTCTGCCAAAAGTGGTCACGCCCTTTCACGTAGGCCAGTCCATCACCTTTTCTACTTTTCATGCACCCCCCCATCCTTCTAAGGAAGAGGAAAGACTCCACTGCCTGGACTCAAAAAGAGTGTTGGTTTTCTACTTTGACCGCACAAAAGAATTCCCAGTGGATGACAAACTCTTTGTAGGGTATGTGGGTGTGAGGAAAGGTCAGGCAGTGCAGAAGCGGACCATCTCCCGTTTGGCTGTACTCTGGATTATGATCCATTACGCACTGGCCAAAAAGCAACCCTTTGAGGTCTTGTGTGCTCATTCTACTCAAGCTACAGCTGGGATCACTACATTAGCACGTGGAGTTCCAGTCCTTGGTATCTGTCAGGCAGCATGGTGAGCATCTCTGCACACATTCAAACACTACTGCCTGGCCAGTCAGGTCTGTAGGGACGGGCACTTTGCCCATTCAGTCATGCAGGACTTTCTAGTATGATCTTTGTTCGCAGACCCACCTCTGGGATGGTAGTTCTTGGGTATCTATTCAAAAGGTGACAAATTTGCAACTAGAAGTCTCTGCAGGATGAACAAGATAGTTACATATGATAACGTCTTACCTGTTAGAGACATATTCTATTTGCAGATTCCTTTCCAACCCACCGATCCTACCCATTCTGTGAACTGATTTCTAGGGACAGGGACTCCCCTTTCAGTGCCTCAATATTGACAGACCAGTAGTCGGTGTTCTTCATGGCTCTGTGCTTCTCGTGCGGAAAGTCTTGACAAGAAACTTAAGTTCTTTTGTAGGGGAATTTCCATGATAGTTATTAGCACTGAATAGTCCTACCCACATGCAGGGATCCAGGAGCACTTCTTCATAATATATTCTCTTAAGTGGAGATGTTTACCTTTCTTCAGGAAGGTCTGAAGAGTCACTTGAGAGAAAAGTATTATGCAGCCTATAGGGATAGACTACACTGGCCTCAAATCTTCATCTTTATTTCAGAAAAGGGGCCAAGAGATTACATCTATATATAATTTGATGATGTTTTAGTAAAAACAGTATGTCTCTCAAAAACGTTTTTTTTTTTTGGAGTAACAGAGTTGAGGCAAGCTAGGACAGTGTAGCCCCACAGGCTGCCATTATATGACCGAAAATAGAGCCTGCGATTTTAAGAAGCAAGAGAACACCAGTATCCGATGATGCTGAGCAGGTGACAGTTGCTACAATTTTTTTTTCTGGCTCCTGCACCTGGTGACAGGATCCTAGAGCACTGAGCTCGACCTTTTCAAAAGTTTTTTCTCCACAAAATCCTCACAGATTTTGTGGACAACTATTTTGTTCAACAGTTTTTATTTCTCCCTAGCAGTTTCTTAATTTTTCTGACTGAAAAGTGAAATTATTAGTCAAACAAAACGCCATCCTTGTTTGTCAAGTACCCTACCTGTGGGGGAAAGAAAGCCAAAACAGACCTCTACAAAGTTTGTATGATTTGCCTTCACTCAAGTCATGCTACTGAGTCTTGTCAACACTGCAAGACTTTTTCTAGACAAACTTAGAGACAGGTAGAAAATCGGACTACATGACACTGAGGAGCAGCGAAGATAGCAAGCTTCATCTGAAGGTGGGACCTCAGGGCCAGGATAGGGTCAGTCCTCTACTATCTGTCTCTCTTGCTTCCAGAAAAAAAAAAATACAGCACAGAAAAGACACTGGTCTCAGTTGACGTCAAGAGGATCGACACCTATGAGAAGTAAAGCACCTACCTGTTTTCCGTCATCAACAGGCTCGGTGTCGAAGCAGCGAAGAACAACGCCAACACATGACAAGTCGATGTCAACAGACAGGCCTCATTAGAAGTTGAGAAATCCATCTATATAGAGACATTGTCATCACTCGCCGTCAAGGTCCCCACTGATGTCGACACGCCGTCTGATCACTGTTGAGGTCAACATAGACGTTGAGACACCACCGATCACCGTCAATGAGTAGATCGATGTCGAGGCATCAGTGGAGATTGCCACTGAGGCATAGAAGATATACGTGGAGGAGTCTTTCACCATCTGTAACATTACAGGAGGCAAGGAAAAAGAGAAGCATTTATTCCTCTCCTTATTTGGAATATTCCAGGACATACTACCCTTCCTCGAGGGTTGAGCCATGTTCTCCTCCAGCTTCATCTCCTCCTCCTCCTCCTACACCAACACCTCCTCAGGCAACCCCGACAGTGCCTCCTTCACTAGCACCACTCCTACAACTACCGGACATCCCCAGATCAAGGTCCAGATCACACCATCACTCAAGTAGGCACCGACAGAGGTCAAGGCACTCATCGCCTAACCGCAATGGTCATCACACTTGCCACTCATATTCCCGATCTTACCATCGCACATCCTCCACTTCAACTGGAAAATATTCACCAACACTGTCTGACTCATCTCCAGCTCGAGTTTCACTGGTGGATGACATCACAACCTTTTCAGGAGGTGTTGGTGAGAACTGCAAAACTATATACCCATGTCAACTCCGAACACTCGCAGAACCGCATCTCGACCGCACTTCAACTAGTGCCAGATCTAGGTCTCCTTGAACCAGCCATGGATTTTTTTCCGACTCCGCCCACAGTTAAACTGTCCCCATCCAGACTTCAAAAGAAGTATTGCCCTCCAGAGCAAGACCTTGCTTTGCTCCGGACAGATCCTACACCAGATGCAGAGATTATAGTAGCTGTGAAGAAACAACATGCCACCCCTCCCAACTCTACAGTACCACCAGATAAGGAGAGTCACAAGATGGACTCTGTAAGTCGTAAAGTGTGCAGATACGCAGCAACCTCCATGAAGCAGCCAGCGCCACTGCCCTTCTAGGCAGATATGATAGGTCACGTGGTAATCCATCAACAGTTTGCAGAGCGTCTCCCTAGGGATAAGAGAGAGGATTGTATGGAAATCCTAAATGAAGGTTTGATGGCATCCAATCAAGTTATTAGTGCTGCAGCAGATTCATCAATTTTAGTGACACGGGGTCACTCTCCTCAGACATTCGTGGCTCGGTCTTACTATCCTCAAACCAGAAGCACAACAGAGAATAATAAATCTCTCTTTCTATGGCACCACATTACTTGGAAGTCATACGGATGATGAAATGGAAAGAATGGAGATGGACACTCTAAAGGCAGTCGGCTTAGAGAGGCCCAGGGAACAAAGAAAATCTTTCTGACTCTACCAATGTCGTACCTAGTCCCAGAGGGCTCATATTCCCCATTGGTATCTAGGGCAACAACAACGCGATGCACAACATCAGCACCAACCAGAGAAAACAGTCTAGAGGAAGATCTACCCAGCAGCCTCCTCAAGTAGGCAAACATCCTTCTGGGTCAAAATCCTGAATCTTTACTACCCCCCACCCTCTTCTGCTACCCACTCTGGTAATGGGAAGCATCCAACATTACCTGCCAGATTGGCAAAACATCACTCAAGTTGCCTGGGTTTTGAATATTGTTTGCAATGGATATTGTCTCAGATTCACCAGCCACCCATCCATTCTGCAGAAATTCATCCAGATTAAAAATCTCACAATTACAAACATCCTCTTACAGAAGCAGGCGGTGAAGCCCGTTCCCCCTCTCCAGCGAGGAACTGGAATCTATTCCATGTACTTTCTTGTCAAAAAGAAAGAAAATAACAAATTTAGTCCCATTCTCTACCTCAAAACAGCTGACAAGTGGATCTGGTGAGAAAAGTTCCAGATGCTCTCTTTACACCAAATTAATCCCCAATTACACCAAGGGGATTGGCTAGGTTTCATGGACCTTCAAAACGCATACTTTCACATTCCACTTGCCAGAAAGCACCGCAATTTCTTGAGTTTTGTAGTAGGTTGAGACCACTACCAGTACAAAGCCCTTCTGTTTGGTCTCAAGTCAGCACCCAGAACATTCTCAAAGTGCATGGCAATGGTGGCTGCCCATCTGAGGAAAAACAAAATATTTGTCTACACCTGCCTAGATGATTGGCTGATCAAGGCATCCACGTCTCAAGAAGGTCAGCTTCACTACCACTGGACTTGCAGTTTCCTCAAAAGATTAGGCCTACAAGTAAACCTCAGCAAGTCAAATTCTGTCCTGGTTCAGACATTGTACTACCTGGAAGCGACCATCGACACATTACAAGTAAAGAGTGTATCCTTCAGAGGAGAGACATTTATCGATCCTTCGGAAATGTCACTCTCTCATGACAGCTTGCCGTCCAACAGTGAGAACAATATCTTCTCTCCTAAGCTCGATGACATCCTGCATCTTCCTCACATCGAATGCTTGTCTCCACATGCGACCTTTGCAGGAATGTCTCGAGGACCAGAGGGACCAGCTGACAGGAAATTGGGAAGACAGGATATTATCTAGTCATGCAAAGCTGTCCCTGAAGTGGTGGTGCTCCCCAAATAACCTGCTTCGGGGATGTCCCTTCTTCAGGAGGTTCCCACACAAACAATTGTGACAGACACCTCACTTATAGGCTGGGGTGCTTAAATGGACAACCTCCAGATCCAGGGCACATGGTCAAAGAGAGAGAGTCCACATACCATATCAACCTTCTGGAGCTATGCAAATCCATTAAGCGCTAAAAGTGTTCCTTCCATCCTTCAAGACCAACTCCGTGCTTTTACAAAGGGACAATACAACTACCATGTACTATTTCAACAAGCAGGGAGGGACGCGGTCCAGACCGCTTTCGCATGAAGCCCAGACAATATGGAAATGGCTCATAGCCAGGAATGTAATCTAAGCATCTGCCAGGTGTGCAGAATGCTCAGGCAGACTATCTCACCAGGATTCTGCAAGAATGCCAAAGCTTTGCCTTGAGTTATTACCAACCAGGGACACTGGGGAATGCCCTATGAATCGACTGGTCCAGCTTTATTTCTTTATGCTTTTCCACCAATTCCCCTAATACCAGCAGATCTCATCAAGCTGTCCTACTCGAGAGCTAAGATGATCCTAATAGCTCTAGAGTGGCCACGTCAATGGTGGTTCACGAACCTCCTTCATCAGTACATCCGTCCGCATCTCAGGCTGTCATGCAGGACAGACTTCCTGAAGAAGTTCCAAGGACAGATACTACACCCCAATCTCTCCTCCTTGAATTTGACAGCATGGCTCCTGAGATAGTACAGTATGGACACCTGAATCTGCCAAAGGAATGCATGGACATCCTCAAAGAAACAAAGTTGCATTCCACATATGCCTTCAAGTGGAAAAGATTCTGCATCTGGTGTTCCTCCAAGAAAGTGGACCCCACGTCTTGCCAGGAGGATGTCATACTACCATACTTGCTCCATCTGGCAAAATCTGGCTTGCAGTTCTCCTCTGTAAGGGTTCACTTGGCAGCCCTCACAGCTTACAGAAAATGTCCTTCAAAAACCTCTTTTTTCAAAATCCCGGTCATCAAGGATTTTCTAGAAGGCTTAAAAAAGTTTTTTCCTCCCATTAGGCTTCTCTCACTTCTCTCGTCTCATGCATGATCCTTTTGAACCTGCAACACCTCTCTTGGAAAACCGCTTTCCTTGTAGCAATAACATTGTCTCGTACGGTCAGCAAAATCCAGACTCTCTGCTCTCATGAACCACATACAGTCTTCCACTCCAACAAAGTGGTTGTGAGAACTCATCTGAAGATTCTTCCCTAGGTTATTTCAGATTTTCATGTTAATCAGACCATATCTCCTCCAACTTTTATCCAGAATTCCTATACTCCAGAAGAAAGAGCTCTCCATTCCCTGGATGTAAGAAGAGTTTTAAAATGCTACCTAGACAAGACACAAGAAATTTGTAGATCGAACAAGCGGTTTATCAACTATGGTTCGGTTTGGCCTCTTCTAAACAGTCCATCTCCCGTTGGTTTCTTTCTTGTATCCTCTTATGTTATCAAAAGGCTAATAAAACACTTTCACCTAAGCCTAAAGCATACTCCTCTAGGGGTAAAGTGGCTACTGCTGCTTTATTGAGAAATATCCCTATCGCAGAGATTTGCAAAGCAGCCACCTGGAGATCTGTCCACATGTTCACCAAGCACTACTGATGCCAAAGCAGATGCTCAAGCAGGGCAGGCCTCCCTTAGGAATCGGTTTGTCTGAAATTGCATTGTTTGTTTGTCCTCTCCACCACCTCAGGTAGGGATGGGCTATTTAGTACTTATGACTAAGTGGAAATCCCCTACGAAGGAAATAGTTTACCTGTAAATCCAGTTCTCTCATAAGGGTATTTCCATTATAGTTATAAGCAACTCTCCCTCCTCCCCGGTGGACAGGACAAAAAGTATCAATTCTCTAAAGTGTCATTACGCGCATGTCGCCTTAAAAAAATAACTGAAGCGACTCACCTGCACAGCATCATGGGATACTGGTGGTCTTTGGCTTCTGAAAGGCACAACCTCTATTTTCACTCATATAATGGCAGGCTATGGAGATACACTGTCCTAGATTGCTTCATCTCTATGTTACTGCAAAAAAAGGGTTTGGTAAGGACATTTATGCTGTTTTTACAGCTGCAATCTTTAGTCCCCTTTTCTGAACTAAAGATGAAGATTTGATGCCATTGTGTCTTATCCCTATAGGCTGCTTAATAAGTTTCTCTCTTAAGCGACTTTGCAGGCCTTCCCGAAGGAAAGGTGGACATCTCCACTTCAGAGGGTGTATTATGAAGAAGTGCTTCTGGCTCCCGGTGCATGGGTGTGACTATCCAGTGAACATAACTATAATGGTTCCCCTACAAGAGAACTGGAGTCACAGGTAAGAAACTATTCCTTAGCGCGCCGGGGTGGTGCCTATATAGGACCTGGGACGACATATCTGGTGGGGACAACAAAAGACGCGGAGCGAACTGATACCACCTAACAGCACGCAGGGGTACTGCTCAGAAAATTCTCCAGATCAAGCGGACGCCTGAGGGAAATTCAAAAGGTAAGGAATCTGCAGCTAGAATGTCTTTACCAGATAAGGCATTACCAATGGTAAGTAACTTGCTTTACCAGATTAATTTCAGTGAGAGCGGAGATCTTCTGTGAGGATTAGGATTCCAGAAACGATTGGCTGCAGCAAAATGTGAGCCCTCCAGTGTTATCTGTGGTGAACATTTATATATAGAGGTAAACAAGGGGTAGATCAGAGCTCTTGATGTGTGATGTTTGTTTAGTGTGCAACTCGTCCACCCCTGTGGTTTGTGGAACTTGAGGTTTGCTGCTGCATTCCCGTGGAGTTTTTGTAGACCCCACATTTTCTTCTAGATATGTTTCATAGGCCCAATAGTTGGGGACGTGTACCCCATTATTTATGTTGATAGTTTGTAGGCACTTGGCTTTGTATATACTATTTCAAAGTAAGAAATAGTGTGAACAGAGTCCAAGGGTTCCCCTTAGAGGTAAGATAGTGCCAAAAAGAGATAATTCGAATGCTCTATTTTGTGGTAGTGTGGTCGAGCAGTAGGCTTATCAGAGGGTAGTGTTAAGCATTTGTTGTACACACACAGGCAATAAATCAGGAACACACACTCAAAGACTTACTCCAAGCCAATAGATTTTTATATTGAAAAATATATTTTCTTAGTTTATTTTTAGAACCACAGGTTCAAGATTTACAAGTAATACTTTAAATGAAAGGTATTTCACTTAGGTACTCTAGGAACTTTGAATAATCACAATAGCATGTACAGTCTGGGTAAAAATGGCAATAAGCTATTTTAAAAGTGGACATAGTGCAAAAATCAACAGTTCCTGGGGGAGGTAAGTAAAGGTTAAGCTCACAGGTAAGTAAAACACTTACAAGTCTCAAAGTTGGGTCCAAGGTAGCCCACCGTTGGGGGTTCAAGGCAACCCCAAAGTTACCACACCAGCAGCTCAGGGCCGGTCAGGTGCAGAGATCAAAGAGGTGCCCAAAACACATAGGCTTCAATGGAGAACAGGGGTGCCCCGGTTCCAGTCTGCCAGGAGGTAAGTACCCGCATCCTCGGGGGGCAGACCAGGGGGGGGGTTTTGTAGGGCACCGGGGGACACACAAGCAGGCACAGAAAGTACACCCTCAGCGGCATGGGGGGGGCGGGTGCAGAGTGCAAACAGGCGTCGGGTTTCAGATAGGAAGTAATGGGGAGACCCGGGGGTCTCTTCAACGATGCAGGCAGGCACAGGGGGGGGCTCCTCAGGGTAGCCACCACCTGGGCTAGGCAGAGGGTTGCCTGGGGGTCACTCATGCACTGGAGTTCAATTCCTTCAGGTCCCGGGGGCTGCGGGTGCAGTGTTGGTTCCAGGCGTCGGGTCCCTTGTTACAGGCAGTTGCGGTCAGGGGGAACCTCTGGATTTTCTCTGCAGGCGTCGCTGTGGAGGCTCAGGGGGGTCGTCTCCGGCTACTCACGGGCTCGCATTTGCCGGGGAGTCCTCCCTGTAGTGTTGGTTTTCCGCAGGTCGAGCCGGGGGCGTCGGGTGCAGAGTGGAAAGTCTCACATTTCCCACCGGAAGAAGTTGTTTCTTTGTTGCAAGAAAGTTGCAGATTGTTGAACAGGGCCGCTGTTCACTGGAGTTTCTTGGTCCTTGGGTGCAGGGCAGTCGTCTGAGGCTTCAGAGGTTGCTGGTCCCTGTTGGATGCGTTGCTGTTGCAGTTTTCTTCGAAGTTGGGAGACAGGCCGGTAGGGCTGGGGCCAAAGCAGTTGTCGTCTCCGTCTTCTCTGCAGAGCTTCAGGTCAGCAGTCCTTCTTCTGGTTAAGGTTGCAGGAATCTAGTTTCCTAGGTTCGGGGGAGCCCCTAAATACTGAATTTAGGGGTCTGTTTAGGTCTGGGAGGGCAGTAGCCAATGGCTACTGTCCTTGAGGGTGACTACACCCTCTTTGTGCCTCCTCCTGGTGGGGAGGGGTCACATCCCTAATCCTATTGGGGGAATCCTCCATCCACAAGATGGAGGATTTCTAAAAGTAAGAGTCACCTCAGTTCAGGACATCTTAGGGGCTGTCCTGACTGGTGGGTGACTCCTTCTTGTTTTCCTAATTATCTCCTCCAGCCTTGCCGCCAAAAGTGGGGGAAGCGGCCGGAGGGGCAGGCATCTCCACTAGCTGATGCCCTGTGGTGCTATAACAAAAGGGGGTGAGCCTTTGAGGCTCACCGCCAGGTGTTACAGTTCCTGCAGGGGGAGGGGAGAAGCACCACTACCCAGTACAGGCTTTGTTGCTGGCCACAGAGTGACAATGGCACTCTCCCCATGTGGCCAGCAACATGTCTGGTGTGTGGCAGGCTGGCAGAAACTAGTCAGCCTACACTGGAAGTCAGGTATTTTACAATAAATTGTACAGTGGCATCAGTGTGCATTTATTGTGCTGAGATGTTTGATACCAAACTTCCCAGTTTTCAGTGTAGCCATTATGGTGCTGTGGAGTTCATGTTTGACAGACTCCCAGACCATATACTCTTATGGCTACCCTGCACTTACAATGTCTAAGGTTTTGCTTAGACACTAGGGGCATAGGGCTCATGCACATATGCCCTCACCTGTGGTATAGTGCACCCTGCCTTAGTGCTGTAAGGCCTGCTAGAGGGGTGACTTACCTATGCCATAGGCAGCGTGAGGTTGGCATGGCACTCTGAGGGGAGTGCCATGTCGACTTACTCATTTTCTCCCCACCAGCACACACAAGCTGTGAAACAGTGTGCATGTGCTGAGTGAGGGGTCCACAGGGTGGCATAAACCATGCTACAGCCCTTAGAGCCCTTCCCTGGCATCAGGGCCCTTGGTACAAGGGGTACCAGTTACAAGGGACTTACCTGAGTGCCAGGGTTGTGCCAGTTGTGGAGCCAAAGGTACAGTTTAGGGAAAGAACACTGGTGCTGGGGCCTGGTTAGCAGGGTCCCAGCACACTTTCAAGTCATAACTTAGCAAAGGCAAAACGTCAGGGGGTAACCATGCCAAGGAGGCATTTCCTTACATAGTTTATTGTAAGTAAAGAGATTTTCAGTTCCCTTGTAAAACACATTTTCAGATATTCTACTGCATTCAGGTAATGTTGCGTTAAAAGCGGTCTTATCTGTGGTCATTTTTGTAGGAGATTGTGTCTCATCCATGAAGTAACTTGCTCTCCAATCTTACTTCGCTTCTACATGGGCACCAATGAAGTAGCCGAGCAGTGATCTAAAAACCCAAATAGTTATAGTTTAAGTCACAGCTGCATTTGTGTGTGCAACAAGGAAGAACAACTTCTTCCACTTAAAAGTGAAATCCTTTCGACTACTTAATGTTCTCTCCTACATGTTTATGACTGGTTCGAATGAGCAGGGCAGATCATATTGGTTGAATGCCGCATACAATATTTCTAGTTTCTCATGTCACTTGATTGCAGTTGGAAGGCGGGCTATGAGTGTTAGTGACTCTGGTAGAAGTCTTTTCAGTCAAGAAACTATTATCACGGGCCCTGGACTCAAAGCTGTTCCATCCTGCATTTTTAGGTAACTCTCAATCCTCCACCCAATTTTCATTTTAGTTTGCATTTTAAGCCCCGCACTGACCCCATGTGTAATATTTAGACAATTCTTCACTGTGGATTTTAGATAGGGGTTAAGTCAGAGTGTCCCAAATCACTATAGTCAGGCTCTACAAGCTGCTCTTATCCAACTCTAGAAAACAGGAGTCAGAGCAGTTCAATGCATGATTTCACACACACACATCCACTGGAGGTAGGAAACCAGGCCATGGCAAACACTGTACCCTATACTGGTGACGTGACATTTTGCTTTTCCACCCAACACTAATGTTAGAAAGCAATAGAAGGTATTGCATATACAGGGGAATCTAGTATTGCAGAGCATTCTGCTAGTTGTGATGGCCTAACCCGCCCAGTTCTGTGATTGTGAAGGCCCACCTAATGGTCTCCTAGAGCTGACCATCTAAGGAGGCGTCACCAGAGACCCAGCTTCAATTGGAGTGGGCACAAGGGTACACCCAAGGTTCACATTCGGCCAGGCTTCTCTGTGAAGTTGTAACTGGTCTCAGCAGAAGGAGTGTATTGCGTGTGAAGATGCATTGTCACTGCCCCGTGGAGACTGCATTAGGTGTTGTCACTCCAGCTGCTTGGCTATTTGCATGCTGCTCATAGGGGTCTAATGTTAGGCATTGTTTTAAAAAGAAAAACAAAAATAACTGGACTGTATCAAAGTTTATGCCCTCCCAACAATAATCTAGTTTATGAGTTAGGAAATGTCACAATCCATTATGTGACAGAGTCTCCTCACATGGTCTGTAAAGAGTGACAAAATTGTCTGATGAGTGTTGGAGGTTTCAAGTGGTAACCAAAGGAAGAAACAAAACAACTGAAAAACAATTAGGATTTTTTGACGGCCATCTTTCCAGCACTGAATTCGGCCCAAGAGCATGCCTTTGTCTGGGGTTATTTCTGGAATGCAGTTACTGAGCCATGGGTTGAACCCTTGGCAATCCATGTGTAATGAGTTGTGATAGGTCTTAGCCAGTCCCTCTCAAAGATTGTCCCCAAGGGGCTGCAGTGACTGCATCCTTGGTGAAATGAACAATGAGTGGTAACAGGCCTTACTTGAACTATTCGACCCTGCTCATGTGGTTTGGAGCAAGATGCATTACACCGGGCAGCAGATAGTTGTCAGCGCCCGGGGCTCTTATGCACTTACCTGGTATGGGCAGGTGTGTGGAGCATTATCCAAAATCACGGTCTTTGCCAAATCCCTCTGCAGTACATTTAGGTTCTTGATATAGTGGCCCAAGAAGCAGACACAATCCTCCTGGAAGAGTCGGTGTCTGAGGAAAGGTAAAGAGAGGGATAGAGATGAGAAAGGAGACTGAGGATGAACATTAGAAGAAGCAAGTGTTGTGGTGGTGGGATAAGGTCACTTCAGCAATACACCTCATGCTCCTTTTTGGTCAGTGTTATCAGGTAGGTAACATAGCAAGTTGGGAGTGCAACCACTGACGTGGGACCATATACATCACATGAGGTTTTATACATGAAAAGAAACCGCTGCACACTCTGGGTTTGTTTAAAATAGTATAATGTATTCATCCAGTGTGAGGTAGTCCTCTTACTATACACATTTAAACTTCTTTTTCAAGCTGGAGAGTATGTATTGCACTTGTTACCAGGTAATTGTTCACACCCCTCATTTTAAGCATGTTTACCCAACTCACCTTCATGAGACAGTGGATGGCTTCATCACAACCAGAACTTTCCCAGTTATGTCTAGGTCAAACAGTTTGTGGGGTGATCATGTGACTAAGTGGCCTTGTGGGAATTTCTACACAATTCCTTGAAATGAGGATGCTTTCTTGCAAGTCCTTGGTTTCCTCTACTAACGGTGAACATCTTGGCTTCACAAGTGCTAGCAACAAAGGCCAGGCTTTGAATAACACTGTGAACCGGACTCCCAGGTGCTGGTCTTGTCCACTGCAGGTACCGACACCTCTGTAGAGTCGCTCTATGGGTAGCTCTTGATAGCGTGTTCTACAATACAGGTGTGAGCACTTCTAGCGTACTGGTCTCCAATGTGCACTTGATGGACTCCTGCATTTGGAATAAGTGTCTCTGGGCTCATGTGACTGTCTTATCTTTGGGAGCCTAACTTCTGCGAGTGCTTAGCATAGAAGTTACTGTAATCCATTTCTCTTGTTTCAGGACTTTATTGGTTAGTCTCATGGCCACGCACATCCATACTTTATTTACTTTTCTTGGTGATCATGATAGGAGATATTCAGAGAGATAGGCAGGCTTATTGAAGGTGTCCGTGTTTCAGCTTTCTTATTTCCTTTCCTTCCTTAGGTCTTGTATTGCCAGGTCATACATCTGTTGTCCTATTGCACAGCTTTGTAAACATTGTGCATATTGAATTTACATTGTAAATTTCTTCTTCTAACTTAACATGAAACTATGCATTTCTAAATGCTTTCAAACTCAACATGTAATTTATAACACTAGCTGAATCCTGTGTTAAAACGGCTTTTTGTGTTTCCCTCTTTTCTTCATGAAGTGGTCCCGGCTTGTGCTAAATACAGAGTTTATGAACGTTGCCATCTAACATAAATGCCAGACACTGAACATCTATGAATGATTTACAGAGCCACCATACTTTTAGAGGTTAGTACTTAGGATAGTAATATGCATGCTGTATATTGAATCTTGACTAGGTTTGTGCTATAGAAATCCCACATACATTGATGCATACCTGTGTGAGGAACAAGCTGCCTGTACCTGTAAGTAGGGATCCTAGACAATGCTTATGTTATATGAGGCTGGACCTTCAGCAACTGGAGCTTAGAGTAGGGAATTACTTGAAGACTCACATATTTAGGACTGTGGTCGTTTCAAGCCCTTAATGCTTGTACCTTGCATTTTGGGATATGCCTGCCTTTTCTCGGCTCTTATTAGACAAGTGATACAATGGCATCTGCCTAGAGTTCATGTCTTCCAACTCAGGTGTGCTGTGGTCAGCCATTGTGCATGTGACAAGGGCTCTGCACACCGAGGCCCATTCCTTTGCACACTGGAGGCCCCTACTGCCCTTTAGGAGACCAACACCCTCACGGGGAAAATTTCCACTACAGAATCAGCAATTCATGCTGTTGCCCATGGAGTCACTTGGCCATTGCAGTTTGAGACAGTCACGTGTGGCTACCATGACATTTTCTTTTTTGATGGAGGGCTGCGGTGAGGTGTAGGAGGGTAGGGGATGCAATGTGAGCACCACTAAAAGGCCAGAGAGCATCTTCCCACTACATCTCATCCAGACAGGGCACTGTTACCAGTTCAGGAGCTCCACTAACATCTTACAGTTCACTCAAGCCTTTGCTCCCTGGCACAGACCTCAGCAACCATTTCTTTGTGGAACCCTTTAGCCACCTGTAGGCATTAATGCTATGGTCAAGTCATCCTAACATAAGGCATCACCTGCTCGCCAAGTGCCCAGCGAAGATTAACAATATATAGAAAAACGCTTGCGCAGAACAGGTTTGAACACATAATGAAGTTTTCAGAAATCCAAGATGCCTTCTCCTTTTATTAGTGAGCGAGAAGAAAAGCAAATCAACTTCAGCACCTTTTCGTGACCCATACCCAACAGAGCTTTCTACCCCTCCCCCCAGCCCTACATCCTTCTTTGAAAGCGCAAGTTCAGTATCCCAAAAACAGCAACATTTCTCACCTTATCAACTTCCTCTGGGGGTCGAGGACATCCAGAACCTTTTCAGCATACTCCTTCTTTGCTGTGGTAAAGACAAACATCTGCAATGAGAGTAGGGAAGAGAAATAGATCATGGAGACCCAGTAGACGCGCTGCTTATTCCTTAGGCGCTCCTGACGCACTGCCCGGTGTTGGTTGAGGCAAAGTCTATGCACAGTTTGTAGCTAGGGTAGCCCTCCTGCTGTGGAGTCTGAGGGATACTGGGCTCACCAACCTACTGCCCGCCAAGGAGCTGGGAACAAACCCCCCACCACTCCACGATACATCTGTGTGGAAATGCACCAACCCCTGACCTCCTCCTCCTGCAAAATTCCCCAACATGAAGTTGCAGTTTTGTGGAGTAGGGCAGCCAGTGTACCATCTGACTGAACCGAAACTAGCAGCTTGCCAACCAAAAAATCTGGAACCACCAACCCACCATGACATTGTGAGGCTGGAATCTGCTGATAGACCCAGGCATGCTGTGACCAGGGTTTCATTCCTGTAAGGATACCTCTCTACTCTGTGTGATTGCATCTTGCAAAGTATTTTATTTTTATTTACCCATAGGAATTTTCTGTGTGTGTCAAGTCATTGCATTCAGCTACAGTGGCAGGAAAGCGGGGTAGACTGTGGCAGGGAAACGGGTGGTCAGTGCGGAGACCTAATAGCCTTCCATTCCAGTCTTCACTAAAAGTATATGAAAACTCATGGCAGAAACAGCCCTGGTTAGATAAACGCTGACTGGACAGCCAGGGACGTGTACAGCGCTATAAAGGGTCCTCCAAGTAGAAAAGTACCCTTCAGATTGTCAGATTCCACCAGTTCTTGCTCAACCCATTCTTGCTATAGCTAGGTGACTGGATTTTTGACCATATTTTAGCATTTTCACAGTTCCCACCTAAACCTGCCATGGTGCGAAGAACACTTTGAAAATGTCCCAGAGACCTAGAAGCTTGGGGTGTGGAGGAGACTCTGCCCGCCCCCATACCAATACCCTACCTAGGAGGAGGGAGAACTGGGGCGGGGGCTCCAGAGAGGATGAAAGCCCCAATGAGCCAACTTGTGCACAGGCGGAACGAACAAGTTACTCAGACTGGCCAAGAGGAGGGGGACGAATAAGTGAGCCCACCTGTGGAGGGAGGATTGGGATACGGGGCAGGTGTGGGTAAACCCACCTAAGGGGAGGAAGGAGTGAGTAATGAGTGAGCCTGACCAAGTATAAGCAATGAGAAGGGGCCTGCCTGCATAATCTCAAGAGTAATGAAAATACACCCCAAATAGGACACTAGGATCCTCCTCCCAGAATCTCCTTTCCATCCCCAAGTTCAAAGGATGGACTGTTCCAGATTCTCTCTCTTGTCCCCACAAACCTGGATCTCATTTCCTACCACTATAGGGATGGCTCCAAATGACAAACAGTTCAGACAGGCCCTTGGGGCCTGGCTATTTTAACAAGCGCACAACTAGTGCATTCTCTCGACACAGCAGGTCCTTCTGATATGTTCTCTCTGGCTATTTAGTGCCATGAAACCTTATGGTGTACGTGCGCTCTACAAATATCTCTAGCATAGCATAGCAATGAGAGAGCCTGCAGGTGGAGATTACAGAGGAATGAGTGAGATCACATGTGGCAAGGAGGGTGGAATGCTCAAGCCTACCTATGGGAAGGAGGGAGGAATTTGATCGCTCACGCAATCTGGTAGAAAAAATGAGTAAATGAGCAAGTTTGTTTAGGTGCAGAGCGTTGGCAGCATCTTAAAAAAAAACACAAAATGATAAAGGCCATCCCTTCCCACAAACCTTGGTGGGGTGACAAATGTCATACCCTCCTCGCCCATATCATTGAAGGTACATCTCGTGACCACGCCATACTGCTCCCACAAGCGCCTCCGAAGGTGCTCCTAAGTTGCCCATGGCATACCTGACCCAGGTCACTGAACATATGTCTAGTTGCCCACGCCATACCCGACTAGGGTCACTGATTGTATGCCCAGTTGTCCACGCCATATCCGACCCAGGTCACTGAAAATAAATTCAGTTGTTTACACCATACCCGACCCAGGTCACTGAAAATAAGTCCAGTTGCCCACGCCATACCTGACCCAGGCACTGAAGGTATGTCTAGTTGTCCACGCCATAACTCACCCAGGCCACTGAATGTTTGTCTAGTTGCCCATGCCATATCCGACCCAAGCCACAGAATGTATGTCTAGTTGCCCATGCCAGACCTGACCCAGGCCACTGAATCTATATCTAGTTGCCCACGCTAGACCGGACCCAGACCACTGAATGTATGTCTAGTTGCCCACGCCATACTTGACCCAGGCCACTGAATGTATGTCTAGTTGCCCACGCCATACCTGACCCAGGCCACTGAATGTATGTCTAGTTGCCCACGCCATACCTGATCCAGGCCACTGAATGTATGTTTAGTTGCCCACGCCATACCCGACCCAGGCCACTGAATGTATGTTTAGTTGCCCACGCCATACCCGACCCAGGCCACTGAATGTATGTTTAGTTGCCCACACCATACCCGACCCAGGCCACTGAATGTATGTCTAGTTGCCCACGCCATACCTGACCCAGGCCACTGAATGTATGTCTAGTTGCCCACGCCATACCTGATCCAGGCCACTGAATGTATGTCTAGTTGCCCATGCCATACCCAACCCAGGCCACTGAATGTATGTTTAGTTGCCCACGCCATACCCGACCCAGGCCACTGAATGTATGTTTAGTTGCAAACGCCATACCCGACCCAGGCCACTGAATGTATGTTTAGTTGCCCACACCATACCCGACCCAGGCCACTGAATGTATGTTTAGTTGCCCATGCCATAACTACTCCACATGCACCAATGAATGTATGTCTCAAGTTTCTCAAACCTAGAAGGAATGTTGCATCTTCTATTCCATACTCGCCCACACACTTACCTCATACATCTTGGAAAGTGTTTCCAGGAATTCCTTCACATGAGGCCTCAACTTCATGTAAACCTTCGGAAAGGAATGCGGGGGAAGCATTAGGTAGAGGTTGATAGAGGGAGAAAAATAAACAGTTCTTCAGTAGACTTGGAGGGGCATCTGATAAAAGATTCAGTTTTAACAAATAATGCAATTTGTCAAGTCTTTGTAGATTATATGAACTTTTGCAACAAAAAAAAAAAGCCACTACCAATGATGTAAAAATGGGACTACTACTTATGTGTAAGAGGAAGACCAAACTCTGCTTTTATGGGAAACTGTCCAAGCAACATGAGCATGCTGGGTTGGCAGTAACCCTGTCTGGGTTAACGTGCTTTGTCAGACACATATGTAATGAATTTAAAGACAAAAAAGCAAAACTAAACTAAGAACACAATTATATTGGATCTATCAGGGTGTCCGCTTTGGCCCAGGTTACTTTATACTTCAACATTTGGTCATTTAGACCGGAAGGAGCAACACCTGGGGCCATAGTGGGAAGAAGGACCCTCCACCATGACATGCAGGAGTTTGTTATGGTTCAGATCTTTCCATCTGTCACCAGAGATTGTTCTGCTTCAGCAGATCATGGCCTCTTTATCTGTCTTTTCAGTGTGGTTCAGAGCCTGGCGGATTTAACCCAAGTTCCAAATTTAGGTAAGTGTCCTTTTGAGACATCCAGGTGAAGGTAGGGGGCGAACTGGTGGAGAAGGAGAGGCGCACGCTCTTGCCAAATGTTTACTGTGGGCTTGGTGTTGTATCCATTCTCACGAGAATCTCCTCCTAATGGGTTGTTCTGCAGCCAGGCATGGTTTTGATCTATGCGTGGACTCCTTCGAAGCTGGTGGCCATCTCAGCAGCTTTTCTTGCTTCTAGTTAGTTTTTCAAGCTGCTACGAGGAAGGCTTGAACTTTGAGTCAATCTGGGCAGTGGTCTCCCCTGAGGAGTGTAGGAGGCTGGCCTGGCTTATAGTGGGTACCCTGTGGTACTTACACCCTGTGCCAGGTCCAGTTATCCCTTATTAGTAGAATAGAGGTGTTTCTAGCAGCTTAGGCTGATAGAAGGTAGCTATGGCAAAGCAGCTTAGGCTGAACTAGGAGACATGCAAAGCTCCTACTATACCACTCATGTCATGTGCACAATATCATAAGAAAACACAATACTCAGAGTTACTCAAAATAAAGGTACTTTATTTTTATGACAATATGCCACAAGTATCTCAGTGAGTACCCTCAGTAAGAAGGTAAGTAATATACACAAGTTATATGTACACAAACCCAAAACAGGTAAGTAAGAGTCAGAAAAGTAATGCAAACAGGGTAGAATTACAATAGGATGCAATAAGCAAACATAGGTCTAGGGGCAACACAAACCATATACTCCAAAAGTGGAATGCAAATCACAAATGGACCCCAGACCTATGGGAGCTTGTAGAGGGTCGCTGGGACTGTAAGAAAACAGTCAGGGTGTCCAAGATACCCCACCCCAAGAACATGAAAAGTAGGAGTAAAGTACACCTACTACCCCAAAAGGACACAATAGTCGTGATAGGGGGATTCTGCAAGAACCACAAACACCAGCAAAGCACTGAAGACGGATTCCTGGACCTGAGGACCTGCAAGGCAAGGGGACCAAGTCCAAGAGATGCGATAGTGTCAGGGGGGGCAGGAGCCCAGGAAACCCCGGATGAAGGTGCAAGGAAGCTGCCTCCGGATGGAAGAAGCTTGGAATTCTGCAACAACGAAGAGGACTAGGAACTTCTCCTTTGGATGGAAGATGTCCCACGTTGCGATGAAGGTTGCAGAAGTGTTCCCATGCAGAAATACCGCAAACAAGCCTTGCTAGCTGCAAGGGTTGTGGTAGAGGTTTTTGGGTGGTGCTGGGGACCAGGAAGGACCAAGATGTCGCCCCTTGGAAGAGGAGACAGAGGGGGCGCTCAGCAACTCAGAGAGCCCCCACAGAAGCAGGCAACACCTGCAGAAGTACCCGAACAGGCACCTAGAAGATTTGGGAACCAGAGTCCATGCAGAGTTACAATGGAGGGTCCCACGACGTCGGAGGCCAACTCAGAGGGTTGGGCACTGCAGGACGGAGTGCTGGGGACCCAGGCTAGGCTGTGCATGAAGGAAATCCTGGAAGAGTGCACAGGAGCCGGAGGAGCTGCAAATCACGCAGTACACAGGTTTGCAGTCTAGCGTGGGAAGGCAAGGACTTACCTCCACCAAACTTGGACTGAAGGATCACTGGACTGTGGGAGTCACTTGGATAGAGTTCCTGTGTTCCAGGGACCACGCACGTCAGGATGAGAGGGGACCCAGAGGACCGGTGATGCAGTCTTTTGGTGCCTGCGTTAGCAGGGGGAAGATTCCGTCGACCCACGGGAGATTTCTTCTTGGCTTCTGGTGCAGGGTGAAGGCAGGTGACTCCCAGAGCATGCACCACCAGGAAACAGTCTAGAAAGCCATCAGGATGAGGCGCTACAATGTTGCTGGTAGTCGTCTTGCTACTGTGTTGCGGCTTCCTGGAGCAGTCAGCGGTCAATCCTTGGTAGAAGTCGAAGAGGGAGATGCAGAGGAACTCTGGTGAGCTCTTGCATTCGTTATCTGAAGAATTCTCCAAAGCAGAGACCCTAAATAACCAGAAAAGGAGGTTTGGCTACCAAGAAAGGAGGATTGGCTACCAAGAAAGGTAAAAGCCCATCAGAGGGGGTCTCTGATGTCACCTGCTGGCACTGGACACTCAGAGCAGTCCAGTGTGCCCCCAACACCACTGTTTCCAAGATGGCAGAGGTCTGGGACACACTGGAGGAGCTCTGGGCACCTCCCCTGGGAGGTACTGGTCAGGGGAGTGGTCACTCCCCTTTCCTTTGTCCAGTTTCGCTCCAGAGCAGGGCTGGGGGATCCCTGAACCGGTGTAGACTGGCTTATGCAGAGATGGGCACCATCTGTGCCCATCAAAGCATTTCCAGAGGCTGGGGGAGGCTACTCCTCCCCAGCCCTTCACACCTATGTCCAAAGGGAGAGGGTCTCTCAGGGGAAATCCTTTGTTCTGCCTTCCTGGGCCAGGGCTGCCTGGACCCCAGGAGGGCAGAATCCTGTCTGAGGGGTTGGCAGCAGCAGCAGCTGCAGTGGAAACCCTGGAAAGGCTGTATGGCAGTACCCGGGTTCTGTGCTAGAGACCCGGGGGATCATGGAATTGTCCCCCCAATACCAGAATGGTATTGGGGTGACAATTCTATGATCTTAGACATGTTACATGGCCATGTTCGGAGTTACCATTGTGACGCTATACATAGGTCGTGACCTATGTATAGTGCACACGTGTAATGGTGTCCCCGCACTCACAAAGTCTGGGGAATTTGCCCTGAACAATGTGGGGGCACCTTGGCTAGTGCCAGGGTGCCCACACACTAAGTAACTTTGCACCAAACCTTCACCAGGTGAAGGTTAGACATATAGGTGACTCATAAGTTACTTAAGTGCAGTGGTAAATGGCTGTGAAATAACGTGGACGTTATTTCACTCAGGCTGCAGTGGCAGGCCTGTGTAAGAATTGTCAGAGCTCCCTATGGGTGGCAAAAGAAATGCTGCAGCCCATAGGGATCTCCTGGAACCCCAATACCCTGGGTACCTTAGTACCATATACTAGGGAATTATAAGGGTGTTCCAGTATGCCAGTGTGAATTGGTGAAATTGGTCACTAGCCTGTTAGTGACAAATTTAGAAAGCAGAGAGAGCATAACCACTGAGGTTCTGGTTAGCAGAGCCTCAGTGAGACAGTTAGGCACCACACAGGGAACACATACTAGGAGTACTGGGGTCCTGCCTGGCAGGATCCCCGTGACACAAGGGCTAAAACATACATACAGTGAAATTGGGGGTAACATGCCAGGCAAGATGGTACTTTCCTACAAGGAGTGATCGAGTAGTGTGGTGGTCTTCAGATTGTGTTAGGTTTAATATTTTTCTCCAGAAGGAACTCTCTTCTTTTAGATTACCATTCACCTTCTAGGAGAACTTGTGAGATGCTTTCAGTTAGAAGGCATTCTGTCTGAGAGGTCTTGTCCCATCCCTGGCTTCCGTCATGCAAGTCCAACAAGTCTAATCTTGCCACCGTGAAGTTTCTTCGATCATTTTGATTTCATCCTCAGCCTTTTTTTTCAGAAGGTCTAAGCATCAGTTGTCATGTCAGTGTTCCTTTTACTCAAAGGTTTAGCCACAGGTTTTTTTTTAAGACATCCTTAAAATGCTGAATCCATAAGGCTTATGAGATTTTGAACTCAGGCCAGTGGATCTTTTCTGAGGACCCCTCAACCCACCTTCTTCCAGAAGTATTTTTGTATTCAGCAGCAACTTGAGTTCCTTTCATTTCTCTTTGATTAATTCAGGTTTCTGTTTTCGGTCATGGTATGCTTTCCTCAAGTTTTTTTGTAATCTTTTGGAGTGTCTATAGTCCGTCCAGCTGCTGCAACTATTCCTTTTTCTTTAGGGCACACTCTTCGACATCCCAGGTACACAGAGCTAGACTACGCCTCAGCCTGTGTCTTTGGGAAGGTTCCTCCTTGGTGCTTCCGAGGTACATTGGGCTAACATTTCTGTTGTCACTTTGAAGAGGACAACTTTCTCATCTGTGATTACTCCTGGTGGTGAGCAATGATTATTTTCGACATGGTTTAAAAATCTTTGAGCAGTGTGGTTTCCGGAAGGTTTATCCACTCTGGCCCCATGTTGCAGAGAGAATATGTGTCCCACTGTGCTACAGGTGTGGCCTAGTGACAGTGTCATACAGGACATTCAGATACTGCATGTCTGAGACACAAGAACAGTGATCCCAAGAAAGGTAAAAAAGTGAAGTGGGTGCAACGCTTGAAATATCACCAACTGGGTATTATTCAAGGTTGCCTTCCAGCCAATCGTTTCTTTTGCCAACTATGCCACGTCTGACAGGGATAATCCATATGCAGATAAGCATTGGTCCCAATTCAATAGGTGCAGTCCAGCCTGTACTGCCAGGCCTGACCCCCTCTGAACAGAAGAATAAGTAACCCCAGGCATGCTTCATCCTCATTCATCGTCATCATTGAGGCACAACTTGAGTCCTATGAACTGCAATGTGGCCCAGAGTAATTACCAGTGGCTGAGATTTATTCAGGCATTTCACCCATGACTATGTTTCTCACTGTTATCGCTGAGGCAGGCCAGGTGACAGCCTGATAGTGCAGGAGAAGCAAGTGTTGCCTCAATGCTAGGCCTGCGGTTATCTGGCAAGAGGAACAAAGGGCCGCACAGTGCATGTGAAGACATGTATGCTTCAGAATCACCCTCCACTCTAATGAATGCAGGTCTGTGTGCCAGGCGGTCACTGGGCAAGTACTCCAAAGTGAGAGGAAGCCCTGCACTAAGACCATATACTAAGAAAGTGGAATGGGATATACAGTCCCCCACCCAAGGATGTGGAGTTGTTAGAGGGGAGTTGGAGGAACTAGGAACCCAAAGAAGGGAGTACCAGAGTGACCCCCAGCGACCAGGAGATCAGAGGTAAGTACCTTGTCCTCCCAAGGACCAACAGGAGGACTTGGAAAAAGGATTGTGCAAGAACAGGAACAGACAGGAAGAAACCAAAGGTGGATTCAGGTAGAAGAGGACCTGAAAAGAAGGGGATAGAGTCCATTCCACGGTGGAGTGTCGAGTGAGAGAAGGATGGGTAGTAGCTCCTGCTGAGGATAATGAACCAGGTCGACGGGGGAAGAAGACCAGCTGTGGAGCCCAGGAGCTGAAGAGGGGTCCTTGGAGCAGTGCAGATGGTGCCCCATGTCAATTGTTGGGCTGCAGATGGTTAGTGGTTTTGGAGAACCACCAACAAGCCTTGGCAAATGCAAGAGACACAAAAGAAGAGTTGCAAGGCTGAAGAGGACCAGGAAGGCCCAGGGGACTTGAACCAGGGAGGGGAGTCCGAGGTGACCCTCAGTAGTTGGGAGAGCCAACAGAAGCAGACCCAGCCCCCACAAGCAACCCACTGGCAGCAGGCACAGTAAGTCGCAGTGAGGCTCAGTCAGCACACCTGAACAGGAGTCCCACGTTGCTGGAGCATCAGAGAGGAGACGGTGCTGGGGGCTGGGGCTACATGGAGCCTGAGGACCCCTTGGTGCAGGAGACAACAAGCCTTGGTAGCTGCAAGAGTTGCGGTGCAAAGGGGTACTATCCTGCAAGGAGAGGCAAGGGCTTACCAGCTCCCAAGTTGGCTAGCAGGCACCTGTGTTGCAGGATCCACGCGGTTCCAGAGGAGAGCAGATCCACGCAGCCGGTCGTCATTGCAGTTGGTGCCTGCAGTTGCAGGGGAGTGACTCCTTCACTCCATGGTAGATTCCTTCTTGCTTTTTGGTGCAGGCTGAAGTCTTGCCAACCTCAGAGGATGCACAGCCGGGGAAATGTTGCAGAAGCTGGAAGAAGCCGTGGAAACAATGTTGCAAAACAGAGTCATAGATGGAGTTGCAGATTGTTGGTTCCTGAAGAGTTCAGTTGCTGTTCTTTTGGCCAGAACATAAAGTAAACGACGCAGAGGCGTCCTGATGGAATCTTGCACGTTGGGTCTGGGGACCCACCCTCAAGAGAGTCCCTAAATAGCCCTAAAAGGGGGTTTGCTCACCTAGTAAGGTGATCACCTATCAAGAGGGGTCTGTGACGTCACCTGCCTGACCTGGTGATTCAGATGCTCCCAGGGGCCTCTGCACATCTTGGTTTCAAGATGACAGACTCAAGTGGCCACCTGGAGGAGCTCTGGGCACCACCACTGGGATGGGGATGGACAGGGGAGTGGTCACTCCCCTTTCCTTTGTCCAGTTTCGTGCCAGAGCAGAGATTGGGATCCCTGTGCTGGTGCAAACCGGGTTATGCAAGGATGGCTTGGGGAGGCTACCCCTCCCAAGCCATGTAACACCTATTTCAAAGGGAGAGGGTGTTGCCCCCCTCTCCCAAAGGAAAACCTTTGTTCTGCCTTCCTGGGCTTGAGCGTAAACCCCTCTGCAGGATGGCAGCAGTGCGGGTTGCCTGGGAAAAGCCTGCAAACTGGTAGAAGCAAAGCTGGGAGTCCTCTAAGGAGCCCCCAGAGTGCATGGAATCATACAACCAATACTGGCAACAGTGTTGGGGAAGGATTCTGACATGTTAGATACCAAACATGCCCAGGTTCGGAATTACCATTATGTAGCTGGACACAGGTAATGGCCTGTGTCCAGTACCCAGGTAAAATGGCTTCCCCTCACTTACGAAGTCCAGTGCAATGGAACTGGAGTTCGTAGGGGCACCTCTGCTCATGCAGGGGTGCCCTCACACACAGGCACTTGCCTAGGAGGGCCTAACATAGGGGTGACTTAGTGACCTGGTGCAGTGACCTGTAGTGAAATGGTGCATGCACCTTTTCACGCAGGCTGCAATGGCAGGCCTGCAGACACATTTTGCATTGGCTCCCATGGGTGGCACAATACATGCTGCAGCCCATGGGGAACTCCTAGTGCCCCAATGCCCTGGGTACCTTGGTACCATATACTAGAGAGTTATAAGGGGGCACCAGTATGTCAATTGTGGGGTGTACAAAGTCAGAAGCAACCAAATTTGAAGGGCGAGAGCACAGTCACTGTGGTCCTGGTTAGAAAGATCCCAGTGAAAATAGTCTAAGCATACTGATAGCAAGCAAAAAGTGGGGGTAACCATGCCAAAAAGAGTAGACTTTCCTACAAGCCCCTCAAGTCAAACTTGAGTTGTGCAAGAGGCTGCGGCTAGCTAAGCTTCAGTAACACAAATGCTACGTAGACCCAAACTGGTTTCACTTCCCATGAGTCTGTTAGGTGACACCACCCCCGGCCACCCAACACCAGTTTGAAACCTAGAACCCACAGGACCAGTGTCACAGACACCCAGAGGCAAAGGGACAGACCCCATGGACACTGTTTCAGACACCCAGAGACAGAGGCTACAGGTACAGTGTTACAGACACCCATATAGACCCCCTCATGCAGACACCCAGAGGCATGTCCAAGAGCACAGTGTACAGACACCCAGAGAATGAGTCCACAGGCACAGTGTTACAGACACCCAGAGGACCACAGGACCAGTGTCAAAGACACCCAGAGGGAAAGGGACAGACCCCATGGACACAGTTAGACACCCAGAGACAGAGGCTACAGGTACAGTGTTATAGAAACCCAGAGACAGACCCCAGCTTAGTCAAACACCCAGAGGAAGGCCCCTTGAGACGTGTCCAAGAGCACTATGTTACAGACACCCAGAGAAGGAGTCCACACGCAGAATGTTAGACACTCAGACAGAGACCACAGGACCAGTGTCACAGACACCCACAAGCAAATGGACAGACCCCTTGGGCACTGTTACAGACACCCGGAGAAAGAGGCTACAGGTACAGTGTTACAGACACCCAGAGACAGTCTCCCCTTTAGACAAAGACCAAGAGACACACGTCCCTTCAGGCACATCCACAGACACCCAGAGACCGAGGCTCAGCCAAAGAACCATAGACAGAAACCCACAGCCAAAGGCCCAGAGGTAGACACCCACAGGTACAGTGTCACATCCAGAGAGAGGCTACAGGCACAGACCTAGAGATAGGTATCTAGAGACACGCCCAAAGGAGCAATGTACAGACTGCCATAGACAGAGGCCCACAGGTAGTCATCCATAGACCGAGGCTCACGGTACAGTGTTACAGACACCAAGAGACAGACTCCCCCCCCCCGAGCAAAGCCCCAGGTCCAAATTATCTATGGCACTGTTACATGAAAGCAGAGGCTGTTGGTAACTACCCAGAATTAGACACCCACAAACAAAGATGTAGAAATAGACATGCAGTGTTGCAGGAACCTAAAGCACACAGCACACACCCTTACATGGTGTTACAGACACCCAAAGGTACACACCCTTGTGCATAGTGTTACAGACACCCAGAGTTAGACACCCTTGGGCACAGGGTTACAGACACCCAAAGGTATACACCCACAGACATCCAGGAGGTACACACCCACAGGCACAGTGTTACAGACACCCAGAGGTATATACCCACAGGCACAGTGTTAGACACCTAGAGGTATACAACCACAGGCACAGCGTCCTAGACACCCAGACGTATATACCCTCAGACTACAGACCCACAGCACAGTGTTACAGACATGGAGTCAGATACCCAAAGGTATCCACACTCAAGCACAGTGGTACAGATACCCAGAGACAGACCCTCAGAAACAGTGTGTTACAGACACCCAGATGTACACATCCACAGCACAGTGTTACACACACCCAGGTATGCCCCCTCAGGCACAGGTTTACAGACACCCAGAGGTACATACCCACAGCACAGTGTTACAGACACCCAGAAATAGACAGCCACAGGCTCAGTGTTAGACACCCAGGGATGCCCTCTCAGGCCCAGTGTTACAGACACCCAGTGGTAGATATCCACAGCACAGTGTTACAGACACCTACCTTGTAATAAATATCCTGGAAAAGGACGGGAAAGGTGAACTCTGTGTCTTCTGAAGGGGACAAGGAGCAGCGGACCAGAGTATCATCCTGTAAATGAAGCACAGGTTGTTATGGGACATACACGCAGGGATTGTGCGTGCACACACACACACACACACACACACAGAGACACACACACACATGCATGCATACACAGACACGGACACAGACACAGAGAGACACACTGTAGGAGGCTGGCTCTCTATGTAGTGTACAATCCTAGGCACACTGTGCAGGGGGTCCAGGCAACCACACGTTGGTTTCCAGAGGTAAAAATCATATCAGCTAATGCTCCAATTTTTAAGGTAGCTGGTCAAGCAGTTAGGCTAATCCAGGAGATGAGCTAAGCATTTGTTGTACTCGCAGTATCAATCATGCATCCCAATCATGCATCTCACACACACAATGAATAACTCGAGACAAAATTTATAAAAATACTAAGATCAAGATGGTTAAGATATGTTAAGTACTTTTTGAGTTATGATTTTTCAAAGTTTTAATAAAGTTAGTCTTTCTGGGGGTTATCACGCACCATAGGAATCAAAGGAAGGCCACCTATTAAAATGCATATAAAATCACACAGATGAGTTACCAGTCTCTTCTTTTGCAGGATGGTCGATGGGAATGGTGGGCACCCCATGCCAGCTGGAGAGTGTTGGGCAGCTCCTGGTTCCGGCGGGAGCAGTGCTGAAACGTCTATTGGCACAGGCTCAGGGCCACTTGGAGGGGCCACCTGGAAAAGGAGATGGTTTGCAGAGTTAAAGGTGGTGCTTCAGGGTTCCCTTGGGCTGTTGAGGTTGCAAGGGGTTAGGGACCTGTGGCCCCCAGCTGGTTCCGCGATGCACGGCTTAGGGCGGCCAGATGCAAGGTAAGTTGGAGGTCTTGGAGGCTGTGCGCAAAGGAGCCCTTTGGAGCTGGAGGTAAGTCTTCTTACAGGGGCCTTGCAGGATGATGAGGGCGCTCTGATGGGAGGTCCAGGGTGTTCCTGAAGTCCCTCGAATGGGGCTTCCACCTGGTCCAGTTGCAGCTCTGGGTGAGCTGTTTTTGCTGTTGTCCAATGTGTACTGACCAGTACCTGGGGTATTGGCACAAGTCTGCCACGTGAGATCGCAGTGCCACCAAGTTGGCACACTTGTAGGTCTTGTCCGGGCTGTCGGTGTATTGATGGGTCCAGCTGCGACATCCGGTTGCAGAGATATCGTCCGGTCGGTGAAGTGAACCTCTCTGGTTTGCTGATTCTTTTTAGGTTTCTTTAGTTTCTTGAGTGGTGCCTACACTCAGGAGGGAGATATCAAGTTATTTGAGGAGCCTGGAGGTCCTCTGGGGCTTTTGAAGTTGGTCCGATGGTCAGCTCCTCTGCAGCAGCGATTGTCGGGACTCTGGTACAGCAAGCAGGGGTCTTGGAGACTCTTCTGGTGCAGCAGGTCCTCTGTTCTCCTGCTGTCGGGGTCTTTGGTGCGGTCTTGTTTTCTTCCTGATTAATCTGATTTCTTGGTCTAGGGGAGCACACTAAATACTGAACTTAGTGGATGTTTTAGGGGGAACCTGGTAGTGCCCAATGGGACACTTACCCTTGGGTGGCTACACCCACTACAGTGACCACTTCCTGTGGGAAGGGTGACTACCCTAAACCTCACTGGCTATTTTCCTGCCATCCAACATGGAGTAAAATGAAATGGAGGGCCCACTTCGCCTGCAAGCCCCTAAGGGGTGCATGCTCAGCGAGACCCCTCCTCCTACCCTCTGTGTGGTTTCCCACCTTTGCTCCCACCAAAAGTGGGGGCTGACAAAGGGGGAAGCCTTCTGCTGCTGGCAGCAAGCCTGGGGGCTCGAGTTTCAAGGACAGTAGTCCTTTGAAGCTCACCGCCAGGAGAAGGCACATTCCTGAGGGAGGGGGTGTTAACTCCTCCACCCAGGAAGGGCATTGTCTCATAAACCGGAGAGACAGGGCTCTCCCCAAAGGTTTGTGTATTGGCTGTCTGGAGGTGGCATGCTGGATGGAACCAGTCAGCAACCATGCCTCTAAGGTGACCCCTTGGTACATTTAGGGATAAATCAAATACTGGTACCAGTTTGGATTTATCATCCTGAGTTGTTTGATACCAAACACCACAGGGTGCAGAGTGGCTATTATGTAGCTGGGGAACTCTTGGTTGACCAGTGTCCAGTACATGTACTTAAAATGGCTGCTCTGTTCAGTCACTATGCCTTCGGTTTGTCAAGGACACAGTGGGGGCATATTGCTCATGCAACTATGCCCTCACATATAGTATGGTGCACCCTGCCTTAGGGCGGAAAGGCCTGCCAGAGGGGTGACTTACACATAACATATGCAGTGTAGGGTAGACAGGGCACACAGGGAGTGTGCCATGTCGAATTTGTTCTTTTTAGGTTGAGGAAATTCGATTTTTAATACGATCGTATCGACCCGCCATTTTGTGGCCCGCCGCCATTTTATGTTGCCTTCACTCAGGCAGCACAGCGAACGAAGTCCATTCTGCCTTTTCTGCTTATTCTGCAACATGGTGTTCAAAACAGCCTTCTGCCTCTATCTTTACAAGACTGGTATTAAGGTCTGACCGAGTACACTAATCCCTGTCTGGTTTTCTAATCCTTGTTTCAACTATCTGTAGGCTCACACTATTCTCCGCCGATCTTATCTTATCGTCTGGCCTTCGCTGTCCTTTGCTAGTATTCTCTCATTTCACAACTGTCCTCCAAACGCACATAAACTTATCGCACCACATGCAACTTCGTTGTGGATCGGTTAATGAATTAGTTCAAGGGAGGGGTGACAAACACAGCTGGAGGGGAGGCAACCTTAAGTCACTTGATACTTTGTTCTGTCTTGTTTTCCGACATTTCTATTGACTCTGTTCTATCTTTACATCATTCTTACTGGCTCCTTTCTATGTGTTCTGGGAGTATATGTAGTTAATAAATGTTTTTATACGGTATATAAGATTGTGCGCCACAAAGTAAAGTGGCAGTCTCCTGAGAACATACCTTGTGTACTTCTTGGACAACTGTACTAGCTGCAGCTAATAAAATCTGATCTTTTACGCCTGACAGAGTGTCCCGTGTCTCTGTTAGTTGAGGCAGGTGAATCCAAGGAGATTTTAGGCGTACCCTGCGCCGCCAGGCCCAAAAGGTTCTGGTTCTTCAACTGGCGCCCAACGTGGGGCGGCTTCAGCGGTACCGGGTTCTGCCTGAAGGTCGTGAGGAACCCCGCAAGAAAATTCTGGAGGAATCGCGAGCCACGTCAAGCGACCCCTGTATGTTGAAGTGGTCCGAAGGTCTTTTTCAGCGCGGTTACTCCTTCCTGACGGCTACTGACGACTGCTGCCCTGACTGCCGCCCTGCCTTGGCCCTTTCTTTGATGATGTATGGTAAAGCGAGACGATAGACGGGCCTCTGTTGGTGTAAGAAGACATCCTTAGTTAAGTATTTGGTGGGTCGCGCCCACAAATTTTGGTCTTTGTTTTGTCCTTAGGTCCTTAGATTTGGCCATTGCAGTGGCCAAAGCCGAGGGGTAAGTGCATTTGTGCTGTGTAAACTGAAAGTTTTACCCCCTTGATGTTTGTGAACAGCCAGTAAAAATCGTGAGATGTCTGGTCTGACTAAGTTTGGAAAACTTTGTTGCTTTGGTTGTAATAGGGACTCCCAGCTTGAGGACTCCTGTCCGATTCCTTCGGTTGGAACTCCCACATATGAGCTCTATTCTAAACATGGTGTTGGTCCTATTGCCTTTAATAAGACATGGACCCGATATACAAAGAAAGATGGTGTTTTAAAATGGCCAGAAAATGGTAGTTTCGAAACTGATGTGCTAGATAATTTAGAAGCAACGTTATTTAAAAGAAAAGCCCGGCCGGCAATGTTTGACTCTTTTCGCCTTTGGCGTAAGGAAGCCAAACAGAGAGAAATTAAACAAGCGAAACGAGATAGGAAAACACAGGGAATGACGATTATACAGGCTGCTCAGCAATTCAAAGATGATGAAATAGATCATGCAATGGAAATTTCAGACAGACAGCATCGAATGGCAATAGATAAATGCTATCCGACGTTGCCTATCTCTTCCCTTGATAAAAGAAAAGATTTTGAGGAAGATTCCTTAATGTCCCACTTATTGAAATTGCCTCCGCCCTATGTACAAGGTGCTAATGCACCCCCGATGTTACAGCCTGTTCAGCCGCCAGTTGTGCTTCCGCCTGCTCCAGCTTTTCCACATTTGCCTCCTCAAGTATTGCCTATGCCAGCTTTGCCTTTAACTCCTTTGCCTTCTGCTCCTTTGGCAATTCCTAATGCTCCTTTAGTTGATTCACCTAATACCTTGTCCCCTATCCTTATGTCAAATTCTCCATCTATGCTTAAGCGATTTACCGATACTGTCTCTGGTCTCTTATCACCTTTCTTTGAAGCTTTAAATGTGTCTCCAGCTTTTTCTCGAAGACAGTCTCGTAGTCAATTCCCAGACTCCGAAGAGCGAGAAAAATTGGACTCACTTGCTTGTAGATGGATCAAGAAGGGTCCCCAATATAGTACGTCTGATATTATGTCCACCTTTCTGCAATGGAATGCACCTACGCAGAGATATGTTTTTAAAGTTATGTGCGATACTCTCGCTAAAGAATGGGAGGATATGAATTTGGGTTCGGTCCCACAGGATCTGTTAGATGTTCAGGCTGACTTTGACAAAGGACTTATTGTGGGTCCTAAGGTTGAAAACGCTGTCAGAACACTTATTTCTTTCAGATCCCTATTGTTCTCACAGACTTTTCCTGATTCTGATCCTTCAGTTAGGACAGCACTGAAAAACTATCCCATGAGAGAGGTTTCTCCAATATGGAAGGAAGAAGTTGCAGCAGCAGGTGCTAATCCAGCTACTCCTGCGCATTTTCAGCGCATATGGATACATGTCCCCTGGAAAAGGTCTGAAGTTTTAGCACTTAAACAGTCACTACCAGATTCACGCAAAAATCCTGCTGGTTACTATAAAGAGTTGTCGCAAACAGTTGATGCATGTACTATGAATCTAGCAGATATTGACATGTTGATGGGAAATGTAGTTCCACAGACAATATGGGCTAAAATTCGTAGAGAGGATCACGCTCAAGAATTAGGCGGCGATTGGAACGCTATTATTGCCGCAGATAGAGGTCAAGTAGGTGGTGCAAAGCCCGACGCTTTGATCTCAGAACTCCCTGGTAGGATTATTACATTAATGAAAACAATGATGCCTGCTTTGAGAGTTAATTGGGATAAGCTAGCAGCATGTAAACAAAAGAAAGATGAAAGTGTTTCCGATTTCTTTACCCGATTCGAGGAGACATTCATTGATCACAGTGGTCAAGATATGGCTACAGAAGGGGGACAGCGATTATTTGTGGATAAGTTCGTATATAACTTGCTTCCTGAACTATCACACAAGCTAAAAGACTCCGAGAGTTCATGGGCAGTTTCTTCTTCCGCCCAGATATTGGCTACTGCACAATATTATGAAAATAGAGACAAAGAAGAAAGGGAAAAACAAGAGAAAAAGACGAAAGAATTAAAAACTAAAGTTCTCTTACAACAGGCTTATCCTCCTCGTTATGTTCAGCCTCAGTTTCAACAGCCTCCGCAGTTTCAGAGGTTGTATCAAAAGCCTGAACCATTCATTCCAAGACCTTTGCTAGGTCCCAATCAATGTGCTTATTGTAGGGAGGAAGGTCATTTTAAGAACAGTTGTCCGGCATTGTTGCAGCGTAATGGAGCAACATCTGCTTCACGAGGTCGTGGTGGTCCTCAGTCAGCAAATAGAGGTAGAGGTCGAGGTGTGTTAACCCAAGGGCAGCGTTCTTTTGTTCCTCCAAATTCCGGAAATTACTTTGACCAGCAAAATGTTAGGTCTACACAGTATTACAGTGAGGATCAGTATATTGAAGGAGGGAATGAAAGTCTTCATTTTGAATAGGACAGCCATGGACAAAGTAAGGGGGTTACGTCAATTCCAGTGGATCAGAATGGACCTTATGTTAATGTCACTACAATGGGTGTTTCAGAGCCATTTCTTTTAGATACTGGTGCCATGAGAAGCTCTATCATTCATTCTAAACTCCCTGGCGCACCTTTGTCTGGCTTAACGAATGTATCTGTAGGATTTTCTGGCGCCCCTGTTCGCAATCCAGTTTCTTGCCCTTTGCCTGTTTCAATAGGCCCTTATGATTTAGAAGCTTCGCTTCTTCTGACGAATGGTTGTGGTGAAAATCTGTTGGGTTTAGATCTATTAAAAAGAATGCATGCTACGATATATTGTTCACCTTCTGGTGTATACCTCACTCTAGGACAGAAAATGACTAGTCCAATGTACTTATCAAAAGATCAATTCCCACCTGAATTGCTTTCTCTTCCCGAAACGCTTTGGGCTACGGGTCCGAATGACGTTGGTTGTCTTGAGATCCCACCTTATGTTGTTACTCTTAAGCCCAATGCTGAAATGCCACGTATTCCGCAATACAGAATCTCTACTGAAGGTGAGAAAGCACTTCTGGAAATTGTCCATGATTTGATTCAGAAGGGTGTGGTTGAGGAAACGAGAGGAAATATATGTAACAGTCCTGTTCTTCCGGTTCTTAAACGCACTGATCCTTCTCAGCCTCCTGTTTATCGTTTTGTAATTGATCTTCGGGAGGTAAACAAGATTGTCGTACCGCAGTTTCCTGTAGTCCCAGATATCACTGCTCTGTTGACGATGATACCTTCTACAGCAACTTGGTTTTCAGTTATCGATTTAAAGAATGCTTTCTTTAGTATTCCCATCGCCGAAGAGAGTAGAGATATTTTTGGTTTTTCCCTCGGAGGCCGAAGCTTCCGGTTTAAACGCGCACCTCAAGGTTATTGTGAAAGTCCCTCTGTTTACAGTCAAGCTCTAAAATGTCATCTTGATGCTTTTTCCTTACCGTCCGGTGCCGCTCTCATTCAGTACATGGATGACTTATTAGTTGCCGCTGATTCAGAGGAGATTTGCAAAAACGTGACCGTTGCACTGTTGCGTCATTTGTTTGATCTGAATCACAAGGTTTCTCCTTCTAAATTACAATATGTCTGTCGCGAGGTGACTTATTTGGGTCATCTCTTGTCAAAGGAGGGACGACGATTGACCCCCGAACGAATTCAGGCAATTGCACAAATGTCAGTGCCATCCACACAAAGAGAGGTACGTGCCTTTTTGGGCATTACTTCTTATTGTAGACAGTGGATTCCGAGTTTCTCTTTATTGGCTAAACCGCTGTTGGCGCTAACTTTAAAAGATACGCCTCAGCCTCTTCCGTGGACTGACGAATGTCAGAAGAGTTTTACTGATTTGCGTATTGCTTTGTGTTCTGCTCCTGTATTGGGTACTCCTGATTACAGTAAGCCCTTTACGCTCTATGTCCACGAAAGAGAGGGTTGTGCATTGTCAGTCTTAACGCAGCGTTTTGGAGATCAACAGCGACCATGCGCATATTTCTCAGCTACGTTAGATCCAGTAGCTAAAGCATTGCCTAGTTGTCTTAAGGCGACAGCGGCAGCAGCAATTTCTATTCGACAGTCTGCTGGAGTAGTGCTAGATAATACTCTCATTGTTATGGTGCCACATGCAGTGGATATTTTACTAAATAGGACAAAAACGCAGCATCTTACGAGTGCTCGGTTGTCCGGATATGAGCTGACGCTTTTGGCTAGTCACATACACATCAAACGATGTAATACCCTGAATCCAGCTACTTTGTTGCCTCTTCCAGAAGAGAGAGATGTCTCTGAACAGCATGATTGTTTTCTCCGTACTGAAGAAGAGACTAAGGGTAGAATTGACCTAAAAGACACGCCATTAGTGAATCCAGATGGAACACTATGGGTAGATGGTTCTTGTTTCAAGCTCCCGAATGGAGATACAGTTTCAGCCTACGCTATTACTACTTTGCATACGATTGTGGAGACAGCACGCATTAGACATAATTCAGCTCAGGCAGCTGAATTGATAGCCTTAACTAGAGCGTGTGTGTTATCCAAAGGAAAAAGAGTAAACGTGTACACTGATAGCCAATACGCTTTTGGTGTAGCGTTTAACTTTGGGCGTTTATGGAAGGAAAGAGGATTCTTTACTTCCCATGGTACTAAGATACAACATGGTCAATTAGTAACTGAACTTCTTGAGTCACTTACAATGCCTACTCAGATAGCGATCGTGAAGTGTAGTGCACACAAAAAGATTGTGGACGATGTTGGTCGAGGAAATGCATTTGCAGATGAGGTAGCGAAAAAGACAGCCAGAGACGACACAAGTCGAATGTATGTTGCAGGTCCCGCAAACTGCGTAAGAGAAAAGGGAATGTGTGAAGATACAGTAGAGAGTGTGAAATCAATTCAAGGAGAGGCTACGGAGAATGAGTTGAGAAAGTGGAAGGAAAGTACAGGAATGTTAGATGAGATGGGATGTTGGGTTGAATTATCAGAACATCAACGTTGGCTGTTACCAGATGCTTATGTACTACCTGTAGTTACTATGGCACATGGTCCAGCTCACCTAAGTGCAAAAGGAATATGTAAACTTCTGGCTCCAGTGTGGCAAAATGAGGGGATCCCAAAGTGTGCAAATAATGTAGTAAAACATTGTATTGTTTGCTTGATGTACAATCCGGGAAAGGGAACCCCAACTCCAGCAGGTCATTTTGCTCCTCCAACATATCCATTTGAGGTGTTGCAGATCGATTATATTCACATGCAACGATGCAACAACCTCAAATATGTTCTGGTGGTAGTATGTGCTTTTTCTAGATGGGTAGAAGCCTACCCTCTGAAGGACAATACTGCTTTATCAACTGCCAAAATACTTTTGAAAGAATTCTTCCCTAGGTTTGGTTTGCCGCGCATTGTCTGGAGTGACAATGGGAGCGAATTTGTGGGTCAAGTCATGCAAAAAGTTTGTGCAGGTCTTGGCATAAAACAGAAGTTCCACGCGGCGAATCACCCACAGTCGGCTGGTTTAGTAGAATGCTACAATGGAACCTTGAAGCTTAAAATTGCTAAGGTGCAAGCTAGCACAGGACTTAATTGGCCTGATGCTTTACCATTGGCTCTTCTGTCCACCAGAACAGCAGTACACTCTCGTTTGGGGCTTAGCCCTTACGAAGTGATATTTGGTCGCCCAGCTAATGTATGGGGAGTTCCTCGCCCTAAGAAATACTCAGACTTGCCATACCCGATGTTGATTGACTACTTGCATGACCTTACAACTAAATTGCGTGTTCTTCATCAACAGGTTCAGAGTGCTCTACCAGAGGCTTCCACAGACCCAGGTCATTCCATCCGACCAGGTGACTGGGTCTGCACGAAAAATTTCCAACGACAGAGAAATTTGGAGCCCAGATGGAGAGAGCCACGCCTGGTTCTTTTGACCACAAGAACAGCAGTTAAAGTCGAAGGAAAGAAAAACTGGGTGCATGCCGTGCACTGCAAGAAAGTGCCTTTGCCCTTGCCTTTCGATCAGTGGGTCCGTAGAGGCATCAGTGACTCTGAAAGTGAGAAAGTTCCGCAATTTGTACCATTCAGTGATGCACGTCTAATTGGAACACTTTCTGAGAAAGAGGACGACGACATCCTTCAAGAAGCAATACCATCGCATCGTCGCTTGAACACGACAAATCCAGGAACATTGTTTCAAAACCAGACTGCCTCTGGACAGGAACGCTATAATTTGAGACCAAGACCAAAGAACTTGTAACTTTCTCTCCTATGTAGTACTCTATCCCGGTTGCAGGGTCACAGTAGGAGTCTTAGTTACGACCTGAGTAAGTGGCAATAGGCCTGCAGGACCTCACAGTGTCATAGGACGGTAGATAATCGTAACTACAGTGATTGAGGAAGATTGCCGTGAGCATCCACTTAGAAAGATGGAGGCTACATTAGATAAAAGAGAAAGTAAAAATGTAAAGAATAATTGTAAAGAAATATATAGTCGTTGTAGTATTGCTCTATGCGTCATTATATTGTCGTGTATTCTTTTAGCATCTGTAAACTGGATCATTATTACTCTGCAGCAAAAAGTTGTCTCTTCTCCTACCTCTACATCTTCTTCGTCTATCTCTCCGCACCTATTCCACACTCTTCCCCAGCATGAACTCATCAGAAGAACTGAATACTTTAACAATTCCTTCGTCCAGTTGTTACATCAACATCAGTTAGTGATCAATACAACTGACTGTTGGGTGTGTGGACTCATACCACATACAGTAGAAAAAGGAATGCCATATTTAGTTCTTCCATTCTCCTATGAAGGTTCCGCTTGGGCTTATTTTGTCATTTTCAATAATGCATATCAAAGTAAAATTAAACAACCTGTCAGTTCACATAGTGTTGGTTCAGATTTCAGTCATAGTTTATTGATAAAGGGAATGGTAGCTATGGCTAAAATCATGGAAAAAAGTGAAGCTTCCATAGATGAAAGAAAAGCATATACCAATTGGAACATAACTAATTACATTTCCAGCCTCAATGATAAGATTGAGCAAGGAAAATCTCCTCCGATACGGGTCATACCCCAACAAGGAAATTTCTGTCTGCAAATAAATGGTAGAACTCCAAACACCGGACAAAGAGAAAGTTTATGTTCCCATACATATGTTTATTCAGCCCTGAATTCACCGCCGTTAGTACCATCTCAAGGTACATACTTCGTTTGCCACGATAGGGCTTATACATGGTTGCCAGCTGATTTCTCTGGTACTTGTTATATAGCCTTTCTTCTTCCCCCTACATACACCGCTCCTGCGAACCATCATAAAAATAGATATGGCAGAGGGATTGTGGATTCGAAAGACACAGCAGGACAAGAGGGAGGAGATTTCCTCAAAGGATTTCTTCCCTTCTGGGGTCCAATGGCCAACAGCAGAAATATAAGGCAATTGGTTCGTGTCGTAGAAACCACCATAGACATCACTGTAGGAGCTTTAAGTAACATTACAGCTGAACTACAGGCTGATCGTCTTATGACCTTGCAGAACCGTGTTGCCTTAGACTTTGTTCTTGCGGACCGTGGTGGAGTATGCAAATTGATCGGATCAAGTTGCTGTATTTTCATACCTAATGACGCTCCGACAGTATACCAAGCTATCTCTAAGTTACACATAATCTCCGAGTCGATTCATCAGGACGAAGGAGATTGGTCCTTTTCAGAGTGGTTTTGGGGATTACTGTCCAAATGGGGTTGGAAGGTATTGACATTCTTTGGAGTAATTTTAGCTTTTATATTCTCTTGTTGTCTTTGTATGCACTGCGGTCCTGCCGTCTGCAACCTATGTGCTACTGCATGTATTCACAAACCCAAGTCACAAAGAGCAGAGAATATCAAAATGATGGTACAGCAACAGCTTGATGACCTCATGGCCATAGACATCGACTCAGATTAACATGAGTTTGTGTATCTTGCCTGAGTTCTGGCAAAAGGAGGGTCTGAGGAAATTCGATTTTTAATACGATCGTATCGACCTGCCATTTTGTGGCCCGCCGCCATTTTATGTTGCCTTCACTCAGGCAGCACAGCGAACGAAGTCCATTCTGCCTTTTCTGCTTATTCTGCAACATGGTGTTCAAAACAGCCTTCTGCCTCTATCTTTACAAGACTGGTATTAAGGTCTGACCGAGTACACTAATCCCTGTCTGGTTTTCTAATCCTTGTTTCAACTATCTGTAGGCTCACACTATTCTCCGCCGATCTTATCTTATCGTCTGGCCTTCGCTGTCCTTTGCTAGTATTCTCTCATTTCACAACTGTCCTCCAAACGCACACAAACTTATCGCACCACATGCAACTTCGTTGTGGATCGGTTAATGAATTAGTTCAAGGGAGGGGTGACAAACACAGCTGGAGGGGAGGCAACCTTAAGTCACTTGATACTTTGTTCTGTCTTGTTTTCCGACATTTCTATTGACTCTGTTCTATCTTTACATCATTCTTACTGGCTCCTTTCTATGTGTTCTGGGAGTATATGTAGTTAATAAATGTTTTTATACGGTATATAAGATTGTGCGCCACAAAGTAAAGTGGCAGTCTCCTGAGAACATACCTTGTGTACTTCTTGGACAACTGTACTAGCTGCAGCTAATAAAATCTGATCTTTTACGCCTGACAGAGTGTCCCGTGTCTCTGTTAGTTGAGGCAGGTGAATCCAAGGAGATTTTAGGCGTACCCTGCGCCGCCAGGCCCAAAAGGTTCTGGTTCTTCAAGGTTTGCCTCAGAACACTCAGCCTGCAGTGGCAGTGCTGGCTGCAGGGCTCTAAAGGGTGGCACAATCAGTGCTGCTGCCCTCAGGGGCCAACCCCTAATACCCCATGCCCTGGGTACAGATGCACCCATTTACTAAGGGCTTACAGTGATATTTAGGGGTGTATCAATTTGTGCCAAGCATCCCAACAGATTTAAGGAAAGAGCTCTGGCCCAGGGAACCTGGTTAGAAGGGCCCTGGGCACTACAACTTCTAGGACACACCAACAACAGGCAACAAGTGGGGGGCTAACCATGCAAAAAGAGGCCTCCTCTCACACACATACACACATGTACACACACACACAGGCCTGAGCACGTTGTGGACAGGCAGGCATGTTGTGCGCATGTACACGCACATAAGTCCACACTGGGACACGTACACTGGCCTTCACTCAAATGCAGTCAGGTATTCACAAGCGCACACTACATGACAGAGGCATGCATGGAGCAGTCAGACGTGGTCAGACCCACACAGCCTTGGGGCACGTGTCCCTGTTACCACATCCACAGGCACACATGCGTGCACTTACCCACACACCCCCTCAAACAAGAGTTTCCAGAAGAGAGACCTGTAGACTAAGTAAGTTCTCAGGAGTGCCTCCTCCATCAGACTGTCACCCACAGAAGACAGTGCTACTTTCATGCATGAAAAGTGACCCTCTTCTGCAGCTCAGAAATAGCAAGGAATGCCTTTGTGGACCTCGGATCGCAAGTCACATCTGCAGCCTTTGTTACACTGCAAACAGCACACCCCTTCGGTGGACTCTAGATCGGGGGTGCTCTTGGAAGCAGAACGGCTGAAACAGCCCTTTTTGGAAGCCACTTTTAAACTTGGGAGATAAATGAAGGTTATGTCGAGGAAGTTGTGATGGGCCGGAGGCATGGTGCTGACAGCGGGGTGCAGCATCACAACCCCCGTGTAGTAGTGGGAAGGACACTGAGAGGGCTTCCCAGACATCTACAGATGAGTGAAGCAGGCTGAACAGAGGGTATTGCAGGAGGGTCTGTCCCAGGACGTCGTCTACCTCAAAGGCCGCTTTTCAGGCTTCCGAAGTGTCCAGTAGCTCTAGGCCTGGGTTTCGCAGCCTGAGCCGGAATGAAATCGTACAATGCCAATTCCGACTTCAATGATGCAGACACGGCCCAGATCAGTGTCTGAGGCTTTTTTCAAACAGCCAGGCACAGATGAGGAATGGGAGGGGTCTGAGGACCCTTTGGAATATGGATTGGAGCAGGACTGGTATGAGGATCTAGGGGAAGACAGTGGACTGGATATTTCTCCAGATACTGGCATGCTCCAACCTCCTTCTGTGGCTACAGAGGAGGGAACTTCATACGCCATGGTGGTGGGTAGAGCATGTGAGGTATTGGACCTAGAGTCGCCTTCGGCACCGATGAGGACTAACATCCTGACAGAGGTGCTTCAGCTGGGGGTTTCCACATCCGATGTTACCGATATTTCCAACCAATGTTACCCTTCAACAAAGCCGTCACTGATGTCCTGCTTGTAGGAAAGTACCATCTTGCCTGGCATGTTACCCCCATATTTCACTGTATGTATGTTGTTTTAGTGTATGGGTCACTGGGACCCTGCCAGCCAGGGCCCCAGTGCTCATAAGTGGGCCCTGGATGTGTTCCCTGTGTGATGACTGTCTCACTGAGGCTCTGCTAACCAGAACCTCAGTGGTTATGCTCTCTCTGCTTTCCAAATTGTCACTAACAGGCTAGTGACCAATTTCACCAATTCACATTGGCATACTGGAACACCCTTATAATTCCCTAGTATATGGTACTGAGGTACCCAGGGTATTGGGGTTCCAGGAGATCCCTATGGGCTGCAGCATTTCTTTTGCCACCCATAGGGAGATCTGACAATTCTTACACAGGCCTGCCAGTGCAGCCTGAGTGAAATAACGTCCACGTTATTTCACAGCCATTTACCACTGCACTTAAGTAACTTATAAGTCACCTATATGTCTAACCTTCACCTGATGAAGATTGGGTGCAAAGTTATTTAGTGTGTGGGCACCCTGGCACTAGCCAAGATGCCCCCACATCGTTCAGGGCAAATTCCCCAGACTTTGTGAGTGCGGGGACACCATTTCATGCGTGCACTATACATAGGTCACTACCTATGTATAGCGTCACAATGGTAACTCCGAACATGGCCATGTAACATGTCTAAGATCATGGAATTGTCACCCCAATGCCATTCTGGCATTGGGGAGACAATTCCATGATCCCCTGAGTCTCTAGCACAGACCCGGGTACTGCCAAACTATCTTTTCCGGGGTTTCACTGCAGCTGCTGCCAACCCCTCAGACATGTTTCTGCCCTCCTGGGGTCCAGCCAGGCCTGGCCCAGGAAGGCAGAACAAAGGACTTCCTCAGAGAGAGGGTGTTACACCCTCTCCCTTTGGAAAAAGGTGTGAGGGCTGGGGAGGAGTAGCCTCCCCCAGCCTCTGGAAATGCTTTGATGGGCACAGATGGTGCCCATCTCTGCATAAGCCAGTCTACACCGGTTCAGGGATCCCCCAGCCCAACTCTGGCGCGAAACTGGACAAAGGAAAGGGGAGTGACCACTCCCCTGACTTGCACCTCCCAGGGGAGGTGCCCAGAGCCCCTCCAGCGTGCCCCAGACCTCTGCCATCTTGGATTCAGAGGTGTGCTGGCACACTGGACTGCTCTGAGTGGCCAGGGCCAGCAGGTGACGTCAGAGACTCCTTCTTTCTGATGGATACAACTACCTGTGGATTCCTCACCTCATGAATACTCCCATGGCGCCAGCATTCGACGGAAATCTTCTTACTAGTCTCTGCACGTCAACGAGGACGTCACTCTAGCCCACGCGACGCCGTCTGACGTCATACAGGCAAGAAGAGGTCCTCGACGACGTGCGGACGTCAGTTCCCTTTTTTCCGTGCATTCGAAACGGTTATCTTCGAGGGAGCAACTGTTACTCTTGCGGTTACAGTGTATATCTTGCTGCGTAGTCTTTCGCTGTGGAAATAATGTCGCAGAGGAAGTCTGGATTTAAGCCTTGTCGTGAGTGTGGAGGCAAGATGTCGGTGACGGATCCTCATTCCGATTGCCTTTGGTGTTTGAGCTCCGACCACGACGTCTCGACTTGTGATTCATGTCAGCACATGAATCCAAAGGCCCTCAAGGAACATGAGGCGAAGCTGTTTATGGCCAAGTCAAAGGGGAAACATCACAAGAAGTCTTCTTCCCCAAGACATCGGCGTCATCGAGACTCCCGGCGCCGTAGAGAATCTCGGCGTCATTCAAAGGAGACTCGTTCCAGGTCTCCGGATCGGCGCCAAAGGACATGGGAGGTCAGTCCCACGGTTACGCCGCATCCTTCGACGCCGTTGCCCTCTCCGGCGTCTCCAACTTCACCTGGACAGGCGTCGGTGATTGAGGTATTGGAGCCTCAAGTGTTTTCTCCGGCGCAGACGCCGAGGCCGGCGTCGGGGTCGCCTCCGAGACAGGCACCCCAGTATCCGGCTTTTCCCACCCCTGGAGCCGATAGTTCCGCATTCTTGAATGCGATGTATGCCATCTTCCAACAGATGGCTCCAGGGGGTGCTCCGGCTGGGCCTTTGGCCTTTTCTTTGGGTGATCCTGCGCCTCTTCGGCCGGCACCCTTTATGCCCTTTCTCCCGTTTGGGAACGTGGGCTCGGCGCCACTGTCGGCGCCGGTGGCCGCTCCAGTGGCTTCAGAAGGATTGGCCCCGGGGATTTCCATCCCGTTGACGTCGGGATTTCGGCCTGTGACTCCGGTGGGTCCATCTGCTTCAGCTGCTCTTCCGTCGGCGCCGAAGTTACCTGTGGCGCCGGATGCGGCGTCGGTAGCTTCTGAAGATCGGCGCCGATCTTCGACTTCGGCGGAGGCATTGTCGACTCCGCGTATTGAGCAACGACTTTATTCAAGGAGACGTGCTCTCCGTGTATTAGAAGAGCAGGAGTACCAACGAGCCCTAGAGGAAGGAGAGCTAGAGGACTCGGGTGATGGGCTGCGTGGACTGGAGTCGGCCAGTGGGCTGGACACTTCCCCTGAGTGGGACCTTTCGTCCCTGGGGGAATATACTGAGGAGGCTGCTTCCTTTCATGCAGTGGTACGGAAGGCAGCTAGTTTTTTGGACCTGCCTTTGCCGGTGGTGGAGGCAAAACAAAACCTTTTGACAGAGGTGTTACATCCGGCCTCAGCCGCGGCGGAGCCTCTGTTACCATTTAATGACGCTCTGCTGGATCCGGTGTTAGAGGTGTGGAAGAGGCCGGCATCTTCCCCAGCAGTTCACAGAGCCGTGGCCAGGAGGTATCGGACGGCTCCAACTGACCCTGGTTTCCTATCTAGGCACCCTACGCCGGAGAGCTTGGTGGTGCAGGCCTCCTGTTCGTCCAAGTCAGCGCCTGGTTCTTTTCCGACGGTGCCTGGGGACAGGGATTCAAAGAAGCTAGAGGCGCAGTCGAAGAAGATTTTTTCATCCTGCAGTCTGGCGTTAAAAGCCACCAATGCAACCTGTATCCTGGGGAGGTATATTCATGCTCTGATGGATGACATTTCCTCTTCGTTTACAGAGCTTCCCCAGGGTCTTTTGGATCTTGTCTCAAATGCCCAGACTGCTGCGACCCAAATTATCCAGACGGGGCTGGATACCACCGACTCGGTAGCCAGGGCAATGGGCACAACTGTGGTGGCAAGGAGACAGGCCTGGCTCCGTAACTCGGGCTTTTCGGCAGATGTACAGTCCACATTGTTGGATCTCCAGTTTGATGGGGACAAACTGTTTGGGGCTAAGGCTGATTCGGCCTTGGAACGTTTTAAAGAAAGCAGGGCCACGGCTAAGTCGTTAGGGCTCCAAGCTCCTTCTTCCACGGCCTCTTCCAGATTCTTCAGGAGGTTTCGTGGATTTGGGCGTGGCTCTTCCTCCTCTTCCTTTCGGGGGAGATATCAGCAACCTGCTTCTTCCCATCCCTATAGATCTTTCAGGGGGAGAGGTAGGGTCCGCACCAGAGGAGCCTCTCAGCAGCACTCTGCCTCTTCCTCATCCTCTGGCGGGGTGCAGCAGGGGAAGCAGCCTTAGGCTTCCACCATTTCCCACTCACTCCTCTCCTGTAGGGGGAAGATTACAGCATTTTCTCACCAAATGGAAGACTGTTACATCGGACACTTGGGTTCTCAGTGTTGTGGGAAAAGGCTACACCCTTCCCTTTCGGGAGTTCCCGCCCCTCATCCCGCCCCGCCCTTCGTATTGTTCAGAAGAACACCTCCTGTTGCTAGAACAGGAGGTGCAAGTCCTCCTTTCAAAGGGCGCGGTGGAGTTGGTCCCGGAGCAGGAAAGGGGTCGAGGAGTTTACTCAAGGTATTTCCTGATTTCCAAGAAGGATGGTCGTTTGAGACCAATTCTGGACCTGAGGATCTTGAATTGGTTCCTCAAGCAGGAAAAGTTCAAGATGCTGACCCTAGCACAGGTGCTTTTGGCGTTGAACATGGAAGACTGGATGGTGTCTGTCGACTTGCAGGATGCTTACTTTCATATCCCGATACTCAAGTCACACAGGAAGTATCTCCGGTTTGTGGTGGGATCGCAACACTACCAGTTTGCGGTCCTTCCGTTTGGTCTTACTTCAGCACCTCGAGTCTTCACGAAGGTGATGTCGGTGGTTGCGGCAGAACTCAGAAGGAAGGGGATAGCAGTATTCCCTTACTTGGACGACTGGTTGATCAAAGCCAAGTCCCCGGAGCTTGTGTCGCATCATCTGCAGTCAACAACCCAGTTGTTGTTCGACCTGGGTTTTTTGGTGAACGAGCCCAAATCTCACCTAGAGCCCTCTCAGCGCCTCCTGTTCATAGGGGCAGTACTGGATACAACATTGGGTCGGGCCTTTCCTCCGCCTCAGCGGATTCAAGATATTCAGGATTTGGTTCCAATGTTTCGAAATGGAGCGGTAGTTCCAGTCCTCAAGGTCCTTCGTCTGCTCGGTCTTTTTGCCTCCTGCATTCTGTTGGTCACGCATGCTCTCTGGCACATGAGGGCTCTTCAGTGGTGCCTCCGAAGGCAGTGGTCTCAACACAGAGGGGATCTAGAGGGTACTGTCAAGATCTCCAGAGATGCTGCTGTCGATTTGAAGTGGTGGATTGCAAGCAACAATCTTTCACAAGGAAAGCCGTTCCAGCAGTCGCCACCAGTGACCACAGTCATAACGGATGCTTCCACTCTAGGGTGGGGAGCTCATCTGGGGGATCTGGAGATCAAAGGTCTTTGGTCTCCAGAGGAACAGATGTTTCACATCAATCTGTTAGAGTTACGGGCTGTACGTCTGGCTCTCAAGGCCTTCCTCCCTTCCCTTCGTGGTCAGTCGGTACAGGTCCTAACGGACAATACTACCACGATGTGGTACATAAACAAGCAGGGAGGAGTGGGGTCGTACCTTCTCTGCAGAGAAGCTCTTCGACTATGGTCCTGGGCAAAGGACCATCGGATTTGCTTGATAGCAAACCATCTGGCCGGAGTCTTGAACGTGCGTGCGGACAGTCTCAGTCGCCAATTCTCGGCAGACCACGAGTGGCGTCTCCATCCAGATCAAGTCCGTTTAATCTTCCAGAGGTGGGGGTTTCCTCGGGTAGATCTGTTCGCCACTCGAGAGAACGCGCATTGTCCGTTGTTCTGCAGCCTTCAGTATCCGATGCAGGGAGCGTTGGGGGACGCGTTTCAAATAACCTGGTGCGGCCTGTTGCTTTACGCGTTTCCTCCCATACCCTTGATTCCTCGAGTATTGAGGAAGATTCGCCAAGACCGGGCTCTAGTAATCTTAATAGCTCCGGATTGGCCAAGGAGGGTGTGGTACTCCGACCTTCTCCAACTCTCAATGTGCCCGCCGCTCCGTCTCCCTTTCAGGGCAGACCTCCTCTCGCAGTCGCAGGGGCAGGTTCTACACCCCAACCTCCAGAGTCTGCACCTACATGCCTGGAGATTGAACGGGGCAACCTGAGTTCCTTCTCTCTCCCGCCTGAGGTAGTGGATGTTATATTAGCGGCCAGGCGACACTCCACTAAATCTATCTACGCTAATAGGTGGTCTAAATTTGTTGCGTGGTGTGGAGAGAGGCAGATTGATCCTTTGCATGCTCATCTATCGGACGTTTTGTCTTTTGCTCTATCTCTGGCGCAGAAAGGTTGTGCAGTGGCTACCATTAAGGGTTATTTATCGGCCTTGTCAGCCTTCATATGTCTTCCAGACCAACCATCTTTATTTAAATCCCCTATTGTTATCAGATTCTTGAAAGGTCTTCTAAATCAATATCCTCCAAAGCCATTCGTTATGCCGCAATGGGATTTGTCCTTGGTCCTGACTTTCCTTATGGGGTCCCCTTTTGAACCTATGCATTCTTGCCCCTTGAGGTATTTGGTTTTAAAAACAGTCTTCCTGATAGCTATAACATCAGCAAGGAGAGTGAGTGAGTTGCAGGCCTTATCAGTAAAGCCCCCTTATACAACTTTTTATGGGGATAAGGTGGTGTTGAGGACCAAGGCTGCTTTCCTCCCGAAGGTTGTTTCACCCTTCCATTTGGCTCAGGCAATTACTTTGTCCACGTTCTATCCTCCGCCTCATCCTTCCAAAGAGGAAGAAAGACTGCACCGTCTGGATCCAAAGAGAGCGTTGAGCTTCTTTATTGATAGAACAAAGGATTTCAGGCTGGAGGATCAGCTGTTTATTGGATACGTGGGCAAGAGGAGAGGAAAGGCAGTCCACAAGAGAACACTATACAGGTGGGTTGTTCTTTGCATTAAAATATGTTACTCTTTGGCAAAGAAGGATCCTCCTGAGGGCATTAGAGCTCATTCCACCAGAGCTAAGTCGGCCACTTCGGCCTTGGCCAGGGGTGTTCCTGTGGTCGACATCTGCAAGGCCGCAACTTGGTCGTCCCTTCACACTTTTGCAAAACATTACTGTTTGGATTCTGAGGTTAGAAGGGACGGCCATTTTGCACGGTCAGTGCTGCAGGATTTCTTGGTTTGACCATTTAGGCACCCACCGCCGGGCGTGGTACTGCTTTGGGACTCTATTCATGAGGTGAGGAATCCACAGGTAGTTGTATCCATCAGAAGAACGAGTTACTTACCTTCGGTAACGACTTTTCTGGTGGATACATTAGCTACCTGTGGATTCCTCACGGTCCCACCCGCCTCCCCGTTGCCTTTCTGGTCTTGCCAAGTAATCCTTGAGTGCGCTCCTCTTGGTCTTTGAGGGTGCAATAGATGTGTATATAATATATATTTATATATATGTATATATGTATATATCTTTGTGTATATACTTGGTGTGTGTATATATTTTAAAAGAGAAAGTTTTATATATATATTTATATAAAAAGATTTACAGTTATTCATACAATGTTGTGTGTTTTTGCAATATAATGGGATGTTGCCTTGCTCTTTCATTGCATTGCCTGGTTGTTCTCATGCACGTAAAAAATGATTGGTACTGACGTCCGCACGTCGTCGAGGACCTCTTATTGCCTGTATGACGTCAGACGGCGTCGCGTGGGCTAGAGTGACGTCCTCGTCGACGTGCAGAGACTAGTAAGAAGATTTCCGTCGAATGCTGGCGCCATGGGAGTATTCATGAGGTGAGGAATCCACAGGTAGCTAATGTATCCACCAGAAAAGTCGTTACCGAAGGTAAGTAACTCGTTCGATAGGCTCTTACCTGTGTTACTAGCCTATCCTCCTTCCTAGGTAGCCAAACCTCCTTTTCTGGCTATTTAGGGTCTCTGCTTTGGGGAATTCTTCAGATACCGAATGCAAGAGCTCATCAGAGGTCCTCTGCACTTCTCTCTTCACCTTCTGCCAAAGGATCGACCGCTGACTGCTCAGGACGCCTGCAAAACTGCAACAAAGTAGCAAGACGACTACTGCAACCTTGTATCGCTGATCCTGCCGCTTTCCCGCCTGTTTCCTGGTGGTGCATGCTCTGGGGGTAGCCTGCCTCCTTTCTGCACCAGGAGCTCTGAAGAAATCTCCTGTGGGTCGACGGAATCTTCCCCTGTAACCGCAGGCAACAAAAGACTGCATCACCAGTCCTCTGGGTCCCCTCTCAGCACGACGAGCGTGGTCCCTGGAACTCAGCAACTCTGTCCAAGTGACTCCCACAGTCCAGTGACTCTTCAGTCCAAGTTTGGTGGAGGTAAGTCCTTGCTTCCCCACGCTAGACTGCAATGCTGGGTACCGCGTGATTTGCAGCTGCTCTGGCTCCTGTGCACTCTTCCAGGATTTCCTTCGTGCACAGCCAAGCCTGGGTCCCCGACACTCTAATCTGCAGTGCACAACCTTCTGAGTTGTCCTCCGGCGTCGTGGGACTCCCTTTTCTGACTTTGGGTGGACTCCAGTTCACTCCTCTTCTAAGTGCCTGTTCTGGTACTTCTGCGGGTGCTGCCTGCTTCTGTGAGGGCTCCCTGACTTGCTGGGCGCCCCCTCTGTCTCCTCATCCAAGTGGCGACATCCTGGTCCCTCCTGGGCCACAGCAGCATCCAAAAACCCTAACCGCAACCCTTGCAGCTAGCAAGGCTTGTTTGTGGTCTTTCTGCGTGGGAACACCTCTGCAAGCTTCTTCACGACGTGGTACATCCATCCTCCAAAGGGGAAGTTTCTAGCCCTCTTCGTTCTTGCAGAATCCACAGCTTCTACCATCTGGTGGCAGCTTCTTTGCACCCTCAGCTGGCATTTCCTGGGCATCTGCCCTCTCTCGACATTGTCGCGATTCTTGGACTTGGTCCCCTTGTTCCACAGGTACTCGGGTCCGGAAATCCACTGTTGTTGCTTTGCTGGTGTTGGTCTTCCTTGCAGAAACCCCCTATCACGACTTCTGTGCTCTCTGGGGGTTATAGGTGCACTTTACACCTACTTTTCAGGGTCTTGGGGTGGGCTATTTTTCTAACCCTCACTGTTTTCTTACAGTCCCAGTGACCCTCTACAAGCTCACATAGGTTTGGGGTCCATTCGTGGTTCACATTCCACTTTTGGAGTATATGGTTTGTGTTGCCCCTATACCTATGTGCTCCTATTCCAATCTATTGTAACTTTACACTGCTTGATTACTTCCTTTTGCTATTACTACATATTTTTGGTATTGTGTACATATATCTTGTGTATATTTGGCATCCTCATACTGAGGGTACTCACTGAGATACTTTTGGCATATTGTCATAAAAATAAAGTACCTTTATTTTTAGTATATCTGTGTATTGTGTTTTCTTATGAGATTGTGCATATGACACCAGGGGTATAGTAGGAGCTTTGCATGTCTCCTAGTTCAGCCTAAGCTGCTCTGCTATAGCTACCTTCTAGCAGCCTAAGCTGCTAGAAACACCTCTTCTACACTAATAAGGGATAACTGTATCTGGTACAGAGTGTAAGTACCCCTTGGTACCCACTACAAGCCAGCCTCCTACACTGCTAGGGACGGGGTCCAATCCCAGCACAGAGGCTCCCGTAAATAGGACAATTGGCCGCTGCCATCAACCATCTCCTACTGGCCCTAGTTTCCTCACTCAACATCCCACCATGGCGAGCTTGGTGGTCCAGGCCTCCACTTCCCATGGTGCCTTCCCTTCCGCTCCCCCAGTTAGGGAATCCAAGAGGCTGGATCAGCTTGGTAAGAAGATGTTTCCTTCCTCCAGCCTGGTGTTGAGGTCCGTAAACACCTCAAGCCTATTGGGACGTTTTTCCCATACTTTATGGGATATGGTCGCACAGGTGCTGCCCCATGTCCCGGAGGGCGTCCGGGACACACTCACTCAAGCTGTCAAAGATGGGAGAGATGGAGCCAAGTTTACGATTCGGTGTGGTTTGGATACGACCGACTCGCTGGGCAGGGCGATTTCGTTGACAGTGGCCCTTCGAGGCCACACCTGGCTTCGTACTTCTGGCTTTTCGGGGGATGTCCAGACAAACCTCATGCACATGTCCTTCGATGGCTCACGCCTTTCTGAAGAAAAGGCAGACTTGGCGCTTGAGCGGTTCAAGGACTCTCAGGCTACAGCCAGATCCTTGGGCCTCTCGGTGCCAGCTCGTCAGCAGTCTGCCTTTCACCCCTTTCAAGGCTTCTGAAGGGGTGGGGTACCACGCCACCCTCAAATCAGCCACTGTCCTCCATCATCTCAGCATCCAGTGCGAGGATGAGGTCCTGGTACCTTTAGACCCAGAGGGTCTAGCCAGAGGTCAGCAACCACCCATCCTCCCTCCTCCGCAGTGCCCAAGTCCTCCTAGTGTGATTCTGCAAGACCACACATGTCCAGTTGGAGGCAGGATTTGATTTAATCTCCTTCACTGGTGGTCCATAACATTGGACAAATGGGTCTTGCAGATCATACAGAAGGGCTATTCCCTCCTCTTCCAGTCTTTCCCCCACTCTATGCCTCCATTAAAAGAACGGCTGATGGAGGATCACTTAACTGTGCTCTGCGAGTAAGTTATGGCTCTCTTGGCCAAGGGAGCTATAGAAAGGGTCCCGATGTCAGAAGTAGGCAGTGGTTGTTATTCCCACTACTTTTTGATTCCCAAAAAGAGCAAGGGTCTTCGCCCCATTCTGGATTTGCCAGACATCATTCTCTTCCTCAAAGAGGAGAAATTCAAGATGCTCACTCTTGCTCAGGTCTTGTCTGCCCTAGACCAAGGAGACTGGATAGCAGCGTTGGACTTGCAGGATGTGAATTTTCATATCCCCATCCTGCCTGTTCACAAGCATTACTTGTGGTTTAGATGGGCCACAAACACTTGGTTTACTGTGCTTCTATTCGGTCTCACCAGTGCCCCTAGGGTGTTCACCAAGGTGATGGCGGTGGTAGCAGCTCATCTGTACAGGTTGGGGGTTTCAGTCTTCACCTACCTTGACAATTGGCTGTTGAAGTCTTATACGTCCCAGGCTCTCGTCAACCACCTTCAGACTACGGCGGACCTCCTGCATTCACTGGGGTTCACTATAAATGTGCCGACATCACAGCTGACTCCCTTTCAGAAGCTCCCTTTCTTCTCAGCCATTCTGGACACAGTGCTGTTTCTGGCTTAACCTCCCAAGCAGCGAGTCCAGGATATTCAGGTTAAGATACCAATGTTTTGGCCTCTATCCTGGATTTCGGTGAGACAAACTAAGGCTGTTGGGACTCATGGCCTCCTGCATTCTGTTAGTCAAGCATGCCAGATGGCATATGGGACCTAAAGTTCCAGTGGGCGCAGCATCAAAGGAATCTTACTGACACAGTTCAGATCTCAGAAGGAACTGCAAAAGACCTGCAGTGGTGGTTAGTGAACTGCGACTGGGTCAGAGGCAGACTCCTCTCCCTTTTCCAGAAAGATCTCACAGTAGTGACAGATGCGTCACTTCTGGGATGGGGAGGTCATCTTCTTGGAGAGGTGAAGATCAGAGGTCTCTGGTCTCCAGTGGAATCTGAACTCCATATTAACTTAGTGGAGCTCCAGGCGATCCGACTGGCATTGAAAGCATTTATTCCCGTCGTAAAAGGGAAGACAGTGCAGGTGTTCATGGACAACAGCACTGCAATGTGGTACTGCAACAAGCAGGGCGGTGTGGGGTCGTGGGCCCTTTGTCATCAGGCGCTGCGTCTCTGGACATGGCTGGAACAGCAGGGCATAATCCTGGTGGTTCAACAGTTGGCAGGTTCTCTGACCGCCAAGGCGGACTAACTCAGCCGTTGATGCCTAGCAGATCACGAATGGTATCTCCATCCGGCGGTGGCGCAAGGACTCTTTCAGCAGTGGGGACAGCCTCGGTTAGATCTGTTCGCCTCCACAGAGGACGTGCAATGTCAGCCATGTTGCGCATTGGAGTTTCCAAGGCAGCAATCACTCGGCGCCACTTTTTGTTGCAAGTTGAATTCAGACCTCCTGTATGCTTTTCTGCCCATACCAGTTCTCAAGAAGATCAAGAATGACCGGGCCCAAGTAAACTTAGTGGCTCTGGATTGGGCACAGAGAATCTGGTATCCCAAGCTTCTGAAATTGAGCATTGATCCTCCAATCAGACAGCCCCTTTGGGAGGATCTTCTGTTGCAGCAGCAGGGGAGGGTTCTCCACCCGAACCTGTCAACTGTGCCTTCATGCATGGAGATTGAGTGGCGGAAGTTGATGGCTTTAGACCTCATAGGAAAGTAGCCTCTTTCTAGATTTGTTACCCCCACTTTTTGCCTGTTTGTCAGTATGTTTGACTGTGTTCAGTAGGATCCTGCTAACCAGGACCCTAGTGAATGTGCTCTTTGCTCTCTCCTCTAAATTTGGTTGCTAGTAACTTTTTCTTCCCACAATTGGCATACTGGCCCCACATGTAAGTCCCTAGCATATTGTACCTAGGTACCCAGGCCATTAGGGCTCCAGGGGACCCCTATGGGCTGCAGCAGTTATTCGGCCACCCATAGGGAGCCCATGCAAAGGGTTCTGCAGGCCTGCCATTGCAGCCTACATGAAACGGGTGGATGCACCCATTTACACTACAGGTCACTGCACCAGGTCACTGTAAGCCACCTCTATAGTAGGCCCTCAGTCCAGAGGGTGCGGGTGCCTGTGTGTGAGGGCACCCCTGCACTAGCAGAGGTGCCCCCAAAAACTCCAGATCCATTTTCCTGGACTTTGTGAGTGCGGGGACGCCATTTTTACACGTGTACTGGACATAGGTCACTACCTATGTCCAGCTACATAATGGTAACTCCGAACCTGGGCATGTTTGTATCAAACATGTCGGAATCATACCCCAATACTGCTAGTACTGGAAGTATGATTCCATGCACTTTGGAGGCTCGTTAGAGGACCCCCGGCATTGCTACCACCAGGGTTTCCTGGGCAGCACAGCTGCTGCCACCCCTCAGAGAGGTTTCTGCCCTCCTGCTGATTGATCTGATCAATCCCAGGAAAGCAGAACAAAGGATTTCCTTTGTGAGAAGGAGGTAACACCCTCTCCCTTTGGAAATAGGTGTGACTGGCTTGGGAGGGGTAGCCTCCCCAAGACACTGGTTTGCTTTGAAGGGCACATTTGGTGCCCTCCATGCATAAACCAGTCTACACTGTTTCACATTACCTCTGTGGTTTTCTAGTACTCCCAACTCCCCTCTACACATTCCACTTACCTAGGTGGGGGTACCTTGTTGGCATTCAATTTTTTTTCTATATATGGTTTGTGCTAGGGTCACTATTGGTTATTACTGTTTGCACTGTTTCCTAACCTTTTCTATGCCCGTTTCTGGTTGCTGGTGTGTATAATTTAGTGTATTACTTACCTCCTAAGGGTGGGTTACCTTAATTTTTGTACAACTGAGTGTTTTCTTTTATGTGTGTGTACGTGCTGTGTGACTACAGTGATATTGCATGAGCTTTGCATGTCTCCTAGATAAGCCTTGGCTGCTGATCCACAGCTACCTCTAGAGAGCCTGGCTTCTAGACACTGCCTATACTTCACTAAGAGGGGATACCTGGACCTGGTGTAAGTACCTTGGGTACCCACCACACACCAGGCCATCCTCCTACATTCCTCCTGAAGTCTGTAAAGTTATTTTGGCCGCTAGGCGTCCCTCCACTAAAACAGTATGCGCCTGCCGTTGGAAACGCTTTGTATATTATTGTACAGAAAGGTCTGTTGATCCTCTTTCTACTTCTCTTTCTGATATTCTTCTCTTCATACTATCCCTTGCCCAGCAGGGATCTGCCTTGGGTACTCTCAAGGGCTAGCTTTCTGCCTGATCAGCCTTCCCTTTTCAAATCTCCCATTGTACATAGATTCCTCAAAGGGCTTGTACATACGTTTCACCCTACGCCCTTTGTTATGCCCCAATGGGACTTAAATCTTGTCCTCACATTTCTCATGTGTGCTCCTTTCGAACCTTTACACAACTGTCCCCTCCGGCTGCTCACCATCAAGACAGCCTTCTTAGTGGCAATAACATCTGTGAGGAGGGTAAGATGCAAGCCCTGTCATCAAGGCCACCGTATCTCACTATCCATCCAGACAAGGTGGTTCTCAGAACTCGTGCCTCTTTCCTCCCCAAGGTGGTGACCCCATTTCATCTGGGTCAGAACACCACCCTGCCCACCTTCTTTCCTCCACCGTATCCCTCTAAAGAAGAGTAGGGACTCCACCGGCTGGACCCAAAAAGAGCGTAGTCATTCTACCTTGACCGCACAAAAGAGTTCTGGGTGAAGAACCAACTCTTTGTGGGGTATGTGGGAGCGAAGAAGGGTCGGTCAGTGCAGAGGCAAACCATTTCCCGCTGGGTCGTTCTCTGTATCAAGATCTGCTACGCATTGGCCAGGAAGCAGCCTCCTGAGGGCTTGAGGGCTCATTTTACCGGGGCAAAGCTGCTACCACTGTACTAGCTCGAGGCGTACCAGTCCTGGAGATCTGTCAGGCGGCAACGTAGGCATCTTTGCACACGTTTATAAAACATTACTGCCTGGACAATCAGGTCCAGAGGGACGGACACTTTGCCTGTTCGGTCCTACAGGACTTTTTTAGTGTAAAGGAGATTTATCCACAGCCCACTGCCAGGAGGTTACGGCTTGGGTATCTATTAAAAGGTAAGGAATCTGCAGCTAGAAGTCTCTATCAGATGAACAAGTTACTTACTTTTGGTAATGCATTATCTGGTAGAGACTCTATCTAGCTGCAGATTCCTAACACCCACCCATGCCTCCCAGCTCCCCTGATATGTCTAGTAGGGTTAGGGTTTATCCCTTTCAGGGCCCTTGTTTTGCACAGTCAAACTGTTGGTTCTATCCATGACTCTGCGCTTCTGGCGTGGAAGTTTGTGGGTAAAAGAACTGCCGTACGTGCGTCGGGGTGGTGCCTTTATAGACGAATGTGATGTCACAGACTGCTCCAACAACACCACGTGGAGCCGAACGACACACGCGGATCTGAACAACGCCACCCAATGGCGCGTGCATGGAATTGCTCAGCAAAAAATGATGGATTCGAAGCCGATGCAAGGGAATTCAAAAGGTAACGAATCTGCAGCTAGAGTCTCTACCAGATAATGCGTTACCAAAGGTAAGTAACTTGTTCTTCTGGACTGCAACCACCAAGCAAGAGGCAGGACAAACTCCTGGAAGGTCCCCGATTAAGGAAGGAGGAGGCCACTGGCATGGACTGGGCCTGGCATAGGTCAGACAAACTGAACATTGATCAGCTATATCCAAACAGACCTGGGGGCAGATGTACACAGCAGGCAGGTGTAGGAAAGTACCATCTTGTCTGGCATGTTACCCCCATTTTTACATGTATGTCAGTTTGTTTTTGCCTGTCTCACTGGGATCCTGCTAGCCAGGACCCCAGTGCTCATAGTTTGTGGCCTGACTGTGTATACTTGTGTAGTGACTAACTGTCACGGAGGCTCTGCTAACCAGAACCTCAGTGCTTATGCTCTCTCTGTCTTTAAATGTGTCACTATAGGCTAGTGACTACTTTTACCAATTTCAATTGGCACACTGGAACACCCTTATAATTCCCTAGTGTATGGTACCTAGGTACCCACGGTATTGGGGTTCCAGGAGATCCCTATGGGCTGCAGCATTTCTTTTGCCACCCATAGGGAGCTCAGACAAACCCTTGCACAGGACTGCCACTGCAGCCTGAGTGAAATAACGTCCATGTTATTTCCCAGCCATTTACCACTGCACTTGTCTGAAGGTTAGGTGCAAAGTCACTAAGTGTGAGGGCACCCTGGCACTAGCCAAGGTGCCCCACATCATTCAGGCCCATTTCCCCGAACTTTGAGAGTGCGGGGACACCATTACACGCGTGCACTACATATAGGTCAATACTTATATGTAGCTTCACAATGGTAACTCCGAATATTGCCATGTAACATGTCCAAGATCATGGAACTGTCCCCCCATTCCAAATCTGGTATTGGGGAGTCAATCCCATGCATCCCCGGGGCTCCACTATGGACCCCGGGTACTGCCAAACCAGCTCTCTGGGGTTTTCTCTGCAGCTACCGCTGCTGCCAACCCACAGACCGGGTTCTGTCCCCCCTGGGGTCTGGGCAGCCCAGTTCCAGGAAGGCAGAACAAAGGATTTCCTATGAGAAGGTGTTACACCCTCTCCCTTTGGAAATATGTGTCAAAGGCTGGGGAGGGGTAGCCTCTCCTAGCCTCTGGAAATGCTTTGAAGGGCACAGATGGTGCCCTCCTTGCATAAGCCAGTCTACAACGGCTTAGGGAACCCCCAGTCCCTGCTCTGGCGCAAAACTGGACAAAGGAAAGGGGAGTGGCCACTCCCCTGTCCATCACCACCCCAGGGGAGGTGCCCAGAGCTCCTCCAGTGTGTCCAACACCTCTGCCATCTTGTTTTCAAAGGTGTGAGGGCACTCTGGAGGCCTCCGAGTGGCCAGTGCCCGAAGGTGACGTCAGAGACCTCTCCTGATAGGTGCATACCTGACTAGGTAGCCAATCCTCCTCTGAGGGCTATTTAGGGTCTCTCCAGTGGGCTTTTCCTCAGATAACAACTTGCAAGAATTCACCAGAGTTCCTCTGCACCTCTCTCTTCGACTTCTGCCAAGGATTGACCGCTGACTGCTCCAGGACGCCTGCAAAACAGCAACAAAGCAGCCAGAAGACTACAGTGACATTGTAGCGCCTAATCCTGCCGGCTTTATCAACTGTTTCCTGGTGGTGCATGCTCTGGGGGTCACCTGCCTTCACCCTGCACTGGAAGCCACGAAGAAATCTACAGTGGGTCGACAGAATCTTCCCCCTGCTTCAGCAGGCATCAAACTTCAGCTTCACCGGTACTCTGGGACCCCTCTCATCCTGACTAGCCTGGCCCCTGGAACACAGGTGGTGGACCCAAGTGACCCAGACTGTCCAGTGGTCCAACTGTCTGAATTTGGAGGAGATAAGTCCTTGCCTCCCCTCCCTAGACAGTAATCCTGTGCACCGTGTGTTCTGCAGCTACAAGGGCTTCTGTGCAGATTTCCAAGAAATCCTGCATGCACAGCTGAGCCTAGGTCCCCAGCACTCCGTCCTGCGATGCTCAGCTCCCTGAGTTGATCTCCTGTGTCGTGGGACCTCCTTTTGTAGTGTTGAGACGACCGCCGTGTTCAGACTTCTTGAACCCGTGTTCAAGGACTTCTGCGGATGCTTCCTGCTTGTGTGTGGGCTCTCTACGTTGCGGAGTTCACCCTCTGTCTCCTCTCCCAAATGGCGACATCCTGGTCCTTCCTGGGGCCGGGCAGCACCTTTTTTCTTCAACCGCGACTCTTGCAGCTAGCAAGGCTTGTTTGTGGTATTTTGCCAGGGAAACAACTCTGCATCCTCCAGCACGCAGTGGGACATCTTCTGCAAAATCTTCAGCTTCTTCCAACCGGAGGCAGCCATTTGGCACCTTCATCCGGGGTTTAGTGGGCTCCTGCCGCCCGGACACTTTAGTGACTCTTGGACTTGGTCCCCTTCCTTTGCAGGTCCTCAGGTCTAGGAATCCGTCTTCAGTGCTTTGCAATCAATTGTGGCACTTGCAAAATCCTTTATGACGACTTTAGTATGTTTATTGGGAAATAGTAGTACTTTAATCCTACTTTCCAGGGTCTTGGGGTGGGGTATCTTGGACACCCTTAGTGTTTTCTTACACTCCCAGTGACCCTCTACACACTACATTAGCCTAGGGGTCTGTGTGTGGTTTGCATTCCACTTTCTTAGTATATGGTTTGTGTTGCCCCTAGGCCTATTGCAGCCTATTGCATTCTACAGTGTTTGCACTACTCTCTGACTGTGTTACTTACCTGATTTGGTTTGTTGTGTATATTTTGTGTATTTTACTTACCTCCTAAGGGAGTATATCCTCTGAGATATTTTTGGCATATTGTCACTAAAATAAAGTACCATTATTTTTAGTAACTATGAGTATTGTGTTTCTTATGATATAGTGCTAAGTTATATAAGTGGTATAGTAGGAGCTTTGCATGTCTCCTAGTTCAGCCTAAACTGCTCTGCTATAGCTACCTCTATCAGCCTAAGCTGCTAGAACACTACTAATCTACTAATAAGGGATAACTGGACCTGGCACAAGGTGTAAGTACCATTGGTACCCACTATAAGCCAGGCCAGCCTCCTACAGCAGGCAGGTCAGTTGTGTATGCTTGGAGGGAATGTAAACTTCAGTCAGGAACGGGACAGACTGATGATTCTGCGTCACCCTCGCGTGTGCGTGGAAAAGCCAGTGCATCCCTGGCATTCCATCTGCCACCAGCCAGGATTCACTCCATAGCCTTCTTCAAGGGAGATGGAGCCACCCTACAACTATGAGTGGGGTACTCTGAAGGGATTCACTGTCAGCAGTAATCCACAGACTGTTGGGAACTGGAGTCAGCAAGGTGGCAACAGTGTTGTTTCTGTCCCCACAGTCACTGCCAGTCTCCAGTGCTCCCTTATCTTGCGCATCATTGTCTCTTTCAATGGTGATTGATCACGTCTCACATCCTGCACCCCTTCCTCTCCCAGAAGCATTGTGGTCGGTCAGAAGGCCAAGGTGTGCCGGCCAGTCGGGATGCAAGCAGGGGGCCCGTCTGGATGCAAGCGGGGGCCCATATGGCTGAGGAGAGGTGCAGTCAGACAAACACAGAAGTTTTCAGAGATTGCTCCTCTCTGTCTGCCAGGTTAATGCTGAATGTAGAAGACGGAAGCTCTAACAGCAGCATGGATTACCAGTTTTGGGAGCGCAGAACAGCAGCATGGATTACCAGTGTCGGGAGCGCAGAACAGCAGCATGGATTACCAGTCTTGGGAGCGCAGAACAGCAGCATGGATTACCAGTGCTGGGAGCGCAGAACAGCAGCATGGATTACCAGTGCTGGGAGCGCAGAACAGCAGCATGGATTACCAGTGCTGGGAGCGCAGAACAGCAGCATGGATTACCAGAGCTGGGAGCGCAGAAAAGCAGCATGGATTACCAGAGCTGGGAGCGCAGAAAAGCAGCATGGATTACCAGAGCTGGGAGCGCAGAAAAGCAGCACGGATTACCAGTGCTGGGAGCGCAGAACAGCAGCACGGATTACCAGAGCTGGGGGCACAGAACAGCAGCACGGATTACCAGTGCTGGGGGCACAGAACAGCAGCATGGATTACCAGTGCTGGGGGCACAGAACAGCAGCATGGATTACCAGTGCTGGGAGCGCAGAACAGCAGCATGGATTACCAGTGCTGGGAGCTCGAACAGCAGCATGGATTATCAGTGCTGGGAGCGCAGAACAGCAGCATGGGTTACCAGTTCTGGGAGCGCAGAACAACAGCATGGATTACCAGTTTTGGGAGTGCTGAACAGCAGCATGGATTACCAGTGCTGGGAGCTCGAACAGCAGCATGGATTACCAGTGCTGGGAGCTCGAACAGCAGCATGGATTACCAGTGCTGGGAGCTCGAACAGCAGCATGGATTACCAGTGTCGGGAGCGCAGAACAGCAGCATGGATTACCAGTGCTGGGAGTGCAGAACAGCAGCATGGATTACCAGTGCTGGGAGTGCAGAACAGCACCATGGATTACCAGTGCTGGGAGCTCGAACATCAGCATAGATTACCAGTGCAGGGAGCTCGAACATCAGCATAGATTACCAGTGCAGGGAGCTCGAACATCAGCATAGATTACCAGTGCCGGGGCTGCAGAACAGCAGCATGGATTACCAGTCTTGGGAGTGCAGAACAGCAGCATGGATTACCAGTCCTGGAAGCGCAGAACAGCAGCATGGATTACCAGTCTTGGGAGCGCAGAACAGCAGCATGGATTACCAGTGCTGGGAGCGCAGAACAGCAGCATGGATTACCAGTGCTGGAAGCGCAGAACAGCAGCATGGATTACCAGTGCTGGGAGGTCAAACAGCAGCATGGATTACCAGTGCTGGGAGCGCAGAACAGCAGCATGGGTTACCAGTGCTGGGAGCGCAGAACAGCAGCATGGGTTACCAGTGCTGGGAGCGCAGAACAGCAGCATGGGTTACCAGTGATGGGAGCGCAGAACAGCAGCATGGGTTACCAGTGCTGGGAGCGCAGAACAGCAGCATGGTTTACCAGTGCTGGGACCTCAGAACAGCAGCATGGGTTACCAGTGCTGGGAGCGCAGAACAGCAGAATGGATTACCAGTGCTGGGAGCCCAGAACAGCAGCATGGGTTACCAGTACTGGGAGTGCAGAACAGCAGCATGGATTACCAGTGCTGGGAGTGCAGAACAGCACCATGGATTACCAGTGCTGGGAGCTCGAACATCAGCATAGATTACCAGTGCCGGGGCTGCAGAACAGCAGCATGGATTACCAGTCTTGGGAGTGCAGAACAGCAGCATGGATTACCAGTCTTGGGAGTGCAGAACAGCAGCATGGGTTACCAGTGCTGGGAGCGCAGAACAGCAGCATGGGTTACCAGTGCTGGGAGCGCAGAACAGCAGCATGGGTTACCAGTGCTGGGAGCGCAGAACAGCAGCATGGGTTACCAGTGCTGGGAGCGCAGAACAGCAGCATGGGTTACCAGGGCTGGGAGCGCAGAACAGCAGCATGGGTTATGGGTTACCAGTGCTGGGAGCGCAGAACAGCAGCATGGGTTACCAGTGCTGGGAGCGCAGAACAGCACCATGGATTACCAGTGCTGGGAGCGCAGAACAGCACCATGGATTACCAGTGCTGGGAGCACAGAACAGCACCATGGATTACCAGTGCTGGGAGCACAGAACAGCACCATGGATTACCAGTGCTGGGAGCACAGAACAGCACCATGGATTACCAGTGCTGGGAGGTCGAACAGCAGCATGGATTTCTAGTGCTGGGAGTGCAGAACAGCAGCATGGATTACCAGTGCTGGGAGGTCGAACAGCAGCATGGATTACCAGTGCTGGGAGTGCAGAACAACAGCATGGATTACCAGTGCTGGGAGCGCAGAACAGCAGCATGGATTACCAGTGCTGGGAGTGCAGAACAGCAGCATGGATTACCAGTGCTGGGAGTGCAGAACAGCAGTATGGATTACCAGTGCTGGGACCTCAGAACAGCAGCATGGATTACCAGTGCTGGGAGTGCAGAACAGCAGCATGGGTTTCCAGTGCTGGGAGTGCAGAACAGCAGCATGGGTTGCCAGTGCTGGGAGTGCAGAACAGCAGCATGGATTACCAGTGCTGGGAGCGCAGAACAGCAGCATGGATTACCAGTGTCGGGAGCGCAGAACAGGTGCATGGATTACCAGTGTCGGGAGCGCAGAACAGCAGCATGGATTACCAGTGCTGGGAGCGCAGAACAGCAGCATGGATTACCAGTGCTGGGAGCGCAGAACAGCAGCATGGATTACCAGTCTTGGGAGCACAGAACAGCAGCATGGATTTCTAGTGCTGGGAGCGCAGAACAGCAGCATGGATTACCAGTTTTAGGAGCGCAGAATAGCAACATGGATTACCAGTCTTGGGTTACCATTGCCTTACATAAAATCTGTACCAATGCAGACACCTAAGAGCTGGAGAGTGGTGCACGTGTGGGGGGATGTGCTGGTGATCCATCCTACAGCTCAGTTCTGACCAGTTGAGGTGATCTGGAAGCCATGGGTGCCTGTATTTCCGTATTCCAGGCCAGGTTGAACCTATGCCAGTAGGGCAGACATACGGGAGCTATTATCAATGTACGGCACTACTCTGTAGACCTGATGTTCTGGGTTGAGGTCAGAGTCCAGCTATGTGCCCACCATAGAACAAGGCACAGAATTTGGGGTGGGTGGATGGCTGCATGTTTTGCAAGATCATCTTTTTGATCAATATTTCCATTTTTGATGGATTGAAGAGAAAGAAATTATTGGATATCCAATCAAACTTTAGTGAGAATGTTTCCAGGTGAAAGTGAACGGATGCAGACATTCTTTAAGGGTTATTGACTGCTGAGGTTTGAAAAATAAGGCGCATATTGTTACCATGCGTGTAGAGACATATCCACCTTATGTAAGAGGTCTGCTAGGGGGACCAAACAGATGCTACAAGGTAACTACCACAGTACTGATCCTCAGAGTACTCCACAGGACACGGACTCAAGAGCAAGTTTCCTCATACTCACTCTGCCTGTACTCAACTCTCATCCCTGCAGTGCCTTTTTTACCCTCCTGCTTCTTCCACCCAGTCCATGCCACTAGTACCCTCAGTATTCTGCACCCTGCTGGCAGGAACCCCCTTTCCAGTCACTGCTCTGCCCACCTTTGCACTGGCATACATATTTCCAGAGTTCTCAGGGCATTGGCTTCTATGCCCTTTAACTCTCCCTATTCTCTCTTTAACTAGTTGTCAAGTTTCCCAAACGTCCCATGGCATGAACTTGTGTTCATCACTATCCCAGTCCCCACTTCCTTCTCTGGGCCCCCCTGGCTTTCACCCTGGTCTGCCCTCGGTTCCCAAGTCCCCTATGTAACCCGGCACCAGGTTGCAAGGCCTCCTGCCCCAAATACACAAGAGTTTTATGAATTACCAGGTCCAGGACCAGGGTGTTCTCAGGTGCGCTGCGGGTCTTGAACGGGATGTCTTTCCTTTTCAGGGAGGGGCTGTCTGAAGGTGGGGGCAGATTGTAGATGAAGGAATATCTGAAAAAGAAGAGCACTCTGTGAGAAGTGTAGAGTTACGAACAATGGTGTTAGGTCTGGTGCCATCAACTGACCATCTTTCATACTGCACTATTACAGAGGTGTTGGCAGGGTAGCAAGATAGGCAACGGGCCTGGCACCAAGGGAAGTAACGGGCCGGGTGTACAAAAGTCCCCTCTTTTTGGCATGGTTGCCCCCCCCCCCTTTTTGCCTGCTTTTCACTGGGATCCTTCTAACCAGAAGCCCAGTGACTGTGCTCTCTCCCTCTAAATTTGGTTACTTAGGACCTTTGTGCACTCCACAATTGGCATACTAAGTTCATAGTCTATGGTACTTGGGTAACCAGGGCAGTGGGACACGAGTGCTCCCCCATGAGCTGCAGAATGCATTATGCCACCCATGGAAGCCCATGCAAAATGTGTCTGAAGGTCTGCCATTGCAGCCTGCTTGAAAAGGTGCATACACCCTTTCACTACAGGTCACTAAGTCACCCCTATGGTAGGCCCCCCTAGCCCAGAGGGCAGGGTGCAAGTACCCAGTGCTTCATTCGTAAACAAAAAGGTGCCAGTGCCCAAAGCCCTCTTCTTAAACATGCGGCTGATGCAATTAGATGTGCGAACACAGAATACTGAGGCAGCGTGACCCTGAAGCCATCTCAGGCCTCTTCAATCCATTTAAAGCCAGTCCCTGCCCATTCAGCTCACTCTTGCAGCTTCCTCCCTTTATGGCGCTCTATCGGTTTTCTCTTCCTCCGTCTTTCCCGAATGAGTCTTTTGCTCGCAGCAAATGCTTGAGGTAGAAGACCAAGCGCCGGCCCTCAAAACTAAGTGCCAGTGCTCAGCACCGGAAACAACAAACACAAATTAAGCACTGCAAGTACCTGTGTGTGAAGGCACTCCCGCATGAGCAAAGGTGCCCCTGCGAACTCCAGTTCCATTGCACTGGACTTCGTAAGTGCAGAGAAGCTATTTTTACCTGTGTACTGGAGACTACCTATGTCCAGCTACATAATGGTAACTAGACATGTTTGGTATCAAACATGTCAGAATCATACCCCAATACTGTTGCCAGTATTGGTTGTATGATTCCATGGACTCTGGGTACTCCTCAGAGAACCTCCCCCCCCAACCCCCCCAGTATTCCTCTACCAGTCTTCTAGGGTTTTCCAAGCAGCCCACAATGCTGCCACCCCTCAGTCAGGTTTCTGGCCTCCTGCTGCTTGACCAGCTCAAGCCAGGGAAGGAAGAAGAAAGGATTTCCTGTGGGAAAGGGAGGCAATACCCTCTCTCTTGGAAATAGGTATTACAAGGCTTTGGAGGGGTAGACTCCCCAAGCCACATGTGTGCTTCGAATGGCACATTTGGTGCCATCCTTGCATAAACCAGTTTGCCCCAGTCCCCGCTCTAGCATGAAACTGGACAAAGGAAAGGGGAGTGACCACTCCAGTCTATCACCATCCCAGTGGTGGTGCCCAGAGCTCCTCCAGGTGACCACTCGATTCTGCCACCTTGAAACCAAGTTGTGCAGAGGTCCCAAGGTGCATCTGAGTGGCCAGGTCATGCAGGTAACATCAGAGCCCCCTACTGATAGGTGGTCACCATGCTAGGTGACCGAACCCCCTCTTAGGGCTAATTAGGGACTCCCTTGTGGGTGGGTCCCCAGATTCAATGTACAAGACTCCACAAGAACTCCTCTGCATCGTTTACTTCATCTTCAGGCCACTGAAACCACAACTGGGCTCTTCAGGAACCGACAAGACTGCAACACTCGAAACAACCTCGATTTGCAACATTGTTTCTCTGGCTCCTTCTAGCAACTGCAACATTTTTTACGGCTGTGCATCCTCTGGGGTCGGCAAGACCAACTGCACTAGGAAGCAAAAAGGAATCTCCCTTGGAGTGAAGCAGTCACTCCCCTGCATCCGCAGGCACTTTTAACAAAAACGTCCGGCTCGGTCTCCTCTGAAACTGTGTGGATCCTGCATCACAGGTGGTGGTCTGGAGTGGTCCCCTTGATCCTCTGTCCAGCTTGGGAGACGGTGCTGTGGTCTGGGCCTTGAAAAAGTTGAGACCATACCTCTTTGATACTCACTTGATTGTTCAAACAGACCACAAACCTCTTATGGCTTAAACAATGAAGACTCATCTGGGCAAGGTTAGCCTTATTGTCCCTCGTTTGGTGGGAGGGGAGGTGTAGGAAAGTACCATCTTGCCTGGCATGTTACCCCCATTTTTACATGTATGTCAGTTTGTTTTTGCCTGTCTCACTGGGATCCTGCTAGCCAGGACCCCAGTGCTCAGTTTGTGGCCTGAATGTGTATACCTGTGTAGTGACTAACTGTGTCACTGAGGCTCTGCTAACGAGAACCTCAGTGCTTATGCTCTCTCTGCCTTTAAATTTGTCACTATAGGCTAGTGACCACTTTTACCAATTTCAATTGGCACACTGGAAAACCATTATAATTCCCTAGTATATGGTACATAGGTACCCAGGGTATTGGGGTTCCAGGCGATCCCTATGGGCTGCAGCATCTTTTGCCACCCATAGGAAGCTCAGACAAACCTTTACACAGGACTGCCACTGCAGCCCGAGTGAAATAACGCACATGTTATTTCACAGCCATTTTCACTGCACTTAAGTAACTTATAAGTCACCTATATGTCTAACCTTCACTTGCTGAAGGTTAGGTGCAAAGTTAATAAGTATGAGGGCAACCTTGCACTAGCAAAGGTGCCCCCACATAGTTCAGGGCCATTTCCCCGGACTTTGTGAGTGCGGGGACACCATTACACGCGTTCACTACATATAGGTCAATACCTATATGTAGCTTCACAATGGTAACTCCGAATATGGCCATGTAACATGTCTAAGATCATGGAATTGTCCCCCCATTCCAAATATGGTATTGGGTAGCCAATTCCATGCATCCCCGGGGCTCCACTATGGACCCTGGGTACTGCCAAACCAGCTCTTACAAACTCCAGGGGAATGGAGCTGGAGTTCATAGAGGCACCTCTGCTCATGCAGGTGTGCCCTCACAGATACCTGCACCCTTCCATCTGGCCTAGGAGGGCCCACCAAACGGCTGGCTTATAGTGAGCTAAAGTGAAAGGGTGATTTGAACATGGGCTCAAGAAGTCTGAACACGGCGGTCGTCTTAACACTGCAAAGAGAGGTCCCACGACACCAGAGATCAACTCAGGGAGAAGAGAATCGCAGGACGGTGTACTGGGGACCTAGGCTCGGCTGTGCATGCAGGATTTCTTGGAAATGTGCACAGAAGCCCTTGTAGCTGCAGATCCCACGGTGCACAGGAATACTGTCTGGTGAGGGGAGGCAAGGACTTACCTCTTCCAAATTCGGACAGTTGGACCTCTGGACAGTCTGGGTCACTTGGGTCCACCACCTGTGTTCCAGGGGCCACGCTCGTCAGGATGAGAGGGGACCAGAGTACTGGTGAAGCTGAAGTTTGGTGCCTGCTGGAGCAGGGGGAAGATTCTGTCGACCCACGGGAGATTTCTTCGTGGCTTCCAGTGCAGGGTGAAGGCAGGCAGCCCCCAGAGCATGCACCACCAGGAAACAGTCTAGAAAGCCAGCAGGATTAGGTGCTACAATGTCACTGGTAGTCTTCTTGCAGTTTTGCAGGTGTCCTGGAGCAGTCAGCGGTCGATCCTTGGCAAAAGTCGAAGAGAGAAGTGCAGAGGAACCCTGATGAATCCTTGCAAGTCGTAATCTGAGGAAAAGCCCACTGGAGAGACCCTTAATAGCCCTCAGAGGATGATTGGCCACCTAGTCATGTATGCACCTATCAGGAGGAGTCTCTGACGTCACCTGCTGGCACTGGCCACTCAGAGGCCTCCAGAGTGCCCCCACACCTCTGAAAACAAGATGGCAGAGATCTGAGACACACTGGAGGAGCTCTGGGCACCACCCCTGGGGTGGTGATGGACAGGGTAGTGGCCACTCTCCTTTCCTTTGTCCAGTTTCGCGCCAGTGCAGGGCCTGGGGGCTCCCTGAACCGGTGTAGACTGGCTTATGCAAGGAGGGCACCATCTGTGCCCTTCAAAGCATTTCCAGAGGCTGGGAGAGGCTACACCTCCCCAGCATTTAACACCTATTTCCAAAGAGAGAGGGTGTAACACCCTCTCTCAGAGGAAATTCTTTGTTCTGCCTTTCTGGGACTGGGCTGCCCAGACCCCAGGAGGGCAGAACCCAGTCTGTGGGGTGGCAGCAACTGTAGCTGCAGAGAAAACCCCAGAGAGCTGGTTTGGCAGTACTGGGGGTCCATAGTGGAGCCCCGGGGATGCATGGAATTGGCTCCCCAATACCAGATTTGGAATGGGGGGACAGTTCCATGATCTTAGACATGTTACATGGCCATATTCGGGTTACCATTGTGAAGCTACATATAGGTATTGACCTATATGTAGTGCATGCATGTAATGGTGTCCCCCCATTCACAAAGTCTGGGGAAATGGCCCTGTAGTATGTGGGGGTACCTTTGCTAGTGCAAGAGTGCCCTTACACTTAGTTACTTTGCACCTAACCTTCAGAAAGTGAAGGTTAGACATATAGGTGACTTATGAGTTACTTAAGTTTAGTGAAAATGGCTGTGAAATAACGTGTGCGTTATTTCACTCAGGCTGCAGTGGCAGTCCTGTGTAAGGGTTTGTCTGAGCTCCCTATGGGTGGCAAAATAAATGCTGCAGCCCATATGGATCTCCTGGAAGCCCAATACCCTGGGTACCTAGATACCATCAACTAGGGAATTATAAGGGTGTTCCAGTATGCCAATTGAAATTGGTAAAAGTGGTCACTAGCCTATAGTGACACATTTAAAGGCAGAGAGAGAGCATAAGCACTGAGGTTCTGGTTAGCAGAGCCTCAGTGACACAGTTATTCACTACACAGGCTTACACATTTAGTTAGGCCACAAACTGTGAGCAGTGGGGTCCTGGCTAGCAGGATCCTAGTTAGACAGGCAAAAACATGCTGACATACATGTAAAATTGGGGGTAACATGCCAAGAAAGATGGTACTTTCCTACAGTCTTCTTCACCTCCTGAGGCCTCTGTGCACTAGTAGCAAAATTCCTTCATGCACAACCTGGCCCAGATTCCCAGCACTCTATCCTGTGACACTCAACTCGCTGAGTTGATACCCGGCAGCATGGAACCTTCCTTTGTAGTGCTGCACCAACCGCATTTTGCACCTATTTTGTCCCAGTGTCCTGGGACTCCCGTGGGTGCTGTGTGGTCAACTGAGGGCTCTCTGAAGTGCTGAGAGCACCCTGTAGGTGGCTGGCCTGGCTTATAGTGGGTACCTTGTGGTACTTACACCTTGTGCCAGGTCCAGTTATCCCTTATTAGTAGATTACTAGTGTTCTAGCAGCTTAGGCTGATAGAGGTAGCTGTAGCAGAGCGGCTTAGGGTGAACTAGGAGACATGCAAAGCTCCTTCTATACCACTTATATCATATAGCACTATATCATAATAAAGCACAATACTCAGAGTTACTAAAAATAAAGGTAATTTATTTTAGTTACAATATGCCAAAAGTATCTCAGGGGATATACTCCCTTAGGAGGTAAGTAATATACACAATTTGTATGCACACAAACCAAAAACAGGTAAGTAACAGTTAGAAAAGTAGTGCAAACAATGTAGAATCACAATAGAATGCAATAGGGAGAAATAGGCCTAGGGGCAACACAAACCATATACTCCAAAAGTGGAATGCGAACCATGAATGGACCCCAGGCCTAGTGTAGTGTGTAGAGGGTCGCTGGGAGTGTAAGAAAACACTAAGGGTGTCCAAGATACTCCACCCCAAGACCCTGAAAAGTAGGAGTAAATTACCCTCCTACCCCAGAAAGACAGTAAAGTCGAGATAGGGGATTCTGCAAGGACAACAACTGACTGCAAAACACTGAAGACGGATTCCTGGACCTGAGGACCAAGTCCAAGAGTCACGCAAGTGTCCAGGGGGGCAGGAACCCACTAAACCCCGGATGAAGGTGCAAAAGGGCTGCCTCCGGGTGGAAGAAGCCGAAGATTCTGCAACAACGGAAGGTGCCAGGAACTTCCCCTTTGGTCAGAAGATATCCCACGGCGTGTTGGAGGATGCAGAGTTGTTTCCACGCAGAAAGACCGCAAACAAGCCTTGCTAGCTGCAAGAGTTGCGGTTGAGGATTTTGGGTGCTGCTGGGTCCCAGGAAGGACCAGGAGGTCGCTCCTTGGAGGAGGAGACAGAGGGGGCGCTCAGCAACACAGAGAGCCCACGCAGAAGCAGGCAGCACCCGCAGAAGCACCTGAACAGGCACTTAGAAGATCTGAGCACGGCAGTCGTCTCAGCACAACAAAAGAGGGCCCCACGATGTCGGAGTCCAACTCAGCGAGTTGGGCAAAGCAGGACGGAGTGCTGGGGACCTGGGCTAGGCTGTGCACAAAGGAAGTCTTGCAAAAGTGCACAGAAGCCCGAGCAGCTGCAGTTCACAGGATTACTGTCTGGCGTGGAGAGGCAAGGACACACCTCCACCAAATTTGGACAGAAGGGCCATTGGACTGTCAAAGACACTTGGACCCAGCTCCTGTGTTCCAGGGACCACCCTCATCAGGATGAGAGGGGACCCAGAGGACCGGTGATGCAAACGTTTGGTGCCTGCGTTAGCAGGGGGAAGATTCCGTCAACCCACGGGAGATTTCTTCTTGGCTTCCAGTGTAGGGTGAAGGCAGACAGCCCACAGAGCATGCACCACCAGGAAACAGTTGAGAAAGCCGGCAGGATGAGGCGCTACAATGTTGCTGGTAGTCTTCTTGCTACTTTGTTGCGGTTATGCAGGCGTCCTGGAGCAGTCAGCGGTCGATCCTTGGCAGAAGTCGAAGTGGAGAGGAACTCTGGTGAGCTCTTGCATTCGTTATCTGGTGAGATGCTGTAGGAGGCTGGACTGGCTTGTAGTGAGTACCAAGGGGTACTTGCACCTTGCACCAGGCCCAGTAATCCTTTATTAGTGTATAGGGTGTCTAGCAGCTTAGGCTGATAGATAATGGTAGCTTAGCAGAGCAGCTTAGGCTGAACTAGGAGACGTGTGAAGCTACTACAGTACCACTTAGTGTCATATGCACAATATCATAAGAAAACACAATACACAGTTATACTAAAAATAAAGGTACTTTATTTTTATGACAATATGCCAAAGTATCTTAGAGTGTACCCTCAGTGAGAGGATAGGAAATATACACAAGATATATATACACAATAGCAAAAATATGCAGTATAGTCTTAGAAAACAGTGCAAACAATGTATAGTTACAATAGGATGCAATGGGGAAACATAGGGATAGGGGCAACACAAACCATATACTCCAAAAGTGGAATGCGAACCACGAATGGACCCCAAACCTATGTGACCTTGTAGAGGGTCGCTGGGACTATTAGAAAATAGTGAGAGTTAGAAAAATAACCCTCCCCAAGACCCTGAAAAGTGAGTGCAAAGTGCACTAAAGTTCCCCTAAGGACAAAATAGTCGTGTTAGAGGGAAAATGCAAGGAAAACACAACTCAGCAATGCAACAACGATGGATTCCTGACTGAGGGTACCTGTGGAACAAGGGGACCAAGTCCAAAAGTCACAAGCAACTCGGAGATGGGCAGATGCCCAAGAAATGCCAGCGGTTGGTGCAAAGAAGCTCTTACTAGGCTGAAGAACTGTGAATACTGCAGGAACGACAAGGGCTAGAGACTTCCCCTTTGGAGGATGGATCCCCCACGCCTTGGAGAGTCGTGCAGAAGTGTTTTCCCGCCGGATGGACGCCAACAAGCCTTGCTACACGCAAATCGTGCGTTTGGCGTTTTTGGACGCTACTGGGGCCCAGGAGGGACCAGGAGGTCGCAAATTGGACCTGCAGAGAGAGGGGACGTCGAGCAAGACAAAGAGCCCTCACTGAAGCAGATAGCACCCGGAGAAGTGCCAGAAACAGGCACTACGAGGATGCGTGAAACGGTGCTCGCCGAAGTTGCACAAAGGAGTCCCACGTCGCCGGAGACCAACTTAGAAAGTCGTGCAATGCAGGTTAGAGTGCCGTGGACCCAGGCTTGGCTGTGCACGAAGGATTTCCGCCGGAAGTGCACAGGGGCCAGAGTAGCTTGCAAAGTCGCGGTTCCCAGCAATGCAGCCCAGCGAGGTGAGGCAAGGACTTACCTCCACCAAACTTGGGCTGAAGAGTCACTGGACTGTGGGGGGTCACTTGGACGGTGTCGCTGGATTCGAGGGACCTCGCTCGTCGTGCTGAGAGGAGACCCAAGGGACCGGTAATGCAGCTTTTTGGTGCCTACGGTTGCAGGGGGAAGATTCCGTCGACCCACGGGAGATTTCTTCGGAGCTTCTGGTGCAGAGAGGAGGCAGACTACCCCCACAGCATGCACAAGCAGGAAAACAGTCGAGAAGGCGGCAGGATCAGCGTTACAGAGTTGCAGTAGTCGTCTTTGCTACTATGTTGCAGGTTTGCAGGCTTCCAGCGCGGTCAGCGGTCGATTCCTTATCAGAAGGTGAAGAGAGAGATGCAGAGGAACTCGGCTGAGCTCATGCATTCGTTATCTAAAGTTTCCCCAGAGACAGAGACCCTAAATAGCCAGAAAAGAGGGTTTGGCTACCTAGGAGAGAGGAAAGGCTACTAACACCTGAAGGAGCCTATCAGCAGGAGTCTCTGACGTCACCTGGTGGCACTGGCCACTCAGAGCAGTCCAGTGTGCCAGCAGCACCTCTGTTTCCAAGATGGCAGAGGTCTGGAGCACACTGGAGGAGCTCTGGACACCTCCCAGGGGAGGTGCAGGTCAGGGGAGTGGTCACTCCCCTTTCCTTTGTCCAGTTTCGCGCCAGAGCAGGGGCTAAGGGGTCCCTGAACCGGTGTAGACTGGCTTATGCAGAATTGGGCACCTCTGTGCCCAACAAAGCATTTCCAGAGGCTGGGGGAGGCTACTCCTCCCCTGCCTTCACACCATTTTCCAAAGGGAGAGGGTGTCACACCCTCTCTCAGAGGAAGTTCTTTGTTCTGCCATCCTGGGCCAGGCCTGGCTGGACCCCAGGAGGGCAGCTGCCTGTCTGAGGGGTTGGCAGCAGCAGCAGCTGCAGTGAAACCCCAGGAAGGGCAGTCTGGCAGTACCAGAGTCTGTGCTACAGACCACTGGGATCATGGAATTGTACCAACAATGCCAGGATGGCATAGAGGGGGCAATTCCATGATCATAGACATGTTACATGGCCATATTCGGAGTTACCATGGTGAAGCTACATATAGGTAGTGACCTATATGTAGTGCACGCGTGTAATGGTGTCCCCGCACTCACAAAGTTCAGTGAATTGGCTCTGAACAATGTGGGGGCACCTTGGCTAGTGCCAGGGTGCCCTCACACTAAGTAACTTTGCACCTAACCTTTACCAGGTAAAGGTTAGACATATAGGTGACTTATAAGTTACTTAAGTGCAGTGTAAAATGGCTGTGAAATAACGTGGACGTTATTTCACTCAGGCTGCAGTGGCAGGCCTGTGTAAGAATTGTCAGAGCTCCCTATGGGTGGCAAAAGAAATGCTGCAGCCCATAGGGATCTCCTGGAACCCCAATACCCTGGGTACCTCAGTACCATATACTAGGGAATTATAAGGGTGTTCCAGTAAGCCAATGTAAATTGGTAAAATTGGTCACTAGCCTGTTAGTGACAATTTGAAAGTAATGAGAGAGCATAACCACTGAGGTTCTGGTTAGCAGAGCCTCAGTGAGACAGTTAGGCACCACACAGGGAACATATACATGCACACCTATGAGCACTGGGGCCCTGTGTGACAGGGTCCCAGTGACACATACATATAGGCCACAAACTTATGAGCACTGGGGTCCTGACCAGCAGGATCCCAGTGACACATAACAAACATACTGAAAACATAGTGTTTTCACTATGAGCACTGAGGCCTGGCTATCAGGATCCCAGTGAGACAGTGAAAACAGTGACAAACACCCTGACATACACTCACAAACAGGCCAAAAGTGGGGGTAACAAGGCTAGAAAGAGGCTACCTTCTCACAGATGACCACAGGAGAGACCCTAAATAGCTCTCAGAGGAGGATTGGCTACAGAGAAAATGTAAGTACCTATCAGGAGGGGTCTCTGACGTCACCTGCTGGCACTGGCCACTCAGAGCTGTCCATTGTGCCATCACACCTCTGCATCCAAGATTATTCGTGATTCGCATTCCACTTTCTTAGTACATGGTTTGTGTTGCCACTAGACCTATTTTCTCCCATTGCATTCTATAGCATTTCCTATCCTATGTCTAATTACTTACCATATTTTGGTGTCTAGTGTATATATTGTGTATAATACTTACCCCCAGAAGGAGTATTGCCTCTAAGATATTTTTGGTACTGTGTCACCCAGATAAATACCTTTATTTTTGGTAACACCGAGTATTGTCTTTACTTGTGTATAAGTACTGTGTAACTATAAGTGGTATTGCAGGAGCTTTGCATGTCTCCTAGTTCAGCCTAAGCTGCTCTGCTATAGCTACCTTCTATCAGCCTAAGCTGCTAGAACACTATTACATTTCACTAATAAGGGATAACTGGACCTGGTATAAGGTGTAAGTACTCAAGGTACCCACTACAAACCAGGCCAGCCTCCTACATTAGTGGTGGGACAAGTACTTGCAATTGCTTTACCACTTTGTTACTAGTGCTTTTTACAAGAAAAGCTTGCTCCAATACTTAGAGCTATACATAATCTATACCTAGAAGTAATTTCTAAATAGTTCCTTAAACTTTGTAAAAGTTTTACAAAGTTTCTGAAAAGTTTTATTTTCTCTAATAAGTTAGATCTGTTAGTCTACTAACTTTTTACTCACTTTCCTAAACTTTTCATTTCAATAGGTCTTCTGTAGAAGCTACCCCTAGAGTTGTGAAACCAACCTATGAGAATCTTAACTTTAAAAGTTTGAGGGGTCTCTGTATTGAAATAAGTTTAGGGATTGGGAAGAACCCCAACAAGGAATTCCCTTTAAATATTCTCCTGAAGGATGACCAGGGACTTAGCACTGGTCAGGATCAGCCAGATGGGGGAGTTGAGGAAGATTCCAACCAGGCAGGCTCCGAGGAGCACACTGATAATCCTAGGGAGGGTCCTTCCACTGATCTTTCTGTCAATAAAGCCCCTCTTGTAACAGAGTGGGAAGGGTTCACACACTAGTAGGGCTACCTTCACACCTAATGGCTAGGACACTAGGGTGGCTCACGTTAGGGAAAGATCAGCCTCTGCCAATTCCAATGTTACTTCTAGCTCAGAAGTATCCCACAATTCTAACCCTGAGGACTAGTCCCTAGAAAGGGAGCTCAGAAAGCTGAGGTTCGTGGAGGCTAGACTGAGGCTACAGCAGCAACAGTTGGCCTTAGACAGGGAATCCCTGCCTGTGCCTGTGGAAAAGTAAAGGCAGGGTTTGGGGTTAGTTCCTCATGGTAGCAGCAGCAGTTTCAGGAATTCTAATGTTAGGGAACCCTCAATGGATTCCAGAAATCTGCATAAAGTTGTCCCTCCTTACAAGGATGGAGATGACTCATACAAGTGGTTTGCTGCACTTGAGAGGGCCTGTAAAGTTCAGAGGGTCCCTCAAGTTCAGTGGGCTGCTATCCTGTGACTATCTTTCTCTGGCAAGGGGAGAGACAGACTCCTTATTGTCAGGGAAGATGATGCAGATAACTACCACATTCTTAAAAGTGCACTCTTAGATGGTCTGGCCATAATCACTGAACAATACAGAATAAAGTTCAGAGAGACTAGAAAGGAGTCATCACAGGACTGGACAGATTTTGTAGACTGTTCAGTGGAGGCCCTAGAAGGTTGGTTAAATGGCATTAAGGTGACCGACTATGAAAGTCTGTATAACTTGATTCTGAGAGAGTATATATTGAATAATTGGGTGTCTGATTTGTTGCATCAGTATCTTGTGGACAAGAATTGTGAAAGAAGGCTGACAAATGGGTCAGAACAAGGGTGAACAGAAAAGTTCATACAGGGGGTGACAAGGATGGCAAGAAGAAGGATGGTAAGTATTCTGACAAAGGTGGGGACAAAGATAAAAAATCTTCGAGCCTTCATCAGGCCCACAAAAATCCTCTGGGGGTGGGGGGCACAACTCCTCTTCTCACAATAATAAAAAGACATGGTGTATCTCTGTAAAGCCAAAGGTCAATGGGTAACTGATCCTCATTGTCCAAAAAGAAACACCAATCCTCCCACCACCACAACCCCTACTGCTTCCACTAGTGCCCCTAGTATAGCAGTGGTGGTGGGAATAGCACTACTAATAGCCAATCAAAGGGTGTAGCTGGGCTCACCATTGGTAATGTAGTTGGGGTTGGTCTAGTTAGGGAGATCACTGAGGCTGTTTTAGTCTCTGATGGTGGCATTGACCTTGTCACCTTAGTTGATTGTCCCCTTAATATGGGTAAGTACAAGCAACTACCCCTAATCAATGGTGTTCAGGTTGAGGCCTACAGGGACACAGGTGCCAGTGTCACAATGGTGATGGAAAAACTGGTTGCCCCAGAGCAGCACCTACTTGGTCATCAGTACCAAGTGACAGACGCCCATAGCAACACTATTAGCAACCCCGTGGCTGTTGTGAATCTCAACTGAGAGGGGGTTACTGGTCCAAAGAAAGTTGTGGTAGCCACTGATTTACCTGTAGAATGTCTGCTAGGCAATGATTTGGAGACTTCAGCTTGGGCTGAGGTGGCGTTGGAGGCTCATGCAGCAATGCTGGGCATTCCTGGCCATATCTTTACTCTTACTAGGGCTCAGGCCAAGAAGCAAAGAGGACAGGGAAACTTGGATCCTGGAACAATGGACCAAGTGCTCCCAAAAACTACAGGTAGGAAGGGCAAACCCTTGTCCACTAGCCCTCCCTCTCCAGATGATTCCCCTTTTGAGGAAGAGGAATCCTCTCCCTGTGCAGAACCTACACCAGAGGAGCGTTTGGGCACAGGTGGGCCTGCCAGGGAGGAACTGAGTGTGGCTCAGCAGAGCTGTCCCACACTAGAGGGTCTCAGACAGCAAGCTGTCAAACAGCGGAGTAGGGATGTCAATGACAGCCACAGAGTTTACTGGGAGAATAATGTCCTCTATACTGAAGCAAGGGACCCTAAACCTGCTGCCACCAGGAGACTGGTCATCCCCCTTCAGTACAGGGAATTCCTCCTAACTCTAGCTCATGACATTGCCTTGGCTGGGCATTTAGGCCACAGTAAAACATGGGACAGATTTGTTCCACATTTTCACTGGCCCCATATGTCAGACGACACAAAGGAGTTTTGTCGCTCCTTTGTCACCTGCCAAGCCAGGGGCAATACTGGTGGCACCCCAAAGGCCCCCTTAATCCCACTGCCAGTGGTTTGGGTGCCCTTTTAAAGGGTAGGGGTTGACATAGTTGGCCCCCTTGACCCTCCAACAGCTTCTGGCAATAGATTCATCCTTGTTGTGGTGGACCATGCCACAAGGTATTCAGAAGCTACACCCTTAAGGACCACTACAGCACCTGCAGTGGCAAAGGCCCTCTCTGGGAATCTTTTCCAGGGTGGGTTTCTCTAAGGAAGTTGTATCAGACAGAGTTAGTAACTTTATGTCTGCATACTTCAAGGCAATGTGGAAGGAGTGTGGTGTTACCTACAAGTTCACCACCCCTTATCATCCACAAACAAATGGATTGGTTGAGAGGTTTAATAAAACTCTCAAAGGAATGATCATGGGACTCTCTGAGAAACTCAGAAGGAGATGGGATGTGCTCTTGCCATGCCTCCTTTTCGCCTACAGTGGGGTACCCGAAAAGGAGTGGGCTACAGCCCCGTTGAACTCCTATTTGGTCACTGGTTCCCCTTAGAGGTAAGATAGTGGCAAAAAGAGATCATTCTAATGCTCTATTTTGTGGTAGTGTGGTCAAACAGTAGGCTTATCAGAGGGTAGTGTTAAGCATTTGTTGTACACATACAGGCAATAAATGAGGAACACACACTCAAAGACAATTCCAGGCCAATAGGTTTTTATGTAGAAAAATATATTTTCTTAGTTTATTTTAAGAACCACAAGTTAAAGATTTACAAACAATACTTTAAATGAAAGGTATTTCACTCAGGTATCTTAGGAACTTTGAATCATCACAATAGCATGCACAGTTTTGGCAAAAATGGCAATAAGCTATTTTAAAAATGGACATTGCAAAAATCAACAGTTCCTGGGGGAGGTAAGTATTTGTTAGTTTCACAGGTAAGTAACACATTTACAGGGTTCAAAGTTGGGTCCAAGGTAGCCCACCGTTAGGGGTTCAAGGCAACCCCAAAGTTACCACACCAGCAGCTCAGGGCCGGTCAGGTGCAGAGGTCAAAGTGGTGCCCAAAACACATAGGCTTCAATAGAAATAGGGGTGCCCCGGTTCCAGTCTGCCAGCAGGTAAGTACCCGTGACTTCGGAGGGCAGACCAGGGGGGTTTTGTAGGGCACCGGGGGGGGGACACAAGTCAGCACAGAAAGTACACCCTCAGCGGCACAGGGGCGGCCGGGTGCAGAGTGCAAACAGGCATCAGGTTTGCAATAGGTTTCAATGGGAGACCCAGGGGTCTCTTCAGCGATGCAGGCAGGCAAGGGGGGCTCCTCTGGGTAGCCACCACCTGGACTAGTGAGAGGGCCACCTGGGGGTCGCTCCTGCACTGGAGGTCAGATCCTTCATGTCCTGGGGGCTGCAGGTGCAGTGGGTTTACCAGGCGTCGGGTTCTTTGAAGCAGGCAGTCGCGGTCAGGGGGAGCCTCTGGATTCCCTCTGCAGGCGTCGCTGTGGGGGCTCGGGGGGGGGTCAACTCTGGCTACTCACGGGCTCGCAGTCGCCGGGGAGTCCTCCCTGTAGTGTTGGTTTTCCGCAGGTCGAGCCGGGGGCATCGGGTACAGAGTGGAAAGTCTCACGCTTCCGTCAGGAAACGTGTAGTCTTTAAAAGTTGCTTCTTTGTTGCAAAGTTGCAGTTTCTTTGGAACAGGGCCGCTGTCCTCAGGAGTTCTTGGTCTTTTTAGATGCAGGGTAGTCCTCTGAGGCTTCAGAGGTCGCTGGACCATGGGGGACGTGCCGCTGTTGCAGTTTTTCTTGAAGTGGGGAAACAGGCCGGTAGGGCTGGGGCCAAAGCAGTTGGTGTCTCAGTCTTCTCTGCAGGGCTTCAGGTCAGCAGTCCTTCATCTTCAGGTTGCCGAAATCTCTCTTCCTAGGTTCTGGGGCCCCCTAAATACTCAATTTAGGGGTGTGTTTAGGTCTGGGGGGTTAGTAGCCAATGGCTACTAGCCCGGAGGGTGACTACACCCTCTTTGTGCCTCCTCCCGGTGGGGAGGGGGGCACATCCCTAATCCTATTGGGGGAATCCTCCATCTGCAAGATGGAGGATTTCTAAAAGTCAGAGTCACCATAGCTCAGGACACCTTAGGGGTTGTCCTGACTGGCCAGTGACTCCTCCTTGTTTTTCTCATTATCTCCTCCGGCCTTGCCGCCAAAAGTGGGGCCTTGGCCGGAGGGGGCGGGCATCTCCACTAGCTGAGATGCCCTGTGGCGCTGTAACAAAGGGGGTGAGCCTTTGAGGCTCACCACCAGGTGTTACAGTTCCTGCAGGGGGAGGTGAGAAGCACCTCCACCCAGTACAGGCTTTGTTACTAACCACAGAGTGACAAAGGCACTCTCCCCATGTGGCCAGCAACATGTCTGGTGTGTGGCAGGCTGGCAAAACTAGTCGGCCCACACTGGACGTCGGGTATGTTTTCAGGGGGCATCTCTAAGATGCCCTCTGGGTGTATTTAACAATACAATGCACACTGGCATCAGTGTGCATTTATTGTGCTGAGAAGTTTGATACCAAACTTTCCAGTTTTCAGTGTAGCCATTATGGTGCTGTGGAGTTCGTGTATGACAGACTCCCAGACCATATACTCTTCTGGCTACCCTGCACTTACAATGTCTAAGGTTTTGCTTAGACACTGTAGGGGCATAGTGCTCATGTACCTATGCCCTCACCTGTGGTATAGTTCACCCTGCCTTAGGGCTATAAGGCCTGCTAGAGGGGTGACTTATCTATGCCATAGGCAGTGTAAGGTTGGCATGGCACTCTGAGGGGAGTGCCATGTCGACTTAGTCATTTTCTCCCCACCAGCACACACAAGCTGGCAAGCAGTGTGTCTGTGCTGAGTGAGGGGTCCCCAGGGTGGCATAAGACATGCTGCAGCCCTTAGAGACCTTCCCTGGCATCAGGGCCCTTGGTACCAGGGGTGTCAGTTACAAGGGACTTACCTGGATGCCAGGGTGTGCCAATTATGGAGACAAAGGTACAGTTTAGGGAAAGAACACTGGTGCTGGGGCCTGGTTAGCAGGCCTCAGCACACTTTCAAATCATAACTTGGCATCAGCAAAGGCAAAAAGTCAGGGGGTAACCATGCCAAGGAGGCATTTCCTTAAAGTCACCCTGTTAGGGATCCCCTTGCTCTTGTTAAGGAGGGTCAGGAAGAACCTTTAAAACCTCCAAAGCAAGACATTGTGGACTATGTACTTGGCCTAAGATCTAGAATGGCTGAGTACATGAAAAAGGCCACTAGAAACCTTCAGGCCAGCCAGGAAGTCCAAAAGCAATGGCATGACCAGAAGGCTGTCCTGACAGAGTAGCACCAAGGGCAGAAGGGTTGGGTATTGGAGCCTGTGGTCCCAAGAGCACTCCAGGACAAATGGAGTGGACCCCATCTCATTGTGGAAAAGAAAGGTGAGGTCACCTCTCTGGTGGACCTGGGCACTGCCAGAAGCCCCCTTAGGGTGCTTCATGCCAATCGCCTGAAACCTTACTGTAGGAAAGTACCATCTTGCCTGGCATGTTACCCCCATTTTTCACTGTATATATGTTGTTTTAGTTGTATGTGTCACTGGGACCCTGGTAACCCAGGGCCCCAGTGCTCATAAGTGTGCCTGAATGTGTTACCTGTGTAGTGACTAACTGTCTCACTGAGGCTCTGCTAATCAGAACCTCAGTGGTTATGCTCTCTCATTTCTTTCCAAATTGTCACTGACAGGCTAGTGACCATTTTTACCAATTTACATTGGCTTACTGGAACACCCTTATAATTCCCTAGTATATGGTACTGAGGTACCCAGGGTATTGGGGTTCCAGGAGATCCCTATGGGCTGCAGCATTTCTTTTGCCACCCATAGGGAGCTCTGACAAATCTTACACAGGCCTGCCACTGCAGCCTGAGTGAAATAACGTCCACGTTATTTCACAGCCATTTTACACTGCACTTAAGTAACTTATAAGTCACCTATATGTCTAACCTTTACCTGGTAAAGGTTAGGTGCAAAGTTACTTAGTGTGAGGGCACCCTGGCACTAGCCAAGGTGCCCCCACATTGTTCAGAGCCAATTCACTGAACTTTGTGAGTGCGGGGACACCATTACACGCGTGCACTACATATAGGTCACTACCTATATGTAGCTTCACCATGGTAACTCCGAATATGGCCATGTAACATGTCTATGATCATGGAATTGCCCCCTCTATGCCATCCTGGCATTGTTGGTACAATTCCATGATCCCAGTGGTCTGTAGCACAGACCCTGGTACTGCCAGACTGCCCTTCCTGGGGTTTCTCTGCAGCTGCTGCTGCTGCCAACCCCTCAGACAGGCAGCTGCCCTCCTGGGGTCCAGCCAGGCCTGGCCCAGGATGGCAGAACAAAGAACTTCCTCTGAGAGAGGGTGTGACACCCTCTCCCTTTGGAAAATGGTGTGAAGGCAGGGGAGGAGTAGCCTCCCCCAGCCTCTGGAAATGCTTTGTTGGGCACAGATGTGCCCAATTCTGCATAAGCCAGTCTACACCGGTTCAGGGACCCCTTAGCCCCTGCTCTGGCGCGAAACTGGACAAACGAAAGGGGAGTGACCACTCCCCTGACCTGCACCTCCCCTGGGAGGTGTCCAGAGCTCCTCCAGTGTGCTCCAGACCTCTGCCATCTTGGAAACAGAGGTGCTGCTGGCACACTGGACTGCTCTGAATGGCCAGTGCCACCAGGTGACGTCAGAGACTCCTTGTGATAGGCTCCTTCAGGTGTTAGTAGCCTTTCCTCTCTCCTAGGTAGCCAAACCCTCTTTTCTGGCTATTTAGGGTCTCTGTCTCTGGGGAAACTTTAGATAACGAATGCATGAGCTCAGCCGAGTTCCTCTGCATCTCCCTCTTCACCTTCTGATAAGGAATCGACCGCTGACCGCGCTGGAAGCCTGCAAACCTGCAACATAGTAGCAAAGACGACTACTGCAACTCTGTAACGCTGATCCTGCCGCCTTCTCGACTGTTTTCCTGCTTGTGCATGCTGTGGGGGTAGTCTGCCTCCTCTCTGCACCAGAAGCTCCGAAGAAATCTCCCGTGGGTCGACGGAATCTTCCCCTGCAACCGCAGGCACCAAAAAGCTGCATCTACGGTCCCTTGGGTCTCCTCTCAGCACGACGAGCGAGGTCCCTCGAATCCAGCGACACCGTCCAAGTGACTCCCACAGTCCAGTGACTCTTCAGCCCGAGTTTGGTGGAGGTAAGTCCTTGCCTCACCTCGCTGGGCTGCATTGCTGGGAACCGCGACTTTGCAAGCTTCTCCGGCCCCTGTGCACTTCCGGCGGAAATCCTGTGTGCACAGCCAAGCCTGGTTCCACGGCACTCAAACCTGCATTGCACGACTTTCTAAGTTGGTCTCCGGCGACGTGGGACTCCTTTGTGCAACTTCGGCAAGCACCGTTTCACGCATCCTCGTAGTGCCTGTTTCTGGCACTTCTCCGGATGCTACCTGCTTCAGTGAGGGCTCCTTGTCTTGCTCGACGTCCCCTCTCTCTGCAGGTCCAATTTGCGACCTTCTGGTCCCTCCTGGGCCCCAGCAGCGTCCAAAAACGCCAAACGCACGATTTGCGTGTAGCAAGGCTTGTTGGCGTCCATCCGGCGGGAAAACACTTCTGCACGACTCTCCAAGGCGTGGGGGATCCATCCTCCAAAGGGGAAGTCTCTAGCCCTTGTCGTTCCTGCAGTATTCACAGTTCTTCAGCCTAGAAAGAGCTTCTTTGCACCAACCGCTGGCATTTCTTGGGCATCTGCCCATCTCCGAGCTGCTTGTGACTTTTGGACTTGGTCCCCTTGTTCCACAGGTACCTTCAGACAGGAATCCATCGTTGTTGCATTGCTGATTTGTGTTTTCCTTGCATTCTCCCTCTAACACGACTATTTTGTCCTTAGGGGAACTTTAGTGCACTTTGCACTCACTTTTCAGGGTCTTGGGGAGGGTTATTTTTCTAACTCTCACTATTTTCTAATAGTCCCAGCGACCCTCTACAAGGTCACATAGGTTTGGGGTCCATTCGTGGTTCGCATTCCACTTCTGGAGTATATGGTTTGTGTTGCCCCTATCCCTATGTTTCCCCATTGCATCCTATTGTAACTATACATTGTTTGCACTGTTTTCTAAGACTATACTGCATATTTTTGCTATTGTGTATATATATCTTGTGTATATTTCCTATCCTCTCACTGAGGGTACACTCTAAGATACTTTGGCATATTGTCATAAAAATAAAGTACCTTTATTTTTAGTATAACTGTGTATTGTGTTTTCTTATGATATTGTGCATATGACACTAAGTGGTACTGTAGTAGCTTCACACGTCTCCTAGTTCAGCCTGAGCTGCTTTGCTAAGCTACCATTATCTATCAGCCTAAGCTGCTAGACACCCTATACACTAATAAGGGATAACTGGGCCTGGTGCAAGGTGCAAGTACCCCTTGGTACTCACTACAAGCCAGTCCAGCCTCCTACATTGGTTGTGCAGCGGTGGGATAAGTGCTTTGAGACTACTTACCACTCTTGTCATTGTACTTTTCATAAGAGAAAAATATACAAAACAAGGTCAGTGTATATACACATAGCCAAAAAGTTTTGCATTTCCTCTTTTCACTCTTTTCTAAGTGCTGAAAAGTACTTCTAAACTTTCAAAAAGTTCTTAAAAGTTTAAAAAGTTTTTTCTGTCTTTCCAAAAAGTTCTGAAAACTTTTTTTTCTCTTTGTCTATCACTTTAACTCTCTCTAAAAAATGTCTGGCACAGGCCAAAAAGTTGAACTGTCCAAACTTGCATATGATCACCTTAGCTGGAAAGGAGCAAGGAGTCTCTGCATAGAGAGAGGTTTGAGTGTAGGGAAGAATCCTTCTTTAGAACTGTTAATTAATATGCTTAGAGTACAGGATAAGGCCATAAGTGCCCAATCTGTAGAAAAAGTAGCTAATGGTTCTCAATCTGATCCAGGGACTCCCCCAGGAAAAGGTTCAGGGAAGAAACTTCTCAGCCTGCCCATTACTAGACAGTCTAGCATAGTTGGTACAGAGGTTGAATCACACCATACTGATGGTGTGCTCTCACATTATACTGGTAGCCAAGCTGTTAGGGTGCCCTCTGTAAGGGACAGGTCTCCTTCTGTTCATTCCCATCATACCTCTGTATCTAGAAATGTCCCTCCCACCCACCCTGATGACAGATTGTTAGAAAGGGAGCTCAATAGATTGAGAGTGGAGCAAACCAGACTGAAGCTCAAGAAGCAACAGCTGGATTTGGATAGACAGTCTTTAGAAATAGAGAGGGAAAGACAGAAGATGGGTTTAGATACCCATGGTGGCAGCAGCAGTATTCCACATAGTCATCCTGCAAAAGAGCATGATTCCAGGAATCTGCATAAGATAGTTCCCCCTTACAAGGAGGGGGATGACATTAACAAGTGGTTTGCTGCACTTGAGAGGGCCTGTGTTGTACAGGATGTCCCTCAAAAGCAGTGGGCTGCTATCCTATGGCTATCATTTACTGGAAAAGGTAGGGATAGGCTCCTTACTGTAAAAGAAAATGATGCTAACAATTTCCAAGTTCTTAAGAATGCACTCCTGGATGGTTATGGCTTAACCACTGAACAGTACAGGATAAAGTTCAGAGATACCAAAAAGGAGTCTTCACAAGACTGGGTTGATTTCATTGACCAGGCAGTGAAGGCCTTGGAGGGGTGGTTACATGGCAGTAAAGTTACTGATTATGACAGCCTGTATAACTTAATCCTGAGAGACCATATTCTTAATAATTGTGTGTCTGATTTGTTGCACCAGTACTTGGTGGACTCTGATCTGACCTCTCCCCAAGAATTGGGAAAGAAGGCAGACAAATGGGTCAGAACAAGAGTGAACAGAAAAGTTCATACAGGGGGTGACAAAGATGGCAACAAAAAGAAGGATGGTAAGTCTTCTGACAAGGGTGGGGACAAATCTAAAAATGAGTCTTCATCAGGACCACAAAAACACTCTGGTGGGGGTGGTGGGCCCAAATCCTCCTTTAATCAGAACAAGGAAAAGAAACCATGGTGCTATTTATGTAAGATAAAAGGCCATTGGACAACAGATCCCAGTTGTCCAAAGAAAGGCACCACAGCTCCTACCACTACAACCCCTACTGCTACACCTAGTGTCCCTACTAATAGCAGTGGTGGTGGGAGCAAACCTACTAATAGCCAATCCAAGGGAGTAGCTGGGCTCACTTTTGGTAATTTAGTTGGGGTTGGTCTGATTAGGGAGACCACAGAGGCTACTTTAGTCTCTGAAGGGGCTATTGACTTAGCCACTTTGGTTGCTTGCCCCCATAACTTGGAGAAGTACAAGCAACTAACCCTAATAAATGGTGTTGAGGTCCAGGCCTACAGGGACACAGGTGCCAGTGTCACAATGGTGATTGAGAAACTGGTGCACCCTGAACAACACATACTTGGACACCAGTACCAAGTAACCGATGCTCACAACATAACACAAAGCCACCCCATGGCTGTTGTAAATCTCAACTGGGGGGGGGGTATCTGGTCCAAAGAAAGTTGTGGTAGCTTCAGATTTACCTGTAGACTGTCTATTAGGGAACGATTTGGAGACATCAGCTTGGTCAGATGTGGAGTTGGAGGCCCATGCAGCAATGCTGGGCATCCCAGGGCATATTTTTGCTTTGACAAGGGCTCAGGCCAAAAAGCAAAAAGGACAGGGAAGCTTGGATCCTGGAACAATGGACCAAGTGCTCCCTAAAGCTAGGGCTAGTAGAAGCAAACCACTTCCTACTATCCCTCCCTCTACAGTGGATTCTACTTCTGAGGAAGAAGAATTCCCTCCCTGTGCAGAACCTACACCAGAGGAGCTGGAAGCAGACACTGCTGAGCTTTTGGGTGAAGGGGGGCCTGCCAGAGAGGAGCTGAGTGTGGCACAGCAAACCTGTCCCACATTAGAGGGTCTCAGACAGCAAGCTGTCAAACAGGCTAATGGGGATGTCAGTGACTCACACAGAGTTTACTGGGAGGACAACCTCTTGTACACTGAGCATAGGGATCCTAAACCTGGAGCTGCCAGGAGATTAGTGATTCCTCAGGAGTACAGAAAGTTCCTCCTAACACTGGCACATGACATTCCCTTAGCTGGGCACCTGGGTCAAATGAAAACTTGGGACAGATTGGTACCATTGTTTCATTGGCCTAGGATGTCTGAGGACACAAAAGAATTTTGTAAGTCCTGTGAAACCTGTCAAGCCAGTGGCAAGACAGGTGGCACTCCAAAGGCACCCCGTATCCCACTGCCTGTGGTTGGGGTTCCCTTTGAAAGGGTAGGGGTTGACATAGTTGGCCCCCTTGACCCTCCTACTGCTTCAGGCAATAGGTTTATCTTAGTGGTAGTGGACCATGCCACAAGATATCCTGAAGCAATTCCTTTAAGGACCACTACAGCTCCTGCAGTGGCAAAGGCCCTCCTGGGAATATTTTCCAGGGTGGGCTTCCCAAAGGAAGTAGTATCAGACAGGGGAAGCAATTTCATGTCTGCATACTTAAAGGCCATGTGGAAGGAGTGTGGTGTAACTTACAAGTTCACAACACCCTATCATCCACAAACAAATGGACTGGTGGAGAGATTTAATAAAACTCTCAAAGGCATGATTATGGGACTCCCTGAAAAACTCCGCAGGAGATGGGATATCCTTCTACCATGCCTCCTTTTTGCCTACAGGGAGGTACCCCAGAAAGGAGTGGGCTTCAGCCCCTTTGAACTTCTTTTTGGACACCCTGTTAGGGGTCCACTCACACTTGTAAAGGAGGGTTGGGAACAACCTTTAAAAGCTCCTAAGCAGGATATTGTGGATTATGTACTTGGCCTCAGATCAAGGATGGCTGAGTACATGAAAAAGGCCAGTAAAAACCTTCAGGCCAGCCAAGAGCTCCAGAAGCAATGGCATGATCAGAAGGCTGTTTTGGTTCAGTACCAACCAGGGCAGAAAGTGTGGGTCTTGGAGCCTGTGGCCCCAAGAGCACTCCAAGATAAATGGAGTGGACCCCACACAATTGTTGAAAAGAAGGGTGAAGTCACCTACTTGGTTGACTTAGGCACTACCAGGAGTCCCCTTAGGGTGCTCCATGTCAACCGCCTGAAACCCTACTATGACAGGGCTGATCTCACCCTGCTCATGGCAACAGATGAGGGACAGGAAGAAGACAGTGATCCTCTACCTGATCTCTTCTCTTCCACAGAACAAGATGCTCTTGTGGAAGGTGTAGTTTTGGCTGATTGTCTTACTGCTGAGCAGAAAGATAATTGCATAAATCTCCTAGGACAATTTTCAGAACTCTTCTCCATTGTGCCAGGCACCACTTCTTGGTGTGAGCACACTATAGATACTGGAGACAGTTTACCTGTCAAAAGTAAGATCTATAGGCAGCCTGACCATGTCAGGGACTGCATAAAGCAAGAGGTTCAGAAAATGTTGGAACTAGGAGTGGTTGAGCACTCTGACAGTCCATGGGCTTCTCCTGTGGTACTGGTACCAAAACCCAATTCTAAAGATGGAAAGAAGGAAATTAGGTTTTGTGTAGACTATAGAGGTCTCAACTTGGTAACCAAAACAGATGCTCACCCTATACCCAGGGCAGATGAGCTAATAGATACACTGGCATCTGCCAAGTATCTAAGCACTTTTGATTTGACTGCAGGGTATTGGCAGATCAAAATGTCAGAAGATGCTAAACCTAAAACTGCATTTTCTACCATTGGAGGACATTACCAGTTTACTGTAATGCCTTTTGGTTTGAAAAATGCACCTGCCACTTTTCAGAGGTTGGTGAACACAGTCCTGCAAGGGCTGGAAGCTTTCAGTGCAGCATATTTGGATGATATAGCTGTCTTTAGCTCCAGCTGGGATGATCACCTGGTCCACCTATGGAAAGTTTTGGAGGCCCTGCAAAAGGCAGGCCTCACTATCAAGGCTTCAAAGTGCCAGATAGGGCAGGGTAAGGTGGTTTATCTGGGACACCTTGTTGGTGGGGAACAGATTGCACCACTTCAGGGGAAAATCCAAACTATTATTGATTGGGTTCCCCCTACCACTCAGACTCAGGTGAGAGCCTTCCTAGGCCTCACTGGGTATTACAGGAGGTTCATTAAGAACTATGGCTCCATTGCAGCCCCTCTTAATGACCTCACATCCAAGAAAATGCCTAAAAATGTATTATGGACAGCAAACTGTCAGAAAGCTTTTGAGGAGCTGAAGCAGGCCATGTGCTCTGCACCTGTCCTGAAAAGCCCTTGTTACTCTAAAAAATTCTATGTCCAAACTGATGCATCTGAATTAGGAGTAGGGGCAGTCCTATCACAACTTAATTCTGAGGGCCAGGATCAACCTGTTGCTTTTATTAGTAGAAGGTTGACCCCTAGAGAAAAGCGTTGGTCTGCCATTGAGAGGGAGGCCTTTGCTGTGGTCTGGGCTCTGAAGAAGTTGAGGCCATACCTGTTTGGCACTCACTTCATTGTTCAGACGGACCACAAACCTCTACTTTGGCTAAAACAAATGAAAGGTGAAAATCCTAAATTGTTGAGGTGGTCCATATCCCTACAGGGAATGGACTATACAGTGGAACATAGACCTGGGAGTAGCCACTCCAATGCAGATGGACTCTCCAGATATTTCCACTTAGACAATGAAGACTCATCAGGTAATGGCTAGTCTTATTGTCCTTCGTTTGGGGGGGGGGGTTGTGTAGGAAAGTACCATCTTGCCTGGCATGTTACCCCCATTTTTCACTGAATATATGTTGTTTTAGTTGTATGTGTCACTGGGACCCTGGTAACCCAGGGCCCCAGTGCTCATAAGTGTGCCTGAATGTGTTACCTGTGTAGTGACTAACTGTCTCACTGAGGCTCTGCTAATCAGAACCTCAGTGGTTATGCTCTCTCATTTCTTTCCAAATTGTCACTGACAGGCTAGTGACCATTTTTACCAATTTACATTGGCTTACTGGAACACCCTTATAATTCCCTAGTATATGGTACTGAGGTACCCAGGGTATTGGGGTTCCAGGAGATCCCTATGGGCTGCAGCATTTCTTTTGCCACCCATAGGGAGCTCTGACAAATCTTACACAGGCCTGCCACTGCAGCCTGAGTGAAATAACGTCCACGTTATTTCACAGCCATTTTACACTGCACTTAAGTAACTTATAAGTCACCTATATGTCTAACCTTTACCTGGTAAAGGTTAGGTGCAAAGTTACTTAGTGTGAGGGCACCCTGGCACTAGCCAAGGTGCCCCCACATTGTTCAGAGCCAATTCACTGAACTTTGTGAGTGCGGGGACACCATTACACGCGTGCACTACATATAGGTCACTACCTATATGTAGCTTCACCATGGTAACTCCGAATATGGCCATGTAACATGTCTATGATCATGGAATTGCCCCCTCTATGCCATCCTGGCATTGTTGGTACAATTCCATGATCCCAGTGGTCTGTAGCACAGACCCTGGTACTGCCAGACTGCCCTTCCTGGGGTTTCTCTGCAGCTGCTGCTGCTGCCAACCCCTCAGACAGGCAGCTGCCCTCCTGGGGTCCAGCCAGGCCTGGCCCAGGATGGCAGAACAAAGAACTTCCTCTGAGAGAGGGTGTGACACCCTCTCCCTTTGGAAAATGGTGTGAAGGCAGGGGAGGAGTAGCCTCCCCCAGCCTCTGGAAATGCTTTGTTGGGCACAGATGTGCCCAATTCTGCATAAGCCAGTCTACACCGGTTCAGGGACCCCTTAGCCCGTGCTCTGGCGCGAAACTGGACAAAGGAAAGGGGAGTGACCACTCCCCTGACCTGCACCTCCCCTGGGAGGTGTCCAGAGCTCCTCCAGTGTGCTCCAGACCTCTGCCATCTTGGAAACAGAGGTGCTGCTGGCACACTGGACTGCTCTGAGTGGCCAGTGCCACCAGGTGACGTCAGAGACTCCTTGTGATAGGCTCCTTCAGGTGTTAGTAGCCTTTCCTCTCTCCTAGGTAGCCAAACCCTCTTTTCTGGCTATTTAGGGTCTCTGTCTCTGGGGAAACTTTAGATAACGAATGCATGAGCTCAGCCGAGTTCCTCTGCATCTCCCTCTTCACCTTCTGATAAGGAATCGACCGCTGACCGCGCTGGAAGCCTGCAAACCTGCAACATAGTAGCAAAGACGACTACTGCAACTCTGTAACGCTGATCCTGCCGCCTTCTCGACTGTGTTCCTGCTTGTGCATGCTGTGGGGGTAGTCTGCCTCCTCTCTGCACCAGAAGCTCCGAAGAAATCTCCCGTGGGTCGACGGAATCTTCCCCCTGCAACCGCAGGCACCAAAAAGCTGCATCTACGGTCCCTTGGGTCTCCTCTCAGCATGACGAGCGAGGTCCCTCGAATCCAGCGACACCGTCCAAGTGACTCCCACAGTCCAGTGACTCTTCAGCCCGAGTTTGGTGGAGGTAAGTCCTTGCCTCACCTCGCTGGGCTGCATTGCTGGGAACCGCGACTTTGCAAGCTTCTCCGGCCCCTGTGCACTTCCGGCGGAAATCCTGTGTGCACAGCCAAGCCTGGGTCCACAGCACTCAAACCTGCATTGCATGACTTTCTAAGTTGGTCTCCGGCGACGTGGGACTCCTTTGTGCAACTTCGGCGAGCACCGTTTCACGCATCCTCGTAGTGCCTGTTTCTGGCACTTCTCCGGGTGCTACCTGCTTCAGTGAGGGCTCCTTGTCTTGCTCGACGTCCCCTCTCTCTGCAGGTCCAATTTGCGACCTTCTGGTCCCTCCTGGGCCCCAGCAGCGTCCAAAAACGCCAAACGCACGATTTGCGTGTAGCAAGGCTTGTTGGCGTCCATCCGGCGGGAAAACACTTCTGCACGACTCTCCAAAGCGTGGGGGATCCATCCTCCAAAGGGGAAGTCTCTAGCCCTTGTCGTTCCTGCAGTATTCACAGTTCTTCAGCCTAGAAAGAGCTTCTTTGCACCAACCGCTGGCATTTCTTGGGCATCTGCCCATCTCCGAGCTGCTTGTGACTTTTGGACTTGGTCCCCTTGTTCCACAGGTACCTTCAGACAGGAATCCATCGTTGTTGCATTGCTGATTTGTGTTTTCCTTGCATTCTCCCTCTAACACGACTATTTTGTCCTTAGGGGAACTTTAGTGCACTTTGCACTCACTTTTCAGGGTCTTGGGGAGGGTTATTTTTCTAACTCTCACTATTTTCTAATAGTCCCAGCGACCCTCTACAAGGTCACATAGGTTTGGGGTCCATTCGTGGTTCGCATTCCACTTCTGGAGTATATGGTTTGTGTTGCCCCTATCCCTATGTTTCCCCATTGCATCCTATTGTAACTATACATTGTTTGCACTGTTTTCTAAGACTATACTGCATATTTTTGCTATTGTGTATATATATCTTGTGTATATTTCCTATCCTCTCACTGAGGGTACACTCTAAGATACTTTGGCATATTGTCATAAAAATAAAGTACCTTTATTTTTAGTATAACTGTGTATTGTGTTTTCTTATGATATTGTGCATATGACACCAAGTGGTACTGTAGGAGCTTCACTCGTCTCCTAGTTCAGCCTAAACTGCTCTGCTAAGCTACCATTATCTATCAGCCTAAGCTGCTAGACACCCTATACACTAATAAGGGATAACTGGGCCTGGTGCAAGGTGCAAGTACCCCTTGGTACTCACTACAAGCCAGTCCAGCCTCCTACACTTACTATGACAGGGCTGACTTAACCCTGCTCATGGCCACACGAGGGGCAGGAGGAAGAGAGTGACCTTCTCCCTGACCTCTTCTCCAACACTGAAGCTGATGGCTTAGTGGAAGGAGTGGTGCTTGCAGACTGCCTCACTGTTGAGCACAGGGAGGACTGCAAAAGTCTCGTAGGACAGTTTTCAGACCTCTTTTCTCTCATACCTGGCACAACTACCTGGTGTGAACATACAATTGATACTGGAGACAGTTTACCTGTCAAGAGTAAAATTTACAGACAGCCTGACCATGTCAGATTGCATAAAACTGATGTCCAGAAAATGCTAGATCTAGGAGTTATTAAGGCTTCTGATAGCCCCTGGACCAGCCCAGTGGTGCTGGTCCCCAAACCGCAGAGCAAAGAAGGAAAGAGAATAATGCAGTATTGTGTGGACTATAGGTGTCTCAATACAGTAACCAAAACAGATGCTCACCCTATACCCAGGGCAGATGAGCTAATACATACACTGGCATCTGCCAAGTATCTAAGCACTTTTGATTTGACTACAGGGTATTGGCAGATCAAATTGTCAGAGGATGCTAAAGCAAAAACTGCATTTTGTACCATAGGAGGGCATTATCAATTCACTGTTATGCCCTTTGGTTTGAAAAATGCACCTGCCACTTTTCAGAGGCTGGTGAATGCAGTCCTCCAAGGTTTGGAAGCTTTCAGTGCAGCATACGTAGATGATATTGCTGTATTTACCTCCAGCTGGGATGACCACCTGGTTCACCTCTGGAAAGTTTTGGAGGCCCTGCAAAAGGCAGGCCTAACTATCAAGGCTTCCAAGTGCCAGATAGGGTAGGGGAAAAGTGGTTTATCTGGGCCACCCGTTAGGTTGAGAACAGATTGAACCACTACAGGGAAAGATTCAGACCATTATGGACTGGGCTCCCCCTACTACACAGACCCAGGTCAGGGCCTTCTTAGGTCTCACTGGGTATTACAGGAGGTTCGTTAAGAACGATGGCTCCATTGCAGCCCCTCTTAATGACCTCACCAGTAAGAAAATGCCTAAAAGGGTATTGTGGACAGCTAGCTGTCAAAAAGCTTTTGAAGAGCTAAAGCAGGCTATGTGCTTTCCACCTGTCATGAAGAGCCTGAACTACTCCAAAAAAGTATTTGTCCAAACAGATGCTTCTGAATTAGGGGTAGGGTCTGTACTCTAACTGTAGGAGGCTGGCCTGGCTTGTAGTGGGTACCAGAGGTACTTACACCTTGTGCCAGGTCCAGTTATCCATTATTAGTGTAGAAAAGGTGTTTCTAGCAGCTTAGACTGATAGAAGGTAGCTATGGCAAACCAGCTTAGGCTGAACTAGGAGACATGTAAAGCTCCTACTATACCACTGGTGTCATATGCAGAATATCATAAGAAAAAACAATACACAGAAGTACTAAAAATAAAGGTACTTTATTTTTATGACAATATGCCAAAAGTATCTTAGTGAGTACCCTCAGTATGAGGATAAGTTATATACACAAGATATATGTACACAAACCAAATTTATGCAAGTAATAGCAAGAAAAGTAATGCAAGCAGTGTAAAGTTACAATAGATTGCAATAGGAGCACATAGGTATAGGGGCAACACTAACCATATACTCCAAAAGTGGAATGCAAACCACGAATGGACCCCAAACCTATGTAAGCCTGTAGAGGGTCGCTGGGACTGTAAGAAAACAGTGAGGGTTAGAAAAATAGCCCACGCCAAGACCCTGAAAGTTAGGTGTAAAGTGCACCTACTACCCCCAGAGAGCACAGAAGTCGTGATAGGGGGATTTTGCAGGAAGAACAAACACCAGCAATGCAACAACAGAGGATTTCTGGACCGGAGTACCTGTAAGATAAGGGGACCAAGTCCAATAGTCGCGACAGTGTCGAGACTGGCCAGGAGCCCAGGAAATGCCAGCTGAGGGTGCAAGGAAGCTGCCACCGGTTGGAAGAAGCTTGGAGTTCTGCAAGAAAGAAGAGGACTAGGAACTTCCCCTTTGGAGGATGGATGTCCCACGTTGCGATGAAGCTTGCAGAGGTATTCCCATGCAAAAAGACCTCAAACAAGCCTTGCTAGCTGCAAGGGTTGCGGTTAGGGTTTTTGGGTGCTGCTGTGGCCTAGGAGGGACCAGGATGTCGCCCCTTGGAGGAGGAGACAGAGGGGGCGCCCAGCAATACAGAGAGCCCGTGCAGAAGCAGGCAGCACCCGCAGAAGCACCTGAACAGGCACTTAGAAGAAAAGTGAACTGGAGTCCACCCGAAGTCACAAAAGGGAGTCCAACTCAGAAGGTTGTGCACTGCACAAAGGGGTGTCGGGACCTAGGCTTGGCTGTGAACGAAGGAAATCCTGGAAGAGTGCACCGGAGCCGGAGCAGCTGCAAATCACGCAGTACCCAGCAATGCAGTCTAGCGTGGGGAGGCAAGGACTTACCTCCACCAAACTTGGACTGAAGAGTCACTGGACTGTGGGAGTCACTTGGACAGAGTTGCTGAGTTCCAGGGACCACGCTCGTCGTGCTGAGGGGACTCAGAGGACCAGTGATGCAGTCTTTTGGTGCCTGCGGTTGCAGGGGGAAGATTCAGTCGACCCACGGGAGATTTATTCAGAGCTCCTGGTGCAGAGAGGAGGCAGGCTACCCCCAGAGCATGCACCACCTGGAAACAGTCGAGAAAGCCGGCAGGATGAAGAGATACAAGGTTGCTAGTAGTCTTGTTACTTTGTTGCGGTTTTGCAGGCGTCCTGAGCAGTCAGTGGTCGATCCTTTGGTAGAAGGTGAAGAGAGAGATGCAGAGGAACTCTGATGAGCTCTTGCATTCGTTATCTGGGGAGATCCCCAAAGCAGAGACCCTAAATAGCCAGAAAAGGAGGTTTGGCTACCTAGGAAGGAGGATTGGCTACCAAGAGAGGTAAGAGCCTAACAGAAGGAGCTTCTGACGTCACCTGCTGGCACTGGCCACTCAGAGCAGTCCAGTGTGCCACAGACACCTCTGTTTCCAAGATGGCAGAGGTCTGGGACACACTGGAGGAGCTCTGGTCACCTCCCCTGGGAGGTGCAGGTCAGGGGAGTGGTCACTCCCCTTTCCTTTGTCCAGTTTTGCACCAGAGCAGGGCTGGGGGGTCCCTACACCGGTGTAGACCGGCTTATGCAGAGATGGGCACCATCTGTGCCCATCAAAGCATTTCCAGAGGCTGGGGGAGGCTACTCCTCCCCAGCCTTCACACCTATTTCCAAAGGGAGAGGGTGTTACACCCTCTCTCAGAGGAAATCCTTTGTTCTGCCTTCCTGGGCCAGGGCTGCCTGGACCCCAGGAGGGCAGAAACCTGTCTGAGGGGTTGGCAGCAGCAGCAGCTGCAGTGGAGACCCCGGAAAGGCAGTTTGGCAGTACCCGGGTTCTGTGCTAGAGACCCGGGGGATCATGGAATTGTCCCCCCAATGACAGAATGGCATTGGGGTGACAATTCCATGATCTTGGACATGTTACATGGCCATGTTCGGAGTTACCATTGTGACGCTGTATATAGGTAGTGACCTATGTACAGTTCACGCGTGTAATGGTGTCCCCGCACTCACAAAGTCCGGGGAATTTGCCCTGAACGATGTGGGGGCACCTTGGCTAGTGCCAGGGTGCCCACACACTAAGTAACTTTGTACCCAACCTTCACCAGGTGAAGGTTAGACATATAGGTGACTTATAAGTTACTTAAGTGCAGTGGTAAATGGCTGTGAAATAACGTGGACGTTATTTGAAATAACGTGGACGTTATTTCACTCAGGCTGCACTGGCAGGCCTGTGTAAGAATTGTCCGAGCTCCCTATGGGTGGCAAAAGAAATGCTGCAGCCCATAGGGATCTCCTGGAACCCCAATACCCTGGGTACCTCAGTACCATATACTAGGGAATTATATGGGTGTACCAGTATGCCAATGTGAATTGGTAAATTCAGTCACTAGCCTGTTAGTGACAAATTTAGAAAGCAGAGAGAGCATAACCACTGAGGTTCTGGTTAGCAGAGCCTCAGTGATACAGTTAGGCATCACACAGGGAACACATACAGGGCACATACTTATGAGCACTGGGGCCATGCCTGGCAGGTCCCAGTGACACATAGACTAAAACAACATATATACAGTGAAATATGGGGGTAACATGCCAGGCAAGATGGTACTTTCCTACAATAACAACTTAACTCAGAGGGCCATGATCAGCCTGTTGCTTTCATTAGCAGGAAGTTGACCCCTAGAGAAAAGTGTTGGTCTGCCATAGAGAGGGAGACCTTTGCTGTGGTCTGGGCCTTGAAGAAGCTGAGACTCTACTTGTTTGGGACTCCGTTTATTGTTCAAACATACCACAAACCTCTATTAGAGCTTAAACAAATGAAAGGTGAAAACTCTAAATTGTTGAGGTGGTCCATTTCCCTACAGGGAATGGACTATACAGTGGAACATAGACCTGGGAGTAACCACTCCAAGGCAGATGGACTCTCCAGATATTTCCACTTGGACAATGAAGACTCATCTGGGCAAGGTTAGCCTTATTGTCCCAGGTTTGGGGGTGGGGTTGTGTAGGAAAGTACCATCTTTCTTGGCATGTTACCCCCATTTTTACCTGTATGTCAGTATGTTTTTGCCTGTCTCACTGGCATCCTGCTGGTCAGGACCCCAATGCTCATAGTTTGTGGCCTGATGTGTGTGTGTGTTGTGTATAGTGCTTGACTGTGTCACTGAGGCTCTGCTAACCAGAACCTCAGTGTTTATGCTCTCTCTGCTTTTACATTTTTCACTATAGGCTAGTGACTTCATTTACCAATTTCAATTGGCACACTGGACCCCCTTATAAGTCCCTAGTATATGGTACTTAGGTAGACAGGGCATTGGGGTTCCAGGAGATCCTTATGGACTACAGCATTTCTTTTGCCACCCATAGGGAGCTCGGACAATTCTTACACAGGCCTGCCATTGCAGCCTGAGTGAAATAGTGCACACACTATTTCACAGCCATTTTCACTGCACCTAATTAACTTATAAGTCACCTATAGGTCTAACTTTCACTTGCTGAAGGTTAGGTGCAAGTTACTAAGTGTGAGGGCACCCTGGCACTAGCGAAGGTGCCCCCACATTGTTCAGGGCCAATTCCCGGGACTTTGTGAGTGCGGGACGCCATTACACGCATGCACTAAAATAGGTCAATACCTATATGTAGCTTCACAATGGTAACTCCAAATATAGCCGTGTAAGGTGTCTAAGAGCATGGAATTGTCCCCCCATTGCGAATCTGGTATTGGGGAGCCAATTCCATGCATCCTAGGGGCTCCACCATGGACCCCCAGTACTGCTAAACAAGCTCTCTGGGGTTTTCACTGCAGCTACAGCTGCTGCCACCTCACAGACTGGGTTCTGCCCTCTTGGTGTCTGAGCAGCTCTATCCCAGGAAGGCAGAACAAAGCATTTCCTTTGGGAGCAGGGTGTTACACCCTCTCCCTTTGGAAATAGGTCTTACAGGCTGGGGAGAGGAGGCCTCCCCCAGCCTCTGGAAATGCTTTGAAGGGCACAGATGGTGCCCTCCTAGCATAAGGCAGTCTACACCAGTTCAGGGACCCCGAGTCCCTGCACTGGTGCGAAACTGGACAAAGGAAAGGGGGGTGACCACTCCCCTGTCCATCACCACCCCAGGGGTGGTGCCCAGAGCTCCTCCAGTGTGTCCCAGACTTCAGCCATCTTTTTTTCCAAGGTGTAGGGTTACTCTGGAGGCCTCTGAAGTGCCAGCAGGTGACGTCAGAGACCCCTCCTGATAGGTCCTGATAAGGTAGCCAATCCACCTCTCAGGGCTATTTAGGGTCTCTCCTGTGGGTTTCTCTTCAGATTCTACTTGCAAGTTTACAGCAGGAATCCTCTGCAACTACTACTTCTTCCTCTGACCTCGGATCAATCGTAGCCTGCTCCAGGAACCGCTGTAACAACAACAAAGTATCCACAAGGAATACTTTTCTTCTGCAACTTCAGCTCCAGCCAGCAACTGCAACAGTTTCCATGGTGTGCACGCTCTGAGGACTCCCTGTCTTCACCCTGCACCAGAAGGACCGAAGAAATCTCCTGTGGAGTGACAGAGTCACTCTCCTGCTCCAGCAGGCAACTTCTAAGACGACGACCGGTACCCTTGGACTCCTCTCACAGCGACGAGCGTGCTCCTAAGGACAGAGAGGGTGGACCCCATCGATATAGACTGTCCTGAGGTCCTGCTGACACAATTTGGAGGAGGTAAGACCTTGCCTTTTCTGAGAGAGACGGTACCCCTGTGTACTGCGTCTTCTTCACCTCCTGAGGCCTCTGTGCGTTCTTTGCAAAATTCCTTTGTGCACAGCCTGGCCCATGTCCTCAGCACTCCATCCTGCGACGCTGAACTCGCTGAGTTGTTGTCCGGCGGCGTGGGACCTTCCTTTGTAGTGCTGCACCAACCGCAATTTGCATCTTCTTTGTCCCCGTGTCCTCGGACTCCCGTGGGTGCTGTTCTGAAGGCTCTCTAAAGTGCTGAGAGCCCCCTCTTCCTCCTCACACAGAGTTGAGGCCTCCAGGTCCCTCCTGGGTCCAGATAGCATCATTTTTACGCAAAACACGACTTTGCCGGAGCCAAGGCCTGTTGGAGAAATCCAGCACCAAAACTTGCCTGCTTCCAACTTCTCTCCGTGCGACATCCTTTACATCATGCAGGAACCCGCTGACATCTTCCTTGGGCGCATTTCTGCAGTCTTCGTCCAACCTTCTTTTGCACCCTCTTCTGGGTTGCAGGGGCTCCTGTCCTTCCTGGAATTTCTTTTAACTCCTAGAGTTGGTCTCCTCTCTCCACAGGGCTTCAGGTCCAGGAATCCACCATTTGTTGCTTGCAGTCTTGCTTGGTTCTTGCAGTAACTCTAATCACGACTTGTAGTGTGTCCTAAGGAAACTTACAGTACTTTACTCCTACTTTTCTGGGCTCTGGGGAGGGGTAATTTACTTACCTTTACTGTATTCTTACTTTCACAGCCATTCTCTACACACTACACTTGTCTAGGAGGGGAATTCGTGATTTGCATCCCACTTTTAGTATATGGTTTGTGTTGCCCCTAGACCTATTTTTTCCCATTGCATTCTATAGCATTTCCTATTGTTTGCACTATTCTGTGTCTAATTACTTACCTTATTTTGGCATCTAGTGTATATATTGTGTATAATACTTACCTCCAGAAGGAGTATTGCCTCTAAGATATTTTTGGTACTGTGTCACCCAGATAAATACCTTTATTTTTGGTAACAACGAGTATTGTCTTTACTTGTGTATAAGTAGTGTGTGACTATAAGTGGTATTGCAGGAGCTTTGCATGTCTCCTAGTTCAGCCTAAGCTGCTCTGCTATAGCTACCTCTATCAGCCTAAGCTGCTAGAACACTACCACATTTCACTAATAAGGGATAACTGGACCTGGTGTAAGTACCCAAGGTAATTACTACAAACCAGGCCAGCCTCCTACACCTAATATATGGTAATTAGATACATAGGGCATTGGGTTTCCAGGGGATCCATAAGGGCTGCAGCATATATTTTGCCACCCATATGGAGTCCATGCAAAGGCTTCTGCAGGACTGCCATTGCAGCCTGCGTGAAATGGTGCATGCACCCTTTCACTGCCATGTACACTGCAGCAGGTCACTTATAAGTCACCCCTATAGCAGGCCCTCTAGCCCTGAGAGCAGGGTGCAAAGTACCTGTGTGTGAAGACACCCCTGCATTAGCAGAGGTGCCCCCATGACCTCCAGGGCCATTTTCCCGGACTTCGTAAGTGCGGGGACACCATTTTACGTGTGTACTGGACATACGTCACTACCAATGTCCAGCAACATAATGGTAACTCCAAACATAGGCATGTTAGTTATCAAATATGATGGTATTGTACCCCAAGGCTTTTGCAAGCATTGGTTGTATGATTCCATGCACTCTGGGGGCTCCTTAGAGGAACCTTGGTATTTCCATTTCAGCCTTCTGATGTTTTCCAGGCAGCCCTAGCTGTTGTCACCTCACAGACAGGTTTCTGTCCTCCTGTTACTTGAAAAGCTCGAGCCCAGGAAGGCAGAACAAATGATTTCCTTTGGGAGAGGGGTGTTACACCCTCTCTCTTTGGAAATAGGTCTTACAGGGTTGGAAGGAGTAGCTTCCCCAGACCACTGGAAATGCTTTGAAGGGCACATTTGGTGCCCTCCTTGCATAATCACGTCTACACCGGTATAGGGACCCCGCAGTCCCTGCTCTGGTGTGAAACTGGAAAAAGGAAAGGGGGGTGACCACTCCCCTGTCTATCGCCACCTGAGGGGTGGTGCTTAGAGCTCCTCCAGAAGGTCCCTGGGTTTTGCCATCTTGGATTTCAAGTTGGCAGGGAACTCTGGGAGCATCTGAGTGGCCAGTGCCAGCAGGTGACGTCAGAGCCCTCCCCTGATAGGTGCTTACCTGTGTAGCTGACCAATCCCCCTTTCAGGGCCTCTCCTTTGGGTGGTTCTTCAGATTCAGATTGCAAGACTCCAGCAGGAATCCTCTGCATCCTCCACTTTAACTTCTCACTGAACAAACTGCATCTGGACCCTCCAGAAACTCAACAAACTGCAACAAAGAAGCGAGATGACTTCTGAAACATTGTATCTTCAGCTCTTGCGAGCAACTGCAACTGTTTCCTGGTCATGCATCCTCCGAGGACAGCCTGTCTTCAACCTGTACCAGAAGAAGGAAGGAATCTCCCTTGAAGTGAAGGAGTCACTTCGCTGCTTCAGCAGGCACCCCTCTGCAGTAACGACCAGTGGCGTGGGTCCCCGCTCCTGGCGAAGTGCATGGATCCAGCAACACGAGTCATGGACTGAAGTGGTCCTGACGGTCCTGATGTCCTACTGTCCAACTTTGGTGGAGGTAAGGCCTTGCCTCCTCCTGCAAGACAGTACTCCTGTGCACCGCATGTTTTGCAATTGCCAAGGCTTTTTGGCATCCTTCCATGAAGTTCTTCATGCATCTTGCAGCTCTGGCCCGACGCACGTCTTTCTGAGTGGTTCTCCGGCAGCGTGGAAGCCTTTGTCATAGTGCTGCGTGGGCCTCTTCTTGCACCTCCTTTGTCCCTGTGCTGTGGGACTCCTGTGCATGCTACCTGGTCTTCTGTGGGCTCTGAGTTGCTGAAAGCCCCCTCTGGCTCCCCCTCCTGGGGAGACACCACCTGGTCCCGGGCAACGCCATTTTCTGCTAACCACGAGCTTTGCGTGTGTCAAGGCTTGTTGCCAGACTCCAGCAACGCAAACCAGACTGCAGTCATCCGTCTGGCGTCGGACATCATCTGCACTAACCAGGAACCAGACTCAGGGGGTCATTCTGACCCTGGCGGTCATTGACCGCCAGGGCCAACGACCACGGAAGCACCGCCAACAGGCTGGCGGTGCTTCCTGGCCAATTGTGACCGCGGCGGTAAAGCCGAGGTCAGAAAAGGGAAACCGGCGGTTTCCCGCCGGTTTTCCCCTGGCCAAAGGAATCCTCCATGGCGGCGCTGCAAGCAGCGCCGCCATGGGGAATCCGACCCCCTTCCCGCCAGCCTGTTCCTGGCGGTTTACACCACCAGGAAGAGGCTGGTGGGAACGGGTGTAGTGGGGCCCCTGCACTGCCCATGCCACTGGCATGGGCAGTGCAGGGGCCCCCTAACAGGGCCCCAGCAAGATTTTCAGTGTCTGCTTGGCAGACACTGAAAATCGCGACGGGTGCCACTGCACCCGTCGCACCTCAGCAAATCCGCCGGCTCCATTCGGAGCCGGCTTCATCTTTGCTGGGGCTTTCCCGCTGGGCCAGCGGGCGATCTTTTGCAGATCGCCCGCCGGCCCAGCGGGAAAGTCGGAATGCCCCCGCGGTCATCTGACCGCGGGCCGGTGTTTGGGCGGTTTCCGCCTGGCGGGCGGTGCCCGCCGGGGTCGGAATGACCCCCTCAGTCTTCTTGGATGCAGTACTGACTGTCCTTCACCGGTGGAGCTCCTGTTCTCCCTGAACTCTTCTGTGCTTCTTGGACTTGGTCCCCTTCTTCCACAGGTCCTCAGGTCCAGGAATCCACTGTTGGTGTCTTGCAGTCTCTTCTGGTTTTTGCATAATCTTCTTTCTCGTTTGTGTGTGTGTTCTGGGAAAGTTACTGTGTTTTACTCCTGCTTTCCTGGGCACTGGGGTGGGTTCTAGTACTTACCTTTGGTGTTTTTTTTTTTTAGTACTCCCAGCACCCCACTACACAGTACACTTGCCTAGGTGGGAAACAGACATTCGCATTCCACTTTCTTAGTATGTGGTTTGTGTTCCTGCTAGGCCCATTTCTAACTATTGTGACTTTCCCGAATTGCACTGTTTTTCTAACTGTTTTAATGCCGATGTCTGCATACTAGTGTATATAATTTGTGTATTACCTCCTAACGGAGTATAGTCTTATGGTATGTGTGACCGGGTGGCCCCGATCTCCGTGTCGGATCAAGAGGCCTCCCCCATGCCGGAGGAGGCCGGAACATCACTTCCGCGTTCCCACGTCACCATGGGAACGCGTTCACAGCGAGGCACGCATCGGGAGGTTACCGGGGCAACCTCCTATGACGAGGAGAGTTCAGATTGGCCAAGAGGGGAGGAAGGAGGCCAAAAGGGGCGGAATTCCCGAGAGAGAGGAGAGGAAGGAACGCGAGGCGGCGGCGGCGGCGAGGAGAAGCAGAGAGACGGAGAAAACTACCAGAGAGAAGAAAAGCCCCAAGAAACCCAGGACGAAGACAGCGGACCTCGGAGGAGCAGATCCGGTCTCGAAGACGGGAAGCCTGGACCGATCGGCAACCATACCGGAGACCGACGCGAGGAACTCCCCAGAGCCAGCCACGACCCCGGAGGGTCATGGCTCTGGAAGGTACGGTCTTTGTGGGCAAAACGAGGGGCACTTTAACAGAAGAGAGCTGGGGAAGGGAGGGAGGAAGGGTGAGGGGAGGACAGGGAGGGAACTAAGGGACACCTAAAGAGCACGTGGAAACCACAAAACCCCACCGCGCACGAGTGAATAAGATAATAAGCACTTACCTTCCAATCCTCACGGACACAGAATCACCCCCCCCCCCTTCCAGTATCCCATTCCCCAGTAGTTAGACTAAGAAAGGACATGAATGCATGTGGTCATCCCACTTACAGTAGATATTTGTTCCTTTTCCCTTTATGGTTGACGGCGGGATCCTACGAGGACGACCACACACAGTACCAAAGGAGAAGAAGAAGAGGGACATACCATTAGAAGGGAGAAACTCACCACCCAAAGGAGAAACAGAACTTAAACCATCTAACTGAAATATCCATAGTACCTTTTTTCAATAACCAATAAAAATACTTACCGTAAAACCAAACATACCTCTCCCGAGTATCTATACTGTGGGGACTGTTACAGTATGTTATATAGTACCTTTATTTTTAGTAACAATGAGTATTTCCTTTCATGTGTGTACGTGCTGTTTGACTACAGTGGTATTGCATGAGCTTTGCATGTCTCCTAGATAAGCCTTGGCTGCTCAGCTACCTCTAGAGAGCCTGGCTTCTAGACACTGCCTACATTTCACTAATAAGGGATAACTGGACCTGGTATAAGGTGTAAGTACCATAGGTACCCACCACAAACCAGGCCAGCCTCCTACGGCTGGGCACCAAGGAAGGTGACGGGCACCAAGTTAGGCGACGGGCCGGGGACCAAGGAAGCTTGTGGGCAGTGACTGATGTCCTGTTTAGAAGGGCAAATATGAGCCCCACAGAAGAAGTTCAGAGAGTGAAATTACTTAATATGCCTAGCACGACCATGAAAGGCTTTCGTCAGTTCCTGTAGCACCCTGCACTGTAGCGCCTGAGTAAATCTCTTTAACAGGGGCTAATGGACCCTCCTGTCTGATCCCTGAAGGGCCATCAACCTGCCCAACCCTTGTGTTTCTACTTGTGATCAAGAAACAGCTTCTGTGAGCAGGTTTCTGTGTGGTACCCTTAGAATGGAATATGAAGCTGAAAAACAGCTTCTGTTTTTCTGTCTTGCACCCCTCACATTTTATCAATATCCTGAGCTCCTGGAAGCTTCAATACCAGATCCTCAGACTTCTCTCTGTCCTCACAGGTGTGTGCTATAGAGATGGCGTAGCATAAAACAACACTTCATGTTCACGCTTACTGTGGACAGTTTACAGAAGTTTCATAACAGAACAAGTCCTCGTTTATCTACTTTCCTTTCTATTGGCCCGAAGGGTGACATCTTTGGAGATGGTAGTCACAGGCAGTGCTGACCAAGGGGCGAAAGAATGATTCAGCCAGTTGATGGGTGTCTGGGGGAGGGCTCACCTGTGGACAGAAGGGACTGGGGGTGGAGAACAGGAAGCTCTGTGCAGATGTGGTACCTGTGAGCTACAGATACTGAAGCAACTGCCACCTGCTGAGCATGATGGGACACTGGTGGTCTCTGGGTTCTTAAAGGCACAGTACCTATTTTTAACTCACATAATGACAGCCTATGGGGCTACACTGTCCTGCTTTACCTCATATCTATACTCTATTAAAAAAGGTTTTGTGAAAGACATTTATGCTGTTTTACCAAACATCATCAAATGATATACATATATAATTATTCTGGCCCCTTTTTTAAGTACAAGATGAAGAACTGGGCCATTGTAGCCCGCTCCTAGAGGCTGCATGATATTTTTCTCTCTTAAGTGACTCTGCAGGCAGACCCAAAAAAAGGTGAACATCTGCACTTAAGATATATTGGGGAAAAGTGCTCCGGGGTCCCTTCACGTGGGCGGGACTATTCAGTGCTTAGGACTTCAATGGAGATTCCCTACAACTGGAGTTACAGGTAGGAAAACTGTTTAGGGGGCACCCATGAAGTGAGAGGGTACTCACGGGCTGAAGATGTCCTCTGTATCATCGATCGGAAGTTCACTGAAGTATGGGGCATCTTCTTGCTTAGGACACTTTCTCTTTACCCTCTGCATGGGGGGGCTGCAGCAATCTGGAAAAGAAGGAGGGCATTGGATGTCAGATAGACAGATCCTATAATCTCAGAGTACTAGCATAACCCAGGAGAGCCACAAAATGAGACAAAGGGAGCAAGGATAATATAGGCAGGAGAGAAGGAAGGGATCACTCAAAGGGGCAATGGGTAAGGAGAGTTTGGAGCAAGGAACAGGACAGAGGGAAGTAGTACTCTCAATCCAATTGTCACACAAGGGTCCCTGTGGGATTACACCTGACAACACCATCTGGTATCAAGACTGGGTAACCGGGAATGTATCTCACAAGGACGCATGTACCTTGTCCCTTTTGCTGTCATCTTCTGCACTGCAACTACTAACACAAAGAGGTGCACAAGTGCTCTCCTGGATACAGGACTCCATATCTCTATCAAAATCCACATCCTCTTACTTAGCATTACAGCTGTGGACATTGAGCAGATCAGACTAGAAATGCAGAAGGCGAAGGCCTGAGAAGATGTTCAAGGGACTGGAAGATGCGGAAGGTCAGACCCACAGTTGAGGAACAGAAAAAGGTGTCTCGAAGGAGTGAAAGCTGTAAGTAAATGAGAAAAGCTTGTAAAGTGGAGGCAGTCAAAGTGGCCCCTACTTCTGTAACCACTGCCATTCAGACCCCGAGCGCTATTCCTTCTCAACTCGAAGACCCTATGGGATTGATCTTAACATCACTACTCTCGTATCTTAAGGACGAGTATCACATTTTAAACTCATGTAAGAAGTTAAGGGACTGAATGAAAATGAGAAAGCAGCACCTCAACTAACTTGCGTATCCCCGATTGGGAACGAGGTCATTCTCAGGTTGTGAGTGTCTGCATGAAGGATGCAATCAGCCTGGATGGACTCCCAGCTCAATACTACAAGAACTTAAAGAGGACCTGTAGATTCAAGGAGACTAATGAGGTGCTAGGATGCAGGGTAGGCATCAGATCCAAAGTGGAAGGATGATGGAGTGAAAAGGGCTGTTTATAAAGACCCTTGTAACCTCTGGTTAGTGCCTTTTGGACGACTGTCCCGTGCCTCTCCAACGTCTGGCTGTGCCGCTCCAACAACTCACCAATGGGCCATGCACAGGATACTCCGTAAAGGACTGGATTCCAGCTGACTAAACGCAATTCAGACAAGAACTACCAACCCGTGCCCTGAATGAACATCAACAGGAACAGAATCCCGTGCGCTCCTTTGAAGGAAAGAAGCCAAAGAGGAGTGGATTCTACCTAAGACCAGAAATACAAACGAAATACAAACGAGGTAACGCAAGTACCAACCGGGCGACAGTACCGAAAACACGGTCCAGCATGGACATTCACTCTGGAGACACATGACCAATTCAACAGAACTGTCTATGGTGGACATCAACTCCCTAGATTTACAGCCTTCCATCACATCTCATGAATGTACACATACCATGGCCCTCTACTCACAATCTGCACTTCCATCACAACTCACTTGAATGTATACACACTAGGGCTCTCTTGTTCCACCCTACACTCTTGTCAATTCTGTCTTGAGTATTTTCACACCATGCCCCCTGTGCTCATAATATGCTCACCCATCCTTTAGTATAAAAGGGGCCATGGGGCCCGAGACTTCTCTCAATATGACACTCACCAGGGCCCCCTCTGTGGGGTGAGAAGAAGTTGATGACTGGTGAATAAATGCTGCTCAAAAGCTCTGACTTGCCAAGGAAGGGCTCGTCCAGTTGGAAATGGACACGCATCACTCGTGACTTCACAGGGGTCTCCTCCAGGCCTGCAAAACCCAATACAGACAGTGAGATACTCCTTTGTGAGACACAAGACACCCCGATTTGCCACTGGTTTGGAGCAGACATCCCCTATTAGTAGCATTTGTAGACCAGCGGAGTTATGCTGTGGTGCCAGGGATGGTGTCAGAAGAGCTCCCTGCCTCTCTCATGTGTGCACACTGCCAGCACGTCTGGACTGCTTGGGGGTGGCTGGTTAGTGAGAGAAGCACCCTGCTTTCGAGAGATGCAGGCACACTGCATGGGGCGGGGTTCTGCTGCTGAGGGTAACTTGTTAGTAAGAGAAACTCCCCGTCTCTTAGGTGTGCACACACTGCATTACACCCTGCTCTGCGGATAGCTTGTAAGTGAGAGAGGCTCCCCATCTCTTAGCTATACACACACTGCATTAGACCCTGGTGCTGGCTTGTAAGTGAGAAAAGCTTGCCGTCCCTTAGGTATGCACACACTGCATTAGGCCCTGCGATGGTGATGGCTTGTAAGTGAGAGAAGGTTCCCGTCTCTTAGGTATGTGCACACTGCATTAGACCCTGGTGCTGGTGGTGGCTTGTAAGTGAGAGAGGCTCCCCATCTCTTAGCTATACACACACTGCATTAGACCCTGGTGCTGGCTTGTAAGTGAGAGAAGCTCCCAGTCTCTTAGGTGTACACACACTGCATTAGACCCTGCTGCTGGCTTGTAAGTGAGAGAAGCTCCCAGTCTCCTAGGTATGCACACACTGCATTAGACCCTGGTGCTGGCTTGTAAGTGAGAGAAGCTCCCAGTCTCTTAGGTATGCACACACTGCATTAGACCCTGGTGGTGGCTTGTAAGTGAGAGAAGCTCCCAGTCTCTTAGGTGTGCACACACTGCATTAGACCCTGGTGGTGGCTTGTAAGTGAGAGAAGCTCCCAGTCTCTTAGGTATGCACACACTGCATTAGACCCTGGTGGTGGCTTGTAAGTGAGAGAAGCTCCCAGTCTCTTAGGTGTGCACACACTGCATTAGACCCTGGTGCTGGCTTGTAAGTGAGAGAAGCTCCCAGTCTCTTAGGTGTGCACACACTGCATTAGACCCTGGTGCTGGCTTGTAAGTGAGAGAAGCTCCCAGTCTCTTAGGTATGCACACACTGCATTAGGCCCTGCTGTGGTGATGGCTTGTAAGTGAGAGAAGCTCCCAGTCTCTTAGGTGTACACACACTGCATTAGACCCTGGTGCTGGCTTGTAAGTGAGAGAAGCTCCCAGTCTCCTAGGTATGCACACACTGCATTAGACCCTGGTGCTGGCTTGTAAGTGAGAGAAGCTCCCAGTCTCTTAGGTATGCACACACTGCATTAGACCCTGGTGGTGGCTTGTAAGTGAGAGAAGCTCCCAGTCTCTTAGGTGTGCACACACTGCATTAGACCCTGGTGCTGGCTTGTAAGTGAGAGAAGCTCCCAGTCTCTTAGGTGTGCACACACTGCATTAGACCCTGGTGCTGGTGGTGGCTTGTAAGTGAGAGAAGCTCCCAGTCTCTTAGGTATGCACACACTGCATTAGACCCTGGTGCTGGCTTGTAAGTGAGAGAAGCTCCCAGTCTCTTAGGTGTGCACACACTGCATTAGACCCTGGTGCTGGCTTGTAAGTGAGAGAAGCTCCCAGTCTCTTAGGTGTGCACACACTGCATTAGACCCTGGTGCTGGCTTGTAAGTGAGAGAAGCTCCCAGTCTCTTAGGTGTACACACACTGCATTAGACCCTGGTGCTGGCTTGTAAGTGAGAGAAGCTCCCAGTCTCCTAGGTGTGCACACACTGCATTAGACCCTGGTGGTGGCTTGTAAGTGAGAGAAGCTCCCAGTCTCTTAGGTGTGCACACACTGCATTAGACCCTGGTGGTGGCTTGTAAGTGAGAGAAGCTCCCAGTCTCTTAGGTGTACACACACTGCATTAGACCCTGGTGCTGGCTTGTAAGTGAGAGAAGCTCCCAGTCTCCTAGGTATGCACACACTGCATTAGACCCTGGTGCTGGCTTGTAAGTGAGAGAAGCTCCCAGTCTCTTAGGTATGCACACACTGCATTAGGCCCTGCTGTGGTGATGGCTTGTAAGTGAGAGAAGCTCCCAGTCTCTTAGGTATGCACACACTGCATTAGACCCTGGTGCTGGCTTGTAAGTGAGAGAAGCTCCCAGTCTCTTAGGTGTACACACACTGCATTAGACCCTGCTGTGGTGATGGCTTGTAAGAGAGAGAAGCTCCCAGTCTCTTAGGTATGCACACACTGCATTAGACCCTGGTGGTGGCTTGTAAATGAGAAAAGCTTGCCGTCCCTTAGGTGTGCACACACTGCATTAGACCCTGGTGCTGGCTTGTAAGTGAGAGAAGCTCCCAGTCTCTTAGGTATGCACACACTGCATTAGACCCTGGTGGTGGCTTGTAAGTGAGAGAAGCTCCCAGTCTCCTAGGTATGCACACACTGCATTAGACCCTGGTGGTGGCTTGTAAGTGAGAGAAGCTCCCAGTCTCTTAGGTGTGCACACACTGCATTAGACCCTGGTGGTGGCTTGTAAGTGAGAGAAGCTCCCAGTCTCTTAGGTGTGCACACACTGCATTAGACCCTGGTGCTGGCTTGTAAGTGAGAGAAGCTCCCAGTCTCTTAGGTGTGCACACACTGCATTAGACCCTGGTGCTGGCTTGTAAGTGAGAGAAGCTCCCAGTCTCTTAGGTGTGCACACACTGCATTAGACCCTGGTGCTGGCTTGTAAGTGAGAGAAGCTCCCCGTCTCTTAATTATGCATACACTGCATTAGACCCTGCTGTGGTGATGGCTTGCAAGTGAGAGAAGCTCTCTGCCTCCTAGATGTGCAGGCACAGTAAGATACTCTGGTGCTGGAGTTGTTTTTTATTGAAATAATAATCGGAGTCTTCATTGGCTTTACCTTGATTCTCTTCTGACCGTTTTCGCTTCACCTTCTCCCGCCTAGTAGATATCTTCGTGGGCTTTGCAAACAGTTCCTCATCTCCCTGGCCACAGAAGGATGAGCACCGTCTTTTCTGAGTAAAACAGAATAATTTACTTTATTTACTAATTCCAGGCTGATGGGCACAAAGCCCGACTGAAGCCAGCATGCAAGACTGACACCGGGCAAATCTGAACCCCACCAAACCAAGGGAGCTGGTCTCTGCAGCTTCACTGGCTCTTCTTGAATTTGTACTGACAATAGCGGTGGGGGGAGGTCAGAGGACTGAATCCCTCTTCAGCATTATCCGCATATTACACCATGTGACTACCAGCCCTTTCTCCCTTCACTTTGGGTTCTTCCTGCGTAGTGCATGTGCCTGTAATCCCACTTCCACCAAAGCAACCCAGATCACCCCTCTCACCACTCACCCCAAGGGCTCAACCTCAATCCCCAACACTCTGCAAGTATTACCATTGCCTTACCCTTTCAACTCACAATCAGTGGCATCTCAGGCATGCTTTGGTTGCCACTCACCTCTCTCTGGCTCTTCAATTCTAACCGAGGTGTTCGGGGTTTTTTGGGGGTTTGTGGACTTGCATCAAAGTTCCGAGGTCGCGGTGTGCGGGGTGTTGTTGGTTCTGGAAGCTCCCTCACTGGGATCTTACGTGACCGAAGAATCATTTCTGTGAATAAAACAAAAAAAAGAGGTTTGGTGAAAAGGTTGGCATGAAAGAAGAGCAGTGTTAGTCAAGTCTGGTGATGTGAGGCCAAAGAATGACAAATGTGACAAGATAGCCACATCTGGGACAAGGGACATCTTCCAACACAATCCTAGAACATCAAATGTAAACCTCAAAGTCACTGTAAGGCCTGCTAGAGCAGTTGTAAGGAAATGCCTCCTTGGCATGGTTACCCCCTGACTTTCTGCCTTTGCTGATGCTAAGTTATGATTTGAAAGTGTGCTGAGGCCTGCTAACCAGGCCCCAGCACCAGTGTTCTTTCCCTAAACTGTACCTTTGTCTCCACAATTGGCACAACCCTGGCACTTAGGTAAGTTCCTTGTAACTGGTACCCCTGGTACCAAGGGCCCTGATGCCAGGGAAGGTCTCTAAGGGCTGCAGCATGTCTTATTCCACCCTGGGGACCCCTCACTCAGCACATGCACACTGCTTCACAGCTTGTGTGTGCTGGTGGGGAGAAAATGACTAAGTCGACATGGCACTCCCATCAGTGTGCCATGCCAACCTCACACTGCCTGTGGCATAGGGAAGTCACCCTTCTAGCAGGCCTTACAGCCCTAAAGCAGGGTGCACTATACCACAGGTGAGGGCATAGGTGCATGAGCACTATGCCCCTACAGTGTCTAAGCAAATCCTTAGACATTGTAAGTGCAGGGTAGCCATAAGAGTATATGGTCTGGGTGTTTGTCAAACACGAACTCCACAGTACCATAATGGCTACACTGAAAACTGGAAAGTTTGGTATCAAACTTCTCAGCACAATAAATGCACACTGATGCCAGTGTACAATTTATTGTAAAATACACCCAGAGGGCATCTTAGAGATGCCCCCTGAAAACATACCCGACTTCCAGTGTAGGCGGACTAGTTTCTGCCAGCCTGCCACACACCAGACATGTTGCTGGCCACATGGGGAGAGTGCCTTTGTCACTCTGTGGCCAGGAACAAAGCCTGTACTGGGTGGAGGTGCTTCTCACCTCCCCCTGCAGGAACTGTAACAACTGGCGGTGAGCCTCAAAGGCTCAACCCTTTTGTTACAGCGCCACAGGCCATCCCAGCTAGTGGAGATGCCCTCCCCTCCGGCCACTGCCCCCCCTTTTGGCGGCAAGGCTGGAAGAGATAATTAGAAAAACAAGGAGGAGTCACCCACCAATCAGGACAGCCCCTAAGGTGTCCTGAGCTGAGGTGACCCTTACTTTTAGAAATCCTCCAACTTATGGATGGAGGATTCCACCAATATGATTAGGGACGTGCCCCCTCCCCTCAGGGAGGAGGCACAAAGAGGGTGTAGCCACCCTCAAGGACAGTAGCTATTGGCTACTGCCCTCCCAGACCTAAACACACCCCTAAATTCAGTATTTAGGGGCTCCCCAGAAGCTAGGAAACTAGATTCCTGCAACGTTAACAAGACGAAGGACTGCTGACCTGAAGCCCTGCAGTGAAGACGGAGACGACAACTGCTTTGGCCCCAGCCCTACCGGCCTGTCTCCCAACTTCGACGAAAACTGCAACAGCGACGCATCCAACAGGGACCAGTGACCTCTGAAGCCTTAGAGGACTGCCCTGCAACCAAGGACCAAGAAACTCCCGTGAACAGCGGCCCTGTTCAACAATCTGCAACTTTCTTGCAACAAAGAAACAACTTTAAAGACTTCACGTTTCCCGCCGGAAGCGTTAGACTTTCCACTCTGCACCCTACGCCCCCGGCTCAACCTGCGGAAAGCCAACACTTCAGGGAGGACTCCCCGGCGACTGCGAGCCCATGAGTAGCCAGAGACGACCCCTCTGAGCCCCCACTGCGACGCCTGCAGAGGAAATCCAGAGGCTCCACCTGACTGCGACTGCCTGTAACAAGGGACCCGACGCCTGAAACCAACATTGCACCCGCAGCCCCCAGGACCTGAAGGAACCGAACTCCAGTGCAGAAGTGACCCCCAGGCAACCCTCTGCCTAGCCCAGTTGGTGGCTACCCCAAGGAGCCCCCCTGTGCCTGCCTGCATCGTTGAAGAGCCCCCGGGTCTCCCCATTCCTTCCTATCTAAAACCCGACGCCTGTTTGCACTCTGCACCCGGATGCCCCTGTGCCGCTGAGGGTTTACTTTCTGTGCCTGCTTGTGTGTCCCCCGGTGCCCTACAAAACTCCCCTGGTCTGCCACCTGAGGACGCGGGTACTTACCTGCTGGCAGACTGGAACCGGGGCACCCCTGTTCTCCACTGAAGAATATGTGTTTTAGGCACCTCTTTGACCTCTGCACCTAACCAGCCCTGAGCTGCTGGTGTGGTAACTTTGGGGTTGCCTTGAACCCCCAATGGTGGGCTACCTTGGACCCAACTTTGAGACTTGTAAGTGTTTTACTTACCTGCAAACTTAACCTTTACTTACCTACCCCAGGAACTGTTGATTTTTGCACTGTGTCCACTTTTTAAATAGCTTATTGCCATTTTTACAAAGACTATACATGATATTGTGATTAGTCAAAGTTCCTGGAGTACCTAAGTGAAATACCTTCCATTTGAAGTATTACTTGTAAATCTTGAACCTGTGGTTCTTAAAATAAACTAAGAAAATATATTTTTCAATATAAAAACCTATTGGCCTGGAGTAAGTCTTTGAGTGTGTGTTCCTCAGTTATTGCCTGTGTGTGTACAACAAATGCTTAACACTACCCTCTGATAAGCCTACTGCTCGACCACACTACCACAAAATAGAGCATTAGAATTCTCTCTTTTTGCCACTATCTTACCTCTAAGGGGAACCCTTGGACTCTGTGCACACTATTTATTACTTTGAAATAGTATATACAGAGCCAACTTCCTACAGGGGTGACTTACCTATGCCACAGGCAGTGTGAGGCTGGCATGGCACTCTGAGGGGAGTGCCATGTCGACGTAGTCATTTTCTCCCCACCAGCACACACAAGCTGGGAGGCAATGTGCATGTGCTGAGTGAGGGGTCCCCAGGGTGGCATAAGACATGCTGCAGCCCTTAGCGACCTTCCCTGGCAACAGGGCCTTTGGTACCAGGGGTACCATTTACCAGGGACTTATCTGTGTGCCAGGGCTGTTCCAATTATGGAAACAAAGGTTCAGTTTAGGGAAAGAACCCCGGTGCTGGGCCCTGGTTAGCAGGGTCCCAGCACACTTTCAATCATAACTGGCATCAACAAAAGGCAAAAAGTCAGGGGGTAACCATGCCAAGGAGGCATTTCCTTACACTGGTCAATTCGAGTTTCCCAGCTACATTTCAGCTGCTCTGAACCTTGGGTTGTTTGGCATCAAACAACCCAGAATGATAAATCCAAGCTGGTACCAGTACTGCATTTATTATAAAATGTACCCAGGGGTCACCTTAGAGGTGTCCACTGCAAAAACAAACTGTCCTGGCATGGTTGCTGACCGGTTCCAGCAAGCCTGCCACATCCAGACAGCCAATATACAAACCTGGGGGACAGCAATGGCTCTCTGGTTTGTAAATCGATGCCCTTCCTGGGTGGAGAAGCTAACACCCCCTCCCTCAGGAATATGCACTGTCCCGGCATTGAGTTTCAAATGGCTTCCGCCCTTAAAACTTGACCCTCAGGCCTGCTGCTATCAGCAGATGGCCTCCCCCTTTGCAAATGCCCACTTTTGGAGGGTGGGAGGAGTGGCCTCACTGAGCATGGACAACCCCTAGGGCTTGCAGGCCAAGGGGACCCTTCATTTCATTTTCCTCCATGTAGGATGGCAGGAAAATAGCCAATAGGGTTTAGGGAAGTGACACTTCCCACAGGAAGTGGTGACTGTAGTGGGTGTAGCCACCCAAGGGTAAGCGCCCCATTGGACACAACCAGATTCCCCCTAAAACACCCACTAAATTCAGTATTTAGTGGGCTCCCCTAGACCAAGAAATAAGGTTTGAAACGGATTGCAAGAGACAAAGAAGACCAGCACCAAAAGACCACCACAGCAAGAGAACGAAGGACCTGCTGCACAAGAAAAGGTGCCAAACCCTGTCTGCTGCACCCAGGACCCGAAAATCGCCGCTGCTGAGGAGCTGGGCACTCGACTGACCCCCAAGAAATCCAGTGGACCTCTGGGCTTCAAGAATCATCCTGCATCTCCCTTCTGAGTGGAGGCACTACTCACAAACCAAGCAGGAACCAACAAACTGGTGGGGGTCACTTCACTGAACGGCCAATATCTCCGCAACCGGAAGTCATAGCCAGACCGGACAACACACCGATGACTGCCGCCCTGATGTGACTTACAAGTGTGCCAAGTTTGGTGGCACTGTGCCCTCCAGTGGATGAGTTATGCCAATACCCTGGGTACTGGTCAGCTGATGTCAACCAGAAATCAAGCTCCCCCAGAGCTGAAAAACGATCAGGAGGAAGCCCCAGTCGAGGGACTTCAGGAACACCCTGAACCACCAACCATAGTGCCCCCCGTTGTCCTGTAAGCAGCCCTCAAAGAGACTCACCCGAGCTCCAAAGGACTCCATTGCGCACAGCTCCTGGATCTCCAACTCACCGTGCACCTGGCCACCCTGGGCCTTGCATTGGGGGATCTGCTGTGTGCCCTGGGTCCCCAACCCCTTGCGACCTCAATAGCCCAAGAGGGCCCCAATGCACCATCTTTAAATCTGCAAACAATCTCCTTTTCCAAGTGGCCCCTCCAGGTGGCCCTGTGCCAAGAACCTCTCCAATGCTGCTCCCACCAGAACCCGGAGCTGCACAAGACTCTCCAGCTGGGCACAGTGTGCCCACCGACCACTCTGGCCACCCTGCAAGAGAAGAGACTGGTAACTCAACTGTGTGATTTTTACTGCGTTTTCAAAGGTGACTGTGCATTGATTCCAATGGTGCGTAATTACGCACAGAAAGACTGACTTTGCCAAAATTCTGAAAAGCTATAACTCAAACAGTACTTAACGTATTTTAAAGATCTTGGTCTTAAAATGTATATAAAAGTCTGAAGTATTTTTATAAAATCTGATCTCAACTTATTCATTGAGTGTGTGTGGTGCATGAATGGATTTGTGAGTACAGCAAATACTTAGCACATCTCCCGGATTAGCCTAACTGCTTGATCAGCTACCTTAAAAATTGAAGCAACACAAAAGTATGATGGGTGGAGTGTTGAAACTTTTCAAACATTCACCCCAGTCACAGGTCTAGGTTTAATCCATCGTTCTTTTGCTCACCATGCCACCCCAGTTTGGACCCAGCCATATGCAAATCAGTCTTGACCCTGTTCCCCATGGGAACAGTTCAGCCCGAACATCCTGTTTTATTTTGTGATGTTGCTATGTGCACCTTACAAATTGGAGCATTATGTGGTCTAATTTTTACCTCTGTAAACCAACATGTGTTTGCCTGGACTCTGCAGAGTTGTAGGAGGCTGGCCTGGTTTGTAGTGGGTACCTACACCTTATACCAGGTCCAGTTATCCCTTATTAGTGAAATAATAGTGTTCAAGCTGCTTAGGCTGAACTAGGAGACATGCAAAGCTCCTGCCATACCACTTATAGTTACACAGTACTTATACACAAGTAAAGACAATACTCAGTGTTACCAAAAATAAAGGTAGTTTATTTTAGTGACACATGGCCAAAAATATCTTAGAGGCAATACTCCTTCTGGAGGAAAGTATTATACACAATATATACACTAGACACCAACATAAGGTAAGTAATTAGACATAGGATAGTGCAAACAATGGGAAATACTATAGAGTGCAATGGGAGAAAATAGGTCTAAGGGTAAAATAAACCATATACCTTAGAAAGTGGAATGCGAATCACAAATTTTCCCCTAGACAAGTGTAGTCTGTGCAGAATCGCTGGGAGAGTAAGAATACAGTAAAGGTAAGTAAATTACCCCACCCCAGAGCCCAGAAAAGCAGGAGTAAAGTACTGCAAGTTTCCTTAGGACACCCTACACCTCGTGATTGGAATTATTGCAATAACCAACCAAGTCTGCAAACAACAACTGCTGGATTCCTGGATCTGAAGACCTGCAAAAGAAGGGGACCAAGTCCAGAAGTCAAAAGAAGTTCCAGGAAGGACAGGAGCCCCTGCCAACCCAGAAGAGGGTGCAAAAGAAGAGTCCACGGTTGGACAAAGACTGCAGGAATGCACCCTAGGAAGATGCCAGCAGGTTCCTGTGTGATGCAAAGGATGTCCCACAACGTGAAGATGGTTGCAGACGTGATTTCGTGTTGGAAGTCGCCAACAAGCCTTGGTTATGTCAAAGTTGCGTTTTGCGTCAAACTGGTGCTGGCTGGACCCAGGAGGGATCTAGGGACCTCAACTCTGTGTGAGGAGGAAGAGGAGGCTCTCAGCACTTTAGAGAGCCCTCAGGATGCCAGACACCACCCACGGGAGTCCCAGGACATGGGGACAAAAAGTGCAAAATGCAGTTGGTGCAGCACTGCAAAGAAGGGTCCCACACCGCCGGAGGTCAACTCAGCGAGTTGAGCGTCGCAGGATAGACTGCTGGGGACCTGGGCCAGGCTGTGCACAAAGGAATTTTGCAAATAGTGCAAAGAGGCCTCAGGAGGTGAAGAAGACATGGTGCATAGGGGTACTGTCGCTCTCAGGGAAGGCAACCTCTTACCTCCTCCAAATTGCGACAGCAGGACCTCAGGACAGTCTATGTCGATGGGGTCCACCCTCTGTGTTCTAAGGAGCAGGCTCGTCGCTGTGAGACAAGTCCAAGAGAACCGGTCGTCAACTTGGAAGGTGCCTGCGTGAGCAGGGAAGTTACTCCATCACCCCACAGGAGATTTCTTCGGTCCTTCTGGTGCAGGGTGAAGACAGTGAGTCCTCAGAGCGTGCACACCATAGAAACTGTTGCAGTTGCTGGCTGGTGCTGAAGTTGCAGAAGAAAAGTATCCCTTGTGGATATTTTGTTGTTGTTACAGCGGTTCCTAGAGCAGGCTGCGGTTGATCCGAGGTCAGAGGATAAAGCAGTAGTTGCAGAGGATTCCTAAAGGAAACCTGCAAGCAGAATCTGAAGAGAACCCACAGGAGTGACTCTAAACAGCCCTGAGAGGGGAATTGGCTACCTTATTAGTTAAGGTCTATCAGGAGGGGTCTCTGGTGTCACCTGCGGGAACTGGCCACTCAGAGTCCTCCAGAGTGCCCCCACACCTTGCAAAGCAAGATGGCTGAAGTCTGGGACACACTGGAAGAGCTCTGGGCACCACCCTTAGGGTGTTGATGGTCAGGCGAGTGGTCACTCCCCTTTCCTTTGTCCAGTTTCACGTGAGAGCAGGGACAAGGGGTGCCTGAACCGGTGTAGACTGGCTTATGCAAGGGGGGCACCATCTGTGCCCTTCAAAGCATTTGCAGAGGCTGGGGGAGGCAACCCCTCCCCAGCCTGTAACACCTATTTCCAAAGGGAGAGGATGTAACACCCTGCTCCCAAAGGAAATGATTTGTTCTGCCTTCCTGGGACTGAGCTGCTCAGAGCCCAGGAGGGCAGAACCCTGTTTGTGAGGTGGCAGCAGCTGTAGCTGCAGTGCAAGCCTCAGAGAGCTGGTTTGGCAGTACTGGGGGTCCATAGTGGAGTCCCCAGGATGCATGGACTTGGCTCCCCAATACCAGATTTGAAGTGGGGGGACAATTCCATGATCTTAGACACCTTACATGGCCATATTCGGAGTTACCATTGTGAAGCTACATATAGGTATTGACCTATATGTAGTGCACGCGTGTAATGGCGTCACGCACTCACAAAGTCCGGGGAAATGGCCCTGAACTATGTGGGGGCACCTTGGCTAGTGCCAGGGTGCCCTCACACTTAGTAAGTTTGCACCTAACCTTCAGCAAGTGAAGGTTAGACATATAGGTGACTTATAAGTTACTTAAGTGCAGTGAAAATGGCTGTAAAATAGTGTGTGCACTATTTCACACAAGCTGCAGTGGCAGTCATGTGAAAGGGTTTGTCTGAGCTCCTTATGGGTGGCAAAAGAAATGCTGCAGCCCATAACGATCTCCTGGAACCCCAATGCCCTGGGTACCTAGGTACCATATACTAGGGACTTATAAGGGGGGGTCCAGTGTGGCAATTAAAAAATTGGTAAATGAAGTCACCAGCCTACAGTGATACATTTAAAAGCAGAAAGAGCATAAGCACCTAGGTTCTGATTAGCAGAGCCTCAGTGACACAGTTAAGCACTATACAGACACACACATTAGGCCATAAACTATGAGCACTGGGGTCCTGACCAGCAGGATCCCAGTGAGACAGGCAAAAACATACTGAGATACATGTAAAAATGGGGGTAACATGCCAAGGAAGATGGTACTTTCCTACAATAGTGAACTCCATTTTGTACACTACATAGAGGGCAGCGCACCACTGGATGTGCATAGTCTCTAACCATACCTAGTCAGACAGCACCATCCAGCAGTAGAAAAGAGTGCAGAAAAGACAGTAATCCATAAGTTAACATTCGTCAGAGAGACTCGATTTGGTGCCTAGGAGCAGAGCTGGTCTGCACAACATCTGCCCCCTGCCACGGATTGTCTGTCCTTCTGTCCACTGGCAGACTCTCAGCTCCTCTCTTTCCCACAGGCAGATGCTCTGCCCCTCTCCTGCCCACTACCAGACTTTCTGCCCCTTCTCCTGCCCACTATCCGAGTCTCTGCCTTTTTCCTGCCCACTATCCGAGTCTCTGCCCTTCTCCTGCCCAGTGCTGGACTCTCTGCCCTCTCTCCGGCCCAGTGCGGGACTCTCTGCCCTCTCTCCGGCCCAGTGCGGGACTCTCTGCCCTCTCTCCGGCCCAGTGCGGGACTCTCTGCCCTCTCTCCGGCCCAGTGCGGGACTCTCTGCCCCCTCTCCGGCCCAGTGCGGGACTCTCTGCCCCCTCTCCGGCCCAGTGCGGGACTCTCTGCCCCCTCTCCGGCCCAGTGCGGGACTCTCTGCCCCCTCTCCGGCCCAGTGCGGGACTCTCTGCCCCCTCTCCGGCCCAGTGCGGGACTCTCTGCCCCCTCTCCGGCCCAGTGCGGGACTCTCTGCCCCCTCTCCGGCCCAGTGCGGGACTCTCTGCCCCCTCTCCGGCCCAGTGCGGGACTCTCTGCCCCCTCTCCGGCCCAGTGCGGGACTCTCTGCCCCCTCTCCTGCCCACTACCAGGCTCTCTGCTCCTCTCCTGCCCACTACCAGAGTCTCTGCCCCTCTCCTGCCCACTACCAGAGTCTCTGCCCCTCTCCTGCCCACTACCAGAGTCTCTGCCCCTCTCCTGCCCACTTCTAGATTCTCCGCTCCTCTCCTGCCCATGGGGAGACTCTCAGCCCCTCTCCTGCCCATTATCAGAGCCTCTGCCCCGCCTCCTGCTGTGAAAAAAGTCCTCTTCCTAACATGGTTACCCCCTCTTTTTGCCAGATGTTGATGGGTCCTAGAAGTTGTTGTGCCCAGGGCCCCTGCTAACCAGGTTCCCTGGGCCAGAGCTCTTTCCCAAAATCTGTTGTGATGCATTGGTACACTTGGATACACCCTTACCTACTATTAAAAGTCCCTAGTAAGTAGGTACCTATGTACCAAGGCCATTGGGTGCTAAGGGTAGGCCCCTGAGGGCAGCAGCACTGATTGTGCCACCCTCTAGGGCCCTGCACCCAGATGCACCCAGCACTGCCATTGCAGGCTGAGTGTCCTGGTGCAAACCAAAAATACAAACTTGACATGGCACACTGTCTGTGCGCCTGTCCAACATACATTGCATTTACTATGGGTAAGTCACCCCTCTGGCAGGCCTTACAGCCCCAAGGCAGGATGCTCCATAGTATATCTGAGGGCATAGTTGCATGAGCAATGAGCAGTATGCCCCCCACTGTCTCCTTACCAAACCTGGGACATAGTGAGTGAACAGGGCAGCCATTTTAATACATGTTCTGGACACTGGTCAAATACGAGTTTCCCAGCTACATGATGGCCACCCTAAACCCTGGGTTGTTTGGTATCAAACAACTCAGAACGATAAATCCAAACTGGTGCCAGTATTGTATTTATCTCCAAATGTACCCAGGGGCCACCCTAGAGCTGCCCCATGCAAAAGCTAACTATCCTAGCATGGTTTCTGACTGGTCTTATCCAGCTGCCACATCCAGATAGTCAATATACAAGCCTTGGGGGAGAGGCCTGCCTCTCCAGTTTGTAAGACAATGCCCTTCCTCGATGGAGGAGCTAACACCCCCTCCCTCAGGAATGTGCACTGTCCTAGCAGTGAGCTTCAAAGCGCTAACCACCCTTGAAACTCGATACCCATGCCTGCTACTAGCAGCAGATGCCCCCCCCCTTTAAAAACCCACACTTTTGGCAGGAGCAAAGGCAGGAAACCTAACAAAGGGTAGGAGCAGTGTGTAGGAGGCTGGCCTGGCTTGTAGTGGGTACCAGAGGTACTTACACCTTGTGCCAGGTCCAGTTATCCCTTATTAGTGTAGAAGAGGTGTTTCTAGCAGCTTAGGCTGATAGAAGGTAGCTATAGCAGAGCAGTTTAGGCTGAACTAGGAGACATGCAAAGTTCCTACTATACCACTGGTGTCATATGCACAATATCATAAGAAAACCCAATACACAGATATACTAAAAATAAAAGGTACTTTATTTTTATGACAATATGCCAAAAGTATCTCAGTGAGTACCCTCAGTATGAGGATGCCAAATATACACAAGATATATGTACACAAACCAAAATATGCAGTAATAGCAAAAGGAAGTAATGCAAGCAGTGTAAAGTCACAATAGATTGCAATAGGAGCACATAGGTATAGGGGCAACACAAACCATATACTCCAAAAGTGGAATGCGAACCACGAATGGACCCCCAAACCTATGTGAGCTTGTAGAGGGTCGCTGGGACTGTAAGAAAACAGTGAGGGTTAGAAAAATGGCCCACCCCAAGACCCTGAAAGGTAGGTGTAAAGTGCACCTACAACCCCCAGAGAGCACAGAAGTCGTGATAGGGGGATTCTGCAAGGAAAACAAACACCGCCAATGCAACAACAGTGGATTTTCGGACCCGAGTACCTGTAAGACAAGGGGACCAAGTCCAATAGTCGCGACAGTGTCGAGAGTGGGCAGGAGCCCAGGAAATGCCAGCTGAGGGTGCAAGGAAGCTGCCACCTGTTGGAAGAAGCTTGCTGTTCTGCAAGAACGAAGAGGACTAGGAACTTCCCCTTTGGAGGATGGATGTCCCACGGCGTGAAGAAGCTCGCAGAGGTGTTCCCACGCAGAAAGACCACAAACAAGCCTTGCGAGCTGCAAGGGTCGCGGTTAGGGTTTTTGGATACTGCTGTGGCCCAGGAGTGACCAGGATGTCGCCACTTGGATGAGGAGACAGAGGGGGCGCCCAGCAAGTCAGGGAGCCATCACAGAAGCAGGCAGCACCCGCAGAAGTACCGGAACAGGCACTTAGAAGAGGAGTGAACCGGAGTCCACCCGAAGTCAGAAAAGGGAGTCCCACGACGCCGGAGGACAACTCAGAAGGTTGTGCACTGCAGGTTAGAGTGTCGGGGACCCAGGCTTGGCTGTGCACGAAGGAAATCCTGGAAGAGTGCACAGGAGCCGGAGCAGCTACAAATCACGCGGTACCCAGCAATGCAGTCTAGCGTGGGGAGGCAAGGACTTACCTCCACCAAACATGAACTGAAGAGTCACTGGACTGTGGGAGTCACTTGGACAGAGTTGCTGAGTTCCAGGGACCACGCTCGTCGTGCTGAGAGGGGACCCAGAGGACCAGTGATGCAGTCTTTTGTTGCCTGCGGTTGCAGGGGGAAGATTCCGTCGACCCACAGGAGATTTCTTCAGAGCTCCTGGTGAAAGAAGGAGGCAGGCTACCTCCAGAGCATGCACCACCAGGAAACAGGCGAGAAAGCCGGCAGGATGAAGCGATACAAGGTTGCTAGTAGTCGTCTTTGCTACTTTGTTGCGGTTTTGCAGGCATCCTGAGCAGTCAGCGGTCGATCCTTTGGCAGAAGGTGAAGAGGGAGATGCAGAGGAACTCTGGTGAGCTCTTGCATTCGGTATCTGAAGAATTCCCCAAAGCAGAGACCCTAAATAGCCAGAAAAGGAGGTTGGGCTACCTAGGAAGGAGGATAGGTTAGTAAGAAAGGTAAGAGCCTATCAGAAGGAGTCTCTGACATCACCTGATGGCACTGGCCACTCAGAGAAGTCCAGTGTGCCAGCAACACCTCTGTTTCCAAGATAACAGAGGTCTGGGGCACACTGGAGGAGCTCTGGCCACCTCCCCTGGGAGGTGCAGGTCAGGGGAGTGGTCACTCTCCTTTCCTTTGTCCAGTTTCGCGCCAGAGCAGGGCTGGGGGATCCCTAAACCGGTGTAGACTGGCTTATGCAGAGAAGGGCAGCATCTGTGCCCATCAAAGCATTTCCAGAGGCTGGGGGAGGCTACTCCTCCCCAGCCTTCACACCTATTTCCAAAGGGAGAGGGTGTTACACCCTCCCTCAGAGGAAATCCTTTGTTCTGCCTTCCTGGGCCAGGGCTGCCTGGACCCCAGGAGGGCAGAAACCTGTCTGAGGGGTTGGAAGCAGCAACAGCTGCAGTGGAGACCCCGGAGAGGCAGTTTGGCAGTACCCGGGTTCCGTGCTAGAGACCCGGGGGATCATGGAATTGTCTCCCCAATGCCAGAATGGCATTGGGGTGACAATCCCATGATCTTAGACATGTTACATGGCCATGTTCGGAGTTACTATTGTGACGCTGTACATAGGTAGTGACCCATGTACAGTGCTCGCGTGTAATGTTGTCCCCGCGCTCACAAAGTCCGGGGAATTTGCCCTGAACGATGTGGGAGCACCTTGGCTAGTGCCAGGGTGCCCACACACTAAGTAACTTTGCACCCAACCTTCACCAGGTGAAGGTTAGACATATAGGTGACTTATAAGTTACTTAAGTGCAGTGGTAAATGGCTGTGAAATAACGTGGACATTATTTCACTCAGGCTGCACTGGCAGGCCTGTGTAAGAATAGTCAGATCTCCCTATGGGTGGCAAAATAAATGCTGCAGCCCATAGGGATCTCCTGGAACCACAATACCCTGGGTACCTCAGTACCATATACTAGGGAATTATAAGGGTGTTCCAGTATGCCAATGTGAATTGGTGAAATTTAGCCACTAGCCTGTTAGTGACAAATTTGGAAAGCAGAGAGAGCATAACCACTGAGATTCTGGTTAGCAGAGCCTCAGTGAGACAGTTAGGCATCACACAGGGAACACATACATATAGGCCACAACCTTATGAGCACTGGGGTCCTGGCTAGCAGGGTCCCAGTGACACATAACAAACATACTGACAACATAGGGTTTTCACTATGAGCACTGGGCCCTGGCTAACAGGATCCCAGTGAGACAGTGAAAACACCCTGACATACACTCACAAACAGGCCAAAAGTGGGGGTAACAAGGCTAGAAAGAGGCTACTTTCTCACACAGTGGCCTCACCTGGCACTGCCTGCGAGGTGGACCCTCAAAATCAGTTTCCTCCATCTTGGAATGGAGGGAAATCGCCAATGAGGATTAGGGAAGTGACCCTTCCCACTGGAAGTGGTCACTCTAGAGGGTGCAGACTCCCAAGAGTAAGTGTCCCATTGGACCTGCTGCATCAAGAAAAGGTTCCAAACCCTGCCTGCTGCACCCAGGACCCGGAAATTGCTGCAGCGGAGAAGCTGGACACTGGATTGACCCCAGGAAACCCAGGGGTTCTCCAAGCCTGAAGAATCATCCCAAATCTCTCTTCTCAGTGGAGGCACCACTCAACAACAAAGCAAGAAGCAACAAGCCAGTGAGGGTCACTTCACTGACCGGCTAATATGTCCATAACCGCAAGTCGCAGCCAGACCTGGCGACACACCAACAACAGCCCGGACGAGACCTACAAGTGTGCTAACTTTAGTGGCACTGTGCCCTCCAGTGGCTGAGTCGTGCCAATACCCCAGAAACTGGCCTGTCACATCGGACTCCATGAAAACCAGCTCCCACTGAGCTGCAGTTGGACCAGAAGGAAGCCTCAGTCGAGGGACTTTAGGAACACCCCGGGCCTCCCACCAGAGCGCCACCGTTGTCCTGTGAGCTGTCCTTAAAAAAACTTGCCTCCAGCTTCAAATGGCTCCATTGTGCACAGCTCCTGGATCACCAACTCACCCTGCACCCGGCCGTCCTGTGCCCTGCAACGAGGAACCAGCTTCACGGGTCCCTAACCCCTTGGGACCTCGACAGCCCAAGTGGACCCCAAGGCACCACCTTTAAAATTGCAAACCATCTCCTTTTCCAGGAGGTCTCTCCAAGTGGCCCTGTGCCAAGCGACTTTACAGCTCTGCTCTGGCCAGAACTGGGAGACGCCCGAGGCTCTCCAGCTGGCACAAGGTGCCCACCGACTGATTCGACCATCCTGCAAAAGAAGAGAGTGGTAACCCAAATGTATGATTTTTTATGCATTTTTTTAAAGTGACTGTAGGGAAATGCCTCCCTTGGCATGGTTATCCCCTAACCTTTTGCCTTTTGTTGATGCCAGTTATGATTGAAAGTGTGCTGGGACCCTGCTAACCAGGCCCCAGCACCAGTGTTCTTTCCCTAAACTGTACCTTTGTTCCCACAATTGGCAGAGCCCTGCAACACAGATAAGTCCCTTGTAAATGGTACCCCTGGTACCAAGGGCCCTGATGCCAGGGAAGGTCTCTAAGGGCTGCAGCATGTCTTATGTCACCCTGGGGACCCCTCACCCAGCACATGCACACTGCCTCACAGCTTGTGTGTGCTGGTGGGGAGAAAATGACTAAGTCGACATGGCACTCCCCTCAGAGGGCCATGCCGTTAACTCACTGCCTGTGGCATAGGCACGTCACCCCTCTAGCAGGCCTTACAGCCCTAAGGCAGGGTGCACTATACCACAGGTGAGGGCATAGTTGTATGAGCACTATGCCCCCTACAGTGTCTTGGCAAAACCTTAGACATTTTAAGTGCAGGGTAGCTATAAAGAGTACATGGTCTGGGAGTCTTTCAAATATGAACTCCACAGTTCCATAATGGCTACACTGAAATCTGGGAAGTTTGGTATCAAACTTCTCAGCACAATAAATGCACACTGATGCCCGTGTGGGATTTATTGCAAAATGCACATCTTAGAGATGCCCCCTGCATGCCAGTCCGATTCCTTTTGTTAGGCTGACCAATTCCAGCCAGCCTGCCACACACCAGACATGTTGCTGGCCACATGGGGTGAGTGCCTTTGTCACTCTGTGACCAGGAACAAAGCCTGTACTGGGTGGAGGTGCTTCTCACCTCCCCCTGCAGGAACTGTAACACTTGGCGGTGTGCCTCAAAGGCTCATGCCTGTTGTTACATCGCCACAGGTCATCCCAGCTAGTGGAGGTGCCCACCCCTACAGACACAGCCCCCACCTTTGGCGGCAAGTCCGGAGGAGATAATGAGGAAAACAAGGAGGAGCCACCCACCAGTCAGGACAGCCCCTAAGGTACCCTGAGCTGAGGTGACCCCTGCCTTTAGAAATCCTCCATCTTGAGTTCGGAGGATTCCTTCAATAGGAATAAGGATGTGCCCCCCTCCCCTCAGGGAGGAGGTAGAAAGAGGGTGTAGCCACCCTCCAGGGCAAAACACACCCCTAAATTCAGTATTTAGGGGTGACACTGAACCCAGGAAATCAGATTCCTGCAACAAGAAGGACTGCTGACCAATGTTCCCTCAAATTTTTTTCCACTGTGTGCGGCAGTGTAAGGTCTCTGTGCGCTGCAGCCAGGGATATGTGCGCCAAGAAATTGACCATTCACGCGAGCACAGCGCATAACTACCAAGATCTTTGGCATTTGCCCCTCTATAGCTTTGTTTTACCACTAAAGCAAAAAAGGGATATTTTTATAAACATTGCTCCATGTAATAGGGCATTGAGGTAGTTTTGTGACCTGGTGGCCCACCCCCAGTACATGACTGGTTATTTATAGTCTTTAAATCATACGGTCCAAGCCTTGAGGGCGCCAGAGTCTTTAAGAAAGTAAACAATTGCTGTGCCATCTTAACAACTGTGCACAAGTTATTGCAAGCAGAAGAGGTAAAACACAACCAGGGAAATTATGCATGAGTGACATTGTAAGAATGGAGGGACATCATCCGCTTCTCCTTATGAAGACTTTTCCAGATTGGGATAGCGGAAGTGGCATCATATTCTAGATGACCACACATGACGTTAAATGCCATTACATTTTTAAACACTTTGTCAGCTTGTATTCTGAAGAGGGTCCTCCTTTTGTGTTTTTGTTAATTACAGGGATTTGTCTGTAACTCTAATTTCATAATCACCAACTCCGTTATCCTCTTTTCCTTGTTCTTTTGCTTACTATGCAATCCTTAATTTCCACTTCATTTGGTCTGGTGCTGAAAATTTCCCTTACTACACTGTTCAAAGAAAATAAAGTTTTGGCTTTTTAACAAGCTAGGAACCACCTGCACTCCAACAGCTTATTTTTCTTACTCAAGCATTTACTGCGAATAAAAGATACATATGGGAAAGGCGGGTTTGAAAAGGCCCGAGATGGCTTCAGGATTATGCTGGCTCAGTATTCCGTGTTTCCACTTTAACATTTTATCTAGCAAGCGAGCTGTATAAACCAGCCAGCCTGCTGATAAGCATGATTTATTGCCCTTAAGGCTGCCCGATGCCCTCCAGCGAGATGAAGCTAAACTCCGTGATCTGCTGTAACTCTGAGGCCCTGAAAAACCACAAACCTTATTCACTGTGATTTCTCCTCTGGTCCTGCTCTGCTGGAAAGAGAGCATATTTTCGCGCTGCTTGCTTTTGAAATGTGCGCGCTTTCCAAATGTGTGTGCGCGGTAGGGAAAGGCATCATGCGCGGGCGCGCGGGCGCCCACCTTACAGGGAACATTGTTGCTGACCTGAAAGCCCCGCAGAGACGATGGAGACAACAACTGACTTGGCCCCAGCCCTACTGGCCTGTCTCCAGACTCAAAGAACATGCACAGCGACGCATCCAGCGGGACGAGCGACCCCTGAGGACTCAGAGGACTGTCCTGTACCCAAAGGACCAAGAACCTCCTGAGAACAGCGGCACTGTTCAGAAACAGCAACAAACATGCCACTTTGAAACAACTTTAAAGAGATTCTCACTTCCCACCAGAAGCGTGAGTCTTCACACTCTGCACCCAACGCCCCCGGCTCGAGTCCAGGACAACAAACACCGCAGAGAGAACTCCCAGGCAACTCCAACGACGTGGACACCCTAAGTCGACTCCCCTGCAACCCCACAGCGACGCCTGCAGAGAGGATCCAAAGGCTCCCCCTGACCGCGACTGCCTGGTAACAAAGGAACCTGATGCCTGGACCAAGCACTGCACTCGCAGCCCCCAGGAACCACCTACCAGTGCAGGAGTGACCAGTAGGCGGTCCTCATCCTAGCCCAGTCGGAGGCTGGCCCGAGAAGCCCCCCTGTGCCCTGCCTGCATCGCCAAAGTGACCCCTGGGTCCCTCCATTGCTTTCAATAGCAAACCCCACGCCTGCTTTGCACACTGCACCCGGCCGCCCCTGTGCCGCTGAGGGTGTGTTTTGTGTGCTTGTGTGTGTCCCCCCCCCCAGTGCTCTACAAACCCCCCCTCGTCTGCTCCCTGAGGACGCAGGTACTTACTTGTAAGCAGACTAGTACCAGAGCACCCCTGTTCATCATGTGTTTTGGCCCTCCTTTGACCCCTGCACCTGACTGGCCCTGTGTTGCTGGTGCTGTGGCTTTGGGGTTGCCTTGAACCCCCAACGGTGGGCTGCCTATGCCCAGGAGACTGAACTTGTAAGTGATTTACTTACCTGAGAAACCTAACCAAACTTTCCTCCCCCAGGAACTGTTGATTTTTGCACTGTGTACACTTTTAAAATAACTTATTGCCATTTTAACCAAAACTGTGTGTACTACTGTTTTAAATCAAGGTTCTATACTTACCTGTGTGAAGTACCTTACAATTTTTGTACGTACCTAAAATTTGAATCTTGTGGTTCTAAAAATAAATTATGAAAATATATTTTTCTATGTAAAAACCTATTGGCCTGGAGTAAGTCTTTGAGTATGTTTTCCTCAATTATTGCCTGTGTGTGTACAACAAATGCTTAACACTACCCTCTGATAAGCCTACTGCTCGACCACACTACCACAAAATAGAGCATTGGTACTATCTACTTTTGCCACTATCTTACCTCTAAGGGGAACCTTTGGACTCTGTGACAATATCTCTCACTTTGAGATAGTATATACAGAGCCAACTTCCTACAGTGACTGCCTATCGATTCCTATGCTGAGTAATAACACACAAAAAAACTAACTTTATTAAGACTTTGAAAAATCCTAACTAAAAAGTATTTAACGTATCTTAACCATCTTGGTCTTACATTTTTTATAAAATTCTGAAGTATTTTATAAAACTGGTTTCAGGTTATTCATTGAGTGTGTGCAGTGCATGATTGATACTGCGAGTACAACAAATGCTTAGCACTCGTATTAGATTGGCCTAACTGCTCGACCAGCTACCTCGAAAATTGGAGCATTAGCCGATATGATTTTTACCTCTGGAAACCAGCGTGTGGTTGCCTGGACCCATGTACAGTGTGCCTAGGATTGCACACTACATAGAGGGCTATGCACAGGTACGTTTAGAGGTCGTTCCTTTGGGTCCCATTGGAGTGTCGAGCTTGCAAGGGGTGAGGGACCCCTAGGGTACAGCACAGCTGGTTCTTCGTTGCAGGGCACAGCGTGGCCGGGTGCACAGCGAATTGGTGAGCCAGCAGCTGTGCGCAAAGATGCCCTTTGGATCTGGAGGTAAGTCACTTCAAGGGCCGCTTGCAGGACGATGAGGCACTCTGGCGGGAGGTCCAGGGTGTTCCTGAAGTCCCTCGAATGGGGCTTCCTCCTGGCCCTTTTTCAGCGGGCTGGTTTTCCATCTGGAGCGTTCCCCCTGGGCCGAAGCAGAACAGAAGACCCATGCAGCAATGCTAGGGATCCCTGAGTGGGCATGTGTCAAAACTAGGGCACAGGGCAAACTTCAGACGGAAAAAGGAGAGCTGGATCCTGAGATAGTGGACCAGCCTCCCAAGAGAAAAGGCAAGAAGACTGGGGGACCAGCTTCACAACAAATCACAGAACAGGAACACCCTTCTCTGGAGGAGGAGTCACCCACCTTGGAGGGAGATGGGCCTGAAGAGCTTGGGCCTTACTACCCAGAGCTCTTGGGCCCAGGGGGACCCCCCAGGGAAGATCTGTGCCAGGGGCCGAGGACCTGCCCCACTCTCGAAGGCCTGAGGCAGCAAGCAGCAGAGGAGGAGTTAGGGAATGTCAGTGGTACCCACAGGGCCTCCTGGGATGAGGGGCTCCTGTACACTGAGGCCAGAGACCTCAAGCCTGGTGCAACCAGGAGGGTGGTAGTGCCACAGAAGTTCAGCGAATTCCTCCTCACTCTAGCCCATGACATTCCCCTAGCAGGGCATCTGGGCCAAAATAAAACTTGGAGTTGGTTAACCACTTTTATTGGCTCGGAATGTCGCAAAAAGTTAAAGACTTTTGTCAGTCCTGCCCCACTTGCCAGGCCAGTGGCAAAGCAGGTGGGCACTGCCAGCCTCCTACACCTGACCACTACCAGTCTCCACTCCTCTCCTTCCTACTACCAGAGTCTCTGCCCCCCTCCTGCCCACTGCCAGAGTCTCAGCTCCTCTCCTGCCCACTCCCAGACTCTCTGCCCCCTCTCCTTCCCACTGCCAGAGTCTCTGCCCCCTCTCCTTCCCACTGCCAGAGTCTCAGATCTTCTCCTGCCCACTGCCAGACTCTCTGCCCCTCTACTGCCCACTACCAGACTCTCTACCCCTCTACTGCCCACTAGCAGACTCTCTGCCCCCTCCTGCCCACTGCCATAGTCTCAGCTCCTCTCCTGCTCACTACCAGACTCTCTGCCCCTCTACTGCCCGCTACCAGACTCTCTGCCCCTCTCCTGCCCGCTGCCAGACTCTCAAATCTTCTCCTGACCACTGCCAGACTCTCTGCCCCTCTACTGTAAATTTAAACTGTAAACTTAGTACTTGTATAGCGCACTACTCACCCGTCAGGGTCTCAAGGCGCTGTACGCATACCGCTGTGGAACCCCTCCTGGCTTTTCCCTGTGAGGTGCCCACTCCTGGGAAACCTCCAAGGTGAAGCCAGGCATCTAAGCGCTGCTGGGGCCGTTGTGGAGATTAAGCAAGCTATTGCCCAGAGTTACAGAGTGGGACCCATGAATTAGATTAGGCACCGATGCGAGAATTATCAGGTCCGAGGAAATTGAGCTCAAGACCTGCCGAAGCGGGAATTGAACTCTGGTCCTGGGCCAGATTTCTGCATCAGGGTCTGCCGCTCTAACCATTGAGCCACACTTCTCCACACGGCCCACTACCAGACTCTCTGCCCCTCTACTGCCCACTGCCAGACTCTCTGCCCCCTCTCCTTCCCACTACCAGAGTTTCAGCTCGTCTCCTGCCCACTGTCACAGTCTCTGCTCCTCTCCTGCCCACTACCAGAGACTCTGCCCCCCTCCTGCCCGAGTCTCAGCTCCTCTCCTGCCACTGCCAGACTCTCTGCCCCTCTCCTGCCCACTTCTAGACTCTGCCCACTGCCAGACACTCTGCCCCCCTCCTTACCACTGCTAGTCTCAGCTCGTCTCCTAACCATTGTCAGAGTCTCAGCTCTTCTCCTGCCCACTGGCAGAGTGCCTCTCCTCTCCTGCCCACTACCAGAGTCTGCCCCTCTCCTGCCCACTGCTAGGCTCTCTGCTCCTCTCCTGCCCAATGCTAGGCTCTCTGCCCCTCTCCTGCCCACTGCCAGGCTCTCTGCCCCTCTCCTGCCCACTGGCAGAGTGCCGCTCCTCTCCTGCCCACTGACAGAGTGCCGCTCCTCTCCTGCCCACTGGCAGAGTGCCGCTCCTCTCCTGCCCACTGGCAGAGTGCCGCTCCTCTCCTGCCCACTACCAGAGTCTCCGCCCCTCTCCTGCCCACTGCTAGGCTCTCTGCACCTCTCCTGCCCACTGCCAGGCGCTCTGCCCCTCTCCTGCCCACCACCAGGCACTCTGCTCCTCTCCTGCCCACCACCAGGCTCTATGCCCCCTCTCCTGCCCACCACCAGGCTCTCTGCTCCTCTCCTGCCCACTACCAGGCTCTCTGCCCCTCTCCTGCCCACTGCCAGGCTCTCTGCCCCTCTCCTGCCCACTGCCAGGCTCTCTGCCCCTCTCCTGCCCACTGCCAGGCTCTGTCCCCTCACCTGCCCACTACCAGAGTCTCCGCCGCTCTCCTGCCCACTGCTAGGCTCTCTGCCCCTCTCCTGCCCACTGCCAGGCGCTCTGCCCCTCTCCTGCCCACTGCCAGGCGCTCTGCTCCTCTCCTGCCCACTGCCAGGCTCTCTGCCCCCTCTCCTGCCCACTGCCAGGCTCTCAAATCTTCTCCTGACCACTGCCAGGCTCTCAAATCTTCTCCTGACCACTGCCAGGCGCTCTGCCCCTCTCCTGCCCACTGCCAGGCGCTCTGCCCCCTCTCCTGCCCACTGCCAGGCTCTCTGCCCCCTCTCCTGCCCACTGCCAGGCTCTCTGCCCCCTCTCCTGCCCACTGCCAGGCTCTCAAATCTTCTCCTGACCACTGCCAGGCTCTCAAATCTTCTCCTGACCACTGCCAGTCGCTCTGCCCCTCTCCTGCCCACTGCCAGGCGCTCTGCCCCCTCTCCTGCCCACTGCCAGGCTCTCTGCCCCCTCTCCTGCCCACTGCCAGGCTCTCTGCCCCCTCTCCTGCCCACTACCAGACTCTCTGCCCCCTCTCCTTACCACTACCAGAGTTTCAGCTCGTCTCCTGCCCACTGTCACAGTCTCTGCTCCTCTCCTGCCCACTACCAGAGACTCTGCCCCCCTCCTGCCCGAGTCTTAGCTCCTCTCCTGCCAGACTCTCTGCCCCTCTCCTGCCCACTGCTAGACTCTGCCCACTGCCAGACACTCTGCCCCCCTCCTTACCACTGCCAGTCTCAGCTCGTCTCCTAACCATTGTCAGAGTCTCAGCTCTTCTCCTGCCCACTGGCAGAGTGCCTCTCCTCTCCTGCCCACTACCAGAGTCTGCCCCTCTCCTGCCCACTGCTAGGCTCTCTGCTCCTCTCCTGCCCAATGCTAGGCTCTCTGCCCCTCTCCTGCCCACTGCCAGGCTCTCTGCTCCTCTCCTGCCCAATGCTAGGCTCTCTGCCCCTCTCCTGCCCACTGCCAGGCTCTCTGCCCCTCTCCTGCCCACTGGCAGAGTGCCGCTCCTCTCCTGCCCACTGACAGAGTGCCGCTCCTCTCCTGCCCACTGACAGAGTGCCGCTCCTCTCCTGCCCACTGACAGAGTGCCGCTCCTCTCCTGCCCACTGACAGACTCTCTGCCCCTCTCCTGCCCACTGGCAGAGTGCCGCTCCTCTCCTGCCCACTGACAGACTCCCGCTCCTCTCCTGCCCACTGACAGACTCTCTGCCCCTCTCCTGCCCCCTACCAGACTCGGTCCCCTCACCTGCCCACTACCAGAGTCTCCGCCCCTCTCCTGCCCACTGCTAGGCTCTCTGCACCTCTCCTGCCCACTGCCAGGCGCTCTGCCCCTCTCCTGCCCACCACCAGGCACTCTGCTCCTCTCCTGCCCACCACCAGGCTCTATGCCCCCTCTCCTGCCCACTACCAGGCTCTCTGCTCCTCTCCTGCCCACTACCAGGCTCTCTGCCCCTCTCCTGCCCACTGTCAGGCTCTCTGCCCCTCTCCTGCCCACTACCAGGCTCTCTGCCCCTCTCCTGCCCACTACCAGGATCTCTGCTCCTCTCCTGCCCACTACCAGGCTCTCTGCCCCTCTCCTGCCCACTGTCAGGGTCTCTGCCCCTCTCCTGCCCACTACCAAGCTCTCTGCTCCTCTCCTGCCCACTACCAGAGTCTCCGCCCCGCTCCTGCCCACTACCAGGCTCTCTGCCCCTCTCCTGCCCACTGTCAGGGTATCTGCCCCTCTCCTGCCCACTACCAGGCTCTCTGCCCCTCTCCTGCCCACTACCAGGCTCTCTGCCCCTCTCCTGCCCACTACCAGGCTCTCTGCTCCTCTCCTGCCCACTACCAGGCTCTCTGCCCCTCTCCTGCCCACTGTCAGGGTCTCTGCCCCTCTCCTGCCCACTACCAAGCTCTCTGCTCCTCTCCTGCCCACTACCAGAGTCTCCGCCCCGCTCCTGCCCACTACCAGGCTCTCTGCCCCTCTCCTGCCCACTGTCAGGGTATCTGCCCCTCTCCTGCCCACTACCAGGCTCTCTGCCCCTCTCCTGCCCACTGTCAGGGTATCTGCCCCTCTCCTGCCCACTACCAGGCTCTCTGCCCCTCTCCTGCCCACTGTCAGGGTATCTGCCCCTCTCCTGCCCACTACCAGGCTCTCTGCCCCTCTCCTGCCCACTGTCAGGGTATCTGCCCCTCTCCTGCCCACTACCAGGCTCTCTGCTCCTCTCCTGCCCACTGTCAGGGTCTCTGCCCCTCTCCTGCCCACTACCAGGCTCTCTGCCCCTCTCCTGCCCACTACCAGGCTCTCTGCCCCTCTCCTGCCCACTGCTAGGCTCTCTGCTCCTCTCCTGCCCAATGCTAGGCTCTCTGCCCCTCTCCTGCCCACTGCCAGGCTCTCTGCTCCTCTCCTGCCCAATGCTAGGCTCTCTGCCCCTCTCCTGCCCACTGCCAGGCTCTCTGCCCCTCTCCTGCCCACTGGCAGAGTGCCGCTCCTCTCCTGCCCACTGACAGAGTGCCGCTCCTCTCCTGCCCACTGACAGACTCCCGCTCCTCTCCTGCCCACTGACAGACTCTCTGCCCCTCTCCTGCCCACTGGCAGAGTGCCGCTCCTCTCCTGCCCACTGGCAGAGTGCCGCTCCTCTCCTGCCCCCTACCAGACTCGGTCCCCTCACCTGCCCACTACCAGAGTCTCCGCCCCTCTCCTGCCCACTGCTAGGCTCTCTGCACCTCTCCTGCCCACTGCCAGGCGCTCTGCCCCTCTCCTGCCCACCACCAGGCACTCTGCTCCTCTCCTGCCCACCACCAGGCTCTATGCCCCCTCTCCTGCCCACTACCAGGCTCTCCGCTCCTCTCCTGCCCACTGTCAGGGTCTCTGCCCCTCTCCTGCCCACTACCAGGCTCTCTGCCCCTCTCCTGCCCACTACCAGGCTCTCTGCCCCTCTCCTGCCCACTACCAGGCTCTCTGCCCCTCTCCTGCCCACTACCAAGCTCTCTGCCCCTCTCCTGCCCACTGCCCGAGCCCCCCTCTATATTCAGCGGAATGCCAGGGGTAGCGGAGGTGACCTCCACCTACACATGCACACAACATGCATGTAAGAGGGTTGTACTCACCTCAGTCCCAGCCGCCGGTGCCCCTGGCATTACAGCGAGTGAATAACATGCGCTCATTCACTATCAGTCCCGTCCTCCTGGCGCCCTCTCTTGTGCTCAGTGATAAGGGGCCGGAGGGTGGGGCACAGGGCGGGGGCCCCGCGAGGAGCTCGCTTCTAAGCGCTGAATACTTTACTGGTTAGTGATGCCACTTGGAGCATCTAGACGCAGCTCAGTCACTTCACCCCTCTGGCGAGAGGAGGGTCCCCTGAGCGCCCCCAGAGATGATCAACGAGCGCACCCCTGAAATGATGAAATGAGGGTCAGCTCAGCACATTTCAGTTATTTGAACCCCCAAAGCACGAAGCCTGAACCCCTCCCCCCACCCGGGGGCTGCTCCTCACTCACCTCCCTCCCTCAGTCCGTCCGTCTGTCCGTCTCTCACTCTCCGGGCTCTGATAGCAATCACCTGGAGGGGGCGGGGCCGGGGGCGGAGATGGCGGCCTCTTGTCCCGGGTCAGATAATGCACCCTCCCCTGTCCCGGGTCAGACCCACCCGTCACCTCTGCTCCTGTCCTGAGTCAGACCCCCCCTCCCCCTCACCCCTGCGCCTGTCCCGGGTCAGACTCCTCCTCACCCCTGCTCCTGTCCGGGTCAGACCGCCCCCCCCCCCTTCACCCCTGCTCCTGTCCCGGGTCAGACCCATCCCCCCCTTCACCCTTGCTCCTGTCCCTGGTCAGACACCCCCATGCTCCTGTCCCTGGTCAGACCCCCCCCTTCACCCCTGCTCCTGTCCCGGGTCAGACCCCCCCCCTTCACCCCTGCTCCTGTCCCGGGTCATACCCCACCCCTGCTCCTGTCCCTGGTCAGACACCCCCATGCTCCTGTCCCTGGTCAGACCCCCTCAGACCTCTCCTGTCCCGGGTCAGTGAGACCCTCGTCCTGCTGCGGATCAGGGCCCCTCAGTGCTGCTCCTGTCCCGGGTCTGTGCACAGAGATGTCTTTGGGGCCCCTCTGTGCCCCCCGTGACCAGTCTGGGCTGTCTGTGACGTCACCGAAGGGCACGGCCCAGGCTCCAGCCTGCCCCTGTGGACTTTCCCTGACACCGTGACGTCATGAAGGGGGGAAACCTCCTCTTCCTGCCGAGTGTCGGTGGAGGGGGGAACTGTGTGTTCTAGACTACTGTTCCATGGATAGTCTCACTGTGTGTCATAGGATAGACTTGTGTGTTCCAGACTATTGGTCCATGGGCAGTCATATTCTGTGTTCTAGACTACTGGTCCATGGATCGTCTTACTGTGTGTTCCAGATTACTCTTCCATGGATAGTCCTATTTTGTATTCTAGAATATTCCACCTTGGATAGTCTTACTGTGTGGCCTAGGATAGTTCTATTGTGTGTTCTAGACTACTGTTCCATGGATAGTCTGTGTGTTCTAGGCTGCTGTGCCATGGTTAGACTTATTGTGTGTTCCAGACTACTGTTCCATGGGTAGTCTTATTGTGTGTTCTAGAATATTGCTCCATGGATAGTCTTACTATGTGTCTTAGGATAGTTATATTGTGTATTCTAGACTATTGGTTCATGAATAGCCTCATTTTGTGATCCAGACTATTGTTCCATGGATGGTCTTATTGTGTGTTCCAGACTACTGTTCCATGATTAGTCTGATTGTGTGTTCCGGACTACTGTTCCATGGATAGTGTTATTGTTTTCTAGATTATTGGTCCATTGATAGTCTTTTGTGTGCTAGACTATTGCTCCAGGGATAGTGTTATTGTGTGCTCTAGACTCTTGTTCCATGGATAATTGTTTGGTGTGTTCTAGACTATTGGTCCATGGATAGTCTTATTGTGTGTTATAGATTACTGTTAGATGGATATTGTTATTGTGTTTTTTAGAATATTGGTCCTTGGATAGTGTTATTGTGTGTTCTAGACTATTGGTCCTTGGATAGTGTTATTGTGTGTTCTAGACTACTGGTCCGAGGGTAGTCTTATTGTGTGTTCCAGAATATTGGTATATGGATAGTCTTATTATGTGTTCCGGACTACTGTTCCATGGATAGTTTATTGTGTTCTAGAATATTGGTCCATTGATAGTGTTGTGTGTGTTCCAGACTACTGTTCTGTGGATAGTCTTAGTGTGTGCTCCAGACTATTTTTCCATGGATAGTCTGATTGTGTGTTCAAGAATAATTATCCATGGATAGTCTTATTGTGTGTTCTAGATTATTGGTGGATGGATAGTCTTATTGTGTGTTCTAGATTACTTGTCCATGGATAATCTAATCGTGGGTTCCATAATATTGGTCCATGTATAGTCTTATTGTGAGTTCTTGACTATTAGCCAGTGGATGGTCTGATAGTGTGTTCTAGACTATTGTTCCATACTCAGTACTTTTCTAAACCTCCAGTAATGCCATATTCTGGGCTATTCATCTCTATTCTCTTCGATATTTCTCGTTGTATTGTTCCATGGCCTGTGAGGTTCTGTGTTCTATGGTGTTCCAAGTACACAGATATTGTGGGCCATATTTATAATAAGTGGGGCAGCACTGTAGTACATCACTGGGGAAGGGAAGGAATGTGCCACATTGAAGGCATATTTCTGTAGGAGGCTGGCCCTCTATGTACTGTGTAAAGCTAGGCACACTGTGCAGGGGGTCCAGGCAGCCACGCGCTGGTTTCTAGGGGCAAAACTAGACCACCTAATGCTCTAATTTTTAAGGTACCTTGGTCGAACAGTTAGGCCAATCTTGGAGAAGTGCAGATCATTTGTTGTACTCACAGCCTCAATCTTGAAACTCACACACTCAAAGGAGTAACTCGAGACCAATTAATAAAAATACTTCAGATTTTTATATCATTTTTAAGACCAAGATCATCAAAATTGGTTAAGTACTTTTTGAGATATGAAATTTTGAAGTTTAATAAATACGTTTTTTTGTGCGTAATTACACACCATAGAAATCAATAGAGGGTCACCTTTAAAAATGCATATAAAATCGTACAGTTGATTTACCAAGTTCTTCTTGTGCAGGTTGGTCGAGGTCATCGGTGGGCACGCTGTGCCAGCTGGGAGAAGGTCTCAGGAGCTGGTGCAGGGCCACTGGGGGGGGCACTTGTAACAACACTGCACAGGTGAGTTTGAAGAGGGTTCCTTGGGGTCCACTTGGAGTGTCGCTGTTGCAAGGGTTGGGGGACGCTTAGGGCACATCAGGTCCTTTGGTACAGGGCACAGAGCTGTCGGGTGCAGAGAGAATTGGTGAGCCAGGAGCTGTGCGCCAGGATGCCCTCAGGAGGTGTGTTGGTTCAAGGGTCGTTTGCAGGACAGGGGGACACTGTGGTGGGAGATCTGGGGTGTTCCTGAAGTCCCTCAACTCAGGTTTCCTCCTGGACCTTTTTCAGCCCCTGGCGGGCTGGTTTTCTTGGTGTCTGACGTTGGTTGACCAATACCCAGGGTAATAGCATGGTTTGACCACTGGAGGGTGCAATGCCACCAAACCTAGTACACTAGCATGGTTAGTCCTCATGGTCGTTGGTGTGTAGTTTGGTCCAGCTGTGGCGTCCGGTTCGGGAGTTAGCGGCTGGTCGGTGAAGTGACCCTCACTGGCTTGCTGGTTTCTTGCTGCTGTTGAGTGGTACCTCCACTCTGGAGGGAGTTCTATGGTGATTTTCGAAGCCTGGAAGTCCTCTGGGGGTCTTTAGACTTGTTCCAGTTGTTCAGAAGCTCCTCCGCAATGTTTGTCAGATCCTGGGTGCAGCACACAGGATTTGGCGCCTTTTCTTGGTGCCGCAGGTCCACAGTTCTCATGCCTTCGGTCTTCTTGGTGCTGGTCTTCTTTTGTCTGTCAACTATAATTTCCTGGTGTAGGGATGCCCACTAAATACTGTATTTAGTGGGCATTTTAGGGGGAACCTGATAGTGACCAATGGGTCACTACCTTTCGGTGGCTACACCCACTAAAGTGACCACTTCCCTATCCCTGATTGGCTATTTTCCTTCAACCCAAGATGGAGGAAAATGAAATGGAGTGCCCACCTCCAGGCAACACCTTAGGGGTGGAGCATGACAGGTGTGGCCACTCCTCCTACCCTTTGTTTGAGTTTCCTGCTGTTGTTCCCCCAAAAGTGGGGGTTTGCATGGACAGAGAGAGCAGAGACCCCGGAGAGAGAGAGAGCAGAGACCCCGGACAGAGACCCCTGACAGAGAGCAGAGACCCCGGAGAGAGAGAGAGAGCAGAGACCCCGGAGAGAGAGAGACAGAGCAGAGACCCCGGAGAGAGAGAGAGCAGAGACCCCGGACAGAGACCCCTGACAGAGAGCAGAGACCCCGGGCAGAGAGAGAGCAGAGACCCCGGGCAGAGAGAGAGCGGAGACCCCGGAGAGAGAGCAGAGACCCCCCAGAGAGAGAGAGAGAGAGCAGAGACCCCAGAGAGAGAGAAGAGACCCCGGAGAGAGAGAGAGAGCAGAGACCCCCCGGAGAGAGAGACAGAGAGAGCAGAGACCCCAGAGAGAGAGAGAGAGCAGAGACCCCCCGGAGAGAGAGAGAGAGAGCAGAGACCCCAGAGAGAGAGAGAGAGCAGAGACCCCAGAGAGAGAGAGCAGAGACCCCAGAGAGAGAGAGCGGAGACCCCGGAGAGAGAGAGAGAGAGGAGAGACCCCAGAGAGAGAGAGAGCAGAGACCCCCCAGAGAGAGAGAGAGCAGAGACCCCCCAGACAGAGAGAGAGAGAGAGAGCAGAGACCCCAGAGAGAGAGAGAGCAGAGACCCCGGAGAGAGAGAGAGAGAGCAGAGACCCCGGAGAGAGAGAGAGCAGAGACCCCAGAGAGAGAGAGAGCGGAGACCCCGGAGAGAGAGAGAGAGAGAGAGGAGAGACCCCAGAGAGAGAGAGAGCAGAGACCCCCCAGAGAGAGAGAGAGCAGAGACCCCCCAGAGAGAGAGAGAGAGAGAGCAGAGACCCCAGAGAGAGAGAGCGGAGACCCCGGAGAGAGAGAGAGAGAGGAGAGACCCCAGAGAGAGAGAGAGCAGAGACCCCCCAGAGAGAGAGAGAGCAGAGACCCCCCACGCAGAGACCCCAGAGAGAGAGAGAGCAGAGACCCCGGAGAGAGAGAGAGCAGAGACCCCAGAGAGAGAGAGAGAGCAGAGACCCCCCGGAGAGAGAGAGAGAGAGCAGAGACCCCAGAGAGAGAGAGAGAGCAGAGACCCCAGAGAGAGAGAGCAGAGACCCCAGAGAGAGAGAGCGGAGACCCCGGAGAGAGAGAGAGAGAGGAGAGACCCCAGAGAGAGAGAGAGCAGAGACCCCCCAGAGAGAGAGAGAGCAGAGACCCCCCAGAGAGAGAGAGAGAGAGCAGAGACCCCAGAGAGAGAGAGAGCAGAGACCCCAGAGAGAGAGAGAGCAGAGACCCCAGAGAGAGAGAGAGCAGAGACCCCGGAGAGAGAGAGAGCAGAGACCCCAGAGAGAGAGAGCGGAGACCCCGGAGAGAGAGAGAGAGAGGAGAGACCCCAGAGAGAGAGAGAGCAGAGACCCCCCAGAGAGAGAGAGAGAGAGCAGAGACCCCAGAGAGAGAGAGAGCAGAGACCCCAGAGAGAGAGAGAGCAGAGACCCCGGAGAGAGAGAGAGCAGAGACCCCGGAGAGAGAGAGAGCAGAGACCCCGGAGAGAGAGAGAGCAGAGACCCCAGAGAGAGAGAGAGCAGAGACCCCAGAGAGAGAGAGAGCAGAGACCCCAGAGAGAGAGAGAGCAGAGACCCCGGAGAGAGAGAGAGCAGAGACCCCGGAGAGAGAGAGAGCAGAGACCCCAGAGAGAGAGAGAGAGCAGAGACCCCAGAGAGAGAGAGAGCAGAGACCCCAGAGAGAGAGAGAGCAGAGACCCCAGAGAGAGAGAGAGCAGAGACCCCAGAGAGAGAGAGAGAGCAGAGACCCCAGAGAGAGAGAGAGAGCAGAGACCCCAGAGAGAGAGAGAGAGCAGAGACCCCAGAGAGAGAGAGAGCAGAGACCCCAGAGAGAGAGAGAGCAGAGACCCCAGAGAGAGAGAGAGAGCAGAGACCCCAGAGAGAGAGAGCAGAGACCCCAGAGAGAGAGAGAGAGCAGAGACCCCAGAGAGAGAGAGCAGAGACCCCAGAGAGAGAGAGCAGAGACCCCAGAGAGAGAGTACAGACACCGGGTCCTCTCGCAGGCAGAGAGCACAGACACCGGGTCCTCTCGCAGGCAGAGAGCACAGACACCGGGTCCTCTCGCAGGCAGAGAGCACAGACACCGGGTCCTCTCGCAGGCAGAGAGCACAGACACCGGGTCCTCTCGCAGGCAGAGAGCACAGACACCGGGTCCTCTCGCAGGCAGAGAGCACAGACACCGGGTTGTCTCCCAGGCAGAGAGCACAGACACCGGGTCGTCTCCCAGGCAGAGAGCACAGACACCGGGTCCTCTCGCAGGCAGAGAGCACAGACACCGGGTCCTCTCGCAGGCAGAGAGCACAGACACCGGGTCCTCTCGCAGGCAGAGAGCACAGACACCGGGTCCTCTCGCAGGCAGAGAGCACAGACACCGGGTCCTCTCGCAGGCAGAGAGCACAGACACCGGGTCCTCTCGCAGGCAGAGAGCACAGACACCGGGTCCTCTCGCAGGCAGAGAGCACAGACACCGGGTCCTCTCGCAGGCAGAGAGCACAGACACCGGGTCCTCTCGCAGGCAGAGAGCACAGACACCGGGTCCTCTCGCAGGCAGAGAGCACAGACACCGGGTCCTCTCCCAGGCAGAGAGCACAGACACCGGGTCCTCTCGCAGGCAGAGAGCACAGACACCTGGCCCTCTCGCAGGCAGAGAGCACAGACACCGGGTCCTCTCCCAGGCAGAGAGCACAGACACCGGGTCCTCTCGCAGGCAGAGAGCACAGACACCGGGTCCTCTCGCAGGCAGAGAGCACAGACACCGGGTCCTCTCGCAGGCAGAGAGCACAGACACCGGGTCGTCTCCCAGGCAGAGAGCACAGACACCGGGTCCTCTCGCAGGCAGAGAGTACAGACACCGGGTCCTCTCCCAGGCAGAGTGTACAGACACCGCGTCCTCTTCCAGCCAGAGAGCACAGACACCGCGTCCTCTTCCAGCCAGAGAGCACAGACACCGGGTCCTCTTCCAGGCAGAGAGCACAGACACCGGGTCCTCTCGCAGGCAGAGAGCACAGACACCGGGTCCTCTCCCAGGCAGAGAGCACAGACACCGGGTCCTCTCGCAGGCAGAGAGCACAGACACCTGGCCCTCTCGCAGGCAGAGAGCACAGACACCGGGTCCTCTCCCAGGCAGAGAGCACAGACACCGGGTCCTCTCGCAGGCAGAGAGCACAGACACCGGGTCCTCTCGCAGGCAGAGAGCACAGACACCGGGTCCTCTCGCAGGCAGAGAGCACAGACACCGGGTCGTCTCCCAGGCAGAGAGCACAGACACCGGGTCCTCTCGCAGGCAGAGAGTACAGACACCGGGTCCTCTCCCAGGCAGAGTGTACAGACACCGCGTCCTCTTCCAGCCAGAGAGCACAGACACCGCGTCCTCTTCCAGCCAGAGAGCACAGACACCGGGTCCTCTTCCAGGCAGAGAGCACAGACACCGGGTCCTCTCGCAGGCAGAGAGCACAGACACCGGGCCCTCTCGCAGGCAGAGAGCACAGACACCGGGTCCTCTCGCAGGCAGAGAGCACAGACACCTGGCCCTCTCGCAGGCAGAGAGCACAGACACCGGGTCCTCTCCCAGGCAGAGAGCACAGACACCGGGTCCTCTCGCAGGCAGAGAGCACAGACACCGGGTCCTCTCGCAGGCAGAGAGCACAGACACCGGGTCCTCTCGCAGGCAGAGAGCACAGACACCGGGTCGTCTCCCAGGCAGAGAGCACAGACACCGGGTCCTCTCCCAGGCAGAGAGCACAGACACCGGGTCCTCTCCCAGGCAGAGAGCACAGACACCGGGTCCTCTCCCAGGCAGAGAGCACAGACACCGGGTCCTCTCGCAGGCAGAGAGCACAGACACCGGGTCCTCTCGCAGGCAGAGAGCACAGACACCGGGTCCTCTCGCAGGCAGAGAGCACAGACACCGGGTCCTCTCCCAGGCAGAGAGCACAGACTCCGTACGGTCAATTTCTAAGAATAAGAAGAAATTGTACTGACAAAGTTGACTATTTTTGTAATGCAGAAGAACTGATAAAAAAACTAACAGTCAGAGGTTATCCTAAAAAGCTGGTAAAAGCGGCTGCAAAAAGAGCGTGGTTTGCGCCAAGGGAAACACTCCTTACGCCTAAAATACGAACAAAAGAGATTCCTTTAACATGTGTACTGACGTTAAGATACGTGGAATTATAGAAGAGAATTATGAAAGACATAAATATTGAGAAACCGCTCTTCTCCTTTAAGAAAGCGCGTAGCCTAAAAGATCAGTGAGTACAGGCGGCAGAAAAACAAACAGATAGAAAAAACTTGAGATGAATGTTGCAGTTACGAGCAGTTCAGGGACATTAGAGGTGCTGTAAGTGCATAGCATGCCAATATACGCAAGACTCTAAAGAGATGAAAAATAAATGGCAAAGTGCATGTACAATTTGATTTCTCAAACTGTAACACAAAAAATGTGATATATTGTATTTTGTGCCATGCGAAAAAGCCTATATTGGACCAACCTCACAAGCAGTAAAAAGCCGCATTCTTCAGCACCGTTCAAGAATCAAATGTGCAATAAAAGGGGCACCACTTGTTGCACATTTTGTGGAACACAATCATAAAGCAGGAGATATACGGTGGACAGTGGACGGACCAACAATGACAACAAGATTGCTGAAATTAGGAGCAAGAATGATTGAAACATTTCAGACAGTTAAAACTGGACTAAATGACTGTGAGGAAGTTTGGGCAGTAATTGGTTGATGGGACTATAATAGCTGTTCAGCTAAGTGCAGAGATGATAAAGAGTCATTATAACAAAGGTAGTGACAGTATCTGACGGGTATACTTCATATGTTGGAGGCTGTAAACCAAGATTGAAGTTACAGTAAAGAGAATGAAATGAAGTGATATGTATGCTGCATGCACAATCTATGAACAGGGAGGTGGTTTGCACTGAAATAACCACTAGATAAGGTACACAAGTTTGTGTTACACCAACAGGCCTGTGACTGAATATCGAACATGACGCTACAGATTAAAGTTTTTTTAGCTGAAGATCGTGTATTCCCTCTACTATGAATACTAGATCATGAGTGCACCCAAGGGGGCAGAGTGTTGTAGTGGCTTAAAGCAGCGTTGAGACACCGCGGTGGAAGGTGATTCATGATCTCTTCAGGCCAGATTGGAATGAGAGCTGGTACAGGCACTTGTGGCCCTACCCTAGATCCTGCCCCTTTAACGATCTTATTCATTGAATTGGTTTCTAGTTTATTCGGAGTTACGGGGTATGGGTCCCCTAAGACGGCGCTCTAGGCGCTAGACTGTCAGAGCAGGTTCGAGCAGTGGATGCTCGTATAAAGCCTTGGTCACATCGCGCCCGACCTGGAAACTGTTAGCGGCTTGAGACGCGAACAGCAGAAACTCGGGAAGCATCAAGTGCCTGCATGTGGCACCCAACATGAAGATAACGGTTTAAGCGCCCCAGTGTGTGCCACCAAATCAACATAGACGCTTGAACTTCCAAAGTAAGGCTTGAGTTCATAGCCAGATTAAACTCGAGAGCAGATGAATGAAGGTATGACTAATACAAGACTAAGGTGCAGCCTACTTACAACAGAGAATATGTTCATTCTGGGGGACTTGGCACACTATTTCTTCGCTAGTCTCAGCTTGCACCTTTGTAACGCGGCGGTGTTCGTAAAGATTCGTCTTTGCAAGTTTTTCTGAAATGTGCTGATAAAGAAGCTCCATTGATGGGATATAGTTGTATTTTGGGCTAGTTCTGACACTGGTGCACATTACGTTTGGATATGAGTGATGCTCATACCATTTGAAGTGGTATGATTTGAGCTTCTTTGTTAATTTGTGTAGAGGTGCCAGTGCCCCCTGACAGTCCTGATGAGGCCCTGACCAAAGAGGCCGAAACGCGTTGACACATCTCTAGTGAGATTGAGGGCTTTGAAGTTAATTAACTCAAATACGGAATTGTTTATGCACTACATAATACCTTTGAAAAAATATTTTGGTATTTGTCAGCTGGGTGCAGTTAAACCCCTTGATCATCACAGTCTAGTGGATCACATTCGTAATCTTGCAATAGTGACCACAATGTAAAGAAAAGATGTTGGGCATAACCCTCCTTTTGTTTATACACTCAATGGTTTCATCAGTTCTTTTCTTATAAATAGTTTTTTTGTTTTATAAATGTTTCTGATGTTATATTTATATCTATGTTGTGTATATAACTATGTCATGGATTCTTTTATGACGAGTTACCTCTGCCTTTTCAAATGAGTTAAATAAATAAGGGAAAGGAATTTACCCATGAAATCAGGAGCGAGTACTGGTTTCCTAAAGTACTGATTGAATTTGTCCCTGCCTGTCGATCTATTGTGTTGTGTTTATCACAAGTAGTGGTGGGCGGAATATTCCTTTCTGCTCGCTAAATTGGCAGAAATTTGGTGAATCTATGTGAAGCTCAGGGGAAATTCCACTATTTGCCATGTGGTGAAATTTTTTCTTGCATGTGGCTCCAGAACAGTATATCAGGGAGTGAGAGCGGGATATGGCGTCCCTAGCATGATTTCTGGTCACTAGAAAGATATCCACTGAAATTTTTATAACGCTGGCGGTCGAGCCCATTTGCAGTCAGATGTCTGCCACTTGAGTCGCAAATTGACTTAAGCGGCAGGAAAATCAACTTAGGTCGCTGTGTCCTCTGGCGCACCACATGGCGCTGTTCTCGCTGATTTTCTACCACAGAAGTCACTACGAGTGCCAAGTCACAGTGCGACATGCCTGTTTCTGCCTGCTGGCAGAACTCTGTGGAAGTTCGCAAAACGTTTATGTAACTCCCTGGAATTCCACCCACCCCTATTCACAAGTCCTAATGAAGTAGCGAGGACTGCCCCCATACACCAAGGGCCTCAGGTAGTGTAGTGAATCCTAGTTTGTTTTAATGGGATAACAGGAGTTAGCTTAGCCTTCGGCTTGCAGACTCGTGTCCCCGTCACCTAGTGACTTTTAACCTACTTAGCTTGCTCTGTCTTAGCCCATTTAATTATTTAATTGCTCTAAAATGGCTGCCTTGTTTGTAGTTAGGCCACTTGTTATGCTTTGCATTATCAGTGCCACCCCGTTAAGGTGTCAAGATCAAGCAACAAAGACAAACAAACAGTAGGTGTTCACACTTAGGGATTTTCCCTCTCTATACTTTCGAGGGATTGTTGATATTAATTGCCGTCCCAAGCATGCCTGTTATCTATTGTTTAGGAATACACCTACGTCAGGGGACCTTGCAGATCTGTATAAATACATCGCACTTTAGACAAATAATCAGAGGGATTCCGACCAGAGGGCATCGCCACCATCGCTGATATCGATGCTGCAGTCATCTTGACGCTGACCCAGTCTTCGTGTCCCTGAGGAGTCTGAGATAGAGACCTCATTCCAAGGTAACGAGGGTTGGGGGCTCCTCTCATGGACGTGGCATTGGCAGATTAGGTTTAACAAACCCAGCTCTCCTTTAGGTAGGATGTTAGGCCTATCGTGATAGGGTATTAGGACATATTACCCACCTTATGTCTTTTCATGTTATTGCAAGAGGGTGGGGGTCTTTGTAATAATGACTCTTGTCTTTACAATTCTGTTTCTTGCATTGTTCATTATTCTAATCATTGCTGCCCATGCAACATATCACTGATTGCAGTTGTGTTAAATAAAAACCATTGAAACTTTCCTGCATCTTCGTTATTGCCTGTGTTTGGTTGAGACATAATATATCTGTGAGAAAGGGGTAATCTCCGTTTAACCACGACACTCCCTGAGATGTCATACTCTCGAGTCCATGCGTAAGGGCTGCCTCAAATCACCTTTTACTGTTTGGGTTTTTGGTGAGGTGCTGCTAGTGAGCCGGTAAGGTTGGGACAACAGTTGCGACTTGTTGTAGGAAAGGCGTAGTCGCCTACAAGCAAAAATACTGTCTTCCTTGAACCAGCATTCTTGCCTAGAGCAAGAGTCCAAACTACGACATGGCGCCACCAACAATGGTGTTTAGGCACTAATTTACGGATACCCTGACTATCACTGTCTCACAGACAACAGGTACCCTAAGTACCATTAAACTGAGACGTCCGTGGTCTTGGGGAAGATCCTCCTCCGCTGAAAAGGTAACTCCTGATTAGGCTGTAGGTTGTTCGAGCTCTAACTCATAAAAGGACTTTACTCCCCATTTTGGTGTTCCATTTCTCTAAACAAATATGGCTAACGCCATGGAAATTCCTGAGAATGCTAGACAAGCATTAACACAACACCTACTAGCGCATGGCCTTACAGATGAGGGTGGGGATGTTACTCTTATAATAGAAGCTAATGAAGCATACCAAATAGAAACATTTTACTGTTGGGTCACCTTTCCTGAGGTGGACCAAAGAACACAGACGTTCCACACATACGAAATTGTAAACGTACCTCAACGGACCCAAGCATACCAGTATCATGAAATATTGCTCACATACCAAGAGCATCAGAACTGGTTTGAAGGTGCCCTACCACATGTAATACAAAGAGTGAGACTAGGTCCTCCAAGTAATGATGGACCAACGTGGCCTATGTTTGCCACATACACACCTCACCCAGGCATACCAAATATGCCAATAGCAGATCTGCGAAATTTATATATTGAATTAGTGACACTATATAGACGACTAGCTCAATTCGTAATGCGAACTTTGAATACAGCACCAGCGCGTCCAGCTCCACCAGCACCTAGTGGATACCAATTGGCTACTGGGATTAATCAGTGCATACTATCATGGGTAAAGTACCCACAGAACGAGAGAAAATACCGTTCTGGATAGCCCAGAAAACAAATCAGCTGGAAGCTGTGTTTCCCCATACAGGACCACAGGAAAAGCATAGACTCCTCACTATGTGCTTGCCCTTTGGGATGGTTCCCTCGGTGGATGACTGCGCCACATGGGGTACAGTCTTCGCTGCTATATATACCACTATACATGGTACCCAACACTTTTACCGGAAGTGTTAAAACAAATACAGAATAAGCACAGGGCTGCACCAGCCTTAGATGTGGGGATGAAGTTGATGCAGAACTTTGACGCAGTTTCCTCAATAATACTCAGTAATATTAAAGGGGAAGCGGTAGCACTGGCAATACGCCAGTCTCCGAGAAACTCCGCAATTGGAACAAGAGAGACAGCTACCAAAAATAATTTCCGACACCTATACTAGTATAGGGCGGAATAGTTTGGGAGCCAAGCCAAAGAAATTGGAATTACAAAGTACCACCCTTAAGGAAGGTACGAAGGAGGCACAAGAGGGCTCTAAAAAGCGCTGGGAAAAACAAAAATAATTTAAGGATAGACTAAATAAGAGTGCTGATTCTCCACACCCGGAGAACTCCGAAAGGAGATACAATCTCAGAAATAGAGAGAACATCAAAACTCCTGACAGATATACTGATTCATGTCCCTCTCGTTCATTTGAGGACACACTGTATAGACGTAGTGAGAGAGGGGGCCGTCCTGATCGACGTCCTGAATACATGAAACAAATGAAAGACTTAACACAGTCTACAGTCAAAAAAGAAGAAAAGACTCCTCAGCAAAAGCCACAGTTTAAAAAGAAAAAGGTGGCAGCACTGACAGTTAAAAATGCCAGTAATATTGAGAACGCTGTTGAGGAACAAGAGGTGGGCAGTGTCTCTGTTAGACAGCGCAGCAGAGGTCATGATATGTCGCCAGAGTCTGAAAGATCATCTGGATGCGACAGCAACTAGCGATTTTATTGCAGTTGAGACTGCGGACGGCCGCGTTCTCCCACCTGACAGGGTTTATGAGATAAAAATTCAAATAGAGGGAGACGTGGAGCGCACCATTGGTGTGATATTCTGGGATGAACTCACTAGTGACATCCTATTGGCCGAAAGAGACTGGCCACCTGAGCACGTCCGTAAGCTCCCACATGGGGAAGATGTCATTTTGCCTTCTTTCTCTAATCTTGTTCCGGAAGCAGAAAAACAAGCCTATGCCACTGAATGGGCTTTAGCGCAGGCACCTGCATTATACCGCAATCATGTAGGTTGGGACAAGGACTCTCCTTGTCATGTCATTCCTGTTAGGTCTACACCACACCGCAGCCACAATACCCTGTTAAAAATGAAGCGAAAGCTCCAGTGAGGGAGATCCTCACTCACCTCGAGTATCAGGGAGTAATTGAGCCCGGTACATCTGCAATGAATAACCCGTTATTCCCCGTTGCAAAGCCAGACCATTCTTACAGAATTACAGATTACAGACATTTAAATAGTCATACACGTACATATGCTATACAAAACTCACATAGCACTGCACTAATAAACAATATAGTGCGTAAACAATACAAAACAATGTTAGATATTTCTAATGGCTTTTTCTGCCAGAATTTAGCACATGAAAGTCGGGAACTGAGTGCATTCTCATTTGGCTCACAGAAACGCTTTTGTCGTTTACCCTAAGCCTATAAGAACAGCCCAAGGCTATTTTCAGCCCGTGTAACATCAATATCACATGATATTGATCCCGAGGCGTTATCCTACGAGGATGACATATATCTCACGGACGACGACCTCAACATTCATCTTGCAAGGGTCGATCGCATCATTTTGGGATTTGCAGACCTTGGTTACAAATTCAACTTTAAGAAAAGTAAAATTGCCTTTCTCAGTGTATTGTTCCTGGGATACAAGTTATCTAACGAGGAGAAGAGCCTGGCCACGCACTTTCTAAAAGAATGTGCACAATTGCACCCCCTTAACACTCTCAAGAAACTACAGTCTTTACTAGGTTTCTTCAACTTTGGCAGAATATATATTCCAGACTATGCACAACGTATCAAGCCACTTTATGACTTGGTTCAGCCCAAATTTTCTACCAGACACTGGACAGTTGAACACACACACATCCTTAGGGAAATGCAACAGGACATGCTAGAAGCTAAACACTTGCACACATGTGACAATAAAAAAATGTGGTCATCAGAATAATTGCTGGTGCCATTGGCTTTACTTATGTCACCTTCAATGAAGGCGACACAGTACCTATAGCATATAATTCACATTTATACTCCAATGCAGAACAACGCTTTGCACCTACAGAAAAGATTCTGACTGCAGTTCAGATGTTTGTCATAAAGGAGAGGCCACTTGCCCAGAGGAAACGCATTATTGTCGTTACCCCGGTGCCGGCCTTAGAGGCTGTCACCAAAGCAAGCATTCCCAACGCTAAAGCATTACATCCACGTTGGATTCACTGAGCAACGTCTCTGACCGCCAATGATGTTGACTATATCTTTGATCCAAAACTTCAGACACAAGAGTTTCTCCAGTACGAACAAGAGTACCCCGCTCCTCTAAATATCTTGCCACTTGACAGATACCATACTGTCATATACACTGATGGTTCGGCACAACCAGCTGTGGGTACTAAAAATCAATACTCAGCTGCTTGCGCAGCCGTGAGCGGAGTGATGGAGGATGGAGTTTTCCACCCTCACAATACCTACACGCAGACCCTAGGGGACTGCACAGCTCAGTTGGCTGAACTTAAAGCTCTTTTATTAGCACTAGAACACACAGAGCCAGACTGCCTGTCTTTAATAGTCTGTGACTCATACTACTGCTTTCAGTCATACAATGATTATCTTAATCATTGGAAGCTGAACGGGTTTAGAGATTCTAAAGGGAACACCATTAAACACAAGACATTGTGGGGGAGGGTGGCTGATCTTAAGGATAAGCTACAGTGTGTCCATGTAGTACATACACTGGGCCACCAACATGTAGGAGTACACGTTGCCGGCAACACTTTGGCAGATGAAGCAGCCAAATCTGCAGTAGCTACGGCTTCTGTGGCTGCAGTGACTCGTTCACAGACGAGATTGGATAATGAAATACTGACTGCCGGGAAAGCTTTGGCTGAAGGCAAGTCCCTCCCGAAAGGATACCCTACATATTATTCTTACCACATCAGTGCACAGAATGTTGTCTATGCAATGATTCCTGGGGTTGGAGATCGAATGATCCCCAACGAAGACCAGAGATTAGATCTAGTAAAAGCAGCGCATGAGGGTGTCGCTTCTGCACATGCTGGTATTTCGGCCACGATAACACTCTTACAGAAACGTTTCTGGTGGCCTGGTCTATGCAGGCAGACAAAGATATGTGTCCTTTGTTGTGACATTTGCCAGCAAATAAAGGGCTCCAATATCAAACGCCCACCGCAGACATCCCTCTTAGTGTCCAGCAGGCCACTACAATGTGTGTACCTGGATCATTGCGGTCCACTCCAACCTGATGGTGCATACAACTACATCTTAGTCGCTGTAGATTCTTGTTCTTGATTCCTGTGGGTATGGCCACAGCGGTCGGCTGACGCTCGAACTGTTATAAAAGACTTGCTGATCTTTATCGGTACATATGCGGTTGCAGCATTCCATTCGGACCAGGGCCTTGCATTTGCATCTAAGGCATTCAGGGACACCATGGGGACGATGGGTGTTGAACTCCATTACTCCTCACCATACCATCCCGAGGGAAATTCGGTTGTGGAGAGGTGGAACCGTGATCTAAAGCAGTCCTTAACAGCTCGGGTATTAGGTTCAGGCCGCAGTTGGCTTAATCACCTATATGGGGTCCAGAGAGCACTGAATAATCTGCCAAGATGGTCCTTGGGGGACGCGCTCCCTATGAGGTTCTCTTTGGGATACCTGTGTATGTCCCAGATCTTGATGGCTCTGGTTTGGTGGCAGCAGAAACACCATTTGACATAAATGAACATCTCACTGTCTTACAGGAGCTTCAGCAATTTTGTGATGATAAATCATCTACCAGTGCTGCCACTTTAGGAATAAGGGAATTAGCGAAAACTTCGACCGGCTGGATTCCTAAAGTTGGGGATCTGGTTCATGAGAAGATCGCTGCGAAGAAGGAATTCGGTCCATCATACAGAGCACCTGTACCGGTCTTGGGAATTCAAGGTACCAGGACTGTCATCTTACCATCACTCTCTGGCTCTGGCGAACAGATTTATCTCCATTGATGACATCAAACTACACCATTTGGCCGATTCTTCACAGTAGACCAAGAGGTCCCTTGGGTAGTTCCCAATCCCCTCTCACTACCCAACAGGATATACCTCTACATAGTAGGATGAACAACACTACTACGGACTATGCAACAATGTCCAATGCTGTTACAGATACCTCCTCGACCATGGGGAGGGCAGAAAACGAACTCTTGCTAGTTCCAGTTACCACTTCAATGACAACACCTGTCCAAGATTTGGCTGTTTTTTACACGAACACTTCACAGACTGATGACACCGTCTACCAAGAGCCTCCACGCGAAGTGTACCAATGTACAACTAATGCACCAGCTCCAGTATTTGCAGAGACTGCCTCTGGCTATTTCGTAGACATTGATGACTTTTCCTCAGACTCATCCACTATTGTGATTGACAATGTTTCAAAAACACGGAAGCTGTATCAATGGCTTAAAAAGAACTATTTAAACTACCCATGGAACTATTTATGGTTCTGTTTGACAATGTCAGCATTATTTTTTTGGGTTGGTTTTGTGACTGTTTTCTTTTTGCTTATAAATGGTCACTATATTCCTGAACGCTCCTCTGTTGAGCCTGTGGATGAAGTCTTAACTCCATATCATTCCTCACATAATGTCTGAAGAGACTCGTCCCTTGTGAATATTACAGCAATACCGATTTCTGATGGGATTGTATGGGACAATGTTCCCTTTGATATATAAGGGCCTACTGAGGTTATTCAAATTCCATATGTGTTCAAAATATCTATGACAGATTTGATTACACCTGATGTTGTATCTGATGATTGGGATGTCCAGACAGTTGATTCCATGCTAATTGAACTGAAGGACTATTCCGTATTTGAAAGTGATGATGTATATGAACATACAATGAATTATGGGGAAATGTTCTGTTACAACAATTAGGGACATTACTACCTACACTGTGCCACTGGACACAGGCCAGTGTTAAACTATACACAGTGGGAACACTGTTCAACACCACCAGTGGGGAGCCCAAAACACTATGGGGCATATTTATACTCCGTTTGCGCCGAATTTGCGTCGTTTTTTTCGACGCAAATTCGACGCAAAACTAACTCCATATTTATACTTTGGCGTTAGACGCGTCTAGCGCCAAAGTTCATGGAGTTAGCGTTATTTTTTTGCGTGAACACCTTCCTTGCGTTAATGATATGCAAGGTAGGCGTTCGCGTCTTAAAAAATGACTCCGATGCATATGCGTCGTATTTATACTCCCGGGCAAAAATGACGCCCGGGAGTGGGCGGGTCTAAAAAACCTGCATTAGCGCCAGATTTTAACGCCTGGGTCAGGGCAGGCGTTAAGGGACCTGTGGGCTCAGAATGAGCCCAGAGGTGCCCTCCCATGCCCCCAGGGACACCCCCTGCCACCCTTGCCCACCCCAGGAGGACACCCAAGGATGGAGGGACCCACCCCAGGGACATTAAGGTAAGTTCAGGTAAGTATTTTTGTGGCAAAAGGGGGCCTGATTTGTGCCCCCCTACATGCCACTATGCCCAATGACCATGCCCAGGGGACAGAAGTCCCCTGGGCATGGCCATTGGGCAAGGGGGCATGACTCCTGTCTTTGCTAAGACAGGAGTCATTTCAATGGGGGTTGGGAGTGAAAAAAAAATGGCGCAAATCGTGTTGAGACGATTTTTTTGCCTCAGCCTGACTTGCACCATTTTTGGACGCGCATACTCCATTTTCCCCCTACGCCGGCGCTGCCTGGTGTACGTCGTTTTTTTTCACGCACACCAGCTAACGCCGGCTAACGTCATTGAATAAATACGGCGCCCGCATGGTGCTTCAGAATGGCGTTAGCCGGCGCTAATTCTTTTGATGCATAACTGCGTTAGCGCAGTTTTGCGTCAAAAAGTATAAATATGGCCCTATACACATAAATTTACATATTTCACTGGGCATGGCACAAAAAATGCGGAGTCATATTACTTCAAATTGCCTCCTTCACAAATTAGGAAAATTTTGCTAACTAACATGAAACTCATTTATTCAGATCCCTTTGTTTCCCGGCTCGCAGTTGAAGGTTACGAATACTGGAAGAGCACTATTGACTTAAAAAGTGTATGGGGAACGCAAGATTGGCAGATACAGGGTAAAGAAGCTTTATTTAGAGCATGCCTGATTCCTGTGCAAATGATCTTTTTAAATGACACTATTCAACAGACATCTTGTCTGGGGTTAGCAAAAATTAAAGACATGAACACGCCCAGTATCCCCACAACGGGAAAGTTTAATGATTGGCAATATTCCCTTAACATCACCGAGGAAACGCTAGATGCGATAGTTAAGGCTGGAACCTATAATTCTTCACTTTCCAGTCCCGGCGGGTGGTTAATATGGCCCACTGACACCAATAGGTGTCAAGCACATTTTTTGAACTCTTCAGGGTTTTTTTCAAATACCAGGCCAGACCCTTGCTTTGTATCGGGTCAACATACAGGTATAATTACAACAAACAGTGTGGGTACACTGTGCCAGGTACACTGTGCCAACAATGGGTGCAGACTATCACGTTAGCCACAGTTAAAAAACATCATAACACTCATTCTGAAAATGTAGACTTGCAGGATTTTCTGCTGGGTCCTCAGAAACAGCGCTTTAAAAGGTTCCTATAGGCTATGTATAATGAGATCTGGAAACTTTCACAGATAGAAGCTGCTGCACGTTTGAGGCAATTAGATAAGGAAAACTTAGAGAAGGCTTTAGCAGTTGTCTACAACGGCATGAACACTCTGTCCAACAGGATTTATTCACTATCAAACATTGGCCCGTATTTATACTTTTTGACGCTAAACTGCGCTAACGCAGTTTAGCGTCAAAAAAATTAGCGCCGGCTAACGCCATTCTGAAGCGCCATGCGGGCGCCGTATTTATAGAATGGCGTTAGCCGGCGTTAGCCGACCGGCGCTGTCTGGTGTGCGTGAAAAAAAAAACCCGTACACCAGGCAGCGCCGGCGTAGGGGAAAATGGCGTATGGGCGTCTCAAAATGGGGCAAGTCAGGTTGAGGCAAAAAATCGTCTTAACCCGATTTGCGCCATTTTTTTTTGGCGCCCATCCCCCATTAACATGACTCCTGTCTTAGCAAAGACAGGAGTCATGCCCCCTTGCCCAATGGCCATGCCCAGGGGACTTCTGTCCCCTGGGCATGGTCATTGGGCATAGTGGCATGAAGGGGGGCACAAATCAGGCCCCCCTATGCCACAAATTTTTTTTAAAAAAAATACTTACCGGAACTTACCTTAATGTCCCTGGGGTGGGTCCCTCCATCCTTGGGTGTCCTCCTGGGGTGGGCAAGGGTGGCAGGGGGTGTCCCTGGGGGCAGGGGAGGGCACCTCTGGGCTCATTCTGAGCCCACAGGTCCCTTAACGCCTGCCCTGACCCAGGCGTTAAATTCAGATGCAAATGCGGGGTTTTTTGCCCCGCCCACTCCCGGGCGTCATTTTTGCCCGGGAGTATAAATACCACACACATGCCTGGGAGTCATTTTTTTTAGACGGGAACGCCTACCTTGCATATCATTAACGCAAGGAAGGTGTTCACGCCAAAAAATGACGCTAACTCCATGAACTTTGGCGCTAGACGCGTCTAACGCCAAAGTATAAATATGGGGTTAGTTTTGCGTCGAATTTGCGTCGAAAAAAACGACGCAAATTCGGCGCAAACAGAGTATAAATATGCCCCATTGTGTCATCTGCTATTGATATTACTCAGACAGACTTGTCCCGGTTATATCATGGACAAACACAGCTACGTTCCATCACGCAGCCAGGTTGGACATTACAGACACTGAAAAATGGCCACATTCCATGGAAGTATATTAACGGTAGTGAATTGTTCACTGCTTTTAATCTTTCCATGGAACAACAGACAATGGCTAAAAGGGAAGCTAGTTTCACCATGCTTCACATTGAGAAGTTAGATAAGCTGCTCTTCACGGTAGCAGAGAGTCCTTCAACTAGTTGGCTCTTACATGGCATAATTAACTTGCCCATTTCGACGTTTCGTTTCTCAAGTTGCTTGAAACATCTTACAGTTGGCATGTTCGAGCAACTAGGCAATAGCTATATTAAGGGAGAGTGGGAGCTGCCCTTTGATTATAAATGTTTGAAAGGCGAAACAGAGGTTTTTACTGAGCCGAAGTGAATGTGAGACTACTGTTAGTCATTCAATGATATGTAAGCAGGTGTCCCTTCACAGCCTTTGCAATGCGGGGGTCGCAAACTTGGCCTGTTTTATGAAGGGTGCTCCCGTCCCTTTGATTCGACTGGTATTTCATGTACTTTCCAATGGAAGTTATGTGGTACTGAGCGATCAAAGTTTTTGCGGCATGCGACCAGGAATTGGCTACGCAATCTCGGTCTCGAAGGTCGTTACGTGTTGCGGACATGTTTTATTCCCCCTCAGACAAGAGATAAAAGTACCTGACATGTGGCCCCACATAGATACTATTAATGTAAATTATGACAAGCTGAGCAGACTAAGGGCCGTATTTATACTCCGTTTGCGCCGAATTTGCGTCGTTTTTTTCGACGCAAATTCGACGCTAAACTAACGCCAACTAACGCCATATTTATACTATGGCGTTAGAGGCGAATAGCGCCAAAGTTCCCGGAATGTGCGTCATTTTTTAGCGTGAACCCCTTCCTTGCGTTAATGATATGCAAGGGAGGCGTTCCCGTCTAAAAAATGACTCCCAGGCCTTTACGTGGTATTTATACTCCCGGGCAAAAGAGACGCCCGGGAGTGGGCGTGGCTAAAAACGGCGCATTTGCGCCGCTTTTTAACGCCTGGGTCAGGCATGGCGTTAAGGGACAAGTGGGCTCAAAATGAGCCCAGAGTGCCCTCCCCTGCCCCCAGGGACCCCCCCTGCCACCCTTGCCCACCCCAGGAGGACACCCAAGGCTGGAGGGACCCACCCCAGGGACATTCAGGTAAGTATTTATTTATTTTTTTTTAATAATTTTTTTTGGCATAGGGGGGCCTGATTTGTGCCCCCCTACATGCCACTATGCCCAATGACCATGCCCAGGGGACAGAAGTCCCCTGGGCATGGCCATTGGGCAAGGGGGCATGACTCCTATCTTTACAATGATAGGAGTCATGTTGATGGGGGATGGGCGTCGAAAATAAATGGCGCAAGTCGGGTTACGACGATTTTTTCGACGTAACCTGACTTGCCCCATTTTAAGACGCCCATGCGCCATTTTCCCCCTACGCCGGCGCTGCCTGGTGTACGTGGTTTTTCTCGCGCACACCAGCCAGCGCCGGTCTGCTTGCGCCGGCTAACGCCATTCAATAAATACGGCGCCCGCATGGCGCTTCAGAATGGCGTTAGCCGGCGCAAAACTTTTTGACGCTAAACTGCGTTAGCGCAGTTTAGCGTCAAAAAGTATAAATATGGGCCTAAAGGTGCTATTGTTTCAAAAACAGGTCGCGTTGACAACCACTAGAGAGACGTATGCTCTCCAGATAGCGAGATCATCAGCGGAGATACAATCCCGATTAAATACCAAATTCCCCAAGCACTTTGGAGAACTGGTATCCAGAATATTCAATGCTTCTAGCACTGCTGGGATTGTCCATTTCTTTAAGGCTGTTGGGTCTGGTTTCGTGTCAATCTTTCAGACTGTTTTCGGAGTCATCCCATCAGCCATCCATTCGCTCTTTTCAAGTGTGTTTGGTGGTTTTCCGATTATTTTGGCATTGATTGGCGGACTACTACTGCTATTTCTTCTGATTCACAGTGGTTGTTTCTTTCCAGCTACACAGAGCAATGGAGCCGCTCCCACCAACTCAACTGTGTCGTGAACGCATGGGTCAGATCTTCGGTGCTTCCTTGCTGGTGGAATTGGAGCGTGATTGGACGCTGTCATTTCGGCCACTTCTCTGGTGCGTACAACCAGTTTTCCGCTGCGTGTGGTGCCTCTTAGAACACCTGCCTATGGTGTGTCTTGCTGTTGCACCGGCATCTCCTGTGGACCACGAACTGCTGATGTCCCAGATGAGGGTTCATTCACGGTCATGCCCCTTGAGACTAAGGCTGCTCCGCGAGGCCACTTATGAGCCTTCCGTTCTAATGTCTACCATGGACGATGGCACTGCTGCAGATGGATCTGCACAAGAGACTGACAAGCACTATTGCTCAATGGATCCGTTTGCCCACCCGGTGATCGATTTAACATCTGATGATGTGGACTCATTTTTTGGGTCATTGGTTGGTGACTTCGATGACACTCTTCGAGATCATGACTATAGCAAATAATTTGATGAATTGGCTTGGCATTCCCGATTAAAATTATGCATTCAAATTGCCTTTACTTTGGCCTGCTGTGCTTGTCATGGTTGACATTAACATTCTCTGTATGTATTTTTAGCTAATATTTTTACTATCTTTTAACAAATTTTAAACGTTTTTTAGCTAGTTTTTATGCTTTTAGCTTTTTAGTCCAGAGCAATTTTAGCGTTTGGATTCATTTACCTTTGTCATAGTTGTTACGGCAATGGGGAGGGTGTAGTGAATCCTAGTTTGTTTTAATGGGATAACAGGAGTTAGCTTAGCCTTCGGCTTGCAGACTTGTGTCCCCGTCACCTAGTGACTTTTAACCTACTTAGCTTGCTCTGTCTTAGCCCATTTAATTATTTAATTGCTCTAAAATGGCTGCCTTGTTTGTAGTTAGGCCACTTGTTATGCTTTGCATTATCAGTGCCACCGCGCTAAGACATCAAGATCAAGTGACAAAGACAAACAAACAGTAGGTGTTCACACTTAGGGACTTTCCCTCTCTATATTTTAGAGGGAATTGTTTATATTAATTGCCGCCCCAAGCATGCCTGTTATCTATTGTTTGGGAACACACCTACGTCAGGGGACCTTGCAGATCTGTATAAATACATCACACTTTAGACAGATAATCAGAGGGATTCCGACCAGAGGGCATCGCCACCATCGCTGATATCGATGCTGCAGTCATCTTGACGCTGACCCAGTCTTCGTGTCCCTGAGGAGTCTGAGATAGAGACCTCATTCCAAGGTAACGAGGGTTGGGGGCTCCTCTCACGGACATGGCATTGGCAGATTAGGTTTAACAAACCCAGCTCTCCTTTAGGTAGGAGGTTAGGCCTATTGTGATAGGGTATTAGGACATATTACCCACCTTATGTCTTTTCATATTATTGCAAGATGGTGGGGGTCTTTGTAATAATGACTCTTGTCTTTACAATTCTGTTTCTTGCATTGTTCATTATTCTAATCATTGCTGCCCATCCAACATTTCACAGATTGCAGTTGTGTTAAATAAAAACCATTGAAACTTTACTGCATCTTCGTTATTGCCTGTGTTTGGTTGAGACATGATGTATCTGTGAAAAAGGGGTAATCTCCGTTTAACCACGACACTCCCTGAGATGTCATACTCTCGAGTCCATGCGTAAGGGCTGCCTCAAATCACCTTTTACTGTTTGGGTTTTTGGTGAGGTGCTGCTAGTGAGCCGGAAGCGTTGGGACGACAGTTGCGACTTGTTGTAGGATAGGCATTGTCACCTACAAACATAAGTACTGTCATCCTTAAACCAGCAGTATTGCAGAGAGCAAGAGTCCAAACTACGACAGTAGGTACACCAAGGGCCTCAGGGAGGTACAGCACGGACCTCAGGTAGGTACAGCACGGGCCTCAGGTAGGTACACCAAGGGCCTCAGGTGGGTACACCAAGAGCCTCAAGTAGGTACAGCATGGACCTCAGGTAGATACAGCACGGGCCTCAGGTAGGTACACCAAGGGCCTCAGGTAGTACAGCACGGGCCTCAGGTAGGTACAGTACGGGCCTTAGGTAGGTACACCAAGGGCCCAGGAAGGTACAGCACGGGTCTGAGGTAGGTACACCAAGGGCCTCAGGTAGGTAAGGCACGGGCCTCAGGTAGGTACAGCACGGGCCTCAGGTAGGTACACCAAGGGCCTCAGGTGGGTACACCAAGAGCCTCAGGTAGGTACAGCACAGGCCTCAGGTAGGTACAGCACGGGCCTTAGGTAGGTACACCAAGGGCCCAGGTAGGTACAGCACGGGTCTGAGGTAGGTACACCAAGGGCCTCAAGTAGGTACAGCATGGACCTCAGGTAGGTACAGCACGGGCCTCAGGTAGGTACACCAAGGGCCGCAGGTAGGTACAGCAAGGGCCTCAGGTAGGTACAGCACGGGCCTCAGGTAGGTACAGCACGGGCCTCAGGTAGGTACACCAAGGGCCTCAGGTAGGTACAGCACGGGCCTCAGGTAGGTACACCAAGGGCCGCAGGTAGGTACAGCAAGGGCCTCAGGTAGGTACAGCACAGGCCTCAGGTAGGTACACCAAGGGCCTCAGGTAGGTACAGCACACAGCCGCACAGACACAGCACACTGAGGGCCAAGCTGCCTCACAGGAAGAGGAGGGAACAGCCACATCTACTAAGACATGGCACGGGGGAGGGGGCCGGGGGCAGTCAACTAAGCTGACTAGTGCCATGCATACACCTTAGCACCAGAGTGATGATGTATCGTATAGGTTTGTATTGAAAGAGCACCTTTCAGAACAAAATACCATAGTTAGACAAACTCTTTTCCCACTTTGTATTGGAGAGAGATTTGGAGAACTCCATCTGTGGAATTAAGGGCCAGATGTAGGTACTTTGCAAATTGCGACTTGCAATTTGCGAGTCCGAGCGACTCGCAAATTGCAACTCGCAATTTGCAATGCAGAACGGTGTCTCAGACACCGTCTGCGAGTCGCTATGGGGTCGCAAAGACCCACCTCATTAATATTAATGAGGTGGGTCGCAAATTGCGGCCCCATAGCGACTATGGGCACTCACTGACATGGAGGCCTGCTGTAGTCAGCAGACCTCCATGTCCGTGACTGCTTGTTAATAAAGCATTTTTTTTTTCAAGTGTAGCCCGTTTTCCTTAAAGGAAAACGAGCTGCACTTAAAAAAAAATCCGAAACCTTTTGTTTCGGAATTTTTTCAGGGCAGGTAGTGGTCCCTTGGACCACTACCTGCCCTGAAAAAATATTTTGGGGTCCATTCACAAAGGGGAAGGGGTCCCATGGGGACCCCTTCCAATTTGCGAGTGGGTTACCATCCACTTCAAGTGGATGGTAACTGCGACTCCATTCAAATGGAATTGCATACCACTGCTAGTCGCAAATAGGAAGGGAACACCCCTTCCTATTTGCGAGTTGGAAATGCATTTTGCGAGTCGGTCCTGACTCGCAAAATGCATTTCTGCATAGCAAACTCCGGTTTGCGACTCGCAAACGCCAATTTTTGCCGTTTGCGAGTCGCAAACTGGTTGCTACATCTGGCCCTAAATGTCGACATGATCTTGAATCCGAGAATGTTTCAAGTGGAAGAAAGGTGGAATAATACAATGTTGGCTTGATAAATCACCAGACTCCTGCCTCAGTCGGGAGGGCTGGCCTGCATTCTGATTCAACAAAATGATGCTGGTTTCAGAAAATGGAATCAAAAGTAATAGCTTAAGGGAAAAAAGGCATTTAGAAAGCTGAAGCGTGCCCAGGCTGCATCTGGGAATTGGTGGTGGGAGAAACTTCAGGAATGTTGACTGTGAAGCAGCAAAGCCCAGGAGGTGGTGGTGGTGCCTGTGGTTGACTGCCAGGGTGTTGGCGCTATAATCCACAGCCAGCCACGCCTTCGTGTAAAAGGAAGAGTGTGGTGCAAAGACCTGGAAAGCTGCAACTGGGCACCACCTTGTAGGAAAGTAGCACCTTTCTGGAAAAGTTAACCCCACTTTTTGCCTGCTGTCAGCGTGTTCTGACTGTAGTACACTGGGATCCTGCTAACCAGGACCCCGGGGTCAGTGTTCTCTCCCCTAAACTTAGTTGATAAGCAAGATTTATACCCCACAATTGGCATGCTGATGCACCCCTGTGTAGGATGACGCAGGAGTAAAACGTTTGAGTCTACTAATTTGTATTAGGTTTTTGCTTTATTTCTATATTTCAAAGTCTTTATCCTTGTTACATCCTAATTCGTGTCTGTTCTCTTTCTTAGGTTCTCCCATCCAGTTGGATCACCGTTCTTCGATGTGCTCTTTGAGAAGAACGAGTACAGTGTCAGGTTAGCGTCCTCAGGGTTTCTCTTTAGGGTCACGCCCTGTACCCAGTTCCTGTTCCACCATCACCATTTAGGAGGTGCTCGAGGTGTGTGAAGGTAGAAGGGTTCAAGGACTTCGGTTTCTCCCCCACGGTTTTAGAATAGGTTTGAATAAGCCTTTTAACCAAAACAAAAAGGAAAAGAAATCTAGGAATGTCCCTTAAGAGTGAGTCACTGTGAGTAAAGGGGAGAGAAAGGGGAAAGTCATAAACTATAAGACACAAATGGAACCAAAAGCAAAAAGGTCTTAATGGTGAGCACTTCCTGCAGAATTTCCCTCCCCTCGACTACCCATCTCCTTCGCCCTCTGTCCCCTCGGGTTCTTCCACTGACCCAAGAGTCAGGCAGGTACCTGCCTAAGCCACATCCCTCCTGAGACGTGGCGGGGACGTGGACAGGAACGGTGTCCTCCCAGCATAAGGATCTCTCCAGTGGTGCCTCTTCCTCAATGGACATCGTCTTCTTCAATCGTCTTCTTCCAACTCTTCCCGTGGTGCTGGTTGCACAGGATCCTTACAGCTTCTGCACCAGGACGTATGAAGAGAACTTCTTTCTTCTCGTCTCTTTGGGCCTCGGTCAGGGAAGGTAATTCCACTCCGGTTGTGACTGTCCTCCCATTCTCGTCTTCCAGCTCAAACGGCGGGCACGAGTAGTCTGCCACACTCCCTTACAGGGATCGCAACATGTTGTGCCTGTAAGGCTTAGAGCCGGAGTCAACTTCCTCTCTCGCTGTCAGACCGAGACCCTGTAAGGGCAAGTGTAGGAGGCTGGCCTGGCTTACAGTGGGTACTTTGTGGTACTTACACCCTGTGCCAGGTCCAGTTATCCCTTATTAGTAGAATAGAGGTGTTTCTAGCAGCCTAGGCTGATAGAAGGTAGCTATAGCAGAGCAGCTTAGGCTGAACTAGGAGACATGCAAAGCTCCTACTATACCACGTATATCATATAGCACTATATCATAAGAAACACAATACTCAGAGTTACTAAAAATAAAGGTACGTTATTTTAGTGACAATATGCCAAAAGTATCTCAGAGAATACCCTCACTTAGGAGGTAAGTAATATACACAAAATATAAACACACAAACCAAAATCAGGTAAGTAAAACACTTAGAAAAGTAGTGCAAACACTGGAACATAATAGAATGCAATAGGAGAAAAATAGGCCTAGGGGCAACACAAACCATATACTACAAAAGTGGAATGCGAACCACAAATGGACCCCAGGCCTAGTGTAGTGTGTAGAGGGTCGCTGGGAGTGTAAGAAAACACTAAGGGTGTCCAAGACACCCCACCCCAAGACCCTGAAAAGTAGGAGTAAAGTTACCTTACTACTCCAGAAAGACAGTAAAGTCGAGATAGGGGATTCTGCGAAGACAACAACTGACTGCAAAGCACTGAAGAAGGATTCCTGGACCTGAGGACCTGCAAAGGAAGGGGACCAAGAGTCATGCAAGTGTCCAGGGGGGGCAGGAGCCCACTAAACCCCGGATAAAGGTGCAAAAGGGCTGCTCTGGGTGGAAGAAGCCGAAGATTCTGCAACAACGGAAGGTACCAGGAACTTCTCCTTTGGTCAGAAGATGTCCCACGGCGTGCTGGAGGATGCAGAGTTCTTTCCACGCAGAAATACCGCAAACAAGCCTGTCTAGCTGCAAGAGTCGCAGTTGAAGGTTTTGGGTGCTGCCAGGGCCCAGGAAGGACCAGGAGGTCGCCCCTTGGAGGAGGAGACAGAGGGGGCGCTCAGCAACAGAGAGAGCCCACGCAAAAGCAGGCAGCACCCGCAGAAGTACCTGATCAGGCGTTCATGAAATCTGAGCACAGCGGTCATCTCAGCACAACAAAAGAGGGTCCCACGAAGTCAGAGGTCAACTCAGCGAGTTGAGCAATGCAGGACGGAGTGCTGGGGACTTGGGCTAGGCTGTGCACAAAGGAATCCTTGCAAAAGTGCACAGAAGCCCTTACAGCTGCAGTTCACGCAGTACACAGGATTACTGTCCGGTGTGGGGAGGCAAGGACTTACCTCCACCAAATTTGGACAGAAGGGCCATTGGACTGTCGGGGTCACTTGGATCCAGCTCCTGTGTTCCAAGGACCACGCTCATCAAGATGAGAGGGGACCCAGAGGACCGGTGATGCAGAAGTTTGGTGCCTGCGGTAGCAGAGGTAAGATTCCGTCGACCCACAGGATATTTCTTCTTGGCTTCTAGTGCAGGGTGAAGGCAGACAGCCCTCAGAGCATGCACCACCAGGAAACAGTTGAGAAAGCCGGCAGGATTGGGTGCTACAATGTTGCTGGTAGTCGTCTTGCTACTTTGTTGCGGTTTTGCAGGCGTCCTGGAGCAGTCAGCGGTCGATCATTGGCAGAAGTTGAAGAGGGAAGCACAGATGAACTCTGGTGAGCTCTTGCATTCGTTATCTTAGGAGAAACCCACAGGAGATACCCTATATAGCCCTCAGAGGAGGATTGGCTACCTAACCAGGTAAGGGCCTATCAGGAGGGGTCTCTGACGTCACCTGCTGGCACTGGCCACTCAGAGGTCTCCATTGTACCCTAACACCTCTGCATTCAAGATGGCAGAGGTCTGGGACACACTGTAGGAGCTCTGGGCACCACCCCTGGAGTGGTGATGGACAGGGGAGTGGTCACTCCCCTTTCCTTTGTCCAGTTTCGCGCCAGAGCAGGGGCTGCGGGCTTCCTGAACCGGTGTTGACTGGTTTATGCAAGGAGGGCACCATCTGTGCCCTTCAAAGCATTTCCAGAGGCCAGAAGAGGCCACTCCTCTCAGGCCCTTAACACCTATTTCCAAAGAAATCCTCTGTTCTGCCTTCCTGGGACTGGGCTGCCCAGGCCCCAGAGGGGCAGAAACCGGTCTGAGGGTTGGCAACAGCAGTAGCTGCTGAGAAAACCCCGGAGAGTTAGTTTGGCAGTACCCAGGGTCCTTGCTGGAGCCTCGGGGATGCACGGAATTGTCCCCCCAATACCAGAATGCTATTGGGGCGACAATTTCACGATCCTAGACACGTTACATGGCCACGTTCGGAGATACCATTGTGAAGTTACACATAGGTATTGACCTATATGTAGTTCACGCGTGTAATGGTGTCCCCGCACTCACAAAGTCCGGGGAAATCGCCCTGAACAATGTGGGGGCACCTTGGCTAGTGCCAGGGTGCCCTCACACTTAGTAACTTTGAGCCTAACCTTCACTAAGTGAGGGTTAGACATATAGGTGACTTATAAGTTACTTAAGTGCAGTGTAAAATGGCTGTGAAATAACGCGGACGTTATTTCAGTCAGGCTGCAGTGGCAGTGCTGTGTAAGAATTGTCTGGGCTCCCTATGGGTGGCAAAAGAAATGCTGCAGCCCATAGGGATCTCCTGGAACCCCAATACCCTGGGTACCTAGGTACCATATACTAGGGAATTATAAGGGTGTTCCAGTGTGCCAATCATAATTGGTAAAATTAGTCACTAGCCTGCAGTGACAATTTTAAAAGCAGAGAGAGCATAAACATTGAGGTTCTGGTTAGCAGAGCCTCAGTGATACAGTTAGGCACCACACATTGAACACATACAGGGCACACTTTATGAGCACTGGGGTCCTGTCTAGCAGGATCCCAGTGACACAGGCAAAAACAAACATACATATAAGTAAAAAATGGGGGTACATGCCAGGCAAGATGGTACTTTCCTACACAACCCCCCCACCCCCCAAACGAGGGACAGTAAGGTTAACCTTGCCCAGATGAGTCTTCATTGTCTAAGTGGAAATATCTGGAGAGGCCATCTGCATTGGAGTGGGTACTCCCAGGTCTATGTTCCACTGTATAGTCCATTCCCTGTAGGGATATGGACCATCTCAACAATTTAGGGTTTTCACCTTTCATTTGTTTAAGCCATAATAGAGGTTTGTTGTCTGTCTGAACAATAAAGTGAGTACCAAACAGGTATGGTCTCAACTTTTTCAGTGCCCAAACCACAGCAAAGGCCTCCCTGTCTATGGCAGACCAACGCTTTTCTCTAGGGGTCAACCTCCTGCTGATAAAAGCAACAGGTTGATCCTGGTCCTCAGTATTAAGCTGTGATAGCACTGCCCCAACCCCCAATTCAGAAGCATCAGTCTGGACTATGAACCTTTTGGAGTAGCAAGGGCTTTTTAGGAAAGGTGCAGAGCACATGGCCTGTTTTAGCTAATCAAAATCTTTTTGATAGCTAGCTGTCCACAATACCTTTTTAGGCATCTTTTTACTAGTGAGGTCATTAAGAGGAGCTGCAATGGAGCCATGATTCTTAATAAACCTCCTATAGTACACTGTGAGGCCTAGAAAGGCTCTCACCTGGGTTTGAGGTGTAGGGAGGAACCCATTCCATAATGGTCTGGCTCTTCCCCTGCAGTGGTGCAATCTGTTCCCCACCTACCGGATGGCCCAGCTAAACCACTTTCCCCTGCCCTATCTGGCACTTTGAAGCCTTGATAGTGGGGCCTCTAAAACCTTCCACAGGTGGACCAGGTGTTCATCCCAGGTGGAGATGAAGACAGCTATATTATCCAGCTATGCTGTACTAAAAGCTTCCATCCCTTGCAGGACTGTGTTCACCAACCTTTGAAAAGTGGCAGGTGCATTCTTCAGACCAAAGGGCATCACAATAAATTGATAGTGCCCTCCAATGGTTGAAAATACAGTATTGGGTTTAGCATCTTCAGATAACTTAATCTGCTAATACCCTTCAGTTAAATCAAAAGTGCTTAGATACTTGGCAGAAGCCAATGTATCTATCAGCTCATCTGCCTTGGGTATAGGGTGAGCATCTGTCTTGGTTACCTGGTTGAGCCCTCCATAGTCAACACAAAACCTCATCTCTCTTTTTCCATCCTTACTGTGAGGTTTTGGAACCAGCACCACTGGGCTAGCCCATCTGCTTTCTGAAGGCTCAATCACTCCTAACTCTAACATTTTCTGAACCTCTTGTTTAAGGCAGTCCCTGACATGGTCAGGCTGCCTATAAATCTTACTTTTGACAGGTAAACTGTCTCCAGTATTGACTGTATGCTCACACCAAGTAGTGGTACCTGGTATCAGTTAGAAGAGTTCAGAAAACTGAATTAAAAGATTTACACAGTTATCTTTCTGCTCAGCAGTAAGACAATCTGCAAGTACTACTCCCTCCACTAAGCCATCAGCTTCAGTGGTGGAGAAGAGATCAGGGAGAGGGTCACTCTCTTCTTCCTGTCCCTCATCAGTTGCCATGAGCAGGGTGAGATCAGCCCTGTCATAGTAGGGTTTTAGGCGGTTGACATGGAGCACCCTAAGGGGACTCCTGGCAGTGCCCAGGTCTACCAAGTAGGTAACCTCACCCTTTTTCTCTACAATTAGATGAGGTCCACTCCATTTGTCCTGGAGTGCTCTTGGAGCCACAGGCTTCAATACCCGCACCTTCTGTCCTGGGTGGTACTGGGTCAGGACAGCCTTCTGGTCATGCCATTGCTTTTGCAGCTCCTGGCGGGCCTGAAGGTTGTTACTGGCCTTTTTCATGTACCCAGCCATTCTTGATCTTAGGCCAAGCACATAATCCACAATGTCTTGTTTAGGAGCTTTTAAAGGTTGTTCCCAACCCTCATTAACAAGTGCAAGGGGACCTCTCACAGGGTGTCCAAAGAGGAGTTCAAAGGGGCTAAAGCCCACTCCTTTTTGAGGTACCTCCCTGTAGGAAGTTGGCTCTGTATATACTATTTCAAACTAAGAAATAGTGTGCCCAGAGTCCAAGGGTTCCCCTTAGAGGTAAGATAGTGGCAAAAAGAGATAATTCTAATACTCTATTTTGTGGTAGTGTGGTCGAGCAGTAGCCTTATCAGAGGGTAGTGTTAAGCATTTGTTATACACACACAAGCAATAAATGAGGAACACAAACTCAAATACTTACTCCAGGCTAAAAGGTTTTTATATTGACAAATATATTTTCTTAGTTTATTTTAAGAACTACAGGTTCAAGTTTTACATCAAACACTTTAAATGTAAGGTACTTCACTTGGATACTTTAGGAACTTTGAATGAACACAATATCATGTACAGTCTTTGTAAAAATGGCAATAAGCTATTTTCAAAGTGGACACACTGCAAAAATCAACAGTTCCTGGGGGAGGTAAGTAAAGGTTAAGTTTGCAGGTAAGTAAAACACTTACAAGTCTCAAAGTTGGGGCCAAGGTAGCCCACCGTTGGGGGTTCAAGGGAACCCCAAAGTTACCACACCAGCAGCTCAGGGCCGGTCAGGTGCAGAGGTCACAGAGGTGCCCAAAACACATAGGCTTCAATGGAGAAACAGGGGTGCCCCGGTTCCAGTCTGCCAGCAGGTAAGTACCCACGTCCTTGGGGGCAGACCAGGGGGGTTTTGTAGGGCACCGGGGGGGACACAAGCAGGCACAGAAAGTACACCCTCAGCGGCACAGGGTCGGCCGGGTGCAGTGTGCAAACAGGCGTTGGGTTTCAGAAAGGAAGTAATGGGGAGACCCGGGGGTCTCTTCAACAATGCAGGCAGGCACACGGGGGGCTCCTTGGAGCAGCCACCCCATGGGCTAGGCAGAGGGTTGCCTGGGGGTCACTCCTTCACTGGAGTTCGGTTCCTTCAGGTCCTGAGGGTTGCGGGTGCAGTGTTGGTTCCAGGCGTCGGGTCCCTTGTTACAGGCAGTCGCGGTCAGGGGGAGCCTCTGGATTTTCTCTGCAGACGTCGCTGTGGGGTATCAGGGGGGTTGTCTCTTTCTACTCACGGGCTTGCAGTCGAGTGGAAAGTCTCACGCTTCCGCCGGGAAACGTAAAGTCTTTTAAATTGTTTCTTTGTTGCAAGAAAGTTCCAGGTTGTTGAACAGGGCCGCTGTTCACTGGAGTTTCTTGGTCCTTGGTTGCAGGGTAGTCCCCTGAGGCTTCAGAGGTCGCTGGTCCCTGTTGGATGCGTCGCTGTTGCAGTTCTCTTCGAAGTTGGGAGACAGGCCGGTAGGGCTGGGGCCAAAGCAGTTGTCGTCTCCGTCTTCACTGCAGGGCTTCAGGTCAGCAGTCCTTCTTCTGGTTAAGGATGCAGGAATCTGATTTCCTGGGATCTGGGGAGCCCCTAAATACTGAATTTAGGGGGGTGTTTAGGTCTGGGAGGGCAGTAGCCAATGGCTACTGTCCTTGAGGGTGGCTACACCCTCTTTGTGCCGCCTCCCTGAGGGGAGGGGGGCACATCCCTATTCCTATTGGGGGAATCCTCCAAAACCAAGATGGAGGATTTCTAAAGGCAGAGGTCACCTCAGCTCAGGGCATCTTAGGGGCTGTCCTGACTGGTGGGTGACTCCTCCTTGTTTTTCTCATTATCTCCTCCAGCCTTGCCGCCAAAAGTGGGGGCAGTGGCCTGAGGGGCGGGTATCTCCACTACCTGGGATGCTCTGTGGTGCTGTAACAAAGGGGGTGAGCCTTTGAGGCTCACCGCCAGGTGTTACAGTTCCTGCAGGGGTAGGTGATAAGCATCTCCCCCCAGTACAGGCTTTGTTCCTGGCCACAGAGTGACAAAGGCACTCTCCCCATGTGGCCAGCAACATGTCTGGTGTGTGGCAGGCTGGCAAAAACTAGTAATCCTACAATGGAAGTCGGGTATGTTTTCAGGGGGCATCTCTAAGATGCCCTCTGGGTGTATTTTACAACAAATTGCACACTGGCATCAGTGTGCATTTATGGTGCTGAGAAGTGTGATACCAAACTTCCCAGTTTTCAGTGTAGCCATTATGGTGCTGTGGAGTTCGTGCATGACAGACTCCCAGACCATATACTCTTCATGGCTACCCTGCACTTACAATGTCTAAGGTTTGGCTTAGACACTGTAGGGGCATAGTGCTCCTGCCCTTATGCCCTCACCTGTGGTAAAGTGAACCCTGCCTCAGGGCTGTAAGGCCTGCTAGAGGGGCGACTTACCTATGCCACAGGCAGTGTGAGGTTGGCATGGCACTCTGAGGGGAGTGCCATGTTGACTTAGTCATTTTCTCCCCACCAGCACACAGAAGCTGTGAAGCAGTGTACATGTGCTAAGTGAGGGGTCCCTAGGGTGGCATAAGACATGCTGCAGCCCTTAGACACCTTCCCTGGCATCAGGGCCCTTGGTACCAGGGGTACCAGTTACAAGGGACGTACCTGAGTGCCAGGGTTGTGCCAACTGTGGAGACAAAGGCACAGTTTAGGGAAAGAACACTGGTGCTGGGGCCTGGTTAGCAGGGTCCCAGCACACTTTCAAATCATAACTTAGCATCAGAAAAGGCAAAGAGTCAGGGGGTAACCATGCCAAGGAGGCATTTCTCTTCCAGGGGATCCTCATCAATAGTCATAAAAATTGAATATTCCCACCCTTGTGCGGGGACCCCGGAGCATATATAAAATACACACATATAAAGTATGAAATATGCACGAAAAAAATATATATAGCATTTTTAGTAGACATATTTTTCATACTAAACTCATATATACATGTGTAAAACAGCAATGCAGGCTATAATCATAAATAGGCTAAAATGCTTTATTTCTATGAAGTTTTTTTTTTTTTTTTTTGATCTTTATAAAATTACAATAGAGAATAAATATCTACCCAAGCCCCAAAACTGGGCTTAGGGAAGTAAGCAGTAGTAATCACTAGAGAAAAAGAGAAAAAACTACATTGAAAAACAATGGAGCATTCTTAGCCAATAGGCTGCATGCAGGTTAACACAGGAGAACCATAAAAACTTTGGCACCGTGCCTTTAAGACCCTGAGCACCTCCAGTATCCCACCATGCCTCAGGGGTGAAGGAGAGGTGACAGTTGGTTCACAGTTAGGTCAGTTCTTTTTTTCCAGCTTCTTCTGAGAGCTTCCTGGAGCATTGAGCTCTCAGTTTTTCTGAGTTTTTCTCAGAAAAATACTTTAAAACAGCGTTTTTTCCTATTTTACTCGACATCTAACATCATTGTCTGAGTTTGGCAGTTTTTTCCTGACAGAAAAATGCCTTCCCTTTTTGTCAAATGCCCTTCCTGTGGGAAGAAGAAGGCCCAGTCAGATCCACACTCTCTTTGTATTGTGCGCCTGACTCAGAGTCACTGCCCTGACACTTGCAAACACTGCAAGAACATGTCAAAGAGGACTCTGAAGGACAGAGAAAAGATCAGGCTTCATGGGCTTCACGAGAGGCAGAAAACATCATTCTCTTCGCTTCCCAGGCAGCCAACAAGCCACTCTCAGGAGAGAATGGCTAGGCCGACGTCAGCAGGTAGGAAAGTACCTGTTTGTTCCCCGTCGACGTCGTCACTGCCACCATCTCACTGCCATAGATCGCCGTCGACGGCGACCCGCCCGACGTCGAAGGATACTGCGTCGAGAGAACATGGCCATCGCAGGGGCATATCTCCGTCGACGGCAGCCCGCCGATCGACGTCGAGCCATCACCGGCGCGCCCGTTCGCCGCCGAAGGCCTCGCACCCCTCGACGTCAAGAGACACGACGTCGAAGTCGCCACGACGGCAAGAGCGACATCTGCCGTCGGCCGCCCACCGTTCCACGTCGAGGCACACGACGGCGAGCAGGTCGAGGTCCAGAGATCGCCGTTCGACGTCAAGACACTCAACGTCGAGGCACTCAACGTCGAGGCAAGAACAACCGGCGGCGCTCCCTTCGATGTCAGTACAGCTGTCGACGTCGACACAGGTTTTACCTGTCTCGCAGGGACTAGAACATCGACTTCCGCCAGCAGATAAGGCCGCTCCATCTCCAGTGGTCTCCATAAGGAGTGATTCATCTCGTTCAAGAGCGGCATCATCGGGGCATGTTTTACCCATCAATTTGTCGCCAAGATGGTTGGAGAGCCTTAACAGACCAGCGGCCTACCCAGATTCGCAGTATTCACAGATGTACTCTCCTACTGCCTCTCTCCCGAGAACACCATCACCGACAGCGCGGGTAGGACGGGCTCGTTCTGCTTCTCGCCAACCGACCACGAGGCCTGGGCGCTCTGTTACAGCGTCTCGCAGCAGGTCGCGTTCCCAGTGACGATCTAGGTCACGATCAGGACACAGAAGATCGGCCTCTTGGTCGTCGTCAGGGTCATCCGTCGGACGTTACTCCCCCACCTTAACAGATTCTCCACCAGCTAGAGTCTCACCGGTGGATGACATCACTACTTTTAATGAGGTACTTTTCAGGGGAGCACAGAAGTTAAATATAGAGGTTCCAGAACCATCAACCTCCTCATCGGTCATTTTTGAGACTCTACAGCATAGAGCAGTTTCGAAAAAGCTACTGCCGCTAGTGCCTGGTCTGTTGCAGCCAACCATGGACACTTTTTTGGCGCCAGCCACCCTCAAATCTGCTCCGGCTAGGATTTTGAAAAAATATAAAGCGCCTCAACAAGATCCTTTATTCCTAAGAACGGATCCGCCACCGGACTCAGTAATATTGGCCGCAGCCCAAAAAACTCACTCAGTGGCATCATCCTCCACGGTCCCACCGGACAAAGAGAGCAGACATCTAGACTCTCTGGGGAGAAAAATGTGCGGCACGGCGGCATCTGTAATGAAGGTCTCCAGCGCGTCTGCACTCCTAGGCAGATATGACCGTTCTCTGTGGGACTCTCTCAACAGGTTCACAGAAAAATTACCTAGGGAAGACAGATAGGACTTCCAAGAGATCCTGCAAGAGGGATGTCTGGTATCCAACCAAGTAATCAGCGCAGCGGCAGATGGGGCAGACTTAGCTGCACATGGGTACGCACATGGAATCTGTGCAAGAAGGTCTTCCTGGTTGAGATTGACTGGTTTAAAACAGGAAGCACACCAGCGCATCCTAAATCTCCCATTCAGCGGAAACTCGCTGTTTGGTACCCATACGGACGAAGAAATGGCGCGCATGAAGACTAAAGTGGACACCATGAGGGCAGTAGGCCTGGAAAGGAAGAAGAACTTCAGGCGTAGGTATAGGCCTTATGACAGGCGCCCTTTCCAGCAGAGGGTTCAAACCCCTCACTGGTCCCAGAGGCCACAGCAAAGGCAGGGACGCCCTCTTTTTCAGGCTCGTAAGGCCACAAGGGAACGAGGGTCAAGTAGACCTCAACAGTCCACACCAAAAGCGCCGGCCAAGCAATGAGAACTCGCTTCCCTCGACACTGTGCACCACTCCGGTGGGGGGAAGTATCACAGTTTTTCTTCACGAGTGGCACTCTATCACAAAAGACAAATGGGTGCTCAACATTGTCGAAAATGTTAACCTCCACCGCACTTGCCACCAGCCAAATGCAATCCATCTCATGTCAGCCTATTGCGCAAAGAGGCTCTCGCCCTCTTCTGAAAGAAGGCAATAGAAAAAGTTCCGCTTGCACACAGAGGAAACGGGGTTTACTCCCGTTATTTTCTGGTAGCGAAAAAAAGGCCGAGAGGGCGTTTTCAGACCGATTCTGGACTTACGGCTTCTGAACAAGGACATAAGAAAGCAAAAGTTCAGGATGCTGGCCCTTCACCAGATTTTCCCTCAGCTACATCAGGGAGACTGGATGTGCTCCATCGACCTACAGGATGCATATTTTCACATCCCGATAGTTCCCAAGCATCGGAAATTCCTGCGCTTCCAGATAGCCTCACAACACTATCAGTTCAAAGTGCTACCATTCGGCCTGAAATCTGCCCCCGCGTCTTCTCGAAATGCGTGGCAGTGGTAGCGGCACATCTTCGAAAACAAAAAATCTTCATCTACCCATACCTAGACGACTGGCTACTGAAAGCCTCCTCTCCGGATCAGGCGAGAGCCCATCGGACATTGTGCTCAAGGTTTTCGAGTCTCTAGGTCTTCAAGTCAACTACCAAAAGTCCACCTTGATTCCAACACAGAACCTCCACTACCTGGGAGCTATACTAAACACAGAGCTCCAAAGAGTGTATCCTTCGGAGGAACGACTATTATCAATAAAGAGAAAGTGTCAAGACCTGTTAAAATCCGACGCACCTACGGCCCGTCAGGTGACATCTCTACTGGGCTCCATGGCATCATGCATTTTCATTGTCCCAAATGCCAGGCTGCATATGAGGCCCCTCCAAGAGGCGTTGGAGAACAACTGGAGCCAAAGAACAGGTCGCTGGGAGGACAGAGTGCGGCTGCCGATAGCAGCACGTCAGTCTTTGCAATGGTGGATGCACAGACCTCACCTGTCAGTAGGGGCTCCGTTTCACCAGGTAATTCCATCCGACACTCTGGTAACGGATGCGTCTCTTCAGGGTTGGGGGGCTCATCTAGGTCCCCTTCAAGCTCAGGGCCTGTGGTCCGACAACGAAAGGAAGTACCACATCAATCTGCAGGAGCTCAGAGCGGTCCATCTGGCTCTCAAGTCTTTTGCTCCATCGATTCAGGGGAAATCTCTCCTAATACAAACGGACAATACAACCACAATGTATTATTTGAACAGACAGGGGGGAACGAGATCCCTACCCCTATCTCGGGAGTCCCAAACAATCTGGCATTGGCTCCTGGCCAGAGGAATGTCACTTACAGCGGTTCACCTACCAGGTCAACAAAACATGGAAGCAGATTTCCTAAGCAGACACCTAGAGGACGCCCACGATTGGGTCCTACACGGCGAAGTCGTCGAAGACATCTTCGCTCAATGGGGTCGACCTCAATTGGATCTCTTCGCAGACGAGGTAAACAAGAAATGCCCAGACTTCGCATCCAGGTTCTACCGTCCGGGATCTCAAAGGAATGCCCTGTTGATCGACTGGTCAGGGATATTTCTCTACGCTTTTCCACCGATTCCCCTCATACCGGCAGTGATCAACAAACTTTACAGATCCAGCACCAGAATGATTCTCATAGCTCCGCAATGGCCCCGTCCATTCTGGTACACAGATCTCCTCGCCCTATTGGAACAACCTCACAGGAGGCTGCCGTGCAGACCGGATCTTCTGAGCAGGATGGAGGACAGGGTTCTGCATCCCAACCTACCCACTCTGAGCTTGACAGCATGGCTCCTGAATTCCTGCAGTATGGGCACCTAGGGCTCTCGCAGGAGTGCATGAACATCTTGAAAGAGTCCAGACGACCTTCCACGAGGCGTTCTTACGCGTTTAAGTGGAAGAGGTTCTACATATGGTGCTGTCAGCAAGGTCAGAATCCCATACGGGCTCAGGAGGAGGTCATACTGTCGTACTTACTCCATCTGGCAAAGTCCGGTCTGCAGGTATCATCTATTAAGGTACATTTGTCTGCTATTACAGCCGATTCGCAAGTCACCTTCTCAGGAATCCTTCTTTACAAAACCAGTAGTCAAGGATTTCTTGGAAGGTTTGAAAAAAGTTTTTCCGCCCATTCGGAGACCCTCTCCTCCATGGGAACTGAACATAGTACTGTCAAAACTTATGGGCCCTCCTTTCGAACCTATACACAAAGCCTCTTTGCAACACCTTACGTGAAAGACGGCTTTTTTGGTAGCCATTACTTCCGCGAGGAGGGTCAGTGAAATTCAGGCTTTGTCTTCCAAAGAACCGTACACAGTCTTTCACGACAATAGAGTAGTTCTGCGAACTCACCCATCATTCCTACCGAAGGTGGTGTCAGAATTCCACATCAATCAGACTATTTCTCTACCGACTTTCTTCCCCAATCCGGAGACTCTGGCAGAGAAAGCGTTGCACTCCCTAAATCTGAAAAGAGTGCTAAAATTTTATTTGGATAAAACAAAATCGATTAGACATTCCAACAACTTGTTTGTAAATTATGGTCATTTGAGGACAGGAGAGGCAGCATCTAAACGAACAATATCAAGATGGATAGTTTCTTGTATTGTTAATGCTTATCAATTGGCTAACAAACAACTACTTGCTAGACCTAAAGCGCATTCCACAAGGGGAAAAGCGGCTACTGCTGCCCTCCTTAACAATGTTCCAATATCTGAAATTTGTAAGGCTGCTACATTACTGTTTGGACTCAGATGCAAAAGCAGACTTTCTGCATGATAACGAATGGTACCAACAAACCCAAGGGACGGGGATGGGTTCGAAATTTGCCCCATCATATGCCTGTTTATTTATGGGCTGGTACGAAAAAATACATGCCTGGGGGAAAATGGCATCACCCTGGACTGACTTTATTGTTTTCTGGGGGCGTTATATTGATGATATTATTATCATTTGGAAGGGAACTATTGATCAGCTTAATGAGTATCACGCCTTTCTCAATAACAACCCTTATAATGTACAACTTAGCTTACAATATCACAAGAATACTATTGATTTTTTAGATATCACTTTTTTCATACAAGATAACAGCATACAGAGTGCATTGTTTAGAAAATCCACTGCATGTAACAGTCTCCTCCATGCCACCAGTGCCCACCCCACCTCGGTTATTCAAAATATCACTTATGGGGAAATGGTACGCGTTAGACGAAACTGCAGTACCAATGACATTTTATGGACACAAATTCAGCACACACGAGATCGATTCATCAACAGGGGCTATGATGCCCACAGTTTAACACAGGCAGTTCGTCGTATTATAAAGACTCCCAGGAAAAACACATTGGCAACTAAGATGCAGGGAACTAGACAGACTGGAAGGAACTTTCTAGCCTTTGTGACTCGATATACGGCCCATAGCCAGGGTATTTTTAAAGTTCTCAAACGCCACTGGCCTCTCTTAACTGAGGTTCCGGGTCTGAAAGGAACAATATCCGGTAAACCTAAGATCACTTACCGTAGAGGGCTAACCCTTAGAGACCAATTGTGCCCCACTTATATTGCCTCTATCCGTCCTGCTACTTGGCTCCCATCAAAACCGAAGGGCTTCTATACCTGTCATGGTTGTAAGGTCTGTATTTTTGGTCGTGATAAAATCAAGGACTTTTGTTATCACAATCTAAGGAGATTTACTATTCACCAATTTATCAATTGTAACACTAAATTTGTTGTTTATATCTTGGGCTGTGCATGTAATAAGGTCTATGTGGGCAGTACTATATGCCCCTTGAAACTAAGAATACAGGAACACCTGCGAGCCATAAAACACCATGACCCTACATATCCATTTGCTACACACATGACACTGGCTCATCATGATGACTCAAGAATGGGGTTCCACGGTATCGAATACGTTCCTGCCCATCCCAGAGGGGGGAATAGAGAAATGATCCTGCGCCAGAAAGAGGCAGCCTGGATCTGTCGCTTGCAAGCGGTAGACCGAGGCCATAATACGGACCATGAATTTCACTATTTCTTATAACCTGTTACTTTCTTTTGAATATTATTACTTCTATGGCTATACATCAGTATTCTTTCTTTGTATCTGTTATGTTTAGATTATTATGTTTTTAGTCATATTTTACTGTTATTCATTATACTGTTATTTGTTTCATTTGTACATTGTGTTGCATTAATGTGGGCATCTGGATTTATACTGTATCCATTTCTCGCACATTACATATGAGAGGCCCACATGACTTATTTATTGAACGATATATGTTTCTACTTGAGCCATAATAGGACACATGAATTTTGTTGGGATCTTCTCTATGGTTCTATTTTTTCTTTGGTTCAATTTTTCTTTCTTGTTATTCCTCTTTTCATTACTATTATCATTACTTGCTGTATTTTCTCTTTTTGTTACTCTCTGCTTCGTGACCCACTAATTATCTACTTTCTTCCACTATTTGGACACAATTATATTGGTATAATTCTATTTTTAATCTACACATTTGACCTTTGTCCCCCCCTGTTTTTTATTACTTCTTTCCCAATATGGCGGCCGTTTTTGTCCGTCTCCGATTTTGATCTCACTTCTCACGTTAGGGAGACCGGTGCTCTCACTTCCGGTTTCCGGGCACAAATTTCGTGCCTCTGGACCGGTCCTCCTTCTTGTTTTTGTGTTGTGGTTCCTGCATCGCGGGCAAACTTTTCGGCATCAGAGATCAGTGCTCCACACTGAACACACGTGCGTTCCGGCGGCTTCTTGGACTCTCAACTAGCCACCTTACACTTCACTTCCCCATGGACGGTAAGTCCCCACCAAGCCTTATTATGGTTCCTCCTTCCATTGCTTCTCGTGTGCATTTCGCTCGTTACTCCTTTCTGCATATAATTGAGACTTTTTGGTCTCTTGATTTTCAGATACAATTTCCCTCTCCGTGTGCCATATTTTTCGGGCCGGCAACGCGTCACTTTCCATGCTTTGGTTTTGGATTTTCCAAATGTAGCGGTGTTACTTTTTTTAAAAAGTTCATATTGTGGTAAGCCTCTCTCTCCTTTTTCTTCCCTTTTTACTTTCTCATTGGACTATGAGAGTTTTTTGACGTTAAGCCCTGTTACTTATTTAATTTACTATATTCATTTTTGGAATCTTTCCTTAGGTAACTCATATACCAATATACATTGTGTCTCCACTGACTGGATACATTTTGGGGTATGACTTCTCCAGACCTCTCTTTGTACAACTCAATAACTATCTTCTTCACTGCTGGCATTTTTTACTTTTCTGATCACACATCTTCTTATGACATGGATTACTAATTTGCTATATATACAATATTAGGAATTACCTCCTTTTCTCTTTAATATTGGTACATGCTGCGTATTGATAATAATGAATGACCTTGAACCTGTCGTGCACGGGCTGGTTAATTCTAGACATCTGTCGGTACACTCCTTTTTAATTGAGATTTTTTTGGCCTTTTTTGTCAATCTATTTTTATTTTCACTTTCTTTACTGGTTTCTGGGAACCGTTACTTTCTTACCTCTACCTACTCACTCTGTACTAAATTATAGAATATATATGTTTTCTTTGGTTATGTTTACAGCCCTGAAGAAGCCCTATGTTGGGCGAAACGCGTTGGCTATTCATCATGAATTCATCATCTGTTTATGAACTCGTCACGATTATAAGGACATAAGGCTCTTTGTCTTTTTGTTTGTATATCACAGTGCTGTTACTATCAGCATTGCCCATTTGGGTGGCAATATATTATTACTTTGGACTATTTACCAAATATTAAACCTAAAAACTTTTTTCTTTTACATTGTCACACTGGCTTTGTCCGTTTTTGTATACTGTTTTATGTACAATTTGCTGTGCACCACCTTTTGGAGTATTTGTCAGTGGAGCTTCTCTTCAGCCCCGCTTAGTTCTTTATTGCAGTAGGAACTACGGTGTAGTCGCACGCTCTGTGAAATTTTCACTGTATGTTTCATGTTTTCTACTTATCTTGTTTGTACTAAGGGGATATATATAGGGACGGTGCGTTGTCAAGGAGCTTACTACATATTCTTTGTTTTTGATTGGTTAACATTGAGAAAACAGTGCAAATAGTGAAAATCACAATAGTTAGAAATGGGCCTAGGAGAAACACAAACCATATACTAAAATAGTGGAATGTGAAAGTCAGTTTCCCACCTAGGCAAGTGTGGTGTGTAGAGGGGCACTGGGAGTGTAAGAAAACACCTAAGGTAAGTAATAGAACCCACCCCAGAGCCCAGGAAAGCAGGAGTAAATCACAGCAACTCTCCCTAGGGCACACAAGAACACGTGATAGAAGAATTTGCAAGAACCAGAAGAGACTGCAAGACACCAACCATGGATTCCAGGACCTCAAGACCAGTAGAGGAAGGGGACCAAGTCCAAGAAGCACTGAAGAGTCCAGGGAGAACAGAAACCCCTGCTAACCCGGATGAAGGTGCAAAAGAAGAACCACTGGTGAAGAAGAACAGTCAGTACTGCGCCCAAGAAGACGGATGATGGTTCCTGGTTGGTGCAGATGATGTCCCACGGCAGGTGGATGATTGCAGTCTAGTTTGCGTCGCTGGATTCCGCCAACACGCCTTGGCACACGCAAAGCTCGCGATTAAAGGGAAATGGTGCTGCCTGGGACCAGGAGGGACCTGTTGGCCTCTACCCAGGAGGGTGAGACAGCGGGCTCTCAGGAACTTGGAGAGCCCTCAGAAGACCAGGCAGCGTGCACAGGAGTCCCACAGCACGGGGACAAAGAAGGTACAAAAGGAGGCCCACGTAACACTACACAAAGGGATCCCATGCCGGCGGAGAACTACACAGGAAGATGTGTGTCACAGGATAGAGTGCTGGGGAACAGAGCTCCACGGTGTACAAAGAACTTTGTGGAAGGATGCCAACAAGCCTTGACAACTGCAAAACACGTGGTACACGGGCGTACTGTCTTGCGTGGGAAGTCAAGCTCTTACCTCCACCAAAGTTGGGAAGTCGGACAGTAGGATGTCAGGACCATCGGGACAACTTCAGTCCACCACCTGTGATGATGAACCCACGCACTTCATCAGGAGAGGGGACCCAAGCCACCGGTCGTTGTTGCAGAGGTGTTCCTGCTGATGCAGGGAAGTGACTCCTTCACTTCAAGGGAGATTCCTTCGTTCTTCTGGTGCAGGATGAAGACAGGCAGTCCTCGGAGGATGCACGACCTGGAAACAGTTGCAGTTGCTGGAAGGAGCTGAAGATACAATGTTGCTGAAGTCATCTTTGCTTCTTTGTTGCGGTTTGAAGAGTTCCTGGAGGCTCCAGATGCTGTTTCGTTGGTAGAAGGTGAAGTAAAGAATGCAGAGGATTCCTGCTGGAGTCTTGCAATCCGAATCTGAGGAAACACCAAGAAGAGAGACCCTAAATAGCTCTCAAAGGAGGATTGGTCAGCTACACAGGTAAACAGCTATCAGGGGAGGGCTCTGACGTCACCTGCTGGAACTGGCTACTCAGATGCTCCCAGAGTGCCCCACCACCTTGGAATCCAAGATGGCAAAACCCAGGGAGACTTTGGAGGAGCTCTGGGCACCACATCTGGGGTGGCTTTGTTCCCACAATTGACACAGCCCTGGCACACAGACAAGTCCCTTGTAAATGGAACCCCTGGCACCAAGGGCCCTGTTGCCAGGGAAGGTCTCTAAGGGCTGCAGCATGTCTTATGCCACCCTGGGGACCCCTCAGTTAGCACATGCACACTGCCTCTCAGCTTTGTGTGCTGATGGGGAGAAAATGACTAAGTCGACATGGCACTCCCCTCAGAGTGCTATGCCCACCTCTCACTGCCTGTGGCATAGGTAAGTCACCCCTCTAGCAGGCCTTACAGCCCTAAGGCAGGGTGCACTGTACCACAGATGAGGGCATAAGTGCATGAGCACTATGACCCTACAGTGTCTAAGCAAAACCTTAGACATTGTAAGTGAAGGGTAGCCATGAAGAGTATATGGTCTGGAAGTTTGTCAAATACGAACTCCACAGTTCCATAATGGCTACACTGAAATCTGGGAAGTTGATACCAGTGTGGGATTTATTGTAAAATACACACAGCGGGCATCTTAGAGATGCCCCCTGAATACCCATCCGACTTCTAGTGTAGGCTGACCAGTCTCTGCCAGCCTGCCACAACCAGACGAGTTGCTGGCCATATGGGGTGAGTGCCTTTGTCACTCTGTGGCCAGGAACAAAGCCTGTACTGGGTGGAGGTGCTTCTCACCTCCCCCTGCTGGAACTGTAACACCTGGCGGTGAGCCTCAAAGGCTCATGCCTTTTGTTACAGCACCCCAGGGCATCCCAGCTAGTGGAGATGCCCGCCCCTCTGGCCACTGCCCCCACGTTTGGCGGCAAGGCTGGAGGAGATAATGAGGAAAACAGGGAGGAGCCACCCACCAGTCAGGACAGCCCCTAAGGTGCCCTGAGCTGAGGGGACTCCTGCCTTTAGAAATCCTCTATTTTGAGATTTGAGGATTCCCCCAATAGGAATAGGGATGTGCCCCCCTCCCCTCAGGATGGTGGCACAAAGAGTGTGTAGCCACCCTCCAGGACAGTAGCCATTGGCTACTGCCCCCCAGACCTAAACACCCCCCTAAATTTAGTATTTTGGGGTGACCCTGCGTCGAAGTAAGCCTCAGCAAGGCCTACTAGTGCAAGGGGTTCGCCCTTCTCTGCACAAAGTCCTCAGACCATATAGGAAGAAGTTGGCACAGAAACTGAAATAAAAGACAAAGTTTATTAAACCTCATGAGGTGGTACTACAGTTCAAACAGCACCCTTCGGTAATGTTTGAAGTAGCACAATGAACTAAGAGAGCATGGTCCTTTTATACCCACACAGGGGCTAAAAGAAGGTGGTACAATTATAGAAGCAAGACTTACAGACATATAAGGTCATATGGAAATGCACAGTCGACAGGTAGGAGGGGCTAACAGTTTCAAGGACTAGTTGACACATTACTGTCTGTTACTGATTACTAACAGCTGCAGATCTTACTGGGCATGTGCGAAAGTGGGAGATGCTCAATATAACTTGTCACTAGACAGATTTTCAAGAGTAGTTAACAGAAAGGTAGGACAGAGCACATGGCGAGCACATGGCAGAGAAAACGGCTGCCATGAATACAAAATGGATTCCGCGAAATGTTCACAATAGTTGCTAAGAATGTCTTCTGCTAATGCTTAATCTAATCGCTACTGACTTACAACAGACGACCCTTTCAGCATTAGCTGAAGACATTCGTCTTTCTGGGATAATCTAAATATTCATCTTTTATCATTTCAGCTATTTCCTTATCTAACATGTGTTGTGCTTTCATTTCTGTAATATTTATTTTGGTAGGCATACAAGCAGTAATACACATGGAGCAGAACATTGGACCACACTGAATACAGATACAGCATGTGAAAAATATTGCAATCATTACACACAGGATAGTCAGTAGTTTCCAGCCCCAAGCGGAAACAAGAGCCCAAAACCATCCAGAAAAAGTCCAAGTACCAGTGTCTGTGGATTTCTGCAGCAATTTCATGCAATTTAGATATTGCATCATATACTGAAGTTGAGTGATCTGGAATGAAAACGCAGCAACTACTACCGATGATGCGACATGCACCACCTCGATCAGCTAATATCACATCTAGCACCATACGATTTTGGAGCGCTACAATCCTCGCAATTTGGAGCTCCTCGGTAATATTCCCAAGTGCCAGAGCTGCCTGATTGGTAACAGCTTCCACAACCCTAGTCAATCGTCTCACTTTCCTACTGTTTAACGCAGCACCCACAAAGGAGAACAACCCTAAATTAAAATCAACATATTGTTGCAGGCTAGTGTCCGTTTGGTCTACCTCATTTGTACTTATTGTCCTTTTATATCTATTTTTAATGATGTCATTGAACAGTTTAAAATCTCGGTGATATGATGCAGGGGCTAAAAACACAGGGGGTAAAGATACATAATACACACCTGACCACCCAACAGGTAGTTGGTAATATCCATAGTTACCACAAACAAAATATGTATTATGTGAAGCTGTAAAACTACTATTATTTACACCCTCAATAGTTAAAATCAAGGTACAATCGCTTATCCCCACTGGAATTCGCCCAATGCTACGTATACATAAATCTGCTTTAGTTTTAGTAACAGAAATCACAAATTGTTCTTTCTTGTCAGAGTCTCTTATATTTGTGAAGACATATGGTATTGAAACATTGTCCGGTTGATACTCTTCCCATTCCCATTTAGTTCCTTTGGCTTGGGGATACCCATCTTTGTCTTGGTAGCATACTTTATTAAGGCGAAAAAGAAGTCCGCCCTCTGTACGTTTTCCAGATGCAAACAAAAGCGTATACCAAGCTTGACAAGAACCATTGTGTGAAAAAGGAAGAGGAATGAAAGGTGTTCCTCCTTTCTTTTGATACGCAGGTATCATTCCACATACCCAACAGTTAGTAGTATTTGTAGCATTATGAGTATGATGCAACATCTGAATGAAAGTATTATTGAAGTACGATTGACGGTGCTTCTGCTCCTGATAGGGAAGCGTAAAGTAATAATGATCCTCTGGTACTGGAGTAGTGGCAACACAAAACTCACGAGCAGGAGCCTTCTTTTCAACAAACCAGGTGATTATTGCTATAACCACCAAAACAACAACAAACCCCATAGTACTAATGATCAGTTTGTTATTCATTTTAGCAACAGAGATAATCGACCCTTTCAGAAATTAATTAAAAACAATCATTGGAGCTCTTATCCCTGGGCAGCCGCTGATTTCTTCACCACGGGCCAAGACGGGTGTCACTACTCTAATGCATGGCTGATCCCCCCCCCTTGCCACATTGGCTCTCCGTTTCACTAACCCAGGGCGGTAGCTCAACCAGTTTTCTCCAGCACTACGGGGTCTTTCCATGGTCTCAAATTATATCGCGACACTCCAGAAATCGTATGGTCCGGGAAGAACTCCTCAGATTCGTCAGGTGATATAGCACGGCCTTTCTCCGTAGTCAAAATCTCTTGATGATCGGTCAGCACAGCAGGTTCCACCAAGGTAGGTAGCACTCTCTTGCAGTGAGTACTATGGACCCAATTCTTTCGGTTCGTCACTCGAACTGCTGTCCTTGTCGCAAGGAGCACCTGCTCTGGGCCTCGCCACCTTGGTTCCAAGCTGCTTGATCTTTCAAAGGACTTAATCATCACCTGGTCACCAGGTCGGAGTTCATGGCCTTCCCCTGTAGATCTGTCAGGAAGTGCTTCTCGAACCTGTTGATGAATAGAAACCAAATTGTCGGTTAACTGTGCCAAATAATCATTCATCAGGACACAAGGTACATCATATACAGAATTTGGCTTAGGAACTCCCCAAATGTTCATTGGCCTTCCAAATACTATTTCAGAGGAGGTAAGGCCTATTCGAGAGTGTGGCACTGACCTAATAGACAATAATGCCAACGGTAATGCATCCGGCCAAGTTAAGGATGTGGAAGCCTGTATCTTCGCTAACTTCAGCTTCAAAGTAGCATTATACCTTTCCACCAACCCTGCTGATTGTGGGTGGAAAACCGCATGGAACTTCTGTTTGATCCATAATCCTTTCAGGACATACTTAATAACTTCCCCAACAAAATGAGGTCCGTTATCATTCCATAAAAGTCTGCAAACACCAAACCTAGGGAAAAATTATTTCATAAGCACCTTCGCTGTGGTAATGGCAGTATTATCCTGGTGGAGTACGCCTCTATCCATTTACTCAAGGCACATACCACCACCAAGACATACTTTAAATTGTTGCAGCGTTCTAGCTGAATATAATACATTTGTAGAACTTCGAAAAGTGCAGTTGGTGTAGCAAACCCTCCCGCAGGAGTTCGTGTCCCTTTTCCAGGATTGTATTGTAAACAGATCAAACAAGACTGTACTACTCTCTTAGCTGTACTGGAAATGTCTGGATGCTCTCAAACTTGCGTAAGCAACTTCGTTATTGTTGAAGCTCCAACATGTGCCATCCCATGTGCCATCTGAACCATAGGTTGTACAAAAGCTGTAGGCAATTTCCATTTATCCATCTGCTTATTCCGCCAACAGCCCTCATCATCCAATTCTCCTTCTTCAGACCATTTCTCACGTTCTTTCACAGAAGCAGATTTCTGTATATCTAATACGTCTTGTCTAGCATTATGCCAACGTTCAGCTTGTGACTTCACTACATACATAGAAGTAGTACTTCGCTGCATCGCAGTCTCACGTGCTGCGCGGTCCGTAAGGGCATTACCTTGCCCTATCTTATCGGTCACTTTCTTGTGTGCACTACATTTCACAATAGCTAGTTTCTTTGGATATGTCAATGCAGTCAAGAGGTTATGCACTAATTCTCCATGCATTATCTGCATCCCGTGGGATGTGAGAAAGCCTCTCTCCTTCCAAAGCAAACCAAAATCATGAGCCACTCCAAAAGCATAGCGGCTGTCTGTATAAATGTTCACACATAAGTCAGTACTAAACCCACATGCTCGTGTCAAAGCTATTAGTTCAGCTTCTTGAGCTGAATTCTGTGGTATACGAGCTGTCTCCAATACCGTGTGTATTGTGGTGATTGCATATGCAGCTGAGGTCGTACCGTCTGGCGACTGCAAACAAGACCCATCAACCCACAATTTCCCGTCTATATCTGGAAGGGGCGTATCTTGTACATCAATACGACCCTTTGTCTGTTCTACGGTAAGGAATATACAATCATGTGTTTCTTGTGACTGAGGCTGAGTCACCGGATATGGCAACAAAGTGGCTGGATTTAGTGTTGCACATCTCTTCAGTGTAATGTGAGAAGCCAGCAATGTAAATTTATATCCTGTCAGGCGAGCTCTAGTTAAATGTTGCGTCTTTGTTTGATTTAAAAGACCATCAACCGCATGGGGTACTAACACTAACAGCTTATGTAACAAAACTATCCCTTCACTCATACGTATTGACACAGCTAATGCGGCAACTGAACGAAAACACCCAGGCAATGCTCGAGCGACACGATCAAGTACTGCTGAAAAATATGCACAGGGACGCTGCTTATCGCCATGTGTCAGTACTAAAACTGACAATGCACATCCATCTTTCTCATGTACGTAAAGTGCAAAAGTCTTCATGTAATCTGGAGTACCTAACACTGGTGCTGAACAAAGGGCTTGTCGTAGCTGCCGGAAAGCAGTCTCACATTCATCTGTCCATGGGAGGGGCATTGGAGTATCTTTAGTCAAAAGTGCTAGCAAAGGTTTGACAATGTGTGAAAACCCTAATATCCATTGCCTACAAAAAGAAGCAAGACCAAGGAATGCACGAACATCTTTCCGAGTAGAGGGTACTGGTGTATCTAAAATTGCTTGAATACGATCTGATGTAAGTGCACGGCCCTCCTTAGACAAAAGGTGACCTAAATAGGTTGCCTTTGGTCTACAATATTGCAATTTCTTTAGTAACACTTTATGATGGTGTGAAGCAAGAAAAGAAAGTAAGGACAAAGTGAACTTTTCACATTGCTCAGGGGTATCAGCTGCCAACAAAATATCATCAACATATTGTATGAGAGCCACACCTTCAGGCAAAACAATAGAATCAAGTTGTCGTTTTAACGCTTGACTATAAATACGAGGACTCTCAGTATAGCCTTGAGGAACTCTGCAAAATCTATATGATCGTTTATTCAAAGTAAAACCAAACAAATATCGGCTGTCAGGATGACTAGGGATCAAAAAGAAAGCATTCTTCAAGTCTATCACAGAAAACGTAGTTGCTGTCGGGGGAAGCAAAGTAAGAAGTGTTGTGATGTCAGATACCACAGGATATTGTGGTACCACAATCTTATTGACTTCTCGTAAATCAATAATGAATCGGTAAATCCTAGTATAAGTATCCTTTTTCAGAATAGAAAGAATCGGACTGTTACCAACATTATACAGAACTTCCTCAACAACTTCAACTGCAATAAGATCATGCACAATTCGTGTGAGTGCTTCTTCGCCCTCCTGTGAAATTTTGTATTGAGGCAAACGTGGCAATACAGCTCCCTCCTTGACACTAATGTGTACCGGTGGAATAATCATTTGTCCCACATCAGTATCTGAAGTACCCACAAAGTACTAGGGAGTGAAGCTAATGCAATATCCTCTTTAACAAGACAAACTCTTTCCATCACAGGATGATTATCATTCAAAATAACACGCACCCCTTCAGGAGAGCATCGTATTTTAGCCCTGAAATACTTGAGCATATCAAGACCCACAATATTGTCTGGTGTATTTGGAGAAAGCAAAAATGGGCATGGAGCAGTAAATTTATCAACATGGAATGCAAGTGGTTGTGACAATGGGCTAGGGGAAGGTGTTCCATCGAAACCTATTGATGTAATGGTTAAGCCAGACAGGGGAGCCCTTGGAATCAATTGTTTAGACAAGGCGCTACGAGTAGCTCCTGGGTCAACCAGAAACTGATCAGTAGAACCCAAAACATGTGCTGTAACATAGGGACACTTCTGATCTACTGGAACTTCAACTGATTCCTTACCCCATCCTAGGCAATCCTATGCATAAGCAGAATCTTGGAAATCAGGCTGCACATAGTTAGACATCTGGTATTGGTTCCATCTATCAAAAGTGTTAAACCCATCCTGCCCTTGTACATTAGCATCAACCCTAGCATGAGCATTCGTGCTTCTTCTAGGCCCTGAATATTCTGAGCGATTTCTCATTTTTCCCAGACCGCGTGAACACTGCTGAACACGTAGTGCTGGACAATCGGCAGCCCAATGCCCAAATTTCTTACAATACACACACTGGTCACCAGACAACTTCGAACGAGCGTAAGAAGAACCATAAGATCCACGTCCTCCTCTATCCCTACCTCCAAAAGGCAGACCATAAGCTTGAGCCAACATAACCTTCGTCTTTAATTCTTTAATCTTTTTATCCACACTACCTTTTGCTTCTAATTCCTGACGTTCATAATACTGAGCCATAGTCAAAAGAGAAACCGGAGTAGAGGTAGTCCATGAACTTTCACTAGCTTTTAGACGACTAGCTATTCCTGGTAACAGATTTACGACATATTTATCGACAAACAAATGTCTGCCTGTATCATCTGACAATAACTGTCCGCTAAAATCATGAAATGCTACTTCAAAGCATGTAAAGAAATCAGAGACCGATTCATCTGCCTTTTGCTTACAAGATGCTATAACAGTCCAATCTATCTTTTTAGGGGGAATAATCGTTTTTAACTTAACTAATATGGCTGCGGGAAGATCTAAAATCAACTGATATGGCTTTTTCACAGGTTCCCTATCCCCGTCCATCTGTTCTAATTCTTTCCATGACGCCCCAAAAACTACACGATCATCAACTTTACGAACAGTTCTCCACATATCTGGCAGTGATATCAATCCGAAAAATAAATCAATGTCAGCCAAAGTCATAGTACAAGAACTAATTGCTCCCTCAACTTCCTCATAAAAGGCGGCTGGATGTTTCTGCGGGTCAGGTGATGCTGTTTTAAGTGCCATCACATCTGCCCTATTCGAAGAGTATACACCCAATTATAAATAAAATAACCCTTAGCATCAACAGAAGTTTTATCATCACTTGTACCCAATCCTTTAGGAGGAACATACAAAGGCGCAACCTCTCGCATTGGTTTCGCGTGAACTATCATAGTCTTATCTGTTCCGAAGATGGAAGCTTGCACCCCGCCGGTCTGAGATGTCTGTGCAACTACGTCCACGGCCCTTTTCTCCTCTTGCAAAAGGACCGCCACAACACATAAATTCACCAAATGCCTGATTGCATCAGCCACCTGGTAGAAAACAAAAAGACCATCACGCATTTGCTTATGATCAGCTGCTACATCATCAGGCTCTAACTCATCAGAAAATTTACGAAATAGTTCAATAACTTCTGTGCCAAATGCCTCAGTAAAATATAGCTGCTCCTTTTCCGTCCACCCTTTCATGTTGTCTAAAAGTTCAGAAGCAGAGACAACGCTACGAATTGTTTTACGAGCAATAGATCTAAGCTCAGACGCACGGTCAGCAGGCAACATAGAGCAACTGTCTTGTATCTCCTGTTGCTCCGAACCGGAGACCTCAGCTAACTCATGAGGGGCAGAAGGAACGATATACGGAGGTGGAGGGCGATCTAGTAACAAAAAATCATTGTGTGGTTTATTAAGGATAGGATAGAGAGGTTGCCTAACAGTGTATTGGCCATTTACCTGTAATTTACGTTCTTTCTCTTCTAGCTCCTTTAAGTCATTTATTTCTTTCTTTCTCATTTCCAATGCTTTCACATATACATTCTTCTGCTGCTCTTTCTCAACCAAGGCTTGCTCACACTTCACTTGTCCACGCACTTCTTTCTCCCACATTCGTACACAGTCAAACATATCTTGTCTAGACCTTCGCTTACACATAAAGTTTTCCACATACTCAATCTTTCGAAAATCAAATGACCCATGCATAGGCCAATGTAACTCAGGATCCGCACGAGTTTATTTATTCCATAATGTGCTGTACATTATAGAAGAAAGACCATGTTTAACATACATATCTCTATTGGGCGTCCCCTCTGGGGGTGCCGGTTGCGATTGTTCCAGTCTCAAATTGGTACCATTACAAAAGCAACACATCCTACGAAGTGCGCTAAAAACATTACTTAAGGTGCTGTTCAAATCAAAATTAAATTTATATATCAATTCAAAGGACACAAATTGACTAGTCACCCAAAACACGAGAGCCACAGTAAGTGGTGCTAAACTTCATTACCAAACAAAGGCATCAAATCCCACAGCAAGTGCCGTAAAACGGCTCTTACCAATCATAGGGCGGCCAGGTTCCAACTGCCAAATTCTAAAATCGACCAAATGGTCACTGCATGACAAATGAACAAAAAGGATCTCAGTCGAGGACCGGCGCCACCTGGATGGTCAAATCAGAAAGAAGGGAAAAACGGCGTGGTTGCCAAGACTCGGGTCTCCTCAGGCATTGATCGTCCGCAGCGAGATCCCAATCCTTCGTCGTGACCAATCCGTCGGGCGTCCGAGTTGCCGAAGAGTCACTGTTCGGGCGCCAATTTGTCGAAGTAAGCCTCAGCAAGGCCTACTAGTGCAAGGGGTTCGCCCTTCTCTGCACAAAGTCCTCAGACCATATAGGAAGAAGTTGGCACAGAAACTGAAATAAAAGACAACGTTTATTAAACCTCATGAGGTGGTACTACAGTTCAAACAGCACCCTTCGGTAATGTTTGAAGTAGCACACTGAACTAAGAGAGCATGGTCCTTTTGTACCCACACAGGGGCTAAATGAAGGTGGTACAATTATAGAAGCATATGGAAATGCACAGTTGACAGGTAGGAGGGGCTAACAGTTTTCAAGGACTAGTTGACACATTACTGTCTGTTACTGATTACTAACAGCTGCAGATCTTACTGGGCATGTGCGAAAGTGGGAGATGCTAAATATAACTTGTCACTAGACATATTTTTAAGAGTAGTTAGCAGAAAGGTAGGAGAGAGCACATGGCGAGCACATGGCAAAGAAAATGGCTGCCATGAATACAAAATGGATTCCGCGAAATGTTCACAATAGTTGCTAAATACAAGATGTCTTCTGCTAATGATTAATCTAATCGCTACTGACTTACAACACCTGAACCCAGGAAATCAGATTCCTGCAACCTACAACAAGAAGAAGGACTGCTGACCTGAAAGCCAGGCAGAGACGACGAAGACAACTGACTTGGCCGCAGCCCTACCGGCCTGTCTCCAGACTCAAAGAACCTGCACAGCGACGCATCCGACAGGGACCAGAGACCTTTGAGGATTCAGAGGACTGCCCTGATCCCAAAAGACCAAGAAACTCCACACAAAAGCAGCACTGTTCAAAAACAGCAACAACTTTGCAACCCTCTAACGACTTCCAAAGAACTCTCTCTTCCCACCTTCTCACTCTGCACCCGACGCCCCCGGCTCGAGCTCCAGAGAACTAACAGCGCAGAGAGGACTCCAAGGTGACTACGACAATGTGAGTAACCTGAGTCTAACCCCCTGTACCCACACAGTGACGCCTGCAGAAAGGATCCTGAGGCTCCCCCTGACGCGACTGCCTGGTAACAAGGAACCCGACGCCTGGACCAAGCACTGCACCTGCAGCCCCCAGGACCGAAAGGAATCACCTTCCAGTGCAGGAGTGACCAGCAGACAGCCCTCTTCCTAGCCCAGTCGGTGGCTGGCCCGAGAAGCCCCCCTGTGCCCTGTCTGCATCGCCTAAGTGACCCCCGTGTCCCTCCATTGCTTTCAATAGCAAACCCGATTCCTACTTTCCTACTGCACCCGACTGCCCCTGTGCCGCTGAGGGTGTGTTTTGTGGGCTGGTGTGTGTCCCCCCCAAGTGCTCTACAAAACACCCCTGCTCTGCTCTCCGAGGACGCAGGTACTTACTTGCTAGCAGACTGAAACAGAGCACCCCTGTTCTTCATAGGCACCTATGTGTTTTGGGCCCTCCTTTGACCTCTGCATCTGACCGGCCCTGTGTTGTTGGTGCAGTGACTTTGGGGTTGCCTTGAACCCCCAGTGGTGGGCTGCCTATGCCCAGGAGACTGACTGTGTAAGTGCTTTACTTACCTGAGAAACCCAACCAAACTTACTTCCCCCAGGAACTGTTGATTCGTGCGGTGTCCACTTTTAAAAAAGCTTATTGCCATTTTAACAAAAACTGTGCGTATTACTGCTTTGAATCAAAGTTCTATACTTACCTGTGTGGAGTACCTTGCATTTTATGTACTTACCTCAAATCTTGAATCTTGTGGTTCTAAAATAAATTAAGAAAATATATTTTCCTATATAAAAACTATTGGCCTGAAGTTAAGTATTTGAGTGTGTGTTCCTCATGTATTGCCTGTGTGTGTACAACAAATGCTTAACACTACTCTCTGATAAGCCTACTGCTCGGCCACTCTACCACAAAATAGAGCATTACTATTATCTGATTTTGCCACTATCTTACCTCTAAGGGGAACCCTTGGACTCTGTGCACACTACTTCTTACTTTGAAATAGTATATACAGAGCCAACTTCCTACATTGGTGGATCAGTGGTGGGGTCTGTCTTTGCATTTACTGGACTACTAAGCTAATACCTGATCACACAAAATAAATTCCATAAATTGTCATTAGAAACTGATTTTGCAATTTGAACTATTTTTCTAAATTTTTAAAAGTCCTGCTAGGGACTTCATAGACAAATTAGGTGCAGCCAAATACTTAAGTACCTTTGACTTGACAGCAGGGTACTGGGAAATAAAAATGGCACCTGGAGAAAAAGAGAAAACAGCATTCTCTACACCTGATGGGCACTACCAGTTTACTGTGATGCCCTTTGGCTTAAAGAATGCCCCTGCCACCTTCCAAAGGTTGGTAAATCAAGTCCTTGGTGGCTTGGAGTCCTTTAGTGCAGCTTATCGTGATGATATTGCTGTCTAGCTCCAGCTGGCAGGATCACCTGGTCCACCTGAAGAAGGTTTTGAAGGCCCTGCAAGCAGCAGGCCTCTCTATCAAGGCATCCAAATGTCAGATAGTACAGGGAACTGTGGTTTTTTTTTTTTTTTTTTTTTTTTTCACATAAGCTTTATTCGGCCAACAGACCATCAAAGCAATACAATACAATACAATATAATATAATAATATAAACCATAATGTCATAGAAAAATTTAAAAAAAGAATGATCCATGTTTGCCCGTCTTAAAACAATTTCAACTCATTGTAAATAAAAAGTGCGTATGCGCCATGCTGTTGCTAAAAACTTACTTACTGCGTAAATTGTCACATTTGAATTGTGGCTTTTTAAGATCCGCAAAGCTAAAAAACATTTCCTTAAATTCAATTCCCTACAGATTTTATGTATCCATTTAAACCTTGGGATTGAATAGGCGGGACAAAAAAACATAAAATGTTCTACTGTTTCGGAAGGAATGCCACATACAGGACAGGTATCAGAGCTTGACTTAGGTCCCCATCTGCTCGTTAAGGCCTTCAGGGGTAATGTTCCAAATCGAAATCTGGCATACAAACTTTTGCCTAACAAATCAGGTATTGTATCTAAGTATGGTTCAAACTCAGGGTACCATTTAAAATCAATAAACGAGTTAGTTAAATGACCATTCGATTTCTGAGAAATGTAATTATTACATATGTGGGACCAGTAAGCTCTCTTCAATACTTTTACATGGGGCTTCACAAGTTGCTGGGGATTCTCCCAGAAGTTCCTCAGTCCTAGCATGCAAAACCAACTAGATACGTGTTTGATCCATGGTATGGACATGGAGTTAGAGGTTTTTAACAATTCTAATAGGGAAGACTTATATATAGCCAGTTCAGGAACTACCCAAAGCCTCACCCAATATAGTAGGGGCCGTAAGATAATCAAATCGGCTATACGTTTAAGCCCTAGATCTAAAAAAAGGGGGGTTAATGGGGTGCTAGTGGGACAAGCACATAGAGCCCGTGCAAAGCTATTCTCAATTTTAGTTATCCTACTGCTATCTGTCATGCCCCAAATCTCTGCACCATAAACAGCAGCACCCTGTGCCTTGGCCACATAGATCTTTACTGCTGGAGACACAACTTTAGCGATCGTATTCCTGTAAAGGCGTAATATGGATGCTGCCCGATGTTGCAAAAGCCCGCCACTCTTACCGACTTGTTCGTCCCAGAGGAGTGAGTCTGTAAGCCTCACACCCAAGTAGTCGATAGAGCTAACCTGGTCCAAAATAGCTCCATCTAACCTGATCGTACACTTCTTACGAGAGCCAGAGCGAAGCACCATCAATTTTGTTTTCTTCGAGTTCAGCTCTAAACCAAAATTCCAGCAGAATGATTTAAATCTATCCACAAGAATTTGCAGCCCCATAGGGGTCTTTGAGATCAATAGAGAGTCATCCGCAAAAAGAAGAATTGGGATTTTCTGATTGCCTAAGCTGGGAGCATCATTCTGGCATGTCATGAGTTCTTGGACCACCTCGTTAATGAATAAAGAAAACAAAAGTGGCGCTAGGACACATCCCTGACGAACACCTCTTTTAATGGGAAACTTGTTAGTCAGTTTGCCTTGGTTACCCCATCTTACTTGAGCGTATGTGCCTTCATGCATACGTGTTAATAAATGAATGATATCAGATGGTGCCCCTCTTTTGTGTAGCACTCCCCAAAGCTTGTCTCTAGGTACCAGGTCAAAGGCAGAGCGCAGGTCTACAAAAGTGACATATAGTGTTTGCTTTGCCAAGACTACATATTTCCAGTGTAGCACGGTCAACCTAAATGCCTGGTCAACCGTGCTAACTCTAGAGCGGAACCCTGCCTGAAGTGGTGATAGGATCTGCTGCTCCGTCACCCAACTCGTCAGTCTAACTAACAATTGTTTTGCAAAATTTTTTTGTAGGTTGTCAATTAAACTGACCGGTCTGTAGTTAATTGGAAGATTTACGTTGCCCTTTTTATATATTGGAATAATTTCTGCACCCTTCCACGTCTCAGGGATCTGTCCTCCTTTTGCGATTTTGTTTGACAGCATATTAATATACCAGGTCCAGATGGGTAACTCTGATTTATAAAGGTCACCTGGAATTTTATCAGGGCCTGGGGCTTTACCTGTCTTTAGAGATTTAATGGCGTCTGCAGTTTCTTCTAGAGAAAAGCAAATATAGCTTTCAGAGTTAAATAGATTCCCACTGGACGGAGAAGTGGCAAGGTTAGCATTGGGTGAAAATGGGGGGTATAATCCCACTTTCTCACAATCGACAGTCCCAGTGGAGGCAGTTCCTTCGTACAAGAGAGAGAAATGATCCACCCAGGTACCAGGTTGAATATGGTTCCTTTGTATAAACCTGCCCCCTCTCTCGTGCTTAGTCAGCAGTTCCCAAAAAAGCGTATTGTTGTTTGTTTTAGTAGCATCTAGCAAGTCCTGCCAAATAGCATCTTCCCAAGCTTTCTTTGATTGTAGGATTATCTTTTTATACGTGAATCTTGCTTGTTTGATTGCCCCCGTATACCCGGCCAGTATAGCCTTCCTTAACTCAGTCTTAGCCCTCATGCATGCATCATTAAACCAACTGCTGTTAGGTGAACCCCCATATTGCCGGTTTGCCGTGGCTACCTTTTTATAAAAGACACTTTGAAGTTTAACCATCATATCTTCGTGAATATCAAGAAGTGGAATGGCTTCTGGTTCGAAGTCTTCATAGGCTGACAGATTATCTAAGAACACTTGGTAGATCTTACATAGCAAATAGGGGTTTGACATGACTTTTGGCCACCTCACCTTTGTATAAGCATTGTTTAAAATAGGGGGAGGGGCGATTGATGTTTGCATATTCAAGGTTCTACCAAAGATATTCCCAGCAAGGGTGAGCAACAATGGAAAGTGATCACTCTCGCATCTTGAATCTACCCTCATATCTAGCAGCAATGGCCAAAGACGCACATCCACCAGAAAATAATCAATTACGCTGGCCACAGAACCTCGTAGGAATGTCGGTGCCAAGTTTAAATCAGAAGGAGTTCGACCATTACAGGCCCTTAGGCCAAACTTTAAGCATAGTGTAGCAAGCTGAGTTGCTACACGAGAGCGTGGAGGATAACTATCACCATCCAATTGTGCAATACCCCATAATTCGTCCTCATCCGCAGTTAAATCACTAAGAAACGCTGAGGGTTCGAAAGTGCAATTTACATCCCCTGCAATAATTAAATAGGAATTAGTTTGTAGCGTGTCTAAAAAGTCAAAGAGTAAAGTTAAAATGTGTGATTCTGTACCACGTGCAACAGAACGGGCGTAAACATTAATTAAGATTATGTTAAAATTTTGATTAAAAGAAATTTGTAAACCCATCAAGTCGGGACAATCAAATTCTAAAACCTTATAGTCGCATTGGAGCTTTGAATTTAAAAGGATTAAAAGACCCCCTTTTGCGCGACCAGTTGCTTTCTCTGAAGGCAGTGCAGGGATATTAAATGAAAGAAACCCATCCATGCTTGGTTGGCCCTCGGCCCAAGTTTCTTGAAAGAGACACACATCTTGTGACTTTATATAGGCAACCCAGTCCACATCATCCAATTTCCTAGCAAGGCCCGCAAGATTCCAAGTCATAATGGATAACCCATTAGTTCCCAATGCAGCCCCATGTTTAGGGGATGGAACATCCTTATAGTTCGACTCGATAGCAAGGTACTTCTCTAATTTGTCTATTGAAGGTGCCACTAGATTATCCTGATAGGCGGCTTCCTGGGCAGACAGTCATACATGCCCCGGATGCAGAAAGACACCTTCTTCCCTAGAGCCTCTCTCATTGGTATTAGCAATTGGGACAAACACAGGAGTCTGTTTTGGGTCAATTAAATTAGCGGCCAGCCTGATGCCTCCTCCTTTTAGCTCTTTGTGTTGTCCCTTGCGTTCAACAGAGTCAATAAGTTGGTCTGCCAAGAATTTATCGTGGAACACAATCATGATTACATCGAGGTTTGACCCAGGGGGACTCCATCTTTCTGTTTTTTGAATGTCCGAACGTATAATTGAAAGGCAACCCTGTCGATTGCGTATCCAGTAAATAACCTTATTAAGTCTAGACTCTTGGTCCTCAACAGACCTGGGTGGCAACTTTGGGACATTGCTTAGGAAAAGAGTGTTGGCTCTGTGTCTGGGACCAATACTATTAGGAGTCCCGCCTAAAGCACTATTTGTTCTTCGAGAAGGAAAAATGCAAGCTGGATCCTTAATTTGATGGTTGTCAAATAACTTCCTATTGGTTGACAGAGGGCTGTCCCTATTTATCGGTGAATTGGAAGTAGGATTTTGCCTTGAAGCAGACTGACGGTTCAATGGGGCAAAGAGGCTTCCAATAGGATCTTCCCCGTTCCTTGTCTTGTCTCCGCCGAGGGGGATACTATTGCACCCAGTGAGTATATTTCTAGGGTTCATAATATAGGAAGGTATACTACCTTCAGCGACCCTCCTATGGGATCCAGCTCTCTGGGCGTGATTAATTAGCCCCTCACGTGCTTTAGTATTAAATGTAGCAGAATCAGCTGCCAAAGTCCCACCTGCCCCTTCTGCCTCTGTCTTCTGGCAAATGCATCCCGATAGTTTGGCCATATTCCCTTGTAGCAGTTTAGTTAGCTGCAAGACTAGATTCTTAGGCCCATATTTATACTTTTTGACGCTAAACTGCGCTAACGCAGTTTAGCGTCAAAAAGTTTTGCGCCGTCTAACGCCATTCTGAAGCGCCATGCGGGCGCCGTATTTATGGAATGGCGTTAGACGGCGCAATCAGACCGGCGCTGCCTGGTTTGCGTGGGAAAAAAACACGTAGACCAGACAGCGCCGGCGTAGGGGGAAAATGGCGCATGGGCGTCTTAAAATGGGGCAAGTCAGGTTACGTCGAAAAAATCGTCTTAACCCGACTTGCGCCATTTTTTAACGACGCCCATCCCCCATCAACATGACTCCTATCATTGTAAAGATAGGAGTCATGCCCCCTTGCCCAATGGCCATGCCCAGGGGACTTCTGTCCCCTGGGCATGGTCATTGGGCATAGTGGCATGTAGGGGGGCACAAATAAGGCCCCCCTATGCCACCAAAACAAAATATAAAAAAAAAAAATTATACTTACCTGAACTTACCTGAATGTCCCTGGGGTGGGTCCCTCCATCCTTGGGGGTCCTCCTGGGGTGGGCAAGGGTGGCAGGGGGGGTCCCTGGGGGCATGGGAGGGCACCTGTGGGCTCATTTTGAGCCCACAGGCCCCTTAACGCCTGCCCTGAGCAGGCGTTAAAAAGTGGCGCAAAAGCGCCGTTTTTAGCCACGCCAACTCCCGGGCGTCTCTTTTGCCCGGGAGTATAAATACCACGTAAAGTCCTGGGAGTCATTTTTTAGACGGGAACGCCTCCCTTGCATATCATTAACGCAAGGAAGGGGTTCACGCTAAAAAATGACGCACATTCCGGGAACTTTGGCGCTATTCGCCTCTAACGCCATAGTATAAATATGGCGTTAGTTGGCGTTAGTTTTGCGTCGAAATTGCGTCAAAAAAAACGACGCAATTTCGGCGCAAACGGAGTATAAATATGGCCCTTAATTTCGTCTACTCTCTGGAGAATTAAGGGCAATTTAGCTGCATTGTGGTTTACTTGGGACACCTTGTAGGTGGAGGCCAAGTTCAGCAACTCCAACCCCAGATCCAGACTATTCTGGACTGGGTAGCTCCAAAAGCCCAGACTCAAGTCAGGGCATTCCTTGGCTTGACTGGGTACTATAGGAGGTTTGTGAAGGGATATGGATCAATAGTGACACCACTCACAGAACTGACCTCTAAGAAAATGCCCAAGAAAGTGAACTGGACTGTGGACTGTCAAATGGCCTTTGACACCCTGAAGCAAGCTTTGTGTACAGCACCAGTTTTGAAAGCTTCATATTTTTCTAAGCAGTTCATAGTACAGACTGATGCCTCTGAGCATGGGAAAGGAGCAGTCCTGTCCCAAACAAATGATGATGGCCTTGACCAGCCTGTTGCTTTTATTAGCAGGAGGTTACTCCCCAGGGAGCAGCGTTGGAGTGCCATTGAGAGGGAGGACTTTGCTGTGGTTTGGTCCCTGAAGAAGTTGAGACCATAACTTTTGGGTACTCACTTCACAGTTCTGTAGGATGGTAGCCTCTACCTAGCCTTGTTACCCCCACTTTTGGCCTGTTTGTGAGTATATGTCAGGGTGTTTTTACTGTCTCACTTGGATCCTGCTAGCCAGGGCCCAGTGCTCATAGTGAAAACCCTATGTGTCAGTATGTTTGATATGTGTCACTGGGATCCTGCTAGCCAGGACCCCAGTGCTCATACGTTTGTGGCCTATATGTGTTCCCTATGTGGTGCCTAACTGTATCACTGAGGCTCTGCTAACCAGAACCTCAGTGTTTATGCTTTCTCTGCTTTTAAAATTGTCACTGCAGACTAGTGACTAATTTTGCCAATTCTCATTTGCTCACTGGAACACCCTTATAATTCCCTTGTATATGTTACCTAGGTACCCAGGGTATTGGGGTTCCAGGAGATCCCTATGGGCTGCAGCATTTCTTTTGCCACCCATAGGGAGCTCCGACAATTCTTACACAGGACTGCCACTGCAGCCTGAGTGAAATAACATCCACGTTATTTCACAGCCATTTTACACTGTACTTAAGTAACTTATAAGTCACCTATATGTCTAACCCTCACTTGGTGAAGGTTAGGTGCAAAGTTACTTAGTGTGTGGGCACCCTGGCACTAGCCAAGGTGCCCCCACATTGTTCAGGGCAAATTCCCCGGACTTTGTGAGTGCGGGGACACCATTACACGCGTGCACTACATATAGGTCAATACCTATATGTAGCGTCACAATGGTAACTCCGAACATGGCCATGTAACATGTCTAGGATCATGGAATTGTCTGGTGTTGGGGGGACAATTCCATGCATCCCGAGTCTCTAGCACAGAGCCCGGGTACTGCCAAACTTGCTTTCCGGGGTCTCCATTGCAGCTACTGCTGCGGCCAACCCCTCAGACAGGTTTCTGCCCCCCTGGGGCCTGGGCAGCCTGGTCCCAGGAAGGCAGAACAAAGAATGTCCTCTGAGAGAGGGTGTTACACCCTCTCCCTTTGGAAATAGGTGTGAAGGGCTGGAGAGGAGTAGCCTCCCCCAGCCTCTGGAAATGCTTTGATGGGCACAGATGGTGCCCATCTCTGCATAAGCCAGTCTACACCGGTTCAGGGATCCCCCAGCCCTGCTCTGGTGCGAAACTGGACAAAGGAAAGGGGAGTGACCACTCCCCTGACCAGTATCTCCCAGGGGAGGTGCCCAGAGCTCCTCCAGTGTGTCCCAGACCGCTGCCATCTTGGATGCAGAGGTGTGAGGGCACAGTGAACAGCTCTGAGTGGCCAGTGCCAGCAGGTGACGTCAGAGACCCCTCCTGATAGGTGCTTACCTTTCTCAGTAGCCAATCCTCCTCTGTGGGCTATTTAGGTTCTCTCCTCTGGGCTATTCCTCAGATAACGAATGCAAGAGCTCACCAGAGTTCCTCTGCACTTCCGTCTTCGACTTCTGCCAAGGATCGACCACTGACTGCTCCAGGACACCTGCATAAACTGCAACAAAGTAGCAAGAAGACTACCAGCAACATTGTAGTGCCTCATCCTGCCGGCTTTCTCGACTGTTTCCTGGTGGTGCATGCTCTGAGGGCTATCTGCCTTCACCCTGCACTGGAAGCCAAGAAGAAATCTCCTGTGGGTCGACAGAATCTTCCCCTTGCTAACGCAGGCACCAAACTTCTGCATCACCGGTCCTCTGGGTCCCCTCTCATCCTGACGAGCGTGGTCCATGGAACACAGGAGCTCAGTACAAGTGTCTCCCACAGTCCAGTGGCCTTTCTGTCCAAATTTGGTGGAGGTAAGTCCTTGCCTCCCCACGCCAGACAGTAATCCTGTGTACTGCATGAACTGCAGCTGCTCGGGCTTCTGTGCACTTTTCCAAGACTTTGTTTGTGCACAGCCTAGCCCAGGTCCCCAGCACTCCGTCCTGCATTGCCCAACTCGCTGAGTTGGACTCCGACGTTGTGGGACCCTCCTTTGTGACTCTGAGTCGACCTCTGTCCTCAGATCTTCTAAGTGCCTGTTCAGGTACTTCTGTGGGTGCTGCCTGCTTCTGCGGGGGCTCTCTGAGTTGCTGGGCGCCCCTTCTGTCTCCTCCTCCAAGGGGCGATCTCCTGGTCCTTCCTGGGCCCCAGCAGCACCCAAAATCCTCAACCGCGACCCTTGCAGCTAGCAAGGCTTGTTTGCGGTCTTTCTGCGTGGAAACAACTCTGCATCCTCCAGCACGCCATAGGACATCTCCTGACCAAAAGAGAAGTTCCTGGCACCTTCCATTGTTGCAGAATCTTTGGCTTCTTCCATCCAGAGGCAGCCCTTTTGCACCTTCATCCGGGGTTTAGTGGGCTCCTGCCCCCCCCTGGACACTTGCTTGACTCTTGGACATGGTCCCCTTGCTTTACAGGTCCTCAGGTCCAGGAATCCGTCTTCAGTGTTTTGCTGGCAGTTGTTGTCCTTGCAGAATCCCCTATCTCGACTTTACTGTCTTTCTGGGGTAGTAGAGTAACTTTACTCCTCCTTTTCAGGGTCTTGGGGATGGGTATCTTGGACACCCCTGGTGTTTTCTAACAGTCCCAGTACCCACTATAAGCCAGGCCAGCCTCCTACAACTCAGAGCAGTCCAGTGTGCCCCCAACACCTCTGTTTCTAAGATGGCAGAGGACTGGGACACACTGGAGGAGCTCTGGGCACCTCCCCTGGGAAGTACTGGTCAGGGGAGTGGTCACTCCCCTTTCCTTTGTCCAGTTTTGTGCCAGAGCAGGGCTTGGGGATCCCTGAACCGGTGTAGACTGGCTTATGCAGAGATGGGCACTATCTGTGCCCATCAAAGCATTTCCAGAGGCTGGGGGAGGCTACTCCTCCCCAGCCCTTCACACCTATTTCCAAAGGGAGAGGGTGTAACACCCTCTTTCAGAGGAAATCCTTTGTTCTGCCTTCCTGGGTCAGGGCTGCCTGGACCCCAGGAGGGCAGAATCCTGTCTGAGGGGTTGGCAGCAGCAGCAGCTGCAGTGGAAACCCCGGAAAGGCAGTTTGGCAGTACCCGGGTTCTGTGCTAGAGACCCAGGGGATCATGGAATTGTCCCCCCCACACTAGAATGGTATTGGGGTATCAATTCCATGATCTTACACATGTTACATGGCCATGTTCGGAGTTACCATTGTGACACTATACATAGGTAGTGACCTATGTATAGTGCACATGTGTAATGGTGTCCCGCACTCACAAAGTTCGGGGAATTTGCCCTGAACGATGTGGGGGCACCTTGGCTAGTGCCAGGGTGCCCACACACTAAGTAACTTTGCACCTAACCTTCACTAAGTGAGGGTTAGACATATAGGTGACTTATAAGTTATTTAAGTGCAGTGTAAAATGGCTGTGAAATAACGTGGACGTTATTTCACTCAGGCTGCACTGGCAGACCTGTGTAAGAATTGTCTGAGCTCCCTATGGGTGGCAAAAGAAATGCTGCAGCCCATAGGGATCTCCTGGAACCCCAATAGCCTGGGTCCCTCAGTACCATATACAAGGGAATTATATGAATGTACCAGTGTGCCAATGACAATTGGTAAATTTTGTCACTAGCCTGCAGTGACACATTTAGAAAGCACAGAGAGCATAAACACCGAGGTTCTGGTTAGCAGAGCCTCAGTGACACAGTTAGGCACCACACAGGGAACACATATAGGCCACAAACGTATGAGCACTGGGGTCCTGGCTAGCAGGATCCCAGTGACACATAACAGACTGTAGGAGGCTGGCCTGGCTTGTAGTGGGTACCAGAGGTACTTACACCTTGTGCCAGGTCCAGTTAACCCCTATTAGTGTAGAAGAGGTGTTTCTAGCAGCTTAGGCTGATAGAAGGTAGCTATGGCAAAGCAGCTTAGGCTGAACTAGGAGACATGCAAAGCTCCTACTATACCACTTATGAAATATGCACAATATCATAAGAAAACACAATACACAGAGTTACTAAAAATAAAGGTACTTTATTTTTATGACAATATGCCAAAAGTATCTCAGTGATTACCCTCAGTAAGAGGATAAGATATATACACAAGTTCTATGTACACAAACCAAAATAAGGTAAGTAATAGCAAGAAAAGTAATGCAAACAGTGTAGAATTACAATAAATTGCAATAGGAGCACATAGGTATAGGGGCAACACAAACCATATACTCCAAAAGTGGAATGCGAATCACAAATGGACCCCAGACCTATGTGAGCTTGTAGAGGGTCGCTGGGACTGTAAGAAAACATGTTGTTATGAGCGTCTGTCACTTGGTACTGCTGACCAAGTAGGTGTTGTTCAGGGTGAACCAGTTTCTCTATGACCATAGTAACACTGGCTCCTGTGTCCCTGTAGGCCTGAACCTCAACACCATTTATTAGGGGAAGTTGCTTGTACTTATCCATAAGGGGACAAGCAACCAAGGTGGCCAAATCAATGGCACCTTCAGAGACTAACACAGCCTCTGTGGTCTCCCTAAAAAGACCAACCCCAACTACACTGCCAATTGTGAGCCAAGCTACACCCTTGGATTGGCTATTTGTAGGTTTGCTCCCACCACCAATGCTATTACTAGGGGCACTAGAATTTGCAGCAGGGGTTGTGGTAGTGGGAGGTATGGTGTTTTTCTTTGGACAACTGGAATCAGTTGCCCAATGGCATTTAACTTTACACAAATATCACCAAGGCTTTTTAGGTTGATTATTGGAAGAGGATTTGGATCCACCACTCCCACCAGAGGATTTTTGTGGGCCTGATGAAGACTCAGTTTTACTTTTGTCCCCACCCTTGTCAGAAGACTTACCATCCTTCTTCTTGCCATCCTTGTCACCCCCTGTCTGAACTTTTCTGTTCACTCTTGTTCTGACCTATTTGTCTACCTTCTTTCCCAATTCTTGGGGAGAGGTCAGATCCGAGTCCACTAGATATTGGTGTAACAAGTCAGAGACACAGTTACTCAGAATATGCTCACTCAGAATAAGATTATACAGGCTTTCATAGTCAGATACCTTACTGCCATGTAACCACCCTTCCAAGGCCTTCACTGAACAGTCCACAAAGTCGGTCCAGTCTTGAGAGGACTCTTTTCTGGTGTCTCTCAACTTAATCCTGTATTGTTCAGTGGCTAAGCCAAATCCATCCAAGAGTGCATCCTCAAAAACTGGGAAATTGTTAGCTTCGCTTTCTCTAACAGTAAGGAGCCTATCCCTACCCTTTCCAGTGAAAGATAGCCACAATATAGCAGCCCACTGCCTTTGAGGGACCCCCTGTACCATACAGGCCCTCTCAAGTGCAGCAAACCACTTGTTGATGTCATCCCCCTCCTTGTAAGGGGGGACTATCTTGTGCAGATTCCTGGAATCCAGCCCTCTAACAGAATTACTATCAGGAATACTGCTGCTGCCACCATGGGGTCCAAACCCCAACCTCTGTCTTTCCTTCTCAAGGTCTAGGGATTCCCTATCTAAGGCCAGCTGTTGCTGTTTAAGCTTCAGTCTGGTCTCTTCAACCCTCAACTTTTTGAGTTCCCTTTCTAACAAGTTATCCTCAGGGTGGGTGGGTTGGGAATGCTTAGACACAGATGACAAGTTGTAAACTACAGAGGGGGATCTGTCCCTAACTGACTGAACCCTAGAAACTTGGCCTCTAGGAATAAAGGCTTCCCTACTGTGATGGTAACCTCCATTACTTCCCACATTATTGGGTGTCCAGCTAGGGGGCAGATCCTGTTGAGAACCCTCCCCACCCTCCTCAAGGTGTTCTCCTGAGTCAGAATGGGAACTTTCTATTAACAATATACAGTGAAATATGGGGGTAACAGCCAGGCAAGATTGTACTTTCCTACACAAACAAACTGACAACATAGGGTTTTAACTATGAGCACTGGGCCCTGGCTAGCAGGATCCCAGTAAGACAGTGAAAACACCCTGACATATACTCACAAACAGGCCAAAAGTGGGGGTAACAAGGCTAGAAAGAGGCTACCTTCCTACACAACCCCCACCCCCGCAAACGAAGGACAATAAGGCTAACCTTGGCCAGTTGAATCTTTATTGTCTAAGTGGTGATAAGTAGAGAGTAGCTCTGCAATAGCTTGGTTACTCCCTTTATCATCCACTATATGGTTACTTCCCTGTGGGTATGTAAACCACCCTGTTTGAAGTTTTTTAGCTAACCAACAATGTGAAGATATATTTTCAGAGTTCCTATTAGTAAGTTTTAGTTTAGAAAAGTGGCAATTGTCCACTGGACCTATTTCTAGTGATGAAAATGCCAGACATGGATGCTGTCTCAGTAAAGCCATTCCTGGGCAAAAACGTTGTCCATATGGCTGTAAGAGAGAACAGGGATGCTGTTTCTCTTGTTTTGGAGCAGGGCAGGGATTATGTACTATGAGCTCCACACTAGGGCAGGGCTGCTGTCCTAAGGCCCATATTTATACTTTTTGACGCTAAACTGCGCTAACGCAGTTTAGCGTCAAAAAGTTTTGCGCCGGCTAACGCCATTCTGAAGCGCCATGCGGGCGCCGTATTTATTGAATGGCGTTAGCCGGCGCAAGCAGACCGGCGCTGCCTGGTGTGCGCGAGAAAAACCACGTACACCAGGCAGCGCCGGCGTAGGGGGAAAATGGCGCATGGGCGTCTTAAAATGGGGCAAGTCAGGTTACGTCGAAAAAATCGTCGTAACCCGACTTGCGCCATTTATTTTCGAAGCCCATCCCCCATCAACATGACTCCTATCATTGTAAAGATAGGAGTCATGCCCCCTTGCCCAATGGCCATGCCCAGGGGACTTCTGTCCCCTGGGCATGGTCATTGGGCATAGTGGCATGTAGGGGGGCACAAATCAGGCCCCCCTATGCCAAAAAAAATTATTAAAAAAAAATAGAAAAATACTTACCTGAATGTCCCTGGGGTGGGTCCCTCCAGCCTTGGGTGTCCTCCTGGGGTGGGCAAGGGTGGCAGGGGGGGTCCCTGGGGGCAGGGGAGGGCACTCTGGGCTCATTTTGAGCCCACTTGTCCCTTAACGCCATGCCTGACCCAGGCGTTAAAAAGCGGCGCAAATGCGCCGTTTTTAGCCACGCCCACTCCCGGGCGTCTCTTTTGCCCGGGAGTATAAATACCACGTAAAGGCCTGGGAGTCATTTTTTAGACGGGAACGCCTCCCTTGCATATCATTAACGCAAGGAAGGGGTTCACGCTAAAAAATGACGCACATTCCGGGAACTTTGGCGCTATTCGCCTCTAACGCCATAGTATAAATATGGCGTTAGTTGGCGTTAGTTTAGCGTCGAATTTGCGTCGAAAAAAACGACGCAAATTCGGCGCAAACGGAGTATAAATACGGCCCTAAGTGTTTTGAGGCAGTGCAGGGTTGCTGCACTAAAGTTTCTCTGGGAGGGTTGGAGGGATGCTCCATGTTAACTAAAATGGTGCACTTTTTCTCACCAATATTAGTTATCCCACAGAGAGGTACTTCCACCCCAGGGAATACAGCTGTGCTAGCTGATGGTTCCCTTGGTACAGGTGCCACCCCAGGAGAGGTTTCTCCCACCACAGGAATGGTATCCTGAATGGCAGGGTGGGTAGGGAATACTTTGATACCCTTTTTACCTGTTGTTGGAGAAGGATCCTGAGTTTTCAGGCCTTTTTCTCTCCTTTGCTTTTTCATTTCAGCTGAAATGAAAGGGAGCAATTCCTCATGGATACCCAGAATGGCTGCATGGGTATTAAACTCTACCTCAGCCCAACCTGAGGTCTCTAGGTCATTACCTAAGAGACAGTCTGCAGGTAAGCCAGGTGATACCACCACCTGCTTAGGGCCAGTAACTCCACCCAACTAAACTGAACTATAGCTAAAGGAAGAAACTTAGTGGAGTTATGGACATCAATAATCTTGTACTGTTGTCCAATGATCTGTTGTTCAGGAGACACTAGGTTTTCAGTCACCAAAGTGATACTGGCACCTGTGTCCCTGTAGGCCTGAGCCTCAATACCATTTATGGAAACTGTCTGCCTGTACTTATCCATTGTAAGGGGACAAGCAGCCAGTGTGGCAAGGCCAATGCCACCAGGTGTGACAGAAACTGTCTTGGGACTGACTACCCCAGTTTCTATGATGGACCCATAAGTGAACCCAACTACACTCTTATTTTGACTGTTGCCAGCAGTCCCACCACTATTACCACTACTGCTAGGGGCACTAGAGTTTGATGTATTAGTGGTGTTAGGCTCAGGGGGTTTACCTGGGCAGGACTTATCCCCTGGCCTATGGCCTTTATTTTTACACACAAAGCAGCAAGGCTTTTTAATGTGTGTATGTTGTGAAGAAGAGGAAGAATTTGATTAATCTCCACACCCTGAAGAGTGTTTAGGATTTGAAGAAGGATCTTTGGTTTTACCCTTATCCTCATGCTTATCCTGAGATTTCTCACCATCTTTCTTCTTGCCATCCCTGTCACCTCCTGTATGAACCTTTCTGTTCACTCTTGTTCTGACCCATTTGTCTGCCTTCTTTCCCAATTCTTGGGGAGAGGTCATATCTGAGTCTATCAAGTACTGGTGTAACAAATCAGACACACGATTGTTAAGAATATGCTCTCTCAGAATAAGATTGTACAGGCTTTCATAGTCAGAAACGTTACTGCCATGCAACCACCCTTCCAAGGCCTTCACTGAACAGTCCACAAAATCTGTCCAGTCTTAAGAAGACTCTTTTCTGGTGTCTCTGAACTTAATCCTGTATTGTTCAGTGGTTAAGCCAAATCCATCCAAGAGTGCATCTTTCAAAACTTTTTAGTTATTGGCATCACTTTCTCTGACAGTAAGGAGCCTATCCCTACCCTTTCCAGTGAAAGATAGCCACAAGATAGCAGCCCACTGCCTTTGAGGGACCAACTGTACCATACAGGCCCTCTCAAGTGCAGCAAACCACTTATTAATGTCATCCCCCTCCTTGTAAGGGAGGACTATCTTGTGCAGATTCCTGGAATCTTGCTCTCTAACAGGATTACTATCTGAAACACTGCTGCTGCCACCATGGGGAACTAACCCCAACCTCGGTCTTTCCCTCTCTATGTCTAGGGATTCCCTATCTAAGGCCAGCTGCTGCTGTTTAAGCTTCAGTCTGGTCTCTTCAACCCTCAACGTTTTGAGTTCCCTTTCTAACAAGTTATCCTCAGGGTGGGTGGGTTGGGAATACTTTGACACAGAGGAAATGTGGGAAGTTTCAGAGGGGGACCTGTCCCTAACTGTCTGGACCCTGGTAGCCTGGCCTCTAGTGATAAAGGATGCCTTACTGTTATGGGAACCTCTATCACTACCAGCATCATTAGGTGTCCTGCTAGGGGGCAGACCCTTGTAAGAACCCCCCCCCCCCAGCTTCTCCAGGGGACTCCTCTGAATCTGACTGGGAAGCTTCTCCCTTTTCTAACCTCTCATGTGATGGTCCAGACTGGTTCTGGTCATCTACAACAAACATGTTAAAGATAAACTCTTTTGTAGGATTCTTTCCTATACTCAAACCTCTATCCAGGCAGAGACCCCTTAAACTTTTGTAGTTTAAACTCTCATATGTTGCTGTGGCAGGTTGAACGGTATAAATACAACGGAGAGAGATTGTGGTGACCAGGTAAGTGGTTTATTTTTAAGTGGGGCGGGTGGTTTGTTTATTGTCCGTAGGTTTACAGGGTGTTTAAAGTCTCTGGTGGTCGTCTTCCAATCTTCTTATTGGGTTTTTATTCTCTTTTCTTCTCTGTTTCTCAGTTTGGCGTTCCCTCTGTCTCTCGGTGGGCTCCAGCGAGGATGGACCGGAAAAGAAGGAAAACGCTACGGTAAGTGGGGCGTTTAAATCTGTACGTAGGGTTTTTATACTAAAGGGGAAGGTGGAAAAGGGTAGGGTGGTGCTGGTAGTGAGTTAGGGCGAGGTGAAATACCAGCTTTAAAAGTGCACGTATTGTGACTTAATGTGCGGTAATAGGTGCTCTCTACAATCCTTCCCAGCCCTCCCTTCACTCCTTCCCAGGTCCCTTCCCCAGTGCCCTCTTAAACTCTATAGTGCTTTTGCTGTCCCAAAACGACCGTACCTTAGAAAGCCACGACCCTCCTGGGCCGTGGCTGGCTTCTGCGTGTCCCGTCAGTTGAGGTTCACTGGGGTTAGCCTCCTTCTCCAGCGCCTCGTCGTTGGTCGGTGTCGCAATGTTTCCCACTCGTCCTCCTGTTCGGCTCTCTTTTCTGTCGTCCCTCTCCTCACGGCTTCTTTCTCCGTCGTCCTGATCGTCAGGACACACCCCTTTTTCCACCGCTGCGGCCCGGAAGTCCTCCGGCGTTTCCCCGGCGACCTGGTGACGTGATCCGTCTCCAGGGAGCGTTTCTTCGGCAACGCGAGGACGCGGAAATGACGTGTCGGAACCATCCGACACGTCAATGCACCCCAGCGCCGAGGACGGGATCGGGACTGCCCGATCACACACCCCATCCCAAGACCGGTCCTGGTCTAGGACCGAAGAAGAGCAAGGAAAAAGGGACAAATAATCCGCCGGACCCTGTTGAGCACCCGGGATGTGGCGAACCTGAAAAGAAAAAGGCTGCAATTCAAGGAACCACCGCAAAATCCGGGAGTTAGAATCCTTATGAGCGGCCATCCAGGTAAGGGGAGCGTGATCCGTATATAGAACAAAAGGGCGGCCCAAGAGATAATATTGCAAATTGTCCACCGCACATTTAATAGCCAAGCACTCCCTCTCGATGATGGGATAATGGCGTTCACGGGGAAGAAGTTTCCTACTGATAAAAACGATAGGGTGATCCTTGCCTTCTTTGTCAGGTTGCGACAGAACCGCCCCTAGTCCTACATCAGAGGCATCTGTGTACAAATGAAAAGGTTTGGAGAAGTCTGGACAGTTTAATACCGGTTCCTTCGTCAGATAGGATTTTAATTTCTCGAAACTATCCATCTGGAGGTCTGAAAATGGTAACAATCGATTAGGGTGGGATTTGGAAAGGAGGTCTGTGAGGGGAGCGGCAAGAGTGGAATATCCCGGTATGAACCGTCGGTAATAGCCTACTAATCCAAGGAAAGAGCGCAAGTCCTTCTTTGTTTTAGAGGTAGGAGCAGTCTTGATGGCTTCCACTTTTGTGGTTTGGGGTTGTAGTGTACCTTGGCTAATATTGTATCCGAGATAAGATATGTCAGTTTTCCCTAAGATGCATTTCTTGGGGTTGGCTGTTAACCCTGCCTTTGCCAGTGTATTGAATATTAGCTGTAGATGATATAGATGATCCCCCCAGGTCTCACTAAAAATGACGACATCATCTAAATATGCTGCCGAGAAGGTGTGAAAAGGTTTTAATATCCTATCCATTAGTCTCTGGAAGGTAGCTGGAGCTCCATGTAGACCAAAGGGTAACACTGTAAAGTGGTACAGACCTGATTGGGTAGAGAAGGCCGTTTTTTCTTTATCCTCTGGTGCCAGAGGAATCTGCCAATACCCCTTAGTTAGGTCCAATGTGGTCATATATTTAGCTTTTCCCAATTTTTCAAGGACATCGTCTACTCTGGGAATTGGATAGGTGTCAAACATAGATACTTCATTAAGCTTTCGGAAGTCGATACAAAATCTGACGGACCCATCAGGTTTCGGTACGAGGACTACTGGGGAGCACCAGGGGCTATTGGAGGGTTCGACCACCCCTAGGGCCAACATTTTCTGTATCTCGTCTTCTATGATCTGTTTCCTTGCCTCAGGAATACGGTAGGGGCGTAGTCTGACTATTTTACCTGGGGTTGTTCGTATTTTATGACAGACTAATGAGGTTTTTCCTGGTGTTTCAGAAAACACCTGTGGAAATTGACTCAATAAGGTATATAACTGCTCTTTCTCGGAACCTGTCAATGAACTATTGATAGCGGGCAGTTTTGTAATATCGTGCCGGTCCTTAGGAAAGAACTCTATGTTTAGTTCTTTACTGGGATATAAAAACCGGCCCATTTCTACTGAATTGTCACCATTCTCTGCAACTTCCCATTTCTTTAAGAGATTTACATGATAAATCTGGGTCTTTTTAGGATTGGTATTTAGTTCTATGAGATAAGTGACAGGGGATACTGCTCGAACAACCCGATAAGGACCCTGCCACCTCGCGAGAAGTTTTTGCTCTGACGTGGGGTGCATTATTAATACCTGGTCGTCTGGCTGAAAGGTCCGCAACTTACTCCCTCTGTCATAATAACGTTTTTGTATCGATTGAGCCTGTTCCATATTCTGTCGTACCTCTTCCCACAGCCCTTGTAAATGGGATTTCAAGTTGTGGACATATTCCAACAATGGTCTACCCTCTCCCTCGGCTTCCTCCTCCCAGGTTTCTACTCCCATATCTAAAAGGGAACGGGGTTGTCGGCCGAACACAAGTTTGAATGGGCTATGCCCCGTTGAGGCCTGTTCATGGATTCTGATAGCGTACAGAACTAAGGGCAATTTTTGGTCCCAATCTCTGCCTGAATCCTTGACTATTTTCTTTAATAGAGATTTGATGGTCCGATTGTAACGTTCCACCAATCCGTCTGTCTGTGGATGATAAACAGAAGTTTTTATTTGGGAAATGCCCAATGTATTACAAACTTGTTTCATGAGATTTGACATGAATGGGGTCCCTTGGTCAGTGAGTATCTCTCGGGGAAACCCTATTCGAGCGAACACCGTTATCATTGCTTGTGCAACTGTTTTTGTTGTCATACTTGTCAGGGGAACGGCTTCGGGGTACCGGGTAGCATAGTCTACGATCACCAATATGTATGTATGCCCTTTAGAGGAAGGCACTAAGGGTCCAATTAGATCCATCCCCACCCTACTGAATGGAATGTCTATGATGGGAAGGGGTAAAAGGGGCGCTTTCCTGGGTCTACCTGGTTCGGTGAGTTGACACCTGGGACATTGGGAACAATATCTCCTAATCTGTGCAAAAACCCCGGGCCAATAAAACCGCCGGAGGAGATACTCCTCAGTCTTTTCTCTCCCAAAATGCCCCCCCCCCCAGGTTGGTTGTGGGCTAGCGTCAGAACTTGATTTCTATAGGATTCAGGTACTATTAACTGATGTTTTCATTCTCCTGCTCGGGTAGTGGTAACCCTATAGAGGAGATTTCTTTTAACCAGGAAGTAGGGACCCACCTCATCAGTTTCTTCCGTCTTTGCGGAGCTCCAGGCCTGAGTGAGGGAAGGATCTTCTCTCTGTTGATGATGGAAACTTAATGGTGCTTCATGTGTCTCTGCTATAAGTCCTTGGGTCTGTTCCTTATTTTTATGAGCCCGGAACTGTACTCGCTCACCCCGCTTTTTGCGACGTGAAAGTTTACGGCGGGTTAAAGGGCATTCAATGGGGCTTCTCGAAAAAGGAGCCTCAAGCCACCACTCCTGGGAGGATTTGGGACTTCGAACATGATCCAGGAGATCTGGGAAATGGTCATAGTCGGTACCAATGATACATTCCTCAATAAGGTGAGACATAACTCCCATCGGAAGTAAATCCCTGTGTTCTCCCCACTCTAATTCGACTACTTTCAGGGGGTACTGCTCCTTGTCGCCGTGAATACAGCAAATAGTGACCCATCAGCTGGTTACCCTATCTATAGGGCCTATTAAGTCTTCGCGAACAACCGATTGGCTGCAACACGAATCGATGAGAGCACATAAGGATCGTCCATTAATTTTGAGGGTTTGCTTAAATTTAATGTCTCCCCCTCCTGTACATAGAACACGTCGTCGGGTCACTCCTATTTCCATAGGTTCACTCCCTTCCGATTTCCCCGGGCACGTACGAGCTATATGACCCCAGTCTCCGCAGTTAAAACATTGTGGTCCCTGTAAAGGAGGGCCTTCTCCAAGTCTGCGGGGAACCGGGCTTTCTAACGGAAATTTCAGTGGGAGTTTGGGACTGGGTAAGACGGATTTTATGTTGGGTCTGGATGATATACCCCTCACATCGGTGGATCGATGGTATGCACAGGCTAAGTCAATGGCCATGTCCGTGTCTACCTTTGGATGTTGTCTTATCCAGTTTTTTGTAGGAGTAGGTAAAGAATCCAAATATTGTTCGAGGACAATCGTTTGTATGACCTCCTCCCGGCTGTTCCCGATAGGCCCCAACCATTTTAGGGCCAAATCTTTAACACGGAAATAAAAGGTTCGGGGGTCCTCATTCGGGCCCCACTTTACTTTCCGAAATTTAACTCGATAATACTCTGTATCGTGTCCCCCCCGTTCTAAGATGCTGGTTTTTATGTCTTTGTAGGGTGTTGTTCCCCCTGGATTTGCTGCTTGATACGCGGCTTGCAAGAGTCCGGTAAGCAAAGGTGCGACGTATTGTCCCCATCTTTCTTCTGGCCATTGAGCAGAAGAAGCGACTCTTTCAAAGTTAGTGAAGAATGATTCCGGGTCTTCTCCCTCCTGATACTTTTGTAACACTGAACTGGGGACATTGGGGTGGACTTTGCTGGCGGCTATTGCCTCTGTTAGTTTTTTCATTGCTGATTCGTGTACGAGTTGGTTGTTTGCTAATATCGTAGCTTGACTTTTCAAGGCCGACTGTAAGGCCTCCCTGTCCTCTTTTGCTTCTCGTTGGTGGGCTACCCATACCAACTGCAAGTGGCGTTGGCCTTCCGCCAGTTGTTTAATCATATCCTCTAGTGACGGGCTTTCACTCATTGTTTATACCGTTCAGTTGCCCTGGGTTGTATCCAAACATCCCACTTCTGACACCACTGTGGCAGGTTGAACGGTATAAATACAACGGAGAGAGATTGTGGTGACCAGGTAAGTGGTTTATTTTTAAGTGGGGCGGGTGGTTTGTTTATTGTCCGTAGGTTTACAGGGTGTTTAAAGTCTCTGGTGGTCGTCTTCCAATCTTCTTATTGGGTTTTTATTCTCTTTGCTTCTCTGTTTCTCAGTTTGGCGTTCCCTCTGTCTCTCGGTGGGCTCCAGCGAGGATGGACCGGAAAAGAAGGAAAACGCTACGGTAAGTGGGGCGTTTAAATCTGTACGTAGGGTTTTTATACTAAAGGGGAAGGTGGAAAAGGGTAGGGTGGTGCTGGTAGTGAGTTAGGGCGAGGTGAAATACCAGCTTTAAAAGTGCACGTATTGTGACTTAATGTGCGGTAATAGGTGCTCTCTACAATCCCTCCCAGCCCTCCCTTCACTCCTTCCCAGGTCCCTTCCCCAGTGCCCTCTTAAACTCTATAGTACTTTTGATGTCCCAAAACGACCGTACCTTAGAAAGCCACGACCCTCCTGGGCCGTGGCTGGCTCCTGCGTGTCCCGTCAGCTGAGGTTCACTGGGGTTAGCCTCCTTCTCCAGCGCCTCGTCGTTGGTCGGTGTCGCGATGTTTCCCACTCGTCCTCCTGTTCGGCTCTCTTTTCTGTCGTCCCTCTCCTCACGGCTTCTTTCTCCGTCGTCCTGATCGTCAGGACACACCCCTTTTTCCACCGCCGTGGCCCGGAAGTCCTCCGGCGTTTCCCCGGCGACCTGGTGACGTGATCCGTCTCCAGGGAGCGTTTCTTCGGCAACGCGAGGACACGGAAATGCACCCCAGCGCCGAGGACGGGATCGGGACTGCCCGATCACAGTTGCATTAACAGTTTTGGGAGTAGGCTCTACAACAGACATGATAGTATAGGTTTAAGGATAGTGAGAAAGAAAACGTTTTAGAACTTAGAAAGCACAGAGAAAAATCTTTTTCAAACTTTGGAAAAACGTTTAGAAATTTTTAAACACTTTTTAGAACTTTGTTAAAAGTTTTAGATTAGAAAAGTAAACTTTTTTGGTTAAGTGTACATACACTGAACTATTTGGTATATGATTCTCTTATGAAAAGTACCAAATGACAAAGTGGTAAAGCAGTTGCAAGTACTTATCCCACCGCTGCACCACCAAGGTAGGAGGCTGGCCTGGCTTATATTGGGTACCTTGTAGTACTTACACCTTGTGCCAGGTCCAGTTATCCCTTATTAGTAGAATATAGGTGTTTCTAGCAGCTTAGGCTGATAGAGGTAGCTATGGCAAAGCAGCTTAGGCTGAACTAGGAGACATGCAAAGCTCCTACTATACCACTTATATCATATAGCACAATATCATAAGAAAACACAATACACAGAGTTACTAAAAATAAAGGTACTTTATTTTTATGACAATATGCCAAACGTATCTCAGTGAGTACCCTCAGTAAGAAGGTAAGTAATATACACAAGTTATATGTACACAAACCCAAAACAGGTAAGTAAGGGTAAGAAAAGTAATGCAAACAGTGTAGAATTACAATAGGATGCAATAGGTGAACATAGGTCTATGGGCAACTCAAACCATATACTCCAAAAGCGGAATGCGAATCACGAATGGACCCCAGACCTATGGGAACTTGTAGAGGGTCGCTGGGACTGTAGGAAAACAGTCAGGGTGTCCAAGATACCCCACCCCAAGACCCTGAAAAGTAGGAGTAAAGTACCCCTACTGCCCCAAAAGGACTGTGGTTGGCCGGGTTAAAGGATGACACAAAGCTCTGGGTGAGAATTCGAATGTGATTTATTGAAGATTATAGTGGAATGGCAAATAGGTCTTTTCTCTGTATTTCTTGTATGATTTCCTGGATAGCTTCTGTTCCGTCTCCCTGGCTCTTCACTTCTTGTATGGTCTTTTCCTCTTTTCAGGGCTCCCAGGAGGCGCATGCATGGAAAAGAACAAGAGAAGTATCGGTAAGTGGCTTTATTCTCTATCTGTCCCTTTTTCTTGTCTACCTCATCCTGTCCTTCCTCCTATGTTCTTCCATATGTCTGTCTGTCTCTCTCTCTCTTCCTTTTCTCTGGTTCGGTTGTTACTGTATACTTGGCTTCTCTCTTCCTATTTTCTCTTCTCTTCCGCTACTGTCCTCTGCTATACTGGCTTTCCCTTCCGTCTAGTAGCCTTTACTGTCCTCTTTTACTGCACATCTCTGTCTTTCATCTTCATTCCTCTTTCTGCTCCTTCTCCTTCCTTTGCTGCTCTTGTAGGGGTTGTGCTGCTGAGGCCCTTCCTCTTGGTGCCACAACTACCGTTTTGTTTGATATGGTAGCAGATCTATACCCTGGTGTGTTCATCTAGTGAGTGTGTGCCCTTAAAGCCCTTAGTCCTTCTCCCTTTTGTTATTCCTGCCACCCACTCCCCCTTGCTTATATTAACCCTGCTCCTCCCGTCCTCCCGTCCTCCCGCCACCCTGGTTTCTCTCAGTTTGAGAGACACGCACCTGATTGTGCCACGCTTCTCCAGAAGTGTGGCGGGGTTCCTCGCTCTGCCTCCCGGGGCCTCCGTGGAGTTCGTTCTTCCGCCTGCCTCCTCCTCGTTGTCTTCCCTTCTCTGGTGAGAGGTCTCTTCTCCCACGACACCGCTCTCTTCGTCCTCCTCGTCGCGAGCCTCCTATACGAGGGACGCCGGCTCTTCTTCCCTTCTCGGTTCTGCTTCCTGGATTCCGCGTCACGGCTGACAGCGACCTCTGATTGGCTCCTGCCCCAGGCTGTTCCCGAACACCTAGGGCAGTGTCAGCACAAGTCGGTGTTGTGTGCGGGCTGTCTCCAATCGGCCCGTCACAAGGACAATAGTCATGATAGGGGGATTCTGCAAGAACCACAAACACCAGCAAAGCACTGAAGACGGATTCCTGGACCTGAGGACCTGCAAGGCAAGGGGACCAAGTCCAAGAGTCGCGATAGTGTCCAGGGGGGGGCAGGAGCCCAGGAAACCCCGGATGAAGGTGCAAGGAAGCTGCGTCCGGATGGAAGAAGCTTAGGATTCTGAAACAACGAAGAGGACTAGGAACTTCTCCTTTGGATGGAAGATGTCCCACGTCGTGCTGAAGGTTGCAGAAGTGTTCAGATGCAGAAATACTGCAAACAAGCCTTGCTAGCTGCAACAGTCACGGTAGAGGTTTTTGGGTGCTGCTGGGGACCAGGAAGGACCAGGGTGTCGCTCCTTGGAGTAGGAGACAGAGGTGGTGCCCAGCAACTCAGAGAGCCCCCACAGAAGCAGGCAGCACCCGCAGAAGTACCTGAACAGGCACTTAGAAGATTTGCGAACCGGAGCTGTCTCAGAGTCACAAAGGAGGGTCCCACGACGTCGGAAGCCAACTCAGAGGGTTGAGCCCTGCAGGACGGAGTGCTGGGGACCCAGGCTAGGCTGTGCACAAAGGAAATCCTGGAAGAGTGCACAGAAGCCGGAGCAGCTGCAAATCACGCAGTACACAGGTTTGCAGTCTAGCGTGGGGAGGCAAGGACTTACCTCCACCAAACTTGGACTGAAGGGCCACTGGACTGTGGCAGTCACTTGGGTCGAGTTCCTGTGTTCCAGGGACCACGCTCGTCAGGATGAGAGGGGACCCAGTCTTTTGGTGCCTGCATTAGCAGGGGGAAGATTCCGTCAACCGACAGGAGATTTCTTCTTGGCTTCCAGTGCAGGGTGAAGGCAGATGACCCCCAGGGCATGCACCACCTGGAAACAGTCGAGAAAGCCGGCAGGATGAGGCGCTACAATGTTGCTGGTAGTCGTCTTGCTACTTTGTCGCGGTTTTGCAGGTGTCCTGGAGCATTCATCGGTCGATCCTTGGTAGAAGTCGAAGAGGGAGATGCAGAGGAATTCTGGTGAGCTCTTGCATTCGTTATCTGAAGAATTCCCCAAAGCAGAGACCCTAAATAGCCAGAAAAGGAGGTTTGGCTACCAAGAAAGGAGGATTGTCTACCAAGAAAGGTAAGAGCGTATCAGAGGGGGTCTCTGACGTCACCTGCAGGCACTGGCCACTTAGAGCAGTCCTATGTGCCCCCAACACCTCTGTTTCCAAGATGGCAGAGGTCTGGGACACACTGGAGGAGCTCTGGACACCTCCCTTGGGAGGTACTGGTCAGGGGAGTGGTATCTCCCCTTTCCTTTGTCCAGTTTTGCGCCAGAGCAGGGCTGGGGGATCCCTGAACCTGTGCAGACTGGCTTATGCAGAGATGGGACACCATCTGTGCCCCTCAAAGCATTTCCAGAAGCTGGGGGAGGCTACTCCTCCCCAGCCCTTCACACCTATTTCCAAAGGGAGAGGGTGTAACACCCTCTCTCAGAGGAAATCCTTTGTCCTGCCTTCCTGGGCCAGGGCTGCCTGGACCCCAGGAGGGCAGAATCCTGTCTGAGGGGTTGGCAGCAGCTACAGTGGAAACCCCGGAAAGGCAGTTTGGCAGTACCCCGGTTCTGTGCTAGAGACCCGGGGGATCATGAAATTATCCCCCCAATACCAGAAAGAGCCCCAGCCTCCAGCACTACACACTCCAAGAGCGACGTCCTCTGGGCAACTCCTGTGACATGGGCATCCACCTTCGCTGTGCTGCTGAGGCCTCCCTACGACTCCCTGTGCCTGCTGCCAGAGTGACTCCAATGATTCCCTCTGGCTTATCTGCTTGCGGAGGGCTGGACCTGACTTACCTACAAAGGTTGCAACACTTTGTGCGACGCTTTCTTGCATTTGCCAAGGCTTGTTAGTGGCCCTGCTGACCACTGACCCCCCTGCAATTTAACGACCACCTTGAGACACTTTGTGGATGACTCCTGGGATTTTCCTGCATCACCTGGACTCACTGTGCCACTGGATTCAAGATAGCCTGGCTGATGAAGGGTGATACTCTGAAACTGGTCTCAGGATGCTTGTTTCCGGTCCAGGGAGGACCTGGCTTGGCAGTTCGGCCTGGAGTGTTCCCATGAGGAACAGGGTCAAGACTAATTTGCATATGGCTGGGTCCAAACTGTGGTGGCCTGGTGAACAAAAGAACAATGGATTTAACCCAGATCTGTGACTGGGGGTGAATGTTTGATTAGTTCCGCATTCCGTCCATCATTTGTGTGTGTTTCACCTGAAATCCACAGCTGCACTTTCACAACAACTGTCCCTCAGGAAAGCATCTTCAAGAAAGATGGGCATTGCCCTCCTGCTCCCCCTGGGCATCTCCGAGTGTTCTGGACACTGTCCCCTCTTTCATTAGCTCCTCTTCATGAAGAACCCACGCCTGGGTTCCACCGACCTGGTCCACAGGTCACGACAGCAGCTGGACAACCGAGATCCCTACTGACTTCAACGGGAAGTTACAATACAACTTCACTCCTATGCACCTGGGCTCCCTGGTGTAGGTACACCACTTTTCTGGGTATCCATGGGGGGGATACTATCCAACCTCCCTTGTTCCAACGGGCTTCCTCTGGATCCTCTGGAAAGGCTCCTTAACCACGAAAACTCCAACCGCGACTTCCCCTGGTTATCGTATGGACACCGACCTGGAGATACAGCACTGCACATGGGTGACTGGGGACTCCTACCTACTTACCTTTGGGGTTTTAGTATATGATTTGGCCCCCTAGAGGGTCTCATGTTATTCTATGCCTCTATTTAACTGTTTCTAAGTATATTTTGTGTGTATATATCTCCGGTTATGAGATACACCAAAGTTAGTTTAGTGTTTGTGTTATTATAAATAAGACATTACTTTTCTAATACTGGTGTGGTTCTTTCATGTGTATACATCACTGACTGTTCTGTGTGGTATTTGCAACTGCTTTACACCCTACTGGATAAGCCTTAGCTGCTCTCCACAGCTACCCCTATGACAGTTCTGGTTGTCTAGAGCTGCCTACACTATCACTAAGGTTTGCCTGGACTCAGAGTGGCTCACCTATAGGTGTACACCCTATACTGAGCCTGTCTCCTACATTGGTGGCAGCGGTGGGATAAAGACTTGCATTGCTATCCACAGATAACCACTGCTAACGTACGTACATACTTTACTTTATAACAATCTGTATTTTTCAAATTTATTTTTGGACTAGGTTGTTAGGGGTCTAGCATAGCTCTAGCCCCAAAATTGTTGAAAAATTTAGAACACTAGGGTAGCTGTGGATACACTTACACTACACTAGCACCATGTCTTCAGTTGATGGAGCTGAACAGTCAGGAGTCTAGGTACAGTGACCGTATGTTCCAGGAACGTAGGACCCTGTGTAGAGCTAGGAAACTAAAGACAGGTAGTCACCCTACTAAACCTCATCTCCTAGAGATGCTCATCCAGTATGACCTCCAGAATCCTGGAGGGCAGGAAGAGCATTGAGCCCAAGGTGGGAGGGATGACCCCCCAGAGTTGGAGAAGGAAGTACACAGTACTTCAGGCTGGCACTCCGAACATGTCCAGGAGGACTCAGAAGAGATCCTTGAGGATAACCCTGGGCCTATAGTGGGAGGTACTGATAGTACAGCCGGGGGCACACATATAGACCCACTTTTTCTCCCTTTGGGTTGGTAAAAAGGGTTACCAGGAGGAATAGCTCCTCCTCTTCTTCATCCTCACTCTTCTCAGCATCATGTGCTGAGTCCCCCTATTCTAATAACTGAGAGGAGTTAGCTTTAGATAGGGGTACCATCTGCTTAAGCTTGAGAAAGCTAAGCTCAGGCTGAAAAGGGAGCAGCTGGCTCTCGAAAGGGAGGCCCTAGAGGTGGAGAAGGAGGCAGCACACAAAATCCAGGGTCAAAGAGAAACATTTTGACTCTAGGAATCTCAGCAGGATAGCCCCCCTTACAAGTCTGGGGATGACATCCATAAGTGGATCACTGCTTTAGAGAGTGCTTGTAAAGTTCAGAAGGTCCCTCAGAGGCAGTGGGAAGCTATCCTGTGGCTCTCCATTACAGCAAAGGCAGAGACAAACCTTTGACAGTTAGAGAAGAGGTTGCAGACAACTGCCAAATCTTGAAAGAAGCTCTGAGTGATGGGTTTGGGCTCACAACTGAGGAGTATAGGATGAGGATCAGGGAAACCCAGAGGAGTCCTCTCAAGACGGTCTTGATTTTGTAGACTGTGCAGTTAAGGCTCTGGAAGGCTGGCTGCATGGTAGTAAAGTTCATGACTATGAAGGGCTGTACAAGTTGATCATGAGAGAGCACATCCTTAATTACTATGTGTCTGAAAAAATGCACCAATACCTGGTGGACTCTGGGCTGACCTCTCCCTAAGAATTGGGAATAAAGGCAGACAAATAGGTTCACACCAGGGTGAGTAAGAAAACTTATAGTGGGGATGACCAGAAGAAACGTAATACTTCAAAATCTCAAGGGAAGGATGGGGAGAAACCTAAAGACAAAAAGATTTTTCTTCAGATCCACAACGTTCTTCGGAGGGTAGGTCTAAATCTTCCTCTTCCTCTAACAAGAAACCATGTGCTTTCTTTGTAAAGCAAAGGCCATAGGACATCTGATCCCAGTTGTCCTGAGAAATGCACCAGTACTACTACCACTCTCCCTAGTGCCCCCAGCAGCAGCACTAGTAGCTGTACCAAAGGGGGTGGCTGGGTTCACCATGGCTACTGCGGTGGACCCTGGCCTGGTCAGAGAGAGCACTGAGGCTGTCCTGGTATCGGAGGGTGACACCCCCTAGTGCCCCCAGCAGCGGCACTAGTAGCAGTACCACGTCCAAGGGGGTGGCTGGGTTCACCTTGGCTACTGCGGTGGACTCTGGCCTGGTCAGAGAGAGCACTGATGCTGTCCTGGTATCGGAGGGTGGCACCCCCTAGTGCCCCGCCGCAGCACGTCCAAGGGGGTGGCTGGGTTCACCTTGGCTACTGCTGTGGACTCTGGCCTGGTCAGAGAGAGCACTGAGGGTGCCATGGTATCAGAGGGTGGCACCCTTAGTGCCCCCAGGAGCAGCACTAGTAGCAATACCACGTCCAAGGGGGTGGCTGGGTTCACCTTGGCTACTGCAGTGGACTCTGGCCTGGTCAGAGAGAGCACGGAGGCTGTTCTGGTATCAGAGGGGACACCCCCTAGTGCCCCCACCAGCAGACTAGTAGCAGTACCACGTCCAAGGGGGTGGCTGGGTTCACCTTGGCTACTGCGGTGGACTCTGGCCTGGTCAGAGAGAGCACTGAGGCTGTCCTGGTATCAGAGGGTGGCACCCCATACTGCACCTAGCAGGAGTACTAGTAGCAGTACCATGTCCAAGGGGGTGGCTGGGTTCACCTTGGCTACTGCAGTGGACTCTGGCCTGGTCAGAGAGAGCACCGAGGCTGTCCTAGTATCAGAGGGTGGCACCCCCTAGTGCCCCTACCAGCAGCACTAGTAGCAGTACCACGTCCAAGGGGGTGGCTGGGTTCACCTTGGCTACTGCAGTGGACTCTGGCCTGGTCTGAGAGAGCACGGAGGCTGTCCTGGTATCAGAGGGTGACACTCCTTAGTGCCCCCAGCAGCAGCACTAGTAGCAGTACCAAGCCCAAAGGGGTGGCTGGTTTCACCTTGGCTACTGCGGTGGACTCTGGCCTGGTCAGAGAGAGCACCGAGGCTGTCCTAGAATCAGAGGGTGGCACCCCCTAGTACCCCCACCAGCAGCACTAGTGGCAGTACCACATCCAAGGGGAGGCTGGGTTCACCTTGGCTACTGCGGTGGACTCTGGCCTGGTCAGAGAGAGCACTGAGGCTGTCCTGGTATCGGAGGGTGACATCCCCTAGTGCCCCCAGCAGCAGCACTAGTAGCAGTACCACGTCCAAGGGGGTGGCTCGGTTCACCTTGGCTACTGCGGTGGACTCTGGTCTGGTCAGAGAGAGCACTAAGGCTGTCCTGGTATCAGAGGGTGGCACCCCCTACTGCCCCCAGCAGCAGCACTAGTAGCTGTACCAAGGGGGTGGCTGGGTTCACCTTGGCTACTGCGGTGGACTCTGGCCTGGTCAGAGAGCACTGAGGCTGTCCTGGTATCGGAGGGTGACATCCCCTAGTGCCCCCAGCAGCAGCACTAGTAGCAGTACCACGTCCAAGGGGGTGGCTGGGTTCACCTTGGCTACTGCGGTGGACATTGGCCTGGTCAGAGAGAGCACGGAGGCTGTCCTGGTATCAGGGGTGGCACCCCCTAGTGCCCCCCGCAGCAGCACTAGTAGCAGTACCACGTCCAAGGGGGTGGCTGGGTTCACCTTGGCTACTGCGGTGGACTCTGGCCTGGTCAGAGAGAGCACGGAGGCTGTCCTGGTATCAGAGGGGACACCCCCTAGTGCCCCCACCAGCAGCACTAGTAGCAGTACCACGTCCAAGGGGGTGGCTGGGTTCACCTTGGCTACTGTGGTGGACTCTGGCCTGGTCAGAGAGAGCACGGAGGCTGCCCTGGTATCGGAGGGTGACATCCCCTAGTGCCCCCAGCAGCAGCACTAGTAGCAGTACCACGTCCAAGGGGGTGGCTGGGTTCACCTTGGCTACTGCGGTGGTCTCTGGCCTGGTCAGAGAGAGCACTGAGGCTGTCCTGGGATCAGAGGGTGACACCCCCTAGTGCCCCCCGCAGCAGCACTAGTAGCTGTAGCACATCCCAGGGGGTGGCTGGGTTCACCTTGGCTACTGCGGTGGATTCTGGCCTGGTCAGAGAAAGCACTGAGGCTGTCCTGGTATCAGAGGGTGGCACCCCCTAGTGCCCCCCGCAGCAGCACTAGTAGCAGTACCACGTCCAAGGGGGTGGCTGGGTTCACCTTGGCCACTACGGTGGACTCTGGCCTGGTCAGAGAGAGCACTGAGGCTGTCCCGATATCAGAGGATGGCACCCCATAGTGCCCCCAGCACTAGTAGCAGTACCACGTGCAAGGGGGTGGCTGGGTTCAACTTGGCTACTGCGGTGGACTCTGGTCTGGTCAGAGAGAGCACTGAGGCTGTCCTGGTATCAGAGGGGACACCCCCAGTGCCCCCACCAGCACCACTGTAGGAAAGTACCATCTTGCCTGGCATGTTACCCCCATTTTTCACTGTATATATGTTGTTTTAGTTGTATGTGTCACTGGGACCCTGTTCTCCAGGGCCCCAGTGCTCATAAGTGTGCCTGAATGTGTTACCTGTGTTATGACTAACTGTCTCACTGAGGCTCTGCTAATCAGAACCTCAGTGGTTATGCTCTCTCATTTCTTTCAAATTGTCACTAACAGGCTACTGACCAATTTTACCAATTTACATTGGCTTACTGGAACACCCTTATAATTCCCTAGTATATGGTACTGAGGTACACAGGGTATTGGGGTTCCAGGAGATCCCTATGGGCTGCAGCATTTCTTTTGCCACCCATAGGGAGCTCTGACAATTCTTACACAGGCCTGCCACTGCAGCCTGAGTGAAATAACGTCCACGTTATTTCACAGCCATTTTACACTGCACTGAAGTAACTTATAAGTCACCTATATGTCTAACCTTTACCTGGTAAAGGTTAGGTGCAAAGTTACTTAGTGTGAGGGCACCCTGGCACTAGCCAAGGTGTCCCCACATTGTTCAGGGCCAATTTCCCTGACTTTGTGAGTGCGGGGACACCATTACACGCGTGCACTACATATTGGTCACTACCTATATGTAGCTTCACAATGGTAACTCCGAATATGGCCATGTAACATGTCTATGATCATGGAATTGCCCCCTCTATGCCATCCTGGCATAGTTGGCACAATCCCATGATCCCAGTGGTCTGTAGCACAGACCCTGGTAATGCCAAACTGCCTTTCCTGGGGTTTCACTGCAGCTGCTGCTGCTGCCAACCCCTCAGACAGGCATCTGCCCTCCTGGGGTCCAGCCAGGCCTGGCCCAGGATGGCAGAACAAAGAACTTTCTCTGAGAGAGGGTGTTACACCCTCTCCCTTTGGAAAATGGTGTGAAGGCAGGGGAGGAGTAGCCTCCCCCAGCCTCTGGAAATGCTTTCTTGGGCACAGATGTGCCCAATTCTGCATAAGCCAGTCTACACCGGTTCAGGGGACCCCTTAGCCCTGCTCTGGCGCAAAACTGGACAAAGGAAAGGGGAGTGACCACTCCCCTGACCTGCACCTCCCCTGGGAGGTGTCCAGAGCTCCTCCAGTGTGCTCCAGACCTCTGCCATCTTGGAAACAGAGGTGCTGCTGGCACACTGGACTGCTCTGAGTGGCCAGTGCCACCAGGTGACGTCAGAGACTCCTTCTGATAGGCTCCTTCAGGTGTTGCTAGCCTATCCTCTCTCCTAGGTAGCCAAACCCTCTTTTCTGGCTATTTAGGGTCTCTGTCTCTAGGGAAACTTTAGATAACGAATGCAAGAGCTCATCCGAGTTCCTCTGCATCTCTCTCTTCACCTTCTGCCAAGGAATCGACTGCTGACCGCGCTGGAAGCCTGCAAACCTGCAACATAGTAGCAAAGACGACTACTGCAACTCTGTAACGCTGATCCTGCCGCCTTCTCGACTGTTTTCCTGGTGGTGCATGCTGTGGGGGTAGTCTGCCTCCTCTCTGCACTAGAAGCTCCGAAGAAATCTCCCGTGGGTCGACGGAATCTTCCCCCTGCAACCGCAGGCACCAAAAAGCTGCATTACCGGTCCCTTGGGTCTCCTCTCAGCACGACGAGCGAGGTCCCTCGAATCCAGCAACTCTGTCCAAGTGGCCCCCACAGTCCAGTGACTCTTCAGTCCAAGTTTGTTGGAGGTAAGTCCTTGCCTCACCTCGCTAGACTGCATTGCTGGGAACCGTGACTTTTGCAGCTACTCCGGCCTCCGTGCACTTCCGGCGGAAATCCTTTGTGCACAGCCAAGCCTGGGTCCACGGCACTCTAACCTGCATTGCACGACTTTCTAAGTTGGTCTCCGGCGACGTGGGACTCCTTTGTGTAACTTCAGGTGAGCACCGTTTCATGCATCCTCGTAGTGCCTGTTTCTGGCACTTCTCTGGGTGCTACCTGCTGCTAAGAGGGCTCCTTGTCTTGCTCGACGTCCCCTCTACCTCCTGGTCCAATTTGCGACCTCCTGGTCCCTCCTGGGCTACAGCAGCATCCAAAAACGCTAACCGCATGATTTGCAGCTAACAAGGCTTGTTGGCATTCTTTCGGCGGGAAAATACTTCTGCACGACTCTCCACGGCGAGAGGGATCCGTCCACCAAAGGGGAAGTCTCTAGCCCTTTTTGTTCCTGCAGAAACCTCAGCTTCTTCTGTCCAGTAGAAGCTTCTTTGCATCCTCAGCTGGCATTTCCTGGGCATATGCCCATCTCCGACTTGCTTGTGACTTTTGGACTTGGTCCCCTTGTTCCACAGGTACCCTAGATTGGAAATCCATCGTTGTTGCATTGTTGGTTTGTGTCTTTCCTGCATTATTCCTCTAACACGACTTCTTTATCCTTAGGGGAACTTTAGTGCACTTTGCACTCACTTTTCAGGGTCTTGGGGAGGGTTATTTTCCTAACTCTGACTATTATCTAATAGTCCCAGCGACCCTCTACAAGGTCACATAGGTTTGGGGTCCATTCGTGGTTCGCATTCCACTTTTGGAGTATATGGTTTGTGTTGCCCCTATCCCTATGTGTCCCCATTGCATCCTATTGTAACTATACATTGTTTGCACTGTTTTCTAAGACTATACTGCATATTTTTGCTATTGTGTATATATATCTTGTGTATATTTCCTATCCTCTCACTGAGGGTACACTCTAAGATACTTTGGCATATTGTCATAAAAATAAAGTACCTTTATTTTTAGTATAACTGTGTATTGTGTTTTCTTGTGATATTGTGCATATGACACGAAGTGGTACTGTAGTAGCTTCACACGTCTCCTAGTTCAGCCTAAGCTGCTCTGCTAAGCTACCATTATCTATCAGCCTTTGCTGCTAGACACCCTATACACTAATAAGGGATAACTGGGCCTGGTGCAAGGTGCAAGTACCCCTAGGTACTCACTACAAGCCAGTCCAGCCTCCTACATTGGTTGTGCAGCGGTGGGATAAGTGCTTTGAGACTACTTACCACTCTTGTCATTGTACTTTTCATAAGAGAAAAATATACAAAACAAGTTCAGTGTATATACACATAGCCAAAAAGTTTTGCATTTCCTCTTTTCACTTTTTTCTAAGTGCTGAAAAGTACTTCTAAACTTTCTAAAAAGTTCTAAAAAGTTTTAAAAGTTTTTTTCTCTGTCTTTCTAAAAGCTCTGACAAACCTTTTTCTCTTTTTCTATCACTTTAACTCTCTCTAAAAATGTCTGGCACAGGCCAAAATGTGGATCTGTCCGAACTTGCATATGATCACCTTAGCTGGAAAGGAGCAAGGAGTCTCTGCATAGAGAGAGGTTTGAGTGTAGGGAAGAATCCTTCCTTGGAACTGTTACTTAACATGCTTAGAGAACAGGATAAGGCTAGAAGTGCCCCATCTGTAGAAAAAGTAGCTAATGGTTCCCAATCTGATCCAGGGACTCCCCCAGGAAAAGATTCAGGAAAGAAACTTCCTAGCCTGCCCATTACTAGACAGTCTAGCATAGTTGGTAATGATGAAGAGCCACACCATATAAATAGTGTTGTCTCACATCATGGCAAAAGCATTTATTCTCACCACAGTGGTACTGATGTTTCTGTTAGCCAAGCTGTTAGGGTGCCCTCTGTAAGGGACAGGTCTCCTTCTGTCCATTCTCACCATACTTCTGATTCAAGGCATGTCCCTCCCACCCACCCTGATGACAGATTGTTAGAAAGGGAGCTCAATAGATTGAGAGTGGAACAAACCAGACTGAAGCTCAAGAAGCAGCAGCTGGATTTGGATAGAAAGACTTTAGAAGTAGAGAAGGAGAGACAGAAACTGGGTTTAGAAACCCATGGTGGCAGCAGCAGTATTCCCCATAGTCATCCTGCAAAAGAGCATGATTCCAGGAATCTGCATAAGATAGTTCCCCCTTATAAGGAGGGGGATGACATTAACAAGTGGTTTGCTGCACTTGAGAGGGCCTGTGTTGTACAGGATGTCCCTCAAAGGCAGTGGGCTGCTATCCTATGGCTATCATTTAGTGGAAAAGGTAGGGATAGGCTCCTTACTGTGAAAGAAAGTGATGCCAATAATTTTACAGTTCTTAAGAATGCACTCCTGGATGGTTATGGCTTAACCACTGAACAGTACAGGATAAAGTTCAGAGAGACCAAAAAGGAGTCTTCACAAGACTGGGTTGATTTCATTGACCATTCAGTGAAGGCCTTGGAGGGGTGGTTACATGGCAGTAAAGTTACTGATTATGACAGCCTGTATAACTTGATCCTGAGAGAGCATATTCTTAATAATTGTGTGTCTGATTTGTTGCACCAGTACTTGGTGGACTCTGATCTGACCTCTCCCCAAGAATTGGGAAAGAAGGCAGACAAATGGGTCAGAACAAGGGTGAACAGAAAAGTTCATACAGGGGGTGACAAAGATGGCAACAAAAAGAAGGATGGTAAGTCTTCTGACAAGGGTGGGGACAAATCTAAAAATGAGTCTTCATCAGGCCCACAAAAACACTCTGGTGGGGGTGGTGGGTCCAAATCCTCCTTTAATCAAAACAAAGAAAAGAAACCATGGTGCTATTTATGTAAAGTAAAAGGCCATTGGACAACAGATCCCAGTTGTCCAAAGAAAAGCACCAAGCCTCCTACCACTACAACCCCTACTGCTACCCCTAGTGTCCCTACTAATAGCAGTGGTGGTGGGAGCAAACCTACTAATAACCAATCCAAGGGAGTAGCTGGGCTCACTATTGGTAACTTAGTTGGGGTTGGCCTTGTTAGGGAGGCCACAGAGACTGTGTTAGTCTCTGAGGGGGCTATTGATTTAGCCACCTTAGTTGCTTGTCCCCTTAATATGGATAAGTACAAGCAGCTACCCAAAATAAATAGTGTTGAGGTTCAGGCCTACAGGGACACTGGTGCCAGTGTGACTATGGTCATAGAGAAACTGGTCCACCCTGAACAACACCTACTTGGTCACCAGTACCAAGTAACCGATGCTCACAACAACACACTTAGCCACCCCATGGCTGTTGTTAATCTCAACTGGGGGGGGGGTTACTGGTCCAAAGAAAGTTGTGGTAGCCACAGATTTACCTGTAGACTGTCTACTAGGAAATGATTTGGAGACATCAGCTTGGTCAGATGTGGAGTTGGAGGCCCATGCAGCAATGCTGGGCATCCCAGGGCATATTTTTGCTTTAACCAGGGCTCAGGCCAAAAAGCAAAAAGGACAGGGAAGCTTGGATCCTGGAACAATGGACCAAGTGCTCCCTAAAGCTAGGGCTAGTAGAAGCAAACCACTTCCTACTATCCCTCCCTCTACAGTTGATTCAACTTCAAAGGAAGAAGAATTCCCTCCCTGTGCAGAACCTACACCAGAGGAGCTTGAAGCAGACACTGCTGAGCTTTTGGGTGAAGGGGGGCCTGCCAGGGAGGAGCTGAGTGTGGCACAGCAAACCTGTCCCACAATAGAGGGTCTAAGACAGCAAGCTGTCAAACAGGCTAATGGGGATGTCAGTGACTCTCACAGAGTTTACTGGGAGGACAACCTCTTGTACACTGAGGCAAGGGATCCTAAACCTGGAACTGCCAGGAGATTAGTGATTCCTCAGGAGTACAGAAAGTTCCTCCTATCTCTTGCACACAACATTCCCCTAGCTGGGCATCTGGGACAAATGAAAACTTGAGACAGACTTGTTCCCTTGTTTCATTGGCCTAGAATGTCTGAGGACACAAAAGATTTTTGTAAGTCCTGTGAAACCTGCCAAGCCAGTGGCAAGACAGGTGGCACTCCAAAGGCACCCCTTATTCCACTGCCTGTGGTTGGGGTTCCCTTTGAAAGGGTAGGGGTTGACATAGTTGGCCCCCTTGACCCTCCTACTGCTTCAGGCAATAGGTTTATCTTGGTGGTAGTGGACCATGCCACAAGATATCCTGAAGCAATTCCTTTAAGGACCACAACAGCACCTGCAGTGGTAAAGGCCCTCCTGGGAATATTTTCCAGGGTGGGCTTCCCAAAGGAAGTAGTATCAGACAGGGGAAGCAATTTCAAGTCTGCATACTTAAAGGCCATGTGGAAGGAGTGTGGTGTAACTTACAAGTTCACAACACCCTATCATCCACAAACAAATGGACTGGTGGAGAGATTTAATAAAACTCTCAAAGGCATGATTATGGGTCTCCCTGAAAAACTCCGCAGGAGATGGGATATCCTGTTACCATGCCTCCTTTTTGCCTACAGGGAGGTACCCCAGAAAGGAGTGGGCTTCAGCCCCTTTGAACTTCTTTTTGGACACCCTGTTAGGGGTCCACTCACACTTGTAAAGGAGGGTTGGGAACAACCTTTAAAAGCTCCTAAGCAAGATATTGTGGATTATGTACTTGGCCTCAGATCAAGGATGGCTGAGTATATGAAAAAGGCCAGTAAGAACCTTCAGGCCAGCCAAGAGCTCCAGAAGCAATGGCATGACCAGAAGGCTGTTTTGGTTCAGTACCAACCAGGGCAGAAAGTGTGGGTCTTGGAGCCTGTGGCCCAAAGAGCACTCCAAGATAAATGGAGTGGTCCCCACACAATTGTTGAGAAAAAGGGTGAAGTCACCTATTTAGTTGACTTAGGCACTGCAAGGAGTCCCCTTAGGGTACTCCATGTAAACCGCCTGAAACCCTACTATGACAGGGCTGATCTCACCCTGCTCATGGCAACTGATGAGGGACAGGAAGAAGACAGTGATCCTCTACCTGATCTCTTCTCTTCCACAGAACAAGATGCTCTTGTGGAAGGTGTAGTTTTGGCTGATTGTCTTACTGCTGAGCAGAAAGACCATTGCATAGATCTCCTAGATCAATTCTCTGAACTCTTCTCTACTGTGCCAGGTACCACTTCTTGGTGTGAGCACACTATAGATACTGGAGACAGTTTACCTGTCAAAAGTAAGATCTATCGGCAGCCTGACCATGTCAGGGACTGCATAAAGCAAGAGGTACAGAAAATGTTAGAACTAGGAGTGGTTTAGCACTCTGAAAGTCCATGAGCTTCTCCTGTGGTACTTGTACCAAAACCCCATTCCAAAGATGGAAAGAAGGAAATGCGGTTTTGTGTAGACTATAGAGGTCTCAACCTGGTAACCAAAACTGATGCTCACCCTATACCCAGGGCAGATGAGCTCATAGATACACTGGCATCTGCCAAGTATCTAAGCACTTTTGATCTGACTGCAGGGTATTGGCAGATCAAATTGTCAGAAGATGCTAAACCTAAAACTGCATTTTCAACCATTGGAGGCCATTACCAGTTTACTGTAATGCCTTTTGGTTTGAAAAATGCACCTGCCACTTTTCAAAGGTTGGTGAACACAGTCCTGCAAGGGCTGGAGGCTTTCAGTGCAGCATATTTGGACGATATAGCTGTCTTTAGCTCCAGCTGGGATGATCACCTGGTCCACCTATGGAAAGTTTTGGAGGCCCTGCAAAAGGCAGGCCTCACTATCAAGGCTTCAAAGTGCCAGATAGGGCAGGGTAAGGTGGTTTATCTGGGACACCTTGTTGGTGGGGAACAGATTGCACCACTTCAGGGGAAAATCCAAACAATTATTGATTGGATTCCCCCTACCACTCAGACTCAGGTGAGAGCCTTCCTAGGCCTCACTGGGTATTACAGGAGGTTCATTAAGAACTATGGCTCCATTGCAGCCCCTGTTTATGACCTCACATCCAAGAAAATGCCTAAAAAGGTATTATGGACAGCAAACTGTCAGAAAGCTTTTGAGGAGCTGAAGCAGGCCATGTGCTCTGCACCTGTCCTGAAAAGCCCTTGTTACTCTAAAAAATTCTATGTCCAAACTGATGCATCTGAATTAGGAGTAGGGGCAGTCCTATCACAACTTAATTCTGAGGGCCAGGATCAACCTGTTGCTTTTATTAGTAGGAGGTTAACCCCTAGAGAAAAGCGTTGGTCTGCCATAGAGAGGGAGGCCTTTGCTGTGGTCTGGGCTCTGAAGAAGTTGAGGCCATACCTGTTTGGCACTCACTTCATTGTTCAGACAGACCACAAACCTCTACTTTGGCTAAAACAAATGAAAGGTGAAAATCCTAAATTGTTGAGGTGGTCCATATCCCTACAGGGAATGGACTATACAGTGGAACATAGACCTGGGAGTAGCCACTCCAATGCAGATGGACTCTCCAGATATTTCCACTTAGACAATGAAGACTCATCAGGTCATGGCTAGTCTTATTGTCCTTCGTTTGGTGGGGGGGGGGTTGTGTAGGAAAGTACCATCTTGCCTGGCATGTTACCCCCATTTTTCACTGTATATATGTTGTTTTAGTTGTATGTGTCACTGGGACCCTGTTCTCCAGGGCCCCAGTGCTCATAAGTGTGCCTGAATGTGTTACCTGTGTAGTGACTAACTGTCTCACTGAGGCTCTGCTAATCAGAACCTCAGTGGTTATGCTCTCTCATTTCTTTCAAATTGTCACTAACAGGCTACTGACCAATTTTACCAATTTACATTGGCTTACTGGAACACCCTTATAATTCCCTAGTATATGGTACTGAGGTACACAGGGTATTGGGGTTCCAGGAGATCCCTATGGGCTGCAGCATTTCTTTTGCCACCCATAGGGAGCTCTGACAATTCTTACACAGGCCTGCCACTGCAGCCTGAGTGAAATAACGTCCACGTTATTTCACAGCCATTTTACACTGCACTGAAGTAACTTATAAGTCACCTATATGTCTAACCTTTACCTAGTAAAGGTTAGGTGCAAAGTTACTTAGTGTGAGGGCACCCTGGCACTAGCCAAGGTGTCCCCACATTGTTCAGGGCCAATTTCCCTGACTTTGTGAGTGCGGGGAAACCATTACACGCGTGCCCTACATATAGGTCACTACCTATATGTAGCTTCACAATGGTAACTCCGAATATGGCCATGTAACATGTCTATGATCATGGAATTGCCCCCTCTATGCCATCCTGGCATAGTTGGCACAATCCCATGATCCCAGTGGTCTGTAGCACAGACCCTGGTACTGCCAAACTGCCTTTCCTGGGGTTTCACTGCAGCTGCTGCTGCTGCCAACCCCTCAGACAGGCATCTGCCCTCCTGGGGTCCAGCCAGGCCTGGCCCAGGATGGCAGAACAAAGAACTTCCTCTGAGAGAGGGTGTTACACCCTCTCCCTTTGGAAAATGGTGTGAAGGCAGGGGAGGAGTAGCCTCCCCCAGCCTCTGGAAATGCTTTCTTGGGCACAGATGTGCCCAATTCTGCATAAGCCAGTCTACACCGGTTCAGGGGACCCCTTAGCCCTGCTCTGGCGCGAAACTGGACAAAGGAAAGGGGAGTGACCACTCCCCTGACCTGCACCTCCCCTGGGAGGTGTCCAGAGCTCCTCCAGTGTGCTCCAGACCTCTGCCATCTTGGAAACAGAGGTGCTGCTGGCACACTGGACTGCTCTGAGTGGCCAGTGCCACCAGGTGACGTCAGAGACTCCTTCTGATAGGCTCCTTCAGGTGTTGCTAGCCTATCCTCTCTCCTAGGTAGCCAAACCCTCTTTTCTGGCTATTTAGGGTCTCTGTCTCTAGGGAAACTTTAGATAACGAATGCAAGAGCTCATCCGAGTTCCTCTGCATCTCTCTCTTCACCTTCTGCCAAGGAATCGACTGCTGACCACGCTGGAAGCCTGCAAACCTGCAACATAGTAGCAAAGACGACTACTGCAACTCTGTAACGCTGATCCTGCCGCCTTCTCAACTGTTTTCCTGGTGGTGCATGCTGTGGGGGTAGGCTGCCTCCTCTCTGCACTAGAAGCTCCGAAGAAATCTCCCGTGGGTCGACGGAATCTTCCCCCTGCAACCGCAGGCACCAAAAAGCTGCATTACCGGTCCCTTGGGTCTCCTCTCAGCACGACGAGCGAGGTCCCTCGAATCCAGCAGCTCTGTCCAAGTGGCCCCCACAGTCCAGTGACTCTTCAGTCCAAGTTTGGTGGAGGTAAGTCCTTGCCTCACCTCGCTAGACTGCATTGCTGGGAACCGTGACTTTTGCAGCTACTCCGGCCTCCGTGCACTTCCGGCGGAAATCCTTTGTGCACAGTCCAGCCTGGGTCCACGGCACTCTAACCTGCATTGCACGACTTTCTAAGTTGGTCTCCGGCGACGTGGGACTCCTTTGTGTAACTTCGGGTGAGCACCGTTTCACGTATCCTCGTAGTGCCTGTTTCTGGCACTTCTCCGGGTGCTACCTGCTGCTAAGAGGGCTCCTTGTCTTGCTCGACGTCCCCTCTACCTCCTGGTCCAATTTGCGACCTCCTGGTCCCTCCTGGGCCACAGCAGCATCCAAAAACGCTAACCGCATGATTTGCTGCTAGCAAGGCTTGTTGGCGTTCTTTCGGTGGGAAAACACTTCTGCACGACTCTCCATGGCAAGCGGGATCCGTCCACCAAAGGGGAAGTCTCTAGCCCTTTTCGTTCCTGCAGAAACCTCAGCTTCTTCTGTCCAGTAGAAGCTTCTTTGCATCCTCAGCTGGCATTTCCTGGGCATATGCCCATCTCCGACTTGCTTGTGACTTCTGGACTTGGTCCCCTTGTTCCACAGGTACCCTAGATTGGAAATCCATCGTTGTTGCATTGTTGGTTTGTGTCTTTCCTGCATTATTCCTCTAACACGACTTCTTTATCCTTAGGGGAACTTTAGTGCACTTTGCACTCACTTTTCAGGGTCTTGGGGAGAGTTATTTTCCTAACTCTCACTATTTTCTAATAGTCCCAGCGACCCTCTACAAGGTCACATAGGTTTGGGGTCCATTCGTGGTTCGCATTCCACTTTTGGAGTATATGGTTTGTGTTGCCCCTATCCCTATGTGTCCCCATTGCATCCTATTGTAACTATACATTGTTTGCACTGTTTTCTAAGACTATACTGCATATTTTTGCTATTGTGTATATATATCTTGTGTATATTTCCTATCCTCTCACTGAGGGTACACTCTAAGATACTTTGGCATATTGTCATAAAAATAAAGTACCTTTATTTTTAGTATAACTGTGTATTGTGTTTTCTTGTGATATTGTGCATATGACACTAAGTGGTACTGTAGTAGCTTCACACGTCTCCTAGTTCAGCCTAAGCTGCTCTGCTAAGCTACCATTATCTATCAGCCTAAGCTGCTAGACACCCTATACACTAATAAGGAATAACTGGGCATGGTGCAAGGTGCAAGTACCCCTAGGTACTCACTACAAGCCAGTCCAGCCTCCTACAACCACTAGTAGCAGTACCACGCCCAAGGGGGTGGCTTGGTTCACCTTAGCTACTGCGGTGGACTCTGGCCTGGTCAGAGAGAGCACGGAGGCTGTCCTGGTATCAGAGGGGACACCCCCTAGTGCCCCCCGCAGCAGCACTAGTAGCAGTTCCACGTCCAAGGGGGTTGCTGGGTTCACCTTGGCTACTGCGGTGGACTCTGGCCTGGTCAGAGAGAGCACTGAGGGTGTCCTGGTATCAGAGGGTGGCACCCCCTAGTGCCCCCTGAAGCAGCACTAGTAGCAGTACCACGTCCAAGGGGGTGGCTGGGTTCACCTTGGCTACTGCGGTGGACTCTGGCCTGGTCAGAGAGAGCACTGAGGCTGTCCTGGTATCAGAGGGTGGCACCCCCTAGTGCCCCCCGAAGCGGCACTAGTAGCAGTACAACGTCCAAGGGGATGGCTGGGTTCACCTTGGCTACTGCGGTGGACTCTGGCCTGGTCAGAGAGAGCACGGAGGCTGTCCTGGTATCAGAGGGGACACCCCTAGTGCCCCCACCAGCAGCACAAGTAGCAGTACCACACCCAAAGGAGTGGCTGGGTTCACCTTGGCTACTGCGGTGGACTCTGGCCTGGTCAGAGAGAGCAAGGAGGCTGTCCTGGTATCAGAGGGGACACCCCCTAGTGCCCCCCGCAGCAGCACTAGTAGCAGTACCACGTCCAAGGGGGTGGCTGGGTTCACCTTGGCTACTGAGGTGGACTCTGGCCTGGTCAGAGAGAGCACTGAGGCTGTCCTGGTATCGGAGGGTGACACCCCCTAGTGCCCTCAGCAGCAGCACTAGCAGCAGTACCACGTCCAAGGGTGTGGCTGGGTTCACCTTGGCTACTGCGGTGGACTCTGGCCTGGTCAGAGAGAGCACGGAGGCTGTCCTGGTATCGGAGGGTGACATCCCCTAGCGCCCCCAGCAGCAGCACTAGTAGCAGTACCACGTCCAAGGGGGTGGCTGGGTTCACCTTGGCTACTGCGGTGGACTGTGGCCTGGTCAGAGAGAGCACTGAGGCTGTCTTGGTATCAGAGGGTGGCACCCCCTAGCGCCCCCAGCAGCAGCACTAGTAGCAGTACCACGTCCAAGGGGGTGGCTGGGTTCACCTTGGCTACTGCGGTGGACTCTGGCCTGGTCAGAGAGAGCACGGAGGCTGTCCTGGTATCAGAGGGGACACCCCTAGTGCCCCCTCCAGCAGCACTAGTAGCAGTACCACGTCCAAGGGGGTGGCTGGGTTCACCTTGGCTACTGCGGTGGACTCTGGCCTGGTCAGAGAGCGGAGGCTGTCCTGGTATCAGAGGGGACACCCCCTATTGCCCCCCCGCAGCAGCACTAGTAGCAGTACCACGTCCAAGTGCGTGGCTGGGTTCACCTTGGCTACTGCGGTGGACTCTGGCCTGGTCAGAGAGAGCACTGAGGCTGTCCTGGTTTCAGAGGGTGGCACCCCCTAGTGCCCCCAGCAGCAGCACTAGTAGCTGTACCAAGGGGGTGGCTGGGTTCACCTTGGCTACTGCGGTGGTCTCTGGCCTGGTCAGAAAGAGCACTGAGGCTATCCTGGTATCAGAGGGTGGCACCCCCTAGTGCCCCCAGCAGCAGCACTAGTAGCAGTACCACGTCCAAGGGGGTGGCTGGGTTCACTTTGGCTACTGCGGTGGACTCTGGCCTGGTCAGAGAGAGCACTGAGGCTGTCCTGGTATCAGAGGGTGGCACCCCCTAGTGCCCCCAGCAGCAGCAGTAGTAGCAGTACCACGTCCAAGGGGGTGGCTGGGTTCATCTTGGCTACTGCGGTGGACTCTGGCCTGGTCAGAGAGAGCACGGAGGCTGTCCTGGTATTATAGGGGACACCCCTAGTGCCCCCACCAGCAGCACTAGTAGAAATACCACGTCCAAGGGGGTGGCTGGGTTCACCTTGGCTACTGCGGTGGACTCTGGCCTGGTCAGAGAGATCACGGAGGCTGTCCTGGTATCAGAGGGGACACCCCCTATTGCCCCCCGCAGCAGCACTAGTAGCAGTACCACGTCCAAGGGCGTGGCTGGGTTCACCTTGGCTACTACGGTGGACTGTGGCCTGGTCAGAGAGAGCACGGAGGCTGTCCTGGTATCAGAGGGTGACACCCCCTAGTGCCCTCAGCAGCAGCACTAGTAGCAGTACCACGTCCAAGGGTGTGGCTGGGTTCACCTTGGCTACTGCGGTGGACTCTGGCCTGGTCAGAGAGAGCACGGAGGCTGTCCTGGTATCGGAGGGTGACATCCCCTAGTGCCCCCAGCAGCAGCACTAGTAGCAGTACCACGTCCAAGGGGGTGGCTGGGTTCACCTTGGCTACTGCGGTGGACTCTGGCCTGGTCAGAGAGAGCACTGAGGCTGTCCTGGTATCAGAGGGTGGCACCCCCTAGTGCCCCCAGCAGCAGCACTAGTAGCAGTACCACGTCCAAGGGGGTGGCAGGGTTCACCTTGGCTACTGCGGTGGACTCTGGCCTGGTCAGAGAGAGCACGGAGGCTGTCCTGGCATCAGAGGGGACACCCCTAGTGCCCCCACCAGCAGCACTAGTAGCAGTACCACGTCCAAGGGGGTGGCTGGGTTCACCTTGGCTACTGCTGTGGACTCTGGCCTGGTCAGAGAGATCACGGAGGCTGTCCTGGTATCAGAGGGGACACCCCCTATTGCCCCCCGCAGCAGCACCAGTAGCAGTACCACATCCAAGTGCGTGGCTGGGTTCACCTTGGCTACTGCGGTGAACTCTGGCCTGGTCAGAGAGAGCACGGAGGCTGTCCTGGTATCAGAGGGGACACCCCTAGTGCCCCCACCAGCAGCACTAGTAGAAGTACCACGTCCAAGGGGGTGGCTGGGTTCACCTTGGCTACTGCGGTGGACTCTGGCCTGGTCAGAGAGATCACGGAGTCTGTCCTGGTATCAGAGGGGACACCCCCTATTGCCCCCCGCAGCAGCACTAGTAGCAGTACCACGTCCAAGGGCGTGGCTGGGTTCACCTTGGCTACTGCGGTGGACTCTGGCCTGGTCAGAGAGAGCACTGAGGCTGTCCTGGTATCAGAGGGTGGCACCCCCTAGTGCCCCCAGCAGCAGCACCAGTAGCTGTACCAAGGGGGTGGCTGGGTTCACCTTGGCCACTGCAGTGCACTCTGGCCTCGTCAGAGAAAGCACTGAGGCTGTCCTGGTTTCAGAGGGTGGCACCCCCTAGTGCCCCCCGCAGCAGCACTAGTAGCAGTACCACGTCCAAGGGGGTGGCTGGGTTCACCTTGGCCACTGCGGTGGACTCTGGCCTGGTCAGAGAGAGCACTGAGGCTGTCCTGGTATCAGAGGGTGGGACCCCCTAGTGCCCCCAGTAGCAGCAGTAGTAGCAGTACCACGTGCAAGGGGGTGGCTGGGTTTACCTTGGCTACTGCAGTGGACTCTGGCCTGGTCAGAGAGAGCACCGAGGTTGTCCTGGTATCAGAGGGGACACCCCTAGTGCCCCCACCAGCAGCACTAGTAGCAGTACCACCCCTAAGGGGGTGGCTTGGTTCACCTTGGCTACTGCGGTGGACTCTGGCCTGGTCAGAGAGAGCACGGAGGCTGTCCTGGTATCAGAGGGGACACCCCCTAGTGCCCCTCGCAGCAGCACTAGTAGCAGTTCCACGTCCAAGGGGGTGGCTGGGTTCACCTTGGCTACTGCGGTGGACTCTAGCCTGGTCAGAGAGAGCACGGAGGCTGTCCTGGTATCGGAGGGGACACCCCCTAGTGCCCCCACCAGCAGCACTAGTATCAGTACCACGTCCAAGGGGGTGGCTGGGTTCACCTTGGCTAATGTGGTGGACTCTGGCCTGGTCAGAGAGAGCACGGAGGCTGTCCTGGTATCAGAGGTTGACACTCCTTAGTGCCCCCAGCAGCAGCACTAGTAGCAGTACCACACCCAAGGGGGTGGCTGGGTTCACCTTGGCTACTGCGGTGGACTCTGGCCTGGTCAGAGAGAGCACTGAGGCTGTCCTGGTGTCGGAGGGTGGCACCCCCTAGTGCCCCCAGCAGCACCACTAGTAACAGTACCACGTCCAAGGGGGTGGCTGGGTTCACCTTGGCTACTGCGGTGGACTCTGGCCTGGTCAGAGAGAGCACTGAGGCTGTACTGGTATTGGAGGGTGACATCCCCTAGTGCCCCCAGCAGCAGCACTAGTAGCAGTACCACGTACAAGGGGGTGGCTGGGTTCACCTTGGCTACTGCAGTGGACTCTGGCCTTGTCAGGGAGAGCAATGAGGCTGTCCTGGTATCAGAGGGTGGCACCCCCTAGTACCCCCAGCAGCAGCACTAGTAGCAGTACCACGTCCAAGGGGGTGGCTGGGTTCACCTTGGCTACTGCGGTGGACTCTGGCCTGGTCAGAGAGAGCACGAAGGCTGTCCTGGTATCAGAGGGGACACCCCTAGTGCCCCCACCAGCAGCCCTAGTAGCAGTACCACATCCAAGGGGGTGGCTGGGTTCACCTTGGCTACTGCGGTGGACTCTGGCCTGGTCAGAGAGAGCACGGAGGCTGTCCTGGTATCAGAGGGGACACCCCCTATTGCCCCCCGCAGCAGCACTAGTATCAGTACCACGTCCAAGGGGGTGTTTGGGTTCACCTTGGCTACTGCAGTGGACTCTGGCCTGGTCAGAGAGAGCACTGAGGCTGTCCTGGTATCAGAGGGTGGCACCACCTAGTGCCCCCAGCAGCAGCACTAGGAGCTGTACCAAGGGGGTGGCTGGGTTCACCTTGGCTACTGCGGTGGACTCTGGCCTGGTCAGAGAGCACTGAGGCTGTCCTGGTATCGGAGGGTGACATCCCCTAGTGCCCTCAGCAGCAGCACTAGTAGCAGTACCACGTCCAAGGGGGTGGCTGGGTTCACCTTGGCTACTGCAGTGGACTCTGGCCTGGTCACAGAGAGCACGGAGGCTGTACTGGTATCAGAGGGTGGCACCCCCTAGTGCCCCCTGCAGCAGCACTAGTAGCAGTACCACGTCCAAGGGGGTGGCTGGGTTCACCTTGGCTACTGCGGTGGACTCTGGCCTGGTCAGAGAGAGCACGGAGGCTGTCCTGGTATCAGAGGGGACACCCCCTAGTGCCCCCACCAGCAGCACTAGTAGCAGTACCACGTCCAAGGGGGTGGCTGGGTTCACCTTGGCTACTGTGGTGTACTCTGGCCTGGTCAGAGAGAGCACGGAGGCTGTCCTGGTATCGGAGGGTGACATCCCCTAGTGCCCCCAGCAGCAGCACTAGTAGCAGTACCACGTCCAAGGGGGTGTTTGGGTTCACCTTGGCTACTGCAGTGGACTCTGGCCTGGTCAGAGAGAGCACTGAGGCTGTCCTGGTATCAGAGGGTGGCACCACCTAGTGCCCCCAGCAGCAGCACTAGGAGCTGTACCAAGGGGGTGGCTGGGTTCACCTTGGCTACTGCGGTGGACTCTGGCCTGGTCAGAGAGCACTGAGGCTGTCCTGGTATCGGAGGGTGACATCCCCTAGTGCCCTCAGCAGCAGCACTAGTAGCAGTACCACGTCCAAGGGGGTGGCTGGGTTCACCTTGGCTACTGCAGTGGACTCTGGCCTGGTCACAGAGAGCACGGAGGCTGTACTGGTATCAGAGGGTGGCACCCCCTAGTGCCCCCTGCAGCAGCACTAGTAGCAGTACCACGTCCAAGGGGGTGGCTGGGTTCACCTTGGCTACTGCGGTGGACTCTGGCCTGGTCAGAGAGATCACGGAGGCTGTCCTGGTATCAGAGGGGACACCCCCTATTGCCCCCCGCAGCAGCACCAGTAGCAGTACCACATCCAAGTGCGTGGCTGGGTTCACCTTGGCTACTGCGGTGAACTCTGGCCTGGTCAGAGAGAGCACGGAGGCTGTCCTGGTATCAGAGGGGACACCCCTAGTGCCCCCACCAGCAGCACTAGTAGAAGTACCACGTGCAAGGGGGTGGCTGGGTTCAACTTGGCTACTGCGGTGGACTCTGGTCTGGTCAGAGAGAGCACTGAGGCTGTCCTGGTATCAGAGGGGACACCCCCAGTGCCCCCACCAGCACCACTGTAGGAAAGTACCATCTTGCCTGGCATGTTACCCCCATTTTTCACTGTATATATGTTGTTTTAGTTGTATGTGTCACTGGGACCCTGCCAGCCAGGGCCCCAGTGCTCATAAGTGTGCCTGAATGTGTTACCTGTGTTATGACTAACTGTCTCACTGAGGCTCTGCTAATCAGAACCTCAGTGGTTATGCTCTCTCATTTCTTTCAAATTGTCACTAACAGGCTAGTGACCATTTTTACCAATTTACATTGGCTTACTGGAACACCCTTATAATTCCCTAGTATATGGTACTGAGGTACCCAGGGTATTGGGGTTCCAGGAGATCCCTATGGGCTGCAGCATTTCTTTTACCACCCATAGGGAGCTCTGACAATTCTTATACAGGCCTGCCACTGCAGCCTGAGTGAAATAACGTCCACGTTATTTCACAGCCATTTTTACACTGCACTTAAGTAACTTATAAGTCACCTATATGTCTAACCTTTACCTGGTAAAGGTTAGGTGCAAAGTTACTTAGTGTGAGGGCACTCTGGCATTAGCCAAGGTGCCCCCACATTGTTCAGGGCCAATTCCCCGGACTTTGTGAGTGCGGGGACACCATTACACGCGTGCACTACATATAGGTCACTACCTATATGTAGCTTCACAATGGTAACTCCAAATATGGCCATGTAACATGTCTATGATCATGGAATTGCCCCCTCTATGCCATCCTGGCATAGTTGGCACAATCCCATGATCCCAGTGGTCTGTAGCACAGACCCTGGTACTGCCAAACTGCCTTTCCCGGGGTTTCACTGCAGCTGCTGCTGCTGCCAACCCTTCAGACAGGTTTCTGCCCTCCTGGGGTCCAGCCAGGCTTGGCCCAGGATGGCAGAACAAAGGACTTCCTCTGAGAGAGGGTGTTACACCCTCTCCCTTTGGAAAATGGTGTGAAGGCAGGGGAGGAATAGCCTCCCCCAGCCTCTGGGAATGCTTTCATGGGCACACATGGTGCCCATTTCTGCATAAGCCAGTCTACACCGGTTCAGGGACCCCTTAGCCCTGCTCTGGCGCGAAACTGGACAAAGGAAAGGGGAGTGACCACTCCCCTGACCTGCACCTCCCCTGGGAGGTGTCCAGAGCTCCTCCAGTGTGCTCCAGACCTCTGCCATCTTGGAAACAGAGGTGCTGCTGGCACACTGGACTGCTCTGAGTGGCCAGTGCCACCAGGTGACGTCAGAGACTCCTTCTGATAGGCTCCTTCAGGTGTTGCTAGCCTATCCTCTCTCCTAGGTAGCCAAACCCTCTTTTCTGGCTATTTAGGGTCTCTGTCTCTGGGGATTCCTTAGATAACGAATGCAAGAGCTCATCAGAGTTCCTCTGCATCTCTCTCTTCACCTTCTGCCAAGGAATCGACTGCTGACCGCGCTGGAAGCCTGCAAAACTGCAACAAAGTAGCGAAGATGACTACTGCAACTCTGTAACGCTGATCATGCCGCCTTCTCGACTGTTTTCCTGGTGGTGCATGCTGTGGGGGTAGTCTGCCTCCTCTCTGCACTAGAAGCTCCGAAGAAATCTCCTGTGGGTCGACGGAATCTTCCCCCTGCTACCGCAGGCACCAAAGAACTGCATCACCGGTACCCTGGGTCTCCTCTCAGCACGACGAGCGAGGTCCCTTGAATCCAGCAACTGTGTCCAAGTGACTCCCACAGTCCAGTGACTCTTCAGTCCAAGTTTGGTGGAGGTAAGTCCTTGCCTCCCCACGCCAGACTGCATTGCTGGGAACCGGGACTTTTGCAGCTACTCCGGCCTCTGTGCACTTCCGGCGGAAATCCTTTGTGCATAGCCAAGCCTGGGTCCACGGCACTCTAACCTGCATTGCACGACTTTCTAAGTGGCCCTCCTGCAACTCCTTTGTGCAACTTCGGGTGAGCACCGTTTCACTCCTCTTTGTAGTGCCTGTTCCGGCACTTCTGCGAGTGCTGCCTGCTTCTGAGAGGGCTCCTTGTCTTGCTCGATGCCCCTTCTGTCGCCAGACGCAATTGGCGACATCCTGGTCCCTCCTGGGCCACAGCAGCATCCAAAAACGCTAACCTCATGACTTGCAGCTAGCAAGGCTTGTTGGCGGTCTTTCTTCAGGAAAACACTTCTGCACGACTCTCCACGGCGTGGTGGATTCCTCCTCCAAAGGGGAAGTCTCTAGCCCTTGTCGTTCCTGCAGAATCCTCAGCTTCTACTGTCCAGTAGCAGCTTCTTTGCACCCACAGCTGGCATTTCCTGGGCATCTGCCCATCTCCGACTTGCTTGTGACTTTTGGACTTGGTCCCCTTGTTCCACAGGTACCCTCGACTGGAAATCCATCGTTGTTGCATTGCTGGTTTGTGTCTTTCCTGCAGAATTCCCCTATCACGACTTCTATGTCCTTTGGGGAACTTTAGTGCACTTTGCACTCACTTTTCAGGGTCTTGGGGTGGGCTATTTTTCTAACCCTTACTATTTTCTAATAGTCCCAGCGACCCTCTACAAGGTCACATAGGTTTGGGGTCCATTCATGGTTCTCATTCCACTTTTGGAGTATATGGTTTGTGTTGCCCCTATCCCTATGTGTCCCCATTGCATCCTATTGTAACTATACATTGTTTGCACTGTTTTCTAATACTATTACTGCATATTTTGGTATTGTGTACATATATCTTGTGTATATTTGCTATCCTCATACTGAGGGTACTCACTGAGATACTTTTGGCATATTGTCATAAAAATAAAGTACCTTTACTTTTAGTATATCTGTGTATTGTGTTTTCTTGTGATATTGTGCATATGACACTTGTGGTACTGTAGGAGCTTCACTCGTCTCCTAGTTCAGCCTAAGCTGCTCTGCTAAGCTACCATTATCTATCAGCCTATGCTGCTAGACACCCTATACACTAATAAGGGATAACTGGGCCTGGTGCAAGGTGTAAGTACCCCTTGGTACTCACTACAAGCCAGTCCAGCCTCCTACAGGCAGCAATATAAATGGGGTCAGAGATTCTCCTGACATGCTAAAAATCCCCAAAGGGATTGTAACTAAATATGAAGATGGTGATGACATCACCAAATGGTTCACAGCTTTTGAGAGGGCTTGTGCAACCAGAAAAGTAAACAAATGTCACTGGGGTGCTCTCATTTGGGAAATGTTCACTGGAAAGTGTAGGGATAGACTCCTCACACTCTCTGGAAAAGATGCAGAATCCTATGACCTCATGAAGGCTACCCTGATTGGGGGCTTTGGATTCTCAACTGAGGAGTACAGGATTAGGTTCAGGGGGGCTCAAAAATCCTCAAGCCAGACCTGGGTTGATTTTGTAGACTACTCAGTGTAAACACTGGATGGTTGGGTAACTGGAAATGAAGTGCATGACTATGTTGGGCTTTATAATTTGTTTATGAAAGAACACATTTTAAGTAACTGCTTCAATGAAAAGTTGCATCAGTATCTGGTAGACCTAGGTCCAATTTCTCCCCAAGAATTGGGAAAGAAGGCAGACCACTGGGTCAAGACTAGGGTAACCAAAACTTCCACTGGGGGTGACCAAAAGAAAGGGGTTACAAAGCCTCCCCAGGAGAAAGTGGGTGACACTAGAAACAAAGAAAAAGAGTCCTCTGTAGGCCCCCAAAAACCAGAACAGGTGGGTGGGCCCCGAGACACAACCCAAAACAAAGGTGGGTACCAGGGTAAGAACTGGGATGCCACTAAGGCATGGTGCCAAAACTGTAGACAGACAGGGCACCACACCAAGGACACTTCTTGTCCCAAAAACAAACCCCCTAGCAAAATCCCAGGGGTGACCAGTGTAGCCATTGGGGATGACTCCTCAGATGAGGAGGTCTTCATAGCCTTCAACTGGAAAAAGGGCCCAACAGGTGAGTTGGAGATTCCAGAGGGAAGTAGACACTTCCACCACCTACTGGTGAATGGAATCCCAGCCACTGCCCTGAGAGACACTTGTGCCTGTCACACTATTGTGCATGACAGGCTGGTGTTCTCAAACCAGTACATCCCAGGTGAGACTGCCAGAGTAAGAGTTAGCCCAGACAGGGTCACTGATAGACCTGTGGCTTTTGTGCCCATAGAAGTGGGTGGGACTTTTAGCTGGAGAAGGGTGGTAGTCAGTACAGACCTCCCCCTTGATTGTCTCCTTGGAAATGACTACCCAGAGGTTATTCAGAGCCCAAGAGAGGAACTGGTCCAGTGCCAGTCCCCTCCCAAGGACTCTGGAGGTGCTACACCTGCAGTAACTGCAAGTAGGCCCCAGAAGAAAAAGAAAAGAAAACAGAGTAGGAAAGGTGGACAACCTTTAGCCAAGGTTCCAGCAAGCCAAGGGGATCCTGCTCCAGTAGGGGAGAACTCCAAAAATGGCACTGATAAAGTCCAACCTGACCCACAAGAAGTCCTGGCTCGTCAGGCAACTGTTAAACCTGAGTGGGTGGCTCCTCAGTTAACAGAAGAAAGAGTGGAAGAAGGGTGTTTACTACAAGATGTAGTAACCCCCCACTCTAACAAAGCAGACAGGCACCCTGAACCCAAAGAAGCCTGTAACTTAGCCCCTTCCCTTGTACGTGATGAGCTAAAGGTGTGGTTCTGGGCACTGACAGCTGTCAGTTGCCTCTGCTGGGTGTTAGCCTTTATGGCTGCACTATCCTTGGCATGGTGGTCTGACCCCATGCCAAATAGCAAGTTAGGCCCCCTGACCCTGTTGGTCATGGTGGGGTTACTCCAGCTCTGGGTAACCTCTTTGGGTAAGCTAGGGGTGACCCTGGCTAAGATAAGATTAGCAGAGGTGGATACCTCTAACCCCAAAATAGAGAGAATGGGTGGAGACATTAAAAACACAGACAAGAGGCAATTCAGACTAGGTCCTATCACTGTGGAAGTGGGTCAGTTCCCCAGAGGGAATGACCTGAACAGGAGGATGTAAGGCAGAGTAGGCCCTGCAACAAACCAGCCTATTTCCTCTACTCTTCCTCACCTGACAGACTAGGAAGACTCTCCCAGCTTTGGCTGAGTCTCCTGGCCTGTGGGCTGGGGGGGGCTTGTGTAAAGAAATGGCTCCCTGTTGCAGTTACCCCCCACTTTTTGCCAGATACTGATGCTGACTTGACTGAGAAGTGTGCTGGGACCCTGCGAACCAGGCCCCAGCACCAGTGTTCTTTCACCTAAAATGTACCATTGTCTCCACAATTGGCACAACCCTGGCACCCAGGTAAGTCCCTTGTAACTGGTACCCCTGATACCAAGGGCCCTGATGCCAGGGAAGGTCTCTAAGGGCTGCAGCATGTCTCATGCCACCCTGGGGACCCCTCACTCAGCACAGACACACTGCTTGCCAGCTTGTGTGTGCTGGTGGGGAGAAAATGACTAAGTCGACATGGCACTCCCCTCAGGGTGCCATGCCAACCTCACACTGCCTGTGGCATAGGTAAGTCACCCCTCTAGCAGGCCTTACAACCCTAAGGCAGGGTGCACTATACCACAGGTGAGGGCATAGGTGTATGAGCACTATGCCCCTACAGTGTCTAAGCAAAACCTTAGACATTGTAAGTGCAGGGTAGCCATAAGAGTATATGGTCTGGGAGTCTGTCAAAAACGAACTCCACAGCTCCATAATGGCTACACTGGATACTGGGAAGTTTGGTATCAAACTTCTCAGAATAATAAACCCATACTGATGCCAGTGTTGGATTTATTACAAAATGCACACAGAGGGCATCTTAGAGATGCCCCCTGTATTTTACCCAATTGTTCAGTGCAGAACTGACTGGTCTGTGCCAACCTGCTGCTGAGAGACAAGTTTCTGACCCCATGTGGTGAGAGTCTTTGTGCTCTCTGAGGACAGAAACAAAGCCTGCTCTGGGTGGAGGTGCTTCACACCTCCCCCCTGCAGGAACTGTAACACCTAGCAGTGAGCCTCAAAGGCTCAGGCTTTGTGTTACAATGCCCCAGGGCACTCCAGCTAGTGGAGATGCCCGCCCCCTGGACACAGCCACCACTTTTGGCGGCAAGTCCAGGAGAGATAATGAGAAAAACAGTGACTCCTCCTTGTCACTGGGCAGTCAGGACAGCCCCTAAGGTGTCCTGAGCTGAGGTGACTAACTTTTAGAAATCCTTCATCTTGATTTTGGAGGATTCCCCCAATAGGAATAGGGATGTGCCCCCCTCCCCTCAGAGAGGAGGTACAAAGAGGGTGTATCCACCCTCAAGGACAGTAGCCATTGGCTACTGCCCTCCAGGACCTAAACACACCCCTAAATTCAGTATTTAGGGGCACCCCAGAACCTAGGAAATCAGATTCCTGCAACCTAAGAAGAAGAGGACTGCTAAGCTGAAAAACCCTGCAGAGAAGACGGAGACACCAACTGCTTTGGCCCCAGCTCTACCGGCCTGTCTTCCCACTTCTAAAGACACTGCTCCAGCGACGCTTTCCCCAGGGACCAGCGACCTCTGAATCCTCAGAGGACTGCCCTGCTCTAGAAGGACCAAGAACTCCAGAGGACAGCGGCCCTGTTCACCAAAGACTGCAACTTTGAAACAAAGCAGCAACTTTGAAACAACTTGCGTTTCCCGCCGGAAGCGTGAGACTTGACACTCTGCACCCGACGCCCCCGGCTCGACTTGTGGAGAACAATCACTTCAGGGAGGACTCCCCGGCGACTGCGAGACCGTGAGTAGCCAGATTTGCCCCCCCCCCTGAGCCCCCACAGCGACGCCTGCAGAGGGAATCCCGAGGCTCCCCCTGACCGCAACTGCCTGCTCCTCAGATCCCGACGCCTGGTAAAGACTCTGCACCCGCAGCCCCCAGGACCTGAAGGATCCGAACTCCAGTGCAGGAGTGACCCCCAGGAGGCCCTCTCCCTTGCCCAGGTGGTGGCTACCCCGAGGAGCCCCCCGCTTGCCGGCCTGCATCGCTGAAGAGACCCCTTGCTCTCCCATTGATTTCAATTACAAACCCGACGCGTGTTTGCACACTGCAACCGGCCGCCCCCAAGCTGCTGAGGGTGTGCTTTCTGTGTGGACTTGTGTCCCCCCCGGTGCCCTACAAAACCCCCCTGGTCTGCCCTCCGAAGACGCGGGTACTTAACTGCTGGCAGACTGGAACCGGGGCACCCCCTTCTCCATTGAAGCCTATGCGTTTTGGGCACCACTTTGACCTCTGCACCTGACCGGCCCTGAGCTGCTGGTGTGGTAACTTTGGGGTTGCTCTGAACCCCCAACGGTGGGCTACCTTGGACCCAAACTTGAACCCCGTAGGTGGTTTACTTACCTGCAAAAACTAACTAACTCTTACTCCCCCTAGGAACTGTGAAAATTGCAGTCTAGTTTTAAAGTAGCTATATGTGATTTATATGAAAACTGTGTATGCTATTTTGATTATTCAAAGTTCCTAAAGTACCTACCTGCAATACCTTTCATTTGAAGTATTACATGTAAAATTTGAACCTGTGGTTCTTAAAATAAACTAAGAAAATATATTTTTCTATACAAAAACCTATTGGCCTGGAATTGTCTCTGAGTGTGTGTTCCTCATTTATTGCTTGTGTGTGTACAACAAATGCTTAACACTACTCCTTTGATAAGCCTACTGCTCGACCACACTACCACAAAATAGAGCATTAGTATTATCTCTTTTTGCCACTATCTTACCTCTAAGGGGAACCCTTGGACTCTGTGCATACTATTCCTTACTTTGAAATAGTGCGTACAGAGCCAACTTCCTACAATACTGAAGCTACATTAGTCTCTGAGGGTGGGGTGGACTTAGCCACACTGGGTGCCTGCCCCCCTAATATGCAAAAATACAGGCAGCAACTCTTAATTAATGGGATTAGTGTAGAAGGCCTGAGGGATACAGGTGCCAGTGTCACCATGGTGACAGAGAAACTGGTTTCCCCAGGACAATACCCGGCTGGACAAACTTATCCAGTCACCAACGCTGACAATCAGACTAAAGTACATCCCATGGCTATGGTAACTTTAGAATGGGGAGGGGTCAATGGCCTGAAACAGGTAGTAGTCTCCTCAAATATCCCTGTAGACTGTTTGCTTGGAAATGACCTGGAGTCCTCAGCATGGGCTGAGGTAGAACTCAAAACCCATGCAGCCATGCTGGGTATCCCTGAACTGGTGTGTGTCAAGACAAGGGCACAGTGCAAAGCTCAGGGTGAAAAAGTGGTGTTGGAGCCTGGAATAATGGCCCAACCCTCCAAGAGGAAAGGAAAGAAGACTGGGGAACCAGCTTCAACACAACAAAAAAAAGGGAACCTCTCTTCGCAGGAAGAAGTTCTGCCCTCTGAGGAAACTGAGCCCATGGAGTTGGAACCTTATCAGGTTGAACTCTTAGGCCCAGGGGGACCCACAAGGAAACAGTTGTGTAAGGGGCAAGAAACATGTCCCTCTCTTGAAGGCCTTAGGCAGCAAGCTGCTTAAGAGACCAAAGGAAAAATCACTGGAACACATAGAGTCTATTGGGAAGATGGACTCCTCTACACTGAGGCAAGAGATCCCAAACCTGGTGCCACTAGGAGAGTGGTAGTGCCTCAGGAGTTTAGGAAGTTCATTCTGATCTTAGCTCATGATATTCCACTTCCTGGGCATTTGGGACAAACCATGACTTGGGAAAGGTTAGTTAACCATTTCTATTGGCCCAACATGTCCCAGTAAGTAAAGGAGTTTTGTGTCTCCTGTGCCACCTGTCAAGCCAGTGGTAAGACAGGTGGACACCTAAAGGCCCCCCTCATTCCACTTCCAGTGGTGGGGGTCCCCTTTAAAAGACTGGGTGTGGACATAGTGGGTCCACTTGAACCTCCCACAGCCTCAGGGAACCAGTATATCCTAGTGGTAGTGGATCATGCCACTAAGTACCCTGAAGCAATTCCCCTTAGGTCCACTACTGCCCTGCAGTAGCTAAAGCTCTCATAGGTATCTTTACCAGAGTAGGATTTCCTAAGGAGGTGGTGTCTGACAGAGGTACCAACTTCATGTCAGCATACCTGAAACACATGTGGAATGAGTGTGGGGTGACTTACAAATTCACCACACCATACCATCCACAAACCAATGGTCTTGTAGAAAGATTTAACAAGACATTGAAAGGCATGATCATGGGGCTCCCTGAAAAGCTCAAAAGGAGATGGGATATCCTCTTGCCATGTCTGCTTTTCGCCTACCGAGAGGTGCCTCAGAAGGGAGTAGGGTTTTCCCCCTTTGAAATTCTGTTTGGCCATCCTGTCAGAGGACCACTAGCTCTTGTAAAAGAAGGCTGGGAGAGACCTCTTCATGGGCCTAAACAAGATATAGTGGACTGTTGGGCCTACATTCCAGGATGGCAGAGTACATGCAAAAGGCAAGCAAAAACCTTGAGGCCAGCCAACAACTCCAGAAGATGTGGTATGACCAAAAGGCTGCTATGGTTGAGTTTCAGCCAGGGCAGAAAGTCTGGGTTCTGGAGCCTGTGGCTCCCAGGGCACTTCAGGACAGATGGAGTGGCCCTTACCCAGTGCTAGAGAGAAAGAGTCAGGTCACCTACCTGGTAGACCCAGGCACTAGCAGGACCCCCAAAAGGGTGATCCATGTGAACCGCCTAAAACTCTTTCATGACAGGGCAGATGTGAATCTGTTGATGGTAACAGATGAGGACCAGGAAGCTGAGAGTGAACCTCTCCCTGATCTCCTCTCCACAGACCCTAAAGATGGCTCAGTAGATGGAGTGATCTATTCAGACACCCTCTCTGGCCAACAGCGGTCTGACTGTAGGAAAGTCTTACAACAGTTTGCTAAGCTCCTTTCCCTAACCCCTGGTCAGACACACCTGTGTACCCATGATGTGGACACAGGAGACAGCATGCCTGTCAAAAACAACATTTTCAGACAGTCTGACCAAGTTAAGGAAAGTATCAAAGTGGAAGTCCACAAGATGCTGGAATTGGGAGTCATTGAGCACTATGACAGCCCCTGGGCTAGCCCAGTGGTCTTAGTCCCCAAACCTCACACCAAGGATGGTAAGAGAGCGATGAGATTTTGTGTGGACTACAGAGGACTTAATTCTGTCACCACGACAGATGCCCATCCCATTCCAAGGGCAGATGAGTTAATTGACAAACTAGGTGCTGCCAGATACTTAAGTACCTTTGACTTGACAGCAGGGTACTGGCAAATCAAAATGGCACCAGGAGCAAAAGAAAAGACAGCATTCTCCACACCTGATGGGCATTATCAGTTTACTGTTATGCCCTTTGGTTTAAAGAATGCCACTGCCACCTTCCAAAGGTTGGTGAATCAAGTCCTTGCTGGCTTGGAGTCCTTTAGTGCAGCTTATTTTGACGATATTGCTGTCTTTAGCTCCAGCTGGCAGGATCACCTGGTCCACCTGAAGAAGGTTTTGAAGGCCCTGCAAGCAGCAGGCCTCTCTATCAAGGCATCCAAATGTCAGATCGGGCAGGGAACTGTGGTTTACTTGGGACACATTGTAGGTGGAGGCCAAGTTCAGCCACTCCAGCCCAAGATCCAGACTATTCTGGACTGGGCAGCTCCAAAAACCCAGACTCAAGTCAGGGCATTCCTTGGCTTGACTGGCTACTATAGGAGGTTTGTGAAGGGATATGGATCAATAGTGACACCCCTCACAGAACTTACCTCGAAGAAAATGCCCAAGAAGGTAAACTGGACTATAGAATGCCAACAGGCCTTTGACACCCTGAAGCAAGCTATGTGCACAGCACCAGTTCTAAAAGCTCCAGATTACTCCAAGCAGCTCATTGTGCAGACTGATGCCTCTGAACATGGGATAGGGGCAGTTTTGTCCCAAACAAATGATGATGGCCTTGACGTGCCTGTTGCTTTCATTAGCAGGAGGTTACTCCCCAGGGAGCAGCGTTGGAGTGCCATTGAGAGGGAGGCCTTTGCTGTGGTTTAGTCCCTGAAGAAGCTGAGACCATACCTCTTTGGTACTCACTTCCTAGTTCAGACTGACCACAGACCTCTCAGATGGCTGATGCAAATGGAAGGTGAAAATCCAAAACTGTTGAGGTGGTCCATCTCCCTACAGGGAATGGACTTTATAGTGGAACACAGACCTAGGACTGCCCATGCCAATGCAGATGGCCTTTCCAGGTTCTTCCACTTAGAAAATGAAGACTCTTTTGGGAAAGATTAGTCTCATCCTCTTTCGTTTTTGGGGGGGTTGTGTAAGGAAATGCCTCCTTGGCATGGTTACCCCCTGACTTTTTGCCTTTGCTGATAACAAGTTATGATTTGAAAGTGTGTTGAGGCCTGCTAATCAGGCCCCAGCACCAGTGTTCTTTCCCTAACCTGTACCTTTGTCTCCACAATTGGCAAACCCTGGCATCCAGGTAAGTCCCTTGTAACTGGTACCCGTGGTACCAAGGGCCCTGATGCCAGGGGAGGTCTCTAAGGGCTGCAGCATGTCTTATGCCACCCTGGGGACCCCTCACTCAGCACAGACACACTGTTTGCCAGCTTGTGTGTGCTGGTGGGGAAAAAATGACTATGTCGACATGGCACTCCCCTCAGGGTGCCATGCCAACCTCACACTGCCTATGGGATAGATAAGTCACCCCTCTAGCAGGCCTTACAGCCCTAAGGTAGGGTGCACTATACCATAGGTGAGGGCATAAGTGCATGAGCACTATGCCCCTACAGTGTCTAAGCAAAACCTTAGACATTGTAAGTGCAGGGTAGCCATAATAGTATATGGTCTGGGAGTATGTCATACACGAACTCCACAGCACCATAATGGCTACAATGAAAACTGGGAAGTTTGGTATCAAACTTCTCAGCACAATAAATGCACACTGATGCCAGTGTACATTTTATTGTGAAATACACCCAGAGGGCATCTTAGAGATGCCCCCTGAAAACATACCCGACTTCCAGTGTGGGCTGACTAGTTTTACCAGCCTGCCACACACCAGACATGTTGCTGGCCACATGGGGAGAGTGCCTTTGTCACTCTGTGGCCAGGAACAAAGCCTGTACTGAGTGGAGATGCTTCTCACCTCCCCCTGCAGCAACTGTAACACCTGGCGGTGAGGCTCAAAGGCTCACCCCCTTTGTTACAGTGCCACAGGGCATCCAAGCTAGTGGAGATGCCCGCCCCCTCCGGCCACGGCCCCACTTTTGGCGGCAAGGCCGGAGGAGATAATGAGAAAAACAAGGAGGAGTCACTGGCCAGTCAGAACAACCCCTAAGGTGTCCTGAGTTGAGGTGACTCTGACTTCTAGAAATCCAATAGGATTAGGGATGTGCCCCCCTCCCCTCAGGGAGGAGGCACAAAGAGGGTGTAGCCACCCTCAGGGCTAGTAGCCATTGGCTACTAACCCCCCAGACCTAAACACACCCCTAAATTGAGTTTTTAGGGCCCCCCAGAACCTAGGAAGATAGATTCCTGCAACCTAAGACGAAGAAGGACTGCTGACCTGAAGCCCTGCAGTGAAGACGGAGACACCAACTGCTTTGGTCCCAGCCCTAACGGCCTGTCTCCCCACTTCAAGAAAAACTGCAACAGCTACGCGTTCCCCAGGGTCCAGCGACCTCTAAAGCCTCAGAGGACTACCCTGCATCTAAAAGGACCAAGAACTCCCAAGGACAGCAGCTTTGTTCCACAAAGACTAAAACTTGCAACAAAGAAACAACTTTTAAAGGACTCCACGTTTCCCGCCGGAAGCGTGAGACTTTCCACTCTGCACCCGACACCCCCGGCTCGACCTGCAGAGAAACAACACTACAGGGAGGACTCCCCGGTGACTGCGAGCAGCCAGAGTTGACCCCCCTGAGCCCTCACAGCGACGCCTGCAGAGGGAATCCAGAGGCTCCCCCTGACCGCGACTGCCTGCTTCAAAGAACCCAACGCCTGGTAAAGACACTGCACCTGCAGCCCCCAGGACCTGAAGGATCCGACCTCCAGTGCAGAAGCGACCCCCAGGTGGCCCTCTCCCTTGCCCTGGTGGTGGCTACCCCGAGGAGACCCCCCCCCTTGCCTGCCTGCTTTGCCGAAGAGACCCCTGGGTCTCCCATTGAAACCAATTGCAAACCCGATCCCTGTTTGCATTCTGCACCCGGCCGCCTCTGTGCCGCTGAGGGTGTACTTTTTGTGCTGACTTGTGTCCCCCCAGTGCCCTACAAAACCCCCCTGGTCTGGCCTCCGAAGTCACAGGTACTTACCTGCTGGCAGACTAGAACCGGGGCACCCCCTTCTCCATTGAAGCATTTGCGTTTTGGGCACCACTTTGACCTCTGCACCTGACCGGCCCTGAGCTGCTGGTGTGGTAACTTTGGGGTTGCCCTGAACCCCCAACGGTGGGCTACCTTGGATCCAACTGTGAACCCTGTAAGTGCTTTACTTACCCGAACAACTAACAAATACTTACCTCCCCCAGGAACTGTTGAATTTTGCACTGTCTAGTTTTAAAATGGCTTATTGCCATTTTTGCCAAAACTGTACATGCTATTTTGTTGATTCAAAGTTCCTAAGATACCCGAGTGAAATACCTTTCATTTAAACTATTGTGTGTAAATCTTGAACCTGTGGTTCTTAAAATAAACTAAGAAAAGATATTTTTCTATACTAAAACCTATTGGCCTGGAATTGTCTTTGTGTGTGTTCTTCTGATAAGCCTACTGCTCAACCACACTACCACAAAATAGAGCATTAGAATTATCTCTTTTTGCCACTATCTTACCTCTAAGGCGAACCCTTGTACTCTGTGCATGCTATTTCTTACTTTGAAATAGTACATACAGAGCCAACTTCCTACAATTGTGGTTTTCTAAAGGTGCCTCTGACTTGTGGGGAATAGAGCGCGCCCATGGCTTTGGCCGTGTCCGTGTCTTTTTTCATTTTTTCAACGGCTGTATCGACTTCCAGCCCAAACAACTGTTGTTGATTGAACGGCATATTTAACACCGCTTGTTGAATCTCTGGCTTGAATCCAGAACTTCTCAGCAATGCATGTCTGTGAATGGTCACAGCCGTGTTGACAGTCCGTGCTGCTGTGTGTGCCAAGTCTATTGCGGACCTTATCTGGTTATTAGATATGCCCTGTCCCTCTTCCACTACTTGCTTGGCACATTTTTGGTGTTCTTTGGGCAAGTGCTGTATGATGTCTTGCATCTCGTCCCAGTGTGCCCTGTCGTAGCGTGCAAGTAGGGCTTTGAATTTGCTATTTGCCATTGATTGGCTGCTTGTGCTGTCACTCGCTTGCCCGCTGCATCGAATTTTCTACTTTCTTTGTCAGGTGGTGGAGCGTCTCCTGACGATTGAGTGTTTGCTCTTTTTCTTGCCGCCCCTACAACCACTGAGTCCGGTGTGAGTTGCTGTGTTATGAACACAGGATCTGTTGGGGGAGGTTTGTACTTTTTCTCAACCCTAGGTGTGATAGCTCTTCCCTTTACAGGCTCCTGCAAGACCTGTTGCGCGTGCTTGAGCATGCCCGGGAGCATCGGTAGACTCTGATAGGAAGCGTGGGTGGATGCCAGAGTGTTAAAAAGGAAGTCATCCTCCACTGGCTCTGTGTGCATTGCTACGTTGTGGAACGTAGCTGCCCTGGATAGTACCTGCGTATATGCAGTACTGTCTTCTGGTGGTGACAGCTTTGTTGGATAACATTCTGGACTGTTATCCGATACTGGTGGATCATATAAATCCCATGCATCAGCGTCATCCTGTGTCATCCCAGTATGTGTGGGTGACTGCATTATAGGCGTTCCCACTGGTGACAATTGTGGTGAGTGAGGTGGGGACGGTTGTGGTGAGAACATCGGTTGTGGAGATTTGTCTCTAACCACTTTTGCCTTAGGTTGCATTTCTGTCTCCTGAAATGCAAGCTTCCTTTTTGATTTGAGTGGAGGTAAAGTTTGTATTTTTCCAGTCTCTTTTTGGATATGTAACCTCCTTTGTGTATGGTCAAGTTCTTCCATACCTAACTCTTGCTCGAATCAATGTCTTTCCTTGAGTTGGCTGGAAAGTCCTTGCTCTTCTGTATAAGAGCTTCTTTTCGGCTCCGAAGCCGCTTTTTTCGGTACCAAAGTTTCAGCAATAAAAGTCTTTTTCAGTTCTGAGGAGATCTTTCGGGGTTTAGTCGATTCGATCACTCGGTGTCGAGATCGTTCGGTGCCGGATTCTAGACCGGAGTCGGAAGTCTTCGGCACCTCTTTGGCCTTTTTCGGTGCCAATATTTGGTCACCTTCCTTTCGGTGGGTTGAGCCATGGCCTGCTGGCGGTGGCATTCCCATGGCCTTAAGTGTTTTTGTATGACCCTGACTTTGGGTCGGGCAGGTTTACTCACGGTTCGTTGCACCGTCGAGGGTCGTTCACTTTCGGAATCATCCGAGTCCGTCTCTTGGATGGAGATACTTTCCTCCTCTTGGACGTCGAGCTGTTCTTTCGGTTTCAACGCCATTTGCAGTCTTCTTGCACGTCGATCCCGCAAAGTCTTTTTTGATCGAAACGCTCGGCAAGCTTCACAGGTATCCTCTCTGTGTTCGGGTGACAAACACAGGTTACAGACCTGGTGCTGGTCTGTATAAGGATACTTTGCGTGGCACTTAGGACAGAAGCGGAAGCGGGTCCGGTCCATTAGTCTGGGACGACGGGTGTGATCGGGCCGACCAGGCCTCGGTGAAGAGTGGAAGCCCCAAAGGGCCGCCGACGCGGTCTTGATGTCGGTGCCGATACACTAACACTAACCCGGTACCGAGCGATAACAATACTGTCGAATTTTCGATACTTTAGCTAACTTTCCCGATTCGAAATACGGAGCGAAGAGGAACACGTCCGAACCTGATGGCGGAAAGAAAACAATCTAAGATGGAGTCGACGCCCATGCACAATGAATCCGAAAGGGAGGAGTCACTCGGTCCCGTGACTCGAAAAGACTTCTTCGAAGAAAAACAACTTGTAACGCTCCGAGCCCAACACTAGATGGCAGGATAATGCACAGCATGTGTATCTGCAGCTACACATGCCACCAAACATATATATATATATATATATGTATGTATGTATATATGTTCTTTCCTTTTCCTTTGTTTCCCTTTTTAGACTCTCTCTTTTGTAATCGATTCCACTGCGTGTTATAATGAAAAAAAAAAAATACAACTAAGACTTAAACCATAGTTGTGGACGAGCCCCAGGTTAAATTAGCGCGGTTCCCCACTTCCCTCCTTCTATTTTCTGCATTAAACCAAATTCCCGGTTTCCCCGTTTCCCGCTTTTGTTTCGCTCCATACCTGCCTGGGCCGTGCTCTTCCCAGAGCGTGGCGGTCTGTTCACTCCGTCTCTCCTCCCAGTCGCCTTCCTCCGGCTTCACTTCGGGGTTGTTCTGTGTCTCTCCGTGGCGTCTGCTCCTCCAACTCTCCTGCACGGCCCCGTCTTCTCCTCCAGAAGCAAACTCCTCTCTCTCTCGATCTGCATGGGTTTTAGAACCTTTTCCATTTCCGCGTTGGTCCTCCGGAGATTGGATGCTGCTGCGTCTGATACCTCCGGGTCAGTTACGGTGGTCTCGACTGTGCCCCCGGGGTACATCCAGTCCGCGTCCGGGGAACCCAGACGCTCACATATGCCTATTTTCACACCCAGAGAAGCCGCAGCCAACTCCTGCCATACACCACCCCGAACGACCAAAGGCTTTGCGCTGCAGTGATTTGATTAACGTATATAATTAAAATTATTATACGTTAGAAAAACCATAGAAATTCACTGAAAAAACAAAGGCTACAGGGATGTTATAGTTAGGAAATATAATTTTTAAAAAAACATAGAAAATCAAATTAAAAATCCACTGGTTACAGGGACATTATAGTTAGGTCCTAAGGTAACTATAACTCGTGCCCTCTCCATGAACTGCTAATTACCCCACAAATTACAGCACTAATGATATCTTTGATAACATCATTGTTAATATCAATGTAATATTTGCAGTAAAATATTTGATGAAAAAACTGTGCATGGCGGGGCGCGAGTTATAGTTCTCTTAGGGCACTAGTTATAGTTACTTGAGGTAACTCTAACTGGTGGATTTCTATGGTTTTGTACATTTAAAATGTGAGCCTAACTATACCGTTGTTTTTTCAAATGAATTTCTGTGTTTTTTTAAAGTTCTATTTCCAAACTATAACGTCCCTGTAATCTTTGTGTGTGTGTGTGTGTATACATACATACATACATACATACATATATATATACATACATACATACATACATGCATACATACATGCATACATACATGCATACATGCATACATACATGCATGCATACATGCATACATACATGCATACATACATGCATACATGCATACATGCATACATACATGCATGCATGCATACATACATATATACATACATACATATATACATACATACATACATGCATACATACATATATACATACATACATATATACATACATACATACATACATACCTACATGCATGCTGAGTTTGTGACTAGTTGTGAAACTCTTGGGATGAGGAGCAGAGATTTGCCATTGAAACACAATCCAGCAGAAGAGGACTGTCCACTGCTGGGCCTTGGCAGCTCCCGGCTGAGAGACAGAAACTGTAGGGGGTTAAGAACTTGATGCAAAAGGCCTTTGATAGCAGAAAATAGATTTAATTTTTGCATGTTAAAGCACAGGAAGTGGTTTGTCACTGCCTGAAAATCACTCTCTTAGTTTATTCTGCTTTGAAGGTTTCAAGGGCAAGCAAATCTGCGCTGCACAAGAACCGTTGGCCTCTGGGGGCCTATTACACGTAGGGCACACTCTGTTCAAAACAGTTGTGCCGTGCTCAAACAGAGAAAGTGCGCCCTATTACACTAAGGGGCATATTTACAGCAAATTGGCATTGGGCAGGCCGCAAGTCTTCTTAGTGCACTGCCCTACGCCAATGTGAAAGGGCAGAAATGCACCATATTTACAAGATACCGTGCATTTCTGTCCATTCCCTCTGCACTGCCGCAGAACCTGCTGCCTATCATCAACACAGGCACCCTTGTACCATGGTGAAGGGGCACCTTCCTGCACAAAAACAATCCCAAGAGGCTTTTTCTTCTGTGTGCAGAATGCAGCACACATAGAGAGGAAAATACAAGGAGAAATAACAAGATTTCTCCACGTTAAACACAGTTTTGACACCTTAGCAGGTTCACAGATCCTTGTAAATCTGGGAATGCATTAAAACCCGTGGGCGTTGTATGGAAAACCCACCCCAACTCCCATGGATCTCTTTGATACAGAGTAAGGAAACGCAGTGACTTGCGCTGCGTTGCCTTACTCCATATCGGCGAGGCCATGAAAAGCCACGCACAGCGGCTTTGCATTGCCTCGTCGCTATGGGTCTGCACCCTGGAGCGTCATAAAGAAGGATGCACAGGCGGCACAAGGGGATTGTAAATACGCCTCTGAATGTGCGGCTCCCAAGGCAGCGCTGAAGCAGCCGCTCTACGTTTCACTGTGCAGCCAGCAACTGGCCAGCACCTTTAAGGGGGATCAGATATACCCTTGCAGACAGGCGCAGTGAGTGACTGCACCCGCTTGCAGGGTGATGCCTGGGGGGTTCATAGGACCCCTCCCCCCCAAAGGGCTGCCATCAAGGGGTGTACTGACAGTTTGCAACCTTCATGGTGGTGCACGGTCAGTGCACCTCCGGGCTACTTCTTTGCCTTTGCACTCGTGTCTATAATATGACGCGGGAGCAGAGGCAAAGGAATTCCCTCATTTACAAGGGGCCACGCCTCCATGCAAATAAGGGAACACTCTCTGATGACAGCACTGGTGCTACCTGTTCACCCACGATCTCTGTATTACAGAAAGGGTTGCACAAGCGTTTGTGGCCCCTTCTGTAATACCAAAGTGCCCTGGGGACACGCAAAGCGGGTGCAAATGCCTGTTGTGCCCCTGAGCACTTGTATAATATGGCCCCAGAAGTGTTCAGCTTTTCTGCCAAATACAATGAAATCGCTGTCTGCAAGGCTCTGGGGGTCATAAATGTATATATGTGATGCATTTATTGAGCAAGCCTAGCCAAAGCGTAGCAGAGCACTACATGTTGTCAAAGGCAAGCATAAAGTCAGGAAGCGATGGGAGAGGTGGTTGGTTTATGGGAGGTTGATGCATTGAGATTTGGTGTTGTTTAAGGAGGTGAAAACTGGAGCAGTATTGGGGTGATCCTGATGGCTATGAGGCTGTATTTCCAGATCCTGGGTGCATAGTTATAAAAGGCCTGCTGGCTTGCTCTTTCTTTTTTTTTCCACTTCTTAGTCTGCAATCTGATGGTGTCATGGCTGCGCGTTTCGTGAGCCACTAGAGATGGTGGGTTTGTTTGCAGCCTAAGTAGGGGTGCTGCTCGCAGTAGCCTTGTAATTGATGCAGCTGGGGTGAAGATGGTGCGGGCCACCAACGTGAGCCACTGACGTTCATTCAGGATGGGGGTGATGTGATCATATTTCTTCATGCCCTGGGTGAGACTTGTGCAGCATGTAGGATGCCCTTAAGGTGTACACATTTGGAGAATGGAATCTTGGGAGGGGGCGTGCGATGCCCTCATGGAGTACACATATAGAATGTGGAATCTGGGAGAACTTAGGATGCCTTTAAGAGGTACACTTGTGGAGTATGGAATCTGGAGGCCATAGGATGTCCTTAGGGGTACACACGTGGAGTATTGAATTTGGGAGGCCGCAGGATGCCTTTAAGGGGTGCATATACGGAGTATCGCATCTGAGAGGTCATAGGATGCCTTTAGGGGGCACACACTTTGGGCATGGGATCTGTGAGGCCGTAGGAAGCCTTTAAGGGTTACCCATGTGGAGTATGGAATCTGGGGGCCATAGCATGCCTTTAAGGGGTACACATGTGGAGAATGGAATCTTGGGGGTCGTAGGATGCCTTTAAGGGGTACACATGTGAACTATGTAATATGGGGGCCGTAAGATGCCTTTGAATGGTACACACTTGGAGCAGGGGATCTGGGAGGCCACAGGATGCATTTCAAGGGTGCACATGTGGAGCAGGAAATCTGGGAGGCCGTAGGATGCCTTCTAGGGGTACACATGTGGAGTATGGAATCTTGGGGGTCGTAGGATGGCTTTAAAGGGTACACACATGGAGCAGGGTACCTGGGAGGCTGAAGGATGCCTTTGAGGGGTACACTTGTGGAGCAGGAGATCTGGAAGGCCGTAGGATGTCTTTGAGGGGTGCACATGTGGAGCAGGGGATCTGGGAGGCCGTAGGATGCTTTAAAGGGGTACACATGTGGAGTATGGAATCGGGGGGCCGTAGGATGTCTTTATGGGGTACACATGGAGAGCAGGGGATCTGGGAAGCTGCAGGATGCTTTTGAGGGTTATACATGTGCATCATGTGATCTGGGAGGCCGTAGGATGCCTTTGAGTGGTACACATGGAGAGCAGGGGATCTGGCAGGCCGCCCTCATGGTTTTAAGAGGGCGTAGACCCCCCCCACACTGTGGAGGTGGAGGAGAATGAGACAGTGGCCCAAGGATGGAGGCATACGGTGGCCACTGTCGCCCCAGTATACACCACAGGGGTGAATCAGGGCAAGGAGGCGGTTCCAGTCACCACCCAGCTGCCTGGTAAGAACTGGCTCTTCAAAGATCTCATCTGCAGTGTAAGCTGCAGGGAACAGAGGGTGGCAGTGACAGTGGCAGGTGGAAGGGCACAGGTACACCACAGAGCTCTCTTCAAGGAGTGACAGTGGAGGGTAGAGGGGGACTGGTCCACAACAGAGCTCTCTTACAGTGACGGTGGCGGGTGGAGCGGCACAGGTCCACCACAGAGCTCCCTTCAAGCACTGACAGTGGCGGGTGGAGGGGCCCAGGTACACCACAGAGCTCTCTTCAAACAGTGACGGTGGCAGGTAGAGGGGGACTGGTCTACAACAGAGCTCTCTTACAGTGACGGTGGTGGGTGGAGGGGCACAGGCCCATCATAGAGCTCACTTAAAGCACTGACGGTGGTGGGTGGAGGGGCACAGGTCCACCACAGAGCTCCCTTCAAGCACTGACAGTGGTGGGTGGAGGGGCACAGGTCCACCACAGAGCTCTCTTCAAACAGTGACGGTGGCAGGTAGAGGGGGACTGGTCTACAACAGAGCTCTCTTACAGTGACGGTGGTGGGTGGAGGGGCACAGGCCCATCATAGAGCTCACTTAAAGCACTGACGGTGGTGGGTGGAGGGGCACAGGTCCACCACAGAGCTCTCTTTTTTTTTCTCCATAAATCGGTTTATTGTTAGTTTACATTTCTCATCTTATCTCAGTTAGTGTTTAATACATTGCAGTATAATGTGCTTTTATTGTACATATTTGTTGCATGTTTTCATTACCACAGTTTCTTATTTGTATGACATTTGCTTCGTTTTGTCTTTGCAGTTGTTTTATTGTTAATCACATCTGTAATTCTTGCAGAAGTGATAGTGTTTTGGCCGGGGTGCTAGATTGCAGCATTTGGTTGAGAGAAATATGGAGGGCAACCATTATGTTTTTCGTATACATTAACTTTAAAATGAGGAGGGATGAAAGAAGAAAGGAACTTGTATGACAATAATTTTAACTTTAGCCGATGTCCATACCTGTGTGGTTGATTTAAATTTCGCTGTTTTCATGCCTGATTGGGGATTTCTAGTGACGATTCAGTTTGTGGGTGGGGGGGTTGGGGTGTTTCGTGAGAGTCGCTACTTATACCCCTCTCGATTCTCAATGTCCTAGTTGGTTCAGTTACGCTGTGTGTTTTATTCTCTTACGTGGTGTGGTCTTCTCATTTGTGATTTTTAATTTAGCGGTGGTCTGATCTCTCCCCCTGTCGGGTGTGATTCGGTGCTATGTAGTTGGGTTAGGAGGTCCTCCCAGTCGACAGATATCAGGTGCTGACGTAGCCCTAGGGTTTCTTCACGTTTGAGTGCTATGTGCTCTGCTCCCGCCCACACCCTGAGTGAGCGTCTCCAAGCTTGTATCGGTGGGGGGTCTGGAGATTTCCATCTTTGGGTCACCAGCCGTTTCGCGACAATTAGTCCCAGATCCATGAAGTGTGTTTCTGCTCTGTGTTGCTTGCTTCTGGGGAATAGTCCCAGGATGCAAGTCTCCCACGTAAAGGGTATTTGTTGTGTAATGCATGTGGCTAGGTTGTCAGTCACCTCCTTCCAGTAGGAGCCTAGGTTAGGACAGGTCCAGATCATGCGCCGCATGTCTGCTCCAATTTCACGACATCTAGGACAGGCTGCGTCCTGGCGGTTAAAATATTTGTTTACGCATGCAGGTGTGAGGTAGGCTCTGTTCACAATATAATACTGGATTAGCTTAAATCGCGAGTTGCGTGGTATATTAAGGTGGCCTGAGATGGCAGTTCTCCATTTTGTTATTGCGATGGGTTCGCACAAGTCTGTTTCCCATGTCATACGTAATGTGTCGTTTTCAGTGGCAGTTTGGATTCTCAGGGCGTCTGCTAACCAGCTGACCTGATGTTGGCCGCAGCCCACCACCTGCAGGTATTGAACCAGCAGGTGGGTGGGTGGGAGTGTTGTAATGTCTCCCCACCTGTAACTCAAAGATCCCACCAGTGAGCAATATAGGAGGAATTGGCCGGGCGGAAGCCCCATTTCTTGGAGCTTGGCAAACGGTAATAGTTGGTTGTCGTCATATATGTCACCTAGTGTGTATAATTCTAGCTCATGCCATGTGCGCAGTTCTGTGTCTGATGTGACCCTAGTGCCCCTTGGTGTGCCCGCCAGTGCTAGTGCTGGTGCGAACGGAATCGACGGCTTCGTAAGGCGGAGTGATCTATGATAGCATTTATATGCTGTTTTAAGGAACATTTGTCGAGGGGTTCGCGGGTGTGTGATCGGGTGGAATAAATGCTGTATTTGTTGGAGCGAGTATGGTCTTGTCTCTGTTGCTGTATCGGTCAGCTGCTTACCAGCCAGCCATCTGGATATCCATTGGAGTTGGGCTGCTAGGTAATAGTGTTCCAGGTTGGGGACCGCAAGCCCACCTTTGTCAGTCGGTAGGTGCAGTTTTTTAAGGGCTACTCTACAGCGACCATTATTCCATATAAATTCTCTCAGCCCCGTTTCCAGTGTCTTAAAGAAGGCGGGGGAGACATAGGTGGTCATTCCGACCTAGGCGGGCGGCGGTTGCCGCCAGCCCGTCGGAATCCGCCTGAATACCGCCCCGCGGTCAATTGACCGCGAGGGGTATTCTGACTTTCCCGCTGGGCCGGCGGGCGATCTGATTTAGATCGCCCGCCGGCCCAGCGGGAAAGCGCCTTCCACAAGGAAGCCGGCTCGGAATCGAGCCGGCGGAGTGGAAGGCGTGCGACGGGTGCAGCAGCACCCGTCGCGCTTTTCAGTGTCTGCATCGCAGACACTGAAAAGCCTAGTTGGGCCCTGTTAGGGGGCCCCGCGACCCCCCCTACCGCCATCCTGTTCATGGCGGCTTTCCCGCCATGAACAGGATGGCGGTAGGGGGGGTCAGAATCCCCTCGGCGGCGCAGCGAGCTGCGCCGCCTTGGAGGATTCTAAGGGTCAGTGGAAAACCGGCGGGAGACCGCCGGTTTTCCCGTTCTGACCGCGGCCAAAGCGCTGCGGTCAGAATGACCAAGAGAGCACCGCCGGCCTGTCGGCGGTGCTCCCGCCCCCGTTGGCCCTGGCGGTAGGGAACCGCCAGGGTCAGAATGAGGGCCATAGTGTGGTAGGTTGTAGAACAAATATAAGAGTTGCACCACCATTTTTAGGAGTGCTATCCTACCCGCCACTGATAGTGGCAGTGTTCTCCAGAAGGTCATTTGGGATCTGAATGAGGAAGTTGCTTTTACTAGATTACCCTCGAATATATCTTCTTCGCTATGGTAGATCCTAATGCCCAAGTATCTAAAGGTGTTTGGCTGCCAGAGAACTGGGCTTTCAGCTAGGGTGAGTCTTGGGTTTGATAGGCCTGGGTCGAATGGGAAGAGGCTCGACTTAGACCAATTGACCCTAAGTCCTGATAACTGCGCAAATTGCCGCAAGAGTGTGCCAACCCTCTGCGGGATTCGCGTGATGTCTCTAAAGTATAGCAGAAGGTCGTCAGCATATAGCGACACTATGTGTAAGCCGTCTCCCAAAGGTATTCCCCAGTTGGATCCCTCTTCGCGTAGGGTGGCCGCTAGAGGCTCCATTGCGAGTGAGAATAGTAACAGTGAAAGGGGGCAGCCTTGTCTCGTGCCTCTGCCCACCCGGATTGGTTCTGATATCTCAGGGCCCAGACCCACCCTTATCGTTGGTCTGGTGTATAGTAATTAGTTAGGCGGGTAAAAAATTGTCCCATGCCGTATTTTTGCAGCACCTTGAACAAGTAAGACCATTCCAGAGAATCGAAAGCTTTCTCTAGGTCGAGGACCAGAGAACCCGCCCGCGGCCAGGCCTATCTGGCATATTCCATAACCCGGAACAGTCTTCTGATATTTTGGGAGATGTCTCTGGCTGGTACAAATCCATTTTGGTCAGGATGTATCAGTTCTGGGACGCTTGGTGCCAGTCTTGTTGCTAATATCTTGGCTAGTATTTGGTAATCAGTGTTTAGCATTGCTAGCGGTCTGTATGAGCCCATATCTGTTGGGTCTCTTCCAGGTTTAGGAAGAGAGACAAGTAATGCTCCCCTTTGTGTATCCGACAAGTGGCCCTTTTGCTCGGCTGTCTCGTATACTCGAAGTAATTTAGGCGCCAGATGTATGGTAAATGCTTTATAGAAGTCTGCAGGTAGCCCATCTGGGCCCGGCGTCTTGCCTGGGTTGAGGTCTTTAATACTGGCTTTGATTTCCTCTAGGTCAAGAGGTGCCTCGAGATTTTCAATCTGGTCATTTGTTAGTTTTGGGAGTTTCACTTTGGCAAGAAATTCCACACTGGAGTCTTCTCCAGGGGTTATCCTTGTGGTGTAGAGGGTTGTATAGTGTCTTGTAAATTCGGTTTGTATCTCTGCAGGTGTGTATACTATATCCCCTGTGTGTGAACGGATTTCCATTATTGGTTTTCTCTCACAGTCCCGTCGTATCAGCCAGGCGAGCAATTTACCTGCCTTATCCGCTGTTGCATGGGTTCTCGCTGAGTGTGCAGTGTAGTTTAGACATCTCAGACGCTCTAGTAGTGTCTGGTGATCTGTGTGCAACGCTGCTAGTCTTGCTTTTTCAGTTTGGTTATTAGTGATTTCATCTTCTGATTGTGGTAAAACCCGCTCTATTTGGGCCAAATCGCGTTCAATGGTTTTGCGCATGTTGCATTGAGTTCCTAGGCAGTGCCCTCGGATAAAGACTTTAAATGCATCCCATTCAATTAGTCCCGAGGTGGCCGTGCCTTCATTTTGTTCAAAATATTCTAGAATTGCAGTGCTTAATGATGCTCTAAAATCAGCATCTTCTAGGAGTTCTGGCCTCAGTTTCCACGTGGGGATAGGTGGGCGGGAAGATCCCCAGCGCAGCCGCGCTGTTAAGGGGTTATGATCCGAGTTTGTGCGTCCCATGTACACCGGGTTCTCTACTACTGGGGCGAGGTTCGCGGTGCAGAATATGTAGTCTAATCGTACGTGTAAGGAGTGCGGGGCAGAGTAGAAGGAGTAGGTTCTGTCCTCTCTGTGTCTTTGTCTCCATACATCTATTAATTGCCATTGTTGAGTCCAGTTTACCAGGCCTCGTGAGGCAGCCACCACTGGGGATGTTGGCAGTGGTGGAAAGGAGCGGTCTAGTTCTATGTCTTGCACGCTGTTGAAGTCTCCCCTAAGTATCCACGGGAGTGTGCTCCAATGTGCCAGGTGGTGTGTTAGGGTGTGTAGGAAGGTAGTTTGTTCTGTGTTTGGGACATATATGGAGCCCAATATGATTGTGCGTCCTGCCAGTTTCCCTTTGACAAGTACATATCTACCCTGCGGGTCTATGATTTGTTCTTCCATCGCAAAGAGGATGCCCGCCCTTATCCAGATAAGCGTACCCCTGGCATAAGCAGAGTGTCCTGTCGCATATAATTGCCCTCTCCAGCGCTGGTGCAGTCGAGGGATTTCCTGGTCTATTAGATGTGTCTCTTGTAGGAGCGCTATTTGAACTGAGTGTCTTTTAAGGTAGGAGTAGATGGCATATCGCCGTTTGGGGGTATGTATACCTCTTACGTTCCAGGTAATTGTTGTGTATGTAGCCATGTGTGAAGTGTTAGGTCTTTCTTTCCCCTCGCCCACCTGTGTTTCCTGCGCTGTGCTATTTCGTTAATTTTCCATTCCCAGTTGGAGTTTAAAAAGGTTATGTATGGACATCGGCAAAAACAAAACTCGGTTAATACTATCAGAGCAGTTAAACAACGGGTCACCGCCCAAACATTGCAACAAAGACAAGGATGTGCAGATGCATGTCTATGCATTTCCGGACTCCACTGGTAGGAGTGTAGAGGTAGGCCAGGTATGCCGGGAGATGGTGTAGTCTTTGGCTTTGTAGTCCGGCTAAGACGGACAACTAAGGAGATCGGTGGGGGCGCAGGAGGGACCCCCGGTATATATGTGTGTCAGGGAGAAGAACCGACAACGATGCGAAAAAAGGGAGGAGGAGGGGGCAGTTCCGTGGCCAAGGCCCGCCACTGTCATCAAGTGTGCGTTTATAGTTTCTCTTGGATTGACATGGGCATCTCTTTGCTGTGTTGGCTGCTTGCACGCCCACCGGGGCGCCCCGTGTGCGTATCTCAGGTTGAGTGTCTCTTATTAGATAGTGTGATTTTACATTACACAGGAGTTTTTGGAAGATTTCGTCCGCAGTGGCCGGTGTCACAGGGGGTCCCTAAATAGGGACCGATTCCGATAAACAATCCGGTGTGGGGGGTCGGTCGCTGGTTGTTTGTGAGATTTCTGTGTCTGAGCGAGACTTCAGGGGGGATGTGGCCATTGTTGTCGCGGTGTGTATCGCCTCTCTTCTTTCTCGGATTAGTTGTTCCAGGTCTGGGGCACATTTGGTTAGTTCCGTACAGGTTGTGTTTCTCTTTCGGTCCCGCTTGTTTCGGCCGCGCCTGACCCGAGGTGTTTGTTGGGTTCGCTCCGGCGTATCACCTGTTGACAGTCCTGTCGATTCAAGCCATTCCCAAGTTGCCTCGGGGGTGGAAAAAAAGTGTGTTTTGTCCTTAGCCACTACACGAAGTTTGGCTGGGAACATCAGTGAGTAGTTTAGGCCCAGTGATCGCAACTTACGTTTCACAGGAAGATAAGAGGCCCGATCCCTCTGCACTATTAGGGTGTAGTCTGGAAACAATAGTATTTGCATGCCGTCTATTTTGGGTGGCGGCGCTGCTCTTACTGTTCGTAGTATAATGTCTCTGTCCGCATAGTGGAGGAGGCGTATTATAAATGGGTGCGGAGCGCTCCCCGGTGCTCTAGCACGGGTCGGGACCCGGTGAGCGCGCTCCACAGAAAAAAAATGGGTGAGCGTTCCATCTGGTACCAACTCTCGCAGCCAAGTCTCCGAATAGGACGTCGGATCTCGCCCTTCCGTGCCCTCCGGTAGATTTAGCACTCGTATATTGTTCCTTCTGGATCGGCCCTCCGCGTCCTCTGCTCGCCGCTCCAGTTCTGCCACTCTGGCTCGTATGTCTTCCATTTCTGTTTTCAGCTGGGTGGTCGCAGGCGTTAGTTCCTGTATTGTGGTTTCGATCTCCTTGGTTCTGTCTGGCAGTTTGCGGTGGTCCGCGTGTAGGAGAGTGAGATCACTTGCTACTCTATCTTGGCTTCTAGGGACGTGCAAGCGCGCTCCAGGGAGTCTCCGATGCACTCCACCGCAGCAAGTACCGCATCAAATTTTTCGTTATCTTGGGTTGAGAGGTCTTGTGTTTTTCCAGATCCAGCTCCAGAGCGGAGCCGTCCAGCTCCGGCCATGGTTTAGTTTGTTGGGAGGCTAGTTTAGTTTCTGGTCGTCCCCCTGTATTCAGACCGTTGACGCGCACACTACATACTGCGGTCTAGTGTTCGTTGGCAAATTGTTGGGGGGGTATGCTGTGCGTTATTAGTTCCCGGTTATTTGGTGAAGGGTTTCCGTATTATTAGACTTTTCTGGGTCTTTGGCGTGTATTCCCGTTTTTAGGTAGGCCTGTGGGAGATTGCTTTTGGCGGAGACGTCTCAGTAGTATTTAGTTTGTCTTTCGAGTGTAGTGAGTTACATGGCTTCAGTGCTGTAACTTCCTCGCTGGAGTCTTGTGCTTGATTCGAGGGAGGTTGGGCCCGCTTGTCAGGGTGCTGAGAACGTGTCCCCACGACAGCACGTGCAGCCCTGTTGGTTAACGCCTCCTCTTGAGTTTCCGCCACAACGGGGATCTTGCGTCATCTCAGGTCCACTTCTATTCACACGGTTGGGCCTTTTAGTGGATGGCCACCAATTTCGGCTTTCTGGGTTCGGCTGCCTCTCCCCCACCGAGTGTGGGATAAGCAGGGAAGAGAGGGGCCAAGGGGTATCTTTTGGCGTGGTACGCAATAGCTCTGTTGAGGGCCTGTGTTCGTTTTCCTATTGTTTTCTCTCCCTCTTCCCCTCGCCGTCCGCCCCTCCCCCTATATGAAGTTGGTGTCCAGGGGGGGCCTCCCAGCCTCTGCACGTCCTTGCAGTAGGGCCCCTTGTTCCTCCCCACCAGACCGTCGATTCATTCAGGGCCCCGTTGGTGTCCCCAGGGGCCGGCCGCAACAGAGCACATGGAAAAGAGGGGGGTCCCGGATATTGCTCTCAGTCGTCACCGCCCCGACTGGGCGCCCCGTTGTCCTCTATTTTGTGCTAAAAAAGGGGGAGGGGGGTAGGGATGCCCCTCTCACCGTTTATATTGAGGCATGCATGGCAGGGAGGCCAGCCACCGCTCGATCCTCACATGCGGCGCCGGCCGCGCCCGTCGTTTCCCTTCGTTTGCGCTCTCCTCCTCGCCTTTCCGACCCGCGACGGGGCCCGCGCGGCCGCGGGGGCCTCCAGAAGTCAGGTCCGCCGGAAGAGCGGCCCAGGGAGTTCCGATACCTCTCCCGAGCTCAGGCGATTAGTGCAGGGGGCCGCATTTTCCCCGCACCCCCACCTAGATGTTATTTTCGCCGGCTGCGGCGCGGAGCTCTTCTAGCTCGCGCCCGCCATGTTAGGTCATCCTTTCAGACTCTCCCCCACAGAGCTCTCTTATAGTGACGGTGGCAGGTGGAGGAGCAGAGGTCCATCACAGAGCTCTCTTCAAGCAGTGATGGTGGCGGGTGGAGGGGCCTAGGACCATAACAGAGCTCTCTTCAAGCAGTGACGATGGAGGGGCACAGGCCCACCACAGAGCTCTTTTCAAGCACTGACGGTGGTGGGTGGAGGGGCCCAGGTCAACCACAGAGCTCTCTTTAAGCAGTCACAGTGGCGGGGCACAGTCCCACCACAGAGCTCTCTTCAACCAGTGACGGTGGGAGACAAAGGCCCACCACAGAGCTCTTTTCAAGTAGTGATGGTGGCGGGTGGAGGGGCACAATTCCACCACAGAGCTCTCTTCAACACTGAAAATGGCATGTGGAGGGGCACAGGTCCACCACCGTGCTCTCTTTAAGCAGTGACGGTGGGGGACACAGGTCGACCACAGAGCTCTCTTCAAGTAGTGCGGGTGGAGGGGCACAAGTCCACCACAGAGCTCTCTTCAACACTGAAAATGGCATGTGGAGGGGCAAATGTCCACCAAAGAGCTCTCTTCAAGCAGTGACGGTGGCGGGGCACAGGGGTCTCTACAAGCAGTGATGGTGGAGGGTCACAGGCCCATCACAGAGCTCTCTTCAAGCAGTCACAGTTGCTTGTGGAAAAGCACAGGTCCACCTTAGAGCTCTCTTGAAGCAGCGATGGTGGTGGGTGAAGGCACACAGGTCCACTACAGAGCTCTCCTGAAGCAGTGACGGTGGCGGATGGAGGGGCACAGGTCCACCACAGACCTTTCTTCAAGCACTGACGGTAGCGGGTGGATGGACACAGGCCCACCACAGAGCTCTCTTCAAGCACTGACAGTGGCGGTTGGAGGGGCACAGGTCCACTACAGAGCTCTCTTGAAGCAGTGATGGTGGGGGATGGAGGGGCACAGGTCCAACACAGAGCTCTCTTCAATTGGTGACGGTAGCGGGAGGAGGGGCACAGGTCCACCATATAGCTCTCTTGAAGCAGTGATGCTGGGGGACACAGGTCCACCATAGAGCTCTCTTCAAGCAGTGACGGTAGCGGGTGGAGGGGCACAGGCCGACAACAGAGCTCTCTATAAGCAGTGACAGGGGAAGGTGGAGAGGCACAGATCCACCACAGAGCTTTCTGCAAGCAGTGACGGTGGAGGGTGGAGGGGCACAGGCTGACCACAGAGCTCTCTTCAAGCAGTGACAGTGGCGGGTGGAAGGGTACAGCCCCACGCTAGAGCTCTCTTCAAGGAGCGACAGTGGCGGGTGGAGGGGCACAGGCTTACCATAGAGCCCTCTTCAAGCAGTGACGGTGGTGGGTGAGCCCTCTTCGAGCAGTGACGGTGGGAGGTGGAGAGGCACAGGTCCACCACAGACATCTCTTCAAGCATTGACTGTGGCAGGTGAAGGGGCACAGGTCCATCACAGAGCTCTCTTCCAGCAGTGACGGTGGCGGGTGGAGCGGCACAGGTCCATCACAGAGCTCTCTTCAAGCACTGACAGTGGCGAGTGGAGGGGCCCAGGTCCAGCACAGAGCTCTCTTCAAGCAGTGATGATGGCTGGTGGAGGGGCGCAGGTCCTCTATAGAGCTCTCTTCAAGCACTGTTGGTGGCGGATGGAGGGGCTCAGGTCCACCACAGAGCTCTCTTCCAGCGGTGACGGGTGGAGGGGCACAGGACCACCATAGAGCTCTGTTCGAGCAGTTACTGTGGCGGGTGGAGGGGCACAGGTCCACCACAGAGCTCTCTTCAAGCAGTGACAATGGCGGATGGAGGGGCACAGGACCACCACAGAGCTCTCTTCAAGCAGTGACCGTGGCGGGTGGAGGGGCACAGGCTCACCACAGAGAGAGCTCTCCGAAAGCAGTTACTGTGGCGGGTGGAGGGGCACAGGTCCACCACAGAGCTCTCTTCAAGCAGTGACAATAGCAGATGGAGGGGCACAGGTCCATCACAGAGCTCTCTTCAAGCAGTGACTGTGGAGGGCTAAGGGGCACAGGTCCACTACAGAGTTCTCTTCAAGCAGTGATGGTGGCGGGAGGAGGGGCACAGGCCCACCATAGAGCTGTCTTACAGTGACGGTGGCGGTTGGAGGGGCACAGGTCCACCACGGAGCTCTCTTCAAGCAGTGACGGTGGAGGGGCACAGGTCCATCACAGAGTTCTCTTCAAGCAGTAACGGTGGTGGGTGGAGGGGCACAGGTCCATCACAGAGCTCTCTTCAAGCTGTGACAGTGGCAGGTGGAGGGGCACAGGACCACACAGAGCTCTTTTCAAGCATTGATCATGGCAGATTGAGGGGCACAGGCTCACCACATAGCTCTCCTCAAGCAGAGACGGTGGTGGGCGGAGGGGCACAGGTCCACCACAGAGCTCTCTTTCAGTGATGGTGGTGGGTGGAGGGGCACAGGCCCACCACAGAGCTCTCTTGAAGCAGTGACGGTGACTGGTGGCGGGGCACAGGTCCACCACAGAGCTCTCTTCAAGCACTGACGGTGGAGGGGCACAGGTCCATCACAGAGCTCTCTGCAAGCAGTGACGGTGGCGGGTGTAACGAGACAGGTCCATCACAGAGCTCTTTTCAAGCACTGTTGGTGGCGGACGGAGGGGCACAGGTCCACCACAGAGCTCTCTGCAAGCGGTGATGGTGGCATGTGGAGGGGCACAGGACCACCATAGAGCTCCCTTTCAGGAGTGACGCCGGTGGAGGGGTACCGGTCCATCACGGAACTCTCTTCAAGCAGTGATGGTGGCGGGTGGAGGGGCACAGGTCCATCACAGAACTCTCTTCAAGCAGTGACTGTGGTGGGTGGAGGGGCACAGGTCCACCACAGGGAGGGTTCCCTTCACCACCCACGAGAAGCCATGCTCACCCTGCCTATGCTTCCAATGGCATGTCTGGTACAGGTCCTGAAACTTTGAGGTGATGCTCCTATTTGCTGGTTAGAAACAGAATTGACTGTGTTTTAAAGAATGATATCTTCTCCAGTGGATGGATGTAGGAGGCTGGCCTGGCTTATAGTGGGTACCTTGTGGTACTTACACCTTGTGCCAGGTCCAGTTATCCCTTATTAGTAGAATAGAGGTGTTTCTAGCAGCTTAGGCGGTTAGAGGTAAATATGGCAAAGCAGCTTAGGCTGAACTAGGAGACATGCAATACCATAAGAAAACACAATACTCAGAGTTACTAAAAATAAAGGTACTTTATTTTAGTGACAATATGCCAAAAGTATCTCAGAGGATACCCTCACTAAGGAGGTAAGTAATATACACAAATTATATGTACACAAACCCAAAACAGGTAAGTAACAGTAAGAAAAGTAGTGCAAACAATGTAGAATCACAATAGGATGCAATAGGTAGACATAGGCCTAGGGGCAACACAAACCATATACTTCAAAAGTGGAATGCGAATCATGAATGGACCCCAGGCCTATGGGAGGTTGTAAAGGGTCGCTGGGACTGTGAGAAAACAGTAAGGGTGTCTAAAATACCCCACCCCAAGACCCTGAAAAGTAGGAGTAAAGTTACCCTACTACCCCAGAAAGACAGTATAGTCATGATAGGGGATTCTGCAAGAACCACAACTGCTACCAAAGCACTGAAGACGGATTCCTGGACCTGAGGACCTGTAAAAAAAAAGGGGACCAAGTCCAAGAGTCACGCAAGTGTCCAGGGGGGGCAGGACCCTACTAAACCCCGGATGAAGGTGCAAAAGGGCTGCCTCCGGGTGGAAGAAGCCGAAGGTTCTGCAACAACGTAAGGTGCCAGGAACTTCCCCTTTGGTGAGAAGATGTTCCACGATGTCCTGGAGGTTGCAGAAGTGTTTCCACGCAGAAATACCGCAAACAAGCCTTGCTAGCTGCAAGAGGTGCGGTTGAGGAATTTGGGTGCTGCTGGGGACCAGGATGGACCAGGATGTCGCCCCTCGGAGGAGGAGACAGAGGGGGTGCTCAGCAACTCAGAGAGCCCCCTAAGAAGCAGGCAGCACCCGCAGAAGTACCAGAACAGGCACTTAGAAGATCTGAGGACAGCGGTCGACTCAGAGTCACAAAGGAGGGTCCACGACGTCGGAGTCCAACTCAGCGATTTGGGCAATGCAGGACGGCGTTCTGGGGACCCAGGCTAGGCTGTGCACAAAGGAAGTCCTGGAAAAGTGCACAGTAGCCGGAGCAGCTGCAAATCACGCAGTTCACAGGTTTGCTGTCTGGCGTGGGGAGGCAAGGACTTACCTCCACCAAATTTGGACAGAAGGGCCACTGGACTGTGGGAGGCACTTGGACCCAGCTCCTGTGTTCCAGGGACCACGCTCGTCAGGATGAGAGGGGACCCAGAGGACCGGTGATGCAATAGTTTGGTGCCTACCTTGGCAGGGGGAAGATTCCGTCGACCCACTGGAGATTTCTTCTTGGCTTCCAGTGCAGGGTGAAGGCAGACAGCCCTCAGAGCATGCACCACCAGGAAACAGTCGAGAAAGCCGGCAGGATGAGGCGCTACAATGTTGCTGGTAGTCGTCTTGCTACTTTGTTGCAGTTTTGCAGGCGTCCTGGAGCAGTCAGCGGTCCATCCTTGGCAGAAGTCGAAGAGGGAAGTGCAGAGGAACTCTGGTGAGCTCTTGCATTCGTTATCTGAAGAATTCCCCAGAGGAGAGACCCTAAATAGCCCCAAAAGGAGAATTGGCTACTAAGAGAGGTAAGAACCTCTGACGTCACCTGCTGGCACTGGCCACTCAGAGCTGTCCATTGTGCCCTCACACCTCTGCATCCAAGATGGCAGAGGTATGGGACACACTGGAGGAGCTCTGGGTACCTCCCCTGGGAGCTACTGGTCAGGGGAGTGGTCACTCCCCTTTCCTTTGTCCAGTTTCGCACCAGAGCAGGGCTGGGGGATCCCTGAACCGGTGTAGACTGGCTTATGCAGAGATGGGCACCTGGGCCCATTAAAGCATTTCCAGAGGCTGGGGGAGGCTACTCCTCCCTAGCCCTTCACACCTATTTCCAAAGGGAGAGGGTGTAACACCCTCTCCCAGAGGAAATCCTTTGTTCTGCCTTCCTGGGACTGGGCTGCCAAGGCCCCAGGGGAGCTGAAACCTGTCTGAGGGTTTGGCAGCAGCAGCAGCTGCAGTGGAGACCCCGGAAAGGCAGTTTGGCAGTACCGGGTTCTGTGCTAGAGACCCGGGGATGCATGGAATTGTCCCCCCAATACCAGAATGGTATTGGGGTGACAATTCCATGATCCTAGACATGTTACATGGCCATGTTTGGAGTTACCATTGTGACGCTACATATAGGTAGTGACCTATATGTAGTGCACGCGTGTAATGGTGTCCCCGCACTCACAAAGTCCAGGGAATTTGACCTGAACAATGTGGGAGCACCTTGGCTAGTGCCAGGGTGCCCACACACTAAGTAACGTGGCACCTAAGCTTCACCAAGTGAGGGTTAGACATTTAGGTGACTTATAAGTTACTTATGTGCAGTGAAAATGGCTGTGAAATAACATGGACGTTATTTCCCTCAGGCTGCAGTGGCAGTCCTGTGTAAGAATTGTCAGAGCTTCCTATGGGTGGCAAAAGAAATGCTGCAGCCCATGGGATCTCCTGGGACCCCAATACCCTGGGTACCTAGGTACCATATACTAGGGAACTATAAGGGTGTTCCAGTATGCCAATGAGAATTGGTAAAATTAGTCACTAGCCTGTAGTGACAATTTTAAAAGCAGAGTGAGCATAACCACTGAGGTTCTGGTTAGCAGAGCCTCAGTGAGACAGTTAGGCATCACACAGGGAACACATACAGGGCACACTTATGAGCACTGGGCCCTAGCTAGCAGGATCCCAGTGAGACAGTGAAAACACCCTGACATATACTCACAAACAGGCCCAAAGTGGGGGTAACAAGGCTAGAAAGAGGCTACTTTCCTACAATGGATGCCTGTCCTTCCGCGGACCTGTTCCTAACCTGAGCACTCGGGCGCCACTGACCCATCCAACAACTGTGAAAATATTTCTACCGGGAAGAGGGGAGATGGCGGGGTTGGAAGGGAGGTGTCTGGCAAGTGGGGGCAAGGTAGCTTTGAGCCCATTATACCTTGTTCAGCCATGGAGCTGACAGTGCTTCGAATCTAGCAGTGCCTGAGAAGAGCATCGAACAAAAAACTAACAAAGGTTTCTTAGGCTCTGCCAGACCTCCCGGGCAGGTTGGAAAGCCGCTGATGAGCATCAGGTGTCCGGGACCTCCAAACACAGCTGTAAACCTGCTCCCCAAGGCTTTCAGCGCTCTTTGTGCCACCCTGTGATTCTGGCACGCTTGCTATGCAGGTAGGAGGCACTAGGAGAGAGCTTGAAGCAGTTACAGGCATGCTTGCTATGCAGGTAGGAGGCACTAGGAGAGAGCTTAAATCAGTTACAGGCATGCTTGCTATGCAGGTAGGAGGCAGTAGGGGAGAGCTTGAAGCAGTTACAGGCACGCTTGCTATGCAGGTAGGAGGCACTAGGAGAGAGCTTAAATCAGTTACAGGCATGCTTGCTATGCAGGTAGGAGGCAGTAGGAGAGAGCTTGAAGCAGTTACAGGCATGCTTGCTATGCAGGTAGGAGGCAGTAGGAGAGAGCTTGAAGCAGTTACAGGCACGCTTGCTATGCAGGTAGGAGGCACTAGGAGAGAGCTTGAAGCAGTTACAGGCATGCTTGCTATGCAGGGAGGAGGGGGTAAGAGAGTTTGAAGCAGTTACAGGCATGCTTGCTATGCAGGTAGGAGGCACTAGGAGAGAGCTTGAAACAGTTACAGGCATGCTTGCTATGCAGGTAGGAGGCACTAGGAGAGAGCTTGAAGCAGTTACAGGCATGCTTGCTATGCAGGTAGGAGGCACTAGGAGAGAGCTTGAATCAGTTACAGGCATGCTTGCTATGCAGGTAGGAGGCACTAGGAGAGAGCTTGAAGCAGTTACAGGCATGCTTGCTATGCAGGTAGGAGGCACTAGGAGAGAGCTTGAAGCAGTTACAGGCATGCTTGCTATGCAGGGAGGAGGTGGTAAGAGAGCTTGAATCAGTTACAGACATGCTTGCTATGCAGGTAGGAGGCAGTAGGAGGGAGCTTGAATCAGTTACAGACATGCTTGCTTTGCTGGAAAGAGGTAGGAGAGAACTTGAATTAGTTACAAGCATGCTTGCTTTGCAGGTAATAGGCAGGAGAGTGAGCTTGAATCAGTTACAGGCATGCTTGCTTTGCAGGAAAGAGCAGTAGGAGAGAGCGTGAAGCAGTTACAAACCCGCTTGCTCTGCAGATAGTAGGAGCAGGGGAGAGCTTGAAGGCACGCTTGCTTTGCAGATAGGAGGCAGTATGAAAGAACTTGAAGCAGTTGCAGGCATGCTTGCTTTGCAGGTAGGAGAGCACTTGAAGTAGTTTCAGACACGCTTGCTTTGCAGATAGGAGGCAGTATGAAAGAACTTGAAGCAGTTGCAGGCATGCTTGCTTTGCAGGTAGGAGAGCACTTGAAGTAGTTTCAGGCACGCTTGCTTTGCAGATAGGAGGCAGTATGAAAAAACTTGAAGCAGTTGCAGGCATGCTTGCTTTGCAGGTAGGAGAGCACTTGAAGTAGTTTCAGGCACGCTTGCTTTGCAGATAGGAGGCAGTATGAAAGAACTTGAAGCAGTTGCAGGCATGCTTGCTTTGCAGGTAGGAGGCAGTATGAAAGAACTTGAAGCAGTTGCAGGCATGCTTGCTTTGCATATAGTTTACGAGGCTGGCCCTCTGTATAGTGTGCAAAGCTAGGCACCCTGTGCAGGGGTTACAAGCAACCACACATTGGTTAACAGAGGTGGAAACAAGATCACCTAATGCTTTCTTTTTTTTCTAGCTTGGTTGAGCAGGTAGGCCAATCTTAGAGAAGTGCAAAGCATTTGTTGTACTCACAGTATCAATCATGCAACTCACACATTCGAAGGATAAAAATACATCAGAGTTTTATATAATTTTTAAGACCAAGATTATCAAAATTGGTTACGCACTTTGGGAGATAATGATTTTTGAAGTTTAAGAAAAATAGTCTTTTTGTGTGTAATTCCGCACCATAGGCATCAATGGAAAGGTACCTTTAAAAATATATATAAAATCAAACAGTTGTTTTACCAAGTTCTTCTTTTGGAGGTTGGTTGAGGTTGTCGGTGGGCACACTGTGCCAGCTGGAGAAGTTCGGGCGGCTCCCAGTTCCGGCCAGAGCAGCGGTGAAAAGTCTCTGGCACTGGTTCAGGGCCACTGCGGGGAACCACTTGGAAAAGGTCTGGGCAGGTAAGTTTAGAGGTCGTTTCTTGGGGTCCGCTTGGAGTGTCAAAGTTTCAAGGGGTAAAAGACTCTTAGGGCACAGCAGGTTCTTCGCTGCAGGGCACAGGGTGGCCGGGTGCACAGCGAATTGGTGAGCCAGGAGCTGTGCGCAAAGATGCCCTTTGGATCTGGAGGTAAGTCACTTCACGGGTTGCTTGCAGAACAACAGGGGCACTCTGGTGGGAGGTCCAGGGTGTTCCTGAAGTCCCTCGAATGGGGCTTCCTCCTGGCCCTTTTTCAGCCCCAGGCGGGCTGGTTTTCCTGGTGTCTGAGATCAGCTGACTAGTACCCAGGGTATTGGTACAGTTTGGCCACTAGAGGGCACAGTGTCACCAAACTTGGCACATTTGCAGGGTTTGTCCTCATGGTCGTGGGTGTGTTGTTGGGTCTGGCTGTGACTTCTGGTTCGGGAGTTAGCGGACGGTCAGTGAAGCAACCCTCACTGGGTTGCTGGTTCCTTCTTTGTTGCAGAGTAGTACCTCCACTCTGGAGGAAGTTCTTGGGCGACTGGTGAAGTCTGGAGGTCCTCTGGGTTCTTGAGGTCAGTTACGTTGTCCAGCTTCTCCTCAGCAGAAATTGTGGGGTCCTGGGTGCAGCAGGCAGCGTTTGGTGCCTTTTCTTTGTGCAGCAGGTCCACAGTTCTCGTGCCTTGGATCTTCTTGGTGCTGATTTTCTCTGTATATACTATTTAAAAGTAAGAAATAGTGTGCACAGAGTCCAAGGGTTCCCTTTAGAGGTAAGATAGTGGCTAAAATAGATAATTCTAATGCTCTATTTTGTGGTAGTGTGGTCGGGCAGTAGGCTTATCAGAGGGTAGTGTTAAGCATTTGTTGTACACACACAGGCAATAAATGAGGAACACACACTCAAAGACTTACTCCAGGCCAATAGGTTTTTATATTGAAAAATATATTTTCTTAGTTTATTTTAAGAACCAGAGGTTCAAGATTTGCAGTAAACACTTTAAATGCAAGGTACTTCACTTAGATACTTTAGTAACTTTGAATAAAAGCCATATCATATACAGTCTATACACTTACAAGTCTCAATTCTGGGGCATAGGCAGCCCACCGTTGGGGGTTCAAGGAAACCCTAAAGTTACCACACCAGCAGCTCAGAGACGGTCAGGTGCAGAGGTCAAAGAGGTGCCAAAAACACATAGGCGCCTATGGAGAACAGGGGTGCTCTGGTTCCAGTCTGCCAGCAGGTAAGTACCTGCGTCCTCGGGGGCAGACCAGGAGGGTTTTGTAGAGCACTGGGGGGGACATAAGTAGGCACACAAAACACACCCTCAGCGGCACAGGGGCGGCCGGGTGCAGTGTGCAAAGCAGGCGTCGGGTTTTGTATTGGTTTTAATGGAGGGACCCGGGGGTCACTCTAGCGGTGCTGGCAGGCACAGGGGGGGCTTCTCGGGACAGCCACCACCTGGGCTAGGCAGAGGGTCACCTCGGGGTCACTCCTGCGCTGAGGTTCAGTTCCTTCAGGTCCTAGGGGCTGCGGGTGCAGTGCTGGTTCCAGGTGCCGGGTCCCTTGCTACAGGCAGTCGCGGTCAGGGGGAGCCTCTGGATTCTCTCTGCAGGCGTCGCTGTGAGGGCTCAGGGGGGTTGTCTCTGGCTACTCACGGGCTCGCAGTCGCCGAGGAGTCCTTCTTGTGGTGTTGTTCTCTGGATCTCGAGCCTGGGGCGTTGGGTGCAGAGTCTGAAGTCTTACGCTTCCGGCGGGAAACGTGCAGTCTTTGAAAGTTGCTTCTTTGTTGCAAAGAAGTAGCTGGTTTTGAGCGGTGCTGCTGCTCACGGGAGTTTCTTGGTCCTTTAGTCCAGGACAGTCCTCTGAGGCTTCAGAGGTCGCTTGTCCCTGTTGGATGTGTCGCTGTTTGCAGGTTTTTGAAGTTGGAGACAGGCCGGTAGGGCTGGGGCCAAAGGAGTTGTCGTCGTCTGTCTTCTCTGCAGGTTTGTAGGTCAACAGTCCTCCTTGTTTCTTCAGGTTGCAGGAATCTAGTTTCCTAGGTTCTGGGGTGCCCCTAAATACTAAATTTAGGGGAGTGTTTAGGTCTGGGAGGGCAGTAGCCAATGGCTACTGTCCTTGAGGGAGGCTACACCCTCTTTGTGCCTCCTCCCTGAGGGGAGGAAGCACATCCCTAATCCTATTGGGGGAATCCTCCAAACTCAAGATGGAGGATTTCTAAAGGCAGGGGTCACCTCAGCTCAGGACACCTTAGGGGCTGTCCTGACTGGTGGGTGACTCCTCCTTGTTTTCCTCATTATCTCCTCCGGCCTTGCCGGCAAAAGTGGGGGCAGTGGCCGGAGGGGAGGGTATCTCCACTAGCTGGGATGCCCTGGAGCGCTGTAACAAAAGGGGTGAACCTTTGAGGCTCACTGCCAGTTGTTACAGTTCCTGCAGGGGGAGGTGTGAAGCACCTCCACCCAGTACAGGCTTTGTTCCTGGCCACAGAGTGACAAAGGCACTCTCCCCATGTGGCCAGCAACATGTCTGGTGTGTGGCAGGCTGACAGAAACTGGTCAGCCTACACTAGAAGTCGGATTGGTATTCAGGGGGCATCTCTAAGATGCCCTTTGGGTGTATGTTAAAATAAATTGCACACTGGCATCAGTGTGCATTCACTGTGCTGAGAAGTTTGATACCAAACTTCCCAGTTTTCAGTGTAGCCATTATGGAACTGTGGAGTTCGTGTTTGACAAACTCCCAGACCATATACTCTTATGGCTACCCTGCACTTACAATGTCTAAGGTTTTGCTTAGACACTGTAGGGGCATAGTGCTCATGCACCTGTGGTATAGTGCACCCTGCCTTGGGGCTGTAAGGCCTGCTAGAGTGGTGACTTACCTATGGCACAGGCAGTGTGAGGTTGGCATGGCACTCTGAGGGGAGTGCCATGTCGACTTAGTCATTTTCTCCCCACCAGCACACACAAGCTGTGAGGCAGTGTGCATGTGCTGAGTGAGGGGTCCCCAGGGTGGCATAAGACATGCTGCAGCCCTTAGAAACCTTCCCTGGCATCAGGGCCCTTGGTACCAGTTACAAGGGACTTATCTGAGTGCACGGGCTGTGCCAATTGTGGAAGCAAAGGTACAGTTTAGGGAAAGAACACTGGTGCTCGGGCCTAGTTAGCAGGGTCCCAGCACACTTTCAATCAAAACTTAGCATCAGCAAAGGCAAAATGTTAGGTGGTAACCATGCCAAGGAGGCATTTCCTTACACTGGTCTAATGGAAAATACTGAATTTAGAGGGCATTTTAAGGGGAACCGGGTAGTGAGCAATGGGAAACCTACCTTTGGATAGCTACACCCACTAAAGTGACCACTTCCTGTGGAAAAGGTCACTTCTGTATCCCTGATTGGCTATTTTTCTTCCATATAAGAGGGAGGAAAATTAAATGGAGTGTCCAGCTCGCAGGCAACACCTGGGGGGGTGCATGACAGGTTGGGCCACTCCTTCTACCCTTTGGGTAGTTTCCCACCTTTGCTCCCATCAAAAGTGGGGGTTTGCAAAGGGGAGGCCATCTGCTGCTAGCAGCAAGCCTGGGGGTTGAGTTTCAAGGGCGGTAGGCCCTTTGAAGCTCACCAGCAGGGCAGTGCACATTCCTGAGGGAGGGGGTGTTAACGCCTCACCCAGGAAGGGCACTGTTCTGAATCCCAGAGAGCAGTAGCTCTCATCCCAGGGGTTCAGAATTGTGTCTGGAGGTGGCAGGGTGGTTGGGACTGGCCAGCAACCATACCAGGGTAATTAGCTTTTGCAGGGGGCACCTTCTAAGGTGAATTCCTGGGTACATTTTATAATAAATCTAGTACTGGTACTAGTTTGGATTTATCATTCCGAGTTGTTTGATACGAAGCACGCTAGAGATAAGTGTAGCCATCATGGAGCTGTGAAACTCGTACTGACCAGTGTCCAGCACATGCATTTAAAATGGCTGCACTGTTTACTCACTGTGCCCCAGGTTTGGCAAGGACACAGCGGGCATATTGCTCATGCAGCTAATACCCTCACATACAATATAGTACACCCTGCCTTAGGGCTGAAAGTCCAGCCAGAGGGGTGACTTACCTATATGGAATGCAGTGTATAGTTGACAGGGCACACAGGCAGTGTGCCACGTCCAGTTTGCCTTTTAGGATTGCACCAGGACACTCAGCCTGCTATGGCAGTGCTGGGTGCATCTGGATGCATTGCCCCAGAGGGTGGCACAATCAATGCTGCTGCCCACAGGGGCCTACTTTTAGTACCCTATGCCCTGGGTACCTAAGTACCATTTACTAGGGACTTATAGTGACAGCTAAAGGTGTTGCCAATTACCTGTCAGGATACTTCAATTCGATTTCCTCAGAAGCAGAAGATAACTCCTCAGTCCCGACCCGAGCTACTCACAACGAATATTAATCCTTCGTGCTGAGTACCCCGGAGGGGGAAAGGGGAATGGGATGGTAGAGAGACTGCCACAGAGATGATGAACGCCAGTACTCAGTCTGCCTCTTCACATCTAAGATTGGATACAGCACCTGCAAGAGTCACAGTCGCAATTACTAGGGACATACAACATCAGTTTTTCACTTTCTACTCTCAACACTTAGGGGGTCATTCCGACCCCGGCGGGCGCCGTACTGCGGTCAAATGACCGCGGCGGTCATTTTGACTTTCCCGCTGGGCAGGCGGGCGACCGCCAAAAGGCCGCCCGCCCGCCCAGCGGGAAAGCCCCAGCAACGATGAAGCCGGCTCCGAATGGAGCCTTCGGAGTTGCTGGTGTGCGACGGGTGCAGTGGCACCCGTCGCGATTTTCAGTGTCTGCTTTGCAGACACTGAAAATCTTAATGGGGCCCTGTTAGGGGCCCCACGACACCCGTTCCCGCCAGCCTCTTCCTGGCGGTGTAAACCGCCAGGAACAGGCTGGCGGGAAGGGGGTCGGAATCCCCATGGCGGCGCTGCTTGCCGTGGAGAATTCCCTGGGGCAGGGGAAAACCGGCGGGAAAGCCGCGGTCAGAATTGCCCCTGAAGCACCGCCAGCCTGTTGGCGGTGCTTCCTCCGTCCCCGGCCGCCAGGGTCGGAATGACCCCCTTAATTCTCTTTAATTCTATTATTTCTTCACTCACCCTGAGTTCTCTGTAGCCTTGCTTCTCTCTATAAATGATAGCTCTTCTTAAAAAAATGCTTATTACTGATTCTGGAAGAACTTCTCAACCTTTGTTAGAGATTGGTTTTATGTTGCTATTATATATATATATATATATATATATATATATATATATATATATATATATATATATATATAGTTGGTGATAATGCGTTCTTGAAATCAGCTGATGTTATTTAATTTCTCCTGTCTTATTGTGACTTCTGTCAATACTTGTATTTGTAAATGCTTGTTTATTAAAGTTTGTTTCTCCTTTCTTACTTTGACATTTGTTGATAACTTGTATTTGTAAATGCTTGTTTATTAGTTAGTTTCTCCTTCCTTACTTCGACATCTGTCGATATCTTGTAGTTGTAAATGCTTGTTTATTTAAGTTTGTTTCTCTTTTAAACTCTATTTTGGTTTATTACCATTGAATTTGTAAATGCTTATTTGTTAACAGTTCGTTTCTCCTTTAAACTTGGCCTTCGTTTATAACCTTGACATTTGTAGATGGTTGCTCTTTTAAAATTCGTTTTTTCTTTGACTTTAATATCTTAAACAAGAACCTTGTAAACATAAGGTTAATTCATACATTAACTCTGTAGCCTTGCCGACTTCCACAGGAACGGTCTACTATCAAACTCTTCGAATAAACCTTGACAATATTTATCCGTTTTCTGTAATATAATCTTCAAATGTAATTTTACCTCACAGGAGTTTCTGTTCTGAAGCGCGCTCTCTCTCCACACAGCTGATTCCTGTCAGACCTCAGTTGAAGTGCAAGGCTTCCAGCTGGAGAGCTCGTAACCTAGCAACCAACCGATTGCAGGACTAGAACTGTAACTAACCTTCAGGACTCACAGCGGCCATCTTGGAGCTTCTCTTCTTGATTCTTCCTTTGAAATAAGCGCAAGATTACTCTGCAAACCTTCTTCCAGTTTGGGCTTTGCTGTCTCCACTGAGGATATCTCTTTGCTTTTCTCATGCTCTTCTTTGATTTGACTTGGCAAGTTTGTGTGGTCATGACAGTACTCCCCCTCAAGGAACAGTTCTCCAATTTAGGTTTGCTTGGGTAGGTTCTATGAAAGTTTCTCACTAATTTTGAAGCATGTACATACTCGTGCGGCTCCCAGGATCGTTCCTCTGGACCATAACCTTTCCAATCAATTAGATAATAAAGCTGGCCATTACGGATTTTGGAATCTAAGATTTGATTGACCTCATACTCTTCTGCAGAACTAATCTGGATAGGAATTGGAGGGGAGTTTTGACGTAAATTTGGAGACCTGCTCTTTAACAAGGAGACATGGAAAACAGGATGTATCTTTAGATGAGCTGGCAACTGCAATTTAACTGACACTGGATTGATCATCTTGTCAACTTTGAATGGGCCTATAAATCGTGGCTGAAATTTGCGATTTCCTTTGAGACGTAAATGACGAGTGGATAACCAAACTTTGTCTCCTTTCGAATAAATGGGTCTCTCTCTTCTTTTTCTATCAGCCTGAGTTGTATATGAATCTTTTGCTTGAATTATGTTTTTTCTAGCCCTAACTAACGTGGTCTGCAAATCCCTCACCATCTCTTCTACTGCAGGCACGGAATCATCTTCTTTACCCTACATTACATTAGGATGTCTACCATGGTTCAGATAAAAGGGGGTGAACCCAGTGGTGGAATGAACAGCATTATTGTAAGCAAATTCAGCTGCCCACATCAACTCGGGCCATTCCTTCTCTTTATCAAATAAATTGAGTCTTAAATACTGTTCTAACTCTTGATTCACTCTCTCTGTTTGCCCATCGGTTTCAGGATGGTAACTGGTAGAGTAACGAGAATCAATTCCTAATCTTTTACTAAAGGCCTTCCCAAAAGCGAGAAACAAATTGGGACCCCCGTCTGAAACTAGAATTTTTGGGATACCATGGGCGCGTACTATGTGTTGTGTAAACAACTGTGCAACCTGTGGGGCTCGAGGGATTTCTTTCAAAGGAATGAAATGCGCCATTTTAGTGAAAGTGTCTACAAAAACTAGGATAGTGTTAAAACCTTGGCTATTAGGGAGGTCCACTATAAGATCCATAGTAACAGTATGTCAGACATGGGGTGCAGTGGGCAAAGGTCTTAACAGACCTTGTGAAGCTGTTCTATTTGATTTCCCTCTTTGACATTTGTCACAAGTTGACACATATTGTCTTACCTGATTTTTCATTTTTGACCACCAAAATTCTCGTTGTATTAGATTTTGAGTCATTTGAATTCCTTTGTGTCCAGCCAATTGATCGTCATGATAAGCCTGAAGAATTTTTTCTTGCAGCTCCACAGTCTGAACTTACAGTGCACCTTTAAAGTATGGCAAACCTTTTTTGATTTCCCTTCCTTGGCCTTCTTTGGACCACTTCAGCATTCCTTCGAATGTTAAGTTTTCTTGAAATTCTTTGGTTAAATTTTCATACAATATGGCAGATATGAACTTCTCTTGTGGAATAATCAATAATTTTTTCTGGAGGCTCTAACTGCACCGGTATCAATTCGAGATAGAGCATCTGCCTTCCCATTTACTTTTCCTGGTCTGAAAGTGATAACAAAATCAAAGTCTGCAAAATATAGGGACCAACGCAGTTGTCTAGCTGTTAGAGTTCGAGCTGATTTTTAAAACTGTAAATTTCGGTCGTCCGTGAAAACGGTCACTTTATGCTTAGCTCCCAAAATGTAATGCCTCCACTCACGAAAAGTTTATTTGACTGCCAATAGCTCCTTATCCGCAATTGAATAATTTATCTCTGGTGGTGTTAATTTTCGAGAGAAATAGGCCACTGGATGTAATTGACCTGTATCTTTAGGACGCTGGGAAAGGATACCTCCTATGGCAACATCTGAAGCATCTGCCTCCACATAATATGGCTCATCTGGATTGGGGTGGAGCAAGATTGGAGCTGAGACGAAGGAATTCTTCAAAAAATTAAAAGCATTTTCGGCTTCTTTTGTCCACTCAAACTTCACTCCTTTCTTCAACAATCGAGTAATGGGTGTAACTGTTTGAGAAAAATTGGATATGAATCTTCGATAAAAATTAGCGAACCCCAAGAAACTCTGTATCTCTTTGACATTGCAAGGAGAAGGCCAATGTTGCACTCTCTTTATCTTGGCAGGATCCATACATACTGACAAAATGAATCCTAAGAACTCAACTCGTTCCACATGAAATGCACACTTCTCCAATTTTACATAGAGATGGTTTTCTTGCAACCTTGTGAGGATGGATCGAACATGGGAAATGTGCTCCTGTAGATTGTCGGAAAAGATTAAAATGTAATCTATATAAACCACGGCAATCCGGTTGAGGAATTCTTGTAATATATCATTAACGAAATGCTGGAAGGCAGCGGGAGCATTGCATAACCCATAAGGCATCACTTGATATTCAAATAATCTGTATTGAGTCCGAAAAGCGGTTTTCCATTCATCCCCTGAAGCCACTCGAATCAAATGATATGCTCCTCGCAGGTCCAATTTGGTGTAGATTCTAGCATTCTTTACTTGATCTAATAAAACTGACACTAAAGGCAGTGGGTATCGATTCTTGATGGTAACCTGATTGAGGGCTCGATAATCAATGCAAGTTCGAAGACTCCCATCCTTCTTTGGTATGAAAAATAGTGGGGATGACACTGGAGATTCAGAAGGACAAATAAAACCATTAGCAAGATATTGATCCAAATACTCCTTTAAATGTTGATTCTCTGCTTCGGTCAATGCGTATATTCTGCTACATGGCAATATCGCACCTGGCTCCAGTTCAATTTTGCAGTCGTAGGGTCAATGTGGTGGCAATTTCTCAGCCTCCTTTTCATCAAAAACGGCGACTAAATCCTCATATTCTTTTGGGATTTCTGCTGTCTTTAGTGCACAGATCACTGAAGAGTGTGATGATAAACAGGCCGCTTGGGACTTGGTGGACACTTCCACTCCATCATGAAAGCAATTCTCTTTGCAGTAAGAGGAATTCATCTTGATCATTCTTTTGCTCCAATCAATTTGTGGATTATGTTCTGTAAGCCAGGGCAGACCCAAAATGAGTTGAAATTGTGGAGCATCTATCAAATTAAAGATTATCTGCTCCTGATGTCCACCAAAACCTTGCATCTGAATTGGTTCGGTCTCATGGGAAATGGGTCCTGAAGAAAGATTGGTTCCATCCACAGCTCTTACTACTTCCAAAGTAGATTTCTTGATAAATCGAATACCCATTTTACGAGCGTATTTGATATCACAGAAGTTGCCCGTAGCTCCAGAGTCTATCATAACTGAGATCCCTTGAATTTCCTTCTCAAGGGTCTTAACTGATACTTTCTGATGGATACAACTACCTGTGGATTCCTCACCTAATGAATACTCCCATGGCGCCAGCATTCGACGGAAATCTTCTTACTAGTCTCTGCACGTCGACGGGGACGTCACTCTAGCCCACGCGACGCCGTCTGACGTCATACAGGCAATAAGAGGTCCTCGACGACGTGCGGACGTCAGTTCCCTTTTTTCCGTGCATTCGAAACGGTTATCTTCGAGGGAGCAACTGTTACTTTTTTGGTTACAGTGTATTTTTGCTGCGTAGTCTTTCGCTGTGGTAATAATGTCGCAGAGAAAGTCTGGATTTAAGCCTTGTCGTGAGTGTGGAGGCAAGATGTCGGTGACGGATCCTCATTCCGATTGCCTTTGGTGTTTGAGCTCCGACCACGACGTCTCGACTTGTGATTCATGCCAGCACATGAATCCAAAGGCCCTCAAGGAACGTGAGGCGAAGCTGTTTATGGCTAAATCGAAGGAGAAGCATCACAAGAAGTCTTCTTCTCCAAGACATCGGCGTCATCGAGACTCCCGGTGCCGTAGAGAATCTCGGCGTCATTCGAAGGAGACTCGTTCCAGGTCTTCGGATCGGCGCCGAAGGACATGGGAGATCAGTCCCACGGTTACGCCGCATCCTTCGATGCCGTTGCCCTCTCCGGCGTCTCCAACTTCACCTGGACAGGCGTCGGTGATTGAGGTATTGGAGCCTCAGGTGTTTTCTCCGGCGCAGATGCCGAGGCCGGCGTCGGGGTCGCCTCCGAGACAGGCACCTCAGTATCCGGCTTTTCCCACCCCTGGAGCCGATAGTTCCGCATTCTTGAATGCGATGTATGCCATCTTCCAACAGATGGCTCCAGGGGGTGCTCCGGCTGGGCCTTTGGCCTTTTCTTTGGGTGATCCTGCGCCTCTTCGGCCGGCACCCTTTATGCCCTTTCTCCCTTTTGGGAACGTGGGCTCGGCGCCAGTGTCGGCGCCGGTGGCCGCTCCGGTGGCTTCAGAAGGATTGGCCCCGGGGATTTCCATCCCGTCGACGTCGGGATTTCGGCCTGTGACTCCGGTGGGTCCATCTGCTTCAGCTGCTCTTTTGTCGGCGCCGAAGTTACCTGTGGCGCCGGACGCGGCATCGGTGGCTTCTGAAGATCGGCGCCGATCTTCGACTTCGGCGGAGGCATTGTCGACTCCGCGTATTGAACAACGACTTCATTCCAGGAGACGTGCTCTCCGTGTATTAGAAGAGCAGGAGTACCAACGAGCCCTGGAGGAAGGAGAGCTAGAGGACTCGGGTGATGGGCTGCGTGGACTGGAGTCGGCCAGTGGGCTGGACATTTCCCCTGAGTGGAATCTTTCGTCCCCGGGGGAATATACTGAGGAGGCTGCTTCCTTTCATGCAGTGGTACGGAAGGCAGCTAGTTTTTTGGACCTGCCTTTGCCGGTGGTGGAGGCTAAACAAAACCTTTTAACAGAGGTGCTATATCCGGCCTCAGCTGCGGCGGAGCCTCTGTTGCCATTTAATGACGCTCTGCTGGATCCGGTGTTAGAGGTGTGGAAGAGGCCGGTATCTTCCCCAGCAGTTCACAGAGCCGTGGCCAGGAGGTATCGGGCGGCTCCGACTGACCCTGGGTTTCAATCTAGGCACCCTACGCCGGAGAGCTTGGTGGTGCAGGCCTCCTGTTCATCCAAGTCAGCGCCTGGTTCTTTCCCGACGGTGCCTGGGGACAGAGATTCAAAGAAGCTAGAGGCGCAGTCGAAGAAGATTTTTTCGTCCTGCAGTCTGGCGTTAAAAGCCACCAATGCAACCTGTATCCTGGGGAGGTATATTCATGCTCTGATGGATGACATTTCCTCATCGTTTACAGAGCTTCCCCAGGGTCTTTTGGATCTTGTCTCAAATGCCCAGGCTGCTGCGACCCAGATTATCCAGACGGGACTGGATACCACCGACTCGGTAGCCAGAGCAATGGGCACAACTGTGGTGGCAAGGAGACAGGCCTGGCTCCGTAACTCGGGCTTTTCTGCAGATGTACAGTCCACATTGTTGGATCTCCCGTTTGATGGGGACAAACTGTTTGGAGCCAAGGCTGATTCGGCCTTGGAACGTTTTAAGGAAAGCAGGGCCACGGCTAAGTCGTTAGGGCTCCAAGCTCCTTCTTCCACGGCCTCTTCCAGATTTTTCAGGAGGTTTCGTGGATTTGGGCGTGGCTCTTCCTCCTCTTCCTTTCGGGGAAGATATCAGCAACCTGCCTCTTCCCATCCCTATAGATCTTTCAGGGGGAGAGGTAGGGTCCGCACCAGAGGAGCCTCTCAGCAGCACTCTGCCTCTTCCTCATTCTCTGGCGGGGTGCAGCAGGGGAAGCAGCCTTAGGCTTCCACCATTTCCCACTCACTCCTCTCCTCTAGGGGGAAGATTACAGCATTTTCTCACCAAATGGAAGACTGTTACAACGGACACTTGGGTTCTCAGTATTGTGGGAAAAGGCTACACCCTTCCCTTTCGGGAGTTCCCGCCCCTCATCCCGCCCCGCCCTTCTTATTGTTCAGAAGAACACCTCCTGTTGCTAGAACAGGAGGTACAAGCCCTCCTTTCCAAGGGCGCGGTGGAGTTGGTCCCAGAGCAGGAAAGGGGTCGAGGATGTTACTCAAGGTATTTCCTGATTCCCAAGAAGGATGGTCGTTTGAGACCAATTCTGGACCTGAGGATCTTGAGTTGGTTCCTCAAGCAGGAAAAATTCAAGATGCTGACCCTAGCACAGGTGCTTTTGGCGTTGAACAAGGAAGACTGGATGGTGTCTGTCGACTTGCAGGATGCTTACTTTCATATCCCGATACTCAAGTCACACAGGAAGTATCTCCGGTTTGTGGTGGGATCGCAACACTATCAGTTTGCGGTCCTTCCGTTTGGTCTTACTTCAGCACCTCGAGTCTTCACGAAGGTGATGTCGGTGGTTGCGGCAGAACTCAGAAGGAAGGGGATAGCAGTATTCCCTTACTTGGACGACTGGTTGATCAAAGCCAAGTCCCCGGAGCTTGTGTCGCATCATCTGCAGTCAACAACCCAGTTGTTGTTCGACCTGGGTTTTTCGGTGAACGAGCCCAAATCTCACCTAGAGCCCTCTCAGCGCCTCCTGTTCATAGGGGCAGTACTGGATACAACATTGGGTCGGGCCTTTCCTCCGCCTCAGCGGATTCAAGATATTCAGGATTTGGTTCCAATGTTTCAAAATGGAGCGGTAGTTCCAGTCCTCAAGGTCCTTCGTCTGCTCGGTCTTTTTGCCTCCTGCATTCTGTTGGTCACGCATGCTCGCTGGCACATGAGGGCTCTTCAGTGGTGCCTCCGAAGGCAGTGGTCTCAACACAAAGGGGATCTAGAGGGTACTGTCAAGATCTCCAGAGATGCTGCTGTGGATTTGAAGTGGTGGATTGCAAGCAACAATCTTTCACAAGGAAAGCCGTTCCAGCAGTCGCCACCAGTGGCCACAGTCATAACGGATGCTTCCACTCTAGGGTGGGGAGCTCATCTGGGGGATCTGGAGATCAAAGGTCTTTGGTCTCCAGAGGAACAGATGTTTCACATCAATCTGTTAGAGTTACGGGCTGTACGTCTGGCTCTCAAGGCCTTCCTCCCTTCCCTTCGTGGTCAGTCGGTACAGGTCCTAACGGACAATACTACCACAATGTGGTACATAAACAAGCAGGGAGGAGTGGGGTCGTACCTTCTCTGCAGAGAAGCTCTTCGACTATGGTCCTGGGCAAAGGACCATCAGATTTGCTTGATAGCAAACCATCTGGCCGGAGTCTTGAACGTGCGTGCGGACAGTCTCAGTCGCCATTTCTCGGCAGACCACGAGTGGCGTCTCCATCCAGATCAAGTCCGTTTAATCTTCCAGAGGTGGGGGTTTCCTCGGGTAGATCTGTTTGCCACTCGAGAGAACGCGCATTGTCCGTTGTTCTGCAGCCTCCAGTATCCGATGCAGGGAGCGTTGGGGGGCGCGTTTCAAATAACCTGGTGCGGCCAGTTGCTTTACGCGTTTCCTCCCATACCCTTGATTCCTCGAGTATTGAGGAAGATTCGTCAGGACCGGGCTCTAGTCATCCTAATAGCTCCGGATTGGCCAAGGAGGGTATGGTACTCCGACCTTCTCCAACTCTCAATGTGCCCTCCGCTCCGTCTCCCTTTCAGGGCAGACCTCCTCTCGCAGTCGCAGGGGCAGGTTCTACACCCCAACCTCCAGAGTCTGCACCTACATGCCTGGAGATTGAACGGGGCAACCTGAGTTCCTTCTCTCTCCCGCCTGAGGTAGTGGATGTTATATTAGCGGCCAGGCGACACTCCACTAAATCTATCTACGCTAATAGATGGTCTAAATTTGTTGCGTGGTGTGGAGAGAGGCAGATTGATCCTTTGCATTCTCATCTATCGGACGTTTAGTCTTTTGCTCTGTCTCTAGCGCAGAAAGGTTGTGCAGTGGCTACCATTAAGGGTTATTTATCGGCCTTGTCAGCCTTCATATGTCTTCCAGACCAACCATCTTTATTTAAATCCCCTATTGTTATCAGATTCCTGAAAGGTCTTCTAAATAAATATCCTCCAAAGCCATTTGTTATGCCGCAATGGGATTTGTCCTTGGTCCTGACTTTCCTTATGGGGTCCCCTTTTGAACCTATGCATTCTTGCCCCTTAAGGTATTTGGTTTTAAAAACAGTCTTCTTGATAGCTATAACATCAGCAAGGAGAGTGAGTGAGTTGCAGGCCTTATCAGTAAAGCCCCCTTATACAACTTTTTATGGGGATAAGGTGGTGTTGAGGACCAAGGCTGCTTTCCTCCCGAAGGTTGTTTCACCCTTCCATTTGGCTCAGGCAATTACTTTGTCCACGTTCTATCCTCCGCCTCATCCTTCCAAAGAGGAAGAAAGACTGCACCGTCTGGACCCAAAGAGAGCGTTGAGCTTCTTTATTGATAGAACAAAGGATTTCAGGCTGGAGGATCAGCTGTTTATTGGATACGTGGGCAAGAGGAGAGGAAAGGCAGTCCACAAGAGAACACTATCCAGGTGGGTTGTTCTTTGCATTAAAATCTGTTACTCTTTGGCAAAGAAGGATCCTCCTGAGGGCATTAGAGCTCATTCCACCAGAGCTAAGTCGGCCACTTCGGCCTTGGCCAGGGGTGTTCCTGTGGTCGACATCTGCAAGGCCGCAACTTGGTCGTCCCTTCACACTTTTGCAAAACATTACTGTTTGGATTCTGAGGTTAGAAGAGACGGCCATTTTGCACGGTCAGTGCTGCAGGATTTCTTGGTTTGACCATTTAGGCACCCACCGCCGGGCGTGGTACTGCTTTGGGACTCTATTCATTAGGTGAGGAATCCACAGGTAGTTGTATCCATCAGAAGAACGAGTTACTTACCTTCGGTAACGACTTTTCTGGTGGATACATTAGCTACCTGTGGATTCCTCACGGTCCCACCCGCCTCCCCGTTGCCTTTCTGGTCTTACCAAGTAATCCTTGAGTGCGCTCCTCTTGGTCTTTGAGGGTGCAATAGATGTTGTATATAATATATTTATATATATGTATATATCTTTGTGTATATACTTGATGTGTATATATATTTTAAAAAGAGAGAGTTATATATATATATATAAAAGATTTACAGTTATTCATGCAATGTTGTGTATTTTTACAATATAATGGGATGTTGCCTTGCTCTTTCATTGCATTGCCTGGTTGTTCTCATGCACGTAAAAAATGATTGGTACTGACGTCCGCACGTCGTCGAGGACCTCTTATTGCCTGTATGACGTCAGACGGCGTCGCGTGGGCTAGAGTGACGTCCTCGTCGACGTGCAGAGACTAGTAAGAAGATTTCCATCAAATGCTGGCGCCATGGGAGTATTCATTAGGTGAGGAATCCACAGGTAGCTAATGTATCCACCAGAAAAGTCGTTACCGAAGGTAAGTAACTCGTTCGTTTGTACCAAATGTGGCGCTGCGGTTTGTAAGGTATTTGCCACTCGTTGATCTAAAGGAGTTGTCTTGGGTTCTGCTTTCATCAGGGCAACTCCCTCTACTGATGAAGCTGGCCTTTTCCCGACTGAAGAGCTTTGGGTTTCTTGGGACAGTTTTTAACAAAATGCCCAGATGCACCGCAATATAAACATAGTTGATTCACTCTTCTTTTCTGCCGTCCCTTGCATCCGCCGCTCCACGGCGGGTGGGAGATCTTTCTCCTTCCTGGCGGCCAAGACCTGGAACTCCCTCCCCACCAGCCTCAGGACCACCCAAGACCACTCCGCTTTCCGGAGACTCCTAAAAACCTGGCTTTTCGAGCAGCAGTAACCCCCTCTTTCCCCTAGCGCCTTGGGACCCGCACGGGTGAGTAGCGCGCTTTATAAATGTTAATGATTTGATTTTCTCTTTTTCTTCCTTAGATAAAGGACCTCGGATGGAACCAATTTGCATTGGTTCTTCTATCGTTATCCCTTCTCTGGCTCTCGTATGATCATTTCTTACACGATCAATTCTCAGGGGAAATGGTCGATACTCTCTTCTCTTTTCTGCTCTTCGTTCAGTTAACCGGTGGTCAATCTGTAACACAAGATCAATTAACTCCGAAATTTCGGTGGGTCTATTTGGAACTTGTGCTAAGGCATCTTTCAATTCATCTCTCAGTCCACGATAAAATATGGCGGCTCTTTTTGACTCCGGCCAGGCAGTCTCTACAATGAGTTTATTGAAATGAGCCAGATAGGCTACTAGATCTTTATTACCTTACCTGATTTCCAGTAGTTCATTGTCAGTGGCTTGAGCTGCAGTTCGCTGATCAAATATTCTTAAGAACTCTTCCTTGAAATTATATAAAACAGGATCATTTCTGGAAATTATTGGCATGGACCATGCGGCCGCATCTCCTGTCAGATAAGACAATATAAATGCCACTTTGGACTGGTCTTCGGAAAAAATGACTGGTCTACATAAAAAATGCAATGAGCATTGGGTCAGAAAAATCTGCGCCTTATTTGGATCCCCACCAAAGCGCTCGGGTTGAGCCAAAGGAATAATAGGGGAAACTGCATGAATTACTTGAGTGGATATACCTGCAGACTGTGAAGGGATAGGGATTTGTGAAAACACAGATACATTTGATTTAGCGGTGTTCCCTAACTCATTTATTCGCTGTTTTATTTGGACTGTTTCTTCTATGGTGTTATTTAATTGTTTCTGTAACCCTTCGAAAATGGTGGCTAATGCTTTTATATCAATTCCTTCTGCCATTCTGCTCAGGAGGAAATCTTTTCTTTTCCCCTAAAATTAGGGTGTTGGCACTTCAATCTGTCAGGATACTTCAATTCGATTTTCTCAGAAGCAGAAGATAACTCCTCAGTCCCGACCCGAGCTACTCACAACGAATATTAATCCTTCGTGCTGAGTACCCCGGAGGGGGAAAGGGGAATGGGATGGTAGAGAGACTGCCACAGAGATGATGAACGCCAGTACTCAGTCTGCCTCTTCACATCTAAGATTGGATACAGCACCTGCAAGAGTCACAGTCGCAATTACTAGGGACATACAACATCAGTTTTTCACTTTCTACTCTCAACACTTAATTCTCTTTAATTCTATTATTTCTTCACTCACCCTGAGTTCTCTGTAGCCTTGCTTCTCTCTATAAATGATAGCTCTTCTTAAAAAAATGCTTATTACTGATTCTGGAAGAACTTCTCAACCTTTGTTAGAGATTGGTTTTATATAGCTATATATATATATATATATATATATATATATATATATATATATATATAGTTGGTGATAATGCGTTCTTCAAATCAGCTGATGTTATTTAATTTCTCCTGTCTTATTGTGACTTCTGTCAATACTTGTATTTGTAAATGCTTGTTTATTAAAGTTCGCTTCTCCTTTCTTACTTCGACATGTGTTGATAACTTGTATTTGTAAATGCTTGTTTATTACAGTTAGTTTCTCCTTCCTTACTTCGACATCTGTCGATAACTTGTAGTTGTAAATGCTTGTTTATTTAAGTTTGTTTCTCTTTTAAACTCTAGTTTGGTTTATTACCATTGAATTTGTAAATGCTTATTTGTTAACAGTTCGTTTCTCCTTTAAACTTGGCCTTTGTTTATAACCTTGACATTTGTAGATACTTGCTCTTTTAAAGTTCGTGTTTTCTTTGACTTTAATATCTTAAACAAGAACCTTGTAAACATAAGGTTAATTCATACATTAACTCTGTAGCCTTGCCGACTTCCACGGGAACGGTCTACTATCAAACTCTTCGAATAAACCTTGACAATATTTATCTGTTTTCTGTAATATAATCTTCAAATGTAATTTTACCTCACATGAGTTTCTGTTCTGAAGCGCGCTCTCTCTCCACACAGCTGATTCCTGTCAGACCTCAGTTGAAGTGCAAGGCTTCCAGCTGGAGAGCTCGTAACCTAGCAACCAACGATTGCAAGACTAGAACTGTAACTAACCTTCAGGACTCACAACGGCCATCTTGGATCTTCTCTTCTTGATTCTTCCTTTGAAATAAGCGCAAGATTACTCTGCAAACCTTCTTCCAGTTTGGGCTTTGCTGTCTCCACTGAGGATATCTCTTTGCTTTTCTCATGCACTTCTTTGATTTGACTTGGCAAGTTTGTGTGGTCATGACATTACCTTTGCAATTTTGGGGAAAGAAGACTGGGACTGGGAACCTGGTTAGCAGGATCCCAGTGCACCCCATTCCAAGTTGCATCCAGAAACGAGGCAAAAAGTGTATGGGGCGGGGGGTACTGCAAGAAAGTGCCAGTTTCCCTAAATAACATGTACTGCAACTGTGTATGCTGCCACCTGTTGAACATAGCATGCACTGCAACTGCACACACTGCCACCTGAAGAACATACCACGTGCTGCAACTTAGTACACTGCCACATGGTGAACATAGCATGCGCTTCACCTGTGTACACCGTCACCTGGTGAAAATAGCATGCACTGCAACTGCACACACTGCCACCCAGTGAATATAGCATCCACTGCAATGTTGCATGCTGCCACCTGCTGAACATAGCATGCACTGCAACTGTGTACGCTGCCACCTGGTGAACACAGCATGCACTGCAACTGCATAAACTGCCACCTGATTGACGCAGCATGCACTGCATCTGCACACACTACCAGCTGGTGAATATAGCATGCACTACAACTGCACACACTGCCACCTGGTGAACATAGCATGCACTGCATCTGCATACACTCCCACCTGGTGAACACAGCATGCACTGCAACTGCACACACTGCCACCTGGTGAACATAACATGCGCTGCAACTGTGTACACCACCAACTGGTGAACATTGCAGGCACTGCATCTACACACACTGCCACCTTCTGAACACAGCATGTGGTGCAACTGCACACACTGCCACCTGGTGAACATAGCATGCGTTGCAACTGTGTACGCTGCCACCTGGTGAACATAGCATGCACTGCAACTGCACACACTGACGCTTCTTGAATATAGCATGCGCTACATCTGCACACACTGCCACCTTGTGAACATGGCATGCACTGCAACTGCACACACTGCCACCTGGTGAACATAGCATGCACTGCATCTGCACACACTGCCACCTGGTGAACACAGCATGAACTGCAACTGCACACACTGCCACATGGTGAACATAGCATGCACTGCAGCTGAACACTGCCACATGGTGAACATAGCATGCACTGCAACTGCACACGCTGCCACCTGGGGAATATAGCATGCACTGCAGCTGAACACTGCCACCTGGTGAACATAGCATACACTGCAACTCCTTGCACTGCCACCTGGTGAACATAGCATGCACTGCAACTGCACACACTGCCACTTGGTGAGCATAGCATGCACTGCGACTGCACACACTGCCACCTGTCTGGTGAACATAGCATGCACTGCAACTGCATATACTGCCACTTGGTGAACATCGCATGCACTGCAACTGCACACACTGCCACCTGGTGAGCATAGCATGAGCTGCGACTGGACAAACTGCTATCTAATGAATATGGCATGCACTACAACTGCACACACTGCTACCTGGTGAACATAGCATGCACTGCAACTGCACAGAGTGCCACCTGGTGAACACAGCATGCACTGCAACTGTGTACGTTGCCACCTGGTGAACATAGCATGCACTGCAACTCCACACACTGCTACTTCCTGAACACAGTATGCACTGCAACTGTGTACGTTGCCACCTGGTGAAGACAGCAAGCACTGCAGCTGCACACACTTCCACCTCCTGAACAGACCATGCACTGTAACTGCACATACTGCCAACTGGTGAGAATAGCATGCACTGCGACTGCACACACTGCCACCTTGTGCACACAGCATGCGCTGCAACTGCACACACTGCCACCTGGTGAGCATAGCCTGCACTACAACTGCACACACTGCCGCCTGGTGAGCATAGCATGCACTACAACTGCACACACTGCCGCCTAGTGAGCATAGCATGAACTGCAATTGCACATACTCCCAGCTAGTGAATATAGCATGCACTGCAACTCCTCGCACTGCCACCTGGTAAACATAGCATGCACTGCAACTGCACACACTGCCACCTGGTGAATATAGCATGCACTGCAACACATTGCCACAGGGTGAACACAGCATGCACTGCAACTGCACACACCGTCACCTGTCTGGTGAACATAGCATGCACTGCAACTGCACACACTGCCACCTGGTGAATATAGCTTGCACTGCAACTGCACACACTGCCACCTGGTGAGCATAGCCTGCACTACAACTGCACACACTGCCACCTGGTGAGCATAGCCTGCACTACAACTGCACACACTGCCGCCTGGTGAGCATAACATGCGCTACAACTGCACACACTGCCACCTGGTGAGCATGGCATGCACTGCAACTCCTCATGCTGCCACCTGGTAAACATAGCATGCATTGCAAATGCACACACTGCCACCTGGTAAACATAGCATGCATTGCAACTGCACACACTGCCACCTGGTAAACACAGCATGCACTGCAACTGCACACACCGCCACCTGTCTAGTGAACATAGCATGCACTGCAAATCCTCGCACTGCCACCTGATAAACATAGCATGCACTGCAACTGCACACACTGCCACCTGGTGAATATAGCATGTGCTGCAACTGCGCACACTGCCACCTGGTAAACATAGCATGCACTGCGACTGTGTATGCTGCCACCTGGTGAATACAGCATGCACTGAAACTGTGTATGCTGCCACATGGTGGAGAACTACACATCCTGTGCAAGGAGGAAAACCAGGAACCCGTTGCAATTTTTGACACTGAAGACGCAATCAACCGAGTCATCAATCTCAGGAAAACACAGGAAGCATTAGAGCACATGTAAACCTTTATTTGCATATTTTAATCCTCTTACCAGGCCCCTTCAAGTAATTTAAAAAATATTATATTCCTAGAACATGAGCATTCTAACCTGAACAAAAAACAAAACTGTCACAAAGCAGTTTCAAACACTCAGTGCTTGAACACTTGAATCGAGCACTTGAGTGGGACACAATATAGTGGTGCAGAGGGAAGGTAGGGGCAGAGGACGAGTGGTCCTCAGCAGGCAGATGGCGTGCTGCCAGATGCAACATTCAGTCCTTTGCTCAGAAGGAAAGCCTCCTCTGTCGGGTCACGACCCAGGAAATTGCGCAGCATGTCTGCCGCATCCAAGGAACCCCCTGGCTTAAGGATGCAGTTCCTGTAATCGGCACCAACCTGAGAATCAGAAGAAGACATGAGCGTAGGTGAAGCAGAGCAGTAATAAGCTGATACAACAATTCACTGAAAGTGTAATCAAGAAAAGAACATCAAAAATTGCTGATGGCAACTGTAGGAAAGTACCATCTTGCCTGGCATGTTACCCCCATATTGCACTGTATATATATGTTTTAGTCTATGTGTCACTGGGACCCTGCCAGGCAGGGCCCCAGTGCTCATAAGTGTGTGCCCTGTATGTGTTCCCTGTGTTATGACTAACTGTCTCACTGAGGCTCTGCTAACCAGAACCTCAGTGGCTATGCTCTCTCTGCTTTCCAAATTTTTCTCTAACAGGCTAGTGACCAATTTCACCAATTCACATTGGCATACTGGTACACCCATATAATTCCCTAGTATATGGTACTGAGGTACCCAGGGTATTGGGGTTCCAGGAGATCCCTATGGGCTGCACCATTTCTTTTGCCACCCATAGGGAGCTCTGACAATTCTTACACAGGCCTGCCACTGCAGCCTGAGTGAAATAACGTCCACGTTATTTCACAGCCATTTACCACTGCACTTAAGTAACTTATGAGTCACCTATATGTCTAACCTTCACCTGGTGAAGGTTTGGTGCAAAGTTACTTAGTGTGTGGGCACCCTGGCACTAGCCAAGGTGCCCCCACATCGTTCAGGGCAAATTCCCCGGACTTTGCGAGTGCGAGGACACCATTACACACGTGCACTGTACATAGGTCACTACCTATGTACAGCGTCACAATGGTAACTCCGAACATGGCCATGTAACATGTCTAAGATCATGGAATTGTCCCCCCAATGCCAGAATGGCATTGGGGGGACAATTCCATGATCCCGCGGGTCTCTAGCACAGAACCCGGGTACTGCCAAACTGCCTTTCTGGGGTCTCCACTGTAGCTGCTGCTGCTGCCAACCCCTCAGACAGGTTTCTGCCCTCCTGGGGTCCAGGCAGCCCTGGCCCAGGAAGGCAGAACAATGGACTTCCTCTGAGAGAGGGTGTAACACCCTCTCCCTTAGGAAATAGGTGTGAAGGCTGGGGAGGAGTAGCCTCCCCCAGCCACTGGAAATGCTTTGATGGGCACAGATGGTGCCCATCCCTGCATAAGCCAGTTTACACCGGTTCAGGGATCCCCCAGCCCTGCTCTGGCGCAAAACTGGACAAAGGAAAGGTGAGTGACCACTCCCCTGACCTGCACCTCCCAGGGAAGGTGCCCAGAGCTCCTCCAGTGTGTCCCAGACCTCGGCCATCTTGCCATCTTGGAAACAGAGGTGTTTGTGGCACACTGGGCTGCTCTGAGTGGCCAGTGCCAGCAGGTGACGTCAGAGGCTCCTTCTGATAGGCTCTTACCTCTCTTGGTAGCCAATCCTCCTTTTCTGGCTATTTAGGGTCTCTGCTTTGGGGATCTCACCAGATAACGAATGCAAGAGCTCATTAGAGTTCCTCTGCATCTCCCTCTTCACCTTCTGCCAAAGGATCGACTGCTGACTGCTCAGGACGCCTCCAAAACAGCAACAAAGTAGCAAGACGACTACTAGCAACCTTGTATCGCTTCATCCTGCCGGATTTCTCGACGGTTTCCAGGTGGTGCATGCTCTGGGGGTAGCCTGCCTCCTTTCTGCACCAGGAGCTCTGAAGGAATCTCCCGTGGGTCGACGGAATCTTCCCCCTGCAACCACAGGCAACAAAAGACTGCATCACCGGTCCTCTGGGTCCCCTCTCAGCACGACGAGCGTGGTCCCTGGAACTCAGCAACTCTGTCCAAGTGACTCCCATAGTCCAGTGACTCTTCAGTCCAAGTTTGGTGGAGGTAAGTCCTTGCCTCCCCACGCTAGACTGCATTGCTGGGTACCGCATGATTTGCAGCTGCTCCGGCTCCTGTGCACTCTTACAGGATTTCCTTTGTGCACAGCCAAGCCTGGGGCCCGACACTCTAAACTGCAGTGCACATCCTTCTGAGTTGTCCTCCGGCGTCGTGGGACTCCCTTTTGTGACTTCGGGTGGACTCCGGTTCACTTTTCTTCTAAGTGCCTGTTCAGGTACTTCTGCGGGTGCTGCCTGCTTCTGTGAGGGCTCCCTGACTTGCTGGGCGCCCCCTCTGTCTCCTCATCCAAGTGGCGACATCCTGGTCCCTCCTGGGCCACAGCAGCATCCAAAAACCCTAGCCGCGACCCTTGCAGCTAGCAACGCTTGTTTGCGGTCTTTCTGCGTGGGAACACCTCTGCAAGCTTCTTCACGACATGGGACATCCATCCTCCAAAGGGGAAGTTCCTAGTCCTCTTCGTTCTTGCAGAACACCAAGCTTCTTCCAACAGGTGGCAGCTTCCTTGCACCCTCAGCTGGCATTTCTTGGGCTCCTGCCCACTCCTGACACTGTCGCGACTCTTGGACTTGGTCCCCTTGTCTTACAGGTACTCAGGTCCGGAAATCCACTGTTGTTGCATTGCTGGTGTTTGTTCTCCTTGCAGAATCCCCCTATCACGACTTCTGTGCTCTCTGGGGGTAGTAGGTGCACTTTACACCTACCTTTCAGGGTCTTGGGGTGGGCTATTTTTCTAACCCTCACTGTTAGCTCACATAGGTTTGGGGTCCATTTGTGGTTTGCATTCCACTTTTGGAGTATATGGTTTGTGTTGCCCCTATACCTATGTGCTCCTATTGCAATCTATTGTAACTTTACACTGCTTGCATTACTTTTCTTGCTATAACCTGCATAATTTTGGTCTGTGTACATATATCTTGTGTATATTTCTCATCCTCATACTGAAGGTACTCACTGAGATACTTTTGGCATATTGTCATAAAAATAAAGTACCTTTATTTTTAGTATATCTGTGTATTGTGTTTTCTTAAGAGAATGTGCATATGACACTAGTGGTACTGTAAGAGCTTCACTCGTCTCCTAGTTCAGCCTAAGCTGCTCTGCTATAGCTACCTTCTATCAGCCTAAGCTGCTAGAAACACCTCTTCTACACTAATAAGGGATAACTGGACCTGGCACAAGATATAAGTACCTCTGGTACCCACTACAAGCCAGGCCAGCCTCCTACATTGGTTGTGCAGCGGTGGGATAAGTACTTTTAACTACTTACCACTTTGTCATTGTGTACTTTTCATAAGAGAATAATATACATGTATGTCCACTTAACCAAAAAGTTTTGCTTTTCTCCTCTGACACTTTCTACTAAGTGCTGAAAAGTACTCTAAAACTTCTAAAAAGTTTGAAAAAGTTTTTTTCTCTGTTCTTTAAAAAGTCCTGAAACTTTTTCTTCCTTCTCACTGTCTCTAAACCTTCTTTTATAATGTCTGCTGTAGAGTCTGCTCTTAAAATGGTCAATACTGTAGGAGGCTGGCCTGGCTTGTAGTGGGTACCAGAGGTACTTGCACTCTGTACCAGGTCCAGTTATCCCTTATTAGTGTAGAAGAGGTGTTTCTAGCAGCTTAGGCTGATAGAAGGCAGCTATGGCAAAGCAGCTTAGGCTGAACTAAAAGACATGTAAAGCTCCTACTAGACCACTGGTGTCATATACAATATCATAAGAAAACATAATACACAGATATACTAAAAATAAAGGTACTTTATTTTTATGACAATATGCCAAAAGTATCTCAGTGAGTACCCTCAGTATGAGGATGCCAAATATACACAAGATATATGTACACAATACCAAAAATATGCAGTAATAGCAAAAGGAAGCAATGCAAGCAATGTAAAGTTACAGTAGATTGCAATAGGAGCACATAGGTATAGGGGCAACACAAACCATATACTCCAAAAGTGGAATGCGAACCACAAATGGACCCCAAACCTATGTGAGCTTGTAGAGGGTCGCTGGGACTGTAAGAAAACAGTGAGGGTTAGAAAAATAGCCCACCCCAAGACCCTGTAAGGGATTATATGACAGAACACCGAATTAAAAACAACTACTAACCTCAACAACGAGGTCGGAACACCGACCTCGTCCTTACTACTAATGATTTTACCACGAATGCCTTAACAACGATATTTCGTTGTAAAGGCATTCCTGATAAAATCATTAGCAAAGGCACCATTCACCCTACATCCCTCAACCCACCCCCCCAACCCCACCCCAAAACCTAAAACCCGCTGACCCCCCACCCACTCCCCAAAACCAAAAACGCCCCACCCCCCAACCCCACCCTAAAACCTAAAACTCCCTGACCACCCACTCCCCAAAACCAAAAACGCCCCACCCCCCCAACCCCACCCTAAAACCTAAAACCCCCTGACCCCCCACCCACTCCCCAAAACCAAAAATGCCCCACCCCCCCAACCCCACCCCAAAACCCCCTGACCCCCCACCCACTCCACAAAACCAAAAACGCCCCACCCCCCCAACCCCACCCCAAAACCTAAAAACCCCTGACCCCCCACCCACTCCCTAAAACCAAAAACGCCCCACCCCCCCAACCCCACCCCAAAACCTAAACCCACCACTTACCTTCGCCAACTCCCTTCTTTGTACCTTAACCTCGCATGTTCGTTGTTCAGAACATACGTAGTTAAGGCACAAAAATACGAAGTCGTGGTTAAAAAAAGCGCTGTTACGCTTTCGTTAACCACGACTTTCGTAATAAAAAAGTCGTAAAAAAGGATGTTTACCCCCTGTAAGGTAGGTGTTAAGGGTACCTACAACTCCCAGAGAGCACAGAAGTCGTGATAGGGGGATTCTGCAAGGAAAACCAACACCAGCAATGCAACAACAGTGGGTTTCCGGACCTGAGTACCTGTAAGACAAGGGGACCAAGTCCAAGAGTCGCGACAGTGTCGAGAGTGGACAGGAGCCCAGGAAATGCCAGCTGAGGGTGCAAGGAAGCTGCCACCGGGTGGAAGAACTTGGTGTTTTGCAAGAACGAAGAGGAGTAGGAACTTCCCCTTTGGAGGATGGATGTCCCACGTCGTGAAAAAGCTTGCAGAGGTGTTCCTACGCAGAAAGACCGCAAACAAGCCTTGCTAGCTGCAAGGGTCGCGGTTAGGGTTTTTTGGATGCTGCTGTGGCCCAGGAGGGACCAGGATGTCGCCACTTGGATGAGGAGACAGAGGGGGCGCCCAGCAACGTAGGGAGCCCTTACAGAAGCAGGCAGCACCCGCAGAAGTACCTGAACAGGCACTTGGAAGAAGAGTGAACAGGAGTCCACGCGAAGTCACAAAAGGGAGTCCCACGACGCCGGAGGACAACTCATTAGGTTGTGCACTGCAGGTTAGAGTGTCGGGGACCCAGGCTTGGCTGTACACTAAGGAAATCCTAGAAGAGTGCACGGGAGCCGGAGCAGCTGCAAATCACGCGGTACCCAGCAATGCAGTCTAGCGTGGGGAGGCAAGGACTTACCTCCACCAAACTTGGACTGAATAGTCACTGGTCTGTGGGAGTTACTTGGACAGAGTTGCTGAGTTCCAGGGACCACACTCGTGCTGAGAGGGGACCCAGAGGACCAGTGATGCAGTCTTTTGTTGCCTGCGGTTGCAGGGGGAAGATTCCGTCGACCCACGGAAGATTTCTTCAGAGCTCCTGGTGGAAGAAGGAGGCAGGCTATCCCCAGAGCATGCACCACCTGGAAACAGTTGAGAAAGCCGGCAGGATGAAGCGATACAAGGTTGCCAGTAGTTGTCTGGTTACTTTGTTGCGGTTTTGAAGGCGTCCTGAGCAGTCAGCAGTCGATCCTTTGGCAGAAGGTGAAGAGGGAGATGCAGAGGAACTCTGGTGAGCTCTTGCATTCGTTATCTGAAGAATTCCCCAAAGCAGAGACCCTAAATAGCCAGAAAAGGAGGTTTGGCTACCTAGGAAGGAGGATTGGCTACTAAGAGAGGTAAGAGCCTATCAGAAGGAGTCTCTGACGTCACCTGCTGGCACTGGCCACTCAGAGCAGTCCAGTGTGCCAGCAACACCTCTGAATCCAAGATGGCAGAGGTCTGGGGCACACTGGAGGAGCTCTGGGCACCTCCCCTGGGAGGTGCAGGTCAGGGGAGTGGTCACTCCCCTTTCCTTTGTCCAGTTTCGCGCCAGAGCAGGGCTGGGGGATCCCTGAACCGGTGTGGACTGGCTTATGCAGAGATGGGCACCATCTGTGCCCATCAAAGCATTTCCAGAGGCTGAGGGAGGCTACTCCTCCCCAGCCTTCACACCTATTTCCAAAGGGAGAGGATTTTACACCCTCTCTCAGAGGAAGACCTTTGTTCTGCCTTCCTGGGCCAGGGCTGCCTGGACCCTAGGAGGGCAGAAACCTGTCTGAGGGGTTGGCAGCAGCAGCAGCTGCAGTGGAGACCCCGGAAAGGCAGTTTGGCAGTACCCAGGTTCTGTGCTAGAGACCCGGGGGATCATGGAATTTTCCCCCCAATGCCAGAATGGCATTGGGGTGACAATTCCATGATCTTAGACAAGTTACATGGCCATGTTCGGAATTACCATTGTGACGCTATACATAGGTAGTGACCTATGTATAGTGCACACGTGTAATGGTGTCCCCGCACTCACAAAGTCCGAGGAATTTGCCCTGAACGATGTGGGGGCACCTTGGCTAGTGCCAGGGTGCCCACACACTAAGTAACTTTGCACCCAACCTTCACCAGGGGAAGGTTAGACATATAGGTGACTTATAAGTTACTTAAGTGCAGTGGTAAATGGCTGTGAAATAACGTGGACGTTATTTCACTCAGGCTGCACTGGCAGGCCTGTGTAAGAATTGTCAGAGCTCCCTATGGGTGGCAAAAGAAATGCTGCAGCCCATAGGGATCTCCTGGAACCCCAATACCCTGGGTACCTCAGTACCATATACTAGGGAATTATATGGGTGTACCAGTATGCCAATATGAATTGGTAAATTTAGTCACTAGCCTGTTAGTGACAAATTTGGAAAACAGAGAGAGCATAACCACTGGGGTTCTGGTTAGCAGAACCTCAGTGAGACAGTTAGGCATCACACAGGGAACACATACATATAGGCCACAAACTTATGAGCACTGGGGTCCTGGCTAGCAGGATCCCAGTGACACATAACAAACATACTGACAACATAGGGTTTTCACTATGAGCACTGGGCCCTGGCTAGCAGGATCACAGTGAAACAGTGAAAACACCCTGACATATACTCACAACCAGGCCACAAGTGGGGGTAACAAGGCTAGAAAGAGGCTACTTTCTCACAAATACTACCTATGACAATTTAAATTTCAAGAGCCTAAGGAGTCTCTGCTTAGATAGAGGTTTAGTGATAGGAAAGAACCCTAGAAGAGAGTTTCTGTATAACATGCTCATTGTGAATGATGAGTCCCTAGCTGGCACTTCAAATGAGAAGTTAGTAGATAGCTTCCATTCTGACTCAGGGGAACCCCTTGAGGGAGGTGGGGAGCGTTCTATTCCAAATCTGCCCCTCAGCAGACCACATAGCAATGCTGGTAGTAATAGGAGCTCCCATCATAGTAGGGATGTTTTTATTCCTGGAGGCCAGGTTGTTAGAGTCCAAGCTGTTAGGGACAGATCTCCCTCTGTTGTTTCCAATTTATCCTCAGTGTCCAAGCATTCCCAACCCACCCACCCTGAAGACAACATGTTAGAAAGGGAACTCAAAAAGTTGAGAGTGGAAGAGACCAGACTGAAGCTTAAACAGCAACAGCTGGCTCTAGACAGGGAATCCCTAGACCTAGAGAAGGAGAGACAGGGATTGGGGTTAGGACCCCATGGTGGCAGCAGCAGTATTTCTGATAGTAATCCTGTTAAAGAGCATGATTCCAAGAATCTGCACAAGATAGTTCCCCCTTAGAAGGAGGGGGATGACATCAACAAGTGGTTTGCTGCACTTGAGAGGGCCTGGATGGTACAGGGGGTCCCTCAAAGGCAGTGGGCTGCTATATTGTGGCTATCTTTCAATGGAAAGGGTAGGGATAGGCTCCTTACTGTAAGAGAAAGTGAGGCTAACAATTTTACAGTTTTGAAGGATGCACTCTTGGATGGATTTGGCTTAACCACTGAACAATACAGGATTAAGTTTAGAGACACCAGAAAAGAGTCCTCACAAGACTGGACAGACTTTGTAGACTGTTCAGTGAAGGCCTTGGAGGGGTGGTTACATGGCAGTAAAGTTTCTGACTATGAAAGCCTGTATAATCTTATTCTGAGAGAGCATATTCTGAATAACTGTGTGTCTGACTTGTTACACCAATATCTAGTGGACTCAGATCTGACCCCTCCCCAAGAATTGGGAAAGAAGGCAGACAAATGGGTCAGAACAAGAGTGAACAGAAAAGTTCATACAGGGCGTGACAAGGATGGCAAGAAGAAGGATGGTAAGTCTTCTGACAAAGGTGGGGACAAAAGTAAAACTGAGTCTTCATCAGGCCCACAAAAATCCTCTGGTGGGGGTGGTGGGTCCAAATCCTCTTCAAATCAAGTTAAAAAGCCTTGGTGTTATTTGTGTAAAGTAAAAGGCCATTGGACAACTGATGCCAGTTGTCCAAAGAAAAACACCAAACCTCCCACTACCACAACCCCTACTGCAAATTCTAGTGCCCCTAGTAATAGCAGTGGTAGTGAGAGCAAACCTACTAATAGCTAATCCAAGGGAGTAGCTGGGCTCACTTTTGGTAATTTAGTTGGGGTTGGTCTTGTTAGGGAGACCAAAGATGCTGTGTTAGTCTCTGAAGGTGCCAATGATTTGGCCACCTTGGTTGCTTGTCCCCTTAATATGGATAAGTACAAGCAACTTCCTCTAATAAATGGTGTTGAGGTTCAGGCCTACAGGGACACAGGTGCCAGTGTTACCATGGTAATAGAGAAACTGGTACACCCTGAACAACACCTACTTGGTCAGCAGTACCAAGTGACAGACGCTCATAACAACACTCTTAGCCACCCCATGGCTGTTGTGAATCTCAACTCGGGGGGGGGGGTTACTGGTCCAAAGAAAGTTGTGGTTGCTTCAGATTTACCTGTAGACTCTCTACTAGGAAATGATTTAGAGACATCAGCTTGGGCAGAAGTGGAGTTGGAGGCTCATGCAGCAATGCTGGACATTCCTGGGCATATTTTTGCTTTGACAAGGGCTCGGGCCAAAAAGCAAAAAGTACAGGGTAGCTTGGATCCTGGAACAATGGACCAAGTGCTCCCTAAAGCTAGGGGTAGCAAGGGTAAATCCCTACCCACTATCCCTCCCTCTACAGATGATTCTCCTTCTGAGGAAGAAGAATTTTCTTCCTGTGCAGAACCTTCACCAGAGAAGCTGGCAGCAGACACTGCTGAGCTTTTGGGTGGAGGGGGGCCTGCCAGGGAAGAGCTGAGTGTGGCACAGCAATCCTGTCCCACATTAGAGGGTCTCAGACAGCAAGCTGTCAAGCAGCAAAATGGGGATGTCAGTGACTCACATAGAGTTTACTGGGAGGACAACCTCTTGTACACAGAGTCAAGGGACCCAAAACCTGGAGCAGCCAGGAGATTGGTCATTCCCCTGCAGTACAGAGAGTTCCTCCTAACTCTGGCACATGACATTCCTTTGGCTGGGCATTTGGGCCAGATCAAAACATGGGAAAGGCTTGTCCCCCTGTTTCACTGGCCTAGGATGCCAGAGGACACAAAAGATTTTTGTAAGTCTTGTGTGACCTGCCAAGCCAGTGGCAAGACTGGTGGCACACCAAAGGCTCCCCTTATTCCACTACCTGTGGTTGGGGTCCCCTTTGAAAGGGTAGGGGTTGACATAGTTGGCCCCCTTGACCCCCCTACTGCTTCAGGCAATAGGTTTATCTTAGTGGTTGTGGACCATGCCACAAGATATCCTGAAGCAATTCCTCTAAGGACCACTACAGCTCCTGCAGTGGCAAAAGCCCTCCTGGGAATCTTTTCCAGGGTGGGTTTCCCAAAAGAGGTTGTATCAGACAGGGGTAGCAACGTTATGTCTGCATACTTGAAGGCTATGTGGAAGGAATGTGGTGTAACCTACAAATTCACCACACCTTATCATCCACAGACTAATGGACTGGTAGAGAGGTTTAATAAAACTCTCAAAGGAATGATAATGGGACTCCATGAAAAACTCAGGAGGAGATGGGATGTCCTGTTACCTTGCCTCCTTTTTGCTTACAGGGAGGTACCCCAGAAAGGAGTGGGCTTCAGCCCCTTTGAACTCCTATTTGGGCACCCTGTAAGAGGTCCCCTAACACTTGTGAAGGAGGGTTGGGAACAACCTTTAAAAGCTCCCAAACAGGACATAGTGGACTATGTACTTGGCCTAAGATCCAGAATGACTGATTACATGAAAAAGGCCAGTAAAAACCTTCAGGCCAGCCAAGAGCTCCAGAAGCAATGGCATGACCAGAAGGCTGTTCTGATCCACTACCAACCAGGACAGAAGGTGTGGGTACACTCCAAGACAAATGGAGTGGACCCCATCTCATTGTTGAAAAAAAGGGCGAGGTCACCTACTTGGTGGACCTGGGCACTGCCAGGAGTCCCCTTAGGGTGATTCATGTCAACCGCCTAACCCCTACTATGACAGGGCTGATCTCACCCTGCTCATGGCAACAGATGAAGGACAGGAAGAAGAGAGTGACCCTCTCCCTGATCTCTTCTCCTCCACTGAAGTGGAGGGAGTAGTTTTGGCAGACTGTCTTACTGCGGAACAGAAAGACAACTGCATAAATCTCCTTGGACAGTTTTCTGAACTATTTTCAACTGTGCCAGGCACCATATCTTGGTGTGAACACACAATTGATACTGGAGACAGCATGCCTGTCAAAAGTAAAATCTATAGGCAGCCTGACCATGTAAGGGACTGCATAAAGCAAGAAGTTCAGAAAATGCTTGACCTAGGAGTGGTTGAACCTTCTGAAAGCCCATGGGAGAGTCCTGTGGTGCTTGTACCAAAGCCTCACTCAAAAGATGGAAAAAGGGAGATGAGGTTTTGTGTTGATTACAGAGGTCTCAACCAGGTAACAAAAACTGATGCTCACCCTATACCCAGGGCAGATGAGCTCATAGATACACTGGCATCTGCCAAGTATCTAAGCACCTTTGATTTGACTGCAGGGTATTGGCAGATCAAATTGGCTGAGGATGCTAAACCTAAAACTGCATTTTCAACTATAGGAGGGCACTACCAATTTACAGTGATGCCCTTTGGTTTGAAGAATGCACCTGCCACTTTTCAGAGGTTGGTGAACACAGTCCTGCAAGGGTTGGAGTATTTAGTGCAGCATATCTTGATGATCTAGCTGTCTTTAGCTCCACCTGGGATGAGCACCTGGGTCCACCTTTGGAAAGTTTTGGAGGCCCTGCAAAAGGCAGGCCTCACTATCAAGGCCTCAAAGTGCCAGATAGGGCAGGGAAAGGTGGTTTATCTGGGACACCTGGTAGGTGGAGAACAGATTGCATCACTTCAGGGGAAAATCCAAAAAAATGTGGATTGGGTTCCCCCTACAACACAGACCCAGGTGAGAGCCTTCCTAGGCCTCACTGGGTACTACAGGAGATTCATTAAAAACTATGGCTCCATTGCAGCCCCACTTAATGATCTCTCTAGCAAGAAGATGCCTAAAAAGGTATTGTGGATAGCTAGCTGTCAGAAAGCTTTTGAGGAGCTCAAACAGGCCATGTGCACTGCACCTTTCCTAAAAAGCCCATGTTACTCCAAGAAATTAATTGTTCAAACTGATGCATCTGAATTAGGGGTAGGGGCAGTCTTATCACAACTGAATTCTGAGGGCCAGGATCAACCAGTTGCTTTTATCAGCAGAAGGTTGACCCCTAGAGAAAAGCGTTGGTCTGCCATAGAGAGGGAGGCCTTTGCTGTGGTCTGGGCACTGAAGAAGTTGAGGCCATACCTATTTGGCACTCACTTCATTGTTCAGACAGACCACAAACCTCTACTTTGGCTTAAACAAATGTAAGGTGAAAATCCTAAATTGTTGAGGTGGTCCATATCTCTACAGGGAATGGACTATACAGTGGAACATAGACCTGGGAGTACCCACTCCAGTGCAGATGGACTCTGCAGATATTTCCACTTAGACAATGAAGACTCATCAGGTCATGGCTAGTCTTATTGTCCTTCGTTTGGGGGGGGGGGGGGTTGTGTAGGAAAGTACAATCTTGCCTGGCATGCTACCCCCATATTTCACTGTATATATGTTGTTTTAGTCTATGTGTCACTGGGACCCTGCCAGGCAGGGCCCCAGTGCTCATAAGTATGTGCCCTGTATGTGTTCCCTGTGTGATGCCTAACTGTCTCACTGAGGCTCTGTTAACCAGAACCTCAGTTGTTATGCTCTCTCTGCTTTCCAAATTTGTCACTAACAGGCTAGTGACCAATTTCACCAATTCACTTTGGCATACTGGTACACCCATATAATTCCCTAGTATATGGTACTGAGGTACCCAGGGTATTGGGGTTCCAGGAGATCCCTATGGGCTGCAGCATTTCTTTTGCCACCCATAGGGAGCTCTGACAATTCTTACACAGGCCTGCCAGTGCAGCCTGAGTGAAATAATGTCCACGTTATTTCACAGCCATTTACCACTGCACTTAAGTAACTTATAAGTCACCTATATGTCTAACCTTCACCTGGTGAAGATTGGGTGCAAAGTTACTTAGTGTGTGGGCACCCTGGCACTAGCCAAGGTGCCCCCACATCGTTCAGGGCAAATTCCCCGGACTTTGTGAGTGCGGGGACACCATTACACGCGTGCACTGTACATAGGTCACTACTCATGTACAGCGTCACAATGGTAACTCCGAACATGGCCATGTAACATGTCTAGGATCATGGAATTGTCACCCCAATGCCATACTGGCATTGGGGGGACAATTCCATGATCCCCCGGGTCTCTAGCACAGAACCCGGGTACTGCCAAACTGCCTTTCCGGGGTCTCCACTGCAGCTGCTGCTGCTGTGAACCCCTCAGACAGGTTTCTGCCCTCCTGGGGTCCAGGCATCCCTGGCCCTGGAAGGCAGAACAAAGGACTTCCTCTGAGAGAGGGTGTAACACCCTCTCCCTTTGGAAATAGGTGTGAAGGCTGGGGAGGAGTAGCCTCCCCCAGCCTCTGGAAATGCTTTGATGGGCACAGATGGTGCCCATCTCTGCATAAGCCAGTGTACACCAGTTTAGGGATCCCCCAGCCCTGCTCTGGCGCGAATCTGGACAAAGGAAAGGGGAGTGACCACTCCCCTGACCTGCACCTCCCAGGGGAGGTGCCCATAGCTCCTCCAGTGTGTCCCAGACCTCGCCCATCTTGGAAACAGAGGTGTTTGTGGCACACTGGACTAGTCTGAGTGGCCAGTGCCAGCAGGTGACGTCAGAGGCTCCTTCTGATAGGCTCTTACCTCTCTTGGTAGCCAATCCTCCTTCCTAGGTAGCCAAACCTCCTTTTCTGGCTATCTAGGGTCTCTGCATTGGGGATCTCACCAGATAATGAATGCAAGAGCTCACCAGAGTTCCTCTGCATCTCCCTCTTCACCTTCTGCCAAAGAATCGACCGCTGACTGCTCAGGACACCTGCAAAACCGCAACAAAGTAGCAAGACAACTACTAGCAACCTTGTATTGCTTCATCCTGCCAGCTTTCTCGACTGTTTCCAGGTGGTGCATGCTCTGGGGGTAGCCTGCCTCCTTTCTGCACCAGGAGCTCTGAAGAAATCTCCCGTGGGTCGACGGAATCTTTCCCCTGCAACCGCAGGCAACAAAAGACTGCATCACCGGGCCTCTGGGTCCCCTCTCAGCACGACAAGTGTGGTCCCTGGAACTCAGCAACTCTGTCCAAGTGACTCCCACAGTCCAGTGACTCTTCAGTCCAAGTTTGGTGGAGGTAAGTCCTTGCCTCCCCATGCTAGACTGCATTGCTGGGTACCACGTGATTTGCAGCTGCTCCGGCTCCTGTGCACTCTTCCAGGATTTCCTTCGTGCACAGCCAAGCCTGGGTCCCCGACACTCTAACCTGCAGTGCACAACCTTCTGAGTTGTCCTCTGGCGTCGTGGGACTCCCCTTTGTGACTTCGGGTGGACTCCGGTTCACTTTTCTTCTAAGTGCCTGTTCAGGTACTTCTTCTGCGGGTGCTGCCTGCTTCTGTGAGGGCTCCCTGACTTGCTGGGCGCCCCCTCTGTCTCCTCATCCAAGTGGCGACATCCTGGTCCCTCCTGGGCCACAGCAGCATCCAAAAACCCTAACCGCGACCCTTGCAGCTAGCAAGGCATGTTTGCGGTCTTTCTGCGTGGGAACACCTCTCCAAGCTTCTTCACGACGTGGGACATCCATCCTGCAAAGGGGAAGTTCCTAGTCCTCTTCGTTCTTGCAGAACACAAAGCTTCTTCCAACAGGTGGCAGCTTCCTTGCACCCTCAGCTGGCATTTCTTGGGCTCCTGCCCACTCCCGACACTGTCGCGACTCTTGGACTTGGTCCCCTTGTTTTACAGGTACTCAGGTCCGGAAATCCACTGTTGTTGCATTGCTGGTGTTTGTTCTCTTTGCAGAATCCCCCTATCACGACTTCTGTGCTCTCTGGGGGTAGTAGGTGCACTTTACACCTACCTTTCAGGGTCTTGGGGTGGGCTATTTTTCTAACCCTCACTGTTTTCTTACAGTCCCAGTGACCCTCTACCACCTCACATAGGTTTGGGGTCCATTCGTGGTTCGCATTCCACTTTTGGAGTATATGGTTTGTGTTGCCCCTATACCTATGTGCTCCTATTGCAATCTATTGTAACTTTACACTGCTTGCATTACTTTTCTTGCTATAACCTGCATAATTTTGGTCTGTGTACATATATCTTGAGTATATTTCTCATCCTCATACTGAGGGTACCCACTGAGATACTTATGGCATATTGTCATAAAAATAAAGTACCTTTATTTTTAGTATATCTGTGTATTGTGTTTTCTTATGATATTGTGCATATGACACCAGTGGTATAGTAGGAGCTTTACATGTCTCCTAGTTCAGCCTAAGCTGCTTTGCCATAGCTACCTTCTATCAGCCTAAGCTGCTAGAAACACCTCTTCTACACTAATAAGGGATAACTGGACCTGGCACAAGGTGTAAGTACCTCTGGTACCCACTACCAGCCAGGCCAGCCTCCTACAGCAACCATGACAGGCAGCGCGTCACTACAAAACCCTGCTATACAAAGTCTGTATGTGTCATGATGCTACCACAGCCTCGCTTCATGATGAACACAATAAATGTGCATGTGCGCGTCACCACACAGCATGTATGTGTCATGACGCTACCGCAGCCTCGCTTAATGAACACAATAAATATGCATGTGCGTGACACCGCACAGCATGTATGTGTCATGACGCTACTGCAGCCTTGCCTCATGATGAACACAATAAATGTGCATGTGCGCGTCACCACACAGCATGTATATGTCATGAGGCTACCGCAGGCTCGCTTCATGAACACAATAAATGTGCATGTGCGCGACACCGTACAGCATGTGTCATGACGCTAACGCAGTCTGCCTCATGATGAACACAATAAATGTGCATGTGCGCGTCACTCCACAGCATGTGTGTCATGACGATACCGCAGCCTCACTTCATGAACACAAAAATGTGCGCGACACCACACAGCATGTATGTGTCATGACGCTACCGCAGCCTCGCTTCATGAACACAATAAATGTGCGCGACACCACACAGCATGTATGTGTCATGACGCTACCGCAGCCTCGCTTCATGAACACAATAAATGTGCGCGACACCACACAGCATGTATGTGTCATGACGCTACCGCAGCCTCGCCTCATAATGAACACAATAAATGTGCATATGCACGACACCGCACAGCATGTGTCATGACGCTACCACAGCCTCGCCTCATGAACACAATAAATGTGCATGTGCGCGACACCCCACAGCATGTGTCATGACGCTACCGCAGTCTGCCTCATGATGAACAATAAATGTGCATATGCGCGTCACAGCACAGCATGTGTGTCATGACGCTACCGCAGTCTGCCTCATGATGAACAATAAATGTGCATGTGCGTGTCACCGCACAGCATGTATGTCTCATGACGCTACCGAAGCCTCGCTTCATGATGAACACAATAAAAGTGCATGTGCGCGTCACAACACAGCATGTATGTGTCATGACGCTACTGCAGCCTCGCTTCATGAACACAATAAATGTGCACGTGTGCGACACCACACAGCATGTATATGTCATGACGCTACCGCAGTCTGCCTCATGATGAACAATAAATGTGCATGTGTGCGTCACCCCATAGCATGTATGTGTCAAGACGCTACCGCAGCCTTGCCTCATGATGAACAAAATAAATGTGCATGTGGGTGTCACCACACAGCTTGTATGTGTCATGACGCTACCGCAGCCTCGCTTCATGAACACAATAAATGTGCATGTGCGCGTCACCACACCTCATGTATGTGTCATTTCGCTACCTCAGCCTCGCCTCAAGATGAACACAATAAATGTGCATGTGTGCATCACCCCATAGCATGTATGTGTCATGACGCTACCGCAGCCTTGCCTCATGATGAACACAATAAATGTGCATGTGTGCATCACCCCATAGCATGTATGTGTCCTGACGCTACCGCAGCCTCGCTTCATGATGAACACAATAAATGTGCATGTGCACATCACCACACAGCATGTATGTGTCATGACGCTACCGCAGCCTCGCTTCATGAACACAATAATCTTGCATGTCAAATCTGAGGACCCACGCAAGAGGGAGACCCTAAATAGCCCAGGCAGAGGGATTGGTCACCTAGCAGGGCGACCACCTATCAGTATGGGGCTGTGACGTCACCTGCCTGACCTGGCCACTCAAATGCTCCCAGGGCCTCTGCCCACCTTGGATTCAAGATTGCAGAATCAAGTGGCCAACTGGAGAAGCTCTAAGCACCACCCCTGCTGTTTTGATGTATAAGGGCGTGGTCACTCCCCTTTCCATTGTCCAGTTTTGTGCTAGAGCAGGGACCAGGGGTCCCTGGACTGGTGCAAACCGGTTATACAAGGAGGGCACCAAATGTGCCTTTAAAAGCATACCAGTGGCTTGGGGAGGCTACCCCTCCCAAGCCATGTAACACCTGGTTCCAAGGGAGAGGGTGTAACACCCTCTCCGACAGGAAATCCTTTGTTCTGCCTTCCCCTGCCTGAGCTGGTCAAGCAGCAGGAGGGCAGGAACATGTCTGCGGGGTGGCAGTAGCGCGGGCGGCCCGGAAAATCCCAGAAGGCTGGTAGGAGCAATGCTGGTGGTCCTCTAAGGAGCCCCCAGAGTGCATGGAATCATACAACCAATACTGGAAACAGTATTGGAGAATGATTCCAACATGTTTGACACCAAACAAGCCCAGGTTCGGAGTTACCATTGTGTCCAGTATACGCATAAAATGGCATCCCCACACTCACAAAGTCCATGAAAATGGAACTGGAGTCTGTGGGGGTACCTCTGCTGTTGCAGGGGTGTCCTCACACACAGGTATCTGCACCCTGCCCTCTGGGCTGAGAGCGCCTGCCATTGGGGTGGCTTACAGTGACCTGGTGCTGTGACCTGTAGTGAAAAGGGTGCATGCACCCTTTCACGCAGGCTGCAATGACAGGCCTGCAGAACACTTTGCATGGGCACCCCATGAGTGGCATAATACATGCAGCAGCCCATGGGGCACCACTCGTGCCCCAATGCCCTGGTTACCTGGGTACCATATACTGGGGACTTACATGGGGGCACCAGTATGCCAAATGTGGGGTGTGTGAGAACACAGTCACTGGGGTCCTCGTTGGCAGGATCCCAGTGAACACAGTCAAACACACTGACAACAGGTAGAAAATGGCGGTAACCATGCCAAGAAAGATGGTACTTTCCTACACAACCTACCCCCCCAAACGCAGGACAATATGGCTAACCCTGCCCAGATGAGTGTTCATTGTCTAAGTGGAAATATCTGAAGAGTCCATCTGCATTGGAGTGGGTACTGCCAGGTCTATGCTCCACTGCATAGTCCATTCCCTGTAGGGATATGGACCACCTCAAAAGTTTGGGCTTTTCACCTTATATTTGTTTTAACCATAATAGAGGTTTGTGGTCTGTCTGAACAAGGAAGTGAGTGCCAAACAAGCATGGCCTCAGCTTCTTCAAAGCCCAAACTACAGCAAAGGCCTCCCATTCTATGGATGACCAACACCTTTCCCTGGGGGGTCAACCTTCTGCTTATTAAAGCTACAGGTTGGTCCTGGCCCTCTCCGTTAAGTTGTGACAAAACTGCCCCAACCCCTCCCTCAGAAGCACCTGTCTGAACTATGAACTGCTTGGAGTAGTCAGGACTTATTAAAATAGGTATAGAGCACATGGCCTATTTGAGATCTTCAAAAGCTTTTTGACAGCTTGCTGTCCGTAAAACTTTCTTGGCATCTCTTTGATGTGAGGTCATTAAGAGGGGCTACAATGGAGCCATAGTTCTTATTGAACCTCCTGTAATACCCAGTGAGGCCTAAAAAGGCTCTTGTCTGAATAGTAGGGGAAGTCCAATCCAAAATGTTTTGAATCTTCCCCTGCAGTGGTTGAATCTGGCCTCCACCTACCAGGTGGCTCAGATACACAACCTTTCCCTGCCCTATCTGAAGCTTAGAGGCCTTGATAGTGAGGCCTGCCTTTTGCAGGGCCTCTAAAACTTTCCATAGGTGGACCAGGTGATCCTCCCAGGTGGAGCTAAAGACAGCTATATCATCTAGATAAGCTGGGCCATAGGCTTCTGCATTCACCAGCCTCTGAAATGTGGCAGGTACATTGTGCAGAACAAAGGACATCACTGTAAAGTGATAAAGCCCTCCAATGGTTGAAAATGCTGTCTTGGGTTTAGCATCATTTGATAATCTGATCTGCCAGTATCCAGCAGACATATCGAATGTGCTCAGACACTTGGCAGAGGCCAATGTATCTATTACCTCATTTGCCCTAGGGATAGGATGAGCATCTCTTTTTGTAACAGTGTTGAGCCCTCTATAGTCAACACAAAACCTCATTTCTATCTTTCCATTTTGGGAGTGAGGTTTTGGGACTAAAACAACTGGGCTAGCCCAGGGGCTTTCTGAGTGCTCAAGGACTCCTAGGTCCAGCATCTTCTAAATCTCAGATTTGATGAAGTCTCTTTACAATTGCCTGTAAATTTTAGTTTTTATTGACAAACTGTCCCCTGTGCCAATAGTGTGTTTGCAGCTAGTGGTTTGACCAGGTGTCAATGAGAACAGTTCTGTGAACTGTCCTAGGAGGTTCCTGCAGTCTTCTTTCTGTGACTCAGAAAGGCAGTCAGCAAGGACTACCCCATCAACTGAGACATCAGCTGCAGTGTGGGAGAAGAGGTCAGGGAGAGGGTCACTCTCTTCTTCCTGTCCCTCATCAGTGGCCATATCAGCCTGTCATAGTAGAGCTTTAGGCGGTTCACATGAAGCACCCTGAGGGGGCTACTGGGGGTGCCTAGGTGTACCAGATAGGTAACCTCACCCTTCTTCTCCACTATTGTGTGGGGACCACTCCATTTGTCTTGTAGTGCCATGGGAGCCACAGGCTCCAGGTCCCACACTTTCTGACCTAGCTGGTATACAGTCAGGACAGCCTTCTGGTCATGCTATTGATTTTGCAGCTCCGGGCTGGCCTGAAGGTTTTCAGTGGCCTTCTTCATATACTCAGCCATCCTTGATCTGAGGCCTAGTACACTGCCCACGTCCTGTTTAGGGGGTTTGAGAGGTTTCTCCCAGCCTTCTCTTACAAGAGCAAGAGAACCCCCAACATGGTGCCCAAACAGAAGTTCAAACGGGCTGGAGCCCACACCCTTCTGAGGGACCTTCCTATAGGTGGAGAAGAGGCATGGCAGTGGGACATCCCATCTCCTCCTGAGTTTTTCTTAGAGTCCCATGATCATGCCTTTGAGAGTTTTATTAAAACCTCTCTACCAAACCATTGGTTTGAGAGTGGTAAGGTGTGGTTAACTTATAAGTTGGATGCTTGTTTCCGGTCCTTGGCAGGACCTGGCTTGGCAGTTCGGGCTGGACTGTTCCCATGAGGAACAGGGTCAAGACTGATTTGCATATGGCTGGGTCCAAACTGGGGTGGCATGGTGAGCAAAAGAACGATGGATTAAACCCAGATCTGTGACTGGGGGTGAGTGAGTGCATTGTTCAGCACTCTGTCCATCATCCTTTTGTGTTGCTAAAGTTGCCCTAAGTGGGAAGGGTATGCCCAGACATGGGTCCCTTGCTCACTGTGCCATTGGATTCAAGCTAGCCTGGCTGATGAAGGGTGAAACCCTAAAACCGGTCCCAGGATGCTTGTTTCCGGTCCAGGGAGGACCTGGCTTGGCAGTTCGGGCTGGACTGTTCCCATGAGGAACAGGGTCAAGACTGATTTGCATATGGTTGGGTCCAAACTGGGGTGGCATGGTGAGCAAAAGAACAATGGATTAAACCCAGATCTGTGACTGGGGGTGAGTGATTGCATTGTTCAGCACTCCGTCCATCATCCTTTTGTGTTGCTTAACTTATAAGTAACACCACACTCTTTCCACATTGCTTTCAGGTATGCAGATATGAAGTTTGCATCTCTGTATAACACCATTTCTTTAGGAAAATCCACTCTTGACAAGATGCCAATAAGGGCTTTGGCCACTGCAGGAGCTGTAGTGGTCCGAAGAAGAATAGCTTCTGGGTACCTGGTTCCATGGCCCACCACCACCAGAATGAATCTGTTCCCAGAGGCTGTGGGTTGGTCTGGGGGGGGGGTGGCAACAATATCCACCCCAACCCTATAAAAAGGAACCCCAGCCACTGGGAGTGTAATTAGGGGTGCCACCTGTCTTGCCACTGGCTTGACAGGTGACTCCGGAGCGACAAAACTCCTTTGTATCTTCTAACATACAGGCCAGTGAAAGTGAGGGACAAGTCTATCCCAAGTTTTGCTTTGCCCCAAGTGACCTGCCATGTGCTGGGGTCAACAGAAATTCTCTGTACTGCAGAGGGACCACCAAAATTCTCTGTACTGCAGAGGGACCACCAACCTCCTGGTGGCACCAGGTTTGTAGTATCTTGGCTCAGAGTACAAGATATTATCTTCCCAGTACACCTTGTGGGTGCCGCTGACATCCCCTGCCTGTTGAGTGACAGCTTGCTGCCTCAAGTCCTCCAGTGTGGGACGTGTCCTTTGTGCCCTACTGAACTCCTCCTGGCAGAACCCCCTGCACCCAGGAGCGAACTGTGTCAGCCTGAAGCTCCTGTAGTGTAGGTTCTATCAAGGAAGTAGATTCTTCCCCCTCTGGGGTTGAATCCTCACTAGAGGTTGGAGTAGGGGTCACATTTCTGCTCTTCCTACTCTTTGGTTTGGGAAGTTCATCGGCCATTGTTCCAGGCTCCAAGTTTCCCTGATCTCTTTGTTTCTTTGCCTCTGCCCTAGTCAAGGCAAACATATACCCAGTGATGCCCAGCATTGCTGCAGGGGCCTCCAACTCCACATCAGCCCAAGCTGAAGTCTCTAAGTCGTTTCCTAGTAGACACTCTACAGGTAGGTCTGAGGACACAAAACCTTTTTTTTTAGGACCAGTAACCCCCACCCACCTCAGCTGAAATCAACAACTGCCATGGGCTGTGTGGATCCTGCATGGTGGCCTGGAGTGGTCTCCTTGGTCCTCTATACCAGCTGTCCAACTTTGGTGGAGGTAAGCCTTTGCCTTCCCACGCAGGACAGAACCCTGTGCACCACGTCTCTTGCAGCTACCAAGGCTTGTTGGCATATTTTCCATGGGATCTTCAGGCTCTGTGTAGCCCCAGCCCTCAGCACTCCTTCCTGTGGCGCACAGCCCTCTGCGTACCTCTCCTGCAACGTAGGACCCTTCTCCATTTGCGCTGCGTGGGCTCCTCTGTGACTTCTGGTTCCTCTTCCAGTGGGTCTCCTGTGGGGGGCTGCCTTTTCTTCTGTGGACTCTCTGCCTTGCTGAGGGTCTCCCTAGGACTTCCCCCGTGGGTTGAGTCCTCCTGGAGCTTGCTGGTCCCCAGCAGCTCCACTTATGCTTCACTGCAACTTCTGCCTTTGCCAAGGCTTGTTGGTGGCTTTTCCAAGCCACTGACTGACTGTAATCATCCATCCAGCGTGGGACGTCGACTGCATTCTCCAGGTGCTCTCCACCGACCCCAGGGCTGCAGTGCTGACTGTCTTCGTCCTACCATCAACCAGCTTCTGTAACCACATATGAGTGGGTAGTGGCTCCCACCACCACCGGACACTTCTGTGACTTCTGGACTTGGTCACCTTCTTCCACGGGTCTTCCTCTTCAGGAATCCACCGCTGGTTTCTTGCAGTCTTGTCTGGGTGTTGCATTATCTACTTTTTTGTCCTTTTGGGTGGTTTGGGGGAAAATTTTGTAACTTACTCCTTTCTTCCTGGTCGCTGGGGCACTGTCGTATTTACAGTTGGGGTTTCCTAGTTCCTCCAGCTCCCTTCTAAACATCCCACTTACCTAGTGGGGGGTCCTGCATTCACATTCCATTTTTTTTAGGGTGTGGTTTGGGCTTCCCCTAGGGTTGCTATTGTCTATTTGCTATTGCACTGTTGTAAGGAAATGCCTCCTTGGCATGGTTACCCCCTGACATTTTGCCTTTGCTGATGCCAAGTTATGATTTGAAAGTGTGCTGAGACCTGCTAACCAGGCCCCAGCACCAGTGTTCTTTCCCTAAACTGTACCTTTGTCTCCACAATTGGCACAACCCTGGCACTCGGGTAAGTCCCTTGTACCTGATACCCCTGGTACCAAGGGCCCTGATGCCAGGGAAGGTCTCTAAGAGCTGCAGCATGTCTTATGCCACCCTGGGGACCCCTCACTCAGCACATACACACTGCTTGCCAGCTTGTGTGTGCTGGTGGGGAGAAAATGACTAAGTCGACATGGCACTCCCCTCAGAGTCCCATGCCAACCTCACACTGCCTGTGGCATAGGTAAGTCACCCCTCTTGCAAGCCTTACAGCCCTAAGGCAGGGTGCACTATACCACAGGTAAGGGCATATGAGCATGAGCACTATGCCCCTACAGTGTCTAAGCAAAACCTTAGACATTGTAAGTGCAGGGTAGCCATAAGAGTATATGGTCTGGGAGTTTCTCAAACACGAACTCCACAGTTCTATAATGGCTACACTGAAAACTGGGAGGTTTGGTATCATACTTCTCAGCACAATAAATGCACACTGATGCCAGTGTACACTTTATTGTGAAATACACCCAGAGGGCATCTTAGAGATGCCCCCTGAAAACATACCCGACTTCCAGTGTGGGCTGACTAGTTTTTGCCTGCCTGCCACACACCAGACATGTTGCTGGCCACATGGGGAGAGTGCCTTTGTCACTCTGTGGCCAGGAACAAAGCCTGTACTGGATGGAGGTGCTTCTCACCTCCCCCTGCAGGAACTGTAACACCTGGCGGTGAGCCTCAAAGGCTCACCCCCTTTGTTACAGCGCCACAGGGCATCCCAGCTAGTGGAGATGCCCGCCCCTCCGGCCACTGCCCCCACTTTTGGCGGCAAGGCTGGAGGAGATAATGAGGAAAACAAGGAGGAGTCACCCACCAGTCAGGACAGCCCCTAAGGTGCCTTGAGCTGAGGTGACTCTTACTTTTAGAAATCCTCCATCTTGTAGAAGGAGGATTCCCCCAATAGCATCAGGGATGTGCCCCCCTCCCCACAGGGAGGAGGCACAAAGAGGGTGTAGCCACCCTCAGGACCAGTAGCCACTGGCTACTGCCCTCCCAGACCTAAACACACCCCTAAATTCAGTATTTAGGGGCTCCCAGAACCGAGGAAGATAAATTCCTGCAACCTAAAGAAGAAAAAGGACTGCTGACCTGGAGCCCTGCAATGAAGACGGAGACGACAACTGATTTGGCCCCAGCCCCACCGGCCGTCTCCCTACTTCGAAGAAAACTGCAACAGCGACGCATCCAACAGGGTCCAGCGACCTCTGAAGCCTCAAAGGACTACCCTGCATCTAAAGGACCAAGAAGCTCCAGAGAACAGCAGCCCTGTTCAAGAAACTGCAGCTTTCTGCAACAAAGAAGCAACTTTTAAAGACCACACGTTTCCTGCCGGAAGCGTGAGACTTTCCACTCTGCACCCGATGCCCCCGGCTTGACCTGCGGAAAACTAACACTACAGGGAGGACTCCCCGGCGACTGCGAGCCCGTGAGTAGCCAGAGTTGACCCCCCTGAGCCCCCACAGCGACGCCTGCAGAGGAAATCCAGAGGCTCTCACCTGACCGCGACTGCCTGCTACAAGGAACCCGATGCCTGGAACCAGCACTGCACCCGAAGGAACCTAACTACAGTGCAGGAGCGACCCCCAGGGGACCCTATGCCTAGCCCAGGTGGTGGCTACCCCGAGGAGCCCCCCCTGTGCCTACCTGCATCGTTGAAGAGACCCCCGTGTCTCCCCATTGATTCCTATAGGAAACCAGACGCCTGTTTGCACTCTGCACCAGGCCACCCCTGTGCCGCTGAGGGTGTACTTGTTGTGCCTGCTTGTGTCTCTCCCCCCGGTGCCCTACAAAACCCCCCTGGTCTGCCCTCTGAAGACGCGGGTACTTACCTGCTGGCAGACTGGAACCGGGGCACCCCTATTTCCATTGAAGCCTATGTGTTTTGGGCACCACTTTGACCTCTGCACCTGACCGGCCCTGAGCTGCTGGTGTGGTAACTTTGGGGTTGCCTTGAAACCCCAACGGTGGGCTACCTTGGACCCAACTTTGTAAGTGTTTTACTTACCTGTGAACTTAACAAATACTTACCTCCCCCAGGAACTGTTGATTTTTGCACTGTGTCCACTTTTAAAATAGCTTATTGCCATTTTTGCCACAACTGTACATGCTATTGTGATTATTAAAAGTTCCTAGAATACCTGAGTGAAATACCTTTCATTTAAAGTATTACTTGTATATCTTGAACCTGTGGTTCTTAAAATAAACTAAGAAAATATATTTTTCTATATAAAAACCTATTGGCCTGAAGTAAGTCTTTGAGTGTGTGTTCCTCATTTATTGCCTGTATGTGTACAACAAATGCTTAACACTACCCTCTGATAAGCTTACTGCCCGACCACACTACCACAAAATAGAGCATTAGAATGATCTCTTTTTGCCACTATCTTACCTCTAAGGGGAACCCTTGGACTCTGTGCACAACATCTCTAACTTTGAAATAGTATATACAGAGCCAACTTCTTACAACTGTTTTCTATAATTTCTATGCCTATTTCTGATTACCAGTGTACATATCTAGTGTGTTACTTACCTCCTACTGGACGGTTGCCTCTCTAGTACTTTTTGTTTTTTGTTAATTGTGTCACTAAAATAAAGTACCTTTATTTTTGTACCATAGAGTGTTTTCTTTCATGTGTGTAAGTGCTGTGTGACTACAGTGGTTTTGCATAATCTTTGCATGCCTCCTAGATAAGCCTTGGCTGCTCATCCACAGCTACCTCTAGAGAGCCTGGCTTCTAGACACTGCCTACACTTCACTGAGAGGGGATACCTGGACCTGGTATAAGGTGTAAGTACCTTGGGTACCCACCACACACACCAGGCCAGCTTCCTACAGGTACCCACCACACACCAGGCCAGCCTCCTCCAGGTACCCACCACACACCAGGCCAGCCTCCTAGAGGTACCCACCACACACCAGGCCAGCTTCCTACAGGTACCCACCACACACCAGGCCAGCCTCCTCCAGGTACCCACCACACACCAGGCCAGCCTCCTCCAGGTACCTACCACACACCAGGCCAGCCTCCTCCAGGTACCCACCACACACCAGGCCAGCCTCCTCCAAGTACCCACCACACACCAGGCCAGCCTCCTCCAGGTACCCACCACACACCAGGCCAGCCTCCTCCAGGTACCCACCACACACCAGGCCAGCCTCCTCCAGGTACCCACCACACACCAGGCCAGCTTCCTACAGGTACCCACCACACACCAGGCCAGCCTCCTCCAGGTACCCACCACACACCAGGCCAGCCTCCTACAGGTTCCCACCACACACCAGGCCAGCCTCCTACAGGTACCCACCACACACCAAGCCAGCCTCCTCCAGGTACCCACCACACACCAGGCCAGCCTCCTCCAGGTACCCACCACACACCAGGCCAGCCTCCTCCAGGTACCCACCACACACCAGGCCAGCTTCCTACAGGTACCCACCACACACCAGGCCATCTTCCTACAGGTACCCACCACACACCAGGCCAGCCTCCTACAGGTACCCACCACACACCAGGCCAGCTTCCTACAGGTACCCACCACACACCAGGCCAGCCTCCTCCAGGTACCCACCACACACCAGGCCAGCCTCCTACAGGTACCCACCACACACCAGGCCAGCCTCCAACAGGTACCCACCACACACCAGGCCAGCCTCCTCCAGGTACCCACCAAACACCAGGCCAGCCTCCTACAGGTACCCATCACACACCAGGCCCGCTTCCTACAGGTACCCACCACACACCAGGCCAGCCTCCTCCAGGTACCCCCACACACCAGGCCAGCCTCCTACAGGTACCCACCACACACCAGGCCAGCCTCCTCCAGGTACCCACCACACACCAGGCCAGCTTCCTACTGGTACCCACCACACACCAGGCCAGCCTCCTCCAGGTACCCCCCACACACCAGGCCAGCCTCCTACAGGTACCCACCACACACCAGGCCAGCCTCCTACAGGTACCCACCACACACCAGGCCAGCTTCCTACAGGTACCCACCACACACCAGACCAGCCTCCTACAGGTACCCACCACACACTAGGCCAGCCTCCTCCAGGTACCCACCACACACCAGGCCAGCTTCCTACAGGTACACACCAGGCCAGCCTCCTACAGGTAGCCACCACACACTAGGCCAGCCTCCTACAGGTACCCCCCACACACCAGGCCAGCCTCCTACAGGTACCCACCACACACCAGGCCAGCTTCCTACAGGTACCCACCACACACCAGGCCAGTCTCCTACAGGTACCCACCACACACCAGGCCAGCCTCCTACAGGTACCCACCACACACCAGGTCAGCCTCCTACAGGTACCCCCCACACACCAGGCCAGCCTCCTACAGGTACCCACCACACACCAGGCCAGCTTCCTACAGGTACCCACCACACACCAGGCCTGCCTCCTCCGGTTGGGATATATTGTCCTGTGAGAAGCTGATGCTTCTGAATGACATTTATCCAGTCAGTTCACTGAGAAAGAATAGTAGGAGAGCAGAGCTCGGAGAGACTCCTTTCACACTCATACTAGACAATCTGAGGGGCTCGGCCTCTGCTGGGGGTGTTCTAGCGGATGCTATCGCCCGATTGGTTGTAGTTCAAGTTTTTTTTTTTGTTTTTTTTTTTAAAAAGAACATTGATAGGCTATATCAGTAACTGTCTATTGCCATTAAAGCCTAGGGTGGTTCACTTACTGCTATTGTATATTTAAAGGGACCATGGAACTCCTACCTCGACGACGGGGATGATTCAAGCATGAGCATCTATGAAAAATCCAATACTGCAGAAAATGGTTTCCCCACACTTACGAAGTCCAGTGCATTGGAACTGGAGTTTGTAGCGACACCTAGGCTAATGCAGGGTGCCCTCACATTCAGGAACCTGCGCTCTGGGTTAGGAGGACCTACCATAGGGGTGACTTACAGTGACCTGGTACAGTGACCAGCAGAGAAAGGGTGCATGCACCTTTTCACGTAGGCAGCAATGGGAGGCCTGCAGACACATTTTGCATGGGCTCCCATGGATGGCATAATACATGCTGCAGCCCAAGGGGAACCCCTGGTGTCCCAATGCCCTGGGTACCTAGGTAGCATATACGGGGACTTACAGGGGTACACCAGTGTGCCAATTGTGGGGTGTAAGGAGTACCGAAGCAACCGAATTAAGAGGAGAGAGCACAATCACTGGGGTCCTGGTTAGCAGGGTTCCAGTGAAAACAGTCAAACACACTGCTAAAGGGAAAGTGTCCTATTAGCTTTGTTTTGTTTGGAGAGTGGTGGAACTTTATTCCTTCTCCACTCCCTGCATGTTTTTTAAATTGACCAAGGTCCTCCACATCAATTAAAACCTACAGTTCGGAGGTTCTTGGGCCAATTGTATTCTTTTTTTCTCTTCTGCTTTTCTGTTGAGGGGAGGTTTAAATCTATTCCTACCCCTACTACGGCACACACTTTCATTTAAGATCTCTGGCAAAGTGCCCCTGTGTGGGGTCCGTCAGACATTGCAGCGCCGGTCTGACGAGGAGCTGGCCACATGATGAAGCATGACATCCATTGGATGTGTGAGGGCTTTTGCTTCTAATTTAAGAAGTGCCTTTGTTGAACCTGTACCTATTATTTTGATTTCTTCTGTTTAGGAACAGTGTACTCTTTTGACTTATTCAGTACTCAGGGAGGCTGTACACTGGACCTTGGCTAATCTCCCTCTCCCCTTGATTTTGTTAAACACACTGATAAACAGGGAAAAAGTGGGGGCAACCATGCCAAAAAGACTGACTTCCCTACAGTCAGGACTTTTTGTGGGTCAGGCTGGGCTTCGCCAGTGCCAACCTTGGACTTCTTCCATACTAGAGCAGAATCTTCTCTGCCCACTGGAAAAGTTGACCACCCTTCCTACACCTCTTTCTTTTCCTTTTCTTCTGGGGCCTACTTGCACTCACTGCAGGGGTAGCACTCCAGCATCCTTGGGGAGGGCTGGCAGTGGACCAGTTCCTCTCTTGGGCCCTGACCAACCTAATGGGGTGTAGGAGGCTGGCCAGGTTCGTAGTGGGTACTTGCACCTTACACCAGGTCCAGTTATCCCTTATTAGTGAAATGTAGTCAGTGTCTAGAAGCCCAGCTCCCTAGAGGTAGCTGTAGGCAGAGCAGCCAAGGCTGAACTAGGAGACATGCAAAGCTCCTACTATACCACTTATATCATATAGCACTATATCATAAGAAAGACAATACTCAGTGTTACCAAAAATAAATGTACTTTACTTTAGTGACACAAGGCCAAAAATATCGTAGAGGCAATACTCCTTCTGGAGGTAAGTATTATACACAATATACACTAGACACTAAAATCTGGTAAGTAAACAGTCATAGAATAGTGCAAACAGTAGAAAATACAATAGAGTGCAATGGGCTTAGGGGCAACACAAACCATATACTAAGAAAGTGGAATGCGAATGTTGAATTCCCCCCTAGGCAAGTGTAGTGTGTAGAGGGCGCTGGGAGTGTAAGAAAACACCAAAGGTAAGTAAAGTACCCCACCCCAGAGCCCAGGAAAGTAGGAGTAAAGTACAGCAAGTTTCCTCAGGACACACTACAAGTCATCTTGAAGAATTATGCAAGAACCAAGCAAGACTGCAAGCAACAAATGATGGATTCCTGGACCTGAAGACCTGTGGAGAGAGGAGACCAAGTCCAGAAGTCGAAGAGGAGACCAGGGAGGACAGGAGCCCCTGCCAACCTGGAAGAAGGTGCAAAAGTGGATTCTCAGATTAGAAGAAAAGTACAGAAACGCACCAAAGAAGATGGCTGCGGGTTCCTACTTGGTGCAGATGATGACCCACGTCGTTGTTGGATGCAGGCTGTTTGCGTCGCTGGTTTCCGCCAACAGGCCCTTTCAAGCAAGTATGCGGTTTGCGTCAAAAAGGAGCTGCCTGGACCCAGGAGAGGCCTGGGGGGGGTCTCAACTTGGACTGAGGAGACAGAGGGGGCTATCAGCACTTCAAAGATCCCTCAGAAGACCAGGCAGCACCCAAGGGAGTCCCAGAACATGGGGACAAAAAGATGCAAAGTGTGGTTGTCGCAGAACTACATAGGAAGGTCCCAAGCCGCTGGAGAACAACTCAGAGAGCTGTGCATCGCAGGATGGAGTGCTGGGGACCTGGGCTACGCTGTGCACAAAGGATTCTTGGAAGAAGTGCACAGAAGTGCAAGGAGCTGCAGAAGATGCGTGCACAGGGGTACTGTCGCAGCACGGGGAGGAAAGCTCTTACCTCCACCAAATTTGGACAGCTGGGCCTTAGGAAAGTCTGGGTCACATCTGTCCACCACCTGGGTTCCAGGGAGCACGCTCGTCATCAGGAGAGGAGTCCCAGAGAACTGATCGTCATCGCAGAAGGGTGCCTGCAGAAGCAGGGAAGTGACTCTGTCACTCCACGGGTGATTCCTTCGGTTTTTCTGGTGCAGGATGAAGACAGGCAGTCCTCGGAGCGTGCACACCTTGGAAACTGTTGCAGTTGCTGGCTGGAGCTGGAGTTGCAGGTCACAGGAGTTGTCCTGGATACTTTGGTGTAGTTACAGCGTTTCCTGGAGCAGTCTGCGGTTGATCTGACGGTCAGAGCAGAGGATGCAGAGGAGCCCTGGAGGAGTCTTGCAAGCTGAATCGGAAAAGGAGCCCACAGGAGGGACCCTAAATAGCCCTGAGAGGGGGATGGGCCTACCTACCCAGGTAAGCACCTATTGGGGGGGGTCTCTAACGTCACCTGCTGGCACTGGCCACTTAGAGATCTCCAGAGGGCCCCACCCTCCCCACCTAACGCCGGGGACACTCTGGAGGAGCTCCAAGCACCACCCCTGGGGTGGTGAAGGACTGGGGAGTGGTCACTCCCCTTTCCTTTGTCCAGTTTCGCACCAGAGCAGGGGCTGGGGGATCCCTGAACCGGTGCAGACTGGCTTATGCAAGGAGGGCACAATCTGTGCCCATCAAAGCATTTCCAGAGGCTGGGGGAGGCTACTCCTCCCCAGCCTGTAACACCTATTTCCAAGGGGAGAGGGTGTAACACCCCTCTCCTAAAGTAAGTGCATTGTTCTTCCTTCCTGGGATTGAGCTGCTCAGTCCCCAGGAGGGCAGAACCCTGCCTGTGAGGTGGCAGCAGCTGGGGCTGCAGTGGAAACCTCAGAGAGCTTGCATGGCAGTACTGGGGTTCCATGGTGGAGCCCCCAGAGTGCATGGGATTGCCCCTCCAAATACCAGATTTGAATTGGGGGGACAATTCCATGATCTTAGACACCTCATACGGCCATATTCGGAGTAACCATTGTGAAGCTACATATATGTATTGACATATATGTAGTGCACACGTGTAATGGTATTCCCACACTCACGAAGTCCGGGGAATTGGCCCTGGACAACATGGGGGCACCTTTGCTAGTGCAAGGGTGCCCTCACACATAGTAACTTTGCACCTAGTAAATGAAGGTTAGACATATAGGTGACTTATAAGTTACCTGGTGCAGTGAAAATGGCTGTGAAATAGTGTGTGCACTATTTCACTCAGGCTGCAGTGGCAGGCCTGTGTAAGAATTGTCAGATCTCCCTATGGGTGGCAAAATAAATGCTGCAGCCCATAAGGATCTCCTGGAACCCCAATGTCCTGGGTACCTAGGTACCATATACTAAGGACTTATAAGGGGAGTCCAGTGTGCCAATCAGAATTGGAATATGGAATCACTAACGTGTAGTGACAAATTTGGTAAGTAGAGAGAGCATAAGCACTGGAGTTCTGGTTAGCAGAACTTCAGTGACACAGTTAAGCACTACTGATAACACACATAGGCCACAAACTATGAGCACTAGGGTCCTGGTTAGCAGGATCCCAGTGAGACAGGCAAAGCAGACTGACAAACAGGCAGAAATTGGGGGTAAAATGTAAAGAAAGATGGTACTTTCCTACATGAGGTCATTACCAAGGAGACAATCAAAGGGGAGGTCTGTACTGACTACCACCCTTCTCCAGCTAAAGGACCCATCTATCTCTATAGGCACAACAGCTACTGGCCTATCAGTGACATTCCCTGGAATAACCCTTACTCTGGCAGTCTCTCCTGGGATATACTGGTTTGAGAACACCAGCCTGTCATGCACAATAGTGTGACTGGCACAAGTGTCTCTCAGGGCAGTGGCTGGGATTCCATTCACCCGTAGGTGGTGGAAGTGTCTACTCACATCTGGAATCTCCAACTCACGTGTTGGCCTCACTTTCCAGTTAAAGGCTATGAGAACCTCTTCATCTAAGGAATCATTCCCTGTGGCTACACCGGCAACCTCTGGGGGTTTACTACTGGGTTTGTTTTTAGGACAGACAGTGTCCTCTATTCGGTGCCCTGTCTGCCTACAGTCAAAGCACCAATGCCTTACTGGCATCCCAGTTTTTTCCCTGGTACCCACTTTTGTTTTGCGAGGTATCTAAGGGACCCACCCTTATGAACATATTTTTGGGGGCCTACAGAGGACTTATTTTCTTTATTTACGGGTTGTCCACCTTTTTCTCTTGGGGGAGGGCTTACCTGACTCTTTCTTGTGGTCATCCTCTCCACGTCTTGTCTTGGACTCCCTCCTTCTCACCCCATGATCAGCCTTCCTCCCCAGCTCTTAGGGAGAGATTGGTCCCTGGTCCACTGAAGTACAGTTAGATGTCAAATTACGAGGACCATCATAATCCTGCAACTGACGTCCCTTTAACCAACCACCCAGTGTTTTCACTGAAAAAATTGGGGTTTTGTGAGTCTCCCTGAACCGGATTCTATATTCCTCAGTGCAAGTCCAACGTTTTCAATCAGGGTGTCCTTCATGAGGCCACAGGACTTAACATCTGCCTCATTCAGTGTCAGGAGTCAATTGCTGCACCTTCCTGAGAATATTTCCCAAAGAAGAGAGCTTCAATGCTGTGTGTCAAACTTTCGGGCAATACGGGCCCTCTCATAGGCTGTAAACATTTGGTGATGTCATCACTGTAGGAAAGTTCCCTCTTTTTGGCATGGTTACCTGCACTTTTTGCCTGCTGTCAGTGTGTTTTGATTGTGTTCACTGTGATGATGCTAACCAGGCCCCCAGTGAATGTGCGCGCTCCCACAAAATTTGGTTGCTTAGGATGTAGCACACTCCACAATTGGCATACTTATGCCCCCATTTAGGTCCCTAGTATATGGTATTTAGGTACCTAGGGCATTGGGCCACCAGGGGATCCCCATGGGCTGCAGCATGTATTGTGTCACCCATGGAAGTCCATGCAAAATGTGTCTGCAGGCCTGTTGTTGCGGCCTGCGTGAAAAGGTGCGTGCACCCATTCACTACAGGTCACTGTAAGTCACCCCTATGCCTGGCACTTGTAGCCCAGAGGGCAGGGTGGAGGGGCCAGTGTGTGAGAGCACCCCTGCATGGGCAGAAGTGCCCCTACGAACTTCATCTCCAATTCACTGGACTTCATAAGTGTGGGGAAGCCATTTTATGCGTGTACTGGACACAGGTCCCTGTGTCCAGCTTCATAATGGTAACTCTGAACCTGGGCATGTTTGGTATTAAACATGTGAGCATCATACCCCAATACTGTTGCCAGTATTGGAAGTATGATTCCATGCACTCTGTGGGCTCCTTAGAGGACCACCAGCATTGCTCCTGACAGTCTTCTGGGGTTTTCCGGGCCGCCTGCGCTACTGCAACCCCGCAGACATGTTCCTGCCCTCCTGCTGCTTGACCAGCTCAGGCAGGGGAAGGCAGAACAAAGGATTTCCTGTCGGAGAGGGTGTTACACCCTCTCCCTTGGAAACAGGTGTTACATGGCTTGGGAGGGGTAGCCCTCCTTGCATAAACCAGTTTGCACCAGTCCAGGGACCCCTGGTCCCTGCTCTAGCACGAAACTGGACAATGGAAAGGGGAGTGACCACGCCCTTGTACATCAAAACAGCAGGGGTGGTGCTTAGAGCTTCTCCAGTTGGCCACTTGATTCTGCCCTCTTGAATCCACGGTGGGCAGAGGCTCTGGAAGCATTTGAGTGGCCAGGTCAGGCAGGTGACGTCACAGCCCCATACTGATAGGTGGTCACCCTGCTAGGTGACCAATCCCTCTGCCTGGGCTATTTAGGGTCTCCCTCTTGCGTGGGTCCTCAGATTTGACCTGCAAGATTTCAGAAGGACTCCTGTACATCGTTTACTTTATTTTCTGGTCACAAGAACTGTAACTGGACCCTCCAAGAACCGACAATCTGCGACTTCGCCCTGCCACATTGTTTCTCCAGCTCCTTCCAGCAACTGCAACACTTCCCTGGCTGTGTATCCTCGGAGAGCGACGAGTCTTCAGCCTGCACAAGAATTAAGAAGGAATCTACTTTGGAGTGAAGCAGTCACTCCCCTTTATCCGCAAGCACCAACTGCAACGATGACCGGCGACGTGAATCCTCTCTCCTCCAGAACTGCGTGGTCCTTGCCTCTCCTTGCAGGACAGTACCATTGTGCACCGTGACTCTTGCAGCTACCAAGGCTTGTTTGTTCCTCCTCCAAGGAATCTTCAGGCTTCGTGTAGCCCCGGCCCCCAGCACTCCTTCCTGCAAAGCACAGTCTCCTGCCTGCTGCTCCAGCGACGTGAGACTCCTTTTCAGGTGTGCTGATTGGGCCTCTCTGCAACTCCTGTGCCTGCTGCCAGTGGGTTGCCTGAGGGGGCTGTATCCTCTTCTAGTGACTCTCCCAGCAGCCGACTGTCACCCGGGACTTCCCTCCTTAGGCTGATTCCCCTGGGCCTTGTTGGTCATCTTCAGCCTTGCAAAACCCTCTACCCTTTTGTGTTTGCCAAGGCTTGTTGGTGGTTTTCAAGCACCACTGGCTAACTGCATCACGACCGGTGGCGTGGGACATCACTTGCATCACTTCTGGGACTCCTCCTCATCTCCTGTACGGCATTGCTAACCTTCTTCGTCCACCGTCGATATGGTCCTGCATCCACATAAGGGTGGGTAGTGGCTCCTGCCACAACCAGACACTCCAACTCGAACTGGACTTGGTCCCCTTCCTTTGCAGGTCCTCTATTGTCAGGATCCACCTCTGGGTTCTTCCAGTCTTGGTTGGGTCTTGCATAATCCTTTTCCAAAGTCCTCTGTTGGTTTTGGGTAAAACCAGGTACTTCCCTCTGCTCTCCTGGTCGCTGGGGGTCACTCTGGTACTCACCTCTTGGGGTTCCTAGTTCCTCCGGCTCCCTCCTACCGATACCACTTCCTTGGGTGGGCGACAGCCTTTCACATTCCACTTTCTTAGTGTATGGTTTGGCCATCCCCTAGGGCCCTCACTGTTTACCTACACTTTTGCCTATGCATATTGCTTTATGAGCTATTTACTGATTGCTAATGTGCATATAATAGTGTGTTTACTTATCTCCAGTTGGGGGATTGCCTATTCAGTATTCTAGTATTTGTGTAATAGCCAGTCTCCCTTACCACTTCCCATGCAGTACTCACAGGCAGCACTGCCTGACCTACCCCCATGCTGCACTCATACCCAGTTCTCCCTTATCCCTTACCATGCAGTACTCACAGCCAGCCTGCCTGATCTACCCCCATGCTGCACTACTACCCAGGTCTCCCATACCGCTTCCCATGCAGTACCTGCACGCAGCACTGCCTGACATACCCTCACCACCTGAGCTACCTGGAGACGGCACTAATACCCACTTCTCTCTTACTGCTTCCCAACACAGCACTGCCTGACATACCCCAAGCTGCACCAATACCCAGATCCTCATCTCTTTCCTCGCAGTACTCTCACGCAGCACTGCCTGACCTACCCCCATGCTGCACTAATACCCATGTCTCCTTTGCTGCTTCCCGTGCAGTACTTGCACACAGCACTGCCTGACCTACCTCCACCTGACCTACCCCGATGCTGCACTAATACCCAGGTCTCTCTTTTGGCCTCCCATGCAATACTCACAGGCAGCACTGCCTGACCTATCCCCATGAGACAGTAATACCCAGGTCTCCCTTGTCACATACCATGCAGTACTCACAGGCAGCACTGCCTAACCTACCCCCATGCTGCACTAATACCCTGGTCTCTCTCATCTCTACCCATGCAGTACTCTCACACAGCACTGCCTGACCTACCCACATGCTGCACTCATACCCGGGTCTCCATTACTGCTTGCCATGCAATTACTCGCACACAGCACTGCCTGACCTGCCCCCATGCTGCACTAATACCCAGGTCTCCCTTACTGCTTCCAATGCAGTACACACACACAGCACTGCTTGACATACCCCCACACACCTGACGTACCTGGATACGGCACTAATACCCACTTCTCCCTTACTGCTTCCCAACACAACACTGCCTGACCTACCCCCATGCAGCACTAATACCCAGGTCTCCCTTGTCACATACTATGCAGTACTTACAGGCAGCACTGCCTGACATATCCCAATGCTGCACTAATACCCAGACCTCTCTTATCGCTTCCCATGCAGTACTCTCACGCAGCACTGCCTAACCTACCCCCATGCTGCACTAATACCCAGATCTCGCTCATCTCTTCCCATGCAGTACTCTCACACAGCACTCCCTGACCTACCCCCATGCTGCACTTATACCCAGGTATCCCTTACGGCTTCCCATGCAGTACTCACAGGAGGCAATGCCTGACCTGTCCCCATGCTGCACTAATACCCAGGTCTCCGTTATCGCTTGCCATGCAGTACTCACATGCAGAACTGTCTGACCTACACACATGCTGCACTCATACCCAGGTCGCCCTTACTGCTTCCCATGATGTACTCACATGCAGCACTGTCTGACTAACCCCCATGCTGCACTCATACCCAGGTCTCCCTTACTGCTTTCCCATGCAGTTACTCGCACACAGCACTGCCTGACCTACCTCCATGCTGCACTCATACCCAGGTCTCCCTTACTGCTTCCAATGCAGTACTCACATGCAGCACTGCCTGACCTACCCCCATGCTGCACTCATACCCAGGTCTCCCTTACTGCTTCCCATGCAGTTACTCGCACACAGCACTGCCTGACCTGCGCCCATGATGCACTCATACCCAGGTCTCCCTTACTGCTTCCCATGCAGTACTCACACGCAGCACTGCCTGACCTACCCCCATGCTGCACTCATACCCAGGTCTCCCTTACTGCTTCCCATGCAGTTACTCGCACGCAGCACTGCCTGACCTACCTCCATGCTGCACTCATACCCAGGTCTCCCTTACTCCTTCCCATGCAGTTACTCGCACGCAGCACTGCCTGACCTACCTCCATGCTGCACTCATACCCAGGTCTCCCTTACTGCTTCCCATGCAGTTACTCGCACGCAGCACTGCCTGACCTACCCCCATGCTGCACTCATACCCAGGTCACCCGTAGTGCTTCCCATGCAGTTACTTGCACGCAGCAGGGCCTGACCTACCTCCATGCTGCACTCATACCCCAGGCCTCCCTTACTGCTTCCCATGCAGTTACTCGCACACAGCACTGCCTGACCTACCTCCATGCTGCACTCATACCCAGGTCTCCCTTATTGCTTCCCATGCAGTTACTCGCACGCAGCACTGCCTGACCTACCCCCATGCTGCACTCATACTCCAAGCCTCCCTTACTGCTTCCCATGCAGTTACTCGCATGCAGCACTGCCTGACCTACCTCCATGCTGCACTCATACCCAGGTCTCCCTTACTGCTTCCCATGCACTCACAGGCAGCACTGCCTGACCTACCCACATGCTGCACTAATACCCAGGTCTCCCTTATCGCTTCCCATGCAGTACTCATACGCAACACTGCCTGACCTACCCCCATGCTGCACTAATACCCAGGTCTCCCTTATCCCCTTCCCATGCTGTACTCACAGGCAGCACTGCCTGACCTGCCCCCATGCTGCACTCATACCCAGGTCTCCCTGACTGCTTCCCATGCAGTTACCCACAAGCAGCACTGCCTGACCTACCCCCAAGCTGCACTAATACCCAGGTCTCCCTTACTGCTTCCAAAGAAGTACTCACATGCAGCACTGCCTGACCTACCCCCAAGCTGCACTAATACCCAGGTCTCCCTTACTGCTTCCAAAGAAGTACTCACACGCAGCACTGCCTGACCTACCCCCATGCTGCACTAATATCCAGGTCTCTATTACTGCTTACAAAGAAGTACTCACACGCAGCACTGCCTGAACTACCTACATGCTGCACTCATATCGCGCATGTAGTTACTCACACGCAGCACTGCCTGACCTACCCCCATGCTGCACTCATACCCAGGTCTCCCTTACTGCTTCCCATGCAGTTACTCACACGCAGCACTGCCTGACCTACCTACATGCTGCACTCATACCCATGTCTCCCTTACTGCTTCCCATGCACTCACAGGCAGCACTGCCTGACCTACCCCCATGCTGCACTAATACCCAGGTCTCTATTACTGCTTCCAAAGAAGTACTCACACGCAGCACTGCCTGACCTGCCCCCATGCTGCACTCATACCCCAGGCCTCCCTTACTGCTTCCCATGCAGTTACTCGCACGCAGCACTGCCTGACCTACCCCCATGCTGCACTCATACCCAGGTCTCCCTTACTGCTTCCCATGCAGTTACTCACACACAGCACTGCCTGACCTGCCCCCATGCTGCACTCATACCCAGGTCTCCCTGACTGCTTCCCATGCAGTTACCCACAAGCAGCACTGCCTGACCTACCCCCATGCTGCACTCATACCCAGGTCTCCCTTACTGCTTCCCATGCACTCACAGGCAGCACTGCCTGACCTACCCACATGCTGCACTCATACCCAGGTCTCCCTTATCCCCTTCCCATGCTGTACTCACAGGCAGCACTGCCTGACCTGCCCCCATGCTGCACTCATACCCAGGTCTCCCTGACTGCTTCCCATGCAGTTACCCACAGGCAGCACTGCCTGACCTGCCCCCATGCTGCACTCATACCCAGGTCTCCCTGACTGCTTCCCATGCAGTTACCCACAAGCAGCACTGCCTGACCTACCCCCAAGCTGCACTAATACCCAGGTCTCCCTTACTGCTTCCAAAGAAGTACTCACATGCAGCACTGCCTGACCTACCCCCAAGCTGCACTAATACCCAGGTCTCCCTTACTGCTTCCAAAGAAGTACTCACACGCAGCACTGCCTGACCTACCCCCATGCTGCACTAATATCCAGGTCTCTATTACTGCTTACAAAGAAGTACTCACACGCAGCACTGCCTGAACTACCTCCATGCTGCACTCATACCGCGCATGTAGTTACTCACACGCAGCACTGCCTGACCTACCCCCATGCTGCACTCATACCCAGGTCTCCCTTACTGCTTCCCATGCAGTTACTCACACGCAGCACTGCCTGACCTACCTCCATGCTGCACTCATACCCATGTCTCCCTTACTGCTTCCCATGCACTCACAGGCAGCACTGCCTGACCTACCCCCCATGCTGCACTAATACCCAGGTCTCTATTACTGCTTCCAAAGAAGTACTCACACGCAGCACTGCCTGACCTACCTCCATGCTGCACTCATACCGCGGTCTCCCTCACTGCTTCCCATGTAGTTACTCGCACGCAGCACTGCCTGACCTACCCCCATGCTGCACTCATACCCAGGTCTCCCTTACTGCTTCCCATGCAGTTACTCACAGGCAGCACTGCCTGACCTACCTCCATGCTGCACTTATACCCAGGTTTCCCTCACTGCTTCCCATGCAGTTACTCGCACGCAGCACTGCCTGACCTACCTCCATGCTGCACTCATACCCAGGTTTCCCTCACTGCTTCCCATGCAGTTACTCGCACGCAGCACTGCCTGACCTACCTCCATGCTGCACTAATACCCAGGTCTCCCTTATCGCTTCCCATGCAGTACTCGGACGCAGCACTGCCTGACCTACCCCCATGCTGCACTCATACCCAGGTCTTCTTTACTGCTTCCCATGCAGTTACTCACACACAGCACTGCTTGACCTACCCCCATGCTGCACTCATACCCAGGTCTCCCTTACTGCTTCCCATGCAGTTACTCGCACGCAGCACTGCCTGACCTACCTCCATGCTGCACTCATACCCAGGTCTCCATTACTGCTTCCCATGCAGTTACTCGCACGCAGCACTGCCTGACCTACCCCCATGCTGCATTCATACCCAGGTCACCCTTAGTGCTTCCCATGCAGTTACTCGCACGCAGCAGGGCCTGACCTACCTCCATGCTGCACTCATACCCAGGTCTCCCTTACTGCTTCCCATGCAGTACTCACAGGCAGCACTGCCTAACCTACCCCATGCTGCACTAATACCCTGATCTCTCCCATCTCTTCTCATGCAGTACTCGCACACAGCACTGCCTGACCTACCTCCATGCTGCACTAATACCTCGGTCTCCCTTACTGCTTCTCATGTAGTTACTCACACGCAGCACTGCCTGACCTACCCCCATGCTGAACTAATACCCAGGTCTCCCTTACTGCTTCCCATGCAGTTACTCGCACAAAGCACTGCCTGATTTACCTCCATGCTGCACTCATACCCAGGTCGCCCTTACTGTTTCCCATGCAGTTACTCGCACACAGCACTGCCTGACCTACCCCCATGCTGCACTCATACCCATTTCTTCCTTGCTGCTTCCCATGCAGTTACTCGCACGCAGCACTGCCTGACCTACCCCCATGCTGCACTCATACCCAGGTCTCCCTTCCTGCTTCCCATGCAGTTACTCACACGCAGCACTGCCTGACCTACCCGCATGCTGCACTAATACCCAGGTCTCCCTTACTGCTTCCCATGCAGTTACTCACAAGCAGCACTGCCTGACCTACCTCCATGCTGCACTCATACCCAGGTCTCCCTTACTGCTTCCCATGCAGTTACTCACAAGCAGCACTGCCTGACCTATCTCCATGCTGCACTCATACCCAGGTCTCCCTTACTGCTTCCCATGCAGTTACTCGCACGCAGCACTGCCTGACCTACCCCCATGCTGCACTCATACCCAGGTCACCCTTAGTGCTTCCCATGCAGTTACTCGCAAGCAGCAGGGCCTGACCTACCTCCATGCTGCACTCATACCCAGGTCTCCCTTACTGCTTCCCATGCAGTTACTCGCACACAGCAGTGCCTGACCTACCTCCATGCTGCACTCATACCCAGGTCTCCCTTATTGCTTCCCATGCAGTTACTCGCACGCAGCACTGCCTGACCTACCCCCATGCTGCACTCATACTCCAGGCCTCCCTTACTGCTTCCCATGCAGTTACTCGCACACAGCATTGCCTGACCTACCTCCATGCTGCACTGATACCCAGGTCTCCCTTACTGCTTCCCATGCACTCACAGGCAGCACTGCCTGACCTACCCACATGCTGCACTAATACCCAGGTCTCCCTTATTCTTCCCATGCAGTACTCATACGCAACACTGCCTGACCTGCCCCCATGCTGCACTCATACCCAGGTCTCCCTTATCCCCTTCCCATGCTGTACTCACAGGCAGCACTGCCTGACCTACCCCCATGCTGCACTCATACCAAGGTCTCCCTTAGTGCTTCCCATGCAGTTACTCACAAGCAGCACTGCCTGACCTACCCCAATGCTGAACTCATACCCAGGTCTCCCTGACTGCTTCCCATGCAGTTACCCACAAGTAGCACTGCATGACCTACCCCCAAGCTGCACTAATACCCAGGACTCCCTTACTGCTTCCAAAGAGGTACTCACATGCAACACTGTCTGACCTACCCCCAAGCTGCACTAATACCCAGGACTCCCTTACTGCTTCCAAAGAGGTACTCACATGCAGCACTGTCTGACCTACCCCCAAGCTGCACTAATACCCAGGTCTCCCTTACTGCTTCCAAAGAAGTACTCACACGCAGCACTGCCTGACCTACCCCCATGCTGCACTAATATCCAGGTCTCTATTACTGCTTCCAAAGAAATACTCACACGCAGCACTGCCTGACCTACCCCCATGCTGCACTAATATCCAGGTCTCTATTACTGCTTCCAAAGAAGTACTCACACGCAGCACTGCCTGACCTACCTCCATGCTGCACTCATACCGCGCATGTAGTTACTCGCACGCAGCACTGCCTGACCTACCCCCATGCTGCACTCATACCCAGGTCTCCCTTAGTGCTTCCCATGCAGTTACTCGCACGCAGCACTGCCTGACCTACCCCCATGCTGCACTCATACCCAGGTCTCCCTTACTGCTTCCCATGCAGTTACTCACACGCAGCACTGACTGACCTACCCCCATGCTGCACTTATACGCAGGTCTCCCTTACTGCTTCCCATGCAGTACTCACACGCAGCACTGCCTGACCTACCCCATGCAGCACTCATACCCAGGTCTCCCTTACTGCTTCCCATGCAGTACTCACACGCAGCACTGCCTGACCTACCTCCCATGCTGCACTCATACCCAGGTCTCCCTTACTGCTTCCCATGCAGTTACTCGCACGCAGCACTGCCTGACCTACCCCATGCTGCACTCATACCCAGGTCTCCCTTACTGCTTCCCATGCAGTACTCGCACGCAGCACTGCCTGACCTACCCCATGCAGCACTCATACCCAGGTCTCCCTTACTGCTTCCCATGCAGTACTCACAGGCAGCACTGCCTAACCTACCCCCATGCTGCACTAATACCCTGATCTCTCCCATCTCTTCCCATGCAGTACTCTCACACAGCACTGCCTGACCTACCTCCATGCTGCACTCATACCCAGGTCTCCCTTACTGCTTACTATGCAGTTACTCTCACACAGCACTGCCTGACCTACCCCCATGCTGCACTCATACCGAGGTCTCCCCTACTGCTTCCCATGCAGTACTCACACGCAGCATTGCCTGACCTACCTCCAAGCTGCACTCATACCCAGGTCTCCCTTACTGCTTTCCATGCAGTACTCGCACACAGCACTGCCTGACCTACCTCCATGCTGCACTAATACCTCGGTCGCCCTTACTGCTTCTCATGTAGTTACTCACACGCAGCACTGCCTGACCTACCCCCATGCTGAACGAATACCTAGGTCTCCCTTACTGCTTCCCATGCAGTTACTCGCACACAGCACTGCCTGACTTACCTCCATGCTGCACTCATACCCAGGTCGCCCTTACTGTTTCCCATGCAGTTACTCGCACACAGCACTGCCTGACCTACCCCCATGCTGCACTCATACCCATTTCTTCCTTGCTGCTTCCCATGCAGTTACTCGCACGCAGCACTGCCTGACCTACCCCCATGCTGCACTCATACCCAGGTCTCCCTTCCTGCTTCCCATGCAGTTACTCACATGCAGCACTGCCTGACCTACCCCCATGCTGCACTCATACTCAGTTCTCCCTCACCGCTTCCTATGCAGTACTCGCACGCAGCACTGCCTGACCTACCCCCATGCTGCACTCATACCCAGGTCTCCCTCACCGCTTCCCATGCAGTTACTCACGCACAGCACTGCCTGACCTACCTCCATGCTGCACTCATACCCAGGTCTCCCTTACTGCTCCCCATGCAGTTACTCACACACAGCACTGCCTGACCTACCCCCATGCTGCTCATACCCAGGTCTCCCACACCGCTTCCCATGCAGTACTCACACGCAGCACTGCCTGACCTACCCTCACACAAGACTGATTTCCTTGTTTTCGTGCCGTGGCCGCACCTACTGCTACCTTCTTGTGGCCTTCCTTGGCAGTGCCCACTCCGACACCCTCTGCGTATTCTCATACATTGCTCCCCTCAGTACTACGTACCTTGCTGTTCATGATACCCTCCTGCTTGAAGCGAGTGGAGAACATGTCCATGGAGTACACTTCGCTCCAGAGGTAGCCGTAGTACTGCGCGTCGTAGCCTCCTGCCAGATGGCCAAAGGTGGCCGGCATGTTGGTGCCTGAGGAGTAGAGAGACCAGATTTGAGGCCGCATGAGGCCAACTTTTGGCCACAATGTGTGTGGAGAAGGGAGAAGCGTGTCCGCTGCCCCAGGAAGCCATCACATAAGGAACTGCTCTCACCAGTCTTTCTACAAGTCGTCCCACTCATGGCCGTCATGTATGGAGCCGAGACTATAACAGGAGGTCCTCCCACACCCAGGTTAGTGACTAAAGGAGCTACTGCCCAATTTTACTGCCTAAGTACTGCTGTACGTCACAGAGGACATCACTTCGAGCCCAAGGATACCCACTGCTTACCAGGTGCAAAGCAGACAGACTTCAAGGCACTGGTAGTCTCAACAGGCCTTCTTCATTACAGACCCCAAGGCCATGGCCTTCTCTGTAACACCACCGGTCTGTGGAGCTGGAGGACCCACTGGCTGCTCAAAAACAGAACAAGGACCTGGTTGTCTAACAAAAGCTCCTACGGCCAGACATCGCATGTGCTAGTTTAATAAAAGCCACCACCATCCTGTGCTTGGGACCCAACCAACATCTGGAAGCTGTATAAACCCACATCATTAGCCACTTTGGTCTCTGAACACAGCATTATTACATCTGGTCCTTGTTCACATTTCAGGCAGCGCTTTGGAAGAGAAGAAACAATCTACGGTAGTGAGAGACTCTCGAACACCACAAGCACCACCAAGTAAATATATGTCTTACCTGGTGATGCTGGAATGCCCAGGACCTCTCGGCAGATGCGGGCGTACTCTTCTGCGGGATCAACGCCAGTCTGTGTATGCAGCACCTGGTCCACTGTTGCAAGGACAATCTGCCGTAAGTTGAAGAGTCCTGCCCAATGAGAGAGGGTAAAAGAAAAGCCATAAATAGGGAGCACTCTGGCACAAGTTAATGAAACCAGAATCAAAGGGCGGATAGAGGAGACAAGAGAATGGGATGCTGTCTGCTGCAGAGCAAACAAACCTGCGCCAGAAGGTGGCCGAGCGAGAAGAAAAAGGACAAGAGACAGGAGAAGAAACAGGAAGAGATCCTATAAATGATATGAAATGGACGCAGAGAGCTGCAGAATGGTGGAGAGAGAGAGAGAGAGAGAGAAGTAACATTGACATCAATGGGGTCCAACGTGCCACAGGTTAATGAGACCTTCTCCATGATGGAGGAGAGGCTGAGGCAAGAGATGCCTCTATAGGGGTGCAATCAGGGGTACAGTCTGACACAGATCAGAGACCCTCTCCATGGTGGAGGAAAGGCTGAGATAAGAGATGCCTCTACAGAGGTGCAGTCAGGGGTGCAGTCTGACACAGATCAGAGACCTTCTCCATGGTGGACGAAGCAAGCGATGCCTCTATAGCGGCGCAGCCTGACACAGATCAGAGACACCTTCTCCATGGTGGAGGAGAGGCTGAGACAAGAGCTGTCTCTATAGCGGTGCAGTCTGACACAGATCAGAGACCTTCTCAATGGTAGAGGATAGGCTGAGGCAAGAGATACTTCTAGAGAGGTGCAGCCTGAGACAGATCAGAGACCTTCTCCATAGTGGAGGAAGCAAACGATGCCTCTATAGCGGTGCAGCCTGACACAGATCAGAGAGAACCTCTCTATGGTGGAGGAGAGGCTGAGACAAGAGATGGCGCTATAGGGGTGCAGTCAGGGGTGCAGTCTGACACAGATCAGAGACCTTCTCCATGGTGGATGAAGCAAGCGATGCCTCTATAGAGGTGCAGTCTGACACAGATCAGAGACACCTTCTCCATGGTGGAGGAGAGGCTGAGGCAAGAGATGCCTCTATAGCGGTGCAGCCTGACAGATCAGAGAGACCTTCTCCATGGTGGAGGAGAGGCTGAGACAAGAGCTGCCTCTATAGCGGTGCAGTCTGACACAGATCAGAGGCCTTCTCAATGGTAGAGGATAGGCTGAGGCAAGAGATACTTCTAGAGAGGTGCAGCCTGACACAGATCAGAGACCTTCTCCATGGTGGAGGAAGCAAACGATGCCTCTATAGCGGTGCAGCCTGACACAGATCAGAGAGAACCTCTCCATGGTGGAGGAGAGGCTGAGACAAGAGATGGCTCTACAGAGGTGCAGTCAGGGGTGCAGTCTGACAGATCAGAGAGGCCTTCTCCATGGTGGAGGAGAGGCTGAGACAAGCGATGCCTCTATAGAGGTGCAGTCTGACACAGATCAGAGACACCTTCTCCATGGTGGAGGAGAGGCTGAGACAAGCAATGCCTCTATAGAGATGCAGTCAGGGGTGCAGTCTGACACAGATCAGAGACACCTTCTCCATGGTGGAGGAGAGGCTGAGGCAAGAGATGCCTCTATAGCGGTGCAGTCTGACACAGATCAGAGGCCTTCTCCATGGTAGAAGATAGGCTGAGGCAAGAGATGCTTCTAGAGAGGTGCAGTCTGACAGATCAGAGACACCTTCTCCATGGAGGAGGAGAGGCTGAGGCAAGCAATGCCTCTATAGAGATGCAGTCTGACACAGATCAGAGAGGCCTTCTCCATGGTGGAGGAGAGGCCGAGAGAAAAGATGCTTCTAGACAAGTGCAGTCTGACACAGATCAGAGGACTTCTCCATGGTGGAGGAGAGGCTGAGGCAAGAGATGGCTCTATAGGAGTGCAGCCTGACACAGATCAGAGACCTTCTCCATGGTGGAGGAGAGGCTGAGACAAGAGATGGCTCTGTAGGGGTGCAGCCTGGCGGATCAGAGAGGCCTTCTCCATGGTGGAGGAGAGGCTGAGACAAGCGATGCCTCTATAGAGATGCAGTCTGACACAGATCAGAGAGGCCTTCTCCATGGTGGAGGAGAGGCCGAGAGAAAAGATGCTTCTAGACAAGTGCAGTCACACAGATCAGAGGACTTCTCCATGGTGGAGGAGAGATTGAGAGCAGAGATGCTTCTAGACGAGTGCAGTCTGACACAGATGATTGACCTACACTGTGACAGGAAGATGGGGAGGATGAGGAGAGTGCAGGGGGAGAAGGACCATTTATGCAGTATATGGGACATTATTTCCAGATGCTCCTCCACCAGGGACAGTGAGAGGCCTCGAATGTGCTAAAAGGATTTATTGGCTGGGGTCAGAAGAAAAGTACTGGGAGGGGAGACATGAGGAGACATGAAGATCTCAGGTTAAAGGGTGTAACCAAAAGGTGGATTGTGATTGGAGGGGTGGACGGAAGGGAGAGATGGCTGGTGTGAGAGCATGGGTCTGTGGAGTAGGGTAAATGAATAACTGAAGGGTTGCTTGTCACAGAAGAGCAGTATTGTTAGTGGGACGGATTCTGTGAGCTCGAGAAGCAGCGGTACCTGTGTTGGCGAGCCGAGACTTCATCAGTTTGGTTAGCAGCTCCTCCGGGATGGGGGCGCCAGTCTTGTAGTGTTTTGACATTTTCTGCAGAGGCTCCTTCTCCCAAACCCAGTTCTCAAGCATCTGAGATGGGGCTTCCACAAAGTCTCGCTCCACATGTGTGCCACTAAACATGGCAAAGTCAGTCTGGGGAGGGAGGCAAACAGAGTTAATGTACAGCCCCTAGCACACAAGGTTATAATGAGGGTGCGGGAAGAGTGCCTGGCACAGATGGCATTAATGCAGTCCTGCTGGCAACGGCATCCTGGCCTGGCATAGAAGGCCACTGCCCGTAGCGCAGAGTACAGGAAGCAACTGACGCAGAGCGCGGTACAGCACCGGCGTCAAAGCAAGATGCGGTAAGCGAGGGAGTGGGACAGACCATAAGCCTGCACAGACCCCTGGGCAGTAGTCAGTGGCAAGGAGGGTTAATGCACCAACCAGAGGGAACTGTCTTAGTGCCGAGGTGAATAACAACGGAGGAGTAACACAGCAGCAGTTTAATGTGAAGACCACCTGCGCCGCGCTGGCAGTGCATTAAAAACCATTGGCAACGGAGCGAATGGAAGAGGCTGAAACTATTTACCCGAAAGACAAGTCCCTTGTCTGTAGCCATCTTTACCTCAGCTTGAGGCTCTTCTAGAGTCACCGGCGAGCATGTATTGGGTGAACTTTGAAAAATCCGGGTTTACTTGAAAGCAGATTTTCAGATACCAGTAGGCTGACTCCATAGGATTCATGATAAGGCCACGCTAACAAACAGTGCAGACGGCATAGTTAAGTCACATTTTTAAAATGAGCGCCAGCACTCTTCTTCGATGTGGTGGTGGGAAGAGAGCATATGCAACTAGACTACCCTCAAAGAGCGCAAGTCAAGCAATAGGTAAAAGTAGTTTTGCAGTGTAGGAAGTTGGCTCTGTATATACTATTTCAAAGTAAGAGATAGTGTGCACAGAGTCCAAGGGTTCCCCTTACAGGTAAGATAGTGGCAAAAAGAGATAATTCTAATGCTCTATTTTGTGGTAGTGTGGTCGAGCAGTAGGCTTATCAGAGGGTAGTGTTAAGCATTTGTTGTACACACACAGGCAATAAATGAGGAACACACACTCAATGACAATTCCAGGTCAATAGGTTTTTATATAGAAAAATATATTTTCTTTATTTATTTTCAGAACCACAAGTTCAAGATTTGAAGTAAATACATAAACTGCAAGGTACTCCACACAGGTAAGTTAGGAACTTTGAATTAGAGCAATATCATATACAGTCTTTGTTAAAATGGCAATAAGCTATTTTAAAAGTGGACACAGTGCAAACTCAAGAGTTCCTGGGGGAGGTAAGTAATGGTTAATTTGTCAGGTAAGTAAAACACTTACAAGTCTCAGTTCTTGGGCATAGGCAGCCCACCATTGGGGGTTCAAGGCAACCCCAAAGTTACCTCACCAGCAGCTCAGGGCCGGTCAGGTGCAGAGGTCAAATAGTTGCCCAGAACACATAAGCACCTATGGAGAACAGGGGTGCTCTGGTTCCAGTCTGCCAGCAGGTAAGTTCCCATGTCCTCAGGGGGCAGACCAGGGGGGTTTTGTAGAGCACTGGGGGGGGGGGGGGGACACAAGTAGGCACACAAAACACACCCTCAGTGGCACAGGGGTGGCCGGGTGTAGTGTGCAAAGCAGGCGTCGGGTTTTGTATAGGTTTCAATGGAGGGACCTGGGGGTCTGTATAGACTGTATACGATATTGCTCTAATTCAAAGTTCCTAACTTACCTGTGTGGAGTACCTTGCATTTTATGTATTTACTTCAAATCTTGAACTTGTGGTTCTTAAATTAAGAAAATATATTTTTCTATATAAAAACCTATTGGCCTGGAGTAAGTCTTTGAGTGTGTGTTCCTCATTTATTGCCTGGGTGTGTACAACAAATGCTTAACACTACCCTCTGATAAGCCTACTGCTCGACCACACTACCACAAAATAGAGCATCATAATGATCTCTTTTTGCCCTATCTTACCTCTAAGGGGAACCCTTGGACTCTGTGCACACTATCTCTTACTTTGAAATAGTGCATACAGAGCCAACTTCCTACAAGCCCCCTCCAGTTTCTTTACGCCAATGATTGCCACAGTAGTTCCTTGCACTGAACAAAACTACTTTGTGTGCCAACATGCTCCTTGTGGAAGAGCAGAATGCGATTACTCATGGTAAAGCCAGCCGGTAGATAGAGGGAGAAACAGAACTTTAATAAGAACAACGGCAGACTTAATTAGGGACCCAATTCTTAAAGAAAGTCACAAAAGTGAACCCATGGTATAGGTCTTTGAATTAGTGCCATTCATGAATTCACAAGAACTTACAGAAGTAGACCAGGAAATTGTGCGCCTACAAAATATTTGTGAAATGTATTTTAACACGAGCATATATGCATGTTGTAGGAAAACGGCTCCCTGTTGCAGTTACCCCCCACTTTTTGCCTGATACTGATGCTGACTTGACTGAGAAGTGTGCTGGGACCCTGGTAACCAGGCACCAGCACCAGTGTTCTTTCCACTAAAATGTACCATTGTTTCCACAATTGGCACACCCCTGGCACACAGATAAGTCCCTTGTAAAAGGTACCAGTGGTACCAAGGGCCCTGTGGCCAGGGAAGGTCCCTAAGGGCTGCAGCATGTGTTGTGCCACCCTAAGGGACCCCTCACCTAACACATGCACACTGCCATTGTAGATTGTGTGTGTTGGCGGGGAGAAAAAAGCAAAGTCTACATGGCACCCTGTTCAGTATTAGGCAAAGATGCGGAAGACATTGTAACGCAAAGGGTTAATTAGCTTGAGCAGTGTAGATGAGCGTACTGCCTGTTGAAACCCCCTCCCAAACATTGTGGAAAAGTTCATGATATTATTTTCACGCTTGTTTGTGTAGAAGACTCCGTCTCAACCTTGAGAACGAGAGTACAGGGAGAAGATGGAAGGAAAACAAAGGCTGGAGCACAGCAGAGCAGCCAAGTACTGATAACATAGCTAGAAAATGCCAGAATGAGATAGAATCCAAGCTTCGAGTTATTTAAGCACTGAACTGTGGGTGAGAGATTTGGAAGCTCGCAGATGGAATTGTGGAAGCTGCCATGGCCCAGCGCTGCCTCCCTGTTTGCTTGTGGTGCTTGAGGGGGAGAGAGGTCCAAGCAGGCGGTAAAGGGCTCCCCAGCATGTCGTGGATTAAGTTAAGTTTGCACACAGGGATAAAATACCTTTGTTTCTCTGCTCTATTACTATGACTGATTATTTATGCCTGCACTGTGTTTATAACCTGAAGTATTCAGCTCGTTTATATTTTGCTTTCTAAACCTATTAGTGTGAACTGCTACAATAACTGAAACATGCATTTTGGTGTGCAGTAAATCAAAGCTTAAATGAAGTATTCAGTTTGTTTATATTTTGCCTCCTGAACATCGTAGTGAGAGCCTGCTGCAGTAATTGAAACATGCATTTTGGTGTGCAGTAAATCAAAGCTTATCTTAAGTATTCAACTCATTTATATTCTGCTTCCTAAATATCGTAGTGCAATGCATTTTAGTATACAGTTAATCAAAACTTATATCTGTCAATGAATTCTTTGCTTATATATATAAATAGATGCCTTTCATTGCTATTTTTATTCTACTATTGTTAATGTGCTAAATGCCTACATTTTACCTGCAATTCTAGCAAAGCTAAATTGTATTTATAATTGGCGTGTGGTCCTTCATTGAGCGTCCTTATTGACTTATACCGAACAGGTGTCAACCAGACACCTGGATAAGACACACCCCCTTCAGGATGCCATGCACACAAAATACTGCCTGTGGCATAGGTAAGTCACCCCTCTAGCAGGCCTTACTATACCACAGGTGAGGGCATAGGTGCATGAGCACTATGCCCCTACAGTGTCTAAGTCCATTCTTAGACATTGTAAGTACAGTGTGGCCATATTAAGTATATGGTCTGGGAGTTTGTCAAAAACGAACTCTACAGCTCCATAATGGCTACACTGAATACTGGGACGTTTGGTATCAAACGTCTCAGAATAATAAACCCACACTGATGCCAGTGTTGGATTTATTAAAAAATGCACAGAGAGGGCATCTTAGAGATGCCCCCTGTATTTTACCCAATCCTTCAGTGCAGGAATGACTGGTCTGTGCCAGCCTGCTGCTGAGAGATGAGTTTCTGACCCCATGTGGTGAGGGCCTTTGTGCTCTCTGAGGCCAGAAACAAAGCCTGCACTGGGTGGAGGTGCTTCACACCTCCCCCCTGCAGGAACTGTAACACCTAGCAGTGAGCCTCAAAGGCTCAGGATTTGTGTTACAATGCCTCAGGGCACTCCAGCTAGTGGAGATGCCCGCCCCTTGGACACAGCCCCCACTTTTGGCGGCAAGGCTGGAGGAGATAATTAGAAAAACAAGGAGGAGTCACCCACCAGTCAGGACAGCCCCTAAGGTGCCCTGGGCTGAGGTGACCCCTGCCTTTAGAAATCCTCCATCTTGAGTTTTGGAGGATTCCCCCAATAGGATTAGGGATGTGACACCCCTCCCCTCAGGGAGGAGGCACAAAGAGGGTGTAGCCACACCTCCGCTCTACACTGGACCGACCGCCAGCTGCGTCCACTTCACATTCCGACGCGAGACCCGCCACCTCCGCACTCAACCCATCCCGCGTCGACAGTGGAACAAGATCCCCGAAGAGCAACTCTTCTCAGCACTCGCCGCCAACCAACCCACCCTCACCACCGACCCCAACGACGCAGCCCTCAACCTCACAAACTGGATCTCCAACTGCGCAGACAACCTTGCTCCCATCAAACGCACGCATCGACAGACCAACACCAAAAAACCTCTCTGGTTCTCTGACACCCTCAAAGAATCAAAGAAAACTTGTCGCACCCTCGAGAAGGCCTGGCGCAAGGACCACACCACGGACAACATGACCGCCCTCAAGAACGCTACCCGCAAACACCACCGCCTGATCCGCGCTGCTAAAAAGAACTTTTTCACTGACAGAATGGACAAAAACAGCCACAACAGCAGAGAACTCTTCAGCATCGTCAAGGAGTTCTCCAACCCCAACCCCAACGCCAATGCCGTCACGCCCTCACAGGATCTGTGCGAATCCCTCGCCACTTTCTTCCATCGCAAGATCAGCGACCTCCACGACAGCTTCGGACAACAGACCCAACATAACACCACCGAACCCACACCCCCAGCCATTACCCTCAACAACTGGACCCACATCAACACTGAAGAAACCAAATCCATCATGAACTCTATCCACTCCGGCGCCCCTTCGGACCCCTGTCCTCACTTCATCTTTAACAAAGCTGACGACATCATCGCCCGCACCTCCAGACCATCATCAACTCTTCTTTTTCTTCTGCTACCTTCCCCGAATGCTGGAAACACGCCGAAGTCAACGCCCTACTAAAGAAACCTACGGCTGACCCGAGCGACCTGAAAAACTTCCGCCCCATCTCTCTTCTGCGTTTCCCAGCCAAGGTTATAGAGAAGACCGTCAACAAACAGCTGACCACCTTCCTGGAAAACAACAACCTGCTCGACCCTTCACAAACCGGATTCCGAACCAACCACAGCACGGAAACCGCCCTCATCTCAGTCACTGACGACATCAGAACCCTGATGGACAACGGTGAAACAGTCGCCCTCATTCTCCTCGACCTCTCGGCTGCCTTCGACACCGTCTGTCACCGCACCCTAATCACCCGCCTCCGCTCCACCGGGATCCAAGGCCAGGCCCTGGACTGGATCGCCTCCTTCCTCTCAAATCGTTCCCAAAGAGTTTACCTCCCTCCGTTTCGCTCAGAACCCACCAAGATCATCTGCGGCGTCCCACAAGGCTCATCGCTCAGCCCGACACTCTTCAATGTCTACATGAGCCCCCTCGCCAACATCGTTCGCAAGCACGACATCATCATCACCTCCTACGCCGACGACACCAAACTTATACTCTCCCTCACCAAGGACCCCGCCAAGACCAACCTACAAGAGGGTATGAAGGACGTCGCAGATTGGATGAGGCTCAGCCGCCTAAAGCTGAACTCTAAAAAAACGAAAGTCCTCATCCTCGGCAACACCCCGTCCGCCTGGGACGACTCCTGGTGGCCCACGGCGCTCGGCACCGCACCGACCCCCACAGACCACGCCCGTAACCTCGGCTTTATCTTGGATCCTCTTCTCACCATGACCAAGCAAGTCAACGCCGTGTCCTCCGCCTGCTTCCTCACCCTCTGCATGCTCCGCAAGATCTTCCGCTGGATCCCCGCCGACACTAGAAAAACCGTGACCCACGCCCTCGTCACGAGCCGCCTGGACTTCGGCAACACCCTCTACGCCGGGACCACAGCCAAACTCCAAAATCGCCTGCAACGCATTCAAAATGCATCGGCACGCCTCATCCTCGACGTACCCCGCAACAGCCACATCTCCGCTCACCTGAGACACCTGCATTGGCTCCCAGTCAGCAAAATTATCACCTTTCGACTTCTCACCCACGCTCACAAAGCCCTCCACAACAAGGGACCGGAATACCTCAACCGATGCCACAGCTTCTACGTCCCCACCCGCCTCCTCCGTTCCTCTGGTCTCGCACTCGCTGCCGTCCCTCGCATCCGCCGCTCCACGGCGGGTGGGAGATCTTTTTCCTTCCTGGCGGCCAAGACCTGGAACTCCCTCCCCACCAGCCTCAGGACCACCCAGGACCACTCCACTTTACGGAGACTCCTAAAAACCTGGCTATTCGAGCAGCAGTAACCCCCCCTTTCCCCTAGCGCCTTGAGACCCGCACGGGTAAGTAGCGCGCTTTATAAATGTTAATGATTTGATTTGATTTAGCCACCCTCCAGGACAGTAGCCATTGGCTACTACCCTCCTGACCTAAACACACCCCTAAATCTAGTATTTATGGGCACTCCAGAACCCAGGAAATCAGATTCCTGCAACCTGAAGGAAGAAGAAGGACTGCTAACCTGAAAGACCCTCAGAGACGACAGAGACAGCAATTGACTTGGCCCCAGCCCTATCGGCCTGTCTCCAGACTCAAAGAACCTGCACATCAATAAAAAGCTTTATAAATCCCAGTTATTAAATAGGGATTGGACAATACCTTTGGCCAACAATCTCTTCTATGATTACTGCTCGGCAATGGAGTAGGAATCACTGTACATTGAGTGTGTGAGGATCTCCTGAATAAATTTCCACGTAGGGTAAGAAGCAAGGGATTATGGTCGCTTTCGCAGCGGGGTTCCACCTTCATATCTTCCAGTAGAGGCCACAACCTAACATACACTAAGAAGTAGTCAATAGTACTGGAAGATAGACCTCTTTTGAACGTGGGTGCCATATGTGAATCTGAGAGTGTGCGTCCATTGCATGCCCTAAGCCCATATTTTAGACAAAGTGTAGCCAACTGAGTGGCCATACGGGAATAAGTACATTGGCTCATTCATTAATAGCGGGATTCCCCACAATTCATCTTCTTCATCAGTTAACCCATTATTAATAATCGAGGGTTCAAAAGTGCAGTTCAAATCTCCTCCTACTGCTAACAAAAACGAGGGGTGCAAAGAATCAAAAATTTCAAACAACTGACATAATGTCTGAGACTCCAATCCCCTAGATACCGAAGGGCATAAACATTAATTAAAATGATCCTAAAATCCTGATGGAATGTAAGTTGAACTCCCATAATATCCACAGAATTCATCTTTAATGGTGAATAGTCACAGTGTAACTTCTTATTTAATAACATCAATAAACCTTCTTTTGCGCGACCTAAACCCTTCTCTGAGGTTATACGACATAAACCCTTTCTATATATATATCTGTTCCTCAGCCCAAGTTTCCTGAAATAAACAAACATCCTGGCTGTTAATATAAGTAATCCACTCTGGATCTCTCAGTTTCCTGCCTAATCTTGCTAGGTTCCATGACATCAACAGTATCTCAGCCTTAGGAAACCCAGAATTAACAATAGGAGTAACAGGCCCCTCAGAATGTATAACCCCTTGAGGTACCCCCAGAGGCACCTCCTGAGCAACATTTAGTCATCGAGAGACTATTGATGCAGGGGGCGTTCTAGGTTCCATATGAGATTGATGAACTGGAATGGGGACAGAGTACCTCTTAGAACAAGTACAAGGAGGGTGGGGGGCAAGGCTAATACCAATCCCTCTCGAGACCCTTAAGTGATGAGTACGCGCTTCAAAATCCATTAATTGCTCCACCACTGATAAAAAAATCATACATAGACCCTGGTACGCAACATCTTTCCACCTTAAGAATATCAGAGCGGATAACTGAGGGACAATTGCGTCGGGTGCGTAGCCAATGAATGGCTTTATTAATCAACGACTCATGGTTCTCAAAAGCACCAAGCGGTATCTTGGGCACATCAATCATATACATTGTACAATCAGTACCTCCCATCCCCAAACTCTGATCGTACTGAGTATTAATATCAGTATAGGATTTGAAAAAATGGGCAGAGGGTATAAGGGAGTTATCCTTACTACCAGGAGGCAGGGGGATATCCTCTCTCCTTGGCCCATCATTAGTAACATGTAACTGAGCGGAAGCAGGGGCATGAGATCCCTCATGATTCCTAAAATTGGGAACTTGATTGTGCTTCCACCTGGCATTGGCAGGTGCTACCTGGTTATCCCCGATGCTAGATGAGATTGGATTGTTTAAGGGTGGGGGCTGAGCTGACACTTGAGGTTGGGTGTCAATTTCTAGTCCTAACTTTAATGGAACAATACTCCCATCCTCTTTTATCTCCCCATGTGGCTGCTGACATCTACAACTATTTTTCTGCATTATATTCTCCTTCATAAGTCCCATTAATATTAACACCAGGGGTTTTATTTCATCAATTTTCTGGAGAACAATAGCTAAATCAGTCCCTTTACCCAAAAGATGTAAGCCCTCGTGAACAGAAGGAGAGGTAGTCGAAGTGTTAATATCAGTAGCAGTTCCTATTGCAGAATGTATTATGCGAGCCGGTGGATCTTCAACCTCTGTCAATTGCTCAAATCGGTTCGAACACAAGATATTGGGAACCACCCTGACTACTGGGCTTAATGGAAAGGGGAAAGTCTCAGCACCCGTAGATAAAGCGTCCCTCTGACATGTCACGGTTCCCAGATCACAACATAATGGTGCAAAGGAGTGTGTGAGGGATTTCCCCCTAAAGCCTGGGTATCCTTGGTCGTACTGGTCTCAGCAGGAGTAGAAATAGCCTGTGTCCTCTTGCTCTTTGTGAACATTTCAGGGATTTTCTGCTTCCTAAGCACTCCACTACGAGTAGGCGATAAATGAGAATTAGTTTTTAATAAGGCATCGACCTCTTCAAATAATAAATCAATAACATGGAGAGGGCTCAAGTCTTTGGGGGTGCCTGTGCTTACTTGGTTACTTACTCTTTTCCTAAAAAAAAATGATACCGCTCATGGGGGCAGCGGTATCAATGGCTTTCCGTTTCCTCATTTCAGATGGCTGCATAAGTGGTAAATAAATCCTTAATTACCAAATAAAAATCTTCTGTACTTACTGCTCACATCAGAAATTAGCCCAGCCTCTTTCAGGCGATTACGGGTGAAGACGGGCAGCGTAAAGTGCGCAATTAATTATGAGGCCAGATAGGTGGAAAGGGAGCCTGGGGGATGAAGTCCCACACCAGGCTTCAACGTCTCAGAGCCTCAAAGCAACAGCCAGCCAGGCAGTCACTTAATCAGTTGGCAGAACAGAGCAGCACCGAAATCCTGCCCCAGGGCGTGCACACCTCTTCCAAAGCAACTCGCTCCATTTTCTGTTGCTGGCTCGCGCACCTCTGTCCAGTGTTCGTGCCTCTTCTCTGACGGCGCACACACTGCTCCAAAGACTGGGATTTGTCCTGATGTATGTTGTTGGCTCACGCACCTCGGTCGGCAGTAAAACCCAATGCCTGTGTATGGGCACGCAACGCGGTTTCTTTTAGTACTGTTCCTGACGCTTCCCTCTGTCTGTTGGGGCTCGCGCTCTAGTTCACGCCGGATGTTGGTCCTTTCTCTTCCAGGGGAATCCTCATCAAAGTCATAAACATTGAATATTCCCGCCCTTGTGCGGGGACCCCGGAGCATATATAAAATACACACATATAAATTATGAAATATGCACAAAAAATATATATATAGCATTTTTAATAGACAAATTTTCATACAAAACTCATATATACATGTGTAAAACAGCAATGCAGGCTATAATCATAAACAGGCTAAAATGCTTTATTTCTATAGAGTTGTTTTTTTTTTTTAAATCTTTCCAAAATTACAATAAGAGAAAAAATATCTACCAAAGCCCCACAACTGGGCTTAGGGAAATAAGCAGTAGTAATCATCAGAGAAAAAAAGAGAAAAAAAACTACATTGAAAAACAATGGAGCATTCTTAGCCAATAGGCTGCATGCAGGTTAACACAGGAGAACCATAAAAACTTTGGCACCGTGCCTTTAAGACCCTAAGCACCTCCAGTATCCCACCATGCCTCAGGGGTGAAGGAGAGGTGACAGTTGGTTCACAGTTAGGTCAGTTCTTTTTTCTGGCTTCTTCTGAGAGGATCCTGGAGCATTGAGCTCTCAGTTTTTCTGAGTTTTTCTTAGAAAAATACTTTAAAAAGCGTTTTTTTCCTACTTTACTCGACATCTAACATCATTGTCTGAGTCTGGAAGTTTTTTCCTGACTGAAAAATGCCTTCACTTTTTGTGAAATGCCCTTCCTGTGGGAAGAAGAAGGCCCAGTCAGATCCACACACTCTCTGCATTGTGTGCTTGCCTCAGAGTCACTGCCCTGACACTTGCAAACACTGCAAGAACATGTCGAAGAGGACTCTGAAGGACAGAGAAAAGATCAGGCTTCATGGGCTTCACGAGAGGCAGAAAACATCATCCTCTTCGCTTCCCAGACAGCCAACAAGCCACTCTCAGGAGAGAGAGGCTAGATCAACATCAGCAGGTAGGAAGATACCTGTTTGTTCCCCGTCAATGTCGTCGCTACCACCATCTCACCGTCATAGATCGCCGTCGACGGTGACCCGACCGACGTCGAAGGATACGACGCCGAGAGAACATGGCCACCGCAGGGGCATATCTCCGTCGACGGCAACCCGCCGATCGACGTCGAGCCATCACCGGCGTGCACATTCGCCGCCGAAGGCCTCGCGCCCCTCGACGTCAAGAAAGGCGACGTCGAAATCGCCCCAACAGCGAGAGCGAGGACATCCGCCGTCGACTGCCCACCGCTCGACGTCGAGGCACACGACGGTGAGCAGGTCGCGGTCCAGAGATCGCCGTTCGACGTCAAGACACTCAACGTCGAGGCAGGAACAACCGCCGGCGCTCCCTTCGACGTCATTACGGCTGTCGACGCAGGTTTTACATGTCTCGCAGGGAGCAGAGCATCGGCTTCCGCCAGCAGAAAAGACCACTCCATCTCCAGTGATTTCCATAAGAAGTGGTTCATCTCGGTCGAGAGCGGCATCGTCGGGGCATGTCTCACCCATCAATTTGTCACCAAGATGGTTGGAGAGCCTTAATAGACCAACGGCCTCCCCAGACTCCCAGTATTCAAGGATGTACTCTCCTACTGCCTCTCTCCCGAGAACACCATCACCGACAACGCGAGCAGAACGGGCTCGTTCTGCTTCTTGCCAGCCGACCACGAGGCCTGGGCGCTCTGCTACAGTATCTCGCAGCAGATCTCGTTCCCAGCGGCGATCCAGGTGACGATCAAGACACAGAAGGTCGCCTTCTTGGTCATCGTCAGGGTCATCTCTCAGAAGTTACTCCCCCACCTTAACAGATTCTCTACCAGCTAGGGTTTCACCGGTGGACGACATCACTACTTTTAATGAGGTGCTTGTCAGGGGAGCGCAGAAGCTAAATATAGAGGTTCCAGAACCATCAACCTCCTCATCTGTCATTTTTGAGACTCTACAGCATAGAGCGGTTTCGAAAAAGCTACTGCCGCTAGTGCCTGGTCTGTTGCAACCAACCATGGACACCTTTTTAGCGCCAGCCACCCTCAAATCAGCTCCTGCTAGGATTTTGAAAAAATATAAAGCACCTGAACAAGACCCTTTATTTCTCAGAACGGATCCGCCGCCGGACTCGGTCATATTGGCCGCAGCCCGAAAGACTTACTCGGTAGCATCATCCTCCACGGTCCCACCGGACAAGGAGAGCAGACATCTAGACTCTCTGGGGAGAAAAATGTGTGGCACGGCGGCATCTATGATGAAGGTCTCCAGCGCGTCTGCACTTCTAGGCAGATACGACCGCTCACTGTGGGACTCTCTGAACAGGTTCACAGAAAAGTTACCTAGAGAGGACAGGCAGGACTTTCAAGAGATCCTTCAAGATGGATGTCTGGTTTCCAACCAGGTCCTCAGCGCAGCGGCAGATGGGGCAGACTTAGCTGCACATGGATACGCACATGGGATCTGTGCAAGGTCTTCCTGGTTGAGACTGACTGGATTAAAACAGGAAGCACAACAGCGTATCCTAAATCTTCCGTTCAACGGGAACTCGCTGTTTGGTACCCATACAGACGAAGAAATGGCGCGCATGAAGACGGAAGTGGACACCATTAGGGCAGTAGGCCTGGAGAGGAAGAAGGACTTCAGGCGAAGGTATAGGCCTTATGACAGGCGCCCTTTCCAGCAGAGGGTTCAAACCCCTCACTGGTCCCAGAGGCCACAGCAGAGGCAAGGACGCCCGCTTTTTCAGTCCCGTAAGGCCACGAGGGTCAAGTAGACCACAACAGTCCACACCCAACGCGCCGGCAAACAATGAGGACTCGCTTCCCTTAACACTGTGCACCACTCCGGTGGGGGGGGGGGGGTAAGTATCACAGACTTTATTCACGAGTGGCGTGCTATAACAAAAGACAAATGGGTGCTCAACATTGTCGAGAATGGCTACTCTCTTCTTTTCAGGCAACCTCCACCGCACTTGCCACCAGCCAAATGCAAGCCGTCTCACGTCAGCCTATTGTGCAAAGAGGCTCTCGCCCTTTTACGAAAGAAAGCAATAGAAAAAGTTCCACTCGCGCACAGAGGGAAGGGGGTTTACTCCCGCTATTTTCTGGTGGCGAAGAAAGGCCGAGAGGGCGTTTTCAGACCAATTCTGGACTTACGGCTACTGAACAAGTACATAAGAAAGCAAAAGTTCAGAATGCTGGCTCTTCACCAGATTTTCCCTCAGCTACATCAGGGAGACTGGATGTGCTCCATCGACCTGCAGGATGCATACTTTCACATCCCGATAGTTCCCAAGCATCGGAAATTCCTGCGCTTTCAGATAGCCTCACCGCACATCAGTTCAAGGTGCTACCATTCGGCCTGAAATCTGCCCCCGCGGTTTTTTCGAAATGCGTGGCAGTGGTAGCGGCACATCTACGAAAACAAAAAATCTTCATTTACCCATACCTGGACGACTGGCTACTGAAAGCCTCCTCTCCGGATCAGGCGAGAACGCATCGGGACATTGTGCTCAAGGTTTTTGAGTCTCTAGGTCTTCAGGTCAACTACCAAAAGTCCACCTTGATTCCAACGCAGAACCTCCACTACCTGGGAGCAATACTAAACACAGAGCTCCAAAGAGTGTATCCTTCGGAGGAACGACTATTATCAATAAAGAAAAAGTGTCAAGACCTGTTAAAATCCGACGCACCTACGGCCCGTCAGGTGACATCTCTGCTGGGCTCCATGGCATCATGCATTTTCATTGTCCCAAATGCCAGGCTGCATAGGAGGCCCCTCCAAGAGGCGTTGGAGAACAACTGGAGCCAAAGGACAGGTCGCTGGGAGGACAGAGTGCGGCTGCCGATAGCAGCACGTCAGTCATTGCAATGGTGGATGCACAGACCTCACCTGTCAGTAGGGGCTCCGTTTCCCCAGGTAATTCCATCCGACACTCTGGTAACGGATGCGTCTCTTCAGGGATGGGGGGCTCATCTAGGTCCCCTTCAAGCTAAGGGCCTGTGGTCCGACAACGAAAGGACGTACCACATCAATCTGCTGGAGCTCAGAGTGGTCCATCTAGCTCTCAAGTCTTTTGCTCCTTCGATTCAGGGGAAATCTCTCCTAATACAAACGGACAATACAACCACAATGTATTATTTGAACAGACAAGGGGGAACGAGATCCCTACCCCTATCTTGGGAGTCTCAAACAATCTGGCATTGGCTCCTGGCCAGAGGAATGTCGCTTACAGCGGTTCACTTTCCAGGTCAACAAAACGTGGAAGCAGATTTCCTGAGCAGACACCTAGAGGACGCCCGCGATTGGGTCCTACACGGCGAAGTCGGCGAAGACATCTTCGCTCAATGGGGTCGGCCTCTATTGGATCTCTTCGCAGACGAGGTAAACAAGAAATGCCCAGACTTCGCGTCCAGGTTCTACTGTCCGGGATCTCGAGGGAATGCCCTGTTGATTGACTGGTCAGGGATATTTCTCTACGCTTTTCCACCGATCCCCCTCATACCGGCAGTGATCCACAAACTTTACAGATGCAGCACCAGAATGATTCTCATAGCTCCGCAATGGCCCCGTCAGTTCTGGTACACAGATCTCCTCAACCTATCGGAACAACCTCACAGGAGGCTGCCGTGCAGACCGGATCTTCTGAGCAGGATGGAGGGCAGGGTCCTGCACCCCAACCTACCCTCTCTGAGCTTGACAGCATGGCTCCTGAATTCCTGCAGTATAGGCACCTAGGGCTCTCGCAGGAGTGCATGAACATCTTGAAGGAGTCCAGACGACCTTCCACGCGGCGTTCTTACGCGTTTAAGTGGAAGAGGTTCTACATATGGTGCTGTCAGCAAGGTCAGAATCCCATACGAGCTCAGGAGGAGGTCATACTGTCTGTCTTACTCCATTTGGCAAAATCCGGTCTGCAGGTATCATCTATTAAGGTACATTTATCTGCCATTACAGCCTATCTTAAGTCACCTTCTCAGGAATCCTTCTTTACGAAACCAGTAGTCAAGGATTTTTTAGAAGGTTTGAAAAAAGTTTTTCTGCCCATTCGGAAACCCTCCCCTCCATGGGAGCTGAACATAGTACTGTCAAAACTTATGGGCCCTCCTTTCGAACCTATACACAAAGCCTCTTTGCAACACCTTACGTGGAAGACGGCTTTTTTGGTAGCCATCACTTCCGCAAGGAGGGTCAGTGAAATTCAGGCTTTGTCCTCCAAAGAACCGTACACAGTCTTTTACGACAATAGAGTAGTTCTGCGAACTCACCCATCATTCCTACCGAAGGTGGTGTCAGAATTCCACATCAATCAGACTATTTCTCTACCAACTTTCTTCCCCAATCCGGAGACTCCGGCGGAGAAAGCGTTGCACTCCCTAGATCTGAAAAGAGTGCTAAAATTTTATTTGGATAAAACAAAATTGATTAGACATTCCAACCACTTGTTTGTAAATTATGGTCATTTGAGGACAGGAGAGGCAGCATCTAAACGAACCATATCAAGATGGATAGTTTCTTGTATTGTTAATGCTTACCAGTTGGCTAACAAACAACTACTTGCTAGACCTAAGGCGCATTCGACAAGAGGAAAGGCGGCTACTGCTGCCCTCCTTAATAATGTTCCAATCGCTGAAATTTGTAAGGCTGCTACATGGAAGTCTGTACATACATTTACTAGACATTAGTGTTTGGACTCAGATGCAAGAGCAGACGCCCAAGTGGGGCAGGGCTCTCTGAGAAATTTGTTTGCATGATACATATCTATTCCTGCACTTCTATTGGACAGTCCGCAGAGTCAAGGGATGGGCTTGCTGATCTATTCAATGTTTATGACTATTGATGAGGATCCCCTGGAAGAGAAGGATAAGTTACTTACCTGTAAATCCTAGTTCTCTTCCAGGGGTATCCTCATCAAAGTCATAAACAACCCACCCTCCTCCCCGGACGCACGTCTCCTAGAAGTGCAGGACAGACTATCTTTCGAATCGGCTACACAGCTTGTCACCGTAAAAAAGTACTGACCTAACTGTGAACCAACTGTCACCTCTCCTTCACCCGTGAGGCATGGTGGGATACTGGAGGTGCTCAGGGTCTTAAAGGCACGGTGCCAAAGTTTTTATGGTTCTCCTGTGTTAACCTGCATGCAGCCTATTGGCTAAGAATGCTCCATTGTTTTTCAATGTAGTTTTTTTTCCTCTTTTTTCTCTGATGATTACTACTGCTTATTTCCCTAAGCCCAGTTGTGGGGCTTTGGTAGATATTTTTTCTCTTATTGTAATTTTGGAAAGATTTAAAAAAACAACAAAAAAAAAACAACAACTCCATAGAAATAAAGCATTTTAGCCTGTTTATGATTATAGCCTGCATTGCTGTTTTACACATGTATATATGAGTTTAGTATGAACATTTGTCTACTAAAAATGCTATATATATTTTTTTTTCGTGCATATTTCATACTTTGTATGTGTGTATTTTATATATGCTCCGGGGTCCCCGCACAAGGGCGGGAATATTCAATGTTTATGACTTTGATGAGGATACCCCTGGAAGAGAACTAGGATTTACAGGTAAGTAACTTATCCTTCCCCGTCAGTATTTTCTCTGCTTCGGACGCATTTGTTTTCACTTCTCGAGCATCAGTTCTACGACCAAGGCGAGAGCCGCTCTAGAGAAAGGGGCCGCCTGTCAGTGGGGCTCCTAACTCACAAGGTCCACCGTGCCCCGGCGGAGGGGCTCCAGCGGCGTGTGGGTAGCCCATCTGGCTCCTGCAGTGCTGCTGGGCATCCACCCATCTAGCTCCTGCTTGGATGCGGCAGCACCCACCCAAATCCTGCAGGGCTGCTGGTGGACGCCCCGGTGCCTGGAGGCAATTGGGGGAGGTCTAGCCAACTCCTGCAGCAACGGCAGGCGCCCATTCGGCCCCTCAAACAATGCTGACCCCGCAGGGTGTGCTAGGGGCGGCAGGACAAATAACGCTTCCCCTGTGTGTTCCTCATTTATTGCCTGTGTGTGTTCAACAAATGCTTAACACTCCCCTCTGATAAAGCCTACTGCTCGACAACACTACCACAAAACTGAGCATTAGAACTATCTAATTTTGCCACTATCTTACCTCTAAGGGGAACCCTTGGACTCTGTGACACTCTCTCTTACTTTAAGATAGTATATACAGAGCCAGCTTCCTACACATGTGTAGATTTGTCCATGAGAAAATCTATTGAGCACAAGCTCACTTTCCCTTTTTTTCCAAACCCTGGAAGAACGTCTACTTATGCCCCTGTCAGGAGTAAATTTCCAACCTTTCTCATTATGGGAAAAGATTAGAGAAGAGCTGGTGAAAATTCTTAAAACATAGAAGTTAGTAGGTTTGCAGATTCAAAGGCATTCCAGCCCTGGAACTATTGGTTACTGCTTCCCCAGCCCCAGTTTGTAGATCTGCAGAAAGGTGGCAAAAGAAGGAAATTGCTATAGTAGGGATTGACATCGCAAGTATTCAAGCCCTGCTATGGTAAAGCCCTGGCATGATCAGAGAAGCTATTATCGAGCTCTTACATAATGAGATTGCTGCCATAGTTTGTCGCCGCACTACGTGCCACCAAAGGGACAAGTAGATGTTTTCATGGGACAAGTAGATTTAAGACGCAACCTGACCCACGAAGAAGTAGATATTTTATTGAATTTCACACCCCTGGTCCACCTACCAGGGAAGGAAAACACAGAGGCTGACAGACTAAGCAGACAGGAAATACACTCACACGAACAGAAGGTGAAGCACAAAAGACTGGAGAGGATATTCAAGGTCCGGGGAAGACTGACAACAGACCTGTTCGCAACAGCAGAAAACACAAAACACCAAAACTTTGCCTCCAGGTTTCCACACCACCACTCACAAGGGAATTGTCTGTCACCAAATTGGTCAGGGAGATTTGCTTATGCTTTTCTACCGATCCCCTTAATACAAAGATCCTGGAAAAAGCCAGGACATATCTCGTCCTGATAGCCCCTCAATGAGCCAGACGGGCCTGGTACTGTGAACTGCTCACGTTGTCCAGGGCTCAATCAAAAGCAGAGAAGAACCTGCTAACAATGCACAAAAGGAAGGTGTATCTGCCGGAACCCGCAACACTCATTCTTGCGGCATGGCGCCTGAATACACAAGGTTCGGACACTTACATCGAATGCCGAAAATAATGGAAATTCCTAGGGAAGCAAGAAGACCTATCATGTGACCATGTTACATAGGAAAGTGGGAAAGATATATCCACTGGTGCACAGACAACAAACGAATGGAAACCATCACTAGACTAGAGACTGTACTAATTACCCCACTCATTCCTTGAATAGTGAGTTAACCTATTCATCACTGAAGGCACACCTGGCAGCAATAGTGCCGTACACCAGGGGTACCTCATGTGATGGTACCTTCGCATCACCAGCAGTAAAGAGGTTCCTAGAAGGATCAAAGAGAACGGCCCCACCAAGATCAGTTCCAGCTCCAATGTGGAGCTTAAACACAGTGGTAACTCAATTTATGACAAAACACTCTGAGCCTACCCAGAAGGCAGATCTCAAATTACTCACAATCAAATCTGCTTTCTTAATAACTATTACTTCACTTCCGCACGGCCGAGACTGAGCGAACTGCAAGCACCAACAATACAGTAACTCTACTTACAAATACACAAGGAGAAGGTGGTCCTCAGGACCTATCTTCAATTCCTACTTAAGGTAGTCAGCAGAGGAAATCAGCAGTTTCCATGTCAATCAAAACATATAGCTACTGGTGTTCTTCAAGGAGCAACAGACGCAAATGGAAAGAGCTCTACACACTTCGGATGTAAGAAGAGCCTAATATACCATCTGCAAGAAACCAGAGAGTTTCGCAAGGGAAACCAGTTATTTGTATGCTTCACAAAATCAACCAAGGGGTCGCCAGTAACAAAGGGAAAAATCTCAAGATGGATTGTAGACATGACTCAAACATGCTGCTTGGGGGCGGGGATGCGTAACCCACACACCCAGGAGAATACTCAACCAGGAAAAAGGGGGCAACATTAGTGCTCTGAGCAAACGTACCTCTGGAGACACTGTGCAGCAGCAACATGGGCACATCCTCACACATTCACAAAACATTACAGTGGAAATTCAAATGAACAAGGAGGCACAGATGGGACAAAGAGTACTACGGAACCTGTTTGTAAACACTTCCTTATTTCAAACCCAACCGACCCAAGGGAAGGGATACCGCTACATAATCTAATATAGAGCATGTGAATCCAGAAAAAGATTCATGCTTGAAAACTATTCATGCTTGAAAACTAAATGGTTACTTTCCAGTAGGAGCAGTTTTGCAGCCTGAAACATTTTCTGGATTCGCATGTGACCCACCCACCGCCCCAGAAATGGGAGGTTAATGCAGCCAGGCGGGGAAGAGAAAAGAAAAGTAAAACGAGGAAAGGGAAGATTCCGAGAGACAGAAAAAAGGATTAGAAGATGGCTACTGTGCACAAGAACAAACAGTGGTCGACGACACACACAACAGGAACAAAACACAGTCAAGAAGGAAGAAAGAACGACAATCCTGCACCCGATCACTAGATGGCAGAATCCAGAAACCTCTTCAGGCTGCAAAACGACTCCTACTGGTTAGTAACTATTTCAATTTATTTTCTTTTGCAGCGTGAATCTATTCGTCACCCTTCCCCACTAATGCACAAACAATTGGTGGTACCAGATGCCTTTTTTAAAGTAAACTGTCACACTCTTGTCTCTTGCCTTGTGAGGACGTTTACAAAGAGCTTTACAGCGCATGTGTGAATCAGTGAACACGCAGCTTGTCTACCTCTTGCTGACCCATCTCTCTCTTTGTGGACATTTCTTCAGCATTATATAGCAGCACAAGTCTCCTTGCAGCTTCAACTAGCACTTTATGGTCCTTTGCTGGTTGGTATTGTTAACTTTGTGAGGTTTTTCTAAGACCCAGCCCCAGTTGGGGTGCATGGCCACTGTCCAGAGCAAGAGCTAGCATGATCACAAGTGAAGGGTGGGGGTTGAGAGTAATATGCAGCTCACACAGCTGGTCATGCGGAGCATGGGCTTCTAAGCACTCTACGGTGTCAGAACAAAGCCAATGCATGCACGGCCTGTCATTACCTGGGAGCACAGCTGGTGCATCACATGTCCGAACTCGTGGAAGTAGGTCTCCACCTCATCGTGCTGAAGAAGGGAAGGTGCGTCCGGTGTTGGTTTGGTGAAGTTGGCGACCATGGCAGCTACTGATATTTGTCTTGTACCGTCTGGCAACAGACACCCTGGCTGCAGGCCAAAGCAAGCTGCGTGTCCATATTTTCCTTCCCTGAACAAAAGAACAAGAGATGAGTTCTATGTGAGTACTTTACCATCTCCCAGACCTGCATGGACATTTTTTATCATTGCCTCCATCAGGGCGACCAGAATCTCCATCCCTGAGGTTCTAAACACAGACTTTTTGTAGCCTCTGTCACCTCTGGCCCACAGTCCTCTCCTTAACAAGCTTCTCATACTTTATTGCTACCAGCAGCGCACTGCATATCATCTGCCCCCAGTTATTCAACTGCAATAGCCTTGTTTAGCCATGAAATCTTTCTATTTGCTGCTAGCAAAACTGAATAGAGTTTAACGCTCGCTTCGACTCCAAACAAGGAATACTGGAAACACTTCCAAGATCCCTATAAGAATCCCAAAGGGCAGGTCACTCAGTTCCAATAAGACAAAGTTTTTAGTGTTACACAGCCCACCTCGGGAGTTCATGGACGTTTGGGGATGTACTGTAGGCCAAACCCGAACAAGGGGCCGGTGATGCAATCAGCATACTGAGAAGTAGACACACATGTGTCCTTAGGTCAGGATCTGAAACTCTTCAGGGGGATGTACCTGCAACTGACACTGTTAACATTAGGTAAACATACATCATCTGTCTCCCGGCATGAGTGACACATGCACCCGCGTGTGGAGAAAGGGCACGCTGGAAAGAATCAACAGTATTTCTGATTAAGTACAAAGACGACAATGACTTACTCACCATAAAAATAATAACATTAAACAGTTGCTTTAGGAATTAATATGTTCTTACTCATGCAAGGGTTTTGGTTTATTGTGTATTTTTTAAACCTTATAAAAGTAGCTAACATAGAATGGCCTCAATAACAAAATTTGTCTAATTTTGTCCCCCTCTTTTGTAATAAGTAGGGGTGGGTGGAACGAGCAGAATTCTACGAAGTTACATAAACACTCCGTGGATTCTGCAGACTTCCACCAATGGGTGGGAATAGGTAAGTTGTGCTGATGCGCTGATTCAGTGCTGGGAGCATAGGCAGCTTTGAAAAATGGGCGCGAACGGCACCAATTGGTGTGCCAGACGGCGCAGCTCCTCAAGTTGATTTGGTGCCACTTGAATAGACTTTCCTTCTGACTGTGAATGATCACAACTGCCTGTGAGAATCTCACCGAAAGACCTCCTAGCAAGCGGAAATTGTGAAGGAAAGTAGCATCTTTCTAGCATACACTGTAGTACACTGGGATCCCGCTAATCTGAACCCAGTGCCTGTGCTCTCTCTTTTAAATTTGGTTGTATGGTAGCTCTTATACCCAAAAATTAGCAGGGGCCTCCCATGGGCTGCAGCATGTATTATGCCACCCATGAGAGCCCATGCAAACTGTCTGCAGGCCTGCCATTGCAGCCTGTGTGAAACAGTGCGTACACCTTTCACTTTGTATATAAGGCTTGCCTTATATTGCGGTAACTGCCCTTGACAGGGCAGGTTGCATGGTTTTCAGTATGAGGACAGCCTCTACAAACCTAAAGGCCATTCCCCGGGCTTTGTAAGTGTGGCCATCTTAAGGTACGTAGTGGACCACATAATGGCTTCTCCAAACCTAGGCATGTCTGGTATAAAACATGTTGGAATCATGCAACTACACCAATTCCAGTACTTGTTGCATGATACCATGTACCCTGGCTATACAGCCGTGCAGGGTCTGCATACCAGGCCATGCTGCTGCCAACCCCAGACACTGTTCTGTCCTCCTGCTGATGAGCCTGATATCCTGCAAGGGAGAGGTGTGACCACCTCTCCATTTGACTTGGGTGGCTTCTGAGTACCACCACACTGCTTTGAAAGGCACACTTGGCGCCCTGCTTGCATAAACCGGTTTGCACCAGTGCAGGAACCCCTCTGTTCCCGTTCTGGTGCAAAACCACACAAAGGACAGGGGAGTGACCACCCCCCCATCCAGCTCCTCTCCTAGGGAGGTGCAGAGAGCTCTGCCAGGTGGCGGGTTGATTCTGCCACCTTGGAAGCAAGGTAGGCAGAGGCCCCTGGGAGCACTGACTGGTTAGGCTAGGTAGATGACATCCCTGACCCCCTCTGATAGGTGGGTCACTGCAGATAGTAATCAACCCCCTTGTAGGTTCAATTAAGGACTCCCCCCAAGGGTAGGTTGTAGGAAAATGGCTCCCTGTTGCAGTTACCCCCCACTTTTTGCCTGATATTAGTGCTGACTTGACTGAGAAGTGTGCTGGCACCCTGCTAACCAGGCCCTAGCACCGGTGTTCTTTCACTTAAAAATTTACCATTGTTCCACAATTGGCACATCCCTGGCACACAGATAAGTACCCTGTAAGAGGTACCAGCGGTACCAAGGGCCCTGTGACCAAGGACGGTCCCAAAGGGCTGCAGGACATGTGGTGCCACCCCATGCGACCCCTCACCTAACACATGCACACTGCCATTGTGGATTGTGTGTGTTGGGGGGGAGAAAAAGGCAAAGTCGACATGGCATCCCCCTCAGGATGCCACGCACACAAAATACTGCCTGTGGCATAGGTAAGTCATCCCTCTAGCAGGCCTTACAGCCCTAAGGCAGGGTTCACTATACCACAGGTGAGGGCATAGCTGCATGAGCAATATGCCCCTACAGTGTCTAAGTCTATTCTTAGACCTTGTAAGTACAGTGTAGCCATATTAAGTATATGGTCTGGGAGTTTGTCAAAAATGAACTCCACAGCTCCATAATGGCTTACACTGAATACTGGGAAGTCTGGTATCATACTTCTCAGAATAATAAACCCACACTGATGCCAGTGGATTTATTAACAAATGCACACAGAGGGCATCTTAGAGATGCCCCCTGTATTTTACCCAATTGTTCAGTGCAGGACTGACTGGTCTGTGCCAGCCTGCTGCTGAGAGACGAGTTTCTGACCCCATGTGGTGAGAGCTTTTGTGCCCTTAGAGGACAGAAACAAAAGCCTGCTCTGGGTGGAGGTGCTTCACACCTCCCCCCTGGAGGAACTGTAACACCTAGCAGTGAGCCTCAAAGGCTCAAGCTTCGTGTTACAAAGCCCCAGGGCACTCCAGCTAGTGGAGATGCCCGTCCCCTGGACACAGCCCCCACTTTTGGCGGCAAGTCCAGGGGAGATAATGAGAAAAACAAGGAGGAGTCACCCACCAGTCAGGACAGCCCCTAAGGTGTCCTGAGCTGAGGTGACCCCTGCCTTTAGAAATCCTCCATCTTGATTTTGGAGGATTCCCCCAATAGGATTAGGAATGGAGAGGGAGGAGGCACAAAGAGGGTGTAGCCACCCTCAAGGACAGTAGCCATTGGCTACTGCCCTCCCAGACCTAAACACCTCCCTAAATTTAGTGCAGAGACGATGGACGACGACAACTGCTTTGGCCCCAGCCCTACCGGCCTGTCACCAGAGTCGAAAACCTGCAACCAGCGACACATCCAACAGGGACCAGTGACCTCTGAAGCCTCAGAGGACTGCCCTGACCCCAAGGACCAAGAAACTCCCGTGAGCAGCGGCTCTGCTCAAAAACAGCAACATCTTTGCAACAAAGAAGCAACTTTCAAAGAACTCACTCTTCTCAACAGAAGCGTGAGACTTCACACACGGCACCCAACGACCCCGGCTCGAGATCCAGAGAACCAACACCACAGGGAGGACTCCCTGGCGACTGAGAGGAGCCCGAGACGATCACCCTGGAGCCCCACAGCAACACCTGCAGAGAGAATCCAGAGGCTCCCACTGACCGCGACTGCCTGTAACAAGGGACCCGACCCCTGGACCAAGCACTGCACCCACAGCCCCCAGGACCTGAAGGAACCAAACCTCAGTCTAGGAATGACCCCCAGGCGACCCTCTGCCTAGCCCAGGTGGTGGCTGTCCCGAGAAGCACCCCCTGAGCCTGCCTGCACCGCTAGAGTGACCCCTGGGTCCCTCCACTGAAACCTATACAAAACCCGACGCCTGCTTTGCACACTGCACCCGGCCGCCCCTGTGCCGCTGAGGGTGTTTTGTGTGCCTACTTGTGTCCCCCCCAGTGCTCTACAAAAACCCCCAGGTCTGAAACCCCCCAGGACGCAGGTACTTACCTGCTGGCAGACTGGAACTGGAGCACCCCTGTTCTCCATAGGCACCTATGTGTTTTGGGCACCTCTTTGACCTCTGCACCTGACCGGCCCTGAGCTGCTGGTGTGGTAACTTTGGGGTTGCCCTGAACCTCCAACAGTGGACTGCCTATGCCCAGGAACTAAGACTTGTAAGTGTCTTACTTACCTCACAATCTAACCATTACTTACCTCCCCCAGGAACTGTTGATTTTTGCAGTGTCCACTTTTAAAATAGCTTATTGCCATTTTAACAAAAACTGTATATGTTATTGCTCTAATTCAAAGTTCCTAACTTACCTGTGTGGAGTACCTTGCATTTTATGTATTTACTTCAAATCTTGAACTTGTGGTTCTCAAAATAAACTAAGAAAATATATTTTTCTATATAAAAACCTATTGGCCTGGAATTGTCTTTGGTTGTGTGTTCCTCATTTATTGCCTGTGTGTGTACAACAAATGCTTAACACTACCCTCTGATAAGCCTACTGCTCGACCCCACTACCACAAAATAGTGGCAAGATCAGACACTTCTAATGCACTATCAACCTCTAAGGGGAACCCTTGGACTCTGTGCACACTATCTCTCACTTTGAAATAGTACATACAGAGCCAACTTCCTACATAGGTTTTCAGATTAATTGAGAAAGGATTTACTCCAGGAACTCTCTGGAAGACTCTTCTGCTCCTAGCCTCTGGAACCGCTGCTGGTCTGCTTTTGGAACTGAAACAAAACAGTATCCAGTTGAGAGGGTTCCCACTACAACATTGTTTCTCCAGCTCCTGCAAGATTTCTGCAACATCCATGGCTGCGCATCCTCCAGGGTCACTCCAGAGTCACAAGGACTCTGTGTGCATCCAAGAAGGAAGAAGGAATCTCCCTTGGAGTGAAGGAACTGTAGGCACCTCAAGACGACAACGACTGGCTGGAGTAACCTGCTGTCCCACGGACATTTAGTGGCAACACAAGTGGTGGTTCTTTGGTCCTCTCCGGGTCCCCATTATCTTCGGACCAGCTTGAGAGACGGTGGGCCTTTGCCGCTGGAACGGAACTACTGTGCAGCAACTGTTGCTCTTACCAAGGCTTGTTGACTCTTCCTCCATGAGCTCTTCAAGCGCCAAGAAACCCCAGCCGCCAGCACTCTGCAACTTCACGTTCAGCTTCCACTCAGCTGCTCCTGTGGCGTGGTACTCCTGTTTTGTGGTGCTGCTGACACACCTCTCTCTGTGCCTGCTGCCAGTGGGTCACTCGTCACTCGTGGGGGCTCCAATAATTCCTGCTCACTCTCCTTCCTGCTGAGGGCGAGCCTTGACTTTCCTCCAAGGGTTGAGTCGTATGGATTTTGCTGCTCCCCAAAAACCTGCCAACTGCTGTGTAACGACTTTTGCATTTCCCATTGCTTGTTTGTGGTCCTGCTGATTACTGACCCTTCTTCAATCTGGCAACCGACATGGGACATCTTGTGGGTGACTTCAAGGATCTCCTACATCCCCTGGACTCCGCAGCTGAACTTCATCCTTCACCCACCCGCAGGAACGTCACCTGTTAGAGGGTGGGCATTGCCAATTTGCACCGGCTGAACATTTCCAAGTGGCCTGGACACTGTCCCCTGGACCCCAGTCCTGGTCCACTTCTATGCTTTTCCTGCTGGCTGCTAAGTGATTATTTTGTGTGTAGATATCTCCACGTGGAGATACACCAATGTTAGTACAGAAGTGTTGTCATAAAGAAAACTTTATTTTTGCAACATCTGGTGTGGTTCTTTCTTGTGTGACAATCACTGACTAACTACTGTGGTATTGTAAGTATATTACACTCCTCCTTGATAAGCCTGAGCTACCCCTGGAGAGCTTTGGTTATCTCCAACGCTGATTGCACTATCATTAACACTGATTGCAGTACCTCTAACACTGATTGCAGTATCGCTAACACGGATTGCAGTATTGCTAATACTGATCGCAGAATCTCTAACACTGATTGCAGTATCTCTAACACTGATTCTCTGTGTTAGACCTGACATGTTGAGGTAGTGGTCCCGAAACGTTTTTGTTTTTTCTCCTAGGTTTTGCTGAATCTCTCACAGTGGCCTCAGGGCTACTGTCATCAGTGTTAGAGACACTGCAAACATTGTACAGTGTGAAAGTGTGCGTGCCTTTCCTATATATGTTAGGAAGTGGTGCTTACCAGTGTGAACATTTTCATCTATGGTGTTTTTAAACATGCATTCAGCCTGTCATAGCAGGCATGTGTGTGCAAACTTGTACCTATGGTGTAATTTAACATGTGCCCAGCCTGTCACAGCAGGCCTGTGTGTGCGAACTTGTACCTATGGTGTAATTTAACATGTGCCCAGCCTGTCACAGCAGGCCTGTGTGTGCACTTTCACCTAGGATGTTCTTAAACAAGAGTCCAGCCTAACATAGCAAGCCTGTGTGTGGGCACTTTCATCTATAGTGTTCTTAAACATGAGTCCAGCCTGACATAGCAGGTCTACGTGCGCACTTTCACCTATGCTGTTCTTAAACATGAGTCCAGCCTGACATAGCAGGCCTGTGTGCGCACTTACACCTATGGTGTTCTTAAACATGAGTCCAGCCTGACATAGCAGGCCTGTGTGCGCACTTTCACCTATGGTGTTCTTAAACATGAGTCCACCCTGACATAGCAGGCCTGTGTGCGCACTTTCACCTATGGCGTTCTTAAACATGAGTCCAGCCCGACATAGCAGGCCTGTGTGCGCACTTACACCTATGGTGTTCTTAAACATGAGTCCAGCCTGACATAGCAGGCCTGTGTGCGCACTTTCACCTATGGTGTTCTTAAACATGAGTCCAGCCTGACATAGCAGGCCTGTGTGTGGGCACTTTCACCTATGGTGTTCTTACACATGAGTCCAGCCTGACATAGCAGGCCTGTGTGCGCACTTTCACCTATGGTGTTCTTAAACATGAGTCCAGCCTGACATAGCAGGCCTGTGTGTGCACTTTCACCTATGGTGTTCTTAAACATGAGTCCAGCCTGACATAGCAGGCCTACGTGCGCACTTTCACCTATGGTGTTGTTAAACATGAGTCCAGCCTGACATAGCAGGCCTGTGTGTGCGCACTTTCACCTATGGTGCTCTTAAACACGAGTCCAGCCTGACATAGCAGGTCTGTGTGCGCACTTTCACCTATGGTGCTCTTAAACATGAGTCCAGCCTGTCATAGCAGGCCTGTGTGCGCACTTTCACCTATGGTGTTCTTAAACATGAGTCCAGCCTGACATAGCAGGCCTGTGTGTGGGCACTTTCACCTATGGTGTTCTTACAAATGAGTCCAGACTGACATAGCAGGCCTGTGTGTGCACTTTCACCTATGGTGTTCTTAAACATGAGTCCATCCTGACATAGCAGGCCTACGTGCGCACTTTCACCTATGGTGGTGTTAAACATGAGTCCAGCCTGACATAGCAGGCCTGTGTGTGCGCACTTTCACCTATGGTGCTCTTAAACACGAGTCCAGCCTGACATAGCAGGTCTGTGTGCGCACTTTCACCTATGGTGCTCTTAAACATGAGTCCAGCCTGACATAGCAGGCCTGTGTGCGCACTTTCACCTATGGTGCTCTTAAACATGAGTCCAGCCTGACATAGCAGGCCTGTGTGCGCACTTCCACCTATGGTGCTCTTAAACATGAGTCCAGCCTGACATAGCAGGCCTGCGTGCGCACTTTCACCTATGGTGTTCTTAAGCATGAGTCCAGCCTGACATAGCAGGCCTTTGTGAGCACTTTCACCTATGGTGTTCTTAAACATGAGTCCAGCCTGACATAGCAGGCCTACGTGCGCACTTTCACCTATGGTGTTCTGACATAGCAGGCCTACGTGCGCACTTTCACCTATGGTGTTCTTAAACATGAGTCCAGCCTGACATAGCAGGCCTGTGTGCGCACTTTCACCTATGGTGCTCTTAAACATGAGTCCAGCCTGACATAGCAGGTCTGTATGCGCACTTTCACCTATGGTGCTCTTAAACACGAGTCCAGCCTGACATAGCAGGCCTGTGTGCGCACTTTCACCTGTGGTGTTCTTAAACACGAGTCCAGCCTGACATAGCAGGCCTGTGTGCGCACTTTCACCTATGGTGCTCTTAAACATGAGTCCAGCCTGACATAGCAGGCCTGCGTGCGCACTTTCACCTATGGTGTTCTTAAACATGAGTCCAGCCTGACATAGCAGGCCTGTGTGCGCACTTTCACCTATGGTGTTCTTAAGCATGAGTCCAGCCTGTCATAGCAGGCCTGTGTGTGCGCACTGGTACCTATGGTGTTCTTAAACATGTCATAGCAGGCCTGTGTGTGCGCACATGTACCTATGGTGTTCTTAAACATGTGTCCAGCCTGAGATAGCAGGTCTGTGTGTGCGCACTTGCACCTATGGTGTTCTTAAACATGTGTCCAGCGTGTCACAGCAGGTCTATGTGTGCGCACTTTTATCTATGGTGTTTTTAAACAGGTGTCCAACTTGTCATTACAGGTTTGTGTGCGCAAGGACACACATGCCCCGGGAGTGAGAAATACCCACAGGTGTTTTCACTCCGCATAAGAGCTGCTCTGCCCATAGGGTAACATGGGGGAAGTTTGCAATTACTCCTGGCTGCAGTAGTGGATTGCAGTGGAACAGCCTCATAAGGTTTACCATCATTGGATTCATCCTGACAAACCCCTTTTTGTGGTAAAAGTGGTTTTGTCAATAACAACTTAGAACCACCACTCCGAGAAAGTGGGCATTTCTCTGCTCTAAAACTCTTTGTGTGCCTTTTAAATTTGACTCAGTCCACACTGGAGGCTGGGGGAGCACATCTGTGCGTTCTCCAGCAACAGCTAGAAACCTTGGGCACACAACTGTAACAACAGACATCTGCCATCTGAGTGCCTGGCTGGATAGATTGGAAGGAGAGGTTTTGACACTAGGCCTCTGAGAGCCAGATCATGGCCCCACTAAAGATTATAATCTGAACTCCACAGCCCCATGGCAGACAGGACTGAAATTCAGAGGAAACATCTGTGGTTCAAAGGGGAACCTTCTGAACCTCACCCAACTTCAAAGGCACACTACAGTATAACTACTGGTACCACAATGCAGCAAACTAGATGCACGCTTCTGGGGACGCAGGACTGGTGATACTGAACTGCATGGTGCACACTGCCAGAGGAATCTGTTGTGCACGAGGAATAATTACTGCCCTTGGAAGGGACCACGCAACCTTCCTGAATCATGGCTGACCTGGGCTGATTGCCTGCTGCTGTGTGGCACCCCAAAGTGTGCTCTCCAAGGGTTTGTTGGCTTGCACTCTGTTCTCTAGTGAGGACATCAAAGACCTCCCACGAGGGACCTACACTTTCTACTCGTGACATTTAGAGAGCGGTGTCCTCTTACGTGCCCACATTGTCTCCTGGATCCCATCTGGTGGCAGCAGTGTAAGCGTGTAACCAAGAATTAAGACTAGAGACCAGATTGCCTGGTGCGGAGCACTCAAAGTATTGCCCACATTCAAGGAGTGTGGCCCTCCATCATGGGGCCTGGACACATATGAGCGCTTTATTGTTGGTGAACAGATTCATCAGTTGGGGAACTCTGTGTGACCACTTCGTCGACCGCGCTGCATTTCTCGACTGCGGCACGCCGACTGCATGCTCATTGCGTGGGGTGTTGGATTCACAGGTTGCAACCCTTGGAAGTGGGGGCATACCGTAATAGTGCCACATTCTACCTTGTGTGGCACCACTGAACTTGCGCCTCCGTGTGGGACCGGGATTGTATGGTGCAACTCAAGTCATCACACACAAGACATACCTCTTTCTGGGGAAGTATAGAATTGGTTATTCTTCGTGTGTGACCGGAATTGTCTGATGCAGCTCAAGTTATCACGCAACAGACGTTTGCCTCATTTCAAGGAGGCACGGAACTGGCAACTCCTCTTGTGTGATTGGAAATGTCTGGTGCAACAAGTCATTGCTCACTAGACGCTGGCCTCATTCCAGGGGGGTGCGGAGAAGTGGACTTGTGTACTGGAGTACCTAGCTTGATTGGGCGCTATTGTGAACTGCATGTGTCATATGGTGACCCTCTCCCCGTGCTTCGCAGGAGAGGGCCTGTGCTGGAAGGCACAGTGTGGAGACCTTCAAGTGAACTTCCCAAGTGGGGGCCAAACATCTGTTTGTTCACTGCTGCCTGTTCAGCCTGTGATCTACTACCCCCCGCAGTCCTCTTTCCTCCGGGACCCCGAATAAGTGTCACTCTGGCTGCGATCAAATTAGTACCGGAGTAGTTATGAGGGTAGCTTATCATGGCTATCTAGATTGCAATAAATCTGAAACTGGTGCTACTATACGTGATATAATGGACACTGCAAGTGAATACACTCAATCACATCTGTTAAGTTGATATATTTGGAGATTACAACGTTCCTTATAAAGCATTAATGCCCTGAGGAAGTTCACATGTGGTGAACGAAACACATTGGCTGTTTTTCGTTGTATGGAAGAAAAAAAAAAAGGCTGCACTGGAAGCAACTTGTCTGGATAATTCGACTCTTCGTGAGGGCTTTTGTTGGTGCAGCCCCAATTGCATTATATAGTAGCTGCAGAAGTCTCCTCTCCGGCCCGTAGCGTCGGGGTCAAAGGGGTTGGTTGAAGGATGGAGGAGGGCTTGGCCCACGGGGTATGCAAGTACAGTAACAACTGACCTGCCGGATATCAGTGCACCGTATTAGGGTGCGGAGAGTGAGTGTACCTGATATCCACAGCACCGCATAGCAGTGTGGAGTGAGTATGTTGGAGTGATTGCCTGTGATTAATTGTACTGCACGACAATGTTGCCTTACGCATTGTTTTCTTGGCGAAAGCTTATCAGGGTTGCCATTGGTTTTTACCCCTGCGGGCTAGGCCCATGAGGCTTTTTAAAAGTGCAGTAATTATCTGTGTGTGCATATTACTGCTATCATTGTAAACTGGGGTGCACCCTATAACTATGTGGTATTGAATTGGGAATAATTGCTAAATGGGTTTTGTGCTGACAATGTTTTGCACCGTATGAAGGTGTTGGGGGTGAAAGTAATATTTTCTCAAGTGTACATATTGCTGATATTCTTTTAACACGGTTGGGCCTAGTAGTTAGTGTTATTCCTGAATGTGATTTATGCCCAAAAGTACTTGATGTACATGTAGTGTTAATGTGTGAGTTGAATACAAAACTTTCTATACACAACGTGTGAAGTCTTTTTTGTGACGCTCAGTGTATTTAATGTGTATGTGTGCTGTGCCAATTCTTGACACAGTGCCTCTGTGACAAGCCTGACTGCTGAGTGCCAAGCTAACCAAGGGTGAGCGCAGGTTATACAGTAAGTGTAATCACCCAACCCTGACGGGAGTGGTAGGTGCTGCCTGACTACGACCTCACCTCAGCCAACCATAATATGCTGCTCCAGCACGCGAACACTGACTGCAGTATCTCTGACACTGACTGCCGGCTGTGGCACCAGTGCTACTTCATCAGGCAGACATCGCCTGGATACTCACCTTGGATGTAAATCTAGATAGAAGTTCCCAATGAGTTGCCCCTGCGCAGTATCCCGCACAGAGTACCGCGTTACATCCTTGTGCCAGACAGGGGCGCCCTCCTCCAGGTAAAAGGTCAGCCCCAGCAGCTCCTGGTAGATGCTGAGCAGGCCAGAGGTGACCACCTCCAAGGGGAAGTACTCTTTCAACACGTTCTGGTCCACACTGTACATTGTCTCCTCCACTTGGTTCATGTAATAGCGCATGTCCCAGGCATTGATCTGTCCGTCGAAGTCAAGGCCGTGCTTTTCACACTCCTTCCTTTTCAGATCCAGGATAACAGCTCTTTCCTGCTCGCCCAAAGGTTTAAGCTTGTGTGACAGTTCACCTGAAAATATAAACGGACCAGAAGGTAAAACAATGTGTTTAAGTGGACTACCGTTAGCCTCCCGCCAGGAGACTGCCAGGCAAAAACATGTGAGACAGCATTAGTTACTACATGTTCAATCAATATTAGTAGTCACTACTTGGATATCTTCTGGGCAGCAGGCACTACAGTTTTTTTTTCTATGGTTTAAGTTTCTTGGTTGCCCATTCAAAAGGACCAGTACTTTCTATCTGTGATTGATACCCACGTGGACGGCCAATCTGATAGAGAATTCTAGCCGCAGATCCCTAACCTCTGGATTTCCCAGGCATCAGACTGGATGTGGAAGAGTTTTCGTGAGTTGTAACCCTGCACACCGGTATTTGATGTCGATCAGCTCCACATGGCCTCACCGGCATTGTCCATGACAGAAGTGACGTTGCAGTCACCTAAATAGGCTCATCTTAGATCTGCGAACAAGCAATCTCTTCCTCAAGAAGAAGAAATTCAAGATGCTCACATTGGCTCAAGCCTTGTCTGCCCCAGACCAAGGAGACTGGGTGGTAGCGATGGACCTGCAGGATGCATTCATATTTCCATCCTGCCTGCCCACAAGAAAACAACGTATCAGGCTATGATACTGATGTTTCAGTCTCTATTCTGGATTTCAGTGAGAATGACTCTGAGGCTCCTGGGCCTCATGCTGGTGGCACATGCCAGGCAGCACATGGGGGCTCTGCAGTAGGCCCTGCAGTTCCAGTGGACGCATTAGGGAAATCTCGCCATGTTCCAAATCTTGGAGGGAACTGCAAAAGATCTGCAATGGTGGTTAACAAACCGCGCTTGGGTCCGAGGCAGACTCCTCTCCCTTTCCCAGTTACATCTCACAGTAGTGACAGATGCATCGCTCCTGAGATGGGGTGGCCTTTTGGGTGAGGTGGAGATCAGAGGACTCTGGTCTCCGGCAGAATCAGGACTCCACATTAACTTGCTGGGGCTCCAAGCAATCCAATTGGCAATGAAAGCCTTCCTATCCTCCATCAAGGGAAGGCTAGTGCAGGTGTTCACGACCAAACACCACCACCATGTGGTACTGCAACAAGCAGGGCGAGATGGAGTTGTGGACACTTTATCAAGAGGCCTTGCATCTCTCGACATGGCTGGAACAAAAGGGTATATCCCTGGTGATTCAACAACTGGCAGGTTCTCTGAATGCCAGGGCGGATAAACTCAGCCACCGATGTCTAGCGGATCATGAGTGGTGTCTCCAACCAGAGGTGGAGCAAGGTCTTTTTCATCCATGGGGAGAGCCCTGCTTAGATCTGTTCACCTCTCAAGAGAGCGCACAACGCCAGCAATTTTGTGCATTTCCAAGGCGGCTCTCGCTTGGAGACGCTAGAGTCCTGAGAGGAGTTCAGGCCTCCAGTACGCCTTTCTGCTCACATCACTCATGCCCAGAGTTCTCAAGAAGATCGAGAACGACCGGACCCAAAGTCGTCCTTGTGGCTCCGGACTGGGCACGGAGAGTCTGGCACCCTGAGCTTCTGAACATGGGCATCGATCCTCCGATCAGGCTGCCCCTTTGGGAGGATCTTCTGTCGCAGCAGCAGAGGAGGGTCCTTCACCCAAACCGGTCAACCCTCTGCCTTGGAGTTAGAGTGGGAACAGTTGACAGCTTTCGGCATTCCTACTGAAGTCTGCAATGTCATTCCATCAGCCAGGTGTCCCTCTACCAAGACTGTATACTCCAACTGCCAATAGAAGAAATTTGTAATATATTGTACAGGGAAATCTATAGACCCGCTTTCTGCTTCTCTCTCTGGTGTCCTCCTTTTCATTCTCACTCCTGCCCAGCAGGGCTCTGCTCTGGCTACTCTGAAGGGTCACTTTTCTGCTCTGTCTTCCTTCTCGCAGCTGCCTGACCAACCCTCTTTAAATCACCTATTGTAAATAGATTCCTTAAAGGTCTTGTACATATGTCCCTTCTTCGCCTTTTATTATGCCTCAGTGGGAGCTTAATTTGGTTCTTACTTTTTTTTTTATGTGTGCGCCTTTCGACCCAATACATATTTGTCCCATCCAGCTACTCACACTCTAAACAGCATTTCTTGAGGCGATAACATCTGCTTGGAGGGGGAGTGGGCTGCAGGTTTTGTCATCCAAGCCTCCATTCTTGACTGTTTCTAAACTGGTGCTTCGCACGTGGGCCTCTTTCCTTCTGAAAGTGGTGATGCCATTTCATGTGTGACAATCTATCACCTTGCCTACTTTCTACACCCCTAGACTTCTCTCAAAAGAAGGGGAGCGACTCTACCGTCTGGACCGAAAAAAGGATTGTTGTTTTACCTGGACTGCACAAAAGAGTTCTGGGTGGAAGACCAACTCTTCGTGGGGTATGTTGGGGTGAAGAAAAGACATGCAGTGCAGACACGGACCAGCTCTCGATGGGCCATTCACTGCATCAAAATTTGTCATGCGCTGGCCAAGAAGCAGCCTCCTGAGCGCTTGAGGGCTCATTCCACCAGAATTAAAGCTGCGACCACTGCATGAGCATGTGGAGTCACAGTCCTAGACATCTGCCAAGAACCAACCTGGGCTTCCCTGCACACATTTACCAAACATTACTGACTGGACAGTAAGGTCCCCAGGGATGAGCATTTCGCCCGTTCGGTCCTGCAGGATCGTCTAGTTACCCATCTTTCCTGCTCTACGAACAGATTTCTAGGGTTAAGGATCCTCCCTTTCAGGGCCCTGGTTTGGACACACCAGTGTCGGTGCACTTTATGGCTCTGCGCTCCTGGCGTAGAAAGTTGAGAAAAAGTAAGTGACATCAGCATGCCGAGGTGGTGCCTACGTGGCCGACCATGGCGCTAATTCTGATGTAGATGACGCCAGTCAAGCGACGGGAGCTGATCAACACCACCTACCAGAGCACAGGGGCTGCTCCAGAAAAATCTTCTGCCTCCTGATTGATGCCGGGAAAATCCAAGGTAAGGAGTCTGCGGCCAGATATTTCTCTACAAAGGCGTTAAAGTTAACTACCTGGTAACTTGTTCTTTACACCTATGTCTACATCATGGGCTTCTAATGAGTTCATTACTGTTCTATTTCAATGTCTGAGTTCCGCGAGACCTTGAACTATGATGCTATGTCTGATGAGGCCCTTGTAGTCCTGCTTCTATGTCTGGTGCTCCTAGAGAGCTCAGTTCTAGTCCTGGCGCTATGTTCCAGGTTTCTGGAGAGCTTCGCTACTGCTCTGTTTATGCCTCCGGCTCCTAGGGAACATCACTTCTACTGCTTTTTCTATAGCCGCGCCTCCTGCAATTTTAAATAGGCTTCTAGGGAGATGCCTTGTAGCCCTGTGCCCACGTTCAAGGCAGCCAGCCAGGTTAATCTCTAGCAGTTTATCTGTGACTTGTTCCTGGTCTTCTTGTCCTGTTGACGCCCTGTTGAGGGCTACAGGGGAGGCCCATAAGAATCTGTGCTTTTAATTCTATTCTTTTTCAGATTATGAACTTTGATTAAACATAGCACAAATCATAAACATAAAAACATTAACATTGAACACAGCTTAATGAAACAAATCCATCTGAATGAATAAAAATAACCTTAGCTATAAATACATAAACAAATGCTGAAGGCTTCCTAACAATAAAAGGAAATTCAACTATATATTGCTAAATGAGCCGAGCAATATAGAACATCATTTTCTAGCAGTATGATAATCTTGTAAACAATATTGTGAGCCATTAAAGATAAAGCAAGAGAAATTGATAATCCATTTGTCCCAAATCTCCGTCCATGAATCACAAGTATTTTTTAACAAGTCTTCTATACACTGTGATGCAGAAACAAGTCTTGCAGAAGGGAAAATGATGACATTTCCATAAATGTTTTCAACTGATGTCTGTGGATGTCCTAATCTTGAGGTGCAAATATTTTGTTTCAAACCTGCCCTAGCAAGGTATGTGTTCAGTAACGACGACAGAAGTGAGCGGATTTAATACCATCAATGCTTCTCCGCTTTACGATCCGAGTCAAGAAGGGGGAGGATTGAGCTTGAAGAGCCTTTAACCAGGAAGACCTGCGACTCAGTTTCAGTTTATGCATCTTTAATGCTGCACCGTTTAAGAAAGTGCCCTCTTTTTGGCATGATTACCCCTTCTTTTTGCCTGCTATCAGTGTGTTTAGACTGTTTTTGCTGGGATCCTGCTAACCAGGACCACAGTGAGTGTGCTCTCTCCCTTTCAATGAGGTTGCCTAGGACTTTGCACACCCCACAATTGCCATACTGGTGCCCCCTTATAAGTCCCTAGTATATGGTACTTAGGTACCCAGGGCATAGGGGCACCAGGGGTTCCGCATGAGCTGCAGGATGTATTATGCCACCCATGGGAACCCATGCAAAATGTATCTGCAGGCCTGCCATTGCAGCCTGGGTGAAAAGGTGCATGCACCCTGTAAGGAAATGCCACCTTGGCATGGTTAACTCCTGACTTTTTGCCTTTTGTTGATACCAGTTATGATCAAAAGTGTGCTGGGACCTTGCTAACCACGCCCCAGCACCAGTGTTCTTTCCCTAAACTATACCTTTGTTCCCACAATTGGCACAGCCCTGGCACACAGATAAGTCCCTTATAAATGGTAGCCCTGGTACCAAGGGCCCTGATGCCAGGGAAGGTCTATAAGGGCTGCAGCATGTCTTATGCCACCCTAGGGACCTCTTACTCAGCACATGCACACTGCTTCACAGCCTGTGTGTGCTGGTGGGGAGAAAATGACTGTCGACATGGCACTCCCCTCAGGGTGCCATGCCCACAACCCACTGCCTGTGGCATAGATAAGTCACCCCTCCAGCAGGCCTTACAGTCCTAAGGCAGGGTGCACTATACCACAGGTGAGGGCATAGTTACATGAGCACTATGCCTCTACAGTGTCTAAGCAAAACCTTAGACATTGTAAGTACAGGGTAGCCATAAAGAGTATATGATCTGGGAGTCTGTCAAATACGAACTCCACAGTTCCATAATGGCTACACTGAAATCGGGGAAGTTTGGTATCAAACTTCTCAGCACAATAAATTCACACTGATGCCAGTGTGGGATTTATTGTAAAATACACCCAGAGGGCCTCTTAGAGATGCCCCTGAATACCAGTCTGACTCCTAGTGCTAGGCTGACCAGTTTCTGCCAGCCTGACACAACCAGACATGTTGCTGGCCACATGGGGTGAGTGCTTTTGTCACTCTGTGGCCAGGAACAAAGCCTGTACTGGGTGGAGGTGCTTCTCACCTCCCCCTGCAGGAACTGTAATACCTGGCGGTGAGCCTCAAAGGCTCACCCCTTTTGTTACAGCACCCCAGGGCATCCCAGCTAGTGGAGATGGCCGCCCCTCCGGCCACTGCCCCCACTTTTGGCAGCAAGGCCGGAGGAGATAATGAGAAAAACAAGGAGGATTCACCCACCAGTCAGGACAGCCCCTAAGGTGCCCTGAGCTGAGGTGATCCCCGGCCTTTAGAAATCCTCCATCCTGAGATTGGAGGATTCCCCCAATAGGATTAGGGATGTGCCCCCCTTCCCTCAGGGAGGAGGCACAAAGAGGGTGAAGTCACCCTCCAGGACAGTAGCCATTGGCTACTGCCCCCCAGACCTAAACACACCCCTAAATTTAGTATTTAGGGGCACCCAAGAACCCAGGAAATCAGATTCCAGCAAGCTTAACAAATAAGAGGGACTGCTGACCTACAAGCCCTAGGACAGAGAGGAACCACCTTCCATTGCAGGAGTGACCAGCAGGTGGCCCTTTTCCTTGCCCAGTCGGTGGCTGGCCTGAGAAGCCCCCCGTGCCCTGCCTGCATCGCCTAAGTGACCCCCGGGTCCCTCCATTGCTTTCAATAGCAAACCCGATGCCTAATTTGTCCACTGCACCCGGCCGCCCCTGTGCCACTGAGGGTGTGTTTAGTGGACTTGTTTGTGTCCCCCCCAGTGCTCTACAAACCCCCCCTGGTCTGCTCCCCGAGGACGCAGGTACTTACCTGTAAGCAGACTAGGACCGGAGCACCCCCGTTCTTCATAGGCGCCAATGTTATTTGGGCCCTACTTTGACCTCTGCACCTGACTGGCTCTGTGTTGCTGGTGCTGTGGCTTTGGGGTTGCCTTGAACCCCCAACGGTGGGCCGCCTATGCCCAGGAGACTGACTGTGTAAGTGCTTTACTTACCTAAGAAACCTAACCAAATTTACCTACCCCAGGAACTGTTGGTTGTTGCACTGTGTCCACTTTTAAAATAACTTATTGCCATTGTAAACTAAACTGTGTGTACTACTGTTTAAAACCAAAGTTCTATACTTATCTGTGTGAAGTACCTTGCATTTTATGTACTTACCTCAAATCTTGTGGTTCTAAAATAAATTAAGAAAATATATTTTTCTATACTAAAACGATTGGCCTGGAGTTAAGTCTTCGAGTGTGTGTTCCTCATTTATTGCCTGTGTGTGTACAACAAATACTCGACACTACCCTCGGATAAGCCTACTGCTCGACCACACTGCCACAAAATAGAACATTAGAATTATCTCTTTTTGCCACTATCTTACCTCTAAGGGAAACCCTTGGACTCTGTGCACACTATCTCTCACTTTGAGATAGTATATACAGAGCCAACTTCCTACACACCCTTTCACTATATGTCACTGCACCAGGTCACTGTAAGCCACCCCTATGGTAGGCCCTCCTAGCCCAGAGGGCAGGGTGCAGGTCCCTGTGTGTGAGGTCAACCCTGCACAAGCAGAGGTGCCCCTCCGTACTCTAGCGTGATTACACTGGACTTTGTAAGTGCGGGGAAGCCATTTTTATCCGTGTACTGGACACAGGTCACTACCTATGTCCAGCTACATAATGGTAATTCCGAACCTGGGCATGTTTGCTATCAAACATGTTGGAATCATACCCTGTAGGAAGTTGGCTCTGTATATACTATTTCAAAGTAAAAAACAGTGTGCACAGAGTCCAAGGGTTCCCCTTAGAGGTAAGATAGTGGCAAAAGTAGATAATTCTAATGCTCTATTTTGTGGTAGTGTGGTCGAGCAGTAGGCTTCTCAGAGGGTAGTGTTAAGCATTTGTTGTACACACACAGGCAATAAATGAGGAACACACACTCAAAGACTTACTCCAGGCCAATAGGTTTTTATATAGAAAAATATATTTTCTTAGTTTATTTTAAGAACCACAGGTTCAAGATTTGAAGTAAACACATAAAATGTAAGGTACTTCACGTAGGTAACTTAGAAACTTCGAATAAAAGCAATATCATATACAGTCTTTGTTAAAATGGAAATAAGCTATTTTAAAAGTGGACACAGTGCAAAAATCAACAGTTCCTGGGGGAGGTAAGTAAAGGTTAGTTTGTGAGGTAAGTAAGACACTTACAAGTCTCAGTTCCTGGGCATAGGCAGCCCACCGTTGGTGGCTCAAGGCAACCCCAAAGTTACCATACCAGCAGCTCAGGGCCGGTCAGGTGCAGAGGTCAAAGAGGTGCCCAAAGCACATAGGCGCCTATGGAGAACAGGGGTGCTCCGGTTCCAGTCTGCCAGCAGGTAAGTACCCGTGTCCTCGGGGGCAGACCAGGGGGGTTTTGTAGAGCACTGGGCGGGGGGGGGGATTAGGGGGGTGGAGGGAACACAAGTAGGCACACAAAACACACCCTCAGCGGCACAGGGGCAGCCGGGTGCAGTGAGCAAAACAGGCGTCGGGTTTTGTATTGGTTTCAATGGAGGGACCCGGGGGTCACTCTAGCGGTGCAGGCAGGACACAGAGGGGCTTCTCGGGCCAGCCACCACCTGGGCTAGGCAGAGGGTTGCCTGGGGGTCACTTGCACTGAGGTTCGGTTCCTTCTGGTCCTGGGGGCTGCAGGTGCAGTGCTTGGTCCAGGCGTCAGGTACCTTGTTACAGGCAGTCGCGGTCAGGGGGAGCCTCTGGATTCTCTCTGCAGGCGTCGCTGTGGGGGTTTAAGGGGGTCGTCTTGGGCTACTCACGGGGTCGCAGTTACCAGGGAGTCCTCCCTGTGGTGTTTGTTCTCTGGATCTCGAGCCGGGGGCGTTGGGTGCAGACTGTGAAGTCTCACGCTTCCAACGGGAAGAGTTAAGTCCTTTAAAGTTGCAAGAAAGTTGCAAAGTTGTTGTTAAAGTTGAGCAGAGCCGCTGCTCGTGGGAGTTTCTTGGTCCTTTGGTTCAGGGCAGTCCTCTGAGGCTTCAGAGGTTGCTGGTCCCTGTCGGATGCGTCGCTGGTTGCAGGTTTTCGAGTCAGGAGACAGGCCAGTATGGCTGGGGCCAAAGCAGTTGTCATCTTCCGTCTTCTCTGCAGGGCTTGTAGGTCAGCAGTCCCTCTTCTTTGTTAAGGTTGCAGGAATCTGATTTCCTGGGTTCTTGGGTGCCCCTAAATACTAAATTTAGGGTTGTGTTTAGGTCTGGGAGGGCAATAGCTAATGGCTAAAGTCCTGGAGGGTGGCTACACCCTCTTTGTGCCTCCTCCCTGAGGGGCGGGGGGCACATTCCTAATCCTATTGGGGGAATCCTCCAAACTTAAGATGGAGGATTTCTAAAGGCAGGGGTCACCTCAGCTCAGGACACCTTAGGGGCTGTCCTGACTGGTGGGTGACGACTCCTTGTTTTCCTCATTATCTCCTCCAGCCTTGCCGCCAAAAGTGGGGGCAGCAATGGAGGGGCTGGCATCTCCACTAGCTGGGATGCCCTGTGGCGCTGTAACAAAGGGGGTGAGCCTTAGAGGCTCACCGCCAGGTGTTACAGTTCCTGCAGGGGAAGGTGAGAAGCACCTCCACCCAGCAGAGGCTTTGTTCCTAGCCACAGAGTGACAAAGGCATTCTTCTCCCCATGTGGCCAGCAACCTGGCAGGCTGGCAGAAACTGGTCAGCATTACACTAGAAGTAGAATTGGTATTCAGAGGGTATCTCTAAGATGCCCTCTGGGTGTATGTTACAATAAATTGCACACTGGCATCAGTGTGCATTTATTGTGCTGAGAAGTTTGATACCAAACTTCCCATTTTTCAGTGTAGCCATTATAGAACTGTGGAGTTCGTGTTTGATAAACTCCTAGACCATATACTCTTATGGCCACCCTGCACTTACAATGTCTAAGGTTTGGCTAAGACACTGTAGGGGGCACAGTGCTCATGCACATATGCCCTCACCTGTGGTATAGTGCACCCTGCCTTAGGGCTGTAAGGCCTGCTAGAGGGGTGACTTACCTATGCCATAGGCAGCGTGAGGTTGGCATGGCACTCTGAGGGGAGTGCCATGTCGACTTAGTCATTTTCTCCCCACCAGCACACACAAGCTGTGAAGCAGTGTGCATGTGCTGAGTAAGGGGTCCCCAGGGTGGCATAAGACATGCTGCAGCCCTTAGAGACCTTCCCTGGCATCAGGGCCCTTGGTACCAGGGGTACCATTTACAAGGGACTTATCTGAGTGCCAGGGCTGTGCCAATTGTGGAAGCAAAGGCACAGTTTTAGGGAACGAACACTGGTGCTGTGGCTTGGTTAGCAGGGTCCCAGCACTCTTTCAATCATAACTTGGCATCAGCAAAAAGCAAAAAGTCAGGGGGTAACCATGCCAAGGAGGCATTTCCTTACAGACACACACTAAATATATACACTAGTTATCAGCAATAAGCATAGTAAATGATAGAAAACAGTGCAAATGCAAATAGACAATAGTGACCCTAGGGGGAGCCCCAACCATATTCTAAAAAAAATGGAATGCGAACAACCCGCCCCCCAGTAAGTCTAGAGGGGATCTTGGGGTACTAGGAAACCCCAAAGGTAAGTACTGCAGTGCCCCCTAGCGACCAGGAGGAAAGGAGTAAATTATTAGTTTCCCCCAAACCACCCAAAAGGAAGGAAAAGAAGAAAATGCAACACTCCGACAAGACTGCAAGAAACCAGCGGTGGATTCCTGAAGAGGAAGACCTGTGGAAGAAGGGGACCAAGTCCAGAAGAGTCCAGGAGGAGTAGGAGCTACTACCCACTCAACTGTGGTTGAAGGCGTTGGTCAACGGTGGGACAAAGACAGTCAGAAATGCAGCCCTCGAGCAGGTGAAGAATTAGGATGCAGTCAACGTCCCACACGGAATGAATGGTTGCAGTTGGTCAGTGGCGTGAAAAAAACACCATGAAGCCTTAGCAAAGGCAGGAGCCGCGGTGAAGCAAAAGTGGAGTTGCCGGGGACCAGCAACCCACAGAAGGAGCCCTGGGGGGGGACACCCTTAGCAAGGGAGATAGTCCAAAGAAGAAGAGGCAGCCCCCACAGGAGACCCACTGGACGAGGAACCAGAAGTCGCAGAGGAACCCACCAGCACTACTGAAGAAGGGTCCCATGCCGCAGGAGAAGCACGCAGACGGCTGTGCGTCGCAGGAAGGAGTGCTGGTGGGTTGGGACTACACAGAGCCTGTAAGTCCCTTGGAGGAGATGCAAACAAGCCTGGGCAGCTGCAAGAGATGCAGTGCATGGGGGTACTGTCCTGCGTGGGAAGGAAAGGGCTTACCTTCACCAAAGTTGGATAGTTGGCAGAGAGGACCAAGAGGACTACTCTGGACCACCACCTGTGATGCAGGATCCACACAGCTCAAGATGAGGGGAGATCCACACATCAAGTCGTCGTTGCAGTTGGGGCCTGCGGATGCATGGGAGTGACTCCTTCACTCCAAGGGAGATTCCTTCTTCCTTGTCATGCAGACTGAAGACTTGCCACCCTCAGAGGATGCACAGCCGGGGAAATGTTGCAGAAGGTGGAAGGAGCCGTGGAAACAACGTTGCAAGCAGAGTCTTCGTCGTGGATGCAGATTGTCAGTTCCTAGAGGGTCCAGTTGAGGTTCCGGTAGCTAGAAGTCGAAGTAGAGGTTGCGGAGGAGTTGTGCTGAAATCTTGCAAGCCAAATCGGAGGACCCACCCAAGAGAGAGACCCTAAATAGCCCTGAAACGGGGATTGGTCACTTAGCCAGGTGAGCACCTATCAGGAGAGGGCTCTGACATGACCTGCATGGCCACTCAGATGCTCCCAGAGATCCCTGCCAACCTTGGATTCAAGATGGCAGAACCCAGGGATCCTCTGGAGGAGCTCTGGGCACCACCCCTGGGGTGGTGATGGACAGGAGAGTGGTCACTGCCCTTTCCTTTGTCTAGTTTTGCGCAAGAGCAGGACTGGGGGGGCCCTCAACCGGTGTGGACTGGTTTATGCACCAGATGTGCCCTTGAAACCATACCAGTGGCTTGGGGAGTCATAAAATACGTAATTCCAAAGGGAGAGGGTGTTACTCCCTCCCTCTCCTCACCCAAAGGAAATCCTTTGATCTGCCTTCCTGGGCTTCAGCTGTTCAAGCAGCAGGAGGACAGAAAACTATCTGAGGGGTGGCAGCAGCTTGGGCTGCCCAGAAAACCCTAGAAGGCTGGTAGGAGCAATGCTGGGGGTCCTCGAAGAAGCCTTCAGAGTCCATGGAATCATACTTACAATACTGGCAACAGTATTGGGGAATGATTCCAACATGTTTGATACCAAACACTGTAGGAGGCTGGCCCTCTATGTTGTGTGCAATACTAGGCACACTCTGCAGGGGATTCAGGTAACCACACGTTGGTTTCCAGAGGTAAAAATCAAACCACCGAATACTCCAATTTCTAAGGTAGCTGGTCGAGCAGTTAGGCTAATCCGGGAGATGTGCTAAGCATTTGTTGTACTCACAAATCCAATCATGCACCACACACACTCAATGAATAACTCGAGACCAGAATTTATAAAAATACTTCAGACTTTTATATAAGTTTTAAGACCAAAATGGTTAAGATATGTTAAGTACTTTTTGAGTTATGATTTGTCACAGTTTTAATAAAGTTAGTCTTTTTGTGCGTAATTACGCACCATAGCAATCAATGGAAGGCACCTAGAAAAATGCATGTAAAATCACACAGGTGAGTTACCATTCTCTTCTTTTGCAGAATGGTCAATGAGGTAGGTGGGCACACCGTGCCAGCTGGAGAGTCTCGGGTGGCTCCCGTTTCCAGTGGGAGCAGTACTGGAAAGTCTCTTGGCACAGGGCCACCTGGAAAATGAGCTGGTTTACAGGTTTAAAGGTGGTGCCTTTGGGTCCTCCTGGGCTGTTGCAGTCAAAAGGGGTTAGGGATCCAGGCACACAGCAGGTTCCACGATGCAGGACTCAGGGCGTCCAGTTGCAGGGCGAGTTGGAGGTCTTGGATGCTGTGCGCAATGGTACCCTTTGGAGCTGGAGCTAAGTCTTCTTCCCAGGGCCTTCCAGGACGAGGAGGGCGCTCTGGTGGGAGGTCCGGGGTGTTCCTGAAGTCCCGCAACTGGGGCTTCCTCCTGGTTCAGTTGGAGCTCTGGATGAGCTGTTTCTGTTGTTGTCTGATGTGCACTGGCCAGTACCTGGAGTATTGGCAAAACTCTGCCACTGGAGGCGCAGTGCCACCAAAGTTGGCACACTTGTAGATCTCGTCCGGGTTGTCATTGGTGTGTCGTCTCTTCTGGCTGCGACTTCCGGTAATATCATCTGGTTGGTTAAGTGACCCTCATCGGTTTGCTAGTTCTCTGTAGGTTTCTTGAGTGTTGCCTCCACTCAGGAGGGAGATCTCAATCTATTTGCTAAGCCCGGAGCTCCTCTGGGTCTTTTGAGATCGGTCCAGTGGTCAGCTCCTCCGCAGCAGCGATTGCCAGGACTCTGGTGCAGCAAGCAGGGGTTTTGGAGACTCTTCTGGTGCAGCAGGTCCTTGGTTCTCGTCCTGGCGGGTTCTTGGGTGCCGTCTTTTTTTCTTCCTGAAGAATCTAGTTTCCTAGTCTAAGGGAGCCCACTAAATACTGAATTTAGTGGGCATTTTACAGGGGAATCTGGTAGTGTCAAATGGGTCACTTACCCTTGAGTGGCTACACCCACTACAGTGACCACTTCCTGTGGGAAGGGTCACTACCCTAAACCTCATTGGCTATTTTCCTGCCATCCAACATGGAGGGAAATGAAATGGAGGGTCCACTTCACCTGCAAGCCCCTAGAGGTGGTACTTGCTCCGTGAGACCACTACTCCTACCCTTTGTCTGGTTTCCCGCCTTTGCTCCCACCAAAAGTGGGGGTTGACAAAGGGGGAAGCCATCTGTTGCTAGCAGCAGGCCTGGGGGCTCCAGTTTCAAGGGCAGTATCCCTTTGAAGCTCACCGCCAGGGTGTTGAACATTCCTGAGGGAGGGGGTGTTAGCTCCCCCACACAGGAAGGGCATTGTCTTACAAACCAGAGAGCCAGGGCTCTCCCCCAGGTTTGTATATTGGCCGTCAGGAGGTGGCATTCTAGATGGAACCAGTCAGCAACCATGCCAGTTAGGGTTAGCTTTTGCAGGGGGCACATCTAAGGTGACCCCCAGGTACATTTAGGTTAAAATCCAATACTGGTACCAGTTTGGTTTTATCATCCTAAGTTGTTTGATACCAAGTGGCCATCATGTAGCTGGGAAACTCGTGTTTGACCAGTGTCCAGCACATGTACTTAAAATGGGTACTCTGTTCACTCACTATGCCTTCGGTTTGTCAAGGACACAGTGGGGGCATAGTGCTCATGCAGCAATGCCCTCACATAGAGTATGGTGCACCCTGCCTTAGGGCTGGAAGGCCTGCCAGAGGGGTGACTTACCTATATTATATGCAGTGTAGGTTGGACAGGACACACAGAGAGTGTGCCATGTCGAATTTGTCTTTTTAGGTTTGCCCCAGTACACTCAGCTTGCAATGGCGCAGGACCCTTGGGTGTGGCACAATCAGTGCTTCTGTCTTCAGGGGAATACCCCTAATATCCCTTGCCCTGGGTCCTGGGCACCCATTTACTAGGGACTTGCAGTGATATTCAAGAGTGTATACAATTGTGCCAAGCATCACAACAGATTTAGGGAAAGCGATCTGGCCAAGGGAACCTGGATAGCAGGGGCCCTGGGCACTACCACCTTCTAGGACCCATCAACATCAGGCAAAAAGTGTGTGGGCTACCCATGCAAAAAGAGGCGTCCTCTCACAATCATGCCTAGGTTTGGAGCTACCATCCTATAGTGGACGTAGGTAGTGACCTGTAATGGTTACCCCCTAACGTTTTGCCTTTGCTGATGCTAAGTTATGATTTGAAAGTGTGCTGAGACCCTGCTAACCAGACCCCAGCACCAGTGTTCTCTCTCTAAACTGTACCTTTGTCTCCACAATTGGCATAATCCTGGCACTCAGGTAAGTCCCTTGTAACTGGTACCCCTGGTACCAAGGGCCCTGATGCCAGGGAAGGTCTCTAAGGGCTGCAGCATGTCTTATGCCACCCTAGGGACCCCTCACTCAGCACATGCACACTGCCTCACAGCTTGTGTGTGCTGGTGGGGAGAAAATGACTAAGTCGACATGGCACTCCCCTCAGGGTGCCATGCCAACATCACACTGCCTCTGGCATAGATAAGTCACCCCTCTAGCAGGCCTTACAGCCCTAAGGCAGGGTGCACTATACCACAGGTTAGGGCATAGGTGCATGAGCACTATGCCCCTACAGTGTCTAAGCAAAACCTTAGACATTGTAAGTACAGTGTGGCCATATTAAGTATACGGTCTGGGAGTTTGTCAAAAACGAACTCCACAGCTCCATAATGGCTACACTGAATACTGGGACGTTTGGTATCAAACTTCTCAGAATAATAAACCCACACTGATGCCAGTGTTGGATTTATTAAAAAATGCACACAGAGGGCATCTTAGAGATCCCCCTATATTCTACCCAATCCTTCAGTGCAGGAATGACTGGTCTGTGCCAGCCTCCTGCTGAGAGATGAGTTTCTGACCCCATGTGGTGAGGGCCTTTGTGCTCTCTGAGGACAGAAACAAAATCCTGCTCTGGGTGGAGGTGCTTCACACCTCCCCCCTGCAGGAACTGTAACACCTAGCAGTGAGCTTCAAAGGCTCAGGCTTCGTGTTACAATGCCTCAGGGCACTCCAGCTAGTGGAGATGCCCGCCCCCTGGACACAGCCCCCACTTTTGGCGGCAAGGCTGGAGGAGATAATGAGAAAAACAAGGAGGAGTCACCCACCAGTCAGGACAGCCCCTAAGGTGTCCTGAGCTGAGGTGACCCCTGCCTTGAGAAATGCTCCATCTTGAGTTTGGAGGATTCCCCCAATAGGATTAGGGATGTGCCCCCTTCCCTCAGGGAGGAGGCAGAAAGAGGGTGTAGCCACCCTCAAGGACAGTAGCCATTGGCTACTGCCCTCCCAGACCTAAACACACCCCTAAATTCTGTATTTAGGGGCTCCCCAGATCCCAGGAAATCAGATTCCTGCAACCTGAAAAAACAAGAAGGACTGCTGACCTACAAGCCTGCAGAGAAGGAGGAAGACAACAACTGCTTTGGCCCCAGCCCTACTGGCCTGTCTCCAACTTTGAAAACCTGCTCCAGCAACGCATCCGACAGGGACCAGCGACCTCTGAAGCCTCAGAGGACTGCCCTGGACTAAAGGACCAAGAAACTCCTGTGAACAGCGGCCCTGTTCAAAACCAGCTACTTCTTTGCAACAAAGAAGCAACTTTCAAAGACTGCACGTTTCCCGCCGGAAGCGTGAGACTCTACACTCTGCACCCGATGCCCCCGGCTCGCGATCTAGAGAACAAACACCTCAGGGAGGACTCCCCAGTGACTGCGAGCCCGTGAGTAACCAGAGACGACCTCCCTGAGCCCCCACAGCAATGCTTGTAGAGAGAATCCAGAGGCTCCCCCTGACCGTGACTGCCTGTAACAAGGGACCCGATGCCTGGAACCAACACTGCACCCGCAGCCCCAGGACCTGAAGGAACCGAATCTATGCGCAGGAGTGACCCCCAGGCGGCCCTCTACCTTGCCCAGGTGGTGGCTGTCCCGAGAAGCACCCCAGGTGCCTGCCTGCACCGCTAGAGTGACCCCCGGGTCTCTTCATTGTTTCCTACCTGAAACCAGACGCTTGCTTTGCACACTGCACCGGCCGCCCCTGTGCCGCTGAGGGTGTGTTTTGTGTGCCTACTTGTGTCCCCCCCCCCCCAGTGCTCTACAAAACCCTCCTGGTCTGCCCCCCGAGGACGCAGGTACTTACCTGCTGGCAGACTGGAACCGGGGCACCCCTGTTCTCCATTGAAGCCTATGTGTTTTGGGCACCTCTTTGACCTCTGCACCTGACCGGCCCTGAGCTGCTGGTGTGGTAACTTTGGGGTTGCCTTGAACCCCCAACCGTGGGCTGCCTATGCCCCAGAACTGAGACTTGTAAGTGTTTTACTTACCTCCTAATCTAACCTTTACTTACCTCCCCCAGGGACTGTTGATTTTTGGGGTAACCATGCCAAGAAAGATGGTACTTTCCTCCAGAACTACAGGCAGGACTTTCTACTCTTTGACAATCTCCTCCTCACATGCTTAAATAAAGTAGTCACTTAAGTCAAGGCGCACCCTTGAAGATGCCTTGCTACTTCTAAACCCTCCCTAGGCACACTATCAGGCCAGAAGAGCTCTGCACAGTGTACGACCAAGTGAACAAACACGCTGACTCTACATGTATGAGCAGTTACCCACAGAGGAAGGTGGCTACGGTTTTGCTGGACTTTGCCATGTTCATTTCGAGGATGAAATCAGCATGGGTGTCGAAACCAAGCAGACTGGACTTCTGAGCCCTCAGCTCCACGAGCTCCTTGAGAATGGAACAGTTCCCCTGAAACGAGACCAGCGGCAGAAGAGAAAGCACAATTAGAAAGAGGTAGTCCGGCCGTAGTCTGAGAGCAGCTGCGTGAACGGAGCAGGGATTTCAGAACATGATTGAGAGAATGGATGCAGAAGCCAGATAAAGGCCAGGCCTCTGGAAGAAAGGCACCCGAAGAAGCAGCCCTCACTCACCTCTTTGCACCTGGAGTTAAAGGCCAGCTCCACCTTCCGCCGAGTCTCCGGCACACTGCACTTTTTCATGAGCGGGAAATAGTGCGGATATTTAAGAGTGACTTTCAGCCTGTTGTCCTCTGTCTTCTCCAATGAGCTGATAAAGTCCTCTGGGAGCCCTCCTGCCAGCGGTTAGAAGGATATAGTGTGGTGGATGAAAAAAACTTCAGTCAGTAAAGCATCCTTTGCAGCAGTGGCGTTCTCAGACTGATCAACAATCTGAACTGATTCTGCAGCACTATCAAAGCACAAGGAAACCGTCTGGGAAAACAATCCCTGCATTAACGAGAAGCCATGAGAAATGAAGCAGTGTCCCATAGCACAGGCCTCTGCTGCAGGGGCATACAGGCGCTCCACGCAGTGTCCTATAGCACAGGCCTCTGCTGCAGGGGCGCTGGGACTCTCCGTGAGGGGCACACAGGCGCTCCACGCAGTGTCCCATAGCACAGGCCTCTGCTACAGGGGCGCTGGGACTCTCCGTAAGGGGCACACAGGCGCTCCACGCAGTGTCCCATAGCACAGGCCTCTGCTGCAGGGGCGCACAGGCCCTCCACGCAGTGTCCCATAGCACAGGCCTCTGCTGCAGGGGCACACAGGCGCTCCAGGCAGTGTCCCATAGCACAGGCCTCTGCTGCAGGGGCACACAGGCCCTCCACGCAGTGTCCCATAGCACAGGCCTCTGCTGCAGGGGCGCCGGGACTCTCCTTGAGGGGCACACAGGCGCTCCACGCATTGTCCCATACCACAGGCCTCTGCTGCAGGGGCGCTGGGACTCTCTGTAAGGGGCACACATGCGCTCCACGCAGTGTCCCATAGCACAGGCCTCTGCTGCAGGGGCGCTGGAACTCTCCGTAAGGGGCACACAGGCGCTCCACGCAGTGTCCCATAGCACAGGCCTCTGCTGCAGGGGCACACAGGCCCTCCACGCAGTGTCCCATACCACAGGCCTCTGCAGCAGGGGAGCTGGGACTCTCCGTGAGGGGCACACAGGCGCTCCACGCAGTGTCCCATAGCACAGGCCTCAGCTGCAGGGGCGCTGGGACTCTCCGTGAGGGGCACACAGGCGCTCCACGCATTGTCCCATACCACAGGCCTCTGCTGCAGGGGCGCTGGGACTCTCCGTAAGGGCACAAAGGCGCTCCACGCAGTGTCCCATAGCACAGGCCTCTGCTGCAGGGGCGCTGGGACTCTCCGTAAGGGCACACAGGCGCTCCACGCATTGTCCCATACCACAGGCCTCTGCTGCAGGGGCGCTGGGACTCTCTGTAAGGGGCACACAGGCGCTCCACGCAGTGTCCCATAGCAAAGGCCTCTGCTGCAGGGGCGCTGGGACTCTCCGTGAGGGGCACACAGGCGCTCCATGCAGTGTCCCATAGCACAGGCCTCTGCTGCAGGGGCGCACAGGCCCTCCATGCAGTGTCCCATACCACAGGCCTCTGCTGCAGGGGTGCTGGGACTCTCCGTGAGGGTCACACAGGCGCTCCACGCAGTGTCCCATAGCACAGGCCTCTGCTGCAGGGGCGCTGGGATTCTCCGTAAGGGCACACAGGAGCTCCACGCAGTGTCCCATAGCACAGGCCTCTGCTGCAGGGGCGCACAGGCGCTCCATGCAGTGTCCCATAGCACAGGCCTCTGCTGTAGGGGTGCTGGGACTCTCCGTAAGGGCACACAGGCGCTCCAAGCAGTGTCCCATAGCACAGGCCTCTGCTGCAAGGGCGCTGGGACTCTCCGTGAGGGGCACACAGGCGCTCCACGCAGTGTCCCATAGCACAGGCCTCTGCTGCAGGGGCACACAGACACTCCACGCAGTGTCCCATAGCACAGGCCTCAGCTGCAGGGGCGCTGGGACTCTCTGTAAGGGGCACACAGGCGCTCCACGCAGTGTCCCATAGCACAGGCCTCTGCTGCAGGGGCGCTGGGACTCTCCGTGAGGGGCACACAGGCGCTCCAAGCAGTGTCCCATACCACAGGCCTCTGCTGGAGGGATGCTGGGACTCTCCGTAAGGGGCACACAGGCGCTCCAAGCAGTGTCCCATAGCACAGGCCTCTGCTGCAGGGGTGCACAGGCGCTCCACGCAGTGTCCCATAGCACAGGCCTCTGCTGCAGGGGCGCTGGGACTCTCCGTGAGGGCACACAGGCGCTCCACGCAGTGTCCCATACCACAGGCCTCTGCTGCAGGGGCGCTGGGACTCTCCGTGAGGGCACACAGGCGCTCCACGCAGTGTCCCATAGCACAGGCCTCTGCTGCAGGGGTGCTGGGACTCTCCGTAAGGGGCACACAGGCGCTCCACGCAGTGTCCCATAGCACAGGCCTCTGCTGCAGGGGCGCTGGGACTTTCCGTGAGGGGCACACAGGCGCTCCACGCAGTGTCCCATAGCACAGGCCTCTGCTGCAGGGGCACACAGGCGCTCCACGCAGTGTCCCATAGCACAGGCCTCTGCTGCAGGGGCGCAGGAACTCTCCGTAAGGGCACACAGGCGCTCCACGCAGTGTCCCATAGCACAGGCCTCTGCTGCAGGGGCGCTGGGACTCTCCGTGAGGGCACACAGGCCCTCCAAGCAGTGTCCCATAGCACAGGCCTCTGCTGCAGGGGCGCTGGGACTCTCCGTAAGAGGCACACAGGCCCTCCACGCAGTGTCCCATAGCACAGGCCTCTGCTGCAGGGGCGCTGGGACTCTCCGTAAGGGCACACAAGCGCTCCACGCAGTGTCCCATAGCACAGGCCTCTGCTGCAGGGGTGCTGGGACTCTCTGTAAGGGCACACAGGCGCTCCACGCAGTGTCCCATAGCACAGGCCTCTGCTGCAGGGGCACACAGGCCCTCCACGCAGTGTCCCATAGCACAGGCCTCTGCTGCAGGGGCGCTGGGACTCTCCGTAAGGGGCACAGAGGCGCTCCACGCAGTGTCCCATAGCACAGGCCTCTGCTGGAGGGGCGCTGGGACTCTCCGTGAGGGGCACACAGGCGCTCCACGCAGTGTCCCATAGCACAGGTCTCTGCTGGAGTGGCGCTGGGACTCTCCGTGAGGGGCACACAGGCGCTCCACGCAGTGTCCCATAGCACAGGCCTCTGCTGGAGTGGCGCTGGGACTCTCCGTAAGGGGCACACAGGCGCTCCACGCAGTGTCCTATACCACAGGCCTCTGCTGCAGGGGCGCTGGGACTCTCCATGAGGGGCACACAGGCGCTCCACGCAGTGTCCCATGGCACAGGCCTCTGCTGCAGGGGCACACAGGCGCTCCAAGCAGTGTCCCATACCACAGGCCTCTGCAGCAGGGGAGCTGGGACTCTCCGTGAGGGGCACACAGGCGCTCCACGCAGTGTCCCATAGCACAGGCCTCTGCTGCAGGGGTGCTTGGACTCTCCGTAAGGGGCACATAGGCGCTCCAAGCAGTGTCCCATACCACAGGCCTCTGCTCCAGGGGCGCTGGGACTCTCCGTAAGGGGCACACAGGCGCTCCACGCAGTGTCCCATAGCACAGGCCTCTGCTGCAGGGGCGCTTGGACTCTCCGTGAGGGGCACACAGGCGTTCCACGCAGTGTCCCATAGCACAGGCCTCAGCTGCAGGGCGCTGGGACTCTCCGTGAGGGGCACACAGGCGTTCCACGCAGTGTCCCATAGCACAGGCCTCAGCTGCAGGGGCGCTGGGACTCTCCGTGAGGGGCACACAGGCGCTCCACGCAGTGTCCCATAGCACAGGCCTCTGCTGCAGGGGCGCTGGGACTCTCCGTGAGGGGCACACAGGCGCTCCACGCAGTGTCCCATAGCACAGGCCTCTGCTGCAGGGGCGCAGGGACTCTCCGTGAGGGGCACACAGGCGCTCCACGCAGTGTCCCATAGCACAGGCCTCTGCTGCAGGGGCGCTGGGACTCTCCATAAGGGGCACACAGGCGCTCCACGCAGTGTCCCATAGCACAGGCCTCTGCTGGAGGGGCGCTGGGACTCTCCGTGAGGGGCACACAGGCGCTCCATGCAGTGTCCCATAGCACAGGCCTCTGCTGGAGTGGCGCTGGGACTCTCCGTAAGGGGCACACAGGCGCTCCACGCAGTGTCCCATAGCACAGGCCTCTGCTGCAGGGGCGCTCCACGCAGTGTCCCATAGCACAGGCCTCTGCTGGAGGGGCGCTGGGACTCTCCGTGAGGGGCACACAGGCGCTCCACGCAGTGTCCCATAGCACAGGCCTCTGCTGCAGGGGCGCTGGGACTCTCCGTGAGGGGCACACAGGCGCTCCACGCAGTGTCCCATAGCACAGGCCTCTGCTGCAGGGGCGCACAGGCCCTCCACGCAGTGTCCCATAGCACAGGCCTCTGCTGCAGGGGCGCTGGGACTCTCCGTGAGGGGCACACAGGCGCTCCACGCAGTGTCCCATAGCACAGCCCTCTGCTGCAGGGGCGCTGGGACTCTCCGTGAGGGGCACACAGGCGCTCCACGCAGTGTCCTATAGCACAGGCCTCTGCTGCAGGGGCGCAGGGACTCTCCGTGAGGGGCACACAGGCGCTCCAAGCAGTGTCCCATAGCACAGGCCTCTGCTGTAGGGGTGCTGGGACTCTCCGTAAGGGCACACAGGCGCTCCAAGCAGTGTCCCATAGCACAGGCCTCTGCTGCAGGGGCGCTGGGACTCTCCGTGAGGGGCACACAGGCGCTCCACGCAGTGTCCCATAGCACAGGCCTCTGCTGCAGGGGCGCTGGGACTCTCCATAAGGGGCACACAGACGCTCCATGCAGTGTCCCATAGCACAGGCCTCTGCTGGAGGGGCGCTCGGACTCTCCGTAAGGGCACACAGGCGCTCCACGCAGTGTCCCATAGCACAGGCCTCTGCTGCAGGGGCGCTGGGACTCTCCGTGAGGGGCACACAGGCGCTCCATGCAGTGTCCCATAGCACAGGCCTCTGCTGGAGGGGCGCTCGGACTCTCCGTAAGGGCACACAGGCGCTCCACGCAGTGTCCCATAGCACAGGCCTCTGCTGCAGGGGCGCTGGGACTCTCCGTGAGGGGCACACAGGCGCTCCACGCAGTGTCCCATAGCACAGGCCTCTGCTGCAGGGGCGCACAGGCCCTCCACGCAGTGTCCCATAGCACAGGCCTCTGCTGCAGGGGCGCTGGGACTCTCCGTAAGGGCACACAGGCGCTCCACGCAGTGTCCCATAGCACAGGCCTCTGCTGCAGGGGCACACAGGCCCTCCACGCAGTGTCCCATACCACAGGCCTCTGCAGCAGGGGAGCTGGGACTCTCTGTGAGGGGCACACAGGCGCTCCACGCAGTGTCCCGTAGCACAGGCCTCTGCTGCAGGGGCGCTGGGACTCTCCGTAAGGGCACACAGGCGCTCCACGCAGTGTCCCATACCACAGGCCTCTGCTGGAGGGGCACACAGGCACTCCACGCAGTGTCCCATAGCACAGGCCTCTGCTGCAGGGGCGCTGGGACTCTCCGTTAGGGCACACAGGCGCCTTCCGCAGTGTCCCATAGCACAGGCCTCTGCTGCAGGGGCACACAGACGCTCCAAGCAGTGTCCCATAGCACAGGCCTCTGCTGCAGGTGCGCACAGGCCCTCCACGCAGTGTCCTATACCACAGGCCTCTGCTGCAGGGGCGCTGGGACTCTCCGTAAGGGGCACACAGGCGCTCCAAGCAGTGTCCCATAGCACAGGCCTCTGCTGCAGGGGCACACAGGCGCTCCAAGCAGTGTCCCATAGCACAGGCCTCTGCTGCAGGGGCGCTGGGACTCTCCTTAAGGGCACACAGGCGCTCCACGCAGTGTCCCATAGCACAGGCCTCTGCTGCAGGGGCGCACAGGCCCTCCACGCAGTGTCCCATACCCCAGGTCTCTGCAGCAGGGGCGCTGGGACTCTCCGTAAGGGGCACACAGGCGCTCGAAGCAGTGTCCCATGGCACAGGCCTCTGCTGCAGGGGCGCTGGGACTCTCCGTAAGGGGCACACAGGCGCTCCACGCAGTGTCCCATAGCACAGGCCTCTGCTGCAGGGGCACACAGGCGCTCCACGCAGTGTCCCATAGCACAGGCCTCTGCTGCAGGGGCGCTGGGACTCTCCGTGAGGGCACACAGGCGCTCCACGCAGTGTCCCATAGCACAGGCCTCTGCTACAGGGGCGCTGGGACTCTCCGTAAGGGGCACACAGGCGCTCTAAAGAGGGATGGCCTCTTTTGTGGAATGTTACAGGGACACCAGAGGGATCCTGCATGGACACCAGAGGGCTCCTGCAGGGTCACCAGAGGAATCCTGCAGTCTGAGGCACATATCAAGAGGGATGGCCTCTTCTGTGGAATGTTACAGGGACACCAGAGGAGTCCTGCATGGGCACCAGAGGGATCCTGCAGGGACACCAGAGGAGTCCTGCAGGGACACCAGAGGAGTCCTGCAGGGACACCAGAGGAGTCCTGCAGGGACACCAGAGGAGTCCTGCAGTCTGAGGCACATATAAAGAAAGATGGCCTCTTCTGTGGAATGTTACAGGGACACCAGAGGGCTCCTGCAGGGACACCAGAGGAATCCTGCAGGGACACCAGAGGAATCCTGAATTCTGAGGCACATATCAAGAAAGATGGCCTCTTCTGTGGAATGTTACAGGGACACCAGAGGAATCCTGCATTCACACCAGAGGGATCCTGCAGGGACACCAGAGGAGTCCTGCAGGGACACCAGAGGAGTCCTGAAGTCTGAGGCACATATCAAGAGGGATGGCCTCTTCCGTGGAATGTTACAGGGACACCAGAGAAGTGCATAGACACCAGAGGGATCCTGCAGAGACACCAGAGGGATCCTGCAGGGACACCAGAGGGATCCTGCAGGGACACCAGAGGGATCCTGCAGGGACACCAGAGGGGTCCTGCAGGGACACCAGAGGTGTCCTGCAGGGACACCAGAGGAGTCCTGAAGTCTGCGGCACATATCAAGAAAGATGGCCTCTTCTGTGAAATGTTACAGGGACACCAGAGAAGTCCTGCAGGGACACCAGAGGGATCCTGCATGGACACCAGAGGGCTACTGCAGGGACACCAGAGGAATCCTGAAGTCTGAGGCACCTATCAAGAGGGATGGCCTCTTCTGTGGAATGTTACAGGGACACCAGATGAGTCCTGCAGAGACACCAGAGGAATCCTGCATGGACACCAGAGGAATCCTGACACCAGAGGAATCCTGCAGGGACACCAGAGGAATCCTGCAGCGACCCCAGAGGAGTCCTGCAGTCTGAGGCACATTTAAATAAAGATGGCCTCTTCTGTGGAATGTTACAGGGACACCAGAGGAATCCTGCAGGGACACCAGAGGAATCCTGCATGGACACTAGAGGAATCATGCAGGGACACTGGAATCCTGCATGGACAACAGAGCGATCCTGCAGGGACACCAGAGGAGTCCTGCAGAGACACCAGAGGAGTCCTGCAGAGACACCAGAGGAGTCCTGCAGAGACACCAGAGGAGTCCTGCAGTCTGAGGCACATATGAAGAAAGATGGCCTCTTCTGTGGAATGTTACAGGGACACCAGAGGAATCCTGCATGGACACCACAGGGCTCCTGCAGGGACACCAGAAGAGTCCTGAAGTCTGAGGCACATATCAAGCGGGATGGCCTCTTCTGTGGAATGTTACAGGGAAAACAGAGGGATCCTGCAGGGACACCAGAGGAATCCTACATGGACACCAGAAGGATCCTGCAGGGACACCAAAGGAGTCCTGCAGTCTGAGGCACATATCAAGAAAGATGGCCTCGTCTGTGGAAGGTAACAGGGACACCAGAGGAATCCTGCATGGACACCAGAGGGATCCTGCAGGGACACCAGAGGGATCCTGCAGTCTGAGGCACATATCAAGAAAGATGGCCTCTTCTGTGGAATGCTCCAGGGGCACTGAGCTCTCTTGCAGGGACCACCGCAGGGACACAATATCAGCATGACAATGCTTTAAGGGCATTATTGCACCAAGGCACTAGAGGTCTACAGCTGGGAAACCCAGACTTTCCCAGAGGTAAGGCATGGCATCATCTACTGGAATTCTTAAAGTGCCACTTCCTGTGATAGTAGACACTATTCAACTCTGCTGTTTGAGCTAAAAAGTGCAACTGGGTGTGTGATTTGGGGAAAAATATTCTTCTCCCTGGTAGACTGCAGTGCCTGGCTCTGAGGTCTGACCCCTCCACGCTCCAACTGTGCTTCTCCCTGGTAGACCGCAGTGCCTGGCTCTGAGGTCCGACCCCCCCACGCTCAGACTGTGCTTCTCCATTGTAAACTGCAGTGCCTAGCTCTGAGGTCTGAACCCCCCCATGCTCAGACTGTGCTTCTCCATTGTAAACTGCAGTGCCTGGCTCTGAGGTCTGACCCCTCCACGCTCAGACTCTGCTTCTCCATGGTAGACAGCAGTGCCTGGCTCTGAGGTCTGACCCCTCCATGCTCAGACTGTGCTTCTCCCTGGTAGACTGCAGCGCCTGGCCTTGAGGTCTGACAACCCCCACGCTCAGACTGTGCTTCTCTCTGGTAGGACTGCAGTGCCTGGCTCTGAGGTCTGACCCCTCCACGCTCAGACTGTGCTTCTCCCTGGTAGACGGCAGTGCCTGGTTCTGAGGTCTGACCCCTCCACGCTCAGACTGTACTTCTACCTGGTAGGACGGCAGTGCCTGGCTCTGAGGTCTGACCCCTCCACGCTCAGACTGTGCTTCTCCATTGTAAACTGCAGTGCCTGGCTCTGAGGTCTGACCCCTCCACGCTCAGACTGTGCTTCTCTCTTCTAGACTGCAGTGCTTGGCTCTGAGGTCTGACCCCTCCATGCTCAGACTGTGCTTCTCTCTGGTAGACTGCAGAGCTTGGCTCTGAGGTCTGACCCCTCCACGCTCAGACTCTGCTTCTCTCTGGTAGACTGCAGTGCTTGGCTCTGAGGTCTGACCCCTCCACGCTCAGACTCTTCTTCTCCCTGGTAGATGGAAGTGCCTGGCTCTGAGGTCTGACCCCTCCACGCTCAGACTGTGCTTCTCCATTGTAAACTGCAGTGCCTGGCTCTGAAGTCTGACCCCTCCACGCTCAGACTGTACTTCTCGCTGGTAGACAGCAGTGCCTAGCTCTGAGGTCTGACCCCTCCACGCTCAGACTGTGCTTCTCCATGGTAGACTGCAGTGCCTGGTCTTGAGGTCTGACCCCCCACGCTCAGACTGTGCTTCTCTCTGGTAGGACTGCAGTGCCTGGCTCTGAGGTCTGACCCCCTCCACGCTCAGACTGAGCTTCTCCATGGTAGACTGCAGTGCCTGGCTCTGAAGTCTGACCCCTCCACGCTCAGAGTGTGCTTCTCCATGGTAGACTGCAGTGCCTGGCCTTGAGGTCTGACCCCCCCACGCTCAGACTGTGTTTCTCTCTGGTAGGAAAGCAGGGCCTGGCTCTGTGGGCTGACCCCTCCACGCTCAGAATTCTTGGTATATTAGTGAATCACTCATACCCTGCAGCCTGAACCTCCTTGGTTCAGCTTGAAGTTCCTCTGTTTCACTGACACCCTCGCCACATCTCCCTGGGGGATCTGTACCCTCCAGTCTGTTCTGCCGACCACTCCCAACCTAGGCACCTGTACTGTCCAGTCTGTCCCCTCCCTGGCTGAGACCGAGTGCCCCCCTGGCAGCTCTACAGTCTGGTAGCTGTACTCTGCAGTCTGTCCCCTCCCTGGCTGAGACCGAGTGCCCCCCTGGCAGCTCTACAGTCTGGTAGCTGTACTCTGCAGTCTGTCCCCTCCCTGGCTGAGACCGAGCGTCCCCCTACAAGCAGCTCTACAGTGTGGTAGCTGTACTCTGCAGTCTGTCCCCTCCCTGGCTGAGACTGAGCGTCCCCCTGGCAGCTCTACAGTCTGGTAGCTGTACTCTGCAGTCTGTCCCCTCCCTGGCTGAGACCGAGCGTCCCCCTGGCAGCTCTACAGTCTGGTAACTGTACTCTGCAGTCTGTCCCCTCCCTGGCTGAGACCGAGTGCCCCCCTGGCAGCTCTACAGTCTGGTAGCTGTACTCTGCAGTCTGTCCCCTCCCTGGTTCAGACCGAGCGTCCCCCTGGCAGCTCTGCAGTCTGGTAGCTGTACTCTGCAGTTTGTCCCCTCTCTGGCTGAGACCGAGCGTCCCCTTGGCAGCTCTACAGTCTGCTAGCTGTACTCTGCAGTCTGTCCCCTCCCTGGCTGAGAGCGAGCGCCCCCCTGGCAGCTCTACAGTCTGGTAGCTGTACTCTGCAGTCTGTCCCCCCCTGGCTGAGACCGTGCGTCCCCCTGGCTGCTCTACAGTCTGGTAGCTGTACTCTGCAGTCTGTCCCCTCCCTGGCTGAGACCTAGCGTCCCCCTGGCAGCTCTACAGTCTGGTAGCTGTACACTGCAGTCTGTCCCCTCCCTGGCTGAGACCGAGCATCCCCCTGGCAGCTCTACATTCTGGTAGCTGTACTCTGCAGTCTGTCCCTTCCCTGGCTGAGACCGAGCGTCCCCCTGGCAGCTCTACAGTCTGGTAGCTGTACTTTGCAGTCTGTCCCCTCCCTGGCTGAGACCGAGCGTCCCCCTGGCAGCTCTACATTCTGGTAGCTGTACTCTGCAGTCTGTCCCTTCCCTGGCTGAGACCGAGCGTCCCCCTGGCAGCTCTACAGTCTGGTAGCTGTACTTTGCAGTCTGTCCCCTGCCTGGCTGAGACCGAGCGTCCCCCTGGCAGCTCTACAGTCTGGTAGCTGTACTCTGCAGTCTGTCCCCTCCCTGGCTGAGACCGAGCGTACCCCTGGCAGCTGTACAGTCTGGTAGCTGTACTCTGCAGTCTGTCCCCTCCCTGGCTGAGACCGAGCGTCCCCCTGGCAGCTCTACAGTCTGGTAGCTGTACTCTGCAGTCTGTCCCCTCCCTGGCAGAGACCGAGCGTCCCCCTGGCAGCTCTACAGTCTGGTAGCTGTACTCTGCAGTCTGTCCCCTCACTGGCTGAGACCGAGAGTCCCCCTGGCAGCTCTACAGTCTGGTAGCTGTACTCTGCAGTCTGTCCCCTCCCTGGCTCAGACCGAGCGTCCCACTGGCAGATCTACAGTCTGGTAACTGTACTCTGCAGTCTGTCCCCTCCCTGGCTGAGACCGAGCGTCCCCCTGGAAGCTCTACAGTCTGGTAGCTGTACTCTGCAGTCTGTCCCCTCCCTGGCTGAGACCTAGCGTCCCCCTGGAAGCTCTACAGTCTGGTAGCTGTACTCTGCAGTCTGTCCCTTCCCTGGCTGAGACAGAGCGTCCCCCTGGCAGCTCTACAGTCTGGTAGCTGTACTCTGCAGTCTGTCCCCTCCCTGGCTGAGAGCGAGCGTCCCCCTGGCAGCTCTATAGTCTGGTAGCTGTACTCTGCAGTCTGTCCCTTCCCTGGCTGAGACCGAGCGTCCCCCTGGCAGCTCTACAGTCTGGTAGCTGTACTCTGCAGTCTGTCCCCTCCCTGCTTCAGACCAAGCGTCCCCCTGGCAGCTCTGCAGTCTGGTAGCTGTACTCTACAGTTTGTCCCCTCTCTGGCTGAGACCGAGCGTCCCTTTGGCAGCTCTACAGTCTGCTAGCTGCAGTCTGTCCCCTCCCTGGCTGAGACCGAGTGTCCCCCTGGGAGTTCTACAGTCTGGTAGCTGTACTCTGCAGTCTGTCCCCTCCCTGGCTGAGACCGAGCATCAAACTGGCAGCTCTACAGTCTGGTAGCTGTACTCTGCAGTCTGTCCCCTCCCTGGCTGAGGCCGAGCGTCCCCCTGGCAGCTCTACAGTCTGGTAGATGTACTCTGCAGTCTGTCCCCTCCCTGGCTCAGACCTAGTGTCCCCCTGGTAGCTCTACAGTCTGGTAGCTGTACTCTGCAGTCTGTCCCCTCCCTGGCTGAGACCTAGTGTCCCCCTGGCAGCTCTACAGTCTGGTAGCTGTACTCTGCAGTCTGTCCCCTCCCTGGCTGAGACCGAGCGTCCCCCTGGCAGCTCTACAGTCTGGTAGCTGTATTCTGCAGTCTGTCCCCTCCCTGGCTGAGAGCGAGCGTCCCCCTGGAAGCTCTACAGTCTGGTAGCTGTATTCTGCAGTCTGTCCCCTCCATGGCTGAGACCGAGCGTCCCCCTGGCAGCTCTACAGTCTGGTAGCTGTACTCTGCAGTCTGTCCCCTCCATGGTTGAGACCGAGCGTCCCCCTGGCAGCTCTACAGTCTGGCAGCTGTACTTTGCAGTCTGTCCCCTCCCTGGCTGAGACCGAGCGTCCCCCTGGCAGCTCTACAGTCTGGTAGCTGTACTCTGCAGTCTGTCCCCTCCCTGGCGGAGACAGAGCGCCCGTCTGGCAGCTCTACAGTCTGGTAGCTGTACTCTGCAGTCTCTCCCCTCCCTGGCTGAGACCGAGCGTCCCCCTGGCAGCTCTACAGTCTGGTAGCTGTACTCTGCAGTCTGTCCCCTCCCTGGCTGAGACCGAGCGTCCCCCTGGCAGCTCGACAGTCTGGTAGCTGTACTCTGCAGTCTGTCCCCTCCCTGGCTGACACTGCGCGTCCCCCTGGCAGCTCTACAGTCTGGTAGCTGTACTCTGCAGTCTGTCCCCTCCCTGGCTGAGACCGAGCGTCCCCCTGGCAGCTCTACAGTCTGGTAGCTGTACTCTGCAGTCTGTCCCCTCCCTGGTTCAGACCGAGCGTCCCCCTGGCAGCTCTACAGTCTGCTAGCTGTACTCTGCAGTCTGTCCCCTCCCTGGCTGAGAGCGAGCGTCCCCCTGGCAGCTCTACAGTCTGGTAACTGTACTCTGCAGTCTGTCCCCTCCCTGGCCGAGACCGAACGTCACCCTGGCAGCTCTACAGTCTGGTAGCTGTACTCTGCAGTCTGTCCCCTCCCTGGCTGAGACAGAGTGCCCCCCTGGCAGCTCTACAGTCTGGTAGCTGTACTCTGCAGTCTGTCCCCTCCCTGGCTGAGACCGAGCGTCCCCCTGGGAGCTCTACAGTCTGGTAGCTGTACTCTGCAGTCTGTCCCCTCCCTGGCTGAGAGCGAGCGTCCCCCTGGCAGCTCTACAGTCTGGTAGCTCTACTCTGCAGTCTGTCCCCTCCCTGGCTGAGACCGAGCGTCCCCCTGGCGGCTCTACATTCTGGTAGCTGTACTCTGCAGTCTGTCCCCTCCCTGGCTGAGACCGAGCGTCCCCCTGGGAGCTCTACAGTCTGGTAGCTGTACTCTGCAGTCTGTCCCCTCCCTGGTCGAGACCGAGCATCCCACTGGCAGCTCTACAGTCTGCTAGCTGTACTCTGCAGTCTGTCCCCTCCCTGGCCGAGACCGAGCGTTCCCCTGGCAGCTCTACAGTCTGGTAGCTGTACTCTGCAGTCTGTCCCCTCCCTGGTTCAGACCGAGCATCCCCCTGGCAGCTCTACAGTCTGGTAGCTGTACTCTGCAGTCTGTCCCCTCCCTGGTTCAGACCGAGCATCCCCCTGGCAGCTCTACAGTCTGCTAGCTGTACTCTGCAGTGTCTCCCCTCCCTGGCTGAGAGCGAGCGTCCCCCTGGCAGCTCTACAGTCTGGTAACTGTACTCTGCAGTCTGTCCCCTCCCTGGCTGAGACCGAGCGTCCCCCTGACAGCTCTACAGGCTGGTAGCTGTACTCTGCAGTCAGTCCCCTCCCTGGCTGAGACCGAGCGTCCCCCTGGCAGCTCTACAGGCTGGTAGCTATACTCTGCAGTCTGTCCCCTCCCTGGCTGAGACCGAGCGTCCCCCTGGCAGCTCTACAGTCTGGTAGCTGTACTCTGCAGTCTGTCCCCTCCGTGGTGAGACCGAGCGTCCCCCTGTGAGCTCTACAGTCTGGTAGCTCTACTCTGCAGTCTGTCCCCTCCGTGGTGAGACCGAGCGTCCCCCTGTGAGCTCTACAGTCTGGTAGCTGTACTCTGCAGTCTGTCCCATCCCTGGCTGAGACTGAGCGTCCCCCTGGCAGCTCTACAGTCTGGCAGCTGTACTCTGCAGTCTGTTCCCTCCCTGGTTGAGACCGAGCGTCCCCCTGGCAGCTCTACAGTCTGGTAGCTGTACTCTGCAGTCTTTCCCCTCTCTGGTTGAGACCGAGCGTCCCCCTGGCAGCTCTACAGTCTGTCAGCTGTACTCAGCAGTCTGTCTCCTCCCTGGCTGAGACCGAGCATCTCCCTGGCAGCTCTACAGTGTGGTAGCTGTACTCTGCAGTCTGTCCCCTCCCTGGTTCAGACCGAGCGTCCCCCTGGCAGCTCTACAGTCTGGTAGCTGTACTCTGCAGTCTGTCCCCTCCCTGGCTGAGAGCGAGCGTCCCCCTGGCAGCTCTACAGTCTGGTAACTGTACTCTGCAGTCTGTCCCCTCCCTGGCTGAGACCGAGCGTCCCCCTGGCAGCTCTACAGGCTGGTAGCTGTACTCTGCAGTCTGTCCCCTCCCTGGCTGAGACCGAGCGTCCCCCTGGCAGCTCTACAGGCTGGTAGCTGTACTCTGCAGTCTGTCCCCTCCCTGGCTGAGACCGAGCGTCGCCCTGGCAGCTCTACAGTCTGGTAGCTGTACTCTGCAGTCTGTCCCCTCCCTGGCTGAGACCGAGCGTCCCCCTGGCAGCTCTACAGTCTGGTAGATGTACTCTGCATTCTGTCCCCTCCCTGGCTGAGACCGAGCGTCCCCCTGGCAGCTCTACAGTCTGGTAACTGTACTCTGCAGTCTGTCCCCTCCCTGGCTGAGACCGAGCGTCCCCCTGGCAGCTCTACAGTCTGGTAGCTGTACTCTGCAGTCTGTCCCCTCCCTGGCTGAGACCGAGCGTCCCCCTGGGAGCTCTACAGTCTGGTAGCTGTACTCTGCAGTCTGTCCCCTCCCTGGTCGAGACCGAGCATCCCACTGGCAGCTCTACAGTCTGCTAGCTGTACTCTGCAGTCTGTCCCCTCCCTGGCCGAGACCGAGCGTTCCCCTGGCAGCTCTACAGTCTGGTAGCTGTACTCTGCAGTCTGTCCCCTCCCTGGTTCAGACCGAGCATCCCCCTGGCAGCTCTACAGTCTGGTAGCTGTACTCTGCAGTCTGTCCCCTCCCTGGTTCAGACCGAGCATCCCCCTGGCAGCTCTACAGTCTGCTAGCTGTACTCTGCAGTGTCTCCCCTCCCTGGCTGAGAGCGAGCGTCCCCCTGGCAGCTCTACAGTCTGGTAACTGTACTCTGCAGTCTGTCCCCTCCCTGGCTGAGACCGAGCGTCCCCCTGACAGCTCTACAGGCTGGTAGCTGTACTCTGCAGTCAGTCCCCTCCCTGGCTGAGACCGAGCGTCCCCCTGGCAGCTCTACAGGCTGGTAGCTATACTCTGCAGTCTGTCCCCTCCCTGGCTGAGACCGAGCGTCCCCCTGGCAGCTCTACAGTCTGGTAGCTGTACTCTGCAGTCTGTCCCCTCCGTGGTGAGACCGAGCGTCCCCCTGTGAGCTCTACAGTCTGGTAGCTCTACTCTGCAGTCTGTCCCCTCCGTGGTGAGACCGAGCGTCCCCCTGTGAGCTCTACAGTCTGGTAGCTGTACTCTGCAGTCTGTCCCATCCCTGGCTGAGACTGAGCGTCCCCCTGGCAGCTCTACAGTCTGGCAGCTGTACTCAGCAGTCTGTCTCCTCCCTGGCTGAGACCGAGCATCTCCCTGGCAGCTCTACAGTGTGGTAGCTGTACTCTGCAGTCTGTCCCCTCCCTGGTTCAGACCGAGCGTCCCCCTGGCAGCTCTACAGTCTGGTAGCTGTACTCTGCAGTCTGTCCCCTCCCTGGCTGAGAGCGAGCGTCCCCCTGGCAGCTCTACAGTCTGGTAACTGTACTCTGCAGTCTGTCCCCTCCCTGGCTGAGACCGAGCGTCCCCCTGGCAGCTCTACAGGCTGGTAGCTGTACTCTGCAGTCTGTCCCCTCCCTGGCTGAGACCGAGCGTCCCCCTGGCAGCTCTACAGGCTGGTAGCTGTACTCTGCAGTCTGTCCCCTCCCTGGCTGAGACCGAGCGTCGCCCTGGCAGCTCTACAGTCTGGTAGCTGTACTCTGCAGTCTGTCCCCTCCCTGGCTGAGACCGAGCGTCCCCCTGGCAGCTCTACAGTCTGGTAGATGTACTCTGCATTCTGTCCCCTCCCTGGCTGAGACCGAGCGTCCCCCTGGCAGCTCTACAGTCTGGTAACTGTACTCTGCAGTCTGTCCCCTCCCTGGCTGAGACCGAGCGTCCCCCTGGCAGCTCTACAGTCTGGTAGCTGTACTCTGCAGTCTGTCCCCTCCCTGGCTGAGACCGAGCGTCCCCCTGGCGGCTCTACATTCTGGTAGCTGTACTCTGCAGTCTGTCCCCTCCCTGGCTGAGACCGAGCGTCCCCCTGGCAGCTCTACAGTCTGGTAGCTGTACTCTGCAGTATGTCCCCTTCATGGCTGAGACCGAGCGTCCCCCTGGCAGCTCTACAGTCTGGTGGCTGTACTCTGCAGTCTGTCCCCTCCCTGGCTGAGACCTAGCGTCCCCCTGGCAGCTCTACAGTCTGGTGGCTGTACTCTGCAGTCTGTCCCCTCCCTGGCTGAGACCTAGCGTCCCCCTGGCAGCTCTACAGTCTGGTAGCTGTACTCTGCAGTCTGTCCCCTCCCTGGCTGAGACCTAGCGTCCCCCTGGCAGCTCTACAGTCTGGTAGCTGTACTCTGCAGTCTGTCCCCTCCCTGGTTCAGACCGAGCGTCCCCCTGGCAGCTCTACAGTCTGCTAGCTGTACTCTGCAGTCTGTTCCCTCCCTGGCTGAGACCGAGCGTCCCCCTGGCAGCTCTACAGTCTGCTAGCTGTACTCTGCAGTCTGTCCCCTCCCTGGCTGAGACCGAGCGTCCCCCTGGCAGCTCTACAGTCTGCTAGCTGTACTCTGCAGTCTGTCCCCTCCCTGGCTGAGACCGAGAGTCCCCCTGGCAGCTCTACAGTCTGGTAGCTGTATTCTGCAGTCTTTCCCCTCTCTGGTTGAGACAGAGCGTCCCCCTGGTAGCTCTACAGTCTGGCAGCTGTACTCCGCAGTCTGTCTCCTCCCTGGCTGAGACCGAGCGTCCCCCTGGCAGCTCTACAGTCTGCTAGCTGTACTCTGCAGTCTGTCCCCTCCCTGGTTCAGACCGAGCGTCCCCCTGGCAGCTCTGCAGTCTGGTAGCTGTACTCTGCAGTTTGTCCCCTCTATTGCTGAGACGGAGCGTCCCCCTGGCAGCTCTACAGTCTGTCTCCTCCCTGGCTGAGAGCGAGCGTCCCCCTGGCAGCTCTACAGTCTGGTAGCTGTACTCTGCAGTCTGTCCCTTCCCTGGCTGAGACCGAGCGTCCCCCTGGCAGCTCTACAGTCTGCTAGCTGTACTCTGCAGTCTGTCCCCTCCCTGGTTCAGACCGAGCGTCCCCCTGGCAGCTCTGCAGTCTGGTAGCTGTACTCTGCAGTTTGTCCCCTCTATTGCTGAGACGGAGCGTCCCCCTGGCAGCTCTACAGTCTGCTAGCTGTACTCTGCAGTCTGTCCCCTCCCTGGCTGAGAGCGAGCGCCCCCCTGGCAGCTCTACTGTCTGGTAGCTGTACTCTGCAGTCTGTCCCCTCCGTGGTGAGACCGAGAGTCCCCCTGTCAGCTCTACAGTCTGGTAGCTGTACTCTGCAGTCTGTCCGCTCCCTGGTTGAGACCGAGCGTCGCCCTGGCAGCTATACAGTCTAGTAACTGTACTCTGCAGTCTGTCCCCTCCCTGGCTGAGACCGAGCGTCCCCCTGGCAGCTCTACAGTCTGCTAGCTGTACTCTGCAGTCTGTCCCCTCCCTGGCTGAGAGCGAGCGCCCCCCTGGCAGCTCTACTGTCTGGTAGCTGTACTCTGCAGTATGTCCCCTCCCTGGCTGAGACCGAGCGTCCCCCTGGCAGCTCTACAGTCTGGTAGCTGTACTCTGCAGTATGTCCCCTCCCTGGCTGAGACCGAGCGTCCCCCTGGCAGCTCTACAGTCTGGTAGCTGTACTCTGCAGTCTGTCCCCTCCCTGGCTGAGACCTAGCGTCCCCGTGGCAGCTCTACAGTCTGGTAGCTGTACTCTGCAGTGTGTCCCCTCCCTGGCTGAGACCGAGCGTCCCCCTGGCAGCTCTACAGTCTGCTAGCTGTACTCTGCAGTCTGTCCCCTCCCTGGCTGAGACCGAGCGTCCCCCTGGCAGCTCTACCGTCTGGTAGCTGTACTCTGCAGTGTGTCCCCTCCCTGGCTGAGACCGAGCGTCCCCCTGGCAGCTCTACAGTCTGCTAGCTGTACTCTGCAGTCTGTCCCCTCCCTGGCTGAGACCGAGCGTCCCCCTGGCAGCTCTACAGTCTGGCAGCTGTACTCCGCAGTCTGTCTCCTCCCTGGCTGAGACCGAGCGTCTCCCTGGCAGCTCTACAGTCTGGTAGCTGTACTCTGCAGTCTGTCCCCTCCCTGGTTCAGACCGAGCATCCCCCTGGCAGCTCTACAGTCTGGTAGCTGTACTCTGCAGTCTGTCCCCTCCCTGGCTAAGAGCGAGCGTCCCCCTGGCAGCTCTACAGTCTGATAGCTGTACTCTGCAGTCTGTCCCCTCCCTGGTGCAGACCGAGGGTCCCCCTGGCAGCTCTACATTCTGGTAGCTGTACTCTGCAGTCTGTCCACTCGATGGCTGAGACCGAGCGTCCCCCTGGCAGCTCTACAGGCTGGTAGCTGTACTCTGCAGTCTGTCCCCTCCCTGGCTGAGACCGAGCGTCTCCCTGGCAGCTCTACAGTCTGGTAGCTGTAGTCTGCAGTCTGTCCCCTCCCTGGCTGAGACCGAGCGTCCCCCTGGCAGCTCTACAGTCTGGTAGCTGTACTCTGCAGTCTGTCCCCTCGATGGCTGAGACCGAGCGTCCCCCTGGCAGCTCTAAAGTCTGGTAGCTGTACTCTGCAGTCTGTCCCCTCCCTGGCCGAGACCGAGCGTCCCCCTGGCAGCTCTACATTCTGGTAGCTGTACTCTGCAGTCTGTCCCCTCCCTGGTTCAGACCGAGCGTCCCCCTGGCAGCTCTACAGTTTGGTAACTATACTGTGCAGTCTGTCCCCTCCCTGGCTGAGACCGAGCGTCCCCCTGGCAGCTCTACAGTCTGGTAGCTGTACTCTGCAGTTTGTCCCCTCCCTGGCTGAGACAGAGCGCCCCCCTGGCAGCTCTACAGACTGGTAGATGTACTCTGCAGTCCGTCCCCTCCCTGGCTGAGACCGAGCGTCCCCCTGGCAGCTCTACAGTCTGGTAGCTGTACTCTGCAGTTTGTCCCCTCCCTGGCTGAGACCGAGCGTCCCCCTGGCAGCTCTACAGTCTGCTAGCTGTACTCTGCAGTCTGTCCCCTCCCTGGCTGAGACCGAGCGTCCCCCTGGCAGCTCTACAGTCTTGTAGCTGTATTCTGCAGTCTGTCCCCTCACTGGCTGAGAGCGAGCGTCCCCCTGGAAGCTCTACAGTCTGGTAGCTGTACTCTGCAGTCTGTCCCCTCCCTGGTGCAGACCGAGCGTCCCCCTGGCAGCTCTACATTCTGGTAGCTGTACTCTGCAGTCTGTCCCCTCGATGGCTGAGACCGAGCGTCCCCCTGGCAGCTCTACAGTCTGGTAGCTGTACTCTGCAGTCTGTCCCCTCCCTGGCTGAGAGCGAGCGTCCCCCTGGCAGCTCTACAGTCTGGCAGCTGTACTCTGCAGTCTGTCCCCTCCCTGGCTGAGACAAAGCGCCCATCTGGCAGCTCTACAGTCTGGTAACTGTACTCTGCAGTCTGTCCCCTCCCTGGCTGAGACCGAGCGTCCCCCTGACAGCTCTACAGGCTGGTAGCTGTACTCTGCAGTCTGTCCCCTCCCTGGCTGAGACCGAGCGTCTCCCTGGCAGCTCTACAGTCTGGCAGCTGTAGTCTGCAGTCTGTCCCCTCCCTGGCTGAGACCGAGCGTCCCCCTGGCAGCTCTACAGTCTGGTAGCTGTACTCTGCAGTCTGTCCCCTCCCTGGCTGAGACCGAGCGTCCCACTGGCAGCTGTACAGTCTGGTAGCTGTACTCTGCAGTCTGTCCCCTCCCTGGCTGAGACCGAGCGTGCCAGTAGCTGTACTCTGCAGTCTGTCCCCTCCCTGGTTGAGACCGAGCGTCCCCCTGGCAGCTCTACAGTCTGGTAGCTGTACTCTGCAGTCTGTCCCCTCCCTGGCTGAGACCTAGTGTCCCCCTGGCAGCTCTACAGTCTGGTAGCTGTACTCTGCAGTCTGTCCCCTCCCTGGCTGAGACCTAGTGTCCCCCTGGCAGCTCTACATTCTGGTAGCTGTACTCTGCAGTCTGTCCCTTCCCTGGCTGAGACCGAGCGACACCCTGGCAGCTCTACAGTCTGGTAACTGTACTGTGCAGTGTGTCCCCTCCCTGGCTGAGACCGAGGGTCCCCCTGGCAGCTCTACAGTCTGGCAGCTGTACTCTGCAGTCTGTCCCCTCCCTGGCTGAGACAGAGTGCCCCCCACTGGCAGCTCTACAGGCTGGTAGCTGTACTCTGCAGTCTGTCCCCTCCCTGGTTCAGACCGAGCGTCCCCCTGGCAGCTCTGCAGTCTGGTAGCTGTACTCTGCAGTTTGTCCCCTCTCTGGCTGAGACGGAGCGTCCCCCTGGCAGCTCTATAGTCTGCTAGCTGTACTCTGCAGTCTCTCCCCTCCCTGGCTGAGAGCGACCACCCCCCTGGCAGCTCTACTGTCTGGTAGGTGTACTCTGCAGTCTGTCCCCTCCCTGGCTGAGACCGAGCGTCCCCCTGGCAGCTCTACAGTCTGGCAGCTGTACTCTGCAGTCTGTCCCCTCCCTGGCGGAGACCGAGCGTCCCCCTGGCAGCTCTACAGTCTGGTAGCTGTACTCTGCAGTCTGTCCCCTCCCTGGCAGACACCGAGCGCCCGCCTGGCAGCTCTACAGTCTGTTAGCTGTACTCTGCAGTCTGTCCCCTCCCTGGCTGAGACCGAGCGTCCCCCTGGCAGCTCTACAGTCTGGTAGCTGTACTCTGCAGTCTGTCCCCTCCCTGGTTGAGACCGAGCGTCGCCCTGGCAGCCCTACAGTCTGGTAACTGTACACTGCAGTCTGTCCCCTCCCTGGCTGAGACCGAGCGTCCACCTGGCAGCTCTACAGTCTGGTAGCTGTACTCTGCAGTCTGTCCCCTCCGGTAGCTGTACTCTGCAGTCTGTCCCCTCCCTGGCTGAGAGCGAGCGTCCCCCTGGCAGCTCTACAGTCTGCTAGCTGTACTCTGCAGTCTGTCCCCTCCCTGGTGCAGACCAAGCGTCCCCCTATCAGCTCTACAGTCTGGTAGCTGTACTCTGCAGTCTGTCCCCTCCCTGGTTGAGACCGAGCGTCGCCCTGGCAGCTATACAGTCTGGTAACTGTACTCTGCAGTCTGTCCTCTCCCTGGCTGAGACCGAGCGTCCCCCTGGCAGCTCTACAGTCTGGTAGCTGTACTCTGCAGTCTGTCCCCTCCATGGCTGAGACCGAGCGTCCCCCTGGCAGCTCTACAGTCTGGTAACTGTACTCTGCAGTCTGTCCCCTCCCTGGCTGAGACCGAGCGTCCCCCTGACAGCTCTACAGGCTGGTAGCTGTACTCTGCAGTCTGTCCCCTCCCTGGCTGAGACCGAGCGTCTCCCTGGCAGCTCTACAGTCTGGCAGCTGTAGTCTGCAGTCTGTCCCCTCCCTGGCTGAGACCGAGCGTCCCCCTGGCAGCTCTACAGTCTGGTAGCTGTACTCTGCAGTCTGTCCCCTCCCTGGCTGAGAGTGAGCTTCCCCCTGGCCGCTCTACAGTCTGCTAGCTGTACTCTGCAGTCTGTCCCCTCCCTGGTGCAGACCGAGCGTCCCCCTGGCAGTTCTACATTCTGGTAGCTGTACTCTGCAGTCTGTCCCCTCGATGGCTGAGACCGAGCGTCCCCCTGGCAGCTCTACAGTCTGGTAGCTGTACTCTGCAGTCTGTCCCCTCCCTGGCTGAGACCGAGCGTGCCAGTAGCTGTACTCTGCAGTCTGTCCCCTCCCTGGTTGAGACCGAGCGTCCCCCTGGCAGCGCTACAGTCTGGTAGCTGTACTCTGCAGTCTGTCCCCTCCCTGGCTGAGACCTAGTGTCCCCCTGGCAGCTCTACAGTCTGGTAGCTGTACTCTGCAGTCTGTCCCCTCCCTGGCTGAGACCTAGTGTCCCCCTGGCAGCTCTACAGTCTGGTAGCTGTACCCTGCAGTGTGTCCCCTCCCTGGCTGAGAGCGAGCGTCCCCCTGGAAGCTCTACAGTCTGGTAGCTGTATTCTGCAGTCTGTCCCCTCCCTGGCTGAGAGCGAGCGTCCCCCTGGAAGCTCTACAGTCTGGTAGCTGTACTCTGCAGTCTGTCCCTTCCCTGGCTGAGACCGAGCGTCCCCCTGACAGCTCTACAGTCTGGTAACTGTACTGTGCAGTCTGTCCCCTCCCTGGCTGAGACCGAGCGTCCCCCTGGCAGCTCTACAGTCTGGCAGCTGTACTCTGCAGTCTGTCCCCTCCCTGGCTGAGACAGAGTGCCCCCCACTGGCAGCTCTACAGTCTGGTAGCTGTACTCTGCAGTCTGTCCCCTCCCTGGTTCAGACCGAGCGTCCTCCTGGCAGCTCTACATTCTGGTAGCTGTACTCTGCAGTCTGTCCCCTCCCTGGCTGAGACCGAGCGTCCCACTGGCAGCTGTACAGTCTGGTAGCTGTACTCTGCAGTCTGTCCCCTCCCTGGCTGAGACCGAGCGTGCCAGTAGCTGTACTCTGCAGTCTGTCCCCTCCCTGGTTGAGACCGAGCGTCCCCCTGGCAGCTCTACAGTCTGGTAGCTGTACTCTGCAGTCTGTCCCCTCCCTGGCTGAGACCTAGTGTCCCCCTGGAAGCTCTACAGTCTGGTAGCTGTACTCTGCAGTCTGTCCCCTCCCTGGCTGAGACCTAGTGTCCCCCTGGCAGCTCTACAGTCTGGTAGCTGTACTCTGCAGTGTGTCCCCTCCCTGGCTGAGAGCGAGCGTCCCTCTGGAAGCTCTACAGTCTGGTAGCTGTATTCTGCAGTCTGTCCCCTCCCTGGCTGAGAGCGAGCGTCCCCCTGGAAGCTCTACAGTCTGGTAGCTGTACTCTGCAGTCTGTCCCTTCCCTGGCTGAGACCGAGCGTCCCCCTGGCAGCTCTACAGTCTGGTAACTGTACTGTGCAGTCTGTCCCCTCCCTGGCTGAGACCGAGCGTCCCCCTGGCAGCTCTACAGTCTGGCAGCTGTACTCTGCAGTCTGTCCCCTCCCTGGCTGAGACAGAGTGCCCCCCACTGGCACCTCTACAGTCTGGTAGCTGTACTCTGCAGTCTGTCCCCTCCCTGGTTCAGACCGAGCGTCCCCCTGGCAGCTCTGCAGTCTGGTAGCTGTACTCTGCAGTTTGTCCCCTCTCTGGCTGAGACGGAGCGTCCCCCTGGCAGCTCTATAGTCTGCTAGCTGTACTCTGCAGTCTCTCCCCTCCCTGGCTGAGAGCGACCACCCCCCTGGCAGCTCTACTGTCTGGTAGCTGTACTCTGCAGTCTGTCCCCTCCCTGGCTGAGACCGAGCGTCCCCCTGGCAGCTCTACAGTCTGGCAGCTGTACTCTGCAGTCTGTCCCCTCCCTGGCGGAGACCGAGCGTCCCCCTGGCAGCTCTACAGTCTGGTAGCTGTACTCTGCAGTCTGTCCCCTCCCTGGCTGAGACCGAGCGTCCCCCTGGCAGCTCTACAGTCTGGTAGCTGTACTCTGCAGTCTGTCCCCTCCCTGGTTGAGACCGAGCGTCGCCATGGCAGCCCTACAGTCTGGTAACTGTACTCTGCAGTCTGTCCCCTCCCTGGCTGAGACCGAGCGTCCCCCTGGCAGCTCTACAGTCTGGTAGGTGTACTCTGCAGTCTGTCCCCTCCCTGGTTGAGACCGAGCGTCCTGCTGGCAGCTCTACAGTCTGGTAGCTGTACTCTGCAGTCTGTCCCCTCCCTGGTTCAGACCGAGCGTCCCCCTGGCAGCTCTACAGTCTGCTAGCTGTACTCTGCAGTGTCTCCCCTCCCTGGCCGAGACCGAGCGTCACCCTGGCAGCTCTACAGTCTGGTAGCTGTACTCTGCAGTCTGTCCCCTCCCTGGCTGAGACCGAGCGTCCCCCTGGCGGCTCTACATTCTGGTAGCTGTACTCTGCAGTCTGTCCCCTCCCTGGCTGAGACCGAGCGTCCCCCTGGCAGCTCTACAGTCTTGTAGCTGTACTCTGCAGTCTGTCCCCTCCCTGGCCGAGACCGAGCGTCCCCCTGGCGGCTCTACATTCTGGTAGCTGTACTCTGCAGTCTGTCCCCTCCCTGGCTGAGACCGAGCGTCCCCCTGGCAGCTCTACAGTCTTGTAGCTGTACTCTGCAGTCTGTCCCCTCCCTGGCCGAGACCGAGCGTCACCCTGGCAGCTCTACAGTCTGGCAGCTGTACTCTGCAGTCTGTCCCCTCCCTGGCTGAGACAGAGTGCCCCCCACTGGCAGCTCTACAGTCTGGTAGCTGTACTCTGCAGTCTGTCCCCTCCCTGGCTGAGACAAAGCGCCCCTCTGGCAGCTCTACAGTCTGGTAACTGTACTCTGCAGTCTGTCCCCTCCCTGGCTGAGACCGAGCGTCCCCCTGACAGCTCTACAGGCTGGTAGCTGTACTCTGCAGTCTGTCCCCTCCCTGGCTGAGACCGAGCGTCTCCCTGGCAGCTCTACAGTCTGGCAGCTGTAGTCTGCAGTCTGTCCCCTCCCTGGCTGAGACCGAGCGTCCCCCTGGCAGCTCTACAGTCTGGTAGCTGTACTCTGCAGTCTGTCCCCTCCCTGGCTGAGAGTGAGCTTCCCCCTGGCCGCTCTACAGTCTGCTAGCTGTACTCTGCAGTCTGTCCCCTCCCTGGTGCAGACAGAGCGTCCCCCTGGCAGTTCTACATTCTGGTAGCTGTACTCTGCAGTCTGTCCCCTCGATGGCTGAGACCGAGCGTCCCCCTGGCAGCTCTACAGTCTGGTAGCTGTACTCTGCAGTCTGTCCCCTCCCTGGCTGAGACCGAGCGTCCCCCTGGCAGCTCTACAGTCTGGCAGCTGTACTTTGCAGTCTGTCCCCTCCCTGGCTGAGACCGAGCGTCCCCCTGGCAGCTCTACAGTCTGGTAGCTGTACTCTGCAGTCTGTCCCCTCCCTGGCGGAGACAGAGCGCCCGTCTGGCAGCTCTACAGTCTGGTAGCTGTACTCTGCAGTCTGTCCCCTCCCTGGCTGAGACCGAGCGTCCCCCTGGCAGCTCTACAGTCTGGTAGCTGTACTCTGCAGTCTGTCCCCTCCCTGGCTGAGACCGAGCGTCCCCCTGGCAGCTCTACAGTCTGGTAGCTGTACTCTGCAGTCTGTCCCCTCCCTGGCTGACACTGCGCGTCCCCCTGGCAGCTCTACAGTCTGGAAACTGTACTCTGCAGTCTGCCACTCCCTGGCTGAGACCGAGCGTCCTCCTGGCAGCTCTACAGTCTGGTAGCTGTACTCTGCAGTCTGTCCCCCTCCCTGGCTGAGACCTAGCGTCCTCCTGGCAGCTCTACAGTCTGCTAGCTGTACTCTGCAGTCTGTCCCCTCCCTGGCTGAGACAGAGCGTCCCCCTGGCAGCTCTACAGTCTGGTAAGTGTACTCTGCAGTCTGTCCCCTCCCTGGCTGAGACCGAGCGTCCCCCTGGCAGCTCTACAGTCTGGTAGCTGTACTCTGCAGTCTGTCCCCTCCCTGGCTGACACTGCGCGTCCCCCTGGCAGCTCTACAGTCTGGAAACTGTACTCTGCAGTCTGCCACTCCCTGGCTGAGACCGAGCGTCCTCCTGGCAGCTCTACAGTCTGGTAGCTGTACTCTGCAGTCTGTCCCCCTCCCTGGCTGAGACCTAGCGTCCTCCTGGCAGCTCTACAGTCTGCTAGCTGTACTCTGCAGTCTGTCCCCTCCCTGGCTGAGACAGAGCGTCCCCCTGGCAGCTCTACAGTCTGGTAAGTGTACTCTGCAGTCTGTCCCCTCCCTGGCTGAGACCGAGCGTCCCCCTGGCAGCTCTACAGTCTGGTAGCTGTACTCTGCAGTCTGTCCCCTCCCTGGCTGAGGCCGAGCGTCCCCCTGGCAGCTCTACAGTCTGGTAGCTGTACTCTGCAGTCTGTCCCCTCCCTGGCTGAGGCCGAGCGTCCCCCTGGGAGCTCTACAGTCTGGTAGCTGTACTCTGCAGTCTGTCCCTTCCCTGGCTGAGATCGAGCGTCCCCCTGGGAGCTCTACAGTCTGGTAGCTGTACTCTGCAGTCTGTCCCCTCCCTGGCTGAGACCGAGCGTCCCACTGGCAGCTCTACAGTCTGGTAGTTGTACTCTGCAGTCTGTCCCCTCCCTGGCTGAGGCCGAGCGTCCCCCTGGCAGCTCTACAGTCTGGTAGCTGTACTCTGCAGTCTGTCCCCTCCCTGGTTGAGACCGAGCGTCCCCCTGGCAGCTCTACAGTCTGGTAGCTGTACTCTGCAGTCTGTCCCCTCCCTGGCTGAGACCGAGCGTCCCCCTGGCAGCTTTACAGTCTGGTAGCTGTACTCTGCAGTCTGTCCCCTCCCTGGCTGAGACCTAGCGTCCCCCTGGAAGCTCTACAGTCTGGTAGCTGTACTCTGCAGTCTGTCCCCTCCCTGGCTGAGACCTAGTGTCCCCCTGGCAGCTCTACAGTCTGGTAGCTGTACTCTGCAGTCTGTCCCCTCCCTGGCTGAGACCTAGTGTCCCCCTGGCAGCTCTACAGTCTGGAAACTGTACTCCGCAGTCTGCCCCTCCCTGGCTGAGACCGAGCGTCCTCCTGGCAGCTCTACAGTCTGGTAGCTGTACTCTGCAGTCTGTCCCCCTCCCTGGCTGAGACCTAGCGTCCTCCTGGCAGCTCTACAGTCTGCTAGCTGTACTCTGCAGTCTGTCCCCTCCCTGGCTGAGACAGAGCGTCCCCCTGGCAGCTCTACAGTCTGGTAAGTGTACTCTGCAGTCTGTCCCCTCCCTGGCTGATACCGAGCGTCCCCCTGGCAGCTCTACAGTCTGGTAGCTGTACTCTGCAGTCTGTCCCCTCCCTGGCTGAGACCGAGCGTCCCCCTGGCAGCTCTACAGTCTGGTAGCTGTACTCTGCAGTCTGTCCCCTCCCTGGCTGAGGCCGAGCGTCCCCCTGGAAGCTCTACAGTCAGGTAGCTGTACTCTGCAGTCTGTCCCTTCCCTGGCTGAGATCGAGCGTCCCCCTGGGAGCTCTACAGTCTGGTAGCTGTACTCTGCAGTCTGTCCCCTCCCTGGCTGAGACCGAGCGTCCCACTGGCAGCTCTACAGTCTGGTAGTTGTACTCTGCAGTCTGTCCCCTCCCTGGCTGAGGCCGAGCGTCCCCCTGGCAGCTCTACAGTCTGGTAGCTGTACTCTGCAGTCTGTCCCCTCCCTGGTTGAGACCGAGCGTCCCCCTGGCAGCTCTACAGTCTGGTAGCTGTACTCTGCAGTCTGTCCCCTCCCTGGCTGAGACCGAGCGTCCCCCTGGCAGCTTTACAGTCTGGTAGCTGTACTCTGCAGTCTGTCCCCTCCCTGGCTGAGACCTAGCGTCCCCCTGGAAGCTCTACAGTCTGGAAGCTGTACTCTGCAGTCTGTCCCCTCCCTGGCTGAGACCTAGTGTCCCCCTGGCAGCTCTACAGTCTGGTAGCTGTACTCTGCAGTCTGTCCCCTCCCTGGCTGAGACCGAGCGTCCCCCTGGCAGCTCTACAGTCTGGTAGCTGTATTCTGCAGTCTGTCCCCTCCCTGGCTGAGAGCGAGCATCCCCCTGGAAGCTCTACAGTCTGGTAGCTGTATTCTGCAGTCTGTCCCCTCCCTGGCTGACACTGCGCGTCCCCCTGGCAGCTCTACAGTCTGGAAACTGTACTCTGCAGTCTGCCACTCCCTGGCTGAGACCGAGCGTCCTCCTGGCAGCTCTACAGTCTGGTAGCTGTACTCTGCAGTCTGTCCCCCTCCCTGGCTGAGACCTAGCGTCCTCCTGGCAGCTCTACAGTCTGCTAGCTGTACTCTGCAGTCTGTCCCCTCCCTGGCTGAGACAGAGCGTCCCCCTGGCAGCTCTACAGTCTGGTAAGTGTACTCTGCAGTCTGTCCCCTCCCTGGCTGAGACCGAGCGTCCCCCTGGCAGCTCTACAGTCTGGTAGCTGTACTCTGCAGTCTGTCCCCTCCCTGGCTGAGGCCGAGCGTCCCCCTGGCAGCTCTACAGTCTGGTAGCTGTACTCTGCAGTCTGTCCCCTCCCTGGCTGAGGCCGAGCGTCCCCCTGGGAGCTCTACAGTCTGGTAGCTGTACTCTGCAGTCTGTCCCTTCCCTGGCTGAGATCGAGCGTCCCCCTGGGAGCTCTACAGTCTGGTAGCTGTACTCTGCAGTCTGTCCCCTCCCTGGCTGAGACCGAGCGTCCCACTGGCAGCTCTACAGTCTGGTAGTTGTACTCTGCAGTCTGTCCCCTCCCTGGCTGAGGCCGAGCGTCCCCCTGGCAGCTCTACAGTCTGGTAGCTGTACTCTGCAGTCTGTCCCCTCCCTGGTTGAGACCGAGCGTCCCCCTGGCAGCTCTACAGTCTGGTAGCTGTACTCTGCAGTCTGTCCCCTCCCTGGCTGAGACCGAGCGTCCCCCTGGCAGCTTTACAGTCTGGTAGCTGTACTCTGCAGTCTGTCCCCTCCCTGGCTGAGACCTAGCGTCCCCCTGGAAGCTCTACAGTCTGGTAGCTGTACTCTGCAGTCTGTCCCCTCCCTGGCTGAGACCTAGTGTCCCCCTGGCAGCTCTACAGTCTGGTAGCTGTACTCTGCAGTCTGTCCCCTCCCTGGCTGAGACCTAGTGTCCCCCTGGCAGCTCTACAGTCTGGAAACTGTACTCCGCAGTCTGCCCCTCCCTGGCTGAGACCGAGCGTCCTCCTGGCAGCTCTACAGTCTGGTAGCTGTACTCTGCAGTCTGTCCCCCTCCCTGGCTGAGACCTAGCGTCCTCCTGGCAGCTCTACAGTCTGCTAGCTGTACTCTGCAGTCTGTCCCCTCCCTGGCTGAGACAGAGCGTCCCCCTGGCAGCTCTACAGTCTGGTAAGTGTACTCTGCAGTCTGTCCCCTCCCTGGCTGATACCGAGCGTCCCCCTGGCAGCTCTACAGTCTGGTAGCTGTACTCTGCAGTCTGTCCCCTCCCTGGCTGAGACCGAGCGTCCCCCTGGCAGCTCTACAGTCTGGTAGCTGTACTCTGCAGTCTGTCCCCTCCCTGGCTGAGGCCGAGCGTCCCCCTGGAAGCTCTACAGTCAGGTAGCTGTACTCTGCAGTCTGTCCCTTCCCTGGCTGAGATCGAGCGTCCCCCTGGGAGCTCTACAGTCTGGTAGCTGTACTCTGCAGTCTGTCCCCTCCCTGGCTGAGACCGAGCGTCCCACTGGCAGCTCTACAGTCTGGTAGTTGTACTCTGCAGTCTGTCCCCTCCCTGGCTGAGGCCGAGCGTCCCCCTGGCAGCTCTACAGTCTGGTAGCTGTACTCTGCAGTCTGTCCCCTCCCTGGTTGAGACCGAGCGTCCCCCTGGCAGCTCTACAGTCTGGTAGCTGTACTCTGCAGTCTGTCCCCTCCCTGGCTGAGACCGAGCGTCCCCCTGGCAGCTTTACAGTCTGGTAGCTGTACTCTGCAGTCTGTCCCCTCCCTGGCTGAGACCTAGCGTCCCCCTGGAAGCTCTACAGTCTGGAAGCTGTACTCTGCAGTCTGTCCCCTCCCTGGCTGAGACCTAGTGTCCCCCTGGCAGCTCTACAGTCTGGTAGCTGTACTCTGCAGTCTGTCCCCTCCCTGGCTGAGACCGAGCATCCCCCTGGCAGCTCTACAGTCTGGTAACTGTACTGTGCAGTCTGTCCCCTCCCTGGCTGAGACCGAGCGTCCCCCTGGCAGCTCTACAGTCTGGTAGCTGTACTCTGCAGTCTGTCCCCTCCCTGGCTGAGACAGAGTGCCCCCCTGGCAGCTCTACAGTCTGGTAGCTGTACTCTGCAGTCGGTCCCCTCCCTGGTTCAGACCGAGCGTCCCCCTGGCAGCTCTGCAGTCTGGTAGCTGTACTCTGCAGTTTGTCCCCTCTATGGCTGAGTCGGAGCGTCCCCCTGGCAGCTCTACAGTCTGCTAGCTGTACTCTGCAGTCTGTCCCCTCCCTGGCTGAGAGCGAGCGCCCCCCTGGCAGCTCTACTGTCTGGTAGCTGTACTCTGCAGTCTGTCCCCTCCCTGGCTGAGACCGAGCGTCCCCCTGGCAGCTCTACAGTCTGGCAGCTGTACTCTGCAGTCTGTCCCCTCCCTGGCTGAGACCGAGCGTCCCCCTGGCAGCTCTACAGTCTGGTAGCTGTACTCTGCAGTCTGTCCCCTCCCTGGTTGAGACCGAGCGTCCCCCTGGCAGCTCTACAGTCTGCTAGCTGTACTCTGCTGTCTGTCCCCTCCCTGGCTGTGACCGAGCGTCCCCCTGGCAGCTCTACAGTCTGGTACCTGTACTCTGCAGTCTGTCCCCTCCCTGGTTCAGACCGAGCGTCCCCCTGGCAGCTCTACAGTCTGGTAGCTGTACTCTGCAGTCTGTCCCCTCCCTGGTTCAGACCGAGCGTCCCCCTGGCAGCTCTACAGTCTGGTAGCTGTACTCTGCAGTCTGTCCCCTCCCTGGCTGAGACCGAGCGTCCCCCTGGCAGCTCTACAGTCTGCTAGCTGTACTCTGCAGTCTGTCCCCTCCGTGGCTGACACTGCGCGTCCCCCTGGCAGCTCTACAGTCTGGTAGCTGTACTCTGCAGTCTGTCCCCTCCCTGGTTCAGACCGAGCGTCCCCCTGGCAGCTCTACAGTCTGCTAGCTGTACTCTGCAGTGTCTCCCCTCCCTGGCCGAGACCGAGCGTCACCCTGGCAGCTCTACAGTCTGGTAGCTGTACTCTGCAGTCTGTCCCCTCCCTGGCTGAGACCGAGCGTCCCCCTGGCGGCTCTACATTCTGGTAGCTGTACTCTGCAGTCTGTCCCCTCCCTGGCTGAGACCGAGCGTCCCCCTGGCAGCTCTACAGTCTTGTAGCTGTACTCTGCAGTCTGTCCCCTCCCTGGCCGAGACCGAGCGTCACCCTGGCAGCTCTACAGTCTGGTAGCTGTAGTCTGCAGTCTGTCCCCTCCCTGGTTCAGACCGAGCGTCCCCCTGGCAGCTCTACAGTCTGGTAGCTGTACTCTGCAGTCTGTCCCCTCCCTGGCTGAGACCGAGCGTCCCCCTGGAAGCTCTACAGTCTGGTAGCTGTACTCTGCAGTCTGTCCCCTTCCTGGCTGAGAGCGAGCGTCCCCCTGGCGCTCTACAGTCTGGTAGCTCTACTCTGCAGTCTGTCCCCTCCCTGGCTGAGACCGAGCGTCCCCCTGGCGGCTCTACATTCTGGTAACTGTACTCTGCAGTCTGTCCCCTCCCTGGCTGAGACCGAGCGTCCCCCTGGGAGCTCTACAGTCTGGTAGCTGTACTCTGCAGTCTGTCCCCTCCCTGGCTGAGACCGAGCATCCCACTGGCAGCTCTACAGTCTGCTAGCTGTACTCTGCAGTCTGTCCCCTCCCTGGCTGAGACCGAGCGTCCCCCTGGTAGCTGTACTCTGCAGTCTGTCCCCTCCCTGGCTGAGACCGAGCGTCCCCCTGGCAGCTCTACAGTCTGGTAGCTGTACTCTGCAGTCTGCCCCCTCCCTGGCTGAGACCGAGCGCCCCCCTGGCAGCTCTACTGTCTGGTAGCTGTACTCTGCAGTCTGTCCCCTCCGTGGTGAGACCGAGCGTCCCCCTGTGAGCTCTACAGTCTGGTAGCTGTACTCTGCAGTCTGTCCCCTCCCTGGCTGAGACCGAGCGTCCCCCTGGCAGCTCTAAGTCTGGCAGCTATACTCTGCAGTCTGTTCCCTCCCTGGTTGAGACCGAGCGTCCCCCTGGCAGCTCTACAGTCTGGTAGCTGTACTCTGCAGTCTTTTCCCTCTCTGGTTGAGACCGAGCGTCCCCCTGGCAGCTCTACAGTCTGGCAGCTGTACTCAGCAGTCTGTCTCCTCCCTGGCTGAGACCGAGCATCTCCCTGGCAGCTCTACAGTCTGGTAGCTGTACTCTGCAGTCTGTCCCCTCCCTGGTTCAGACCGAGCGTCCCCCTGGCAGCTCTACAGTCTGGTAGCTGTACTCTGCAGTCTGTCCCCTCCCTGGCTGAGACCGAGCGTCCCCCTGGCAGCTCTACAGTCTGGTAACTGTACTCTGCAGTCTGTCCCCTCCCTGGCTGAGACCGAGCGTCCCCCTGGCAGCTCTACATGCTGGTAGCTGTACTCTGCAGTCTGTCCCCTCCCTGGCTGAGACCGAGCGTCCCCCTGGCAGCTCTACAGGCTGGTTGCTGTACTCTGCAGTCTGTCCCCTCCCTGGCTGAGACCGAGCGTCCCCCTGGCAGCTCTACAGTCTGGTAGCTGTACTCTGAAGTCTGCCCCCTCCCTGGCTGAGACCGAGCGTCCCCCTGGAAGCTCTACAGTCTGGTAGCTGTACTCTGCAGTCTGTCCCTTCCCTGGCTGAGACCGAGCGTCCCCCTGGCAGCTCTACATTCTGGTAGCTGTACTCTGCAGTCTGTCCCCTCCCTGGCTGAGACCGAGCGTCCCCCTGGGAGCTCTACAGTCTGGTAGCTGTACTCTGCAGTCTGTCCCCTCCCTGGCTGAGACCGAGAGTCCCACTGGCAGCTCTACAGTCTGGTAGCTGTACTCTGCAGTCTGTCCCCTCCCTGGCTGAGACCGAGCGTCGCCCTGGCAGCTATACAGTCTGGTAACTGTACTCTGCAGTCTGTCCCCTCCCTGGCTGAGACCGAGCGTCCCCCTGGCAGCTCTACAGTCTGGCAGCTATACTCTGCAGTCTGTTCCCTCCCTGGTTGAGACCGAGCGTCCCCCTGGCAGCTCTACAGTCTGGTAGCTGTACTCTGCAGTCTGTCCCCTCCGTGGTGAGACCGAGCGTCCCCCTGTGAGCTCTACAGTCTGGTAGCTGTACTCTGCAGTCTGTCCCCTCCCTGGCTGAGACCGAGCGTCCCCCTGGCAGCTCTACAGTCTGGCAGCTGTACTCTGCAGTCTGTTCCCTCCCTGGTTGAGACCGAGCGTCCCCCTGGCAGCTCTACAGTCTGGTAGCTGTACTCTGCAGTCTTTCCCCTCTCTGGTTGAGACCGAGCGTCCCCCTGGCAGCTCTACAGTCTGGCAGCTGTACTCAGCAGTCTGTCTCCTCCCTGGCTGAGACCGAGCATCTCCCTGGCAGCTCTACAGTCTGGTAGCTGTACTCTGCAGTCTGTCCCCTCCCTGGTTCAGACCGAGCGTCCCCCTGGCAGCTCTACAGTCTGGTAGCTGTACTCTGCAGTCTGTCCCCTCCCTGGTTCAGACCGAGCGTCCCCCTGGCAGCTCTACAGTCTGGTAACTGTACTCTGCAGTCTGTCCCCTCCCTGGCTGAGACCGAGCGTCCCCCTGGCAGCTCTACAGTCTGGTAGCTGTACTCTGCAGTCTGTCCCCTCCCTGGATGAGACCGAGCGTCCCCCTGGCAGCTCTACAGTCTGGTAGCTGAACTCTGCAGTCTGTCCCCTCCCTGGCTGAGACCGAGCGTCCCCCTGGCAGCTCTACAGTCTGGTAGCTGTACTCTGCAGTCTGTCCCCTCCCTGGCTGAGACCGAGCGTCCCCCTGGCAGCTCTACAGTCTGGTAGCTGTACTCTGCAGTCTGTCCCCTCCCTGGCTGAGACCGAGCGTCCCCCTGGCAGCTCTACAGTCTGGTAGCTGTACTCTGCAGTCTGTCCCCTCCCTGGCTGAGACCGAGCGTCCCCCTGGCAGCTCTACAGTCTGCTAGCTGTACTCTGCAGTCTGTCCCCTCCCTGGCTGAGACCTAGCGTCCCCCTGGCAGCTCTACAGTCTGCTAGCTGTACTCTGCAGTCTGTCCCCTCCCTGGCTGAGACCTAGCGTCCCCCTGGCAGCTCTACAGTCTGCTAGCTGTACTCTGCAGTCTGTCCCCTCCCTGGTTCAGACCGAGCGTGCCCCTGGCAGCTCTACAGTCTGCTAGCTGTACTCTGCAGTCTGTCCCCTCCCTGGCTGAGACCGAGCGTCCCCCTGGCAGCTCTACAGTCTGCTAGCTGTACTCTGCAGTCTGTCCCCTCCCTGGCTGAGAGCGAGCGTCCCCCTGGCAGCTCTACATTCTGGTAGCTGTACTCTGCAGTCTGTCCCCTCCCTATCTGAGACCGAGCGTCCCCCTGGGAGCTCTACAGTCTGGTAGCTGTACTCTGCAGTCTGTCCCCTCCCTGGCTGAGACCGAGCGTCCCCCTGGCAGCTCTACAGTCTGGTAGCTGTACTCTGCAGTCTGTCCCCTCCCTGGCTGAGACCGAGCGTCCCCCTGGCAGCTCTACAGTCTGGTAGCTGTACTCTGCAGTCTGTCCCCTCCCTGGCTGAGACAGAGCGTCGCCCTGGCAGCTCTACAGTCTGGTAGCTGTACTCTGCAGTCTGTCCCCTCCCTGGCTGAGACCGAGCGTCGCCCTGGCAGCTCTACAGTCTGGTAGCTGTACTCTGCAGTCTGTCCCCTCCCTGGCTGAGACCGAGCGTCCCCCTGGCAGCTCTACAGTCTGGTAGCTGTACTCTGCAGTCTGTCCCCTCCCTGGCTGAGACCGAGCGTCCCCCTGGCAGCTCTACAGTCTGGTAGCTGTACTCTGCAGTCTGTCCCCTCCCTGGCTGAGACCGAGCGTCCCCCTGGCAGCTCTACAGTCTGGTAGCTGTACTCTGCAGTCTGTCCCCTCCCTGGCTGAGACCGAGCGTCCCCCTGGCAGCTCTACAGTCTGGTAGCTGTACTCTGCAGTCTGTCCCCTCCCTGGCTGAGACCGAGCGTCCCCCTGGCAGCTCTACAGTCTGGTAGCTGTACTCTGCAGTCTGTCCCCTCCCTGGCTGAGACCGAGCGTCCCCCTGGCAGCTCTACAGTCTGGTAGCTGTACTCTGCAGTCTGTCCCCTCCCTGGCTGAGACCGAGCGTCCCCCTGGCAGCTCTACAGTCTGGTAGCTGTACTCTGCAGTCTGTCCCCTCCCTGGCTGAGACCGAGCGTCCCCCTGGCAGCTCTACAGTCTGGTAGCTGTACTCTGCAGTCTGTCCCCTCCCTGGCTGAGACCGAGCGTCCCCCTGGCAGCTCTACAGTCTGGTAGCTGTACTCTGCAGTCTGTCCCCTCCCTGGCTGAGACCGAGCGTCCCCCTGGCAGCTCTACAGTCTGGTAGCTGTACTCTGCAGTCTGTCCCCTCCCTGGCTGAGACCGAGCGTCCCCCTGGCAGCTCTACAGTCTGGTAGCTGTACTCTGCAGTCTGTCCCCTCCCTGGCTGAGACCGAGCGTCCCCCTGGCAGCTCTACAGTCTGGTAGCTGTACTCTGCAGTCTGTCCCCTCCCTGGCTGAGACCGAGCGTCCCCCTGGCAGCTCTACAGTCTGGTAGCTGTACTCTGCAGTCTGTCCCCTCCCTGGCTCAGACCTAGCGTCCCCCTGGCAGCTCTACAGTCTGGTAGCTGTACTCTGCAATCTGTCCCCTCCCTGGCTCAGACCTAGCGTCCCCCTGGCAGCTCTACAGTCTGGTAGCTGTACTCTGCAGTCTGTCCCCTCCCTGGTTCAGACCTAGCGTCCCCCTGGGAGCTCTACAGTCTGCTAGCTGTACTCTGCAGTCTGTCCCCTCCCTGGCTGAGACCGAGCGTCCCCCTGGCAGCTCTACAGTCTGCTAGCTGTACTCTGCAGTCTGTCCCCTCCCTGGCTGAGACCGAGCGTCCCCCTGGCAGCTCTACAGTCTGCTAGCTGTACTCTGCAGTCTGTCCCCTCCCTGGCTGAGACCGAGCGTCCCCCTGGCAGCTCTACAGTCTGCTAGCTGTACTCTGCAGTCTTTCCCCTCCCTGGTTGAGACCGAGCGTCCCCCTGGCAGCTCTACAGTCTGGCAGCTGTACTCCGCAGTCTGTCTCCTCCCTGGCTGAGACCGAGCGTCTCCCTGGCAGCTCTACAGTCTGGCAGCTGTACTCTGCAGTCTGTCCCCTCCCTGGTTCAGACCGAGCGTCCCCCTGGCAGCTCTACAGTCTGGTAGCTGTACTCTGCAGTCTGTCCCCTCCCTGGCTGAGACCTAGTGTCCCCCTGGCAGCTCTACAGTCTGGTAGCTGTACTCTGCAGTCTGTCCCCTCCCTGCCTGAGACCGAGCGTCCCCCTGGCAGCTCTACAGTCTGGTAGCCGTATTCTGCAGTCTGTCCCCTCCCTGGCTGAGAGCGAGCGTCTCCCTGGAAGCTCTACAGTCTGGTAGCTGTATTCTGCAGTCTGTCCCCTCCCTGGCTGAGAGCGAGCGTCCCCCTGGAAGCTCTACAGTCTGGTAGCTGTACTCTGCAGTCTGTCCCTTCCCTGGCTGAGACAGAGCGTCCCCCTGGCAGCTCTACAGTCTGTCCCCTCCCTGCCTGAGACCGAGCGTCCCCCTGGCAGCTCTACAGTCTGGTAGCTGTACTCTGCAGTCTGTCCCCTCCCTGGCTGAGACCTAGCGTCCCCCTGGCAGCTCTACAGTCTGGCAGCTGTACTCTGCAGTCTGTCCCCTCCCTGGCTGAGAGCGAGCGTCTCCCTGGAAGCTCTACAGTCTGCTAGCTGTACTCTGCAGTCTGTCCCCTCCATGGCTGAGAGCGAGCGCCCCCCTGGCAGCTCTACTGTCTGGTAGCTGTACTCTGCAGTCTGTCCCCTCCGTGGTGAGACCGAGCGTCCCCCTGTCAGCTCTACAGTCTGGTAGCTGTACTCTGCAGTCTGTCCCCTCCCTGGTTGAGACCGAGCGTCGCCCTGGCAGCTATACAGTCTAGTAACTGTACTCTGCAGTCTGTCCCCTCCCTGGCTGAGACCGAGCGTCCCCCTGGCAGCTCTACAGTCTGGTAGCTGTACTCTGCAGTCTGTCCCCTCCCTGGCTGAGACCGAGCGTCCCCCTGGCAGCTCTACAGTCTGGTAGCTGTACTCTGCAGTCTGTCCCCTCCCTGGCTGAGACCAAGCGTCCCCCTGGCAGCTCTACAGTATGGTAGCTGTACTCTGCAGTATGTCCCCTCCCTGGCTGAGACCGAGCGTCCCCCTGGCAGCTCTACAGTCTGGTAGCTGTACTCTGCAGTCTGTCCCCTCCCTGGCTGAGACCTAGCGTCCCCCTGGCAGCTCTACAGTCTGGTAGCTGTACTCTGCAGTCTGTCCCCTCCCTGGCTGAGACCTAGCGTCCCCCTGGCAGCTCTACAGTCTGGTAGCTGTACTCTGCAGTCTGTCCCCTCCCTGGCTGAGACCGAGCGTCCCCCTGGCAGCTCTACAGTCTGGTAGCTGTACTCTGCAGTCTGTCCCCTCCCTGGTTCAGACCGAGCGTCCCCCTGGCAGCTCTACAGTCTGCTAGCTGTACTCTGCAGTCTGTCCCCTCCCTGGCTGAGACCGAGCGTCCCCCTGGCAGCTCTACAGTCTGCTAGCTGTACTCTGCAGTCTGTCCCCTCCCTGGTGCAGACCGAGGGTCCCCCTGGCAGCTCTACATTCTGGTAGCTGTACTCTGCAGTCTGTCCCCTCGATGGCTGAGACCGAGCGTCCCCCTGGCAGCTCTACAGTCTGGTAGCTGTACTCTGCAGTCTGTCCCCTCCCTGGCTGAGAGCGAGCATCCCCCTGGCAGCTCTACAGTCTGGCAGCTGTACTCTGCAGTCTGTCCCCTCCCTGGCCGAGACAAAGCGCCCCCCTGGCATCTCTACAGTCTGGTAACTGTACTCTGCAGTCCGTCCCCTCCCTGGCTGAGACCGAGCGTCCCCCTGGCAGCTCTACAGTCTGGTAACTGTACTCTGCAGTCAGTCCCCTCCCTGGTTGAGACCGAGCTTCGCCCTGGCAGCTATACAGTCTAGTAACTGTACTCTGCAGTCTGTCCCCTCCGTGGCTGAGACCGAGCGTCCCCCTGGCAGCTCTACAATCTGGTAGCTGTACTCTGCAGTCTGTCCCCTCCGTGGCTCAGACCGAGCGTCCCCCTGTCAGCTCTACAGTCTGGTAGATGTACTCTGCAGTCTGTCCCCTCCCTGGCTGAGACCTAGCGTCCCCCTGGCAGCTCTACAGTCTGGTAGCTGTACTCTGCAGTCTGTCCCCTCCCTGGTTGAGACCGAGCGTCGCCCTGGCAGCTATACAGTCTAGTAACTGTACTCTGCAGTCTGTCACCTCCCTGGCTCAGACCGAGTGTCCCCCTGGCAGCTCTACAGTCTGGTAGCTGTACTCTGCAGTCTTTCCCCTCCCTGGCTGAGACCGAGCGTCCCCCTGGCAGCTCTACAGTCTGGTAGATGTACTCTGCAGTCTGTCCCCTCCCTGGCTGAGACCAAGCGTCCCCCTGGCAGCTCTACAGTCTGGTAACCGTACTCTGCAGTCTGTCCCCTCCCTGGCTGAGACCGAGCGTCCCCCTGGAAGCTCTACAGTCTGGCAGCTGTACTCTGCAGTCTGTCCCCTCCCTGGCTGAGAGCGAGCGCCCCCCTGGCTGCTCTACAGTCTGGTAGCTGTACTCTGCAGTCTGTCCCCTCCCTGGCTGAGACCGAGCGTCCCCCTGGCAGCTCTACAGTCTGGTAGCTGTACTCTGCAGTCTGTCCCCTCCCTGGCTGAGACCGAGCGTCCCCCTGGCTGCTCTACAGTCTGGTAGCTGTACTCTGCAGTCTGTCCCCTCCCTGGCTGAGACCTAGCGTCCCCCTGGCAGCTCTACAGTCTGGTAGCTGTACTCTGCAGTCTGTCCCCTTCCTGGCTGAGACCTAGCGTCCCCCTGGCAGCTGTACAGTCTGGTAGCTGTACTCTGCAGTCTGTCCCCTCCCTGGCTGAGACCGAGCGTCCCCCTGGCAGCTCTACAGTCTGGTAGCTGTACTCTGCAGTCTGTCCCCTCCCTGGCTGAGACCGAGCGTCCCCCTGGAAGCTCTACAGTCTGGCAGCTGTACTCTGCAGTCTGTCCCCTCCCTGGCTGAGACCGAGCATCCCCCTGGCAGCTCTACAATCTGGCAGCTGTACTCTGCAGTCTGTCCCCTCCGTGGCTGAGACCGAGCGTCCCCCTGTCAGCTCTACAGTCTGGTAGCTGTACTCTGCAGTCTGTCCCCTCCCTGGTTGAGACCGAGCGTCGCCCTGGCAGCTATACAGTCTAGTAACTGTACTCTGCAGTCTGTCACCTCCCTGGCTGAGACCGAGCGTCCCCCTGGCAGCTCTACAGTCTGGTAGCTGTACTCAGCAGTCTGTCCCCTCCCTGGCTGAGACCGAGCGTCCCCCTGGCAGCTCTACAGTCTGGTAGATGTACTCTGCAGTCTGTCCCCTCCCTGGCTGAGACCTAGCGTCCCCCTGGCAGCTCTACAGTCTGGTAGCTGTACTCTGCAGTCTGTCCCCTCCCTGGTTGAGACCGAGCGTCGCCCTGGCAGCTATACAGTCTAGTAACTGTACTCTACAGTCTGTCACCTCCCTGGCTCAGACCGAGTGTCCCCCTGGCAGCTCTACAGTCTGGTAGCTGTACTCTGCAGTCTTTCCCCTCCCTGGCTGAGACCGAGCGTCCCCCTGGCAGCTCTACAGTCTGGTAGATGTACTCTGCAGTCTGTCCCCTCCCTGGCTGAGACCTAGCGTCCCCCTGGCAGCTCTACAGTCTGGTAGCTGTACTCTGCAGTATGTCCCCTCCCTGGCTGAGAGTGAGCGTCCCCCTGGCAGCTCTACAGTCTGCTAGCTGTACTCTGCAGTCTGTCCCCTCCCTGGCTGAGAGCGAGCGCCCCCCTGGCAGCTCTACTGTCTGGTAGCTGTACTCTGCAGTCTGTCCCCTCCCTGGCTGAGAGCGAGCGCCCCCCTGGCTGCTCTACAGTCTGGTAGCTGTACTCTGCAGTCTGTCCCCTCCCTGGCTGAGACCGAGCGTCCCCCTGGCAGCTCTACAGTCTGGTAGCTGTACTCTGCAGTCTGTCCCCTCCCTGGCTGAGACCGAGCGTCCCCCTGGCTGCTCTACAGTCTGGTAGCTGTACTCTGCAGTCTGTCCCCTCCCTGGCTGAGACCTAGCGTCCCCCTGGCAGCTCTACAGTCTGGTAGCTGTACTCTGCAGTCTGTCCCCTCCCTGGCTGAGACCTAGCGTCCCCCTGGCAGCTCTACAGTCTGGTAGCTGTACTCTGCAGTCTGTCCCCTCCCTGGCTGAGACCTAGCGTCCCCCTGGCAGCTCTACAGTCTGGTAGCTGTACTCTGCAGTCTGTCCCCTCCCTGGCTGAGACCGAGCGTCCCCCTGGCAGCTCTACAATCTGGCAGCTGTACTCTGCAGTCTGTCCCCTCCGTGGCTGAGACCGAGCGTCCCCCTGTCAGCTCTACAGTCTGGTAGCTGTACTCTGCAGTCTGTCCCCTCCCTGGTTGAGACCGAGCGTCGCCCTGGCAGCTATACAGTCTAGTAACTGTACTCTGCAGTCTGTCACCTCCCTGGCTGAGACCGAGCGTCCCCCTGGCAGCTCTACAGTCTGGTAGCTGTACTCAGCAGTCTGTCCCCTCCCTGGCTGAGACCGAGCGTCCCCCTGGCAGCTCTACAGTCTGGTAGATGTACTCTGCAGTCTGTCCCCTCCCTGGCTGAGACCGAGCGTCCCCCTGGCAGCTCTACAGTCTGGTAGCTGTACTCTGCAGTCTGTCCCCTCCCTGGCTGAGACCGAGCGTCCCCCTGGCTGCTCTACAGTCTGGTAGCTGTACTCTGCAGTCTGTCCCCTCCCTGGCTGAGACCGAGCGTCCCCCTGGCAGCTCTACAGTCTGGTAGCTGTACTGTGCAGTCTGTCCCCTCCCTGGCTGAGACCTAGCGTCCCCCTGGCAGCTCTACAGTCTGGTAGCTGTACTCTGCAGTCTGTCCCCTCCCTGGCTGAGACCGAGCGTCCCCCTGGCAGCTCTACAGTCTGGTAGCTGTACTCTGCAGTCTGTCCCCTCCCTGGCTGAGACCGAGCGTCCCCCTGGAAGCTCTACAGTCTGGTAGCTGTACTCTGCAGTCTGTCCCCTCCCTGGCTGAGACCGAGCGTCCCCCTGGAAGCTCTACAGTCTGCTAGCTGTACTGTGCAGTCTGTCCCCTCCCTGGCTGAGACCGAGCGTCTCCCTGGCAGCTCTACAGTCTGGTAGCTGTACTCTGCAGTCTGTCCCCTCCCTGGTTCAGACCGAGCGTCCCCGTGGCAGCTCTACAGTCTGGTAGCTGTACTCTGCAGTCTGTCCCCTCCCTGGCTGAGAGTGAGCGTCCCCCTGGCAGCTCTACAGTCTGCTAGCTGTACTCTGCAGTCTGTCCCCTCCCTGGTGCAGACCGAGCGTCCCCCTGGCAGCTCTACATTCTGGTAGCTGTACTCTGCCGTCTGTCCCCTCGATGGCTGAGACCGAGCGTCCCCCTGGCAGCTCTACAGTCTGGTAGCTGTACTCTGCAGTCTGTCCCCTCCCTGGCTGAGAGCGAGCGTACCCCTGGCAGCTCTACAGTCTGGCAGCTGTACTCTGCAGTCTGTCCCCTCCCTGGCTGAGACAAAGCGCCCCTCTGGCAGCTCTACAGTCTGGTAACTGTACTCTGCAGTCTGTCCCCTCCCTGGCTGAGACCGAACGTCCCCCTGACAGCTCTACAGGCTGGTAGCTGTACTCTGCAGTCTGTCCCCTCCCTGGCTGAGACCGAGCGTCTCCCTGGCAGCTCTACAGTCTGGCAGCTGTAGTCTGCAGTCTGTCCCCTCCCTGGCTGAGACCGAGCGTCCCCCTGGCAGCTCTACAGTCTGGTAGCTGTACTCTGCAGTCTGTCCCCTCCCTCGCCGAGACCGAGCGTCCCCCTGGCAGCTCTACATTCTGGTAGCTGTACTCTGCAGTCTGTCCCCTCCCTGGCTGAGACCGAGCGTCCCACTGGCAGCTGTACAGTCTGGTAGCTGTACTCTGCAGTCTGTCCCCTCCCTGGCTGAGACCGAGCGCGCCAGTAGCTGTACTCTGCAGTCTGTCCCCTCCCTGGTTGAGACCGAGCGTCCCCCTGGCAGCTCTACAGTCTGGTAGCTGTACTCTGCAGTCTGTCCCCTCCCTGGCTGAGACCTAGTGTCCCCCTGGCAGCTCTACAGTCTGGTAGCTGTACTCTGCAGTCTGTCCCCTCCCTGGCTGAGACCTAGTGTCCCCCTGGCAGCTCTACAGTCTGGTAGCTGTACTCTGCAGTGTGTCCCCTCCCTGGCTGAGAGCGAGCTTCCCCCTGGAAGCTCTACAGTCTGGTAGCTGTATTCTGCAGTCTGTCCCCTCCCTGGCTGAGAGCGAGCGTCCCCCTGGAAGCTCTACAGTCTGGTAGCTGTACTCTGCAGTCTGTCCCTTCCCTGGCTGAGACCGAGCGTCCCCCTGGCAGCTCTGCAGTCTGGTAGCTGTACTCTGCAGTTTGTCCCCTCTCTGGCTGAGACGGAGCGTCCCCCTGGCAGCTCTACAGTCTGCTAGCTGTACTCTGCAGTCTGTCCCCTCCCTGGCTGAGAGCGAGCGCCCCCCTGGCAGCTCTACTGTCTGGTAGCTGTACTCTGCAGTCTGTCCCCTCCCTGGCTGAGACCGAGCGTCCCCCTGGCAGCTCTACAGTCTGGCAGCTGTACTCTGCAGTCTGTCCCCTCCCTGGCTGAGACCGAGCGTCCCCCTGGCAGCTCTACAGTCTGGTAGCTGTACTCTGCAGTCTGTCCCCTCCCTGGCAGACACCGAGCGCCCGCCTGGCAGCTCTACAGTCTGGTAGCTGTACTCTGCAGTCTGTCCCCTCCCTGGCTGAGACCGAGCGTCCACCTGGCAGCTCTACAGTCTGGTAGCTGTACTCTGCAGTCTGTCCCCTCCGGTAGCTGTACTCTGTAGTCTGTCCCCTCCCTGGCTGAGACCGAGGGTCCCCCTGGCAGCTCTACAGTCTGGTAGCTTTACTCTGCAGTCTGTCCCCTCCCTGGTTCAGACCGAGCGTCCCCCTGGCAACTCTACAGTCTGGTAGCTGTACTCTGCAGTCTGTCCCCTCCCTGGCTGAGACCGAGCGTCCCCCTGGCAGCTCTACAGTCTGGTAGCTGTACTCTGCAGTCTGTCCCCTCCCTGGCTGAGACAGAGCGTCCCCCTGGCAGCTCTACAGTCTGGTAGCTGTACTCTGCAGTCTGTCCCTTACCTGGTTGAGACCGAGCGTCCCCCTGGCAGCCAGTCTGTCTCCTCCCTGCCTGAGACCGAGCGTCCCCCTGGCAGCTCTACAGTCTGGTAGCTGTACTTTGCAGTGTGTCCCCTCCCTGGCTGAGACCGAGCGTCCCCCATGCAGATCTACAGTCTGGTAGCTGTACTCTGCAGTCTGTCCCTTCCCTGGTTGAGACCGAGCGTCCCCCTGGCAGCCAGTCTGTCCCCTCCCTGGCTGAGACCGAGCGTCCCCCTGGCAGCTCTACAGTCTGCTAGCTGTACTCTGCAGTCTGTCCCCTCCCTGGCTGAGAGTGAGCGCCCCCCTGGCAGCTCTACAGTCTGGTAGCTGTACTCTGCAGTCTGTCCCCTCCCTGGCTGAGACCGAGCGTCCCCCTGGCAGCCCTACTGGCTGGTAGCTGTACTCTGCAGTCTGTCCCCTCCCTGGCTGAGACCGAGCGTCCCCCTGGCAGCTCTACAGTCTGCTAGCCGTACTCTGCAGTCTGTCCCCTCCCTGGCTGAGACCGAGCGTCCCCCTGGCAGCTTTACAGTCTGGTAGCTGTACTCTGCAGTCTGTCCCCTCCCTGGCTGAGACCGAGCGTCCCCCTGGCAGCCCTACTGGCTGGTAGCTGTACTCTGCAGTCTGTCCCCTCCCTGGCTGAGACCGAGCATCCCCCTGGCAGCTCTACAGGCTGGTAGCTGTACTCTGCAGTCTGTCCCCTCCCTGGCTGAGACCTAGTGTCCCCCTGGCAGCTCTACAGTCTGGTAGCTGTACTCTGCAGTCTGTCCCCTCCCTGGCTGAGACCTAGTGTCCCCCTGGCAGCTCTACAGTCTGGTAGCTGTACTCTGCAGTGTGTCCCCTCCCTGGCTGAGAGCGAGCGTCCCCCTGGAAGCTCTACAGTCTGGTAGCTGTATTCTGCAGTCTGTCCCCTCCCTGGCTGAGAGCGAGCGTCCCCCTGGAAGCTCTACAGTCTGGTAGCTGTACTCTGCAGTCTGTCCCTTCCCTGGCTGAGACCGAGCGTCCCCCTGGCAGCTCTGCAGTCTGGTAGCTGTACTGTGCAGTTTGTCCCCTCTCTGGCTGAGACGGAGCGTCCCCCTGGCAGCTCTACAGTCTGCTAGCTGTACTCTGCAGTCTGTCCCCTCCCTGGCTGAGACCGAGCATCCCCCTGGCAGCTCTACAGGCTGGTAGCTGTACCCCCTGCAGTCAGTTTGGCTACCCCACCCTAACAACACCCCCTCTCCTCCCCACGGGTAGCTGTACTCTGCAGTCCGTTCCCCTGCCCCTCTCCAAACCCAGCATACCCCCCAGTAGTTACAATCGTTAGTGTGCCCATCCCCCGCTCCAGACAGTGCCCTCTCCCAGCTTCATACCAAGCTCCTCCCTTGTGAAGGGCAGGAAGGTGATGTCTTCATTCAGGTTCTTGTTGAAGTCGATGCAGAGACCGCTGAGCTTTTTCTTGATCAGTTTAATTTTCTGAAATAAACACAGCACAGACGTTTCACACGCACATCACAAGCCAAGAGAGGAGAGAGAGGTTATCTATGATTGGGTAGGAAACTGTGTATCACTCATCCATATGGGTGGGGGTTGAGGCATCCCTCATCCTTAGTGGGGTGAGCGGTTTCCCATCTATGAATAGGAGGGAAGGTTGTGGTTTCCCTCGTCCAGGGAGCCGTGAGATGTCAAACACGCTGGATGGAATAGGAGTGGTATAACAGCCATCCTCCATGATAGGCCACATGAGTACCCCTGTCTGTTTATTGGGAACCCCTCTTATTTTTTTCTACCACACTTCTGTCTCTCGCTTTATTGGCAGGTATTGTGGCTGCTCCGAAGTGGATAGGGTTGGCACAGGGATCTTTTGCCACTTTGGTTAGGTCATGCCAGGAGTCATTCTCATACACTAGCTTGTGTCAGACATAAATGTGGGAACTGCAGGCACCCACTTCAGAGCAATCCTAAACCTGAGGAAGAAGAGATACAGAAAAGGAGTGAGTCTGCGGTCTGTGATCTGAGAGGAGCCCTAGACGACGGCCCAGGAAAAAGAAGTGGAATCCAAGGGTTGGGTCATAAGACTGACCTCCTGTTAAAGCTACAGGACACAACAAGCTACAAGAGGCCTTTACCTGCAAGGGCCCAGCTGACCAGTGGCAACTGGACCCGGACAGGACCCCATGGCAGCTCACCCCTGTAAAAGTCTACAGCAAAGTCAGTTCTTCTCTTGGTAATATACATAGCACCAAAACTCTTCCTCTGCAACCCATTCAAGGCGTCCTACTGCACATTCACGTGTTTTTAACTGTGTGAACAAGCATGTATTTTCTATGATTTGTTTGAAGAACTTCAGAAACAATTGCTCACTGATGGACTGCAAGTTACTTATTAATTACTTATTAATGAGGAATGTTCACCATTGGTTCACAGGAAAATCCAAAGTGTGTGTGACTGAAGCCCATGGCTTCTGCTTTTAGACAAAGAGGGCATCTGCTTTGTGGACAGGCCTCCGACTGTTGTGGAGGGCACCTGTTGAAGCTTTTTAGATTCATGTGGTCTTACCTGCTGTGTCTCTGGAGGGAGGTTTAGACCGTTCCTCCTGCCCAGTTTGATCAGCCGTTCCAGGTAGCGCTTCATCTCTGGCTGGAGGGGTTCAGTAGACACCTTTTCCTGTGAGTGACAAGAACCAAGGAACTTGCATGAGTGCATAGTTGGGGTTTTCGAAAATCCTCTTTTCTGCAAATATTTGAACAATATAATCATCCCTCATAACATCCAACTCGTAACATCCTGCCCGCTCTAGCTCTTAACCTAGAACTTAGCCCGTTGCCACCCTTGCAACAAGGGACCAATCGCATTACTGCTCCAGCTCAGAGGAGCGCTGAGGTGCAGAGCGACTGGACCTCAATGGCAGAGGTAAAGCTGCCTCTGACAGCTGTCCAAGCCAACACAACATGTAGCGGCAAGAACTACCAGCCAAGGGACACCAAGAACAGACATGGGCATAGAAAAGAGCAGAGCAGAGACCCAACAGGGGCAGCAAGACGTATGTTTAACCCAGATTCCATCCTAGTACTCCTATAGTTGATCTCACCCGTAGCTGTCATATGAACTCTCACACTTCCAGCCATGTTTGACTCAATATATTGGTGCAAACAAACAGATGGGTGACTCTTTCAAATCCACCTCTACTCATAACTTTTATTTTACTATAATTCTGCGACTTTCTGACCCACTAAATACTCCCTGGGTGCTACAAGGCACCAGCATTAACCTTGTTTTTTTATTTATTTAATTTGTTTAACTTTATTTTTCTATCACTTTGAGTATTTGAGTTCGCCCAAAGTCCTCACAGCCAAGCGATGTGGAAGGTACACAGGTGCAGTCAAGCCTGCCTGCCTCATGAGCACCGAGAATAAGCACAGGGTACTTCCAACACCCAACTTTCTTCAGGGCTTGCCCTGTCTCAAAGAGGCAGCAGTTCCTCCCCTGGGCACCTTTCCTTTGCATCTCTCACTCTTGGTAAGCATCTTGCTTCAGCTGAAACCTGGAATCATTTGCTGCCTTTATAAATCATGCATGGTTTAGCCTACGACAAGTTTACAGAAACCCACCACCAAGGTGGCAAGACTGGTTTATGGAAGCAAGCCTTCAAGGGGACAGGAAACTGGCTTATGGAGACAGAGCTACATGGGGGCAGTACACTGCTTTGTCGAGACACACCTCCCAGGGAGTGAAATGTACTGGTTTATGGAGGCAGACTTTATGGAGGTGGGAGACTGTTTTATGGAGACAGGCTTTATGGAGGCGGGAGACTGTTTTATGGAGACAGACTTTATGGAGGCGGGAGACTGGCTTATGGAGACAGACTTTATGGAGGCGGAAGACTGGCTTATGGAGACAGACTATATGGAGGCGGAAGACTGGCTTATGGAGACAGACATTATGGGGGCGGGAGACTGGTTTATAGAGACAGACTTTATGGGGGCGGGAGACTGGTTTATAGAGACAGACTTTATGGGGGCAGAGACAGACTTTATGGGGGTGGGAGACAGGTTTATAAAGACAGACTTTATGGGGGCAGAGACAGACTTTATGGGGGCGGGAGACTGGTTTAGAAAAACAGACTTTATGGGGGCAGAGAGACTTTATGGGGGTGGGAGACAGGTTTATAAAGACAGTATTTATGGGGGCAGAGACAGACTTTATGGGGGCGGGAGACAGGTTTATGGAGACAGACTTTATGGGGTCAGAGACAGACTTTATGGGGGCGGGAGACAGGTTTATAAAGACAGACTTTATGGGGGCAGGAGACTGGTTTATGGAGACCCAGCTCCAATACAGTAAGAAACAGGCTTTGTAAGCTGACCTTTTTTGGGGACAGAACAAGTTTATAAAGATAGTCATCCAAGGTGGTAGGTCTGCTTTAGTTTTAAACATTTCCATCGCTGTAGGAAAGTAGCCTCTGTCTAGCATGGTTACCCCCCGTTTGCCTGTTTGTCAGTGTGTTTGACTGTGTTCACTGGGATCCTGGTTAGCAGCATGCTCTCTCCCTTCAGCCACACACCCCACATTTGGCATACTGGTGCCCCCATTTAGTCTCTAGTATATGGTACCCAGAGCATCCCAATGGGCTGCAGCATGTATTAGGCGACCCATGGGGGCCCATACAAAGTCACCCCTATGGCTCCTGCCCCCCACCGGACTCTTCTGTGACTTCTGGACTTGGGGGGTGATTCAGACCCTGGCGGTAAAAACCGCCAGGGCCGGGGTCCACGGGAGCACCGCCAACAGGCTGGCGGTGCTCCTTTGGGCATTCTGACCGTGGCGGTACAGCCGCGGCCAGAAACGGAAAGTCGGCGGTGTACCGCCGACTTTCCGCTGCCCAGGGGAATCCTCCATGGCGGCGCAGCTTGCTGCGCCGCCATGGGGATTCTGACCCCCTCACCGCCATCCTGTTCCTGGCGGTTTCGACCGCCAGGAACAGGATGGCGGTGAGGGGTGTCGTGGGGCCCCCGTAAGAGGGCCCCACTTTGAATTTCAGTGTCTGCTTAGCACCCGTCGCACACCTTCCACTCCGCCGGCTCCATTCGGAGCCGGCTTCCTCGTGGAAGGGTGTTTCCCACTGGGCTGGCGGGCGACCTTTTGGCGGTCGCCCGCCAGCCCAGTGGGAAACCCAGAATGACCGCCGCAGTCTTTTGACCGCGGTAAGGTCTTCTGACGGTTCCCGCTTGGCGGGCGGCTCCTGCCGCCCGCCAAGCTTGGAATCACCCCCACGGTCCCCTTCTTCCACGGGTCTTCCTCTTCAGGAATCCACCGCTGGTTTCTTGCAGTCTTGTCTGGGTGTTGCATTTTCTTCTTTTTCTTCCTTTTGGGTGGTTTGGGGAAAATCCACTAACTTACTCCTTTGTTCCTGTTCGCTGGGGGTCACTGTGGTACTTACCTGTGGGGTTTTCTAGTTCCCCTAGCTCCCCTCTACACATTCCACATACCTAGGTGGGGGTCCTGCATTTGCATTCCATTTTTTTAGGGTGTGGTTTGGACTCCCCCAAGGGTCACTATTGTCTATTTGCTATTGCACTGTTTTCTATCACTTTCTATGCCTATTTCTGACTACTAGTGTACATATCTAGTGTTACTTACCTCCTATTTGAGGGTTGCCGCTCTAGTACTTTTTGGTAATTGTGTCACTAAAATAAAGTCCCTTTATTATTGTACAACTAAGTGTTTTCTTTCATGTGTGTACGTGCTGTGTGACTACAGTGGTATTGCATGAGCTTTGCATGCCTCCTAGATAAGCCTTGGCTGCTCATCCACAGCTACCTCTAAAGAGCCCTGGCTTCTAGACACTGCCTACACCTCACTAATAGGAATACCTGGACCTGGTATAAGGTGTAACTACCTTGGGTACCCACCACACACCAGGTCAGCTTCCCACACAGGAGTACCCTCAGACGTAGAACCATGCACCCTGCCCTTGGGCTAAAGGGCCTACCTTAGGGGTGACTTACAGGATCGGAGTGCAGTGACTGATATAAAGCAAACCTTATATCTGGAGTGAAAGGTGCATGCACCATTTCACAAAGGCTGCAACAGCAGGTCTGTAGTCACAGTATGCATGGGCCCCACACATATGGCACAATACATGCTGCAGCCCATGGGGGACCCCTGGTGTACCAATGCCCTGGGTACTTAAGTACCATATACTAGGGACCTACATGGGTGCACCAGTATGCCGATTGTGCAGTGTAAAAGTTACCATACAACTAAATTTAGGGGAGAGAGCACTGACACTGGGGTCCTGGTTAACAGGATCCCAGCATACTACAGTCTAAACACACTGACACCAGACAAAAAGTGGGGGTAACTATGTCAGAAAGATGCTACTTTCCCTACACTAAAGTCATGTTCACTATACAAACTTGACTGGCCTATGCACTATGCAGCGTGCATTGTTTGTAGGTATTATGCCTTGAATAGATTCCATGCTCCTGCCTGCAGGCCTGCTGAAGATCTTGTGCCTATCTGCATCAGGCCTTGTGGTAGCTGTATTCCTTGTGCGTGACCCTGCAAGGAGTGATCGCGCTCACACCGTGAGGGTACAGGGTGTTCACTGTGCTCACCTGTTGTAGGCCCTAAGGCAGCTGCATTCCCCGTTATTGATCTTTCAACGCACCATACTCACCTGCAGTCGCTCAAGCCGCTGGAATACGTCTGGTCTCATACTCATCTCCACATCAAACTCAGAGAGTCTTTTGTCGGCCTCTGTACTCGCTGCTCGCACATCCTTATTGGGAGAAACATGCTGAGGGAAATCCAACATATTCCTCTGAACTGCAAAAAAGCCACAGGTTAACCAAAAGCTCTCCTTCAAGCTCCAAACACTTGGCAGATCCCATCTGAGCACCACTGCAAAACACCAAAACCTCCACCCCGGGCAAGCTTCCAGAAAAATTATTTACACATGACTAATCAGTAAGACTGAAGGTTAACACCTCTATGCACTGATCAATGGTTACTGTCCAGCTCTGCAGCCCCCAGCCATGCGTACTCTCCCTGACTAAGCCATCCTTACCATGTACTTTTGCCAATCATGCAAACATCTCACTCTCCAACCAATCATGTATTCTGTTCAAGTATACCCCAATCATGCGTACCTACTACTCTCCAGCCTGACATGTATGTTTGCTCTGCCAATCAAGCCTACTGTCCCACTCTCCACCTCTGTTAAGTGAGCTGGCAAACTTTCCATTCCGATCATGTGTTCTGTTCAGTTCTCACCAATTGTGCATACTTCCTACTTTTCAACCTATGTAATTGTCTACTCTCCCCAAATCACACGTACCAGCTAACCACCCCTCTCACCATGTGCAACGTGCCACTCAGCTCTCATTACACATCTCATCCATATCCTCCAGACCAGGAATACTGTCATTCTCTTCCATGATTGGCTGCACATTCTCCCCCGAGCATGCACCGTCCCACTTTCCAGTCCTTAACAAGGTATACTTTCTCACATTCCTCTCACCAAGACCATGTGTATCATCCCATACCTCCATTCATGTGAACGGCCATCTCTTCAAACCTTGTGCACTTCCCCGCTTCTACAGCCATGTGTGTTACCTGCTCCCCGAGCCATGTGCGAAGCCCACCCTCCAACCATTTGCACCGCCCCGCTTCCCCAGCTATGTGTACTGCCCGCTCTCCCACCCATGGGTACTGCCCGCTCTCCCACCCATGTCCACTGAAAGGCTCCACAACCATGTTCAATGGCCTGCTCCCCAAACCACGTGTGCTGCCCGCTACCCCACCCACATGCACTGCCAGGCTTCCCAACTATGACCAATGCGAGGCTCCCACAATCATGTCCACTGCCAGCCTCCCACAACCACGTTCAATGCCCTGCTCCCCCAACCACGTGTGCTGCCCGCTACCCCATCCACGTGCACTGCCAGGCTCCCCAACCATGTCCAATGCCAGGCTTCCACAACCATGCCCACTGCCAGGCTTCCACAACCATGCCCACTGCCAGGCTTCCACAACCATGTCCACTGCCCCGCTCTCCCAACCATGTCCACTGCCCCGCTCTCCCAACCATGTCCACTGCCCCGCTCTCCCAACCATGTCCACTGCCCCGCTCTCCCAACCATGTCCACTGCCCCGCTCTCCCAACCATGTCCACTGCCCCGCTCTCCCAACCATGTTCACTGCCCCGCTCTCCCAACCATGTCCACTGCCCCGCTCTCCCAACCATGTCCACTGCCCCGCTCTCCCAACCATGTCCACTGCCCCGTTCTCCCAACCATGTCCACTGCCCCGCTCCCAACCATGTCCACTGCCCCGCTCTCCCAACCATGTCCACTGTCCCGCTCTCCCAACCATGTCCACTGCCCCGTTCTCCCAACCATGTCCACTGCCCCGCTCTCCCAACCATGTCCACTGCCCCGCTCTCCCAACCAGGTCTTCTGGGCTTAGGGGCTGGCTCATAAATCCTGTGCCTTACTTAGAGCACAAGCACCAGGCCCAGAGTAGAACCTGAATCCAGATCACAGCTTTCAGGCCAAAGAACAAGTGCTTGAATAAAGCATTTGGTTAATCAACCCCAGATTTGGTATCTGAAGCTAGTCAGAATTAGACAACCACTAGACAAAGGAGGTGCCAGCATCAGTGTGCTGCATGCCATCCAGCACTCACTGGCACACAACTCTACCGAGCTGTAGCAAAAGACTTTCTGGGCCTACGACACACACTAGCTCAGAATTCACATCTTAGGACTTTTGGCTCCAGCAGACATCTAGCCACTCTGTACTCTGGGATGGCCCTAGTGAACCACCACTCACTCAACACTTTCATCCATTTTTCGGGTGTTGGGTGAGGGGGCTTTGGGATTGAAAAGTACTTTTTTTTTTTTTTTTTTTTAAATCAATTCAAAAACTTTAGAGAAAAACCATGGCAGAATACAAGGTATATTATCAACGTCACACCAAAATTGCAAATCGGGGTCCATACAATAAACTGCGAACTCCAATGAGTGTACCCTCTTCAAAACACCTTCCCTTCACCATGTCTCTTACATTTGTAATTATAATTCTCCACCACTCCTTATAAATGCAGATCCTAAAAGGCTAGATTACAGGAATAAACAATCCCAAAACACATAACCTCCAATGCACAGTACCATGTCAGGTGTGATAAGTGGTTCGTGCAGTACTTGACATATAAATATATATATTTAAAAAATCTGCAATTCTCTCATGTCTGACAAATCCGATTTCTACTCTCTGATCTGCTTTGACGTTCTCCACATACATACTTACAATGCAATAAGTCCACTGCCACCTGTGCACGACACACTCAGCCTTGAAACAGTGAAACTTTGGAGAGCGCTCACCGTGCACCAGGGGTCTCCAATGAGTAGCTCGGGAGCTACTGGGAGCTCACCAGATCCCTTGAAGTAGCTCTCAGAGCTGAAATAGAGCCCAGTAACTCTTTCAAAGGGTCAGAGCATATTAAAGACGGTAGCACTGCTCACCTCAAGATGCTTGGAGGCTGGCAAAACAATGATTGGGTGTCATAATAAGACTCAAACATATACTGTGTCGGTCTATGGCATCTGCCTCATGGCTATCTGTCTTCACTCACAGTTAAGAAAACACATTTAAAGTTGATATCTGAACGAGAGACATACTGTGGTGGTCCTTTCTGTTAGGGGACACCTCAGGCTTTGGCTGAAATTTCATTAGTCAGCTGGAGGCACTCAATACTGATGGGCTTTTTCTTGGTATTTCTGCTGGTAATTATGCTTAAAATTCTTGTGTGGTCGTTACTTATATTCCCGCTGATGGTGTCCATAGTATACTAACATATGTGATAACTATGTTACAGTACTAAAAGTTTGTAGTAGCTCATGAGGACTTTGCTTGAGCAAAAGTAGCTCTTACTACAGAAAAGGTTGGAGACCCCTGCCCTACATGAATGCTGACATGGATGTTCTTGTCCCACACATCCTCTAATCAGGGATACATGAGCTCCACCCACAAGAAACATGCGACTCTACCTCTGTATAGCTTGCGCAGGCCCTAGGGTGCTCTCACGCAAAAGCAGCACAAACATCGGGCTCTGTAGATGCACGCGCTTCAGGTTATGCAAACAAGAAAGTGCTGATGGCAGTTCACTATGGACAATGAGCTCCGCTCATGCAGGCTTTTTTCAGAGCTCTGATAAAGTAAAGAATTGTTCCTGTGTCACTGGTTTGATTCTAAAGTAATGAAGGAATACTCTCCCCTACACGAGGCAACACACCCTCTCCCTCCCAGCACCATTATCACCACAAATGAACAGGGGCCTTTGAGGACATGCCACCAATAAACATCATGTTCCCTTACTGGCAGCGGCAGGGTCCATGTAGAAAGACCACTGTCGCATCTAAGAAAGAGTCAGAAAGTGGCACGTGCCCCAACTCAAATGTAGGCCTTGAGGTGCAAAGTCTAGAAAACGCTCATAATTAAGAACCCAGTAGAAACCAAACTTGGTTTTAATACAACAGCTCCTTTGGTGAGGTATTCTTTCACACAACACAAAATTCTGTTGCCCTTCGGGTAAGAACACTGCACACTGAGTACTTTAGGAGCTTTGACATAACACGAGGCAGACCTCAGTCTAGCAGAGTCACCAGCGGCCCAGAGAACCCGCTCACAGCCATCAGGATTCTCATTACAAAGAAAGGGTCCCGGTGTGCTTGATGCCCAATACCAGGCCCTTTTGGGTGCAGAGGACTAGCAGTTAGTCAACTGTACCTCCATTCCATGAAAAAACGAAATGATGAGCTCCAGTTAGAGGTTCTCAATTTTTGGAGAAATTAAAACATGTAGAAATTCCTTTTCCATGAGAAATGTGATAAAACTGAAAGGAAACACAAGTTATAAGAATCTGCTTTCTACATCTAGCAAGATCTAGAATAGAAGGAGCACAAGATATTGGCTGGCAGGGATAACATGCAAACAAAAGAAGGTCATGTTAATTTAAAAACAAGTGGCGTGGCCTTTAGGGTAGTTAATAACAGGTACAGGGGTGCAAAAAAGTTATGGATGAGGTAGGAGCATAAAAAAAAAAAACACAAAGAGCAGGGGGAGCCCAGCAGAAGTATTGTATGAAAGTACCCTCTTTTTGGTATGGTTACTCCCACTTTGTGCTTGCTGTCAGGATGCTTTGACTGTGTTCACCGGGATCCTGCTAACCAGGACCCCAGTGACTGTGCTCTCTACCACTAACTTCTGTGCTCAGGACCTTGCACACCCCACAATTGGCATACTGGTGCCCCCATATAAGTCCCTAGTATATTGTACTTAGGTACACAGGGCATTGGAGCACCAGGGTTGCCCATGGGCTGTAGCATGTACTGTGCCACTCATAGAAGCCCATGCAAAATGTGTCTGCAGGCCTGCCATTGCAGCCTGCGTGAAAGGTGCAAGCACCCTTTCAATACATGCCAGTGCACCAGGTGCCTGATGTTGATGGGTCCTAGAAGGTGGTAGTGCCCAGGGCCCCTGCTAACCAGGTTCCCTTGGCCAGAGCTCTTTCCCTAAATCTGTTGTGATGCTTGGCACAATTGGATACACTCTTGAATATCACTGCAAGTCCCTAGTAAATGGGTACCCAGGACCCAGGGCAAGGGATATTAGGGGTAGACCCATGAGGGCATCAGCAGTGATTGTGCCATCCTCTAGGGCCCTGCACCTTCACAGCTCCCACAAATCAATACTAATTTAATTTTCTGCCTCCAATTTCGAATTCTTTGATATTTACAGAACATTTAAAAATGTTCAATTGTACATTTTGCTACTTTACTTCTATATACATTATTATTCTGTTAATAACAGTTAATTTTCTAAGCAGTCACAGACCCCAGGGGGTCCCCGGACCACAGGTTGGGAACCACTGATATAAGGCAACCTCTAATGACATATCTTCAATCCCTAGCACGCGCCCCTCCTGAGGCAGATGACAGACACTCCCCTATCTCGGACCGTTACCCCCGCTCTGTGATGGCTGCAGGTGGCCCGGCCTTACAATGCATCTTCATTGATCAGGTCTTCTATGTCTGATTGTAATACTCGGCCTGTGTTTACACTGTTTGCATATTCATGCTTGATGCGCTGCCTTTGTCCTTATATCGCCACAAATCTAAAATACAGTTTTTAAAAAATCAACTTTATATGAGAACTAAAGCCAATAGTTTTTTCATTGGGGTCACATTTTTTTGCAGTATTCTTACTGCAGGGAAAAAAAAATACAAAACTGATGGAAATGTGACAGAACCTGCAGCAAGGAAGGGCAACGATCACAGGATAAAAACTGGAAACTATAGAAAGTAGACAGAGGAAAGCGAAAGGAATGAGGCTGAGCTTGGGAAAACTTCCATATACACAAGACAAAACAACTACTGAGCACAGCAAGGGAGAAGAGGAAATGGAATACCAAACAAAAGGAGAAAGGGAAACTAAACAACAACCTGGAAACAGAGACAGGGCTGCTGAAAGTGGAAAACACCCTCAAGTATCTCAGAAAAATACCGGAGCCCAAGAGACTGAGCTGCTCCTGGTGCCCATGAAACTGTGCACACGGGACAGCAGGTGAACTTTCGCAGCAAAAGCAGCAATGTATGGGAAAAAACAGGCCATCAACAACCTCCCTGGAGGACAGGCATGCATCCGTCAGGCTGTGCAATCGCCTATTCACGCGTACCCAAGGCCCCCCCTGGAGGACAGGCATACAGGCACGCATCTGTCAGGCTGTGCAATCGCCTATTCACGCGTACCCAAGGCCCCCCCCTGGAGGACAGGCATACAGGCATGCATCTGTCAGGCTGTGCAATCGCCTATTCACGCGTACCCAAGGCCCCCCCTGGAGGACAGGCATACAGGCACGCATCTGTGAGGCTGTGCAATCGCCTATTCACGCGTACCCAAGGCCCCCTGGAGGGCAGGCATACAGGCACGCATCTGACAGGCTGTGCAATCGCCTATTCACGCGTACCCAAGGCCCCCCCTGGAGGACAGGCATACAGGCACGCATCTGTGAGGCTGTGCAATCGCCTATTCACGCGTACCCAAGGCCCCCTGGAGGACAGGCATACAGGCATGCATCTGTTAGGTTGTGCAATCGCCTATTCACGCGTACCCAAGGCCCCCTGGAGGACAGGCATACAGGCACGCATCTGTCAGGCTGTGCAATCGCCTATTCACGTGTACCCAAGGCCCCCTGGAGGACAGGCATACAGGCACGCATCTGTTAGGTTGTGCAATCGCCTATTCACGTGTACCCAAGGCCCCCTGGAGGACAGGCATACAGGCATGCATCTGTTAGGTTGTGCAATCGCCTATTCACGCGTACCCAAGGCCCCCCCTGGAGGACAGGCATACAGGCATGCATCTGACAGGCTGTGCAATCGCCTATTCACGCGTACCCAAGGCCCCCTGGCGGACAGGCATACAGGCATGCATCTGTCAGGCTGTGCAATCGCCTATTCACGCGTACCCAAGGCCCTCTGGAGGGCAGGCATACAGGCACGCATCTGTCAGGCTGTGCAATCGCCTATTCACGCGTACCCAAGGCCCCCCCTGGAGGACAGGCATACAGGCACGCATCTGTTAGGTTGTGCAATCGCCTATTCACGCGTACCCAAGGCCCCCTGGAGGGCAGGCATACAGGCACGCATCTGTTAGGTTGTGCAATCACCTATTCACGTGTACCCAAGGCACCCTGGAGGACAGGCATACAGGCACGCATCTGTTAGGTTGTGCAATCGCCTATTCACGTATACCCAAGGCCCCCTGGCGGACAGGCATACAGGCACGCATCTGTTACGTTGTTTAATCTCCTATTCACATGTGTAGGAAAGTACCCCCTTTTTGGCCTGGTTACCCCTACTTTTTGCCTGTTTATCAGTGTGCTTAGACTGTTTTGACTAAGATCCTGCTAGCCTGGACCCCAGTGATTGTGCTCTCTCCCTCTAAATGTGGTTGTGTAGGACTTTTTACTCCTCACAATTGGCATACTGATGCCCCCATATGAGTCCCTTTTAAATGGCACTTAGGTATACAGGGCATTGGGGCACCAGGGGTCCCCCATGGGCTGCAGCATGTATTGTGCCACCCATGGGGAGCACATGCAAAATGTGTCTGCAGGCCTGCCATTGCAGCCTGCGTGAAAAGGTGCATGCAGCCTTTTCACTACAGGTCACTGCACCAGGTCACTGTAAGTCACCCCATGAAAGGCCCTCATAGCCCAGAGGGCAGGGTGCAGGTCCCTGTGTACGAGGGCACCCCTGCATGAGCAGAGATGCCCCCTATGTACTCCAGGGCCATTGCACTAGACTTCGTAAGGGCGGGGAAGCCATTTTGCGCGTGTATTGGACATAGGTCACTACTTGTGTCCAGCTACATAACGGTAACTCCGAACCTGGACATGTTTGGTACCAAACATGTCGGAACCCTACCCCAGTACTGTTGCCAGTATTGGTTTATGATTCCGTGCACTCTGGTGGCTCCTTAGAGGACCCCCAGCATTGCTCCTAACAGTCTACTAGGGTTTTCCAGGCAGCCCAAGCTGCTGCCACACACCAGACAGGTTCCTGCTCTCCTGCTGCTTGACCAGCTCAAGCCCAGGAAGGCAGAACAAAGGACTTCCTGTGGGAGAGGTGGTAACACCCCCTCCCTTGGAAATAGGTGTTACAAGGCTGGGGGGGTAGCCTGCCCAAGCCACGGGTATGCTTGCGGTGCAATCGCCTATTTATGCGCACCCAGGCAGTGCTGGGAAAGTAGATAGGAATGAGAGACCAGCAAAAGTCAACCGAAAACCTTCAAAATGGGAAGTAGTACACGTTTTTCAGGTTTGCTGCCAGGAACATTGGATTTTCAATGTGAGTTTTTTAAAAGCCAATTTTAATTGTTTTCAAAAAGTTAATAAAGATGTTGATGTGAGTTTCGTCGAGGACCCTTCCCTTGCAACCAATGAGGTCCCAATCAAGCCAGCTGACCCGGCTGGGGATGTGTGTATGAGGTGAAGTTTCAGCAGCTTCCGCTGACACACTTGTGAAAAAGGTGCTCCCGCCACCCTCTCTGTCCTCTCACACTACGCAATCTGAACCCTGAACCAGTGCAGGAAGAACATGGCCTGCTGAGTCCCTTCAGTGTCAGCAAGCCCTAATACCTGCAACACTCATTCCGGGATCCTCTGTAACTCTAAAACTCATTCCGGGATCCTCTGTAACTCAAACACTCATTCCCGGATCCTCTGTAACTGTAACACTCATTCCCGGATCCTCTGTAACTGTAACACTCATTCCCGGATCCTCTGTAACTCGAACACTCATTCCCGGATCCTCTGTAACTCGAACACTCATTCTCGGATCCCAGATCCTCTGTAAGTCTAACACTCATTCCCGGATCCTCTGTAACTCTAACACTCATTCCCGGATCCTCTGTAAGTCTAACACTCATTCCCGGATCCTCTGTAAGTCTAACACTCATTCCCGGATCCTCTGTAACTCTAACACTCATTCCCGGATCCTCTGTAACTCTAACACTCATTCCCGGATCCTCTGTAACTCTAACACTCATTACCGGATCCTCTGTAAGTCTAACACTCATTCCCAGATCCCAGATCCTCTGTAAGTCTAACACTCATTCCCGGATCCTCTGTAAGTCTAATACTCATTCCCGGATCCTCTGTAAGTCTAACACTCATTCCCGGGTCCTCTGTAAGTCTAACACTCATTCCCGAATCCTCCGTAAGTCTAACACTCATTCCCGGATCCCAGATCCTCTGTAAGTGTAACACTCATTCCCGGATCCTCTGTAAGTCTAACACTCATTCCCGGATCCTCTGTAAGTCTAACACTCATTCCCGGATCCTCTGTAAGTCTAACACTCATTCCCGGATCCTCCGTAAGTCTAACACTCATTCCCGGATCCCAGATCCTCTGTAAGTCTAACACTCATTCCCGGATCCTCTGTAAGTCTAACACTCATTCCCGGATCCTCTGTAAGTCTAACAATCATTCCCGGGTCCTCTGTAAGTCTAACACTCATTCCCGGATCCTCTGTTACTCTAACACTCATTCCCGGGTCCTCTGTAACTCAAACACTCATTCCCGGATCCTCTGTAACTGTAACACTCATTCCCGGATCCTCTGTAAGTCTAACACTCATTCCCGGATCCTTTGTAAGTCTAACACTCATTCCCGGATCCTCTGTAAGTCTAACACTCATTCCCGGATCCTCTGTAACTCGAACACTCATTCCCGGATCCCAGATCCTCTGTAAGTCTAACACTCATTCCCGGATCCTCTGTAAGTCTAACACTCATTCCCGGATCCTCTGTAAGTCTAACACTCATTCCTGGGTCCTCTGTAAGTCTAACACTCATTCCAGGATCCTCTGTAACTCTAACACTCATTCCCGAATCCTCTGTAAGTCTAACACTCATTCCCGGATCCCAGATCCTCTGTAAGTCTAACACTCATTCCCGGATCCTCTGTAACTCTAACACTCATTCCCGGATCCCAGATCCTCTGTAAGTCTAACAGTCATTCCGGGATCCTCTGTAAGTCTAACACTCATTCCCGGATCCTCTGTAAGTCTAACACTCATTCCCGGATCCTCTGTAACTCTAACACTCATTCCCGGATCCTCTGTAACTCTAACACTCATTCCCGGATCCTCTGTAACTCTAACACTCATTCCCGGATCCTCTGTAACTCTAACACTCATTCCCGGGTCCTCTGTAAGTCTAACACTCATTCCCGGGTCCTCTGTTACTCTAACACTCATTCCCGGGTCCTCTGTAACTCTAACACTCATTCCCGGATCCTCTGTAAGTCTAACACTCATTCCCGGATCCTCTGTAACTCTAACACTCATTCCCGGATCCTCTGTAAGTCTAACACTCATTCCCGGATCCTCTGTAACTGTAACACTCATTCCCGGATCCCAGATCCTCTGTAAGTCTAACACTCATTCCCGGATCCTCTGTAAGTCTAACACTCATTCCCGGATCCTCTGTAAGTCTAACACTCATTCCCGGGTCCTCTGTAAGTCTAACACTCATTCCCGAATCCTCCGTAAGTCTAACACTCATTCCCGGATCCCAGATCCTCTGTAAGTCTAACACTCATTCCCGGATCCTCTGTAAGTCTAACACTCATTCCCGGATCCTCTGTAAGTCTAACACTCATTCCCGGGTCCTCCGTAAGTCTAACACTCATTCCCGGATCCTCCGTAAGTCTAACACTCATTCCCGGATCCCAGATCCTCTGTAAGTCTAACACTCATTCCCGGATCCTCTGTAAGTCTAACACTCATTCCCGGATCCTCTGTAACTCTAACACTCATTCCCGGGTCCTCTGTAAGTCTAACACTCATTCCCGGATCCTCTGTTACTCTAACACTCATTCCCGGGTCCTCTGTAACTCAAACACTCATTCCCGGATCCTCTGTAACTGTAACACTCATTCCCGGATCCTCTGTAACTGTAACACTCATTCCCGGATCCTCTGTAAGTCTAACACTCATTCCCAGATCCTCTGTAACTCTAACACTCATTCCCGGATCCCAGATCCTCTGTAAGTCTAACACTCATTCCCGGATCCCAGATCCTCTGTAAGTCTAACACTCATTCCAGGATCCTCTGTAAGTCTAACACTCATTCCCGGATCCTCTGTAAGTCTAACACTCATTCCCGGATCCTCTGTAACTCTAACACTCATTCCCGGATCCTCTGTAAGTCTAACACTCATTCCCGGATCCCAGATCCTCTGTAAGTCTAACACTCATTCCCGGATCCCAGATCCTCTGTAAGTCTAACACTCATTCCAGGATCCTCTGTAACTCTAACACTCATTCCCGAATCCTCTGTAAGTCTAACACTCATTCCCGGATCCCAGATCCTCTGTAAGTCTAACACTCATTCCCGGATCCTCTGTAACTCTAACACTCATTCCCGGATCCCAGATCCTCTGTAAGTCTAACAGTCATTCCGGGATCCTCTGTAAGTCTAACACTCATTCCCGGATCCTCTGTAAGTCTAACACTCATTCCCGGATCCTCTGTAACTCTAACACTCATTCCCGGATCCTCTGTAACTCTAACACTCATTCCCGGATCCTCTGTAACTCTAACACTCATTCCCGGATCCTCTGTAACTCTAACACTCATTCCCGGGTCCTCTGTAAGTCTAACACTCATTCCCGGGTCCTCTGTTACTCTAACACTCATTCCCGGGTCCTCTGTAACTCAAACACTCATTCCCGGATCCTCTGTAACTGTAACACTCATTCCCGGATCCTCTGTAACTGTAACACTCATTCCCGGATCCTCTGTAAGTCTAACACTCATTCCCGGATCCTCTGTAACTCTAACACTCATTCCCGGATCCCAGATCCTCTGTAAGTCTAACACTCATTCCCGGATCCTCTGTAACTGTAACACTCATTCCCGGATCCTCTGTAAGTCTAACACTCATTCCCGGATCCTCTGTAACTCTAACACTCATTCCCGGATCCCAGATCCTCTGTAAGTCTAACACTCATTCCCGGATCCTCTGTAAGTCTAACACTCATTCCCGGGTCCTCCGTAAGTCTAACACTCATTCCCGGATCCTCCGTAAGTCTAACACTCATTCCCGGATCCCAGATCCTCTGTAAGTCTAACACTCATTCCCGGATCCTCTGTAAGTCTAACACTCATTCCCGGATCCTCTGTAACTCTAACACTCATTCCCGGGTCCTCTGTAAGTCTAACACTCATTCCCGGATCCTCTGTTACTCTAACACTCATTCCCGGGTCCTCTGTAACTCAAACACTCATTCCCGGATCCTCTGTAACTGTAACACTCATTCCCGGATCCTCTGTAACTGTAACACTCATTCCCGGATCCTCTGTAAGTCTAACACTCATTCCCGGATCCTCTGTAACTCTAACACTCATTCCCGGATCCCAGATCCTCTGTAAGTCTAACACTCATTCCCGGATCCCAGATCCTCTGTAAGTCTAACACTCATTCCAGGATCCTCTGTAAGTCTAACACTCATTCCCGGATCCTCTGTAAGTCTAACACTCATTCCCGGATCCTCTGTAACTCTAACACTCATTACCGGATCCTCTGTAAGTCTAACACTCATTCCCGGATCCCAGATCCTCTGTAAGTCTAACACTCATTCCCGGATCCTCTGTAAGTCTAACACTCATTCCCGGATCCTCTGTAAGTCTAACACTCATTCCCGGATCCTCTGTAACTCTAACACTCATTCCCGGATCCTCTGTAACTCTAACACTCATTCCCGGATCCTCTGTAACTCTAACACTCATTCCCGGATCCTCTGTAACTCTAACACTCATTCCCGGATCCTCTGTAACTCTAACACTCATTCCCGGATCCTCTGTAACTCTAACACTCATTCCCGGGTCCTCTGTAAGTCTAACACTCATTCCCGGATCCTCTGTTACTCTAACACTCATTCCCGGATCCTCTGTAACTCTAACACTTATTGCCGGATCCTCTGTAACTCTAACACTCATTCCTGGATCCTCTGTAAGTCTAACACTCATTCCCGGATCCTCTGTAACTCTAACACTCATTCCCGGATCCTCTGTAAGTCTAACACTCATTCCCGGATCCTCTGTAACTGTAACACTCATTCCCGGATCCTCTGTAACTCGAACACTCATTCTCGGATCCCAGATCCTCTGTAAGTCTAACACTCATTCCCGGATCCTCTGTAACTCTAACACTCATTACCGGATCCTCTGTAAGTCTAACACTCATTCCCGGATCCCAGATCCTCTGTAAGTCTAACACTCATTCCCGGATCCTCTGTAAGTCTAACACTCATTCCCGGATCCTCTGTCAGTCTAACACTCATTCCCGGGTCCTCTGTAAGTCTAACACTCATTCCCGGATCCTCTGTAACTCTAACACTCATTACCGGATCCTCTGTAAGTCTAACACTCATTCCCGGATCCCAGATCCTCTGTAAGTCTAACACTCATTCCCGGATCCTCTGTAAGTCTAACACTCATTCGAGGATCCTCTGTAACTCTAACACTCATTCCCGGATCCTCTGTAACTCTAACACTCATTCCCGGATCCTCTGTAACTCTAACACTCATTCCCGGGTCCTCTGTAACTCTAACACTTATTCCCGGATCCTCTGTTACTCTAACACTCATTCCCGGATCCTCTGTTACTCTAACACTCATTCCCGGGTCCTCTGTAAGTCTAACACTCATTGCCGGATCCTCTGTAACTCTAACACTCATTCCCGGATCCTCTGTAACTCTAACACTCATTCCCGGATCCTCTGTTACTCTAACACTCATTCCCGGGTCCTCTGTAACTCTAACACTCATTCCCGGATCCTCTGTAACTCTAACACTCATTCCCGGATCCTCTGTTACTCTAACACTCATTCCCGGGTCCTCTGTAAGTCTAACACTCATTCCCGGATCCTCTGTAACTCTAACACTCATTCCCGGGTCCCCTGTAACTCTAACACTCATTCCCGGATCCTCTGTAAGTCTAACACTCATTCCCGGATCCTCTGTAAGTCTAACACTCATTCCCGGATCCTCTGTAAGTCTAACACTCATTCCCGGATCCTCTGTAACTCTAACACTCATTCCCGGATCCTCTGTAAGTCTAACACTCATTCCCGGATCCTCTGTAAGTCTAACACTCATTCCCGGATCCTCTGTAACTCTAACACTCATTCCCGGATCCTCTGTAACTCTAACACTCATTCCTGGATCCTCTGTAACTCTAACACTCATTCCCGGATCCCAGATCCTCTGTAAGTCTAACACTCATTCCCGGATCCTCTGTAACTCTAACACTCATTCCCGGATCCTCTGTAACTCTAACACTCATTCTCGGATCCCAGATCCTCTGTAAGTCTAACACTTATTCCCGGGTCCCCTGTAACTCGAACACTCATTCCTGGATCCCAGATCCTCTGTAACTCTAACACTCATTGCCGGATCCTCTGTAACTCTAACACTCATTCCCGGATCCTCTGTAACTCTAACACTCATTCCCGGATCCTCTGTAAGTCTAACACTCATTCCCGGATCCTCTGTAACTCTAACACTCATTCCCGGATCCTCTGTAACTCTAACACTCATTCCTGGATCCCAGATCCTCTGTAACTCTAACACTCATTCCCGGATCCTCTGTAACTCTAAAACTCATTCCCGGATCCTCTGTAACTCTAACACTCATTCTCGGATCCCAGATCCTCTGTAAGTCTAACACTTATTCCCGGGTCCCCTGTAACTCGAACACTCATTCCTGGATCCCAGATCCTCTGTAACTCTAACACTCATTCCCGGATCCTCTGTAACTCTAACACTCATTCCCGGATCCTCTGTAACTCTAACACTCATTCCCGGATCTTCTGTAAGTCTAACACTCATTCCCGGATCCTCTGTAAGTCTAACACTCATTCCCGGATCCTCTGTAACTCTAACACTCATTCCCGGATCCTCTGTAACTCTAACACTCATTCCCGGGTCCTCTGTAAGTCTAACACTCATTCCCGGATCCTCTGTAAGTCTAACACTCATTCCCGGATCCTCTGTAAGTCTAACACTCATTCCCGGATCCCAGATCCTCTGTAAGTCTAACACTCATTCCCGGATCCTCTGTAAGTCTAACACTCATTCCCGGATCCTCTGTAAGTCTAACACTCATTCCCGGATCCTCTGTAACTCTAACACTCATTACCGGATCCTCTGTAAGTCTAACACTCATTCCCGGATCCCAGATCCTCTGTAAGTCTAACACTCATTCCCGGATCCTCTGTTACTCTAACACTCATTCCCGGATCCTCTGTTACTCTAACACTCATTCCCGGGTCCTCTGTAACTCTAACACTCATTCCCGGATCCTCTGTAACTCTAACACTCATTCCCGGATCCTCTGTTACTCTAACACTCATTCCCGGGTCCTCTGTAACTCTAACACTCATTCCCGGATCCTCTGTAACTCTAACACTCATTCCCGGATCCTCTGTAACTCTAACACTCATTCCCGGATCCTCTGTAACTCTAACACTCATTCCCGGATCCCAGATCCTCTGTAACTCTAACACTCATTCCCGGATCCTCTGTAACTCTAACACTCATTCCCGGATCCTCTGTAACTCTAACACTCATTCCCGGATCCTCTGTAACTCTAACACTCATTCCCGGATCCCAGATCCTCTGTAACTCTAACACTCATTCCCGGATCCTCTGTAAGTCTAACACTCATTCCCGGATCCTCTGTAACTCTAACACTCATTCCCGGATCCTCTGTAACTCTAACACTCATTCTCGGATCCCAGATCCTCTGTAACTCTAACACTCATTCCCGGATCCCCTGTAACTCTAACACTCATTCCTGGATCCCAGATCCTCTGTAACTCTAACACTCATTCCCGGATCCTCTGTAACTCTAACACTCATTCCCGGATCCTCTGTAACTCTAACACTCATTCCCGGATCCTCTGTAACTCTAACACTCATTCTCGGATCCCAGATCCTCTGTAAGTCTAACACTTATTCCCGGGTCCCCTGTAACTCGAACACTCATTCCTGGATCCCAGATCCTCTGTAACTCTAACACTCATTCCCGGATCCTCTGTAACTCTAACACTCATTCCCGGATCCTCTGTAACTCTAACACTCATTCCCGGGTCCTCTGTAACTCTAACACTCATTCCCGGGTCCCAGATCCTCTGTAAGTTTAACACTCATTCCCGGGTCCTCTGTAACTCTAACACTCATTCCCAGATCCTCTGTAAGTCTAACACTCATTCCCGGATCCTCTGTAACTCTAACACTCATTCCCGGATCCTCTGTAAGTCTAACACTCATTCCCGAGTCCCAGATGCTCTGTAAGTCTAACACTCATTCCCGGATCCTCTGTAAGTCTAACACTCATTCCCGGATCCTCTGTAAGTCTAACACTCATTCCCAGATCCTCTGTAAGTCTAACACTCATTCCCGGATCCCAGATCCTCTGTAAGTTTAACACTCATTCCCGAGTCCCAGATCCTCTGTAAGTCTAACACTCATTCCCAGATCCTCTGTAAGTCTAACACTCATTCCCGGATCCTCTGTAACTCTAACACTCATTCCCAGATCCTCTGTAAGTCTAACACTCATTCCCAGATCCTCTGTAACTCTAACACTCAGTCCCGGGTCCTCTGTAATCCTTCTGTAGTGAGGACGGAATCCCAGACGGGGAACCCCCCGTCCTATCAGTAGCGCCTTAAGGTGCCACACAGAAGCCCGGCTCCTTCTGTTCAGTGTGCGCCTCCTGCCCAGGACCATCACAGCCTCCAAGAACACCTCAACGTGCCACACAAGCACCCCAAGCTTATGTGACCCCAACAAGCGCCCTGCAGAGTCCGAGGCCCCACCCAGGAAGGGTCAGCATCCTACCTGTGTACTCGAGCTCCACGTCCGCCAGCACCTTCAAGGTGCTCTGCACCGAGACCGCCTCCAGGCGCTGCGCGCCCACCGCGTCGTAGACCGTCTTTGTCCTTTCAATGAGGTCCGCAGTCAGAGCTCTGATCTGATCGCTCGACAAGTCCCAGCGCAGGCGATTCATCGGCCCCTTCCCAGCCTGGTTCTGCATGCTGTCACCTGAAACAAGAAATAACAAGGAGGCTGGGACAAGAAGCGCACAGACAACCGAAGGTGAAACCAAGGAGGAGTGTCACGCATCCAGTGTGGGCTCCCGTGTGCACTGGGCCCCAAAGTAAGGAGGAGGTGACACCCCTATGACTCATGAGCTCCACGAACAGCTTCTCAGTCTCACACCCTCTCATCAGTCATCACAGAGGAGGAGGCGATCTGAGCCATCCTGGGGTGGAAGGCGCTACCCCCTCGACACTGAGGCGGAGACACGACAGCCACACAACTTCAGAAAACCTCTCAAGCACAGAAAATACAACACGGTACATCCATTTTAAAAATACTTTAGGATTAATTAAACAAGAAGCCGTCATTCAATGCAGCGCTCATAAGAAAGCTGTTGACGACGTGAGGAAGCTTTTGCTGATGCAGAACCGAAGGAAAGAGCCCAAAGGCCTGTCCCCTTCCTGTGCATCTTAAGGACTACGGCCGGCGGAGGGGATGAAGTCACCTAATGGACACAGCGCTGGGGACCTGCAAAGGCTGGCTACGCAGGAGGATCTGGCTACATGGGCAGATGGATCTGAAGATCAAGGAGGGTCGAGGATTACCAACCTCTGCCGTCCTTCAGATGGCATTGTTCATATCCCAGGTAGATGGATCTGAAGATCAAGGAGGGTCGAGGATTACCAACCTCTGCCGTCCATCAGATGGCATTGTTCATACCCCAGGTAGATGGATCTAGAAGATCAAGGAGGGTCGAGGATTACCAACCTCTGCCGTCCATCAGATGGCATTGTTCATACCCCAGGTAGATGGATCTAGAAGATCAAGGAGGGTCGAGGATTACCAACCTCTGCCGTCCTTCAGATGGCATTGTTCATATCCCAGGTAGATGGATCTGAAGATCAAGGAGGGTCGAGGATTACCAACCTCTGCCGTCCTTCAGATGGCATTGTTCATATCCCAGGTAGATGGATCTGAAGATCAAGGAGGGTCGAGGATTACCAACCTCTGCCGTCCATCAGATGGCATTGTTCATACCCCAGGTAGATGGATCTAGAAGATCAAGGAGGGTCGAGGATTACCAACCTCTGCCGTCCATCAGATGGCATTGTTCATACCCCAGGTAGATGGATCTAGAAGATCAAGGAGGGTCGAGGATTACCAACCTCTGCCGTCCTTCAGATGGCATTGTTCATATCCCAGGTAGATGGATCTGAAGATCAAGGAGGGTCGAGGATTACCAACCTCTGCCGTCCTTCAGATGGCATTGTTCATATCCCAGGTAGATGGATCTGAAGATCAAGGAGGGTCGAGGATTACCAACCTCTGCCGTCCATCAGATGGCATTGTTCATATCCCAGGTAGATGGATCTGAAGATCAAGGAGGGTCGAGGATTACCAACCTCTGCCGTCCTTCAGATGGCATTGTTCATATCCCAGGTAGATGGATCTGAAGATCAAGGAGGGTCGAGGATTACCAACCTCTGCCGTCCATCAGATGGCATTGTTCATACCCCAGGTAGATGGATCTAGAAGATCAAGGAGGGTCGAGGATTACCAACCTCTGCCGTCCATCAGATGGCATTGTTCATACCCCAGGTAGATGGATCTAGAAGATCAAGGAGGGTCGAGGATTACCAACCTCTGCCGTCCTTCAGATGGCATTGTTCATATCCCAGGTAGATGGATCTGAAGATCAAGGAGGGTCGAGGATTACCAACCTCTGCCGTCCATCAGATGGCATTGTTCATATCCCAGGTAGATGGATCTAGAAGATCAAGGAGGGTCGAGGATTACCAACCTCTGCCGTCCATCAGATGGCATTGTTCATACCCCAGGTAGATGGATCTAGAAGATCAAGGAGGGTCGAGGATTACCAACCTCTGCCGTCCTTCAGATGGCATTGTTCATATCCCAGGTAGATGGATCTGAAGATCAAGGAGGGTCGAGGATTACCAACCTCTGCCGTCCATCAGATGGCATTGTTCATACCCCAGGTAGATGGATCTAGAAGATCAAGGAGGGTCGGGGATTACCAACCTCTGCCGTCCATCAGATGGCATTGTTCATATCCCAGGTAGATGGATCTAGAAGATCAAGGAGGGTCGAGGATTACCAACCTCTGCCGTCCATCAGATGGCATTGTTCATATCCCAGGTAGATGGATCTAGAAGATCAAGGAGGGTCGAAGATTACCAACCTCTGCCGTCCATCAGATGGCATTGTTCATACCCAGGCCAGCACACCTGGAGAGACGCAGTGTGTGCACCTTCCAGTAAACGGTGGGGTTTAGAAAGACTGCAGAGCAGACATCTATACACTGCTTGGTTAGGGCACAGCATAGTGCTGGGAAGTAAGGGAGACTCCGTCCAGGCACTGTGCAGCATCCGAGGCACCTGTCAATGGACTTCACTGGCATGTCACGGGCGGTAGTCTGCATGTTCTGGGGTGGACAGAAGCTGTGGGATGCTCCCTTCATCCATGTTCTGGGGTGGACAGAAGCTGTGGGGTGCTCCCTTCATCTGCCGGGTGTTCATGCAATCGTTCCTGGGTGAGTGGTTTGTGGTCCCCAGAACTCGGCCAGCTTGCTGCTATCAGTGGCATGTCACCGGTGGTAGTCTGTGGTCCCCAGTACTCGGCCAGGTTGCTGCTATCAGTGGCATGTCACCAGTAGTAGTTTGTGGTCCCCAGTACTCTGCCAGGTTGCTGCTATCAGTGGCATGTCACTGGTGGTAGTCTGTGGTCCCCAGTACTCGGCCACGTTGCTGCTATCAGTGGCATGTCACTGGTGGTAGTCTGTGGTCCCAGTACTCGGCCACGCTGCTGCTATCAGTGGCATGTCACCGGTGGTAGTCTGTGGTCCCCAGTACTCGGCCACGTTGCTGCTATCAGTGGCATGTCACCGGTGGTAGTCCGTGGTCCCCAGTACTCGGCCAGGTTGCTGCTATCAGTGGCATGTCACGGGTGGTAGTTTGTGGTCCCCAGTACTCGGCCAGGTTGCTGCTATCAGTGGCATGTCACGGGTGGTAGTTTGTGGTCCCAGTACTCGGCCAGGTTGCTGCTATCAGTGGCATGTCACGGGTGGTAGTTTGTGGTCCCCAGTACTCGGCCAGGTTGCTGCTATCAGTGGCATGTCACGGGTGGTAGTTTGTGGTCCCAGTACTCGGCCAGGTTGCTGCTATCAGTGGCATGTCACCGGTGGTTGTTTGTGGTCCCCAGTACTCGGCCAGGTTGCTGCTATCAGTGGCATGTCACCGGTGGTAGTCCGTGGTCCCAGTACTCGGCCAGGTTGCTGCTATCAGTGGCATGTCTCCAGTGGTAGTCCGTGGTCCCAGTACTCGGCCACGTTGCCGCTATCAGTGGCATGTCACCTGTGATAGTTCGTGGTCCCAGTACTCGGCCAGGTTGCCGCTATCAGTGGCATGTCACCGGTGGTAGTTCATGGTCCCAGTACTCGGCCAGGTTGCTGCTATCAGTGGCCTGTCACCGGTGGTAGTTCGTGGTCCCAATACTCGGCCACGTTGCTGCTATCAGTGGCATGTCACCGGTGGTAGTCCGTGGTCCCCAGTACTCGGCCAGGTTGCTGCTATCAGTGGCATGTCACTGGTGATAGTCCGTGGTCCCCAGTACTCTGCCACGTTGCTGCTATCTGTGGCATGTCACCGGTGGTAGTCCGTGGTCCCCAATACTCGGCCACGTTGCTGCTATCAGTGGCATGTCACCGGTGGTAGTCCGTGGTCCCCAATACTCTGCCACGTTGCTGCTATCAGTGGCATGTCACTGGTGGTAGTCCGTGGTCCCAGTACTCGGCCAGACTGCTGCTATCACTGGCATGTCACTGGTGGTAGTTTGTGGTCCCCAGTACTCTGGCAGGTTGCTGCTATCAGTGGCATGTCACCGGTGGTAGTTCATGGTCCCAGTACTCGGCCAGGTTGCTGCTATCAGTGGCCTGTCACCGGTGGTAGTTCGTGGTCCCAATACTCGGATACGTTGCTGCTATCAGTGGCATGTCACCGGTGGTAGTCTGTGGTCCCCAGTACTCGGCCAGGTTGCTGCTATCAGTGGCATGTCACTGGTGGTAGTCCGTGGTCCCAGTACTCTGGCAGGCTGCTGCTATCAGTGGCATGTCACTGGTGGTAGTCCGTGGTCCCAGTACTCTGCCACGTTGCTGCTATCTGTGGCATGTCACCGGTGGTAGTCTGTGGTCCCCAATACTCGACCACGTTGCTGCTATCAGTGGCATGTCACTGGTGGTAGTCCGTGGTCCCAGTACTCGGCCAGGCTGCTGCTATCACTGGCATGTCACGGGTGGTAGTTTGTGGTCCCCAGTACTCTGGCAGGTTGCTGCTATCAGTGGCATGTCACCGGTGGTAGTCCGTGGTCCCCAATACTCGGCCAGGTTGCTGCTATCAGTGGCATGTCACCGGCGGTAGTTCATGGTCCCAGTACTCGGCCAGGTTGCTGCTATCACTGGCATGTCACGGGTGGTAGTTCGTGGTCCCCAGTACTCGGCCACGTTGCTGCTATCACTGGCATGTCACTGGTGGTAGTTTGTGGTCCCCAGTACTCTGGCAGGTTGCTGCTATCAGTGGCATGTCACCGGTGGTAGTCTGTGGTCCCCAGTACTCGGCCAGGTTGCTGCTATCAGTGGCATGTCACCGGTGGTAGTCTGTGGTCCCCAGTACTCGGCCAGGTTGCTGCTATCAGTGGCATGTCACTGGTAGTAGTTTGTGGTCCCCAGTACTCTGCCAGGTTGCTGCTATCAGTGGCATGTCACTGGTGGTAGTCTGTGGTCCCAGTACTCGGCCACGTTGCTGCTATCAGTGGCATGTCACTGGTGGTAGTCTGTGGTCCCAGTACTCTGCCACGTTGCTATCAGTGGCATGTCACCGGTGGTAGTCTGTGGTCCCCAGTACTCGGCCAGGTTGCTGTTATCAGTGGCATGTCACGGGTGGTAGTTTGTGGTCCCCAGTACTCGGCCACGTTGCTGCTATCAGTGGCATGTCACCGGTGGTAGTCCGTGGTCCCCAGTACTCGGCCAGGTTGCTGCTATCAGTGGCATGTCACGGGTGGTAGTTTGTGGTCCCCAGTACTCGGCCAGGTTGCTGCTATCAGTGGCATGTCACCGGTAGTAGTTTGTGGTCCGCAGTACTCTGGCAGGTTGCTGCTATCAGTGGCATGTCACGGGTGGTAGTTTGTGATCCCAGTACTCGGCCAGGTTGCTGCTATCAGTGGCATGTCACCGGTGGTAGTCCGTGGTCCCAGTACTCGGCCACGTTGCCGCTATCAGTGGCATGTCACCTGTGGTAGTTTGTGGTCCCAGTACTCGGCCAGGTTGCCGCTATCAGTGGCATGTCACCGGTGGTAGTTCATGGTCCCAGTACTCGGCCAGGTTGCTGCTATCAGTGGCCTGTCACCGGTGGTAGTTCGTGGTCCCAATACTCGGCCACGTTGCTGCTATCAGTGGCATGTCACCTGTGGTAGTTCGTGGTCCCAGTACTCGGCCAGGTTGCCGCTATCAGTGGCATGTCACCGGTGGTAGTTCATGGTCCCAGTACTCGGCCAGGTTGCTGCTATCAGTGGCCTGTCACCGGTGGTAGTTCGTGGTCCTAATACTCGGCCACGTTGCTGCTATCAGTGGCATGTCACCGGTGGTAGTCTGTGGTCCCCAGTACTCGGCCAGGTTGCTGCTATCAGTGGCATGTCACTGGTGATAGTCCGTGGTCCCAGTACTCTGGCAGGTTGCTGCTATCAGTGGCCTGTCACCGGTGGAAGTTTGTGGTCCCAATACTCAGCCACGTTGCTGCTATCAGTGGCATGTCACCGGTGGTAGTCTATGGTCCCCAGTACTCGGCCAGGTTGCTGCTATCAGTGGCATGTCACTGGTGGTAGTCCGTGGTCCCAGTACTCTGGCAGGCTGCTGCTATCAGTGGCATGTCACTGGTGGTAGTCTGTGATCCCAGTACTCGGCCACGTTGCTGCTATCAGTGGCATGTCACCGGTGGTAGTCTGTGGTCCCCAGTACTCGGCCACGTTGCTGCTATCAGTGGCATGTCACCGGTGGTAGTCCGTGGTCCCAGTACTCGGCCAGGCTGCTGCTATCACTGGCATGTCACTGGTGGTAGTTTGTGGTCCCCAGTACTCTGGCAGGTTGCTGCTATCAGTGGCATGTCACCGGTGGTAGTTCGTGGTCCCAGTACTCGGCAAGGTTGCTGCTATCAGTGGCATGTCACCGGTGGTAGTCCGTGGTCCCCAATACTCGGCCACGTTGCTGCTATCAGTGGCATGTCACCGGTGGTAGTTCATGGTCCCAGTACTCGGCCAGGTTGCTATCTCTGGCATGTCACGGGTGGTAGTTTGTGGTCCCCAGTACTCTGGCAGGTTGCTGCTATCAGTGGCATGTCACCGGTGGTAGTCTGTGGTCCCCAGTACTCGGCCAGGTTGCTGCTATCAGTGGCATGTCACCGGTGGTAGTTCGTGGTCCCAGTACTCGGCAAGGTTGCTATCAGTGGCATGTCACCGGTGGTAGTTCATGGTCCCAGTACTCGGCCAGGCTGCTGCTATCACTGGCATGTCACGGGTGGTAGTTCGTGGTCCCCAGTACTCGGCCACGTTGCTGCTATCACTGGCATGTCACGGGTGGTAGTTCGTGGTCCCCAGTACTCGGCCAGGTTGCTGCTATCAGTGGCATGTCACCGGTGGTAGTCCGTGGTCCCCAATACTCGGCCACGTTGCTGCTATCAGTGGCATGTCACCGGTGGTAGTTCATGGTCCCAGTACTCGGCCAGGTTGCTGCTATCACTGGCATGTCACGGGTGGTAGTTCATGGTCCCCAGTACTCTGGCAGGTTGCTGCTATCAGTGGCATGTCACCGGTGGTAGTCTGTGGTCCCCAGTACTCGGCCAGGTTGCTGCTATCATTGGCATGTCACCGGTAGTAGTTTGTGGTCCCCAGTACTCTGCCAGGTTGCTGCTATCAGTGGCATGTCACTGGTGGTAGTCTGTGGTCCCAGTACTCGGCCACGTTGCTGCTATCAGTGGCATGTCACTGGTGGTAGTCTGTGGTCCCAGTACTCGGCCACGTTGCTGCTATCAGTGGCATGTCACCGGTGGTAGTCTGTGGTCCCCAGTACTCGGCCACGTTGCTGCTATCAGTGGCATGTCACCGGTGGTAGTCCGTGGTCCCCAGTACTCGGCCAGGTTGCTGCTATCAGTGGCATGTCACGGGTGGTAGTTTGTGGTCCCCAGTACTCTGCCAGGTTGCTGCTATCATTGGCATGTCACCGGTAGTAGTTTGTGGTCCCCAGTACTCTGCCAGGTTGCTGCTATCAGTGGCATGTCACTGGTGGTAGTCTGTGGTCCCAGTACTCGGCCACGTTGCTGCTATCAGTGGCATGTCACCGGTGGTAGTCCGTGGTCCCCAGTACTCGGCCAGGTTGCTGCTATCAGTGGCATGTCACGGGTGGTAGTTTGTGGTCCCCAGTACTCGGCCAGGTTGCTGCTATCAGTGGCATGTCACGGGTGGTAGTTTGTGGTCCCAGTATTCGGCCAGGTTGCTGCTATCAGTGGCATGTCACAGGTGGTAGTTTGTGATCCCAGTACTCGGCCAGGTTGCTGCTATCAGTGGCATGTCACCGGTGGTTGTTTGTGGTCCCCAGTACTCGGCCAGGTTGCTGCTATCAGTGGCATGTCACCGGTGGTAGTCCGTGGTCCCAGTACTCGGCCAGGTTGCTGCTATCAGTGGCATGTCACCGGTGGTAGTCCGTGGTCCCCAGTACTCGGCCAGGTTGCTGCTATCAGTGGCATGTCACGGGTGGTAGTTTGTGGTCCCCAGTACTCGGCCAGGTTGCTGCTATCAGTGGCATGTCACGGGTGGTAGTTTGTGGTCCCAGTATTCGGCCAGGTTGCTGCTATCAGTGGCATGTCACAGGTGGTAGTTTGTGATCCCAGTACTCGGCCAGGTTGCTGCTATCAGTGGCATGTCACCGGTGGTTGTTTGTGGTCCCCAGTACTCGGCCAGGTTGCTGCTATCAGTGGCATGTCACCGGTGGTAGTCCGTGGTCCCAGTACTCGGCCAGGTTGCTGCTATCAGTGGCATGTCACCGGTGGTAGTCCGTGGTCCCAGTACTCGGCCACGTTGCCGCTATCAGTGGCATGTCACCTGTGGTAGTTTGTGGTCCCAGTACTCGGCCAGGTTGCCGCTATCAGTGGCATGTCACCGGTGGTAGTTCATGGTCCCAGTACTCGGCCAGGTTGCTGCTATCAGTGGCCTGTCACCGGTGGTAGTCTGTGGTCCCCAGTACTCGGCCACGTTGCTGCTATCAGTGGCATGTCACCGGTGGTAGTCCGTGGTCCCAGTACTCGGCCAGGCTGCTGCTATCACTGGCATGTCACTGGTGGTAGTTTGTGGTCCCCAGTACTCTGGCAGGTTGCTGCTATCAGTGGCATGTCACCGGTGGTAGTTCGTGGTCCCAGTACTCGGCAAGGTTGCTGCTATCAGTGGCATGTCACCGGTGGTAGTCCGTGGTCCCCAATACTCGGCCACGTTGCTGCTATCAGTGGCATGTCACCGGTGGTAGTTCATGGTCCCAGTACTCGGCCAGGTTGCTGCTATCTCTGGCATGTCACGGGTGGTAGTTCGTGGTCCCCAGTACTCGGCCACGTTGCTGCTATCACTGGCATGTCACTGGTGGTAGTTTGTGGTCCCCAGTACTCTGGCAGGTTGCTGCTATCAGTGGCATGTCACCGGTGGTAGTCTGTGGTCCCCAGTACTCGGCCAGGTTGCTGCTATCAGTGGCATGTCACCGGTGGTAGTCTGTGGTCCCCAGTACTCGGCCAGGTTGCTGCTATCAGTGGCATGTCACCGGTAGTAGTTTGTGGTCCCCAGTACTCTGCCAGGTTGCTGCTATCAGTGGCATGTCACTGGTGGTAGTCTGTGGTCCCAGTACTCGGCCACGTTGCTGCTATCAGTGGCATGTCACCGGTGGTAGTCTGTGGTCCCCAGTACTCGGCCACGTTGCTGCTATCAGTGGCATGTCACCGGTGGTAGTCTGTGGTCCCCAGTACTCGGCCACGTTGCTGCTATCAGTGGCTTGTCACCGGTGGTAGTCCGTGGTCCCCAGTACTCGGCCAGGTTGCTGCTATCAGTGGCATGTCACGGGTGGTAGTTTGTGGTCCCCAGTACTCGGCCAGGTTGCTGCTATCAGTGGCATGTCACGGGTGGTAGTTTGTGGTCCCAGTATTCGGCCAGGTTGCTGCTATCAGTGGCATGTCACGGGTGGTAGTTTGTGATCCCAGTACTCTGCCAGGTTGCTGCTATCAGTGGCATGTCACCGGTGGTTGTTTGTGGTCCCCAGTACTCGGCCAGGTTGCTGCTATCAGTGGCATGTCATCGGTGGTAGTCCGTGGTCCCAGTACTCGGCCAGGTTGCTGCTATCAGTGGCATGTCACCGGTGGTAGTCCGTGGTCCCAGTACTCAGCCACGTTGCCGCTATCAGTGGCATGTCACCTGTGGTAGTTTGTGGTCCCAGTACTCGGCCAGGTTGCCGCTATCAGTGGCATGTCACCGGTGGTAGTTCATGGTCCCAGTACTCGGCCAGGTTGCTGCTATCAGTGGCCTGTCACCGGTGGTAGTTCGTGGTCCCAATACTCGGCCACGTTGCTGCTATCAGTGGCATGTCACCTGTGGTAGTTCGTGGTCCCAGTACTCGGCCAGGTTGCCGCTATCAATGGCATGTCACCGGTGGTAGTTCGTGGTCCCAGTACTCGGCCAGGTTGCTGCTATCAGTGGCCTGTCACCGGTGGTAGTTCGTGGTCCCAATACTCGGCCACGTTGTTGCTATCAGTGGCATGTCACTGGTGGTAGTCTGTGGAACCCAGTACTCGGCCAGGTTGCTGCTATCAGTGGCATGTCACTGGTGATAGTCCGTGGTCCCAGTACTCTGGCAGGTTGCTGCTATCAGTGGCCTGTCACCGGTGGTAGTTCGTGGTCCCAATACTCAGCCACGTTGCTGCTATCAGTGGCATGTCACCGGTGGTAGTCTATGGTCCCCAGTACTCGGCCAGGTTGCTGCTATCAGTGGCATGTCACTGGTGGTAGTCCGTGGTCCCAGTACTCTGGCAGGCTGCTGCTATCAGTGGCATGTCACTGGTGGTAGTCTGTGGTCCCAGTACTCGGCCACGTTGCTGCTATCAGTGGCATGTCACCGGTGGTAGTCTGTGGTCCCCAGTACTCGGCCACGTTGCTGCTATCAGTGGCATGTCACCGGCGGTAGTCCGTGGTCCCAGTACTCGGCCAGGCTGCTGCTATCACTGGCATGTCACTGGTGGTAGTTTGTGGTCCCCAGTACTCTGGCAGGTTGCTGCTATCAGTGGCATGTCACCGGTGGTAGTTCGTGGTCCCAGTACTCGGCAAGGTTGCTGCTATCAGTGGCATGTCACCGGTGGTAGTCCGTGGTCCCCAATACTCGGCCACGTTGCTGCTATCAGTGGCATGTCACCGGTGGTAGTTCATGGTCCCAGTACTCGGCCAGGTTGCTGCTATCTCTGGCATGTCACGGGTGGTAGTTCGTGGTCCCCAGTACTCGGCCACGTTGCTGCTATCAGTGGCATGTCACCGGTGGTAGTCTGTGGTCCCCAGTACTCGGCCACGTTGCTGCTATCAGTGGCATGTCACTGGTGGTAGTCTGTGGTCCCAGTACTCGGCCAGGCTGCTGCTATCACTGGCATGTCACTGGTGGTACTTTGTGGTCCCCAGTACTCTGGCAGGTTGCTGCTATCAGTGGCATGTCACTGGTGGTAGTTCATGGTCCCAGTACTCGGCCAGGTTGCTGCTATCAGTGGCCTGTCACCGGTGGTAGTTCGTGGTCCCAATACTCGGATACGTTGCTGCTATCAGTGGCATGTCACCGGTGGTAGTCTGTGGTCCCCAGTACTCGGCCAGGTTGCTGCTATCAGTGGCATGTCACTGGTGGTAGTCCGTGGTCCCAGTACTCTGGCAGGCTGCTGCTATCAGTGGCATGTCACCAGTGGTAGTCCGTGGTCCCCAGTACTCGGCCAGGTTGCTGCTATCAGTGGCATGTATGTCACTGGTGATAGTCCGTGGTCCCCAGTACTCTGCCACGTTGCTGCTATCTGTGGCATGTCACCGGTGGTAGTCCGTGGTCCCCAATACTCGGCCACGTTGCTGCTATCAGTGGCATGTCACCAGTGGTAGTCCGTGGTCCCCAGTACTTGGCCAGGTTGCTGCTATCAGTGGCATGTCACGGGTGGTAGTTTGTGGTCCCCAGTACTCGGCCACGTTGCTGCTATCAGTGGCATGTCACTGGTGGTAGTCCGTGGTCCCAGTACTCGGCCAGGCTGCTGCTATCACTGGCATGTCACTGGTGGTAGTTTGTGGTCCCCAGTACTCTGGCAGGTTGCTGCTATCAGTGGCATGTCACCGGTGGTAGTCTGTGGTCCCCAGTACTCGGCCAGGTTGCTGCTATCAGTGGCATGTCACTGGTGATAGTCCGTGGTCCCCAGTACTCGGCCAGGTTGCTGCTATCAGTGGCATGTCACCGGTGGTAGTCCGTGGTCCCCAATACTCGGCCACGTTGCTGCTATCAGTGGCATGTCACCGGTGGTAGTCCGTGGTCCCCAATACTCGGCCACGTTGCTGCTATCAGTGGCATGTCACTGGTGGTAGTCCGTGGTCCCAGTACTCGGCCAGGCTGCTGCTATCACTGGCATGTCACTGGTGGTAGTTTGTGGTCCCCAGTACTCTGGCAGGTTGCTGCTATCAGTGGCATGTCACCGGTGGTAGTTCGTGGTCCCAGTACTCGGCAAGGTTGCTGCTATCAGTGGCATGTCACCGGTGGTAGTTCATGGTCCCAGTACTCGGCCAGGTTGCTGCTATCACTGGCATGTCACCTGCTATCACTGGCATGTCACGGGTGGTAGTTCGTGGTCCCCAGTACTCGGCCACGTTGCTGCTATCACTGGCATGTCACGGGTGGTAGTTCGTGGTCCCCAGTACTCGGCCAGGTTGCTGCTATCAGTGGCATGTCACCGGTGGTAGTCCGTGGACCCCGATACTCGGCCACGTTGCTGCTATCAGTGGCATGTCACCGGTGGTAGTTCATGGTCCCAGTACTCGGCTGGGTTGCTGCTATCACTGGCATGTCACGGGTGGTAGTTCGTGGTCCCCAGTACTCGGCCAGGTTGCTGCTATCAGTGGCATGTCACGGGTGGTAGTTCGTGGTCCCCAGTACTCGGCCAGGTTGCTGCTATCACTGGCATGTCACGGGTGGTAGTTCGTGGTCCCCAGTACTCGGCCAGGTTGCTGCTATCAGTGGCATGTCACCGGTGGTAGTCCGTGGTCCCCAATACTCGGCCACGTTGCTGCTATCAGTGGCATGTCACCGGTGGTAGTTCATGGTCCCAGTACTCGGCCAGGTTGCTGCTATCACTGACATGTCACGGGTGGTAGTTCGTGGTCCCCAGTACTCGGCCAGGTTGCTGCTATCAGTGGCCGAACGCGAGACTTCTGCATCCAGGGAGGCCCGGGAAGCGCTGCGAAGCTCCTAACATGACACAACCGAGGACGCTACAACCCGCAGCTCCATGGAGCCGGGCCTCAGAAACACCTGGGCGTGGGTTCTCGTGTTAGAGCGCTACAAGCACAGCTCTCCCTGGCACCGACTGCCCTCCTCAGGCCTGAGCCTGCGAGGCTCACAGGGTGGGCACCAAGTATGAAATGTGGAAGCCGAGGACATCTCCGAGCCTGCACTCCTCCCGGCAGCGTGGCACGGGCGGGCAGCGGGGTGGCTCTTACAGAACCTGGATGTGTCTCCTGCCTGCAGAGCCAGGGCATGTCAAGTCAACACCGACCCTTGAATAATGAATACATGGTGCGGCGCCGTGGGTAGCGATAATCAACATGCGGTGCTAGGCAGCCACATAAACAGATGCCACTCCAACATTCAATCCACTGCCCCGGCAGCCCCCGAGTACCACGGTCCGTGGTGCCCAGGCACTCGCTGCTTCCCTCCTAACCTGCGGCGGGACCTTCATGAATCCGAAAACAAAGATCCTCCCACACGATGCAAGAACACGCTTCCTGCTACGTCCAGCAGGAGGGGCCTGGCACCGTCCGCATGCCCCTGCCACCTGGGCAGAGCACAGAGGCGGCACGAGGATGCCAGCAAGTGGCAAGCCGAGGGCGGGCTGGAGGCCCGGGTGTAGGGTCAGCATGCCCCTGCCACCTGGGCAGAGCATAGAGGCGGCACGAGGATGCCAGCAAGTGGCAAGCCGAGGGCGGGCTGGAGGCCCGGGTGTAGGGTCAGCATGCCCCTGCCACCTGGGCAGAGCACAGAGGCGGCACGAGGATGCCAGCAAGTGGCAAGCCGAGGGCGGGCTGGAGGCCCGGGTGTAGGGTCAGCATGCCCCTGCCACCTGGGCAGAGCACAGAGGCGGCACGAGGATGCCAGCAAGTGGCAAGCCTAGGGCGGGCTGGAGGCCCGGGTGTAGGGTCAGCATGCCCCTGCCACCTGGGCAGAGCACAGAGGCGGCACGAGGATGCCAGCAAGTGGCAAGCCGAGGGCGGGCTGGAGGCCCGGGTGTACGGTCAGCATGCCTCGGGACCTAAAGATGGACAATGTGTAGTAAATCGCTCCATCAGCACCTTCTTTCTGCGGTAAAACCAAAGCATTCAACGTACACCATTCTGCACTACACATTTGTAGGAAAATGGCTCCCTGTTGCAGTTACCCCCCACTTTTTGCCCAATATTGATGTTGTGTTGACTGAGAAGTGTGCTGGGACCCTGGTAACCAGGCACCAGCACCAGTGTTCTTTAACCTAAAATGTACCATTGTTTCCACATTTTGCACACCCCTGGCACACAGATAAGTCCCTTGTAAAAGGTACCAGTGGTACCAAGGGCCCTGTGACCAGGGAAGGTCCCTAAGGGCCGCAGCATATGTTGTGCCACCCTAAGGGACCCCTCCCCTAACACATGCACACTGCCATTGCAGATTGTGTGTGTGGGTGGGGAGAAAAAGGCAAAGTCGACATGGCATCCCCCTCAGGATGCCATGCCTACAAAATAATGTCTGTGGTAAAGGTAAGTCACCCCTCTAGCAGGCCTTACAGCCCTAAGGCAGGGTGCACTATACCACAGGTGAGGGCATTGCTGCATGAGCAATATGCCCCTACAGTGTAAGTCTATTCTTAGACATTTTAAGTACAGTGTGGCCATATTAAGTATATGTCTGGGAGTTTGTCAGGACGAACTCCACAGCTCCATAATGGCTACACTGAACACTGCGAAGTTTGGTATCAAACTTCTCAGAATAATACACCTACACTGATGGCAGTGCTGGGTTTATTACAAAATGCACACAGAGGCCATCTTAGAGATGCCCCCTGTATTTTACCCAATCCTTCAGTGCAGGACTGACTGGTCTGTGCCAGCCTGCTGCTGAGAGACAAGTTTCTCACCCCCTGGGGTGAGAGCCTTTGTGTTCTCTGAGGCCAGAAACAAAGCCTGCACTGGGTGGAGATGCTTAACACCCCCCCCCCCCCTTTGAAGGAACTGTAACACCTAGCAGTGAGCCTCAAAGGCTCAGGCTTCATGTTACAATCCCCCAGGGCCCTCCAGCTAGTGGAGATGCTCGCCCCCCGGACACAGTCCCCATTTTTGGCAGCAAGTCCGGAGGAGACAATGAGAAAAACAAGGAGGAGTCACCCACCAGTCAGGACAGCACCCTAAGGTGTCATGAGCTGAGGTGACCCCTGCCTTAAGAAATACTGCATCTTGGTTTTGGAGGATTCCCCCAATAGGAATAGGAACGTGCCCCCCTCCCCTTAGGGAGTAGACACAAGGAGGGTGTAGCCACCCTCAAGGACAGTAGCCATTGGCTACTGCCCCCCAGACCTAAACACCCCCCTAAATTTAGTATTTATGGGTGACCCTGAACCCACAAAATCAGATTCCAGCAACCTACAGCAAGAAGAAGGACTTCTGAACTGAAAGCCCCGCAGAGACGACGGAGACGACAACTGACTTGGCCCCAGCCCTACCGGCCTGTCTCCAGACTCAAAGAACCTGCACAGCGACGCATCCAGCGGGACCAGCGACCTCTGAGGACTCAGAGGACTGACCTGCACCTAAAGGACCAACAACCTCCCGAGGACAGCAGCTCTGTCCAGAAACAGCAACTTTAAAGAGACTCACTTCCCGCCAGAAGCGTGAGTCTTCACACACTGCACCAGACGCCTCCAGCTTGCGTTCAGGACAACAAACACCGTAGAGAGGAGATTCTAACGATGTGGACACCCTGAGTCGACCTCCCTGCACCCCCACAGCGACGCCTGCAGAGAGGATCCAGAGGCTCCCCCTGACTGCGACTGCCAGGTAACAAAGGAAACCGATGCCTGGACCAAGCACTGCACCCGCAGCCCCCAGGACCGAGAGGTACCACCTACCAGTGCAGGAGTGACCAGCAGGCGGCCTTCATCCTAGCCCAGTCGGTGGCTGGCCTGAGAAGCCCCCCGTGCCCTGCCTGCATCGCCAGAGTGACTCCCGGGTCCCTCCATTGCTTTCAACGCAAAACCCGAAACCTACTTTGCACACTGCACCCGGCCGCCCCTGTACCGCTCAAGTGTTTTGTGTGCTTCTGTGTGTTCCCCCCCAGTGCTCTACAAAACCCCCCTGGTCTGCTCCCCGAGGACACTGGTACTGACCTGCTAGCAGACTGGAACCGAGCACCCCTGTTCTCCTTAGGTGCCTATGTGTTTTGGGCCCTTCTTTGACCTCTGCACCTGACCGGCCCTGTGTGGCTGGTGCTGTGGCTTTGGGGTTGCCTTGAACCCCCAACGGTGGGCTGCCTATGCCCAGGAGACTGACTGTGTAAGTGCTTTACTTACCTGAGAAACTAACGATTACTTACCTCCCCCAGGAACTGTTCATTTTTGCACTGTGTCCACTTTTAAAATAGCTATTTGTCATTTTAACCAAAACTGTGTGTACTACTGTTTTAAATCAAAGTTCTATACTTACCTGTGTGAAGTACCTTGTATTTTATGTACTTACCTCAAATTTGAATCTTGTGGTTCTAAAATAAATTAATAAAATATATTTTTCTATATACAAAAACCTATTGGCCTGGAATTAAGTCTTTGAGTGTGTGTTCCTCATTTATTGCCTGTGTGTCTACAACAAATGCTTAACACTACCCTCTGAGAAGCCTACTGCTCGACCACACTACAACAAAATAGAGCATTGGTATTATCTAATTGTGCCACTATCAATCACTAAGGGGAACCCTTGGACTCTGTGCACACTATCTCTCACTTTGAGATGGTATATACAGAGCCAACTTCCTACAACAGTTCCTCGTAATTGCCCACTGTACACAATTGTTTAAGACACGACTCATTCGCTCAACTAACCCATTGGTTTGTGGATGGTACAGAGAACTTCTTGAGTGCAGAATCCCCCCTCGTTTAATTTTTTTTTGAAATTCCATTCTAACAAATTGAACACCATTATCTAAAACAATGGAGGAAGGAAAACCTTCTCTCAATAAAAGGTCTTTCAAGCAATCCACAATATTTTTTGAAGATAGTTCACTAATGAAACGAATTCCAGGCCACTTTGAGTAGTAATCAATGACCACCACAGCATATCTATAAGCAGATAAAAATATATTGAACAGACCCACTAAATCTATGTCTAGCTTCTCCCGAGGTCTTTTGGGAAATTCTATCGGCTGCATGGGTGGAGTTCTCACCTTGAACCCCTTCTCGGAATTGGCACATACCACACAATCATCAACAACTTGTTCCACTGTCCTGTCCATGTAAGGCCACCAAAACAATTCACGCAGCCTACGCTTTGTCAAAGTTTTGCCTAAATGACCCTCATGTTCTCCATCGATCAGTCTCGTTCTCAAGCTTACTAGAGGCACCAGTTTCCCACAACACATGAGGATGCCATCTTCAATCGATAATTCAAGAGAAACTTTCACAAACGTCTAAAACTGATAACTGACATTCCTCTCTTTAAGCCAACCTTCTTTCACATACTCCATAACTTTTAGCAAAACTTCATCCTTAGGTACTTCATCCCTCCATTCCTTCTTGCTGATGGCACACGTCTTCCATATCAACTAAAGGAATAAAACAAGTCTCTTGCTCTTCTTCCTCAAAAATACAACCCTTCGTTTCAGCAACAGGAAATCTGGACAAAAAAAAAATCAGCTCTCCCATTTTTGCTACCAGGAACATATGTGACAGTGAAATCATACTGCAATCATTTTGTAGAAAACCTGGCTATCCATAGGTTATGATTGTTGCATTTGTCTCCTGACAGTATAGCAATTATTGGACTATGATCAAAGTTCCTTCTCAATCACCGAAAGATTCAATTCCGGACTCGAGACCTCTGGAAGCATAACCCAACGTGTTCTCTACATTGTCCTTGTGATGAGTGAGAATTGCACCAAGGCCAAATTCACTTGCATCGACCGTGATGGTACACTCGACAAGGGTCAAACAGTCTAAAGACCTTTGACCCAACTAATTGAACTCTGATCCATTCAAAAAAAGCCTGACACTCAGTATCCCATACAAAAGGAACATTTATTTTCAACATGTTGGTAAGTGGCTGGACTCTGGAAGCATAGACTTGAACAAACCTAGAGTAAAACTCACATAGACCAATAAAAGACTTTAAACCTGGTTTGTCTGAAAGTGCCTTGGCATCAATGATAGCATTAACTAAACCAAGACTGGGTTCAATACCTTGATCAGACACTAAATGCCCCAAATATTCCACGTTTCTCTTTTTAAAACTGGCACTTTTCTCTCTTCAAAACGACCCCTTTGTCTTTCAAGATGTTAAAGGGCTTGTAACAATGTTTTCTCATGTTTCTCTCTAGAATCACTATGAATTAGAACATCGTCTTGAAAACCACAACTCCACAGACATCCTTTAGCATGTTGAACACGACTCTTTGAAAAACAGCTGAGGCTGAAGCCAACCCAAAAGGCAACCTACAATACTGAAAGGTTCAGATTGGGTAAACGAAAGATGTCAAGTGTCTTGACGAAGGTTCAAATACCACTTAGTGGCAAGCAGAAGCCAGATCTAACTTAGTAAACCACTTGGCACCACTAATAGTGGTCAATAACTCAGAAATTTTGGGTAAAGGATAGGAATCCACCCAAATGTTTTTAATCAGGCTGCACAGATCCACTCAAATTCCTAAATCTTCCTTTTTTTTCTTAGCTACCACCAATGGAGAAAGCCACAGGGATGACTCAATTAGTTAAATAATGCCCTTTTCACAACGACTATTGGGTTCTTGCTCCAACTGGTCCCTGGCACTGAAAGCTACGCTCCTCAAACCGTGTTTAACTGGAATGGCATGATCCTTAACTTTAATATGGTGGACAAAACCCTTGACAGATCCTAACCCTTCACTAAAAACCGTTGGAAACTGGTTAATAATACTTTCAGTGAAATCATTTCATTGATTCCACAACAGATATTTGTTCCTTTGTTCCAGGTCTGAGGACTATCTGGAAAAGCCCATTGTGAAACCAATCTAGAATAGACAACCCTTTGATTGCAACATAAACCTTGCCAAAAAAATTCCTGCCTTTAAACTCAAGCACATCCTCAAAAAAAAGAGCAAGATCCAACTTTCATACCTCATATGAAACAGGTGCTCTATCAGGAGACTTCAATGGTCTGTTTTGTCACGTTGCTTCAAACAATTCTTGCGTAATCACAGTTATCTGTGCCCCTGAGTTCGCTAACAGATTTATTTTCTTTGCACCAACACCAATTTCTACATAGGGATCAACACTTGAGGATACATCGCCTTCCACAATGGATTCATTACCCACTGCCATCACCATATCTCTTAAATCACCCTGGATTTTCTGTACATCCTCTAAGTCATCCGATAGTGCATCAGAAACATTAGCCACTTCTGTACTTTTGCTAGCTGACTTAACCATTTGGCCAGCTCCGTTAGCCAGTATATCCTCTTTGGCAAACCTTTGCAAAGTGACCAAACTTCACATAACTCCTGCATGTAGCTGATCTTACAGGACAACCTTTGTTGCTTTTATAATTAGGTGCATTCCCACACCTGAAACAAATATTACTGTGTGTGAAAAATGACCTACTATCATTCCTAGGAATGACATTTGCTTTTGGTTCTCTCAGTTTAACTGCACCCACGCTAAAAGTTGTTTTGACCTGTAACTCTTACACCGAAACCTGAGATAATTCAATGCTTTTTGCCGTATGAATTGTCTCTTTGAGCGTAGGATTTCCCATAGAAAGTAACTTCTGTTGAATTGTCTTATCAGAACATTTACACATGTACTGATCTCTCACCAGGTGTTCAGTGAATGCCTCAAACTGACAATCAGCACTCAACTTTCTCATCGATGAAATGAACGAATCTACGTCTTCACCATCTCTTTGGTCCCTTGTGAAGAAGTTATGTCTGATGACAACAATGCTTGGTTGTATGTTGAAACGTATTTCCAATTTTTTGAACTGCTTCTGAATACTGATCCAAGTCTTCTTCATCTGCCCGGTTCCGAACTAATGGTGGGAGATGTTTAAAATGGATCTCCCTCCAAAACCCAGAGAATGCAGCAACATGAATTCCCTCCTTTCTGGTCTAAACCTGGAGGCACCAATGGCCCCTAAATAAGAAACAAAAGCACTGACCCAATTTCTACATGGAACAGATGGTGATCCCGGAACCACAAAAAAAGGCAGAGTTGGTAGTAAAGACTGCATAATGATAATTCAGATATGTAACTGAAATTCCCTCAATAAATTTCGCAAAAAAAAATGCTCGGTCATAAAAGATTTAAAAAAAACAGATAAAAGTATAGAAAATGAAAATATAATGTAAGATTCACAAGACTTCCAATAAAATACTAATCAAATCATCCAACATATTACATTTCAACTGTTAAAACTTTTTTTCCCCAATGAAATGAAAATGGTGTGCGTATCACTGAGATAACCACAAATTTCTGTTCTAAAACACTGACATTCATTGGCTTAAAGCAGGATTTGTAAAGTTCCTCTAAATGCGCATACACAGTGCAAAGGTGAACGTATCACTGTGATGATGATTGACAATTTAACAACACTTTCTTTGAAAAGCGGTGAGCTTTAAACGCACACTTCCTCCTATGCGCTAATAGCCTTAGTACCGCTGTAACAACAAACACAGGTACCGCGCTGCAGTTATTAACTGCGTAGCCGGCGTCCCTCACCAACTACTTCAGCCTACTTGCGCGCACACATTCCAACATGGAATGTAATGACATCATAAAGCCTCACAGGACATACGCGCAGCAGCAATACACAAAGCACAGATTACTACACAATGATTTAGACTTGTATAAATACCACACCAAACAATATCATGACAATGTAGTTGTACAAATGATGAATGCATTTCATAAGGAATTTAGGGCGTGATTACAACTTTGGAGGAGGGGGTTAATCCGTCCCAAATGCCCGCTGTATTACGAGTTCCATAGGATATAATGGACTCGTAATACGGCGGGCGGGATATCCGTCACATTTGGGACGGAGTAACCCCCTCTGCCAAAGTTGTAATCAGGCCCTTAATGTCTCAGATTGTTGGATATGTATGCAAATGCCTTCTTAAGTGAAAAGGGGTTCTTGTTTGTTACACATGTGCCTCTATAGCCTTATAGCCCAATGTAGCAGGCTGTACTGGCCATTAAAGGCCTGCTCCAGCATTAAAGGCCCAAGGCGAGGGCCTCTAACAAGGGAGCGGGCTATTAATGGCCAGTATAGCTGAGCTAAGGAGGGTTGTAAGGCTATTATAACATTCTGCCACTAGAGATTGAAACCCCCTTGGGCTCCGCGAGTTCCGTCGTGAGACAATCACTGGAATGTTGGAGCTCCGGGCCTTTACCGGCCATTAGAATCCCGGAGCACTCCAATGTCTTCAACAGAACTCCCAACTTTCCTGTGTTCTAATACTGGTTAATACATCCTGCTAAGCATTTTGGTCTCTGTTTAGGACTCTTACTTTAGGGAGTGAGCAGAGAAAGGTTAGAACATCCAGAATAAGAAGCATTTGCTTGGATTAGAGCTACTGGCATAGTAAATGCATAACTGGACTTTTCTTGCTACATAAATTGGTCAATCCTAGCGCATAATTTGGTCCGCTCTAATTCCAGTGGCCCTGCATATAACTAAAGCACTTCCAATTACCTTCTTCCTTTACCTGCATAAAAAAAAATATTGCCATCATTTATTATATTTTTTTATATTATTGTTCCCCCCCCAACCTAGTGGGGGGACCCAGAAAGGACCTAGATAGAAAGAGTGCATCGTGCAGTTATGGGCAAAAATGTTTTGTAAAAGGACCGCACCACAAAACATTATGGGGGAGTTTCTGAGTGCTCCGAATATGGTGGTATCTTGACTGTAGTGCTCAAAACAACACTTACATTTGGAAGAAACATAGTCACGTAACCATACATAATGACATGAAAATAGAACAGTACAACGTAATGCAGTGTAACCATATATTAAGGCCCTGGAAGGCGTAGCGCCTTACACATTGTCAGGTCTAGTAGGCCTACTGCAATACTATTGCAAACAAGGCCCTTAAAACACAGAGACTACTCCCAGATGTAAAACAAAAGTTCCAGCTTAAAAAGAGAGAGCTTAAAAAGACATTAAATGGTGGGATAGGTTACTATTTTGCCCCCCCCACTCCCAACCTAGTATGGGGACACAGAGATGGCCTAGATAGAAAGTGCGTGCTGTACTGAATGGTTTGGTGATGGCCCATTGTCGTAGGACCACCACAGGTTGAGTTGTGGACAAAAATGTTTAAAAAACAGAAATGCCCCGCAAGTTATTATGGAGCGAGTTTCCAGAGTGTAGTGAATATTGTAGTAGAGGCTCACCCGCTGTGCCGGAAGAACTGTTTTCAGGATATCTGAGTTTTTTTTCTGTTTTAAAAGCTAGTTTGTGTATTTGTCAACTCCGAAACTTGCTAAAGTGGTACTAATGTAAAGTCCTCATCTGATCGAGGTTACCCTACATGAAACTTCACGCAGTCATGTAAAGCATTCCTTCGATCGAAGTTGTGCTCTATGAAACTTCACGTCCTCATGTAAAGTACTCATCCGAATGAGTTTGCGCGATATAAACCTTTAAAAAAAAAAAAAATTTTTTTTATTATTTAAAATAAAATAAAAACAACTCTCCAGCTTGCAGCCTTTGTGCGCAAACACCACAAAGAAACAGTGGCATGTCCAAAACAAAGAAGAGAAGATACCACATACGACCACGCAGCGTGAAGCAAAAGTAAAAAAAAAAATAGAGCACCACACTAAGGTAACTGGCCGATCACGCAATAATCCATGTAACAAGGTCGGTCTCCAAGAAGGTAACAAAGCAGCCTCAAGGCGGGACAAACGTAAAACATTTACCGACGAAATCAAGGCAATTTTGAGAGGCAGCGCCAGGAACGAACGAAAGATGGGCGTGTTGCAAGCCCACAGAGTAGATTACAAGTCGAGAGACAGCGCTTGCGTGCTGCCTAGGCTCAACCTAAAAATGTCAAATAAAAGACTGCAGAGCGCATGTTTAGGAGGCTGGCCTGGCTTGTAGTGGGTACCAGAGGTACTTACACCTTGTACCAGGTCCAGTTATCCCTTATTAGTGTAGAAGAGGTGTTTCTAGCAGCTTAGGCTGATAGAAGGTAGCTATGACAAAGCAGCTTAGGCTGAACTAGGAGACGAGTGAAGCTCCTACAGTACCACTGGTGTCATATGCACAATATCATAAGAAAACACAATACACAGATATACTAAAAATAAAGGTACTTTATTTTTATGACAATATGCCAAAAGTATCTCAGTGAGTACCCTCGGTATGAGGATGAGAAATATACACAAGATATACGTACACAATACCAAAATTATGCAGTAATAGCAAAAGGAAGTAATGCAAGCAGTGTAAAGTTAGAATAGATTGCAATAGGAGCACATAGGTATAGGGGCAACACAAACCATATACTCCAAAAGTGGAATGCGAACCACGAATGGACCCCAAACCTATGTGAGCTTGTAGAGGGTCGCTGGGACTGTAAGAAAACAGTGAGGGTTAGAAAAATAGCCCACCCCAGGACCCTGAAAAGTAGGTGTAAAGTGCACCTACTACCCCCAGAGAGCACAGAAGTCGTGATAGGGGGATTCTGCAGGAAGAACAAACACCAGCAATGCAACAACAATGGATTTCCGGACCTGAGTACCTGTAAGACAAGGGGACCAAGTCCAATAGTCGCGACAGTGTCGAGAGTGGGCAGGAGCCCAAGAAATGCCAGCTGAGGGTGCAAGGAAGCTGCCACCTGTTGGAAGAAGCTTGGTGTTCTGCAAGAACGAAGAGGACTAGGAACTTCCCCTTTGGAGGATGGATGTCCCACGTCATGAAGAAGCTTGCAGAGGTGTTCCCACGCAGAAAGTCCACAAACAAGCCTTGCTAGCTGCAAGGCTCGCAGTTAGGGTTTTTGGATGCTGCTGTGGCCCAGGAGGGACCAGGATGTCGCCACTTGGATGAGGAGACAGAGGGGACGCCCAGCAAGTCAGGGAGCCCTCACAGATGCAGGCAGCACCCGCAGAAGTACCTGAACAGGCACTTAGAAGAACAGTGAACCGGAGTCCACCCGAAGTCACAAAAGGGAGTCCCACGACGCTGGAGGACAACTCAGAAGGTTGTGCACTGCGGGTTAGAGTGTCGGGGACCCAGGCTTGGCTGTGCACGAAGGAAATCCTGGAAAAGTGCACAGGAGCCGGAGCAGCTGCAAATCATGCGGTACCCAGCAATGCAGTCTAGCGTGGGGAGGCAAGGACTTACCTCCACCAAACTTGGACTGAAGAGTCACTGGACTGTGGGAGTCACTTGGACAGAGTTGCTGAGTTCCAGGGACCACGCTCGTTGTGCTGAGAGGGGACCCAGAGGACCGGTGACGCAGTCTTTTGTTGCCTGCGGTTGCAGGGGGAAGATTCCGTTGACCCACGTGAGATTTCTTCAGAGCTCCTGGTGCAGAGAGGAGGCAGGCTACCTCCAGAGGATGCACCACCAGGAAACAGTCGAGAACGCCGGCAGGATGAAGCGATACAAGGTTGCTAGTAGTCGTCTTGCTACTTTGTTGCGGTTTTGCAGGCGTCCTGAGCAGTCAGCGGTCGATCCTTTGGCAGAAGGTGAAGAGGGAGATGCAGAGGAACTCTGATGAGCTCTTGCATTCGTTATCTAAATAATTCCCCAAAGCAGAGACCCTAAATAGCCAGAAAAGGAGGTTTGGCTACCTTGGAAGGAGGACTGGCTACCAAGAGAGGTAAGAGCCTATCAGAAGGAGCCTCTGACGTCACCTGCTGGCACTGGCCAGTCAGAGCAGTCCAGTGTGCCACAAACACCTCTGTTTCCAAGATGGCAGAGGTCTGGAGCACACTGGAGGAGCTCTGGGCACCTCCCCTGGGAGGTGCAGGTCAGGGGAGTGGTCACTCCCCTTTCCTTTGTCCAGTTTCACGCCAGAGCAGGGCTGGGGGATCCCTGAACCGGTGTAGACTGGCTTATGCAGAGAAAGGCACCATCTGTGCCTATCAAACATTTCCAGAGGCTGAGGGAGGCTACTCCTCCCCAGCCCTTCAAACCTATTTCCAAAGGGAGAGGGTGTAACACCCTCTCTCAGAGGAAGTCCTTTGTTCTGCTTTCCTGGGCCAGGGCTGCCTGGACCCCAGGAGGGCAGAAACCTTTCTGAGGGGTTGGCAGCAGCTGCAGTGGAGACCCCGGAAAGGCAGTTTGGCAGTACCCGGATTCTGTGCTAGAGACCCGGGGGATCATGGAATTGTACCCCCAATGCCAGAATGGCATTAGGGTGACAATTCCATGATCTTAGACATGTTACATGGCCATGTTCGGAGTTACCATTGTGACGCTGTACACAGGTAGTGACCTATGTATAGTGCACGCGTGTAATGGTGTCCCCGCACTCACAAAGTCCGGGGAATTTGCCCTGAACGATGTGGGGGCACCTTGGCTAGTGCCAGGGTGCCCACACACTAAGTAACTTAGCACCCAACCTTCACCAGGTGAAGGTTAGACATATAGGTGACTTATAAGTTACTTAAGTGCAGTGGTAAATGGCTGTGAAATAACGTGGACGTTATTTCACTCAGGCTGCAGTGGCAGGCCTGTGTAAGAATTGTCAGAGCTCCCTATGGGTGGCAAAAGAAATGCTGCAGCCCATAGGGATCTCCTGGAACCCCAATATCCTGGGTACCTCAGTACCATATACTAGGGAATTATAAGGGTGTTCCAGTATGCCAATGTGAATTGGTGAAATTGGTCACTAGCCGGTTAGTGACAAATTTGGAAAGAAATGAGAGAGCAGAACCACTGAGGTTCTGGTTAGCAGAGCCTCAGTGAGACAGTTAGGCATCACACAGGGAACACATACAGGGCACACACTTATGAGCACTGGGGCCCTGGCTGGCACGGTCCCAGTGACACATACAACTAAAACAACATATATACAGTGAAGTATGGGGGTAACATGCCAGGCAAGATGGTACTTTCCTACAGCATGGCTCATAAAAATGAATCTCTGTTTAAAGAGATTTGTTGGTTTGTGTGCTAGTAATCTGATTCTGACTATAACACAAGTGTGAAAAAATGCCATTTATTTCGTGATCACATAAATCAATATTTTCATGGATTTCTCATTGTATAGGCTGAGAAACAGGATATTAGGGGGCAAGGCTCTGCAAAACACAGCAAATACCCACAAGCCCAGAACTTTGAAGTTATTCACAAACTTGTTTCAGGTATTTTCAAGCTCCTAGAAATACATCTCAAACCACTGTTGCTGAACAGGGGAGTTTTCCAGGGTGAGATTGAAAATGGAAACTTGCACATGTTTATTGGCGATGAAGGGGAAGTGGTTTCGAAACAAGAAGAATTTAAATGACCCTTGGGGAAAAAAGTGAAATATGCATATTTCTCCATGATGTATGCCTGCATATGACGTTTTCTGGAAGTGTTTTTGGAGTTTGTGGTGACTACAGTGCAGTGGAAAAGACTAAACATTCCTAAAGATAAATGAGTGAGATAACCAAAATCCTTTGCAGGCTCTGTTTTTTCCTTCCCATTGTCACACAGCGCTGAATATTGCAGCGCTGCCTGTTTCTAAGCCCTTCCAGTTTTACACGTTTGCACGAGGTCACCGAGGCGCACCAGGATAAGACTGTTTCTTCCCCATGCTTAAAGTTTGCCCTATAAAAGTCGTCTTGATCATGCCTGGGTAGTGGGTGGTGGGCCTGCTTACGTCAACACCCCCCTCAATTCAAGCACTGACTGCCAGGCCTCCCCACAACACACACTGACCTGCACTGACTGCCAGGCCTCCCACAACACACACTGACCTGCACTGACTGCCAGGCCTCCCACAACACACACTGACCTGCACTGACTGCCAGGCCTCCCCACAACACACACTGACCTGCACTGACTGCCAGGCCTCCCACAACACACACTGACCTGCACTGACGGCCAGGCCTCCCACAACACACACTGACCTGCACTGACTGCCAGGCCTCCCCACAACACACACTGACCTGCACTGACTGCCAGGCCTCCCCACAACACACACTGACCTGCACTGACTGCCAGGCCTCCCACAACACACACTGACCTGCACTGACTGCCAGGCCTCCCCACAACACACACTGACCTGCACTGACTGCCAGGCCTCCCACAACACACACTGACCTGCACTGACTGCCAGGCCTCCCCACAACACACACTGGCCTGCACTAACTGCCAGGCCTCCCCACAACACACACTGACCTGCACTGACTGCCAGGCCTCCCCACACCACACGCTCTGACCTGCACTGACTGCCAGGCCTCCCCACAACACACACTGACCTGCACTAACTGCCAGGCCTCCCACAACACACACTGACCTGCACTGACTGCCAGGCCTCCCCACAACACACACTGACCTGCACTAACTGCCAGGCCTCCCCACAACACACACTGACCTGCACTGACTGCCAGGCCTCCCCACACCACACGCTCTGACCTGCACTGACTGAGAGGCCTCCCCACACCACACACTGACGTGCACTGACTGCCAGGCCTCCCACAACACACACTGACCTGCACTGACTGCCAGGCCTCCCCACAACACACACTGACCTGCACTGACTGCCAGGCCTCCCACAACACACACTGACCTGCACCGACTGCCAGCCCTTCCCACACCACACACACTGACCTGCACTGACTGTCAGGCCTCCCCACACCACACGCTCTGACCTGCACCACACGCTCTGACCTGCACTGACTGCCAGGCCTCCCCACACCACACGCTCTGACCTGCACCACACACACTGACCTGCACTGACTGCCAGGCCTCCCCACAACACACACTGACCTGCACTGACTGCCAGGCCTCCCCACAACACACACTGACCTGCACTGACCTGCCAGGCCTCCCACAACACACACTGACCTGCACTGACCTGCCAGGCCTCCCCACAACACACACTGACCTGCACTGACTGCCAGGCCTCCCACAACACACACTGACCTGCACTGACTGCCAGGCCTCCCCACACCACACGCTCTGACCTGCACCACACGCTCTCACCTGCACTGACCGTCAGGCCTCCCACACCACACACTGACCTGCACTGACTGTCAGGCCTCCCCACAACACACACTGACCTGCACTGACTGTCAGGCCTCCCCACAACACACACTGACCTGCACTGACTGCCAGGCCTCCCCACAACACACACTGACCTGCACTGACTGCCAGGCCTCCCCACAACACACACTGACCTGCACTGACTGCCAGGCCTCCCCACAACACACACTGACCTGCACTGACTGCCAGGCCTCCCCACACCACACACTGACCTGCACTGACTGTCAGGCCTCCCCACAACACACACTGACCTGCACTGACTGCCAGGCCTCCCACAACACACACTGACCTGCACTGACTGCCAGGCCTCCCCACACCACACGCTCTGACCTGCACTGACTGCCAGGCCTCCCCACAACACACACTGACCTGCACTGACTGTCAGGCCTCCCCACACAACACACACTGACCTGCACTGACTGCCAGGCCTCCCACAACACACACTGACCTGCACTAACTGCCAGGCCTCCCCACAACACACACTGACCTGCACTAACTGCCAGGCCTCCCCACAACACACACTGACCTGCACTGACTGCCAGGCCTCCCCACACCACACACTGACCTGCACTGACTGTCAGGCCTCCCCACAACACACACTGACCTGCACTGACTGCCAGGCCTCCCACAACACACACTGACCTGCACTGACTGCCAGGCCTCCCCACACCACACGCTCTGACCTGCACTGACTGCCAGGCCTCCCCACAACACACACTGACCTGCACTGACTGCCAGGCCTCCCCACACCACACGCTCTGACCTGCACCACACGCTCTGACCTGCACTGACCGTCAGGCCTCCCACACCACACACTGACGTGCACTGACTGTCAGGCCTCCCCACAACACACACTGACCTGCACTGACTGCCAGGCCTCCCACAACACACACTGACCTGCACGGACTGCCAGGCCTCCCACAACACACACTGACCTGCACTGACTGCCAGGCCTCCCACAACACACACTGACCTGCACTGACTGCCAGGCCTCCCCACACCACACACTGACCTGCACTGACTGCCAGGCCTCCCCACACCACACGCTCTGACCTGCACCACACGCTCTGACCTGCACTGACTGCCAGGCCTCCCACAACACACACTGACCTGCACTGACCTGCACTGACTGCCAGGCCTCCCCACACCACACACACTGACCTGCACCGACTGCCAGCCCTCCCCACACCACACACTGACCTGCACTGACTGTCAGGCCTCCCACACCACACGCTCTGACCTGCACCACACGCTCTGACCTGCACTGACTGCCAGCCCTTCCCACAACACACACTGACCTGCACTGACTGCCAGGCCTCCCCACAACACACACTGACCTGCACTGACTGCCAGGCCTCCCACAACACACACTGACCTGCACTGACTGCCAGGCCTCCCACAACACACACTGATCTGCACTGACTGCCAGGCCTCCCCACAACACACACTGACCTGCACTGACTGCCAGGCCTCCCACAACACACACTGACCTGCACTGACTGCCAGGCCTCCCCACACCACACGCTCTGACCTGCACCACACACTCTGACCTGCACCACACACTCTGACCTGCACTGACTGTCAGGCCTCCCCACAACACACACTGACCTGCACTGACTGCCAGGCCTCCCCACACCACACACTGACCTGCACTGACTGCCAGGCCTCCCCACACCACACACACTGACCTGCACTGACTGTCAGGCCTCCCCACACCACACGCTCTGACCTGCACTGACTGCCAGGCCTCCCCACAACACACACTGACCTGCACTGACTGCCAGGCCTCCCACAACACACACTGACCTGCACTGACTGTCAGGCCTCCCACAACACACACTGACCTGCACTGACTGTCAGGCCTCCCACAACACACACTGACCTGCACTGACTGTCAGGCCTTCCCACAACACACACTGACCTGCACTGACTGTCAGGCCTCCCCACAACACACACTGACCTGCACTGACGGCCAGGCCTCCCACAACACACACTGACCTGCACTGACTGCCAGGCCTCCCACAACACACACTGACCTGCACTGACTGCCAGGCCTCCCCACAACACACACTGACCTGCACTGACTTTCCGGCCTCCCGACAACACACACTGACCTGCACTGACTGCCAGGCCTCCCCACACAACACACACTGACCTGCACTGACTGCCAGGCCTCCCACAACACACACTGACCTGCACTGACTGTCAGGCCTCCCCACAACACACACTGACCTGCACTGACTGCCAGGCCTCCCACAACACACACTGACCTGCACTGACTGCCAGGCCTCCCCACACCACACGCTCTGACCTGCACCACACACACTGACCTGCACTGACTGTCAGGCCTCCCACAACACACACTGACCTGCACTGACTGCCAGGCCTTCCCACAACACACACTGACCTGCACTGACTGCCAGGCCTCCCCACAACACACACTGACCTGCACTGACTGCCAGGCCTCCCACAACACACACTGACCTGCACTGACTGCCAGGCCTCCCACAACACACACTGACCTGCACTGACTGCAAGGCCTCCCCACACCACACGCTCTGACCTGCACCACACGCTCTGACCTGCACTGACTGCCAGGCCTCCCACAACACACACTGACCTGCACTGACTGCCAGGCCTCCCCACACCACACACACTGACCTGCACCGACTGCCAGCCCTCCCCACACCACACACTGACCTGCACTGACTGTCAGGCCTCCCACACCACACGCTCTGACCTGCACCACACGCTCTGACCTGCACTGACTGCCAGCCCTTCCCACAACACACACTGACCTGCACTGACTGCCAGGCCTCCCACAACACACACTGACCTGCACTGACTGCCAGGCTTCCCCACACAACACACACTGACCTGCACTGACTGCCAGGCCTCCCACAACACACACTGATCTGCACTAACTGCCAGGCCTCCCCACAACACACACTGACCTGCACTGACTGCCAGGCCTCCCACAACACACACTGACCTGCACTGACTGCCAGGCCTCCCCACACCACACGCTCTGACCTGCACCACACGCTCTGACCTGCACTGACTGTCAGGCCTCCCCACAACACACACTGACCTGCACTGACTGCCAGGCCTCCCCACACCACACACTGACCTGCACTGACTGCCAGGCCTCCCCACACCACACACACTGACCTGCACTGACTGTCAGGCCTCCCCACACCACACGCTCTGACCTGCACTGACTGCCAGGCTTCCCCACAACACACACTGACCTGCACTGACTGCCAGGCCTCCCACAACACACACTGACCTGCACTGACTGTCAGGCCTCCCACAACACACACTGACCTGCACTGACTGTCAGGCCTTCCCACAACACACACTGACCTGCACTGACTGTCAGGCCTCCCCACAACACACACTGACCTGCACTGACGGCCAGGCCTCCCACAACACACACTGACCTGCACTGACTGCCAGGCCTCCCACAACACACACTGACCTGCACTGACTGCCAGGCCTCCCCACAACACACACTGACCTGCACTGACTTTCCGGCCTCCCCACAACACACACTGACCTGCACTGACTGCCAGGCCTCCCCACACAACACACACTGACCTGCACTGACTGCCAGGCCTCCCACAACACACACTGACCTGCACTGACTGTCAGGCCTCCCCACAACACACACTGACCTGCACTGACTGCCAGGCCTCCCACAACACACACTGACCTGCACTGACTGCCAGGCCTCCCCACACCACACGCTCTGACCTGCACCACACACACTGACCTGCACTGACTGTCAGGCCTCCCACAACACACACTGACCTGCACTGACTGCCAGGCCTTCCCACAACACACACTGACCTGCACTGACTGCCAGGCCTCCCCACAACACACACTGACCTGCACTGACTGCCAGGCCTCCCACAACACACACTGACCTGCACTGACTGCCAGGCCTCCCACAACACACACTGACCTGCACTGACTGCCAGGCCTCCCACAACACACACTGACCTGCACTGACTGCCAGGCCTCCCCACACCACACGCTCTGACCTGCACCACACGCTCTGACCTGCACCACACGCTCTGACCTGCACTGACTGTCAGGCCTCCCCACAACACACACTGACCTGCACTGACTGCCAGGCCTCCCCACACCACACACTGACCTGCACTGACTGCCAGGCCTCCCCACACCACACACACTGACCTGCACTGACTGTCAGGCCTCCCCACACCACACGCTCTGACCTGCACTGACTGTCAGGCCTCCCCACAACACACACTGACATGCACTGACTGCCAGGCCTCCCACAACACACACTGACCTGCACTGACTGCCAGGCCTCCCCACACCACACGCTCTGACCTGCACCACACACACTGACCTGCACTGACTGTCAGGCCTCCCACAACACACACTGACCTGCACTGACTGCCAGGCCTCCCCACACCACACGCTCTGACCTGCACCACACGCTCTGACCTGCACTGACTGCCAGGCCTCCCACAACACACACTGACCTGCACTGACTGCCAGGCCTCCCCACACCACACACACTGACCTGCCCCGACTGCCAGCCCTCCCCACACCACACACTGACCTGCACTGACTGTCAGGCCTCCCACACCACACGCTCTGACCTGCACCACACGCTCTGACCTGCACTGACTGCCAGCCCTTCCCACAACACACACTGACCTGCACTGACTGCCAGGCCTCCCCACAACACACACTGACCTGCACTGACTGCCAGGCCTCCCACAACACACACTGACCTGCACTGACTGCCAGGCCTCCCACAACACACACTGATCTGCACTGACTGCCAGGCCTCCCCACAACACACACTGACCTGCACTGACTGCCAGGCCTCCCACAACACACACTGACCTGCACTGACTGCCAGGCCTCCCCACACCACACGCTCTGACCTGCACCACACGCTCTGACCTGCACCACACGCTCTGACCTGCACTGACTGTCAGGCCTCCCCACAACACACACTGACCTGCACTGACTGCCAGGCCTCCCCACACCACACGCTCTGACCTGCACTGACTGCCAGGCCTCCCCACAACACACACTGACCTGCACTGACTGCCAGGCCTCCCACAACACACACTGACCTGCACTGACTGTCAGGCCTCCCACAACACACACACTGACCTGCACTGACTGTCAGGCCTTCCCACAACACACACTGACCTGCACTGACTGTCAGGCCTCCCCACAACACACACTGACCTGCACTGACGGCCAGGCCTCCCACAACACACACTGACCTGCACTGACTGCCAGGCCTCCCACAACACACACTGACCTGCACTGACTGCCAGGCCTCCCCACAACACACAGTGACCTGCACTGACTTTCCGGCCTCCCCACAACACACACTGACCTGCACTGACTGCCAGGCCTCCCCACACAACACACACTGACCTGCACTGACTGCCAGGCCTCCCACAACACACACTGACCTGCACTGACTGTCAGGCCTCCCCACAACACACACTGACCTGCACTGACTGCCAGGCCTCCCACAACACACACTGACCTGCACTGACTGCCAGGCCTCCCCACACCACACGCTCTCACCTGCACCACACACACTGACCTGCACTGACTGTCAGGCCTCCCACAGCACACACTGACCTGCACTGACTGCCAGGCCTTCCCACAACACACACTGACCTGCACTGACTGCCAGGCCTCCCCACAACACACACTGACCTGCACTGACTGCCAGGCCTCCCACAACACACACTGACCTGCACTGACTGCCAGGCCTCCCACAACACACACTGACCTGCACTGACTGCCAGGCCTCCCCACAACACACACTGACCTGCACTGACTGCCAGGCCTCCCACAACACACACTGACCTGCACTGACTGCCAGGCCTCCCCACACCACACGCTCTGACCTGCACCACACGCTCTGACCTGCACCACACGCTCTGACCTGCACTGACTGTCAGGCCTCCCCACAACACACACTGACCTGCACTGACTGCCAGGCCTCCCCACACCACACACTGACCTGCACTGACTGCCAGGCCTCCCCACACCGCACACACTGACCTGCACTGACTGTCAGGCCTCCCCACACCACACGCTCTGACCTGCACTGACTGCCAGGCCTCCCCACAACACACACTGACCTGCACTGACTGCCAGGCCTCCCACAACACACACTGACCTGCACTGACTGTCAGGCCTCCCACAACACACACTGACCTGCACTGACTGTCAGGCCTTCCCACAACACACACTGACCTGCACTGACTGTCAGGCCTCCCCACAACACACACTGACCTGCACTGACGGCCAGGCCTCCCACAACACACACTGACCTGCACTGACTGCCAGGCCTCCCACAACACACACTGACCTGCACTGACTACCAGGCCTCCCCACAACACACACTGACCTGCACTGACTTTCCGGCCTCCCCACAACACACACTGACCTGCACTGACCTGCACTGACTGCCAGGCCTCCCCACACCACACGCTCTGACCTGCACTGACTGCCAGGCCTCCCCACACCACACACACTGACCTGCACTGACTGTCAGGCCTTCCCACAACACACACTGACCTGCACTGACTGCCAGGCCTTCCCACAACACACACACTGACCTGCACTGACTGCCAGGCCTCCCCACACCACACACACTGACCTGCACTGACTGCCAGGCCTTCCCACAACACACACACTGACCTGCACTGACTGCCAGGCCTCCCACAACACACACTGACCTGCACTGACTGCCAGGCCTGCCCACACCACACACTGACCTGCACTGACTGCCAGGCCTCCCACAACACACACTGACCTGCACTGACTGCCAGGCCTCCCCACAACACACACTGACCTGCACGGACTGTCCGGCCTCCCCACAACACACACTGACCTGCACTGACCTGCACTGACTGCCAGGCCTCCCCACACCACACGCTCTGACCTGCACTGACTGCCAGGGCTCCCACAACACACACTTACCTGCACTGACTGCCAGGCCTCCCCACAACACACACTGACCTGCACTGACTGCCAGGCCTCCCCACAACACACACTGACCTGCACTGACTGCCAGGCCTCCCACAACACACACTGACCTGCACTGACTGCCAGGCCTCCCCACAACACACACTGACTGCCAGGCCTCCCCACACCACACACAATGACCTGCACTGACTGCCAGGCCTCCCCACACCACACACACTGACCTGCACTGACTGCCAGGCCTCCTCACAACACACACTGACCTGCACTGACTGTCAGGCCTCCCCACACCACACACTGACCTGCACTGACTGTCAGGCCTCCCCACACCACACACACTGACCTGCACTGACTGCCAGGCCTTCCCACAACACACACTGACCTGCACTGACTGCCAGGCCTCCCCACACCACACACTGACGTGCACTGACTGTCAGGCCTCCCCACACCACACGTTCTGACCTGCACTGACTGTCAGGCCTCCCCACAACACACACTGACCTGCACTGACTGCCAGGCCTTCCCACAACACACACTGACCTGCACTGACTGTCAGGCCTCCCCACACCACACACTCTGACCTGCACTGACTGCCAGGCCTCCCCACAACACACACTGACCTGCACTGACTGCCAGGCCTCCCCACACCACACACTGACGTGCACTGACTGTCAGTCCTCCCCACACCACACGCTCTGACCTGCACTGACTGTCAGGCCTTCCCACAACACACACTGACCTGCACTGACTGCCAGGCCTCCCCACACCACACACTGACGTGCACTGACTGTCAGGCCTCCCCACACCACACGCTCTGACCTGCACTGACTGTCAGGCCTCCCCACAGCACACGCTCTGACCTGCACTGACTGCCAGGCCTCCCCACACCACACACTGACCTGCACTGACTGCCAGGCCTCCCCACACCACACACTGACCTGCACTGACTGTCAGGCCTCCCCACAACACACACTGACCTGCACTGACTGCCAGGCCTCCCCACAACACACACTGACCTGCACTGACTGCCAGGCCTCCCCACACCACACACTGACCTGCACTGACTGTCAGGCCTCCCCACACCACACACTGACCTGCACTGTCAGGCCTCCCACACCACACACTCTGACCTGCACCACACGCTCTGACCTGCACTGACTGCCAGCCCTTCCCACAACACACACTGACCTGCACTGACTGCCAGGCCTCCCACAACACACACTGACCTGCACTGACTGCCAGGCCTCCCACAACATACACTGACCTGCACTGACTGTCAGGCCTCCCCACACCACACGCTCTGACCTGGACTGACTGCCAGCCCTTCCCACAACACACACTGACCTGCACTGACTGCTAGGCCTCCCACAACACACACTGACCTGCACTGACTGCCAGGCCTCCCCACACCACACACTGACCTGCACTGACTGCCAGGCCTCCCACAACACACACTGACCTGCACTGACTGTCAGGCCTCCCCACAACACACACTGACCTGCACTGACTGCCAGGCCTCCCCACAACACACACTGACCTGCACTGACTGCCAGGCCTCCCCACACCACACGCTCTGACCTGCACTGACTGTCAGGCCTCCCCACAGCACACGCTCTAACCTGCACTGACTGCCAGGCCTCCCACAACACACACTGACCTACACTGACTGCCAGGCCTCCCACAACACACACTGACCTGCACTGACTGCCAGGCCTCCCCACACCACACACTGACCGCCAGGCCTCCCCACACCACACGCTCTGACCTGCACCACACGCTCTGACCTGCACTGACTGCCAGGCCTCCCACAACACACACTGACCTGCACTGACTGCCAGGCCTCCCCACACCACACACACTGACCTGCACCGACTGCCAGCCCTTCCCACACCACACACACTGACTGTCAGGCCTCCCCACACCACACGCTCTGACCTGCACCACACGCTCTGACCTGCACTGACTGCCAGCCCTTCCCACAACACACTCACTGACCTGCACTGACTGCCAGGCCTCCCCACAACACACACTGACCTGCACTGACTGCCAGGCCTCCCCACAACACACACTGACCTGCACTGACTGCCAGGCCTCCCCACACCACACACTGACCTGCACTGACTGTCAGGCCTCCCACACCACACGCTCTGACCTGCACCACACGCTCTGACCTGCACTGACTGCCAGCCCTTCCCACAACACACACTGACCTGCACTGACTGCCAGGCCTCCCACAATACACACTGACCTGCACTGACTGCCAGGCCTCCCACAACACACACTGACCTGCACTGACTGCCAGGCCTCCCACAACACACACTGACCTGCACTGACTGCCAGGCCTCCCCACACCACACACACTGACCTGCACTGACTGTCAGGCCTCCCCACACCACACGCTCTGACCTGCACCACACGCTCTGACCTGCACCACACGCTCTGACCTGCACTGACTGCCAGCCCTTCCCACAACACACACTGACCTGCACTGACTGCCAGGCCTCCCCACAACACACACTGACCTGCACTGACTGCCAGGCCTCCCCACAACACACACTGACCTGCACTGACTGCCAGGCCTCCCCACACCACACACTGACCTGCACTGACTGCCAGGCCTCCGCACACCACACACTGACCTGCACTGACTGTCAGGCCTTCCCACAACACACACTGACCTGCACTGACTGTCAGGCCTTCCCACAACACACACTGACTGCCAGGCCTGCCCACACCACACACTGACCTGCACTGACTGTCAGGCCTCCCCACACCACACGCTCTGACCTGCACTGACTGCCAGGCCTCCCACAACACACACTGACCTGCACTGACTGCCAGGCCTCCCCACAACACACACTGACCTGCACTGACTGCCAGGCCTTCCCACAACACACACTGACCTGCACTGACTGCCAGGCCTCCCCACACCACACGCTCTGACCTGCACTGACTGCCAGGCCTCCCCACAATATACACTGACCTGCACTGACTGCCAGGCCTGCCCACACCACACACTGACCTGCACTGACTGCCAGGCCTCCCCACAACACACACTGACCTGCACTGACTGCCAGGCCTCCCCACACAACACGCTCTGGCCTGCACTGACTGTCAGGCATCCCACAACACACACTGACCTGCACTGACTGCCAGGCCTCCCCCCACCACACACTGACCTGCACTGACTGTCAGGCCTCCCACAACACACCCTGACCTGCACTGACTGCCAGGCCTCCCCACAACACACACTGACGTGCACTGACTGTCAGGCCTCCCCACAACACGCGCTCTGGCCTGCACTGACTGCCAGGCCTCCCCACACCACACACTGACCTGCACTGACTGCCAGGCCTTCCCACAACACACACTGACCTGCACTGACTGCCAGGCCTCCCCACAACACACACTGACCTGCACTGACTGCCAGGCCTCCCCACACCACACACTGACCTGCACTGACTGTCAGGCCTCCCCACACCACACACTGACCTGCACTGACTGTCAGGCCTCCCCACAACACACACTGACCTGCACTGACTGAGAGGCCTCCCCACACCACACACTGACGTGCACTGACTGCCAGGCCTCCCCACAACACACACTGACCTGCACTGACTGCCAGGCCTCCCCACACCACACACTGACCTGCACTGACTGTCAGGCCTCCCCACACCACACACTGACCTGCACTGACTGCCAGGCCTTCCCACAACACACACTGACCTGCACTGACTGCCAGGCCTCCCCACACCACACACTGACGTGCACTGACTGCCAGGCCTCCCCACAACACACACTGACGTGCACTGACTGCCAGGCCTCCCCACAACACACACTGACCTGCACTGACTGTCAGGCCTCCCCACACCACACACTGACCTGCACTGACTGTCAGGCCTCCCCACACCACACACTGACCTGCACTGACTGTCAGGCCTCCCCACACCACACACTGACCTGCACTGACTGCCAGGCCTCCCCACAACACACACTGACCTGCACTGACTGCCAGGCCTCCCCACAACACACACTGACCTGCACTGACTGCCAGGCCTCCCCACACCACACACTGACCTGCACTGACTGTCAGGCCTCCCCACAACACACACTGACCTGCACTGACTGCCAGCCCTCCCCACAACACCCAGGTCTGGCCTGCACTGCCTGTCAGGCCTCCCCACAGCACACACTGACCTGCACTGACTGTCAGGCCTTCCCACAACACACACTGACCTGCACTGACTGCCAGGCCTCCCCACAACACACACTGACCTGCACTGACTGCCAGGCCTTCCCACAACACACACTGACCTGCACTGACTGCCAGGCCTCCCCACACCACACGCTCTGACCTGCACTGACTGCCAGGCCTCCCCATAACACACACTGACCTGCACTGACTGCCAGGCCTGCCCACACCACACACTGACCTGCACTGACTGCCAGGCATCCCCACAACACACACTGACCTGCACTGACTGCCAGGCCTCCCCACACCACACACTGACCTGCACTGACTGTCAGGCCTCCCACAACACACCCTGACCTGCACTGACTGCCAGGCCTCCCCACAACACACACTGACTTGCACTGACTGTCAGGCCTCCCCACAACACACGCTCTGGCCTGCACTGACTGCCAGGCCTCCCCACACCACACACTGACCTGTACTGACTGCCAGGCCTTCCCACAACACACACTGACCTGCACTGACTGCCAGGCCTCCCCACACCACACACTGACGTGCACTGACTGCCAGGCCTCCCCACAACACACACTGACCTGCACTGACTGCCAGGCCTCCCCACACCACACACTGACCTGCACTGACTGTCAGGCCTCCCCACACCACACACTGACCTGCACTGACTGTCAGGCCTCCCCACAACACACACTGACCTGCACTGACTGAGAGGCCTCCCCACACCACACACTGACGTGCACTGACTGTCAGGCCTCCCACAACACACTCTGACCTGCACTGACTGAGAGGCCTCCCCACACCACACACTGACCTGCACTGACTGAGAGGCTTCCCCACAACACACGCTCTGACCTGCACTGACCGTCAGGCCTCCCCACAACACACACTGACCTGCACTGACTGCCAGGCCTCCCCACACCACACACTGACCTGCACTGACTGTCAGGCCTCCCCACAGCACACGCTCTGACCTGCACTGACTGTCAGGCCTCCCCACAACACACACTGACCTGCACTGACTGCCAGGCCTCCCCACACCACACACTGACGTGCACTGACTGTCAGGCCTCCCCACAACACACACTGACCTGCACTGACTGTCAGGCCTCCCCACACCACACGCTCTGGCCTGCACTGACTGCCAGGCCTCCCCACAACACACACTGACCTGCACTGACTGTCAGGCCTTCCCACAACACACACTGACCTGCACTGACTGAGAGGCCTCCCCACAACACACACTGACCTGCACTGACTGCCAGGCCTTCCCACAACACACACTGACCTGCACTGACTGTCAGGCCTCCCCACACCACACACTGACCTGCACTGACTGCCAGGCCTCCCCACAGCACACACACTGACCTGCACTGACTGTCAGGCCTCCCCACACCACACACTGACCTGCATTGACTGTCAGGCCTCCCCACACCACACGCTCTGACCTGCACTGACTGTCAGGCCTCCCCACACCACACACTGACCTGCACTGACTGTCAGGCCTGCCCACACCACACACTGACCTGCACTGACTGTCAGGCCTCCCCACACCACACGCTCTGACCTGCACTGACTGCCAGGCCTCCCCACAACACACACTGACCTGCACTGACTGTCAGGCCTCCCCACACCACACGCTCTGACCTGCACTGACTGTCAGGCCTCCCCACACCACACACACTGACCTGCACTGACTGTCAGGCCTCCCCACACCACACGCTCTGACCTGCACTGACTGTCAGGCCTCCCCACAGCACACGCTCTGACCTGCACTGACTGCCAGGCCTCCCCACGACACACACTGACCTGCACTGACTGCCAGGCCTTCCCACAACACACACTGACCTGCACTGACTGCCAGCCCTTCCCACAACACACACTGACCTGCACTGACTGCCAGGCCTCCCCACACCACACACACTGACCTGCACTGACTGTCAGGCCTCCCCACACCACACGCTCTGACTGTCAGGCCTCCCCACAACACACACTGACCTGCACTGACTGTCAGGCATTCCCACAACACACACACTGACCTGCACTGACTGCCAGGCCTTCCCACAACACACACGGACCTGCACTGACTGCCAGGCCTTCCCACAACACACACTGACCTGCACTGACTGCCAGCCCTTCCCACAACACACACTGACCTGCACTGACTGCCAGGCCTCCCCACAACACACACTGACCTGCACTGACTGTCAGGCCTCCCCACACCACACGCTCTGACCTGCACTGACTGTCAGGCCTCCCCACAACACACACTGACCTGCACTGACTGCCAGGCCTCCCCACACCACACACTGACCTGCACTGACTGTCAGGCCTCCCACAACACACCCTGACCTGCACTGACTGCCAGGCCTCCCCACAACACACACTGACGTGCACTGACTGTCAGGCCTCCCCACAACACACGCTCTGGCCTGCACTGACTGCCAGGCCTCCCCACACCACACACTGACCTGTACTGACTGCCAGGCCTTCCCACAACACACACTGACCTGCACTGACTGCCAGGCCTCCCCACACCACACACTGACGTGCACTGACTGCCAGGCCTCCCCACAACACACACTGACCTGCACTGACTGCCAGGCCTCCCCACACCACACACTGACCTGCACTGACTGTCAGGCCTCCCCACATCACACACTGACCTGCACTGACTGTCAGGCCTCCCCACAACACACACTGACCTGCACTGACTGAGAGGCCTCCCCACACCACACACTGACGTGCACTGACTGTCAGGCCTCCCACAACACACTCTGACCTGCACTGACTGAGAGGCCTCCCCACACCACACACTGACCTGCACTGACTGAGAGGCTTCCCCACAACACACGCTCTGACCTGCACTGACCGTCAGGCCTCCCCACAACACACACTGACCTGCACTGACTGCCAGGCCTCCCCACACCACACACTGACCTGCACTGACTGTCAGGCCTCCCCACAGCACACGCTCTGACCTGCACTGACTGTCAGGCCTCCCCACAACACACACTGACCTGCACTGACTGCCAGGCCTCCCCACACCACACACTGACGTGCACTGACTGTCAGGCCTCCCCACAACACACACTGACCTGCACTGACTGTCAGGCCTCCCCACACCACACGCTCTGGCCTGCACTGACTGCCAGGCCTCCCCACAACACACACTGACCTGCACTGACTGTCAGGCCTCGCCACAACACACACTGACCTGCACTGACTGTCAGGCCTCCCCACACCACACGCTCTGGCCTGCACTGACTGCCAGGCCTCCCCACAACACACACTGACCTGCACTGACTGTCAGGCCTCCCCACATCACACACTGACCTGCACTGACTGCCAGGCCTCCCACAACACACCCTGACCTGCACTGACTGCCAGGCCTCCCCACACCACACACTGACGTGCACTGACTGAGAGGCCTCCCCACACCACACACTGACCTGCACTGACTGCCAGGCCTTCCCACAACACACACTGACCTGCACTGACTGAGAGGCCTCCCCACAACACACACTGACCTGCACTGACTGCCAGGCCTTCCCACAACACACACTGACCTGCACTGACTGTCAGGCCTCCCCACACCACACACTGACCTGCACTGACTGCCAGGCCTCCCCACAGCACACACACTGACCTGCACTGACTGTCAGGCCTCCCCACACCACACACTGACCTGCATTGACTGTCAGGCCTCCCCACACCACACGCTCTGACCTGCACTGACTGTCAGGCCTCCCCACACCACACACTGACCTGCACTGACTGTCAGGCCTGCCCACACCACACACTGACCTGCACTGACTGTCAGGCCTCCCCACACCACACGCTCTGACCTGCACTGACTGCCAGGCCTCCCCACAACACACACTGACCTGCACTGACTGTCAGGCCTCCCCACACCACACGCTCTGACCTGCACTGACTGTCAGGCCTCCCCACACCACACACACTGACCTGCACTGACTGTCAGGCCTCCCCACACCACACGCTCGGACCTGCACTGACTGTCAGGCCTCCCCACAGCACACGCTCTGACCTGCACTGACTGCCAGGCCTCCCCACAACACACACTGACCTGCACTGACTGCCAGGCCTTCCCACAACACACACTGACCTGCACTGACTGCCAGCCCTTCCCACAACACACACTGACCTGCACTGACTGCCAGGCCTCCCCACACCACACACACTGACCTGCACTGACTGTCAGGCCTCCCCACACCACACGCTCTGACTGTCAGGCCTCCCCACAACACACACTGACCTGCACTGACTGTCAGGCATTCCCACAACACACACACTGACCTGCACTGACTGCCAGGCCTTCCCACAACACACACGGACCTGCACTGACTGCCAGGCCTTCCCACAACACACACTGACCTGCACTGACTGCCAGCCCTTCCCACAACACACACTGACCTGCACTGACTGTCAGGCCTCCCCACACCACACACACTGACCTGCACTGACTGTCAGGCCTCCCCACACCACACGCTCTGACCTGCACTGACTGTCAGGCCTCCCCACAACACACACTGACCTGCACTGACTGTCAGGCCTTCCCACAACACACACACTGACCTGCACTGACTGTCAGGCCTCCCCACACCACATGCTCTGACCTGCACTGACTGTCAGGCCTCCCCACAACACACACTGACCTGCACTGACTGCCAGGCCTTCCCACAACACACACTGACCTGCACTGACTGCCAGCCCTTCCCACAACACTCAGGTCTGGCTGGGGAATACTTGATTTACTTGTTGGGATGGGGCGCCACATACCTGGGACGCACCTCTTTGTGAACCCTCCCTCTTGGATTCTCCCTCTAGCACTTCCTTAGTGTTTTTCTTTAAAGAATATCTCAGTAAGCCAATTTCTGGCATTAAAGGGAAGAGGCTGGGCACTCACTATTTCTGTTACAATGATCTCAGATAGAACCCAAAGGTTCAGCACGTGTCTAAGAGAGCCGCATTCATGACAGACTTATAGGACGAGCATGGGCTGTGCAAATAGGCCTGGGTGAAATTTAAATTACGGCAATGTAATTTGGGCCAATTTGCGAATGTCACATTACCCTACTTTGCATAATTATGTGTCGTTTACTGCAAGCTGGGAATGCACAATACAACAGGCCGCGGGCAGTTGCTGTTCACTGTACTTTTGTTGAAATGCATCCTCATGCCAAAACTGATGTGAGAATGCATTTCGCGTTAAAATATTACACAAAATGACAGATTTGCATTTCGCGCAATTAAGCGTAGTTTTCATGTCATTTTGTTGTAATTAGGCAAAAGCAGTTATAAACTGTACGCACGTTTATTTCACCTATCAATCCTACAACGATGGCATCATCCGGTCCCCCTGGTCCTCCGATGGGCAGCAGCCTGGAAGGTCAGAGCACTCAGGGGGATCTTACATCTTCAAAGCTATAAACTGCCTTCACTGCTAAGGAATCCATGATTTCTTTCTCACTGCGCGGTTTGTCTGGTGAGCACTTTACAGAAGTGATGTGCAGAGAGCCTGGAACCAGCCCCTTAGCTCCCTCCAGACCTGGATCTCCCACCGCATGCAGAGGGGAGTCCCGCGGAGGCTCGCGTGGGTCCGGACATCAAACATCTGCAAGTCACATGTGTACTGCTACACACCTCTACTCACTCTCCGCTTGCATTTCTTTCGGAATGTGCTTCACTATATATTGCTAATTCTTGTTATAAATCTCTATTTGTTGTTTACAGTTGTTGTCTGTGAAGCTGTCAGCTAAACTGTCCTATAAAACTTCCACAAATATGAATTAAATAAATGCTTAGGTGATGACATTGTGCTACAGCCTGTAGGACATAAATTCAATTTAAAATGCAAAGCTTTTGAAAGACAAAACACATCTTGCTGCTGCCAGGGCCTCTGGAACGATCCGATTTTGCATCTACTGTGGTTTTCCGCATAATAATGAATTTAGTGCAACTCCTACATAATCCACATTCTGCTGCGTTATCTATTTCTTCGCTGAAATGACAAAGTAGCAGGATGGTGCTGTCCCAGAGATGCTGCGGGATGCTGTCCCAAGGATACTGAGCCAGGGATGCTGAGCCAGGGATGCTGAGCCAGGGATGCTGAGCCAGGGATGCTGAGCCAGGGATGCTGAGCCAGGGATGCTGAGCCAGCGATGCTGTCCCAGGGATGCTGTCCCAGGGATGCTGTCCCAGGGATGCTGTCCCAGGGATGCTGTCCCAGGGATACTGAGCCAGGGATGCTGAGCCAGGGATGCTGAGCCAGGGATGCTGAGCCAGGGATGCTGAGCCAGGGATGCTGAGCCAGGGATACTGAGCCAGGGATACTGAGCCAGGGATGCTGTCCCAAGGATGCTGTCCCAGGGATGCTGTCCCAGGGATGCTGTCCCAGGGATACTGAGACAGGGATACTGAGACAGGGATACTGAGACAGGGATGCTGAGCCAGGGATGCTGTCCCAGGGATACTGAGCCAGGGATACTGAGCCAGGGATACTGAGCCAGGGATACTGAGCCAGGGATACTGAGCCAGGGATGCTGAGCCAGGGATGCTGAGCCAGGGATGCTGAGCCAGGGATGCTGAGCCAGGGATGCTGTCCCAGGGATGCTGTCCCAGGGATGCTGAGCCAGGGATGCTGAGCCAGGGATGCTGAGCCAGGGATGCTGAGCCAGGGATGCTGAGCCAGGGATGCTGAGCCAGGGATACTGAGCCAGGGATGCTGAGCCAGGGATGCTGAGCCAGGGATACTGAGCCAGGGATGCTGTCCCAGGGATGCTGTCCCAGGGATGCTGTCCCAGGGATGCTGTCCCAGGGATGCTGCGGGATTGCTTCTCCTTGGCCACGTAATCCCAAGGCCCCTGTGACAGACTGAACATACTGCAGGCAAGTGAGCAAGTACCACTGGGATGGACGCAGGTTAGTCAGACTGGGAATCCCCCAGGGATACTGCGACCTACTGACCTCTGAGAGTGACCCGGCCACACTGACTGCTGCTTGCGGGACATCAGTGATAGCACTCATTTTGTTGAGTGGGAATTATTTTTCTTCATCGCACTTTGACTCGGAGAGAGGAAGGCTGAGAAGTTAGAAAGTTGAAGAAAAAACAGGAAAATAAAGACAAAGGAAGGACCCCGGAATGAAAAGGAACCTGGGGGAACCACAAACAAAGGAAGTGCAGGCGGTGAAAGAAATTCCAATGCGATGGGACCAAGAGTAGGCAGCCTTGGAGCTTGGTAACCCGGGCATCGAGCTGTGCCAGCAGCCGACTCCTGAGAACATTACTTGGCCTCTGCATTCAACGTTTTAGGAATGAAACACTGCAAAAATAAATGAGCGCCTCTCACCTACATATGCAACGCCTCTAGGCGCTAGAGTCCCATACTCAATGCGTGGATCATCGAATGAGCTGACACTCTAGCCCCCTCCGGATGACATAGGCCAAATGCGTACCTGTAGGAGGCTGGCCTGGCTTGTAGTGGGTACCAAGGGGTACTTACACTCTCTACCAGGTCCAGTTATCCCTTATTAGTGTAGAAGAGGTGTTTCTAGCAGCTTAGGCTGATAGAAGGTAGCTATAGCAGAGCAGCTTAGGCTGAACTAGGAGACATGCAAAGTTCCTACTATACCACTTATATCATATAGCACTATATCATAAGAAAACACAATACACAGAGTTACTAAAAATAAAGGTACATTATTTTTATGACAATATGCCACAAGTATCTCAGTGAGTACCCTCAGTTAGAAGGTAAGTAATATACACAAGTTCTATGTACACAAACCCAAAACAGGTAAGTAAGAGTCAGAAAAGTAATGCAAACAATGTAGAATTACAATAGGTTGCAATAGGCAGGCTTAGGTCTAGGGAAACACAAACCATATACTCCAAAATTGGAATGCGAATCACGAATGGACCTCAGACCTACGAGAGCTTGTAGAGGGTCGCTGGGACTGTAAGAAAAACAGTCAGGGTGTCCAAGATACCCCACCCCAAGACCCTGAAAAGTAGGAGTAAAGTACACCTACTGCCCCAAAAGAGCACAATAGTCGTGATGGGGGATTCTGCAAGAACAAACAACACCACCAGTGCACTGAAAACGGATTCCTGGACCTGAGCACCTGCAAAGCAAGGGGACCAAGTCCAAGAGTTGCGACCATGTCCAGGGGGGCAGGAGCCCAGGAAACCCCAGATGAAGGTGCAAGGAAGCTGCCTCCGGATGGAAGAAGCTTGGAATTCTGCAAGAACGAAGAGGACTAGGAACTTCTCCTTTGGAAGACGGATGTCCCACATCACGATGAAGGTTGCAGAAGTGTTCCCACGCAGAAATACCGCAAACAAGCCTTGCTAGCTGCAAGGGTCGCGGTAGAGGTTTTTGGGTGCTGCTGGGGACCAGGAAGGACCAGGATGTCGCACCTTGGAGGAGGAGACAGAGGGGGCGCTCAGCAACTCAGAGAGCCCTCACAGAAGCAGGTAGCACCGCAGAAGTACCTGAACAGGCACTTGGAAGATTTGTGAACCGGAGTCCACGCAGAGTTACAAAGGAGGGTCCCACGATGTCGGAGGCCAACTCAGAGGATTGAGCACTGCAGGACGGAGTGCTGGGGACCCAGGCTAGGCTGTGCACGAAGGAAATCCTGGAAGAGTGCACAGAAGCCAGAGCAGCTGCAAATCACGCAGTACACAGGTTTGCAGTCCAGCGTGGGTAGGCAAGGACTTACCTCCACCAAACTTGGACTGAAGGGTCACTGGACTGTGGGAGTCACTTGGATAGAGTTCCTGTGTTCCTGGGACCACGCTCGTCAGGATGAGAGGGGACCCAGAGGACCGGTGATGCAGTCTTTTGGTGCCTGCGTTAGCAGGGGGAAGATTTCGACGACCCACGGGAGATTTCTTCTTGGTTTCTGGGGCAGGGTGAAGGCAGGTAACCCCCAGAGCATGCACCACCAGAAAACAGCTGAGAAAGCCGACAGGATGAGGCGCGACAATGTTGCTGGTAGTCGTCTTGCTACTTTGTTGCGGTTTTGCAGGCGTCCTGGAGCAGTCAGCGGTCGATCCTTGGTAGAAGGTGAAGAGGGAGATGCAGAGGAACTCTGATGAGCTCTGGCATTCGTTATCTGAAGAATACCCCAGAGGAGAGACCCTAAATAGCCAGAAAAGGAGGTTTGGCTTCCAAGAAAGGTAAGAGCCTATCAGAAGGAGTCTCTGACGTCACCTGCTGGCACTGGCCACTCAGAGCAGTCCAGTGTGCCAGCAGCACCTCTGTTTCCAAGATGGTAGAGGTCTGGGACACACTGGAGGAGCTCTGGGCACCTCCCCTGGGAAGTACTGGTCAGGGGAGTGGTCACTCCCCTTTCCTTTGCCCAGTTTCACGCCAGAGCAGGGCTGGGGGATCCCTGAACCGGTGTAGACTGGCTTATGCAGAGATGGGCACCATCTGTGCCCATCAAAGCATTTCCAGAGGCTGGGGGAGGCTATTCCTCCCCAGCCCTTCACACTTATTTCCAAAGGGAGAGGGTGTAACACCCTCTCAGAGGAAATCCTTTGTTCTGCCTTCCTGGGCCAGGGCTGCCTGGACCCCAGGAGGGCAGAAACCTGTCTGAGGGGTTGGCAGCAGCTGCAGTGGAAACCCCAGAAAGGCAGTTTGGCAGTACCCAGGTTCTGTGCTAGAGACCCGGGGGATCATGGAATTGTCCCACCAATACCAGAATGGTATTGGGGTAACAATTCCATGATATTAGACATGTTACATGGCCATGTTCGGAGTTACCATTATGACGCTATACATAGGTGGTGACCTATGTATAGTGCAAGCGTGTAATGGTGTCTCTGCACTCACAAAGTCCAGGGAATTTGCCCTGAATGATGTGGGGGCACCTTGGCTAGTGCCAGGGTGCCCACACACTAAGTAACTTGGCACCCAACCTTCACTAAGTGGAGGTTAGACATATAGGTGACTTATAAGTTACTTATGTGCAGTGAAAAATGGCTGTGAAATAACATGGACGTTATTTCACTCAGGCTTCAGTGGCAGGCCTGTGTAAGAATTGTCAGAGCTCCCTATGGGTGGCTAAAGAAATGCTGCAGCCCATAGGGATCTCCTGGAACCCCAATACCATGGGTACCTTCGTACCATATACAAGGGAATTATATGGGTGTACCACTGTGCCAATGAGAATTGGTAAATTTAGTCACTAGCCAGCAGTGACAAATTTAGAAAGCAGAGAGAGAGCATAAACACTGAGGTTCTGGTTAGCAGAGCGTCAGTGATACAGTTAGGCACCACAAAGGGAACACATACAGGGCACATACTATGAGCACTGGGGTCCTGCCTGGCAGGATCCCAGTGACATAAGGGCTAAAACAACATACATACAGTGAAATATGGGGGTAACATGCCAGGCAAGATGGTTCTTTCCTACAGTACCTAAGAAAGCCAGCAGGTTCACCACCGAACTCCAAGAATCAAAGCGCACCCGCAGACGTTTAGAGAAAAAATAGAGGAACAGCCAATCCATTGAAGATCTCACATCATTCAGAGCTGCTACGGCCGCCCACCACCGAAAAATCGAGAACGTTAGGATGGGCACACTCCGAGAGCGCATCAACTCCTCCGCACACACTCAAAGGAATTCTTCTCAGTCATCAACGAGTTCACAGATCCCCGCTCCAAAGCCACCAGCATCCCCATGTCACATGACCTCTGCGACAAACTTGCACCTTTTTCCACCGCAAAATCCAGGGTATCTACGACCGCTTCCTCCCCGAAAATCCTGGCACTGAAACCTGTGACTGAGCCTCCTCCTTCCCCACCCCCCCCCAAAACCCACCCAGACCATCCACAGATGGTCCACGCTCTCCACAGAGAAAGCAGTGAGAAGCGAGGTGGCAGGAACCCGGAGTGAGGAAAAAAACAAGGAGAGGAGAAAATGTAAGGTCAGAGTAAAAGAAAATGACATGGGACAGGAGAGAAATGAAGAAGGAACGTGAAAGGGTGGAAAGAAAGTGAGGAATGATAAAGGGAGAGGAGAGGAAAGAGGGTGAGACGTGGGAGAGATGAAAGCCAAAAGGAGAAATGAAAAATAAGTTGGGGTGATTTGGAGTGGAAATAGAGAAAGAATGATGCAAGAATGGAGACAGCGAAGGGAGAGAATAGAGGAAACTAGAGGCATGAGGGTAGAATAAGAGCAGAGTGGTGAAATGAAGAGGGGCTGGAGTGATGGCATGTGAGGTGGGCTGTACAGCAAAACTAAGGACGGGGATATCAGAAAAGTGAAAAGATGAGTGAGATGGGAGATACAAGTTACCTACACAATATTCACCCCAGGGTTTGAGCAGCACACCCTGCACGTCCAAAAGCGATATGCCATTGTGTTCTTGAAACCCTCTAGCGCAACTAATACCCGCCCTTTCCATACAGAAGCAGAAACCGAACCAGGCGTGGATGCACCCCTGTCAAATTAATATTCTCTTGGCACGAATGTCAACTAATTTACATCTAAGCACTAGTGCAAACTGAAGTTCATGAAATCAAGCCACAGGTGTGAACGGGTGTCACTCGATTCACTTCCTTGTTAAAATGTCAAGTCTTTCACCTCTCGCTGCGGTGCTAAATGAATCACCCCTGCGTCATACTGGTAACCAAATCACCTCTAGGCCATCGGCCTTCGTGCTACTGAGCCAACATAGGGTCGCAGTGGTATACAGAACGCACTGCCGACACCAAGCTTCAGTACAGGGCAAAGTATAGAATTCACAAACTTGTTATGCAGGTGCTAGAATGGTATCAAGTTCCTTACTACCCAAGAAACCTACTCAATAAACAAGACATAAAATATCACAACACTCATAGCACAAGTTTGGTTACATAATAATCAAACATAAATACATAGATTCAAATACATAGGTTTTGTATATCCAAGAGGCAAAAAGGTTTTATTTTGTGATAGTACAATCCTTTGTGTGTTTCTAGATGTTGTATAATAATAGAACAAGGCAGCCAACACATGTTTTGTCACCCAACGTGACTTTTTCAAGGCTAAAGAACTGGTAAATGGAGTCTGTAGTCATACCCGCAGATCAACATGAATGAGCAGGGTGGGGGAAGAGTAGAAACTGCCCTGGGCTGGTTGGAAGGGAGGGGTTAAGAAACACACATGAGTGAGAGCTAGTCAAACCACGAACACCAGTGTGAAAAAAATATATAAAATAGTCCCTCCATTAACAGATAAGGAAAACAAAGCAGATTTATATTGAATTTAGTCCCTGCTCCATGGCTGGAATGAAAGAGAAAAGGAGGGACGAAGAGGCAGGACAGACCACTAGCAAACAAGGAATTTTAAAGGACACAAACATGCAAATGAGAAGCCAGGGGATGGATTTAAGCCCACAGAGATGTCTACTGAAGTATACTTGAGGTTTTACGCTTACGCTCAACCAAAACATATGATTGGAACATAATAGACAGAACACCATACTTCCTGGGTGTACGGAATGAGCGATGTCAGGCAAGAAGTAAGAGGAACCCTTCATACTAAAAACAACCAATTGTAGTAAATTTATAGATCTAATCCGTTATGATACAGCCCCTACTATCCAGGTGCCTTCAATGAGTGGGAGGCTCTTGCTATCTAGGATGGGTATTTCCTACTATGCTACACAAACCAAAAGACCTTTCATAAAATTCAATTCCGCAGAAAGTGGTAAAAAAAAAAAGAGGGTAGAAAAGACACATACGTCATTCCAAGGAGGAGCATGGGAAAGGGGATAACACCGATGCTGGGAGTAGCCCCTAATTTTAGACAGATAAGACAACAGGGTAGTTTACTGAGACAATAAATAAACAGCAGCATTAGAAAAGTTAACAGTAGATATGGTTGCCACGAGGACTGTGGTTTTGCAGAAGAAGATGGTTTTAGAAATGATACTAGCGGAGAGAGGCGGCCTCTATAGGGTGATTAAAACTGAGCTCTGCATGTACATCCCAGATAGTGCTCCACGCAGGCGCAAAGCAGCGGAAAACCTGGATGATACTAGAATCAAGTGCACGAGGTAACTAAAAGAATATTATAGGCGGGTATAGGCTCCCTACTCAGAAACTGGGGCTGGCGGCTGCTAAAAATAGCTTTGGTTGTAGTATTTGCCCTCCTGATATGTTATGTATTCATTAATGTATTACCTTCATGCATTCAAATGTGCACAAACGTGTAGTACGGAAAATGTCGGAGGAAAAAGCTACAATGTCACAAAACAACAAAGAAAACAATGTAGACAGTAAGATGATGATAAAATTTGACAAATGGTTGAACATTAGTTCAAAAGGAGGGATTGAGAAAGAGTACTGCATTCACAAATACATATATTGGAATTAATTTTATATTCAGACTTCCATCTTATGAGCTGTCCAAATTGTGGCTTGGTAATGTACATCGGTGCTTGTCCTCAGGTTTCTCTGAAAATATTATTTCTAGCTCTTTTGTTATCTATGTGTGTAGGAAGTTGGCTCTGTATATACCATTTCAAAGTAAGAGATAGTGTGCACAGAGTCCAAGGGTTCCCCTTAGAGGTAAGATAGTGGCAAAAGTAGATAATTCTAATGCTCTATTTTGTGGTAGTGTGGTCGGGCAGTAGGCTTATCAGAGGGTAGTGTTAAGCATTTGTTGTACACACACAGGCAATAAATGAAGAACACACACTCCAGGCCAATAGGTTGTTATATAGAAAAAATATATTTTCTTAGTTTATTTCAAGAACCACAGGTTCAAGATTTACATTAAACACTTTAAATGTAAGGTACTTCACTTAGATACTTTAGGAACTTTGAATAAAAGCAATATCATATACAGTCTTTGTAAAAATGGCAATAGGCTATTTTCAAAGTGGACACAGTGCAAAAATCAACAGTTTGTGGGGGAGGTAAGTAAAGGTTAGATTAGGAGGTAAGTAAAACACTTACAAGTCTCAGTTCTGGGGCATAGGCAGCCCACCGTTGGGGGTTCAGGGCAACCCCAAAGTTACCACACCAGCAGCTCAGGGCCGGTCAGGTGCAGAGGTCAAAGAGGTGCCCAAAACACGCAGGCGCCTATGGAGAACAGGGGTGCTCCGGTTCCAGTCTGCCAGCAGGTAAGTACCTGCGTCCTCGGGGGTCGGTTGGGGAGGGGGGGGGTTGTAGAGCACTGGGGGGGAAGGGGTCTTTGGAATTTGCTGGTTTTGAGCAGGGATGCTGCTCAAGGGAGTTTCTTAGTCCTGTAGTCCAGGGTAGTCCTCTGAGGCTTCAGAGGTTGCTGGTCCCTGTCGGATGCGTCGCTGGTTGCAGGTTTTTGAAGTTGGAGACAGGCCGGAAGGGCTGGGGCCAAAGCAGTTGTTGTCTTCCTCCTTCTCTGCAGGCTTGTAGGTCAGCAGTCCTTCTTGTTTCTTCAGGTTGCAGGAATCGGATTTCCTGGGATCTGGGGAGCCCCTAAATACTGAATTTAGGGGTGTGTTTAGGTCTGGGAGGGCAGTAGCCAATGGCTAATGTCCTTGAGGTTGGCTACACCCTCTTTGTGCCTCCTCCCTGTGGGGAGGGGGGCACATCCCTAATCCTATCGGATGAATCCTCCAAACTCAAGATGGAGGATTTCTAAAGGCAGGGGTCACCTCAGGTCAGGACACATTAGGGGCTGTCCTGGCTGGTGGGTGGTGACTCCTTGTTTTTCTCATTATCTTCTCCAGCCTTGCTGCCAAAAGTGGGGGCAGTGGCCGGAGGGGCGGGCATCTCCACTAGCTGGGATGCCCCGGGGTGCTGTAACAAAAGGGGTGAGCCTTTGAGGCTCACCACCAGGTGTTACAGTTTCTGCAGGGGGAGGTGAGAAGCACCTCGACCCAGTACAGGCTTTGTTCCTGGCCACAGAGTGACAAAGGCACTCTCCCCATGTGGCCATCAACATGTCTGGTGTGTGGCAGGCTGGCAGGAACTGGTCAGCCTACACTGGAAGTCGGATTGGTATTCAGGGGGCATCGCTAAGATGCCCTCTGGGTGTATGTTACAATAAATTGCACACTGGCATCAGTGTGCATTTACTGTGCTGAGAAGTTTGATACCAAACATCTCAGATTTCAGTGTAGCCATTATGGAGCTGTGAAGTTCGTGTTTGACAAACTCCCAGACCATATACTCTTATGGCTACCCTGCACTTACAATGTCTAAGCTTTTGCTTAGACTCTGTAGGGGCATAGTGCTCATGCACATATGCCCTCACCTGTGGTATAGTGCACCCTGCCTTAGGGCTGTAAGGCCTGCTAGAGGGGTGACTTACCTATGCCACAGGCAGTGGGATGTGGGCATGGCAGTCTGAGGGGAGTGCCATGTCGACGTAGTCTTTTTCTCCCCACCAGCACACACAAGCTGTGTAGCAGTGTGCATGTGCTGAGTGAGGGGTCTCCAGGATGACATAAGACATGCTGCAGCCCTTAGAGACCTTCCCTGGCATCAGGGCCCTTGGTACCAGGGGTACCAGTTACAAGGGAGTTACACAAGTGCCAGGGCTGTGCCAATTGTGGAGACAAAGGTCCAGTTTAGGGAAAGAACACTGGTGTTGGGGCCTGGTTAGCAGGCTTCAGCACACTTTCAATCAAAACAAAAATAAGTTAGGGGGTAACCATGGCAAGGAGGCATTTCCGTACAATGTGCGACTCGTGTACTTTCAGGCAGACTTTTTAACTGATGTCCCAGGCTCAGCATGTTGTGCCGATCAATTTGAACCTAGCACGCACTGTCTGTTTTTGGTAATGAATCAGCTTTTGTTATAGTAACTTATGTAATGAAGGATGTATAAATAACATGAGATAGTCTATGAAAGGCCGAGTTACTTGGAAAACGGCTGTTCCATGACTTTCAATTCAAACTTACAAATAAATCCACGACTGAACTTTGAACTTGTGCACATTCCCTTTCTTTAGGAGGGAAATTATGCTTTTACAGTTTGTGCGCCCAATGTCAGGGGAGAAGGTGAGGCGAATGTTCTTGTCTGATCACTGCGTAGTTCCTAATGCCAGGTTGCAGAGAGCACTGTACGAATACTCCCTCAGAGCAGCGTTTTGCAGGTGAGGGCATGTTAGAAATGGAGTTTCTGGTTGGCTAGGGTGTGCATCTAAGCCAGGCAGAACACACCCACTCTAGTCAGAGAAAGGGAGTTAAACACTCAAGATAACCCTTTCTCACCCCCTTAGTAGCTTGGCACGAACAGTCAGGCCTATCCCAGAGGCAATGTGTAAAGCAATTGCACAACACACATGAACCAATAAGCACACCACAAAGGATACACAACACCAAGTTATATAAAAGTAAACTGTATTGCACAAAACATCATTATACCAAACATGTCAGAAATACCCTGCTACACAAGCAGTTGTCAGGACATTATACAGTTACTAATACAAAATAGAGCTACGCAGCTTCGGCACGGACAAGCTTCAGATGAGCCCCCTATCCAACCAGGAGGCTCAGATGTCCCTGTTATGGGGAGGAAAAATAAGGCATGCGTGGCTCCACTAGCAACAGGGAGACCTCTCAGGTCCCCATGTGTAGAGCCAAGATCCTCATCCTCGGCTCCAATCACTCCGCATGGGATGACTCCTGGTGGCCAGCCACTCTAGGAACCACACCAACACCCACCACCCAATCTAGGTTTCATCCTAGACTCATCGATCACATGACCCAGCAAGTCAACGCCGTCTCATCTTCCTGCTTCAACACCCTCTGCATGCTTCGCAAGATCTTCAGATGGGTCCCCACTGAAACCAGAAGGACGCTCACCCATGCCCTTGTCAGCAGCAGACTGGACTACAGCAACGCACTTTACGCGGGAACCACAGCCAAGCTCCAGAAGAAACTACAATGTATACAGAACGCCTCCGCACACCTCATCCTCAACATCCCACGCCGCAACCACATCTCAGCCCACCTCAGAGACCTACATTGGCTTCCCGTCACCAAGAGGATCACCTTCAAACTCCTCATCCACGCCCACAAAGCTCTCCACAACAGGGGCCCTGCCTACCTCAACAAGCGACTGATCTTCCAAACTCCCACCCGCCAACTCCGCTCTGCCAACCTCGCATCCATCGAACTACAGCCGGAGGCAGATCCTTTTCCCGCCTCGCCACCAAGACCTGAAACACCCTCCCTGCCCACCTACGACAGACCCAGGACCTCCTGACCTTCAGGAATCGCCTCAAGACCTGGTTATTCGAGCAGTAGCAATCCTTCCCCCCTCCTCCCATCAGCGCCTTGAGACCCTAGCGGGTGAGTAGCATACTTTACAAATGATTGATCGATTGACTGATTGAAGTGCCTGGCACAAACCTCTGGCAGCTGCCCGCGTCCATGTGGAGCAGCTACCAAGTTTCACTGGCCTCACGCTCAGCCACCTCACATGGGGAGCATACCCGGAGCCCCCCCAGGGCTTCACGGGTCGCTGCTGACCTTTGCCAGAAGCGGGCGGCTCCAGCCGACACTGCTAATCCACCGGGCCCGCACCACCTCCAAGCGGAGCTCCCAGCTTGGGGAGGGTGGATCAGTTCTCCTGCTCCTCCGGTGGGAAGGTCCTCTGTCCTGCCCGGTCGGCAGGCGAAGTTACTTCCCCCCCAGTGTAGGAAAGTAGCCTCTTTCTAGCTTGGTTACCCCCATTTTTGGCCTGTTGGTCAGTGTGTTTGACTGTGTTCAATGGGATCCTGCTAACCAGGACCACAGTGATTATGCTCTCTCCTTTAAACTTGGTTGCTGGAACCATTTTCATCCCACAATTGGCACACTGTTCCTCCCTTATAAGTCCCTAGAACATGGTACCTAGGTACCCATGGCATTGGGATTCCAGGGGATCCCAATGGGCTGCAGCATATATTTTGACACCCATTGGGAGCCCAAGCAAAGGGTTCTGCAAGACTGACATTGCAGCTGGCGTGAAAAGATGCAAAAACCCTTTCACTGCCACTTTTCACAACACCAGGTCACTTATAAATCACCCCTACGACAGGCCTTCCAGCCCAGAGGGCAGGGTGCAAAGTACCTGTGTGTGAGGGCACCCCTGCACTAGCAGAGGTGCCCCCAAGAACTCCAGGCCCATTTTCCCAGACTTCGTGAGTGCTGGGACACCATTTTACATGTGTACTGGACATAAGGTCAATACCTATTTCCAGCTACATAATGGTAACTCTTGACATAGGCATGTTTGGTATCAAACATGTTGGACCCATACCCCAATGTTTTTGCAAGCATTGGTTTTATGATTCCAGGCACTGTGGGGGCTCCTTAGAGGACCCCCAGTATTGCCATTACAGCCTTCTGAGGTTTCCAGACAGCCCAAGTTGCTGTCACCTCCAAGACAGGTTTATGCCCTCCTGTTGATTTACAAGCTCAAGCCAAGGAAGGCAAAACAAAGGATTTCCTTTGGGAGAGGGGTGTTACACCCTCTCCCTTTGGAAATAGGTGTTAAGGGCTGGGGAGGGGTAGCCTCCCCAAGCCTCTGGAAATGCTTTGAAGGGCACATTTGTTGCCCTACTTGCATAAACCAGCCTACACAGGTTCAGGGACCCCCAGTCCCTGCTCTGCCACGAAACTGGACAAGGAAAGGGGAGTGACCACTCCCCTGACCTGCACCTCCCAGGGGTGGTTCTCGGAGCTCCTCCAGAGGGTCCTTGGGTTTTGCCATCTTGGATTCCAGGTTGGCAGGTCTTTTGGTTTAATGCTGACTGAGCCAAAATACACACAATGAGAGGAGTCCAAAAGATTCTCTGGAATGCACTTTTTAGTCTAAAGAAGACATTTATTATATATTTTGCAAGGCTCGTGAAGGAAGGTCAGTATAACCGAAAGTGTACTTTTAAAAAGTGCAACAATGAAATAAGAACATGTACAAATAATCTTAAATCTATAAACAGCAAATATATACATGCAAATATACAAACACCTATATTGATATATATATTCATACACAATGCAAAGCAAATAATTAGTAAAAATGTATCACCGTAGGGCCTGTCTGGTGCTTCATCTTTCTCCTGCCAGCAGGTCGTTAACCCCGTTTTGACCGCAACGAGAAAGAGAGAGATCTACCCTCACGGGAAATATATCAGGCATTCAACATCTCACTCCTTATTGAAATCTCTGAACCTCCCACTGTCGACCTGGGTTTCTTATATACTTTAAACAAACGAGGAAGAAGATTTCTGGAAAAACCACTCCCGCTCTGCAAGAAGTATTAAAAAATGCTGGCTATTTTAGGTCAGGGTTAAAAGAAACAGGTTGGAACTGGCCAGTTTCCCAAGCTGTCTCCCCCTAGCCAAGTGCAAAGTGGTGCGACATGGAGTCAGTGGTCAAAACACAAATATCACTACAGCAGGTAACTCTGGGAGCATCTGAGTGGCTAATGGCAGCAGGTGACGTCAGAGCCCCCTACTGAAAGGTGGTCACCCAGCTAGGTGACCAATCTCCCTTTCAGGGCTATTTAGGGTCTCTCTCTTGGGTGGTTCCTCAGATTTGGATTGCAAGACTCCAGCAGGAATCCTCTGCAACCTCCACTTCGACTTCTGACCGAAGAAATTGCATCTGGACGCTCCAGGACCCCACAAGCTGCAACAAAGAAGCAAGATGCCTCCTGCAACCATTTATCCACAGCTCCTTCCAGCAAATGCAACATTACCCGTTGTGCATCCTCTGAGGACAGTCCATCTTCAGCCTGCATCAGAAGGCAGAAGGAATCTCCCTTGGAGTGAAGGAGTCACTCCCCTGCTTCTGCAGGCGCCAACTGCAACGACAACCGGCTTCGTGGAACCGCTCTCCTGCTAAGCTGCATGGATCCTGCATCACGGATGGTGGACTGAAGTTTGTCTTGACAGTCCTCTCTTCCAGCTGTCCAATTAGGGTGGAGGTAAGCCCTCCAGGACAGGCGCAGGACAGTACCCCTGTGCATTGCATCCTTTGCAGCTGCCAAGGCCTGTTGGCATCTTTTCCCCCCCCAAGATCTTCAGGCATCTTGAAGCTCCAGCCCCCAGCACTCCATCCTGCGGCGCACAACCCCCTGAGTGGTTCTCCGGCATGACATATCGGTACTTCTCAGGGAAGTCGTGGTCACTCAGGTCACAACCGGTTCTCTCATACACAATGCGGTCTCATATATGAATGACAATGAAGGCAGTATAAGTTTTAAAGATTGATTTAATAAAACGACTTCATTTTGGATAACAGAGCGAGAGCTGCAATAACCAGAACTACACAACACAGCAATATTAAAATAGTAACGATGAGAGTGAAGCATAAGAATAAGGCTATCATAGTGCCGCTAGATTATTCTCTCTCGAAGTTATATTTGAGCACAGCATGTGAAGCTCTAAGCCTGCCTTTCAGGTTCCCCCGGGAGGACATCGACCCTCATACCTGAGCAAAGGCCTGTAATCTGCATCAGCATCTGCAACTAGGCATTCTGCATACAGTTGTGGTTCCCTGGCTGGAATCTCCCTCTTGACGTGTACTAGGACTAGAAAGTGTTTTATACCTGACACGCAGATGTTCTAAGAAAATGTCCCTACGTAAGGATGCGTATTTTTCTACGAATGTTGGAGACTAAACTTCTACCACGTTTACCGGCAATGTACCAGACTGTAGCCTTGACTGAAGCACAGGGCGATCAAGAATGCATTGTTTGAGAACACAGTGCTGAACTAAGCTAAACAGTTTGATAGAAGAAATTAAAACAAGACCGTAAAAACTGGTTATTGTAAAATAACAGTGCGAAGCTGAATAAAATATATCTAGGGCAAAGTGCACAGCGGCCTAGTATGTTAAACTAATCGTGCATGGAGCTATACTTAAAATGGCTACACAACACCCTCCCCTTGTCGGTAGAAAGTGGTTCAAGCCAAAGCTAAAATACCCTAACCTAAAATATGTTTAAAACCCTACTTAATTTTGACAAGTTAAGAGTCCACACAAGCATAATACTTGACAATTTAAAAATGAGCATGCGGCTGAGAGCCGAATTCAAAGGAAAATGTCAATTTAGAACAGTTCCGAATCAATCACAAGTCATGGAAAGCAAGAGATCTTCCACTTCGGCAGATGACAAAACCGGTAAATCGTCACCAAAAACGACTAATGAGCAGGTGTGTTCCATAGCCCCAGTGTCAACCAAGGCAGCATCCTGTGCAGTGCCCATTAACGAGTTGATGGTAACTTCCTCCAGGAAGGGTAGCTCGTAATCAGCTTCTCTTAGCAAACGCAGCCGCAGCGCGCATGTCTGTAATGAACCCGCAACGAGAACATCAACAGATCAGCATCAATCACTGAGGGGCGTTGCTGTGAAAGACAAACTTCTAGTGCATGTTCAAAAGAGCACCAATGGCAATGAAACACGGGCTACACACAATCCAAAACCGGTCTGAATGACAAAGACCAGTCACACCCCCATGTTCCAGGAGTGTTGCTCCAAACTGCTGCATCATGCGGTCACGACACAACTGCGCTGATGGGAGCGCCTTCATTGGTCCTTGTTGTGGCGGGACAGCCATTGCGTAAAAACAACAGCAACAGCAAAATGCCGGCTAATAAGGCCAAAGTTATTGGAAATCCCCCCAAAATACTTCCAAAAATTGAGTGAATAGCTGAATGTATCAAACCGAATATAGAGGAGAAGGTGTGAACAAAACCAATACCAACAGCTTTGAAAAAATGTGCTAAACCAGCCGTGCTGGACGCATTAAATAGAAGTACCACAAGTTCACCTAAGTGTCTCGGAAAGTTCGTATTTAACAAGGTCTGTATTTCCGCCGACGACCTTGCCACCTGAAGTGCATAGGTCTCGCGTGCAGATGTAAGGGCCACATGCTTCTGAAACAATAAAGCCTTGAGTCTACTCAGCTTGTCAAAATTCACCTTGGAAGTAGCAATATGAGGCCAGATGTCAGCTACCTCCCTTAATTTAGTGGGGGAAAACAACCCGTTCCCGCAGCATGTAACGACCTTAGAGACCGAAACAACGTAAACTATTCCGGCCCGCATGCCACAACAGTCTTCACTATTGAGAAGGACATAGCTGCCGTTTGAAAGCTCCTGGAACGTGAGTTTAATCAAGGGGACTGGAACTCCCTTCAGATAGCAAGCCAAGTTTGCAACCGAGGCATTACGCGCCCTGTGCAAGGACAGCTGCTTACAAATCATCAAATGGCTAACTGAAGTCTCGCATTCACTACCGCTAAGAAAGGCCTCTTTCATGCCATTGAGGCATTTGTATGAGAAGGGAAGCTCCCACACCTCATGGATGTAACTATCTCCCAACTTTTCATATCTGCCTACCGGAACGTGTTTCAAACACGAAGTGAATTGTAATGTTGAAATAGGCAGATTAATAACCCTGTGTATTAACCATTCTACCGAAGGAATCACGGTAAAAGGCAGTCTTTCTATCTTTTCAATGTTAAGCATGACATAAGTCGCTTCTTTCTTAGCCATTAGTAGTTGTTGCCGCGTCAAATTAAAGGAAAAAAATATTTCCCTGGCACTTATGTGCTGCCACGGAACGCGACCCGCCTTCAATGTCTGAAGTGTCCAACCCAACTACATAATGGACCTGGTCTGACTCTTTCCATGATATAAAGAGGACATATCGGATCGTATAATGTCTATAGCAGAAGAAACAATGTTGTTAATTGTATATATCCGGTCGGACAAGGTGTGAATGCCATTATCCACAACAGCTAATGCCTTTTGCAAATTTTCCTGGTCTATTTGCCTTAACCGGGCTGCGGCCTCTTGTTGGGAAAGTTTCCATATTTCATTGTATACTTCATACAAGAAATGCTTCCTACGTGGTATCTTGGGACCTGACAAGAAATCTTGTAAGTCAGTGTTGTTAGACAAAAGATTGAGGTGCGTTTTAACTGCATCAAGTGAGGACGATTTTAGCCACTGTTGGCATAATTTGCCTACACTACATGTTGTAATTATGTCAGCATGTTCTGGTGATATATAGCGAGGGTTTGGCCTACTCGTTCGGAAACCCCCTGAGGAGGTGACAAAACGTTGATGACACCCGTTGGTATCTATTGGCCACAATAAACACCCGCCTGGACATGTCAGTGAAGTATTAAACGTACCATTCTGGACCCACTCATTGAGCACTTGTATAGCTGCATTAGTGTATTTTTGCCAATTGCCAAATTTTGTAGGGGCAGGTATACTGGGCATGTTTGATTCTCTAATTGTTGCTAAGCCCAAACAACTTGCTTGTTGCACCGTTTCATTTAAAAAGATCATTTGGACAGGGCTGAGATATGCTCTAAACAATGTTTCTGTACCCTTAGTCTGCCAATTTTTTGTTCCCCGAACACTTTTCAAATCAATATTTTTGGACCAATATTCATAACCTTCAATTGATAACCGGGAAACAAAAGATTCTGAATATTTAAATTTCGTGTTAGTCAATAACATATGTATATCCTTAGTAGGAGTTACTTCAAAATAACATGACTCAGCATTTTTTTGACGATGCCCAGAAAAATACGCAAATTTTTCAGTATACGTTTTTGAACTCCCTTGTGGTGGAGTTGGACAATGTTCCCATTGCGTGTAATTAAATATAGTTTTGGGACTACTCGCTCTATGTATGAAGTGGTGCCCATAATAATTATAGCAAAACATATCACCATAGTTTTCTTTAAACAGGGAAACATCTTCGTTTTCATAGACAGTATAATATTGCAATTCTGTCATCATAGAATCAACTGTTTTCACATCCCAATCACCAGACACAATGCCTGGTATGACTATATCATTCATAGATAATTTTAACACATACGGTATTTGAATGATTTCAGTGGGACCATATATATCAAACATCACTTTGTCCCAAACAATCCCATCAGGAATTGGCACTGCGGAAATGTTCACAAAGGATAAGTCTCTTCGGACCTTATTTGATGAAAAATGTGGTTTCAAAACCTCCCCCACCTGTTCAACCGCTGATCTATCGGGAAGAAAATGACCATGTATCAACAAGAAAAAGGTAATAATAAACCCAATCCAAAGTAAAAAGGCTAGGACAGTCAAAGAAAACCATACATAGTTCCACGGAAAAATGAAATATGCGTCTTTAAGCCAATGTATTAGCTTATGTGCACCTGACAGGTCAGCAGTCGAAGATGCAAACGAATCCGATAGACCATCGTCGAGGTCGGCAAAGTAACCAGAGGCAATTCGTGCACATGGCGTAGCCGTGGTCAATGGAGGAGTTGGGGTTTCCTGTGGTGGTACACTGTAGACAGCACCATCCGTCTGGCTAGTAGTCGTGGTGACTTGATCAAACATTTCTAAATTGTTTGTTGTTGGTGGAACTAATGCAAGATCATCATCCACCCTCCCCAAGCTCAGAGAGGTGTCACTGTTGGTATAAACAACTTGAAGCTGAACTTCTTCTCCAGTAGTGAGAGGGATTTGGGAACTACTGGACGTTCCTCTTGGTCGGCTGTGCAGAATCGGCCACATGTTGTAGTTTGACATTGTCAATTGAAACAAAACGGTTTTCTTTGGCACCTGGCAACGGTGGTAGAATAACAGTTCTGGTACCGTGTATCCCCAGTACAGGGACTGGTGCCCGATAAGAAGGGCCAAATTCTTTTTTCACTGCAACCTTTTCACGTACAAGATCCACAATCCTGGGAATCCAGCCGGTAGATGTTACAGGCACATCCTTATTTCCTGTGGAGGCAGCACTTTTAGAAGAGTTATCTTCACGGAACTCTTGTAATTCCTGTAAAACAGTGCCACAATCATTTATGTCAAAAGGTGTTTCTGCTGCCTCCATGCCAGGACCATCAAGATCTAGAACAAACATTTGTGTTCCGAACAGGCACTCATATGAAGTACCACCCCCCAGGGACCTTCTAGGCAGGTTATTTAGTGCTCTCTGAACTCCATACAGGTGGGTTAGCCAACTACGACCCATACCTAAGACTCTGGCTGTTAAGGATTGCTTTATATCGCGGTTTAATCGCTCCACAACAGAATTTCCCTTGGGATGAAATGGAGACGAGTACTGCAGTTGGACCCCACAACAAAGCCATGGAGTCCCTGAATGCCCTTGAGGCGAAAGCAGGGCCCTGGTCCGAATGGAACACCGCAACTGCATATGTACCAATAAAGACTCGCAAATCTTTAATAACAGTCCGAGCATCAGCTGAGCCACACAAATCTTGAGCATGAATCAACAGCTACTAATATGTATTTGTATGCACTATCAGGTGTTAGTGGACCGCAGTGGTCTAAGTACACACACTGTAATGGTCTGTTGGAAATTAAGAGGGGTGTCTGCGACGGGCGCTTGGCCATGGAAACTTTAATTTGTTGACAGATGTCACAACAAAGGACATACTGCTTCGTCTCTTTGTAGAGACCGGGCCACCAATAACGGGCCAGTAAGAGTGAAATTGTAGCCGCCACAGCAGCATGTGCAGATGCCACCCCCTCATGCGCTGCTTTAATCAATTGAAGACTTACATCTGTATTGGGGATGTCGCGTACGCCTACGCCCGGAATGTTAACCTCAGCGTTCAGCATACTTCCCATATAGTATTGATATTTGTTAGGAAATCCTTTAGGATAAGGCGTACCATCAACCGTAGCTTTTATGGCAGCCAAAGTGTCTGTGTATGGTTTGGAACTTGAACGAGTCACGGCAGCTACAATGGCTACTGCCACTGCTGACTTTGCAGCTTCATCAGCCAAAGTATTTCCAGCAACGTGTATCCCAACGCGCTGGGTTCCAAGTGTATGCACAACATGGACTTTCGGTAGCGTCTCTTTCAGGTCTGCTACCTTCCCCCACAGGAGTCTGCGTTTTATGGTGTTGCCTTTGGAATCTCTGAACCCATTCTGACGCCAGTAATGCAGATATTCATTAAAAGACTTGACACAGTAATATGAATCACAAACAATCAATGTGGACTGCGCTGGACCCGTATGTTCTAGTGCCATCAGCAGAGCTTTTAGCTCAGCCAATTGTGCTGTACAATCCCTTATGGTCTGTGTGTAGGTATGTAGGGGGATAGAATTTCTCCCCTTCCATATAGCCGCTTAAGACTGCGCAAGCAGCAGAGTATTGATGTTTAGTTCCCATCGCTGGTTGCGCAGAGCCATCGGTGTACATGACTCTGATATTGATCAATAGGCAAGGTATTCGCTGGAACTTGATATTCTACTTCATATTGTAGAAATTCTTGAGTTTGTAACTTTGGATCAAAAATGTAATCTACATCAGTGGCTGTTAGAGACGTAGCCCATTGTATCCATCGTGGATGTAGTGCTTTTGCGTTCGGAACGCTTGCTCTTGTAACAGCCCCTAGGGCTGGAATCGGAGAAACTACAATAATGCGTTTGCCTTGTGCAAGAGGTCTTTCTTTAATAACAGCCATCTATACAGTAGTGAGATTTTTTTTCTGTGGGTGCAAAGCGCTGTTCAGCTGCTGAATACAAATGTGATTTTTATGCTATCGGGACAGTCTCACCTTCATTAAATGTCACATAGGTGAAACCAATGGCCTCAGCTATTAACCTGATGACCAAATCTGTTTTGTTGTCCCTCGTGCATAAATGTTTTCCTGCTAGCATGTCTGTCTGCAATTCTCGAAGAGTGCGTGTATGTTCCATTGTCCAGAATTTACTTGAAAAATCGGGACGTATTAATTCATATAAAGGTTTTATGTGTGTTGCATAATCAGGAATGAATGTTCTGCCAAAATTTAGAAAACCCAACAACGATAGAAGTTTTTTTAATCGTATTTGGTGGTTGTAATTGTGCACATTTTTCTAAAAATTGTGGCGCTAGGCTCTTCCCTTCACTCGACAGCTCATATCCCAGGAACAGGACGATGAGGAAGGCAATTTTTGATTTTTTTAAAGTTAAATTTGTAGCCGAGTTCAGCAAACTCTACAACAATGCGTGCTACCCGTCTTAAATGTTGTAGTAACTCGTCATCCGTGAGATATATATCATCCACATATGACAACGCTTCAGGGTCTATCTCGTGTAAAATCGCAGTCACATGAGCCGCAAACAGTCCTGGGCTGTTCTTATACCCCTGAGGCAAACTACAGAATTTTGTCTGAGAGCCTAATGCGCTAAAGCTTGTTAAGTCCATGCTTTCAGGTGCTATATTCTGGCAGAAGAATCCATTCGAGATGTCTAGAGTTGTTTTGTATTTTTGCCGCACTATGTTGCTCATTAGTGCAGTGCTATGTGAGTTTTGTATAGCATATGTACGTGTATGTCCGTTCAAATGTCTGTAGTCTAAGACTATTCTGTATGAATGGTCCGGCTTAGCTACAGGGAATAAAGGGTTATTCATCGGTAAGACACAGGGTTCAATCACACCCTGGTACTCTAATTGCGTGAGTATCTCTCTCACCGGTGCCCTTGCTTCATGTTTTATGGGATACTGCGGTTGTGGCTGAGGTTCACTTTTAATAGGAATAACATGGTATGGAGATTCCCTATCCCACCCCACGTGATTTCTATATAACGCAGGTGCTTGTGCTAGAGCCCATTCTGTAGAATAGGACTCGGCGAGTTCCTCCGGAACAAGTGGCGAGAAGAAAGGTTTAATTACCTTTTCGCCATATGGGCAGGTGAGGTCGAAATCAGACGGCCAATCTTATTCAGCCTACAAGATATCATATACTTTAACTACACGGTCCCAAAATATTGCGTGTATCGTGCGTTCAATGTCTCCTTCTAATTGCAGTGTTACTTTGTACACCCTATCAGGCTCGGAGACACGCATGTCCGATGTTTTTACTTGTATAAAGTCATCAGTTGTTTTCACCTCCAGATGCTCTAGAACAGTGATACTCAAAGAACGGCCCGGGGGCCGCATGCGGCCCTTTTGACCTTTACATGCGGCCCCCTGAGCAGCAGTAGCACTAGGCTGCTGTTTACTGGACTTAAAAGGGAACACTTTATTTAAACATGATAGAAGATAAGGAAAGAAAGTAAGGAATTTGTCCTGCACCGCTTTAACTGCAGGAACACTTTCATTCTTTAGGAAATCTTGCAGCAAATGTCTATACCTATAAGTGTTCTTAAAAATTAAAAAAGTGTATTTCATTTACACACAGAACCATTTCATCTAACAGTGCATGGAGAAGTATTTTTTTTTTAAACGAAGGTATCAAACATAAATTCAGAAACTTTAATTCTTCCCCCACCCCCAACATTCATTCTTACCCCCACCTTCATAACAATGCCAATAGTGAACTAAGAGGCAAGTCAGTTGTTATCTGCACTCTTTGATTGGCCTGATGTGCTATTATACATGAACAACTTTATAGTTTATTAAATCAAACACAGGAGAATGGTTTGCACAGCGCACAATCCAAAGTCATGCATTGTGAGGTCCTCCTACATACAATAATGAAGAAAAAGAAGGGAACGTAAAATAAAACAATTGCCTAGGATCACACAGTTTGGTAAAGTTGGGAAGCTGGGATTAATGCCAGGTTTTCTGGTTTTACATTGTGCGATTTAGCCACTAGATCTATATGCTTTGCTGCCTCCTATTGCCACCTTAACGCCACAAACCCTCCCCACCCAGAGCCCCCTCCTCCCTTTGATCGGCACGCTGCTAGCATCAATGCGGCCCTCAGTCGCACCACAGATCAAACTTTGTGGCCCCTGGGAAAATGTTTGCGAGTACCCTTGCTCTAGAAGATTCCAACAAACTATTGTGACCTCTGCAGCGCTGTCTAGCAGTGCTAGGGCCCAAGTCTTGTTCTTCAAGAGAACCCTCTTCCTGAGTGGCATGTCGAACTGAGACTGCTGCCACTTTTTTCTTTTTAAATTGTTGTTTTTGCTGTACAGGTTTCTCTTCCTTTTTAACAGAAACCTCCGAAGAGCGTTATGATTCCTGTCTCGGTTTCACGTACTCTGTCCTTCGCTCTGATCGTCCACCTCTCTCATTTCTTTTTTCCGAGGAGTCCTGAAAGGAACGAGATTGGCGTGTATCAGTATATTGATATCGATCAGGCGTTTTTATATTTTCTCTATTCCTGAGATTATACCTATTCTGTGGGGTCTCCGTCTGTGGAGATTCTCCCCTTTCTTTTTTAGGTTTCTTATTACCCTCAGGTTGTTGTTTAGTATTATCTTTATTAATTTTACCCTGAAACTGAGGTTTTTGTGGTCTAGCCCCTAGGCTATCTCGACCAATACTTGAATATGTTTCCGCTATTATTTTAGGCAGCTCCTGTTCCTGATCTTGTTGCGGAAAGTCACGGAGCCGCATGCGCACTGCAAGTGCAACCGCTTCCCCTTTAAGGTTACTTAGGATTATTGAAGAAACTGTGGCAAAATTGCCCATCAGTTGCATTCCCAGATCTAGGGCCGGGGCAGCCCCATATTCATCTTGAATTTGTTTAAGCACTTCCGGTAAGTTGGCAAGAGTCGGTGTACCGTGTGCCGTTGTATAGAGCGCTGCAAATACAGTGTCCCATGTAGTAGTGTTCAACTGTAGGGACCATCCCAAAGGGCAAGCACATAGTCAATACAATATGTTGATCCTGAGGTCCCGTATGGGGAAATACTGCTTCCAGCGTATTAATTTTTTGTGCTAGCCAGAATGGAGTCTCCTCTCGTTTGGCCGGGACTTTACCCATAATAGAGTGTACAGTCACCGGATTTATACCTGGTGTTGCTGCATGTGGTTGTGCTGGAGCAGCACGCGCTGGGTTTGTATTTAAAGTTTGCATCACAAATTGCACTAATCGTCTGTATATTGCTATTAAATATATAAGCGTCGAACCTCAGCTACTGCTAAATTCGCAACCACAGGATGTGGTGTATATGTGGCCAATAAAGGCCAGGTAGGACCGTCATTACTTAGTGGACCTAACCTTACTGGTAATATTGTATGGGGTAGGGCGCCATCAAGCCAATTATTATGTTCTTGATAAGATAGAGGTATCTCTAAGTATGCGTACGCCCTGTATTGTCCAGGCGCGTTCACAACAGTATATGTGTGAAATGTATTTGAGTTCCCATCAACTGCTGGAAATGTGACCCAAGAGTAAAAGAGCTCTGTTCTATAAGCTGCGTGGGCGTCCACCACAAACGTGACCAGACCTCCCTGGGCCGTGAGGCCATTTGCTAGTAAGTGTGCTGTGAGAGGTTGTCTCATGTTAAGAGCTATTTGTACAACCTGGGGATTCGCCATCGTGAAGGCACTAAGAGTTCAGAGAAGGTACACCAAAATGTTTTTTTTTCCTTTTAAAGTTAAAGCTTGAACAACTGCCAGCTGAAAATAGGATTACCTATATAGCTGTGGTGGAAATCCTCAGTACCACGGACGTCTCTGTATACGGAACTGAGGTGTCATTATATAATAAGAGACTGAGATATTTCGGTGGACCCGAAAATTAGAGCCTGACCAAATTGTTGGCAGCGCCATGTCGCATAGGCTCCCATTATCTTAATGAGACTACTGGATTTTGAGCAGCAAGATGAATCCGGGTTTTGTTCCGGCTAACTGCTGAGGTGAGTTTATATATATGTACTGCTGAGGTGAGTTTATATATGTACTGCTGAGGTGTGTATGTATATGTACTGCTGAGGTGAGTATATATATATATATATATATATATATATATACTGCTGAGGTGAGTATATACATATATATGTACTGCTGAGGTGTGTATGTATATGTACTGCTGAAGTGAATATATATATATATATATACACTGCTGAGGTGTGTATATATGTACTGCTGAGATGAGTGTATATATATATATATACTGCTGAGGTGAGTTTATATATGTACTGCTGAGGTGCGTATATATGTACTGCTGAGGTGTGTATGTATATGTACTGCTGAGGTGAGTATATATATATATATATATATATATATATATATATATATGTACTGCTGAGGTGAGTATATATATGGACTGCTGAGGTGAGTATATATATATATATATACATACTGCTGAGGTGAGTCTATATATGTACTGTTGAGGTGAGTATATATATATATGTACTGCTGAGGTGAGTTTATATATATATGTACTGCTGAGGTGAGTTTATATATATATGTACTGCTGAGGTGAGTGTATATTTATGTATTGCTGAGGTGAGTATATATACTGAGGTGAGTATATATATATATATGTACTGCTGAGGTGAGTTTATATATATACTGCTGAGGTGAGTTTATATATATGTACTGCTGAGGTGAGTTTATATATATGTACTGCTGAGGTGAGTTTATATATATGTACTGCTGAGGTGAGTTTATATATATACTGCTGAGGTGAAAGCTGGAGTCCTGTAAGTAAATAGTGACCCAACCCTTATTCTCCAATTACCACCCTCATGTGCTTGGAGGTAAATTATAGGCTGCATCAAATTGCAGGACCAAGACCGTGGAGGGCGAGAACATCCCTTCTTAAAAAGGATGTCACTTGCATCTAGCACCACCACCAGACCCCACAATGTTTCTGACTCCCGCTCAAATGTAATCACCCTGATCCAGCTCCACTCCTACCAACAGGCATGTCCTCCTTGAGTACCTGTAGGTGCCATCTGCTGCTCTTGCTTCCCTCAGGGATCCCTGTAGTGTTGGGATCTTTCAGCTGTGGTTCTCTGGGTGGGTCGTCGACTCTTTGGGAGGGCAGTATACTCTGCTGCGGTCTCTCTTCTGTTCCTGCAATCGATCTGCTGTTCTTAAGGGACACTCTTCCTCCCCTGCAGTCACATATGCCTCACTCCCCCCAGCTCTTCTGCTGCCCGTCTGCCCTCAGTGTACAGATGCTCCCTCTCTTCTGTGCCCCTCCTCTATCTCCTCAGTCCCTCCCTTCCTCGGTTTCCTCTCCTCAGTCCCTCTCTTCCTCTGTCTCCCCTCGGCTCCCTCTCCTCTATCCCCTCAGTCCCTCTCTTCTTTGGTCTCCTCTCCTCAGTCCCTCTTCCCTAGGCTCGCTTTCTCTCTCTAGTTCTCCTGTCTCCCTCTCTCTCTGCAGCTCTCCTCTGTCCCTCTCTTCCCTAGGCGCTCTCTCTCTCTCTGCAGCTCTCCTCTGTCTCCTCTCCTCAGTCCCTCTCTTCCTCTGTCTCCCTCTCTTCCCTTGGCTCCCTCTCCTCAGTCCCTCTCTCTGTGTGCAGCTCTCCTCTGTCCCTCTCTTCCCTAGGCTCTCCCTCTCTGCAGCTCTCCTCTGTCCCTCTCTTCCCTAGGCTCTCCCTCTCTGCAGCTCTCCTCTGTCTTTCTCTGTAGCTCTCCTGTTTCCTCTCCTCAGCCCCTCTGTCTCCCTCTCCTCTCTCTCCTCAGTCCTCTCTCTCTGCAGCTCTCCTCTACTCAGCCCCTTTCTTCCTCTGTCTCCCTCTCCAGCTCTCCTCTGTCCCCTCAGTCCCTCTCCTCTCTCTGCAGCTCTCCTCTGTCTCCTCTCCTCAGCCTCTCTCTTCCTCTGTCTCCCTCTCCAGCTCCCCTCTGTCCCCTCAGTCCCTCTCCAGCTCTCCTCTGTCTCCTCTCCTCAGCCTCTCTCTTCCTCTGTCTCCCTCTCCAGCTCTCCTCTGTCCCCTCAGTCCCTCTCCTCTCTCTGCAGCTCTCCTCTGTCTCCTCTCCTCAGCCTCTCTCTTCCTCTGTCTCCCTCTCCAGCTCCCCTCTGTCCCCTCAGTCCCTCTCCAGCTCTCCTCTGTCTCCTCTCCTCAGCCTCTCTCTTCCTCTGTCTCCCTCTCCAGCTCTCCTCTGTCCCCTCAGTCCCTCTCCTCTCTCTGCAGCTCTCCTCTGTCTCCTCTCCTCAGCCTCTCTCTTCCTCTCCAGCTCTCCTCTGTCCCCTCAGTCCCTCTCCTCTCTCTGCAGCTCTCCTCTGTCCCCTCAGTCCCTCTCCTCTCTCTGCAGCTCTCCTCTCCTCAGCCTCTCCAGCTCTCCTCTGTCCCCTCAGTCCCTCTCCAGCTCTCCTCTGTCTCCTCTCCTCAGCCTCTCTCTTCCTCTCCAGCTCTCCTCTGTCCCCTCAGTCCCTCTCCTCTCTCTGCAGCTCTCCTCTGTCCCCTCAGTCCCTCTCCTCTCTCTGCAGCTCTCCTCTGTCTCCTCTCCTCAGCCTCTCCAGCTCTCCTCTGTCCCCTCAGTCCCTCTCCAGCTCTCCTCTGTCTCCTCTCCTCAGCCTCTCTCTTCCTCTGTCTCCCTCTCCAGCTCACCTCAGTCCCTGTCTCTCTCTCTCTCTGCAGCTCCCCTCAGTCCCCCCTCCTCTCTCCTCAGCCCAGGCCCCTCCCCCGCGCGGTGCACGCTGGGATGGCGGAGGTTGCTCCGCTGACAGCCACCCTGAGGAGGCAGCTGCTCTAGCCTGGCCCCGGCTGCTCGTGCCCACACGTTGTGACTTTGCGCGCAAACGTTGTGACTGATATTTCCAGTATAATCGCTGATAAACAGCAACACTGCTCTTCGGTGCTTCCCGTTCCAACATGGCGCCCGCAGGACCCGCGGTTCACAAGGCGCGCCTGCGCACTGCGGGAAACCGATCCATCATGGCGCCTGGAACGGCACAATGCCGTTCTTCTACCTATTGTGGCTTGCTGAGGCCCTGGAATGGACCTGCTGTGACCGTTCGCGCCTTTACCGTCGGCCTGTCGTATTTTTATTTTATAAAACAAGTACTGCAATAAAAATTGTACTAAGGCGCTCCAACCTGTCACGCGGGCTCTTCCGCTGCTCAATCGCTGCCGCATCGCAGAGTAGTCCTTCGTCGGTGTCCTTACTCTGTGGATCACGTGACTGCGGGCCGCTGACGCACGCTTCCGGTGACGCGGCACGTCGGCAGGCTGTGCGCAGGCGCAGTGCAGCAAGCAGAGTGTGTCCCGTGCGGAGGAGCCGGTGAGGGCGGTACTGGGGGGTCCGGGAGGGGCCCGCGGGACTTGGGGGCTGTGGGGTACTCTGAGCACCCCCCCCAGCGTCCCTCTAGCGCCTCAGAGAAGGAGACTTTGTGGTTAGGGACCATAGAGACAACCCCCCCCTCCCGAGCCACACAGAGAGGTGACAGCGCCCCCCCCGCAGACTGCCGACCCCCCCGGACAATCAACCCCCCCAACTGACAGCCAACCCCCCCCACTGACAGCCAACTCCCCCCCACTGACAGCCAACTCCCCCCCACTGACAGCCAACCCCCCCCACTGACAGCCGACTCCCCCCCCACTGACAGCCGACTCCCCCCCCACTGACAGCCGACTCCCCCCCCACTGACAGCCGACTCCCCCCCCACTGACAGCCGACTCCCCCCCCACTGACAGCCAACCCCCCACTGACAGCCAACCCCCCACTGACAGCCAACTCCCCCCCCACTGACAGCCGACTCCCCCCCCACTGACAGCCGACTCCCCTCCACTGACAGCCAACCCCCCCCAGACAGCCGACTCTCCCCTCCAGACAGCCGACTCTTCCCCTCCAGACAGCCGACTCTTCCCCTCCAGACAGCCGACTCTTCCCCAGAGACAGCCGACTCTTCCCCAGAGACAGCCGACTCTTCCCCAGAGACAACAGCCGACTCTTCCCCTCCAGACAGCCGACTCTTCCCCTCCAGACAGCCGACTCTTCCCCTCCAGACAGCCGACTCTTCCCCTCCAGACAGCCGACTCTTCCCTTCCAGACAGCCGACTCTTCCCCTCCAGACAGCCGACTCTTCCCCTCCAGACAGCCGACTCTTCCCCTCCAGACAGCCGACTCTTCCCCTCCAGACTCTTCCCCAGAGACAGCCGACTCTTCCCCAGAGACAGCCGACTCTTCCCCAGAGACAGCCGACTCTTCCCCTCCAGACAGCCGACTCTTCCCCTCCAGACAGCCGACTCTTCCCCTCCAGACAGCCGACTCTTCCCCTCCAGACAGCCGACTCTTCCCCTCCAGACAGCCGACTCTTCCCCTCCAGACAGCCGACTCTTCCCCTCCAGACAGCCGACTCTTCCCCTCCAGACAGCCGACTCTTCCCCTCCAGACAGCCGACTCTTCCCCTCCAGACTCTTCCCCAGAGACAGCCGACTCTTCCCCAGAGACAGCCGACTCTTCCCCAGAGACAGCCGACTCTTCCCCAGAGACAGCCGACTCTTCCCCTCCAGACAGCCGACTCTTCCCCTCCAGACAGCCGACTCTTCCCCTCCAGACAGCCGACTCTTCCCCTCCAGACAGCCGACTCTTCCCCTCCAGACAGCCGACTCTTCCCCTCCAGACAGCCGACTCTTCCCCTCCAGACAGCCGACTCTTCCCCTCCAGACAGCCGACTCTTCCCCTCCAGACAGCCGACTCTTCCCCTCCAGACAGCCTACTCTTCCCCCCCAGACAGCTGACTCAGACAGCAGACTCTCCCCCCCAGACAGCAGACTCTCCCCCCCAGACAGCAGACTCTCCCCCCCAGACAGCAGACTCTCCCCCCCAGACAGCAGACTCTCCCCCCCAGACAGCAGACTCTCCCCCCCAGACAGCAGACTCTCCCCCCCCCAGACAGCAGACTCTCCCCCCCCCCAGACAGCAGACTCTCCCCCCCCAGACAGCAGACTCTCCCCCCCCAGACAGCCGACTCTCCCCCCCCAGACAGCCGACTCTTCCCCCCCAGACAGCCGACTCTTCCCCCCCAGACAGCCGACTCTTCCCCCCCAGACAGCCGACTCTTCCCCCCCAGACAGCCGACTCTTCCCCCCCAGACAGCCGACTCTTCCCCCCCAGACAGCCGACTCTTCCCCCCAGACAGCCGACTCTTCCCCCCCAGACAGCCGACTCTTCCCCCCCAGACAGCCGACTCTTCCCCCCCAGACAGCCGACTCTTCCCCCCCAGACAGCCGACTCTTCCCCCCCAGACAGCCGACTCTTCCCCCCCATACAGCAGATTCAGACAGCAGACTCTCCCCCCCCAGACAGCAGACTCTCCCCCCCAGACAGCAGACTCTCCCCCCCAGACAGCAGACTCTCCCCCCCAGACAGCAGACTCTCCCCCCCAGACAGCAGACTCTCCCCCCCCAGACAGCAGACTCTCCCCCCCAGACAGCAGACTCTCCCCCCCCAGACAGCAGACTCTCCCCCTCCAGACAGCCGACTCTCCCCCTCCAGACAGCCGACTCTTCCCCTCCAGACAGCCGACTCTTCCCCCCCAGACAGCCGACTCTTCCCCCCCAGACAGCCGACTCTTCCCCCCCAGACAGCCGACTCTTCCCCCCAGACAGCCGACTCTTCCCCCCAGACAGCCGACTCTTCCCCCCCAGACAGCCGACTCTTCCCCCCCAGACAGCCGACTCTTCCCCCCAGACAGCCGACTCTTCCCCCCCCCCAGACAGCCGACTCTTCCCCCCCCCAGACAGCCGACTCTTCCCCCCCAGACAGCCGACTCTTCCCCCCCCCCAGACAGCCGACTCTTCCCCCCCCCAGACAGCCGACTCTTCCCCCCCCAGACAGCCGACTCTTCCCCCCCCCCCCAGACAGCCGACTCTTCCCCCCCCCCAGACAGCCGACTCTTCCCCCCCAGACAGCCGACTCTTCCCCCCCACAGCAGACATCCAACCCCCCCAGGCATCCACCCCCCCAAGCAGGCAACCAACTCCCCCCCCCCCCAGCCGACCTCCCTCTTCCCCCACCCGACAGCCAACCCCCCCAGCAGACAGCCAACCCCCAGCAGACAGCCGACTTCCCCCTGACAGCCAACTCCTCCCACCCACTGACAGCCAACTCCCCCCCACCCACTGACAGCCAACTCCCCCCACCCACTGGCAGCCAACTCCCCCCACCCACTGGCAGCCAACTCCCCCCACCCACTGACAGCCAACTCCCCCCACCCACTGACAGCCAACTCCCCCCACCCACTGACAGCCAACTCCCCCCACCCACTGACAGCCAACTCCCCCACCCACTGACAGCCAACTCTCCCACCCACTGACAGCCAACTCCCCCCCACCCACTGACTGCCTACTCCCCCCCACCCACTGACTGCCTACTCCCCCCCACCCACTGACTGCCAACTCCCCCCCCACCCACTGACAGCCAACTCCCCCCCCACCCACTGACAGCCAACTCCCCCCCCACCCACTGACAGCCAACTCCCCCCACCCACTGACAGCCAACTCCCTCCACCCACTGACAGCCAACTCCCCCCACCCACTGACAGCCAACTCCCCCCACCCACTGACAGCCAACTCCCCCCACCCACTGACAGCCAACTCCCCCCACCCACTGACAGCCAACTCCCCCCACCCACTGACAGCCAACTCCCCCCACCCACTGACAGCCAACTCCCCCCACCCACTGACAGTTTCCCAGACAGCCGACTCTTCCCCCCAGACAGCCGACTCTTCCCCCCAGACAGCCGACTCTTCCCCCCAGACAGCCGACTCTTCCCCCCCAGACAGCAGCCGACTCTTCCCCCCCAGACAGCCGCCGACTCTTCCCCCCCAGACAGCCGCCGACTCTTCCCCCCCAGACAGCCGCCGACTCTTCCCCCCCAGACAGCCGCCGACTCTTCCCCCCCAGACAGCCGCCGACTCTTCCCCCCAGCGGACAGCCGCCGACTCTTCCCCCCAGCGGACAGCCGCCGACTCTTCCCCCCAGCGGACAGCCGCCGACTCTTCCCCCCAGCGGACAGCCGCCGACTCTTCCCCCCCAGCGGACAGCCGCCGACTCTTCCCCCCCAGCGGACAGCCGCCGACTCTTCCCCCCAGCGGACAGCCGCCGACTCTTCCCCCCAGCGGACAGCCGCCGACTCTTCCCCCCAGCGGACAGCCGCCGACTCTTCCCCCCAGCGGACAGCCGCCGACTCTTCCCCCCAGCGGACAGCCGCCGACTCTTCCCCCCAGCGGACAGCCGCCGACTCTTCCCCCCAGCGGACAGCCGCCGACTCTTCCCCCCAGCGGACAGCCGCCGACTCTTCCCCCCAGCGGACAGCCGCCGACTCTTCCCCCCAGCGGACAGCCGCCGACTCTTCCCCCCAGCGGACAGCCGCCGACTCTTCCCCCCAGCGGACAGCCGCCGACTCTTCCCCCCAGCGGACAGCCGCCGACTCTTCCCCCCAGCGGACAGCCGCCGACTCTTCCCCCCAGCGGACAGCCGCCGACTCTTCCCCCAGCGGACAGCCGCCGACTCTTCCCCCCAGCGGACAGCCGCCGACTCTTCCCCCCAGCAGACAGCCGCCGCCTCCCCCCAGCAGACAGCCGCCGCCTCCCCCCAGCAGACATCTGACTTCCCCCGACATCCCCCTGACAGTCGACCCCTCCCCCGACAGTTGCCGACCCTCCCTCCTGACAGCTGACCCCCCCCAGCAGACAACCCCCCTGACAGCTGACAACCTCCCCCCGACAGCCGTGGTGGCAGACTCCCCCAGCAGACAGCCAACCCCCCTGACAGCCAACTCACCCCCCCCCAGACAGCCAACTCCCCTACTGACAGCTGACCCCCCAGATGGCCAACTCCCACCCTTACAGCCGATCCCTCCCCCCACAGCAGACAGGTGACCACCCCCCCCCCCCCCCTTACAGACAGCTGATTCCACTCTCCTCTCCCCAGAACCGGAGGAACCTCCCCCCTCCAACCACCATCAGACAGGTAACCCGACAGACAGGTGATTCCACCCCCGGCTGCTGATTCCACCCCCGCCACCACCAGACAGGTGAGCACCTCCCTGTCCCCACCGATCAGTAGAGCAGGTCAGTGGCTGAGCAGGTAGTTTGTGTCCGGTGTCCCCAGTGTAGGTCTGCACCGGGCCCTGCTGGTCCTCCCCTTACTCCCCCCAGCAGCAGGGGAGGTGCCCTGGGTGCAGGTGCTGCTGGGGCCGTCTGCAGCTCGTGCATCCGCGGCTGCAGTGGATGCACTGTGGGCTGTAGCTCCAGTGTCTGTGGCCATCCAGATACTGATCCTTCCCACAGCAGCTCTGCACCTGGTTGGTGTCACTCGACCACCCCAGACTTCACCCTGCCATAGTGTGCGCTGTGACTGCGGGTGCCACTGCACGGATGCTGTCTGCCGCTCACACCTGGTAAAGCTGCCCTGAATGTAGGTTGCCTGGCATCTCCCCCAAAGACTGGTCCTTCGAGTCATCAGTGGTACCAGTACTGGGTGGTCCAGGCTCTCGTGCATCTATGCACTGTGAAGGGAGAAGCGTCATTGCTTTTAGACACCACAGTCTGTAGGCCTGGAAGTGCTCGCTGGGTGTGGCTGTCATATGGCATGCAACCTCCTCCCTGTGGTGGAGGATACAGTCTGTACTAGTGACTTTTCTGTCCCATGTGCCACTGGCTGTAGATCTGATGTGGGGGCAATGTGTTGTATCTTACTGCTTTTAGGCGTAAAGTGTACATGTTGTTTGATTGGGCGTTAATATGGTGTAGATTCTGATTGGTGCACGTGGCAGGTAGAGCTGCTACTGGGAGCAACCATGGGATAGATCCACTCACTGAATTCCAATAAATGGTGTTTACGATTTCCCCTTTCTGACGAATCTGGGAACTTCTTTTCTTGCCTTCCAACCAGTGAGAACAAAGTACCATTCTAGGGTCAGTTCCACTCAAAGGTGACTGTACTTTAAAACCAGTAATCAAGATGGAAGATACAGAGGTAGACAAAGTCCTCCGGGGTTGCTTTCTGTGGTTTATCAAACTCAACACTGCCTGCAAGCAGCAGTCGATTCAATAAGTTTTCTGGTTGGGTGGAACGCCACTCCAGGGAAATGGATTTCAATTGATCTGCATTTCTTCTGTGATAAGGAGACTACATCTTTTTCTTGGGTGTAGCTGGGTATTCGTCAACGCATGCATAGAGCACTGCGTTACAGCCTGCTGACGGTTCATGATAACACAGCAGAGGTTTCTGCCTCTGGTTAAGAGTGGCTCGCGGACCCCCAGATCACTAGCCTCTCTCTGACACAAAACAACCAACAACATTTAACAGTCACTCGGGATCTGTGGCAAACAAGGAGGGTGTTGTAGCTCTACTGCAGAGGTTACCAGCATTTTCTCTAGTGAGAGCTACTCCTGATCAGTGAAAATCCTAGAGCAACTGAAGACTAAACAACTCCCACATTACCAGACACCCCTCACCAAGCCTCGTTGACTTTAGGCCTAATGGCCATACAACCAGATAATGTGATTTGAACAAAATACTTTGATTAGGGGCAATATGACAGGGCTGCAATGTGTATCAGTAACAGCGTGGTCTTTCGGGATGTAAGAATGTGTATGGATGATTGATAGCCTATATTGTATGTACTTGTGGCACAGGACAAATCTTTCACCTTACATGGCACTGTTACACTAGATGCATAACACAAGCATACAACCATTTTTTTTAATGGGGGGGATTTAAAGTGCAGAAAAACATTACATAAAAGTGTTCAAATAATAGACATTTTTTCTGCAATTTAAACTTCTCCCATTTTATAAAAAAAAGATCTTTTTCAATTATACATATGACAGTGTCTCTACTGGCCACTGGGAGCAGGGGGCCTGCTGTTTGTAAACATGACACTATGAAGTGGCAGTAAATTAAAATGAAGTTAGCTTTTCATTTAATTTGTTTTCCGTTAATGACATTCAGAAACATCATTTTGTTCACAGCTTAAAAATGAAGCCGACAAGGAATTTTATTTTAGAGTTAAATACCTCAGTGCTTTAGTTCTTCACCTCAGTGTCTCAGCCCGAGCTATAAGTCCGACATAGCACTGCTCAGTATCAGTCCCTGCTCTCTGCAACTTGATGATGATCCAAAATAAACACAGCTTTTCCCTAACTTTAAAGGAAAATGGGACCTTGTGCTTAGATACAAATAAACTCAAGGCTGCTAGCTACTCCAAAGGTGTCTTGGAGCTACTGGTAGCTCGCAATCAACTGGTTGGAGACTCCTGCTGTAGTGTAAGTGAAGAGGTGGTTCTGGCTAAATACAGAGGTGTTGGAATTCTGGAAGATGGGTGGGCCTGGAGTTGATGCAGGGTCAGTAGGTGCCCATGGCTGGATGTGAAGGCGACCTATAGCTACCCTTGTGGACTGAGAGGCACGTGGTCAGAACTTCACCTGACCAAACCAAACCACAGAAACCCCGACATGCCCTGCTTGAAAGCAGCAGCGTCATAGGAATCAAGTGAAAGGAATACATTGTGACTGCAGGGGTTCCCGGGCTGGAAATGAGAACTCCAGGTTTGGGTGTAAAACAACTGTTGGGTGCAAGGGCCCGTGGTTGGGGGAGTATTGTTTCGGTTGGTCCTGTTCTGGGGGTGAGAGCTGTTGGTTTTAGATGGATTGTGCTGCAAGTCTGCAGATAAAGGTTTATGCACTTTGCGTGATGCTTCCTTGCAGGAATAAATGAAATACTAATTTGAAGGGATCTCGGGGTCTGTCTGCCACTTCCAGAAATTTTATTTTTACTTGTGACATCACTTCTCCATTTATTGTACGGCATTCTTATACTGTTACTAACACTTGGAAGATCGGTTATACTGGGAAATGTAAAATATACTTTTTATTCCATTTGTATATTACCTCAAACAACATTAAGATGAAAGGGCATCATCTTTCATTTGTAAACCGATATCATTTTTGGCTTTTAAATGTGAGTAAATTTTGTATGAGGTGGAAGGAAATTTTACAAAAGCTGAAAATATATCGCCTCTTCTATGCTTGACGTGTTTACATCTTTTGAGTTCCTTAAATTTTCGCTTCTTCCAAAATGTGCAAAAGATAAGGTACTGCCGCACATTTGGATTTCAAGTATCGCTAAATTGCAGTCTTCCTGCTGCTAATGCTTTTGTTTCTCCTCATGTCACCCAGACACCATGGAGGACAAAAAGCGCCTGGCGTATTCCATCATTCAGTTTCTCCATGACCAGCTCCAAAATGGTGGTCTGTCCTCTGATGCCCAGGAGAGCTTGGAGGGTAGGTAGAGTAAACGTTTTTTCTCTGTCTTCGTGATCACTGTTTCATTCCTGAGGCTCCATCCTTATAGGCAACGGTATTTGCTCTTGCGTCTTATAAATGCTCTTTTATGGCTATGAAGTGACCTAAAATCCTTATTTTTTGCCTGAATGGATGTTTGCAATTCACAATGAAGATTAGGGCTATAGAAAGTAATTAATTGCTTTAAATGTCTAGTAAGTGTGTGGAGGGGTGAGAAATTCCTATAGCCCGATGCCCAGAGCATCATATTTGGAGTTGGGGACAAGTTTTAATGTCTGTTTTGTCATTGGGACAAGCAGGCCCAACCCTCTGCAGCACAAACCCTTTGGCTTCCAAATTACAATACCACATTATGGAGCATGGAAGGCAGTGGTCTGCTGTTGGGGTAATATTTGTGTCCATGTGTCAGTGCTGTTCAAACTTGTATTTACGGTTCCTTAATGCTGAGCCTTTATTATCAGGGTGACCTCTCTAAATAAATATAAGCTCGGACTTCACTATTGACAGTGGTTTCAGTAGAAGAAAATGTGTACACGTTTGCATAGTTTAACAATATGAGTCTACTTAAAATGCTCCCTGATTATATGCAAATATTTGCAGAAGCTTGAAAACAAGGTTTATAATTCTGTGCTTTCAAAATAAAATGTTCACAAAAAATGCAACTAGGAAACATTTTTTGGTAAATTACTGTGAAAGTTTAGGTACAATTTCTTTGAAGAATCATTTAGTAAAATGTGTTAATGCACGCTGGTATTTCCAAAAATATATTCCTAATGGAAAATCAGGGTAACCAGTTTCAGCAAAATTATGGGAAACATGAAAATAATCATGCATTGGCAAAGCCAATAGGTACGTCATTCTGGTTAGCCTTTTTGGTTTTATCAATGTGTGTTTTGTTTTGACATGGTCTTTGTAGCACTTTATTGTTGTGAACTCTGCCGGGCCTTCACCATTGTTACAAACATTGGTAAAAGGCAAAAAAAAAAATTAGTTTTAAAAAGCACACTTTACCTTGGTAGCTCCTGGCACGGAACAAAACTGCTTTGTATTCATATATACACCTTGTGAAAGAGCAGATTGTTATCATTAACGGTGAAGCCAGCCAACCGGTGGATAGAGAGTGACAGAACTTTAATAAAAACAAATGGGCTTGGTTAACGTCAGACCTAATTAGTGGCCCAGTTCTTAAAGTCACAAAAGAGGGTCCTTGGTATACATCTTTGCACCAGTGCAGATTTATGTATTTCATGATTTCACAAGAATTTGCAGAAGTAGACCAGAAAATCTTACTCCTCGAAAATATCTGTGAACTGTATCCTAAGACAAGCATGTATGAATATATAGATTCATGCAAAAATCTGTTGCACATTTACAAGCTCACCTTTCCCATCTAATCACCTTTTCCCATTGCTGGAAGAAATACATTTCCATCTTTTCTCAGTATGGGAAAAGTTTAGCGAAGAGCTGGTAAAACCCTTAAAACATGCAAGTTAGTAGGTTTGCAGTCTCAAGAGGACAGTCCACACCTTAAACTATTGCTTACTGCTACCTCAGCCTCCGTATTTACGCCTGTGGTAAGGTGGCAAAATAAGGGATTTGCTAGTATTCAAATCCTACTATAGGAAGGGTCCTGGCACAATCAGGGGCTGTTATCAGAGCCCTTATATAATGAGATTGCTGCCATAATTTGTCGCCGCAGTAGACCGCACCAAAGAGACAAGTAGAGTTTTTTACAGGAGAAGTAGATTTATGAAGCAACCTGTCCCATGGACAAGTAGATATTTTATTAAATTCCACACCCCTGTGTATGAGGCAACTAGTAGTCAGGCTTAACTCATGGACAATAATGTGATGTACTTCAGAGCCCAGTAAGTGATCTGGAAAAGACAGTGTTGAAACTGTGTACACCAAATCTAATTTCTCACAGCCACAGCCCTGTCTTTTCCCACAAACTTGGTGAGTGTCATTATTTTTCTGGCTATGTCCTTATGTGTCCAATAGTCACTTTTTGATTTATGAAATCAGCAATCCAATGTTTTTTGTTATTTTTTCTGGTCCATTGATTTCGGTCTCCTGCCCTCCGTCTTTGTAAATGTATGGACAGCCCCTTACTCCTCACACTGCCAGCTGGTGCCTGTGTCTGGCACTGCCCTCTATTGCCAATTCCCGGCACTGCCTGCTATGCGAAACTTTCCTTTGGTTGCATTCGTTTCTCCACCATGACGTTCCCTCATGGACTACACTTTCATCGTAGACCACCTAAGAGTGTAAACATATATATAAGTAGAGTTGTACAAGTTAGAGGTGTAGGGCTAGGAGTGAAAGGTAAGGTGGGATGGTTACGTGTAAAGGAGTAAGCGGGTAAGGGAAGGGGAGGAGTTGAGGGTAAGAGACAAAGGTAAGGAGTTAAGGGAAAGGGGTGAATGATACAGAAAGGGCAAAGTACCAAATGTAATGGTAAGGAGATAAGGATCGGGAGGCAAAGGTAGGGTTTACGCATCAGAGGGCACAGGTTAAAGGTAAAGAGAGACAGGTGTATGGAGTTATGGGTAAGTGGTAAACTGGTAAAAGGATGCAAGGGGTGAGTGGTAGGGCTAAGATTAAGGGAGTGGGGCTTGCTTTGCTTTTCACTAATGACCTAGCTGAAACATTCATGCACTAACAAAAATCTCTGTAAGGCGCTTCTTAGTCCAAAGAAGACGTTTATTATTTCACTACGCAAAGTTCTTAAAAGGAGATGAGCATGTTGAAAGCACACGTTTGAAAATAGTCCTAACAATGAAATGAAAACATACACAAACGATTCTCCACAGCAATATACACAGCAAATATATGGATATATATTATATTATAATGCAAAGCAAATAATGCATTAAAAATGCATCCCCATAGGGCCTGTCAGGTGCTTCATTTTTCTCCTGCCAGCAAGCGGATGACCCCGTTCAACTGCGAGAAAGAGAGATCTCTACCCTCACGGGAAATCTATATCAGACATCCGACGTCTGAATCCTGATTGACGTCTTTGAATCTCCTACTGTCGATCTGGGTCTCTTTTATATTTTAAAAAACCAAAGCAGGAGCTTTCTGGAAAAACCCTTCCTGCTGGCGCAATAGGTATTCAAACATGCTGGCTAGTTTAGGTATGCTTTGAAAATAACATGTTGGGATTTGGCCGCAATCCTAATATGTCAAGTCAAAGCAAGGCCGTTCCCTGCCATCTGAGTACATTCTTATCAGCCAAAGCCCTTGGTGGGAAGAAACGAAAACAAGACAGAATGCAAAGTGTACAACATTGAAAATCACGGGCAGCTTTTAAAATGGCAGCGTCTAATGGTAAGATAAAGTCAATAGGCAGAATGAAGCTAAGGCTAAACTGAATACAAAATGGAGTCTGTAACTGGTGATCATTAGTATGACGGTGGACAGCCAAGCCGAGTGCAAAGTGGTGCAACACGAAGTCAGTGGTCAAACACACACATTGCTCTACATGCTAAGGGTTAGAGGTGAAGGGACAAGGGGGTTAAGGGTAAGCAGCGAAAGTTATACATTAGACGTTAGGAAGGTCCCTAAAGCAGGATGTGAGAAGAACTACAAGTATTGGAAAAGCAGAGCTGGATGCCCGAGGGAAAAGAAGACATGGCAAGGCTTCTAAAAGCACAGAGTAAAGAAAAGAACCGGTCTCTCTCGTTTCCAGGAAACATTCGCATCTTAGTTTCTGTGATCTAGATATCAATCTGTAAAATTACCCCCAGGTTGCATTTAAAAATGCACCACCAGTCGTAGACATGATAACTCACTCACGTCCATGATGAGGCAACACAACGGATCAATTCACATGAAATAGGATTTTGGAAAGACCATCATTGAATGCTCATTTGGACTCCGACATGTTGGTAGCACCATTGAGGCTACGGAAGAAAGGCAACATCTTGGAGCTATTTTTGAACTGATGTAGTAGAAAGAAATACAAGAGGTGGCTATAAGGTAAAGAAGCTCTGACAAATGGAGTCTAAGGTTGCAGACTAAATTCTTGCTGGGTCATAATTTAGTAATCTATAGTGACTCCATTTGTCGTAGATTCTTCACCTTGTTACATCATTGCAAAATAACTCAAAGATGTTGCAGGTCTTCTATAACATCGTTGAGAATATTGTGTTGCCAGATAACTATAGCCCTTGTTCTCATGGCTCAAATTCGTTGAAGGATTCTCTTTTGAAGAGGATGGATGGTGCTACCAACATATCTAAATAAGTCCAAATGGGTATTCAATTACATACGGGTCGTAATGACATTTTGCATTGTAATTGTTGTTTTACTGCATAGATCTTGCTTCCGTTTTCAAATCTGATTACATTTTCCCTTCTTTACATGGCAGACATTTATGGTATTTCAGAAATCCTATTTGATGTGATTTAATCCATTGTGGACTTAAAATGAAATCTACATGAATGATTTCTCACAACCTGCTGGAATCAGAAAACTCAGTAATCGGTCCAGTCTGCGAAGTGAATTAAAACACAGCCCTCTATAGTCCAACTTCAGACGAGGACTTCTTAGTAGAACCCGTTAAAGACTAGCTAATCATTAAAGCAACATGTGTTTTCAGTGTTACTGAGCCATGTTATCCAACATTGTAAACAAAATGAATGCTTAATATGTGAGACTGGTCTGGGTCAGCATATCCAGAAACGCCACACCAAGTTCTGATATATGAGGCTGTTGGAGAGAAACTTGACTGAAAGTAACGGGGTAAACTGAGGACATTCATCTTTCCAGTTGTTTTTAATAGCAATGCGTACATCAACTATATATCTCAGAATGCCTTACTAAATAAACTCCAATCATGTTAACTTGCACCCCTGACATAAAACAATGAACTTGTGGTCAGAAAACATTGAGGGCGGCAGTGTTTTTTTGTAGGGAATAACAGAAAGATCATTTTGGGAATGCAGGGTCACTTTTGCGAAAAACATGCATTGTCAAGTTACAAAAAAGCTGCACCAACCATTGAACCGATTGAATCCGTGATCGTAAGAGTGGTTTAGGATGTAAAACTGGGAATAAACTGAGCGCAACTGGTACTATGTGTCTCTGTGTCCTGAAAAAGTTTTCAAAATGGTGAATAAGGGGCAGAGTACAAACACCCTGAAAGCCCAGGCACTTGTGAGGGGACCACGAAAGACCCATCACATCCCATCCTGCAATCCCCTTACCATTCCCCCAGACCCAAATTAAAAATAAGTAAATAATTGGGCAGCAGGGAGGTTGGCAACCGCTGCATAGGGAGGCATTTTGTTTAATAGAAGGCAAATACCAGTAAAAAGAGCAACATCCAGCAGATGTGGGTGACTTCGCAGATTCACCGTGTGTGCCGCATGCGGTCAAAGGTTATGGCCATGAGCACGTGTGTGGTGATACGTTAGGCACAGGTGTAGGACATGTCACAGTGAGTGGATTATATCACCAGTGACATCATCATGAATGTAATTTGAAGTAGCATCAGTTCTGTCATTCAACACATCGTGAGTGATGTAATATGTGAGGTCATGAGAAGTGCATTGTGGGCCAGAAGTTACAGTAAACTCTGTACATTATAAGTGGTAAATGTCATTGTTCTTTTAAAACTGTATTTTTTTTCTCATTCCAGCACATGACTATAATGTAATTTTAGCCTTTCTTTTTCAAGGTCTTGCTTCAGTTAACCACTATTTAGGTTGAGCGTAAGCGCTTAACCATGTGTATACTTATAGTACACTACGTATGGCTTAAAGATATTTCAATTCTTGCTCCCTAGTGGTCATTTCTGCCTTTTTCTCCCCCCCCCCTCTTTCTGTTTCAGAGCAGTGGCTAGCTACTGTATTATTCCCCTTTGGTTTCTTTATCTGTTGCTCTGACTGACCACTTTGGCATTTCTTTGGAGCTCCTTTTTCACTGTGAGTGTTTTAGGCTGTTAGCTGTCTGCGTTTTATTGCAGCATTCCCTTCCTCCCACCTCCTCCCATGTCACTGACATTTGATTTTGCTTTATTCCAGTGCTGTCCTCACTTCTGGCTCCTAAAATAAGCTTATTTGACAAAAAGAAACACCTGGTCATTTAACTCTCTGCTCACTAAAGCCACAATATGGCGTTTCTGGTATAATGTAGCTGAACCTAGAAGCAATGATGTGGAGCTTGCGTAAGAATCTGGAGTCTCTCCTCCGGGTCCCTCCCTGCCAGCACTCAGGGCATCGCTTACCTCCTTTATTGGGGCCATAAACCTTCTCAGTCTGCTCTGCTCTTGTTAACTTCATTAGAGCTTTGTTGAAATGCGTGGCAAGAACGCTTGCAAGACTTCATTCTGTTAAAATAAAAATAAAATACTTGTCCAGTCTTATTTTCCATTGTCTCTCTTCAAGGGCTTGTGATTTCTGGTGTCAGTAGCCGCCAGTGACAACCAAAACATGGCAGGAAAAGACAAAATTATGAGACTGGGTTGACCAATTTATGTGGCGAGAAAAGTCCAGTTATGAATTTGCAGTGCCAATAACTCTAACTCAAGAAAATGCAACACCTCTAGCATTGCAAATGCTTGTTTTCCTTTGGGAAACCTGCCACTTCCATCCTAACTGTTCATCATGCCCTGCTGATGGCTTTTAGTAGCCAGCTCAAGTTGGGTCATTATTTCTTTTTAAGGTGGCATTCGAAAAACTTTGCAGATTGTTAGCGAACGCCCCCATAGGTCCACACTCCGGTGGCACTTGTGGGTCCGGAGGAAGGCGTTACTAGTGCAGCACCACACATTCCCACCTTTACGGAGGGGCGTTGATGGTCGCCAGGTGGCGTCGGAGATGGTGTTTGTGGATCTTTCTTTTGTCTCTGGGCAACAAGATATTTCCAGCTTTAGTGACTAATCATGATCAAGCTTGACCATGTCGGCGGAGCATTGGATAGTGGTGGTTTGATGAAATGGGCGCTGAATCTATGCTGTGCTGGTGCTGCGGGAGGGACCTCTGTAATCCTTGAACTTAACAATAAACAGTGACCAAATGTTGTTCCCAAGTGAAATCAAAAACCCGTAATCAGTGATGTTAAGATCCACAGTAGTAGCCTTTATGGGTTCTCCTGAGTGAGCCCCTTGGATCAGGTAAGGGGAGGCGCATGCGAGTAGTTGAGTAAGACGGTGTCTCCCCGCTTAGCTTGGTGATGACAAGGGGGTGGTGTTTGTGCTGAGAGGCAGGTTCTGTCTTTGATTGAAAGTATATTTTCTTTGCAGGCTGCTTGGCATTGTCATTGTGAAAGACTAAGAAAAGACTCTCTGGGAGTTAATCCATTATATTCCATTCGTATCAGTGGCTGCCCCCTTCTGGTGCCTTTACTTCTGGCTCTTCAAGTTTTTATTTCATTTTTTTGTCAAAACTCTTCTGGCAAGGCAGTACGCAGAGCAGACAGTCTGCATTCAGTGCAGCTCAAGTCGCCACCATGTCCTGTTGTTCAACGGTCTTCTGACCTGCTGATGACAAGTTGAGCTTAAAAACATACATTAAAAGCCTTCATTTATAAAGCGCAAAACATAATACATTTTATTTTTGTTGACTTGTCATTTATTTTCATTCATTTTAAGGTTTTGATGTATTCGTGCCCATCTTAACATTGTCCTATAAAATGCTTGCCATCCATTGGTGTGGCGCCCGCTTCCTAGAGTGGTTCACGCAGGTGTCACAAACAGTCTGCTCCGCTGGTCTGCGTTGGCGGTGCATGCAGTTTGCTTCTAGAGCAGACGATGTTCATTCACAATCTGTTCTTCACTTGTAAGGTGACTTATGTTGTAGGAGTGACAGAGCAAAGTGTTTGTTAATCCTTGTTCCCATCAGTGCCCACCGTGGTCACACATGAAGTATCATGTATCTCTTGCTCCATCTTTTGCTTTGTTGGAACAGCAATGCAGTTTTTCCCTTAGTCATGCAGAAGGACGCACAAATTGTAAAAAGCTTTCAGTGGAGAGGTCAGATGCAGTTCTCTGATAGGGCAGGCTTTTCTGTGAAGGCTCTAGATAATTAGTAGAGTGGGATTTGTTATATGCAAAGTGCACTTTGCCAACGTGGGCATCCTTATGGAAACTCACACTTGATTCATTGGGATCTTCTTCGCCCTTGCAGGTAGGGTTTGCAATCTCGCCTCGTAATGACTCAGCTGACTATGGCTCCAGCTGGACTTACCTGTGGGTGTAGAAGGCACTGCTCGTGCTGCGAGCCCAGAGACCTTGTGACATTCATCGTATTCATGTCTCAAGCAGGCAGTCACTCTCTTATCAGCACGCACATGTGCTGGGCATTCCTGAAGTCAAGGCAGTGGAGCTGGGATTCGCATTAAGGGACATAGATCTGTGTGCTGTACCAGAACCTGCATGATGTGGACAAACCAGCCTGCATACTGGCATAGATTGGATTTATGGAATTGGGATATGTAGGGAGTGTAGCCGAAGGAACTGCTTTAAGTAATTGGAGGAACAGTCAATTATTTATAACTTACTTCATTCACCCCCACGCTTGCTTTCTTTCCACAGTTGCGATCCAGTGTTTAGAAACTGCTTTTGGTGTCTCCATGGAGGAGAGAGAACTAGCTGTCGCACCATCACTGCCAGAGATATTTGCTGCAGCGACATTGAAGGTAAGCTGAGGCAATGTGTTCTGACGGCTGCAGTAACAATGATCTGGTGCATTTTGTGATCCCTGAGGACGGCCTTGTCTGCTGTATTGTAAAGGGATGATGGCACATCAGCCTGCAGGAGTATTACGATGGGTGTCATCTGTGAGCTCTGAGACCACTCACTCTGCTCTAATATAAAGGTGTGATGCTCTCAGGATTAGTCCACCAGCGAAGAGACCAGTCCGGGTACACTCGTGTGCAGTGTCTTCAGGTGCTTCATCGACGAGAGCAAGTTACCGCCCCAGCATCTGCTGCTCTTCCCTCTTATTACATAAACTTAGATTCAGAGTTTTGTGTTTTGTTTATTTTGTTTTTTTGCGTGCACCTTGGAGCCATCTGGTCACTTTCATGAGGAGATGGATCTTTCTTGAATTGTTGCCATTATTACTCACCAGCCTTTTTCTCAGCTCACTATTATTTTCCGTGGCCTCGCTGTTTCACGTAGCGTGGCTGTATGTTGTTTCATCTTCCTTGGTTTCTGGCATCTTGCGGTTTCTTTGCGTTGTCTGTGTTTTTTTTTATTTGCAGGTTTATGTAGCGCAAACTCGACGCGAAGACATTGAAGTGCTTTTTTTTTTGTTTGTTTGCAGCTTTATATAGCGCAAACCCGATACAAAGGTATTACAGCGCTTTACATGTGCACCAGTTACGTTACACAAGAACACGTTCATTTTTGGTACAAGGGGAGGTTACATGATTTGCCCAGAATCACAGGATGTTAAACCGGCGCCGAGACTTGAACTGTGTTCCCCAGCTCCAAAGTTGGCATCTCTGGTCCTTAGGGCACATCCTCTCCTAAGGTTGTTTGTTTGGTGCGTGTTGGGGCAGTCTGAGAATAACTCCTTTTTTTATTTAAATAGCGCTTGGTAATACAGGGTCTGCCATTTCAAAGCGCTGCAAAGCAGGCGCCATTCCTAACAAAATCACTATAATTCATTTGCAGTTAAGATGTCTCTTCTGTTATTCTCTTTGTATACAGTCAGTGTTTTTAAAAGTTAGCCTGGCATTGCCTATGTAGAGGAATAATTCCTTTAAAAGTTTAACACACACAAACATATGGTTGCCCCCCTTTTTTTTTTTTTTTGCTCCTCTTTTGACCCCCTCATTCTGAGGGATAAATGCTGCAAAGGTGGCTCGTTTGGTGCTACACTATAAATGTTTAGGCAAACACACTAGAAAGGGTTACATCTCTAGGGTATAACAGCCCGTCTGAAAGAATGAGGCAAAAACATTCCCAAGATGGTGGCTTTGTTGTGTCCTCTCTTCTCCAGGGACAGGCCTGGGAGCGATGCAGTGGCACCTGGCATGCTTCCACTACACTCGAAAGCAAAACACATAGGTAAAAGACATCGTCATTTACAACGCCAGTAGCTCTAACCCTCACAAATACGAGACCTATTGCATTGCAAATGCTTGTTTGGTCTGATCGGCAAAACCTCCTGCTGCAGTGCTTTAAGGACCAGCCTAGTACTTTTTTAGTTTTTAATTGTAGATTGAGTGCTCATTAGACCAGCATGTTCCATGTATGCATTACACGGCTCGAAAAATCCACTCGACACTCGCATTGGTGCGTCTTATTTGATCAGGTCGAGCTATTTTTAATACTTACTCGGCCCCTCTGGAGTGGACACTGAACAGGTGTTCTGTTCAGTTGGAAAGTGGAGGGCAATAAAAGATGCCTTAAAATATGTTCTTATGCTCACAGACAGAGGTCAAAAGTCAGCTTTTTTACAATTAATTTTCCTTCTGACTGCAGAGTTCAGGCTTTTGTAAGGTGAACTGTGACCTGCTGCTTAGAATGTAAAATAAAAGTATATAGGTTGTCAGTTTTTTTTCTAACACACAACATTTAAATGACTAAGTCAACTGTGCAAACATTTCAGAATATATTTCAGTAGTTGTGAAAGCCCTTTTTAATATTTCTGTGTGATGAAAAAATATTTTAAAAGGATGAAAACAAATCAGAATACTTTACGTGTTGATGTGCAAAAGACATGTTTTGTGATTCCCAATTTTCACAGATTGTTAATACACTACATAGTTTTATCAGTAAATCTGCAAGTTAGCGGAACGGTTTTTGGACATTTCTTGGAAAGTTACTGTGTGTAGATGACAAAATTTTACCACATCATGGTTTAGTAATGTATTTATTAAAATTGAGTGTTTAAACCAACTGAGCAACACTCCTGCCCCGATGACAATGTTGTTAGTAAACTAAAAAGTCCTAGGTTATGTGGCTAGACCTCATGGGTGTGTGGGCTAGATTCTTGTGGTACATGCAGCAAACTTTAGTCTACTTAATCAAACAAAAGAGTTTTTTTTATACTGTAGAAATGCTGAGCTCACATATTTGAAGGTGCAACCATATGTGAGAATTAAAAAAAAAAAAAAAAAAAGGGTCAAATACATTGCAGTTAGGTTGTATAGATTATGTAAGTTACTTCACCTGCAGGTCTAGTAAAATTTTTATGATTTTTCACGCCGTGCAGGGTTGCTGTTCCTACTTTGAGATGCTCCAGCAGTGTTCAAGGCAAAACAGACCAATGGTTTTACCAGCACCGCATTGTTTCATCTCAGGACAGTCCTCCAGTGTCCATGACACCACACAGATGGGGCCAATATTCCCCTGCCACAAAAACCCAGAATGTTGGTATCACTTCTTCTCACTTTTTCATGCAAATCTCTTCTTACAGGAAACGCCTTTTGTCCGAATCTCTTCAGAACCTGCTTCACCTTTAGAAGAAGATGCAGCTGAAGCCGAGCGGTTAAAATCAGAAGGTAGGAGAGAAATGCACGTTACCACCCCTCATGTTGAGCAAGTACATTGTTGCATCCTTATTATGATGGAAGGATCTTAAAACTGTTAGAAGTTAATGTGCATCAGATCAAAACATTCTGTGGGCAATGTGGGGTTTCTACAATAGACTCCTGTTTTTGAGACAGTAAGTTTAATGCCTGCTGTGGCGTATTGATAGGTGTGAGACGTTTGCAGGGACATGTCGGTGGCTGTCACTAAACCACATCTTAATGGAAGTCCCCCTCTTGCTCCATTACTGGGCCTTTGTGTCAGGAGTTGAAGGGCTTCACCACTCCTCATTTGGTGACTGTTCTTCTAAAGATGGGCGTGTGCCTCGACTCCCGTGACTAGTGGGTCTAGGCCCTCTCTGGTTAGACGTCTGCAGAGTCCTTCTCTGCTCTAGTGTCAGCTGTATCTCTCCCCCGCCACAGCCCTGTTCAACTTTTGTTGGTGGAGTCTCCTGTTGAAGTGGTGGTGCTGTCCCTCTCCACGTTGCCTGTGCTTATTTTCCGAAGTGTTGCGGGTGGACCCCCTTTGTGTGTGGTTGTGTACCCCACTCTGCTTGGTGGATGCGTGTCATTGCCTCTGGTTTGCCTTCTAGTGGTGCTTGTGGTCTTGTTGAAGAAAGGTAAGCAGTATCTCCACACTCAGGCCCTCATTTCAACCTTGGCGGTCTTCCGCCAACCACATTATGACTGCTGGTGACCCCATACTGGCGGTTGGCGGTGTAGTGGAGACTGATCCTCTGTCACCGCCACGTCATCAGAACACCACCCACCGTAATACGACCCAGTATTCGGCATGGCGGTGTTCTGGTGACGGGGTGCTGGCGGCGGAGCAGCCCCCATGGATCCCGTTCCCTCCAGGGGGATCAACGGACCATGTAAGGTGATCGTCTGTTAGGGGAGGGGGTGGGGGGTGTTGTGTGCGTGCATGGGGGTGTGCGTGAGTGTGTAGAGGGGTTGTGTGAGTGCGTGTATGCATGCGGGGGGTGTAATGTGTGTATGGGGAAATGTAACATATATGTATGTGCGTGGGTATGTGTGTGAGTGGTGTAAGCGTGCATGTAGTGGGGTGTGGGGGGTATGTGTGTGGGTTTCCATGGGGTTGCGGGGGGCAGGGGTGGGGAGGGGGGTCCTACCACCTTTGGGGGGCGGTAGGGGGGTCGTGGGTGTTGGGGGAGGACTCAGGAGAGGGGGGAGGGGGAGACCACAATCAGTGCCAGGGAACAAATTCCCTGGCACTGATGGTACATACCGCCATGGATTTCGTGGCGGTACAATACCCCACGAAATCCATGGCGATATGCGGGGTCCTGATACCGTGGCGGACAGTGCAGGACATTGGCGGTTTGGCATAAGCCAAACCGCCAATGTCATAATGGGGTGGTAATGACCGCTGGCCTGTTTGCGGTCTTATTGCCCTTTTTCCGCCGTCCGCCAGGGTTGTAATGAGGGCCTCAGTGCCTTTTCTCTTTTCCATGAATTCTATTTTATCTTTTTCCACTCTTAATAGGTGTAAGCTCATCTGTTTTCTTTTTTTTTTCTCTTTAGGAAATGAGCATATGAAAACTGAAAACTTTGAAGCTGCAGTTTCTTGCTACACAAAAGCGTTAGAGTTAAATCCCAGCAACGCAGTTTACTTTTGTAACAGGTACTGCTGTCTTCATTCTTTTTAGCCTCTCCCCTCCTTTTCAGTCCACCATTAAACACTCTCCTGGGGCTACATCTCGCTCACCTGAATTTTTCAGCCCCAGACTCTCCCCTAGACGTGTTTACTGTGTCCCTGGGTAGAGCGGTGACCATGGTCCGTGCAGCCGTCGCTACTGAGATGGGTGGTTTACATCACTGATCAAATCTGTTCTGTGCCCTGGTTTTACCCAGGAAGCTGCTGCCTGAGGTTCTGCCTTTAATTGTTCAGCACAGCCCTTCTTGCCACAAACTGTGCCCGCGCCCCATGCTTCAAGCTTGATTTGTACGCCCACTCTCCCAGGGCATTCCCCTCTCTTACAAACCTGTTTGTGCACCGTCAGCATGTTCCCATTATTGCAAATATTCTGCATTCTTTTGTGTAGTTTGCTTCTTTTATCATTCAAACTGACCCTTTATTTCAGTTTGTGATTTTATTCAAAGCTGATCCTCGGATCTACCAGACCACATATACGTTTTGTCTCATATTTCGAAAGAAACCCCTAAAAATGGCTACAACAATTGTTACTTTAATATTAAAGAACTAAATCCCAGACCCAAACGCACAGAGCGAACAAACTAGTAGCCTCTGCCTTCCTGGGACTGGTTCTGTATGTATATTGGATCTATAAAGCGCATTCCGGCTCACATAGAGCATCGAAGCGCTAGCATAAGTTCTGAAAGCCTTCAATCTCTTCTAACAGAGCCGCAGCCTACAGCAAGCTGGGAAACTACGTGGGGGCAGTGCGGGACTGTGAGCGAGCCATTGCCATCGATCCTGGGTACAGCAAGGCCTATGGCAGGATGGGGTAAGTCCTGGGGTTGTGCTGGTGCCCACAGACACGTGCATTAATGTACATTGTGCATGAAGACCAAATACAGGTCCAAGTAGTACACGCACAAACACTCCACACACTCCTGATAGAAACACCCCTTTCTAACACAGATCATTGCTGCATATCCTTATTAATATAGACAAGTGTGTTTATTTATGTCCCCGTCATCCCTCGGTCTTTGATGTTCTTCCGTGACCCATCCACAGAGTCTGTGCACGTACTTGTAACACTGAATCTATAGCCTGCCCTGTCTCAAACAGTCTCAGCAGAGGCCACTCCCAATCACTTGCACTCTCTCTAATCTCTAAGCACTTTAGACCTTCAAGCAGGGGGAGCCCCAGGTGGGCAGCAGAAACATGAAACCGTAAATCTATAACAGTTATGATGAGATTGGTTTAAATGGACGTCAGAGAATTGTAATGACAGAAGCATACACTACATGTTACAAATGTACACTCAGGGCGGCTGTCGTAATATGCAAGTAACTCAGGGTCAGCTTTTCTTTTCTTGGGACCTTCTGCAGAATGTTGCACGTGAATGGACCTCCCTGTCAGGGGGACGCCAAAAACGAATGTTTAGAGACGGGGAACTGTTACAAGCTAACTGCGTCTCTTGTCACACCAAAAGCTAAAACCCTCAGTCCTCTTCACACCAATGTAATGTGTACATCACTGAGTCATCTTGTATGTCTTGGCGTCTCTTCATACACTTACAACATACCCTGGTGGTTTTTATATATTGATGTATAATGTACATACGACGCTGTAGGAAAATGGCTCCCTGTTGCAGTTACCCCCCCTCCCCTTTTTGCCTGATACTGATGCTGACTTGACTGAGAAGTGTGCTGGGATTGTGCTAACCAGGCCCCAGCACCAGTGTTCTTTCACCTAAAATGTACCATTGTTTCCACATTTTGCACACCCTGGCATCCAGATAAGTCCCTTGTAACTGGTACCTCTGGTACCAAGGGCCCTGTGACCAGGGAAGGTCCCCAAGGGGCATATGTTGTGCCACCCTAAGGGACCCCTCACCTAACACATGCACACTGCCCTTGCAGATTGTGTGTGTTGGTGGGGAGAAAAAAGCAAAGTTGACATGGCATCCCCCTCAGGGTGCCATGCACACAAAATGATGCCTGTGGCATAGGTAAGTCACCCCCCTAGCAGGCCTTACAGCCCTAAGGCAGGGTGCCCTATACCCCAGGTGAGGGCATAGCTGCATGAGCAATATGCCCCTACAGTGTCTAAGTCTATTCTTAGACATTGTAAGTACAGTTGTGGCCATATTGAGTATATGGTCTGGGAGTTTGTCAAAACGAACTCCACATCTCCATAATGGCTACACTGAATACTGGGAAGTTTGGTATCAAACGTCTCAGAATAATAAACCCACACTGATGCCAGTGTTGGATTTATTAAAAAATGCACATAGAGGGCATCTTAGAGATGCCCCCTGTATTTTACCCAATTGTTCAGTGCATGACTGACTGGTCTGTGCCAGCCTGCTGCTGAGAGGCGAGTTTCTGACCCCATGGGGAGAGTGCCTTTGTGCCCTCTGAGGCCAGAAACAAAGCCTGCTCTGGGTGGAGGTGCTTCACACCTCCCCCCTGCAGGAACTGTAACACCTAGCAGTGAGCTTCAAAGGCTCAGGCTTCGTGTTACAATGCCCCAGGGCACTCCAGCTAGTGGAGATGACCGCCCCCTGGACACAGCCCCACTTTTGGCGGCAAGTCCGGAGGGGATGATGAGAAAAACAAGGAGGAGTCACCTACCAGTCAGGACAGCCCCTAAGGTGTCCTGAGCTGAGGTGACCCCTGCCTTTAGAAATCCTCCATCTTTATTTTGGAGGATTCCCCCAATAGGAATAGGGATGTGCCCCCCTCCCCTCAGGGAGGAGGCAGAAAGAGGGTGTAGCTACCCTCAAGGACAGTAGCCATTGGCTACTGCCCCCCAGACTTAAACACAACCCTAAATTGAGTATTTAGGGGCAGAACCCAGGAAATCAGATTCCTGCAACCTGAAACAAGAAGGACTGCTGACCTACAAGCCCTGCAGAGACGACGGAAGACAACAACTGCTTTGGCCCCAGCCCTACCGGCCTGTCTCCTAACTTGAAAACCTGCAATCAACGACGCATCCGACAGGGACCAGCGACCTCTGAAGCCTCAGAGGGCTGCCCTGAACCCCAGGACCAAGAAACTCCGTGAGCAGCAGCTCTGCTCAACAACAGCAACATTCTTGCAACTTTTCTGCAACTTCCAAAGACCTCACTCTTCCCGCTGGAAGTGTGAGACTTCACACTCTGCACCCAATGCCCCCTGCTCGAGATCCAGAGAACAGACACCACAGGGAGGACTCCCCGGCGACTGCGAGCCCATGAGTAGCCTGAGACGACCCCCTGGACCCCCACAGCGACGCCTGCAGAGAGGATCCAGAGGCTCCCTGTAGGAAGTTGGCTCTGTATGTGCTATTTCAAAGTAAGGAATAGCATGCACAGAGTCCAAGGGTTCCCCTTAGAGGTAAAATAGTGGTAAAAAGAGATAATACTAATGCTCTATTTTGTGGTAGTGTGGTCGAGCAGTAGGCTTATCCAAGGAGTAGTGTTAAGCATTTGTTGTACATACACATAGACAATAAATGAGGTACACACACTCAGAGACAAATCCAGCCAATAGGTTTTGTTATAGAAAAATATCTTTTCTTAGTTTATTTTAAGAACCACAGGTTCAAATTTAACATGTAATATCTTGTTTGAAAGGTATTGCAGGTAAGTACATTAGGAACTTTGAATCATTTCAATTGCATGTATACTTTTCAAGTTATTCACAAATAGCTACTTTAAAAGTGGACACAGTGCAATTTTCACAGTTCCTGGGGGAGGTAAGTTTTTGTTAGTTTTACCAGGTAAGTAAGACACTTACAGGGTTCAGTTCTTGGTCCAAGGTAGCCCACCGTTGGGGGTTCAGAGCAACCCCAAAGTTACCACACCAGCAGCTCAGGGCCGGTCAGGTGCAGAGTTCAAAGTGGTGCCCAAAACGCATAGGCTATAATGGAGAGAAGGGGGTGCCCCGGTTCCGGTCTGCTTGCAGGTAAATACCCGCGTCTTCGGAGGGCAGACCAGGGGGGTTTTGTAGGGCACCGGGGGGGACACAAGCCCACACAGAAATTTCACCCTCAGCGGCGCGGGGGCGGCCGGGTGCAGTGTTAGAACAAGCATCGGGTTCGCAATGTAAGTCGATGAGAGATCAAGGGATCTCTTCAGCGCTGCAGGCAGGCAAGGGGGGGCTTCCTCGGGGAAACCTCCACTTGGGCAAGGGAGAGGGACTCCTGGGGGTCACTTCTGCAGTGAAAGTCCGGTCCTTCCGGTCCTGGGGGCTGCGGGTGCAGGGTCTTTTCCAGGCGTCGGGACTTAGGTTTCAGAGAGTCGCGGTCAGGGGAAGCCTCGGGATTCCCTCTGCAGGCGGCGCTGTGGGGGCTCAGGGGGGACAGGTTTTGGTACTCACAGTCGTAGAGTAGTCTGGGGGTCCTCCCTGAGGTGTTGGTTCTCCACCAGCCGAGTCGGGGTCGCCGGGTGCAGTGTTGCAAGTCTCACGCTTCTTGCGGGGAGATTGCAGGGTTCTTTAAAGCTGCTCCTTTGGATAAAGTTGCAGTCTTTTTGGAGCAGGTCCGCTGTCCTCAGGAGTTTCTTGTCGTCGTCGAAGCAGGGCAGTCCTCAGAGGATGCAGAGGTCGCTGGTCCCTTTGGAAGGCGTCGCTGGAGCAGAGTTCTTTGGAAGGCAGGAGACAGGCCGGTGAGTTTCTGGAGCCAAGGCAGTTGTTGTCTTCTGGTCTTCCTCTGCAGGGGTTTTCAGCTAGGCAGTCCTTCTTCTTGTTGTTGCAGGAATCTAATTTTCTAGGGTTCACGGTAGCCCTTAAATTCTAAATTTAAGGGCGTGTTTAGGTCTGGGGGGTTAGTAGCCAATGGCTACTAGCCCTGAGGGTGGGTACACCCTCTTTGTGCCTCCTCCCAAGGGGAGGGGGTCACAATCCTAACCCTATTGGGGGAATCCTCCATCTGCAAGATGGAGGATTTCTAAAAGTTAGTCACCTCAGCTCAGGACACCTTAGGGGCTGTCCTGACTGGCCAGTGACTCCTCCTTGTTATTCTCATTATTTTCTCCGGCCTTGCCGCCAAAAGTGGGGGCCGGGGCCGGAGGGGGCGGGCAACTCCACTAGCTGGAGTGTCCTGCGGTGCTGTGACAAAGGGGTGAGACTTTGAGGCTCACCGCCAGGTGTTACAGCTCCTGCCTGGGGGAGGTGTTAGCATCTCCACCCAGTGCAGGCTTTGTTACTGGCCTCAGAGTGACAAAGGCACTCTCCCCATGGGGCCAGCAACATGTCTCTAGTGTGGCAGGCTGCTGGAACTAGTCTGCCTACACAGATAGTCGGTTAAGTTTCAGGGGGCACCTCTAAGGTGCCCTCTGGGGTGTATTTTGCAATAAAATGTACACTGGCATCAGTGTGCATTTATTGTGCTGAGAAGTTTGATACCAAACTTCCCAGTTTTCAGTGTAGCCATTATGGTGCTGTGGAGTTCGTGTAAAACAGACTCCCAGACCATATACTCTTATGGCTACCCTGCACTTACAATGTCGAAGGTTTTGCTTAGACACTGTAGGGGTACAGTGCTCATGCACTGGTACCCTCACCTATGGTATAGTGCACCCTGCCTTAGGGCTGTAAGGCCTGCTAGAGGGGTGTCTTACCTATACTGCATAGGCAGTGAGAGGCTGGCATGGCACCCTGAGGGGAGTGCCATGTCGACTTACTCGTTTTGTCCTCACTAGCACACACAAGCTGGCAAGCAGTGTGTCTGTGCTGAGTGAGAGGTCTCCAGGGTGGCATAAGACATGCTGCAGCCCTTAGGGACCTTCCTTGGCATCAGGGCCCTTGGTACTAGAAGTACCAGTTACAAGGGACTTATCTGGATGCCAGGGTCTGCCAATTGTGGATACAAAAGTACAGGTTAGGGAAAGAACACTGGTGCTGGGGCCTGGTTAGCAGGCCTCAGCACACTTTCAATTGTAAACATAGCATCAGCAAAGGCAAAAAGTCAGGGGGCAACCATGCCAAGGAGGCATTTCCTTACACAACCCCCCCCCCCCCCCAAACGAAAGAGGATGAGACTAACCTTTCCCAAGAGAGTCTTCATTTTCTAAGTGGAAGAACCTGGAAAGGCCATCTGCATTGGCATGGGCAGTCCCAGGTCTGTGTTCCACTATAAAGTCCATTCCCTGTAGGGAGATGGACCACCTCAACAGTTTAGGATTTTCACCTTTCATTTGCATCAGCCATTTGAGAGGTCTGTGGTCAGTTTGAACTAGGAAGTGAGTCCCAAAGAGGTATGGTCTCAGCTTCTTCAGGGACCAAACCACAGCAAAGGCCTCCCTCTCAATGGCACTCCAACGCTGCTCCCTGGGGAGTAACCTCCTGCTAATGAAAGCAACAGGCTGGTCAAGGCCATCATCATTTGTTTGGGACAAAACTGCCCCTATCCCATGTTCAGAGGCATCTGTCTGCACAATGAACTGCTTAGAATAATCTGGAGCTTTTAGAACTGGTGCTGAGCACATTGCTTGTTTCAGGGTGTCAAAGGCCTGTTGGCATTCCACAGTCCAGTTCACTTTCTTGGGCATTTTCTTGGAGGTGAGTTCAGTGAGGGCTGTCACAATGGATCCATATCCCTTCACAAACCTCCTGTAATACCCAGTCAAGCCAAGGAATGCCCTGACTTGAGTCTGGGTTTTTGGAGCTACCCAGTCCAGAATAGTCTGGATCTTGGGTTGGAGTGGCTGAACTTGGCCTCCACCTACAAGGTGGCCCAAGTAAACCACAGTTCCCTGCCCTATCTGGCATTTGGATGCCTTGATAGAGAGGCCTGCAGATTGCAGAGCCTTCAAAACCTTCTTCAGGTGGACCAGGTGATCCTGCCAGGTGGAGCTAAAGACAGCAATATCATCAAGATAAGCTGTGCTAAAGGACTCCAAGCCAGCAAGGGCTTGATTCACCAACCTTTGGAAGGTGGCAGGGGCATTCTTTAAACCAAAGGGCATAACAGTAAACTGATAATGCCCATCAGGTGTGGAGAATGCTGTTTTCTCTTTTGCTCCAGGTGCCATTTTTATTTGCCAGTACCCTGCTGTCAAGTCGAAGGTACTTACGAATTTGGCAGCACCTAATTTGTCTATGAGCTCATCAGCTCTAGGAATTGGATGAGCATCTGTCTTGGTGACAGAGTTGAGCCCTCTGTAGTCCACACAAAACCTCATCTCTTTCTTTCCATCTTTGGTGTGAGGTTTGGGGACTAAGACCACTGGGCTAGCCCAGGGGCTGTCAGAGCGCTCAATTACTCCCAATTCCAGCATCTTGTGGACTTCCACCTTGATGCTTTCCTTAACATGGTCAGACTGTCTAAAGATTTTGTTTTTGACAGGCATGCTGTCTCCTGTGTCCACATCATGGGTACACAGGTGTGTCTGACCAGGGGTTAAGGAGAAGAGTTCAGGAAACTGTTGTAGGACTCTCCTACAATCAGCTTGCTGTTGGCCAGAGAGGGTGTCTGAGTAGATCACTCCATCTACTGAGCCATCTTTTGGGTCTGATGATAGAAGATCAGGGAGAGGTTCACTCTCTGCCTCCTGATCCTCATCTGTTACCATCAACAGATTTACATCAGCCCTGTCATGGAAGAGCTTAAGGCGGTTCACATGGATCACCCTCTTGGGGCTCCTGCTTGTGCCCAGGTCCACCAGGTAGGTGACCTGACTCTTCCTTTCTAGCACTGGGTAAGGGCCACTCCATTTGTCCTGGAGTGCCCTGGGAGCCACAGGCTCCAGAACCCAGACTTTCTGCCCTGGTTGGAACTCAACCAGTGCAGCCTTTTGGTCATACCAAAACTTCTGGAGCTGTTGGCTGGCCTCAAGGTTTTTGGTTGCCTTTTCCATGTACTCTGCCATTCTAGAGCGAAGGCCAAGTACATAGTCCACTATGTCTTGTTTAGGCTCATGAAGAGGTCTCTCCCAGCCTTCTTTAACAAGAGCAAGTGGTCCCCTTACAGGGTGACTAAACAGAAGTTCAAAGGGTGAGAATCCTACTCCCTTCTGTGGCACCTCTCTGTAAGCAAAAAGCAGACATGGCAAGAGGACATCCCATCTCCTTTTGAGTTTTTCTGGGAGCCCCATGATCATGCCTTTTAATGTCTTGTTGAATCTCTCAACTAAGCCATTAGTTTGTGGATGGTATGGTGTAGTGAATTTGTAAGTCACTCCACACTCATTCCACATGTGTTTTAGGTATGCTGACATGAAGTTGGTACCTCTGTCAGACACCACCTCCTTAGGGAAACCCACTCTGGTAAAGATACCTATGAGGGCCTTGGCTACTGCAGGGGCAGTAGTTGACCTAAGGGGAATAGCTTCAGGATACCTAGTAGCATGATCCACTACTACTAGGATGTACATATTTCCTGAGGCTGTGGGAGGTTCCAGTGGACCAACTATGTCCACACCCACTCTTTCAAAGGGGACCCCCACCACTGGAAGTGGAATGAGGGGGGCCTTTGGGTGCCCACCTGTCTTACCACTGGATTGACAGGTGGGGCAGGAGAGGCAAAACTCCTTAACCTTCTGGGACATATTGGGCCAGTAGAAGTGGTTGACTAACCTCTCCCACGTCTTGGTTTGTCCCAAATGCCCAGCAAGGGGAATATCATGGGCTAAGGTCAGAATAAACTTTCTGAACGACTGAGGCACTACCACTCTCCTAGTGGCACCAGGTTTGGGGTCTCTGGCCTCAGTGTACAGGAGTCCATCTTCCCAATAGACCCTATGTGTTCCATTTTTCTTGCCCTTGGACTCTTCAGCAGCTTGCTGCCTAAGGCCTTCAAGAGAGGGACAGGTTTCTTGTCCCTTACACAGCTCCTCCCTTGAGGGTCCCCCTGGGCCTAAGAGCTCAACCTGATAAGGTTCAAGCTCCAAAGGCTCAGTTCCCTCAGAGGGCAGAACTTCTTCCTGAGAAGAGAGGTTCTCTTTTTCTGACTGTGTTGCAGTTGGTCTCCCAACTGACTTTCCTTTTCTCTTGGTAGGCTGGGCCATTTTTCCAGACTCCAGCTCTACTTTTTCACCCTGTGCCTTGCATTGTGCCCTTGTTTTTACACACACCAGTTCAGGGATACCCAGCATGGCTGCATGGGTTTTTAGTTCTACCTCAGCCCATGCTGAGGACTCCAGGTCATTTCCAAGCAGACAGTCTACTGGGATGTTTGAGGAGACCACCACCTGTTTCAGGCCATTGACCCCTCCCCATTCTAAAGTTACCATTGCCATGGGATGTGCTTTAGTCTGATTGTCAGCATTGGTGACACTATAGGTTTTTCCAGTCAGGTATTGGCCAGGGGAAACCAGTTTCTCTGTCACCATGGTGACACTGGCACCTGTATCCCTCAGGCCCTCTACACTTGTCCCATTAATAAAGAGCTGCTGCCTGTATTTTTGCATGTTAGGAGGCCAGGCAGCTAGTGTGGCTAAATCCACCCCACCCTCAGAGACTAGAGTAGCTTCAGTGTGGACCCTGATTTGCTCTGGGCACACTGTTGATCCCACTTGGAGACTAGCCATTCCAGTGTTACCTGGATTGGAGTTTGGAGTGGAACTTTTCTTGGGACAGGCCTTGTCTCCAGTTTGGTGTCCAGACTGACTACAGTTTCGACACCAGGCCTTTTTGGGATCAAAGGTTTTACCCTTGTACCCAGGATTGTTTTGTGAAGAGGCTCTGGGCCCACCCTCCTGTGCAGGTTTTTGGGGGCCTGTAGAAGACTCTTTACTATTTTTATTTTTGGCTGTCTCACCACCTTCCCCTGGGGAGGTTTTGTGACCCCTTTCTTTTGGTCACCCCCTGTGGAAGTTTTGGACACCCTTGTCTTGACCCAATGGTCCGCCTTCTTTCCCAATTCTTGGGGAGAAATTGGTCCTAGGTCTACCAGATGCTGATGCAGTTTATCATTAAAACAATTACTTAACAGGTGTTCTTTCACAAATAAATTGTACAGCCCATCATAATAATTTACACCATTGCCTTGAATCCAACCATCTAGTGTTTTTACTGAGTAGTCTACAAAGTCAACCCAGGTCTGGCTCGAGGATTTTTGAGCCCCCCTGAATCTAATCCTATACTCCTCAGTGGAGAATCCAAAGCCCTCAATCAGGGTAGCCTTCATGAGGTCATAGGATTCTGCATCTTTTCCAGAGAGTGTGAGGAGTCTATCCCTACACTTTCCTGTGAACATTTCCCAAAGGAGAGCACCCCAGTGAGATCTGTTCACTTTTCTGGTTACACAAGCCCTCTCAAAAGCTGTGAACCATTTGGTGATGTCATCACCATCTTCATATTTAGTTACAATCCCTTTAGGGATTTTCAACATGTCAGGAGAATCTCTGACCCTATTTATGTTGCTGCCACCATTGATGGGTCCTAGGCCCATCTCTTGTCTTTCCCTCTCTATGGCTAGGATCTGTCTTTCCAAAGCCAATCTTTTGGCCATCCTGGCTAACTGGATGTCCTCTTCACTGGAGTTATCCTCAGTGATTTCAGAGTTGTTGGTCCCTCCTGTGAGGGAACCAGCATCTCTGACTATTATTTGTGGAGTCAGGGCTTGAGAAGCCCTGCTCTCCCTAAGTAGGACTGGAGGGGGGGAATTTCCCTCCAAGTCACTATCTTCATCCTCTGAGTTGCCATCCTCAGAGGGGTTGGCCTTTTCAAACTCTGCCAAAAGCTCCTGGAGCTGTACTTTGGTAGGTTTGGGGCCCATTGCTATTTTCTTTAGTTTACAGAGTGACCTTAGCTCTCTCATCTGTAGATGGAGGTAAGGTGTGGTGTCGAGTTCCACCACATTCACATCTGTGCTAGACATTATGCTTCTAAAAGTTGGAATACTTTTTAAGAAACTAAAACTGGTTCTAGAATCTAATTCAAACTTTTACAAACTTAAACTCTAAAAGAAATGCTAAACAGGATCTAACACAAGGCCCTAGCAGGTCTTTTAAGAATTTAGAAAACTTTTCAAATTGCAAAAATCAATTTCTAATGACAATTTTTGGAATTTGTCGTGTGATCAGGTATTGGCTGAGTAGTCCAGCAAATGCAAAGTCTTGTACCCCACCGCTGATCCACCAATGTAGGAAGTTGGCTCTGTATGTGCTATTTCAAAGTAAGGAATAGCATGCACAGAGTCCAAGGGCTTAGAGGTAAAATAGTGGTAAAAAGAGATAATACTAATGCTCTATTTTGTGGTAGTGTGGTCGAGCAGTAGGCTTATCCAAGGAGTAGTGTTAAGCATTTGTTGTACATACACATAGACAATAAATGAGGTACACACACTCAGAGACAAATCCAGCCAATAGGTTTTGTTATAGAAAAATATCTTTTCTTAGTTTATTTTAAGAACCACAGGTTCAAATTTAACATGTAATATCTTGTTTGAAAGGTATTGCAGGTAAGTACATTAGGAACTTTGAATCATTTCAATTGCATGTATACATTTCAAGTTATTCACAAATAGCTACTTTAAAAGTGGACACAGTGCAATTTTCACAGTTCCTGGGGGAGGTAAGTTTTTGTTAGTTTTACCAGGTAAGTAAGACACTTACAGGGTTCAGTTCTTGGTCCAAGGTAGCCCACCGTGGGGGGTTCAGAGCAACCCCAAAGTTACCACACCAGCAGCTCAGGGCCGGTCAGGTGCAGAGTTCAAAGTGGTGCCCAAAACGCATAGGCTATAATGGAGAGAAGGGGGTGCCCCGGTTCCGGTCTGCTTGCAGGTAAATACCCGCGTCTTCGGAGGGCAGACCAGGGGGGTTTTGTAGGGCACCGGGGGGGACACAAGCCCACACAGAAATTTCACCCTCAGCGGCGCGGGGGCGGCCGGGTGCAGTGTTAGAACAAGCGTCGGGTTCGCAATGTAAGTCGATGAGAGATCAAGGGATCTCTTCAGCGCTGCAGGCAGGCAAGGGGGGGCTTCCTCGGGGAAACCTCCACTTGGGCAAGGGAGAGGGACTCCTGGGGGTCACTTCTGCAGTGAAAGTCCGGTCCTTCAGGTCCTGGGGGCTGCGGGTGCAGGGTCTTTTCCAGGCGTCGGGACTTAGGTTTCAGAGAGTCGCGGTCAGGGGAAGCCTCGGGATTCCCTCTGCAGGCGGCGCTGTGGGGGCTCAGGGGGGACAGGTTTTGGTACTCACAGTCGTAGAGTAGTCTGGGGGTCCTCCCTGAGGTGTTGGTTCTCCACCAGCCGAGTCGGGGTCGCCGGGTGCAGTGTTGCAAGTCTCACGCTTCTTGCGGGGAGATTGCAGGGTTCTTTAAAGCTGCTCCTTTGGATAAAGTTGCAGTCTTTTTGGAGCAGGTCCGCTGTCCTCAGGAGTTTCTTGTCGTCGTCGAAGCAGGGCAGTCCTCAGGATGCAGAGGTCGCTGGTCCCTTTGGAAGGCGTCGCTGGAGCAGAGTTCTTTGGAAGGCAGGAGACAGGCCGGTGAGTTTCTGGAGCCAAGGCAGTTGTTGTCTTCTGGTCTTCCTCTGCAGGGGTTTTCAGCTAGGCAGTCCTTCTTCTTGTTGTTGCAGGAATCTCGTTTCTAGGTTCAGGGAGAGCCCTTAAATACTAAATTTAAGGGCGTGTTTAGGTCTGGGGGGTTAGTAGCCAATGGCTACTAGCCCTGAGGGTGGGTACACCCTCTTTGTGCCTCCTCCCAAGGGGAGGGGGTCACAATCCTAACCCTATTGGGGGAATCCTCCATCTGCAAGATGGAGGATTTCTAAAAGTTAGAGTCACCTCAGCTCAGGACACCTTAGGGGCTGTCCTGACTGGCCAGTGACTCCTCCTTGTTATTCTCATTATTTTCTCCGGCCTTGCCGCCAAAAGTGGGGTCCGGGGCCGGAGGGGGCGGGCAACTCCACTAGCTGGAGTGTCCTGCGGTGCTGTGACAAAGGGGTGAGCCTTTGAGGCTCACCGCCAGGTGTTACAGCTCCTGCCTGGGGGAGGTGTTAGCATCTCCACCCAGTGCAGGCTTTGTTACTGGCCTCAGAGTGACAAGGCACTCTCCCCATGGGGCCAGCAACATGTCTCTAGTGTGGCAGGCTGCTGGAACTAGTCTGCCCTACACAGATAGTCGGTTAAGTTTCAGGGGGCACCTCTAAGGTGCCCTCTGGGGTGTGTTTTTGCAATAAAATGTACACTGGCATCAGTGTGCATTTATTGTGCTGAGAAGTTTGATACCAAACTTCCCAGTTTTCAGTGTAGCCATTATGGTGCCTGTGGAGTTCGTGTAAAACAGACTCCCAGACCATATACTCTTATGGCTACCCTGCACTTACAATGTCGAAGGTTTTGCTTAGACACTGTAGGGGTACAGTGCTCATGCACTGGTACCCTCACCTATGGTATAGTGCACCCTGCCTTAGGGCTGTAAGGCCTGCTAGAGGGGTGTCTTACCTATACTGCATAGGCAGTGAGAGGCTGGCATGGCACCCTGAGGGGAGTGCCATGTCGACTTACTCGTTTTGTCCTCACTAGCACACACAAGCTGGCAAGCAGTGTGTCTGTGCTGAGTGAGAGGTCTCCAGGGTGGCATAAGACATGCTGCAGCCCTTAGGGACCTCCCTTGGCATCAGGGCCCTTGGTACTAGAAGTACCAGTTACAAGGGACTTATCTGGATGCCAGGGTCTGCCAATTGTGGATACAAAAGTACAGGTTAGGGAAAGAACACTGGTGCTGGGGCCTGGTTAGCAGGCCTCAGCACACTTTCAATTGTAAACATAGCATCAGCAAAGGCAAAAAGTCAGGGGGCAACCATGCCAAGGAGGCATTTCCTTACACTCCCCCTGACCGCGACTGCCTGTAACAAAGAACCCGACGCCTGGACCAAGCACTGCACCTGCAGCCCTCAGGACCGGAAGGAACCGAACCCCAGTGCAGGAGTGACCCTCTGCCTAGCACAGGTGGTGGCTTCCCCAAGGAGCCCCCCTGAGCCCTGCCTGCATCGTTGAAGTGACCCATGGGTCCCTCAATTGATTTCCATCACAAACCTGACGCCTGCTTTGCACACTGCACCCGGCCGCTCCTGTGCCGCTGAGAGTGTGTTTGTGTGCCTACTTGTGCCCCCCCCCCCCCAGTGCTCTACAAAACCACCCCAGTCTGCCCCCGAGGACGCAGGTACTTACCTGCTGGCAGACTGGAACCGGAGCACCCCTGTTCTCATAGGCGCCTATGTGTTTTGGGCACCTCTTTGACCTCTGCACCTGACCGGCCCTGAGCTGCTGGTGTGGTAACTTTGGGGTTGCCTTGAGCACCAACGGTGGGCTGCCTGTGCCCAGGAACGGAGACTTGTAAGTGTCTTACTTAACTCACAATCTAACCTTTACTTACCTCCCCCAGGAACTGTTGATTTTTGCACTGTGTCCACTTTTAAAATAGCTTATTGCCATTTGTACAAAGACTGTATATGTTATTGCTGTAATTCAAAGTTCTTAACTTACCTGTGTGAGTACCTTGCATTTTATGTGTTTACTTCAAATCTCGAACCTGTGGTTCTTAAAATAAACTAAGAAAATATATTTTTATATATAAAAACCTATTGGCCTAGAGTAAGTCTTTGAGTGTGTGTTCCTCATTTATTGCTTGTGTGTGTACAACAAATGCTTAACATTACTCTCTGATAAGCCTACTGCTCGACCACACTACCACAAAATAGAGCAAT